>NC_040248.1:835050-5835050 GCF_001444195.1 Xiphophorus couchianus | reverse complement strand
CTCGCATGGCTTCCTGCACACACATGCTCAGATGCATTAAATATTCCTATGGCCTCGGAGGCAAAGGAAGGGACATGAAAGATACCGAGACTTCCTCGTGGGGTTAGCTTTGGCACGGCTCAGTCCAGCAGATCAGGAGGAATTGGCCCATCTCGCTGCAACGCCCACAGGGACTCTCACTCACGGCTGTTCATGCTTCAAAAAACTGGCACTCAAAGTTAAGTTAGTGAAGTGTGCAGCCATTGTAGACACCCTTTGAATTATCCGCACAAATATCAAAGCGGGGAGCGAGCCTGTGAATGCTGCTGGTGAAAATGGAAAGACTTACAACAGCCAGGTGGAGAAGACGAAGGAGGATTGGGCTGGATCGACATTAAAGAAGAAATCCCCCCGGGCTGTGGCGCTCACGCAATGTTAAGCCTGTGATATTTATTCACTGAGTCACAGGAGTTTTATACCGAGGTGCTGCATTTTTCTTTGCTGCCTCAACTGCCTAATATTTGTCTAGGTAAGTAGCCGTTTCTTTTAAACTGTCTTTTCATCTTGCAATCATTTTACAACTGAATTTGGTGTCATACTGAAGGAGATGGGGCCAAATCAATATCTTTTTCACAAGGCAAATCAGACACATGAAAGCCTGTTGAATGTTAGAGGTGGAGTTCAGCACAAAACCAGCTTTGTTCTCAGGTCTGAAAACAAAGCAACATCCAGTCTGATTTTTACACTGTTGGTTTCACAGAGTTTTAAACAAAGACGACAAAACTACAAAAACCACATGAAGTCACATGTAGCTGCGATAACTTCTATTATGTCAGTCTCTTGCTATGTTGTGGACCAAGTTTTCGTTAAACCTCAATGTCTGCAAGGACGCAAACCCAACTTGTCATTTTATTTTATAACTTTTAATGAGGAGAAATACGGCGGTGATGGAAAGCAGCCGTTAATCATAATGACTGGCAGCCCTCGGTGTAACCACGGATTAGCAGCTAACATTTTTTATAAGAAGACTAACATTCATATACTTTTTAAGTAAGTATGATTAGAAAAATACCAAATATCGCATTATGGAGAAGGTAAGCGTCTAACCATTGGTAACCATGGAGACAATGCCACACCAACATGTAGGCCTAGCATGAATGGAAAAAACTGGTTAGCATCTGGTCTTTTGTACGTTTTTAAGGTTGCACTGGTTTAAGGGGAAACGGTGTTCATGACATGATATAAATCAAGTGATGTGAATTCAGTCAGTCTGCAATTTAATCAACACCTCAGGATGGAGGAGGTATGGGTCGGTTTCTAAGCTAGTTGTTTCCAACTTTTGTAAACACCGCCGTCTATGAGCCCCAACCAGGTGTGTTACGTTCACAGACAAATTAGCTCAACTCAAACAAGTAGAAGCCATGAATAAACTGGAAAAAACTACTTAGGAAAACAATTTCAGTCGCTCTGTTTAATAGTCCCGCCCCTCGTTTCCGACGTCCATCATGGAGCCTCCAATGATTAAGTGATGTAGATGCAAAGGGTTAATGTAAAGTGTCATCTATTTCCACTAAGCTACTTCTTGGAGCTCCCACCTCATGCGCACCTCCCCCATTCAACTCCTCCAGACTAGCAGCAGCAATTACTAAACACCTGTAACTGAGCATCTGCTGAGCTTATCATGCAAACTAATTCTCAGTCCAACTTCTATCATGGAGTAGCACTGATGTGGGAGTATCAGAAAGGGGCTTCTTAGAGAGATAAAGGCCAATTTTAAGGCATCAGATATAGCGGTCTTTCTTTTATTTATACAGCATTTTTATAACTACTGAAGGTAACATAACCTGGTTGATTGTGGTATAAAATGATACTATGTGAACAGAAAATACATAACCACATTTATAGAAAACAAAAGTCAAAGGATGTATTTACTCTAAGGGTTTTAGCAGCTTAAAATCAATCCTTTGTGAAAAAACCTTGATCTAATTTTTGACAGCTCTTTTATTTAATACTCAAATTAATTAAAGCAAGATTTTTCCAAAAGATTTTGAAAAGTCATTATGTTTGTCACGCCAGGTTTGTAATTCTTTGTGCAAGGATTTGCTTTAAAAGCTTGTTCTTGAAAAATAATGAGGTAGTAAGTGTGACTATATACGCCATTCAGTTGCATACTCCTTGAATTTTCTGCCACTATCTGTCTCTGCTCATTCCTCTGCTGCTTACTCGTATAGTTTACTCTCAGAATCCTGCTTGCTATGCATCCTGTTGGCCCAAAATGACGATTGATTGCAGTGCCACTGCGTTTGTAATCCGCTTACGATGGATTTTGCATCTAAATCACTTTATTATTTATGTGCCCAACTCTTGCCAATGCCATTTGGAGGCAGGATGATTGGTGATCCATCACACATTATCCTTCACCGTGGTCATTAATATTGTAATGGGATGGACTTTCACCATGAAACTTCCAGGTGAAGGGAATGCAGATCTCTTTAGGGAGGGTCAAGCTACTCAAAATAAGTCCACATCAGACAGATTATCATGCGTTGCTACTATAAAAGACAGGCTCTCTGGAGATGTTGTTAGAGGCCGAATCTTTCCGGTTTGCACAGTTTCTTTCACCTTTACACAAGGCCGCTCTCAGAAAAATGTAGGATGCTATTCTTTCTTTGTCCTTTTCCATCAGGACTTCAATCACCTCCTGCCAATCACTCATCGTCCGGCTCAGGGCAGATACACAAAAAGCCACAACAAGACACGGCTGTAATAACCACCTTCAGAAATGGGAAAAACAAGACTGAAGCTCATTTCACCATAAATAAGACCAGAAGCTCCAGCAATATTTGCTGAAGCAGTGTGTTTTAACATCAATCAATGCAGAAAAGGCCTAAAAATGTTGAAAAACGGATTTTAATTCATGTTGACTGATAATTTGACATTGAATAAGGTTTATATTTTGTTCAGATCATCCGTTTTTCAAGTAAAATATATAATTTTATTGTCACTGCAGCAGCCCAATAAATCTACTGAATTGCAAAACCAAACAATAAGAGGCAGAAGGTTATCATATTGCCATTTTTTCTTTATATTTAGCTATCATTGAGTAGACATTCTTGTAATGGTAATACTTTCTGGAGGTTGTAATATTTTTGGGGGACCTTGGTTGGTTGCTTTTTTACTCATTTTCTGACTATTGTAACTATTCAGACCAAAGTTTATAATTTTTTCAGACACAAACAGTGTTGTGCCAATAAGAGACCAATTTGGATCGCATCTAACAGCACTTTGTAAGCAGAAGTTTGTCCTTAAGATGCTGTTCACTCTTGGTTTTAAGATGCATCCAGGCTGATCAGAAGGAAAGTATCAAAGCCGATCAATCACTTCCCTTCTCAGTCATCAGATCCAAATGAACATGTAGTCATGTCCGAGTTAAGGTTTATTATGTACCCATATATTTCCTGTGCAATTCTGGTCAATTCTCATCTTCCTACAGTGCTCGGTTGGTGCTTTCTCCCATTCACTTGGATTTCTCCCGAAGAATTTCTACTGGGCCAATCAGAGAACAGAAGGAAATGTTGTGAATGATGATGTCAATTTTATGAAATTTTTTGTAGTTTTACTAATAGCAGCAGAGGAAGAGAACAAAGCCTTTCAGTCCATGTTGGTCATGCTTCCAAATATTGATTTAACGTTAACAGCTATCTTGTTCGGATCTCTTCATAGTAGAGGCAAATTCTAGTAAACTTCAAAGCATCCAATTGGCACATCACATACATCTTTGGCCAAAAGGTAGTAAATGGATAAATGTTTAAATCTAAAATTAGTTCATACCTCCACTGAGTAACTGTTTTGTCTCTGGATTAAGCAAAGCGTAGAATAATGTGCCGTTTTTACCCAGTCTAATACTAATGCAGTCCAACAGGAATTTATTTTAAGTTCAATCACACATCTTTAGTAGTTTGTAAATGTGTAGGAAAATAAATCTAGGACTATGGTTATATCTAACAAACTAAATCCAAAGCAGATTTAAAAAGGCTGAACGTCCATATCGATATACGTTATCATCTTACCAAACCATTTGCTTATTACTGAAAAATATGTTTGTCTATATCACATAGGCTTTTGTATTTATTTTTTAGTTTGTCATTCTGTTACATTTAGAGATTTCTTTAACTGTATATTTTAGAGAGAACTGCATTTAAAAATATCTTACATCTTGCCTCATGCAAAGTACAATCTTCACCACAGAGGAGCAAAATGCAATTCAGAACAGCATTACACGTAGCATTATTTAGTAGTGGAAGCTGTTTTCTGAATCCAAGCTATGACGTCATTAACTCCTCTTCATATTTGACGGAGTAATGGACCATTGAGTTTTTCATTCAGCGCCAGTGGAAGGCGGTGCTTCCAGCTGTGTTATTGTAGAATATTTCATCCTGTTCTTCATCCTGATGCAGACAAACACATTCAGTTTCCACGCAGTCTCATTTCCAGTGGTGGGAGCATGCAATGACTCTGCAGTCTCATGTGTCACTGAGAGGAGAGGCACTTTTTAGTCTGTGTTTCTGACCTCCTGAAAACAATTTCTGAAGTCAAACAGTCGCTTCCTTTTCAAAAAAGTGCTTTTTTCACCTTTTTCTGCCTTCAGTGTGACTGAACTCAGTAAACATGCTCAATAATGTCTTGAAATCGAAAAATATGAGCGCTGTCCCTTCAGAAACAACAATATACGAGTTTACCTTTGAAACCGGCATGCAATCAACTTGCAAGTAATAACACTTTAATGAAATGTGTTTGTGCTGGAAGCCGCATCCTTTGCAGAGGTCCTTCCTCGACCCAAATCATTATATAGCCGATTCATTTCTCCACTGTGTTATTATTAGAAGGATCAGCTTGAGAGGATGAGGCCGAGTGTGGCTTTAATTGTCAATTAAGGATGTATCTCCCATCCCTGCCCCCGCCACCTAACTTGCAGATTGACTAATACGGCGAGGGCAGAAATCCCTTGTTGGTGTGAACCAAACTCACTGGGATAAAAGTACTTTCAATTCTATTTGCTCTCTCAAATAATAATAATAAAAAAAGCAGGCAATAACACACGAGGAATGCAGAATGACTTTTGGAAAGAAATCACAAGCTTTCCTGCTGCATGTATTTTCTGTCTTTTTATTGGAAAATATTACTTTTATACCAGCTGGTTGAGTTCTGGTGTCTGTTTTGGCAACAGCATTTCTAAAACCCGAAATTCAGTTTTTGAGAAAATTATATTATTACGTAAAACCAGCAAAGAATATTTTGAATCATAAATGTTTTGGCCAACACAATCAAGCAGACAGTCATTGACACCCTTCCCAATGACAGAAAGTAACAAAAGGTTCCTACTAAAGAAGATAGCTGTTCACAGAGCACTGTATCTAAGCCTATTAAAGGAAAGTTAATTGGATGGAAAAACTGGAAGAAAAACACCTGCAACCTGCGCTGCCATAAGTCATACTAAAATAACTGAACAGTGGACTACCAACATTCACAGCCACCCATGAATAATGTAATATAATGTAAGATACCACCGGAACAAACAAAACGTCTTCAAAATACAAACAGGAGCAATAGCTCTTTAAAAGCTACAGTTTGTAACTTTTACAAAATATATATTTTTTACATATTTGCTAAACTATTACTAGGTTCTAATGAGATATAATATGAGACAGATTATCTGTGAACAGATCAAGCTCTTCTGTGAGCTTCCAGAAATATATTGCTCCTGGTCAGAGCCAAGAGGCGGGTCTTAGCGCTGTTAGTCAACCTCATGTACACTCTGATAAATGTGATAGTGGCGGAGAAACAATGCAACGTTGCAGGAAACTATTTATCTGCTGTCATTGTGGCCATGCTAACTAGTCCTGGTACACTCAGGAAGAAGCTGTATCGTACAAGAGGATGATTGATAACGCTAAGACCCTCCTTCTGGCTCTGATTGGTTGTTTCTCCCTACTGGGAGAAGGCAGAGGAGCTTGATTATTTTTTACATTTTATCTGTCTCATAAAAGTTACATACTCCAGCTTTAATTTTGGAGAGGGAAATCTGAACAACCAGGATTTATTTATTTTTTCTCCGAGGAGTTTTTGCGGTGCTAGTGGCTCGTATTTTTGCGACAGTAGGCAGACAGGAAGGAGGGTGAGGAGAGGGGGGAAGACATGCGGCAAAGGTCGTCAGGACTGGGAGTCGAACCCGCGTTGTGGACTAAGGCCTCCAAACGTGGGGCGTGCTAACCCCCTGTGCCACCACAGCACGCCCCTAACCAGGATTTTTTAATGTTTTCCACAATTTTCTAATTTCTTTGGATATAATTAAAGAGAGGATAAATTACAGCCTCAAAATCCTCTGAAACAATCCACTGCAAAGTCTGTGTGCAGGAGAAAAGGAAACTCTCAAACACCACTGCAGCGATATTATGTTCTGCTCTAAATTGTTTGGTACGAGAGCTTTGACTTGCTGTTACCACGTTGCTGTTTGGTAAATGGTAAAATCAAGTCCCCCAAGTGGATGATTTACACTTTCAGAGGGGATTTTCTCCAAAACAGCTTGACAACAAACAGACAGATCAGTGGGTTCAGTACTTCAGAGACAATAGAGGTTCTGAACTGAAAGTCTGAGGAAAGCCTGAGGCATTCGGTGTTCCCAGGGGAGGCAGTCCTGTTCCCGGCTTGGCTGAAATGTTTTCTGTTTCAAGGGGAAAGTGCAGCAATGGCAGCAGTTCTCCACTCACTCATTAGTTTCAAATGAAAACTGAAATGCAAGAAACGACTCACCTAGAGGCTGTCCAGCAATGATCCGGGCGTTTTCTCCTGCCACGGCGGCCCGGGCGTTTCTTTCGTTTATGTACTGTACAAACGCGTAACCTTTATGCACAGAGCAACCCACTATCTTGCCGTACTTGGCGAAGATGACCTCTATGTCGGTCTTCTTAACGATGGCTGTGTTGAGGTTCCCGATGAAGACTCTGGAGTTGAGGGAACGAGGATCATTCTTATTGGTCACGTTGCTGGTCTGGGTTTTACCAGTCATTCTCCTCCAGTTGCCCTCCTGGGACACAGAGGAAGGAAGGAACGGAAGGGAAGAACTTTAGTGGCTGGACAGGCCAGATCCAGCTTATTCTGCTCCTGAGAAAAATACACCAAACATGTTTGATATTGAACAGCACAATCTTAAAATAAAACGTCAAATGGACCAAATGCTTTTAGCAGAGGGTGTCTAGATTTGTTTTCTTAGGGGAGTCCGGAAGGGGCACAAACTGTAGAAGGGTGGCACACTAAATTAGCAATTTCATCTAAATGCACTGATGTTTAGATTGAATTGAATAGTGGGTTAAAAGTTGAATAACACAACTATTTATGTACCCAAACAAAATTTAATTAAAATAAATTTTTTACGCATAGAGATCACTGCAGTGGACAGCTATCTGAAAGCCATTTTCTTGGGTTTCCTGTAGATTTTTATGTTATAAATGCACACAGACCACTGAAGTGGACACCAGTGCATCACACAATACACTATCAACTACTGGCCATCCACTTAAAGTGCAAGAAAATTTTGGTTAAATCCAATATGGCAGACAGACGAAAACTCTACTCAGAAGTATCCAGTCCAGGTAAAAAAACAAATATATATTGTAACCCTGAAGTAACTTTTAGAGACTAATACTATGGACATATTTTCCAATAACAGCTTATTTTTTTCAAATTACTGTTTAATTGCACGGGCTGCACTGTGGCGCAGTTGGTAGCACTGTTGCCTTGCAGCAAGAAGGTCCTGGGTTCGATTCCCGGCCGGGGTCTTTCTGCATGGAGTTTGCATGTTCTCCCTGTGCATGCGTGGGTTCTCTCCGGGTACTCCGGCTTCCTCCCACAGTCCAAAAACATGACTGTTAGGTTAATTGGTCTATCTAAATTCTCCCTAGGTGTGAGTGTGTGTGTGCATGGTTGTTTGTCCTGTATGTCTTTGTGTTGCCCTGCGACAGACTGGCGACCTGTCCAGGGTGTACCCCGCCTCCCGCCTGGAACGTAGCTGGAGATAGGCACCAGCAACCCTCCCGACCCCATTAGGGACAAGGGTGCACAGAAAATGGATGGATGGATGGATGTTTAATTGCCTCCTTTTCTCTTTTGAAGAGTTAATTGTGCAATACTCTGAGGCTGCTTTTTCTTCTTCTTATTAAATATAATAAAACCTGCCATTGGAAATTAGCGTTTGGGCACAATCTCAATTTATTTTGTTAGCTGGATCTTGAATCAGGTGGGATTTTGTGCTCAAAATGGCTTCCTCAGACTCCAGATACACTTTGGACTGGTAGTTTGTACTTCTGATGGTTAATATCTCATTAAGTAAGTCAAACAAATTGTACTGTACAAAATCTGGTAATGAAGATGATCTTAGTGAGAAATCCACCAACATCTCTTTCACAAAATTAAATAAAAATGAGATTGACAGAAGAAAAAAGTAGCATGAAAATATAAACTTTCTTCAATATGCTATTTTTTAAAATCCTTTTACATTCAAACCTGGAAAAAAACTTTAAATTTCATTCAGACTTCTCCAGACTTTCTAGGATCTTTGCAAACTTCTCTGTTAAAGAAGAAGAGCAAAGAGTGGCATCATTTATTTCCAATCTTTTGTACACATCTTTAACAGGAGATGCAATAGTAGAACAATCTGTCAGTTGATGAGCTAAATTATACTGTAGCACTGCAAACTGACGCTACTCTAGCAATTACATATTTCATTTTTATCCGTGCACTATGGAAAAGCCTGAGACTTCATGACACATGCTGAGTGTTTTGCTGGAAACTAAATGAAGTTAGACGCACTCTTGCTGAAAGAGGGTCTTGTTAAAGATCCACTTTAGTTTCTGTAAATAATGTAAAGTGACACACGAGGTCATTGGCCAGTCAACTGTTTAACCATGCCACAATGTTTTTTGCATGGCTGAAATGTTATTACTGGGTGACTGAGGGCAACACAAGAAGGAGCAACAATATGTGAATGTCATGGTGGTTATTTCTGCTTTGTGAGAAGCCAAACATAGAGGCCGCCAGTTTGAAAGATTTCCTGTTTCAATGCACATATTGTTGTGTCCTTTTATCGAGTGCAAAATGAGGAGGCTGTAATTTGTGGTGCTGTTTTGTTCAGACTTTCTGTTTGTGTCAACTCTGCAGCAAACACCATCGTCTGCTTTTGTTAGAGTCCTCTGCGATTATTTTTACTTTACTGGCTGTTTTTTTTTCCTTTTAACGGCCTGAATGTTGTATTTTTATGATAGACGAGGAGCTGCAGGATCAGAAAAATTATTCCAGTCCGTGGAAAGGATGCAACCTTACAGCTATATCTGTGGTAGCTATTATTAAACCAATAGGTGCATGGATACAAGAAACTCTTCAATGCTTGTTTCAGTCTAGCTGTAAAAATTTAGGTTTTTATGACAGCTTATGCTCCCCGAATTGGCTCCCTTTAGTGAATTAATCACTCAGAAGTGGTGTGGAGAAAACACTAAATATTCAATATTTACCTGCTTTGAGTCTCTGTCCCTGACACAGGGTGATAACAACTACTCAGCTTTGAGACTGAGAACCTAAATAATGGATCCAATCCTCAGTAAATAGGATTAGTAACCAAGGAAACACTGATGTTGGAATATCATGCTCACACACAGACACACATTTCTCATACTTGTGTCTTTCTTCCTTTATTGCATACACTCTTTATGGTAAAACGACTCTTAGTTTATACGACTCAGAAAGACTAGCTAAACAGTCTTCTCCTATCGGGCACATAAATTTTATTTTGATTTGCATTTTGTCCAACAGATTATTAGCTTTTTTTTTAACCCAGTGGGGACAAATGTGGATTTTAAGTGTATTTTGCAGCAGGAGAGGCTATAAAAGACATAATCAACACCTTTCATTCCATCAATGTTAACTAATTTTAACAAAAATAAACAGTTGTGATTATTTGATTAGTTTCTTTGTTGCAACACTGCTTTTTGGCAATAAATCTTACACCACTGGAAACCCACTTATTCCTAATTGGTGCCACATTTGTAGAAGAAAGGACTTCCTCGGTTGCGCCCATGAAAACCTTGATAAATACTCACTGCCAATTGATTTAATTTAATAAAGGGGAAATAAAGGTATCAAAATATAAATGCGAGAAAGTAATTGCCTCCTTTATTAAAACATGAAATAACTGATGGTTCTTTTAATAAGCTGAGTTTGATTTTTGCAGGTGGTGTGGTTCTGTGATGGACAGCTTTCAGAGGGTAAAGTGTCCTTTCTGGATTGGAGATGATGTGCAGAAGTTCCCAGATTAAGAGGAAGATAATGGAGGGATGGAGTTAAAATTTTTTCACGCCTGCAAAATCATAAATTTATTTTCTGAACTTCTCTGTTAACACAAAGTTAACTAAATGATCTAAAAAGCAGAAATTGTTTTGCCCCAATTTCAAGACATCCAAAAACATGATAAATAAAGCCAATGACATTCATCAGTCTGGAGAAGATCTCCAGTGAACCACAAAGAGAGAAAATGGAGAAAACATGGAATAGTGAGGGAACCTTTCCAGGAGTATGTGGTCTACCAAACTTGGGATCGAAGGCTGTTTTCACACCTGATAGTCCAGTAGATTCAGTTCGCTTTGGGAATAAAATTGCAACATTTCCCCTGAGGGACACGGTCGAACGCCTACTCCAAGTCCACAAAACACATGTAGACTGGTTGGGCGAACTCCCACGCACAGAGTATACTTTTTAAGCGATCTATACTTTTTAAGCAGCAAAAACCACTGAAGGAAATCACACAAAAATCTCTTAAGACATTAAGCACAATTTCCTTCATAAAATGTAGACAAAAATGAAGTGGCTTTAAGATTTAGCAGTTGTTAGATTTCTCTTCTGCAAAATGCCATGAGCCATTTCTTCTGCTAGCACTAGACTCAGTTAGTTTTGTTTGTATTTACCCAGAATACCTTGCACTTTAAGTAATGTATCCATGTTGAATTAAAACTAACCTGCAGCCAAAATTCCTTCATAGTAATGTAAAAGACTCATTGGAAGTTATCACAACTGCTTGAAATAGCTATAGTCACCAAGACACAACTAGTCATAGGCTTAGGGAGAAAATTTAGTATTTTACTACTCTGTATGTTTTACTTTTACTTGAGTAATTTTATTATCATGTTTTGCTACTCTTACTTGAGTAAAATTTCTGGATTTTCTTCTCGCTGACTGAAAAACAAAAATGTTTTAACCAAAAATTCAGCAGACACAGACACACACCTCCAGTTTCTGTTAAAGTTTCATAAGTTTTTTTATTGAAAGAAACTAATCTGGAAAAAAAAATATTTTGGAATTTTATGTTATTTAAATTATTGGAATTTTGGTCTTTAAAATACCCAGATTTTCACTTAACTTTATATTTTGGTCTGTCTTATTCTGTAATATTAAAATACTAAGTGACTGATAATTTTATCAGTTATTTACTGCTTGAGAAGACTTTCTACCTAATATTTTTATTTACTCTTATTTGAGTAATTTCTTGGCTACTTTTTACTTTTATTTGAGTACAAATATGCTGAACTAGTTCTACTTCTACTTGAGTACAATTTCTGGGTGCTCTACCCACTTCTGGAAAGTTATAGAATCATTAACCATTGTTTGGATAAAATCAAAATATCAGTTGAACATTGCATTTATTCATGCTATCTTGATCTAATACCAAAATCAGTTTGATCTGAAATAGTGAAGTACACACCTTTTCACAGCAATGTGACTAAAACCAAAAAAAGAGATAGCAAATAAAAGCTCTAAGTCAAACACACGGTGACAATGATCTGCGGTTTTATGATCATGTGTGAAGGTTCAACACCTGACCCCTCTGACCTCTGAATGCTGCCGCATAAATCGGAGGATCGCCTTCCTCTGTGAGAGCCCAGCAAATGCCTTCAGACTAAATCCCTTTTAATGAATTTTTTTCCCGTTCTTATATATGAAAACAGAAGCAACTCATCAGTAGATAAGAGGTTGTGACGGTTGTTTTTCTGTACAACAATATGCCTGAGTGATGATGTTGCTCCAGTTTGTCATTCCTCTGTGTGGGTTGGTGTGTGTGGGGGGAACCAGAGCTGCTCGCAGTCTGTCAAGTGGCCTTGATGTTTATCTGAAGCCGATGTCGAAAATTAATGTGCTTGCAGGTACACAGACGTACATGCTCCCCCTCCATCCTATGGCGGTTCCAACCAGCAGTCTGACACCAACTTCAAATTGATGTTTGCAGACAGGTCACAGCGAACATGACAAATCAGAGCAGAAGCGTTAGATTGCTTCTGTTGTCAGATAAATCAGGAGGGGGTGCTGGTCGCGTGGCTATTTTACAGCTCCGTACTGGTGTACTTCATGTCTGACTCTCTGTTGTTTTCTTAAGGGAAGGACGCACATTTATTTCATCAGTGGTTCTCCATCTGACCGTGCTTTTTTTTTAAAACTAAAATTACAACCTCCATCAAGCGTCTCATTCTCTGACCTGATCACATCATGATGACAGCAGGAGGTGCATTCAAGAACCGTCTCAGAAAATTTTACATATAAGTTAAGTTTCTACCGCCCCTTTATTACTTCAAGTGGCAGTAGCATGTGTTTTCTAAGCACATGGGGCCATTTTATAGCACAATCAAGTAAGTGTGTTTCTTTCAGTTATAAAATTGCTATATATGTCAAATAGAACTTTAAAGAAATTTGACTTTGTAATTTAACGCCTTGAAATTGGGCCTCTGTCTCTTTAACAGCTCCTGCTCTTTCTGAAAGTCCACTTGCAGGAAGTTATCACAACGGCGCTCCTCTTTGAACCTTTTTGCCAGTGTTGCACTGAGAAGTAGCTCGTATGGCAAGCTCAGCGGGTGCGCAAGTTCCACCAGGTGTTTGCTAATTGCCGCTGGCTAGTCTGAAGGAGCAAAGTGGTGGGAAGAAGAGATAGGGCTCCTCTGTGCAGCAGCCTCAAGGAAGAGATGCACCTCGAAGGTGGAGCTAGGTCCATCCTTGTGTTTTGCTCAGCTTTGTTATGAAGATTATAGGATTTCTCAGACATGCATGAAAGAATCAATTTAATACTCTACATGATTTAAAGCTAAAAAACAGTGAAATTTACATAATACTGCCCCTATAAAGAGCAGAATAAAACAACCACATCCCGGAAATCTTGATCTTCATTGATTTCTTTTGAAGCGACTCTCATCTTTGAAATCGACTGCAGCTTTTGCAGCGTCACAACTTGTCGATAAAAAGCACAAAACAGGCAGGTCTTTAGTTTTTCTTTCATTCCAGGATGTTCATGTACGCACGGTTGTTTCAGTTTTTCAAAAGGTGGTGTCTCATTTTAAAAATGACAAAATACAAACGTCTGACACACGTTGACTTTCAGGTAACAAGCAGTTAAAATAAAACTTTTATGCATGTTGCACAAAAAGACAAATAGCCTTTTATTCCCCCTACTGTTACATTGGAACAAATGTTTCATGTTGTCAGCTAGGATCATCAAAATTATTTCTAGAGACATGATGATAATTACAGATTTTTTTTTTATTTCCTCAAATTTAGAAGTGTACTCACATTTCCTAAGTATTTTTAAACTCTATGACTTGGACCAAATGTTTCTTAGAAAAGCTTCTGGAATGGAGGTGGAGGAGCTTGATCTTCATCATTTGTCACGACATGGTGACAGTTTTAGCAAATATGTACAAAAAAAGTCACATGTTGCAGCCTTAATTGACCTGGCCAGAAATACCTGAGAACTGAGAGGCAAAGCTTTGAGGAAAGTGAGAGAAAATTCCTTCACAACAACTTGAGAGACTGATACGGTCAGACAGAAAACGACTACTAAAGTGATTCAACAAGCCATTGAATCATGGATAGCACTCACTCTTTTCATTATGACTTAATCTTTTTAAATCATTTTTATAATTTCCTCTAGCTGCCGATGTTGCACACATAAGTACACGCCACCGTTCTTTATTTATTCCACAGGTAGGGAGCTGACCGAATTGATTCCTGTTGTAATCTCCACCGCTGTACATTTCTCCTCAGCCACTCTGCTCTGATTGTTGCCAAGGCAGCTTGACTGGTGAGAGAAAGCTGGAGATGCTGCTTACTGACTCAGAACACTGAAAGGTAACCCGATACACCTTTCCCATTGGTCTTGCTGCCATGTACTGCAGAGCTGAAATAATTGCCTTGTGGGTTCTGTCCATTAATATCTTGTCTGTCTGCATGTTTCTGCAGCAAAAGCAATACGAACAGCTGTGAAAATGCTCCCCATCTATTTGTAAATCAATGTCTCTATTTGTATGATGGCCTCCAAAGCATCTCAGCGGCACAGCACGTCGTTTTTTTGTGCACGTTTGTGGACCATGACTGAAAATGACTCTACGAAGATAACCTGCAGTTGCCACATTCTGCCTTATTTGGAGTAAGAAATTAAATCCACAATGAGAAAAAAGGAGATACTAAATGAATTTTATGTCAAATTATGCATTTCACATATCAACCCCTATCCTGAAAAATGGCTCCCGTCCGCAAGACGGAGAGACATAAAACTAATTTTCTCCACATTTTCAATCACCCACTGCCTTTGGCTTTATGAGTAGAGGTGCACACTGCTGGGCTGGAATTCAATTCAAAATTTTAAAATGGCCAGGCAACATGGGTCTATAAAAAGAAGAAGGAACGGCTTGAATTTTCTCTTTAAAAGCTGTTTGAAGTTTAGTAAATGTGAGATAAATTACCCTTGATGGGACTATAATCCTACCTCAGTATTTTTGGTTATCATAAATCATCACTGAGATTTCATTTATGTGTTTGATAGAGACGATGTAAAATGTACTTCCCCCGAAACTGAACATATTATTTTTCCTCTTTGACTCTTGAGCTGATATCAAAATATATATAACATCAGATAATCTAACTACAGAACTGAATTTAGTCTATTAAATTCAGTTCTGAGAAGAGATGTCATGAGAAGAGATGTTTTTTTTATATTTTTTTTATCAACAAAGTCACTTCAATATTCAGAAAACCTAAGTCACAGCTGGTATCCAACATGGAAAGTGGTGAACCTTCCTAAAAGTGATCAGACAAACAAGATTAAAATGTATTTAATCATATAAAACATTTAAAATGGATGGTACTGTGTATTTTTTATAGCACAATCAAGTAAATATGTTACCTTCAGTCCTTATAAAAATGCTCTGCTTATCAAATATAACTTAAAAAAAATTTGACTTTGCAATTTGAAGCCTTAACATTGGACACTGTCTCTTTAAGAAGCTTTTACTCTTTCTGACACTCTGCCTTCAGCAGATCATAATACACTGACCTAAACAAAACAATGCTTCCCATGCTGTTCATTAATTATGTTTAAATCATTCTCAGAAAATGTGCAGATATGTTTTTCGAACAGGCTTTTGCTGGGTGTCTCTTATCTGCAAAATCTTTTATATCTATGCACTTCAACCGCTTGTTTATTTTTTGCATAAATATTTTCATTGACAATTGCTAAAAATAATAGCATATATATATAAAACTGTTATATAGAACAATTTCTTCTCTGCAGCAGTCAAACTGCTGTACTCAAGCTGCACATAATTCAGCTACTTCTTACTTTTTTAAATTCATTAATTTATTTACACACATATATAGTATACAGTTCTCCATAATTTATTTATTAGACTTCTTGATCTGGGACCTGAGTTCAAATTTTGTACCACAAGCAAGCAATTGCAAAATGGTATGACAATAAAATCCTTGAATCTTTAAAAAATTCATAAAAATGCCAACAACAAACCTACAGTCACATAGTTGTACATCGTATTGTGAGGATTTTATTTTACCTCATTTCCACTGATGTGGTTCTGATCCCTGTCAACTCTGGGAAATGAGGGAGATTATAAGTCACAGCCAATCCAGATTAACATTAAGTAACTTCTTCCTGTTACATATCAATTATTGGACTCTTGAAACTGAATTTACTTAAAAGGAAAACGAATTGCACTCCTGCATTGGCTGCTATTCCAACGCCAGGCTTTAACCTTCGTATTTCAGCTTCCTAAGCTGCATTTTGTCCCCTTAATATTTTAGATATGCTCCGCAAAAAAAATAAAAAATTGCAAGAACTGAACCACAAATATGAAGGGGTTTACCATAAACCAAAACATAGCTGGAATAGGATAACGTAAAACATGGACAGAAAATAGAATATTTTCAGTGGAGGTTGCAGCCTAAATGAAAAGTAATCAAGTCTAAAAATCACAACAGTATTTTAGTTTCTGTATTACCGTTTCACCATATTCTTTTATGATTAGAACAAATGCTAGTCAAACCTATTTATGTAAAAAAAAAAAGTATTTATATTTAGATTTATTCCCTCCAAGTGGCTTTGGATAAACATATACAAGTAGTGCAATCAAATAAAAAGAGAAAGAAACTTGTTTGTCTCGTGTCATGGCAGCTTTCCACCAGCTGTGAGGATAAACAGCTTTCCTCCTTTCATGTGGAGCAGGTTTTGTTGGCAATGTTGGAATTAGATGCTATATAAATTGCAATGCAGAGTCCCACAGAAAGTTAAAAACAACACAGGAAAGGGTTTATCCATCTTTCATGTCCAAAGGGGAAAATGTGGATCTAAGGTCTTAGAATATAAAATGGTAAAAAAAAATCATTAAGAAATTATGGCAGGGTGAAGGATCTTACCAAGTACTTTTGGTCTAATTTCTGGTATAAATATCTCAGTACACTTGAAATAAGTGTACTGAGACAACAACTTACAAGTAACTTTTTTTTAGCAAGATACAGAAACTTGTTTTAAGTCAATAATTCTTTAATACTGATGAGAAAGTTTTAGTTTCATTGGCAGAATATTTAACTTATAACAAGACATTTTCCCCATGTTATAAACAAAATTTTCATCAATACTAAGGAGTTATTTACTTAAAATAAGCCTCAATTTCTTGCAAAAAATTAATTGTAAGTTAGTTGCGTCTTATTTCAAGTGTACTAAGATATTTGCACTAAAAACTAAACTAAAAATACTTGGTCAGATTTTGTGTTTTTTTAGTGAAAGAAACAAGTAAAGAGCAAAGAACAAAACTATGGAAGAAAGAAGCTGAGGAAAGAAGAAAGAAAAGGACAAGAAAAGAAGAGAGATAGAAAATAAGGGAGGAAAAAAGGGAAAAAGAGAGGATATAGGGAAGGAAGAAAAGGTGGTAGGACAGACAAAAGCAAGCAAGGTAGGAGACAAGGAACGAAATTATAAAAGATACACGTGAGGAAAAAAAAGGAAGAAATGACAAGAAAGAAAGTTGAACACAAGAAGGAAATTGGAAGAAAGAAAAGAAGGAAATAGGAGCATAAGGAAGGAAGGAGGATATAAGGAAGTGAAGAACAACAGAAATAAGGTCATGAGAGATGAAAGAGAAGAAGAACAAATGTTAGGAAATGAATGAAAAGGGGAGGAGGACACAGGAAAAGTGAGAAAAAAAGGTAAACAAGGACCAAATGAAGGAAAGAGAAGGTCGAGGTGATGAGGGAGAAGGAAAAGAAAAACAGACAGAAGATGGACGAATATAAAGACATTAGTGGAACAGGAAGGCAGGAAAGATCAAAGGATGAAGCAATAATACAAAAGAAGAAAAAGGACACGAGGAAGGACAGAGAGAAGGGAATAAAAAAAGAAGAAATGAAAGCAAAGAGAGAAACGAAGATACAAGGAAGGAAGGACAGAACAAAAGTCAGATTTAGACAACAGGACAGGGAATAAAGTGTGAAAATATTTTCCAATAGTCATATTTTATTTTCTATACTTTCCCAGAGTAAATGGGAACTAACATGCTCAAACTGTTTCCATTCGTCCTTCAATCTGTTGAAGCATCTATAGAGACTAGACTCTTCATAATGATAACTGAGTGATGTATTGTGTGGTGCATCGGTTGCGACATGGTAAAAAAACATTGGTCTTGTTTTCTCTAGAAGAGCTTTGGTGTTTATTCACTTAGGTTCACATTTTTGGCTACATTTATTTAGCAGCAGGTGATGTGAAATGAAACCGTAACAATGGAGCTTGAAGGCAACATTAAATGCAAAAGTTTGACCAAATAAATGCTCAGTGTTTTATATGTGCTTAATAATTCGTTTTTTCTTCTTCTTCACTTGGGTGGTTATGGACTTGGGAGAAAGATTATACCATGTTTGCCTCATATATCTTTCCCAACTTCAATACCACAGCCCTTCACAGCAGGACCTCTTTTTCCTTTCACCTGCGGCAAATCCTATTTCACAACAAATAGTCGCTACATGCTTTGAAGCTCCAGCCATTTTTATTCACTCTGAACTCTGTTCCTTAGAAAATTCATTGACTATTAGGAAGCCTAGAGCAATGACACAATTAGCTAACATGCAAATGGAGTAATTTCTCTGCTGGCTCTCATTTACCTGCACCTGGGAGCTGGGAGAAACTCATTTATGCTGCAGAGTATTAGATAAGTATGATTTTGATGGTTTTTTTTGGTTCAAAGACAGTTTGCTGCTTGTTGGAGACAAGGAGCGTTTCAAAATTAATGACCAGATGGAAGTATGAAAATAATCTGGTCAGCTTTTGAATCAGAATAAATAATTTATGTTTTTAATCCAATCTGATTAACCAGAAAAATTTAACAATCTGTGTATTTTCTCCCTGGAATTTAATAAACATGAGTTTTAGTGCATTGCGCAAAAAGACATAAGTAATTTTAGAATAGGAAAGTACAAAAATCTGTTTTCTGTTTAGCAGCTCTTATTTTTGATTGTTTTGTTTCTGCCTTAATCCTTTTAGTCTGTCATTTTCATGTGGAAACTAATGGTCACTTACAAAGAAAATACAAGAAAACAAAAACATGTGGCATCAACGTCTACACATTAGATGCAACAATGATAACATTACCATCAGCAAAATGTGCATAAACTATTTTCAAGCGGACATGTCCAAAGAAGCACAATTAGTGTAACAGAAGAAAGCATTTTGAAAGTTAGCTAACTGCTAACCACTTACTTAGAAGAATACTTAAAAGGTACAGCACACAACATCCCAAAACAAACAATTTTACTGCAGCTGTTGTGATTCCATGAGAGATTAATAACATGATCAGCTATTCAGCAGCATTATCAAGAATAAAGTGGATAGAGTGAGAGGTAGAGTGGCCATAAAATCAGGTGCTATAGGCGGCAATATGAATGTAAAGTTTAACACTTTGTGCTAATAAAAAAGTATTTAGAACTTCTTTTCTGTCTTTTTAGGCAACTGTATTGCTTTGACTGCATGTAACTGCAAAAGAATAAATAGGCTTCTTTAGGAAATGCGGCCCTTATCACTAATCATACTTTAGAACTTATTGATATTTATTGATGCCCCCTTGGCAACATTGCTTGACGTAATCTGAGCTTTACACACTTCATTTAAAGTGAGCAAAATGACTGAGACAAATAAACCACAGAAGCATCTGGATCCACATTTCTGATTAAATAAACAGTAAAACAAAGTAACATTTTTGTCAGAAAAATATCTCAGATTTGTAAAAGATGTTAACAACAAGCTACATAAGACTACTGGTGAGATTTAACAGGTTGCTACTAGCTAGCTACCCCAGCTAACAGCGCTTTGTTATTTTACAGTGAAAAGGAAGAAAAACAAAAAATTTTAAGATTAGAACGCTTGCTTTAGAACTATAAGTAAAGCTGATTTTGACCCTGAATTTTTATTACAGCGTTCCACCTGAATCTACACTTATTAGTAAAAAATAAAAACACTATTGTAATCAACAAGTTTTTGGCTCCAGGGTGTTTTGCTGGCATTTACTTCCACTTTCAATTTAGTGCTTGAGACGGAATGAAGCTTTAAGCCGTGGTCTTTTGACACCAGTTTAAAATCGGTTTCATGCGTACATGAAATGACTCCCTTTCATACTTTCAGTCCAACCTAAAATTTTAAAAATAAAAGTCCTCATGGTAGATATCTCTAGAGCTAACGAGCTTTATGCAATTTGCATGCTTGCACAATTTTTTAATTTGAATTGAATCAAAATGTATTTTTGATGATATTCTGTTTCATTAACATGGACAGGAGAAAGAAAAGTCAAACCAGTAACACTAACTAAAATATTTAAATATTCTTGTACGATTATAATTGTTGCAACTAGTAAACTTGGAAAATATATCATCAGTTTTATGCTAGATTGCAGCTTCTGAGACAGCATTCTAATAAATGCAGTTAAAAAACCATTTGTCATCTTCAGGAAAGATAGAAATGCTCAATTGTTTCACTAAAAGCATCCATCTGAAATGTACCGCATTAAGCAGACAAGCTGCAGCCCGGGCTTCATCATCTCAGTCAGTGAATGTCGCCACTGAACGGGGCATTTCATTTAATTTTGCTGTCAGCTCACTACAATTAACAGTTTGCAGAACAATTTATTGCTGCCTCTGAGAGCTGTGCACTCAGGAGCCTGTATTGTAAGACGATGACAGACATATTCCGGCTTCAAACGCTTGGCAACAGCTAAAAGGATTTTAAATAACCTTAAAATTGGTTTGTTTGCAGAATCACTATGAAGAAACCTAAAATATTATTAGCATAAGCGAAAAAACAAACAAAATCCTTTTTTTTAACGTAGCTTGTCTTTTATTTGCAGTCAGCAGTTTCCTCTGCTTATGACTCAAATTTCAATACGATAAAAAGAAGATAAATTTGGCATGGCTTCTCCTCTGGTGGTGCAGCGCAGCACTGCTGGTTGGCCATCTGCACTGCTGCTGTGACCCAGAGGGTCAGCAGAGGCCGTGTCCAGCAGCTGCTGCCCTTGCCTGCAGCACAGCCGGATACTGAAGCCGTTTGATCGGCTCACCGAGAGGCGAGGTTCTGCTGTGACATGCAGCCGGTCCAGACATACGTTCGCACCGCAAGCGGCACGATTTATCAAGTCGCCGGGATTTCATCAGTTTCATGTTGGAAGTACGAGGCCGGAGAAGTGTAGCGTAGCTGTTGACTTTTGGCCGGGAAAAGTTGGCTCCGACTTTCCTTTTTTCGTGGCCGTTACTTTTCTGTGGGCAGATTTCTCTCATTTTGCTGTTTCCAATGTCAATTTTGGTTTTAGTCATAATCATTTAGCCAAGTGCACAATATATGCAAAGTTTATGCCAGTTTCAAGGGAAGAATAAATATTAAGACGGTATTAGCATTTAGATGGTGGCCCTGAGGTGAAAAACACACCAGTGGACAAATAAAAGCGTCTTAGAAAACACTATTGTGTTTATGGTTGTGTTGTTCTGTTTTCTACGACGAGAAGAATGAAATCTTGAGATGTGGTTTTAGTTATGATTTCTGTGCCACATTTACTTTTTCACTGACTTTTTTACAAACAAGTTAAAATCCTGCAATCCTGATTGAATTAACACTGACTTTGACTTTTGAGAGGATTATTTTCTTATCACTGAATCAGGGACTCTAAATCAGCCAATTACTTACATCCTATGTATCTCCTTAAGATTCATAAAATAGTAGTTGAAGTAATTTTTCCTAATTTAAAAAGGCATTTGACACTTTTACCCATTACATTATTATGCAGAAATGATCAAAATTTCCTAATCTTAAATTTAGAATGGTTAAAAATATCCTGTGATCCGTGAATAATGTGTTGTTTGTTGAGGGTCCATCTGAAAACATAATATGAGTTTATGGGGTGATTTATATATTTTTTTAACTCCTTTTTGAACATGTTATGATTGCTGTGGCTATAAATAAGTATCTGTCTCTTATGTCTGTTATTTTAGAGTTTCCATTTTTCAGTTTTTTTATTAAACTGGCTAAATATCACACACTCTTGGGAAAACCAGCACACAGGCCTGAGTGAAAGGACTGGAGACATCGAGCATATTTCTTTTCCCGCTCAAGTCCAATTCACTACTCGTTTCTGAGAAGCATACACAACATTTAAATCTGAACATGAGTAAATACAAGCTGAACAGGTTGTCATGTACCTGCGGTTCTCATACAAATGACACTGACAGGTCAGTGTGAAGGGACCTGTAGCATCCGTACTCCGGTGTCTGAAACAGCTCTAAGATGGATTTTGATGATCCAAATCTCTATCATGTTATGTTCGTGCCTCTGACTGCTCCCTCCACTTATTCCTTAAATGTTCAAAGCTGGCAGAAACTTTGTGTAACAGTTTGACAAGGTGGAAAGAAAAAAACTAAAATAGAAACCCCGACCAACCTTGCATCACAAACTTCAAAGAATCGGCAACACTTCAAAAGCTTCTTCACGCTTCAGTGACTAATCTTCAAAGTCACGCCAAGGATGGAACTGATAGCGGCGTGGCATCAGGCAGCAGGTACAAACATGCTCGTCGTTGCCACTGAGGTGTGAGGCGTTGGGAGAGGAGATAAAAACGAGAGCTAATTGAGACAAAGTCTGTCCCTGGCTGGAGAGAAAGCACAAAGCCTCGCTGAAGACGTTCGGTAATTACAGCCAGCAGAGAACCAATAAGTCAAATGAAATTCCCATTAGAGCTTGAAACGAAACATTGAGGTGAACTGGGCTATTACTGGTGATCTGGGGGGTTTATCTTGCTCACCCAAGAGCTTTCTGTAAAAACTCTTCACTGCCTTGTGTGCGAAACTCTAAAGTTACTATTCAGGCTCACATTAGTCTTTGTTTTGTTTGTTTTTAATACTGATTGAGTTAAAATGTAGTTTTCAACTTGCTCCCTACCAATTACCTGTCATTTCTAAGAGCTCTGAATTACTGCATAAACTCTCAATTATATTACATCTTTAGTTTTGCTATTCCCTGTATTGTATAATAATAATAATAATAATAATAATAATAATAATAATAATAATCTTTATTTAACCAAATAAAAAACTTGTTGAGATCTACCATCTCTCTTTTTCTTAAGGGGAACCTGGAAGGATAGCAGCACCATTTACAAGTATCATCAATTACATTCATCCAGAAAAATAGATTTGTTTAGTTTTAAAATCATCAAAGCATGAAATAATAAAAACAGCTAATAAAACCATAACTATCAAAAGCAATGGCAGATTAAACTCTCTTCTTGACTGTCTTTCAGCAATGCCTTTACCAGATCAGTCCTGACTCTGGAAACAATGACGTATCATTTTATCTCTCAAATTTAATTAGTAATAGTCATTTAGTAATAATGTTCTGTGCAAAACGTTGTATTTTGAACAACATAAATGAGAATAAAGTTAATGGTTTATCAGCTGTGCTTCTCGAGACAAAATGCTTCAAGTACAGTTTTCATTAGCGCAATAATTGAATTTGGTTGTGCTTAATTTAATTCTAAAATAAAAAAAATTAAAGCAGAGTGACTAATGAAGCTGGTAACAATTTTATCAATTTTATGGTTTGTGAGAGTAAACCAGAGAAAACGCATTGTTTGGTAAGCATTCAGTGATACATTTCTTTACTTTGAAACATCTGCATTGTTATAAACAAGAAGCAAAAAAATACATTTTTGCTGGCAAAACAAAATTTTGCCAGCAAAATTTAACTAGATTTTATTAGTGCCTATAGTGGTGTGTATATCAAGCAAAAATATTTTTAATATATTCGATAAAGTGTATCTCACATGTTATTAAAATAGAAACTAAGATAGGACAAAGTTAAAAAACTGAATACACAATTTCTCCCCCACAAAAATAGACTATACTACAGTTATGACTTGCTAAATGATGGTGGTAATTATTCATTTAGGACAGAAGTTTCCTGGTCCAACACACCTGAATCAAATGGCTGAATTACCTCCTCAGTACGCAGTCAACTTCTCCAGAGTTACTGCCTCATTGTTTGAGTCAGGTGTGTTGAAAATTTTTTCTGACATTCAAGGTTTTTAAAGAGAAATTAGTATCAGCAGGTCAGAGACTTGGTGCACAGTCGACTGTACTATCTCTGATCTGTCTCTCATCTGTGAATCAAAAATTGTAATTTTTTGCAAAGAATGACAACGTCCTTCAGTGAAACGTATAATCGTCTTTGACTGAATACATGTATAACTAAATGTATTCCTTTTCCAACTAAACTTCTCAATTATTACTCATCCAATGTTGTCAACATACTTCTTTAGATAAAATATTGCATAGCTCCATCTGAGGTTTATTTATGTTATTGCAAAGCAGGTCAAAGCCAAACCTAATCCTCAATCCTGCTTCATCCCATTTTAAGCCTTTATAAGCTTTTAGAAAAGGTGTGAAAATCAAATATTTCTTTGCAATCTTGAATAAAAACCCAGTCAAAAGCTGAGCTCACTAGGAGTTCAATTCAATTGATTTCTCTCCTTTCAGAATGTGCATATCAGAGTAGCCTCTTGTGGTGAAGGGCACAGCCTTTGCTGTCCCAAAGATTAAGAGTTGAATCTTAATACCACAAGGACCCAGTTGCTGTTGTCGCAGAGACAATGGGCTTTTTGTATTCTCACCAATATGCTAAATGCTGGGAGCCATGCAGGAGCAATTAAATGTGAAACAAAAAGAGATGACATGTGCAGCAGCAGTTAAATCTATATTTAATATGGAGCATAAGGCTCCCTCCCTCTCCATCTGTAAACACTTCCATCACGCCTCTTACAACTCCATTCTTGTAAACTGCACAGATTTGGGGAAAACACACTTAAGAGTGTTAACTCATTTGCTTAAAGACACAGTATTTGATCTGTTTACTTGATTTATTTTTCAATAGGCGTTGACAGGAAGGATTAATAAGTGTGATATCAAAGTTTGGATTAAACAAGGGGTACGTCATAATTTAATTCAAACAAATCAAATTGAAATATTTCATGCAAGGTCCACTTCAACTTTCGCTCTTTACAACCTGAAAATGTATTTAACTTGAAGAGCTGGAGAGTAGAAAAATGTATGAAGTCTCAAACTCATTCCTTCATTTAAAAATATAAAATGTTAAAGTTCAAAGAGCGGGATTTAAAAACTAGACAGGAAGACAGGAAGGAAAAAGTGATGAAAAGAAGTCAGGAAAAAATGCAGACATGATGGAGGGAAAGAAATGAAGGACACAAAAAGGAAAGGAGAAAGGAATGGGAGATTAGAGGCAGGAAATAAGGACAAGAAGAGAAGGAAGGATGCAAGGACTTGAACTAGGACACAAGAAAGGGAGGCAGGACTGGAATGAATGAATAGGTAGAAAATAAAAGCAAAACCTTTGAGTGTATGATATTTAGTTTTTCATTTTTTAAATAAAATCACAATCAGGACTCTCATACAGATGCTTCATTTCTGACGCTAAATATTAAACTTTCATTTGTGCTCAAAAGCAGAAACTGCAGCAGCTCTCTGAGAATTGCCCAAGTGAACCGCGCTGGGTAATATCTCCATTTATCGGGCCTGTTTGTGGAGTATAATGTCAGTAAAGTGGATCAGAGGGTGAGGCTTGTTCACAAGAGGGAAACTCATAAACATTCAAGTCGAGTATATTCAAATGCACACACATTGAGGAAGAAAATACACAAACATGAGCAGGAGTCCTGTAGTCACTCATACAGAACAGCGTACACAAACACCGCGGATATAAAAGAGACGGAGAACCCTTACATGGCAGGCCGATCACAAGCCTTGAAGTTTGAGTTTTGACAGTTTGACAGCACACGCTTGCTTTTTGTGTTGCGGCGGAGGCTTACAGAGTTTGCTGCCCTCGACACTTATTCTGCAACTACGAGTAATAAAAGAAAAAAAAAAATCTACGCCGCAACTGGCTTTGTGCACAACAAGCTCCGAAAACTTCAATTGGAAGCGAAGAAATAAACAATAAATATAAATAGACACTGAAGAAAACTACCAACTCAGTGTCAGAGAGGGCATCATCATATGCATTTGAAACAGCTCTACTTGAAGCCAGACATCACTCTTTGTTAATGGTGTCATAAAAGAAAGTTTTGATGTTTGTGGAAAAAATGGTTTGCAAATCTGTGAAATTATTTTTATCGCAGCAAGATATATTTCCTGTTTCGAAAGTAAAAAAAAAAAAATAAAACAGGATCAAAAGTGTTTGAATGACGTACAATTCTTCAAGAACAACCCTGGAAGATATGAATAAACATTTTACAAAATCATAATGTTGTAGTTTTATGAAGAAGTAATTAATATGCAACACTTAATGTGCAATAAAATGAGTCAAATGAAACTGAGAAGTCAAACCTCTTTTGAAATTTGGAGATATTACAAAGTATACCTGGATGTGAAAAAAGGGGGAAAAAACTCAAACCTATTAACCTGAACTAGATATCTAGGGCCTGTCAGTTTAACCGGTCAGTGGCTCAGTTTTCAGTATGACAGTATTTATTTATTTTCTGGCTCTGTTCCTGTTTTAACTCAACCTGCACAGATAAGAAATTTAAAAGACCCAAATCTCAATCGATCAATAAAAAAGTAAACTGCAGCATGGTTTCCCCTTCTTCCTAAAGAGTTAGACTGCAACCTAATAAACAAGATTAAATAATTATTGAATACACAATTTAAGTTTGATTAGGGGGTCTAAATCTATTAGCTGCTAAACATTTTGATAAGTTTAACAGCAGACAATATGGTTTTCAAAATAATTGATGCGACGTTAACATGTTAATTTTGATTGCATAGATTTTAATGTATTAAAAATATTAACACAAGGTGGAACGTTTGTATTTACATGTTTCTGGTACACCGGTAAATCTGACGCACAAGCAACATCAGCAAACAGCAATTGTACGACGAAGCCGCCTTTCTTAGTTCCACTGGGGAATTAAGAAAGGTTTTTCAAAACATAATCTGATGGGTTGTAGAAATAAAACTATTGTTGTGTGAAAGTTGTGCTAAAAGGAGTTAGCCTAACAACGAAGATATTCAAGGCTAACATATCAACTCAATGCTAGACATGTTGCAGCAGCACTGATGTTCCCAACACTACTGTAACAGTTTGCATTTTCTTCAGTTATATGGCTGATTCAGCGGTTCTTGAAAGTTGAATAGGTATAAAAGCACAGATTGATTAACCTGAATAACAAATAAAAAATAATGAATACCTTTGCATCAAAAAGGAAACGTGTTATTTCCTGTGTTGACACCAAAAAGGCTTTAGTTATCCAATAATATATACAGTAGATAGTGTACTATTCCCAATCAGTCTATAGCAAATAGTCTTATAAATGCATGGTGCTCCACGCTCATTATGAAAACCAAAACTAAGGTGCATAAATTAGGCCTGTATGAATTTCCATACGTTTCTGTAACAGCTTGAGAAGTGCAGACTGTCAAAATTAAAACAATATTTAAAAAAATTTAACTGAAACTAATGGAGAACAGTCAGAACTTTTCCATCGGAGCAAAGACTCCATGAAGAGACCTTTTTTCCCCGAAAATGTCTGTGAACTTCTTTGATGGAAAATGATGACACAGGAAACGTTATTCATGAGGATTAGTAGCTGCATATCTGTCAAATACTAAAACAACTTGAGGTTAAATGAACCCTAACCCTTTGATCTTCCTCTCCCTGTGGCTCGTCTTCGTCACTGCCTCTTGTATTTTGCTTTGAGTGACACCTTGTGCTAGGCCTCAAACGATAACTGTCAGGCCGTATAATCAGTGTAGGTGGAAATGTGGGTTAATTGTTATGTAAATAAACCAACGAGGCGGAAGGGTCACTAAGAGGTCAAGGAAGAGAAAATAGAGATTTTTTTGTAATTCTTTCTAAAGAATTTTTTTTTTAAATAAATAAGGTGAAAGCGTTCTCATCCTTCAGTCTTACAGAGGCCACAGAAAGCTGCAGTCATCATTTTTCTCTGCCTGTATGAAATGCAGAGCAATGCTTCATCATGTCCCCTCCCCCACAGGTTGCTGCCTACTATCTAGTCAACTGGCAGAAAGAAGGTTATTACTCTTCTCTCTTACTTAGTCATGTTGGAAATAAAAACATAAATATCTCTATTTGTGGATTGTTTGAAGATTAACTAGCGAGTAGGAGGATGGGTGGAGCAAAGACTTAGTTCTACTTTCCCTGACGCCAAAGTAGGAGCTCCTCAAGGCTCAATCTTAGGACAATCTTCACCTACTACCACCCAGAATTGGACAATTATGACACACAATGTGTGATCAGCAGGTAAAAATACTGACAAATCTGTTTATTCTTCTTTTCTCTAAACTAAGAACTTCTACTGGTCAATAAATTCATCGACCAACAGCATAATAATACAGTTAAACACTTTTGATTGTGAGTCCTCATTTCAACACTACATGTAAACAAAGTATTTGCTTAATATTTTGTTCAGATAAGGTACAAGGAAATATTACAATACTCCCGTTCTGAGATGTTCCTCCTTCCTCTTTACAATTCTTAAGGTGCTTACAATCCTGTAATGATTGCAAATAAAATACCTTAAATATCAAGTTCCTGCTTATCACGTGCTATTATGTGCCACACGCAAAGTTACGGATTTACTTGAATAAAATCTATAAATACCGTAGTGTGATAATGAATGTGCGCAGATTCCCTGCTTTGCCTTGCAGAGTTGAAGAGGATTAGGCTTGGGTTTCCTCAGCTAACCTAATAATATGTATGACACAGCTGCAGGCGGCTTATAGTGTTTACTGCCTCACATCTCTCAGAGGAGCTGAAGGCACGGCTACGGCAGGCCCGATGTGTCTCCGTCTATCACCTCTGCTCCTCCTTAGCTCACTGATACCTGCTGCACTGCACCTCTCCTTTATTATATCAATGCAAACAGCTCCATTGGACTGCAGGATTTCTGCTCTGGCTTATAGACTGTAGCAGTCCCCTTCGGACAGATCCAACAAGACAGTAAACTGAAGGTCCGTTTTGGATTAATGGAAATGAAACTGCACTGACACACTGACTGAAAAACATCAAATTGCTTGTATGCTTGGATTGGCGATAAGAAAAAAAAAATCCTATTATGCTAAAACTTTTTTATGGTATTTGATATTGATACATCACAATACAAGAGCAAATCTCTTTTGTCAATCTTCAAAGGTTAGGACTGATCTATGGGCTACAAAAAACATGTCATAAATTTTTTTTTTTTGCATAAAATCAGTTTTGTATTTTTATTTTGAGCTCCTTTCACAATGAGGCCTCTATGACTTACTGGCTGTGACCCCAGCTCAATGTTTACACCCACACATAAAAATGTCTTCAAAGAGATGCTCAATTATACCACCGTGCATGTTTGAAAAGCAGAAATGGAGCCTCCTGCACAAACAACAAGAATGCAGCAAGGGGTTTTTGGATGGTAAATCAACAACAAAACACTTATTTTGCCCAGGAGCCATTGTACAGCGCATGCAGTGATAAAACCAGCTGACCAAACATTCTGGAACTCTGATTTAATTGCTAAGCCTGTCAATTGTGACTCAACAATCTGAATTGCTTTGAAATGGCTCATTTTAGAGACACCAAGAAACATCAACTTATTGCCAAAATTCGGATGGCTGTTTTTTTAAGCACTTGGGCTTTAGAAGCAGTTGAGACCCAAATCAAAGTATAAAAACATGGAAAAAGTTGCATCATAAGTCCTCTTCTTGTACTATTAAGTGAAATTTGAAGATTTCAAAAAGTTATTTTAGATTTTAAAGATTTATTCTTAAAAGTTTAACATCTCGTCAAACATTATGTTGTTTTTCTGTTTTAATTTCAAGCAAGTAGCTCATATTATGCATTTTTGTTTCAAAGTTTTGTGAGACAATATTGAATCATGCCATTTCTTTAAATAAAATGTTATCCTACTGTGAGAACCTCAGCGGCTTCTGCCAACAGAAGCACACAGCAAACATTTGCTGAGGTGTTTTGGGGACGCTGTCTGGATAAGATGGTGAAAAAGGCCCAGCGCTGTGCTTTGGCAATGACCTGAAGTCATTACAAACGGTGTTGTAAAGGACCACAACGGACAAACTGAGAGAAATAATGGACAACAGCAGACACCATTTTCACAGCCTCAGCTACAGGAGGCATCTCAATTGCCTGTGATACAGAATGGAGATTTTTTTTGTCCCCAGGGCATTTAGACTTTTTTAAACAAGTCTCTGATATCACATGTAGTGTGGTCTTTGGCCTGTGTTTTTAGGAACCAATTTATTATTATTATTATTTATATTTCTCAAATTTTAAACAGTACCTTTGAAAATGTTTCTAATCTGTTCTTTAATAGCATACATGTGAATGGTTGGTGCAGAAGATAAATAATTTGGAACAGAAAACTCTTAATATTAAAGTTATGTCTTAATATTAGGAATGCACTGATCCATTTTTTACATGGATACCAATATCTGCACTGCAAAAACACAAAATCTTACCAAGTAGTTTCTACTGCAAATATCTTAGTAGACTTGAAATAATACAAAATTAACATACAACTAACTTTTCAGCAAGATATAAGAGCTTGCTTTATGTAAATAATTCCTTAATGTTGATGAAAAAGTTTCAATGACATTATTTCATTTGTAACATGAGAAAAAATGTGTTATTAGTGAAATAATCTGCCAATGGAATAATTTTTCATCAATATTAAGGAATTATTTACTGGAAACAAGCTGATAAATCTTACTGAAAAGTTATTTGTAAGTTAGTTTTATGTTACTTCAAGTGTACTAAGATATTTACACTAGAAACTAAGCAAAAACTGGCTGGTAAAATTTTTGTGTTTTTGAAGTGTTAAGATTGGGATCGATATCGATCTGATACAGAAAGACATAAAATGTTTCTTTATTTAAAACACAGACATAAATATACAGTATTACAAATGTATTTGATAACTCTGCTCCAGTATAGCACCAATAACTTTATAAGTTTGGTCAAACATGTAAAAACAACTTTATATTGTTCAGTCAGTGTATTTAGGAGCATAAAAACCTATTTAAAATAAATAATCAAACAATAGGTTGACTGCCTCCTTCAGACATAAAAATAAACAGCAACAAACCTTCTTAGAAATGGCTCAGGAAGTGCAATTAGGAATTAAAAACATAATGTTTCTCAGAGCACAAAGCATAGAATTAGACTGAGTAGATTGAGCACATTGTCACCCAATCTAGATCTTTTTCAATATCTTACCAATACAGAGATTAATATTAAATTGTTGAATCTCTATTAGTTATGCACTACCACGCCTAAAGGCACAAATCATCACTGGAATAGAAGAAGGCAAATTATTCTGCAGGTTCAGAGCACAATTCAAATGTTTTTATTATTATTATTATTTTTTACAACATAACATAAAGCAGAAATTTAACATTTTATCTGAGATTGAGCAAGAAGCCGAAGAAAATAAATCATGCAACTGATTTTTCCTTTGTCACAAAACACTTAATTACTCGAAGAGTCACTTGTTATGGATCCACTCAACATGGTGCCACATTAATATTCATCCGCAGTCATGTTTGAAGTCACAGCTATGAATGTAAATTCAATATTTACTCTCCTTTTAGCCTTGCTTTAGTTGACACCTAAACCCCCAGGAAGATGTCTGCCTGCTCTTTACTGTGGCTGCTAAATCCTCTGCTATGGTCACTGGCTGCACGCTGGCTCTGTCTGTTGTTTTCTCTTGGGCAGATGGCATGCTGGGATTTTAACTTTTTTTATGCAAAAACAGCATCTGGCATTGGATTAAAATGAGATGGAGTCGAATTTAAAATGGAACGTAAAAGAGAAGATGTTTCAAATTGAAGGAAACATGTAAATTTACCGACTTTCTTAGATTTTTTTTTTTTGGTAGTTTGCAAAATATAAATGCATGATCTGATTTAGCTGAATGAAAATGGAAAGAACAGCAGCGGTTCTGCGTAGTTCTAAAATGTGACACTGCAGAGCCTGAGTGCCTCTTTGACACTGCTGTCAGTTCAGATTAAATCCCAGATGATATGAAGGGTCACATAAAACAACATTCAAATGTGAGCAGCTTTTTTGCTTGAGGTATCCAATGTTCACTGACAAAAAAACAAAACAAACACCCAAAACATTTTTACTAAATCTAAAGCTAAAGATTTTGTCATAACATTTTTAGAGACATTTTTGGCTCTAAAGATGACTTGACATGCCTGATAGAATATGGCTGAAGTGTTTTTTGATGGAGAAATCAGGTAATTAAACAGAAAGTACAGTAAAGACAATCTTTAAAACTAAAAATACTCAAACAAGAAAGGATCTTTCTTTATGTGTAATCAGTGTATCTGCTTTGAATTCTCATTAAAAGCTCTGTATCAGTAACATAAGAGCCTAAACTCAACCAACAGCTTATCAGCATCTCTTTGTAAGAATAAAAGGTTTTCATTACAACAATGAGCAACACCAAGCTTCACATTCTGTGCATTAATTTTAAGGTGTTTTAATATGGGTATTTTTCTCACTTCTTGACAAAAGCAAAGATGTTTCAATACCTTTGTTGTTGTTTTTTTTACAGATCAGTGTGAACTGGTCACACCAAGGCTCCAAAGACAGTTATCTAATAATTTCATAGTGACAGAAGAAAATGTTCCATTTTCTATTATAATACCAGCAAGTTGTAACTTCTTCTTTCTCCATCTCTTCTTCCTTCTCATTCTTCTTCTTTCCCCAAAATAAAAACTCACAACTATCTTTACTCACAGGAAACATGCAGTTTGAATGTTTCCACACTAATGTAAAGTATTCATATCTCCATTTACAAGTAGCTTTGTAACAGCAAAAATGCAACTTAATTGAATATTAACTATTACCAGGAACATCAATAGATAGACCAGATGCAAAGACAGTCCCGGTAGTGACATGGTTTCCTGCTTCTTTGCATGAATAATGGGTATTGAGAGGTTATCATTAAGGCCAATGTACTACACTTATCATTTAAATTGGATGTTGCGTCTCAATTCCAAGTCTGAATGTTGCATATGTTCTGGATTTAATACATAACAGTAGATGGGTTTCAGTGGAGCAGAGAACAACTATGTCGAAATAGTTTACAATTTTAGAGCTGATGTACTTTAGGAACTACAAATAAATTAGAACTGTATAAACTGATTTAGACAACAACAGTCTTATAATGTACTTACAAGAATAAAAACAGGTTGTAAATTTCTGAAGAAGAATAAATTGTCTAAATGTAGGATCTTGTTTCTTTTATGCTGGTCATTGCTGCAACACAATACTGTTTAATTTTTCTATATAAGCAGCAAATTTTAAGGTAATAAAAACACAATATTCTGACTAAATTGCCTTTGGAGACTAATATAATAAAACATATTCTCCAAAATTCTTAAAATAAAACCTTAGGTTGTTTTGAGACTAAATCTGTCGCTTCAAGCAATTAATCTCACAATGAATTAAAATGAGTTTGATCACTTCCATTCTGATGATTTATATTTTTTGAAGGGCAATTTTGTTTACAGAGACAATTATGATCCATTTTATTTATGGTTTTGGTTATAAATGGTTTATAATTCTGATATATTTACTGGTTTTTGGTTGCCATGTTTTATTTAAAATATCTTCTAGTCCCAGTATTAAGAGTTCTTTACAAAATTAAAACAAAATTCCATTATTATGGCATTATCAAGACATTACTTGAAAATGGTCTCAAAACAACAATATTATTGTTTATACTGGGACAATTTATTGTACAAATTTGTTTTGTATCCTCTTTCTATTTTGAAAAGGGCACAAGATGTTTACGATGATATATGTAAAAATATCAGACAACATATTTAATTTAAAGCTATGTGTGACAGTAAAATGGCACTAGTTTGTGTCCACTACCCAAAATAGAACCTAAACCATTCAGACCAGAATAGAAAATAAAATAAATACTCCCACAGTGGGAAACTGGAGGTGCTAAGTCAGCAGCAAAATGACAGACAATCGATGTGTCTAGGTTCATACAAAGACAAAAGTATAAACATATCTGACAAACAGATCTAAGAAAAACATACTGCACAGTAGGGGCAAAATTACAACATAAATTATTGTGGGCCCAAACAAATGGGCTTTCAAGCAGCAACTGAAATAATTGGGAATAAAACTCCTACAGCTGAGGCTGATGAGAGAGTTTCCTGGAAGTGGGTCCTTCACAAATGCATAATGCAAAATTGTTGACATGCAGGGGGAGTCGGAAGAAAAATCTGAATATTAGATGAAACTAATGACTGTACTAGCTAATGTGGTGATAAAACAGGCTATTTGTTATTCTTATGGACACATAAAGCCAGGTGAAGTCAAGTCACCGTGAGATGATGTAAAATAATGCTTCAAAAAATCAACTGGATTACTTAGAAGCACTTTGTTTCTTGTCTGTCACATTTTCCCGCTGTGCACTTTACAGCCAATTTCCAGTTTACATCCATATTTCTTGAAGCAGACTGTCAGGTGTTTTGAAAAAGCACCAAGTTATTGATTTTATGAGTTGTTAGTAGCAGACGGCTTTTGACAAACAGCGAGCGGCCTCTTAAGCATTTCACTTCTGTTCTTCTAAAATGTCTTTATTTTAGTAATTGAAAGAGTATTTTTTTCTATAAATACGACAACATAATTTTCTAAATGCAGTGTATGTAAAACGTACTCACATCCTTGGATGTTTTAGTCTTTTTATGTTTACATATCAAATATGTTCAACAAATTCTGACCAAAAAAAAATAAAAACCTGTTATAATGTCAAAGTGAAAACTGATTTCTATGAAATATTGACAAATAAAAACATATTTTGTTGTATAAATAGCCTCCCCCCCTTCAAGTCAGTATGTAGTCTGAGTCTGTGTGTCTAGGTCTTCACAATAAAGATAACTTCACTTCAACACTACAAAAACACAAAGTCTTACCAAGAGATTTTAGTCTAGATTCTAGTGCAGATATCATATTACACTTGAAATAAGTCAAACTAACTAAACGTAACTTTTCAGAAAGATATAGAAATATATGTCATTAATATTGATGAAAAAGTATTAGTTATATTGGTAGATTATTTTACTAATAAGCCATTTTTCACATGTTATAAGCTGATTTATCTGTCAATGGAACTGGTACTTTTTCTTTAATATTAAGGAATTATTTACTCAAAACAAGCCTCTATGCTTTGCTGAAAAGTTACTTTTTAGTTTGTCTTATTTCAAGTGTATTAAGATATTTGCACTAGAAACTAGATAAAAATTACTTGATGAGATTTTGGGTTTTTTGCTGTGAAGCCAAACAGAATAACAAAGATGTTAAAAATCCAGATTATTGGATACTATAATTGTAAGAAGAATCACTTTGACCTGGATTGTTTTGTGATAATGCATACTTTTTTAAATTTGAGCTACTTTTATAAATATTTGTCATGTAACTATTTACATAAGACAAGTTGTCCAGAGTGACTGTTTTCAGTATCTTGGCCCACTTTTCTTCACTTTGCTATTTTCTCCTACTGCTCTCCATATGCATAATTTGCAATACATCTGAATTTTCTCTTTATTTTTGCTTGTTGTAGAAAGTACTCTTAACTTAATGCTTCTCATCTTTACAAACAAAACTAATTCACTTGTTATATAACATTCATGAAACATGGAAGTGTCCAGAAAGGGTTCGTGTCTCAGTACTTCTGTGCTGAACTGTTGTTTTTTGTAATCAGGGTTTGTACTTTGGCCGTAAACACGTTACAACAGCTGTTTAGTAAGTGGCAGCATACCAGGTCTACTATAAGAAACAGACCACCAACCCCTGTGAATAACACCATTAACATACAGCTAAAGCTGCATTTCAATTGTTTTAATTTAAAATGGATTATTCTGAAATTCCCTCCTACCCAGGTGTTTTATTGATACTCTTTTGCAGCAAGTATTCACTTAACATTCATCTGAATGTGTTCAGTTTAACTGTATGTTCATCAGCAGTCCACAGTGCGTCCAGGTGTCATTTTTTAAAAAGTGTATTTGTGACCCATGGTGCTTTCGCCAGCCAGGATTTATGTGTGTTTACTATGCAGTGCAAAAAGCCCTATAAATCTCCAGTTACTGGGATGATAAATAACAGAAAAATAGTCAGGGAGTGCTCCAGTTTTCTTTGTAAAATGAAGCAGCAAGCTTACTTGCTTTCTTTTTATGTAAAATACATTTTAAAGGCAGAAATGTACGTTTTGTTCTATAAAATTGTATTTTCTTTTTTGACATCGACTCCTCATCTGAATCATTTCTATTTTCTAACGGTCAAAAAAGAGCATGAGCTTCTTAAAGAGTCAGAGGCCAATTTCAGGGTGTGAAATTGGCTTTTTTATAACAACTGAAGGTAACACAGTTACTTGTGCTAAAATGGGACTATGTGCCTGGAAAATACATACTGCCCCTTTAATTGTGTGGCTTAATCAATTAAATAAAAATATTAAGGAAGCATAAATAATGTGTGACTAGTTTTGTACACAACCGTAATGTACCCTGCAAGGTAAGACTAAACTAAACCATTTCATGAGAGCAACAGGTACAATTGATCTCCACAGAAAAAAAATATGAGCGTACTGTAATCCTCTGCAGAGGGTTCTGGAAATCCACTGATCACTAAACTCCCATCATAGCAGTCTTTTATATTCACAAGGATTTAATTAAGGAAGCTAATAAAACTCTACTTAGTATCCCCACAGAAAGATGGCACAATAATTTCCCAGCCCCCATTCAAAGACAGTGTTCACAAATAACTCAGGAAATGCAAATTTATATTTAAATTTTGCAATTTTGGATCTGAAAAAGTCAATAATGCAAATGCAAAATCACTATATCATCTCATGAATACATGCTGACTCCCAGGGTTATTAGAATTTAAATTTAAAAAGTGTCAAAAAGACAGATTGCAACTTTAAAATGAGAGTCTTGTTTATTACAGATTTTTTTGAGCTCACAAACATAATCTGGAAGACTTACACAATATCTGTGCATTGGGTTAGGCAGCAGGCACTGATTAGCTAATTAGTTTAAGGACTGGAAGCAGAGGGATACAGCCAGCCTCTAAAAACTTGCTAATTAACTCATTTGTCTAATCTGTACTGGTAGCAAACTGTAAAACTGACATGTTGCGGTTTGCAGGAAGAAAGGTGCTGTAACAATTATCCCTTTAGATCCTGCAGCCTGGCCAGAAGCTCCTGGTTGGCATCCCAGCAGCTGTTGATCAAGATGTATCATGTAGCGTTTTCATGCTGCAGCATGTCAGTTTTTTGTTTTTCTTGTGTCCTACTGAAAGAACATTGCAATGTAGCCGTAAAGGGATTCTGCCTCTGTTTTAATTACTACATGCAATGTAGAGCTAACAGATGCCTGTGAGTGGTAAAATTGTCATGTAAAGTGACAGTTTGGTCTGTTTTGCATTGTCTAAATAAATCCATACATTGTCTGTAGATTTTGAAGGTTACATATTTAAAGGTGGCCTACTATGCATCCTTGAAGAGGTTCGGATGGATCTATAGGCTACAAAACATGCTCATTGCGTTTGTTTGCACAAATGTATTCCTGGATAATGAGATTTTAATCTGCTCAGTTCTGTTTATTTTGAGCTCTTTTTGGAATGAGCAGCTTTAGGGCCTCTTGTCACTTTAACGTTTACACTCAAACGAAAACGGCTGCAAACAGATGCAAAATTATACAACCGTACATCTTTAAAAAGCAGAAGTAGAGCATCCTGCACAACCAAAAAGAATGCAGGAAGTGGTTTCTGGATGAAGCAAGTCAACAACAAAACACTTGTCTTTTCCAGCAGCCATTGTACAGCTCATGGTTTGGGTTGCTAGGTAACAGCGGTCGATTGTGACTTAACATTTTGAATCGGCTCATTTTCCAGGCACCAAAAAACAAACGTATTGCCAAAAAACACCAGTGTTTTTTTAATGGAATGTTTTCAGAGGCATTTGAGACCCAAATGGAAGCATAAAAATATGCAAAATGTGAATTTTGCACAGTAGGTCCCCTTTAGATCTGTGCAGAAAAGTTGGTTAAAAATTATTGTTTTTATGCTTGGAGGAAAGAGAAATCTGTGAATTTTATGAAAGGCAGTATAACCGAAAAAACTGAGGGTGGGAATATTTCGATTTAGAGCTATGGATGACTTCTGCTCTCTCTGAGTCTACAACAGGGGCTTGTGATCTATTTAGGGATCCAAGCAAACAACAGGATATGTAATTATCATCAAACACAAGTGTACACAATGGCTGCAATCAAGCCACTGCCATCTGTCTGCCAGTCAAACCAAGAAAAGGTTAAGTTTCTCTCCTACTTCACAATTCACTGCTGACCTTTCTGGATTGACGTCTCTAACCCAGTAAGGTTTCTCTGGATTGCAGGACACCATTAAATCAGCCAAAACACAATCAGCAGAAAGGCCATTTAAAAATAAACCCAGTTCTGTCTATACTGTGTCTGCTGCATCACAACAGCTCTCTAAAAAAGCAAGAAGAAAAAAAAGGCAGCTCTCGACTCATTCCTCTCCAAAGTGTTGCAGGGATAAGACGATGACACATTCTGACACATCACTGTGACACTGGCAGAGATCCAGGCCAGGAGCCGGGACTTGAAGGCACAAGCAGGATACAGAAAGCCATCCGGAGAGTTTACACGAGGTATTTTTGCTGCTTCTGATGTGCTGATTTGCCATATGAGAGCACATGATTCAGCACTGCTTGAAAATGTTAAGCGTGTTTTGCTCTCTGAGGAGGCAGTTTGTTGGGGATGTGAAGTATTGGGCTGTTTACAAATGTAGGCGAGTGATACAGAACGAGCCTCTGCAATAAGACGCAGTGCCCAGCCCAGTGCAAAGCAGGAGTTTGATGCTGGACCCGAACCAAGACATTCCCACATCCCTGAAGTCAGCAGACTCCCACAGCTGGACGCTGTGGAAAGGGCAAAAGGACAACAGTCTCAATATATGATTCTATGCAGCTCTCACTGCACTGAACCCCATTAAAAACCTCCTGGTTATTCAACCAAATATTGATTTCTGAACTCTTCCTGAGTTAAAACATTAGAATTATTGTTTCTAAATGAACATTAACTTGTTTTCTTTGCATTATTTGAGGTCTGAAAGCTCTGCATCTTTTTCGTTATTTTGACCACTTCTCATTTTCTGCAAATAAATACGAAATTTCGGTTGGAATTTCAGAGACATGTTATCAGTAGTTCAAACATATACCTATAAAAAGTAAAATCAGACAACTGATGATTCTGAGTTGGTCTCTTAATTTTTTCCAGAGCTGTATAAGTGATAAATCAATTATTGAAATAATTATTAACTAATTTATTAACCGTCTAGACTACATGCCATTTGTTGCAAGGACAACACACTCCAAGAAGCAATTAGGCCACAACTGGCTTGAATATATAAATTAACAAGACAAAATCCTTCTTTTTCTGTACATATATCCACCCACAACACCAGGTTTAAATTCTGAAAAAAATCTATCAAAGCACCTTTTGCTCTCCAGTTGTTAATCAGCTCATCGTTTGCATTTCACGTGTCATATTTGCCGACACAGAAAATAATCATGAAATCAGCCTTGAATTTTATACATGTCAAGAAAAGCCAGAGGAGTTTCAAATGTTGATGCTACAGGTATTTTTTTAGCTGCAGATGCATCTTATGTTACAAATGATCAAGCGTATACTTGCATTTTAGACAACACAATGTTCATTTTCTTATTTAAAAAGTGATTTTTGTTACTTTATATTTTATTAGTGTATTTCTAATATCGTACAAAATATTATACAAACATGTTTTCCAAAAGGCCAAGAAGACACCAGAGTAGCTTGAAACTGTTGTATTTATTTAAACTATTCATCCCACTAGCTGTTTTTCATCTATTTCAGCGGTTTATTCAGTTTCCTTCAGCTTCAAAACATGTTTAACCAGCCAGTAGTCTGAAAGCCTTCCATGCAAGCTCAACAAGCTTTTCATATTAATATCAGATACAAATGTTTTACATTTAATGGTTCTTTCCTTTTTAAACTAAATATCAATCTTCTAGACTTGCGTTCAGATAAGACATGGGCTCGGGTTGAAAAACAAATTTACCTTCAGAAGGAGAAAGAATGGGATGTTGACCAAGTGCTGTACTCCAGAGCGGCCTTCCATTAGCTGAAAGCCAAACAATATCGCATAAAGCCTCAGAAACAACCTGAAATTGACTAAAACAACCTTGTTACCATTATAAGGTCTGAATTGCTTTTGTCCCAAAAGGCTTTTCTCTGGAAGGTGACCTTCTCCATTCCCACTTATTTAACCAGAGTGGCAAGACATACGCACACGTTAGCCCTGTCGTGTGTTTAGAGTGTGGAAGGAGTTCTGATTTTTTCCTTGAAATTTGCACAAAAAAGAAAAACTAAATTCAGAAAAGTCCTGTTGACAATGGTTGCTGTGGACATGTAATGAGAAATACAACAGCAGAGGAACCGTGCTGGGTTCAATCCTAGCCATAAAAAAGAGATAATATTGTGACACTGCAGAAAGTCACAAAAGCTGGACAGAAAAGTGAAAAAAGAGAATAACTCCACTGATCCAGCATGCCTTAGCTAAACAGTAAAATTTTTTTATCCAATAGGATTATTTTCTTTGCACACTTTGGGTCTTGAATCACCAACGTGAGCCGGGTTTAGATGAGGCGGTTTGAGTGTTTCTCTCATTTTCTAGGATATTGTTGCAGTTTCATTGTAAACCCATTGCTTTCAACACATGCAATCGAATAAAACTTGTGCAGGATAAGGTGAGAAATTAGTCAGTAAAGGTTTAAGACGTTGGTATCTAAAGTCTGACCTTAACAGCAGGTGTCCATCATTATGTAAATGAGCCGCATCACTAGCCAATCACAAACAGCCATTTTAATCCAGCGTATTCCTTGCAAACACTGGATAAAGACAAAACAACCAATCAAAACCAGAAAATCTAAATACTGCATCCAAAGGCAGACATTATTAACACAATAAATCCTAACTAAGTATTTTTTGTAAGAAATTAAAAATATTTATTGGTTTAAGCATTCAAATACTCATCACTGTCCATTTTATGTATATATTTATTTCCTTTTAAAGGAGAGCAGCCTTACACAGCTTGTTTCAAGGTCCACTGGCTAATAGGAGTTTACTGAATTTACTTTATTTTAATTCTTCTATTAAATCACTATTTGTTTATTATTTAAAGGGCCGTGTTATGTATAGTGCCCATATAATACATATGTTACCTTAAGTTGTTAAATTCAAATGAACACTGGAACTGGAAAAAATTTGGAATTATTTGTAAAAATAATTTAAATAATTTATTAATGCATAAAGAAAATAACAGAAACAACAAATAAAGTTAATTCTAAAGTTTTTGTAAACAAAATTGTGCTTTAAAAAAAGGGGTTAGTTGAGACCAAAGTACCAGACTGAAGACTTTCGTCATCCAGTTTTTGGTAGAAAAAGAGAAAAAAGAAAAATGATGCAATTAGAGATTATTGAGCTTGTTTTAATTTATCATGCAATTATTTGATTTAGTCCTTATTGCGACAGGCTGATGTTTAACAACATTTTTACCAGCGTTGCACTGAGAAGGAGCTTGTAAAATGAACTCAGCAGATGTGCAGGTCAACCAGGTGTTTGCTAATTGCTGCTGGCTAGTCTGAAGGAGTGGAGGAGTCACAGAGGAGGGGTACAGCTGCAGCGTTCAAGGTGCCACTTGGTCCGCCAAACATTTAGGTACCCTCAAATGGTTGCCACAGGAGATTAAAGGATTTCTCCAGTGTGAATGAAAGAATCAAAGCAAAACTCCAGGTATGTTTTTGGTGAGGAAATAACATAATAACATGATGTAAAACTCAAAAAAGTCATTTTTCTATAAAACTGCCCTTTTAAAGTAATTTCTTTTCACTTTGAAGAGACAGCAATGACACAATAATAGTATTTCGTTGTTACTTTGAAGTCTTGGATCAAAATGATTTGAAATCTACTAAAATGTCCCAAATTACATGCAGTGCTTTCTACTGTAGACAGAAGGAAATACAATGCATCCTGCAATAATCTGAGAAAGGCTCAACATGATCAGAAAACAAGCACCGCCTTACTGTAATATGCGGTGAAGTGGAAGATAATGAATTTGCTCAGAATCCTGTAGGATCCATGAACTAAATTGCAGTTTTGCAGCAGAGTGAAGCTCTGGTACAGACAGATCTTAGTGTGTGAAAACGCACGCAGCGTTCCCATTTCCACTGTTTTTCTTTAATATCACATCAGACGGCAAGAAGACAGGTAAGTGTGCCATTCCACTGAGGTATTGCAGGTATTTAATAAGTATTGCATGAGAAACTGAATATCTGACACCAAAGGTTTCTTTAGTAAAATATGCATAAAAGGTTAGAAATGTCTTCTAAAACCCAACACATACCCACTCATCACGCTCTTTAAAAGTTGCTGTAGGTAATTTCAGAATAAGACCAGCACTGCCGTCAACGTTTCTCCTCTGGCTTTACCTTTTCACCTTGGTTTAATGAGCATCTAGACCCATTTTCTTCACTCCTCCACACACTGAATAATATGCACATATAAAGTCCAAGCTTCTTTTTAGAGAAACTTTAAAGGTTTTGATATTTGATCAGTAGAGCGTGATGCGTTGTCTTATCTTTGGATGATGATACAAATAATCAGGCCTTGTTTCACTTCGATCAAATGTCCCTAAACTTCCTTCTGATTTTTGCTAAATTAATAAATTGAATGTTAACTGATGTCTTTACAGGCTGTGAATGTTTGGAGTTAGTTTTCATTTCTTCAATAAATGGAATGAAGCAAAACAAATTCATTCATATAGCATCATCAAAACTCAAGACAACTTCAAGTGTTTTACCGGAAACAAAAGGAAAAAGAAATATTTTTTTCAGTACTGATCAGCTGATTAATATAATGAAAAATTACGGCCACACTAAGAAAAAATTATAATTAAAAAATGAAATCACAAGAATAAAGTTATAATATTATGAGAATAAAGTCGAAATAATACAATAATAAAGTTGTAGTATTACGAAAAAAGTCATAATGTTACAAGAATAAAGTTAAAATATGAAAATAAAATCGTAATTTTACAAGAATAAAGTTGAAATAATTTGAGAATAAAGTCATTGAGAAAAGTCAATATTATAAAATTGTGACTTTTTAATTTTTATTATAACCATCACAGATTACAGATCAAAGTTTATCACTAGAATCACAATCTGACCTCTAGTAATCTGATTGGCACATCTCTAGTTTAAAACATAAGTGAATCACAATAAATGTTTAAAAGTTAAAACAACAAGGAGTTCTTATTTGACCAGCTGGTGTTGCAGAGTTCTGCATATGAAGTTGACAACGTTTGTGTGTTGGAATCAAAAAGGCAGCGACCCAACATCCTCCTGTGGGGTCGCAGAGGAAATCAACTTAGATGGTGTTGGAGCCAGAGGGGGAGTGAGACAGGCAGCGGGAGGGGTGGCTTCATGTGTGCTTGCATAGAAATGGATAGATGTTGAATTGGATGCCGCTTTGCCCATCTGCCATAACAGCTGGTGATGCTCTGACTTAAAGAGAGTACGAAAGAGAAAGCCAAGAAATAAAGCCGGGAGGCGGTTGATCCTGGCTTTCTGCAAGCCAACTTTATGCCTTTTCCTCTTCTTCATTTTGCAGGATGCGTCGTCAGCTGAAATAAATGGCAGGATATTTTATTTCTCTTTTTCTCTCAGCCATTATTTTCATCACCAACATTCGCATTAATGCAGTAAACACAAATCGGGCAGGTCATTCACGTTCTTCCCCTTGATTTTAATGTCTGAACCATGATATTAGTCTTTTCCTTCTCTATCGAATCAGAACTAACCTGCACAAAGTGGCTTGGCAGCGGATAAAGGCAGCGCGGCAGGCAGCTAAATAATCAACCTGCAAAGGATCTGGCAGAGGAATGTAATTACAGAACGAACAGACAAAGCAGCTGTCTTTCTAGGTGAGATCTCTAAGACAGGGGATGTGAAGAAGTGCCGCATTACGGATGGACGGAAGGAAGTGAGAATCAGGATAACTTGAACAGAAAGGTGAGGAAGTAAAAGACAAAACAAGTGTAGGAGGATCTCCAAGGACACATCACATTGTTTCAGCAGCTGTTTCATTGTAGTTTGGAAAAGTATTCTCATTTCTGTCCAATAGAAAGAAACTGTTTGCTTGTTATTGTTTGATTTGATAAATCCAGCACTGGCTCCCTGGACAGGAAGCCCATTCTTATGCTATGTCGACAAAAAGAATAAATAAAGACTGACATATTTCAAGTGTTTATCCACAGACCCACAGGCTAATGCTGAACTCAGACCCATGTTTCCATGGCAACACCCAGAGGAAACTGCTGGCAAAAAATGGGGCAAACTTGTCCCACAATTACAAAAACAATTTTTGTACCCGATAAAGTGAACACACAAGCTCTTAAGCTGTAGGGGTGTACTGTACCCTGTTGTATATGTAGATATCATGTTGCAGAGCACCAGTGTTTAATTCACAAAGCAAATAGCATGAATGCCAATCCAAGCAGACCTATTATCCTCTATTGGTTATCCTTTCAAAATGTGACTTCACGCCACAAACACAGCAGAATTGGTGTAAACATGGAATTTAGATTTTTTCCAGATCTATAAAAGTTTGCAAAAATATTTTTATTTCCAGAATGTATTCCAAATCCCATTGTCTATCCATGCATTTATTCATCCACTGACCTGTTTGTTCAACATTAATTGATCCACATATCTACAGCTCTGAAAGAAATTAAGAGACCACTTAAAATGATCAGTTTATCTGATTTTACTGTTTATAGGTATAAGTTTGAGTAAAATGAATATTGTTCTTTTATTCTATGAGCAACTGACAACATGTCTCTGAATATGCCAAGCAAAAGTTTACTATTTACTTGCAGAAAATGAGAAATGGTCAAAATAAGGAAAAAGATGCAGTGCTTTCAGACCTCAGACAATGCAAAGAAAACACATTTATAATCATTTAGAAACAACAATACTGATGTTTTAACTCAGGAGGAGTTCAGAAATCAATATTTGGTGGAATAACCAGGAGGTTTCCAATGGTGGTCTCTTCATTTTTACCAGAGATGTGTTTGTTTATCACTAATCTCTTAATCATTCATTTATCCATCCAACCATCATTTACTGAACCAAATCCTGAAACCTTATTTTATTTACACAGTTGTGCGAAAACGGGAGCTTACTTTTCTGATGTCAGTAGTGGTGTACATCTTGAAGTTTAGCAATAGAAAATCAAAGACTGCTTACCAACTTCCTCAAGATTTTTCTTTGGAAAGATAAATCTTTCCATGGCGGCACCATAAACGAATTATGGTGCTGCCCTAATTCGTTTACCTTTAAACTTGCAAACTATGCTTCCAACTGTAACTTTAGATGCATTCATGACCTTTGAAAACCATTTTAAACACACCTGAAGCAACTAATGAAGACCTTTATAGTTTGCAACCATTCTCTCTGATCAAACAAAGAGAAACATTGTTCACAGCCTTGACCCCAATATACACACACCATTCAGCAAAAACATACATCAATCAAAGTGACAAGGTTTCAGAAAACCTGCTCCATTTCCCAAAATGCAGCAATATCCACGTCCATATTTGCAGCTGCCATTTAAAAGTAATTTTTCTTCATAAATAAACCTTTTATGGGATTTTAGCTGATATTTTGACTTTTTAAATTGAGACAGCTAAAAAAACAACATCAGTTGGTTTTGGAAAAAAGATGGTGCAATTTTTCCAACTGGTTAGAAACTATTTATTTATTTTTTCCCCAAAATCGTGACTGTCACATCTGAGTCAGTAGCTCTTGACAAATAATAACACAGCACTGCTTTATGATTTCCAGTAATTGTTGTCTATTTTCGTGTGTGCAACTGTGTTATTGTGTCCTTCCTGTCCCTTCACGCATGTGGATCCCTTATTGGTCCCATTCTCTCAGTTTACAATTAATTGGAACTGAAATTGCTTTTCAGATTGTTTCAACTCGCACTGACTGACCTAATTAGTACAATGATTTTAACGCTGGCAGGAGATCCATGCCTAAACGATGTGGTTAATTTGAATGAGTATTCCAAACCCATGTCTGCAATTAATGTCATTTACATATGTGATGCATCTTCTTGATTACTTAATTACGTATGCTCGCCCTGATGATGTCACTGACAGGTGTCTTGCAGAGAGAGAGGGGTAGATGTGGAAATCTGTGCAGATGTTGCTCTGCATCTTGCAGGAACTGTGACTCCACCTGTGATGTGGAGCTGTCGAGCTCCTGCAGCTCCAGACTTTTACATCTATTCCTGTCAAGTACATTCGCTGTCATCTGCTGACTTGTCACAGACTGGCAGATATTGATTTTCTTTCCAGGTAGCATCTACAGAGAAGATCTCTTTAGTGATCTGGTTGAAACTATATAAAAAAAAGCTTAAAGAGTCAAATATTGTTCCCTAATTTATTTTTGTGTTTGTTTATACATGCACAAGTCTTCTCTTCTTTCCTCTATTTTTAGCCTAGATTCGCACACTGCATAATTTTAAACAATCCTAAAAAGTGTACAGAAAATGGAAAGAGAACAACAAATCTTTATTTTGAAATATTCCAAAGCAGGATCCCTTAGGTCAGGGATCAGCGTCTGCCTGAAAAAGAGGAGTTCAAACATCTTGGAATCTAATACAGGCAGTGCTTCTGTCTGCTGTAGTGAAAAAAGAGCTGAGCTAAGTAGCAAAGCTCATGATTTACCAGTCCACGTATGTCTCCGGTGAAGAGAAAGGAAACTTAAGTGAGAGGACAAGATCCCAGAGGGAAGTGGCTAAAAATGAGATTACTAGGTCAAGTGGACAAGCTCAGACTTTAAGAAAAGGTGAAGGTGAGATTATCTAAGTGGAGCTTGGAGTAAAACCGTTCCCTCTCTACATTATAAAGAGTCGGTTCAAGTGATTTGAGCGTCTGATCATGATGTGTCCAGGGTGGCTCCCTGTGGAGGGTCTCCAGGCCCAACGCACTCAGAAGAGACACATAGGTGGGCAAGAGGTTTCCAAATGGAACCTTTGTATTCAGTTGTTTCTGGTATGACCGTAAATCTGACGGACACACAATTGTGCAGCTTCTCTCTAATTTTCTCTAATTTTTGCTTCAAAAAACAACCTGACGGGACACTGAGAACGACGGTTGTTCTAAAGTGAGTTTTGCCTAAAGTCGATGGTAAACATGCAGCAGCAGGGCCGACATCCTGGAAACTAACGTCAGCGTCAACGGTCCATATTTCCAAAGGATGATCAGGGAATGAGCACAAAAGATGTTTGAACCAATCTGATGGTTGAAAAACATGACAGATTAAAAACAATAAATATTTGATATTTAACTCATGTCCACTCAGAAATGTAGCAGCAAAATGGATTTTTGAATCGAAAATGTTATTTTCTTATATACTGTAGTATTCAATTAAAATTTGATTAATTACTAAACCTATAATTAATTTGATTAAAAATTTTAATTTTGTAGCACCACTAACAAATAAGAATTCCTCATAAAATACAATAATAAAAAAAACATTACAGACAACTCTTAACACACAACTGTGCGTCTTCAGTCAGAGGTTTCTCAAGGATTGTTGAGACCCAGACTGCTACAGGAAATCCTTCCTGCCCTCAGCCATCAGCATCTACACCAACTCTTTGAACAAACTTGAGTGACAACAACATTTGATTTCCTTATGGGATTAATAAAGTACTTGTGAACTGAAGAAAATAAATTCTCCAATAAGATGACCTCTTACTAGTGAGCAAAAAAAAGATGGACAAGATTCTTAACAAGGTTGGTAAGCTTCTATCAGTGGTTTTCACACTTATTGCTAAGTAAGTTTAAAGTATTTTCAAGGCAATGCCATTGAAAGTGCAAAAATGAGAGGAATTATGTCAAAGAAACTGAATTTTATGTTTTCATTTACATTATTCTATAAATATTTTTCCTTTATGAGTTTCTAAAACGTCTTGTATGCTTAAAATCAGAAGTGGCTGCCACCAACACAGGACACATACTGCAATGTATGCCTGGATTTCCTCTGATGTGACAACCTGCACCACACCAGCTGCAGTTAAAGTGTCTCTCTGCAAAGTCTTGACAAGCTAATAATGTGTCTGAAGTGGACTCCTTCTTTGAAGCAAATTGGGAGAAATCAAGCAGCAGAGGTTCTGCTTTAACCTTAAACCAGAGGGAGAGAGTTTCTCTTTTAAGTGCAGATTTCTCAGAGGAAACGGAGTCTGAGTTATCAGACGGCTCGGTAATCACAAAGTTGGAACGCCAAACTTTAATCTGTGAATCGAAGATATGCCAAGATCACTTTTGCTCTTAGTGCAAAACAGAACAAAAAAATCTAAGATAATGAAATAGATGTAGATAACTTCTCCAAGTTAGAAACTAAATCAGATTAAACCGCATGTGAATCTCTCCTGCCACTAAGCCCCGTGTTTATCCATATGCTGCATTCTGGAAAAGATTTGCTGTCAGCAGAAATCCAAGTTTGAACGTGCAGAGGAATATATTTCCACCACCACTGACGGTCCCCTTGCTTCCCACAGTGATCCGTTTGTTGGGGGAAACATAAAAAGGTTTGCTCGGTGAACATGTTTCTGCCCTCAGGGTTACACAAACTCAATAGCTAGCGTGCTAGCATAGCCATCTCTCCTCGAGTGCACCTGTGCTTCTCTTACAGTGGCGGCGGCTGAAAATTGAGGTCATGCTCCTCGTGAGTATGTGAGTCAAGATGCCTCGATGTGGAAATGCTCGTCTTTATTCTCCGTTTCAGTGTGGAACTTCCTGAAATATCTATTTGGGGAATTTTCCCCACAGTTGCTCTGAGATATTTCAGTGTTTGAAGGCATCTTCTTAATTATCCGAGTCTCTTTAAGTTCTAGTGTTGCAAAAAAATGTCTAAAGTGTCAGTTTCAGTTTACATTCTCTTAAATGTGTAACATTTTAAGGCCTGAAGTTATCAAAAGGCAACTGATCTAACAGATTTGTTCTTAAGCTAAAGGATTATTTAAAAAAAAAAACAAAACCTTTCATTAACCTTCTTTACAGTGTTTCTGTTTTTTCACATTTTCAGTTTAATTACCTATTTCCCCTCTAAGGAAGAGGAGTAACAATTTTAAATTGAAAAATTAAAGATCTAGCATCATAGATACAACAAATACATGAAAAAGAGAGAATAATGGAGCTGACTTCATTATAAAGCCTCTAATTAATTAGATTTTCATTTCAATTAAAAGATTATTAATAAATCCTAATTTTAAAACTGATCCAGCTTTAATATTACAGTGAATAATTATGGGTGATTATCCTTTAAGGTTTTTTCTCCAGATCCCACAACAGTTTTGAGAGCAGACAAATATTTTGTTAGCGCTATAAAAAGGAAGCTTTATTTTAGCTAAACTAAAAGTTCATTTTATGACTCATAACTTTCAGCTGGTTAGCTGAAGTGGGCAGAAAATCTCTGGAGATAAAAGGTCAAAATACAAAACCTGGATCTCAATACAGTATGATAAAGGACAAACCGGGATTGTAGAAATCACCTTTAAATTGGACAACAATCAAATGTGGCTTTCAACTGATTCTGTATAAATTACAACCTGAACAGTTTCACTTTAATTTCTCATGCTGCACCAAACTCTGGGAAGTGTTTAATGTAAATACACCTGAGTCACTGGAGCAAATCCTTTTAAAAGCACTGCAACAAAATTACCATCACGCCCCGTTCAATTTGCAGTCTGTGTGTAAGGGTTAGCTCTGTGTCTGATGCACTCCCACAAACGCTGAAAGACTAATTGAAATTTAAGTCCAAAGCGGTTTCTTCACTGAAGCGACAAGCAAGCACGATGTCCAGACAAAGCAAAGCAGCCGAGCCGAACCTCCAAACTGCCCCCGGATAGGTTTGTTTTGCATCTTTTAATTCTCTTCTTTTCCACAATGATCTTGTCTCTGTAAGAAGATTTTTTTCATCTTTCTTTAAGGTTACTTTCAAGTGATTCTTTGTGTTTTATTTAAATCTGTTTGCAGCTGTTTTGTGGGCCCCATGCAGCCCATTTGCATGTCTTTGTCATTTTGTGGCGCTCTGTAGTTATTTTCTGTCTCTTTGTGGTCATTTTGTGCTTCTCTGTGGTTGTTTTGTCTCTTGTGTATTTTTGTATTCCGTAACGCTGGTTAGTATTTTATTAAAGCCATTATGTTGTAATATTTGGTCTGATTTTGGTCCCTTTGCAGGCATTTAGCTTGTTAAAAGATAGTTTGTATCTCTGTGTGGTCATTTTGTGGCCCCAGTAGCTGTTTAGTGTTGCTGCGTGTGCTTTCTTCTCAGCTAGCATTTCTTTCATACATAGTTTAACAACTATGGAGTAATTTATAGGTCTGCATAAGTACAGAGAAAGAAAATATATTGAAAGTAAATATTTACAAGTAGCATTATCTCACCAAAACCCATCCATTCGTCCATCCACACTGTAAATTGTAACATTAACTTGACTTTTGTCAAGGTTTTGTAACACTCCATTAAAGTCCAGTAATTTTTTTGAATGTATAGTGAATTACAATGTTGACTTTAATCAAATAAATTTGTGGATTTTACTTTTTTAAATTCAGTTATAATAAGAACATGATTTAAATAAACTGAGGGCCTTTTGACGTAGAAAACATTTTAAAAATTAACTTTGTTAATTTGAACTAAGTTCAAATTACTGGTGGCACTGGTGGTGAATTGAGGCAGCAACTAATTAAACCACTTTTTTATTTGTCACAAAAATTAGTTTTAATATGTTTAGAGCGACTCCAAAGCTTCATTTGCAGTCAGTTCATCAATAATGAGCCGACTTTAGAGCAATGCAGCTCTTATTAGCTATTTTTTTTTGCTATTTATATTTGCATGCATGAAGCTGGACCATGAGCGAGTCGTATGTTTATTTTTATGACCAACCTGCTCCGCCAGAGGGTGCAGCCTTGCAAATGTCTGTTTAACTGAAAAAAGTAAGCAAACTATTACTGCTTTATTTTCTGTCAACGTTTGAGTAGAGAAACAAATAAAAAGCAGAAGTCAGGTACTGCTTCAATTAGCTAATTTTTTTTAATATATGTTTTTTAAAAGTGCCTTCAGAAAGCTTTGTGATTTATGCAAAATAAAATAAAAGTTTTGGCTGTTGTTTAAGACATTACAACATACCAGATGTATTAAGTTTATTAAGTTACACTCACTAAAATTGCACAAGTTAATGAAAGCTAGACAATTTTGAGGCAATGAGTTTGCATTAAGAAAGGAGAACTAATTTGGTTTTACAGTGCTTCCACTCATCCATAAAGTGTAGAAATTTCTGCCAAAAATTTGTTGAAAGTTTTTGTACTTGTGCTTTGAGGGATGGCTTAAGAAAGCTACGAGGACTCAGGAAAAGCATAAAAATGAGCCATGAAGAATGTGTTGGAATCCAGCTTAGAGTTTTGTCTTTTTGCATCACTTTGTCATCACACTGCGTCTTGTTTTGGTTGATTTTCTGCATCGCTGCAACTTTCAGAGATGAAGCTGGCCCAGAGGACAAACTGCACAGTCCAAGCCATAAATAAACCTGGCCGTCACGGCTGTCAATAATTTGGAAGCGTGTCAGTATGCAGACACATCCGCAGCCGGTCAGGAGCAGGTGAGGGACAGCTGAGGCCAGCAGCAGGCTGGAGAGAACAGCTGATCCCTGCAGAACCGGCTGGACCGGACCCAGAGGAGGGGAGGACTCTCGCTGTAACCACCATCCCTGTGGTAATCCAGGCAGGACATTATCTGCTTCGGTGGCTCTCTGCAGCATCTGGAGGGGTTCACGCCACTACTCTGCCTCCCTTTTTCAGCTAACAACATCACACAGCCATTTAGACACCATATGTGCCTGAAAAGCAGGTATGAAGCTCTTGACTTGTGCTGTGCCGCCACAATCAAACCAGTCCTCTAACTGTCTCAGCTGAAATAATTGCTGTTAGTGATGCCCAATTGCTTCTACACTTGCAGACAGAAACGATCCCACCAATTAGATGTTGGTCGTACACTTACTACGTTCATTCTCTGGTCAGCTTGAAATTACCAGTATATTATTCGCTTTTGCATGACAGCAATAAACTAATTATGGAAGATTTGCCTTTTGGTCTATTTGCTTCAACAGAAATTAGCCTCCACTCCCAGACACATAATAATATTGAATTTTTGGAGTTTTTATTTGTTTTTTGGTCTCTATTTTATGTTGCTCTTCCATACTTGATGTACCTTTAGGTTCCAGTGATTTAAAAAACATATAAACTGCATGTGTTTTCTTATCTCTAGTTAAAAATGTGTTCACCTTTTATTAAGCCTGTTTTTTTTGTTTTTTTAAAAGAAGTGGCTTATAGTTATAGGCATAATCTCACACTGGATTTTTACTTTAAATCCAACATTAAAAACTATTTTTTTTAACAAATCAACAGTGTTAGTTAATAGATTAACAGGATTGTCAGCAGTTCTTTAGAAAATTCACAAATACAACAGGGTGAAAATGGCTTTTTCATTAATGCTAGCTCCACTAACCATGCTAATAATTACCAATTCAAGATGCTGGAGGCAGTTAAAGCTGCAGTATGTTCCTTTTATAAAAACATGTTTCTACAAATTTAGCTAAACTGTCATTCTATCTTGACAGTACAATATGAGACAATCTGTGAGAAAATGTCAAGCTCATGTTGCTGTACACCGCTTCCTGTCTGAAACAACCAATCAGAACCAGGAGGAGGGTCTTAGCGCTGTCAATTAAGCTTGTGTATGCTGTTCACACCCTGCCCATTGATCTCTCCTGCGCTACAGCTCTCCACCACTCATAGAGGAGCCTATACTGTGAATGCGCATTCTTGCTAGCACGGCCACCGATGACTTCAGGTAAACAGTTTTCTTGAAGCATTAATTTCTTTTCTCCATTACTAACACAGCTGCAGCAAACAGGCAGGTTTTCTACTATCACATGTGTAAACATGTGTAAATGCAACCTGAACTGTGTATGTTGTTCTGTTGAGACTACAGTTAAGCTTTTCTAAATGAGACTCTGCAATAGGTTTAATGTGAAACGGGATTAAGCCGCGGAAAAGCACCTCATACTGTGAAGCTGTACGTCTTTTTAGTTTAAGTGACTAATCATAAACGTCTTGAATAACCAGGGCATTTTAAATAAAAATATGTTTGTCTCTGGCAGAAAGCACACCAACACTAGAGGCTTCTCCAGGATAAAATATTTGTCCACCTCATCTCAAAAGTGGTTAAAATGACAAAAATCACAAAGTTAGACATAAATCCTATCGATTGCATGTTATAAGTCCTGTTTGTAAAAATTGTAGCATATAGCACTGTTTGTGGCACATATAATGTAAAAATCTATATGGTAACCTGACCTTTTATCACTCTGAATAAATTCCTCTCAAAACAAAAAAAAAATTATTCATTGTGAGACTAGACAGCTGCAATAAAAGATATATTTATTTTAAAGTGTTTTACACATCATTAACAGAATAATTTAATGATTTAAATGTTTTCCTTTGCTTTTCTTTTTCATATTTTCATCTCAATATCGCTAAGAGTTTACAGTACAAATAGTTTTGATGCTCATTAAATAGTTTCTGCTTGCTCATTAAAAGTGAAATTAAATATAAATGATGTGAATAAAAAGGGAATTAAAAAAATATTGTGTTGTGAAGGACGGCAGATGCAAAAACTTCCTGAGCTTCTTTGTTTCCGTTGTTGTTTCTGCTGCTATTGCATGTCTAAATTACTATACAGCAGGTTTTATGTCACGTTCACAGGTTTCACGGAGCAACGCTGACTTCTGTCACATCTCCAGAAAATCCACATGTACAGGAGCCAAGATTTCACATCATTTTCAGACAAGACAAGCACATGAAAAAACACAGGAGGGAATCATCTTTGGCAAGGTCACCCGCCTGCCTGCGGGTTAAACTTTAATGATCATATTTGGCAGACTGATGTGAGCAACACGCATTAATATGCCAAGAAGACTGATGGAGCAAGATTTACACACAGGCAGACCATCATTCTCCAGCACTGCAGTTTAATTACAAGGAGCTGTGGCGAGAGTTTGTTGTGGTACCGACCAAGTCATCAGGAAACAATATGTATCAGCGACAGCGGCGCCAAATCTATATGTAATCTAAAAACAAATTTTCATGTTTGAATCCCTGGTGATGCTGCTGCGACTTGTAATTTGATTAAAAAGTCGTCCTGGATGTGTTAACTCGCCCCACAACACAGATGTTGAAGTTGATCAATAACACTGGCATTTCTTTAAGCACATCTAAGAAAACATGATTGTGATTTGCACAGAATGAACCTTTTTATCTTTTCAGTTGTAAATTAATCAGAAACAAAACCACAATTTTAAAGGTCTCCTTTTCACTACGTAAAGGTAATTTTATTTTTGTAGCACATTTTCAGCGACAAGGCAATACAAAGTGCTTTACAGGAATTAAAATAAACATTTGCCTTAATAATGCACCGCACTTCCATCTCAGGATACAGAAACATGCCGCTAAGCATTCTGGGAAACAGTTCCCACTCCTGTCCTTTTCTTCTGTCAGTTTTTTATAAATGCTGACTTAAAAACTCGTTTATTCAACTTCTGGCGGTTTGACCGAAATAATAAAAAGTTAACGCAACTTACTACTGTACGTTTATCTTTCACAAACACTCTTTTAGGATCAAAATCTAAAACTGTGAGTTTATTTGATTTAAAGAGTAGGACTTAGTAGAAAACTAAATGAGGCTCAAATGCTTTACAGTGTAGAAAGTGCAACTGGCACAGAGTTTCTGTGTTTAGAAACCATTCCTCTTTCAGAGATGAAGTCATTAATTAAACAGTTATACAAACAAAATTAATCCTGGCTTCCACGTTTAACATAGTATTTCCTTAATATGGTTTCTTTCTTTTTTTTATCCCATTGTTAATTCTCCAGACTCGGTGAGAATTGTGTTTATTTTCTGTCTCCTTCTCCTTCCTGTCCTCTAAACTACAAGGCAGATGCCTCCTCATAATAAGTGAGGTTTGCTGAAAATTTCATCTGTTGCAACATGCTTCCTCAGTCTACGTTTGATTCAATTTGCTGCCTTTATTTTTATTTTTTACAGGCAATTGCCATATTATAGTCTATTTTATTTCACTTTGTATTATAACTGCAATAAATTTGACTTGACATAAATGGATGTGAGCATACCTGCCTGGATTGAGTTTGATTATAGAATATCTGGATGTGATTAGACTGTGCTTGCCTTGTAAAAGTGCTTTGTGAATTAGTTTTCCCTCCACAGGGGGAACCAGATGTAATTCTTGCCTAATTAGACCTTCCTAACCTCTAAACTAAGCATTTTACACAAATACACACCACATTTACAGTATCTGTCTTGTTTTCTGTGAAAATCAAAAATGAAACATGATTATAATCAGTTTCTTTACAAACCTGTCTCTATTATTATTGAGCATGAGGACACAGTCGGTGTTAATTAGTACTGAAACAAACCAAAATTATATTTTCTGGTGTGATCCTGAAATTACAATCAGGCCTCAGCATGTCAGACAGCAGTACTCATTTCAATGCTGTCCTGTATGTCGAAAGGAAGCAGTAAAAATGTGAGGAAGACAGTCACTGTGATCCAGTTCTTTCAATACGGGTTTAATTGCCCAGAATATGAGCTGTGACATCCCCTCACTTATCAAATTAAGAGCTCAAAAAAGGGTAGTGAGGTGCTCAACACCTGTCTGAACTGGATCAAGTTGTCCTGTATGTGTTTTACGTTGAAACTGAAACATAAAAGTTTAATAATGTAGCTAAAACATGCTTAATATTTTGTTTTGGAATACGGGAGCCTAACACAGTACGATTCCCCATTAAGGTATTCTTCAGTCCTTGTAGATTAGGTGGCACGTTCATCGCCCCAAATAAAGAATGCACAAGTATAAACACTGAGCAAACGTAAAGCCGTTCGTGGAGGAGACGAGGTCGGCGTCCCAGAGAACAACATGTTTTAGTGCAAATCTAATTTAAAACAAGAGACTTGGTGAAGATGCCATCTGAAGCCACATTGTGACTGAAATGCCGCTGAGCAGGGAAGAAGATAATCTATCAAAGTTTAAGAAAACACAGATTGCAGATTTCAAATCCACTTAAGGGTGAAGACTTAATTTTTCCAGGTATGTCCTGTAGTTTAATCATTGCAAAATGGAAGTGTTTTGTACTTATTGTTAAATTAAGAGGTAAAAGAGTCAAAGCTACTTTGGAAAGGTTCAGCCAGAAGCTTCTATGTGTTAGAATGGCTCAGTCCAAGTCTGGATCTAAATCCAGTTGGGAATCTGAGGAAACACTAGAAAACCAACGTTCACAGACAATCTACATCCTAAGATAAACGGATAAAAAATACATTCTTTAGCTCCGTAAAGCTGGTAGAAACTCTAAGATTTGCAGCTGGAATTGAGGCAAAAAGTGCTTTTTTGTTGACAAACAGGTTTTGCTGATGTTTTGTTAACCCCAATAAAACACATTTACATTTGGGGTTGTAACATGATCATATATGACTCAGTACAAAGGACAGTAATACTCTTAAAGGCAAATACAGTATATATAAAAACAGAACAAATAGTCAGCCGAGGCATGACTGTCCCTTTTCCACCACTAAACAAAAACAAAACAAAACAACAAAAAAATAGCAACAAACTACTGTTCCTTTTTTGACAGAGGTAAAAGTTCAGGAGGTTTCTGCACATTCAGCGATCACATGCAGCTGACTGACAGCTGGCAGCAGCAGGCGGGGTAAGATGAGTGTTACTCAAAGTTACATCTGGCCTGAGGAAAACCCCCCATCGCCTCTGCTTTCTCACTAAAAGGAGTTTAAACTACAGGAAATGGTTTAAAAGAAGATTTTGTCTGCTTTTTAAAAAAAAAACAGAAGTCAACTCAGGCCTTGAAGATAAATTTATGTTTTTTAAAATCATGGAAAATAATCTCCTTTGTAGAAAAGTCGAGGGCTGAAACTGCAGCCTGTACAACTGAAAATCATTGTGGTAATACGGCTTAATTACAGCTCATTAGCTTTACATTAGAAGCAACTTAGATACTATCTGCTGTAATAAATGCTAAGATGCTTCCATGAGTCTTATTTTTTTTTAATAAAAAGTGATGAAGCTTCATTGAGATGCTATTTGGTTTTCTGCATTTTCTTTTATGATAAATAAGATTCATTATTTTGTTTTCATTTACAATATTGCACTAAACAGACAGACAGTGCAACTCGTAAACACAGATTGAAGTTGGATTATAAAATGGAAAAGATTGCAGACTTTTGAAGCCGTTCTGCTACATTCAAATCAGAAAAAAATACATGTTTTCCTGAATTCCTGCAAGCCTAATCTGCATTGAAATTTTCATCTTTAAGGAAAACAACCAAATGTTGCCAAAGCCAATTAAGATGACAGCTTTTTCTCCTGGTGACAGGGAAGGCAAAATAAGCTCTGGAACACATCATTAATATGTAATTCTTTCCAAGATTTTGACAAAAATAACAGTAAATGAGCAATTTCCCCTAAAGACTCAGTAAAGATGCCAAATTGAGTTCTTTCATGTATCTAATAATGTTACCAAAATGATTTTGACTCAAAAAATGTTAAATCTGTGCTCCAAAATGAAAAAGTTCATTCATATCTGCTGTTCTCTTCACTCTCAACTGCACTATCAACAATAAACAAAAAACATTAACTGGAGTGACCCATCTAAAACCCAAATTTGAATGCACTTTGGAGACGAACACCTGTATTCTTGCACACACACCCATACTTACACACATGAGAGAAAGACAGGACTTTTTAAGTGTGATGCTGTGGGCCCGTCTCTTCCAAAAGACCCTGGGAAGCTTCCTAAGACTGCCCAGCATGATGACATCTTCCAAATACCAGGGGAAGTTGAATTAAAATCTATTGGCATCTGTCTGAAGGGTGAAAAATGTTCACGATTCGTTTCTCTACAAAATTATGAACCGAGACATTTCTCAGATACTACACAAAAATGAGACAAAATAAATTTTCTGTCATGGTAATCTGAGACCGAAATCCTATAGAAAATATTTGAGCTGAGTTAAACATCTCTCTCGTGATAATGAACAATAACAAGATATTTTTTTTTACTATGGCAGCCAATAAAGGTTTAGGGCATAAGAAGTTCAAAGGCGACCTATTAGGATCGGTCCACGGACTAACCATTTTACATTTGCTGCACAAAATCATTCTTAGATAGAAACTTTATCCTGGTCAGTTCTGCCTATTTTCAGCTCCTTTCAGCCGTTTTAGGGTCTCCATCACTTTAAATCCAAATAAACTGCTGCCTCCAAACTCAACGTTTACACTTGCACATGAAAATGGCTGCAAACAGATGTGCAGTTATGCAACACTAAATCTTTGAAAAGCAGAAGTGGAGCTTCCTGCACAATCATCAAGAATACAGCAAGTGGTTTCTGGATGGCAAGTCAACAACAAAACGCTTTTCCAGCAGCATACAGCGGTAAAAGCAGTTGGCCAAAGGTGGTTTTACCCACTGGGCTGCTAGGTAATGGGTTGGGCTTTACTGCCGTTGCTAGGTAACGGGCAGTGCATACGAATTTACATTCAGAAGGTTTTTGAAATGGCTCATTTTCCAGACACTAAAAAAACATGAACTTATTACCAAAAATAAAATAGCTGGGTGGTTTCTCTAAAGAATTTGGGCTGCTTTTAGAAACAGTAGAGACTCAAATGGAAATACAAAAACATGCAAAATGTGAATTTTGCATAAATTAAAATAGTACCTATCTGCCATTCTCATCTCATCCCGTCATGAATACACAGTAATTCGCATATTTTACGATTTTTTTTATGTGATGAAATGTGTTACCCCACAACTCAATCTCTATTCACGCCAACAAGCAGCCATGTGGTCACACTCACACCTGAGAGAGCCGAGGATATGCTAGGTGCAGACAGCAGATTCCTTCGAGATATTTTATTTATGCCAGCATAGGTATAGGCAACACATGAGCTTTCACACCCTCCTCCTCCTCCTCTCTCTTTCTCTATCTGAGTCTCCTGTGCAGCTCTGGCTTGGCCCAGATAACAGCAAACCTGCCTGGAGGCGAGAGACACCAACACTGCAGGACGTAATGGAAGCTATCATAATGCTTAGCAGGAGCTCGGCTCGTGGCGGCGAGACGGAAACGCCTCTCAGCTCAGAGTGTGAGGACACGTCGGTTTGTTTTGATGCAGTGGCTCAAGGTTTTAAAAGCTGACAAGATGGACTGATTTAGGTAAAGGGATGGGAAATGTGTGAAAGGACTATCGGCTATGCAAAAAGAGTGAATTTAAATCTCTTTTTAAATGACTTCTGGAAGTTGCTAAAAATATCAAAGAGTGAATGTACTTCAGTGCAAGTTTACATATGCTAAAGTTCAGATTGATGTAGTTAATTTGTAGCTTTTGGTGGGGATTTTAAAGGATCGTACAACAAAGTCAATCAATTTTAAAAACAAGAAGGAATTCATTAGGAACCAGAGTTACAATTAAAGGCTCAAATGTCCAAATTTATCCCAACATTTGAATAAATATTCCCAAATGTGGTATTTTATCATGTATTCAACTCATGTAAGTCAAAATTAATGTTGTTTTAATGCAAGTCTCTTCATCTTTGTTGCTTTATTTTCCAGTAAAACACTTTGGATAAACTTGAGTTTGAGTTAGGACTGGAGTTTGAAACCACTGGGATAGATGATGGATATTTAAAAAGTTTATCCTATTTTTCAACACCGTTGGACTCAGATCAAGCATAATGTTAGCCAGTTTTCACATGCTTGGGTCAATTGTCGAATCAGAACAAACCAATTGGACCAATGCTACACTCATCTAATAACCCAAACTGTGTAAACAAAAATGCTTAAAATGTTCAAGATAAAGCCTAGCATCAATTCCAACACAGACAGAAGATGTTGAGACAAGAGTGAGTTTAAAATAGACTATAAGTAAGAAGATACAACTCCTTCAAGCTTGATTGAAGTTTGCAGCTGCCAAATATCTTCAGGTGAAAAACAAAGATTCAGATATTTACAAAGTCAGAATTAATATAGTCAAAGTGAGATATTTAAATCTAGGAGCATTGTACCGATGGGTAAGCATGGAGGTGGAAGCATCATGCTGAGGTCTGATTCACTTTTAGCATAACTGACGCACTTCAAAGAGTGAATGGAATAATGGAGGAGTAGGACAGATTGTTTAACTTCACTGCAACAGCTTTAACTTCAGTGATATTGTATTTTTATGAACTGTGTTGGATCAGATTACGCTTCAGGAAATAACTGCACAGTTTTCTGTGTAGTTTTGTCCTTGCTGTAGCGCCTAGGTACCAAACTCATTTTTATTCAAAATTATGAACCATTATACAGTCAGATACAAAGGGCAGGTTGTGGCAGAATCTAAAGGTAAAAAAAATACATATTAAGAACCTGTTAAACATCTTAGCCTTCTCTGCAATCTTAAAATATGTAGCATCTTTTCAGATTTCTGTAATTCGGCACTATTCAAATAAAAACCGACTGATAAAATAAATCTCATCTTGAAGTTCTATTTATGTGGCTCTTTTTAGTCTTGATTTGACCTGCAGACCTTGAGTTTGACTCGTGCTGTAGAATATTTCATATTTAATCTGTCTTAATTTATGTTTCTGTCTCTGTGTGAATCTACATGCTTCGTTTGCTTGTCACTTTGCTACACCTGCGTTTGTCCTTTGTGGGACAAAGACTGATTGTAGTGTAATGTGCTTTGGAGTCCTTGGACTTGATAAAGATATAAAAGTGCAGACCAATTACCGTTTTACAAAACCTGAGTTCAGAGTGTAACCTGACGTCTAACCAAACATTAGTGGAGGCGTGTATGAATTTTACTGTGCGGATTACAGAGAATACACAACACATATCAAACTTGTGGCTCTCTGAAACAACTAACGAGTCACTATGGTAACTTTTCCTTTTACATTTACTGATAGTTTTAATCTTTAAGTCAGTCCAAACACAAGTGAGCCCTGACTGATAATATACACTGCTTCTCAAATTACCTCGCAAATTAAAAGGCATTAAAACCAACCCCATCTTTTTATCTACACCTGCTTTATGACCCGCATAGATTTAACAGACAGCAGCAGAATCAATACACACTAACAGCCTTTCAGCTCTGGATACAATGTTTAATTTAACTGCTCTAATTAGCCGGCCTTATTAAAAATGTACGTTTACCCACAGAGATCTGCATTCTGTATTTATCAAAATTCAATTCCATCGGGTAAAAAAAAAAAGGAAAAAAAAAAAAAAAGAGAGAAGTGGTCGTTTCCGGTCTACTGCAGCGAGCTGTTTAATGACTCCCCGAGTTAACGGTCTATACACGGACTTAATGGTCCGCTCTCGTTTGTTTTATGGGTCCATATTATGGCGATGAAACCTTTGTTCTGTTCTGTCAAGCTGGATACATACGGAGAGTTAATTGGTGACGTTTAATAGCATTTAAAGCTGGATTCAAGGCAAACAGGAATAAACTTGTCATGAACTGACAGTGTCATGTTGGCTCAGTTACACTCCCTGCAAATTCCTCCTTCACCGCAACCATACAATGTCTTTTTTTGCGTTTTCTGCAGCACACCGATAATCTGAAGTCAAACCTTCCTGTTGAGGGATTTATTTCCTCTAAGCCTCTCTCTTAGTCCTGTCTGTGGTTCTATTAATTTCCTGCAAAAATCAGATTTGACAAATCCAGGAAGTACTTTATGTATCTGCAGGGCTGGGAAAGCCGATTTGAGTTTGTCCAGCAATAAAGCAGGTACTTATGAGTGGCAATATATTTGCTTCAGCTACTTATGCTTCCAACTTAGATGAATTGATTATTTCTGCCCCTTCCCGATCGATCTATAGATACAGCTTGGATACTAGTTTATAATCTCAGAGGTGCATCCTTTCCAAGGGTTTTGAAAACAGTTACTTAGCGGTATTTATAATCTTTAAACTCTTTCAACATTTTATCAAAGTTGCAAACACAAACTTGAACATACTTTAATGGGATTCTAGGTAAGATTTTGTCTGAAGTAATGCATGAGATGGAGTCAACATGCAGATAAAGGTATTCTGATGAGATGAATTAAAACATCTTTATGACCTAAAAGCAATAAGAACTGATCATCACTCGAAACAAGCCTCTCGTATAGTGAGAGATGGAGGTGGCAGCATCATCCTGTGGGGATGCAAACAGGTCAAAACTAATGCAAAGCACGATGGGAAAAAACTGTTAATCCTGGAAGAAATCCAGGTTCATTACACAATTGCTATGGCCTGCAATAATTAGCAGCATCAAGTTGTGTCTAATTATTATTTTAGTTATTTATTTTTAGCAATTTGTTGTTCCAAAGCTATTTCATCTAACAACTTGGTTCAAATCTCAGATGATGATCAAAATGTAAAGGTAAGAAAAATTTTGAAATGTTTGTCTTACTGGTTTGTATCCATACACATTTGTAATCCAGACTTAAATCCCATCTACTACAAACTTGATAGTTTAGTGAACGTTATCTGTCCAATTTAACAGCCTGAGCTTCTGTTCAAAGAAATATGGGCAAAAAATTTCAGTCCCTAGATGGAAAAACCTGGTAGAAATATACTAGCTCTGACAAGTGACAAACTTTGACCTCAGTTTACAAATTAGCCGACTTCTAAAGGCCATTAACTGCACTGGATTTTATTTAGGGGTGTCAGTTTTATTATTTAAGAAACCATGCATCCTTCTTTAGAACTATGTCTTCACAATCACTACTGTAAGTCAGTCTGTCGAGTCAAATCCCAGTAAAAACACATTAAAGTTGGAGACTGTAAGGTGACAAAATATGAAAAGGTTCAAAGGATGTCAATATGTCTGCAAACTACTGTTGGAATCCAAATGAATGAAACTTGATTGTGATCTCAGCAGGTAACCTTCAGGTGAAATCAATGAAAATTGTTTGCTCTATCGAACAATTTCCATCAGCTTTACAAAATAACACATCAGCCACAGGTGCAGAATTCTGGTACCTCATTCTTTATTTCAAACATTTGTTAATGTACCTGCAAGTGGGAAAATGTCTGTTCATCCTCGTTGAAATAGAAAGCAAGAAAAACGCATTGAACTCTCCCAAGAATCTAGTAAGAAAAAATTACATCCAAAAATACTTGACACTGCCATCTGCAAGAGTACAACAGGAAATAGGGGGGAAAAAAGAGATAAAACAAAAAGCACAAACCTGTGAGCTCAGCTGCAAGAAAAGTGTCAGGTTAAAACGCCAGAGCGGGGATTTAAAAAGGATTGCCTTGTTTCTTTTTTTTGGTAAAAGATAAAGAAAAGAGCAACAAAGTAAAAGCGAGAGGTTTCACCGGTGAGATTCATCAAAATCACAAACCACACTGCCAAAATGCAAACCAAAGCCACAGCAAAAGTCGACAGAAAACAACAACAAAAAAAAATCAAAATAATAAAAAAAAATGTCCCAAAACCCACCAGTAAATGCGCAGGAAAAAGAAAAATCTCTGTACTGATCAAATCTGCTCGGTTTCTGCAAAACTGCAAGCAAAGTGAGATGCTTTCTCAGAGACCGATAACGCACTCGTTTCCTTTCTTTTCTTTCAATTTATACCCTCTCGATCTGAATCACCGCATGCTGAAAACTTGAAGCCTGGATGGACTGACTGTAGAGGTGTGGGGGGGCAACGCTTGAAACCAGCACGGCAAATGCTCAATTCAAACACCAGCAAAAGGAGGAAAAACAACCCAAAAAAAGGAAAAAAAAAAAAAAGAAAAAGAAGGGGGTGAATTTAGAAGACCAAAAAATATGTTTGTTTAGAAAAACAGAAAAAAAAAAATAGCCAGTGGAAGTGTACTCACCGAGCGGGAGTAAAATGTTGCAATAAAAATGTGAAATGGCTCAAAAGAGGCTACAGTATGGCGGTGCGAGGCGGAATGCTGAGCCTTTTCCTCTCTCTAGCTCCCTGCCTCCAGTTCTGTCATGTGACTCCTTCAGCTCCGACTTCCAGCAATGAGAGTCCAACCTGGAACAGCTGATGATGCCGAATGCTCTCCTATAAAGGCTTGGCTTATTACAAAAGTACGGGGGAGCAAAAAAAAAAAAAAAAAAAGAAAGATGCGCTCCTTATCATGCCGCGGTTACAACTGAGCTGGTTTTACGCGTCTCTGCTGCATTTTGAACATGCACAGCTCTCTCTTTGTGTCAGCGCCACGGGACGATCAAGTCATGCGGATTTTCTTTATTTTTATTCATTCACTGGCATCGTGGGCTTGTACATAAGGCATGGATGGGAAAAGAAGAATCAGTCTGATGCATAAACAGTTAAGGGGGGGGGGGGGAAACGCTGAAGCATCGTATTTTTAACAAAGCTTTGTCCTTTACGGTGAAGCCTTGATGCAGGTTAGAAAACACTTTGAGTTATTAGCCAACATATGGATCCTAGAACAAAATACGGTGCAATAAGAAACAAAAATGAATAAATTAAACATATGTCTGGAAAGTATTCACACTTTATTCTACAACCTGATTCCAAATTGTATTAAAATAATCTCTTTCCTCAAAACTCTTCACACCGATATCCCATTACGGCAATGTGGGGGAAAAAAGTTTAACATTTTTGCAAATTTATTGAAAGTAGAAAATCAAGAAATCACATTCCCATAAGTATGTGTGTAATACTGTGTTGACTCATCTTTGGGATCAATGACAGTCGAGTGTTTTTGAATTCAACTCCACCAGATGAGCTCAGCCATCTTCAGGCGGTTTGATCTGTTCTTCTCTGCTGTTCTTCTCCACCTCCTTCAGGTTGGATGGGAAACGTCTGTCAGCCATTTTCAGATCTCTCCAGAGACGTTCAGTCAGATTCACACTTTTGAGATCTTGTCCGTGTGTTTTGAGTCGTCGTTCTGCTGAAAAATGAGAAGTCTCCGCAGTCTGAGGTCAAGGTGCTCTGCAGCAGGTTTTCATCCAGGATGTCTCGGTACGTTGCTGCATTCGTCTTTTCCTCTATCCTGACTACACTGTCAGTTGCTGTTGCTGCAAAACATCCACCTAGCATGATCCTGCTACCACCATGCTTCACTATAGGGAGCCGCCCCTGGTCTCCTCAAAACAATGACGCCTGACATTCACACCAAAGAGTTCAATCTGTGTCTCATCAGAGCAGAGAATCTCATTTCTCATGTTTTCTCCTCACGATTCCAAACTTCTTCCGTTTACCACTGAACTCACAGGGACTTTCAAAGCAGCAGAAATGTTTGTTTCTGCCCCAGATTTGTGCCACAAGACAGCCCTGTCTCAGAAGTCTACAGGCAATTACTTTGACTTACTGCTTGGTGTTTGACCTCTGACCTGCACTGCCACCTATGAGACTTTATATAGACAGGTGTGTCCCTTTCCAAATCAAGTCCAATCAACTGAATTTACCTCAGGTGAACTCCGTGTAAGTCGTAGAAACATCTGAAGGAAGATTAAGCTATTCTTCTTTCCTCGTTGTCATAATTTTTGTATAGAGTTTTGAGGAAAGAAATTCATTTAATAATATTTAGAGCAATAATCAAATCAGAACCATCTTGAAAACTTGCTCAGGCAGACAGATTGCTACAAATAAAAGCATTTGGATTTGAATCTACATGAATAATTTGATTGATCATAATTTTTTAGATAAATTAGATCTCCTTTTTTGTGAAGTATCTTAAGATGACATTTATTTTGAATTGGTGCTGGATATATAAACAGAATTTAATTTAATTTAACTAAGTCTTTGGCTTACTTTAAAAAAAAAAAAAAACAGCTCATGAGGATTTTTATGTCTCCAGTTTTCCACCTTCCTGTAGCTGCTACAGTGTAGCAGGTAGTTTGTTTCTGCTTCCTAAAAGCAACACAAGTACAATTTCAATCTACCAAATTTCATGTTAAGCAGGAACTTTTATGCCACACATTCCTTGCTTTTCAGTTCCTAATAAGAAATTCAACACTTCAGCATAACACACTAGAGCACAGCTAACCTTGTCTATAAAATCTATATAATAAAAAAATATATATATATGTTGTGTGCTTTCTAAGAATCTGAAACTAGGATGGATTATACAACAAAACAAATTTTCAGTAGGATACCTTGACCCTTAACATGAGTAAAGCACACAAATCTTACCTCAGTGTTAAATTTAAAAGGGAAAAACGTTTAATAGAGTCTCTTCAGTGGTGCTGAAATTGTTCAGCACAGAAACAGTTAGTCTGCTGTCCATGGTGCTGAAACCCACAGAGCTCTGGAAAGTCGTATCGTGGACGAAGCTCCAGAACAATTAGACCAAGCAGTGTGTGGCTGACGCTCTGTCCCTGGTGCTGAAATTAAACTGGTGTAACACAATTTAGGCCTAAAGGTTGTGCTGGCTGTAATTCTGAACCCATGTATGAGCGCTGTATTAGAAGCCTGTCTGTGGAACTAAAACTGAGTAATTGCTGCACAGCTAGACATAATTGTTTTGCTGGAAGGTTGGTAAAATTGCTATGTTTAAACACACTGTGATTTTGCCTAATTATGTATTTGTTTGTATTTTTTTTTACATGAAAAGGGCCAAAGAATACTAATATTAAGTTGTATCATGCCATTTAAAGTTTCAAGCATCGTCCCAACTTTCTACATAGACCCCCCTCCACACACACACACACACACGCACACACACACACGCCAGCACGCACACGCACAGCTCTCCCACTCTCATCCGTTAAATAAATACACCTGAGAAATGTAGGTTGTCGCTGATGGCAACAGACAGAAAAGTAATAATGCGCTATTGATGCATTAGAGTCTGACTGCGGTTGTCAGACAGAATTCAGAACGAGTTTATGCAACACACAGCGTTGGAGACAACTGTCACCATTCATAAATCAGAGCGGAGGTCGGTGCAGTGCTCCCACCTTAAGCACTGTCTAATTTAATTCACGTTTCAAAACACATCCATGCCTGTGGGAGGCACTAAGTAAAAAAAAATTCTCTGCCATCCCCAAAGAATACATTCAAGTACAGTGATCAAACTCTGGCAATTTTACCGCCGCACACATTTGCTTCCTTTCTTCATTTAGCCCTTGAAGCTGCTTAGAGGTCTCTTTTGCAGCATTTAGCAATGCTCATTCACTGTTTGTCTACTGGATGGCAGTCCAGGGCTTGAAAACTAAAGATAGTGGTCTGTGAGTCATTGTGCAGGACATCACTTTAATTGTCGATGCCTGAGGGTGCACATGGTCTGATTCAGAAACTGGACTGTTCATGATTTATTGTGCCAACATGTAGGCAGGGAGGTAATGAAGAAAATTAAGGAATTAAAGCACAGCTACAATAAGTCCCTCCAACCAAATATGACACACTATAACAAATGCCTGATGGTTTTGTTGACTCAATGTTATGAATAGTTATCTGGAGTTTATAAAGTTTCCGTTCTTTGGCTTCTGCTAACAGCTTGTGATGCTGTTTTGGCTGCGATGCTGCTTCTACAGAAATAAACAACCTGTATTTTCTCTCTTTTGCTTCTCTACAAAACATACTAACTAGATGGTCAATCAATGCAACTGAGGTTTTTGCATTTTTTCTGAACCAGAAATGGTGCATCAGAATACCAGAATACCTAATACCAATAATGATTGGTGTTATTCTAAGCATCTACTTCCTAATTAGCCGCTAGCATCTGGCTTTGCTGCTGTATTAACGAGAACTTCTAAGTGACCTTGAATAACAAGTGAAGATTCAATATCTGTTGTATTATTTTATGTTCCTTGAAGCAACAAAAACTCAACAACCTAATGAGCCTTTGGCTTACTTTTCAAGCAGTGTTAGTTTGTTTTTTCTTTCCGTAACAGCTAGCTGTGCTACTCCATTGCTAGCTTGAGCATGAAGATGAATAATGAATAATTTATTTTATCAATCGCTCAGCTATCTGTGTTTTTCATAGAAAAAAAACCCTAAAAAGTTTCTGTCCATCTTGCACAGTTTATTTCTTGTCAATAAAACTTGTTTAACCATTTTCTGGGCCGTTCTGGGTCTGATTCCTACATTACCCATAATGCAATAGCTCTGTACTGGACATGAACTTATTTTACGTCCAGATAGATTTGATTGCATGTTTAAATTTCGAATGGAAAAACAGCTGCAGTCATGACAATCGTTGCAACTACAATGATGGTTTGTTGATATTTTCAGTCTCTTTCTAGTTTAATTCTTCTTCATAATAATATTTTTTTACTGGCTGTGTAATGGTTTAAAACTTTGAATGTTAGATTCAGGAACTCAGACTTCTAGGTTAAAAAAGCTCTTTCTTAAGACTCTGGAGAGACATCTACACTGTTAATGGATCTTAGATTTCATTAAACTTTATAGCCTGGTCATAAACCTTCCCTATTAGCCTGGTTGTAGGATTTCTGTCCTTTAGATTGCTTAGTTTGGGTGTTTGTTTCACTTAATGAACTATAATTATTTTGACAAATAAATTTGAAATTTTAAAGTTTAAATTTAAATAAAGTTAAAATTTGTAATTGCCAGCAATTCTGCATTTGAATAAAATATGAAAGTGCATTTTTACTACTGGGAGTGGAATAAAAACCCATAGATGTTTTATATTGATATTCATCTGGTTTAACTTTGCATATTAACTCAATAGTTCAGTGGAATTTGAATGTGTTGCTTTACTAACGTCCTGTAGCCGTGCTGCTTGTGATAAAGACACATAGGTCTTATTCAGGTATTGGATGGTGCATAGATAGATGCAGCTGCCAAGATGTAGGCAGAGAGGTAATGAAGAAAATTAAGCAATTAAGGCACAGCCAAAATAATTCCATCTAATCTCGTACTGCACTCTATAATAAACTATGACTAATGCTTGACATCTTTATTGACTCAACGTTATTAACAGTCATTTGGCTTGAAATCATCTTTTCTTCCATTTTTAATATGCATAACTTTCACACTGTGTGAAATATGCAGAGGAGTGAGGACTGAATCCTTCGCTCGACATGATTTACACATCAGGCTGTAAAACGCTGGAGTACGCTGTCACTTTTATGGTGAAGCTCGCTCCGGGTTTCTGGTCCGCTCCTGTTATCGGGGTCCTGCTTGCACGCCAGAAAGAAACTCACAAGGTTAATGACCTTCGTCAATCTCTCAAATAAGAAGTATCAATCATATCAACCTTTTGACACAGAGTCGGCCCGATCAGCAGGCTCATCGAGGCCAGTAACGCGCTCGGTTTCGCTGAACCTCTGCCTCGCCAAAATCACTTTCAATCCTTGTGTACATACTGCTGGATGTTTCTTGAGCTAAATAAGAAATGAAGCTAAAAAAAAAAGAAAATTCATTACCTGAAATGAAATTGTGATAAGCAGAAATACAGTGCAAAGACCATGCATTGCCTCTGGCCATAAAAAAATTTCAATTTGAGGCAAAGCTCAAAAACATTGGGGCTTCTGAGCTCTCTTGTTCCTCTTGAGGTTCATGAATCGATACATAATATTGCATTATTTATAGAAATAGTGAAAAAAAGAGAAAGTTGTGATTTAATTTCAGTCAAGTTTTACTCTGACCTCTGATAGGATAGTAGTGAAGGGAAAAAAAGATCTTCAAAGCTCAGGATGAAAATATAGTAGCACAATATTCACTTCCAGTCTAACCTTTTAATGTAGAATGAGATGAATTATTCTTTAGAAAGAGACATGACATTGCTATCACCCATGCTACATGGAGGACCACTTCATTGTGAGCCTTTTATGCACAAAAAAGGAAGGAATTGATGTCTTTATAAAGCTAGGGACGTATTTTCTATTCTTTAATTAGCAATTGTCAAGAAGTCTGCATATATTCTGCAAGATGTTTTAATTAAAAGTAAAATGAGTGTGCAGACACAACTGTAAGTGGATTTAACGCTCATTATAATAAATAGGTTGCTTTTACAAATCCGGAGCTTGACATGGAAGGATTATGAAAAAAAATAAAAACACAAAATATAAATAGATTCTGAAACCGTTTCTCATTGTTTGTGTTTGCAAATATAAGCAGTGGAGCATGGGCTCGGTTAAGAAATCGTTACAGGAAAAGATTTTTTGTCACCATGATGCATATTTTAAAAGGTTGGAATGTGCTTGTGCAGGCTAGGTCAGTGGGTATAATGTCAGCCTATGCATTACATCCATCAGACTCGGCAGGATGCGTCTCCAAAGTGTTTATGTAGCAGCCTCATTTTCTTTCATCCTTGTCGATGCCTCAAATCTGAGGGAGCTGACTGACCCCTCTCAGTCTGCCGAGACCAAAGGCATGTTTACTGATGGATGAATAATAGTCAGAGTCTGAGTTTCTAACATCTGCCTCTGGTGCAGTCTTACACCAACCATTAAGGTTTTATGACTTACTATAGACTGTTTTAGAAGGTTATTTAATTAAGAAACAGATGGTTTTAATTTTACATAAAGAGATTATCTACAAGTTTCTTTCTTCCTCCCAAATCTTCAACACAAAAGCCGTTCAGATTGTCATGTTGAGTAATTTCCTCTCTATTTTGGTTTGTATTGTTTCTGCTCCTCCAGCACAGGATTTAACTCCACAAACTACTGTAAGTCCATGGAAAGAAAACAATGCTCACATGCAATCCACTGGTTAAATGAATTAATTATATGTAGTTTGATCTCAGTTGTGTCAAAATAATATTAAATTAATGCTCAATCACGACTTCATCACAACTCACTGTTAAAACTCATCTCAATGTCACTTATTACTTACAATAAGCTGCAACACAATAATAATAATAATAATAATCATTTAAACAATATTACCACCTGTGAAATACTTCATATTCACACTGTTATATTTTACTATATTGTTTACTATATGTGTTTTACTCCTACTGGATGCTATTACTACATCTTGACATTATAGCCAAACATTTCATTGCATTGTTGACTTATTACACTAGATCATTATCTAGAGACAACATAACATAACATCAATCAGCATTTGTTTATAGAATATATTACACATCCAAGGTGAACGAAGTGCTGTACAAGTCCATAAAATAAAACATAACCAATAAAACATAAGCACCTACAATAAATCAGGAAAAAGAGAGATAAAAAATAAAGCACTCATGATAAGAACAGCTTAATAAGTTCTACGAAACCAGAATTTTAATAATTTTTTGTATTGGCAATCCCTACAGTAAGAGGGATCTTGCTCCAGAATTTGAGAAAAAGAGCAGAAAAAGCTTCACAAGCCTTAGAAACATCCAGAACCAACTGGGAGTTCTGAATTCACACTTTTCAGAAAACATAGCTGGTTTAAAGTTCTATTGAATTAAAAGTTGCTCTTTTGTTTTTGTCAGTTTGTCTAACAGCAGTTTAAATAAACTGTGAAGAAAGTAGACAACAACTGTTGTTCACATGAACAAAATAAGGAAGATAAACAGCGTCAGAACTTCTTCTTCACATCTTAAACAAACGAACAAAAAAAAAACCTGATAATGGAGCAGAGGGTGAATCTGAAGTGGAGAGGTCACGCTGAAAGAATGTGCACATTATGTACTTAGCTTGTTAACAGCTGTCGGCTTAATTGTCACATCGCACAGGGACGTTTCTATTTCAGCGTGGCGGTGGCAGGCACCAACAGAGACTGAGGCAGGCTGACCTTTTCAGCACAAAGTAACAGGACTCTCCTGAATTCACCACGGCAACCAGCAGTGTATGACTGACACAGGTTGATTATGCTTTGTGCTTCTCGGACCAGCATGATGATTAATTTATAGATGAATATGACAGCTAATTTATTTCCGCGCAGTGCCGCTGTTCTCGTGTGCGCATGTTTGGGACATATGGTGAGATGCAATATTTTAAAGAGGACTGTTTTGTTTGTTTGTTTGTTTTTTTATTAAAGATATTTTTATTTTGGAAGATGATAGCAGGATAACATTTTACTAGTCTGTTCACAGGACCATGAAATTGGTCCAGCTGTGACATCTGGGAATAAATTGTGTGGAATTGAAATGTGATAACTGGATTTTAATGTGTTTTGAAAAGTTTTTACCTGCTGCACATGCTAATATGAGCAATGTCAAGAAAACAAACTAACTTAAATCACAACTTTATGGGGGATGTTTTACCAGCTGTGCACTGTAAAATATTTTACCCACATTTAGTTGTTTCCACCATGTTTTACTCTTTACGTCGAAATAAATCTAGCAAGTTTTATATTTTGAACTTCAGTGTGTGGGTCTGCATTGCACCATGAGAGCCTCTTATGCGTTACCAAGGCAAATGTCTATTTTATTGATTCAATCAGTTTGCAGTGGTTAAGGACAGTGTCTTCTCACAGTGCTTGTGCCTTGTTAAAAATAAAAGTTTGAGCAGAAATCAGAGCGATGTTTAATAAATTGCATCATCAGATATTTTGTTCATACAAGCCGAGTGAAATTTTTAAATTCTTCTAACTTAAAACAAACAGATATTTTAACTTGAGGGCTGTTTTCCTGCATAATGTGAACTAACTATTTGGTTTAAATTACAGTTTTATGTAATAACTCACTTCAATATTAATGAGATATCAGGGTTTAGAAAACAATACTCAGGCAACTTGTTTCCTGTTAAGTCAATGTAGTGGACTTTAATTTGAGGTAAAACAAAATCAGTTTTCTAGTTGACTTGTATTTTCAAGGCTGCTGGTGAAGCTTCATTTTCAATTTAAACCACTGTCAAATGTTTTACAGTGCAGTTTTCACTTTAATAATGAGCACAGCTGATTAAAGGAAGACGTTGTTTAGATTCTGGGATGTTTTGTGATCTCTGGAATAAGTCGATCAGTTTCTGTACCTGCCAACCCCAGGAAGGTTCACTACTGGTTTGTGTTTTCTCCCTTTGTATATAATGACTGAATATGGTCCGCTGAAGTTCTAAAGCCTTAGAAATGACGTTGGTATTGACTTTGCTTCTTTTATATTGTTGAACTTTATAAGATTGGGGCATGATGTGTTGTTTTACCAGAACTTTCAGCGAACTTCAAGTTGTCATACAATTTCTATTTAGGTGACTTCTTGATTCTGTATGTGTGGCAGTAAACAGCTCTGTGTGCTGGTAGTGAAATTTAATTAAAATTGGGTCAGTCACAGTTGATTATTGGTTCAACTATGGATATGGAGAGGTTTACTTGGCATGCTTTTGCCCTTAAACATTTTGTGTGACAAAAAAAAGCATAAACATAGTAAATCTATGCAAGAGCAAACTAGTTGTCTTGTTCTAAAGACAGTAACTGTAATCGATCAGCTACATTTCAAAGTGTCATTTTGTTTCTCTTTTATTTTGGCACATTTTGCTCCTGGTATTTCTGCTTGTTTTTCCAAGATAAAAAGTTTTGCTCAAACAGTAATCAAAGCAATCCTGGCCAGGACATGAACCGAACTGATTATGTCTGGCATCGAAGTGAAAAATGAAAAGAATATTTAATGTGGTCGAGTTGAAAGAAGCAGAAGTTGTGTAGATGTTTTTATTTTTCACAACTGTCTGGAATAAAGCAGGTCAGTTTTGGCTCAAACTCTGTTTTCCTTTAAGTTGGGACAACGTTTCTAGCTGAGGAATTGCCAAAACGTTGCTCACTCACTTCACTCTTTGCTGACAAGAAGACAGACTGTTTTCTCTGCAAAACATCAAAGGGCTACTAAGCAGAATCTGGGGAAAAAAACAAGCAGTTGTTTCTGCTGCATTAAAGTTTAAAAATACACAGAGCATTCATTCAGCGAAAAAATAAACTATGAGAATAATTCAGAGTTAAAAAGTGAAATAATACAAGAAATCAAGTGTTTCTATATGCTTCTGTGCTCTGGTTTCCAGGCTGTTTGCTCTGCTGCTTCAGCCAAACCAGAATGTCTTTGGCTCGCCAGTTCAGGTGCGTCTGGAAGAAGAGCTCCCAGCGGCCGTGGCAGGAGCCACGAAAATCCTTCTTAATCAGATTCTGCAGAAGCTGATAGTGGAGAGAGACGATAAAAACAAAAAAAAGAAAGGAAGAAACACACATGAAAGAGGCCAACAGTAGTTTGGCAGCCACTTTGCAGAAAGAAAGGGGCAACAAAGTCTGAGGTTGTTTGCCCACGATTGTCCCTCCTAGTGAGGCCTCTTATTGATAGCGAATGCCTTCCTGGTGCATTTGGCTTGTGATGCTCAGCTAGTTGGGAAACGTCCAACCTGAGCTGTCTGCTACCTCAAACCTCTTGGCTCCAAGACGTAGAGAGTCTGTAGGGCAGGAGATTGCTGCAGGACCTCATGGAGTTGCAGAATGAAGTTGTGTTGATGTTTAAAATTTACATTGATGGCACTTTCTGTTATTGTTGTGTTTTATTGTAATTTCCAGTATTTTTTAAATTATTTTATTGGTTAATTTTGCTACAAAGCTACTGTCTCTGCAGGGGGAATGAAGCGATGAAGTTGAGACTGAAGTTTTATTTTTATTGTAACTCTGGTTGTCCTGTCCACTTCTTCCGTTTCAACCTCCATCACATTTTTCACTCTTTTTACAGCTACATTTTTCCCCCCCAAGCTTACAAAGTCATATTCAATAAATTTGAATGCATTCGTGTGAATCTTTGTCAGATTAGGTTTATTTTGAAAACAGCCTTTAAGCATGAACTTCATTAAACCCACGTTTGCTTTTAACGGTCTGATATAATATTCTAATAGTGAATTTGTTTACATAAACTGTAAGGAAAAAAATCACCATTATTTAGACCACAACCAATGGTATCAAACAGCAACAATAAAAAGTAAAGTACAAAAAAAGATGCAAAACAAGTCTTTAGTTTATTCAGGCGTGAGTTCATGCTGTAAAAACTGATTGGCTCCCACTCAGAAACACACCAGGAATGTACATTTTTCTGAACCTAAATAAACTGGCAATGTGAGAAATATGATTTCAGTCCTTCTCTGTTGTTACTTTGTTTCAATATTTTCATCAAAATAAAAAAAAGACAAGCAGGATTTGTATTTACTGTTTCTAAGAGGAAGATTGAGAGTTTTATTTTTTTGTCTTGTTTGTTCGACTTTGACGGCAATCATCAACAATCATCCGAAATTGTCCTCTCTAAGACACTTTCTTACATTGTTTTCAAAAAATTCTACCTTTGTGTAATTTGACATAATTGCAGACTATCTTTTTTTTTTTTTTTAAATGCAGGATAAAGTGGGAAATGCGAAGAGCAATTCTTTTTCTTTCTGTTCCTCCACAAAAACAGACACTTCTAACAAGAACGATGCATTAAGTCAGCTGGGATTTGCACGTGAATATTAATCGTGTCTGTATCTCCTTTTCTCTGTAAGCCTAACAGAGTAAATGTCAGATATGCATGAAAACAAATATTAAAATTAGAGCAATTTCTTTTTGCACTCTGTTGACATCTTCCGACCATTTGTGTTTTAAAGTGTTTCTTTCAACAACCCCATCCATGGAAGATGAACGCCTTCAAGAGACTTTTCTTTAGGCGATACATGAACCATCAGAGCACACGCAAAACAAATAGACGAACAACAAACTCTTTGTTATTGTTCCAGAGCTTTTCATCATGCTGTAATTATGTACATATAACCCAGATTTCTTAATGTTGCTCGCTGTCTTCTCCTGGCTGTAATCTCAATTAGCTCATTGTTGACAAAATCGTGGTTGAAGCAATTTAAAATCTACACAAAGCTGTGACTCTGAGACTGGAACGGTTTCCTGAACACGAAAAACAACGACGAAATTCGTTTAATGAAAGCTGGATATAAATAAGTAAACACGTCACACGAAAATGTATCAGAGGAGGCGACACAAAAGCTTGCTGCTTCGTGTTGGAGGAAGGCAGAAAGATATTTCAACAATCTCTTGATATTTTATGTGCAGTTTCAGACTGATGTTTACTTACATTCAGTTTGGGCATGAATGTAATTATTTTAAGGATTTTACTCAATTATTTGAGATATTTTTCAGGGAGACGTTTTTGAGAACAGAACTTGTATTTTTCAAAAAATTATTTCTTTTTCAGCAGTATTAAATAATCAACAGACCTTGAAGCATGCATGACACAGAGATGTCCCGACAGATTCGTCCACCTGAGCTGGAGAGCTCTGTGATTCCTCCAAAGTCACCATGGACCTATTTGCTGCTTCTGTCAGTTGAGGTGCAAAGTCATGTCTGGGTAGGATTGTTGTTGTGCATCTGTGTGATTTATTGGCAAGCTCCAATAAGAGTTTGCAACCAACAATTTGTCTGTTTAAAGGGGCAGTATTATGTAAAATTAACTTTTTTGAGATTTACATCATGTTTAATGTTATTCCCTCAACAAAAACATACATGGAGTGCTGCTTTTATTCTTCAATACATGTTTGAGTAATTCTTTAATCTCTCATGGCAACCATTCACCCGTGCTAAACGCCTCAGGGGACGTAGCCTCGCCTTCGAGACGCAGCTTCTCCTCACAGCTGCAGTTTCCAGGTTTCTGCCTCAGAGAGCGACTCTCCCTTTCTGCTCCTCCAGACTAGCAAGAAACAATTAGCAAACATCTGGTGGAACTCCACATCTGCTGAGCTCATTAAGTAAACTACTTCTCATTGCAACGCTGATCAAATCGTTTCTTCATTATTAAAGAAGCCATGTCGTAATGACTTCCTGCGGGTGGAGTTTCAGTCGTTTTTTAAAGAGACAGAGGCCCAATTTCAAGCCGTTAAATTACAAAGCAAAATTTATTTGAAGTCATATCTGATATATGTAGCCTTTTTTAAATAATGGAACTTCACAGTTACTTCACTGTGCTTTAAAATGCGACTATGTGCCTGAAAAACACACAATACTTCCCCTTTAACAAAGTGAGTTCCAGTAAAAGATCTCCGACTGTTTTGCCAAAGGAACTCACACAGAATGTAAAAAAACTGCTAGCAATGAACTTATAATTATATATTTTTTCATCATCATTCCATGTGGTCATACAACCACAACATAGAACAAACCTCAGGCAAAGTTGATGTACTTACAAAAACATTACAGAAAACTTTCGTCACCAACATTGCTGTGAGACAGAAGAAAATTCAGGTTTCCAAAAAAAAAAAGAAAAAAAAGAGGATGGAGGCAACAGATGAGATATAATCACACTAAGCTGCTAATTAATTAGTCCTGCATGTCATATGCTTGCTGTGCAGAGGGACCCAAACATTTCTCCATTTGCTAATTAGTTTTCTTTTGGGGCATTTTGTGTAAATACATATGAATAAAAAATAATTTAAATGCTTGTGCTCCTTCTAGATTGTCTTTGCCATAACCCAGAGCCTGGAGAGTTTTCTACAACTGGTATGTAGCAATACCAGTAAATATTTTGCAATTTGATGTCAGCTGTTCTGCATTTTAAAATGTGATGCAATTTTAAAACCAGACACGGTTGGAAAGGAAACATAATGAATATTTAAAAAGAGAACCACTGAACCCATCTTCTTCTGGTTCTTGGAAGAGCTTTCAGCCTTCATCCAGAAATCTTTTTCCATTCTACCTGTTAGAAATGTGGCTTAAACGAGTTTTTAAAAAGATTAGATTTAAAAAAACATTTTCATAATACAGATGTGTGTTTGAGGAATGACACAGGTCTATCTAAATATTATAAAACAATGAAAAAAGGAGTTTCGGTTTTGGAAAAATGTACGTCTCTATTTACATTTGACATAAAAAGATAGCCTATTTATGTAATATTCTGTGGAACATGACTCCATATTATTTATGTAAAATGTGCCTATTTGTGAATTTTTTTGTCGGGCATGTCTAAGACATTCCAGCTTGGGAAACTGAAATACCTGAGCACAACGCTACTTGACACCCTGTTGGCTGGTGTTTGCAAAACAGCCAATCCGATAGCGCCATTTATTTTCTTTGGTCCTTATTTTCTGAACCTCCAAGAGCAAAAATTATAAAAACTGTAGATATTAACTTTTGTAGTAGTGCCAAAATTTAAAAGAAATAGACCTTAGATGAGTCACAGCAAGAAGGATTCTTGATTAAAATCCCTGCCAAGTTTGTGTTCTGCAAGGAGTCTGCATTGTCTCCTGAGGCGGACTTTGGTTCTCTTCTGGTACTCTAGCTTCCACCCACAATCAAAAAAACATTCATATAGAATAATTGAACATTTTAAGGCAGTCTGCTGAAAGTGTGTTTGGTTTTGGTTTCTTGGTTTTGGTTCTATCATCGACCGACGTGTGTTTCCTTCTCCTTCCTCCAACAACTGCAGTGAAAGCTCCCTGCATGTCCACCGCCAAGCAGAGGAAACCAGCTGCAAATCTGATCATTCATCAGCAGGATACACCGAACCAAAAGCAAAATCTGCTGTGCCAGGACAGTTTGAAGGATCACAGCTGCTTTAACACAGCAAGTATTAGACGGATGGTTTTGATAGAGAGAAAATGCTCTTCAGTATTGGAATCACAAGGGGAAAAGAATCACTGGAAAATGCCCAGAAAATATATAAAAACCAATAAAGGTGAAGAGATGATGGCGCCCTGAGAGCTTTATTTCAATAAATAGCATTCATGGCTGCCGAGTCTATCACCGTATGGATTTTCCCTAACATACTCTCTCATTGCCTGTTTAACAATCTGTCATCCAAACAGCTGACCTTTCTCAGTCTAATTGAAGCAAATCTTTTCCCAGTTTCCTCTCAGAAGTCTCTGCTCCTGTCCTAGTTTGTATTCCACGCAGTGCTTCCTTCCAGCCTACATATTGCAGTAGTTTGCTTTACCCCCCGCTGAGCCTCAGCTGTTTGTTGAGCCATGCAAGAGAGATAATATTCAAACAAGCACAAATATATCTCGCTTACTGTGAGTCACTACATTTAATAAAAATGATCACAGAAAGATTAAGATTAACAGAAAGAAATAAAAAATATGTTATGGAAGATGTGTAAACTTTTCTATTGCTATAAAAAAAGTTTCAGTATTTGTGGCATTCATCAAATCCGTTTGGTAATTAAAACTGTAATTTTTTAGCCTAAGTTAATGCTTGACAGAAACTGGTTTCAAATGTAGATAGAAAGGATGAAAACGTGGAAGAGCTCCTCATATTCACAGTTGAGCCTGGTGGAGGAGGTGTGATGTAATGGGACTGTTTTCTCATCCAAACAATGAAATAAACAAACAAACAATAAATGAATCTATTCAGATCAAAGATTGGATTTATCTAAAATTATCAGTGCCATATCTGGCTAAGGTAGTCAAAGAAAAGGTGTGTAAAAGTGCTAATTTAAGCCTCTTTACACACTCTTACTAGATGTGTCAGTAATTGCACAGATTGCCATGTAGTACTGGAAATGTAAATGTTAAATATTCTGCAACAGCTTTCTAAACATATGCAGTCTCCACAAAATGCGTTACAATCTGTTTCACATTCACCCACACAGAAATGAAGAGAAGATTTGTTCCTCCGTGTTTACAAACTGAGTGTTGCTCTGCTATTTATATTCAGTCATGCTCAATAAATTACAATACTTTTTGAAAATTACCTTCAGACAGGTATTAGACATACTTTTTCTTGAGCCCATCTTTCTGTTTTAGAAATAGTCGTGTTTTCGTTAGTCATTAGCAGAAAAACATCTTGATTAATAGAAAAAAAGATGTAAAACATTGGTCTTAATTTTTTTAATGGATCTATATAAGTGACTAAGAAAAGCATTTATCAATATTATGGTTAAAGCAATTAAAAAAGCTTTCGCTAGTTGTGTTTACATTACAAATATCCACAAAACTTTGACAATATTCAACTAATGTAAAAAAAGCAAAAACAATTTCACATTTCTTATTTCTATGAAATAATAAATGGAGCTTATTCACTTTGTTTTCTGCCAGCAGTAACATCCAATTCTTGATCACGACTCGTGATGAGGAAAAAAAAATCCATTGTAGTTTTGCAAAATACACTGATTTTGATACAACCAAAACACAACCTCATGCTAGAGCAAAAACACACAAAAAAATAAAAATAAAATAAAACTCACGGTTTTTGTGTCAATGGAAACCCAGCTGGTGGTTATTTCCTAAATTACATATTTGTAATTGTTTCAGTACATTCTGTACACAAAATATACAGAAGTTTTAATTTCCTGGGGATTGTTTCACCCGCTGGACCATACAGAGAAGGGAACTATATACACTAGAAATGCTGACAATAAAGAAGAACGATGAGGCAGAACAAAACCAAAATCTGTGAGGCAGGGATCGAAATTTCAACAACATGAAGGAAAGGTCAGAGGCAGAGGCAGAAATGTAATCAGAGCAGTTAGAAAACAGACAAAGGGAACCATTGTCATTTACGTTGCCTTTGAGGTGTAGGTTTAAAAACCCTTGCATTAGAAGTTGCAGAAAACTTGAAACTGGGGCGGATATTAATGTGCAAAGACTTGAAAATATCTGTTCTCCATCCATTACAGTTCGGTTTGATTAGTTTCACGAAGACAATGCGGCAAATATGAAAGCCTAAAATTGCTAGAAATATATGCTTAAAAACTTGCAGAATCCACAGAATATTGACTCTGCAAAGAAATCCACACTTTTCAAATGTCTATTTTGCAAAAATGTTGTAAACCATACATTAATTCCTTTCACTTTGAAATGACGTGTAACTCTGTGTTGGTCTATCACATAAAATACCTCAAAGGGTAGAAATGCTTTTGCGAAGAACTCTACTGACAGAAAAAGACATGAGAAAGAGAAAAAAGTTATTAAGTCACATACTTAATGATGTTCACACCTAATGATTCACATTTTTACAAGGCCTGCCAGCAGTTTTTCTTTAGATCTTATTCATTGGAGGTGTTAAAACTTGAAAGTGGAGGAACTTTTCTCAAGGACAAAATGGAAACACTGCACATGAAAGAACAGTGGCACCGTGTTCTTCAGTCAGTTTCACTAAGAAAAAGTGTAGATGATTAATCTTTCCTAATCTCTGTTGCCTAACAGACTTTCTTTGGCTCTAGGAAGTTATATTATATCTCCATTATTGACAAGTTGTGATCAGTCACAAAGAGTTTTTAGTTTCTGAGTTGCTTGATTATGGGCTGCTCATCTTTCAATCTGGAACAAGGACTAATTGCGAGGGATCAGCTCTGGGAGTTTGTGACAAATGGAGGCTTACAGATGGAGTATCACGTCTAAATGCGATTAAGAGGAAGACAAGTGTGTTGGAGTACAACGGTGAACTGTTTGTGTTTGTCTGGATGGAGGCGATGCATGTTAAAATTCCAGTGATTATCATCAGTTTCAGGGTTGTAAGCTAAAGGAAGACGGACAGAGCGGGAGAGGCAGGAGAGATTTTTCTACAAAGCCATGGAAGGACTGAAGGAAAGCTCTGATAAGGCCTGCGCGCATCTAAGTCTTTGCCAGGACTTGTGCCGCAGCGAAAATTGAATCATAACAGACAAGAAGAGATAAGCAAAGAAAATAATCATGCTTTTATGCTCTGTGCAGCAGCATGACAGGACATCAGTTTCACCAGTGCAGCTATTAAAACTTGGAAAAGTACATAAAATTACACCCAAAGCTCATGTTCTTTTAGTAGCTACAGTGTAAAATGGATTAAATGATCTGAATGTAAAATGATTTTGACACGTAAAGCATACACTAATATATATCAGATATGTAAATTGGGGCAATTGATAAGAGTGGCATTCAGAAGGGTTATGCACAATTACTGCAGAATCTGTCACCTCTACCCCAAGTACATTTTATTTCTTACACTCCTGTCCTGTTGACACCCCTTGGTGTTGAGTAGGAAACCCCTGCTTACGTTTGAGAATTAGCCTTGTGTTAGAAAACATTGCTAACACACAATTTTGCTAACACACAGGCTACATGGGTGGTGAGGCTGTGTCTGTAAAATGACCCATTTCAAAAAAACTCTGGAACGTAAAGTCAGCTTTGGTTGCCCGTCACTTAGCAACTGAAGCTGAGCTCCAGCACATTTGGTCAGCTGGTTTACAATGGCTGCTGGAGAAGGAATGTGTTTTGTTGTTGACTTGCCACTCAGAAACCGCTTGCTGCATTATCTTTGGCTGTGCAGGAGGCTGCACTTTTGCTTTTCAAAGATGTACGGTTGTGTAATTGAACATCTATTTGCAGCCAATTTTACATATGAGTGTAAACGTTGGGTTTGGAACCGGGGGTGTGTGACCAGCAGAAGCTGTTTTGGATTTAAGGATTTAAATCTGATCAATAGATTCTGTGGAGAGAACTAAAGGCTATGGTGAAGGTAGGGAGGGTTTCCAACCTCAAAGGCGTGAAGGTTTTTAAATCTGTCAAACGGACTGAGTTCACTGAGTATTTTTGTTTAGAAATTGGGTTTGTTTGTTTTGTAAATTTCCTTGAGATGACATTTGTTGTGAATTAATGCTGCACAAGTAAATAATTAAAATAAAACAGTCTGATATTCAGTGGCCTATGTTTGAATCCTGGAAAAAAAACAACTTCCTAAACATTCATCCATGCGTATTCAGTTGCTTGTATATGCCATCTCATTGTTTTGGTCACTATCCAGAGTACCACATAAATGCAGACTGCACCGATATGACTATCCATCTGCAGAAGAACTAAGAAATGGAAATATGTTTATGATTTCTTAATAAACAAATGGTTTGCTGGCGTGTAGGGGTGTGTGTGTGTGTGCATATGCAGTTAGACATAAGTGGATTTATAGGCAAAATGTTTATTCTCATACATCCAACCAGTCTCAAACATCGCTTGTCAGTTGTGGCTTTGCTGACTAAATGATTGCACCCTTTGCAGAGAGGAAGAAAAATGTCTGACTGATGCTAAATAGAATGAAAGTGGTGACAGGAACTGTGAAGTATCAGTGGTCCTTTCACCACTGAGCTGGTGACTCAGCACTGGCCAGCAGCAAATTTCAATAAATCAAACCTCTAACTGGACTCACGGGGTAGCCATGGGCAGAGTGTTTCTCATTACAGCTTTGTAAGTCTGCAATGAGCTGATTGACAGTCTGGAAAATGGCCCAGGAATAATCTCCAAACATTTCAGTTGGTAAGCAACTTTTCTGCTCATTCTTTGTATCTGTTGTTTTTCCACATTGGCCTCTGATTTTAGATGACTCATATCTTCCATCTACATCAGTGTGCTATAAACATTACTCATCTGAAAATGTTAAAACACTATAATAAAACTTGGTAGACAACATATTTGAACTTCAAAACAGACATTATTAGTTTCATCCTCTCTGGTGATCCTGATGTTTTGGCATTTTGAGTACAGCTGATTTTGGTGTAACAACCCTTTGTCTGGTAATTACATCATTAAATGTAATGTCAAGACCAACAGACTTTAAATGGATTAATTTGAAATTAGTCAACATGTTTACAGAACAGTGAGTTAAACAAAAATACATTTATATTAAAACTTTTTATGACAATGCCAGCATCACTTTATATTATGAATTCAATCAATCTATGTTTAAACCCAGTTATGCTTCCAGGATGAGAAACACCACATGAACAGTGATTGGCAGCACCAAGACCCGCCTCCTGGCTCTGATTGGTTGTTTCTAGTTCACACTGGGAAAAGGAAAAAGGAAATCTGTCCAAACCAACCTTACTCTACGGTTCATGATGGTTCAGGTAGAATTAAAACATTAAAAGAGATGTAATCACTTTAACACCACTCCAAAAAGCCGCCGTCATTACAAACCCATTAAGGAAGGCCTACAGCGAGTAGTGAAAGTACTTAAAGACATGGCATCTTGCTTGCAGCTCTGATGAAACTCCATTTCTCTTCCTAATGAGTGCAAAAGACGCGCAAACACCAGCAGAGGAAGCAAACAAAAATTACAAGCTCTGCTCAGACAAGTAAATATAATTAACAGGCACCAAATCTAACAGTGCACCTGTTGTAGTTCTAGTTGTAGAGAAGCCACCCTGCCTGAGGCTTAAACACTGCATATCTGCTCTTCACATAATGATGCTGCTATTTTAAAATTGGTAAATTGTTTCACTCTACAGCAATTTCCTGTACATGTTGCCATGTGGTGCATCGATGAGGCCCAATCTCATGCTTTTAGCAGATTTTTATTTATTTTTTTGGCCTAGATGTTTATGGACCTGCATCCTGAGAGGCCACAGTTTTGGCTCTCCTCCTGTGTGCATGCAACATTTGGGCATAATGAGCCTGGGAACTCTCGGGCGCTGCTCTAATAGCTGCACTCTAAGCCATCCCCCTCGGCTAAAGGGTGGCGCTGCGTCGATGGGAGCTGATGCGAGCGCCTGCACCCGGCAGCCTGCGGCCCAGCAATCTATCAGCACAGCTTAGGACCTCGCCACTGCTCAGCACCGTGGCCGAGGCGCGGGGCCGACACACAGTGCCCTACCTGGAAATACACAGACAAATTGGATTTATAAAGCACATGTTGAGTTTCATCAACTAAGAGCAGCGTTGAAATGGAGTGAGAGCAGGAAAGATGCCCGAGCTACAGACTGCTGCATCACATTCTGACATTTTTGTGAGCTCCCCAAAAACGCAGTGATTACTTAAATCCTCTCAAATTAATAGATTCTTTTACTACTGGAACTCTATCCAAAAGATGAGCTCTTAAAAAAAATCCTTTCATTTAAAGCACAGGTGTCCAAAGTGCGGCCCAGGACCACAAATGGCCCCTGTAATGATTTTGTACGGCCCCCATTTGGCCCGGAGATGCACATAGAGACTTTTAATTTGTAATCAGGGTAAAAATTGTTACCAGCATAATTTTCTTATGCAAGAAAAAGTAAAGTACAACAAAAAGTGTCTGTAATTTTAAAACCAAGTTTTAACAACAGTAAAACCAAGAAACTTTTACTGAAAAGCCAACTGTGCTTCATGCAAATCAGCTTTTATTTTTTCTTAAACTTGGTTGAATATAACAAACGTTTTGAAACAAAAGTGACTCAGATCATGTTCTTATGACTGAAAATCAATTTATTTAATTGAGCCCAAAAGAAAATGAAAATTAGATGTCTTTTGTAACCAGGATAATTTTTCTATATTAGATGTAGTTTAGTTATTTTATTTTCTATTTTGTTAAATCTAATTTTATTTTGTTTTATTTAAAGATCTAATTTAAAAAATCCTCCTTTTTACTTTTTCGACACTAACCGGGCGAGAGCAGGGTTGTTCTCGCGAAGGTTTAACGTCATGCGACAGCTGCACGTCAGTCCTAAATTGACAGCCACCGCTTATATTGCTGCTAAATCGCACCTTGGGTAGCAGACGCTGTGGGACTTTGACGTGCAGGTAGGCTTGGGTGTTGTTCCCAAAGCGGTTTTGCTTTTGAATGTCGATTATACATCAATCGTATACCTCTGTTAAATTACAGACATATGGTCGCTCATCTGAACGCTGAAACGATCTCTGTTTGTCAAAAGAGGAACTGGTAAGTGTTGCTCGGGAGCTAGAATGCTAGCGCTAGCCTCCCAGCCTGTGATTACACACCTACATAAAAACACATTTGGATTGAAATTGCATGTAATTATGTAGGCTCAGATTCGATTATTAAGAAATGCATGTACATGTACATTGATTGTCGGGCCTGTTTTCGCAGGCCAGGTGTGTTCCAGATCCCACCCCCGCTCGGAGTAACTGAAGGATCTGGGACACATTAAGAATCGTCTGGTTTTTGTATACTGACCGGACTGGCGAGCTAACCATAGAGGATTCAGAAAGTCACCCATAATCTGAGGAAACATCTCCAAACCGGGAAATTCAACCAACCACTTCACAGCTGGAACTAAATGACTATTTTTGTTTTTTCCCTTCCGTCACCGACAGAGACTTCCTTGGTTTAAGGAACTGGACTTTAAAGCTGTGAAACAATTTGTATATATTGTAAATATAAATACACCTCATTGATTTTGCACTCTCCAGTTGTATGTGTCTTGCAATTTGCCACTACCTCCAGTAGACGAACCTGGAACCTAGTTTTTCACTTAGAGTGACGTTGATTTGGGTTTTTTAATAATCTTAAAATGTAACTCGGGTTACACTTTCTTTTAATACAGCAATCATGGAAAATCTGCTGTGGCGTATGGCCACTGTAGGGGAAAAAACAAACAAACAAATAAAACAATAAATTTTTGCCAAATTATTTTTTCTAGAAAAAATATTATTTTTAAAAGAAAAAAATAAAATGTTTAGATTAACAGAAAACAATTAGTAAAGGTCTGCCAAAAACTCAGGAATCATGCGATTAATTATGTTTTTTCTAGAAAATTTCTATCTATATTGGATTGTTTTGCTTGATTATAAGGTGGGCGTTTTAGCCTGTGACTACTTTTGTGTCTGCAATTTTGTCCCACGTGACAAAAAGTTTGGACACCCTTTATTTGAAGCTAAAACAAACTATAATTCCTATATATTTATAACCGTATGACGTAAGGCAGTTCCTGTGTCGGTACTGTCGGGGCGAGTGTTGTTCTGAGCTCATTACCATCAACTGGTCGAGCTTGATGAGAGCAAAGCTGCAGTTTTTCAGAAGAGGCTGATATGTAAAGAGGAGATTAAGACGCTGTCAGCATGCTGGAGGAGAATCCAGACAAAGTCCCACGTAGCTGTCTGGGGCCATCAGAGTTCATCTTTATTAAAGCATTTAATGAGATCATTTAGCTAATTCTAATAAATCACACAGGATTTATGGAATAGATGCAAAATTTTTACTTTTTTTTTTTTCTCCAATGAAACTTCAAATTAGAAACGGCTAGGTTGACACTCTAAAAGTCATTTCTGCAATTTATCTCAATGATGGCCACACACTAATAGTTCCTCCAGCAGTCATCTGTGTCTCTAGAATCTCAGGATTTCACTGTGATGTTGAAAAGTTATATCCTGTTAATGGGGCGCTGCATGGTTCAGTTGGTGGAACATGCACACCATCTGTAGAAAGTAGCGTAGAGAGTAGGGTCTTCAACGCTGCTCTTCTGGGTTCAATTCCCGGTCAAGGCCATTTGATGCACGTCTTCCTCCTCTATTTCTACACTATTTACTGTCAATTTGCAGTTTGATAAAGGCCACAGAATCACAAAATAAATCTAAAATTGAAAAAAACAATAAAAACACTGATGAAGAAAGTAATTAAAAAGCTGACATTTGAGGCACAAATTAAATATTTAGAAATGCACCAGTCATAGAATTTCTGGTCCATTTTGTGCTGATCCAGATTTCAGCAAACTCCAATTTCTTCATAGGTATAAATATACAAGTCTTACTTTAAAAGTATTTCTTGAGTCCTTCTGACATAAGTGTTCATTTTAAGAGATTATATTTCTTAGGTTTAGATTAGCAGAAGCTACATCACAATTGTCTAGAGAGAGCAGTCATGGTGAAAAAGGGCATAACAATTGTTTTAAAAGAAATTAAAAATTTTTTTTTTAAAGTATTTGCTTCTTTAATTAAACAATTAGCTTTTTTCTTATTTTCCATGGTGCCCTCCCAGGAACTATGAGGTCCAATCAGGCCATGCACTGGTTACTTTTAGGATGTCAGCAGAACTGACAAGAACAGGCCACCTGTGTTTTGTTTACATCCGTCTTAAGATAAAAAAGTACAGGGAACTCACAAAATACTTCCCCTTCTAAAGTTTAATGGTAATTACCATTAAGGCAATAAATAAATGTCACTTTTCTGCCACTTGCACATATATCAGCATCTTAATCTGCAGTCCTCCTTCTTAAATAATGGGACACCTCCATAAAACATGACAAAAGCCTGAGGTAGTATAGACATAAACTGCTGCCTTCGGGTACTTTAGCAATAATCGGATAAATCTTCACATAAAATAATTTCTCTCCTTGTAGCATGCATGAATAATCCTTCACGGTGACAGCAGAAGGAAGGGAGCCATGGGCATTGATCGTAGCTGTGATTGTAAGGAGGCACTGGATTGAGTCGCACAATCACCAGCAATTACATTGATTGGATGAATCTTCAATGGAGCATCGTGGCTAAACAAAGAGGAAGCAGTTGGAGACTTGGGAGGACAGTGTGAGGTGATGAATGATTCACTGTGTATTCTGCACCTGTAATTTAGTTTGACAAGCTGATGAGACTGCACTGCGCGCCTCACTGAATGCTAATATGCTTCCTGCACACTCTGTTCCTCAGCTCAGATTAGAAACAGTCTCATAAGCTGTAAATCCGTGAAACGTTCGGACATTTTTTTTTTTTTACATGGTGGGGGTTTTAATGAAACATGTAAGTTCACATCAGAAGCTTCTGCATGCAGAAGAACCAAATTTTGACATCTTTTGTTTGAGTTAAAAAGACGGATTGCTGTTCATCAACAAAACAATTTCATGTCCAAGTCTTATCTTTCCTTCACCTGTCCATCACTGTCTGTCAGTTTGCTCTCCATCCAGAAATAATATTCACCTATCCACCCTTCCAGGACCAACATGGCTATCTTAGTTTAGTTTCTTTCTAATAAACATAAATCCTTACATCTGTAAATCCACTCCTATTTACGTCTTAAGAAATACACTGGATTGTGTCAAGATACGAATGAATCTCCTCAATGAATTACTCCAGCAAGACACCATAAGAAATATTTTTTGACAACATTTTTCAGACTTGGTAATAAAGTGGCACCAAACAAAACAGTGTAAAAATTGGTTTCCATTCCAGCATCGGCGTTCTGATATAGTTCTGAACCTTTTATCTCTGTTCTTTCAACTTTTAATTAGAAGAGTGGCGGGAATCTTCAGGTAACTGTGTCGCATTAACAGTTTTATCAGACTCTGACCTAATGCTTAACTGGCTAAAATACCAAATCTTACCTGCAGCAGTTAGTAAAAGATAAAGTTAATTAATTTCATTTCTTTAGATAATTTGACTGAAATAGCTCTGGTTGAAATTACTCCACACTCATAGCTGGGAAATATGAAATAAATCATTTAACACCCCAAAATAGATGATGAATCTGATGAAAAACACAAACTGTCATATTATAAAGTTACCTCAAACCTCTAAAATCCTAGAAAACACAAATTTTACTTAAGATAACTAAACTGCTATTTTTTAAAAACATTATAAAACATCTAAATGCAAAATACAAATGTGAAACAACACAACAGCTTTAAGCTTTGTACTTTTGTACCGCCAGATTTTTGTATACTTTTAAGCTATCAATGTTACAAAAACAAAATTCATTTGTGAACTCCTGAATCTGGGCACACCCATGTTAAAATATATTTATAGTAGCAGCACCTAGCCAAAAAAAAAAACAACAAACAAAAGGTTTAAGTAAAAATTTTAAATTTCAGTGCATATTGTACTGTAGCCAATTTGAAAAAAAAAATAAATAAATAAAATAAAATAAAGTATTCCCTCTTTATAATCCACCACTGAATACACAAAGGGCAGAATGTTGCCACATAGAGTGAAAGTGTTTTTTCTTCTTCCAATACAGAATTAAGATGTCACAGTATGTGTTGATTTAGCATAATATTGATCATGTCATGAAGGTTTAAGCTCACATTTTTAGATCTCTTATGATACATTAAGATATATGCAGCTAACTCTGGTCATAATATGTTTGTTGTTTAAAATGGAGATAAAGTGGATGGAAAAAACATTTTTTTCACATTACAACAAACCTCCCTGTAATTTTGGGAGAATTTTTATGTGAAACATTAACGCAACGTATTTAATAGTAATAAAGTGGAATAGATTCGCCTACAGCCTATCTGTGTAACTTTCTATTAGTGCACATCCGTCTGTTTGGTGAAGACTTTAGAGGTTAGAGAACATGAGAGAACGAACCACATCATGAAGATCAAAGAACAAATCAGACAGATCAGGGCCAAAGTGGTGAAGAAGTTGAAACCAGAGATGGGTTTTACAACAATGATGTAAACTTGAAGATCTCACATAGCAGTTTAATCCATTGTCTATAAATATAAAGAGTGAAACACAAATGTACTGAGACATGGCTGCTTTAGATCAAATTATGTTTGTGTGTTAGAATGGACCATGCACGGTCCAGACCTGGGATTTTATTTTTACTTTCTATATGTGCAAATCCAGCAGAGACAAGACTTGCAGCTGTTTTTCCAGTGGATGGGGCACTGAATGAAAAAGGATGTCAAAGCTATTATGAATCCTGTTCACAAAATATTTTAAATGATATGCCATTTTCCTTCAACTTTACAATAATGTATTACTTTTGGTCTATGACATAAAATCCAAGAAACTGTGTGGGTGTAACAGCAGAACTGCTGCAAGGCACAACAGGAGAGGAAGATCTGTCAGAGAAGCTGTTGTGAGTTTTGCAACGCAATCACTAACCTTCAAAGGCTTTAAACAATAAAACCCCAAAACCAGAGTAGTTTTGTTGTTTGCTCTGCTTTTATCAGAAATAACTAGCAGTTATTTATTACAAATCAGAAGTCAGCTTTTCAACTCATCAAGGCTGTGGAAGTACATAGGGTGTTTGATGATTTTCCAGTGATGTTGGAGGTCAGAATGATCAGTAAATGGTTCAAATGTGCCAAGGCCAGAAGCAAAACCTCCGGACGTAATTTCTCACCCGCTAAAAAGCCCATTATCACTTGCTCTTTGCAGTGCCATGTGCCCATTCTTTCATGTCTTTTTCTTCCCCTTTTATAAAAACCCAGCTGGAGATGTTTATAGCAGCCATGATGGCCGAATCTTTGAGTTAAGGTTCTTGTTTGCAACAACTTCCCTAGACAGAAAGCAACTGCAAATAGTTTTCAAGAGTCCAAACATTTTTCTTCTTCTTTACTTGTTGATTTTGAAAGAAACAAAAATAAACAAAAATACAACTGAACAAACAACCTACAGGAAGTTATGAATCTGTTTAGTAAAACATATTACTAAGGCATTTCACATTTTCCCCACTTTGTAAAACAATTAACAATTAATTTATAGTTAGCTGGGTTAGAATTGCATAGATTACTATATATTTTGTTCTGTATATAGACATGCATCTCCCCTCATTATGAATCCAAAAATCTTAAAATTAAATTGTTGATCTGGAGATTTGGTGACTTCAAGATGATGCTCTTTCCTGATATTCTCCAAAATAAAAGTGTTTCATCTCCTTTGCAATTTTTCTCACTTCATTGTGGTAAAATAACCCCAAGTCCTTAAGTTCAAAAATGTTTGGTCTCTCTATGACCTGAATTACCACTGACATGCATCAAAGCTAACTTCTCACATTTTCCATTTCAAAATAAAATTAAATCTCTTTTTTACAGTTCTTTAGCACAAATGCTCATATTAGTAGAGGCTGCTATACATCAACATTTGCACTGTAATTATTTATATAAAACATACCGAAAGATACAGAAATATGTAACCACTGAATATAAACGTCTATCAGCTGCAAATGGAATACAATTTTAACCCTCTCCTAGTTCTAAAACCAAGTTTTAATTACGATTTGAATCAGCTTACCTGATTAAAAATGAGAAAATTGTTACAGAATGTGAATTATTGTTTTCTTTGTTGTTGAATTTATAAATTCATAAATACAGAGTAAATTATGAACAAAGATGATTTTAAACAGTTTAGAAAAAAATGTGTTTTGACAGAAGTCTGACATCAAGCAAACATGTAGGATTGCCATTAATGACATTTGAATTTTTCACCGTTATGAACTAATATTGTTTTAAAATGTAGTTTTTCTGTTGTGCCCTTTGCATGAAATGTTAATGTAAGTTTTCTTTCCCCTGTAAGTTTGTCTCAACCCACTTCTTTTACAAGAGGTCATAATTATTTCTAGATTTTGAAAACCAAAAGTCACTTTCCATGCAAGGCAAATAAAAAAATATAGTGCAAACATCACAGATGCCTCTAACTGCGATTTATCCCATTGAAATTTCAGGTGTGTCATGAAAAAACACTCAGAATTCATGTCCGTCTATAAAACTTTACTTTCATGACAACTTTTCCATGAACGTAGAAGAAGACGACCTGATATTTCGACATGTGAGGCTGCAGTAACACTTCAGCAGCCGTGAGAACTGGAATAAAATCTTCATTAAGTGCAAATTTCTCAGGTAAAGTTTGAAAATTGCTGGGAAATGTTCACACCGAATCAGAACAAAGTTTCAGTTCTTCAAAATCGTAAGCTTTCAGAGCTCTGAGGTATTGGAAGAAAATCAAAAACACTTAACATCTTCCTCAAAAAAATACATAGATTAGTGTTAAAAAAAATATTTTATATATATTTAATTATGTCTAAGGTACAAAATACAAAATGATCAAAAACAGGAAACTAATGCGTTAGCTATATAACACAACTGATATTTCTTATCTGTGCTTCTTGAACAGAACTGTCCTTCCCCTGTTAAGTTAAACAACATTTAAATTGATGTTGGCATAAAACAAATGTTGTCTGATTGATTGTGCCGTCCCCTGGCAAGACGTTAAAACAGCATTTCTCTCTTTTAGTGGAAGAAGAATTACATTTGAGGAAATGTGCGTCTTCCACCCATCTGGGTGAATTGTGGCAAATTAATCTCAGCTGCTTTCTTTACGCTCAAGAGAGAAAAACTAAATAGATATGAAGCATTCTCCACAGTGTTCATTTAGCAGTTTTACCAGTGGGAGAAATATTTCTTCACCGATTGTTTAAATTTGTCAGAAAGGGCAGTGGAGACGAATGAAGACAAAAATGTGTTCACATTGTAAGGATGACTGCTTGACTTTTAAAAATACCGAAGCATGCAACTTAATATTTGGATGTTGTTTTTAAATTAAATAGAGCATTAGAAAATTATATAGTCGACAGGAGTGTTTGCAGACTTGGAGGAAAGAGATGAGGGTGAAAACATGATAGTGTCGGAGGTGGAGAAAACTCTAAAAGTACAAACAAAATGCCAGGACTGGAAAGGATACATACAGTGAGAAAGATGTCAAGATGATTACTGTGAGATGTTGTCATGTCAGAAGATTTAGTTCAGACAACTTAAAATATCTATAATATACATTGTAGCAATTAGATTATCTTCTTTACATAAAGTCGATTGTTTTCTCACCTTCCTCCAAACAAACATTCTCCAAGAGCAGTTGATTCAGCCACTTTGTTTAAGCTAGAAAATAACAGTAGCTTCACTATATAAACTTTCATTTGAAGCTTTGTTTCATTTTTTTAAACACTTTACTCAAACTGAGTTAAATGTTGAATATAGAAAGATTCAAAAAGAAATGTGCCTTTCAGAAGATTATTTTAAGCCCTAAATAAAATATGCAAAAGTCTAAATTATTCCAAATCCAACATCTAAATTATTCAAGTACTGAAAAAAAGAAGAAGAAGAAGAAGAAGAAAAAATCCCCTCTATTATAGAGGAAGGCGTTCTCATCCTGTATCTGTATCCCATTGCTTCTGGTTACTTTAGCTGAGAAGACAATCATGATTAAGCTGCTTTAAATGGATAATTTGCGAGTAATGAGTGTAATTTTACAGGGTAATCTCACAGAGTTCAGTCAGGAAAAAAATCAAGACAGATAATCAGCAACTGAAGTCCTGTTATTAAAGTAATAGTAGGTGCATCCTTAGGTATGCCTACTGCAAGTGCCACTGGCTAAGACCCTGTCTTAGTCTAATTACAGTTCAAACCACATTTATTTCAATAAAATCACAAAATATTTGTGTTGCACATCTAATAATGGGATTGTTTTGGTTGAAAATACACGTCAATAAAACCTATAAAATGATTTTAAACTGCTTGAGGTTTAAGGAGTAATGCACAGAGGCGTCAGACCAAAGTGCAACATGCAATACATGAAATTCATAATATTTAGTGCAAAAGACATGATTTCAGTTTACAAATAAACAAATGAAAAGTCAAATTTTACATAAACAAAGCAACAGAAACAATAAAAATAGGAACACACAACACTCCATTGAAAATGATCGATTTCTAACATAAAAACTGAACTTGCTCAACCCTCCTAAAGTAGTTCAACATTTATTCAGACGTCGTACATTTTAGATAGTCTCAAAAAAATTCTGCAATCAGAAAAAAATAAAAATAAATAATATAAATACCAAATGCTTTTATTGGCCACAGCATTAAAGTTTTATCTCAAATCTTCATGAAGTCTGTCCATGAGGGCATGTTGTCAAAAAATAGGGGTATAACTGAGATGTAAAATTAATTGGGAGTCAACGTGAACGAAGCAACAGCAATGCTTCCGCATAATTCAGCAACCTCCGAACCTGTTGAGGGTTGACTGAGGTGAATTCTCGCAAAAGGTTGTTAAAACTGTTTGGAGTAAAATTGCTCTTATCAGTTCATTCTCAGCCTGAGCAGTCTTCACCTGTTCTCTCTTTTTTTTTTAATTCTTAAGATTTCTTCTACCTGCAGGTATTTGGAGAGGTTTTGGGAAAGCAGGCAGACATGTCGTAGGCTGTGAAACATCGAGGCCAGTCTGTTAGGGCTGTCTCCCTCTGTCACAGTCTCAGCCGGTTCTCTGTTATCTGCACTGAACACATGTCCAACCGTGCTATTACACACTGACTGCTAATGGAGCATAAGACTGAGCTGGACCTCCCATTCACTGCTGGCTCCACTGCTGCCTCTCTGACTCCAACGCTTTTCTTCATCGCGCTCAGAAAGAGACAGAAAATGTGGCAAACAGCTTCTTCAAAATAAAAAAGGCGCCTACACAGTTTTCATGTGGAAAATTTTGACTTTTCCAGACTCATAACTCAGGAGTTCTCAGTTCTTTATGAGTGTTTTAAAAGATCACAATGAATTCATGGCAGATAATTGTACTTTTGATATGAAACTTAAACCCCCCCCCAAAAAAACAGAAAAACTGGAAGGAGCGAAAGGTGGGAAGGAGTAAAGAAAGAATGATGTATGAAAGAAACAACGTAATAAGAAGGAAGGACACACTGGAGGAATGAAGGACAGAAATGTAGGATAAAAATGGTAAGGAAGAAAAGAAGGATGAAAGAAAGAAAATGAAAAAGGAGGAAGAAAAGCTACATTGACCCCAAAAATCCAGCAGATGTAAGTCACAAGGGAGGAAGGAAAAAATTGAAGAAAGAAAAGGATGACAAAATGACAAAAGGAAGGAAGGAGGCATGAAAGGAAAGGTGCAAGGAAGATAGGATACTAAGAAGTAAAGAAAGGAGGAAATCAAGTAACACGTGCAGGTAAGAAAATAGGAAACAATGACAAAGAATGAAAGAAAGGAAGGAAAGATTAAAGGAAGACATTTATCTTTATTTATTTTGAACATGATTTTCAAACAGATTTTTGTATCACAATAATCTTAACATGCTTGAAAAGGAGTAGGAAGAAGTAAAAAACTTATGAACTCCTATCTCACAAAACTCATATTTTCAGATGGACCCTCATTATTAAATCCAAAAAAAGAAACATAGGTTAATTATTTAACTGGGTTTACATATGTCTAAATATATGCACCCATACCAACACATACTGATATGCGTTAGCCTTAATTTACACATTAGTGCTAACTCTCACCCATATTTCGATATCTTGTGAAAATGACCTCCTTATATTTCCTTTTAAATTGTATGAAATTTTCACTTTGTTTTAACTCCTTATTTAACATGCTCCATAATTTTTCACTATGAATTTTACTTCCTCTGTTTTTCCGACTGGCTCTAATAATCCTAATATAAGACATAAAAGAAACAAGAAAACAAGGGAAGGAGGAAGGAAAAAAAATACAAACCCAAGGAAGTATTGCCTGTGGGACACATACAGGGTGCATGTGATAGAGGAATGACAGAGCGAAAAACAAAAGGAAGGAAAGAGTGAAGGAGGAATGGTGAGAAGGATTGAAGGAAGGAATATAGATAAATATTGTGGCACAAATAATTTTTCATACTTTGATTTTCTTTTTCCATCACCAATAAATACCAGGGAAATATAAAAAATTGTATACAAATATAAATCAATCTCATAACTTTATAAACTTTTCCAAACTGTAGAGAAATCCTGAAACTCAAACAACGTGAATTAGAAAAAAAAGAACAACAAACTCTTTATATAAAACGCTCAAAGCACTTTTTTTCTATAAAAAGCCAGATAGTTAAGAGTGTCAGAATAGAAATTGGTGAAGCTGCCTTTGTATCGGATTCTGTTTGGTCTGAATTTCTTTCTGCAGGTCGGGTTTGGAGCCACAGCGTATTCCAATTTCCTTCCCCTGTTTTTCTGACTGCCTCTAATAACACAGCGGGATGCTGCAGCGGAGACTGTTTACGGGCTGAAAAAGAGGCAAGTCGATGCATTTAATGTCACTCCATGATGTTTCGGTCTCGACTCTCATTCCCATGGCCACACACACACGCGCACACACCCCAACACACGCATACGGACTGTCACTCTAATCCTTATCGTGGTTCTCTGTGATTGGAGTCTGTCCTCAGAGGTATTGGGAAGATGTCAGGGAAATATGCTGGGCTGGTTATTAGGACTCCGGAGAGCTGACATAGACAAAAATATGCGCATTAAGAGGGAAAACCTTTTTATTCTTGTTTTAACTTTGTCCCCATGTAGCATCCCAAGGAAAGTTATTAAAATTAGAGGCAAACAGTTTGTAGAAACACCTCCAGCAGCAGGTACAAGCTTTTAGGGAAGTTTCTCCAACGTCTTTGCACATCTAGACACTGGAACTGATATTAATTCTTTGTAAAGAGAAATACGTCAAGCTTAGTCAGCTTGCTCCATCTATATTTCCATCAACTGCTTGACCAGGTGGGAAAAAAAACACCACCACAGCATAATACAGTCAAAAAGTAATCGCATTTAGCACAAGAAGTTCAATTTTCTTTTTCCCAGATGTTCATGAATAACCAGATTTAGGATGTGATCATCTAACAGATTCTCTCACCTGAGCTGTGGATCCCTGCAGCTCCTCCAGAGTTTTCATGGACCTTTTGGTAGCTTCTCTGATTAATGCTCTTCTTGGCTTGTTGGTTTCACTGGACAGTCATTTCTTCATAGGTTCTGTCAAATAATTTTCAGATAAAGGATTACCAGAGTGGCTTATAAACGTCAGTGCTTGGGAAATAGTTTTACAGTGAACTCCCACCTGTCAGTGGTTCAGCATTCGCAGATTTTTCAAATTATTTGTGGAACAAATTTATGTAGCACAAATCTAAAATATTTGAAAGAAAATGTAGCTTGGGAAGCTGAAATACCGAGATGCAATGCTAAACGCTACTGGCTGGTGTTTGCAGAGCAGCCAACACAGAAGTGCCATTCTTCTCCTTGGTGCTAATTAGCTGAACACCAAAGAGTCTTGAAAATGTTTCTACTGTGCATATTAATGCTTAATACGATATATTTAGTATTTAAACCATTTAAAAAAGGAAGTTTTTAGAGGAAGCTTTAAGTATTTATGGATTTTAGTTATTTGCAGGCGGCTGTGCTCCTGACAGCCTATGTATGTTTGGGGTCTACTGTATATGTTAGCTTCCCAACTTCATCTCTGACCTCAGTGGTTTGTCCTCTGGCCTTTATGGCACACTTTGTTCACCAACGTTCTGTTTTTATACACTGATTATGTTACTCACATGAAGAGTCCAGTGCTTAATTGAGAGACTTTTAATGCATTTCAATGCACTACATTTCATTTAGAGATATCAGTGGCTAAATACATGAGCATATCACATTTTTTGTGATTGTTGTTTTGCATATTTTTCTCCACTTTACAATGATACACAATGTTGTTATTTTATCACATAAAATTCAATTGAAATACATTGAATCTGGCTTGAAAACATGCCAAAATGTTCATGGTATGTTTGCAAGGAGCTGCACATTTGTTTCCTTTATTTATTTGGACCTTTCTTCTCTTAGCACATATCACAAGCCCACAATTTATAATTTCTGTGTCTTCAGTCTTATTTTTATGCCTTGTACACCTTTTTTTGTGAAGTCTCTTTAACAAAACCATTAATAACAGTGGGTAGGAAAAACAAAGAAACATTACATGGAAGCATTCAGCATCACATTCATCATTGTTTCTGATTTATTCTGTGTGCCAGAAACATCCCTGAGGCCTGTTGCTCTAAACAAAAGTCAGCAGGAAGAAAAAGGACTTGGTGCATGACAGTGACCAATGAGCACAGCTGCAGCCTCTGGCTGAACCCTGGGCCCATTTAATCGCCGTTCCTCACTTTCTAATCAGTCCATGTGACAGGCTTAACATGCTTCCAGATCTGGCAAACTGCATCACAACATTAATGCTTCTTTAATTTTCCAAGAGTTACCAGATTTCTTATAAATGCAACTGTTAGTGGAATCTGACCTAATTAGTGCTGATTTGCGTCAGAATACATTTTTAAAACTCACTTTCTTCCATTTCTGAGCAGTAGTTCAGCTTTGGAAAGTCATTTCAGCTGCTAATAGCTTTATCCAATATTCATAAAATTATATGCAATATATTTATCATGATTTTTACAGCGTTTTGATTAAGGCATCTGAATTCTCCACTCTGTCTCTGAGATGTGTTGCATTACGTCTATTGGCTCCTGAGATTGGCTGAAATGACTTCATGTTTTAAAATATTTACACTTCTGTTCATTGCACTGTAATCGAGGATGGATTTGGAATAAGAAGTTTTGCTTCAATACATTACAGCAAGACAAATAAACAACTTTTCCACATGAATATGCAGATCAAACCCACCCTGGCAGCCAAAGGTCAGGAGGCACCTGGACAGGTCATCACTCCATCGCAGGGCTCTTCAGAAAGTTCACCGATTACAACTGGGGCTGGGAGGAAAGAAAACAAGATTTGGATGATTAGGTTACAAAATATAAATAGCTGCTGTAAATCTGAGGCAGCCTGGCTTAGCTAGAAGTCATAATATTTGAGCTGAAATATTAGATATAGTGGATTATACCAGCATACAGAGCTGGGCCCCTAGATCATCACAGGCCTGATTTATGCTTGAATGTTAACACAATGCATTCTATAATTCTAGACTATAGAGCTAGAATTAATTGTTAATTGAGAACATTAATATTCAATTTGATTTGACAGCTTCAACAGAGATAAATTAAGTTTTTAAATTCTTTAACTTTTTTTTTTAATTTAAAGGGATTCATGACTAGTTGTTACAACAGACTTTATTTGAGAAACATTTATTTCATATGCAGTAAAAACACTGTAGACTCTTTAGCTTTTATAAATATAAATAAACTATTGCCACCTGGATGTCGCAATGTTTACTTTGCAATGCATCCTGGGTAGATGGCCTTTGCTAGTTGCTAAGGCGACAGCTCTATCCTGCCAGAACAGCAATTTTATGACAATAAAAGATTAACAAATATATAAAACACTGTCTATTTTTCAAAGTATTATAAATACTTATAAGCAGAAACAATTAGGATTGTTTCTAAAGCTCCTATATAAAAAAGTAGGTAGGAGACATTTTCATTAGAAGCACTTTCTATATTATCTAAGGGATTCGTGTTTTATGAGAAATTTAAAAAAATGTTTCTTGCAAAGGAAGCCTTTGGCTAATTAAAGACCAGATCACGTAATATAGAAATGAACTGGATTTTTTTCCCACCTCAGCCTTACGTTCTTGTTTCTTTGCCAATTAAAATGATGCCAGTTGGATTGATGTGTTACTCACTTGGCTGCAGTTGTTCTAACGTGATATTTTTACACAAATAAACAAAGATGTGGGCCTTGCTTGCCTCCCGGAGTTTGTTGCCGGCCAATCATCTCCTCCCTCTTTCCAATTATTCCTCCAGATGACAGGAACAAAGCTGTGGTTTGACCTCCACATTGTATAAATAGGACTGCCTTCTGAAACAAACTGTTTTTTTTTCCTCCCCTGAATACAGCTGCAAACAAGCCATTCTGTTCTTTACCGCTATCCATTTATCGTCTGCATAAATTCAGCCTCATTGTAGCAATCTGAACATGTCGCAGTGACTCTGAGAAGCTCTCCAGAGACAGTGGAAGAATAATTACCACTTCTATTCTGGGGTGAACAGCAAAAAGGGTCGTTCAGGAATTCTCAAGTGGTTCGGGAGCGCTAAGAGCCGACATGTGTGAGCTTTTAAAGCAATAAGGCGGGAACTGTTATTCACGAGTCACTTCGTCCTGCATCATCAGGTATTTGTCAACTTAGGGCTTTGGTTTTAAATTCTAAGTCTCTCTGAGATTTTTTAAAGATGTTATTTTCAAATACAACTCAGATTTGAGAAATTTAAGTACACACTGTGCCTTGCAAAACGTTTTACAAACCAGTTAAAGACGCTGCACAGCAGGTGAGGTGCGACAACATAGTGGTGCAGTTCATGCAGACCAGACGGGATTTTCCAACAGCTGCTCTTTTAGGGTGCATTCAAGTATATTTTTACACTGTATAGTCTAAAAATCAAAACAGTGAAGTGTTCTAATTCTTAAATCTTTGCATTTTCTAACTAATTATTTTTATTAAACAATATTGACCATTTTAAAGTTATATAATCCATCCTAGAGTTTAAAGTGGGCCTAAAAAAGACAACAAAAATGTCTGACATTATGACAACTTTAGAGCCAATTAGAGACCCACTCCAGAATTAAATAATAAGTGGTCTGGAATAAGTAGGTGTGGAAGCTTGAACTTCCAGACTTAAAGACTTTGTTCTCTACTGACTTATTAGTGTAACGTCCACTATTTTTAGCTTTTTTTAAACACCTTCCAGTTCCATTTTGTCGCTTGTTGTAACCTCAGGGTGAGTCTAGTGCAAACCTCTGGGATGTGTGATTGATAGGAGCGGAACAGGGTGTAGCCCAATTAAAGTCTAGGCCGATATTCAACTGAAAATCTGTGGCAAGACTTATTTTGCAAAGAATGAACACAAATGCACCTGTCCAGGGTGACCCCACCTCTCGCCACATTCAAATTGTTCCTTTAATACCTTCAATGGGCCCTCTCTTACTGAAATCAGTATTTATGGTGCTCCAGGATTTTATTAGTATATGAATTGATTAGATTGATTATATTTGCCAACACTGTCTACCAGGCACGTTCCCATGAAAAGAACATTTTTATCACATTGATTATCTGCTCAGAGACATCTCATTTCATGATTGTCCTATACAGTTTTCCTGTGTGAATAAATTAATCAAATCACAAACGTGTCTTCTGGCAAAAATCAGACGAGCTCAGACTCTCTTCGGGGAGGGGAAGTATCCATTAGTCAAGACCGTGATTTGATCTCTACTGTCAATGACAGCAATATGTGGAGAGCTTATTGCTTCGCTGAGCAGCATAAGGGGCATTTGCTGCAATCACACCGTGCCTCTGCAGAGCTTTCCTGTTTGCTTTCTGGGCCGAAAGCAGCAGATCTTTGAGATCTTGTTACTGGTTGATGTTTAAGTCCAGCCTGTCCTTGGGACTCGGTGACATCCTGGATTGTTTCGCTGTGGCCTTCGAAAATGACTCAGCATTTCTAACGGACCTGAAAAGAGCTTCGCTGTATTCCAGCCAACGGTCTCCTCAGTCAATTTAAGTTGATGTGTTGAAATGAGAAACTTGTGATTTATGTGTCCAGTGTTTGGCTTGATGTTGTTCGTTATTGCAGTGCATCATTTCCAGGTCAGAAGCAACGTTTTCGTCGCTGAAGCAAATGAGGTCATGTTCAAAAATGTTCAGATCACTTTGACTGCCAGCCACTCGGAAATTTGATAAGCACACTTTCTCCTCAATATCATTCTAGGAATAGTTCTTTGCTTCTTGAAAATTGTTTTCATTCTGCAAGTTAATGTTTGACATATTTGCATCATGTTGGATTTCAGCAATTGAATTTTCTCTGACCAGCTCACGTTACTATTTCCTTGGCAGTTTTTGGTGATTTTATTTTAGGTTTTTTCTCATCATTATTTTGGCTGTGTTAATATGAACAGTTTTACATGTAACCCAGTTGTGAATTTTGGGGTAAATTTAAGCTTTTCTATAATTTTTCTGCTCTCTCTCCTTCACATCCTCTGATATTACATTTTGATGACTTTGGATAAAAAATGTAAATTAACCAGAATCAATGTTGCTTCCAGGCATGAAAAACAAAAAGAAATTTGCATTTTTAGACTTTAATCACAAAAACTGGCATTCAGTTCCTAAATAATTATTTAGTGATACATTGGATCCTAATTCTAATAAACGGTAAACTTTGACCACATTGAACAGTTCCTTTCCCCTGTCAGTTGAATTTGGTACATTTGCACAAAATGCTGTCAGTCATGTGTCAGTTTCCTGTTCAGAATGTGGAAGCTGGCCTGGATGCGTCTGCAGAGAAACATAATGAAGGAAAAAAGGTTATTGTACTATTTACAGAACCAGTGCTCTGTTGACTCAGCGGGGAATATGCTTCTATGATTTACAGTTTTCATAAATGTGCTTTTAGTGATATTGCAGAGCTTGGAGGGAATTTGGTGCGGCACACATTTCAAATGAATTGTCCATCAAAGATATCTGCTCAGTCCTTGGTGGGCTGACCTGAGATAAAGGTCAAGGCGGGGTGTGGAGGCAGTAAGAAGGGAAGATGAAAGTATTCACAAGGTGTGGTTTCAGATTTTATCATCTTGCAACTGGTGAAAAACTGATTTATCATAGTTTTGAAGAACATGAGCCTTAAATGTCGAGTGTTTGGGAACTTTTAAAGAATGCACAACTTCCTTTTTACCTGCGATGTAAATATGATGCATATTCTCTACTATTCAAAATGGGAAAGAAAGCAAGATACACCAGACAACTAAGAAAAATGTGTGTTGATTTTTATAAGTCAGGAAAATGTCCAAATATCACTGTTGGAGACTTGCAGAATAGAGTGATATTTTGGAGTCCCTGAGAGCATAAAAGCAATTTATTTTAAGGATATTGTACATGTCTTAGCAGGACTGGCATTAATCATAAAAGGGGTAATATATTTGTCCATGGGGCAGCCCATATGGTGAGAAAATTGGTCATACTTATGCATAGTGAGGAAAATAAGTAATAAAGTAACCTGAGATTTATTTCTGGAGAAGATCTGCATCGAAGAATGGTCCTAAGTCCACCTGCAATTTGACCAAACTTGGCCAAGAACTAGAGGAAACATCTGACCTCTAGAACAGTAAACAAAAGTTTGTGTACCAAAAAAAAAGTTATATCTTTCTACTGCATCAAATTCTCGTTTCATACAATAAAACACAAATTAATTATATTAAAATCATACAATGCCATTTTCTGAAATTTATTTTATGGACCGTCTCTCACAGTCGAAGTATAAATTTATGATGAAAATTACAGACCTCTCCAGTATTTGCAAGAAAAATCAGTGGCATATCAAGAAACCAAAAATCAAAATGGGAGGAATATGTTAAAGTTCTCAAAATTCCTCTGTAGGTATCTTTGAACAATTAAATTAAAAGTGAGATTATTCTAACATTGTAAGTGTGAGATTCTCCTGCTGCAATAAGAGATCGTCTTCTTTAAGCCTTTCACACATCTTCACCAGTGGTGTGGGGCACTGTGGAAAGGAGATGCTATTTTTACTAGTATAAGCAATTAAAAAGAATACAAATAACACTGCAGCATCTCTGTCATTAAGTTTTATCATCTGACCGTCCTACTCCCTCCTGTTTGATAGCTGAAGAAGTTTATGAGGTGTGTCTCAGTGCTAAACTGAGTCAACATTCCTCTCGGCTTCCATGTCTTCGTCCTGCAGGCCGGTCAGAGTTTATCACCACGTGTGAGATGCTTTACACCAAAAAAATAAAAAATAGAACAGCAGAGAAAATGATGGTTGCCCAGGAGCGGGTGTTAATAAGACTTCCACCTATATTCTCTGCTTCTTGATTATGGCTGGATAGTGGTTTGGGCTGGTGGAAGCTGGAGTTTTCACCTCCATGAGAACATGACTAAGAATAATAGTGCTCAGTGATGCGCTGCGGCTGCCCGCGCTGTTGTGCACAACAACACTGATTAGATTACGTCTCTGACTAATGGTCACTTCCCCTCCCTCCGAGGAGAAAGTGAATCTCTATCTGATAACCAGTCTTCCATTCAGCCCCGAATCTGTCCACCATTTCCTTTAGCTGGACTATATCCATCCTGTGTGGGACATCAGACTTCATTTGATTTTCTTCTCTTTTTTTGTCACAAAATAACCAATATGCGCATACAAGAGGTGCTTGCCATGTCTTCTCACGTGAAGAGGTACAACTCAATAACATCCACTATGCAGCAGAACACCGAGCCAACACGCAGTGCAGCTTGCTCTTTGCAAAGTGGTTTTAGCTGCTTGCATAAAATCCCTATTCCCTGCAGAGTCTAAAGAGTTTCACTCTCCCTGCACTCTAACCTTTACTTGTTATTCCTGAGTTTGTTTGCCCCGACATTATTCCCACGAGGATCCCTCAACACTTGGAGTTAAAACCACAGCAGTATTTAGTTATTGTTTACAGTCCATTGCAAAGGCATTCATTGGCAGCAGAGTTGAGTAAATGGGCTGCAGTGATGAAAAATGTGCCAAATCCTAATTAATTGCTTCTTGCGCTACAATTGTCTAAATTTTGCATCGCGTTACTTGTTCCTCATCCATAAACTCAATTTAGTGGTGACAAAAATATTGGAGCAAAACTATTTTCTTGTTCACTGAATTATTTTTCAATTGTTTTGTTTTTCCCAGCTGTCAGAGTTTCCAAGCAAATGTTGGACTTCACTTCACCAGCACTCGTGAAGAAACTGATGTAATGTTAATCAGCAAATAGTTAACATATAAGGTCTTGGCAGGAGGTGTTTGATTCATTAATGAAAATTTGTTCAGATTTATTTTGGGATTTTAAAGCACTTTTTGGAAGAATCTTCTGGGTTTTCCAATGATTTGGATGTTTAATAGAAAACATCTGTTCCAGCTCCCCAGCATTATCACCAACCGTCTGTCGGTAAAGTTGACAAAAATTGGTAATTTGGCTTGAAAACACCCCGTGCAGAGCATGCAGCTCTATCTGGCCGCCATCTGAAACAGCACCGCATTAGCTGGATGTGCGCGCGCCTATGTGTACATTTTTGTGCAAATGTTTGGCGTCTCCCATCTGATGTTTGCTCGGTTAATCAATAGCAGCAATGCTCCACTCAGACGACAGCAATTCAGACATCCCTCTCAGCTAACCTCAATCAGATTAACACTGAGAATCAGTCATGTGTACACACTTGCCTCCTGGCTATGATTTGAAGCCCTGGGATGCTGGCTGCCTCACCACTGACGGAGAGAACAGCCTAAAACCTGCACAGCTAGCTGGTAATTTCAACAGCATAACATCAGATTCAGATGAGAAGAACACAGTTACAGACTTATAAGCTCTAAGTTTAATTTTTTTTTCTGTAAATCAAACGTATACACTCGGTATTGAAGCTCTTCAGGAAGCAGGTGCGTAAGATCTCACAGTAACTTTCTCTTGACTCCAGAAATGCATAAATGAGCAGCAGATATTATGTTCAAACTGGCAAATGGCTGAATACAAACATTAGCCGCAATCATAAAAGCCATTTCTTGGATGACTTCTATCAGCAAGAGACAATTGTGCGCAGCGTAGAGGCATCAGCGTGAACTGTCATTTCCAACAGGGTAAGAGAAAACACTTTTTCTCCTCTACATTTGGAATTGTTTCCTAATTCCATCCCCGCCTCCTCAGCCATGTAATGCCATTCTCTCATAATCAGTTGAGGATTTAATTTCACAGAAAGGATTCAAAACAAATGGCTCCAAAAGCCATTTGCCATTCACCACATTCATCCATCTCTTTCTCATTGAAAGACACTCGGCAAGGTTTCCGTGTTCTCCAGAAAGCCATTTAATTTACTGAACCCTTTCCTGCTGGTTTATTTTCCTTTTTTCGCTTTCCTCCCACGCTGCGTTTTGGACAGAGCTGGAATCTGAGTGCTCATTTCAGGAACAAACGTAACAAAAAGAGAAGAAAAAAAATAAATAAATCAAACTTCTGCTGGTTTTTGCTTTCCCACTGGGAATCAGTTTCAGTCGACAAGTCAACACAGGCAGGTACTGACTCTAATCAAAAGGAAAGGCTGTGCAATAACCGTTAACAATGACAGCCAACACTGAGCAGCTGAGAACATGCTTTCACAGCCTCACCTAACTTTAAGGCTCTCACATTATTATCTTTCAATCAAGCTGAGATTCAGTGCATTAGCAATCAATCACGGTGAAACTATTTCCTAAAATCTTTTTCATAAAAAAAACAAAAACAACCTTAAAATCCTGTAGTCATAAAAAACGTGTGCAATGAAAAATAAATGAAACAAACAGGAGTGAACTTATGAGGGTTGTAGAAAAATGCTTTGTTTTTTTTTTTCATTTTTTTGTTCTGGCCTTGAGGTTGCATGACCTTCAACCAGAGGAGGAGGAAGATGAATAGTTCATGTGTCCGGTGGGTGGAATTGATCATATCTCAAAAAGTTTTGCAAAGTGACGCCAAAATTGCATGAGTTCACATCATGCAGTAAAAATCGACATTATTTGCGTATTACTGTGCAGAAAGATCAATCGATCGATTTAGAAGCAGAAAGCTGGTCACGTATGAGCAGCACGAGCTACTCCGGGTTCAGGACCCATTTCAGCAGGAAGCTGACCTTCAGCATGATGGCGATTGATGAGACTCTCCTGGATCCTAAAAGGCTGCAAACGGTTTGCCCAGGAACAAGTTGCAGAGAATACATTTTAATCCCAAAAGCAGCAGCAGGAACTCAGACATTTTTTTTATTTCCTTATCAGACAGTCAATGGCATTTAAGCAATGTAAATGAATATGGCAGTCCATTCATTTTACTGCCTCATTATCAGTGCTATACAACCCTATTCAGCTGAACTCTACTGGGAATTGAACTTCTGTTTATTCATACCGACTGTCACATTCACCTCTGCTGTCAGATGAAAAGAAATCATCACTGAATTGCACGGCCGCAACACAATTTCTCAAAAAGTTCATTTTCCACAGATAAGTGCTTCCTTCTCGCTTCTAATCACATATCAAGAGTCGGCGATGACTTTCTCCCCGCGCTGCTACATTAATTATGTATTCTCTGGTAATTTTCATTAATTACAGAAATGCCTGCAGTTAATCATCATTATTCTCTTTTTGTATTTGGGTTATTTTCTGCATTCAGAGGTCGGAGAAACTTGCACATGTTGATAAGAAATCATCACAGGGATCTTTTCAGCGAAGTATGAAGGGAAAGCAGCTTCAGGAGCAGAAAGAGTGGAGCGACCTGCGGCGACTGAAATGACTCCTCTGCATCAAGCACACACCTAACGTCTGTAAGTATGTGCTAAATTATAAAGTTGCCTGCTAGTATTTAATTATGTCTGACATACAAGAAGAAAAGTTCTGCACAACATCTTTAAAAATAAATCCAGGAGTATTCAATATTGACAACCAAGAATCAGTCAAGGCTTGAAAAATTATTTGTTGGCAACTTGTTGAAAACTAATGACAAAATCTTGCTGTGGTAATCGACGCACATTGATGCCTTTAATTAGAGAGCTTTATTTTTTTCATCATAGGCAGTGAGGCTGTTGTGGCACAATCTGATGCTGCTGGTTGTTAAAGCGGGGATTTAAAATTGGGACAAACATGTTGATACCCCGCTGTGGGCATTTGGTGAATGATCAGATAAAATATGTTGGGTTTTGTGCAGCAGCCTTACAGAGGCTTAAGTCTTCAACTATATAGTGTTGCATACATGGAATATGAATGGCTACAACTTCACAACATGTATTGCTCCCTGTAAGCCTACTGCATCAGTTATGCTAACTGTCTCCTGTAAAAACAAACCTGGATGGAAAACGACACCTCCCCTTCCAAAAACAAATAAAAAATTGGCGGGCGTGACGTCCTTCCCAGCTCTAAGCTTCAATTACCGAGACAAAATGAGTGCAGCATTAATCATGAGGGTCTACAGGTCATTGTGATTAATGTTTTTTGTTTTGGTTTGTGACAAACGTGTTATATGTGTGTATTGTGTTTGTGTGTCCATATCTGCATTCTATTGTATTTAGGTAATTTTTATTTTTACATTGATAGTTTTGAGTTAAAGAAATTTAAAACACTAAAGAGAAGGGAATAAATACAATGCCCACCCTAAAACATTGTGTTTTAGGGTCAGATTTTAAAATTAAATGAGAACCTGAACATATCAGAGCCAGGCTCAAATTAAATTGTGTATTTAAGGGGACAAAACAAAAAGCATACAATAAAACAGTCCAAACCATTTCAGGGATGAGAGTCTCAGGTTTGCAGCCAACTGTATTTTAGCAGGAACTAAAAGACGCCGACAAAAGCGTTTCCGCTGGTCTCAATAGCTCCACCCAATTTTAGGGTGGGTGACCTAAAATTGTATTTTAGATCACCAAAATATGGTGATGTTTACCGCCGTATTTTGTAATTATGGCAATAGATTGTCGAGATGATAGAAGAATCACGTATTTGGACCAAATGCAAGGAATGAGGGAGTAAATTTGTGCAGTAAGGTCAGGTTTGCCTTGACATTAAAAATAACAAATAAATAATAAATAAATGTGATACAAAATCTAATTTTGACCAAGCGAATGTTTTCAGAACTTTTTGACTAATCCTCTGCATCTCAGTGTGAGTCTGGAAATCTAAACCAACACTTTCGAGTTACAGAAGTTGATAATGATTTTTCCCTCAGTCTGACGGTCAGCAATCTTAACTCCTCTGCCATAAATCATGATTACAATAAAAGAACAATGCAGGTCCATGCCACTGTTTATCATCTCCAGCTTTCAGATGCAAACCTTTGTGAGAACAAAAATGGCTTGTATCAGCAAGCATCAACCCCACAACAGGGGCAAATCCCAGCCTATTGTTTATGCTGCACTAATCCGGGCGCCGTCTCTCGCTGCCGGATTTACTCCACTTTGCTTCTAATTAGCATATTTGATTATGCAAAGGAATTCTCTTGATTTGCTGGGCCTTTCTGAGAGCCTTCATTAATTTCCACCGATGAGGATTACTCTGATCACAATAACGTGGTAATCGGTTGAGTGGCGCATGTGGAAATCACAGGCCGCCTTGTTTGGATGCAAGTTGTATCTGTCCTGAATGAATAGTGGTGATTTAGCTTGAAAGGTCACATCCACGCCGGGTGGAGGACCGGGCGCTCCACGGTGCATGTAGATTGCTGCTTTGCATAAATCATTCAGTCCTTCAAAGTGTGTTGAGACTGAACAAAATTCTTTGAGTAACTTGTTCTGTAGAGAAAGTCTTTCATGCAATTTGAGTGTTCGGAACATGAAGAATGGCTCATTATCTGAAGGTTGACTGATGTCCTCAGACAAACTGAATTCTTTTGTGTGCGACATGTATTTTTACTGCTGGTAGGATAAAAAACATGTAACATTTGAGACCAAATATCCTGACTTCTAACCAACTAAAAATATAAAGAAATACTACATGGGCAGTGCAAACTGATTGGACAGTGAACACTCAAATTGACCAATCAGAAGAGAGATTATTCTCTAGCCGTTATAGCTTGTCTGGCTTCATCTGCCTTGCTATTCTATGTTCCTTGTCTACTCACAAACTTTCCAGATTTAGCCATACAGGCTAATTTTCATCTCCACTTCCCAACTGGTTGATGGTGGCAAGCTTGAGAATGGACTCTGAAACACAATTAGTCAAAATGACATGGCTTATTCTATCACAGATAATGGACAGAGTGTCATAACACGAGTGTTACGATTTCAAAAGCGCAGTGAGAAACCCGATCGGTTTGTCATCATTGAAAATCAATGTTGCTGTTTGAATGTGGTAAAAAAAAACAAAAAAACAAAGTGCAGTTACTTCGAGATCTCTTCAGATCTTGTCAAGCTGATCTTTAAAAGACTTACTTGTGGATATTCTGTTTTATTTCATTTTCATTTATTCTCTCCTATCTTTGACATTTCTTTTCCTTTTTCTGCAGCTGAGGTGTCATTTGTAACTTTTGAAAATAAGTAAAGATCACACGGGCTGTTGATTGATGAAAAAAGGAAATCATGCCTTGAACAACAAAAGGCAGTTCGTCTGCAATGTTTTCAGCTAACCACAAAGAAACCTCCAGAGCACCGAAAGCACGTCTCTGTTGGTTCCTGTCAGGCAGTTCAATTGAGTGTGGAATGGAAGATCCAAATTTTTGTTGCATATGGGGATTACTGCAACCTCTGGATGAACTGCACACTAACAGATGGGCTTTGCAAAAAAACAAAAAGTAAACCCAGAATCCGATTTCTCGGAAAACAAAATGCATGTCTACAAAAAAGCCTACAAAAAAACGCAGTTTCAGCCAGACAGGAAATTTACTTAGCCTCAAAATTATTCATACATTTCATATTTATGGTCAGCAATTTTAAGAAGAGTTAGGCTCTTCTGATACATTTTTTAATGATTTTTTAAAATTAAAATGCATATTATTAAATAACTACTGTTTTGATTGATTTATAATTTTTCCCATTAATATAATAACTCATAGATTAATGGAGAATTTCACTTGACTTCATTAATCTGCACCACTTTGTGTTGAAGTATATGGTTGTAACAACATAAATATAAAAAAGTTAAATCGGCATTAACACTTTCGCAAGGCTTTGTGCTTAGAAATGTTGATTTCGTTCATGAAGATTTCTAAAAAAGGAAATAAATCACCTTTGGATCCCAAAATCAATAAGCAAATTAAAAAAAAAACATTTAGAAGAATCATTTCTAACAGGAAAACCATTGAAAAGGAATGAAGGAATAACATGTATAGAGCCCAAATTTTGGAGAAAAAATTCTGTTCCTTCATTTTGTGTAATCGGGGAACATTTCATAAAGTTGGAGTGTGGATGCTCTCAAAATGTCAGTACATTTCTAACTCATACCACCAGTGCTGGGAACTGCACTGGGAAATCAAACTCCACAGGGAACTCTGTTTGAGAGCACAGCATAAATTAGTTAAATTAGTTTTTCCCCCCCAACTGCTCAAATGACAAAAAACTATTTTGCTTGTGTATGAATGATAGTTTCATGCCACAATTAGCAAGACGGAAATTTCCAACAGCCTAATAAAGGTTAAGACTGTAGATATTTCCCCAGGTTAATTGAAACATTACATTACTTTGAGTGTTAGCTTGCACATGTGCTTCTGTGTAGGTAGGTGGGTGCATAATATCATGTGAAGTAATTGACTGGGACAGAAGTTAAGGCAGAAATGAAATTGCAGCCTGTTCCATGGTGATAAAAACAGACAAACTAAACAGAGAAAAATGAAAAATGGAAATGATGCTGAAGGTGACTGAGAGACAGCTCCCGCAGAGCATTTCGCAAACGATGAGAGTGCAATATGAGTGCAGAACAAAAGGCGGTTATGTAAAACACGCTCATTTAGGAATAAAAAGCGGCGAATCCAGCGCATGCATAATATCACCCCTCCATTCACACTGTGCTCTCTGGATCTGGTCCAAGCTACAGAGAGAGTTTGTGTTTAAATACTGTGAATGCAGTTCCTGCACTAGTTGTGGGAGGAGAATGACATTATTTTGGCTTATGCTTTGTGCCATAAAATGCATTCAATTATTGTAAAAGTTCCTCAGTCTGCGGCATTTTTTAAATGAAATGGATTTGGACTGCTTTAACCTAAAGTTTTATTGTAGATTAGAAGCTTTTTGCCCTCCCAGACCATCATGCAGCACTAAATCTAATTTTGTAACCAGTGTTGTATAGTAACGAAGTAAAAACACTTCACTACTTTACTTAAGTATATTTTGGAGTACTTCATACTTTCCTCGAGTATGAAAATTTTTGATGACTTTCACTTTTACTTCACTATATTTCCGAACTTAATTGCGTACTTTTACTCCGATACATTTTCAATGTGTGGTTTAGTTACTCGTTACAAAAAAGCGAGAAAGAGAAACGCAAGTGTTTTGACCCCACCTACTGATTGACTGCAACAAAGTCGGTAGCCTACTTGCCTGGGCTTGTTCATCACCACCAATAGGATACACCTGTTTCGCTTCTCCCATTAAACACAAAGCAAGTCTCGCAATCAGCCGCAGCCACATGGAGGAGGAGACGGAGACCACAACGACTGCAACTACGTCGGACACGGCTCCAGCTGAACCACCAGCTGGTGATGAGAGCCCATGGCCTTATTTAAACACAATATACTCTTTCGTGGGTGTTAAAGATTCGTTGTACCGCATGCAGTGCATGTTATTCCTGCACGAAGATGTGGAAATTCTATCTTACAAAAACTCCCCGTCCAACTTGAAGAAACACATCGAGGTAACTTCTTATGAAATGGTTATAATCCTCCTGTTTCAGTAACTATAGCTTGGTCACTAGGCACTACTGTATTGTGAAACGTTGACCATAAATGAACTTTGTTTGGCATTGTTTCAGTTCCACACGTGGTGTATTTAGCTTAGGCCTAATGTTGACTGTATCAGGCTACCTAGACTCCTCTGTTCAAGGGGGGACAGAAGCCATAGCGATAGCAATTTAGACTAAATTTAACGAATATAGGAAAGGCATGCAAGTTCAAAACCAGGTTTACAGATGCCAATAAGCTGCATTTCCCTCCCAATTCTTTTTTTCTTTTGCATAATGACCAGTTGTGTGCACCACCTACTGACTGTAGCATTGACTGATTCACTGATTTGTGAAGTAGAGTAATCGTAACAGCTCTTTTTCTTCATGTTGGCCGCATTTTCTGTACTATTTATTTTTCTCACTTTCAGCACTGACCTTACTTGAAGGGAAAACTTAAGGCTTACAAAAACTTTGTATTTTCTGTCCTGGAGGGTTTACTAAGAAGCTGGTTCAGTTGTAAAGCAGGTTAAGTTAACCTTGTGCTATAGGTAAAGCACCTAATTTTCTTAACTAAATGATGCCTGCAGGTATATCTATTAGCAGGTTTAATTTTGCCTGCACTTGGTTGGGTACATTATTTTAAGTGTATTTGACAAGTTTACCAAAATATAAAAAATGTCATTCAAACTGCATTTGCCTTGTTTTACTTTTTACTTGTACTTTTCATTACATTACTTGAGTACATCCATTTTTACAGCAATTTCCATACTTAAGAACAAGAAGTTTCAGATACTTTAAGACTTTTACTCAAGTAACATTTCAGTCAGTGACTTGGACTTTTACCAAAGTCATATTTTGGAGAGGTACCTATACTTTTACTTGACTCTGAGATTTCAGTACTTTATACAACACTGTTTGTAACTAAGTCTCCATGTCCTTTGCAGGAGTCTTTGTCAATTTGAAATCAAATTAAAAGTACAAATAATACCTGAACCTGTTAAAATTCAATGGATTTGTACTCAATCGTATCTACTGCGATAACCCCAAACAAAATTTTAATTTACTTTAATCTCTGTATAAATCCAGGTATAAAGTTTGTTAGAGAACATCGGTGAACAAACATCATGAAAGTTTAATCTAGGGTTTGGTTATAAAACTTTATATTAAACGTTATAAAGCTCTGAACATCTCGTACGGTTCTGATCAATCTATCATCATACATTGGGTACCAAATTGAACAAATCCAAAACCTCCAAGACTCAGCCTACAACCTAAAGTGTCAGGGAACCAAAAACCAGAGACAGCCAAGAGACTTATGAAAACTTAGGAGGGGATGCACAGATCCACAACTTGGGTGAAAGAAATTTGTCAACAGAACAACTATTAGTTGCTCGCCCCACAAATCTGGTCTTTATGGATGTGAAGCAAGAAGAAAGCAAGAAAATATCTGGACTGGGCCGGAGGTTCACCTTTCATCAGGTCGGCTGAAACCAAAGCTACAGGGGAACAGATTGGATAAAATCATATTCATGTGTCTAAATGGCTCAGTCAAAGTCCAGACCTGAATCCAAATGAGAATGTATGGCAAGACTGGAGAATAGATATTCACAGACATTTTCCCTCCAATCTGACTGAAATTGAGTTATTTTGAAAAGGAGAAATGGCAAAAATCTGAGCCACACTTCTACTTTTTCCAAATCATATCCCACAAAATACTTTAAGGTATGTGAATAAAATGTGAAAACATTTGAAGTGTGCAAATTCTTTCCAGGGCCATATACAAGTTGATGTTTAGCTTTTAATTTTCTCATCATTCAATGTTTGCTGCATCCTGTTGTGTCTTCACACTGTCCAAATATTAGCATCATTACATCAGCCATTAGCTCTTCATGTTTGATTTTTTTCTCTCAAGCCAATCATTTTAATTTGGTTTAACACTGCCAGTTGTCCAAGCCTGAGACTGTTTGTCCAACTCTCGTCCTCAGGGCCCAGCGTCCTGCAGGTTTCAGAATACCTGAACTGAACAAATATGTGCAGCAGTTTCACAAGAACTGTCCCTGTTGAGGAGAAAATTAACCCATCTGAATCTGGTGCGCTGCAGCAAGGACACTTGAATGTTGCAGGCCACTGGCCGCAGGGGACTGCAGTCGGAGACTGATGTCTATAAGAGGAAATTCATACCTTACTGTCCACCCAACTCACTAAAATAAAAGAATCAGGTGGAGAGGAAAAGCAAAAGAGCACACAAGAACAACAGCTTTCAAGAAATACCAGGTATTTAATGCTGTTCACTTTGCTCCCCATGCCTTCTTGAACTCGTTTCTTGATGGTTTTCCTTTTGGTTTTGCTACATCATCTGATGGATCTTGTTTATAATCATCTTCTTTCACTACAAAGCAGTTTTGGAGTTGTAAAATGTATTTCTTCAAAAGCTCAGTAAAATAGACCAAGTTTCTTTTTATTTTTTAAATGATCAAGGAATTCAACCTTTGGTAACCCAATTCCAGTCTCCTTTTTTGTTTTAATGTCAGAACTGTCTTTGGATAATTGTTTAAAAGCCAGTGCTATTTAGAAAGTACTACATGCAGCTTTTCTTTGCAGCCAATTCGGTTTTAATCAGCAGATGAATAGAAGTCAAAAGCCTCATCGATTTACAAGAGCTCAAGGAACATTGCGCAGGCTGACCTCAATCTGGGAGGTCAGAATGCAAACAGTTCAGCCCTGGAGCTGCTTGTTCTTTTTTAACCAGACTCATGGAAAGTTTAAACGTTAAAGTAATATTAGTGTTGCAGAGGGATTATTCCATCTATCCCTGATACCAGTTTACAGGGATAGCGAGATTGGAAGAAAAACCCCAGACATCTGAGATCAGCGACACTCCAGCTCATTCTGAGAACCCCAAGATGTTCACATGCTGTTAGAAAATATATTCTGCTTGCAACAGGTTATTCTCCCAGCTGGATGTGTCATGACAATCTCCAAGGAGAAGGTGGGAGTGAAGAGTGTATACAAGATCAGGTGCCCAAAGGACCCAAAACACAGAGATTACTGATACAGGAGAATCAACACAAAAAAGTATGCAAAAACACCAACATTCAGTCTGTTACATTAAGCTGCCAGGCTTGATGTCTATATTGTCATTATTAATAAATTTTCGCCTGAACTACCTGAGCGGTAGTTGATTAACTGATTTAAACTCCTGCTCTACTGATGACTTGGAGTGCGAGTTGTACTCTTTTAGTGCTAACGGAACCAAAACACACTGAACTGCGCAGCACATGTTAAGATTATCAAAGTCAATAGCAGGCTAGCAACAGTTAGGCTACCATAACTAACTCACTGCTCACTTTTTCAATATTTTCTCTAAATTAAAACTTTTTCCTCACCTGTTAAATGTGAAACCCTTGAACCTTGTTATCTATGGCTGTCATAGGGTTGAATTAACCGCTAAACATTGCGTCCTTTTTTCAGATTCTTTGTGGTATTTTCCTTACCACCGATATTCCTGACTCAATGGACAGCAATGCCGCATGTGTGGCTTACGATAAGCCGCATAATGTCTAATCCAGTAATATATATCCATCCATATATATCAATGCTGCTGCCTCGCGCTCTGTCCTTCTCTCGCACTTCCTGCTACTTAGCAGTAGGTGTCAGGTTACATTGTGTTGCAGTCAATGTTGTCGGAAAAAACAGATTCATGTGCTTAATGTCCGATTTGCCATAACTATTTATTGAATTCATAATCGCAAGTTGGGGTGGCAACAGGGGTGGCAAGGCACTCATGCCACCCCAGTAGATCCGCCCCTGACTGAAAGAGAAATGCCAAAATAATTAAAACTGTTTAAATGTCTTAAAACATCACCCAATCATTTTCTTCTCTCTGGTATATACAGAAAAAACGATTTCAACATAAAGTTGCTCGACTGCTAGTCGGTCTTTTATCATGATGTACACATACTGTATATATGTACTGCGTACATCAAGTTAGATACTTCTTCAAAGGCTCTGGACGTGTATTGCAAGTTTTATGGCTGACGTTGCAATGCCCAGAAATAACGTAAGGCAAAAGCAGGAGAGGCGGAAGGGACACTCATTTTCAGAATAATGGGAAATGATGCTGAGGGAACAGAAAAAGAGGGTGCAATACAAAAATAAAAGGAGAGAAGGAAAGGGGGGTTCCAGAACAGCAGGCGATCCTGACGAGTATTATTTCTGCCTGATCACAAGGGTAGCTCTCTGATCAGATGCTGAACTCAGCACAAGAAAAGCAGCAGACATCACCATGGGAATAAAAAAAAATCTCCAATCCAAGGCAACATGCAGGAAAGCAGAGGAGGAAGAAGGCAGAATCAAAGATGTGGGGTAGATCTAGAGATGGAGAGAGAGGACAGAAAAGTCTTCATCTCCTGCTAGCTTCTAAATCCACAGTAGGGAGAAAACTTGATGAATCCTGGGAATTTTTGAAGATGAGAAAGAATGAGGAAGAGAGCAGCAGGAAGGAGTGAGCGCCATTTGCATTTTGTAGTTTTATATTCATCCAGAACTGCTGCGTCCTGCCATAGGAGAGATCAGCATCTCTTTTAAACTTTTCTACATTTTATTTTGTTTCAACTAAACTAAAATTTGGTCTGTATTTTTGATAAACTTTTTTTTTTAAATAATGTGAAAAGTGTGCCTAGTCAGTCATACTCTGATGCTCATTAGAACGTGGTTTTATAAAGTATTGACCTATTGGGACTTTATCCTTCAGTGACGAACTGCTGCATCATAAATGCACAAAGAAGCATCATCACAGATCCTTCCTCACAGCAGCTGTTAGACTCTACAACCATCTCTGCTCCTAACAAACTAAATTAGTGTTCACAGCCTACTGACACAACCATTTGCACTGTTTAGTTATTTTTAAATAACATCTCTGCTATTATAAAAATGTTATGGTTTTTTTGTATTCTAAATAGCTTATTGTCTTCTTAATGTTCAATACACATGTTCATTTCAACTACTCAGTTGCACATCCTTTGGATTGTGAGCACAACATTTCTATTTCTGATAATGGCACAATATAATAATTTTGTACAGCAGACTATTATTTGTATAGTTTATTTTGTTTTATAAATATTTTTAACAGTTTCTGACCTTTTTGTGTGAACTTATACATCTTGATGCTGCTGTTAGACCTGAATTTATGCTCTGCGGGACAATAAAGGCTATTTTACTCTGCAAATATAAATATAAAATTAAAATCATTACACAAAAACCTGTGCTGATCTATCACATAAAATCCCAGTAAAATACAGAACGTTTCTAGTTGTAACAAGACAAATCGTGGAAACGTTCAAGCACTACAACTGGTATAGGAAGAATTTCCTACTGCGTAGAAGTGACATACAGAAAGATGAATTCACACTAAAATATTAATATATGTTTAATTGTTGCAAAAATAACTGACTCTGTATCTTCATAGTGGTTCAAACAAAAGAGTTTTGTTGCCAGAGACCTAGAAATTCAATAACTAAGTGCAGAGGGACTTGATGTATGAACAGAGAATTAGCCTATCTATTTTTCTCGGTGTGGAAAGGGAGAAACAGAGGCCCAGCAGAAGGTCTGTGAAGACTTCTTTGTAAATGGCACCTATTACATTGTTAGAGAAAAAATGAGTTTGAAGGAGCTGGAAACTCTGTGGTCCCTCATTTATTTGCAACTGAATATTCTCTTGCTAGATGTTTTCCCCCCTTTTCTTTGTCATTTTGTCTTGAAAACATCTGATGTGTCCAGTTTTGTGTCTGGTAGACAAAGAAGAATTGGCAATAATTGCAATAAGATTAATACAATATTTGACGTGGCCATTCCTGGATTGTGATAACTGCACATTCAACATCAAGAATAAATATTACACTGTCAGTGTTTAAATTATACATGATTTCGCCCAACTTTTCTGAAAAAGAAAGTTTATTGTCTGTTTCTTTATTATATGTATTTTACACTTAAATCCATACTCCATACTCACCAAAAATTTTAAACAATGAGAAAAAACGGTTCAATTAGAACAGAGATGTCGACTTACAGTACAGACAAGACTGAGAAGTAGTTCATATGAGACGTTCAGCAGGTGTTTGCTAGTTGCTGCTGCTTTACATCACGTTATAATGTTATTCTCTCATCAATAACAAACCTGAAGTGTTGCTTTTATTCTTTGTTTGAGGATTCTTTGACTCTCCATGGCACCTAAATGCTTACTCCCACAAAGCTCCTCCTTGGAGCTGCAGTCCCCAGCCGAGCATCTGCCCCCCAGAGCCCACCGCGCCCCACTCTGCTCCTCCAGACTAGCGACAGCAGCAATTAGAAAACATCTGGTGGGGGGCGTGCCGTGGTGGCGTAGTGGTTAGCGCGACCCGTATTTGGAGGCCTTGAGTCCTCGACGCTGCCGTCGCGGGTTCGGCTCCCGGACCCGACGACATTTGCCGCACGTCTTCCTCCCTCTCCTTCCCCGTTTCCTGTCAGCCTACTATCATATAAGGGACACTAGAGCCCACAAAAGACCCCCTGGAGGGGTAAAAAAAAAAAAAAGGAAAACATCTGGTGGAGCAGCGTATCTACTGAGCTTATCATATGAACTATAGTGCTCTTAAGAATGGTTGTAAATGGCGTCAATGGTAAGCATTGTTGTGAGGAAGTGTTAAGGACGGCATATTTGAAAGGGTAGGATGCTCTTAAAGAGACAGAGGTCAATTTCAAGGTGTTAAATACAGCTAAGATGCTAAGTTAAATGCTACAGCATTTTCACAGCAACTGAAAATAACCTAATAATTGAGTGTGCTATAAAATGGTACCATGTGCCTGTAAATTACATAATACTCCACAATTAAACATTTGGATCTGCTGCCATGACCATTAAAAGATCAGAGATTCAGTTTTGATCTTCTTGAACCAGCTGATCTCTCAAGATGCTAAAAGAGCAAACTATTTCCAGTAAGATACCTACAGCTCATAAGCTCTCAACAGAACCATCAGAATGAGTCCTTTAACATCAAGCCAGTGATCAGGTCATACAGCAGTATAAACACAAGAACCAAGCAAATACCACGCCACAGCCAATACCGGAGACATTTTTTTTTTTTTTTAATCTACCTGTGAGAGAGTGAGACACGTTCAGAATTTCTCAGCAGCAAAATGTCAGCAATCCTAATCAAGATGTCTAAGTAGATATCTAGGGACCAGGAGTTTAAACAGCCTGCCATTTCAAGTCAACCTGTGGTGAGGATTGCTCTCCAAAACGAAATGTCAAGGGCACAGGCAAAGTCACAGGATGGTGCCTGTAAACTGTAAGAATGTGAGTCATTTGTCACTGCTCTGCATCCTTTTACAGAGACTCTAATTTGTAGCCTCAGCACAGCACCACACACACAAAAATCTCCTCTATCACCTAATATAGCTCTGATAATCTCTGCAAAGCTGTCGTAAATTTGTCCTCTGCTTCCCTTCTGCATGTCGGAGGCAGCGGTAAGATGCGGAGTGGAAAATGCTGCGAGGTTTTGTGATTTGAATCTGGTTTATTTGGGCGGAGAACATCTCTGCAGATTAACTTTGTTTTTCCTCTCTGCTCACCTGCAGGAACGTTTTATCCACTGAGAATCAGATCACCCCCTCCCCTCCAGTTTTTCTGGCATATTTTCAGAAGTGGTCCCTGCTTCTTACAGCGTTACTTAAGCTCCAACAGGGTTCTCTGTATTTAGTGCTTCTTGATCAATGCTTCATGATGGAGCCTCTTTCTGGCTGCAGGCATTAGCACAGCCATTAAAGTCCTTCTGATGCAGCACTTTCTTCGTAAGTGGACAATTTTGCTGACTTTTTCCACTGCAGGTCGATAATAAATTGGATTCTAAGTAAACAGTGATGAAGCACCCAAAGCAGTCGGTATTGGCAGTCATAAGCCTCGCTCCATAACCCAGCGGTTCCTAGTCATCAGTGACAAATTTATTTAGGCGGACCTTTGGGGGCTCCCCTGACAGAAGCATTGTGTATACCTGAGATGAAGCCGACCTCGCTGCCCTCCTTAGCCACTGCTGGCATTTATGGAGTCTATTTTCACGATAATCCACTCATCCGACAGTATCTCTGAACCCTTTCATAATAATCTTTCATGAGGACGACCTTTGATGCCACAGACGTCTTCACTGGGCTGTCTGATTTCTCTTCAGCATTCTGACAGCAGAGTAATCCTCCTCTCTTATCTCGGCTCGCTCTGATATAACCTTTTTTTCTTCAAGATGTTGCTGTTCTGGCTAATCAGCCTGACATTTTTTTTTTCTTTACACAAGTTTGGCGGTTAAAATATTCTAAAGAAAAATGTTGCTCTTGTTGTATCAGTCAAAGTTGTTCCAACAAGAAGTGCCCTCAACCGACCAGAAAACGAGGCCAAACCGTGATTGAAACATTGTGTGTGTTTACCATCTGCGGTGTGTTTCTGAAAACGTCCAGTGATCAGAAATGCTGGTTGACTTTACGAAGAGCGTCAGAAAGTCTGAAACACTGACATGTTTAGAACCAAAGATTTAACTGAAGGTAAAGGCAAAAACTGTAATTGATGTGGACAAATTATTTCCTTGAAATATGATGTCCTACATAAAGTTTGAACATTATGGCAAATCAAAATGAAATTTAAAGTTTTGTGACATTTTGTAGTGTTTTATGAACTAAATATGTTTTTATTGTTTTTAACTAAACAAGTTTTTAAATCTTTGGGTCTCAGGGTTTTACATTTGTGTTTGTGTTTTAGTCGTTTTCCTGTTGTTTATTTATGTTTGTCAGGTCCAGCCATGGAGAATTATTTTTTCTGGGTTTGCTGTTGTTAGTAAGGTGTTGCTGTGAAAGTTTATTCCCTCGTGTTTAGTTTCAGAGTTAATTCTTTGGTTCTATTCATTGTGTATTGGGATTGATTTGGCTTTGATCTCTGTTAGTCTTCTGAGTCTTAAGTTAACTTCCTTTTGTGTTAATTAGTCTCATTTCCTCACTTTCTCTGCTTTCTGTATGCCACAGTTATACAACATTCGTTCATTTTATCCTGGTTTTTCATTGTTCATGGCTGGATACTTCCATTACACTGCCTGTATTTAATAACATGACTCCTCCTGAAAGTTTTTTTTTTGTTTCTTAATAAAGTTCTCTATCTCTTCTAGCCACAGTCAGTCTTTTCTCATCCTAAACTCTGTAATGACAACAAGCAGGTTGAACCACAAAATCTAAGGGACAAATGATGCTGAGTGTAGAAATAAATCTTCTGTTGAAGCTCGAACATGGACTGGGAGTTTCTTTTAATTCTTGATATTCTGTGTATGTACCATCTTTTTTCTTCCATCTTTTTTACTGTCCTGTCTTTCAGTCGCTTATCAATGGGATGTATCATAATCATTATTTACTAAAGACATGACTAAAATGTATTCAAACAAGAAGAAACAAAAAACAGAAAAAACTGAAAGCAGATTTATTTTGTTTATATTTCAGAGAACACCACTTGTTTCTCTGTCCTTGTCTTTTGTATTTTCATGTTTTGCTCTTTTTTCATTTTTGAAATGTCATGCGCAATCTTTTGTCTTCTCATTTATTATTTAGAAGCCAATGCTTTTTTTGTTGTATTTTTGTCAGTGTTGCTGCTGGAAAGTGTATCTGATCTCTTTACAGCAACCCGGCTTCGGTTGCTGTAATTGCACAACAGTGAGGACAGTTTCTGTTTCTGACCAGCACTTTGACCACTGGTGATCACTATTGTTAGCACCATTGTGTGCTGAACGATTGCGACTGGGTTCTCAAGTTTAATGAATATAAGCCTTTCATTTTTTTATACTGATGGCGCAGAACGTGTCTCTGAGGAGTTGGGCACAATGGTAAATATAGAAACTGCTGTTTAGAAATTCTCATTCCCATTTATTTTCCCTTAGGAAGGTCAGCTGTATGTGACGTTTCTGTTTAATTAGAGGTCGCTCTTTGATTCTCTTGAAGAGTTTTGTCCAAAAATTGATGATGACTGTTTTTCAGAAATCTGTCCAGACAACCTCACAGGGTAAAAAGAAAGTACACCCTATTTCAGTTTTAAGGGGATACATATCATAAAATGTTATTGATCTGGTTTTTACAAGATTGTACATGACATAAATCTAACCCCAAGGGAAGATTTAAACATGACTGAATCCATCCATTCTGCAGGAGGCTGTAACAGCCAAGATTCACTGTGGAGATGACGCCGGTCCATCAAAGGCCAAAAGCTGTAGACAAACAAACACACACTTACACAACGCCAAACTAGACCGACCAACTAACTTTGATCGATTGTATTGTTTATTAAATAAAGAGGAAGTCCAAAACTCAAAACACAATTGATGCTTTCATAAGATTTAATAGTGAAAGTTGCAGTCAGGTGTTGATAATCAAATTCACTTTTTCCTCAGCAGGTTTGGCCGTCTTTCGTTTTTTAGCAGCAGTTTGTGAGTCTGGAACACGCAGGTGAGTCAACACAATGCCAAAGGGGTGATACATCATTTATGGTCTTAGAGAAGCAATTATTTATGAGTTGTAAGGTCATTTCCAAACAATTTGAGGTCTGTCATTCTGCAGAGTGAATGTTTTTTTTCCCAAGCAGGAAATATTTAGGACAGATGCCATTCTTAGAAGGCGTGAGCATCCTGGCACGATGGTTCAGATGTTCAGAGGAATTGCAGAAAAATAAAAAGTAAAAGCTCCATCTCAGATTGGACTTTAAAAAGCTTTAATTAGCAGGTTAAGAGTTAAAGTTCTTAATAGGACAAATAGAGAGAGCGTAAACAAGCCTGGCCTGTTTGGGATGGCTGTTTTGGAGAAACTCAGTTTCTAAAAAGATTTGCAGTATAACTTAAATTAGAAAAATTGGATATTTATGAACACAACACATCTTTAATAATGTCTTCGGAGAAAGTAGAGGTGAGAAAAGATGTCTAATCATAATATATAGCTCCGTGTGTGGGGAAAAGAAAACCGCATATCAGCTCAAACACCTCTAACCAGCTACAAAGCACGGTGGTGGAGGAGTGATGCAAAAAAACTATTTGACCTGAAGATAAAACTAGACCAATGAACAGGACATCGATTTTGAACTCAGCGGAAAATCTATGTCAAAATGTCAAAAACAATAAATAATCAAGGTGTTGCAATGTCCTAGTCCAAGGGTCTGCAACCCTTACAATCCAAAGTCCAGCCAAAGAAAAATCATTTAGTCACAAACCTTTTAAATCATTTTTTTTGACATCTAACAAAAATTTTTCTTTTTAGTTTTTGTAGACAACAATTTTACTTCAATTTCATTGGCTTTTAGGGGAAAATGGCAAACAAAACAATTTTAAAAAGAGGATGAATATAGTTCATTTTTATGGGATGTTGTGATATGAAGATAATGACATCTTATGAAAAGCACTTAATTTACCCTAATGACAAGAAAAATGGCTTTTGAAAAACATTACTGTTACTTTTAGTGTGATTCTGTTGCACAAATTCAATCATACTAATCTATGAAAAAACTGCTAAACCCTTTTATTTTAAATATATTCCTATTTAAAAAATTCTTGTTGGTTTTCCTCATTTTTAGCCTTTGTGAAGGTCCGTAGAGTCACTTGCAGATCTGCAGCAACAAGTTGCAGCCACTTACAGAGACGTGAGCAGAAACACTTTAGGAATCTCAAACTGAAGTAATCTTTTAAAGATTTTGTGTCAGGATTTATTCCAAATGAAAAACTGATCAACTCTAAACATGTCCTGATATTTAAAACACAAAAGTTAGAAACTGCGTGTGCTTTGATTTCCATATCATTTTATTTTTAAGCAAGGACATTGCAATCCTCCAGAAATGACGAAAGGACATCTTTCCTTAGTTTCTTGCTCAGTTTGAAGAAAAAAAACACTTAACATGTACAAGAGTAATACTGAATCTTCCATCAGGGCAGTACATGTCAGCCATGCCACAGTGCCGAGCCGCCAGCCGTCTAAGCTGAGCTGATAGATGGCTGAGCTGCAGGCGTCACGCCACCGCCAAGCATCAGCGCTCAGCACATTTGAATCTGGTTGCAGCCTTGGGATACACTGAAAAGAAGAGAGCTGCTGGAGCATTATCAGTATTCTTAAGATTAGAATGTCATTAAAAGCTTGTAACACAGAGATTTGTACTTGGAGAACACACACACTTTTAGAAGTTGCACTTTTAAATGAAATTATATTCACACTGAGCCTCTTGTTCAGGAGAGACACGCAGGTAACTTATTTATAATTTAACATTCCCATCATGAATGTCACAGTCTGAGACTCACCGCTGAGCCAACATTACGCCCCAGAGTCTAGCAAAAGTCTTTTCAAGCCGTTGCTTGAACTTTCAATTTTATATCGCTGAAGTTAGGACAGAGATTAACACTTATTCTCGGGGCAGAGAGATCCAGACAAGGTGAAGAGGAAACCTTCTGGCAAGTCATTTGAAGGCCATTCGTGGTAATCAGCAAGCGCAGCTGTTTGCTCCAGAGAGATGGCACAAACAGCCAGCCAGCGCCATATGTGTGGGCTATTAGTGTTCACTGTTTTAATTACTGTACAAATCAGTGCTGCTTCTGTACAGGAATTGGGGGGGAAATGTGAAAATGCGCCCTGCTGGTTTACCTGTAACAGATGGCAGAGTTGGATCCTAATAGAACAGTGGGTTTTTATCTTCTTCTTGTATTTGAGGGGAATAGAAGTTCACATATCACATCCGAAATAATTCAAGTGAAACAATCCCCCAAAATAATCGACACTCAGCTCGCTGTCTGGTTGGTGAAATATTGCATGGTGTCTCCTCCTCCGCCGCCTTCATGCCAATTGATGTAACGCCAACCTGTAATTCTCTTCTCTTCTCCAGATCCCCACTCTGACATCAAGCGAAACAAGTCCATCCCTCTTGCCTCCTGGAGGCAGGCCACCAAATTGTTCCATTAGCATGCCTCCGGAGGCAGGTAGGCCAGGCAATAACGTTCCTCATTCCCGGCGTGTCAGGAGGGAAAGTGCAACAGAGGCGCTGCAGAGTCCCGTTAGCAGGATGATTTTATTGCAATAAATGTAGACAAATAATCCACAACATACACACAAAAGTTCCACTTTCAGTACAAGCTGAACTTCTCTTCTTTTTGGATCTGACCTGAACTCAGAGATTCAATCCTTATACCATGAAAGTTTCCATATTATGTCTCACTATGTACACAAATTTTGATCAGTTGTTCCAATACTTGTCATTCATTTTGGTAAATGTGAGCTACTCTTCTTCATCATCATCACACTCCCTCGGCCATTTAGCAATTGCTATTGTGCTAAGAATGCACAAAATCTTGAGTAGGTGCTAAAACTTGGAGTTACCAATTATACATACAGCAACTACCAGCTTTACAGCAAAGTCAAGGATCTGTCAGATTATCGTTTTTACTCGCCTCCACCTATTCTCCACATTTTCACGAATCATACCAGAATCCGTTCTCCAAAAACTGATCAGTCTGGCATTACTACGGGGCTTACATGTTCTCGGATCATCTACTTATTTCCAATCTTCGTTTTCTTTTGGTTTGTCAAGAAAAATGCGTGCACTGCCGGTCGACAGCTCGCTCCGAGCACTGAGCTGAAAGCGCTTAGTTTCAAATCACGGTAAAGCCACCCACACTGCATGTGGATTTTTTTCACAAAGGAATTTGTGAACATTAATGAGGAGCCTGGAGGACTGACTTCTGACAGGAACCTTTCAGAGCCTCTGCAGCTCTAAAACAAGTATCTGAGACTCAGCATACGGTTTTGTAGTAACAGAGATTGTGGGTGGAAGAAATAAGGTGTTTTAACCTGCACTGTGATAACATATAGAGTGATTCATGTATTTATTTCTAACGATATGTTTTTTTATTTTTTTATGTGCTGGTGAGTATTAAACTTTTTTCATATCTTTACTGTGTTTTTTAAAATGCATACAATTCCATGCAAAACTGATTAAAGTTATTTATGCCCACTTTTTTGACACTATACATTTTTGAAAACATTATGAAAAGAATGATAAAACTGATTTGAAGCAATAATCTACATTTGGTATTCCTTTTCACTCTACAGCAGTAATAAATGAACTATAAAAGAGTAAAAGAGTATTTTTACATGTACAAATGTTAGAAACAATTGTTTAATGCAGCCACAATAGAGGTTTTTCATGCTGCACCCTCTCAACCAAATTTAGGACAGGCTTTGAGAAGGACAACTTATTCTTTTCTTTTTCTTACATGTACTGCAACAGGTTGCCCAGAAATCTTTGGTTTCTTCAACATGATATGTTTTAGGAAATATAAGATGTGTTATTGTTGATCAGCAGTTATTAACCTTGGAGCTCCAGTCTCTTTCCTCTTGTTGAATCATTACAATTTACTTTAACCGAGCCAAGAGTTGGTTTCCTGAAATCAAGAGGCTCAGTGTGAAACATCTTGTTCCTCAGATGTTGGTAGTTAGGGCAAGATGATTACTTTATTTCCACATAATGTTAATAACCAATTACTAAATTATTGAATGATTTTAAAAACTGAAGTGTGACAAAATGTAGATGAACATAGATAGAATAAACAGATACGTAGATCGATCTGTTCCTTTTTAGTCGAAGTGAGCTGTGTCTACCCTAGAGCTATTTTTTTTGTGCATACATTGAAATATGAAGGCAGGAGGAAAAGTGCTGCAGAAAGAGCAGGTAGTCACTGGGAGAGTCCTTTTGTGGCCTGCTGAGAGTCTCATCAAATACATCAGAAAAACACATTAGGCTGCACGCGTGGCTGCCACCGTTATGTCGATGAGCGGCGCCACGGACGTACAGCAGGAGTACAAATCAAATGCTGCTTGTGTTTTATGTGCTGTAACCCACATGTCTGCTGGAGGGCTGGAATAAAGACGGTGTTTGACATTCACCAGTTTGATTTCAAGGCTGGGCTCGCTGCACAAAAAACCGTGTTGTGCAAAGCACTTCTAGGTTTAAAGGAAAACACTCTGGTCACACAGCCTGTTCTGAAGTGGACATTCATAAAACTCTCCGTCTAACCGCAACTAAAGAAATAGAAGAAGAGCGATGTCTAATAATACCTCAGGAAGTCAGACAGCTCCCTGACGACAGTGGGACAGATGAACCTCTCCTCAGTCCTTGACACCTTATTTAAATGTAGAAAAGGAACATCGCTGTACATTAGGTTTAAACAATTTCACCGCTACGCTCCAGTGATGCCTGAGTCTGTCACTTCATAGTGAGACAAGAGACTTCTTTCAACTCCCAGTGCTCTGCAAAATGACCCCACCTGCGTGAAAAATGAGAGGAAACATGTGAATCGACAAGTAGTGATCCAGAAATTATACCTTTGAATTTCACTAAATATCATAACCATGACTGTCAAAAACCTCGGCGTAGATTCTCAGTCATCTGGGACAGGGTAACCTTGAGAGTTATGTATGAAAGAATCTGGACTTCTCTTGTTAGGTTGAAGATGTTTCACCTCATCCAAAAAGCTTCTTGGATGAAAAACGAATCGTCTTTGGGAAAAGACAGAAGTCTAATTCCTTCATAGATATTTCTCAAGACTGTTAAAAACAAAAAATAAAACACAAAGATGCATGATTGGTTTCTTATTGCACAAACCTGCCAGGCATCCAGATTGATCTGATTCTGCCTCCTGATTAAATGATCTTACATATGGATTGCTAATGTTATGTGTTCATTGATGAAAATGACTAATATGAATCATTCAAAACATAATGGAGAAATCTGTGCATTAGCATCATTTATGTGTGTTTTGGGATTTGTTTCCAAAAACACACATTTCAGCAAAGTGAAAGGCAATTACAGCCAATAGACTCACACAAAGGTAGAATATAAAATGTACATAAGAAACCGAATGAAGAATAAAATACTGCGCAGTAAGGGCCAAATTTGTCAGCTTGACCAAATAACCACAATAAATGAAAACAAACATTTTTTTAAAAATATTTAAGATGAATTAAACTGTATCTTAATGTTTTTGTAAATATTTTTCACCCAAAGTAATCGTTATTTCTGTTAGGAGAAATAAACTCTTGCAATGGTTTGCCTACGATACACAATTACAATAAGTTGAGGCAAAATGTCAGCAAAAATCACCAAACTAGGATAAGCCAGTGTTTTTCTGTATGAACAGAAATGATAATATCCAATCTGATTTATAAATATTGTTTCCTACCTTTACTTTCCATTGATCTTTTCAAACACCTGGAGCCACATTATTTAGGTCAAACCTCAGTGCTTCTTGCTGTCACAGAATCTCACAATTTCAAACCGCTGACAGCAAATCCTGCTCTGAAGAAAAACTCATACATTCTTCCTTAAACCGTTCACTGCATCCCAACAATGTAATTAAGTCACAGGCCACTTCATCCAGAAATGGGCTTATCTCCCACTGCAGAGAGAGAATAATTAATGTATTTTACAAGGTAAACATAAAGTGCCTGGAGAATCATCATTTCAGTTTTATCATTGTTACAGTGGATACAAGAAGTGCACAGACTCCTTCGTTTTATGTGAAAAGTGAGACCATGAGAAATTATTTTTGAAAACTTTTACATCCTGTAATGTGAAATATTGTATATCCTACACTCAATGTTAGTTTTGCACCAAACTTACAGTTGACACATTGTTCCAAGAGGTTTAAAGAAAGCCTAGCCCACTAAAAGTATCAGGAAACATGCTTTGGCAAAGTGTCCTTTTCTTTATAAGACACTTACATTTTTCTTACATCGCAAAACATGGAATGACTACACAGTGGTGGTGCAGAGATTTTATGTCCTCTCAACAAGAGAGTTTGCATGCTGTCCTCCGCTTCACTGCAGATGTGAGATTCTTTGACAAGTCAATGAATTACCACTTGACTTGTGAATAATGTAGTCAGGATGTGGATAAGATGGGACAGAGAGGTGCTCCGCTGAGAACAGCAGGTGGCTTTCAGCGCGACGACACCAGAAACAAGTTCGACTCAGCGGGGTGTTTGTTCGCCACAACGACAAATAAAGCAGAAGAGCATGAAATGCATGCATGTGGAGAGTGTGTGCGTCTGCAGACGTGGATGTAACACAGAAATAGAGGTAGAGGAATTACACCCTTCGGGAAATCACCACCAAAATATGTGATACTTTACGGAGAAGCAGTTTTGGAGAGCTCTGTGCATGCATAGAGACGTGGAAGGCAAAGCTTTTGTGTTTTCATGCTTTTAAATAAATCAAGACTTAGATATGAATATAGTCTACTATTTACTAGATAATTTAAAAGCCATGCAAGATAAGTTTTATGCATACATCTACATACTGCACTTTGCAAAAGCTTAGATAAAAATTAATGTATAGCTCAGGTTTTACATTTAGGGTCCTTGAACTTATTTCATGCAAACCAAAGGTTTAATTCTGGGTTTAATGAAGTTATCTGGTAATACATTTACTGTTACTAGTGTTATTAGTTGAAGAACATGCATATGAATTACATTAGTTAGACTGAATCAAATGAAGCGGTCTTCTAATTTAGGTTAAATTTTTCAGGCTTGACATTTGTAGACTAACTATTTTTTAACTCTAATTCTAAGCTTAACCACTTTTAGACCAGGCAGTTATGGGCAGTCTAAACATTTTTATTGTTTTTCTTACATTTCAGGTTTGTACACTGCTTTATAAAAATCTCTTTAGCTGAATGTTTGTGATAAACCATGTGCAAAGTTCCTGCATCTATCCACATTCTCTCAGACTCTGAACTGAAGCGAGAAGCTCCAGGACCCTGAAGTGAATCGCATGAAGTTTAGAAGCATTGGCATTCCCTCGGTGAAGATCCAGTTTAACTTTTAATCACCCTTGAAACTCCCTTTGATATGGGTAACTGAGAGGAGAAGGAGAGGAAGAGATGAGACAATGAAGGCTTTCAGCGGCCTGTACCGCGTGATGATGCCTGCTGTAGATAGCTCCTCTGTCTAATTACCTAAACTTCAGCTGCGATTTCCTTTGAAGATGACAGCCTAGCAGGCATGATCAGACTGTGACCGCGGGCTAAATCACTCTAACATTCACTTCATACACAGCCAGGACTGTTGGGGCGAACTGCTGCAGGAGATTTCAGAGATGATTTGTCATTTCTATGGTAATTTTAAATCAGAAGTTTGGGGGAATTGGGCTCTTTGATGCTGCATTACAGAAATGGGGTGAAGGGGTGCGGAGGGGTCTGGTCATGTAATCAAGATGAGGTTTAGTTGTTCTGCTTTGGAGATGTTCTCCCTTAGCTCTCTGGGGTTCCTTCATTTTCTACGTTACGTTTCTTCCTTTTTTCATGTTCGTAAATGCTATTTTTAACTTTAGTCTTCACCACAGCTGTCATATATGTGTTTTTTAATATTTTTTCATTGCTTAAGGCCAAAAAAAATTAAAAATGACAGGTTGAGCAGATTCTTTTCTCATGTCTTACTGCATATATAGGTAGTTATTATGGTGAGTTCATTGGGGAAAATGACTAATATAAATCAATTCAAACATTGACATCAAATGTTTTTTAGAGTGAGATGTAAGTAGACTCAACAACTAGAAATAAAACATGAAAAGGACATTAAAAACTAAGATTTCAGAAGCATTAATCAGTACTGCTTCTATCAACACTCAGCCAGCAGGAAAATTAAACTGCAGTAGCCGCAGTTTAATCTACAGAGGGCAACACTAATGCACTACGCAAAATATTACAATATTAAACAACTTTTTAGGGAAATGTCACAATTTGTCACTTGAGGTTTTGTTACTTTTTAACCAGAAATCCAAAATGCTCACAATGCAAGTGCTCTTATTCTATACTAGTCAGTTGTTGCAGATGTTCCACATTTAAAAAGCATTTTCTGCAACATGCCAAAGCTTGAATCTGAGTCAATGTCCAGCATGCATATTCTTACCACACTGTTCTACGTTTTATTGGCATGTAATGCTTTACAAATTCCTCTGATTTGCCTATTTTTGTTGCACATCAATGTCCTGTTAGTACTTTTTGAAAATCTGCAAGTCCAGGCAACATTTGGGGTCTAACTAAATTTAAATCCACAACAAGCCGCACTGAAAAGTGAATTTCTTCAATGTTTCCCAGCTTCCAACGGCTTTTTCTCCAGAATGGCTCTGCATTTTCCTCCATCCATCTTTCCATCAACTCTGACCAACTGAAGAAAAAATATCTCACAACTTGACTTTCTTTCAATGATTTTTTTTCTTTGTGACACTCTACCATAAATACCCAATTAATTACACTGACTAAGTTGTTTCATTTGAGTAGCGAATCATTGAATCTTCTCCAGAGTCACCATCGACCTCTTGAATTTTTTTGCTGCACATCACTTTGTTGTAGTGGGTGTGAATACTTGTCCTTGCATCTAGTTTTGATTTTTGCTGTCATTCTCAGAGCCATTTAAAAGTTAAACAATGTAAACAATTTGCTGACACTGACGGAGTAAAAGCAAACTCTGCCTCCAGCATCGTCACTACGAGCCATGTTCCCCCTTTTTCCTCTTTTCAACTTCATTCTACATCTATATTAATCTCTAGCAAATCAAATCAACGTCTCTGCCTTCATAAAAGCTCCTCTATCTGTTACTATGGAAACGAAGGACAGTGGTTATTATACGGCAGAGAGAGAGAGAGTGGGGTGGGCTGCATGGCGCAAATGTAGAGAACACGGCTTCGACACACAGGAGGGGTCGCAGGTAGGGAAAGCTGGAGGTTGGGTCTGTTCATCTGTCACATGTGCCGTCCTTTAGAGACACTCACATTAAAGAGTAAGAGGTGGAAAAAAATCCAGCCAGAGGTGTGAAATTTCACTGAGATTGTACAATACATCTACATTATCTGTCTGCACTGCAGCTGTCTGCAGTTCACTTTTCTTCATCCGACTCACTGGAACCCCTGCTGAGAACATAACAAGAAAAAAGCAGACAAAACACAAGAGAATCTGAATGATTTTTGTCTCAGAGGGAGAAAGCTGAAACATTTCTGTCAACAACCCTGAATCATTATATTTCTCCATGTGTTTTCATATGCAAAGAAATTAGCCAAGGGCACATGTTGTGAAATGCAAACAGAAAGCATACGGAAAACGAGAAAAATTATTTAACACAATCAAAACAAATGTAGCTGCGTGATATTTAAGTCTTGTTATGCACTTTATTTGTTTTGCTAATTTCAGAAAACCAGCCAAGCAACATCGGTGTCGCTTAGTCTATAAATCCAAGGCAGAGAAAAACTCCATCAACACCGTTTTATCGCCATTAAAATATGGTTAAAACTATTAGTTAAAATATATGTATATGGTTCTAGTGAAAACTCCATAAAATCATGGGCATGTCATGATAAATGTGTGTTTGGTTATGCAACATAAAATCCTCTTGAGTTTAATTGGGTGAAAATTGACAATAAAAAAGCATGTTTAGACAAGTCAATATTAAGAACAGAGACAAGAATACAGAAGAGAAAAATCTATCACCAGAATTTTCTAATTTATAAAATGAGACAGAAAATTAATACTTGGAGACAATATCCACTATATTGGCAGCCTAAACTCTTCTTGAAAGATTTCCAAGAGACTTAGGAGAGTGTTTTTGGAGCAATTTGATAATTAACTAACAAAGAACATCATCACATAAAAAACATAAATACAACATAAATATCAAGTGTGTCATGTTTTCTGTTTGCAAGAACCTAAGTGCAAAGACAAACCCCCAAAAGGAAGTTTATTATTTTAAATGAAAACAAGAACTTACAGAAGGAAATGGAGAAGGAGCAGGATAATGAATGAAACATGTCGACAGGCAGCTTAATGGAAGGATCCGGTAAGAAACAGTGACAATGCAGAAGCTTGAATACACAGGCAGAGGGAAAAATGACAATGAAACCAGACAAGCTAATCAGAGGCAAATGGGGAACAGCTGGCAAAAACGCTGACAGAAAAGTGATATGGCAAGACGTTTAGTATAATAATAATAGCAGGGAACTGGATGAAGTATGTCAAGAACTAAACATATATATATGAATAAAAACAAGGAAATGATCAAGACACCAAACACAATAAAATCATAACCCAATTTTTTTTGCAACATGACTGTCAGATGTGATGCTGACAGAATAATGGTGTAGAGCTCTTTTGTAGCCAGAAGTCCTGGTGGATTTTAACTCCTAATTGTTGAGCTTCACCTCAAATCAGCAGCTCAGCGATCAGGAACACACATCAAAACTGGCTCTGAAATGTCAGGCTGAAACATCACTTCTAAAATTGTTTTACCAAATTTTTTACTTCAACCTTGATAGAAAATTGTACACCTAAAGAAATATCAGAAAATCAACTAGCGTAAATGATCTGGAACAGTTTTACCTGCAAGAGTAGTTCAGTATTCTACCAGACAAAAGAAAATCCAAAATAAATTCAAATTTTTCACACATTTCTTTTTCTTCTTTTACTATGTAAGATTGTTTGTTACATAACTATTCCTTCCTGAAGATAAAAGCAGCTGAAATAAAACATTGAAAGGTCAAAATAAATATGGCATTCATGTTTGTGCTGAGCGTATGTACACTAAATTGCAGAAAATTGCAGCATATCTTCTTCCACACTGTGCTAGGATCCTTTTGTTGGAATACAATTTCAACTCGGAATACATTGAAAGAAAAACCAATTGTTTGGTTTAAATCAAGTTTTCCCGCTAAGAGTTGTGCCTCAGGCAGCAGACAAAAGCTTAAAGGAGCAAAAAATAAAGGGGGAGAAATTGAAGTTCTGTTGACGGCTTTTTTCATGACAATAGAGCAAAAATATTCAATGCTACCTGTGCCTTGAAGCTGCCACAACCCTAATGGTTTATTTTACTGTGTTGATGCCAGAGGTGCAAAACATTGAGAGCAAGTCCGTTGTGTTGGCCGAACAGACTCCATGACCCATGCCCACTTCGATGGAGGCCACTGATCTCTGGCGGATCTGGTTACATAAAGCCAACATTTGTGGAGGAGTCATGTTCAGCACTAATCTGGAGTGTGAGCGGCGAAACCAGGGTGAAATTAAGCCTCACCTCACACATCGAGGGCATTTTCACTGTAGATGATGTAAGGGTGACGTAAATCTTGAAAAGCAGCCAGCTAATGATGAAAAGAAATGAGTTCAGGTTGCACAACTGAAAGTGGATCACCTCAGCTCAACCTGGTGTGTGAAAATACACACCAAACAGTCAGGCTGCCATATTATTACGAACCAGTTGTGATTATTTTAACAAATGACAAAGAAATGCATTTTAAAACACAAAAGTAAGAAACATTCACTTGAACTTGAGTATTGTTTGCTCAGTTATTTGAACAGTTTTTATTTCTGCAGAGAAACTTTTGGAAAATGGTTGAAGGACTCAGATTTTCTGAGAGGAGAGTTCACCTCATGGCAATGCTTCAGCTTCACAGGAAAATGAGATGCAGATTTTCTCCTCATCAGATAACAAGGGATTTAAAAATACTAAACTTGTGGTGAAAGAATTTCTTAAATACTGTCTGAAAATGTAAATATTTTGCCATTTGTCTAAGCTCAGATTTTACTTCAATCACAGAATTGAATTACAATAATTATAATACAGACAATGAAAATCATAAAATCTAAAGCTGAATTCCCCCAAATCTAAACCTTCTGGAGCTGCGATTGTTTCAAATTGTATCAGCAGAGAAATATTCTAACTTTACCAAAGTAAATATCTGAAAGTTGACTTTGAACAAAACATAACTCCTTTAGCATTTGAAAGAGTCAGAGAATAAAAGTTAAGCTCAATCCAAGAGACTTGAATCAGAATCAGTTTTAATGGCTTATATTGTGTAAACAAAAAGGGAATTTGAATTTGACTTTTCAAGCAATGACACCATACAGACATGAAGTTTAAATGCATAAACAGAATTGTGCACTAGTAAGTTGCAAAAACAAATATTTCAAGTATACTAAATGAGAGAGCGCAGACCTAACACGGTCGCACTTTTTTCAAACTTTTTTAGTTGCAGAACATTCAAGCAGATCTCTTTGACCTTATTTGACAGTTTTTCATGCTTTCCAGAGTCATTAATCAAATAAAACAGGTCCATGAGGTTGGGTGTAGTGCTGTATTCACAGCGCTTTTCATTTTGTCCGTTTTTAATGACAAGTTCTGATGAGAAACAAGAGAGAAAAATGATATTCGTCAATATGACAGTTTGAGGCATTCAAAAGAAAGAGAAAAAAAAATCCTAAGGAGTTTTGATTCAAAATACTTCTCTTTTGCATTTTAAGGATTTCCTTCAGGCGGCACGAGGGCAGAACTAGGACACAAGATTTCCCAGCTGGCCTGAAAACACATCCCACACTCCAACATGAAAAATGACAGCAAGTACGCTTGATTTCCTCTGGTGAATTGTAATCCATAGGCAGGGTAAATCCGGGGTAAGTGGCTGCAAAATGAACGGATTAATGGAGGATTGAAATAAAGATTACAAAACCAAACACTGGAGATGTTAATTCACTTTTGTCAATACTACAATCCTAAATTACTCAACCTGTTGTACAGTGCCAGAAGCACTGTGAGCAGTACCGTCTCTTCCGTGCTTTTCTTTTTAGAATAATAAAAAAAACAAACACAAAATGTTGGTTTATTTTATATGCCATATGAGCAATTGAGATTTTTTTTTCTTTGATGGGGATGTTATTAGCTAAGCCTGGGAGTGATCAAAAAAATATGGATGGTCAAATAATATATGCAAGCATAAACAGGCATCATACTTTTCATGTATCTATAAACCGGAGATGAAAAGAAAATGACCTGCTGAAGATTTTGATTTAGGCTGGTAAAAGAAGGTCAGCATCCATAGTAAAACTATTCCTGTAGTGACATGGGATGAGAGGCAACTCGGCAAGAAAAAGGTCATCACTCCAAAATAAAAAAAATTAAAAATGAGATCACAATATGCCAGCTGTTACAACCTGGTTCAACCAGATTGAAGAAGAAACAATGAAACCCACATTTTAAAGGTTTAACAGTTAACAGTTTATTGTTCAGGGTTTTTTTTAAACAAGAGTGAAGATGAATAAAAGTAAAATAGAATCAAAATCCACAAAACAAAATGTAAATCTTAAAATCAGAGCTGTAAGCCAGAGCTCTTAAAAACAAAACTTGACCAAAAAACTCAGTCTAAACAAACCAAGAGGTTACAAACCACAAAAGTCAAACAAATATTGGGAAAAAACCCACCAAACTAAACGAATCGATTAGCATATTCAAAGAGTACAAAATACCACAGCGAGTCAAAGCTATCAAAAACCACAATAAGCAAAAAAACTCTGAAATAAAGAAACAAACACAGACAGGAAGTAACATAGGAGGAGGTCTGCACCCCGTTTTCACAGTGACACCAGCAGGCAGGAAGCTGCAACTGCAACTGAACAGAACGAAAGAAGAACAGAACTCGGGCCATAACACAAAGTCTCAGCTACAAAGACTTAAACCTTTAAAACATAAAAGTGATGTTAATGTGGAGGACCTCAATGGGTAGTTCAGGAGAGGCGGTCAGGACTTCCTGTTTGCAGGTGATGTGGTTCTGTTGGTATCGTCGGTCTGGTACTTTCTTGCATTAAAGCAACAGTGCCACCATGAAGCCTTACATAGGAGCAACAGAAACTAAATTTCTAAACAGAAGTTGAAAACTGTAATGAATATCTACTCCATTCTCGCAGAAATTTTTCATGAATTACTGCATAAGCACATGAAGAAGATCAGTCTGTGACTTGTGAGGTCTTAAAGAACTTCAACCTTCAGCTGGTCTGTTTGTTTGCCCTGGTGTCTCTCATCTGGACAACACCCATAAGGTTTAGGGCTAGCCATCACGTTAGCACAGAGAAGCATTTTCTAAACTGTCTTTATTTGCTCCTGCAGTGATTCTGGACTTCATAAAACACAGTGAACCAACAGCAACCAAGGAAATGGTTTCCCCAAATCCTCACTGAAAGTGGAAACCTCTCACTGGACCTTCTGTGTGTCTCCACTTTTCTTCTGACTCTGAGACGCTGATTTCCAAATGAAATGCAATATTTAATTTCTAACACACGTTTTCCTTCCATTCAACTTTCTACTATGCTTGGATACAGCACTCGTTTAACAGCCAATTGTGTCAATGACTGCTTAACTACTATCAAATCACAATGATACAATCATAGGGATGACTGCTGACTCAATTAAAAACTGTTTTTTTTATTGATCTTACAGCATATAGTTTAATTAACATAGTCATCATCATCAAAGTGAACAAAAATACTTGAAGATACATAAAGAATCCATTTAAAATGAGTTTCACCTTTTTAACTGGAATAAATTTACTTTTTGATGAAAGTTTTCTTTTTATTATTAAAGTCATCAAAATTATCATCTATTATAAACTGCGTCACTGTGACAAAGACGACGCAGAAAGGAAAAGGAAAAGGAGAAGAACAAGATTATTAAAGTTTTATTAAAATGCACCTGCATGACTTGTTTCGCAACAGCATTCTAAAGTTTAATCCGAAAGTAGACAAATAGACAAATATCAGCAGTTCAAACTTTCGTGGTGGATAAAATTAATGGAAAAATGCACCACAGGCGCATCACTGCAATAAATTACATTTTCTGATGAGGCTCTCTACAGCAGAGTCAAGAATAAAAGCCATGACATGTTCTGAATTCATCTGTCATCATGTTAAAACAGGTCAAAGTGAGTGTCACAGTGATGACTCTAATTGGTACAAAAGATGATATGTCACCACTCCTTACTGAAAGTTACAACCTGGAAAGTGGCTTGAAAAAAGGGTCTCAGCGGAGCAAAAATCAAAGCTTTAAAAGCTCACAGGGCTCCCACCCGTTGTCACCTGTCAGACTTTCCACCTCCGCTCCTGCTCTGATTATTTTTGCACAACTTGTCCTGTTTTTTGTTTTTTTTTCTTTTTTTTTTGGTCTCACCCACACTTACTTTTTAAAACCAAGAAGTTGATGCTGGTAATGGCAAGGGATGTTTTAATTTCCTCTCCGGGTGAAAAATGTTCCATTTTCCTGTCATGAACCAGCATTTGCAGCAGCTCTTAAATCAAACAGAGCTTTGCACACTCAATTCACAAGGGTTTTTTAAAATCCCTGTTCTTGACAGGTGATGTGTGAGAGGATTAAATCGCTGCAGAAATGGAATCACTCTGGCCATAATCAAGAAATAAAAGGAAAACACTTAAACGTGTAAACGCGATAAGCCAGGAAAGAACTGGTGGTGGATGAAGAAGGGATTATCTGGAATTATTAGAAATTAGAAAAAATCCATTACAGGCTCCTGGATGATGAAATACAGGATGATTAGGCAGTGCCTTTATTAATACTATCGGCATTATTACTCAAATAAGCCGTTACATTAGCTAGTTATACTAAATTATTATGTCAATAATTAGTTTATTACCCACTTATAATAACAGGAGACCCTAACTGAAAATGTGGCCTGTTGTCTCTTCTTCCAGCATTATATTTTCACTTAGACACATTTTTGATGTATTTTTTAGTATTAGACATGAAATAGAAATTGATATTTAAGGCGTTAATAAGCACTATTCATACACAAGGTTTTACTGCCGAGGACAGCAAACAGGCAAATTGCAGGAAGATGGATAATATAACAAAGGAAACTAAATTAGAAGCAAATAAACTACAAATCATGGGGGAAAAAATGTGTTCTAAGGTAAATAAATCCAAATGTGCCAAGAACAGAACACAAGAATAAGGGACTAAAATAAAGTAATGAACTTATATTGCAACATCTTCTAGCAATAATGAACACACAGCGATAAACTGAGTATGGCAAGAACTATTAATGAACAACAAGGAAATGATCAAAACACAAATAAAACAAAGATCTAAACACTCAAGGATTGTGGCAATCTCATGATAACCATGGGACACGCACTCCTCCAAATTGCAGCCTAGCTTGGCTGTGTTGGTTGGTGGATGATAAAAGGAAGTTGTGAGTTTTACATGTAGTTACATCCTGAAGCAGTCACTGCAACTTCTAAAGAGTTTCATGGCCTTTCATGGTAGGGTCATTTATAGTATGTGTTTCTGAAGTACTGAGTGACGTGATGGTGAAGATAGAATCTACTCATGTTAAAAGTAGGAGGTGAAAATATATTTCGGTGCTTTAACTTAAAAGAAGCCACATTTATAATCGTTTGTGAAAGTCATTCACTTCTGATATAACGGTTGGCTAAGGTAGTTGATCCTTTTTGAGGTCTGTTCCATTAATCTTGTATTTGGTTGGATTCTCAATGCCATCGGTCAACAGGAGAAAATATATTTCATATTTTAAAATACTTTTACAAAGGGTAGTGACAGTGAAAAGCATTTTAAAATAAAGATTTTTCAGTTTCAGTTTGAACAACATGACAAAAAGTATTGATTAGTACTTTTAGATTTTAGTGTTGAGAAGTTTTGCTTGGCTATTATGGCTGTGATAGACTTTCATTAGCATTTCAAACACCTGTTTACTTTTGGTAAGATACTTATTATCCATAAATAACAAACAACTCAAAGTTTCCCTATTAGTTGCTTGAATTATTGGAATTTTCACTATTCTTCTTGGTTATATGTGTGAACATATTCATCAGCTTTCACATGTTAAATTGTGCAATTTAACACAGTTATTTAAGGTCTACAATTATTATAATGTGATTGAGAAATTTGCACATCTCAAACAAACTGCTAGTTCATGTAATTTATTTAATATTTAGATTATTTTAAATTAGAATAACAACTGTAGGAGGTTTATATTTAGTTTTGCTGTCTTTGCCCATCATGTTTATTAGACTGACTGTACCTGACAGCTGCTGAAAGGAAAGAGAAGGAAAGGAATCCAATTTATGTGTAAGTGTCTCTAAAAATGTGAGGAGACTGTAATATAAAGAATCTGACTCCTGTCTCAGGAGCTTTTGATGGTTCAGTAACTGCTTCTTCTTAGCTTGACATTTTTAAAAAAAAGATATCTATGATACAGGGAACGTGAAAGTTTCTGCTTTTATCAGGACTTTTCTTATCATGCATTTAAAACATCTACGCTTTCTTACTTTAGCTTGTTTATTTGGGTCATTCGTCTAAATTAAAGTTGATGTCGAAGCTCATCCTTCTCGGATTTGTCTTGCAGTTTTACACATCTGGTCATAATTTCTTGGACAAACTGATATCATTAAACAGAATGAAGTTGTAATGAAAATGGACAAATATCTTCAGTAAATATATGTTTACACCTGTCATCAGTTCTGACCAAAAAATTGAGTTCTTTGTTCTTAAGCCGTTTTATAACTACTTTGGCTGTTTGTTTTGTGTCATCATCCGTTTGGAAAACCTGTTTGGACCTGAGGTTTAACTTCCTGGCTCCTCGTGTCTTTAGATGTTTGCTTCAATATTTGCAAATAATTATTTTCTCATGTTGCAATCTATTTTAAGAAGTTCACTTTACTTTTGCAGCAAAACAGCCACAAAACATAATGTTCAGTTCAGTTCAGTTCACTGTATTTTGGCAAATTGTCAGCATTAAACACAGGAAACAAAAAATAATGCCGATACCTCGTTACTTTGCAGTTGGTATGATGTTCCCAAGGTTACAAGCAAACTTGTTTTTCCTCCAAATTAAATGTAACAATGGTCATTATGGCCAAACTGTTCCACTTTAGATCCGTCAGATCACAGGACATGTCTCCAAAAATGAAGGTCTTTGTCCCTGTGTGCATTTGCAAACTGTAGTCTGGCTTTTTAAAGTTTCCTCACTGAGTGGCCTTTCACATCATGTTACACTGTAGACAATGACAATATCTTACCAGCTTCAGCCAGCATCTTCACAAGGTATTTGCCTTTTCTTCTGGTGTCGAGTAGCACAAAGCAGTATGTTTAAGGTTTAGTCTTAAGATACATCTAAACGTGTGCCTCCAATTAACTCTGATCAGACGTTTATAAAGTGATGACGTCAACATGGATTTCCCTTATTGTTTAAAGAGAGAGCAGTCATTCCGTAGGCAAACTTGTGATTTTAAATAAATCTATGACATATGCGTTCTCATTATTGTGGCATTTAGGATTTTTTTTTTTTTTTAGTCTCACTGTCCTCAAAAGAGAGGTTTGGTCTGATTTAACTTCAGTCAGAAGAAATGTGAAGGAGCCCATGTGGATTATTAGAACTTGTGCATCTAATGTCATGATGTGTGTTTTGATGTTGGACACAAATGCAGAAAGGCAGAAACGTTGAGTAAATGAAAAATGTCTAATAAAAAAAAAGAGGGACAAACTTACAAAACCACAGGGAGCCAGAGTAGAGCAACAATGATAAATCCAATGAAAAGGCTAGCAGGACACACGGTGAAGAAACAAAGAAAATAACGGGATTAGATTGGAGGATCAAGCAAGAGGGAACTGAGGATGAGTTATATATATATATATATATATATATAGTGGGGAGGCTGAGTACTGAACAGGGAAGAGATGGATGATTAGAAACAGGTTGGAGGGGAGAGAGCAGAAGGAGACTGAGGAGAGAAAGAAAGAAAGTGGCATAGGGGCTGAGGGAGAGTACACAAGGGACTAGGAAATAAATCTAATGCTAAAGAATTACTAGACCTTAGAAAGATGATTAAACTAGAGTAACAAAAAATAATAACTACACACAAGAAATAACATAATAATCTAGAATCACTTAGGAAGGTTTGAGCCAAAGTAAAACAGAAACAAGACTGATCTAATCAAAGAAAGACACTAAGGGACACAGAATTACGGTAGCAAACTAGAATTAAATAATCAAAGCAACCCAAGACCCTGACATCTAATCCTTGTGTCTAAAATTTAATGCAGTTGTTTTTTGAGCAGAATGGTTGAAATGCATCCTTAAAAGCATTTTGTAGGCATCGTTGTACACCAAGAATGCATATAAAACTTCCTAATGACTCAAAAACGTTCATCAATGTGTTCTGCATACTGGTGCCACAGTTTTCTGTGCCTTCAGCTTGACAAAATGGCGTTTTCTATTCAGGCAACAGAAAATAAGTAGAAGGGGAAAAAAAAGCTTGAATTTCCATGTCAATGTCTAAATTACTGCGCTTTCCTTTAATGCACAAGACATTTAGTGGCACTCACTGTGAGCACCGGGAGCAAAGGGGGTTATTTGGTATGAATGAAAACCAGGAGTGGAGTGACCAAGTAACTATTGGCCAAAGTTGGAATAAAAGAATCCAACTCTCTGCCCTTTTGAGGCTCCCCCACTGATACCCACATGGCTTTCTGAGAAACACAGATTTTAGTCACCTCTCAAACATTTCACATTGATTTAAATGAGTTGCAGAGCCATTTATGATGTTTTTTTTTTGAGCTGCACACAATGGGGTTATGAAACTGCCACTGAATGGGGAATGGCACGGGAACATTACATACATGAGGAGCCTTTGTGACAGAGTAGCTAAAAATCCTTGTACTTCAAGGTAAAGAGTGTTTTCTAAATGATGTTTTATAATTGCTTGCTATTGTGTGTTTAGGCATTCTCTCTGCTGTGACTACTGTATTGAGTGCGAGCAAGGCCAATCCGATTTTCAATGAGGGAGAAAATGGATGCTGTGAGAGAATTATCCTTCTACTGATGCACATTTTCAGAATATTTTACCTTAAAATCAGAAACATGAATACAATTCATAGCATGAATAATGTATGTAATCATCCCACGAGTGCCTGCTTTGTAAATATTGATATTGATTGTAAATGCACAGTTAGAGTGCAAAAGTATTCAGTGCCCACCACTGAATGGGCACACTTCCTCTAATCTGCGTATGCGCCAACAGTGAAGCTAATTCTTTGTTTATTACTTTAGCATTTTTGCTAACTTTGAAAATGTTTAACACATCTAATTAAATAAATAAATCAATTCTAAAGCGCTGATTTACTTGGCTGTTTTGTAAATGTTTAGTTGAATAGATTCAACATCTGTGTATTAAGAAAGCTTCAAGTAGATACATTAGTGCTCATATTTTAAAGTAGGTGAAGACTGTTTATGTAGCAGTTCCATTTCCTCTCCCCATGTTCTCTACCCATGATGTGGTGCAGCAGATGATGTTTATTCTGTACCCATAATGCATCACTGTATTTCTACAACCTCTACAGTGAACAGGTCGAATCTGCTGATGTCTTGTATGTTTGCTGACCCTACCTCAGTCAAAGGACAAAATCAGTGACAGAGTTAGCAATGCGCAACAACTATAAAACTGAAACCAGTCTGTTCTAAAGAATCAGCTCCTGAAGTGTAAGTAAATATAAAGTATCAAATTTACCCCGATGGGGGTGATTTGTTATAAAATGAGTTGTGTCATTAACACATGATTTGCATTAAATGGTTGAATTTAGCATTAGCTTTTGTTAAATACCATATTGGTGCTCTACTTTAGTGTTAGCAGACTTAATATTTATGATTAGTACAACTATAGTTAGCAGTGCCCACCACACTGACACTATTGAATAAAGTAACTTTACAATTATAAAGCAAATCAGTCTATCAGTCTAGCATGAAATCCTTTCCTCTCTTGCAAATGATTAGTGAGAGAATTTACAGAAAGTCTAGCATGGAGGAAAAAATAGAGAATCAAGACGTTGCAATGGCCCAGTGAATTTCCTAACCTGTGAAATTTCTGCTGGAAGTCCTGTGCAGAAAGGTGACCTAAAATCCTCCATAGAAGGTAATTTCTACCATGACTACATACATGTATGTCCCCTGTGATCAATTTCCCCATATAAAATCAACTCACATACCCTACTTAGCCAGCGTATCACAAAATGCTGTTCAGTTGTACCTAAAACTTCATCCTCAGAGTAAATACATTTTGTTTTATTCAATAGGACATTCCCAGGAATGGTTAAACATTGGCGATACAATTAAAATATTTGCTGTTCATTTTCTTTCTAAACAATAATTGTTCAGAGTGAGGAGGAAATCATAAATATTCAACAATACCTGGTGTAGATAGAGAACTCTGTAAGCAAATGTGCTAATATATTCTATCTGATTATCCTGTTTTCAGACCCTCCCTTGTGTAAAGTTGTTTTTTTTTGTCTTTTTGACTCATTGCTCTTCCCTTTTCATAACAAATGTTTTAACACAGCCAGAGGGAGGCAGGCAGATGGCTGAGACATTACGCGCTCTCGCTTTTAGTCACAGTTAAACAAATCCTCCAAGGGATCCAAACTTGTATGTAATTTGTAGATGAGCATATTGCCAAAGGAAAACTCGTGCCACTTGTTGTCATTAATAAGTGAATTAAAAGGTGTTTAGACGTTTACTATATAGATATATATGCAATAAAGACAACCTGGCTTCTTAGCCTCATCAACTCTGACTAGCTTCCTTATCCCTGATACAGAAAGGTATACCCCACATCATGATGCTACCATCTTACATGGACACATATGTTTTTTTTTTGCACTAATGCAAACATTTCCAATTCTGATTTCATCTGACCAGAGTACCTTCTCCAACAAGTTTACTGGTGTGTCTGTGATCCTGTTTGATCTCTTAAACTTCTAAGGTTTTTACAGAACAGATGCATTTATTCTGAGATGAAATTACACACAGATGGATTTCAATAATTTGTTCATTTTGTTCTTGTTTTTATTTGTGGGTATCATTTTTCTTCCACTATTTGTTCATTGGTCTATCACACATAATTCCACCAAAAGTAATTTAAGTTTGCAACTGTGAAAAAAGCTAGTGAAAACTTTTAGAAGTTTGAAAACTTGTAAGTTACTGTCAGTGAATAATAAAGTGAACATTTTTTTGGCATTTTCACCAACTGAGCCGAAGCTATAGCATCGGTCTTGGAGCAAAGCTTTGAGCCTATAAATAATGTCAAACTGAATATTTAAGGAAATTTCTGGGTAAAACAACTGGGGACCAAAAACAAAATTATCCCAATTTTTTTTTTTTTGAATAATCACCAATATTTTTTGGAAAGTACTTGTCTAGAAAGTGTAATATTATTAAAACTGTTACATCTGGAGTGACACTGTCAACATATGTCAGTGGCTGCTTTGGTGCTTTAGGACCTGGATGACTCGCCATAATTAATGTACAATAAATATTGGAGAGGAATGTCCAAATGTAAATTTGTAAAATTAAGATCAAGCGCACTTGGATTTTCCAAAGCACACCATCAAGTCCAGCTCTGAACAGTTGAAAAAGTAAATGAAGTTTTGGGATTGCCCTTAAATCTGATTTAAATCAGATTATAATGACCAGATTGTTCATGCTGGCAAACTCTCCATGTGGCACAATTAAAAAAAAAAAAAGAAAGAGTAGGTCAAAATTCAGTAGCCAATTTGATTTGGATCACTTTTTTTATTCATATAAGGGGAAAAATACTTTTTATATCAGTGTATTTTTTTGTGGTAGTCTGAAGCTAAATGTTAAAAAACGACAAAAAAAAAGCATTTTCCACAGTGGTTTCAGGTCAGCAGCATGAGAAGATAACTGTGTTAAATTAATCCTGTCTTCCCAATAAGGGGTTGACTCTCTCAGTTCCGGCACTGTTGATTTGGCAAAGTGCTGAGGGACAACTAACGAACCAGATGTCCTTGTTCTCACCTGAAAAGACATGGAAAAAAGGGGCACTCCGGTCTCACATCCTTGTTCACACAGATAATAGTTTTTTTTTTAAAACCTCTGTTCTACTGCTTCACTAATCACATCAGTTTTGATCTTCGTCTTACTCAAATGTGGCTGCTGGTGAAGTCATAACCATGCGGAGCAGCACTGCTGCTGCAAGTCTGTCCCAAATTAAAAGCGTAAAAACAATGAGGCCATGTCACATTATTTACTCTGCTGCATACAAATTTACTGGCCACCTATTCTGAAAAAGATTAAAATGCAGATTAACAGAAGCACAGGTGGCAACATTAACTTGTTAGATGCAGCCACTTTACCTGTTTGGCTTATTGTACTCACTTTACAGTTTACACATATTTTGCATCATAATCAGTGTTGTGCATAAACAAGGAATGTCATGAACGTGATTTTTTTTTTAAATCTTGAAGACAGATTAGTCATTTTAGTTTGAGAGTATACCAAAATGTTTGCATCGATAGTAGAAATGGCACAATGATATGAAGATATGGGCTGTATGGCTACCAACCCAGAGTGTGATGTCATGGGGAAGCGGAGGGACAAACACTTGGAGAGAGTTGAGGTCATCTGCCACTTCAACTGTTTTTTTAACTGCCTATTTTAATAGTTAATATGCATCAATATGCACAGTGAAAGCTGTTACAATGCAGCCAATTTCTCTATGAAACAAACTGTCGAATAGGCAAATTTTCCACAAATAATTTGGAGTCAAATTCCACAGCAAACAGGTGAATCCAGATTACTGAACCACAAATAAGCAGGTGTTCAATGCATTATCCCACCATATGTAATATACTGTTATTGTAATAGAAGAACATTTTGCAAAACATTGATGAATATAGCATCTCTTTGTTAAATTAAAAATGCCTTGGTGAAGCTGTTGAACAATCGTTCACATGTTAAATTTGGTGGTAAACTTTACAAAAAATATCAGAACTGCTTGAGAACGTTGGAATATTAAAATTATATATATATATATAATTTTATTTTTATTTCTGCAATGTTAGTGATATGACCAAAGAACTTCCCTTTTCACATATCAAAGTTGTTTTTATGACCTCTTGCTGTTAGGAATTAGAGAAAGAGAAGTAAACACAGTTTGGTTCTGCTGCTGTCTGAACCCCCTGCCTCCTGTTTGGAGCGTCTAACTAAATAGGATCGGGCAAAAGGAAACACAATCCTTGTATCCATTAAAGCTGTGACATGGGGAGCTCTGCAACAACTTCAGAGGAAGAAGATAGATGACAGTGGAAACAACCCTCTGTGAATGTTACAGATCCTGAATGACCACCATTACAAACACAGTTATCTCTGCCCAAACACGTTTGTTTGGAGTTACTGTCGGCGCATGTGGAAACCATGGGAAAGACATACATCCAAATCCAGCAAAAATAGGTTGCTTCTCATCATCAAGTAGAAGTCTGCAAAGTGGTCAAGCTGGAAACAAAAAAGCGTTGCAATCAGATTCGGCACATTTGATCTGTGATTACCTCCAGGGGTCTGAAAGGTCTCTCCAAGTATGAAAAATATTGAAATTACGGTGCAGAGTACGACCTGACCAACCATGCACTCATTACCCTGAGTGATCCTGTTTTCTATTTTTAGGGAAAAAAACACATTTTTGCCATCAAGTGGCAACCTAATACCCCCTCTGGTGCCCATTAGTGCCCCGACGGTTGATTTAAGAGCTCTGCTGGTTGAATGTAGTGGCTTTGCAAGGTGACCTCATCAGAAATTAACCAAAGCATAAAAGTCCTCATTTTATTTTTTACTTTTTCCATTGCTCATATATGTAGATATATATGCAAATTTTAAAAAAAACTTCAAAGATATAAAACATTCTTTGACCAAACTGGTGACTTTTCAGTGCTGAGCCAGTAAATACAATTTTTGACTAAGAAAGCAGCACAGTGTCTAAAGTTTCATTTTTACATTAAAATTGAAGATAACTTGCTGCATATGTGTTGTCTAATATCTAAATATGTCACTGTAATTCTGTTAATTCCAACCAACAAAAATGATGAGCAGCATACAGTTAGTTCAGTTTTTTGTTGTGTACCATCTCACAGATGTTTAAACAATATTTTTCTGCCATTATAAATAAAAATGTAAAAACTGCATCACAGATTCTGAAATGTCAAAACTAATACATCAAACTTTAAAAGAATGTCTCTTACTCTTATTAATAAGATCCTGAATAAGAGCTTTTTCAGAACCTTTTCAGTACATGGCTGAAGTTTAACGGCAACAAACTCAAGGAAAGAACCTACAGCGATAATGCAATCGCTGTAGGTTGGTTTCATTTGCCTAACGCTGGTTGCTGTGGGCAGGAACACAAGCTGCTGGCTCCAACAGAGCGAAACGTTAAGCCCAATGAGCTGCTCTGCAAAAAGGGACTAAATAACCACATTTCTCAAACTTCATGTTCTAAAGTTTATTAAATTTGCTTCCATTTTACAATTTAAGAAGTTATATAATTCTACCAGGATGTTTGGTGAAGTGCTAAGCTAGCTTAACCTTGCTTCCTCTCTACTTTAGATATATCTTAAAAGCTCAACTCATTGCATATTCTCTGTGCTGTTCCGATTCATTTTGTTTGGCCACATCTTATTTAAAGAGTTTTTTTCCCCTGACACATAAACCAAGTTCATCCTGCTTTTCCTCAGATTTCTTAGTTGAGCTTTAGCTAAACTTTTTAGGAGGCCTAAAAGTTTGATGTTGTCTGAGTCTGGATTGTTTCCAGATCTAGAATGGAGTTTTGCCTTTGAGAATCACTAATATGCCTCCTGCTGAGGCTTGTTTGTGAGATTAAATTAAGATTTTGAATATAACCTTTACATAAGTATTAAACACACTTTTCATTGAGCCCAGAATTAAAGATTTAAAATGTTTCTTATTGTTTTTTCATTCATCTGATGGAGAATTCTAATCTTGAGCTTCATTTTCTACATAAAGCATTAACTTAGTTGACTCACTTACTAAAGTAGATAAACTTTTCAACAATATTCAAATTTACTGAGATGATTCTATAATTTCTGAACAATCACAGCAGAATTTATTTTAAAAATAACTGCTTTAGGCTCCTGAACAAATTTTCTCATGTTGTTTGTCTGGTTTCAACCCAAGGTGAAAACCTCCCATTTTTTCTGGGAAAATTTCTTAGATTGTGGGAAAAATCTACTAAACCAGATGTGGAGCCTGTTGAGTGTTCAGATTAAAGTGGGATTTCCTTCCCAATTAAATAAGGTTTCCTGATAAGTCATAATCCAGTGAGATTTGAACTGTTGTGGACATCCTGTGGATTGTTGAATGTTTTAATAAAGAGGAAGGGAGGACTACAGTAACAAGCTGCAGTCAGTTTACGACAGCACCAGAAAATCCCTTGAATTACATACATTTACTACTATTTACAGTCACCATATAATAATCGTTGCTTTCCCACATAACACACTTTCATTGAACGAATCAAAAAGCTCCAAAATCGTCATTTTAGTACTAATATTCAAACTTCTAAAGCTTAAACCTGACACACTTGTACATCTTTGCCTTTGTCAAGCCAGCTGGCATTCACTGCTCGCTGCTCACTCTCCTCTCTGAATGGCATTTTGATAAGAGTTTTCAGTTGACCCGCATTACCATATTTCTTGCAGGGCGTTCTGACGCCTGCATTACTCTTTAGGATGGTTTGTCGGCCCTCCAGGCGGCTTCACTGTTATCTGGATCCAGCCAGACTCATGCAGGAAAGCTATAAATGAGCACTGAGAAATATGATAGCATGCATGTGGCCATACACTACCTTTACAGTCATAAATAAAATATGAAGAAATGTCAGTCAGCTCGGCAAGAAGTGCATGTCGGTCATTTATTGTAGCTGTATGCTCTGTGCCCATCCTATTTGTGTTTTATCCAGAAGAACTTTTTATACAAAATGTGTGGAGTGTGTCCTTTTTTATTGTTTTCCTTTATTTCCATGAGTTGTTTCTCCTTTTACTCCATACACCCCTCTAAGAGAAAAACAGCTTACCTTTGGCATGACCCATTCCACTTTAATAAGCGTTAAGTACTCCACTGCCCCACTTTTCAAATCCATTAATTTGATAAGTGAGAGGATCTCTCACTTAGCAATCATTCTGGACAATTAAACGCATATCTGAAGAATGGGGTCTATCTTGAGGGCTTTTTATTTCCAATTATGTGGAACCGTTTGACTCAGTATCTAATACTTTGTTGAAATGAGCCATTGTTGCCTGAGAGCATTGTCTATACTCTGACGTAGCATTAACCGAAGAATGGGGTCTGTCTTTAAGCCTTTTCTCTGACAATTATGTGGAACAGTCTGACTCAGTATCTAATTCAGCAATAAAATTAGCCACAGCTGTCAAAGAGCCATCACTAAGCATTGGCACCGCATGCTGCCTTTGTTTCATTTCAATGAAAAGACTTTATTCTTTAATCTCAATGCTGTTTCATATTTGCCCATATTTGAAAATAAATGTTTTCCATTTATATGTAATTAATGTTGAATGAGTTTACCCAACAAACATTAATTTGCTTTGAACTGGATAAAGTCTAAATAAGGGCCCTTTCCATATCAAAAGGCTGATATTTTTGCTTATTGTTCACATTCAGTCGCAATGGAAAGAGACCGTTTGAGAACTTGAGTTTTCAAGTCTTTCCAAAAATTCTCAGCTGGATTTTGATCTGGACTTTAGCTGGGCCATTGTTTCAAATGAATGTGATCTATCCAGTTCCCGTACGTTTAGGACTGCTGTTCTCGTAGATGGTCAACCTTCCCCCAAGAGAAAATCTTTTGAAGTCACAAATAGATCTTCAACGATTGGCCATCAGTTAGCTCCATTGGTCTTCTAATCAAGTCTGATTCCCAAACCCCAGTGAAGAAAAACACTCCCACTTTTAAATTGTGTTCAGGTGAAGGAAGGTCCGTTCAGACTCCAATTTCTTTATGAGAAAATCTGTAACCCGCTGATTGTCAGCCTGCAATCTCCTCCAGGTAAAGGTGCCATCTTTCTCTTCTCTCTAGTAACCCATTGTATCTCTCGTCCTTTTGTAACTCTGTCACTTTATCCAAATCCATGTATAGCAGCAAACAGCTTACTTCTTCCTATCTACTGCTAGGTCTTTACCTTGTTTGGGTCTTGCCAGCAAGCAACAAACCCGCCTTCCACAGTATCAGAAATTCTAACCTTTTTGACCTGACAGGATGCCTGAGTTTTCCTCCAAGGCCCTGTTAGGTATGAGGTCAGACATATGGATACTGAGATAGAATAGTATCAAGTCACGTTCCCCAGGTATTACAGCTTCCCAAGCTGCATTTTCTTTAGAATATTTTAGATATGCTCTACAAACCAATCCTCAATTAGGTGGGACTTTCATTTAATTTGGATTTACGTTCCACAAAAGAAATCTGTGAATCCGTGAATTCTGACCCTACAAATAATTGGAGGCTCTCATGCATAAGCAAATCCTTTCAGTTGGTATATCACATAATACCCCCCTAAAATATTTAGAATATTTTAGCATGACATAACATGACAAGATATAGAAAAGTTTCAATGGTTATGGAAGCCTTGGCAGGACTGTGTGTTCAGTTTGCAGGTACATTGAGTGTTGCAACCTGAAATAACTCAGCCTGACCCATGTTCAGACCTGCTGCTGGTGCTTCTTGCTCTTCAACCAGCATGAAAAATTAAGAACAGTGAGATTGTTGGACAGCTGGATAAACACAAGCTGCACAGTCATCACTCAAATGTCATCACCTTTCGACAGCATGAGCAAGGCAGGTCTCATGTTATAGTGATGAATGTTTCTCCTGCATTGATCTGAGCCTTCAAGTCGATACAATCAAAGAAAAAAAAGAAGCACTGATTCCCAATGATCAGACTTACTTGCTTGATATTTTTAAGTGGGTTGCATTGAACAGAATGAGTCACTTGTATAATCGCAGCTTTGCATGTGACTAAAACTCTAAGGGCATCTCCCTGACTGTTTGTGATTAGACATTTGCTCTGTGAGCTTGAGTCACTCTGTGATTCAGATTGCTTGTCAAAAAATGAACAGCATGTTGGGATGACAGCAAGATCCTGGAAGAGGGAGTTTTTTTTCCCTTTTCACTTTAATGACTGAAACCTACTAGAAGGTTTCTGACTCAAACCACTCAACATGGAAGCGAAGCTGCAGCCATTCGCCTTTTATTCAGGTTTTAGCAACAATCAAAGCAGCTTTGAGTTCAATCTTTAAACGCCGGTCAGAACATTTCCGCTTTGTATTTTATCTGTAGAACAATCCACCTGGTTTCGGTAGACAAGATTAGACCATGATTCACTTCATGGAATCAATTTCACAGCGTATTACAGCAGCATCTCCTGCATGATCTCCCTGAATGTCATTCCGGGGAATGATTTGTCTCGCTCAGAGTTGTGCAAGCATCTCCCCACCCCTCCATCACATCGTACCTGTACTCCTCAGTTTATCATATTTGCCCTCGGAAAGCCTTTATTAGCGTGAAAGGCTTGCTCTGTGTCTCCTGGGAGAGAGCAGGCTGGCACCAACACAGTTGACAGCCAGCGGTTCCTTTCACACTCCTGTACCGTTGACAGACGTGAAAATAGTGCGGATCTGTCAGGAAGCGCTGCGGAACTCCACTACTTGAACCGCATCAGATATAAATATTTCAGGTGACAACATTCACGCCTGTTTATTATTCTCCGAGTTATCTAAGAAGTGTGACTGACTTGTTTTGAAGCAGTTGTTGTTGTGACAGATTTTAGAAAGACAGTGATCCTTCTCTGTCCTTATGCTGCGTGCATGCCAACATTGTCCCTACCACCTGCTCTGTAAATGTACACAGTGAAGAGTTGAAACAGCAACAACTAAACAAAATGATGTATTCTTTGAAATTGTACAACAAAAGACTTTGAAATCAGACATAAATAAACTTGCAAACCTGGTTAAGATGTGTAAACATGTCTTAACCGCTTATGTAAAACAATGAGTTTGACCTTTGCAATCTGGATCAAAAAACTGATCCAGAGTTTTCTGGACATTTCTTAGAACTGTTAATTACAATTTTATTTAAAACAGTATTTAGTTGCATAAAAACCTTTGGAGTTTTTTGCTTACCAAGCAAGCACTGCTGTTAAATTCACCATCCTGCAATCTTCTCCTCCTCTGCTCTCAACACTTTCTAATAAATCATTGAAACCAAGATGACACTGACGAATCATCTTAATCGCATGACAAAATAATCTCAAAAAAATAAAATCTATTCCTTCAAGTGTCACCTGAACCGCGGGATAAATATTGGGAAAACAAACAACAGAATTGATCCATAATACCTGAAAATACATCGGACACGGCTAAATGTAATGTTTAGCAAATCAGGGGGAAAACAAAAACAAATAATGATGAAAAACAGGCGGGGAGGGGAAGCGTGAGGCCGACCTGGGTAGGTGGCAGAGCCGGCCAGATGCTGCAGAGACTCGCCAAAGCGAATAATGTCCTGCTTAGATTACCTCCGGGGCCTGATTAAAGTAGAGCGTCCTCATCTGGGTCGGCTCCAAGACAGTTCTGCAGGGATCAGCTGTTCCCACCGTCTCACATGACAGGTCTCATCTGTCCAGGCGCATGCAGGTCTGAAAACATCTCTATGCACAATAAAATTAAATCTCACTCTCGGAAATGTCACATATCCATGTAGCCCAATTATACCGCTCTAACGTGGGTAAGGGCCCCTGAGTTCCTTAAACTCATTAAGTTACAAATAATAACTATTACACTCTCGTGTTTAAACCTATGTTGAGTTTCACTCACCTTAGAGTAATGATATATTAGTACTGTTCTTTCCTTCTCACCAAATAATATAGATTTGAATAGGAATAATACACTCAAAATACAGTTCTGAATAGATCAAACACACACCTGTATGAGAGTTGAACATATATTAAACACAATAACATATGCACAAAATGCAAAATGTTTCACTATTTTGATTTTAGAACCTATATTAATCAATGTGGGCCCACACTTTAATGTTCAGCTAAGCCGGCAATAACTAACTAAAATATAGTCCAAAAAAAAAAACCCCTCCAGGCCTGATGTGTCGACGAAGCGTGGAACTGGGCGCCCCACTCCAAGTGAAGACCCGAACCCTCTCGGCACCTCACCCGTCCTCAGTCCCAGCCAGCAAGATGTCCTCAGGTCCCCAACCAGTCCAGTAGTCCTGAGGATCCAGGAACACCAGAGAAGTCCAACGCAGATCCAGTTCTCCAGCCCCGCCACAAACTCTCTGCATAAGCGCAGCTCGCTGGTCCAAGCTCAACTCGTAAAGCTTCCACGACGGAAACCTTAGCTGAATTGTCTGTTAGCTGAGTTAGCTACAGTACTCAAAGTCCATTCATTGTGTTAATGAACGTCGATGCGACAGCGAGCGGTACACCTACGGTACGGTGAGCTCCGGTCTGGAACCGTCACAGCAGTGGCAAAACAGTGTGCAGTGTTGACACACATCAACAAAACTGTCGAGTTGAAAGTCAAATTATGTGCAAAACACTTGTTCTCTAAAACTCCGCCACGTTTCTATTCTTTTGCGCGGTTCATCCCTCTCTTTTCTGTCTCTCTTTTTTCCCTCTCCTCTCCTTCCTGACCCTTAGCCAACCACGGACCAGTCAAGTTCCTTTGCTCTACCCCACTTCCTCTTACAAACATGAGCCCTTTCAAAATAAAATATGGTTAACACTTAATAACAATTTTAACATATTTAAGCAAACATGCTTGATACATTCTAAATTATCACTCCTTCTATGAACTGAACTCATTACAAACACCTTTAGTTTGGACTGGGTTACATCCATTTAGGACAACAGTAACAGGAAGTGGAGCTTGTGCTGCATCAAATCTCTTACATTGGCTTGTATTGTTTCTGTTTGTACGCTGCACATTTAGTTACATTCAGATCATCTAAGATTTAGCACTGCTACTTACAGATGGCTATAAATTTGGTATTTTGCTATGAACTATTAAATGCGTCTTTGTATATCTGCTGCAGCAACTTAACCTGGTTTGTAAAACAAATATACATTTTATCAGAAATTATTGTCTTATTTAGTTTGAATAAATTCTATCAAATTACATGCAGCCTTGGAAAAACTCAAGAGTTCACTTAAAAGGATGAGTTCTCTGATTTAACTTTTTATAGGTATATGTTTGAGTAAAATGAATATTGTTTTTTTATTCTATGACGTACTGACATAATGCAAAGAAAACAAGTTCATATTCATTCAGAAACAACAATACTAATGTTTTATCTCAGGAAGAGTTCAGAAATCAATATTTGGTGGAATAACCAGGAGGTTTTCAGTGGCGTTCAATGCAGTGGCCTATTAATTATATTCCAGAGCTGTATATATAATATAATATTTAATGTAATCATATTTTACTATAGGCCAATGCTTAATTTAGCCTAAGTTATTGTTAAAAGTCCGTCGGTTAGTTTAGTTTACTACATTACCCAAGATGCATCTGTTCATTTTGTGATTCCGTTTCACGTAGTTGAGTGGCTTGTTTTTCTGTGCTACTGTGTGGCTCGGTGGCATGAAAGTGGCATCCGCTGACATCCACCATCAACCTATCTTGGGTCCTTTGTGTACGAAACCTGTGTGCGTTTTTATGATACATACACACACACACACTCATATACACACACTCTCATATACGAAACATCAATAAACTTTTGAGCTGCACCGTTGGAGTCGCCCTAGTCCTTCTGACCGAGGAAGAGTCGATTGACGAGAGATCTGGATTTAGCGCCTGTTTAGACGCAAACAGTCTTCTATAGTTATTTAAACTAACAGGCCCAGGTACTGCTGTCCAGATAAATGTCAAAAACAAACTTTGTTTGATTACATGATTTCAATAATTTTTAAATAAATACTCTGTAAAACTGTAATGTTTGTAAGTCTTAAGTCCTCATAAGTCAATTCTTTATAGAAGCATCTTTTTCTGCTTTCACAGCTGCAGGTCTTTGGCTCATGTTGCTGCCATCTTTGCACATCTACAGACTGAAGTACTGACAAAATGGACTGAGTGCATCTGTGAACCCAAATCTTCATGCATTGTCAAAAATTCGGAACTGTATTTAGTTCTGGGCTTTGATTAGGCCGTTCTAACACTCTGCAGTATCCTGATCGACTCTTACTCTGAATTATTTTGGTTCATTATTCTGCTGGTAGGTAAACCTCCACTCCTTTCTCAAGTTTGTTTCAGATTCTCAGAGCCGTGAATCTCTGCATCTGTTCCAGATTTGCATTGGCATCTGTTTATGCTAAATGTTTATTTTTTATATAAATGTTCTCCTTCTTAAGCCTGCCAAACAATGACTGCAATGTGTTTGCGCTTGTGCCTCTTTTTATTATAGGATGATGGATTGAACAGAGCACTGTGAGATGTTCAAAGAGAGGGATAGTGTTTTATAATCTCATCCAGCTTTCACCCTGACCTGTTTGTTTGCTCACTTATGTTCTCCAACAAAACTCTGAGGCCAACAAAGAAACACTGATTTTATACAGTTTTTGCTAATTAAGTGACTCACAGGGTTTTATTTTACAGGTATCAGACTAAAGGCGGCTTAATCCAAGAGCATGTCACACTTTAATAGCAATAATGCTCCCACAAATACAGTGGCGGCTGGCCAGTAGGGGGCGCTTGGGCGCCGCCCCCTTTAAATTGTTTAGATAATAAATGATTTCTATTCTGAACTGCAAAATACTTAGAAATGTATTTATTCATACTGTGTGTCCAATAGACATGTTAGAATTTATTAAAATAGTAAATACATAATTCTAATTGCTCACATTGTGCACACTTCCTATGTGCGGGGCGCCGTCCTAATGAGAGTGTATGTAGGCGCATCAACTTTTGGCAAGCAGGTGATCTGAGGCTGACTTTTAATTGGTTGTTTAAGGTTTTCCACAGGGCGCAGCGCTCTGCGTCCCGGACACACCCATTCTGTTGTGTCATTACTGGTAGAGCGTCAGTACTGGCTCATTTTTTTTAAAATATTGTGTGATTGGACAATCCCCGATTCGACTCATTAGCGCAGCTGCAGTTCGTTAGGTCGATTCACGTTTACGTTTGCATTAAGCAATGCATTTTACTGCTTTCCGTGTTTGCTATTTCAAAGTTCTGGCACGGAGGCAATGTGGACAACAACTGGGGTAAGAGACTTAAAACATCTTTCAGAAAAATGCAAACGGCACGAAAACAGCCGCAGCCACCTAGACAATGCAATGAAGCTAAGTTTTTGGGGGAAACTTAGCATAGCTGAAAGGTGCTTTTCAACTCTGAAAAGAATCAAGACTTTTCTGAGAAACTCAATGACTCAGGACAGGCTGAATGCATTGGCCATGTTGTCAATGGAAAAAAGACTAGTCACAGAGATGACTGACTTTAACAAGAATGTAATTGAGAAATTTGCAGGGCAGAAGGAAAGGAGGGCAAAATTCATGTTCAAATAGTGCTATTTTTTAAGATTTGTTTTGTTTGTTTTTCATTTGTTTGTTTGTGTGCGCCCCCCACAGTTTTTTTAGCACCAGCCGCTACTGCACAAATACCACATGTTCACAATTATGGTAACATCTATCATAAATGTTACCAGCTAAATCACTAGTTTTATTAATAATTGCCATAAACAATTATTTATATATATTATTAATTTAATAAATCAGTAACTGCAATAAAACAGAACTGATGTTGCTGAACAGAAGAGATTTTTCTTTTGGAGTTAACAGCTCTCCCTGTTTAAATTTTGGCTTAAGTAACTATTTAAAATCTTCTAATAGATGAATTGTTGGCAACTAAACATCAGACTTATTTTTCCATCAATCTTGCATCTACGCCAGGAATATGTTGTGTGTATTGAAAGAAAATGAGACTTGACTCTCAGACACTTGGCACCGCAGTCGTTAAGAGTGTGCAAACATAATTAACTAATCATGCTGGCTGACATGATACAAATACAGTTGTAACTGGCCTGCCAGTGTGAGTTTGAAATACTCAAACAGATGAGCTGCAACACTTAGACAGCGATGCTGCATCACACTCAATCCCAAAACTAATTGGGTCAGCCACTCCTCAAAGAGGCAATTTCTAAAGCAATTACAGTTTCCAGTTTGCTTATGAGCAACTGATAACCGAGCGAAACGTCTGAGGAATCTTTGAAAAATACAAGTTTGGTGTTTTCAAACGTGACTTTACCATCTTTAATCAATTCAAGGATCACAGGTAAAGCCATGAATAGAGAGATATTACAGCTCCCGATGATGGTACCAACCGCGTTCTGTGGGAATGTGTCCGGTCCCATCATGCAATCCTATTATCATGAAAGGAAACGCTCCCTGGCTGCCACTGATCAAACACTGGATTTGTGTCTGTGAAGTTCACTGACTGACTGACAACACATCCGAAGCAGCTGAGAAACGGAGCGACTGGAATAAAAGGGTTAATGTAATGTAGACATACTCTGTCCAGCCTCTACTGAATTTAAGTTAAAAGATTGTTGAAAAAATGATTGTCAACACGTTTTCATTTACCTTTCCATTTGTCAACTTGCATAAAGTACCTAATGTTAGTCCTTCATGCTTATTTTACATATGGACATATAAAATGAAATGAAAGTTAAAGGAAGGAAGAGGAGGAAGGAAAGAGGCGCACAAAGAAGGATGTGTTAAGGAAAATGATTTTTTAAGTGCTAAAATACTTACAACATGTGTGGAGGAATATTGAGCACTTTTATTGGAAAAACAGGCTTTGTGTGACCATTTGAGATGGCCCAAGGAGACAAGCAGACGCCTTCCATTGTCTGCTTAAGAGCACATAAGGGCCATAAATTAGCATCTCCATGGAAACGGCAGCTGGAATGTGGGACGTCAAAACTCCAGGGGAGTCGGCGAGATTTATCTCAGGACTTCGGTGCCGGGGACAGTCGTACCCAGTACCTCTGAGATTAAGTGTTCTTCCCCTTCTGGCTTGACGGAGACCAGACGCCCGTTCGAGTTTGGGTGTAAAGGGGGAGACTTCTCAGGTTTCTCTGGGGCCGAAAACAGGTCTCTGATTGGTTGAACAACAGAACGCCTTCTTTGCATATATTAAAGTGAGGAAACGCCTACTCACTATAAAGTACATGTAACGCTAATATACAGGGAGTTTTTTCCATCTTTTTTCTCTCCACGTGGGCGCCTTTGTCTGTCTGTGTGTTTCGTGTTTGTTTTTTGTCTCTCCTTGTGTGTTGTTATTTTGTGAGAAAATGCATATCTCTGTATCTCTGCAGCTTTGTTGTTCATTGCTTTGTTTATGAATTAAACTCTGTGATCTGTGACGTCAACACGCCTTGTTAGTTTCGTTTTACAGCTGGCCGCTGCTCGCCGAGAAGAACCCGGCTGTGTTAAGGAAGAGACGAGCCAAACGTTTTGTTCAAAGTTTTAATAAATTCTTCCTCAATAGATGGAAGAAACAATCAAGAAAGGACACAAGGTAGGAAAGAAGGAAGATGAAACGGAGGAAGGAAGGACACAAAGAAAGCGGGTTGGGGCACAAGGAAGGAAAGAGGCAAGAAAGGGAGGTGAAGAGAAGGAAGGAAGAACAAAAGGAACAAAGGAGGGGAGGAAGGACATGAGTAAAGAAGGAAGGAAGGACAGATTGGGGGATTTAATGAGCTGCAGGATGACTCTTCGCCAGAAGGTTCAACTCATCTGAAGCATCAAGCCACTCAAGCCTTTAGAGTTTTCTCAAAGCCTCGTTTGAAGTAGCTGTGTTTTCCTTACCTTTGCTCCAGCTTGTCCCTCACTGTTTAAGTTAAAGATGACCTTTGTAACTCTGGATTCCTTCTCATGTTCCACAGAACATTTCCACACCATGGTTGTCTGCCGCAGCTTAGTCATTCCCAAGCTTCCAGCTGCCTGCCCACTCTCCAGCCCTCTGTTCACCGATCTCCTGGGTCTACTCACCAATCTGCCCACTATGAGCTATCTTTAGAACACATTATTCTTAAGACATCTCTTTCATACTCAACACCAGGATCAGCTCAACTCCATCTTTCTGCCTCAAAACCAGTAAGCCAGTATCCCTGCAGTACATTACTGAGTACTGCAGAAAGATCCCAGTGTTCACATTTTGTCCTATGCAACATTGAGTTGGCTGCAGCACTTACTACCCCATCATTTCCAGAGCCAGTGTCTTGGGGTGGATATTATCCATTGCAGGGCCCTGCTACGTTTTAACTATACTGTATTGCCGGTGTTTTACTCTCTCTCTCTCCCTTCAGTACTCAGACCTTGAGCATTTCTTTTATTCACTGTGTCCTAATAAAAGAAGCAAAGTGCTCTGGAGTAATTTTGATCCTCTCAACAATCTGTTAATCTCTGTTGTCAATACTTCATTACTGTGTATTTTTTAAGTGCAGCAAAAACAAATCTAGGGTTAAGTTGCTCTTCTGGGGGAAAATTACAATATACAGCCATTTCAATTAGTTAGAATATGTTATAGTACCATGGGAATAGCGCATTGCCTCAGCCATAAATCAAATGGAATTACAAACTAGACTTCACCCCAAACAGGAATGTGGAAATGCATCCCTTCTCTAAACACACATCTCCATATTCCATCCATTCATTCGCTTCCATTTTCTCGTCCCATCAGTGCATAGCGTGATAAAAATTAGTCACAACTGGGTGCCTTGAGTCGACTAATGCTCAGCTAAAATCATTAATTAGCTCCGATTAAAGAGGAGAAAACCTATTTCCGGCTCACAGTCTCCAAAACAGCTGCGTTATAAGTTGTTGATTAAGTTTGTTCGTGAGCCTCCGTTCATTTGCATTTTTGAAGCTCCTTACGATTCTCCAAAATGCACCCAGAGTGAGCTGGCAGATGGCTGCTATTCAGTGTTCATCAAGCAACAGTAGCTTTTATGTCTTTAACTCTAGACTCCAGAGAATCATTATCATCACTCATTAGAAAGTATAGTAAAAGGCAGTTCAGAGGCTGAACACCTGGCAGCAAAGATTAATGACACCAGATTAATGTTATTTATTATACAGCTAATCCTATGGAAATTAGTTAAAAGTAGTAATTTAGAAGATTACGCAGTAACGAGTGAGACTGATTTAGAAACGTTGGCTCCATTGGCCGTCCGGTGAAGACCCCACATGAGTTTGTGTAATTTTTCCTTCTTCATGTTGTATTTATACCTCCATGACATAAGCTTATTTTCTTTCATAACCAGGTTTTTTCAGTGAAGGGTGACAGGGCCCAAGGCAAAACACACTGAAAACCATCAGAATAATTCAGATTGCCCAGAGATCTCATTAAAGAGCTGGAACAGGACGCAAAGCTTTAGACTTTCAGTGTTGCCAGCAGAGATTCTCTGAAGGCCTTGGTTTCTGCTGATTGACAGACTGATGCGCTTTCGTTTTTTTGACAAACTGACTCCTCTTCATTTGGCCTCTGCTCCTCACTCTCTTTATACATGTTCTGTCTTTCAACCCACAAGTTCTGATATCTGCTTTGATAATCCTTCATTTTAAATATGTGGGTACAAATTCATCTCCTACTTTATAACATTTTTAAAATTCATCTATAAGCCTGACATTTTGGCATGTGAATCTACAATTCCACTTGGACGTTTATATGCATTTATCATAGGCAAACATTTGAGAGCAAATGTTTGAATTTATGATCGATTTTTCCTACTCTGGGTCAAAGTATACATGGAAACTTGAATATAATATAAATATAACTCCACTGATAACTGCTGATATTTGGTGAAACAGCCATGAGGAAGTTCCTCGTCAACACACACGATTCTAGATTGATATTTTGCAACACTTTTAGGCAAAATTGGTACAGTTTGTATAAATTGTTTTATTTGTACTTGGCATTGTTTGTGACCAATACACAGAGACACTTGAACTTCTCCTTTTGAGGCAAATCTTTCAATTGAGAAATTGTCACACACATTTACACTCTCCTTTGGCCTCCATCTAGTTGTTGAAAGATCCACACTGCTGTGTTAAGTTGAACATGGAACTCAAAAAATGTATTAAAAACTGTAAAAACATCAAGAATTTGTTTTGCACATTGATGTACGCTAAAAGTTATCAAGAAGTAAAATGGAAAAATATTTTAGTAGTAAACTCTTCAGTGCAGAGACAATAAGTCTCCCAAATCTGTGTGATTCTTCAGTTCATGTTTACTTGAACCATCTGCTTTTGACTTTAGTCCTATTTTATTTGAGTATTTTCATTATTTGGTTCTTATTGACATCATCACCTGCTTAGCTTAAATGTAAATTGGCCAGTTTTAAATGTTTTCTCAAACAGTAATCATCACTACACGACATTACCAGGTTTAGAGATGTTTAGTTGTTGAGTTTTTGACACATAATGAAAGCTTTTTGAAGATTTCTTTGATTATACTATGTGAAGAAGGAACAATATGAGTAGTCCTGCTGCCCACTGTCTAGATATTTGAGGCCTTCAGATTGAGCCGCTTCGTCCCTTTAACTTGTTGCTAAGGATGTCTGCATGTGATTGACAAGTTGTTGTTTTTTGGGGGGTTTTTTTGCTTTTACTTTGTTAAAAGCATCAGTGCAGATTGTGAATGGAAACATTAGAAAAAGAATTAAGTATAAATATTCTACTGATCTGAATGTCAAAAAAGCATTTCTTAAGACATTAAAGTTGCTTGTGGTCCCTTCAGTATTGGTTTGTTTGCAATTACATAACAGTCTGGATGGATATGAATGCATATTCAAAAAGTAAACATGAACAACATAGGGCTCCATAGAGCAAATGCAATGGATGGATTCAAAATAATATATTTGTTTTTATTTGTGGTTATATTTGTTTCTCTAATGCTTTCTTGATACATTAAAACTATATTCTGAACGATTCTGGGTTTTACTAACAAATTAAAAGTGTCGTATTATTATTTTATGTTATCGCCAATCAACAAGGATTGCCTATAAAATATTTCCCTCTTTCATTTTCATTTAGTTTATTCTTAATGAGTATATAGTCATTTGAAGAATTAAATAGGGTCATAATGACAACTTTTCTCTTACTGTTTAACAAGAGAGAACAGTTCCCCATTTTAAAACCCGTTTTATTCTTAAAGGTCAGGAGATGAAGTCCTCAGAGTCTGCTGACCCGCAGGGAGAAAGTAGTTGGCGAGGCCAAACGACTTACGGTCACAGTTCCTTTGGGTAAAGACTCGGCCTAAAGCTGCGCTAATGGGCAGCAGGCTGAGGTCTGTGTTTGTACTGGGCAGCTCCCAAGTGTGAACATGTGTAACTTTACGCAGGAGAAAACCTTGACATGCTGTGAAGCTTGTGTGCTCAGCAAATCTTTCCCTGTATAATTAACGCTTGGAAAAATGAACTTGGTGGGATGAGGTCAGCATGCTGTTGCCATCTGTGCAGGGCTAAACTGTGCACTGAAGAATGCTCATGTTTACACGATAATACCAAATATGTCCTCAAGATGATTCAGTAGCACAAAGAATTTCTAAGTTCACATTTAGAAAATGGGTTTTCAAATATTTGTATGATGTTGTGAATGTTTGGCTACTGGTACAGCATGAAATATAGAAAATCTGATGTTTTTGAAGAACTTATCTACACAAATCTACAAAAGTAAGCATCTCATGTACGCTAGACTTTGAGTTGGTTGAATCACAGTAAATATTAAAGTGATATTAAGGTAAAAGTTTTGATCACAAGGGAAGCAAGTATTATTTGAGTGCCAGTCAAATATCAGAAAGAGGACAGTTGTCAAAATTGACAAAGTAGTGAGTAAACACCGAAAAGAAACACGGGGAAGTGACATTCAGCTTCTATGCACCACAAATCTGGAACAAACATTCTGCAAACTGCAAAACAGCTGAAACACTGACTTTTAAATCCAGACTCAAAACCCACCTGTGTAGAATTTAGAAACATAATAAATGACACATTAATAAACATGCTGATGTGTGATAATACCATTAGGAAAAATGTTATGCTTCAATTGTTCAACATGTGTTTCATGACTTTGCATTGTTTTGTGTTTTATGATGTAAAGCACTTTGAACTGCCTTGTTCCTGAAATGTGTTATACCAATAAATTTGATTGATTAATTGATTGATTGATTGAAATAAGAAAGACAGCTAAATAAAATTCCCATGCATTTTACATGACATAATCATCATATATTTCTCCCACATGTTGGTTTTGGTTGTATTTACCTAGGATGCCCTGCACTATAGTCCTCTTGTATTCACATATAAGCGAGCCAGAGTTCACTTCAACCGAACCGAGACCTGGGTTTTTAACAGACCAGAGTTTGCTTCTTTGGTCCGCATCAGAGTTGTATTGTTCATTCATAACTCCCCAAACAAACTAGACTTTCTAGGCAAACAAACTAAAGTTCAAATAAAGCAGACTAAACAGGGCTGGTGTGAATACACTCTAAAATATTTGATTCCCAAACCAATACCTCAGTAAAACCATGTCCATGTCTGTCTGAAACACAGTATTTACATGCACTGTAGAAAAAGGGAGAACCTTTGGTCAGTTGGAATTACCAAATTTATTTCTACTTTTCAAATGCCAGAATAATTCAGTTCTGTATAGAGAAGTGCTGAGACTTTAACACAATAATTTTGGATGCCTTCTATATAAAGAAGACATACTGTCCAAAGGTTCATAACCTACAACAATTGGGTGCAGAGCAACTGGAAATGAAAATACCAACTCACTAAACAATCCTCACATATCAGAAACACAACCTGTTACTCAGGACTGATTGAAAGTTTATAATATGAACACCAACAAGAGACACTAAATGGTAAAAATGATCAAAATGTTGATCTGTGAGCAGGTTGGCAGAGAGGTGAAGATCTCAGGCCAAAAATGTTGGCTGACTTAAAAGAAAATGTACAATACACGATTTTTTAAAAAAATCCTGTCTTTGGTTTTGAATGAGTGAGAGCCCAACACTACAATGGAAAGAGCGTGTTGTATGAAAGTAAGTTACTATATCAACTATGTCAAATTCTCTGCTGTGCTGCAATGCACCAAACGGCTCGTTCTGAATGTGTCATTGTGTTTACGTCTTTCCACGTTCACATGGAGCGTAACTAAATGAAACCATTTTGTTCACTCAGCAGCGAGGCTTATCCACCGTCTGCTGCTCTGCTGGCTTCGCTCCTCGCTTACTTCAATCTGTGCCAGGGGCTTTGCCTGTCCTGGAGATTCACTGCTGCGTACCAAGCCCATCGAGAGATCCGTTTATTGTAAACAGAGGAAGCTCGGGTCCATAATGAGGTTTTTAGGCCAGGGAATGTGGAGAGGGTCATAACACAACAAATCAGCAGAGCCTCTACAGGATAACAGGAGCTGGATCACAGCCAAGGTATTACAGGAGAGGAGGAAAGAAAAGGTGAGGTGGTTAAACTTTTATTTGGGAGACGGAACATCAAACAATACAGAATGTTAAGCAATAGGTATCAAAACGCTACTGGTATCATGAATGTTCTTCAACCCAACTTCTTCTTCATCTCTTTGCATTTTAAGCTGGAAACTATAAACCCATCAGCAAGGGCAGTAAAATGACCCAATAATTGGTTTATGTGTTATACTTTAAGTCATCAGGCTGTTACTGTAGAGAGCTGCTGCATCAGTCCCCTCATTAGAAGTCATCAATTATTTTCTGCTTTTAAGTAACCACTGTTTATTAAATGAGCCTGGACTCTAACTTCCTATAAATTTATTCATGGCCTGTTAATTTAAATTCATTATTTATTATTAGTGTGAGAATGGAGCATCCAGTGTTGAGCCTTAGATTTACTACATGTGTCTAATGAACAATAAAGCAGAAAAGCAATCATAACGCTGACAGATTTATATCCAAAGGATTTTAATAAAATACAAAATTTGGTTCATGATATGAAATGAGATTTACATCTCTAAAGAAATTATTTTAAAAGTAAATTGGCATACATTTGGACATGAAATATATTGTTTAGATATTTCATTTAAAAATGGTAACTCAAAACTTACCTTGACCCTTTCTGTGAACGGGCGAGTGATTTATTTACTTTTTTCAACTAAAATGGCAACAATCAAATTCTTTTTATGATCCAGATTTTTGCCGGTTTCCATGGTATTTTTGGTGTTGAGAAAAACGTTTTTCAAGTTGGAATGCATCATTGCCATCACCCTAATCTTTAGTTTCCATTGCAGATTCTCAACCAGACTGAACTTTGTCTGGGTTACCTGGAAACGGTGACACTAACAAGGAACTTGTTAGTCAAATTAAATTAAATACTGCCATCGGTAAGAATAATTTTAGTTTTTACTCTATGTGATTTAAAAAACATTTTTTGAATGTTTTGGTAATTTTCTGAAAAAATGTCAAGAATAATTTCCATTTAAATTTTATTCAGATTTTATCAAGGTCAGATTAAACAGTGCTAAAACAGGAAATTTCAGAATAGGCTAAAATATGACACAATGTTAAAGCGTTTACATTTTTCTTTCCTTTTTAGAAAATAAAAATTGGGAAATTATGGTTTTGATCATTCTTACTAAACCTGTATGTCATTTTTGTTTTTGGCTTGAAAACAACTTTGTACATTACTGCCGCCTGGTGGTGGAGCTGGTAGAACAGCATAAAAAGGATTCAAAGTGAAAAAGCAACTATGATCTTTGAATAAAATTGTCTAATAGAAAATAAAATGTAGTTTTAGATCTTTATTTTATCACAAACGTGATATTTCTTTATAACCTTTATATGTCTAAAAGAGAAGCAATATTATTTGATTCAGTGCCATGAGAACCTTTTGAGTTTCAGTTACTAAGAAAAAGAAAAGCATAAAGCATGTCTTGAAACAACTGTATGCTGGAATGATAGTTTGAGAAATGTATTAGTAGGACAATAAATTCAGCCAGCAAACCTCTAAATGGATGGTTCTGTTTCATGAGAGCCATAAACCACTGGAACATCATCAACAATGTCTTCATTAAAGGTTAAAAACTTGCCCCAAGTTACACAGTTAGTTATGTTAAAACATTTATTCCTGAATATTCAGTTTTACTGCTTTAAAAGATGTGCTAGAAGGAAGCACAGAAAAAGCAAATGAACTTTGTGTTGGTCGTATCAGAGTGAAAACGTCTACAAAAAGACTCCTTAATTTTTAATTATCATTTTTACATTTTGCTGTTTTAATTTTCAGCGTAATTATTGAGATAATCTCTGCTCTCACAGTGGAGTTCTGATGTTTTAGACAACATTTTTCTTCTTTTAGGGAGGCAATGCTATGAATAAAGCAGTCAGACCCTTTACAATAAGGGGACTATACGTCAGTTCCTCTTGCATAAAAGTATCTGTTCTGAAGTTATTTCCATTTTAGCTTATAGAAAATAAAAGTCCACTTGTAGATGTGAGTTTGGCCTCTTGGGCTAAATTGCTAAGAAAATGGAAATGAAGCCTTCGAGTTGATTGCCTGTGCAAATCCCATTAGATATTTGACCCATCAAAACGAAATCTTTGGTAGCAGGCAAATAGAAATATATGATTTCTGATGCATATTAATCAGGAAAAAAAGATACGTTGCTGTTCCCCTGAGATTAGCTGCCTGTGGCGTTTCCTTTAGGAGGCATTCTGTGCAAAAATTGATGTGAAAATTACATCTTAATTGAGTTTCGTGTCTGAGAAAGGACCCATATTAGAGCCAGCACTGTCACAGTGCTTTCCAAGGTGCTTTAAATGTTAAAGAAAATTATACAACTAGAGGCAGTTTATTATAAACTATAAGTATTATGCTTATTTTCTTTTTCAGATTTGGAAATTTTCTAATTTCTTAAATTAATCACATCACTTCATGGTAAATTTCTATACATACCCAGATTAATTCATTCTTGTATACGAAATCTATTAAGGCAAAAACTGGTCCAGGTCTGTTCAACAAACACTAAAAAGCTTCCCAAACATCTTAAATCTTGCTTCAAATCAAGTGTGTGTCTCTTCAGTCTCAGCAGAGAGCCAACATGTGTTTCCTCAGTCAGAAAATCCCTTCTGCAGGATTCTGCTAACACCTTCTATCACACAGCATCAGCAGGATGTTTATTTTCAACGCCCCGCTGCTGATTGTACTGTGGGTGATTTAATAAGCTGAGACAAATTGACTTTGCAGGGTTTGATACTTCAACCCTGTGAGCTTAGCCAAAGTGGAAACCTTATTATTGGTGCGGGAGCAAGCGTGATGCATAGACCCCAAATGGTCGCCTGGAGTCTCAGCTGCAGCGAGTCTCCTCAAGGTGTTTGATTGCAGCAATCTCCCGCATCTGCCGGTAATCGCACATCAAGCTGTGTACAAGCCTCCCAATTTGTATATGATGGAGAGCGCAGCGTGATGCGCGGGACAACACCTGAGAGAATTGGAGGTATTAATTTGTTGTGTTTGAGCTTGATTTTTCGAGCAGAAAAACAACAGAAAGTTTTTCTTGGGAAAAAAAAAGAACAATTATTTTTCTTGAAAACACGTTCAAGCCTTTTGTGCTGGTTGCTTCTGTAACGTTGAAAGTGTTCGTTCTAGTTAGCCAACCACTTCAACTTGTAAAACTTTTTGAAACCACACGTTAGTTTCTTCCAGTTCCCAATTATTCACTACTTACTGTTGGTCTATCAAATAAAATTAAAATACATTAAGGTTTTTGATTGTTATATGACAAAATGTCTCACAGGCATCTTTCCTTTGAGACTAAATGTGTCTTTGAAGTAATAATAAAATGAATACATAAATCTTTAATGCTCCATGTTTTCTTTACTTTTCAGTTTAGTTATGATAAGCAATAAATCTTTTACATCATTATGGAAGGATTTTGACCCACTCTTCTTTGCATTAATGAGTTAATCAAGCAACACTGGAGATGTTTCCAACATGGACACTCTGTTTAAGATCATTCCAAAGCCTCTCAGTTTGACTTGATTCAACACTTTTGACTGGGATATTTCAGAACCTTCATTTTATTTCTTGTTTAGACTGAAAAAAATGTTCATGTTGCCAAATTGCACTGGAATTTAAGGTCACAAACCGATGAAAGACGTTGAAGATCCTCTAATGGAAAACCAAATTCATGCAGCAACGTAGCTACAGACTATTATACTAATGAATCACCATGTTTGAATCTTAGCTTAACTTCCTCTGAAATGCTGTGTTAAAGTTTTTAGAGACCACGATGATGTTTTGTGGCAAATGTGAGCTGACTTCTGTGTTCTTGCTGGTCAGCAATGCCTTAAAACTCTCTAATTCAGGCTGTTTTGCCCCTCAGTCTCTCATTCTTATTGTTGACTCATGAACACTGGCCTTAACTCAGACATGTAAGGCCTGCAGTGCTTTACTGGATGTTGTTTGTGGATAATGTTTTTTTTTTGTTGTTTGTGGATGATGTCTCTCTCACCTTACTACACTTATATCCCAAAGCCTTAGAAATTGATTTTTAATGAAGAAACGACACTGCAGTTTTTCAAAGTCGAGCACTTTTACTAAATTTGTGACAAACATAATTTACTGTGCAAATTAAACTTAAAGACATTGTAATATCTGATGGTTTTGCTGCAAGGAAACCATATTTAGAGCTACAGAATGCAACACAAAAGTAAGCATAAAAATGGTAGTTACCACTATTCCAAGCCTCACTGGGGATGCAATTTATTGCTGAATTTACAGATATGGTCTGTCATGCTAATTAAGACAATAAAACTGAAGCAACATCCAAATCAGTGGGTATACAGAAGAATCAGCAGTTGTTAAATACAACATTTTCCCAAATGATGTGATGTTACAAACAACTACCTGCTTTAGCTTTCAATACTTTATAAGATTTCCTGTTGTGATTATTCATTCATTTCTTCTGCTTCTATTCCTAATCTGTTAGTTTGTTTCAATCCATTCCCACATTTACTTTTTTTGACATGTATGTGTACTGTCCACAGTAATGTGGATCCAAAAGCTTATGGTGGTCCTTAAGGATGAATAGGAGGAAGGTCAGTACCATAAAACATGAACAGACCACTAACACTCTAATAACCACGCTGTTTTGCTGAGCGTCGTCACGATGCAGTGGGGTCAGCTTCTGCCTGTACAGGTCAGAGGTCATCTCAGAGCTGCATGTTATCATGCTGAGCTACCCGAGTAAGTAAATGCAATACCTGTATGACGAGAAGAACAGATCGATTTGATCTCAGCAAACAACAATACTGCTGCTGACCTTGTGCCTGCTGGAAGAACTTCACTGCTTCTAGAGACAACCCTTCTTGTAAGTACCTTATTATAACAAGTAAAATCAGCTGAAAAGTAGTAATGCATTTGTAGTTTTGTTTAGTTTTTCTGAGAAACAGATTATAAATGGGTGAACCAAGTGTCCCCTGACTATGAAGGATTCGGAGCAATGGCTTTTGGGATTAGAGGAGCTGCGGGTCGCCCCTGCAGCAGAGCTGGGTTCTGTTTGCCAATAGGAAGGAGGTGACATCAAACAGAGAGGATGAGATATGAGCGCAAAGGACCAGACGCTGCAGAGAGCAAGCTCTCCTGCAAAGATTGAGTCAAACAGCAACAAAGTCACTGCAATATCTCAGTATGTTCTTAAGGACAAAGCAGAACCAACAAAGTTTGGTGGCAGGGATTCTTCAGGCAAGATGTAAATAAGGGACTGGACCTCTACTGCCACTCGTGAGCAATACACTCACCTTTATAAATTGTGAATGTCACACTCACTAAATATTGCAGGACATTGGTAATTCTCTTGGCAGTCACCAAGCAGAAAGAGCCGCAGAGTTGGGTTTTGAAAGGCACATTCGTTTTCATAGGCATCAGCGAACACAGAAGGATTATTACTTGAATGTTACCTCTCATTCAGAAAACATAAAAAAAGCAGCAAGCTGTGTGGTCAGAACTCAAAATCGATACTCATTCCTGAGCTGTTTGCTTTCCAGTCTTGATTTATAATTTAGCTTGTGTATAAAGCTAGAAAGTGTCCAGAAAAATCCTCTTAAGATAGCTATGTGTGTGAAATGACTGGACCCAAACTGCCTGTAGACCGACCACCAAGTGTTTCAGGGCTTCTCAAAATGGATTAATAGCTTAATTACTCTGCTATTCACTTAGAAAAAGTGGCAATATGGCTCAGTGCCCAGAACGTAGATCCATCTAAGGAAGCAGCGAGGGTGCTTAGTAAATGCTCACCAACACTTATTAACATAGTTAATAAAAGTATAAATTACTTTGCATCTTTTTAAATGTTTAAAAATCACTGATTAAAAGCTTTTCTTTGCAGACTCAGTAGGAGAATGTGTCCGGTGACTCCACAGCTCAGCGGTATTGACGAACCGGCTCTATTCACCGGCTTCACAGTCCCACAATGCCTAAATCAGCAGATCATCTGGTGCGAGCAATGTCTGTGTGAGGATTTGCTGCCGCAATATCTAACGCCATGTGGGTCAATAATTACATACCCAGTGGGACGCTAACGTGACCGTTTAATAGAGACCGAGTAAATCCCAATCTCTAGTCCTGGGAGAACAATCCTCCTCATCGCATGGTTCTAAAGATACATTAAAGTTTCATTTTTCCCCCGGGAGCCAAACAGCTGCAACTTTGTGGCCTATTTAAAGGCAACATAGGTGTTATTTGGATTTAAATTATACTTCAGGATTGTGTACATTATGAGGTCCATGCCCAATAGCAAAAAAGAGCACAAGACATAAAATGGATTCACTTAATAAGTAATTGAATCTAATTAACTTGTTAAAATGGCAACAATTACAATATCATCTACAGTATCATTTTAAAACAAAATTTTAATTTTGTGATTTAAAACAACATTTTAAATCACACAATTTAAAATTGTGTTCATAAATTTAGTTAAAGAACAAGGAGCCAGTTTTGCTGAATAGTTGTGAATATTACTTTTTACTTTTCTTTTTTTTTTACTTCTTTACCTCCTGTGTTCACAAGGACAGTATGTTTTTAAGGTTGCATCATGTTTTATTCTGCATATTCCTTGTTTCACTGCTTTTGGTGTTCATTACTCAAAGGGTGGTCACTAAATTAAAGCTGCTTGTGCTCTGAGAAAAAAAAGGAAAAAAAAAAAAACACTTTCTTGGTGGTGCAAGCTAATACACAAGCTGACATTTGATGTTCAAAAACTGGCTCACACCAAAAGAGAAACTTCAAGGAAAGCAATACACTTCATAAATTATTGAAATTAGCATTTAAAAATTGAAATCAAACAGCTTTTCTGTGCACTAGAGGAAGTGTAAAGAGGCAATCTATTTATTTGGACTTCACAAAACTTTTAATTAAGCTGGAATGACTATATAGTAGAACATCTTCAATCTCATGCTCCTTCATCTTCTGCCTAATACACACAAGTGCCCTTTCATAAATAAGCTGAAGCACAGGTCATTAATAACAGGAGGAAGTTATTACATCTTGCACGGGTGATGAATAATTAAGATGAGATGCTGGTCGTCTCTTTGCTGTAAATATACTCAGAAGCTGATGTTTTTCCTTTTCTTTTTTCTTGGCTGGCTGCGTTTTGACCGAGGACACGCGCACTATCCCCGCCGTGCGCGGCCTTCAGCGACGTTTTGGTTCGATGCGTCCCAACCTGAACGGACACGCTTAATTGGATTATTCGTCCGGATGCCGTGTCGGTGTGATGTCCTTGCAGAGGCGGGGGTGGCACACCTTTGATCCCCAATGAGGTAAACACAACCTGTTAACACGGATGAGCTAATCAGAGGGAGCGGCCTCTGCCACTTTCCTCTCCTGCTCCTTCAGGTCATGTTATAGTGGAGGATGAAAAGAGCCTTTGAAGATTTCTAATTGCCATTCATACAGGAGAAAATGCTGCATGTAAAAACAAAAATTAAAGCACCTCTGGACCAAATTTCCTTAGCACTGTGGTTTGTGTTTTGTTTACTAATTCAAAGGCCTTCAGATTAGGTACAGTAATGGAAAAAACTAAGTGCACACCATGACTCAACAGTTTGTAGTCACATTTACAGTAATAGCAACAATCCTAGTTGTTTTCTGTTTCATAATGTGGAAGCATTTTGTCCAACTCTACAATGTAACCTACAATATTTACTTTGATCTCCATGCTCATACAGTCATAAACAGTCTAAAATTTGAATCAAGTTGTCTACAGAACAGAAAATATTTTAAAAAGTGCATATGTATGATGATCTCATGAATGTTGTGACATGCTAACAGCAGAGGCAATTTCCACAGTAACATAATCTGAATGACATCATCAGTTTTTGACAATTTTTGCCACTCTTTTAAAATCTGTCTGGTCATGTGACCAGACTTGATGTTGGAGTCAAGGATATGAATCTTGCCCATTGTGATGGATGGAAGAGATGGTCTAAACTTCCTCCTCTCTCTGCATCATGAAGCCTCCTTATCATTATGCTACTAACACTTAGCATTCGTCAACCACGCATAGGTGGAAATAAGAGCGTTACGCAGCATAAGTAATCACCCGGCCGGAACACGGTGTGCTAATCAATAAAACATCATTTAAAAAAGCTTCGAGGCAAATAATTGTCCTCGAGGAATTTTAATAATCGAGGTACTCGAATCACTCGAGGAATCGTTGCAGCCCTAGCAAACATACTTCCAGCTGCACAGCATCCAAAACTAGAGGAAATGTTGTTCAAAGAAGCAACGCCTCAACCAAAAACATTATAAACAAAAAGAACCAATCAGAAACTAACATAACAGAGTTACTCCAACATGGTGCCACCATTCTTTAGTCCCAGTCAGCCACTAAATGAGGGTGTAGTTAGTTTTAGACATGACTGGACTGACAGTAGAGGTGCACAAAAGCACTGCAGGACAAAAATGCATTTTTCAAGATGCACCAATTATTATTCTATGAGAATAGAGCATAACCTTTAAAACATTTCATTTTGTCCCTTTCATTAGAGCCATGCAAGACAAATAGGACACTGAAAATAATGAAAATGGATATGCAGTAATGATTCAGTGAGATGATAGAGTTTGTCATGGACTGCTCCCTAGTACATCATTATGCAATATGAGTAGCATAATGCAGAATAAATCAGCCTAAAGCTGCTGCTTTAAATTAGACTCCAATCAATTTTGCATTATTGTTTTTTACATTTGAATAAAAGCATTGTGCATGTGTGAGTCTATGCAGAAATTAAACGTTTTTCTTTCAGGATGAGTTGTCTTTGGGGAGAAGATTGCAATTTAACTCAATCATTTAAACATGAATATATTACTTTTTTATGCCTAACAAAGTTGGCTCCCTGGAGTTGCAAACAGAAGCAAACCACTTTTTCACTTAACTTTGAAATATTTTGCATTCATGCAGAAAGTTTAGAGTTTCCTGAAACTCTGCAACCTACAACCTATCAAACATTGTCATTTTGTCGAAATGCATGGCATCTCTGACATCCTTTGGCGTCGATGCCCCAATGTAAAATGTGTCACTTTGTCAAACAGAGAAAATATCAGAATTCTCAGGAGATGGCTGGAGCAGGGAAACGACAAGCCCCATATTTAACTTTAGACTGGAAGAAGGATTTTGGTTCCTCCAAACCCACTACTGTGTCACTACATCTCTTACAGGGGATACACACAATGAGTGAAGTGGAGGACCCAAATGCAGGGAAGAGGCAAGAGGCAGGCCCTTGATAAATAAACAGCTGTTTGCTAAAACTGAGGAAAATCAAAAACTCCAAGTAAAATTCAAAACAATAGTTCACAGGAGTAACTTGACGACCAATGAAACAGGCTGGTGACAACAGCAGGAGGATCTGAGATGAGAACATCAACTAGCATTTATGCTAGGAAGGGATATTAATCACTGGAACCCAAGGTATTGATGGATTGATTTTATTTAAATGGGACACTACAATGTTGTGGTTAGTACACCGGATTTAGCAAAATGCTAATTTCCACTCAGAGTCCCATAAGGGTAGGTGAGTTAATGAGAAAATGAGAGACAGCTAGAGAGTGATGGGAAGGTAGTGGGTAAATCAGGAAACAGAAAGAAAGCATAGTGAGCATTAGCAGATGGAAACTTTAAAACACACAGAAACTCCAAGTACTTCTGTTCCTTCCTTGGCCTGAATCGAAGAGGCAACAGGTGTGACGCAAATTGTAAATTAAATGAGAAGCTATTAACTTAAAAACAACTCAAGTTGGCATTACAGTGACTCATTTTTCTACTGGTTCAGGGCTTTGCAAACAGAAGGGAAGCAATAAACTTCAAGGCTTCCAAGGCCACTCTAAACAAAACACAACAACAACAAAAAATACAATCCTAGCTAGAAAACAAAATCAGCTCTTATCTGACAAAGCAAGTACAATTTCTGAGCTCCCTGTCTGGCCACAAAACAACGAGGAAAGTTAGTTAAATGAAAACGGCGGAGGACCCTCGCCAGTATTTCCATCTAAACAAGATCTCTTGAATGGAAAAGTTCAAAAATCAGAAAGATCAAATCAGAGTTGCTGAAACATTCGGTACACAGAGCTAAACACAGAAGCTTTTATGCAATCCAGTGATGAAGAGGAAGTGACTATGGTGTGACAGCAGGACTGCAAACAAAAGAGGAGAAAGGTTGCCCTGAACATTTCCAGGGGTTTTCTAACCCCTGGAAACTCTGGGCGTTCTCTAAGAAAAGCCCTAGAGATTAGCTGACTTTAACATGCTTACCAGAATACACAGGAAACCAAGAAACAAGTTATAAAAACATACAAAATACTAAAGTACAGAGCCAGAAGTCTAAGAATGTAAAAACTAATGAATTAACTGAATTTGGAAACTCAATGGTGAAAATCTAAAAATAAGGAAAACAAAAGTTCCAAAGATCATGACATACAAACTGACGTTAGTCAGTAGAGCGTCCAGATCAGTCGTCTTCAGTAACGTCTTCAGCTGCATCTAAAAACACCAGCTGTTACAGTGTCCATAGGCAATGAATTTTAATATGATGGAGGACAAATGAGGGTTTAATTTTCTTTCCAGCTGGTGGCAGTAATGCACTATTGTTTGCCAACCACTAATAAATATCACAAGAAAAAGAACAGGGTTTGATACTGAAGAGAGAGCCTGGGAAACATGTTACCACATCCCAGAAAAAGGCACCGCAGCCTTGCAGAGAGAAGGTTCTGGGTTCAAATCCCGGTTGAGGGTCTTTCTGCATATGATGTTAAGGTAAAAACAGTCTTTTATATGAAACCATAATACATTCTTATTTGACCAGGACAAAATTATTTTATATTTCTCAGAAAACCCTTCAAGTTTGGATTGGAGTTAATATTTAGTTGTGATTTTCAGAAATCAACACAACTGAGGCTTCGCACTCGGCGCATTGTGTCACTATGACTCAGCAGTTACAGCTTGGTCACTCCGGAGAGGAAGATGTTGACAGGTTTAAAGTCTATGACAATTTAAAGTAATTTCCACCCAGTTTGTGGTGACAGTTTCTTCTAGAACTCAACAAACCTTCAATTACTTGCACACGTGAAATCTGTTCCTACCTGAAAGACTGTGAATATGTAACTGTTTAAACATGTCTCCAAGAGATATTTCTGGGCTTTGATAAGTTTTATTCAGATTTCCACAGAGTTCAACTGACTTTACAGATTGACTAATTTGATGAAAGTCATGAAAGTCACACATAAACAATTTCAACGGTCATCACAAAAGGGAAACGAAATGGCATCTTTTTTAATGATAATTCACATGCTGCTTATATTATTGTTCAGCGAATTGAAATGTAAATTAATTAAATGCAGAAAGCGTTAGTCAATCCTAAATTCAGTTTGTTGCAAAACATTTATACACGCTTTATTCTTCAGGTAGAAATAAATGATTAAGTGACTCAGTTTGGTTGTAAAAACGTGAAGTTGTGAGTGAAGGAAAGAAGCAGGTGGATAAACAGAATCCAACAAACTGATCAACGCGAAGCTGTAACGAGACAAAAATAAGTCAGTCAGAATTTGGCTCAGATGATTATATCCAATAGTTTAAGGTAGTTTGCAATGAAAAAGACGTATCAAGAGTTTACAAATTGATTTGCTGCATATAGTTCATACTGGTGACCAATAAGTCAGACCAAATAAATTAGAAATATACTTTTGATCCAGAAATGTGGGCCATACAGGAACATGCTACTGGGGAAATCAGCCTGTGATTCTGCTTATGCATTAAAAAAAACAAACCTTGTTTGCTCCAACTGCTGCCTTCTCTTTATTGAATCCTATATCTCCGATCAACACTTCATTGATTCTTTATGAAGTTTAGGTTAATCTTCAGAATTAACATGAATAAATGCTTAAAATCTAACTTTTGGAAGCTGTCCTGATTTATCAAGAGTGTTTCTCTAAAATTTGTGATTTTTAGGAAGCGTTTTATATTTAAGGAGACGGTGCTTTCAACTTGCTCTCTGGACTTCTTGTTCAAGAAACTAAATAAGCAGCCAAAATATAAATGATTTACATTAAGCACTGACATGGCAGCTGAACAAAACTTTCAGAAATATATAAGATGAGTCGTTCTTCTTGCAACATGCTGGAGGAAAAGAAACACCCTAATATTTTTTTACAGCACTGCCTCCATTCAGTCACCACATCCACATATTTATCTAATCAGGTATAAAAACAATCTCCTGATGACTCACACTTCATCTGTGAAAGCAGAAATGGAGGAAAAAGTTTTAGCTTTTTGTAAGAAAGATTTAATTGGCGGTGAATCAAGATGTAGAGAAAGTCTTGATTTTACATTGTTTGAAGGTGTTGTGTGATTATTCTTTCCTGAAAATTGTGAAGTATGGTGATTTCTTTTCTAAAACCACAAACAATGTGTCGTTCAAATTTATTCTGTCGAGGTTTTGCTGCAGTCATTTCCTTACCTTACCTAGTAAAACGCTAAAGCTTCACAGAAATCATTTGAAAACTGGCTCTCAATAAGTCAAGTCAACAAGCTGTGAGATTCTGACGTGATTCATATCCCGTCAATAATGTTATATTTAACTGTAACAGCATGGTGGCATTACTCAAAACTCCTTTTCCTGCAATCCTTCAGCTTTTGTGGATTTGGGTTTGTTGCAGTTCGGCGAATAGTGACCAGTTCTCTAAATTAGCTTTGAATTAACAGTGATTTAGTTTACAAAATAGTATAAGGAATTATGTTTAAAGGAAAAGGTCACCTACTTGTATTTACTTTTTTTTTAGCATTTTGAACAAAACAGAAGGAAAGCTGAATAGAAACATTAGAAGCAGCTGAGTTATAATTTATGGCGACGCTAAGTGCTTTTAAATGTAATTTGCTCAAAGCTGGGAGCGTCACGTCTGAGCATCTGCTTTGCAATGAGAACAAGCCGATAAATCAAAAACATTGCAAATGCAGACAGAATTTTCTGGATGGGTAAAACCTGCTCCATTTGAATTGGAAAAGATGCATTTTTGCTTTTTGTGTGCATGTTCTGTTTGAAAGAAACAGAACCCCTAAAGAAAATCAACCTAAAGGGAAGGTTGATTTGAGCCTTTGAGCCCCACTATAGAAGAAACAGTCAAAGTAAATTTTAGTTCTTTTCCTGAAAATAGGCAGTAGACTACTTTATTTTATTATTATTATTATTATCATCTTACGGCAAGAAGTGTTTGGATTACTGATGGTGCTTTTGGAGGATGGGGGAGAAATCTGTCATCTCCATCTATATTCTTTCACAGATCTCAAATTGTTCCTGCATAGTGTTTTTTGGGGGACAACAAGAGTGCTCACGACATCGATAAGCTAATAAAAATAAGTTGTTTTTTTTCCATCAGTCAAAGGATTCTATTGTTGTGGTTTAAACAAGTGGACAGTCAGTCCGGGATCTCCAGATGGCCGGCCATAACTCCATCTATCCAGTTTCATAAAAACTAGCCTCTAAAAGAATTAATTATTTATTGTTTTCATTTAACATTTCTGAGTTTGTTTGTTTTTTATAAAAACTGGAAAACTAGATTATGAGTCGTGATCTGCAGGCTTTCTAGCACCAGCATATGAACAGGAAACTACTAAAGGAAAAGTTGATTTTAGCCCCAACTATAGAAGAAACAGTCAAAGTAAATTGTAGTTCTTTTCCTGAAAATAGGCAGTAAGCTACTTTAAGAAAACTCTTGTGCGACATTTAACAGCACCCCTATCAAGCAGTGACACATCAAGTCACTTTAAGCAATGGGTTTTTGTCCTTGTCCTGCTCTTTAGGAGACAAAATGTGTTATGTTTTCTGTCCGTTTTTTCCTCATTTAAAAAGCCTTAAAAATCTCCCGCAGAGGAAGGGACATCTTGTTATGAAAAGGAAAGAATGGCTGTGCTATTTCTGTCTGTCAAATCCGGATACAGAAAAATGGTGAATGTTCATAATGTTCCTTTTTCTGCTGCTGACCGTCACAATTATCGGTTCTTCTGAGTGAAAGAGAACAGCAGCAACAGGGGGAAAGCAAACATCGCTCTACACGATTTTCAACCAACAACAACAAGTTTTTCTTTTCTGTTTATGTGAATATTTTTAAGTGGTTATCCACCCACTAAAGAAAACTCATGAATGAATGAATAATCAGTGACATGGTTTCCTGTTTTTGCTGGGCAGCAAAGTTAATTAAACTGTCATGTCTGAGAGGTAATCTCAGTGCAATCTCCAAACTGCACAAAACTTTAAAATCTAAATCTCTGATGAAAGACAATTTCAAAATAAGACTTTATTCTTATGCAAGCTACAGAGAGCAAAGAAACATTATTGATGTTTAAGGCAAAACTGTTAAAGCTTTGATGGCAAGTTTGCAAGCCGACTGTTTTCTTCTGAATATATTTGTGCAACAAATATTTTATGACTGGTGCAATATTTGCATCAGTGCAGTCATTGGGAGTATTTGCTCACATTGCATCATGCCAGTTTGTTATAAAACTTGAAAAGCTCATCAGAGCACACTGGTGAAGAGATAGGGGGAAAAAAAGAGTTTTGTGAGAAATATAAATTCAAAATAGGCAGAAAAACACAAGTTCACTTTTTGAACCTGTAGGAAGGATGATATTGTTTTATTTTATTTTGCTGGAGCAAGAACTTACAATAGATTAAGACATGCAATCATTCTTGGACTTGTGAAATCCTCTTAATCCCAGGGGGATAAACTTGAAAAGTGCAACAGGCAAAACAATTAGCTTCGGCAGATATGGCATTTGAGAGTGAGAGACAAAACTCAATACGGAGCGCATCACAAACTTCTGTCTGTTTATTGTTGGCATTTACTGGCTGCAACGTTTTGGGATATGTCCCTCTCAACTGAAATAATTGCCAATCCATCTGTAAATAACTATTGTAGGTCTTTATACTTTGTTTAACTTGTTTATACAAAAGAGAATAAAAAGTAAATCCGATTTTTTATTTAGAATTTTGAGAAGATACTGGACATACTAGCCAACAATAATTTCTAGATGTATAAGGTTGTGCAGGGATTTCACAACAATTTGCAAAATCACAAAACAACTTTTTCTTCAGATGAGCTGTATAAAATTATCCTTTGGGTTGATATCTTTTGTTAATGTGCAAATTTTGTGTAATTTTGTTTACTTCAATAATATTTGCTCATAAACTGTTCTAATGTTACCCTCCTTGGGTTAAAGGTAGCTAAAGTCGCTAGATTTGTCTCATTTGAATAAAGTCGCTTGATTGGCCTGAAAAGTTATTAAACATGTCAATAAAAAATGCTAAGATAGCAAAAGTGCTTTCCCTCTTTGTCACCAAACCCCCACTCATCCTCACTTTTGGCCACGCTCCTATACGTCTCCTGGCTCCACCCACTTTGGACAGAATTTTTCAAAACTTTTCTGGGGTCGGGATTATGCTGTTACATCAGGTTTAGTTTCTCTTTAAACTCTGTTCAGCTGCTCCTAGTTTTGTGTGGCCGTATGTGATTTATTGAATAGTCTTAAGTCTGTTCTTCAGTCGCTGAGTCTTGGCATCTACCTTATCTTCTGTAAGCTTCTGTGTGTCTCCTGAAGAAGAGCATCCTCACACCATAATGCTGCCACTGCCGTGTTTCACAGTCAGGTTGCCGTGTTCAGGGCGAAGTGCGGTGCAACTTTTCTAACAGGGAGTAAAACAGAACCAGTCACAAACGTAGACCACACTTTTCAGATACCTACTTGTATAAATGACACATTATTAAGTAAAATGTTTGTTTATTACATAAAATCCCAGTAAAATAAACTGATTTTAATGTCTCCATCTGGCTCTGCATCTGTTTGCAATGCACCGTATACATGCTAAAAATACCACCCAGATCTGTTCTGGAACTTTTCTTAATAACAAGCCCAGAAATATTTTTACGAACAACCTCGGCTGCAGGTATGAACAATTTCATGGCACAAAACCGACATAAAGATGAAGCCATAACATCTATTTCCTAGTGTTATCAGGTTCTGAATTCACCTCTTTTATGCCTTCCTGTCACCATGGCACCAGCAATAGGAAGCAGTTTGATAACTCAGTCGCTTTATCAGAAAAAAGCCCAGCTGACATTTGGACTGAGATGGCTGATATGACATTCATTTCACCTCCTTTCAGCCCACATGTACGTCTCTGTGTTCTCACAGACCAATAATCAGACTGCAAACAGATGTGTTGTGATAAAGCCTGTGAAAAGATCCTTATTATTTCTATTTTGTTGTAAAGATTCAAAGTGCTGTCAGTGTTATTCAATGCAAGACACTCTTTCCATCTCACCCATACTATATAAACTACATCATATATGGAAGAATTTGTAAAACGTTTTTATATAAATTATTGCAGAAACTTACTCTGGAAATTTAGTCACATTTTCAAGGAATCCTTTGTTACAGTTATTGATTAATGTGCCTGACAATTTATACAAAATTTATTCATGAACAATTTCATACCTCAAAACCGACTAAAGGTGTTCATACCTGCAGCCGAGGTTGTTCTTCAAAATATTTATTTTTAGCAATAGAATTTCTTTTTCATACTTTTTTACGTGAACCTTCTAATTAATAACCATTGACGACTAAATATGATGTGACACAGGCCAGTTCAGCTCCACCATTCTTCAACATATGAAAGACAAGCGAACATGTCAAACCCTAACTGCCCTGTAGCCGTGAAACCGGCATAAGAACATTTTTACAAAATAAATTCTTACAAACAGCAATAGTGTGGTTAGGCTTTTATCGTGTTATCAAAAAATAATTGACTTAATTAGTTCAATAATTTAAACAGTTTAAATAATTAAAAGAGAAGTCTTGCAATATTTTCACTTCCATTTTTACCAGCTTGTGTTGAGCGCCGTCACGGTTGCCAGGCGACAGGATGTATACCTGTCGCCTGGCAACAGGGCAGGAATAAATCTGAATCCTAGACCGTCCAATTTCACAGCCGCTAACTTTTGGTCGTCATGGTTGACGAAGGACCCGGCCTCTTCCAGGAACGCTGCCCTTGAATTCGAACACACCTTAAATCTTTTTACGGGGGCGTATTATGTATTTTCCAGGTGTGTAGTGCCATTTTATAGCACTATCAAGTAACTATGTTGCCTTCAGTTGTCATGAAAATACTGTATGTATCAAAACAACTTAAAGGAAATTTGCATCATAGCCTCTTTAAGGAGCTCCTACCCTTTCAGTACGTTATCACAACAATGATGTCCACTGATGTTGTTTACAATGGTCGGCATTCTCTTCAGAGCATTGTAGTTCCATCAGGTGTTTGCTAGTTGCTGCTGCCGCTAGTCTGATGGAGCAGAGTGGGGAAGGCTTGGGGGAGAGGTTGTCTGTGGGGCTGAAGCTAAGTAGACTGAAGTTCCAAGGCAGAGATTTCGGCAATTGTATGAGCAAGCATTTAGGCACCCCAGAACGGTTGCCATGGGAGACTCAATAATGATTTCTCATTGGAAAGAGTCAAAGCAACAATCAAGGTATGTTTTTGATGAGATAATAATATTAAACCTGATATATATAGCTGAAAAAAAGTTGATTTTACATAATACACCCCATTTATCCTGTAAGTTGCAAATCAAGTGGTTGCCAAAAAAGTTTGACTTAAATCTGACTTTTATTTACAGTTGTAAATTGTTAAAACTGTCTTTTTCCAGATTCCATTTAATGCAGAAAGCTATCCATGATCATGGATTCAAATCAGCACTTGTAAATTATACCTAATTACCAAAGCCAATATTGGAAAACGATCTCTGATTCCCTCTGATACTGATTATAAGTTGCTTATGTTCCCATGTAGTTCTTTAGATGAGCAACAATGTGAAATAACATGGAAGGAATGTGACGCCTGAGGAGAACCACACCAATTTAGCTTGAATTAAATTAGTCATGTTGAATGTGATAATTACTCTTGTTAAGCAAAATGATCATCCGACACGAGGCGCTGCCGCAACGTGGCATGACTATAGCTTGTGGGCATTTTATTTTCTTACTCATAACAGTGGGGGATGGGCTGCCCCTAATTTAATAGCTTTAATGACTGGAAGCTTGGAAATTTTCCAACAGTTGCTGTGCAGTCAAGCACTGTGGGTACACACGTAGGTTCTTAAAATTGATCTGGTCGTACCACAACAAATATACCGGCATTAAATCCAAACTGATGTGATATAACAGCCTGTTCTCGCTCCAAACTCATGACAACCAGACTGGCTTTATACAGGGCAGAAATGAAGCACAGTAGGTGACCTGTAATATCTGAAACAGATGCTCTGGGTCTCAAGCTGCTGGCTATGTCTACATGTGATTAATTCAGTTCGCTTTATTTATTTAAAAGGGATCTCAAGGCATCTTGCATATTAAAAAGTAACATTTAAAATGCAGATCTGAGCTTCTATAACAGCAATTCAGTTGCACTAGTTTTCAGTAGATGTTTTCTATACACCACTGTCATCTTCAGACTTTGTTTGGGAAGGATTTCTAAAGTCGGTTTTCATTCACTAAAACTGCAGTGTATAAATATTTTTTCACAGATCATCTGTCTCATAAACTGTGACAACATAAACAGTTTAAGCAAATATGTAAATACATATATATCTTTTATAAAAGTTACATATTGCAGCTTTAAGAGAGAAATGTTTTTGCTTGTTTAGTCTTTTTTTGTTTGTTGTGTCTGAACTTTGACATGTTAACTGAAGCTGGTAGAGTTTCAGGATCAGCTGGATTTTTACAGTTTCTGTTAGCATTGCAGATGCTAAGAGACACTTGGCCGATACTTTACCCTAGTAGTCAAATATAAGCAGCAAAGTTGGTCACTCATTGTTTCTGTATTATTGTTTCAAAAACACTGACTGTGTGGAATCTGCTGCTTCGATTTAAATAACTCGAGAACCAGGTGAAGAGATGTCCTGATGCACACAACTTTGGAAATTTGGAAAGTGTCTGATACCTTTCATAATGACTACAAAAACTTAATTTCATCCCACAACTTTTTTACTTACAGTTCCTATTTTTTATTGGAAACTTTAACCTTAAACTTTAATCAAAATTGATCCCAGAAATGGTTCAAAATATGTTTAACCTGCACAACTCTGACAGACTGTTGATTTATATTTCAAATGTTGAAAATAAACTGAACCACTTTTGTATTTCTACTCATCTTATGCACTTAGAGAGAAATCCAGTCACCAAACCAATCCGCAGATGCCCAAGCTCTTCATTGAGTTTAGGGTCAATAAAACACAAAGATGTTTGCTAATGCAGTCTATCGCCTCCTCAATCTGCCTGCAATTTAAAAAAAACAAAACAGCTCTTAACAAGGCCTTGTTTTATTTAAAGTCTGTTTCTTGGTTGAGTGAACAAAACAGCCTAATTTAAATTCACGATCGCCCAGATGTTTCTCTGAGTGGTAAGCTGACAACATCTGTGTTACTCTTCTACCTGCAATTACTGTCTTATCATTTTGCGCTTTAGACATTTTTTACACAATTCTTGAGTCATCATAGGCTGCTGATAATTATTTTAACTTCTTTTTTATTATTTTTATAGGCAAGCAATTGTTAAAAATGTTTGATCAATTGTGATTTAAACATTTCATTGGCTATCTGGGGAAGATGGTGATCTCAAACTTTCCACAATTTTTTTTTGTTGTTATAGAAATCTCTTGAGAAAATAGTTTTAATCGTCATTAGATTTATAAGTTCTAATAAGCTATAAATTCCTGATAAATCTAATAAATAACTAAAAAATGTATCAATTAATGAATCAATAATACAAATCTTGTTTTCACTTAAAAATATATCAATAATATATTTGCTTCTAGACTTCTCAATATATAATTTTTTCCCCTTTAATTCTGCTTTTTACAATGTAATATTGTGTATTAATTAGTGATTTTACTGATTGATGAAAGAAAAACTAGATTTTTCATTAAAATACTAAAGCAGCTTTCGAGAAACGGTATCCACACTGAGAAAGCAGTACAGCTCTCTTCACTGTATTTCTTTCAAAACAATCTTATTTTTTGTTTCTTCTTCTTAAATATAACCAATGTTTTTTTTATATGTTCATTGTGTTTGTGCGCTGCTGCAAGTGCATATAAAATATGGCCTGCATGCTGACATCTGCAGAGACCCTAGTGCATCCCAGTGAGAGGATACAGTTGATAAAAAAAATATTACATCACCCAGGCGTTGCAGGTAAACAAACAACAAAGCGAAATAGGAGATATGGAGTAAAAGTAGCAGAATTGGACTTTAGATTAAGTCATGTGTTACTACTGTCATCAGCTGAATGTAACAGACTGGAATCTTCTATTTACAGGGACAATGATTATTCAGGGTGTTTCAGCCAATCAAAAAATACGAAACACCTACGAGCTGAAAGTCCCAAGAAAGTAAGTTCTTCTCTAGCAAAACATGAATACTGAAAACATTTGTCTGAAAGCTTCTCCAGAAAACAAAGTTTAAAGAATAAAAAGTCCAGCAGTGCAGAAATGACTGTGCGTGACAAGGATACTTATTACCTCCACCTGATTTAGCCGTGCAACCATTCAGCTTACTCTGAATAATTTAGAGCCCCAGTAATGTGGACTTGTATAACTTCTGCAAGACTCAGATTCAGTCGCTGCAACATAATAAAAATTATTATGACGCACGCAGCTGATGGTCATCCTGAAGATTTGACTCCTGTGTCTTTCTTTGAACCGCACAATTTTAGACTAGAGGGGGCTTAACTTTTTTCTACCAGGCTTTAACACCAAGCAGCAGGGTGAAAATGAGGTACAACAAGGCAGCAGCAGGAATGTCGAAGTTATAAAAACAGGCCTTATAAAGAGACAAACATGGCACAAATTGTCTTGTATGTCAGCAACCTGCTTTTAAAGAGTCTGGCTCTTGTAAAGCTATAATTACCTGGAGTCAATGTCCTCAGAATAGACAGAGGGTGGACTTTACTTCAATTAGCATCATCTGTTTCATCTTCCCGCGCAGACGGGAGAAGTGTGGAGATGAGTGTTTGTCCCATGCACCTGCGTCGAGAGAGGCCAGCCTCTCCTCGACACAACAGAGAAATCCTGCAGAATGAAGCAGGCGGCTTTCAAACGCTCCCTTTGAAGAAAAAGCTTGCGTTTTGAAGTCTCGATGTGACACTGCAATTCCTCTCTGATGAAGAAGTGCAGCGGTGCAATCTGTGCACGCAGCCTCTGGTAGAATTTTGAATGCGGGGAGCTCTTTCAACTTCTCCTTTGTTCCAAATGTTCCCAGATACAATCAGTCTGTGGAATGCCATGAGTGCCACAGTTTTGTTATTTTGCAGCTTGTTTTAAATGTTCTCTATCTGTTTAAAGATTTATAAATGAACAGAAAGTTGCTTTTGTACAACACCTTGCAAATGTATTCATTCATTCTTCCATCTTTCCATTTATTTTTATGGAGTTTTCTGTAATCGACCGACACAAAGTCACGCGGAATTGTGAAGTGGAAAGAGAAAACCTGGTTTTCAAACTTTTTATAAAATAGGAATCTGAAAGGTGCAAACTGCATTTAGAGTCACACTCCTCAGGTAAAAATGTTGCAAACCTCATATTATCGTTAGGGGTTGTGAACCACAGCTGCCTGTGAATTGCTAAAATCCATAAATATTTGAGATTCACTCTAAAAACACTAATAACTGCCTATCTAAATATATCATATAACAAATATACTTTAGCATGCATGAATACACAACATGGAAATCATCGTAGCACGACTACCAAAAAGTCACATCTACAGTTTTGGGCGTTCAGCAAATTTTCCTGGCAATGAAAATGATCAACATTTGTGACTTTGCAGCTTTTCAAACAAAAGCCAATAGTAGTATTGTTCCCAGGCATTACAGCTTCCCAGCTGCATTTACTTTCAAATATTTTATACATGCTTTATGAAAAAATCCACAAATAAGAGAATTCTTAATGATTGCGGTATTATTAATATTATTAAATTGGTGAATCTGCAAATACTGTATATCTTTACCAACTTTGCACACCTAGACACCAAATTTGGCTGTACGAAAAATAGTTCGAGCTTATTGAAAGTATCTGTGAACACCAATTTTAAAGTCTTGCTCAGTTAGATTTAAATCTGAACTTTGACTAGTCCAACACATAAATAACTAAAGCATTTCACTGTCATCCTGCAGGAAGTTCAACATCTTGCCCAGGATTCAGGTCTTTCTATAAAATGCATATATTAAATAAATATCAACATGAAGAGTGGCTGTTAAATCCAGCATAATAAAAGCACTGTAATGAGAAGTAAACTACTGTTTTGTAACTTTAAGCAGTGTACATGTATGTAGTTAAGAAAGAGCAAAGTATGTCAAGAGGTTGGGTATCAATATAAACTTAAATTTCGCCTTACTCCTTCTTGAACATGCAGCTTTAAAAGGTGAGAAATAATAAATAATAAATATGGTTGATGTGGTTTCTTTGCATCCCCTCAGAGTAATGTTACCAACACTATGCTTCGCCGTAGAGAGGATGTGTTCAAAGTGATGTGAAGTGTAAGTTTTATGTCGCAATTTATTTAGAATAAAAGAGGCTAGATGCAGATATACACCACACGTGTATATTTGTATAAGAAAAAATTAAGAGCAATGTTTTTTTTCTGGGTTTTTTTACCATGTTATAGTTAATAAAATATATTTAGGTCTCTGGCAGGTACATGACAAAATTCAAATAAATTCAGCAACTGTGAATATTTTTGTAAAAACCCTGCATATTTTGTAAATTAAAAAGTATTGACGGCTGACAAAATCTGGCCTCCCCTTGGCATTATCAGATATAAAATGAACCACCAGCAACAGTTTGATGGTCCCTATGCTACTTTTTCACCATGTTCCAACACAACCTGTAAAAGCTCAGGAAAAGCGAAAAGGCAGAGCTGTCATCATCATGACAGCGAAACAGGGCGTCAAAGAGGCTGGCAGCACCACAGGCAAGGTCTGACACTGCTCTATGGGCCCCAGGAAGAACAAGCCAAATCAACAAATGCCTTTCTAGCCTTTCACACACACAGAGCACCAGAGAACAGAGCTGGAATGTGTAGCACAGCACCTGAATCAGGTGAGGTTTTTACGCTGAAATATGACACACAGGATGACTTGTCCTCTACTTTCACACCACAGAGAAATTTACCTGCTGCAGGGGGGAAAAAAGAAGAGAAACGCTCCAGATTCGGGTGCAATGACTTCTACCACTCTGAATTTAAATAGGCATTTTCAAGCTTAATAGGCATGTTGTCTGCAACCACAGAAATGTGATGAAATCCCTACAGAGGCCTCCATGCTGCTTTTATGTAGAACAGTGCTCAGGTAGGCGCTAACCTCCAAAACTCTGCCACTGGCTATTTTCAGCCCTGCCTGGAAAGTGCTGTTGCATTGTCTGAACAAAGACGCAAAATCCAAACCGAAGTACCTCAGCACAGTGTTGCTCATGCTTTATTTCATAGTGACACTTCATACAAAAACTTTTTAGAGCATAAAACAGAGCCATTTTTACTCCCAGTGGTTGTACAGTATAGAAAACAGGTCTTAAAATGTCATGCAGAAAGTACACTGCTCAAAAAAATAAAGGGAACACTTAAACAACACAATATAACTCCAAGTAAATCAAACTTCTGTGAAATCAAACTGTCCACTTAGGAAGCAACACTGATTGACAATCAATTTCACCTGCTGTTGTGCAAATGGAACTTTGTACAGAACAAAGAATTCAATGAGAATATTTCTTTCATTCAGATCTAGGATGTGTTATTTGAGTGTTCCCTTTATTTTTTTGAGCAGTGTACATTGCATTGGGCAGAAAAAAATATATCTATTGGTTTAGTCTAAAAGAGGAACCTTATGTGCTATATATATATATATATATATATATATATACTGTATATATACATGTATATATATATATACACACCATTTTATTAGGTACACCCTGTTAGTACTGGGTTGGACCCTCTTTTGCCTTCAGAACTGCCTTAATCCTTCATGGTATAGATTCAACAAGGTACTGGAAACATTCCTCAGTGAGTCTGGTCCATATTGATATGATAGCATCGCGCAGTTGCTGAAGATTTGTCAGCTGCACATCCATGATGTGAATCTCCCGTTCCACCACATCCCAAAGCTGCTCTATTGGAAAGAGGTCTGAAGACTGTGGAGGGCATTTGAGTTCAGTGAACTCATTGTCGTATTCAAGAAACCAGTCTGAGATGATTTGTGCTTTATGACATGGCGTGTTATCCTGCTGGAAGTAACCATCAGAAGATGGGTACACTGTGGTCATGAAGTGATGGACATGGTCAGCAACAATACTCAGGTAGGCTGTGGCATAGACACCATGCTCAGTTGGCACTAATGGGTCAGGGAAATATCCCCCACACCACTGCACCACCACCAGCAGCCTGACCCATTGATACAAGGCAGGATGGATCCAAGCTTTCATGTTGTTGATGCCAAATTCTGACCCTACCATCCGAATGTCGAGACTCATCAGAGCAGGGAACATTTTTCCAGTCGTCTATTGACCAATTAATGACCCTGTGTGAATTGTAGCCTCAGTTTTCTGTTCTTAGCTGACAGGAGGGGCACTCAGTGTGGTCTTCTGCTGCTGTAGCCCATCCGACTCAGGGTTCGACATGTTGTGCATACAGAGATGCTCCTCTGCATACCTTGATTGTAACGAGTGGTTATTTGAGTTACTGTTGCCGTTCTATCAGCTTGAACCAGTCTGGCCATTCTCCTCTCACCTCTGGCATCAAGGCATTGCTCCCACAGAAATCCCGCTCACTGGATATATTCTCTTTTTCAAACCTGTAAACCCCAGAGATAGTTGAAAAAGTGAAAATCCCAGTAGATCAGCAGTTTCTGAAATACTCAGTCCCACAACCATGTCACGTTCAAAGTCACTTAAATCACCTTTCTTCCCCTTCCTGATGTTCAGTTTGAACTGCAGCAGATCATATTGGCCATGTCTACATGCCTATATGCATTGCTTTGCTGCCATGTGATTGGCTGATTCCACATTTGTGTTAAAGAGCAGTTGGACAGGCGTACCTAATAAAGTAGCCAGTGAGTGCATAGCACATAAGGTTTATACACAGTCATGATAAGTAGACAAAACTATTAATAATTTTTATAAGTAATTTTGGCTTTAGGGAACCTAGTTAGAAAGTTGCTCTACTTAAGCAAGTAGAATTAAATTATTTTACATACTGATTGCAGAGCTTTAATAACTGAAGAAAGTACTTATTTTCTTAAAAAATAAATACTTTAAAATCTCACCTTGTTCTCATGAGTTGAATCTTATGCTAAAATACATACATTAACCAGGTTGTCTCCTGTCATTGTTCCCAACAACACTTTTAGCAAAGAATTACGACAATAGGATTAACTGAAACCATTGTACTAACAATCCGATCCAGGGTTGCCTTCTCTGCTCAACAACTAAAATATTTCCACAATTATAATTCAGACACTTTAATACCCTAAAACATTTGCTTTCCATTGTGCCGTTGTGAGAATGCAAAGTGCCATGAAACCCATCGTTAACTCATTTTAAAATATTGCTGCAGGCAGGTGCTAAATTCGCCTCCCACACTGTTTTTGGAGGTTTGGTGAGCGCTGACACCACATGGCATTAAATGAAGCACTGAGAGAAATATGGCAGCCGTGTGCGAGCCTGGCTGCAGAGGGCAGCCCGGGGCGAGCACTTTGTAGCTGAAGATATGTTTACGGCCCCTAATGGGTCGGAGCAGGTCCAAGGAATCTAAAACCAAGCCAGAAGTTGAGGTCAGAACGGTCAGCAGAGTAAAATGTTCAGGTTTAATTATGACGTTGTGAATCACTGAAGGGCAACCAGAACTTTCACTCCAGGAGAAAATTTATTAGTAGGTAGTTGGTGGATAATATGAGGGTTTTGAAGCCTGTTTCTGATTCTTTTCTAATACAACCACCAAGCAGTTCATGTGTTTAATATTCAAAACTCTGCATACTCAAACAAATTTGCAACCTCTGTTTCCCCTAAAACTTTAAAATACTGCCCATAGCCCCCCTCTTTGCAGGTGACAAGCTCAAATGAGAGATAGCTTCATTAGCTTCCTATAGCTAATTGGATTAGCGCTTCAGGCACTACAATAACGGCTGAATTTAGCGAGGCAGGCTGAGAGAATGGGGATGAAGGGGGGAGCCAATTTTCCAGTGAAATGAGCTTTGCTTCAGGTAAAGGGAAAAACTCCTGCAAAGAAATAAAGAAGCTGAGTGTTGAAGCATTTTCTCCTAGCAGGCTCAGTAATGAGGCACAGAATTTACGTTCAGTGTGTTACAAGAAAGGGCACCCGGCTGCAAATTGCTTGACTGCATCTGGTGTCATAATGCAACACAAGAACTGCGAGTCGCATGTCAAATTGTGTCAGTTATTTCAAGGCTATGAGAGTTATACTCTGATTTTTATATACACTGTAAAACAAGGCTTTGCTGGTTTGTTAGCTTAACTACTGGATCATTTCCTAAAAAAGACAGTGCTAAATGGCTAAACTATTTTTAAGGATTTGAGCAGTAAGTAAATAAAAAAAAAGTGAAATAATTGATGTTTGCTTGTTTTTACCAATGAAAGTTTCATAAATCACAAAGCGTACTTTAAGGAATTTCCAATCAGTAAAAATAATCCAATCCAGTTTTTGACCATTGTCTTGTCTTAATGCCCAAAATTAACTAAAAATGTTATAGAATGAATAAAAGATGACTTCTCTCAAAGTGCTTTTTAAAGAATCTCAACTCACTTAGGATGATAATCTCAGTTTTACGGAGCCCCTAAGGGGACATGGAGAGGAAAAAAAAAAGGAAAGAAATCCCGACTTATTATCTCGAGATCCCGACTTATTATCTCGAGATCCCGACTTATTATCTCGAGATCCCGACTTATTATCTCGAGATCCCGACTTATTATCTCGAGATCCCGAGATCCCGACTTATTATCTCGAGATCCCGACTTATTATCTCGAGATCCCGACTTATTATCTCGAGATCCCGACTTATTATCTCGAGATCCCGAGATCCCGACTTATTATCTCGAGATCCCGACTTATTATCTCGAGATCCCGAGATCCCGACTTATTATCTCGAGATCCCGCGACATTTCTGAAAAATCGCGAGTTACTTTTTTTGGGGGGAAAGGCATGTTTTTATGCAGTAAACGTGGGGGAGTGTGTCTACATTGATTATGGAGGACGACTTATATCATTTTCTGTGGTCCAGAGATGTCCCAGAGGAGGATATCATGCACATGCAATTTAGTGTACATCCATCGGTAACCGTGAAGCTGTCCAGAGGACTGTAGCTGGTTATTAATGAATTCTACCAAAACTGCCAAGTCGGAAAAGGACTTGCGCCGAATGAGTCCCCGCGCTCTGAAAACTCTCTTCAGATGTCTCTCACTAATACTAAATCCATGTCTGCTGTCAAGCACTGATTTAATGTGTTTATACTCAAGCCCAAGCTCGAAATAAAAATCTATATATCTACCCCATGGGTGGGTGTCCTCCATCACTGTGATTAGGTCGTTATGTACTGATGTCGGGATCTCGAGATAATAAGTCGGGATCTCGAGATAATAAGTCGGGATCTCGAGATAATAAGTCGGGATCTCGAGATAATAAGTTGGGATCTCGGGATCTCGAGATAATAAGTCGGGATCTCGAGATAATAAGTCGGGATTTCTTTCCTTTTTTTTTCTCTCCATGTCCCCTTAGGGGCTCCGTACAGTTTAAATTTGAGAAAAAAATTTAAATATTCTTTTGATTTAGAGTTCCAGGACAAACCAAGTGTTTCTTTGATGAAAAGGTTTAAGATTATGATACATATAGTCAGTTGTTTGCTTCGGTGACACAAAATATGCTTGAATGAGTCAATGTGAGGCATTGAAATGTAAGAGCACTGTAAGGCATGGTGATGGCAGCATCATGCTGTGGGACTGTTTGACTGTCAGTGGCACTGTTGCATTTCACAATGTCAGTAAAGTACATAAAGAGGAGAACTATTTCCAAATTTAAAACATAAACAAAAATCAAAACTGGTTTTAAATGGATCAGGCAGATAAACATTATAATTTTGTAATTACTCAGACATCAACTCTATTGAAAATGATTGGAAAAAATTATTAAAATTTAAGTTAACTGACTAGTTAACCAGGTATTTCTGAGAGGAAGACTGTTCAGTTACTCAAGATGATCCCAAAAGTTGGTGGGTGGTTGTAAATTGTTTTATCTGCAACTTGTCAATGATTATTTATAATACAAAGTCATATATATGCTTATATTTGTTCATTTATGTAGGATTTTGACAATAAATTTGGCCTTAAATTAAAATTTGTGTAACACGTTTTTAGGAATCATCAAGGTTGTGTTCGGCATAATTTCCTGCTGACGAAATAAAGGTTCAAATGCATCATTAAAAGTCAAAAAATGAATAAGAAATTTATGCCTAAGAGGTGTGTGTGAACTTCTTTTTGAACTGTACAGAGCAGATACTGAACAGGAGAGCAAGATCAGCACTTTTCCTTTAATTTATGGCTGGTCTTCATGCCTGTCCTCCTGATTTAAATAGGAGTTAGTGTTGTGGCCTTAAATAACTCCCAGATGCTCATTAGGAACCAGAACTCTGCATCAGTTTGGTCTGTCTTGGTGTTTTTCTGTGCATCTGCCAGTAAAAACCAAGGCCATGTGGTGATTTGTGTTGCAGAACCTTAATCAACAAGAGGAATGATTTTTCAGTCTTTCCTTGTCACACACACACACAGACCCACGCACACCCAGACTTCGACATGAACCAGAGGGGAAAACACTTCGCTCTCCTTGAAGCCACCTTCTTAAAACCACAAGTCTCCTGGTGCACAACGTAAAATAAATCAAAGAATGTTGCTGCGCAGATAAAACATGAAATAGTGTGCTCACAATAGGATGATCAAAGGGCAGAAAAAGCAATAAAAGAAGTGTGTCCATCCATCAGCGGGCGGCTGAACGCCCAGAATGATCGGAGTCTCAGGTGGACCGGCTACCTGACAGGGAAGCTTCTTTCTAAATCACAGAGCTGCTCTCTTATTTGCTGGATGACTGCGCAGTTTCTCCCCTCGGCTACGCTCAGGACACAAGCAACTTCTGAAAGCTGGAAAAAACTTTGCCAGTCAGTCAATGTGACTCAGGTTTAAGTATTATTGATTTTTTTTTTGTTTATTTGTTTATTTGTTCCTGTTCACAGCTATCAGTGCATGTTATGAGGCTTGAAGCACAAATGAAAGTCTGTACCCACTTTGTAAAGGCAACGCATTTCATGTATTTGTCTCTGCTGTAAAGTGAGTCTTTTTTATTAGTTTTCATAGCAAATAAAAACAGAAAGGACACATTCGTACATCACCTTTGAGAGAAACAACTTTAATTAAGTTCAAAAATAACTTAACATTATTCCAGATATTCTTTAGCTCATAATAGTAGAGCTTTTTCAAGTTTTTCCACTTACAAAGAATGGAGAGGTCTTTAATTTTCATTTGAGCTGCAAGAGATATAATGCAAAATCAAATTCACATTGTATAATTTTCAAATAGTTAATTTGAATTTTAGTGGAAAACAAAATATATCTGATGACCTACCCAACAGCAGGAACTCTGGCAGTTTTGATTTGTAGACTTTAAAGTGCAACTAACCTCTAAATCAACTTTTTCTCTGATTAACTGCATAAATAGGTAATTTGGGCTCTATTTTGTGTTTCTGTGCAAATTTGAAATATTTTAGCATCCTCAAGTTAAAAGGTGCCTAAGCAATTGGATTCACCCATCTGTTTAAAATGTTACTGCTTTTCGTCACACAGCTCCACGTTTGGGTATAAAAGCATTTAGTGAGCAAGTAAAAAATGGATTTGTGTCTTTTCATTTGGCATATGTAAGCTTCTGGTTTCAAGTATAAAAAATAAAGTAATATTGATTATACACCATGTTCCAAATTATTATGCAAGTGATATTTTCTCAGATTTTCTTAAATGGTCAAAGCAAATGATGCTCAGTCTAATTTTCAAGTCATGAACTATTACAGTATAAATCAAATTTTACTGAACAAAGCTCCCCATGAGAACAGTATTTTTTTAAAATAAAAAACTCAAAATGCAAAATGTTCCAAATTATTATGCACAGCAGATTTTCTTAACATTTTATGAATTATAAAGAACTGCAAACGGTCATTCTTTGAATGTGCAGCATTAAGTGGTCACATGTACTAAAATCAAAAGCTATTTCAATCAAAAACATCTTAACAGACAGAGTTACATGTTAACATGAGACCTTCTTTGATATCACAGCACAATTCTTGCATCCATTGAACTTATGAGTTTGTGGATCAATTCTGCTTGAATTTCTTTGCAGGATGTCAGAAAACCTTCCCAGAGCTGCTGTTTTGATATGAGCTGCATTCCCAATATATGTGAAATGTTCACAATTAAAACTTTAGAGCAATGTTTTAAAAGCAGGCAAAAGATTACATATTTGTTTGTTACACAGACTGCCGCTGCTTCTGGAGAGGATTGATTTAAAACAAAAAAAAAAGCTTTTAAGAGTTTAATCTTTTAAAGAAACTGCTAAGGATCTAAGATTTATGTCTGTTGTCGTTACACCTTACAAAGCCCAGTAACTCATGTAGGAACATTTCAGAGCTACAGTCGTTGCTAGCAGTGGAACGCGGTGCGGTGTGAGTAATTAGGGTTTTGTTTGGCAGTGTCTCTGAAGCCTTTTGCCTCTGTAGATAATCCTTACAGGAAAACACAATGCATTTGTCTGAGCTATGAGGGAACTGTGAACTCAGGCCTGAGCCTGGAAGCTGCCTGTGAAGAAAATGAATGAACACCCACATCTGAGACAAAGCGCACAGTTACAGAAGCAAGCAGGAAGAGCTAAAGAGAAGCAGAACATACTGCTATACTGCAAGTTTTGTGTCACAAAACTTGCATTTGAAGCCAATTTATGTTCTAAAACAGTGCTAGTTTATTCTTTTAATTGAACGTGTTAAGAAATAAAGCTTGAATATTACATTACAGCCAACATATTGGATATTTTCCCTCCTTTAGCAATAAACACCTATTTTTTTTACTAACATGCATGATGTTCTGAAACACTAAAGTGTGACAAATACTTTCTCACACCACTGTATTTTTACCCTTTTGAAGTAGTTTTTTTTTCTTCATTTTTCTAACATTTAAATACTTCTAAACACCCAAAATCCACCAAAATTCAAAGACAGCAGTCAGACGGGGAAGATCACTGGTGGGAAACGAAGCTGAGAACAGGAAAATAAAGGCTGCGCAGGTAATTAGTAGAAACAGGTTCAACCGTTACAAATCAGCAGCTGTGAGGAGAACGACACCACAGAGCTGAAGGAAATTGACTAATGACACAGATCTGTGAAGAGAATGTAAGCAAAGGGGAATAACCGATAATCACAAAATAATTGAATCTATAACTAAACACAAATGAGAAAGACAAGAGGCAAATATTCAAAACAGAGGATTAAGACAAAATCAAAGTCATAATCAATGGGGTCACAGGCACCTGGACAGTGGAGCAACTGCTGCCCAGCTTTTTTTCCATCACTCCCTGAAGTTGATAAAATTCACAAAGTCTTTATTTGTCATTGTAGTTTTGTAAATTAGCAAAAACAAAAAAAGTTATATGAGAAATTAGTGCCAAGTTCTACACTTCTCAAACTCACAGCACAAAATTAGTTTGGTTTTAATGTAATTTCTTCAGCTGGGCTGCTTAAAACCACGAAGAGGAAAGGTAGCATCAACAGCATTTCAATCAGCTGGATCTTTTTCATTTGCAGTAAGAGTGATAAAATATGATACCAAACTTTCTACGTCACAACAGAGCTACCAGTCATTGACATTTACCAGCAGGGACAAACACCTGCTGTTCCTCCCTACCTTTAGAAACAGAATGTAATAGATTGTTTTAGAAATATATCTCACTGTAAACTCTTTGAATCGACTTAAACAATAAGGTCTCAAAACCAGGGTCAGGGTAAAATTTAAAACCTCAATACAGTCCTCACCTCCAGGAAGGAACCGTTTCAATAGCCAAGAGCCCAGACTCTCTGTACAAAGCAACTGGTGTAAAATTGTTTTATAAACCTTTGTTTTTTCCATGCTACTCCATTGTCATCACTAAATACAAAACCAGAATTGCTCTTTGCCTGGTTGTGTTCAGACTGTAATCATTGCATGAGGCCAACTTGACAAGTCTGCACGTTGACAAGAGAGAAAAAGATACAACGTTTAAGCAAAGTATGAAAACTAAAAGACAACATTCACACCAAGCTAACAGCCTTTTCATTAAAACCTTCTGTGGACTCTGCATTGTAGCATCACGTCTGCAGTAAATGTTTATGCGCCGATATGCCTTTCTGGATGGTGGATGATAGCTCATGTGTCATGGCTGCAGGCCTATCACTTGCTTAGTTTCCTGCAGTGCAAGCCAATATGTTCAGCAGACATAGATGTGGGCATTGCCTAATGGAATCCAGTCAGCACACCTGATACAATCACCAAGTCACACTGCCGAGCCTCGATAACGCCGGGCTCTCTCCCTCTTTGGAGCCAAAGCAAGTGTCCTGGAGAGCCCTGCGAGATGTTACATATTAATACTTCTCAACAAACGCCAGCTGATAAGCAGCCTGGGTATAAATTTTTCTTTTACTGCAATCACCTCGCCACAGGTTTCCAACAACATCTCAGTCTTTTTCTTTTTTTTTTTCTTCCATGGACGAGTATCTGAAAACAAATGCTTCGACCTTGGTAACCTGTACTTCCTTAAAAAATTCATCTTCACACAGAAGAGATAGTGGAATGTCTTTCAGAGTATTTTGGGAAAAGAATCGAGTATATGATTGTTTTATTAAAAGAAGCGTTTGGTAGATCATGGGGAATGAAGTTGCAGAGCATAATAATTGTCAGAGGATAATTCAGGAGTCTTCAACTGACAAACTGCAATTGTCTCTTTACCTCCTTGGAGCTGGGCTATTTGAATGTAAAATGAAAAGTGAAACAAAAATAAATAAATAAGTAACCACACAGCTCCTTGACTCACTTCATTTGTCTTTCACCAAGAGAAAGTAAAAATCATACTCTACTCCTCATCAAATACGAACTGCAGTTTATAAGATCGCATTCAAAATTCCGACTCGCAGTTCACGCTTTCCCAAATGTTGTTGGTAATCGTTGCTGCTTTTTGTATGTATACATTTCAGGGGCCAAACACACAAAAAGACAGAGCTTGCATACAAATTTGTATCCTCGCACGCTCACGCAATCACAACTATGACGGTGTTAAATGATGAAATAACGGAGAGGAACTGCTGTATTTGAATGGATATGTATTTAAATGTGTGCTCCAACTATCCCGGCGCTGCATGAGTTATGAGACCACCTGATCACTTGTCACTGGCTGGCGTAAGGGAATGGGGCATGTGTCATATCTTGTTTAAGCAGCCTGATGCAGTGTGTTGGCGTGCAGGCGTGTGTGTGAGTTTGTCGACGGTTCACACCGACTCCTCTGCTTCTAGTTGCAGCTCCTTTTATTCAACGGTTCCTCCCCTCCGGCTGTTAGCTGACTTGGGAAGTTTCCCGCCGGATACAGTGACGACAGCTGGCATCCATGTTTTGCAGGGAGGTCAGCTGAGGAGACGTCGCAAGCGTACCTTGCGCTTTCTCTGGCTCGGCCTGTGTCTGTACGTGAGACAGGCTCCCTGTAGTCTTCAAACTATCCTGCAATGCGGTTTACATCTCAAGAGGGCCAAAGCCCGACATCAATTCCAGCACACGTGTGCCAGGAGACCGGTGCGGCCTGTGCTGGTATCTTCTCTAAATCCAATTCTTGTGGGTCTAGAAGTCCTTCAAACTCCAAAAACAAACCCCCAAGAGGAAAACAAAGTAGATGCAGAAAAGTTTGACTCTCCCTGTTAGTGGCCCACTGCATGAAATGATCAAAACACATTAATTATTCACGACACTGAGGAGATTCTGGATCTGTGATGTGTGGGAAGCATCAGCGGGATACTTGAAACTGTGATTTCCTGGTATACGTGAAATCTACAATATTTAAAAAATTTAAAAAGCCAAATTCTATTCAAGCTACTTGAATTTTTTTTTTACACATATTGTGACGCAGCAGTAATCTGGTAACTCTACAGAAGCTGCAGAAACTCACAAGCCAGGTGGGAGATTCTGTCAGCGAGAAAGATTTTTAGTTATGCACAAGGAGGAATGACATTGTAGGGGACACACAAAACATCTGGAAGAAGATCCACTTTCTGGTAGACAGATGTGCTAGTTAGAGCTGACTGGAAGATGTGTGAAGCTAAACACAGAACAATCCTTGAAGAAAACATTTCAGAGGTTTCCAGAGAATGGGAAGGACATTCAGAGTTGGAATGGAACAATTTAGATTCTGTCTTACAATGATTCAGTCGAGGCCTAAATCCAACTGGGAATTGGTGGAAAGACTTGAACATTTATTTTCACGAATCCTCTCAAACTAATCTGAGCTGTTTTGTAAAAACCTCAGTTTCTGGTAGCGATATATAGTGGACTCTCTGGTATCCGGCACATCGCTAAAATCTGTGACTATTGAGAACCTTTCTAAAAATGCTTATAGCTGCTTATTGTAATACTTCAAACACTACATTTACCTTAATATGCATTACATGCAAAGTGGAAACCGTCTCGGCACTACAGCAGAAGTTATCTTCCACAGACTTCCTTCTTTATCGCTGCTCTTGGGGCTACAGAAAATCAGCTCCAAGGAAAATAAATTCCGCTTCTGGATTGGCTGTTTTTTGCTAACACCAGCCAATAGCATATCAAAATAGCATTGAGTGAAGGTATAGCTAAGGTATTTTGGATTCCTAAGCTGCGATTCTTTTTTCTCAAATATTTTAGATATGCTGCAGGGGTCTCAAACTCCAGTCCTCGAGGGCCGCAGTCCTGCAACTTTTAGATGTGCCTCTGCTGCACCACACCTGAATAGAATAATTAGGTCATTAAGGCTCTGGAGAACTGATCTACACAAGGAGGAGGTAATTAAGCCATTTCATTCCAGTGTTTTGTACCTGTGGCACATCTAAAAACTGCAGGACAGCGGCCCTCGAGGACTGGAGTTTGAGACCCCCTGTCTACAGAAACGTTCTGAATGGCATTACTTGTAAGCAGGTGTAGCCAATAAATGGATGCATTGATTTTCCACTTCAAAGTTATGCAAAGTTAATTATTGTTGATCAGTAACTTGAAATCATGACAAATTACAATGAAGCTTGTGATTGTAACACAATATTAAAATGTTGAACTGCCAGGCTTTTGCAAGGCATCGTACAAAGATTCACCCAACAAAAAAAATAATTTTCATGACATCAAATTATTTTAGTTTTGTTTTCTTATGATGAACTCTTCCCACCATGAGCATAAAACATAGGGCATAGGTTTTCCATTAATACTTTATCTCCTAAGTGAACTGAGCAAGAAAATGCCTAATGATGTTATTTCATTCATAGTTTTCTTTTGACGCTTGTCTTTATTGTGTCTCTTTTGTCTGCTTCAGGCACTGGGAGTAATGCGCTAGAAAAGATGAATAGCGTAGCACATATTTCGAGATCATGGCAGGCAGAATGACACGTACGGCTTCATCTGGTAACGAACGACGCAGGAGAACAATTTGGTTGCTGGCAACTGCATGATGTTTGTCATGAGGCACGTTCACATCAGTTTTGTGTTTCTTCGCTGAGTTTTAGAGAAAGAAACTAAAATCTGTAAAAAGTAGTCAATCTAAAGTTACAGCTTCCTTTGCAAAAACTACATTATTTTGCATTGTAGAAGAGCAAGCTGTCATGGTTTGTATTGTAATAGACCCATATGCAGGCAGAGCAGAAGCAGCATTGGAGTGAAAAAGGAGTCAATGGTGGAATAGTTCAGGATTTCACAGTTATAGCACAGCAGGAACAGAACATCACAGAAGGAAAGAGAAGAATCCAGTAAGGATCAATGAAAACCAGGCAGCTTAAATGCGGAGGAGGTGTGATTAGTGACGTGGAAATCACATGGGTCTAATTAGGGAAATGCTGAACAGCTGAGCAGGAGAGGTGATTGAAGGAGACTAACAAACACAGAGAGCTGAACTTAGACACAAAATGATCCACAAATCAATAGAAAAAATATTTTAAAAAACTCAACACCAATTCAAAATATGCAGAGAAAAAGAAAACAAGAAGAAAATAAAACACAAAGGAATTACACTATATGGAAACACAGTAACAACAATAATATACATCTGAAATGAACTGAGTATGGAAAGACCTTACTGACAATAATAAACAAATTTGAAAATTATTTTAGTGGCGTGCAAAATCTCATTTTACATTTTTTAAAAATGTGCTCTTTACAAAATCAATGATCCTCCTAAAAATGAAGTAATCAATTGGTAAAAGGTGCTAAAAAAAAAACAACATTAAATTTCTTAGGTAAACCCTGCAATGTCAACTGAGTTTGTCCCCTTTGTGAACAGCTGTTTGCAAAGAAGCAATAACTTTGGTCTAATCTTCCTAAAAGACAAGAATGATGATCTTGTAATATATAAAACCAAAGGAAAACAAAGGTATATACAAAAAAAGGAAATTATATCACATAGTAAATCTGCACACCAGTCTCAAGCAAAAGGTTTTCTCTTCATTAATTCATTCATTTATTGATAGAAGGGCAGTTCAAGATGAATCAAAAGTGACAATGGAGCAAAATGGTGCCGCAAAGACCCAGTGGCATGAATAACAATCTAAATCAAATATTAAATTCATTCAAAAGGCGATGACAGTGGCACTGACAGTGTAATCAATTCACATTCTGGTCTGATCAATTGTGGAACAGCTCGAACAAAAGAGGCCAAATGAAGAAAGAAGTCGATTCCTCCACTGCTCTGAACACCATCTCTCTCTCCGTCTTTCCCCCGCCTGTTCTCGCCTGTTTATTAATGTTTCCTTCCACTCATTTTTTAACTTTCTGGCCAGTATTTTCCATTTTTGCTCGACCACATGAAACAGTCTGCCGTTTAAGAGCAGTTTGTCTGTGTCTCACTACAAAGGAGAATGTGAATGCTTTATAAATCACTCTGTGATGGATTCCGGCTTCTTCATATCAGTCTTTCTTGCCAGTTTGGGCCACATTTCTTGCAAAATTGGATGAAAAGTTCAGAATTTATTCACAAAGTGACGATACTGATAAATAACAAAAATTTATGGTGACTGTTGATTCTATTGCTCTCACATAGATGCTAAGTTTTTTTACATAAGAGCCTGTTTTTCAATAAAAGTCTTTTGTATTAGAAGGATCCAGTTTGACTCCATCTCCAGTTTTAGATCACCGGTAACAGAGTGTGCATGTGTTTCATTTTTAATGACTTCGCTGGATTTTTACACAAAACATTGAGTTCTTCCTTAATTGCATAAACATTATCATAATTCTTCAATTTTGCTAATGAAAGAAGAAATTAAAGCTCCAAATGCTTTAGTTGCCTTAATGTGGGGCAGTTCAGTTTGATGAATATATTGCTAAAAGTATATACAATGTATGAGGTTTTTGGCGGATTTATTTGGATTAAAAAAAAAGCTTTAACACCAAAAGCAGGAAAAATTACAGAGCAAATAATTTTCTTTTGTAGCTAAATTTAGATATAGAATAATAGCCAAAAACAGAGATTATAAGATGTTCCACTGGTGCTGGCCCTCTGCACTTTCAGTATTCAGTTCAGTATTTATGAATTATGTAACTCCTAACTATTTGCAGATAACTCCTATTTGTGAAAGGTAACGTGTATTTTTATTTTTTTATTTTTTTAAGAAAACCTGAATAATGTGTTCAAGGAAAGATTTTGAGTGCTGCTAATGTGCAAGTATGGCAATTTCTAGAATCAGTGTGTTGTTTCCATTATTAGTTCCACTTAAGTGTCTTGCAGATTTAAGACAGCTGAAGCTATTAGCAGGCAGGCATTTCTTCACACCCCCAGTTTCACTCTATCACTCTTTGTCCTTGTGGGTGATTAGAATGTGCTCTGCTTGTCTGTCTGCCTGCTCATTAATCACACTGCGAATGACTGGGTCCAACACTAAATATACAGTTTGTCCTCATCTGGGCTCTCAACACAAAGTGCTTCTGCAGCAGAAACCTTCTGGTCAGAAGTGCGGGTTCAGGAGTCTGCCAGTGCACAAGTGAGAGCAAACATCTGGATGAAACAGGGGAAAATAATGTGGATGAAATCTTGAGTGGACCCACTAGATGTAATACTTCCCTTGTCTAAGCCAAGAAGGAAACAACAGTGTTCTCATGACATAAGGATTGTGCACAAATTTGAATGTAAACTAAATTTTTCTCCTTGCAGTATTCAATTATCAATATTCCAATCTCTCAAATGCATATCAGCCTGACAAGGAGAGAGGAGGCTTCTGGAAGGCTCAAAGGATTGAAGTGCAAGTCTACTTTTTGTATCATTGGCATGGTTCTGCATTTGCACATTTTAACACCACTTTAAACTCATTTAATTGAATCCAGTATTTTCCATTTTGTAATTTATGATTTTCCTGTGCAGGCTGATGCCAGTCGGAGGGGCAAGGACAGACACACGCACGATGAAAAACACTTGCAGTTCACTTTGAAGGATGGTGATGATATAACACACTTTACTTTGTCACCAGAAACACGATATACTAATGATCCCTGAGTGGGATTATCACTGCTTCAGTTTCAGGTCAAATTTCTTCACAAATAAAGGAGATGCGACTAATTAAGTCTGAAAAAATAGTCGGGCTCGTAACAGTGGAAAATCACAACTGGTAGTTTAGATGTTTTCTTGTGCTAAAGTAAAAGACAGGGAAGCAAAACATTTTATTGGAAATTCATCTCCCTTTGAACAGATTTAAGGTGTTTACACACGTTGATGCTGTTCTGAAAGAAACTATACATAAAGTTAAGCCCAAAACTATTCAGAACCTTGATAAATTTAAGCTTAAAGCACGGTTCTTCTGACTAGAAGTAATACTGATGTTTAGAGCTGGACTCCCAACTTGAATCTAATAAATAATCTTTAGAGGAAGTTAAAGATTAGTGTGATGGCAAAATGGCCTTCCTCTCTATGACTATAGGAGCTCATCACTTAAAGATAAATTATTAAATTAACAGTGGTAGCATGCTAACAACTGGTCAGCAACGATTAGAGTTTGATTGCCTCAATCAAGTTTGTTTTATTTATCATTTCACAGGGAATTGAATTTGTCATGGATTTTTTTATGGAATGTAGAAAAATAAATAGTCATTCTGTGTTATCTTTAAAAAATAAAAACAGCAAAGACCAAAAGTAAGCAGCTGTGAAATTGGACAATCCAGCCTTCAGATTTAATCCCACTCTTACTTAGCGTATTTTTTTGTTGTTGTTGTTTTCTAGCAACTGTTAAAGCGCTAAAAAAAAGCTGGTAAAAATTAAGACATAAATCTTGCCAGGTTTTTTATTGCTTATGTACTCTTTTAAAATTATGAATTAACTTTGTTTTACAAAATGATATTACAGCACTTGTATCGGACTATTTTTGCTAGTCCTTTGAACACAATTTGGCTAGTTGTTTAGTTACTGGGACAGAGCTATGCTAACTGGAAGGACAAAGCTGCGCTATCCGATTTTAGCTAGCATACCTCTGCCATGTCAGACTTGGATTTAATCAGTCTTGGAGCAAACAAAGGTGGCAAAAGATGCAAACATTGACACTGGTGTTTCACGGGAAAAAACACCTGCTGTAATGAGAGCAGACATTTTGCTCTCATGCTCCAGTGGTGCCAACAGCTTATGACAGTTAAACAACAAAAAAGCATACTTGTGATTCAGAAGAGAGCATTCATCAGTCAGCTTCACATGAAATTCAAATAAATTGACAATGTGCCTGATGAACTTAATCACTCAACTGCCAAATCAGATCAAGTCTTCTGGGAGAAGCTGTTTTTTACATAAAGCCACAAATGCCAGCTGATGTGTAATCTCTTGTGACTGGTGAAAATGATTAAAAACCAAGGACACTTTAATGAGGACCTCTCATAATAATATGCCTTTTTTGTAATTATCATGCTTTAATAGGTGACTACATTTAAATGCCAGCTCAGGGGCAGGCATTTACCTGCAGCTAAAGCCCACATAAGCCATTACCTCTGGATGAATCACTGTCAGAGTAAATGAGGTTTCCACATTAATTTAAATCTAAACAAACTAATTTCTTTTTAGACTATTACGTGTTTGATGAGTCACCCACCAGCTGAGGAGGAGAAAACAGTGCTGGGATGTTTAGTTCTCAATGTCTGCTCTTTGATAAATCTAACTAAAAACATCCACATCTGGCCCATCAAACACAGATTTATCTCGTGAGATATATTTATCCTCTAAAGGACCTCTCCTGGACAATCACTCTTAAGGGGAGAAAAGTATCTCAGTTTTATAGTGAAATTATGGGAAAGAGACAACATTAGCTTATGCGCCAGTCAAATGCATTAAAAGCATTAGAAATGTGGCAAAAATATATATGTTTTATGGCTGCAGATGGTCCTGGTGTGGTAAAAAAATGCATTTGCATCATCTTAGATTGTATTGGAGACATCCTAACTAAACTGAGGACCACACTGTAAAGATTCAGCCACATCAAAGAGTTAAATTTTGATGAATTATTAGGATATATTGTAATCTGTTGCATTGCAGTTTTTGGATGGTATAACAAATAAAACAAATCAAATCAAAAAACCTCAAAATAAAAACAAAATGTCTTCCATAGTCCATTTTGGACTATTTAGAATCTTTCTTTGGCAAACATGTTTTAATTTAACCAGAATAGCGTTTTCTTTTGCCTTGTTGTAAAAAGACCTAGAGAAAAATTATTGTCTTTAAGGAAACAGAAATTGCTCCAAAGTCTCCAAAAAGTCAGTAAAACATTTTTAATCTGTAGCATCTTTAAATAGGTTGGTTGCAAACCATTAAACACAAGTGAATAGTTCATTATAAGCTATCTTAAAAATGTTCATATCACAGAAATGTAAATTATCTTCCTAAATAGCTCTGATACAATCTGATTCTGTCATCATTATGAAAGGTAATTTTCTAAAACAGTGTCATTCATAGTGATTGGACTATTTAAATATTTTTCTACTAAAAACAACAGCAACAATGTTTGCTTATTTTGTTGTTTTGATGAGTTTAAGAGCCTACAGGGTGAATTTTCCCTCCAGGTAATCATCAGTCTCTAGGTGTGAGGAAGTGTGTTTTCCTCTGACAGGTTCTGTTGCTCAGGAGGATGTCAGCGGTTCACTTGCAGCTCGGGTAGATGGATACGAAGCCTGAAAAGTCAACATGGAAACGCCGCATTTCTGCAGGAGTCGGCAGAGAAACAAGTCTCAGAACAGGATATTTGAAGTCACTGCAGCTCCATATACGTCTTCCAGCGCAGGGTTAAGGTTATAAAAACAGAGCCGCTGAGTTCAAACAGTAAAACGCTTTCGGGCAAGGCTGAAACTACAGAGGGTGCTTCATAACCAAGATATCTTATTTGCCTTTATGCATGTTGGAATGGTTGTCACCCCGACTCCTACACTCCCCCTTGACATTTCAATTTGAGCCACAATAATTCTTTGGATTGCAACTCACATTTCACACATGATTTCACATTTCCCTTCACATTTCTTGAAGAACACTTGTGTTTGCTTGAACAATTCCCATTAATAGCTCCGCAGATTGTTTTTGCTGTGGATTGGACAGCCATAATGTGCAGGAAGCCACTTCATAAACCAGCTTTACTCTGTTTCACAGGTCATATAGCTTTGGAGATGTGAGACTTTGCATGGCCTGGAGCAAAGGGATTTGTTGAAAAACGTAGCATTGTACCAGGAGGTGCAACTTTACACAATCTTTATAGAAATTAAAGACATATAAAGTAACCAGATTCTTTCAAGTCTAACATTATTTTACTAGTTCTAGCTAATTATGTAGTCAAATGTTTAAACACATCCGACTTAAAGAGGCTTTTTCTCATGGAAAAATCAAAAGAAGTCATCCAAGATATCACCGGAGGAAATTCAGATCTCTACAAGTCTGGGTTAACCATGGATGCAATTTGCAAATGTCTGAAGGTGACAATTTCATCTGTTGAAACAATTGCATGCTAATATAAATAATGTGAGAATGTCTAACCATCATAATGTTCAGGAAGGTGTTCTGAGTCCCAGAGGGATGTGTGTTGGTGTAAAACGTGTGTATCAACACCAGAACAAAAGCAAAAGACTGGTGAGAGAATATCATCTACAGTAAAACAATTTCTGTACTGTAAAGGTCACTCAGCGAGAAAGAAGCCAGGTTAAAGTTTGGAAACACTCTGAGACAAAGGAGGCATGTCATGTGGTCTGATGATTGTACAGAGACTCAAATGTTTGGCCATAATGATCGGCTTTATTTGGAGGAGAATTTTGAAACGAGCAAGTCTGTGAACTTCCTCCCTACTATAAAATATGACATCATGTTGTGCAGGAGGGACTGGTGCAATATACAAAAAAGATTACATCATGAGGAAAAAACTTTATGTAGAAATATTAAAACAATATCTCAAGACATCAAGCACACAACATAGACACAAAGGTGTCTGTCCAATGGACAATTACCCTAAAGTATGCAACCAGATTAGCTACAAAGTAGCTTAAGGACAAAAAGGTTAATATTTCAAAGTGACACTCATCTCAGTCTCTTAGATGATTTTGTGATGACTGCAAGAGGTGTGAGTGAGCAAGAAAACACTGGTTATGTCAAGAGGAATGAGCCAAAAGTCCCCCTGTGGAGCAGGGATGTCAAATTCTATTCCTTCAGAGCTGATATCCTGCAACTTTTGCAAAACCGACGCACCTGAATCTGAGGATTGATTTACCTCATCATACACTCAGGTTCTCCAGAGTTCTGCTAATGACCTAACTATGTAATTTGGGTGTCTCGACAAAGTTTCAAGATGCCGGCTGTTGAGGATTGGAGTTTGACACCTTTGCTTTTAGATACCCAGAATGGTTTTTTAAGGGTTTGCAGTTTGTAGAAGCTTTTTTTTCCCTCCCCAACCGTTTTGTTGGATTTTCTGTTGACTTTTCCATGATATTTAAGGAGTGTCAGGTCTTCATAGGTCCTGGAGAGCCAGGTTAACTTTTAAAGTGACTTACATTGACCTTACACTTCAAAGGTAAAGTCTAATGGTAGGTTGAGAGTGACATTTCTGGGTAATATCTGCTGTGTGTGATTTGCGAGCCCTTTGTCTTCCTGTATGGAGTTAATGGAGATGTCAGTGAGAAGCTAGAGCCTGGCCTCATGTGAAATAACGCATTCTGTGAAGCAAATTTAGCAGATCGTCCTCTGCAAAAAAGATTTGAAGAGATTCTGACCTTTTCGTCAACGTGATGTCTCGAGTAACCAGTGGTTATCTCTGCCACCATGTGAGGTAAAGGTTGGTGCTCGATAACCTTTTAAGAACTGTCACCTTGCTGCTGACCTCACGGATCTGATGCACAGCGCCAAGAGACGAAAGGCGGCCCTTTGACACGCCATCATTCCTGATTGGCTGTGACGGCTAAGAGAACATCAAGCCAGTCTAGGATCTCTGTCTGTAACACACTTCCTTCAAAACCCGGCCACTCATTAGAGGAGATAAACACCCCGTAATGCAGTCACGTTAATGGCTGGTGTTGCACGCCAGCCGTAATAATATGCATCATACTGTAATTACTGACACCATAAGAGGGTTTGGCTGTGCATGCATGCGGAAGACTGCACCTTCATTGTTTCCTCGCCACTACTTTTAGATTCTGCGTTTTAATTAAAATGAAATAAATAAATAAGGACAGAAGTGAACGCAGCACCGCGAGGGAAATTGCTTGGAAAGAAAAACAAGAATGCATTTCCTCTGTTCCTCTCTCTAAACACACACAGACACGCAAAAAGAAAACAAGGTTTGACCCGAAGCCATGAAGCTCCCATTATTTCAGCTTACTCACCCCGTCAAGGAGCCACTGGCACTAGGATGCACTCTCATATTATGGATCTCAAAGGTTTATTCAAGGTCAGCATGTTTATTTCTCAATAAATTACCCTGGACTCCTAATTATTTTCCTTCCACATTTCAGCACCAACCAACCCACTACGTGGTACTTCTTCTTGTCATCGGGTTTCTCAAGATAGTACTGAGTTAGCAAACTACATAAACCTGACAAGGTCGACCAGATGTCTTGAAGAAAGGAAACCACTCTGCCACGATTAAACCACAATGATGGGGATTAGTATGCAGCGACTTCGTTTTCAGAAATCGAAGCATTCAGATTCATCCTTATTGCTCACGGATGAGAAGTACAACTCATCCTTTACACTTTCATGAAATTTTGTTGGGATGATGCAGGGACTTCTGATGTCCATTTAGCCACCTGTCCTGCAGCACCACCCGGTGGATTAACTGGGCATGACAACTGTTTTTTTTGTTGTATGTTTGTAGTGTTACAGGCAAAATATGCTGTGCATTTTAAACAGTACTTTATATAATAAACAAACACAAAGTAGCACAAAATCTATACGAAAGTAAGCTATGAGTCCAAGTCCCTGTGCAACAAACATCACTTGACATATTGCAGTCAGGCAAGACACAATATTTTAGTTATGAATTATTCTATTGATTTTTCTCATGATTAAGCGATTAAACAGATTTTTAAAAATGGCACATTCTGAAGATTTTTCATTTAACCACTTTCACTACTTATTTTATACAATATTAGAAATATTGTATGTACTAAAATGTGCAAAAATAATAATTAAATCCCCTTTCAAATTAGAAAATAAACATTTTAGTGCCTGAAACACAGCATTCATCTAATGCATGCTTGATCATTTGTAGCAAAGAGTGAATCTGCAGCTAAACAAATACTTCTAGCATCAACATGTGAAAAGTTCAGCCCTTTCTGCTTGACTTAACATCAACACATTGTAGGGCTGATCTGTTGATTATTTTTAGATTAGCTGGTAGATTAATTGGACAGCAAAATATTATTTTTTTCTCCCAGAATTTAAACCGGGTGAAGCTAAAACGATGCCAGTGAAAAGAGTTTTTCTTCAACTTAAATGCAAAATGTATATATTTTTGTACGTTTGGCCTAATTACTGCTCTGAATATGTTGTTCTTTCATCAGTTGACCTGTTTTTGAGTCTGTATACTCCGAATAGCATTAGGAACAATTAAAAGATTTGGATTTCTACACAGAACTAAAACAACAATTTCTAGCTTTTCTGCACCCTGACCCATTCACTCATTGAAAATACTGGAGCGCGAGTGGAATAATAGGATTGGCAATTTAGTAAAAACTGTTTTCACTTGAGCCTCTTTTTTTATTTGTACATTCTCTGAAATGAAATAAAAAAAATTCTACTATAAAGTGTCTTAAGTGACCAAAGTTAATTTTCCTCAGCATCCAGTTCTGTCTTTAACATCAGTATCAAATGAAAAACTCAGTTCTTTACAAATTTCTAATTTGAGGTGAAATTGAGAAATTTCCTCCACACAGTCACCGATAGCAAAACGGACCCCCAGCATTATGCTGCCACCGCTATGCCTGGCAGTTGGTAATTTCAGGTTTGAAAGCATCCTCCAAACACTTTTCCAAACAGGACACCAATGTGGCCAAAAAGCCACTCAATCTCATATATTTTTCTTCATTAAAACTGTGTAGGCGTTTCATGTCCTGTAGAGATTTTATTAAAAATATTTATATTTCTTTCCTGATTTCAGCTCTGCAACCAGCACCAACTGCTAAGAAAAGCAAAAAATAATACTTTAGTAAAAAGCAAGAAGACTAAATATTTCAATAAATGAAATATTATGCCCGATGAAGTTGACTTCACACTTTGTAATGATTTCCCACAAGGTTCAAGCTGTTTGCGGGTCATAATTTAATTTTTAAAAAAGATAAAAATTGCCACAGTTGACTGTATTTCCTCCATCCACATAAGCTCTTTAAATTCTACTGGAAACAGAGCGATGATGCCGGTCTCACTGAAGGCATCGTAAACTTTCAGCAATCCATCATCCACGCTGTATTAATCACAGACTCTGTGCTGTCCGTGTTCTGAATCAGCTTTGCTGAACAGATCCCATCAAGAGATAATGGCTTTTTTATCACCAGCAATAAAATGTGGGGGGAAAAATTGAGTAAAACAAAACAGACGCATGAAAACTCCCTATAATAACATGAAGCTTTAGTTTAAGTTGTGTTTTTAGCTAGTGTCAGTCTTTTAAGACAGTTAATGGCTAGCTTCCCATCTAAAAGTATTTTTCCTTCTTTGCAAATGAATTCCCAAGAAATCTAAAATATATTTTATTTCAGAAATTAAGCTGATTTTGAGTGGACAGGCCAATTGCTCTAAATCTGATGTGCAGCAGAATATTGTGGACAAAATAGCCTGATTTTAATGTCTGACAAAGAGTGATATACTTCGAGAATCTGCTTCAGTTCATTTTGATAAATATGGCTTACAAAGAATTAAAACCCAAAATGCAGAATCCTCTGTAAAGCAGAACCAATAGCAATGGATTTTCAATACAGGAATATAATTTTGTGAATCATTGCTGATACATCACAAGAAGGCCAAGCCAAAAAATGTTATTGCCAATGATGCTGGCTGTTATCTCATAATATTGATAGAATGTTTAGTGGAAGGAAAACGTGCGGAAGACAAAGGTATAAATGCAATAGGGATCAATATGGGCATATGAGGATTGGAAAATACAGAAATATTACACATCTATGCACTGTACATTTTATGCGCTTAGTATTTAGGTCTCATTTTGCATGAATTATTGCATCACTGTGACGTGGAAGTTCCTTTCAGATTCTCTGAAGGGTTTCAGGTCTGTTAAGTATTCCAGCCAATCAGGGAGGCACACCATGTAAAGGCAGGTGTTACCTTCGGCTCTGTAGGCAGGTGTAAAATCCTACTGGAAAATATCTTAAACTTTTTTGGCAGATGAGCTCTGAAAATCACCCAGTAAATAGTTGACAGTTTGCCTTACGCCAAGCTTCCTTCCTGTGTTAAAATTATATACTGTTGCTCTTAACTAAAGTTTCTGACATAATTTTGAAGTTTTATTAGCTTTTAGTCTTGATCGAAACGACATTTGTAATGCCACAAAGGTCAAAAAATGCTGTTGTACAACAGCGCATACTAAAAATGCTGTTGTACAAAATTTTTTTTAAAAATTCCTGATTCTAATTTAAATTCACTTGAACATTTTTTTTTTTTAAATTACAAACTCCTTAAAAATCTCAATTTACAATTTTCAAGACATGAAGGGGGTCAAATAAGAGCAAGAAGGCAGTAAATCTGAGTCACTGCTTCAGCAGAACAGTGCACGTCTGTATGGAGATGCTTGGCCCCACACTGCCCCCCTGTGGTGGGGTTCAGCACAAAACAAACAGAAATAAAAAAAAAAAAGAAAAACAAAGACACATTGTTGGCATTTCTTTAATAAACATTTGTCAAAGGACAAGGGAGGAGGACAAATCATTTTAGTACAAAAGAAAAATTATTTCCTTTTTGGATCAGTTTGCTTCGCTCAACGACGTTTCATTTTTTCTACAGTGCCGAGGATTCCCATGGAACTCCAAGACTTCGTGATGGAAAATCGGGTGTGCTGCGGTGGTACACGTGCTACCCAGACCCAGTCCTTGAATACGCTCCCCGCTCTGGCGCCTCATTCTTCAGCCATCGACTTCAAGACGGAAAAGACGACACCTCGTCATCAGTCATGTTCGAAGTGTGCATCAATCTCCTTTCATAGCCAAAATAGTTTCTGCCTACTTTGGTCAGTAGTGCAAAACATTAATACCACTCTGCCTGGGAAAAATTACAGAAAGACTAAAAGGTAGAGATTAAAAATTTTACCCGGCCTGACGCTGTACATCCCAAAAACAAAACAAAAAGCAAAAGAAAAAAAAAATAAAGGTAAAAGTTTAATTTAAAAGACAGCAGAATAGATTACAAAAAAATATGAAAACCGTATGAGCGAGAAAAGCTCCTGGTGTTAATCATTTGTCCTTCTGCAACACATTCCAGATTAAGGAAAAAATACAATGCTTTACACAGACTTAAGTTAATAAAACTGAGAGTGCATCTCCAGATCTGATACGGTCTAGAAAAACGGCTCCAGAACGCCACTGCCTTCAGATTCCAGGCTTTCAGAAAGGCAGCCCTCGTCCTCTGATTGTTGCTGAAGAATTCACGTGTGGAACAAATCCGAGGGGAAGAGGCGGCGCCCCGACTTGGGACGGGGAGCCCCAGGGTTGTCCCGGCGCCGGGATGGGAGGCGGACCCACGTCCTTCCTGGCCAGGGCGTGGTTGTACATGTGGATGGCGGCGGGGTTGGGCTGCCCCTCCACGGCTAATGGACTGTGATTGTACTCGAAACGGTGGTCCTTGTCCCCGCTGAACAGCAGGCTGCCGGGGCCAGGAGCCGCCGCCGCTGGAGGGAAAGACTCCGGGTGGGCCGGCGGAAGAACCCCAGCGCTGTTCGAGGACACAGCGCCTGGACCGCTGAACACTTCCCTCAGGGCGTGGGGCGGCAGGCCCCCGCCCAGCATGTGGCCCATGTAGCTGTCAGCAAAGCCAGCGGGAGTGAAGGGGGGAGGAGGGGGAGGAGGGTGGCTGTAGGCAGACCCCTCTGCAGAGGGAGGAAGAGGAGGGTAGTCTGGCTCCGGGGGCCGACCTCCTTCGTCTCCGCTGGCAGACGCAATGGGGGGGGCGTGACCCAGCTTAGGCTCAGGCGGTGGCTGGCGGTAGTCCAAATCGGCATGTGGGGGGGGCTCCGGGGGCTCAGGGGGGCGCTGGTCCGGGGGCAGGATGGACACGCCCCCAACCTCAGACGCTGAGGAAGAAAAAAATCATAATCAGAAACATCTGATTTATTTATTTTGATTTAAAACTGGCTGATTGTTTACAGAGCTGAGAGGAACTGGAAAGTTGAGAGAAAGGAAAAACTGAGCTGCCGTCTACCGAGAGTTCAGAAGGTTGCTATTAAAGCCACCTGGACTTCCTCAACACTTCCACTGAGCCACAGCATCATTTCCTCCATGCTCAAAAGACTGACGAAGGAATAATGCAAGATGCCCAGACTAATTACTGAGTTATGACTGAATAGTACATAAAGTATTGTGCATGACAAACATTTATTCTACAGGAACAAGAGCAAAAAAAAAAATGCTTCTATAAGTCATGTCAGGACACGGTGATGGTTTTATCAAATTTATTTTAAAAAAAAAGTTTATATTCAAGTTACATAGTGCAGCTTTAATACTAAGTCCGTCTCTGACTGCTGGACTTTTTCTGGTTCTGGCTTTAAAGGAGTGCTGCTCTCTCACCTGGAGAAACAGGGCTGGGTTCTGGAGGCGGCTTGACCTCTGGAGGTGGAAGTGCTGGAGGCGGGGCCGCGGTGCTGCTGCTCTCCGCTCCTTCCCCGCTGTCGGCCGCTTCCTGCCTCTGAGCCTGCTGAGCCTGCAGCAGCTGGGCCAGCAGCATGGTCACGGCCGTGTGAGTGGCGGCCGCGGCTTCGCCCTCAGGAATAACCGGCGGGGCGGATATGGGGGGCGAAGGAGGCTTGGGCATCGGGGGAGTACGCGGGACTCCGGCTGGGGCGGGAGGCGGGGGGGGTTTGGCAGGAGTGGGTTGGGGCACAGGTTCTGACGGGTCAGAGGGAGCTAAGGCTTTAGTGAGCTGCTGCAGTGCCTCCTGGTTAACCTTTGTGCTCATGGACTGGACAAACTGGGCAGGGTTGATCGCACTCTTGGGCTGGCCAAATATGTTCAAGAGGACGGCCAGCTGCTCCTGGGTGAACTGGGAGTTGGGACCCTTTGGTTCTGTGAGAAGACACAAAAGAGCATCAAATGGTTTTCTGATAGAAAACACATTTAAGAAAGTAGGATGTCCAGGAAAAACCTAAAAGTATTCATATATCTTTATTTTAAAATCACTTTGATTTCACTATGTTAACTTCCATCAATCAACTACAATGGAGTATTACAGCCAGGTTAAGAAAAAAATATTAATTAAGAGAAAATGTAAAACTTCTGTCATCTGGATTTTATTTATTTGGGGGCATTAGAGTAAAGTGAGTCAAATTCTAAATTTCCATTTGTAAAGCTGTTGAAAACCATGTATGATTATACTTCTCCATCCCATAATGCAGTGTGTTGTTAGACTATAAAATCCCAGTAAAAAACCCTGAAGCTTGTAGTTGAACACGTAAAGCATGAAAATGAGGCTGAATTTTCTGGAGCCTGGGTTAACTCCCAGGAGGATTCATGGGTGACCATCAAGCAAATTACAGAACAGCAAACATAGTTAAACTGACCCAGAAGTGCAGAAGCAGCTGCATTCTGCGCCTTGATGCCTCCCGGAGCGGTGAAGCCCTGCGGCGTGTTGCTGCGGCTGTCATCGAGGCCCAGCTCCTTGCGGGGGGCCTTGGGGGCCACCAGCTCCTCTGGCATCTGCTTCTGCCGGCGACGCTTCTTACTCCACAGTTCATGACAGTCCTGCCAAAGGGGAAGGCTGTAGAGACAGAAAAACGTCAAAGATCTGATGATGCTAAAAACAATCGGCGAGTGGGAACGACGCGGACAGAGAGCCGTACTCTGGAGGAGGCATCTTGTCCGGATCCACGTCTTTGAGGAACTCACTGCCCAGCGCTTGTTCAGCTGTGCAGCGCTTGCTGGGGTCCAGGTTCAGCATGTGGTCGAAGAGATCCAGGGCGGACGGGGGGATGCTGAGCAGAAAAACAGAACAGCTGGAGAGCAGCTCCCAGGAATATACAGCAACACTTCAGGTTTACTTACAAAGCAAACTCCTCCCTCAGGCGTCTCCGGTACTGCTTCTTTGGCTTCATGGTGTTGAAAAAGGGAAGCTTTATGACATCTGGCCAAACAGCAGGACAGGGGCTGCCGCAGATCCGGCTACAAGAACAACATTTATTTATTGTAGCAAAAATGCAGTGACATGGAAATGTAATTGACAATAGACTACAGCTAAACTCTGTCCTTTTCCTTTCCCCATCATGAAGAAACAACAGTGTTCCTTTTAAGTTCAATCAAAAAAAAAACCCCCACAAAACTCACCACTTCTAATCACTGAATATAACTGAAATAAGTCATACTGTAACTTTATTTTATTCTCTTCATGAAGTTCTGGTAAAAACTAATCACATTCTGTCTGAACATTACGAGTTTCCATGAAAAACTAACAAACACCATCGCTGCTGTGTGACGCCTACATTCTTCTTCTGCTCGCGCGGGACTCTTTGGAGGTCTAAACTGTTCATACAGAAGTCTGATTGTGTCAGTCAGTAGTATGAATAGTTTTCATTTAACTATTAATTTACCAGGAACTCCCTCAAGATGAAATCTCTTTCTCGAGGGAAACCTGGCCAAGAGAAGAAGTACACCGGTGTACGGTATACAAAACCACAATTAAAAGATACAATTTCAACAACATAAGATTCACCCAAGTACATACAAAATAAAAAACTAACAAAAATAGAACATAGAATTAAGACTTCATCAAATGATTTAAAAGAGTTTAAGAACAGCATTTACATTCGTTAGTTAAACCATTTTTAAAAAGAGTTTCCTGCAAACGCAGCCTGAAACTTGCCGGGCAGTCCTGCTGCAGTTCGATCTAAGAAGTGCTAAACTTATCAGGCCATTTCTAAGTAATTTTAAGTCCATCATTCAACAATGAGGAAGGAAAACAGAGAAATGCCTACAAAATCACAATTTCTGTTTCATACTTCTGCAATAATTACTAAAGCGTTAATAAGAGCACGATGTTTGGAGAAAAACAGCTGACTGCAGATATTGGCTTCCATCCTGACGCTAAGATAGTTTCCACTGTGTGTGTTAATGCATATTAAGATATATTTGGTGACATGACCATTTCATGAACACAAGTTGACTTACCTGATAAGTTCTAACTGTGCAAGCTCCTGGTTAGCTTGAAAGATTGGTTTCTTTGTGAAGAGTTCACCCAGAATGCATCTGTAATAAACAGAAGAACTCATCAAAGATGAACGTACAAGTTATATGTAACGTGTTAAGTACAAGTAAAAAAAAAAAAAGGGACGATCACCTACCCACAGCTCCACACGTCAATAGCCGGAGTGTATCGCTCTTCCCCCAACAGCAGCTCCGGGGGGCGGTACCACAATGTGATCACTTTATTGGTGTATGGTCGACTGGAGAAGCAGGTGTGTTCATTACTGATGTACTCAAGCTAAAAAGCTGGGCTAATAAAGTTAGACTCAAAATCAAAACGATTGTGCCAAGAACACAAGACGCACCTCTCTTCAGAATTGTAGAGTCGAGCGAGTCCAAAGTCTGCCAGCTTGATTTGACCTCTGATTAAAACGAGGAAAACATCGATTAATGACTGCTGGGAGAAAATCTTCACTAAACAGAGGCTTGTTCTTTCTCTGTCTCACTTGTTATTGAGGAGTATGTTGGAGCACTTGATGTCTCTGTGAAGAAAGTTCTTCTTGTGGCAGTAATCGAGGCCCTCCAGCAGCTGCCGCATGAAGGACTTTATGTGGTTCTCGTTGAAATGGACCAGACCGGACTCCAGAAGACCCATCAGGTCGTGGTCCATGTACTCGAACACGAGGTAAAAAGCACCTGGGACGAGAACGAAGCTTCAGTCAGCACAGAGACGGCAAACAGCCAGTAACATGAGTGACTGGAAAAACGTTGTTACCTTTATCATTCTTGAAGTCCAGAGCATCCTCCTTGTCAGTGACAATCTCCTTCATGTTTATGATGCTCTTGTGATTGAGCTGTCGCAAAATTTTAATTTCTCTAATGGCTGTGATTGGGAAGCCCTCTTTTTCATTGTCCAGTCGAACTTTCTTCAAAGCCACCATCTCACCTGGAGGATGGAAGTGAAGAGCAGCTGCTGACAAAAGTCCTAGAAACTGTGTTTGACAGGGTTACCTGGTGGCTAAAAGCTTCCTGGTTCCCTAACATTTTTGTCATTACAAACTTCAACTTTCAAGAGTTTTCTATCATTTTTATAGTCTGGACAGACAAATGGACAAGCGTTTGGACAGGCGGACAGACAAATGGTTGGAATGGCAAACAACTTTTAAGTCCAGATTAGAAAATATTCCAGACTTTTCCAAATTGTGCTGGAAAGTTGATCCTTCCGGAATAAAACATTTGTGTTGATGTGAAATCTCACCAGTGTCTTTGTCTTTAGCCTTGTACACTTGACCGTAGGTCCCTTCTCCCGTTATTCCAATTATCTCAAACTTGTCCACACAACGTTTTCCCCAATACATCTCTGTTTCTTTAATTTCACCATGTCTTGGGCCACAAATTCTGGGGAACCACAAAAAAATATATAAAAGATTAAGAAAAAAGCACATTTATTGTGAAATACAGAAAAAAAGACTGTCATGAACTGTTTGAGCAAACCTTGGTCTTCGACGAAGCGTTTGGGACTTTTTGTCCTCAAGTGGGCTGTGTGGAGAAGACATGCCGCCAGGAAGCTCGGGGGGAAGAGGCAAGTCGGTCAGGAGCTGACGGGATTTCTTCTCTAATTTCTTCTTTGTTGAGAAGTCCTTTAAGCTGAAGATAAAATCAGAAAGTGCTTGAGCAAATCTGAGTGATAACATAAAAACCTAAAGAAGTACTCAAACAGCATGAAGTAAACCCAAACCTTTCTCCTTTATCAAAGTTCTCAATGACAGGGGGCAACGGTAGCGCTGGCAGTGTGGAAATAATCGGAGCGGTGGATCGCTCCTTGTCTTTGCTTGGTCCAGATGTTGCCACTTTCCTTTTGTCCCGGTGTATCGAATCATCTCTGCCCTTCCCGTCTCTGTCCTTACTGGTCTGGCGTTCTGTGGTCTTCTTGGACAACTTGTCTACAGGGGACTGCGGCTGACTGGATTGCGGAGTTCTGGGTCCCTTCTCTGGTGGAGGTGGAGAGGGAGGACGTCCCTTCCTGGAGGTGTGGTTAGACTTGGGGCTCGGTTGAGGAGCCGAGGAGGGACCTTTGGTCGGAGTAGATGTATTGCTCGAGTTCTTGGCCTTGGCGGCAGCCTCTGCTGCTTTCGCTTTTTTCTGCTTGCTGAGCTCGGCGGCGAGGCTGCTTTTGAACGTGAGCGTGCTCGGCGAGAGGCTGGAGTGGCGACTGCGGGAACGAGAGTGCCGGTGGCGGCTGTGAGAGCGTGAATGCCTTGAGGTTGAATATGGACTTCTGCTACGTGACTTAGCAGGTCGTCTGGAAGAGTAACGAAAAATATATTTAGACCTAAAAGAATTCAATTGCAAAAGCATCCAGTTTGTCTAAACTGGATGTTTATCATTTCACCCATTTACTGTGCTTTTATTGTTCTTTCACACCCACGTGTCGGTACAAAAACAAGCTATGCCACAGAACGCTTCGCACCGCTCATGCTTCCCTTCGTAAACATTTAAGTGCCAGAGCCAGGAAATAAATACAGTAGTAGCATCTCATTAAAACGAGAAACATCCTTGTTTAAGCAAAGTAAAAATCTAGTTATGGCAAGTTTTATATCTTATTAAAACCAAAATAGGTTTTCATTTCAACAAGAACGGTTGTAACAGTAAAACTCTCTGGGATGTTTGGGTGTTGTCTTGAAGAAGCCAATGTAGTAGGAAGGCATATTCTGCCAGAAGAATGTATTTTATGTTGTTAAAATTAAAAATGTTCTCATTTAAAATAGTTTTCTGTCTCTTTATAACAAGAATGTTTTTTGGTTTCAACAAGATCATGCACCTGAAGTCAGTTCGTAGCTCTGGCAGTTAAACACCTCCGTACCTTTACCTTGAGGACATTTCGGCCCCGTTTTGAAAACCTAAAGTAACTTTCCATTACCTACTAGATCTACGGTGAAGCAATATGGTAGGAGAACGCTCAGTTTTGTTTTGATTTAAGATAGTCAAAAATTGGCCCAAACAAGAATTAATACACAAATTATAATTATGTGCATTTAGAACCTTTTTATGATTACAAAGTGCCCCACTACCAAAAGTAATAAGATGGTGCACTACATTTAAGTGCATGGGTAGAAAATGGAGGTTTGTTGGAACATAATGTTAATGTGTCTGAATTCAAACTGGCAAAAGGTTGGATTGACCCAACCTGAATGACTTATATTCTGACAACTGTCACATAAACACACACAAAACCTGCTGAGGTAATTATTCTAATCTTTTCCATGTCTGTAAAAACAAACAGCGTCTAACAATAATTTTTCCTTTCAAATTCTAAAAGTGATTCAAAAACAACAGAGACACAGGTAATGCTGTACAGGACGATGCATATTATTATTAAAAGCAATGTTAGTATTTTAATGACTATGCTAACTCATAAAAATGGACAAACAAAACAGCATAAAGATAAAAGGAACTTTCATTTATGTTCTTCACTAGTACAACTAGACTTGGTAATAAGGTCAATATGAGCTGTCTTCCTGATGCTTTCTATCTCTTTTCTTCACCTCCATAAAAACAATTTTAAAATATTTATAAAAAGACAGTATTTTGAAACAGACCAAGTAAAAATATTAGTGGCTTCACGATATCACAAAAATCTCCAAACCACCAAATGTATCATTCTTAAAAGCCAGCTGACTGGCAGTCTGCACCAATAAGTGTGGGATGGACAGCAAGATGTGGTAACCAGCCCATGCCTAGCTGGATTCTAATAAATTTTAATGCTAGATAAGCTACGCTTTAGGAGCTCACCTGACATCTGGACTTGGACTCATGGACTTCCTATAGGGGCTTCGGGATCTTCTGCGATTTCCATTGGGACTTGAGACGAACTCTCCTTGTTCGTATGGGCTATGCCTGCCGAAACTGGGCGACCTGCGCCAGTTAACTGGACTGGATGGAGATCGCTTCCTCTTGTTGCTGGAGTATGAACTAGGTGACTTTGAAACACCATATGCTCTGTACACGTCTAAGTCCCGACTATAATAAGTGGAGCTGGGTGAGGGTCTTTTACTTATGAAAGTTGGACTTCTTCTAGATATTACCTGGTTGAACCCACCAGGAGACTGGTAGTTGTATGAATAAGATGGCCCATAGGGACTGTCTGCTTTAAAACCAGGACTTCTCCTGTGTGCCCTGAGGTCATTGCGGTCATCTCTGTAAGCCTGTGGAGCTTCTCTGTATGCAGACGGAGGCTCTTTTTCAGACCTCGTTTTACTTTTGTGCCTTTTTGAATCTTTTTTGTCTGCGGATTGGGAGGTCAGAGATGTGGAAGTCCTTTTGCCATTCCTGTCACCGCTCTTTGCAGCGTCCCCGTGATTTTTAGAGCCACTCAGGCTACCACCACTCCTGACTTTTGTGGGGTCTCTCTCACGGCTGCGACGGACTTTCTTTCTACTTATCTCTTTCGCTTGTTTGTTCTTCACGGATGGTCCTCTTGTTATGCTATCCTTACTAAGGCACACCGCCTCCCGGCCCTCCAGTTGACTTCTTACTGGGGATGCTGGTCCGTTAAACTCCCCCAAGTCAACATCGCTAAGCCGATCCACTGCCAGCCCGTCAGGGTCAGGGTAAAGTTTAGGAGAGGGGCTTCCAGAGAACCGCTCCGACTGGGAGCTAACGTCATCATATTCCACTAGCGTCCGAAGTTCGAGCTCCTTATCAAAAGCGCCCTTTCGATTATTTTCTGCTTTTTCTGTCACACCAATGGGCCACAGGTTTCTGTTCTTCCCCTGCCTGCGTTTCTTCTTTCGGGCAGCCGACGAGCGCCTCTTCTCCCGGTGCCGCTCTCGCTGTGTCCCACCGCTCCCCGGCTTACTCCGCCTGTCCTGTCTGTTAGCATGTCGCTGTTCAGAGGGGCTCCGTCCGCGACCCTCGCGAAGCACCTCTGAATTGGGCATTTATCTTAAAACTAAATCACAGCTACCACAAAGTCCAGAATAACAGTACAGAATGTTCTTTCAAAACTATGTCCCCCTATGTGCTGCTAAACAAAACATTGGGCTAGCGGTGTAACAGGCTACTTAGCTGACGTCTCTCAATTAGACAGCCTGTCGGCTAGCAGGATCAAAAGCTTAACGTTTCCATTGCAAAACCAGCACAACAAAGAGCCCAGACCGAGTGCGTCTTACAAATGATGACACTTGGTGGCAAAAAAAATCCGCCACACTAAAGTAATATTGTGTTGCAGAGTCATAAAATCAGAAGGTACTCAACCATTGTACTCCAGAATGGCTGTCTCCCAGATTGGATAGCCAATGCTAATCGCTTAAATCAGCTAGCTCAAGCTAGCTAACTGTTCTGGTCCACAATCGCATTCCATTGAATCGCCTACAGAGGCCCAAAATTACTCCAGTTATTAAAAAGCGTGTTCTTCTTTACCGCTACAATCCACGCGATGCTTTAAGTCCATCCACCAGACAGTGTTACATTGTAAAAATCAAAAATCGTCCCCTTAGAAACTTCTTGTCGTCTTCCAACACACTCCAGTGTGCAACAAGGAAGTAGATAGCCCGCTAGCAGCTTAGCTCCGCTAGCTCTCCTTTCTCCTTGCGTGGAGTTCAAGGCAAATCAGTCGGGAAAACAAAGCCATTCAAAACACGCTGTTCTTTAAACAAATCCAGCCGGACTGATGATGCATCTCCTCACAACATCACCCGAATACAGCAGCCACCCTGACACAGAAAGCTGCTCGGAAACACTTTGGATTCATCTCAAGATATAATAAGTTTGTGCGTAACGTGGCTAACGGTTCAGATCGTCGAGGCCGTGCAGCGTTCGAACTACAGGCCTCGTGCGACGACGTAAACCAATAGAGTCCGCGTGCGTAATCCAGACAAGAGCTGACGTCAACGCGAAGGGAAACCCTTGCCTTCAAAATAGAACACAGAGTTAACAATAATAAAACACCCAAGATTTTCAGAAATGATTACAAATTATTAAATCACGTTTTTGCTAACAGATTATATATAATAGATATGACACAAATAATTTTTAAAACTCGACCAGGCTCCCTCTAAGATTACAACTACGTCTAAATTATTAAGAATATCAATGCTAGTAAAATTATCTCATCAATTCACGTCAGAAAGTAAGACGTATATAATTACATAGTTTATTTGCCACGGATGATATTTTCTAAAGCTTTACTTCTGATAATTTTAGTAATTCTGTCATTAAAATGATTAATCCAAAACTCAGTTTGTTCCATGTTTTGTGGTTTTCATGCAATAATCCAGTTCTCAGAGTAACTCAATTTTGGGCCTTCATTATCTGTAAGCCACAGCCGTTACAGCTGGTTGACTGGGGTCATATAATTCTGTGTATTTTCAGTAGATTATGAATAGACTGTGGAAAATTGCTTAATCAATTGTTAAAGCAGTTGCAAAATAACCAGAGAACACTTTCTAGTATGAAAAATCCTGTGGAGTCTCCGTACCTGTTTTTTTCCCACAAATAATGTAGCATTTATTTTACACAATAAGAGAAACACATCAGGTAAAAGGAAAATAAATATCCAGAGAAGGTGAAATAACTTGCTAATTTTTTCTTTTTCTTTGTTGAAACCCCTGCTACTCATTTAGCATTTAGTCAAATGTCAGCCTCTCACATCTTCACTTAGCAATATTTGTCCATTTCACCTTGTGTACATTTTCAGAAAATCAGTTTGTAACATTTTCTATCAGATTTAGTTCAGGATTCCACCTAAACCATTCCAAAACTTTGTTCGTCCTCTTACAAAGTAATTAATTAGTGGATTTGGACATATGTTTGGACTCACTATGATGCTAATGAAAGTCCTTTAGGTCCTTAACTTTCTGGAAGGTTTTGGGTCACAACAAACTGACATTTAAAACTTGGAAAAATTCCTCCAGCTTGACAAAAACCTGTTGCGTGTACAGAAAGTAATCCCAGAGCATAATGGTGTTTTTATGTGTCGTTCGGTGCTGTTTTCATGTCAAACTTACCTTTTACAATTATGGACCAAAGTGTATTGTTCAGTTCCATCAGATTATAACATAGAGCCAGGATTTTAGCAGATTTTAGCCATACCTACAACATAATTCAAATATATGGACATTACAGAAGATATCTGCCCCAGGTAGGAATGTACAATATATGATTAACATTGATATCGGCTGATGATAGTCAATATTGATAATCAACATATCTATATTGGCTGGATAAGAAAAAAAAGTTATCACTGATACGCATTTGTGATCTTGTTGTTTTTGTATTTGTTTCCAGGCAAAGAACATTTGGTGTTTGTTTGGTCACATAATAGCGATAATGGTGAAAGATTGTTGGGTGTTTATCTGAAGCAGCAGAGCAATGTCAGCATTGTGGTCATTTTTTCAGTGTTGAAAGGAAAGTGAAATATATGTGATATATAACCCACATATGTTATATATCTATACCGCTTCATCCTTAATCCCATGCAAGGCTTAACCAGCATTTGTTGGAAATGTGGCCTCTTGGTAGCATCCAAGACTAATTCCGGCCTTGTCTTATCTTTAATTTCTGAGATATTTCCAATGTTCTCCATTTTAATTATCAAAATTAATTTGAAAGAGGAGTGTGACACTTTTTAGAGCCACTATAACTATTTCCCCCCATCCCCTCCAATGCTTGCAGCAGGTAGTTCACTGGATCAAAGAGAAACTTTGATCTAATATCATGGTTTCCTTAAATAAATATTTTACTTGCCAGCAGAAATTTCCCAGTAAACTGAACATGAAGATAATTAATAATGGAAAATAAAAAAGAGTAAATGTAGCTAGATGTGACTTTTTGTTGTGATTGAGAATGATTACAAATTATTCAACTGAAATCCAGCTTTTTGTAATAATCTGCAGCCAAACGTTTAGGGAAGTGAAGCAGATGACATCCTGTGACGCATTCCCTGACATCCATGACAAAAAAAGAAGTAATCTAGTATGTGATAAATTCTGTTTGAAATATCAAGGTCAGGAGGTTGCAGAGATTCAGCATATTTGCAAAAAGAAACAAAAACAAACAGCCGAAAGGCGAAGTGTTTCTAAGGAAGCTCTTCGTTTTAAAGGTCAGCCTGTCTTTTCAGAGTAAACGAAACATGACCACGGTGAGAGAGACCAGCTGTTTCACAAGATCTCACAAACACATCTCCAAATGTTATTAGTAATATCCACTTTATTTGCCATTTCCAAATTACTCACAAAAAATGAATTGAAATGTAAGCTTCACCTCTTGCATTCACAAACCGGCTACATTAGTGGTAATGCTCAAAATAAGTAAACATGAAGGAGAGATTTAACCGATGGCATACGTACAACAACCATCCAGTCCAAGACGTAGATAGCCGTCATCACTCCAAGGGCATTAATAGAAAAAGGTAAAGCAAGTTAATTAAAAGCCCCATTAGGACATTCTGCTTGCAGCTTTTCACACAATATCTGCTTTAGAGTCCTGCAGAGGTATTGGCCTGTGAAGTTCGTTACATGAAAATGAAGCAAACAAAAAAAAAAAAAAAAAAAAACAGGAACAGTGTAGGGGAAGGCCTGCTCAAAACAAACTGGGGTCTTTCTTAGTTTCTTCCCAAGTCTCACTAACTTTTTGGGAAGGGCCCAATCTGTGTGATGCGCCGAAGGTTAGCCCTTAGAACATCTGTAACCGCTTTGTGTTCTGATGTAATGGCTTCCCAACATTTTGGGTCTAGCCTCCTTCTCTCCAGAGTCCAACTCTTTGCCTCTGTGTGCTTAATGCTCAACATGCGTCACGTTTCTATCAGGAAACACAATTGTACATTTTCTACGCATTAACTCGGGGAATCAATGAACTCTCACTGAGTCACTTTAAATCTAATAAGATGCATAACTTTTGGATGATGTTGTGTTTTCCGAGCTGAAATCGGATTCCTACTGAGAGCTTTAGAGCTGAAGTGCTTCTACTGCGCTTCGCCTTTTTGAAAGGTAGTTTAAAAGACACAGAGACGGTATTTTGAAATTTTTTACATTCCCTTGTTCCAGTTCCAAAAAACCCAAAACATAAAGTTTTGGACAGAAATTTAGATCCATTTTTCATGGGCATGAATGCGACACTAATACTAGATCTTCATAATTGATCTAAAGTGGGTTTTCTTCTGTCACTTGGTTAATCAAGCACACTACTTTAATGCATTTTAAAAACTACAATATAATGCACAAGTTTGAATTTATCAAATTGATCAAATTTATACATACAGGCTATAAAGAAATTCAAAACCCACAGTAACCACTGACAGCTAAATGTTTCCCTCAGAATGATGCTGCTTTCACCAAGCCTGACAAAAACGTCAGAAGTCCCAAACTGACTTTGTGGAAAAATAGTTCAATCGCTGCACCTAAATCCAATTTTTAAATTTAGTTAAGTTGTATGTTTGATAATCATTTCACTCTGCAAAGATAAATGATTAAATAAAGCATTTAAAGCCCTAAATGAGTATAATATCCATGCCCATGAGAAGTGTCTGACCAGAACTGTATTTACGCTCACATCAAGTTTAAAACATAATCAGACTGGATGTTAGCAGCAACCTTTATGTGGCTGTTGGAGGAAAAAAAAGTGTAAACATTTTAAATAAATGTCTTAATAATTAGAGCCTCAGTCTTAAGAATTAAGAATAGAAGGGTTTAGTTGGTGGTTTTCTTTCTTTTCTTGGTCAAATTTAGCTATTGCTGAAGAGCAGCCAGTTGCTTTCTGTGCTATTCAAACATAAACTTTCCTCTCAAACCATCCAGTTACAAGAACTAAAAAAAAAAAAAGGAAAGCATGACATTTTTGTTAACATGTTACAGAGAAGCCTTGCCACAGGATGCAGCTGATGGAACAAAAAAAAAAAAAGTAGAACGTCGATGACTTCTATGCTCTGCAAAGCACTGGCAGTTTAGGATTACAGGATGAGTAAGAAGGGATTATTCACATTCACGACGGACAGAGAGGCAACCGTGACGCACTGCACAAGAATTACAAAAGCCCTCAGAACCTTCCATTTCTTACACCAATTAAACTGTTTCACTTCCCCCTTGTCGACCCTCTGCTAAGGTTGTTTTTACACAACGCTGTAGTGCTGATCGGTTTATGCTCACCATGGAAATTTCTCATTCACTGGAATTAACAACTGGGCACTTATTTCAGGGTTCCTACACATTTTTCACTTGAAAAATCTAGACTCAAATTTTTAAATTGCTCAATTGTGTTTTAGGTCATTTTTGGCATGTAGGTAGAAGCTAAGAAGTTTTTTTTTTTTTTTTTTAAAAAGCATTCATAATCAGTATTTTCCATACACAAAACACTAGAAACCTGCTGCCCATGATCCACGGTACGTGGGCGCGGTTCTGTGTTAGACAATGTTAAACTGCATGGCTGATGTAGCGCTCCAACCGAAAGGGACTTCACTAACAAAGACTTGCATGGATTTCCAACCCAAACATACGCACAAACAAATCCAGATGAATAAAACTGCGCGTGCAAATGGATCCACACGCGTTTCTCCCTGTTCATTAGCTTATTATTTTGCAAAAAACAAGATTCTTTCATCTTAATGTGCCGTTATAGAGACAACAAGAGCTTATATTTGATTTTGTTGCGATAGTGAGTCCTTTATCTCAAGAAAGAAACATCTGGACTTTATACATATTAATTTGTCATTTTATCAGGGCAAAAAACTTTTTCTCTGTTTTAATAACAATTGTATTATATTGTTTTCTGAGAAAAAATTGTTTTTGAGTGTGTTGTGTGTTAGCAGTTTAGAGATAACCTTATTTAAACTGTTATCTGTAGAAAGGTCTGGAATGAAGATTTTGGAATAAAGGAACAAATAAGAGTCTATGAAGACAAATGTTTTTCTAGACAAGTTGATTTCATCAATACCGGTTCAGAATTTTGAAGACGGTGTAGGAACCCTGTTATTTGTATTACCTAGCAGTTTTCTTTGGTTGCTGACGGCAACGTTTTTGGAAAGAGGAAATTGTAATTCAATCTTTGCTTTTGCTTGTTTTCATCCTCTAACTCCTCCTTCTGTTAAGCTATTCCTAAATAAGAGATACATTTAAATGAAAACTAGTGTAATATAAAGTTGCTAATTAAAAGTCTGAGCCAAGAAAAAGTTGTCTGGAAGCAATTTTTTTTTAGTATTGAGCTGCATGTAGTGTTATGGAATCACCTCTTTTTTTTTAAATCAGAGCACCAGGGATTCCTCAATCACAAAAAAGGCAATGAAATTCCTTAGCCGAGCGAGGTAACACTTCTAAAACGTTAGGACTGAAAAATGTTCAAGTGTTGCAGAAATCCCTTTGAGGATTCAGGGTAGTGATCAATGTTGTTTGTGCATTTTTAGAAGACAAACTGACAGGAAGAAATGAAGGAGATGGAAAAACTGTGTGCCTATTTTACAGTGTTTCATGTGGAGGAGAATAAAAAAAAAGAAAAGAAAATAGTGTTTAAAAGCATGTTATCGCACAAAAAACAAGTATAAATGGCAACAGATGTGGGCACCTGCTTAGAAAAGGGAGGCGTTATTTTAATATAATCCTTTCCAGATTAACCAGTGGAAATTATATTTACTTGGTGGCACTTGAACCAGAAGTTCACACTGCAATGCTGAGTATTTCCAAGCAAAAGCGGTGGACTCTATTTATGGTCTGGGGGTTTTCCTGACTACACCTTCCCAGTTTAAGCCTTGGCTCTGAAAACGTCTCAGTCTTTCTCTATTGAACATACATCTGTACAGCTGTCTGAAGATAATATGAATACACTTTACAATTAAAATGTTGGGGGGGTTTTCAGGACATTTTAGGGCTTCTTGGCAAGCTCAGGCCTAAAATTAAAACACCACTTATCTATTAAAACTCTGTCATGTGTAAGAGTAAGAAGGAGAGATTACATAAATTATAAATTATTTTGAGTGTCAGCACATAAAAAGTTAAGAGCTAAAAATGGTGTATGAAGTGCCACCTCACTACTTCCTGATGCACGGTCAGAGGTCCTGCTTTAGCCAGGAACAGAAAGTCATGGTCAGGTCTGGGCACAAAAGAAATGCAAAAGTCTGAGAAATGTACATGTACACTAGCAGCTAGCCTGCTCTCCTTCACCACTATAAAATGCAGCATCTCTCTCTAATTCTTTTAGCCAGGCTTTTACTTTTCTTCTTCCCGTTCTTCTCTTTGCTGTCCTCCATTTTTCTCGCTCGGATCTCTCGCATCAGGTCAAAAAACACCTGAAAACAAACAAAAAAAAGTTAAAATTTTGTATTTATATAACATAATATGAGCTCGTTCAACTAGGAGGTGGTGACAAACCTTATCCACATTGGCACGGGTTTTGGCAGAAGTCTCCACATAACAGACGCCCCACTGCTCTGCACGAGCCTTCGCTTCGTCCGCACTGACCTGCCGCCGGTCGTCCAAGTCCGATTTATTGCCGACCAAGAGGAAGGGCACATTCTCGTCCTCCTTCACTCGCAGAATCTGCTCTCTGCAAAAACAGCCATGGAGCATGTACAGGTACAATGGAATGTGTGTCTTAATTAAAAGTACCTTTTTGGAAATAACAACCTCTAAGCAGGTATTAAGGATATGTTTCCTTAAATCCACATTTCCATTATAAAACTGTCTTAGTTTTAAGGCGAATATCGGTAACTCACGGTGTCACATCCTAATCAGCTAATGAACTCCTGCAAAAGATTCCTGAGACTGTAAACGTTCTCACTGTCTAGGTCAGTAGGCGACACAATCATGGGGAAGACAGCTGACTTGAAAGGCACAAAAGTTATTGCTATGGTAGTAGGTTTTTTTTTATAGAGTGCTTTTTTCCCAAGTATACTCAAAAAAAGTTAAGTGAAAGGAAAAAGTGTGGGTGTTCATGTAGATACGCTCTCTCGCACCTGAAGTCTACTGTTGCTGCAAAAGACTCCAGCTCTGTGATGGAAAATACGCAGAGGAAGCCCTCGCCGCTGCGGAAGTAGTTGTCCCGGATGGCGGCGTAGTCCTCCTGGCCAGCCGTGTCCAGGATGTCTATCTGCACCTCCTCACCGTCCAGCACTACTTTCTTCCTGTAGCTGTCTGCTTTAGTGGGTTCGTAGTCTTCAACAAACTGGGGGAAAAAAGTAGATTTGACCAGTTACAGGTGGAAGAAACGTGTCAGCCTGCTGAAATGCGAGACACCGACCTCATCATACATGAACTGGAGGGTGAGGGCTGATTTCCCCACCCCTCCGCTGCCCACCATGATCACTTTGTGGAGGGCCAGAGAGTTCTGTCCTTTGGGCTTTGTAGCGGCCATGGTTTGGCGTAGATGTCAAGGGCAGGGGGGGTGAAAGGTCAAGGCAGCGGGTGAATGGATGGGATTGCGAAAAGAAGATCGTAAAAGGATTCCAGGTGTAACGAAGTGCAGGGTAAAAATTCCTGTTAAAAGTACAGCAAGAAGGAGAAAATAATAAAAACATTGCATCATAATTTCCACAGGCTCCTTGTTCCATGTCTGCAGGTTGATGGATTTGTCAGGAGAGACGGATGTTACACTTAGACAAGCTGTGGAGAGCAACTGTTTCAGATCACACCAGATAAATTAAACTGTCTCCATTTTATTCCCTCTCTCCTAATATGCTTTCTTCCTTTTTTCACTGAAATAATTTAATTATTCATCTTTTTAATGCCAAAGAAGAAGATAAATATATTTGATTGCTGGTACAAATTACTCATTTAGCAGCATTTATCATTAAATTAAGACGAAATAATTTAAAAGAAAGAAAATCACATTCTGGCTGCTCTGTTTATTATGATTTTCTCATTTAGCCACAAACTTTTCTGTTTTCTGCTGGAATTTTATGCAATATACCAACACAAAGTAATGCATGATAAAGTGGTAGGAAAACAAAACATGTATAATATTTTTCTTTACAAATAAAAGCATATTGTGCAATTGAATTTGAACGTTACTTTCTAGTAAGTATTTTTTAGAACCACCTTTTGCTGTAATTTCACCAGAGCAGTTTTTAGGGGTATGTCTCCACTATCTTTGAATATCTACGCACTAAAAAGTTTCCCAATTTCTTTTTCTAAAATAGCACACTATCAGTCAGAACAGATGGAAAATGACTGAAGATTCATCTTCAAGTTTTGCCTCTGATTCTGTACTTTGACACAAAACGCAGTCAAGCTTCAATGTAGTTTGGTTGTGTGTTTAATGTTGTCTAGCTGGAAGGTGAATCTCAGAAGGATACGCCGCTGCAGAATATGATGCTGCCACCATCATGTTTTACAGTGGCAATAGTTTCCAGTGTGATGTCCAATTTATTTAATCACCTTCTCCCACGTTTGCCGTTTCTTTACATGGTTTTCTTTCAGCAGCGGCTTTTTTCTTACCATTGTTCCATAAATGACAGGCTTTACAGTGTTTGTGGTTAATAGTTGCCGTGCCGTTTCCTCTAACTCTTTGTGAAAGCAACGCATGCAGCAGTCAAAGTGTGCAGAAAAAAGATTCACTGAATGCAAAAGAGTCTCTTTATGCAAAGAAGGACAAGACTGAAAGGCAACTATGATTCACAAGGTTTCCAGTGGAGATGTGTTAAAGGTATATTGACCAGTATGTGCAATTCTTATGGGAAATTAAATAATTTATGATGGATTGAGGTAAAACAATTCAGGCTTTTCAGAATAAGAGACAAAACATCTCAACACTGCCTTAACACACACTGGAATTAAAATATTACTAAAATGCATCAACATTTAATTTTTAACTGCACCTTTTTAAAGGTAAAACAGTTGGGAAATTCCCAGAATGTAGCAGGAGTATCCTGTAGTTGAGGAAGGATCTGACATCTGCAAGAGCAATTTAGTGATCAGAACTAATGCATGGAGACCATAAGGGAATCATGATGCATAGAAAGGCATGGGTGAAGGCCCATTCCCAGCACAGGCCAAGGCAAACCACTTGGAAGCAGGATTAAACATGGGAATTCTGCCAATACTTCATTAGACAAATTAACAAAAGCTAATTTGCAACGTCAGCTGTCAGTCAATACAACGATTTAGCATTTAATGTAATGCTCACCTATTATTTACTTAACGTAAGTGCAAATAATAAAAATAGTGAACTATAAACGCCTTGTAAGAGTCTCATTCTCTTGATAAAACGATTAAATTATGTTATTTTAACATAATAATATTTGAAGGGAAAAACTATTATTTTCCTTGTATAAACCCGTAAGAGATAAATTAGCACTGAAATGCTAGTTTCTGGTAACTGAGCAATCAATAATTGAGCAAACTAATAAAAGAGGATATGGAAAACATGAACAACCCCCTTAACAGATGATTAAACTAGGAATGTACAGACTAAATACTCAAAATCCAAGCCTGGAGGCTATTAAAGTGGGCGATGTGGCTAAGCGAGCAGCTACCTAAACCGCACGGAGCAGGTAAACATGTCACCTGACGTTTAATTAGCAGCTGGGGAAGCTCAGGCTGATTGAAACGCCTCTAAAATCAAATCTGTATTATCCTGACACCCAGCAACAGATGCTTACACCGTTGAACAGCTCTGTCGATAGCAGAAGGGGGAAAAGAGGAGCTAGCAGCAAGCGGTTGGTACCACAGCAGCTAATCACAACTAACACGCAAAAAGGGGGGAAACCGGTTGCCGCGGTTAAAAGACGCTTTAATAGAACAACATACCTGCAAATTAACTGGTTTCCCCTTGGGGTAGAATGATAGTCGAATGGTGAGTGAGAAGAGGCAAAATAAAAACACTCTGCTTCCTGTGCTTGTTAGCTCATGGCTAGCTCGGTGGCTAACTCCAGGGACTCTGGCAGCGGGCTGACTGAACGTCCTGTGGGCTTGGCTCTGTCTGACAACGCCCGCCCGCCAGGGACACTCTCCCAGCTCTTCGTTTTACTTTTGAATTTAAACTGATTCTTCTGTCTCTTAAAAAAAAAAATCACTTTATTTTGATGCTACTAACTTTAATAATTTTCGTGAAGCTTATGATATGAATTGGGCCAATTTGCCTAAATGGGGAAACATTGGACAGGCACTAAGATGGCCAAATACTAGAGGTGTTGTTGAAAAGTGCTGAAAATGTAATTACACTTTCCTGCTATAAAAGCCAACTCTAGCTGCTACAGTAATAATGTACTGTAAATTAATCTCATTTGCCACATTTTCTGCTTTGGTTTTCTTTCAGTAATGAAAAAAAATACCAGCATTTCCAACTTGCACTGCAAGTTTGCAGAGAAAAGTTGGAATCACACATTTCAGCTTGTCCGCAGATGCATGGTAAGGCAATCTATGGTTAAGGCAAACTTTTTGTCCTTTTAATCACATGTTCATTTAAAAGAATAAAAAAAACCTGCCTTACAGTTGTTGAGTCAGTTTGGGATGGGCCCTTTAACAATATAACGTGATGAATCAGGAACTGCTGTGTGGCGATGCACTCCCATTAGATCATCCATAGTGGGATACTTGAGCCTTTGTTTGATCATTACTATGGACACTGATGTGCTTCTGATGTTTACTTAGTCTCACTTGCCATCTACATTAGAATGTAATCTTATGTAAACGCCTTAGAATAAATTTGTTTTATTACATTAGCTCACACTCAAACTATTTAAGTGCATTCAGCGAGAAATACAACCTCAGTGAGAAATATTTCTTGTAAATAAAGTTGCCAGTTCTGCACTTTTACTTCCATCACTAACCTAAATGTAGGACGTTTGCTAGTGTGTTATTGTTGGCAATAAACGCAGTCATAGCTAAGTGCAGTAGAGGTTCTGTGATGCTGTGGGACTGTTTCTTTTTGACTAAGCCCTGGGAATCTACATGATATTAGGAAGTCTTTGAACTAAGCTAATAAAAATATGATTGACTCCACTAGAAAACTGAAAACGAGTAATTATACAGGGTGATGATCCACACTACATGGCCAGTTGACAGAGAAATGGCTCATTGGACACAAATTTAACCTTGTTCTGTGACCAGCCCAGTCCCCACATGTTAAAATATTAAAAACATTTTTTGTGTAATGCAGAATGGTGGAACAAGACTCAGAGCTTGAGAGATATAGTGTGTTTGCCAACAATATGATATAAAAGTTTAAGAACAAAGGGTCGAATGTGCAAATGTTTATTATGCAGCCCAATCATGCCGTTTCTAAATATACTGAAGCCACTCTGGCCACTGCCTTCCTGCGCTGTTCCGCTTGATTCAAATCTCTTTTACAGCCCAGTCTGGGTTTTCTCCTGTTTACTTGGATTCCCTCCGGTAGAATTTCTACCAGGCTAATCAGCGAACAGAAGAAGTTGTGAATGATATTGATTTTCTGTGTTGCTGTAGAATTGTAGTCTGCCTGTACTTTTACTAATGGCAGCAGCGTCATTGTGCTAAGCCGTTCGGTGTTGGCCACGCTTCAAAATGTTGAACAGCCATTTTGTTCGGATAGGCACTTCTCTTTTTGCAGTGAAGGATGGTTCAGCTTAAGGTTAGCTATGTTTATAGCCAACGCGTTGTGCCGTGCGTAAGGAGGCGCGCGTCAACTCCGCTCACACGCGTTGGCATCGCGCGTAATCTGGTCATGCACTTCTGAATTTTTGTGGGGATCGCACTCCATTCACAAAAACATGTACGACTACCAAGGTGCTCTAGTAGAGCAGGTCCTTTTGCACTGTCCTTTATATACACCCGCCTTTCAGGGCTCATTTGATGAGAATAGGACTCCAACCTGCGAGTCAACGATTGGGTAAAATGTAAAACTTAAACAGCGTGTACGCCTGTCGGAGGCGGTAATGCACCGACTTTGCTGTTGGTCAGTTGCCAAAAAACATAGAAGAGTCCACGCCTCCAGGACACAATAGCCCTTCTGTGCGAAGCAAAGTGTAGAGTAAGGGGGCTGTTTTTTGGGGTTTTTTTTACCTGGCTACGACAAAGCTAACCCGCGTGCAGAGAGTCTGGAAGTAGAAGACGGTTGAGTTTTCTTGAGATTTTCATGGGTGGAGCCCTCACAGAGGAGAATATTTGTGGATTTATTTAAAGTGGAGTTTGGCAGGGGTCAGTCTCCAGAGTATGGTAAGGCAATCTTTATTACTTGGTGGTCTAAAGTGATGTGTGGCCCAAAAGGATACTGCAGTTGGGGCTAGATATACAATACTGACCAGCAAGGATTATGAAGAAATTAGATTCTCAAACCAAAGGATGAGTTCACAGTATATTTGCCCTCTGTTTAAGACTCTACGTAAAGGATCCTCAGTGTCAATATTTCCCTTGCTGTGGTATCATGCAGCTCGTGTTCGTTGAGGGGACAGACAGCACTGGACTGTTGACACAAGCCTCACATTGCTGCACAACACATCCTTTGTTGGGTTTTCACTTCCCTTTGTCCCACAATAGGAGAAATCCAGGGATGAATCCAAACCTTGTGAGCCGCTTGTGAGATCTTTGGAGAGACTCCAGGAAGAGCTTCAGGGTAAACAAATATTCCAATGATTCATTTTTCTGCTTCCTAGCACAGTAATATTGGTAACATTATTTTTTTCTTTAATTTTCAGCACCAACTATGAACAACATGAAATGCAGACTGGAAATGATCGCCAAACAACAAGGGTAAATGCATTTGGTTGTAACATGACAAAATAATAATTAAAAAAAACTTTGTGAGCTGGTGAATAAAAGTGTTTATATCTCAGATCTAGCTCTCTTGTAGTTGATGCATCATTTATTGTAGTGTCTAACCTTCATTCATATATCATTTTTTGCTTTTTTTAGGATGGGTTTTCACTTTACTGAGTCCACCTGCTACCTGACAGCTGACTTTTTCTACCTGGAAGTGTTGCTGCTGCCGTCTGGTGAGGTGCAGGAGGTAAAGGTGGCTCTACAGGGAGAACACCCCGCTGTAAGCTGACTCTGCCCTTCAGGCAATATGAAGCTACCCCTCTTTTTGAATTTTGTTCACTAATGCACTAAAATTGCTTTGCAGCCCAGCAGGTCCCTTTTGCATCTTCTTAGGTAAGCGATGACGGAATGTTACATTTACATTTCTGACATCTTGTCAGGTGAAACAGGCAATTTATCGGCAACAACTTCGGATGACAACAACAGTTTCAGCCGTTGAGTAATTTACCTGCAAATGCTAATTCTCCTTTTTTTTTCTGGATAATTTAAAGGTCCAATAACTTTTCTGATTTTTCCATGAGGCTGGGAGAACTGTTTGCTCAGTACAACATTCCTGGAGACAAGTAGGTTTTCCTAAGACATTCACAATTCACTTTTAAAATCTGGAATAGTTACCATTTGGCCTCCCATCTCTTGCTTTCACAGTAAAACAAAATCAAAAATGTTGAAATCCCTACAATGCCTCTGGAAAGACCTTCAGCAAATATCAGATATGCCAAAGTAAGTAACAAAAAAGGCTAACATGGTGATTTTTAGCAGTTACTATTAAAAATAGCAGTAACAGTTTACACCGCTTTTGGACAACTTGAATTAAACTGTTTATTCATTAACAATGTTTTCTTTCTTTTAGTGAACCAAAGTGCTTTGAAGCTCAAATGGGCTTAATAAACAATGGCAGGGTTGGCTTTTTAATGGCAGAAAAACAAGGCACGAGTTGGAACTTTTTACACTAAATCATACACATGGATTTCTTTTCTTTTTAGGATCTGATTTCTTATTTTTTTTATTTCTTTTTTTTTCCAGATTATCCTCCATCTCTTTACTTCTATAGCTCACCAAATGATTGCCTGAAGAACTCGGAGTTGTGTAAGATTCTGATTTGACTTCTGATTTCTCTTCTCAATTCAATGTCTGATCATGCAGCAGATTCAAAGTTGCATCTTTTATTCTTTTATTTCATAGCATTTGAGGAATTGCAGGAGTTCAAACCAGCTGTCCAGGCAGCCCGAGCTACAATCGGAGTCAGCGACTTGACTCGCAAGCTTCAGATGACATCTCTAATCTCAGAGGCTCCTCAGCTGGACACTCAGGGGTCTGTATTTTATTTTAGTCTCTCATTCAGTAGAATAATGTGAAAGTCCCAGCTGCTAGTTAACAATAAACCTGCATCTTGGAGCCAGTTGTCCTGCAGTCGCTGCTTTCAGTGAGGTTTCGAATGAGATGCTTCCCACATGTTTCCTGCTCAGACTGAAGACACCAATACCTGTGCTTTTTCATATTGTGGAGAGAGTTGGACAAATCACAGGTTAGAAACTTCTCCTAGAAAAAAAAATCTAACTTCTTTTTGTTTTCAAAAGCTCCACACTCATTCCATTGTTTCTCCAGGCGTGACTATACCAGATTGTGACCTCCAGTGGGCACCATTACCCAAGCTTCTGATGAAAGCTTCTGAAAGTGCAAAAAGCCCCTCAGAGCCATTAGATGGACAGGAGATCTTTACAGTGGTACGAATCTGCTTTTAGCTTTATTTATGTTTTTTGTCAATGTAAATTCTTATGGAATATATGCTGAGGGAGAATCGAAATGTGTCGTCCAGGTTTTTCCCGAGGGTGGGATGCACACTTATGTTCTCCCTGATTCTTCATGGGATGTTCCCACACAAAGAGCAGCTTTGCTGGCCAGCGTTCCTTTCACCCAGCCGGCTCACGTCTCAGCCGTGCTGGAGCTGCTGCGTCACCAGTGTGCCTTTAACACCCTGCTGAGGAGCTGCTTGACTCAGAGTGCCAGTCCAGGTGGGAGGATGTTCATGTGGTAGAATTATATCCAATATGGAGGAAGGGATGCTGCCAAGAAGACTTGTAATGCTCTTATTATATTTATGTTGTGTTTTGCTTTATTTCTGTGAATTCCCACCAGCTTCAGTTTGTGACCTGCACTTTGAGGTCCGCCCAGAGTACACTACCAGCATTTCTGTGACCTTCCGTCAACCCCACATTGACCGTCTTGCTGTCTGTAAGCATTTTTTTAAAGAAAATTTTATGGGGAAAAAAAAGCCACTTAATTTAAGTATTTTTCAGGTCTGGATAAGTATAGGAGGAAAATGTTTGAATTTCCAGACTTGATTTCATATGGTTTATGGTTCCTGCAGGTTTGGTATTTAAAGCCTGTCCTCTGCAGTAATTTCTGTCATAAATTGATAGAGAACATTGTGTTCTGTAAATTCAAAAGAACTGTAGTGGACCTGTAGAAATACTCTAAGCATTTTGAATCTGCCTTAGCCATTAACATCATTAGATTATATGTAGTGTAAAAGTGGTGTATATTAATATACTACTCCTGTTGCTGCTAAAACTACTGATTTTTAAATGAAGTAAAAATGACTGAACTGTAAATGTGAGTCTGAGTGTGTGCAACTTTCACAAGAAATATCTATGAACCGTGTTTATTGGTAAACCTTTTGCTTCAAATTGTAGGAAAGTTAAAAAATATACATTAGTTGTAACTCTAACTAAAAAATATTTAGTCTATTTATGTACACCTTAAAATTTGTGGCCTAATTTTTCAGAGTGGTGTAATTGGTGTCTGTGAAATGAGTCTTAAAAATGACGAGATTGCCAGCTCAGGGTCACTGTCAGCTGCAAACGTCTTTCTGTTTGTAAGATTAACATAGTTTCTTTATTGCAACTGAAACACATATACCTTATAACCTCTACAGAACTAATTAGTAAACATATAGACTCATGTGCTTTTCCGTCACCAGTGCTGGTCAACATACCTAATGCCCGTCAGATCACCTGCCAGTTGTTTGGAGGAGGACTTTATGATTTATCTACTGCCATACTGGATGAATACATCTCCATAGTTCTGACTAGGTTTGTTTTGTACTATTGCAGAAATACTAATTTTAATTGTTTTCATAATACTCGTGTGTATATAAATATATATATTTTTTTATCTCAGATGTATGTCCATTCCTGTGGCCATGAGGGCATTATACATCAGGCTGGAGAAAACCACCAGCTGCCCCATCACCGCAGTAGCTGAAAATGACCGTCTGAGTCCTGTGATGGACACCGATGGCCAGTCGCCTGCAGCCTCCCAAAGCGCAGCCATGCCAGAGCATGACGGTGTTCCTGGTTCAGTTTGCGGTGCCGTATCTGTCTCTAAATCTGAGCTTCATCCTGAAATGAGCGCCAGCATGCCTGACGACCTTCACCCATTCGTTCCTGTGGCTCCAATGGCAAACTGTCAGAGCTGATCTCAGCATAAGGAGGGCTTAGCAGCTGCCTGCGTCACAGATTATTGGACTTTATTAAGAAACTGGCCACTGTGTAACAATTTGAGATGCTGATGGTTGAATCTGTCTCACTATGCATTCCAGTGTGGTAGGGATGGCTGGCTGTAAAGGTTTTTGAGGTCTGGCAGTGGGCCTCGAAAGGGCAGGAAACCAGTTGCTTGTTACCATGTGAGCCAGTAAGTCCTGGTTTAAATGTCTCTATATTGGCTTGTGGAGACCAAACAGATCTGACATTTTTCAGCTTTGAAAAAATGAAAACTTTGTTGAATAAAGAAACAATTTGGTTTGAATAGAGAAAAGAAAGCTAGAAGAAATTTCTTGATTACAGTTGAGGACCATCTTGCTTTTTCTGGACTCCTGCCAGGACTTGTACAAATATAGAAGAAATGCCTGTAGCCTGTACAATCGAAGAAGAAATGTTTATACGACTACAGAGGAGACAATGTGATTTTTACTGCATTACAGGTCTTTGTATACAATTTTCTAAACCTACTGAAATGGAGGAGGATTTTTTATTAGTTTTATTTTTTTAACATGTATTTAGAATATTTGATCCAACTGTTGACAGTAGACAACTGGCTTTGTCTGCATGCATATCCAAAGACCTGTGTGACTGCTATTCATTGAAGTAGCCAAACATGTGGGGTTAGAAATGCTCTCCTTTCAGAGGAACCGTGTCCTTGAAATATTTTTGTTCTGGCTGGTTGAGAAAGTTCACAAAAGGAGCACATGATGATGCTGGATTTTAAATAACTGTCCAAGCTTTTGTAAACCTGAGAAAGAAATGTAGCCATTTACACAGAATAGCAGAAAGTGTGTTTTGTAGGGGTCTTGGTGAAGCTTTCAAGTATAAGTAAACTGTACACACTCACACACGCACAGTCAGCTGGTGGTGGCAGCATCATAATGTTGGGCTGTTTTACAGCGTTGCAAATCTGTACTTCAAATTGCCATGTAGAATATTGAAATAAAGATACAGGCCAATGTTCTAGTAAAACAATAATATGAGGACAGCAGGAGGGAATTTAAAATATATTTTCACTATATAATGTATTACAACTAAAAGTTAGAATATTATATCAAATATTGAGCTTGAAAGTTTGACCAGTGTAAAGGATATGCTTTCTTACCTCTACTAATAAAAACTGAAATTACTGTTTGTTCTTTTTGTTTTTGTACAAATCAAATAAAGGTTTCATAAATCCAAAGAAATTTCTGTTTAAAGATTAGAAAACTATTCAAATCATTTTGATCAGACACTAAAGTATCATTAACCACCTGCCACACAAGATTATGGTGTTTCAATCAAAATGTGCTCTATTTGCTACGTTTGTGCTCCATAACACTTTACTCTCGATATTTAAAATGTAATTCTGAATAAATAAATTTGTAGCCCTGAACTGAAGGTAAACAGTTTGAGTTCAGGATATGAGGGATCTGCATATATGCCATCTGCCCTTTTTTCTGAACCTAGACTTGTAGAAGAAGGTTAAGCCCTGAAGGTCCTTTCTGCAGATCTAATTATTCATTAGTCTAATCTTGTTGCGTTTTGTTGATGAAAGTATGACATATGTGTAATAGATTTACACGTCTGTCTCTTAACTGGACACAAACTAATAACTTAAAGGTCTACAATTTTCTTACACGTGTGCCATCCCCTCATTTTTGTCACCCTGAGAGGTGAGCCATATTACTCCTATCAAACACATCTGTAGGTGGAAATTATTAACCAGAATTGTAAATACAATATATAGAACTGTAACTATTTTAAGGTCGCATTCTTGGCCTATTTTAAGGAAATCCTAAAAAGGGGGTGGGTTGGGGGGTGGAGGAGAAAAAGCTCTCCTTTCTTGGTCTGCGGTCTCTTTAAATCCCAAACCAGTGGACGGGATCTGTGCGTCCTCACAAAGCCTGTCTGGACTCTCCACTCATCCTGATAAACAGCTGCTTACCATTTAAGGGGGAACTTCTCAGGAAAAAAAGGGGGAAAAAAAAAAGTTTTCCTTGGACCTCTTCTGGTATCGGGACTTTTGTCTGCCGATGTTCGGATTTAGAGTCTGCAACGCTGCAAAACGCACCAAATCTGGACTCGAGTTTTTTGCGCAATGCTCCGCCGTCCTCAGTTCAACATCTGGATTAACTATTTGAAGTCGGATCTAACGGCAACAGCAAACTTCAACTTTAAAGCAGCCTGCCTCCTTTGTGTTTTCCTCTGGAGTTCAGCCTGATAAACCCGAGTTCCTGCTCGTAGATTATGTATTCTTTAAAATGGGTGCGAACAATGGAAAACAGTATGGAAGCGAGGGTAAGTGAAGCGATGATAACTTCTGATCACGCTTTATGTTGAATCTGTTGATTTCATATGTAATTCTCGGTGTAGTTGGTATGAAAATCCCGTTATGTGCGTGTTTTGTCCCGTAGTAAACTAAAAATAGAAGACCACGCAGGGTTGGTTGAGTTGGAGCTTTTTCTTCTCTCTCCAGACATCCTTAGTTTTCTTGGTCTTTTTCGACCTCTAACGGCTATTTTATTAGATGCAACAAAAAAACACACACAAAAAAACACAACAGAGTGACATCTGCTGGTCATATCTTCTCATTTTTAAATGTAAAACTTGTTGAACATAAGCGCAACTTTACCGAAATAAATTAACTCCTCTTCATCTTATTTCTATTTCTCACCCAATTAAAATCAGTTTGCGTTCATCTTTATGAAGTGAAACTAAACAATTGACTGTTGCAGGCACTGGCTGCGATATCTTGAGTTCAAATTCAGTATCACCTCACATAATTAGCTGCCTTGGCAGGGCAACATAGTCATCTGTCAACACAACTGCTGTAATTTATGGCCCTTTTTGTTTTAAAAGGAAAAAGCCTGCTCTTGCTGGTTAACTGAAGGTAGATATGGAGACAAAATATTGTGGTTTGGGCATCTTATCTTGGCAAGAAACAGTTTCTGAGATTTTTCTTCCCAATCTTAAGGCTTGGAAGCCATTTCATGGATAATAGTCACCTCATTTGGTCTGGAGTGTTTTATGTTATAGGGGAAAAACGTGAGCAGGCTCTAAAATTATTCTAAAATTAAATCTGTTGGCCACTGTGCATCTAGTTTGGCCCCAACTTCAGTTCAAGAGTGATTCAAAAATTGTTAAGGTTAATTTTTATTCAGGGTAAAATTATTATTACAATGGAAAATGTTAAGGACAACAAAATGTCTTTTTTTTTTCAACCAAACTTAGAACTAATAGAACCACACATATCCAGAGGCTGTTACTGGAAAGCCCATCTTTCTGCACCCACATTAGCTTTTAATTAATTTACTAAACTTGTCCAAATATAGCTGGTGTTTTGGAAGAAAGTGACACAAATCCCGTTTTTAAACCTAAGAATAATTTTGTTCAACTGAGCCTTAAATACAGCAAATGTATTTTAGGCTCAGCAAATGTGCAAAAATATTTTTTAAGTTTTGGATCTATGCAATGAATAACCCCTTTTCTACTAAAAATGAATACCATGCAGCTTTATTTGCTTGATTTCAGTATTTAATTAATTTTTTTTCTTGGCCTATGAGTACTTTTGGTCCGATGATTTTGACAAAACGTTTGGACAGCCCTGGTTTACGGGCTGCATGGTGGGACACTTAGTAGCACTGTTGCTATGCAGCAAAACGAACTTGGAGAAGACAAAGCTGTGGATCTTGGATCTTGTAGATCCGCCTTTAGCAACAGCTATCTCAAAGTTTTTGCATTCCAGCGTATCTTTATCAGCCTCTCCCATTGTTGTGGAGGAAAGTTTCCCCACTTTTCTTCAATGCTTCCATGACTCAAATTTGTGCAAACTGTAACTGTCAGGTAGGTATTTTACTCACATGCTTCAGTGATGGCAGAATAAGCTCAAATCAGCACCACTTCACCACTGTGTTTAAGTCTCTGTGCTGATGTGTTTTGTGTGGTTTCCTCCAAATATGGAAGTGTTCACTATGCCCAAGCACCTATACTTTGGAACTGAACTCTTAACCCTTTTAAACAAGTAATATTTGTTATATAACATGCTATCTGAGTCCTATGTAACATCTGGTATTAGGTGTTGTTGAAATAAGCTGTGAAAGATTTTCTCCAATCATTGAATTATGGTCAGATATCTTCACTTTGGTCACTTTGGCGATGTCTTCACTCTATGTCACTGCGGTGAGACACAGCTGTGTCCTCCAGATCTACAAACATACTTCTGCTTTTGACACACTTGCTGATTATCAGTTTAGTTCATTTGATTAACAACAAATGGACTAATCCACTTTCAGAGGATTCCCTCTAAACTCTTCTAAAAACAAAATAAGCAGAATAAGACTTTCCTCAGCCTTCTTATTTTTTTAGTTTTACTTAAACTTTGAAAGTATGCGGTCTCTTGCAGAATAACTAATGATGGAAAGCCATCTTTATGTTTATTAGTTTTGTGATAAGAGGATCCCTGCAGCTGATTATTATCATCAATGTGGTGATGTGTGGAGCATCAATGATTAAAGCTGGGATAGGAAAAATGAGCAAAAAAAGTAATTATCAAATATTTGAAGTTAAATCCATAAATTAAAACAGCTTTGGAAGCAGGAAAAATAATATATAAACTGTCCAATTCATGCAACTTTTTTTAATCTACAAAAATGTAACAAACTCAAACTGAACTTGACTCAACTTCATTTTTATCAACTTGCTGTCATCTGTTGACCATAAAATGATTACATCTCTTCCATGTGGCTTTAATAATCCTGGAATATCAGCTCAGGTGGACAGTCTGTGTCATCTTTATTACCATAAATAACATTTTACTTGCATTTTGGGCATAGCATATTAAAGTCGCTGTCCAGTGCAGCCAAATGCATTATTTTTGGCCTCAGAGCAGTGATGTTTGTATAAATAACATTCCAATGAGCTCTCTTCCAAAGTCAATAAGTGCAGAGAAATGCCTGAACCTCGTGATTTAAAAAAAAAAAAAGAAAACATGTGGTCCTTCTCCACCTTTGATTTTATCATGTTAAGCTTCACTAGTGGCTTTTCTAATTGAGTTGAAGTTGCTCTTTTAGCTCCGCAGAAGGAATTCTGCTAGAAAATGCAATTAAAGCAAACCTTTGTATGTATTTAATATCAAATAAATAGATTTACAATGAAACTGAGATCCTTGTTTAACTGAGGAGACAATGTGAAATTGTATTCTAATAGTACGTCATCAGAAAAATTGTATAGGCACCATTTAACATTGGGAACAGCATTAGTTTACTCTTCAGTAGACATTTATCTGATCTTAATACAACTCGGAGGTACATCAAAATACAAGCTGCTGGTTTTTAGTTTGATGCATTTAATAAATAGATCATAGGTTTTTATTTAATCTATCAATGATCAGCCTGAGCCTATCAAGGAAAAACTGGCTGGTGCAGTGGATATAACCTAAACTTTACATGATTGTAAAATCAACACACATCTTTTTAAATCAATAATTGAAGTTCAGCTCTAGCAGTTTAGATAAAGATCCAGATGTTGTGTGATGGGAAGATTTATCTTACTAAGAAAGATGAAACGCATTGAGAAGATGGAAAATCCACTTCCTCCAGACTCGCTCAGACTGATTTAGACTCAGCTCATGCTGATTCACTCTTCGTCACTTTAGAATAAGAGGGTAACAATAAATTTAGCTGAAGGAAATGAGGCATTACATGATAGTGGGTGTACAAGAACTATAGCAATATTTACTGTTTTTATTATCATTGACCCTTACTAAGTACTGCTGTAGGGCAAGTGTTTCAAATCTCTCGCTAATGTTAGCTTAGCTTCTGCAGGCTATTAAGAGTAAAGCATGCTTTTTTTTATCTATTAAAACTAGAGTAATGGTTTAACATTAGGGGATGTTTTGAAGAATATGTAAGCTGGGCAAAATATTAACTTCAGGTTAAAATGATGTAAGTAGTTTAGATTTTCAACTTCAAATTAGAAGCTATAAATTGAATACCAATTCAGTATTGTTATTTACAGATATATATGGGGTTTTTTTTTCATCATGTTTACAAACCACTTGTCTTCTCTGTCACTTTGTCACCTCTTCTTGGTTCTATTGGGTTCACAAGATTCTAACTCGAACCCTGGAAATGATTCAAATATGGATTCATACCATTTTTGCCCAACCTCTTGGAATCATGATCACTGACCTTAAGTGACCCCAAGGGAGGTCTGCCATGGTTTAGATTGTTGTCAAAGTGTTTCTGGAGTAATCCTACTAGGCTAACTACTCCTGTTAAGGTCCATCTTTGTCCCAAGGTTTCTCCATTTTCAGATAAAAGTCTTTGCTGTGGTGTCCAGGAGTCCCAAAGTGTTTAAAGCTGCAGTACATAACTTTTATAATTTATTTATTTATTTGTATTTTTTTTTACATATTTGTTAAAACCTTCACCATGTTGTGGCAGTATAAGACAGATAGTCCATGATAAGATTAAACTCCTCTACCTCTTCCCTGAGTTATTATTGCCATCTGAAGAAATGCGTCACTCCTGACCAAACACAACCAACCAGAGCCAGGAGGTCATAGTGCTGTCAGTTAACCTTGTGAACATGCTGCTAAATGTGCTAATGATCTAGAAACAACATACTATTATAGGAAAACCATTTATCTGCCGTCATCGGTGGGTAGGCTAACTAGCCTTAGCATTCACAACAAACTATGATGACATGGAGAAACTATATCATAGCAGAGAGCAAGGAGAGTGGGAAAGATGCACGCATGGGAGTGATTGACAGCACTAAGACCCGCCTTCTGGCTTTGATTGGTGGTTTCTAGTTAGCACTCGGAGAAGGCAGAGGAGCTGGATTTATTCACAGATTACCTCTCTCATAACATACTATTACAGCATAGTGACAGTTTCAATAAATATGTACAAAATATTTGTTATAAAAGTTACACACAGCAGCTTTACATGCTGGGTTTATCTGGATATTTGACCTTTCCTCTTGGCAGCATCACATGTTTTTTTTTAATTGATGGGATTCCTGGCATGGCCTCCCCCTCACCATGATACTGCCACCAAAATACTTGAGCGTTAGTACAGTACATGATGAAAAACCTCATTCTTCTTCTCACTGTAGCCAAACGGCTCCATCTTTGTCTTATCTGATTATTAAATTTTAAAATCCTCTGTATTAATTATTTTACAGAAGTATAATTTCTGCTTCAAAATCAACAAGAGCTGTGCTCCTTATTTACATGAAGAAAATTCTTCAGGGCTTCGGTCCACATCTGTTTTCAAGTCTATCTCCACAATTAATTACACACTGGTTACAAGTATGCAGCAAACCATCCACAAGGAAACAAGCAGAACATTTTCCAAAACTTGTTTTTTTGCCCCCCAACAAAAAAAAAAAAACAAGACAGCTAAACAAAACACTAAATTACCTTTTTTTTTCAACCTGAAGTTTTCTTGGGGGCGTTTGTTTCTTATGAAGGCATTTGCGTTCTTCTTGTACAGTTTGCTGTGTCTTTTGTGTTCATTTCCTGTGTATTAGTCGTAATATGCTTTTAAAAAATTTTCTGCACCCTTCAAATGACTGCTTATTCAGGAAGAGTTTATTTTATGGAAGTGACTGTTCTTTGGGCATTGCTTCTTGCAAACACCTCTCCAGCCTGCTGTGCGCACTGAAGGCCACAAAGCTGCTTTTATATCCCGACAAAGGAACAAAACGCCAAATGCAACATTTCCAAGCATGCAAAAAGCAGCCTGCAGCCACCACTCCAACAGCAGAGGCACTCTTTCTTGGTGATATTCCTTTGTCCATGACTTTTAGTCATTACAAAGACATTTAAACCAAATTTCTATAAAGACAAACATAACTCATACTGAAAGACTTAGGAATTCATGTAAACTCAATGAAACTGCTTTGATGTGGCAGTTTAGAGAAGAGACCATGACCTAAGAAATATGCTGTGGAAGAGCTGTAGTCATTTATTAAATGCTTTTGTCTTCCTCTGGAGCGTTTCCTCAATCGTCCTGTGTGGAAATGAAGACTGGGGAGAGGTTTCAGTGGACTTAGTTCCTCCTCCGAATATCTAAAAAAAAAACAAAAAAAAAACGGATGCTTAGTTAAACAGAGCAGCCCAGACTTTGTGCATGTGCCAAGAGGAGATATTTATCCTCAACTAAGCAACATAAACGTCATAAAAGCAGAGACTGATGGCTTTTCTCGTTTCCTTACACTTGAATTGCACTAAGGTTGTCATACAAGAGGAATTATCTCTGATGGACTTGAAAAGCTTGTTTTCTTACAGAAAAACAATCATTTTCAGCAACTGTTGGGCACAGATTTCCTAAGATTAGTGATGCATATATCTGAAAAAGTCAACTTGTCTTCTCAGCTGTCAAGCTAAAGTCCATTTGTTTTTCATTTCTGCAGGTAAAGGGAGCTCAAGCATCTCCTCTGACATAAGCTCGAGCACAGATCACACACCAACTAAGGCTCTGAAGAATGTGGCTACCACTGAAGGTAAGGCATCTGGTGCTCATTAACCAAACTGCCCTCCCTTTTTCCTCCTCTTCTTCTCTCCTCCTCCTCATGCGCTGCCTTTTTTGGGACAGAAACCTGTGTGTTTCCTGGTTCCAGCTCCCATCAGAACCAAGAAAATATTTCAGAAGATGGAGGAAAAAATACACACAGTTCTGGCTCCTCATAGTGAAAGAATGCTTATCTAAACTGAGGTTGTATCAGGCTCAAAGTGCTGCCCGGCAGGGAGGGAGACGCACGGTTGCAGGAGAGTTTTTCTCTTTGTTGTTGCAAAGATGAAGACAGTCTAGAGAGTAAATATGAGGTTGAGGAACTTAAACTTCTCTCAGTTAGGTCTCTGGTTTCCTCTTTTCTCTTCATAATTTTCTGTTTGCTTACCCCAACAAAATGGCAAACCACAGATTGCCTTGGAAAAGTATTAAAACCCCTTAATCTTTTGCAGGTCTTGCAACCACAAAATTCAGGGGGGTTTTTTGTAGTTGTTGTGGTGCATATCTGTGAACAGCTTCCTCAAAGCATGGCGCTACCACCACTGTGTTTTACAAAAGGTAGGGTGTGTTCAGGGTGATTTACAATTTTTTAACCATACATTTGATCCCTTATTTTTACTCTCGCAGTAAAATGTTATGCCCTGCTTCTCTCCAAAATACGGTTCTGCTGATGAACCATATTTTGGAGAGTATGGTTCCAAAATATGGAACCATACTCAGCCCTTATCAGCAGATACAGGCTGAGTAACAGAATGTACTGAGGAAATATCTTCTGCTCCTGTTTGAATCCTGGGTTCTGGTGTTCATACTTTCCTTTTTTGTGGGTAAAACCGACGCTCTCAACAAAGCAGCCATGCTCCAAAAAAGGCAGTGATGTCAAAGTCACACTGCTGATGGGAAAAGTCACCGATTCATTCCAAGAGTATAAAAACATTTTGTGAGCAGTGATATCTTAACTGAAAAGGCTGATTTCACCACAGATACGCCTGTGCTGTGTCAAATATTATGGAATGTTTGCTGTAAATGCTTCTTACTTTCAACTTTCATTCATGAAGATATTATTGATTTTCATTCTGAACAATTATATGACAAAATGACACCTGCTCAAAGTTATGACTTTATCCCTTGACCCTTTGTTTCTTTGTTAATGTTTTCTAATCCATTCCTGAGGTTACACTGATGAATTTTAATTCGGGGAACTGAAGTAAACAAGGATGAATAACATTTTTGGGGATTTTTGCTAGTAAAAAGTTTGATCATAACTTATAATCTTTGTTTGGATAGCTTCCTTAAACATTTGTGGTTTTAACTTGACAAACTGTGATACAAATTCTGTTTATTTGTAACAAACATATCATTAGGAGGCATTAAGTTTCAAAACTCATGGTCACTGATCAGTTCTGATTGAAAGCTTCATGCAGTTTCTTCCGGCTGAGCCGTGACTCATTGCCTGTTTTGCTCACTCATGCACATACGGAGCACACTCACCCGGCTGCTGTCAGCCATTGTCATCACCAATCTCAAATTTGCTCTGGCATAGTGAACATAATATTCCTGTGGTTTGGCGCTGCCCACTCACAAACAAATAGCAGCTAGAGCCTGTGTTTATAACCGTCGCTCGGCAGAAAGATACTAGGTGTTTCTCAGGGAGCAGAAGGTAAGCACTGAAGAGGAAGAAAGTCCCTGGCAAACTCACGATGCATTGGCTGTTTTTAGTTTTACACTAGATGTGAGAGGCTAATTCACCCGTTTAACCTTTACGATTCAGAGTGAGCAGAATCCGATTATTACCGCACGTTTAGCTGGTCTGGAATCGCTGACTCATTTGGATCTGTCCACCTAAAGGAGCTTGAGGAAATAAACCCAGGCAGTTGTATAATTGTCCTGAATACGTCTCCTCTGAGCACAACCTGTGCAGATACGGGCTGAGTGAGTAACAGACCGTAGACAACTGCGTCCAAACCATAATTCTCAACTGTGTTTTGACTGAAATTGTTATTTTTTTCTCCATGCTAAGTGGGAGTAATTACATGGTCTACAACCACCACAGCCACAGTCAAATCCCCCCTCCTTAGAAAGACACGCACACACTATGCGTGCACAGGCACAAGCGCACACAGGCCTTGAGGACCCCTGTACGGATACTCGCTTGCAGTGGCAGATCAGGCAGCTCTGGCCCACACAGTCCTGTGGTCCACTAAACTAATCAGGAAGCAGTCTGGGCTATTTCCCCACCGCACACTGGGAGTATTCATACCGTCCCAGAGCTGTACTACGGCCACCGCTGCTCTGATTCGGTTTGCTTTTTATCTCAGCATCAAGCATCACGATTTAGTGAGACTTTTTCTGCTGCCACTCTATTTAACTGAACTGGAACCACACATGTCAGACGTTCAAAAACAAGTGATTTTAAAGTATTCCGTTAAAGTAAACAAATCAGTAATCCGATAAAGAGAAACATTTCTAATTTCTCCAGCACAAGTTGGCGCTGCTACAGCCACTGGTTTTTGTTTATCGGCCAGCAGGCATTGATTGGTTTCTGATTCAAGATAAACAACACTGTTTTAAGCATTTGCAATTTTTTTCTGCAGTGTAAAATGTTTTATTGGCATCACAGAGTGTGCAGATTTTTCTCTGCTTGTACAACACATAGAAGGGAACTTCCTTGACCCATTGCATGCAAGCCATCAGTCATCTGTGTATGTGTAGAGTTGCACCCTGGTATTCGTGGGGGCTGGGGGTAACAGCTGTCTTTGAACAGTTAACATCCACAAATATTTGAGACCCCCCTCTAAAAACATGTCTATTTTAATAGTTCACTCACTAAATATTCCCACATATGTGTTATTACACACAGTGGAAACCTTCTTATCACTATTACAGAAGCTGACATCTACAGTCTTCTGTATCTCTGTTCTTGGGCGAACGGCAAGAAACTAAATGCTGCTTCTGGATTGGCTGCTTTGCAAACATCAGCTAAAAGTGTGTCAAATCGTGTTGAGCCCCGGCATTTCGTTTTGAATATTTTAGATATGCTGTACAAAAAAATCAGTGAATTTGTGAATTTTCCGCTTTTAATTAAGAGCTACGTTTTACAGAAAATTTCATAAATAGGTAGGTCTCCCTTCACCCACCTGCTGCTCTAAGCTGTTAGACAGCTAAAATAAATTACAATATTCAAAGGGTGAATTTCATGAAGGAGAAGTTTTACTTATTTATTTTTTATTTTTTCCACATCTGATCAACAAGTCATATCAAACATGTTATCTTTCGCATAGCACTTCAAGTCACATGTATCTTTAGTAAAAGTCACAAAGCTTTGCATGTTTTCGGTGATGCTATCAGGTCGTGACAACAGATTTTTATAACTAAATCCTTGTTGAAGCTATATACTTTCCTGCAGAAACTCCAGTTGAGATAAAATATTTGTTGCTAACAAGAAAAAGAAAGAAAGAGGGACACAATCAGATTTGTAAAGTGGAGCATGTGGCTGAGAATGAAAACATCCTCAGTGATGAGTTTCAACACAGTTTGTTTTTGTACTGGCATTTGTCCAGGGTATACTTTTCTTAGATTTTAATTCTAGTTTTTGTTTTCTTACTTTGACACCATGCCGTTTAAGCTCAAAATTATCACTACCAAAATACTACACCAGTTTGTGTCTGTTCGCCAACAAACTGCCATTTTTTAAATCACAAGTTTATTCCTTGGAACAGCGTTGCAGCTCTATTGGATATTCATTCTCTACCAGATATTCATTGACATTTTGAGTATATTATGATTCTGTGTGGTGCGGGGAAGCAGAGACTTGGACTTGCGGTGTCTGTTTTGTGAAGTTTATTTAATTACCGAGTGAAATAGCAGTCTGATATTAACAGCGTACAGCCACAAGTAATCCTAGAAGTTCAAATTCAATTTTACCTTCTTCAATATATTAGTAATTTTCTTTGCCTTTAGAGGATATAGTTTTAGTAGCCACTGTGTCTAGGATTCTAACCAGAGACGCTGTTGGAGAGCATCAGTTTTCATTTTTCTGTTAAAAATAATCTATTCCATGACAATAATTTGAAGGAAAGACTTTCTTTAAGACTCAACAAAAACCACAGTGCTAAGTTATTGGCCTGCATTAATATCAGTCAGCTAATGAGAACCAGGGCACTGCCTGTTGTCTTTCGCCAATCCTGCATGCATTCCCGGAAAATCGGCATGAGGAAGTCACTCTTCTGTTGAAAATAAACCGAGTCGGGCAGGGAGCTGTGCATTTCTGCTTTCAGTTGTTATTTAGGCAATTTTGAGGTAGCCTGACCTAGTTTAGCTTCCTATTAGCTGCAGACTCAACAGGCACAGTCCTGGACAGTAAATCCTTCCTTTGGGATGAACTTGAGTATTTCTCAGCAGGGGTTACATTTAGACCCTATCTGGGCCTCCGGGATTTGTCCAAGTCAGGGTACCTGAGGAATGTGGCCCAGATAAAGTGGGAGCCCAACAGGATGTTGTGTGGTTTGACATTTCTAGGCAGATTTTGTTTAAATTTTAAAACACTGATGTAACACAGACCCGGTGTGGGTGTTGGGCACCTCAGCGGAGACATTTGAGGTCAGTTTCTTCAACTGTTTATAGTGGCACCAGGAAGGTGGGAAGCAGAGGGAACAATGAACAGGCCGACTTCCTCTCTGTAGTCAAGGACCAAAGAAGCACTGATAACGGCGACACGGTAAAGCTTCCCTACAGCCACAACCGAGCCATACGAGTCTGCACAGATTTATATGGAGTAGAGGTCAGATGTTTACATACGCTCGTCCATTGAGCTTATTTTGTCTTTGTTTTCTTGGTCCAGGTGAATCAATAATACAACAAATAACTTTGATTAATTTTTAAACAGTATTTGAATGCACAGGTTTAAATTTATTGTGGATTTTATGAATTTTTAATAAGATGTAAACAAGGTCAGATGTATACGAACATCATTAATAGCATTTGCTTTGAAGTCCCTAATTTGATCCCATATAAGCTCATTCTAAAATAATTAAATATACTTTGTGAAATATTATCATTATGCCAACAAGTCATGCTCCAATATTCGTCTGTCGTGAGTCACGTTACTTGTCTGTCACCTTTTGAGTCTGGGAGCAGCGGGGAGTCAGCATACCTCAATCACCTCAGCGTCCATAAAGTAAACCATGCATTCAGTTTCTATAACTGTTTTATTCTTTTTTGGGCTTCAGGGAAGGCCTATCCCAGCAATTAACGGGTCGCCAGACCATTCCAAGCTCACCAGTAAAGTACTAATTGTGAAAACTGCTCAAAAACTCTCACCATTCACTAAAATAAAACATAAATTTTTATGCCCCAAAAAGCTGGGAACTGAGCAAGAGCGACTAATTAACACAAGGGAGGTCAACTGAGACTCAAACTATAAGCTAGAGGAAAAGAACAACACTGACCTATGAGAACTAAGTCTAAATGCACAAAGAATAGAAAATAAGAATAAACTAAGAAAACACAAAGTAGTGAACTCCAATGGCAAAACTCTAATGAGAGTAGCAATTAAATGTGGCAAGACCCGTATTACAATTATAAACCCAAAAACGATGAAAACACAAACTCAAATGAAACCCAAAACATAAACACCAGTGAATGGGGAAAAAAAAAAAGTTAAATTTTGCAGCGTAAACAATATGCTCTGATTTTGGCACCAACTTCCCTCCTTAAGCATACATAATCGAAGTAACGCCTTGATAGGAAAATACAGGTTCGGTGAGAGGGATCCAAATAACTCCAAGAAAGATTATAGTCTTTAATTATTAAAGGTGCACAGTCAAGCACTACAAATCATCAAATATGGTAATAAACCAGAATCCCTTGACATTTCTATTACAGTTCCACATCATCAGCGTGATTTTTCTCATCTGTTAAAATAACGTAGAATCACATAAATAATAATAAGTGACAGGCTCATGCCTCAGTGTGAAATATGTATGAAAATAAAGCCTCCTAACACTCCCACAGTGATGTGTTGAAGGCAGTGTAAAGGTCAGAAATGAAGTCTAAACAGCTCTGCTATGAAAACTCCCTTCTTACAACATGTTCAATTTCTCCAACCTTCCAGGAGCAACAAATCCGTCACACTTTACCCCTAAACTAACCTCGAGTACTGACGAACTGTTTACTCGTGTTTGCTCAGCCAGATATATAGTGTTTCACTGTTGACTTTTGCTGCGCCAAGGCTAAAATACTCCTTACAGAGAGATGTTTGCGTGTGTGTCATTGCCACTGGGACATTTTTTTACTGGAGAGAGACGATTTGGGTTGGAGTTGCTCTGTTGCTACACCGGAGCTCTGTTATGTTTGCATCCAAACAGAGAAGTTTGTTTAAATGTGGATGCATCTGTTTCTTTGGATGTTTGAACTTCTCACCTTACGGAGCAAATACTAACTTGAGTTGCTTTGAATTTTTTTATTCGCCTGTTACGCCCCCCAAGGTCTAGGGGTTCAAATCAACATAAAAATGTCTCCGGAGAAAAAGTGGAATGAAAAAATGATTTATTACAAAAACAAGGTTTTCACAGAACCAAAACACAATACAACTTAACCCAATTAAACAAAAGTAAAGGACCAACAAATTCAGAAATCACTGAGTGCAAATTAAATAAGATGTTCAAACACATCAGCCTAAAGTAACTCAAAACAACCAAAAAGAAAAGACAAAAGGGAGCACCACACGCCTCTAGCTTGTTCAAGATGTATCTAAAGCAGATTCACCACTTAGCAAAATAAGCGAGAACAAAATTGTTCAAACTGTCCAAAATCAGTCACCAAACACAGAAAGTGGGGGTCAGCTGTACACAACCTCTTCCTGCTAGCTGCCCCACTGGAGGAATGAACTCAGACGTCTTTTATGTGGTGCAGGTGGGTCTCATCAACGTCTGATTGGCTTTGCTGCTCCAATGGGGTGGCTGCTCTCCTGCAGCCTCTAGGCAGCCAATCAGAAAGCTGCGCCCGCACAGCTGATCCTGCATAATAGAAAAAGACAAAGAGCCTGCACAGCCTCAAGAGGCCAGTGGCCGTAACATCGCCATTTCTAATTTTTTCATTAGAAATGGCTATTTTTTTTCCCCCACTTTAGAGCATTTTGAATCAACCAGTAGCTGAAGCTGTCTCGTGAATTTATAGCAAGTTTCATTGGAAGTGTAAAGTGTAAAGGTTTTGCTTCTGGGAGATGTCCATGTAAAGAACACAGAAGAGAAAAACATTCAGTGCTGCTTTCCTCACATTTTCTCCATCAGCTGTCCTCACTCCTCCTCCTTTTTTTTTCCGGCCTGCCACAGCCAGGAAATCGAAGCAGAAAAGCTCAGAACAAGAGTGAAAAAAATGCAAAACAATTGCAAGGAGATTTCCAGAAAAAGGAGGAGGCGAAGGAGGGATACACCAGCACAGAGAGGAGATCTCTCTGTCTCATAACTCTTTGCTGATTACTGCTCAGTCTTCCCATCCTCTATTTTTGACAGGCAGAGAATGCGGACCCTGTAGTTTTGAGAGTGTTTGAATTTTTGCAAGAGTTACGTTTGAAAGGATTTGGCAATGACACCACCTGGCTTTGCTTCCTGTAAGATCCTGGCTTGGGTTGTTATGTTTTTTATGTAATCCACCTGGGTCTTTGGGACGTTTAAGTGGCAGCATGACCACAGCTATGGACCAGCTGAACCAACACATTAGACTCTCTTCGTCTCATTTTGTGGTGTGCGTCGTTACGTAATCTTGGATGTGTCAGCTGTGGTTGAATCGGCAACGGTACAAAAATGAGAAGCAGCTTTTATAATTCCACAGGGAGTCTTGGATGGCTTTCTGTTTTGCATGGTGACAGATTAAAGAATAAACACAGACAGATGAATATTATTACAATAGAGGATTGTTGTTTCACAAGGAAAGGATCCAATTAGATACACCACTTATAATACTATTAGAATACAAACCATCACAATGCAGATATAACTTCAGGGCCATGCAGTCAAATAAACATAACCCCTATTATCTAGAAGACGATATAGACCTGGGTTTTATTGCTCTTTATTAAGTCCGACCATCTGAAGCACTCCTCAAGAAACTAATGCAAGAATGCCTGATGACATATTCATCCCAGTTGTATTGGGAAATTTTTGTTCCATAAATTCAAGCATATTTTCGAGAAGAAATTGTCCTGTTCTAACTCCAAAATCTTATTTTTTTTTAATATTCCTTGCACTTTTTTGAATTCCACACCTCAACTTTGATTTGCCCTTATTCACTTTCAGTGAAGCTAAGCGAGAAAGGCTACAATTTGTAAATGAAAGATTGGACTAGAGTAATGCAAGAAGCTCATGTGGGCTGATGAATCCAGATTTATCTTCTTAAATCAGGGTATCAGGGTAAGAGGGGAGACAGATGAAATGATCCACCCAACGTGCCTATTGTCTACCGTAGCAACCTGTGGGGGAAGTGCAAGGATCTGTGGTTGCTGCAGTTGCTCATGTCAACGTTTAGCAACACTATGAGGTCAACTGACTACCTGAATATACTGAATGATCAAGTTATTCCATCAATAAATTATTTCTTTGCTGATGACGCAGTGATATTCCAAGATGCTTGGATTCATTGGGCTCAAATCGTAAAACAGTAGTTCAGGGATCAGCAGACGTTATTTTTCTTTACCCCGTTGAGAATCTTTGGAATGTTCTGCTGAAGGCTTTCCCACAATGGACAGACTTTCCCTTTATCCATTCAAGATCAATGAGTTGATTGTGCCATGTAAAATGGGTCAGCCTGTCCACAGATTTATAGGTAATGTAGCTCATAAGTATCATGAGGTTTCATAAAGGGCTGCTCAAAATGAAAAGGACTCAAAGTAACACAAATGTGTCCAAAAAGAGTTCCAGGATAAGATATAGAACTAGAAAGAGGACCATAATAACTCTCATTTAAACAGAATCCTTTTTGTCAGGAGTTTAGAGCCCCAAATGTTGGAACCCTTCCCCCATTTTCTGTTGCTTTAACCACATAAGATCACAGCATTTGCTACTCATCATCACCAAATCAAGCATTTGGGCCCGTTTTCCTTTTCCATTCCTGCTTGGTGAGGAGTTCTTCTGGGTGCCATGTGTAGCCACATTTCCATCTTTCATCATTCTACATGATTTTCCTCCTTGCGCTAAACCTCGTCACGCAACTCCACCGACATGAATGGACTGTACAGAAAGGCACACTGTGATCTTTACTCCTCCTCCTAACTTCATCAACCGTCGTCTTTGGCATTCCATTTGAACAAACGTTTAGGAATGACATAATTTCCCAAAAAGCCTGCTCCTTTTTTTCTTCTTTTTGATTGATGCCAAATTACTTGCTTCTTCCATATGTGTGCTGGAAATGTGGGGTGGACAGACAACACAAAAATGGATTTATGAAAAGAGGTGAAATCTGAGTATAGAGAGTTTTAAAGAGCTCAAGTTGGAAACAAGTTGCACTGTGGAAAAAAGAAAACTGTGTGGTTTCTGCAAATCTGCTTTAGCGCAGTATCTTGAGACTGTGAGAAACGCTGCTGCCTTTAAGTAAAAGCACAACAGGGAGGCTTTCTCAGTGAGAAGAGGTCTGTTTCCTGCCCAAGTGTGCACATTGTGAAGGAACTAGCAGGTCCCATTGTTTTCCAGGTCGTTCAGTGCCGTCTGCGCTTCCTGTAGTGCTGATAGCCAAGCCGCCACACTGTACGCTAATATCAACTTCCATGTATTCAATTAAACCCGAGACAGAACCAGATGTTTTTCATCCCAGCAGTTTTTTTTCCTCAGATGTTTGGTTTGAAATAAAACTGGAGCATGTAACCATCCAGTGCTGATGAATCATTTGTGTTTGGTTTAGTTAAATCCAACACCTGTAGCTTTCTGTTTTCTGAAAATTAGGGTTTGTGTTTTGGGGGATCCACCTGATTCCTTTACATTCCTGGCCTCAAGGGCCCTAAGGAACCTTGCAGAGTGGTAACATGTCTCAGAGCTAATGGCACAGAGGTAATAGATAGGTCCATTCTGCCAGATGCAGCAGTAATAATCCTTGGAGCACCAGACAGGGTCTTAGCAGGGCCTCGACGTGCTGAAAGATTCTGCGTAGAATCCCCTTGGCTCTGGTTTATGACCAAAGTCTGGACTGACCGTTCCGTTGCACTTGTCTCCATCTCTGGTAAAGTCTGCAGGTTCTTTTTTTCCAATTTATCTTCTCTTTTGCCCAGTTTTCTCTTTAGAAGTCCCATGCCTTAAACCTGCTCTTTTATTCTTTCTTTTTTTTATTATTTGGGTTTTTATCATTAAAACCACATCGCTCCATACATCTGAGGCCTCTTGGCTCTTTAGTGACTCCACTGATTGATTTACATTAAACTCCTAGTATGAAAGCGCCATCCAGATGTGCCTCAGAACTAAGGCTAAGTTAATGTTAATGAGATCCTGGTGCAGCACTGCCGTGCATCGGCACAGATCGCACATTAGCGGCGGACGGTTTCAGCCAAGTATGCCTTGCTGTGGCTATGTGTGCATTCAGAACGCATGAGATTTTCTTTCACTTCACCAGAACTCAGTTGTTCTTCATCCAGGGTAAAGACCAGATGTTCCACTGTTCTCCTCTGATTTCCGAAACCAAGCTGAGTCGTCCACCAGCTGCACTTGCAGCGCCTTCAAAAAAGAGTTCAACAGCTGCGTGGTATTTGTTGGGATAACGATACACAGATATAAAACATGACACTCGTGGTTAGCTCATTCAAAGACTTTTTTTTTGCAGCAACTGAAAGCTTAACCTTCGATGCTGAGAATTTGGAGTGAATGTTTAATTTTCTGCCGTTTCTTCGTGATCCGTTTTCCTTTTTGTCAAGACTAGAAATCAGAAAATGTTTTTAGGATTTTGTATCCACACCTACGTAAGCCATAAGTGTTTTTTTGTTTTTTTAAATAGATTTTGGTTACATTGTCTTGTATAACTAGTCCACATTTGTTCATAGTAACACTGCAACTTTATTATATTTTGAAGGGTTTTATTGATTATGTAATGCTAAGCAAAAATGGAAGGAAAATTATCGTCTCAGCTCTGGCTGTACACATGTTTATAGTTCAAAGGTGAATCTTTACCTTGGTTATAAGCCCTTTTCATCTTATCTTAAGTTTTTTGTCCTGTTTTTATTTAGTTTCAGTATTCAATTCCTCTCTTGGACAATTTGTCTTCCAGGCTGTTTTACTTTTCGTTATCGTAGCACTTATAGATCTGTAAACTTAAACTGACAATTAAAGTGACCGTTGTCAGTAAAATGTCAGGGAAAGGTTCGTAAAACACTGAAAAGTCCCATCAACTGGAGTCAGATTAAGAATCCCAGAGCATCCACGCAAAAGTGAAGCCAACTTTACTCATCTGTATCTCAGAATGAGTGGTTGGTGTGATTAGTGTCCCTGTAAATGTAAAAAGCTGAAGCTGCCCTTTGATCAGTCACACATGTAATCACACCAACTGGAAGTTACTCTTTAGGCAGCTGCAGATGTTTTGCATACAGCATCTACAGCATTACTTCAGCTTGGAACTGAGCAGAGCCATACCTCATCCATCAGGAACTAATGACTCAAAGGCTGTTTAGATCCGATGTTTTGCTTTAATGTACTTTTAATACTGTTGATTGAAAATAGGCCCGTTAACCTTAAAAACTAACAGCGTTCCCCCAATTTCTGGAGTATTTCTTTTTCATGTCTTTTTCATGTCTTCACAAACATGACGTAATAAAAGATGAAGCCATTAAAATTTTGAAACTCTGCATATAAAAACTGCAGTGCCATTACTGTCAGGATATATTTGAACAGCTGTGTGAACTTCACAATGGAGGATTTGTTTGTAATGACATCAGCCTATTAAAGTCTTCTGCATGAAGCTTAGAAATTTATTATTGTTTAAAATATGTATTTGCCAAAATAAGCCAGATGACCTCAGGCAAACTGAACTTAATCATTAACAGACCACCCGCAGAAATGTGATGCATGAAAATGCTGCGATTTTCCAACTTCCGATCTTTGTTTCACCTGAGTTTGGTTGCAAGTCAGCAGAGGAATGGCGTTTTTTTTGTTTTTTCTAGCATAGTCGTGAATCAGACAACATGCTCCTGAGTCTGTGGATGTCATCAGAGCCCAGAGCCAGGAGGCCGACTGAGACGCCGGTCTGGAATAGAGATCTGCAAGGGCGGCGCCACCGCCCAGCTGTCAGACCCGGCTCACGGATCCATGTGACGGACGGGATGGCGCACATTTGTTATTTATGTCGACATCTGGTGTGTAAACAGCTGACTGTTGGTCCAATGGCGAACATTTATCAACTTAGTTCTAGCTATGATAGATGTCTTCCATTTTATTTACTTTTTTGTCTCAGTTAATAGTTTCAGATAATCAAACATTATTACCAGATCAAGAACACTTGGGTGAATACAAGAACATTCATTAAAGGTGCAGTACTGTGTTTTCCAAGCACATAGTGCCATTTTATAGCACAATCAAGCTGTGATGTTAACCTTCAGTGGTTATAAAAGTATTACATACATTAAATATGACTTAAACAGTAATTCAAAGCCTTGAAATTGGACCATTTTCTCTAAGAAATTCTTGCTCTTTTTGAAACTCTGCCTTCAGAAGGTCAAAACAAAATAGCTCCTGTTTTAACTGTTTAACATTATTTTTACCATCTTGCGCTGAGAAGTAGCTCCTATAAAGAGCTCAGCAGTTCCACCAGGTGTTTGCTAATTGCTGCTGGCTAGTCTGAAGGAGCTGAGTGGAGGAGTAATGAGGAAGGTCTGCTCTATGAGGCAGAAGCTCAAACGTTTGGAAACTGCAGACATGCCTTGAGGGCGGAGCTAGGTCCACCCAGCTGTTGCCACGGGAGATTAAAGGATTTCTCAAACATGAATGAAAGAATCAAAGCAAAACTCCAAGTATGTTTTTGATGAGGAAATGACAATATAATAAGATCTAATTATTAAAAAAAATCTTTTGCATGCAGTAAAAGTACATGCCCTGCATAAAGGCTGTGAATACTTTATGCAAGCTTCTGTGTTTCTATTGGAAGCATCATTCTAGTAAGGTGTAATTTTCTGTCCCGAAACTGCATCCAGATGCAGTCAAAGAGGACTGTGCATGAGGGAGGACTGTGGCATTGTGTGACTTTTGGTATGTGGCAACATAATTGACTTGCAGATGCAAACAATTGCAGGAAAAACCTTTTTGGTGAGTTTTACAAGAGTGGCAGCATTTTGATTGCCCTCTCTGTGAAGAAATTTCTAGTGATTCTGAATTATGTAACAGGTTAACAGTTTTGCAGCATAAAGGTACTCTATCCAATAGCTATTTGGAGGCAATAGTTACATTAACAGACTGAAAATGTATAACATCTGGGTTTTAGAATACCAGGAGCTGAAAACTGAGTTGATTTCTTCATGAATCAGAAAGTTTTTCTGACATTTGTTTGGAAGTAGCTCGGTTTTCTCTTGCGTCAAAGTAATTTTTCCAATAATATTGCTCCACAGTTTCATTTTTTCAGTGTTGTTATAAAAACCTTAGCAGTTCTAACACTCTGTAAATCCTTTCTGAGGATGGGTTTCTGGGGGGAAAAAATCCCAGTATAACCTCAATAGCTCATACAAGAAGATTAATCACCTCATTATTTTTGCCAAAACGCTCGTAGAGTGAAGGTTGAAGTATAAATGATGAATATCAGGACGCATAAGAGGAGTTTACACAGCGTCTCGGCTTAATAGAGAAGAATCTGGGCGATCAGGTCGGAGGTTTTGGCAAAGGAAGGATTTTGTCGTCTCATGCCACAGTGACGGGATCTAACGATTGCTCATTGCTGCTGCATCTATGCACAATCAGCGCATAATATTTCAGACTGGGAAGACCTCGGCCTATACACAGGGCCGACTGCACTTTGGCAGCTGCAGCAGCAAACGCTTCTGATACTTTGAAACCACTCAGCTTATCTGATGGAGAGGCCCTGCCAGTGTTTCAGCAAACGCCTGGAGTATAATTTGATTTGCTTTTTCCTTCAAACGTCCCAAAACGTGACAATAAGAACGACAAAAACTGTATTACATTTAAGATAAGTGATTCTGGTGTGACCTTCTCTTCTAATCATCACTATGAACGTTTGTCACTTCAAACACAGAAACGTTGAATAAATAATTTATTCTTTAAAAACTTCTTACTCTTTACTAACTTCTTGTTGGCGGTCATATTTTCAATATATTTCCAAGGTATATTAATTTCTCTCTCCTTTGAAGTCCATAAAAATTCTTGACTATTGATCACTATTTATTACTACGCTGGTGTGATGTCATCTGTGGCTTGGATGAAGTTGGTTTAGTCAAAGGAAACAATGCTGATGGTGTAGAAAGAAACTGTGGCTCTAATGGAAAGATTCTTCAAGAATGTTGTTCAGTCCTTCAACAAATCACTTAAACAGGACCTGCTTTGCACAGAGGTGGACCTTATCAGGAGCTACCAAAATTACACACCGCTGACTCATCCAAGAGGTCACAAGAGAACCCACAGAAACAACACCTAATCTACTACAGGATTAACTTGCCCCAGTTAAGGTGTTGACATAGGAAAGAAAAACAACAGTAAATAAAATGTTGTTTCACTCATCTGTTTGAATATTTAAAATATTAAAAGGGACAGTATGCTTCATGACAATACAGCAGTATGCAAAACATTTTCTTTTGTGTTTTCAGTCTGTGTGACATGTACTTAAATTAGATTAAAAAAATAAATAAAATTAGCCAATCAAAAATACTTGGGTGTGGTTTCCAGGCAGACCTTGGGGTATTAAGGTTAATATGTTTCCTTGTACTGTTTTATTGACAATGTATCTTATTGAACTGACTCAACCTAAGGGTGTGTACGCTCAGCCCTGTTGTTCATCAAATATACCAATATGTGTCAGAGTGCTTTCAAAGATTGCTTAGTCATAAAGTATGTGGATGACTCAGTAATTGTCAGTTTTCTCTGAGGCAATGAGAGCAGCCATTATCCACTCATTGACTCTTTTATCAGGTGGTGTGAAGACTCACGTGTGCAAATCGACACGTCAAAAACAGACAACATGGCCATTGATTTAATAAATTCATCAATACTCTACAAAGTCAATTTGGTCACAATAGTAAATCTTGAAGCTGTTTAATAGTCACTTATAACTATTAATCAAATAGGTTTTGTTGTAGTGATTATTCTTATGATGTATCATGTTTAAAGCCTTTTGATATAAAGATAATAATCAGCCATATTGGGCTTAGTGTTCATTGTTGAGGAGAATCACAGATTTACATCAGTTAATTGCAGGAAAAGATCGGCAGAGCAAACACAGAACAATTGTAGAGAAAAACGTGTTAGGGGCTGGGATGTCAACATAGCCAGAGCTAAATCCAAATGAAAAAATAGGCTAAGACTTTAAAATCTAAAGATTTGTACAGCAGGTAGTAACTTTACATTTGTACTATTATTCATCTTCTTCTGTTTTTCTTCTTCTCAGGTTTGGAGACGAGCACCAGAACACTGAGCACCCCCAGCCCAGGTCTGATCTTACCGTCCAAGTCCTCCTCCCTCTCCTCACCCGCCCTTTCAAGTAATGGCAACGAAACAAACTCTTCATCCTCTTCTTCCGCCCATACAGAGACGGTGGCCGTGATCCACCCTCAGCCTGGCGTCCACTCCCGCTCTAGACAGTCCAAATCCCACCACTATGCCCCTATCAACCTGCTCCCCGACCACACCCTCCTTCAGATCTTCTCCCACCTCCCAACCAACCAGCTCTGTCGATGCGCTCGCGTGTGCCGCCGCTGGTACAACCTGGCATGGGATCCCCGGCTGTGGAGCACCATCCGGCTCACGGGAGAGCTGCTGCATGCCGACCGCGCCATCCGAGTCCTGACCCACAGGCTGTGCCAGGACACCCCCAATGTGTGCCTGACTTTGGAAACAGTGGTGGTCAATGGCTGCAAGAGGCTCACCGACCGCGGCCTGTACATCCTGGCCCAGTGCTGTCCGGAGCTGCGACACCTGGAGGTCGCCGGGTGCTATAACATCTCAAATGATGCAGTGTTTGAGGTGGTGTCCCGCTGCCCCAACCTGGAACACCTGGACCTCTCAGGTAAGAAGACAAACACAAAAGACAATAGAACCAAACAGCAGATGTTTGTAACTTAAAGGCGCTGCTCGAATTCTTAAGGTATGCTTGATATATTCTGCAGAATATACGAAAGATCACATATGAAAGACCACAGCTCGACTTGACTCTCAACTACCTTGCAGGCATTGCCTCATTCATCAATTACACTGGACTTTCATCTGGATTAATATTTGTGGATTCACCTGTTCATGGATTTTATCGTAGAGCATATCCAAAGTATTAACAAAAAAATTGAATTAGCTAAATAAGGTGAAATACCAATGCGCAGTGCTGCTGGACATGCTATTGGGTGGTGTTTGCAAAGCAACCAATCCAGGTGTGGCTTTTATTTTCTGTGGCATTGATTAGCTAAACCCCCAAGAAGCAGAGATAAGGAAGACTGTAGATGTTAACTTCTCTGGTCGTGCTAAAACTGTTTCTAATGTGTGTATCAATGCACATAAAGGCATATTTGGTATATTTTTAACTATTAAAATAGGCTTCTATAAGCGTTTCCAGACTATCAACTGGCTAAAAATGTCTGAAGACGTTGTGCGACCAAGTCTGCAAAACTCAACATAAGTAAATTCAGTTATTCATGACATTTGCACAATTTCATGACTTTGCTCTTCCATAATTCATGAAAATTCTCATCTACAAACATAAACCAAATGATATGCATCAGCTAAGGGAATAGGTATGAACTGATTTGTTTACTGGTTTGAAACGGAAGTCAGAGGAGCCAAACTGGCAACAAGTGGGTCAAAATGGGAGCACAATTTAGTGAAGGAGCGAATTGGCCTGGAGCCCCAACCATTCCATTCAGGTTAAATTAAGAAGTGGCTGCTTCCTTATGCTGTACACGTGTGGATTTATCTCCAGTCTCTGGTTTTTAGTTATTTCTTGTAAAGCTGGTAAAGGCATTAGAGGTACAGCTCTGCCAACCTTCAGTCCCCCTCTGGGAGAAGAAAGGCTTTCTTTAACTGAAAGCAGAAGCTTCTTCAACATGAGCAATGAGTCTGCTGCTTTCATTAAGGAAGTGACACAAATAACGTCGAGTTGGAACGTCATTGCACCACTAAACTAGCACAATGCAAGCAAATACTTTCACACTGAGTGAGTTTGATTGGAAGAAAAACAATCAGAATCATTTTAAATACTCAAGCTGATGATATATTCCACTTCTGACTGAATATTAAACTTCTCTGTTGAAATATAACAAAACATACCAAACTCTCTGGCGCCCCCATGTGGCAAACCTGTAAAATAAAGCCCTGTCTCATAATTTTGGTTGCTGTGATGATTCCCTCTATCCTCAGCAGCCTTTATGAGATTCCCTCCTGACTCAGTTTGAATGTTAAGTGATCCAAGACAAAACCCACAGACCCATTCTGTTCAAAAATAACTTCCAAGCATCAGTTTAATTTATTCTGTGGTGGATCAAGTGGGCATCTTCAAAGAATGAAGTCTTTTTCAAGTTTCCCACTCATGCTTTCTGGATGAATAGAGTCATAGACGAGACTTTGAAATAAAATCAGCATCAAAGTTTGGGTTCCATCCACTGTATCACCACTGAGTCTGTGTGCCTGAGGAAAGCTGCAGTTGAAAGCCAGAGAAAATGAAAGCAAATGCATGCATAGTAACGCTAGCATGCACTAAGAAAACTGGTTTGAAAAAGAAGTAGCAATTAAATCTAATTAATTAAACCACAATTTACAAAAAAAGAGTCAGGTCAAGTTAATTTGTGTAGCACATTTCAGCAGCAAGGCAATTCAAAGCGCTTTACTTCATAAAAACATCATATAGACACCAGGTGTGAAACAAACAATAAACATAACATTTTGCCAACATCAAAATCATAAAGAAAGTACACATTGCATAGGGAAAAAGTAATCACACCTTGGTATTTCCTCATTATGGGCATTTTGAGTTTTTCAGACTAATTTCTACAGAAATGAAAATGTGCCAATGTACATTCATTTACTGTGCAATCCCACTGTTGGCCACTAAGCAGACTTCAAAACTTCTATGGTTCGCTCTAATCATTTTCTGAGCAAAAAATAAGTCATCAGCAGATGACTGCATTTTTAAAGATTAATTTGATTAGTTTTACTTTGTAATTCTGTATTCAATTATTTTTTATTCATTTAATATTTTTTACAAGTCTCTAAATCTTTGTTTCATCAAGTTTTATATTTTTATTTAAAATATGTTCCAGTTAGAAGTCATTTTTAAAATTACAAAATAAACTAGTGTTCAAAGTAGATCCCTGTGGAACTCCCTCAGACATTTAATGCGGTGGTGTATAGTTCATGTCCAGGCATGTTCTGTATTAAGAATCATCTTAGCTGAAAATGACAACTTGCAGTCTATCTCACTTGAGTTTTTTTTTTTTGTGACCAGGTTGCTCCAAGGTGACCTGCATCAGCCTTACCCAGGAGGCCTCACTCCAGCTGTCCCCCATGCATGGCCAGCAGATCTCCGTTCACTTCCTGGACATGACCGACTGCTTTTCGCTCGAGGACGAGGGTTTACGAACTATCGCCTCGCACTGCCCTCGCCTCACTCACCTGTATCTGCGCCGCTGCAGCAGACTGACAGACGAAGCCCTGCGCCACCTCGCTCTCCACTGCCCGTCAATACGGGAGCTGAGTCTCAGTGACTGCCGCCTGGTGGGGGATTTCGGCCTGCGTGAGGTGGCCCGCCTGGAGGGCTGCCTGCGCTACCTGAGCGTAGCCCACTGCACCCGAATCACGGATGTGGGCGTCCGCTACGTGGCCCGCTACTGCCCCAGACTGCGCTACCTGAACGCAAGGGGCTGCGAGGGGCTGACGGATCACGGTCTGGGCCACCTGGCCAGGAGTTGCCCCAAACTGAAATCTCTGGACGTGGGGAAATGCCCACTGGTGTCGGACAGCGGGCTGGAGCAGCTGGCCATGTACTGTCAAGGCCTGAGGCGGGTGAGCCTGCGGGCCTGCGAGAGCGTGACGGGCAGAGGGCTGAAAGCTCTGGCGGCTAACTGCTGCGAGCTGCAGCTTCTCAACGTTCAGGACTGCGAGGTGTCGCCAGAAGCTCTGCGCTTCGTCCGGCGCCACTGCCGCCGCTGCGTCATCGAGCACACTAACCCGGCTTTCTACTGACACAGAGAGCGGGTCGATCTGGCTAGCGTTTGTCTTTTTAAGTCAGTGGCGGTAAATCTTCAGCAGAATGTATTTAACATATTTATCTGTAAAAAGGCAGACAAGTGCAGTATTTTACTTACGTGGCATCTTCCCCCAGCATCATAATTAGCATTTGTAACAACACTGAGCACTGAGTACAGCTGTGTTTGCATTTAAAGCCTATTAATATATATTTCTACTTTAAATTGAATTCAATTTAAGGCCATATCATGCAATATTCTAGTAATAGTCACACTTTGTCAAAGTAAGTCATTGAGAATGTAGTCAAAAAGCAGCAAAAAAAGTAACATAAGTATTGATACCTGTGTGTTTTGTGCAGATGCACTTTACGCTGTTGCGCTGACAATCATTTCAACTGAGCTCAAAGTGTCACAACTTACAGTTTTTGTGTTTGTTAAAGGTTACTGTTGCATGAAAGGAATTTTACCGCAATGTTATGAGACCAATGTCGGAAATAAACAGGGACACATTGCTGCTAGAACTGTGCCAATAAATTTCTTCCAAAAATATTTCTTTTGTGCGAGTCGTAACTGAGAATATGTAGTGAGAAGAGGTGTAAAAGTTTAAGGGGCATTTAAGGGACTCCTGGTAGGACTGTGACCATGACGGTTCTTCCCAAAGCTTATGCCCTTTTTAAAAAAAAAAAAAAATCAAATATAACCTGAGAAAGTATCTTGACCAAAATATTTCGGTTTTAACAATTTTTTTTATCCCTGTGCACATTTGAATGGAAAAACAAAATCTGGATGTTTCTGTCACTTCCTAAGACTCACCACTAGAGGTCACTAGAGTTTCGCCCATCTGTTTGTTGGTGTTTTTCAATGAAGTTACGTTCTGGTTTCTGGGTCAGATTGAGCTTTAGCATCTTATCAGAAGTTTGTTCATCAGCATTTTGTTTTGTTTTTCCAAACGAAAGCTTATTATGTACTGTGTTATGTACTGCGGAAAAATGTTAAATCTTTAATAAATTTCAAAAGATTTCAGGATCACAATTTAATTCTTCCCTTTATGTTTTTCTTGGACAGAATTGGTTTTTCACTTTTTGTCACAAAGCTGTCATCCCAAAGCCTTCAGCTAAGTGTGCATCCAGCCTGCAGGCACTTTTTCACAGTTTAGTGAAGAAGGAAAATTATACATGTATTGACTCCTTTTTTTGATTTCATCTTAAGAACTGGTGTACATTCATCTCTCGTTGCAACAGCACCTTTGGCGTCAGTAAAAGCTCTAAAAGCTTTTGGAGAGCTTCACTTTTTTGCCCATTTTCTTTTGCAAAACAACTCAAGCGCAGTCAGATTTAATGGATGCATGTTGTGGCTTTTTTTCCCACAACATTTATGAAATGTTTATAGTTCAAGAACTATAAAAGCTGTTGCAAGGTACTGCTTCCAAGTATGTTGTCCAGTTTTCTTTGTATCTTTTCTTAAGAAACCAGATTAAAAAACAGAGAAAAATGAACATGTTATTTGGTCATTCAACTGAACTGTAAATGAGTCAATTTTTAGTTCTATGCACAGAATTAATGATTTCATGCATAGTGGTCACTACAGTGGACAGCTTTCTAAAAGCCATTTTCTTGTGCTTCTTGTGGACTTTTATGTTATAAATGCACACAGACCACTGAAGTGGACACTAATGCATCATAAAATACATTATCAACTACTGGCCATCAGCTGCAAATGCAAGAAATTATTTTTGTTAAATCCAATATGGCCGACAGACAAAAAAGCATGAGAACCGACCCGTTCCTCCTCCTACTGTAGACGACTCTTGCAGGTAAGAAAAACATTGTGACATCAGAGAACCCCTATAGAACAACACTACTGATGTATTTTTCAAATAACAACTTTGTATTTGGACAAAATTACAATTGATCACCTAAAAATAAAACAACAAAACTTTCAAAAAATTTTTTCCTACCTTTTTTTATGCCTTAAGACAGAGGTGTCAAACTCCAGTCCTCAAGGGCCGCTGTCCTGCAGTTTTTAGATGTGCCACAGGTACAAAACACTGGGATGAAATGGCTTAACTACCTCCTCCTTGTGTAGATCAGTTCTCCAGAGTCTTGCTATTGACCTAATTATTCTACTCAGGTGGTGCAGCAGAGGCACATCTAAAAATTGCAGGGCAGTGGCCTTCTAGGACTGGAGTTTGACACCTGTGCCTTAAGAAAATAAAAAAATGGAAACAAATCCTGACACAAAGAATCCTAATTCATGCACGAAAGGGTTTAACTAGAATATAGATATCTATATACATAGTCAGCAGTATTTCTCGAATGATATGCAGAGTCAAAACGTAAAGAAAATAGTTTATTTTCATCATAAATAATCAACTATGGAAAATACAAGTGCCGTTAAATTCATCATACCTAAATAAATAAATACACTGTATAAAATATAACTTTTCTTGGAAAAAAAAACTACATCAAGTACTTCATAGAGTTTATTTTTTGTCTTTTTCTAATCCCTAAAAGCAAAAAGCGAAGTCCTAAAAGTGGTTAAATGTTAATAGTGTATAAGAAGTCGGATGCTATAAGCTGTAGTTACAGCATAGATTCAGCTCCTTTTCCTTACTATGTGATAAAGCAAACAATTATGGTTGTTTTATTCCTTCCTTTCTTGCATACATTAATATGCATTCCCTTGAGGTCTTACATCCGTCATAGTGTTTTGACAGCACAACATTTTCTGTGTCTTCAGTAACATGAAGCTGCTGCAGGTTGTCCTTCTGAAGGCTCTTCTGTCAGGACCTCCTCCTCCACTGAGATCCACCGAAACATCATCGTTCAAACCCTAAACGTTTCATTCAGTCTTTGCTGCTGAAAGTGTAGCGCTGTTGCTGCTGGACGTGCTGCTGCTCCCTGTCCGGATATTTGCGTCGATTCGTGCAGGAACAGCAGTGCACCGGCTGCGCCAAAGTCACCTGGAAGAGCGAAAGCGCCACGTCAGCATCCGTTGGGTTCGACTTGGAAAATTACAAGCGAAAAAAAACCCGTTTGATGTACCTGGGATTTGAAGACACGCAGCTCGTCATGAACCTTTTTATATCGCTTCTCCAGTTCCAGATTTTTCCCCTTTAGCCTCTCCCGGTCCCTGCGCTCTTTCAGGAAGTCCTCCTTGTAGACTTCAGCCTAAAACGGGTAACAATGACAACATGTCCTGACATCAGTGGAGATGATTCAGTCTGTTGTAGCAGCACTTTATTGTTTTTTAAAGGTTTTGTTAGCACTAGTGGCCTTTATTTGATAGTAGTTTGACAGGAAACAGGATAACGAGAGAGGGAGAAGACATGCGGCAAATGTCACCAGGCCGGGAATCGAACCTGCGACCACCGCCACGAGGACTAAGGCCTCAATACGTGGGTCGCGCTTTGCCCCTGCACCACCATAGCAACCCCAGCAGCACTTTACCTTGACTCTGTCCTCCCTGATATGAAGATTTGAATTTATAAACACTTTATGGCCTAGTGTGTGTCTATAAAGATCTTAATTAGATTTTTGGAAGCAACACTACAAACGGGGGTTACCCACATTGTCTTAAACAGATTTTAAAAACTGCTTTTTATTTTTTCAGAGTTTGTAAATCAAAATGTAAGACGTGTTTATAAATCCTGTCATAAACAGTGATTGTGACCCGACGCCAGTAAACAGAAAATTATGAATGGATCTCTCCTCACTACACAAAGCAAATAATAATACATTTTTAATCAATATTTAACCTCTTAAGTGCCAATTTCAGAAATCCAAACACCTGACACCCACCTCCCAGATTTGAACAAAAAAAAAATTTCTGCAAAAATACCTGTCATAATATTATGCAGTTTTCCTCAACACAGCCAAAGTTATGCTAAAATAACACAAAAATCCCATAAGATTCGCCTTCACTGAGTACTTTGAGGAGCAGACGGTGATCATTTCTCACCTGATGTTTCCAGATGTCTTGTAGTGTTTCACTGCTGTTCTCCAGAGGCTGAGATCTCTGAATCGTCTCCTCTAAGGCCTTCGGGAGACACAGTGAAGTTGATGTTACAGCTGGTAAACACTCCTCTGTGCTGAATCGAGGAGTAAAGTGTTTGAAACTGAGTTCTGACCTTGTTGAGCCTCCTGATCTCCTGCTGCTGATGCTGCCACCTACAGGTCAGGGTGTGGTTCTGCGCTCGCAGCTCTTCGGTTTCCTCCTCTGCAGTCCGTAACTCGGTTCGAACTCCGTCTTTTCCAGGCTGGATTAAAAAAAAATTGATAGAGCTTAGAAATGGAAAAAATAAAAACTATAATTTTGGAAACTTGTCTGGTGCATTTACCTGAGTGTCTTTATGGACCTTTTCCTTTTTACAGAATGTGACAGGCCCCTCTTCTTCATCGCTCCTCTCCTCTTCAGAGACGCCATCTTGTTTTAATGTTTTTAAAACCTGGACCTGTGAACAAAGTGCAGAACAGGAAGCTGAAATAACCTTAAATTAAATAAAAAGTACAGTGTGGAAAGTATTCAAACCCCTTGAACTTCTCTAATTTTCATCACATTGCAGCACCAAACTGCTTTGACATTTACTGGGAATTTATAGCAAAACACAAAGTAGTGCATGTTTGTTATGTTGAAGGAAAATTATACATGGTTTGAATCTAAACATGGATATTTGCTGTTGGACAGAAGCTGGACGAAGCAGCCAAGTGACCTGTGGAGGAGCTGCAGAGATCCAAATCTAAAGCTAATCTGTCAACAGGATAACTATCACTCATTTACTCTACAAATATAGTCTTCATGGAAGAAAGCCATTCTTGAAAGAAACGAACATGAAGTTCCAACCACCATGTGGGAAACACAGCAGACATGGCGAACATGGTTCTCTGGTTAAATGACACCAACACTTGGCCGACATGCAAAATGCCCAAGATGTGGCCCAAAACAAACATATCACATTCCACTCAGCACACCAACCACAGGGTGAAACACCAAACCGTGGGAATACTTTTTACCAACATGGAAGAAGGAAATTTGCCGAGCTTGCCAAAAAAAAAAAAAAAAGAAGTTTGTTCATCGCCCAGCTGAACAAAATCCCCAAACATCCAGATCCAAATCAGATCAAAGACTATTTATGGGTTGGAATGGCCTAGTCAAAGTTCAAATTGACCTGAAAAGTGATGTTTCCGGACACACTCAATCCAGTTGAGTTTCAGCTGTTTATCTGCTTAATGAGCAAAAATATAAAACTCCTGACCATCAAGAGACTGCAGCAAAACAAAGGCTCTAAAACCACATCAGTCAATTTCTCATGTGTGTAACATGTTGAAAACCAAAGGAAAATCCAACATAATAAGGCAGAATCCCAAAACGTTCAAAAGATGTGTATGTATTGTATGAGAAAATCTCTTTGTGGTCCTTACCTTCTTCATGTAATACTGCACCATCGTTTTGTACTCTTTTGCCCACTTATTGTTAATAGCAAGAAGCTGAATAAAAACAGAGAACTCTGTAAGCAACAAAACTTAATGCATGAGTTGATCCAACTCAATTCTGAAATGTTCACACCTCTTTATTCTGCTGCTCCAAGATGAGAATCTGCTCTTTCATGGCGTAGTAACCGCTGACCGGCTCTTCCAACTGAATCACACCGATCAGAAGAAAATGAGGAAGCATTAATATGCAGCATCCTAGAGTGAGGCATTTGTGCAACATAAAGCTTCCTTTTACACAGTTCGGGAAGTTTTGCTGTACTGTTGCAGTAAAGGGAGAATCATGAGACTAAAAAACTGCCCGCCTCCACCAACCTGTGTGTCTTTCTGCTCATTGTGACTCTCAGCAGCTGCGCAAAGTTTCTCCCCAGTGGAGCCGAGTGGCAAGCAAACCTCCAACCTAGAGAAATAAACAAAACATGATTTGGTTTCAAAGCTATAAATCTGTCATCTCATATTCAGGAGGTGACGTAAAGAGTCTCACCTGTTTATATTTGGCAGTGTTGGATACAGTCTGTGGGTTTGTTTGTGTTGCGTGACCTCTGACGTCATAACAGGCGAGCTGTCTCCTGTGTTTCTATGCGCAGACTGTAAGAAAACAAAACAAGGCAAATCCAAACTGATGAAATATCACATAAAGATCTGAACATGAAAAAAAAAAATAGACTAATTACTTTCGCCATCATCTTTACTCTCCCCCTGGCCGTAGATAATAATATTGTTTGCAGAAAATTCAAAGTTATGCGTTTGTGTTTAGTTTCAGCAATATCCAGCAAATCATAGTTCAGCATTACAACAGACGAGCGTCAGAACCTGCAGCGGTGCTGCTGACGCAAAAACAACTCGAACGTGATTCAGAGTAAGATCCGGTTCAAGCCCACAGAAAATGATCTGACCTCCACATGTTTGCTTCATCGTGGCAGTTCAGATATTTCCATTTAGGCATTACAAAAGGCTGTGAGTCATCCCTTGTTTCGTCTCACTCACAATAGTTTTTAAACGGCGTCGAGCAACTCGCTCAAGTAACCTCTTTCAACTTTTATGTTTTAAATTTAATTTAATTTAATTTAATTGGATGTAATTTTAAGGTTTCTAGCCATTTCAGCCTTAGGAATTTACGATACGCAGCACTTATGTTAAATAAATTCAAGATAATATGTAAAAAATAAATTAGGAATTATACTAAAATATTAAAAAATATAAGAACAAATCATATTGTTGCGATTTTTAATATTTATCACGCTAAAATAATTAAATTAAAAACAGTACAGATTACTATAAATTCTACACCTGATACCATAAAACAGTCGGAATTAAAAGTACAGTGCAGTAACTCACCATGCTGTAACCCCGAGGCGTCTTCAGCCGGTTTAGGTGTCTGTTTCAGCGCCTCTGCTTCCACTGCGCAAATTTAATCCTGCAGCGCTGTGACGTGTTAAAACCGACGCCGTCCAATCAGCGGCGCCGGGGTTCCCTCACGAGCGGCCGCTGACGGAGTTTGAAAAAGAAAGGAAAGTACAAAGTGCGCGTGCGGTAATTTGCCAAGTGTTTACAGTATTAATCGATGACTAAGAGAAAAGTCTGCAACCACACTGCAAAAAGTTACGTAAATAAAACACGGAGGTTTTCGTGATAATATGAAAGCAGCTGTTCAGGTTTTGTTTGGTTGTCATTTGCTTTGAATTTACGCAATTTTCCTGAAAAAAAAAATGTATCCACACTTTTATTGAAGCACTTATGTATAGTTTGCACACATTTTGTAGAAAACGGCAACAAAAGGATCACATGACATAAATGTAGGAGTACAGATCACCTCTGTAAAACGTATTGGTGGCAGCAACATGGTGTTGGAATAGCTTTTTTGTTTTTATTTTTAGCTCATTTTTATTTGAGCTAAACATTTAAAAAAACAAACAAAACTTGTCAGAGGCTGCAAAAATCTTGAAACTGAGGTGGAGGTTGGATAAAACTTCCATCTCAGTTTGACTGGGTCAAATGTGAGAATCAGATAAAGAGAGAAATAAATGCTCCCCATCCAACGTTGGACATTTTTTTAAAAGAAAAATGGAAACCATGTTTAATCACCATTTATTTCCAAACAGCAGCAGCAACATTTTTGCTTATTATGGGAAGCGTGCCATACAGAAATATGAATGTAAGATGTTTAAAAGACTGGAAGAGGCTGATTCAGCATTAAAAACGAGGAAGCTAATTTTCAAAACAAACAAACAAAACAACACAAGTGCAGATCTGTTTTCACAATCACGTCTGGCATGAAAACATCTCCATTTTTTTTTTTTTTTACAGTAGGCTTCCTGTAGTTAGAGGTCGGGTGTCAACTGTGTCAGCACCGCTTCTGTTCGGCTTCCTGAGTGGTTTGACTGCAGCTGCTCAGCCGACACCAAACGTTTCAGAGCCACTAATACTGAAATGAAACTGTCCAAAAAACAGTAAACTACAGAGCGGTGGGGTTAAGGGAAAAATCACACGTCGCTCAGGCTAATCTTATTGCATAATCTAAACTCACAGCCTGTTCTCAAAGTTGCTGAGTCAGAGCAGCCTTGTTTCAGGGAAGAAGGAGAGGGGAAAATACGTCGCCGCTCCTCCTCCAGTAAACTCGGCGGCAGGGGACTGGACTCATAGGGGCTCTTTACCATGACCTGTGGAAACTATAAGCAGAGGATCTGTGGCCTTTCACTGCCCTACGTACAGAAAGGCGGCCCCCTTTCATCTTGTGCAGACAGATGGAGTAAAGGATCAATTATCTGAACCATCATCCTTTGGTTGGAGTTATTTTCACCCAAACAAGCAACCAAACATGTATTTTCCCAAGGATACTGGATGAAAACTCGCAGAAACACACATTACGCCGTGTTGGAGTGCGTGTTCTTGTGCATCGTTTGATTAAAGTGGAATCTTTCATTTCTTATTATTTTTTTGTCAGGCTTTGTCAGGGGTTTTGAACCGATGTTGCTGGATTCCCCGGATTTTATGCTGAGACATTCCGACGTCTCAGGCTGGGAGGATAAAAGACATTTAGGATTTTTTTTTTGTTTGTTTTATTTATCCTCAAAATGTCAACAAAAAAAGAGGAGAGAAACAAGAAAAACTCCAGCAAATAAGAGAAACATGTTCATTTCCAGTTGTGCCAAATTGGAAAACAAAAGAAAAATACAAAACAGTTCAGAAATATTCTGTGTTTTCAAAAATGAATTAGCAGAACCACATAAATAAAGGGATGTTAAAAAAGTATTGGCTCCTTTGAACATTGCTTTTGTTTTTCTCTCACACTTAAATATTTTAGATTTTCAGATAAATTTTAGACTCAGACGATAATAACCTGAGTAAATACAAAATATATATTTAAATTAATTTATTTTATTTATCAGGGTAAAAATAAAAGCAACCCGTAGTAACTTGGCCCTATCAGTAGTTGATTTTATTGTCACATCTGCAGAATGAAAAACAGAAACATTTTCTAAAATAGTACCCTTCTGATAAGATGAAGTAGGATACATCATTCTCAAAATTCAGCAAATCATTTCCTGATCTAAATAAACTAAATGTAGGTGGAAATCAAAGTTACTGGCATCTGCCGAGTCTGTAAAAAGTTAAAAGGTGTGACCTCATGTTAAAGTCGACTAAAGGGTTATGATTCAGGGGAATAATCCAAATCAGACCATAAAGTTCAGCTTTGGATGGAACAAAACGAGCAAAAGGGTGAAAAATTAAACAGGCTACAAATGAAACATCCGACGAGGCTGAATTCAAACATTTTGGCAAAGAAGAATGGGCCAAACCACTTAACCATTGTATTTTGTTTTGTTAAGGATTTGTTGAAACTTTATAAGCAAAAAGAAATTACTCACCTAAAACATAAAAGGTTTAATCTGTTTTAAAGTCAGAGACTTAGAAGAAATGGTTATATGTAAATATCTGGTGTCATCTGTACATTAAAACTACAATAGTACAACTTTGTTTCTTAATTAGACAACTGTAATTACTTATTACAGTGAGTTTACATCCCTATCTTGAATGAGGTCAGCAGACGCCCCTTTTGACTCTTCGTTTACAGTTTCCCATGAAACTTTACGGTTTTGCATATTCTTAACAAATTACTATTAGCTAATATTTCCAGTATGCTCTAACGGGCCTACAGATTCGTTTACGAAATATTTAAAATCTCAGATTCTCCTTAATGTCCTCATCTAATTCATGCTGACACACCAATGTAGTAACATATCCTATTTTAAAAATAAAACATACTTGCATAAGCAGGCAGTACCGGTTACTGGTGTACTTCCACTAACCCTAAAAACTACATCTATAGTTTTCAGAAATTACATTTCTGATAACTTCCCAAAAACTAGGTGGCAAAACTTCTGTGATCAGAAGTAAGGTCACTATTCAAATGCAAGATTTTAGTCTGGTGTGGATAATGTGTAGCATTTTGAAACACCCTTAAAAAAACATTTTGCTAAAATTATTCATAGTAAAAACAATAAATCCCCAAAACATTTGTACCAAAGGAGGAAAATTATTTTTCATCCAACCAAAGTTTTGCTTCTCATAGAAAATGAGACGGTGTCTCTCAAAAGACAACAAAACAATGGAAAACAGGCATCAGTTCTGAAAAGAAAATACTAAATCTGTTTGTAACGGCACTTTGCAAAGAAATGGCATATTAAGAATGATTACTATGCTTCATAATAATCGGTTAAAAACATCTTTATAGTCATTCCATCATTCTAATAATTACTTACTTGCTTTTTTGCATTCTTCCACTGGTATATATTACTATTTATAATTTCCACCGTCATCCTAAACTTTTATTGCTCAAATCCAAACTCCTGTAAGTGGCATGAATAATTTCGGGCTTAACTATACATAATGTTATGCATTTTTGTTTAAAACTGGTTTTGAACACCATCATATAGATTTTTTTGCCTAAGCAAAATGATAGAAACTAAAAAATTAGAGGAAAAAATTTGACAAAATAATAGAAACGAGTTGTAAGGTTATGATTTCAGTCTTATGTTTATTACTTCTTATATGCTGCAAACACAAGCAAGGTGACCTGAGGCATGCAGAAGTATGTGGAAGTTGTAATATTGTAATTTCCATTGCTTTTTATTCAACAAATTGGCTGCAAACACTTGTATATATTGTTCCGTTATTCCTCTAAAGTTTATATATTTATAGTTTATGTCTGGGCAAGTCAAATTCCTTGTTTTATACACATAATCTTGGCCAATATATCAGATTTTGATTCTTCCTGAAACTAATCTTAAAAACGTGCCAAAACCTTTCATCATAGCCCTTAACTTCAGGTCTGCACTGTGAACTCGTCCCGTCTGCTCTGGGTTTCTCTTTCATTTTCTGACTTTCTGCTCGTGTTTGTGTAAATGTCTTCCTACGTAAAGCAAGTCGTATTTTCACCCTCCTTTCAGCCGCCCTCTCCCCACCATGCAGATTTTTCTGTTTTCTTCTGAGAAAGCTACAAACAGTCCAGATCAGTGGTTCAATGCTTGATCATTTTGGAAAATCCACGACATCCACTAAGAAATCTAACCTCATGAGTAACTAGGTGAAATACCTCTTCCTGGTTCTCGGTTTGAGACGAAGTAAAAAAGATCACTGGACGTCTCTCTGGTCTGGGTTGTGTGTGATTTAAGTATGAGACGCTCTCACAGTCATTCTGATCAGGCTTAACCTGCAGTAAATTTTCTGCTTTTGTCAGCGGCCTAAAAGAGGCCGTAAAGCTTTTCCAACTAACTACGTGAATAAGTCTTGCTCGTAAAACAAGAGGATGTAGAAAGGAAGGCAGTAGTGATTTAAAAATGAAGTTCAGATTCATGTCAGTGAGAACAAATATTCACAAATGTCAAAAAATGACCTCATGGCTTTCAGTAATGCCACATCAGCACTTTGCCATTGTCTCAAAAGCAGAACATGAAAAAAAAAAAAAATTTAAAATAAATGTTGCTTTATGAGTGACTCAAACTGCCACCGTGTTTACCGACATTACAGTACATCACAGAGGGCCATGCTGTGGTTTTTATGAAGGGGCCTTTTTCATGCGGCACCTGGGTGGCGACAACCCCGAACGTTTGTTCCCAGCACCGACTCAGGCCCCTTTTACGGTACGTGTGACACACCAGCAAGTCACCAGAAAGGAAAGAGGAGGTTCAGCCCATGTCAGTGAGCCTCCTTCTTCCTGCCACAGCACTCCCACTGCGAGGGACTCACACACATTTTTCTACGCACTCGTTTTGATCTTGTCAACTGCACAACAGGTGCTCCCTTTTGTTTACACATGAAACGGAGCGAGACCTTTTGTGGACAACGCCTGCGGATTGAAGCCCAGAAGTGAGTGGGACCGGAGAGTTTGTTGGAAGACTTTCTAGTCTCTCTGGCGGTTTAGCAGGTTCAAGTATATTTATACTCTCAAGTCTGCAAACCCTTTTTAGTGTCAAGTAGTAGTTTCACGAGAACAAAGAAAGAAAGCAGGCACTCACCGTCAGGATGTCAAAGTGGTTTATTACTAATCAATATCTTGCTACAATAGGTAACTTATCAGGTCTGGCTTATTCATTTACACCAGTGCAACTTAGAAAGCTTGGCAAGAAACTGTGATTAAATTTCTACTCCATAATTAAAGAATAGAAATACTTTATAAAAATAATAGGTTTTTTATAGAGATATTTTCATTTGATTACATTTTAGTCCCTTTTAAAAACTATGAATGAACCATTTTCCTGTTACCACCACAAACTGTGCAGAAAATATATGTAGATATAAAAAAAAACTGGTTTTCTATATTTATGTTTTTGTAGAACCTCCATCAACTGTATTTTAGGGCTGAGCGATGGACTTAAAGTTGTATTCAGATTTTCTTTTGTGGTACTACCGTGACAGTAAAAGTGACAATAAAATCTATTTATTACTTCTTTTTTAATTAACTGTTTATTCTGACTCATAAATAATATTTATCCCATTATATGTTTGTCCTGCTGGAAGCCGACTCTCGTCTCCAGTTTCAGTTCTTTTGCCAGCTTCTAAGGTTTTCTGCCAGGATTATCCTGCATTTAGCTGCAGCTTCCACAGCTGGATTTATATTGAGATTAAAGCACACATAAATGGACTCTGTTATTAATCTAAAGGTAATTGGTTGTGCTGGATTTCATTTATAGTTATCAGAGTAAAGGGGCTGATTTTAAAGTAATTGCCTAAAAATCTTTGTAACCTTGCATTGGTTCCTCTCTACCTCATAATGAGGAATAATTTAGTTTATACCCTAAAATCTCAATAAGGTACATTGAATATTCTGGTTTAATTTGAATAAGTGACAAAATGCACTTTTATAACACAAAATACTACCTATAAAATACAAATTATGAATGGTAATAAAATATGTTACATATAATTAAGTTGTTAAGATATCTCTTTGCAGCTTGTAGTTTTAAGCCCAACAGGCATCAGTGGTTGTACCTGCTTCTACACACTCCAGTAGCTTGGCTCTATGGTAAAAGACAAAATACAACATAGTTACATTAATCTACGAAGGCATGTGTTGATTAAAAGTATTGCAGTACAATATGTTTAGGTTGAACTTACTCAGTAACCGAACGGCAGTGGAGAGTAACATTTGGATCCAGAACGTTTCGTAAAACCTGCAGAGACTCGTGGCTACAATCTGCACTGAAAACAAGAAAAGCACAAACGAAAAAGTCACACTTGGTATTTGACTTATCAGAACAAGCCTGTCACTATTACACATTCAGACTAGTTATAAAATAATTTGTCATTTCATATTACAAATTGAACTTTGAATTTACAAATTCATTTTATGAGTGTAAAATACACATAGAGGTATATAACTATCACACACAAACTCAGAGTAAAACTAGCACGTACAAAGTAAAGAGCAAATTAACAAATAAAGTACAGCAGACAACTAGATATGGAAAAAAAAACTTACTTATTATTCTTGATAACAAGAATAACAGTCAGGCTCTGCACTCTGGGAAAGGCGAGTTTCCTAACTTCGACGGCTCCAAAGTAACTGGCAGAACAAACAATTAAAAAAACAGGAAATACTGTAAAACGCTTGCTCTAAAAAGATGTGTTCAATAAATACTTTAAATCATAACTAAATGGGTATGTATGTACGTTAACAGATTTTTAATTAATGACATCTGGAGGTCAAACGGGAAACAGCGACCTTCTCAAACACTAAACCAATCAAACTCAGAAGAGCTGGAATGTGGTTTAATGCACTGCACAATCTGAACAGACCTAGAAATGGAAATTACTCCTTCTGTGTGTTTTTACATCAAACCATCTACAATTGCAGGCCTTGCTTGAATTGCAATTTTGGAAAAATCAATGTAAAAATTGTTCATGCTAACAAATCACTTCCAGGTGCAACAAGTGGCGCAACACTGTAGACGTTCCTGCTCTAGATGTTTGGCACTTTTATGAACTCTCCTATGAAAAAGAAAATATTTGCTGCAAATTGTTTATAGGGTACATCTGGTAACCAGATAAAAAGCTCCACTATGCCTGATAAGCATTTTATTCATTTAATTTCTCTGACATTGTGTGACTGCACACAGCGCTTACCTGGTGGGATCAAATGGTTTGCTTATCGCTCCGTTTAGCAGAACACTGGCATTTCCACATGCATAGTCTGCAAACTGTACAAACAGTGAATAAAAAAAATCAATAAATTAGAAAAAAGTGTTATGATGAGGAAGATTGTCAGATTAAAAATGCATCTGTTTTTAAGTGTGTAGATGTAGTTGTTATAAGTGTTTATTTATCAGTCTGATTTAATATTCTATCTTCAAATGTCATGTTTATTTTAACAGTAATTAAAATAATCATCAATAACAGTAATAAACACTTAAAGACACAGGTCTGTGTGTAATTAATCTACAGAATGAGTTGCTGAAATAAATACCTGTAACAGAAATCCACAGTGTTTAAGAAACCTCCAGAAAACACACTTATCATTGGGTTGAGGTTATATAAAAATATAAACATAACTTGTTTCTTTGTAAAAAATAAAATAAAATAAAATAAAATACTGTAGAAATATTAATTCTGTAAGAATTCAGAAACTGTTAAACTCTAAGAAGGATTAATCCAACTTGGAAGCATTTCTACATTTTTGGTCAGTCATTTTTTGGGAGTGCTCACCTCTGCAGAGGCTCTGACCCAGAATGAAGACACGGTGTTGATATCACACTTTTCGCACAAATAGAAGAATGTGTCTACGACCAAACCAGAACACAATGTTATCTGTGAGCTCTCATGCAGCAGTTGAAGCATATCATGGACTACGGTACATGTTCTCGCCTTTGCTGCTCTTCTTTCCACACCATGTCAGGCCATCCATAATGTTCCCTAACAGCGAGTTCTCCAGGGAGACGAAATGATTCCTTCCCTTACAGAACTGATGCACCAGATCCTTTGTGTCGCTCCAGAACATTGTCTGAAGCAAGAAGGAGATAAGGAAGTCAAAACTTGTAAATTATGCCTGGATGTTGTACACTGACAGCTTTATAACCAGAATCAATTACCTTGTCACATGAATGTATGAAGGGGTTCTCCACAAAGAGCGGATGGTAAGCTTCATCTGGAAAGTTACATGGATCTTTTCCGACATAGGCTTCCTCAAACATACTTAATAACTGTTCACATCTGAAAACCAAAGCAGAACCAAACAACACTGCAACTTTGCTTTGCAAGCATTTTTTAAAAAACTGAAGAGAGGTTTTACCTTTGGCTGGTTTCTGGGAAAGCCTGACATTTCTGCCTGAATGTTGCCCTGAACTGGGACGTTCGAGGAGAAAGGAGAGTTGCTGGTGGAACCACGACTACAACAGCCAAGAGAAGGAGACCAGCGGCTATGGCCAGGTTTGTTTTGAGCCCCATTGCAGAAGCTGCACTCTCACTAACGTCTTTTAAGTGGAATGAAATTATTCTGTAGAGCGGCAACTTAAAAAACACCTGGAGCACAATCACAGGCACATTTCCGGAGGTCAAAGGTTGCTTATATTAACCCTGTGCTATCAGTGGTGTGAAACAAAGGGATGGACGTATACACCTTTATCAAATTAGCATTTTTATAACTAAATGTAAGCAAAGGAGTTTAAATAACTATTATTTTATAAAATCCTGCTATTATTATTGCTATTAAAAGAATGTGGGAGGTACACACATCCACTGCAGGTTGAAGTTTAACAAGCTGCAGGAAGAGTGAACGTAGCGTTTGATTCCAAACTGAAGGGTCTTTTGTTCTGACATTCAGTCATGGGAAAAGAATTTAAGACCATATCTTCTTGTTTGTTGACCTTAATGTGCAGTAACCTGTCTGCACGAGTCTGCTCTTTTAAAACCCCCTTTTCTGTAGGTTTCAGTTTTCAGTCCTCTTCTGTTAGATGACTGGAGAAAATATGAGGCAAAAGAGACACTACAAAAATGTTTTCTTGTAACCGCAGCAAATAAAGACAAAAACAGATTGGGGAGGCGGCAATAACCCAACGACAGCAACACCAGAGAGGTTTCAGGGAATTTTGCCAAGTTCTGACTGGGTTCTGCATGTGAAACCAATCTCATGTCTGGAGTAATAAGGTATGATTGAAAACGAGAAACGTCTTTCAGGTACAGCGAAAATCTACTGAAACCTTGTCAGAAAGGCGTTTTTGTCGGATGGAACCTGATCATGGAGTTATGATCAGCTCAAAAACCAGTCAGATTTCACCCAAACTGTTGGGAGAGAAATGTGTTTAGCATGGCAGGAACTCAACTTGAACTTTTTGGCCCTAATTTCAAAAAGTATCATTGACAAAACTTATAACTATTGCAGTGGGCGTCACCAAATGAACACCACACCAGCACTGAAACATGGTGGCGGTAGCAACATGCAGGGGGTTACCTTTTTAAAAAGGTTTGACACAAACCATTCAGGTGTTTAGATGCAAGGTCAAAGATGAAAATAGATTTAATTTTTCTGCATCACTGAGAGTCCAAAAACATCCATCCATCCATCCATCCATTTTCTGTCCACCCTTGTCCCTAATGGGGTCGGGAGGGTTGCTGGTGCCTATCTCCAGCTACGTTCCAGGCGAGAGGCGGGGTACACCCTGGACAGGTCGCCAGTCTGTCGCAGGGCAACACAGAGACATACAGGACAAACAACCATGCACACACACACTCACACCTAGGGAGAATTTAGAGAAACCAATTGACCTGACAGGCATGTTTTTGGACTGTGGGAGGAAGCCGGAGTACCCGGAGAGAACCCACGCATGCACAGGGAGAACATGCAAACTCCATGCAGAAAGACCCCGGCCGGGAATCGAACCCAGGACCATCTTGCTGCAAGGCAACAGTGCTACCAACCGCGCCACTGTGCAGCCCGTCCAAAAACATATCCAAATAAAAAATACTGACTTTCTGAGAGCACAGTTTATGATGAGGAAAATTAAAGTTTTGGGACAGCTGAGTCAGAATCCAAAACAAATAGTGTTTAAATATCTGGGGACTCATATGAAGAGTCCCCAGATATTTAATATTTAAGGAGTTTTCATTTCAAACAAAATGTTCAAATACTGTGAAGTCAAGAAGACACAACAGGCTGATGGACTTCTTAGAAAGACTGAAAGATGAGACAGTAATAAAAAGATGGACTTGCAAATTATTAACATGAAAGTATTCACACTCATGTAACCAGTTTGTTGATGTTTTTTATTTTATTTCACCTTCAAATGGCTTGTTTTCCGGTAGAGAAGAGACATTAAAAAATTGAAAAAGTTGTCAAAATAATAAATTTTTTAAAATAAAATGTTCACTTAGAAATTCTGGCAATGACCAGAGCTAGACAAAAAAACAAGCGAAACGAGGACCTCTGGTGGCTGTAAAAGGATAAAGAACAAATCTCACAAATAGAACAACAAAAACAATTCAAGTCAGAAATACTCCAAACCCCAAAGGGAAATCAATTTCTGATTTAATTCATATTATCCAAGTATCTTCAAAGAGTTTTTGTAGATGTAGATGACTCTGGGCAGGAAGGATCTCCTGTAGCAGTCTGTATAACAGCAGCTGTGATGAAGTCTCATGACTGAAGATATGCTGTTTCATAGGAGTTTCATGAAGTTGATCCTGTGGGTCGTCCGTAATGTTCTTCAGTTTATAAAGAATTTCTAGATCCCACATCCGTCCCCAGAACAAGAACCAGACCTCCTTATCACCGTCTTTATCATAATCAAACAAAAAAAAACATCTAGTGACATTTCAAAAGTCACCAGCCATGACACAGTCCTCTAGAAAATGAACCCATTTCACTTTTACTGACACGTATGACCTTTATTCTACAATATATCACTTTCATTCAGAAATGGATGCATTTACCAACTGCTCCTTACTTAAACACATATAGCAGTCTTTTTATTTAACACTACAGGACATATAATAATAATAATAATAATAATAATAATAATAATACTGGAGGGAGGGAGGATGGATGGATGGATGGATGGAACCAGATTGATTAATCTTGACTATTTAAAGTAGTTTATTGCCTCGTGGTAAACGCACCATAATGGTGCGTTCACACCAGACACACTATTATTGGAGGGTCCAACGGAAAACAGCGGCTAGAGCTGACGCGTCTGACACACCTCCGTAGACTGAGAATGTAAACCAGATGTGCAAAATGATAGGTGTTGAGCAAAACGTGCATCAAAAACGCCTCCGATGCTTCAAGTTCGACGCGTGTGCACTTTGAATGCGGACTCTTGACGCGAAATGCTTGACAACTAGCATTTGGTGCGTCTGGTGTAAAGTGAAAGACTGGAGGCGCGTCGAGGGCACGTCAGCTCTAGCCGCTGTTTTCCGTTGGACGCTCTTGACGTGTCAAACGATTCAAAACGCGCAACGGCCTTCGACGAGCCTCCACATAGACTTTGACTGTAAACTAGACGCGCCTGACGCTCAAAACGCGTTTGGTGTGAACGCAGCAAAGTGGACATGCGCTGAACTTGAAGCGTTGGACACGTTTCTGACGCGCGTAACGTGTTTGGTGTGAACGCACCATTAGACCTTGACATTACCAGAACACAAAACTACTCCTAACCTCAGTCTAAACTTAATCTACACCTTAACCAAGATACTAAATATAATGCTTCACAGCATTAGAATCAGGCTTCAGTAACATAAATAAGTGAACAATAGAGACTATATAGACACCCTTATGTCAAAACTTAATCGATGGAGTGAACTTAGTCATTTATTTATTTATCTATACTCTATATCTTCAAAATCTTCTTTTTAAAATTTTCTTTCTGTATTTGGTTGCTTTTTTCTTATAACTCCTACCTGAGCTCCTCCCTGCTCTGCTGCCTGATCTGCTTCACTCTTCTTGCTCTCCTGTTTTATTCTAACTTTTCTGATTGCCTTCTTCTCTCTTTTTAGTTCCTCCATCCACTTTTCTAACTCGCCCATTCCTTCACTACTCATCTTTTATTGATTTGATTTTTGTTTTCTGTCATACTTCCTCCTATAACTCAGTCAGTTCTTTTTTTGAGTGTTTAATTGGCCCTGAAAGTTATATTTTTCTATCAATTTATTTAAATTCTTTACTGAGTTAGGGTTTTGTCTTTCCATAAACTTCCAGTCCTTACACTGGAGTTTATCTTTCGGTGTTAATTTGCTATTCCCTTTTCCCATTTTGAGCAATTTAGTCAATTTCGTTCCAGTCTTAAAAACACATAGGGTGGACTCTAAAAGACTGGATAAATTCTTAGCAGGACAGTGATCAATCCCCTGTTGTGGTAATTCCCTCTTCAACCTTTTCAGGTGGGAAATTCTTGCCTACATGCATCCACCAGAGGTTCACCGTTTGCACTCCTGCCGTTTGGTATGAGGACAAATACCTAGTGGTATTTAAATTCCTCCAAGTACTCTCACACACACACTTGGTATTACGGGTTTTTCAGTTTACGCGGACTCCGCCGTCCTTCTGCTACCTATCAGTGCCTAGGATTCATGGGGTTTTACACCCCAACGACCCTCAATCGTTCGCTCACTTTTTAATTTAAACGCTACTCACTTGTCCCCCCTTGACGGACGTCCCGTCAGCAGCTGGTTTCCAGCAGGCGGGTCGGAGACACAGTCCTGGAAAAGATGTGAGACTCCTAGGAGCCTGCCGTGGCCACGGTCTTCTGATGTCCGTCCCTCCCGCTGGAAACCGCAGATTTCTGCCTCTGCTCTCAAGCTTCATCTGAGTCTTACCCTGCTTTTGTGGTCGTTATTCTGACATTTTATTTTGAAATTAAAATATCCAGGGTGGCACCCAATATCTTAAAGTCCCTGACTGATACATTTTTACAAATGTTCTCCCAATTGCCTTTAATATATTTGATTTCTCTTCTTTAGGTTCCTCTTCTGGGGTCTGATTCTCTGTTTTCTCCATCTTTTCTTTATCTTGTGGCTCATTCTTTGAATTTTCTTTCTCGCTTTCAATTCTGTCCATCTTTAATTTCAATCCAACAATTTTTTCATTCAGCTCTTTGTTTGTCTTGTTAAGTCTCTCCAGTTGAGCTGATGTTTCTTTCTTTGAATCCTCCAGTTTTTTCTGAATTGCCGATTCTCTCCATTCCAGTTGCGCATTGTGCCTTGACAGTATATCATTATCTACTTTAAGCTGCTTTATCGTCGCTATATCCTCCTCCAATTCAACATTCAAAGTCCTAATTTGCTGTTTGTAGTAGCCGTTTACATTGGCCAGCACTTCATTTTCTGTCTGCCCGTTATCATTTTTTCTGGCAGTGAGTCGCTCAACTTGCAGCCTCAAATACTGAACTGTTTGCTGAAGCTGCTTATTTTCTTCTTTCAGCTTCCAGAATCCTCTGCTGTTCTCCAAAAGTTTTACTTTCTCCAGCAATAAATTCTGTTCTGCCATTGTTCCTTTCTGTTAGAGATTGAAGACTGCAAATGAATTTCTCTGTGGAATCTGGGAATACAAAGACAGGCGGCTGTGATGTCACAGACAGGATGAGTGACATCACAGCTTGACATCAAAGCCACAAGAAGTCTGTTGGGTGAGGGGGAGGGAGAGAGGGCGGATGTTGTTTTTTAAACTTTATTTTCAGACACACTGTATAACGACAGAGTTATACCTCATTTGTTCTGCCTCAAGAAAAAACAAATACAGATAAACATATTCAAGATAAAGAAAAAGCTAAGGGTTCATTTAAAGCAATACAGATTTCAATTGTTTTAATAGCTATTTTCTGTCAGAGTCTTTGATAGTCTGGATATAAAACTTAACTAAATTGTAAAATGCAGCAAGGCATGGCTTCCCCTACCTGGAACAATGAATATGATATTTAGCTAGTGACAATAAAGGATTTATGAGAAACTCTGAACTGTTGAGCTTTTAGTGAGGCCAAGTAAGACATCTTCCCATAACAGCATAAATTGTGCTTCTGCGTTGTTGTGGATAAAGTCACACAGATTCTGACAAAAAGCATCAACAATTACTATTGTAACTATTGCTGAATAGTTCAAATACTGATCAATTACTGAAGCTGGAAAACAACTTAAAAGCTCAATTCAGCAGCTAACAGCATCAAGGTCGTTCATTCAAGCCTCAGTAAGCTGCGTCGTTTTACTGCAGTGGGGTTTTCTGTTTACACTGATGATTTAAGTAGTCACAGTTTCATTTATTTGGGTTACAGATAATAACCTAAAGAAAGAATTAATTGGCATTGATAAGCTTTAATTAATGACAATTATATTTAATCAGTGTGGTAACGTGCTTAAATCAAAGATGTAAAGAAAACCAAAAAAACTGAATGGGGGTCTACACAAGAGTTATTTTCAACAATAACAGACAACTGATCAAGTTTTAAACTAATACGTAGAAAAAAGAAGAAAAATAAAACTCAATACAACCCAAAGACATCAAACTATCAATTCTCCTTATTGACATACAGAAGAAACATGCTCACTTGTAGTTGGTTTAATACGATAGAAAACCTCAGAAATAAGAATAAAACATTCAAGCTTTTTTCAGTTCATTTAATATGCAACGCTGCCATATTGGGGGGTGTCTGGTTCCCAAATTTATTGAAGGTGGAATGTGGTAGCAGTCTGTGAAAGAAACCAAGGGGACATTGAGAATCTGTAGACTGTAATGTCATGCTGACAAAGCACCCAGACTCCTGTTTGGACCTCAAACGCATCATGTTTGGAGCCTGACAACCTCCTGCGGTCAATAGTCACAGACAGAGGATTGTTTGTCAGCAGATCCAATGCAATGTGTGAGGGGAAGTCAGAAATAGTTTTAGTTTTAAATATCTACAGTGTAGGTGGGAACGTGCAAATTTACTAATCTGTGTCTGAAAAACTGTTTTGTCTATTTTGGAGCACTCTAGTCCTCAAAAATATTATCTCTAAAGCAATTACAGTAATCACAGAAACAAACAAACAAAGAGCACCTCGTGTGGTCTTAAATATTCACTATAACTTTTGGACTGGTGGCTGTACAAAACAAAAAATGAAAGACGAAATAAAAAGAGACAAAACCGCAGAACTTGATTTATAAACTGACAGTATAAGGAGCGACAGCACCATCTGCTGGTCATATTCAGTCACTGCAGCTTAAAATGAACGTTTCCTCTTGTTTAGAGCCTGACGAGCTGTTTAAAAACTACAATGCATGCGGCAACGTGTGAATTTACAAACCTTTTATTAAGACTTTGAAATGTACGGAAGAGGATTAGGGCCACTGGAAAAATGAATTCTGACTTTAATCTCAGAATTTTAATTGTTTTTTCCCCCCTCAGAATTCTAACTGTGTTGTCATATGATTAAAAAGAATAAAATAAATTTATTTAAGATTTTTAAAAATCATAAATTTTTTAACATAAAAATTTATAGGATTAAACTTTTTTTTCTCATCTTCCCTCCAATTTCCTGAGGCCCACAGCGCCCCCTGGTGGCTCCAACTTTGAAAAACACGGAGTCAGGTGATTCGGGGAAACCAGCTGTCCATGTTATGATTTACTTGAATTACTCTCATCTGTTCATTTCTCAACAATAAACAAATTCCTTCATATTCTTTTTGTTTCAGCTTTCCTAAAAACTAAACCATTACGTTTCCATTCACGCAACATGATTTGTCTCCTTTCCTCCTTCGCGTCTCTGAACTGGCGCCTTCACAGATTTTTTAACATCATATTTAAAGTGTGAAATCCTTTTAGCTGAAGCACACTTCATTTTATGGAGGGTCCAGTTCAGTTCCTGTAGAAAAAGAAACAAATAAATGTGTTCAGTCTCCTCCATCGACAGTAAAGAAGCAGCATTTCTGTGAGAGACTCAGCTTTCCATTTAGCTCCTGCTGTAGTAAAGCCCACTGACAATAAGAGTCTTCCCCCAGGCCTCCTATCTGCGTGTGCGTGTGTGTGTGTGCGTGTGCGTGTGCGTGTGTGTGTGTGTGAAAGAGAGAGAAAGAGAGAGAGGGAGGATGGAGGCGGCATCAACATGGAGGCATGGAGGCAGACTTCTACACCTTCTTCAGTCTGATGACAGAACTTTTATAAAATAAAAAAAAACTCGCTATTTTTGATCACATTTCCGTTTTTCTAAGCGCAATTTTTTTTAGCCAGATTTAGAAAAATCTAAATTCAAAATGATCAAACTTTTTATCACGCTACAACCACTCAGTTCAATGTGAGGAACCAACAACAAAAAATGTGTCGCACTTCCGTAAACTTTGTGCCTGACAGCCGTTTTGGAAGGCAGTTGCTATGGAGTCGCTATGACAACAATAAACGAGCCACAAGCTTAGATCACCTCGTTCACATTTAACGTGTAAACAATACAGGTATGTTACAACTATTACTCGATTACAACTTTTTAAGTACTCTTCCTCCACCTCTGTGTAATACTAAGATAAATATCAGATGTTTACTGTAGTACTTACTGTTGAAGTAGCGAAATTAGCTTAGTAGCTTCTATCTGCTAGCTAAGACCGGCATGTCTTAGCTAGCATGTAGCATGTAGCCTACATGTATGTTACTTTTCTAGTCACTGGAACCCTATTATTCACATGAAGATTTCGTATAAGTCCATTAGAAATCCGTTTAAACACTAACTGTATTTCTTATCACTTCCGCCATCTTGGGATAGGCAAGCGCAGCGCAAAACATAGATGAACCATGGCTTCCAGACCAACAAAAAGAAACTGCACGAAAAGATCACATGACTCACATCACAGGAGTCATGTGATCAACTACATGATGTTACTACTGGCAGAAATGAAGAAAAAGACGACAGGAAGTGGGAGGAAGATGATGGCATGGCATGTTATGTTGTGAATTATCTTGTGAACAAACTTATTCCCATGTGATTTTTAATAAAGTTAATGGAAACACCATAATTGCTACATTGTGTTTTTTCGATGTTGACTGAAGCTCCTGTAAATAAATTATAAATTGTGTGTGTGTGTCATATGGTTGCATCTATGATGTTGCATAGTTTTGCAAAAAGTTAAAAAAAAAGATGCAACCTTTAATCAAAATATTTGTTTGACGGGGGGGGGAAAATTCAAAAGAAATCAATGGTGTCAGACCCTTAAGGTACTCAAAACAACTTAAATAACATTTAAAAATGTACCTAAAACATTTTTTTGTTTTATACCTTCAGACTTCAGTGTTTTCACACCTGATAGTCCAGTAAACTCGGTTCGATGAAGGTCCAAAACGGCAACATTTGTTTCGACATTACCAGAATATTGACAGTTTTGCGTACATTTATAATGGAAATCCAGCTGCCGGTCCAATAAATTAATATGTTTTTTTGTAGACATTTTGTTGTTTCTATTTAGACCTCTTGCCACTCCCATGTTAAACTTTGTGGAGCCGCCTCTGACTGACTGACATGTTGGGTTCACTGGCAGTAGCATCAGCGCTGATGTGCCAATATTTGCAGAGTTCATCTCCAGAAATATCACATCTCATTTTGGGCCAAATCCATTATGTTCGTCAGTCGACATTAGAGAAGAGCCAGAAATGGCCTCCGTCCTGTCAGCCGCTGAGATAAATTGCCTATTAGCCCTTTGGGTTTATAATTTGGTGCAATCAATCACTGAGCATGAATAGATGCCAACCGGGGGTTCGTCACATTTCGAATGATAAAAGCCTCGGAAAATGTGTCGCGGGATGTGTTTAAACATCGTCCTGTGGTGTTTGTCATGAATATGGAAAGATTTTTTAAAAGAATGACATTCGGCAGCAGACAGCGCCGTCTTTTATTGCAGCAAGAAATCAAACCAATACATTTTATTTCATACATTTATTTCAATCATTTGCAATAAAAAAAAAGAACATAGGAAAAAAGGAGGGAAAATTTTGGTTGCTACCTCGCCTGCAGAGTCATTGTCTCATAGTCGACCACCTACTGCGCCTCCTGGAAACAACCTCAGCCTGGTTTTCACGTCTGATTTTAATCCTGGCTGTGTTTTATGTATGTTTTATTTCGCCGGGTGCCCACTTGCTGCCTTTTATGACTGCCGTTTGAATAAAACCTGCTTTTGTCCCTCCTGTCACCACGCTTTGCTCAGTAAAGGATTGTTGCACAAAGTGTTCAGCCCACAGTCTGTCACATCCCTCCTCCTCGTTGCTGTTTGTGTTGCGTTGCCTTCCTGGCTCGTACAGATAACAGACAGATTTGGAGAAAACATCAGGGAACGGTTTACACCTGAGCGGTTTCATCTTTAAACCACCTGCTCCGGTTTCTGTCCTCACATAAAGGCTACTGCTACTTTTCTTTACTGTCTTGAGAATTAGGCCTTTCTTTCCTGCAGTAAAATGCTGGTCCAATAGTTTACCCTAATTTAACTATAGCTCTAAATTTAAGGAGGAAAAACAAAGAATCCTGACTTGAAAAAGGTTGAATTCCTAGAAAAATATCTCCAAATTCTAAGAAAAACATCAGAATTCTGAAAAGACTTCAAAATTCTGGGAAAAAAATCCCAGAATTTTTTTCTGAAAAAGTTTGAACTCTTAGAAAAATCTAAATTCAGAAAAAAATTCATTAGTCTGAGAAAGAGTTAGAATTAGAACCCAACCCTTTAAAATCAGAATTACAAGAAAAACTGTAGAATTTTCAGATTAAAATCAGATAGAGAGAAAAAAATTGAATTCTTAGAAAAATCTTAGAATTATGAGGAAAAACTTCTGAATTCTAAAAAACCAGAATGAGATTTAGAATCAGAATTCTGATTAAATTTCATAATTTTGAGATTAATTCAACATACAGAGAAAAAAGGTTTTGTTAAAAAAATTTCTGAATAATGAGAAAAACTTGAAAATTCTGCAAAAAAAAAAAAAAAGTTAGAATGAAATTTAAAATGAGGGAGAAAAAACTAATTCTGACAAAAATATTATAATTATGAGATTAAAATTAGATTCTCACAGAAAAGTTTGCTTTCTTAGAAAAACTTCAGAATTCTAAAAAAAAAAGGAGTTAGAATGAGATTTAAAATCAGAATTCTGAAAAATAAAAATTATGAGAAAACCAGTAGAATTCAAAATTCTTTTTTTTTTTTTAAATTTATTCCAGTGGAAAAATGTTCTTTAAAATTCTTTGCCTGAGTCAGTCGTCTCACCGCTGAATCATGTTGTGTTTTTAGCCAACTCTTCACCACAGTTACGTTTAGGTGACCGTCTAACTGCCGCTGCAGTCACACGGTGCTGGCTGCATGTTTCTGCCTCCATCCCGGTTCCTCTCCCTCCCCTCCGCATGACTCATGGATCCACAACGTCCTCACAGTCTTCCCCCGCCTCCCACCTCCCTCCCCCGGCCTCGGCAGACGGATGAGTCAGTGGACAAAGCGATGGGCTTCCTCTCATCTTTCCAGCCGCTGTCCATCACTGCCCACATCACCGCGGTGATTCACGCACCAATCACAGTCTGCGCTGTAAAAATAAGTCCTGCAGAGTCAACACCAGGCCCGGTCCAAACCTTTGTGGGGCCCTGAGCAGATTTTTATTGGGGGGCCCCAACATGTCAACACCAGATGCTTCATCAATGCTTCAACTACTCTTATGTTTTTATTAGCATAATTTGTAATTAGCTTACATCTTGTGGGAGCTTGTTTTCAGTCAATAATTCCTAAATATTGATTAAAAAGTTGGCAGATTATTTCACTTATAAAATGGAAAAAACGATTTGTTATAAGTGAAATAGTCTGTGTAGTACTAGTACTTTTTAATCAATATTAAAAAATTATTGACTTGTATTGTTGAATTTAGTCTATTTCAAGTGTTTTAAGATATTTGCACTAGAAACTAGACCAAAAATAATTGGTGAAATACTGTATTTTTGCAGTGCACAACAGTTTAGTGGATCACATTTTATTCCCAGGATCTCCTTGGTGATATTGCTGTAATTTTAATCCCTGCTGCAGGCTGCATTAATCTTATATTTAACCAGAAAGTCCCTGAAGTTCTCAACATGCTGGGATCAATGCTACCCTGTTTGGTTCACATGTCTACCCTTCAGCACTGTTTTGCTGCTGCCTATATATTCTGGGATTAATGAAAATAGTGGATCTGAACAGAATTAATAACTCAGTTTATGATTTCCAGACGCAGATAAATAAATTTGGGTTTGTAATTCTGAAGTTCTGCAACAAGTCAGCATTTTCTACCATCAACTACCTCTTCCTCAGTGAACTGATCTCGCCACAGTGAGCCATAAAAGCCTTTTAGGACAGTAGCCAAGCTGTGGTTACCATGCACAACGCCATTAAAGGCCAGCTGCATGTCCGCACAAGCAAAAAGCAAACAAACCTGAGAAGGTATATGAGGCATAACAGCATCATGAGAGCATCTTGGATCAGCTGGATGTCGGATTAGAGAACACTGTAGGAGAAAAAAGAAGCAGAAAAATCCTGCATTTGTTGGTTCTTTTCAGCGGATTTCTGTATAAATCTTCAAATCCCAGGGTTACAATAGTTTTGGGTTTTTCTTTTGTTTTATTTTGTTGTGACTTTTTTGTGTCTAGTTAGTTTTAATTAGTTTTTGCTAGTTTTTAATTTAATTTTCCTTTGGGATTAATAAAGTATTTTTGGATTTGAATTGTTTTTTTTATTAGTTATAGTTTTAGATCTTTACAGACTTTTGTTCATTTTTAGGTGCAGAATTTAAAAAGGTTAAACTATTTTACTGCTACTGTGTTTAGATTGATTGGGTAATGAATACTTATCAGAAAACACCATTTTCAAACATGTATTCAGTTATTATTGAACAACCAACCCGATTCATAAACACAAAAACTAAAGATGTTGCATCTTTAGTTTTTTATAGTTCTAGTTATTTATAGTTTCCCCCATTAATTACTGCTTTCATTTCAGTTAAATGTTTTCTTTATTATAACCTTGGCCACACACTTTTTTCATATAAATATTTATTGCAGAGGAGGTATCTTTTATGTACATGCTAACACAATATAACACAATATAAATCTACCAAATATTCCCATATATTGATGCTATAAGCTTGTCATAGAGCAATAGTCATAACAAGCACAAAATACAGTGGGTTGGGGACAGTGTCACTCACTATACAACTTGTAACAGTCCATAAAATATAACATTTTTTCCTTTTTTTGTTCTATCTTGGGCAGTGAAACATCAGTCCTACTAAGTTCTTGAATTCATGCAGAAGCCACAAGAGCAAGAATTACGACGTTACAGCATTGAATAGTAGTAGTAGTAGTAGATTTGCTAGTACTTGCCGTAGTGTGACACTGTCCGGTCACAAGAGTCCAGTTTAAATGAACGCAGCTAGCTGAACTGAAACACACCGGGGTTAACAATCAGTGGACAGAAAAGCTACAAGACACGGCATTGTCTGCGATGGCACAAGGACGACAGTTCGGGTTCAAACTTGCATCGATTCTTTGATGATGACGATAAAATACAGAGATCATTTCCAGAGAGACCGACAGTTAACAGACACCAGTATGTTTCACAGAGTTTAATACACACACACACACACACACACACACACACAATGGACAGAAGAAAAATAAAACAGCAAGTTGACGATCAGAAATTATTCAAATTAAAGAACAAACTGGGCTCACTGTAACGTGATATTTAGTTTTATGATGGGATATTGCACTCATTGTATTTTCTACTCATATTTGAAGATTAAAATTCATTTAAAAGCAAAAATATCTCTTTTTTTAAAGTTACCATTATTATATTGCTTTATTTACTATTAGTATTTTCATGACACACAAATCAGAGGTGGTAAATTCTTCTAAAATAGTCCCTTTTCTTAAAAAAAAAAAAAAACTCTCTAAAAGCACAATAACTAGGAGCAGGTCATTCGTCACCCATGGCAGTAAATCTCCCACATTAACTCAGATTTCCCTTTTGTTAAACCTCCCAGCAGATAGTACACTAACAAAAAGAGAATGGAGCTCCAACTTAAAACAAATTAGTTAATTTGTTACACGTAATCAAATTAAGTTGGTCAAACGGAATTTATTTAAGTTTGTTTAACACGACAACTAAATTACTTGTAACAAATTAACTAGATTTTTTTCAAGCTTGATCACCCATTCTTGTTTTTCAGTGTATGTTAAATATTATATATACATCAGTTGAAGCAACAGAATTGATATGAAAAAATAAGCGGAGTTGTTAGAGACTGAAATTTGGTGAATTAAAAAGCACCCACAATCCTTCAACTTGTGATACAAACTTTCACAGAGACGTGACTGCTAGCTTCTACAAACTGTTATGGTTTATTTCCTAACAACTGCTTGGTCCTTTGGGTTCAAATTAAAAGATTTTTGTTTTTAAAGAGAGCTTCTTTTTTTTTTTTTACCCAGGTTAATGATGAAAAGTGATTTCCTTTTATCTAATAAAATCAGATGAGCAAAATTCCCAATAAATCCCAAGATGCAACCAAGTAAAATGCGTCTTATTTTATGTGTAAATCCATTCAAATGGCTCGCCTATTCTTTATATTTAGGTTTTTATTGAGGCAGTGGCTGAAAAGTTGAAAGGAGATTTAGTGTTTTGTTGATCTCCAGGTTACTGCTTCACCTCTTTATGGTGGATTTATGAAGTTTCATCCACAAACACACATTTGGTGCAACACAAAAATCCATGCTGGTATCACAGACATCGGACCAACTCGTACTCCCATTTCATACTTTGACCCAAAATGCTGCTTCTTTTTTTTTTTTTACCCGTAAACAAGTAATTTATTCATTCCATTGTTGGTTAAGCATTTTGATGAATTACGAAGATAAATAGTCATAAATATGACAGAACCTCATGAATAATTCATTAAACCGCATCCACAAACACATTGGGTGCAACATAAAGAGCCATGCTGGATTCCCAAACAAAACCGGGTCAGACTGACTTCAGTTTGCATCTTCGCCAGTTCATACTCCCATTTCGTTGTATTAAAGATTATCGCCATTATTTGGTTCTGATCCAATTTGGGACAGTTGGTTCTAGATAGTTAAAAAGACAGAGTGCTTTCACACCAGGCCTGTTTAGTCCACTTTAATTAAACTCTGGTTTGTTTGTCTAAACGTTTGGTTCGTTTGGGGAAGTCAGAAGGTGTAACTGAACTCTGAGGCAGATCAGAAAAGCGAACTCTGGTCCCCCTACAAACCTCCGTCTCGGTTCCTTTGAGGTGAACTCTGGTGCGGTTTGAATGGATATGTGAATGCCAAGCGGACCAGAAACCGCTAAAAAACCAGGAAGAGGACTGCAACACAGGGCATTCTGGTTAAAAAGAACCAAAACAAAAGCGAGAGTCTAGCGCTAGCAGGAGAAATGGTTCATAGTCTTTAACGAAAGACAAAAGAGAAATCCTACATCCACTAAAATCTGACGCTACTCCGTTTTTGTTTACATTTTGTGAACTTTCGTCAGAAGTTTTTATGTTGTTTACTTCAGTGGTTCTTGTTGCAGTGCCCCCACAGGCGAGGAGGGGAACAGGTTTTTCAAAGGGTTTAGATCATTTGCTGAAAATGTAACAAATGTTCTGGTTTGATCCCCAATTGAGCAGCGCCTATGGGACTATCTGGTGTGAAAACACCCTTATTACAATAAACCTAAGTGACCTCTGGTGGATAAAACAGTAAATTACATCAAATTGTGGGATGTCCCTTAGTAGACGGCAACAAAAGTCAGGGACAAAACAACCAAAACCAATAATCTGGGAAATGGCGACAGGGCGTATTGACCGGTGCAAATGACCTCCTTCTGTATTCTCCATTTTAGCTTTTAAGGGATATAAAAACAAGGCCAAAACTACCTGTTTCATGGGGGAAAACGCTAGCTAAAACATTAGCACTGATCAATTGACAAGCAAGTAGAGTCCAGTTACTCGGCACCTGGCTGTGCATGCTGTTAATATAGATCACCGTCACAAAATCCAGACAAAAATCACTTTTTTCCCTCTAGACTGATACAAGATAATGCTAATAGTTAGGCACGTATAGTACATTTCTACAGACTTGGAAGCATTTTAATCTGTAGAGAACTACAATTAAATAGATCTAAAATATACATATATGCTGTGTGTATGATTGCCAGTGATATAATATGGAAATTAAGAGAATAAAATGTACATAAAGGACAGAATCTGTTCTGAATTTATGATGTTTGCTAAGGTGCTATTGAGTTACTTTCTTTCTGCTTTCGGATCAAATCCTCATTAAATACAAGTTAAACACCACATCACACTTTGCAGACTCTTCCTGTTTTATACTTCAACCCAAATCTCATCTATGTGACAACAAAGACAAAAACTCTGAGCTGGAACCAACACATAATAATATCACCTTGTTGTCACATGTGGGTGAAAAAACATCAGACAGCAAACAGAAAGTAAAGACTGCAGAGATGAAGAAAGCTGATGTGTGACATTGCTCATAAAGTGTAACGGTTGCATAATTGGTCTACAATTTTATTTCCAGGAATTTTCCTGTAGTAATCTGGAATGCTCTTCTTGACTTTGTTTTGTCGTTTTGTACATATTCCAAATATGTAAAGCTGGAACAAAACCTCAGAAAGGAAGGCAACTTGTGGGTTAACTTTGCTTCCAAGTTACCATACAAATAGTAAAAGGTAATATCTATATAACTCTTTGCAATTGAAAAAAGAAAAATTATACATTGATAACTATAATTTCAGAGGTCCATTCAGGTTGAGTGTCATGCCTTCTTGCTTGATTTGCTCTCGTCAAAGTCCCAGGGGCAAACCTCGGCCTTTGGAGCAGAACTAGCAGCCGCAGCTTTTGAATTTGGATTGCTCTGCTTTTCTACTGGGGCATTTTTATCAGAGCCTTTCTTACTCGACACGTCCTCAAAATCCCACGGACAAACTTCAGCCGGCTTTGGTTTGGTTGCTCCAACATTAGCGCTTTTCCTTTTCTCTACCTGCAGCCCCTCCTGCGGACTCTCTACGTCCCACGGACAGACCTCCGACAATTTCTGCTGGCTCAAACGTTTATCTGAGGACTTTGTTAAACTTTTCTCATCCTCAGTGTCTTTTGACTTTTCCTTCTCAACCGTCCTGGTGGAAGGGGCGCCTTTCCTTATCGTGGGCGATTCTTTAGCTTTGGGTGCTTGTGCTGGACTAGGTGCTCTGTCTGTATTTGGAGAAACCGCAGCACTGTCGTAGTCCCAAGGACAGATTTCGGCTTTCGTTGTTGGTAGGGGCAGAGATGTTACCCCTTTGGGAGCATCTGAAGTGGGGTTTCTACCTCGTCCGTCTACAGGAGAGGAGCTCTTTTTCTGCTTTATTGTGTCTGGAGACCGGGCTAACTCTGTCACCTTCTGCTGCTCTTCGAAGTCCCACGGACAAATGTCTGCTCGCTTTGTTTTGGAGCTTTCCAATGTAGAATGAGGCCTGTTTGACCTTGACTGACTGGGCACTTGTTGCCTTGGTCCTTCTGAGAGACTGGCTTGTGTCTCACCTCCCTCTTCCCATGGACAGACCTCGGCTCGTACAGAAGTCGTCCTCTGACTCTCCTTTGAGTGTCTTCCACCCGATGGAGACTGATCAGAGGCCTTCTGCTTCTGGGATTTACTCCCTTTGGTGCTGCCTCCATGAATCGTCGTCGACTCTGTCGGTGCTATCGAGACGTGCTTCTGGATCTTGTTCTCAGAAGGAGTCGGCAGGTCTTCCAACTCCCATGGACACACTTCGGAGACATCGTAAAGGTCCTTTCCCCGGACTGGATCGGAGCAGATTGGAAGCTGGCTGTCGGTCACCGGCTGCTTCATGATCCTGCCCTTGGCTGCACTTTGTTTGTAGTCAACCGGTTGGCTGATGATCATCTTTGGCTGACAGTCATTCTCTGTCTCTGCATTCGCCTTCGTGTCTCTGCTCTTTGGCTGACTCTTCTTATTGCTGTCCTCTGAGCTCTGGCTCTTCCCAGTCAAGCCCAAAGTCTTCTCCTTGGCGCTGGCGATGACACTCAAAGACTTCTGTAGCATGGACGCTCTGGGGTGAATTGGTTTCTTGTCAGCTGTTAGATTGTGGGCACTCGCCGACTTGCAGACTAAAGGAACAGACTCTGTAGATTCACTGGGGGCGTTGATGTTCTCACTGGACTTCTTCTTAACCAGCTTTTTGCCCATCAGCGCATCTAGTAGCGACCCTTCATTTGAGGCCGTCTCCATCTTGTCTGCGGCGGCCCTGTTGGCGTCTTCGTTCTGGTCACGGACATGATCGTAGCTGCTGTGGGACTTCTTCAGAGAGAAAACCTTGTTCTTTAGCGTCTCTTCCTTGACTGGTTTCACCTGATGGCTGGGATCCAGCGGGTTCTTCTTCAGCATGCAGATGCTGTTCCGGTTGCTCCCGTAGTCTCCCACCTCCTTGTCTTCCCGGCTGCACTGTCGATGCACAGACTCTGGGATCTCGGTGATGCGTCTCATCAGCGAGCGCCCCAGACCTTTCTTGGAGCTCCGCTTCTTCTGCAGGTGCGGGTTGTTCGCTAGCATCTTCTTCCTTTTGTAAATCTCCAGCTGGGAGTATAACTTCTTCAGCTCCTCCTAAAAATGAATAAAAACAGAAAAGCAAATTGGTGAATCTTCGTTGAGAGGTACGAGATGCATTTCGATAATAAAACACACAATCTACTCCACTTAGACCATGCAACTTCATGACAGATGGCTACAAACATCTGCTAAATGACGCACTACTCAAAAATCACATGCGTGCTGAAAGAAAAGCAAAGACAGGACTGTTCTGGACAGCATCAAATAAGGAAACAACGTGTTTTAGTGTTAGGTCTGAAACAGCCTCTAATCTCGGGTCCTTGATTGGCTCCACCTGTATCTTCATCCGAGACATTAAGTGTTTTCAAGCAACCTGGATGTGATCATAAAACCACTTCCTCAAGAAAATACTCCAAAGGCACCCAAAGCTTTTGGTAGAGAGACTTCTTCAGCTCTAACAGACAAACAGATATCTCTGCTCACGTTGGTACGTTTTTCCCAAAGGCTGTCGCAAGACCTTGCGCCACAGCCATTAATAGAACTGAGATGGCCCATTTCTTCTGGTGTCTGCAATAAAAAACTGTCATGGCTCAGTATTTGTAGAGGATTCAAACGTAACGCCAGGTTATGCAAATGAGGAGAACAGATGGATGAAAACACTGCGTACCCGAATGTCCTCGGGGTCCAGGCTGTGCTCGCTCCACGCCGAAGTGATGCTGCTGTTGAGGTATGACCCAGAGCGACCCATGTCAAGCTCGTCCTCGTAGGCCTCAGAGGCGATGTCATCCCTCATGTGGGTTCCAGCGAACAGAAACTGGAGAAAAGGTGTTAAAACTGATTAGTAGAGGTTGCTTTATTGGCAATATGACATTTAAGTACTTGTAAACTATAAAAGTGGTGTTTGTGTTCCACTAATGCCTGTTGATGCAAATTCAGCACAAACCAAGAATCATGTTGGAAGCACGTAGCAGCCTTCTAGAGGCTGAATAATACCCAGTTATCACTAATTTACTTCATTTGCACATAAAATATCTTAAAAATTTGCTTTATTTAAGTTTTGTACAGTGTCTATAAAAAGTTTTCGCCTCCAACATAAAAGGATGTTTTACTCCTTTAATTGCTTTTACAAATCAATCATGATCAACAAAATTAGTAAAAAAAAATCTTTAAAAAAAAAACTGCAATATTGAAAAAATTTATTCTACAAAATAATGAACCATAAAATGTACCACAAAATAAATGATTGCATAAATATTCACAGACTTTCCAGTAAATAACCTAATTTAACAGAGGTCCAGCCAATTGGTGCATGGAATGGAGATCTCTGAGTGCAGTGAATGTGTCTCTAGTAATTGTCATAAAAAGGCAAGCGAGAAAATATTTATGCAATCATAAATTTAAATTGAGATTTTGTTTTATTATTTTATAGAAATCAGTTTTGAATAAAAATATTTTTTTTAAAAAGCCTAATTTTATTGTTCAATGATTTGTTAATGGAATAAAAAGGGTAAAAAGATTTCATGACTGTATGGGCTTCATTCAATTTAATAATTTATAACAATATAATAAATAAATAAAGGTGATTCCTAAAAACATTGTTTAAAACAACTTGAATTAGGGGTTTAAGTTCACCTACAAGCACGTCAACGACTATATACAAAATCGCAGCTACAACAGAATGGATTAAACCAGAAATGACATCAGAATGGCCTAGTCCAAGTAAACTGAACTGAGAATCTGACTGAGGACAGTTTTTAAAGCCAGCTGTTATTTGTCTTCCTCTTCTGAATTTTGCACCTGTTAGTTTAATAAAATGCATCTCGGTTTGAGGTTTACGTCATGATGAACAGTTACAGCGTTTGAAAACTGAGGTTTGCCCACCTTGGGAACGAGCAGCAGACCCAGAGTCACCGTCACCGTCAGGTGGGTGTGGGTGAAGAACAGCAGCAGCATCCAGTCTGGGTGGAGTTCATGAGCCAGAGTGAACCTGGGACACAAACGGAAAAATTTAAACACAGCAAAACAAAACAAAAAAACAAACACAGAGAGAGACTGCAGGAAAACTTTGACTAGACTGGGACTTTTCTACAACAGAGTATTAGGACCAGGCTTAGAAAAAAAACTCTTACAAGAATAAAGTTGTAATAATTTGAGACTAAAGTCATAATATTACCAGAATAAAGTCAAATTACATGAATAAACGTGTATGCGGATAGTCAAAATAATACAAGAATAATGGTGCAGTATTATAGGAACAGAATCACAGTATTATGAGAATAAAGTCAGTTACGAGGATAAACTCGTATGAGAATAAAGTCAGAATATTATGATAATTAAGTTATATATTACTAGATGGAAAAAGTTTAAATATGATAATAAAGTCGTAATATTACCAGAATAAAATTGTAGTAAACACATCAGCATCAGATTATTATCACTAGCAGCAGCCTACTGCTGATACAATCTGATGCTGATGTGTTAACAGATTAAGTTTTACTTTATTTATAAAACAAAAACAAATAGTATAACTTCATAACATTCCTTATTTTACCATGGTTATGTGACTGCCTTTTTATGTTGGTCATATCATAATATTATAACTTTATTTTTGTAATTAAAATTTTTTTCCGTATTTTCCTGTTTCTGCCTGTAAAAAGAGAATAAACCGTCTTGTCGGTTCCACTGTTTCACTTATCGTTCCATTTGGGTGATCGCTTTGGCAGCTGGAATATTTTCTTCCAAAACTTTCAGAATAATTTGCAACAACAAGAAAAGAGAAGTGACCTTGATCTGGACATGAGATTCGGTCTATTTTTGCATCCGACAGCCGTACGCTGGATGAGATCATTAGAGGCTGGGACAACAGCGGTGAGAGGAACGATCAGGATTTGAAGGCATGGCGCCGCAATGCAAGCAAATGTCATATAGCAGCCTCATTAAAGTCGGGAAATGGGTAATTAATGAACAGGTATTGTGGTAATAGCTCGAAGGCGCGGATGAAGGCAAAGGTCCAGCATGCAAAATGTCCCGGAAGCCTCGAAGTCTGTTTGGTGATGAGTTTCTGTGCAGACGAGGGTTTAATAGCCCCGGCGTTTTGTCTCTCCTCTGCCCAAATCGTCAGTTTATTCCCTACACCGGCGTAAAGAACCGATGAAAACACAAACCTAAAGCCTGAGCTCCTACTGGCCGCTGTGGGATCAAGCAGCTGCTTGGTGAGACGAATAGAAACTCTCTAATTTATAAAAGGTGACCTATTACACTTCCTTAAACAGGTTAGGATAGACTTATACATCAAATGTGTCAAACTCAAGGCCCGAGGGCCAAATCTGGCCCGCAGTAGCTTTTTATGTGGCCCTCTAGATTCCAAATTACATCATGAAGTCCGTCCAGTTTTTCACAATTCCACAAAATTTACATCTTTTTCTAATCTTAATGCAATTTTTTCTCGAAACTGGCCAAAAACATTGGGTATAAGTGACCGCTGCCTCGGCCTAAATGTCAATACGGCGATTAATAAAAAGTCACATTTAACATCATACATTAGCGCAAATATTTACAAAATGGCTCCACAAAATCTGTGATTTTGATTGCAAAAAACACAAAAACAATCACAAAATCTTGAATGGACTGGAAAGGTGTCAAACACATTTTAATTTTAAGAAACATTTACTGAATTTCATCAATAGATTCTGGCTCAACCGGCCCTTTAAGAACATACAGATTTTTGATATGGCCCAAAATTAAACATACCCGGTCAATAGGATGCACAAAACATGTTCATTACATTTTTTGCACAAACCTATTCTTAGATAAAAGATTTTAGAGCGTCTTGTGACTTTAAATCCAAATAACCTGCTGCCAGCCACACCCCCCCCAGCTCAACGTTTACACTTGCACGTTAAAATGGCTGCCAACAGACGTGCAATTAAACAACCATAAATGTGGCAAGTCGTTTCTGGATGGTAAGCAAACAACAAAACACTTGGCTTTTCCAGCAGCCATTGTACAGTGCAGAGAGAGGTAAAGTCAAAACTTTGACAAGTTTAATTACGGTAATTTGTTAAAGTTAAACATAAAGGTTACAAGGTTACTCAGCTAAAAGTAAAAAGTAGAGCATAGTAAAAATACTCCTAAAAGTAATTTTCTTCTAAAACGTTACTCAAGTAAATGTGACAGAGTAAATGTAAATAAACAAAAAAGGGTTAAGCTGACCAATAATAATGACAAAGTATTTGTACGGAGTTCAAAAGCCTCCAAACCTCAACATTTATTTAAAAACCTATGAATAGCAAAACATTCAAGACGAATAAATGTTTATTTAGAGCTAAAATATGTCTGCCAAAAATTTCACCTTTAATGCCGTCACAGAAAATAAATCACGGTGGCGCTCTTCATTAGTAAGTGATGTGATGGAGCTGATCTCTAAGCTAGGGGCTAAGAATAGCTGCGGTGATGTCAGTTCATTTATAACATCTTTGTGCAGCGATTTGACGTGCAGAGCGGAGGAACTTCACTGTGAAACAGCAACATGAGGCTTCGCTCTCAGGTCACATGTAACAGGCCTGTGGAAGTTATGCTTCATGATTTTTAGGTGACAAACAAAATGGCACATAAATGTGAAGTGCAATTAAAGTTAGGAGTGGTTATCAGAATTTTCTACAGTGTTTTTCTTTAAAGATCGTTTTACTCTGCAAGCTACTGCCCCCAAATCAACGTTTACACTCAGGCGTGAAAATGGCTGCAATCAGACGCGCAATTATACAACCGTACATCTTTGAAAATCAGAAGTGGAGCCTTCTGCACAACCAACAATAAAGCAGCAAGTGGTTCCTGGATGGTAAGTTGACAGCAAAACTCTTGTCTTTTCCAGCACCCATTGTACAGTACACACAACATTAAAACTAGCTGACCAAATGTGCTGGAATTCTGCTTGAGTTGCTAGGTAACAGGGTTGGGCTTGGGGTTTCTAGGTAACGGCGCAGGGCCCGTAGAATGTAACTTATCGGAAGGTTTTTGAAACATTTTCCAGACACCAAAAAATATGAACTTGCTGCCAAAAAACAGCTGGGTGTTTTTTTTAAGTGCTTGAACCGTTTTGAGAACCACTTGAGACACAAATGGCCAAACAAAATCGAGCAAAATGTGAATTTTGCATAATATTTTCTGCATTTTTCTCTTTTCTGACCAATCACTGCGACTCGTCTGTATTTTACCCAATCCCCTTCTAATTAACTTCCTGGTTCAAGATGAGGCAAGTGTGACAGCAACGGTAACATTTGTCTTTTCCTACTTTTCTTTTTTGTAAAAAAAATAACCCACCACTTAGAGATTTACTTATACTGTCTCTACAGGTCATGTAATGCTTCACAAAACTTGAAAATGTTGTTTACACTTCAGATATTAACTGTATTAAATTCTTGTCTCTTTTTTTGGATGAACTGAAACATCTGGGTTACATTTGGGAGCAGAACGGGGGATTACCTGATTACGTGGAAAATGGCCGACAGCACCAGCTCGTTGTGAATGGCGATGGCCATGTACCGAGGCTCGTGGAAAGCCGACGGCACGGTTCTCACGGCGTAACAAAGGTACACGGCCCACAGCAGGAAGAGGAACTCCGCTGTTCAAGAAAAAAATGCTGTTGACCAACAATCCTTAAAGAAAAATGCCACAACTCTCCAAGTTCAACATATTTCCTCCTCAGATACACATAATTTTTTGCTCAACAAAAAATGTGGTTGCAGCTGTGGTTTTTATTCACATAATAATAAAATAAATTACAGATCAGGTTTAACTCTGAAGACAATCAGCAACAGAGAAATGACAAAATTCTATAAAATATATAAAAAAAAATCTTCAAATATAATTTATGTCTGCTTTTCTGTATCTGACCTTTTTTAAAAATATATTTTTTATAACAGAAAAAAAAAATTGTAAAGATATAAAAAATATTTTAAAATGTCATTTATCTTATATTTGCTTCTCTGTGACTGATGTTTCTTTTTTTAAATATTTTTTTTATCACAGAAAAGTGAAAAAATGGAAAGAAAAAATATTTTTAAATATAGTTGGTCTGCTTTACTGTGTCTGACCTATTTTTGCAAATATAATTTTATCACAGAAAAATGACAAAATCATAAAGAAAAGATAAGAAAAAAAATTTTAAATGTCATTTATCTTATATTTGCTTCTCTGTGTCGGATTTTTATTTATTTTTAAAATAATTTTTATCACAAAAAATGAGAAAATTGTAAAGGAAAAGATCTAAAATATATTTTCAAATATAATTTATATTTCATTTGCTTCCCTGTGTCTTTCTGGCTCCATTTGTATTCAACTAAAAACCGAACCTGATAGATTTTGATTTTATTTCCTAAATCAGAGAGCCTGAATGTTACTGACTACACTTGAAGAGAAGTTAAAACACAGTAATTAAAAAAAAAAAGTAATATATTTTCCTTGACTGAAATCATTGCGGATTAATAAAGACTTTGTAAGTGATTCGTTTTCTTCACAGTATCTGTTTCACAGAGTACGTTTAAATTAAATATTTATAATGTTTCTGATTGGTCAGCAATATTTTGTGTATTTATTTTGTTTCTAATGGAAGACTATTAGTGCTGAAAGTGCAGTTTTTGCTCCATTCGCAGACCTATTCAGTCAGGCCCAAATTTGCTTCAGGCTCCCTTTAATTTATAGTATTGTTTTGTAGCTGGGAGGAAAATTAACCACACAGGACTGCAGCTGAATCAGATCTCTGACTGCGAGCCAGAGCAGGTGTATTTCTTAAAATCTGAAAGATTTATAGCTTCCTGGTGAGTCTGAATTACGAGTCGCGTTCAGGCAGAGACAGCGCTGACTTGCATATCCTATTTTTACCGCCTAATGAACAGAATGAGACTGCAAGCTCAGTGTACAGTAGCACAGCAGGGTGTCTCTGCTTGTGGCCCATCTGTTCGTTAGAAGCTACTTCTCTTTCTTAAAGACTTGGCTAGCAGACAGAACACAACAGATGAGCATATTTGATTTCTCATCTGCCTCCGCTTTTTTCCTCTCAGACGGAGCAGCGAATAAAAGTTGAGTCATGGTGGAGAAGAAATAAATCATTTTGGATTTAATGCATTAATATTATTACAACATGTGCAGCCTGGCTCTATGATGAAGCTGCAGGATGTAACTTTTATAAAACATTTTTTTTACATATTTGTTAAAACTATGTACGCTATGAGACAGATAATCTAAAAAAATGTAGCTCCTCTGCCTTCTTCTATTGCTAACTACAAACAACCAATCAGAGCGAGGAGGCGGGTCTTAGCGCTGTCAGTCATGCCCCCCATTGCTCTCTGCAGTGCTGCAGCTAGCACAACCTGTCATAAATGCTAATGCTAGTTATCATGACCACCAATGATGGCAGATAAACAGTTTTTCTTGTCACGGTGAGTTGTTTCTCCGCCATTAGCACATTTAGCATCATGTTCACGAGGTTGATTGACAGCGCTAAGACCCTCCTGTTTCTGATTGCTTGTTTTTGGTCGAGAGCGGTGCATTTGTGATTAGTAGCTCAGGGAGGAATTGGAAGAGATGGATCTTTTCTGTCTCATTTCTCTGTATGTTTTAACTTGTTTTTTATAAAAGTTACAAACTGCATCTTTAATGATGTGAAACTTTTAAAAACTAAATAAAATAAAAAATCTGTAATGGGATAATATCTTTGTAAATATTTATATTTTTCATCACTGTGGAATGTAATCTGGCCATTGAATGCAACCAGGTAACATTTTTTAATCCTAATCTTGAATTTATCCCAGATATTTTCTGTGCTGACTAACCGACGGCCATCATGTAATCCCAGCGATCCAGGAGGCACATGCCGAACTGACTCCCGTCGGGCGTGTGGCCCACATCGATGAGCGCCAACTTCCTGTCTGGGTTCTGACAGACGGCAGACGTCCACGCCACTAGGAACCAGCAGACGATGAGCAGGATGAAGGCCAGCAGGCGCAGGACTCGCCAGCTGGTCATGTAGGGGATCCGCTGGGCTGTGCGGGACAGGAAGACCTTCAACACCCTGTGGAGAAAAAGGCTCGCTGTAAAGGTCACCTAGGTTAGCATGGATCTGTGGTCTATACAAAACATGTTCATTAAATTTTTTATACAAAATCGTTTTTAGATAATGAGATTTTTGTCTGGCCAGTTTTTTTCATAACGAGCTGTTTTAGGGCGTCTGTCGCTTTAAATCCAAAGAAGCTGTTTCTGGCCACGCCCCCCAGGTCAATCTTTACACTCACACCTGAAAATGGCTGCAAACACATGCGCAAATACACAATTGTACATCTTTGAAAAGCAGAAGTGGAGCCTCCTGCACAACCAACAAGAACATTTTTGACTTTTCAAACTCCAAAACTTCTTAAGATTTTTACTGAGTAAAATAAAAGATTTCTGAAATTTTTCTTGCACATTTTGGATGTTTCATATTTAGAAAATTCAGTTTTTCCCCCTAGAAAATGTCTGAGATTAATCCCAAAACTTCAGAGTTTTTTCTAGCAAACTTTCAACTTTTGAAACTCAATTGTATTTATTTTTTCTAGAAAAGTTCAGAGATTAATGTAAAAATTTCTGCATGCATTTCTATAAAATGTTCAAACTTTTTTTTCTTGAAAATTTCTAAGATCAACCTCAAAATCTTTGAGCTTTTTTCAAACAAATTTGAAACTTTTGAGGTAGAAATTTGTTTTTTCTTGAAAAATGTCTGAGATTAATCACAAAATTTCCGATTCTTTTCCAGTAAATGTTTTACTTTTCAAACTCAGAAATTAACTTGTTTTTTCTTGAAAATTTCCAAGGTTAATTTAAGGATTTCTTTGCTTCTAGCAAATTTTAAATTGTTCAAACTCAGACTCTGAAGTTTTCTAGAAAGAACAAGACAATTTCCGAGAATAATCACAAAATTTCTGATTTATGTCTAGCAAATTTCGACTTTTCAAACTCAGAAATTATCTTGGTTTTTCTACAGAATCTCAGAGATTAAGCTAAAAATTTCTAGACTTTTTTTCTTATGTATAGTAGCCTTAATATGTAATCGTATTATCTATTATTTTTTTTATTTTACCTTTTATCCTCCTCATCTTCCCTCGAACCTTCTGAGGCCACCATAGCGCCCCCTGGTGGCGTTTTAAACCCACCGGTGTGAGAGACATTAAAACACAAGACCAACCTGCTATTCTTAGGCTCTGCCCTTCAAAGCAACATCGATATAATTTCCACTAATGAGCCCCATCAAAAATTTATCTGTGCTGCATTAATGTCCACTTACAGCCATTTCGTACCCCCATCCTTTGAATCGCCATCTCTACTTTTGAAAGATTCATATTTCAAATAAAAAAAGAAGCTCCTCCTGCAGCTATTCACTAATATCGCCGCTTGTTGCCAGCAGTCGTTTCTGTTCTTCTTGCCGTCACATTTGTCTCTGTAGTATTTAGAGGTTAGCCGGGGCCAGAGCTTCCTTAATTACTTTCTCTTGGCAAGGAATGCAAAATAAAGTCCGGTGATGAAGTAGCTGAGAAACACACAGCCTCTTGGCTCTTTCTTTTAGCAGGAATTAAAATGTGAGATTCGGTGTAATTGCTGTGGAAAAAGTCAATAGGATCCGGAAGGTGATTCTGGGAGTGAATAACGGAGAGCACCTGTAGAGTTTCAGAGTGAGCGTCCCGTAGACGGTGGCGAAGCCCAGCAGTCGGACCCAACGCAGCAAGATGCAGCGGAAAACGCTCGGGTGAAAGTAGAGGATCCCGACCTGGAAGCAGACAAAAACCAGCGAGGGTTTATACCCATCTGGAAGTACAACGGCAAAGTACTCGGACTGTTGTGGATCCAAAAAATAAATAAATAAAGTGCATTTCTGCTACAAATCGTACATTTTGAGATTAATCTCAGAAATGTTCTAATAAGGAGTGTATATATATATATATATATATATATATATATATATATATATATATATATATATATATAACAGAAAGAAAAAAGTTTTTTAAAAAACCCACTTTTGACCTTTGGAAATGTTCTGCATTTCAAAAGTCTCAAAAAAAAAAAAAAAAAATTCTAGAAAATATGCGACTTTTATCAGAAATTTCCATGTTTTATTCTAGAACATTTCTGAGATTTTTTTGGTGTAAAATTACTCCTTTTTTTCTGATCCCAGTGGCGTTTTTACGCCGTCATAGGAAGATAATGGCCTCTCTGTTGTGTGGAAATTAAACTGAAGTTGGAGGAAGCTGCAGCCTCAGCAAACAGCTCTATAAACACTGACGTGATTTTATTTAAATGTTTGTTCTGATCTGCATCTGGAGCACAGCAGCAGGGTTTCACTAACTCTGTTTGCTGGTTCTACGTTCTCCCACGCCGTTTAACTGCGTTCATTTTTCACTCTTCTAACAATCAAAGCTAAAGGCATAAGGATGTAAAATGAAGTATCTTTTGTCTCCACAAACAAGGAGGATAAAATTTTGTCATAAAGTTGAAGAACCTCCTGAGATTTGTCACATAAACCAGCAGATGGGATCTCTTCATGCTTCAGTTAACATGTGAGGCAGGCAGATGCTGCTGCTTTCAACTCAACCGCAGATATAAGAAGAGCTAGCAACGATTATTGAAACCTCTGGTGCTGATACGATACACAGTCTCCGTTAATACGACAGCATTTTATAACATTTCAGTAGGTGGGAGCTTTCAAAGAGATGCAAACTGAAATCATCAAAGTGAAAGCACCCACAAGCCACGAGAATGTGAATTTTAAAAGATGCAAATGTAATTTTATTGTTATTCTTTTTAAAGTTATTGGATTCCTCTCAATAATAAAACAAACATGCAAGTTTTAGTGAAAAGTAGTACAAAGTTTTGGAAAGAGGGATTTGCTCGACATAATCAGAATCTTAGCTCCATTTTCACTACAAATGTGCAGAAAACCTTTTGTCAATATTCTGCTAATGTTGAAAAACACAATTTCTTAACTGCGGTGTTTCCACTGTATAAGAAATGCAATTAAAATCACACAATCAGTTTGTTCTTGTAGTAAGTCGTTAAAAACATGGCGCCCCGGGTGCTATGGTGGCTCAGGGGCAAAGCACGACCCAAATATTGAAGCCTTAGTCCTCGTGGCGGTGGTTGCAGGTTCAATTCCCGGCCTGGCGACATTTGCCGCACACCATTTTTCCTGTCGAACTACTTTCAAATAAAGGCCACTAGAGCTAACAAAACCTTTATTAAAACAAAAAAAAACATGGCGCCCCATGATCCTCCACCCACTTCCTGTCGTTTTCTTCTTCATGGTTTCCACCAGTAGCATCATCCGGTTATTGATCATGTGACTCATGAAGCAAAAAAAGTGTTTCTATTGCAGTTTTGCAAAATAAACAAATTTTGAAGCGGCCAAAAAATCTAAACTATCTGTCATAATTACCATGTTTCCATTTTAGCTGCAATTCATCACCAACAGCTGTGTTTCCATTATAAATGTGAACAAAACTTTGTCTATATTCCACTGACGTAAAAAAAAACACAATTTCACAACTGCTGTTTCCATTAAAGAAGAAAGGCAGTTAAAATCATGTGAATAAATTTGTTCATGCAATAAATCGTTAAAAAACATGCTGCACCAGAACGTTTTATCAAAAAACGAGTTTTTTCAAAATTGGTGTGTTTTCATCAATTAAATGTATTTTCTAAGGCTACATTCACACCAGCCCTGCTGTTATCAAACTTTAGTTTGTCTAAGTCCGGTTTCTCTTGCGGAGGTGTGAATGTGTAAGCGAACTCTGATGCGGACCAAAAGACAAACCTCAGTCTCAGATCGGTTGACAATCACACAGGTGCAGTTTGACCTCACAACATTGGAAGCTCAAAACACTGTCCTGAGCCGTATGCAAGGAAATTTCGTTCTGTATACACCCTGTGCATGCAAAATGACAATAAAGTCAGTCTAAGTCTAAGTCTAAGTCTAAGAATGCACATGTGAACCCCAAGCGGACCGGAGACCTCTCCAAAAGCAGGAAGTGGACTACACAGCAGAGCATTCTGGGTAAATGCAACCAAAAAAGACGTGTTAGTTTAGCGGTACTGGCAGAAATGGGTCGTAGTTTTCACCAAAGACAAAACAGAAAACCCGAAACCACTAAAATCCGACGCCGCTTCATTTTTATTTACATTTCGTGAAGAAAAAAGTGTCTTCTTCACAGGTTTTCATGTCGTTTCCTTCTGTAGTTCTTCCTACAGCGCCACCACAGGCGAGGAGGGGAACAACAAGTTTTTCCAAAGGTTTTGTTTGAAACGGAGCAATGTGAAAGCATACCACAGCAGCTGAAAATTTAACAAATGTTGCAACTTTGGTTCCCAATCAAACCTAATCTACTGAGCAGACAAGGTTTTGCTCACATTTGTGATAAAAAGTGACAATTTACGGACCAGTAGTACAACCAGAATGGCTGCTGTTGCCATCAGAGCTACAAGAAGTCGTTTTGCAGTGTGATCTGAAGGATAAGTTCATAAAATGCATGAGACAGTTAAAACGTGCGCTGACATTTCAGAGCCGTTCTTCATCCCAGAAAGCTTTACCGCTGAGACCCAGAGGAGGACATCAACCCGTGTTTTCCACACACTGAAATGTGGCCGGTCCACTCCTGCCAAATAAAAAAAACTAAAAGGAAAAAATAAACCCTGATGGCCTTCCAGCGACATGAAAAGAGCTAACACGAAAAAAAAAGAAAGAAGAGACAGAAACAAACATCTGAGACGACATAATTATCTGTCCGCTGCAGATGTGCAGTGATTTCCCCTGTGGGATTGTTAATGGTAATCGGATTAGCTGAGGCATTAATACGTTCCCTCAGGCAGCAGAAAAGACGCAGCCATGCTGGCGCTCACCGGGTTTGAGTCAGTTAAGGGACACGGAGGAGCCGAGAGCGGCGCGGCGGCCCGGATCCTCGCCCCGCAGCCAACCGAACCCAAACCTCTGACTCAATGGAAGAGGTTGACTCAGCTTCTCCAGGGAGCAGAAAGTGAATGCTGAGGTTTTCATTTTACCTGCAGACCAGGCGTTTCACTTCACATTGGAACGTCTTTTTGAAATGGAGATCAAGAGATGATGAAAAGGAAGCAACCTGGGCAGGTACTGAGCAACACGCTGTCGCATATTTGGGTTCGCAGAGATGCAAGAGGCTGCAGGAAGACGGATTGGAAAACCACCAGGGACCAGAAAAGATGGCCGCTTTTTACTGGGATCTGAATCAAGTGCTGCTTTTGTTTGTGGTGGGGGAAAAAGAGACATCAGATGATTTAAATAAACAAAAACTTGCTTCAAAATATCATCTATAAAACAAAGATGTGCCAATTTTCCAGTGTTGTAAGTGAAAAAATATCTGCCAGTGTATTTAGTACTTTTCATTGATGTTAGGGAATAACTGACTTAAAACAAGCATCTTGCTGAAAAGTTACTTGTAAGTTAGTTTTGTGTTATTTCAAGTCAGATATTTGCACTAGAAGCTGGATGAAAAATACTTGGTAAGATTTTGTTTTTACAGTGTAATCACAGTTAATTCACCTTTTAGATTTGTCCCTGAATCAAAGGACTGAATTACCGTCTCAGTTTGAAGTTAATCCTCATTATTTCACTCAGGTGTGTCGAAACAGAGACGTCTAAAAGCTGAGGTCTGGAGCTGTAGACCCCGTTTCAGATCCTCGTAAAATAAAACAGTTAAAATGTTAATTTCTGCTCTGGATTTTGTCAATGACAGCATTAAAAAAACCTAAAATTATACCAAATGTGTGACATATGCTACTCCACTTAATAATGCCATAAGCCAACCACAAAAAAAGATGTGAAAAAAGTCGATAAGCAACAAAGATCAAAATATAAAACAGACAGACTGAGTCATCTTGAGAACCAAAAGAGGCAGCGTGATCTTCCTCTTTTAGGACGTGTATTTTAGAAAAACTGAGGGCAGTCTTTGTCCTCAAACGTCTCTCCATGGTGCTCAGAAACTCATTACCTAGGCTGTTCTGGTGATGCACTTTGCATTAGGAGGCTTTCTGGGAAGCGACGGCCCCCGATCTTTAGGCCGGCTTCTTTTAACACCAGCGCGCATAAAGAGGAAGATCAGGTTCTGCCCTCCTTCACTTTTCAAACCTCCCATTAATAATCGATGCTAAGTGCTCCGCATTAAGGGTTCAGCAGCGTCTGTAAGCAAAGGGATCAAACGATATTCAGGACTGTGTGAACGTACAGCGTTTGACCCACAGATATGGAGACAATTCTCTCCAAAACTTTGACTACAACTTCTTTATTTATTGCTTAACTTTGTTTTACATTTACAGGTGTGAAGGAGACAGATTTAGTTTAATCAGATAGCCTCTTATGTCTTCAGGATACCTGAACTGAAGCGCAACACGCTTCTTTATGTTGCAGAATACAAACACTGAGTTTGCAGTGTGTAACTTCTATTAAAAAGTGTTTTTTTTACCTATTTGCTAAAACTGTCGCCTTGTTCTGATGGTTTGTTATGAGACAATCTGTGAAAAGATCGATTTCAACCGCTCCCGAACAATAACAACCAATCAGAGCCAGGAGGAGGGTCTTAGCGCTGTCAATCAACCTCGTGTACATGCTGTTAAAAGTGTTAAATGAGAAACAACTCACTGTTACAGGAAAACATCTATCTGCTATCATTGGTGGCTAAGGTAACTGGTGCTATGCTAGCTGTAGCGTAGCAGAGAGCAGATTGGGAGGAAGGGAGGACAAGCAGCGCCACTTCGGATTGTAATTGACAACACTAAGACTGGGAGAAGGCAGAGGAGCTAGACTTTTTTCACAGATGACCTGTCTCACTATACTATCATGACATGGTGACAGTTTCAACAAATATGTTAAAAACCGTTTTTTATAACAGTTATATACTGTTATATATAACAGTATATAACTGTTATATACTGTTAACGTGTTCAAATTCACAAAATAGCAAAGTAAAGTTTAGACAAATTCCTGCAGAAGATTAAACTTTCTTAACCACCTTGAGAGGTGATTTATTTGGGTCAGAAATCGGCTGATTGAAGCCTGGGAAATTACTTTTACTTTTATTAAAGGGAGAGTATTATGATTTTATAGCACAATCAAGTAACTACGTCAACATCAGTTGTTATTAAAATTCTGTACACATCAAATATGACTTAAAAGAAATTTAACTTTGCAATTTGAAATTGGGCCTCTGTCTCTTTAAGAAGCTCCTTCTCGTTTTGAAACTCCGCCTTCAGGAAATTATCTCAACATGGCTCCTCGGTTAACCCTTTAACAACTTTTTAGGGGTCAGGGGTTAATAGAGGAGCCATGTTGAGAGAAGTAGAGGAGCTACAGCAGATGCACAATTCTACCAGGTGTTTGCTAACTGCTGCTGGCTAGTCTGAAGGAGCTGATTGGGGGGAGGAGCTGTGCCTCAAAGGCGGAGCTAGGTCCGCCCAGGCGTTTTGCACAGCTGAATGGTTGCCATGGAGATTAAAGGATTTCTTAAGCATGCATGGAAGAATCAAAGCAACACTCCAAGTTTGTTTTTGATAAAGTAATAACATTATAAAATTATGTAAAGCTTTAAAAAGTCTATTTTACATGATACTGGCCCTTTAAGGAAAATGAAATCCAGACTTTAGATACAAGAAGCAAAGCAGTTACTGACTTTACCACATAAAATCCAAATAAAATGAATGGACATTTGTGGCACAAAATGTTTGAATGCTTTTTGTATGTTTCTGTAAGAAAAAGAAAAATGATTTAACAAATATCCACAGCATTGAAAGAAAAAAGTGTAATCAGATAGATTAAAATGGAAAACACTGAAAGGCTGAGAATAACAACAGGTAGTGTGCTAAATTTCACAGGCTTTAAATGATCGTGCACAGATTTATCTCCAACTGTTAATAAGGTGTTGATAAATCAACAAGGCCTGATGGAACAAGAGAAGGAGTCACTCATCAGCTCGCTCAGTCAACACTTTATTTCTGATTTTCTTTTCTTCCAAGCCGTTCCTCGTTTCAGCGCCCACCAGCTGGCATTCATGCAGTTTCAGGGCCTGGAAAGCGTCCCATGATGTAAACCACCCAGCTGTGGTGCAACAAGCAGCTCCCCGATTTGTTATTCACTGTTAATAACTTCAGCACAAGATTTGCTGTCTTCATTTAATTCCTAAAGATCACTTCTGAGTTAGTAAAACTGATCTTGCTTTTGCATAGAGACACCGACTTTCCCCTTGAATTTCAATAATTGTTACTTTTTAGACTCCTGTCTAAAAAGTAATTTGTGCTAATTACAAATTAGCACAAATTATCTTCAGAACTCCTTATTACGGATCCTTAAAAAGTCTTTAAATTCCCATATCTGAAAGCAAGGCCTTAAAAAGTATTTTTTTTTTAAAGTAAGTAGGCCTTAAATACATTAATCACAGGTCTTAAATTTTGTCCTAACGGGACTATTATTTAGTTGTATATTCTACACATGTCTTTATTGGAACTTTTCTGTCAGACAAAAGATTGAGTCACAACATTGCTAAGGTACCCTTGCTAGCTAGCCTGCTAGCTTTTCTTTGCATCTGTCATGGGTAAGTGCAAATTTATTGCCAGTTGTCTGGAAGAAGTTTGTACATTTCTTTAGAAACACAGGTCTTAAATTCTATTTATAGTGGTCTTAAAAAGTCTTACATTTGAGTTAGTGAAACTTGCAGAAACCCTGATTAGCAAAATAAAAGCTAAAAAACAATAGAACACACTCACAACAAGACCTAGCATCCGAGTTACAATATTGTATAAATAAAATTAACAAATGGACCATAAAAAAATCCATGAGTTTTAATGCAAAAAGTTAACTCTTTCATACCTTACAAAAATGGTTGTGGCAAAAAAAAAAGTGACAGCAATTGTTCATGGGAGTTTTAAACACTTTCCTACATACTGTTGAATCTAGCTGTACTACAGTGCTAAAGCTAACTTTTATATAAAGCAAAAAACAAAACAAAAAAAAACACAACCAGTTGTGGCCAAAAATATTCTGACCATAAAGAACCATGACTTTAACAGCAATTGCTCATGGGAAACATAAACTCTTCCCTCCATTCCTGTTGCAGCTAGCCGTACTACAGCGCTAAAGCTAGCTTTTATATAAAGTAAAAACAATCCCCCCCCCAAAAAAAACAGCTGAGGCCAGAAAAAACATTCTGACCATAAATATAATTTTTACAGAAATTGTTCATTGAAGTTTTAAAGTCTTTCCTATATTCCTTTTGCAGCTAGCTGTACTACAATGCTAAAGCTAGACACTGAAAGCTTTGCATCCCAGAATAATGTGAGCAGAATAAAATAACGTCCTTTGGGGCCTATTTTTACATATGAGAACCAGTTTTTCTTATTGTATCAAATTTAATGTGGTATACAAAAACAGTCTGGAAATTTTTATTTTTCAGTCTTATAATCTGTTTCCAAGTTTAGACATTCTCAGAAACACCATTACTCTGTCAGACTCTCAGTCTCGTCAGTTTTCACAAATATGAGCCATTATTGCCACTTGCATGATTTGTCGTACTATTCTAACTATCTGGGTTAGAGATTTGGCAGCTTTTTAGATCTGAAGCAGACAGTGACCTTCCTGTAATGGCGACCCTCAGCCACAATTACGGCATTAACATAAACAGAACTTGGGTTTGCTCCAAACACAAACAAAGCCCAAAAGGTTTCATGTGAGAATGGGAAAAAACCCAAACACGACTGGAAGCACCACAGAGAATATCACCAAGTGTTTCACGGCGGGACGCTTTAGATAATTAGCTACCGCTGCAGGGCAGAAAAAAAAAGTTTTTTTAAATAACATCAGGAAGGAAGAGGATTATTTTAGCAGAATTATGCTGTTAGGAGAAGCAGCTTCTAATGAAGTTGTAAAATGTATTGAATAAAAATGAAAATGTTCAGAGATTGATCCAGCTTCCTGTGGAGGTCATGACCCCACAGGATATTGATTACAAAGACGTCAACATTTTCATGTATCAAGTTATGGAACAATATTGAAATAAAACAATCTAAATCTCTTTCTGTATTTAAAAGAAATTGTAATCTTTGTTTATTTTTGATGTATTTGAAATATATCTAATAGTATTCTGAGTTAAATATGAGGTAGATATAAGTTTATAAGTCTTTTTATCTTTTAACTCGTGACTTTGCTAGTTGTTACATGGACTATAATTTTTTTTTTTATTGAGTGAATAAAATACAAAAATAAATTAAATGAAAAGTAAAAACACATTTCTTCTCCACAAAATGATACGCTAAAGCAAGGGTGTCCAAAGTGTGGTTCAGGGGGCGTTTGTGGTCCTTGTACTGATTTTTTTCTGACCACCAATTTACAGTTTTAAAAAAAATCCAAATTTGTTTAGTAAATGTTTTACTTTTACTATGGATAGTAGTATCATCAACACAGTAGAAGATATTCTATTTTTTTTTCCAAGATTTGACTTTAAACTCAGAGTCCACTGTTTTTCTCAAGTTTTTTGGGGGTTTTTTTAAGAATAGATTTTTTTTCTCAGAATTTAGAATTTTTCTCAAAAGACAAATTTTTCTGAGTTTGAGAAAAATCCTGATTTTGACTCAGAATTTTGACTTCTTTTAAAAATTTACTTTTTTCAGAATTTCTACTAGTCAAAATTAAAAAAATGTTTCCTCAGAATTTTGACTTTAAACTCAGAACTATATGTGTCAATTTGGCAAAAAATTCTAAAAAATAGTCAAACATTCGTAGGTATATGTCAGTTATGTTGTTAGCGTATAAAAATAATCACATAACAGTTTCTTCCTTGTTACAGGATTTGTAAACCTTAACTTAATCCACTCTGAAAGGCTGTCCCAAATTTATTTGGTAGATTTGAGTAGAAAGACTAGATTTGCCTCATGGTGCATAAACAATTTAAGCATTTCCGATTCTGAAATTAAAGTCTGAATTCTAGTTTTTAGTGGCCCTAATCGCCTTCCGTACTCATTTATGGTCTGACGTCTGGTACTTCCTGTAGTCAGATTGTGCCCAGCCAGTCTCTACTGGCAAAGGTTTTCACCAATAAGCTTTTCCTCCACATTTAGCTACAAAACGAATCTCCACTATCCCTGAAATTTATCCGCTATCCTCTAGATTTTATCCATCAATCAAAACCAGTTTGTGATGAGAAACGCGTCTAAACGGCATCCAGGGTCTGGAGTTGTCCAGACACTCAAACCTCTTCACCGTGATGAAGTGGCTCTGAAGTGTTAGCAGTTTAATAAGTGTTTTGATCAATAGGAGATCAATATTGACTGGTTCAGTAATGCTTTTGATTTGGCAGCTAATCCACGTTCCAAACAGTCTGTGGTCTGCAGGGCTGAAACGATTAATCAGAGTAACTGTGATTATTCGGTTGTCAATATAACCGTTAACTAATTTAGCAACCGATTAATCGCAAATTAGAGTTTACAGACTCCAAATAAGTCAATTTGCTGAAAGACAAACATAATTAGAGTAAGTAATTAAGTCAAAATTTCACAAACATTTGATTTGAGATTTTAAAAACTTGTTGTCCTTAAATATGTTTTAGTCAAAACTCCTCTAGTGGCGTAGTTTTAGCTTCACCTGATTCAATTTACATACAGAAAGTCTCCTATTTAGTACCTTTTGGTATCCAATTATTAATCATTACAATTTTATGAGGAAAAATTTTTTAAATTACAAGCAAAACGTTACGAGGAAATGTGGATTTAATGAGAAAAAAGCTGAGTTATGTGTCTAATTCTTCCCAAATTCTTCTCAAAAATTAATCTTCAAAATTTATTTACATGTATCGCCCAGTCCTACCGTCTAAAAGCATTTTTAAATAAGCGTTGATGGACGGATTTATTGTCTTTGGTTTGGATTTCTAGAGTAATAGTTTCCAACTCTGCTAAACCACATTTAGTCATTCAATCAGCGTGGAAATTGAAAATTACGGCCTGAATGGAGTTATTGTCTCTACTGGCAGCTGAGCTTGATGAGGAGAAGAGCAACTTCACAATGAAGCACTTATTGAAATGAAAATGCCAAAATAAAAACATCATCCGTGAGTCATCTGTCAGTGACACAGAGTAAACTCGCCGCTTTTGTTTTGCAGTAGCAGCTAAAAATCTGACGGTGCTGAATTTAAGCCTTTTGCCATCGAAACTACAACCAGCTAAAAAAAACAACAAAAAAAACAAAAGAGGGGGAATTACTCTCCATCTGAGAAATATAGCAGCTCTGGGAATCATTCAGTCATAACAGAAGATTTGATGCTAGTTTTAATGTTTTGACATGAAGAAACCGAGTGGAGACGGTTTATGTGGTCATCATTTCCCACTCACTGCTTTTTTCTTCTTCCCTGAGCTTCTCCAGTGCGACAGAGGGAGGGAATGCCGCTAAGGATAGGTGGGATCTTGTAATAGCAACGGATCCATTTTTATATGAAAGCTGACACTCCCTGCCACATGGGACGGCCAGCTTTCTGGAGGGAGGTAATGGTTTCTTCTCCTGCTGCTCCCTGAGGTGGGCTGAGTGTAAATTACATCCAGCTTGGCCTCTGCTCAAGGCGAGACCGGAGTCGAGTCGCAATTCCCTCCCCTCCTCATCGCCGCTCAGACCCGAAGAGACATTTCCATCCAGCTCAGAGAGACGCATCAGGAAACGCAGCTCTTTATTGTTTATTCTGAAGTTGAAATAACCCAGAAATGCACCGTTCGGGTAGTTACTGTTTTTCATCTCTCCAGGGAAAAAATGTCAAACTCCTTTTTATTTTGGGCTGTGAATGTTCTTAAAGGGCCAGATGTACTGATAAAACCAATTAATAGACTGGTAAAATTAATACTTCTTAAAATTAAATAACATCTTTTCTTATTAATCATTTATTCGTTCATTTATTTATAAAGCAATTGAAAAACCAAAGGCACAAGACAATCAGAAAACACAAAATTGGCCAAATAAACAATAAAATTACCGATGAAAATATAAAAGAAACAGCGACTGGCCTAATCTCTATGGAATTCAAAGCTAAGTTAAAAAGCTGAAATGATAACTGAGATTTTAATTCAGCAACGGAAAGACCAGGTTTTTTGTGAATTTTGCAAAAAGAAAAAAAAATCAAAGGCTTTTGGTGCTAATTTAGAAATATGAAGAATCTTTTAACTTGACAGCTAAGCTAGGCTAAGCTAAGCTCTAAGTACATCTGTAATACTCATCAGCAAGACATTGGAGTTTATTTTGAGACAATAATTCCTTAATATTGATGAAAAGGTACCAGTTTTATTGTCAGATTATTTCATGTATAACATGGGAAAAATAATCTGTCAATGGAACAAGTATTTCTTTCCCAGTTTTAAAGAAATTAGTGATTTTAAACAAACTCCTATTGACCATTTGCACGTGACGTCACTCTCTTTGAAACTCGTCCCGCTCTGTCATGACAGACGTTAAAACAACTGCTAAATATCTCATTACGGCGACGGTACGGGTCTAATCATCAGTAACCATGGAGACAGTCCTGCACCATCATGCAGCCAAGCATGCACAGAAAAAAACTGGTTAGCATCTCATCGTTTTTAAGGCCGCTCCAGTTTACGGGGAAACGCTGTTCATGACATAGTGATATAAATCAAGTGTTGTGAATTCAGTCAGTCTGTAATTTAATCAACATGTCAGGACGGAGGAGGTTCGGTTTGGTTTCTAAGCTGGCTGTTTCCAACTTTTGTAAACACCGCCGTCTATGAGCCCCAACCTGGTGTGTTACGTTCACAGACAAATGATCTCAACTCGAACAAGCAGAAGCCACGAATAAACTGGAAAAAACAACTTTTGGAAAATTATTTCAGTCGCTCTGGTCAGTACTCCGGTCCCTCACTTCCGACTTAGAATGACTAAGTGACATAATTACAAACAGTCAACTACTTGCTGAAAGGTTACTTGTAAATAAGTTACGCCTTATTTTAAGTGTACTAAGATATTTGCACTAGAAACTACACCAAACATACTTGGTAAGACTTTTGCAGTGTATTGGGTAGGAAAAGCATTTCTCCTCTATGAAAGAAGCCGTGGAAGCAGCGTGCGTGTCCAGTTGCTTAATGACAGTAGAATTATTTAAAATGGAAGCAGCAGCAGCAGCAGCAGGGTTGGAGGAATATTTCAGGATCTATATTTAGATGAAGCTTCTCGCCCTTGCAGCTTTGGATTGTGTCCGATGCACAGGAGTCGCACGCAGATGCATCAGGGTGGAGATCGGCCCGGTGTCGAGCAAAGACATTAAACCATGGAAACGAGATCAGCGACGGCGACCACTTCTGCAGAACAGATGAAACCGAATCCAGACGCCTTCACTCCACAGATCTGACTTAATCTACAAAGTGAAGCTCAACCCTTTACAAGTCCTCTATTTTTAGCAGCCACTGCCATCACTACGCCAGCTGGAAACAGAAATATCTGCCTTTCATTCATTCGCTGAGCAATAACATGGCTCCCAGGCTCACTTTCATTCTGCACATCTTAAACATTACCACTTTCCAGGACCTTGTCGCAGCAAATTGCATTGATTAGCCAGCTCTAAATCAGCTGGCTTTAATTACGTTTACTTTGTATCGCTTCACGAGGCGTGCTGCTCTGCATGATTGCAACTAAATTGCAATTATCCTTTTCCCTGAGCACAAAAGAGGAAGATATAATGGTGGCTCAAGGTAAATCAATGGGTTCGTGGGTGTTAAGGGGGAGCCTAATCATCTGAAGAAATGATGAGGTTCTGCAGAGGATCAACTTGAAATATAACTGATCGGCACAAATTGATTTGTTTTTAAAGTAATTATCCTTTCTCACACTTATATTAATTCAGTTTGTGCCTAATAACCCCCCAGTTTGTCATAAGCATCATTATATTCTTTAAATAGGACAAACTGAGACAAAAGGAAGAGGTCTACAAGCTTAATATGAAATCTTAACATATGTTTTAAATCCTTTACCCACTTTATTACAGAATCAGTTGCTTAATTTTCATCCCAAAGCCAGAAACAAGTGCAGTCAAGTTTACATACGGTGGACCCACAGTAAAACTAGAAAACAATTCCACTAAAAATTACTATAACTGTCTATTTTAATAGTTCAAACACCAAATATGCTTTAAAGGTGACCTATTATGCTTCCCTAAACAGGTTAACATGGATCTATGTGAAAAACAAAACATGTTCATCATGTTTTCCTCTTATTTAATGATCAGTATGAGGTGTTTTAGGGCATCTTGTCACTTGAAATCCAAATAAGCTCAGATTTAAACTCACATGTCAAAATGGCTGCAAACAGATGCTCAGTTAGACAACCGTACATCTTTGAAAAGCAGAAGTAGAGCCTCCTGCACAACCAACAAGAATGCAGACAGTGGTTTCTGGACGACAAGACAACAACAAAACACTCATCTTTTCCAGCAGCCATTGTACAGCACATACAGTGGTAACACCAGCTGACCAAACATGCTGGAATTCCATTTGGGTTGCTAGGTAACGGGACAATGCCCTCAAATATAGTTCAACAATCGGGAGGTCTTTGAAACGTCTCACTTTCCGTACACCAAAAGTATTAAACAAACATGTCTCCTGTCATGTCGTCCAAATATTTCTCAATACAAAACAAAACCTGGAAATGAAAGATTTCAATGTTTCTTCTTAGATTATACCCACTGCTGACTTTCTAGGAGGGAGAAAATGTCTGGGTGTAGTTGGCATAACGTGTCTGTATCTAATTAATTAAAACACCTCCTAAATTAAAGAGGCCAAAAAGCATGAAAACACACCGAAAGGAAGAAACTGTGTGATTAACTGTGAGGCAGCATGTGAGGCTCTTCAACAGATGGCGACTTGATGGTGTTTGTTAGGCAGGGGGTCACCAACAAGCCGCAGGATGTTTGTTTCTGCCTCTTCTGTTCTATCACACTCACTCTGCTCATAAACACAATCAGACGTCCAGGAATACAAAAGCTGAATTATGTGTTTTCTCTTTAGTGAAAGACAAAGTTTGAAAGTATTTCTGGTTGCAGAAAACCAGCACAGACATTGTGGAAGAACAATCAGTTACATTCAGCCGTCAAACTCATTTTCATTTGGGCCAAATCAAAAATCTGAACGTCCTTAAAGGGTCGGTTGTGCCAGAATGTATTGATAAAAGCAATTAAACTGTTAAGATATCAATAAACAGCTGTTTGTTTCAGCATTCAGTGTTTCATAAGATTAAATAACATCGATTGTCTTTTCACACTGGTCAGTCCATCCAGGATTTCATGATTGTTTTGAATTTATGGTGCTAATTTAGAAATATTTGTTAGGAATTTTTATTGCGCTAATATGATCCTAAATGTGACTTTTCATTAGTCGGCGTATCAATAACTTGACATCAAGTAAGGCTGAGGCAGCAGTCACTTAAACCCAAAGTTTTTGGTCAATTTTGAGAGAAAAAATTGCAATAAATCAGGAAAAAAGGATTTTACCTGAATTTTGTGGATTTGTGAAAAACTGCAGATTTATTGGCATAATTTGGAGTCTAGAGGGCCACATAAAAAGCTACGGCGGGCCAGATTTGACCCCTGGACCTCGAGTTTGACACGCGTGCTGTAGCGTAAACGACAAACTCCAGGTTGTCTTGATTCAAAATAAATGAAAATAGATGTTTGCGAGTAGCGTCTTACCGGAAAGTAGAGGAGGAGCGCTCCGCAGAGAATGGCCTCCAGGAGGACCAGGCCTGACGCTCTGATACTCTGGCAAAGCAAAAAGATATTACAGGTTTTTAATTTATTTTAGTCAAAGCAAAATTAAAATAAAAATGAAACAACTCTTATCCAAAGCAATGGCAGTTATTTGACTTTACATGTTAAGACAAAACATTTCCAGTAAAAACTTATGTTATCTTTCCAAATCCATAATTTAAAAAAAACATATTGCACAAGGTTGTCTTTAATAAACAACTGGACAGGTTTGTCCTATTAATTTAAGTGTTTTTATTATTTTTCTGATTGTTTTTCATTGCTTGTATGATCTGTTACTATTTTCTTTGGTGACTCTAGAAAGCATTTTTAAATCTACTCCAGCATGTGACATAAATCTTTAATACTCAAATTCTCAATTTAATAAAAACAAATTTTCTTGCCTATAAACTCTAATAAGTTATGCGGTGATATTAAATCGAACTGGTTTACCAAATGCCTACAGAGTTTAGCTAAAAGACATGAAAGAAAGACTTTCTGCCTCTTTATTATTGGGCATGAAAAAGAATAAAGTAAAGTAAAAGCTCTTTCTTTAAAACTTTTTTATTATTATTTTGATGGAGTCACCATTTCAGGCACGTCCTGTTCTTCCTTTATGTAATATATTTTTGTAACATTGTGTCCTCTAATTGACAAGATGCTTGAGGCGGCTCTCAGAGAGAGGAATACAGCTGTGCCACCAAATTAAAAATATATACAAAAGAAAAGAGAAGCCCGACTTCTCTTCACTACATGAGGGATGTTTATTTTATTTTGAATCAAAATAAAACATACAAAGAGGTTTTAATGTTTTATCGAAATTCTGTAAATAGATTCAACAGTAAATAATAATGTGGATATGGAAGCGGTTTTTAATAATAAAGTTCTGCCGCACTTGCGTTATCATTTTATTTCAATTTAAATAAGATTCCTGTAAAGATAAACAAAATAATCTGTCCAGTATTGACTGATTATGATTGTCTAATTAATGTTTGACTGGCTGGTTTGAAAGGCCAAAGTGTAAACTAAACACTAATACAACACTCTTCAGTGTGGAAGTCGTCATGATGGAAAGAAAACTCAAAGTCAGTTATTTTCAGTAACACAGATGCTTTCAGAAATTAAACTTTTGTTTGTTCAGGTCATTTTGCTTTTTTGTCATTTTGCACTTTTCCAGTTTTGGCCAGATATCAAATAAGCTGAATTCATTTCAGCAAAGTTGCTTCATCTTAACAAAAAAATAAAAATATCAATATGCCAAGTAGAGTTATTAAATTATACATCTTAAGACTGGAATTTAATAAAATATTTGCTCTCATATATACAGTTGTACGCAGACATTGTAAATTAATTTCTCTACTTTTTCCTCCAAAGATTCTGGACTGTTTTGTAATCTGTTTTCCTTGGTTCTGTATTTGAGCTTCATGTGTTTACCTACAGTTCACTTACTTTGCTCCAAATCAGTTCTTGAGTTTGTTGACTTGTGATATTTTCTGGTGATTTCTTTTCACACAGAATACAAAACAAATGTGCTAGCCTAGCGCTACCTGGAGAAACGGCTCGTGGTTTTATACCAAAGACAAAAGAGAAATCCTACAACCACTAAAATCTGACATTACTCCATTTTTGTTTACATTTTGTAAAGAAAACAGTTCTGGTCAGTGTCTTCTTCAGAGGTTTTTGTGTTGTTTTCTTGGTACAGCGCCACCACAGGCAAGGAGGGGAACAGCTTTCTTAATTAGTTTGATTCATTAGGCACAGTGTAATGTGAAAGTGAAGCACATCAGAGGAGCAACAAATGTTGCAACTTTGGTCTCGAATCAAATCAAATGTACCAAACTACCAGGTGTGAAAACACCATTAGTGATTATATTTTGAGTTATATAACTATTAGATACTATTTGATATTAATTAGATTTATCAGTGCAAATTTGAATTGATCAGTGATTTTATCATCTACCTCAGCAAAGGTCTAAAAATCAACCTTTGTCCTCTTCTGCAGGTTTGACTGACAGACCGACCCACCGGGTCATGTCTGCATGTTTGTTACCAACTCAGTGACTTTCTTACTATATTTAATGACAATACAGACAAAAAGAAAATGGTATGAGCCAAAATCGGGATCGGCTTTTTAAGGATCAGCACTGCAATCGGTGCAACCCAAATATTAATTACCATTTAATTTTCTGAATTGTTGACTTTACCTCCATAAAGAAACTAAAAACAAAGCCTTCAAAAATATTAATAAAGGTAATTTTGAAGGTTTACAGAAAGGTCTTGCTTTTAAGACAAAATAAAGAAGTGAGGGATGATTCAAGACTTTTGCACACTACTCTAACTTTTGTTTAGCCTTTCCTTTGAGCTGAGATTTAATGCTCTGGTGCCCTGACGGCCAACGGGGAGTATTAGCTAAAAATGCCTACCTTATTCCTGCGAAAGTGATATATGAGCACCATGCTGATGAAGACGATCAGCATGCAGAGACACTGGAAGGAGAGCACCGCCAAGCGAAGGGCGCCGTCCTCCAGCGCCACGCAGGGAGAGTCATCTTTACAGAAAGCACAGCCTTGCTGGCAAGGCAGGCAGTCGCTGGGGGAGCCTTCATCTTCACCCAGACCACCAAATCCAGCTTTCCCCGTTCTCCCAGGCTCTGCCGGAGGACAACGACACGGTCAAACTTTGCACACATCAACGAGTAGTGAAGGCAAAAAGTAACAAGAAATAATTTGCCCACATATTGATTTTTTGTCCATGAACTAGAATATTTGCTGCTGGAAAAAAGATATGTTTGGAAGGGAGCAGTTAGGTTAAGTTGCCTTGGGGAAATCTGACTAAAGTTGGAGTAAAATGGTAAAAGTAGGAAACTTCCTAAAACTTTAAAGTTGAAGTTTATACCATATATTTTGTAATACTGCAGTATTAGAGCAAGTGCAAGGAAACGGCAAGGGAAGATGGTGAACAAATTCAGAACCTTTTCCTCAAACAGCTTTATGTCTCAACCACACTATTACTGAGATTATTTTAATCTGAAAAGCTGCACCAAACAGTGACATCCTTCCATTTCTATCCCATCACTGCAAAAACATAGAATCTTACCAAGTATCTTTGGTCTTGTTTCTAAAATATCCAAGTAGACTTGAAATAAGGCAAAACTAACTCATCGGCAAAAAATATGAGCTTGTTTAAGTCAATAATTCCTCAATATTGATAAAAATTGACTAGTTTTATTAGCAGATTATTTCATTTAAAACATGGGGAAAATGTCTTATAAGAGGTGAAATAATCTGCCAATGTAACAAGCACTTTTTCATCAATATTAAAGAATTATTGACTCCTGTTTCTCGCTGAAAGGTTGCTTGTGAGTTAGTTTTGTCTTATTTCAAGTGAACTAAGACATTTGCAATAGAAAATGGACCTACAATGCTTGGTAAAATGTTGTGTTTTAACAGTGAATGAATCGTGGTTGACTCGGGCCAATCACCAGTGGACTGGTTGCCAGTTAGTCGCAGGGTTAAATAATTTTGACATCTGAATTTCAGAAGTTGAAAAATGTGTGACTTTTGAAACTCAGAAAATTTCCAAAAATCAAAAAAGTTTTAACATGTACTAACTGATTCTCAGCCTTCAGAAATCATGACTGAAAGATTTTAGACAGCTGCTTTTCCAATGTCCTTTGGCAGCTAGCTGTGCTGCAGTACTCAGAAAAGCATAAACAAATAAGGAACAACATAACTCAATTTCAGTTATTTTCTATGCTTTCCTCTCCTTTCCACTCAGCTAAGGATTTAACATTCTCTTTAAAAAGTCATCTAAAAGTTTTATAATGTTTTCTCATAAAGTTTGACTTAACTTGTGTCAAGGCAGGAGAAACCGATCAATATGTGTGAACATGGACAGTCAACATCCACTTGTGCTGAGCTCATGTAAAAACAGCTACTTTGTATTAAAAAAAGTTAACTTTGTAAGCACTAGGTCACTGTAAAACAGAAAAATAACAGCTTAATGTTATTTAATAATAATAAAAAAGAAACAATTACGCAGGAAGTGATCAAATTGCTTATTTAAAACAGAAAAGCACAAATTCACCCTACTTTGCTAAAATAAAGAACATGTCACACATACAATAATTATTTCTATGTAGGCATATTATAGTTTTGTTGTCTGAAGTGCTAAGGCCTTCCATAACTACCTCCTCTCTAAGCTAGGTAACATTTAGTGACTTGTATGGAGCCGTAACATATGTTGTTTTATTAACTTTGGGCTTAAAAAAGTGAAGCATTACATGTTTTCAGGCACATGGTGCCATTTTATAGCACAATCAACTTTTCAAGTCAACCTCAACCGAAACTATCAGCGAGACTGAATACATAGTTAAATAAATGGATTTAAAAAAAGTTATAAAAATAACAAACTTGGGCAGAACAAATGCTTTGATTACAACAGCAAACACTCAGGAAAACAAAACAAACTGTACAAAAATAAACAGGGGTATAAAGAGAACTGTTTATTGGTTTGTATAGAAGCCCCTTGAGAAATTGTCAGGAAATGCGGGTGGTGAGAGTGGTGAGGCAGATGCAGCGGACCCAGGTATGATGAATATGGTGTTTTAATTACGGAAAGCCAGTCAAAACAACGAACAGCAGGCACAAGGAAACACTGACGACGAACTGACTAGACATAGACGAGGACCCGACGACGAACAAGGAACACAGGTGGAGTTAAATACACGGGAGGGTAATCACAGAGACGAGACACACCTGGGAACAATCAAGGGGAGGACAGGACAACGAAGAGACTTAACGACACAGAAAACTCTAAATAAACAAGGAAAAACACAGATCATGACAGTACCCCCCCCTCAAGGGCGGCTACCAGACGCCCAAGAAAAAAAAAAAACAACCAAAAAACCCAGCAAGGGTGGGTGGAGGGGTGCCGGACGGCGGGCCAGAGTCCAAACCAACAAAAAAAAAAAAAACAACCCACCATCGTGGGCGGAAAAACAAGAAGGGCCAAGAGTCCAAAAACAACAAAAAACTACCCACAGGGTGGGCGGAGGCAAAGGAGGCGGGAACCACGGAGGTGGTCCGGCGGTCGTCCGCGGCGGCGGGAACCACGGAGGCGGTCCGGCGGCCGTCCGCAGCGCTGGAGGCGGGAACCACGGAGGCGGTCCGGCGGCCGTCCGCGGCGCTGGAGGCGGGAACCACGGAGGCGGTCCGGCGGCCGTCCGCGGCGCTGGAGGCGGGAACCACGGAGGCGGTCCGGCGGCCGTCCGCGGCGCTGGAGGCGGGAACCACGGAGGCGGTCCGGCGGCCGTCCGCGGCGCTGGAGGCGGGAACCACGGAGGCGGTCCGGCGGCCGTCCGCGGGGCTGGAGGCGGGAACCACGGAGGCGGTCCGGCGGCCGTCCGCGGCGCTGGAGGCGGGAACCACGGAGGCGGTCCGGCGGCCGTCCGCGGCGCTGGAGGCGGAAACCACGGAGGCGGTCCGGCGGCCGTCCGCGGCGCTGGAGGCGGGAACCACGGAGGCGGTCCGGCGGCCGTCCGCGGGGCTGGAGGCGGGAACCACGGAGGCGGTCCGGCGGCCGTCCGCGGCGCTGAAGGCGGGAACCACAGAGGCGGGACCCCAGGAGGCGGTCCAGCGGCTGTCCGCGGCCCGGGAGGTGGCGATGATGAGCCCCCCGAGGCAGGGTCTCTGGTGGAGCACAGGGGGTCTCGGTGGGAACGCCGGGGGTCTGAGTCGGAACACTGGGAGTCTTGTGAGGAACGCAGGGGGTCTTGGTCCTCGGGGTCTCGGGAGTCAAGGTCTCGGGGGTCAGGGTCTCGGAGGGAACGCAGAGGGTCAGGGTCTCGGAGGGAACGCAGAGGGTCAGGGTCTCTGGAGGAACGCAGAGGGTCAGGGTCTCTGGAGGAACGCAGGAGGTCAGGGTCTCTGGAGGAACGCAGGAGGTCAGGGTCTCTGGAGGAACGCTGGAGGTCAGGGTCTCGGGTGGAACGCTGGAGGTCAGAGTCTCGGGTGGAACGCTGGAGGTCAGGGTCTCGGGTGGAACGCTGGAGGTCAGGGTCTCGGGTGGAACGCTGGAGGTCAGGGTCTCGGGTGGAACGCTGGGAGTCTGAGTCGGAACGCAGGGAGTCTCGGTAGGAACGCAGGGAGTCTCGGTCGGAACACTGGGAGTCGGGGTCCCGGAAGGAACGTAGAGGGTCTCGGTTGGAACACAGGGGGTCTCGGTCGGAACACAGGGGGTCTCGGGAGTCGGGGTCTCGGAGGGAACGCCGGCTGATTCGGCCTCGGGTGCGCCGGCTGGAACGCCGGCTGATTCGGCCTCGGGTGCGCCGGCTGGAACGCCGGCTGATTCGGCCTCGGGTGCGCCGGCTGATTCGGCCTCGGGTGCGCCGGCTGGAACGCCGGCTGATTCTGCCTCCGGTGCGCCGGCTGGAACGCCGGCTGATTCTGCCTCGGGTGCGCCGGCTGGAACGCCGGCTGATTCTGCCTCGGGTGCGCCGGCTGGAGGTGAGCCGGAGCGGAGCCTCGGTCCCGGCTGCGGGGGCGAACCGCAGCGAAGCCTCGGAAGCGGCTGCGGGGGCGAGCCGCAGCGAAGCCTCGGAAGCGGCTGCGAGCCGCAGCGAAGCCTCGGAACGGGCTCCGGGGGCGAGCCGCAGCGAAGCCTTGGAAACGGCTGCGGGGGCGAGCCGCAGCGAAGCCTCGGAAGCGGCTGCGAGCCGCAGCGAAGCCTCGGAACGGGCTCCGGGGGCGAGCCGCAGCGAAGCCTTGGAAACGGCTGCGGGGGCGAGCCGCAGCGAAGCCTTGGAACCGGCTGCGGGGGCGACAGCTCCGGAAGGCGACGAGGGGCCGGGTCCACCGGCGGCTCACGTCGCTGTCTCCGGGCTGACCGTGGAGGTGGCGGCTCCGGAGAGCGACGAGGGGCCGGGTCTGCCGGCGGCTCACGTCGCCGTCTCCGGGCTGACAGCGGAGGTGACGGATCCGGAAGGTGACGAGGGGCCGGGTTCACCGGCGGCTCACGTCGCTGTCTCCCCCGGCGTGAGTAACGGCGGGGGCCGAATCCGGAGGGCTTTGGGGTGGTGACTGGTGGGATCTGACATCTTCTAAATGCCAGGGTATAGTCTGAGTCCAGTCCCATCTCCTCCAGCAGCAGCGGAGATGGCAGGATCTCTACGTCCTTGTAGAGATCCCGCTGAGCCAACTCCAACTGCTGCTGGAACCATGCCTCCTGGTCGTGCTGGGCCATATGCTGCATTCTCACCGTTCGGTATGGTCGGGTCCTTCTGTCAGGAAATGCGGGTGGTGAGAGTGGTGAGGCAGATGCAGCGGACCCAGGTATGATGAATATGGTGTTTTAATTACGGAAAGCCAGTCAAAACAACGAACAGCAGGCACAAGGAAACACTGACGACGAACTGACTAGACATAGACGAGGACCCGACGACGAACAAGGAACACAGGTGGAGTTAAATACACGGGAGGGTAATCACAGAGACGAGACACACCTGGGAACAATCAAGGGGAGGACAGGACAACGAAGAGACTTAACGACACAGAAAACTCTAAATAAACAAGGAAAAACACAGATCATGACAGAAATGCCCATATGGCTGGATAGATAACAGATTTCAGACTTATGGAGCTTTGAAGGGGGCTTTACTGGAAGAAGCTATTGTCTTTGAGATTTGAAGGGATTTTGCCTTTAAAAAGAACTGTCCCATTTTGTTTTTCAAAGCCAATCACTTCAAAGGGACTACTCATCTCCATAGCAATGAGTCACACGTATTTTCATTGGTTTGGTGCTACTATGGTCAGAAGAAGCTTGGATACAATAACTTTATATACATAGAAGTGAGTAGAATGGCTTCTACTGCAAAAGGATGTTACAGATTATTTTTTTAATGGATTTCCAAGCCACACTTTGCTGTTACTGTTATCATTTCCAATCTATTGTAGTGGAAAAAGTTCAAGAAGACACCAAAAACTAGAGCAAAATTAAACATATTTCCAGGTGTGAAACAAGAACATTCAAGTTAACTATGAACTCAAACATATTTTGCAAAGACTAAGCAAACAATATGGTAAAAAAAAAAAAAAAAGGGAGAAGAGATGGAGTTTGAGTGGGATGAAGCAGGACAGAAAGATGACTAAAATGAAAGCTTGGTAGGGAAATTGAAAGAGGGCAGGTGGAGACCACTGGGGGTCTGTGTTTGCAAAAAGCCTCCTTTTTAATTAACTCGCAGCAGACAGAATAAACTGCAGGTAGAAACTATCATTAAAAAGATATTTCCCAACTCGAACTGGATTAGCCTCCCAAGGTGGCGAGGCTGCATCCATTTCCAGGCCGAGAAGATAAACGCTCATCATAAACTTTAATGAAGGGGAAAATGGACTTACTGTTCAATCTTCAGCCATATTTTTGGTTAAAAAAATACCTCACAGCCGCCTAAACTGCTTGCAAGGGAATGTCATAAACAGATAACTTATAGCATCTGTGTGTGAACCAGAAGGCATCAGCGACATCAGATTTATGCTAAAGGAACTACAGAAATTAGTTTTTATTGAGAAATAAATACTCAACACTTTGACGGGAAAAAAGTAGCGGTTTATAATCCGAAAAATACGGTTTATTAAATGGATAGATTAGCTTTGCTGTGAGAAATATGAATCTCTAATCATCTTTGGTTTGAATTCATGAGGAGATTTAATTAATTTTAATAGAATGCATTAAGAAAAACTCAACTATTAGCAACTGTTTGTAATGTTATTTAGTACGAGGCATAAACACTTAATTTTGGTTTAGTTTCTAGTGCAAATATCTTAATACACTTGAAATAACTGACTTATAAGTAACTTTTCAGCAAGAAATAGGAATTTGTTTTACATCAATAATTCCTTAATATTGAGAAAAAAGTACTAGTTCAAATGGCAGATTATTTAATTTATAACGAGAAATTTTTCCCAAGTTATAAATGAAGTAATCTGAGAATGGAACAATTACTTTTTTATCAAAATTAAGTAATAGTAACTTAAAACAATCTCTTATTATTTGCTGAAAAGTTACTTGTAACTTAGTTTTGTCTTATTTCATGCGTACTAAGATACCTGGGTAAAAGGTCTACTCAACTACTGAGTTACTGATGAAAACATCAAACATTTAATATATAAAAATTATATCATCAGATGGATCAAAATAGAAAGTTACGTGGAAATAATTCATTATGGAATTACAAGATAACAAAATAAACATTTTTCAATATAAAACATTCAATTTAACAAAAACTGCAGGTTAAAACCTGTTTTGGTATCCAGAAATTTTACTACAGTAAGAGTAGCAATCCTTCATCATAAAGCTACTCAAGTAAAAGTAAAACGTCAAACAAAGTTAAAATACTCCTATAATTTATTTTTACTCGTGTAAATATTATTAGTTACTGCCCAACTCTGTATTTAAGTATTGGCACACACATTGCACTACTGCAACTGTGCTGAATTACAAACATTTTATTGATATTATCTCACTCAGATAAACTCACCTAGAAGCTGCCATTCAAATCAAACACATGAACAATGCTAATACGCAGAAATCAACATAGATTTTTTATAACTTACTTGTGAAGCCATTGACTGCCACTCTGTTGGGGTGGTAGAATCCCTTTTTACACTGGCACTGGTATTTATCCAGGACAAACCCATGACCACGCAGCGGCAGACACTATCAACAGAAGAGCATATACACCATGCATCAACTATAACACAATTTTAAAAATAAATATAACACAATTAGGGAAGCGAGTTATTGATTAATCGGTGAATCTAATGTTGATTGAGCTCAACGATTAACTGATAAGCAGCCATTTTCTTGAGTGTACTGTTATATCAAGAGGGAAACCGTATATTTTCCATAATATGCTGAATTGAAATCATAAAATTCTAACATGATTTTTGTGTAAAATATATCTACACATCAATATTTTTTATTGCCATCTCCTCTGCTTCTCTGTCACATCACCTTCGTAGCAAATCAGTAATTTCTGGTTCAGAAGTTGACGTTGCTTCACACTACTTTAAAATTACTCAAATTTTAAAGTAAAACTTTAGCAGCTTACCGGGTGCTTATATTACAAAATAGAACCGCATAAAGTGCACTTTCAATCCCACAACGGACTCTGTTTGGACCGAAAATTTAACTTCACCTCATAAACAGATCCCTCTGTTATTTCTTTCTTTTCTTTTTGCTTTTATTGTTCTTTTTGCTGTAATATACCCTTCTTTATATATATTTGAATATATTTTTGACACTTTTTGTTATGAAAATCTAACTGAAAAGTACACATCATTTTATTTTACCAATGTATATATATTTATTTAACTTTTGTCTTTCTAGACTTTAACATCAACACCTTCAATGTAATTATTCTTTATTTGTTTTTATTATTAGAATATTTTAATATTTGTCTTTGAGTTAACATCTGTATGTATGTTCATGTTATTTGTTTGAAATAAAGTAAATAAATAAAATAAAGACTGTTTTTACCGTTTCTCTTTCCCGTTTTGGTTCGGCCGCCATCTTTGTTTCTGTATCAACGCCTGGATGACCAGCGCCGCCCTCTGCTGGGTGGCGGCTAAACTACAACCCTAAACGGACGTGATTAGTTAATCGATTGAATTTTAATTTAATAAAACATTATTGAAGACTTTATCATTTTACACTTTTCAAATTTTTTAGTATTAAATTAGTAAAAATATTCTTCATTCAATTAAGAACAAACTGAAGAAAAATTTTCAGTTTTGGAGAAGTTCAGACTTTTGTTTAATTACAATAAATATGACTTTTCTGCGGTGTCTAGCATGTGCATGAATGGGTCTCTAAATTTCTGATTAGCCTTTTTTACAAATGATTTTAGAGATAAAGGAGTAATAATGTAATATAATCTCTAAGAAACAATGCAGGAATCAAAATAGCTTAAGTACTTCCATGGACACTTGACGCACCGCGAACTGTTTGTGACCTGACTGAGAGAGACTCTCCAGAGGGGTGTAAACGCAGCAGTGGACCAAACTCTGGAGGTCTGCTGCTATTTCTGACAGTTTGTCAAGCTCCTTGGTGGTTTCAGAAAACCTTTTTCATTCTGCTGAGCTCTCTGACCGGGCCTTGAGAGGCCCAAAGTAATTATCAGGTCGGTATTTAATGAACAAGTTCTATAAATGAACTCCACTGAAGTTCTTCATGAGGCTTAAACTGTTAACAATACCGTCATTTGATGTTAACAGTATTTTTTCCACATAATCTTCACTTATCCCTGATTTCTTTAGCTGGTTGGATGGTTGGTTGGCTCAGTTCTTATTCTAACCATTAATATCAACAATCAGTTTTTCTGATTCTCTTATTTCTCTATCAAAGGACCAGGCTAATGTCTGTGTCTGTTCAGACTTTAACTGGACCATTTCAAGTAAATTATTTAGAAAGTATCCTGGGTTTCCCTCCAAACTCCACATCCAGGCAGAAAGAGAGCGCTGTTTCTCTAATCTGATGAAGCTTCGGATTAGATTTTATTTTTTTAGTTTGTTGATGTAAACTGGAAGAAATTATCCACCAGTGACACCAAGTTTCAATCTCTGAAATCAAACCAAGTGGATTTACGGAGTGGCCTAATGAAGTGCCATGTGGGTATCAGAGCTAAAGGATGTGCCTGTAAAGTATTTGAAGTCTTTCCTTCTCATTGAGTCTGCAGCGCTGCAGATGCCTTCATTAAAATCCTCCAGGTTGAAGCTGCGGTGCAACATCAGTCAGGAACCTGGTTTTATCTCTGATTGCCCTGCGGCCGTCTCCTCGGGACAGCTGGTGCTCGCCGCAGCAGCCGGCTGCCATTGTTAATATGCCCACCTCATGGAGACACGGGAGGAAATGACCAGAGACAGGTGTATTTGTGTGTGTGTTTGCATATTTTCAGTGTATGTGACAGGAGAGCCAGGAATAGCTCCGGCCATTCGTCCCAGTCCAGAGGCAGATGAAAGGTTGTGGAGTTTGGCGAACGCCGAAGCAGCCCGCCGCCCGGCCACCTGCCATCAGTCACGTGTGATCTCAGCCGTGAACCAGAGATATTTCAACAGGTCATCAAATACACTGCAAAAACACAACATATTACCAAGTATCTTTTATCTAGCTTCTAGTGAAAATACCTTAGGACACTTAAAATAACACAAACTAACTTAAAAGTAACTAAGAAATATGAGGTTGTTTTAAGTAAATAATTCCTTAATATTGATGAAAAAGTTATTGTTCTATTGTCAGATAAATTAACTTATAGGAAAATGCCTTGTTAGAAGTGAATCTGTCTATGGAACTACTACTTTTTCATCAATATTAAGAAATTATTTACTTAAAATGAGTCTCTATATCTTCATGAAAAGTTACTTGTAAGTTAGTTTGTCTTATCTTAAGATATTTGCAATAGAAACTAGACCAAAATTAATTTAGTATGGATGCAGTGCTTGTCTGTTGTAAACAATAATATTCTTTAACAGTTGCTCATATTTGAAGTTGTATTAATGCCAGTATTTCTTTCCTAATTTTAAGAAATTATTTACTCTAAACAAGCTCCCATATTTTGTTGAAATGTTTCTTATAAATTAGTTTTGTCTTATTTCAAGTTTACTCAGACATTTTCTCTAGAAACTAGATAAAAATACTTTGTAAGATTTTGTGTTCTTGCAGTGTAAATTGTGATGAAAACGACTTGTTTTCTGTTTTTATGTAGACATGATTTTACATTTTTGCCTGTCACAAATTAAGCTAAACAGCTAAAGGAGCATCTTTTCTCTTCCAGCTTCAACTTAGAGTAAAGTGGCATCACACTTTGTGTAGCTGCCACCAAGGCAACTCTAATATATTCAATTAATCACTTTAGTGTTCAGTTAAAAATGGCAATAAATACATTTTAGTATTTGATATGAGATGTTTAGTAATAAACAAGCAGTTATATAGAGTACACCAAAACTATGCTCAAGTAAGAGTAGCAGTATTTCAACACATTTTTACTCAAGTTAAAATAAAAAGTAGTCGTCCCAATAAATTACTCAAGGTAGAGTAAAAAAAAGTATTTTGGTAAAAAGTGTAACTGATCAAATTATTAATCAATTAATATTTAAAAATTACATAATAAGATGGAACAAAATATAAAATTAAGTGGAAATTTTATTGTTTTTTTCAGCAAATGGGCTTTTTATTTGAGTCTGTATATGCCAGTTAATGATTAATTGATAGAAAATTAGTTGAGAATTTAGTTATTGATAGACAAATAGAATTTTTATAAATATTACATTGTGCTAAAATTATTTTACTTCCATTTTAATCTTCATAAATTTACGTAGTAACATTTGCATATGATAATGATAATTTATTTCAGACAGACATATCACCAACAAACATATATATTTCATATATACTTTATGAAGATCATAAAACGTAAAAAAATACTTTCAGCACAATGTAATATTTGTAAAAATTAACAGATACATAAATAGTCTTGAAACTATTCACCATATTAAAATAAAGCCCATGCTGGGCTGTGTGTGCAGGAATGATGCTCCTCTACATTAGCAGGAGTTAATCGTGTTGCTGTTTTCACAACAAGCCAAAGGCAAAAATGCACCAAATCACTGAGAAATAATGAGGTGTGCAGTAAACGGCTACAGGATCTTCAGGTGCTGTTTCTGATAAGACGACTACTCCGTCAGCTGCTGACGGCTTTTTTAATGATAAAAACAAATCAGTGTCTGTTACAGAGCTGACATCTTCATTACCTGCAGAGATAAGCGAATACGACCCATCTCATTAACTCTGTGTGACAGTCACGTGTCTGAGAAACACCCACAGATTGTTGTAGGTGGTGTGGTTGCACCCCGGGCTCCCCCTGCGGCTCTGCTCTTAGCGGTTAGCATCCCAGCTGTGACAGCTGTCAATCAGGCACACTGTGACAAGCTAATTGCCATCGGGACGCCTGCATGGCCACCGGTGAGGACCTTTTTACGGACGCGCACCACGCTGTCAGACCAGCAAGCAAGAGCTCTCACAACAGAAACATACAAAACACTCAAAGCCCCACATTGGCATGATGCTTAATAACTTTGATCATAAGCCTGTCACCATCTCAAATCACAAAAATCTGTGATTTTTAATCAATTAGAAAAAAAAAAATCAACTTAAACTTGATTTAAATTGCAAAAAAGTGTTGATAATAAATGGAGATCATCTAATTCTGACTTTCACAGTCATAATCATGAGATTCAAAGTCTTAATAATGAGATACCTTCTTATAGAAAAGGTGGGAATTTCTACCTCATAATTTACTTTGGCAGACAAAAGTATGACTTTGAAGCTCAAACGTACAACATTTAAGATCAAATTTATGACTCATAAGCCTAACATTTTGACTTAAGATAAAAATTATTACCTTCAAGCTCAAAATTATGACTTTCAAAGTTAAAATTACAACTTTTAAGCTCAAAATTAAAACTTTTAAACTGAAAATTATGACTTTGAAAGTCAAAATTACAACTTTTAACCTCAAAATTACAACTTTTAGGCTCAAAATTATAACTTAAACTCAAAATTATGACCTATAAGCATAACATTTTGACTTAATGCTCAAAATTATAACTTTAAAAGTTAAAATTATGACTCTTAAGTTCATAATTATGACTTAAGATCAAACTTACAACTTTTAAGCTCATAATTATGACTTTAAAAGTTGTCGCTGGGCTTTTCTCTTTTATGGCAGAGATAGGCTTCCATACTCTTCAGCTGAAGTGCTTTAGAAATACTTTGACCTGAGTTGAAGCGACATTATGCATGATGGTGTTTTAAGCTCAGCATGCACACTGGAAATCTTATCAAGCTTCTGCAGACGTGAGTAAACATCACGACGTCACATAACATTAAAAGCTCCTGGGAGAAAGATGGCCGCATTCAGCGCGGCACCAGCTGAGCTGCAACTCTGCAGCGCAAAGTCACCTGCAAATCATAAAATGAGAACGATTTTTACTCTCAGCTCCTCTGGATCTTGTTTCTATCAATCAAAACAATAATTTAAAAAAAATGCTGCTTCTAGTTTAATACATCTTAATTTTTAAAAAGACGTAAAATGCTGAAGGTTTACATTTGAAAAACACTAATAGAGAAATATTTCCTGTTTTTTTAAAAGGTTTTATTGGCACTAGTGGCTGTTACAGAACAGAGGAAAATACACTTTGTTTTGCATCATGCTATATTTTTTGTTTTATTTGTTGGGCCACTTTGATATTTTTAATAGAGGAATGTATTAAAATATTCACTGCTTTTAAATATTGAGGGCTAGAGACAATAATATCAAAAACACTGTAAAATTTTAACAGCTTGACTCAAACTTTACTTTTATTTATTCAAAGTAAAAAGAACTGAGTCATTATAAATACACATCAATTCATAAAAAAATGTATATCTGATACTTTTGCTGAGTTGAAAGAACTGTTTAAAAAAACACTAATAATGATTAGATTTTTTTAAAACACTAATAATGTTTAAAAAGCATTATTAATGTTTATTAAACATTATTAATGTCTAAAAAGCATTATTAAACATTAATAATGTTTACATATGAAACATTATTAATGTTTATAAACATTAATAATGTTAATAAACATTCATTAACATTAATATATTATTGATAATAATGTTCAAAAACATTAGTAATGTTTTTAAAGCATTATTCAAAAAATGTTTTTTAAACAATGTTTTAAACATTAATGTTTTAAAAACACTAATAATGTTTATTAAACCTTAAAAACAATGTTTTAAAACATTTTAAAAATATATTTTTTTAACATTATTTAACAATGTTTAAACATTTACTAAGTAATGTTTAAAAGAAAAAGTTTTTAAACGTTATTACTGTTTAAAAATAATTTAGTGTTTTTTAAAAACTGGAAATTACTAATTTGACACATTTTTATTAAGGTTTTTTAAATGTTAAATCATTAATGTATCAATGTCATATAATTTTAGGCTTTAAAATAATAATTTAATTTAATAATTTAATGCCACTTACATTAAAATATCACTTTAATTATTCATCTTACGTCTGAACCTCCAGCACTTCAATGTCCACATGTATCAAACATGGCTCTCCTCCTTCGCCTTCAGATGAAATAAATCAGGGGAATTAAATTAAAAAGCAACTCAAAGTGTAGCACTAATTGCTGCTGAGGCCAGGGATCGTCTACCTGACCAGGAAACCAGAAACTTGCTTATAATTCTGCCTGCTAATTAGAACCTTCTGAATCCTCTTCCTCTCTCTTTGAAACAAGCCCACGCTCTTCCGGTCCAGCACAGCGCCTAATCAAGCTCTAATAGGACTCGGCAGATATTTGCAATGACCCTACAGAGTGCAACGTGAAGCCTGCGGAAAGCCCATCATCAAGTAATTACAGACTGAACTATAGAATACGTGAACAGGAAGGTAGAAGGAGGGAAAAGAGCGATCCTGTAGTCCTGTATCTACAGTAACGCTACCAGGTAGGCTGCAAATTACCAAGTCAGCACAAGATGTTCGCCCACGCATGAGGGAAATGGAGAGTCTGTTAGCATGAAAATACAATCTCATCAAAGAAAAACATCAAACTTTCATTTGATTTGTTGCATAACAATAAGCAAAAATATTACTTTTAGGGTTAAAAGTATTAGTGCAAAACCCACTTTTGTCCCCTCAACTTCAAAAATATTTATATAAAACCCCAAAACACCAGATAAAGTTGCTTCTGCATCATAAGAAATGAAATGTTGACCAACATCTGTTATAAAGAGTAAAATATTCCTTTCTCTTCTTCCTGCTCATGTTTCCAGATTTGATGTGCAGCTAATTTGCTTTAATATTTGCCATTTTGTAGTATATAGGGGTTTTATGATGTTTGAGAAAACTCGAGACTCAGCTGCTGCAGGCAAGAAGCAGAAATAGATGGAGACTAATTACCATATCCATAAATGTGTGCACACTAAATGAGGTATAGAGTGAAATCTGTGCCAACTTATAGAGAAGGCATGGAAGACATCTTAGTGTGTCATTTTATTGAGCTTTTAGAGAGTTTTATTAGAAGGGAATTTAATCTTTACAGGAAATATTTCTTCCTCTTTTTTTGTCCTCCACTTGTCCATTTATCTCATTTTATCTAGAACAATGCAAAAAAATGGACTGGATAGAAAATAATAGAATAAGCAGCCAAAGTGTACGTACTGAGCTTTGACTGTAAATGGTGCTATGGGTATGGTGCCAACAATTGCATCATAGCTAAAACTGCACATCTAATTTTTAATTTAGATTCCTATTTAGTAATGACATTTTAAATCACTTTTCTTCAGCTTCACAGTTGTGAACTACTCTGTGTTGCATAAAATCCCAGTGAAAAACATCTGTAGTTTGACAGTGTGAATACTTTTGTGAGGCTTTGTTCCTTTTCTAATTAGAAACTGAGCTACCGCTATATTTAGGTGCAGCAGTGTTTTTGTGTGAGCTGATAGAGAGTAAATGAGACAGAGAGGGCAAACAGAGAGCATTTTGACGTCAAAACGTTTGCTTCAGGCTGGGATTAGACCACATTTCCATTTTTTTTATTCTGAAGGCTGAACAGGATTCCAAGCTTGTGCACCTCAGATGTACAAACACACACACGCAGAAAGCTCTGAGACATTTCAGAGGGCTGGATGAACACAGCCAGCAGCCATCCAGGCCTTTAAAATAGGTCAACTATCAGAAGTTACCCCGAACAGAGAGGCACGGACAGCTGCGCTTCGCTTTGGGCGCCGTCGAAAGAGCAAAGCCCAGACACCGGCGAGATAAGCTCTCCGGCCAAGAAGGGGCTTAACGCCGCCATCAGGCACAGCTCCTGATGCACACAACACACTCCATGGGATATCGCTTTCATAATGACATTCACAGCTTAAGGAAGTGTCACAGTTTCCCACTAAAGTACCTGAGAGTTCCTTTAAATATACACTTAGACACAAAACAGTGTCAGAGGAGCTGAAAATATTCTCAAAGCGCTCATTAGCACAAAGTTCCTACATAGTTAAACGGGAATAGGAGCACATGGCAATTAACTTCTAGTATTTTCAAAGAGTAGTTAAGAAGAAGGATCTCAAAAGTGTTCAAAAAGACAGAGCCTGGGTGATTATTTCTCCACTGAGATGTTTAAGATGATGCATTTTCCTTTTGATTCACCGCAAATGATTTAGCTGAATTATAACTGAAAGCCCCTGAGCTGCGATAACACATGAGAAGAAAATCACGGTTCAAAAGACCTTAAAATGACCTGTTATGCTTCCTTAAACAGGTTGGGATAGGGCTGTGGGTTTTACAAAACATGTTCAACACATATTTTGCACAAAATTAATCTTAGATAATTAAATTTCTGTCTGATAGTTATGTGTATTTTGAGCTCCTTTCAGAATGAGCTGTTTAGGGCGTCTTCACTTTAAATCCAAATAAGCTGCTGCTGGCCACGCCCACCAACTCAACGTTTACCACGACATGTTAAAATGGTTGCACACAGATGAGCAATTATACAACTGTTCATCTTTGAAAAGCAGAAGTGGAGAGTCCTGCGCAACCAACAAGAATGCAGCAAGTAGTTTCTGGATGGCAAGTAAACAACAAAACAGTTGGCTTTTCCAGCAGCTATTTTAAAGAACATACAGAGGTAAAACCAGCTGACTAAACATGCTGGAGCTACACCTGAGTTGCTAGGTAACAGCAAAATGTTTTTGAAACGGCTCATTTTCCAGACACCAAAAAACATTAACTTATTGCCAAAAAGAACAGCTGAGAGTTTTTGTTTTCCAGTAGCCATTGTACAGCGCATGCATAGATAAAACCAGCTGACCAAATATGGTGGAGCTCAGCTTGGGTTGCTAGGTAACGGACTGGGCTTTGCTAGGGTTGCTACGTGAAAGATAGTGTCTGCTGATTTGTGACGTTATATCCATAGATTTTTGAAACGGGTCATTTTCCAGACACCAAAATAAAAAATAAAAGCAACATTTTTCAGTTGCTATACATATGCTACATCAAATATGAAATAAAAGAAATTTGATACATTTTTGAAATTGGGTCTCTGTCTCTTTAAAAACTCCAGCTCTTTCTTAAACTCCGCCTTCAGGAAGTCATCAAAACATGGCTTCTCTGGTTGTAATTAGCAACCAGGCGGTTGCTAATTGCTGCTGGCTAGTCTGAAGGAGATGAGTGGGGGAGTCAAATGGGAATGTCACTCTGTATGGGGAAGCTTGGAGACCTGGAAGCTGCAGCTCCGAGGAGAAGTTGCGTCTCAAAGGCGGGGGCTATGTCCACTCAGGCGTTTTGCACAGCTGGATGGTTGCTATGGAGATTAAAGGATTTCTCAAACATGCATGAAAGAAAAAAACAACACTGCAGGTATGTTTTTGATGACATGATGTAAAGCTGGAAAAAAGGCCATTAATACTGCCAAGTTTTTAGAAGCAGTAGAGATCCAAATGGAAGTACAAAACCCTGCAAAATGTGAATTTAAAAGGAGCTCAAAACAGTCAGAATGAGCAGACTAAAATCTCATGTAAAATGTAATGAACACGTTTTGCACAGCCCACAGATAATCTGTTCAAGGAATAATAATAAGTCACCTTTAACACTTTTTCCATCTATATAAACCTGTAAAATCAGACAAACAGTAAGAGGAAGGGCTTTTTTTTAACTAAACAGACTCCTAAACATTTTTTGTACAGCTGTAAAACCAAAAAATGTTTTCACAAGTCCAACGTGTTTAGAAAAACATAGCGTATTTGTTCAGGACTTGAATTAAAGGGCCAGTCTGTTTGTGCACTCCTCTGTTTCCTTTATATCAAAGACTATTATCAACTCTGACACATAATTATAGCTCTGCTTAGATCACAGCTGAGAATTAGCAATTACTTTATTTAATGTCCTGAATGTGCTCTTAACAGAAAACATTGCAGGAATTTCTTTTCACCCAAACTGCAGAGATGAGATCAGCGGGTTAAAAAGGCCACAGCTTGTTGTTACTCTCCACTTGACATGGGTCCCTTGAGGGGAGCCCTGCCCCACAACCACGCTGCGTTTCCAACAGCAGGGGAATTCCCGAGACGCCAAAACGAGCGCTATTTTTACTCTACAAAACATGATCCGGCCTGGAGATGAAGCGCTGAGTAATTTTTTTCTTTCTGTTTCTGAATGAAAGCAGAGGGAACGCCCGGGACAGGAAAAACTCTGAGAGAAACAAGTGTATGAATGTTCCTCGTTGCTGCACAACTAACACGTGTCACATCCACACAGGGGACAGTGGAGAGAAAAACAAACATTAGTGAGGAGTGGCTAGAGATTATATATACATGTACATCAACCGAAGAACTTTAATTTATCCTAAAGGGAAATTAAGGGTAGATTCACACCAGCCCTGTTTAGCTTGCTGTATTCAAACTGTAGTCCGTTTGTCTAGGAAGTCCAGTTCATTTGCAGTGGTGTGAATGTGCAATCAAACTCTGATGTGAACTTGTTACCCTGCAACCTCGGATGGCTGAGGGTAATGTAGCAGATGATCTTCCCTCAACGTGTGATGCTGCGATATAGAAAAGACGAGACACACGTTGAGGCCTTTTAACTTCAACAGGAAGATTTATTCTTCTCGTGATGACCATACTCTATATACAACACTACATATGCAATACTTCATATCAAATACTTCAGGTATCAACAAATAACCCTTCGATTCATTACATTACAAATGACTGCAATATCCCTTTAAACCGAACAAGAATTATTTTAACATGCTCCATCATGAATTTTATTCAATGGCAAAATATTTTAGATAGCTTTTAATTATCCAAATCAATTAGCTTTGTTTTAACTCAAATATCTTGTCCCTTTTCCTCAGACCTTTTGTATTTTTAACTGTCAAAATAAAAATATATGGATTTGCTTTTAACTATTTTAACAGCTTTTACAATTTTTATTCTGAGGGTTTTGTGTTGTTTTTTCTGTCGTTATTGGTGCAGCGTCCCTACAGGCGAGGAGGGGAACAAGTTTTTGGAAGGGTTTGGATCATTTGACACAGTGAAGCAAAACACAGCAGCTGGAAATGTAACAAATGTTGAAATTTTGGTCCCAAATCAAACCGAGACTACTGGACTATCAGGTGTGAAAACGTCCTAACGGTGGATTTAACCGCTTTAACCAAACTCTAGTTTGTTTGTCTAGAAAGTCCAGTTTGTTTGGGGAGGTATGAATGCAGAATCAGTCCCTTATGTGGACCAAAAAAAGCAAACTCTGGTCCGCCTGAAAACCTCGGTCTCGGTTCAGTTGAATGTGAACGGAGACCGCTAAAAAAACAGAAAGTGGACTACGCCGCAGGGCATTCTGGGTAGATACAATCAAAACAAACGCATGAGTGTAGCACTAGCGGGAGAAATGGCTTGTGGTCTTTTACCAAAGACAAAAGAGAAATACTACAACCGCTAAAATCCACTGAAACCACCAAAACGGATAAAGAAGTCAGAAGTTTGATAATAGGCCATATTTAAATAATAAGTATTGGTTTTGGTGATGCTTATTATTGTTATCAAATCGATACCAAAATATGCAGTATGAAGTTTTATTTATCTGTGTTCTTCGTTGTTTTTAAGAGGTTTCTAGCTGAGAAACAGAGGTGTATTTTAATCACAGTTGGTCCATTCAGACGGCTAAAAGCTTTCAAATTAGCCAAATCTGATCATTTATGTCATATTTATTTGTCAGGTCATCTGAAAGTTGTGCAGGCAGCATTTTTACACTTTTATTCAAGTGCTCTACATGTCCTCTTGCAGTCCTGGCAATGCAGACAAAGAGTTTGTTATCACCGTAGGGGATACAACACAAGGCCATTGTGTGATGTGTTTGATCCTGTAAGACATGGGGAAGTTGCAGGTACAGACTGGAGCACAATGAAATGTCCACAACCTGAAGGGTCTGTGTTATAGATTTAAACTGTTGCTGTTCACTTTTCACATGTTGAATTTTTGAAATAACAACGTAAAGCACTGTTAGACTTTCCTGTTGTGTCAATGCTTGTGCATAACTGAGGTCCACAATTCTCTTCCCAAAATCCTGGATGGTGTGTTTTGAATTTTCCATTACGTCTGGCATAGGGGTGCACCGACAAATTGACAAGTCGATTATTTGGCCACAATTTCCTTAATTTTGAGAAATCGGCAATCGGTTTATTTGTCTTGTGTTCGAGAGTTGCTAAATTTAACAATTTTGTTGCTTTCTTTAGTGCACAATGACAATAAAATGAATTCTGATTCTGACGTGAAAAATATCCAAATTCCCATTTGCCGCCATTTCTGTTCTTCCATTTGGGGCTCAGCTGCTTCTAAAAACAGCCAAAGCTTTTTTGGCAATAAGTTAATGTTTTTTTGTGTATGGAACATGAGCCGTTTGGAAAAACTTCCAGATTTTTAGGTCACATTCCACAACCACTGCGCTGTTACCTAGCAACCCGAGTCAAGCCAAGCCCTGTTACCTAGCAGCCCCAGCCAAGCCCAGCCTTGTAACCTAGCAACCCAAGTGGAACTCCAGCACATTTGATCAGCTGGTTTTACTACTATATATATATATATATATATATATATATATATATATATATATATATATATATATATATATATACATATATATAATGGCTGCTAGAAAAGACAAATGTTTTACTGTTGACTTATTTTTGGTTGTTCTTTAACACATAGAAATATTTTAACTGATCTGACTGACACACAACAGGAAAAAGTTTAGTTTGATTAACACAAAGTGAGAAAAAAAGGTTACATCTCTTTTTTGTAGTATGAACAAATAGTTTGTTTCCATGTTATTTGTGAAAAACACACTCATACAATAATGATAATCAGAACATTTTGTTGGTGAAAGCTCCAGAAAAGCCTTTGAGGGTGTAAATGATGATTTCTGATTGGTGGTTTCTGCTCTGTTCATTCGGCAGTCGTTTTTCTGGCGGCCGCAGTAATCATTTAAGTTATGTGTCACTGCCTTCCACTGGCTCCGGTTCCCCAGGGCCCAACCACTTGTTCTGAGCAATAAGCTAATTGATTGAAACATTCATCATCATCCAGGACCACGTTCTGCCATGAGACGTGCCCCGAGGGTGGCCATGTCCCAAAGAGCGACAAAACACACTAATGAAAGTGCTGACAGTGAAAGATGGGAGCAAATGTTCACCTTCATCAGCACAAGTTTCTCAAACAGGAAATTCAGTTGCATTTCTAGATGACCATTTTTGTGTTTGTTATTAACACAATTTGGTTATGAGACAGGCGTACAAACATTATCAAGGGAATTGTTATGTTTGCATTTAACTAAATAAATGCAGTCACTCAAACTTAATTAATTAGAATAGATTCCTTTTGACATGTCTATAAATCAAACATGAGTTATATTTTGTTTGATGGGGGAAACTGTGATATTAAAACCCAAACACAAATCTACTCGTAAAAACTGAATTTACATTTGTCAGATTAAAAGCACCTTTGGAAAACAACCTATAAGCAGGTATCAAACATATTTTTGAATGTTTTTTATTGGTTCATTAACTGTAAGCAAGAAATAATCAACTTTAACATAAATAAAACCTTTAAAACTAATGTCTGTGGGGAAATAATCATTACAATGGACTTAACTTGTGAGCTGAGTTTCAAAAATACGTAGACTTTTCATTAATATTATAATTTACACTCACACATTATAATGGCTGGAAACAAAGGCGCAATTATACAACTCTTTGAAAAGCAAAAGTGGAGCCTCCTGCACAACCAACAAGAATGTAGCAAATGGTTTTTGAATGGGAAGTCACAACAAAACTCTTGTCTTCTCCAGCAGCCATTGTATAGGGTATACAGCAGTAAAAGACCAAATGTGCTGGAGCTCCGCTAGGGTTGCTAGATAACGGGCATTGCTAGGTGAGGGGAAGTGCTTGCTGATTTGTGATGTTACATTTGGGAGGGATTTTAAAGAGCTCATTTTCCAGGCACAAAAAAAAACACAGCTGGAATGTTGTTTTTATCTCTTTAACTGCTTTTAGAAGCAGTAAAAACCAAAAAGGAAGAACAAAATGAGAATTTTTGCATAACAGGTCCCATTTAAGTCTTCAAAAATCCTTCCTGAAAAGCAGAAAAGCAGAAGTAAAGCCTCCTGCACAACCAAATTTGCAGAAATGCAAATTTGCCCACACAAAAACGGCTGACATGCAAAAAGTTGCATTTCATATGAAAATGTTCATTGGACAAAGGGATTCTTATTTTTTAAACCAGCTTTAATGCTGTTTGAATCAAATGAAACATGATGCATATCTTGAATTAAAGCGTTAACTTTCTAACAGTATGTAACAAAATCAGTATTGGTACATTTTTATCAGTTTCTATCTTTACCCATCGTGGATGTGAAAAAAATTAACTTAAGATGTGTGAACAAAATAAAAACCATAGCAGACCAAGTTGCATTTCCAGAAGGTGAGCCGTCCCTTATCACCTCTAACTTCCCTAACAAGAAAGCTGTAACAGATATGGCTATAGCTTACTGTAATTCCTATTTGCACAGACGTGTAATTTATCTTTTGTTTATGGAACCGCCATGACACTAATGAGCACTTGTGCACAAAGAAGCTGTCATACAGGGAATTACGCACGCCGCCGCCGCGCGCTACAACCACAACAACGTCTTACCAGTCGACCAAAGTTCAGACACACTCCTGCGCTGACAGCACACACAGATCTGTGTTTTCCAAACAAACATGCCATCAACCGTGTGTTTCCATCTTTACACACACACACAGAGTCAAAAGCCACTCTTATTGAATATACGCAGAGAGTGGAAGTACTCAGACAAAGAGAGTGATTAATTATTAACAGATGCTCACTACCATACATTACAACACATGCATTATGAAGGAGTTTCATCTGCAGCATGTCTGTGAAATATATCAGTCTTCAAGAGGCTGAAGCTTGTTTCATTGGCTCACCTCATCTGGAAACGTTAATAAGCTTAAATAAGTCTAATAATTGGGTAACTGTTGGGTTTTCCGTCCAATAACACTGTCAAATCCTGACCTTATGATGAAATGTCAATCTTTCATTTCTGTATATTTCTCTTTAAATGTTTGGCACAAACCAAATAAATCATTTCAGAAAAATTAACCTGACAGCAGCTGTGGAGAACGGAGGTGGAAGTATCATGCTTAACGCATTGTCTAATGCATAAACCCATATGTTTACCTGTAAATAAGTTATTTTCTCCATTAGACATCAATATGTGACCATTTCTTACTTAAAGTAGTCTGACAGAAGAAAACCTTTATTGCTATAGGCTGCTAAGTACATTAACAGCCTATTCAACCTATTCATCTTTTGGTAAACTATGGGCTTGTAAAGTAGTATTGTTTTTGTTTGGATAATTGGATAATTTATCGAATTGATTAATGTTTTTCCCAGCATTACATGTTTACCTTTATAGTCTCTCTTTGGTTAGATATGTTTTAATCAATTTTACTTCTGAGATGATAGGGTAAGGAAAAAACAACATGCTTTGGCTAAAAATCCCTTTCACAAGCTCACAAATGTAAATTGTTCAACTTTGTGCTGATTAAATTTTGACAACAGCTGATTGTTTAACACTCAGGCAGAGAACAATATGACAGTAACCAAGGTTTTCCCCAGAAAACTTGCTAAGCCTGGTGGTTTGGTGCTAGGGCGGCCATTCACCCAGCGGCCCGTCGTGGTTTTGAGTTTAAAAAATGTTTAAAGTTGACAGAAAATTTAAATATTACTTGATAATTATGTGCTATTGAAAGATTGGAAGATTAACACCTGAACATCAACTATAAAGGCTTAAAAATGCAAACATTTTATAAAGAGTTAAATAAATAAACAATGCTAAGCCACATATATTTCCTCTAATCTTACATCTCAGTTTCCATCTGCTAAATGTTTTACTTGGGTTTTATGTTCTGACCCTGGAAGCAGACTCCTGAGACTTGAGCCTCCGTTTGTTGCTAATGGGTACAAACTTACTCTGCTTGTTTCATGCAAGGTGATGCATTCAGTGTCCACAAACAAAAACACATCATATTTCATCGCAGGGCAGCCTTGGTGGAGGTAATAACTGAGGCGAGCTATAGCTGCCTTTCATAAAACTTCATGAGGAATCATGACGTCTTTCTTCCCTACAACCATTTTTTTACAAACAATCTTTAAAAATCTATAACGGAGACTGACAGAATGTTTAAATTTATATTTAGAGTTTGTTTAATTTAGTTCTGATATAGTTTGTGTGGTAAGGTATTTTGTTATGTCGCTGTAACATTTGCAAGATGTTGAAGCACTTTTGTGTTTAATCTAATTTTTTGAAGGAATACCGTTATGTCTTTTTTTAATGTTTGCAAAGGATTTTTATTGTAATGTTTGGTGTGGACCCCAAGAAGAGTACGTAGTCTCTTCTACAGTAGAACCTAATGGGGATTACAGCTGTTATGATTCCTCAAAGAATTAGAGGAATTTTAATAATTCCTCGAGGAAAATTATCTGCCTCAAAGTTTTGTTAAATTATGTTTTATTATTTAGCGCACCGTGTTCTGGGCGGGTGATTATTTATGTTGCGCAGCGCTCTCACTGCCTCCTGAGTTATTGACGAATGCTAAGTGTTAGCAGCATAACATCCAATTTTTAAGGCTCTACCGGAGAATACGGGACTATTTCATTGAGTTATAATAATGTCCGGGTTTTTGTTGTTTTTTTTAAGTATCCTTAAAATAACTGGTGCGATGCCTGGAGTACAGCAGCCTTTCTTGCTTCCTGTTGGCTGGTTCAGAGCGAACGGCGGCGAAGAGCACGGCGGGTGTATTTATACCGGTGAGCAGATAAACTGAACACTGCAGGCGGCTGCGCTGTAGTTGATGCTTAACATAACTGCAGCTTTACAGATAAACTGGAAGATAAATTTCATATCATCCCGGTCTCAACAAATGGGCGGCGGAGCGCATCGTGGCGGTACATAGCTGGTAGATGAGCTTCTGAGTGTGACGAACAAAGGAGTCAAATCACATCGTTAACACAAAAGCCATAGATGGCTGGGCAATGTGAGGGCGGATTTTTTTTTCTTTAAATCAAATGCGCTTGGATCTTTATTATTAAACTGAATATAATTTCAGATTTTTGTATAATTTATGTCCAGGTTCACTTAAAAAGTGAGCTACTATTGTTAAAGGTTAATTTTCTGAACTACTGAAAAGTAATTGTTAGGAATGCTTGAATATTAAAAATTTTGCTGATATCCAACAGTAACACTGCTGTTATGGTAGTATTTACCAGTATTTTATTTTATCAAATGTTTTATTCGATTAATCATCAGAATAACTGACAGAATACTCAATTACTCAAATAATTGTTTACAACAGCACTGATGGGAATCCTTAAATAAACAAACTGCAGCTTAGCAGTTGCAACCAACAGTTTGTTTGCTAGACATTGATGGAAAACTCAGAGCGTACGTCTGTGTTCATAAATTTAAAAAGACAGCCTTGTTAAGCGTTAGCCAGCAGTAACAGCAACACTGAGAAGTAATCAGACCTCCATCCATTTTGTCAGCAGTCATGCTGATTTACTGCTTTTCCTTTCAGAGCTTCATGGGGTCGTGGGTGTATTACAGTTCACTTTCCAAAGCCAATCAATCCCTGTCTGGGCCTCATGTCCGGTGCACTCACCTCCATAGTGCTCAGGTTGCATCGATGGGTTCCAGCAAACCAGCCGTCAGTAGAGCACTGGTCGATATCAACATCCTGTAGATTAACGTCCACCCGCACCACACCCCTACAACACAGGACGACATGACGCTTAAAGAGGGAACCAATGATCAAATAATTGACATTTAGCTGCATAACTGTTGGCAAACGACAAAACCTAACATACTTTCTTCTGGATTTTGAAAAAGTTACTATGGAAAAATATTTAGGGTAGATTCCCTTAAAAGGCAGCAGATCAAAAAGTTAAGTTTGGGGAGTCGATCTCAGTTTCATTTTGGGCCAAATCAAAAATCTGAATGTTCTTAAAGGGCCAGTTGTGCCAGAATGTATCGATAAAACCCATTAAACTGTTAAAATATCAATAACTGTTTGTTTCATGGGTGTGCCGCGGTGGTGTAGGGGATAGCCGACCCATATTTGGAGGCATTGAGTCCTTGACGCAGACATCACGGGTTCGACTCCCGGACCCGGCGATCTTTGCTGCATGTCTTTTTCCCTCTCCTTCCTCTTCTCATGTCAGCCTACTGTCACATAAGGGACACTAGAGCCCATAAAAAGACCCCCTGGAGGGGTAAAAAAAATATATATAAAAAAATAATAATAATAACTGTTTGTTTCAGCATTCGGTGTTTCCTAAAATGAAATAATATTCATCATCTTTTCACACTGATCAATCCATCCAGAATTTTGTGATTATTGTTTGCAGCTCAGCTTATTTGCAGTGAAAAAGCTAACCACAGCAGCTGAAAATGTAGCAAATGTTGTAAATTTGGTCCCAAATCAAACCAAGTACTTGATAAGGTTGAAAACTCCCATAAAGTGCCCTGCAAAACACAACAATCCTTTAGATATATTTCTCTCAAATAACTTAAAATATCCAATTTAACTCATTAAATAAGCTCAGTGATACCAGTGAGCTATCGACTCTCTGATCTTCCTCAGAGACGAAGATCGCTCTCTGATTCTGGCAAATATTTTCTCTGTTGTGGGAAGCTGTAACTTAGCAAGTGTAAAAAGTTACTTTATTTACCTTTTTTTATTATTATTTAAATATAATTAATGACGGCTGAAATGCACCCCTTTGACCTCAGCCCACACACACTTGCGCTAAACTTAAAAATAAAACACAGCTGGAGGCAAATCTGTGCCGACTCAAAGCTGTGTGAAACTCGGGTTGTTCAACATATCTCTGCTGTGTCACGACATTTGAGATTTTCCCTCCACTTTCCAGATCATAATTTCCCTTCACGGAAAATTGCATACAGTATAGACGCTAATAATGAGAGGAAGAAAGACGATGGGAAGTAGCTTCCAGCAAAAATAAGACAGGAATTAACTCAGCATCTTGGTTGGCTGTTAAATATAGATGCACATAACTTTGGCCTTATAGTACAAATTACAAGCATGTTATTCATGTAGATTCCCAGTACAGCTGTAATAAGGACCAAAGCAGTTTTAGCTAAAGTAATATAGATTTGATTTAATAATGCATTTTGTCACCCTTTTGCTTCATTAAAGAGTATATAATAGTTTCATAACACAGTAATGAAGAACAGTATTTACATACAACATATTCATCACCTGTTTTCATTTTGTATTAAGACTTTATCTAAAACACTGTAATTATGCCACTGTACTGCAGCCATCCAACTGTTCGGGTCTAATACAGATAATATTTTCATGCCATCATATTTCTTTGTTCATTCACACCTATCGCTTGTAGTTCTCTCAGGACCATTAAGCTCAATTTGCTGATGCAGCAACAAAGCCATCCATTACACACCAATAAAGAGAAGCACAAAGGTTGGGGGAAGAGACTGGATGTGACTGCTTCAAACTCAGAATCTCAGCTTCCATCTCTAATGCTACTTAAATGTATATTTTAATGTAAAATCAACTGGACATGAAGTTGAGAACAATTTATGTAAATTAAGTTGGATGATAAATAAGTAAAATGCTTTTCATGTTGGTATTGAATTAGCTTTGAATTCTATTTAAATAGTGATGTTTGCTAAGAAAGGTAGCCTCAATCAACCATCAATGAAGATGAAAACATTGAATATACAAGATTAAACAGTCCGGTAAAGAATGCGATTAACATATTTAAGATCTTTATTTTCAGATTCATTAATGTAAGACTTTTTAAGGATGCGTTGACTCCCTGCTTTTTCAGGTCCAATCAAGTCTACAGGGTGGGCCATAAGTTTCCATACATAGGAGAATGTAAAATGGATATTTCTGTTATATTTCAGATACCCAAGAAGATGAGTTTGACAAAAGAGCAAATTATACTGATGACTGGATCGGGAAGCAGTCGCATGGTTGCACGAAACTTTAACAGAAAACATGGAACGAGCGTCACACTGTGGCAAAACATATTTGCAAGTTTCAGAAAACTGGAAATGTTTCAGATCAACCACAAAATGGTCCAAGGCGTGCAGCGATTACACAGAGTCCCACAAAAATGAAAACGGTTCTCCAGTATGAAATGTTTATTTTTCTATGTATGGAAACTTAAGGCCAACCCTGTATATACTTTTCACCACTGGATAAAATCCTCTGGCTTCACACACACAGTTTCACAAATATTGCTGCTTTGGCATGTCCTCCAGGTATCCAGGAGTTGGTTTACTGTGTCCAGCTCCCAGTGGACACACCAGCCGAGTGCAAGCTTCTTTCTGTCTGTACTCTTAATAATAATAACTGCTGGTTTGATCCTTCTTTGGGGCAAACTGACCTCAGTATTTTCTGCTGTGCTGCTGATTTAGCTGAGAAATTACTTCCCATTTTTGGGTATGTAATCTGCACAAACTCAGTGCAAAGAAATCTAACTTCAATTTTGAGATTTTGTTTCTGCAGTCAACTCCTCCTCTTCTTTGTTTCTGCTTCCATCTCCATGGGTGGTCTTTAGCATGCCAGCCAATGTAGACATATGGTGTGTAAAATAGCTTGTGAGAGAAGAGAGAGAAATAAAAGCGAATGTCTGCCGGGCAGGACACAGAGTTAATGGCTGAGAGAGTGTGTGGCAGAGGGGCTGGTAATTTGAGAGTGACGATGAGGAGCTGAGGCATCATGATGGCCATCGAGGCCCGTGGGCATAAAGACGGGATTACCACAGAGAGTAGGAGATAGAGGCCAGGAAACAAAGAGCTCAGTCATTTCATCCGCCAATTTTTGAGTTTAAAGGCCTGCACAGCTAAGAGAGACTGGCATCCTGTCTTTATCACATTTTGTCCTGAAGTTGACTAAAACTGTTGAAAAACATCGTACAGAGGTAAAACCAGCTGACCAAACATGCTGGAGCTCAGCTTGGGTTGCTAGGTAACAATGAGTGTGACATTTTATTTATTCATTTCATTCATTTACAGTTTTAAATGAACATGTCACATGTTGATAAACAAAAGTTTTGAATGAAAAGCAGCAGTTGTAAGAAAAAAAATGTAACATAGCCAAATCCTTCTCTCAAATTTATCCTACATTTTCACTGGATGCGAGTGAAGAAGCAGCCAAAATGCAAAGAAAAGGTTTGAAAGACATTCAGAATACCAAGAATAATTTACTAAAAGGACTAAAGTCTTTGCCCAAGCTTTGAGAACCAATTATATACAGCTGTGAAACAAATTAAGAGACAATTGAAAACTTGCTGATTATTCCACCAAATATTGATTTCTGAACTCTTCCTGAGTTAAAACATTAATATTGTTGTTTCTAAATGAACAGGAACTTGTTTTCTTTGCATTATTTGAGGTCTGAAAGCACTGCATCTTTTTCGTTATTTTAATCATTTCTCATTTTCTGCAAATAAATACTAAATTTTAATTTCAGAGACATGTTGTCAGTAGTTCATAGAATAAAATAACAGTGTTCATTTTACTCAAACATATAAATATAAAAAGTAAAATCAGAAAAACTGATAGTTTTAATTGGTCTCTTAATTTTTTCCAGAGCTAAATAAGTTAAGAAAAAATATGAGTTGTGAATTAATATGAACTTATAATGAATTGGAATTTGAAAACAAAAAAATGGTAAAAAATCCCAAGTTTTTAATGATGAAGCATTAAAAACATAATACACAGCAAATTCTGCAGAGTTAAATCAACACTATGCAGAGTCTATTTGGTCCTTATCAAAATTGGTGTTAATTTAACTCTTTTAGAGTTATTTCAACAAGAAATTAAGTAATTTTAACACTTGAAATAGTTATAATTACTCAAAATGTTGTTGAAATAACTCTGTAAGGGTTAAATTAATGCCAATTCTGACAAATAGACTCGGCATAGTGTTGATTTAACTCTGCAGAATCGTTGTGTATGTCTAAGGAGTAACTGTCTAAAGAAGTTGATGTTGACGCAGAAAAGGACAAATGTCAGCTAAGAATAATCCACCTTATTCAAACCCGCCCACATGTCCAAGAAAGACCTGAATGCACACTCTGTGCCCTGATAGGAACACATGTCTGTCCTTTGAGAGCGGCCCGGTCTCTGCATTATGTCACGCAACGATCACAATGCGAGAGCCGGCCGGGTCTTCCCAATGAAAACGTCTCCTGTGTCTCTCCAGTGATGGAAATGCATTAAGTTGACAGGACACGCCGGAGCTAATGCAAGTCAAGCCGCCGGGCACAATGCTGCTCGACTACGAGCATTTCAGTGCAGGTCGGGTCATTTTATTGAGTTCTGTCGCCGAGCATCAAAAGAGATGTGGCAGCCGCGGGGGGGAAGGAGCTGCGATTGAATGACAATAAAGACTGCTTCCATTTTGGTTCTTTCCATCTCACTTTTTGCATTCCTGATTTCAAAGTAAATTCAGACAAACCGTGTTTTAATTATAAAACAGAAAACCTAATTAACTTTACACATCCAAAAACATAAATGATAACTTTCAGAAATAAAAGCTCACATTTATAAGCTGTCTTTTCAGATTGTGCACATTTTTCTACTTCCATATGAGTCTTTACTGCTTCTAAAAACAGCTTTAAAAAAAGCACTTAAAAAAAAAACTCCATCTGTTTTTTTGGCAATAAGTTCATGTTTTTGGTGTCATTAAAATGGGCCGTTTTAAAAACCTGCCGTTTCCTAAGTCACATTTCATGGCCTCTGTGCCGTTTCCTAGCAACCACAGCCGAGCCCATCCTGTTACCTAGCAACTCAAGTGGAACTCCAGCAAGCTAGTTTTACCTCCATATCTACTGTACAATGGCTGCTGAAAAAGAAAAGTTGATTTACCATTCAGAAACCATTGCTGCATTGTTGTTGGATGTGCAGGAGGCTCTACTAATGCCTAGAAACCCAAGCTGAGCTCCAGCATGTTTTGTCAGCTGGTTTTACAATGGCTGCTGGAAAAGACATATGTTTTGTTGTTGACTTACTTTCCAGAAAACATCTGCTGTGTTCTCACCGGTTGTGCAGGAGGCTCTACTAATGTTTTTCAAAAGTGTACAGTTGTATAATTGTGCATCAGTTTGCAGCCATTTTCACGCCCGAGTGTAAACGTTGAGTTGATGGGCGAGGCCAGCAGCAGCTTATTTGGATTTAAAGTGACAAGACGCCCTAAAACAGTTCATTCTAAAAGGAGCTCAAGATAGAAAGAACTGAAATCTGAACTGAATAGAGCAGACTGAAATCTCATTTTCTGATTTTGTGTAAAAATAAAAAAAAGGCCATGACTGTTTTGCATTGCCCATAGACCTGCCCTAACCTGTTCAAGGAAACATAACAGGTTACTTACAACATGGGAAAAATGTTTTGATAATAAGTAAAATAATCTGGAACAGGTACTTTTTTATCAACATTAAGGAATTATTTACTTAAAACAAGCCTCTATATATTGCTGAAAAGATACTTGTAAGTTAGTTTTGACTTATTTCAAGTGCACTAACATAATTGCACTAGAAGCTAGACCCAAAATCTGGTGTTCACATTACATTCTCCATCCAGTCAACTAGGCTTGAGCTATTTTGCAAATAAACTAAATCAATCCAGGGGATGAATTCAAATACTCAATTTATCCAAATAAAGCTGAAAAAATCTCTCTAGCAACATCAAGCGTATACATCTCTGTGTTCGCAGCAGAAAGCCTGAGTGCTTCTATTTTCTGAAACTCTGACATTTACAGGTTGAGGGCATCGCATCGACAGGCCACCTGACACAGCCGTGGAGCCCCACTGACGTCAGGAGGATCACCTCGGGGGTCTTTAACCCGCGCTCGCTCCGAGGTTATGCTCACTTCAACTTCTCCTCTCATTCCTCTGTCCTCATTGGGTCAGGAAGCTAAAGTGGAATACTTCAGCAGGACTCCTGTTGCTTTGCTAAGCTGCAGATCTTCACTGTTTCTCATCATGAATTGCCTCTTTTTTTTCTCTCTCTTTCTTAAACACCTACACTGCTTCGGCTCGAGTTAGCATCAAGCTTGATCGCGTTTAGCCTCGGGAACTGTTGGGAGCTTCTTCCTATTTGTTTCTGGACGGTGTCCATGGAAGCAGATGCTACCAGGTCCTCCTGGAGCTCATGGCCTCCCATCGAAGTCAAGCCGTCCAACATTACAGCTGGTTTTACACACATATTTGGAAGCAAAGCGAAGCCCTAACAATGAGAAATCTGCTGTCTGTTTAGAGCCCATTTAGCCTCTTGAAAAATCTCCACCAAACGTCTGCATTTCTCAGTCAAATCCAATGAATTTCTCTTATTTTGCCTCTGCTGTTGCTTCTGTGTGAGCTTCCCCTTCCTAAAGCAATTACAGCTTCTGCTGTGCAAGGTGAGTTTGAAGTCTGTTCACCACCTGCTGAATCATTTTTCTTCCTGTGCATCTCCACTTTGTGTCTTCGGCAATGCATCTGAGCTCAGAGTGATCTGCCAATTAGGATGGCGCAGCATCACCCCACAAAATGTCTGAAACTCCAACAATGCCGTCAACACATATACACACTAACAGCTTGAAAACTCAGGCAGTTTTGTAGGAAGTTAGCAGGAAAAAGAGATAAAGCATGAGCAGTGTGATATCTTACACCTTCTCAGAAACAGCAGGTCGATTTAAAATAGTGGAAAAAGTCTGGAGTCAGCACTCATTCTTTTATATCGGGGTTTCTGCAAGTTTCAGCAACTTAAAATTAAAACTTTTTAACACCATATGGGTGAAATTTAAGACCTGTGTCACGTCAGAAGTTTTTTTTAGCATAGAATGAACCGTATGGGTTGGCAACAGAAGTGATCCAGAGATGAAGACGAACGTTCTCCAGCAATTAATTTACACTTAAACCATAAAAAAGTGAATATGCTAGCAGAGCTGCAGACAAAAATTATTCTACAAAGAATCACATTTCACAGTTTTGGGAATCCTGCATCGATTCTTAAGTTGTATGTCTTTGCTCTTCTTATTTGCGAGTAAACTGCATATCGCATTACACATCCACTCAACCACCGTCACCGTATACGTTTGGAGTAATTTATTGATATTCTTATATTTGAGAAAAAGTCAGGCAGCTAAGCTAACCTAATACTGGTAATTTAAGGTACATCATTTTATGCACAAACCTATTTTCATTTCAATATAAACGGATTTGGTACAGTGTATAACGTTATAGAATTGGTTTAAATAAATGTTTTATTTCCTTACACCGTCTTTTCCTCTTGTCAGTCACATAATTTAAACAAAATCTCTAGATTGTGTGAATGGAAAAATTGGTTTCTGAATTAAAAATAGTTTCTGAGTCAAACTGTGACCATAAAAATTGGAATCGAATCGCTGAAAGATTTGCATCTCTGCTTGCTAGCTAGCTAGTTTTTCTCCTCCTTCTGTTTTCACCACAAGAACCAGAACCAATGGTTCTAATGGTGATAAAGGTCCTAATATACTTTTGCTAGCTAGTAAGGGTATATTAGCAGCTAGTTAGCGATAGCCTCATCCGCCTCAAGTCACAGAACGCAATGAAAATGTGACTCAAACACTTACCTGACAGAAAAGTCCCTTGAGAAAAAAAGATTACTTAGAATATACTACAAGATTAAATAATCAAGTCACCGCAAAATTTAAGATGTATTTAAAACCGACTTACCAATTTTTAAATGAATTTAAAACATTTTAAGGCCTTAATTTTAGATGCACGAGTTTCCAACATTTCAACCATTCACAACAAGACTGGTGTAAACGCACCTAACCCGGTGTAGTCTGATTTACTGAAACTCTAGTTTCTTTGTCTAGAAAGTCCAGTTCATTTGGGGAGGTGTGAATTTGTAATCAAACCTCCCAAATCAAACAAAATTTTTTAGTTTGATTCAAACCAAAAAATCAAACTCTGGTCCACCTACAAACTTTGGCCTTGGTTCGGTTAAAGTGAACTCTGGTGCAGTTTGAATGCAAATGTCAGCACCAACTGGACCAGAGAGCGCTGCAAAACCAGGAAGTGGACTATACTGCAGGGCATTCTGGGTAAATACAACCAAAACAAATGTGAGGGTCTAGCGCTAGCGGGAGAAATGACTTGTGGCCTTTGAAGACAAAAGAGAAAACATACAACCGCTAAAACCTGTTTCATTTTGTGAAGAAGAAGTGGAGCTCTCTAGCTGCGTTTCCATTTAAGTTAATAATGCACAAATTGGAATTATAAAATAAATTAACTTAATGGAAACGGCAATTTTAAAAAAAACCTCACGGTTTTAAATAAAAGTTTGTGCTAAGATTGCTAGTTATGTATCAAACTTAGTGTATTTCGCAAAGTGCAATTGAAACAATTTTTCACATCACACAAGTCACTTGATCAACAACAGGAAGTTACTACTGGCAGAAATGATGAAGTAGACGACAGGAAGTGGTACGAGGATGATGTTTTTTATGACTTATCACGTCTGATTGCAAAATTTAGTTTTTTCAACATTAGTGGAATATCAACAAAGTGTAGCACACATTTATGATGGAAACAGCTAATGCCTTTTGGTGTTGTATCTTTCAATAGTTCTTGGTGCAGCGCCACCACAGGTGAGGAGGGGGACAGGTTTTTAAAAAGAGTTTGGTTCATTTGATACAGTGAAGTGTGAAAGCAAACCACTCTAGCTGGAAATGTAACAAATGTCGGAAGTTTGTTCCCAAATTGAATCAAGTCTATGAGTCTAGCAGGTGTGAAAACATCCTTTGTCATACAAGCTGTATGAAATAGTCAGAGGATCCATGCGATCAGAGTACGAGGACAGACAAAAGTACTAAGAAGTCACCTTGCTTCTTGCAACATCATCACCTGAAACAGGAAGCACTAAGAGGCTGGAAATACACATCGTCCGTGCACAGCTGTTGTTCTACATCATTCATTATTAATTCATCCTGGTATTGATTGTGTATTTATCTGGAGGGAAAAAGAGGAGAGCTGGTGTCTGAAGAAGCTACTGGCTACACCAACCAGCGTTTCCCCCCCTGATGCATCTGAAGGATGGCTGACGAGCAAACAGAGAAATGAGACGTGACAGAAAGGTCTCACAGAAGCACAAAGGATTTCTTTGTGGCCTCAAATGCTCCTCTATTATTAAGAGAAGACTTTAAGCCTATTTGAGGATGTGTGATTTGAATTTCAAAGCTGAGCACTAAATCAAGCTGTGAAAGTTTTCAGTGACGTGAAAACACCAACGAACGCATCAGCTCTGCTGAACAGAGGATGGAGGGAAACATGCGATCGGTTTAATTCCAACTCCAAAAAGACGCTGCAGTCATTTTCTCACATCTGACAAACATTTTGGTTCATTAGCAACAAAAAACAAAAATCAACAAGTAGCCGAACATCCATCCAAAAATCCAACTGTTCACCCGTCTATCCATCCAACCATCCTTCCAAACATCCAACTGTTAATCCATCCATCCAACCATCCATTCATTCATTCACCTTTCATACTTTCTTATCAGTGTTTTGTATTTATACTTTAAAGCTTTAAAAAGACTATCCATCTTGAATTGTGAGATAAATATTGATCCCTGTTGTTAGCTTCAACCTGCCTGGGGCTCCAAAGGTAAATTAGACGACCACATATGATCAATTAAAGAACACCAGTAATTAAGCTGCAATGCTTTGTTTGCTTGTTTTTAATACATAAACTCCCATCATTATGTGGTTAGAAATTAGCTTTCCCTCTGCAGAGCAATAAGGAACAGTACCAACTTAATTCTACAACCATTTAATTACCTACTAATCGATGTTTGAATGTATTTGCATTCAGCATAACAAAATGTAAACCAGATTTCTTTTTCATCGTTTTTCTTGAAGTGAAGTTTTAGGTGCTAACAAAAGATGGGAGTGTGATCGCATTCATCACCTCAGGCGCTGCTTGTGAATTTGCAATCAAATTGCTCCAGTCTAAACATGTAAAGCTGCTCTGAGAGGCTTCGGACTGGGATAATGTCTGCTATCTGATAGCCTATTACAGCGTAATCACCGCAGGTTTTGGTCTCATTTGCAATTAATGCTTGTGTGTGAGCAACCGGAGCGTATCAATTAAAGATCAAGTAAAAGCAGCACAACACAACGAGCCAATCACCGGCACATGCGGATTCTGCAAAGAAAAAAACAGCATTTTATAGCATAAAGGTGCAACCAAGGCGTTAAGTGTTGCCTCGTTCGTATTTGTCAGATTTTAGAAATAGTTTCTCATGGAGGAGGATGGAAAAAAGAGAAATGACACGCGACACTTCCTGTGCAGCAAAGCATCCAGACGAGTGAGTCTGAAAAATGAATTAGGGCCAGTAGCCAGAGGTTTTCCACCGCAGCTACATCCAGTAACATCAAGGTTATTTTTAGCATCCCGCCGCCTTGTCAGACTGGAGGAGAGGAGAAACCCCCCTCCTGTAAGGAGAGGGAAGTCGGTGAGAGGCTGCGCGTTTGGAGGGGGAATCAGCTCAGGGAAGACTCTCCAGATTTGGAAATGAAGGGCTGAATAAACCAACCTGAAGTCACAGATTATTAATTTGTTTTAATTGGCGATGTAGTGCTTCATGTTAAGAGAATAAAATGTTATCAAAACATTTTAGTTCTTAGGGATTCCTGCAAAATTGACGACTCAATCCAATGGATTGGGACAACTTTTCAAATGGCTTCGATTGTACTGTTAATGTTATTATGGGACTTATTCATTTTTTTCAAGTCTTTATAAGTATATATAATATATATATATATATATATATATATATATATATATATATATATATATATATATAATATACCAGTTTTTAAAGTAATAAATCAGAAATTTAATATGAAAATGTACTGAATGGATGGATAAATTTAGCTTTTTTTAAACAAATGGAACTAGGGCTGAAGCAATTAATCGTGATTAATCAATTATTGAAATAATCATCAAATAATTTAGCAATCATTACAGACGCAAAAATCTTTTTTATTATAAACAGATTTGTAAATATGTTGTTCCAAAACCTCCTCAACAGGCATAGTTTTAGCTCTGCCTGGTTCAAATTACTGTAAAAAAAATCTCTGAAGTCCCTTTCTATTCATTTGTTAATCAATTAATCCATAAAATAATCAAGAGATCAGCCTTACATAAAATTGTAGTGAACAGAAGGGCTGAACTTTTCACAAGTTGACGTTAGAGGAATGTTTTTCTGTATCCTTTGCTAGGAATGATCAAGCACACACTAAAGGAATGTTGTGTGACTGTATTTTAGGTGATAAAATTTTCATTTTCATACTTAAAAAAATAAGGAATTTTGTTACTTATTTGCATTTCTGCAAACAAATAACTAATGTAAAAAAAAAAAAGTTAAAAATGTAAAATAAAAAATTATGAAAAATCAAATTAACTGATTAATCTCAAAGTAATTGATTAATCGCTAAAATGATAGTTAGAGTTGCAGCTCTAGAAGGAAAAATCTAAGCATCGAAGAATGGTGAAATGGTTACAATGTTTGGAGTATGGATTCGCGAATTAAGCCAGGAAATCCTTACCTCTTCCATCCAGATTTAAAAAACTTAAACTCTAGACTTTTCCAAGCTGAGTTGGAACAGAACTCAGTCGAACATTATAACTTGGACCTGTTGGTCTTGTAAAAATGCCCATAAATTACATGTTTTGTCGTCTGACTCTATAAACAAACTGAAGTTAATTCGTCGGCGTTTCTACCTGAACTCCGGATCCAAGTTGGACTTCAGGCCGTAGAAAGCTGCGGACAGCGTCAGAAGCCAACGGGGGACAAAATTCCCATTTTCACACTCCAGGTAAGGCGCAGACCACTTGACATGCGTTCGGTCCGGGATGAAACTCTCGGCTCTTTCCGGTGACCCGTCACCACCTTTACTCAGAACCCTTTTGTGGAACCTGGGCTCATGCCTCTCCCTCATCCCGTGGTACCACTCGGTGTCCGCGGTGCGGTTGTGCAGATGGCGACGCGCCATGCGGGGGAGGTCTTGGAGCACAATCTCCCCGCCGGCCCTGGTGGCTTGGAGGAGCACCGGGGGCCCCGCAAACGACGCACCCCCGCCGAAAGTGACCACCGCCCGGTGAATCTTGGCGTCCCCTTCCAGGATGTTCCTCACCAGGGCTTGGTACCACTCCATGTCTCGCCGCAGGTTGTGCTCCCTGGACCTGTTGGCTTGCAGGATCATGCTGAGGAAGTTAGTGGCGTGCAGCACGGTCTCCAACACGCCGCTCATGGAGTAATGCGGGGTTTCGTGTGACCTTCCACGCAGCAGAGAGGTGAGCTCGTACTTTCTCGAGCAGTTGGCGTGCCTTAAGGTGGTCGAGTCCCCCGTGTGCAGGAAAGCCGTGACCACCCGGGGCAGATGCTCCTCCGGTTTCTCCCCGGGAACGAGGCGAGGCGCACGGAGGAGCGCCAGCCGAGCGCCCAGGTTCGCCTCCACCTCCTCCTCCCCAACGGCTGACTGGTCGAACCGGCTCGACCCGATCACAAAGCCCACATGCAGCAGCAGCGAGAGCCGGAGAACAGCCATCTCCCCCTGCAGAAAGCGTCCACAGATGTCTGAAGAGGAAGCGGGGGGATTTTTACAGCGTCGTCGAGCGGGCGTGATGTGAAGAATCGACCAAAGCTGCTCCTCTAAACCATCGCATCACCACTTGTAGGATATTTCTGAAACACCTGCACCTCTATTGCTGGAATCAGGTAGATAGTCCTTCTTTTTCTCTCTCCTCAGAGATGCCTCATGCAGCTTGTTGATGTTGAAGATCCCCTCTCAGTCTTGGCTCTGCTGTGCGGCGGATGTTCTCCCCCTGCGTGTGGGCTACACTGAATCAAAACGACACGGGAGGAAGGAGAGAAGGGAAGGAGGGAGGGAAGGGTAGAGAAAGAGCCTTGTTGTTATTATATTTATATATTTTTTAAGAGTCAGGGAGCTCCTCACTTGGATGAGCAAAACGCACTCCGCCCTCTTCCGACCGCGGCAAACACCGAGCGGGCCTATAGAAGCCGGGGAGAACCGCGTCAGGATCCGAGCGCCCCCTCCAAGTCTTCCCGTCCGCCTCATAGGGCTCCGGGAGCGGCATCGATCCGCCTATGGCCGCCGCTTCTGTCAATCACCGAGCCGCGTTTGGTGGAGCGGAGAGAAGACGCTGTCCAGGGTGCTGAGGCAGGCGGAGAGGTTTACCAGAGAAGAGCGCCTGATTTACACCAAATGCTCCGATAAGAACCGTATACTACTCACAGAGTTGGTAGTTACATTTACTCAGTTACGTTTACTTGAGTAACTTTTTTGGAAAAATAAATTTTTACGCTGTGCTTTTTTTTACTTTTACTTGAGTAACTTAATTATGAAGTATCGCTATTCATACTCAGAGCAGAGTACCCAAAAATTGTACTCAACTACTTCAACATATTTTTACTCAAGTAAAAAATAAAGAGTAGCCGTCCAAGAAGTTACTTTAGAGTAAAAAAGTATACCTAACTACTGAGTAATTGATCAAATTATCAGTCATTTAATATTTAAATGTAAAATAGTAGAAATACTCCTAAAAGTATTTTGTAATCAAAAAGATAATCACGTAAATATAACTGAGTACATGTAATTAGCTACTAACCAACTATACTCTTATATGTAAAGTTTCACTCTGTAACGTCACTGAATGAAAACAAGTTTGTTTTAACCAAAAATTCACCAGACAAACACATAGCTACTTGCCATTTTTGTTCAAGTTTCATAAGTTTCATATTGAAAGAAATTGATTTGAATTTTTTTTTTTATTTTGCCTGATTTTGTTATTTTGTCTTTTTTTCTACATTAAATCCAAACAAACTTGTCTTTTGGCTGTCGTCGGTATTTCTTAATTGGTCGTGCTCGGTGCATAATCGCGTCTTGGTATATAATACTCAATTCCACCGACAGATATCAGTAATACAAGGTAAATTATATTCTCAGTATTTACAAAAAGTGACATTAAATATGAACAAATAAACATTTTCTCTGCCACAGCTACACAAACTAATGCTAGCACTGCCGCTTAGCTAGCTGCTACATTAAGCTAAACATTTGTGGATAGAAACTCTTCTAAAGCATTAGTTCAAAAGTAGAAAAAACTCCAGAAGATTATTTATCCTCTGTTCATTACTTAGCATAGAATCAAATGTAAAATCAGAATGTTAGTTTATCAATCAATCAATCAAATTTTATTTGTATAGCACATTTCAGCAGCAAGGCATTTCAAAGTGTTTCATATCAAACACAGAAACACAAAGCAACATAGAATCAACAATCAAAACACGACATTAAGTCAAGTTCCATCAATAAATTTGTTATTGATTACGTTTCAAATACAATCCTAAACAGTTGGGTTTTTAGTCGAGTTTGCATCCATAAAAGGTTTACCTGTTACACTCCTACTATGTTATATGGAACAAAATACCTGTTGCTATTTTTATTCCCACTCACGCTCACAATCACACAGTTTAAAACGATGTAGACAGCATTTTAATGGGCTTCTGGCACCAGGCTTCGTACACCTCTTTCACAGAATTTCGCTCTGGGACTCCGTCGTCCCTCACAGATTTTTGTGCAATTCTATGGTACCCGTTAGTGTCTAGAATTTGCAGGGTTTGTGTTACGCGCAGTGACCCTCAGTCACTCGCCGTTTTTCTTCCGGCACGGGGCTCCGTAGACCTCTCACGGATTTTCACTCTGGGACTCCGTCGTCCCTCACGGATTTTTGTGCAATTTCAACATAGAATCAACAATCAAACCATGACATTAAGTCAAGTTCCATCATTAAATTTGTAATTGATTACGTTTCAAATACAATTCTAAACAGGTGGGTTTTTAGTTGAGATTTAAAGGAAGTCAGTGTTTCAGCTGTTTTACAGTTTTCTGGAAGTTTGTTCCAAATTTGTGGTGCATAGATGCTGAAAGCTGTTTGGTTCTGGTTCTGGGGATGCAGAGCAGAACCAGAACCGGAAGATCTGAGAGGTCTAGAAGGTTGATACAATAACAGCAGATCTTTAATGTATTGTGGTGCTGAGCCGTTCAGTGATTTATAAACTAACAACAGTATTTTAAAGTCTATTCTTTGAGCTACAGGGAGCCAGTGGAGGGACTTTAAAACTGGTGTTATGTGCTCTATCTTCCTGGTTTTAGTCAGAACGCCAGCAGCAGCATTCTGGATCAGCTGCAGCTGTTTGATTGATTTGTTGGACAGACCTGTGAAGACGCTGTTGCAATAATCAATACGACTGAGGATGAGCATATGGATGAGTTTCTCTAGATCTGGCTGAGACATTAGTCCTTTAATCCTGGAAATGTTCTTCAGGTGATAGAAGGCCGACTTTGTGACTGTCTTTATGTGGCTCTGGAGGTTCAGGTCAGAGTCCATCACTACTCCCAGGTTTCGGGCTGATCGCTGGTTTTTAGTTGTAATAACTGAAGCATTGACTCTAGATTGTTCCTCTTTAGGTCCAAAAATAATAACTTCAGTTTTTTTTCCAAGTAATTATTTCTATTACTTTAAAAGCTAACTTTAGCGCTACATTAGCTAGCTGCTAGCATAAGTTAGAGAAGAAGTTTGCCACTTCCTTGAACAATTTCAGTCATTGAACCGAAAATAGGCGTTTATTTTTTCCTTTCTTACTGCATTTTGACAATTGAATTCATTGACAACAACTTTAATAATAAGTTGAGGGATGGTCTGCTTTTAGTGAAAGCTAAGTATTAAAGTATTAAGCAAAGATTTGGGGTGTAGTTTTTCATGAAGTGGTGTATAAATGTAATTATTTAATGTAATTTATTACCCAAGATACAAATAAAATTGACATTAAACATCTCTGCTGAATTAATCAGAGTTTGATAAAACAAGCTGTTCTCCTCATTGTCATTCTTTTTTGCTTCCTAGGTTCAGCTCTTAAATTTCATCCGTCTTCCTTTTCTCCTCGGGGTGTTTGGGCCCGTCACGTCACGCTGTGTGGACCAGAAGCATCTCGTCCAGTGGTGAGAGAAGACAGGCGTGACGGAGGGTGGCAGAGCCCAGAGTCGACCCAAGTGCTCCATTGAAAGATGGAAGATATCGCAAGTCAGACCTGGAAGATCTCTTGGCTTTTGTTTACCAAACTATGTCAAGCTGTATCCCTGGTTTGTGTTTGATTTCTTTGAGTACAGCTGTTTGGGCTGCTTTGAACAACCTACATGACAGGTTTCATAGATTCAGACTGTCTGCTTCAGCCTTTGTGCTTCTAGCTGGACAGAACAAGATTCTTCAAAAATAAGAGTCTCACCCTTAAAAATTGTCACCAGAATACCCAGGAATCTTCTCACTCTTTACAATGTTGTTAAACCACCGAGTCAAAAACTCTACTGCCACCTCGTCTAAACACTTCCATATCCTTAACAGGATACACTGATCCAAACAAACAATAATAATTAACAACAAAAAAAAGTGATTTCAAGCCAAATCATTGTCATAAATGGCCATATTTGATACTTTTTAACCAATTTCAATAATAAACTCAGCTTGACTGAATGTTTTGATAAATACGATCAATTGGATTGGTTTTATGCTTGGATTTAATCGACCTTTTTTCTTGTAAAGTTCCTTAAAATTACGTGTTGTGAATTGGTGCAATACAAACAAACTGGTTAACACTAAGAATGGAACAAATACACCTGTGTTTCGGGTATAGTTACATTTTATAGATCTTTCGTAAATTGCATTTTTGCATTTGCTCAGGTTATCTTTGCCTGGTATTAAAACCTGTTCAATCATTTTTAAATCACAAAGGTTTGTGTGTGTTTAATGGTTCTCAGTGGTTCTGTGTTGGCCTTGTGATGGGCTGTTGTTGGGTAAATCTGAAACAGTTGAAATAGTTAGCCTTTTTTATTTATTTTGCAAATACATAAACCTCAGAAACACAAAATCAAATGTCATAACATTTGTTTACAATACTGGAAAATACATTATTAATCACAGACAACAAATGAAAATAACTTAAAGTATATGTACATTCAGTCATTTTGGTATATAAAATTCAAACCTTTTGAGCCTAAAATGTTCCAACCATCCCTCCAGTGGTCAAAATTTACTGGATTTTAAATCTTCCTCATGCTTTTCATCATTATCTGAGCTGCATGTACCGGCTGTCAGGAATACTGGCATAAAAACAAGGCCATGAACCATCCCAATGAACATGACCAGGAAAAAAATCTTGAAGAAGGTCCTGAAGGTGTGAAATTCAGACATGGACAACACCGACACCCCTAAAACTGTGGACAGGGCGCCTTGCATGATGGGGTAACCCAGACTGGACAGAGCATCCACGGCCTTGTCTTCGGGACGGGGCTTCTCACCGGAGACAAAGGCGTAGGACACGTGAGCGGAGAAGTCCACGGTGAATCCGATGCAGACGGTGAAGACGATCATGGATATGGAGTCCAGACTGATGTCCCAAAGAGCCATGAACCCATTGACCCCAACAGTGACTGAACCGATCGAACAAGTGACCAACAAGGAGCAGACCGGGTTGGGAATCAGCAGGAGAGAGACGACCAACATCACAGCCGTGATAACCCCGACGTTTTTAATGGTGCTCTTCACCACAACGTCATACTGGTCAAAGTAGATGAACTCATGGTTGTAGACCAATAAAGACGCTGCCTGGCATCTGCCTACAGTAGATTTGAGGATTTTGAGCATTTCAATTTCCTCGCTGGCTTTGGTAATATTCACAGTTTGGATGAAAAACCGGGACGCATGGATGACATCTCCGGTCTGGTTCACATCTTGCTTAAAAAATGGATATAAATCAAAAAATGGAGGCAGATTTGAGAGAAAAACATTCTTATCATCAAGGTTTAGATGTTTCTCTTGACCATAAGACAAGTATGAGTCCAACCAAGATGTGTAGACGTCTCTATCAATGAAGTGGAGCTCTTTAAAGCCTTCTATGCATGCCTGAAGTTGAGATCTTTTATCCTTATCCCAGTACGCCAATTTCCCTTTTACAATGACCATGACAGATGGGCCATAATCATAAAAATACTGCCTGTCTTTAATGTTGAATTTTGTAACATGAGAGTCATCAGCTGCCAGATCAAAAAGTTCAATTCCCTGCTGCATATGGAAACATCCAAACACGCTTATAGCTAAATACGCCAGATAAACAAAGACTACCACGCCTTTAACCCACGGTTTCATCAAACAAGGTCCGTAGTAATCCTTAAAGAAATTACTCGCTGGTTGTTTTTTCTCCGCTCCTGTGAACTTATCGTAGCTGCCTCCCACGCAGCAGATGTTGTACATCTCCGTCTGGTTCGCTGACTTCTGTGATGGTACTTTCATGCAGGTTAGCCAGTGCCGGTTGCTAGCCTCTCGCCTGCCGTTTAAAGCCACGAAGGCGCCGAAGAAGGTGATGGTGTAGACGTAACAGAATATGATGGAGGTGGCGGTGTACAGACAGAAGGACTGCACTGACGGGAAGTCGGACATGACGCCAATGAAGAACTTGGGGACGTCCGTCAAGGCGGTGATGGTGATGGACATCACCGCTTCTTTGTAGGTGTGACCCATCCGCTTCGGTACGGGGTCGTTCACGTGGGTGTGCTGCCAGTCGGACACCATGATGAACATGTTGTTCAGGCCAATTCCTAGGAAAAATACAAATAACAGGCTTGTTTTAGCATCTGCTCAAATGATGTTGAATTAGAAAGATGTTGTTTTGCTTCCTCACCGAGTATTAAAAAAGGAGAGTTGGCCACAGTTATGACAAACGGCACTCCGATGTAAAGCAGCAAGCCGAAAGAGGAGACGACTGCCAGCCCAGAGGTTAAAACGCCGAAAACAGCCACCCACATTTTGTTCCTGACATGGTCCAATCTGCCAGGGAGATTAAACAATTATTTATTTTATATATTATTTTATTAAACTTGCAGTATGTAACTTACATAAAGAGTAAGTGTTTTTACCATGTTGTGAATTTGTTATGAGACAGATAATCTGTGAAAACATTAATCTCCGGTATGAGCTACTACAGCTGTCTGCTGCTCCCGACAACCAATCAAAGCCAGGAGGAGGGTCTTAACGCTGTCAATCAACCTTGGGTACTCACTTGTAGATATGCTAATTGCCAAAAAACAACTTACAGATACAGGAAAACCATGGCCATACTAAGTAGCCTAGGATTCTCAACAGGCAATGCTAGTTGTAGCATAGCTAGCATGAGCAGTGACTGACAGCACTAATGACTCTGATTGGTTGTTTCTAATTAGCACTGGGAGAAGACAGAGGAGCTCAATTATTATCTGTCTCATAACATACTGTCACAACATAATGACAGTTTCAACAAATATGTAAAAAGAAAATATTTTTTAAAATAAAAGTTACATTTCTAGAAATCTCTGGATATCAAAACATTTCAAGTAAAAAAATTTTATATTACTCTATGTGAAACTTCTGCAAGAATTTACAAATTAAATAATAAAAATAAAAGAAATTATGAATTTTGCAAAAATAAAACTTTTTGTCTTGCATTTTAATTTTCCCCCTTGCATGTACACCCCAACATTAAGTGTTTTCATTAATAGCAACTCATCTTTGAGCCCATTAAGTCAGAAATTATGCCGCGTTTCCTGCGTGTGTCACTCTTTCATCGCTCAAACTGATAAATAACAGCTCTCTGTGTCCTGCGTTTGACTCTGCGTGGCAGCCGTTGATCACTCCTTACCTCAGGCAAGATATCACAGACAAGCTTATAGCGCAGGCATAAGTGATGAGGAATAAAGGGAATCCATCTACGGTGTGGCTGTCGATCTCCTCCTGCTTGGATTTAGAGGTGTAGTAAGAGACCTGCAAAGCAGCACAGCAGAAAGAAAATCATGTTAAGCTTCACCGCAGTGGCAACATGGTTTGGATTGCAAGAGAATTTCAAAAACAAACAATTTATGTGGAAATACACCTCTATGCCTCTTAGCATACGGTAACAGTTTATGTTTTTCTCACAAACAGCAAGAGCACAGTTTACGAACTGTTAAAATACCTTAAATTTAAACTGTTTTTATATTATCAATTTACATTTAAAGGGGTTATTTTCCATTTTCTTCCTTGGACTTTGGCTCCTTTTTACTTGTAATAGCACATTGTCCAGTTTAAGCCAAAAGAAATCAGAACAGCAAAGAACTGAAACTAAAACAGAATTTTTTCTTCTGTTTCTAGTTGAATTTATACAAAAAATACAAAAGATATTTCAGTTTAGCACAAAGCATCAACAATTTTGAATTCCATTGACAACGACTCCACTGTCTTGAAGATCGTCAAAAGGTTATTGGGAAATGTGAGGAGGGTCTTTGTGTGCTTTTTTGCACAAAATCATTTTTGATAATGAGATTTTGTTCTGCTCAGTTCTGCTTATTTTGAGCTTCTTTCACAATGAGCATTTTTAGGCCGTCTTGTCACTTTAAGTCCAAATAAGCTGCTGCTGGCCACGACCCCCAACTCAACGTTTACACTCACACATGAAAATGGCTGCATGGATGTGCAATTATACATCTGTACATCTTTGAAAAGCAGAAGCGGAGCCTCCTGCAAAACCAACACGAATGCAGAAAGTGGTTTCTGGATGATAAGTCAACACCAAAATGATTGTCTTTTCCAGCAGCCATTGTACAGCGCATACAGAGGCAAAACCTGCTGACTAAATATGCTGGAACTCTGCGGGGTTGCTAGGTAACAGGATGGGCTGAGTTGGGGTTTCTAGGTAACTCCGCAATGCCTGTTGAATGCGACTTATCAGGAGGTTTTTTTTAACAGCTAATTTTCCAGACACCCAAAAACATTAAGTTATTGCCAAAAAAAAGCAGTTGTTTTGTTCTTTTGAGTGTTTGAACTGTTTTTAGAAGCAATTGAGACCCAAATGGAGGTACAAAAATGTATGAAATCTTAATGTTGTATAACAGGTCCCCTTTATGTGATTTGCTAATTGTACAGGTTTGGCAGTTGTGAAATTGAACACATTTAAAATCTTTTAGATTCATATATTTAACTAATGTTTCTAATCCCATTTAAAATAAAGGAGTGGATATGACATTTTTTGACTACACAAATGAAATAAAATGGCAGTAACACATACATCAATGTATTTCCTGTCCATCTCGTCCGACAGCAAAGCTTTAAATTCTCTCAGCCATAACTTCGAGGCCTCGGCTGCAGTTTCTTGGCTGTTTAAATAGTAGTAGAGCTTCACAGCTCGAGCCCTCTGGATGGTGCTGTTAGCATCTGTTACCACTCCACCAAGAGCAGAGCCCAGGAAGACTAAACCGGACCCGTGGTTGTGTTCTGGGTAGGTGATGCCGGTTTCACTGCCACCGATGAGTTCCAGGATGATGTTTGAGAAGCACTTTCCATTGGCTTTGGCACACACCTGGCTGAATCCCTTTTTGTCCACAGAAATGTCCAGGATCTTCTCGTTTAGTCTGACGATGTCCTCAAAGGCGGGGCTTTCCAAAATATTGCTGCTGTTCTTTGAGACAGCAATGAGGGATGCAAAGTTCCCCTTGTCGTACAAGCGGTTCTCAGAAAACATGGAGGTATTGTAGGGAAAGTTCTCCCTGACAAAAGTCCTCGTTACCTTTGAGGGCCCTTTCTTGGGGGTAAACTGGCGCTCAAGATCATTGTCTTCTCTGTCTTTGAGAAAAACAAACCCCCCACTAAGAGACGCTGTGATTAAGAGAGGAATGACGAAGAAATAAAGCGGATAGGAGCCAACTGTGGAACCAAGTTTTTCAAAAAGGTTCGACAGAGGCCGAGAGAGGCAGTCTGTGCGTCTACAGCCCATCTTTACTCCTGGAGGACTGGAACAGGAATGGACAGCGTTCCTTATAAAGACTGGAACAATCTTTCAAGAAAGTCAAAGTCAGGGAAAGTACTGCTGTTAATGAGGCTCCTTCCTGTAACACTGATAAGCAGCCACCTTAAAAAGATTAAAAAAGTTGGGTAAGACAAAACCCAAGACAAGTGAAACCAGTTACGACATGTTGTCGTTTACTTAGGTCACCTTTTATGAGCGTAAATAAGTGACATGTAGAGGAGTGGTTGTAAATCTTTGTAAATTACTACATAATTGTTGCACCTTTGAGATGTGAAACTGCCTGTTAAAGGTGATAAGTCACTAAAAGGAAGCCATAAAAGAATCCTGAAAATCGTTGCTCAATGGATTTACTGTACTGGTGTTTAAATGTTAACCACTTTTAAAGGTTGTGCAGACAGATTTAACAGCAGGATACTTACTTTTTTTATTTCTTGCCTTGTGCTGCATTACCCAGACTTTCTAGGAGTTATGACATGTGAGACATCTTGGAAATTTGTTTCATAACGATTGTTGACGTCAAGATCCGATGTTCGGGTGAGAATAAAGCTGTTTATGACAGATTTTTTACAGCAGGATTAAAGGCTTCACATGCAGGAGTTTCAATTATTTCTCCATATTTAGTCCATAACTCCAAAATATCACAATTTTCATCAAGTCACTTTAACTATTATTCTGGTGAGTGTATTTCTATTTTCTATTGGTTTCACAAAAATACATCAATAATTATGATGCATTTTCTTATTTTTTCCATCATGTGAACTCAAACTACATATGAATTACCAACCCCACACAGACAAAACCTGAATTATTTTCTGTAACTTTTGCCTTTTGTTTATATGCACTGAAGCATTTGTTTACATCCAGTAAATACATTCATAAAGAATAGGGTTCTTTATAGAGTTAAATCTGTTAAATCTGTCTACACAATATTATAGAGGGAACCTCCTTCACAGAATCAAGTTAGAACCAAATAAAAGGAAACTACAACTTCTAGAACTGTGAAAAGACAGTAATTATATCCCAAAAACCAAACCCTTGTCCACAAAAAATAATATACTTTATACGCATTTAAAGTAGACGATTATAGGTTTATAATGTAGTAATTCTGACTTCTGAGTTGGAAAAATCAACCGAAACAATCCCCTAAGTCGGACTTCCCGGTCAAAAAGCCGGAGAATCTTTAACATACCAACATTGAGATCCAATATGGCCGCTCCTTGCATCAGCAATAGTTAGCTGTGTGAATATATTGTGACAGTTTGGCATGAGACAGAAAATCTGTGAAAAAAAACAAGCTCAACTACTTTCTCCCGGTGCTAACTAGAAATTACCAATCAGCGTTGTCAGTCACCACTCCGTGTGGCGCTGCACATGCCTCCTTCATGTTCCCCATTTGCTCTCTGCCACGCTGCAGCTAGCACAGCCCATCATGAATGCTAATGCTAGTTAGCATAGCCACCGATGTCGGCGGCTGTACTGTTTTTCTCCAACGGTAAGTTGTTTCTCGGCCATTAGTACGGTTAGCAACAAGTACACATGTTGATTGACAGCACTAAGACCCTACACCCAGCTGACTGTAGCTTTAAATTGATGTTCGTAAGAAGTACTACAAAAATGTCTGGGTTAAAGCGTAAACCATTAAATATTTTTAAACTTAGCATCTTTTCAACCCGACAATGCATTTCCTGTTCCAGAAAAGGCAAAAAGCTACCCTGGGGAGTCTCTTTAAACCTTACCATCTGCTTTCTTCAACCAAGTTAATTACTTTTGAAGGTCTAACTCAATAAAGAATTAAACAAAAACTAAAAAAGAAAACACAAACAAAAGAGGAAACAGAATAAAGTTCAACAAATTGATCTAATTGATTTAGAGTATGTAGATTCAAAGTCCTGCTTAACAGGACAGATGATCTCTGATCTCCAATATCTACCAAGGAACATTGAGTTTCTAATTTCCCCAACACATTTAAGTTTGAAGTGTCTTCACCCATGTTGCTGTGCTAAATAAACCATCCTTATCAGTTGCACAAACCATTTTTATATGCTTTTGGAGAGCAACCCAAAGGACTCCTGGTTGTGCTAATCTAGACAGCTGAATTGTGAGTTATGATAAAGTATTATAAATGTTATTTTTAAGATTTTAACATCAGATTTTAAGTAGGAATCAGAGTCATAACTAGGTTTCCAAGCCCTGCTGTTATTTAACGCCTGTCAATCAGCTGTCATTCTCGTATCTTATCAAGGCGACATTCGTATCTTATTTCACACAAATCTATCAAGGTCATTTCTTTTATTATTCTATGACTGATGGATGCATTCCAGCTCTTTCATCACAGGGAGAAAATCTGACAGATAGTAGCCAGAAGCTTGATGAAGACATTGAGTTAATGTATTTTCTTTTAACATCTTTCAGTTATTCAGCTCACCTTTAATTGAATTATTGTCTTGGACTATTATCTAAGGTCTAATAAAGATACTCAATAATAAACTGGCACTTTTGGTGTTGCTTAGCCATGAGTTTGCTTCAAAATGTAAAAGAGTTCAATCCCAACACCAACAGTTATCATTTTCAGGTTGAACGCTCCTTCTGACACCTTCCTCACCCCCTCCTGTTGTTTTTTTTTTCCTATTTTTCAGAGACATGCTAGGTGTAAATTAGTGTTGAGGCTAATTGGCTGCAAAAGTGAACAGGATGTTGAGAATTACTGGATGACACTTCTATGTCTTTAAAGTATTTTAATACTTGATATCTTTGTGTCTCATCATTCTGTCTATTCATTTGTCTAGCTAAGCAACTAGATATCTGTTAGCTTGACATATATTTGTTGAGCTAGCTACCCAGGTAATCTGGTTAGCTAACTATCTACCAACCTAAACAGTTGCCTTTTCACTCTCTACCTATCTAAAATTAGTTTGGCTTACAACCTAACCATTAGATAGATGATCATGTGCTTAGTTTAGTTGCTACCTAGCTAGCAAGCTAGCCGATTATTTAGCTAATACTCTAGCTACTTAACATTTAAGCTAAGAATCTATGTGGCCAGTCAGCCAATTTTGGAGTTCTTGTTTTAAGCTAGCTAGGTAATTATCTCGTTAACTTAATAGCCACCAACCTATTCAGTTGCTTGTTCACTATCTACCTAGGTAAAATTTGTTTGTCTGACTAGCATTTTCACAAGCTAAAAATGCTAGTCTAGGTAGATGAGCTATCTAGATAGATGACTATGTCATCTAGCTATGAAGCTACTATACCTGCAAGCTAGCTAGTTATTTGCTTAGCTAATGTAGCATCTCAAAGGTTCAGGATCTCCATATATGTGCTTTTTTGAATACAGGACAAAACATTTAAACTTTAGAATTTTGAAATAAAACAAACAAAAGGAAATACTCAATATGTTTTAAATCAATCAACATGGAGAGGTACAATGTACCTGTGTAGCATACTACACAGGTACATTGTGTAGTAATTCAATTTGCATTCAAGCAAGCAAATTGAATGCTTGGGTGCATTCAATTTGCACCCACCTTCCACTCAGAAAATGGGGCAACTCCGACTACCCACAGTTAAGATTTCGAGATGCCCACTCACAACTTTAGTAGTAAACTCTATTACTCTTATTACTAATATTAATTCTTTAAGGGTTTTTTCCACATTCAGTCACTTGAACCAGTGGGTTTTGTAGTGTGAATCTCTACGATTATCCTAGTTAATGGTGTTAGCCAGTTTAGGTATCGACAGTGGAAGGATGGACTGTTATCGGGTCGAAGCGTAACCCACCGGGTTTTCAACAGGTTCATTTCCTCCTCTCTCTTTCCCTTTCCTTCCCCTGTTGAAAAAGCAGCTTCCATTATGCCATAAGTTCACATTAAGACGACGGGGAAAGGCTGGTACCTGCAATTATCCCTGCTCAGCCAGCCGTGGGTCACTAGATGCTGAGCAACATCTGGCTCGCTCTATACCATCACCACTCACACGTGCATACACACTCATGCACCTGCACGTTCCCATCCTCCTCTTCCTCCAGACTGTTAACTATCGATTCTTCACACTCACCTGCCAAGCAGCTTGATTAATAAGGGCAATGTTCACAGTGAAGCAAACAGCAGATACAGAGTGGAGATCAGGGGAAGCAAGTGCTACGACCGGCTACAAGGAAGGCTACAATGTGTGACCATGTATTATGTAATATATTCATGTGTAGCCAAAGCATGGAAGAATGAATACTCAGAAGTGTAGGAATTAAATCTGTTATTTAAACTTTAGCAGTAAGAAAAATAGAATACAGAAAAATCTTGTTTTCCTCACTGCAACGACTTAGAGACAGCTTTCCAGTTCACAGGACATGCTAGCAAAGAGATTTACCAAATTTGGCTCGGCTTTCCATTTATTTACACCACCACAGTCATAGTCCAGCAGACAGCATGAAACTTTAAGATTCCTTACTGAAGGATACCGTCATCAAATAATAGTCTCATTGGCTTTAGTCCAGTTTTGTGTTAAAGCTGCAGTATGTACTGTATGTTTTTAAAATATTTGTTAAGCTGTCACCATTTAATGATAGTTTATGAGATAATCTCAATCTCCCAGAGCTAGTAGAAGAAATCCACTGCACCCAAACAAAAATAGGCAATCAGAGCCAGGAGGCAGGTCTTAACGCTGTCAATCAACCTCCTGTATTTGAGTCCAAATGTGCCAATGGTGAAGAAACGACTTAGTTACAGGAAAATTGTTTTTCTGCCATCAGTGGACATGCTAACTAGCTTTAGGCTATGCTAGGTAATTTACAGCGCTAAGCCCCGCCACCTGGCTTTGATTGGTTGTTTCCAGTTAACCCTGGGAGAAGGCAGAGTAACTTGATTTTTTTTTTGCTAGTCATGACATGGTGACCGTTTTAAATCTGTAAACAAATATTTTTTTAATAAGTTACATACTGACAGCAGAAATTTAATTTTTTCCAATCTATTTGAATTAATGGCAGCCAAATATGTCCACAAAACCAGTTTTGATCAAAGTTCCTTCAAAGTAACTTCAACTAGGTTTGAATGCAGGATCTCTACCAGTTTAGACAAGATGAGTGCTCAAATATCAGACAACGTTTGGGATTCAGATGCCACTTGCTAAAAGATAATTCACCAACAATTAGTGGAGCTTTATGTAAAATTTTAAACATTTTACTCTGATAAGGTGCACTCAAATTGTCAAACTTTGTGTTGTGTATCAATTCCATTTGGTGCAAATAAATAATTAAAAGCATCAAATCAATGACATTCATTTCCACAATGAGGTAAAACTTTAAGATACAAGTTTAAGTTTGAAGGCTGTTGCAGAAAACAGTTGCTGGTCTCCATTAGTTCTGCTAAAATCTGAAATTTCCAGAAGGAATTTTATTGGTTGCAAAATCCCTACTTTATGGTCGGACTGAAAGACCATAAAGCAACAAGTTTCTCAAAAAAGGCTAAACTTTTTTTTTTTTTTTTTTTACACATTTCTTCTAAAAACTAAGTTGGACGCAACCAAGTTTCTGGAAAAACCAACTTTGCCCCAGCAGGTACAGAAATTCAAAGCAACATCAAATCTATGTCCAAATTATGGGATGATTCAGCGGTCACTTTCCAGGAATGTTTTAAAGGCAATGAAACTTTAAAACATCAATAAAAAGACCCAATAAAAATGGCTACAATGGAACAGTTTGTTATTCCAACACCATATCCTGTTACAACATATTTCATTTTGTTAGCATTATAAGACACTGTCCTTATCAGTGAAGAAGAAATTCAATGTTCCAGAAATGCTTAACTGTTCTTGTTAACATTTTTATTGTTTTTGAGATGACAGACATACCAATAAAGATAAAAGGTTTGGTAAAGAACACCGTAATTACATAACAATCTCAGCAAGTTTTATAAACAGTAACTGAGTCCAGAAATTTACTTCAGCTACACAAGATTGCAACTGTACTTACAGATTTAAATATACATAAAGCCCCATGAATATTTAGTTTAACAGTCCTTATGTTGCACCTTAAGCACTGATCTGGGGAGAGGCCAGAAGGTGTTTGTGTTCACTATTGCAGCTTCAGAAAATATCTAAATAGCATTTCCACATAATTTTCAAAACCTTGAGCCTCTTCAATCTGCTCTAGTTTAAAAACAACAATATTTAAGATTCTGACGCACGTCAAACAAAATGGCAGCTTTAAGTGTGCTGACATCACTCTGACTTATAGAAACAAGTCAACAATTCTTTGAAGAATCTTCTGCTGATAAAACACAGGGAGAAACCTTGACTTATGTCTGTAGCTCTAAGCGGGAACCCTGTCTATATCACCATCTCTAAACAGGAACATTCTGCATTTACATTTTTAAGCAATCTTTGGGCTGCTCTTAGTCCGATCCCTCACCTAGGACCCGTTTGCCCCAGCAAAGCCGACCCAACTAGAGGTGCGAAGCCTCTGACAGCTCTAGGATCACTGGGACACTCAAACCTCTCCACCACGATAAGGTAGCAGCCCACGGAGAGGAAAAAACAAAACCAGAAACAGTTCCATTCTCTGACCTGAACTGATCTGGGGAGAGGCCAGAAGGTGGCACTCTGGAGTTTCTAACTAAACTAGAAGTTTAGTTAGAAACTAAACGTTTTGTTTTCTCAGTTATTTTTCTTTCCGTAGATTCTGCACCTGGTCTGGCGTTCTGATTGGCTGTGGTTTCTTCCTGGAGGAGAGCATCGGCTGACATGATGCTGCCATCACCCAACTGTCATCCGTCTCCTGCTGTCAACTTTTCACTTCCATGAACATGGAAAGTTCTCCTGATCAGCTGACCTGTTGTTGTGTCTCTGCTCTGTCTTCTCCCAGCTCCAGTCGGTCGTGGCAGATGGCTGCTGGTACTGAGTCCGGTTCTGGTTCTGCTGGAGGTTTCTTCCTGGTAGAGGGGAGTTCTTCTTCTCCACTGTCACAACATGTATGCTCTGTATGAGGGACTGCTGTAAAGTCAACAACTCGACACAAGCAATTTGCTGTCGCACCCTGCTGGTCAGGAGGAGTGAATGCTGTAAGTAATGACTCGATACAATCTGCTGGGTTTCGTTTGGTATGAACTCTTTAAACCACTTTATAATTAACTGAACCTAATGAATTGGTAACTTGGATCTACAGTAATCTGATTAAATTGAAATTATTTTTTTAAATGCCTTGACAACAACATTGTTGTGAATTAACATTATAATTATAAGCTTTGAACATTTTGGCATCTACTTTTGGGGTTTTGAACATTTTGGTATCTACTTTTGAGGTTTTGAACGTTTTGGTATCTACTTTTGGGGTTTTGAACATTTTGGTATCTACTTTTGGGGTTTTGAGCGTTTTGGTATCTACTTTTGAGGTTTTGAACTTTCTTATATTGGTTGTTGGGGTTTTTGTTTGGTTTTTTATATTGTTTATTGGTGGGGCTCATTTGTTAGTTTGAAAGTTCAATTTTATATATTGCCAATTCACAACAAATGTCGTCTCAATGCACTCTGAAATCATTTTTGTTCAGTCACATGTAGTCCAATTGCTAGTACAATAAGCTCAGTTGCTTATTAAAGTAGTTTATAAAGTTTGTACCCAACAAAACCCAGCAGATTGTATCGAGTCATTATTTACAGCATTCACTCCTCCTGACCAACAGGGGGCGACAGCAAATCGCTTGTGTCGAGTCCTTGACTTTACAGCAGTCCCTCATACAGAACATGCATGTAGAGACGGTGGAGAAGAAGAACTCCCCTCTACCAGGAAGAAACCTCCAGCAGAACCAGAACCGGGCTCAGTACCAGCAGCCATCTGCCACGAGCGACTGGAGCTGAGAGAAGACAGAGCAGAGACACAACAACAGGTCAGCTGATCAGGAGAACTTTCCATGTTCATGGAAGTGAAAAGTTGACAGCAGGAGACGGATGACAATTGGGTGATGGCAGCATCATGTCAGCCGATGCCCTCCTCCAGGAAGAAACCACAGCCAATCAGAACGCCAGACCAGGTGCAGAATCTACGGAAAGAAAAATAACTGAGAAAACAAAAACAGTTTATATAAATAATGTAGTAGAAACACAAAATGACAAACAGCAGCATAAATACAGACAGATCCTAACTAGTCTAAGCTTTCTCGTAATCAATGCCATAACCATGGTAACACCATAATGATGCAAAAACACATTCTCAAAAAAAAAAAACATTCAACACTGAAAGAAATTTTGAATATCTAAAATAATAAACAAAAAAGCAAAAATTAATAATGACGTCTCTGATCAAAAATGTCCAAAACAAACTGAAGTCGTTTTGATAAATGTTTTAGCTTCAGCCATTTTCCTCCATCGGCCGATGGGGGGTGATAAAGGGCGAAATCCGAGACAAAAACAAGATGATCCAGAACGATTCCTGAAAGACAACAGGACAGGTTTAACATAAAACCCTTTTACAACTCAGAATGAAATCATCACTTTTCAAAAACTCAAAAGATCTATTAAATAATAGCAAAATACCTGAAGCATTTCTTGAGGAAGACTGCTCATCCCGAAGGTTGGGTCACTAAGGTCATCCATCAGAAAGGAAGCGATGAGGTTCTTTTCCATCGTCATTGGGGCGATGATCCAGGAAGGTTCCTGAAGGACAACAACAGGACGGGTGCAGGTTTTACCCTGTAACAACTCAATGAATAGTCACTTTTTCAAAAACTCACACTTGCAAATATCAAACAGCAAAATACCTGCAGCATTTCTTGAGGAAGACTTCCGATTGGTAGGGTAATTGAGATCATCCATCAGCAGGGGTCGAGGAGGTTTGATGAGGGCCTTTTCTGTCGGTCGATGGGGGTTCGATGAAAGCCGAAATCCAACATGAAAAACCAGATGATCCAGGAGGACTCCTACAGGACAGAAAGACAACAATACAGGTGCAGGTTTAAGATCAAACCCTTTATCAACTCTGAAACCATCACTTTTCAAAAACTCAAAAGATCTCCTAAATAATATCAAAATACCTGAACCATTTCTTGAAGAAAACTTCTGAGTTCGATGGCAGGGTCACTGAGGTCATCCATCAGCGGTGGGGGGTGATGAAGGCCTTTTGCCGTCAGTCGATGGGGGTCCGATGAAGGCCATAATCCAACATGAAAACCCAGATGATCCAGGAGGATTCCTAAGGGATAACAGGACAGAAAGACAACAATACAGGTGCAGGTTTAACTCTGAAATCACCACTTTTCAAAAACTCAAAAGATCTCCTAAATAATATCAAAATACCTGAAGCATTTCTTGAGGAAGACTTCTGAGCTCAATGGCAGGGTCACTAAGGTCATCCATCAGCGGTGGGGGGTGATAAAGGCCTTTTCCATCGTCGTTGGGGCGATGATCCAGGAAGGTTCCTGAAGGACAACAACAGGACGGGTGCAGGTTTTACCCTTTAACAACTCAATGAATAGTCACTTTTTCAAAAACTCACACTTGCAAATATCAAACAGCAATATACCTGCAGCATTTTTTGAGGAAGACTTCCGATTGGTAGGGTAATTGAGATCATCCATCAGCAGGGGTCGAGGAGGTTCGATGAGGGCCTTTTCTGTCGGTCGATGGGGGTTCGATGAAGGCCGAAATCCAACATGAAAAACCAGATGATCCAGGAGGATTCCTACAAGACAACAGGACAGAAAGACAACAATACAGGTGCAGGTTTAAAATCAAACCCTTTATAAACTTTGAAATCATCACTTTTCAAAAACTCAAAAGATCTCCTAAATAATATCAAAATACCTGAACCATTTCTTGAGGAAGACTTCTGAGTTCGATGGTAGTGTCACTGAGGTCATCCATCAGCAGTGGGGGTGATGAAGGCCTTTTGCCGACAGTCGATGGGGGTCCGATGAAGGCCATAATCCAATATGAAAACCCAGATGATCCAGGTGGATTCCTAAGGGATAACAGGACAGAAAGACAACAATACAGGTGCAGGTTTAACTCTGAAATCATCACTTTTCAAAAACTCAACAGATCTCCTAAATAATATCAAAATACCTGAAGCATTTCTTGAGGAAGACTTCTGAGTTCGATGGCAGGGTCACTGAGGTCAACCATCAGCGGTGGGGGGTGATGAAGGCCTTTTCCGTCAGTCATTGTCAGGAGCAGTCGGGGAGTGGGTGGGTCACTTGAGGACTTTTTCCCCCATAAGTTGTTGGTCTTGTCGGTTTTTATCGTTACCTTCTTAGTAATTCTGATAATTGATTCAATAAACATATTTGACTGGAGAATCCAAGTTTGGTTGGTTAGTTAGTTTTCACATCTTTACCCTTCGGCCGGGTTCCTTTTCACACAAACTTGACCGAAAGGCAACTAACCCTTTACCCGTCGGCCGGATTCGTTTTCATACAAACCCAACCGAAGGGTAACTAACCCTTTACCCGTCGGCCGGATTAGTTTACACACAAACAAGACCAAAAGGCAACTAACCTCTTACCCGTCTGCAGGGTTTGTTTACACACAAACCCGAAGAGTAACCCGAGCCCTTTACCCTTTGGTCGGGCTTTGAAAAAACTATACCTTTCTTTGAAAACGCTATACCTACCGTGTTTTTCTTGCATGGAGCATTGTGCTTCGTTGTACTCCGTTGTTACCAAATTCCTTGAACTCATCCGATGACTTCATAGCCCTGAGGAGTGGCTACCAGAAGTACCAAACCACATTTCCTGGCGCTGAATTCATACTCTTACCTTTCACAGTCCGAGGCCATCTGGTGCCTTCAGAGTCGTCACTCCATCTCAACAAAAACTGTTGATCGTTTTCCATGTCTTCCAGGTCCATGTACCATGTCTTCCCGGTCCATATACCATGTGTTGACAAGGCCTTAAATTCTCAACCATCAGCTCAAATTATCATCCACCACCACAGACACTGAGGATGCATATAGTGACAGTAGAACAGAAAAACTTCCCTTTAACAGGAAGATTTCCCCAAAACACTGCAGTTATCAAACATTGATTAAAGGTTATGCAAGGTGAAGCTTACATAACAAGTGAACAATGGACCAAGTAAGTCAGCTTAAGCAATGCCTCCTACTGAGGATCCACGTGGCAACAAGAATGGAAAAACTTCCCTTTAGCAGGAAGATTTCCAAAAAGAAAGACTTCCCTTTAACAGGAAAACTTTCCAAAAAATAAAAACAAAAACAGGTCATCAAACATTGGTTAAAAGTTAAGCAATCCTTCATGTTGAGGATACATGTGGCGACAGTGGAGAGGAAAAACTTCCCTTTAACAGGAAGACTTTCCAAAATAAAATTAACACTGCACCAATTATGTAAATTGGTTCAAAGTTAAGTTAAAGCCATGACTTGTACTGAGGATCCCATCTGGTGACAGTGGGAAGGAAAACTTCCCTTTAACAGGAAGACTTTCCAAAATAAAATTAACACTGCACCAACTATGTAAATGCATTATAAATAAGATTAAACAATGCCTCCTGTTGAGGATTCGCGTGTTAACAAGAATGTGAAAACTTCCCTTTAACAGGAAAACATTCCAAAATAAGTTTAACACTGCACCTATTATGTAAATTCATTATAAATAAGATTAAACAATGCCTCCTGCTGAGGATTCACGTGTTAAGAATTGGAAAACTTCCCTTTAACAAGAAGATTTCCAAAAAGAATGACTTCCCTTTAACAGGAAGACTTTCCAAAATAAAATTAACACTGCACCAACTATGTAAATTCATTATAAATAAGATTAAACAATGCCTCCTGCTGAGGATTCACATGTTAAGAATGTGAAAACTTCCCTTTAACAGGAAAAATTTCCAAAATAAAGATTTACACTGCACCAATTAAAATTTTTTAAGTTATACAAGTAATTTAGGCAATGCCTCATAATGAACATGCATGTAGTGACAATAGAAAAGAAAAACTTCCCTTTAACAGGAAGACTTTCCAAAAAAGGGTCAACACTGCACCAATTATGTAAATTGGTGCAGTGTTAAGTTAAAGCCATGACTTGTACTGAGGATCCCATCTGGTGACAGTGGGAAGGAAAAACTTCCCTTTAACAGGAAAAATTTCCAAAATAAGGATTTACACTGCACCAATTTAAATTTTTTAAGTTATACAAGTAATTTAGGCAATGCCTCATAATGAACATGCATGTAGTGACAATAGAAAAGAAAAACTTCCCTTTAACAGGAAGACTTTCCAAAAAAGGGTCAACACTGCACCAATTATGTAAATTGGTGCAGTGTTAAGTTAAAGCCATGACTTGTACTGAGGATCCCATCTGGTGACAGTGGGAAGGAAAAACTTCCCTTTAACAGGAAAAATTTCCAAAATAAGGATTTACACTGCACCAATTTAAATTTTTTAAGTTATACAAGTAATTTAGGCAATGCCTCATAATGAACATGCATGTAGTGACAATAGAAAAGAAAAACTTCCCTTTAACAAGAAGACTTTCCAAAATAAAATTAACACTGCACCAACTATGTAAATGCAATATAAATAAGATTAAACAATGCCTCCTGCTGAGGATTTGCGTGTTAAGAATGTGAAAACTTCCCTTTAACAGGAAGACTTTCCAAAATAAGTTTAGCACTGCACCTATTATGTAAATTGGTTAAAAGTTAAGCTAAAGCCATGACTTGTACTGAATATCCATCTGGTGACAGCAAAGAGGAAAAACTTCCCTTTAACAGGAAGACTTTGCAAATAAATAAATAAATAAATTAACACTGCACCAATTAAGTAAGCTAAATCAAAGCCTCATATTGAGGATGCATGTAGTGACAGTTGAGAGGATAAACTTCCCTTTAACAGGAAGAACCCTCCAGCAGAACCAGAAGTTGGCTCCGTATGAAAGGCCATCTGTCACTACCCCCGGGGGATTTGAAAGGACAGAATAAAGAGAGAGAGAGAAAGAAAGTGCTGCTCCAGGAGTGTTTCTACAGGAAGCTCCTTTGGTGGCTTTATCTATGAGGGAAAAAAAGTTATTTGCAACAAAAGGTCCGCCAGTCTCTTAGTCTAGGAGGGAAAAAATGGGTTAAAAACAAACTTAAACACTGAAGGTCAGGTCCCAGTCCATCCTCTCTTCAGCTGAAAACCTGTGAATAAGAGATGGTGGATTACAGTGTGAACATTACCTCTGTAGCCTCCGACCTGCAGCTCCAGTAGATCTCTCCGTTGTCATCCAGAAGAAATTAAGTCCCACGACGAAATTGCAGGAGGCCACGCAAATTAATTGTTTTTTATGTTTAAATTGAACGTAAATTTGTTTGAGTTATCGAATTATTAAAGTATGAACCCTAAATTTCAAACTAAATATTGAATAGGTACAAAAAATAAAAAAATGTAGGCTATATCAGATTTTAGTTGAACCTAAACCTCTACTGGTCACAAGACCACAGCAACTACTTCAAGCATAACTAAAACCCAAAAACAGGAGAAGGATTTATAGCAGCGGAATCCTTCTCAGCTCATTGACTCTCAGCAGAGAATCAAACCACCAAGAGGCCTAGCGTTGGCCTTCAACAGCATCAGCAGCGTAGCAAAACCCGCAACAGCTCCTACCCTGAGTTGTCTTCTGGACCCGCCATTGGAACAGTTCTTTGACTTAAACCTTTGACGGGTTGGGCGGATCCGCCAGGCACCTTGTAGCGTTTCCTCAGCTTGACGGAAGCGATCCTCAACTTGATTGAAGGGAATCCTCAGCTTGATTGTAGTACATCCATAAAAGATCAACTGCTCGCTGTCCTCAGCTTGATTGAAGGAAATCCTCAGCTTGATTGCAGAATATCCATAACCTCCAGATGCCATTATATCTCCTCATATGTTTCAGGGAAGCCAGCCACCAAACAAACCGCCGCTCAGCGCCAATGGTCGGGTCTCTCCTTGTGGGCTGCTCTGTTTAGACACACACACAAAAATGGCTTCAATAACGTCATTGGTGGAAAAAGACAAACAACTTAGAATAAGGATTACGAAAAATAACTTACCAAATAACCAATGCAGCGATTTCAAACGTGGCGCTCTCGCGGCCTCCTCGGAGATCAAGTACAAGGTCTCAAACTAGGCACCGACACCAAACACCGACACCATTTCAGTCGGACCTACAAACGTTTCAGTCATAATGCTGGGCGTCCAGTCGGATTCCGCGCCAGGGGAGATCCGAAAATATCTATTTTTTAATCCAGGTCCCAAAGTTCATGAGTATCAGACCAAGAAATTTGTGTCTGGGTGCGGCAGGGTGCATCTTTTTTTTTTTTTTCTAAACGCTCGGTGAAAGCTGAGTCATCTTTTTATGCAGCATGGCGCATGCGCTCATTAATAACAAAATAACATTAATAACAAAAATGGCGCCATTCGCCACTGTTCCCAGATGTGACATTTTCCGGTCCAAACATAGAGTAAAACTAAACCTGTAAAACCTGCAAAGAAACGGTACGAATTTAAACCTCTAATAAAAGTCATGTTAACAGCATGTAACAGCCGTAATTGTGTAGTGTCTCTTTAAGATACTCTAGTATTGTTAATGACGTCACAAGTATGCGCCACGGCTTCTCTGTAGAGAGCGTGGGAGAAACGTGCTACGGACATGTTAGCTTTCTTTAGTAATGTTACGGGTTGTTTGGACTCTGCTAATTTTCTGCTAATGTCTGATAATATAGCAGCCGTTCAACCGGGCTTGTAAGGTTGGTGAAGAGAGTTTATTAAAGGACAACACTGTGGAAATTCCCAGTACCAGTGTGGCTGTGCGTTTTTGATCGCCCTGACGAATCTGCCGCCTCCTCTCCTCCCCTAAATACAACCCAAGCGTTACAAGCACTATATGTTTTATTCATAATCTTTCCCTAATATACTTTTAGTTTTCAAAATATACATTTTTCTAAGAACAAACTAATAAAGTTTTAGAAAAATCAAGAGAAACATTAAAATGTATTCATATATAACTATATCCCTCATATAATTTTTAACCCTAAAACTATATGAGACTTGCTTTTTATATTTTCAAAGCTTAATGCCAAACTGCTTCTCCAGTATGTCCTGACTTTTATGGAGAGTGAAGAGTGTCAAATGACAATAAATAACTTATGAAAGAATTAAGTGTGTCAAATTTATTAAAACTCCTCACTCTCCATAAGTTTATTCATAAATTGCTTATTTAAAAATGTACAATAAAGTTTTGTAAAATACTTTTTTCTTTATTTTTGATTAATCTATGAAAATATTAGTCAACAGATCTTAATTAAAGGTTCAGCTTGGATTTAATTTAAATGTAAATCATGAACTTTTTGTCATTTTGAGGTTTCTGAACTAAACCTTTATTTACTGGTCACAACCCAGAGCTGTGCAGATCATTACCAACTTCAACTGTGATCTCTACAGAAACAGAGACGCTCAGCCTTCAGCAAAACTACCAGTCAGATCCATTTTTCTGTTGAAAAATCATCTAGTTTCATCCATATTTATTATCTTTCAAGTAACTTACTTAACTATGGACCATTTACTTAAAGAAAGTTGTAAAATTGCAAAATAAAAACAGAATTTTTCTTCACTTTAAAATTTTCTCTAATGTGTTTAGAAAAAAAAATCAACTTAAAATAGCAGTAAAGCTGAACTGATAATGTGCAGTGGTTGCATAAAACCACATAGTGATCAAACTGTGTATTAACATACAAGACAACAGTTCAGTGTGGCTACACCCCCTAAGAACTTCCTGTCAGCTGGACTGCTGCATAATGTCATCTGTTAGCATAGCAGTTGCTCAATTCATTGAACAATACAGAATACAAGCAAACAAAGAGCTTATTTATTATATTTTTATACCATCATAAACCACAAACAGTGTTAAAATGTACATTTTCTGTGTCTAACTAATGTCATATTTTCTACATTATACTAAAACAATATGGTTGGGTTTAATTCTCTTTCATGCTCAGTCTTTAGTGTAAGACAGTTCAGGACGCCCCCTTGTGGATTTAAATAATCCCTTCACTCCTTCAGAGCCTGAGATTTATTGCTGGTGTGTTTTTCAAAGAAAAGCAACACATGGAAAACATTTAAACCCATCAGAGCAGTAAACTGTCATGTAATAGAAACATGTTTCCTGATTGCTCGTTAAACAGCGGATAAAAGTTTTCCTGTAACGGTAAGTTGTTTCTCTGCCATTAGCACATTTAGCAATGTGTTCACAAGATTTGACTGACAGCGCTAAGCCCCTCCTCCTGGCTCTGATTGGTTGTTTTTGGTCAGGAGCTGAGCATTTCTTCAGATTACAATCGTAGCTCAGGGAGGAGGTGGAAGAGTTCAATCTTTTCACAGATTATCTGTCTCATATTAAACTGTCAGGACATGGTGACAGTTTTAACAAACATGTAACAAACATATTCTTTATAAAAGTTGCATACTGCAGCTTTAAGGTAAAACTGGGAGTATCTATGACACTTTGAGGAAGGAGTCCTGTATCATGCTCTCCACCTCCTCCACCAGAACGCTATAATCTGCCTGAAGAGCTCTGTGTCCGCTCCCTCTCTGCCTCAGGCATTTCATCATCTTTCCGTGTGCTGCCGGTTCGGACGCGGCCGCTTCCAGCTGCTCCAGCTGCTTCATGGGATCAGGAGAAACATTCTGGATCCGAAGAGCTTTGAACACGGCAGGAGCAAATTTCCCGTAGTGTGCAGTGGAGCAGAGCACCGTAGGGCACGATCCATCCTGCAGCCGATCAGCCACCACTTTCGCCACGGCGGTGTGCGTATCCATCAGGTATCCCGTCAGAGTGTGGAGCTCCTGGACGGCGGCCAAGCAGTCCTCCTCAGAGCACCAGCCGGCCTGCACCTCCTGCTGCATCCTGCCGAGGAGACGCTCAGGAAGCTGGAAGCGTTTCTGCGCGTCTAAGTGAGTGAAGAGGTCGTCGACCAGGTGGCTGTTTCCTCCTGAGACATGGTGGATGAACCTCTCCAGGTTGGAGGACTTCAGGATGTCTATGGCGGGGGAGTGGGAGAGCAGCAGGGGGCGACCCTGGAGGTCATACTGGCCTGTGGTGATGAAGTCCGACACAACTCGGTTGTGGTTGGACGCACAGATGACTTTTCTTATCGGGATGCACATTTGCTTGGCGTACAACGCTGACATGGCATTACCAAAGTTCCCAGTAGGAATACAAACATCCACGGGATCTCCAAAGTTAATCACACCATCTCTGCACAGATCCAAATAGCAAGAAGAGTGATAAACAACCTGGAAGAGGAAAACAAACAATTAGTGTCAAAGCTTTTTCTTATAGTAGACCAAAATCGCACTTAAAAAAACTGAATTCACCAAACATGTTGTGCTTTTTTTCTACCTACTCAACAACAAACTAATCATGAACTATTTTAAAAGGACAGTATTATGTATTTTCCAGGCACATTGTGTCATTTTATACAATAATCAAGCAACTATGTTAACTTAAAAATTAGGTGTGTATATATATATATATATATATAAGATATATATGACTTGGAAGAAATTTGACTTCATAATTTTAAAAAATTGGGTCTCTGTCTTTTTAAGAAACTCCTGCTCTTCCTGAAAGTCCAGCTTCAGGAAACCATCACAATATCGCTGGGATACTGGTACTGAAAATAAAAATACTTTGGCAGACTGCTACTTCAGCTAACTGCTACTAGAAATAAATCAGGCTAATCAGTTAGCCTGATTAGCAGATTAACTGATAATCAGGCTAACTGCAAAATACTCAGGCAGTTAACTTAAGTAATTTAGTACTCAAACTAACTGCTACTAAAAATAAAGATACATGGCTGAATGCTAATTTCTACTAGCTTTAGGGACTTAGGCTACTTGCTAGCATAGGGCAATTGTTGTACTGTTTATTGTAATAGCAGAAAAAATATGATGAGAAATCAGATTTATCTGGACAATAATAAGCTAATTGATGATGTAACACCAAAAGTAGTCTAACTGCTACTAGTTACTGGAGTTTCATGTAGTTATTCTAATTTGCTACTGCAGCTAATACTACAATTAAAGAGATTTAGGCTACTTGCTACTTGGACTAAATGCTAACAGAACTAAAGGTACTCAGACTAATGTTACTAGAAGTATATGTAGTTTGGCTAACTGCTACTGATCAATTTAGCTGAGTATGATTTGCTTTTCCATACTCAACCCAACCATGAAAATAACAGAATCAAATTCTAGACTTTTTCAAACAGCCCAGAAACTTTGAGTGGAGTTTTTGGAGAAAGTTAACACACCTGCGGCAATAGCCGTGCCCAGTTGATGGAGTTGGCGGTGCTGAGGATGGTACCGTACTCCACAGCGAGATGCCCGGTCAGCCCCGACTCACCAAACATCTTCTTGATGCTCTTCTGACAGAAGTCAAAGTCTGACAGGACACTGACTGCTCTGGCGTTGCCTTCCCTGAAGCTCGTCATCTGCAGCTTCTGGACCTCACTCACTCCTTCTTCTGGGAAAAACACCAACACTCCTGTCCGGTGTCTGTCGGCGCCGCTCAGTTGGCTGAAGCCGCTCAGGACGGCGCTGCCTGTGTCCCCAGACGTGGCGACCAGGATGAGGAAGTTACACATTGGTGGGAGGCAGTGGGCGAAGAGTTGGGGCATCAGCTGCAAGGCAAGGTCTTTAAACGAGGCAGTTGGACCGTGGAAAAGCTCTTGGATGTATTGATTTTGAACAAGATGCTTCACAGGAGCAACTTTGTCACTGGAAAAATTGTCTCCATATGCTTTAAATACCATACTCCTGAGGTCCAGAGGAGAGACGTCCAGTGGGTGGATGCACTTTTCCAGCAAAACCAAAGCTCTCTCTGGGTATGACATGGAAATTAATCTGAGCCATTCGCCTTTAGGAACGTTTGGAAAGCCTTTTTTGGGAACATAAAGACCTCCATCTGCAGCTAGGCCCTCGATAACCACATCACTGAAATACGTTTTTCGATTGGGTAATTCTGAGCCGCCACCCCGGGTTGAAACATAAGTCTCCTCATCGTGTTCCAGATATCTCTCCACTGCCTTCAAAACCTTCTCTGCCACTTCCTCCACTGTGTCTCCCATTCCACAAAACACCCTCACGTCCAGCCATTTCTCGTAGAACTGCTTCCTGTACAGTAAAATATCTCTCATGGACACCCCGACTTCTTGGCCCACTATCCGGTTAACCTTCATCCTGCCGAGTCTCTCCATGATGTCCCGGCTGTCCACGTCCAGGTAAACCACAACCCCGTTCTGCTTCAAGTGCTGCATAGCTTCGCCATGAAGGGGATTGGAGCCTGTCAGGGAGACGATGCATCCAGATGCAGAGAAGTTACTCAAAGTCCGGCCTTCCTCCTCCAGAAAACGCCTCCCTCCGACCTCCGCTAGCTTGGCTGCAACCGGCATCTTCCACGCCGGCTCTAAGACATCATCATCGACGTCTACGGCGGGCAGGCCCAGTTTGTTGGCCACAATTTTCCCAACTGTTGTCTTTCCTGCTCCGGGCGGACCCATCAGCAGAATGTTTTTGCCCCCCAGTGGGGCGGATTTTGTGGAAAACCATGACTTTGATGTGGAAAGTTGGCACAGATGGCATCTTGCGGTCCTCGAGGAAAGCTGAATGGCGCTGAGTAATCCCATTCAGGAAAGAAGACGGAGCAGCTGCTTTTCCCTCTGCAAAGAAAACATGTTGGCTAATTATGACACAGATCAGAAGGGAAATGAAAATATAAGAACATGCATGCAGACACAACACAAATATACAAATATTAATGATCAACCTTTAACCAGACGAAGGAGATTCTGTGCAAAAACTGCTGACTTTTTTTTTCTTATTAAAGGTGACCTGTTATGCTTAATTGAACAGGTTATCGTTTTTGGTCGATCCAAAACATTTTTAGTACCAAATCATTCTTTCATAATGAGATTTTAATTTGCTCAGTTCTGTCTATTTTGGGTCTCTTGTTACTTTAAATCCAAATCAGTTGCTGCTGGCCACAACCCCAAACTCAACTTTTACACTCTCAGATGAAAATGGATGCAAATGGATTATACAACCTCACATCTTTGAAAAGCAGAAGTGGAGCCTCCTGCACAATCAACGTGAATGCAGCAAGTGGTTTATAAATTGCAAGTCAGCAACAAAACACTTGTCTTTTCCAGCAGCCATTGTACAACGCATTAAGAGCGATAAAACTAGCTGACGAAACGTGCTCGAGCTCAGCTTGAGTTGCTAGGTGACGGGGCTGGGCTATGCTGGGGTTGCTAGGTAATGTGCAGTGCCCATGAAAAGTATTTAACTACCTGGAGGTTTTTGAAACAGCTCATTTTCCAGACACCAAACATCTCGGTGTTTTATTGTTTTGTTTTTTTGGTGTTTTTTTTTAGCACTTTGGCTGTTTTTAGAAGCAATTGAGACCCAAATTAAAGTTTAAAAATGTGCAAAATGTGAATTTTGATTAAGTTCCCTTTGAATGGAAGGCATTAGAAAGGACCTTAGAGGAGCAACTATTGCCTTGTATCTTTACAAATAGTTTGATGTCCATCTTGTGGATGACCGATAGCTGTTGTCCCAAGATAAGCATGTGAAATGGAGAAAAAAATATTTTTTTAAAAAACAAAAAAACAGGGAGTTACATCTTAGGCTGACTTTAAAGGTCTCAGCATGATAAATGTTGAGGAGAGTACAATGGGAAAAAAAACTTTTGGAAATGGTATCTAACAAAAAACTCTAACAGAAAAGCTGAAAATGAATTATTTTTTGTTCATATAACCCAGGTTATCCAACAGTTCATCCATGAACACAGTTTTACAAATATATATATATTATAGAATAAGAAGACTTTTTCAGTCTGATAAAGAAAACATTAAACAGGTGTACTTAATAAATGCGATCGGAAGGAGTAAAAAATTACGGCCATGTATTTGGATGAATAAAAAGTATATTGTGCATAAGAAGCACCGCATTTTTCTAATCAGTGTTTTATAATATTGTGTTAAATGGTTTGGTGCCTACAATAACAGAAGAAAAGTCTCGTTTTGAGAAGCTTCCTGCTCAGAAAACTGACTGAAGTGGACTTCAGGCTACATTATGAAAAGGTTATCAATGTTGTTTTAATCTGTTTCAAAAGCCTCCATAAATTATACACCTTCTAAGGAAAATACTCACGTAAATGTGTATTATGTGTTTTTCGCTCTTTGGTCGAGATAATGATTTATTTACGAAACTGTGTCTCACTGTTGTCAGCGTTCCTCTGTGAACTACGACAAGCCCATAGGGACAAAATTACTCCAAATCTGTTTGGATTTTTATAAAATCTGTATTATATGAAATGATTCTCAAATCGTTTGAAATATTAGGTCAAACTACAGATAAATCTTATCATTTTTTAAGGTTTAAAAGAATAAGTAGGCAGTTTCAGAAAAACTTAAATATGCATGTTTGGTTTCAGTTTATCGCAATGTAGGGGAAAAGTCGTTCTTAAGACAGACGTCCAGCATTATTAAAAATATATTTTTAAAGATCATATTCCACAACAGAGATATTTAAAAACAACTCTAACGGAATGAAGAAATACTAAATTTGAAAATGTTTGGATAGAAATATTAAAGAATGATTTATAAATTAGAAGTAATTACCATGAATAAAATTATGTTTTCTTATAAAAATGTTACTGAAAGACGTTGATACCACGGAGTCTAGAACAAATAGTAAGTAGCGACAACATTTGTATTTCTCCTGCGCAATCTTACAACAGTTTCGACAAGTCTAACCTCCACAGTATGGCGGCGTCATTGACGTGCAGAAGCGCCTAGACACGTTACGTCAAACAGGAAGAATATTTTGCTGCTTTCAAGTTCACGTTAAAAACTGGGAATCTAGAGCTTTCGGAACAAAGGCGACAGAAGTTTGTCAAAAATAACGGTTGTATTAACAATTTTTCGACAGCTGCTATTTTTAAAAAGTCACATTTAATTGTTTAAGATATTTTTTACAGTAATTATATGCTTTGAGCGCAGTGGTTTTATAAGTCAAGTGCTGTACGAGTGTTGCGGAATGTCACATTTGTTGTACCGTTGCCTAGCAACGACCTGGATAGCTGCTTTTACATTTTAAAGTAGCGTTTTCACAACTCTACCAACAATGTCTGAAGCCATCTACCCAGCAGGAAGCGTCTACGACTGGATCCCAAAGGAGCAAGAGGAAATTAAAAAACCACCAAGGTGAGTTTTATACATCATAAAACGCGATTTAAAAAATATGTCTTTAAAAAAAAATTAACTGAGGTTTGACAAGTGTAATGTATCAAATTTTATCTAAATCTCATCAAATGTCTAGGTATATTAAATGTACAGACCTAAATCACAGTTTAAAATTGGGGTTTTAAGTTCCACTGATTTCCCAGTAAAACCAGTTCTTGATGTCGAACCATGGTATTTTTTTCAGCCAAGGAAGCAAAAGACACATTTTTAATATCTTTACTCAACTTTAAAACCAAAGACAACAAGAGAGATTAAAATGTTATCTTATTGTTGACCTCAAATGTAAAAAGTGGGATTTTTCTTAAGTTGTTACAGTCATTTATTTGTTTTTGTTGTTTCCTCCTCAAATATTATTGAATGTGGATTGAAGTGATTGTTTGGTGTAATATTGTGTTCTGAAATCTCCATAAAGATATGTATCCAAGTTCAGGCCAGCTGTCATTCTTGAGGAGAAGCTAACCAAAGATGCGAAGAAGACTATGGGACCACCAAAAGTGGAATTGCCGTCTCCAGATAAGTACCTGAAAAAACACTCGAAGCATCCCAAACCACCCGAGAGTAAGTCCGTCTATCAAACTGTATGAGGATTTACCGTTGGGGTGTGAATCTGACGTCTGCATTTCCTTTTGGGACAGAGTCTGAAGATGGACATAAGACTCGGACCTGCACAGTGAAGAAGCCAATGGTCCCTAGGCGGACTGAGAAACCACTGATGGGGATCCAAACCAAAAGGGATTTCCTACAGACTACTGTCATGTTTCCCATGAAGCCTAAAGCCACTTCTGTTGACACAAAGAAAGGACACAAACAGCTCCTGGAGAACTCTGGACTTGTCCCTAAATACGTCATGAAAAAGGTATTTTCTATGAAGAGAAAAGGCATTTTGAGACTATTTTCTCTCCATATTTTCCTTCATCATGTCTCTAAACTTTGTGTACTTTTTGTAGAAAGCTTGGATGAGTGTTTGTATTGGTAGTTGTGTCTCTTTAATGGGTAAATCTCATTCTGTGGAAGTTTTTCTTTCTCTTCTGTGTTTAGCAACTGATGAAGAAATTGTATGGAGCTAAATTGGGGCCGTAAAGTTTATTAAAAAGAAAGAAATAAAGATTTGAAGCTTGTCCCGAAAGTTATTATGATAAACAATAATATTGTTGTTTTGAGACAGTTTTCAAGTAATATAGTAATAATGGCATAATAATGTACGAACATATTCTCAAAGATCAACAAAATTTGAATTCTGATATGTGTACGGTAAAACTCTGGCAACCACAGCTGTCAGCATTTTACCCCTAAACTAAAGACTTTTAAAAAAAAAATTTTTTGTTTATACAGTGTACCTTGTAAATGCTTGAAAAGTTATTGAAGTTTATTGTGTGAAAAGCGTAAGAACCCTGATTCGTGTTGCTACCTGCAGGATTACGGTGAAGTACCGACGTATCTGCAGCTGCGCAGTGAAGCGGAGCGGAAGGCCCAGGCGGAGTACCAGCGCCTGGCAGGGGAGCAGAATGTGCTGGAGAGGCTAACGGAGGAGGATCACCAGGCCGTCCTGAAGGTACACGATTGTTTTTAGAAGAACACGGAATCACTGCAACATCTAAAACCTCTGCTGAACTAAACAGCATTAGACTGACGAAGTCAGAGGCATGTAAACACAGAAATATGTATTTTTTTAATGCAAAAATGAGCTTTTAGCTAAACTAGCTTAAAGCTAATTTGGCTAATTTTTTTTAGCTGCTAATGTTTACATCTTTTATTTAGAACACAGGTGTCAAACTCAAGACCTAGGATCTAGAGTCAAATATGGGCCCTCTAGACTCTAGATCCCCACACTTTAATTATGCAGTAATGCATAATTCTATGTTTATTGCAAATTTTCTGTAAAAATGATTAAAAAAAAAACACCGTTGGATATGTGATGCTAACTCCCACCAGCAGGTGGCAGCACTTTGTTTCTTCTACTGCACTGCTGCCTCAGCCTGACTTGGCGTCAAGTTATAGCCCGTGATTGATGTGGAGAGCAGAGGTGGGGACTCGAGTCACATGACTTGGACTCGAGTCAGACTCGAGTCGTTAAAATCACGACTTGAGACTTGACTTGAAAAAATGCTCAAAGACTCGGACTTGCCTTTGACTTTGATGCCATTGACTTGGGACTTGACTCGACTTGAAGCTGTTTACTTGAAAAGATTTGATACTTTTTACTCAAAGTCTTAAAATTTAAAACACGTTATTTATAAAGTGGCGTCATTAATTAATGTCACTCATTCCGTATCAATATGCGCAGACCGTCACTACGGTTTTCCTCTCTCCTTATGTATGTATGTGTACGTAGCTGCAGCACAACCAATCAAATTAACAGGATTTGGACGTTTAAAAAAACGCGGCAAAGCTACAGAGCTCAGGGAACGAAATACGAAATAACCGCTCGAATATGCTTCCGCGAGTAATTTCTTTTGGCTACGTAGGTTATGAACTTTCGACTAAAAAACGAACTGCAACTTGTAAAACGTGCAAGAAGAGAATATCGGATGGAGATGCCACGACGTCCAACTTTGTCCGGCATTTGAAGCTTCACAAAGATCGGTAGGTGGCACTTTTCTTTTGCTGTAAGATAGCTGACTTTAGCTAACTTCGTGTTAGCATGTGTACTCCGGGTTAAATTGGTGATTATTTACCATAAATCCGGTCCTTCAAATGCCTCCACAAATAATGTGCACCGTGTTAGCTCAGGAAGCCGGTGGATAGTGAGCGGGGCTCCGGAACAGAAAGCAGATTCTGGACCTGAACACAGGGAACAGAGTCTCTCTGTCCCATCATGATGATGAGCCGGGTCTAGTATCATCTAAGGATGGTTGGTGTATTTGAAGACATCTACGTTGGGAAATTATATTGACAATATATTGTTTTGACAGGTCAGAGAAAAGAGGAAAAAACTGCTGTGATGGTTCTTTGTATTGTGCTGTGGAAATGTCAGCATTTTCCTCTTTTTATTGAATATCAAGTTTAACAGAACTGGGCAATAAAGTGGTCCAATTTAAAAATGTTTTTATACTTTGTGTTCAGCTACACATGTTCTATCATTTGAGATAAATACATATTTTAAAACGAACAAATGGTCTATTATTTGAATTTTATGTATAATTGCAAATTATTAAAAAAAATAAAAAATAAAAACGACTCGAAATGACTTGAAATTAAAGGTTTCTGACTTGAGACTTGACTCGACTTTTGCCTGTCTTTACTTGAGACTTGACTCGGACTTGAGGACAGAGACTTGAGACTTACTTGAGACTTGCAACACAGTGACTTGGTCACACCTCTGGTGGAGAGTAACAAAAAGTCACATTTATGTCATACATAAGCATTACAATGGAGTATTAGGGTCATAATAATAATACAAAAGTTTTTAAAATAAAATCGTGAGAATAAAATCACAATATTTTGACAATAAAGTCATAATATTACAAGAATAAAGTTGTACGAGAATAAATTCAAAATAATATCAGAATAAAGTAATGGTATTTCAAGAATAAACTTGTATTTTTACGAGAATAAAGTAACAATATTTTGAGAACAAAGTCATAATATTAAGACAGTAAAGTCAAATTATTATGAGAATAAAGTAATAACATTTTGAGAACAGTCATTTTATGAAAATAAAGAATAAAGTTGTGATTTCATTCTTTTAAATTTTCTCCACGTGACCCTAATACTCTCTTGTAAAACATAAATATTGCAAAAGATTTCCAAAGTAGCTCCACAAAAACAGAATCTGTGATTTTGATTGCAAAAAAATCACAAAAAGAATCACAAAATGTAATTTGAAGACCCAGCTATTATTGGTATTTTAGCAGCTTGATAATAGATTTTATCAATACATTTTGCCACAACCGTCCCTTTAAGGACATTCATGACCTTGATGTGACTCTTCTCCTTTAAGGGCCTGAAGAAGAAGTGGGATGAACTCCACCGTGAATATCAGGGCCTTCCTCTCCTCATCGACACGCCGTCAAAGAAAACCCGGAAGATCCGCCTGGAGGAGAAGATGAGTCAACTGGAGAAGGACATCAGCTTCTTTGAAAGGTTCAAAACCATTTTTATTTACGACGATTAGGGACGAATGGTTTTGTTCGCTAAATCTCACCAGTAGAGGGAGCTGCTGCAGAAAATGTTGGTGTGTGAATTTCCAAAATAGCTTTAACAAATTAGATACGTTGTTGTTTTAGCAGTTTGACTCTCAACATTGAGGTGAGATAACTGTGGTTACATTAACACAGCAGGGAAATGCGACCCGTATCCGACTTTTTCAGTCTGAACGCCCCGATTTCGAATCGGATCAGAACAGAATCAGATTTGTTCTGCTTTCATGCTTTGTAATAATTCATATTCTGATTGTTTTCAAACTGTCTGCAGTCTGGACAGTCATGACACATTTTACCTGACGTTCATGTCGTTGATGTGAGATACGAGTCATAAAAATGCCAGACGCATTAAATCCGGACGAAAACAATGACTGTAAATTCTAACTATGAAAGAAGAAGTCAGTGCTTCAAATCACAGCCGCACCTTGGTTTTAATTTTGAATTCAAACATACTTCAAAAAGCTGTTTCTGTTACCTGTGTTTTCTTTTTATGAGCTTCCTTCATGTTTCTTAATATGATTATGTGACGATATTGTCAGCTGTTGTTGCTGAGTAAAGGTTAAAAGGACAGTATTACATAAAAGTGACTGTTTTGAGCTTCAAATCATGTTAAAATGTCATTCCTTTATCAAAAACATGGATTATTGCTTTGATTCTTTCATTCATGTTTGAGAAATCGTTGAGTCTCCATATCTACCATTCAGCTGTGCTAAATGCCTGGGTGGACTTAGCCTCGCCTTCGAGTTTCCACCTCACTGAGCAACTCTGTCCCACTCAGCTCCTTCAGACTAGCCAGCAGCAATTAGCAGACATCTGGTGAAATATGTGTAGCAGCTATTTCTCAGTGAAACGCTGGTAAAAACATGGTTAAAGGGTTAACAGAGGAGCCATGTGATGACTTCCGAAAGGCAGAGTTTCAGAAAGAGCAGAAGCTTCTTAAAGAGACAGAGGCCCAATTTCAAGGCATTAAATTACAACGTCAAATTTATTTGAAGTCATATTTGATATAAATATCATTTTTATAGCAACTAAAGTTAACATAGTTACTTGATTGTGCTATAAAATGAAACTATGTGCCTAGGAAAGACATACAACTGCCATTTTAAAATCAATGCATGAAAGGTGGTGTCTGTTTTTACTCCGGTAAACAGAGCGATGCTGCGTCATGATTTTCTTCGCTCATGCAGGTCGGTTCGGGGCTGTAAACCATTTACTCACAAGTCTCATTGTGGTTTAATTAATAGTGGGCAAAAACAACCGAATTTCAGGAAAAAAAATCTAAAGTGATTACCAAAACCTGCTGTGTGAATGTAGCCTCTTCATGTTTTTCACAACAAAATGCAACTTTTGATTCTTTCTGTGTTTTTTTTCACTTATCTTTAAATAATGGTTTTAGAAATAAACACCTATATGTATTTAAAAGTATAAAGGCAGTGCTCTAACAAACAAATATGTTTGTTTTTTTTCCTTTTTAGTATGTACTTGCTAACAGAAAATCACTGATGGGGTTGGTTGTCACATGTTGGAAAAGAAATTACTACTCAGGAGATTTAAAAACGTTTGATTGTCTTTAGCTGAAAAGAAAAAAACAGCAACATTTAAAAACAATGAAGAGACGGGCTGTGGATGGCCGCCCCAGTGAGACATGGGCGGCTCCCGGACCGCCTCGGTTTGTCTGTCCAATCAATGACTCAGAAAGCCAGAAAATAAAATTACAGCGTTTTGGATTGGCCAAATTCTGCTCTGCTGCCGACAATTTGATTCCTTTTTTATAATTTGGATAGCCTTTATATTCTGTCAGCATATGAAATGTTGAGAATATATTAAATTAAGCCAGCGCTGCGACCAACGACTGTTTTAGTAATCAATTATTCTGACTATTAGTCGGTTATTCAGATTATAAAACTGGGCACACTGTGCAAATTTTTCATTAAACCACTGAAGCTTATTTCATACATTTAAAATACATTATAAAAGGCAAATAAACACATATTTTAATTCCTTTTTAAATAAGAATAAAGGGATTTTCTTGGCTAAATGCACTTACATTGATTGCTTTATCATTTGTAGAAAAGGATGCATCTGCAGCTAAAAAAATCTTAACTTCAGTGTAGGATTGATAAATGGATAGCGAAAGATGCTAATAAACTTTTTTTTTTTTTTACAAAATTTGAACCAACTCCCACTTGATGAGTTCTGGGTAGAAAATATCTACAGACAAAGAAGGTTTTTCATCTTAAATCCAAAATGTTAATTTATTTTGTCCAGTTTTGGGTTAATTACTGCTTTGAACATGTTTTTTTTCAGCAAATAACCATTTTTTCTGGGCCTCCATTTAATCGGTTACTAAATTAGTTGACAATTATTTCAATAACTGATTAATCGCAATGAATTCAATTAATTGTTTCAGCCCTAAATTAAGCGTTGTAAGTTGAAAGACTGTATTAAAAGTAATCTTTCTCTAGAAGCCTTCATCCAAAATTATTTTTCATTAAAACATTATAGGAACAAGTCATATGTGTTGTTTCGTATCTTTTGAAAAAAAAAAAAATGAATTTATTTTTAGATAAAAGGTGCGACAACCAACCTCGTTCTCCTCTATACATTTTTTGTATTTATGCAGTTATTTTCTGTGATTGCTAAAGCTGTGCTACCAAATAAATGCTACTTTACAGCTTTATTGCCAAGTCTCCCTTTTTGAAATAAAGTTGCACAGTGGTAAAACAGAAAATATCCTCCCATTAACTTTAAAAACCTAAACAGTTTTAATCTAATTCAGTTAATGGTTTGTGGTTTTGTGTTGTGATGCTCCATTCAGACGTTCGCTGAAACAAGGAAAGATGCTGGCATTTCAAACAATCTGTGCTGAATGATGACAAACTCAAGAAAGAACAAAGAGTTTCCATCGTTTCCAGACTTGTGCTGCGATGAGTCGTGTTTATTTTCAACCTAGTGCTGCCTGGGGCCCCAAACAAAGCCTGTCGTTATTTATCACCCTTTTCCGCTGAGCTCATCCAGACCTTTTAGTGACATCAGGTGACTAATCCCCCCTCATTGCCTCTGATTTTTCAACTTAATGCACATCAGCAGCCACAGAACACAACTGAAGAATGAATGATTGTTGCTTCAAACTGTGTGGAGTGGATAAAACAGGCTGCCATGAACAAGGGAAATCCCCTCTGGAGGGAAAGTTTAACGTATCTGACCAGAGTGGAATATCTTTGGAGACTTCAAGCCTAAAAATGCTGGACTGATTACTAAAACACAATTGTAGGAGTGACAAAATGAGGACATTTTTAACCTATTTGGATCTTCCTCTTGGATCAAAATTTGAATTGGGAAAGCAGACGAACATTAAAGGTCACTTATAATGCTTCCCTGAGCAGGTGAGGATAGATGGTCTCCACAAAACGATCATTACATTTTTGTTAAAATTTTCTTCAGATTTTAGTCTGCTCAGTTCAGTCTATTTTGAGCTCCTGTCTCTGTAAATACAAATAATCTTCTGTTAGCCAAGTCCCCTATCTTAAAGATTGCACTCCTGTGACAATGGCTGCAAACAGATGCATAATAATACAACTGTACATCTTTGAAAAGCAGAAGTGGAGCCTCGTGCACAACCAACAAGAATGCAGCAATTTGTTTCTTGATGGTAAGTCAACAACTAATCACTTGTATTTTCCAGCAGCCATTGTACAACAGAAAAACCATCCAACCAAATGTGCTGGAGCTCGGTTTCGGTTGCTAAGTAACTTAATAATTGGGACGTTTTTGAAATGACCCATTTACCACACACCAAAAAACAAACATAACTTAACATACATGTTTTATAAGCACTTAGACTGTTTGTAGAAGCAGTTGAGACCCAAATGGAAGTATAAAACTGTACAAAATGTAAATTCTGCATAATAAGTTCCCTTTAATTCTCTCAAACTACATTTCCAAAGCATCAACTTGTGGACCATTCTTAAAAGACAACTAAGTATTTAGCTTGTTAGCTAAATAGATAGTTATCAAGCTAAATATTTAGTCTAAATATTTGCTTGCTAATTGCATATTTAGTTTGAAACTGTTAGTTATAAACGAAGTGGTGAAAATATGACTTTGAAATATGAAGTTTTAATTTTGTCCAAAAAACCCCAAATTATTTCCGATAATTTTTGATTCACTTTACTAACAGTTCCTCATTGTTGCAATATTATAATATAGGACTCACTCAGTAATGGAATACGGAACATTTTCACCTGTGTTGTACATTTGATGGGTTCTGTGGTAGAAATAATTACCAGATTTAAATATTGTCCCTGAATACATCCACCCCTCCGCCTCCTTGGAATCACATGAGGCTGATTAACCAGCATAACTCTCCTCAAAACAAAGCTTTTCTTTTACCTAAATGACTTGAGCGTGACCGTGCTGCCCATGTTGCCGGGTGGACAGGATTTCTCTGGTTAACTCTGGAAAACAAAGTTTCCTCCTCTTCGCTCAACAAACAGGTAAGTTTTAGTTGTAATAGATTAGAAACTGCTTGGCAATGCTTTGGAGATTATTTTAGTTAATTAAATGTGATCTTTAGGAAAAACATGAACTATTTTCAACTTAAGTGAAATGCATGCTTTTATCTTCTTGTCTGAACTATTCTGATGTGTTTCCTCTAAGGATAGAAAAGCCTCTTTACCACAACAACGGCTGATTTTACCATGTCATCACCACAGCAAATGGATGAAATGAGAATAAAAAGAGGAATTGTGGTAGGTTATTATGCTCACTTTCCAAATGTTGTAAACCAAAACTCTTTATGTTGAGTCCAAGCAGCTAGAATTTATTGTAATATTTAAAGTAGTTCTGATCAGTAGTTTTCTGGACTTTTTTGTCAAGCCAAACAATAATTGTTTAATTATTGGGGCTTGCCATACACCCCTTTAATGGATCAAGTGCTTTTTTGTCCATTTTAAGCAATTATTTACTTAAAACAAGCTCCTGTTTCTTGTTGAAAAGTTAGTTTTGTCTAATTTAAAGTGTACTATGATGTTTACAATAGAAACTAGATCAAAATTACTTTGTAAGATTTTATTTTTGCAGTGAATGTTGAGGAAATCTGAAGAGCTCTTGAAAATGTCTTCAAATAAAATACGGGAAATTAAATACGTGACAAATTAAAAATCCAGAAAGCTCACGCAACGTTTTACGAACAAAAAGTTTACAAGGAAGTTCAGCTCACTGAAAGTAAAATAAAAAAAATAAAGGTGTTTTTTTTTCCTTTTGCAGATAATCAACTGTTGTGTTAAAAAGGCATTTAGTCTTTTCAATAATGTTTTCCGTCATCTTATGTTTGGTACAAACATAATTCTCGTCACGTCACACTTCTGCAAACTTCGGTTGCTATGGAGTTGCTATGACAACAATAAACAAGCCACAAGCTTAATTAATTACTCGTTAATTTTTGAGTACTCTGCTCACCTCTGTGTAATACCATGATAAATATCAACGATATTTACTGTAGTTTTTAACTGCCGAATTAGCAATATTAGCTTAGCTACTGCAGCTTTTATTTGCTAGCTAAGGCGGACATGTAGCCTACGTGTTTGTTACTACATGTACTTACTCTGCCAGTCACCAGAACCTTCTTGTTATTCACAGGAAGTTTTCGTACTTCCTTTACAAATCCGTTGAAACATTGATTCTATGCGGCCATGGGTTTCAGGTGAAGCTCCTCCATGTTGTTCATTTGTTAAACTTTTATAAGATCGGACGCAGCTTGTCCAAGTCCTTGGACATATTTTCCTTCCCCGTTTCATACGGGTCAATCCCAACAGTAGCCATTTCGTTCATGTGTCTGTATCGCACATTGGTTAAGAGTGTCCATATATTTTCTTTTTTGTTGGTCTCAATGGCACGGGTCGTTTTCGGTGGGAGCTTCCAGGTGATCTGCTTTAAAACGCCACCTGAATGATTTGCGGGAAGCTGCTGTTGTATTTACTCATGTATTCTCTCTGCTGCCTGTTCCAGATCAAAGATGACTGGCCTGGCTACAACCTGGATCTGTTCACCTACCCTGAACATTACCACGACGACATTGAGAACGTCTACATTCCCCACGGAGTCATCATGAACCGGTACGAACACACGTGATGTGTCGGTAAACCATCTCCTACTGTGTGGTTTTCTCCTCCTGCTAAGGATAGAGCGCCTGGCCCGGTACGTCATGGAGGACTTTGAGGACAGTAAGATCATGGTGCTGTGCGTTCTGAAGGGAGGATACAAGTTCTGTGCAGATCTGGTGGAGTTCATCAAGGTTCTGGGATGCAGCTCCAACCGGTACCTGGAGACCCGGGTGGAGTTTATCCGCCTGAAGAGCTACCTGGTAGGCAAACTCATGGAAACAAACTCTTACGGTTACAGCTTGTATGTTCCTCTGGTAATGATCTGGGTAAAAACTTTAAATAAATAATTTTTTGTTGCAGAAACAAAAATATTTAGAAAAATCCAAGCTTTGTTTTGACTAATGTTGGTACAATTAATCGTGATTAATCGTTCATTGAAATAATCGTCAACTAATTTTGTAATTGATTAATCGTTAACTGGAATATTTTACTCAAAACCCCCCCAACATATTCAGAGTAGTAATTAAGCCATATACGGTATATATTTATATATATTTATATTTATTGCATTTAAAGTAAAAACACCATTGTATATAAAAATAGCCAAAATTCCTCATGTGGCAGTTTCAGCTCCTCCTGGTTTAGATTTATTAAATTTACATTTTAGGCATTATTTTAGATTTTACACTGCAAAAACACAACATTTTACCCGGTATTTTGGTTTAGATTCCAGTGCAAATACCTTATTACACTTTAAATAAGACAAAACTAGCTTGCAAGTAACTTTTCAGCAAGATATGGGAGCTTGGTTTAATCAATAATTCTTTAATTTGGGGAAAATATCTTGTTGCAAGTAAAATAAAATTGGAACTAGTACTTTTTCATCAATATTAAAGAATTATTGACAAAACAAGCTCCTATGTCTTTCTGAAAAGTTACTTGTTAGTTATTTTTGTGTTATTTCAAGTGTAGTAAGATTTTTCACTAGGAACTATTTAAAAAACTTGGTAAAATGTTTATTTTTGCAGCGTGAACACATCAATATTTGACCACCAGGTGTCGCTCTTGTTCCGGTTTGGTGAGGAATGATTTCAAGGCTTTGGGAGTAAAAACACAGTCCTGCCAGTATAGATAGATTCATCTGTTTTTGCCAAGAAAAACAGCTCTGGGGAATGATAAAGATGTCTTTACAGTGATATCACTGAGTGATTTTGAACGCTGTCATCTGGACGATGTTATTTTATGGTGTGTTTTTGGCACACGTCTGAAATATGTTTCCCTGCATGTGGCCACATTCCTTTCACTTCCTTTCCTGCACAAGAGAAAATGACAGGTTTTCTGAGTCAGACAAGGTCAAGAACCTTATTTTTTGTTTTGGGTTGTTTGTTTTTCTTTACATAAAAAGTTTAAATGAGCAGCATCACCTATTGTTGCTTGTTTTTTGCTCACAAAACGTTTTGTAATCTTGTAGTGTAGCTTCGACTTTCTCATTCATTTTTCAGACATGTCTTTAATTTAATCTTTGAAAAATACAAAAAATAACAGAGCTCAAGTATGTAGCATAAAATAGATTATTATAAAATATCCTGTCTTAAATCTTTGCTGTATATTTTCCCTTAAATTTACCCAGTAAATCATTTTCAGATACTATTAGGATATAATTCTTACTTTTTCTTGTCCACTATCATGATTCCTCATGGAAACCCAAAATAAAAAAGCTGCCTAAACACTGCAAAAACACAAAACCTCAACAATAATATAATAAAAATCCGACATAATATTGGAAAAATGTCTTGTTATAATTGAAAGAAACTACCAGTAGATCTAGGACTTTTAAAAAATCTATTTTAACTTAAAATAAGCTCTTATTTCTTAATGAAAAGCTACTTGTAAGCTAGTTGTCTTATCTCAAGTGTACTAAAACATATTTACACTGGAAACTAGACAAAAAGTATTTGGTAAGATTTTGTGTTTTTGCAGTGCAGAAGAACACAACACAGATGATGCAAATTTTTGTTTATGTTAATATTGTCCCATAATTAATGTAAAGTGGAGTTTCCATTGTTAGATTGGGTAAAATATAAATTAACTAAAGAAATTAATGATCATCATGGATCTTTGTGAAATAGTTAAAAGTCAAATCTTGTGTTTCCTCCAGAACGACCAATCAACAGAGGACCTTCACATCATTGGAAGCAGTGATCTGTCTTTTCTACGTGGAAAGGTTTGTTTTATGCATATTTTACCGGTTCAGTGTACTCCCAGCCTGAAGAGGGCGCTGTTAGACTTGTGAGATGTTGACATGGGGTTCAGACTGAAGCTGGAATAATGTGAAGAATGAAAACAATGCTTTGGAAATATTTGGGTATCAATGCTTTACTTCCTGTTCCTTTTGTCTCGTGTTAAATATTGATTTCCTGGTTCTGGTTTGATTTTAATGACTTTATAGGAAATTTATTATATTCCTATCCATTCATCCATCATTCTATTGGTCTCTTCATCCATCCATCCATCCTTCCATTTGTTCATCCATCCATCCTTCCCTCTGTTTATCCATCCATCCATCATTCTGTTGGTCTTTCCATCCATCCATCCATCCATCATTCTGTTGGTCTCTTCATCCATCCATCTGTTGGTCTTTCCTTCCATCTGTTCATCCATTCATCCATCCTATTGGTCTCTGTCCATCCAGTTGCCCATTCTGAGGACAGAAACTATCAAACTCTCTGAAACTTTCCTCCTTGTGAATCTGATCCCTCTTTACTAAATTGCCTCTCTCTGCACCCGGCTAGATATTAATCGGACCTTTCTGGACGGACGTCTGGCCTCTTACCGTACATTTACTGAGCTTGTAACCCTGAAGAGCTGTCGGGAAAGACTGATGAATCAGGGCAGAAATGTTACAACCTCAGCTGAATGGGAGCACAAACATGCCTACACTGTATAGTCCTGTGGCTAAAAGCAGAAAGGTTGTCGCCATCAACAGGAAAAACTGTTGACTTTATACTTCCTGTCCCTTATGCAATAAAATAGAAGAATTAAGTCATTTAAAAAAGTAGCTGTTTAAAAACTACAGTGTTGCTATTTTTAAACTCATACCATGATATGTGGGCTCGTTTAAGACTTGGAAGAGGAAATAATTAACATAATACAGCATAAACTAAATGTCCTCTTTAAATCCTTGTTTACATACAACCTAACATCATTGTAGCACAGCTAGCTGCCACAAGACATTACAAAAAAGCATTTTAAATATAGTTTGAGCCATTGCTTCAGAAATGACACAAATACTCCTAGGGTTTCTCATGATTTGTTTATTAATTAGCAAACAAAATACTAATTATGAGCCTGATGATGATTCTCAACTTATTGTACAAGCTAGCATTAGCAGGGCAGCACAGCTAGCTCTTGAGAAAAAGTTAGAAATGTAAGATTTGAAACCTCCAATAAGTAATTGCTTTTCACATAATACAGTTACTCATGAGGTTATCTGTTTATTGCTGAGAGAATAATACACAGAAAAAGGTAAATAAATCAGTTTGAGATCAAATGTACGAGTTCTTTGTGTTTATGTACAAGCTAACATTAGCACCTCAGTGCAACGAGCTGCTACTGGTAGTTAGAAAAGTAGCAGTTTCAAGTTCTTGTGTATCTTTTTTTTAAATAAAAAAGAGAGGCAACAACTGGTGTAACTGGCCATAGTGTTTATTAAAAGAAAATAAATTTAGCTCTAACAGAAATGAGTCTCCACTTTTTGTACCTATTTGAGTAAAAGCTAGCATTAGCAATGCCGCGCTAAAAGCAAAAAACAGTATTTTAAAAGTCCCACAAGTACTTGTTTTTTGAAAGTTTATTGTCTTATTTATTTTTTTCATATATTTATTAATTCAATACCCAATAATGGTAGTGCTGAGTATTTTTAATGTTAGCGACATCTTAAGAACATAATAAATAAAATCGATAAAAACCTAAATCGTTAACCCATCCAGCTCACATTAAGGCACCGAGTTTCTTTAACTTGGCCCCATTAGTTCAGTGTCTCAAAACGTGATGTGAAGCTTTTCGGGTACAGACTGAATAAAAATTGGCCAGCTGTCTGCATTTTCTCCGATCGCTCTCCCTAAACCATAGACACGCTCACAAAGAGTCCTCACAGCCAGAAGAAGAAGCATTCGTCGGAAAACCCAGAAGCAGCAGGGCAATCGCTCAGCGCCCGGTCACTCTGGTGACTTCTGGTCATTGTAGAAAACAGATGTTTCATTACAGCGGAGAACTGAAAGAGTCGTCTGTATTTTTTTTAGCTAAGACAGTGAAAATGCAGCCAACTTTGTTGCCATAGAAACCCCCCATGGAAACAGCCTTGCTTTTATTCTCGCTTTGCTTGAACAGTGTGAAAATTCAAGGATGACTTGCTGATATTTTTCTACCTTTTACTTGTTTTACATGCGACCCAGAGTGTGCTCGTTGTTGAGGTGAGTATAAACTGCGTAGTTTTTATTTATGACGTGAAATTAATTTGCTTGTCTTGTTTGTTACCAGTTGCAACTTTTTCACATTTCAACCAGAAACTTCAGTGTATTTTAATTGCCATTTTAGATGATTGCGCAACATTGAACAGGGGTGTCCAAAGTGTGGCTCGGGGGCCATTTGTGGCCTTTGGACAATTTGTTTAGCTCTCCAACTGTAGTTCAAGAATGACTTTTTGTAACCAAGTGTATAATTATTAGTAACTTGTTTTTTTTACAATGGAAAACATGAAATAAAACACAAAGTATTCACGTTTTCACAACCAAAAATGTCCAAGTAGTTTGGGTCTATCACTTAAAATCCAAATAAAATACACAAAAGTTTGTGGTTTAAACATGTCAGGATGTGAAAAAACTCAAGAAATATAAAAACTTCAACAATATGCACTGCAAAAATGCTAAATCTTACCAAGTATTTTTGGTCTAGATTCTAGTGCAGATATCTTAGTGCAGTTGTAATAAGACAAAATTAACTTACAAGTAAAATGTTTACCATTACATAGTAGCTTGTTTTGAGTAAGTAGTTCCTCAATATTGATGAAAAAGTACCAAGTTCCATTAGCAGATTATTTCACTTATAACATGGAAAAAAAGTGATTGCTGTAAATAAAATAATCTACTAACAAAACAAGTACATTTTCATCAATATTAAGAAATTATTTAGTCAAAACAATCTCCCACTACTTTCTGAAAAGTTACTAACAAGTAAGTAATAAGTGAATGCATCAGATGCAGCTGATAACGTAATTTTATTAAATATTTAAACATAAATATTTTTCAGATATTTAAATTTATTTAAATACATTTATTTAATTTGGTCTAGGTACATTTATTTAAATATTTTTTAAATATTAACATTTAAATATTTTCAATTTAAAAATATTAATTTTATTCCAGTAGCTTGAGTAATTTCTTGGATGTTACGTTTAACTTTTACTTGAGTAAAAATATGTTGAAGTGGTGTTACTCTTACTTGAGTACAATTTTTGGGTACTTTACCCACCTCCGATGACAAACATACAAAACCTTTTATGTACAAAAATACAGGAAAAGTCAGGGAATAAATTAAGAACATGTAATCTATAAGAATATTAAAGAACATCTTCTGATGTGATACTTTCGATAAAAATGGAGGTTTCCTCTGGTTTCTTTTCTCGTGGTGGGCGTTAACAAAACAAACATTCACAGAAATGTGGACGTTTTCCAGTATCAGGAAACTTTCTGGAGAAAAAAACCCATCTGCCATTCTTTGTATCTTCATATCTCTGGTCTCAATGATCCGGATCCCTCTCTCCCTCCCTCCTTGCTCCGGCTTCCTCTGCTCTTCCCTTCCCTCAGGCCATCGTCGACACAGGAAAGACCATGAAGGCTCTTCTCAAGCATGTGGAGACCTTTGAGCCCAAGATGGTCAAGGTCGCGGGGTGAGTCGGCGTCTCAGTTGTCCTAAAGTTTTTCCACTGTGGGGGAAATGCCGAGCGCATGACGGGCAGGAGGACAAGATGTCACTTTGTGTCTGTGGGCAGCTTTTACAGAGATTAGAGAGAAGATTATAATCTTGCTGCACACATGGCGTATTGTAGAGCTTTATTTCCTTTTTAGTTTATGACAGAAAAGCAGAAACTTATCCGGTCAAATCTATAAATCAACAAGAAGTCAATTAATTAACAGTGATTGATGTGTTTCAGTCTGCTGGTGAAGAGGCTCTCCAACATGACTGAAAGTCTGACAGACTGTAAGTATTTTTCTACAACTTAATAATCAGTTAATCTATCAATTTTCTTGATGATTAATCTTTTAATCAATTAGTTGTATTTAAAATAGTGGCCATTTTTTCCCCCCACTTGAGGCTTTTTAGTTAAAACATATCTACAGACAAAGGTATTTTAAGTGCAAAATATATGTATTGCAACTAATGATTATTTTAGTAATCAATTCATCTATCAATTTTTCTGATGATTAATCGATTAATCGGATATAAAAATGGCACATTCTACAGATATTTTTTTCTCATTTTTATACAAAATAAGAAATACGTTAAAAGATCCAAATAAACAACTATTCAAATACTTTTTAAAATAAGAAAATAAAAATTTTTTTGCCTAAAATTGCATTTTTCAATAACATTTAGTAAATCTGAACCAGGTGGAGCTGAAACTAGGAGGCCGTTTGAGGCATTTTGGGTAAAACATATTACAGGCAAAAGGTTTTTTTTTTATCTTAAATGTAAAATGTATATATCGCAACTAACGATTATTTTAGTAATCAATTAATTAATGATTACTCGATTAATCGTATACAAAATGTCACATTTTACAGATATTTCTTAGCCATTTTTTATACAGAATTAAAATTAAAAAAGAATCCAAATAGTTATTCAGATACTTTTTAAAATGAGAAAATAATAATTTTATTACCTAAAATACAATAACATAGCATTCTTTTAGTAAATGTGAACCAGAAGAAGCTGGAACTATGAGGCCATTTGAGGAGTTTTGGTTAAAACATCTACAGATCTACTTTTATAGATAAAAGTTGTTTTTATCTTAAAATCAACAGTTTAGGCTTAATTACTGCTCTGAATATGTTCAGCAAATTGCCTTTGTTTGAGTCTGTATACTTCAGGTAACATGTTTTTTGTTTTGTTATAAAGCGATTGTTTTCAGTTGCTTTTTTTTTCTTCCAATTTAAATTTTTTAATTCTCAGTCTGCTACATACAGTTATTCTTGTCCCACAGGCTAGCAGATTACACGCATAAAATGCTCCATCGCATTTGTCTTTGCTACATCTGTAAATATGAACAAGTCAATGTCAAATTTACTTATATAGCACTTTTAAAAACAAGTTAAGGCTGCACCAAGGGGCTGTACAAAACACACAATGGAATAAGTTGATAGAGAAAAAAAAGTAAACGTCACAACAGAAAAGTTACAGTATCAGGTCTCAGTTAAATGAAAACAAATTAAAATAAGTTTTGAGAAAAAGAATACGCATGTTTTTGAAACTATAAGTAAAAGATGTAGTTGTATTTTGATGCACTTGATCGCAACATGCTGGCTCAAACATCTGTTTGCTTTGGCAGATGTTGGATTTGAAATCCCCAATCGATTCGTGGTCGGCTACGCCTTGGACTACAACGAGTACTTCCGTGACCTGAACGTGAGTCCTGAGTTTGCTGCTGCTGCTGCTAACCTCGTGACCTGAAAAGCTGTGGAGAAAAAGAGATGAAAGAGGCGGAGGCGGGAAAGCAAACACGGTAAATCAAAGAGGTTCTCTCCTCCTCTGTGAAATCTAAACTCACCCAACAGGTATCCTCCCTGGCTGAGGAGGTTTTACATGCAGCTGCAGCGTTTTATAAGAGCGGTTTATGAGAGTACACTTGTTTGAAAGACAGAAACATCCAGGGAGAGTCTGCTTTATTATCTTCGCACTATTTGATTTTCACAGTCCGTTTTAGTGGCATGGACGTCCATTACAGGTAAAACCAGAAGTAGCTTATAAGAAAAACTAATTCTGCTGACATGGAAGCTAAAAGAAAACATTCATTAATGTTACAGAGGTTTCAAAAATACACTTCCCTGCAAAAACACAAAATCTTACCAAGTATTTTGGTACAGTTCCTAGTTCAAGTATTTTAGTTTCAACTCACAAGAAACTTTTTAGCAAGATAAAGGAGATTGTTTTAAGTAAATAATTCCTTAATCTTGATTTTTTTTTTACAAAGTACTTATTCCACTGACCAATTATTTCACTTTTAACAAAACATTTTTCCCTCTTATAAGTAAAATAAAGTGGAACTAAAATGTTTTCGTTATTAAGAAATTGACGTAAAACAAGCTCCTTTTTCCTCGCTGAAAGTTACTTGTAAGTTGATTTATTTCAAGTGTATTAACATATTTGCACTAGAAACTTGGTAAAAATGTGGTGTTTTTGCAGTGTGGCCAACATTTTCCAGCAAATTACTCAACTAACTCAACTTGGCTTGAAATATATATGATGTTTATTCTAGTTAATAGATAAAATAACAATCAATATATGGTATTAAGATTAGTTTCACATTTTCTAGTTTATCTATTGTTAGATAAACTAGCTACATGCCAATTATGTGTTTCATCCTGTGTAAACCTTTGCAAATAATTTCAGATTTCTGTAATTATTAATATATATTCTTTTTTTTTTACATATTTCCATGTGGTTCAGATAAATTGTATTTGTAATATGGTTATATATATTGACTTCCTTTTTGCTTTTTTTGTCACTAGTCCTGCCACAATAAAAAAAACTAATTGCTGGACAATAAACTGTCCCTGAAGTTCTTGCGATAAACGCTAATATTGTTTGAAGATCATTTTAATTTTTATATGGTAATGTCATAATAATGAAAGAACTCATTCTGAAAGATCAATACATATTTTACTCTGTCACTGGAAGATATTTTAAATATTCAAATTAATAAACCAAACAGAAGTAACAAATAAAACGAATCATGAAGTCTCTGTAAACAAAATTATCCTTAATAAAATAAGGTCTAGTTAAAACCAAAGCACCGACTGAAGAATTTTGTTAAATTTTTTATATAAAAAGAGAAAAAATAAATTATGCAAATTATTGAGCTTGTTTTAATTTATTATGCGATTGTTTTATTGATTGATTTATTGCGACAGGCCTTTGTCACACAGTAAATGTTTCAGATTCTCAAACAAATATTAACCCCTTCAGACCTGATTTTCATCTACATTTATATCCAGTTAACTCTTATTCCCTTTTAACAAAGTCTGAGAGATTATACTCAGATAAAGATAAATGAAATCTCAAATAAGTTATAAAATGCTTACAGATACTTTTTTTACTCTGCATGGTAACACTATATAATAAAATAACTCCTGATGTCCATTGAGATGGACAACTTTGAAAAAATCCTATAATTTAATGACTTCAAATATAGATTTTTGCTACTTATATGAATTATTGTCATTCTTTGTCCTTAAAATTTCCATTTAATTTTATATTTGGGTCTTATGATGTAATTTTTACATACTTTTTTTTTAACTCTAAAGTAATTCTTAGATTGATACTTTTTACTTTTACCAGACTAATACTATGTTGTAGTAGTGCTACTCTTATTTGAATATAATTTTTGGATACTCTGCCCACCTAGAATACAAAATGATGCTAAAATTGGATTGCTAATTCTTTGTTGAAATGAACAGAGGGGCTGAAAAGATGAAGAAAGAAAAGCTGTTCACTACAAAAGGACATAGGTGACAGATGGAGGGAGCTTATGGACCTTGGCATCCTCGCTGTTGGACGATTCCCACTCTGACTCATGGAAAACACAGTGGGCGTTGTCCTCAAACTGCAGTCTTTACACCACTTTATTCAAACTCTAACTCAACTTTTAGCTGCCTTTTCCTGGAGCGTGGAATGAATAACTGACAGATTTAACTGCAAACAAATTAAAGCCATCAATTGTATGTCATTTATGTCAACTTGTTTCTGCAGAGTAATAATTAAAGAGTTTGACACAAGAAAGCTTTTTGCTTGTTTTTTGGGTCATTGGAGAAAAGGGTGTAAATACTCAAATGTAAAAACTTAAACCTTTCATACTACTTTATTTCTAATATTTCCAGTATCATTTAAAGACATAATTTTAGTACAAGAAAAATGTTGCCTTAGTTTAAAAATAAAACTTAAATCACTTCACTTGAATTTAAATAATCATTGACTCTTTGGCATCATGTTTTTCTCTAACATGTTATTTTAATCTGTTAAAACCTCTGCTTTTGTGTCATCACATCTTTGCCTTCCTAGCACATCAGGTAAGTGTTGTGTCATGTTGCTTTGGATTCTCCGAACCCACATGCAAAACCACTCTCAGGAGATCAGATTAAAGGGTTTATTTACAAGGACAATAGGTGTGTAGATCAGGAGCGGGCAGGTGCGGTCGAACAGCTTGGTTGGTGGGCGTAACTCGCCAGGGAGCTCGGCGGATGGAACGGCAAACCTCTTGCTTTGCGTGGGGAGTCCAGACAACGGGAGCCTGGGGATCACAGAATAGGACAGGTAAGCGGCGAAACAGACTGGATATCTATAGAGATCACAGGACCAGATGTACCACAATGGCGACAACACTCTGGCGACGAAGTGCCGGGAACCCGCTCCTAATATGCTCCCGCTGATGATCCACAGGTGTGCCGAAACACACCTGTGGAGGGGTGTGCGCATACGCCAGCGAGCTCTCGAACGCCACCTAGAAGGAAAGCAGAGGAACTGCCGAAGCCGCAGATCCTGACAGTTGAATGAGAAGATCACGCTGCTAACTTAAGGAGCTGGTTGAGAGTTTATTCTTCAAAATAGAGCTGCATAACGTGCGTCTTGCATGCTACACTCGACTCTGGACGGTTTCTCTTTCTCTTGGCTCCGCCATTTTTTGTTTCTGTATCAACGAGTTCGCTTAAGGATGACCAGCAGCGTCCTCTGCTGGATGGCGGCCAAACCACAACACTAAAAGAAGGTCAAGACGGGTTTTCCGTTGAAACAAATTTTAATCTTATAAACCATTAATGGACAACTAATTGCCACAAAGTGTAAAGGAACTCTAAACGCAAAGTTGTACATAATACAGTAGTTGGTGAGTATACTACAGTTCCTTTATCTTGCATTTTATTTAAAAAAAAAAAAAGCCTCCAAACCAAAGATAACGGTCCAACTGCCTCTACATTGCCTCTCTAAGATAAATGACCTGATTAATGGGTTGCTACTTGGAAAATTAAAAACCTCCAGGAAAGTTTGAAGTCCCTAGTTTAAACATTGTGACTCCATATATCTTTGCCTGGCATAGAATCAAATAGAATGCATACTGTAGGTTTGACAAGTTTGAGCCGGAAGTGATCCACGCCATCTTGGTAGGCAAGTGCAGTGCAAAGCACATGAACCATGGCTTTCAGATAATAAAAAAAAGACAATATAATGACATTTTGACTAATGTGCAAGAGAAAGCACATTAGTCAAAATCTTTGACTAATGTCAAAATCTTTGCTGTCTGGATCGACCAGTATGAGATTAAGACAGGAAATATATACAGTGTGGACAAACTGCTTCTGATTTCCCACAATGACATAGTTCACTAACTAGTGAACATGAAGAGTGCGTACGCCATGGAAGAACTTCACAGTGTTTCAATGGCTTTGTGTGAATAACAAGGTTCTGGTATGTCATAACATACATGTAGGCTACATGTTTGACTTAGCTTGTAGACAAAAGCTACATTAGCTAAGATAATTTTGCTAGTTTGACAGTAAGTACTACCATAAATATCTGATATTTATCTTAGTATAGTAGCTGTAATGTACTTATATTGTTAAGTTAGATAGGAATGAGGCAAGAGCTCGTTTTAAGCTTGTGGCTTGTTTATTGTTGTCATAGCAACTCCACAGTGACTGTCATGACAGTTAGTTACTGTACCTACCAAGATGGCTGCCAGCTACAACGTTCCCGGAAGTGTGACATCACGGGAGAACTATACTTTATTGATTCCCAAGGGGAAATTGCTTATCAGAGGACATTAGAAGGTCCTGAATGTCAGTGAGGTTTTATCTTTAATTCAGTTCACCCTAAGGGGCAGAGGAACAAGATGATTAAAAACCAGTAGGGAATGATGCTGCTTTCTGTTTCTTGCTGTCTGTGCTGTCTGGGCAACAAAGACCCACATTGTACCACTGACTGAAACCCCATGTATCCTTATCATAAAACATCAGCACTTGTTGGTAGTTGTTAACTTATCCCAGCACTAATGCCCCCTGCATTGCCTTGGGAACTCAGCAGCCATTGTCTGTCGTCTTGAACCAGGGTTTGGTGAAAGCGAGAGCAGACAAAAAGCCCGGCAGGTTTCTCATGCTGCGGCTTTGTGGAGCTTCGCCAGGGGAACAGAGGCAGGGGCCGGGTCCGGAAAAGTGTACTACAGGTAAACTGTGACCAACACAAAAGGAACAAAACCGGGATTGTCCAGTTGAATGGCCACACATCCCAGCTTTTGACATATGAAGCCGGTGGTTACAGATGAAGAGCTGGGATTTAATTTCACCTCAACAGAACAACACATAAAGCATATTTAATCTGTAGACCTAATCAGTTTATCTGCTGGTTTGATTGGATTAGAAAATTTAAGAAATACACAGTTTTACTGGGAGTATGACATCTCAAGTCTGGTAAGTATTAAAAACATCTCAGACTGAGTTTTTGGTTAAAAAATGAAATCTAAAGGACCGACTTCAAAAGGATTGATCAAAAGTATTGTTTTGTGTATTGAAAATCACAACACTGGAAAAGGTGTGGACAAAACTATTTCAAAAAGCAAGGAAACTATTACAAAATTACGCAATCACAATTTTTGAGTACTCTACCCTCCTCTGTGTAATACTAAGATAAATATCAGTTATATTTACTGTAGTACTTGCTACCAAACTGGCAACATTAGCCTAGGCAACATTAGCAACATTAGCTTAGCTTATGTAGCCTTTGTCTGCTAGCTTAGACTGACATGTAGCCTAAGTGTATGTTACGCGAATTTACTCTGCCAGTCACCAGAACCTTGTTTTTTATTTGAAAGGTACTACATATTGTAATATATATAATATAATGTGATCGCAGCATTGTTAAATTATCGGATTAACCACATTCATTTTAACCAGGTCAAATTAATGCCAAACCCTTGCTATTTTTTTTATTTTCTTAGAAATCATTTCATAAATATTTGTGAAAACCAATAAATCTTGTTACCAAATGTTTATTGTTTATTTACATTGTCCTTGTGACAATGACAATAAAGATTTATCTTATCTTTATCAAACTTTTATCAATAAGATTATCATATATCATATTATATCTATTAGAGTATTGATCTTTACAACCAGGGCTGACAAATGTTTGCAGTGCTGCTAATGTGAAAAACCACATTTTTACTTCAATGGCGTACCATGGTTTACAAATAGAAAGAACATCCTCTGCAGCGTCACTTGGGTTTGAGGCTGCGTTTCGTCCAGTCATCCAACTCAGTGCCAGATCCACTTACACAACCAGGAGTCCACAGTGATCCTCATCCTCTTAAACCCTCAAACTAAACCACAGGTTAAGAAAAATCCTCAGAGTGGGTGTACATGAACGTCTGATAAGGATGGGACAGAGAGGCCTTCTTCCACAAAAAAAATGAAACAAAAGAAGAAACAAAGACATAGCATGCAGAGTAATTTCCACCTGTCCTAATTCAAGCCCATCCTGGCTTTGAACTTGTGTTGATCTTCCATGTAATGTCCTAATCCAGCCAAACATTTTTCTACCATGGAAGAGCTGGTAATCTCCTGGCTGCCTGAGTTGGGCAAAAATTACTGAGATTTACTCATCTGAGTAACTTGCTGGAAAAATGCACTTTTTCAGAGTATTTTTTTTGAAGTATCACCACTCTTAAGTAACTTCTCTGAATAAGCATGTTTTAACCAAATATTCACCAGACACACACTTGCAGTTTTTGTTAAAGTTTCATAAGTTTTACATTAAAAGAAATTAATTTGGCAATGTTTATCTTTTGCCTGATTTCTGTTTATAATTATGTTATTAATATGAATCATTTATCATTTATTTCTTTAAATTACCAACACTTCCACATAATTTTATATTTTGCTCCATCTGATGTAATTTTTAAATATTAAATAATTGATGTTTTGATTAGTTACTTAGTACTTGAGTAGATTTTTTACCAAATACTTTTTACTTTTACTTGATTAACTTTGAGAATGATTACTTTGTACATGTAGTTTGAGTAAAAATATGCTGAAGTATCACTACTCTTACTTGAGTAAAATTTCTGGATACTCTACCCACTGTGAATAACTTCAATGAAAGAACAGACATATTTTAACCAAAAAGATACACACACATGCAGCTTTTTAAAAAGTTTCATAAGCTTTATACTAAAACAAATTGATTTGGAATTTTAACTTAAATATTAGTTTCTTATGATTATTTAATACCAAGAAGTAGTTTTGGTTGAGGAATTAAATGTTTTTCTGTTTATTTTTGCATTTTGTGGTATACAAAAAATCAATATATACTGTATTTGTCAAAATTCTCAACATTTGGTTTTGGCCTCGGAAAAACCGGTCCATTCCTAGTACTTTCAGTAAAAATATGTACACGTACTTGAGTACAATTTTTGGTATTCTACCCACCTCTGCCTGCTTCTCACTGTATATTTGGAGCAAAAGCTACAGAAAAGTTGGGAATCTTCCTCCCAAATTGGGAATAGGAGGAGGCGGCTGCATGGCTGTAAACCAGTAAAAGCTTTTATAGTTTCTGGAAGAATTTTTATGCACACATGTAATCCACGAGGATGCTGGGAAACAATAAGCACAAGTTCTGCTTCTGCAGAGCTTAACGAGCAGGTTGCATTAAATGAATCTGCACCTCATGTTTACCATCACTTAAGGCAGAGACCCACATCCATCAGATGAACTTCTCCATTGTCTGGATGAGAGCGTACAAGCTATGTAGACAATAGGTCCTCTCTGAAACTGGGAAAGCTTCGTCCTATTGTCCTACCTTCTATTGTGCTGCAGGAGAAGCCAGCAAACTGAACTCTGCAGGGCTTTGTCTTTGCGTGGATCATCCTGGGATTTCTTCATGCCCTGGTGGAGTCCTTATGCGCTATGGTACAGTTTGTAATGGAGAGGTAGATATGGTTCACTGGCTGAATGTTGGGGAGTTGGAAAGCTCAGCATCTGTGTGGGAGCCTGACGGTTGTTTTTTATGACGATGTAGTGATTTATGTGCTTTAAAGGTGGAAAACGGCAACGGCTAATGTGTGGCAACGAGGAGTTAATTGGAGCAAGTGTGTCACACAGATCTTGGCAGATGTATGCTTCAGAAGCAGAGATGGATAGTAACTATTTACATGTACTCAGTTACATTTACTTGAGTAACTTTTAGGAGTATTTTTTAATACAGTGTACTGTTTACTTTCATTATGAAATATTTCTACTGTAACATCAGTACAATTTCTGGATACTCTATTTACTCAATTGTCTTTTGCTTTATTTGTTAACTTTTGTTACTTATATCAATTATTGTCATTTTTGTCCTTAAAATACCATAGTATCTTCATCTAAGCTACTTTAATAAAGGTTGCAATCATCCATAACGGTGAAATTTCAGTTCAGTCTTGATTATTTTTCAGCATATAACAAGTTTTCTTCCAGAACTGCTGTGTATTTAGCACAATCCATCTATCTCAGGTCAGAAAACTTTGCTGTCCCTTCTGAAGAACAGCACTCCCATAATAATACAACCTTTGTACTTTTTACATTCTAAATTTATCGCTGTTGGAACAAAACATTTTGCTGCATTCCAAATGAATGGTGGATGCAGAAGTATGAAAATGTTCAAAAGCTACATTTACTTTCGAAAAACACTGCATAGCCATTGTAATTTCATAAATTCAGTAGGGACTTTTCTGTTTTTAATGCAGAAATGCATGAACACAGAAACAATAATGCATATTTAAAAAGTACTTTTTAAATTTCTGCTTAAATCAATAGCATATTTGTGTGAGGGGATATTTTTCAATGCATAAATAATTAAATGTGTGCTTAAAACCCCATGTTTTGGCCCCAGCACCAGCGTAAACAATGTAAAGCAGTGCTTTTCAGCTGGTGACCAGAATAAACCAGCTTCCACCCTTTACTGAATCCGTTATGTAAGGACTTCTCCCATTGGTCCGCTTCTCAATTCCAAATTTAAACCCGCCCTCTGATTGGACAGTGTGCTGCCAGGAGGCAAGTAGAAGGGGGCGGAGCTGCAGCCGGGTCGGGAGATTCGTCAGTTGGTAGTTCAGATTGTCGCGCCGCCAAACGGGAGGACGGAGGAGTACTTTTTGTCTCAATTTTTCTTCGGGAGGGGGTGATTTTTTTTGCCTCGAATTGGATCTCGCAAATGGACGGACATGAATGAGGACCACAGGTTAAATTTTCTCGCCGTCCCTTTCGCGGAGAAATGCTCAGTGAGGGGCGTTTACCGTGTTTTTTCCAGCCTGTTTTTCCTAACAGGTAGCGAGCGGCAGCAGCGGTCAGTGTGCCGCTGAAAAGAGACTGAATATCCCGCTTTGTAATCTTCTGACAGCCCTTTTAACCCATCCGTGGATTGACGGAGGGATCTGGGAACAGCTTTACTCTCATCACAACCATGGATATCGTGTTTTTTTCACTCTGTTATTCATGATTTGTAACAGGTAGGTTTTGTTCCCAGTTATAACAACAACCTGTCTGTCCTTGTATTTTATGTAGCTGTTCATAGATGATCCATTGAGATGTAGATTGATCGAAGCATCGGTTAAAATAAAAATAATATTAATAATAAGGATCCTAACAGCTGCTTGGTTGCTGTTTCAGGAAGCTAGGTTTTGCATCCCGTGGTTGTGGTTTGAATTATAATGGCTGTTGTCGTGCTGTCCTTGTTTGTTCACTTTCCTCTCACGACTTTCCCTTTACATCGACATTTACGTCTCTGTTCCGCATGTTTTCAAAAACATTTTTACTGACAGGCATTTTTATTTTGAAATTATTCACAAATTAAATAAATAAAAACATCCTGTGCACCTGCCATCGCGCCCCTCTATCATCACTTTAACAGGAAAATAAAACAGAAATTGTTTTTAAAAGTAGTTAAATCAATAAAAGAAAACCCCACAAATTCACTTATCTGTGCAGACTATTCAATTGTATTAAATGCTAATAAAAACATAATATTTTTTGGATACAACCAGGGCTGGCCCAAGACTTTTTGGGGCCCTAAGCAGATTTTCATGGGGGCCCCCCATACCAACATGTGAACACCAGATTATTTATAATTTCTAACCAACATTAATATTGTCATTAGCATAATTTGTAATTAGCTTACAACATGCCAGTGTTATTATGTTAATTTTTAACCTTACAGAAGTAGAAAACTAAAAGATTTTGAAATGCAGTGTGGTATTTAAGTGTGCCACATTATTTCATTTATTTGAAAGCAACATCTACAGATAAATTCTAAATTTCTAGTAAACAAGTTAATAAGTTTGATATCTTATATTTCCCCAGCAGTGGGAGCAAGAAATCAACCTACTATTTGTGTAACAACTATAAAAATAATTTTTTTTTTCTGTATTTAATAAAATTTTATTCAGTGCTATTTTAAATGTATATATTTGTTGATCATGCTAGCTCGGTGTACTTGGGGGCCCCCTGGTGATCTGGGGTCCGCCTCTGATTGTGGCCCAAATCCAAAAATTTGGGCCAATATTGTGTTCAATATTGTGATACAGATCTTTTATTGAAGATACAGATCTTTTTTGCTTTTGCCCGAAAAGTTGCTAAATATAACAACAAAGTTGGAATCTTTTGGGTTAGAAGTTCACATGCAGACGTGACCTGGTGGATGGTTTCATCAGTCAACCCTCTCTTATGACAAAACAAAACAACAGCAGTTTATTTTTAGACCCTTGTAGAGGTTTATACGATTGGTTTCTCATGTACGAATCGGCTGATCAAAATATATGAAATATCTCTTAAAGCTGCAGCATTCAACTTCATAAAAAAGATTTATTTTTATTTACAGTAACAGTATAATATGAGATGGGTAATCTGTGAAGAGATTGAGCTCCTCTGCTGTGTCCCAGTACTATCTAGAAACAACCAGTCAGAACCAGGAGCCGGGTATTAGCACTGTCAGTCACGCTTGTGTACACACTGTTCCCCCATTTCAGCTTCTGCCTGCTCAGTCTAGCTAGCATGGCCAACGATAAGTTATTTTTCCACCATTAGCACATTGAGCTGCGCGTACACGCAGTTGATTGACAGCGCTCAGACCTGCGTCCTGACTCTGGTTGGTTGTTTTTGACCAGGCTCTGCGCATTTCTTCAGATGGCAATAGTAGTTCAGATAGGAGTTGGAGGACATCAATCTTTTCACAGATTTTGTGTCTCATACTAAACTGTCACAACATGGTGACATTTTTAACATGGTGACATGTAATAAACAATTTAAAAAATAGTTACAAACTGCAGCTTTTAAATGCCCTAAGCTAGAAGCTAACATCTATTGTCTTCTTTATATCTGAAGGTTCAGCCAATCAGCTCTAAGTAATGATTGGCCTCTTTAAAAATGCTAGATAAGGGTATATAAACATTGCGGTTAGGTGTTTCAGCTACATTTTCTTATATTATTTCTTTCTTATTATTATTTTAGAAATGCTTTACGAAACAATCTGCAATTAGCACAAACTGACGTCCAGTTTGAGGTAAACTTTGACTAATTCCTGCCTGTTGCTCATCTGCAGATTTGTGGCCACCGATCGACATGAAGAAAGTGGACGGTGTGGATTAGGATCTTTTTATTTCCCCCCCCTTCTTTTTCTATTTTCTGTTGTTTTCTTGGGGCTTCGTCCTCCTCACGTCAATGTGGGCTCTGAAGGACCTCTCCCCACTCTGTGGTTTGGAATAAATGATGGCAGCACGTTGGAGTGATTCCCCAAAGGACACTGAAGAGCGGAAACACTCAGCAGTAGCTCCCGCCTGTCAGGTAGGTAGCTGGGGTTTAAATGCTCTCGTGTGACGCTGCTGGACTACTCCGCTGTTTGTTGCTGTTGTTTTTTGAATGCATCACACTGTAAATAATCTTTGACACGAGGTGGACTATTTCAGACACAATGTAACAGAAAAACACTTGCTTGAGGAGTCGGTTGTTCTGATTTGTAACCTGAACTTTGTTAGAAAGTTGACTCAATAAGGACGGCTGCTTTTCGCAGGTATTTTCTTGCAGAAAACCCGTGACATGCCTGAGAAGTGTCGGAGTGAGCGCCGGGAGAGTGAGCTAAGCGTTGCAGCACATCTGCCAGTGTTTGGGGGTGATTGGGTTCATTTTGTCCCTCTCGTTCCTCTGACAACTGGTTAAGTGCACAATGAGAGTTTTATACTTGCAGGGCTGCTGATGTTACTGGGCTCTTTGTTGGTCTGCGTGCCAAACTCTGAAAAAGTGGCACATTGTCAAACTCATCCGATTTTTTTTCCTTCCTCCAGCGGTTACACCATTATAATCATCACTACGAGCCAGCTCTGCAGCGGCGGCATGTTTTGGATTAATCCATCATCAGAAAATGGCAACAGTGTGTGCCTGTAATCCTCTTACTGTGTCAGAACTAGCTGAGGATGGATGACATAAATCTATCAGCATCCTGATAGAGAAAGAGTTACAAACTGCAAATAAATGAAACAACATCCAGTAACTCAGTGAGTTTTGTGAGGTTGGTTGTGATGTGTCATTGTCTGATGGAAGTGACCAGAACGTTGTTGAAAGTGTATTAGTGGCGCCGTTTTGGAGAAATCTCATTAACCAAGGCGTGGTTTTGTAGCTATTAGCTTGCATGAAATCTTTCCCCTTGCATCCATTTCTGCAATCTAATAAATACTTCCCACAGCAACATTCTGCTCTGCCTCTCTGCGGAAAACTAAAACCACCATATCCTCTCAAGCTCCCAGCTGTTAGGCAGAAACATCCGAAGCACATCAGTCAGCTTCAAAACTCGATTTCCCTTGTCCACCACGGACTCTCTACCAGCTGATCAAAGATGATTTTTGACAGACTATATTGAAAAAATTAAAGATAATTTCTTATTTTTGTCTATAAAGTATTCCTATGATTTTGAAGCATTTACACAATGAATTTAAAACTAAAATTCAGAGTAGGATCTTACTGGTTTTATTTAAAGCAGGTAATTGTGTTGCTTCGAAAATATGGGATCATGTAAGAATCTTTTCTATACCCTATTATACTTAATCTTAAAGTATAAACACCTAATAACTAAAGGACTACCTCTCAAATAGAGCTGGGCTATATGGACAAAAAATTATCAAAATATTCTGTTCTGTATTTTAATGATGCAGTTTGAATTGAACAGTTCGTTTTCTCAGAGAGTCGCTCTTTCAACACAGACCAAAAGAGCAAATACTAATAACTAACTACATTCATTTCAAAATTGGTATAAACTAAACACATACTTCTCTAAATCATTGTGTTACATTATGAATAATGAGTAATTGTAATGTCATTTTATTTATGTTGGACATTTTCAGCAACAAGGCAGTTTAAAGTGCTTTACATGAATTGGAAGGAAACATAAACAAAACAACAACACCAAAAGAAAGACAAACAAGCACAACAAAAGAAAAACTACACTTTAAAGTGTTCCAGTTGATCTGGGTAGCTAAGTAGAAAATATAAAGCTAAATGTTAGTTCTCCATGTTTGATTCTTGTTCTGTGTTGCTAAGTACTCCATAATTCATAAACTAACAGGAGTTTCTCTAAAAGTAAACGTAACGTATAAAGCTAAATGTTGGTTTTCCATGTTTGATTCTTGTTCCTGGTTGCTAAGTTTATGAGGAATGAGCTACATTTTCTCAAGGTGCTCAAATTAGACGAATCAATCACAACCATAGCTTCATTTCAAGCTTTAAGCATGCTGATGTGAGTCGTGCAGCAGAATTTTTCATCCTGTTTAAAAAATATCTAATTATGTATGCTACAGTGTTAAAAGTATAGTAAAGCAATGCCAAAGGGTTCTTTTTTCCTGTTGGTATCAGGCCTGTGTTTTATGGTTTCTGGAACATACAGAAGATAAAAACCAACTTAGTGAATATTTTATGGCTGATTGCCCAGAATGAGGAAGATAAACCAGAGATTTACAGCTTTAACCACCGTCCCTCCAGGCTATGATGAGAGCTGAGGGCTCTCATCTGCATCGTCCTGACTTGATAATCAGGGGGTCTATCCTCCACAACGGCCCCTGTAGCAGACTCAGACACATCCCGCCTGTCAGAGTCGAAGCATGGCAGAAGCATGGCAGCAGCATGGGGGTAATTTAGGCCCAGCTGCTCTGATCATTAAGAGAAAAACACTCCGTGTGTCGCTCACAATCCTGTCCTGCTGTCATGGTTAAACCAACCGGGTCGGTCCAACCAGCTGAGGCTCTCAGCTGGTTCTGTCTCAGGGGTAAAGAACCCGACTGATAAATATTTTATAAGAAGAGCAGCTCATTTGTTATGATCTCATTTACATTTTCACTCTGTCTGCATTTTTACCATTTTATACTGGAACAAATGAGGTGTTTGATTCAGCTCATTTACATCCACCCATCCATCCACCCATCCATCCATCCATCTATCCATTTGTCAAACTATCTGTCCATCCATCCATCCATCCATCCATCCATCCATCCATCCATTTATCAAACTATCTGTCCAGCCATCCATCCATCCATTTATCAAACTATCTGTCTATCCATCCATCCATCCATCCATCCATCCATCCATTTATCAATTTATCAAACTATCCATCCGTCCATCCACCCATCCATTCATCCATCCATCCATCCATTTATCAAACTCTGTCCATCCATCCATCCATCCATTTATCAAACTCCATCCATCCATCCATCCATCCATCCATCCATCCATCCATCCATCCATCCATCCATCCATCCATCCATCCATCCATCCATCTATACACCCATCCATCTATCCATCCATCTGTTTATCAAACCATCCATCCATCCATTGACAGCTGCAGTAGAATGATGTCTGTTAAATCCATGTGTAAGAAATCACTGAATCGTTTCGACTGCATCCCTCAGTCATTCCTGTCAGTGGGGATGAGGCCAATGGCGGCCCTCAGCCATGTTCTCGGCCGTGTCGTCCCCCTGCTCTTCTTTCCTCTTCCTCCTGATCCACATGCTTGTCTTTCACCCGTCCTCTATTCCCGTGTGTCTTCGGTGCTCCTATATTTAGCCCTTAGAAAGATGAATGTTAAGGGAAAAATGGAGTCGGCACTCTGGCATTGCTCTCTCTTTTCCCCCTGAATGGTGCAACACGAAGCGGAAATGTGAACGTTGGTCTTCACTTTAGGAGACAGAGACTGGGACTATGGTTAGCTTGTCCCGTGTTTTCTTTTTTCCATTAGAGCTTTTTCCACTTCTACGTGTCAAACTGAGACTTTTTTGGTGTGTGTGTTTTTATTTTTAATACTTTCACTGTTCCTTTCAGTCATTGCAGGAGTTTTTCTGGGCAGAGGAGGATTATAAGCTCATTTATTATCGTTCAGAGCCGTGGCAGCTCATCAGTCAGAGCAGAGAGAGAAGGATTTTCATTTGCATGAATCTGAGAAACAAATTTGCATTTGGTCAGGACGTCGGGGCTCTCTTATGTTAACCAAACCAGACGCTGAACAGGACGTGACTTGGGTGTAGTCTTAGCACTCAAACACAGAGTGGCTGTTGTGTCAGATTAAAATGGAGCGCCTTGTAAGAGTCACCAGATTTAGACCAGAGCTACCATCGCTGTAAAGGTCGAACTGAATCATCTGGGTCCATGTTTCATACAGGATTCAATGGTTACTTGTATAGCACATTTCAGCAACAAGGCAGTTCAAAATGTTTTCCTTCCATCCATCCATCCATTCATTCATTCATTCATTCATTTCCCTACACCCTGGTGTTGGGAGGAGCGCTGTTGCCTATCTTCAGCTGTCAACAGGCGAAAGGCGGGGTAAACCCTGGACAGGTCGCCAGTCCATCGCAGGCTTTACATCATAAAAACTCAAAATAAAATATACAGTCACCAACTGAGAAACCATCAGTGATGATCACCAATACTCATCAAATATGTTGGTCAATGTTCCATTTATCGATAATCAAAAGCAACTCTAAACTGGTGGGTTTTTAGTTTAGGTTTGAAGGAACTCAGTGTTTCAATTGTTTTACAGTTTTCTGGAAGTTTGTTCCAGATTTGTGGTGCATAGAAGCCAAATGCTGCTTCTCCATGTTTAGAGAACAGATCTTTTTGTGGTGCTAAACCATTCAGTGATAAGTGATAATTGGAGCTACAGGGAGCCAGTTTAGGGACTTTAGAACTGGGGTGATGTGCTCTACCTTCCTGGTTTTAGTCAGAACACCAGCAACAGTGTTCTGAATCAGCTGCAGATTTTTTTAGGCAGATCTGTATAGACACTGGTGCAATAATCAATGCAATTAAATATAAATGCATGGATGATTTTCTCTAGGTCTTGCTGAGACATTAGTCCTTTAACCTTGGAAATGTTCTTCAGGTGATAAAAGGCCAACTTTGTGACCTTCTTTATGTGACTCTAAATGTTCAGGTCAGATTTCAGGCCTGATCTATAGTTTCCAGCTGTAATAACTGAAGCTGTATGTTGACTGGATTGTTCCTTTTTAAGTACAAATATAATAACTTCAGTTCTGTTTCTGTTCGGTGCTTGTTTGGGTTCAGAATCACCTGGTGACATCTTGATGTAGAGCAGTGTATCATCTGTGTAGTTATGGTAGCTCATCTTATTATTTCCTCGAAAGGAAACTGTTCTTTCCATTTTGCAGTTATGCAGTACTGTTCTGAGTTGTAAATTAGAATAAAATTCATTGAAGTTTCCGTCGCTGAATTCTCCAGTTAGAAGCATGGGAGAGTGATTGTCAGACTTGTGATTGTCGGTTGTTGCAGAGAGTGCAACAACCGAAAAAATGCCCCCTTTTCTGTCGACTCGTATCCCTTGGTTGCCATTTGACTCGATGTCACAGCTTCTGCTGCCTGGGTGCCTCCGTCCTTCTGTCTGTGTTCAAGAGAAAGATCCAGGCAGGAATTCAGATCTAAATCTGATGATCTGTCAAAACATGCCAATCATCTGGGTCCATCTATGACTTTAAGGTTTAAGCTCATCATTGAGTTTGTTTGCATTGCACATTTCTCTTGGGCAGTATTCACAGTCCCCCTCCCTCCTAACTCTCTCCACTCCCTGCAGGCTTCATAAGCCACAGATTATGCAATTCTCTGTGTAGTAGCAGGCAGATAGTAAGAGGATAGACACCTGAAAGGTCATTTAGCACAAATTATCCCCTTTACAACAAGTGCAGCCTCATGTGAAATATCAGTGGGGTTTTCAGGCAGAGTTACGTAACACTGTGTTATCGGGAACGTATCTTGGCCCTCAGTGGTGGGAGTCTGGGTTTCTCGCTTGGCAGGAAATCGCATTTCCTGAAAGTATCTTCTGTGGAAAGGAGCAATTGTGGTCAGACTGAGGAGGATTTTCATTAATGAATGGAGGAGAAATCACAGAACAGATCCAGCTGCCGTAGATCTGATCATTCCCCATCTTCAAACAAGCAGGTTTAGTCAGTTTGGTGTTTTATTGACTGTGGCTCAATATGCCACTTTGTAGCTAAATTACATACCCAGGGATTCATTGGTTTGGAAATGCTGTTCCATTTGGCTTTGTTTGCAGATTGAGGCCGAAAAGATTCATCAGATTAATCGTGATGAAACATGACAAATTTTAATAAATTGATTATTAAAATAATCTACTAATTTACTAATTGATGAATATTTTGTTGTAAAGGTCTGATATGTACCAATTTTAGTCAGTTTCTCTTTTAAAAACTGTAATTACTGGGTGTTGTGGTGACGCAGGGGCGGGGCGCGACCCATATATTGAGGCCGTGGTCCTCGTGGCGGTCGTCGCGGGTTCGATTCCCGGCCTGGCGACATTTGCAACATGTCTTCCCCCTCTCGCATTGCCCTCTTTCCTGTCTGACTACTTTCAAGTGGAGGCCACTAGAGCCAACAAAACCTTAAAAAAAGAAAAAAAAACTGTAATTACTAACTAGGGTTGAAACGATTAATCGGATTAATTGTGACAAATCGATTATTGGAATAATCATCAACTAATTTTGTAATTGATTAATTGTTTGCTGTAAAGCTGGGATATTTACCAATTCTAGTTAGTTTTTCTATAAAAAAATGTAATTACTAACTGGGTTGAAACGAATAATCGGATTAATCATGATGAATTTATTATTGAAATAATCGGCAATTAATTTAGTAATCGATTAATCGTTTGTTGTGAAGCTCTGATATTTACCCATTTTAGTCAGTTTCTCTCTAAGAGCTGTAATTACTAACTAGAGTTGAAATGATTAGTAGAATTAATCATGATGAATTGATTATTTACATAATCCTCAGCTAATTTAGTAATCGATTAATTGTTAACTGGAGCATACAGACTCAAAGAATGGCCACTTCTCAAGTAACGGTAGTAATAAAGCCAAAAATGTACCAAAAAATATACATTTTGCACCTAAGCTTAAAAAAACCTTTGAATAATTTCTACCCACAGATCAAGTAGCTTAGTTTCGGCTTCACCTGGTTCAAATTATGTAAAAAAAAAAAAATCAATCTCCAATTGAACACTTTTTGTTATCCTGTTATTGATAAAACAAAAACAATAGATAATGTTTTTTAAAAACTCTTCTCTGTTGCAAATGCATCCTTTTTTTATTTCTAACATTGTCAAAAAATGAAAATGAAATGAAAAATGTTCAAAATGTGCATTTTTTAAATCTGATTAATCGTCAGAATAATTGATTAACTAACTAAGATAATTGTTACTTGCAGCCCTATCTTATATTAATATTTCTGTAAATTACCAAGGTAAAAAGGCTCAGACCTCTAGTATAACTTAACCGTATGTTGTTTTCTGAAAACTTTACTGTTTCCATTGATGTTAGTTCTGATATGCGGTTTAGCCAGTTGTTTCTTAAGAAAGTTAGCAGGTTAGTGTCTCCAATCCAACAAAAAATGTTTCTGACACACCTACATTTGGTAGATATCATTAAATGGAGTCATATACCCAGATTTCCTCACAGCGTTCAGAGTAAATACTCTTATTGGCCATTTTATGCGGTATCTGGCATTTCAGCATGCAAAGGAAGACACTGCGATAAATATTCTAATATCTCTCAAAGCATTGATCTTTTGCTATATTTTAATTGTTGTATTAGTGAAAACAGTACTTTAATTTGTTTCTTTATGTCTAATCAATTCATTTAGTGCAATATTAAAATAAAATGAATACATTATGAGGTCTTCATTGATCTTTGACATCCATTTAGGAAACTATTGTGACATAATGCAGCAGGAAGCATCCCTCCATTGTTTCATCACCAACTAGGAATCGTCCAGCAGAAGGTAAAACATGTCCCCTTCCCCCACAGTGAAGTAAATATAATCCAATCAATTCTGATTCATGGATCTTGTGTTGCTCTCACATAGTCAGAGCACAGCGCTCCAAAGCACAGATTACAGATTCCCTGAAGCAGAGAAACGATACAACATGATAGTAATTCAAGGTGAAAGTTTGATTCATTAAAGTTGCAAATGGTTTGTTGGTCTCAGTGTTCATTGGATTTCGTCTTTGCAGATGATCATTTAGTTTAGAATTAGCATTATAAAAGCCTAAACCCAATGATATTTCCTGAGATGATAGACAAACAAAGCCAGTAAGCATACAGTGTTCAATTATTACATTATTTTTAGTTTAAGCTCCAATTTAGGCTTCTTTAACCCCAAATTAACATGGTACTAGTTTGGTTTCCAGTTTACTTGATTCACATCTTCACAAATGTTTCTGAGAAAGGTAACTCCAAATAATTAATGGAAAATTTGGTTGTTCTCAGAGTTTATCTGAAATATTTAAAATAAAATTAATCTTAGAGTATTTAGGTTCAGTGCTAGTTGAGACACTATTGCCTAGCATTTGCAAAGCAACCAATGAAGGAGGATAATTTATTTTTCTTGGTGCCAATTGGCCGCACCCAAAGAGCGACAATATGGAAGACTGTGGATGTTAGCTTTTTTTATAGTACTGGAACTGTTTTAACTGTGCAAATTAAAGTTTATTTGGTATTTGAACCATTGAAATATCCGGTTATAAGTGTTTTTAAAGGTTTCACATTTCAGCTAATTACGTTGAACCGAATGGGCAAGAATTATATCCTAGACTCCGATGTGTCTCTGCTCGGGTTTCTAACAATACGGCCAGATAGAGATTTAAATAGGAACGGCAAAAGCAAATGAGGTGGATTAGCAGAGCTTTCCAACGACTGATATTGTCATCCAGGACACATTTATTGGATTACTTCTGTCCACAAAAAGTGCTGCATGTTTTGGCATTCATACAGCAGTGGTCTTCAATCAGAGGCCTTTTTAGGTTTGTTGGAAGATTGACTGCTATTGGAGATCAGTTGGATGATCTGAGTTATGACAACATTTAATTTCCCTTAAAGTATTTTTTAATTGGATTGAGCTACTCTGGTAAAAATGTGGATTCATCTTGCTTGTTTTTGTAAGTTTTACGGGAGTCTCTGCTCTGCGGCAGCGGGGGCTGCAGCAGCAGGCTTGACTCCTGCTGTATTTTTTTGCAGACTAATGCAAAAAAAAAAGAAAAAAGCATCCTGCACTGCCGATGAAAGTGCAGCAACAGCTGGAGGTAGCGCAGTCCTCTTTGCTTGGGACAAGTTTGATTTTACAAACTCTGCCGTTTAAGTTGTGTTTGGGACCATGAGAGGAGCTTTTAGGAGTCCTGCATTGCGGCCTAATTGATGGTTTTCTGGATGGATCTGAATCTCATTGTGCCGCTGCGGAGACGAGCACAGGGCGGCACAACGAGCTGAGCGGAGAGAGGGAGCCTCATCAGCATGGAGAAGACAGAAAAAAGTGCAACTTGCTCTGTTTTCTCTCATTCTTTGTTTTCGCCGTTCTGCAGTTTGGATCCTGCTGCCTAAATTTGGCCTCTCTTGCAGGTTTTTGCAGATTAATCCCCCCTTTTTTCCACAATGCTGTTTTTCTTTATCTTTTGAAATCAGAGGATTATCTCAAGCTAGAGCAGCCGGAGTCATTAACACGCGGCTAATGAAGCGTGGCTGGGCCGTCGGCCATAGTTGACAGGTTATCCGTTGGGCTCACAGATGGGAGCGGAGGTGTGTGTTCGGCTGTATTCCCTCCTGTCCCGTTCGGAGGAGCATCGCTGCCTGCAGGGAGCCTCCGGGAGCAGCGGGGTCCAACGCGGACGGCTGACGGGGCAGGTGTCCGAGCAGCTTGTGTTTTTTCAGAGCAAATGTCACATCTTAAAGTTCTGGACTGCATGATTAGAAACAACTGGACCCTGATCTGTGATCTGTACTGCCCCTGGAGCAATCAGGTCAGTTTTGTAAGGATTTTTTTGGTTTTTTTGGATGTCTGTTCTCTTTGTTTGGTTGTTTGTTGCTATTTTCAGTTGAAACGTTTAAGATTTTGCTTAAATTTGTAGATTTAGGTCGCCGTTCCTCGTCTTTTGTAAGAGCAGGCGGCTCTAAGATGAAGATCTGTACAATGCAGAAAACAACAAAATCACAGAGTTGCACAAACAGGCTTCCTCAGCAAACTGAAAAGGACAAGGAGTTAAATGTTAGTATATTTTCAGGTGTCGATTAATCTAATTAATCGCAATTTATCGGCTTAATCACGGTTAATTGTGATTAATCAGATTCATTGTATTAATTGTGATTAATCACGATTATCGAAATAATAATCTAATTTAGCAATTGATTAATCATTAACTATAATATTCAGACTCAAAAAAGGCAATTTACTGGAAAACAAAACGTGGTTGTTTGTTCAGAGCAGTAATAAAACCAAAAACTGTGACAAAAAAGGCATTTTGTATTTAAGATGAAACACCTTTGTCTGTAAATACGTTTTAACTGAAGCTCAAGTGGCAGTTTTAGCTTCACTTGGTTCAGATTTGCTAATGAAATGCTGTGTTATTGTGTTTTAGGAAATAAAATGTTAATTTTCCTATTTAAAAAAGGAAATATTTGTAGTTTTGCATCTCTTAATGTATTTGATGAAAAATCTGTAGAATGTCAAATTATTAATCATTATTATTATTAATCATTAATTGATCAATCCATTACTAAAATAATCAGCAGTTGCATCCCTACTATCGGTTTGCATGAAAAGAATGAAATAGGGAAAAAGATGTGCCTGTCCAGGGTTTTTTTCTCCTTTAAATTGTCTCTGTTTTGTATCTATCGAAATCTTTAAAGGGTTACATGGGGAAACTCCAGCGGCCATTTGGTGAGAATCGGGGATCTGGCACGCTTGCGAACTTTGGTCTTTGTTGGGTCAAAGTGAACTCTGTTGTGGTTCGAATGCATATGTGAATGCAAGCGGACCGGCGACCACTCCAAAAGCAGAAAGTGGACGACAGCTCAGGGAATTCTGGGTAAAGACAACCAAATCAAACACAAGAGTCTAGCGCTAGCTTTAGAAACGGCAAAGGAGGAATACTACAACCACTAAAATTTGATGATACTTCATTTTTGTTTACATTTTCTGATAATAGAAGTTGCGCTCACTGTCTTTTTCAAAGTTTTTTTGTGAGGTTTCCTTCAGTAGTTCTTGGTGCAGCGCCCCCAGAAGGCGAGGAGGGGGACAGGTTTTTAAAGAATTTGGTTCATTTTACACAGTACAGTGTGAAAGCAACCTACAACATACCAACCTACAAAGTTGGTTGTTACAACTAAAGTTGTAACAAATCTTGCAACTTTGGTCCCCAATTGAACTGAGTGTGTAAACACTCAAATGTACCAACATGATTTTTGGTTTAATTATCTAGAACAGTGGTCCCCAACCCTGGTCCTCAGGGCCCACTGCCCTGCATGTTTTAGGTGTTTCCCTGCTGCTGTACACCTGGGTTAAATGAACAGGTGATTAACTGGTTTCTGCAGCAATTGAAAGAATGCAAAGGAGGTGATGAATCAGCTATGCTGGAGTCTGGACAGTGGTCCCTGAGGACCAAGTTGGGGACCATTGATCTAGAAAACCCAGAACTACAGATGAAGTTTTGGAAAAGGGCGGCAAAAAACTTCTTGTTCTAAGTTATTTTCCAGTTTAAACTCCTATAAAGTTCAGATTTTATCCTTTTATAAAACTGACAAAAAGTATAATGTTTTGGGTAAAAAACGTTTAAGTTGCATGGTTGATCTCTGTCGCAGGGAATGGTAAAAAAATAGTAGATATAGAAGAACTGGGACCAGTTTGAGTCTGTCACTTTCAGAAATATGTGGATGTATGACAGGAAAATAATGAATTTGATGAGAGCAATATGAGTTCACAATGTCCTGGCCTCTTTTTTTTGAGAGGCTGGAGTTCTCCAGGAAAGGCATCCCTGACATTTGGGCTATTAATAGCCAGCCTTCATTCAGAAGTGTGGAACAGGAGACCATGGATTGCTCGGCATGCTGACCTCTGGGTGTCCCTGTGTGTCCACTGGGAGTGCCTCATGCAGCTTCAGGGGGTTTAATTTGATTTGTTTTAGTCTGGAACAACTTCCATAAAGTTTCACCGGTGGGTTTTTAACTCCACAACTGGTAAAAGTTAACTCAGAGAAAAGAGTCCAGTATTGTGATAATTTCTAAACATGGAAACCAGAGAAGGGAATGTAAATTATTTCATTTGCAAGGAGCTAATATGTCAAGAACAGCAATAGAAGCAAGTTTCTTATGGCAACCTGCAAGACTAACCCTGTTAAACTCTGTCAACTTCCAACCAATAGGAGATTCTCACCCCATGATGACCTTTTACTAAAAATACTTTGACTTTACACCATCACTGCTGTTGTAGAGTAATTAATATTTAGGTGTATTAATCTTATCTAAAATGTTGTGCAACTTTAATGCAACCAGAATTTTTGCTGGATGACAAATTGTCCCAGAAGTTATTGCTATAAACTGTAATATGATGGCAACACCAGTACACCCTCTCAAAGATGAATTTCTAATGAACACCAGAACTTCAAGATATTTTACGTATTCAAGATAAATAAGCAAAACAACAAATAAAATGGATTATGAATTCTCGGTAGACAAAATCGACCTTCAAAAAATTGTTTAGTTGAGACCAAAGCACCAAACTGAAGACTTCTGTCAACCAGTTTTTTGTAGAAAACAGCAAAAAATCACGCAAATGGAAATGATTAAACTTGTTTTAATTTATCACGTGATTGATTTATTGCTTACAACAAAAACATGGATATTGAATCTGTGTAAACAAAATTGTCCTTCAAAAAGGGGCTAGTTGAGACCAACCTTATTTTGCCTGACATGATTTTTCTGCTTGCCTCTTTATCGCTTTGAGATCAATAAAGTGATATTAGTTGGTTGATTAGCTGGGATTTGATATGTGGTTTGTGGTTTGCAAGCTGTAGTTTCAAAGCAAGGATATAAAGGAAAAAGAAATAGCTTTCTATGATATGTTAGCAGTTCATTTAGGCTGCGAGAAAGTGAGAGAAAGCAAGACTTCAAAAGCACATATTAAAGGTTTCTTTTTGCAATGGAACATGCTGGATTTGGAGAACAAAAATCAAACTAAAAACTGGCCACAAATTTCTCATTTTTGAAGCTTGACTTTTAACTCTTGGAGAGAAAATTGGCATCAATGCGGTCCAGTTCACAGAATGATGTAAGTGTATTAGCATCTAGAGACACTGATATGGGTTTCTGTCTGTCATAAAGTGCTCTTTATCGTGTTATCTTGTCTGATGGTTTGTGTCTGTGTGGACAGAAGTCAGCTTGGCATCCTTACAAGCGTTTCGTATCTCTGACATGCCTCCGGCTTCCCCCCTGGACTCTCGCACAGACAGCTCATTGTTTCATGAATTTTTTCTCCCGTCTCGACTTTTTAATTTCGCCCTGGAATGTCTAATGTGAGGAGTAAAGAGGTCTTGCCGCCGTCCCTTCCCCTAATTTAATTTTAGCCGCGCTGAAAATTGTTTGCGTTGCAAGCTGAACTGATGGGGCTCTGTTTCCAGAAAGCCGCTGAAAACAGCCTCTGTGCGCCAGCAGCACGGCACAGAGGCCTCATGAAATATTTACAGGCCAACACCTGGTGTGAGACTGAGAGGGAGAAGCTGTGCATCCAACTGCTCTGCCACCAATAACTGGGCAGCTCTAATAATAAATCCGCCTGACAAGAATATCCATGATTCTGAGTCAGGCGATTATCCTGAACTTGAAAGAAAAATGAAATTGGGTTTATTTTGAAATGCATGTATGTTGCAAAGCTCTGATATATACAGATTTTAGTTAAGGCCTGAAATGATTAATTGTAATAATTGTGATTAATCGATTATTGAGATAATTGTTAAATAATTTAGGAACCGATTAATCGTTAACTCGAGTATACAGACTCAAAAAAACACCAATTTCTCAAAGAACGACATACAGTATGTCAGCAGTAATTAAGACAAATTTTGACAAAAATGTATTAGAGTTAAATAAACAACTTATCTCTATAAATGTCTTATTTTAACATCATCCATTTAAAAAATATATCTTATTCAGCCTCTTTTGCTACCCAAATATTAATCAGTTAATCCAAAAAAATAATGAAAATAAAAAGTTTGTCCTACACCCTGTTGGTAATTTTTTTCTGTTTTTAAAATTTGTTTAAAAACATTTTATTTTTTCTCTTTGGTTTTTAACCCAGAGCGAGTTAGCGTCTGTCTTAATGTTGCTCTCCTTTATAATTCTGATGTTTTTATTTCTATTTTCTTGTAGTTGTTGAATGTTTGAAGTATTTTTTAGCTACAGATGCATCCTTTGCTAAAAAAGATCATGCGGGCTGATTTGCTTCTTCTTTTCCTTTTCCTTATATCCAAGGCAAAATAAAACACTTTAACGTTATTATAAAATGTTTGAAGTTTTCTTTCTGTTTATGGCTTAACTGTGTTTAGCAGGTCAAATGCAGATCCCCCACCCCCCTTTGTTTAAAAACTCCTATTATTTTTTTTTCTAAATGCTTTTCATTACATTGAGTTTAGGGCTGAAATGATTAATTGGATTAATCGTGATTAATTGATTATTGAAATAATTGTCAACTAATTTAGTAATCTATTAATTGTTAACAAGAGTATACTGACTCTAAAAAAGGCCATTTGCTGAAGAAATCACACTGTCAGAGCAGTAATTAAGCCTAAACTGTAAAAGAAATATACATTTTACACTTGAGAAAAAAACTTCTGTAAATATGTTCAACCAAAAACTGGATAAAGTGGAAGTTTTAGCTTCACCTGGTTAAAAATATCCTCTACTGCAACTGAAAGTAGTCAGCAGATGTATTTCTAATACTGTATAAAAAGTCTTAAATAAAAAATCAGCAGAATGTGTCTATTTTTTTATCTGATTAGTTGATTAATCATCAGAATAATCAATAAGTAAAGCAAATATTTAGAGTTTACCTGATTTAGATGAGAATCGGCTGCCTTAATATAATTTTATACTTTTTTTTTTTTTTACATTGAAATAAACATTTATTCTGCAACTAGGGGGACCAGAGAGGCTTTGCATAATTTTGCATATATTTGAAATTGGTGATATTCCCTTTTAGCTGGAATACTAACTAACCTGTCTAAAATACAAGGAATCTGTCAAACGCTAAACTGAAAAATGGTCGAAGTGTTATTTAATTTAAACTCTTATTGTTATTTTCCTTGTGAAGAACATACATAAGATGGCTCTGGGGGCGAGTTAGCTGGCCCAAACCTCAAAGAGCGACACGGATTAATAATTCATAGATGAGAAAACCAATTATTGGAGGGACTGTTTGTACCGGGGCAGGGGGAACCCTGGGGACTGTGATTGGCCCACCTGCCCTCCGTCTCCTGGGGGATGGCTGAGGTGATGTCTGGGCAGAGGAAGAGCGCCTTGTGCAGGTCCGTTCCTTTGTTTGGGCTGTTCTGCTCTGAGATCTGGCATGTGGGGGTTGGACTTGCCACAGGAGAAGAAACACACCCAGCAGGGAGGGGAAAATGACGGTTCTGTCCATCTGACACACGACGGTTCTATCAAACCGACACTTCTCTTCTCTACGCTTTTTGGGATGTTTCTTATTTAAATAAGGGGATCGTTTAGTTCATTGCTTCCTCTAAAAGTTTTGGTTTTTATGTTTAAAAAGGCAGAAAACTGATTTCTATCTTCGTCTATCCATCCATCCATCCATCCATCCATCCATTTGTTAATCCAATAATCTGTCCGTCCATCCACCTGTCCTTCTATTCAACCAATTCATCCATCCATTTGAATCTATCCATCTGTTCGTACATTTATCTGTCTGTCCGTCTGTCCGTCCATCCATCCATCCATCCATCTTTCAGATTCTATATTCGATCTATATTCGTTCTAATCACAGTTTTGGGAATCACCGGTTTAATTCATTCTGTTTATGTTAAAATATTTCATGTAAATATTAAAGCATCACTGATTTCTGTTTTTCTGGAGTTTTCATATTTGGATTAAACTGATATTCAGTCGTTTATTTTTCTGTCCTCCTCTCAGAGGGACAATGAGCTGCAGATTGATTTTGTGTTTTAGTGTCGACTTGTCAGTTCACCGCTGCATTGTGTCTTCCTTTCTGTCCACTCGCTCCATCCATCCTTTATTCCTGCTGCCACATTTATTAGCATCTCAAAGCAGTTGGGGACAGGGTGGTTACCATTCACTGTACCATACTGTACATCCTATAATGTTGATTTTTTATCACCAATAAACTGGGTTCCTTCTTGGTTTAAAAAAATCTATAAAATTTGAGTTTGGTACAAATAATTTACACAATCAAGTCATAAGGTATTTGTTTTTTGCTCTTGACAATCTGCACATTTTATTTGTTTAGAGTCCTAGAGTAGTAACAACAGTGTATTTTATCTCTCCAGACATAGTTTGCAGATTAAATTGCAAATCTCTTTACGACTGCAGCCTTGTTCTCACAAGAGGATTCTGTATTCAACCAATTCGTCAGAATATAATTAATATTCACGATGAATTAAAAAGCAATATTTACCATAAATATTGCAGTTGACAGTGTTGCAGTAAAATCACATTTTCCTGAGCTGTGCCTCCAACTCTATCTGTGACCTTTAGCACCATTCAGTGGCTTTGTGCTTTGGGTCGTCTGTGGGCATTTAAAAAAACAACCTGCTAAAATTTGGAAATATTTAACTGACTTTACTGTTGTGTAATTATGATTTGTACAATTGTGATTTATTCTAGAATTACTTCTACTTTATTCTCGTAATACACTGCTCAAGAAAATAAAGGGAACACTCAAATAACACATCCTAGATCTGAATGAAAGAAATATTCTCATTGAATACTTTGTTCTGTACAAAGTTGAATGTGCTGACAATAAAATCACACAAAAATTATCAATGGAAATCAAATTTATTAACCAATGGAGGCCTGGATTTGGACCCACACACAAAATTAAAGTGAAATAACACTACACGCTGATCCAACTTTAATGTAATGTCCTTAAAACAAGTCAAAATGAGGCTCAGTATTGTGTGTGGCCTCCACGTGCCTGTATGACCTCCCTACAACGCCTGGGCATGCTCCTGATGAGGTGGCGGATGGTCTCCTGAGGGATCTCCTCCCAGACCTGGACTAAAGCATCCGCCAACTCCTGGACAGTCTGTGGTGCAACGTGATGTTGGTGGATGGAGTGAGACATGATGTCCCAGATGTGCTCAATCGGATTCAGGTCTGGGGAACGGGCTGGCCAGTCCATAGCTTCAATGCCTTCATCTTGCAGGAACTGCTGACACACTCCAGCCACATGAGGTCTAGCATTGTCCTGCATTAGGAGGAACCCAGGGCCAACCGCACCAGCATATGGTCTCACAAGGGGTCTGAGGATCTCATCTCGGTACCTAATGGCAGTCAGGCTACCTCTGGTGAGCACATGGAGGGCTGAGCGGCCCTCCAAAGAAATGCCACCCCACACCATTACTGACCCACTGCCAAACCGGTCATGCTGAAGGATGTTGCAGGCAGCAGACCGCTCTCCACGGCTTCTCCAGACTCTGTCACGTCTGTCACATGTGCTCAGTGTGAACCTGCTTTCATCTGTGAAGAGCACAAGGCGCCAGTGGCGAATTTGCCAATCCTGGTGTTCTCTGGCAAATGCCAAGCGTCCTGCACGGTGTTGGGCTGTGAGCACAACCCCCATCTGTGGACGTCGGGCCCTCATACCATCCTCATGGAGTCGGTTTCTAACCGTTTGTGCAGACACATGCACATCTGTGGCCTGCTGGAGGTCATTTTGCAGGGCTCTGGCAGTGCTCCTCCTGTTCCTTCTTGCACAAAGGCGGAGGTAGCGGTCCTGCTGCTGGGTTGTTGCCGTCCTACGGCCTCCTCCACGTCTCCTGGTGTACTGGCCTGTCTCCTGGTAGCGCCTCCAGCCTCTGGACACTACGCTGACAGACACAGCAAACCTTCTTGCCACAGCTCGCATTGATGTGCCATCCTGGATGAGCTACACTACCTGAGCCACTTGTGTGGGTTGTGGAGTCCGTCTCATGCTACCACGAGTGTGAAAGCACCACCAACATTCAAAACATCAGCCAGACAGCATAGGTACTGAGAAGTGGTCTGTGGTCCCAACTGCAGAATCACTCCTTTATTGAGTGTGTCTTGCTAATTGCCAATAATTTCCACTTGTTGTCTATTCCATTTGCACAACAGCAGGTGAAATTGATTGTCAATCAGTGTTGCTTCCTAGGTGGACAGTTTGATTTCACAGAAGTTTGATTTACTTGGAGTTATATTGTGTTGTTTAAGTGTTCCCTTTATTTTTTTGAGCAGTGTATTATATTTTTTCCAATTGTCTCAACTTTATTGTCACACAACTTGTGATAGGATTTTATACTTGCATAATTTTTGCTTTATTTTGGTAATATTATGACTTTATACTGGTAACATTGTGGCAATTCTCATATAATTATGACTTTACGCTTGGAATATTATGACTTTATTCTCATGTTATTTCGACTTTATTGTTTATTGTTGTGCGACTTTATTCTTGTAATATTATGAATTTATTCTTCTAATATTTTGGAATTATTGTTGTATTCTTTTTTTCTCGTAATATTATGAGTTTATTCTCAAAATGAGGAAGAAAAATGCTTTGCAATTCTGGTGCCTTGTGTCTGACCTGGTTGCAGAATTTCAGACACACATATTAAGAAACTATCAGACTTTAAAGTGTCTTACCCATTAACCAAAACCTGCAGCACAATCTTCTTATCATGAAAGTGTAGTTTAGTCAAGACTCTTCACTGTTCTTGGTATTAAAACAATGGAAATATGAGACAGGAAAAACTTCCAGCCAATAGAGAAAATGTGATTTTGTTGAGTTTGTAAATGATTCTTTCTGAGATGTATTCTGGTTTGTGCAATAAATGTAGAATCAGTTGTTTTGCTGCAGTGAAGCATTAAACCAGAGAGTGATGCCCCCCACTGAGAGGGTTAATGTTTGCACACAAAGTATGGGTTAAGTGCGCTAACTGATTATTTATTATTATATTAAGGTTGTAAGTGTCAGACCCTGGGATTTGAGAGAAACAGGATACATGGTTTTAATTATTTTTACTTAAGAAATCTGAAAATTGTTGAATACATTTGCAACAAGTTTTTCAATGAGTATAGATCGTAGTGCAGTGTGAAAGCGAACCGCACCAGCTGAAAATGTAACAAATGTTGCGACGTTTCATCCCGAGTTAAACCGAATCTACCAGACTCTCAGGTGTGGAAACACCCTGACGTCTGAAACTTCTTGTCCTGGATTTTATTTACATATCATAAATAAAATCACACAAATGTGCGCCAAATTCTATAGATTCTGCATTATTTTGTACTTGCTTTATTTTAGGCCTGTCACAATGAGCAATAACTCAACTAAATGCATGATAAATTAAAATGGGCTCTATAATTTCCATTTGCATGTTTGATTGTTTTTCTCTTTTTTTCTGAAAATCAAATGATAAAAATGTTCAGTTTGTTGCTTTGGTCCCAACTAGCCTTTTTTTTTTTAAATCATTCATTTTATTTGTTGTTTCTGTTTGTTTATTTTAGATATGTAAATATATTCCAATTCCACTGTTTAGTGTTCATTAGAATTTAAAGTTTATTTATCTTTGAGAATGTGTTCTTACATTATGACATTATCATTATATTATGTGAAAATGATCTCAGAACAACAATATTATCAGTTATCGCAATAACATTTTGACAATTTATCGCCCAGCAAACTTTGTTATTGTGACAGTGATGCATTCTTTTTTTCTTTTTTTTTTTTTTTAGAAAAGTCAAAGCGTAACAAATAGGTCATGTTTTAAACCCAGAGTGCTGAATCTAGCTGCTGCATCATCTCTGCTGCAGCGCTGCATTGTGGGTGAGCGGTTGTAGTGAAAAGAGGCGTGAATAGAATGCTGATTCACAACAACACCCCTCCCCCTCCACACAGAGCCATTTAATCCTGGCGACATATGTGCACGGCGGCGGCCGCAGTAAACACACTGCGGCCGCTGCCGCTTTCATTTTTTCAGGTTTTCAGGTGCTCGGTCTTAGCGAAACCAAGGAGCGCAGACTCGTCCGTGGAGTTGTAACCTTGGTAACGCAGAGGAATGATGGGGCGTTGGTGACGTGTGACGGGATTATAGTATAGTAAATGCATCTGAGCCCGCTTGACAAAATAAGGTTGGAAAAGATGCAGCTCTCTTTGCTGCATTGCAGACAGAGCTGGTGGGAACATCACCAGAGGGTGGCGCTGTGTTAGCAGGGATTTCTCTGTATTTTTATCCCCTCCTTGACACTACTAATAAAACATATATTGGCTTGTTATTTCCCATCATCCCACGTTACTTTCTTCTCTTCCTCAGCGCCCCTCTCTGTTCTGCTCCTAGGTTTCAAACAGAAAGGAGTTGTTACATCATGCATGACAGTGAGAGCATGGAGAGGATTGGAAGGTTGAATAATCCCTCTGCAGAGTCCTGACAGACAATCTATACACCACTGATGTGTGTCGGTCAGCTGCTCTATCCTCTCACACTCTGCTGCTTCCAGAGGACAAACCGCTTGACCTGTCCTGATGTCAGTCAGTAAAACCAGGGAACGACACCTTGTCCTCCTCTTCTTGCAGCTTTCATATGAAATGTTTCTAAAAAGGAGAAACAGGAAGTGTGAACACATAAGAAGGAAGAAAGAGCATATGCCTTTTGGGAAATATTAGCAGTATAAAACCAGTTTGTTCCTGCGTCCAAAATTTGATTCAGCATAGTTTTAATATTGTTTCTATTTTATTATCTTATTTTTATTTTTAGTCTTGTCCTAGTGAGAATATCGTGTTTTCAGTCTGTTTTTGTTAGTGGTTTTTAGTATGTTAGTCATGGGATCATGTTACTACTGGTGAAAACTACGAAGAAGACAACAGGAAGTGGTTGGAGGACGATGGTGTGGTGTGTTTTTTAATGACTTATCGCTTGAACAAACTTATTCACACGTGATTTTTAATTGTGTTTCTTCTTTAGAAGAAACACTGAAATTGCAAAATTGTGTTTTCCAACATTAGCAGAGTATTGACAAAGTTTGGTGCACATTTGTAATGGACATACTCCTGGCGATGATGAAATGCAGCTAAAATGAGACTGACAGTGAAGTTAATAGAAACACACCAATTTCGGAAAAACTCATGTTTTTTGATAAAAAGGTTTTTGCGCTATGATAAAGCGGTTTTTTGGCTGTGTCGATATTAGTGCATTTCGGAAATTTTTTTTTTGCATCACACGAGTCGTGTGATCAACAACAGGATGTTACTTCTGACGGAAACAACAAAGAAGACAAGATGTGTTTGGAGGATAATGATGCAACATGTTTTTTAACGACTTATTTTGTGCCTGACAAAATAATAAAACACTAATAATAATAAAACAAGCCTGATAGTGCCAGAGGTGAAAACACTCTGAACTTTACATTTCTGTGTTTATGTGTTGTTTTACAACCAGTTCTCACAAATGGCATCCATGTGTCTTTCTTTTGGTTTTAATTTTTTAAAAGGGCACCCTCCGCATGCCAGAGCGAGTGGCTCACAAGCTGACTGGCTGTTTACTGTGGAGACGGAGAACACAGCCGCCACACCCTCGCTGCTGCGCTGCCAGCTAATGATTACTAAACCATCAGAGGAAATTAAAGCAGAGTAAATTAGAAAAAGTCGGGGGATAGAGATGTTATGTTGTGAGATGTGAAGTGCAGAGAGATGGGGAGGGAAGAGGAAAGAGTCCGTTATTTCTTCCAGCTGGGCCGGGGTGGGGCTGTCCTGGCCTGGATTGTTGAGTTCTGACCCATTCGCCAGATGATTTCTTTGTGCACATTTTCAGTGGAATTTGGTTTTGGAATGTTATTTTTTATTAAAAGGGTTCTGTTTCTGGGATTATTGTCAGGACTGCGGCTGTTCTGGCTGCTTTTCCTTCATACTGCGACCCGATGAACTGTGAGGAAGGAAAATGTCTCGACGGCGTAAAGAAGGATTTACTGTTTCCATCAGCTGATTGGACAAGAGACTCATCATTACCTGAGGAAAACCTTCCGTCCATCTGTCCATCCATCCATTTCACTGTGTATAGATCCTGGTGTGGTACATGAAGCTCACTTCCTGTTCTCTTGTTTTTATTTTTTAATAAACCAGGATGTAGAGTTGGAGATCTGCACCAATGTGAGAACCATTCATTGTTTTTGCAGGTTGCATAGTCCATTGTGTCTTATGTAAATTTATAATGCACTTTTGCTTTCTTCCATTTAATATGGGCCAAAAACCATCAACTGTACATATGAAACTGTACAGTCCAGTGTCCGAACAGTCGATGCTTCATTATGAGAAATAATGCCTGATTCATGGATATGATTCTCTGACATAAAAACTCCTAACCAGTTTGGTAGATGGAGGCATGGAAGTCAGGATTTAGTTGTGAAAGATAAAGAAAGTGTCGTTGACAGCTGTACCGCCGCGCAACTCGTAAAAACACGACTTTTAAACCAAACCATACCGGCCTCACCGCATTGTGCTCTTCTGACAGCGTTTCGGTGCATGTCTCGGCCGTGTGGTTTCCATCCTCGTCTCTCATCTCTTCATTATTCAATTACACAGTTAAACACATGTTAGGTCTGGCATTAACCGCGTGGAGGAGCCGCTGGATGGAGGGAAGCAGTAAAGATCCATCGTGGGCTCTTTAGTCATGCACTGATTTACCTGGTTTGTGTTTAACCAGGAATACGCTACGCAACCAGGGAAGTCGATAGGTAAGTTGGAATTAGAAACAGATGGAGCTTTGGGAAAAGGAAGAACTTGCGAGATATAGGAGTTTGGAAACTCGTTTCCTTCTGTCCTTGTTTCCCTCCTTTCAGTTTTTTCTGTGCCTCCTTACTTTTTTGTTCCGTATCTATTTATAGTTGTTCTGTTGTAAAATTGTCTGCATAATTTCAAAGTGACCTTTAGTATTTAATATTTTAAAATAAACATGAGTGACTAGAAGATGCTGAGGCTGGAAACGGTTTGGATTCTTACATAGGAGATGAGTTGGAGCCACGATCAACATTCCTCCATGATTTCTGAAGGTTTCCGTTCGTCCGTCCGTCCGTCCATCCATCCATCCATCCATCCATTATAAACTATGCTTACTGAAGCACTATTGTCCTGTTTCCAGTATTTTCCATTCATCTTTTCATTTTGCTCTTAGTTTCTAATTACATATGTAATCACTGTTGTGATGCTTTCTTTTGTGTTTGGCATTTTGAAAGTGATTAAACTTTCAAAATAGACTCGAACAGGACAGAAAATGTCTTTCTGGAAAGTACAAAACCTCAAAATAAAAAGTGATTCATTCATCATCGCAACTCAGGATGATGCCGATTGGCGTTGGCGGTCATGTGACTTTGTACCCATATACGATCTAAACGCACCAGTGGTTGCACGCCCACATGTATGTGAGTAAACAGAGTCAGCGTGCACAGCCAGAGAGTTAGACACACTTAGGGCCCTTTCTGCGGCTTCTGCATTCCTGCAGGCGTATCTCACCAACTGCTTTTAATCAGCCGGGTCACGAGGCGCTCCAGATGGGCCTCAGCGCTGGGTGGGGCTGCAGTGGACACGGCGGAGGTGGAGGGGGCCGGAGTTTGTAATAGTCAACATATCTGTGCCTGTTCTCCTCTCAGCATCCACTCCTGCCTTGTATTGCGTCACCCTCCTTAGAGACCGGTGTTGGACTGCGCTGCACCACCCCAACCTTTCTGCACTCTTTTAACAGACTTTTACTAGAAAACGGTTTCCATCATTGGGATTTTGTTCAGTCTGAAGATGAAGACGGACTTTATGGTTTACAACAGTTAAGTTCAGCTTATAGTTGAATCATAGGACTGAACGGGCGTGCTGTGGTGGCGCAGGGGGTTAGCACGCCCCACGTTTGGAGGCCTTAGTCCTCGACGCGGATGTCGCGGGTTCGACTCCCGGTCCCGACGACCTTTGCCGCATGTCTTCCCCCCTCTCCTCAACCTCCTTCCTGTCTGCCTACTGTCGAAAAAATACGAGCCACTAGCGCCGCAAAAACTCTTCGGAGAAAAAAAAAAAAAAGAATAGTAGGACTGAACAATAAATCAATAATATGTATCGCGATAGACTTGTAATCAGTATCAATAGATAATACATCTGATGGAATATTCAATAAGTTCAATAGGTTCTGATCCAGAACCGCACAGCATTCTGGGAGATGTAGGCAGAGGAAAACTTTAGCTACTCAACCTCTGACGACCAGCTAAGCTAGGCTGGTGATATCAACTTCCTCACTCACTCTGTGGTTACCTAGCAACAGCTTACTCACTCTTTGGTTACCTAGCAACAACGTGTTGAGTAACAGGCGCAGCAGTTTAAGGTTCTGCCTCATCACTGCTTAAAAACAAAAAACATTTTGGAGATTTAAAACAAAATTAATAAATTATTGATCTCGGCTGATACAAAATGCTTATATCGTGACACGTTTTTCAGCCATATTGTTCAGCCCTGTTGAATTGTTGGCCAGATGGCGTAGCTCGAATAAAATAAGCCAGGAATCTTTTTCTGCTGTGTTCTAGTGTCCTATTCAAAGTAGGAATAAAGTTGACATAGTGGATCATTTGGAGACAAACATTTCTGGAAGAAAGTTGGTAGGGTTGAAACGATTAATCAGATTAATCGTAATTAATCAATTACTGATATTATTGTCAACTAATTTACTAACTGGTTAATTGTTAGCTGAAGTGCTCAGACTCAAAAAATGGAATTTGCTGTAAATCTGTTCTAGCCATAGGGACTCAAGTGGTATAGTTTTACATTCACCTGGGTCCAGTTCGGTAAAAAAAAATTCTATTGAACATTTTTTACTGTCCAATTATTAATCGTTTAATCCAAAAAATAATCAATGGATTAGCCATACTCAATACTGATGTTAAGGCAAGCACAAAGAGCTTTTCACATGTTGATGTTGGAAATATTTTTTTGGGTGGAGATGCAACATTTGCTACAAATGATCAATGATTGCTTATTGGTATCTTTTCATGTATTTCTATTATTGTACAAAAATATCATACATGAACATCTGCAGAATCTGCCAATCCGATGACTTAATTTATCTAAAACAATCCTTAGTTGCAGCACTAGAAGTTAGTGCAAAAACTATTAGTTGAAATTAAGTGCTACACCTCAGTGTAATATTTCAGTGAGCCGTTTTTAGTATGAAGGGTGCTTCATGAATATGATTGATTAGTTAAAAACTTAAGTATTTTATTGCAGGTGTTGTCTATAGAGAAATGTTTAGTAAATTCATCCCTTCAGTTGTTGAGCAGTCAGTCTCTTGCTGGTCTTTGTCTGAACATAATTACAGTTTGCTACATTGATTTCCTGGCTGTTCTGTCTTACTCTGACTGTTTTGCTTACTGTTGTTACCTGGAAACTGTTTCCTGTCTTTCATCTCACCACTTCGTCCCCTCCATTATCGATGTCTCACATTGCAGGGTCCGATTCAACCTACAGGTTTTGTTTTTTTTTATTTAGTATGACTTAGACCTAAGGGACTGAAATGGTTGCAGAAGTCTGTTGATCATGTGTCTGGTTAACAATTTCTGTGTCGATTTATACATATGGGTTTGACTGTTATTCTGTTTAAAGACTCATAGACTGATAGAGGTCACTGTCTTTAACTCAGCCCACAGCATCATGATCCTCCACCATGCTTGACAGAGAACTAGAAAGGGCTATTTCATATATAGATATCTTGTTTCAATCCAAAACATCAGCAAAGTCCCAGCAGAATATAACATCTCTATTTGTCACAACAACAAATTGTGCTGGATGATAAATTGTCCCAAAAGTTATTGCGATAAACGATAATATTGTCTTGAGACCATTTTCAATATCATGGTAATGGGTCAATGACACAAGAACATATTCTCAAATAATCACTATACTTTAAATTGTAACAAACATCTAAAAGTGAAACTGGAACATATTATAAATATACAAAAATAAATAAAGAAAACAACTGAACCTACAAATAAAACAAATTATGAAATCTCTGTAAACAAAACTGTCCTTCAAAAGACTGAAGACTTTTATCATCCAGTTTTTTTAGTACAAGAGAAAGAAAAGAAAAAAATTTCTACAAATGGAAATTATTGAGTTTGTTTTAATTTATCTTGTGATTAATTGATTTATTGCTTATTACAACAGGCCTAGTGTCCACATGTTTATGTTTGTGATGGTTGTGGCGTGTTAGTGAGGTCTGCCAGTTGTTATGGAGACTTGCATTTCCTGATTTACTAGAAAGTCATTTTGAAGATTTTTTAACGTAAATCATCCTCTGCTTTACAATATATTTACTCCAGAAATGAAAAGTGATGCATCACAAATTTAAATAACATTTTTATTCAAAAAAATTAGGTATAAATTGTTAAAAATGCTTGGGTCAGCTTGTAGGATATTGGTGATGTGGGAGGTTGTTGGTCTGAGGTTCAACTTCTTACCTTTGCTACCCTTTCCTGTCTGAAACATGCCTTTAGCGCCACAAAATCTTTCAAAAAAGAAACATCAGTTTAAGGCTGCACTAACGATTATTTTAATAATCGATTAATCTATCGTGTATTCTGATGATTAATCGTATGAAAAATGGCATATTCTACAGATTTTCCATTTAACCACTTAAGCCGTCTTGATACAATATTAGAAACATTTCTAGAAGTAACTTTTTAAATTAAGAAAATAAGCAATCCTTTAGTAAATCTGAACCAGGTGAAGCTAAAACCGCCACTTACCAATTTTTACCTAAAACATATTTATAGACAAAGATGTTTTTATCTGAAATGCAAAATCTTTTTGTTGTATAGTTTTAGCGTAACTACTACTCTGAATGTATTGTTTTATTCTTCAATAAATAGCCTTTTTGAGTCTTAACACTCCAGTTAATGAGTAATTAATTGCTAAATTAGTTGATTATTATTTTAGTAATTGATTAATGATGATTAATCGTTTCAGTCTTACATCAGTTAAAATAGTTTAATTACTGGAATGCCAATTATCAGGCGGTTGGCTTTAGATCATGCTACTCGCCTTTATTAATTGGAATGAAGGATCCCAACTCTTTTTAAAAGTTTTATCAGTAGATATAATATACTTTTTTACCTCTTACTTCAGCTGTGTTGCTGATTTGCTGCGCTGAAGGCATAACGCAGCAGAGCAGCACTGCAGACCGACTCCTGCTGCTATTCCTGACACGACGTTGGATCTCGGCTGTCATTAGGACTGCTTAGTTTAGCAGATGATCCTGCATCTCCTAGAAGGATTAAAGAGGTTACACCAATAGAAGCACGCTTTCTTGGCTGCCACTTGATGTCTGCATCACCACCGACTGGCTCCTAAACTCACCTTGAACCTCATATGCAAATTTTAATATTTTGATTATTATAGGATTTAAATACCTCAAATCCTAGCTTAATCTTTAACCCTAACGTTAAGGCCTTTTTGTTAAAAGTGAAACATTTTTGGTCTACTCAACATTTGGCAAGTAAAATCTCATTCCATTTTACATTCTGTTCATAGTTTACTGTTTTTGCACCAGTTTTAGTCTAATCATAACCAGTTACTCAGATCTCAGTCGGTATCGGTTTCAAAGCAGATTTAGTGATTAGTCAGGTGTTTTCGCTCACAACCTCGCCCACTTCTTTTCCCACAGGACATAAACAGTTTGCTGGTGAAACCATCTGGTCCTCAGTCTGGGCTTGCAGAACCACAAACCATCCCTTCACCTTTTCATTTACAGTTTCACACATGAGGTCAGACATCCTTCAAGACACTATCCTAAGTCAGAGTGTTGGACAGAATCTTCTTGAAATCACATTTATTAATTACCGTCCAGGAAAGACAAATAAAGCCAGACGTTGTGCAATTTTATGCAAAATTTGGTTTGAACACAATTTGTGTGGTCTAGTTTGTTCTAAGTCAAGTCAAGCCTTTTGTCTTTAAAGGACAAATCTAGGTCAAGTCTCGAGTCTTTCTAATGCAGCCTGACCCAAATCTGAATTTTGTTTTTGCCCGTATGTGACACAAGTCCAACTTTTTCACTGCTGTCTGAATGGGCCAATTCCAATCTATGTATCTCCCCAAAGAAATGTGACTTGTACCATTTATGTCACATGTGTGGTACTAAATCAAATACCTGTTAGTGTTCAAAGCGCCTTTCTGTCATATTTAATCTGAATTTTCTGTTGCATTAATCATAATTCCACTTCTGCACCAGATGCGATTAATCTGGATGTAAACAATGGCGGTAAATTATAATTCAGTGTAGAACCGTTTTGAAACAAGTTGCATCCAGATAGCAGTAGTACCAGCTTTGGGTTTTATTGTTAGGCAGTTCCTGTAACCATTTAGTCATCACTCAACTTGGACTCAATTACTCCAGATTAACAAAATCCAGACAGACAGACCCACAGAGCAGTGATTCGTCAGCCCCAACGCTTCTCCCTGGACAAACACAGGAGGAAAACATTCCTGTGAAAATTGGCCGAGTTGGTTCATGCTGCAGGGAAGAGAGGTGGAGATCTAAACGACTTTTTCTTCTGCTGACCTGACCCACGTTCTGGATTACATAACGCGGTTCTGTAGGACAGTGTAAGGAAAGCTGTAAAGAGATGTCAGCTGTTTGAGTAAACAGTCGGTTCTTCAGGAATGCTCTGATCCTGTTGAGAAGTTTGAACGGAAGCAGAAAAACTGAGCAGATAACTTCAACTTTCAGCCAGTGAGGTTCTCTCAGCCGAGTGACGTTCGAGCTCAGCTTTTCTTCTCCGCTAATACAGGACATTACTGTTCGGTCACACCTGCCCCACCCGCTACAAGCCCTTCTGACTCTGCATCACGTGAACTCACTTGAACTCTAAGAAGTGCTGGCAAACGTTAGCTGGCTGCTCTCCTCCTGAGGAGTATTACTTCAACCCGTAATTAAATGCGGTTTCTAGCTTTAAAAAAGGTCTCAGACCTTTATTTATTCTTCTGAGAACATTTAAAGGTACCTATTATGTTTTTGTGCTTCTATTTGTGTCTCTACTGCTTCTAAAAACAACCCAAGCACTTTAAAAAACACCCAGCTCCTTTTTTCTTTTCTTTTTGCAAAAAGTTAAAGTTTTTTAGTGTCTGGAAAGCAAGCCATTTCAAAAACCTGCAGATTGTTAAGTCACGTTCAACGGGCACTCCACCGTTACTTAGCAACCCAAGCTGAGCGCCATCAAGTTTGGTCAGCCTGTTTTACTGCTGTACAATGGTTGCTGGAAAAGACACGTGTTTTGTTGTTGACTTACCACCCAGAAACCACTTGCTGCATTGTTGTTGGTTGTGCAGGAGGCTCCACTTCTGCTTCTCAAAGATCTACGGTTGTATAATTGTGCATCTGTTTGCAGCCATTTTCACATGCGAATGTAAACATTGAGTTGGGCGGCGTGACCAGCAGTAGCTTATTTGGGTTTAAAGTGACAAGAGGTTCTAAAACACCTTAAAATAGTCCGAACTGAGCAGACTAAAATCTCATTATCTAAGAATGATTTTATATTAAAATACAAGTTTTACAACATATCCTAGGCTGTTCAAAGAAGCATTATAGACAATCTTTAAAGTTTGCCAATTAGAAGTTGGAATGTTAGGATGACTCGAGTTTAATCAGTGGTGTACCTTAAAATCTAAGTTTGCAAACTCAATGATGAGTTTTCATGCATAAGTCAAGCTAACATCTTCCTGAACTAAATTTCCGTCGTCTAAAACGTCTCGAAGTGTTTGACATTTATTTCTCAACCAACGTCCATTGTGCTAAGCGGAATATCGATCTTAAAATATTCAACATCTTAATGTTTTGGCTCACAAAAATCTCCCTAGCAACATTTGTTATCTTTGAAAGCTTACTAAAGTTTCCTATTGGGAGTAATCTGATTCCTTTTTAACTCTTCTTTACACAGACTTTACCTGAGCAGGTACCACAGATGGCTGCTGACAATAACGTAATTTTATCTGCCCCAGAAGTTACTGCGATAAACGATAACTTCAAAATAATGCAAGAACACATTCTCAAATTTCAATAAGCTTTACTTTGTAATGAACTGGAAGACATTTTAAATATCCAAAATAAATACACAAAACAAAAGAAACAACAAATAAAATGAGTCATGAAGTCTCTGTAAGCAAAATTGTCCCAGTTGAGACCAAAACACCAAACTGAAGACTTTTATCATCCAGTTTGTGGTTGAAAGAGAAAAACAATAAATCATGCAAGTGGAAATTATTGAGCTCATTTTAATTAATCATGCAATTAATTGGTTTTATATCCAATTTAAAGGCCAATTTCTTCCAATCTACCTCTAGTCTTCTATGAGTTAAAGTGGTTATATCACTGATAAAGTATCACCAATCAGGAGGTCACTCTGATGTTTATTTGTTTATTCAGGGTGATGTGGACCAAACGTGACAGTCAGGAGCTGCTATTATTATTTTCGTGAGCAATCTGAAGCAACATCCACGTTGTCTTTGACTCCCATCTCGCCCAGATTGCTTCCTCCATCTCTTCCTGTTTCAACCCTGCAGCAGCACCAACCCAGCTGACAGGACCGTGAATCTTTTCCCCACAGAGATGGAAACGAACTCGTTGGGTTTCCATCTCAGCTGTGAAGTGGTTTCTCTGTCGTTTAGCTCAGAGATGCAGCATGATGTCACAGAGGGACGTTCAGGGCGTCACTGTAAACGTCTGATGAAGCCTCTGTGGGTTAAACCGGAGGTCTGATGAAGAGCAACATGGAGGGTTGGGGGGAGTTCAGGGACACACCCAACGGCAGAATACAGAGCTGAACCTCAGGGGAAGGAGGGGACGTCTAAACGCAGCAAACTGCTTTCCAGCACCGCAAAAACACAAAATCCTACCAAGTAACTTTTGTCTAGTTTCTCTGATAACTAACTTACAAGCAGAGTTGGGTAGTTACTGGTTATATTTATTTGAGTAGCTTTTTAAAAAAAGACAAACTTTTAGGAATATATTTACTACGCTGCACTTAGAGTAATTTTATTGTGACGTATTTTTACTCTTACTTGAGTAAAATTTCTGGATTTTCTACCCACTGAATAAAAAAACTAAAATTCACCAGACACAGACACACACCTGAAGTTTTTGTCAAAGTTTTTAATTAAAATAAACTGGCAAAAAATTTTTTTTGCCTGATTTTACTTTTTGTTACGTAAATGAATTATTTTCATTTTAGTCCTTAAAATACCAAACCTCCCACTTTACTTTATATTTTGTTCCGTCTGATGACGTAATTTTTAAATATTAAACAATTGATAATTTGATCAGTTACTCAGTACTTGAGTAGACTTTTTACCAAATACTTTTTTACTTTTACTTGAGTAAAAATATGTTGAGGTAGTGCAACTTTTATTTGAGTAATATCTTTTTGTACTCTGCCCACCTCTGCTTACAAGTAACTTTTCGGCAAAATATATGAACTTATCTTCAGTAAATAATTTCCTAAAATTGATGAAAATGTAGCACTTTTGTTAGCAAATCACTTCACTTTAACAACACATTTTTCCCAGGTTATAAGTGAAATAATCTGACAGTGAACCTAGTACTTTTCACCAATATTAAGGAATTATTGGTAAACTCCTATATTTTACTGAAAAGTTACTTCTAAGTTAGTTTTGTCTTATTTCAAGTGTGATAAGATATTTGTAATAGAAACTGGACAAAAAATACTTAGTAAGATTTTCTGTTTTTGCAGTGAGGAACCTTTCTGCAATTTTCAAGAGTCAAACTATTTGTCTTATTGGCAGTAATCTACTGTAATATCAGTTTTCAGCCATTTTGGTCAGCCAAGGATGGTGTGTGTGCGTGTGTGTGTGCACCAGGTTTTCATATCCTTATGGGAACCCATTTCTGTCTACAATGTGGGGTTATGAGGACCTTTGCTCCTTGTGGGAGCAATGGGGACATTTTCTTGGTTCCCATGAGGGAAATTGTTGTTTTTTTTGGGTTAGTGGTTAGGTCTGTGATGGGTAGGTTTAGGGTAAAGGTTGAGGTATGGTTTAGGCTGTAGAAATTAATGGAAGTCAATGGGAAGTTCCCACAAGTGATGAAAACACGACTGCGTGTGTTTTGTTTAAAGGGTGTGTCCCCCTGTCGTCATCAGCGCTGGCTTCAGTTCAGGCTGCTCAACTCACTCTGATGTGTCCCAAACCACATCACTGCAATCCACTGAGCGGCAACGCAACGCCAGGCAATGGTGTCAGCAACTATGTGAGGCTGGAAGCAACCAGAGACAAACATCAACACAGTCACAATGTTCAGGGTCCCTACGGGTCCTTGAAGTCCTTGAAAATGCTTGAATTTAATTAGGTGTTTTCAAGGTTTTGGAAAGGGTTTTATTATTCAACCTACAGAGTTTTATAATAAACTTCAATCTAACGTTTGATTAAAATCCTAAATTTGGAAAAAATTGTTTACAGTTGAAACCAGAAGTCTTCATACACCAAATAAAAAGAAACATAAATTTCTTCATCATTGTCTGAAGTTAAATCGTCTCTTGTTTTAGATCAGATGGAATACCCAAAATTATTTCTAAATATTTACTAAATGCCAGAAAACCTAGCAAGAAATTTTTTTTTAGAGATTTATTTGGTAACTTTCTTTGTATAATGTGTTTTAGCATTTAATTTGAACATAATTTGCATGATTTGTTAAAGTCATGCTATGGTATGAAATGAATATTTAATATTTGGAACATTTTAAGAGGCCACTGCACTGAACCCATTGAAAACCTGCTGGTTTTTCCACCAAATACTGATTTCTGAACTCTTTCTGAGTTCAAACATTAGTATTGTTGTTTCTAAATGAATATGAACTTGTTTTCTTTGCATTATTTGAGGTCGGTTTAGTTATTCTGACCAAATAAATATCACATTTTTGCTTGGAGTTTCAGAAACATGTTGTCAGTAGTTCATGGAATAAAAGAACAACGTTCTTTTTACTCAAACATGTTCCTATAAAGAGTAAAATCAGAGAAATTGTGATTTTAGGTGGTCTCTTAATGTTTTCCAGAGCAATGATATTTATTATTCCTAATAGCTCAATTACTTATTGATCTGTTTATTTGAAATAAAAATTGGCTTGTATTTGAAACATTAATGAAATTGGGAAACTTTTTTTCAGTCTGCACTATGTTTGTGAGACATTTCAAAGTAAAAGAAAAAATATATTTCAGTTTACATTTCCCTGCTGTAGAATGTAGAATACTATCATAAGGCTTTATTAATAACAATATTATATCTGAGTTCATTTAAACTGTCTTTTTTAGTTAATTTGCATAGTTTTTATCTCTGTTTGGTGCTGAAAAAGTTTTTAAAATTCTTGAAACTTTCTTGAATTTTCTGTGGAGAAATGTTCTTTAAAGGGTCGATAACTTCTTTTGGTGATTGATCGATCGATTTCTGATTTTGTTCATGTCCGATTCATCCGTCGGTGTTTTAGATGCGCTTCCGTCCCATCAGGAAACGCCGCTGCCTCCGACACGTGCAAAGCGCTTCCTACAAACATGAATATTTCACATCATGTTTGAGAAGAAGTATTTTTAGAATTTAGCGCCATTCATTTTTTATGTCTTTTTGAATGTTTCACAAGATGACGACAGAATCTGAGAGGACATATTTGGTGTTTGAATGGAAATGGTTGAAAAGTGTTAATATTTTTATTTTAACTAATAATAACTCTAAAAACTGACTGAATTAGACAAAACTAAGCTACAAAGAAAACCCCTAAACTATTATAACCCTGCCGTAGAGTAATGGAAAACCCCCTCTGAAAGTTTGATTTCTGTTGTTCCCCTCCGCGGCGCTCCACACAGATGGTCACCATAGCAACCGGTGGGTTTTGATTTTTGCTGTTTCTCGCCGGTGGAGGAGAAGCGATGCACCGGATCGTAAATATGCGGCGGCCATGACTCATGTGGAGTTGTTGCGTCGTGATCTTTGTTTGGGTTGGACGCGTCTCAAGACGAGGCCAAGATGAAGCTCATGGCCGAGGCACACAGGGAGGAGAGGGAGAAGAGAGAGGAGAGGAATAGAACTAGAATGAATAGATTCTACCTCTAGATAGAATCTAGTTACTGGTTCTGATTGACAGATTCAGGAGAAAAACTTTCTATCATCCATCCATCCATCCATCCATCCATCCATCCATCCTTTCTAATACCTCCTGCCCATTTTAGAGTATGATGATCACCATGATGACCATGGCAGCCATTTTGAAAAAGAAAACGCAAGATCAAGAAAATATGTCTGAGTGTGGCGGAGGTTTTTTCTATCTCTCAATAAATATAAATATCATTTAAAAAGCAATTTTCTGTGATTTATAACGTATCTGATGGTCTCAGGAGGAGAAAGTCAGTAGTGAAGCCGTTCCTCTGAGTCCCACACCGACACCGCGACAAAAACGAGCGCCCACTCAGAACCCCCGTCTGTGGACACATCGCTGTGGTCCTGTTCGTTGCCATGACAAAGGCACAACATTCCTGGGTGGCCCGTCTTGTTTTTCTGTGTTTCAGGACACCAGGCGACTTTCCCCACCAACATCTACATCTGTACATGTTTTCTATTCCTGCCGTCCTACTTTAACTCCTGACCAGCGTCTATAACTTTAACTCCTGACCAGCGTCTATAACTTTAACTCCTGACCAGCGTCTATAACTTTAACTCCTGACCAGCATCTATAACTTCAACTCCCGACCAGCGTCTATAACTTTAACTCCTGACCAGCATCTATAACTTTAACTCCTGACCAGCGTCTATAACTTTAACTCTGACCAGCATCTATAACTTTAACTCTGACCAGCATCTATAACTTTAACTCCTGACCAGCGTCTATAACTTTAACTCCTGACCAGCGTCTATAACTTTAACTCCTGACCAGCATCTATAACTTTAACTCTGACCAGCATCTATAACTTTAACTCTGACCAGCATCTATAACTTTAACTCCTGACCAGCGTCTATAACTTTAACTCCTGACCAGCGCCTATACCTTTAACTCCTGACCAGCGTCTATACCTTTAACTCCTGACCAGCGTCTATAACTTTAACTCTGACCAGCATCTATAACTTTAACTCTGACCAGCATCTATAACTTTAACTCTGACCAGCGTCTATAACTTTAACTCCTGACCAGCGTCTATAACTTTAACTCCTGACCAGCGTCTATAACTTTAACTCCTGACCAGCGTCTCGACGGCTTTGCGTTGTTTCTGTTTTTACACTGGCTGTGTTTTCCGTGCAGGATAGCGCGGGCTAAATCGAGCCGAGGGAATGTGGTAACAAGATGCTGGCGGCCGAACGCGGAGAGGGAACATTCCACGACCGGGTTCCTGATGTTGCCGTCTCTGATGGCAGATTTCCGTCAGAGTCAGACGGGTGTTAGTGTTTCCTGTTGGAGGAAACCAGCCAGTGAAATCTCCCTCCAGTTGCAGTTTGATCAGTAACTGAAGTTTAATCTGAGTCATTGGTGGGAACCAGAGGGACGGATGTCTCCATCATGTCTCCATCATGTCTATCATCCATGCTGGACTGAGGTCCATTGGACTCTCAGCTTGTTGGTCTCTGATCTCTTTCTTTCCCTTTCTCTTTGTTTCCTTCTTCCTTTCTTCTACCTTTCCTTTCCTTCCTTCAATAAACTATATTTTTATTTCCCGTTGTTTCTCGTATCGGTCTTGTTTACCGATCCAAACCGTCTCAACGAGCCGCGTTGCCTAAATTTGATCCACTTTCTCTCTCTGAAAAATGTATTCCCTTTCTTATCTGAAACTTTTAAAACATTGCTGTTCTCATAATTAATCTGTCACCCTCGGCACGTGCGGCTGAAACTTTTACAGTCCGTCTGTAGGTGGAGAGGGTGTGTGTGTGTGTGTGTGTGTGTGTGTGTGTGTGTGTGTGTGTGTGTGTGTGTGTGAGCATACTTTAGGGAGAGTTGCGTGTTGAGTGGGTGGGTCGGCCTGGACACTGCAGTGCGCTCTCCTCCTGGCTCAGAGGGAACATCATGAGTCTGTGGGTCGTCCAGGCGAGCGGCCCGCTTTCTGGGAACTGAGTCGAGATCAGGCGTCCGACCCGGCGATGCCATGCTGGCTCAGAGAAGCGGGCTGCGGGATGCGGAGAAGAGCGCCGGAGGCTGCTGCTCCTTCTCCTCCTCCTCTTGCCCATGGGCTCGGCTGGCCGGCGCGGACGGCTGCCTGTCGGAGCCGTACTGCCTCTGGTTCCAGCTGCTGGCCCGCGCCTACTGGGGCGACGTGGAGCTGGGCGTCTCCGGCCCGAACCGCGGCGCGTCCTGGAAGAGCCGCGTTCGATGTCGGGTAAGGAGAGCATTCTCGGAGGACCCGTTTAGGGGTCTTTGTTGTTATGCCTGAGGAATTTCATGTGCGTCATCCTGCGCTCCAGCAGCTGGGTCGTCCCGTTTCACTGACCGACATCTTTTGTAATGCCAGTGTGTTTGTGTGTGTTTGGATCAGGCTTCGTTTGTTGTTGTTGGCCCCTCCGCAGGGCTCAGAGTGACACCTTCTGCTTCCCGTCAGGGGAAAATTTCCTGCAACGCATATTAAATAGGTTTAATAAATTTAATAAATATGGGCTGCACAGTGGCACAGTTGGTAGCACTGTTGCCTTGCAGCAAGACGGTCCTGGGTTCGATTCCCGGCCGGGGTCTTTCTGCATGGAGTTTGCATGTTCTCCCTGTGCATGCGTGGGTTCTCTCCAGGTACTCCGGCTTCCTCCCACAGTCCAAAAACATGACTGTCAGGTTAATTGGTCTCTCTAAATTCTCCCTAGGTGTGAGTGTCCCATAAACTCCCAGTAAAACGTGAAAAGTTAATGGGGGATAAATTAATAATTTAGTGTTTTTGCAGCGGTAAGTGATGTATTTAATCCAAACTCTCTCTAAATTTTAACCAGAGGAGTTTCTCTCCTCCGGCTCGGCTCCTCTGGGTCCGAAGTCCGAACCTCTTCCTCCCTCCCTCTTCATCAGCCACTGCCTGACATGCAGAGCGGCGGCGGCGGAGTTAGCATTAGCGGCTAACGCACATTCAGCGGTGATGATGGATGTGACGGGCCTCATGTTCGGTTTTCGTGACTGAAAGTAACAGAAAATCTCCTGCTGATGTGTTAGGAGCAGGAGAATACAGAAAACCCAACATGGATTTGTTTTTCTGCTTTTTGTCGCCATGTTTGACAGAACCTGGTGAGAATATTGGAAATTAAAGTTTAAAGAAGCAGCTGCAATAAGCAATAAATCAATTAATTGCATGATTTTTCTTTCTCTTTAAAAATTAAAATAAGTCTTCAGTGTGGTTCATTCGTCTTAACGAGCTTCATTTTGAAGGATGATTTTTGTATTTGTTTCTAATTCATTTTATTTGTTGTTTCTGTTTTGTTTGTTTATTTTTGTATATACAAAAATAGTTCCAGTGGTAAATATTAATTAGAGGTTTAGTGCTCTTTATTATTATGCCATTACAATTATATTACTTGAAAATGGTCTCAAAACAACAATACTATCCTTTATCGCAATAGCTTCTGGGACAATTTATCACCAAGCTAATTTATTATTGTAACATTGTAACAAACGTTTCTGGACGATAAATTGTCCCAGAAATGATTGCGATAAACAATAATATTGTTGTTTTTTTATTATTGTTGTTATTTTCAAATAATATATTGGTAAAGGATCAAAAATCAATTAACTTTTAACACTGGAACTGGAAGATATTTTAAATATAAAAAATAAATAAACAAAACAACAAATAGAATGGATACTAACCAAATCACCAAACTGAAGGCTTTTATCGTCCATTTTTTAGCAGAAAGAGAAAAACACTAAAACATGCAAATGGAAATTATGACGCTCAAATATATCAACATATCTGCAACAAAACGGAAAATAATCGCAGTTGACTGTTTTGGAGTTTCTCCAAGTTTACTGAAGACTTTTTTAAAATTCAGCTGTCCTGTTTTTATGTAGCGTTATTCCCCCACTCTGCATGTAAAAGTTTAATTTAAAACATAACATTTTCCTCTGTGAAAGAGGGAAGTCTTCGTGACGTCGGCTCAGCTGTAGCTGCCGACTCAGTCCAAACTTTCTGCACGTGTTTTGTTATGTAGGCAGTTCTTACGCAAGAGACCTGCAGCCGAGCCCCAGGCTAGCTGTTTTTTCCTCCGATTGTCCGCTACAGTAGGAATGTAGAAGATAAGTCTGTCATCACGAAAACACGCAGAAAATTGAGCAATAACTGAAGCCATATGAGTGCAGGTCAGACGGCAACGGTTCCTCCGGCTTTCCTCAACATTTCACAGCTTCAAAACAAACTATGGAGCTTTATTTTACAGTGACTCATGAAACAGAGAACTTATCCAAGTGTTGAGTGTGTATTTTATATTTTCATCAGGTTGTTTATGAGCTCTAGCAATGAAGTAAAGGCGAAAGCATCCTATGTCACATTAAATGGATGCTTTCGCCTTCACTTCATTGCTAGAGCTCATAAACAACCTGATAAAAATATTTTCATAACTTCTTGATTAGATTGTACAATAATTAGAAAGTAAAATTTCTATTTTAATTAATAGCAGTAAGATAAGAACATAATAAATTGCTTTGCTGCTGTGAGTGGAAGAAGAAGTGCAGGCGACATCACACTGTGTGAGAGAGAGGAGCTGCTGCATAACAAGATTTTGCTTTTATTTTAAAACAACAAATTTATTCAAGTTTATATTTCTATCACCAATGAGGATCGGAGAATTAGAGCTTTTCTGAGATTTTTTATTTGTTTTTGCTCGTTCCACAGCCACGACTCAAGAATGACGGAAGCTTGGCCATTAAATATGCAAATGATGGGCACTTTTTTGAAAAATGTAAAGATAATCTGATGAAAATGAAAACCGTAAGTGGGAAATATTTAATTCAACAAAATGCTCATCATTTTTAAATCACATTCTTTTGCTTTCATTCCAGTTTTATGTTAAATAGAAACACAAAAATCCAGCCACTTTCACTCAAAGCAGATTTGGGCTGACTGTTAATTAAACAAAACATTTTTAAATAAAGAAATAATAACCTGTTGTTGTTGTGGACAATAGATTACAGTTACATTAGATAAAAAAAGTTGAACATAATGGATCCTCAGAAATATTTTTAGGTTCTTTGCTTCTATTTTAATGAAAGATCCTTTTATGTTTCACGTCTACAATAACTTAAACTTTAACTTTTGAAATTACATTGTTCCTTACATGAAGATCATATGTTATTTAGCATTTTAAAAAACCAATAAGTTGCATTCTTTTTTTGTAGCTTATGGTCCTAATTTTTTATTTATTTTTTTTGGCACCAAGTGATTTCAGTTCAACTATTTACACGTTTATGGTAAAATGTTTGAACAGTACAGTGTTAGAGAATGTTCTTCTTGAAGATACCTGGAAGTTATGAGGTACAACATTTAATTCCCCCTTTGGACAAATAAATTATTTCTGAATTGAATTCAGATGATTCATAGTGAAAACATCCTACACTAACGTCTCCTCAGGTCATTTCTAAAACAAAGAGGAGAAATGTTTTCTTCAGGGAAACGGCTCCTGGATCGCAACAGATCTGATTCATCAACCTGAATTAAAGGAAAAAATCTATCAGATTCTTCACTGATTGCATAAAGACACAGTGATCTTCTTACAAAATAAAAATCAGAGATTCCTTTGTGTCTTCTGGAGAAAAAGAACAAACTTCTTTATCAGTGCAACGCTTGTGAAACAGAATAAAAATAATCAAAATTAGAGTAATTATGCATAATTATTATGCAAAATCAAATTTTGCACTTTTTTACATTTCCATTTGGGTTTTTACAGCTTCTAAAAACAGTCAAAGCGCTTAAGAAAACCCTGCATAGCCACTTTTAAACCATAAGTTTATGTTTTTGGTGTCTGGAAATCGAGCCCAGCACCTTACCTAGCAACCAAAGCTGAGCTCCAGCATATTTTGTCAGCTGGTGTTATGACTGTACAATGGCTGTTGGAAAAGACAAAGATCTGTCTTCCCTCCTTTCTTCTTCCCTTCCTCCCTTCTTTTATTTCTACCTTCTTTTCTTTCTTCCCTTCCTACCAGTCTGTTACCTAGCAACGCAAGCTGAGTTCCAGCAGGTTTGATCAGCTTCCTTTACGTTTGTACAATGGCTGCCAGAAAAGGCAAGTGTTGTGTTGTTGACTTATCATCCAGAAACCACTTGCTGCATTCTTTTTGGTTGTGCAGGATGCTCCACTTCTGCTTTTCAAAGATGTACAGTTGTATAATTGAGCATCTGTTTGCAGCCATTTTCCTGTGCAAGTGTAAACGTTGAGCTGGGGGGGCGTGGCCAGCAGCATTTTAATTTAATTTAAAGTGACAGAGGCCCTATAAATGCTCGTTCTGAAACGTGTAACGAACATGTTTTATTTCGCCCATAGATCAATTCTAACCCTTTATCCTGTTCATTTCTGTGTTTTCAGGCAAAGCAGAAGGATGGGCGGGATCAGAGCGAGACGTCGGCCACCGTTACGCCCGGGGCCGAAGAGGAGCCGTTCTCCTGGCCGGGGCCGAAGACGCTGCGCCTGCGGCGAACGTCGCAGGGCTTCGGCTTCACGCTGCGCCACTTCATCGTTTACCCGCCGGAGTCCGCCTTCCACAACTCCCTGAAGGTAACGGCGACTTTTACGGCCCTGATGATGTTTGTTTGCCCACTTTGAAGGACCTAGGAGGTATTTGATCTGCCGCTCAAATCAGGCGGTTGTTTTCTAGGAATATCTTTCTGAATTTTAAGTTTTAAAAATATTCCTGAAACCATAACAAAAGGAGTAAAACATTAAATTTTCAGATTAAAACGGTTCAGAGCAGCACCTATTGGGACCTAATTTAATAAAAATGTGACTTTTATCTGCAGAAATTAAGAAATCAATGCTCAGATGTGTGCTGCTTCTGTTGTTTAAACTTTACAAACAAAAAAGTTTCCGATCTTCCTGAAAGTGAAACTCCAGCTGTGTGCAGCCGTTCGGTTTCCTTTGATAGAAAAGTTTTTTTTTATTTTCTCACCCTGAATCGCCATAGCAGGATTTTTCCTTTTTAATATCTGAATAGAGTCAGACCTCCATGCATTTTATTTGGGTTTCATGTGATAAACTAACAGAACGTTAGTGTGAATATTTACATATGTATACTTGGAATCAGCTATCTTAAAAGTGCGGTGTGCTTTTATATTCAGCCCCTTTGAGAGGTTTATATCCATTTAGCACATCTAGACATGAAAATAATCTCTGATTCACCTTTTCAAAGCAGCTTACCTATATCTAAAAATATGTCTGATTATTCTGGTTCTGCTTTTTCTTTGTTTAACTCTTCTGATATTTTTTCCTCTGATTCTTTTTCGTCTGATACTTTGTCTGTATCTTATTTTTAGTCTGATTCTTCTGAATTTTTGGTTTGATTTTTTCCTTCTTCTGATTCTTTATTTTCTGCATGGTTCCTCCCTTTGTTCTTCTCCAGAATAAGACTAAATCAAATTCATTGAAGTTGACTAGAGCTGCACTGTAGTTTTTGTATTTCACTCTTCAGGATAATATAACCTTTAGTATTAGTTTATGTAAAGAGCCTTTACACATCCAAGCTGTGAATCCAAGTCTTAAAAAAAGTACCAAACGCTGTTTTCTGTCCTCCATCGCTGAAGATGTTGGCCGCTCTGTTTTGGCTGGAAGCCATTTTAATCCACTCTTTGCCGTTCATCCTGGCTGCAGGCTAACTGGGGCTAAAGGGGCTTTTGGAAAATGCTAAACACAGCGGCGTTGTGGGTCGGCTTTCTTATCAAAGTCGGCCTCGTATTAGTTTTTGTGAGTGATAATTCAGGATAAGTTGTGTTTACTTTCCTCTGAAGTGTATTTGGTTAACCTCCTCTTTGTGCACAGAAGGATTTCCGACAAAGTTAGCGTAGCGCCTTCTGTTTATAGCTGTTGGCTTTGGTTCTGCATGCTAAAGGAGAAGCTGGTTGGATGTTCAGAAGTTTGTGTAATCAGAGAAACGCTGGACGGTTTCTCCCAGAGGTTTTCTTGAATATTTTAGTCCATGGTGGGACATTTTTGTTCTTCGTGATCCTCCTGAAGATCAGTTGGAGCCGACAGTGAAGTAAGTCTGTTGTTCTGGGAGCATCCATGGGGGATTTTCACACAGCTCTGAACCAGAGAATTGTTTCCAGCTTGGTCACTTTAAATCAGCACATCTTTCCCAGGATCAGTTGATTAGTGGAGAGTAAACAAACTGGTGGATTCTAATTAATTTGAAGGCCCTGGATCAGGAGCTGGTGATTTAATCCTTCCTTAAGGATGCTGAGGTTTGTCTAAAGAGGTTCAGCCTTGAAATGTGACTGAGAGGGAAATTAAGGCTTTATGTGTTGACTGAAAGGAAAGCAGAAACATGCCAAGATTTGGCCTTTTAATCCTAAACTACCCCAACATGTTGTTTTGTTTTCCTCCCTCATTAGATGATTAATTGGATTAATTGTAATTATTTATATAATCGTCAACCTATTTATTAATTGATTAATCATTAATTGGAGTATACAGACACAAACAACGGCAATTGATCAAAAAACAACGCACTCGAAGCAGTAATTAAGCCAAAACTGTACAAAATATACATTCATTTTGCATTTTATATTTAAAAATCTTCTTTGTCTGTAAATATTTTTCACCCAGAACTCTTCAAATGGAAAAGTTTTACCTTCACCTGGTTTGAATTATGTAAATAAAATCTGTTTAAGCACCTTTTGCTGTTCAACTGTTAATCTTAGTAATCAAATAAATTAACCTTACACTGTATTAATGCTAAGTCAAGCAGGAAGGGAGCTAAGCTTTTCACAAGCTGATATTAGCATTTTTTATTATTTACTTATATTAATTTATTTGTATTTTTTAATATATACTTATAATGTTGTATAAAATAGCCTTGGTAAAATTGGTTAAATGAAAAAATTGTAGAATGTGGCAATTTTTAAAAATCCGATTAATTGTCAGATTAGGTTGCTAGGTAACGGGGCTGGGCTTCTCTGGGGTTGCTAGGCAACAGGGCATTGCCAGTTGAATGTGACTCAACATTCCAGACGTTTTTGAAACCAAAACGCTAAAAAGCATGAACTTATTCCAAACATTGGCCGATACCGACGTCTACTCTGACATATCGTACTAAACTGCCATCAAAGTACCTTCTAAATTACTGGGAATTAGTGTAAAGTAACAATGTAATGTCCATAAACTAATGACCAACAGTTTCAATCAACCATCTGACAGGATTTTCTCTCTGTTTGTTTTGCAGGATGACGAGAACGGCAGCCGAGGTGAGTCCAGAACAAAACTTGTCTATTTACTGCCTCCATCTGTGACGTTTGCTGTGTGAGACCCCAGGTGCTTCACTGAGGAAAACACAGCAAACCATTTCATCTCATCTCTGCTTGTTGCTCCAGTAAATGGGAGATAAATTATTATTGACCGCTTGTTGCTCTGATGTATTGCCTCCCGTATGAGCAGAAACTTATCCATAGAAAGCTGTTTTTGTTGCAGGTTTATTTCAATTCCACTGATTTAAAAAGGCTGTAATTGTTGTTTTCCTTGTTAAAAGCTACACATCACAGCTATAGCTGTCTCACACGTACGGAAGAACATTAAGGCAAAAAAAGTTAATAAAATGTTGATTTTAAACTCATAATTCAGATTTTTTTACTTTATCAGAGATATTACTTTTTTATCAGAATTATGATTGTAAACTAGAAATTATGACAGAATTTCAATGAATACTAATTCTTTGTCAATCTATGTAAAAATCCTAATAAATAATCAAACATTCTTAGATGTATGTCAGTTATATTATCACTATATGAAAATAATCACATAAATGTTTCTTTCTTGTTATAGGATTTGTAAACCTGCACTTTGGCCTTTCCCAATTTTACTTGCTAGACCTTCCTGATGCTACATAAACAATTTAAATAATTCTGATACTTTGAAAAATGTCTGAATTTTGAAAAAAGAAATTCTGAATTCTGAGGGAAAAAAAGTAGAAATTCTGAGAAAAAGTTGAAATTCCACAAAAAAAGTAGAAATTCTGAGGAAAAGTTGAAATTTTTATTTTAAAAAAGTTGGAATTCTGAGAAAGTAAGCCGAAAGACCAAGAAAAAAAGTCGAAATTTTGAGAAAAAAATCTCAACACTTTGAGAAAAGAGTTTAAGATCTGAGGAGAAAAGTCAGAATTCTGAAATTAAAGTAATATTTTTATTAGTACATATAGTATCTGTGAGGTAGCGATGCAGTTTGCGGTCTTTGCTCTCTGGCGCGGCCGCCCTGGCAGCCCGTACTCTGATCCTGGCGCGGCCTCGGCATTCCTCGGAGCATCCGGCTCGTCTTTCCAGCCGTTCAGTATGCGGCTCACGTCTGCGGCCCAGCAGGACCGCTCTGCTGCTCTTCATCAGAAACCTTCAAACAGCCACATCAGTCACATCCACATGTACACGCACAGCCGCAAACCTTGCCTCCATGTGTGCCTGCGGTCGTCTGCAGAAACTTTGAATGTTCCCCATTTCTGAGTTGCTTATCTGGGATTCTTGAAGTGTTTCAAAATAAGAGCAAACATCGGTTATTTCTTGGAAATAGCTGAACAGAGAGGAAGATAATCCATCTTTAGCTTTTTGTTTGTCTTGGAAAGCTCCCAGAGCCCCGGCGGGGGGAGGAAGTCGGGTGTTTCAGCAGTTGTTGAGTCACCAATAGGCAACGAAAGTGTAAAAAAAAATCCCTGGAAGTGAAAGCAGGGTCAGTGGAGCATTTGACATAAATCTGACCTCAATGTTCTCAAATGAGAATCAGAGAGATTCCTGTAAGTGTCCCTCATCCTCCCCTGTGAGCCTGTGGTGTCACATTCCTCCTCTCACCCCTCACCAACAAAATTAACTCCTCCATGTTCTCCCTTCCCTCTCATTGTGTGATTTTTCCCTGGATGGGAACGTTTCTGAGCGTCCTGGGAGAGATTTGGGTCATTTTCAACCTGCTGACGGCTCGGTACCGCCGCAGGGTTTCGGAAACTAAGATGAGGAATGTCGGGAATTCCTGCAAAAAGTCAATAGACAAGTAGATAAACACTTCATATGTTGCAACATGTATAGCTGAAACCTGATATGTACATACACGGTTTAACTTTTCTGTCTGACTTTAAGGGTTCATTCCCACCAGCCGTGTTTAATCCGCTTTAATCCACTCCAGTTTGTCTGCCTAGAAAGTCCGGTTCATTTGGGAAGGTGTGAATGCACAATCTAACCAAAAAGGTGAACTCTGGTCCCCCTACAAACCTCAGTATTAGTTTGATTAAAGTGAACTCTGATGCAGTTTGAACGCACATGTGAATGCCAAATGGACCAGAGACGACTTTAAAAGCAGGAGCTGGTCTAAAGTGCAGGGCATTTTGGGTAAAAACCGCCAAAACAAATGTGCATGTAAAGCGTTAAATGAAAAATGACACGTGAACTTCAACCAACGACAAAGAGAAATCCTACAACTAAAATCTGATGTTATGCCTTTGTTTACGTTTTGTGAAGAAGGAAGTTGCAGTCATTGTCTTTTTCTGGGGTTTTCATGTTGCTCCCTTCTGTGGTTCTTGGTGCAGCGCCCCCACAGGTGAGGAGGGGAACAGGTTTTTCAAAAGGTTTTGTTAGTTTGACACAGTGCAGCAGGAAAGTGAACCACAGCAGCTGAAAATGTAACAAATGGTGCAATTTTGGCCCCAAATAGAACCAAATCTAAAGGACTGTCAGGTGGGAAAACAGCCTCAATCAGATCAAACCTTTTCCGTTTTAGGTCAGCTAGAATAATGAATGAGAAGTTTGCTTTTCCTTCCACAAACTTTTAACAATATTTTGCTGACATTTTGACCCATTACTCCTAAGTATTGCATTTGGGTTGCATTTGCCTGACTGTTCCATTGGTGTCCAAGCTGTAACTTCCTGGCTGATGCGTAGGGATTATCCGTGTTTCCTTGTCTGTCCTGCTAGGCGCACCAGTCCCTCCTGCAGCAGAACACAAGCCATTTTAGCCATTTTAACCTTCGATATTTAATCCACAGTGAAGAACGTCGTCATGACGAAACAGTGGTTTCTCTTGTTGATATGCACGTTGTTGTGGTTGCTATGTGACGACTGCGGCTGCAATCGGTCCAAAACATTCATAACGTCAGCGAAAAGCTATGTGAAGTCACACCGAAATGCGGACGGATAATACAAGCCATGTGCCTGGCGGTTTTAGCGTTCAGGTCAGCGCAGTAGGTGGGGGTCGGCTGACTGCTTGGTGTTGCCGCTGGACGCTCTTCAATCCTCCAGAAAGAACAAAACACACAAACAAGCTTTAGTTCTTTAAAATCTATGAAAACCAAGCTGGAATTTTTGAGTTTATTTGCTTTCACAGCAGTTGTGTACATACCAAGAGGCTGCTATCCCAAATCTAAATTTCTGTCGTTTTCCCTCTGACTGCTCCAGTCCCGTTGTGTGTTTTAACAAGCTGTTGAAGGGTAAAATCCCAAATTTCCTTTTTCTTTTCTGCAATGCTTGTTAAACCGCACAGCAAGAGGAGCAATACACAAAAATTCCCCATCTGTTAAAATATTTGCTTTTCTTTCAACATGAGTCTCTTCCCAACTTTATTTCCTCACTTTTCTCTCCTTTTCGTTTTTGCTTGGATTTCAATTTGTTCCCATAAAGTCTGCGGAGGGAATGCGAGGCAGCACAAGCAAACAGGATTCCTGTTTTCTCCAGTGAGCCTTTTCAAACACGCCTCACTTTTCTCCTCTTCCCTTGTTATCCAGTTGCTTCATACCAGTATTTGTCTGTGCTTTCTGGATGTGAACAGTGACTCTACACAATCATCCTGAATGAAAATGTAGAGTAGGGCTGAAACGATTAATCGAATTCATCTTAATTAATCGATTATTGAAATAATTGTTAACTACAGTAAGTTAGCAATTTAAAAAAGGCTATTCGCTGTAAGAACAACATATTTAGAGCAGTAATTAAGCACAAAAAGGAACATTTTGGATATAAGACAAATAAAAATCATTTGTCTGTAAATATATTCTACCCAGCTGTGTCCTCAGCTCACATAGTTTAAGTTTCACCCTGTAGAAGTTGTTTATTTGATTCGTTGTATATGTTTTTTTGTATAAAATAAGATTTAGTGGTTAAATGACAAATTTGCAGAATGTGCCGATTTTTTTAAAATTCGATTAATCATCACAATAATTTATTAATCGATAACCAAAAAAACAATTGGTTGCAGCTTCGATATATATTAATCACTTATCTTAACAGTTTGATTTTGGACTGTGGGAGGAAGCCAGAGTACCCAGAGAGAGCCTATCTATTTAGTGGAGTACAGGTGTAAAGGTAAACCAAAATTATAATTTGGTACATCTTTGGTGATTTAAAAATAAAAATGAGTTTAAAAATATGCTTTTTTCACTTCAGTCAGTTCTAAAAAGTTTTTTTTTACTTTCAGTAGGAATTGTATTTTATTATGTTCTAAAATGTAAAAAAGTAGACATTTAGGAATTGACAAGAGCTGTTTTGGGAATTAGTATCAGAAAATATGGTAAGAAGTTTCACTTGCTGCTTTTCAAAATGAAGTAAGATACTTTTTTATGTGAATTAATTCTAATTTTATTGAATTTAGCAGATGCAATTAGTGCAATGTAATGAGACACAAACTGCTCTAAGTGTTATAGTGGTTAAACAGCAGCCATCTTGGATTTTAAGGTCAGGTTTGGTGAAAAAACATTTTTCTCACTCAAAATCCTGAAATCAAAGCTTCTTCTGTCAGTTTATTCATTTAATGATAATCTGATCCCAGTTTTTGTATTAATTATCACTCATTCTGTCACATTGTAAATTAAATATCAGAACAAACCAAGAAGCTGGCCCTCAATTATTCCTAATTTTTGAAAATTAATTTAAGTTTTGCACATTCAGTCCTTCACATTCTTTTTTTCTTTTATTGGCTCTCTAGTTTTGCTAGGTACAGTTGGATAATCTTTTCCAGGGAATGTTGAGCTTATTTTCAGTTTTCCTGGAAATAGATTCGGCATTTGAGGCTGAAATTAAACCAACAAGCTCCAGATGTTTGTCACTTGTTCCCCTGCTTGAACCTAATCTCCCTTGTTTTGTTGTTTGCCTCATTTAGCAAAGAGAAAACAAATCATTGGACATATTTTAGCTGCATGTATCAGTGTGATGTTAATTTCTTCCACCCAAGTGGGTTTTGGTATGTGTAATTCATCTGAAAAAAGTGATGGAAAGAACTCTCCCACCTTCCTGTTCTGGTGGGAAAACAACAGGCATGTATGTGTTTTACTGTGTTTTGAAGGGAGTGTGTGTACGGACAGATGTAGCAGCGTCGTCAGTTTGAGGTTTGAACACGAATATTTAAAGTTAGACACACAATTACAAAAAGTTTAGGTAACAATTTTACAACCAGGTGAGGTTTGATTCCTTGGCAGGATTTGGGTTTAATCAAACTCTAGTTTGTTGGCTAGAAGATCTGGTTTGTTTGCGTAATCAACAAAAAAAATGCACTCTGGTCCACCTACAAACCAAGATCTCAGTTTAGTGCGGTTTGAATGCATATGTAAACGCCAAGCGGGCCAGAAACCGCCCCAAAAGCAGGAACTGGACTACAACGCTGGGCATTCTGGGTAAATACAACCAAAACAAACGTGTTAGCAGGAGAAATGCTTCGTAGTCTTTTACCACAACTGCTAAAAATCTGACGCTACTCCATTTTGTTTACATTTTGTGAAGAAGGAACCTGTGTCAATGTCTTTTTCAGAGGTTTTGTGTCATTGACTTCACTGGTACTTGGTGCAGCGCCACCACAGGTGAGGAGGGGAACATGTTTTTCAAAAGATTTGGTTCATGTGAACCCAGTGCACATTTGGTCCCCTTATGAAACCAAATGTGAAAACAGGTTCTTCTTAGCAGGTGTTTTCCTGAATTTACTGGATATTTTCCTGAAATGTTGTCAATTTGCTAGGTACTTTAAATGGGGACATATTGTGCTAAATTCTCATTTTGCATGTTTTCATACTTCCACTTGAGTTACCACTGTTTCTGAAAACTGCCCAGGCGTTTTAAAAAAAACTACGTTTTGTCACCTGTGCCAAAATTGTCAGCTGAAAAATACATTTTTTTAAAAACTAACGTTACCAAAATGTGTTTTTTTTGTCACCTAATCAACAATAAACTAAGCATGACATATTTTTATTAAACAAATAAAGTAGTTCAATATAATATAATATAATTTTTGCATGTTTTCCTTGTTAAATGAAATGTAAGCTGTTTGCTTATTATTTTGGGCTTCATTAAAGAAAACAGAAAAAATATTTTGTCTGTCAGCAATAAAAACAAACTCTTGGTCCGTCTTCACTTCAAAACAGTTTCTGTAGTTAGATGAGCTTCATTGTAGGAATTAAAAGCAGATTTGGGCGCACCAATGATTCTTTAGAGGATAAATCAATGAGTAGATGAGGTCCTAGTTACCATGACAACAGGAGTAAACCAGGAATCTTGGAAAAGATGATCACCTTGTGTTGCATGTAAGATTTTTGTATGTAGATTTTAATTTAAAAGTCGTAGTTTTGTCCTAATTTATTTAATTTATTATTGAATTGTGGTTGTGGGGCTGCACAAAATCACTGCAGTGGGCTGCAAATGGCCCACGCACCTCACTTTGAACACCCCTGGTTTACAGAGCTCAGCATTTACAGGTGTTTGATGGTTTTTGAGGGAAATTTGAGTTTTAATTTCATGTAAAGTTTACTTGTGCCTTGACCTTTCCACACTAAAGACGGTGCGTTCGTTGCCAGGATTTTATGCTTCCCGTCATCAGGTTTCTCCTGTGGATCAGACCTGCTGCAGATAATCATCTAAACATAAACAAAGGCCTTCTCCTCTGGCCTGGAAGCACATGTGCGCCGCGTTGTGTATGTTCGTACATCTGTATGTGGTTGCGGCGGCTTGTAAACGTGAGAGCGCTAATGCTAATGTGGAAGCGGGCTGTGTTTTTACGCTGAGGTTAATGCAGGGATTTGGCAGCAGACCCAGATCTCTGTAGAATAATATTATCTAACCCAGAACAACATGGGAGCGGCGGGTCGGCCCACACAGCCGGGCCCAGCTGGGCGGCGGGGCCGGCTGCCAACCAGAGACCAGCGCTAACTGGGAGCTGCTACCTGCAGACAGGAGACCAGTTAGAGTCAGGCTGAAGCAAACAATCATCCATCCTTCTGCTCATCCATCCGTCCATCCATCCATACATCCATCTGTTCATCCATCCATCTGCTCATCCATCTGTTCATCCATCCATCCATCCATCCATCCATGCATCCATCTGTTCCTCCATCTGTTCATCCATCCAGCCATCCATTCATCCATCCATCCATCCATCCATCCATCCATCCATCTATTCATCCAGCCATCCATTTATCTCTTCATCCATCCATCTAGCCATCCATCCAGCCATCTGTCCATCCATCCATCCATCCATCCATCCATCCATCCATCCATCCATCCATCCGTCCATCCATCCATCCATCCATCCATCCATCCATCCATCCATCCATCCAGCCATCTGTCCATCCATCCATCCATCCATCCATCCATCCATCCATCCATCCATCTGCTCATCCATCCACCCATTTGTCTGTTGATCCATCCGTCATTTTAAAGTTTCCCAATTTTAAACCTAATTCCTGGAGATTCTGGAGATTATTTCATCATCACATGGTTTGTTCCCAGTTTGGGAGAAATTCATTATTTTAACCTCTTGAATGTTTATGAGCGACAGAATCTGAGAGGAAACATGAAGCTAGCAGGATTTTAGTAATGAAGCATCGTTTATTATTTAATTAAATCGGATGAGATCGGTTCGGTTGGGATGGATGAAGCCTTAGTAGAGGAGCAGTGGAGCTCTTAGCGCCCTCCTGTGGACGACTTGGAGAAAGATTTAAACGTCTGTAAATAAAAATAACTGATGGGTTTTTGCTGCTGCATTTCTAACATTAGGTCAGTATCACTTTTACATCGAAACGGTTATTTTTAATCTTTTGTTCAAACATCACTGCCCAGCGAGTCGATGTCAGTGTAATAAATAATTAAAGTGTTGGCTCTGATGATATGCAGTTCTTCAAACCGGTTCTCTTTCTGCCTGAGTTTCACTTCTTACAATCTGAAATCAAAGCCGAGGCTGTGATAAAGCAAATTATATAAAAACTGAATCTCCTGTTTCACTCAGGTGGAAAAAAAAAATTATAAATTAGGAATGATTTTCTTCTGCTGTAAAATATTGAATAATTAATAAATTAACTTGCGTCATAAAAGCCAAGATATCCGGTTTAACTAGAGATAAAAGCAGTTGAGTTTTAAGTGGTGCTACAAATATCTCTATTTACATATTTATATACAAATACTTTATTTATCCTCAAAAATTACTGAAATATTTTCATTAATGTATTTTAAGCCATTGCTGTTATTGATGGTGATGCTGTGGGCAGGAAGGGGCTCCAGTAGCAGTCAGTCTTACAACAAATCTGTAGAGGCCTCTGACTGAAGATTGCTGCTGACAGATTCATGACATTCTAACAGTTCAATATCTGTGAAGCAGAGGTGAAATTTCGCAGCAAGATATCCCAGATTACAGCATGTTGTAAGTTAAATAATCTGTCAGTGGAACTCGTACTTTATAACCAGATTATTATGGATTAAAAGGTTTACAAATACTACTTGGACTACTACATTATCAGTTACAAAAACTAATTTTTTGTAACTAATAACTCCTTCTGAAAACACCAGTGTTCCTTTGAATAAGGTTTAAACAGATTGAACTGTTTTGAACTTTTTAATCAAACTGTAATTCTGCGTTTTGGAGCAGCTGAAGTCGTCGCTTGTGTTTTTAATTAAAGCCAGCTGCATTTTATGCTTTTACTAAGACACTTCGGAGCATTATAAATGTCCAAAGCTTGAGATTTCCACGTTATCCCACTCATCCAGCTCCAGGCTTGGAAACTTGCAGAATCCAATTTGTGCTGAAGAGTTCGGTGAGGTTGGAGAGAGACAAGAGGGGAGGAGTGTGTTTGTAGGCAAGATGCACGTACAGCATGCAGCATGCGCTTTGCTGCGGCATGCACTTTGCTGCGGCATGCGCTTCACTGCGGCATGGCGGGTTGCAGTCAGAAAGAGTAGATCATGAAATTTTACTCTGTTTCTGAGAAAATCTGCTTCAGTCTGGGAGTTAAATATTAAGTTTAAAATGAATTTATCTGTTTTTGCTTAGTACTTTAGCTAAAAATAAATTCACCTTGCAAGATATGTAACTGTTATTTTATATTGTCTGCAGTCAAATCTGGTACCAGATGATCTTCCTTTAGTTGTTTCTAAAGTAGTTAAGTTGTTTTATTAGATGCAGACAATCTAAACATTACATTAGTCTGCTGCAGTACCATGCCAGCCCACAAGAGGGAGGCAGTGCTGTGCCGTTAGACTGAAAACAAAGTGAATAACCACAGCGAAGAAGGGCATCTATTGATTGGTTTTACTTAAGTGGGACAGTATATAAAACTTCTCACAGGTTTTTTTATCCATTAGTGTTTCAAACTGTTAAATTGAAAAACTGGGAAATCTGGTTCGAAATGTCCTTAAATGTTTTACTTTTTATAACTTCATTAAGACTAAGACTGCAATTAATGATTATTTTAGTTTACGATTATTCTGACGAGTAATCGATTAATCGTCAGAAATAGTCGTTGATTAATCTGAGGATTAATCAATAAATCATATTTTTAAAATTTACACATTCTACTGATTTTTCACATAACTACTAAAACATTTTCTTTAAATATTACATTACATTAAAAAATGCAAATCAATTTGAATCATTTTTTTAAAATAAGAAAATAAACATTTTAAAATGCAGAAACATTTCATTCATTCCTTCAGTAAATTTGAACCAGGTGAAGCTCAAGCTATGCCACTTAGGAAGTTTTTGGTAAAACATATCTACAAACAAAATATTTTTATCTTAGATGCAAAATTTATGCATATTTCAGTGACGTTCGGTGAGGCTTATAGCTGGTGAGGCTCTGCGCCACCTGTCTCCTCTGACTGTACGTCACTGGCATATTTTCCACAGTTTTGACTTATTTACTGCTCTTTATATGTTGTTTTCTCAGCAAATAGCCTTTTTAAAAAATCTGTAAACTCCAGATAACAATTAACCAATTAAAAACTAGTTGACAATTATTTCACAAATCAATTAATCACAAATAATATGATTAATCATTTTGGCTGTAATTAAAACATTTTTAAAATCCTGTCAATTAGAGCTTATTTTTAGATTTTATGATTGAAAAGCTTCAGTTTTCTGCCTGTTCTTCCATGAATGAAACAGAAAGTTAGAAACTGTGAGGCCTACTTACGTCTCCTCGCTCTGACCAATCATCTTCATGCTTTTTCTCTCTCTTATCATCGCCAGGGAGACAGAGGAACCGCCTGGAACCTATGGACACCATTTTCGTCAAGCAGGTGAAGGAGGGAGGCCCCGCCCACGGAGCTGGACTCTGCACAGGTACACAGCATCATTTGTCATAATTGGAAATTGCCAAGCAAAACAAATAGGAGGTAGAAAATAACAGATGGCTCCTCTGTGGGGGGCTGAACAAAGTCTAACGTTCTTTTCTGGTGAATTCCTACTTTTTTTCTCATCTTATTTATACATGAATCAGTTCTAATTATAAGCAACGAGGATAAAAATACTTGAAGTGTTGAGACGATGAATCAGCAGCGTAAAGTTTAAAGTGAAGGTGATGTTAGGAGCGCCGGGTTGCCAGGTCAGCACGCTTCTTACAGGAAATGTTACAGTAAGTGGTCTGGACAAGCCTAAAGAGCTGCTTTTATCTGTCTGCCCTCCTGGGAGAAGGGAGTGTTTTCCCACATTTATCCGGTTTATCCCCCAAACTCACCTCGCCTCGCTTCCTGTTGGTGATGGCCATCTTCAGAAACCCTGAACCTACTGTCAAATAAACACACATTGTTCCTGTTAGATCTGAGCAGAGGCAATGTATGTTTGTGCTGCATGGTCTCTCTGCTCAGTAATTATGTGAAGTGTTTTTCTGATCCCTGAGTAGCAGGTTCTCTAAATTATTTCCTTAATTCCTTCCAGGGGATCGGCTTGTGAAAGTGAACGGAGAAAGCATCATTGGGAAAACATACTCCCAGGTCATAGCCCTGATCCAGAACAGGTAGGACTGCAACCAGGCGGCGCCTTGATTTTAACGTTTCATCATTTTTACAAGGCAAAAAATCCAAAAACATCTTGAAAGTATGAAACTAGAGCTGCAACTAACTATTATTTTAGTAATCGATTTATCTGTTGATTATTCTCATGATTAATTGATTAATCAAGTAAAAATGGGACATTTAACAATTTTTTTAACTACTTAAGCCTTTTTTATGGCTTAAGGCTTTTTAAACTGACTTAACGCTTAAAATGAACTTACAGTTATTTTAGTAATCGATTAATCAGTAGATTTGTCTGATGATTAGTTGAATAAAAATGGCATATTTTACAGATTTTTAAATTAACGACCTCTATAGCCTTCTTTAAGGTTTAAGACTTTTTATAGTGACATAGGGCTTAAAATGAACTAACAATTATTTTAGTAATTAATTAATCTGTCAGTTATTCAGATGATTAATCAATTAATCAAATAAAAATGGCACATTTTACAATTTTTATGTATTTAAGGTTTAAAAAAAGTTTATTACAAAAACCTTTTAAAAGTGACTTAAGTCTTAAAGTAAACTAACAGTTATTTTAGTAATTGATTAATCGAATAAAAATGACGCATTTTACATATTTTTTATTTAACCACTTAAGCCGTTTTAGACAATAGAAATAATTAATTAGATAATTAAACAAATAATTCACTAGTTTTTTTCTAATTAAGAAATGTTTTATCTTAAATGTAAAATGTATATCTTTTTTGTGCAGTTTTGGCTTAATTACTTGAGTCTGAATACTCAATACAATTAATCGATGGCTAAATTAGTTGACAATTATTTCAATAATCGATTAATCACGATTAATCTGATTAATCATTTCAGCATCTCATGAAATACAATCTTTCTGTTGTGTTTTGCAACACAGGGAGTTTTAAAAAACACTTTTCTCACAAAAAATCTTCTTTACAAAGAGGAAGGAGGAACAAAATAACAAACTGGCAGTAAAATGATTAAAAACAGATGTTTAACAATCTATCAACATCTCTTTGATAAATGCATATTTTTATTGTAAAGAAATTTGCATCACCAACCTTTCTGCTTATCCTCTGCTGACACCTTTAAAGCTTTTTGTTGGTTATAAAATCAGCAGACTGGAGATTAAACTTGAGTTTTTTTTGTCATTTTTGTATCCGTTTCCTCTCTGATCCATCAGCGATGCCTCGTTGGAGCTCTGTGTGATGCCAAAAGATGAAGACATTTTGCAACTGGTATGCATCTGTTCTGTTATTACTACAAATTCACCTCATTAATCTAGATTTAATCAATATTTTAAAATAAAAACTGTTTGGGCGACAATCCATCAATAATAATTTATCTCCCATTTACTGGAGCAACAAGCAGAGATGAGATGAAATGGTTTGCTGTGTTTTCCTCAGTGAAGCACCTGGGGTCTCACACAGCAAACGTCACAGATGGAGGCAGTAAATAGACAAGTTTTGTTCTGGACTCACCTCGGCTGCCGTTCTCGTCATCCTGCAAAACAGAGAGGAAATCCTGTCAGATGGTTGATTGAAACTGTTTATGGAAATTATATTATTACTCTAATTCCCAGAAACTTAGAAGGTACTTTGCTGTAAATATATTGGCATCAATAGCGGTATCAGCAGATGTTAGTCCATTTTTAGCGTATCAATAACTAAAACTGATCCGATATTAAAAGTAACCTAAATTCACATTTTGCATGCTTTTGTAATTCCATTTAGGTTTCTACTGCTTCCGAAAACAACCCAAACCCATAAAAAAATGTATGTTACTCACTTTTAATCAAGTTTTTTTTATCGTTTTGCTTTGATTCTTATCCTCTGTAATTACATCTGAGTAGCACTTTGAGATTTTAGTTACTGAAAAGTGCGTTACAATTTAAATTAATCATTATTAAATAAACATCCAACCACATGAGAAAACTTTCTGCGGTAGGCATTTTGATTTCCTAACACACAATCAGGTTTTAAGTGCATCCTTTAAAAGTCTTAAATTTATTAATCTAAAATTCCATCCATCCATCCATTTTCTGTTCACCCTTTGTCCCTAATGGGGTCGGGAGGGTTGCTGATGCCTCTCCAGCTACGTTCCGGGCGAGAGGCGGGGTACACCCTGGACAGGTCGCCAGTCTGTCGCAGTAATCTAAAATTAAGACCTTAAATGTTTTTCATTATTTTTTTATTATGTAAGTTGACCTAAATACCATGATCACAGATTTTAAATTTTGCTGTGGTAGGAATTTTCAATCCTGTGGGATTTTTCTGTCAGGCAAAAGTTTGAGTCACTCAAACTCGTCTTCATTGCTAAGATGCTAATAGACTTTTGCTAGCTAACTAGCTTATTTTGCATCTGTCATAGGTAAGTTGGATGGACTATGTTTGTTTTTGCCACTGGCTTACTTGTGTTACCTAGATTTAAAGTTTTTTTATCTTAAATTTTATCCAAACTGGCGTAAAAAAGATCTTAAAAAGTCTTAAATTTAAACCCTGCAGTGATTCAGTGAGCTTGCAGAGAATGAGTGTTAGCATGAATCACGACCACCTGGGTGAGATTAAAGATGTGGAAGTAGTCAGAATGCAGTCGTATTGCAGTGAAAACAGGAGCCGATCGAGACTTCATGCTTCACGCCTTTCTACCGATCAGAACCGTGTCATAATCCAATCTGGGTCCAGAGCCGCGCAGACGATAAAGCAGACCAGCACTAAGATGTTCACTTGAAACTTAACCAAAAGTACTTTGTAAGATTGTTGTTGTTTGTTTTTTTCAGTGCTAATGCTACTGTTTATGTTACTGGGATTTTTTGTGACAGACCAACACAGACTAGTGCAACGTTTAGTTCTGGACTTCAACTAGACCATTCCATCACATGAATACGCACTGTATCTGTGGCTGCAGCTGCACTGCAAAATCACAAAATCTTACTAAGTACTTTTTGTCTAGTTTCTAGCTCAAATATCTTATTACACTTGAAATAAGACAAAACTATCTTACAAGTAACTTTTCCGCAAGATATAGGAGCTTTTTAAAGTAAATAATTCCTTAAAGTTGATTGAAAAGTACTACTTCCACTGGCAAAATATTTCACTTATAACATGGGAAAAATGTGTTGTTATAAATGAAATAATTTTCTAGTGGTACTAGTTTTGTTTTCATCAATATTAAGGAATTATTAACTTCAAACAAGCTGGTATTTCTTGCTGGAAAGTTACTTGTAAGCTAGTTTTGCTTATTTGAAGTGAACTAAGATATTTACACTAGAAACTAGATAAAAGTACTTGGTAAGAATTTGTGTTTTTGCAGTGCATATTGCTGGATGTTTATGTGCGTTGAAATGCATCACGATGTCTTAAAGCATGAACAGACCATGCATGAACAGACCATGAGTGCATATTTTGAATTATTTCCTGAGAGACGCTGAGCCCAGTCAGTAGGGAGTGCAGCTGCAGTCAGCTGGCTCCAGTTTACAGCAAACAAACATCCAGCAACGCGCGCCGCGGTGCAGAACGTACGATAAATGCCGGGAGAAACGGGAAGACGGAAAAGCCTGGGGATGCAGAAAGCCCTGAGTGAGATGCCTGCAGGTGAGCGAGACGACAACATAGGAAAAGTAGCGACTCTGCTCGAGAGAAGAGGCGGCGTTGGTTTATGGGGAACAGATGCAGGAAGACATCCTGGTGCATCTTTAGCACAATTAATCAGGTCACCAGAATCGCACATTTTATTTTGTTTTAGCACATTTGGCTCTCAAAAATTGGATTTTGCTTTCCGGTTCAAGGATGCATACTAATAAGGCAACTGATTCACAAAATTAGGAGGAAATCTCTGCTCTAAAACCAGCTGAAATAAATTCAAAAATATTTTATTTAACCCAAACCAGGACATCCACACATCCTTAAAATGTCTTAAATTTGAAAAAAATAATAAGTTGAATAAGTAAATTATTTAATCACGTATATTCTACGTATTTTGTTTTTCTGTCACACTGACATTTTTATTGCGTTCTGACTGGAGACTGTTGAGGCTACCGCTAACTAGCTGCTAACATGCTCTTAACAGCTAGCTTGCTAGCTTTTCTGCATCTGCCATTTGGCCGGATAAAATTTGTACATTTCCAAAGGGACTCATGTCTGAATTTCCATCAATAATGGTCTTAAAACGTTTCCAATTTGAGTTTGTGAAACCTGCTTTTTTTATTCAAATGTGGATTGTTTTAATTGAAAATATTTCACAAATATTTTTAAAATATTTATCTAAATAATATATATATTTTAAAATAAATAACAATTATTTACTTTAAATAAATATATTTTTAAAATTATTTATTTAGAAATAAATATTTTTTATTTTTAAATAATATATACATATATATATTTTTTTAATAAATAATTACCGTATTAAAAATTGTAAACTGGAATCAGCCTCAATCGGCCACAGTCTAATTTCTCACCTCTTTATCTTTATCTGTAACATTGTTTCTCATTTCTTCATACACTAAAAAAACCACAAAATCTAACCAAGAAGTATTTTTGGTTTAGTTTCTAGTGCAAATATTTTAGTACACATAAAATAAGATGAAATTAACGTACAAGTGACTTTTTAGAAAGATATATTTACTTATTTAAGTAAATAAATCCTTAATATTGATATTTTTAAAAAGTGCTAGGTCCACTGATTGATTATTTCATTGATAACAACACATTTTCCTATGTGATTTGTGAAATATTGAGCACTTTTTTTTATCAATATTAAGGAATTATTGACTTTAATCAAGTGTCTATCGTTGCTAAAAGTTACTTGTAAGTTAGTTTTGTCTTATTTTATGGATTTTTTAGAGAAATCTGCAATAGAAGCTAAACCTAAAATATTTGGTCATATTTTGAGTTTTTGCGGTGTACTCTCCTGTCGACCTTTTTCTAACTCTTTCTTTCTCTCTTTTCCCGCTTACCTAACCTGCGGACTGCAGTTTTCCAGGGATATCACTGCTCTGGTAAGAAGGGAAAACCTGCCAAGCTAACACATCTCCCCCTCCTCCACCGCTTGCTGGAAGTGGAACCAGTAGAAATCCCCCAGTGTTTTCCACCAGTATCTGTGTTTCTGGTTGAAGCTTTGTTGGTCACTCTTGGCTTTTCTTTTGTTGCGCTGACATTATCCTTCAGCAGACCACAAACATTCCCTCCCTGTACTTTCCACAATCAGGAAATTGGTTTGTGTTTAACTGGAGGAGTTAGGATCCAGAGGGAGCTGTAACCTGACACCACAGGTAGAGCCGGCGCTGTTGATTAAAGTCCAGTTACTCTCTCTGCCTTTCATTTTCTCATCAGCGTCTGCGCTGAAAGGATGAGGAAATATGTCAGCGTTGGATACAAATGGGAGGTTTTTCTTTTTTCCCCCCTCAGAGGATTTTATTTATGAGATTTAATTAGCGGTTTAGTTCAGGTTAAATCAAAGATGCTAACAGAAGTAGCGCTGGTTGGGAAAAACAAAAAAAGGAAACTCGGATGGGCTCGCTTCTTGTGCTTCAGGCCGGGCTCTCCGGTACAGAAGGTGGGTATATCTGCAGGAAATCTCAGTTTTTTCCATTTAATCCCATCATTTTGGGTGAATAACGTTAAAACTATTAGCTGCTTTTCTGCCTTCATCCAGCTGTCAGTCAGGTATTGATTGTCCTCCCCTGATAATCTCATCAGCTCTAACAGAGACTGCAGAGGAGTATTTTTTTTTTAAACGAGCTGAATCTGTGAGGACAGAGAGGCACATGGAGATGGAGAAAGCAGGAAATTTATTCAGGAATTAAAGAGGAATGGCGACGGTTTCAGATTAACTCCAGATTATTTTTTACAGGACCGTTTGAACCTTGTTCACATTTTCAATGTTTTCTCTCTTTATTTTGTTGGGATTTTGTGTTACAGTTGTGCATAATTGGTAAGAAGAAGGGAAAGGGATTAAGATGTCTTCACAAGATGTTAAAGGAGAAAATCTGAAAGGTGCGGCGTGCACTTATATTTAACCCCACTTAGTAAATACTTTCTAAAATCACTTTCCAGCTGCTTTAGACAGTTGTAATAAAACTCCATCATCTTTCTGCATCTACTTGCCCAGATTCTCAATTTAGTATTTAGTTGTGGACTTTAACTAGGCCATTTCATTATATGAACACATGTTGTATATATGGCTGTCTGTGCACTTCAAAAACTCAAAATCTTACAAAGTATTTTTGGTCTAGTTTCTGGTGCAAATACCTCAGTACGCTTTAATTAAACTAACTTAAAGTAACATTTTAGCAAGATATAGGAGCTTGTTTTAAGTAAATAATTCCTTAATTTTTTTTTTAAGTTCTAGTTTCACTGGCAGATTATGTCACTTCAAATAAAACAATTTTTCCATGTAAGTAAAATAATCTGCCAGTGGAACTAGTTCTTTTTTAAAATTAATATTAAGGAATAACTGAGTCAAAACAAGCTCATTATCTTGTTGAAAAGTTAGTTTTGTCTTATTTCATGTGTACTAAGATGTTTTTAACAGAAACTTGACAAAAATACTTTTTTTGTATTGTCGTTGGTGGTTGTGCAGGAGGCTCCACTTTTGCTTTTCAAAGATGTACGGTTGTATAATTGCGCATGTGTTTGCAGCCATTTTTGTGTATAAACACTTATTTGAATTTAAAGTGATAAAAAGTCAAAAAGTTTTTATTCTGAAAGGAAATTAAAAACTCATTATGTAGGAATAATTTTTTTCAAAAAATTTAAAGAAAATGTTTTGTATAGACCAAAAACACATCCTAAGCTCTTCAAGGAAACATAAGAGGTCACCTTTAATGGATGTAAGAGGAAAAGAGACAATGCACACCACACTTTTCAGATTAACTGCTTCCTTTCTTCACAGATTTTGGCTACTTTGTCTCTTTGTACTCTAAAGTTTTTTCTTCTAAAGTGAGAAAATGTGAAAACGTTCAGAGGATTTAGATGTTTTGATTTCAGGGCTCTGTAAATGTTGTCGTATAATCTCTTGCAGGCGTATTCCCAGGATGCATACCTCAAAGGAAATGAGGCATACAGCGGAAATGCCCAGAACATCCCGGAGCCGCCTCCCATATGCTACCCTCGGATCGAGCTGAAGACGGCGGCCATGGCGCAGCCGTCCGACCCGGGGCCCGCCAGGCGACCGGCCCCCACGGACAACAGCAGCCGGCCCGAGGTCCCGTCCGTCAGGAACGACGGCACCAGGACTCCAGCCGGTCCGGTGGACCGTGGATCCCGGTTGGCTCAGGCCGGACCCAGCCACCGGACTGAGGAGAACCGGTACCGCTCCCCAGCAGACCGACCCAGACCCCTCGCCACAGGATGTCCACCGTACCCAGAGACGTTCTCGCCGTTGGTGAGAGCGCCGCTGGCCGCCACATCGACGGACACGTTCTCCACCACCACCTCCCCCACCGCCAACCACTGCTCCCCGTCGCCGCCGGCGCCGACCACCTCACCCCATCAGAACATCGACTGGCGGACCTACACCACCTACAAGGACTACATTGACGCCAAGCGGCTGCACACATACGGCTGCCGCACCATCCAGGAGCGCCTGGACAGCCTGCGAGCCGCTGCCAACTCCGCCTACGCCCCAAAGGCCGCCGCCCCCTCCCAGGTCCGACGGAGGAGCGCCTCCAACGAGCGGGGGGTGGACCCGACCGCACCGCCGCCACTCCGCAGTGCATCCCATGAGCGGCTGGGCGGCCCACCAGACAGGACTTCCCGCCACTGGCCTCGGAGCACCTCTCAGGATGCTTTGCCGTTCCCCGGTGCCGCCCGGGTCGCCAAACCCCGAGCCAGGTCCTGCGACCACATCAGTCACAAGATGGAGGACAAACAGGAAACAAACAGGAGGAGTTTACCTCCTCCAAAACCGGAGCAGCGGCTGTCCAACTCGCCTGATGTTACGAAAGGTACAACAGATTCTGCACTAGCGGTCAGAGCGGACGGCCTCATAATGAGGCCTTCGCGCCTGCCCGTCAAAAACTCCCTCTGCGACCTTTCCCCCACCTCGTCAGCCATTAAAACCACAGAGCCTCTTCGAGACCAAAGAGCCAACGCCATGGGGAATCACCTGGGCTTCTCCCCGCTGAACCTGGAGCTCCGCGGCCGAGCCGACAGCCTGAAGACGGAGAACCGGTCCGAGTCGGGATTAGCTGCCAGGTCGTCGTCCTGCTCCAGCGCCGCCTCCAGATTGCCCACACTCAGGCCAATGAAGAGCGAAGTCCTCACGATATCCTCAACCACCACTGTCGCCCAAAAACCAGTCGTCAAGGAGACGCCAGCGCGGACTAACGGCGGTCTCTCAGAGGGCGTCGAAGGACCCGATGCCACGGTCGTCGTCCTACGAAGAGATAAGACCGCCGGAGGCGCCCGCGCCCGGCCTCCGTCCTACGTCAACGACAGGCAGCGAGAAGTAAAGTCGCCGCCGCTATTGAAGGCGGGGTCGGCGGACGCAGCGATGTGCTGGGCGTCCAACGAGACGCTGCTCAGGAGGCTGGGAGACATGAGGCACAAATCCGGCTCCAGCAACCTGAATGACTCCCTGGACTCCATCCCCTTCATAGGTGAGGCAGCAGCCAAAACTGTCCGACTCCAACAGGAACTTCCTGTTAGAGACGCTGATCTGTCAGCGCGACCCAATCAGATTGATACGACTCATCAGAAACCAGTTCTTCTGATTGGATGTTCAGGTGCAGGCATCCATCCGTCCATCCATCCATCCATCCATCTATCCATCCATCCATCCATCCATCCATCCATCCATCCATCCATCCATCCATCCATCCATCCATCCTTTTTTTATTCATCCATCCATCCATCTTTTTCCGTCCATCCATCCATCCATCATCTATCCTTTTTCCATCCATCCATCCATCCGTCCATCCATCCATCCATCTATCCTTTTTCCATCCATCCATCCATCCATCCTTTTTTTATTCATCCATCCATCCATCTTTTTCCATCCATCCATCCATCCATCCATCCATCCATCATCTATCCTTTTTCCATCCATCCATTCATCCATCTGTCCCTCCATCCATCCATCCATCTGTCCCTCCATCCATCCATCATCTATCCTTTTTCCATCCATCCATCCATCCATCCATCCATCCATCCTTTTTCCATCCATCCGTCCATCTGTCCCTCCATCCATCCATCCATCCATCCATCATCTATCCTTTTTCCATCCATCCATTCATCCATCTGTCCCTCCCTCCATCCATCCATCTGTCCATCCATCCATCTGTCCCTCCATCCATCCATCATCTATCCTTTTTCCATCCATCCATCCATCCATCCATCCATCCGTCCATCTGTCCATTCATCCATCTGTCCATCCATCATCCATTCTTTTTCCATCCATCCATCCATGTTAGTCAGCTGTTTTCATGTCATAAGTCTGTCTTCAGTCAGAGGCCTCTTCAGATTTGTTGCTACACTGACTGCTCCTGGAGATCCATCACCATCCATACGGACTTTTTGAATACTCAGATATAAGTTCATTTTCTTTTGGGATAAAGTATTTTTAACTGAATTGAATTAAACTAATAGAAAACTTTACTAAACTTTGGAGAAAATGTTAAATTTACCTTTAAGTAAGTGATTCTTGTGTGATGGCTGTTTTACATATTTTCTGAGAAATTTGTTTAAATGTAGATAAGAAAACTAGAGACATTCTTTTGTTTCCCGTCTAGATTTGCTTATCAAAGTGGAGAAATTAAAAAAACGTTCCTCCCAGAATAACAAAAAGTCTTCTTATAAAGTCAGAGTTTGCTGCCAAACACAACAAAGAAGTCCTTTTATCATCCAGGCTCGTTATTGGCTCCAGTTTGTGGTGTTTTCCTGCTTTTGGTTTCATATTTACTCTACAGCCATGGGAACCGAGAAATCAGCAAAAAAAAAAAAAGTCCTCAGAATATTTACTGATGTGTTTTTGCTCCTTAATTTGGCGTAAAGTTATTGATATTTGATCTCTGTGATCGTCCAGCCTCTCTGATCCAGATATGATTCATTCCTGACATATTTGTCATCTGTGGTTATTTCCTCCTTTGCTTTTCGGGCGTGCCAGCCTGCTGACGGCTCATATCGGCCTTTATGACACAGGATGATTTAACGCTGACTGGCTGCTCATGTAAAAGTGAAGCCGTCTGGCAGCTTATCAGGCAGAAACGTCACGCTGACTGCTTCGTTTTGTTTTTGCCGTGCTGGCTCTTATCGCTGCGTTTTATTGCCGTCTGTTAATGTTTTTATTCAAGTTGAGACATCAGGTGAGAGTTAAGCCTTGTGCTGGTATTTAAACTCCTGCATTGCAGAAAGTTTGAAGAGGAACAAATGAGACTTGAATAAAAATATAAATCTTTGTTCTTCCGCAGTGAGAACATAAACTTTCTTTTTTCAGTCAGGTCAGTTACAAGTTTATCATCGAATCCCACACAGGAGAAATGTTCGAATAGTTTGAGAAAAAATAATCTAGACAAAAACACGGAGGGGGGAAAAGCAGAAAACGGCCATTTTAAATAAACTCAAGATCAGCAGGAGTTCAGATATGAGAAAGATGTAAGTGAGGAAGAGAAGAAATGTTTGATGTGGTTAATTATTCAGGTGAGAAAACAGATCATTTCCACCTTAAAAGTTTATATTAGCGTGTTTAATTTCAATCAAACATTCTCTTTTAGGTTGATCAGCTGTTTCTTGAATTTATATTTATTTATTTATATGTATGAGTTAAGTTTGACAATTCATTTTGAGTTGCAGGGTTTTTTTCTCAGTTTTGTAAGTTTTCAAAGCCTTAATTTTTAATATGATTGTCAATGGTAAATGTTATTGTTAAATGAACAAATATGTATTTATTCTTTAGTAATTACTTATATATATAATTAACTATATATTTGTATTCTTGCTACTTTTTAAAGCTTTTATTTTTAATCCCTAAATGTTATTAAATATTAATATTAAATTAACAAATATATTTTTATTTTAGATTTGACAAGTTTTTATTTTTTACATTACCTTCTAATAATATTTTATATACTTTTTTTTAAAACTTAGTTTTAGCAAGTTATTTTTTATTTACATTTTTAAAAAAATGTATTTAATGTTTAATTTAAATGTTTATTTGTTTTTTTAATCTTTGATACAGCGGGTTATTTTATATTTTGAGGGTCGTTGAGTTCACGAGAAAATAGTTGAAATGGTTATTGAATCTTTGCGTGTTGTTTGTAGCTGTAAAATATTGGCTGAAGCTGTGAACTTCATGCTTCAACAGCTGATTAATCATGTATAATTAAAGCAACACACATTTTATCTATAAATAACTCTGACTGGTGACACAAAGAAACGATGTTTTGGGCTGAGGTTTAACATTCACAGATGTTTTTGGCTCCCAGTCCAATAAAAACCCAAAGCAAAACATTAAAACTTGTAAATTCAGTTTCCATCCCAGATTCTGATTATGGATCGAAACCACTGACTAAACCAGAACATTCTTTAATCCTTCAGTCACATTTCCAGCCTCTGTTTTCATACACAAAACATTTCTCTGTCTGTTTGACTGCCTCATTTTGTTTCTACTACAAACCCGTGATTCTGGTTCTGATTTCTGATTTACGAGGGAAATTGGCCTCCTTTCTCTCAACCTCTGGGCCCTGATTTCTGTCCTTAGACGAACCGTCCAGCCCGAGCATCGACCAGGACAGCACGCACATTCCCGCGTCCGGGGTGATCTCAACTCCCCTCATTACCACCATCCCACCCAGCCCCACGTCTTCCTCTCCTCTCATTCGACGCCATCTGTCACACGATCAAGGTAATGTCAACAGATTAATTTAAATTAGGAAAGCAAAAATTCATCTACTTATGATTAATTATCAATCAATTGTTTATAAAATAAAATTAGTTCCAGTCGATTAACCAATAACGTCTGCTTAGACCTGTTGTTAGTGTTGTAGTTTGGCCGCCATCCAGCAGAGGGCGCCACTGGTCCTCCTTAACATGAGCCGTTGTTCAGACACAGACAGAAACAAAGATGGTGGCGCTTAACGGAACGAGAAAGAGAAACGGTCCTAACAGAGTCTGTTGTGGGCAGTGATGCCATAGTTATTTTGAAAAAGTAACTTTAATCGGATTACTGATTACTCCTTGAAAAAGTAACTTAGTTAGATTACTGACTACTTGTTTTGGAAAGTAACTAAGTTACATTAAAATTAACTTTTTTAGTTACTTTCTGCAGCTGCTAACAACGCTCCGCCTCCTATGAAAATTACATCGATCTTTTGCATTGATTATTTATCTTTCGTTGAACTGAAGAGGAGATTGTTTAATGGTTACAACAGTACAAACAAAAAAAAGTAATTTGTTTTCCACTGTTGTCTGGAAAACTCTAAGAAGGATTTTAAAGCCCCCATATTTCCCCCCAGCCTCCAGGTTCTGCGTTACGGCCCTGCGTTTGGTGTCAAAGCGCAGCGCACAGAGCTCCTCCTGCAGCTCCACAACTCAGATGGCTGCACAGATTTGTGACACTTATCTTAATATTAATAATTATAATGGCGTTAAGTTGCCATTATAATTATTGGCAACTACGGACCCATTTATTCGTGGCTGTTTTGACGTTTATTGCGCTGTTCAAATTAGTCTCGATGTTTGCAGTTTTCTGGAGCGCAACCCGAAGCTCAACATCATTCAGAGGTCATATATTAACTTGACATTAACAAAGACACAGCGGGACGGATCATCCGGGAAATGATGGACAGGGAGAGCCTGACTAAAACCACCTTAATGACGGACAAATTCTGGGATTTATTATGAGTCTCTGCTTATTTCCAAACCCAAATGAGCAACTTCACGTTCAAAAACGAGCCCAAAAAGGCACAACCCGCCACTCATTAAATTTGCAAGCAACTTAAAAAAACAAAAAAATCCCAAAGCTGCTTATGATAATCGGACTTGGCGACAGAAACTCAAAATAGTTCCAGTTTTTCCACCAACAAAATGCGCGTCTCTCTCCATTGTTTACATTTCTGTCGCACAGAGACGTCGGTCACTCGACAAGACGCATAGAGGAAGTACGATTAAATAACAAAAGAAAATAGTAACGCAAAGTGATTTCGATAAGCAACTGTAGTCTGACTACTGGATTTGAAATAGCAACGCGTTAGATTACTCGTTACTGAAAAAAGTGGTCCGACGTCAGTACTGACATCACTGGTTGTGGGATTCAAAATTCACTTCATGCGGTTCTGTTTTAAAATATAAACACTCGATAAGGTCCTAAAGTTTCACATTAATAGCTCTACATGATGCAGCAACGTCAATTTCCCAACCAAAAGGCGAGGATGATGTTACGACAGAAAAGCGGTCGTGAGTTAATGAGCGAAGTTTTAACATTCATACCACACCACACCACAGACACTACTTTTATATAAAAATCTCTGTTAATTGTAAATTAAGTGTTTCACATATTTTATTCCTGTTTTGTAATATTTCATAAAATCTCTTAAGTTTAATAATGCAATCGAGACCACAAGTCTGTTTATTCAATCAGTATTTAGTACGACTGACAAAGTAATATTATTTTTTATATAAATTCAGCATATTCCGAAGAATTTAAACCTTTATATTAGATGATTATCCCTCTTGATACAAAAGAAATCTTGGGTTTTTAAGAAAATGGCCCCAGTCGATAAGATTAATCAATTTTAGATCAAGTCATTCATCGATAACTTGCATTTCTAATTTAAATATCTTGTTTAAAATGAACGAATGTTTAATATATTTGTGTCCATTTCTTTTATAGATTCTCTTCATCTCTCGGTTATCGGGTCAGACTCTGGTACAAAATCGGAGCGGTCCAAATCGTACGATGAAGGCATCGATAACTACCATGAGGAAAGCAGAGGGTGAGTAACAGCCACTGCCTGAGTGAAATTTAACCCCATTCCTACACTTGTACTTTTATGATAGATTAATAAAAAGTTTTTTTTCTTTGACTTAAATGTCTTTAGTCACAGAATCAACATGTGACTGAAGATAAACGTTGATCTAATTGAAATTCATCATCCAATTTAAGTTTCATCCAGTTGTTTGATTGTAAAATGAAAACAACTAATGTCTTGTTTTCATTTGTTGTGAGTGTTCGGCTCTTAAATCTCCCAGCAGCAACAATAACCAAGCCATTTTGGCCTCCTTAAATATAATCAAACTCTCTGGATTTTAGTGTTTGTTTGCTCAGGTTTCACTTGTACTCTAGAGGGACGTTGATGTTTGTCTGAACCACCAACACAGCTTCAACAAACAGAACTCCAAACCACTGAAAATGCAGCAGCTCTTTCAAGTCTCCTAACATTTCATGTTTTGTCTCTTGCACTCAGGAGGTCTCTGCTTCCTGGACTGAAAAGTTTGAGGAAGGTAAGTTGTCTGTTGCGAGACAGTCCCGGCTGTCCTTACATGACCCGCTTATCCGCATGTCTTCCTCTGTAGTTTATCAGCCTTTTAGTTCACACCCACAAGATTAATGTTCTCCTACTGGAATGTGAATATATTATGGAAAACACAGACAGCTATATAGTCAACACCAGGTAAATAATTGATAGGAAATTTAATATGTTGACGTTTTTCTTTCATAAAATGTTTCATAACTTGGTCAGATTTTGCATATGTTTGTTAGTATTTTATTTATTGAAAGTTTATTGTGTATTTTATATTTCAGGCTGTAGACAGGTCATCAGAAGATTCTGGATCCAGACGAGATTCCTCATCAGACGTCTTCTGCGACGCCACCAAGGAGGGTTTGCTACATCTGAAGCAGCTTCATGCAGATAAGGGAAAGGTGTGTATTCTCCCTGCATAATAAAACACAAACCCTGCTGTCCTTGTAAAGTATTTGACTCGCATACCTAGAAATTAAATCTTTATAATGACTGAAATTATTATTATTTTTTTATTATATGGCTTTAAATACACTTATCACTGATCTTAAATTAGTTTGGATTTGTTTCTCATCGGACTTTTCTGACAGGCAAAAGTTTGAGTCACCTGCAGACAAATTTATTCTGTTCTGTGATTCAAAGCGGGTGTGGATAGAGGTAGCTATCTGCTATATGCTCTTGCTAGCTGACTATGAGGTGTAAGTGCAAATTTTGACAAATATTTTCAAAAAAACAAACAAAAAGTACATATATATATGTATTAGGTCTGAAATGATTAATCGATTGTTGAAGTAATCATCACCTAATTTAGTAATTGATTAAACTTTAACTGGAGTATTTAGACTCAAAAAAGATCATTTACTGAAAGAAAATAACATATTCAGACTAGTAATTAAACAAAGTCGTACAAAAATGTATACATTGTGCATTTAATATTAAAACACTGTTGTAAATATGTTTTAGCCAAAACTCCTCAAGTGGCAGTTTTAGCTCCACCCTGTTCAGATTTACTAAAAGAATTATATGTTGTTGAATTTTAGGCAATAAAAAGTTTATTTTTTAGTTAAAAACGGCATTGAATTATTTATTATTTGCATTTAAAATACCTAATACTGTGAATTCGATTAATTCATTAATCATGACAATAGTTGACAGATTACTAAAATAATTGTTAGTTGTAGCCCTAATATATTTGTCATGATGCAGGTCATAATGGTTCTAAAAAATGACGAGTTAAGATTTCTTAAGACTTTTTAAGGTCTTAAAAAGTATTTAAGTCTAAAGACTTTTAAGGTCTTTTAAGGTCCTAAAGTTTTTAAGTCAAGACTTTTAAGGTTTTTTGAGGTCTTAAAAAGTCTTTAATCTGAGTTGATGAAGCCTGCAGGAAACACACACCTGACCTGCTGTAGTTATGTTGACAGTAACAGCCAGCTGTTTTGGGTGCACCATGAAGTCAATGTTTTCCCTCTGCAGCGTGTCGGAGGAGGAAACCGGCAGTGGAAACAGATGTACGCCGTGTTGAGAGGCCACTACCTCTGCCTGTACAAAGACAAGAAGGAGGGCCAGGCTCACGCCAGCTGCCAGACCATAGAGGAGCCGCTGCAGATTAGCATCAAGGCCTGTCTGATCGACATCTCCTACAGCGACACAAAGCGCAAAAACGTCCTGAGGCTGACCACGTCAGACTGCGAGTACCTGTTCCAGGCGGAGGACCGGGAGGACATGCTGGCCTGGATCCGAGTCATACAGGAGAGCAGCAACCTGGATGAGGAGGTTCATCTTCATCCTTTGCTAATATCATTATTGTTTGCATGTTTGGCCTTGAGTTGGTGCGGCTATCTGCGTCTAAAAATGTTAAAGTGATACGATGAATGCACTTACGAAGGAACTTAATTCACTCAATTGATTTTTAATTTGAAGGTTTCGTTTTTGGAAAATCTGAAATTTTTTTTTTCCATCAACAAACGTTTTGGGTTTCCGTAGTTTAGAGTGACACACAAAGCCGCCATCTTGTTTGACAAGCATTTTTTGTTGTTGTTTCTATTTGGACTTTCAATTCAAATCAAAAATACTTTATTGATCCCAAATGGAAATTAAATGAACTTGATGAATTCAGGTCAATTTTACGACAAAATATGAGTCAGGCTCAGATTTTTATTTATTTTTATATTTATTTATTTATTTACAAAACTAAAGTCATGATGTCACATATAGCAATGCAGGCATAAAATGTTTAAATAACCAGAAAAACGTCATAACATTTGGAGAATGAAGTAGTAATTTTATAAGAAGTCTTAATACAGAAACTAAAAAAAATTAGTTATTCAAGATATTTTCTCATTAAAACTACCTTTTTCTCTTAATTTTAAGATATTCCGATAAAATTGCGTTTTTATTCATTCTCGTAATTAAACAAAAATTCTCACAGCCTGGCTTAGAAGGGTTTATTAAAGTAAAAGCCATTTTTGAAAATATTTTCTGTCATTTGTAATTTCTTTTTTAGAAAAGAAAGCAAGAAAAAGAAACTGATTCCGGCATAAAAAATTGGATAATAATAATCAGTTACTAAAGTAATCGTTAGTTGCAGCCCTAAACAGTTGCATCTTATTTCCTTCTTCTCTTTCTTTTAGGACGCGGCTTTCACCAGCCATGACCTCATCAGTCGGAGGATCAAGGAGTACAACACTTTGATGAGGTGAGGAGACACCAGAGACGTCTTCAGTGGTTAGAGCCTTTCGATCTGATCTGAAATCTCAGTTGATCATTTATTTGATCGTTTCCTCCAGCCCGACAGGCAGTAAGACCGAGCCGTCGCCCAGGGCGTCGCGCCAGTCGCTCAGCATCAGACAGACGCTGCTGGGAGGCAAAGGAGAGACCAAAGCAACGAGTCCGCACTCACCCAAAACAGAGCAGGAGAGGAAGGGCAGCCACAAAGGTGGGAAACTTCCCCTTTAAGTCACAGCTTCCATTTAGCCAGACTAAAAAAGGGTCAGGGTTCAATATGTGCTGATGTTACTTACCCACTGTGTGCAGATGACACCAGCCCTCCCAAAGACAAGGGGACATGGAGGAAAGGCATCCCTGGGCTGATGAGGAAACCTTTTGAGAAGAAGCCGTCTCCTGGAGTCACATTTGGAGTCAGACTGGATGACTGTCCTCCAGCTCAGACCAACAAGGTGAGGCCAATCTGTCCACAGTCGGGTCCAAACGCTCTTTAGAACACGCCCCAATAAATACTTTACTCTCCATCCTCAACAAGCTCCTCAAGCACTTTAAAAAACCACCTAGCTGCTTCTGGCAGTAAGTTCATTTTTTGGTGTTTGGAAAATGAGCCTTTGCAGCGTCATAAATCAGTAGGCATTTCCCCGTTACCTAGCAACCCCAGGAGAGTTCCACCCGTCACCTGGCAACCAAAGCCGGGCCTCCGGAACGTTTGGTCAGCTGGTTATTGGCTGATGTGGTTGACTTACGATCCAGCTTCTGTTTTTCAAAGATGTACGGTTGGAAAACTGCGCTTCTGTTTGGAGCCATTTTCACTGAGAGTTTAAACGTTGAGTTGGGGGGCATGGCCAACAGCAGCTTATTTGGATTTAAAGAGACAAGACGCCCTAAACCACCTCATTCTGAAAGGAGTTCACAATAGGCAGAACTGAGCAGAACAACATCTGATTATTTAACACTGATTTTGTGTAAAAGATTTTATTAACATATTTTGTATCGGCCATAAACTGATCGGCCAGACCTGTATCAGTCTGTTCAAGGAAGAACAATACAGGTCACCTTTAAGGATCAAGATCTGCTTATATCAATCAATCCATCCACCTTTCCATTCAACCAATTAACTTTCCATCCATCATCATCCAACTAACTTTCCAACAATCCATCCATCCAACTAACTTTCCATCTATCCATCCATCCAACTAACTTTCCAACAATCCATCCATCCAACTAACTTCCCATCTATCCATCCATCCAACTAACTTTCCATCTATCCATCCAACTAACTTTCCATCTATCCATCCAACTAACTTTCCATCTATCCATCCATCCAACTAACTTTCCATCTATCCATCCAACTAACTTTCCATCTATCCATCCAACTAACTTTCCATCTATCCATCCATCCAACTAACTTTCCATTTATCCATCCATCCAACTAACTTTCCATCTATCATCCATCCAACTAACTTTCCAACAATCCATCCATCCAACTAACTTTCCATCTATCCATCCAACTAACTTTCCATCTATCCATCCATCCAACTAACTTTCCATCTATCCATCCAACTAACTTTCCATCTATCCATCCAACTAACTTTCCATCTATCCATCCAACTAACGTTCCATCTATCCATCCATCCAACTAACTTTCCATCTATCCATCCAACTAACGTTCCATCTATCCATCCAACTAACTTTCCATCTATCCATCCAACTAACTTTCCATCTATCCATCCATCCATCCATCCAACTAACTTTCCATCTATCCATCCAACTAACTTTCCATCTATCCATCCATCCAACTAACGTTCCATCTATCCATCCAACTAACTTTCCATCTATCCATCCAACTAACTTTCCATCTATCCATCCATCCAACTAACGTTCCATCTATCCATCCAACTAACTTTCCATCTATCCATCCAACTAACTTTCCATCTATCCATCCAACTAACTTTCCATCTATCCATCCAACTAACTTTCCATCTATCCATCCAACTAACTTTCCATCTATCCATCCAACTAACTTTCCATCTATCCATCCAACTAACTTTCCATCTATCCATCCATCCAACTAACTTTCCATCTATCCATCCAACTAACTTTCCATCTGTCATCCATCCAACTAACTTTCCATCTATCCATCCATCCAACTAACTTTCCATCTATCCATCCAACTAACTTTCCATCTATCCATCCATCCAACTAACTTTCCATCTATCATCCATCCAACTAACTTTCCATCTATCCATCCATCCAACTAACTTTCCATCTATCATCCATCCAACTAACTTTCCATCTATCATCCATCCAACTAACCTTCCATCTATCCATCCATCCAACTAACTTTCCATCTATCATCCATCCAACTAACTTTCCATCTATCCATCCATCCAACTAACTTTCCATCTATCATCCATCCAACTAACCTTCCATCTATCCATCCATCCAACTAACTTTCCATCTATCCATCCAACTAACTTTCCATCCATCCATCCAACTAACCTTCCATCTATCCATCCATCCAACTAACTTTCCATCTATCATCCATCCAACTAACTTTCCATCTATCCATCCATCCAACTAACTTTTCATCTATCATCCATCCAACTAACCTTCCATCTATCCATCCATCCAACTAACTTTCCATCTATCCATCCAACTAACTTTCCATCCATCCATCCAACTAACTTTCCATCTATCCATCCATCCAACTAACTTTCCATCTATCATCCATCCAACTAACCTTCCATCTATCCATCCATCCAACTAACTTTCCATCTATCCATCCATCCAACTAACTTTCCATCTATCCATCCAACTAACTTTCCATCCATCCATCCAACTAACCTTCCATCTATCCATCCATCCAACTAACTTTCCATCTATCCATCCATCCAACTAACTTTCCATCTATCCATCCAACTAACTTTCCATCTATCCATCCAACTAACTTTCCATCTATCCATCCAACTAACTTTCCATCTATCCATCCATCCAACTAACTTTCCATCTATCCATCCAACTAACTTTCCATCTATCCATCCATCCAACTAACTTTCCATCTATTCGTCTTTGGACCTGATTTGTTATCAAACAGTGAGAACAAAACAGTCCTTTGTCTTTATAAAATGAATGTAAGAATCTGGTTTCATACATTCCAGATTCTTACATTCTGGAATGTATGAAATAAAATGAGCTTTGTGCTGTATCTTTGTTTATTAAGCACCAAAAGTTGCAGTCATATCAGTTTTTTAGGTTTTTTTCTCTCTGTCCTCCAGTTTGTGCCTCTGATCGTGGAGGTTTGCTGTAAGCTGGTGGAGGACAGAGGGCTGGAGTACACGGGCATCTACAGGGTCCCCGGGAATAATGCTGCCATCTCCAACATGCAGGAGGAGCTCAATAACAAGGGCATGGGCGACATCGATATCCAGGATGACGTAAGTGTCCTTCGTCGATCTGAATCCTAGAACCCCTGCAGGGCTCCGTCCTCGATAGGTCAGGGTAACACCTGCCATTTATTGACCCTCAGGATAAAGAAATCAATATTTTGGATCGTTTCTCTTGCAGAAATGGAGGGACCTCAATGTGATCAGCAGCTTACTGAAGTCCTTCTTTCGAAAGCTTCCTGAGCCCCTGTTCACCAACGGTGAGCTGGTTCTGCGCCCCACCTGGTGGCCGAAGCGGTGAACTGCAGTTTTAACAAACGCTGTTCTCCCTGCAGATGGGTACGCAGATTTTATTGAAGCCAACAGGATAGAGGATCCAGTGGAGAGACTGAAGGTGCTCAAGAGGCTGGTGAGTAAAACTGATGAAATTCACCTCAAAATACGAGAACAAGGTTTTCAAGTTACTGTTGGGATGTAAAGTTTCACTGTAGAACTCTGGACCGGTCAGAACCGGTCCAACTGGGTCAGGTTTCATTAACTAACAATCCATTAATCCAACTATCCATCTGTCCATTTATCCAACTAACCATCCTCCATCCATCCATCCATCCATCCATCCATCCATCCATCCATCCATCCACCCAACCAACCAACCAACTAATCATCCAACCAACCAACTAACCATCCATCCATCCACCCAACTAACCATGCGTCCATCCATCCAACCAACTAACTAACCATCCATCATCCATCCATCCAACCAAAAAACTAACTAACCATTCATCCATCCTTCCATCCTTCCATCCATCCATCCATCCATCCATCCATCCATCCATCCATCCATCCATCCATCCATCCATCCATCCATCCATCCATCCAACTAACTAACTAACTAACTAACTAACTAACTAACTAACTAACTAACTAACGAACGAACGAACGAACGAACGAACGAACGAACGAACGAACGAACGAACGAACGAACGAACGAACGAACGAACGAACGAACGAACGAACGAACGAACGAACGAACGAACGAACGAACGAACGAACGAACGAACGAGCTAGCGAGCTAACTAACTAACTAACTAACTAACTAACTAACTAACTAACTAACTAACTAACTAACTAACTAACTAACTAACTAACTAACTAACTAACTAACTAACTAACTAACCAACCAACCAACCATCATCCATCCATCCAACCAAAAAACTAACTATCCATCCATCCATCCATCCATCCATCCATCCATCCATCCACCCACTTATCCAACTAACAATCAATCCATCCAACTAGTCATCCATCCAATTAACTAACCTTCCATCCATCCAATATTTCATATTTGTATATTTTCTGCAGCTTCATGAGCTTCCAGATCATCACTACGAGACGCTGAAGTTCCTCTCAGCTCATCTGAAAACTGTAGCTGAGAACTCAGAGAAAAACAAGGTTATCGCCTCATAACGTTTACACCTTTTTAATTTACCTTTAGACGTAGTGTAGACTCTAAACACACACCTCTGGTTTCAGATGGAGCCGAGGAACCTGGCCATCGTGTTCGGCCCCACTCTGGTGCGTACCACCGACGACAACATGACCCACATGGTGACCCACATGCCCGACCAGTACAAAATAGTGGAGACGCTCATTCAGAACGTGAGCTTCTCATCCTTCGTCCTTTTAAACATTAAAAACGGGAAGTTCAGCTTTTATAACGTCTTGTTTCCTTTCAGTACGACTGGTTTTTCACTGACGATGGGAACGGAGAACCAGTGGTGAGTTAATGCAGTTCAGGATATGAAGGCAGTTCAGTGAGAAACATTTAGTTAAAACATGACGTTTTTTTATTTGTAAAATTGATACAAGAGTAAAACTCAACATTCCTCATTTAAATTTTTGATTATTTGTCATGTATTATAAAATGACTACTTTGTTCTCGTATCTTTGTGACTTTATTATCGTTTTATTGAGTCTTTATTATCTTATTACAACTTTATTCTGGACTAGTTTCGTTTTATTAAGACTTTTTATTCTCATTACCATTTTATCCTTTTATTTTTGCGACTTGGTTTCGAACTATTGCGACTTTATTCTTGTAATATAACTTTATTCCCGTGTTATTACTTTTTTCTTTCTTGTATTACTACAACTTTATTTTCTTAATGTTCTGAGTTTATTCTCATTATTTTGACCTCATTATAATAATACTTTATTCACATCATTATTTATTTGTTTGTTTATTTTCAGTCATATTGAATTACTAGCATCACTCTTGTGTATCTATATATATATTTTATAACCTTTATCTCTTATGGTTATATTTGTATTATTAATATTTAACACCTCAGATAGAGTAGCTTGTCAACGAATGAGTAATTTCCCTTTGTGGATCAATAAAGTATATTCTATTCTATAAATTTTTTTAATACTCCGTTGAAGTGTGGAAGGCGCTATATAGTAATAATTGTTTTTTTGTGTTTATTAATTTCATAACAGTAGGAAATCAGATTCTGTACAATATTATGTAATATCCTTACATTTGATAAGAAGAAAAGTAATTTCTTATGAAATACATTTAAAAAAAGATTAATTTGATATTAACATATTGTCTTGATATGTGAAACGTAGCATTTTGCTCTTTAAAAATAGTTTTTTGGTATCAAAAATCAATAATATTTTATTTGTATAGCACATTTCAGCAGCAAGGCATTTCAAAGTGTTTCACATCATAACAAACACAAAAGCACAAAGTCATGCAACATAGAATCAACAATCAAAACATTACGTTAAGTCAAGTGCCATCATTAAATTTGTAATTGATTACATTTCAAATACAACTCTAAGCAGGTGGGTTTTTAGTCGAGATTTAAAGGAAGTCAGTGTTTCAGCTGTTTTATAGTTTGTCATTTCGTTTCCAGCTGTGGTCAAACTTCGCTCTGCTCTTTCAGACTGTTTCCCACAAAGAGAGCGCCATAGAGTCTCAGCCCGTCCCCAACATCGACCACCTCCTCACCAACATCGGCCGCACCGGCACGTCGCAGGGCGACGTTTCAGGTAACGCGTTTCCTCCGCCGTGGGCGAGCCGTCCTCCGTCCCGGCCCAAAACGCTTCTGTTTAAATCGATATTGTTGACAGCGCAGCTTCTCCCCGAGCTTCTCCCTTTGCTTCTTTGGCTTCTGCAATTTATCTGCATCTCTAAAACGGATGCAAACAAATTGCTGTGTTTTGTGTTTTACTGGATTTTCTTGAAACATGTTGCAAAATTATTTATACTCCTTGAGCTTTTTTAAAAATCTGTATTATTGGGATTTTATGTGATAGAGCAACACAAAGTAGTTCTTAGGGCTAAAGTGGAGAAAAAAGTTACTAAATGTTTTTTGTTACATCAACATGATTCTTCATAGTTACTGTAGAATAAATTCAGTTGTAACTTTGATTTTAGTTTAAAGTTTTGCCACTCTACCTCATAACTGCTTAAAAATAAATAACATGGAGTGAAAACGGCGACTTGTTTTCACTCCATGTTTTTCCTGTTTTCAGTATTTCAGATACTTAAAACAAAAGAATAATCAATAACTATTGGTAGTGACTGATATGAAACACTTCTATCTTGATATATATCGTCCAAGTAGTTCAAGTTTCTAGCTGTGTTGAAAATGAAAATGGTTGAACAATGTGCTACTTTGTGTTTATCTACCACATAAAATCTCTATAAAACGCAACATATGACAAAGTTCAAGTTGTGTAGATACTTCCTGCAGGGCGCTGATGTTGTTGGTGAAGTAAAAGGATAAATGATGTGATGTTGACCTGGGCTGTGCTCCCCTCCCCTGTTCCCCCTGCCTACTGTTGCACTAACTCGGCATGTTTTTTCCACGTCAGTGCAGATGTTTTTACAGTAAAAGGCGACCTCTGATCCCTCTGTCTCTAGTGAGGCTCTGTCGGGTGTCCTAACGGCTTTCCCAGCATTCACACATACTGATCTTGACACAGGCCAAGTGGGCGGAGTCTATCACGCCGTGATGTCTCTGATGGACTCTGTAATGAACAGCTGGAACTGTAGGAAGAAGGAGGATTGTTGCCGGCACTGTAGCTGCCTAGTCTGCAGGAACCCGCAGGTGTTTTAAACCCCAGAAAGATGAGGCGAAGCTTTAAAAAAAGAGATAAAGCAACAGAAACCCTGGGGGGGAAGCAGAGCGGCGACACGGTACAGTCCCCGGTGTTGCGGGTTTTCTGTCAGAGTTTATCTAACGCAGGCCGGTGCTGCTGTCTGAAAGGCTCTCCGCTGTCTCTCCTCACTGTTTTACAAGCTGGCCTGCAGGAGAGATAGCATGGTATGGTTCCTACCTGCACATATTTACCCTCATCTGTACTGTATGTAAGGGGAGCGGAGGGGGGCTCAGCTACGAAATACAAATTTTAAAGCTGGAAATGATTATTATGAGGTAATCACTGACCATAGGTTCCCTAACCCACACTCATCTCTCTCATGTAGCGTCCTCTCTTCTCATATAGCTAGCCCCTCTGTGACCCCCTGTCACTTTTTCTTTTATTTCAGTCGCCATCTTTGTCGTATTTGTGTCTCGTTTCATCTCACCTCAAAACTGTGTCGCACTGAATCGCCTGCTCTGTTAGCAGGTCAGTTACTGTTCAAACATTACATCCTGTAAAGTTTTACTGGCAAATGTGTGTAAACAAACATAAAAACTGGATTCTCTTTTATTGCTTTATTTCACAGTAGCACAATTTCTATTCACTAGTTGGCCTGTTGCACAACATATCTGATAGATGTGGAAGTTTACTACCATAGGATGAAATAGTTAAACTCAGAGACCCCCTTTAAGAACACTTAGAATTGCCTATTTTAATACTTAAAACACCAAATATACTTAAATATGCATAAAGGGGACCTATTTTGCAAAATTATGTACTTTTTGTACTTGCATTTAGGTTTTTACTGTTTCTGTAAACAGCCCAAGCACTTAAAAAAACACACCCATCTGTACAGCAAATTAATGTCTTTTGGTGTCTGGAAAATTAGCCATTTCAAAAGCCTCCTGATTGCTAAGCTGCATTACGCCGTTACCTAGCAACTCGTGCAGAGCTCCAGCACATTTGGTCAGCTAGTTTTACCGATGGAAGCACTGTATAACGGCTGCTGGAAAAGACCAGTTGACTTACTATTCAGAAACCACTCTCTGCATTCTTGTTGGTTGTGCAGGAGGCTCCACTTCTGCTTTTCAAAGATGTAAGGTTGTATAACTGCACATCTGTTTGCAGCCATTTTCCTGTGCGAGTGTAAATGTGGCGTTTGGGGGGCGTGGCCAGAAGCTTATTTGAATTTAAAGTGACAAGACGCCCTAAAATGGCTCAAAATAAGCAGAACTGACCAGATTAAAATCTCATAATCTAACGCCGATTTTGAGCAAAAACATTAATGAAAAGGTTTTATATAGCCTATAGACTGATCCTGACCTGTTCAAAGACTTTCCTCTAACTGTCATCATCCTCTTTGCATGGCACATTATCTGCTGCTGTTCACTACTAATGTTTCTCTCATCATCGTTTTCATGTTCAGGTGTGTCATTAAGAGCGTCCCGTCCAGGTGTAACATGGAGCTCACCTGTTTGTCTGCTTGCATGGCCTCTTGTCTGCTCATCGGTCTCCTCTAATCTTCTCTCACCTCATCGTTTCCATGCTCTCACTCATCAACATGACATTTTATTTCTTTTTAATTCATTCCCCAGTGTTGCACCTCCTCTTTTGTGTTATTTATTCTCATGTAAAATCATCTAATGTGTCATTTTGCTCTTTTTCCTCCCCACAGATTCACCAACTAGTGACTCAGCTAAATCAAAGGTGAGTGTGTCCAGGTCGCTGGTAGTTTAGGATTACAGGAAGAAAATCGCTTTGAAGGTTTCACAGTCTGGAGTCGCTGGCTCTACTTTTAAAAAATCCTTATTTGATCTGAATAAAAGGCACCAAGTTTCATGTTTTCACTGAATAACAAGAGCAAGTTTCTGTTGTTATGCCACAAAAATTGAGTTAAAAGTTAAATTAAAGAAATAAATCTGCCTATGATAGCAAAGATGTTTAAGTGAGAGAGTCCTAATTAGTAATATTGAGGACTGAAACATCATAAATAAGAATATAAAGTATACTGTTAATACGAATTAATGTATCTAAAACAGGGACAATATACAGTATACATTATTACATAAGAGGAGAGATCTGCTGTTCCTGACCCAGTTGATGCAATAAAATTTACAGAAACATAACACTGCTTTTTATTAAACAATCCTAATTTACTTATTGCATATTTCTCCTCCTTTTTAAATCTGCAAATGCGTTTATTTCCATTTTCAACTTCTTAATTCCAAGAAACATCGCAGTGGTGCAGTGAGACAGTGTGCGGGAGGTGGGACTGTCTTCACGCTTTTTCTTATTCATGATTTATTTCTATTTACTAAGATCCAGAAAATGTAGCAAGAATATTTTTTAGATTATTTTTCATTGGATTGTTACAATGTAATGAATTGTTCTGTATATTTTTAATAAAGTTTGGCTCTTATTTTACACGTTAAACAATTTTATTTAAATTGGAGGATTTTTTGGTTAAATTAGTATTTTTTTTCTCTGACTAAGTTGTACAATGTGTGTAATAAAATTTTTTGTCTATTACACACTAAAATAATTTGGGTTTTTTTGTAAATATTTTGTAATCAAAATAAAATAAAAAAAATTTGGGGTTGTTTTAAAAATATTTCCAAGAAATTTAGCAATATTTATGTTTATTTTTGACTGTAAATATAACTCTGATACTCACTATATTGATTAACTTGACATTGATTGAGGACGAGGCAGCAATGCAGTAGAAGGAAGAAATACTGCCACCTGCAGGTGGGAGTTGGCATCTCTTTAATTCAATGTTTTTGAACATTTTGCAGAAAATTTTCAATAAACTCGCTCACTGTTGATTTTGTGTGCAATAGTAAAAACTGGAGGACCTCGTTGATGTAATTTAGCAGAGTACAGATAAAAACTGATTTGATAGAGTAATATTAAAGCACACGGCTGTATTCTTGCCACATTAAAAGCTACAGTGAGCTGGATTTGAGTCATCAGTGGAGTTTAAAAGGAGGCACTGCTGTTTCATTTCGCTGCTCCTGCTCAGCTTCATGGCGGTGCTTGTGCAGCTTCTGCTTTATCTGCTGTAAAGCTGCATGGCGACATTAATGATGTGCATCCTGCTACGATGCCGCTAATGTTCCTCTTTCTTTCTCTGATTGGTGCGTCTCTGGAGCAGGTGGAGTACTGATTTAAGGAATGAGGGATTTTTTTCTCTTTATCTTTTCAAAGTTTAACTTTTTTAATTTTTGTATTTTTCTCCTCTTCTCTGCCCAATCTCTTTTTTGCTGCAGGGTTCCTGGGGTTCTGGGAAGGACCAGTGCAGCCGAGACCTCCTGGTCTCCTCCATCTTTGCTGCCGCCAGCCGCAAAAGAGGGAGGTCAAGGGAGAAGCCGCAGCCTAGCAGCTCTGACGACGATCTGGACGCGGTCTTCCCCAGAAAGGAGGCTCCTTCGGGGCAAAAGCAGAACCACCACCCGCTGCAGGGCGACAAACCGAGAGCCGAGGAGAGGAAGGAGAACGGCAGAACCATCCACAGAAGCTCGTTATTCCAGAAAGAGAAGACTCCACCCCGACGGGCCTCGCCGTCGCCAATCATCAGCGACCAAACGGCGGCGCAAAGGAAGATTTCCCTGTCGGATCCACTGTCCCAGCTGGAGGAAAACACCTCTGACCTCGGCACCATGAGCTCCGGGGCATCTGTCCCCAGATCAAGGCCCAAAAAGTGGACTGGTGGAGGCTTCTTGGACCTGCCGGCGTCGGCCGGGGCCGAGGTGAGCTCCATCACCTCCGACTACTCCACCACCTCCTCCATCACCTTCCTGACCGGAGCTGAGTCTGGCGTGCTGAGTCCGGAGCTGCAGGGCGGGGAGGAGGCCGACGACGAGCGCAGCGAGCTCATCAGCGAGGGCCGACCCATGGAGACGGACAGCGAAGGCGAGTTCCCGGTGTTCGCGCCGGGAGGCGGCAGCGGCCAGTCCACGCCTCGCCCCACGCAGAGTCAGGAGAAACCCATCGCCGGCGCGCAGAAACAGGAAGCGCGACGCCTTTTCCCCACGCAGCGCATGATTGAGTGTGACACTCTGTCCAGACGGTGGTCGCTGCGGCATAAAACCGACAGCGACTCGTCGGTGGAGGGCGCGGCGGGGACGGAGGGGAGAGCAGAGTCTTCCAGCCGGTTGTCTCGAGTCTTGGAGGTGATGAAAAAAGGCCGGTCGTCGAGCAGCATCAGCTCTTCTTCACGCAGCGAGTCGGAGCGGCCCGAACCAGCCTGGCACCTGAAAATCACAGAGCGGCTGAGGTTCAGGATCCGATCGTCCGCCGACGACATGTTCGCCACTAAGAGTCAGACACCCGACGCTCGGAGCAAGAAGAAGAACATCCGGCGGAGGCACACCTTGGGCGGGCAGAGAGACTTCGCGAACCTGGCGGTCATTAACGACTGGCGGGAGCAGGGTGGCGTCGACCAGACGGCCGACCTCTCGGCGCTGGACCGTCTCAAACCCAGGTGCTCCTCTCAGGACCTTTCCTTCCGGGACTGGATTACCCACGAGCGGCTCCGCGGATCCGAACCGAGTGCGGAGGTAGCGCCCAAAGCGGAGCCCGAGGACGATCATCCCGAAGCTCCGGAAAAATCTGAAAAACCTCCGCTGGCGACCGCGGAACAGGTTAACGGTAGCGGGATGCGGGACACAAATAAAACCGCGCCGACATCAGACGCTCACCCGTACAAACTGTCCGGAGCGCAAGTGACCCGCTCACGGTTTTACCAGTACCTGTAGACGGACAAACCCGACCAGAGTGTGTGTTCAGGCGTAAATGTGTGTATTTTAGCACAATATTTTTATACTAAAATATACTTTCTGTATCTAATGTACATACTGTGTATAAGCTCTGATGAATGTTACTAAACTAATAAAGATGATGAAGTTCTCTGCCATACTGGAACCGAGTCGGAAAGGAATCGTGAACTTTCTCCAGCAGAACTGACCCGAGAGTCTTTACTTCGTCACATGGTTCAGTTCTTCTTCTTGTATGAAGAATGTATCATCAAGGGCTGGGCGACCATTTTATGGTATTTGAAGATTTAATTGTTGGAAAATGGGGATTTTTTTTCCCCCACCAATACACTCCTGGGGTTTCCATAGTTCATAGGGACGTCAGCATGCCCAAAGCCGCCATCTTGTTTTTACAGCTTCTATTTATTTGGACTTTTGAATTTAGGTCAACTTCATAATTAAATGTCAGGGTAAAGTTATGATTTTTAAAGTTATATTATCAAAATAAAGTTGTGCCACAACAAAGTTGGAATGTTGTCTAAATAAAGTCGTAATATTAGGAGAATAAAGTGACATTTTTATTAAAATTGAAAAAAATGAGTAAAGATGTACATTTTACAAATAATAAAATCCCTTTTTGACACATTAGCACAAAATTATTGAGTAGCAGGACTTTGAAACGATCGTGCAATTGATTTTTTTAAAGTACTACACAAACAGTGTTACGTCAGATGATGATAATTTAAAAGATTTTTTTAAAGGACGATTAATACGTAAAGTTGCACCTTTATTCTGCTAATATCATGACTTTTTTCCTCATAATTAAATAAAAAAATAAATCATAGCCTACCCCTAAAACTGTCATGCAACTCACAGAAGGGTAATAAAAATAAATTGTGAAATTTTAGATAAGCGGAAATAAAATCGGACCTGGTACATATAAAAAAAACTCATTTTATTTTTGCGCCATTTCGCCCAGCCTTAGCATCTCTCTTTCTGGGCTGATGCTAGATGCTTATGACAAAACTGTCTGTTTTTGTTCTGTTTGTACTTGAAGTTCGTAGGAGTACCGACTGCTGCTTTCTGAGCTGCGTACTGCGGGAAGTTTCATTTCCGCAGCACATAAACATCAGCCAGATATTAGCTGGGACAACTGGAGGATGGTTATAGTTTTATCCCTAAAAAAAGCGGGCTATGAAACGGTAATGATGAAATGCTGACGCTATCGTATGTAATTCGTAGGTACATTAGTTTTTATTTCCAAAAAAAGTTTGTTTTTACTTGTGAAAGTTGTTTTTATCTCAAAAAGAAAAGTGCCTTCTTTGTTTTCTTTTTAAAAGTCGTTTTTATAAAGTTATTCACAGGACTGTTTTAAACCAGAAATCCAGTTTTCAGTCAAATTTACAACGACGTTTTGTTTCTTGTGTTTTTAAAGTGCAGTAAAAGGCACCAGCGCCTTTAACTGGGGAAAAATATATAAACTGGGTTTTAAACCTGTATGATACAAATGTTTGCTGCAGCAGAGCATGGGTTCAGTGCCCCCTCGTCCCAACAAACACTGGAAATAAATAAAAATCTTAAGTATATATTATGTCTTCTTGCATATTTTTGTTGCTTAATTTCTCTTCTTGCACATTAACAAAGTTTCTAGAGTTAGGAAGTGTTGGTTTTCGATTTGTTTGTAACTGTCTTCATATTGATAGATATATCTATCTAGATATCCATCCATCCATCCATTTTCTGTTCACCCTTGTCCCTAATGGGGTCGGGAGGGTTGCTGGTGCCTATCTCCAGCTACGTTCCGGGCGAGAGGCGGGGTACGCCCTGGACAGGTCGCCAGTCTGTCGCAGGGCAACACAGAGACATACAGGACAAACAACCATGCACACACACACTCACACCCAGGGAGAATTTAGAGAAACCAATTGACCTAACAGTCATGTTTTTGGACTGTGGGAGGAAGCCGGAGTACCCGGAGAGAACCCACGCATGCACAGGGAGAACATGCAAACTCCATGCAGAAAGACCCCGGCCGGGAACCGAACCCAGGACCTTCTTGCTGCAAGGCAACAGTGCTACCAACTGCGCCACTGTGCAGCCCACCTATCTAGATATAACATCAATAATAATATCATATATATTATATCTAGATAGATAGATAGATAGAAAAATCTATCTAGATCTATCGTCTAGATAGATCGATCGATCTAAAAATGATTAATAAAAACCTACAATAGAACATAGTGATATTGTTGTCGATGTCCAATGAGAAAAACTTGATCAGTTTATTAAAAAAGATGACAGAAATACCCAATGAATTAGTTTTTACAGTTCATAGAATCTCTAGGATAAGAATAGACAAAACAGTAATCCATTATTTATTAATCATTACAGAATATGTGACTTGCACTGTGGTAGTATAATAAACAACAACCCTTCAGTTAATATTTCCATCTTCAATCACCAACCTTTTAACAGAAAAGCAGAATCAAAATATATAAAGTTTGTTGTGTTTGGAAATATCCCAATAACTACATATAATTAAACACAAACATTTTAAAATATCACGAGAAGCGGTCTCCTAGTTGTCTTTGCAGTTCTGGTCTGTGGCCTTCATCCTGGAAATGTCGATTCCTTCTCCGACCAGCAGCTCTTTGGCGTAGCGAACTGTCAGCGGCGGCAGGAAGCGCGACCGCGACAGGATCCAGGCGTACTCAACTCGGAACAGGCGGAGGATGTCCGTGCAGGAGTACACCACCGCCAGGCTGGTGTAGTCGGTGGTGAGGACCCAGTACGGGCTGTAGGGAGTGACTGTGAGCAAACGCCATACAAGTTAGTTTATTTGCTGATTCAGGAGGTGAAGGTAACATCAGACGTGAACCACCGGGGTATCCGGGTACTTTTGTAACTTTTACCAAAATATATGTTTTACCGTCACAATGTTTTTGATCATCTGTGAAAAGATCAAGAACCTCCCTGAGCAACTGTTGCTGTCAGAAACAACCAATCAGAGCCAGCAGGCGGGTCTTAGCGCTACCAATCAACTTTGTGCACATGAAGCTCAACGTACTAATGGCGGAGAGCCATTTATAACTAGCCTTAGCATCCCTGGCAGGCTATGTCGTGGTGAACAACAATCCTGTAGCATAGTAGAGAGCAAGGGATGAGCACAAGAGTGGTTGACAGCGCTAAGACCCTCCTCCGAGCTGTGATTGGTTGTTTCTGGCTGAGGTGTATTTCTACAATTAGTACCGGGACCACGATTTTTTTCACAGATTATCTGTCTTATATTTTACAGTCACGACATAATGATAATTTTAACAAATATATAAACAGCATACCTTATTATAAAAGTTACGAGATGCAGCTTTAACTCAAAATTATTCATGGGAAATCTGCCTGTTCATGGATTGTTTCATATCTAAAATATTTTAAAGAAAATTAAGTTTGGGAAGCTGAAATATGGAGGCTCAGTAATACTTCATACACTATTAACTGGCCAATCCAGGAGCACCTTTAATTTTTTTTGGCACCTATTGGCTGAACCCCCAAAATCAGAAATACTGTAAGGTAAACCACTGATATATTCAACGTTCACTTCTTGATTCGTATGATTCCCAATCGGCATGTCTTGTGTTTTATTAACCTTATATTCTAACACAGTGTTTAAATGTAGTCCAACTTCTCCTGGCGCCATATTTCATTCCTAACAGGAAGTCATGGTTGTTTTGAAGGACTGTGATTGGTTTTAGGTTTGCGCTACACTGCCCCCTATGGTTTTGGCATGTTTAAAACAACATTCAGTGTTGAAATTCAGCAGGTTTGTGTGAATAAACACTTTCCTTAAACCGATTCCACTATTGGAGATATTTGTTTTTATGAAGACCCAGCTACGTGTGTACAAGACCTGTATTTAAAATGGGGAACTTCTGAGCTTTTGTTCATTATTGCACTCAAGCACTGACAAATTAACATCCATCTCTTCATTCGTTGCTGTCAGGCTCTTGATGGTCTTTATTAAACACACTTACAGTATGAGAAGCTGACTCCAAGTTTGGCCATTTCCCTCGTATCGGGAACCACAGCTGTCCCTTCTGCTGTACTCACTTTATCTTTACTGGAACATAGAAAAACAGAGCCGCTAACGCAAACATAATTTAATTACCAATAATAACAAAGCTATTCACAGCGGTTTTAAACCTGACATTTTCTGCAAAATTATCCGACATACATCAACGTCTCTCTGTTAACTCCAGGCTGGCAGATTTAAAAAGAAGAAAAACAGCAAAGTTAGGCAAAAAAACAAAACAAAACAGATGCCAAAGAATGCTGAGTCACTGGTTGCTCTGGGAATTCCCGCCTTTTCTTGAACAATGGAGGGACAGGAATTCCACATGACCACCATTTGTATTTCACACAATAATCCAAGCATGTGCAAAGACTGTGACTTATGAGAAAGAATAGCAGGAAAAAGTATCAGACAGAGTATCGGAATTTTGCACCCAGAAAAATTCTAGTTTTCACACAAAACATCAAACCAAATGAAGAAGCAATAATTTTACTCACTACAGCTGTGAGTTCAGGACTCGGATGGTTCCATCTTTCCTCAAGGCGTAATTCGCCTCCATGCATTTCCCCTTTTCAAAGGAATTGGGAAGCCTCGCTATCTCGTACCACCGTCCCAGGTACTGGCGACAGAAAACAACTGGGTTGCTTTGTGTTTATATGTGCTCCCAGCATGTTTGTACAGGATTTACCTTCTGGACGTTGAAGCCGGGCTGCACTGCCGGACTGGGACAGGGACCCCAGTGATACGTCTGAGCTGAGACCAGAGGCAGCAGCAGGAGGGCGAGGTAGACGGCAGACATGGTTCCTGCAGAGTACAAACAGGAACATATGGAAAAAGTTTTAATTATTACCTGTTTAAAGAAGCTAATTAATGAGGTAAAACATTGATTAGCTTCGACTATGGGAAATTTGTTGTGGGTAAAAGTACAGCAACACGTTACAGTAAGACAAGAAATGTCACAATGCAGACCAATTTCAATGAATGAGACAATATAACTGCACCAAGATAAGAACTCTGACTACACAGTTTTATTGTTGTCATATAAAACAAGCAGCTAACGCAGAGAATAAGTAAATATATCATATCTGCCCCCAAACCACCAATATTATCAAGATTTATTAAGAAGAGAAATGGAAATTGCGTGAAAGGGTCATTTTAAACTGTTGCTTTTGCAGCAAATGGCTCTGTAGCATTTCTGCAAAAGTAATAATTCATAATCTATAATCAGAACATGAAAGTATGGTTAAATATGTGAATACTGCAGGCAATGTGTGTAACAGGGTTTTATTTTAACAATGTTAGAGGCTGGATGAGGAACGGGCGCATGGATCAGGACAGACAAATATTCTGAATCCACTGTCTGGAAACTTCACTGTTAGGGGGAAGTATGATGTCATTTGAAGACTTTTTAGACAAGTTTAAATATGCACGTTAATTTGACTTGTCAAACTTTTACAAAAAACAATAATATTTAACTTATTTGTTGAAACTGTCACTATGTTGTGTCAGTATGGTGAGACAGATATTCGGTGACAAAAATTGAGCTCCTCTGCCTTCTCCTAGTGCCAACAACCAATCAGAGCCAGGGGGCGGGTCTTAGCGCTGTCAATCACAAGCTCATGATCTCTGTTATGCTACAGCTAACATAGCGTGTTGTGAGTGCTAAAGCTAGTTAGCTTAGCTGCAGATATTGGTGGATAAATGTTTCTTCTGAAAGTTGTTTCTCCATCATTAGCATATTTAGCATCAAGTACATGAGGATGATTGACGGCGCTAAGACCCTCCTCCTGGCTCTGATTGGTTGTTCTTGGTCAGGAGTGGAGCAATTCAAGGAGGAAGTGGGGGAGATTGATCTTTTCCCAGATTATCTGTTTTATAAACTTTCACATTATGGTGACAGTTTTAACAAATATTTAAAAACATTTTATTTATTTAAGTTACACACTGCAGCTTTAAGGTCATTATTTGTGGGAATTATTCATACAGGGTTATTAGGCTCTTAGTTAACATTACACTGCAAAACCACAAAATCTTACCAAGTAATTTTGGTCTAGTTACTACAGTAGTACAAATATATTAGTACACTTGAAATAAAATAAAACTTACTTACAAATAACTTTTCAGCAAAATATAGCAACTTTTATTAAGTCAATAATTCCTTCCTTCAAATTATTTGTCAGATTATTTTCACTTATGAAGAGACATTTTTCCCATGTTATAAATGAAATAATCTGTCTGTGGAACTAGTTCTTTTTCATCAATTTTAAGGAATTATTGACTAAAATCAAACTCATATATCTTGCTGAAAAGTTGCTTATTATTTAGTTTTGTCTCATTTTAAGTGTAGTAAGATAAATGTCTTTATCTTACTACTACTACTTACAAAAATACTTAGATTTTGTGTTTTTGCAGTGAGCTTTACAGGCATGCCTGTCATAGTTTGCATTTGAACAGGCTGGTTTGGTAAGAGTTATGATTGTTAACTTCAAGGTCATGGTTATGTATGAATGAGCAGAGATATTTTGTCTTCTCCTGTCTCGTTTGACCACATTCAAGCAGTGGTCAAACGAAACCTGTTCCTTGAAAACCTTGAAACCTGTTCTTCAGGTTTCAAGGTGTTGCTTTGGGTTGAATACACCTTCCGCTTTGTTGGCATTATGTAACTCTATTATAAAACATTATTTAATGACATTTAAAGGGATTTCAGGCTATAAATGTTAAATGATAAAGACAAAAACTATTACCTTAATATGATGAGTAAGTGCAAATATATAATCTGATGTAACAGGAATTAATCTCAACAAGACAAAATAAAAACCATGTTAAGACGTTAATATTTTGCGTCCTGTGTTCTCCAGGTTAAGGTTATATTTAGGAAGTGTTTCCTTACCTGAGTAGTTTGGAGGTCTGGAGCTGTGAGTCTGATTCTCCGGCTCTCTGGATCAGCACTGGCTTCTCTCTGCCTTGTCAAAGAGACAGTCGACTAATTGTTGTCATGTGCACATTCCCTCCCTGACCGGGCGTTGACTCAGGAAACAAACAGTTTGACTCATGTTTGCAGTGAGCTTTACAGGCATGCCTGTCATAGTTTGCATTTGAACACGCTGGTTTGGTAAGAGTTATGATTGTTAACTTCAAAGTCATGGTTATGTATGAAAGAGCAGAGAGCACAAACACTGCAGGGAGTTATTTTGCCTTCTCTTGTCTCGTTTGACCACATTGAAGCAGCCACACCTGTTCTTCAGGTGTCGAGGTGTTGCTTTGGGTTGAATACACCTTCCGCTTTGTTGACATTATGTAACTCTATTATAAAACATTATTTAATGACATTTAAAGGGATTTCACGCTATAAATGTTGTACCGTAATGTTGACAGTACAGCTGCTTCCCATCGCTAACGAACGCACTCACTTCATCAGTCAGGTAGTAACTAGTTACATTTACTCAGTTATTTTTACTTGAGTAAAGTTTCTATGAAGTATTTGTACTCTTATTTCTGGATTTTCTACCCACTGAATGAAGTACAAGCAGGTTTTAACCAAAAATTTACCAAACACAGATGATACACACCTGCAGTGTATGTCTGTTAAAGTTTGTTAAAGTTTTATAAGTTTTATATTTAAAAAAAAAAAGTTCCCCCTGATTTTGTATAGTAAGTTATTTATATTATAAGTTATTGTATAGTATGTTGTTTATATAAATTACATTCATTTTGATCCTTAAAATACCAAAATTTTCACATGATTTTATTTGTTCTGTCTGATGATATCACCTGATTAATAAATAATCTGAGGGTATAATATTTAAATATTAAATGATTGATGTTTTATCAGTTATTCAATACTTGAGTTGCCTTTTTGCCAAATACTTTTGGACTCTTATTTGAGTAATTTTTTGAAAGACTACATTTTACTTTTACTGGAATAAAAATATATCAAAACCCTGTGAACTGAGGTGTATGTGCAACTTGTTAAAGGACATTTAAATAAATATTATTGCGGGTATATATATATATATATATATATATATATATATTTGAGTCTGTGTGGATGAGAGAAAATGTGCAGTAATTTCAAACCAGTGTCCCAAAAATTAATGCCAATGATTAACGCCAATCATTCCACCCTAAACATTTTTTAATTTAAATAGTGATTAAAACAAAAATGAAAATATTAAATCAATGCCATTTTTATGCCCATAAACTTCTGTTTGCTGTTAATTATTTCTATCATCAGCTGATGAGAGTTGCCTTAGAGACATTGGAGAGTTGTTAGCTTGAAACCAGCTAGCCTTGTGTAGTAGCAGCTAGCAACACTAGCTAACAATACAACAATAAAAAATAAAAATGTGAAGATGAACATGTTAAAAAAACATACATATGTTTTTGTTTAGATACAAGTCAATGGGTTTTGTTGTTAATTATCAAATATTGACATTATCAAGCGCTCAAATTAGCAAATTTCGTAACAGCAACATTAGCTAAATAACGGTTTGCTGCCGAGCATGCTGTAGCCAACTGAAACATTTCATACATGGTTATCAAACCGCCCATGCTAACGACAGATATACCAGATATACATTAGTTATATTCTGTTTCAAAAGTTGTTTTTGATCATTTTCATTTCAACAACAATCATTGTGTGTTGGTGACGTGCTTTGAATCATTCAGGCAGAAAACCACAAGATGGCGCCATATTTACCATCTTATACCTTTCTAGAAATGTAACTGCAGATATAACAACAATACGAATAATTTGACATCACTGATCCACACAAACTGATCTAACAGCAGGAAAAAAACAGCTTCGGCATTATTGCTGTATTTATTTTTGGACAGTCTTCATATACATCATGAAGAAAATCAAAAAGCTAAGTGTATTAAATAGGTTTTATGAATGTTTGTTGGACATTTTGAACATTTTGACATGAGGATTTTATAAAAAGAATCGCCTGTCTACTGATTAGGTGTGAAAAATCATGATCGAACAGCGCCGCGTTTAGGGAAAATATGATCCAGATTACTTTTATAGGCGGTAATCAAGATAAGAGTGAAGATTAGGAGTTGAGGAAAAAGTCACAGCAAGGGTTTTGGTGAGAGTTATCTGGAGTTCCTTTTCCAACAAAACAAATATTTGACGTGGCAGCAGCTCAGCGATGTTACAGTAGGATGTGATTGGCATGGGTCTGGCCAGTGTGTGTGTGTGTGTGTGTGTGTGTGTGTGTGTGTGTTTGTGCTGGAGCTGGGCTCCTACTTCCTCTGCTGGCCCCCACACACCACAGTGGACCAGGAGACCAACTGCAGCAAACCTTCACTCTGAACAGGTAAAGATTGATGCATTCACTCTATGCTAAACACTTCTTTAGCCCACAGACTGACAAGAAATTCACTTTTTTCCATTTAATTAGGAGCTCAAGATGAAACTGTTATGGATCAGCGCACTCCTCTGCATTTTTTCCTTCCACCTCTGTGGTGGGTTTCTTCATTTTAATGTTAAAATCTCCACTAATAACCTGCTGGATGGAAGAAAAGAAAAATAGTTTTGTATCTGAATTTTTGTTTATTTGTTGATCAAGTTGGATGCAAGTGCTTTGACTGAGATGAGAGTTTTAGTTGCGAACAGAAAGAGCGGTCTATGCGTCTGTGTTTGTTCAGTAAAGGGGAAAATATTTGCTGAGGAACCTGGAGAAAGAACCCTCTTTTAGTTTTACAAGACTGAATCCCTTCTTTGTTCAGGGAAAACTGTGGCATGTTTGGGAATGTTAACTCTTTTTTTTCTGTCTCTCTTTCCGCCTCACAGTGGCCAGAGTCATCCCAGAAGGAGGTACAGTTTCATTCAAACTAAATATCTCCATCTTTATCTTCTTACAACCTTCAAATTTACATTTTTGCAGATTTTTAGGGACCAAATCCGCAGAAAATCACAATGATCATCCATATTTACTCCTCTGGTAGAGGCAACTGGATTTTTTTTATGTGTTAGTGGGGATTAGTCAAGTGATTTAATGAATCATAATAAGGAGAGCTGTAAACTGAGATTATAATTCATTAAAAACATAATTTAGACAATCACGTTTCTCATTTAACCTCAGATTTAGAATAGTTTTCCCCCGACAATCAAACAATTGACCAGATTTAAATGTTTTCAAATTCAAAAAATACTTTATTGATCCAAAGGGGAAATTAAATCTGTACATAAAATAATAAAAATACATACATATGTATGCATTACACTGAAACTGACTCCTTTTATGCTTCTCAGCACTTTTTGTGAATCATGTAAACTAATTTTATTGAGGTTTTCTCTTATTTTACTATTTGTTTTTGTTTAATTGGTTTAAGGTTAAAGAAACCTAACCAGAGATGGTTGCTATATAAATAAATTTATTTGAAATTGAAAATTTTATTGAACTTTAGTGATTTAATTAAAAATGGATTCAGAGTGTAGAAGTAAAACTTTTGTTTGATTTATCTGTTTGTTTTTGTTGCTGTTTTTTATCCATAAGACATTGCTGTTTTCCTAACAGCATCTCAATCACAAAGTTATACTTTATAAGATAATTTCAAATCAAAGTGTTGGTGATTAATTGTCCAAAATATGTCAGAAGGAAACTTTCTGAAGGCTGTGATGCTGCAAAACTCTTTGGTTTAGTTTCTTTGTGGTGCAAAAACAAATTTCCTCACATTATTCATACACCATCAATACATACACAGCCTTTATTGTCAAAGTCTGTTATTTAACTGATTTAAGTCATTAAAACCTGATAAAATTGTAAGCATATTGCACATAAATACCTAAAGTGAGTGTTTCCTGTAAGCCAGCTGTCATTCTGTCCCATTCAGTTCCATATGATGAACCGCCAGCTGTTCCCTACTGGCCTTACTCCACCTCAGACTTCTGGAACTACGTCGAATACTTCAGGTCCATCGGCGCCTACGACCACATCAACGAGATGGCTCGGGCTTTCTACGCCCACCAGCACCTCGGAGACACCCTGGGATACGAGACCAACGCTGGACACGAACACTGAGAGGACAGCCAGGATGTTTAGAGAACGAAACCAAAATATTCTGATGGAAAGAGCTAAAGAAAAAGGGAATATTGAATTGACACAGAGTCTTTATATCTACCTTAATTAGTTTGAAACATAGTGATGAATATAGATGACAGTGAAGCTTTGCTGGTATAACTGTATAATATATCCATGTACTGTGTGAAAAATAAACAAGACATTTTGCTTCTAGGTAAAAGTGTCTAAGGAATCTATTCATCTATATATATTTATCCCAGGGATTGCCAGCAACAAGCAGAATGCCACTTGTTTGGGAGTATTGATGAAATCCCTAAAATAAATGTTATTCTGTTGTTGAAATTTCATCAACAAGAGTAATTAGGGTCAGGAAGGTGCACTTAAAAATGTTTGTTGTCCTCAGAGCAAAGAAGCAGAATATATAGAGCAAAAATGTAAAATAAATCTATATCAATTTTACAAACATTGCACCAAAGCATAAAAAGCAAAGTGAGCAAATTAGATCCCATCATTAAAATAATGCTTTCCCTAATTTTTTTCTATATTTTTAAACTTATTATTGAAGCTTTTTGCATTAAAAGTATGAATAAAACAATAAAATAGATAACTAAACATGAACAAATATTAACAACCTTACTACTCCTTGCCATTCATCTCCATATGGTGAAAAAAAATAAAAATAAATAGAAAAACATTTATACATGACAGTAACAGCCAGATTATTTTAAAAATAATTGTATTGATATAATAATGTGACGAAAAGTTGGTCAGAATGAATAATCCAAAAATTAAATCATAATAACTGAGTAGTAGTAATGATACTATGATTACTACTACTTAAAATATAATATATAAATAATATATAAAATATTAATAATAGAAATTAGTACTAGGATTGTTATTATTTGTCTGTACGGACTGAAAGTACTGAGATCGATTTTAATGCATTTCAACCATCTTAATTATGAGGTAAAATTATTATATTATCCTCTTTTTTTGTTTCGTTTCTCATTGTTGGGTTAGCGGACCGAATGTGACGGGCAAGCGTTTAAAGCGGACTCAAATAAGCGCCGCACACAGTTGTTTTGTGCTTGCCGGAAGTTAGCCAGTTTTGCTACTCACAAACTGAGCGGTTTAAAACGATTTTAGCTTTAAAACAAACAAACAGAAAAAGAGAAGAAGATGAAGCCTGCAGTGGACGAGATGTTTCCAGAAGGAGCCGGACCTTACGTGGACCTGGACGAGGTCGGTTTAAAGTTTAAACAGCTAATGCTAATATGAGTGCTAATGCTAACAACAGTTCAACTGTGATATTTTTGTTATTTTCTGCCGTGTTTGCGTCAACAGTGAGACAAATACTAAAGCATACGGTCTTACAGAGCAACCAGAACCAGAACCAACCGTCTCAGAGACAGTTTCTACCCGATAGCAATAACAAAACTAAATGCAATCAAAAACAACCATTAATCATCATAAATGATATATGTGAGAATGTGGCTGTTAATACTTTTATTTTTTTTGCCAGTTGTTTGTTGATTCTTGCGTTGTGTGTGAATTGTGAGACAGTTATTTTTTGTTTTTGGGCATGTGCACCGACTGATGGCACCCTTTGAATTTCGTTGTCCTTGTGACAATGACATTAAAGATTTATCTTATCTTATTTATCTAGATCTAAAAAGTAATGTGAACATATTTTGCTTTATTTTCTGGTTCTATTCAACATTTTTGCACTTTTACAAGGCTTATGTTTTCTTTTTACAAAAATTTCTCAAAAAAATAAATAAGCCTAATTTATTACTTCTATTAAATTAAATTAAGGTTTTATGACTTATTTTAATCAGTACTTTAAGCAAAACAGTATCAAACTGTTAAAGATAAATACATATGAAATGAGTTTTACCTTTTATATTTCAATCATTGAACTCAACGTTTAGCTTGTATATCTGTAGATGGACTTGTTCAATATTCTCAAGCCCTTAAATCAAACTAAGTGTTTTCTAATCATATATTTTAATTTATTTTGTCAGAATAAACATAAATATATGTAATATTCGTACCTAAAATAGTTTACTGAAATACTGGTGTAGTCAAGTTGGTTTCATTCTCTATTAATCATCAGCTTTTTAATGGATCCTGCATATAAATATGTGCTTTGCTCCGTTTCCGCTCATGTACAGTAATGCAATGCTGTGTGTCAACAGGCAGGGGGCAGCAGCGGCCTGCTGATGGACCTAGCAGCCAACGAGAAAGCCGTTCATTCAGATTTCTTTAATGGTAAGACACAGAGCTGGATTATTCACTGTCCACTGAGTTTGTTCAGCCCTGAACTTCAGTTCTTCTTCCTAAAATGTTTCCAAACATCAGAGGTGGTTTAAAGAAAACCTGAGACTCATTTGTAATGTTTGCTCAATTTTATCAAGCAAATGATTTGATTTGCCTCTGTTGATGTGCCTTGGTAGTACAATTTTAACGTTAATGAATAGAAATGTTACACATGAGTGATTCTTAGGTAATTTTAAATTAAATTAGCAGTTTCATTTGACTGAAAAAGAGGTTAACGAAAACTTTCCCATGGTATTTAGAAAAAATTTCCCCCTCCAAGGTAGAAACCAGCATGCTAAGCTCCAGGGAAATGTGAAGCTTGTAATCTAGTTTGTTCCCTGAAACACATTGTTGTTTCACATTAACCTTAGAAAAAGTCCTGTTGCTTCCCGCTCTGAACAGCAGCTAATGTGCGGGTGGAGCACAGAAAAATACCCAGCTAATCTGTTTTCTGTCTTGCAGCGCTGGCTCCCAGATGAACAATTCTGGCTCAGCAGCACATGACCTAGAAAGAAAAAGAGCTGATTGTTAAAAAGACGATGCTGTTGCACAGTAAAGTGAGTTTATAGGTGCTTTCAGACTGAAACTCAGTGGGACGCCTCGCCTCAGTCAGTCAGGCGCTTTAAATGCCTGCACACTTAGAAACTCTCTCGATAGAGGAGGTTTCAATAAAAACCTCACCTGCTTCATCAATGAGCACGAGTTCAAAACCTAACTGGGTTTCCTAGGAAGTCTGAAAAAGTAGATTTAGTTAGTATTAGTTTGTAAAAATGCTTATTCCATATCTGCAGCCTTTGAACATTCCTACATTTGTCACGTTACAACCTCAAACTTTTAACGCGACATCTCAACCTAAAACATCTTACAGAGCTGTGAGTCATAAAAGTTTGTTTTATGACCTAATCCTGGATGTTTTGTCACCTGATAGTCAGTGGTTTTGATTCGACTGGGAACCAAAATTGCAACATTTGTTAAATTTTCAGCTGGAGAGGTTCGCTTTTACACTGCACTGTGTCAAATGAACCAAACTCTCTAGAAAACTTTGATTCACACCTGATCGGACTCTGAAAGTCCACAAATGAAGGACTTTTCTAGACAATTAAAGTGGACTAAACAGATTTATGTGAATACAGCCATAAACTCCTCCAGAACCTCTTCCCTGACTTCATGATGCCATTTGTTCTCTAATTCTGTCTTCCAAACCTCTCAGAACATCTAAATTGCTCTACTTTTTATTTAGAGGTATCGGCATTTAGATCACCAAAACCAGACAAGATCAATGTTTTGCACTTAAATGTCCACTGGGTAATCAAAACTCCTTTAAAATGTCTAGAACATTTCAAAAAGCTTGGAGTTGTAAATGAAAATCATTTAATAAATGTCACTAATGAACTCTCTGACACCTTTGATGAACGTCTGCGTCCTGTGATTGGCAGTTCAGTTTCTGGATTCATTCAAAAGCAGCACTGAGGTGCAAATTCATCTCAAGAAAAGGCATTAATTAAGTCAGAGGTGTCCAAAGTGTGGGGCGGGGGCCATTTGTGACTCTTGGATTGATTTTGTGTGGGCCTTGACCGCAATTCAAGAAGTTTGACCCTGTGACACTTTTTGTAATTTCTCTAGGATGAGATTTTCCGTGGCAAGTTTTTGTCTTCTTAAATGGAAAATATTAAGTACAACACAAATGATTTTTATTTACTTAGCCTGTTTCTATTCTTTTATTTTTATCTCTTAAGTCATGCCACAAACATCTAGCGAGTTTTTACTCAAAAACAGACTTTGGCATTCATTATATTTGGCTAAATGCATCAAAGTTTGTAGAAGAAAATTCTTATTTTCGTTACTAGGAATAAACTAAAAACAATTTATTGATTAAAAAAAAAAGGAAAATAATAATCCCAAGAAGTTAAATGACTGTAAACGTAAAATGTTAAGTTTTCTTTATTATTGTCCCGGCGAAAGAGAAATAATTCATATTGATATTTTTGTGTTTTCTAATTGAGAAAACTTCAACTTGGTGATTTTGGCCCTTGGTACAAAGAGTTTGGACACGCCTGCTTTAATTCCTGCTGGTTGAATCTGCTGAATGTGACATTAACATACAGAATAAATGAGCTGCAGAGTGCGTTTCTCTCCCTCTGATGAGCTGAAGGCACCGTGGTTCATTGTTGCACAGATTGCTGATCAGGCTGCAGAGGAGTGACTTAATAACATTCGGTTGTAGCGTCTGGGCTGCCTGCCATGTGGTGACACTTCAAACCGTTGTGTGGTTGGGAGCTGCTCTGACATTTACCACAAGGTCTCTGGAGAAGGTCAGCTGAGCGCCGTAAAACAGTCAATGAAGCTGCATGTGAAACAACTACGACTTAAGTTGTATATACAAATCTGTCTCTATGTTCATCTTGAGAAATGTAGATGCCACTAAATTTAAAAATAGTAATAAAAAAAATAATAATTTTGCTGTACAAGAAATATGTGAATTTTCACAAATAATTTGGAGCTACACTCCACAGAAAAATCCAGGAACAGGTGAATCTACAAATCCACCTCATTTATTGGTTGGTATGTTTGGATCTAACATCAAAAATATAAAAATATAAATGGCATTAACTTTGTTACTGACATTAGCAACCTGACATTAGCTCAAACCAGACAGAAGATTCTTTCTATATAAACTAGACATCATCACCAACAGAAGATTCAGTTTAAATACTTCATTGATTTATAATTGAATCCTGTAAAAAATGAATAAAAACAGCCAATAGGAGTTTTACAACAAGCAAAAGAAAATAATTTTAGAAGGACTGTATTCAAGGCTTATTCAAGGCTTCAAGGCTTCGTGCAAAGAAAAACATCTCTGTTTATTTTTGAGGTTATATAACCATATGCAATGTGTGTGGGTGGATTCAGAAGCTGTTGTGATTATGTCTTTTTTTAAGTGTAAACAAAGTAAGACAAAAACACTTTGGATCAATGCCAGCCTGCATTCGTTCACTTATTGAGGGGGAAGTTTTAGCTCATTTAAAGTGAGCGTCTCAGCTTGAGTGGGAGAAGAACTTTAAAAAAAATTATTTTCAGAATAATTAGCTGAATGGTAGGAGTCTGGTGGAAAACAGCTGGACTCATCCTAACCTGGTGGTTCTCTTCTTTTCCTTCTTCCTGTTTTCAGACTTTGAGGATCTGTTTGACGACGATGACCTGCAGTGATCACAGACGAAGAAAACTGCCTTTAATTTCTCTTTATCTGTACAGACTCTCATATTGGTGATTAAGTATGCTATTAAAATAAATAAAGTCTTTATGTTTCCACTGAAAACTGAGTGAACCAGGTGTTTGTGAATACTCAGAGTCTCTTACATTCCGGCTTTGGAGGAAATTATGAGTATGGTTTTCGTTTTGTCGTGTTTCAACCTGCTGTAATTGCAGGTTTGTGGGCTATGAGGACCATCTGTTACCAAACATAATTACACACAAGGATCCGTGTTAACATGGCCTGTAAACACTGTGAAGACTAATGGGACAAGAAAGTATGAGGAAATCCTAAAACATATATATTTTTGCCTTCTTTCAGATGTAATTGGAAATTTTCTGTCTGAACGAATCAAATGTTCAGGGACTTTCTTTTCTATAAGCTGATGTAGACAAAAGATAAGCTGCTGCTGAAAATCTAAAGGGTGAAACAGAAATAAAGTTGGTTTCTGTTCGTTTAATTCCCCCCCAAAAAGTTGAAACAGGAATTTATTACTACAGGATCATTCATACACGAGGTAAACTGCTTTAGAGAAAAACAAAGGTTTTGAAGACCAACTACATTTAAAAAAAACTAGCAGTTAATAAACTCCGAAAGTAGCAAATTAATTGTAGAGTGGTAGATTAATAATTTATTTTATTAAAATTAGTTGTAATTGGGTAACTAATAGCGTACAGCAGTGAAAAAAAAAGCTGAACAAAGGTGCTGGAAGCACAGGTTGGGTTGCTAGGTGATGCCTAGGTTGCTAGGTAACAGGCTGGGGTTACTAGGTGAGGGGCAGCACCTGTGGATTTATGACCTTCTGGAAGCTTTTGAAACCAAAAGATGTAAATTTATTACCAACATTTCTGGGAGCTTTTAAGCACTTAGGCTGTTTTCAGAAGCAGTAGAAACCCAAATGGAAGTACAAAAACAGGCAAAATTAGAATTTTGCATGATATTTTCTGTTTAATGTTTGTTTTTGTATTACATAAAACCTTTTTTTGAGCAAACATGAAGTCAAATAGTGAACCAAGTCCTCACTGAACTGATAATCATTTTTGTAGCTTTTTAACTCATTCATTAGACATTCGCACAGAAAAAGTTGTGGTATCAAAAAAAGAAAGTGTGGTCTTTTATGGATATTTGCATAAAAACCCTGAAAACATCCAAAGAAATGGTGAGAAACATGCATCATTTCTTAAAACTACTATAACATAATGTTTAAAACATGATTTATTTAAGATAAAATCAAATTCTGCATCGAAGTAATATTCATCTCTAAGTTAAAATTCTCTCAAAAAATCAAAGTAATATCTGTAGCTGGCCCAGCTTTAAAACTCATCAAAACTGGATTTTCGCCTCCCGTCTACTAGATATGGTGATATTGCATCATGCGTCTGTTCGGGTAGCGGTGTGTGTGGGTGTGTGTGCGTGCGTTTGTTTCTAATACTTTGTGGGGGTCATTTTCCTGTCACATACGACATTGTGGGGACTGAAGCCTGGTCCCCACAAGCGGAAATGCTGTTTTTGGGCAGGGGTCAGATTTAGGACTAAGGTGTGATTTGAGTTTTGGTTAGGGTTAGGGATGTAATGGTTAGGGTTAGGATAAGGGTAAGGGTAAGGTTTAGGCTGTAGTAATGAATGGAAGTCAATGGAAAGTCCCAGCAAAGATAGCCGTGCAAACGTGCGTGCGTGCGTGTGTGTGTGTGTGTGTGTGTACCTGTGTTTCTTACGAGGCTGGCAAGTCTGAACAGACTTTAACCATGGAGGAAACTGTAGATTATCAGATTCCTCATGTGTAGACCAGCTGTGCCTGTTTCTGCACGTCCTCTGTGGTTTGGCACGCCGTGAGGTCCCTAAAAACTGCTTATGTGGCTCCCAACCACCCTTCATTACTTTCTTTTTGTTTTTCCATACCACTGCCCTCGCGTTAATCTTTGCTTTCCTTGTTTTGGATCGTTGGTAGTCACGAAGCCACTTATGTTTTTTAAAAAGGCTGTGGGATTATTGACAAACATTTTGTAATATTTTGTCACTTATGATTTTTCCACTAAGCTGCAACGGTTGCAGTTTAACTGACTTTTGAGAATATTTTTCAGGAAAGAGTCTTTATCAGCTGTGACGGCGTGTTGGCCCCATTGTAGATACGGAAAAAACCCCAAATCAATATGAGTAAATTTCTGCCCAAAAAATCTCAGAAATATTCTAGAAATAACTTGGACATTTCTGACTTTGGAAAATCTAAACCTTGCTAGCAAAATCTCGGTAATTTTCAAATTAAACTCAGAAATTTTCTAGAAAAAATTTGGGCATTTCTGAATTTGAAAAGTTGCAAATTTGCTAGAAAACATCTGGAAATTTCTGAGTTTATAAAGGCAAAAATCTTTGACTCAATATTTTGAAAAGTTTAACATTTTCAAATTTCAAACTCAAAAATTTCCAAGTTTTTATTCTCAAAAATGTTTGACGTTTGAAGCTCAGAAATTTACTTGCTTTTTCTATAAAATTTCTTAGATTATTTTTCAAAATTTGTACGTTTTTTTTCTCACATATTTTACTTTTGAAACTCGGAAATTTCTGTTTTTTTCTCAGAAATTTCTGAGATTAAGCTCAAAATTTGAGGGTTTTTTTTTCTTGCGAATGAGTTTTTTTTTCCATAAATTGACTCATATTTTTCTATCTATAATGTCGTTCTAGTTCACCGGCACAAACATTTTTAGCTGATTTTTGAGAGTATGGACAAAGAAGAATCTATAACAGTAAACATTCACCATTCAGTCTGTTTTGGTATCAGAACTTTACAACTTCATTTAGTTGTAAAAGTTTTCCAAATAAAATAAGGCTTCTGTAGTTAAATGAAAACTTTGCACAACGTGACAATTAATCGATTAATTGTCAGAATACGTGATTGCTAAATTAATCATTAGTTGCAGCCCTAAAATAAAACAAAAGCAACCTCTTTTTTCAGTGTATTATTCCATGTCTCCATCTATTTTCCGGGCCCTCCCGCTCTCTTCTATTCTGCCTTTAATTAGTATTCCTGCTAGACGCCTCATTGGCCCCAAACCTCGAGCCAATCTTGCTGCAGCTCCCCTCGACCCCCTCAGGTGGTCCATGTGTGTCTGAGACGACGTTCCCAGTTAAAAACCTTCTCAGTTCGTTCTTTCTGGGCAGTCTGTAAGGAGCGCACCAGGATTCCCAGTTGAAAACAAACCACTTCAGCCCCGTCGGCTTCTTCCCACTCCAGGCGGACGCAGCAGAGTCAAAATAACCACCAGGTAAGAGGCCAACGCGGCCAAGCTTGTGTTTACCTCAGGAGTTTTGGGTAATTCCCAAGGTTTCCAACGCAGATGAAAGTTTGCTGCTGTGGAAAAACACCTGGTGTTGACGTTATAATGACAAAGCCTTGGTATTAAAGGCTGAAAGCTGGGAAAACTTCCTGCAGTGACATGTAAGTCCAGACGAGAAGCAGCTAGAGACAAGAAATGTTTCATTTAACAACCTAATTATTGCAAGAATAATTGCAATTAGGATTGGATTTGCTTAAAAAAACCAAAGTGAATTAAAAAAAAAAGAAGTAAATCTTCAGTTTTGTGTTTCTTGTAGGAGTGGAAGAAGTCCAGTCATGGCTGAACGGAGAAGCTGCTATGCTGTTTGGATCACTTCCCTTCTTATTGTGATGCTGCTGCCTGGTGAGTTCAGCATCAGTGTGCTGCAATATTCAGCTTTAATGAGCAACTACAGCTGCAAAAGCATGCAGAGGTGGAGGTAGAGCATCTAAGAGCAGCACTACTTTAACATACTTTTACTGTTGTAAAAGTAAAAAGTAGCCAAAAGTAGAAGTAAAAAGGTATTTGGTAAAAAATCAGATCAGATCTCACCTGTCGGAGTGATGAAACAGGTGAACGATCAGGTCTGTATTAATTATGGATCAGGAATAAAAAGCATCTTTTGGTTTTGACTCGGTTGACGAATCGTCACGTCAGGAGGTTAAAGCCCCTCGGGGTAAATGAGGCTCATTGAAGCGTTTTAGAGGAACAGAGTTTTACTGGTTCATTTTAGCCTCTTCTGTCTTTCATTTGTGGTAATTTAGAGGTTTTACATCAAAGCAGTGAGGCTTTTTGTAGCTGAATGCCGATGTTTAATGACGATGTGCTAACGTCGCTCATGTACGGGACTTTCCACAATAAATAGCAAAACGAGTATAAAACCTTAAAATAAATGCAGATTATTGCAGCAGTAATGAGCTTTGGAGATTTTATCCTCTAAGATGAACTGGGCTCGTCCTCCAGGGTTTTTTTCTCACAGTTCCAGGGCGTTTAACTTTCATATTTACTGCTTTGAATGTAGATATGTGCAACTTTATTTGCAATTCCCTGTTTATGAACATGAACAAACCTCTGTCCCACCTAAATGGCATGTTTTCTTATCTTTCCCATTTTGAAAAGTGAGTGAATAGTCATGGATAACTAACTGGAAGTTGGTAAGCAGTTTTAAAAATAAAAAAAGTAAAATATGAATTACAAATATTCTTCAGTTGTTTTATTTTATTCCACTTGTGTGAGGAGTCATGTCAATAAATTTGGAGTTGTTGAAATATAGTTTTTTTTTATGTGCAATTCTTATTTATTTAACTAATTGATTTCTTTCATTGTTTAATTTATTTCATATTTTTTCTGCCCTGGTTGGAAAACAGTACGGTGAAGTTAAATTTATTTCATTAAAATTTTTCAGGGTATCAAAAATAATTCCACCCGTGTAAATAAATACATATTTATGTAATTTAAAAAAATAATAAATACAAATAAGTCAATTATATTTATCTATTTATTTAAAAATAAATATATTTCTGTATTTATTTGTAAGTAAATATGATTTGTAAAAAATAATAATTATTAAACAATTATTATTAAATAAATACAAAACAGACATGGCACCTATGGTTTTGTAACAAATGAATAGAAATGAAAATATTCAACAAGTAACTAAAAAAATACTGTATTCATAGTTTCAAAGTTTTTATTTCCTGACGTTCTTTTTCCCCACAAATATTTTTTATTTCTTTTCTTTATTACTGAGTTTTTACCACATAATTTCACCTGTGGCCTTGTTTTTTTGTTTGTTAGTCTAAATAAAACTGCCTCTAGATCTTCTAAGTAAATGACACTTATGATAAGTTACAGCTGCTCATCTGAAGGTTCTGCTGGCGGAGACCTTTGACCTCCACGTCGTCGCTGCGGCTCGTTCATCTCTCCTCTGACGTCCATAAATAATCATCTCATCTCCTCCGCCACCTGTTTCCAGTTTGCTCCCGACCTGTTTCCAGTTTGCTCCCGACCCGACGGGCTTTTTTCTCCCTCTTTTGTTTTTGAAATACTTTCCGACGGTTTAACCGAGGTTCTTTTCATCGTTCTCGGTCCTGTTAAAAAATCAGGACCTGTCAGCATTAAAGCCCAGCTGCTTCCAGATGTGCAGCTCGCTTTTTTCTTTCCTTTTACAAGCTTGTAAAGAACAATCCAGCGGATACACAGAGGCGTCTTAGCGCTCCCACCCCCTTCCTCTTCCTCTTCCTCACCACAGGTCACCTTCACTTCTCCTTGCCTTTCATTTACACTGTAAAAAATAGATGCTCCTGTGTGTAAAATCACAACAAATGTAAACATTTTGTTTAAATCACAGAAACTTTTGTAAACAATCAGGTTCATTTGTAAAGCACATTTCATTAACGAGGTGCTTTATGTCATAAAAGACAACACACAGTAAACCAGTAAACATTACAGTGTTTTTACAGCAGCTATATGTGAGTATAATCAAATGGTGGTTAAAAAATGGAATTTTATTGTAATAGTCAAAACAAATCTGTTAATATGACATTCAGACACTGGAAAAACTATACATTTTCAGTTTTTTTAAGAAAATACAAAATATATGAGTCACTTTAAGATGTTATGCTGCTCATTTTACATGATATTATTACATAAAACACTGTTAGGCAAAATTAACATTTAATTTTTATGCATTTAGCAGTAGAGCTGCAGTGTTTGCAGTTTTCTGGCCCATTACCGATCCTTAAGAAGCAGATTTAAATCTTTTTTGACTGAAATGTTGCTAAATGTAGCAAGAAAGTTGCTGAGTTGTTTGCTGTAAATATTCAGACATGACCTGGTGGTTCAGAGGTCGATCTTTAGACATTTACTGAGGTAAATAAGATCGGCTTCGCTGATCGGTGATCCCAGAATTAAGGAAATCAGCGCCGATAAACCAGTGCACCCCTACATTACAGATTATTAATGTAATTCAGCTGTAAATTAAATTTCAGATTTCTTTTTAGTAGAGTTAATTACTTAAAATCTGTCAATTTTACAAGAAAACTCATCAGTTTTATAACAGTTTGTTAGCAGTGTAGCTTTCATCTGCACCTTCTGTTCTTCTCCATCAAACCTTCTCAACTCCAAACACATATTGATGTGTCCTTTGGACCTCTGCCATGTCATCCTGAATCTCCGGACCCTTTTAAGCTCTTTTCCCTTCTTCTTTCTCCTCCCCTCTGTAAGAGATTAACACCTTTCCCCCGGAGAGATGAAAGGAAGCAGGAGCTGATTCTGCTGTTCCCCTTCGCTGTTTGGGGGTCATACTGTGCGATGCACATGTGCGCACAAACAAATATGGGTTGGTGCACACGCAGCATTTTGGACGCGCAGCGGGAGGTTTGATGCTACAGGCGTCCCCATAAAATCTACAAAGAGCTGCCGATGCAGCGCTCTGGGCTGAGCCAATTACCTCTGGCCTACTTCATGAATGATACCAGCCTCTAAGTGTTTGAGGTTTAATGTCATATTATCGATGCATTAAAGGCAAATTAAAAATCCTGGAAAGTTTCCCAAACTAACTTCTGGATGTGACATGACATCTACTTTTGCTTTTCGGTTTGTAGCGTTCTTGTCTGCGGGGCCGATTCTGCAAAAGTCCAAAGGAGATGGTAAATATGTCAGTTTTATCTTTCCTTACTAATTCTCAGTGCAAACACTTGAAATAAGACAAAATTAACTTACAAGTAACTTTTCAGTGAGATATAAGAGCTTGTTTTTAGGCAAAAATTCCTTAATGATGAAAAAATACTAATGAACTCTAGAGAAATGCCTAAAGGAAACCTGCTAGAATATTTTATCAATCAAATCAATGCAATTTTTATCTGTATCCTGCTAAATTACATCAGTGGGTCCATACTGGTTATTTATTTATTTATTTGCAAATTAACGCAAAATCAACAGATCAACACAATTTTTTTTGATAATTTAAAAAAATGTAGTAAAATTGTCAAAAACTTTGGCTTTAAGTGATGCTAACTCCCACCTGCAGGTGGCAGTATTTCTTACTTCTATAACACTGCTACCTCAGCCATACTGGTTGTCAGGTTATTGTCTGTCATCAATGTGGAGAGTAACATAAACATGGCGGCCATGTTTAATTCCCAGCATGAAATTGTGGTTGTTTTGAAGCAATCTGATTGGCTGACATAGGTTTACACTGCCCCCTGTGGGTTTGACATGATTAAGACAACCATCAGAGGAGTTTTTTTGTGGGTTGATGTGGATGAAAACTTTCTGAAAAAAATCCTGTGTGCAATATTTGTTTAGACAATGTGGCAAAGATTTTGGTTTTCATAAAAACTCGGCTATGTGTGGATGAGGGCTTAGTCTCCTCTGATCAGAAGACATTTTTCTTCTGCACTGTTTCCATAGTCTGCATGATTTATACTGAGATGTAATTATACGCAGCTGGACTAATTAGGTGGCTCCCAAAGCGAATTTGTTGCACTAGATTTTATTTAGGTGTACCAGAGTAAGTTTGGGCTAAATTTGTGCCTTGTATTTATCTTGCGCTACTTCACAATATGCCTAAAATCCCAACAATAACAATACTATTAGTGGTTGTAATGTGAGGAAAAGATAAAAAATACTTTGGGGAAATTTATAACTTGTAAATAAGCTCAGCTTTAGGTCATTAAGTGTATTGTAAGGTAGAGATCCTTAGCCCTGACTTCCTGTCTGTGTCTTGGCCTCAGTGGGGGAAAGCATCCAGGAAAAGGCAGAAGCTGCAGCTTCCCACAGGAGGCTGATCCGTAACCGCAGGAACATCAGCTGGTACAAACAGCACTCCGACTTCTGGGCCTGGTACAAGTACTTCACAGACAACGGCAACCAAGATGCAGTGAGTCAGCTCTAACACACACACACACACACACACACACACACACACACACACACACACACACACACACACACACACACGAAGCTGTCTGCAGTACACACCTGCCAGCCACTGGTATCAGGTTCACAAAGGTTTTAAAAGATTACAGTTGCAAAACACCTAAAATTTCCAATAGTCATTTTAAAGTGGACATATTTTTTAAAATCCTCTTTTTCATATTAAGTTGTCTAAATAAAGTTTAACTGCGATACTTTGGTATGAATTTCTCATTATTGTAGCTCCACAGGCTGAGAGCAACTCATTTTGGTACTGTCTCTTTAAATGCAAATGAGGCACTTCAGGCCCCGCCCCCCTTCAAGAACGTTCCACTCTGACCTGTTGAGCCATTTTTGTAGATAGCAGAGATGCTGTTATCTAGTAATGTCATCAACGGAAGACTGACATGTTTGAGCCAGAAAATGTTAACGCAATATGAATGATAGCATAGTTAGCGAGCTAGCTAATGCTAGTGCTAAGTACGTCACTGAATATATTTGGATCATGTGTTCCTCAAGACAAAAATGTTAAAAAAAGAATAACTATTTATGTAACAGTACCATTCAAAACAGTGCAGTTTTGTCATCAAGGAGCTAACAGCTAGCACACTGCACTAATAAGATGGCACAATGCTACTGCCAGCAAAAACAACAGACAATAAATTCATATCTAAAATAAAGTTTGTTGTCGTTTTAGCGTTATTTGCAGCTTACCGCTTTGCTGTGTTCGTCATTTCCATATTGACCTTCAATCAGACGAAATCTCTAAATCCTTCCTGAAGGTTGTTAAAGGACTCGTCCTTGAATTGTATCATGCAAAGAAAAAGGAGTTTCCCCATAGACGTGGGAACATTTCCAAGAAAAATAACAGTTATCCAGGTACTGTGAAGAAGTTCTGATGGATGGTGTTTGGGTTAATACACCCAAAAGCCAAGTATTTTGACTTATCCAATTGTAGCTTTGGTATCCTTGAACTTGTACTACAAAAGTGCCGCGAGAAATTAAAATTGAGAATTTGCAAAATTGGTTCGCCCGAAGTCCATGACATTAACAGTCACACAGCAAATACTATGATTAAGTAGTTTAGAAACAGTAACAGGGAGTAGAGAAAACAAAAAAAAATTAGGACTCAAATAGAATATGAAGATATCTTCCCGTCACTGGAAGAGACTAGATTCAACTTTCTGTTTGGAGCATCAGAACATCTGATGAACAACGATGGAGTTTCGGCAAATCGCTCAGAAAACCCCAGTCCGTCCAAGCTTCATAGTTCAGCCACATTTTTACAGCAGAAACTAAACTAAAAAATTTAAGATATCTTTTATATAACTGTTTTTCTGTACTTTAAGCTAATAGAGGCAGCTAACCACTAACAACCCCCTTCACCTCCAGGTTCAGGAAATGGACAAGATCTATCTGGCCTATCTTCAGAACAAGAACCGTGCCGAGGCGCGCCGTTCCTACAAGGCCTACTTGAGCCACTTGGGGGAGATATACAAGTCCTGCGCCAACTCTGACGATCCTAACTGTGTGGCGTCTTACACAGGCCGGCCCAAATCCAAACCAGAGCCCCCTAAACCAGCCCCCATAAAAACATGTGACCCAACCAAGGATACTCACTGCTTGTATATGGCTCTAGTCCAGGGTAAGAGTCCCTATCTGCCCCTGGTGGTCCCGGTTGCCCCCGCCGCAGCAGTCAAGGCCCCCGCTCCTTTATATGTCCGTGCTGCTGCTCAGTCGAAGGAGCCGGCCCATTATCACTTCGCTCCATCTGCATTGTCCTTCCTTACCAAGGTAAGATGTGTTTTCAATCATTTGGACAGAGTAACTAACCCACCAAATCAACTTTTTTTTATTTGCAATGTGAACACGGAGTGGAAAGGGTCTCTTCTGCTCTGACAGCATTCAACAGGATGGATGATTGACTGCAGGACAGGAAGTGGGAGGGGCTCACAGTAACACTTGCTTCTTGCTCAGGACAGCTGAGCTGCAGAGCTTTGACGCATAGCAATAAACAACTCAGATTAAAGTCGTTAGATTTGTCAGTTCTTTTTTTAAATTTTTTGATGAAAAGTCGCTATATTGGTGTCTCTTAGCTCCACCCACTTAGGTGGAATTGTACAAACTTTGTCAGGGGTAGGGTAATACTTTCTCAGGGGTGTTAGATACACTTTAAAGTAGAAGTTGTTGGCTAAGTTTTAGCTTGATTGGCGCTAAGAAAACAGACGTGTGTAATCTTGTATCATTAAGTAAAAGCATAAGGATAGGTTTTCTTGCGTTAAGCGCACGTGTCAGTCTCTGATTCTCGTTTTTTCAGGAGCAGAAGGCGGAGCTGCTGCGTATCTGCTCTTCTGATGACATTGAGTGTCTGCAGTACCACCTCAGAGCTGCCTTTGGGTATCGGGCCTCTTCCGGACCCCTCCCATCATACAGCCACCTGGGCTGTGACCCCAAGAAAGACCCTGCCTGCAAAGCTAAACTAGCTCAAAAGGCACCTTCTGGTCTCTACCATCAGAACCCCAACTGTGATCCTCTCCGGGACCCTTACTGCTCCTATGCTGCCTCTCTTGTGGTATGTTTTTTGTCAATATATTGCTAGTTCATGACATTTTATCTGCTGTCACTTTAACTTTTTACTTATATGGCCCTACAGGCTCCTCGTGCTCCCAACCCTTCAGCCCACACTGGTCCTGGATCTTGCAACCCTCTTTATGAAGACAACTGCAATCCTCTGACTGCCACCAGATTCTCTTCCCCCCCACAGGAGTACAGAGGCGATGAACGAGACGAAGCGGCGTCTATTCGTGCAGCTCCTCCTCCTGCTGAGCAGAATGACCCTTATGCCATGTTTAGGGATCCTTATGCTAATGCTAACAGAGTTACAGATCCGTACGCAATGTACCGACAGTATCCGACCCCGGCCGCTCCTCAGTCTACCGATCCGTACAACATCCTTCGTCAGTTCATGTCCCAAGCGCAGGATAATGACCCATACGCTCCACGCATGTCTGCTCCTGAGTCTAACCCTAACGACCCTTTCTCTGCTGTCCGGGAAGCCATGAATCGTCAGAGTCCTCCCTCGCCCAGGCAGCAGTACCCGTTTTCCAACCCGAGTTATGAGGAGCCGCCCCAGGAGGAGCGTCACTCTCTGGGACCTCCAGGTAAAACCAAAGAGGGCTATGACTGCTACATTGGTTACGACCGTGAATGCTTCCCAGTAAGACCTAGCCAACCTCACTCCGGAGCTCCTCGCCGCACTCCCTACCCCGTTGATCCCTACCAACCCCATCAGAACACAGACGGTGACCGCAGAGGCGTCCTGGAACCAGACAACCCTCACTGCGACCCGGAGTACGACCGTGACTGCCGCCTGCGTCGCTACGAACCAGCGCAACCCCAACCTGAACTCCACACTCAGGAGGACCGCAGTCAGAGAACAGAAGAGTCTGAGCAACATGGACAAGACCAGTACGAGGTCGAGCCCTACCAGAGCGGTCAGGAAGAGCCTTATATGTCCTACCCGCCTCAGTCGCAGGGTACGCCCAGCCTGCAGGACATCCTCCGGAGCTACGGAGACCGCTTCCCTGAACAGGACGACCACAGAGCCTATGCAGACGACTACCGTAAGAAGTAAAGGTGAGGTGAAAACAGAAGGACATTAAACACACGGTCCCAAGCATTCATGGTGCTCAGACCTTGAACGCCTTATGCAGCAAGCAACCAGCTCTGACTGGTCAGGAAATGGGACTTGGGTCAAGTCTGTAGAGCAAATGAGCAAGAACATGCACATGACGTCCAGATATAACCTCCGGCTGCAGGAGCACGCTCAGTAACGATGCTGAAAATCAGTGGCTTTGTATGACTTTAGGTGCTTCAGGCCTATCCAGTGTCTTTGCTTTCTACCTTCCACCTTCAACCTCATTCTTGCACTATTATTTCCTTATCTTAAATTTTGCTTCTCAATCTATACTTCTGTCGCTATCAGTAATTAATTTTGTAAAGATTTTTTTCTTCATTTTGAATGTTCCAATAAAAGAAAAACTCTAGAATCATTTGGTGCATTTTATTTAGAGGAACGCAGCAACGTTTTGCAGCAACTGCATGGGTATCAATTAAGCAACATATTTTCTTTAAGTCCTTTCTCTAACTTAGTTATAATAATGTTGGCTTTTTATTGGATACTTTCATTTTACAGATCCTGTCCAATTGCTCACACAAAGTTTTTCACTAGAAAATAAAGGAGCAGAAGTAAAAAAAAACCCATTAAAACAAGAAATACAACATTAACAGAAAGATTGACACATTTAGGGAAAAAACAAAGTGTAGATCAAAACGATAATTGGCAAAAACATGAAAATAATCATGGACCTGAGTGGGGCGTTTTATGGTTACGCCCCACTCAGCTCCTTCAGACTAGCCAGCAGCAATTAGCAACCACCTGGTAGAACTATGCATCTGCTGAACTCCTTACAGGAACTACTTTTCAGGGAAACGCTGGTAAGAACATTGTAAAAGGGTTAATAGAGGAGCCATGTTGTGTTGACTTCCTGAAGATGGAGTGCCAGAAAGAGCAGAAGCTTCTTAAAGAGATATAGCCCCAATTTCAAGGTCTTAAATTGCTATGTCAAATTTCTTTTAAGTCGTGTTTGATATGTACAGCATTTTAATAACTAAAGTTAACATACGAAGTTACCTGATTATGTTATAAAATGTAACTATGTACCTAGAAACGCATAATACTGCCCTTTTGACCGCTTGGGCTGTTATTAGAAGCAGTTGAGACCCAAATAGAAGCATAAAAATGTGCAAAATGTGAATTTTACATGAAAGGTCCCCTTTAAAACATATCATTTATAACTAACAAAATTGATAGACTGTGCAAAAAAGTGAGAAGAAAGTAATTCTTTCCATAAGGTTTCTGTTAAATTGCTGGATTCCTAGCTTTTTATCACTGAGTTTAAACTGAGAAAAGTGGATGAATAAAGGCACCACCTGATTTAGTCTGATCACGATTTTCTCACTTGGCATTTTAAAACATGTAATTAAACTTTTTAAATCCATCTGACATAATTGAAGGTCCTTAAATCAATATTAATTGGGTGGACGACTAATAGAAAGTCCTAAATATTCAATGGATTTGACAGTTAAACCGATTAATGCTTACTGTGATAAACATCCTCATTTCTTTCACTTGCTCTTAAAGCAGGATCAGAGTCAGTTTCTTGTTTATTACGGTGCTAATTCAATCCAAATCCTTTCGGAAGGATGCATTAACTAAATTGGGAAGCAGCAAGTGAATTCAGGGCAAATTGCATTTGGTCTTAGGAACCATTGAAAACAAGAAGAACAGGAGGAGTTGCTTCACGTCATTCTTGGTGGCACTGAGGGGGAAATGCCAAGTTGAGATAAAAGCAAATCTGACAACAAACATAATATAGCTGGGAATATTTAAAATGTACTGTAAGATTTTTCAATCAAACAGCTACTAGAAGCGGTTATAAAACTAAGAACAGAAGTGTTTCAAATAATAAAGGAAACTTTTTAAAAAATAGTGAGAATACTGAGGAATAAAGCTAAAAATGGTGTGAAAATTCTCTATTATATCTTGGGACATTTTAGTCATGTTAAACATATCAGCTCACCTTTGAAGTCTACTGTAAATGTGTTTTTACTGATTCTTAAATGATTCAAAAGTTCTTTGTATTGCCTTTTTTCTATGAGAGATAATAGGTGTGTTACAGTAAGGTTTTCAGAATAACTGTGGTTGACAAATGGCTACATTCATTCACACATTAAGAAATTAGTGGCTGGACTTGTAAAGATATTACAGAAGGTGTAAATTCTACGCAGACTACATTTAATTTGAGATTTAATTTGCCTTTAATGCCTGGCAGTTTGAAGTAACGATTCGTTTTATAAGAACCTGATTAATGGCTATGCAATTAGGCCAGGAAGACTTTGCTGTGCAGGAAAATAAAACCAGAACAGTTAGTGACATTAGAGGCAGCAACTTTCCGTGAGAACTATTTGCCCCTATACAGTCCGTGTTAGTATATTTAACTTGTATTAACTTCAAAAAGAGAACACACACACAAATATGCAGGTTACTGATAAAGCCAGAACTATATCAAAGATAATTATACTGCAAACTAACAATTGATCAGACTGGGAAATTAACAACTAAGTAATTTGATGATAGATATTAAGAGTCTGATTTAAAGAAGAATAAAATAGTTTGTGTTGCATTTATGCAACTGCTTGCTGTTAATGAGATGGTTATTTAAATGTTTAGTACAGTTAAGTTTTGTTTATTTAAAATTAATGTAGCTTTGCTTAACCTAGCCTGGCTTGGCTCATTTTATTTTCTATTAGCTTAGTTAAGTTTGTAATGGTTTAGTTTAGTATAGCTACATTCATTTTTACTTCAGCTTTTTGTGCCTTGGTTTCCATTTTATTTTATATGATCTTAGTTTAGTTTGTTGTTAGTTAAGTTTGAGTTTTGTAATGTAGCTTACTTGACTCATGTTGTGATTAGCTTTGTTTAGTACAGGTTAGTTGCTTAGCTTAGGGCGCTTTACTTTTGCTTAATTTAATTTACTTTAGTTACATATGAAAAATATTCACACCACTTCACATTTTCCACATTTTAGAATGTAGAGGAGAGATTAATTTTATGAAATTTGGAATAAAACCGTAACATAACAGTGAATACTTTCTAAATGTATTGCCCATTTAGCTTGAGTTGTAGCTCAGCCTAGCCTAGCTTAGCTTGTCTCATCTTATTTTAGATTATCTTAGTATAGTTTATCTTTTAGTTTACGTTATTCTAGTTTAGCTTGAGTTTTATCAACTTTTTATTACTAAACACTCAGTTTAGCATGATTTAGCTTAGCATAGCTTATTGTAGTTTGTTCACTTTAGTTTAGCTCAGCATACTTTATTTTAGCTTGTCTATGGTGGCATAATCATAGTTATCCTGGTTTAGTTTTTTTCTTAGCTTAATTAGCTTAGCTTGTCTTGTGTTATCAAAGTAGAGTTTAGTTCCTCTACTTGATATGAAAACCTATTTTAGTGGTTACAACAGCACCAGCACACACAGTATGTTTTATATTTACAGAATATTCAGATGCTAGGTAAAATATTTTGAGGATTTTTGCTACAAAAGTAAACCAAATGGATTTACAGGAGAAGAGATTACTTTTTTTTTTGCCCAGGGTTCAACCTTACGTGTGTTAATTTATTTCAGCTCCAATTAATTCATCCCAAATTTCACATATTTGTCTTAATCATGTTTAAAATACTAAGAATTACAAATAGTGAATTCCTTCAGAGCAAACTTATAACATGGAGAACAGGGATCAGACTTAATGGATAATTTTCCCTCTGAATTATGAGGAAATAAATTATGCATATCAGAGTAACACAGAACAGTCCTGAAGGCTTTTGTCTGCTCAGTCTTCACACTCTGGCATATGAGTCATTAACTCAACGTTTTCAGGCTGTACTGTCACTGAGCTGGCGCTCCTGTGTTTGCCTTGTTTTTCACCGTTCAGTCACCAGAATGTGGCAACAAAGCAAATCAAATTTCCACACAATGATCAGACGTTGATTAGAGTCGAGTGAATATGAAACAGGTTCAAATAATAATACAGAAGACTGAAGACAAAGTCAACATCTAATATAAGGTCAGACGTTTATGGTTTTTTTCCTCTTCTAATCTTTTCTCAGTAAAAAATTGAGTTTGTAATAATAGTTTTTAATGTTTAATTTCACATGATTAAGTTAGGAGTTAAAACACAATAAAAAGCTAAACTAACAATTACAGTAAAGGAAGAGAAAAAAATATGTTTAGACATCTGTCACTTTTAGACTGGACTGTTGTCATTTTTTAAATCAGAATTTCCCAAAAATTCAGTAAAAGTCCAACAGGTCACAGGGTCATTTAAGAAAGATTATGTTTTAAATATATCATCTGACACAGAGAGCTCCAAAAGGCCAAGTATAATATTTTATTTAAGAACTCGTAGTTTTAGGCGAGATCATGATTTAGACTAGAATATAAATAGATTTTAATGTTCCTCAATGGGGAAATTGTGGTGAACCAGCATTAAAGTGACAGAAAAAATGGAAGATTCACACAATCATAAAATATATATATATATTTTTTAAAGTTAGAGAGACATAATTTACAGCAATGTAGTAATTTAATTTAGACATTTAATATATTTGAACACAAATTTGACTGAGAAATAAGTTGAACTGAACACAACCTGAACTGTTTTGGGGTTCTGTTGTGAGGTGATGAGTAGTCAGTAACTTACCTGCAGTACAGTAGACTCACTTAGTGAACTTTACTTAAAACAATAAAGCTAACAGTTAATCAGAACTAACTACTTAAATAAGGCTAAATCCTAATGTTATTGATGGGAATTTTGGCAGGTCACAAATCTGCCTGCTATGTAATTTAACTTTTCTATATTTACTACAAAATGTAACGTGTGAGTGTATAATTCTTCGCATTCAACTAAGAAGTTTCTGTCCTCTTGAAAACGAACAAAACAATGTAAAATCAATAATGTTCTTTGAACGGATCAGTCTAAAATTCAACTATTTGCACTCCAGAGCAGAGGACTTGCTTGGCCTCCATGTCCTCCATGACTTTACAATCAGGCGGTTTTTCAAACGGCTCATTTTTCAGACACCAAAGAAAAAAAGAAAAAAGATTTGACCCTCAAACTACACAGCCACACAAATTTCTCTTATCTGTTTTGAAGCAATTCTGCAAACTTTCACGCACCATTTATGTGTATTTATGTTAATAATTTAAAATTAGAATTAAATCTCCTTAAAGCTAATGATATTTCAGACAATAAAACAAGAAAATACAGAGTTCCTCATGCTGGAGTTCCTCTTGGGTTGCTAGGTAACGGGGCTGGGCTTTGCTGGGGTTGCTAGGTAACGGGGCTGGGCTTCGCTGGGGTTGCTAGGTAACGCCGCAGTGCCAGCTGAATGTGACTTAATATTTGGAATGTTTTTGAATCAACACTAAAATCATTACCTCATTGCCAAAAGAACGGCTTGGTGTTTTTTTTAATGCTTGGACTGTTTTTAGAAGCAGTTGAGACACAAATGGAAGTATAAAAATGTGAAAAGATTTTTAATTTTGCTCCTCTAAAATCTATCACTTTCTTTTGTAGAGACGCAAAACATTTCTTAAAATAGAATATATATTTAATAGGGTGTCCAAACTAAAGCCCTGTAAAGCACTTCCATTGTTTTGGTCCACATAGATCGTCATAAAGTAAGACCAGTGAAAAGAACAACCACCGGATTAACAGCAGGACTTGACATGATGGGGCATGATTCCCCACCAAGCATAAGAAGGTGTTTCTTCTATCACTTTGGGTTGAGAATCAGGATCTGGTGATAAAACAGGTCTGAGGGGGTCCATCTCAAACGAGACAACTTGAGGGAGGGATGGCAAAGAAGAAGTGTGAGGATTTTAATTTTTTTGTGTTTATTTGAGGTTTCTGTGTCTATTGAGTCTCTGTGTTGTCCTGTCTACCCCTTGATTGATCCCAGCTGTGTCTCGTTCCCTGATTACCCTCTGAGTATTTAATCCCACCAGTGTTCCTTGTTGGGTCCTTGTCTAATCTGTCTTGCCTTGTCTAGTCGTCGTGTCTGCTGTCCTAGTCTTTTGTCAGATAAGTTACCAGTTGCTACCAGTACTGAGGCTTAGCCTTCCGCTCTTTTCTGTGCTGCCTGGACTTTGGACCTTTGCATCTGTGACTTCATAATTAAAATCATCACTTCTTTCATTTTAGCCTGGGTCCACAGCGTCTTCCTCACCACCTCTCCACGGCATATCATGACAAAGTGAGAAGAAATGTAAAAATTATAACAGCGGGAAAAGGTTGAGAAGTGAAGCAACACGGTAGGTTTCTGACTAAAAAAAGACGACCCCATGGCCTTTCGATGTGCAGGAGGAATATTTCAGTGCTGGTCACTGATTATGAGACATGCTACTGACCTGTCAGGACTCGTTTCTTTTCCGAGTCAGAAAGGAGAACACAAGAACAGTGCAGTGTATGATTTGTGTGTGTTCATGCTGAGTTGTGTAGCGAGACAAAGGTCACATATGACTTAATGCCCTTTAAATCAGGGATAAACTAAAGGTCCCTCATTAGTCTCATTACTGAGTGTTGCTCAGGGATGTAGTAACCTAAGTTTTAAGCTGGCACATGGTGACTTACAACATAGTTTGATAAAGTATGAAAACATTTATGTGGAAAATGAATCTTTAAATGAACATCTAAAGACAAAGACTAGTTTTAATGTGTTTTTGTTTTTAATAAAGACATAATATGTTTCCCATTATGTTTGTTTTGCTCTCTGTTTGATGCATAACTCAAGAAATTTTGTTATAACAAGCTATATATCCAAAATATGTTCTTGCTTAAACAAGAAAGGTCATAACAGTGAAATAGTAACACTTTGGGAGATGTTTTTGTGTCATTCTTTGCACTTTTATGTATTTTTTATTCCTGTTATAACAAAAGCATTCTCCTACTGCTCCTGTATTTATTTCCAAATTTGCATCAAAGTAGCAGATAACCAAGATGATGTACCACTAAACCCTATTGATGCATATTTTACACATAACAAAGATCATGTTGAAGGCACTTCGTCACCATCTAGTGGTCAAAACTTTGCCTAATTTGACTCATTTGCACACTCATTCCTGCTTGCTTAATATCTGACTTATTTTCTCATTATTTCAACTGTTGTTGTTGTGGGAAATAAATTGAAGTGATGAACATTTATTTTCATTATATTTCTGTTTAGTTGAAGCCAAAATATATGTTCCTTTTGGTTTTATTTCCCTTTGTTTGGTTTATTTTTCAAACAGAAGTGTGGTGCTGGAAGTGCTGTTTTATTATTTAGAGGATATTCTTCTGCTCCTTTTTTGTTTTTCTTACATAAATAAGACACATAGAGTGAAGTTGTATGAGTTGTATTTAACTTACACCCACAATAAACACAACGTCAGCTTCAATTTGCCTCGGCATTTAAAACAGTGAGTCACTCTGTTTATTTTTAGACCACACAGTCAGAAGACAGTTAGATTATAATGTTTTTGGATTTAAACTTAGAGACTTCTCTCCAACTTGAATGGCGTCACGGTTAATTTTATTTTCATTTTGTACATGTTTAGATGTTAAAGTGTAATTTCTACTCCATCACCTTTCATCCTGAGGATTGGAGAGTTTTTATTGTTAAATGTTTTTCCGGCTAGTGCAGTATGGTTTAAAAATAAAATCTCTGATTTTTTTTCATACCAGATTTGATTTCCAATTTTAATTGACTTTTGTCATTTTTTCTTTTCTCAAAAAAATGACAATCTTTTATTTAATTGTCCCTTTTGTGACTTGGATAACAAAGTGCTAGAGCCAAGCTATGAGAATTTTTGTTTAATTACAAGAAAATAATTGCACAATAATTTCCTGCTGTAAATATTTGATACTGATGTGTTAAAGATTACTTAAAGTATCATGAAATTTGTACCAAAGTATAACTTCCCAACATTCCTCATTTTAATTTTTTGCTTTTTGTGTTGAAGTTCTTATAAAGTTACTATTATTCTCCTAATACCATGACTGTACTCCCATAATATTAGGACATTATCTGCATGAATTAATTGAACTTTGAATTCAAGTCAACTCCATAACGAAGCATCAGGGACATCATAATTTTCTTAAAAGAAGCTGTAAAACACTCTTGTCAAACAAGATGGCCGCCCTCTAAACTATGGTAACTCAATGAGTCCATTAGTGAAAAATAATCCAGATTTTTTACAAATTTAATCTTCAAAAAATAACAATTTGATTAAATGTTCAAATTAATTTATCGCCCAGACCTATTTAAAGCTTTTTTTTTGTCTTCTTGCGATTCTTCCAGATATTTTACTCGTTACTTATTGGCTCAATGAAAGGTTTATGGGCTCTAATTCAGTTGAGTACATTTTATTTTGCTGGTTGCTCTACTCTGTTGCTGGTTCCAGTTGCCTTTTTTGGCATTAAGCTGTTCTTTCCCCGAGGAAAGAGAAAGGCAACAAAGACGCATCTTATCCTCATGTTGCAGAGTTGCTCAAAGACTAAAACACCAAATTTACATGAAGATTACCATTAATCACTCTCATACGTTACGAATATTGGAAATAATTGCTTGTGAGTTTATAATCTTTCCAAACTCTGCGAGAGGAGTTTGAGTTTTGGGTTATTCATGGTTATTGGGGCAATAAAAATGAGCCGAAAGTGAATATTTAGAGGTTTGAGGAGAGACTGGAGAAGTTTCTAACCTTGGTTTGATAGATCTCCAGACCTCCTGCTGCTATCCTGGCAACACCTCCATGTTCATCACGCATCCTTCGGCCTGAGCTCTCGTTCATCATTCTGCCGCTGAAATATGAGCCATGGCCCTCACTAGTGCTGCATCTGATTAAATGCGAATGAAAAAACATGAAAAGCACCGCCAGGCAGCCAAGTTCAGGTTTGTTCCCTGCAGAGCCAATGGGAAGTGTTTGTTTTCCAAAACTCGCCGCCATTCAGCGGTAAATTCGCTTCCATCTGAGTGCCAGACTTTCAGCATTTAATTAGGGGAAAGTGATGAAATGTTCTGGAAATTAAGGCTGAAGTGGCGGTGGAAGTGGAGCGGCCACTGGCTCTGAGCGCCAGAGTCCAGCAGAAGTCTGTGATCATCTGAGACGTTTAGTTTCTGGATGTCTTTCTGTGCGTCCCAAATGTCTCCGGTCCGCTTGGGGGTGAGACGTGTCTTGTCTGTGTCAACTCCACAGACAAGAGTCTGCATTTTCTTATTTTAAATAAACTCAAGGAATTAGCGAATACTGAACCACGAGTAGGCGAAGATCTGCTGCAAAATTCTGTTTTAATCTTTGTGTGAAATAGAACATCAAAAATTGATTGAGTTTATATATAAAAGTGGTGTCCAAACGTTTTTTCCTGGAAGCCAAAACTGACAAATTTAAACTATTGTCAAGCCACAAAGCTGATTAAATTAAAAATGCAAAAAGTAGCTTATTTTGTTTGTTTTTTTTCTTCTTTTTTTATTTTTACCTACTCAGCAATAAATATTTTTTTAACTATATAATTGAAGATCCAAAACATAAATAGGGAAAAAAAAACTTCCTGTGGGTCATCAATTTTCTATCTTGTTGGCCAAAATCTTAACTTGTAGTCCAAACAAAATCGTTTCAAGGACCACAAACGGCCCCTGGGCCACACTTTGGTCACCTGTGGTGTACGCCACAGAAATAAACAAGCTGGAAATAATGATTAAAATCTCCATTACTCATAATAAATGTTAAAAAATGCCTTTGCTGCTTTTAATTTAATTTCTAATCTTGATTTTGGTTCCAAATTTGTGCTTCAATTTCTTGATGTTGCATTTTGATTTCCATGGAGACCAAAACAGAAAACCAGGACAGAAGAGCAAAAAGTGAAAACCGTCACATCCAGGGAGGACGAGTGTCGGTCAATGAGACCAGAGAGGGACGAGCCGCCGCATTTGTCTTCATCTCTCTGATCAGCCACGGCACAGAGAGGGGTCAAAGGTGAAAGATGATAGATGAATAATAATCATAAACAAGCAGCACAAAGATCTGCTGCTGCAGGTGTGAATTCACTTCAGGTGTGTTTGCATTTGATTTATTGTGATGAATATTCTCATTACTCAACTTTGCCCTTTCGATGTTTCTTTACAGAAATCAGAAGCTACATGTTTATTGTGTGTGTTTGAGAGACATGGTGGATTACTGGGAGTTCTGGTCCAATCAAAGGAGGAAGGAAATGTTTGGTTAGACAGAATATTTAAGTCCCACAAGACATACAAATCTTTACAGACATAATCGACTTTTCCAATTCACTCTTCTGACATCATGAAAGGCTTAGGAAGTAGGTCATTTTGAATGTAAATCATATATGGGTGAAGACATGTCGTCTCTAATAACTCCTCTCACTGCAAAAGCAGAAAGTTTTACCAAGTACTTTTGGTCTAATAACTTGTCCAAATGTCTTAGTACACTTGAAAGAAGACAAAACTAACTTATAAGTAAATTTTCAGCAATAAATATGAGTCAATACTTGATTTAAGCATTAAAATATTTGTAATGAATTAATTGAAATTAATGTGTTTTAAGTTTTTCAGTTAATAAATTGTATTTTACTGTAGTTTATAATATTTTTGGGTTCTTAAGACAATAATTTTTCTGATGTCTGAATAAATGGATGGTAATTTGTTGCAGTAGGAGTTTGTTTTTTCCTCGGTGTCTGTGCCAAATGAATGATAGGTATTTTGATTTTAGCATTGAATCAGAGATGTTTCCCAGATTCAAGTTCAGATGAAAGTATTGCGAAGAAAGTCAGAGTTGAATTTCTAGTTCCTGTATTTTGCGTGTTTGTATTTTGATCATTTCTTTGTTTTATTTATTTTTCACAGATCTTATATTCTTTTCAGTGTATTTTTTTGTTATTTTCTTTGTCTTTGTTTACTGTTAATCTTTACCCCTTGATTTGTTTTTCCTTTTTCTTTTACAAACCTTCCTGCAGGTTGAACGATTGTTCATCAAGACCACTTTTTTAAAAGTTTGGCTGCTTAGAAAGGAAGTGTAGAGAAAAATGAGGACTGGTTTAAAGCTTCTTGGTGACAGTGGGTTACTCACCTCCCTCTGTGATCATTATCACACATTTCTCAGCTGCTTCTCAACTCCCCTCCTGTAATAGTGCACATCTGTCTCCCTCGTTATTTATTCCACATTTAACTTGCGGCCTGTCATTTATTTTCTCACCTATTTGCTGCACAAAGCTGGAAACCCTTTAAAATTGAATGAATGTTTGGACACTTTCAGAAAAGCTTTAGGTCTGAATAAAGATTCCCGAGCCCAAAAAGCTTTCTGGTCTTACTGGAAATGAGGAAAAGTACAGTCAATCAATCTATTCATCTTACCTTCATTAAGTCCTGATATGTGAAACTCTATTAATAAAAGATCCATGCTTGTTTCCTGGGACGCCACAAATAAATATAAGAAGATGAAAGCCCAGTCACAGTGCTGTGCGATATAAGATTAAATTAAATGTCAATTAATGCATTTTGCATGATTAGTTAAAGCAAAACTGTTACATTCTTTTATCTGCTTCCCATTTGCTGAATCTAACCCCTCGTTTTCCCTTCAGATGTGCTAATTTCATTATTATTTTTTAATATATTTTGTAATTAACTTAAACAGATTTGGCAGATTTTCAGCACTTATAAGCGCTTCCTTTCAAACCAAACACTAATAAGCTCTAGGAAGGTAAATTGATTTTCTGCTCTGACAATAACAACCATAAATCTGAACAGTTTCTCTCTTGAGTTTGGATTTGTTTCTTCCCTTTCCATCTCTGGGGTAAAAGCTGTGATCAGTTCTCCTTTGAAGCTATAGCCTTGCGTTTTAATATTGATCAGGGATCGATAAGGTTGTTGTTATTGTATGAGAGTCCTTTGTTCAGCTGAAGGTCTAACGGTTTAATGGTTCTGCAAAATAAATCTGAAAACCTTTGTGGGATCTGAAAGTCGCAGCTGATGGTTGAAGCTAAACTATCCAATGGAAATTCTTTAAAGAAAACTTTTTTTAATGCACTTTCAGTGCCTGAAAGGGTTAAAAAAAACTTATTTGGAAGCAGTGGTACAAATTTTCTAAAAGTTGACTTATTATGCAAAAGTCTAATTTTCTACATTTTAATTCTTCCACTTGGGTCTCAACTGAAAACTTGAAAAAACGATCCAGACGTTTTTTTTGGCAATGAGTTAACGTTCTTTGGTGCCTGGAAAACAATATGTTTCAAAAACCTCCAGGTTGTTTAGACACATTCAATGGCAACTGAACCGTTACCTAGCAACCCCAGCGAAACTCCAGCCCGTTACCTAGCAACCCCAACAGAACGCCTTCTGAAAAGGCCAGCTTAAAATCTCATCTAAGAATGATTTTGTGCAAATAATGTGCTAAACATGTTTTGAATAGCCCAGAGACCAATGCTAACCTGTTTAAGGAAGCAATATAAGTCACCTTTAATGTTTAAAACAAATAATTGTAAATTTGTAGGGAAGGTTCTGACACAAAGCGATTAGTGAGGATAAAATGGAGAAAGCAGAGAGAGTTGTTGTAAACGCTGTAAAGTTTCAGCGGTCACTTTCACACACTCTCGACATTCTGAACTTCTCTTTTCTCTTAATTGAAGCACTAATGAGGATTCATGTGGTGATTTTTGCACAGATAGTTACTCATTTTTCCTAAATTACTCCCAGTAGTTTTTGACTTTTCTGGTTACGGACGGCGAGTTGGGGATTCTTCTGGCAGAGGATCTGCCAAATAATCAGTTCATTCAATTTATCTCTTGATACCCTTTCTTCTGTTTTTTTTTATTTTACTTTTGCTCTGGCAACACATGGACCGTTAAATTGAGATTATTAATCTTTTTTATTCTCTTTGTCCTTGTGTTTGTTTGAAAGGACTGATGTTTATCTTCATTTTCATGTTGCTGTGTGAGGTCGAGCAGATGCCAAGACAGAGCATGTAAAATTATACCGTAAACATCAGTATCCCAGTTTTGCTTTTTTATTATCCCGTTGATTCAGTGTTTGTTGAATGGTACTGTGAGCTAAGCTTCAATATAATTAGGTTTATAGTTTGATCCTTATTTTTAAGAAGGACTGTCCAAGGGTCTTGAATTGATGAGCCTGGATTCTCATAAACTTTTAAAGAGGTCTTGAGCGACAGTTTTTTTCTGCAGACTTTAATTACCTTGTTGGCATTTCTTTACCAGCTTCCCTTACTGTCTTTCTCCACATCATTCTCCTGAATTAAATATTTATATTGTACATATTTATCAATGTTTAGTTGAGAAATGTGTGGCTCCAGATACATGTTGGCCACCTGCTGCCAGCACAACCCAGAGTACAGAAACTAAACTTGCATTTAGTTGTGTGTGTTCGTCATAAGAGGTTCTTTGGTATGTTGAGCGTTGCAGCAACAGGAAACAACTCGCTTCAGTCTTCCCTGAAATTAAAATTTAGCTGCTCAAACTAGGAACTTGATGTTACGTGCCTTGCCCAAGGGTACATGTGGCAGGAAGAAGCTGAAATCAAACCCCAATCAATGACAGTGATGCATTTCATTCTTGAAAGAGACGTTTTTCTTCAATCTTCAATTTAGCATGTTAAAAAAATAGCTAGGTGTCTCCTCAGATAATGTTTTTCTGCCATTTTAGAGTTTCTACGCTAGTCAGCTAAGGCCTTGTCACGTGATCAAAAGAGCGTAATTTGATTGGCTAAGAGCTGCTCTGTGCTACTTAGTGCTGATTGCTTTGGCTTCGGTCATCAGAAGGCCGCCACATTTTCAAGCAGATGTTTGCAGCTGCTCTTGAATTTTTTCAGGTGAAATTGTGTTGTTAAATTTTGAAGGTGAGATTTTGCCGACAATTTTTGCAGGTAAAAGTTTGAAGGTCAATTTCTGCAGCTCAATTCCTGCTCTTGAATTTGTGATGTTGCATTGTTGAAGGTGAATTTTTGCACATTATTTTTCTCCAGTTGAATTTATGAAGTTGAACTTTTGCTGTTGATTTCTGCAGATGAAAATTTGAAGATACATTTCTGCAAGGTAAATTTTTGCTGTTCAATCTTTAAAGGGGGAATTTTTGCAGACAATTTGTTTCAGGTTGATTTTTATAGGTGCATTTAAAGTAAAACAAAAAAAATCATGTGCATAATTACATAGCATAAAAATTTAGCATTATAAATTCAATGTCTAAAAAGTCTGTTTTTAATTACATTATTTTCCTTCCATTCTGCTGTTGCTACATGGAGGATTGAATGCTTCAAGTCAGTGAATCAGTAGAAAATGTTTGACTTAAAAACTGAACTTGACTGCACTGTTTGATAAGAATCAGTTTAAAATGCTTGTAACTGACTTGTAATCTCTCCGTATCATTTAACAGAATTGCGTTTTTGACATTAATTGTGAATTATTACATTGATATGTTTCAGTCACTGTGACTGAAAAGAAACTCCAACCAATGTCTGATACAGAGAATGAACCAAGTTATAATTCAGCTGCTTAATGATGAAGTGGATGATTCAGTGTTTTTAAAAAGCTCCCTAAATAGCTAAGACACACACGCTGTTTAAGTTGCCTTTGGGCAATCTGTCACGGAGCTAACAATATGGCAGCATAATTTCCCGGTTAAAATTCAATTAATGTTAATGCGAGATAAATTTCCTCTCAAAGCAGCTGATCGACGGATGAAAGGAGAGACGAGGAAGATGACAGATTGTTTTGAGAAAGAGTCTTACTATTAATAAATGGGAGCAAACATAAAAAATATATTTATAATTTAGGTTATTATATAGATGATGCAAGTATTATACAATCTATTATGTTTTCTTGTAATATATTAAAATATATTGCAAAATGTACAAATGATTGCGCTTTTCAGTTATATTAAACTGAAAAGCTATATAAAGCTATATTAAACTGAAAAGTTATATATATATATATATATATATGCCAGTAATCAGATACCCTGCTGGAGTAATTAGTTGGCCAAAGGAGGAGATAAAAGCCACGGATATTAAGACTAGAAAACTACTAAGAATGCATGGAGGGTTCCATCCCAAATCCAGCACCCTGAGACTGTACACGAGCCGCAAGGAAGGAGGCAGAGGACTAGTGAGTGTGAGAACCACAATCCAGGACGAAACCACTAAGATCCATAAATACATCAGGGACAAAGCCTCAACAGACAATGTGCTCAGTGAATATCTCAGACAACAGGGAACGGAGGTTGAGGTGCCAGAGATACCATCATGGGAGGACATGCCCCTACATGGGATGTACCACCAGCAAATAACCCAAGTGGCTGATATCAGTAAATCCTACCAATGGCTGGAAAAAGTTGGACTCAAGGACAGCACAGAGGCCCTCATCCTGGCCGCCCAGGAACAGGCCCTAAACACCAGAGCAATAGAGGCCCAGATCTACCACACCAGACAAGACCCAAGGTGTAGGTTGTGCAAGGAGGCCCCTGAGACAGTCCAGCACATAACAGCAGGGTGCAAGATACTGGCTGGGAAAGCGTACATGGAACGACATAACCAAGTTGCAGGCATAGTGTACAGAAACATCTGTGCAGAATATGGACTGGAAACCCTGAGATCAAAGTGGGAAACACCCCCAAAGATGGCGGAGAACGCCAGAGCTAAGATCCTGTGGGACTTCCAGATCCAGACAGACAAAATGGTAATGGCGAACCAACCAGACATTGACGTAGTGGATAAACAACAGAGGAAAGCCGTTGTGGTAGATGTAGCAATACCAAGCGACTACAACATCAGGAAAAAGGAGCAGGAGAAACTAGAGAAATACCAGGGCCTCAGGGATGAACTGGAGAGGGCCTGGAAGGTGAAGACCACAGTGGTGCCTGTGGTCATCGGGGCCCTCGGGGCTGTCACCCCCAAACTGGACCAATGGCTACAACAGATCCCAGGAACAACATCAGACATCTCAGTCCAGAAATGTGCAGTCCTTGGCACAGCCAAGATACTGCGCAGGACCCTCAAGCTCCCAGGCCTCTGGTAGAGGACCCGAGCTCAGAGGATAAGAACCTACGGAGCCCTCTAGGGGACATGGGGAATTTTTTTTCTTTTGCGTTCCCTCGCAAAACTTTTGCGTTCCCTCGCAAAACCTTTTGCGTTACCTCGCAATACTGTACTGGTCAGTTATGCAGCATAATTGAACACTGCAAGCCTTTCTTACGGTGGGTGCCGTACTTTATGCTTTAATATAAGGTTATGTGAGGTATTTCCATGAATTTTAATATCTTTTTGTGAAATATCTGAAGTTTTATATCTTTCTTTAGGATAGAAAGGCACCACAAACCTACGATATAAACAGAAACCTTCCGTAAGTAGGAAAGAAATAAAAATACATTATAATTTGGACTATTTCTGAGTTATTATCGCGGGTAATAAATCATCTGACAGTTTTGATTGTGTCTCTGTTGTGTTCTAGTCTGAATGGTTTAAAGAGCTGCTTTCAGTGCCGCTCCATCTCAGCCTTAACAGACATAAACATGCAGTAATAAATCGATTTTCAATCAGTGTTTTGCACCAAACAGTTAATAATAATAAACAAGTTTTCACTGAGGCTCTGTAAGAGCCATATGAATGAAATAAGTAATTATTGATATGACAGGAGCAGCGGCTTTGACACTTGTGTGGTGGGGGTGTCGATGTGGGCGTGACGTCACCAGGTATGAATGGGAAGGATACTGGCTTTGTGTGTATTAGGAAGCAGATGAGCGGGGCGGTCAGTCCTTGCAAAGTTTGGAACCTGATCATCAAAATGGAATAAATCGATAATTGTGACAGAACAAAGAAAAGGTTTGGAGTTGATTGATAAACGGACAGATGAGATTCCCAGAGTTAACCCAGTGCGGCCCTTTACCATCATTAGTTTGTCGTGTTTTTAATAATAAAAACTTGTTAACAGTAAAAACTGTTTGGTGCAAAACACTGATTGAAAATTGATTTATTTTTTACTGCATGTTTATGTCTGTTAAGGCTGAGATGGAGCGGCACTGAAAGCAGCTCTTTAAACCATTCAGACTACGAACACAAGAGACACAATCAAAACTGTCAGATGATTTATTACCCGCGATAATAACTCAGAAATAGTCCAAATTATAATGTATTTTTATTTCTTTCCTACTTACGGAAGGTTTCTGTTTATATCGTAGGTTTGTGGTGCCTTTCTATCCTAAAGAAAGATATAAAACTTCAGATATTTCACAAAAAGATACTAACATTCATGGAAAAACCTCACATAACCTTATATTAAAGCATAAAGTACGGCACCCACCGTAAGAAAGGCTGGCAGTGTTCAATTATGCTGCATAACTGACCAGTACAGTATTGCGAGGTAACGCAAAAGGTTTTGCGAGGGAACGCAAAAGTATTGCGAGGTAACGCAAAAGTTTTGCGAGGGAACGCAAAAGTTTTGCGAGGTAACGCAAAAGTATTGCGAGGTAACGCAAAAGAAAAAAAAATTTCCCATGTCCCCTAGAGGGCTCCGTAAGAACCACCCGCGGTGGGTGAGAAGGGAATTTTTATATATATATATCCCAAAATATGTGTAATTTTATATTTATAAACATCCACCATCATGCATTATGATGTAGTTTTGAAAATGTATTGATAATCTGAAGCCATTTTAAATAATTTTTCAAAGTTAGATGTTTTCATATTCATACTTTTATTTTGAAAGCGTGTCTGCCGTTTCCTTTTCCCTTCCTTCTTAACGTTTTTCACCGGATCTGTTTAGAGCGGTGCAGCAGTAATTGACAATATGACTAGTGATAATAATCGTGTAATATGAATGTATGGATGTTAATTATCACTACTTCTGCTGCTGATTTATTTCTGTAGCTTCTAAAATGTCCAATTTTACTGTCAGTGTGATCGTGAGTTAGCATTAAAGCTAACTAACTTAGCGGTGAGCCGTTAGCTTTGAGACAGCAGTGCGTCAACTGGGGGATATTAAAAATTTGAGTTTATAAAAGTTTGGAATTAATACATTCAAAATGTATGTTATTACATAAACTTTTCCTGGAACGTAAAATTATTATTCCCCCCCATGAATATGCAATTTGTGTTTTTATACCACCAGAAGCAGCTTGATTGAGTTGTGCTAAACGGATTTCTGGATATTGATAAACTGGGGGGGAAAAAAATATAAAGTTGTAAACCACCTTTATGCACTTTCAGCCTTACTTCCCTGTTCATTCATAATCATAAATCATAGCATTGCGGTACAACACTGCGAATTGTGTTTGGCTCTCGCCTTGATGAAGGCTGTAATACAGAATCCTTAATCTGCTTTTCTTCCTATTATAATTCCTGGATTAATCAGAGCATGTTAATGTGTAGACAGGAGAAAGTAATTTTTGTGCCCCGCTTTCTGAAGAAAGACAAATTTACTCTTGCTCTGCTTTGAACTAAGAAAAGGAAAAGACGGAGGGATCTGTTTGGGACATGAACTTGTTTATGTTCCACAGAAATGCACCAAGGGACAACACAAACACAGATGTACAACTGCAGTGTTTGTTAAACCTTTTCTTAAGGACAATAAAGACTTTAAAATATCAGTTCAATGAAATGCTGACTGTCAGTTTGTTATGCCTGAAAAGCAAGAAACAAGAACTCCTGTGGCACAACATGTTTGGATGAAAGATTCAGATTTAATGAGATTTCTCATTTTCAAAGTTGGAAAGATTTATGGAAAGTTCCCCTGAATTCGGTTTGATAGTTGTTGATTTCTCACCATCAGGGATTGGTGTTGGATTTAGGTTTGAACGATGGTTAGGAGGAGTAGCGTTGGGATGAGAAGGGTTGGGTTCCGGGTTGTAAATACCGGCAAAGCCTTCTTAGATCTGAACAGCATGAAATTACTGATTGAATTGGTTCATAGTTTTAATTAATTCCCCAAATTTCTGGCATGGAAATGGGAGACATGAAACTGTTTTCCTAAACCAGGAATACATCTTCCATTTAAATTAAAATCAACACTATAACAAAGCAAGAAGAATTAGAAATTTGCTACCATATGGAAATAACTGAATGAGGGGACAAGAAGAAGAAGTTTGGCATCTTTCCTTTTAGCTTTTCAGAATAAATTGCAGTCTTGCTTATTTCTGTGTTTGTATCAAACACTGTAAATTAATCAGACTCATAAACATACTGATTATTGGCTTCATGCAAACACATTAACATTTCTGACGCTGCATGCCACAAAGTCACTGACAATCCCTGAATTCAAACAGGAAACAACTTTATTTAAACAAAAATCAGTTCTCAGAAACACTAGCGGACCAATAAACATTTAGAAAGTTATGACCAAAGTTTTGAGGGTGATAAAAACTTTTAGATTAGTGCTTAGAAGAATTTTCATTTATTGAAAGAAGTTTTATTTCCTATTATAGTTTGGCTCATTAAAAATAAACAACCACATCACTTTGAAAGTCTATTTAATGCTTCATATTTTAGTTTTCTGTTTCAGATCATTAAGCAAGTATCATTTGAAGATAAACTGAGTTAAATAAAAACAACACAATGTTGGAAAACAGCTATGAAAACCAACATATCTCTGCAAAAAAGTAATTTTTTGGCATTTATTTAACCACATTGTTGAGTTTTCAACCATCAAAAGCCTAATTAAGGTCCTACCACAGCATCTCAATTGGATTTATGTCCAGACTTTGACTAGGCCAGTCCAAATGTCAGTGGGCTTTGGATATTTGTCACTCATTAGTTCTCAGAATATTTTCCTATAAGTCTTTGGGATCATAAATATATAATTTGGGAAATGTGAGACAATGCTAGTTGTTAGCCTCGTTAAAGCTAACGCTAGCCATCTTATTAGCGGCGCCAGGCAGCCATTAATCAAGTCAGTAACTGACATTGGAATAGATACATAGCATGTTTGCTAATCAAAACTTGACTTATTAAATGTTTTAAATTATTTTTAAGAGGAAAAAACAAAAATATCTCAAATGTTGAACCCATGAAATGCAACCTTTGTGTGACTATGATACCTTTTTGGCCTTAACTGATGATTTATTCCTTTAAAATTTTGTAAGACAAATTTTAAATGATCTAGAGACAGAGAATGACCAAGTTTACACCAACTTTGCCTGGGAGCTCAAGCCCAAAAGCTAAGCTATGCTAAGCTAGCTAGCTAAGTCAAAGTGCATCTAGAACTGGTTAAAGGAATATTACAGTGAGTATGTGGGAACAATAAGGATGAACGACAAATAAAACAACAGAGAAGAAAGAAACATTTATTTTTGTAATTACTTGAAGCATTTTATTGATATTAGTGATTCAAGAAGAGAAAAATCTGCCCGCTTGGTTTATTCAGAATAAGAGAAAAGGTTCTGTTTTTATAAAACCGGCCAGGAATAATCTCCAATGCTCTGGATCACTGTGGTGTTAAAAACAGAAAATGAGGCTGAAAAAGACTGAAACTGTGAAAGAGACTAATGCTGCATCATGTTTATGATGCTATGAATTATGAAAATACTCGCAGCGTAGCAGCTGTTTATTTTTTTGTCTAATTTATTATAGTAATTTTGCTGCTTTCTCAGAACGACAATTTAATATCAAGTTCATTTTAGGTTAAACAATAAAAATACCAGGTCAATTAGTAGAACAGAAAGAAAGCAAAAAAATTCCTCCTTTAAGAAATTTGCTTCTTGAATCACAACCACTTGGTGATATACTAAATAAAATTAACTTAATCTACACCGCTCTACAGCCCAATATGGAGTTGGGACATTGTGTAAAACATAAATAAAAGCAAAATATGATCATTTGCATGTCTTTTCCAACCCATATTCAACTGAACACAATACAAAGACATAATATTTATTGTTCAAACAGATAAACTTTAATTTATTCAGCAAATTTAACTTATTTAAATCTTATATGCCTCCAACACATTTCAAAATGCTGGGATGCCTCAGCATGTTGATAATTTTGCAGTTGTTAAATACTGTTTTCATTTCCATTTATCAATCTCTGATTTAAACTCTTCCAGTTATTTATTGATAATTTATTCTCAGATTAAATAGCATTAGATAATATCATCTATGGAAAAGTATTAGGGCGAGTGAAAAAAAAAAGTCTTTTATGAAAGTTGGAATTTTGAGATTAAAACTTTCAAAAACCTGAGATTAAAAAGTCAAAAATTTTAAGTTAAAAAAAGTCAAATTCTGGGAGAAATTTAAATTCAGAGGAAAATTAGAATTCTAAGAAAAAATTTAAAAGTTTGAGAAAACAGAATGCTGAGAAAAAAGAGTTTCTGGAAAAAAAGTTTTAGAACTCAATTCTTTTGATTCTGAAATTAAGTCAAAATTCTGAGCAAAAATCTAAATAATGAGAAAAATGGTCATAATTCTAATGAAAAACAATTGAGGAAATGTTAGAATTCTGAAAAAACATGTAATTTCTTTATAGTAAACAGGGTTATGAGGAAAAAATGTCAAAATTCTGTGGGAAAAAACCCCAAAATCTAAGAAAAACAACAATTTTGGAGAACTCAAAACTAAGTAAGAAGTAATTCTGAGGGGAAAAAGATTTTTGAGACTAAATAAAGTCAACATTGTAGAAAAAAGTCTAAAATGTCAAGTTTGAAAAAATAAAAATTCAAAGAAAAATGTTTGGATTTTGTTTTATTTTTCTTAAACCTTTCAGTGGCCCTAATTGCCTTCCGTAGATGTCAGAGTAGAGGTAACTGAAGAAAAACTAACATTTTGGGTTTGTATTTCTTCAAAACTTTAAACCATGAACCTGTTTCCTTCACCCTCCTTGTGTGTAACTTTGTGTCGGTCAGAAACATGAACTCTATTTAAAATATCTGAAATTTGTGGTGCAACATGACAAAATGTGAAATCTAAATAAAGTCCTTATGAAGGCTAATTATTGGGTTACTGAATGATTTCACAAGCAGCTTCTGTAAATCTAGGCAAAAACATTTGAAAGCCCAAATATCTAAGGACAATAAAAACAAGTCATCCTCACTTAATTTACCTGCATCATTTCTACAAGGTGAACTAAAACAACAAACAGCTGCCAAAACAAACCAACATCAGAGACGTTTAGATGTGAATCCAGGAAGAATCCCTCCGCTCTCCTCTGTGTTGAGCATTAGGTGTTTCTGTTACGGCTCCACTGAATGGGACTCGGTTTGTAAATCCAGAAGGGAAAGGTGTGTAATGTCAACACAAAGCACTGTGTGTAGCCCTAATCTCACATCTTCAGTCTGCTTTGTACACAAAGCTTCAGAGAGTGTTTGTTCTCGGATTGCAGCGCGTTTCACCTGGATTAAACGGTTCTGCATGTTCGGTTCTGCTAATACAGATGCTTTGTCTTTTTGGAGACCTGCTCCCTTTATTCTGCGTCTCTTTATTCCCTGTAGTGAGCCACCAGAATCACTTTGGGTTTGGGTCCGGCAGCAGACGGGGGTTCTGCAGCAGAGCAGCCGCTGTTCGCCGACAACCCGCGGACCGGCGTTGGGGGCGCCGTGGACGGGGCGGGCGCCGTCACCTGGGGGTCCCTCTCCGGACGTGCGGAGCGGAACGTCTTGGTCAGCCGAGAAAATGTCTTTAAGGTGGAGCCTGATTCTGGAGCGGAGCAGGAGAAGAAGGCCCGGAAACATTTGTGAAACTGCACACAAACACAAGCAGCAGCTGTAAATGTTTATTAATTTAATTAATTAATTAATTAATTATTTTTATTAATTTAACTTAAACAAATCTTGTCCCGGCATTTCAGTCGAAATACTGTATAATTAGGAGCTGGTTTCCCAGGAGGTATGGTGTTTTTTTCTCTGCAAAACTATGAGGGAAAAAAAAATCTGAATTCAGAGATTAGAAAAGTGAAAATTTGAGAAAAAAAGTCAGAATTCTTAAATTAAAAATGTCAACATTTTGAAAAGAAAAATCTGAAGTAAGTCAAAATTCTGAGAAAAAAAGAATTCTGAAAGAAAAAAAAATATTCAGAGGAAAAAAGTTAAAATTCTGACATTAAAAAAGTCAATTTTGAAAAAAGAAGATTAAGAATTCTGAAATAAAAGTCAAAATTCTGAGAAAACAATTGAAATTCTACCAAATTCTCACAAATCTAATCTCAGAAGTCTGATATATATATATATATATAAGTCAAAATTTTGAGAGAAAAGAAGTTTGAAATGAAAACAGCAAGACTCCAAAAAAAATATTATTGGGAAAAACATTACAATTCTGAAATTTAAAAAGTCGAAATTTTGACAGAAACAAAATCAAAATTCTGAGAAAAAAGTTAGACTTCTTAAATAAAAAAAGTCAAAATTCTGACACTGAGGAGGATTTTAGTATCTAAACTAGGACATGTCAGTGGAAACAAAACTGCAGATGCAAACAGGCTTTATTATTAATTTTACTTTGGACCCTGTACGTTTAAAGAAGTAGAAAGACAGTTTTGTGGGCACAAAACAAAGACAATAACAAAACTGAAAAGCTTCTCTCACTCAAAAACAAATAAACCCCAACACATTTTCAGACAGAATGGAAATGGAACCAGTAATCCCACCACTAAACTGGAGTGGCTAAACGTTGGGATGGACAAAGAGAGACGCAGAGCTGAAATAAAACCCGAAGGTACAGATTTATCTGAAGTTACTGCAGCTTTTTTATGTTTCTCTCTAAAAGATTTGTTTTTATAGCTGTACATGATAACTGTCGGATCAAAGGAGATTCAGTTTTTATTATTCTGTAAATCACAAAAAAATCCTGTCCTTTCAAATGGCCTGTAGACTTTTAAAATCCTCTGGAGGTGAAAGAAAAACATGAGACAGAAAAAGTTCAGAAGAAAAGTCAGTAAAGAAGAACAATAGATTAGAAAGAGGACGAATTCAAAGAGAATAAATAAACTGGAGGAAGAAGAAAAACGTAGAAGAGAAGAAAAGTTGATGAAGGGCAAAGATTCCTAAAGGAGGAAAAGAGAGAAAAAGAAGGGAAAAATTAAGAATAGAAGAATAAATTAGGAGTAAAGAAAATGAATAAATTTAATTATAAAGGAAGGAAAATGGATGGAAAGCCAGGAGGAAGAAAAACAATGAAAAAGGGAAGGAAAAGTCAAGAAAGAAGGTAAAGAAAAGAAAAAAGGTGGCAGAAGAAGAGGAAAGCAAATATGTAGAAAGAAAAACATGAGAAATATTTCAGAAGGACACTGGAACTCAGATTATATAAAATAATGTCCAAAAAACAGTTTTAAAAGCTTCATCTTGTTATATATAAACTTATTCTGGAGAAAATTCTAATTTCCCCCCAGAAAAATAATGCGACACAAAAAACCCAAATAAAAAAAATAAACACAAATGCCAAAACTAAAAAAACATTAGAAGGAAAAACACAACAATATAACCAAAATAAAACATAATTTTATACAACACACTATAATCTTAGGTTTATTAATTTTACCTTCTGCATTTGTTGTGTTAAGCTCGAAGTAATTGTTCCAATCTTATTGGTGTTGAATAAAAAGTTCCCCAATAACGGAGCCCTGCGGAACCCCAGATGTGATTGTGTTTAAGATTCATAGTAACAAAATGTTGAAAAATAGATAAAGTCTAAATCAAGTAACCAACTATTTCATACACTTTAAAATCCACCAGTCAGGATGTTAAAATAATACAGAGTATTTGAGTCAAATTGAATCATTTTTCTGTTTTTTTTATCGTATTTGTCGTCCAGCAGGCGTCCCCTAGATAAACGTAGTGTACTTAGTATACTCTTCAGTTCCACATGTATACTGAAAGTCTACTACATTTCCCCATGGACCTGCAGCTTAAACAAAACAAAACCCAAATTCACTTCAGCTGTAAGAAATAAAAAAATTAAATCCACCTATTTGTGGGAGCAGTTTGCAGAGGTTCTTAACCAAAATACTTAAGGCAGACAGAGCGTCAGAAATGAGCCAATTAATTTCTGTTTCCACCGAGGACATCGTGAAATTATACCGCTTTCACAGTTAGCGCTCAATATTAAGTCTATTAGAGTCCCAAAATATTAATCTACTGCAGAATGAAGGGAGGAGGGGAAAAACGCCCCACAGGAAATAAAAAGACTCTTACGCTGAAATGAGGAACAGAAAATAAGACAGAAGCAACGGGGGACAAAATTAAAGACTCGGTCAAATCTGTGAGGGAAAAACCAGCAAAATATCTAGACCTGAACATTCAGAGACACATAAAGACAGTCACAAAGTCAGGCTTTTATCACTTCAATTAGTCTCATAAGACTAATTTACCTGCAAGATCTAGAAAAACTCATCCGTTCATCTTTAGATTCATTGATTACTGCAACTGTGTCTTCACAGGTCTGCAGCTGCAGCTGATTCAAAACGCTTTAGTTTACATATCACTGAACAGCTCAGCATCACAAAACATTCATGATCTGATGCTGTTGTCTTTATTATCTTTGGATCTAAAGAGGAATGATGTAGAGTCAACGCACAGCTTATTACAGATGGAAACCAGAGATCAGACCAAGACCTGAACCTTCAGAGCCACATAAAGACGGTAACAAAGTCGGCCTTCTATCACCTGAAGAACATGTCCAGGAGTAGGGGTCAAAGGACCCCACAAGATCTATAGAAACTCATCCATAGGTTTATCGTTAGTCGTATTTATTACTGCACCAGGTCTGCCTAAAATAAATCTAATCTCCAGCTGCAGTTGATTCAAAACGCTGCTGCTGGCGTTCTGACTAAAACCAGGAAGTTAGAGCATGTCACCCAGTTCTGAGGTCCTTCAATTGGCTCCCTGCAGCTCAGAGACTTTAAAATACTGCTGTTAGTTTATAAATCACTGAACGGTTTATCACCACAACACATTAAAGATCTGCTGTTGTCATAGCAACCTTCCAGGCCTCTCAGGTCTTCTGCCAGAACCAGAACCAAACGAGGAGAAGCTTCTATGCACCGCAAATCTGGAACAAACGATCGAACCACCATTAAATTAAGGCTGAAAACCACAACAAATAGAATATTGGCCAACATATCTGATGTCTAATGATGATTCTAATGATGACAATCGTCAAAATGTAACGTTTGCTTCTGGTTTCTCAAATGTTTTTATGACGTAACAAAGAACTTGTTGCTGAAATGTGATGTACAAATAAACCTAACTGATTTATTAAAGTATTGTGAATTAAATGCAGCCCTTCCAGCCAACATTTTCTGTCAAATTTACTTCAAGTGCACCACATTTCTACATTCAATCTCTGTTATGGCTTTTATTTGCTTGAAACCCTTTGGATACACTTCAAAAACACAAAATCTTACCAAATAAGTTTGGTGGAAATATCTTAGCACACTTGAAATACGACAAACTAACTTAAAAGCATATGTTTAGCCAGATATAGAGGCTTGTTTTAAGTAAATAATTCCTTAATATTGATGTAAATGTTCTTGTTCCATTGGCAGAAAAAATAACTTATAACATGAGAAAAATGTCTTGTAAGTTAAATAATCTACCAATGGAGCAAGAACGTTTTCATAAATCATATAGAATTATTTACTTAAAACAAGTTTCTATATTTTGCTGAAAAGTTACTTTTAAGTTAGTTTGTCTTATTTCAAGTGTACTACGATATTTTCTCTAGAGAGTAAACCAAACTACTTGGTAAGAGTTTGTCATTTTGCAGTGTACAACATGGATGCTGTAAAGATCACCCAAACGCCTCTTCTCTGACAAATTGGGACTTGTGACGTCCTTCATCATTCCTGACTCAAACTGATGGAAGAGAGAATTTAAGAAAACTCAAAGCCTCAACGTTTCCAGCTGTTGCCAAGCTGTTAATTAAAAGCAGCGCAGATTGGGAGCCGCCATCAGTGCTTCCCCGATTCCAGCAGCAGACCCGACTCAGCACCGTCTGTTCAGAGGAGACTGATAATCAGGCGACTACGGAGGGAGGCTGAGAAAGACTAAATTGCGAGGACACCAGAGGACGAACAGATGGCCTCTGCATGTGAGGTTCCCACCATGAGGCGGCGAGCGGCAGCTGCGATCGGGTGTTAAGGGGCCGGTGGCGCGGCAGGAGGCGGAGTAAAAATAAAAAATCTATTTAACACTCAGAGTGACCAGCTAACCTCGTCTGTTTCAGCAGCAAAACATAAAACAGAATCCATACACTGCAAAAACACAAAATCTTACCAAGGATTTTTGGTCCGGTACACTTAAAATAAGACAAAAGTAACTTTTGGCGAGATAAAGAGGCTTGTTTTAAGTAAATAATTCCTTAATATTTATGAAAAATTCCTATTTGCATTGGCAGATTATTTAACTTAAAACAAAATTTTGTTCCCATGTTATAAGTTAATTTATCTGCCAATGCATCAATATTAAGGAATTATTTACTTAAAACTATTTTGCTGAAAATTTACTTTAAATTAATTTTGTCTTATTTAAAGTATGCTAAGATTTACACTTCGAACTAGAGCAAAATTACTTGGTAAGATTTTGTGGTTTTGCAGTGCATTTCTGCAAAAACCAAGGCGGTGACTTAATCTCATTTAATTAAAGTAGAAACAGTTATAAGCCAATAATAAGCTATTAACAGGTATTTATTACATACTATTTCAGAAAAACTGTAGTTAAAGTAAATATATTTTCTGTGTTGTACATCTTTAATCAGGATGTGTCAAAGTTATGCAAAAAATTGGCTTTGTGTCAAACAACTGTTAGATAACAACATCCAAACATGATTTAAAGCATGAGAAAGCAACAAAAAAACCAACACTTTGAAAATATAAAGTCTATCTGAATCTTATTTCTCCGTTCATACACCGACAACGAAATGGAAAAGTTGCAAAGCGATTCCAGACAGAAGTGAGCATAATGTGCCGAAGAAAAAGAAACGCTTTGGGAGACTTACAGGAGACAAATTTATTCATAGGGAACCACAAATAGCTTTTATAATACAGCGCAGAAAGGAAGCAGTGAAACGCTGCAGTTTATCTGAGGTCACAGAGATAATGGCTGCTAAATACCGCATCCCACTCAGCGGGATTATTAAAAAAATGAAACTATAATCTAAATTTAGGTGTTCTACTTTCTGATTGGCCAGGAGGTTTGAAAGGGGAACTTTTAATAAATTTATTATAGTCAGATGTTACAGCACATACATTTCTCAGAACTTGTAAGTGGTGAGCTAAAGGTGACCTATTCCTTAAACAAGTTAGGAAAAGTCAAAACAAGATCATAACATTTCTTACATTAAATTATTCTTAGATTAAGAGATTTTAGTCTGCTCAGTTATGACTCTTTTGAGCTGTTTTTCAGCGTTTTGTCACCTTTAGTCCAAATAAACCTCTGCTGGCCACAGTGGAACTCAACTTGGGTTGCTAGGTAACGACCCAAGCTGAGGTTGCTAGGTAACGGCGCTGTGCCCATGAATTCTGACTTGACAATGGGGAGGTTTTTGAAATGGGTAATTTTCCACACACTAAAAAACATAAACTTATACATAAACTCGAAAAATATTTGAGTGTTTTTTTTTAAAAGTCTGGTTTCTGGTGCAAATATCTTAGTACACTTCAAATAAGACGAAACTAACTTACTAGTAACTTTTCAGCAAAATATAAGAGCTTGTTTTAAGTCAATAACTCCTTAACTTTGATGAAAAAGAACTGGTCCCACTGCCAGATTATTTCACTTAAAACATTTTTCCCACATTACAGAACTTTTTCATCAGTATTAAGAAATTATTCTCTTAAAACAAGCTCATATCTTGATCAGAAGTTACTTGTAAGTTAGTTTTGTCCTAATTTAAGTCTACTAAGATATTTAAAATAGAAACTAGACCAAAATTACTTAGTAATATTTTGTGTTTTTGCAGTGTGCTCAAATGAATCAGCAAAAATGTAAAAACAGCAGTAACTGTTTTTATGTTCATGCTGTGCAAAGCCCTCAAAACTGAATATTTAGCTCTTATTGCAACTTTCCCAAAAGTGAGCAAGTTTTATAGAAATAATAACTTTTCAAGGTGTTTTTTTTCCATAGTTTTTATAGAAAAAGTTGCACCTCAGTGGTGTAAAGGTGTCGCTGGTCCGGGTCGTGAATCTGCACAGCGCTTGAAGTCTTCAACTCGCCTCAACTCGTTAGCGTTTATCGTCATGGGCTGGGAGGAACTGAAGACTGAAAGCGCCACACAGCAAAGCCTCGTCTGCAGCTCCGCAGGTTCTGGTTAACAGTGAGAATTTCCCCCGCCGTCACAACAAGTCAGCCATCAAACAAAACGAAATGTCTCAGGCTGGAAAGTGACAAGTTGAATGTCTGAGCGACAGCCTGAGGGAGACGCAGATAAGAGGAGCGAGCGACGAAGGCTGGGGAGCGAAAAGGTCATCGCCAAAGTGCGCCACATCACACGCTAATCAAAATCAAAGCTGCGTTACCTTTAGAAGATTAAATATAACTCTACATCTCCATGGTCACCTTTGCATCGCCTGCTTGTTCTCCATTCATCTTGCAGTTTTTACTGCACTCAAATTTCATTGTCAGTCCCAAATTCCCATGTCCATCCCGTCTTTAATCGCTCCATCATGACTTTACACTTTCACTTCTGGCACTGTTCCCTGCACCTCATATTTCTTCACCCTGCGACTACTGTAGAAAAAATATTCTGAAAGATACTCACTCAGCTGTTTTTTTGTTTTATGAAAAAAAACAACACATTTCTGACCTCTTAATTGTTGTATATAACAGGTAAAGTTGGTTCAACTTGTAAAAAACGTGACAAAGACAGAGTCATCTCATATTTGCAAACAACTACTAATTTAGACTTGTTGGAGCGTGACGTCCTGCAGCTTGCCGACAATGACTATCATTGGTTTTAGCTGTCAATTTGTCAGCATAACTCACTAAATCTTAAATTATATATACCAAAAAGTAGACGCAGTGCTTTGCTGCTAATTATCAACCTTGTCAACAACAACTAGACAGCAAGGTCAAGAAGTTTTAATAAACAGAATATAGTGAGAGCAAGAAAAGTAGGTCCTTTATGCTAGCTTGACTTTGAAAATCTTACATGTAGATGTGCTGTGGAATTCAGTGTGTTTTGGTTAGTTTTTTTTTTTTTAAATGGCAACTCTCATACCAACTCTGACAAGTAATTAGTAGAGCAGGGGTTTAAATTAGCTAATCAACCACCGCACTGCAAAAACACAAATTCTTACCAAGAATTTTGTTCTCGTTTCTAGTGAAAATATCTTATTACACTTGAAATAAGACATAACCAACTTAAAAGCAACTTTTCAGCAAGACATAGGAGCTTGTTTTAAGTAACTAATTCCTTAATATTGATGAAAAAGTACTGGTTCAATTGGCAAATAAATTTACCTATAACATGGGGAAATGTCTTGTTATAAGTGAAATAATGTGTCAATGGAACCAGTACATTTAATCAATATTAAGGAATTGATTACTTACCAAGCTCCTATGTCTTGCTGAAAAGTTACTTTTAAGTTAGTTTCTTATTTTAAGTATACTAAGATATTTTCACCAGAAACTAGACCAGAAATATTTGGTATTTTTTTGTGTTTTTACAGTGTGGATGACTTCCTGCAATCTGTTCATAATTTAAAATCCTCCAGTGTGACAAATAAAATTATTCAGCAAACAAGACTGAAACAGATGTAATTCTATGGAAGTAAATTATATTTACTTCCATATAATTCACAGTGATGTGAAAAACTAATTTCCAATTATCACAAATGCTTGATGGCAGGTTTCTGTTTTTCAAATTAATTGAATTTTACTTTAATTTAATTAATTTAACTCTGGTTTTATTTGTTTTAAAATAACATTTGTGGTATGGAAAAGAAAAGAGGAGTTTTAATCATATGGCGTTTCACATACATTGTGCCAAAAAAGTTACGTAAAAATAATTTTTTTAAATTTTTATGTGATCAATTGTAATTTTGTCCAAATACAAAGTTGTTATTTGAAAAATACATCAGTATTGTTCCTTTATCTGATGTCACAATATTTTTTTTACTTGCAAGAGTCGTCTACAGTAGAAGGAGGAACGGGTCGGTTCTCATGCTTTTTTGTCTGTCGGCCATATTGGATTTAACAAAAATAATTTCTTGCATTTGCAGCTGATGGCCAGTAGTTGATAATGTATTTTATGATGCATTAGTGTCCACTTCAGTGGTCTGTGTGCATTTATAACATAAAAATCCACAGGAAGCACAAGAAAATGGCTTTTAGGTAGCTGTCCACTGTAGTGACCACTATGCATGAAAGGGCTACTGATGGTACGTCAACAACAAAACACTTCTCTTTTCCAGCAGCCATTGTACAGACCATACAGTGGTAAAACCAGCTGAGCAAATGTGCTGGAACTCAGCGTGGGTTGCTAGGTAACGTGCGGAACTCAGGTTGGGTTGCTAGGTAACAACAGAGTGCCCCGCGAATATGACTTAATTTGTACGTTTTTGAAACAGCTCGTTTTTCAGACACCAAAGAACATTAACTTACTGCCAAAAAACGGCTGGGTGTTTTTGAGCACCTGAGCGGTTTCTAAAAGAAGTCGAGGCTCAAACGGAAATACAAAAATGTGCAAAACGTGAATTTTCAAAAACTTCAGGTCCCCTTTAACACTAATTTGTCTCTTAATATAGTGAAAACAAACATCTGATACCTGACTTGAGAGTAATTACGACTGATCCAGCTCATGTACTCTGAGTAATTCCTGCATCCATTCCTCTAAATCGGTGTCCTTGCATACCATGTTTAAAGAAGAAAAAAAAACAACTTCAGTGACGCCATAGGAGAAAACACACTAATTGGTTTGGTAACATCAACAAAGTCCTAAAGAGAAATGTGCAAACCTCGTCTAAAAATGTCCGGAGCTGCAGGACACCAGCACCTCTCTCTGCAGCAGGATGCATTAAGAAGGACACATGCCACCCAGTATAAAGGCCTTTTCATCAATGGGAAGCACTTGTGCTGCATCAGCACCTGGACACACAGTTTTCATCCCCAGGCATTTCTGAACAGCACAACCTATAGACAAATACTTATTGTAGGAATCTGTTTTAATATAAATACAGCTTCAGAGTACAGAAAATTCCGCTTTATTTGTCTTATTTTTTTGCAGTATCAATGAGAGTTCACACCTTTAATGGAAACAAAAATGTTGAGAAAAAAGTTTCTAATAAATTATTTAACTTATTGCCTTTCTTTAATTCACAGATTAAAATATTAGATTAATAAAACATTTTCAGCCCTGCAATAACTGCAGAGAGGAGTAGAGAAAAACATAAAACTGTATTACTGAGTTACATTTTTGAATAAAGATATATAAACTTTTTATTGAGTAATAATAAAGGTCGGATTTGATATATTTGACAAGAAATCTAGTCAGTAAAAATATTGCTGTATCTTTAAAATTGTACTACGTTAAAGTGGAGGATGGCTATTCAAATGAAAATAAAAATAAAAATCAGCATGTTTTACTTATTTCCATAAAATTGACTCATTTAAACTTTTCTTCATCAAAAAAGAAGACATCTCCTATTGTAATGGGTTCATTTTGTTTATCTAGTCAAATTTTTCTTAACAAAAACTTTGATAGCAGTAATAAAATCTACTGTAAAAAAACCGTATAAACAGTATAAAAGCCTGAAATCATACAAATCTAGATCTAAAATATTCCAGATAGTAATTTATCTTGATTTGTTGGTTTTATTCCAAACATTAATGTAAAACATATCTTAACTACAATAATGTTCTCAACGATTGTCCAAAATCAGAAAAAAACACATTTACAGCAAATGTAATTTTTCAGCAAAATGCAATCTAAATCTTCTGAAGAATAAAAACCAAAGTAGTATGTCTTTAACATATCAAAACCAGCATAATATCCATTGAAAAGTGATCCAAAAGCAATTATCTGATCAAAATCAAGGTTGTCCTATCAGCGCTATTCCTGTTTGTATTAATAAACTAATGACTGAAGATCTATTGATTGTGAAATCCTGCATGCAGTAAACACCTTGATGTTTGTGCTGCTTTCAATTAGAAATGAAAGCAGATTATTTCTCCTTTCTTTATCTCGTCTCCCTGCTCTCTGTCCTTGAAACGCTGAGCAGCCGTGCAGGCGGCGGGGTGTCGCTTCATGTGCGACCTGCCTTAAAGTGTAAACAAAAACCCGGCAGATAGAAAGTGTGACTTCTGCTCACTCCTCCTGCGGGTGTAAATCACACAAAAACTTAATTACTGGATTGGGTGTCACATAATTAGACCCCTTCCCCACATTGACGCAGAACAGATGCCTCTGAGATCCTTATTTTTGTCTTTTTCTAAAATCTAATTGTTGAAATTTATTTTATGTTTCCAAAAGATATTTGAAGATGCACTTCATTAACGTGTTTATCTACACTGAGATAAACATCAGTTAATCAAGTGCAATAAAATTAGGATAAGAAAGCTGGATCTTGAGCCTTAAAGCTATTTGTGCAGTTTTGCGCTCTGGTTTCTAAACCAGACATGTTGAAATTTTAGGAGAAATCAGAAACGTATGCTAAGAACTGAGACAACACATGAAGAAACATGAAATAGATGGCCAAGGCGTAAAAACATCCAGGAGTTAATCTAAACTGGAATTCACTTGCAAAGATAGTTTTTTAAATTACTCATCAATACATATGAGTATATGAATTTAAACTATATAATTAAATGTAGTTACTATGCACAGTGTAGTGGCAAAAATAATACTTTTTTAAGTAAGTCGCGTACTGAAGTATTTCAAATGGGAACGTTTTTCAAGAACATTAGAGTTTGTAGTGCAGACATATAAATACCTAAAAAATACATAATAAATTGTTTAGTTCATAACAATTATCACAAAAATACTACAAAATAGCACAATAAAATTCTAAATTAGGGATGTCCAAAGTGTGGCGTGAGGGCCATTTACAGCCCTCTGGGTGATTTTGTTTGGCCCTTGGTCCACAGTTCAAGAATGGAGTGAATTTGTAATCAATTTGATATTTTTACAAATAAAATCTGCTCACTTTTTATTTATTTAGCTACAAGGCAAAGTCTTTTTCTGCTTTCACCGATTACACTTTACGTTGCTCAAACTTTGCTGCCAAACATAAAAAAGGGATAATAAATTACAATAAAGTTTTGGAATTTAATACATCAACTGTGTGAAACCCAGTTTATATTTCATCACAATGACTTACAGATTCCTTTTCTACAAAAAATATACTACTTCGTTTTATTAAAATATTGTCTTTTATTTTGTATATTATTGAAGCAATAAAGACAACAAAAAATACATCTTTTCAGTATTTTTTTTTAAATTAAGAAAAGTATCCCTTCATTTCTCTGAATTAAAGATTTTTGGTCCTAATGGACTCCATAGTTTGGACTCCATATTGCAGATAAAGTGAGCGTCTCACCTGTTTGTTCATGAATATGTAAATAAAAGGGTTGACCACAGTGGAAAACTTGGCCAGCAGCGACGGCGTGATGCTGGCCGCCGGCGTCAGGAGGTCTCTGGGGCCGAAGGTGGCGAGCAGAGCGGCCACGCCGTACGGCAGCCAGCAGACCAGGTAGCAGACCACCATGATGACGACCATCACCAGAACACGCTGCTCTCTGCGCCGCGTCACCACTGAGCTCACTCTGCGCACCTGCAGGACACAAGACTCTGACTCAACCCTTAAAATGCACTTTGATTAAATAAAGCTACTTGAACTATCAAAACACATCATTTTTGTCAAATTGTAGTAATCTTTCATTTTGTTTACCATTCTGCCGGTCAGTTAAAGTTACTGTGTGAACAAAGACTACCTCTAATATTAGCCTGTCAAATTTAAAGTTGATTAAAACTCGAAAAATACGAACCAATCTGCCGCCACTGAGATTATAAGATATTTGAAATAATTCAGATTGTTTCAGCTTAATCTTAAATTTTGCTCAAAAAGAGGAAGTTCAAAAAGTATAAAAATGTTGAGATAATGCAAAACAACAAATATTATGATTTTTCAACGACTTTTTACATTTCAAGAGAATAAAAAAAAAAAAATAGCAGATTTGTTTTTCTCCATATATCAGGTGCTAATAGTGTCAAAACTGCAAAAGCAAAAATCAGTTCTCAGTTCAGTTGAATCAGTTCTCTGTTTACATACAGAAAGCTAGCAGGACCCAACAACCTGACAGAAACCTCATAGATCAATTATTGTATTGATCCCCTGAGATAAGAACCAACTGGATCTATTAGGACTTTTCTTGCTCCACCAAGGAGTTTCAGAGGCTGACATTTAAATCTGCAAGATCAGACTCTCTTCTGCCAGCATGAATCTTGCTTTCAGGAACGACCTAATGTTCATAAATACGGCACTATCGCTTTAATAAAATCAAAATCGGGTTTTGGTCCAACTCAGGCTTTCTTTAGAAACTCTTTCTCTCTCATCCAATCAGCTCTGTCCAACATCTCTTCCTATTAAAGCAGAACTTTTTTTCCATCATGTCCGTCTTTGACAGGTCACCCTTTGACTGATTATTTTCTGAACTAAGTAACACTGTCGGTGTTACCCGGAGCAGCATGCAGCCTTTCAGTCAAGGTGACAGCTGCTGCGTCAGCTTAATGCCGATCGAGTTCAAAGAATATCCCCACTTCCTGCAGGACACAGAGTTGGTTTTTAATAGATGCATAACCAGAAAAACAACTGTATCTCATTCAGATGAGGGACAAAGTGAGATCAATAACAATAAGGCTTCTGGGCAAAGTCAACATCAGACAATAATGTGGTGAAGAGTCTAAAAGCAACAATCGAATTTTTGCTATATGTGTCCGGTGAGCAAGTGTCAAACTTAAAAGGATGTAAAAGCATAAAGTTTACAACAGAAAAGCTTTACTTTTGTGTGTTTTTATTAAACAAATTAACATTTTCATGATGAAATGACTTTAAAAGAATGTTGCAAAACACAAAAGATATGCATAATTCAAATATTTGTCAATACTGAATGCTTTAGAAGAGTATTTTTTTCAACAGAAGAGTCTTTCTAAAATCAAACTTTGTTTATTTTGTTCGTGGGTAACCAGGTTAAATGTGAAGTTTGTCAAAACTTGTTTAATTATTCTTTGAATTTATTTTTGCTTAGTCAAGAAGCTGTTTCAGATATTAATTGGTGTATCAAGTTCTGTTAGGCTGTTCTTGGCAGTTGGTGATTACCATAGCGACCAGTAACAGACAGCTCCACCCCCATTTTTCTGTTGCCGTCGGTAACTGTGGCATGTATTAGGATCAGCTCTGTGTTTTCTTTACAAGTATTATATTTTAGACAAATGCAGTGTTTCATGAGTAAATTTGTTTATGTTTTGAAAATATTTTTAACTTTTATTATTAATGTTGTTCATTTTAGTTACCTTTAATTGCTGCTAACTGCTTGTTGGTAGATATTGCTTTGTAGTTTAAGGGTTATTTATTGTATGTTAACAACCAGCCTGATTTTCTCTTTTGTTAGAATAAATACAGAGAATCTGAGTGTGTTTGTCAACCTACTGGACCTGAGACGAACATAGAAAAGTTACACATGAACATCTTCGTGACAGTTGAAATTATAGCAGAACCTTCTCCAACAAAACAAAAACTAGGAGTTTGCATGTTCTTCCTCGTGTGTGAAGCCTCTGGTTTTGACAAACTCAACAGATTATATCAGAGTCTGAAAAAGCCTGACAATATGAGAGTATTTGACCTGTTCAGGACAAAAAAAAGTGTGTGCTGTGTAAGCAAGAGATTATCTTCCCTGGAAGCAACTGAGCACCTCGACAGCTGCAGGATGACAGCAGAAATGTGACATTTCACACAAATATGCACCATTTACGACGGCAAAGCACATTTAAAATGCATAAATTTTCAGATTTTAATCCTGATCGTTTAACATCTTTTTTAAAGGTACAGTATCTCAGATTATTTTTAACCAATCCAGTAGTCCATCCATCCATCCATTTTCTGTTCACCCTTGTCCCTAATGGGGTCGGGAGGGTTGCTGGTGCCCATCTCCAGCTACGTTCCGGGCGGGAGGCGGGGTACGCCCTGGACAGGTCGCCAGTCTGTCGCAGGGCAACACAAAGACATACAGGACAAACAACCATTCACACACACACTCACACCTAGGGAGAATTTAGAGAAACCAATTGACCTAACAGTCATGTTTTTGGACTGTGGGAGGAAGCCGGAGTACCCGGAGAGAACCCACGCATGCACAGGGAGAACATGCAAACTCCATGCAGAAAGACCCCGGCCGGGAATCGAACCCAGGACCTTCTTGCTGCAAGGCAACAGTGCTACCAACTGCGCCACTGTGCAGCCCCAATCCAGTAGTCAGTAGGCAATATAAAGTGAATGACACGATTCTTATAAGAAGTTACAAATAGGTAACCTAAGTTGGGAAGATTGTCATTTTTATATGACAGTATACATATGTAGATTTTAGAAAAAAAGTTTGAAAAAATAAAAATAAAAAGTTTAAAAATGAATCCACCCAGCTGTTTTTTGGCAGTAAGTTAATGTTTTTTTGTGTATGGAAAATGAGTTGGTTCAAAAACCTCCCGACTACTTAGTCATATTTGAGAGGTACTCCGCCGTTACCTAGCAACCCTGGGCTGTCACCTAGCAACCCGAGGAAGTCAATCATAGTGTAAAAAACACAAGGTTTTTAGTGTAAATGTCTTAATACATTAAATAAAACTAAACTGAACCACAAGTAACTTTTCAGCAAGATTTAGGAGTTTGTATTTTGTTTTAAAAAATTCCTTAATATTAATATTAAAAAGTACTAGTTGCATTGGCAAATAATTTCACTTGTAACATAAGGAAAATGTCTTGTTATAAGTGAATTAATCTGCCAGGGGAAACAGAACTTTTCCATCAATATTAAGAAATTGTTTAAAAATTACTTGTAAGTTAGTTTTGTCTTTTTTTAAGTGTACTAAGATATTTGCACTAAAAACTAAATCACAAATCCTTAAGATTTTGTGTATTTGCAGTAATTTTAAACATTTTGACACTATTGGCACCAGATATAAGTGTTCAAGTGTTTTTGCAGTGTGGGTCAAATGAAAATACAAAATTAATCAACATTAGAAAAATGAACAAAACTACGGTAGAATGGCCAACAAAGAACAGAACCAAGAGGTTTAAATCTGATTTGAATGCTGTTAAAACCTTCAGAGATCTGTGAAGAAACAAATCTTTACAAACTTTTTTTTAGGTAAACTCAGCGATTAACTTGCTTAATTGCTGACACCATGAGTTTTTCAATTGCCATAATCTGTGTTGCTTCAAGAAAAAGTTTAATTTCCTCTTAGTTTGCCTCCTACCCTAAAACCAGAAACAACAGAGACCCAAATAGAGTAATTAAGAAAAACCCTGTTTGTCAGTTTATCATACTGTAGCTGTTTTGGTTCCTCTTTACACCTGCATGGATCCGTCAGCAGACCTGCCACCACTAACAAGAGGCACACTGAGAGACTCCTCGCTGCACCTGGCTCTGTTCTCCTCCCGTAATTAATTCAGATGGCGCGACCGACAACATGAGCGCAGCACCGATTTCTTTCTGTCCCGTCTCCTCTGCTTCTGCTCCTCGTTCCCGCCGACATCTATGACAGCTTACAGCAGATTGTGGATGCAACATTGTGTCTAACTTACATCAGCGAACTGGAAATGAAGATGATTTTACCTCTGCTGATAGAAACTGGAGTATGAATTAAAGCTGTTTAATGACAGATTCATTTGGATAACAAATCTGATAAAGTCTTGTCTTTATCCCTCTATAAAATGCTGGGATTCACTGCAAAAACACAAAATCTAACTGAGTATTTTGGTCTAGTTTCTAGTGCAAATATTGTAATACACTTAAATTAGATAAAAGTAACTTCTAAGTAACTTTTCTGCAAGATACAGGAGCTTGTTTTAAGTACATAATTCCTTAAGACTGATGAGAAATTATACTTTTACTGTCAAGATTATTTGGGACAAATGTCTTATAATAAGGGAAATAATTTGCTAGTGGAATTAGTAATTTTTCATCAATATTAAGGAATTATTGACTTAATAGTAATTTTATTGTTATTTGTAATATGGGGAAAATGTCTTGTTCCACTGGTAGATTATTTAATTTATAACCAAATTTTTTTTTTTTTTACCAATGTTAATTAATTATTCACTTAAAACAAGCTCCTATATCTTGTTTAAAAGTTGCTTGTAAGTCAGTTTTGTCTTATTTAAAGTGTAAAAAGATAATTTCACTGTAAACTAGACCAAAAATACTTAACAAGATTTGAGTTTTTGCAGCATTTAGGGTGTTTTTGCTTTTTTTTTATATTTAAGACTGATTTTAAACTCAAAGAAAAATGTATATATATATTTTTCCTAACAAATGAAAATCTGAAAAGTGTGGCATGCACCAGTTCTCACTGCAGTTGCAGCTCCTACTCGTTTAGGGTCAGTCTTTTTTCTATTGACCAATTAGAGCAAACAAGACAAACATTACAGACTTACAAATAGAGGTATTGATGATCAAAATAACCAATTTGATAAAGAAATCAAATAAAATAAAATGGACCTGCATGACTGTAGGTCTGCCATGTTGTTCCTAGTTTCTAATGTGACTCTTACAACACTTCATGCAGCCTCGGATATTTCTGCTTTCAAGGAAAAGGAATTTCTCAGTTATAACTGGAGTTTCACTTTATATTACATCCAGTTCTGAGAATCACTCATTCTTTAAAATTGCAACCTTGCAAATTCTTTTGAAGGAGAGCTTTGTGCGAGATCAAATGAAGCACGGCACATAAACTGGGAAATGGACTGGCCAAATTAGTTTCTCATCCACTGGGAATAAATGAAACAGAGGGCCTGCAAATAAAAAAGAAGCAAAAAAAAATAGAGGAACCCAACTTGAAGTTGAATGATGCACAAAAAATGTCTAAAAGATGTAATATATCATGCAAATAAAGAAGGTAAACAGATGTAGGAGATGGATGTGTTGAAATATGCCTCATTAAGTTGTCAACATGCAGACTGATCAGCATAAAGAAGAAATGCTGTAAACAAAGAGAAACACCTACTCAGCCAGAGGCAAAAGATTGTTTGTAGTTTGTCAATCAGCCAAAAAATGAACCTTCTCAACAAAAACAATCATATATGTTTTGTCTATGGGACCCATAACCCATATATGCTACGGGTCTTGCCAGTGGAAAACTTCAAATAGAACGGATTCGTCATTAGCCATAAGAAAGTATGCCAAGTGACATGAAGGGAGCATAGTAAGCATGCAAAATAATTACAACGTTTTCGCCTACATGCAAACTGGTATGTGTGTCACATATACCAACTAAAAACATACATCTATTTGAAACGTTTAGATCTATTATTTGTCGTATTATCATTTATTGTGAAAAGTTCCTTGTCACTATAAGAATTTTTATTCATCATTGTCAAGACAAATTTGTCAAAAAAAATCTGACTAAAATGTTCTTTCTCCCCTATTTTTTTCCACAAAAGCATCAGAAAATATAAGTACATTCAGAAATATGGTTAAACAAAGTTTTTATTGTCACATTTCTTTAAGTGTGTGGTGTCCTGAAAAAGCTTAATTTGAACAGGAATGTTTTTCTAGAGCAGTAAATGCCATTCGGTTACCTAAAAAATAAGTAATAAATATTTTTTAAATCACATTTTTTGTCATTATTACAATAGTACAACAAAATATTGTTATAAATCCTAATCCACGTTAACAACTAGTTGCACTTGTTTTACTTTTAGTGGCTCTGAAGAAGTTTTTGCATCAATCAACAGTGATGCTAACGAACGAACAGAAACGTTTCTCAAACGACTAATATTTGCATGAGCCGTACAAAGAGGGAAATATAAAAACTCCCAATATAAACTAAAACCAAACCAAAATAAAGTGCTGATGTTTAATTTTTAAAACAATTTTGTCTGTTTTTGTTGTAAAAGAAACAGACAGAAATACAACCGACGCGTACCCCATCATCATTTGATGGCTACAACAGTAAATAACTTCAAGTTGTGTTGTATCAGTTTTTGGTTTATGTTTCTTTTTGTTATTTACATAAAAGAAGTGATACGTTTGGGTTTTTTTATATACATTTTAATGATTTACAGAGGGGTAGTTTAGTTTAATTTGAGGGATAAATATTAGCTTTGTTTCTTTTCAGTCAAGTTGTTTTAATTATTGCAGTGGTTTAAAGTATTGATAACAAATGATTACTGAATAATTATCTAATCAGTCGATGTTGATATGACCCAAAATCTTTGAAGAAAGTTTCTTACAGCTTGCTGAGTCGATGCATCACAGAGTTAAGGCAGTTACGACCAAACCGTGTACTAATACAGCACGACTATTAAAAGTTCATTATGCCTCTTTCAACTCATGTGTGCTATTTCTGCAAATTAAATGCCATTAAAGACGCAGCTTCAGACGCGTATTAATCTCCAAGCGGCTTAATGGGCAGCGGCGTCAGATGCTGTAGAGTTCAGGACCAGACAAACATGAATGTTGGCGGCTTTAATGGCTACGATGTGAAGATGTCGAATCTGATTCTCTGGTCACGGCATTTCTTAGATTTCAAGTTTGTCTCTTTGAATATTCCTGACTCTCTTATCAGGTCTGCATTCAAACATGCTTTTGATGATTTACAGGTCATAGACAAGGTGGTGCACTGCTGGTGTGCCTTTCACTCACATCTAAATTAAAAATGTCTCATCTAAGCCAGAGCTGGTTTATTTCTAGTTGCGTTTCTTATTCTATGGAAAGACCACAACTGTTACAAAATTGTGTTTAACAATGTTTGCAGAATATAGACAAAGATTTGCGCACATTTGTAATGGAAACGCAGCTGCAGCACAGTCACCTGGCAGCATCTCACCTGTCTGATTGTGAGCAGCAGCTTCCCGTAGGAGTAGACTATGACGGCGAACGGCAAGGCAAGGCAGAAGGTGAAAAGGCTGATGATGTAGGAGATGTTGTTTGGAGTTTGGGTCTTCCAGTCAACAGAGCAGGTGGTGCCGGGCCCCTCGGGGCCGTAGCGGCTCCAGCCCAGCAGCGGAGGCACCGTCCAGGCCATGGAGTACAGCCAGGAGAAGCAGATTCCTGCCAGCGCCGGCCGGAAGTCCCTGCCCTCCGCCATGGTGGGCGTCATCATGGTGCAGTAACGCTCATACGACAGAACGGCCAGGGAGATCAGGGAGACGATGCCTGAGGGAGGCAGGAAAGAAACTCATGTTGACCCGGTTCCTACAAGCTTTCCAGAATTTACCATGATTGATTGATGGACGGACGGACAAATAAACGAAAGGATGGAAGAAAGAATATATGGAAAAATAAATAGATGAATAGATGGTAGGATCTACTTCAGGATGGATGGATGAACGAACCAACAAATCAACGGATGGACGAATTAATAAAAAACTGATTGAGTGAATTAATGGTTGGCGGATGAATGGAACATTGAACAGTGGATGAATGACTACTTGAGAATGGATGGATGGATGAATGGGCAAATAAACAGATGAACGGATGGATGAATGGATTACGCTACTATTGGATGGATGGATGGATGGATGGATGGATGGATGGATGGATGGATGGATGGATGGATGGATGGATGGATGGATGGATGAATGGATGGATGGATGGATGGATGGATGGATGGAGAAAAAGCAAAAAAAACCAATGAATGTACTGGCAAATGAATGAATGAATGAAAAAATTAATGGATGGATGATGGGGAAAAAACCAAAACAAAAAAAACAATGAAGGGATTGACGAAGGAATGAACAGATGAACGACGACTTGAGAATGGATGGATGGATGGATGGATGGATGGATGGAAGGAAGGAAGGAAGGAAGGAAGGAAGGAAGGAAGGAAGGAAGGAAGGAAGGAAGAAGGAAAGAAGGAAAGAAGGAAGGAAGGAAGGAAGGAAGGAAGGAAGGAAGGAAGGAAGGAAGGAAGGAAGGAAGGAAGGAAGGAAGGAAAGAAGGAAAGAAGGAAGGAAGGAAGGAAGGAAGGAAGGAAAGAAGGAAAGAAGGAAGGAAGGAAGGAAGGAAGGAAGGAAGGAAGGAAGGAAGGAAGGAAGGAAGGAAGGAAGGAAGGAAGAAAGGAAGGAAGGAAGGAAAGAAATATTTTCCAAATCCTTTATTCTTTTCCAGGCTGCCTGGGAATCCTGAACCAATGAAAATGCGTTGCTATGACGACGTCCAGGACCCAACACGAGACGGGTTTTCTCCCAACTGAAGCAACAGTTTCCAAAAGAGTGAATTATCAAAACCAAAACCGGAGCTGTTTTTATCTCATTCTGATCACCTTTTATTTTTACTTTCTTCCACGTTTCGTTCCCATGACAACCAATAGTAATAATAACCTGAATCATTTCCAATATCAGGTTTATGGTCATTTTCCCCCAACATATTCACCACTTTATCTTTTTCCTTCATCTCTGCTGGAATAAATTGCCTTTACTTTGTGTACATGGTAGAAAAGTTAAATTCATGGAACAATATTCAATAAATTAAACCTTAATGTTGTGTATGTATCACACAGTGTTCAACTACAAATGAATGTTTCTGTGCTGTTAAAGAAAAAAGAAATAATTGAACAGTTTCTAAAGCCTTCGGTGGATTGGGTTTTCCTCAGGCTATTTTCATTTTACATGGTTTCACAGCAACATAAATGTTTACAGATTTCAGCTCTTGTTAAACATTTACTAATTGTCTCAAACACTAAACAGCTACAGGGGTTTGTTCAATGCCTTTACTTAGACGAACAAAACGAAACCAATAGAAGAAAGAGAATATGTAAAAAATTTTAATTATAAATATCATGATCCTCACCCACTGAGCTCCATGAAAAATAAAATAATTGTTTCACAAAGGTCATAATACGTGTTTTTTGTTTCATTATAAAGATTTTTAAATGTCATTTAATATATTGTACATAGCAGTAAGAGTTCAATTAAGGTTTGTCTTTAAAAAAAAGGACTTAGTTGGCTAAAGAAAATATTATTTATCCCCTTTTAGTTTTGTTTTAATCAAACTTTTATATGTTGCACCACATAAACTACAATAGCCCATTGAGACGTGACTAATTACTTGTGTTAAAGTTTATAAAGTCACCTTTAGCAGTTGGAAATTACTGAATGTATTCAAATCAATGGAGGAGTTAATTGTTGCTGAGTAGAATAAGAGTTAATAAGAGTTAATCAGGCTGAAGTGCTGATTCAGAGGCACTTTACCTCGACTTTAATCACAGATATTCACCTCACCTTCCTGCCAAACGGAGGCTGATGATTGGCTAAAGATTTGGTGAGGCTGGAGTAAAGTACAACATATAAAGAAGAAAAATAAAAGTTTTTCATCTTTTTTTTGTTTTGCTCTCTTTCTGGTTATATATTAGGATTTTTAACCGCTTCCATCCACTAAATCTTTGCACATGATTTTATTTTGAATCATTAACTACAGCAATTTTCACTTTCATTTTTACCATTTTTGTTTTACAGTATTTGACTTCAATTTTTGTAAAACTGTTTAGAAAAGCATTTTAACTGCAGCTGCATTCTGTTTGTGATGTAATACTTTCGTTTTCACTCATGAACTGCTACTTTAGTTACTGCAACGGCAAATCCTTTTGCACCTTTACAAGTTTAATTTTATTCAAATAAGCTTCAGACGGTCTAACAGAAATAAATGTGGTAAGTATGGTGTCAGCAGCTGCGTTTCCATTACAAATGTGCGCAAAAGTTTGTAAATATTCCACTAATTTCAGGAAAACAAAAATTCACAATTGCCGTGTTTTCATTAATTAAGAAACAAAATTAAAATCCCATGTGGATAAGTTTGTTCACACAATAATACATGCCATACCATGATCCTCCAACTACTTCCTGTCATCTTCTTTGTGGTTTTTGCCACTAGTTGCATCCGGTTGTTGATCATGTGACTCGTGTGATATAAAATATTTTTAAAAAACTAGAGTTTAATTCAAAATTGGTGTGTTTCATATAATTCCGCAATTATATGATACATGGAAACATCTTTTGTAGCAGAAATGTGAAGATCAAATATTGTTGTTTTTCCTTTGGAAGCATTTTTGCTCAAACACACCTGAATCAAAGAATGGTAACTTTTGTAAAACTTGCTGACATGCTAAAGAAATCATTTGTTTCGTGTAGGAAAGTCTAACACGATCTCTGGATTTGAAGGTTACACAAAACGGAAGGAAGAATGCAATAATGGCATCAAAAAGACAAATAAACAAAAAATAATGGCAGGAATTCATCTCGCCATTAATGGGTAAACAGATGAGAGAAACATTTGTGTGAAACTTCCCCACGGTGCTGAAGTGGGTGCTCTGTGTTCTGAAGCTTTATCTCAGCAGCCGCCGGTTTTCTATTAATTTTTGTGACGATTGCACAGTTTGCACCCAGAGCCTGGTGGGAATACGGGTCCCTAATGCTGGCTCTCATTCAAACACGGCCCACTTTGATTCTCCAGCATGCATTTTAATAGGTTTTTTACCCAAGGCCTGATTCTTCGTCCTCCAACTCAGGAAAGGTGTAGAATAGATTTATGGAGGGAATGAATGACCTAATGTCCCTGGACTGAGTCAGCAAACTAACTAAGCATTTTTCATTTTGGCTGCTGCTTCTTTTATCTTCACCTCCTTTCTGGAGTTTTCTTTCTCCTCATCTGTCTACTTTCTTTGCTCTGCTGTTTTCTTCCATTGTTACGTCTTTGTTTTATTTCTTTTCCAGATCCTGATTGTATTTCTGACAAATCAGGTCGTTTGTCAGTGTTTCCCTGCTGCTGCTTCCTCAGCACAATCTTACAACCATCTCCTGTAAATAATAGGTTTAGTGATTGATTCAGTGTCATAAAAGATTGATTTTGTTTGCAAAATAAAGGTAAAATATTAAATAACTACGATTTTAACTGCTAGATTTATTTGTCTTTATACAAAGAAACAACTGAGTAAGGAAGTGAATCATAATAAATAAATTTAGCTGCTGAATAATCCTCAACTAATTTTTACATAACAGTGTAATCTCATTCATTTCTGTTAGGCTGTCTTAAAAACTATGAGAAATAACAAATATGTGAGTCCTATACGTCACATGCTATCTGTGAGCGGAAAGAAGAAAAAATGTGAATACAGTGGACTTCCGGTATTGACCCTTTGCAATGACGTCACTTAATAATTCGAGGCGCCATGATGGACATAGGAAGTGTGGGATGGGAGTATTGAACAGAGCGACTGAAATTGTTTTCCAAAGTTGTTTTTTCCAGTTTATTCGTGGCTTTTACTTGTTTGAGTCGAGCTAATTTGTCTGTGAGCGTAACACACCTGGTTGGGGCTCACAGACGGCGGTGTTTACAACAGTTGGAAACAGCTAGCTTAGAAACCGACCCGTACCTCCTCCCTCCTGACGTGTTAATTAAATTATTGACTTTCCCTGAAGTCACAACACATAATTTCTATCACTGTCATAAACAACTTTTCCCCTTCAACCGGACGAAGCCCTAAAAACGTACAGAAGGTGAGATGCTAACCAGTTTTTTCTGCAGGCTACATGACGGTGCAGCATTGTCTCCATGGTTACTAATGGTTAGACGCGTACCTTCTCCATAATGCGATATTTATCATCTTTCTAATCATGCTTACTTACTAAAATAAATTAACGTTAATCTTCTTAACTTGTAAAAGGTGCAAATCCGCGGTTACACCGAAAGCTGCCAGTCATTGTTACTGACGGCTGCTATCCATCTTTCCTCATTAAAAGACAAGTTATAAAATCAAATGACAAATTTGGTTTGCATCCTTGTCTGTTTATGCAGCCGACCGTTTTTAAAGTGAAGTCAGCTACATAGAAGTGATTTTAGGTAACAGATATACTAGCTGTAAAGGAGCTCATTGGTTGTTTTGACGTCCGTCAAGGCGGAGTGGGCGGAGTTCTGGAGAGCGTGACGTCACACGCGAATAATGGAGCCATATCTCACGGTTAGTCTATTTCTAATAATTTCACTTTCTGTAATAAAACCGTTGTTTGCTAATATGGATCCACACATTTGGTAAAATGAGAGCTTGGCTGGGAGAGGGGGGCTTTTTATGATGCAACACCAGGAAGTGAAGGAATCCATCAGGCAACTGATGCTGGATCTGTAAACTCCAATAACTGGAAACTTTTTCTTGTTAGTGTTGTTTTAACTCTTGTCATAGTTTTAATTTGTTGGCTTGACATTTAATTGGTTTAGTTGTTTCTTGTACAATAGCATTTGTGTGTAATAATGCCCCATGTATGTGCTTTATATATATTGTTAGAGATCAGTTTTTGTTTATCCTGATTTATATATATATACTGTATATATGCATTTCTGTTAATTTTGTCAAGTATGTTTTGGTTAAATAGAGGTTTTTGTTTGTATACTGTTGTCCTTGTGCCTCACTGAGGCAGACAATTGCCAATTCAAGGTTTTTTATATAGCCCACTTCAAAACAACACCAACAGTAGAAAACAATTATTTCTTAACAAAGGATTTTTCTTCACTAAATAATTGAATTGAAGTTAAAGCCGTGATTTTTCTTATATTTTCAACATTTGGTTGTGCTACAGGAATGAGACGATCATCAATTTCAAGGCTTTTTAAACATTTTTAGCAAATGCTCTTTAAACTGGGTGTGCCAAAGACTTCCTGGGCAACCAAAAGTTGAGCATGTCATTTGAGTGATTAATTTGATTTAGGTGTGTTGGAGAAGAGATTCTTCTCAAAGTTGCAGGAAGAAGCAGGTCAAATGTTTTTGGTGACTTCATTGAAGTTATTTTATCATAATGAGAATGACATAACCAGGCTGCAGTACAAGCTTGCCAGACGTCCGGCGCTGCACGCTACAGTAACTCCCATGTTGTCCGAGGTAATTGCTCTGGAGCAGACATAGTTTTATTTGTGAATTCCCAAACAGAGCGCTGCTCATCTCCACTTGCGTAGGCGGAGGGTCAAACAACGTCCCAGTTTAATCCGAAGCAGAAAAATGCACGTTTAGTCGACCTGAAAGTGATTCAATATTCATTTTTGTGCATTTATGGTGAGATAAACTTTAACTGTAATTGCTTTGCTTTTAAGAGTTGGCTTTGAATTTAAGATCTATGAGCAGAAATTAAATGTTTCTTTGACCGTTCTTCTGTTATCAGGGCTGAAACTGGGAACGCGGCTGCAGGCGAGCGAAATATCAGAGTTAATAAGTAGGAGTTGACTGCACCTAATGAACACGCTGCGGCTCAGGATGAATTCAAACGAGGCTTTTCAAACTGAAGCAGCTCCTCTGTGGGTAGCAATTAAACACAGTCAAGTTTTATCTCACTCCTCCAAAAGATGTTAATATCACATTCAGATTTAATGCTTAAATCAACATCATCTTGACTCATATCAATGTCACGCAAAGCCTTTTGACTTTTTCTCCACTTGTTGGCCAATTACAGCCATCAATCACTTAATGAATCTTTGATGTTCATCCATCTTTTTCCAGCGTTTTGGAAAAGGCGTTCCCAAAGGTCCCAGAAATCTCAGAAGAAGCTCTTCTTTAACATCTTTAATAGTCTTTGATGCACACTCAGTTCTAATGCTTGTTGCTAATAACTGTTAAAATTAATGGTGAGGGTTAAATTATGCCTTATTTTTCTGCTCATTCTGGAAACAAAACAGGTAGAAAGTTTGAATTATTTAGTAAATTTGAGGAGGTGAAGTCCAACAAAACCAACCAAAAACCTTTTTAGAGATTGAACAGATTTTTAGAGATGTTCAAATCTTGAGTTGTTGTTTTATAACTTCACCTCTTTAAAATTTTCCACAACTTCACCTCTGACCCGTCTAATGCTGAGACCTTCGCAAAAATAACTGGATTTATCCTGAGATTAAATTAATACCTTTACTAATTAAGTGACTTTTGAAGATTAAAGGAAGAAATATATACACATTTATTTTCCCCTTTCTGATTTTATTTGCCAAAAAAAGAAGAAAAATCAAAACATATGTTTCTTACCAGACTGTTAGGGCTATGGTAAGTAAATAAAATTCATAATTTTATACTGGAATTATTTCAACTCTATTCTCCTAATGTTATGACTTAATTCTCATATGACTATTTTTGTATTACTACAACTTTATTCTTTTAATATTATGACTTTATTCTTCTAACACTATACAACTTTATTCACGTATTATTTTGACTTTATTCTTGCAATATTATGGCTTTTCTTTTACAATCGAAACAGATAAAATAACATACTGAAGCTATTCGGTATGTTATGATAGCATATTCTAACATATGCTATTATGTTAGAATGTTTATAATCTGTGAGAACAAGCCAGAGTATTTTCTTCTGTTGTATTGATAGTTTAAAAATAACGGTTCTGCCTGGCATTATGTTGATAACTCATCAGGTATTTCCCCCCTCAGGCTTTAAAAACAGCAATTATCAAATCACTGCAGAGAAAGAAAACAATCTGGCCAAGCTGTAATAGCTAAATTACAACCCCCAGCCTTCCTTTCACCCACAAAATTATTGAAAAAGCTGTTTCAGCAGTTAAATAGCTTCCAAACGATGACCAACTGCTCTGACGTCTTTCAGTCACAGGACTGAGAGTCAAAGTGTTCAGTGACACTGTTGGCCAAAAGTACAGTTGGTAACTTCTCATCAAGTCAGACAGAAGTCACATGTGTGGGGTACCCCAAGGTTCAATCTTGGGCCCCCCTCTAATTAATATCTACTTAATCTCAAGGTAACAACAAGTAATCAGATTAGGTACCATAACTATGCAGATGATGCACAGCTCTACATTACGATGCCACCATGTGACTCTGAACCCATCCAATCACTGAACAGATGCTAACAGATAAATGTGTGGATGTGCCATAACATTCTCCAGCTGAACAGAAACAAAACTGAAATTATTATCTTTGGACCTAAAAAGGAACGATCTAGAGTCAGCTTCAGTTGAGATCTATAGCTGGAAACTATAGATCAGGCCTGAAATCTGGCCTGAACATTCACACACACATAAAGACAGTTACAAAGTCGGCCTTCTATCACTTATTTCAAGGATTAAAGGTCAAATGACCCAACAAAATCTATAGAAACTCATCCATGGGTTTATCTTGTACTGCATTCTGTAAAATAACAACTGATTATTTTGATAATTTCCTCTAATTTAAGACCAATAACAGGTTAATCTCACAACCTTTTATTCACATTTCAGAAGGTGAACTGGTAATTAATGCCAGAGCAATTATATAAATAAAGAGCTGTCTCTATTCAAAGGAGGATTGATTGTTAAAGCCTCTTTAAGAACAAGCAGAGCAGATCAGAAGTGAGAACCCCGTTCAGGTCGGCAGGGTCAGGCTTCCGTCACATCATCGCTCGCCTTCAGCTGACATCGCTCCAGTGGCTGGAAAATCCAGAAGCCACGTCAATAAATCCTGCGCCGTAATTACACCGACTGTCCTCAACTCTACAGGCTTACAAGTCACATCCTCAGAGGATCAACTCAGAGCTAATCTATTAAAGATGAGGTTCAGAAAGGCTTTTTCTGTGTTTTATTTTAGCGTGCATCTCCTCTATGAATGACATTACATGCCTTTACGTACCTCTGGGATTAAAGCTGAACGATTAAATTTGCTTTCTGTGGTTGAAGGAAGTTGAATTTTCAAGTTTGGTTCACTGAACTGCACTTTAAGCCTTTGTTTATTTTTATTTATGATATACTTATCGCATTACGTTGGACACGTTCTCTCTTGATAATGTAGAATAGCAAAGAGGTGTCAGTAGCTTTTCATTAACCATATTGCACAATTTGACATTTTGAAAATAAGTTCACTTAATGGAAACACTGCAATTTTAAAAAAAACAACAACTTGTTTACTTGTTTTTTGATTAAAAAGTTTTGCCGCTAAGAAGAGGTGCCCCCCCCCCCCCCCGGCTGTATCAAAATTGATTTATTTCACAAAACCGCAATGGAAACACTTTTTTCACATCACAACAGTCATGCGATCAACAACCGGATGTTGCTAACGGCATAAATGACAATTAAGACGACAGGAAATGGTAGGAGGATGATTGCGTAGCACATCTTTTAATAATTTATCACAGGAACAAACTTATTCACGTTTGATTTTAGGTGTGTTTCTTTTTTAATGGAGACACCACAATTGTGAAATTTTGTTTATTAGACATTAGCAGAATATCAACAAAGTTTTGTGGATATTTGTAATGTAAAGGCAGCTATTCAGTCAGAGGCTTCTTCAAATTCGTTGCAGTACAGACTGCGACCTTTCCTACCCACAGACATTACCATCTAGAATCACTCTTTAAAGCTGCAGTATTGAACTTCTATAAAAACATCTTTTTCCACACATTTGTTGAAAAACATCTTTTTCCATATATCTGTGTCATACTGTCTGTGACAAAAATGTAACTCCTGCCTTTTCCCAGTGCTAACTAGAAACAACCAATCAGAGCTAGGAGGCGGGACTTAGCTCTTTCAATCATACTTTCCCCTACAATACAATGTCTAGCCATGCTAAGATTAGTCACCATGGCATGACAGTTTTCCTGTAACGGTAAGTTGTTTCTCTGCCATTAGCACAATGACCAGGGAGTACATGAGGTTGATTGACAGCGCTAGAAACCCCCTCCCGGCTCTGATTGGTTGTTTTTGGTTGGAGCGCTGCATTTCCTCAACAATAGCAGCTCAGGAAGGAGGTGGAGGAGATCAAGCTTTTCACTGATTATCTGTCTCAAGCTGCGTTTCTATTAGAAATGTGCTCAAAACTTTGTCAATATTCTAATGTAAGAAAAAAACAACAACCCAATTTCACAATTGTAGTGTTTCCATTAAATCAAATTTTTTATTAAAATGCCACATGAATAAACTTGTCCACGTGATAAGTCATTTAAAAACATTTACTGTACATGAGATATTCATATTTCAGTCATGATGCCATCCAGGCTTTGGAGCGACAAACCTTTTATATTGAGAGCAGCTACTGAAATTGTAGCCGGCCATTTTACATCAGAGCTAGGGATTCAACATGTTGGAATGACACACAGGTTTTATGAACTGTGTGAGGCTGTGAGAGATCTGCGGAGCCAGATTGTCTGAGAAAAATAAACAAAACAAAAACAAACCATCATCCTCCTCCTACTTCCTATTGTCTTCTTCATCGTTTTCTCCAGTAGTAACGTCCAGCTGTTAGTCGCGTGACTTGTGTGATGCGGAAATAAAGCAGATTACCATTGTCAATATTCTTCTAATGTTGAGAAAACCAAACTAAAATCACACATGACTAAATTTGCCCACAAAAAAAAAACATGCTGTGTTTTCGCCAGTTTTAACGTGGGACTGTTGATCACGTGACTCCAGTGAAAAAACATGTTTTCCCATATGGCTAAAAAAAACACCTGATCCTAGAGAAAAAACTGTTTTCCCCCAAGAAAACCTGAGTTTTATTTTAAATTGGCATGTTTATATTAAATTTATTTTTGTAATTTCAATCGGAACAATTCTGTGGTTAATAAAAACACAGATTATACTGTCCCGACATGGTGAAATCTTTTACAAACATGGGAAAAATATATTTTTTTAAATAAAAGTTTAGTTTTAACTAAATGCGTTAATTTCTTCTTCCTTTTATCAATAAAATATTTCTGAATTAGAATAAAGAGGTGAATATGTAAGACGCTCCTTTCGGAAGACCTGGTTCTGAATAAGCAGCTACAATAATCTGGAACATTTATTCACACAGAAATCCTAATAAAGAAGTATTCTTACCCAGACACGCGTTGATGAAGCCGTACCAAACGCATCCAGCGCGTCCGATCAGCCACCGCCCCTGGGTGCTGGCCGCGAAGCTGAACGGGGTCCCCAGCACGCTGACCAGCAGGTCGCTCACCGAGATGCTCACCAGCAGCAGGTTCATGGGCGTGCGCAAAGCCCGGTACCGGCAGAACAGCGCCAGCACCAGGAAGTTACTGAGGAAGCCCAGCGTGCCGATGCAGCCCAGGCACACCGCCACCACCAGGTGCCCAGTCGGACTCAGGGAGGGCGCCGGCACTGAGCCCGGAACCGCTCCGCTCGCCTCCGTCGTCGCTTCCCCGGGACACCGCGCACAGCTCAGGCTCGCGTTGGAAGCGATCATACCGGGAAGTTTGGACCAGAGGGGAAGTTTGCACCCATCCGGGTCTCGGTCAGCGCATCCGGAGAGGAGATGGCGCACCGCGGTAGTTTGCGCGCATCGTACATACAGGTGTTCCTGCTCAGCGGAGCAAAGTGTCCAATGAGGGAAGACTCAGAGAGGACATGGGGGTGATGCAGAGAGCCGCCACCCAACCCGCTTCACATTCAGCTGTGCGCTTCTGCTTTTATCGCCAACTGCGCCTTTTAACGCGCCGGGGGACGAAAACTCAACAGGAGGCGGCGTCGCAGCGCAGTCTGCGCCAGAGTGTTTGGAGGCAGATTCAGCGGCTCGGTGTGACTGGGAGCCTGACGAGGATGAAGACAATGAGAGGATGAAGAGCAGAAAGACAAGAGGCTCTGCTGGATTTCATTACAGTACATTCATGCGATCATCATATTCTAAAAACAAACAAACAAAACAATAGATGGTAGTAGTCATAAATGATCTAGAAAAGTATTCTGCGCTCCAAAAGTTCAAAATTTGTGAGAACAAAAATTACAGAAAAACATTTCTGAGCTTGAAAAGTCAAAAATTTGCAAGAAAAATAAGAAATTTTGAGATTTAAGACATTTTCTACAAAAAACAAAAGATTCCTTAGCTCCAAAAGTTGAAAACTTGTGAGCAAAAAAAATGACATTTTGAAATTGATTTGAAAGTTTCCAGAAAAAAACTTTTTCTGAGCTCCAAGAGTCAAATGTTTGCAAGAAAAAACTCAGGAATTTCAGCGCTCCAAATGTCAAGAATTGGCACAAAAAATACACAAACATTTTGAGATTTCAATCTCAAAATTTTCTAGAACAAGAAAATCTCTGAGCTTGAAAAGTCAAAAATTTGCGAGTAGAAACTGAGAAATTTTGAGATTTTAGAAATTTTATAAAAAGAACAAAATAAAAACAATAAAATGTCTGACTTCCAAAATTTGAAAATTTACGAGAATTTTATTTTATTTTTTTTTTATTTTGAGATTAATCTCAGAAATTAAAAAGTAAAAAAATTCTGAGCTCCAAGGGTCTGAAAAAAACATCTTCAGAAATAGTGGAAACTCAGTAGGACAGTAAAAAAAAAAAATCGAGTTTCGAAACTCAGAAATTACTACGTTTTATCTAGAAAATTCCAAGTCAGATTAATCAGTTTGTTTCAACCCTTCTTGGTATCAACACTATCAATCAATCAATCAATCAAATTTTATTTGTGTAGCACATTTCAGCAGCAAGGCATTTCAAAGTGCTTTACATCATTACAAACACAGAAACACAATGCAACATAGAATCAATAATCAAAACAAAGCATTAAGTCAAGTTCCATCCATAAATTTGTAATTGATTACATTTCAAATACAATTCTAAACAGGTGGGTTTTTAGTTGAGATTTAAAAGAAGTCAGTGTTTCAGCTGTTTTACAGTTTTCTGGAAGTTTGTTCCAAATTTTTGGTGCATAGATGCTGAAAGCTGTTTGGTTCTGGTTCTGGGGATGCAGAGCAGAACCAGAACCGGAAGACCTGAGAGGTTCTGGAAGGTTCATACAACAACAGCAGATCTTTAATGTATTGTGGTTTTGAGCCGTTCAGTGATTTATAAACTAACAACAGTATTTTAAAGTCTATTCTTTGAGCTACAGGGAGCCAGTGGAGGGACTTTAAAACTGGTGTTATGTGCTCTATCTTCCTGGTTTTAGTGAGAACGCCAGCAGCAGCATTCTGGATCAGCTGCAGCTGTTTGATTGATTTGTTGGACAGACCTGTGAAGACGCTGTTGCAATGATCAATACGACTGAAGATGAAGGCATGGATGAGTTTCTCTAGATCTGGCTGAGACATTAGTCCTTTAATCCTGGAAATGTTCTTCAGGTGATAGAAGGCCGACTTTGTGACTGTCTTTATGTGGCTCTGGAGGTTCAGGTCAGAGTCCATCACTACTCCCAGGTTTCGGGCTGATCGCTGGTTTTCAGTTGTAATAACTGAAGCTGTGCGTTGACTCTAGATTGCTCCTATCCATACTTTGGGTCAATATTCCCATTCGATACAATAACTTTTGTGAATGGTTAAAGTTCAACACTTCTATTTTTACTACACTGCCATCTTTTATCACCAGCTTAAGTTCAACTTCTGTCAAACTGAGTTACAGACTATAACTAAAAGCACTATTTCTGTAGACATGAACAAAAAATAAAATGTATTTTTTTCAGAAATAGTTCATTTTAACCTTGAAAACCCAGAGGGAATCATAAATGAAATAAATTTATCTAAGAACAAAATCGTATTCAAAATATGTGTCGCATTTCTAAATCTACCTAAAAGACGTTTGCTGTTGGGATTATGGTAATTTTCTTATTTTCATTCACATTCAACTGTGCAATCAGAGATCTTTTTGCAGGTGTGAATGAATGAAAATAGGATTGTTAGCACATCAAAAACTCCTTCTCTTCTCACAGAGAGCATTTATTATGATAAGAAATGAATAAATGAATATTAAATTTGTTATTTTGGATATTTAGACACAAACCTGTAGGGTGGAGTTGTTATTCAGTAACTGTCACTGTCCAAAACGAATAAAAATGTTTATTTTCCAGTAGCAGAAAGAAACCTTCAAAGAATCTCCACATTCTGGGAATTGGGGGCTTTCAGGAATTCCTTGAAGTTGAAACATTTTTCAGAGTGTTGCAAATATGTGCAACCGGATTGTGAGCGTGTGTTCGAGTGATGAGCAAATTTGTCAGCATGAGGTTTATTGAGATTCAGAGAAAAACATCAAAGCTTCAACTTTCCCGGCAGAATCAAAGATCTCAGAGTGTCAAATGAAATGGCTTCATTCCCCCGCCTAACAACGGGCAAAAATAAACCAGGGTGACTCAAAGATAATGTTATTTCCTCTTTTCCACACTCACTTAAAGATCCACATGTGGTTTAGGAGAATATTAGGTGAAATAATATTTCCTGCCCAACAGTAAGTATAGTTTGTGGCTCCTTTGAAGGCCGATGACGTCAGAGAGAAAGGGTTAGGGTTAGGGTTAAGGTTTCCGAATGAAAAGTGTTTCGCTTTTCAGGCTGCAGAATCCCAAGATTCACTTTGGCCAAATGGGAGATTTTTACTCTTGAAACAATAACCAACAAAGTGGGAAAGAAAGTGGAGTTTTAAATGTAATATATGCTAAAATCTGGTGGTAAAATTAGAAGCATAAAGTGGTTGTGTTTTGGGGCTTTTGTCATAAACGTGTTTTTTTGTTTTTGTTTTTTTATTTAGCATGTGGGACACTTGATATATTTATACATACAGCTCTGGAAAAAATTAAGAGACCATTTAAAATGATCAGTTTCTCTGATTTTACTTTTATAGGTATATGTTTGAATAAAATGAACATTGTTCTTTTATAATATTATGAACTACTGACAACATGTCTCATGTTTCATAGATTAGCTTTGACTTGCTCTCAGAATGTGTTTAAATTTGTCATTTTAGAACGTCTTGTCACTTTAAGTCTAAATAAGTTGCTGCAGGCAACATTCCCCCCAATCCAACGTTTAAACCCGCATGTGAAAATGGCTGTAAACATATGTTCAATTATACAACCGTACATCTTTGAAAAGCAAAACAAAGCACTTGTCTATCTCAGCAGCCATTGTACAGTGGTAAAACCAACCTACCTATATAGGTTATATACCAACCTACCTAGCAACACAACCTAGCTTGTGTTGCTAGGTAACGGGCTGGGTTTTGCTGGGGTTGCTAGGTGACGGAGCAGAGCCTGCTGATTATATTCCGGACGTTTTTAAAACGACTCCTTTTCCAGACATCACAAACGACAAACTTCTTGCCAAAAACTATCTGTGTGGTTTTTTTTAACACTTAGACTGATTTTAGAAGCAGCAGAAACCCAAATGGGAGTACAAAAATGTGCAAAGTATGAATTTTGCATAACAGTTCCCCTTTAAGACCTGATGAAGATGTAAGTGGATTTGTTGACCAACTCACTTAACACCAGTTCAGTGTTTGAAAAAAGCAGCAGCTATTCAGCAGGGATTAGAAATGAGAACAGTTTAGATTAATAAATAATGTCTGAACAAAAATCCCCCTAAAAATGCTGCTCATTAGTTGCAGCATTTTTTGCAGCAGGTTGACGACGTTGTCTGTAAACAGGACAGAAACATAAACAGAAATGTCAAGTTATTGCTGAAATATTAATAAAACTTCAATCGAGGGAATTAATTTCATAAATAATCAATAAACATATGAATAAATGATGAAAATCTGGTTTAAAACATTTGATATGTAACCGATATACTGATATTCTCTGCTCACAGACGGGATTATTATGGATTTATTTTGGAAATATGATCACTAGAAAGCAGCTTTAAGTGCATCTCACAAGGCTCCTCCTCACTTTCCTTCAGGGAGTTTTTGGAAAAAGATAAAAACATAAATCTTCATCTTGGTGCACCCCTACTTCTTACAAATATTAAGATTTCGCATTTTTGATCGTTTTGTCATGAGTTAAGCAAAGTGCTGCACCAGTAAAAGGTAGAGATGATTTCATTTGGATCAGTTTTTAAATGATAAATCCTGTTTTAAAAAACATTTGTGGAAAAATCTCTGCAGCAAAGGATTCCCATCCTCCATATGCCAGGAGGGAAATAAATAAATCTCTTTCTTTAGGAGAAATGTGAAGTTTCTTCAACTTTGTGGAAGAAATAAAGTCTATGTCTAATATGGAGTTTGTACATTTTAGTGTAAGTTACAGCATCTTTATTTGTCCGTCATTTCCATCGACAGAAGGAACTGACGTTCAGTCAGACGAAATCTTCAGCAAATCCTGACGAAGGTTGCTGAAGGATTTGTCCTTGAAGTGTTTCGTCCGAACAAAGATGACCTTCGCCACCGATGTGGAAACATTTCTAATAAAATTAAAGTTTAACAAGGCATTTCAAAGAGGTTTTAATAATGGGAAACAGTGCAATGAATTAATACACACAACAATCGAACATTTTGACTTGTGAGAAATAAAAATGGTGGATTTGCAAAATTGGTCAGCTGGATGTCAGCAAATACTGCGACACAACAGTTTAAAAGAACATAACAGGGAATAGCCCTGCGACAGACTGGCGACCTGTCCAGGGTGTACCCCGCCTCTCGCCCGGAACGTAGCTGGAGATGGGCACCAGCAACCCTCCCGACCCCATTAGGGACAAGGGTGACCAGAAAATGGATGGATGGATGGATAACAGGGAATAGAGAAAAGTGAACAGATTGAGAAACATAACCCAAAAAATATAAACGTATCTATAATGACTAAATTCAACTTTAATGCACTGCTGCTGACTCCAAACGCAACAAAATATATTTAAAGCTGCAGTAACATTTATATAAAATATGTTTTTTACATATTTGCTAAAACTGTAACCATGTTGTGACAGATAACCTGTGAAAAGATCGATCGCCTCCACCTCTTCTCTCAGCTATCATTACTATTTCCAACCAAAAATAATCAGAGCCGCAGCAAGGAGGCGGGTCTTAGCGCTGTCCATCATCTTTATGTACTTGCTGCTAAACGTGGAGAAACAATCCAGCATTACAGGAAAACAGTTGATCCACTGCCATATGTTGCCACACTGGAGCCATAATCCTCTGTTTGGAAAGAAAATTACTCGACAACAACTCTGAGTGTCAAACTGCGGACAGAACACAATAAAAATAATAATAAAAAAAACATTAACAAGTGCCTCGTTTGGATCGACTCCTTTCTTCCCATTGGATGATGGTTGTTTAAGCACAGACAACTTCCGGTAAGCTTCATAGCGCATTAAAATACGTTAGCGATTGGTTAAAATTTAAAACTTGAACAGAGCCCACGCGTTCAAAAAACAATCGCTTCCCTTCCCTTCATCCGTCCAGAACGTCCAGATGAAGGGAAGCGTAGAACAAGGAGCTGGTTTTTACCTCACTAGCAACACATTAGCATTGCAACCAATCCTCCTGTTGATCTCTCACTCCATTTTCCCTCAACTGTGAACAAGACCCAGAGACACATAAAATCCTCCATTTGGGGCAGGACTAGAGATAAACCGATTACAGTTTTCTGGCCGATTGGCGATTACCATCTTTAAAAAGCCTGACCTGCCAATTCTGATTTTGGTTGACACCAATTTTTTTTTTGTCTGAAATGTCACTAAATATAGCAAGAAAGTCGCTGAGTTGGTAACAGTGGGGTGACGATTGTTTATTGAAAACGTGCAGAAGAGGCCAGTGGCTGATTTTTAGACCATTGCTGAGGTAGGTCTGTGATTGGCTTCACAGATAAGCACTGGCCAATCACAGACCTCCCAACATTAAGGAAATTGGTGCACCAATTGGCTCTGACCCAGAGAAGCACGCTACCTTTTTTCTGATTCAGCGCCATAGTTTAGGATTTTTAGGTGCCGATTTTCATTCTGCAGAAAACATGCTAAAGCTAACTCCATTCACTCAGCTGTTTCAAGAGGAGTTAAAAATTTTAAAATTGAGACATAGGTAAAGAAATTCAATTTCACCTCAGTTGTAGCCACAGTTATCATCTGTGACTCATTTCTGTTTAAACTCTTTTTTGCATTGAGTTGTCATCGATTGACTCAAGTTTTTGCTTTGTAACCTAATTTAATTATCATTCAATTAAAAGGTCAGTGTGCCAGAAAGGATTTATATAGCAACTAAACCTTTGATTTAAAATAAACCCCCTTCTTTTATTCCCCATGGCAAGAAAAGAAACAACTGACTGACGCCCTGCAGGGAGTTTTAAAACATGTCATGTTTGTTGAAATCATCCAGTAAATGGCGGTAAGCTCTTCCCTCAAAGCTCGGATGCTTTTGCCTCGAAAGCCCTTTTTTTAAGCCCGACTCACTTCAAACTACAGGAGACATTTTTCTCTACAATCAGATGGAAATGCTTTTAGTCTTCCATTTTCCCGTCTCTCAGCCCACCAGACCTACACCGGAGTACGAGCACATAACCTTCAATCAAAGGTTTTCTGAATAATTCTGAACAAGCAAGAGTTGGACAGACGCTGTGGATTTTTACGCTCTTTCTTTGTCTCTTTTGTCCTCCGCCAGGAGGCTCGTTTGGCTGCGAACGGCTGGGATGGATAAGCATCAGTATCCATTTATCCACATCATTACACGCATGAACCAACGGGGCAGCTGACTGCAACAGTTTGGTCTCCAATCTTCAGCTTAAGACACTTTGGCTCCTGGGAAGAGGAGCCATGTGATTACCGAGTCAGACAGAGATGGAGTGCAGCTTGGCAGGGGAAATTATCTGGAGAGTTTCCTGTACTGAAAATGTATCCTTGAAAGGATTTAACAACACAAATAGTTCATGGTTTAGATCCATATTGCAGCTATAGCCTGTTGTGAATGCTCAGTCTAGTTAGCATTGCCTCCGATAACTGCAGATAAAAGATTTTTCTGGAACAACTTGTTCCTCCGCCATTAGCACATTTAGCAGCGAGTACATGAGTATGACTTACAGCACTAAGACCCACCTCCTGGCTCTGATTGGTTGATCTGTCATGACATGGTGACAGTTTTAACATGTTTAAAAAAACATTCTGTATAAAAATGACATACTGTAACTTTAATGACATAATGTGTCATTTGTGATGTAATTGCACAATATTTACATAGAAGCACATCACTTATTTTTCATTAACCTTTATTTAAACCCTTCTCACCTTCATGTCCAATTGAAAACTCCTGACGCCATAAACTGCAAAAACTTTTCATCACTGACTCCATTTAAGAATTAGACTTTGCTTTGTGCTTTGTTTTGATTATTGATTCTATGTTGCTTTGTGTTTCTGTGTTTGTAATGATGTAAAGCACTTTGAAATGTCTTGCTGCTGAAATGTGCTATACAAATAAAATTTGATTGATTGATTGATTAGACAAAGTCTCAACAAAATAAAATTTAACTATAACAAAACCCCCAAAACTAATACAACCCTGATCTGAACAATAATGTATGGTGAAAACGCAAGATTAAAAAAATATGTATAGATTAAAATAATGTCTGAACATTTTTAACAGTTTTCCATCTTGTCTGGGTTGTTTATGTTTATTATTGACACTCCACAACAGGAAGAATCTGATAAGCGCCATGCAGCAGGTGAATAAATCCAGAAAGCTCTCAAAAAATCTGTCTCCTCCACCTGAAGGAAGGAACACAACCAGGCGAGGAACATTAACGCGATGCCAATCAATAACAGCAGGCGCCCCGAGCCATTCCTCCACATGTCTCTGCAATCTGAGGTTATTGAAGCTCAGAGGACGTCAACAGACAAACTTTCATAAGTGTAAGGTTGCAAGATTGACCTCAAAGACAAGTGATCAATCTCTCATCCATAACAAAGAATAATAATTACTTTAAGACCTGGTGTGAGGCTGCAAACTAACGAGAAGAGGTGGAGTTTTAAAAAGAATAAGAATGACAAATCCTGGTTTCATAGCTGGAAATGAGCTCAAAATGTCAACAGTTCTGGACTCCATTTTGTGGTGTCATGTCATGATGTATGTGTTGTATTAAACCTCTAGACACATATTGTGTAAAAGAATTGCACACATACTTTGTTTTATTTGACCGACAGCAGGAACAAAGAGGTTTTCACTTCTCATGTAATCATTCTTCAAGGGGATGTATTATTCAAAATTCACATTTTGCATGTTTTGTATTTCCATTTGGGTTTCTGCTGCCTCTGAAAACACCACAAATGCTTAAAAACTCCCAGTAGGATTTTGGTAATAAGTTCATGTTTTTTGGTGTTTGGAAAACGACCTGTCTCAAAAACTTCCAGAATATTATATTTATATATAATAACTACTTTATTATTTATTTGTTTATCTTTTATTTGTGTATTAGGTTTCTTAATCTGGGACCTGAGTTCAAACAAGCAAAGGTGGTACGACAATAAAAAAATCCTTGAATTCTTAAATGTTAGAAATCTGCTCCGTTACCTAGCAACCCCAACAAGTTCCACCATGTTACTTAGCAACCCCCGCTGAGTTTCAGCATATTTGGTAAGCTGGTTTTACCACTTTGCACACCATACAATGGCTGTTGGAAAAAATGACAGGTTATTGTTAACGGGAACCTATTTTGCACATTTTCGTACTTCCATTTGGGTTTCAACTGTCTTTAAAAACAGCCCAATTACTTAAGAAAAATCTAATAAATAAAACTAATTTTTAAAAAAACACCAGGCTATTTTAAGGCAATAAGTGAAGGTTTTTCAGGTTTTCTGTTCCAGAACCTCCAGATTGTTCGACAAACTCTGCACCATTACCTCGTAACCAAGCTGAACTCCAGCAGGTTTGATCAGCTGATTTTATCTCAATGTACAATGGCTGCTGTTAAAGACAAGTGTTTTGTTGTTGGCTTACCATCCAGAAACCACTTGCTGCATTCTTGTTGGTTGTGCAGGAGGCGCTACTTATGTTTTTCAAAAATGTAAGATTGCATAGTTGCGCATCTGTTTGCAGCGATTTTCACATGCGAGTGAAACTAGAACAGCTCATTGTGAAAGTACCAAGTTAAAATCTCTTTATCTAAGAATAATTTTGTGCAAAAAATGTAACGAATATGTTTTGTTTAGGCCATTGGCATATCCTAACCCGTTTAAGAAGACATCATAGGTCACCCTTAATAATAAAAATAATTTAAAATGTAATGTATTTAACTATTTAAAACTATATTTTGTGTATTTTTAAAAATAAAAACAGGACAATTGGTGGGACTTGAAACCATTAAAGGACCATTAAAGCTCACTTGCTGAGCAGATTGGATCATTTTAGCAGCTGTAGTGAACAGTGTTGTGAACGAACGAGTCATCTTCGTGGACTTTCTCCTGGTTTCCGGCGCTTGGCCCACTTCGGTCAATCCCATTAGTAACACAGTGTTAAATGTTTCACCTCTGTCTTTTAAATTTGTCTCATGAATGTCTGCTACTCTCTTGTACCAAACATATTTTTCTGTGTACCATGGACAGACACAGCACTCTGAAATCTCACTTAATCTGATCTGATTAGAGTGACTGAAACGAAGAAGCAATTAGATAATTACATAAGTACACAAAAAAGAAAGAAAGAAAGACAGAGAGACACAACGAGGAAGCAGAAGGGGCGAGAAATAAAGAGAGTGAAAACGACTCATCCTTGAAGTAAAAATCGATTGTGAGGAAAATGTGTGTTTCCCTGCAGAGAAGTGAAAGGACAGCAGGACAGAAAGGCTGGTACAGGGACTCTGAATAAAATAAAAACAACAGCTAAAAGCAATAATATGGTCACTAATATAAACTAGTTACAGCCAGACTCCAACCAGAATTTATTAAGATTAATGAAAATAAAACATGTTGCATCTGTGAAGAAAAAAAAGTGTCTCTTGTTTACATTTACACGATTGATATCTTATATTTGCCCAACAGTCGCAGAACCCACTAACCATTATTTGTAGAACTACTGTAAAAATATAAATTGTTTTTCCATTTAGTTAGAATTATTAAATGTTTTTGTTAAGAGTAAAGATTTTGCCTGTAATGTCTCTTTCCCTTCTAATAAAAATATTAAATAAAAAAAACAGAATTATTAAACGTTATATTAAATATACATATATTTATCGTGTTAACGTTGTGCTCTTGGGGATCCCTAGTGGTGTGGAGGCCCTAAGCAGTCGGTTAACTGCTTATATTCCTTGGGCCGGCTCTGCTTTTGTTTGTCTTTTAATCATGAAGAGAAGACCAATACTAAATAAAAAATTGCCACTGCCAAATGCGGTGGAAATTTCAATATTTAGTATTTCAATATTCACCCTTCATTCAACCCTAGGGAGGATTTTGTCCCAAAGCTGGACATCCAGACAATTGTCTTTCTCTGGCCCACGGTCCACAAAGGGTTGTGTTCCAGTACCATGACTTTAACAGAATCCCGACTATGTAACAAAATGTTTAATAGATAAAATGTGTGGTTTCCTCACAGAGTATTTGCCATGTCAGCTACAAGTCTGACTTTGGAGATTCAACACCTTATTAAACAGACACAATTTTGTGTTTGCAGACCACTGCTAAGCAGGACATGATAGACGATTTGTGTTAAATAATTCAGAAATCATTTCTGGAGCCTAAAAAAATGCCTGTGATCAACGTTTTTTCTTTTTTGCATTGTTGTGAAAGCGAAGAAATTCACACTTTATTCAAAGTCACATTGACCAACACTCTGGCTTTCCTTCAGCATGCTAGCTGTGGTGCAGTCTGCTGCTAAATAGTGCAATTATTCATGTTTCTAACTGAACTTATCAGAGTGTGTGCACTTTGTGCCTCTCGCTCATTAGTGCCCCCGGTCAGGCATGGCTGCCAGAGTGTGTTTGGTCAGTGCTGGCAGGGGCACAAACAAAATGGTGGAAATGTTTGCCCTCAGATTTTTCTGGCTCTACGTTCAAAAACCAGAAGCGAATTACCCTTACAATCAATGAAGGGGATGACACGGCTTTAGGTTCAGATCTGCCTCAGCGAAGCCTTTGGGTACATTTGGGTCCAACTCCAACTGGATCGGACACAAAGGCAGAAAACAGATGGGAGACGGAGCGAAGAGTTTCACTCCGGCTTTCACATGAGAGCAAATTATGTTTGTAAAACTCTTGAAAGAAAATATAAGTAACAGAAACTCTGTCCAAGGTAGAATGTATTAATTAGTTTCTTGTTTTTTAATGAAAGCAACTTCTGATGTCGGCGGTGGGACTGTTGGACGAGTCTGCAGGATAAAATGTTAATTTATCTGAAACAAACCCAGCTTTGGAAAGGATTCATTTGATTATCCTGCAGTGTCCTGAGATAGAAGAAAAAACAAAGCAATCTGACAAAGCGTAAATTGAGGTGAAAGTTAGCATCACATTGAACTCAACTAAAAAACAACTCAGAGATAGGACTGGAAATGGATCCCGGCAATAAAGCTTGTTGTGAAATAAAAAACAAACAAACAAGTGGCGACTTTTTTGCACTGGGTCTAATTATACCCTCATGAATTTGTGTTAAGTACTGTAAAAAGTATTTTATTTTGTCTGTATTTGCTTGTTAAATGTTTAAATGTAACATAGCCCATATAAAATGCATGTTTTAAACAACAATTTTCTCCGCCAACGTTGTCCAACCTGGTCTTACATAAAAAAAGTTTGCTATTGATTTAATTTGGCAATTGGTTTTTTTATAACATGGAGGAATTTTGACCAACTCTTCTTGGCAGAATTGTTTTAATTCAGCCATATTAAAGTTTTTCTAAGGATGAACGGCCTGATTAAGGTGATGTGCAGCATCTCAAGCAAATTTAAGTCTACATATTGACTTAAATTTGCAGGAATTACAGAAGATCAAACTAATTTGGATTGGAAAAAAGGAATTAAATAAAATAATCTTTATTTTTACTGTCCAAAACACCTCAGCAGCTCCAATTAACTAGTGCAGTTTATTTATCATTGAAGCTCCTGAGAGCCATTGAGTCGTTGACTGAGTTCGTCATCACCTGTCTTTGTCTTTGTGAAGCTTTCACAGAAAACAGTCTGAATCTCTCATTCTTACATTTAACCTTTCTTATAGATGCTAAAACATTTGAAAGACAAATTTGTTCTTAACAGGGTTGTTGTAAACTATCGAATAAAAAAATAAAATAGGTACATTCTGACATTAAAGCTGCAGTATGTAATGGTTGCTTTTACATATTTGTTGAAACTGTCACTTATTTTGATAGTAAGACAAATAATCTGTGAAAAAATGAAGTTCCTCCGCCTTCTTCTAGTGCTAAATAGAAGCAACCAATCAGAGCAAGGAGGTGGGTCTTAGCGTTGTCAATCATGCCAGTGTCAGCAAAAGTTGTTGATTTCAATGCTTCACGCCAGTTAGTTTAACGATGCATATTGGTTCCCTGAAAGACAATGAAAACCTGTCAAAATCTATATTGTGCTAATAGTAAGTCACGACGCTAAATAATAAAAAAATCTAACGAAGCTTCATGCAGTTTTAATACAACACTAGTTCTTCATTTAAAGCGAAGTGGAAGGACTCTAAAAGTCACTTTTGGCATGTTTGTGACTGAAGGAAAAAGTTTGTGCGTGTGTGAGAGGGTGACAAAGTGCTTACCGATGTAACCGAGAAATCCAGACAGCATCCAGGGATCACAGCAAGCCTCCAGGCCTCAGAGTTCTGCAGCTGCAACCAATCTGAGCAGCAGGTGTGATTGACTGAATGGGACACTGTGTGTGTGTGTGGTGAGGGAAAAAGGAGGCTGAATCCCACCGGAGCAGAGACAAGACTTCCATTAGAAACCCGAGTCCCGTTTAGCAGCTGACCTGAGGTCCAAAGTCCAGAAAATGTTTGAAAAGAAACAGCGAAGGATTGACCAACATGAACTCCTCCAATCGCTCTGTAAGATTTCTGCTACAATAAAAAAGTAGTTAAAAGCAACTAAATCTGATTGTTTTGATTAAATAACTCAACAGTAAAAAGAAGAGCTTCAGAAAAAATAACGATGACCAAAAATGTTTTAAAGGTCCTGATAATATGTGGAGGAAGTTTGTGTCAGATCTGTTCTAATCCTAATTTTACAAAAAGAACATCACACCTACAGTCAAACACGACAGTGGAAGTGTGATGATATGGAGCTGTTTGATGCTAGCTAGCTTCTTTTTCGCTAGCTAGCATTAGTTAGCTAGTTTTGTTCCTACCTCCGTTCCCACTGCAAGAACCAAAATCAATAGTTCCGGTTAAAATAGCTGCCAATATACCTTTGCTAGCTAGCGTAAGTACATTAGCTAGCATATACCTAGCATCCTTTGCTATGCTAATTAGCAAAAGTATATTAGCTAATTAGCGATATTAATATCACAAAATAAAGACCACATAAAATATATGAGATTAAATAATCCTATCGCCACAAACGTTAAGATGTGTGATTAAACAATTTAAGGTCAACTTGCCTTTTTAAAAATAAATTTAAGACATTTTAAGACGCGCGGACACCCTGATTTTTTACATCATGGAAATCAGGAATCCATTCCAAATATTTCACTTAATTTTATTAAATCTGCATGTAAAACACAAAAACCCTGTGTTTTTAATGAGATGTTTAATTTAATAATAATAATAAAAAAGAAAACATACATTACAAGCTTTGTTTTCATTTGCCGTTTCCAAACTTCTTTCAATCTGCCTTTTACAAACCATTTAGCACAAGAGCTTTCTCCGAAGCTGCTTCTGAGACATTAATATAAAACAAATAAAATAAGGTTTCATAAAATCCAGTGTTTCTGCAACAACAAACAGTTTGGCATTGATATGATTTGCTGTACAGCTCCGGTTAGCTTCACATTAAATATCCACCTCTGATATCAGCAGCAGCAGTTTAATACATAGTTCCCATACGCTTACTAGGCAGGCGCAATGCACAGAGGATCAATGGCGTCGAGACCAACAAAGAGAAAATATGTGGACACTCTTAACCAATGTGAAATAAATATAAACAAATCGCTGCTGTCGGGATCGACGCGTATAAAACGGAGAAGGAAAATATGCCAGAGGATGTGGACAAGCTGATCTCATATTATTACTGTGTGAACGTGAAGAGTGCATACAAAATGGAAGATGTTATCCATGGACGCATAAAGTCAACATTTGACCGGATTTGTAAAGGATGTACGAACTCTTCAGGTGAATAATACGGAAGACGCTTAGGGCCACCGAAAACAGAAAAAAAATTCTGACTTTAACGTCAGAATTCTTAGATTAAAGTCAGAATTCTTAGATTAAAGTCAGAATTCTGACTTTAAAGTTAGAATTCTTAGATTAAAGTCAGAATTCTGACTTTAAAGTTAGAATTCTTAGATTAAAGTCAGAATTCTTAGATTAAAGTCAGAATTCTGACTTTAAAGTTAGAATTCTTAGATTAAAGTCAGAATTCTGACTTTAAAGTTAGAATTCTTAGATTAAAGTCAGAATTCTGACTTTAAAGTTAGAATTCTTAGATTAAAGTCAGAATTCTTAGATTAAAGTCAGAATTCTGACTTTAAAGTTAGAATTCTTAGATTAAAGTCAGAATTCTGACTTTAAAGTTAGAATTCTTAGATTAAAGTCAGAATTCTTAGATTAAAGTCAGAATTCTGACTTTAAAGTTAGAATTCTTAGATTAAAGTTAGAATTCTTAGATTAAAGTCAGAATTCTTAGATTAAAGTCAGAATTCTGACTTTAAAGTTAGAATTCTTAGATTAAAGTCAGAATTCTGACTTTAAAGTTAGAATTCTTAGATTAAAGTCAGAATTCTTAGATTAAAGTTAGAATTCTTAGATTAAAGTCAGAATTCTGACTTTAAAGTTAGAATTCTTAGATTAAAGTCAGAATTCTGACTTTAAAGTTAGAATTCTTAGATTAAAGTCAGAATTCTGACTTTAAAGTTAGAATTCTTAGATTAAAGTCAGAATTCTTAGATTAAAGTTAGAATTCTTAGATTAAAGTCAGAATTCTGACTTTAAAGTTAGAATTCTTAGATTAAAGTCAGAATTCTGACTTTAAAGTTAGAATTCTTAGATTAAAGTCAGAATTCTTAGATTAAAGTCAGAATTCTTAGATTAAAGTCAGAATTCTGACTTTAAAGTTAGAATTCTTAGATTAAAGTCAGAATTCTGACTTTAAAGTTAGAATTCTTAGATTAAAGTCAGAATTCTGACTTTAAAGTTAGAATTCTTAGATTAAAGTCAGAATTCTTAGATTAAAGTCAGAATTCTGACTTTAAAGTTAGAATTCTTAGATTAAAGTCAGAATTCTGACTTTAAAGTTAGAATTCTTAGATTAAAGTCAGAATTCTTAGATTAAAGTCAGAATTCTGACTTTAAAGTTAGAATTCTTAGATTAAAGTTAGAATTCTTAGATTAAAGTCAGAATTCTTAGATTAAAGTCAGAATTCTGACTTTAAAGTTAGAATTCTTAGATTAAAGTCAGAATTCTGACTTTAAAGTTAGAATTCTTAGATTAAAGTCAGAATTCTTAGATTAAAGTTAGAATTCTTAGATTAAAGTCAGAATTCTGACTTTAAAGTTAGAATTCTTAGATTAAAGTCAGAATTCTGACTTTAAAGTTAGAATTCTTAGATTAAAGTCAGAATTCTGACTTTAAAGTTAGAATTCTTAGATTAAAGTCAGAATTCTTAGATTAAAGTTAGAATTCTTAGATTAAAGTCAGAATTCTGACTTTAAAGTTAGAATTCTTAGATTAAAGTCAGAATTCTTAGATTAAAGTTAGAATTCTTAGATTAAAGTCAGAATTCTGACTTTAAAGTTAGAATTCTGAGATTAAAGTCAGAATTCTTAGATTAAAGTTAGAATTCTTAGATTAAAGTCAGAATTCTGACTTTAAAGTTAGAATTCTGAGATTAAAGTCAGAATTCTTAGATTAAAGTCAGAATTCTGACTTTAAAGTTAGAATTCTGAGATTAAAGTCAGAATTCTTTTTTTTTTTTTTTTCGGTGGCCCTAATCCTCTTCTGTAGAATAATAAGGTTCTGGTGACCAGCAGAGTAAGTACATAAAGTAACAAACACGCACTCTAAAAGTCCGTCTTAGCCAGCAGATAAAAGCTACATTAGCTAAGCTAATTTTACTATTTCGGCAATAAATATCAGTTATTTTATCTTGGAATCACACGGAGGTGAGCAGAGTACTGTAAGATGTAACGTTGTTTATAAGTTAGACAGGAACGAAGCCAGAGCTAGTTTTAAGCTTGTGGTTTGCTTGTTGTTGTCATGGCAACTCCATAGCAACTGCCTGACAAAATGGCTGTCTGTTACAAAATCACATGGGACCTATGTATTAATTACATAGAAAGCTCTTCAGCTCATGTCTTCGTTACAGTAGCGTCATAACAATAAATAATACCCTGTATTCATCTGTCTGAGAAGAAGATAAACAAAACGGCAACAATCAGGCACCTTTCTCCCACTAATGGACCCAACAAAGACCTTCTTTATGAGCCACTAATCAATAGGTGGCTTTTATGTGTCATCAGAGCACAAAAGCAGTCGTGTTCCTGTAAAAACATCTGACATACAGAATAAAAGTTAAACAGAAACTCCACAGGAAACAAACGTTGAATGTAGAATACCAGATATGCAATAAGTTACATCAGTCTGACCAGCAGCTCACATGAAACCAGGTTATTTACAACATTATCTGTACATTTAAGCATAAATACATCGCCTCAGGATTTACATGGCATCACTAAAGAGGAGGAGGCATTCTGCTGCAGCCACCGACAAACTCTGCAAACTAAAACTAAGAACCCAGCAAGCTGTTCGGTCAGCTGAGAATGAGCATGCATGTAGAGCCTTACAGTGCATCACAAAGGGTCGGTGAGCATCAGCCTTCAAGGCTGGACAGAGTTTCTCACTTATTACCTTGTTTAAAGGTGGAAAGTATTCACACCTCTTTGTATTTTCTACTGTTTTAGTTGCAGATCTATTATAAAAAGCCATTAAAGCTGCAATATGTAACTTTTTGTTTTTTTTAAAAACTTTATATATTTGTTAAAACTGTCAGTATGCTATGATAGTTTGGCATGACAAATAATTTATGAAAAATTGAACTACTCTGCCTTCTCCTTAGAAAGGCAGTGCTAACTAGACACAACCAATCAGAGAAAGGAGGCGGGTCTTAGCGCTGCCAATCACCCTCAGGCTAGTTAGCATAGTCACTGATAGCAGATAAACAGTTTTTCTGTAACTGTAAGTTGTTTCTTCGCCATTAGCACATTTAGTAGTTGATTGACAGCGGTAAATCCCTCCTCCTGGCTCTGATTGGTTGTTATGTTGACAACCAGTTTTAACAAATATGTAAAAGACATATTTTATTAAAGTTACATACTACAGCTTTTATGACAAAGTAAAGTCATTGTCACATTTGTGCAAAACAAACACATTTAAGTAAGAAAAATATCATCATTACTGTAAAGGATTTGCTTAAAACGTGACATTTTCTTGGTCAATATACTACATCATGAGTTCACATATTGTTTCCTGATGCAGTGTCCAAGAGAGCGCTGAAAATAAGGATTTGTTAAATATGATCATCATAATTTCACATTTTACCAATATTATCACCATCTTGTTATTTTGTCCAATCAGGCTGCAGTAATTTAAACATAATAGCTACTAAAGCATCCAAACTGGTTGCTGTGACACTGAACATTGAGCTGTAGTGAATCTGATTTCCATTGATCCTCCTTCAGATGCTTCTGCAACTTGATTGGAGTCCATCTGCAGACTGAACTTAATTTAGGACTTCTCTAAATAAAGTATCCTGGATTGTGTCAAAGCACAACTTTAAGGTAAGAGAGACAGGTCTGCACTTGAGACTAAAGGCAAGACAATGAACAGAAGGTCAAAACCGAAGGTAACAAAGAAGTGGCTTCTGTGAACAAACCTGGGCTTAAATCCAGCTGGAAAAATGAACAAAATATTACAATCTATAGCAGATGGTAGAAAAAACCCCCAAAATGGGTGTGAATACTTTCTGCTGGTGCTGTAAACCTAATCAATAAGATCCAGTGAAACCATTAGCCTTCAGAAGATAGCCAGCAGCCCACCTAGATGGACTTTGTGGTAAAATGTGGGAACTTCTAAAGGCCGTGATCTTCTGGAGCGGCAAGTCGTCCGGGCGCCTCGGTGTCACCGGATCAGGAGCCGTCAGCGTCTGATTGGCCCTCAGGTCAACTTCCTGTTCACACACAAAGCGCTTTGTTTAGTCCCGATCGCTTCTGAACTCACAGGTTATCAATATGTTGATTTCAGTCGTATTAGGCAGAGATGGGTAGAGAATACAACAATTATACTCAAGTAAGAGTAGTATTACTTCAACATATTTCTACTCAAGTAAAGCACCAAGCAGCTACCAAGAAATTACTCAAGTAAGAGAAAAAAAAGTATTTAGTAAAATGTTTACTCAAGTACTGAACAAATGATCAATCATTTAATGTTTAAAAATAACATAATCAGATGGACCAAAATATATCGTTAAGTGGAAATTTTGATATTCTAAACACCAAAATGACAATAACTCATATAAGTAAGAGAAAAATAACCAAATCAGCCAAAAATAAAATGTTTCCAAATCAGTTTCTTTCAAAATAAAACTATGAAACTTTAACAAAAACTGCAGGTGTGTGTCTGGTGAAGTTTTGTTTAAAACATGTTTGTTTTTCATTCAGTCGGTAGAAAATCCAGAATTTTATTCGAGAAGGAGTAAAAATACAACGTAGTAAAAATAAACTTAAAATAAATACAATAAAAAGCTACTTAAGGAAGTAAATGTAACTACCAGTAGTTACACTGTCATTTTTATCCATAAAATACCAACATTTCCACTTACCTTTATATTTTGTTTTATCTGATTATGTAATTTTTAAATATTAAAGAGTAATTTCTTAGACTTTTTACTTTCACTTGAGTAAAAATATGTTGAAGTTGTGCTATTCTAACTTGGCTACAATTTTTGGGAACTCTGCCCTTCTCTTCAGTGACAAAATCTTCTAAGTGAACAGAACCCAGTGATGATGATGGAAGGAAATGTATTTATTGGTTCTCTCCTCATCTTTTCTTGAATCACCTGTTGCAGTGCGGTCCGTATGCGTCCAGCATGACGGTGCTGGCCTGCTCCAGGTCCCACTGGTGGCACTGCAGCAGCTCCTCACACTCGGTTCTCGACCTCAAACCCAAACGAAACAGCTGCTCCACCTGCAGCGCAGAGGGTGGAGGAATTTAACACGAGTAGGAACAGTTAATCTGAAATGAACAAGTAGGAACAGTTCCTCTGAAATGAACAAGTAGGAACAGTTCATCTGAATTTAACAAGTGGGAACAGTTCCTCTCAATTTAACACGTAGGAACAGTTCCTCTCAATTTAACAAGTGGGAACAGTTAATCTGAATTTAACAAGTGGGAACAGTTAATCTGAAATTAACAAGTAGGAACAGTTCCTCTCAATTTAACAAGTAGGAACAGTTCCTCTCAATTTAACAAGTAGGAACAGTTCCTCTCAATTTAACAAGTGGGAACAGTTCCTCTCAATTTAACAAGTGGGAACAGTTCCTCTCAATTTAACATGTAGGAACAAGTCATCTGAAATTAACAAGTAGGAACAGTTCCTCTCAATTTAACAAGTGGGAACAGTTAATCTGAATCTAACAAGTGGGAACAGTTAATCTGAATTTAACAAGTGGGAACAGTTAATCTGAATCTAACAAGTAGGAACAGTTCATCTGAATTTAACAAGTGGGAACAGTTAATCTGAAATTAACAAGTAGGAACAGTTCCTCTCAATTTAACAAGTGGGAACAGTTCCTCTCAATTTAACAAGTGGGAACAGTTCCTCTCAATTTAACATGTAGGAACAATTCATCTGAAATTAACAAGTAGGAACAGTTCCTCTCAATTTAACAAGTGGGAACAGTTAATCTGAATCTAACAAGTAGGAACAGTTCATCTGAATTTAACAAGTGGGAACAGTTAATCTGAATCTAACAAGTGGGAACAGTTAATCTGAATCTAACAAGTGGGAACAGTTAATCTGAATTTAACAAGTAGGAACAGTTAATCTGAATTTAACAAGTAGGAACAGTTAATCTGAATTTAACAAGTAGGAACAGTTAATCTGAATCTAACAAGTGGGAACAGTTAATCTGAATTTAACAAGTGGGAACAGTTAATCTGAAATTAACAAGTAGGAACAGTTCCTCTCAATTTAACAAGTGGGAACAGTTCCTCTCAATTTAACAAGTGGGAACAGTTAATCTGAATTTAACAAGTGGGAACAGTTAATCTGAATTTAACAAGTAGGAACAGTTAATCTGAATTTAACAAGTGGGAACAGTTAATCTGAATCTAGCAAGTGGGAACAGTTAATCTGAATCTAGCAAGTGGGAACAGTTAATCTGAATTTAACAAGTAGGAACAGTTAATCTGAATTTAACAAGTAGGAACAGTTAATCTGAATTTAACAAGTGGGAACAGTTAATCTGAAATTAACAAGTAGGAACAGTTCCTCTCAATTTAACAAGTGGGAACAGTTAATCTGAATTTAACAAGTGGGAACAGTTAATCTGAATTTAACAAGTGGGAACAGTTAATCTGAATCTAACAAGTGGGAACAGTTAATCTGAATTTAACAAGTGGGAACAGTTAATCTGAAATTAACAAGTGGGAACAGTTAATCTGAATTTAACAAGTAGGAACAGTTAATCTGAATTTAACAAGTGGGAACAGTTAATCTGAAATTAACAAGTAGGAACAGTTCCTCTCAATTTAACAAGTGGGAACAGTTAATCTGAATTTAACAAGTGGGAACAGTTAATCTGAATTTAACAAGCGGGAACAGTTAATCTGAATCTAACAAGTGGGAACAGTTAATCTGAATTTAACAAGTGGGAACAGTTAATCTGAATTTAACAAGTGGGAACAGTTAATCTGAAATTAACAAGTGGGAACAGTTAATCTGAATTTAACAAGTGGGAACAGTTAATCTGAATCTAACAAGTGGGAACAGTTAATCTGAATTTAACAAGTGGGAACAGTTCCTCTCAATTTAACAAGTGGGAACAGTTAATCTGAATTTAACAAGTGGGAACAGTTAATCTGAATTTAACAAGTAGGAACAGTTCATCTGAATTTAACAAGTGGGAACAGTTAATCTGAATTTAACAAGTGGGAACAGTTAATCTGAAATTAACAAGTAGGAACAGTTCATCTGAATTTAACAAGTGGGAACAGTTAATCTGAATCTAACAAGTGGGAACAGTTAATCTGAATCTAACAAGTGGGAACAGTTCCTCTCAATTTAACATGTAGGAACAGTTCATCTGAAATTAACAAGTAGGAACAGTTCCTCTGAATTTAACAAGTGGGAACAGTTCCTCTCAATTTAACAAGTGGGAACAGTTAATCTGAATCTAACAAGTGGGAACAGTTCCTCTCAATTTAACAAGTGGGAACAGTTAATCTGAATCTAACAAGTGGGAACATATCCTCTCAATTTAACATGTAGGAACAGTTAATCTGAATCTAACAAGTGGGAACATTTCCTCTCAATTTAACATGTAGGAACAGTTAATCTGAATCTAACAAGTGGGAACAGTTCCTCTCAATTTAACATGTAGGAACAGTTAATCTGAATCTAACAAGTGGGAACAGTTCCTCTCAATTTAACATGTAGGAACAGTTAATCTGAATCTAACAAGTGGGAACAGTTCCCTCCTAGCTTTGATTACCTAGCAACAACCTGCTGAGCAACTGGTGCAGCAGCAGCTGTGTATAGTTCTTCTTCATAACTGATTTAAAATTTAAAAAACACGATTGAGTGAAAACTGTGAATAAAACGTGAAAGGTCAGACCACCAGTTTGGTAGTATAAGATATTTAAAGCAAAACACTAATTGAGGATTATCAATATTGACTGATATGAATGAAATGCTTATGTCATGATGAGTTTTTCAAGTATTTCATTGAGAGAGGAAGATCTCCAACTTGTTTTGGTTTCATGTTTTAAAATGAGCTGCTGGAACAGTTCGGAGGAACATCAGCAGCATTTCTGATTTATGAGCCACTTAAAGGGAACTAGTTTGGGATGACACCTAACGTGGCAGACAGTCCCCAAGGAGCTGCAGGAAGGAGGAGCGGAGAGGTGTCAACGCTAACCGAGCCTCAATATTCAGGCAGACGCTGTGTGAAGTTTAACAGAATAATAACAACTAGACTTTGTTGTTAATCTTCTTTATCAGTGCAGTATGCTAACATTTATACCTTTATAGTGTGCAGATGTTTGTGTTTTATAACATAAAAACTCTTTCAGCTGAGAAACAAAAATATTTGGGAGTTAAAAATATGAACAATAAAGAGCTTTAACCTAATATTTCAGCACTCTTTAATAGCAGTCTATCTGGCTGCATCTTGTCATGGCAATATTTGCCACTCCAGTTGAAATAATAAAAAAAAATATTCATTTTTTATTATTTCAGTCTTTCCAGGATTTCACAATAGTTTTTGTAATTTTTTCCCATCAAAATCACAAATTTTGATGGGAAAAAATGTCACCTTTAGTTACTGACCATATCGATCACGGACTGTAACTTGGCATCAAGTAAAGATGAGGCAGCAGTGTGGAGGAAGTAAGAAATATTGCCACCTGCAGGTGGGAGTTAGTGTCAGTCCAGTGTTTTTCCACCAACAAAAATTAGCAATAAACACAAAATAATGCATTTCTATGAAAAAGAAATGCAGGAATTGGTTGGTTTTGCATTAATTCCCGCAAACTGCGAAAAACTGGAGGGACAGTTTCTTTGGGAGAAAAGACTTTTGTTCCCTTTTTATGCAAAACAAAAACAGAAAGCAGATGAATAAATGTACCTTTAAGAAATTAACAGCCTGAGGAACGCTCCAGTTGTGGCTCTGCAGAGCAGCTTTACATTCCTCCGTCGTAACGCCATGAACGGCTCCTTGGACCTGCAAACAGCATCAGTGACAGGAAGTGACACAGAAGTTGCGAAACACTGCAAAAACACAAAATCTTACCAAGATTAATTCTGATTTCTAGTGCAAATATTTTAGTAGACTTGAAATAAGATAAAACTAACTTACAAATAACTTTTCAAGATATAAGAGCTTGTTTTAAATAAATAATTCCTTAATATAGATGAAAAAGTTACACTGATAATCTCTATCAAATGTCTTGTTATAAGTGAAAGAATCTTCCACTGGAACTTAAACTTTTTCATGAATTATTTACTTACTTATTTACAAGCTAATATTTCTTGCTAAAAAGTTACTTCTAAGTTAGTCTTCTCTTATTTCAAGTGAACTAAAATATTTTTACTAAAAACTAAATGAAAAATACTTCAAGTACTAGTTCCATTGCCAAATAAGTTACTTATAACATAGAAAAAAGTGTTTTGTTATAGTTGAAATAATCTGCCAGTGAAACTAGTATTTTTTCATCAATATGAAGGATTTATTAACTTAAAATAAGCTCATATATCATGTTGAAAAGACACTTAGGTCAGTTTTGTCTTAATTCAAGTATTCCAAGATATTTGCACCAGAAACTGAACCGAAAATACTTTGTGTTTTTGCAGTGAACATGAACACTTTTCCCTTTTATAGGCCAGGTGCCAAAAAGTATTTAGAATAAATAGATTTGCTATATAAATATTCAACAAACATTGCTAATACAAAGAAGGGAAAACATCAGTAATCATTTCAGTGTTATTGATAATTATTAATTGGTACAATGAATTAAGCTGCAACCTATTTTAAATGAGCCCACAGCACTTTGAGGTTTCCCTCCAATCACGGGAAGTGATGATTAATGATTTTCTGCTTTAAGGCTAAAATGTTCTGCAGAAATCAGGTCACATCTGCTGCTTTGTGAACATAGAGTTTTGATAATTAAAACTCGGTTGACAAATGTTTGTAACTTTAATAAACGAGGTCATGCTGTAAAATTACTGATTTCAGATTTCCTCGCCTGCAGCAAACGTTGGCATTTGTGGGATCGTCACACATTTCAAGAGAGAGGAGAATGTGAGCTCACCTGTGTGATGCTCTGCTCCTGTTGCATGCTGGGAGCTGCGGTCCCGCCGTTGTTGTTGTTGTAGGAGGAGTTTGGTTTCGCTTCGCCCGGTTGCTGCTGCATCATGGGTTTGACTGCCGCCATGTTGGCCGCGCCGTATCTGGTCAGAAAAAACAAAAACCAGGAGCTCAGAATAATAATGAGTCAGATGACAACTGGACGGAGGGATGGATGGATGGATGGATGGATGGATGGATGGATGGATGGATGGATGGATGGATGGATGGATGGATGGATAGATGGATGGATGGATGAAATGAACTCTGATCAGGTGAGTTTGAACGAACCGCTCCAGGAAGGCTGGTCTCTCCGGCAGCGGGTTGGGGGCGGAGCTCTGAGGGCTGTCCATCATGGTGGACAGGCCCCGCCCCTCTCTGAAGGCGAGCGGCTCCAGCAACGCGGTGGAGGAGTAAGATGAGGCCGCCGGCCTGGAGGTGGAGGAGGAGCTGGAGGACAGCAGGGGGCCGAGGAGCCCCACCGCCCGCCGCGGTGACACCAAGAGCGGCGGCGGTGGCAGCACCACGAGCGTGGAGGACAGAGCCGGCGCCAGCGGGAGCGGGGAGGAGGAGCGGGAGCCCGGCTGGGAGAAAGCGTGGTCTCTGGGTGGGATCTGAGGCGGAGCGTTGTCCTCGTCTCCCAGGGAGATGGAGCTGGAGCGCGCCCCCTGCTGGGCGCCGCGGGTGGCGTAGCTCTGTTTGGAGGGGCGTAAGGGGGGCACGGGGTTTCGGGGGGGCAGCACGGGCAGGTCCTCGAAGCAGGAAGTGATGGAGGTGGAAGAGGAGGAGGGGGAGGGCGGAGGAAGGTAGATTTGTCTGTGGGCGCCGAACGGAGCCAGAGGCATCGGGGTGGGGGAGGAGGGGAGTGAACGACCGGTTGCCATGGGAACCTGGAGCTTGACCATCACCTGTAAGTAGACAAAAGCAAGAAGAAGGGGCAGTGTAGAAAAATAATCATGCAGATGGAAATTATCAATCTTATTTAAATTTATCATGCAATTAACTGATCTTCTGGTTTAGCCGTGTGTTCAATAATCTACTGTTGATCAAGGAGTTTCCAGTGGTTGCAGATCTACCTCTCTCTGCAGCTCCTGGAAGAGGTCGGCAGACTGCGACTCGCTCCTTCCCGCCATACTGGACACAGGGGGGCCCAGGGTTTCTTCAGGCGGCCCCTTGTTGATGGAGCGCACCTCCTGATCCTCTGATTGGTCGTCAAAGTCTGCAGTGACCTCGTCATAGGCTGGCTGGGGCAGAGGCCAGTCCAGGATGGACGGCGTGTCCTGAGGGGGGAAACGGGATAATTAAAACAGTCAAGAGTCAGAGAAAGAGAAAATGACACAAATCAACATGTGATGACCTCATCTGAAACAGTCTTAGTTTACAATAAGATGCTAACTTCTGATATGCAAAGAAAAGGCATTGGTAAAAACACAAAGGGAGCCAAATACCAGCAACAGAAAGGTTGCTAGAGACAGCAAAGCTGGGCAAACACACCTGTGCCTGCATTGATTAAAACAGGATTTCTGCAGGTTTCGCCAACACAAATGTGAGACGTCTTCCGACCTTTTTAAGACTGTTATGAAAGGAAATTAAGACCTGTATCGCCAGAAGAATGTACAAATTTCATCCAGCCAGCTGGCGAACAATTTGCACTTATCACAGGACAGAGAAGCTAACTTTTGTGTCCAATATTACTAGATAACTAAATACATTTTGGTGTCTATCATCGGTAACTGCAAATTAACGACAGTTGGCTGGAAGAAGATTGTACATTTCTTGCTAGCTTTTTGTGTCTATCATTGGTTAGCTAGCTAGCTAGCTAGCAAGGGCATGTTAGCAGTGAGTTAGCATTCAGGCTATTGCAGGTGAATCATTTATTATTTAAGTACAATTGTTTAATTTAATTGTTTATATGAAATTATAAACAATGAAATTGTTTATATATAATTATAATTTCATTGTAAACAATGCAGATGAATAGTCATGTATTCCTCTGCTTGATGTGTGATGGATGTGGATTGTTTGTTCAGACTTTTATTATTGCTACAGTCACTGGGCAAGAGTAGGGTGAAATATCAAATACCAGCTCCAAGATTTTCTTTTTTTTTAATTTAAGAAAAAAATGCATTTTTGGTTTGATTTTTTTCCATTCTGATTCTGATCTCCAACTTTAAGCTTGCTTCACATTTTCACCATGTTCTTTAGTCCAGATCTCTAACAGCAGACTGAAGCTCCAGGCTTGAATTTCTGTCGATATCTGAAGCATGAGGGGTACGCAGTCGATCGATGAGCACCAATCATCATTACGCTGCACCCGCCTCAGTGCATCCAAGAGGAAAAGTTATGAATCACGTCTCCAAGCTAAAGGTCATCCCACCTGTTTGGAGAACAGTGAAACTGATGATGATCACTGCTTGTTTGAGCCTTCAGCTGTGATTTTATTAGTGTTCTTGGTTGTGGAAGGTCTCTAATGCGTCTTTAGGCCCACTGTGGGTAACTGGTGTTACCTTGCTTTCACAGTGGGAATGAGTTAAGTTGAAAGGTCAGAGGCTAAAGCCTTCAGATTAGATAGGAGCCTCTCCACTAATTGCTAGCTTGGCTCCACTGGGGGATTTAGGTTTGCCGCTAATGGATAAACAAATCATCTTAACTTCCAACCTCAGCTCAATGAGGCGTAGAACATTGCTTTTCACAAATTCAGTTCCATGACCCACAGTGCGGACAATGAGCTTTGGGAGTTAATTAAAACCTGACATTTGACCACAGCGAGTTGTAGAGCAAAGGCAACGTAGCTGATATGGCAGACAGAGCTAATGCTCATGTTAACTATTGCAAAAACAAAAAGCAGATGCTCCCGGGGCGTGCCGTGGTAGCGTAGCGGTTAGCGCGACCCGTATTTGGAGGCCTTGAGTCCTCGACGCGGCCGTCGCGGGTTCGACTCCCGGACCCGACGATACTTGCCGCATGTCTTCCTCCTTCCCCATTTCCTGTCAGTCTACTGTAATATAAGGGACAAAAGACCCCCTGGAGGGGTAAAAAAAAAAAAAAAAAGCAGACGCTCCCGAGTCATTTTTACAACTTCATGTCAAGCTTCATGTATTTTCTCAGGCTGGATGAAAGTCTCAAGTCTCTAAAAGCAATAAACATTTTCCCATCAAATCCATGACCTCTACTTTATCTCTAACCCTCTATCGCTTATGTTTGTTCTCAGTCTTTATATATATATATGAATATACAGTATATATATAGCATTATAAAGAAAACGAATCTTCAGAAGCTGAAATTCCTAGACGCAATGATACCTGACATACTATTGGTTGGAATTTACAAAGCAGCCAATCAGACGCCATTCATTCTACTTGGCGCTGATTGGCTGAACCCCAAAGAATGGAAATAAAGAACACTGTGGCTGTTAGCTTCTGCTGCTATTAACCGCATCAAATCGGGGTTTTCACGGCGTGTATTAACGTACATTAAGCTGTATTTGGTGTTTGAAACTATTAATATAAGCGGCTACAAGCGTTTTTTCACAGGGAGTCTCACGTGTTTGTGGATTTTAGAAATTCAAACCACTGTTTTGTCATCATCTTACAGAAGATATCAGTACTGCTAAAAAAATAAAATAAAATAAATCTTCCAAAGCTGTGTATCCTCTTCAAATCATTCAGCTAAAATGCATCCCTCTTTGTGGATGTCTAATCATCTGTTGTGATGCAGAAGTATCTTCAGGCCTGAAACTAAATGGATGTATCCAAACAGAAAACACAAACTTTGTCTGAAAGGATGGTAACTGAAAGATCGAGCAAACAAAGCCAGATTTTCCGTGACTTGGCACAGTCTGTATGCGGCTCCTCTGAGAATTTATGTTTTACAGCCTTCTGCACAACAAGAATGCAAACAAATAAAAACATCTGAACTTGCTTCGTGAAGATTTGGCAGAACAAAAGCACAGAAAATAGAAAAATTAAGAGAGGTAGCTGTAATTACAAGTTTGTGTTGTCATGGTTTGGAGGCCACCATGGCTTTACTTGATGCTCGTTCAACTAAAGAACGAGTAGTATGCTTGTGGTCGTTCATACTACTAATGAAACAGCAATGAGACTTTTGTGTGAAGGGGTTACGTCCCCAAAGCGAATCGCATGTGAATTGTTGGAAATAATAATACATGGACCAGTTTATGGATTGATTTTAAAGAGCCAGTATTATGTATTTCCAGACAGATAGTGCCATTTTAGATAAGATAAGATAAGATTTATTTGTCATTGTCATCAACAGATTACAACGAGATTGAGATTTGCTTGACTCGAGTTAAGATGCAGGTTATGTGTATATACATAATATACAACGATAAAGAAATGAATAGTACAAAATGAGAAATAAATAGACATCAGAAGATGGTTGCAGTGCCTGGAGGTGTCGCAACAGAATTTACATTTATAACAAAGTGGTGTCAAGAGCAGAAGTTCTTATGCCTTTGAATTTAGTGTCATGATTACCATCGGGTAAAAACTGTTTACAGTACCATAAAGTAACTGTTAACTTAAGCAGTTAAAAAAATGCTGTATACATATCAAATATGACTTAATAAATTTTACTTTGTAATTTAACACTTTAAATTTGGCCCCTCTGTGTCTTTCCTGCTCTTTCTGAAACTCTTCCTTCAGGAAGTCATCACAACATGGCTCCTCTATTAAGCCTTTAACAAAGTTTTTACCAGGTCATCTCAAAGTTTTAGTTTGAGATGACCTGGTAAACATGATGAGATGATGAAAGGTCATCATCTCTGATGACTTATGGAAACCTTTTATTAATATCCTTAAAATGATAGTGGCACAAACAAAAAATCTTGCTGCACAAACGTAGCACAAATGTTTGACACCAATTTTGTTCGATTTGAAGAAGGTAGGGCGACAAACTTCACTCAGGCATATGGAAATAGTAGATCGGATTTTTGTTTGGGTGAAAATATTGTAATTGGATGTTCAGACTGTGGTGAAAAAGTCACACAAGAAGATTGCTTGTTCAATCTGACCCAATCAGAATCTACCTTCAAAGTGTCTTCATCCGGTTGGTGCGTCTCTGTGAGCGGCGAGGGCGTAGTCGAGCTGAAGCTGTCGTCCGTGAAGTCGATGAGCGACACCTCGCTTTTGGCCGATCGCACGCCGCCGCTGCTGCCCTCCCAAGGCCGCAGCTTCAGACCGAGAGACGCGCCCAGCTTCTTCAGCCCAGACGATGTGCTGAAGTCGTCCTCTTCATCGTAGTCGTCCATCACGGAGTCGTACAGCGGCTCTGGGAGCACACGGAAACACCACGGTCAAGCTGGAAATGTGGGATCTTGGGTTGCAAAAGAGGAAAACTTACTTTTGAGCAGAACTGCCGGCTTTGGTGGACGAGGAGGAGGCTTCTCTGTTAAATACAGTTTGCGAGACTTTACCAGAAGTTTTAGATCTAACATCATCACAGTCAAATCAAATAAAAACAAGTTACTCTTTGCACGGTTGGGTAGTTTGGTTGGTCTTGCAGTTCCAGAATCAAATCCCAAGATATCTGGAGGGTCCATCGGGTTCCCCAAATACAAACTGAGGAAGAACAAATTTAGTCCAGATTATAAAAGCTGCAGGACAAAATTAAATCAAATGTCTAAGTATATATGATACACAATCTTCTGCTGTGAGACCCAATCTAGACTTAAATGCCTTAACATCAACTTCTGAAACAGCAGTGGGCTCTGCTGCCCTCCAGTGAAGAGCTGTGGTAACTGCACTATAAAAACAGTTCTGATCAGAAGTTTCTATAAGCTCATCACAGCTGTGAATCTCACTTTAATGTAGTCCAAAAGTCTGAATTTATTGTATATTTCCTCCATTTTTCCTTTATTTCCTTAATTTTGACCCTCTGGAGGAAGGGTCAAAATTATACATACAACTACATACATTAATTCAGCTACATCATCTCCACTTTTTCTGTTGTGTTTCAACGTATAACAATCCCCAAAACACTTCAAAACTTGTTTTGGAGTTGATAAAGAAGGTTAACATCCAACTTTTTGAAGTGCACCTGTTGAAATTTGCAAACCATGTTTTACTGTAGAGCTACTTAACCTATTGGATCTCAACTCTCCTCGAAAAACCAGATGGTTTGGTAAGATATTCAAGAATAGGGTTTATGCAGGTTTCACCAACTCAAATTAAGACTTTTTAAGACCAGTATGAATAAAATTTAAGAGCTGCTACATGACAAAGATATACAAAAAAAAATGCAGGGACCAAAACTGTGAAATTCTGGGGTCTTTTTGTGGGTCTTGGCAGCAGCTTTGGCATATGGCTCATTAGCTAGCTAGCTAGAAAAATGTTTCATTTAAACTCCTAAATGCTACACTTACATTGAAAATAATCAGTTAATAATCAGTCAGTTTAGCTGGTGTTCACCTGTCAATGCGGTCTGCGTGTCCCCAGCTCCTGTGAGGGTCCGTGTCTCCGTGTCCGGTGTGGATGAAGGAGTGTTTCAGCGGCCGGCTGATGTCCTGGGCGGACAAGCCGGCCACGGAGGTCACGACATGCCGAGGAAACTGACCGACACGCAGTGTCCGCCGGTTCTGCCCGCGCCACCAGTAATGCTCCGCCCTGAAGACACGGCGACAAGGAAGGTGAAAAACTAATTTCTGCTTTTATTTCCTTTGAAAACTTTTGACCCATCAGAAGAGTTGAAGGCCAGTATGAGTTTGGTTTCTTCTTTTCAGATCAATGTAATTAAAACAGCACATAAAACAGGGTTTTCCTAAAATGTAAGACTTTTTAAGACCATTTAAAAAGTCTTTAAGACTGCATTACATCAGAAATGTACAAAAGAAACAGTGTTAATCCCCAAAATGCCAGTCTTTTTGCACAGAATCAATGCAGCATTGTAACAAAGACTTTTTAAGAACATCATCCAGCCAACTGGTGATAAATTTGCATTTAAACAATGATAGACACAAAAAAGCAAGGTTGCTAGCTAACTAGCTCACCTTTTAGCTTGATAGCTTATTCCCCACTGCAGGAACCAGAACCAATGGTTCCTGCTAATATAGCTATCAATATAATTTGGCTAGTTAGCAGGGGAAAATTGGCTGCTAGCCAGCAGTAGCCTGAACTGCCTCAAATCACAGAGCACAATGAAGAAGCAACTCAAGCGCCCTGTGAGAAAAAAAGACTATATAAAATACACAAGATTAAACAGTAATGCCACTACAACATTTAAGACTTACAATTAAGATATTTAAGCAAAAGCTATCTTTTTAAAAAAAAATAATAATAATGTAAGACTTTTTAATACCTTGATGTTAAGATACACAAATTTAAGACGTTTTAAGGATGTAAAAGTTTCAGCCATCTCAAACTACTTCTGCTGGTGAGCCACACTGACCTTCCCTCAATGATCGTAATGACGTCATTCATTTGAATTTGGAGTTTTTCTTCTTCCTCGAAGTCCTGGAGGGCCCTCATGTCTGTAGGCAACGTCTGATCAAACACAAACACAGAAGTAGAGGCACTTTTAGACGCAGCCTTAACAGATCCTCTTGTGAAAAATATCACACTTACAGTGTTTCAACATCAAATGCATTGTGTTACTGCTGTAACACTCTTCAGAATGGAAGTTAATACTGAAAGAAGAAGCATGTTAGCTGTTTTTATCATCACTGAAGTGATCAAAGTGAATCAAAATGTAGACATTTTTCCTTTCAATAATTTTGACAGTTTCACACAACTGCTACTTAATTTTGAATTATCTTTTTTTTATTGAAAAATCTAATTTTTTTTAACAAAAACCTTCTCACTTCACAAAGAAGAAAACAATCTATGTTCGTGTCATCTTTGGTTCAGAATGGGCTAAAATTGGTACCAACAAGTCAGATGATCTAAAATCATCCATAAAAATGTCTGATTGGTGCACCTCTGCTTTTAAACCCATTATTCTATGTATACATGAGATAAACGAGGTGAAGCTGAGTGACCTCGAACAGAAAGTCTCTGAGAGCGATGAAGGTGGGTCGGTCGTCAGGTTTGGGGCTCCAGCACTGCAGCATGACGTTGTAGATGTCTTGAGGACAGTCGTCAGGTTTACACAGCCTCTCAGCCTCAACATCAACCTTGTGGAGGATCTGCAGATGGGAATTAATTTCTCAGAAACACCAAAACAAATCCATTAATTTTCCTCTTAAAGGGGACCTTTTATGCATTGTGGAACAGGTTATGGTAAGCCTAAACAAAACATGTTCATTATGTTTTATGCACAAAATCATTCCTAGATAACAGTCTGTTCAGTCCTGCCTTTCAGATTGAGCAGTTTTAGGGCCTCTGTCACTTCAAATCCAAATAATCTGCTGAACAACCCCCAACTAAATGTTTATACAGTCACATGAAAATGGCTGCAAATAATTAGGTAATGGCACAGTTCCCATTGAATGTGACTTAATTCAGAAGGTTTTGAAATGGCTAATTTTCCAGACACCAAAATACATGAACTTATTGCCAAAAGACGGCTGGCAGGTTTACCTAATCTGTTTTTAGAAGCAGTTGAGACCCAAGTACAAAATGTCTCCTTTAAGGTTTTATTGTGTAGAGTGAATAGACGTACCTGGCTCCCATTGAGCCCGAGCCACGGCTCCTGTCCATGGCTGAACATCTCCCACAGGGTGACTCCAAACATCCAGGTATCAGACGCGTGAGAGAAAGTGCGACACTTCAGAGACTCTGGAGCACACCTGGACAGAAACAGAAACAAAGATGTAGAGCTGGCACATCTTTGTGCCAGCTCTACATCTTTGTAGAATCTCAATAAAGAAAATGAGGAGTGGCCTGCTTTTCTCACCAAGGAAAAGGGATTTTGTGGCCTTCCTCCATGATGTATTGATCAGTGTGAGTAGGTAGCGCTCTCATCAGGCCAAAGTCTCCAATCTTCACCGTTTCGTTGGTGGACAGCAGGACGTTGCGGGCGGCCAGGTCTCTGTGGAGGAATCGCCTCTGCTCCAGGTAAGCCATTCCACTTGCCACCTGTACAAATACACACAATGACAGACATTGAAGGTCTTATATAAAAAGAGTCTGTACCTTTAAAAAACAGAAACTGACCTGTACGGCGTAGTTACACAGAATCAAGATGAGGATGTGACCCTGACGCTTTCTGAGGCGATCCAGCAGGGATCCCAGAGGCGCCAACTCAGTCACCTAGAGCCAACGAAACATGATCAGGACGAAGTCAAAGTATTCATACATTCTTATCACGGTGCAAATCAGCGCCTAAATCCATTTTAGAATCAATTGAACATTGATGTTTGCAGACACTCTAGTCAGTCCAACTCAACTTGAGCATAGGTTGGACTGGTGCAAAGCTGGTAGAGGCATACAATAAATCGAATACCTGCACTGGTGAGAACAGGGAATGGTGGTTCTAAAAAGTATCGACTCAGAAGGGCTGAAAACTACAGTGGCCCAGAGGGGCCATCAAAATGCAATAGCCACATCAAAAGGTATGGAAAATATCTTAGATCAACTTCTGTTTTGGGGTAAAATAGCTTTTGTTTTTGCATTGTGATTTTTTTGTTGAGTTTTAGGTCTCATTGTGTCGTGGTTTTGGCAGTTGCTTCATAGCTTTTGTTGCGTCGTAACATTTATTGTTGTGTTGTGGCTTTCATTGTTGTGTTGCAGTTTGTGTTGTTGAGCTTTGGTTCTTGTTGTGCTGTGGCTTTTGTTTTTGTGTTGTGGTTTTTGTTGTTGAGTTTTGGGTCTCATTATTTTGTGGAGAACCATAGAATACAAAAATAAATTATCCAAGTTTTTGTTAAAAGAAGAGAAAGAGTGCCATTTTCTTTCCAATAATACTTTGTGTTGGTCTATTACAGAAAATACCAATGAAATACATTAAATTAAATCTGGAAAGGCTATTAGGTAATGGAAACTTTTTCAAGGCGCCACATTTATGAACACATAATAAAGTGCTATGAATGAAATTAGATAACGACCCATGAGCTCCTGTTGGACAGCCTGAGGTAATCCTGAGAATAGCTATTCCAAACAGTTTTTGAATAAGACTCCTAATGTGAGCTGAAAAAGAGAAAAAACGCTCAGGAATTACCATCTTCATGGGCTGCGTTAGGACGACTCCATAGAGACTGATGAGGTTCTGGTGGCTCAGTGAGTGCATGGCGTTCACCTCTCTGATGAAGTCATCCAAACCGTCTGAGTCCAGCACGCCGGCCTTCAGACACTTCACTGCCACGGACAGCTGAGGAAACCAAAAGCTGCAGTCATTTTCTAAAACTGTGTAAATACCCTGGAGAGAAACGTTTGTCTCACCACTCTGCCGTTTGGTGCGGTCCACTCTCCTCGCCGCACGACTCCAAATGTGCCGTCTCCGAGTCGCTCAAACAGTTGCATCTCCGACTCTTTGATGAGGCAGGTGAGCAAGTCTCCAGGCTCGCTGCTGGCTGCAGGTGGGACCGACAATGCACCCTGCTGGGGGTCGGCGTCTGACCGCTTCACTGGAAACACCTGTAGATAATCGATCAATAACAACCATTTACGGCTTACTGGTTATTAACTATGACAAACAGAAGGCAAACTGATCAATCACTTACCATGTCTGGGTAATCAACAACTTCAATAAGTGACGGCAACTGAATATTAACTGTTAATATATAATAGAAACAGACTTAACTACCACTTAGTAATAACTAACAAATAGCTATCACCTCTTAATATTAACTGAGTAATAAATATCACTAAGTAATGCTAACTTACTATTAACTATTATACAGTAATAGTTACTGACTACTTGTCTCTAAGTAATAACTAAAATAGCTGTTACCTATTAATATTAACTGACTATGAACTATCACTTAGTTATGGTAACTGACTGATAAGTAATGGTAACTCACTATTAACTCCTATTAACTAATGGTAATTTACTATTAATAATCATTAAGTGATGGTAACTCACTATTGACTATCACTTAGTAATGGTAACTGATTAACGCAGTAATAGTAACTGACTAATAACTATTATTAATTAATGGTAAAGGACAAATAACTATCATTTAATGTTGTTATTTATGTATGTATGTATGTATGTATGTATGTATGTATGTATGTATGTATGTATGTATGTATGTATGTATGTATGTATGTATGTATGTACATTTCATTGAGTTACCCTGATGAGACGTTTTGCTTGATTGTCACATTCATATTTTAGACTCCTTGTTTTATAAATTTACTGTCATAAATCTGGAGAAAACTGCTCAAGATTATACACAATGCATCAAAAACTTTTAACCAGCACTTAATATAGCTAATTTTAAATGTTTATTAGGATATATATGCTTTCCCCCCAAGCATTAGTGTATTGCTAGGTCTTCTCATTAGTCAGAGTTGTATTTAATGCACCTTGCTCATCCAGGACTTGCGTTTATAAAGGGCTTTTCTTCTCTTGACCGCCTCCCAAAGCCGCCTCTGACCTGATCCAACAAAACAAAGCAAATAATAACAACAAACACCATCGACTGTATTTACAACTGAGGATTATTTGATGACCATTCAGGACGTCACACACGTAAAGGCATAAAAAAATCCAATCAGTGGCTCTCACCGGGCCGCCCCATGCCGATCTTCTCCAGATCTTCATTCTTGACGTAGTCGAAGTGGGAAAGTCGCGTGACGTTGAGTTCATCCCGGATCCGCAGGAAGTACTGCTGCAGCTGCACGTCAGTCAGCAGCTCCAGCAGCCACTCTGTGCCCTCTTCACTCTGCATCTGCACACACACATTTTATCTGTTTAACACACTGGCTGTACTGGATGCCATTTAGCCGTAACCTACATGTCTGAACAGATCTGTCATCAGGTTTAATGTTAAATACACTCTGTGTATTTATAATAGCTTGCTTGGGAAATGTTTTAATTTAGTTTACAATTACTGCATTGATTTCCAGAATATATTCCTATTAATTATTAAATACGAAGGAAAAACATCTGAAATGGAATCCAACTTTGAACAACTCACCCTGATAAAAGAGCTTCTAAAAAATTACAATATCATCAAAAACTTTATTTATTTTAATAGTTTAGCTTAAAAATGTATTCATTACATACAAAGTACTTACATTTTAAGAGTTTAATTTATGATGTTGATGATTAGGAATGAGTCTCGTTGATTGGACAATTACTAGTAAAGAACTTAATATCTGAGGAAGCCTCAGATATTAAACCGAATTGACTTAAAATGTTGCTTTTCTTTAAACACAAACATAAATTACAAATTTATTTGATAAATTTGCACGAATAAAGCTCATTTAAATCCACCAGTAGCTTCATAAGCTTGGTCAAACATATACAAATATAAACTGCTACAAACCTTTTTTCAAATGGTTCAGAAAGTTCAATTAGGAATCCCAAATACAGTTAGGGCCAGAAATATTTGGACAGTGACACAAGTTTTGTTATTTTAGCTGTTTACAAAAACATGTTCGGAAATACAATTATATATATAATATGGGCTGAAAGTGCACACTCCCAGCTGCAATATGAGAGTTTCCACATCCAAATTGGAGAAAGGGTTTAGGAATCATAGCTCTGTAATGCATAGCCTCCTCTTTTTCAAGGGACCAAAAGTAATTGGACAATGGACTCTAAGGGCTGTAATTAACTCAGAAGGTGTCTCCCTCGTTAACCTGTAATCAATTAAGTAGTTAAAAGGTCTGGGGTTGATTCCAGGTGTGTGGTTTTGCATTTGGAAGCTGTTGCTATGACCAGACAACATGCGGTCAAAGGAACTCTCAATTGAGGTGAAGCAGAACATCCTGAGGCTGAAAAAAAAGAAAAAATCCATCAGAGAGATAGCAGACATGCTTGGAGTAGCAAAATCAACAGTCGGGTACATTCTGAGAAAAAAGGAATTCACTGGTGAGCTTGGGAACTCAAAAAGGCCTGGGCGTCCACGGAAGACAACCGTGGTGGATGATCGCCGCATACTTTCTTTGGTGAAGAAGAACCCGTTCACAACATCAACTGAAGTCCAGAACACTCTCAGGGAAGTAGGTGTATCTGTCTCTAAGTCAACAGTAAAGAGAAGACTCCATGAAAGTAAATACAAAGGGTTCACATCTAGATGCAAACCATTCATCAATTCCAAAAATAGATAGGCCAGAGTTAAATTTGCCGAAAAACACCTCAAGAAGCCAGCCCAGTTCTGGAAAAGTATTCTATGGACAGATGAGACAAAGATCAACCTGTACCAGAATGATGGGAAGAAAAAAGTTTGGAGAAGAAAGGGAACGGCACATGATCCAAAGCACACCACATCCTCTGTAAAACATGGTGGAGGCAACGTGATGGCATGGGCATGCATGGCTTTCAATGGCACTGGGTCACTTGTGTTTATTGATGACATAACAGCAGACAAGAGTAGCCGGATGAATTCTGAAGTGTACCGGGATATACTTTCAGCCCAGATTCAGCCAAATGCTGCAAAGTTGATCGGACGGCGCTTCACAGTACAGATGGACAATGACCCCAAGCATACAGCCAAAGCTACCCAGGAGTTCATGAGTGCAAAAAAGTGGAACATTCTGCAATGGCCAAGTCAATCACCAGATCTTAACCCAATTGAGCATGCATTTCACTTGCTCAAATCCAGACTTCGGACGGAAAGACCCACAAACAAGCAAGACCTGAAGGCTGCGGCTGTAAAGGCCTGGCAAAGCATTAAGAAGGAGGAAACCCAGCGTTTGGTGATGTCCATGGGTTCCAGACTTAAGGCAGTGATTGCCTCCAAAGGATTCGCAACAAAATATTGAAATAAAACTATTTTGTTTGGGTTCTGTTTATTTGTCCAATTACTTTTGAGCTCCTAAAATGTGGAGTGTTTGTAAAGAAATGTGTACAATTCATACATTTTCTATCAGATATTTTTGTTCAACCCTTTAAATTAAACGTTACAATCTGCACTTGAATGCTATTGTAGAGGTTTCATTTCAAATCCAATGCGGTGGCATGCAGAGCCCAACTCGCGAAAATTGTGTTACTGTCCAAATATTTCTGGCCCTAACTGTATATAAACAAATAAAATTAATTATGGAGTCTCTGTAAACAAAATTGTCCTTCAAAATAAAGGACTTGTTGAGACCAAAACACCAAACTGAAGACTTTCGTCATCCAGTTTTTGGTAGAAAAAGAGAGAAAAATTATAGTATATCATGTGATTAATTGCTTATTGCAACAGCCTTACTAGTTACCACAAACTCTTAACTGCTTTGGTAAACTTTTTTACCCTTAACAATTGAAAACCTCATTTTGGATTCTTTGGTATTTAAATGTATCAAACTTTCCAGTTATGTTGTTCTATGACAAAATATAAAAATAAAATCTTGAGGTCTGGAAAGTTTAAAAGATATTAACAGGTTTGCACTGCGAAGCATGAATTTATCTCCCGTAATTCAGCTGTAATCAGGAGAAACAAAAACATTCTGGCTACATTAACGCATAAATGATGTAATGAGAGAAATGCTGCAGATCCACCCACAGCGTCAGACTTTCTTTTTACCATTTGTCCCCCGATTCTTCTGCTCCTCTCCTCCTCGTCCTCGCCCTCCCCCTCCGCTCGGGCGTAGGGGAGTCGCTGGTACATGTAGCTCTCCCCCATGCTGGAGCCGCTCCTCTCCTCCTGTTCTTGTGCTATTCAAAGGAAGCTCTGCTTTTAGTCCAACGCGCTAATCTCCTCTCATCTCCGTGACCTCCTTGCGTTCAACCGATGCGACACACACACACACTCCTCTGGTTGTATCACCTAAAGCGATCTCTGGATCCTCCCTCCTGCTGCTCTTTTCGCTCCCTGCTGACTCACGGCTGCCTGCGGCATCGGACACCTCCACGCTTCCCCTTTCTCCCTCTCTCTTCCTCTCTCTCTCCGGCGTTTCCTCCTGTCCATCTGCTCCTGGCTCAGCAGCCGATCTCCGCCGTCTGATGGTGCTAAATAATTCAGCTGCTCTCATCAGAGAGAGGATGGAGAGAGATGCGGAGACGGTTCCCAGCATGCATTAGAAAGACGATGCACAAAAGAGCAGCCGCTCTGATGGATGAATTGAGGATTTCCACTGATTTAATCAGAGAAAACTCCATTTTGAAAAACCCCTGGCTGAGGTTTGAACCCAGAACTGGATAAATGATCCAGAAGTTATCGTGATAAACGATTATATTGATGTTTTTGAGACCATTTTCAAGTGATATATATTGGTAATAATGGCATAATAATGCAAGGACACGTTCTCAAAGATCAATAAACTTTAAATTCTAATTAACAATTAACTGGAAGACATTTTAAATATGCAAAATAAATAAATAACTGAAACAAGAAATAAAATTAATTATGAAGTTTCTGTAAACAAAACTTTTCTTCAAAATAAAGAACTAGTTGAGAGTAAAAGCACCAGATTTAAGACTTTTATTATCCAGTTTCTGGTAGAGAGAAAAACAATAAATCAGAAAAAATTGAAATTATTGAGCTCTTTTTAATTCATCAAGACTTTCTTTTGCAGGGCAACAGTGCTACCAACTGATATCTTCCCAGTAAAATACCAGTTTCTGCCACCTTATTTTATTGTAAAACTGTTCACCTATGTTTGCCAGTTATTAATCAATCAATCAAGTTTATTTTTGTAGCACATTTCAGCAACAAGGCAGTTCAAAGAGCTTTACATCACAAAAACAAAATGTCACAAAAATACAGTCACTGATTTGAGAACAAAAATTATCAAAAACATCAGTACACATCAGATATGTTGGTCAATGTTGCATTAATTTGCATTAAAATACCCTGAAAGTGATTAATAGAATTTACATGTCTTTGGATGTGACAATTTAATACCAAATTTAACCGAAAAAAATAAAAATAAAAAAATTGGTTAATAAAAAATGTAAATTTTGTGCTTTTTCATTTGTCTGCATCTTTTTTTTTAGATGCCTAATGTTTCAAAAGTGAATTAGCATCAACTACCCGGGTTGGTGAAACAGATTTATGAATTGTGATCCAAGGGGCCCCAAAAGAAATCACTCTGAGGGTGCTGAATGGCCCCTGCACCGCACTTTGAACACCCCTAATGTCAACAGTGGGACAGTGAATGTGCTACTGTATCCTGCAAGATTCTGCTGAAGATTAAAGCAAAAAATAAATAAATAAAATGTGGAGTGGATGTTAAAGTGGGCTGTTGCCAATAGCAACAAGGCTAAACGGTGCATCAAATCCGTCCATATCGATGTTTGCTCGTCTGAAAGGAATGAGCTCAAAATGTGAGTCGTGTTTTATGGAGGGCAGAGCTCTAAATATAACAGAGCTAAATTTAGCTGCAGCTGGCCTGGAATCAGCGTGAAGATGCTTCAGATTCAGATTCAGATTCAGATTCAGACGGTTTAAAAATGAGGAGAGGAAGTAAAAACACACCAAGATGCTCTAATGGCAACACCTGATACAGGTACAGCTCAAAAAATAAGAAATTTGTTTTTTTTAACTCATTTCAGAGAGTGAAACTCACAAGGAAGCAAAATACTCCCATAAATTTGCAGTGTGGTGGCGTAGTGGTTAGCGCGACCCATATTTGGAGGCCTTGAGTCCTCGACGCGGCCGTTGTGGGTTCGACTCCCGGACCCGACGATATTTGCCGCATGTCTTTCCCCATTTCCTGTCAGCCCACTGTCATTTAAGGGACACTAGAGCCCACAAAAAAAACCTCCTGGAGGGGTAAAAAAATAATAAAAAATTTGCAGTATGAGTCAATAATAAGATTTGGGACCTATAATTCACATTTTCACATGTTTCCCTTCATGTTTTATCATTTTAATACCAAACAAAGCCCATCGCAGTGGCCTTTTTGTCATTTTTCTCCTCTTAAATTCCTCATATAACTGCAAAGTCTATCAGGTTTTTAAAAGTTGTCTTACTTTATATTTTTTATTAGAACATTGTTAGATTATTTGATTGGCAAAATATATAAAGGCATAAATGTACAATTCTGGTTTAAATATATTTTTGTTTTGCCTTATACAGTATTTTACAAATTACCCTAAAAATACCCTTAAAATTTCTATTTTAACCCTTAAAATTAGTGTTGTATAATAACAAAGTAAAAACACTTCACTACTTTACTTAAGTATATTTTGGAGTACTTCATACTTTCCTCGAGTATGAAAATTTTTGATGACTTTCACTTTTACTTCACTATATTTCCGAACTTAATTGTGTACTTTTACTCCGATGCATTTTCAATGTGTGGTTTAGTTACTCGTTACAAAAAAGCGAGAGAGAGAAACAAAGTGTTTTGACCCCACCTACTGATTAGCAAGTAGCAAGTAGGCTACCGAACAAAGTCGGTAGCCTACTTGCCTGGGCTTGTTCATCACCACCAATAGGATACACCTGTTTCGCTTCTCCCATTAAACACAAAGCAAGTCTCGCAATCAGCCGCAGCCACATGGAGGAGGAGACGGAGACCACAACGACTGCAACTACGTCGGACACGGCTCCAGCTGAACCACCAGCTGGTGATGAGAGCCCATGGCCTTATTTAAACACAATATACTCTTTCGTGGGTGTTAAAGATTCGTCGTACCGCATGCAGTGTATGTTATTCCTGCACGAAGATGTGGAAATTCTATCTTACAAAAACTCCCCGTCCAACTTGAAGAAACACATCGAGGTAACGTCTTATGAAATGGTTATAATCCTCCTGTTTCAGTAACTATAGCTTGGTCACTAGACACTACTGTATTGTGAAACGTTGACCATAAATGAACTTTGTTTGGCATTGTTTCAGTTCCACACGTGGTGTATTTAGCTTAGGCCTAATGTTGACTGTAGCAGGCTACCTAGACTCCTCTGTTCAAGGGGGGACAGAAGCCATAGCGATAGCAATTTAGACTCAATTTAACGAATATAGGAAAGGCACGCAAGTTCAAAACCAGGTTTACAAAAAAGGTCTCCCTCTTCAGATGCCAAATAAGCTGCATTTCCCTCCCAATTCTTTTTTTCTTTTGCATAATGACCAGTTGTGTGCACCTATAGTTTGTGAAGTAGAGTAATTGTAACAGCTTTTTTTCTTCATGTTGGCCGCATTTTCTGTACTATTTATTTTTCTCATTTTCAGCACTGACCTTACTTGAAGGGAAAACTTAAGGCTTACAAAAACTTTGTATTTTCTGTCCTGGAGGGTTTACTAAGAAGCTGGTTCAGTTGTAAAGCAGGTTAAGTTAACCTTGTTGTATAGGTAAAGCACCTAATTTTCTTAACTAAATGATGCCTGCAGGTATATCTATTAGCAGGTTTAATTTTGCCTGCACTTGGTTGGGTACATTATTTTAAGTGTATTTGACAAGTTTACCAAAATATAAAAAATGTCATTCAAACTGCATTTGCTTTGTTTTACTTTTTACTTGTACTTTTCATTACATTACTTGAGTACATCCATTTTTACAGTAATTTCCATACTTAAGTACAAGAAGTTTCAGATACTTTAAGACTTTAACTCAAGTAACATTTCAGTCAGTGACTTCGACTTTTACCAAAGTCATATTTTGGAGAGGTACCTATACTTTTACTTGACTCTGAGATTTCAGTACTTTATACAACACTACTTAAAATACTTGAATACGTGCAATAGTACAATATTTTACCAGCTTTTCTTTAAATCAATAAATTATATACCATCCAAAGTAAGGCTTTTTCCATGAAAACCACAACAATAAAATCTATATTTGACACACTTGCCGCCTGTAATGTTCAGTTTCTCCACCAGGGGGATAAAACAGGTATAATTCAACACACCAGATTAAATTCTGTTAATAATATAAAAATATGTGTATTAGAAATATTATTTGGTTTTAGATCGCTGATCTTACCCTGCAGGAGTCTTTTTGGTGATAAGCTGCAGTCAGGAGTGACTTAATTAACCCGACGTCACCTGAAGAAAGCCATGGGTGGAGGGGTGCCACATCTGCAAGAAAGAAGCAACAAATTTCAGATATTGCAAAATCTCAACGTTCAATTTGCTTCTATGGAGCAACACAATAACTCTGAGCTGTAGCAACACCAAAAGAGCTCCATTACAGAGTCAAGACAAGAATAAATTCTTATTTTATTCAATATAGCAGAGGAGAAAACCTCCAAAATACAGTTTCATAATGCAGCAACGCCTTCAGTACCTGGACACTGGAAGTCATTTTCTTTTTTTTTTTGTTGCTTATTTAATTTTACAACAATCAAATAATAGTATATTATCTCATCTTCTAATTCATTAGAGTTAATAAATTCTTATTTAACGTTAATTGAATAAATTACTGTCCATGGTGGACGATAAAAACTTCAGAAATATACAAGAGCTCCTCACTGTTAGGTGGATTTATGTTGAGGATTGAAATGGGAAAACACCTTTTTTCATTTATATCAAATGAATAATTAGTGAACAAATATATACATTAAACTTCCATATAGTAGATAAAATATATATACGATAAATCATGATTGTCTCTAGAACCAAATAATTCCTCTACTTTTTGTCAGACAGTTGTTACCTCAGTTGTCCTCTGTGCTGTAGGAGAAACGGATGGATGGATGGATGGATGGATGGATGGATAAACTGATGGGTGGATGGATTGATGAATGGATAAACCAATATATTGGTGGATAGACGGACGGATGGATGAATGGACAAACCGATGGACGGATGGATGGATGGACCAACTGATGGATGGATGGTTGGATGGACCAACTGATGGATAGATGGTTGGATGGACAAACCAATGGATGGATGATGGATGGATACACCAATGGATTGGTGGATAGACGGATGGATGGATCAGTCAAAGCAATGAGTAAATGGATGGACAGAAGAATGAATGAATGGATATATAGTGGATGGATGAATGCTCAAATACAGAAGGATGGATGGACAAGCAAACGGATGGATGGACAGATGGTGACTAAATGATCCGGTCCACAGTAAGGTGTCTTAATTCTTACTATGAGCTGAATGATGTGTTCAGGTGTTCGGTAAAATCTGTACCAGTTTGGTCTTATTAGAAAACAGACCTCAGACTTATTAATATCAATTAATATGTTGTTTATGGTTTATAACAAGAAGTGCTGCTTAATGACAGATTGGTTTTCCAATTTTAAAGAAACAGATTACTGTTTAGTTAAAGTAGCATAACTTGTATCTGTCACAAACTTGTAAACAGAGGAGACTTCAACTGATCCTCGGTCAGTCTTAAGCTGATTACCATTCCGTCACGTTCAGTTGGCTCCAGCTCCTCAGCTTCAGTTCAGTTTGTTCAGGCGACATTTTACGTTATTAGCTTTTATTGGCATCATCCACTTTATAAATTACCAGCTTATATCACAGCAACATGTAGCAAAAACAAACCCCAGCGCACAGACCTGAGAGGATGGAGCCTTGTGGGATGAAGCCGAGGCTCTCCACCGGTCAGTCCCCCTCCCTCCTCCTCTGCTCCGGGTCGCACCGCACCCCGGCGGGAAGCCGGAGCGGGTTTACTTTGATTCGGTTAAATTCGGGCTTTAGCTCCGTCTGTTCTCTGCCTCCCGGTATTCCTTAACGGTCCGCCGTGATTTGAGCGTCACGTTGCGTAAGAAAGGAACGTCAAGACGTTACGGCGCTGTTAGGGTTCGGACAGCTCGTGACCCCCCGCTTAGGCGATGCGTCACAGAGTCCGCCATATTGTGAGTGGCAACTTTATGTTGAAAGAGTTTACATGAAGCGGGAAAAGTATGCAGGGAAACTGAGTTTGTTCAATAATAACAGGTTTACATTTTAAAAAATTTGATTGATCACCTGAATTACCCAAAATGGCATAATTACAAATAAAAGCGGAGATATCAGCACACATAAAATGCATCACTTATTAAAAAAAGGCAAACTTTACAAAATGAAAAATAAAAGTAAAATATAGAAATAGTAATTTTGATCCACCAAAAAAATAAGGTTCTCCAAACCAAATCAAAATAATAAATTTCAAAAATTAGAATTTTGTAAAACAAACATGTTAATTTCCCTCTGAAATTGTAAAGAGCAACTTAATTTAATTAAACTAACATTAGTTTTGCTACTTTCTTTCCAAATATGAAAGTTTATAATATGATCAATAGCTTCGCTCATGTGCAAAACCTGAAATTTGTATTTGAATAAGACATAATGCATAATGAATTAAAAAAATAGATAAATCGTTCACCAGTAATGACAAAGTGATAAAAGAAAAACTAAATTCTTCACATTTGACTAAAATTAAGAGGATATTGGACATTACTCATGCTCCAGTTTAGCTTGAACCATTCTCCTGATCAGAGGAGTTTTAATGAATTTTTATTAGTTTAAAAACTCCATGTACAATGATTGTTGCAACACAACCTGTATATGCCTTACTGGAGCAATTTATGCGTTGGTTATATTTTAAAAAAGCAGACAACAGGGGTAAGTGATGCTTAGCCAAAGAGTTTATTAAATTTGTATGCTGAATTTAGAAACCACATTACAGATTTCACATTTGATATTGTACAAGCCATCAATTTGAAGAGGTTTAGACACAGTATACTGAATTAAAATGAACTTTTGAGACATTCCTTTGTTTATTTAAACAGATTTAACAACCAGGTCGACCATTTATGGAAATAAATTCATGATAGCAAGATCTGAAACAAGTTTAGGTAACAGTATGCATGCAGAGGTTTGATTCATTGAATAATTCTTATGTCGCTTGTGAATTGTTTTTAAGCAGCAATATATTTGGTGCTAGTGAGGCTTACAGTATTTTAGACACTAATGATAATAACATACAGTAAATCTAAAACAGGCCGTGAACTGCTGAACTGGATTATCTAGAAGGGAGAGGCGAGGAATTGTTTTAAAAACAACTTTTCAAGATGAGGACCATTGAATAGCTAATCCATCTAAAACAAACTTATTCTCAGAATTTTACAATTTCATTCTTGTAGTTTTAAAACTTTATTATCCTAATTTCACAACTCTATACAAGTGATTTTATGATTTTATTCTCGTAAGTTTACGACTATATTCTCAATTTTCTGACTCTTGTAATTTTATGACTTTAGTAGAAGTAAAAGTTGTAAAATTATAATTTATGAAGAATTTTAAATTTTATTGTAAAATTTTACAATAAAATTTTTTACAACTTTGTTCTAGTACTTTTACAATTTTATTCTCATAAGTTTACGATTTTATTCTCAATTTTCTGACTTCATTCTTGTTATTTTACGACTTTAATCTTGTAATTTTACAATTTTATTCTCACAATTTTACAATTTTATTCCGGTAATTTTATAACTTTATACTTGTAATTTTACAACTTTATTCTCACATTATTCTGATTTTATTCTTGAGTTTTATTGAGTCATATTGAGTTTTTCTACTGATTTTTCAATGTTATTCTTGCAGTTTTATTTATTTTCTAACATTTCATCTTAGAGTGGCCCTAATCCTCTGTCGTATGTTTGCAATATGATATTGAAAACATTCTTATTATAATTTATTGTGCTGCTCAAGTCAAAATGCACTAAATGTTGACAACTATAAATTTGTCTCTCCCAGTAAGGTTTATCCAGTGTTAAACCACTTTATAAATCTAAACAGGAAAAAACTATAGCTGCACAGAAACTACATAGGTCCAGAAGCCTGTTTTTAACACACACCAAAAATCCGACCAATAAACCCAACAAATGAATATTTCAAGTATAAAACTCTGGGAAACACTGTCCCCGATAAGCTGTTCCACCCTTAAAGTGAAATATGAGAGTCACTGCTCCCGATAAATACACACAAACCCAAAAAATATACAGAAAATGGTAGACAAAAGCTACCGTCACTAGTCGGCATTATGGGAGACTCTGCTCCCGATAATGGATTTTAATTATGGAAGGCACTGCTCCCGATAACGCCATGATGCTAATTCGTGCTCCAACGCACACCGTGCAACCTAAACGGCTTTTTAGCAAATTATGGAACCAATTAGAGCCTTAAGGTTGCACAGAATCATTTTACCAAATATTGACTTTAAGTAATTAGAGTAGGGGTGTCCAAAGTGCGGCTCGGGGGGCCATTTGTGGTCCTTGGAGTGATTTTGTGTGGCCCCCAACTGCAATTAAAAAATTATACAAATTTGGCCCAGAGATGGGAGTTTTAATTTTCATATAAATGATTACCGGTACCTTTTTACATCCAAAGACTTTTCCTGAAAAGCCAAATTTGCTTCACCTAAATTAGATTTTATTTTTTTGATAAACTTGGCTAAGAAGGAAGTGAATTTAATTCTGTCATTATTACAGAAAATAAAATTATTCAATCAATCAAGTCTAGACAAAACTGAAAACAGCAAATATCAGGGTAACCGAAGAGAAAAATAAGGAGTAAATTTCCGCCAAAAAATTCAGAAATGTTGAGATTATTCTCACAAAATTTTCTACAAAAAACTAGAAAATTTCAGTGTTTCAAATGTTGAATTTTTTTTATTATTTTGCTGAGAAAATTTCCACGTTTTTTCTAGAAGATTTCTGAGATTAATCAATACATTTCTGAAGTTTTTGGTGGAAATTTACTTCGCCTTTTATTAATTTTTATTATTTACGACGGCCCTTTTACGCTGTCATAAAAATCCTTTACAAGTTTAGAAACTACAATAAATACAACAAAATAATAAAAATAAATAAATTGGGCTACTTTATTTGCTTGGGTTTTTTGGACTTTTGAGTCGACAATTTTGACCCACGAGACAAAAACTTTGGACACCCCTGAATTGCTCAAATCCAGAAAAACCAATTGGAAATTTGGTGCGATTTTCTATATTTTGTTTCTCCCAGCAGATATTGAACACTTGGAGTTCAAACGGGAGACGTGTGAGCCAGGAAAGTGAAATCCCAGCGTTATCCGATGCTCCGTTTCGTCAGCAACAGTTAGGGAGTCATTGTAGTAGCAGATGCTGCTGTGGCTTTCGACAGTATAACCGTCATAATTATGGAAGGCACTGCTTCCGATAATACTGTATAAAAAGACAAACAATAAATATAGTGGGCACTGCCACTGATAAATATCAAACAAGAACTAAAAGTATAAATAAAGTTTCAGTGCTTTGAGGAGGTGATTTGTTTAAGGTTCACAGTTGGTTTTTCTTCTAGATTTTGTGACTCACTTGTGCTTCAGGTATTTAAATGTTGGAGCACTATAATTAACCTTCAAGCAGCTTCACACACGCTCACACACAGATTTCCTGTTTCCTGCTTCAGATGTCGTCGTCAATGTCCCAGACGTTGGCAGCCATGGCGTTGGCGCATCCCTGCAGGTTCCAGGTGGCCAGAGCCAGATGGAGGCGGAGCTTCTCCAGATCCTGGGCTTCAGCGATGGCCGCCAAGGTGTGTGGGCCGCGGCCCAGCAGCAGGTGGCGGAACGGGGCCTCAACGACGGAGACGTACGGAGACAGGAGGGAGTGCTCAACCTGAGAGAGGAAAGACAGAAAGAGGTTTGGTTTTATCAACAATTCAATTCAATTCAATTCTGAAATACCTTATTTATCCTAAAAGGGAAAATAAACGTCGTAACAAAATCTTACCAAGTAATTTTGGTCTAGTTTCTGGTGCACATAACTTATTACACTTGATAGAAGACAAAGTAACTTAAAAGTAACTTTACAGCGAGATACATGAGCTTGTTTTAAGTAAATAATTCCTTAATTTTGATGAAAAATGCTAGTTTTACTGCCAGATTGTTATAACGTGGGAAAAATGTCATAAGTGAAATAATCTGCTAATGGAACTAGAACTTTTTCATCAATATTAATGAATTATTTATTTAAAGCAAGCCTCTATATCTTGCTGTAAAGTTACTTTTGAGTTAGTTTGTCTCATTTCAAGTTTAGTAATATTTGTACTAGAAACTAGACCAAAAATACTTGGTAAGATTTTGTGTTTTTGCAGTGAAAAGTGAGAAGGATCTATGAAAGCAGCGGCTCTGAAGAGGCCTCTGACCAACAGTCGTATGGCAAAATGTGTTCCCATTACAAATGTGCGCAAAACTTTATTTATATTCAATGTTTGTGTCAAAAACACAATCTTGCCATTACGATGTTTCAATTGTAATGGCAAAAAAATGGAAGATAGAGGGTTAGGAAAACATCTGGCCACAGCTGTGGTTTGGTTTACAGCAAGTGAATTACACAGCAAAACACAGTTGGACCAGAGAGGGGAGAAGAAATACAAAATCAGAACAAGAGTTTCTACTTCTGCAAAACGTTCTCATTACTTAAATAAAAATTTTTTATTTATTTATTTTTTTCCATTTTTTTCTCCAGAGTTTTTGCGGCGCTAGTGGCTCGTATTTTTGCGACAGTAGGCAGACAGGAAAGAGGGGGAAGAGAGGGGGAAAGACATGCGGCAAAGGTTGTTGGGACCGGGAGTCGAACCCACGACATCCGCGTCGAGGACTAAGGCCTCCAAACGTGGGGCGCGCTAACCCCCTGCGCCACCACAGCACGCCCCCTCATTACTTAAATAAACCGTAACGAGTAATCACCGTCCATTACGATCTGCAGCGATCTCACCTTCATGATCCTGTCGTTCAGGATTCGACAGGATTCCTCATCCGTCAAGTCCGTGTTGGCGATGGCGCCGGCAATGGCGTCGGCCGCTCGTCTGTACGAGCCGCGGGCGCGATTCAGCCAGTTGGGACTGACGTCCTTCAGCTGACCGGACTGGAAGGAAGAAAACACAGCATGAACACTTTTAGGGAATATATCTAGATCACAAGTGTCGAATTATGAACGTCCAGAAAGGGCCGATTGAGGCACAATGTACGTATAAAACTACCTGTTAACAAACTGTTATAATTCATCTGCGCTTGATTAGCACTCCTTAAAACATAACAGTTTTAACATCTTTTCACATTGATGTAATTCGTCCCTATGGATCCCCTGCATGTTATTGTTTATATCTGGAATTTTCAGGCATGCGCATAACACTGGAGGGCAAAAAGACGATTCTTACACGTGCCATCCAAAGCCGCGCTGCAGCCGTAGAACAATCCCGTTAACAAAACAAAACCTGAAGACGTAGGTATGATTTTTTCAGTGCAGTGTGTCACAGCAAAGGGAAAAATAACGCAGAAAAAACGTTAAAGAATCACTAAAAAACACTTTTTTTCGCTCTTTGGCAGACTCGTTGCCATAGCAACTGACAACAACACTACTTCGTTTTTCAGGATTTTATACAAATAAAATACTCAAACGCTTCCCACACAAAGAACCGAATATTCTATTCGTCACAGTTTTATGTTTTTAGGCTTGATGTTTATTTTCTGATAAGTGATAGCTTAGATACTGTTGCTGTTAGCTAAGCTAACACTGCGGTAATAGATTAGCTACTGTTGCTGTTAGCTAAGCTAACACTGCGGCGGTCGATTAGCTAATCTGAACCCCTGCTCTACTGATGATCTGTCAGCACTAGCATGTTTTTTTGTGTAAATGAATTGAAAAACACCAAATTACACATCACATCTACGAGATGTTATGGATGCTAAAGTCAAGCTAGCATAACCGAACTACTGACCTTGTTGCCTAGTTGTCATTGTGTAGTGAACCACTGTGTCCCTTTTTCTTTTATATATCAGGCGTACATTTAAGATTTAGCGAGTTATTTGGCAACTTAACAGCTAGAAGCAATGCTAGTCATCGTTAGCGAGCAGGTTTTTGCCCTCCAGCAGCGAGATGGGGGATCTTACGTCACGCTGCAGGGCATCCATACTACTGAAAACTGATTTGATTTGACTGATAAAATAATATTTAAACACATCTTACAAACAAATCTTAAAGTTCAATTTATGAGACCATTTATAGTCCAGTGGACCACATAAATAGTTCTGTTGGGTCAGATTTGGCCCATGGACCTTGAGTTTGACACCTGTGTAATATGATAATACTCTGGTGATAAAGTAAGTAAAAAAGTAAGTAAAAAAAATTAAAAATCTTAGCCTGGCTCTAATATTCTGTTGTAAAGTTTTCCTGAAGTCAAAGACCAAAGAAACAGAAGCTGTAACAAACGCTTGTGAAACAAGATGGCTGCCGCCGAGGACGCAGATTTTCCAAAAATGAAGTCGTTAAAAACAAAATATTCAATTAATCAATAAAATCAGTGTATCACCCAGCCCTAATCTTGACTACTCCACTTAATTCTATAAAAAAATGCATCCTAAATGTGAATCAGGTGGAAAAGGTCCGAACCTGAGTGAGCTGGTTGACCCGTTTGTAGACCTGGACCACAGCTTTGGTGATGGGGCCGTAGTATCTGCTCACATCCAGACCCAGCAGGTGGTCATGGACCAGACGCAGCGTCATCAGGCCAGCAAACTGTGCCGCCGTGGCCGTGACGTTGCTGGTGCGTTGGCTCGTTCGGTAGTTCAGGTGGTCCATGTTGTCCAGGCCGGTGCCATAGTAAGGGTACGACTCGGACTTTAAACAGAACCACAACAAAGCCATATTTAGGACCGCAACTTTAACACATTAAGAAGTTACAACAGCCCAGTTGGGGATCAATACAATAAAATACTTTCATTTAGCCAATATTTAAAACAATAAGACATCTTGCATATTATTTCCAGGTACTGATCCCATTAACCTTTCTGATTGTTGTTGTAACTCATCTTAATTCAAATTCTACAATAACTCTTTGAAGAATTTGAATTAACATTTAATTTCCCTTTTGGTATCAATAAAGTAAATGTAATTAATTACATGTTTGCGTTGTTTCTGCCATTTGCTAGATATTTATAACAACTAAAATTGACACTTGCATTATAATTTGGAAGGACATTTAAGCATATGTAATTTATTTCATGACTGAAAAACTCTATTATTTAATGACAAATGTTATTAGTAGAGCTGCATCTTCAGATTAATTTAGTACCTGATTATTCTGCTAATTAATTGATTAATCTGATATGAAAATGGATGCATTTTGCAGATTTTTAATTTAACCACTTATGCCTATTTAATATTAAAAATACACAAAAAATTAAAAAAATGTAAGTCATTTTATAAATTAAAAATTAACATTTTATTGCCTAAAATGCAATAACAGCATTCCTTCAGTGAACAACTTGATCATTTACAGTGCAGGGCTGATCTGTTGATTATTTTTTGGGTTAACTGATTAATAATTGGATGAAAAATGTGATTGATAGGAGATTTTTAAAACTGACAGTTAACTTGTTCTGGGTAGAATATATTTACAAACAAAGTTTTTTTTATCTTAATTGCAAAATGTATATGCTTTTTTTTTACAGTTTTTGCTTTATTACTGCTTTGAGTATGTAGTTCTTTCAGCAAATTTATCACGAGTAATCTGATTAATCTGATTTCACCCCAAACTATTAACTGAAACCTTTCAGAATAAAAAAAATATTTATGTTTTAAGAGTAAAACTTACATTTGATTGGATGAAGTGGAAACACATAGAGGGAATTCCAGCAAAAGCCAGGAAAGGATAAGCAGGATCTTCCATCGACATCGTCCTCAGTCTGCAAGCAGGACAAATACTTTTTCAAAAATACGTTTTTTTCTACGGTAGCGTTGCATTTGGCTTAAAAAAACTCAATATAAGACTGATTGTTGAGTTAAATTGTGGGATTATTACACTACAAAAACACAAAGTCGTAAGTATTTTTGTCTAGATTCATTTACAAATATATTAGTACACTTGAAATAAGAAAAAACTAACTTAAAAGAAACTTTTCAGCAAGAAATAGGAGCTTATTTGAAGTAAATAATTCCTTAATATTAATGGAAAAAGTTCTACTTCCATTGACAGATTATTTCACTTCTAAAACATTTTTCCCATGTTATAAATTAAATAATCTGCCAATGGAGCTAGTACTTTTCTCATTGATATTAAGGAATTATTAACTTAAATCAAGCTGCTACATATTGCTGAAAAGTAAATTGTAAATTAGTTTTGTCTTATTTAAAGTGTAGTAAGATATTTTCACTAGAAACAAGACAAAATACTTGGTAATATTTTGTGTTTTTGCAGTGTAATCCCAAATGTGTACAGCATGAAACTAGTAGTTATGCTTTAAAATGGATTAATTCAAATGTATCCATTTTAATTATTGTTATTTTGGTTGTTTCGAACAACAACCTCAGTTTTGTATTGTTCTGAGAAAATCTCCTTCTCCACCTTAATTTGAACTAATCAGCTCTGAAGTGGTTCTGCAGGTAAAAGGTAAAAAAGCCTTAAAATAAAAACATCTTCCAAAAGAAAAAATAATCATTTCAACAATAATCACAAGTACTGTCACTAACAATTCCTACCAAATTAAACAAAAAATAAATAAATAACAATTGGATGAAAACAAGAAGCCCAAGGTGTATTTTTAAACTTTATTTAGGTAAAATTAGCAAAAATTCGCTTGAATAACAGCAGAAGCAAAATAGGAACGATTCTCTGGTTGTACATTTACCGCCTACTCTTTCTCCCAAATAACATACAAATAACATTGATTATTTGTTTTTACAGAAGAATAACCACAAGTTATGTAACTTTGATTCATGGTGTTCTTCCATGTATTTAGTTTTTGTTAGATTTTTGGGGAATTATCTAGTTGGTTATTTGTTATTTTATAGATAAATACCTCTGTTTGTTAGTCTGCAATGTGTGTTTTATGTGCACTAAATGGTGAATAAAAAAAAATCTCACTTCATTTGAAGAAATAAAAACATTTTCAGGGGATCTCCTACTTACACTCTGGACTCCCAGTTATTTCCTCCCATCGCCTGGTAAATTGAGACAGATTTTCTAGGCATGTTCACCTGCAAGAAACAGACAAATGTCACAATAAATCAAATATTCACATGATTAATTAAAATGAGCTTGACTATTTCCATTTGGACAACAATTAAAAAGACACTTCCCTTTAATACCATTATAAAGCCGCCATTTTGAAAAATACTGCAAACATTTGAGTAAAAAATCCTTGTTTATTGATTTGGCTTCGCTATTTAAAATATTTACCAGTTCCATTACAAGCTATTCTTTAGAAATTGAAGGTTTTTTTTTTTTAAATCTTTGGGAGGGTGTACTAATATGCCATTATTATTATTAGCTGAAAAATGGTCTTAAAATGTCAATATTATTATTTATCTCAATAATTTATCGGCCAGCAGTTTCAGTTAGTTTGCGGTTCATCATAAAGTTGTGTTTTACCTCCTTCATCGTGCTCTCAATGAGGCTGTACAGCAGCGGACTTGCAGAGGCGATGAACCTTTCTTGACCTGTTAGACGTAAGCTTCATCAGTTTTAGCTACTTTTTCCAACATGTTTTGGTTTTTACAGTGCGTACCCATGACTACTCCATCCAGGTTGATGTATGTAAAGACACTTCGGTCAAGAGAGGACATGTAACCCTAAAAACAACAAAACAAAACAACTTATTTAAGCATTTTTCTCCCAAAGCAGAAAGTTCAGTTTAAACATGTAGTTCATACCTCCAGCCACTCGGTGGCGCCAACACTTCCAAACTCTCCAGCGCTCCAGCTTGCAAATATTATGCTTCTTCTCGGCCTGAAATCATCTAAAACGGGGAAAATTTTTAAAGTTTTAAACCAGCAAAAGAGCTTAAACTTTTCAATCTCAACATTCAGTTTTTCTTTATATAAAAGCATATAAAGCTTTTATGATGAAGAAAGAATAAGGCTCCTACATATTTTTTAGATAAAAATGTCATACTTTTCCAGATATTTAACAGAATCTTTTGTTTTGTTTGTAAATCAAAATTGAGGACATAAAGTTTCCCACACCAAATTCAGATTCTTAAGTCAATATTTGGTTTGTATAAAAATACTTTTTTTTTTAAATATATAAATTTCAGTTTGAAGAGACAAAAAAAATTATCTTAAGTACTAAAAATGTTCTTTGAAATAGGATTTGTATACAAAGTGGAAAATGATGGGCTCACTCACAGTAATCTGCTAATACATAGCTAATTTTTCACTTAGCTCTTTAGCATTTTGGCTAACTTTAAAATCCATTAGCTTCCCTTACATACATTTTTTTGGATGAATTCTAAACCGCTAATTTAATTGGCTTTTTTGTAAACATTTAGTTAAATAAAATGCAACATTTGTACTGAAGTTTTGGTTACTGACTTAAGAATCCTTAAAGTAGTTTATAGTTTATATTCATGCTCTTATTTTGAAATAGGTGAAGACTGTTTAAGCTTCCGTTTCCTCTCCTCATGTTTTCTCTTTCTTTCCCACCCAGTAACTTTATTTCAAATTTACAGGAGCAAAATAAAACATGGATAGTAAAGAACAAGACATAAACACATACAATATCTAAGGGAATTTAATTCCTTTAGAGTTAGCCAACTTCTTAGCTAGCAGTGCCCACAACAGTAAGAGGCCATTCATGGCAAACAACAGACTGAACTTTTAAATCCCTGCGCAGAGTGCCAGTTTAATAGGTATCCAAGATGGTTTAAGTTTGGGGTGACATCTTCACCAATTTCACTGCAAAAAAACAAACAATGTCTTACCAAGTACTTCTGTTCCAGTTTCCAATGCAAATTTGCTAATACACTTGAAATAAGTAAAACTAAATTACAAGCGCCTTTTCGGCAAGAAATAACTCAATAATTTCTTAATATTGATGAAAAAGTTCCATTGGCAGACAAATTCACTTACAACAAAATATTTTTACCTTGTTATAAGTAAAATAATCTGCCAATTGAACTTGTACTTTCTCATCAATATGAATAAATTATTGACTAAAAATAAGTTCCTACATCTTGCTGAAAGGCTATCTATAAGTCAGTTCTGTCTTGTTTCAAGTGTATTAATATATTGGCACTAGGAACTAGACCAAAATAAGATTTTGTGTTTTTGCAGACTGGCTGCTGCCTATCGTTTGTTTTTCCTGTTTCTTACATTCAGAAATAGAAGTAAATCATAGTAAATGTAAAATGAGCAAGAAAAACATGATATTTACAATTAGACTTCTTACCTTTTTTCACCATCTCTTGGAAGGCCTTGGCCAGTTCGATCAGCACCGAGGTGCCAACAGTGGCCTTGGTGTAACCTCTCCCCCAGGCGTCCCTCTGAGCTCCCAGCACAACATAACGATCTGAATATTCAAATTAAAACTTAGCTCAGCACCCTTACATTTAATAACTAAGATCACGAAACAACAGAAAAAACCTACCAGGATCAGTAAATCCTTTGATCACGCCGAACACATTGTGGATCTCCTTATTGACCAACACGTTGTTCACCTCCACAGTGATGTTCTGGCTGCCACCCAGCTTGTAAACCACAGACTTTAGCTCACCTTTGAAGTCACTGTTTGTATCTACTTCAGGGCCTCCAATTTTCCTGAGAACGACGAACAGAAAAGTTAATTTTATGTTTTCAAATTAAGGGGTTTTAATGATTTATTGAAATTGCTCTTTTTTCAGTAGCATGATTATGCTGAAACTGACAAAACTGGGTGCATAATTTTGTATTTATTGTGGATTTTCCATTTTGCACACTCATAATTATGCAAATAAACTCAAATATATTAATACATCCTCTAACTCCTCCACCTGCTTTGTGAAACTTCTGAAAAAGTACAGTACTTGAAAGGCCTTTATCTATCCAAATGTGATTCTTTCAACATTTAAATCAGTTTTAGAAAGTGTGAATCTATATATTAGGGATGCAAACAATTAATCAACTTAAAATTAATTGTGGATTAATGGTTTATTAGATTAAAATCGGTTCCAATCTATTAGCAACGTCCGCTTAGACTTTCTTTTAATGTTGTAGTTTGGCCGCCATCCAGCAGAGGGCGCCGCTGGTCATCCTTAAGTGGAGCCGTTCAGAAACAAAATGGCGGAGCTCCCTCGTAACGGGAAAGACAAGTAGTTCATACAGAGTCCGTTGTGGGATATAAAAATCACTTTATACGGCTCTGTTATGAAATATAAACACTCCACAAGTTTCACCTTAAGAGCGTCATGGCGAAGCAGCGTCAACCTCTCATTTAAAGACGGTTGATGTGACACGAAAGCGAGGATTTAATGACAAAAGACATGGCGCCAATAAGCACGATTGATTTTCAAGACTGGTGAGTTAAAGCACTTTATAGAGCAAAGTTTTAACATTCCTTCAAGAGCAACCACAGACAACAAAATATCTCTGTTCAAGGGGTATTAAGTATTTTACATATTTTATTCTTTTCATCTTTTAATTTTCTATTTAACAACCTAAAAAGTTCCTGTTTTGTTATATTTGATCAATATTTCCGAGTTTAACTATGTGAAAAACCACAATTTTTTGTTTGGTCCGTCAGTATTTGTTACAACAAACACAAAACAATGTTAAAATTGAACGTTTTTTGAAATACTATGAAAAATGTAGCCTTTTATGTTATGGTAAGGAGAAAATCCAGGTTTTTGATTCAATTCAGAGATTTGTAGATTAATCTCAAAAATGTATTACAAAAAAAAAAACAAGAATTTGAGTTTGAAAAGTTGAAAATGTGCTAAAAATTTAGAAATTTGAGGTTAATCTAAAAAATAAAAAAATTCTACAATAAACGGACATTTTCTGAGCTTGAAAAGTCAAAATTTCTGACTTTTGAAGCTCAAAATTTTCAAAAGTTAATTTTTTTTAAACTTTTGAAACTCAGAAATTTTTAAATTTTTTTAAAAATAAAATTTCTGAGATTTCAGAATTTTACTTTTCTTCCTCCTCTCTATCTACAATGGCCCTAATACGTCATGTTTAGATTCACTCATTAATTTATAACTTGCATCTGTTTTCGGAATCCACAATGAAATTCAGACTTGAGCACCCAATTATTGATTTTAAGAATAACTTAAATCGTGCAGTACAACCTCCACCCTGAAACAAAAACGGTTCAGCTACATCCGTCATGCAGTATGGTTAAGTTGCTAACTTTAGAAGAGTTGTAGCCGAGCTGGCAGTGATGGTCTGGGCCGGGATGTTTGGGAGGCCAGCTGACTCCATTGGGGCAAACAGGGTATGGTTGAAGGATGGGAATCCAGGGGTGTATGGGTCCCCAGAACCAAGATGGACCTGGAATCGAAAGATGAATGAATAGGAAACCTTTTTTTTTGGTTTCCTGCTGGGTGAAGACCCTTTGCAGGGTGGCGAAAGAGGTACTTGGTGGAGGGCAAAAAGCTGCTCACCGATAATGACTGCCATTCGTTTTACCTGTTGAGTTGTTTTAAATGTATGCGTGATGTATAAAAGTAAAAGGGATGCAGTGCATTGCTACTAATATCAACACTAAAACTAATAGATGAGGTCAGAAAAAAGTTTTAATTAAGAAAAAAATAGCGAGGGAGAGGAAAGTAGTTCAGTTGTACTAGCGCAGGGGTCCCCAAAGTTGGTCCTCGAGGACCGGCATCCTGCATGTTTTAGTTCTCTCCCTGGTGGTACCGACAGCCTTTACAGCAAGTCAATGTTCTTCTTAGGCCTCTAACGAGCCATCATTTGATCCAGGTGCGTTAAACCAGGGAGAGAATTAAAACATGCAGGATGCCGGTCCTCGAGGACCGACTTTGGGGATCCCTGTACTAGCTTGACTTTGATAACCATAACATGTAGATGTGATGTGGAGTTCTGTGTGTTTCGGTTCAGTTGCAATATAAAAAAGACGATGCACATACCAACTCTCTGACAGATCATCAGTAGAGCAAGTGTTTAAATTAGCTAATCAACTACCGCTGTTAGATTAGCTAATAGCAGTGGTAGCTAATCTACTACAGTAATCACTTAATAATCGCAAATAAACATAAAGCTTAAAAACTAGGGATCGATCTGCACACCTCTACTAAAAACATAATACTGTAACAGACTGAATGTTCTGTTCTTTGTGTGGGAAATGCTTGAGTGTTTTTTTGGGGTGCTGAATCCTGATACATTAGTGGCGTTGTTGTCAGTCAGTTGCTATGGCAACGAGTCACATAGCCGACACAGAGAACAGAAAAAATGAATCCCACCAGTGATTTTTCTGTTTTCGGTTTTTCTGCGTTATTTTTCCCTTTGCTGTGGCGCACTGCACTAAATTAATAATCCCTACATCTCTAGGTTTAATTTTGTTGACAAGATTGTTTTACTGCGGCTACGGAAAGAATAGTCTTTTTGCCCTCCAGCGGTGTGCCTAAAATTTCCAGATGTAAACAATAATGTGCAAAGAATCTATATTTGACTTTGTTTTGAACTGACATGTCCGTAGAGTTCAGTGTCTGTGGCAAGTTTGTAATCTGCAGTATCAAGGTAGATCAGAACAGCATGGGCTCCCATCTTGGCGCCGTTGTCCACCTGAAACAAAAACAGATTCACTTCCTGATCAAACAACTTTCTTTTCAATATTTTCTCTTGCTCGTAGAAAAAGTCAACAATAGTGAATCTAAAGCAATATATATATATATATATATATATATATATATATATACTGTATATACAGTGTATATATATATACAGTATATATATACCTATATATACTGTATATACAGTATATATAGGTATATACCTTATATATATAAATAGTGAGAGATGTATAGATCTGTATATATAGATCTACAGAGATATATCTAGATATAACTATATCTATCTATCAGTAGGTATATATATCTATATAGATATATAAATAGCGAGATGTATATATAGATCTACAAACTGACTCAAACTGTAAATGAAAATAAAATAATTTAGTCTTTTTATTTCTTTAACATACAGAGATTGACAGTAGACTTTTCTATGGTTGAATTTTTGCATTTGTGGTTTTCCGTATATGCTGCGGTATAAATTGACTTAAGCCACTTATCCATTATTATTTTTCAACACACTCCTCTGGTAAGCTAGCTGTAGCGTCGCACTTTGAGCTAACGTAACAAATAACGGTTGTTTACGTATATCGTGGACCACTAGGGGGCGCCCGTGGACCACCACAGTTTGAGAAAGACTGATCTACACATACCTGTTGTGCAAAAGGGATTTTTCCGGCTCGCAGCAGCAGGACGGCGCCTTTAAGGTCAACTTTCCCCTGAACAAAGTCCAGATCCTTCTGACGGCCGTAGTTCCCGTACACCAGCCGGCCCTGCAGGGGTCAGGAGAAAATGAAGCTTCGATCGCAGCAGAACCGCTGCATCTTATGGTTCCGAAAGAAAACTCTGAGCCGGCTAAGAATCAGAAACTGCAGGTTAAAGATTTAAATACTGGAGACTGGAAAGATGTGGTTGCTTATCAACAAGCAAACCTATCTGTAGTTTTTTCCAATAATGTAATTCAATAGCTTTTATTTTATGAAAACAAAGCCATTTATTTATTCGTTTTCATTGGGTGTAACCTGAAATAGATCAAATATTAATTTTATTTAAGTAAATTCTGAATACAAAAATTCTTTATGATGACAAAAAGTTTGCATTTAATTGCTTTTTTTTCTTATAATTTATAGGATTTTTAAAAGTTTGTAAAAGGGGTTTAAATTGGGGAAGCAGTCAATTTCGGCTACTTTTTCTTCACTGTTAATTTATTTAATTAATTCAAATGCATTTATTTTTATATTTCTGGTTATTCAAACTAAAAGGGATTTTTGTTATTATTCCATTGTAATTAGGTTTTGTCTAATTAAAAAATCATAAATTTTCAATTTTTTTATTCATAACGATGCCAATATTGCAATAAGACAAAAACAAATATTTACATATAGTATTATAATTAGTTTTCTCTATATTTATGTAATATTTTTAGGATTGTTTTCCATGTCTGTGCTTTTTTTTTTTTTTTTTTTTACAGTTTTTTACTTAAATACAATGACTTTGGTACATGTTTAAATTTATTTATTGTTTCATTTTTATTTTTATCATATTATAAACTCTACTTACATGCATCTGTGCATCAACATTTAAAAAGCTATTGTATGACAGAAAAAATATCAACGCATTAAATGTTATCCTATGTTATTATTACTATTTATTTATAAGATAAAATAGATTATAATTGGGTTTCACAGAAGATGAAGTAAAAATATTTCCCAAATTTCAAACAAACCCATAAATTAACCCAAAAGAGAAGTTCTTTGGTGATTCAATGCAGAAGTGAATCAGTGAAATAAACAGACTTACTGTAAGGATTTAATGCAGGTGAGGTTTACTGGAAAAGAAGCCTAAACAGTCTAATAATATCCAAAGCTGTTCTGTAACAGTTTAAGTGTCAATAAGCTAACGGTCTGGTTGAGATTAATGCCAAGTCTAAACCGATTTAACACGTTTAAACCTGTAATACGGCCTAAGGCGTCAGAAGACTGGGAATCCTTCAGAATGGTCCTGAGAAGTTGAGAGGTTAAAGGTCACGTCCTAATAACTCACCTCAACTCTGTCCAGTTTGCTGTAGGCCAAATATCCCACAGGCTTGATGATGTCCGAACCAAAGTGAACAGTGTTTGGGTTCTGGCTGTAAAAGCAGCAGGTGAAGCTATCAGTGGGTTGTTCACTTATAAAATAAAATTTACACACAACTACATTGCAGCAACTTATTAAGACCACAATATAAGTGTTTCATCTCAGTCGATATCGATAATTATTCATTCGTGTTTTTGTTTTAAATGTCTGAAATACTACTAACCTAGTGGCATGACCTCCTTTTTTATCAACAGTTTTCACTCCATGCTGTAGTTTTTTATTTTTAAGCTGTTATGAAGCACAGAGGGGGGATCTGAAACTGCTGCTGCCTCAGTTACTTAGCAGGTCGTTGCTAGGCAACCACAGATTGGTGGAACTTGAAACTGCTTCTGACCCAGCAGATTGTTGCTAGGCAACCAAAGAATGAGCGAGTTAGTTGAATCCACCACCGTTTCTTAGCTGTCTGTGAGAGGTTGAGCAGATAAAGTCGTTCTGGATCGGAGTTCAGTGAATATTCTATATACTAAATATTCTATATTTATTGATTTATTGTTCACTTTCCTATAAATCGCTCTATAAAAGCGACATCCTGTCGGATTGATACGTTTCTTTTGTAAACCAGAGAAATCGTAATGTCACCGACGTGTCGGGTGTCTGCAGCTGAACGTAATAGATGTCTGTCCACGGCGTCATCCCCAACGTCTTGAACGTATTGAAGATCCTGTTCGCCAGACCCATGTCTTCCTCACTTCCTGCCGAGCGGCTCTTCAGATCAAAATCCCTGCAGAGCAAAAGGGAGGCATTTGATTTATTTATTTTTCCCGCTTGGAAAAAAATATTTACTTTGTGGATTCTCCAACCTTTAGCCCTTCATGCGGCATAAAACTTTCACAAACACAAAGTTGAAATCTAGATATAGTCTTCTATTTATGTTTTGTCTTTTTTTAAAAAGTCTCCAAATTAATACACAGCTGTAAATATTATTATTCTTTTAGGGGAAAATAAAACTGTACTTCTGCAGGCCAATGTAAATAAACTGGTACGATTGTTTTAATTATCGATTAATCGGGTCAAAACATTGTCAGAAATTATACAAATTTTTCATTCAACCATTTAAGATATTTTTATATTATACTAGAAGTACATTAAATACTTTATTAATTCAATTCCTTTTTTAAATAAGAAAATAAACACTAAGTAATATAGCCTATTAGCTAAAGCTATGCTATTTGAGTTTTGGGTAAAACATATTTACAGACAAATGATCTTGATATTGATATCTTGACAAATGATATTGGGTTTAATTACTGATCTGAATAAGTTGTCCATAAGTTATGGACAGCAAATGAGTCCATACACCAGTTAATGATTAATTGATTACTACATTAGTTGAAAATTAATTGTTTCAGCCCTAAAACTGTAAAAAAACAAAAAAAATCAGATTTACAAAGTCAACATTAAATCTGCTCCCTTCGACTTTAATAAACCACCTATTGATTCAACTAGTCTGACTCCCAGTGGTTACATGGTGAGCTGTGTTCTCAGATTAAGAGTCAGAATAATTAAATCTGACGCCGAGCGCTTCTACAACCTACTTTAGAGTCTTTTTGAAAGCTTCGCTGCTGAGTTTGCTCGTTAGGAGTTGAGAGACGTCCTTCCAGGACAGAGTCGGCGAAGGTTTTCCTGGATCCATCCCGCCGATTTTATCCGTCGAACTCGGTCCGCAGTCAGACTCAACCTTAGGTTTATGATGACTGATGAAACCAACCAGGTAGCCTGAAGGAGACACATATGATGATATCCTTACGCCTCAGACAGTGTGAAATACCATCAAATATGGGAATAAGGACCTAAATAACAGATTTTATGCAATAAAAATGATGTACTGACAATATGAGGTATATAAATTAGGGATGCAATTAACGATTATTTTAGTAATCTATTATTCTATGTTGGTGATTAATTGAGTAATCGGAAAAAAATGGCACTTTCTGCTGATTTTTTTACTTAACCACTTCCGTGTATAAGATAAATTTAAGTGGTTTACAAAATAAACCACTTAAGTTGGTAATAATAATATTGTATATTCTTAATATACAATATTAAACATATCAAAAAATGTAAGTAAATAAAATAATACATTTTCTAAATAAGAAAATAAACATTTTATTGCCTAAAATGCAACAACATAGCATACCTTTAGAGTACGCTTTATCATTTGTTGCTAAAATAAATGCTAAAAAAATACATAGAGGCTTAAATAATCCCTTTCTAATTCACTTACAAATTATCAAAACATCATATAGTTGAGATGTTGACTATTTTAAATTTAACCAGTGAATAATTGGACAGGAAAAAGGTGCATAAAAGTTTTTTTTGTTTGTTTTTTATACTACAGTTAACGATTAATCGATTACTAAATTGGCTGATAATTATTTGGATAATGAATTCATTATGAGAAATTGTTTCAGCCCTACTTCAGTACAATTTTAAAATACTTTATTTGTAACAAAGGGAAATTAAATGTTTTAACTCATATTAATTCAATTTCTTCAAATATAAATACCATCTGACCTCTTTTGGTCAGATGAGGAATTTCAATGTAGAAAACATATTACAGCGTCAAACATCACGTTAAAAAAATGAGAAACCGTAACGAACCGCCAAGAAACACCATCAGGATTCCCAGGATTATGAACGCCACGGTCCGACTGCTGTGATGCAGCGGCGCCGGCCTAAAGCTCGGCGACCCGGGCGCCTCCGCCGCCGTGTCGCCATCTGCAGCGTAGTCGGACAGGTTGACCTCGGCGTGCCTCTCGCCGTTCTCCGACGGCTGCAGCGTGAACCTGCTGTACCTCTCGCTGTTCATCTAGAGACGCACAATAAGGGCAGAAAGCCTTGATTTTTTTTGAAACAGTGTAGCTAGTGTGGTGTGAAAAGTTGCTAAATATAGCAACAAAGTTGCCTCTTAACTCCGTCCACTTTGGTGGAATTTGTCTGGGTGGAAGTTATGCCTTTACTATAGTTACACTTTAAGTTAAAGAGAAATTATCCTAAAATGACAGAAAATACAAAATACTGAATCTTACCAAGTGTTTTTGTCTAGTTTCTAATTCAAATATCCTATTATACTTGAAAAAAGATAAAACTAACTTAAAAGTAATGTTCAACAAGATGTTTAACCTTGTTTTATGTCAATAATTAATGAACTCCGGGTTAAAAATTCAAAAGAGTTTGAAGGCAGGAAACATTAATCTTTAAGAAGAAATGTTTCCTGTTTGAATTGGAAAAATCTGCCAGTGGAACGACTGTTTGTATCTGCATTCAAGAATTATTGACTCAAAGCAAGCTCACATATCTTGTACTTTTAATTTAGTGTATTTATTTATTTGCACTAGAAACTAGACAAAAATACTTGGTAAAATGTGTTTTTGCAGTGTGAGTTTTGTTCTTTAACACTCACCATCCTCTGAAACTGCGCCCTTATCTTGTCCATTGCTGCTGCTGTTTTTATGGAGAGAAATATAAAGAGGTAACGAGGTTATAATCTCACATTCAATTCAATTACATGATCCCTTTTTATCCGAAAGGAAAATTAAATTTAATGATAATACTATGGGCAGGAAGGCCCTACTGCTAATCAGCTGCTTGAAGTTGTAAAAGCAGCAGGGCTGGACAATATGGCTGAAAAACTTATCACCACGTAAGTGTTTAATATCAGTCGATATCGATAATTATTGATTAGTTTTTTTGTTTTAAATAGCTGACATATTTCACCAAACAGGAGAGAAAAAGACGGAAAGAAACACCAGTAAGCGTTGAGGATGTGAGGAGAGTCACGTATGCTTTTGTTTTTCCACAGAGGGAGGGGAAAGTTTTCTGTGTAAACCTCCTGAGGTCAGGGTGGATCAGAATACACGGTTTAAAAGAATGTTTGTGAATGAAACACTGTGTTCCTTATGTAACGGATTATGGTCAAGTCTAGCTTTTTACTCGCTTTTCTGTAACTAATTATGCCATTTCGACTGAATAATATCAGATAACTGCACACAAAAAAACACTTCAGCTTCAACAGTCAACAAAATCTCAAATTTGTTTAAATAACTTAAATCACATATGTACTTCTGTGAGCCTCAACTACATAGACAAGGTGGAATTATTTTGTCAATAACTGAGGAATATAATGTTAGCTTTGGGGATGTTAGCATAAAGCTTTACCAAAACTGTGCATTTGTTTTTCCTTTCTTTTTTTGCAAAGACCTTTGTGGATCTGAATAAAACAAAACTACTGCTTTATTTATTTATTTAAAAAAAAGAAACTGTATGACAAGTCAGTTAAAAGAAACACTCATTTATAAAACGTTTGTAAAACTATCAAGAGCCACATAACTTTATATTTTGGTCTGGTTGATTTTTGAATATTAAATGTGTGATATTTTGGCCAGTCGCTCATTACTTAAGTCGCCTTTTTACCAATTTTTTTTTACTCTTAAGTAATTTCTTGGATTGCTTTTACTTTTACTTGAGTAAAAATACTTGAGTACAATTTTGGGGTACTCTGCCCACCTCTGGCTCTACCTGAAAACCAGTAATTCATCTAAATTTTTAAGAAAGTCTAACTGCTCCCTTTAAAACGTCCTTGGGTGGAACGGCTAACATACCTAAGATTGCAGAATAAATAGTTCCTTCCTGTCTGAACAGAAGGAGGAAATAGTAAGAAAAAATAAATCTACCAAACTGGAAGTTGCAACAACTAAACACAGAACTTTCTTCTTCTTCTTCTTTTTAATAAATAAAAGTTGGCCACCTAAAAAAAATTGCAGCGACAAACCTGGTTTATATAGTTAAAACAAAATAAAGAGGGAATCTAAATAACAGAAGGTGGAGCAATACAGCAATGCATCTTGTCTTTATCAATTATTTTACAACTAGAGAGAAATATTAAGGATTCGGTTGAAGTTTCCTGGGAATATTACGTAAAAAAATAGCAGATTTGTACAAAACGAGGAAATATGCTCATTTATTAGCATGTAATAGTTTTAACTGAAACCTGAATGAGAACAAACTGTCTCTGGCTGCATCAGATGACTCACTTCAGCGGTGATTCAATTACTACAAACCATGACTGGTTGGTTTATTTGCAGGACAAATATAATTATTAATGTTCCACAAGCAAAGACAGGCCGTGTTTTTAACTTCTGTGTTTTTAACGTTAAAGTAAAAAGCTGAAGGATGTGGGAAGCTAATTCAAATTTTAGGCCGAATATTGGTGAATATTGTAGAGGAGTCATTATTAATATCAAATATATACATTGTCGTGACTTTGACAGGAGTTACGTAAAGCGCAGTGCGCCTAAAATATATCCGAGGCTGCAATAAATTAATAAAATCAATATATAAAAAAGATAATATAGTGTAGCTCACCTTGAAGTCGCTCTAGAGATGCTTGAATGAAGGATATTTAAACACAAACGAAACAATTACTCCGCTGCAGGGGTAGCGAAGTCACGCCCCGGAAGTTCTTCGTCTTTGCTTTTTTTTTTTTTATTTTACTGACGGTTGGTGCAATACGGCCACCAACCGGTGAGAAGTGTAAATCAGAACGCTTACGTTAAAAAAACAAACAAACAAAAAAAAACTAAAATCAGAAGTTAAAAACGAGGCTTTTAGTTTTTTCTCCACATTTATGTTTTATTACACCAACTTTTTATTTTATGCACAAATTAATACAGTTAATTAGATTTTTTTTACTCATTGTGAAGTGTTATAACAATGAAAGGCCTAAATTTAACTGTAATAAACCTGCTGGTAGCAGACAGAATACATTTGTGCTCAGCTTTAAGAGGATTGTATGAATTTAAAGAGAGTCTGTATGAAATACCATAAAATTTACAAGTGGTGTTACTCAAACTAATTAATATACAGTATGTACATTTGAAATAAGGAAAACTAACTTACAAGTAACATTTCAGCAAGAAATAGGAATTTGTTTTAAGTAAATAATTACTTAATATCGACGAAAAACAAGTTACATTGGCAGATGATTTCACTTACAAGAAGACATTTTCCCCATATTATACGTAAAATAATTTACCGCTAAAATTAAAACTTTCTCATCAATATTAAGAAAACAAGCTCCTAAAAGTTACTTGTAATTTAGTTTTGTCTTATTTCAATTATACTAAAATATTTGCCTTAGAAAGTAGACAAAATTACTTGGTAAGATTTTGTGTTTTTGCAGTGAAAATCATTTATAAATTTCCCTCTACCACACAATTTTGCCAGTATATGTAAAATATGTCAACATTTTTGTTCCTAACATGAAAACGTTTAGGGTGCAAAAACAATATTTGCATTTCAGTCTTTATTCTTGATACAGAATACAAATATTTGTTAATATAGAAATTACTGTACAGCAAAGACCTATTAACTTAATGTTTTTATTTTTATTTCAAATGAAATATCTTAGAACAACTCGTTGCAAATATGTGCCTCACATTAGTAGAAGTAGAAAAGAAAAGAAAATTATTTTTTGTGTCAATGGGAACAAATGGCAGATAACCAAGAAGACAAGCTTAAAGAAATAACATTTCCTGCAGTGCAGTAGCTGCTTTTGATAATGGCGAATTGGGCAGATGCCCAGGGCGGCGTCTTCTCTAGGGCAGCATGAGCAGGTTTCTAATTATATCTGTAAATTTAAAAAAACGTAATTATTTTATGAAGGGTAGGACTTTTTATACAAGTTGTGGAAATTAATTTGTTTTTTTTTAAGTTTTTTTTTTAATTTAGTCTTTTTTCTTATTAAAAAAGACTAAATTAAACTGTAGTACACATAATTAAATAACTGTTTAACAAACGTTGCAATTTATTAAACAGTATTAATTTTCTACAGTATTTTTGTATTTTTATTGCATACTTTCAGCTGTGTTTATAACATTCTTCGCTCTTCCACATTTTTATATAAATAATATATAATAAGCAATATTTATATAAATAAAATATAAAAGAAGTCTTGAGCGTGTCTGGTTAAATAATGTCATCATGGTGGAGCAAAATTTTATGTTTCTATATATAAAAACATATTTTATTTTTGTATATATGCATAATATAAAATTAACTTACTCATTCTTATGTGTATTTAATTTCATATGATTGACTTGATATTAACCTAAGAAATATTTGAAATCTCCTTGCCTTTTTAAATTTACTTTAAAAAATTACTTTACTGAGAGAAATAAATTTACCTGCATTAAGGAATTTTGGCCTCATTAAAACTAATAAATATATATTTAATATAAATTGACACAGTTTAACTGTTACAGTGCCCTTTTAATTGGTCAGAAGCTTTTAAAAAGGAAAAACTCTGTGTTTGTGTATGTTCATCAGCTTTCTGGCAACATATTGCAACAAAATATTAAAAATAATGATTGAAAGATCATTCAGGAAGAAAACTATAAAAATGTACAAACACCCTTTAAAAGCGTTGCAACTAAAGCCTCATTTTCTCTATAAAAATCATTTCTTTGTTCACTTCAAGGTCAGGCAATCACCTTGATTACCTGATTGTTCCATCTAATCAGGAACAAATCAATGGCTTTTCTGACTGGGCAGCAGTTTCTCTTATCGTCTTGGAGCGGCTGATAAAAAAACTTTAGATCTTCCATCTTTTTGTCCTTTCCTCCATCATTTATCGTGAACTTTCTGCCGCCGCCAGCAGATTCTCCATCCTGAAAGACGAACAGAACAGCTGAGCGTTTGGAAAAACTACAGAAAACTGAATTATACGAGCAGACAAAATGTTTCCCGTGTTACAAACCAATCAAATGGTTTGAAAAATGTTTTCCCCCCCATTCCTGATTTCAGATGTTTTTCACACTTCCATTGTTTTCAATTTAAACTTTAGTCAAAAATACCACAAGTGAACACAAAATGAAAGCTTTTATTTTTAAAGGAGAACTAGCAGGTATTTAGCTTTTCATAAAGCAAACTTAATTTGTTTTATTCACATCATTTCATAATGTACCATTTACCTAATTGTAGATAATTCTTAATTTAAATTATGTATTGAAAGTGAATGAATTATAAAATTAAATCCATTCTTATTGTAATTTTAACTTAATTCAGTAAATGATGAAAATTGGGCTTAATTAGGAAAAGTGAAATAGAAAAGTTTTACATGAACAGTTTTAATGTAAGCAGTGTAGGTGGTAGAAAAAGAGGTGGAATTAAATTAACTTGCATTGTTTCTCCATTTTGAAGCTTATTATTACTAATATTTTTCTTAATAAGTAATGATAATTATTATAATTACTATTATAATAAAAAAATATATAATTATAACTATTGGTTTTATAATAGATGTTATTTGATGGTAATAATATTATTAATGATGATATTTAACTTTGTGCTGCTTTTTTTGGTTTATTTATTCGTTTATTTATATTTTTATTGTACATTACATGTTCTATATTAAGTTTGTCAACAGAAGTCTAAAAAATATTTATTTATTTATTATATTTCTTATGAATGTATTTGAGGGTGAGAAGGGGGAGAAAAGGCATCTTGACTTGTTAAACTAAACATTTCAGGCTACCTTGTAAAAACAATAAAACAATAAGCATTTTCAAATGTTTTGTTTTTTTTAGAATATAATCTCCTTCTTGGCCTTAAATAATGCGTAATAAACAGTTATTAACCACTTATTAAGTGTTTATAGCTGAATGGCTCTATGAACTATTTATTAGCTTTCTATAAGGAGAGGCTTATTGTGAAGTGGATTTCTAATTATATTTTCATAATTTGATTTGTGAGTAAGTTGTTAACATCACATAGACTTTTACATGTTCAGAGTTGGACAGCAAGTCTCATTTAATCAGTTACATTACTTGAGTATTTTTTCTGCGCTGTACTTTTTACTTTTACTTGAGTAACTTTTAATTTATTTATTTTGAAGTACACAAAACTTCAACAGATACGCAACTCCACTTTTTTTATTAAAGTTTTATATTGGAATCAAGTGATTTATAAAAATGTTTTTGTCTGATTTTATTACTTTATAATGAGGTTTATATGAATTATTTTCTTTATGAGCTTTAAAGTACCAACGATGTCCACATAACTTTACGTTTTGTTCCGTTTGATGATGTAACTTTAAAATATTAAATGACAGTCACTCAGCTTTTTTACTAAATACATTTTTACTCTTAGTGGAGTAAATTCTTGGATACTCTGCCGTCCGGTGAACACTTCAGGGATTTCCTGCTGCTCAACACGGTTTGTGTCACCGCCATCTGTTTGGGGCGGATGACGCACAGCTCTGCGTCACGCCTCCCTCCCTGCCTCACACCGCATTTATGAAAATGAAAATTTCACACACGGGAGCTGCACTTTACGAGGCGTCATTGAAGGCAACAAATAAGAACAAGCGAGCGAGAGAAAGGGGGTTTGCTCATCAGCGCCTTTTCCGTTTTCTGACGGCTCGTTGTTCCTCCTCCTTCTGCCGTGTCACTGGACTAAAAAAAAAGAAAAAAAAAAAGAGGAAGGAATATGGTTTGGTGCGACGCTCCTCCCGTTTAGTAGCGGATCTCTGCAAACACGGACAGGAGGCTGTCGGTCCGGGTAAAAGCCGCCTCCAACACCTGAGACTATCGCCCACAGTCCTGCAGGAAAGCAGCCAGCACACCGCGACTCATAAATGGGTGAGCCGCGGCGCATTTTTACATTTTATAATAATAATAATAATTATTATTTTAGTTGTTTCTGTTTTTTACGAGCCTCCTGCCTCCTCTGCGCATCTGGATGGGACAGGACTCAACGTCGGCTCCAGATTCGCGCAGGGTTCCGTCTTTTCCATGCATGCACATTTATTTATTTTATTATTTCTTATTCACTACTGACGCTTTTTTCATGCATGATTAGAAAGCCACGCGTGGGAGAGCATGCGTCTTCTTTTTTTAGAGGAAAGGAAATCCTTCTGATGAGTTGCAGATGTTGACACGTTTACATCCACTCTGTCCGTGAGCCTATTGTGTGTCACAGTGTTTCACGGTCCAGCTCAGTGCCTGTGTGCACGTTAAAGGCCTTTGCTGTTTTCATCCACGCCAGCGTTTTTTCCCACGGGCAGCGCGCTGATGTTAACGGAGCATGACTGTAACTGGCTGCAGATAAGGTGGCCGAGAAATCAATAACGCGATGCTATGTAAAATAGGCTCATTGTCTGATCTGACTTCTCCTTTTGTTAGCATATTTTGAAAATCCAAATGATCTCCAAGAAACACTAACAAACCATTTTAAGTGCATTGTTCCTGTTGATGCCTTGAACAATGCACCTCAGGCTCAAACTTATTTTTGAGTTACTTATGTGCCAAGTATAACTGTGAAAGCTGCCAACCACCCATCAACCTAAATCCCCAAAGTGCCCATTTCATGGTTTATTAGGAATTCATTAAATAGGTACTAAACTGCTGAAATTACCATTACTTTATTTACTTAATAAGGAATATTAAAGAGGCTAGTGGATTAAGAATATTCTTGAATCTCCCATTACAGACTTTTATTAGCTCTGTAGATTATAACTCAACAGAATCTTGACGCTGTAAAAACTAACACTAATGTAGAGTTTCGCCTTTTTCATATGCAGATGTGCTACGGATATGTTTTCAGTAGAAATATTGGTATAGTAGTAATTATGTAGCTACAAACAGACAGGAAATTGTTGCTACTGATGTACTGGTTAGCATTAGCATAGTAGCCTTGCTGGGAGCTCTTAGAAGTTAGAAAAGTAGAGCATCCATGAACCACTGCCTTAAAAAAAGATATTAACATGTTTGTTTTACATTTATTAACTAGAAGAGTATAAAATCCAGCCTGGCTATAACCAAACCTCACATACTTGCTAGGGTCAGCAGAGCAGCACAGCTTGCAGCTACCAGAAGCTAGAAAAGTGTTGTGTAGTTTAGTATATTTATGCACCTCTCCAGTGAAAGTAAGACTTGACATCTCGGAATGTTTATCGTCAGTTATTGATTATAAGTGTATAAAAATAACAATATGGCTGCACCAAACCTCAAATACAAGCTGGAGTTCGCATAGCTGCAAAGCTAAAAGCTACTAAAAGTTAGAAAAGTACTACGTCCATGAACCACTGCCTTAAGAAAAGATATTAGCATGTTTGTTTTACATTTATTTATTACAAGAGTATAAAAAAACTATATGGCTATAACCAAACCTCACATACTAGCTAGTGTAAGTATAGCTGCACAGCTAGCAGCTACCGGAAGCTAGAAAATTGTTGTGTAGTTTAGTACATTTATTCATCTCTCCTATGAAAGTACAACTTGAAATCTTGGAATGTTTATTATCAGTTATTGATTATAAGAGTATAAAAATAACAATATGGCTGCACCAAACCTTACATACTAGCTAGTGTTAGCTTAGCTGCAAAGCTAAAAGCTACCAGACGTTAGAAACATGTTTTATAGTTTAGTACGTCCAGGAGCCACTCACATGTAAATAAGACTTGAAATGTGGGAATGTTTATCATCAATGTAATGATTAGAAGAGGATAAAAATAATCATATGGCTATAACCGAACCTCATATGCTAGCTAGTGTTAGCATAGTAAACACATCAGAAGCATATCCTCAAAAGTAAAACATTGACTTATGAAATGTTTATCATTCTGTAACTGATGATGCAATTACAGGAATATAAATAACACTAAAAATTAAATTTTACATACAAGCTAGGGTTAGCATAGCAGTGGAGCTAACTGAGACATGAAGAGAGGTATGTTTTAAAATCTAATGATAATTTCCTCAAAAGTAAGACATTGCTTATGCTTATTTTCTGTTCATTAGGTATATAAAAATATAGATGACTCAGCTGAAATGCAACATTTCATGTTGTTGTTTTTGTTCATAAGCTAGTGTTAGCAATGCTGCACAGTTAGCTGCTATATGCCTATTTCACTATACTGTCTCATCACCTCAAATGTAAGACATTAACCTATATGGATGTTTATTATCCATTTATTAATCAGAAGAGCATAACAATGTAAATAACATACCTGGAACTAAACCTTCACTTGTTCTTCTTTTTTATGGACACTACAATATTTCACTGCTGTAAAGCTAGCTACTAGAGGAAGCTAGAAAAATGGCCGTTTATCCACCCACCCCATTAGCTAGAATCTATAATGAAAGACACTGAGTAATCGCATTGATCTTCTTATTTATTAAAGCAGGAACAAACCATACCTGAAACCGAATCTCCCCTTTCTGTTCTCATTTATATACATGCTAACATTAGCACTGACGCACAGTTAGCTCCTGCCAGATGATTAGCAGTTTAAAACTTTCATGAGTCGTTACCTTGACAGTAATACTTTGATTTGTGAAATGTTTTTATCTGTGGATTGAGTAGAGGAGTTTAGGCTACAAATAAAAATACATCTCACACTGAATCTCTATTTTCTGTTTTTGTTACAGCCAAATATTGTGCTGTAGTACAACTAGCTAATGCAAGAAGTTAAGAGAGTAGCAACTCATGGGAAGTCACTATGCTGTTAGTTGACCTGTTTATTGTTTCTTTTTAATCAATGGGGATCAATTTGACAGTGGATTAAGTCGTTTTTACATTGATTTTATTAAATATATTACACATATTATTGAGGATTAATGGCATCGTAGTAAATGTTTCTGTCAGTAAATGATATGCTGTCTACTGGTTTTCTGCCAAGGCGATGAAGAATTAAAATGATTGAGATTTCTATTAATATTTAGGCAGACTGTTAATCGCTGTCATTCACTGTACAGCTCCATAAAATGTGAATAATTATTTTACTATAATTAAGAACTCCACTTTGTACTTATGTCTTGTATATTTTAACAAGCTCTCCCACCAGAAGTTGTTTAATTCAGATAATAACATGCATATTTAATCTGAAATTAAACAGAGAAATAGGAAAACTCAATAAATGGAAACAATGAGAGTAATAACACTGTTGAGTATTGTGATGGTGATGAAAATAATAAATTTTCTTCTTATTTTCTGTCACTTTGAGGAGCCACTGCTCTCCTTGGCGTTTAGCTTCTTGGTTACAAAGATCTACATCAGATTTGGACATAAAAGACATTGAAAGTGCATTGAAGTGGCAAAATATATAACTGGAAAGCAAAGTTTGAATATGTGACACCTAAAATATTATCTTGCTTACAATGATGCCAACAGAAAACCATGCAACCAATGAAAGTTTGCAGTCGTACCGGCCCAAATGTGACTACGTTATGCACTAATTATGTTGTTTTCTTACAATAAAATCTTCCTCTGATTGGGTGCAACTTTAATAGGATACATAAATGTCTAATATATACAGCTGAAACAAGATATTTATAAAAAAAATATGATATAAAAACTCAACAATTTCTCTTTCAAATCAAACTGAACGTACTCTGTGTTAGGAGTAGCAAATTTGTTTAACTTCACTGAATGTCAGATTTTTATATTATAAAGTTTCTTTAGCGTTACAGTTAGGTAGAATTGTCTTTTAAATTGTTCAAACTGAGTCAAACATTTTGGGTATTGCTCCATTGGTGTCTCAGTAGTTGGTTGAACTTTGACCCATTGGCACGTCCTTTCTCATATCCGCTCCAGAACATTGGCTTTGTTGCTGTTAATTGGGAAAACCCAAACTTTAGTATTTCCTCATAGTGTTCTTTCCTCATGATGTAACCCCTTTCCCAAACCACAATGCTGCCACCACCGTACACCAAAATGTGGGTGTTGTTCTCTGGCTTCCTGTTCTTTCCTCCTAATGTACCAATGGTCACATTGGTCAAACAAACAAAAGTTTTTGTCCCTCAGTGAATTATAGATGGTGTAATCTGGCTTCTGGATTGTGTATGGGACTGATGGCTTCTTCCTCACCAAATGGCATTTCAGCCCACATTCGGACTGAACTGGATAATTATTCTCTTTTACCAAAGTGTCTTCAGAAGGTCTTTTCCATTGGTTCTGGTCCATTTCCTTCCCGAGCCGTACAATGTTGATATTTAACTGGTCAATGGGGCGAATTCAGGCATTTCAGATGGAACCCAAATATGAACCAAAGCTATTCACAACTCTTTTCCCGATATCTTTACTGATTTTACATTTCCGAAGAAATGGTGTGCTTGAGATATTGTTTTAAAATACATCCATGGGTTTGTTTCCATTCCAAGACATGATCGTCTGGGATTTCTTGAATAGTCTAAAGACGTAGAGCTCTGTAAAAAGTTAAGAACCCACTGCACTGAACCTCCTGGTTATTCCACCAAATATTGATTTCTGAACTCTTCCTGAATTCAAACATTAGTATTGTTGTTTCTGAATGAATATGAACTTGTTTTCTTTGCATTATTTGCGTCTTTTTTTTGTTATTTTGACAATTTCTCATTTTCTGAAAATAAATACAAAAGTTTTGCTTGGAATTTCGGAGACATGTTGTCAGTAGTTCATAGAATAAAAGCACAATGTTCATTTTACTCAAATACATATATATAAAAATTAAAATCAAAGAAACTGATCATTTTAAGTGGTCTTAACTTTTTGCAGAGCTGTAGTAATCATTGAAGAAGTTGTACAAAATCTCTCTTTTTATTTCTGATAGAAATATCGTTGATGATCCTAAGATTACCTAAACCAGAGAATATTTCCTGGTTTAATGTGAGATGTTGCATGTCTTTTTTGAACAGATTTGAACTGTGAAAGTGGTAACAGTCTGTACAGTAGGATTGATGTTTTAAATTTTATTGTTGGATGTCGTAAATGTGAAAAGTCTTCACTCTGTTGTGACACATCCGGTATCTTTTTGACTTCCCCCGTTCAGATCTTTTGCTCTTAACGCCACAGTGAAAACGACTCAACCCAACAGTCGCTGCACATCAAAAAAATCCAGCTTAATTACCTAAAGAGTCCATTAAATCTCTCACCTAGATTAAAATAAAACATGCTCCTCCAAAACTGGCAGTTAAAATTAAAATTAAATTGATTCAGGCATCACGAAGAACTTGTTTGATTGAGTCCCAGAAGTTTGAAACATTTATAAAACACCCTTGACATGGATTTTAAAATGTAGAACTAATGAATTGAACAGTTCCTACTTTCTGGGGAAGCAATGATGTTGATTTTATGTTTATGCAAACTGGATCCAGTTTGAGTTGTATAGCTGGTTCAAATCCATGTATCAGACTTGGGTTTGGTGCAATTTTCGGTTTGTAATCACTTAATTAAAAAAAGTAAGTCTTTTGTTGTTCTTCAGAAGTCTCCTTTAGTTAGTTTTTGAATTAAACTCAAAATTGAATTTGTCAGTTTCATGTTGTGTCACATTTTGAAATTTCCTGTTGTAGCAAACGTATGTCTTCACATTTATCTCTATTCTCTGTGTTTTTAGCAGCAAAGTGAACAAAAGAACTAAAGGAATAAGTAATTAAGTTGCTCCATTTTGCACATTATTTGAGGATCTGCTATATTTTCAGGCTGGATTCACATTCAAATTGCTCTAGTTGCAAAAGGCGCAACCTAATTTTTATGTCGTTTTGCTGTCTTTGTTGCTTTAATGAATGTGAAAATGAAACACTAAAATGGCGTGTGTGCTCCGTCTCCGTGAGCAAAAAGGATGAATTATGATTTTCTAGGACATCCTTTGGTTGTTTTCTGAAAAAATAATCAGCGTACATTTTTGGCAATCTCCACATAACAAACAATAATCTTTGTGAATTTCACATATTTGGCTCTGACTGCATTTTAGCAGAAATACATAAATATGGGTGCGTTTTCTAAAAAAAATGCATTCATAACGTCTCATCTAGTTGCATTAAAAACTGCTTTGGTGTTGAGAATAGTAGTGATGGTGCCATTTATTTTTTAACTTAACATGTGGGCAAACTGGTTTGGAAAATAAGATGCACTGAAACGTTGGTAAAACAAAACTCGACCGCTTGTTTTCCTTCATGTTTTTATTAAAAAGGACAAAGCTGTGTTTTAGGCAGTCATTGAGTAAAATACAGAAAGAAAACTATTATTTCTCTTGCTTTTAATAAATTTTAAGAGGATGCAAGTTGGATTGTATTGATGCACTTGGAGAGTTTATAGGTTTATTGTGGCATCTTTCACAAACAAGGTGCAAGAAAAGACAAAATACTCTCCGTTTGGTTTGTGCAAACCTTCATGTTTTATTTTTTTGGCAAACTCTTCCCATTTATATCCTGAATTGAGTCTCTCTGTTGGTTTTTATTCTTATATCTGGTTGAATTATGTTTTCCTTTCCTCGTGTGAAGCTGAAAAACACTCCCTGCCAGCATTGCTCTCACCGCCTACTCTTCAAAGTTATTCTTTCTTTGAGCGGCTGACACCAAGACTTTCCACTAATAGCGGTACGATATTACAGACAGACAATGCGAGCTGTAACAGACTCGGCCGCAGGATTCACTGAACAGCAGAATGGTGAGCGGAGAATGGTTGGAATTTTCCCTTTTTGCCAAAGCATTGTGATCCAATCCACAGTTGGAGCTGGAGTGGGTGGCTTTGGCTCCCAGTGGGCTCTTGTCCAGAGTGAATGTTTTACAGACACAAACACACAGCTGCTCTTGACATCACCAATGACAGAGGCGCTGAAACTCACCAAGAACTAAACACAGGTTCGATGTAAACCACTGAAATGTCATCACGGCTCGGCATATATCTCTCTATCTCTCTGTGAATCGTTTCCCCATTATCTAAACTAGCTGCAGCTGTTCAGAAGACACTGCAGGCTTCATTGCAGATTCCTCTCTAAATCTCTTTCTTGACCACTTGAGTGGGAGTTATGTTTTGTCTGCAGACTTGCAGATATTCAGTCTCCAGTCTTCTCAAGGCCTCGGGTCTTTTTAACTCTTGCAGAAGTAAATGCTACCACCAAAATGAGTTTGAACTGTTTACATTTTAACAGCTTGGTCTAATTTACATCATAATTTGATATTGAAATATATTTTGCTTTGGTCTAACAATGAAGCAACAAAACAATCTTGATCTGACAGTGTTTGTGTCTTAAATCCATCTAGACTCAGTTTCCTGACAAGGCCAACTCTGGTGTTTTAATCTGAAGCCAAAATCGAAATAATATCAGACTTATCGTCCTTTATAAGTCTGAAAGTAACAAAAAAATCAATCAATCCAGTTTGTTTGTCTGGAAAGTCCCGTTTGTTTTGGGAGGTGTGAAAAGGCATACTCTGTTGCACCTAAAAAAAGTTTTGGGTTGGTTGAAGTGAACTCTGGTGCAGTTCGAATGCATATGTGAACGCTAAGCGTACCAGAAACTGCTCCAAAAGCAGGAAGTAGACTACAACACAGGGCACTCTGGGTAAATACAACCAAAACAAACTTCTCTTCTTACATCACTCCATTTTTGTTTGCATTTCATAAAAAAGGAAGTTGCCCTGATGTCTTCTTTGTGTTGTTGTTTTCTGTTTTTCTTAGTGCAGTGCCCCCATAGGAGAGGAGGGGAACATGTTTTTAAACAGTTTGGTTTGTTTGAGAAAATAATTGTGAAAATAAACCGCAGCAGCTGAAAATGTAACAAATGTTGTAATCTTGGTCACCGATCGTACCGAGTCTATTGGAATATCAGGTGTTAAAACATTCTAAGTAAAAAAAAAAAAAACGTTTTTCATGTTTGTCGATACAGGTGTGGGAAATAGTTCACAGTTTTTACTTTGACCCACTTTTCTTTAAACATTGCTGTTGTTCACTGATGTTTGGAAAGGCTTTGATTCAGATCAAAAAGTTGCATAAAACCGTCTCTTGAGAACTTGAGTTGAATGCTAATGAACTAGACAATCGTAACACTTTTATTCTTTTATTTTTCTGTTGTTTCATTGCATATTTGCAGCTGGGTTTGTAATTTTTATCCTGCTGATGAAGGCCCATATTCTGTGGTGGCAACAAGTCATCACCCTTCCGACAATTCAGATAGGACTTGTTGTTTGTCTGAGCGTATTTGACATTTGGTCAAATACACTTAGACAACTTGTTGTTGATTATACTTAGAAATGAGGACATTTCCTTTCGTCTAAGCTCTATGAAATTGTGGTTGAAGCGTAAGAGGTGTAAGTGCACTCACAAATACATGTCTATTATTTTCCCTGTGTATTAAATGTTTAGCCAAATCTGACTATGATGTCTTTGGACAGGATAAACAAAATTTTTAAGCCTAAATAAAGACAAGAATCAGACAATCAAAAAGCAAACTGGGCTGATATTAATATCCGATGTTTGTTTCCATCTTGTTGCCATTTCAGGAGGACAAAGCTTCTCCATGTGTTTTAATATGAGCTTGATAGTTAACTTTTTGATGATTAATAGTTCTTGAAGAGCAATTTTGTTCACAGAGACTTCATAATCCATTATATATATGATTTTGCTTGTGTGTGGTTTTTATTTCAGTTCATTCTTTTGAATATTTTAAATGTCTTCCAGTTTTAGTGGTTCCCTTTTAAATCCCATCATGGTTGGACTTCCCAGTATTTCACTGATTTATTTAATCAGGTACACCCATCATGGCTTCCATGATGGGTGTACCTTCACATGGCTTACATGGTGCCAAATAACTCAAAATATTTAGATTTGCTTGCATTAGTTTCGTTTCCATTAGCCATAAAATTGGGCAAATCCAAATAATGAAAATGAATTTGCTTAATGGAAAGAAATCTCACATTTTTCGATGAAACGTTTTTGCTCTGGGATGAGGTGGTTTTTCAGCTGTATTGAACTGGTTATATTTAGTAAAACTGCAATGGAAACGCTTGTTTTTCACATCACACAAGTCACATAATCAATAGCCAGATGATACTACTGGCAGAAATGCAGAAAAAGACATCAGGAAGTAGTGAGAAGATGATGTTTCTAGGTGGTTTTTTTAATAATGTGCAGCATTAAGCAGTTCACAAAAATTTTAGTGTAATTCCAACATGTTCAATCCATCGCTCTTCTTGAAATTTGCCAACCACAATTTCCCCAAAATGCCACATAAGTAGCTGCTCCCAAAAATAATAATATGAATATATGTCATGTAACTGTTTACATCTGTCGCTGTCATGATTTTAAATGACTTATTGTGTCAACAAGCTTATTCTCACATAATTTTAATTTAATTTTCTATTGAATGGAAGCACTGCAATTGCAAAATGGTGTTTTGTTTTTTGTTACACCAGAAGAATATCGACAAAGATTTGAGCACATTTGTAATGGAGACACAGCTTGTGATGCTGGAGTGAATTTCTGCCAAAAAATTTTACTATTGTTGTGCGTCAACAGCTGCTTTAACATTTACTATATAAATATATACTATATACAATCTCACATTTCTACGATAAATTTGCTTAATGGAAACACGGCAATTTTGAAAACACAAAAAGTTTTTGGTGCTACGATGAAGTAGCGTTTGGCCGTATTGAAATTGGTTTAATTTGCAAAATTTGTAATGGAAATTTTTTTTACGCATCACACGAGTCATGTGAACAACAACAGGATGTTGCCACTGGCGGAAACCACAAAGAAGAAAACAGGAAGTAGTTGGTTTTGTATAATTTATCACGTGAGCACATTTATTCATGTGTGATTTTAACAGAGTTGGGCTGTAACTACTTACAATTGCACAATTAGTTGAGTAACTTCTTTGAAAAAATGTACTTTTAGGAGTAATTTTACTATTTTGTCCTCTTCACTTTTTATTATGAAGTATTTCCACTCTTACTTGAGTAAAATTTCTACCCACTGAATGAAAAACAAACACGTCTTAACCCCAAATTCACTAGGCACAGACACACACCTCCAGTTTTTGTTAAAGTTTCATAAGTTTTTTATTGAAAGAAACTGATTTGGAAAAATTTTCTTTTTCCTGATTTTGTTATTTTTTTGTTACTTATTTGAATTATTTTCATTTTCGTCCTTAAAATACAGACATTTCCATTTAACTTTATATTTCGGCCCATCTGATTATGTAATTTTTAAATATTAAATGACTGCTAATTTGATAAGTACTTGAGTAGACTTTTTACCAAATACCTTTTACTTTTACTTGAATAAAAATATGTTGAAGTACTCTTACTTGAGTACAAATTTTGAGTACTTTGCTCATCTCTGGATGTTAATTGAATTTCTTATTAAGTGGAAACACCACAGTTGCAAAATTGTGTTTTTTCAACATTAGTGGAACATCAATAACATCTTGCAGATGTTTGTAATGGAAACGCAGCTTCTGGCTGGTTGTTTGCTCTGCTGAACTCATCCACCTCTGCATGGCTTCATTAACTTTGTGTTCCTGTCACTTTTTGCCCTCAGTGACGAGCAGAACCCCCTCAGACGCCGTCATCTCCTTTCTGGTGTATTTGATGCTAACAGACGTGTTGGTTCGGTTCTCTCCTGCTGTGCTGCTTTAACTGTACCGTAATACAGTCTGCAAGAGAACTGTCACAAGCTATAAATTCACACTTCTCCTTCTACTTCCACTCACAGGCTTGTTGCCACTTCCTCTCTCTTTCACACACAAACTACCAGCAGTGACAGAAAACGGTTTCTGAGCCACTCCACTATCACATCTGCGACTAATCCCCGTAGTTATCTGCAGCCAGAATCAGATCCTTCCCATCTGACCAGCACGGCTGACTCCTTTGTGTGTCTGATACTGGTATCTAGTGAAAGCCTTCCTCCTCCTCGTCTTCCTCCCCCCCGCCTGTGATGTACCCTCTCAGGAATGCCCTGACCTCCAAGCTGCTTTCACATCGTGTGGTTACTTATGCTTTCTGTCGTCATTCAGTGGCTTAGACACAGTGTGAAGACATTTAGGTGGAGGAAGCTACTGTGTTAGCTAGCCCTTTGTTGTTACCATGGTTACCCAACTCCAGAATGCCCCTCCCATTATGGCTGATGTTTAAACAGGGATCAATCCTCGTTATAAAGAAACATTTCCTCCATGTTTTTTATTGTAAACGCAGCTGCAGAGGGAGGTTATTATGCAAAAGATTTCATATTTTGTCACATTACAACCAAAAACATGAATATATTTTAATGTAATTTAATGTGAAAGAAAAAGTTTTTCTCACGTTTGTAATGAAACGCGGATAGTGACGTGTTCACAAAGGCCCGTTGGCTTGTCTTTGTCACAGCTAAATCGTGTAACTGTAGTTTCACTCGGGATGCATGATATTATCAGCTTAAATAACAAATAAATGTCAAAAAACTCACCGATACAAGTGGTAAATTGATGTATTGATGCACGGCTGATGTGCTTTTCACTTGTTACTTGTGAAAAAGTTGAGTTTAGGTTGGTGAATATTTACAAATTTGCACCGTTTGAGTGTTATTGTCTCAAAGAGAGCAGATGTCATGAATACATTTGACATTAAACGCAATAAGTTAAGAGTTGCATCATTTTCAGCCTCCTTCTTACCATTTTCATTCGGTAACAAACTAAATTGACACAGATAATGCAGTATTTTAATTCCACAGTAGAGAAAGCCATATAGTTTCAGTAAGAAGGTATAGGAAAATAATATTGGTATCAGTTATCGGGTTTTAGATTTTACAGTTGTACATCCATTATTTTCACATTTATTGGTATTTATTGACAAACAGTGGGGAAAATAGTAAAACTATCAGTCATGACAATAAGGACAGTTTTGGGGTGTTTTAAACATAATTAGCTGCAACTTATGGTGACAAATTCTTATCAAGATAAGAAATTTATCACTCTAAATGATAAATGATTCAATAGTCTAACCCACCTAATGCTTGAACTCGAAGCCTAGCGTAATCGTTGTCTTGTGAATCTCACAAAAATTCAAAAAATGCTCCATGAAGCGACATAATTCAAAACATTAAGTGTTAAATCCCAGGAAATTCTTGGATGAATGCTGTTTATGTCAAATTAAATATATTTCTGGTTCTTGAAAACAAAAGCTGCATTGAACAGAGCGACTTCGCTTATTGCATTAACCATCTGTGGTGAAAATGGAAGGTGACTTTTGTACGTCTGTTTTTGTGGTTAGAGGTGCCAGGCGCAGATACGTGACTGTACAGGCGGATATTTGTTTTAAAATGCTACTACAAACTTATATTTAGAAAGTCTTGAGTTTCTGAAGGTAACACAAATATATCAAATCAGATTTAGTTTAATTCAACACTGTTTTTTTTGTCGTAAATGTTAAGATTATGAAGTAAAAACAATGAAACCAACATGCAGATATTTGACACAAGCGACTCAAACAAAGGAAAAGATAATCAGTGATTAAAATATAATGTTGAAATACAGACATGTTAACATCCTAACCAAAACAAAAAATAAAATAAAAGGTTTGTATTTAGCAAACTTCAAGCATTTTCAAGATAAGTTTTCATTTATTTCCAGCACCACTTTGGAGATAAAAACAATATATGACAATATTTATTACTGATATTAATAAGCAGTGATTGAGTAAATTAAAATTAAACCAAAAACTTATATAAAATCATTTTGGTAAACATTACTGACCTAAAATAAGAGTTTGGTCTGATTTAAATCTAAGAAAATGTGCATGCCTTTTTATTAGGTGTATAAAAATCTCTGGTTTCCACTGAAATAAACACTTTGCAATTGGGGCTTTTAATTAAACATTAGATTGCACCTTATTACAAAACTGTGCTGTTTGGATTTAAAACACTTTCCAAACCTCATTCAAATTCAACTATTTTCAAGGATTTTATTCAGAATTTTGTAGGATAGCTGTAAAAAAGTATATTTCTCTCTTGGCCTTGTTTTACTTAGATAAATTAGGCCTATTTGTATTGTTTTGGTTCTGATTTAGGGTTGTAGCAACAGCTGCTTAGCACATGAAAAGCTTGGCGGTCTTCTGGTTTTCTCTTCCTGTTGAACTTGGAGAGTTGAAAAAACATTTCTAGGATGACTATTTACCGTATATGAAAGTTGTTCATCTGTTGCTCTGGGATTATCCTCTCAAAGTCTGAAAATAACCGTTTTCCACTCTTTTTTTCTTCCTATATCTTATTTTCACCTCTTGCTAATGACAAATTATCAAATAAATCTTACATAAAAGTTCATAAAATGATCTCGCAGTTGGTTAATTTTATTTTATTTTTCTTGGCGGAGAAGTCTGTAACACTGTTGAAATTAAATTAGCTCTGTTTAGCTGGATCAGGGATCCTGAAATCCAGATCTGAAGGGCTCTGCTTCAACACACCTGAGTCAAATATTCATTAACAGTACTCTGGAGACCTTGACTGCAAACTGAGGAGGCAATCCAGACACCAGATTCACCCCGGAGCTAGATGCTAGCAGCAATTAGCACCCACTGTAACAGAGAAGAAGCTAGCATCGGTTTGTGGCTACATGGCTAATTTATATGGGTTTTTTTAAAATATAAAACTAAAGCAAAACTCGACAAAGAATTTATATAAGACACAAATATTAAGAATCAAACTTTATTTGTGTGCTGCTAAATAATGGTGAGTTTTAACGTTATGCTAGCAGCAGCTAGCATCAATTAGCAACTACTTGTGGCTACTTTATGTGTTTAATTTTTTTGCAACTTGAGCAAACTTCAACAAAAAATGTGTCATGGACAGATATTTCAGTAATAACCTTTTTTGGTGGAAGTTTAAAATGGGCAGTTTGCAGCTACATTTGGAAAATTGGTGTTTTTTTTATTTTCTTACTGCATCAAAACTTAACACGAAATTAATTTACATTTTAAATATTTTCTTTTGCTTTAAGATAAGCATCAACAAGCCTCAACTAGCAGCTTTTTGAATCCATTTATAGGTGTTTTAAGCTTATTTAAGTCCAAATAAAATAGTTTGTGGTTGAAGTAAAAGAGTTTTTAGATGAAATGTGACAAAATATTTAAAAGCTGAAGGATGCTAATACTTTCCCAAGGCAAATGAAGATTTGTATGGTATAACTTAATTTCACTTAACTCGTATTTTAAGCAATGTTTTGGTTGCAGTTCACAAACAAACTTGCTATTGTTATCTGGATGTAACAAGTGAAACAATAGCTGCTCAGTGTGGCTAATGCATCTGTAACCTTTTTATTTAAGTTAATAATAACCTCTTTAAACATTTCAGTATCATATTAGTTGCTTATCTTCCCAGTTTTATCACCACGTCTTCTTATGTGCAGCTTTAAGGTTAGTGTTTACCAAGGGAAGATAAAGAAATTGAGCTTCTTATCTCTGTCTTCAACTGCTAATGTCACACAGACAATGTTAAATGTGTTCACCACTTAGTGAACTTTGTTGTATGCATTTGTGACAAACACAGGTGCACTCAGCGAGTGGTTTGTGTTGAGAGAAACAAAGCGTTGAAAGATAAAGAGAAGAAGAAATCAAACACGCCATCTATGGATAAATGATTCTGGTTTTGAAATGTTGAGCACTTTATTTACATTAATCATCTCTGCTTCTTTGGGTTGCTAAAGCTAACTGTAAATATAATTTTATTCACGTGATTTGAGCGTGTTCCTCTTTCATTTCCAGTTGAAATATTAAATAAAGCATCTGTAATGACATGCTAAACTCCTGTGGTTCTGTAAAAACGTGGTTTTATCTGCGTCTTTTGATCCTTTTCCACCTGCGACTTTCTGTGTGCGCAGTGGAGGCCGTGGTGGAGTTCGACTATGAAGCTCAGCAGGACGATGAGTTGACCCTGACGGTGGGCGACATCATCAAGAACATACGGCGGGACGATGGCGGCTGGTGGGAGGGCGAGCTGGGCGGACGCAGGGGGTTCTTCCCCGATAACTTTGTCAGGGTGAGTAATCACAAAGGAAACCCGCACTTCCTCAACTACGGTGTGTGTCTTTTCTTTTCTCACCCTTCTTCTTCAGTGTGCTAATACTAACTCTCATCACCACCAGCTGCAGATCAAATGTACAGTTTGGTGTTTGTTTGTGTGTCTATTGGTGTCTCAGTGTAGTGGAATGCCCTTTTCGCAACTCTTAGGTCTTAATGTATAAATTGAGATGCATTTGAAAGATTAGCATAGAAAAATATTAAAGGGGTCCTCTTGTTGAAAATTCTCATTTTGCACGTTTTTGTACTTCCATTTGGGTCTCATCGGTTTCTAAAAACAGTCCAACCGCCTACAAAAACCACCCAGCTGGTTTTTTTTTAGCAATAAGTTCATGTTTTTTGGTGTCTGGAAAATGAGCCGTTTCAAAAACCTCTGGACTGTGAAGTTGCATTTCACAGGTTCCACTGCGGTGCCTAGCAACTCCAGCCTTGTTACCTAGCAACCCAAGCAGAATTCCAGCACTTTTGGTAAGCTGCAATGGCTGCTGGGAAAACGAGGGTTGGCTTTGCTGATGCTTTTCAAAGATGTACGGTTGAATTATTGCATATATTGCTTAAATGTGCTGCTGGCCAGCAGCAGCTTATCTGGATTTAAAGTGGCAAGATGCAATAAAACAGCTCATTCTGAAAGAAAATTTAAATATTCCGAACTGACCAGAATAAAATCTCATTAATTAAGAATGATTTTATGCATAAAAAATGTAATGAACATGTTTTGTATAACCCATAGATCAACCATAACCTGCTGAAGGAAGCAAATCCAAATGAGAATCTTTGGCAAGACTTTAATTTTCTTTATTCATACATGCTCTCTGTCTTAAATGACCAAACTTGAAGACTTTTGCGAAAAAGAATGATTTTGTCACACATTCGATGTGCAAACCCTGATATTCTACGCTGTATTATCTGGTAAAACTTTTCAGATTTTTCACTTCAGGTTTAATTGTACTTAAATATGTGTAAGTTTATAAAAAAATCAAATGCTTTTGCAACCCAATGTTTGTTTTCTCTCTTCTCCTTTGGGTGACGCACAGTTTTCTAGCTAAATGATTCATGCAAATAAGCAGCGATAAGTAGAAAACCCAGTAAAAACGGTTAGCCACAGTGTTCATATCCTGCTGGCAGAGAATAATTTCAGGACTTATTTGAATCTTATTATGGAAGCAGCTGCATTTATTACATATTCTAAAGTAAGTTAAAGTCAAACAGATATTTTTACCCTTTACAAATTTCTCTGACGTCTTCAGAATATCAGTTTGGAGAATTAGGAAGTGGGAAAAGCCACAAACCAAGCCATTGCTTCTCCTGAATAGCTGGCATTTTGGAACAGTTCTTTGTTCTTCTGGAGTTTTTTCCCCCGCATAGTTTATTTTTGAACCAGTTATAGCCTTCGTCATCATTTTCTCAACCTAAATGTAATCTGTTTAAAAACACTTTATTGCTTCATAAAATCCTGTTTCTGGTCACCAACAAGCCTGGATGCCAAATACGAGCTTTAGAACCGTGGGAATGACTTAAAAGAGGAAAAACAAATATTTCAAAACGTGATGCATTAGAATGAGTCAGAATCATCAGATAAAGGCTTTTACGTAAAGTCACTACGAACAAAATAAGATTTAGAAATGCAGTTTATGAAATACTAAAGGAACATGGCGTGAGAATGACCAAATATGGTGAAACTAGTGTTAATTTTCAGTAACATTTCTTCATTTCTGGTCATCAAACTAAGTAATTTATAGTTTGATTTTTAATCGGATAACATCACTTTTATTTTAACAAAGAGCACTCTGACCGTTCCTAGTAATACACTGCAAAAACACAAAATCTTACCAAGTATTTTGGGTTTAGTTTCTAGTGCAAATATCTTATTACACTTGAAATGAGACAAATTAACTTACAAGTAACTTTTTAGTAAGACATAAGGGCTTGTTTTGAGTTAATAATTCCTCAATATTGATGAAAATGTACTAGTCATATTGGCAGATTATTTAACTTATAACAGGACATTTTCCCATGTTATAAGTTAATTTAACTTACAATAGGACAAGTAGATTTTCATCAATATTGAGGAATTATTAACTCAAAACAAGCCCTTATATCTTACTAAAAAGTTACTTGTAAGTTAATTTGTCTCATTTCAAGTGTAATAAGATATTTGCACTAGAAAGTAGACAATTTTATTTATGTATTTATTTTTTTTGCAGTGTTGGGTTTATCCAGTAAACTAACTGACTCAGTTTGTGTAATGCATTGAAGTAATTTTAGTTATTTAGTTTACCAACTTTCACTGTGACCTTTTCACTTCCATCTCTGTAGTTTGGTGATGATTCCTTTGTTCATAAGTTGGTGTCTAAAATGCAAACTGCTGCTGTGCTGGAGGAAGGATAAAGCACGAACTTAGGGAATGTCCGTCCATTATGATGTCAGGACTCCTCTGGGATCCTAAAACGTTGATTTCCACTTTCACTTTGCAGACATTGTTGTAGTTTAAGCACCTAAACTAGTTACTTTAAATGTATATTTTATTATTTTCACAACTTTTCATTTTTTCTTAGACAAGAACATTTTCCAAACGGGTAGTTGTAGCTGTAATGGTTCACCACTTCAACCAAAAACAGAAAAGCAGATTTAAACATTCAGATAACCTTCATGGCCTCATATTGGGAACCTTTTAAAGGTAAATTTGATGCAGCAGAAACTGAATTATTTTCTTTTTAATCCACTCTTATGTCGCCCATATGACGCTCAAAACTTCAGTAGCAGATCCATGTGAGTTCAGATTACTGCAGCTTTCAGCTGTCAGGCTTAAGCAAGAAAAAGGAGCTGCAGAGGTTTTGCCTCCTGTTTTTCTTCTTAACTTGTTTAGAGACTTTAAGCAGAATCTCTATGGTGAGTGAAGAAACTGTTTATATGTTAATGTACACAGTTTCTTCAGCTTAAGAAGCAACATGTGGCAGTTTAGTTTACATCCACAGATATTTGTAATTCTCCACTAGGGAGGTATTTTATGGGAAACCTATTACGCAGAATTAACATTTTGCTTGTTTTTGTACTTCCTTTCTGGTTTCTACTGCTTCTAAAAACAGCCCAAGTGCTAAAAACACCAACTGAGATGTTTTTTGGCAATAAGTTAATGTTCTTAGGTGTCTGGAAAATTAGCCATTTCAAAAACCTCCAGTTTAAATCACATTGTGCAGGGTCTAAAGCAGCGCATTCTGAAAGGAACTCAAACTAAGCAGAACTGATCAGACTAAATTCTCAATTTCTCAGAATGATTATGTGCAAAAAACTTAATAAATATGCTTTGTATAACCCATAGTCCGAACCGGGTCAAGGAAGCGTAATAGGTCACCTTGGAAATTTATCACTTAGAGATAGTTGTTTCCTTCTTAAAAGAAATGTGGATTTGTTAAGTACGAAGGTTTGTTAGTTGGTTTGTAGTGATACAAACCAACAGAAAACTGTCTTAAGAGGAGAAGTTGAAAAATACCACAAGCCAAATGCACCAGACACCTCTGTACAGATCCCCACTTTGGTCAGGGTGTTTGCTGCATTTGTGCTGACTGTACGTCGCCAGACAATGGCTGACGAAGCCTGTATGAAGAATTTGAGTTTGTGTTTGTATGTGTGAGTGAGAGAAAGGAAGAGCGAGGCACTGAGTAATGCAGCAACACCAGACCGGACTGTCATGAGACTCCAGTTAGCGCCAATCAGCGGCAGTCAGCTTCGCCGTGCGGCTGATGAATGTGTGTTTCTGCTGGATCTGCACATGAACACACAGGTCAGAGAAGAGGCACAAAGTAAGAGTATGCAAATCCACCACTGTCACACAAACAGCAGAGGCATAAAGCTGAACAGCGTTAACGCTGATAGATAACGGTGTTTGCTTCTAAATACGGAAGAGACGGAGATCATCTGACTGTGGACTTTCAGCTAATTCATTTAGCACAGAAATAGTTTTAGATTTTCTGAGACCACAATCTTCTGTTTTGACATGCCAAAAACTGATGTTTTGTTTTTTTTTTTACAGAAACTACAAGCCTTATCTTAAAACCACAAAAGTGTATGCACACTTCTGCCAAATATTTCTTGTTGCTAACATTATTTTTTACTGCGTAGTTTTTACAGCAGCTCATGTGCTTTTAAGAGAACAAGCAGCTCAGATTGGGGTGACTTTCTTTTCTTTTCCAAAACACTTTGGAAGTGATTTTTTGATTGCACAAAAAGCACATAGCCTTGAAAAATGAGGTGCTTTTTTATAAATTGGAATGTAATCAAGTTAATTTTAAAAAATGTATTATAAAAATAATTAATGAGACTTCAAAATTAGGGCAGGGTAGGCCTTAAAGTTTAAAGTCTCCGGATTAAAGTTGCTGGACGTCCAGTGTGAATTCACTAAATATCCAGAGTTAGATTTTTCTTTCTGGCCTTTCTTCTTGTTCTCAGCAGAGGCGCTTCTAGTTGCAGAGAGTGTTGTCAGTTTTTTAATGTCTTCTGACTTTAAGTTAATCCACCTGAATGTGCTGTTGGTGGTTTCAGCTAAAAAAAAACAACAACCCACAACCTAATCTGCTTTCCATTTGCAGCCTGAAATAGAAATCTGATTTTTTTTTTGATCTGATCTTCCTGTTGATTTTTTTTTTTTTATCTCAGTCTGGTTCTTTTTGGGGGGGTTTCTCAAACAAATTTTCAATAACTTTAAATAAAGAGTGAGTGTGTGTGCAAACCTGTTAGTGTCTAATATTTCATCTCAGAACTTCTCTAAATTAGAACATTTTGAAACTTGCATGTCATGCAGCTCTAAAGGTTAAACAGAAGCAGCGCCAAAGTGGCTCCACTCATACTTACATTGTTGGATGTTTTAAAATGTATTTAGAAACTGTTAAATTGACAAAATATGAGGAAGAGTCCTGATTGCTCAACAAATACTTAAAAATAGATGATGATTAAAATTGCATTGATGGACAAGAATGTTAGTGTAACTTGAACTAAATGTGTTTATTTATAATAATATGAAAAATATTTTTATTTTTCCTGTTAGGCAGATAATTAAGTAGAGATTGTTACAGTGGTAAAACCAGCTGACCAAACATTATGGAGCTTTGCTTGGGTTGCTAGGTAACGGGCTGGGCTCGGCTGGGGTTGCTAGGTAACAGAGCAGCGCCCGCAGGATGTGACTGAGCAATCGGGAGGTTGTTGAAACGGCTCATTTTCCAGACACTAAGCGCTTTGGCTGTTTTTAGAAGTAGTAGAAACTCAAATGGAAGTACAAAAATGTGCAAGATGCATATTTTACATTATAAAACTATACACTGACAACACAAAACGAAAATTCAAAATAAAAAACTGAAGGGCTAGAACATGTTGGAGAAAACGGAACAAGCCAGAAGGCAGAGAATCTGATGGAAATAATGGGCTTTTAACAACTGAGAGTTGGGATTAATAAACACTTAGATGAATTAAACCAATAAATAAACTTAGAATCTCAACACACAGCAGTGAAGTGGTACGGAATTCCCTTTGTGACAACAATGAACAACCCAAAGTAATTCAAATGCAGAATTAAGTGAGAACCAAAAAAGGAAAGGGCATCAGCTTATAACAGAAAAACATGGGGAGTATATGTTCACACAGGACCAGTTTGATTTGGATGTTCTTTTTTTCCAACCCTATTTAGTCCACTTTAATCAAACTCGAGTTTGTTTGTCTAGAAAGTCTGATTTGTCTTGGGAGGTGAGAATGCACAATTTAATTTTGATGCAGACCAAAAAAGCAAACTCTGATCTGCCTAAAAACACTAAGTTTTGGTTTGGTAGTAGTGAACTCTGATGCAGTGTGAATTCATATGTGAATGCCAAGCAAACCAGATACCGCTCCAAAAGCAGGAATTGAAAGACAACACAAGGCATTCTGGGTAAATACAACTAAAACAAACATAAGATTCTAGCGCTAACAGGAGAAATGTCTTTTTGGTCTTTTACCAGAGAAAAAAGAGAAATCCTACAACTGTTTAAATCTGGTGCCACTCCATTTTTGTTTACATTTCATGAAGAAGAAAGTTGCCCTCAATTCTTCTTCAGAGGTTTTTATGTCAATTCCTTCAGTGGTTCTTGGAGCAGCGCCACCACAGGCGAGGAGGGGAAAAGGTTTTTCAAATTGTTTGGTTTGTTTGACACAGCGCACTATGAAAGCTGAAAATGTAGCAAATGCTTCAATTTTGGTCACCAATCAAACCGAGTCTACCAGCTCTCAGGTGTTAAAACTCCCTTAATGAATAAAATAATATTTAAAAGCTGCTTTTTTTGTCTGATGTTAAATTATCTTGATGTCCTGAAGGAAATCAGTAACAGGGCAAGTATTTTCTAGCTATACGTTTCCCAGATCTTGTTTTTTTTGTTGATGTATGCTGACTAGTATTTAAATCCTGGAAAGTTTAATGTTTCGGTGTCCTGTTTTGCAGTACAGACACAAGGTCTGGTTGTAAGGGAAACACAAAGCAATGCTGACCATTCAGAGGGCATGATTTCTATTAGGCTTTCAAAGATACAAACACACACACTGACCCTAACACAACAGTGTACATAATGCAGGTGTTTCCTGTTCAGATACGGTGAATCACATTCTCTTCCTCCCCTTTTTTCTGCTGGGTTTCCTTTAACCCACGGCTACCTCCACATCCCTGCAGCAGGAATGGCAGCTATGGAGGAATCTGCCACAAAGGCTTCGAACAGAGGTGGAATCAGCTAAAAAAAATGAATTATTCACACACCAACGAGCTCTTTGATTTTATTCTTTATTCATATTTAATCTCTTCTTAAGAAGAAAACGCCAAGTAAACACTGCCTCGCTCATATCCGCTCATAAAACAGAGGAAGCTGTAGACTAACAAATGGCTGCTGTTGTTTGCGTGGGCTGCCCGGTGTTTCTCCATCTCAGGAGGGAGTTATTTTCAGCTGTCTGTCTGTGACTGTAAGTTTCTGAATTAATCTGAGCCTGTTGTTGCAATGGCTGCTGGCAGAACCGTACATTGATTCTGTGCTGTATTAGCCTGCTTAACAAGCTGTAATGAGATTCAAGGCTGCCATTTTAATTTGACCTCTGTGGTCAAAAGATTACTTCATGACATTTTGCAGTCTTGTCTCAGATCTTTCTTATTGCACAACTAGAAAGAAGAAGAAGAAAAAAACTAACCTTCCCAGAGTGGATGCGGTCACGGTAAATGTTGAGGCAATGCGGTCTTCCTTCTGTTGGATGTTCGCTGAACTGAGTCATCAACTACTGAACCTCATGTTCCTCAGTTTGAGGTCACTATGGATGAAAGCAAATCCTAAATACAATCTAGTTTACTTTCTTTCTTCCTTTTTATTTGGATCCCATTAGCTTTTGTTCCTTCCATCTTTCTGGGGTTCAACATCAACAACAAAAACAACATAAAACAAGTTTAAAATTAAAGTAACTACATAAACAGATGCAAAATAGAGGCTGTAGATCAAAAATTAATTATACTATAATGAAAAAAGGACATTTAATTATATCAAGGAACACATTTACAGAAAACATTTACAATCAGTATAACATAATATAATATAAGATTAAGAAAAATCATTCAGTGTCGTTTTTGCTGTAAATACCTTCTTAAAGCTTTGTATCTCCAATAAGGGTGGACAGTGTTCTCTACATAAGCGTTTCATGTCAGTTGATAACCATAATTGTCAATATTGATAACTACTGATTAATTTTACTTAACTAACAGAAATGCTGCCAAACTAGTGGCTTTACCTGTTCTGTTTCATCAACAGTTTTTACTCCACAAAGTTGTTTTTTTAAGCAGTTATGAGGCACAGTGGTGAAACCTAAAACTGCTGCTGCGCAAGTTACTCAAGTTGTTGCTAGGTAACCAAAGCGTGAGTGAGTTGCTAGGTAACCATACAGTGAGTGAGTTAGTAGCTTCCAGAATGTTGTTCCGTATAACGCCGGCATCTTGAAAGAATTTGTATAAACTTTTCATACATGTAACTTTGACTGCATGTCTATTTTGATAATCATGTACATTTACTGCTAAGAAATAATTTAGAGTGTATAAACTTTGGTTGTTTTAAAGTTATGTTTCTTATGAGTAATATTTAAAAAATAAATTCAACCTTTGACCAGGGTAATTTAATATGCTGGCATTACTACTGAAATCACACCTAAGTGCAAACCGAGCTGCTTTATTTTGAACTATTTGTAGTTCCTGTATCATACGTACTGAGGCCCATGACCATACTGACAAACAGAAATCTGAGACAAACAAGATGGTAGGTTTTGCACAGTGCAGTGTGAAAGCAAACCGCACCAGCTAAAAATGTAACAAATGTTTAAATCTGGGCCTCCAATTGAAACAAGTCTATCGCCCTTTGGTTGTAACAAGAGCTTTTTTCAAAATCAGAAGTTTATAAGCTGGCTAGCATATTTACCACTAGCTAACAGACTTATTTCTTATTAATTTTCATAAATATCTAATGGGATCTTTAGAAATTATTGTATGTAGGTGTGGATTTGTTTAGAAAGAAGTCTATCGATTTGTCCAAGATATTTCTTCTTCTCCTTACTTTTTAATCTTCCACTTCCTGCTGGAAGAGGAGCACGTCAGCCATATGTCAGATTTTAATTGCCGTCTTCACTGTGGGAAGCTGGAGTTTCTTCTCCACAGACTGCAAATTATTTTGTTTGTAGTTTCAACAAAAAGAGCGAATTTTCTACAAAACAAACCCCAACGTCGTCATCATTTTCCAAATGCCTGTCAGCCTCGACAACTCCTCTGTGTGTTATTGAAGAAGCATGTTGTCATGTTAATATTTTTGGATCTGAGGAGCTCATTAGGGCTTTAATGCCACACCATGAGATTCACAACCCGACGTGTGCATTCGGTGAGTCAGTCAACCCGCTCCCGTCTGCTTCACTGAGCCGCGCTCGCCACAGGCCAGAGCTTACGAAACAGTGTCATGATGAATGTGGTGGGAAGATGTGAACCATCATGTCTGTTTTTCCTTCAGCCATGTGTTTGAAGGTTTCTGTGTCTCCCCTGTTTGATGTCTCGTCTTCTGTCGCGCTGTTTTAGGCCGCTTGCCTTCCTCTGGGCTTTAATCAGTTTCTCATGTCGTCTTGTGATTCCTTGCAACACAGAGAGGAAAGAACTGCAGTTTTGATGATAGCTTCCCTGAATTAATAAGCCGCTTTTTAGATAAACACTTCGTTTTTCAAGCTCCAACTCTTGGGCTATGTTCGCACAGCAGGCGTGTGCGACACACATCCGCTTTTTTCCCCCAAATGCGACTTCTGTCTGGATTTTTCACCGCAGTCTAAACGGCCAAATTCCGATCTTTCAACCCGAAAAAAAATAAATAAATCCAATCCATATTTGGTACTAAATATCCTAAAAGGATAGACCTACTGGTCTAAAAAACCGGTTAGAGCTGCACTTAGGTTGCTAGGTGACGGGCTGGGCTTGGCTGGCGTTGCTAGGCAACGGACTGGACTTCACTGGGGTTAGTTACTAAGTGAAGGGTCAGTGCCTGCTGATTTGTGACGTTACATTCTGGACATTTTTGAAACGGCTTGTTTTCAAGACACCAAAAAATATTAACTTATTGCCAAAAAACAATTTTTATCTCGAAAACACATTGATTATTGGGAGAATTTATCGTCCAGCAAAATTTGCTATCGTGAAAGCTCATGTATCATTTTATCCGGCTTTTATGTCATTGATTTGTGACGTTACATTCACGTACATTCAGAATTATGACGTGCGTTGCGGTAAATCAGGACGCAAACAATGGCTGAACACATTAGCTTCCTTCATGATTTCATGATCTTGTGATGATACTGTCAGCTCCAATTTGTAAATGAACTTTAAAATCGATTTTTGAATGGCTCCATCCATTATTACTCCTGTAATCATATTTACCTTTTGTGTGACGTTTATGTTCTTCTTCTGCGCATGTGGGTCACTTTAGGGTCATAAACCGTTCACACAGAAGTCTCATTACGGTCGGGTTTAATTAGTAGAATGAATGACCAAAAGAAACCTGACTTAAGCAAAAAATCTGAATTGAGCGTCAAGACCTGCTGCACTCAATAAGTTTCCTCCTCTGTTTTCCTTCACAGGAGTTAAAGAAAGATGGGAAGAGAGATGGAGGACAGGCGGGGATGATTAAGTCTGAACTCTCCAACGGCAGGGCCAGCCCGGTGTCGGACACCAGCGTGCGACCTGGAAAGAAAGGTGCACAGCCATCATTAGGTAGCCTGACATGTGCCGGCTCACACTTTGATCCTATTAGCGTAACGAAGGATTTGGGTCAAGGGTTGCTCACCGCTCTGCTGCTGACAAGAACACAGATACTGCAGGAAGCAAAGAGGGGTTGGAAAATACAACGAAAGACGACGTGTCCAGTTACTTCACAATGCGGATGAACCCAACATACAAGCTGATTGGGATTAACAAAACACATTTTGTTTGATTGCGTCAAACAAAATGATATGGAGTTATATCCATCCATTTATTCATCCATCCATCCATTTATTCATCAATATATCCATCCATCCGTTTAGTCATCGATCCATCCGTCCATCCATCCGTTCATCCATCCTTCCGTCTGTCCGTCATCCATCCATCTATCTACCCATTTATTCATCCATACATTCGTCTTTGAGCCTGTATCATTCATCCATCCATGTGTTCATCCGTCCATCCACCCTTTCTCCATCCGTCCGCCCATCTACCTGTTCATCCATCCATCCATCCATCCATCCACAGGCACAACGACTATAAATAGGTGTATAAACAATTTTTAAATGCTGCATTATGGCGGCAAAGTCTCACACATAGTGACAATAAGTAAAAGAAGACAATTATGAATATAAATAAAGGACAATTAACTGCACTGGTAGGTTTACTCTGTCATTAAATAGCAATTGTCGTTATATAGTTTAAACATTAAACTGTACGCTGATTAAAATCAATAAAAACAATTCCTTTTAAATCTTTGGTGATAAACATTCTGCTCATATTGTGCATAACTGCTGATGCTTTTCACTTAAACAATAGTGACACCATGTGGTTAAGTAGAGGAACTGCAGGGTCAGGTTTGCATGCCCTCCCTGATGTGAAATGAGTCGAGTAATAATGAGACTAATGGATGAAAGGCAAACAACCACGAGGCTATGAAGAAGTGTAATGGGGTCAGTTAAGTTCGGACAGAGAAGTCAGAGAGTCAGATGTCTAATTAAGGTTTTTATTTTATTTCTTATTAGTTTATTACTGTGTTTGATGCAGGAGAGCAAATCCGTAAGCGAAGATGTAAGGCTTCCTTCAGCTACGCACCTCAGCATGAAGACGAACTGGAGCTGAAAGTTGGAGATGTCATCGAGATCATCGCAGAGGTGAGTTTTTTTTAAAGATTTAAACAACAAAAGAGATTGAAAATTTCAGAAATATAAAAACATAAAAAGGATCCCACACCCTTATGGCACCCATGTCAAAGACATATTTTGTAAATCTAATCAGAATTAACATTTTAGTGGATTTTCTTCACCCTTTTGCTGCCTCTTTACCTTCAATTTACTTGCGTTCTTGAAAGGCGACTAAATTCTCGCTTTAACTAATTCTTTTTCCTAAATCTAAACATAAAAATGCAGTTGAGAATGGCATACTTTCTGATCAAAACAGCAGACAGTGCTTAAATCATCATCAAAAAATCCCAACATCCTGGCTCTGTCTAAACAAGGAAGTTAATTCAATAATAAAACTGTACAGATATATTTCAGTTTCTACTAGGGTTGCATAAAACAAGATCCACTGCACTAAATTGCCAATAGATGTGTGTTATTGAACTGGTTTAATGTGAAGTCTCCCACTTTTGTGAAGAAGGAAGTTGCGTTGGTCTTCTTCAGAGGTTTTCATGTCGTTTCTTTCAGTGGTTCTTGGTGCAGCGCCACCACAGGCGAGGAGGGGAACAGCTCATTTTTCAATCAGTTCGGATTCGTTGACAGTGCTGTTATTTAGAGCCGTTTCAGTCAAAATTAAATAAATTAACCAGTTCATAAATAAGTAAACATATACATTTATTTATTTATTTATTTATTTATTTATTCTTTCTTTGGTATCTTTTGCCAAGTATTTATTACCCAATTGACAAAGATATGATCACAATACAATACTTTTTGAAATCTGCATCTAAGAATGAACCAAAGTATGAAAAAAACTAAAACTACTACAACTAATACAAACTAAACAATATTTAACTAATGACCACTAAGAAAAACTAGCAAACACACTCTAAAAATTAATTAAAACAAACCGAATTAGACAAAAAAAAAAGGTTACAACAAAATAATACTAAACTGTAATTAACTATTATTGATAAACCTAAAATCTGTTTCTGTTTAGAGTTGAACGCCTCATGTCGGGTTTTGTTGTTGGGTTTCTCTGGTGTTTAGGTGGAGGAGGGATGGTGGGAAGGGACTCTTAATGGGAAGATTGGAATGTTTCCCTCCAATTTCACCAAAGAGATCCTGTCAGATTCGGACGCTCCCTCCCTGGAAACTCCCAACTCGCAGGAGGAGATCCGCCACAGCCGCACCAGTGAGTCTTAAGAAAACACATTTTCCAAGTCTCCTTCATTAAGGCAGCAGCCTTTGAAGCTTAAACGGTTTGATAATTTTGTATTTTGTCTCTGTGTGTCCAGGTAAAGACAGCCCCGGCAGTGAAAGCGATGGAGGAGACAGTCGGTCAGAATCAGGGTCAGAAATCCAACCTAAGAAGGTAAAAAGTCAATTATTTTTTTAAAGTCAAAAACACAAATAAACCCAGAAAACACCAGACTGGCTACAGTGGATTATTCTGTGGAATGTAGCTCCAATTTATTTGTGCAAAGTTATTTTAATTTGGGATTATTTCTTACCATGTATTAAAAATATTCAAAAGAAAATGCAGCTTGGGAAATTAAGCTACCAAGCCACAATGCTAGTTGATGCGCTATTGGCTGGAATTCGCACAACAGCCAATCCAGAAGCACCATTTATTTTTCTTTGAAACCAGTTGGCCTTAGCATCAAGCTAAAGGGAGACTGTGGATGTTAGCTTCTCCAATAGCACGAAAGCGGTTTCCATTTTTAAAAAAACTTTAGTTTTTTCTTGTACTAAGATGGTTGACTGTCTTTCCATAACATAAAAGAGAAAAATTTTCATAATATGCCGAATTTAAAACAAGAATCACATCATTACACCGTGTTCCAAATTATTATGCAAATTGGATTTAAGTGTCATAAAGATAAAAATGTTGTTGTGCTATTAAATTTATAGATATTATTGTGTGTCAGGGCTCTTTAAATCACTATAATAATTTCAGAGAGCTGGGCTGATTAGTTTGTCTGGTGAGCTCAATTAAAGGAAATCTACTTAAGAAGGATGTTCTACATTATTAAGCAGGCCACAGGTTTCAAGCAATATGGGAAAGAGAAAGGATCTCTGCTGACGAAAATCATCAGATAGTGTAGTGCCGTATGACAAAATATGAAAACATTAGATATTTAACAAAAACTGAAGCATCATCGTACTGTGAAGAGATTTGTGTCTGATTCAGAACAAAGATGGTTTGTACAGATGAAGGCATAATGAGGAAGGTTTCTGTTAGACAAATTCATTGGATTAAGACAGCAGCTGTTAAAATGCCCTTACAAAGCAGCAAACAGTTATTTGAAGCTGCTGGTGCCTCTGAAACCTCAAGGTGGAGGATCCTCCAGAGGCTTGAGGTACATGAAGCTACTATTCAGCCCCTAACCAGAGCTCACAAGCAGAAACGGTCGCAGTGGGCCCAGCCGGACATGAAGATTAATTTTCAAACAGACTTGTTCACTGATGACTGCTGTGCAACCCTGGATGGTCCAGATGGATGCAGTAATGGATTGGTGGTGAGTGGCCACCACATCCCAAAACGGCTGTGACGCAAGGAGGTGGTGGAGTCATGCTGTGGGCCGAAATCATGGGGAGAGAATCATTGGTCGGCCCCTTTCAGAGTCCCTGAATGTGTGAAAATGACCTCAGCAAAGTATATGGACTTTCTGACTGATCACTTTCTTTCATGCTTCAAAAAGAAGAGCCGTAACTTTTTTTTGCCCTAGCAAAAATCATCTTCATGCATGACAATGCACCATCTCGTGCTGCAAGGAATACCACTGTGTCACTGGCTGCTATGGGCATTAAAGGGGAGAAACTGATGGTGTGGTCACCATCCTCCTCTGACCTCTGACCTTAACCCTATTGAGAACCTTTGGAGTTTCCTCAAGCAGAAGATCTGAGGGTGGGATGCAGTTCATATCAAAACAGAAGCTCTGGGAAGGTTTTCTGACATCCTGCAAAGAAATTCAAGCAGAAACTTTCCACAAACTCACAAGTTCAATGGATGCAAGAATTGTGCTGTGATATCGAAGAAGGTCCTATGTTAACATGTAACTCTGTCTGTTAAGATGTTTTTGATTGAAATAGCTTTTGATTTTAGTACATGTGACCACTTAATGCTGCACATTCAAAGAATGACCGTTTGCAGTTCTTTATAATCCATAAAATGTTTAGAAAATCTGCTGTTCATAATAATGTGGAACAGTGCATTTTGAGTTTTTTATTTTAAAAAAATACTGTTCTCATGGGGAGCTTTGTTCAGTAAAATTTGATCTATACTGTAATAGTTCATGACTTGAAAATTATACTGACCGTCATTTGCATTGACCGTTTAAGAAAATCTGAGCAAATATCACTTGCATAATAATTTGGAACGCGGTGTAAATTTACATTTTTTTGTGTCAGCTGAATCAAATACTGACTGTATAAACTGAAAATTGTGGTTTTCTCACATTATTAAGCTTAGATATATTTATTAAACATAAACAGGAACCTATATAATATATAAATATAAACATAAATATTCTTTTCCATAAATATATTTACAATAAGAGTCTTTGAAACCGGTGAAAAGAACAAAAATAATTTTGGAGCATTTAACCAATATGAAGATTTTTCTCATCTTTTGAGCAGTGGGAGGTGAGAAGGAACCGTTTCTCCACCAGATAATCTATTTTAGTTAAACTTTTTATTACTATTTCATATTTTCTGTTTGTAAAAATCAAAATCACACTGCAAAAACACAAAATCTTACTCATTATTTTTATTTTTAATCTAGTTTCTTGTGAAGATATCTTATTAAACTCGAAATAAGACAAAACTAACTTTACAGCAAGATGTATGACCTTGTTTTACATGCGTAATTTCTTAATTTCTTTTTTTTTAAGTATTTGTTCCACTGTCAGATTATTTCACTTATAAGACGGGGAAAATGTCTAGCTAAAAGTTCAATAATCTGCCAGTTAAACTAGTACTTTTAAGGAATTATTGTTTTATAACAAGCTCATATATCCTGCTCGTTTTGTCTTATTTCAAGTGTACTAAAATATTTGGAGTAGAAACTAGAGCAAAACTACTTGGTAAGAAGTTCTGGTTTTGCAATGTAACTAAAGACCACTGTCCTTCAGAAGTTGCCTAATTTTGCCATTTATCATTAAAAATAACCACTTTTTGCTGTTTTAGGAGCAGAATTGATTATTTTTCTTGCATTTTTTTGCAGATTCAGGGGATTGGCTTCGGTAACATCTTCAAAGACCAGCCCATCAAGCTCCGGCCGCGCTCCGTGGATCTGGATTCAGAAAAGGTAAGCCGCATCGTTACGGATTTCCCTCCCCTCACAGAATGTCCTATTGAATCACCTTCACTTCCTGAAACGTCATCATCTAAAACTGTGAACATCCCTATTAAATAAATATACTTAGCACACATTAAAAATGCATTTTTTACAACATAAGCTCTTTAAAACACAGGTTTTGTTCTTTTTTTTGTAAGAAAGTCTTACATTTAGCTCCTCCCAATTCTCTGTTTCAGTTTCACAGCACAGGAAGTGGTTTTATGTTAACACACACACACACACACACACACACACACACACACTCACAGACATCCTGCAGGGATTTGACAAGCAAAGCAGAAGTGAGAACTCTGCAGCGCACACTTAGAGCGAAGGAGAGAGAGAGCGGAGGGGAAATAATACGGCTTTTCAGTCTGCTCTACATGCTCACATGTTCTGCTGCTGCCTCTGCGCTGATGCAGCAAAGCTCCGACTTAAACCGAACCAGAACCGACGGTAGGCTCCGGCTTTTTCTGCCTCTTCTCCTCCGTCTTTCTTCTCTTTCCTCATCTTTCTTTTTAAAATTTACTCCACTTCTCAATGCTTCTATTGGATCTTCTTTGTTTTAAAACAAAGAGATTGGAAGTTGGTGACATCGCATTCCTTATCCGCTGAAGGTTGTGTAAATATTTTTGATTGAAAACGAGAAAACAAGAAATACTAAATAAGCAACCATTCTGTATAGAAAAATAACAAAAAATACAAGATAGAACAAAGATAACCTAAAAATAGAGTTAATATAATTGTTAAGTTAAAATATTAAGGACTAAAATGAGGATTTTGAATGTTTTTTGCAGCTTTATTGCACTAAAAAATAATCTTTTGCTTGTGTATGTGTGTCGCTTGACCTCATTCACACATAAACTAACACAAAGGCCTCGTTTTTTCACTAGTAATAAAACAAACCAGATTAGATCTGCTGCTTATTTAGCAGTTTGTTCATCCAAAATTCATAAAACAGATTAAAAAGTTGATATATTTACAGTTTGGGTGAAAGGAGCATCATCTTCCTGAAAGAATAGCTGTTTTTTGCTAAAAGTGCAATGCTAACTCACAAAATCTAGTATTTTTGGTCTAGTTTCTAGTGCAAACATCTTATTACACTTTAAATAAGACAAACTAACTTAAAAGTAACTATTCAGGAAAATATACAGGATTGTGTTGAGTAAGTAATTCCTTAATATTGATGAAAAAGCTCTAGTTCATTTGGCAGATTATTTAACATTTAACAAGATATTTTTAAGTTAATTTATTTGCCACTAGAACTAGATCTTTTTCATTAATATTAAGGAATTATTCACTTCACACAAGCCTCTATGTATTGCTGAAAAATGTTTTTTAACTAATTTTGTCTCATTTAAAGCGCATTAAGATATTTGCACTAGAAACTAAACCAAAAATACTTGGTAGGATTTTGTATTTTTGCAAAAATATTTTTTAGGAAGATGATTTTCATACAATTAAGTGAACAGAAGCGAAGCAAAAACTCTTAAACCTTTTCAAAGGAATGATCCCTAGAAGCTGTTGCTGGTCATCAGAGCTTCCTGTGGTTCCTGTGGAGCAGTTTGTGTGTCTGAAGGATGTTTGCGCGCCTTTCCCGCTGAGTGGGTTATTTTACGGTGAGTCGAGTCTTTCTGCTTCCTAATGAGGCGACTGGGAGGTCGGGGAGCGGCTCCATCCGGCTGAGTCACTCTGTGGAGCAGATCTGGAAGGTCAGCTGACCCTGATGTTTGAGATCAGGCTGCACACTCCTTAGACGGCAAATGCCACCAACATTAAGTGCTCTAGAATGGACCATGAATGCATCATAATCAGCATTTTTCGTTGTTTTTTAAAAGTAGACGAAGAATGTGAAACAAAACTTAAAAAACAAAACAAAACAGGAAGTGAGTATTTGTCATCTGGATCCAGTTGACACAGAAGGACAAAGACTGTTTTCATGATTAAAAAGTGATTTATTAAAGCTGCAGTATTAGGCCATTTGCAATTAGCAATAAATTCATTAAGTAATCGCAAATTAAAATGAGCTCAATAATTTCCACTGGCATGATTTATTGTTTTTAGCTTTTTTTCTCTCTCTCTACCAAAAACTGGATGATAAAGTTCAGTTTGGTTTTTTTGGTCTCAACTAGCTTTTTTTGGAAGAACATTTTTGTTTAGAGAGACTTTATAATAAATGATATTTGTTGTTTTGTTTGTATTGTTTATTTATTTTGGATATTTAAAATGTCTTTCAGTTCCAGCTTTAAATTTTGATTGAAATTTAAAGTTTATTGATTTTTGAGTACATGTTCTTGCATTACTATCATATTACTTGAAAATTGTCTCAAAGCAACAATATTATCGTGTATCGCAATAACTAATGAGGCAATTAATCGTTTATTTTGTTTTATTTGTTGAAGCTGTCACCATGTCGTGGCAATTTATCATGAGACTTTTTTGAGGTGTTTCATGTCGTTTCCTTCAGTGGTTCTTGGTGCAGCGCCCCCACAGGCGAGGAGGGGAACAGGTTTTCCTAAGAGTTTGGTTTGAACTACAGCAGCTGGAGATGTAACAAATGTCACAGTTTTGGTTCCAAACTGAACCAAATCTACTGGACCGTCGGTTGTGAAAACATCCTGACTGTAGACGGACTTATTGAGTCAGAATAACAATTTGATTCCATTACTGTCGTTTAACTAAGTCATAAATGAAACATAGCCTGGTCATGTGGAAAAAAGGGAGACTTGCGGAGTCACTGCATGACTCAGATGATCAGGCTCTTACAGTGACACGGTTGCTTAGAGGAATGTGTTGGTGCATGACTGTTCACACCAGTCACAATGCTGGTCAGAACTGGAGCAGAAGCTGCGATATCTGAATGTTGTCAAGCAGTGTTTTGTATCACACCTTTTGCGTGACAAGCATGTCTCCAATCTACCACCGTCAGACAACCAGATTAATTTTCACTTTATAAACACAGATTTCAGCTGGAGTCTATGATATTTTGTCTTTCGGTGAACATTATGTTGTGAATTGATGCTTCATTTCAACAACTCTCAGCCTCATTCTGGCCTGCTTTGCACTCGCTTCTTCTTTCATGTATTTTTTCATATTTCTCGATGTTTGCTACACTTTTAAATAAAAAAAACTGCATAAAAATTGTGACTTATGCAATGTAATTTGTGCACTTTCTCACCAGAGTGCTTTATTTTGATAGATATTCGCCTATTGTGTCTTAAAGTGGAACAGATAGAAAATCAGTAGTCATTTTAAATTATATTGGGATATACATTTAAATTGAATTACTATAAGAAGTAATAAAATATAAAATGTTGTTTCTGATAAAGGGAAAAAGTACAGAGACCCTCTCGTCTGACTCAAAAGGGAAGTTGACTCAAACTCTGCAAGGTGCAAACTGCTGTGGCAACAGAACCAAATGCAAAACATCAACCCTCCACCATTTAACTCCACAAATAGCATGAAGTGTTTGTGTTTATTTTCTCCAAACGTCTTCATTTTGTTTTCATCCCTACATGGATATCACTTCCAGAGATCTGGTAGGTTATCCAAATGCAGCTTAATTTATGCCAGCATCTTATTTTCAGAGCGAAGAGGCTTTCTCATTGTAATTCTTCTGAATGTGACCTACTTTGCATACTACAATTGTCTATCTTAGGCGACATTGTGAGCTACAGACATAAAGGAAAGGTTAAGAGTACTTTCCATGTGTTTGAAGGAAGACTGGAAACTTGCATGATTTTACACAAAAGCAGGAAAAAGAGACATTTAACCAGGACGTGTTTTGCAAATTCACGTTTTTTTTATACTTCCATTTGGTTTTCTACTGGTTCTAAAAACAGCTTAAGTGCTTAAAAAGTTTTGTAGCAACTAGTTAATGTTGCTACAAAACAACATTGTAGCAACATTGCTAATGTTTCCTGAGTTTTGAGTCACAGTCGACAAGTTTTGTTCCTCAGCTAGCAACTCCAGCTAACCCCAGCCCATTACCTAGCAACATCAGCCAGCCCAGCTAGCCCTGTTACCTAGCAATCCAAGCTGAGTTCCAGCAGGTTTGGTCAGCTGGTTTTATCCCCTGTATGCGCTTTTGTATGGCTGCTAGAGTGTTTTGTTGTTGCTACATTCTTGTTGGTTGTGCTGGAGGCTCTTCTGTTTTTCCTAGATGTTCGGTCGTATGGACCCCATGCAGCGTGACGTCACACCAAAAGACTGCTCAATATAACACGCAAAATCTTAAATGTACAACACTATGACAACTAAATAACAAGGTCAGAAAAAAGTTTTAATTGAGAAATAAAATAGTGAGGGAGAGGGAAGTAGCTCAGTTATGCTAGCTAGCTTGACTTTGACAACATTAGCATGTAGATGTGATGTGGAATTCGGTGTGTTTCAGTTCAGTTATAAGAAAATAAAAAAGGCGACCTACACACCAACTCTGACAGATCATCAGTAGAGCAGGTGTTTAAATTAGCTAATCAACCACCGCTGCGTTAGCTTAGCTAATAGCAACGGTAGCTAATCTACCACAGCGATTCCTTGTTAATAATCGCAAAATAAACATCAAGCCTAAAAATGTAATACTATAACGGACTGAATGTTTGTTCGGGGAAATGTTTGCTTGTTTTTTGGTGTTGAATCCTGATACATTAGTGCCTTTGTTGTCATTTGCTATGGCAACGGGTCCGAGGGTAGCGTAGCCGACACAGAGAATGAGGAAAAAAAGTGGTTTTGAGTTGTTCAACAATGTTTCTGTTTTGTTTTTCCATTTGCTGTGATGCATAAACTAAATTAATAACACTTGCATCTCCAGATTTTGTTTGGCTAACGTGATTGTTCTGCAGCAGCAGCGCGGCTACGAATGGAAAGGAAAACAATCTGAAATGTCATATTACCCTGTTGTTTGTGTCGGGGGTGTGGCCAGCAGCAGCTTATTTGGATTTAAAGTGACAGGAGGCCCTAAAACAACTTGAAAAATCAGACCTGAGCTTAAATTTGTGCAAGAAAATGTAATGAACATGTTTTGTATTGCCTATATACGATCTATTATGCTAACTTGTTTAGCATAATAGATCGCCTTTAATGCAACCTAACCTCAAAGGTTGATCAGTTCCTTCTCTGACTCCGTTAAATAAGCATTTTTGAGGAATCTTTTTGAGTCTTAGAACCTTTCATTCCAGGCTAGAAGACGTCATGGCTAAAGAATTACTGAAGGTTTAAGCTTGCAAGCTTCAAAACTGCTGTTTCCTGATGTGTAAAGGTTTACAAATTTCTAAACATCAGCCTCTCATTGCACCATCACCCTCAAGAATCTGTACCTCAAGCCACTTCTGCTTTGTGGGAACTAAGTTACAAACACTTTACTCTAAACTTCTTGCTTTAAGAAAGCAAAATGCAGGATGTCTTTCCTGCTGCAGCAGTAAAAGACGTTCCACCTGCTGAGAGCCGTGTCCTACTTTAACTCCTCTGCTGTCAGATCCTCTACCTGCTGCCACTGCCAAGGACGAACACAATCTGCAGCGTATCGTTTACGCTGCAGAGGAAGCGATTGGCTGCAACCTGCTGTCACGCTGCCAAGGTGACCCAACCCAAACATCAAACTGTCAGATGTCTAGTCCAGAATCTGTCACAATAATCCTGTTTTTACCAGCAGACAATAATATGTACAAAAGAAACGCTGAGTTCCTGTAAATCAAGGCTAAAAACCCAATTATAACATAACAACCGGAACATTGATCAATATGTGTATTGATGATTTTGATGGTATTGTGAGAAAATGTAATGTTTATTGCTGTTTCTTAATTGGTAACTGTATTGTTCTTTTGGTGTAAAGCACTTTGAGCTTTCTTGACGTAACTCGACAGAAAATGAAGGACCAGATGGAAATGAAGAGGAAAGGATTTTATTTCCACACGTCTTTTTTATTCCTAGTAGTCTGAAAGTTCATCCGTCCGTCCATCCAGCTGTTCATCCATCTTTTCCATCCATTTTTTATCCATCCAACTAACATCCATTCGCTCCACGTTTTCCATGTTTCCATCCATCCATCCATCCTGGTCTCCGTTTATCTCCTTTGTTTTAAGTTTTGCCATCACTTTGTTCAAACACTTCAGTTTCCAAAAGTCTTTTTATTTTTTAAGCTTTATTTACATCATCATTTATGACACCTCTTTTCCATATACTTTGTCGTCTGTTCTTGATCTTAACTTTAATTTATCTACGATTTGCCTTCTTCTGTTTAGAGGAAATAACTGACTAAAAACATCTATAGATGTTTGCTAACAAGACTTAAAGCATTTTCAGAATAAAAGCCTATGAACCAGTGAGAAGTGTAAAGATTTTACTGGTGACAAAATTAATGTTTAACTGGGCCATCCCACTCATCCCACCTGGCCTTGAAAAGTCTCCCCCATCGATCCTGCGCCGGCGTTTCGGCTGCTATCAGTATGCGACAGCTGGATGTTGACTCCTCTCTGCTGCAGTGACGCCTCACAGCTCGCACCTCCACATGCGTCTCATTAGGGTGGGAATGAGGAAGAGGAGGGAGAGAGGGAGGGAGTGTTGAAGGGAGAGGTCGGGCAGAACAGAGGCGTGTGTGTGTTCAGACAGACTGCGTGCTGTGAATGTGTGTGTTTTCCTGGGGAAGAGCCACCCTGGTTCCACAAACACCACCGAGGGATCCACTCCAGCTGGGGAACAACGGCGGCTTTAACGCTCTTCGTCAGCAAGTCAACCGCTTGGTTTCTGCGTTGAATCTATTCATAGGATGCAAGGGTGTTCATGGGAGAAACAAAATATATTTAGGTACGTTTTAATATTTATATCTTTTAATGAAGTGTGGAGGATCTGGTTGGAAGATTGAGTGAAAACAAACACATTGAGGATCTGGAAACTTCTGCTTTATTAGAAACATCAGATATTAGTTTGATGCACATTATATGAGTTGATTAATAAATTAGTTGATCTGTAAAAATCCCAAGAACTTGATGAAAGAAGGGAGATCTACAGAACTGAAATGTATCTGATGGGTTTTTCTGCAATGCGGGGAAGAAAAACACCCGTTTTTTTCACTATGGCCATTCATTTGTTCACCATCATGTCAATGCTAACTTCAACTTATTGTTTTTAATTTGCTAAGTGTGAAATATTGCACTACATATGTGCTGCTGTGCGCCATGTTGTTAAATTTGTGTAAATTGTGAAGCACATTGGTCAACTTTTGTTGTTTTTAAACATTCTATAGAAATAAATCTGTCATTAGCATGCTAATTAATTAGCTTTAGTTGTCTTGGAAAGATAGTATTTTGTTTTTAGCATTGACATATACCGCCTTAATACATTGATGTTTGATTGTTGAACATCTACTTCAGTCCTTTTCTGTACAAATAATTCCAGTCTTAACTGAGGTTAAATAGCTAACGTTAGCATAAGCATTGTTGCTGATAACCATTTGCTAGCTTTGAAATGCCAAATTATTTTAAATTTAGCATCCTAACGACAGCATTGTTGTTCTTAATCACTTGCAAAATCTGAAATTCCTTTCTATATGAACTCAACTCTCAAACTAAGGGTTTCGTAAATAAAAGACGAAACCCTTCGTTTTTGTTAAGCAAAAAACTATAAATATATTTTATACAAGTATAAAATATTGACTCTTTTGTAGTTATAAAAGTACCAATATTTTAAGATTTTAAAAAGTAATTATCTTAAAGTAGATTTTGTTAAACATTTGTTGTATCTGACATTCAATAATTTTGTGCTCATTACTTATTTCATTGCTGTCTTTCAAAGAACCTGTAGCTACACTCGAGCTAATTAATTAGCCTGCTAACATTAGCACTGGCATTATTGAATACTTAGTGAATCTGAAATGTCATATTTTTATGCAAATCACTTTAAATAGATTTATTTTTAATTAGCTACTTAGAAAAGAAGTACTATACTGTCTTTTTGTTAGCCAAATAAAGTCGTGCTACTTTGCAAAATGTTGTATGCTAATATGAACCTTAATGTTGTTACTCATAGTCTAAAGTGCTATATTTAAATTAATTTAACTGATATTCTGTTGATCGGGTTATGCTTCAGTTATACAAAATTTTCTATCCATTTATTGATCAGGTAATCCAAATCAACAGACTGTCCGTACACTGTATGCTTTTCACATGTTGATGTTAGCATTATTTCTTTCTGCTGTAGATGCATCCTTAATTACAAATGATCAAGCGTTCACTAAAAGAATGCTATGTTCTTGAATTTTATATAATAAAATGTTGCATTTAACAAAGGAGTTGAATTATTTATTTTATTTATAAAGGTACAAATGAAAAATGTGCAGAATGTGCTAATTTCTTATCTGATTAATCATCAGAATAATTGATAGAATAATCAACAACCACAATAATTGTTAGAATGCAGCCCTACTGGTACATTTAATTAATGATTTCATGATGTATTTATTTACTCAGGTACAGATTTAGAATTACTTTTGCTGGTGAGGAGAAATGGACTCTGTCTATTTTTGCCGAATCACTGATGCCTTGTTTGCGCAACACAACACTAACAACACATTCTGCAGACTGGGTACTGCAACAAGCACAGGAAGTCTCAAACCACTTCAGCCTGTTGTGTTTGTGTTTGTTGGAAACTAACAGACATAACACAGAACTCTTTCTGTTCCTCAGGTCAACGAAGGGAAAGGAGTGAGTGTAGCAGCTGAAACCATGAAGACCGAACCTGACGGCAAAGCTAAAGGTGAGAACTTCCTGTTACAAGAAACTATTCTCCTAAATTTCTCAAACTTGGCTCATATCAAATCCTTTTAACTTTTAATACAGTTCCTTATCGCTTCCTTTATTTGTAGTGCAGGTTTCCTTTCATTCTAATAGACTATTGTGTCTTATCGTCATCATTTCTAACGTTGGTGTTTTGCTTGTGGAAAGGACCGGCATTCTAGATTTTTAATGTGGATAGCAAAGCATTGTATAAGAAAAGAAAAACAGGAACAGCATCAAATCTAGCTATAGAAATGTCTCATGGAAATTATTTGAGTGAACTATTAAAGGGGAAGTAGTGCGCAAAATTTTTATTTTGAACATTTTATATTTCCATTTGAGTCTCAGCTGCTTCTAAAACAGCACAAGCACCTAACTAGAGCCAACAAACAGTTTTTTGGCAGTAAGTAAATGTTTTTTGGTATATGGAATAATCCGGAATGCAATGTTGCAAACCAGCAGGCACTGACCGTTACCTAGCAACCCCAACGGAACTCTGCCTATCGCCTAGCAACCCAGGTGTAGTTCCAGCACATTTGCTCTTCTGGTGTTACCACAGTACAAAGGGCGCTGGAGAAGACGAGTGAATCTTTCAGGATGTGCAACTTTCTAACACGATTCCAGAGGATTTATTATTTACTAACTATTGATTTATTTGTGCTTGTTTTCATTGGCTGCCAGTGCGGGAGCAATGTAAGGTCCTTTTCCCATATGAAGCACAAAATGAAGACGAGCTGACGCTGAAAGACGGGGACATCATCAATATTATCACAAAGGTGAGGGCAGCTTATGTGTTCACAGTTGGAGGTAGGATTGGGTGATATGGACTTTTGTTACAATATAAGTGCCACAACAATTATGGCCCCACAAACACAAATACTGCTCTTGAAAAACATATGCTTCTTTAAGACACTACACTGCAAAAACAGGAAATATTACAAGGTATTTTTGGTGTAGTTTCCGTTGCAAATATCAAAGTACACTTAAATAAAACAAAAGTAACTTCTATGTAACTTTTCAGCAGTATAGGAGCTTGTTTTAAGTCAACAATTTCTTAATATTGATGAACAAATACTAGTTCCACTGGCAGATTATTTCACTTATAACAAAACAGTTTTCCCATATAATAAGTGAAACAATTTGTCAGTTGAACAAGTCCTTTTTTGTATCAATATAAAAAAAATACTGACTTAAAATAACCTATGTCTTGCTGAAAAGTTACTTGTAAGGTACTTTTATCTTATTTCAAGTGTACTAAGATATTTGCACTAGACGTTACACCAAAAATACTTGGTAAAATTTTGTGTTTTTTCAGTGCAGTGTCATTGAAAAGTGTGATTTGCATCATTATACTGCACACAGTAACTGTTTTCAATCATATTTTCAAATGTATTGGTATTTATTGATGCTTTCATTGAACAAACATTGGAGAAAACGGTAAACGATAAGGATAGTTTTGGGATTTTTCAAACATTGTTAATTGGAATTCATCTTGACAATGATAAATCTAAATTCTTATCATGGCAAGAAGTTTCACGGTAAACGATACGATAAATGCCCGCTCCGGGTTGTCAATAATTATAATAATATTTTCTTTTACAGGAATGTGCCGATGCAGGTTGGTGGATGGGGGAGATCGGTGGAAGGCAAGGTGTTTTCCCAGATAACTTCGTCAAACTGCTTGAAGTTGAGAAAGAGGTGATTCTGACATTTATTTCAAAAACAAAGCAGCAAAAATGCTTATCTCTAAACTTACCCACTTTAAATCTGTGTCTCCAGAGACCAAAGAAACCGCCGCCGCCCAGTGCTCCATCAGCCAAACACGCCACAGGTTAATATCTCAGTTTTGCTTTTATCTGTTAATTGTTTGGTTGAAGTCAAAACTGTAAACTTTAACCTGTAGAGAAAAAATCAGAAGCGAAGAAGATTCCTCCTGAGCGGCCTGAGCATCTGCCTCAAAGAGACCCGGATCGAGGTAAAACCTGGTCCGCTTTGACCCACGCCGGCCCGCTTTCACTGCAGCTTCCTACTGCTCTCTCAAACTTCCTACTGACCTCTTTCAAATCAAGCTGAGACAAATTTATCCGATAAAACTTCCCTTCCAGCTTGTTTCCTCCGTCCTGGTGCAGAGTGACAGAGCTCTGATTGAGAAAACTAATCAGCATCTGTCTGCGCTCAACAGGAAGCTGCAGGCTCTGTGGTTTGATGCTTGCCGAACTCTGGTACCGTCATTACTGCTGGTGCTAGACAGATGCTTCCACTTTTCACCACAATGTTGCTGCCATATAGAATAATTCTGCAAAATTCTTAAATGCACCAACAATTTCTTAAATTACATTCACGCTGCAAAAGACAGAAATCTTACCAAGTAGTTTTGGCACAATTTCTTCTGCAAAAATCTTAGTAAAGTTGAAACGAAACAAAAATAACTCACAAGTAACTTTTCAGCAAGATATAAGAGCTTGTTTTAAGTTATAATTGATTAAATAATCTAGTAGTGAAACTAGTATGTTTTCACTCAATATTAAGGAATTATAACTTAAAATAAGTTCTTATAGCTTGCAGAAAAGTTACTTATGGATTATTTTTGTCTTATTTCAAGTTTATTAAGATATTTACTCTATAAATTAAACAAAAATACTTGGTAAGAGTTTATGGTGCTGTAAATGAAATAATCTGAAATAATAATTTGTTTGCTTTTATGATTTGTAATTTGGCAAAACTACAAATCCCACAAATCAAGTAATCATTAACTTCAGCTTTTCTTGCAAAACTGCGAAACAAAACTACTTTTTAAACTGGTTAACTGTATGATAGGCAAATAAAATTCAAATATTCTTGTTAGATTATTTGTTACTTGCTTCTTCATAGAAAAGTGTACATTTAACAAACACTTCCTTAAAAACGGAGGTTTCAACATTAACAGTTAGACTGTTAGGTTATTGTGTCACACTTTGAAGCTGGAAACCTCAGATTAAGCTGACAAATTTATATTTTACTTGCATAAGCTATTATTTAAGTAAAGTTATTAACGCAATTAACGCTAATGTTTATGAATAACTTACAACAGCCTTGAAAAGGTCTTTAAACTGTTAAATTTAACAAAAACTTGGAAAAGACCTTGAAAAGAAAACAAAGCAGTCACTTTTATTTGATTTTCATCTTCAGTACAAATTAAAAAATAAAAAAAGCAAAACCATAAGTTAATAAAGATAGAAATATAGATTAAAAACAGTTGTATAGTTGTTGTTTTTTTTTTTTTTAAACCCACTTCACTTTACGCTATCGTGCTCAAATAGAAGCACTGAACAGAAAGAGGAAGCAGTCAAAGTCCAAAGATAAACTGTTAAAGATTGTCAGGGAACTATTAACATTGTCTTTTAATAAATCTTCTAAAAATTAAACAAGTCTGATGTTAAACACACCAAGAATACAGTAGCTTTCCCTTCGCAGTGCAACTCGGAGTCAGTTTCTCACTGGTAGAAATGATAAAAATATATCTTTATAAAGACAAAAACTGAATTAAATGTTTTTAAGAATGTTATGTCTTGCAGAATCAAAATCATGGAAGTGAACTCTTGATTATTTGTGACATAACTTTCACATAGTAATCATTGTATATCACTAAGGCTCCAAGCTGAGGAAAAGCGCACACATCTCCATATTGCGCCAAAGTTCAGAAGCTCTGGTTGCTAGGATACTAGAGAAAGTTATGGGTTCTTTTCAGGCTGCATCTGCAGCGATAAATAAAGCTTTCAGGTTTTCAAAGTTAGAACTCCAGTGTTTTTAGTAAGCAGGCAGGAAGGAGGAGAGGAAATAAAATAAAAGCAGCTGTTTATGGTGGATATAATCAAATTTTACCACTTAAAAAAGAACAGGCTAAGAATCCAGATGTAATTGAATTTCATTTGTTCCTACTCCTTCTGACAGCACTTACTGAACTAGCCTGATGAAGTAATGTGCCAGGCTAGATTATTGAACAAGATGTTCACTCTTAGTGCCGAGTACACCTCGTTCTGCACAGAAATCCCTTCCAAATGCATCGCCTCATGCATCAGAAACTTGCGGTATTTCCTCCTCCACAGCTGAAACTGATGCAGAAGCATCCTACAGGTAAATTAAGCATAAGACATTTTACAGATTGTGTCAGATGTAGCACCAGTGGGAAGTACTGTGGTTGAATTACTGTAAAAGAGAATCATAACAGGGGAAAATGTATTTGAAACACTGTGGTTACATTCACTTTAATAAGGTGTGAAAATTAAGTCAGTTTTTCTTTTTGATGATTGGATGGTCATGGAGCACAGCAACGAGAAGGTAATCAGATTAGCAATTTCTGTATTTAAAAAGGATAGAGGATAGAAATTAGCATTTTGGAAATCCTAATGGAATTTAGTCCATAAAATAATCTCACGTATGCTGGAAATTATTACCCTTTCTTCCAATCCAGTTGAATTATTCTACTGGGTTTTATAAATTTGAAACTCTTGAGGGTCCTACTTTTCTATAACCATGAATTCAAAATGTCTGCTCATCCTTAAAAAGTCTTAAATTCTTGAATCTAAAATTAAGATCTTAAAATATCTTAAATTCAATTAAAAATGGTAAGTTGGCCTTAAGTAGGTCTTAGAGTTTCTGGTGGCAGGCCCATTTAATCTCGTATATTCTACCTAGTCTTTTTTTCTTCTGGAACTTCTCTGTCTGGCAAATGTTTCTTCATTTTTTTCTGTAACTCAAGGCGGTTAAGGCTACTGCTAACTAGCTGCTAATGTATTCTTGCTAGCTACCAAAGTATATTAGCAGCTATGTTAGCAGGAACAGTTGAATCTGGTTACTGCAGTGGAAACGGAAGCTATCCAGCTAGCTAAAAACAGCAAGTTTGCTAAAAAGAAAAAGAAAGCTAGCTAGCTAAAACAAAAGCATAATAACTAGCTGGGTAGGTAGCTTTTCTGTGTCTTTCCTGGTTTATAATGATGCTAAATTTTTTATGTGAAAAAAGTGAGACACTAAAGGGGTTTTTATCTGTTTATTTTGTACATTTCTGCTGTGATACACATTAGATTTCATTCAAAATGGTCTTAAAATGTCTTTAAAAGTATTTAATTTGAGCTGGCGCAATCTGCAAAAACTTATATGAGAAATCTGATTAAAGATCCACGTCTGGGATCGGCTAACTAAGCTGTATTAGAACGGATATCTTGGTTTGTGTTTGGACTGATAACATCTCAGAACATCTGCTGCTCCCACCTTGTTCCCTTTTCTTAATCCTCACTGCAAGAACACAAACTGCTAGTTTGTGTTCTTGTTTCTACTGCAAATATTTTTCTACACTTGATATGACAAAACTAACTTACAAATAACGTTTCAGCAAGATTTAAAAGCTTGTTTTAAGTCAATAATTAGTTAAAATTGATGAAAGAGTTCTTATTCCATTCTCAGATTATTTCACTTATAACATGACATTTCTCCCCTGTTTTAAGTGAAAGAATCTGCCAAGAATATTAAGGAATTACTTAAAACAAGCTCCTATATCTGACAGAAAAGTTACTTATAAGTTAATTTTGTCCTATTTCAAGTGTATCAACATGTTTGCACTAGAAATTTGACTGAAAATACTTTTTGTGTTTTTGCAGTGAGCTGTTTTCTGTTGCTGTTTTGCCTTTTACTCCTGCAGCTTCTGGCATCTTTTTTACCTTTTCACTTTTTTTTAATTCACCTTCAAAGGTCAACTTTGAAAGGTCAAGTTCCAGTATTTACATTCTATTCACTTGATGGCGATTGCTTATCTTTAGCCTGTATAATTTCTCGTGTGTTTAGGTGAAGAGATGAAGGTTGGAGAAATTGTTAAGCCCTCCCTCCCAGCTCACCTTCCCAAGAAACCCCTCCCCCCAAAGTCAAGCTCTTCCTCTTCCTCCCATCCCCCACGGCGTCCAGAGAGGCCGCCTACATTAGCGTCAGTACACACACACACAGAACCAACAGAACCAGAAATGACCCCTGACCTTCTTGAGCCTAATGCTGTCGTTTGGTTTACCTGCTCAGGTGTGAAAGCCCCAAGTCTGAGGGCGGGGCTTCAACACCAGATTCTGCCCCTGACAGGTCACAGGCCACCGGTGAGTCTGACTGGCTGGACCATGGACGACTCACTCCGTCTCTCTCACCTCTGCCTGAACTGAATTTTACCAAAATTTTGTCTTTTAATGCAGAAAACGGGACATTTGACCAAGGGTTTGCACAATAATGCAAAAATATACACAACTCAAATTAATTATGATTACCTTTTGCAACAATATCTTAATAGAATAACCAAATATAATTTTATTAATAATTGAAAAGTATACAAACACATGTGATGTATAAATTAGAAATAATTCAGGGTTTCCCCAGAAAACTTGCTAAGCCTGTGGTTGGGTCATTCATCCAGCGGACCGTCGTGTTTTGACAGTAAATTTGAAAATATCACTTGATAGTTATGCATTATTGGAAGACTGGAAGATTAATACCTAAACACCAACTGTAAAGTATAACTATAAATTAAAAGGTAATCGTAAAAAGAAAACTAAAATAAACAAACGATGCTAAGCCTGATGGGAGCACAAGTAAAGCCTGGTGGCCCGCCAGGCTTATAATGCACTTTGGGAAGCCGTGTAATTTATACATCAAATAATAATTTTAAATATTAATTTGATGATGTTATGAGTGACATAAGTGGCATTAAAGCTTCAGTTTGTAACTTTTTTTTTACATATTTGTTAAAATTGTCACCATGTTGTGACAGTAAACTATGAAATAGATAAAATGTAAAAAAAAAAAATCAAGCTTCTTTGCCTTCTCCCAGTGTAAACTAGAAACAACCAATCAGAACCAAAATACTAGTTTCACTGCCAGGAGAGTCAATCACTTTCCTCATCCCCCCTCATTCTCTGCTACGCTGCAACTAACATAGCCTGTCCTGAATGCTAATGCTAGTTAGCATGGCCACCGATGATGGTGTATAAACGGTTTTCCTGTAAGTGTAAGTCATTTCTCGGCCATTAGCACATTTAGCAGCGTGTACATGAGGGTGATTAACAGCGCTAAGATCCTCCTCCTGGCTCTGATTTGTTCATTTCTTCAGAGGTCAGTAGCAGCTCAGGAGAGCGATGGAGGAAATCTTTTCACAAATTATCTCACAACAAACTGTCACAATTTGATGGCTTTTTTAACAAATGTGTAAAATAGATATTTAAAAAAATAAAATAAAATTTACATACTGCAGCTTTAACAAGAAAACGCATCATGAAAAACTCAATTAGCTAAATCTCAACTTAGTGATTACCACACAATTTATAGATATGAGAAGTGAGTTGGAGTAAATAAAGTCAATTCTTGTTTATGTCTAAACACAATTTTATTAAATAAAACATGAATTTGTTGACTAAGACAATATCTTTCTCTTACTGTATGTATATCACTGCATACATTTGCCTATATATGTATGTTTTTTTGTTTTTTTAGTCCTGTTTTACCTACTAAGGGCTACAGTATGCCTCATTTTCTTCCATTATATGACTTGAAATAAATTGATAACTGACTAGCTAATGAACTAAGTTGACCCCAGACCCCGAATGTGTGTTTCTGTGTTCAGATCTCGACCTAGACGCGGTCGTCTCCTCGACAGAGAAGCTGAGCCACCCGACGGCGTCGCGGCCGAGAATCACAGACCGCCGGCCTCGTTCCCAGATCATCACACCTGTGAGTGTGGAGGAAACCTCCTGCCCCATTCATAAAACCACAGCCTGAGGTTTCTGTTAGACAACCTGCGCAGGCATGAAACGCCTCTCCGAAACTAAAACACACAACAGCTATTTCCAGTTACCTCTGTCACTACATTTATCGGCAATAAATCAGAATTCAGCTCCAGTTTAGACCAGAGGTGACAGAGAAACAAAAAAATTGACTCATGAGTAGCACTATGCGACAGAAAAAAGAAAAATAAATTAATAAAATAAATTACATTTCAAGGATAAAGTCATGATATTACAAACGTAGACTGGTTTGACAATAAATTCAAAATATTATGAGAATAAAGTCAAAATAATATCAGAATGAAATAGTAATATGAGAATAAAGTCATATTATTACAAGTATAAACTGGTATATCAGAGTCAAAGTAATATTAGAATAAAGTTGAAATAAGAGAATAAAGTCTAAATAATATGTGATTAAAGTCATAATACCTGTAATATGGTAAAATGTGGTTATAAGTGAAATAATCTCAGTGAAACTAGTACTTTGATTGTTAAAGAATAATTGATTTTAAACAAGCTCCTCTAGGCTGCTGAAAAGTTACCTGTAAGTTAGTTTTGTCGTATTTCATGTGTCATGATATTCTAAATAGACTGGATTAAAAGGTTTGGTAAGATTATGTGTTTTTGTTGGATTATTGATTGTTTCTGTAGATTTTCAGCTGCTGTTATTTTCTTTGGTAGTCGTCTCTGTCCAGCATAGAGCTGGAGTCTCCCACAGTGGAGGACAGGAAGGACAGAAGGAAAGACGACCAGGAGTCCATCCCTGTAAAGAAAGGAGTCCCAGTCATCCCAGTGAGACCACTGCGCCTCCTCTTGGTTTTTTTGTTCTTCACTTGACCAGCAGATGGCGCCAAACCATCAATTTTCCTTTCAAAAGTTTATATTTTCCTCCAGTAATATTCTCTACGGAGGCCCTGAAGTGCAAATACCAACAAATTACTAAACACAACTACAAATGGAAAAGCATATTAAAAAAAATGTTTGTTGTGCTACATTATAACACAACTAATGTGTTTTCTCAATTTGTAGTTTTCCCCTAAAAAAACTCATTCTTACCAAGTGATTCTGGTCTGGTTTCTAGTGTAGATGTCTTACTATACTTGAAATAAGACAAAATTAACTTCTCAGCAAGATATAGGAGCTTGTTTTCATTCATATTAATTACTTAATATTAATGAAAAATAACTAGTTCCACTGGCAGATTATTTCACTTGTAACAAGAAATTTTTCCCTCGTTATAAGTGAAATAATCTGCTAATAAAACTAGTTATTTTTCATCAATGTTAAGAAATTATTGATCTAAAATAAACTCATATCTTTCTGAAAAGTTACTTGGAAGTTAGTTTTGAGTAATTTCAAGTACACCAAGATATTTACACTAGAAACTAGACCAGAATCACTTGGTAAGATTTTGTGTTTTTACAGTGTGCTTAGTTAATGTTGTGTTTTCTTTATTTTTAGTAGTGCTTTATTAATGCTGTGTTATTTTCTAAATTTGCAGCTTTGTTTAGTTATGTTGTTGTGTTTTCTTAATTTAATGTTAATTATGTGTTTTTTAGTTAGTTAACACCATTATGTTTTCTTAATTTCTAGTTTTGCTTTGTTCATGTATTTTCTTAATTAGTAGTTTCGCTTAATTAATGCTTAGTGCTTAGTTAAGGTTTTTGTGTTTTTGAATTTGTGTTTAGTGATTTGTTGAAGTGGTTTCTACTTCAGGGCCACCGTAGTTCTCTTCTATCAAGGGATGCTAAAATATTTAAATCATCTTTTTTCTTTTTTTTTTCACAGGTACATGACGTTAAAGCCCCGTTACCCAAACCCTCCATCCTGCCCCCGCCTAACTCCTGCCACCGCTCTATGTCCCCGTCCTCCTCCTCGGGTCTGACCCCGTCCCCGGAGCTCCGGCAGTCGCCGCTCACGCCGACGCCGCAGACACTGGAGGAACTCAGGAACCAACTGAGAGACTTGAGAGCCTCCATAGAGATGCTGAAGCACCAGCACAGGTGAGGCTGCCTGTTGGGCCTCTGTTTGTCTGTTTTTCTGTCATGGAAGTGAAGCAAATCAAACTGTTACTGTGATGCGTTTCAGGCAGGAAATGAAGCAGCTAGCCAACGCTTTGGATGAGGAGAAGAAGATACGTATTAGTTTACAGGTGAGACAGTAAATCAGAATTTTTAACTTGACCTAATGCGTATTCAGAGTTCATACCTTTTGAACTTTTTCACATTTCAAAGTATCAACACAAAGTTGAGCATAATTATGAAGAGAATTAATTAAGCACAGATTTAAATGTTTTTTTAGAAATAAAGATCTGAAAAGTGAGGCCTGTGTTTAGGTTTGGACTTTGACTGGACCTTTCTAACATGAACACAGCATGATATCTGTCCATCAGGGTGTTAGCTTCCCCACTATAGCCTTTTTCTTGCAGGCCACAAGACTCAGTTTGGGTCTCATCTCATTCTACATCGCGAAAACACAAATTTTTACAAAGTATTTTTGTCTAGTTTCTGGTGCAAATGTCTTAGTTTTGTCTTAGTTTAAATGTACTAACTTACAAGTAACTTTTAAGCAAGATATACATGATTGTTTTAAGTCAATTCTTTATTATTGATGAAAGAAGTACTAGTTCCAAATTATATTTGAAATAATTTGGCAGTAGAACTACACTTTTTCATCAATATTAAGGAAATATAATCTGCTAGTTTTCTCTTATTTCAAGCGTACCAAGATATTTGCACTAGAAACGGGACCAAAAATACTTGGTATGATTTTTTTTTTTTTGAAGTATAGCAAACTCTTCAGTTTATTTTATTTTATTTTTATAAATTTATTTATAAAATTTTAATGTATCTGTTTATTTTTGGGGTTTTTTGGCTGGATGGAGATAGCTAGCACTCTAGCACCTTGCATATGTCATCTTCCCAGAATGCATTGTAGCGTAAACAATATGGCAACATCCATGTAATAACATTTTATTTACATTAATGAAAACTTGAAAAGGTTACAGTATTTTTACTGTGTTGGTTTTACAAATGAAATGTGTGTTTTTTAATATTTCCTTTGTCTGTAAAAAATTTTTTTATAATGTGTATTACTTTTCTCATGAATTGAGAGGAAGTTTTGCTTTTTCCGACATTTCAATGAAGTGCACAATAGAAGAACATTTTTGGTTTCGTTCTACTTCACAATAATGGATTGCTTGTAGTTTTACCAAGGGAATAAGTTAAAGAGTTGTGAAACTTTTTCCAAGAACTGCGTCAGTGTCAAACCTTTAAATTTTGCGAACAATGTGCAATATTAACTAGCATCCTGGCTTTATTTCACAGGTGGAAGTAGAGCACATAAAGAAGAGCCTGTCCAAATGAGGACTGAAGAATCAATTTCTCATCGCATCTGAGGCCACATTTAAAAAAAAAGAAAAAGATTAACTTTCTCACTGTTGGTTTTGACACTTCCGCCAAAACTAAGTTTGTGCCAAATGATCGCCACCATTACTGACGGTTCAGCACCACGGATTCAGCCACATTTCCTCCCCTCTGAGCCGCCTCATCCTGCGTTTACTTCTTTCTTTTTTACCTTCTGTTAAAGAGGCTTCTCTGTTTGGTTTACTGCTATCTTCGCTGTGCCACCGGTACAAGGACGCCCCTGGAGCCGCGGCTGCCTGGTACTGTTTTAAGTTTCCCAGAGTGAAGGAAACTTCAGCCTCTGTAGCCTGGTCTGACCAGAAGACCTCTGTGCAGTTCTGCGTCCACTTTGCGGCCTTCACCTCCTGTCTGTGTGTACGGGTGTGCCTGTGTGTGTGTGTGTTTGTATGTTTGTTTTCATGCGATGTGAGGACCTGATGTAGTGAGGTTCAAAGTGGGGACATTTTTAGAACCTATATTTCCAATTAATCAAAAATAAAATTCTGAGCACTTAAACTAGTTTAAACCATAAGATTAACTTTTTGTGCCATAAGTAAGTTTGTTTACTTTTTATTGTTTAAATCTGCATGAAAGAGGGACCAATGACAGCACAATGTAATTTTCTAAGCATTCAAAATCTATTAACATTAACAGGATACAGAATTAATATTTTAGATTTTTTTATGAGCCTATAAAGTAGGCTATGATTTATAACAATTAAAAACACACACCAAAGCACATTAAATTCCTCTAAAAGTTACTGAGTAAAGAAGACATCAGTTCGTACAATACTTTAGTTTACTTTTTGCCTTACTGTGATATTTTGTGAACTTTTGCTTTATGTTTAATTGCCCTTTACACAGTCTGGCTGATTGTTAGAACAAATATTCATCCTGGACATTCATTATGCTAAAAGGAAATTTTTCTTCTGCATCAGGTTAGCAGTCTGAATGCAATACTGCCTGAAATTTAGAGGTTATGAAAAGACAGCAGACCAAGCAGCCTTGTCTTGAAACAAAAAAGCACTTATATGTTGTCTCTTCTTCTAATCCACACAGGGTCAAAAGCATACAAATAGGTCAAAATATATACATAGAATCCCGTTTTTCTTTTTTCTTCTTTTTTGGCAGAATTGGTAGTTATTTGAAGTTGTTGAACCAGCATAGTTCATGTATTTTGAATACATTTTGTTAGGGTGTGTATCCATTCCAGTGTGTTGGTGGTTCTTGCCCAGGTGGACCAATCCACTGCATCCAGGTTTCAGATAACTAGCTTTAGATCTTAGCTGAAATTTAAAGGAGACCTTTTATGCAAAATTCACATTTTGTGCATCTTTGTTCCATTTGGGTCTCAATTGTTTCTAAAAATAGCCAAACCTCTTAAGAATGCTACCTAGACAGCTTTTGGCGACAAGTTGATGTGTTTTGGTGTCTGGAAAATGAGCTGTTTGAAAACCTCCTGATAAGTCACAATGCACCGTTACCTAGCAACCCTAACCAAACTCAGCCTGTCACCTAGCTGAGTGAACTAGCAACCTAATTGGAGCGCCAGCGTGTTTGGTCATCTGTTTTTACCGCTGTATGCGCTGTACAATGGCTGCTGGAAAAGACAAATGTTTTTTTGTTGACTTACCATCTGGAAACTACTTGCTGCATTCTTGATGTTTGTGCAGAAGGCTCTACTTCTGCTTTTCAAAGATGTACGGTTGTATAATTGCACATCTGCTTTCAACCATTTTTATGTGAGGTTGGCATTGTTGGTCAGATGGTTGAAACTTTGACAGCTTTGGGTGTTGTTCTAAATACACATTAAAACTGATTTCAGAAATGGTCAAATCAAGCTAACTTTAAATTTCTAAAACCTTAACCTTGTTAAAATAAATGGATTATGCTGGAAGCCAAACATTAAAACTGAACTAAGGATATTTTTGCATTTATCCAACATTCAGAGGGGGTCAACTAGTAAGTTCTTATTCAAACAGGAGCGGATCAGAACAAAAATCACCAATAAAATACCGTATCATTTATCAATAATCACATTATGTGAATATGGGATATTTTGGAATTTTGCTGGCACTAAAACCAGATCTTATTTTTCCTTTACAGAAATGAAAAATATTTTTTATGAAAACTTTTAGAAGCACATTTAAGATAATATAAACAATTTCTTTGTGTAAACATGGAATAACTGAAAGTGCATGAACAAACAGAAACCGTTCCTTTTCAGCGAATATTAACAGGGTTAAGTGAATGTAGAAAGTTCCAGGTCCTCATGAAGGTCAAGTGTGTGCTTATGTGTGGTTTTTGTATTACAGCATGTGCAGCTGTTTTGCCTCCCTTCCTTACGTGTGCACAAAATCTATGACAACCCGTCACTGTGGCCTTCCTGTTTCAAATTATAAGTCTTTTTATTTCTGCTCTTTTCTGTCTTTTCATATGACAAAGAGAAAACTGCTACAACTGAGGCTACAAGTTGTTTTCTTGACTTGGTCCTTTCTCTCCAAGATGGTGATAAATGAATATATATATATTTACTTTTATATTTCAGTGTAATAAAGAGGCTATTATGTACTGTATGTGTGTGTCTTCTGTAATGAATTAGTGTGGGTTTACTTAGAGAAACACAGAGAGTTAATAAGTAATGAAATGTTTCCGTGAACAAAAGAAGTTGCTGTAACAACTGTTGCTAAAAACCACAGTTGGATTTTAGCAACAGCAGCATTATTTTACGTGGAAAAAAGCTGATTAAAGTTCATTTGTCAAGTATTCAGTAAACCAGAAAATATTTGTAATGGTTGAAATATTTAGAAAAAGTATTCCTAGTCTTCAAACTGTATCCGTATGTGAACATTTCATCCCTAACGAAGATTTTCAACTGCAATTGCAGCAAAAAAAAGCCGAAATGTTGTCATTTGCTTCTACTTTACAACTGTGATACTTTATGCTGCATTTTTATTTGAGAACAAAATGTTTTACATTCCTTTTTACAATTAAAAAAAACCTAAAAGTGCAAATCCCCTTTATTCAGATACACCTACGTAGCTGAACAATAATCCATTTCACATACAGCACCACAAAGTAGTGCATATCACATAAAATCCAAATAAAATACATTGCTGATTGTGCTTTTAATGTGAAAAATTTTAAAATGCAATGTATTATGTGATAATCTTTAGCAGAAAAAGTTACAAAACTTACAAACCCCTCTTGGGTCAAAATGTAGTAATTTGCCAAACAGTAATGAGGAAGTAAATCAGCTGACCAGTCAGCGCTTCCAAACACCCTGTGACAGAGTTACGGTTCGTACATCCGGATCTACTAAATACAAGAAAAAATCTCATAATTATGAGAAGAAATCTCAGAATAACGAGATCTTTTCTCATAATTTCAAGAAAAGATCTCAGAATAATACGATCCGGATCTTGTAATCACAAGAAAAGACCTTGATATTATAGAATCTTATTTCATAATTCCATAATTACACTGCAAAAACACCAAATCCTAGTATTTTTTGCCTGGTTTCTACTGCAAAAATCTTAGTACCCTTAAAATAAGACCAAACTAACTTACAAGTAACTTTTCCGTAAGATATAGAAACTAATCTTAAGTAAATAATTCCATAATATTGATGAAAAAGCCATGGTTCCACTGACAGATAAATTAACTTATAACATACAATTTCCCCATGTTATTAGTGAAATAATCTGCCAATGGAACTAAAACTTTGTCATCAATATTAAGGAATTATTTACGTAAAATAAGCTCTTGTATCTTACTGTAAAGTTACTTGTAAATTGGGTTTGTTTTGATTCAAGTGTAATAAGATATTTGCACTAAACGAGACTAAAATACTTAAGTTTCGGTTTTGCAGTGTATGGGATAAGGTTCCTATTTTTTCTTTGGTGAAGTTGAGACAAAATCACAAAATACAGTGTAGGTGGGATCAGGATTATTTTATTACTTTGGTTGGTTCTCTTTTTTCAGATAAGTTACTCTTCTTATTTTTGTGTAATAACCTTGTTGGAAGGAGTTGATGTGTGGTTGGTGGCAGAAGGATGCGCCTACCCCGGACCATGTTCATGCAAGAAGCGCCCCTGTCTGTGTTTAGTCCAGAAGGACGGAGTTATATATTTAGACAGCATAGCAGCGATAACGTTTCAGAGTTGGCCAGCAGGCTCAGTCAGCCGCCTCCCACTCTGGAAACTTTAAACCAGACAGACCTGCACCCCTCAGAGTAACAATTAAACTTCATGAATTCATGAGACTCCCCCCCTTCTGCGTTTCCTCATCTGGCCGGATCCAGTCGGCTGGAAAAGCGGGCGTCCTGGTGCGAAATAATCGGTGTGAGTTAATGAGGTGGAGATGCAGGAGGACAACCCCAGACACGCTCCTCTGCGGCCAGGACAGGTGCTGCGCTGGTGAGCCGGCAGAGGACGGGACGGGCAGACAGGGAAGGAGGTAAACAGCGGATTCTCTTCGCCATGGATCAGGGTCAGAGCGCGCAGGTCGCCGATATGGCGGGGGAACACACAGCCGGGGTGTGCGCGTCCGAGCGCGGCGAGGTGTCCAGCCCCAGCCCGCCGGCCAAGCAGCGCTCCCTGCGGGTTGTTTACGTCCTGAACGACGGGCTGAAGGCGGTGATGGCCAGCAGCCCGGAGTCCGGGGCGCTGCAGTGCCTGCAGAGAGCCTGCGACGCGGAGAGCGCCCTGCTCACCACCGTCACCTTCGGACGGCTGGATTTTGGAGAGACTGCGGTGCTGGACAGCTTCTACGACGCAGGTGGGTTCCTCTGGTCGGAACCGATCTGGGTTCACAGCTGCAAATCAAAAGTGTAATCAGTCAGTGCGTCTATTTTTCTATTTTAAAACAACGTTTTACTTTGTTCGGGGGGCGAAACCACCAGAAATTTTGGGGAAAAAACTTGGCGATTGCTGAGTTTCAAAACTCGAAATTACTTTTTTTCTGGCAAATTTTTGACTCTCCAAGCTTAGAAATTCCCTTAATTTTTGTAGAACATTTCTGAGAATAATATTAATATTAATAATAATAATAATAATATATATATATATATATATATATATATATATATATATATATATTGCAGTAAGTTTTGGACTTTTGGAACTCAGAGATTTTCTTGTTTTTATTAGAATTTTTTTTTTTAGATTAATATCAAAATTCCTTAGTTTTCTCTAGCACATGTTCAAACTCAGAAATTAAGGGTTTCTTAATTTTAAAAAATATTTTTCTCCTTTTTCTTAGAACTTTTCTGAGATTAATTAAAAGAATTTTGAGTTTTTTCTAGCACATTTTTGACTTTTAAAGCCCAGAAAATTTCATGTTTTTTCTAAAATAAAAATAAAAATATTGCGATTTACCTTATAATTTCTGTTTTTTTCATGAGAATTTGTTCTTTCTGATGAAAACTTTATTCAAGACCCCAGAAATGAGCAGAACTCTAGGTTCTACACACCCTGGAGTTCTGGAAATGTATTTATGTTCAAGAGAAGAAAAAGAAGAATGAAGAAAATGTTCTGTTTTCCTCCACCCATCCATCGATCAGTTCCTCCATCCAGCAACTTAGCCATCCATTCATTTATTCATCCATCCATCTAGGGCTGCAACTAACATTGTCTTAGTAATAAATTGTTTTATTAATACTTCGACAATTAATTCAGTAATTAGATTAAAAAATTGCAGAATTCTGCAGATTTTCACTTAACCACTTAAACATATTTTATACAATGCTAAAAATACATAAAAATGTAAATAAACATAGAATTCATTTTGTTTTTAAAAAAATAAGAAAATTAACATTTTATTGCCTAAAATACAGAAGCATAGTGAGCGTTTGATCATTTGTAGCAAAAAATGCAAAGTAAAGTCAATAATTCCTCAATATTGATGAAAATCTTGTTCCACTGGCAGATTATTTCAGTTATAACAAGACATTTGTCCCATTCGCTAGGTGAATAATCTGACAGTGGAACTAGTAGTTTTTCATAAATATTAAGGAATTATTGACTTAAACAAGCTCTTATATTTTGCTGAAAAGTTGTTTGTAAGTTTTTGTCTTATTTTAAGTGTAATAAGACATTTGCATTGGAAACTAGATCAGAAATACTTGGTAAGATTTTGTGTTATTTGGTTCTATAACACCAAATAACTTCTGTCCTCTCAATGCTTTGTTCCCTTTGCATTATATTCTCATCTCCCAATAATGCTATTAATCCTGCAACCCTTATGTAAACAGAATTAACTCTTCACTTAAATTTACGTGATTCCCCATTCTGTCTTCAAAGATCTACGCAGTGAAATCAGAGCTGCTCCTAATTGGCAGCTATTTATACCCTGTGATATTGTCCACACCTCTGCTGCAGACAACATGGCCACAGATACAAGGTTTAGTTGCACAGGCTCCCAGAACTGATAGTAAGATGATAAATCTCCATGGGATAAGCTAAAAAAATTATCAGTATCATGTGGCGATATAAAGGTGACCTATTGTGCTTCCTTGAACAGACTAGGATTGGTCTATAATTTATACAAAATATAGTTTTTGCACAAAGATTATTCTTAGACAGTGAGATTTTAGTCTTTTGTTTACATCTGCACATTAAAATGGCTGCAAACAGATGTGCAATTATACAACCTTACCTCTCTGACAAGCAGAAGTAGAGCCTTCTGCACAAACAACCAGAATGTTGTTTGGCTCGACAACCAAACATTTCGTCTTTTCCAGCAGCCAGTGTACAGAAAAACACAGCAGTAAAACCAGCTGACCAAACATTCTGGAGCTCAACTTTGGTTGCTAGGTAACGGGCTGAGCTTTGCTGGGGTTGCTAGGTAACTGGACAGTGCCTGTCAAATGTGACTTTATAATTGGGATTCTTTTGAAACGGCTCATTTTCCAGACACCATAAAGCATTAACAACTCGTAGTGAAAAAAGAAGTCTTCTCAGTAAGTTAAAAATAATTTTTTAAACTTTTTGTGCTGTTTCCAGAAGCAACTGAGTCGCAAATGGAAGTACAAACACGTGCAAAATGTGAATTTTTCACAATAAATCGCCTTTAAGGGAGACAAGCAAGGGAAAAGATGAGTCTTCCCCCAGGGTAGATTCTGACTTGTCAGAGCACGTTAACGTAGACATGATTAACCACCTCAACAATGCTTCTGCTGAATTTCTTAGTAAGCAGCGACAGAAAGCCAGGAAAAGTTTATCCTGCAGTAAATCTGTGGATCTTGGCTGAATTCAGTGTTTAATTATGAGTCTTCAGCCAAAGATACAGTATCTTCTTTGATGAAGAGAAGGAAAACTGTAAGGGAGCGAAGCAGAACAAGGAAGGATGTTAAAAAGGCCCCCTTATTTTTTTAATTAAAAATATTTCAGGTGGTCCATCACATATTCACAGTTCATTCGCAGATTTTTCCGTGGAATTTTCTTGGAATTGTTTGTCAAAAATGAGCAGATTTCATCATAGAAAATATCTAAAATATTGGAAAGTAAATGTTAGTTGACACGCTATTGGGTGGCGTTTTCAAATCAGCCAATCCAGGAGCAACATTTATATTACAGACAGAGAATCTGTGCAGAGAGCTAAAGATAAAGGCAACGTTAAAAACTCAGAGATAGTCTCCAAATATAAATATCAGCTGGACAGCTATTGCAACAAAGATTTGTTTCTTGCAGTGTCAATAAATATGTTTTTATTGATTAATAAAATCATAAATAATGTATGATATATGCTTTTAATGAAAGCTTTATGCTTAATTTTAAGTGGGGAAGTCGTTGGCAGACTGTTCTTATTAATTTTGCCTGTACATGAAAGCATGTCTGCATGTTTGTTCTTGTTCTCTTCACTCATGCTGACATAGTTTTTGATTCATTTACATGATTTCCTGGAATCTGGAACCACCTGCTCCAGGAAGGAATCTGCTCATTTCTTCACTAAAAAATAGAAGCTGCTTGTTTTTACAGACATAGAAAACCAAGAGTTCCCACGGCTGTTGATAAAGTCACCAGAAAAAGCGGTTTCCATTGGTGCTTTAGTACAATTTAAGTGGGAAATTAGCAGCCTGGTACTCTTGCTCTTCACCTGTATGACTACTTCTATAAAAAAAGAGTTTTAGTAGTTTTTCTAGCTAACACACTGCCAAAGAAGGAAATACTTTAGGGAATAGAATATGAGAGTTTCCAAACTAATTAAATTTAATCATTCTACAGTAAGAAATATTATTCAAGAAAAACATTTATGACAGCTGTGAATCATTCTGGTTATAACAAGGTTTCTGCAGGTTACACCAACTGAAATTTAAGACTTTTAAAGACCTGTTAAAGACCATTATGAATGAAATATAAGACTTGTATCTCCACAGAAGATGTATAGAACTTTTACCAGCCAACTGGCGATCAATTTACCCACAATAGATGCAAAAAAGCTAGCTAGTTAACTAGCCAGACAGCAAGAATATGTTATCAGTGAGTCAGCGGTAGTCTCAACCATCAACGTGGATGTCTGACAGAAAAGTTCTGCGATAAAAATATAACACATATAATATACAAAGTTAAATAGTCCTACTAGAAAATTTAAGACCTATGAATAACGTATTTAAGTATAACTTGATTTTTAAAAACAAATCCAAGACATTTTAAGGCCTTAATTTTGGAGACCTTAATTTTGGAGACATTAATTTAAGACATTTTAAGGACAAATTCTACTGAGACCATGTAACAATCAGAGAATGTAAAAACACTCAGACTGACCTGTTAAATGTTGAATGTCATGCTAGCTCAGCAAGAAAAAGAATGAACCGTTCTACATATATCTTTGAAAGGCAGAAGTGGAGCCTCCTGCACAGCCAACAAAGATGCTCACTGGATGGAAAGCCAACAGCAAAACACTTACCTTTTCCAGCAGCCGTTGTACACTGCAAAAGACACGTTGCCAAGTATTTTTGGTACAGATTCCAGTGAAAATTTCTCAGTACACTTGAAATTATACAGAACTAAGTTATAAGTAACTTTTCAGCAAGATTTGGGTGATTGTTTGAAGTCAATAATTCCTTAATATTAATGAAAAACTACTTGTTTCATTGGCAGATTATTTCACTTATAACATGGGAAAAATTTCTTCCTAAAAGTAAAATAATCTGCCAATGGAACTAGTATGTTGTCGTCAATATTAAGGAATTATTGACTTAAAACAAACTCCTAAATCCTGCTGAAAAGTTACTTGTAAGTTAGTTTTGTCTTATTTTAAGTTTACAAAGACATTTGCACAAGAAACTAGCCTAAAACTACTTGTAAGATTTTGTGTTTTTGCAGTGTACAGTGCATAAAGCTGTAAAACCAGCCAATCAAATGTTCTGTAAGCTCAGCTGGGATTGCTAGGTAACGGGCTTGGCTTGGCTAGGGTTGCTAGGTAACGTCGCCGGCAGATTTTGGTTTTTGAAACGACTCATTTTCCAGACACCAAAAAACATTCACTTATTGCCAAAAAAGGCAGTGTGGTTCTAAAAGGCGCCCAAATGGAAGTATAAAAATGCTCAAATTATGAATTTAATCTGGGATCTTACTCAGACCCTTTCTTTGACTCAACTATGGTGGTCGCAGGTTGTTGAGTTGCTAAAAGGAAATTAGATTTCTTCTAGTAATCACCTGCTGCCGGCTTGTTCCAGATATCGCCGTCGTTGACATGAGCGACGTGTTTCGGCAGCCATCGCTGTTTTACCACCTGGGTGTGAGGGAAAGCTTCGACATGGCCAACAACGTCATCCTGTACCATGACACCGACCCGGACACGGCCCAGTCGCTGAAGGTACGCGTGAACGCTCCTCAATGTAACCAGAGTGCATGAATGCCATTCCATCACACCGCCTCAGAACAAAGTGATCCAGGAAGTTATTTCCAGATCTGTGTGTGCTGCACAGCCTGGTCTCCTTAGAACCTCCCATGCTCTGAAATACACTCGCTCTTTCTTGTGTTTCTTCGCAGGACATGGTTGCACAGAAAAACACAGTAAGTTTCTGCATGTTTGTGTGATTTATGTGCACACAGTGTTTCCAGGAAAAGCATCCATGACATGTGCAGTCAGTCCTCTGGTGCTGAAATGCATTCAGGAATGCTTGTCCACTTGCTTTTCTTTCGTGGAACTGCGCCTCTCTTTCTCACTACATTCAGCCAAACAGAGTCCTGACAGCTTGTTAGCAGCAGGTTTTCCCAGACATTGGTGTTTATTGTACTGTGTTTCTCTGCTTGTATGGAGTAGGCCAGTCGTTCTCCAGCATTAGGCTTCCCTTATTGGACTCAGCTCCCTCCAGAGTACCGAGGCTCTGGACTGAGAAATAAAGTAGGTACCCTGCCTGCAGCAAAGCATGCAGAGAGTTCCTCAAAACAGCAAGTACTAACAAATGAAGGCCTCGACGAATATCTGAATATCTAAAAGTGTCCTCCAAGAAAAACTGTCAGTCATATCAAATGGTAAAATTTTTTGGATCAAATAGCTCAGATCAAACAATTTCTTGGTGCGATTCCCTCAAAACTGCTTCTTTCAGCTAAGAAATATTTCAAATTTGGTGTCTAAAGTTGAACTAGAGATGATAATTCTTGCTTTTATTTCTTCTCTTATTGATTATTGTAACATCCTGTTTATGGTCGTAAAAGAAAGATCTTAACAGTCTCCATGCAGTTCATAATTAGTAAGAAACAAACATCATGTCACTACAGTTTTAATTTCTTTACATTGGCTACCATTTAACATTTTTTTAGTCCTTTCTTTTAAAGCCTGTTACCAACCCTTTAGAGCGATACGTTACCTCCATCATGGCGCTGTCGTGACTCTGTTCATTCTTTTAAGAAGCATCTAAAGATCGATTTGCTCAGAGTGGCTTTTAATCAGTTTTATTCTCCTTTTATGTTTTCTTTTCCTGTGATGTTTTGTGTTTCTGTGAAGCATCTTGTGGTTCTAACCCCCATAACGCTTTTGCATGTTTATTGAGGAACTCTGATCTAAAAGGGGCTCTATCAGCCGACTGTCCATTCCTGTGTGGAACATTGTTAGCATGTTGGAACTTGTTCTTTTCTTAGCCAATAGTGTGCTACATGTGATGATTTATGGCTCCATGTCCTCACATGTAGCGATGTGACCGTGTGTTTAAATATCAGCTGTTACATACGTTCAGAAATGTCCAGGATAAATTTGGTTTCCCAGTTCAGGCAGCTGATGAAGATCCACATTTAAAAACAATGTTGGGGTGAAATTTTCACTGGTGCCAGGTGAGGTGCAGCGCAAAGTATTCATCCAGGTTTTTACTTTTAGTTTAGTTGAATAAATTTATATAAATTTGTTTAAATAAAGCAAGAGTGAGCTGCATCCTGTTCTTGTTGTTAAAAAAAACAAAGAATCTGAAAAAGATGAAAGGTTTATCTCTTTTTTTTATATGCCAAAACCTGCAGATTTTAAAAACTTTTTTGTGTTTTAAATAATTTACTAATTTACTCGTCTGCAGAAATCTGACTAGGAATACTCTGTTTAGTTTGTTGTTTTTTTGGCAGATAAAAAATAAAAAATGTAAATAGCTTTTGCAATTACAATTAAGAATACTAAACATTCTGTGACTTCAGTGTCCAAAGGTTTGAACACCCCTGCTTTAGCGTGGTGCTAATTAAAATGAGGGTTTGTTTGGCTTTTTCAGAGCCTTCTTGTGCCAACCTGCTGATGATATCATGATGTTTCTCTGATCCCGTCATTAATTACCTTCTAATCTTCTTTCCGTCTTTTGTTCCTCCACCTGGGAGTCCCTTCACACCTGCCCTCTGTGTGTTTACCTGCACTGTAACTCTATTACATCTGCATTTGCAGGTTTTTGAAAGCTACTACTTAGTCTGTGATTTCCTCGTTATCTTTTAAACATCGCCCCCTCTCATCCTCCAGGCTTCCAGCGGTAATTACTACTTCATTCCATACATTGTGACTCCTAACCATGAGTATATGTGCTGTGAGAGCGACGCACAGCGCAGGGCTAGCGAGTACATGCAGCCCAGCTGGGACAACTTGTTGGGGCCGCTGTGCGTCCCCTTGACAGACCGCTTCACCAGCCTCCTGAAGGACATCCATGTGACATCATGGTGAGACAGGAACAAAAACACTTCTCTCCTCCAATTATAATGAACAACTACACTCAAAATATATATTTATACAGTGATTTTGCACAAATAAAATGGTAACAAGACCAGAATTCACAATATTGATGCTATAAACTAACTGTGTGGCACATTTGAAATTGATGTTCACAAATCTTCTCAAACCAGTTGGACTCAGCTTGATTTCTTTTGCTGAGGAAGAACTAATATTTCAGTCAAAAACTGAACACATATTATCCTAAAAGCAATTAACTTTAAAAGAACACGTAACAGTTTTTTTCAAAACAATATTTAATCACAAAAAGCCCAACTTAGGCATTTTTATTGATATTGCATCAGGAAAAGTTAAACGGCATGAATTTCTTTTGTGTGCCGCTGCAATAAAGGTAACCAATGATGCTAACTAGCCGTTAGCTTTAGCCCACGGGTGTCAAACTCATTTTTATTTTTTGCCCCATTAAGATCATGAACGTCCTGAAAAGGTTGGTTTTGGCAGAATCTACTGATAAAATTACTCGTAAACAATCTGGTAAATGTTATTGTTTTCTCTACTTTTAATGAGTACTTCTTAAAATGTAGCAATAACATTTAACATCTTTTCATTTTGGTGTAATTTGGTTCTACACAAATAAAAACTGAATTGATTTGAGTGGTAAAATAATATTTAAGTGCACAACTGTTATCTTAAAGTTCAATGTGTATGGCAGAGGGCCACATAAATCGTTATGGCGTGCCGGATTTGGCCCACAGGCCTCGAGTTTGGCATCTGTACTTTAGCCTGTGGGAACAACCTTGTTATTCTAAGGTGCTAAGACAGTTTTTTAACAGTAGGTAAAAGTAGCACATTATAACTTCTCAAATAAATCCTACTTCCAAAAAAATCTGAAATATGCCTTTACACTTTTGTTCAGTTTTGCACTTTGTGTATTGATTATGTGGTAAACACCAGAAAAATAGCTGTTTTTCGGCCTTTCTGCAGCTAAACGTTGGTAATGTTCTGAAAAAGATAATGATAATGTAAACAAAATAAATCATCATTGTTGAGAATCACTCCCTCTGGTCATAATGGGTGTGTTTTTGTTTACATGTTTAACTTTGATTTTATTGCCACCTACTGGTACCTTTGGGGAATGTCTGTGTTCTTGTCTGAGCAGACATTTTTATTTCAAACAAGAAAGCAGTTAAGACATTTAACCCCTGTATTCGCATGAGTTAACAGCCAAAAATGCCCACAAGCAGCTAAACTCCATGAATACGTTAGACATACTCTAAAAACTGTCCATTTTAATAGTTCAAACACCAAATATACGTGAATATGTATTGTGTAAACAGTCTTAGCACTACCGCAGAGTCTAACATCAACGTCTTTCTTATCCGCCACTCCTCGGAGTTCAGCCAATCTGCACCGAGCTAAAAGATACGGCGCTCCTGGATTGGCTGCTTTGCAAACGCTAGCCAATAGCGTGTCAAGTAGCATTGTAGCTAGTTACGTCAACTTTCCAATCTGCTTTTTCTTGTTTTAGATATGCTCGACGAAAACTAAATTAAACAGGCGGATTTTCCACAAATAGTTTCCTTCTACAGCAAAATCCACAAATACTGAACCGGGAACAGGCGACGGTCCACAGTTATAACAGTTAAAGTTTTTCCTTCCCATTTCAATTGAAGCGATATTTATCCGCCATTTTTAACTTTACAGGATTTTCTTTCGCTCCAATTTCAACCCATCCATATTTTATTTCAGCGCATCTTTTAAGGACACCTTGCTGAATGACATCCGGAAAGCCAGGGAGAAGTATCAGGGAGAGGAGCTGGCCAAGGAGCTGGCCCGAATCAAACTCAGGATGGACAACACCGAGGTCCTGACGCAGGACATCGTCATGAACCTGCTGTTTTCCTACAGAGACATACAGGTACTCAAATGACAATACGCGAAATTATTTTTAATCCTAAATGAAAATAAATGGTTGTGTCGTATTTATTTTTTTAAAGTTTTTTTAAAATTTATTTTTCACCTGGTTATGTTTGTCTTGAACTGATAAACAGGATTACGATGCTATGGTTAAGCTTGTGGAGACTCTAGAGACGCTGCCTACTTGTGATCTGGCAACCCAACCCATGATCCAGTTCCACTACGCCTTTGCTCTCAATAGGTAAATAATACCCATGTTATGCTTTTCCTTTGTGACGAAATAGTTAAAACTTTACTAAAAATAAATGTTGTGTTCTTTGTAAGCAGTACGGCTGTTTTAGTTGGGTTTCTTGTGACTTGTCGGAGCATTAAAGACCAGACTAAGATGCAGAAAATTCAAGCTTCCTATAAAATCTGGAGACGTTTTGACTTATTTTGCAGTTCTTAAAAATACAGAAGAGGACTAGCGCCTCATAAAAAAGCAAACTTTTTTTTTTAATGAGAATTTTTTACTTTAATTCCAGAATTGTGAAATTGTTTTCAGCATTCTTTCTTTAATCTCAGAATTTGACATTTTCTCAGAATTTTGACTTTAATCTCATAATTCTGACTAATTTTTATTCTATTATTAATGGTTATTGTCATGTCTTCCTATTTGCTTCCATTTGCCACTTTGCTGATGACACTGGTACATTTCCAGTAAAGGATATATTGTTTTTTAAACTGGTCACTTAGAGATTTTCAAATATATATATTTTTTAATCCCATTATTTATAGCATCACTCCAACAAGTGACCCATCTATTAACCTTCCATAATATTCTTCTACTTACAAACCAATGACTAATTTAGAGTATGTTACATTAAATTTTTTTTTAAAGTAACCATAACTTTCAGGAATCTCACCTGACAGGTCAGGCTTTTATATTTAAAACTGTGAATGTTTACAGGAGGAACAGTCTTGGAGACCGGGAGCAGGCTCTCAGAGTGATGCTCCAGGTGCTGCAGACGAGTGAACATCCCGCCCCGGACATGTTCTGCCTCTGTGGTCGGATCTACAAGGACATTTTCCTCGACTCGGACTGCAAAGACACTGTAAACAGAGATAATGCCATACAGTGGTAAGAAAAGACTCATTTTGAAAATGGTTCTCTTTTCTTCATAGAATCTATTTATATGTTTTGTTTTGCTTCGTCTTCAGGTACAGAAAGGGCTTTGAACTGCAGCCCACTCTCTACTCTGGCATCAACCTGGCTGTCCTCCTCATCGTCGCTGGCCAGCAGTTTGAGAGCTCCATTGAACTGAGAAAAATAGGTGACATGAAATCCATTTAATTTATTTCCTAGAGTCACAGAATCTGTTGATTTTAAGCATACAAGTTAATTTCGAAAGCTGTTTGTCTTTGATGGCAGTTTTTTATTTGTGTGAATGTCCAGCTGTGTTTAAAATGGTTTGTTAGACTCTTTATGTTTTTGGATGCAAAAGACGGTCACTACCTTGACAATAAGAGGATTTTTAGTAATTTTACAATTATCTGATTTTAGTTTGCTGTACAGAAATGTGGTGAATGTAAATGTCATGAATGTTATTTACCAACAGAAAGTCGCAGAGTTATTTTAGTCATAATCTGTCATATTTTAAAATAGTCAACTGCTCCAAATAGGTAACAAAGATAAAAAATAAAATAAGCAGAACAATTGTCTTTCAGTTTTTACAATTAAATTACATTATTAGAGTAAAAATAACTTTCAGACTATCTAGACTATTAGTCATAAATATAAAGAACAAGGACAATTTAAATGTATTCATGTTCCTTCTATTTAAATATGTTATTTTACCATTTGAAATGATAAATATATGTTACAACTGGTTTAGCTTTAATAGCTTTCAAATTTGTGTATTTGAACTTGTCATTTTCTCCAAAGCAATAAAAGATATAATTAAAATATTCTTCTTATACAAATTCATAAATTTTAATTGTATAACAAACTGCTTACCCAAAGTTAGGTGAAGCACAAATTTCTCTTTTAGAGATTCATATATAATTCAATCTTAATGTATTAATGTAGAAATCTTACTTGATGTTTCCTTTTGTTGAAGTGTAATTTGTTTTGATTTTCTTGTGTTTCATAAATAGAGCTGTCAGGGTGAAAGTGGTCAGCATAAAAACATTTTGCAGGAGATAATTTGGACTAAATCAAAGCTGTGTTGTAGTTGTGTCTTCTTCTCAGCAGATTAGTGGTTTTATTAACTGTTTATTTTTGTTTTTAGGTGTGAGATTAAACAGCCTGCTGGGGCGAAAAGGTTCCCTGGAGAAAATGAACAACTACTGGGACGTGGGCCAGTTCTTCACCGTTAGCATGCTAGCTAGCGATATTCCCAAAGCTACTCAAGCGGCTGAGAAGCTGTTCAAACTGAAGCCACCGCTATGGTAGAGCCTCACATTACAGTAGAAACAGTTCATCTAGTTTCCGTTTTCTATATTCAGAGTTTCCTTGCATACAGACATTTCTGATCGCAAGTTTAGTGAGGAGGAAAATAGTTAGGAAAATGCTAACAGTATCAAAGTTTTTTTAAGCTAACATCAACAGAGGGAGTTTTTGGGAAAAAAAATTTGTGGATCTTCTACAAACTTTGGAAAAGGTGCCTTTTAAAAGCTAAAAACTCAGAAGTGGTATAGTTAAATAACTTTGACAGTTGCATAGCAGTTACTATATTTGTTATGCACGCAGTAAATAAATTCTGAAAGTAGCAAATAAAACAGTATTGACTGTGTTTTAGGGCCATTGTAGATAGAAAAAAACAGCAGGAAAAGATTTCTGCCAAAAAACATGGACATTTTAAGATTCATCTCTGACATTTTCTTTAAAAAAACAAACAAGGAAATTTCTGATCTCCAAAAATTTAAAATTTGAGAGAAGAAACTCAGAAACTTTAAAATTAATCTCAGAAATCTTTAAGAAAAAACATAGAAATTTCTGAATTAGAAAATGTTTCCCTTTTGAAACAGAAAATTTTCAGAAGTCAAAAATGATCAACTTTTGAAACTCACAAATTTCCAAGTTTTTTTTTCTAGAAAATTTCTGAGATTTATCTAAAAAAAAAAAAGAAAATCAAATTTTTGACTTTTCAAGCTCAGATATTTTTCCTTTTTTTTTTTGCTGTGTACAGTAGCCCTAATACACTGTTATAGTTGTAGGATATCAAATAATTTTGTTTTTGTAAAACATATTGTATAGGCTATGGAGTTTCCACTGAAAGGAGCTTCTAGCTTCTACACTATTTGGAGATCTTTATTATTATTCTTAATCTAATAAGTCTTTATATTCGGCATTTTTCATATTATTTACTAATAAAAGTGTATATGACTTAAAGGCGCTTGTGTTAATGGAAGACCAAACAATATTTATGCATTTTTTTGCAGTAACAGTAGTTTGGTTTTGCCAAAACTACAAAATCAGTTGGTTTCTCCTGAGGCTGAGCTAAAACCCACTTGGTTATCTAGAAATAACAGAATAGTCCAACTCAAGAAAATCATTCCCAATATACGCTGCATTTTACTTTTACTGCAACTCGCCATTAGATATTCTATAACCAACATTTTGAGGATAATGGCATGCATTCAGAGGAGATTACTGATGCTCACTGGCCTCATTAATTTTTGATTTGTTTAATTGTTTCCTTTCAGGTATTTGCGGTCAGTGGTGCAGAACCTGCAGCTGATCCAGAGGTTTAAAAAGCAGGCAGTGGAGCATTCGCCCCAAAGAGAAAGACTTGACTTCTGGATGGACATCATCGTGGAGGCAACTCAGGGAACCACCAAGAGACTGCGGTTTCCTGTACAAACAACTAATACATAAACTTAAAATACACACGTTTTGATATTTAAGTTTTAGATTTTAAGGTCTAAATATATAAATAAAATTGATTATTATTATTGTAATCCCTACTCGACCTAACTGTGTAGCAACAGATGTTTAAAATTACGATGAAGTATTATTGCAATACTGAGAAAAAATTTTAAAATAAAATTATGAGAAGAAACTTGTACAAGAATAAAGTCTTAATATTAGAAGAATAAAATCATAATGTTGCTAGAATAAAGTCAATATTAGAAGAGAATAAAGTCACAATATTGTAATATTATGACTTTATTCTTGTACAAGTTCATTTTTTTAATATTGACTTTATTCTCTGATTAGTTTGTCTTTATTCTCACATTTTTAAACTTTATTCTCATTCCATTTTATACTTGCAATATTACAATACATTTGTATTGTATATAGTCAGACTAATTTTGAGAATAAAGTTATAATTTTACAAGAATAGTCATAAAAATATGCCTTTAGTCTCATAGTATTTTGACTTTATTGTAATTTAATGTAAAAATTTTCTCAGCGTGTGATATAAAATAGCATAATAAATCCTAATATTTTTGTGTGTTTTGTTATTTTGTAGGTTTTGATTTTGGAGCCAACTAAAGTTTACCAGCCTTCCTATGTGTCCATAAACAATGAAGCTGAAGAGAAGCATGTTTCCATCTGGCATGTCTCTCCTGTTGAAAGCGTAAGAATTATACATATTTTTTTACATAAGTGTTTTGATCACTTGGTAAAATTTTTTGTTTTTTGCTACATTATCATACACTTTGGTTTCAGTATGTGTTTATTTCAGTTTCAATTATTTTGGATTTCAGCATGAATTATAAATTATGTGTTTTAAACTCCACAGAAGGGAATCCATGAGTGGAACTTCACTGCAACGTCCATTAAAGGCATTAGGTACGTACAAACAGCTCAGGTCGAGTTAATTCATGAACGTGATGAGTGTGGTTGTTTTAATTTTACAGTGAAACTCCAAAAATAACATTTATTATTATAGATTCCCTTTACAAGAGAAAAGCAGCCTCTTAGTTTCGACACATGCATCCTGGAAACATGTGAATAATTTTCAACGTGTGTGAACTGAATGCTGATTTTGCCACCTGGAAGTGCAGGTTTAATTACAAGTTTGGGCATCCTGCCATGTGACCTAACCACCTTACAATCCCCTCCTGCATTTTTAAAACAACAGCTACATAAGCAGTGCAACCTGAGATGCTGCTAACACACCTATAGATGAACTCGGAGTGAAGTAACAGAGAAAATGTGACTCATGATTGTTAATGGTAACTTAACCAGGTGAATTCTTTGCACGTTTTACAAAAATCTGATCTGACATGAATTAAGAATTTAATACCCTCCCCCATCTGTTTTTTCCCCACATTATCCTTGTTTTTCTTGTATTTTCCAACTGAAATTACATTTTCTGTTCGCTCCGTTTGCAGTATTAGCAAATTTGACGAGCGCTGCTGCTTCCTTTACGTCCATGACAACTCTGACGACTTCCAGATCTATTTCTCCACCGAGGAGCAGTGCGGTCGGTGAGGACACACACCTCTAGATGTGTCTGTGTAGGTGTTTCTGCTTACAGAGCATATGCAAGCTTTGCAAACCTTTTAAACCACTACCTAAAATCTTAGCCAGACTTTTTGTAATCTTGTACAATAGTTTAAAAAAAACAGTTTTCGCACTGCACAAATTTTATTTCAGATCTTTTGTCAATTCAGGTTTGAGGCCCCAAAAACACTCCAGAGCGGTTAAAGTAATTTCTCTAAGAACAATGTGTCTGCAAATCTTTAAAAAAAAAATCTTAAATTCATGTATGTAAAACTTAAGGCCTTAAAATGTCTTAAATTAATTGGAAAAACAACAAGTTGGCCTTAAATACATTAATCCCAGGTTTTAAATATAGTTGTGATAATACAATTTAATCTAACATTTTATGTAGTTTTTATTTTTTCCTTATTCTACTGTCTTTTGTGACTCAAGACAATTGTGGCTACCGCTAGCTCGCTGCTACCTAATGAGCTATCTAGTAAGGATAAAGCTCGCTAGTGCTATTTCATTTCATATTCTATGTAGTTTTATTTTTATTCTTTGCAAGGCTTTATGGTACTGTCTTCTGTGACTATATGAAGTTGCAACTACTGCTCGCTCTCTGCTAGCTAACTAGCTAGCTAGAAAAGGTGAAACTAGCTAGCTTTTTTTATGTCCATCATGAGTAAGTGCAAGTTTATCAGCAGTTGGCCAGATGATGTTCATCCTCGCCATTGGCTCACTTCGATTTATTTATTTGCGATTTTCTGTTGTGATGCAGGTCGTAAATTCATTTTATACTGGTCTTAAAAGTCTTAAATTTAAGTTTGAGAAACCTGCAGAAACCCAAAAGAAACTTGAAAAATCCAGGAGAAAACTAAAAAAAACCCTGATGGATGCCAATATTTTACCCCATATGTCTTTAAGCCTCAGTTTATTTATTTAGCTCTTTTTTTCTTATTTATACAGCAAAAGAAATATGAATATTGTTATAAAAGTGACAAACTTCTGAAGCCCTTACAGTCGAAATATATAAAGACTTACATGAAAACCTGGCAACCTGAAAGCATGAAAATAAAGGAATGAGAGATGACTTCAGTGTTCTGCACAGTATTTTCATTTTAAACTAGAGTGTAAAATCCCAAAATAACAGTTTTAATGTGGGTTCATGTGGGGGTGGATCAGGTTCTGCTCCCTGGTGAAAGAGATGATCTCTGATGGTACAGGAAACGCTGTGGAGCTGGAAGGAGAGGGGGATGGAGACACGCTGGAGGTCAGTCTGTGGCTTCATAACTGTTATAAAACAATGTTCTGCTGGTGCAAGCTGCTTGTGTTTATGTCTGTGTTTCAGTATGAATATGACACGGACGAGAACGGAGACAGGGTGGTGCTGGGCCGGGGCACTTATGGAGTGGTGTATGCTGGGAGGGACCTGAGCAACCAGGTCCGGATCGCTATTAAAGAGATCCCTGAAAGAGACAGCAGGTAGGATACCGGCCCAATTTTTAAAAACTGAATCTTTCAAATGTAACTATTATCAATAAAGCTAAAAATGCAAAATAAATCTGACATAAAAAGTAGTGATGCACTAACATCGGTATCGGCCAATATTAAACAAAATTTGTTTTCATGTTATTGTATTTTGTTTCTGGTTGTTTTCTTTCCCAATGTGTCTAAAAGATAGATAAATGTATATATACAGCTCACTGCACCGAACTCTATTGAAACATCCTGGTTATTCCACCAAATATTGATTTCTGAACTCTTCCTGAATTAAAACATTAGTATTGTTGTTTCTAAATAAATATGAACTTGCTTCTTTTTATTATTTTTCATTATTTTGACCATTTCTCATTTTCTGCAATTGTAATTTCAGAGACATGTCAGTATTCATAGAATAAAAGAACAATGTTCATTTTACTCAAACATAAACCTATGAAGAGTATAATCAGAGAAACTGATCATTTTAAATGGTCTCTTAATTTTTTCCAAAACTTTATATAATGTTGGTAAATATCGGTTATCGGCCATAACAGTAGTATTAAAATCTGATATCGATATTGCCCCAAATTTTCATATTTGTGCTTCATAATAAAAAGCTGTTTTAATCTCAGCAGATTAAAGTCAGTATTCTGAGATTAAAGCCAGATTTTCTTTTCTTTTTTGCAGTGGCTCTAATCTTCTTTCGTAGTAATAAATGCAAAATATTAGGAATGCACTGATTTACTGGCGCCGACTTCCTTAATTTTTGGAGGTCGACTGATATTTACATGTGAAGCTGATCTTATCTGACGATTTTATCTGCCTCTGCAAAGGTCTAATGACCAACCACATCCCTCATCAGAATGTTTGCAGTCAACAATAGTTGCCCCACTGTTGCCAACTCAGCGACTTTCTTGCTACATTTAGCGCCCCACTAGGGACAAGGGTTTAGAAAATGGATGGATGGATATAAATTTTAATATTAAATTAAAAATCAAAATGCATTTTGTCTTTTTCTCTTCTTCCCTTTCTGTGATTCAGATACTCGCAGCCACTTCATGAAGAAATTGCCCTTCACAAGTACCTGAAGCACAGGAACATCGTTCAGTATTTGGGCTCGGTTTCTGAGAACAGATACATCAAGATCTTCATGGAACAGGTGCCTGGAGGTACAAATCTGCGCCGTAGAGAATCTGTTGCCTCACCTTGAAGGACAAACACTGTTAGATCGATTCTTATGAAACAAGGCGAACCCTTTAAGCTTTCAGTTTGTTGGACATTACTTGTTTTTATTTTCCAGGAAGCTTGTCTGCTTTGCTGAGGTCAAAATGGGGACCTTTGAAAGAAGCGACGATCATTTTCTACACCAGACAGATCCTGGAGGGGCTGCGGTACCTGCATGAGAACCAGATTGTCCACAGAGATATAAAGGTACCAGTAGTCAAATACAAAACGGTGATAAATATGGGTTAGCTTCAGCTCATCAGCAGAGAGAAAGGGAAAAACAAACTGATTTTATACAGTGGCAGGTTAATGATCCAGCTGTGTTTCCAGTACAAATTTAAGCAAAACCTTGTCTGTATTCCACTAATGTAAAAAAACCCACAATTTCATAATTGCAGTGTTTCCATTAGAGAAACACAATTAAAATCACACATGAATAAGTTTGTTTGTGTGTAATAAGAAGAAATCAGCTTTTTTAATTGTTATATTTCCATTAAGCACATTTTTTTCAAAATGTCAAATTGCAGAATTATATGGTGAATGGAAACGTAGCTTCTGATTTAGGTTCGCCAAATTTTTAAGAAGCTCTTGTTAAATACTTCTATCTGTCTGAGGGATGTGGGAATCACCCTACATATTTAATAACTAAAGTCATTCTGGTTTAAATTTGATATTAAAGTTTTGAGAACAATTAATTAAAGAGTTCCCTGATTTATTTTAAGGTAAGTAAAATATTTATTTTAAGGTAAGTAAAAATGGTAAGTAACCTATATTTTATCTTCTACAGGGAGACAATGTGTTGGTAAATACCTACAGCGGCGTCTTGAAGATCTCTGACTTTGGAACCTCGAAACGCCTGGCTGGAGTAAATCCCTGCACAGAAACGTTTACAGGTAACCTGCAACTCCTCCTGTTACAACAGAAATAAGACAGAGGATAGAAAACTAGAAACCAGTAAACACAAGAGTTTGTATTATAAGTTAATTTATTTTAGGTGAAATATTGTTGATCTTATTTTTAAGATAATAAACCTCCTACAGCTAACATCACTGACACCACTTTTAAACATGAAATATAGCATCTGTAATAAAGACTTAACATATGTAAATAATAAAACCTAAACCTACATCTAATCTGGTTTTTTATATTTATAAAAGATGTTTATAATGTTTATTATTATAAACATAATAAATTGAGTCAATGCTGGTAAAAAGATCCTGGGAAAATTTAAACTGCACTGCAAAAACACAAAATCTTCATTTTTGGTCTAGTTTATAGTGCAAATATCTTAATACACTATAATATAGGATTCTGATTTAAGTAAAAATTCTCAATATTGTTTTAAAAATTACTGGTTTCACTGGCAGATTATTTAATTTATAACAAATTTTTATCTGGTAGGGGAACTAATACTTTTTAATTCAATATTAAGGAATTATTCATTCAAATTCTCTCGTGAAAAGTTACTTGTAAGTTAGTTTTGTCTTATTCAAGTGTACTAAGATATTTGTGCTAGAAATTAGATAAAAATACTTGGTAAAATTTTGTGTTTTTGCAGTGTTACAAAAATATTTAGATACAAGATGTTTTCTTTAACAAAGAAAGCATAAAAATAACAGAACTACAACCAATTTTACTTTAATGTTAAAACAAATATGTGAAAATATCTTACATTCTTAATTTAAACCAACAAATTGACTCAAAAACTTATACGTTGAGCTACACAGACAGCAATTCAGTCTGCAATAAATAAATTGAGTCATTGAAATGCTGCTGTCTCATGCTATGAGAGTAAATATCAAATGACCCTCCAAATGTCAAGAGCCTCTATCAGCCTCTATGGAAACACTCAAGCATGCGAGCGTGTGTGGACATACACATTCATTGGCCATCTGGCCTCCTCCTGCAGCCACAGAGGTGTGTAATTAGATTAGCTAATCAAGCAGAGGCAGAAGGGTGTTTACCTTTCATTAGCAGGTCTGTTGGTCTGCTTATCTGTTTCTGCTGCTTGTCTCCCGCGGCTCTTTTTTATGGCTGTTCCTGTAAACGTGCTCTGAACTTTGGGATGCAGGGAAGAATCAAGGAGGAAAAATGGCCGTCTTTTTATGCTAATTATCTCATCTGGTGTTTGTTTGTTCACCAACTGCATTAACCACAAACAAAGATATTCAGATTTAGACCAGAATTAAACCTAAACCGTCCTAATAACATCAATCTCCTACAATACGGAAATAGCCGTTTTTTTATAAATGAGTTTGGTTTGTTGTAGGTACTCTGCAGTACATGGCTCCAGAGATCATTGATAAGGGCCCTCGAGGCTACGGCGCCCCGGCTGACATCTGGTCTCTGGGATGCACCATCATAGAAATGGCCACTGGGAAACCTCCGTTTCACGAGCTCGGAGAGCCACAGGCAGCCATGTTTAAGGTAGCTGTGTGGAGTCACCGTCTTTGAGATGCTTCCACTTCCTGTTAATGAAAATGTTTAAAAACAAACTTTCTGTTGCAGGTGGGAATGTTTAAAATCCACCCAGAGATTCCTGAATCTCTATCTCTAGAAGCAAAGTCCTTCATCCTGCGCTGCTTCGAGCCTGATCCTAATAAGAGACCCATCGCTGCAGATCTGCTCAGGGACATTTTCCTCAGGCAAACCACGAAGGGCAAAAAAAGCAAAATTGCCTTCAAGCCATCAGGTGGGAGACAGATAAACACACTGCGATCAGCTGCAACCTCAACCACATTAATGTTGGGCAGTTCAGTTGCGTCAGAAACATTTGCTACATTTCTATACCTTTATTTTTTATGCTAACATGTCTCTCCTGCATGTTTGTGTTTTCAGACTACATCCACAGCGTTTCCATTCCAGTGCAGCAGCAGGGCGAAGCTGCCGGCAGCAGCAGCAGCGAACACGGCTCAGTGAGTCCAGACTGCGACTCCAAACATGACGTTTTCTTCCAGAGGAAGAGAACCTCTGGCTCTGAAAACCTCAAAACCTCCAGCTCCAACTACCTAAGGTGAGGACAGACTCAGGTTACATCACAAAGATGCATTAGATACCAGAATACCTGAGGTAGACCTTTATGTAAACTGTAAAAGTGATCAAAAGTTGTTCAAACTTTCGGAAGTTTAATTTATTATTATTATTATTATTATTATCTGTAGTCTTTGGCTGCTTTTTGTTATTTTTTGGGCCTGACAATGACAGCCATCACAGTATATATTTTGCGTTTACTTAAAGAAACACAGTTGGAGTCAAAACGGTACGTGAACGGGGGGGAAAAAAAGGTTTAAAATTTGAGTAAAATGAAAAAGAAAGTCAAAATAATTGTTGCATCATCATTCAGCTGATTAGCTATTACAAATTCATATTCCAACAGAACTACCAATGTCTGGACCTTTCTTAAAATTATAAAAATAAAGAATTAAAGCCTGATCCTCACAGGAATCCTCCAGCTCCTCCATTCAGTAAATAATTGTGCTCATGTTTGGAGGCCAGGTGGAGTCTTTGTGCTCTGCTGCCTTTTACAACGTCAGTATAACGAAGCTTGATTATTTTGTGATCCTCAGCTGGCGGCTGTGTACACACATATCGTGTGTCGTCCACAGCGCCGTGGGGTTGCGTCCAGCCGCGCTGACTCATGCTTCCCTGCACTTCCCTGGGCACACACAGTAGCCAGGAGAGGATTGCATCTGCAAGTAAACTGAAACCGAGGCTGTTGTAAATCATCTTGTCTTGCAGTGTCCCAGACGAGAGTTCAGTCTCAGAGGACCGCAGCGTCCCGCCCTCACCGGAGGACAGGGACAGCGGCCTCTTCCTCCTGAAGAAGGACAGCGAGAGGCGAGCTATCCTCTACAAGGTCCTGAATGACGACCAGGAGAAGGTCATTTCCAACCTGAAGGAGAACCACATCCAGGTCAGTGTGGGGATGAAACATGAAGCCAACGCAAGGCCCGCGGGCCAAATACTGACCACCGTAAAGCTTTATGTGGCCCAGAGGAACCTGGAAAATAACAGTTGTATGCTTAAATAATATTTTATCAAACAAATGACAGCAGTTTCCAAAAGAAGAGTATTAGTGCCACAACAAGGAAATTTTTTTTCTCAAAATTCAGACATTTTTTTCCCTCCAAATTTTGACTTTTTTTCCTCAGAATTTACTAGAATTATTCCAACTTCTAAGATCAATAGTTTGAATTCTGGGGGGAGGATCAATTCTGGTTAAGAAAGTGAAAATTCAAAGAAAAACAAAAATCAGAATTCTGGAGAAAAAATTTCAAAATGTTAGAAAAAAAAGGTCAGAATTCTGAGAAAAATTCCACCTCTGTGTTGACCAACAGAAAGAATTTTCTGACAAACAAAACATGTTTTATATTTAGTAACATGGGAGGAAAAAAGATGGTGCTTTCTTAAATAACCACTAGGGGGTGCCACAGTTCTTTTTTTTAAGAGTACTGCCATCCAACCCGTTTAAGTGCATGAAATTCAGGCTTTACAGTGATGTTTGTTAGTCAGTAAGTAATGTATTTTACTGCATTTCGTTTGTTGATGCAAACTTGTGATTCCAGGGCAGCGAGGAGCTGCTGCTCTCTATGGAGCACATCAAGCAGATCATCTGCATCCTGCGGGACTTTATTCACTCTCCGGAAAGACGCGTCATGGCGGCCACCATCTCCAAACTCAAACTGGATCTGGACTTTGACTCTAACTCCATCAACCAGATCCAGCTGGTGCTTTTTGGCTTTCAGGACTCGGTCAGAACCAGCGCAATCTCTGGGATTAGCATGAATCATCCTGAGATTATAGAAAAAAACACTTAATATTGCATTTTTAAAAACATGTGAGGGGCAATAAGAGGGATGGGTGTGATAGCTAGATGCAATGTTTGCTAAGACTTGCTAAATCTGGAATTTCTTGGTTTATTCAAGATTGCAGACATGTGACATGTTTATATTTTGCAGTATTTTGAAAGTGTCTGATTCTCCCAGGTGAACAAGGTTCTGCGAAATCATCACATTAAACCTCACTGGATGTTTGCCATGGATAACATCATCCGCAGAGCCGTACAGGCCGCCATCACCATCCTCATTCCAGGTGGGAGAATTTAAAACTCCTGCGGCTTTTTAATGATGAAATCTAGATATTTCCTCCCCAGTATTGCACTAAATCATGTTATATTCTTGTCGGTAAAAGTGAAATGTGAGTATTTTACCTGCAGTGTGTTTGGAGAGTAATGAGGGAAATTGTCATTGCCCATCAAGCTAACAGTAGGGTTAGAACATTTAAACTGGAAAAGTACGGGGCCAGAACTACACCTGCTGTTGCTTGTAGTAGCAAAACATCCCAAGGGACCCATCAGCAGTGGTTTAAAAGACCAAAATTATGATCTCAAAAAAGTTTTACAACTTACAGTTGACTTTTTAAGTGCTTCATTAGCAATGAAAATGACTGAAATTATTGTTAGCATGTCATATTTGGCTGATTAAGTTTATTGGTATGCATCATCAGACATGAACTTTACATGCAATGAATGTTTTGCACATTGGCCGTATAGATTTATGCAACAATTCATATTTCCCAGGAGGAAGCTTCACCCCCAATATGAGAATCAGTGATCCAGAATGAGAGTCAATGAGAGAGAAAATTGTTTTCCAGTTAATCATTGTAAAATGTAAGTTATTTACAATAATGTTAACTGGATCTTAAGCTGACAGCTACTCAGGCTAACGGCTAACCTGGCTAATATCCAACTTTAGCAGTATAGCAAGCTAGCAGCTACTAATGCTAGCAGCAAATGTGGCTGATATCCAACTTTAGGAGCATTTCAAGCTAACAGTCACTCAAGCTAATAGCCAAACCCGACAATGCAGTTCAGAAATTGTCTGTTGAAAAAAATATTTTTTTTTATCATCCAAAATCTCTTAGATTAAAACTTGATGTTGACTGAGGTTGTATAGAAAGAAAGCAAGGAAGGAAAGAAAACTAATGCACACTTGTCTTCGCTCCTCTCAATCACACATCCCAAAGTTTTGCACTTGACTCAACAGGCAGTTACAAAAAGCAACAACATGAAGCTAATGTTAGCCATACAAGATGGCGGCGCCCAAAATGGCTGCGGCTGCATGGGCTCTCGACAACTTGCCAGTATTTGAGCAAAATACGCCGCCTAAAACGCTACAAACTTTGCATCCACTCAGTAAGTTAGCATATGATCGCCAGCGTCTGCTGGAATTACGATCATCAAGTGATTTCGGACTCTTAAATACGACTACTCTGGAGTGTTTACGTGATCTCGGAGTGCTACGGAAGCAAGACCCAGCGGCCCGCAGCGCAGCGGACTCGCCTAGCAGCACTAGCCGGAGGAGGAGAAAGCGAAGGCGGTGCGACCGGCAGCGGAAGCGGGGCTGTCGAAGTGGACTAACAGCTAAGCTAAATGCTAACCCCCACAGATCGCCGCTTCCGTCCATCTTCCTCTCCAACGTCCGCTCTCTGGACAACAAAATAGACCATCTGCAACTAGAACTGTCTTCAAAGAGAGAGCTGAGGAACTGCTGCGCTCTCATTCTGACGGAGACATGGCTCAACTCGTCCATACCGGACAACGTTGTTAGCCTGGAGGGGCTCGCTACATTCCGCGCAGACAGAAGCAGCGCTCTCAGCGGTAAAACCCGAGGAGGGGGGCTGTGTAATTACATCAACAACAACTGGTGTAAAAATGCAATGACTGTTGCCAGTTACTGCTCCCCGGACATCGAGCTTCTGACTGTTAACTGCAGACCACTCTACCTGCCCAGGGAGTTTACTGTTGTTAGCATCACTGCCGTATATGTGCCCCCCAGTGCTAACACTAAAGAGGCTATGAGTGTTCTCTACCGGACCATCAGTGATTTGCAATCCTCACACACAGAGGGCGTTTTCATCATTGCTGGGGATTTTAACCAGGCCAACATGAAGACTGTTCTCCCTCACTTCAACCAATATGTGGATTTTCCAACCAGGGGAGTGAATACTCTAGACTTGGCCTACACCAACATCAAAGAAGCATTCAGAGCAGCCCACGGCCCCCACCTTGGCTCTTCAGACCACTTATCTGTTATGCTAATTCCTGCATACAAGCCCCTGCTGATCAGAACAAAACCTACAGTGAGGCAGGTGAGAGTGTGGACTGAGGGGGCCATGGAGGCACTTCAGGACTGTTTTGAGTGCTCTGACTGGGAGATGTTCAAGGCAGCAGCCACTTACAACGACCAGATCAACATCGATGAGTACGCCATGACTGTGTCAGCCTACATCAACAAGTGCACAGAGGACGTCAGCATCACTAAGAACATTATCACCCGGGCCAACCAACAACCCTGGATGACTAAGGAGGTACGGGAAATGCTAAAAGCACGGAACTCAGCCTTCAAGTCTGGCGACAAGGAGGCACTGAGGACAGCGAGAGCCAACTTGAACCGTGCTATCAGGTTAGCAAAGCGAACCCACAGTCAGAAAATACAGGAGTTCTTCCACGACACCAGCAACACCAGGAGTATGTGGCAAGGCATAAAGGCGATCACAGATTACAATCCATCCTCCCCCCCAGTGGGTGAAGTTGATGCTGACTTTCTAAATGGACTCAATAACTTCTTTGGGAGGTTCGAGGCACTGAACAGTACTCCGGCAAAGAAAACTGTTCCCCACCAGGAAGAGGAGGCACTCTGCCTGGACACAGCCGATGTGTTGAAGACCCTGAAAAGAGTCAACCCACGGAAGGCCCCAGGCCCCGACAACATACCTGGGCGGGTGTTCAGGGAATGCGCAGGTCAGCTGGCTGGTGTCCTAACAGACATTTTTAACACCTCACTGGACCAAGCCACAGTGCCAGCCTGTCTCAAAACTGCCTCCATCATTCCAGTGCCAAAGAAACCTCAAGTCACCTCTCTCAACGATTACCGGCCTGTGGCACTGACTCCCATCATGATGAAGTGCTTTGAAAGGCTGGTAAAAGAACACATCGTCTCCAGACTCCCCTCCACATTCGACCCGTTCCAGTTTGCCTACCGCCGAAACCGCTCCACTGAGGACGCCATCTCCTCCACCCTACACCTGAGCCTGGCTCACCTGGAGGAGAAGAACACTCATGTGCGGATGTTGTTCCTGGACTTCAGCTCAGCGTTCAACACAATCATCCCACAGCATCTGGCAGGAAAACTGGGACACCTGGGCTTCAGCACCCCCCTGCGCAACTGGCTGCTAGACTTCCTCACCGACAGACCTCAGTCAGTCCGGATCGGACAACACACCTCCGATGTCATCACCCTCAGCACAGGCTCCCCTCAGGGCTGCGTCCTGAGCCCTCTGCTGTTCACTCTGATGACACACGACTGCGTCCCCAGGTTCGCCACCAACCACATCGTGAAGTTCGCGGACGACACAACGGTGGTGGGCCTCATCAGAGACGACAACGACCTGGACTACAGAGAGGAGGTGGAGCAGCTGGTGGACTGGTGCAGAGACAACAGCCTGATCCTGAACGTTGACAAGACGAAGGAGATGATCGTCGACTTCAGGAAGAACCGGCCCAGCCACGCTCCACTGCTCATCAACAGCTCGGCTGTGGAGGTGGTCAGCAGCACCAAATTCCTGGGGGTGCACATCACTAACGACCTCACCTGGACTGTGAACACCACGTCTCTGGCCAAGAGGGCACAGAAACGTTTGTATTTCCTGCGGAGGATGAGAAGGGCACACCTGCCCCCGCCCATCCTCAGGACGTTCTACAGAAGCACCATAGAGAGCATTCTGACCAGCTGCCTCTCTGTGTGGTGTGGAGGCTGCAGCGCCTCCGACTGGAAGAACGTGAGGAGAGTGGTGCGGACAGCGGAGAGGATCATCGGGGCCCCCCTTCCCTCCATTCAGGACATTTCATCCCAGCGCTGCGTGTCCCGAGGCCGAAACATCATCAGTGACCCCTCACACCCCCACCATGGACTGTTCTCCCTGCTGCCCTCTGGAAAGAGGTTCCGCAGCGTCCGGTGCAGGTCCACCAGGTTCCGAAACAGCTTTTTCCCACTTGCCATCAGACTGCTGAACTCTTAACTGGACTGCACTTAAAATCTGGTCTCCACTTTATACCTTGCACATGTACAGAGCTAAATAACTTCTATTTTACTGTCAGTCCTGCACTTTATATTTTATATTTAGATTTATATTCATATTTTATACTGTATTTTATTTTATTCTGGAGTAACCTCACAACATTGAAAGCTCAAAACATTGTCCTGAGCCGTATGCAACGAAATTTCGTTCTGTATACACCCTGTGCATGCAAAATGACAATAAAGTCAGTCTAAGTCTAAGTCTAAAATGTTAAACAAAAGTTAAAAACCAGGGAGGTTACATCACTAAGTCAGTGCAAAGACAATATTTAAATAGTATATCAAGTTTACATTGGGTTCAGACGCAATGTCTGTGGGGTTGGGTTGTATCTTTTTAAATTTAAACTCTGAAACTGGGCAGCTCTTATCTGTTAAGATCATTTTTTTCCTTTGTCTTTGCAGATTAAAGTACCTTGCTCTTATTTTCATTCCTGTCGTTCTTTGGGGATTAATAGAGCAATGAGGGATAACGTCAAATTCACCATGAAGTTCTCATTAACTTAGTCATTTTAAAATAAACAAATGTGAAACACTCTGAAACATTTACTCAGCCTACCAAACAAGTTGTGAATTCTTCTAGGATTGATTGATGTTGCCAGTAAAATGTGGATAAATACGTCGGTTTTATGGCATAACATTTGACTCCAAATGGCTGATTTTGGCCTCCAGAGCTGCAGACCCACTTTGGACCAGCCTCGGAGTGTGAGGGGGCAGAGAAGGACGACGAGGTGGATGAAGAGGAAGCCGTGTTCAGTCCCGTTTTGGCTCCAACCTCGGACGAGCCGGGAACCACGCCCGACCCCGTCCTCAGCAGCACCAGTACGGTGAACTCCAGCCACACCGAGGAGCATCAGCGCTCGCATGTTCCTCTCGGCGCCCAGCTGGGGCGGCTCAAGCAGGAGACCAACAGGTACGCACAGAAAGCACGAGCTTCAGGTTTCGCAATGAGGTGGAAATGGCAAAACGTCTGTCGAAACTTTTAACGGAAACTTCTACAGATAATCTCAAATCAGAAATATGAGAAAAATTCTTATCTAACACAGAATGTGAATGTCAAGCTTAGGTAACAAACACACCCAAAAGCATCTCATGAATGTACGAATGATGCAGTCATGAGATGCAGTGTGACGCACAGAGCCGGCCCAAGGCATGCGCAAGCTAAGCAGCTGTTTACCGACCCGACACAACGAGGGGGCTCCCAAGAGCGTCATTTGATTTGACTTTGCAGTGATAAATTGCATGTTTTTCACATTTTTCTCCCCAAATTTTACAAACAAAAGTTATTAAACTTGCTAAATTGTTTACTGTAAATTCAGTGTTTGTGTAGGCCTGTCACAATAAGCGATAAATCGATTAATCGCTTGATAAATAATTTCCATTTGCATGATTTACAGTGCAGATATGCGTCTGTGTCTAGTAAATTTTTGGTTAAAACACATCCTCCTCCTTCTACTGCATCATTTCATGCACCAGGACATACACAAATATTGGTCTTTTCCAGTTTCTCAAACAAGATTCATGAGTGTTTAGGTATGTTAGAGAATGGGATAAACTTTTTAGAAATGTTTTCAATTACGTCTTGAGACATTAAAACCCTGAAATTGAGTGTAACAACAATGTGTCTTGGTATTTGGAATAAGGGCAAAAACAACTCATATCCTCATTTGCAACAAAGATTGTATCTTTTAACATTATGACAACTTTGTTTGTAATGAAACAGGACAGTTTTGATTTCATCAGGATGTGCAGAAGATATAATTAACACTTCAGCAGCATAAGGTGGAAAGAAAAACTAAAAATCTTTGTCCTGTACTGACTGGCATGAAGCTGATGGAGAGAAACAGAAACTTTTCCCTTCGGGACATTTAGAAACAGTCGAAGATGAAAGATACACTGAACCGTTTGTTGGGGTCTTCCAAAGTTTAAATGTATTTTCAATGTATCAAATTAATTTTAGTTATGCCTTAAATTTGTACTGCTTTTCTGTAGACTTTTTATATTGTATTTGTTTGAAATTCATGATTACTAAAGCCTAAAATATTCAATACCTTGGATTTTTTCCCTTCAGAATAAATACTTTTGTAGCCTGATTAGGGAATTAACAAGAAATAAAACTTTTTTTTGTTATCTAAAGTCATTTAATATTTAATATTAAGTGTGAGTTACCAAGCTGGCCTTCCTAACCCATTCATGATGTAGATGTAAAATTGATAGGTTTGTAAATGAACAGGAGGATAATTTTTCTAACAAAAATTTCCATCACAATCGTCTCAAAGTCTCAAAATTAACTCTTTGAAGCATGAAACTTCCATGTCCTTCATTCAGATTCAAACAATTCAAACTAAATTTTAAATAAATGCCTGAATGGAAAGAAAAGGCTCACTTGGTTGTGCAATATTTGTCTTGCTACTGCAGCCGCAGACTGCAAAACACCAAACAGCCACATCTTAGCAGTTAGGAGTTAATTATATGGTTTGTATTTGCTGGATGACAGTTCATAGCAATGTTTTCATGTTGGAAACATTTTAAGGCAAATTAAAACTTAGCTGAAATATAAAACATTGTGTGGTTAACCTGTGAGAAGTGATTCATTTTTAATAAAACAGTTCGTAGGTTGTGTCTTTTTTGGATACAGAGGATTGCAAATATTGATGTATTTGACGTAAAACACGCAGTTCTGCTTTTTTCACTCAGATGTTTGTGTCAGTTTTTGGTTTCAAAATTTACTCCATGGCATGGATGAAATAAAAATGCACCTGGTGTTGATTTTAGATGTTTGTTTTTTTTTTCTTTCTTTCAGGAAGCGGGCTTATTTTGGTTTTGAAGGAAATATTTTATGAAGGAAGATGATAAATGTAATGGTGTGTTTAATGTAACAATGTTTCCTGATGCTACAAACCTGTACTGACAAGTTGTTTCACACAAGCCGTCTTTTGTTTCAGTAAAAGCAAACTTAGAAGTTCGTTCCGTCCCGTATTCCCTGGGAAATAAAACAAAATCGCTAATACATCATGATATGTGAACAAAGTTTGTGGAAAATAAATAAAACAAAGGCAACTTCTGATTTTTCACCTATTATTCGGTTTAGTGGAGGCGACCCAAAGTGGAATACTTTGCATTTTTATCATCGTCTCCTTCAAATTATCGTTGGAGCTCTTGGCACAACTTTGTCTTCCTCCATAAAGAGGAAGACAAATATCTCTTCTCCTACTTGAGTAAAATTTCTGGATTTTCTACCTACTGAAGGAAAAACAAACATGTTTTAACCAAAAATTCACCAGCCACAGACACACATCTGCAGTTTTTGTTAAAGTTTCTTAAGTTTTTTTATTGAAAACAATATATTTGGAAAAGTTTTCTTTTGCCAGATTTTGTTTTTCTTTTGTTACTTGTATGATTTATTGTCATTTTAGTTGTTAAAATACCAAAATCTCCACTTAACTTTATATTTTGGTCAATATGATGATGTAATTTTTAAATATTAAATGATAATTTGATCAGTTACTCAGTACTTTTTACTTGAGTAAAAATATGTTAAAGTAGTGCTACTCTTTCTACTCTAACTTGAGTAAAATGTTTGGGTCCTCTGCCTCTCTCTGGTTACACGCGTGGTGTTCTGGTGACGTGTGGGCTCGGTGTGGCTGCAGGTTGCTGGAGGAGCTGCTGCAGAAGGAGAGGGAGTACCAGCATGTCCTGAAGGCCACGCTCCAGCAGAGGACTCATGACTTGGAGCTGATCCGAGTCAGGCACAGACCTCCAGGTGAAAACACTGACTCACGTTTAGTGGCACGGATAGGTCTTTCCTTCATATTTATTGTTTTTACATCCTGTGTTTGCACATGACGAGTTAACGGCTGCTTTCCGTTCGCCTGAACACATCCTTGTGGTGATATAAAAGTACAATAAATTCCTAACCAAATTATCCTCTTTGTACCTGCCAAAAATCAAATCTTGTACACCTTTATAGAAACGTAGACACGTTTAGAATAGCATAACTTATCATAGCATTTTATGCAAACAAAGATATTGAGACAACAGAACATCTAAAGGTTTATTAGTAATTCTGACATGGTTGGGTTTTTTGGGTTTTAGAGGGTTTCCCCACTTGATAGTCCTTGGTTTGATTTGGGACCAAAATTGCAACATTTATTACATTTTCAGCTTACAGACTGCATTCTGTCAAAAGAACTAAACCATATGAAAAAGCTATTCCCGTCTTCGCCTGGTGGGGGCGCTGCAACAAGAACCACTGAAGGAAGAAACAGAAAAACCTCCAAAGAAGAGACTGAGCACAACTTCCTTCGTCGCAAAATGTAAACAAAAATGGCATAGCGTCAGATTGTAGCGGTTCTCTTTTGTTTTTGGTAAAAGACCATGAGCCATTTCTCCAGCTAGAAATAGATATGCACGTTTATTTTGGTTGTATGTACCCAGAATGCCCTGCGCTTCAGTCCACTTCAGGGTTTCCCCCAGAAAACTTGCTAAGCAGGGTGATCGGGGCGCTAGGACAGTCATTCATCCATGTTTTTGAGTTAAAAAATGTGTAAAGTTGACAGGAAATTTGACAATATCACTTGATAGTTACGCATTATTGGAAGACTGGAAGATTAATACCTAAACACCAACTATAAAGTCCTAAAAAAGGCAATGATTAAAAAAACTAAAACAAATAAATAAGGCTAAGCCTGGTGGTGGCACAAGTAAAGTCTGGTGGCCCGCCAGGCTTATAATACACTGTGGGAAACCTTGCACTTCCTGCTTTTGGAGCAGTTTCTGGTCCACTTGGCGTTCACATATGCATTCAAACCACACCAGAGTTCACAACAACCGAACTGGGACCGAGATGGACCAGAGTTCACTCTTTTGGTCTGCATCAGAGTTCGATTCCACATTCACACCTCTACAAACGAACCGAATTTTCTAAGCAAACGAGCTAAAACGCCCTTAGTCTCTGTATTCACTTCAGAATGCACTTCCTGGAGAAGAAATGCTGGGACCAATTAACCAATCAGAAGAAGCTTTGCGGAATGGATTAAATGATCTTTCTAATTTTTTTTTCTAAACATTTCTTGTTTAAAAAAAACATAACTATCTCATGACTGAACTTGTTGTTACATTCAAAATGTTAACACTGTGTTGTGTGGGCCCTGCAGGAGGATTTGGAGAACAGAAATATATTAAAACGATTAAGTAACACCAATTGATTTAAAGTTTGGGAACAAATTGATCTTTCAAAAAGACAATGCCCCTGAGCGACAAGAAATTAGTTACAAAATGGTTTATGGTTAGGCCGTCGAGCTCAGTCCTGCAGGAAACGTGGGCCGAGCTGAAAGGGTGTGTGAGCAAGTCGAGCTTGTAAACCTGTTTCTGTTCCACCAGTTCTGTCAGGAGGAAACAGGCAAAACTCCAACTAACTATCAGGACACGCTGCAGGGATTTGATCCAAGTTGCACAATTTAAGAGATACTGTATATGTGAGATTTTTATGTGGCCCTCTAGACTCCATTACATCAATAAGTCCTTCCAGTTTTTCCACAAATTTGCAATATTCACACAAAAAAACTAAACTTCTGTATTTTACTGCAAATTTTCTCAAAATTGGTCAAAAACATTGAGTTTATGTGACTTCTGCCTCGGCCTTCTGATGGTATAGTCTGTAATTTATACAGCGAGCGATAAAGTCGCTGTATTTGCGCTATATATTAGCGCAAATATCGTAAAAATTCCCAAGTGCTAATTGCTAAGAGGAGCTAACTATTGATATTTTAACAGTTTAATTGGTTTTATCAATATATTCTGGCACAACTGGCCCTTTAAGAGCATTGAGGTTTCTGATATGGCCCAAAATGAAAATGAGTTTGACGCCTCTGCTTTTAACAAATAAAAAAAAAAAACAGAAATTAAAGATTTAAAGATAAATTAAGAAGAAAGTAAAGTTTCTGTTTACTGTTTGTGCTTCATGTCTCAGACGTTTCGCCTCCCTCCATCCTTCATGGCCCAGCGGATCACGAGCCGGACAAGCAGCTCACTGATTGGCTGAAAGAGCAGGGGGCGGACCCAGACACCATCGACAAGGTAGAAGACCAGCAGGAGTATTTGGGCTTTTTCCTGCGCCGTTACTGCAGAGTCTGATGGTGAACTTGTGTTGCAGTTTGTGATGGAGGAGTACACACTGTCTGACATTTTGAGAGAGGTCAACAAAGATGACCTCCGCTCTCTTCGTCTACGGTATTCACAAATCTTTTTTTTTTTTTATACCTTAACTAGCATTCAGCAGTTTAGCAAAAACTAAAAAAAATATCTTGTGTCTTTTTCTGTGTTAAAGATTACTTATTATGCAAAATTCACATTTAGAACGTTTTTATATTTTCATTTGGGTTTTTAACCAACCGCTTAAAAAAAAATCGGCCAGGCAGTTTTTGGCATTAAAGTTTTTTGGTGTTTAGAAGAAGAGCCATTTCAAAAACCTCCTGATGGTTAAGTCACTTTCTACAGGCACCGCACCGTTACCTAGCAACCTCGGCGAAGCCCAGCCTTGTTACCTAGCAACACAAGCTGAGCTCCAAAATTCTTTTACTGTCATTGTGCAAAAAAGCACAACAAAATTTAAAAAGATAGCAACTCTCAACAGCAGTGCAAACAATTAAATAGATAATAATAAATAAGTATTTTTAAATGAATATAAAAAAATATAGTGCAAACATTCATACAGGATGTTAAGAAAAAAACAAAAACAGCTGTGCAATGGCTGCTGGAAAAGAAAAGTGTTTCGTTGTTGACTTACCATCCAGAAAACACTTGCTACATTGTTGCTGGTTGTGCAGGAGGCAACACTTCGGCTTTTCAAAGATGTAAAGCAGTTGCATAATTGTGCATCTTTTTGCAGACATTTTCACATGCGAGTGTAAATGTTGAGCTGCGGTTCAGCAGCTTATTTACATTTAAAGTGCCCTAAAACATCTCATTCTGAAAAGATCAGATTAAAATCTCATTATGTAAGAATAACTGTGGAAAATAACTGTAATGAACATGTTTTGTTTAACCTATACACCTATCCTAATTTCTTCCAGGCAGTATAACGGGTCACCTTTAAAGCCTAACATTCACCTTAGAGATTGGGTCAGATAAGGTTTTTTTAAGTTCTCTCAGTTTAGAAATACTTTGTTTTTTCTAAATAAAACAGATTCTCAACAGAAACACACGTACGGTTAAAACAGGTGGAAAAAAGTTTAACATTTTTCCCTCCACTTCCAACTTTATGATGGTCTATCACATAAAATCCCAATAAAACCCACAGAAGTTTGAGTTTGAAGCTTGACAGAATGTGAGAATAGTATTTTAAGGGCCCTTAAGTAAAACAGTTTTAGTTGTATTTCTGTTTTGAACTGTTGCTTTCTTCCCGCTCAGCGGTGGAGTGCTGTGCCGCATCTGGCGAGCCATTCAGCGGCACCGAGAGCGAGAGAGGCTGACGGCTGACAAACACTCCAAAGGGGACGTTTAGCTACGACTTTCACTTCTGAGGAAGTGATGCGCACATCGACACATTACCAGCCCCGCATGGCCGTTTGTTTTTCTCCTGCCTGTCTCCTCTGTGCCTTTCCACGCTGTCGTCTGTGGCAGACCGAGTCCAAGCAGAGTCCTGACTGATCAGACCAAAGCGCCTTAGTGCGGGCACTACTGTATGTATTTCCATGTGTGTTCCTGTGTTGCCACAATGTGTTTGTGCTTCAGAGCTTTGACAGGTTAGGAGTTTTTACATTTATGGAAAGATGCAGTCAGTTTTTTAGTGTTTATATCAGCTCTGAAAGGCTGGAGTGGTGAGTATTAAACGTCTGTGGTTTGGCCCCTTCAGAGAGTTCTGGTACTCTCTGGAATTTTTTAAAAAATAAAAATAAAAAATGCAACTTTTTTTACTTTCTTAAAAGTAAAAATGATTACTTTTAAAATATTTTTTTGCATATTTGTTGAAGCTATCATTATATCTTGATAATGAGACAAAATCTGTGAATAAATGTAGCTCTCCTGCCTTTTCCCTGTGCAAACTAGAAACAATCAGAGCTAGGAGGTGGGTGTTAGCGCTGTCAATCACCCTCCATGTGGCGCTGCTCATCTTTACCTTGCTCTCTACTACGCTGCAGCTAGCATAGCCTGTTCTGAATGCTAAGGCTAGTTAGCATAAGCACCAATGATGGCGGATGAACAGTTTTTCTGGAACTTTAAGATGTTCCTCTGCCACATTTAGTAGGGACTACACGTGGTTGATTGACAGCGCTAAGGCCCGCCTCCTGGGTCTGATTGGTTGTTTTTGGTCAGGAGCGATGAATTTCGGCAGTAGTAGCAGATCTTTTCACAGTTCATCTGTCTCATAACAAACTGTTACGACAAGTTGACAGTTTTAACAAATATTTTAAAAACCTTTTCTAAAATAAAATTTTGTACTGCAGCTTTAAGGGGAATAATTTGACATCCAGCCACATATTAGTGTCTCAGTTTATCTACAGCAGATGTAACTCAGCCAAATTTTGGATTTTGTTTTTTGAGCCCAGTAATTTGCCAGAAATCCAGTCAGATGTTTTGCTGTACACAGAACGAATCCTTTCCTTAAAAATTAACTCAAAATGTTCTGACTTTCACCTTCACTAATTTGAAGAAGCTGTTTACTGTCAACACGTCTTTGTCACATGATGAAAACGAAATACGCTTGCTGACGTGTTTCAAACACCTTTAACTGAAGACGCTTTGATTATGTTTCAGCCGTTCATGTATCATGAAAGAGAAGTAAATCTTTCAGTCAGTGTTCTGGCTGTTATCACTCAATTTGCTGCCATGTAAAACAAACATCCTGAGGCGATTTTGACTTGATCTTTGGGTAAAACCACAGAGTTAAACACAACTAACTACATCCAGATACGGTGAGTCAACCTGCAGCCGTAAAGTCATATTTAATTAAACATGTTGATAGATTTTAACTGCCTATTATCACTTTTATGTTTGTAAAATTAGCTAAAATTTATTAGCTAAAATTGTCCTTTCTCCTTTTTTTATTTTTGATGTTGTACATTGTTATTTATCTGCTTTGCAACTGCAATAAACTTGTGAAAGTTGTGAAAATAATGACTTTCTTGGTTTGTTTATCAACGTTTTTGTCACTTTCAAAGATAATTTGATTTGTAAGTTTTGATGCTTTGAGCATATTCCTCAAGTTGAAAGGATTCAGGGGCCAAAATTGTATTTTTTCTCCAATTAGAAAACGCTGAAATATCTTGGTGAATTATTTCTTTTTTTTACCTGGACAACAATAAATAAAATGTAATATTTGCTTTGCTTTGCCATTTAGTCCAGATGTGTCAAACTGAAGGCCCGGGGGCCAAATCTGGCCCGCCGTAGCTTTTCATGTGGCCCTCTAGACTCAAAATAACATCAATAAGTCCATCCAGGTTTACAACTAATCTGCAAAACTCACACAAAATCAACATATTTTTTATCTTTACTGCAAGTTTTTTTCCAAATTGGCCAAAAACATTTGGTGTAAGCTGCCTCGGCCTTAACTCGATGATAAGCTATAGTTCGTGACCAATACGGCAATTAATAAAAAGTCACTTTTAACATCTTATATTTTACAAATTTTTCTAAATTAGCACCACAAAGTCTGTGAAAATCCTGGATGGACCGATCAGTGTGAAAAGATATTCAAATAAAATATTTAACACTTAATGAAGGCTGAAACAAACAGCTATTGATATTTTAGGAGATTAATGGGTTTTATCAATACATTGTGGCTCAACCGGCACTTTGAGAACAATCAGATTTTTGATTTGGCCAAAATAAAAATGCGTTTGACGCCCCTTGTTTAGTCACGTAACTTTTTGGGCTTATTATTTTCTATTTTTTGAGCCTTTAAAATGTTTTTAGGTTTTGGTTTGCAGTTTTCTTTTACAAACTTTTGCTGTCTTTAGCCAAATTTCATGGATGGGTGTGCCAAAGTGTGATTTTGAGTAAAAACTCGCTTCATGTTTGTGGCATGACGTATTATGAGATAAAAATAAAATTGAGTTAAACTTTTGTGTTGTACTCATCCTAAGGAAGTTACAAAAACCATCGCCGGGCCAAACTTCTTGAATTGTGATCAACGGCCATTCAAAATCAACCCAGGGACCACAAACGGCCCACGGGCCGCTCTTTGAACACCCTTACTTTATAGTGAATGGAACATAAACTGGTTCTGCTCTAAACTAAAGCATTTTAATAATCTGTTTTCTGAGAACTGAGATGACAGGTGGCGTCTACAGCTGTCAGCTCATGGGAACAAACTGTTTTTCTTCTTCTGCTGTTGAATATGAGCGCCTGCATGTTTGAGCATAGCCTGCATTCTTTCCATCAGCTTTGTTGTCGGCTCAACGCTCCAACTTGTTTACACGACTGTCTGACATTCCCACTGCAGAAGGAAACTTAGACGGTTATGAGGATTTCATTGTGCTAATAGTTTTTATCTTGTCTGCAGGCGATCTGAGCATTAACTCCCTTCTGTTTAGGCGCTCGACTGGATCACTAATTGCTTCTATTTTTTACTTTTGGTAAACAACACATTCAGGTTTACACAAAAAATGGATCTGCGTCATTTATAAATAGCTAAAACCTGGCAGGGCGTATGGAAAATTTCTTCGTGGGATAGTTAAGAGGTTTCACATTCTTAATATGGGGTTTGTAGAGTTCATAGTCATTATCTTACCTCCAACAAGGAGCTTTCTGCATTAGAAAAACTCCAAAATAACACTGTTATGCACTTACACTTACACAGCAATTACACTGGTATTATTGTGTTTACACATAAGTCTTAAGTTGTTTACTCTGGAGATAATGTGATTGCAGTTACGTTCCCAAGCAGGGCAAGTTTATTTACATAGCACCATTCATACAAGGTAATTTAAAACCATGTTTTCTTTTACGGGTAAAACAAAAATTAGCAGGTATTTAACCCTTTCATGCATGAATTATGATCCTTTGTGTCTGAATTTTTTTCCATTTTTCAAAATATTTTTCTTAAGGCATAAAAAAGGTAGGAAATTTTTTTTGTAAAAAAAAAAAATATATATTTTTTTTATGTGATCAATTGTAATTTTGTCCAAATACAAAGTTGCTATTTGAAAAATACATCAGTAGTGTTGTTCCTTAGGGGTTATCTGATGTCACAATATTTTTTTTACTTGCAAGAGTCGTCTACAGTAGGAGGAGGACCGGGTCGGTTCTCATGCTTTTTTGTTTGTCATTTTTGTTACATTGGATGTAACAAAAATAATTTCTTGCATTTGCAGCTGATGGCCAGTAGTTGATAATGTATTTTATGATGCATTAGTGTCCACTTCAGTGGTCTGTGTGCATTTATAACATAAAAATCCACAGGAAGCACAAGAAAATGGCTTTTAGGTAGCTGTCCACTGTAGTGACCACTATGCATGAAAGGGTTAAACACAGCTATAGAAACACCATTCCAATAATCCAAACAGAAAAGAAACATTCTCATTATTCTGCTGTAGGCCCGGATTATATGGCTGAAAAATGTATCAGGATAAAATTGTTTACATTACAACGACATATGTAATGTTGTTTTGCTCAGATTTTACCAAGTTTTAAATGATTTAGATCACAAATGTTTATTGAACAAGGCCACAGCAACAATGTATGAAAACCCAATAAATGCTCCTTTGCTAAAAAAATAAAATAAAATATTGAAAAATTGATTACATTAAACAGCTCTTGAGTTACGTTCACATTGGAGCCTGAAGTGACTCAGTTCCATTTTTCTTTGCCTTTATTCGACCTGAATCTGATCTTTTTATTTATTTATTTTTAGTTTATTTGGCAGGGACAGGGGCTGCACAGTGGCGCAGTTGGTAGCACTGTTGCCTTGCAGCAAGAAGGTCCTGGGTTCGATTCCCGGCCCGGGGTCTTTCTGCATGGAGTTTGCATGTTCTCCCTGTGCATGCGTGGGTTCTCTCCGGGTTCTCCGGCTTCCTCCCACAGTCCAAAAACATGACTGTCAGGTCAATTGGTTTCTCTAAATTCTCCCTAGGTGTGAGTGTGTGTGTGAATGGTTGTTTGTCCTGTCTGTCTCTGTGTTGCCCTGCGACAGACTGGCGACCTGTCCAGGGTGTACCCCGCCTCCCGCCTGGAACGTAGCTGGAGATGGGCACCAGCAACCCTCCCGACCCCATTAGGGACAAGGGTGAACAGAAAATGGATGGATGGATGGATGGCAGGGACAGACACACATCGACATAGACAAACTGAACAAAACAGCAGTCCCATGTTTGCGTCATAGTGCTAATTCGCAGCACTTGTCCCTAGATGGGCTTTTAAAAAGTACTTCTAAAAGTTAAAATGATAATCATTTAAAATAGCACAGCATAACGTTGACGACATCCACAAACAGTGAAACATCAAAAATGGGTACAGTTCTGTTTTTGACATAACCAGAGTTTTGTTTGTTTCTTGAACGTACTAAAACTGGTTACAGACTTTAAATCAACAGGAAGTGAGTTAAAACTGCAAATCCTCTCAAGGACAGGAGAGCACTTTGAGCAAAAGCGGTTCTTCGAAAGGGGACCTTACAATTTCCATCTGAAGCTGCTCTAGTAGATCTGCTATTGCCCTGCAGTCTCTGTATGCAATTGCTTAATGGTGTAGGTGCATATCCACTTAATCCATTTTCAAATGAGACCTGAATCTGAAGAGAAGGACCTCCTGCAGCAAACAGAAAGAGGCAGGGATGGACCACTGTCAGCCTCATACCTTATTTGGAAATGGGACCATTGCACTCCGGAAGTGAAGGGGGCGCTATTTCCTATATTATATTATATTATATTATATTATATTATATTATATTATATTATATTATATTATATTATATTATATTATATTTAGTCGTATCTTTTCGAGCCTGCTACAGCCTCTAGTAGCGTGGTGGTGGTAACACAACTAATATAATTACATTACTAAATCAGAATACTTTTATTATTTACTATTAATTTCGGCATTACAGGAAGCGTAAAAGATAAATTATCTTATAAAACACATATTTTTTCATTTTCTTTAGGATGTAGAGCTAATTAAATGACGTAAACAATAATTTTATGCATTTTAAATAATATATTTATTTCTCCATCAGTTATAGGAAGAACAAAACAAATAAGGAGACATGAAAAACAATATGATCAACTATAATAACAATACAATTTGCAATGTATACGTAAGAAATTTAATTGAGCAAAAGCCAATAACGATCAAATTAATTCGGTACACAGCAGAATAACAACCCAGGGTTAATTTTTGTTGTCGGTTTGAATTTTTCAGATCGGGCTGGAAGGAATCCCGGCGTCGTGGCTCAGCAGAACCTCACGGTCCACCTCCATGCTGGCGCACGCCAAGATGGCGCTGTCCCTTTGTTGATGCTTTTTGTCAGAATCTGTGTGACTTTATCCACAACAACGCAGAAGCACAATTTATGCTGTTATGGGAAGATGTCTTACTTGGCCTCACTAAAAGCTCAACAGTTCAGAGTTTCTCATAAATCCTTTATTGTCACTAGCTAAATATCATATTCATTGTTCCAGGTAGGGGAAGCCATGCCTTGCTGCATTTTACAATGAAGTTAAGTTTTATATCCAGACTATCAGAGACTCTGACAGAAAATAGCTATTAAAACAATTGAAATCTGTATTGCTTTAAATGAACCCTTAGCTTTTTCTTTATCTTGAATATGTTTATCTGTATTTGTTTTTTCTTGAGGCAGAACAAATGAGGTATAACTCTGTCGTTATACCGTGTGTCTGCAAATAAAGTTTAAAAAACAACATCCGCCCCCTCTCCCTCCCCCTCACCCAACAGACTTCTTGTGGCTTTGATGTCAAGCTGTGATGTCACTCATCCTGTCTGTGACATCACAGCCGCCTGTCTTTGTATTCCCAGATTCCACAGAGAAATCCATTTGCAGTCTTCAATCTCTAACAGAAAGGAACAATGGCAGAACAGCATTTATTATTCGAGAACAAAGAGATTATGGAGAAGAGCAGCGAATACTGTAAGCTGACTGAAGATAATAAGCAGCTTCAGGAAATGATTCAGAATCTGAGGCTGAAAATTGAGCAACTTAATGCCAGAAAAAATGACAACAACTGGCAGGCAGAAAATAAAGTGTTGGCCAATGAAAATGATTGCTTGAAACAACAAATTAGGACTTTGAATATTAAATCACAGAAGGCTAAAGCGATTATTACAAAACTTCAATTGGAGAAAGATGGCCTGTCAAAATATAAAATGGAACTAGAGCAGAGAAAAGCTGCAATTCAGAAAACATTGAAGGATTCAAAGAAAGAAGCATCGGCTCAATTGGACTGGCTTGGCAAGACAAACAAAGAGTTGACTGAAGAAATTGTTGGATTGAAATTAAAGATGGAGAGAATTAAAAGCGAGAAAGAAAATTCAAAGAATGAGCCACAAGACGAACAAAAGATGGAGAAAACAGAGAATCAGACCCCAGAAGAGGAACCTAAAGAAGAGAAATCAAATATATTAAAGGCAATTGGGAGAACATTTGTAAAAATGTATCAGTCAGGGACTTTAAGATATTGGGTGCCACCCTGGATATTTTAATTTCAAAATAAAATGTCAGAATAACGACCACAAAAGCAGGGTAAGATTCAGATGAAGCTTGAGAGCAGAGGCAGAAATCTGCGGTTTCCAGCGGGAGGGACGGACATCAGAAGACCGTGACCACGGCAGGCTCCTAGGAGTCTCACATCTTTTCCAGGACTGTGTCTCCGACCCGCCTGCTGGAAACCAGCTGCTGACGGGACGTCCGTCAAGGGGGGACAAGTGAGTAGCGTTTAAATTAAAAAGTGAGCGAACGATTGAGGGTCGTTGGGGTGTAAAACCCCATGAATCCTAGGCACTGATAGGTAGCAGAAGGACGGCGGAGTCCGCGTAAACTGAAAAACCCGTAATACCAAGTGTGTGTGTGAGTGTGAGAATACTTGGAGGAATTTAAATACCACTAGGTATTTGTCCTCATACCAAACGGCAGGAGTGCAAACGGTGAACCTCTGGTGGATGCATGTAGGCAAGAATTTCCCACCTGAAAAGGTTGAAGAGGGAATTACCACAACAGGGGATTGATCACCGTCCTGCTAAGAATTTATCCAGTCTTTTAGAGTCCACCCTATGTGTTTTTAAGACTGGAACGAAATTGACTAAATTGCTCAAAATGGGAAAAGGGAATAGCAAATTAACACCGAAAGATAAACTCCAGTGTAAGGACTGGAAGTTTATGGAAAGACAAAACCCTAACTCAGTAAAGAATTTAAATAAATTGATAGAAAAATATAACTTTCAGGGCCAATTAAACACTCAAAAAAAGAACTGATTGAGTTATAGGAGGAAGTATGACAGAAAACAAAAATCAAATCAATAAAAGATGAGTAGTGAAGGAATGGGCGAGTTAGAAAAGTGGATGGAGGAACTAAAAAGAGAGAAGAAGGCAATCAGAAAAGTTAGAATAAAACAGGAGAGCAAGAAGAGTGAAGCAGATCAGGCAGCAGAGCAGGGAGGAGCTCAGGTAGGAGTTATAAGAAAAAAGCAACCAAATACAGAAAGAAAATTTTAAAAAGAAGATTTTGAAGATATAGAGTATAGATAAATAAATAAATGACTAAGTTCACTCCATCGATTAAGTTTTGACATAAGGGTGTCTATATAGTCTCTATTGTTCACTTATTTATGTTACTGAAGCCTGATTCTAATGCTGTGAAGCATTATATTTAGTATCTTGGTTAAGGTGTAGATTAAGTTTAGACTGAGGTTAGGAGTAGTTTTGTGTTCTGGTAATGTCAAGGTCTAATGGTGCGTTCACACCAAACACATTACGCGCATCAGAAACGTGTCCAACGCTTCAAGTTCAGCGCATGTCCACTTTGCTGCGTTCACACCAAACGCGTTTTGAGCGTCAGGCGCGTCTAGTTTACAGTCAAAGTCTATGTGGAGGCTCGTCAGACGCATCAGCTCTAGCTTCTGTTTTCCGTTGGACGCTCCAATAATAGTGTGTTTGGTGTAAACGCACCATTATGGTGCATTTACCACGAGGCAATAAACTACTTTAAATAGTCAAGATTACTGTCCTGTTACCACTAAGTTACTGGTATGACTTTCATTTCTGTGTTGACACATTTCGAGCTGAAAAACAGGGCTTGCAAATATCGTCAGGCTAATAATTAGCTGTGCCAAAATAAGCATCCCTGCTAACTCAGACAAATAGTAAGCCTTTCTGCATAATCACACCTATTCTACAAACTACTGGTATGAGTTTTATATCAATAAGATTATATTTGTGGGAAGTAGACGGGACATGTATATATCGGCAAGATAATAATTTGCTTTGCCAAAAAATTCATCTCCCTCTTATCTTGTAGAGATAAAGAGTTAAGAGTGAAATAACCTTTTCTACATAATCACACTTGTCCTATGAGCTGCTGGTATAAGTTTCATATCAACAGGACAATAGACAGGGGAAGCAAATATTGTCAGGCTCAGACATTAAAATGCATCTTTTCCTATATTAATAGACTGGACAGTTATCAAATGTGGACCTGTTTTCTCATGCTTTAAGTCAGGGGTTAAATAGAACTAAGATAAAATTGGACTTGTTGATTTTTATATTAAATGTATGTCACTTTTACAAACTATATTATGAATAACCTCAGAGTTTTTAAGAATGTGCAATTTCAACATCACTTTTACTCAGTTAAACATTTATTTAAGTGCATTGTGCATAAGAACTGATCACAGTGATTGCACAATGTTGCAAAACATTTATTCACAGTTTTTGGAACTTAAACATTGACAGAATACATTAAACAGATACAAAATAAGAAATGATTTAAAATAAATTTTACACATCTGGGAACCAATTTGAACAAATTATTTGACTTCACACATTTGAAATTTTAAGTGGCAGCTGTTTTAAACAGACAATTGATTAAGTAGATTTTCTTTTTGATGCATAAAATGTAAACATATAGAAAAACTTACATACATAACATGTATAGCATGCATGAGAAATATTTTACTCAACAAAATTCTTCTGTTGTAAATCTGTTACTGACTAGCACTAACTTTAACAGAATGAATTCAGCAAATATTCAAAGCTGTGTTTTTTAATAGTGCAACGTTGTCAGTAACTTTCCATAGGATTTAGTTTTACTCAGATTTTGCTCCTGAAACTTGGCATCTTTTAGCCTGGATAAGAACATCAACATCAGGCATCATGTCCTGAGCAGCAGCCAGTTTCAGAGTCTCATTAAAGTGCTTATATGTGAGCTTTGAGCGCAGCTTTGTTTTATTTATATTCATTAGTGAGAAAATTTGCTCACAAAGGCAAGTTGTCCCAAACATGGACATTTTTGCAGCCAGTGCTGTCAATGTAGGACATCCTGGCAGGAGACACTTGTAAAATGTGTCCAAGCCAACTGATGCAAATTTGTCCTTCAATTCCACATCACACTGCAAATCCAAGATTTCAAGCTGCATATCAACGGGGATATCAGAAGCTCTGACTGTGAGCCAAAAACTGAGAACTGTGGCTCGGGTTCGCTAAATACTAAAATGCAGCATCACTACGTTTCACCACAGCATCACTGGCGTCTCGACTCCAGGTGAAAACAGATTGCTGTTTCCTCAGACTCGTTTCTCAGTTCTCACTTCTCAGTGTCTTGTATGTTTCGCCATGCTGAGTTTTATAGTGGCCCCGAATATTGTGTTCCTTAAGCACCAAACCTGCTGTTTTCCATTCACCTCCGTACATCCTGAACCTGTCAGCGACGTGGTGAGGAAACCCAAAACTATGGGAAAAGATACCTGCACTCCACACATTACAGAGCTTACACAGGCATAACTTTTGGTTTATTTTTTTGTACCTACGTTTCCTTTGTCAAAACTTATTATGATTATTATGATTTTGTCACTGATGTTTGTAGGACCACTTCCAGATCCCAACATTCTGGTATCAGGAGAAAAACTACGCCAGATGGAGTCCCAACCACTTATGGCTCTTGTCCTAGATGGTTTTTCAGATTTGGAGCTGGTTCCATCCAGATTTGTTCCTGTGCCACAAGACTCACCAGTGTCTCATCAGTGCCCACCTGACAAGTCCTCTGGTAGCATCATTCTGCACCACATGGCTCCAGACTTCCCTTCTCTTCCTTTGTGTGTTTTGTGCCCAAACTCAGTCAACTTATGCATCTTCAGTCTCTGCAAGTGTCACTGGAAATGTCTTATGAAATAGAGGCCAGAACAAGAGAGCAGTCCAGATGTCCTGCATTGGTACTATTGAAGACAGAATCTTTAAAACTGTTTGCTTTAGTGAAATGACAATATAATAATAAATGTTACTTTAAACTTACTTTATTTTGACAAACAGCTAATTGGTCAAACCAGTAATTAAAGCAGCACTCAGTAACATATTTTAAACATATTTCATTGTCATGTCAGTATAATCTGTAGGAGGCGTAACAGGGCCATCATAGATTAAAAAATAAATTCTGCCAAAATCCTCAAATTTTGAGATACAACTCAGAAATACTCATGGAAGTTTATTTACATTTCTTTGTCTTAAAAGTCAACATTTTTATTTTTTTTTTCTAGAAAATTTCTGAGATTGATCTTAAAATCTGAGTGGAAATTTACTATAAGTTTTTTATTATTTCAACCTTTATTTTCTGTAATACGCCACTGTAAAAATGAGACATAATCTGAAATAATCCAGCTGCTCTGCCTACTCCCAGTACAAACTGCAGAAACAGCCAATCAGAGCCAGGAGGCGGAGCTTAACGCTGTCAATCACTCATTCAGGTATGTCCTGCTAAATTTGCTAATAGAGAAAAAACTTCGAAACCGTTTATCCGCGGCCATTCGTGGCTATGCTAACTAGCCTAGCATTCATGTCAGGCTATGCTAGCTGTATCTTAAAGAAAATATGGTGTTTTATAAGATAAACTATCTTATAAAACACCATATTTTTTCATTTTCTTAAGGATGTAGGATGACATCCGACCTGAACGTCATCGATACTCGACAAACGTCACTATTCTGCGTCTTGATATGCGCAAGCGGGAAGAAAAACAACAACCATGGCGGACAATAATAACGAGGATTAAGCTATTAATGTGCTGGTTCCGGTCGGACAACAACTTTAAAATCATAAGATATGCTCCGCTGTTAGCATCCGTGTTTGCAGTTTTTACTTCTGCAAACACTGAGCACTTCTTCCTCTTCTTCTTCTTTATGGCGGTTGGCAAAAAACTGAGCACGTGCTCTAAGTGCGCCCTCTACTGCGGATGCGGTTCACTTTTAGGTTATTTGCAGTTCACACTGGAGATCTCATACAAGTCGTATTTATTTGGAAATGTGAACGACCACGGCAAAACAAGTATTTATATGTTTAATAAAAAAATCGGATTAGGGTCACTTCAGGCTGCAGTGTGAACGTAACCTTTTTGTTTTATTAGATGCCATGTTTACTAACTACTAAGTTATTTTTCCACCAATAAATTTCACGCCTTGCAGGCATTGTAATCCAGTCATAAAGTTGAACATGGAAACTTGCGCAAGTTTGTAAATGGAAAAATGGCAGCCGATGTTTGCTTTGATCAAACATGGAATGTGACGCCGCTTGTCACATTCACAGAAACCAACCTGGCAAGTTTTCCAGCCAAATCAACAGCTCAGCGGTTTAAACCTGACACCTGCATAGGGACTTGTTTCTGGGAAATAAATTGATAGTTTGGCTTCAACAGAATTAGTTTTGTTTTGATCACTTGATTTATTGAGAATCGTAACTCTGGCATCGTAGAGAAGACATTTTTGATCTGTCATTGCTATTAGGTTTCATTTTCTTCTTTATTATTACTGTGAAAAGGAATATTTTTTCCTCATAGTTGCAAATACTCTGCAAAGGAAATAGGCAGCTTACTTAAATATACTGAATAAAAATAAAGTGAGAAGTCTGTGGACTCATTATGTTTATCATTCAATGACAAAATGAATTAATGAAAAACCAATAAACCGTAAAAAACCTCAGCAGTTATTTTTGTTTGCTTTCCCGCATGCAGTGGGAAAACAAGCTGACCAAATGTGCTGGGTTGCTAGGTAACGCTGCAGTGCGTAATGTGACGTAACAATCAAAAGGTTTTTGACACCAAAGAAACATTAACGTATTGCGAAAGAACAACTCGGTGTTTTGTTTTTTTAAAGCAATTGGGTTGTTTTTAGAGGCAGTAAAAACCCAAATGGAAGAATAAAAACCTGTAAAAAGTGAATTTTGCATAATTGATGCCCTTTAAAGATGTCCAGAGAGTCAGCAAAGCTATCTGCAGGAGCAAACTGTTCCACAGGTTAGAGGTCACAGACTGAAAGGCCCTGTCCCTGTGAGTTAAAGCAAAATACAAGAAAGGACCAGAAGATTCAGGGATTGGGATAAAAGTCACCGAGCTGTAGAGTGTTTGGTGAGAGGAATAATGAGAAGCATGGCCTGCAGCAGAGAACATTAACTGCTAGGTGCTACTAGGACTAGACGATTTAGTAGGCAGTTTTGCTACTGGGTTCAGAATAGGCGTGAAACTGATTATCTGTTCAGACTGGTAAAAAGAGCATTGCAGTCATCCAACCGTGATTACACAGAAGCGTCATTAGTGTCCTCTACCCACTGTGTGGTCTCTTTGCAGAGATTCCTGCATTGCTTTAGCACGGAGCCCCTATCTTTATCTGAGCAGTTTCCCCCATGGCACAGCATGTAACAGCTGCAGTGCTTCAGAAGAAGCTTTTACTGGATCTGCAGAGCAGAACAGGTCTTGTAAAAAAGCCAAATGCAACGGAAACAACTCAAACCAGAAACATATCAATCATCTCTTGTCGTGAACAAGAGATGATTATCACATCGTTCTGTGATAAAAACGTTCTTGAGAATCAACGACCCGAATACCAGCTGGTTCTTATCTTGGGGGTTAAATCTGTTGGAGACGCACAAATACGACTGCGAACAGATCCGTTCATAGTTTTACTCTCCCCTGTTGCTGTTTTGTTCCATCATGTCAGTATTAAAGTGGCATTTGTGCAGTTGGTGGAAACATTTCTGTCATATCGGATCTATGTTTGGCTCACTGCCCCACATAATATCTTTTCCAAGGACTTTGAATTACAGATTTTTATCTTAGAGGCAGATAAATACCAGTGCCTTGAGTGGCCTGGTGAAACTCTACTCACAAGGACAGCCTGGAGATATTTCTTTGTGTCTTCACGACACATTACAAAGGCCTTTTGTTAGTCAACCTGTCATATAGGTCAGGTGTTGACTGAAAGGATTTAAAAGGCTTTTTTCATAACTTATATAAACAGTGAGGAGTATCTGGTGCTATCAAAGTTACAGTCAAAAATTAACAGCAATAAAGTCGTATTTTCACCATTTCATTCATAAAAATGAAAAAATGTCACAGTTCCAAACTAATTATTAATTTAGAAGCAGATCAGACTCCAAATTAAGGATCTGATCTGTTAAAGGTTTGCACGTACAAAAACAGGTTCAAAATTAATAGCATGTGCTAACTAGCTGAATCCATTAGCCATGTCTGCCTTTATGAATGTGAAAACCATATTCTGATATCAGAAGGTTCTGATTATTGGGAGGAGGCTACACAAATGTAATGACTTACCAATCGAAAGGCCATTTATTAAGCATGAACCAGATAGCGGGTGCTGTTTTTGCATCTATAGTTAGCAGGTGCAAACTGGCGCCAAAAATGTTGCCAGCAACTGTAGTAAGAAGGAGGAAGATAGACTTGCTGGTCCAATATTTAAAACATTTAAAAAACATGAAATCAAAATAGATTTGAAATATTCTCTAGCATTGCCAATTTTGAGCTGCAGGATTAACGAGTAATTGGAGCGCACCATCACTTTATGGCAGCATAGTACCAAGGAAAAGAGCTGAGTGTGCATCTAAAGTTTGACAGGTGTCTGGCAGAGTCAGAGGTGTGAGAGATGAGAGCGTGGGTGTGAGAGATTTCACCGCACATGCCGCAAATTATTCTTCGTTCACATAGAAGTGTGCGCTCAAATCAATCTTACTGTGCACACAGATTGGTCACTGTGCTGAAATTTGTGGCACAGATAATGAGAGGGGTTGAAACAGGAAGAAACTTTGGAATTATTTATCATATAAAGATTTTAAAAAATGCAACGAAGCATGGACTGTAATAAAAATATATATGTTTAATTCAGGTAGCCAGTTTCCAGCCTTATTGTTGCCACCAGAATACCACAAAATATTGTGAATTAAATGTTTTAATCACAATAAAATACAACAAGAACAATTCACAGGGTAATAATGCAATGGATTAAAATGTGGCTCCGAAGAGGAACAGGTGCACCTTCTTCAGAAAGAGAAACCTAATGTAACATAAAATATCACTCTAGTAGTTTTATTTGTTGAATATAAGCCTTACTTGTCTGAAGAAGCACTTGAATGCAGGAATGATATGGGGCACCCGTGTGAATCAGAAAGAGTACATTTCCATTCTTTTGTTACGTTGATACATAAAACCAGTGTAACTAAGGGTCAAGGGATTTATTCAGCAAAAGTTGAATGGCTCTTTAAACTAAGACACAGTCCTTTTTTTCCCAGTGACAAAGGCAGACGTCATTCTTTGTGCATAAACCATCCGATTAGGATCAAAGTTAATTTTTTCCAGACTTGGCACCTGGTGTTATTTACACCACAGTGTAAAATAGTGTGGTCAAGGAGCCACAAGGTGAACAAGAACAACAGCACCAGCCACCAGTTTCCTGATTCTTCCAATTAACTTTTATTTGCTTCTTAATTCTCTGACAACCACCTTTTTCTTCTGAGCTTCCCAAAACACTATTTTTATAGCGAATTGGCAACACACCTGCACATGAGTGCACCAAGCCACAATTAAACAGGTAAAAAAACAATAAAAAACAAAGTCTAAACAGAAACAAAAATACAATTATTAATCTAATTTACAAACTCATCTACATAATGAAATAGTCTGCAAAATAAACCCTGTAAGATAACTCAAAAAGTTACTTTAAAGAAAAAACAAACAGATCAATATTCAAAGAAAACCCTCTAATTGGTAGAACCCAGCAAGGTAATCGGTGACATCATCCAGCCATTTAAGCAGGAAATACTGGGCCGGCCCGTCCAATACTCCTGCCCTGCTGCAGATCTACAAGGGACAAACAATGGTAAGTAAAAAGAAACACAAATACCATGAATATACTCTGAAACAAAATAAACAAGTTCAACCAATAGTAAATGAATCAGAAATAAGAATAAGGGACAAGTGGTGAACACAAACTGAACCACTTTGTCACACACAGTAAACGTTGTAAGCTTTCATTCCAGGTCTTCATAAACTGGACTAGGAGTTGTTGCTCCCTGCTCTTTCTACGTTTTGCTTTATAGTCATTGTTGAGTTTTTTATGGCTGCATCGTACAAACTACTGGTTCCAAATCATGCAAGTACCAGTTTCGATACTTTTGACTTGAGACAAATGCTCTCAATATTGTTCTAAAACTCTTTACCCATCTGGGAAATGCAAACTTAACTTGTGTTTCCACAAGGATGATCAGATTCCTTGTTGCATCACCAACAAGGAATACAAACCCAAATTCCAACGCTTGACTTCTGAAATATTTTAACAATGATTATATTTGGCAGCTGTGCTATTCTTGCCACTCAAAGATCTAAAAATAGATTTCGAAACTATCTATAGCCTTGCTCAAGAATCTTTGTTACGATACCATCAAGAACATTTTAAAATGAAGCTTAAGAATCGTTTGTTTACACATTCTTTAATTGGTGAAAAGAAAAACACACCTGGTTACAAACTTTTGTATAAATTATCTGAAAAGTGTGCCACACATTTTGAAATATACTTTGTAGAAGCACCTTTCAGTGTTTTTGAGGTATGTCTTTGGAAAATAGCTGAAGCAAACGTCAGATTTGCAACTGCTTCTCAATTGGATTAAGGTCTGAACTTTGACTGAGCCATTCTAATCTGGATATGCTTTGATAAGCATGCTTTCGTTCTGGTTGTGTAAGGTTCCTCTGCTGCTGAAGGTTTAAGTCTTTTGCAGTTTCCAAAAGCTTTTCTTTAAGGATTCTTCTTTATTCAGCACTATCCATCTTCCACAACTTTGCTAAACTCCCTTAGCATGCTTGCTACAAGGCTAATGGCTTTATTTTATTTTTGTTGCCACTTTTCAATAAAAAGTGAATTTATTGATTGCAAGACTAATGGTTACCATTTAGACATATTCTCTGCAGTTTATCTCAAATTACAGTGGCCCTCTTGAGTGTTTCTCACAATAGAGAGACATACAGTAGTTATGCATGCGACGCTTTGCTTTAGTATAAATCTCCTGTGAAGTTTGTGCTTGCAACGTGTCAAAGACAGGGAAAGTCAGTATGGCAGGAAACACTAGTAGGTTCACATTTCCAGAGCTAAAAATAGAACATGACTAAATAATGAACAAATAAAAGACTGTAAAGTCATAATAAATGACCACAATGAGACTGAAGGTGGCAATAAAAGGCATAGCCATAAATTAAAGAAAATCTTGCAGCCTTGATGTGTGATTATATTTATAGCAGAGAAATTGTATACCTCTGCAATAAAAATCATGCGTCAGAGCCTTCTCCAGAGTTCAATGGTTCTCTAAGATAAAACTGGGACATTCCCTGTTTTTGTCCCTTGACAGAAAACGTAGTACTTTGTGAACAAAGCATCTGATTAGGACCAAAGTTCATTTTTCCCAGTGTTGGCACCTAGTAACTGTTTAACTCTGCATTCCAGATTTTGCACCAGAGTCTATTTTATCTGCCATAAACTGAACTAGAAGTTGCTGCTTTCTGCTTTTTCTAAATTTTGTTGCATAATCATCTTTATGCTTTTTATGAAGGCAGCGTTTGAACAAGTTGGTTGTAGTATTTGGAACGACTTTCGATGCATTTTGGATCTTAACATGAAACAAATATTTAACTTGAGAGAAATCTCTCAATACTTTTCTAAGCGCTTCAACCATCTGGGAAATGCAAACCCAACTGTGTTACCACAAGGCTGATCAGATTTCTTTTAGGATCTTGACTTGCATCACCAACAAGGAAACAAACGTCACCATTGTAAACCCAAATTCCCATCCTTGACCTTTGAGCGTTATCATGAATGGGTAACTAATTTTAAACACCTGTGCTATTTTTAGTTCGTTGTTTGGTCACCTGTGGTCTAAAAATAGATCTCATTGAAATGTCTTTTCGCAATTTGTAATGACATCATGGGTACATTTCTCAGAGGCTATTAAAATACTTGGTTTGTTGTCCATTGACAGAAATGTCATGATTTACGTTGCGTAAGGGGAAACATTCCTGTCTTGTAGTTTGAGTCAAAGTGAAAGGTGAAGGCCTTTTTGAAATGTGATACGTTTTCTTTAATGTGTAGTGACACTGGTTTTTGTTTTTAAGACACAGGTGCTCACACCTGCATGCCACTGCAATGTGAGTGCAAAGGTATTGACAGCTCCTGAACTTTCTTAACCTTTGACATGTTATAAGCACAAACTTTATTAAGACCCTTTAAAAGCAAATAATACAACTTAACATATGTTTTATTGAACTGGTGGTTTATTTTGGTTTCAATGCTTGGGTTTTCTAACCCCCTGATCTGCATCGTTAGCAATCGTCTCTTTTTTCCAGCATTAAACTCTGATTAGCATTGTGTAGACAAACATAAACAAGCCTTTTTCGGCCTGAATATCTGATGGTCCTGATGTACGTTGCATCCATCTGCTTGATTCGTTCATCAGTTGTCTTTGGCTTATTAAGGTATATTTGGCGAACTGGTAAAATATGAGCATTTTTACAGGGAATCTCAAGTATTTGCAGATTTCTGCTATTTATTATGGTCTCTAACTCCTACAGTACCGGACGGTCGCTGCATCTGTTTTGCGTTCTTTACAATTGTTGTTTGGTTGTTGGATTGAAAGTATGCTACGATCAATTTGTGGTTTCTTATTTATTTTCTGTATCTTAGTTTTCATATCTTTGAAAGTCGCTGTGTACACTTATAGCCATTCATGCATGTTTATCCTCTATTGACTTCAGTTTGTTTTTGAGATATCTTACTCTAATATAGTTTGAGGAATTGTTATATTAAGAAACAGAGGTTAAAGGGCATAATGACGGCTATTTTTCATTTCATCTGGTGTTCTTTCATAGCATTTCTCAGGATATTGTGCTTGATGTTCTTTCTCCTCTCAGATTGCAACACACTCAGACATCTCTGGGGACTGCAAAGGTACAACAGTTGGCAGTCATGTAGAGATGAGATCAATGATTACCTCTTCAAAAGAGTGTTTTTTTAATAAAGTATTGGAAAAAATGGAACCATAAACCATTTTCTAGACAATTAAAAGCTTTTCTTTAACAACAAGATCATATTTTGTATTGTTGGCCAATTTGTAGGAAAAAGGTTTTGCTTATTTTGAAAAGAGAAAAGTCGCTTTAAACCTAGTTCTACCAGATCAAGATTAGCAAATATATAGTGTAGAAATGCAGCCTTAGATGTGCAATTCATTGTGTTTTTGCATGTTTTTCCTGTTGTGTTTGTTCTTGGAGATAAAAAAAAACAAAACATCTGGTTATGGTTGAGCAAACAATACAACTTTACATTAGGAAGGTGTTTTATTTAGCTTTTGCCTTTAAACCATTTTTATTCTCTGGATTTGCTTTACAAAAACAACCAAAGGAGTCAATCAGAAGATAATAGTTTAATACTATATTGTTAAAATATATAGCAAGACATTTTCCCATGTAATAAGTGAAATAATCCACCAGTGGAACCAGAACTTTTTCATCAATATTAAGGAATTATTGGCCTAAAACAAGCTCCTCTGTCTTTCTAAAATGTTACCTGTAAGTTAGTTTGATCTTATTTCAAGTGTGTTACGATATTGGCACAAGAAACTAGACCAAAAATAGTTAATATTTTGCGTTTTTGCATTAGCTTTGATTCAAACGTCACTATCCTGAACTCCAAAGCTGCAGAGTAGAACTCGCCCATGCAGTGGATTATTGGTTTTAGTTGCTTATTCAGCTGATTTCATCCAGATGAAATTTCCAAGCTTTCCGTCAATCATTTCCTGGTTTAATACTGAAGAACATCGCATGGTCTTACTCCACCCAGCCCACCTGGGAAGTCCCACTGCTGGCTTCACGGCCTATTTAAAGGAGGGATCACAGCACCTGATGTGTAGCAATCGCTGAATTCCTTCAGACCTGTTGCGCCTCTGCAGCTTCGTTTACACACGACAGACCAAGACCAGCAGTGGCGTGAGAATGGAGAGCAGCAAGGCGTGTCTCTTTGCAGCGCTGTGCGTCTTCCTCATTGTTTCCAGCTTCGTCTGCAGCTCAGATTCAGGTGAGTGAGTCGGATCCGTGGAGGCGCCAGAGTGTTTGAGGTGAATATTTACAGAAAATGTGATTCGTTAACCGTTGTTTTTTCTGTTCGCAGCGAGCTGCTGCACGAGATACACCAAAAAGAAGCTGTCCTGCCTTCAGGTGAAGAACTACAGCATTCAGACCATCCACGGCTCCTGTGACCTCTATGCCATCATGTGAGTTTGGACGATACTATTTAAAAATTAAAATAAAATAAATTGTTATGTGAGTTTCTGGAGCTGCTGAAGGAAAAACGAAGAGTCTTTTTTAAATAATATGCACAATTAAGTGAGTATTACAATTAATAGATGCATTACAGTTAACATGACAATAACTGTCATGATTGTAGTAATAATTTTCTGCAGAGTGCATGTTTGCATATAGCAAAGTTCTAAACTTTGCTATATGCATCTTAATAACAGTGATCTAAATTTTATTTTTATATATTTCTAATAAAATCTTCCGTCAAGACTTTTAAAAATTGGACTGTTTTTCTTAAAATGAAGCAAATTTACACATATGTTTCAATAAAAAAAAATTAAAAAAATACTTGTTTAATCTTAGTTTATCATGGAGCAGGAAAAAAATCCCAGATGATTTTGGGATGATGAAAAGTTTGAACATCCCTGTATTAAAACTGCCATCATCAGTTGGTATCACCAGTTCAAACCCAGTTTATTTATAATAATATGCATAAATTTGCATTAATTAGTAATTTGTTTTAGTGGATGGGGACCAAAACGGTTTCCAGCCCAGGGCCCACATCCATGTAAATCCGGCCCTGGTTAGATAGTAGAAATGGCTTCTTCAGATGTTAATTCCCAATAAAAATAAAATAAATGATGAGAAAAATCTTGTTAATCATCTACCTTAAATGATTGATAATTTGATCAGTTACTCAGAACTTTGCTCTTAGTTGAGTTAAAGTATGTTGAGGTAGAGCTACTCCTCGTTTTTGGGAACTCTGCCCCGCTCTGCATTTCAGGAACGACAGCTCATGCATGTTTGCTCTCGTCTTGCAGTTTCCACGTCAACGGGAGGTTCGTGTGCGCCGACCCGGCGAAGCCGTGGACCGGGAGGGCCGTGAAGTGCGTGGAGTGAGTATTTTAAACGTCCCTCTTCTCGTCTCTCGGCTCTCGCGGCCTCTTACTGATCAAATCTGTGTTGCTGTTTGCAGTGAGAGACGGAAGAAGAGCGTAAATGAAGTCATGAAGAAACGGAGAAATGACAACAAAACTCAATAACTTGGAGACAAAATGGCTGGAAAATAAGAGAAAATATGTTTAAGGTTCTCTAAAGGTCTTGTTGAATGGTAACAGGGATTTAATGCTTTTCTGTCACCTTTTTTTTGTACATATATCTTTTCTGTTTTATAAACAGGAACGTGTAGTATTAATAATACCTTTACATTTATAATGGTTGACGTAAATGTGCAGCAGAGAGGCAACTTTTATTTGCTGTTTATTTAAAATGCATGTAATTTGTGAGATTTTAACATAAAAAACGTTAAATGGTGTTAAAATGTGTCTAATAAAGCTGGAAAAATGTCACTGTGTATATTTGATTTTATTTGAGAGTTTCAAACATTTAATTATGAACATCGTTTTAGGTTTCTACACCTTAAATATTTCTTAAATATCTCAAATTCATACAAGATATAATATCTATAATTATCTATTTTTCCGTATAGAAAAAAAGGAAGCAGAAATTGTTTTCACCAACATAGGAGGTTTCTTCTGTGCGCCAACAATTAAAGAACATACATATGAACATGTAAAGCAAACATATCTAAAATGTTTAGCTTAGATGTAAATAACTACTTAAAGATAAGTTAAATTAAAAAATTTGATTTAAAAAAAGTTTAATTACTCCTTAACCAAAGAAAATAAACTTGCATTTCAATTTAAAATGTTGCATTTTACAATACAATTTAAATAACCGCTTTTTATTGTTTTTAAATACTGAAACTCTTTATAGGAAAGTTAAAAAAATATATTTTGTTAGTTTTAACTAACTGTGTGAAGTCACTAGTCATAAACTACGATTGGGAAAAAGTCAATATTTTTATACTCACAAACTAGATCCTCACATTTTCATGTAATTTACTCATCTGGCTGAAAAATGTGATCTATAAATAAAAGGTTTTTTTCCTTCTTTAGAAAGTGCAGATAGTTTAAAATCACTCATCTATGTTCACTTTCTGTGAGGAAGTGAAAGTTATTTAAAGAGCTTAAGAGTTGGGACTTTTTCATCTAAATCAAAATGTGTTCAGGTTTATAGTTTTGCTTTCAGTCTGTGAATAATCTATATTTATAAAAAGCTGCTGCAATTTTGTGTTTCTGCATTGCTGATTTATTTCACTTGAATTTAATAGAAATATTTAGTTTTTCCCAGATAATTTGTAAACAAATAATCTTACAATGCTTTAGTAAAAAGCATGCAGTGAATTGCTTTCACAAATAAATTTAAGTTTATTTTCTCATTTTTGTTTTTATTAAAGATTACCAAAAGGCAAAAATAATGCATACATATAATATCTAAAAGGAAAACACAGTTAGAGAAAAAAAGAGAAACAGGATCTGACCAAACACAACTAGAAGTCTGTCAGGTATAGAAACGCAGGTGAGATTTACTGGAAAAATAACTTTTACTGCTATAAAATCATAAAAATAAAAACACAGAACCTTAAAATCAACGGTACAGAAACCAATATTTATCAAATCATGCTAAAGAAAAAGACAGTAAGGTTTCCAGAGCTGTTCTACAATGTCTGAACTTTTAAAAACCTGTTTTTCAGCTCATACTACAATATCTTTTAGTTGATAGAGATGTAAATTAAATCCTCTGTTGTTCACATGTTGCAGAAAATAATCCCAGATCGTCCAGAAGGAAGTCATTATTTGCTCCCTTCCTTCTCATCAGTACGTTTCTGTCACAGCGAGCTGTAATTTCTCCTCATTTGGATCGTTTCCGGTCTGCAGAGCCTTCCTCAGGTTTTCCCAGAATACCTCTGGGTGGCCGGCGGCGCGCGGCCAGCTCAGGTAGGTCTGCTTCTTCAGCAGCTTCCTCATTCGGTGGAAAGGAGACAGCAGGTAGGTGGGAATGTCCTCCAAAAACACCAGGATCAGCACATCCTTCTGCTCGTCAAAGAGACGGAAACTGTGGAGGCCAGCAGGAGAGAAAATGGCTTTAGGAAAACAGTGTTGAGTTTAGGGTTGTTAAAATAATCGACATTTTGATATAATTAATACTGGGGCTGTAACAAGTACTCAAATGATTCGATTTAGCGCACTGTGTTCTGGCCGCGTGATTATTTCAACGCTTTTATTTACACCTATGAGTTGTTGACAAATGCTAAGTTCTAGCAGCATAATGTCCAATTTTCAAGTTCAGTGCAGAGGGATTTCATTGATGATAATGTCCAGGTTTTTTTTGCATTTTTCCGGGGACTAATAAGCATTTTTAAAATGTCTGGTCCGATGCCTGGAGTACGGCAGTCTTTCTCTTCCTGGAGCTGCTGCATGATGGCGGCGCAGAGCGCAGCGGGTGCATTTATACAGGTGGAGCAGAGCTTCATGCAGATACAGATGGAGCTGCTGTAGCTGTATGGATGAACTGGAAAATAAATTTCCTACCATTTCAGTCACAACAAATGGGCGGCGGAGCGTACCGTGGTGGTACATGTATTTTTCTGTGTGCGACAAACCAAATTCAGTCATTCACATGGACATAAAAGCTCTAAACTGCTGGGCACAGTGAAAGTTCGTCTGTTAAATTGACTGAATACATAAACTGTAGTATAGACATATTTTTATAACTATGTTTATGGGCCTGCTGCTTTATTACTACATTGAATATATTTTCAGATTTTTGCATAATTTTGTTCCGGTTAACTTAAAAAGTCAGCTATTTTTGTTACTGGTAAATTTTTTCAGCTACAGAAAAGTAATTGTTTGGGATGCACAAATATGAAAAATTGGGCCGATGTTGCTGTTATGGCAGTACTTACCAATATTTTATTTTATAAAATGTTTTATTCAGTTACTCGAATAATCTTCAGAATAATCGATAGATTACTCAGTTACTAAAATAATCATTTACAACAGCCCTAATTGATACTAAATGAAAACTAGAGTCGTTATCTTTGGACCTATCGAGGAACGATCCAAGTCATGGGGTAGTGCTGGACTCAGACCCGAACCTTTATTGTCACATAAAGACAGTTCAAAATCAGCCTTCTGTCATCTGAAGAACATTTCCAGCATATAAAGGTGGTAAAAACTATTAGACAGCTCTGTTTTCTTTTGCTTACCTGGCTGTCTGGACCTCCCTGGAGCACCACTCGCTCCTGAGATATCTGCGGCTGATCACACAGATCGTCTTCCTGCTGCTATAGATGGCATCTGTGATGTTGTCTATGATGGGCTTCCCTCCAGAGGAGAACAACAAACCGCAGAGGTTCAGCTAATATACAACAGCGACACCCTCTGGAGAACTAGTGACATTACAACGCTCACTGGTTGCTCACTGGTTAAAACTATTTCTTGGAATTTATACAAAACCGTGAATAATAGGTTGCTTGAACTGTTGTCAGTGATGTTGTGACACTTGTTGGAGTCTGACATGAGCGAGCTGAGGCTCATAGAGCTGCACCACTGGAAGGTGGAGCTGTGGTAAAAAGAAATGACGAACTGGACCGACAGCTTGAAGCTTTAGGTGCAGAAACAGCAGCTCTGGGATCATGTTGAGAAAATAAAACCAAACCAAATCCAAAGATGCCTGTTTCAGACACAAGGAAACAAAGGTCTTTCTTGAGCTGCAAAATATTTTAGCTTTGGAGACATCATGCATGCGAGTCTGAAAACAGGATTTGAAACAACTAAACGATATTTGTAAGAATATTTAGGTGATGAAGATGAGATTGCTATACATGCGACTGAAATACAGAATGAGTTGGTGACGCTCTTTACACCAAAACGGTGCCTCCTCTGATGTGAGCACGAGTAAAAACAGTTTTAACATAAAGTGAAGGTACAGAGACCCTTGCATAAGAACTTATAATTCCCCAGTCATTCATTAACTTTTACAATTTGTGTTTATTCTAAGTGGTTAATTTTTCTTGTCTTCAGAGTTGTGGTCTTCAGTTTCAAATTTTCTAATTTGAAACTAAAGACTGTTTTGTTTTTGGTCAACCTGGACTTTCTCTTCTGAGTTTGCTTTACTTCCTGTTTTCGTCCCTCTAATGTTGGCTTATCTTGAGCTTTGTGATTGTACCGTTGTGTATTTTAGGGTCTCTCTACTTTGCAGTCTGATCTTCTCACTTGTCTCTTGTTATTTCTCTCTCTGCTGTTGTGTCTTGTCATTTCTTCATGCTTCTGCTTTCCAGTCTCTGTTTTTCAACTTGCTTCATGATCTTGTTGTATTCTAAATCTTTGACTTTGTTTTTGTAAGTTTCTGTTTGAGTTATTTAATTTTTCACACATATCAAGCCTCCCGCCTCCCCTGATTTGCCATTGGTACAAAAGATTGTGTACAGTGGGAAACATTTAAAACAGTCACCTATGATCTTAGGAATGGACATCCCAGTGAAATTAGACATTCAACCACAGAATGTGGGAAATTTGTGGTCTTTATGTCAAAGTATTCCTCAGACAGAGGTGTTGCTAGCTGTCCAACAGCCAAAGTTTGGACTAAACTGAAGATAATGGCTACAAGTTACTAGAATAATCATATCAACCATGTTAAAAAGCAAATATGTGATTTTGATGTTCCCAAACCAGACACTTTCTCACCAGGAATACTCCTGTAAGTTCTGGACATGAGCTCGTCTTTGTCCCAACAATGCAAATCCAGCTCTTCAAAGCCTCCCCAGCAACCCGTACTTTTGCAAGACCCTCCACAGTATTCACTATGGGGCATACATTCATTCATAAGCTTTCTCCAGATCCAGAAAATTCAGGTGGACTCCACCTAACTCCCATGACACTTCAGCAACTCTTCAAGTCTAAAGACCTTTTCTACCATTGGAAGGAAAATTCCAGTGCTCCCACCTGAATCTGAGAGTCTACAGATGGTTTAACTTTTCTATAACATAATGGTACATGAGGGGAAAAATACCGTTTGTGTGTCAAGTTAAGTGAAGATCCAGTTTGAAGATATTTGGTACACATAGAGACCAACGGTGGGTATGTAAATGGCAACCATGTTAACAAGAAGATTAAATGGTGTGTGAATTTTACCGCATGCAAAGGACACCTCATGGACACTCCAGGCCACCATACCAGCAATTAGCAGAAGGTCTCAGTTTTGGTTTTGAATCAGGTTTTGTGTTCAAGTAGCCCAATTACTCAACATGTGGATCATAAAGTATTGTCAAATATGAACCCAGTGAATACACAAGTAAATCCTCAAATGTAAAATGCTTAGCATGACAACAATATTTAGTACAATTGCACGAGGTGTGCCTTATGTTCAAAAACTGATAGATTCTAGCATCCAACCTCTTTAACATCTACTCTTCCTTTGTCCTGAGCAACTGAACCAGACAAACATTGAGTTTCACGCAAATGTAAAGACTTTTCAGTATGATGTAGGAAAGGTCTTACCTGGTTCAAAGTCTCGATGGTGCAGACACAGCCTCCAGCCCTGCTCTCCTTCCAGTTTGGGTAACAGTTCACCAATCACCCAAGGCTCATCGCTGGAGTTGTAGGAGATAAAGGCGTCGTACTGATGAGGAGCTTGCTTATTTTTGTACTTTGAGTCAAAGAGCCAAGCCCAGAATAGGTAGTAGGCGATGTAAAGTTGGGACCTCATGAAATGGTAGCTGAAGGACATAACCATGACAAAGAGAACCATGCATGTTGTGGACACAAAGCAGATGAAACCCTTATCCTGTAAGCAGGATGTGAAGTCGAAACCCAAGAGCTTTTTGCCTTTGAAGTCATCTGGATAGTTGCAAGAGTAGTTATACGCATCATTAACCTGTGTTTGTGTATTTGCTATTGTCCAGTTAAGGAACCAGGCATTGTCACAGTCACAGGAGAAACTGATATATGTAAAGTCAACACACAGGAGCGATGGAAGCGACTTGATTACGTCTTCAGTGATGACTGAGTATTGGTTGTGTCTTCCCTCCAGGAACTCCAGCTTGGTCAGACTGGCATCTATGAAGAAATCTAACGACTGAAGACCTGTTCGGTGTATGTAGAGGTTTTTAAGGTTTTGAATTGGGGCAAACAGTTCTGAAGACAGAGTCCTCAAATCATTTGACCCAAGATCAAGAGTTTCTAGCTTTGGGGTGTATTTAAATGTGTCTTTATCAATGTAGATAATATGAATTCTTTTGGCATAGAAACTCAGCAAGTTGTTTAAACCTTGCAGGAAATTTGCAGGCAGACAGGACTTTCCAGAAGAGTGCTGACCAATAATAGACAACTCCTCCAAACGGGACAGATTAGAAAATGGTGGATATGTCAGAGGGTGACTGTCAAAATATTTAATGTGATTAGAAGATAGATCCAGTCTTCTTAGATTAATCAGAGCATTGAAAACACCTGACTTTAAGGCCTCTCTTTTGATACTGTTTGTCTGCAAGCAGACATCAGTGAGATTTGTCAGTCCAACAAAACTGTCTTTATAAAAGTCCTTTATTTGATTTTGATGTAACGATAAGTTAAGGAGAGACCGCAAGCTCCTAAATTCCTTTGGTAAAATTTTAGTAAGTTTATTTCCATTCAAATACAGACGTTTAAGGTTTGAAAGATGATTTTCAAAAGATCCATTTAAATGTGCTATCTGGTTGGATTGTAATCTGAGAACTTGCAGTCGTAGCAAATCCTTGAAGGCACATTTGTTCAGAGCTGGGATTGAGTTATTCTTCATGCTTAGTTCCTTCAGCATCGTCTTATTGGAGAAATCTTGACATGTGATTGAGCGGATCGTGTTGCTATCTAGATCAAGCTCAGAAAGATTTTGTAGATTCCTTGTTGCGTTTGGAACAGATGAAAGTTTATTTCTACTCAGACCCAAAATCCTTAAACCTTTTAGCGCTGTGAAGGCATTTTCTTGGATAATTTCTATAGAATTATCTGCTAAATCTAACTCAGTCAGATGGACACATGATTTGAACAAATCTGAATGGATCATCTTGAGCTTATTGTGTCGAAAATGCAATTTAGACATTGTTGGGATGGAGCAGGAAATGTTGATGAGTTGACTTTGGTTTCGTTTCATGCTGTTCATCCGCAGAAAGATGAGCGATGAGTTTACAGCTTTAAATAATTCTTTCATATCATCAAGAGACATAATCAGCCCAGTGATGTCAAGACTGGACACTGTGCTCAAGAAAGTGTGGTTTTTCAGATTCCACCTCATTGGTTTGTTTCCGTTAGGATTGCCGATCTTCAGACAGGTGAGATTTTGGAAGATGTCAGCAGTGATCCTAAAGTCTTCCAAAGGATTAAAAGTCAAATCAAGTCTGCAAAGATTGAGTGAGTTGTTGGTAAGTTCCCATGAATGAAAGGCTTTTAAACTATTTCCTTTAAGCACCAACTCTTGTAGCTGTGGCATATGCTGCAGTATGAGTTGAACATCTGTGGTCTGTTTCAGTTTGTTGTGTGAAATATCCAAAACTTTTAATTTCCTCAAAGACTGGAAAGATGTGGATGACACAGTTTTTATCTGGTTATGATTAATTCGTAACTCAGTGAGGTTGCTCAACCCATCAAAAGCTCTTTCCTCTAGTTTAATAACTTTATTGTTGTTAAGATTTAACTTTTGGAGGGAAGTCAGAGAGGCAAAAGCAGCGCTTTCGATATGTAAAATCTTATTGCGATTCAGTTCCAAGTACACTAGAAGAGGTAAGGGTGTGAAATCTGAAGATCGTATCTTTGTCAACCTGTTTACAGAAAGGTCAAAGCCGGTAACGGTCGGAGGAATATCCTGAGGAATAGCAGTCAGTCGCCTCTGCACACATACAGCTATAGTCTTGCTCAGGCTGCAGCTCTTCAGTGAAAATCCACTGGCAGGAACAGCAGAACAGATCAGAAACATCAAGAGGAAAATCACGTTGCCTTTGGAACATCTTGAATGTCTTTTTGCTCTAGCTACGTCCTCTGATCCCATTTTGTAATCTTCATCGAATTCTGTTTTGTAAACAGCCTCTGGATGAGTTTATCTGCATCCCTGAAAAGTCAGTAACCAGACGAGTGTATAAAATACAAATGTTTGCAACATATTTAGAAGCTTTTTGCATTAAAATATAAATTTTCAGACACTTACTTTTGCTTTTAAGAAATGCTCACATATCAGCGATCTTCACAAAACGATGTGCTGAAAAAGTCTGTACTTGAGTTAGTGTGAGACAATCTAGCTAAGTTTAGAAACAGATCATCTTTCTGCGAATCACGGAGGAAATGGAAATTGCCCTCAACAGTAGAAGAAGAGTTATTTTGGTTGTTGCTCATTTAAGGTCTGCTGCCCTGTCAATGTTAGTGTTTTTGTGAAACATGTATTTTAGAAACTGTTGCATGTCTGTTTCCTGTTCCTTTTATATTAGACAAAGATGGACAGAGTAACAAAATAATGTCCTCAAGTAAAAATACTTAAATTTTTCTTACTCAAGTAAAAGTAATGACTGTAGTAAGAGTGAAAAATGTTTATCAGCTGTTACGAAGACTTCCAAGTAGTTGGACATTTATATTTATGCTTTTATTTTAAAGTGGATGAAAGCCGTTTATGCAGCAGTTTCATTTCCTCATATTCTATTTTTTCCCCAGTAACATTAGTTCAAACTGTAAACATACAGAGAACAAGATACAAATATGAATAAAATATCTAAGGGCATTAGAGAAAAAGTAATTAATGTCAAAATTAAATTGGTGCTCAAGGGTTGTGATCTTTCAACAGCAGATATAATCTAAATTACTAGCATTTAAACCTGATTTTGTGAAGATAATAAAATCTGGAAATTAGTTTTTTGTTGCAGATGTTTGGTAATTTATGGTAAACAGTAAAACAGTTCTATATCAGTAGGGTCACTTTTTCCATTTCAAATAGAACAGCATTTATTGCTGCAGTATTATTATTATTTTTACAACAACTTAACAACAATCGACTGTACTTTGTATCTCTCTGCTGGAGAGACGAACAGAGAAATTTAATTTATGTTGCACCAGTAGGAACGAGGTTTTTCCGTTTTGTGACTGTTGAGTTTTAATAAGTGCGTTGAGGTCTGGCTGATGGGAGCGGTAAAAATAAAAATAGAGAAGTTATTTGATGTTCTGCAGTTTGAGGTATAAAAAACAAGGCTATGTTGTGGCGAGCGCGACAGCTTCTTCATGAACCAAACCAACAGCCCACTAAACTACCAGCCCACCGGAAAAGTTCCCAGTAGTCCCATATAACTGTCTGCCTTTATTATGAGAACATTTTAAAAAACAAACTAAAACCCAATTTGTTCCTCCAAGCTTTTATATACTGACTTTGTTTTGTTTGTTTTGTGCAACTTATGTGTGACTTTCTGTAAAAGCTGCTTTATGACTAACCTTTATTCACTTCCTCTTGTGTCTTATCTAAAGCCTGGCACATCTTCTGTGGCTGTGTGGTTTCTGATATGTAAAATACATCCTGTACTTTGCAGAACTTACTGGCCTCCCACTTCATCGCACTTCTGCAGGGTTAGAAAGAGAAGAACTTGTTGTTTTACCAACATGTTTGGCGTGAAGAATGAAAAATGTGGGGTGGTTAATCGTCTTTTCAAAAATATACATTGAATTAAAAAAAAAGTCTCTAGAAAATTTGAGAGCAAAAACTCAAATTTATTTATTTTGAGATTATTATTAAACATTTTCTAGAAATTTCTGAGTTTAAAAAGTCAAAAATTTGCGACAAAGAGATTGATCTCAAATTAGAAAAAAACGTGTAAATTTGACCTTTGAAACTCAGATTTTCACAGTTTCTCATAAATTTTACATTTTTATATTTTCAATTACATTTTTAACATATACCTGTAATTGCACAGTTTTATTTTTACTTACCACAAATAGTCTAATTTTAATGCACAAATACAAATGCACATTTTATACATTTTGTTGAATTATTTTATGTAGAAATGTTGCCCTTACTGTAGAGTATATTATTATTTCTGCTTTTCTACATTTTTTGTATTATTTTAATCTTTTTGTGAACCTACATGTCTCAATTGCCTGCCGCTTTGCTGGTGTAACACCTGAATTTCCCCGCTGGGTGAATAATTACTAATGAGACATTGCTTTGTTTTTACAGAACAAACTTTTTTGGAACTATTTCGAAACAATAAACATATTTCTATAAAAGTAAATAAAAAATGTATTTATAGAGCAACACTATCAAAAAGTATAAAGCCAGTAATGAATTAAATGGGAAAAACATCAAATTAGAGCGTTATATAGCACAACTATTAAATATACACAGATTAAAAGTATAATAATAACACAAAATTGATAGAAAATATGTTTAGATATTTCTCAGCTAAATGACATATCTGTTCTCCAGTCGTAAAGATATTTCCTTCTCATTCCTGTGTCAAACTGAGGAAGTTTTCCTCATTTGCATCGTTTCCGGTCTGCAGAGCCTTCCTCAGGTTTTCCCAGAATACCTCTGGGTGGCCGGCGGCGCGCGGCCAGCTCAGGTAGGTCTGCTTCTTCAGCAGCTGCCTCATTCGGTGGAAAGGAGACAGCAGGTAGGTGGGAATGTCCTCCAAAAACACCAGGATCAGCACATCCTTCTGCTCGTCAAAGAGACGGAAACTGTGGAGACCAGAAGAAAAGAAAATGGCTTTAGGACAAGAATTACCTGAAAGTTTATGACAGATTGAAGTATGGGGACGCAATGATAGCTTAGATTAAATTAGTAAACATAGAAGGTTCTATATCAGTTGGGTCACTCTTGTTATTTTAAAAATCTCTATAAGCAAAAAAGAAAAAAAAGAGGCAAATGCCAAAAAGGGAAAAAAGGATACACGTCTAAGAAGTTATTAAAGGTATTAATACATAAAGTATTATGTATTTTCCAGGAATATAGAGCCATTTTATAGTAGTTACCTTCAGTTGTTATAAATATGCTATATTTATCAAATATGACTTAAAAATAAATTTGACTTAGTAATTTAACTTCTTGAAATTGGGCCTCTGTCTCTTTAAGAAGCTCCTGCTCTTTCTGAAACTCCACCTTCAGGAAGTCATCACAACATGGCTCCACTTTTAGGGCCCAATGAGTTATTTTTATAGCAAACGTTTAACTATTCAAAATCAAAAAACATCTAAATGTCAAACATTTTGGACTTTTAAAACTTTCAAAACTTTTACATTTTCATGTTTTTCTAAGAACATTTCTGAGACTAATCTCAAAATTTTTATGTTTTTTTTGTCATTGCCAATCTTCAACTTTTCAAACTCAGAAACTTATTAGTTTTTCTGAAAAATTTCAGCAATTAATCAAAAAATTTATCAGATTTTGGCAGAAATGTACTCTTTTTTTTTTTCTATTGAGAATGGCCCTAATATGCCGTGTTATGTTGAGAACAATGTTTTCTCATTAATTACATTTTATTCAAATATTTCTGATCAGAATTCATTCACAAAATGCATCATGTATTATGTTCATGCAAGCTGAAACAAGAATGTTAGTTCAAGTTAAAATAAGTTATTTTAATGTGAGTGAAAATACAGAAACGTTATTGATCTCTTAACAGTTAAATATTTCTCAGCTAGATGACATGTTTGTTCTCCACTCGTAAAAATATTTCCTTCTCATTCCTGTGTCAAACTGAGGAAGTTCTTATTTAACAGTTTTCATTTTTTTTGCATAATGTGAAATAACTTGGCTTCAACTACAGTGTTAAGATATAAAAATTAAAGATTAATGAGCTATCAAAACTGAAAAAACAACAATGCCGACTGTCTCTTGATAAATCAACTTCACAAACTTTAATTTCTGAGTTAAAACCAGAGCAATTTTTAGTTGACTTTACTTCCGTTTTCAAGCTGGGCCACCTAGTTAATTAATAAACATAGTACAGGTTGTTGTAAATATTGTGGAGAGATGGAAACAATACAGCATGTATTTTTAGAATGCAATAAGTATGTAAGGGAGAGAGAGATGTTGGTTAATGAGATGAATAATTGTAAATTAGATTTAGAAGAAATATTTCAGAAATCATCTGGAGATATAATATTTGAGAGTGTTTTTAGATTTCTAAGAAAGACGGGTATTATGGGGAGGGTATAAGCGTGTGGTCCATACTCCAACCTGGAAGGTGGCGGTAATGCACCAGTAAGTTGTTGGCCAACCGCCATAAAACAAGAAGAAGAAGAAGCCGCTGGGCCGCCTTCTACAGTGTACCTGGCTGTCTGGACCTCTCTGGAGCACCACTCGCTCTCCAGGTATCTTCTGCTGATGACGCAGATGGTCTTCCTGCTTCCGTAGATGGCGTCCGTGATGTTTTGTGTGATCGGCTTTCCTAGAAATGAGTGCGTACAGAAACAGTCGGTTCATTTTTTTTTTTTTTTTTTTGATGGTTTCCATGCAGTGGAGCAATGACAAAACCAAAGTTGTCATTTTATTGTATAACTTTTAATGAGGAAAGACAAGGCGCCGATGGATGGCCTCACCAATCATATGAAGAAGGGACGCGCCTAACCGTTAGTAACCATGGAGACAGTACCGCACCGTCATGTAGCCTAGCATGTATTATGGAAAAAAACTGGTTAACATCTCTTTTTTTTAAGGCCGCTTCGATGTAAGAAGAAAGGTTATTTATGACATAGTGATATAAATCATGTGGTGTGAATTCAGGTAAAGTCGGAAATTGGATCAACACGTCAGGAGGAGGGAGGTTCGGGTCGGTTTCTAAGCTAGCTACCGCCGTCTGTGAGTCCCAACCAGGTGTGTTACGTTCACAGACAAATTAGCTCGACTCAAACAAGTAGAAGCCATGAATAAACTGGAAAAAACAACTTTGGAAAACAATTTCAGTTGCTCTGTTCAATACTCTCATTTCTCACGTCCAACTTTGAATGATTCAGGGAAGTAGTTGTAAATAATTTACATTTGCATAATTCTTTTAAATTTTTTCTTGCTCCCTTCCAAAAACTGGATGATAAAATTTTTCAGTCTGGTGTTTTGGTCTCAACTAGTTCCTTTTTGAAGGATTATTTTGTTTATAGAGACTCCATAATCCATTTTTTTTGTTTGTTTTTTTAAATTTTGAATTAAATATCCAAATGTCTTCCAGTTCCAGAGTCGAATGTTTCTAAGAATTTAAAGTTTATTGGTCTTTGAGAATAGCTTCTTGCATTATTAGGCATTATATTACTAGAAAATGTTTTTCAAAACAACAATATTATTGTTTATTGCAATAACATCTGGGACAATTCATCATCCAGCAAAATTTTGTATGACAGGTGACAGTTTGACAAATATGTAAAAACAAAAAAACCATAAAGTTACACACTGGAGCTTCTGTTTTATAGTAGCAACTTTTGCAAGAAATTCATTGCATGGGGGTCCGATGAAGATGAATCCCCATGAAGATGAGGGTCCATCTTCATTGGATCTCCAAGCAAGGTGGATGGGTGTCCAATGAATTACCATTTTTTCTACATAAATGCTAATACCATTTATGTATAAAAGGTCTTACCTGGTTCAAAGTCTCGATGGTGCAGACACAATTTCCAGCCCTGCTCTCCTTCCAGTTTGGGTAACAGTTCACCAATCACCCAAGACTCATCGTGGTAGTTATAGGAGATAAAAGCATCGTACTGATGAGGAACTTGCTTATTTTTATACTTTGAGTCATAAAGCCAGCCCAAGAAGAGGTAATAGGCGTAGTACAGCTGCCACCTCATGAAGTGGTAAATGAAGGATCCAGCCATGACAAAGAGGATCACAGATGTGGTTGAAACAAAGCAATTGAAGTTGATATCCTGTGAGCAAGATTTTAAGTCATTTTTAAATCCAAAAGCCTTTTGGCTTTGAAGTCATTTGGATAGTTGCAAGAATAGTTATACGCGTCATTAACCTGCGTCCGTTTGCTGAAAATTGTCCAGTTGACGAACCAGGCATTGTCACAGTCACAGTAGAAAGTATTATATTTAAAATCCAAATACTGAAGAGATGGGAGCGACTTGATTATGTCTTTAGTCACGACTGAGTATTGGTTGTGTCTTCCCTGCAGGAACTCCAGCTTGTTCAGGTTGGCGTCTGCAAGGAAATCTAGTGAGTGAACAGCAATCCTGGAGATGTAGAGGCTTTTAAGGTTTTGAATTGGGGCAAACAGCTCTGACGTCAGGTTCTCCAAGTCATTTGAGCTCAAATCAAGTCTTTCCAGATTAGGTGTGTTCACAAATGTGTCTTTGCCGAGATTGATTAGCTGGGTGTTCCTAGCATTAAAGCTTAAAAGACGGCTTAGTCCTTGGAGGAAGTTGGAAGGTAGGCTAGACTTTCCCCTGTAGTGCTGGCCATGAAGAGACAACTCTTCCAACTGGTGAAGATCAGAAAATGGTGTAATATTAAAATATTTGATGTGATTATCGTTTAAATACAATCGTTTTAGGTTACAGAGACCCTTGAAGGGACTTGTTTGTAAGGTACCAGTTGTAATACCATTTAACTGGAGCTGAATGTCAGTGAGGTTCAACAGTCCAACAAAGCAACCTTTCTCAAGGGTCTTTATTTGATTTTGATGTAGAGACAAACGCAAAAGAGACTTTAATCCTTCAAATTCCCCCTCTCTAATAGCAGTGAGTTTATTTCCATTCAATTGCAGCCTTTTCAGTTTTGGCAATGAGGTTTTAAAAGCCCCTTTCAAATCAGTAATTTGACTGGATTGCAATTTGAGAATTTGGAGTTGTACCAAGCCCTTGAAAGCACATTCAGTCAACGTAGAGATTGAGTTGTTCTGCAGACTTAGTTCCTTCAGTCTTGTCTGATTGGAGAAATCTTGACAGGTCAGAGCGGTGATCATGTTGCTGCTGAGATCAAGTTGGGAGAGATTTTGCAGAGTTCGTATTGCGGTAGGAACCGATAAAAGTTTGTTCTTACTCAGTTTCAAAATAGTTAAATTTCTCATAGGTGTGAAGGCGTTCTCATCGATAATTTTAATGTGATTCTCTGATAAATCTAATTCTACTACATTGACACACGGCTTAAAGTAATACGAAGAGACTGTTATGAGTTTGTTGCTTCGAAACTGCAATTTGGACACAGTTGGGATGGAGCAAGAGAGGTTGATCAGTTGCGTCCTATTGCGTTTTATATCGTTCAGCGCTAGCGATGTTAGCGAGGAGTTCACCGTTTTAAGTAATGCTTCCATGTTTTCAGGAGATGTATGAAGCCCGCTGACATCAAGACTGGACACCTGTCTGAGGAAAGTTTTGTTTTTCACGTCCCATTTCATTGGTATGACGCTGAACTTGTCACCGATGATGAGGGAGGTCAGATTCGGGAAGATGTTGGCAGTGACCCTGAAGTCTCTTATGGGATTACGGGACAAATCCAAAGTCTGGAGATCCAGCGAGCGGTTGGTAAGTTTCCATGATTGAAAGGTTCTTAAAACATTTGTTCTTATCACTAACTCCTGCAGTTGTGGCATGTGCTGCAAAATCAGATGAAGATTTGACATCGTTTCCAGTTTGTTCTGAGAAATATCCAAAAGTTTTAACCTGGTCAAGCACTGAAAAGCGGTGGGTGACAATGCTGTGATCTTGTTAGTGTTAAGTCTTAACTCAGTGAGGTTGCCCAACCCATCAAAAGCCAACTCTCCTAGCTTAACGAGCTTGTTGTTGTTCAGAGTCAACTTCCGAAGGGAGGTCAAGTTGGCAAAAGCACCGCTGTCTATCTTTGAAATGTGGTTTTCATGAAGGTTTAAATCTTCCAGAACCATTAGATTTTTGAAATTTGAACGTTGTATTTTTGAGATTTGGTTTTTAGACAAATCAAAACCTGTCACAGTTGGTGGAATGTCTTGAGGAACAAATTTGAGTTGGCTGTTTGTACATATGGCTACATTCTGGCTGACCCTGCAACTCTTCAGGGAAAATCCGGTGGCCAGAGGAACTAAACAGATCATGTAAATCAGGAGAAAAGCAACGCTATGATCAGAACACTTAGATCCTGCATTTGGTTTGGTTTTGCTTTCCTCCAATCCCATTTTTAAACAGATGTTCGTAAACCTAAAAAGTCAGAAAAGTAAATAAGTGTACACAGGTAAAATCATTTAGATTTTTCTTATGGAGCACCATAAGATTCAATCCTGGGGTCCCTCTTATTTATTACCCATATGCTCCCTGTTGCTCAGATTATAACAAGTATAAGTTATGATCACTACATAGATCGCCATACACAGCTTTACATTAAAATGTCAGCAGGTGATTATAAACCCATCCAAGTGTTTAAACTGAAATAGGAATGATCTAGATTCAACACACAATTATTTCAATTATTACAGCTAAAAACTCTTGGTCAGGTCTGAAATCTGGGTGTATTGATAGCCCTAAACATTCAGAGCAACATAAAGACAGTTACAAAGTTGGCCTTCTAACACATGAAGACATAATGTCCCAAAAAGGTCTAGAGAAACTCATCAATGCATTTGTCTTTAGACGACAGTGTCTGCCTAAACAAATCTATTTATTCTCAGAAAAACTCAGAAAGTTTTAGATTAATATCAGAAGTTTTCTCTAAAAAGTCTTGAAAATTACAGTTTCAGAAGTAAATTAATTATGACTTTTGAAATTCAGAAAATTTCAAAAAGTCAAACTTTTTCTAGAAAAAAACTTTTAGATTAATCTCAGAAATGAAAAATCTAGGAAATTCATGAGTTTGAAAAGCCAAAAAATTGCTAGAATTTTTTTTTTTTTTTAGATGAATCTTAGACATAATCTAGAAAAAACAAGGACATTTCTGAGTCATGAAAGTCTAAAATGTTTTACAAAATACTTTAAAATAATCTCAGATATTTTTTTTAGATAAAATATGCACATTTATAATTTTTGAAAGTTTGACATTTTTTACTTTTGCTGTTTTAGACATTTGTTTATACTTTTTAAAATTTTCAAAAGCCATACATTTTCAACTTTTGAAATTCAGAAACATTTCCATGTTTTTTGCTCAATTATTTCTGAGATTAATCTAAAATTTCTGAGTATTTTCTAGCAAATATTCTACTTTTCTAGAAAATTTCTGAGATCTTTTGGCTGAAATTGACTCCTCCTTTTTTTAGTTACAATGGCCCTTATCACAGCTGAGTGATTTGGTGGCAACAATAATTTTATACTTGATGTGATTGTCTTTGAATTAAATTGTAGAGAGAAGCTCAGATTAAAAAGTGGAACATTCTGAAATAATTAATCTATTTCAGTAATTGTCTTGTGTTTCATTGTATTCATGTCTATCCTTTTGTGTTAACTTTGGGTTATATTTGGGTAAATTACTTTGAAGCTATATTGAATTTTTCTTCAACACAAATATGTCATTTTAACAGAGATGTGTATTTTTATGTCCATTTTACCAACATTGCGGAATAAAAACCCTGCAGAATCAAGTGATATCCGCATTTTTAACTTATTACATTTAGACAAATCAAAATTGAACACAATCTTAATTCAAATAGTTTCCTGATGCTTACCGTGAATCACTGAAGTTCATGTAATTATGAGCTTTTCTCTGTTGGAGGTAAAATATAAAACTTTTCGACAAAAAGCGGAGTATTTGTTTGTTGTTTGACGAGCAGACGAGTGATATCTTCTTAATGTCAGAGGCTTGTTCTATCAACATTTATGTTTCTGTTCCTTTTCTTCCTTATGAGTCAAACTGGAAGTCCTGTTAGAGGAAACGTCCTGTTGAAATCCAAGCAAAAAGCATCACTTTCACTTCCCCATTGTTCTGACAATCAACCATAAAATTTTAATTTCAGAAATATTTTTGAGCGTTGTCATTTGCTAAGATTAACTTTTAAAAAATCAGCTGTTTGTTCATTTTCAAAAGTATTTTTTGGTAAAACAAATTTAAAAAAAGGATAAAATATCTGATATGCACTGTATATTTTTCTGTTTTTTTTTAGGTTTTTCTATTTATTTTTGCAGAATGTATGTTTTTCTGTTTTCTTTTTGAATGTTTTTGTTAACAGTTACCGTATAGTGTTTTGTTTTCTTTTATTTCTGCTTTTTTGGTGCTTCAATGTCATAATACAAGAAGTTGTTTAGATCTGCTTTGCCTCTTTGCAGCCACATATATATAACCAAATAATCTCCTAATAACCACAAATCATGATCATCTATTGGTGTAGTTTGAGTTATAATTATGGAGCTCATCAAACTGTCAAACCAATAAAACCAGTTGCTTCCTTATTTTACGTATTGTAGGAATAAGCACTTCCCTAATGTGGCAGAAGTGGATTGAAACTTGAGCCGTTTCAAAGGAACAACTTTTGGGGCATGAGAAGCTTTTCTCACAGTCGTTGCAATGTTAAACCAGGACTGGCACGATAACATAATGGCTACTAATTCAATAAGCTAACAGCAAAAATAAAATAAAAAAGCAAAAAAATTTGGGATAACATGATTAATTTTGAGGAAATGCCATAATCTTTATATGCTTAAATCTAATTTTGAATAAAATAGTGTTTGCATGTGGAAAGTACAGCTTAATATGTTTGTAAAAGGTACTACAAACATTAGCTGTTTCCTTTGACCATTTTATTTATAATATGACATTATGATAATAACTAATAATAACTTGTTTTTAGATTAAAACCGGTTTTAGCGCTAGGATCAGGTGGGTTTTTGGTCGTATTTAAATTGGTTTATGTCATGAGATTGCAACGAAAACACATTCTTCGCATCACACGAGTCACGTGATCATCAAGGATGTTGATCTGGTGCAACCAACGAAGAAGAAAACAAGGAAGTAGTTGGAGGATTGTGGCGCTGTACGTTTTTTGACGGCATGATTTATTGTGAACAAGCTTATTCACGTGTGATTTTAAGTAGTTTCTTGTTATATGGAAACACCACAGTTGTAAAACAGTGGGGTTTTTAGGTTAGCGGAACATTGACAGAGTTTTTGGGCATGTTTGTAATGGAAACGCAGCTAATGTCTACTTCAATGTAACCAAACTTCAACGACGAGTTGTGAAGGTTGTCACCTTTTAGCAGGACAACAACCCTGAACATTTTTAGTTCCTCCAGGATTTTGCGATTGTTTTTGTCTTTTGCAATCAGAGTCACAGATTTTGTGTTGCTATTATAGAAATATTTTCTATGATTTTTGCTATATTTTTGCTTAAGTGTGATGGCAAATGTCCCATTTTGTTACTCAGCATATTGATCACGGACTATGTTGACATTAACTGAGGCAGCAGCATAGTTGAAGTAATAAGTGCTGCCACTTACAGGTGGGAGTTGGCATCTCTTAAACTCAGGGCCGGTCCAAACATTTTGGGGGCTCTACATAGATTTTTATTGGTGCCTCCATACCATATAATGTAATTATTATTTATTTTAAATACAGAAGTTGATTTTAAACTAAAGAAGAACAGTTGGATTTTGAAATGTAAAGTGTGCCATTTTATTTAGTTTATTTGAAAGAAACATCAACTTATAAAAACGAAATTTTACAGTAAAATAGGTTAACAAGTTTTATCTTAGATTTTCCCAACAGCGGCAGGAGTCAGGAGCAAGAAGACATTAATATATTATTTGTGTAATAACTATTAACAATAACAGAAGTAAAGTTTTTCATGTGTAATAGCATTTAGTTTATATTATTCAATGTTATGTTAGGTAAATATATATCTTTTATTATGCTAGCGTGGTTCTTTTGGGCAAAAAGGAGCATTTTAACTCATGTATAGCTTCTGCCGGCGCTGCTTAAAATGAATGTTTTTAACCATTTTTGGAGAACATTTGCCAAAAAAAAGAAAAAACCCTCACAAATATGCCTTAGCATTAAAAAATGTGAGAATCTGTTGATTTTGTGTGAATTTCCACGATTGCGGACTCACAAAAAACTGGGGGAAATGAATATTTATGTATTAGAATAGCCAAGTACAAATCCATTTCTAAATTCAGTCAAGAAATTATTGTGATAAAACTCGACGACAATTGATGTTCAGATACTCTCCACTAAATCTGGGAGAGTTTGATTTTTAATATGTTAGCAAAAATAAGTCTAGATGTACAAAGGAAGTGGAAGTATTGACTCAGTTAGTCTGCCACATAAACTCCCAGTGAAATATACTGGATTTTATGGCTGTAATGTGGAAAGATCCTCTGGGTTTGCTGCAGAAATCTGCCTTCATTGTTGTCATTTATACGTGTTACCAGCAGAGGTCGCTATTTAAACAGAAAACTGTCATTTTTTCTCACAGAAGACAGAATATCTTTACCATAGATCTATAGCTTATTGATTAAACACTTAGGTACATAAAAAACATCTGACTGTAATTGTGGTAGTATTGTTTAAAAAAAAGCTTCAATTAATCTGATAATTTATATAATTCAAGTTATTTAAATTATAATCCTGTCATCTCATGATTCTGGTATTTTATTATCTAAATTTTGATGTTTTTCTGCAGTTTTCACGAGATGAAACATCTACCTTTACAGCAGCTCATATTTACTTGTAATAGTTCCTGTGTTCTTAAAGAAAAGTGGAGTGAAATTAAAAACAGTGTTGGTAGGACTGTTTATCTGCCAAAGGAAGAAGAAAAAAAGCAGGTAAAAAATGTTAGGAGCTGCGAATGTATTGTTTTTAAAATCTTCCTTGTTTGATCCTGCGTAAACCTTCCAAACAAACTGTTATTGATTTAAAGAAAGTGTAGCTTTTCAATGGCGGCGCCTTGGTGGCTTTTTCAGACTGTCGCTATGGCAACAAAACCTTCTGTCGCTCCTTCTCGTCTAACAGAAATGTTCATCGTCTCAACGCTCTGCTGTTTATATGAACTGTGAACAAGCTGCCCTGAGACTGCTCTGCCTCTGATCTGTAACAAAAACATCACAGGAAAAAAAAGAAACGAAAATGGAGGCAGAAGAAAACAAAGATGGCAGATTTTAGCCTTTGTTTTCCTTATTTCATTAATCTGATCCAATCGGTTTCAAATCAACATTACGGCGCTGTTAAAGATTTCTTTAACACTAAAATATTTCACACGATCAAAGGAATTTTAATATCACCCAAAGATAATTACAAAATCCAATTTTGAGTGGTAATTATATTTATTAAGGGAAGAGGAAAGGGATTCGAACCAATTGAACCACCAACAAGCTCATCAAAAATACCTGGATAATTAAACACTAACCAGAAATTATTTAAAAATAAAGATAAAAACCTTTATTCTGGTTATATCTGATTATTTATTTTCTAGGGGGGGCCCACCCAGAGAACCATTTGAGTCAGGACCGCCCCTGTTTAATCGCACTCTGGATTGAGATTTGTTTTAAATATAGAAGGATAGACGCACATTTCAGTCTGTAGATGTAGAAAGCTGGACATACAAAATTAGAATTAGATTATTTTTGCTTTTTGTCACTCTGAAATATTTCATAAAATGAAAATTCAATTAAATATAAGCTGAAGATAATTTGAGTAACTATAAAATAAATTTTAAATGCTAATTAAAAGAAAAAAAAATCTATTCAAAACAACTTTAAAAATGTAACCTGTAAAATTATTTTACTTATCAAACCACCACCATACTTGTACCAACTTCCTGGGTAATTAAACATAAATGCTGATAAAAAGTGAAGGAACCTTTTATTTTGGTAATCATTTGACTATTTTCTTTTTTTTTTTAAATAGAAGAAGAAACACATTTCAGTCTGTAGATGTGCAAAGCTGGTAGAGTGATGACTTAAAAAAAAACATGCATGCCACACTTTTCAGATTTCACCAGCCAGAAAATCATGCATTTTTCACAATTACTTCCACTTTTTTCACATTAAACTCAGAAAACAATTGGGGTTTAGTTGTTGGAACATAAAGACTGTAACTTCCAGATCCATTTGCGTCGCTGACGGCTGCAGAGAGGGATGAGATGAGTTGCGTTGCTCAGGTGCGACATTGCACCTGATTTATCTGTCCAGATTTGGGAAAAGAAGACATCAGCTGGAGGCTGAAGGCTCATTAGGTTTCATCACAGCAGCTGAAGCCTCCAATCATGAATATCTCTGAGAATCAGCTCCATCTCCATCATCCCTACACGATTCTGCCGTTCCTGTGGGAAATACACCGACACGTGTGCGCGCGCAGCCACCCACGAGGCGCGTGCGTGGATTAATCATATCTGAGGAGGGAGAGAGAGATGTTGAGTCCGGTGTGACTTATCTATCCTACACTCGGCGCTGCTGCTGCTTCTGCGCACACCTACACGCACTCCGTAGCTGTCACACACACACTCAGCGGGACTGACGCACCGTGGGCAAGAGAGGGAGAAAGAGAAGGAGAAAAAAGAGAGAGGGAGAGAGAAAGGAGTCAGACAGGCTCCGGCAGAGGGATGTACCGGACCCTGCTGTATCAAACGGGACCGAATCGCAGAGCGCGGACTGGACCGGGACCAGCGTTGCCAGTTTGAAGAAGTAAGGAGTCACCTGGCTGCCGAAGGAGGAAGAGAGCTGGAGGGGCTCAAGGCAGGAAGAGGAGGAGGAGAAGGTGGAGGTGTGTCCGCCTGACTGGGCTCTGCTTTTGGGGGTAACGACACAACGGAGAGTCCACGCAAAGTTTCCTCGATGGCGCTGGTGATGGAGCCGGTGAGCAAATGGAGCACGAACCAGGTGGTGGACTGGATGAAAGGTGAGCCGTCATGTAACCACCAACTCACCTGGAAACACGCAGAAACTCCCCGCGTTATAAACATGCAGGGGATCAGGGGAGTAGATGGGTGTATGTTGCGTGGGAGGTGTGTTCGCGGGAGAGTGTCCATGTCTCATCCTAGCACCTGATGATCAGTGGGTGATGATGCAGCCTGCTGTGAGAGGGACAGCAGGAGAGCATTAGAGATTTCAGGGCCTGGGGGACAAAGAGGCCACCAAAACCTGAAATGGACCATATGAGTATTTTTCAGTAAAATTAAAAATGTGATGAACTGAAAAGTGTTTATTTTTTGCCAACTACAAATTTATCTTTTATTTTAATTTAATTGTAAACATCCAGCAACTTTATTGTCAGTGTTTTTTATTTTTTATTAATGTGAGAATTTTAGCCAGTGCAGCAAAAAAGATGAAATGCTAGCAAAACAAAATGGTTCATATTTGTGCAGTGGAAGGAAAGTGACTTGTAGTTTAAATATTTTACAAATAAAAGTTTTTTAAAAAGTTTATTATTTAAAACTTTTTATTTATTTATTGTTTTACAAAGTACCTCAGATAAGTTAGACAGGTACAGTGGTTTATTTGAACAATGTAGGTAGAAGTAAAAGAAATAAATTTCCACAAAAAAAGAAGAAGAAACTGAATTTGAAATTTTCTAGAATAAACTTGGAAATTTGAATAGTCAAAAATGTTCTGGATAAAAAAATCTGAAATTTTGAGATTAATCCCAGAAATTTTCTAGAAAAAATTGGACATTTCTAAGGTTGAAAAGTGAGAAATTTGCTACGAAAAATGCAGAAAATTTGAGATTATTTTACAATTTTAATGTTGTTTCCATAAAATGTTAGGAAAAACAAGTACATTTCTGAGTTTCGTAAATCGAAAATCTGCTACAAAAAAACTGAAATTTTGAATTATCTAGAAAAAGTTTTAAAAATGTAAAATGTTCTACTTTTGAAATTCAAAAATTTTCCAGAGTTTTTTCTAGCAATTTTTTGGACTCTTAAAGCTCTGAAAAGTAAAAAAAAGACATTTGAAACTAAGAAATTTCCATGTTTTTTGTAGAAAATGTCTGAGATTAACCTGAAGATTTCTGAGTCTTTTGGTGGAAATTTGCTGCTGTTTTTTCTCTACCGTGACTCTAACACACCATTGTATATTTTACAAATTTTCTGTATTAAATTATTTATTATTCAAATTTTTTAGGCTCAGTTGAACAAATTTATTCTCAGTTATAGGAACAGGATTTGAGTCACTTTCTTTTAAAACCCTTGCTATATTTAGAAAAGTTTAATAAATCAAATAAAAGCAACAAAGTTGAACTATGTTTTTTTTCTGCGTAGACATAGTTCTACTTATTTTACAAGTTGAGTTGTAAGAAGACAAATATTTTAAGTTATAAATAACATTTTCCATTGTAAGAACTTATGTCAATAATAATTTCACCTTGAATAAAAATAAACTAATTAGTAACATTCTTGAACTGTAGTTGGAGGCCATGGTAAATCAGTCCAAGGGTCACAAATGGCCCCTGCGCCACACTTTGAACACCGTGGTTTAAAAGCTGAGAATTTCCCCTCCTGTCTGAACGTATTTTCTGTTTTTTGGTCCTCTGTGTGTCAATGAGGTTGTGTGAGGAACCAGTAGACCAAATGTTTCTGAAATATTCAAACGGGCCTCTCTGTTAGCATCAGCCACGTCTTGCTCAAAGGCACTTCAACCCTTCATTCCCTGTTTGGAAGCTGCTCAGTGCAGCAGGTTGGATTCCCACATTTGGGTGTTTGAAGGCTTTGAAATGCTGCAACGTGATTGGCTGATTGAGTTTACCAGCAATTCAACTGGCGTACCTAATAAAGTGGACTGATCCATCCATCCATTAATCCATCGATCCATCCATCAGTTGGTTTGTTCATCTATTCATCCATCCATCCATCCATCCGTCAATTGGTTCATCCTTTCATCCATCCATTAATCCATCCATCTGTCCATCCATCCATCCATTGATTGGTTCATCCATTAATCCATCGATCCATCCATCAGTTGGTTTGTTCATCCATCCACCTATCCATTCGTCCATCCATCCATTGATTGGTCCATCCATCCATCCATCCATCCATCCATCCATCCATCCATCCATCCATCCATCCATCCATCCATCAGTTGGTTTGTTCATCTATTCATCCATCCATCCATCCGTCAATTGGTTCATCCTCTCATCCATCCATTAATCCATCCACCTATCCATCTGTCCATCCATCTATCCATTGATTGGTTCATCCATCCATCCATCCATCCATCTGCATAATGTATGTTGGTTTTCTATTTTATTTCCTTGTTGATGACTTGAATATTTTTCACAGTGTGCTGATGCACATCAATATTAAGGAATAATATACAGTATATATATATATATATATATAGATATAAAGTGCTCTGGCTGGTTAATGTCTCTGAAACTCTTTCTCCTCCTTTCTATTTAACTTTGCTGGTAACCCGGTGCAATTTGGACCTAATTCTGGTATTTTATTGCGACAGAAATTCTATGTTTCACCACAGGGGCAGATTTAATTGATTACTTGTTTGGCGGAAAGTAATTGCTCTGAAGCAAATGACTAATTTAAACTCTTTTAACATTTTGCATGTGTTACATTCAGATACAGCTAAAGGTTATGAATCTGAATCTCTATTTGCAATCTTGTGTATTAGCAGGAAGAATAAACACTCAAAAATATAATTATTTCCCGAGGTTCTTTCTTTTATTGCTATTATTAAATTTTTGACCTTGTTATTGTTTGCAGCCTTAAACTTTGGTCAAAGTTCAGCAGATTTAATTATTTGGCTCACCCTGGATAGTTTACTGCAATGCACCGCATAAATGCAGTAATCAAGTCCTGACGAAGCAGCCTTTAAAGACGTAACTAATCTTTCTCAGGCTGGAAGATTATGTAAAAATCAAAAAATACTTACGCACACAGATTAACCTAAGCATGATTATTTATCTGGGAATGTAGTTGAGTGTTTATGAGGGATTCTGTGATATTGGGCAGCGATCAGACGGGAGATTAAGTCATGAATAATTCAGCAGCCAAGCTGATTAGGTCTGTACCTTCAGGCATTGGTGAACACTTTTCCACACATAAATGGCTTTTGTATGGAAATGCAATTTATTTCCTTACCTTCTAGAACAGAGGCGTCAAACGTGCCTTCATTTTGGGCCACATTAAGATCACAAATGTTCTTAAAAGGCCAGTTGTACCAGAGTGCTTTGATAAACCCGATAAACGTTGAGAACCGTCTCTGCATTTCTTAAAATTTTATCATATTTAACATTTTTTCACAGCGATGAATGCCTTCAGGATTTCACCCGTTTTTCTGATAAATGGCTAATTTAAAAATATTTGCAAGGAATTTTGCTATACTTGCGCTTATGTATGACATCAAGTAAGACAGTAGTGTAGAAGTTAAAAATACTGCCACCTGCAGGTGGGAGTTGGCATCACTTGAAACCAATGTTTTTGACCATTTTCGTGGAAAATGGAAGATTTTCAGTAGATTCACAATTATGCATTAGCACAAAAACTAACATGATTTGTGGATTTAGTGAATTTACACAGCCATAGTTAAACTGGAAGCATTGACCAATGTAATTTGACAGTAAACAAATAAAAAACACTTTAATTTGATTGATAAAATAATATTTAAACATACAACTGTTATCTTGAAGGTTCTATGTTGTAGCTTTTTGCAATAAATTGCTCATTTAAAATATTTACAAGGAATTTTGCAATATTTGCACTTATGTATGATGGTAAATGTGACTTTACTATTTTCAAATCATCAGTCAGACTAGAACTTGACATCAACTAAGGGCAGAGGCAGAAGTGTATTAGTAAAATATACTGCCACCTGCAGGTGGGAGTTGGCATAACTTGATTTTATTTTGGGAAACTTTTCAATAAACTCACAATTACGCATTAGCACAAAAAAGGATTTCTTAATTTTATGTGAATTTATATGATCGTAGTAAAACTGGAAGTATTGAGTGATGTAATTTGACAGTAAAGAGTTAAAAACCACTTTGAACTGATTAATAAAATAATATTTAAGCATATAACTGTTATCGTGAAGGTTTTATTTATACGTTCCTCTGGAGTCTAGAGGCCACATGAAAAGCTACGGCGGGCCGAATTTGGCTCCTGGGCCTTGTGTTTGACACGTTTGTCATCAGGTAGTGCAAAATAAAAAATACGACTTTGTTTCAGTCTCAGTCCTTTAAAAAGACGTTTGTCTTTATGATCAGTTTTTTTGGCTCCTCTTCATTTATCTTTCGTGTTAATAATCATGAATTATCGCGACACATTACGATTGCTGGTGGAAACTGATTTTGGCTCCGCATCCGCCAGGCATCCCCGTCGGCCCTGCCAGCTCTAAGGACTAATACATTAATCCCATTTATTATCTGGGCTCAAACCAGCTGCCAACTCTTTACCGTCAAGCCGATGCTTTAAGCACCAGCTTCATTAGCAGAGTGATATACGTTCAGTTGGGCTTAAAGGGAGAAAATATGAAGGTCATTTATGATTAGATAAACTTTCTGGTCCGGTTTGCACAAGCAGTTAGGTCTTAAAGTCAACTTGTGGCTCATTTAAACTTTAAAAACGGATAAGTTTACATTCCTATGGCTGTCTGAATCTAGGGTGATTAAGTTTCCTGTTTCTGAGTTGTGTTTTGTTTTATAAGTGGAAATAAAGGTAGTATTTGGTGCTTTTTTTTCTACTTCTTTACCTCCATATCACAGCTTTTATGTGATGCCATTCCCCTAAAATCTAGTGCTTTAGCTTCTAATAAAAGGTTTGCATCTGATAGATCAGATAATTGAACATGATCAGATCAATAACTTGCAAATGTATTCGCTCTCCTTTTCTTTATCGCATTTTGTCATATTGGTGCGCTTTATTGGAATATGATGCAATAGAAAAAACATTAAAGTGCGTAACTGGACAACAAATTACTGGTTGCCATTTTTTAAATATATATATACATCTGAAAAGTGTGGCATGCACTTGTTTTCATGACCCGATTAATACTTTGAAGACAGAAGTTGTTCAGGATTTTCTTTAAACATCTAGAAGCTGAAATGTTTCTCCATTTTTCAGCTGAAGCTCAATCAGAGTTTTCAAGTCACACATTTTCAATTTATTTTAGGCCTGGACTTTGAGTAGGCCATTGTAATACATTTTCATCCAAGCTTTAGTGATATGTTTAGGGTAATTTGTTTGTTGTGTTGCCTCCTTTAGTTAAAGGAGACTTTTTTAGTTTAATTTAGTTTGTTCATTTATTTCAAGTGTATTCACATTCACAATCTAAATACTGTAGTATAGTTTTTATAGCTGTTTGAAAAGAAGCTAAGCAGAAGTATGAACTTATTTAATCCACTGTTCTTTTCTTTCTTTTTTTATACATTATTCTTTATTGAAAGAAAAAGACAGTATACAGTATATACAGTATATATACTGTATATGCATTTGTCATATAATCTTCTCAGAAACAGTGTCTTTAGTCAGAGGCGTAGCAGTCTGTAATTGCTGTAATACAGACTTCTATGGGAGATCTTTCCTGCCAACAAAATCACAATCTACAGTAACTGTTTGAGAATCTGAATTAATATGAGTTACAACAACATTTAATTTCTCTTTGAGATCAATAAAGTATTTTTTAATTTTTAATTTGTGGATCTCTGCAACTGCTCCAAAGTTACCATAAGCCTCTTTGCTGATTAACACTGACTAATACTGAATAATACTCTCCGAGCCTATAGGCTTAAGTGGGCTATTTCAATTAATTCAGTTCATTTTTATAGTGCCAATTCACAACACATTGCAAAATTGCGAAAAACTTATCTCACTTTATTATTCAAAATAGTTGTAACTTATTTTGATTTCTACAAAACAAGGCTTTTATGATTGAAATGCCTTATGGAATACCTTTATGGAAGACCAAAACTGACAAAATTAAAAATAAAAAGAGAAATGTATATATTTTTTTATTTTCATTTTCCTCAGACATGTGTTTTTGTCAAGAAATAAAAATATTTTCTTTTTTTTTAAACTATGTCAATTTTGGTCCTCCATAGAAATTTGCCATACAGACAAAATTTGATTCGATTTTGATTTGAAAACATTTTTGTTTCAGATTATCAATAAGCATTTTAACTTTGTTTGCATTTCTTCTCCTTAGCTGTTGTCATTGCATTTTGTTTTTTGAGGCACAGAAAGAAAAACAAAAAAAAGCACGACACACACTCTCTAAAAGAAAAAAAAGAAAAACAAAAAAAATCTGTGACAAATGACAAACACGTGTTACTCATCATGTCTGTTGGTTGCATAAAAAGCAGGTCAGGGGGTCCTTTAACTCAAACGCACCAATAAAATGCAGGTGGTGTGAGGCTCTGTTTACAGCGGGGATCTTTGTTGGCCGCTGTCACTGGGCATGTATATACGGGTGTCTGGGTGGGTGGTGGGCTGCCGGTCTTGGCCCGTCTGTGCTCAACAGCTGACAGACTCGCATGCTGGCTCCAAACAGAAGGCCGTGCCCGAATCCTCGGACATTTGAACCAACACACACACGTTTGTGAGCGAAGCCCGCTCAGAAACGTGGCTCGCCTCGGTTTGGTATTCAGTTCACGCTGGGTTGGGGTGTGTCCATGGCGACGGCGGGTAACGTGATACACCGTACCGCATGTGTGTATTTAACCCTTCTAACTTTCACACTGCAAAAACACAAAATCGCACCAAGTAATTTTGGTCTAGTTTTGGTCCAAACATTTTGCCATGTGGGCCAAAATTGTCGACTCAAAAGTAAACGCAGGCCAAAACAACCCAACATAAAGTAGCTCCATTTTTTTTATTTTTAAGTTTTTTTAAATGGTAATTTTTTGTAGTTCCAAAACTTGAAAGGGATTTTTACAACAGTGTATGAGCACCATTATAAACAAATACATAAATAAAAGGTAGAGGTCAATTTCTACCAAACACTAGTGATTAATCTCAGAAATCTTCTTGAAAAATTGTTGAAATATTTGGGTTTCAAAGTAAAAAATAAATTGACATTTGAAACTCTAAGATTTCCATGTTTGTTCTAGAAAATTTCTGAGATTAATCTCAAGATTTCTGAGGATTTTTTGGTGGAAATTTACTCCAGTTTTTTTTCTCTACAATGACCCTAATACACCATTTTAGATTTTATAGGTTTGATGTATTAAGATAAAGACATGTGGTTTTCAGTTTCTTTTGGGCTTGATTGACTTTATTTTCAGTAATAATAACAGAATTTGGGTCAATTTAATTCAAATACTTGCTCCATTTAGCCACGGTAAATAAGAAATAAAAGTTGATTATTTGGCTTTTCAGGAAAAGTCTGGATAAATATGGTTTTACCTTTTTTTAAACCTTGATTGAACTTCACATCTATAAAATTGTTAAAAATAAAACTCTGTTACATATGTGTGTACAGTAACATGTACGGTCTGTATGCGGCAGGCGTTGTGGGCCAAAGGGTCCCCACGGCGTCGACTCGGTGCAGCAATGTTACACCAGCGAGGCTTTCTAACAGCGCTCTGATGGGAATGCCAGGAATTTTCCTCCGCTGTCATCTGTTCACGCTGTGATCCGGGCAGAATTTCACCTCATTTCCCTTTGGGTGAATTTCACCGCCAGACTTGAAAATCAGCAGTGAAAAAGGCGTAACGGCGTTTGATGACACTTCATGCCACAGGAGGAATCAGACTGAGTGATAGTAATAGCATTAGGGATTTCTTCTAATCCACAGGAGTTTAAAAGCTGTAATAGATAAGGTCTTACCGTGTTTTCACACTTGATAGTCTGGTAGATCCTGTTATTTGGGAACCAGATTTGTTGCATTTTCAGCTGCTGCAGTTTGCTTTCACACAGCTTTGTCAAACAAACCAAACCTTTTGAAAACTTCTTCCCCTCCACACCTGTGGTGGCACTGCACCAAGAACCACTGAAGGAAACAACATGAAACCAACGAAGAAGACACTGAGCACAGGCGTTTGCCAGAAATGGCAAACGCAATAGGCTATTGCGTTTGTTTTGGTTGTATTTACCCACAATGCCCTGCTTTTTCCACTTGGCATCCACATATACATTGAAACCAGAGTTCACTTCAACCAAACCAAGACCAAGGTTTGTAGGTTAACACAAGTTAGCTTTTTTGAGTTCGATTATGCATTCACACAAAACAAACTTTCTGTGCAAACGAACTAGAGTTCGATTAAAGCGGACTAAACAGGACAAGTGTGAATGCAGCCTTAGCTTACATCAGAGTCTGTTTATTCATGTGTTTTCTGGAATATTGTTTACCTGCAGACCTAAAGACATACTCGCATGTTCCGGGTTACTACTTCAGTTTAATTTGCAACAGTTTGAAGTGTATGCATTAAGATAGTGTTGCATTTGGTGACAGATTTAATTTAGTTTCAGTTTTTTAATCTGCTTGTTTACAGAGGATCAGAGTTGTTTTCTCCACCTTGTATTGAATTAAATATGGATTTTGTTTGGAAACATAACTAAGACGAGGACTTGGCAGATTTTCCGACTTGAAAATTATGATGCATGGTACAAAATATGTAACTGGCAACAATCGGAACCCTTGGCTTTGCTAGATTGTCCAAATTGCTCGTATTTTAGGCTGCTGCGGTAATAACATGTTTAGATTTAAACTCAAAATGAGTCAAACTCATGTCATGACATCAATCTATCAAATATTACAGTGCCATATGTTTAGGTCGCTGATTGTTTCATAAACAATAAGACAGATGATGGCCATTTTGAGAGCCCTGCCTTTCTCGGCCACAGAGCTGCTCTGTCGGCTCCGACCCTCTGAACAGACTGGAACCCGTCTGCTGCCACATGAATATTAAATAGCTGCCATTTAGCAAATATGGACTCTGATTTTTCTGCTGCTTTCTGACAGGCTGTGAAAGGGAATCCGCTTAGCAACCATATTCAATTTAACTTAGCAAAACGTTTTAGGCTTAAATAAAAGTAATACATTTATGTCAGCTACACTGAAAACCTGTCAGGCTGTAGCTCAAACTGTGATTTTGTGCTTTTTAAATTTGTTATTAAAAGATAAATGTTTTTCTTTTAAATCACTTTAATTCAGGCATTTATTGTATTGTTTACCGTGATACGTTTTACTGTTTCCTCCATTTTTTGTTTAATAAAAGCTTCAATAAATACTTAAAAAACACAAAATCTTACCAAGTATTTTTGTTCTAAGTTCTAGTTCAAATATTTTAATAAACTTAAAATAAGACAAAACTAACTTTCAAGTAATTTTTTAGCAAGAAATAAGAGCTTGTTTTAAGTAAATAATTCCTTGATATTGATGAAAACGTTCTTGTTCTATCGGCGGATTATTTAACTAATAAGACATTTTCCCAAGTTATAAGTTAATTTATCTGCCAAAAGAACAAGTAACGTTTTTATTAATATTAAGGAATTATTTACTTAAAACAAACCCCTCTATCCATCCATCCATCCATCCATTTTCTGTTCACCCTTGTCCCTAATGGGGTCGGGAGGGTCGCTGGTGCCTATCTCCAGCTACGTTCCAGGCGAGAGGCGGGGTTCACCCTGGACAGGTCGCCAGTCTGTCGCAGGGCAACACAAAGACATACAGGACAAACAACCATGCACACTCACACTCATACCTAGGGAGAATTTAGATAGACCAATTAACCTAACAGTCATGTTTTTGGACTGTGGGAGGAAGCCGGAGTACCCGGAGAGAACCCACGCATGCACAGGGAGAACATGCAAACTCCATGCAGAAAGACCCCGGGCCGGGAATCGAACCCAGGACCTTCTTGCTGCAAGGCAACAGTGCTACCAACTGCGCCACTGAGTAGCCCCAAACCCCTCTATATTGCTAAAAATAGTTTTAAGTTAGTTTGTCTCATTTCAACTAAATAAAACATTTGCACTAGAAACCAGACCAAAATTATTTCGTAAGATTTTGTGTTTTTGCCAACACAAAATGTACCAATACATTTGAATACATACATACAAATGCGTCCTAAAAATTTAAATATACACATATGCCATTGGAAAAATGTGTGTTTTGTGAATATTTTTATTATTATTATTATTATTATTATTATTTTAAAACGTAAAAATACCTTTTTGGAAAATAGGTATTTAATATGTCTGTTCTACCAAGAACAGAACTTAATAACTACAAGAGGCACTAAAGGTTTGAAATCTTGAAAAGAGTTGCAAATAATTTATGATGTATGTTGACTTCCCTGCAAAAAGTCAAATTTGCAGATTTGGGATAGGGAAAATTTGTTTTTTTGTTTTTTATTCTAGTATTACTGAGTATTTTGTTTTAATAGTAAGAACATTTTCAAACAATTGTGGGATTTGATCTTACAGGAGAGGATTAGAGCAATTTTTTTACATTAATCTCAGAATTCTGACGTTTTTCTCAGAATTTTGATTTAAAAATCAGGATTCTGAGATTGAAGTCAGAATATTTTTTTCTCTCAGTGGCCCTAATCATCTTCTGTATAATCTGACATGTTTAAAATTGAAGGTTATTTTCAAAGAGCTGCAGCTTTTCAACATTATGTCTATCCAAAATGAGAGAAGCAGATAGAACTGCTGCTCTAACTTTTGATGTTACTGGAGCTTTACAGCGCTTGAACCAGATGACACATAACCCGACTGGGAGGGCCTGGTTCTTTTACCAGAGTCGTGAACATCTCTGGAGTGAGTGCAAAATCTGATTTTATTAGCCGTGCGTATGATAGAGAGAAAGAGGGTGTTTGTGGGAGTTTGGCTCGCCTGCTGTTGTGAAAAGTGTGCTACTGTGGGAGTTAAGTGTGTGAGTCAGTTATGAATCATGCTTTTTCTAACAGTCCAACACAAGCACACGCATGATTTCAGTCTCGCGCACACATGGACGTACTGAAATGCAGGTACGAGCATATGACTGCGCTGGCTCATTACACAACAAACCCACACTGACATCTACAGTGATTTTCTGTCAATTTATAAAAAACATGGGTGGAAAAAAGCCTGTTTTTTTCTACAGTAGGAGTTCTCGTAGTGAGCGCAATTCTTCTGCAGCTTTAAGCGCACGAGCAGCTCAACTAATTAGAAAAATGTCTGAATTACAGCTGAACGAAAAACAAAACATGCTTCATAGCAAAACAAGATAAAGACAATGATTTTCCTTAAATATGATAATTATTAAACTGAATAGTCTGAACACAAACATTTTCTAAAAACAAAAATCTGAAGAAGTTGGACCAACTTATCCGTCAGTGTTGTGATTAAATCATCAGGTAGACAATTATAAATTTTGTTGCATTTCATGTGGAGTTTGCATAATTTATATGTGCATTCATGCTTTTTATTACAAAACCCTATCATACTGTCAAACAGGCAATTGTTTATTTTATTTTTTCTGTATTATGTGTAATTTATATATATTAAGATATATATAAAATATATATTATATTCTGTACACATATAAAAGTATTAAAGTTTCTAGACGTCTAAAATACTGTGCAGGAGAAAACACAGACACATTTCAGAAAAAAACATTTAAACTTAATTTTATAATATTCCAGCAAAACAACTTTAAAATCAACAAAGAAATTTAAAAAAAGTTACTAGCAAAACTACATACATTCTCTCAAATCAGTATACTAGAGACTTAGCACAACAGCACTCCATGGACACATTTAAAAGCTGTATGATGATCCAAGATGACCTTTAATTCATCAAGTTAATGGTAAAATTCTAGCACCATCCAGATATATTGTATTTTTTAAAATAAATACGAAGATACTCAAACTGTTGCAGTCAAAAATTCTCATCTTAGAAATAAGCATACAGGTTTAGCTATATTCAGTTAAAAGCATTTTCTGACTTGCTAAACCTTATAAACAACCATTATTCTTGATGGTCTGGCTGTTTACTCCCTGCTAAGTTATTTTTCGTAGTTATGGGCTGAAGTGATTTTTGTCATCTTGTTTTTGTGAATTAGGAAAAATCTCATTTGTTTACCTTTGTAGTTTTTATTTAAATTTCCTGCACAAATTATTTTTGTAGCAAAACTATGTACTAGATGGTTTTTATCTCATCAATAATGCATATATCTGTCTTTTAGAAAAAAGAAAATCATGTTAATGTGTTTTAAATCGAGTTATTTGCTTTGAAAACCAATTGAAAGGCTGATTTGTTATTTATTTAATTTCATTATTTCATAAATGTTTCCACTATTGCTGTAAAACATAATACTTTATACCTTTTAATTCATAAAACGGCTCATACATACACTATTTTAGAAACCTTTGATATGCTGTTATATTTGCATTTGATGCTTGTTTACAATGTAGATGTGCAACCTGATAATAATAAGCTTCCTACATTAAACACCTATTGCAAAACAGAACGTGTTATGAATATCTGGGCAGATTATCTGTCTAGTAGAAATGTAAGGAAGTGCAAAAATCATTTGAACTTAATATTTGTGGCTGCTTATACCACATTAGTTTTCTTTTTTTAAAACTGATTGTTACTACGACCCAATTTGGCAAGACTGTGGGAACCAACAGAGCCAAAATGCCATAGAAAAATTACCTAACATGCATTGATGCCAATGGCACATGAATGCATCCATTAATTTATGCAAATTTCAGTTTTCCTCTCTGTTGTGTGGTAAAACTGGCTGTTGATGCGTAGCACTATTATTCGGTTATTCTGCTGTTGTATTTTGGAGGTCCTTTCTTTACCCCTGGATGCTATCGCTTCTAAATTTGTTTTGCACTGGGTCGGAAAATGCATGAGTTCTGTGAGAAGGAGATAAGAACGTGAGTTGCATGAGTTGGGTAGAGAGGTTTAATAAAAGCGATGATTTTAAGACTAAAGTTAATAGCTACTGAACTCCTTAAGATTGAGGAAATATAATGGATGACTTCAGCTGATAAAGGTTATGTTTTCTTTTTTAAATGGATCCCAAAGAGATGACATTACTGTGTATGTATATAAACCATATGGCAGCGCTTCACTTTTTAGCTGCATACTGTGTGGGAGTGTGTGCTTGCTGATGCCACTTACAATTTGACTCTTCAGTATTCAGGGCATTCACGCTCGCCCTCACTGCCAGCGATAAGCGATGCTGATTATCGCTGAACTTTCGCCGTACTGTACATTCCTCCTCTTCTGCTTCTCTGCCTCTTTCCACTGGAGTAACGATCTGTCTGCGAGAGCCGAAATTGTTTTAATCAGCTTTGCTTCTTTCACTTCTGCTAACTCTCCACTGCGACTAACAGTCGCATCACAAGCGCGGTTGGTTTAGGGAGCAGGGGACTGATGTCTCATTAGAACGAAAACAGTATTGAAATTTTCCCAACACTAATTGGTGAGCTGGGAACAATCTCAAATGTCAAAGCAGAGAGTGGAAGTAAGAGATGATTCAGATTTCTTCAAGTGCGGTTTTGTGACGTTAACAGTGGAGCTTATCTCACCTGCAGCAGGTTAAGATAGGGCTAGGAGCGAGACTAAACATGTTCACTACATTTTGTGCACAAAATCATTCTTATATAATGAGATTTTAGTTTAGTCAGTTTTATTTCTTTTGAGTTCTTTTCACAATTAGTTGCTTTAGGTCCTTTTTTTACTTTAAATTCAGCTTTACTTTGGATTTAAAGTGGACTCGCACATGAAAATGGCTGCAAACAGATGCACAATTATACAGCTCTGGGAAAAATTAAGAAACCACTTAAAATGATCAGTTCCTCTGATTTTACTTCTTATAGGTACATGATTGAGTAAGATGAACATTGTTATTTTATTCTATGAACTACTGGAAACATGTATCCTAAATTACAAGCAAAACTTTTGTATTTATTTGCAGAAAATGAGAAATGGTCAAAATAAAGAAAAAGATGCAGTGCTTTCAGACCTCAACTACTGCAAAGAAAACAAGTTCATATTCATTTAGACACAACAAATGTATGGAGTTAAATTCATTGTGAAACAAATTTAACTCCATACCCAGCAGTCATTGTCCAGCGCACACAGAGGCAAAACTGGCTGACCGAACACTGGTGGAGATCCGCTTGGGTTGCTAGGTAACAGGCTGGGCTTGGCTGGGGTAATAAAAAGTTGCATTTGCTGTCATAAGTAAGCTCAAATATCGCAAATATTTTCAAATTAGTACCACAAACACTTTGATTTCATTGCAAAAAAATCACAAAAAGTATCTCAACATCCTTGAGGGGCTGATAATATTCAATAATATTTGATATTTTGATATTTTAACAGTTTGTGAACTGGTTTTATCATTACTTTCTGGCACAACCGGCCCTTTAAGAGCTTTTATGACCTTGGTTTGGCCCCAAAAGAAAATGGGTTTGACACCCCTGCCATGGAATGTGATTTAACAATTGAGAAGTTTTTGAAACTGCTCATTTTCCAGACACCAAAAAACATCAACTGTTTTTAGAAGCAGTTGGTTTAAAGAATACAGGCTTTCTCCAAATGGTCTCACTATGGTTCCAAACAGACTAAAGAAGATAATAAAACCAGTTCAACCTCTTTACATTTTTCTTTATTCTTAGTTGAGGCTCTTAAAAGGATAAGGATCTTTGAAATATATTTGTATCTTTTCACTTAGTGCCACAGAATTCGGATTTGTTTACATTTTCTGCAGGGTCAGTGTTTCACATTTGAGATTGATTGAATCCCTTAGATTTTTTTCTTCTTCTTGATATGTGCTGTTCTGGGACGAATGCTTCATTTAGACTTCAGATTTGGTGACAGCCGATGGAGGGTGCAGAGGCAGGAAAAAAGTATTTCCTTGTCGCTGATGAGCAAAGGGGTGTGTGTGTGCGTGTGTGAGGAAATGCGTTTGAAAGCAATTTAGCAGCTGCTTCTGAGCTTTTCCTCTTCATGCTCTTTTTCTTTTCCTCATCCTTCCTTCCTCCGCCTTTCTTTCCTCCCAATCTTTGTTAGTGTGGTTATGATAGATGACTGTGTTATAAAGCTGGGACTTGAAGCGAGGGAAATCAATGCTCCTTCCTCTGAGGTTGGCGTGTGTGTGTGTGTGTGTGTGTGTGTGTGTGTGTGTGTGTGTGTGTGTGTGTGTTTGCATTTGCCTGTTTGTTGATCGGTTAGACGCTGGATGCGTTCATTGTTTTGGGAGCAAGGGGCTGCAGCTGAGCCGCTCTGTCTTGATCTGCTTTCCTTTGACTCAGCAGACGTTGCTGGCCAGACGCAGGAACAAACACTTAATGCATCCACACACACTAACACACACTCTCGCTGTGGAAGGCCAACGATTGTCCCACACGTTCTCACAGATGTTGCGCAATCCAGCAGAGAGTGAAGTCTTAAGCGGCTTGATTGCTCCGTTATTGCTCAGTTGCTCCTTGCTTTGGTTCCAGACTCTTGTTTAAGGTTCAGCGTTTGTTTTGGGTCATTTTGTACGGAAAAAAAATATAAATAAATTCTGACTTTTTTCTCAGAATTTTGACTTTTGAATTTCGAAAATTGTGACTTTTTTCAGTATGCGAATGTGTGCGTGAATGGGAATGATTGATTTTATGTAAAGTGTCTTTCAGTGTCCTAGTAAAGCGTTAGATAAGTCTGATTTCATTTAATTTTGATCAGAATTAAAAAAAATAAATGCTGAATTCTGAGGGAAAAAAGTCTGAATTCTCACATCTTACACATATTGATGAACGTAAACAAAACAATAATTGAGACCTTTACACTACAAAAACACAACATCTTACCATGTATTTTTGTCTGGCTTCTAGCGCATAATTTCTTTTTGAAAAAGTGACGGAAAAGCTCTAGTTCCTCTGGCAGATTATTTGTCTTATAACATGGGAAAAATGTCTTGTTATAAGTTAAATAAACTGCTAGTGGAAATATCACTTTTTCACCAATATTAAGGACTTATTAAGACAAGCTCCTACATCTTTTAAGGAGTTGGTGGAACATTTTGGTCACTCTGACAGTTCTTAGCATGGTGGTATTTCCAGTCGCTGTTGGGGAAAACAAATTATTGTCAAGTCACAGATTTTGCTCCAATGTTGTCGTGACAAAAGTAGTTTGGTTTGGAAAGTGGCATTTGTGACTCATATCAGTGGTTTCATGCAGTTGGATTCACTGATTGTGTAAAAACAACCAATATGATGGAAAAATATGTTTGTGTAACAGTAGTTTGTTTCTGCCTGACATGTTTCTGTATGTATTTGTATTTGAGTCTTTCTTGATGCACAGTTTGTTTTGCACCATTTATTTTTGATCAATTGGAGCAAATGTAAAAAATAACTGGATCAAATCTGCAAAATTATAGTATTTCTCTGTGTAACTTCAAGTTCACTGTTAAAAGGCACAAATAGTTTTGTGCCAAAACTACATCCATACCTGAAATCCACACTATGAAACATGGTGATGGCAGAATTATGCTGGGTTAACTGACACCTCATTTTTTGCATTTTTATGTAAAGAAATTGGAAAAACAGGCATCATTTTCCTACCTTTTATCATATAAAGCCCAATTATAAAACAAACTTTGAGGTAAATGCGAGACAAGTCGGGAGGTGTGAATACTTTTTGAAAGTATGTTTTTACAAGAACCTTGTTGTGTGTTTCAAGCAGTGCTGTTCAGTTTAAAGTAAAATAGTGTGGTGGAAAAAAGCATAAAAACTGTTTATTACCTGTGTTTTTTGTGCCATTTTGGATGTGAGAACAAACCCAAAACCACCACAAAGTTCCTGCTGAAATCTCTTTGATCTTCTGCTTTATTATTAAAAGACGCAGGAAGCATACAAATCTGCAACCACAGAAAAAGCGTCAGTAAAACACGACACAGCAGCTGTTGTATTACGGGAACAAGCAGCAGTGAAACTGCCTCTTCCTGTGTGGAGCGATCCGCTCTCCCTGCAGGCGCAGCTCGATGAGGGGAACCACCAGTGAAAGTCTGGAGTCCTGCCATATGTTTGCAATGTGGGCTGGGGGGCAAAATTACCACGTTGGGCAGAATAAGTGCTGTTAGGATGAGAGCCCCCTGCAACGACTACAGCCCATCATTTCTCTAATAATAATTAACTGTATTATGGTTTCTTTAAATATTTTATTACAGGAAGGAGATACTTGGAGTATAATATGAAGCTGACTTGATTTTGTTTTGTGCAACATTTTTAATCAAAATGCATTTGTTGATTGAACAGGAGTGTGATCATTTAAGAATCCTCATTTTATGACATTTTATTCTGCTACTGATTCACTAGGCGTCATTTGATGATTGAAAGTTGAAGAAATAAGATAAAATAAGGCAGTAATGGATGGGAGTAAATTAGTGCAAAGGAGTGCACTAATTTACCTTGTTCTCGTTCTCAGGATTGTCACAAGCTTGGTCACAAACTGATTAGTGCAACAGTTTGTGCACAGTTTGTGTCTTTAAAAGTCTACTAAAACATCAATCAGAACGCTGCAGCTGGTGTTCTGACTAACACCAGGAAGATAGAGCACATTACAGCAGTTTTAAAGTCCTTCCACTGAGAAAGTAGACTTTAACATACTGTTGTTAGTTTATAAATCACTGAAGATCTCTCAGCATTCAGCTTCTACGCACCATAAATCTGGAACAAACGTCCAGAAAACAGCTGGAACTAGGGATGCACGATTGGCATGGTATCTTTATCGATATTAACTGCAAAGTTTAATATCGGCCATTCTGTCAAAATAACTCACCAATATAAAAGGTGTTGTTTTTATATGACAACCCAGTGACGGTGACGTCTGCAGCGCAGCACAACGTCATGACGTCGCACCCGCCTACCTGATCCGATCAAGGCGGGAGAGCATGTTTATATTTCACGCTTACAAAGTTAGACATAGCAATTAATTGTGATTAATGACAGTGCCAGTGATTAATCTAATGTGAATTTCTTAACTGACTGACAGCACTAGCAAATGTAAAGTTTAAAACAGTAATTTTTTAATGCTTTCTACATTGTTGCTTCTCTTAATCATCTGCATTGACATAAAGTTTAAAGATCATTGGAAAACTCTGTGAACACCAGCAGATTACTGATGAAGTTTGACTCTTTATTTTTATTTCTCTCTTGATCTGATTTGTGATTTTAGAGTCAAACATCTGCAGCAGCTCTGTGTGTGTTTATGTTCCAGGTCTGGACGACTGCTTGCAGCAGTATGTGGGTGTGTTTGAGCGGGTGGGTGTGTCCGGGGAGCGGCTGCTAAGGATCAGCCACGCCGAACTGGAGGAGCTGGGCGTGTCTCGGATCGGACACCAGGAGCTCATCCTGGAGGCCGTGGACCTGCTCTGTGCTCTGGTGAGAGTTTCTCTGCTTTTCCTGCCTCATATCAGGCTGTAAAATATGCCGCTCTGCTTCAGTGCACAAAGCAACAACTAGCCGGGAGTAAATTGTTCGTGTCCTGCTTCCTTTTCTTTAGATTTCCCAAGGGTCCCTAAAGCAAAGAAATGGCGAGTTGCTTTGTTTTAACAATTAAATACCAACCAGAATGAACTATTTCCATCCCATTAATGGATTTACAAATTAATAAATCTGTTGTCATTTGCAGCCAGAAGGTTACAAAGGTTAAAAAAAGCAGGGGTTTTATCAGAGGAATCTAAATGTCATCCTCATAATCACAGTTTTGACTTCTTAACCTGCTCTCTTTAATGATTCAGCCCAGTTTAGTCATTCAGAATCATGATGTTGGCCACATCTATCAACATTAAACAAAACATTTTAGCAAAACTGTGCAAAATTCTAATTTTGCACGTTTGTACTTCCATTTCAGTCTCAACTGCTTCTAAAAACAGCCCAAGCGATTAAAAAAAAAACCCTCACAGACGTTTTTTGGTGTCTGGAAAACGAGCGATTTCAAAAACTTTCAGATAATTTTCTTTTTTTCTCTCTCTTTTTCCTCACAGATTTGAGGTTTTTTTTTTCAAATTTATACATGTTTTTTATTTATAGTTCAGAAAGGAACAAATATAATGTTTTATCTAGTTGAATTTAATTAAATATATACGTCAGTTTTTCAAGATTTATTATAGATAGATAGATAGATAGATAGATAGCATTTATTGTCATTGAACAGAATTCAACGAAATTTCCATTGCAGCTCCCGTGCAAAAGGTCAAATATATACAGTATAAATAAGCAAACACACAATAATAATAATAACAATATATACAACTAAATTAACTAAAGGCACTCAACCACACCAAAGAAGTAGCAGCAGGTCCAATTATGGCAAAGTACAGATAATGTGACATTGCAAAGTGCAGAACAATATGGCTGTGTGGGGGTGGGGGATATGTATGTGTGACTGCGAGGTTATGATATGTGTGGGAGGGGGGGGCGGCAGGGAGTAATGGCTCTGACGGCTGTGGGGAAGAAACTGTTTCTCAGTCTATTTGTTGTAGTCCGTATATTCCTGTACCGCTTGCCTGATGGCAGCGGCACAAACAGTCTGTGGCCCGGGTGGCTGGAATCCATCGCTATGGATTCAGCTCTCTTCTTGACGCGGTCTGTGTAAATGGAGTCCAGGTCTGGGAGGGGGCATCCCACAATGCCTTGTGCTGTTCTCACCACCCGTGTCAGTTGTTTCCTCTCCAGTGCTGTGCAGCTACCATACCACACAGTCATGTTGAGGCAGAGGATGCTCTCGATCATCGCCCTGTAAAAGTTCACGAGCAGCCGTGAGGAAAGTCCAGCCCGTCTCAGTTTCCTGAGGAAGAAGAGCCTTTGTTGTGCTTTCTTCACCAGGTGGGAGGTGTTTGTGTTCCAGGAGAAGTCAGACGTGATGTGGAGGCCCAGGAACTTGATGTTGTCCACACGTTCCACCACTTCTCCATCTATGAGAAGGGGAGTGTGAGCCGACCTCCTGGACCTTCTGTAATCCACAATGACCTCCTTGGTCTTCCCTGTGTTCAGCACCAAGTTGTTGGCTGAACACCACTGAGTGAGCTGCAGAATCTCCTCTCTGTAGTGGGTCTCGTTGTTGTCTGAAATGAGACCCACTACTGTTGTGTCGTCCGCGTACTTCACGACTGTGTTGGTGGGGTGGATGGCCACGCAGTCGTGTGTAAACAGGGTGAAGAGAGCTGGGCTGAGCACACAGCCCTGCGGCGTGCCTGTGTTGAGGACCAGTGGGGACGATGTTGAGCCACTTATTCTCACCACCTGAGGCCTGTTGGTGAGGAAGTCTCTGATCCAGTGGCACAGTGAAGCGGGCAGCCCCACCTCGAGTAGCTTCAGCACCAGCTTGTCTGGGATGACGGTATTAAATGCTGAGCTGAAGTCTACAAATAGCATCCTGACGTAGGTGTTGGGATGCTGCAGATGGGTCAGGGCTGTGTGCAGAGTGATGGAGACAGCATCCTCTGTTGACCGGTTTGCTCTGTAGGCGAACTGAAGGCTGTCCAGGTTTGTGGGGATGAAGTCTCTGATGTACCTCAGAAGAATCCTCTCAAAGCACTTCATGATCACCGGGGTCAGAGCGACGGGCCGTAAAACGGCTAAATTTAAATCACTTTGGTGGACTTTAGTGATAAAATCCTAACTTTGAAGTTGTTAAATATAATTGTACATTAAATCGAATTAAACTCCAAAACTGTTGGATTGAATTTATGAAATTATTTTAGTTATTTAAATTTAAAATAAATTTAAATTTGTATACAGTTGTTTGAAACCTCCCGATTATTGAGTCACATTCGAAGAGCACTGCGCAGTTACCTAGCAACCCCAGCGGATTTCCAGCCCCGTTACCTAGCAACCCCAGTAGAATTCCAGCATATTTTGGCTAATAGATCACCTTTAGAACATGTAAAGAGAAGAAGCGCTTGTTTTTAACTGTTTTCGCTCCCTGGTCTGCATATTTATCCCTCTTTGCCTCCAGAATTCGGGTCTGGAGACCGAGAGCGTCAGGACTCTCGCTCACAAGCTGGGCGCCTCGGCCAAGAACCTACAGAACTTCATCTCCAGCCGCCGGCGGAGCAGCCAGTTGGAGAGCAGGAGCTCGCGGCGGCTCCCCAACGACCTGCTGACCTCCGTGGTTGACCTCATCACCGCTGCCAAGAGCCTGCTGGCGTGGCTGGACAGGTTATACCTCCTCTGGTTTCTACGTTTATATTTTCTAGCAGCTTAAGAGCGAGCGGATGCTGGTTGGAAACAGTTTTGATACATTTACAGTTCAGGTCAGAGCTCAAATCAGTATTTAAGGCTTCAAGTTTCTTAGGCAACATATCCAGGTGAATTTAAAACTAGGCATGGTATTTATCAATTATTAAATAGTCTAATTCAGTACAACATTTGCATTATGCAGCAAAATGTATAGCTATGCAGCACAAAATATATACATTTAGTTATATTTCAATTGACAGTGGAAAATAAACATTATAACTGTAAATGTAACAATTTCAGTTACAAAATTGGGTTTTGGAATATTAAATATAATTTGAATCCTTTTTTCTGAAACTGGAGATGTTGAATACAGTTTACTAAGGTCAATTAAATGCCTAATATTCTAACACTATAAAAATTGAAGAAGTATTCTTGGGGTTATTCACCATTTGGCAAAACTTACTTACATTCAACCTTTAACTTCCTGGTTGATGTCTTTAGATATTGTTTCAATATTTCCACATCACTAAGCTGGAGGAAATCCACTAACTCACTCATTCTTTGGTTACCTAGCAACAACCTGCTGAGCAGCTGGCGCAGCAGCAGTTTAAGGTTTTGCCACCTGATTAGAAATAAAAAACAACAGCGGTGAGTATATATAAAACAGGAAGCCAGTATGGCAGTATTTAAAGATATCTAAAACAAAAAACGTGCCACTAATTATTGTTGTCTGGTGTAAAATGTTTATATCATGAAATGTTTTTCGGCCATATTGTCCAGCCCAAGACAAATATCTTAACATTTTAGCAGATTTATTTTATTTAATTTATTTATTTTCATAATTTTACACAGGTGAGCCACTATTAAAATCAAATATTGTGAGATTGCAAGGAAAAGTCTTATTATTTTAGCCTTTTTTTTGACCTGAAATGGGAAAGGTTTACTCTCATTTATTGCCAGACAGTAATAAGAAATAAAGAGTTTGCATCTTTCATATAATGAATGTTTTAACTGCATTGCTGTTAAAAGCCTTTCAGTTTCATTAAAGCCAAACTGCCTTCGGAAACTCAACGAATTATTAATCTGATGGAAAAATCTTTAAGATTTATGATTTTTTTGCATAAATATTTTAGTGTATTTTGTAAGAATTTAAGAAATGTTATACTGTCGATTGAATTTCACCCTGATGTAATACAAAGAGAGCCCTCAGCTGCAGCCTATATGTGATCATAAAGAATAAATCCTTTCACCATCAGAGCTCAGATATAAAAAGAACAGACTCGTCTCCTGCTGCTTGGAAATATGTTTTCATTTCAGAGCCTTTTCTCCTGCCCTCTCCATGCCTCTCTCTCCCTGTCTGTCTCTTTTACTCTTTACCCTTTTCTTTGTGTCTCCTCTTGTATTCCTGACTCGACACGATCTCCCGCCTGCAGCACACAAACGTCAGATACAGAGCTAAAGGTCTTCGACACCGGCTCTTGAAATGCCAGACACCCACACCGGTCCTCGGGCCATCTCGACCTCGGGCGCACGCGGACGTGCCGCGGACTCACACAGACGCCCACGCCAATCGCGCACGCACCCGTTTAGCTGAGCACGCAAGCGTCGCACGCATCCCATGATGCAACTGGAGGTGGCAAAGTGACATTGAGACTCCCAAGACAGACTTGTGCAAACCGCGTCAGTCTCCTGAAATGCTGCAACAACACAAAGCAAATATCCAGTTAATGCATCAGTGCCAGCACTGGGTAGTAACTAGTTACATTTACTCTATTACATCTACTTGAGTAACTATTTTGAAAGTGTGTACTTTTAGGAGTGTTTTGACTTTTACTCGAGTAATTTTATTTCAAAGTATCGCTACTCTTGAGTAAAAATTCTGGATTTTCTACCCACTAAATGAATTACAAACATGTTTTAACCAGAAATTCACCAGACACAGACACACCTGCAGTTTTTGTTAAAGTTTCATAAGGTTTTTGATTGAAAGAAACTGATTTGGAAACATTTTCTTTTGCCTGATTTTGTTGTTTTTTTGTTAATTATGTAAATTATTGTCATTTTTGTCCTTAAAATACAAACAAATTCCACTTAACCTTATATTTTGATTTGTCTGATGATGTAATTTTTAAATATTAAATGATTGATAATTTGATGAGTTACTCAGTACTTGAGTAGACTTTTAATAAAATACTTTTTTACTTTTACTTGAGTAAAAATATTCTCCAGTTAGTGTATATACAACAAACATTGCAAACTAGCAAAAAGCAAAAAGGATATTGATCTACAAAACAAATAACAGCAACAAAAATATAAAAAAACAAACAAGTATACATTAAAATGGTTACATTCAAAATAAAGACAAAACACTGAACATAATTAATTGTTGTCACAACAAAAACAATGAAATTGTTTAACATATGTGGATTAATTTTTTTCTTTTAATCTTGGAATTTATCTTTTAATTTGAATTATTTTTTAAAAAGTAAACAGTTTGTCAGAACAAAGAATAAATAAATAAAGGATAACTTTAAAAAAGACACTAATTGATCTTATTATCTGGTTCCCCGTTTCCCTTCTCATCCTCTCGTTTTTGTTTCCGCCAATTTAATTCGCCAGCAATGAAAGTTACGTTAAAGTATCGCTACTTTTACTCATCATAACTTTTGTGTACTCTGCATCAGTGCATCCTTCCTCCAAGCAAGGCGGTAAAGAAATCTCATCTTGTAAAACTGATTTCTGCAGCCGGGGAGCTCAGAGTGATGAGATTAATAATGGGGATAAAGGTTAGCATATCTTAGAAAGTGTCAGATTGGAGCAAAGTTGAGCTTTTATCCGTCTGACTGCTGGTTATCCGAGCTCTCGGGGAGAGCACAGGTGTCTGCAGGGAAACATTCTGCAACCTTTCCATGTACAAAATAACCGCAGACTTTCAGGTCTCCTTACATATTTTTACTTCACCGTCATTTCATCTGAATTCGGGAGCTGAACTCAACGTGTGCGTCTTTGAACTGCGTACACACAACATGAATTATTAACCCAGAGGAGTTTTATGTGTCATATATTTTGCTGATGGCTACAAAATGCAGGAACTGGAACTGTTCCTTTATTTCAGCCAGAGTAATAACTGCGCTGACTTGTTTTCTTCGGTTCGTTCCTTTTCTTTACTGTGCTCATTAAAAGCACAGTAATGAGGTTTTAACTTTACTTTATAAAGTTTATAAAATTTAAAGTCTAAAAAGCAGCAATACAGTTTCGTAGCTGCTGGAAATGCCTCACTTGTAGCTTCAAAACTTTAGCATTTAGCTTTTTCTACAGAAATTACCTAACTTTGATTAGATTCTAACTCAAAATACACAAACGTTTGACCCAGAATCCATAAATCCTGGGTCCAAATGAGTGGATTTTGAAAGTGAAAGGACATCCTCTCCCAAAATCAACCAATTTATTAGTTATGATTACTAAAAAAACATTTATTTTTAATTCAATTCAAGCTTATTTGCACATTTCAACAACGGCAAGAAGGTGCTTTACATGGTAAAAGCAAATAAACAAATAAAATCCTTAATACATCAAATATTAGTTGTAAATTCCTAATTTATAACAATTTTTTTGTTTTTTAATCTTGTTTATAATGTTATTCCCTCATTAAAAACATACCTGGAGGAGCGATGCTTTGATACTTTCACACGTTTGAGTAATCCTTTAGTCTCCATGGCAACCACTCAGCTGTGCAACAGGCCTGGGTGGACCAAGCTCCTCCCCCAACTCAGTTCCTTCAGACTAGCCAGCAACAATTAGCATCCGGTGGAACTTCACATCTTATACAAGCTGCTTCAGTGAAACGCTGGTGAAAACATTAAAGGGTTAATAGAGGAGCCATGTTGTAATGACTTCCTGAAGGCGGATTCTCAGAGAGACCAGAAGCTTCTTAAAGAGACAGAGGCCCAATTTCCAGGCTTTAATGTACAAAGTAAAAACTTTTAAGTCATATTTGACATATGTAGCATTTTTATAAAAATTTAAGGTGACATAGTTACTTGATTGTGCTATGAAATGATGCTATGTACCTGGAAAATAAATAAAATTTTCTTTTATAACCTGCAGAGTTTTACATCCTAAAGTTTTATAGCTCAAGTTAAATAAAACAAAGAGTTGTTTCCAGGGCGGTTGCCTGGTAGTTAGCAGACTTCCTGCACACCCCCAGGTTGTGCATGTGTATATATAGTAGTCAGCCTCAATAGTGATGACCCAAATCACACAAACCACTGATAAATCATACACTAGAGGCTGAGCTGAGTCTTTATCTGGGTCTTTGGAACAGCGAAGGAAATGTGCCGCTTTCTGCCGCCGTCCTAATGTGTGTCATGATTCTGCGCTAACGTTGCTGTTGTCTTTAGCGCCGCGTTGTTGTTATGTGCAGTCATTAGCGCCTCATTAACTCCACCGGCTCCTTATCACTCTCACCTTGTTCACACCTGACCACTCGCAGGGTTTAATTTGAGCGCTTTGTAGAGCCGTTCCTCACTAGGAAATGTTTTTCTTTTTTCTTTTTAGGGAAGTATACTTGTCAACAAAATGGACAGTGTGCTAGAGTGGAAACTGGGAACACAAAGGAGACACTGTGAGCTAACAGAGCTCCAGGCAAGAAAACATAATGAATTCGACCTGGTCTAATAGCTCGGCTCACAAAGCCGTTTATAGAGAAACATCCAGACATTAGCAGAGGGCGCCGCCGTGTTTGTTTGCCTCGGAAAACTCAAAATTGTGTAAGGCTTGAAAAGTGGTGTTTTCTGAAAGGAAAGGCCTGTTCACCTTCAGCATAGCGAATAGTTTCCTTTTCCTCTGAGAACAAATTAAAATCCCGTTCTTTGTCGATATGACTGAAAAACCTAACACAATAAAAGCGTTTCATATCAGTCGGTATTGATAATTATTGATTATAGTTGTGTGGTGAGCATATTTGTGGTGCAATAAAGACTCTGATGCTAATTGTAAGGATCTAAACCTATTTTCCTATGTTTACATTCAGGTTCACTGCAAAAACACCAAATCTTACCAAGTAATTTTACTGTCGTTTCTACTGCAAATATCTTATTACACTTGAATTAAAACAAACCTAACTTACAAGTATCTCTTCAGCAACATATAGAGGATTGTTTTAAGTAAATAATTCCTTAAAACTGGTGGAAAAGTTCCACTTCCATTGGCAGATAAATTTATTTCTATCAAGACAATTGATCCATGTTGTAAGTTAAATAATCTGCCAATGGAACTAGAATTTTTGATCAATATCAAGGAATTATTTATTTTAAACAAGCTTCTATGTTTGCTGATAAGTTACTTTTAATTTAGTTATGTCTTCATTCACACTAACTAAGATATTTGCAGTAGAAACTAAAGATTGTGTGTTTTTGCAGTGTTGGTGTCGGTGTAAGTGAGTAATTAATTAATTGATAGTCGTTTAATTGGGTGAGTAACTTATTTCTATGTGTATGCTTATTTACATACATTTTTTTATTTAAATTATTTACATCACACTTAGTTTTATTTTTTAGTTTGTTTCACTTGTTTTGCTTCCACTTTACAAGTATGCACTACTTTGTGTTGGATTATCCCATAAAATCCTAATAAAGTACATTAAAGTTTGTGGTTAAGGCTTGAGAAAATGTGAAACATTTAATAGGAAACACTTAATCAATGTTGATGAATTTCTTGAAGTGAAAAAGCTCTGCATGCTTTCTACAAACTGTAGGTTTTACATGTATATATTTTTAAAAAGATGACAAACCTATAAATATAGTCCAATGGTACAATTTCACATTAATATGTTCTAAAATGTAAAGTTTTCTTATTTTCCTGTTAAGCTGGATGTCACTTTATTAACAGTCAAAAGCAGTACTTTAATGTGAATAAACAAATTTAAGACACAAATATTTAACATTGAAATACTATAAACCTTAAAGAGCATTAAAATCAGTCACTGCAGTGGATTATAAAGGCATTTCAGAATGAAAAATGTTCTCCAAGTTACATTTGAGTCACATTTATGATGTTTTTGACATTTCCTTCTTTCTTCTGGCCTCATATAACAAACGAATGAGTCTCCATACACACATGAGCGCCATGACAGCTGACAACTGCGGATTAGGTTCATTTAGAACCAAATTGATTCAGTCGGATAATTAACAAACGCGCGACAGAGTCATGAAAACCACATCACTGACATTTAGCAACCTATGAATGACAGATGGCAACCTTTAAATCCAACAACTCTGAAATATGAAGACAATTTAGCACCATCCCTGATCATTAGCACATGAGCAATTCATCAACATAACGCATTAAATGAGAAATATTTTTTATTGTTGACTATGTTTCAAGAAGATCGAATAATACAGTGTTATACTCCATTCATTTCACCAACAGGGAGCCAGTGCAGACTTCTACAAACTGGTGTTATTGTTCATTTTTCAGGTGTTGGTTTGGACTTTTGGATGAGTTACTGTCACTTCAGTCATTATTTTTAAATAACCAGTGGAAAGTACAAAACATGTACGATGTTTTCTATGTTCTATTGTAGTTGGAGAGCTTTTAGCTTGGTTTAAGATCGTTTTAAAGACAAAATTAGGGATAATAAGATGAGTAAATGTTCTTATTTAGGTTTATTACATATTCTTAATTTCTGGTCTCCCATCAGTTCTAGGTTTATAGGACAACGGTACTGGAGTCACACAACACAAACCATTGACTGGTGAATAGAAAAGCCCACATGTTGAGACGAGCACAAGAGGCTTGTTGTCAAAAGTAGCGTGGCATAACATTAAAGTTGTCTCGGTCTGCTCATCTAAACCAGTTTATCACATTACCAGACATTCTTTTCTATTTTTCAGTTTCTTAACATAAGTGGGCTGAGATGGTAGCCTTGAGGAACTCCATAATCTTTATTAGTTCAGATTTATATTTACTAAAGCATAGAAAATTTCCCAGTCTCCCCAAACAAAATCACTGCCAGTTTAGTACAGTACCAGGCATTCGTTTCTATTTCTTAATTATTAGTATAAGTGGGCCGAGATTGGAACCCTGAGGAACTCCATGATATTTAGTAGCTCAAGTTTATATTAACCAAATCATAGAAAGTTGTCTCAGTCTGCCAATCTAAAGCAGTTTAGCACAGTATCACAGTATATTCTTTTCTATTTTTTAATATAAGTTGGCCAAGATTGGAACCTTGAGGAACTCCATAATTTTTGCTTGCTTAGATTTATATTTACTAAATTATAGAAAGTTTCCCAGTCTGCCAAAATATGATATAAGTCAGTTTAATGCAGTACCAGACAATGTTTTTTATTTTTAGGATGTTTTTCAATTAGGATGTTATCGATTATGTGAAAACTGCAAAAGAGAACAGAAAAAATGTTAGCTCTCTATCTAACTTTTAGAAATGGTTAAAGGTGCCGTATGTAACGTTTATAAAAAAATGTTTCTTACATATTTGTTAAAACTGTCACCATGTTGAGACAGTTTGTTATGAGACTGATAATCTGTGAAAAGGTAGATCTCCTCCATCTTTTCCCTGAGCTGCTGCTGCCGTCTGAAAAAATGCACAAAATCGACCAATCAGAGACGTGAGGCGGGTCTTAGCGCTATCAATCAATCTCATGTACTCTCCGCTAAATGTGTTAACAGTGGAGAGCCTTGACGTTACAGAAAGACCGTTTATTGGTGGCTGTGCTAGCTAGCCTGAGCGTTCATGACTCTGGTAGCAAGCTTAAGCCCCGCCTCCTGGCTCTGATTGGTTGTTTCAAAGTCAGAACAGCTCGATTTCTTTTCACATATTCTTTGTCTCGTACCATACTGTTGTGACATTGACAGTTTGAACAAATATGTATAGAAACATTAATTCTAAAAGCTTTAAAGGCAAAAAATGAAAAAAATCCTGTTTTAAATATTGCAGCATGGCGGCATTTTCACAAACCTCTCCCTTCAGCGCTCCCCCTGTCCATCACCCCTGCACATCATCCGGCGCAGCAGCAATATTAAAAGACCCGCTGTTATCTTTACCTTCCAGGTCTCCCTTTGCTGCTGTGGCAGACTACTCAGTTACCCGAAATAATGTCATTCAGCTCTGCCTGGAGCTCACCACCATTGTGCAGCAGGTGTGTGGAAGCGTTTGTTTGCTCGTTTTGAAGGCTGATAGCTTCTATTCTGCTGTGCTTGAAGCGCAAGGCTGAGGGGAGCTGCCGTGGGTTGACATATCCCCTTAAGTGCGCTGTATGCATGTGCGTGGGTGGGTGTGATGCAGCAGTCTACATCCTTAAGCGAGACTCGATTCTTTGCTGTTTGCATCTTTCTCAGCCTGTCTTTTATGTGACTGATGTGTGTATAAATAAAGGCTGAATGCATGTCTGTTTGTGTGGGTGTTTGTTGTAGCTGTGGCGGTGTATAGTATCCAGGTGGCTGGGCTGGGCTGCGGCAATGTGAGGCCCAGGAAGCATGCAGAGATACTTTAGCAGCATGTGCAACACAAAATGTTCTTGTTGCTACATTAAATGTCTCTCCATTCCCTCAGGACTGTACGGTGTTTGAGACGGAGAACAAAATCCTCCATGTGGTGAGTTTGTCTTGAGCCAGATGCTGTACCTAACAAAGCACAACCCTAAACTGGTTTTAATCAGAGTTGGGTAGTAACTAGTTACATTTACTTGAGTAACTTTTTTTTTTTTTTTTCAAAAATAGATACTCTTACTTGAGTAAAATGTCTGGATTTTCTACCCACTGAAATGAAAAACAAACATGTCACCAGACACAGACACACACCTGCAGCTTGTATTAAAGTTTCATAGGATTTTATTAAAAGAAACTCATTTGAAGAAAAAAAATATTTTGTCTTATTTTGTTATTTTTGTCATTTTTGTTCTTAAAATACCAACATTTCCACTTAACTTTATATTTTTATACTTCTGACTATGTAATTTTTAAATATTAAATGATGTTTCTTGGTAAATTTGGAGGTGATTAGTGCATCTTCACTTCAAAAACACAAAATATTTGTTTTGTAGGAACTTGAAGAACAGAAAATGAGACACTATTACATGTTGCTGACAACTGTGTCATATTTAAGGGAAACAGACATTAAAACTCTTTTCTCTCTTCAACGAGAGAAAAGCTTGTTGTTTCCTGCGTTACTAACAAAAACACAAAACCTTGCCAAGTAATTTTGGTCTAGTTTGTAGAGCAAATATCTTAATAATATATCAAGATAGGAACATGTTTTAAATCAGTAATTCCTTAGTATTGTTGAAGAAATACTCCACCAGTGGATCTAGTATTATTTCATCAATATAAATGAATTGCTGACTTAAAACAAGCTCATATTTTTTTCTGAAAAGTTAGGGTTATTCTTTTCCAAGTCCACTAAGATATTTGCACTAGAAATTAGGTAAGAGTAATTGGCAAAATGTTGTATTTTAGCCCTGAATTTAAATTTTTTTTTTCCAGATTTATGTTCTCTACACTGCAAAACACAAAATCTTACCAAGTATTTTGGGTCCATTTTGTAGTGAAATATTTTAGTACACTAGAAATCGGACAAAACTAACTTACAAATAACTTTTAAGCAGGATATAGAGGCTTGTTTTAAACCAATAGTTCCTTTAATATTGATGAAGAAGTTCTAGATCTATTGGCAGATTATTTCATTTAGACATTTTTTCTATAAGTGAAATAATCTGAATTTAGTACCTTTTCATCAATATTAAAAAATTATTGATTCCTATTTCTTGCTGAAAAGTTACTTTTGTAAATTTGTGTTTGCACTAAAGACAAAACCAAAAATATTTGGTAAGATTTTGTTTTTGCAGCTTCAATAACATGGAAAACTGTAAGTTTTCCTCTCTTTAAAATGCTGTTTCTGTTTCCACTGGAAATATTACTTGATTGTGAGCAACGTATAAGCGAGTCTGATTTTTTTCTGTTTTTCTTCCCTTTGGAGCTTCCTCTAAGAGTCGAGCTCCTACAGATAAGTATCTGCCTCAAATCGCACCAATTAGCAAATATTTTGGTGTCAACATGTTGGGCTTCAGCTTTGATCGTCTCCTTTTTGCACTTATCAAGCAAGAAAGTAGCTCTTTTATGTTTGTTGGCTCATAAATGTTACCCTACAAGCAAGATTTACAAAAATGTAAGAGATATTTTTGTTTCGTTTGAAGAATGGATATAGGAAGTAGTCATGAGGCGTCAGCAGCCAGAGTGATGAAGGAGAAATCTCATGTTTGAGTCAAACTAGTGGCTACTAACACTAGTGAAAATTAGATAGCGGCAGTCTGATTCTTTGCAGCAAAACTTTGTTCTTTTCTAATGTTCAGTCTGTGGAGACTAGCCAATCAGAAACAGGTTTTTAAAGCAGTTTGAGCGTTAAAGATGCACCGGTTTGACATTTTAGGCTGATAGCTGACGACTGCCCATGTAGATTCTTCTGTATCCTTTCAGAACCGCAGAAAAACGGCCACAAAATAGACAATAGATGCTTTTACTTTGACCATAAAATTGTGCAAACTGGAATTATAAAATCAAAATGGACATAAGCCAATTTTGAAAAAACAGTTTTATTGCTGGAAGGAGGTTGTTTGAGATTGAAACTCATTTCGCATCACGCCAGTTTCTAAACATCAACAACGCTCTTATTTTGAACTCTGGATGTTTTTCTCCTAATTGCACCGACTGAAGAAAAATGGAATTTGTTTAATGTGTTTGACCAAACTTGTGAAGCTATTGGTGAATTTAAGTCCTGTGCTGGTGAAGAGTTATCAAATAAATCTGAAATTTACAGCTTTGGAGAAAATGAAGAGCCCACTGCTTTGTGGGATAACCACTGATGGTTATTCCACAAATATTGATCTCTGAGTTAAAACATTAGTGCTGTTGTTTCTAAATGAACATGTACTGGTTTTCTTTGCATTATTTGAGGTCTGAAAGCTCTGCATCTTTTTCTCATTTTCTGCAAATAAATACTTTGCTTGGAGCTTCAGAGACATGTTGTCAGTAGTTCATAGAATAAAAGAGCAATGTTCATTTTACTCAAACATAAACCTATGAAAAGTAAAATGAGAGAAATTGATCATTTTAAGTAGTCTCATATTTTTTTCCTGAGTTATATATCTGTGTAAGTAAATTAAGTAAATTTAGCTGTTTTTTGTATTGGATCGGTATTGGCCGATACTAAAGATCAGGTATCGGTATCGGAAGTGAAAAAAGTGGATCACTGCATCCCTTAGGATTTGCAGATTTTTTCCAGATTTCCTTTAAATTACCTTTAGGTGAGCAACTTTTAGATGAACTTTTCAGAACCAGAAACTTAAAAAAACAAACAAATTATCATTCTTTGATTTAGGTTAGACCTGTAAATGAAGGTTGATGTGGGATTTATATCCATTAAACAACATTTAAAGACATTACCAATAAAATCTTCCCGTCCAGACTTAAATGTCAGATGAAATTTTATTTATCCTTTTCACATCAGATGTTCTGATTCGCCATCTTCAGATTATCTCCATCACTGATTAATTGAGTGAATCCATGTTTAAGTCCATTAAATCCACGCAGGTCTTTATTTATTATGACAAACCAACATGTCAGCTGTGAGGACGATTCCAGAACCAGGACGAAGCCAAAACCCTTTCGAGATTCTGGGATATTTTCAGAGAAATGACGAGTTCAAAATATCACACCACTAAGTTTGGAAATGAGAAGTGCAGGAGGAGAAATCTTTAACAGGTAGCAGGGATTTTCCTGTCGACGTGGCAGAAAAACTTTTCTAGACAAAGTTTAGCGACTTCCTCTGTGGCTGATCCAAAAATAGAGTCAGTAGTTTTTATTCAAACCTCTCTGATATAGAAAACACGACTAAATCTGCCGAGAAAGAAAAGAAAAAGTATAATTAAATTCACCTCCATTGTATATGGAGGGGATTCGGTTATTGTGGTTTACTGAAGTGCTGAATTGATAAATAAAAATAAACCTGCATGTTATACTTGAGTTTAATTTGATTCTTACAGCAGAAAATGGATTTTGTATTTGATCTGTGACAAAAACAGCTGAATTTTTCTCATGTTTTTAATCACAATAGGTCATATTTAGTCAATAAATCTTCTGTTTTTTATTTATTTTGCTGTTTTCTTTCTCTCGTCTGCAGTGTAAGACTCTTTCTGAAGTGTGTGAGCACATCGTGTGCGTATCATCGGACCCACTGGTCTCCCAGTCTGCCCACCTTGAACTGGTTCACCTCACCAACACTAAGCCATCCGAAGGCCTGGTACTGCCCTAAACTGACTTTATATCTGTTTTTTATTGTATCGATTCTTAAAAACAAAAAAATATGTAATATTGTATCACAAACAGATTTCTTCTCTTTTTGCTTTTTAAAAAATATTTAAATGTTTCGGATAATTAAACACATTTAAATGTTGGAAAAAGGTAAAATAAATAAAAACAAAAAGCAGTTTTCAAATGATTATTTCATTCATTAAGAGAAGAAAGCCATCAAAACCTATTTATTTCTTGCAATATAGTAAAACATTAATTTATAGAACCTGTGTGCTTCAAAATCAAAAGATATTTAGATAAAATAAAGAAAATTATTCTTAATGAGAATGTCTTTAGCGAGAGGCTTTTTCAAATCTAAAATATTTAGACTTAAAGTATTTTAGAACAAAAAAAAATTTCTTCTACAAACTGCTTTATTTTGTAAAATATAATGGATGGGTGTATCAAAGTCTGTGAATAAAAACTCAGCAGATGTTTGTGGCATGAGATAAAAATATAATTCTAATTAAAAAAAAGGCTAATTAAAGAAAAATTCTTTGTGTTTTACTTAATATTTTTCTGCTTAAAAATTTATAAACTTTCCACGAAAAATCTCATCTTAAAGAAATTACAAAAAGTGCTGCAGGGCCAAACTTCTCAAAATGCAGTAAAAATCAATACAAGGGCCACAAATGGCCCCTGGGCCACACTTTGGACACCCCTGCTCTAGACCAGTGTTTCTCAAACTGTGGTCCGCATTGGCCCCCTAGTGGTCCACAAGGTACTGCATGTAACCGTTTATTTCAGCTCAAAGTGTGACGCTACAGCTAGCTTAGCAAAGGATTGTGTTTAAAAATAGTAATAGATAAATGACTTAAAACCAAGACACTAAAAATAAAAACTGAAGGAGTTGTAGTACTTTTGTTTTTCAACACTATTGTGATACAAAGCATGCCACACGAATGCAGTTCTGGGACTACGACTGTGCTGAGTGCAACATGACCGCACTGCGCCCCTCCACCCCGCAGTGTTAAAATTTTAGGCATCTTAACACCTAAAATAATGTTATTCATGTTGAACTACCTACTTTTGGAAAGAAAATGTTTGTTTTTTCCAACCCAACTCAATGATATTTACTTTTATTATACCTCTAAATTACAAGTAGCCCTAAAATGTTATCAAAACCTTTTTGATTCCCATGTGTTTTCCATCATAAATAACTCAAAACGCCCCTGGTAGACTTGTTCCTGGTTTTATTGTGGCCAGTCACTTTTACAAAACAGCGTCACCTTCACATTCAAAGGAGATTTCATCTGAGTGTTTATTAAATGGAGTAAGTGGACCTCGGCCTGAAAAGGTTTGAGAAACCCTGGGCTACCGAAGAGAAAGTTGTGTCTGCTACTTTAAAACGCTGAATAGTTTTGTTTCTTGTCTCCATCAGGGGATGTACATCAAGTCCACTTATGACGGTCTGCATGTGATCACAGGAACCACTGAAGGGGTGAGAGGATTTTCTCTAAAAAGTCAATCATTGAATCTGGTTTCAACAGCAGCCTGTCACTTTCAATAAGGACGACAACATGGCCGCCTGCCGTTATTGATTATTTAAGTGGGGTTTGCTGTGAAACTTCCCAAAAAGTGTCAGACGGGAATCAATACTCAGATGGGTTATTAATCTCTGCTTTGTGTGCATTTAGTCTCCGGCTGACCGCTGCAAGAAGATCCACGCAGGAGATGAAGTGATTCAAGTCAACCACCAGACCGTGGTACGTTTGAAATCAGACGTTTTACATGAAAGAGCAAAAGAAAAGTGGAGAAAAATTATGAAACTGGAGGAAATTATGAAATGTTTTCCTCCATTCTGGGATCTGTTAACTGCAAAATGAATCCATGAAAGCTGATTCCGTCTAGATGTTACCTATTGAGCTTTGCAGTAATAATGGTGGCTCATTAAGAGGCAGAAACGAACAACGGACCCTGAACGCACCACACGCACTGTGAAACATGGAGGTGGAGGCATCATGCTGTGGGGAGAGTTTTCTTTATCAGCAACAGGAAAACTGATCAGAAACGATGAGAAGATCATCCATCCATCAGAACATCCATCCATCCACCTGAACATCCATCCATCCATCCATCAGAACATCCAACCATCCATCCACCCATGGTTGGTTGGTTGGATGGTTGGATGTATAACTTTATTTTTGTAATAAAATAATGTTTGTAATTATGACATGAAATGTTGAGAAGTTGTGAATATGAAAATCTCATTCAACACTCAAAAAACTCGGATAAAAGTAAAACACAGTTTCAAAACACAGGGTGAAACAGGAGACAAATCCATCCCCACTAAATAAATCCCAGTAAATAAAATCCCAGTAAATAAATCCCAGTAAATAAATCCCAGTAAATAAAACCCCAGTAATCGTGTTTTAGCTGCCATATGGGAGCCTGCTCTGAAAAACAACCATCGGTCTTTGATCACGAACAGATCTCAGGTCAGTTCGGTACATTCAGGTACGACGAGGCTGCGAGCGCCGCATCCCGGTGGGCAGCTTCGTGTTTGTTTACAGTTTGTTTTCGTTCGCAGATCTGCTGGAGGCGAGCAGTGTAGGCGTGGCTTTTGCACATAGTTGGTAAAAATGAAAAAAAAAAGAAAGAAAGATGGATGATAAGACTTTTTGGTTTTGGAAATGAGGGCAGGTTACATCACATGAAGCCTCTATAGATAGTTATCCCGCCTCGCCGCCTACTTGTTTCACTCACGATGTGGACCGGAGTCAAACTTCAGCCTGCATGTAAATGAGGGAGATTTTCTTACACCACATGTCAAACACAAGGCTCGAGGGCCAAATCTGACCCACCGTAGCTTTTTATGTGGCCCTCTAGACTCCAGTCTTACGCATAAATAAAACTTTCAGGAGTTGTCTGTTTAAATATTATTTTATTAATCAAATCTAAGTGGTTGTTTACATCAGTCAATACTTCCAGTTTTACTACGATTGTGTAAATTCACACAAAATCAACAAATCACATCATTTTTTTGTGCTAATGAATAGTTGCGAGTTTATTAAGAACTTTTCAGAAAAATTATCAAACACAGTTTTTAAGTGATGCCAACTCCCACCTGCAGGTGGCAGTATATTTTACTAATACACTTCTGCCTCTGCCTCTAGTCGATGTCAAGTTTTAGTCTGTGATAGATTATTTGTGAGTAATAAAAAGTCACATACACCTTCAAATATAAGTGAAAATATTGCAAATTTCTTGAAAATATTTTTAAATTACCAATTTATTGAAAATAATCCGACATAGAACCATCATGATAACAATTGTGTGCTTAAATATTATTTTATTAATCAAATTAAAATGTTTTTTATTTGTTTACTGCCAAATTAGTTTGGCAGAAGTGGAGAAGTAAACTACACTGCCACCTGCAGGTGGGAGTTAGCATCACTTACTACCTGTTTTTGATCATTTTTTCTGACAGATTTTCAATAAACTCACAATTATACATTAGCACAAAAAATGACCCGATTTGTTGATTTTGCGTGAATTTTCACGATTGTAGTAAAACTAAAAGTATTGATTAATATAATATGATAGTAAACAGATAAAAACTACTTTGATTTGATTAATAAAATGATATTTAACCACACAACTGTTATCTTGACGGTTTTATTTATGCATAAGTCTGGAGTCCAGACCACATAGAAAGCTACAGCGGGCTGGATTTGGTTCCTGGGCCTTGAGTTTGACACATGTACTTTATCAATACAGTCTAACTGGCCCTTTAAGAACATTCATGATGTGGCGAGTCTCCCTGCATTGTTCCTCGTTGCTCTACAGGTGGGCTGGCAGTTGCGTAACCTGGTCGGCTCCCTGAGGGCCGATAAAGGCGTCGTGTCCCTGACCCTGAAGAAGCGTCCGCAGAGCACGCTCAGCTCCGCCCCTGCACTGCTGAAGAACATGCGCTGGAAACCCCTGGCTCTGCAGGTGGGACTGTCTCTACCTTTTATAGACTTTATTAAAGCGCCTCACTGGCCCACATCGATTCCCCGCAGCATTCTTCCTCCCGCTCGGCCGCAGCCAAAGCGTGTAATTAGGTCACGGAGCTGTGGCTCAGCACGGGGTTTGCTAGTCGGGTCGAAAGCAGTAAATGGGAAGGGAAAACTAATGGCTTTCCACCCACATTCTCGGAGCTGAGGCTGAAATTTCCACAGCTAATTATCTCTAATTAGCGACAAACGCGAGGAAACAAGAAGGAAACGTGTTTGTGCATCAAAAATTGACTTTCTTTTTGTGTTTTGGCCCACTGGAGCAGAAATTACCTGATATACTACGTTTAAAGTTATGCATCAAATAAAGGCTGCTAATTTAACATTGGAAAATCCTGTTAAAGCTGCAGTATGTAACTTTTATAAAATATATGTTTTAACGTATTTGATGAAACTATCTTCATGTTGTGACAGGATGATATGAGACAGATAATCTGTGAAAATATCTCCTCCATCTCCTCTTTGAGCTGCTATTGCCATCTGAAGAAATGCACCAAAAACAACCAATCAGAGCCAGGAGGCGGGCCTTAGCGCTGTCAATTACCCTAAAAAAAAAAACAACTAACAACTTGTACAAAAGGTTAGACTGCGGACCTGTTTTGAGTCTCCTACCAGAAATAAACTGGATCAGTTTTACGTTTCTCCGCTGATAGCACATTGAGCAGCGGTTGATTGACAGCGCTAAGACCCGCCTCTTGACTCTGATTGGTTGTTTTTCATCTTGTCATGTCACAATATGGTGACAGTTTTAGCAAATACGTAAAAAATATTTTTTTTTTATAAAAGCTTACATTTAATCTTTGAGTTCCTGGGATGTAAATATGATGCGTTCTGTTACCTGGCTACTCTTCAAAAGGGGAAAAACAAACATGGCTTTAAAGTATGACAAAAAAATCACAAAACTTAATCTTGAACTCAGGAAGTCCAGAGTCTTCTGGTTGTTTCCAGTTGTGTTTGACTATTTTTAAGTAAAGTAATTATTTTATGACTTTTATGTTATTTTTATTTATTTCTAGGCTTTTTACATTTAGTACAATGTAAATGAAATTAGCTTACATTCTTACACTCCTGAAAAACTATGACAGAGGATCTGTGATGTTGTGGGTCTGAGTTCAGCTCATTTTAATCGATCAATCAAGCAGATTTTATTTGATTTGCACATTTCAGCACCAAGTGAGTTCAAAGAGCTTTACATCATAAAAACACAAAAATCAACAAATGAAACATTTAAAGCAGAATCTGATGGACTTTTCCAAGAAAAAACTGTAAATTTACTCATTTCTTTACATTTTAAATCCAGCCAACCAGAAGCCCAGGCAGCGGCTCCGGCACGCCATCAGGAACACCCACCAAAAGCTCCGCCCTCCAGGATCTCTACATCCCGCCTCCACCCGCCGAGCCCTACACTCCCAGGTACTTCCTCTGCATCTTTGAAGGCCAAACCATTTCCTTTGTCGTTCAAACTTCCTCTGATGAGCGTCTGCCTCTGGTTGCCATAGAGACGAGACAGGAACCCTGTCTGGAGACGAAGCGTCTCGTAACCACGGTGGCGTCAGCGCTGCCAAGCGCTCTGAATCACCAAACTCTTTCCTGGATCAAGAGTCTCACCGGCGAGAAGAGGAGGAGCCGGTGTACTGCACCACGCCCACATACGGTGCGCAGGTTCTACCCAGAATGTGTCACTGCGAGTTATACCTGATTCTGTTCAGTTGAACCGTTTATAAAAAGCTACTGTTAAGGATAATAAGAGAGAAAAACCCCAGCTTTTATTTAACCTTAAATAAAGCGGTTTCCAATTTCTTTACTTTTTCTATAAATGCACATTCTGCTAAAGGGGATCTGGTATGCAAAGTTCACATTTTGCTCGTTTTTGTGCTTCCATTTGGGTTTCTACTTCTTCTAAACACAGACAAAACTCTTAAAAAAAGAAAACACATGTATGGAAAATGAGCCATTTCAAAAACCTCCGGAATGTAACGTCACAAATCAGCAGGCACTGCCCCATGACCTCGCAACCACAGCTCTAGCACGTTTGGTCAGCTGGTATTACCGCTGTACAATGGCTGCTGGAAATGACAAGTGGATTGTTTTTGACTTACTGTCCAGAAAACACTTGCGGCATTCTTGTTTGTTGTGCAGGAGGCACAACTTCTGCTTTTTCTAAGCTGTGTGGTTGTATAATTGCTCATCTGTTTGCAGCCATTTTGATACGAGAGTCTAAACGTTGAGTTTAGGGGCGTGGCCATCAACAGATTATTTGGATTTAAGTAATGAAATTATGTTATAGCTAAACTTTTATTATCTGAGAATGACTTTGATCAAAAGATATAATGAACATGTTTTGTGTCAGCCATAGACCTATTCTAACCTGTTCAAGGAAGCATAACAGGTCACCATTATTATGGAAAATCCACTTTGTATAATGCTATTTCCTCATCAAAAACATGCCTGGAGAGTTGCTTTAATTCTTTAATGCATTTTTGAGAAATCTTTTCATCTCCATGGCAACCATTCAGCTGTTCAAAACGCCTGGTTGGACCTAGCCCCACCTTTGAGGTGCAGCTCCTCCTCGAAGCTGCAGTTCTCAATCTTCAGAGTTTCTGTCTCTCAGAACAGCCCTCCTCCACTCAGCTCCTTCAGACTAGCCAACAGCAATTAGCAAACATCTGTTGGGACTACACATCTGCTGAGCTCACCACAGGAGCTGCTACTTCTTAGTGAAACGCTGGTAAAAATGTTAGTCATATTGTGATGACTTCCTAAAGGCAGAGCTACAGAAAGAGTTCTTAAAGAGACAGAGGCCCAATTTCAAGGCATTAAATTACAAAGTCATATTTGATATATGTAGCATTTTTATAACAGCTGAAGTTAATGTAGTTACTTGATTGTGCTATAAAATGGCACTGTATGCCCCTTGAAAATGTTTAATTCTAGCCAAATTCATACAAATTGCACAAATTATGAACTGACATATTTCCTTAAAATAAACTCCCAGCACTTCAGGACTAAATATTCTGAATAAACGGGCAGTTCCCAGAGTGACTAATGAGGATTTCGTTTTATTCTAATGTGCACTTGTAGGCAGGCTGAGGCCCATCTCGATGCCTGTGGAGTGCAACTGGGTGGGCGACTACGAAGACCCAGCCAAGCTGAACAGAGAAACCCGCAGAGGTGAGTCCAGAGGAGCCGTCTGGATTTCAGCTAAACGTTCCCATCTGTACAAATTATGAAGCGATCAGCAAGTGTGAGGATCTGCGAGCCTCTTTTCTAATTCCCCCTGTCATTAGCATCACAGAGGAACCAAAGAAAAGCTGCTGAGGAGCAAAGGAGGTAAAGAGATACGAGCACAAAGACGGAGGAAATGAAAGGCAGCAATGGAAGAAGAAAAAAAAGAATAGAAGAAACAGAGGGATGAGAACAGACAAAAAAGGAGTAAAAGAAAGAGATCGTTCTCTCTGACCTCCACCTGAATCACTCACACAGTTTCCATGGCGACGCTGACAGCTTCTCACTTTCCTCTGGCCGCTGCTTAGCAACCCGGGAAGGACAGGAGGGAGGAAACTGCAGAGGGAAACCTGAGTTTGGGGAGAAGGTGGGAAGAAGTTTGGAAGATGGATGAGCTGTAGTCATAATAAACTACACCGCTGACATTTTATACAACTCCGGTCGATAAAAGTCAGGATTTTGTTTCAATAATCACACTTAAAGCAAAGCAACTTAACAAAAATTGGGTGAAAATGTAAATAATTTCCTTTTTTTAACTAATTGTTTGTGGAAATGTTTTGTTGTAAATTAATAAAATTTATTAGTACAACTAAAAAACAAAATTAGGAAGTGGCACAGTGCATTCTGGGTTAATACAACCAAAACAAACATAATAAATTAATTGCATAGATATAATTTGGATTGAGTAACAATTGTGACGTTAGTAAAAATTAGATGTATAAAGATGTCATTTGATTGAACTTTTAGATATTTGCAAAAATATTTTATTTTTAGATATTTATTTTTAGATTTGAGAAATTATGAGACATTGGTGTTTAAGCTCCATTTTTAAAATGATGTTCAAAATAGCAGAAATACAAAATAAAATTCACATAAAAAAATACAAAAATAATTTGAGTTTAAAAGAAATCCTGTAGTCGCTAAAATCTGATGCTAATCTGTCTTTGTTTGCCGTTTGTGTAGAATTAAGTTGAGCTCAGTGTCTTTTTCAGAGGTTTTCATGTTGTTTCCTTCAGTGGTTCTTAGTGCAGCGCCCCCTCAGGTGAGGAGGGGAACAGGTTTTTCAGAATGGAAGGCTAATTTGAAACACTGCAGTGTGAAAATGTAACAAATGCTGTCATTTTGGTCCCAATCGAACCAAATCAACCATACTATCAGATTTGAAAACACTTTTAATTAGATCCACTCATGTTTCCACATTTATGTTTTAATAAATTACATGTAAGTTATATTTATTTATCTAATGCAATTAATTTTTTTTCTTTAAAAAATCCAATTATTTGTAATATACCTCTACAATACAATTCATCAGTGTTTTCTAAAACCAGACTCAAATCTTTTGGAGGAACATTAGTGAAATTAGTGTTTGTTGCAGCAGAATTCATCTTTACTTTCTGTAAAGTAAAGTCTTTTAAAATTAACTGGGGTGTCTTCATGTTTGGTGCCTTTTTTGCTGAATTCGCCACTAAAGCAAATGGCACTTTTAATAAGAAAAAGGGTTTAAATGAAGCATTTTTGGGATTAATGTCTGTCTTATCAACGGAGGCAGCCTGGAGGGGATCTGTGGCTTTTTGTTTGTACGGTAGCTGCTGACTGCTGCCTTTCTCCTACCTGTTTACAGCTTCACTGCATCGCCAAAGCTGAGATAACACTGAGGTGCCAGGAGTTTAATTTCGAAAGCTGCTGGAAAATTTCCGTATTTTGTTGGTTTAAATATTTACTCCCACTGAACGAGACAAAGGGCTGCACAGTGGTGCAGTTGGTAGCACTGTTGCCTTGTAGCAAGAAGGTTCTGGGTTCGATTCCCAGCCCGGGGTCTTTCTCCATGGAGTTCGCATGTTCTCCCTGTGCATGCGTGGGTTCTCCCCGGGCACTCCGGCTTCCTCCCACAGGCCAAAAACATGACTGTTAGGTAAATTGGTTTCTCTAAATTCTCCTTAGGTGTGAGTGTGTGAGTGTGTGTGTGCTTGGTGAGGTGTCTCTGTGTTGCCCTGTGACCGACTGGCGACCTGTCCAGGGTGACCCCGCCTCTCACCCGGAACGTTAGCTGGAGATAGACACCAGCACCTCCCGACCCCACTAGGGACAAGTGTGTGAGAAAATGGATGGATGGATGAACAAGACAAAGATCTGAGTTCCTGCTTAGATTTGATCCCAATGAAAGCTTAATAATGTAATTTGACACCTGATTAACCAGAATTGATGCTCTGATTAAAGGTTAAGATTTGAATAATGAGTCCCTTCTGGACTATTTTTTAAATTTTATACATTATTGGATTAATCTAAATAATATATTCATCCCTACTGAAAACACTGAAAATTATAGAAGCTGCAGATAAATTTAAAGGTTTGATGTTTTCTATTTTGCAGATAAGTTTAAAGGTCAGATGTTTTCTATTTTGCAGATGCCTCATTGTTGCGTTATGTGGGACTATCCACTGCAGACGAGCGGACTGTCTCGGAGGACTACTCCTCCCACACGGCACGTCCAAATAAACGGTCCAATGACACAGCCAAGCGTGTGAAGAGGCGGAGCCACCACAGCCAAAGCCCCTCCCACTATCTGCTTCAGACCAATCAGAGGGAATCGCCTCCCAGAGACCAAACCTCTATGTATCATGTAAGTTTTAAACTTATTTACTATAAATCTTTATCTTATTTTGGTGTCTTTCTTCAGTTACTCATTGTTTGCGTTTTTACTATTTGTTATTGATTTTGGTTAAAGAGTGTCCATTAAGCAAATTTATTGTCAAAATATTAAAACACAGCTCCTGTCTCCGTCAGAAAATCCAGAAGGAGAAGGTGCTGCCATTTGACCTTTAGCTCAAGCGCACTTGAGTTATGCAGCAGGACGATGATCTTTAGCACAGACAAAAAGTCTAGACTGCGATTTAGCTCCTCTAATCCAACAAGTGTTTGATTTCCACCACCTGATAAACAATATTTTTCCAGTAAATCAGAGATATGCAGTTCATTGTGTCATCACTGGTCATAGATGGAACTCCACACTTTGGATCAAAACTATTCCCACTCCTAGAACTTCTCCTTCTAAGTCAGTTTACTAATCAAACAGTTGGTCTCCAAGCAACTGAGCTTTGACCCCGACAGAAAAGCGCTGCAGTGAAGTGTGATTCTCCCAGATGCTGACTCGTTATTGCCCTCCTGTCACATCTATGACATCTGGTCCATCTGAGCCGGTCCAGACTGGCGGGTTTGGCCTGCAATGACCTTACTTGCCTTGTCAGAATCTCTTTGAAAATGAGAAACAGCTGCATGTTTTGCACCCAGGTGATGCGCCCATTGCAGCAACAATGTGTGTGTGTGCTGCATGTGTGATGCTCTGATGACAGATGGCGTGTCGGTGGGAGTGGGAGGACCTTTGTCATCTGTCCCACTGAGCCTCTGGCTGCAAGTGGCTGAGGTCCGGCCCCTGAGATGTGTAATGCTGTGACATCAGAGCTGGTCTGTTGCCCCATCTGATCCGTCGAGAGATTCAATCTAAACATGATGGATTAGAAACAGGATTATGAAGATTCACAAACCTCCAATTAGCACACTTGGTATTCAGAAACATTCCTCTGTCAAATTAAGTCACAAATACAAGACGCATACCTTTTACACAATAAGTATAATGTATTTATGTTTGATCACTGAAGCATCTGTGAGTTGGCTTATGAATACTAAACAGAATGACTCACAGGGAGCCCCCTTTAGTCCGCTTCAATCGAACTTTAGTTTGTTAGCCATGAAAGTCCGGTTCATTTGGGGAGGTGTGAATGCGTAATCAAACCAAAAAGTGAACGCTAGTCCACCTAAAAACCTCGGTCTCAATTTGGTTGTAGTGAACTCTGGTGCGGTTCGAATGTATATGTGAACACCAAGCGGATTGGAAACCGCTCCAACAGCAGGAAACAGACTATAAAGCAGGGCATTCTGGGTAAATACAACCAAAACAAACATGAGAGTCTAAAGCTAGCTGGAGAAACGACTCGTGGTTTTTTACCAAAACTAAAGAGAATTCCTACAACTGCTAAAATCTAATGCCGCTCCATTTTTGTTTACATTTTGTGGAGGAGGAGGTTGTGCTTGGTTTCTTCTTCTGAGGTTTTTGTGTCATTACCGTCGATGGTTCTTGGTGCAGCGCCTCCACAGGCGAGGAGGAGAACAAGTTTTTTTAAAAGCTCTTTTATCGTTTGATAGAGTTTTCAGATGTGGAATTGTGTAGAAAAATAAAATATGGAGTATCCATTAAGAACAGACTTTGTTTCCTGCTTCATTATCTATCCATATGTTCATTCATTTACTGCCAAAAGTGATTAAATTGGGGTTTGAAAGCATTCTAGAAAGCCTGTTTTTAACAATTATATTTACTGCTTGTAAGCAAGGAAGTCAGTAAAGCTGTCAATAGACATACTCTTGGAAATCACTGTAAAAAGTCCTTGAAAAAGTTTTATTCTGAGTTTTGCTCTTCAAAGGTTCACATTAGTAAACATATGCAAAACTACCATCTGCAACCTCACCGATGCAGCTTTCAGGAAGCATCCACATGAAAACTCTGGCTTTCATTTACTTTCTTAGTGATCTTAGAGCAACAACCACAGATCTAAGTTAGAAAAATATACATTTTAAGTAATTCTGGCTTAGTGTACCACTCATTATGCCAGTCGATTCATAAGTTTTCAGCTCTTGTTCTCTACATGCAGTCCTCCAAAGTGGCTGTACCGTATTTAAGTATTTTAACTTTCACAAATCCACCAGTCTCATAAATTATTGTAACTTTTCTGAAAATAAGAAAGGAAGAAAAAAATTAAGCTAAAAACAAGAAAAGGTTAAAAGAAAAAAGGAGAAAACTCTTGTACCTTAAGACTTGGTATACTTAAAATGCATTAAATTAATAATACTTAAATTAAAATGTAAAGGTGATTACTGAAATCTGCTATCAGATTTATTTTCATTTTGAGCAATACCTTTTCCCTAGCAGTTACCTAAACAGAAGAAAGAAATGAAATTACTGACAACACAATATTGATTAATTGACACTAACAAACAATTAATCTGTCAAACACGGAGATTAAAAAGGCCGTTATGTAAACCTGCAAATTATCTGGAGCTTATTGGGCTGGTATCGCATAATTCTAGTGAAAACTATACTTAGTGCTGGATCATAAATCAATAACAATAATATGTATCACTATAGACACCTGATCAATATCAATAGATAATACATCTGATTGAATGTTCAATAATTTCACTGAACTCAGGTCCAGAGACGCACAGAATCCTGGGAGATGTAGGCAGAAGAAAGACTTTAGCCGCTCATTCCTTTATCTGGCAGCTAAGCTCGACTAACACACTCACTCTTTGGTTACCTAGCAACCCACTCATTCTTTGGTTACCTAGCAACAACCTGGTGAGTAGCTGGTGCAGCAGCAGTTTAAGGTTTTGCCTCACAACTGCCTAAAAAGAGTAAAAACTGTGGATAAAAGAAGGAAAGCTGGCTAAACCAGTTTGGCTTAAAACAAAAAGCTAATCAGTAATTATTATTTACGTTTGTCCAGCTCCAAGTATACTGGAGTTGGATTTGTGTGACATTCACAGTGTTCTGCTGTGATCCGACCGGGTACGTTAATTTTCTGTGATATCAACTTTATATTCCCTCACAATGTAAAGACTGGAAACAGAAGAATACCAGTTAATGTCTCTGTTACTCCAGCTCACTGTCCCTCTGTTGTCACACAAGAGAAGAACTGATGATAGTTCTTCCTCATCAATGGTCAGCTATTCTTTATTTATAAACTCCCTGCAGCTCTGTTTGTTTCACACTTCCTCCATCACCTGGATGTGCTACTGTTCCACCTTAACGTCACCTCTGGCCCTCCATTCTATGTTTAGACGTGTGAAAGCAGCCCGCTCTGACTCCTCCACCCATGACTGACTGCGTCTGTGTGTGAGAGGATGTAGTGAGAGATGCGATGGTTTCCTTTGTGTCTGTTTGTCTCCAGCCTCCTCTCCTTGTGTCCTGCTGCCTCTAAGATCTGCTGTCATCTTTTATATCCCAGGATTCATTGCTGCAAACAAAGGCCACTGATCCGTCCTGACAGCATGCTCTGTCTCTGTCTCCCTCTTCTTTCCTCAGACATACCAGCAGTCAGCCTCTTTGCAGACAAAGAACAGGAAGAAGAATAAAGGTAAGCAGGGTTGGCACCAGGTTGGCCTGGGCAGAAGCTGCTCCCAAAAGAGTAACATGTTTTCAGAAAACCAGCCGTTTTTGCACAGGAATCGTTTCATTGTGGATTATAACTCACTTTTACGATCTTCAGCTGGAAAATGTATAAAGCTTTTTGAATCAGGTTTATTAGTATTGCACATTTCAGTTCAAAGATCCTAAAAACACAAAAATACAAAGTCAACAATTGAAACATCACATTACACATCAGAATGTTGATTAATGTTTTAAAATCAAGTCTAAACCGGTCGGTTGTTTAGTCTAGATTTAAAGGAACTCTGTGTTTCGGCTGTTTTGCAGTTTTCTGGAAGTTTGTTCCAGATTTGTGGTGCATAGAAGTTGAATGCTGCTTCTCCATGTTTGGTTCTGAAGACTTGAGTGGTTTGGAAGGTTGTTTTGGGTTTGAGATGCACATTTCACATCAAAACTACTTCATCTTTGTATTAATTATTAGTGGTGCACCAAATTATCGGCGCTAATTTTCTTAATTTTGGGAGATCAGTCGATACTCCCATGCGAAGCCGATCTTATCCACTTTGGCAAAGGTTAAAAAATGACCCAATGTCCTCTTCTGTCCAAAAATCACACAGTGTAGAGTATTTAGTTAGGCTTGTCAAGAGAGCTAATTTTATTGGATAATAAATTGTCCCGATAAACAACAATATTGTGGTTTGGAGGCAGTTTTCAAGTAATATATTGATTATGGCATAATAATGAAAAATAAACAGTAAATAAAACAAAAGTAAAAGAAATAGCACACACAATCAAAACAATAAATGAAATGGATTGTTGTCTCTGTCAACAAAGTTTCCTTTCAAAATCAGAGTAGCTTATGTTAATTTATCATGCAATGAATTGATTTATAGATTTATTGATTATTGCGACAAACTTATGTAGAGTTTAATCTCTAAAAGTGTAAATTTTGTGCCTGTAAATTGAAACTTCCAGGGTAAAATGAACCAAAATGTGATTTTTGGCAACACGAGGTTTGGATCTGTATCCTCAGTTGGACTCAGTCTGGGATTTAAACCAAAATCAGGTCCAGTACTGGTATTGGATCTTGTTAAAAATGTAGCATTTTCATTTTTATTTAAACAAATTGTGCTTATTTTACAGCTTTAAATTACCTCCTTACAAGGTATATCTAGTTATGAGAGCTTTCCAAACGGTACTCAAAAAATTCTCTTAACTATTTCTGTCAGTTTTACAAAAATGTTTAAATAATTGTTGAGATTTTTCCATTTATTTCTAATATTCACTCTGACATAAGCGCCTTTGCCTCTATGACAAACTTTCCACACCGTCATGGATCAACATGCTGGGAGATTTAAATTTTTTTCCACAGTCCGATCGCTTGTTCTGCCATCTGCTGCTGTGAGAAGCTCTGAAAGCTTTGGCTCCATCTGCACACGGCTCTGTTTGTTTACAGCAATTGAACCAACATTTCTAAAAGAATTTGATGCTAATAGTTATAGCTTTAAATAGCTAATTTATCGACATATTAGTAATTAGTAAAGCTGTGTAGGTTCTGTCACAAATGGGTCTTTTGTGACCAAACTGATGATGGTATTAGTTAGTGGCCTGAGGCGGCTGCACAGGAATGAGGACAATCATTATTGCAGAGCACTTTTGTGCGTTTTCAGATATATTACCCTCTTGTGCAGAAATATAAATGATTCATTTTCTCTAAGCTGAAAACCTTTCCACACTGCAAGCAAGAACGTTTCGTTTTTTTTGTGTCAACACTTTCGTGGAGAGTTGTTTCCTTTAGAATAAAGTTGCCACAGAGGAAAATTGACTCCTGGATCATGACATTTCATGCAGAGCAGCAGGAGTTTCTTTGCCGGCCTCACCTGGAAGCCATGTTGCTCCAGTTATCTTTAATAAGGTGCTTACTGATGCATCACCTTTAAGCCGGAAAGAAAGCACCGCTTTTATTAAGCACAGGCAGTGTATTATAGGCTTGGCGGGCCACCGGGCTTTACTTGTGCCCCCACCAGGCTTAGCATTCCTTATTTTCTAAAGTCTTTTTAAAATGTTAGCATTTTTTCATTCTTAACATGAACTCTTGAACATCTTTTCACACTGATCAGTCCTTCCAGGATTTTGTGATTGTTGTTATGGTCTACCTTTAGAGATATTTTACCATTCTTCATGTTGTCAGACAAGTTCTATTGAAGTGATTTCTTGATTCTACGGGTCTCTGGCAAGTGAACTTCACATACACATAGATGAATTGGTTTGAATACATCTTTGTTTTGTCATTAGGGTGTTCAGTACTACAACCAGCTACAGAGAAATATTCTGCACCCCTTTGTTTCCAGATTTATTTCTTCCTGTTTTGGTTTTATCGTCTCTCTGTTCTTAAACATCGCTCCGTTTGCGTTTCCAGGGCGAGGTCTGACCTCGCTGAGTCGGAGGCGTGTTTCCTGCAAAGCGCTGGGCAGAGGAGACTGCGAGGGCTGGCTGTGGAGAAAGAGGGATGCCAAGGGTTACTTCTCTCAGAAATGGAAGAAGTACTGGTTTGTGCTGAAAGACAACTGCTTGTACTGGTACATCAATGAGGAGGTGCGTCGTTTGTTCGTCTTTTCTCTTCTTCTAACTGAAATGGTTCAAAAACAATATTTATTTTAGCAAGAAGATATTGTATTTAAAAATAAATTACCATGGTAATAAATCTGTGTGGACTTCAATAAAAATAATTTTGGTAACGCTACCTAATCTAAAGCAAGAAAAGTTTTAGTCTGTTTTAATGTGAACATATATTGCTTTTAAATCCTTCCTTTTCCCATTTAAATTATTCAGTTGTGGTCTTTATAAAGTGGAACTGCAATGGTTTGGTCTGAATTCCTCGTTATCAAACTCATTTTGGTGCTGTGTCTTTAAATGCAAATGAGGAACTTCAGGCCCCGCCCCCTCCAGTTCACAGAGCATTCCTCCACACCGTTCCGCCATTTTTCTTTGGCTTGATAGAAGAGATACGATTATCTAGTGGCATAGAAACGTCAGTGAAGGCATTTAGGTCATTTGTTCCCCAAGACAAAACTGATAAAAACAGTGGAAAGTTATTTATGTAATTAAAATATTGAAGACACACTTTGTGCTAGTTAAAAGCTGGCATACATTGCTAACAGAACCAGAAGTTACGATGCTAATGCTATCAAAACAATGGACTGCATGTCATATCGTCAGATATAAATTGTGTAAAATCAATCAGATAAAATCTTTCTGAAGGATTTGTCCTTGAAGTTCTTTATTTAAAGATGACTTTCCTCTCTAATGTGGGAACAATTCCAAGAAAAATTAAGTTTAACTAGGGACTTAGAAGAAGTTCTGATGCTGGTTCTGTTTAATGAACTATGTGGTATAATAGAGTCCAACAACAGAATATTTTGACTTATCTACTTGTAGCTTCAGCACCCATAAAGTCGCTGTGAGAAATAGAAATGGTAGATTTGTGAAATTGGGTAGCCAGAGGTCTATGACCTTGTTTAGCAGTTCCACAGCAAATACTGTGAAGTAATTGTTCAAAAAACATAATAGGGATTAGAGAAACCTGAACAGATTGAAAAACCTGACCCAAACAGAATATAAAGATATCTACCTAGCACCGGCAGAGACTAAATTAAAGTTTTCTTCTCTCCTATAAGAGAGTCTCTACTTTTATTGTGAACTAGAGACTCCAAGTTCACAACAAAATATATTTAAAGCCTAAGAAAGTAGATTTTGTATTATATGTCCAATTTAATGTCTTTTTATAAAGCATATCTAGATATCTGGTGTAGTAAGTAAGTGAGTTTTTGTTCACTAAAACTGTGCTAGACAAAAGCTAACCAAGAAGTCCAAGGTTTTTTGGACTTCTTGGCAAAAGTTTTGAGCTCCACAGGACCTAAAAGCATAAATTTAAATATAGAATATTAATTACCTCAGCAGAAACACACGTCTCTTCATATCTGCAGCCTTCATGCTGGTCGGCTTTCGTAAATGGTTCCAACAGCAGTTCACATTGTGGCCATTAATCACTTCTTTTTTAACACAGGAGGTCGAGAAAATCTTGAAGTTGCATGACTCGTACCGCCACAATAACATCTGTAAACTAAGCTGTAATTTTTAATTAATAATGTCCTTCTGCTTTAATTTTAGCTCATTTTGTGAGTTTTTCTTCTTTTGTCCTGTCAGGACGAGAAGGCGGAGGGTTTCGTCAGTCTTCCCGAGTTTAAGATTGACCGTGCCAGTGAATGTCGAAAGAAGTAGTAAGTGCCTGGTTTATTGCATATTTATGTTATTTTCCGTATGTGGAGCCTGTGTGCTCTTGTACGCGTGAAGGTGTGTGGGCAAAAATAGCTCTCTGTGTCTCTCTAGTGCTTTCAAAGCGTGCCACCCCAAGGTCAAGAGTTTCTACTTTGCAGCAGATGGAGTGGACGACATGAACAGGTAAAGGCCGCAAGCTCTAATCATGCAGGAAGGTCGCAGGGAGGTGTTGCAGCTGGATGGCGAAATTAAAATGCAACTCACAGTTTGGCTCCAAGAAAGCAGAAAACGAGAAATTTTGCAACAAAATAAAACATAAGAAAAGAGTAAAAGTAGTTACTCTTGACTTAATTTTTATGATGATTGATGTACCATAAAAACCCTTTGTTTAAATAAGTGAGCTTTATTATTTCCTGCTGTTTGATAGATGGCTGAGTCGCCTCAACATGGCAGCTGTGGGCTATGCAGAGCGGGAGAGGATGCGGCAGGAGCAGGGTGAGACTTCACTCCAACAACACCGCTGTTACTATTGCACCAGTGTTACTGCATGAGAAAATCATTGCCTTAAGAGTCCCCTATGGACTAAAAGTGAGCCTGCCACTCGTTTCTTTTTACAACCTCCACTAGTAGTCAAGAATCTCTCTGGCCTGGAGACCTCTTCCTGGCTTTATCGACACACTTAATTGGATTTTATCAAACAGTTATGTCAGATTGCAGAGTATTCACTGCAAAAACACAAAATCTAACAAATATTTTTGGTCTAGCTTCTAGTGCACTTATGTTAATACATTTAAAATAAGACAAAACTAACTTACAAGTAACTTTATGGCAAGATATTGGAGCTTATTTTAAGTAAGTAATTCCTTAAAATTGGAAAAGAAGTAATAGTTCCATTGGGAGATTTTTTCACTTATAACAAGACTGTTTGCCCTTATTAGTGAAATAATCTACCAGTGAAACAAGTAAGGAATTATTTACTTAAAACAAGCTCCTAATTTTTACAGAAAAGTTACTTGTAAGTTAGTTTTGTCTATTTCAAGTGTACTAACATATTTGTACTAGAAACTAGACCAACATACTTGGTAAGATTTTGTGTTTTTGCTGTTTTTTGATGTGTGAGTCGTTGACTTTTGCGCTAAAGGGCTTCAGAGTTCAATTAACACTGTTTTGAGTTTGTTTTGTAAATATAAAGTTCAGGAAGCCCCATCTCTGAGATAGCGATAAGGTTAACATTTGAAATTCTGGTTATGTTTTCATATATTAGCAATAAGTTAAACTATCTGAATGGATGCATGGCTTTATTAATAGAAAGTTTGGATTTTGGGATAACGCAAACATTTCTAATGAACTTCCTGAGTTAAGGGTGTTTTCACATCTGATAGTCCGGTAGACTTGGTTAGATTGGTGATTGCTGCAACTTTGAGTCGGCACTGACGTCATTTTCAGCTGCTACGGTTTCTTTTTCACTACACTGCGTCATATAGACCAAACTCTTTGAAAGACCTGCTTCCCTCCTCGCCTGTGGTGGCGCTGCACCAAGAATCACTTAAGAAAACTTTTGAAGAAGAAATGAAAGCAACTTCCTTCTTCATGGAATGTAAACAAAAATGGAGCAGCGTCAGATTTTAGCAGTTGTAGGATTTCTCTTTTGTCGTTGGTAATTTCCCGTTTTGTGTGTTTGATTTAATTGTATTTACCCAGAATGCCCTGCACTTTAGCTTGTTACCTGCTTTTGTAGAGGTTTCTAGTCCACTAGGCGTTCACATGTGCATTCAAACCGTGTCAGAGTTCACTTTAATCAAACTGAGATGTAGGTTTGTAGGCGGACCAGAGTTCACTTTTTTGGTCCGCATCAGAGTTTGGTTACACGTTCACACCTCCCCAAACAAACCGAACTTTCTAGGCAAATGAAATCCACTTGTAAAAATATTTATCATGTTTGTCTCCATGTGGATGACACTCAGTGTTTTGGGTTATAAGAAAATCCAAACAGGGATAGTTGAATCAATCGTGATGCAGGATCACAGACTTGAATGTTTCTGCATCAGCAGGACTAATTAATGGAAGAATCAGAAGATATATTGAGCTTCTGATCTGAAATGTTCCCATGACTCCTGCAGACTATTGGAGCGAAAGTGAACATGAGGACGACACCACTTCCAGCCCGAAACAGGACAGCCCCCCACCTCCATATGATACCTACCCACGGCCTCCATCAGTGAGTCCACACAGATGTCAGAGCGCTGAGAACTTTACTTCAAACATGGCAGAAAAATACAAACTCGGTTCTGTTCAACTTTTCATTTCTTTAGACTTCTCAATTATCTTCAGACGTCCAAAGAAATCAATAGTGATGCTGTATTTTTTAGCTAAAACCTGAAATGATTGCTCTTTAGCAGGGATGTCCGAAGTGTGGCCAGGGACCCATTTTTGGCTCCTTGGATTGATTTTTTTTTTTTTTGGCCCCCTACTGCAGTTTAAAAATAATGAAAATTGTGTTTATTAAACTTTTTAATTTTAATAGTCTGTAGAATTTTTATTGATGATTTTCTTACAAGTGAAAAATTTAAGTATAACACAAAATGTTTGGTTTTTTCAACCAAACATCTATAGTAAGTAGATCCACTCATATCCAGAAACTTTTACTGAAAAGCCGACTTTACTGCAGCTAAATTAGCTTTTAATTAATTTAATAGCAACCATTTTTAAAGAAAGTGACCCAAATCTTGTTCTTAAAGCTGAGAATAAATTAATTTAACCATGTATAAAATAGTTTGAAAACCAGATTTTAATACACCAAATTAATTATTTTTAAGTTTTGGATCTACAATGAATAATGTCCATTTTCTACAAGAAAAGAATAGAGGCATTTTATTTACTTGGTTATTGTTGTTTTTTTTTTTTCTTGGCCGACAAATCCGTTTGACTGACAAAAAGTTTGGACATCCCTGCTCTAGTTTTTTAATAATTATTTTCTTCCTAAACTATAACTCTTATTTATCTTAACTCTTAAATATCTCACTAAATATATACAGTAACTCTTGAATATCTTATTCAATTATTAACATTTTTGCAGTCCAGTTTTCTTTTCCTTACTCTAAAGTTTGCAGTAATAGTTAAATTATACCTCAGATGCTTCAGCTGGGATTTTTCCACTCTTTCTCAGATGAGCGCTTACCTGGAGGGCCGAACCACCCGCCTGTCTTCCACAGAGACGTCTCGCTCTCGATCTTCTCAGGAGGATTTCCTGTGCAGCGAGGCCCCTGTGACGGCCGCAGAGCCGCAGTACCATCCGGGCCCTCTAGGGGGAGGCACCACGCACAGCGGGAGAAAGCCACTGGGCAGCAGCAGCAGCGACGTGCCGTACAGATGTGATCCTGTGGAGGTGATTGGAGCAGATATTAACCATAAATTTCATTTTTTAAATAGAAAAAACTTTGTTAAAAAAAGTAATTATTTTAATAGAACAGGAGAATAGAAATATCCTCTATTGTCCAATAATCAGAACATTTCTGTTCAACGGGAGATAACAGCAAATAGACTCACACAAAGAATACAAAATACATATAAAAGCAGAATAAAGAATTAAAATATTACAGAGTAAGTGAAAAATTTCAAAATAAATAACTGTATAGTTATAAAAAATACTCCAGTCCAGAGCAACAGACTCAACTATATGTATAAAATTTGCTCTTTGGCCATTAAGACAGACTATTTACAATTAGTAACAATTTTATGGAGAAGTTTTATGGATACAAGCATGCATGTAAACACTTGTTTGGTTTGAGTCTGTATTTTACTTACATATTTTCTTATATGTTAAGATAAGACTATATTTTAAAATTACTTTGACTTTTCCTTTACCAGATTAGTTTTTATTTAAATCTCTTTGATTGAAATGGTTTGCTTTGATGCGTACTTAATGTTTAAGTTGAGCAAAATCTGCAAATACTTATTTTCAAGGTTTTTCTTTTTCAGTTTTTTCCCATATAAAAATGTCACATTTTGGCAACCACACTTTTCTTTCAGTAAGGTTTTTTTTTTTTTGCTGTTTTTTGTAGCTGTTTGCAGATAATGTGGAGATATTTACTGCTAATTTTTAAACTTAGTTTGATTTGAAAAGCAAATAGATATGATCTTTTGGAGGACATTCTAACAAATATTAATGATAATTTTGTTTTTCAGAGTAAGAAAAAAATGTTTGAGGTATTATGTAATTATTTTTATTCAAGGATTGTTTTTTAATCGTCATACCAGCTTTACATGTTTGCGGTTCGAAATTTGGACTCAGGATGTATTATAGTTTTTCTTTGAAAGCTTAATTGTCTTATTTAAAGCACTTTAAGGTATTTGTCCCCGTTGAGTTAATTTTAAACTGAAAGTAATTTATCAAGGTTTTCCTTCTTTAAATTTTTTTGTTACATGAAAATGTGTCATTTTGATAGCTACACTTTTCTTTCAGTTTTTTTTTCTACATTTTTCAAGTTGTTTTTCACAAATAACTGAGAGGTCTGTACTGCTAATACTTTTATGTAAAAAGCTGCTTCTCATGACGCCATGTAATCTGTTTTCGTTGCTGCTCCGTGTAGTACCGCTCCAGTCCGGCAGGGGGCAGCAGTGAGACCGGGTCGCCTGGCCGCTCGTCGTCCTCACAGAGGCGGTCGTGGCAGGACCTGATAGAGACTCCGCTTACTGAAGCTGGACTGCACTACCTGCAAACTGGACCGCTTGGTAACTTTTTACCAATTTGGTTACATTAATTTTAAAATTATCTATATTTTTAAACCTTAGGGTTATTATTTATGTATTTTTATTTCTATTTATTTTTGTTTTCCACAACTCTGCTACTGTCTAATTCAAACCCGTTTATATGGATTAAAAAACGTAAACCAACAAAACTCATTTTAATACAGTACAGGCATGTAATCAGGCACACATTTATCTTATTTAATCCAGATTATTCTAATTATTCAGATTAGAATTAGAATAATCTGGATTAAATAACAATAATTTAGTTTATTGTTAGGCCTGTCGCAATAAACAGAATTTGACAACAGAATATTGTCAAATTCTGTTTTCATCCAGCAAATACATTTTTACACACATTTATTTTAGAAAGTAAAACTTGCTGAAAACATATTTGCTTAAGAAAACCACCAACCGGCTTTTTGTGCAGGAAATCGTGTGACTATTTATTACAGTTACTTAAAAATCCAAACCTTTCAGTGTCGAGTGATTCGATTCTGATTTTTAGGGTCACAATTTGATTCAGAAAAGATTTTTAATTCATGGAACAATTTTTCTGCTCAAATGGTTTAGAGATTTTGTTTACATCATGTGATTGACGAGAAGAAACAAAGAGCATTTATTTAACGCAGTTCTACAAAGTTGTATTAAATTCTGTCAGTTTATATTTAAACATAAAGAGGTTTGTGCATAAAATTATGTATTTTAAATTAGTTTTATGGTAACTTAGCTGTGTGGCTTTTTCTTAAATGAAAAAATATGAAAGAATTATTCAACATCCATCTGCTGGATAAGACAACCTTCAACTTAACCACGTTTTAAAATTGATTTTTAGCATTTAGATTCGGTTCAGAATCCCCAGAAGTAGGAATTGCAATTATTTCCTTTACCTCTACAGATAGTTACAATTTTTATTGATTTACTGAAACAAAAAAATGTTTGTTTTCTTTCTAAATTATCATCCTGGTTTTTAGATATTAAAATGTTTCTCAGTAACTCTGATTAAATGTATCACAAAAAACCCACGGTGGAAGTTTCTTTTCATAAATAATTGAGTTGTGTTGTTTTGACGAATCGCTCTGATATTTTCCGTCGTCCTCACAGAGGACGCCGTCTTCGCCGAGCCGGGCCTGGGAGGCGGCTCGATGATGGCTGGAGCCGTCTACACTCTGCCCCCACAGAGGAACGTCCCGTTGCCAGTGGCGATGCAGAGGCTGATTCCCATGGCAACCCAGGGAGGGAAACCCCGCAGCTTCACGCTGCCGCGCGACAGCAACCTGCACACTCTGCTCTCTCCACCGGTGAAGGAAGAGCAGCAAACACACAACTGTGAGTTCATACTTATGATAAAACATGCGACAGAAGCTGGAAAATAATTAGGCTGTAGTTTTATTTAAAGAATAAAATATATCTGCTAGGCCTGTCACAATAAGCAATAAATCAGTTAATCGCATAATGAATTAAAACAAACTATAATTTTTCGCTGCATGATTTATTGTTTTTCTCTTTTTTTCTACCAAAAACTGGACGATTTTGTTTACGAACAGTTCATAATACGTTTTTTTGTTTGGTTTTTTCTGTTGTTTTGTTTATTTATTTTGGATATTTAACTGCCGGCGATCCAGCCAAATTTGCGGTACCATAACAAAGATGGTACTTTGTGCTATCTGAAAAATTCCAACAGTTTCTGGAAGGGCAGACGTTGCACTTTCCAGCCAATGTCAAGTTATTACGGTAATTTCACTCTCCAGGGAGTGAAATTAATCTGAGTGGCACTCTTTTTATAGACGGTAAATTGCGAAAAAAACTGGTAGATATTGAAATTTCCAGTTGTTATGGATAAATGTGCAAATATATTTACTCACAGGACATTTATAGACCTGCGTACAATTAAAATAAGCAAAATTTTATTATGTTCTAAAATTAAAAACATTCACTGGGTTGAATAAAAGTTGTTTATAAAGACAAAAAAAAGTTGCCATCTGGATTTAACTAGAACTAGTTTTTTATTTTAGTGAAAAATTAATGCAACTGGATGAAAAGAAAACTGGGGATATTTGGACTTTCACCATTATGGACTTCTTAAAGTCATGCTGTAGCATCTCAATTAGAGTTATCTCCAAACTTTGATTAGGCCACAGTAAACCTTCACTTTTTGAGCCAATTGGAAGTGGTTTTGTTGGCGTTCTGGAGGGTTAAATTCAATAAATTCATATTTATGAATCAATAATGAGCCAAGCCAAATCATTGGGAGCTGGAGAAAGAAGACAGAGAAATGGTTTCCATCCAAATCGAGCTGGATGGAAATGCATTTTAGAAAACATTTTGCTTTTCTTAGTCAGTACAAGACAGTTGATTTTAAAACTTCAGGATGGATTAAAAATCTGCAGGACTTTGATGCTGAACAGAGAAATGATGTTATTACAAGCTGAAACCACCTAGCTCATACGAAGCTACTCATTGATTTTTTTATGCTAATATGAAGTGCTAATTAACCTTCTGTAAAAGATGAGTGTTTTAAATCATCTGAGCTGCTTGGCAGGTTGATTGTCTTCAGCATTTGGCATCATTCCTGCAGCTCCTCCATAGACACAGACTTTCTCTCTTTGCTGCTTCTTTTCGTAATCCTTTTTAAACAATAACCGAGTCTCATAGTGTAACATCTACTGTGTTATTTGAAAGTACTTGTGTTTAAAAATTTTAGTTTCTCTAATATTTGCATCAATTTGGGATTGTTTTTTTATTTAAATGTGATGGAGAAAAGCTTAATAAACTATGAAGATATAAAAATGAAGCTTCTAAAATCATTTTTAATGAAACTTCAAAAAAGACAAAGGTTTTTGCATTGCAGTGTTTAAAATAGCACCGATCCACTTTCTTAAAAAGTACAGGTTATTTAACACAAAACAAGACATTTTTTCCATGTTATAAGTTAATTTATCTGCCAACACAGCAAGTAATTTTTCATCAATATTGAGGAATTATTTACTAAAAATAAGCCTTTACATCCTGCTGAAAAGTTACTTTTAGTGTAGTTTGCCTTATTTTAAGCGTACTAAGATATTTTCACTAGAAATACATCAAAAATACTTGGTAATATTTGGTGTTTTTGCAGCATAGATCCAGATTTGCTCTTAAGTGACCATCAGCTGCTGCTCTCCGTCTCTGTCCTAATGAGGCTAATGAGACGCCGCTGCTCTGGTTGCCAAGACGAGACCAGTGGCAGCAGGAAGGTGTCATTCTGAAATACAAAATAAATGTGATTTTTGTAACCAGGAGATATATGTGAGCTCTGTTTGAGAAACAGATTGCACAATAAATACTGATGTGGAGGAGGAAATAAACCTGCCACAGAGGAGAGAACGTCCCTGAGGCTGTCAGGAGAGAGATGAGGGTTTTGTCATCGTTAATAATCCAGAAAACCATCTCAGACGTCACTCCTCTGCTCAGGCTCTAACGTCGGTTTGCTGTGTTGCAGGTGGCAGTGAAGGCGCGTCCCTGGGCGACCTGTTTCGCGCGTGCGAACAGGGTGGCGTCTGTCCGTTGGGGCGGGGCTCAGACGCCAAGGGCCAATCGGAGTTCAGGCAGTCCTTCCTCCGACGGGCCGCCGACCCTCAGCTCAACGAGCGCCTGCACTGCCTCCGCATCCTCAGCTCCACGCTCAAGGTGCGTCCACTCCAGCATGAACATAGATTATGAGAGAGAGCACAGCTGCAGAAGCTCTGATTTACTGTAATCACACTGAATCAGCACAGACACATGCAGCCTATAATACAATTAGCAATTCATTTTCTACCGATTTCTAAAAAGCCTGACCTGCGATACCAATTTTTTTGGCATTTTATAGCAAAACTAAACAACCATCGTATTTTCCGCACTATAAGGCGCACCACATTATAAGGCGCATAGAATAGATGCTACAGTAGAGGCTGGGGTTACGTTATGCATCCATTAGATGGAACTGCGCTAAAGGGAATGTCAACAAAATAGTCAGATAGGTCAGTCAAACTTTATTAATAGATTACAAACCAGCATTCTGAAAACTCCATTCATTCCCAAAATGAACAGCTGTTGCTTCCTCCACTTCCGCACCATTGATTCGTTCATGTTAAATTCTCTCGCTGCTGCTCTATTCCCATGTTCTACTGTGTGACTGATCGCCTTGAGCTTAAACTGTGCGTCGTAAGTGTCTCTTAATAGGAGCCATTTACACACAAAACCCAGCGTGCGCCGCGCGCTTCTTCTTCTACGGGGGAAAATGAAGTCGGCGGCTCCTTACCGTAGTTGTGAGACCTATTGTGGCTCAATATTGGTCCATATATAAGGCGCACCGGATTATAAGGTGCACTCTCGGCTTTTGAGAAAATTGAAGGTTTTTAGGTGCGCCTTATAGTGCGGAAAGTACGGTATGTTACCTTCAGTAGTTCTGAAAATGCTGCATAGAGGGATTATTTGTTTATAAACACAGTGCAGGCGCCCAGCTTGATGGCAGAAAGAGCCGGGCAGCCTTTAATCTGTCACTGGTTACCAGGGTTTCCCCCAGTTGTTTTAAAAGCCTGGCGGGCCACCAGGCTTTACTTGTGCCCCCACCAGACTCAGCATTACTTACTTATTCTAGTTTTTTTATGTTTGTATTTTTAAGACTTTACAGTTGGTGTTCAGGTATTAATCTTCCAATAACACATAATTATCAAGTGTTTTTTTTCAAATTTGATGCCTTATTAGGCCTCTGTCTCTTTAAGAATCTTCTAAACTTTCAGACTCTCCGTCTTCAGCTCATAATCACAACAATTTTCCTCCTTTATGCCATTTACAATCATTTTTTGTAGTGTTGGACTGAGAAGTAGTTTGTCTGATGAGCTTAGCAGACTCGCAATCACACCAGGTGTTTGCTAATTGCTGCTGCCGCTAGTCTGGAGGAGCTGAGTGGCTTAAAGAAGTCACTTTTACTCTACGATAATAATACAATAATAATACTAAAACGAATTGTTTTGGGCTAGTTTTCTGTAAATTTTATTACATGCTTCATGTGTCTGTGCCTTTTTTCTGAGCAAACAAAAAATAATGCATAAACAATATATAAATTTACACAAATAAAAGAAAATGTAGCCAATTCGTAATTACATTGTTATTCTTCAGAAAGCTGATTTTTGAGATTTCTTTTGTTTTTCTATTCAACATCAACTTATCGTACATTTATTTATGCAGTTTGATGGAAGGAAGACATTACAGTTAACAAGCCTTTCTGTGCCAAACAGAAAAAATAAATGTATTTTTAAAAGGATCATTAAAAGAACAAAACTAGAAACAGGGAAATGATCCTGTTCAGGTTTAATACTTTGAATCAACTCTTTACATTTTAAATGTAAAGAGTTTAGAAATTGAAATAAAAATGTTTGCTGAACCAACTTTTAAAGTTAACATTAAATTAATAAAAGCTAATGTTAGCGCTGATGTTACCTTCTCAATAGCGAATGTTTGCATAACTGTTAATTAATAGCTTCTGGCTTTTTGAGTTTATTCACAACAGAAGTCTTGATTATTGACTTCAGCAGTTGGTATTTTTTAGTTTTACAGTAAACTGTTTACACATGATGCACATAAACATGAGCACATTGTGGTGAATGTCTGTCCTGGTTCATCCCCACCACACCTCTCATGTCTTTTTGGTTTCAGTTTCCATCAGTCCATGTGTGTCTTCATGTTGCCTGAGCAAAGTTAATCCTTCTGGCCTGAACGGCTCTCCTGTAATGTTTGTATTTATTCCTTGGATACGGCGTATTTACTCCTCCTGATCTCCGTGTCTGTGGCTTTGGTGTCTCAGTCAACCAGTGTTTGCACCCTGTCTGGTGTATATGTAGGAATATACCAAGCTTTGGGGAGCATTTGGTCGAAAATATTGTGTGGCAGTAGCAGTGACCCTGTTAGATGGCATCTATTATCCTCAGCAAAGCATAACGCTGCTTTTTTGGACGTTTCAACATATTTGCTGCAGTGGTTGCTGTGGAAACAACAAGGACGTGAACACGCTCTCTGTCTTATCAACGATCAGTGGATCAGAACAGATGAGAAACGGAGAGAGGAAGAATATTTGTTGCAGATGGCTATTCTGGTACTGCTGTCTTTTAAATAATTACATTTACTCAAAAAACTGACTTGGATTTCAGAATTAGCCTTTATTGTCGTCATACAGAAGCACAACAAAATTTGTTTCAGAACAAAAAAAGACAAACAACATAAGAAAAGGCTGTTTGTGTAAATATATACAAATAATTACAGGGAACACCACGCTGTCATCGTTAAAAGTTGTAAATCCCAGTTATTCTATTTAATATATTATGATTTTTTTTAAGGTCTCATTGCTACAAATTTGTACAAGACGCAAATATGACACCCATTCAAGCTCAAGTTTCCACATTTTGTAAAACGTGTACTCAAGTACTGAGTAATTGATCAAATTATCAATAATTTAATATTAAAAAAATTACATTATCAGACAGATCAAAATATAAAGTTAGGTGGAAATTTAGGTATTTTATGAACCAGAATTACAATAATTCATGTAAGTGACAAATAACAAAATCAGGCAAAAGAAAATTTTTCCAGATCAGTTTTTCTCAGTAAAAAACAAACGAAACCAGCTGCTGTGTGTCTGAGTCTGGTGAATTTTTGGATTAAACAGGTTTTCTTTTCACTCAGTGGGGAGAAAATCCAGACGTTTTACTCAAGTTAGAGTAGAGATACTTCATAATAAAATTACTCAAGTAAAAGTAAAAATACTCCTAAAAGTAATTTTTTTAAAGTTGCTCAAGTAAATGTAACCAGTTACTGGCCCACGCTCATTCTTCAGTTTTAGATTCCCAGGAATCTATTGGATTTAGTCTTAAATCTCCCCAAACCTGAGTGTCTCCAGTCACGTCTGTGTCCTCTCCATGTGTCTTGCGTTTGTCGTCGTGGCAACAGGAAGTGTGAGAGTGACCCGCCCCCTCCTGTGTTTCTGCATCCTCATAGGACAGGGAGGGGGAGCTCGCGCTGATTGACAGGCTGCTGGCCAATCCGCAGCTCTCGTCGGCCGAGTTCCAGGAGTGGAAGCGAGCCTATCAGGACCTGTTCACTCAGGACCAGAACTCCGCTGCCGAACCCGAACCTGAACCCGAACCCGCCGACCCGGGGCCGCCGCCCCTCACCCCCTCGCTGTCCCACACACACTCCTACATTGAGACCCACGTCTGACTTGTTAAACGCGGACAGTTAAACAGTCTGGTTCCGATTGTTAAGATGAGTGTCGCCGGGCGGGTCCGGTAGTGACATTCTGGCTCGTGGTTTCCGCTTCCCGATCGGTTCGCTACGACAGATTACCAAGGAGCGCCTCACGCCGGGCCGGTGACCTGCCGCTCCAGCTCACGACAGGTGCTAGTTCCTGAGTATCACCTGTTAGCTTTTGTGCTCTGTACCTTCGGAGAACTCGCCGTCATTTCCTGTGGATGATTCCTTCCCATCACCTTCATAAAAAGCGAAATCACAGAATGTATCTCGACTCATCCTGCTTGTTGTGCCATGTTTACTCTAAGTGCACATTGTCTCATAGCCAGTAAGTTGACGCTTTTTGCTCCATAAAGCCTTATGGAGTAAGCAGTATGGAGGTTATATTGCTATATTTACTGTACAGTGAGTGTTACAGCGAACCACAATGAAATCTTTTTTTAAAACTCTTGTTTTGTTCTGATTTTTGTTTCCGTTTAGACTTAGAGGCTTTTGTTTGTGCAGATTTGGTAGAAATTCGTACAGTGCTGGGCTGGACCTGAAGCATGCACCCTCCTTCTGGAACAGGAGCCATTTAAGGGAAAAATCCACCCTAAAGTAGTTTAACACAACGCTTAACAAACAGAGCCTTCATCAACAAACATCCTGCAAAATACAGTTTCTTCAGCAAATATCTTAAAATAGTAACTTAAAAGTAACTTTTCAGCAAGAAATTGGATTTTGTTTTAAGTCAATAATTCATTAATATTGATTTTAAAAGTACTTGTTCTATTGGCAGATTATTTCACTTATGACAAGACATTTGTTCCACGTTATAAGCTAAATGTAACTAGTAATTTTTCATCAATATTAAGGAATTATTGAAAACTCGCATATCTTTCTGAAAAGTTACTTTTAAGTCATTTTTGTCTTATTTCAAATGTACTCAGTATTTGCACTGGAAACTAGACCAAAAATACTTGGTAAGATTTAGTTTTTGCAGTAACAATATAAACATTTATTTTAATCTGCATAGAAACCCACATTATTAAATCATATTAAATATTTACAGCAAATGTCTTAGAAAATGTAATATATCAAAAATGAGATCATAAAAGTAATCTTTGCTCTGAACATGACAGAAAAAAATCTACACAGAAATAAATAGTTAATCATAGAAATCTCAGAAGCATTGTTAATGTTTTACCCGAGAAGGCTTTTTTGAATGTATTTGACTTCATTTTCCACAAAATGGTTACTATATAAAGATATATATATATAATAAAGAAAATTTAGATACGCAGTGCCTTGAAAAAAGTATTCAAACACCTTAAACTTTTGCGCATTTTATCACATGACAGCCACAAATTTAAATGCATTTTATTGTTTTGTTTTTATTTTTTAATGAAAGGACTTCATACCAACACATAAAAAGCCAGGCAGTTTAATGTCCTTTTACGATTGAATACAATGTCACATAAAAGTAATAAAATTTATCAGGTAATGTGATAGAATGTAAAAATTTTATATTCAAACCCTATTTTAAATATGTATTTTTACATACTTTTAGCTTAATAACGATTACTGAAGAAATATTTACATGAATTGAATCTAAACAGAAAAATATATTTTATTAGTAATCCCCACTAGTGAAAAAATGCTTAAATATGGATTTATTTAATAAATACATAAATCCGTAGATGTAATAACTAAAGAATCCCCGTTATGAATTATTTATTAACAGTATAAAATTCTCCAGGGGTGGATTTTTCCTCAGACTCTTCAGCTTTATTTTAGGCGTCTGGCATCAAACGTGAGGAATATTTACATAAGAAATTAAACATGGATCTATTTAAGATGTTAGTCTATTTCTATGCTGCTGCCAGAAGATGTAGTAATGTATCTCAGACGTTTCACAGACTACGAAAGCAATCATAAATAGGTAATAACTTCCACTGACAAACACTGTTTCATGCTCTTTTTATGCTGCTGCCCGTGGTTGGTTGTAGTAGCATGTTTTTGCTGTAGATCAAAACAATATCCATGTTATGTTTTGTGTTTAAAACCTAGAGATATAGTAGATCTCTATTTATAGAGTGTAAACTGTCTTGGAAGAATATCTTTAATTATATCAGGGTTTCTTTCTGCAAACTGTCATTGTGTAAAGAATGTTTAGTGTTAAATCTATAAATTATGGTTAAAAGACGGTATTTATTTATGCGTTCATTCTTCATGTTTTGTTGGAAGAAGAGACTGGATCAATAAAGTTTTAGTCATTTGGATTAGAGGCTCTTTATTTGTCTGTTATGTTTTTCTTTTTTATCAACAAGAGAAACGAGGCTGAGAAAAATTGACATTTTGCCTGAGAGGAATTATTGTGATCTGATCTGAACAATATCATAAAACACAAACAATAAAAAAAGCGTACCGTTGTTACTTTATTATAAAACGATACTTATTAGCTATAAAATCTACATTTCCTCTGACGACATCACAACAAGAATAAATTGGATTATCAAAAGTATCAGAAGTGATGAGTAAACGTCACTTTAGATGTTTTATTATCACAAAATACTTTGTAATATTTAGTTGGGGTTTTTTTTTCAATTATTTTGTAATAAATAATCATTTATTGACCTTAAAATTATCCAAACTACTTTGGCTTCCTCTAACTTTTGTATTTTACTCAAGTTTTTCTTTTTTTGAGGCGTTTGTTTTGCCTATCTGCAACATTTATTAAAGAATAATAAAATATAAGAACAGAAGAAATCTGTAACATGGTGAATACATTTTCACTATACTGTAAATAAATCTATAAAAATGTGTAGTACGTGTAGTAATTCTATAAAAAAAATTCACTTTAAAGCTAAAATATGTAACATTTATAAAAAATCTTTGAAAAAAATCAAATTCCTTTGCCTTCTCCTAGTGCTAACTAGAAACAACCAATCAGAGCCAGGAGGCGGGTCTTAGCGCTGTCAATCATCCTCTTCTCCACTACGCTGCAGCTAGCATAGCATGTTGTGAGTGCTCAGGCTAGTTAGCATAGCCACCGATGACCACGGATAAACAGTTTTCCTGTTATGGTGAGTTATTTCTCTGCCATTAGCACATTTAGCAGCGAGTATCCAGTGTTGATTGACAGCGCTAAGACTCGTTACTTACTGCAGCTTTAAGGCGGAAAGAAAATGTGTTGAGCGTTAATCAAATTTTTATCTCAGACAACTCATTTCTACAACTGGCATTAAAGCTTTCAGCAACAGTTTTTTATTTTTTCTTCATGGCAATTGAATGTGATTATTAAACAGTTATTCTAAAGGCGCTACTTTTTTATAGATGTTAAATTGGGTCTACTAGTCCGGCAGAGGCAGCAGAGTGCACTCAGTGCCAGTCAGAGGTCTCGGAAGCTGGGCGATTTCTTTCCACTGATCTTTCTTCGTATCGTACTCCAGCACGTTCCTTACAGTCACCTGCTGTCCGTCGCTCCACCTCCTCCCGCCGAATACCAGCAGATTCCCACATGCTAGGGTTAACATCCCGTAGCTGAACAAGCCGTTTGCAAGTGGTTTGAGGCGGGTCCAGTGGTTCGACTGCGGGTCGTATCGTTCTATGTCACAAAATTGCTCGTACATCCCCAGCAGGGCGTAAATGTAGCCGTGGGCAGTTGCCAATCGGTGACCAAACCTTGGGATGGACATGGATGCCCTCTTTTCCCAGACTGTGGCCGTCAGGTCCCAAGAGAGGCATTCCCTACTTATTTCCCTGTTTACATCCTGGTTACTGCCATGGATGCCGCACTGGTGGGCAGGGAGTCCTCCTGACACATAGATGTTCTTGTCAAGCACGGTAGATGCGTGGCCGTGAAGAGGGCAAGGCATCGCTGCAGCTCTCCTCCATGCTCCTGAAGCCATGTCGCAATACTCAGCAGAAGCTAAAGAAGTGTATGTCATGGAGTCCAGATTTGACTGTCGTCCCCCAATAGCATAAATGACGTCTTCCACCACACAGCAGGTGAACTGCACCCGCCTCTCCAGCATGGACTCCATCTTCTTCCAGTGGTTGAAGCGTGGATCATACCTCCAGGCTTGGCTTGAGGTAGACACAGTGACAGACTTCTCATTGCTATTTTTCATGTCTTCACCGCCAATCACGAAGAGAAAACCTCCCACCGAACAGACGCAGGGATTTCTGAGTCTCAGAGGTAGAACAAAACCTGGCAATGAAAACTTCCTGCTACTGGTGTCGAACGATAGCACTTGTTGTTCTGGCCAATCAGGGCTAACCCCACCACCAACAAGAAGCACACTATTGGGTGATCCTCTAAGGGTTGACTGCCTGCTTTGTGCTATTGGCTGAGTTGAACCCATATGATGGTACTCAAGAGCCCGAGTCAGCTGACTTCTGATCAGAGGAGTGGCCATGGCCCTGTTTCCGTGGCAAAGGTCAGAAAGGTCTGAAGGCGCAACCAATCCAAAACGTAGACGACTCAGCAGAAGGTTTGACTTTAGCAGAGGAAGGGGCCCATTTTCATCCAGCCAGTCTAGAGAGAGTCTTATGAGATCCACCTCCTTGGCCCCAGGTATCTCATCTGCATGTAGCACCGCCATCAGCGACGGAAAGTTCAACCCAAGGAGATCAACCCTGCTTTTCTGCAGCAGAACCGCCATCTTCTTGGCAATGGTTTGATTTGCAGCCTCAAGTGCATTCAAGAGGAAGTGTTGCTCAGCCAGATTAGCATAGTAGCAGCAATTATCTGCAGTTAAGCCATCCGCCATAAATCGCTCGCATATTGACAGCGCCGCCTCTACCTGGAGGTACCGGGCTGCTTCCACGACAACAGGAAGTGTGGAGGAAGAAATGCTCAACCACCCTGAGTATAAGAAATCCAAAATGGCTTCCAAACCCTCAGGCGTCAGCGCCGGGAGCCTGATGGAGTCTGCTGATCTCTCTGCGGTTGTCTCTCCAAAAAGGGCCCAGAAGTAGTCACTGGAGCTCGCTAACAGACTGCGATGACACGGGAAGGAAACATCGCCTGCTTCCAAGACGACATCGCACATCTTCTTCTGGTCCCGCAAACGCTGGAAGCCAGAGAGGAGTCCGGTTCTGTGTGAGGAACTGTAGAGGAGTGAGTAGGTATCCATGCATACGTTCTGTCAAGAAGAAGAAAGGACGACAGATTTTTTGCTGATGGGTCGCATGAAAGCAGATTGGAAGAGAGTGTCCTCAGTTGAGCTCACTCCATCTGTGATTTAGTCCTCTTCTGTCTGCAGAAGCTGTTATCTGACACCATGATAGGGAGGTCATGACAGCCCCCTGCACATCAACACAGCCCTGTGACCCGTCCCTCTTTGGCACTGAGACTTGGCTCTCTTGTCTCTGTCTGGGATACTGGCGCTGTTGGCTTTGTGTTTGTCAGCTACCCTTTACTCCAAGTCCTCAAGGGAGTATCCTCCAGGCGCACGCCTTCAATTTAAAATCAACCAACAAGCAAACATTGTGTTGTCAAACAGAGTTGGACGGACAGGGAGCCAGATTGGTGTTTGCGAGTCTATCTCTGTGGATGATGTCATCTGTAAATACAGCTGCCGCAGTCGAGGCGTACAGGAATCCGATGGGCACGGTTGATAAAGCACCTTTCTGTCAGGAATAGAAACAGCTTAGAGGATTCATCTGGAAGGACAATACTGTGAGAGCTAGACTCTAATCTTTTAAACTGGATTTTATTGATGCAATCTAGAATGTTGATCTCTGGAAACTTTACCACCAGAACATTTTAAGAGATGCTAAAGTATGCCGAAACAGAATAGAAACAGTAATTTTATCCGAATCGAGGTTATTCCAAAAGAGCTATTAGTAGAAACTATTATAGATGCAGAAACTTTCAGGTTTAGTTATGCTTTACTTAGTTTTGAAACACAATTCTAATCAGTTTTAGTGTTAATAATATAATGTATTTTGTTTTGTGTTTATGAATCTGTTTATGAGCCTTTCGAACTGATTTGAAATAAAAAATTTTCCTCAAATAAGCAGCTGACGTTAGCTGCCATCAAATTAAGCTAGTCCACAAAATTGCAACAGTAAAAGTTGGGAAAAAACGGCAGTTAGTTGGTTGTTCAACAATAATTTAATATATGTTTTTTAAATTGGTATCTTCTGTTGAGTATCCATTACCAAATCAATGTAGACATAATCACAATACAATACTTTGACTTTTTGAATTCTGCACCTAAAAGTTATCAAAAGTATGAAAAAGCTAAAATTACTACTGTAACTAAGCAATATGTATCTATTAACTATTAAAAACTAGCAAACACACTCTAAAAACTAATTAAAGCTAACCAAATTGGACAAAAAGTCACAATGAAATGAAACTAAAGTATAATGAGAAACTATTATAACCATTCTTCACTCATTGTGATGAGTAAAATAAACTTTGTACAAACTCTGTCCAAGAGTTTTTGAAATTGAGTTTATCTTAATCTGGGATGTTTTAAAACTGTTCCACATCATTAAATCTGAGGGTTTTCCTCTGAGGTGTCAAAAGTAGCTCGTTGCTGTTGGTATTAGGATAATCCTGTCCCCTTTGGGGAGGCATTTAACCTCTCTCCGACCTGCAGAGCTTCAGAGCCACAAAGATGGATGTCACTGTATTATTTTTATGCAGCAGAAGAGAGGCGGTGGGAGGGATATACACAACGCCTACAAGCTTCCCAGCATGTTTATGGATGTTTCTGATTAATGTCCAGCTACTGCCAGGGTTTAACTATGAAAACACGACATGCTGAGAGACATTTAAATGTGAATTTTGATACCCCACCAAATGAGTTTGCATGTTTTAGTTGTCGTAGGATATTCTTCAAAATCCAGTACATTACATTCTCGTTGAAGTGAAAACCACGCTCATGTTCTTTTTATCTTTTATTAGCTGCAAAGAGTTTTTAATCTTTGGGGCTCTGTGTCAGGAGTGTTTGTTTGGTTGACCTGATGGGCATCTAAATTTAGCTGCAGCTGCTACGTTTGAGCGTTTATCTATGGGCAAAGAGACACGTGATTTGGTGATGGATTTGTGCTGTAATTCTGGGGGTATGTGTGCTTGTTATTGTTGACACCTCCACCTAAAAGAATACAGAAAAAAAATCAAGAATAATGACAGGAGACAGATTTTATGCTTTGGCAGGGCTCAGAAAGACTTCAGGAATTAAATTTTTTAGCCTTGAGGTAACTAATCTCACATCTTTGCTATGTCAATCTCCTTAACACCCACCTGAGAGGATTAAATGTCTCAGCCAAGATTAAATCAGTTTTTAATGTGTGATCTTCACAGTATTACTTTCACAGTCAATCATCCTATTTCTGGGTGTTTTTCATACCAGAAACTGTTCAACAAATCTGCTGGCAAGATTATATGTTTAGGAGAGCAACAAAATTATCTAAAAAACTAAAGCTGCTACTTAGTGTTGGGGTATTTGGTTTAAAAACCTAAAGATGATGAGACAATTAAAAACCGTAAACACTAAATCAGAAATTTTGTTTGTTCTTGACCGTTAGCTATTGAGAAACGATTGCTAGCCGGAGGTGTAAACACTGTCGAACTTTTAAACAATTGGATCTGATTTTACCCGATTGCTAACATTTGTCTGTGACCATATGTAATGTGCTAGCTCGATGAAACTTAATGTAAACAACTGGAGAAATTGAGCTCAATGGGAGAAATCCCAGACAGAGAACTGGAGGAAATGAGAATCAAGCAGAAAGGCAATTTCGAGGCTAATAAAACTAAGATATTGGCACAAATTTTACACCCTTTTAATCCTTCATGAAAAAAAGAAGATTGAAAAAGTTTCTTCTAGGTTGGTTTCTAGATTCTGGACTTTTGAGCCTCTTTTAAAGGTTTATTAACTCCTGCAGCTGGAGTGAGAGATTGGTTTATTAGTGTACATTTTAACAAAAGAAAAACTTGTCTTGATTTTACTTTATCTCAGTACTGCATTTGACACTGGAAATATGTTTGAATGGTTCATATCTCAGATCAAAACCTTGTGTCACCTGGCAAATATAAAAATGAATGTGGAGTTCCCTTAAGGTGGTGTTCTCAACCCACTTTTATTCAATATCCATACAGACAAGTGAAAAAGCTGGGACACACAATGACAACCTGTCTTTCTAAATTTTTTTGGACTTATACAAATTACATTTCAATTTCCCCAATACTAAAAAATTTAAGTAACACAAAGTAATTAAAATTTCTAAATTCTGTAATACGTTATTTAAAAATGCCATTTCCCTACATATTTTTACCAATTTACAATGGCTGAAACCGGACCTGCCTCGATCTGAACTGATTACAGGAATATGGTTCTTCTTGGGGTTTCACCACCGTCACTGGGCCCTTCAGTGTTGCTAACGCTACTACTGCATGTACCGATTGTACTGAAATCATACCTGATCTCATCCCCTTCAGCACCCATTTGCTTATGGACTTCCAAAATTAGAAATATCACATTGCAAAACCAGTGTTGAGTGAGCAGCTCTTGATATTCAAAATGGCGGTGCACAGCAGAAACGGGACTACCAACACTTCAGTGTTTGTTCACTTTCTGGGTCACTGTTCTGTCCAGGATGTTTTATAGTTTTTAATGTTGCCATACAAAAGATTTAAATAACTGTCATCTTATTACAAACGTATTACATGCAAAGTAGATTTATTTTAATCACCTCTAAACTATGGAGGATCATGAGTTCAAGGAACATCTTTGGGGATCACTGGTCTAAAAAACATCCATATGTGGTGAAAGGTGAAAAGTAGTTGACTTTAAGAAGCTACCTGGCATCTAAATATTGCTAATATACATCCATGTCCCTCATTTGTAACATGTTTTTCATGATTGTCCACAGAAAATGGCTGTGCAATGCCTAAGAGATGTAATGTTGAAGAAAAACCCGGCGTTAAAATAAAATCTTTAACTTTACCATTTGATTGACACTATTTCTCACCTAAGGCCTTGAGCCTAAATGTGACTGAAACATAGAGATTGGAAATACAAGTGGCTGAATTTGGCTTACTCTCTAAGGAGTCTGGATTCACATTGACGGATTGGGGAAAGAACTCAGTGAGGTATGAACCAGGTTTTTAGCTTTGCTATGATTGTCATCTGAAAATCTTACTGTAAAGATATTTTAGACCTCAGAATAGATCAAGGATTTCCTGGTAAAGATAATTTATCATCGCTTCCTTGGAAAATTCTTCAAATTCAACTAGAGGTGTGCCGATCACATTTATCTCACTTCGCAGCCTGCGTGTGCATCTGATCTCCTCTTTCCTTCACTCTTTAACGCTCTGAGTGAATGGGGAAGTTTGCGTGTTGCGGCAGAAAATTACCTCGGGGTTGAAGCACGTCAAAATGCATCAACGCAACAAATCTAATATGGCATTTAAAAAACAAACACCTGACGAAGCTTGGCTACATTGAGGCTTAATGCAGGAACAAAATGACATCCGGAGCAGCCAGACGGCAGGTAAAGCAGCACAACTACCACCACTCACCCTTAGGAAGAATCCATAGTAGCAGAAAAAGCTGCGCAAAAGTTTAATATTCTACGAATGTCGAAAAAACACAATTCCACAATTTACAGTGCTTCCATTAAATAAAAAGTGCAATAAAATTCACACCTGGATAACTTTAATCATGCAATAAGTCATTAAAAATCATACCACACCATCTTCCTTCTACCACTTCCTGTCGTCTTCTTTGTCATTTCCACCAGTAGTAACATCCAATTTTTGATCATGACTCAAAAAAAAGTGTTTCCATTGCAGTTTTGTGAAATACACTAATTTTGATACAACTGAGAAACTGCCTCATGCTGGGGCAAAAACGTTTTACCGAAAATGTGAGTTTTTTCATAAATTGACGCATTTCCATTAAGCTCTTTGTTTCACAGTTGGAGCCACAATTGTCATCACTTTATTTTATTACAACCCATCCCACGGTTGTCATTGACAACCCCAAAATTTCAAAAATATGGTGACACTCGAAAATAAAAATAAAACAGACAATAAAGACAAATCCTCAAATAAAGGGCAACTAGACTTTTCACTACTCATCCAGAAGGTTTCGTCAGTTCTGAACAAAAGCAGGAAGTATCAGAGTAAGTTACGGTCAGAGCAATCATTCGTCCATTAAATCCGATTACTGATGTTACCGGCCAATTGGTGTGTGTGATTGTTGACTATAACTATAGTCCTGTTGCTTTTTATTCAACCACTTAAAATCTACACCAGTGTACAAAATGAAATTTTACTACATTTATTTGATTTCCACTGAGTAACAAATGTTTTGGTATAGAAAAGTCAACCAACAGATGATTTTTTTTGTCTTTTACTTTAACAGGAAATGACTAAATGGGTCTGTTGGTTTTTTTTTTTATAGGTTTTACTGTGATAATATTAATTTTCTGGAAAAAATCAACAAAATACAAATAATAACTTCCAATTCCCAAGCAACCAACCCTTCAGTTGATACAGTAGAAATATTTAATCACAGGCCAATTAACGTTTAGGAGTAGATGTACTGTTTAGTTTTACATTAATAATATTATTACTGCTCGAGTAAAATTTATTCACTGTAAATAACGTCACTGAATGAAGAATAAACATGTTTTAGCCAAAAATGGGCACTTCTACGGTTTATGTTGAAGTGAGACCTCTTCTTAATAGACAAACTTTGTTGTCCTATTATTATTTGAAGGTCAACAAAATACAGTAAACACCAAAAATATTGTTATTACATATACTGTATACATTGTCTGCTTTAAGTATTAGTTTCATAATTTGTATTGAAAATATAAATATATATTTGAAAGTGTTTCCTTTGTCTGAATTGTTATTTTATTACTATATTTGATTAAATCATTTTAAAATATAGTTACTTGTAACTGTGTTTACTAAATACTTTTTACTTTTACTAGAGTAACAATCTGCTGACGTAGTGCTACTCTTACTGGAGTTCGGTTTCCGTCTACTCAACCCAACTAACGCGGCCCTAAAAAGCTAAAGTGCCTAAAAGTTTACTGCTACAATGTTAGTTAATTTTGTTTTGGGATAAAGGAGGATTCTTTAAATGTGTTTCATTCTAAACTAATAAACTAAACAAACCCTAAAATACTTAAATAATGGCTGACGCCTCTCATCTTATTCAGTGAGTTCAAACCCAAACTGTAGCAGAAACAGAATATTTCTACTTTAAAAAATTATAAATTAGCTTAAATGTGTATTTTAATCTGAAATATTGAATTAGGGAACGTTTTTAGAGGTAATTTTAGACAGATTGTTGGGGTTCCTCTGATATCTTGTAGCTGCAGTGTTTCTACTCTTTCACAACAGAAGGAAAGTCCGAGTTTGTGGAGATTATCGTCCATCCTCTTCGGCTCAATTTCCTGCAGGAGAAAAGAGGAAATCTGCAGTGAGGGATTTTATTTGGCAGCTATCAGATCTTAAAGAGAAATATTTATTTACATTTTAAATGTTTTTTTTCATGAATTGATTGCAACAGCATTGTTATTTTCCTTGTCAACTAGAGACTTTACAACGAGAAAACGGCTCCTGGTTTGGTGTAAAGAAGATTAATGGCAAGAAAATTGATGACATACAAAAAACTATCTAGTAAAGATCCTTTGTTTTTGTTACATGTAAAAGTTTCAGATCAAAAAGCAACATTTTAATATTAAAATCTGATAACTTGGGTTGAAAATAAAATACAGTTTTCAAATAATCATGGTATTTTACTCTTGCAAAAATCACCTGATACAAAAGCTGAAAACATGAGGTACACCAAGAAGATCTCAAAAAGCAAATCATTATTCCCCAATCAATGTGGAGAGAAATGTAACTTATTTTTATTCAAACAAAAAGTGATTTTAATTAGAAATGAAATTGTGATTGAAATACTTAGCATTATAAATAAAACTAAATCTAGTTTTCTGTATAAAATCCTGTTTTTTTTCCATTCAAATTGCTTATATTTTCTCACAAAGTGAAAATTTTCTACAAAACTTCTTTTGTTTTTTATCTGAATTGTTAATTTTTTCAAGAAGTGAAAAACAAAAGAATGTATTTGAGCTCGTCAGAAATGCTTGGTTTCGATTCTCATATCTTTTGGTTTCGGCTGTTTTTGGTTGGACTCAAAGAGCTTTGAGTTCTGACAACAGGAACTTTGTGGGCTTAAGGAGAAACAATGTAAGACGTGCTCCTATTGGTTAGTACCAATTAAAGCGACAGGCACTCAACCCTCCCACCTCTGTATTTGTAAAAGACAAACCCTTAGAAGCTGTTGAGGTACAACAACTTAGGGCTGGACAATATATCAATAACAGCACATGTTGTGATCAATATCAATAGATAATCAATCATTTCACTCAACTCTGATCTACAACCACATAGCATTCTGGGAGATGTAGGCATAGGGAAGGCTTTAGCTGCTCAACCTTTGACAGCTAGCCAAGCAAGGTTAGTGGAATCAACTCACTCAGTCTTTGGTTACCTAGCAACTCACTCATTCTATGGTTACCTAGCAACAACCTGTTGAGTAACTTGCGCAGCAGCAGTTTAAGGTTTAGCCACCCCCCATAACTGCTTAAAAAAATAAATAAAAAGCCATATGGAGTGAACGTAGAATATTACTACAACAGCTGAAGAGGAAAACTTTGGATAAAACAGGAAAGATCACCAGTTTGGCAGAATTTCAGGTTCTTAAAACAAAAAAATAATCACTAAATATAAACATCTGCTGACATGAAAGCCCGTATTTTGTGATACATATTTACATAATTTTTAAGTTGAACTGCTCTGATTAATAATGTTTATTTTTAAAAGCCTGTCATTCCCAAATTCCCAATAATAAGGGTTGTGTTTTTCCTATTTGTAAGAAAAGGGACAGATCTGATTCAAACAGGTGAACATGTTGTTTTTAGTGTTGGTTTCGCTTCATTATCGGACGGCTCCTGCTGCGTTCCTTTGACAGGGTGGAGCGGTCTCGGTGTTTATGTGCCGCGGTTCCTGTGTCCTGCTGACAAAGTCACAGCACAGACCGCTCCACATTGCTCACACTCCTAAAACACACACTAGAATGCTATAAAATACAAATATAGCGCCTGACTCAACCCTCCCAGCCCACACACACGCTCACACACCCCAACAATAGCTCAGCTTGACCCAATGGAAAGAAGAGTGGCCAACAGTGACCCCCTGTGGCGAACTGAGAGAATTACCAGTAACTATATTTACCTTTGACAGTAAAGATTTTAAATATATCTGCCTTTACGAGCTAAAATTAGCAGATTTTTAAGCCAAACTATTTTTTCTCAAGTTAAATATTATCTAAAGCACAGGTGTCACACTCCAGTCCTCGAGGGCCACAGTCCTGCAGTTTTTAGATGTGCCACAGGTACAAAACACTGGAATGAAATGGCTTAATTACCTCCTCCTTGTGTAGATCAGTTCTCCAGAACCTTTCTAATGACCTAATTATTCTGTTCAGGTGGTGCAGCAGAGGCACATCTAAACGTTGCAGGTTACCTTGAGAACTGGAGTTTGACACCCCTGATAGGAATAAAAGATACACTTAATAGTTTTGTCTAGACTGCTGAATTGTTTTTAGTTTTAGTCTGCTCTGGACTTTTTGCTGTATTCCCAAACAGCCTCCACGCTTCCTTCTGCATGTTAAAACACAGCTGCGTTTTTGTTGGAAAAATATTAGCTATTTTCTTTCACTCAGACTGAATTTGCATCCCTCTCTATGAGGCTGTGACATGGCTTATAAATCACCCTCTATCCTTCCTTTCTGTGCTTTGGTTCTTATTTGCATCAATTTTATTTCTGGAGACTTTCTGCACTCAGCAACTCTGAAAACTACAACATGGAACGGAAAAATAAATGTATTTTTGTACGTTTGTCATATATTTTGAATAATGTTTGTTCCTCAGTTTTTTTTTATGTCTTTTTACTTTAGTATTTTAGTGTTGCTCCCTTTTTATTATACATGTATGTTGCATTTAATTTAATGTATTTGACTAAATTTTTCATTGTATTATATTCCATAATACTGTATATATACATTTATAATACTTATATGTTATTATTTATTCAATTATTATAATCATCTGGTCAAAATTCAATATATTATAAACAAACATACTTTTACAAAACATTGGATATCTTTTGTTCCTTTTCTAGAGGATTTAATTTATTATATTAATTATTGAGATTACATTTTTGCTTCACGTTTTCTTCCCTCAATGAAAAAACACAAAACCTAGTTTCTAGTATAAATATCTTAGTAGTTAGTATTTGTTTACTTAGCAGATTATCTTATAACATGGGGAAAAAAATTATTTTGAATGAATCTAGTACTTTTTCATCAATATTAAGTAAATATTGACATAAAATAACCTCTTATTTCTTGTTGAAAACTTACTTTTGAACTACTTTTGTTTTATTTCAGGTGCACTAAGATATTCATACCAGAAAGTAGACTAAAATTACTTGGTAAGATTTTATTTTTTTGCAGCGTATAGCCAAAAACAGTTTTGATACAATATGAAAATCAACAATCCCACCTGCGAATACCGTTAGCTTTTATTTCTTTTCAAACATTCATCTTCAAAAATGATCAAGCTGACACTTTCAGCTCTTGTGGGTGTAACCGATTGCAGTTTTTATTATTAACCGAGTGACACTACAGATGAACCTACATGTTACTCCTTGGTGACCCATCGTAGTTCACTCTTTTTGTTTTGTAGCTCCGATAGGTTGACCGCCGGGCCTGGTAGCTTCTGCAAAGATTTCTTCTCTTCTAGTGACGGGGGACGCATTGGTAGTTCTGGTGGTTGAGCCTGCAGGGAAACAACAAATAAACTGAATGAAAACCTTTTAAAGTAAAAATATAACGGCTGGCTGTGAAAGCCAAACCTTTTACCATTCTTTAAAGCCGCAGATTCTGAGAAATTTGGTTTCTCTTCTTTATGTTTGTTCAGCTCGGCCCACAATGTGACCCAGGATCATTTGCTTAGGGAAACACGAGGTGTGACCGAACAGGACCAGAGAGTCCTCATGTGGAGGTGTTCACACCTGCTGTACGACTCTCAATCTGGTTCAAAAGGCTCAACAGAACCAAAGAGTTTGGTTGAAGCTTCCTTTAACTAAACAGCCGTGAGAATGTAAATCTGCAGAAAGCCAAAAATGCTAAAGAGAAAGATCAGGTTTGTGGTTCAGTTATTGGCCCTAAACTGTGGAATGAACTAAGTGATGATATCAAATTATGTCCCGTCTTGCTTTAAAAGAGCTTTAAAATGATAAAAGCTTATGCTGTTGCAAAAAAATTCATACTTAAATATAAATGTGTGTATGTGTTCTTGTATGAACAGAATATATCTTTTGTTAATGTAGGCTGCAAGTTGGGTAGTAATTAGTTACATTTGCTTGAGTGTTTTTATTTTAAATGTACTTTTTTGAGTATTTTTACTATGCTGCACTTTTTACTTTGAGTAGTTTTGTTATGAAATATCTCTATCTTGAGTAAAATGTCTGGACTCTCTACCAACTGAATAAAGAACAAACATGTTTTAACCACAAATTCACCAGACACAGACACACATTTGCTGTTTTTATTAAAGTTTCATAAGTTTTTATTGGGGAAAAAAACTGACTTGGAAACATTTTCTTTTGCCTAATTTTGATATTTTTTGCTACTTACATGAATTATTGCCATTTTGATCCCTAAAATACCAACTCTTTCCACTTAAACTCAAATTGCAACCATTTCATGATGTAATTTTAAAATATTAAATGTTTAATAATTTGCTTTTTTACTCTTGAGTAATTTCTTGGATGGCTACTTTTTACTTGAGTAAAAATAAGTTGAAGTAGTGAGTGAAATTTGTTCATTAACAGGCAGGTGTTAGCCTTTGCCTTCAGTCATTCTTTGTTGTTGTTGTTGTTAAAGTAACATTTTATGTTGTTTTTTTTCCTGTGTGTAATGTTGATAATTCACCATAAAGTGAAACTGAGCTGAGCCTTGTGTCCAGTCTCACCTCCTCTGTGTCCGCTGTCTCCTCTCTCCTCTTGACAGGAAGTCCCGCCCCCGGACGCAGCGCTCCCATCGGGATGTTCAGATTAGCCTGGTGGGGGGAAATGAAGCGATGAATGGAGCTCAATGTTTGCGCTAGTCGTTTTTAATGGTGACCACTGCTTCCTGGTTTCAGCGGGCCATAAAAACCGACGTGTGTGTTTATGAAAATTAGGCCAGAAAGAGAAGAGAGGAAGCTAGTCGAGTTAGCATATAGCTAACACGTAGTTAGATAGCAGCTAGCTAGCTCCGTGCTAGCCGTTAGCTAGCTCCGTGCTAGCCGCTGCCTATTTTATGTGTCTGTACAGTATTTGTAAATAAGCGCACATTGTAGAGCTGTACGAAGCTGGAGCAGTGTTTGTTACTGAAGTGTTTTAAAGGTTTTAAGACCGGAAACAGACTCTGAAAGGGGAAAAATTAAATAAAAAAAAAATCACTTCTTGAATCCTGCAGCATGTTTGCTGATGTTTGTATTCCTGTAATGTTGCTTTGCCTGAAACTGTTTGCTGTCTTTATGCGTAAAGTGCTTTTAGCGAAACTAATTCATCTCTACAACCAAAGATTAAAGGAGTATTAAAAAGAAAGCCATTATTACTGGAAAATCGCAACACCTCGATATAAAGTTGTTTTTCTACTTCCATTTTATGTAAAGAAAAACTGAGTTTTAAAAGGAAAATTTATGCAGTTATGACAAGATTTTCTATAAAGTATTTATTGCATTACATCCAAAAACTCCAAAGCCTTTCATGAATATTTTATTTAAAGTAGTGCGTAGCTGTGAAGTTAAAGAAGCAGTTTTCACTTTATTCATTACATCTTATTTTTATTTCATTCAGTAATAAACATGATGAGTTCATGTAGCAACTGAAAGAAATCATGAATGAAAATACAATTAGACTATTACTAACAGAAATAATGCACAAAACAATTCAACATTTTATTACTTTCTTTTGTATTTGATTCTTTTCTTTACAAATCTGCTTTGGATATTTAGCTTTTTTCTTGTATAAGTAAAAATTTATTTTTTTCCCCCTTTCATATGATAAATTAAAAAATCTGCAACATTAAATAGCTACTACTAAAACCAACCAAACTAATTAGTTTTCTTGTTTTATTTGTCAAATATAATCAGAAAAAACTTCATTTTCTTTTTAATAAAAAAGTCGTGATTTTGTCCTCAAGCACTCTTGAATGTGATTCTAATTTATCTTAATATTTAATTACTTTGAGTTGTGAAATTCCTATTACCTTATTACCAAAAAACCTCCAAAAATATTCCCCCAATAACCTTAAATTGCACTCGTGTTTGTTTGCTTAAAATATTGAATATTACCAAACTGTTGTTGAATATTAGCTTGACAGGTGTTTTATGTAGACTCTTGTAACATAATTGTTTATTTATAGATGTCAGTTCATGTTTGTTTTGGTGTAAAAAAAAAGAAGTACTTGAACATGTTTAAACAGCTTTTTATTGATTATTTGTTTTATTTTCATGTTTTGATATCATGATGTTGTTTTCACGTCTTGTTAGGTTTTCATTTTTAGTCTGTATTGATTTTGAAACAAAAATGTAGTAATGTACGCCATTTAAAATGGACCAAAAATGGCCTAAGACAAGCAAGCTATCGCTAACATTAGCATTAGCAGCCGTTGACTTTTATTTCTGGAAGTTTTAAAAGGTTTCTAATTTGTAAGACTCTGATCATTACAAAGTAAAGTAGTTCAGCTGTTCTGCCTTGTTGCTGAAATGTTCTGTACAAATAGCCTCGACCTACGACGTTCCTCTTGTTAGCATGCTAATGCTAATATTAGCATCTGGGAGCCTTTTACAGATCCTTAGATTGATACATGTCCTAATATTGGCTCCTAATGTGACACATTTTGTTTTGGTTGTATTCCAGTGACATTTTGAATTAAAAAATAAAAAATTACATGAATTAATTACGTATAAATTAGTCTAATTAGGTTTCAGGTTATTTCTGTGAACTGTGCATTTTAGCATTAGATTTGTATAATTTACCATTTTTTCATTCCAGTCAACATGATTTTTTGTTACAAAACAAAACCTTAAAACAAATAGATACAAAAACACTTTTGATTTGAAAATAATACTTTTCCGTGCTTATTAATGGCTGTAACTACTATTTTATCCACAATCCAACACCATAATTTAGAGTTTCTTTCTTAAATTGACATTTTATTTTGGAGCGTAATGAGAAATTCATCTATAATACAAACAAAATTAACTTTTATCTTAATTCTCTGCATTTTGTTGCCTTACAGGCGCCAATATGCCAATTTATTTCTGTTTCTAGAAAATATTTTTGAATAATATAGTCAAAATGTGCACTCAAGTAGGAAAAATCAAAGACAGAAATAGCTCAAAGTGAAGCTACGTTTGTGACTTTTAACATTATTACGACATTAAATCCAGCAATGGAAATAAGCAGCTATTTTTATCAATGAATTGGCGATTGTTGTGATCAACTAGATAACATGACTTTATGTTATTATTTGGAAAATGTTTAAAATAGAATCTAAAATTTGGAAAAAAATAATTGTAATATGCAAATCTGCTGACAGGGCAGAATCAGAAGGTTTTTCTTTTTTATTTATTTTATATGATGAGATATTTTTAATGTGAAATTGTACTGCTGCTATGAGACTGCACTGCAAAAACACAAAATATGACCAAGTAATTTTGGTCTAGTTTCTAGTGCAAATATCTTGCTGCACTTAAAATAAGACACAACTAACTTGTAAGTAATTTTTTTTAGCAAAATGTAGGAGCTTATTTTAGGTAAATAATTCCTTAAAATTGCAGAAAAAGGCAGATTATTTTTGACTTTTCCTATATTATCAGTGAAATAATCCAGCAATCGAATAAACAAGCTCCTATATCTTGCTGAAAGGTTCCTTATAAGTAATTCTTTCTTATTTTAAGTTTAGTAAGATATTTGCACTAGAAACTGGACCAAATCACTTGGTAAATATTTTGTGTTTTTGCAGTGTGAGCTGTGAATTTCCTGTTTGTACCGACGCCTATCCCATGGTTAGACATGAAAACGAGCACAATAAGAAGCGTATACACTGAATAAAACTTCTTTTTTGACATTTAAAGCTGCATATGTTTGCCTCGCTCTCAAATTTGCACAAAAAAAAGCCTTGATATTGTAAATGCACTGTTTGAACCTTCAGTAATAATAAATACCTTCATGTGGAAAAGACTCTTTGCAGTAGAAAGTCATTTACCTGCAAGGCCTTCACGTTGGTCACGGGTTTGGACATAATCCTCGCCTCGGTGAGTCAGCTGACCTGCAGGAGGGAAACCCAACACATTCACCAGTGGGTCGGGAAGCTACTGGGCGCACTGGGACAGTGGTTTATGAGGAACGGGATACCATTACAGTTGCTTAGCGACTCTTACAAAGAAAACCAGGTACAGGAACTGTTCTCTGAATCTTTCATGAGAAGCAGACAGAAATCCTGTCAAAATAAAAGTGAGCTGGTTTCACCTCTGGGTGCACCTTTGGATTGTAATTAAATAAATTAGTCACACCAATCAATCAATGATGAAAAAAATGTGTGGAGAAATGCATGCAGTGCTATATTATTACTGCATTTAGGATTAGAATAAATGATTTAAACCAGAGGACATGCAAACTGTCTGAAACCTGACATTTACATGCACTTTAAACAGACACTCCTTCCCCTCTACCTGACATAAAACCAGACTTTTCTGTTTGAGATGAGTTACTTTTGCCAAAGTTATTAAGATTTGCTAAATGCTGGAACACAAAGAAATTCTTTTGTGGATTTTGTTTGCCATACATCTATACAACGGCGTGTTAGAACCACTGCAAATGAATTTTAAAAAAGGAGTGAATTGCGGTCAAAAAAATTAAAAGAGATTAAAAAATTTCAGAGCTCCAAAAGTCCAGAATTGAAACTAATCTCAGAAATTTTCTAGATTTTTTTTTTTTTTTGAAAAGTAAAAGATATGCAAGAAAAATATGGAGAAAACTTGGAATTTTAGAGTTTAAAATTTCAGAAGACTTCCAAAAGTCAAGACGTTTCAGCTTTCCAAAATTGGAGTTTTTTTCTAACATTTTTTTAATTTATTTTTTACTTTTGAAGCTCAGACATTTCTCTTTTCTAAAAAATATACTGAGATAAATAACATTTATTAGTTTTGTTTTTTACTTTTGGAGCTCAGAAAATTCAGATTTTTAAAAAAAAAAAATTCTGAGATTAATATTTTTTCAAGCAAATTTCTGAGAATATTCTTACAATTTCTGGGGGGGTTGGTAGAAATTAACTTCTTTATTTTCTAACTATGATTAACCTAATGCACTCATACATTTCCTCTGTATTTGGCAGAATTAATTTTAAATGTCTTACTTTTCCTCCCCAAGTTTTTCACAACAGTTTGCTGTAATTCTGGCCCATTCCTCCTGACTGAACTGATGATTATTTTCCTGATATTTTTGCCTGATTTTATTTTATTTGGCATTGATAGACATAAAAATCCTGCAGTATATGAATTATTCAAGAAGCTACAAACTAAAATTTTCTTTAAAAATAGTTTCCCTTTACAAAGATAATTGTCGTTTTCTCTTCACACAGTGAGAAATAAATTAATATCTTTTTTTTTTAAGTGTTTTGTAAATATCTATTTTCATCAGTGAGTTTTGCTCCAAAGAATACAGAGAAGACTGAAACCATTGTTTCCATGTAATTTGCACATTCGCCAACATTTGCATCATCAGTGTGGACCTCTGACGGGATAAAGGAAAACATTGTTGGATCCATTCATACGTTTTCTCTGCAAACTTCATCTTGTTCGGCGTTTTGGGAGTTTATCTTTGGAGAGTTTAAACACTGAAAAGTCAGAAAAAACAACTATTCACATCCACACACCGTCACTGGACAACCGTTCCTTCTTGTTTTGAACTGATCTTCACTTTTTGCTCTTTTTCTTTAACTAATATGAGTTACAGCAACATTTAATTTTCCTTTTGGGTTCCATAAACTATTAAGGCAAATATAAAATCTTGTCAAACCTTTCCAGCAGACAAACGAGGTTTTTTATGGCAACTGAAGTCCAACCTACATGATGTCAGAAATAATGAAATGGGCAAAGTTTAATGGAAAACATGGCAGAAGGAAGTGATAATACAACTTTAGTCTGGATTTCTCCCCTTGTGACACCGTGGATTGTTACCCACTGGTTGCCCGAGTCCCTTTTCGCCTCTGCAGATTAATCGTAAAACGTTCCTGGATTCTTAGCTGGCTGTCGCTTCGCTCCTTGTTCCTCTGCACCTGAACTCACCTGTCCGCCCTCCACTGCAGGTTTATTTATTTTAACAGTTTATTTATGGATTCTATATAATATATAAAATAATTATACAGTATGTTGTAATATATAAAGTAATTAAAAATATTATGTAAAATAATTTTCTGTATTTATTTTGCCACAATTGGCACTTTGAAAACATTCTGAATCTGATGAGGCTAAATTGGGGAAAAAAAGGAAAAAGTTCCTTTTAAAAGTTGAACATTTTCTAGAAAAATCTCAGAAATGTTGAGATTAATCTCAGATTTCTTTAAGAAAAGGACTTGAAAATGTCTGAGTTTGGAAAGTCAAAAACTTGCTTGAAAAAACTCAGAATGTATTTTTGACTTTTGAAACTCAGAAACTCAAAATTTACTCCTCCTTTTTACGTTTCTCTACTCTTTTCGACTCTAACACGCTGTTGTACTTTTCCTGAGTAGTTATGAGTCATTTTTAAGTATTTATTTCCTTCCTAAAAGCTTCTTTTTATTTTCCTGAGTAGTCCTTCCTGCTCCTGTGTTTTTATTCAGTCTGCAGCCAGGAGGACCAGAAACGTTTCCCTCCTTTGGTTTCCATGGAGCTGTTTGACAACAACACAGGAAAAACTCTCCGCTCTCCCACCAAAATATGCTCCAGCTTGTGGGATGTTACGTGATGAGAAGCAGCTGCTTCCTAATAAAGTCTTTCTTTTGCTTTCTGTGCGCAGGTGGAGGAGATTTTATGTCAAACCAGTTGTGCACAAACTGGATCTTTTGCGTTCGTGTCGAGGAATGATTAGTAGGGTGTGTGCATGTGTGCTATTATTGTACTTTATGAATGTCATGATGTGACTACAACATTTGATGTTTTAATTACATCTTTATGCCAGATAAAGTTAACTTTTTGTTTAAGGAGCATTAAACTTTGTGTTTCTTTACAATAAACATACAAAATAAGTGTCTATTTACTTGTTATTGAAATCTTAGTGAGATTTATGACATAATGAGTCATTTTTATACACGACTTTCTGGCCTAACAATAAGAAAAGGAGTTTATAAAATGTTCCTAAGGGAGTTTCAGGGTTCAAAATTTCCTGGAAACGTGTCAAAAACGCCTCCGACTCAACACAGTCTTGGACAGTTGATGAAATAATTAGCATCAGAAGAACTGAATAAAACAATCAGAATAGACTGAATTTGAGTAACAAAAACTGTAAAAATAAAACTAAGAACATTGCTAAGCATTAAATAACTAACATGTTTATTAGCATTTTGTATAAATAAGTGTTGTTTCTGAAGCTAAAATGGCTGCTTTGTTTTATTAAGTTCGAACAAAACGAGAGCGCAAAACTTTAGATAGAAAAGTTGGATGTGATCAATATTAATAGATAATACGCCTGGTAGAATATTCGATATTCAACGTAATATACACTGAACTCCAAATCAAAAACAGTACAGCGTTATGGGAAATGTAGCCAGAGGAAAGACTAGCCAAACTTTCCCAGCTAGCTAAAAGAAATGTTTGTGGAATTAACTAACTCGCTCGCTCTCTGGTCGCCTAGCAACGACCTGCTGAGTAACTGGCACGGCAATTTCAGGTTCCCCCATTGTGCCTCGTAACTGGTTAAAAATAATAAAAGCGAAAACAATGGCGTGAAGTGAAAACTGTGGATAAAACAGGAGGTCGCGCAACCAGTTTGGTAGTATTTTGGATATTTAAAACAAAAAAAAAACATTATCGACATTAGGAAGTGTTTATATTGTGGTGTGTTTGTCAGCCATATTGTCCAGCTCTACTATAAACAATAGAGGAGTCTACAGGTAGAACCATTAACACTTAATATAAAGTATTATCCGACTAGCCAGAAACCTTCATTCCTATAAACAAACTGACTTCCAGAACCATTTTTGCTGGGATTTTGCTTCACAGCTGGCTTACAAAATTTCAAATTATCCAATTTAATTTGAATTTACTGCACACTAAGATCAAATCAGAGTGAAATAAATATTTCTTTATTACAGATAAGTTTGAGTTATGATCTAAAAATTTTCTAGTTGATGTAAAACATGAAGTAGCTTTAACTCACCACCTGATGAAGGAACAGCGCCGTCTACTACTTGAACTGAGTCCTAAATGTGGTTCCTTTGACTTGACACCTCTCTGCGTGTTTCTCTTTAGCCTCTCCTCTCTGCCGCTGCCTCGTTTGTGGCTGAAGGATTCCTCTCATATCTAGGATTTGTTCTCTCTATAAATAGATGAGTGATACACAGAAGGGACCTGCTTTCTATCCGCTCACACACTCACTCGCTCTCATAAAACGGATTATAACACAACTAAAACTGCCGTAAAACTGTGTAAAAACTACTTTAGTGGTTCTTCAGATTGATTGATTTACTTTTGATTGTCTTGTTAAAGATTAATGTAGATGTATGGATGTCTTACAGGAGACTGTTGCAGTAAACATGGCGTAGACTACATAATAAATTGATTGAATATATTTAATTTTAAAAGAATAGAAATTATGACATGAGCAAAAATTAGAAATGTAACTATGTATAATGCTATACATACATGCATACATATTTGGATTCTGTACTCCTTGAACAGGGATGAATTATTATTATTATATAACACAATATTTATATATAGATAGATAGATATAGATATTTTTAAGTATTTATTTCTAGATAAGAAATTAATATTTATGTAAAATGTCAGAAAAAACTCAATAGGAATACATATATATATTTTCTTATTTAAATTTTTTCTCTGACATTTTACTTATTCAATTATTATTATTAAATAACAAACATGATCTATTTTTATATTTATATATATATTTTTTTATTGTATTTTTTTCTCTGACATTTTACTTGTTCGAAATAAATAAAGATTTAATTTCCTTATACATAGTTTGAACTCGATTGTTTATTTTTAATTTTGAGTAAAAGACCATATTTGGAATATTTAACTACGGTGACATGTTGACTTCATAAATAATTGTCAAATTTCACTAAAAAACAAACTTTTTAAAGAATAAAACATAATAAATAAAGTATGAACTGCAAAAGAACAAAGAAAACATGCGTATGAATCCCCTCTTTAATCTCAGTGGCTAAAAAGGCAGTGGCCTAATTCTGCTCTGACGCCCATGAGGGGCGACCAGAAGCCGCTTGATGTTTTTAAATTTAACATTTACCTTAATGTGCAGCCACAGGAGGGATTTGGCAGAGTTAAAGGTGTGTGTGATCGTGTGTGTGTGTGTGTGTTGTCTTACCTCCTGTTGTGCGTAGCTGCTCTGGCCGGCCTCGCGCTCTCTCTGAGCTCCTCTCCAGCTACCTGACCCGTTTCAGCTCGTCCTGATTGGCTCCAGTAGACACGGGACTCCTCCAAGTGTGGAAACCGACCCAGCATCACACAACTTAAATGAGCCTTCAGCCCTCCCTCTCAATGTGAGTTGATGATGAGCGTATTTCACTTACCTTTGTCAAAACTGACCCACATTCATCACAACAAACCTCCAGGGTCCTTCTGGGTCGGTTCTGCCGGACAGATGGAGCTGCTGTGTGTCCAGGTAGTGAAATTAGAAACCCTAAACTGCAGCCTGTTTATTTATTCCAACATATGCAAATACAACCCACATGCTGTCCTCACCTGTTGGCGAGGAGAGTTTGGTGTTGTCGAGATAAACATCCTCACCGCAGAGAGTTAAACTGCATTTAAGGACAAACTGCAGCTACTGCAGCCCTCCGCATTTATTCACAACCTTCACTGCAAAAACACAGAGTCTTATCAAGTGTTTTTGGTCTAGTTTCTAGTGAATATATCTTAGCACACTAGAAATAAGACTAAACTAACTTACAAGTAACTTTTCAGCAATATAGAAGCTTGTTTAAACTTTAAAGTGAATAATTCCTTAATATTAATAAAAGAAGCTGCTAGTTTCACAGGCAGATTATTTCTCATATAACAAGACATTTCCCCATATTATAAGTGAAATAATCTACCACTAGAAACTTTAGTTTTTCATCAGTATAACAGAATTATTGACTTAAAAGTTAAGTTAGTCAAAATCCATGAATAAATAATAAAATAAAATCATTTTTGGCACAAAATGACTGAGTCCCAAAGCCCTAAAAATGGCTTTTCAACTGTTTTCTGTCAAGCTAATGATAAACTGTTAAAATGTTAAACTTTCCTTAAATCATAGTAAAGCTTGTCACCTTCTAAATTTCCAAATTTTACAATATTCTACAGATAAAAGTATGGGCTTAGTTTAAAACCTTTACTCGTCTTTAAAAGAGGTGATGATAGAAGTGGAGGGCATTGTTACTGACATATTAGTGCTAGTGGCTAGCTGCTAGTTCAGATTAGCTTAGCATCTGTAGCGAGAAGAGTATACAGCCTGATTAACTTCCCATTGTAAAATCAGGGATCTAGCTAGTTTAGTTTCTAGTTTAGATTAGCTTAGCCACCTGCAAGGCTGTAGTCGCTCAACTTTTCAAGCTAATGTGAAGTTGCTGTAAAATCAGAGAAATAGCTAGTTGCTAGTTTAGATTAGCTTAGCACCTGCAAGGCTGTAGTCGCTCAACTTTTCAAGCTAATGCGAAGTTGCTGAAAAATCAGAGAAATAGCTAGTTGCTAGTTTAGATTAGCTTAGCACCTGCAAGGCTGTAGTCGCTCAACTTTTCAAGCTAATGTGAAGTTGCTGTAAAATCAGAGAAATAGCTAGTTGCTAGTTTAGATTAGCTTAGCACCTGCAAGGCTGTAGTCGCTCAACTTTTCAAGCTAATGCGAAGTTGCTGAAAAATCAGAGAAATAGCTAGTTGCTAGTTTAGATTAGCTTAGCACCTGCAAGGCTGTAGTCGCTCAACTTTTCAAGCTAATGTGAAGTTGCTGTAAAATCAGAGAAATAGCTAGTTGCTAGTTTAGATTAGCTTAGCACCTGCAAGGCTGTAGTCGCTCAACTTTTCAAGCTAATGCGAAGTTGCTGAAAAATCAGAGAAATAGCTAGTTGCTAGTTTAGATTAGCTTAGCACCTGCAAGGCTGTAGTCGCTCAACTTTTCAAGCTAATGCGAAGTTGCTGAAAAATCAGAGAAATAGCTAGTTGCTAGTTTAGATTAGCTTAGCACCTGCAAGGCTGTAGTCGCTCAACTTTTCAAGCTAATGTGAAGTTGCTGTAAAATCAGAGAAATAGCTAGTTGCTAGTTTAGATTAGCTTAGCACCTGCAAGGCTGTAGTCGCTCAACTTTTCAAGCTAATGTGAAGTTGCTGTAAAATCAGAGCACTTGAGATCAGCCTGAGAATGATAGTAACAGAAGAAAATTAAAAGCTAGCTAGTGAATGCTAATGATAATGTGCTAAGAGAGGCTTACTTCAGCTCTGTTTTACTAAGCTGTAAATGCATTTATGATTTTGAAAGTCTCCAAATGAAGCTACGTGCTGCAGGCTCTGAGTATTTGGCTGTGAAGTGCAAGGGAGATATGAAGTGACTAAACCAACAGGCATTTATCCACTTGCAGTTTAATGTTTCACTTTCTAAATGAGTCAGAGTCTGAGCTAGTTTCCTTATAGCGACCGACTTACATCATCACCGTGTTTAACGACATCATATTTATGTCCACAGCTCTATTGATTACTCTGGTCTAAGTTTATTTATTTTTAGCATTTAACAGCATACATAATATAAAACTTGCTGATTTGCTTAAAGTGTCCATGCACAAGTATCCACACTCCTTGAACTGTTTCCCATTTTGTCTCATTACAGCCACATAATTTCATGTATTTTATTGAATTTCACAGTGGAGCATAATTGCTTATGTTAAAATGGAGAAAAGCAATTCTTTTTTTGACAAATACACATCCAAAACATGTGGCACACATTTGTATTCAGTCCTCCTTAGTCAAAAAATAGAATGTAGAATTAAGACATTAAAACAAAAATTATTTGAGTGTTTCCAGAATGCATACATGGGATGTTTATATCTTAGAGTATTGTTTTCTATCCTAACCCTATCCTAAAGATAAAAACTGTTGGAGAAGTTTTTATCTTCTCCAAAACTTCCCCTCAGACCTAAAACACATAGAAATTGCTGATTAAAATGTGACAACATGTTGACAAGCTTAAAGAGTAATAATACTGGAATTTCTACATTTCCTCTGACCCATAAAGTCACTTCTGCCTGTATGAAAATGTAGTGTGAACTAGCATTAAAGTAATCAGATAGATTTTTTTTTAAATACAATTTTTATTTTGTCATTTTTAAAACGTTTTTACCTAGCATTTTTTTGTACACTTTTTTTTTAAATTAAAACCCAACACTTTTTTTCTATTTCAATCTAAAAATCTTAGGAAATTCCATCGCTAGGTGGCAGTAGTGCGCTGTAAGATTACCACAAACGAAGCAGAAGAAGAGCAACCAGCCGGTGACTTGTGTCTCATTTCCGCTGTAAACAAACCCACTGTCGCCTGTTTGAACGTTTTGTAGAAACATGCCGGCTTTTCTTCGCGGTTTTCGAGCCGCCTAATCGCGGCCTTGTTGTCCGCAAACGGAGCAATGGAGAGGCCGCAGTTCGGTTGGACGGTTCCGCGGAGAGTCCTCTGACAGAGCCGCACCATGATCCCGGTGTCCCTGCTGGTGTTCGTGATGGCAGGCTGGTGTGCTGTCTACCTGGCTGACACACTTCTCCGGGTAAGATTTTAACCTTATTTGTGTTTAATTGAACTAGCTCTCAGGAAATTAATGTCACAGAATTTTTGGGGGGTGAAAAACGAGACTCGGTCGGATGCTAACAGTTAGCTGTTAGCATCCATTTCACCACCGTTAGGGAGTCTGAACTACTATTGTTCTGCCTCCGTTAAAAATCAAACATATTTAGGTCAGTCCTACTCCAAATTGTATCATAATATCCAACAGTTAATGTACATACCACTTAATGTTTGTAAAACCTTAATGTAAATTCACAAATTTAACACATTTGGGTGGGATGTCTAATGCTGGGTAATGTTGGTGCGAACATAACTTACATCTATCCACCATACATACATTAGCCTGGCCATTGTTTTCCAACACTATTGTACTCGATTCAAATCTCGCTTCACAGTTCAGTCTGGGGTTTCTCACATTCACTTTGATTTGACAGGATTTCGACTAAGCCAATCAGCAAACAGAATGAGAAGTAGTGAACGCTGACGTCGACTTCCTGCGCTATTTTAGAATTGAAGTTTGCCAGTAGTTTTAGTAATAGCAGCAAGGGAGTGTGTTGGTCACATTTCCAAATATTGAATTAACATTAATGCCCTGCGACATTAATGCCCTGCGACAGACTGGCGACCTGTCCAGGGTGTATCCCGCCTCCCGCCTGGAACGTAGCTGGAGATAGGCACCAGCAACCCTCCCGACCCCATTAGGGACAAGGGTGAACAGAAAATGGATGGATGGATGGATGAATTAACATTAACAGCCATCTTGCTCAGCTCTTTACTTCTCTCTTTAAAGTGGAGGATAATTGTTTATAGAGCTGGTGATTTCCGGAAAGCTATATAGCATCGAACTGGCACATTTCGTATGTCATGGGCAAATGTTGGCATGATGTATGCCAACATTTGCATAGGTCATGCCAACCTCATGCCAAAGTATTACGTATGCATACGTATGCATCTATTGTGCTAAAACCTCAGCACAACAGCAGAGGCTCCAGATGAGGCGTTAGTTCTTACCTGACTGTGCATACATACAAATGTTATCGTGAAAGTCTAATGTTTGGAGTTGGTGTACATAACCATCCGTGGTTTTATTTCCTCCTTTCCTGCAGTCATCTGCCACGTACCGGATCAGCTACGAGTCATGGCTGGCCAGCCGAGGGTTGATGTTGTCTCCTTTTCATGTGAGATGGCAGACCACCATGTTTAACCGGCTGTTTGCTTACTGTGCCCGCATCAACCCCCGAGCCCTCTATCTTTGGTGAGGATACACGCTTAATTACTTAAATTAATAAAAGTAAAAAAGTTAACCCCTGTCACTGAGTTCCTAAATGTTGGCTGATTGACCTTTGAACTCACTGGTGTGTGTGTCAGGTTCAGCAGTGGTCTAGTGTTTGGTGTGGCGGCCATGTTGGGATCAGTGGTGCTGCTGGTGAAGACTCTGCAGCAGACCTACGCCCAGATGACCACAGACAACCCGCGGATTGGTGGGCAGCAGACTCTGCAGGTGGTGGTACGTCTGTTTATGAGTTGGTAGTTAAATTCCATCCACATTGAGCAAGGCATGTATGAATACTGGACAGTATGTAGAACTACAGTATGATATGTTTGGGCTAATTGTCAGTAATATGCTAATGTATTCACTTATTTTAAGTCTATCAGGTTTCTGTTAGTCCTTTCACCAATCTATTCATTCAGTCATCTGTCTGTCTATTGATACGTCCGTCCGTTAATCCATCTGTCCGTCCGTCCATCCGTTCGTACATCCATCCATCCATCCCTCCGTCTGTCTATTGGTTCATTCATCCGTCGGTCCATCCATCCGTCCAATCAGTCTTCTGTTCTTCTCTCTTCCTGTTTGGTTTTAACTGATTTTATATTTCATTTCTTTGTTTTCAGGTCCCGGGTGTGAACCTGCCCACCAGTCAGCTGGCCTACTTCTTCATCGCTCTGCTGCTCAGTGGCATCATCCATGAGCTGGGTCACGCTGTGGCCGCGCTGAGGTAGGAAACACCCGCACCGTTACCGCGGTAATGAGCAGGCAGCAGCTCGGTGCTCTCTGTTGAAACTTAATGTTTCTCATAAATGTACTGTACATTTTTTGATTCTCACTCCCTTTTTTTTTACACCTTCATTCTCTTCATTATTATACTTTTTATTTTTAGTTATTTAATTGTTATTGGAGCCTTGCAACAAAATTTCTTTCAATGTTTACATTTTTAAATGTGCAATTCTATTTTTAGTTTGTTTAGTTAAGCTGAGTATTTTCCTTTTTTAGGGTCTGGAAATGGTTAAAATGTGTCTAAATGCTAAATTTAGACACTATAAATTTCATAATTTATAGCTCTTCTCTTTTCTCTCTTTCTACCAAAAACTGGATGATAAAATTCCTCAGTCTGATTCTTTGGTCTCAACTATTACTTTTTTTTTAAAGGACAATTTTGCTTACAAACTTCAGTTTTAATTTTATTTGTTGTTTCTGTTTATTATTTTATTTATTTTGGATATTTAAAATGTCTTCCATTTCCGGTGTTAAATGTTGATAAGACATGTTTGTACATTACCATAATTTTATTGGTCTTTGGTAATGTGTTCTTGCAATATTATGTCATTACCATCATATTACTTGAAAATGGTCTCAAACCAACAATATTATTGTTTATTGTGATAATTTCTGGGCTAATTTATCATCCAGCAAAATGTGTTATTGTGACAGGCTTGAGCTTTTATTGCCAGACGGCAAAGCGTCGTCATTCAATAAAATGTATTTTTACAAAAATGTACAATGAGGAGATGAGACTAGAGAAAATTCAGGACACAGGATTTGTTCAAATCTCTTTAACGATCTAGTTTTTCATATTTTGTACACAGTGAAGGTTCTTTCATTGGTTTTTTGTGTGTATCCTCAGACGTGTTTTAATGTTTCGTCCTGCAGGGAGTCTGTGAGAGTGAACGGCTTCGGGATGTTCGTCTTCGTCGTTTATCCTGGGGCGTTTGTGGACCTGTTCACCACGCACCTCAACCTCATCTCTCCTGCTCAGCAGCTCAGAATATTCTGTGCAGGTCAGATTTAAAACTTTTATGCTTAATATTCAATCATCTTTTATTTTATTCCTGTTTAATTTTTTTTAACTTTAATTGTATTTATTAATTATTGTGTTATGAAAATAAAAACCAAATTTAACTAAATTAAGAAATATTTTATATTTAATTTGTATTATTCCTATTTAATATTACTGATAATTTTATTTTAAGTTAACAGTAACATTTTTTGATAATAATATAAAAATAACCTAGTTTAATTAAATATAAAAGTATATTTAATTAAATACTTGATGTATTGCATGTATATTCAATAATTTAAACATATTTGTATGTTTTATTTAAATGTTTAAAGTTACCTTTTTAAGGTAAAAATAAAAAAATCTCCAATTTAAATAAAACATTTATTTAATTTTACTTATTTATTTGCATTTACTTCAATTTTATTTATTTTTGGCCTAAAAAGTAAAATTAATATAATTAATTTATATTTAAAGTATCTTATTTTTAAATTTTATATTTTTTTACTTTTTTAAAAATATTTTTATTTAATAAAAATGCTTAATTTAAGAAAATTTAAACATATTTATTTTCTTTAAATTTTTTTTTTAAATATTAATTTTATTTGAACCCTCTTACTCTCTCCTTCCCTCATCTCATTCATTTTCTTGAAGCGCCCCCTGTGGTCACAGCCCTTTACTGCAGCTCTCTTCTTGTTTGCCAGCTAATGTAATCACATCTATTAATCACAGTTATTAGAATCACTTTGTTTTGACTCCAAAGGTCAACCAGATTATTACAGAGCAGCAGACAGCTGCATCACATAAAATATTTTCAGTTTCAATTAATTTAATAGCAGCTTGATAAATTGATTGGCGGAGAAAAGCTGTTAGTCATGCATAAATGTAATTTCTGCCACAGATAAAACAGGCGAGTCTGCAGCTAAAAGCCTGTTTAATCTGCAAATTAATCCAAATATTTTACTAAATGTTCCAGATTTTAGCAGAAGAGCTGCAGCTGTTAATTATAAAAATTGCTGCAATACTAAAAATTAAAACCTATAAATCCCTTAGATTAAATCTTTAATGTTTTACCATATTTCAGCCACAAACTTGTATGTATTTCAGAGGGATTTTATATGATGGCGCAACACAAAGTAGCTCATAATTGGGGAGGAAAATTACATTCTTCAAAGAATTTGAAAACTGGGATGAATTATATGGCTTAGTCAAAGCCCAGATAGAGTTTTAAGTGAGCAAACTAGAAAACTGACGTTCGTGGATGCTCTTCATCCAATCTGATTGAGCCTGGATGGATGAAAAAAAATATAATATAGAACAAATAAGAGTAGACATGTTTAATAATCAATTAATCGCATGATAGATTAATTTTATTTGTTGTTTCTATTGTTTTCTTTTTATATTTTATATTTTTAAAATGTCTTCCAGTTCCAGTTATTGATTTTTTAGAATGTATCCTTGCATTATTAATGTTAGATCATTTCAAAATGGTCTCAAAACAAAAATATTATTATTTATCGCAATAACTTTGGGGACAATTTATCATGCATTAAGGTTTGTTATTGTGAAAGGCCTAAATAAGAGGGAAAACAGCAAGAAATAAATATATATTTTGAATAAATTGTCTTGTTAAGCAGAACAAAGATGGTATGTTTAAGTGTTTATTAATACTGCTGAATTTTTTATTTTTTTGCCACCTCTGTGAAAGTTGCTGAATTTGTTCTGCAGTCATTTTTCTGCGCCACCAGAGGGCAGTAAAGAGCCGCTCTGACCGTTTATCTCCGTCTGACCAACAAGTTGGTTTTCTGAGGAGAAAATAAGAGGGAGCAGAGCGAGGCGTGCGGTGTGTGATGCGAGGCGGATGCTGTTCCCAACGGGGGAGCGATGACATAACGACGCGCTGCGTTTGTTTGTTTCTCCATGTGAGATCGACCTTTACATCAGATACATTATTTACTCCAGTTGACAAACTTTAGCAGCTTGTTTACTCTGTGTTACATCAGATTGCTCACACACGTTGGTCTGAAATTAACTCTGTTTTTTCCTTCAAACTGATGATGAAGAACTTGATTGTAGCTCAGGTTTTCTCTGGTATGAGAGAAATTTCCTTTTCTTTAAATATGTCTGTAGAGGTTGAGAAGTTGGGCCTGAACTCATCAGACCGTGAGACGTTTTCTCTTGTGGTTTCAAAGCTTCTTGCATAATTAAGATGGTATAGACGGCTATTTATAGTGAGCAGCGGTTTCTCTTCAGTCACAACATACAGGAGAGAGTTACAGCAGAGGATTCAGCTTAAAGTCGCTTCAGTTCAAGCATTAAACTTGAACTGAGAGCTTTGGAGAGTCTGATTTAACTCTTTAGATATATTATGAAGTTTTTTTAAGCAGTTTTTTAATTCCTCATTTAACCAAATGAACATTTTGGATGGTTTGACTTTATATTTCTGTAAATTTATGAATAATCTTTCTCCAGGAGTTTGGCATAACTTTGTTTTGTGCGTGGCGGCGCTGGCTCTCCTCTTCCTGCTGCCGGTCCTCCTGTTTCCTGTCTATGCCACCGGGGCCGGCGCTATGGTTACCGAGGTTGTGCCGGTGAGTCCTGCAAGTTTCCTTCTACCTCTCCCTTTGGTTCAGGTTTGTTTCTACAGCCCACATTTAACCCAACTCTGTCCAAAAAGGCCACATATGTAACCTTTCTATGTTCGTCTCAGGTCCAATATGGCCGACTTCATGACAGACACATTCAGGTTCGCTGTATTTATTCCAACAAACAAGGGAATCAAGTTAGCATCAATCCAGCAGCTTCTGACCCTGTAGATTAAATAAAATAAAATAAATAACCCATAACAAACTAAAAAAGCAAAATCTACCAATGAACACTTGGCTGCAGTTAAGAGTAGTAAAACGTGCGATGCGTCCATATCAAAGGCGTTTTAAGCATCAGGCGGGTCTGATTTACATCCAGAGTCTATGGGGAGCCGTCGAAGGTCGTTGTGGCACGTTTCAAACATCAAACGCGCCGCAATTTTAACTGTTTGGAGCGTTTTGAGTGTTTGGCTCGTCCAGTGTGTCCGACGCTCCACATAGAAGCGCCTGACGCTCAAAACGCGTTTGGTGTGAACACACCATCAACCTCCAGCTAGCAGCGGCGGGAGGATCCGTCCCACTGCAACAGGCGAAGGTCCAAAATGTACAAAATAGCTCAAGTGCGTTGTGGCCTGGCCTGGCACGCAGCTAAAATCCAGCCATCATCGAGTAAACGTTTTGACCGTTTGGCTGTCAGAGGGAAAATACTCACCCTGATAATCTGAGCTTGGTAAGGAAATAAACCTGATAATTAGAGAGAAAGTTACGGTTGATAAAACATGAAAGAGAATTGAGACAGATAAAAAGATAGATATGAAAGATAAATAAATAAAGTACATAGAGAATGAATAGAGAACATATGTTTTTATTGCTTATTCACTTATAACATGGGAAAATGTATTGTTATAAGTAAAATAATCTGCCAGTAGAACTATTAGTTTTTCATCAATATTAAGGAATTATTGACTTAAAACAAGATTCTGCTACAAAGTTATTTGTAAATTAGTTTTGCAGTATTTCACGTTTCTAAGATATTTTCACTAGAAACTAAGCAAAAAATACTTTGTAAGATTATTTTGCAGTCCAGAGCAGCATTCTTCAGTCAGAGGCGTCTTCAGATTAGTTGCATGACTGACTGCTACTGGAGAGCCGTTTTCCCCACAGAGTTTCTTCATATTTCCTCTCCTTTCAGGATAAATAAAGTGCTTAAAAATGTTTAGTTGCTAAATTTTGACTCTGTTAATATTTAAACATCACGATAAACATGTGGTTTTATATTCCGCTTCCTTCAGCTTTTCGTTTAGACGTGTTTTTCCTTGTTATATAAACAGATTACCAAAAAAATTAAAAAACGCAGAAACTTCCTTCTCCAGATGTTATCTGGTGCTGTTTGTTTTTTCTTGTTCTGGCAGGAAATCAGGAAGCCGTTAAATCTGCAGCTCTGATATGAAATGTTGTTTTTGCTTTTTTAGGACAGAGTCCAGCACGGACATCATGTGACGTTTTTTTAATTCCCATCTGAACCAGGTTTTGTGCTGTGTTTTGTTCCCCCAGGGTTCTGCGGCGGACGGGCCCCGGGGTCTGTCGGTCGGGGACCTGGTGACGCAGCTGGAGGACTGTCCCGTCCGGGGAGCGGAGGACTGGGCCGGCTGCCTGTCCCAGCTGTCCCGCGTGCCGCAGACCGGGTACTGCGTCCCGGCGGCCGGCCTGCAGCCCAGCTGGGCTCACGGCAGACGTGAGTGACCCCGCCGTTGCTGCAGAAATGCAACAGAATGTCCTTGAACGCATCGCTACAACCGTTAGCTCCTCTGAGTTTTATTGGGAGTCTTTCACTGTTCAGTCAGTTTTCTAGTTCTTCTTCTCCTGATGTAATAAAGATTTTTGATTAGAAGAAGAAGAGAACATATGATTTGGAGAGTTACTTCTCCATTCAGAACAGATTGAATGGACGACCGTCATCCAACCACACATCCATCCAAATGTCCAACCAACCAACCAACCCACCCAACCAACCAATGAGCAGTCTGTCCGAGCGTCCATCCAACGAACTGTCCCATCCATCTGTCCAACCAACCATCAAAGCAACTGTCCATCCAACCACTCAATCATCCATCCATTCATCCAACCATCCATCCAACCATCATCCCATCCAACCGACCATGTCAGTCCTGAAAGTAAAATGATCAGTGTTGCATCAGAGGTCAGGCCATATTTTAAAGTCTGTAGAAAATGGAGCCGTCGGTTTTTATTTATATCGTCATTGTAAGACAACGAGATATCACTGCAGCTTCTGAGCCAGAAGACTTGTCAACAAAAAGTCACATTTCTTCTTCTTCTGTGGTAGCTTTCAAGCGTCTGGACGGGACGATGGACTGCTGCAGCAACAACAGCCTGACGGACCTCTGCTTCTCCTACATCAAACCACAGGGCAGGAACAGCAGGGAGAGAGAGGTGAAACACACACACACACACACACACACACATGCGTACATATTGATGCAGAGTCAGCCATTTCTGACTAATTCTTCATGTGAGCTGCAACATGTAGATAATCCAGTTCTCTGGAATAAAATGGTCTCAATTTCCTCTGCTGTGTAAATGAAGCGGGTTTAGTCCGAGTTTTTCCTTCATCAGAACCGAACGTCTGCAGCAGAAGTTTCTGTTATTCGTACTTTGATGTCTAAGCTTTGCTTCAACTCATCACTGTGTGAAATGTTTTCTTGTCACCATATTGTCAGTGTTAGGCTTCAAATTCAACATTATGCACCAAAAGAGTGAAAAAAATACAGATAAAAAAAATTTATATAGAGCAAGTGTGATAAATCAATACAATCCGACAGACCCGTGTTGCGTTGGTTTAAATCCCATTGAATTATGTTAAAGTCTGTTGTAAAAAGATAAAATGTGGAAAATGTTTAAGAGGTTTTAATACTTTTCTGGGCTTTTACTTGTTTTCACCTGGGATTTTAGCAGAAACGTTTAGTTTTTTCTGGTTGAATGAGATTCTTAACTACGGGAGAATATTAGGGACAAAAAAGAAATTTTTAAATTTTTTCTCAGGATTCTGACTTTTTTCCTATAATTTTGAGAGTTTTTTTTTATAAATCTAACTTTTTTTTCTTATTTCTTATAGTTCAAATTTTTTTTACTTGTGATTTTGACTTTCTTTTTATATTTATGACTTCTTTAATTGAGGTTTTTCTTATAATTCAGACTTTTTAATCTGACAATTTTCTTATCATTTTCACTCTTTTACCTTTATTTTTATTCTTTTCCTTATAATTTTGTATTTTTCCTACTAAGTGACTTTTTTTCTTATTAACTTTTTTCTTGTAATTCTTAAATTAAAGTCAGAATTCATCATTTTTATTTGCCCTGATCCTCCTTCATACATAAAGTTGCTACTTAAATAAAAACCTTCCTTCTAGATCTGCTGATGTCAGAAAATGACCAAAAGCGTCAAGGATGACCAAACATCCAAAGCATCCAGAGTCAAAAACACCAAAGTATTTGAACATTTTGTGCTGAACCTACTGAGAGAAACAAAGAAAACATTTTGTCTCAACCGGCTGCTGATAAGATTAACCGAACAAGCGGGGAGAACCAGGAAGTGACACGCTTTGCCTCCCGCAGTTCGCCTGCATGCCGGTGAGGAAGATGGTGACGGGAACGGCGACGTGTCGCTCCGACAACGACTGCGGCGTGAACTCGGCCAGCGTCTGCGTCACCCCGTCTCTGGAGAACCAGACCCGCTTCATCCGCGTCGCTCACCCGCCGAGCCCACACATGCTGTTCGTGGGCTTCCCGCCGCACCTGCAGTACGCCGGTACGTCCAGCCGCCTGCAGAGGCGGAACCCAAAAATATAAATACTCAAGTGAGAGTAGCACCACTAAGTGTTTGGTAAAAAGTATACTGAGTAACTGATCAAATTATCAGTCACTTACTGTTTAAAAATTACATCATCAGATGGATCAAAATATAAAGTTAAGTGAAAATTTTCCCTTTTTTTATGACAAAAATGACAATGATTCATATAAGTAACAAAAAATAACAGAATCTAGGCCAAAGAAAAAAATTCCAAATCAATTTCTTTGAAAAATAACTTATGAAACTTGAACAGAAACTGCGTCTGGTGAATATTTGGTTAAAACATGTTTGTTATTCATTCAGTGGGTAGAAAAAGTAAGAGAAGAAACACTTTATAATAAAATTACTTTAAGTGCAGTGGAGCAAAAATATTCCTAAAAGTGTTTGTTTTATTTTTTTTATTTCCAAAACAGTCACTCAAGCAAATGTAAGTAGTTATTGATAACAGCCAGAGTTTGATAATAATTTAAACGTTAAAGTTGAGTCTGTCAAGTGTGTGATTTTTAAGACTCTCCGGTGTGTAAACATCATAATCCAGGTAATTGCCGCCTGCTGGACGCTGTCGATGTTGTTTCTACTTCCTGTTTTGTCTCCTCCAGTGAGTCTGACCAACTTCGTGCCCCGCTTCGGGTTCCTCCACCTGGACCTGCCCGTCTTCATGGAGACCTTCCTAAAGTATCCTTTTTATTTACTGCCAACATAAAGCGGCGAGATTATGTAATCTAAGCATCTCTTTGTCGCAGTTTAAAGATTAAGAGATTTTCAGACATGAAAGGCTTTAGATTCCCCCTAATCAGCACGTTAAACACCAATTTAGAGGCATTTTTTTAATCTGCTGCTGACCGGAACGTTGTGTTTTAGACTGAATGTGACGTCGCTTCAGATCTAAGCTGAAGTTAGAAAAATAAAATGTTTAGCAGCTTTAGCCTCTAAGAAGTTTGTTGAATTAAACACTGAAGGTTTTAAGTGCAGCTTTCTTGGTTAAGATGAAGACCTTTTATAACTTTTGCACTTTTAACTGCCTTGTTGCTGAAATGTGCTATACATATAAACTTCATTGATTGATAATGTTCATTACTGATGCAGGCAGATTTCTTATAACTGGGGACAGCTCAGCTGGAAAACTATAGATCTGGAAAAATGAAATAAATAATAAAAAAATAAGAGTGTAAATTTCCTAACTTTTGTCTGAAAGGTGCATCTATCCATCCAACCAACTGGAGTTTCAATTTATTGTTGATATCTTTATAGATATTTGTAAAATATATAAAAGGTCTAAATTAATCAAATACTCAAATATAAACTCCACTAATATTTAGATAAATATCCCTTACTTACTTAAATTAATTTTAAAGTGCAAATTAGTCTTAAAATTGTTCACGTTGTGACAGGATTATTTAATCCTTATGACGGCGTGTTAGAAAAAAATATGAGTAAATTTCCACCCAAACAGTTTCAGAAATTTAAGTATAAGAATAAACGTGGAAATTTCTGAGTTCGAAATGTCAAATATTTGCTAGAACTGAAATTTTGAAAATAATCTAAAATGTTCTAGAATTTTTTTATTTTATTTTACTATTAAAACTGAAAATTAAGAATTGATTAGCAATCCAGGCATCTTAGAAATGTCCTTGTTTTGTCTAGAAAATTCATTAAATAAATCTAAAATTTCAGAATTTCTTGGCAGAAATTTACTCCCCTTTTTCTTTCTAAATTTCAAAATTTCTCTAGAAAAACTGTTTTAGAAGTTGAAAGTTTGCTAGAAAAACTCAGATTTTCTAGAAAACTCAAATTTTCCAAAACTTAAATATTTGACTTTTGAAACTCCGACATTTTCTAGAAAACTTCTGGGATTCATTTAAAACATTTTTTTTGGGGGCGGCAGAAATTTAATCATTTTACATTTTCTTTCTAGCCACATTGTCCCTAATTTGCTGTTGTATAAATTTGAGACGGTGAAACCTGCAGAAACTCTCGCCTTAGCTAGTTTTACTTTGACCAAAGTTTTTTTCTGGCGTTATTCTGTCTGGATATTTGTCTGTTATTCTTGAAGGAGTTGGTAGTTGGTCCTGTTTGCTAGAATCAAAGAATTTTTCTTAAGTCAAAAAGTCTTCAGTAGTGTTCGGTTAACGGCTATCTAAGTAGCTCAATGCTAGCTACTTCTTCTGTGTTTGGACTGGAACATTTAAATGTTTCCCAGTTTGAACTGGAACAATCCCAGTTCAGTTGTTTTTGGTTCCTGTTGGTGTTTTCCTGACCCGCCCCGCCTCTCAGGTACGTGGTGTCCCTCTCCGGCGCGCTGGCCGTCGTTAACTCCGTGCCCTGCTTTGCCCTGGACGGACAGTGGATGCTCAACGCCCTGCTGGAGGCCACGCTGGTTACCGTGGTAACGGACCGCCAGAAGCGCGAGCTTATCGGTTTCTTCCTGCTGCTAGCGGGCAGCGCCTTGCTAGCAGCTAACGTGGCGCTCGGCCTGTGGATGGTAACGGCGCGGTAGCGGCAGATTCGGTGAACGAAGGGAGGTCCATTTCCAGTCCGGGACGAGCTGCTGACCAGAAACTGTGAAGCTGCTGCGAACAGGCGATAACGCCGCGGCAGCACCGCTACTTTACGCTGACTGTTTTCCCTCCATCCGCCTTTCAGCCGTTACGACCGATGAAGACTACTTCTTCTTCCACCGTATTTAGCTACAGAAGAGGAATAGAACCACAAAACAGAATTCTGACTTTATCTCAAAATTCACGTTTTTTTCTCCGAATTCTGTCATTTTTCCTAAGAATTTTATCTTTAATTTCTGGATTCTTTTTTTTACCTTCATAAGTTTAACTTTAATTAATGTTCCCCCCAGAATTCTGATGCTTTTTCTCTAAATTCCAACGTTTTTCTCTGAATTTCATTTTTTTTTTCAAATTCCAACATTAATGGTCAAATTCGGACTTTTCCCCTCAGAATTCCAATTCTATTTCTCTGAATTCAACTTTTTATGTGTGAATTAAATTTCTTCCCATATTTCAACTTCAATTGTCAAATTCTGACTTTCTTTGAGATTTCCAATTATTTTTCTCTGAATTCCAACTGTTTCCTCTAAATTTCAAATTATGTTCTCTGAATTCTGACCAAATTCTTTTTTCCTCCTAACAATTTTTTCATCTGAATTTTTTATTTCTCCAAATTTGAACTTTAGTTGTATAATTCTGACCTTTTTCCCCTCAGAATTCCAATTATTTTTCTTTGAATTCCAACTTTTTTTCCTCTAAATTTCTTGTTTTTTCTGCAAATTTAAATCTTAATTGCCAAATTCTGACTTTTTTCAGATTTATAACTTTTCTCATCTGAATTAAAAAAATTTTTTTCTGAATTTCAAATTTAATTGCTGATTTCTGACATGTTTGTCAGAATGCTGACTTTAACGTATGCGGGCCCCTGGGAGCCACTGGCTTCAATGACACGTGATTTCTGCATTAGGAGAACTAACTTTTTAGAGGATCACGTGTAAAAAGAAAAAAAAATCACTTTAATAATTTTTAGACGCTGGTTAAAATCATATTTCCTTTTCATTTGTTCAAATCTTACGCATAAAGAAGATGGGGAAATGCTTCCTGTAATGTACTGTTCCAACTGAATGTTTACAAGAGCAAATTATAGCATTTTTAAAATTGTGGTGTTTGAGTTTGGATTTAAATGTTATCCGAAAATCCCAAACTGTGTTTTTGCTGCAAAACAGAAGAATTAAGTTGTTCTAAGTGGTTTTCTCAGCTTCTGTTTTGGTGAATTCACAGCAGTATCGTGATCTACATTATGACTGGTGGAGAAATTGCACTACTGATTACTCTTTAAGAAAACATTTGGGTCATTATAATTACCTGAGTGGACCTCTGTCTATCTCAAGATGTAAACTAGAGCACTGTTCAGATTTACTGGCTCAAATCAAGTGTCTTTATCTCCTTCAGGTATTAATGCAGGAAAAATGCCTTCTGTGTTCACTGTGTTCTGACTTTCCTAAGGTTTCTCTGTTCCCTTCTGACCTCTCACTGTTCGCAGTCTGGTTGCAAAAGTTAATTGTGTCAAAAATGTGAAATAAAACGTCTTTTTGTAATTGAATTCCAATTTTTCAGCCTTGTTAATGTGACAAATTTGACCAAAATTGGATAAATTAAGCATATAATATAACGGTTGCCTCTGTGAATGTTCTCTGCACAAGACTCCACTGCTGAAGAAAAGGTTCTCATTTCCAATTAAGGCTTTTCCCAAATGCATTTAATAGATGTCAGTAGGCTTGTTTAGTAATTATTTCTTGTGCTGTTCCATTTTATTACACAAATGCAAACTTATACCAAGTATTTTTGATCTAGTTCTAGTGCAAATATCTTAATTACTTGGTAAAATTTTGTGTTTTTGTAGTGTAACCAGTATGTATGTACTTGTTTGGTTCGCATGCGGAGATAACTGGGATTATTATGAACGATTTAGCCAAGAAACTCCATAGATACAAGTACAATCAGACTGTACACTGCAAACACAAAATCTTACCAAGTATTTTTGTCTAGTTTCTGGACAAAATTAACTTTACAGTAACTTTTCAGCAAGATATAAAAGTAAAAGTAACTTTTCGGGAAGATATAAAAGCTTATAAGACATTGTCTCGAGTTATAAATGCAATAATAATAATCTGCCAGTGGAAGTAGTATTTTTAATTTTCAGGCTCTTACTACTTGCTGAAAAGTCACTGGTAAGATAGTTTTGACTTATTGCTAGTGTATTAAGATGTTTGCAGTAGAAACTAGACCAAAATTACTTGGAAAGATTTTATGTTTTTGCAGTGTACAAGCACTACTATTCCACCCTAACAACTACAAATGTACCAAACTATAATAATCCAAGTAAACTTGTGGTTTCAGTGGTTTGTCTGTGGGAAAATATCACATCCAGAGAGCCTGGTGATTCTCCTGAGATTACAGAGCAGCTTTTTCCCTCCAACATATTGTCTTTCTCAGACGCTGGGCCCTGGAAGCAGATGGGCTTCACTTTTAGAAACTCTTCGAACCGCAGAGCCTCTTTGGCGTGGTGAAGGAGTCTGGCTGTGATTACACTTCCTGCGTGAGCGGGCATGAGATATGACACATGGTAATTAGGAAGGGTGTTTCCGTCAGACATGTAAATACAGTGTGGCCTTCACCTCAGCAACAGAGGTGTGTTTACAGAGCACCAGCAGACTCTGCCGTCAGCAGGTTCAGCAGCGTTTAAGGCGTCATTGCTGCACAATAATAGGCTCGGCAGCATGTGAGGGAGCGGAACGTCTTCCAGGACTTAGATTGAGTTTGTGTTGAGATTGGATTCTTAGAGAGTGGATCTGCTTTGGTACGTTTTCTCTGTCTGTGTGAATGTTCTATTCATGAAACTGTCTTGGGAAAACAGAGTGTCTTCAGTCAGAGGCTTCTTCAAATTCACTGTAACACAGACCGCTACAAGAGGTCTTTCCTCCCAACAGCCATCACTATCTACAGTAACTCTTTGAAGAATTAATGAGTTACAGCATTTAATTTCCCTTTGGGATCAATAAAGTATTTATGAATTTGAAAACAGATGAATTTGCTAAAAGCAGTGGGAGCTAATCGACCACCGCTGCTTTAGATTAGCTAATAGCATCCGTAGCTAATTACCACCACTGTTTTAGATTAGCTAATAGCATCCGTAGCTAATCGACCACCGCTGCTTTAGATTAGCTAATAGCATCCGTAGCTAATTACCACCGCTGTTTTAGATTAGCTAATAGCATCCGTAGCTAATTACCACCGCTGCTTTAGATTAGCTAATAGCATCCGTAGCTAATTACCACCACTGTTTTAGATTAGCTAATAGCATCCGTAGCTAATCGACCACCGCTGCTTTAGATTAGCTAATAGCATCCGTAGCTAATTACCACCGCTGTTTTAGATTAGCTAATAGCATCCGTAGCTAATTACCACCGCTGTTTTAGATTAGCTAATAGCATCCGTAGCTAATCTACCACCTCTGTTTTAGATTAGCTAATAGCATCCGTAGCTAATCTACCACCTCTGTTTTAGATTAGCTAATAGCATCCGTAGCTAATCTACCACCTCTGTTTTAGATTAGCTAATAGCATCCGTAGCTAATCTACCACCGCTGTTTTAGATTAGCTAATAGCATCCGTAGCTAATCTACCACCGCTGCTTTAGATTAGCTAATAGCATGGGTAGCTAAAATACCACAGGGATCACTTATTAATAAAAGCAAAAGTAAACAATCAGCCTAAAAACATATTATTAATACTGTTCCAGACTGAATGTTCTGTTTGTGTGGGGAAAAAATGGCACTGTTGTCCGTTGCTATGGCAACGAGTCTGTGCGTAGCGTAGCTGCCGACACAGAGAGCGAGAAAAAAACCCAGTACAACCGGTTTTACGTTGTTCTTAACGGGTTTTCTGAGTTATTTTTCCATTTTCTGTGGCGAACTGAACTGAACTAATACCTACATCTCTAGGTTTTATTCGGTTGTACGGCAAGCAGGCTGTAGATACCCAAAAGAACGGTCGTTTTGCCCTTCAGTGTTGGTAGCATGCGTGACATTTCCGGGTATAAATGAGTGTTGCTGTTGCTTATCTTATGCTGTTAATTGTAGCCTGGAGCATGTAAACAGACACAGGAGGAGGCGATTACCTGCTGCCTCACATGTTCATCATATAAAACAATCTCTTGATTTGCAGTAACTAAAGTTAACAGTAGAGTGACGTTTTGGGAAAACAGTCTCATTAAACTGAAAAAAATAAAACCGGTAATTAATGGGGGGAAATGGTCACTGACTGAAACTATAATGTGCTTTTATAAAACTAACTAAAAAATACTGAAGTTGTAGATATAATAATCTGGCTGATTATTTATATTATAACAATACATTTTTACCATGTTATAAGTGAAATAATCAGAGGTCAATTGATGAAGTCAAATGAATGGTTTGCAGACCTCTGAGTTAGGATGTCTTGAGGCCAAAATAAAAGAAGTAACAGAAACATTGACCCAATCCAACCTGAAACTGTGTAAGAACAGGTGAGCTATTTTTGAACTTTAAACCAGTGGCTTCATATTCAAAAACAATTGAGGCTGTAATTGATACAAAAGGTGGATCAACAAAGTATTTACACTGCAAAAACACAAAATATTATATATATTGGTGTGCTACATTTTAATTATTTGAGCCGGTAAACACTAAATTTACAGTAAAAAAGTTAACAAGTTTGATATCTTGTATCCCAGCAGTGGCAGCATAAGGACAAGATCAACTTGTTATTTGTGTAACAAAACTATAAAATGATATATAAATTATTTTTGATGTGTAATAGTGTTTAGTTTGATTTTATCCAATGTTATTTTAAATGTATGTGTGTGTTTTATCATGCTAGCTTGATGCTCTTGGATGCCCTCTGGTGGTGTGGAGGCCTTACATGGTTTCTTATCTGGAAATTTCTATGTGGAAAGGTCCTATCAAATCATTTTGATTTGAAAACTTTGTGTGAATCCTGACGATTAAACTTTTACGCCTCTTTTTAGAGCCTCTTGTGTGGAATTTGATTTCACACAGTGAGATAAAAACAGGACACAGTATCTGCGAGTCCAAATGGAGAACAATGCTGTGGTGCTTGATGAATGGTTGTTGTTTTTCAGCTCAAGAGGAAGTCACGCCTATATAAGGAGTTTGTGGCCGACGCCCCAAACCCCTAATGAGCACGTGCAGAAAGAGAGATGTGACCGCAGTGATTTGGGGGCTGTGGTGTTGCTGCAGTTGCCACCTTCGAGGCCTTCAAAGAAAACCAGAAACGGTGATGTCCGTGTCACATTAGCGTGTCGTAATCAGGTTGCCGGCGCACGTGACCCAGATTCTGTTCTGGTCCAGTTACTCTGTGATGTGATAAACGTCCTGCAGAGCACCCCGCTGTCCTGGACATGAGATTACACACATTAAACGCGGCGCCTTGCACACTAAAAGTGAGAACGCAGCAACCAGATAAGAGGTCTGGGATCTCTCCTCATCTAACTGGGAGGACTGGTGCCTGGATTTGACACTGGGAATGGAGGGAGGGAGGAGTGTTTTGGGAGAGGAGGAGTGTTTGGGACAGTCGGAGTGAAGTTAGAGAAGCTGCACACAATTTTGACAGATTGGAGGAAGACAGAAGCTGCTTGACGTTAGAAAAACAATTTATCTATTAAAAACCTTTTAATAGTTTAATTTTAAATTATTTATTTATTATTTCTCGACACCTTTTTTTAGTTTCCAGTGTGTCCGTTTACATATTTTAACTTTTTTTTTTGTTAGTTTTTAATTTTTTTTGTGAGTTTGTGAACGATGGAGCTGGAACATTTACGGGGTGGGGGGGTTAAACCTGAGAGCGGCACCAATCGCCTCTACAAGATTGCTCTGGCCATGTCAGTGTGCGTCTGTGCTGCTTTTCTGCTCGCTCTCATAGTGGGTAAGTCCTCACACACACACACACACACACACACACACACACACTCTACCCTTTATCCTACATTATAAACTGTGGGGAATCTACCGTATGGTACAGAAATGTCCTGTCCTCAGATTGTAGCACATGCAGCGTTTCAAAACAAAACTGCGCGCCGGCGGTGGAGAGGTGTTGGGTAACACGAGTCAAACTATTTTTGGGTCACCTAAGGTTTCATGTGGCCGTTTTGCAGGAGAAGAAAAAGGAAAAACCTGTTGGGTTTAAATATTAACAAGTAGATTTTTGTATTTAAATGACACAAAAATCACAAAAACTGAGGAAAATGTATCTCTCATTGTCACAGGTGTCTCTTTTAATTCACTTCATGTGTGTATTTATTTCTTCCTCTTGTATTTATGTGTTTATATATCTGGAACAAAGTACATAAAGTTTTATGACCAGAAAGCGAAGATGTACTGAACCAGATCAGTGGCTGTTTCTAGTTGATTTCCATCTACAGTCCCAGCGGCAGGCTCAGGACAAGTTGAGAGGAAGCAGAATACACTATAAGAAATGAAAACGTAAAAATTAAACCACTTATGAAGTGTACAAATGAACAAGTATTGGATTCATTACTTCTGTGCATAGCTTTTGAACTTTGACTACGCCATCCTAACTGGAATATCCTGGATAGAGTCAGTTTTACTCTCGCTCTGGATGCGTCTTTGCCCAGTTTCAAGTCTATTCTTCCTGACTTGCTTTAAGTTTATGAACTGATTTTTATAATGCTTCCACCGCTGTGTTTCTCATGGCAGTGGTATGCTGATTTCCATGTTGGTCTAATCAGAATAGAAAACCTTCTTCCACGTTTACTTCCCTGCAAACCTGTAGAAAACCTTACATAGGACTTTTCAAGGCTTTCTTATTCCATAAATGAGCGGTTTGTGGGGTAAAGAAATTATCAGAGTTGGTCAGCAGCTAGTTACATTTACTTGTAACTTTTTGAAAGGAGTATTTTTACACTTTTTACTTTTACTTGAGTAATTTTATGAAGAGTAAAATTACTTGAGTAACATTTCTGGACTTTCTACCCACTGAACGGAGAAACAAACATGTTTTAACCAAAAATTCACCAGACACAAACACAGTTTTTAGCAAAGTTTCACAAGTTTTTCAGTATTGAAAGAAACTAATATGGAAACATTTTCTTTAGCCTAATTTTATGATTTTTTTGTTACTTATATGAATGATCATTTTTGTCCTTAAAATTCCAAAATTTCCACTTTTTGTCGGTGTGATTATATAATTTTTAAGAAGTTATGAGGCATAACAGTGAAACCTGAAAGTTACTCAACTGATTGTTCCTAGCTAACCAAAGAATGAGCGAGTTGATTCTGCCAACCTAGCTTAGGTTGGTGGAGCAGTTTAAACCTGTCCTCTGCCTACATCTCCCAGAATGCTGTGCGGTTCTGGATTGGAGTTCAGTGAATATTCTATCAGATGTATTATCTTTTGATATTGATCGTGTCTGTTGCGACACATATTGTTGATTTATTGTCTGCCTTTGTTCAGATGCAACTTTGTAATCTAAGCCCTGATCCGTTTTTAGACAGAACGGACCTCCTGGTTTCTCTTTAGAAAAGGCAACATTTGTTCGGGTCCTGGATTTTGCAACATTTGGAGTCATTTTTGGATGTACCCTTGTAGATTTACAATCATTTTCTTTGGTAGTTTCCTCTGTCAGGCAGATGGCTTTACTTTTAACTCAGTGACACGTTATTAACTTAATGACTGCATGATTCTTTACCTGGTAAACAAGCCCAAACTGGTCATTATGGGCATGGATCTCTACAGTGGATCACTGGTATTCAGGCTCAAACACCTGCAAATAACTGTAATAACTTGAAATTCTGTTTGAATGCTTACTACTGCCTGCTTTAATGGTTAAAACACCAATTATACGTTGATACGCTCAGTAGGAAATATTTGTAGTCTTTTTCGTCTTTGCTCTTGGGAGCTCGACCAATCAGTGCCAAAGAAAATGAATGGCACTTCAGGATTGGCTGCTTTGATAGCATCATAAACCACTGCACCCAGTAATTTCAGCTTCCCAAGCTGCATTTTCTTCCTAATATTTTAGAAATGCGCAACAAAAAGATATTTGAATTTGTGAATAACGAACCATGAAATGGTGGGATTAATTGTAGTTTCCTCTCAGCTACTGATTATTCATGTTTCAGAGGTCTGATGGTCTGAAATTGTGCTAAATCTGCCTGGATCACCATTTCCTCTGAGGATTACCTTCTGTTTGAATTCCTAACTTTCTCAGTGATGAATAATTGACCTCCTTTAAAAGGGCAGTGTACCGTAAAACCGACTTTTTTGAGTTTGCGTCATGTTATGATGTTATTCCCACATCAAAAAAATACCTGGAGTTTTGCTTTGATTCTTTTATGCATGGTTAAGAAATCCTTTAATCTCCATGGCAACCATCCAGGCTCACAGAGCAGGCCTCCCCCACTCAGCTCCTTCAGACTAGTCAGCAGCAATTAGCAAACACCTGGTGGAATTGCAAAACAGCTGAGCTCATTATAGGAGCCACTTCTCAGTGAAAAGCTGCTAAACGGTTAATAGAGGAGCGATGTTAAGATAACTTCCTGAAAGCAGTTTCAGAATGAGCAGGAGCTTCTTAAAGAGACAGAGGCCCAATTTCAAGGCATTAATTTACAAAGTCAAATTTCTTTTCAGTCATATAGAAGTTTTATAACAATTGAAGTTAACATTATATATTACTGCCCCTTTAAGTGAGAGATCTAAGAAAATATGCCTGGTTGAATTGTTGTGGTTTTGATCTAAACATGGTAAAAAACTAAAAATCAAGTGCAGAAATATGCATTTTATTTATCATTTGATTCAACTGAATCATCCATGCTCATCTGTAAGCCCTTAAAGGCCGATGAGTATCTTTTAAAAATGTTTTTAGGACGTTCAGTTTAGCATTTCAAGTCCTGATGTGCAGCAAAGCTAATGAGCTATCCTCTTCCACTGGAAACAATTAAATTTCCCAATATGTGGAGTTTGGGGGACATGGAAACGGCATCAGTGGTTGCAGTGCTGTGTGGTTCCAGCGATGGTTATAGCTGCAGGGGCTCATGCGTTGGTCTTGGGTGGGGTGAGTATTGTCTTTTTGTTATTGAGGGAAAGCTGCATACTTGTGGCCACACTGAAGTGCAATTATCTTATGTGCCCAAGCTAGCAGTTCCAAACTCCCACTAAAATGGAAATGCTCCTTGAGTTTCCAGCCCAGCGAGAGAAGAGAGACTCGCTCTGCTTTGATTTACTCACGATTCATTAATTAAGAGACTTTGACTCTTTGATGTGAGTTTGCATCCATCAACGGGTCGTTAGCAGCTTGTTTTTGGTGACATGATTGTGCGTGCTTGAATCAAAAGTGACCACAACGTGGAGGGATTCTGCAAAGCGGCTCCAAGAAACGCAAACCTCTGAGGTCAGACATCACGGCGCAGTCCGGTCCTGCTCCGGTCATCAGTTTACAATAAGAGTTTGGTTTCCAAATACACTGCGCTGGCTTGCTTCATGTTTTTTTTTTTGCAGCTCTTGTTTACCACCGAACCACATCACATCAGACGTTAGGGACTCGAACTTTCTAGAAAGAGTCGAGTAACGGAAATGAACCGGTAAACCTGCGGTTTATTCTCTGCTGCCAGGAGAATAAACAATGTGTGGATTACAGTGGTTTTATTTTAGTTTCTGCTCACCCTTATTACAACTGTGTGGAGTAATGATAACTTACAGCAGAGCTGAGGAGGATAATAAAGGAGAAAAGTTTCCATAACTGTAAATTCATCCATAGGAAAAACTAATTAGATTCCCATTCAAAGTTTCCTGGTGCTGCAGATCAGATGCTCTCTCATCCAATTAATTTTAAAAAATGCTTTATTAGTCCCAGAGGGAAATTAAATGTGGTTGTAACTCATATTACAATTTTCTTCAGAGTTGCAGCAGTATATGCTGATGGATGTGTAGCAGTCAGTATTACAGAAGATCTAAAGAGGCCTCTGACTGAAGACACAAGCTGCAGTTCAATTATAAATGTACGCAACACTTTTATAATGTTAAAAAGAAATGTATGATAATTGTGTTGTAATTTCCTTTTTTTATTGTTTTGATTTATATTTTTTGTACCTATTGTCAAAATAGTCCAGATATGGGTAGTAATAGGAGTATTTCTCTGACGCTGTATGATAGGAGTTTCTCAAACCTACATAAAAAGAGAATCACAGAGAACGTTTGAGTTTTCAACCAAACTTCTGCAGAAGGAGGAAACATAACAAACCACTTCTCCAAGGTGTTTACCATGCATCCTGATTCTCTGCATCAGAACTGGTCTTTTATTACAAAGCAGGAGTGAAATGGAATGTGGGGGGTAATAAATCAAAGAAGGGGGCTACATCCTACACACACACACACACACACACCCACACACACACACACACACACACAGTTTCACAGGACAAGGAGTATTCCAAGATAAGAAAACAGCTACAGCTTCAAGGTTTAGGGAAAAAGCAAGTTTTGTCTTTCACACGGTTTAACAAATTCCTCCTCTCTGGGGTGTGAATACTAAACCTGTAAATGAGAAGCAAACTGGGAACTACTCATGTAAGAATGATAACAAAACATGAATTTTGCTAATACTGTACTATTTACTTTTACTTGAATAATTTTATTAGGAAGTATTTCTACTTTTACTTGAGTAAAATTTCTGTATTTTCTACCTACTGAAGAAAAAACAAACATGTTTTAACCAAAAAAATGTACCAGACACAGACACACACCTGCAGTTTTTATTAAAGTTTCACAAGTTTTATATTGAAAGAAACTGATTTGGAAAAAATGTTTTTGCCTGATTTTATTTTTTGTTACTTATATGAATTATTGTCATTTTTGTCCTTAAAATACCAAAATTTCCACTTATCTTTATATTTTAGTCCGTCTGAATATGTGATTTTGACATTTTAAATGATTGATAATTTGATCAGTTACTCAGTACTTGGGTTAACCTTTGACCAAATATTTTTTTGCTCTAACTTGAGTACAATTTGTGTGTCATCTGACAACTTCTGGTTAAGTCACTTTAATCTTGTTTGTATTTAGCTAGACAAATTGATGAAAAACTGCCATTTGGTGCATTTACAGAAATGTTAATTAATGTGCATTAGCCAATAAATTAAGTCTGTCATTCTGCAGAGAAAAAAATTATTCCAAATGGAAAAATGTGTTGGACGGTTTCTAGTCTTCCCAGCAGAGTATTTTTCAATCTGTTTATCAAATCATCCAGAGAGAGAAAAAACAAGAGCTCCACATCCAAGAGCCTAATTTGTGCTTCTTAAATGTCAGGACAGAGTAATTAGAAAATGACTCAACAAGTGTGGTGGGTTTGATCCACAAGGCTTGTGGAAGAACATCCTTTGAACCAATGAGACCAAATTAGAGATGTGTGGTGACAGAAAATTAGCAGAAGGACCTCAGGGCATCTGTTATGCATGGAGGTCGGGTGGCTGATGGTTTTGGTACCTCAGAGTCGAGCATTGAAGTTCTGTCCGACAGGTGAACCCAAACTGGGCCATCAACAGTCAATAATTCAGCATACTTTCAAATGGAAAATTTAATTATGCCAAGTTTCCACACAAATAACAAATGGAGCTTCTCGTGTGGTTTGAGCCTCTCCCTTTCTCTCTCCTTACAATTTTATTACGTCCAAAAAGTTCACTCAGCCAGAGTTATAAGGGAAGATAGTTAAACATAATTCAATGATCTTTGCAGCTTATGAACTTTTCCTGATTTGCTGGATTTTTACTGGGTGTTGACAATGCAGCTTCGCAATTAAAGGGAATTTGTTGGAAGTTGTGGAAAGTCGATCATTAAGATCGACTCTTCCTGCTAGTAAAAAGTCTGGTTGCATGAGCGTAAAAAGAAAAAGAACAAAAACCTTGAAGTTTATTGTCCAAACCTAAGCTAATTCAACCCAATTCCGGAGCGAGTTGTATGAGGGGAGACGGTAACGGCGTGGCGGGCCGCTGGCTGCTCGGTCGGGCCAGGGAAGGGTTGGACGTTGGGATGTATCGATAAATGGATAATAATGCGTCTGGAATATTCCCTGAACTCCGATCCAGAACCGCATGGAATTCTGGGGGATGTAGGCAGAAGAAAGGCTTTAGCTGTTCAACGGCTCTTTTACGGCTGGCTAAGTAAGGTTGGTGGCGCATCGACTCTTTGGTTACCTAGCAACTCACTCGTTAGTTACCTAGCAACAACTTGTTTAGTAACTTGCGCAGCAGCAGTTAAAGGTTCCGCCATCGTGCGGGGGTAGAAAACTAGGTAAAACGGGTAAGGTCAGTTTAGCACTATTTCAGATATTTAAAAAGACAAAAAAAACAAACCCGAATCAATACTTTGCTATCAACGGATTTGAAACGCTTATATTCTGATTTTTAGCCATGTTGTCCAGGCTTACTATTAAGATTCAATGTTAAACGATTGAGATGGGGCCTACCTGGTGCTGAATACGCCAGACCATAAAATTCGCGTCACAGGAGTCACATGATCAACAACCGGATGTTGAAGAAGAACAGGAAGTGGTAGGGGGATAATGGCGTCGCGCCTCATGTTTTTAATGACTGATTGCTTGAACGACCTTATTCATGTGTGATTTTAATTGCGTTCCTTATTTAATGGAGACACTGCAATTGCAAAATAGTTTTTTATTTTACATTAGCGGAATGTTTACAAAGTTTTGCGCACATTAGTAAAAATTACATCTCAGTTTAGAATGCCTGGACCGTGTAAAAGCGTGCAAAATGGCTTCTGCTCAGATGAAACCACTCAAACTTTGCTCAGTTCAGAGAAATATAACTGTTTACTCTGTAAGAAAACTCCAGATGTATCAGCTGGACCATAGTTCCAGTTCCACCCAGTCTGATTTAGGTAATCAGGGGTTTCATTGAATAATAATAGAAATATTACCCAAATAGACAAAAGAAATGTCACTGTTGGAAAAGTTCCAAAGAATTTCAATATATTAGTTATTTAACCCAATAAAAAAATGTTTTTCTCTCCATTAGTCTCTCAAAAATCCAGTCAAGAGGAGTTTTGTCTTTCCCCAGAATGCATCGAAGCAGGTGAGGAAGTACCCAGCAGTGGAGTAAATGTCTTTGGGTTTCTGTGTTGGGTCGTTTGGATCAGAACCTTGTAATTTGTTTCTTAGCCGGGTCCATCCTGAGTAAGTTGGACCGGTCAGTGGACCCCTGTGACGACTTCTACACGTTCTCCTGCGGCGGCTGGTTGAAGGAAAACACGATTCCTGAAGACTCATCGTCACACGGCATCTACCCCTGGCTGAGGCAGCATGTCGACATCCGACTGAAAGGTGGAGCTTCATCCATCCAACCATCCATCCGACTATCCGTCCATTACTTAAGTGATATGTCCATCCATTCAACCCATCCATCTTTCTATTTATCCATCCATCTCATTGGTCATATATCTATCTGTTTTTCCATTTGTCTTTCTCTCTAACCATCCATTCATCCAACCATCCGTCCATCCAACCAGCCATTCATTCGTCTATCCATCCATCCTTGAATCCATCCATCCAATATGTCCTTCCATTCAACCTGTCTATTTTTCTATTCATCCATCCAACCATTCCTCCATTCGTCTGATTTTCTATCCATCCATTCTTTGTATTTTTAACAATTCATCCATCAATCCATCCAGCCATTCATCCAGCAATATATCCATCTGTCTGTTCAACTTTTTATCCATCCATCTCACTTGTTAAATATCTATCAGTCTATCCACCCATCCGCCCATCTTTCTGTCCATCAATCCGTTTTTCATCCTGTCATCTGTCATTCTATCATCTGTCCATCGATCCAACAATTTTTCTCTCCATCCATCTACCCATCCATTCTTTGTCTTTTGAACAATCCATCCAATAATATATCTGTCCATCCATTTGTCCATTTGTCGTTCCATACGTTCCTCCATCCTTCCCTTCGTTCCACTGTTAAAAAAGCTAATGAAACCTGGATATAGTTACTAAAGTCTATAGAACCCGACCAGGGAGTGAAACACCAACAAAGGTGTAAGGAGGACGTTTTAAAAATACAATTTAAAAAATGTAAGGTGAAAATACCTTTGTTCAATTATGACGCAAGTCACTGTGTGATTTCGTGTTAACAAGTTTTTACTACTACCCTGCTGAAAGACCAAATTTGAGTTTTCTGACAATAAATTTGTATTTCATATTCCCTTAAGCTAAAATATTTTGTATATACTACTGACTGCGACGAGAACTTTTAAAAGGTGGATTTCCACACCAGATTCACCACAAAACAATAATAAATCTGCCCATTTCCCTTTAAACCTAACATTTCACACATTTCATGTGTTTTTCTGCAGATTTACTTGTTCCAATGAACAGCAGTCGTATAATTTGAAGTTGCTGCATGTTTTAAGTCTTTTTTTTATTTTTTATTTTATTTTTTTAAATCAGGCCTTCAGTCGGGCCTGCTGCTGTCTTCCTGAATGGCCCAATCAGATTAGATTTTTCTCTGGCGCTGACCTAATCAGACTCAGCAGAACTTTGCATATGAAATCTAGACCAAACCAAAATTGTTCGAAAACATGCTAAACTTGAACATAACCCTGAATGAAAGACACAGAGATGTCTGTTTCATTTATTCGTAAAGAGATTACTAATCACAAATTAAAATAAGGCCTCATATATATATTTTCTTTTATTTATTTATTTTTCACATTTTGGAGACATGAACTGTTTAGTTATGCTGATTGTTTTTATCTTCCAGAGTTGTTAGAATCTCCTTCGGATGCGAAAGAGCTGCAGGCCGTGACCAAAGCCAAGATCCTGTACCGCTCCTGCATGAATGAAAGTAAGTCGTTCAATGATCTCCACTAGCTTTAAATCCAGACTTTAACTAGGCCCCTCCACCTTTGTTTTGTGAACTTGCTGGTTTTCCTTGGATCACTGTTACTTTTCCTGGTTTTCTGTGAATACAGCAAGTTGTTCTGGTCCTGGAGAATAAAACGCCACCATGTTTATGGGACATTTTCCAAAAAGTCTCCGTGATCGTTGAGTTTTAGAGGAACCTTTTGTTGCTTTTGGTGAACAATCGTTTTCGCAGCAGATGCCACTTATGACCAAACTTTCTTATTGTCCCAAAATATTAGAAGTGGTTTTTTACTTCTTTACAAACTGATAGCGATTGATAGCAAATTGATTTGTTATTTTTATTAGACCTTTTAGCCTTTTAACCTTGTTTATTTCAAGATTTTCTTTATTCTGCAGATCTGACTGGTGCTACTAACCCATAAATCACAGTGGATTTATAGCTTGGTTTGCTTGGATAGCTTTTCACTTTAGTAAATGAAATAAATATTTGAAAACAGCATTATATGTTGCCTAGTTTTCTTACGTTTTATCTAATATTAATATCTGGTAGATAAAAGGCAGCGGTCTATACAATTGAACATTGATACTGATGTGTTTCTTTAAAAGGCATACTGGAGGAACTGGACGCCAGACCGATGCTGAAGATGCTCCGACAGCCTGAGTTTCGATGGCCGGTGTTGGGGGACGGACTTGGCCGGGAGTACCAGTGGTCTCAGAGTCAGTGGAGTCTCCTGAAGACGCTGGCGGAGATGAGGAACCAGCACAGCAAGAGCGTCCTGATCCGCCTCTATGTCTCCCCTGACGACAAAAACTCCTCCTACTACGTCATCAAGGTCCGACAGTCCAAAAATGTTTTATTCTCATATTTTTGTATGAAAATGCTTCCTAATGTACGTGCAGATCCTGTTAAAGTCTCGGTTAAAGTGTTCAACTTCTAGATTAGACTCTACAAAAAAGACCTGTGGTTGATCTGATGTAAAATGAGATAAAATTCTGTATAAAACCTTTTTTTAACAATATATGTGAGCTTTAACCTATATGAAACATACAAACATTGATCAACGCTCTGGGAATAAAATAAAATTCAGTTAAATAAAAAATGGAGGTCGAAAAGGACAAATTTATAAATAAAATAGTTTCAATCATTCACCTCTAAAATTTAGATAAAGTAAAATATTGCTTCTTTTTTTAAGTTATTACCAACAACCATCTTTTAAAATTAATTTAATTTTAGATAAGTAGAAAAACTATATTTTATAAAAAATTAACCAAGAATTGGACTCAACTTTATGCCTTAACTGAACTTCATGTATGAATTATGTAATAATTACAGACAACCCTGACCACTGTCAGTGTCTTCAGTCAGAGGCTTCTTCAGATTCACTGTAACACAAACTGCTACGGGACATCTTTCCTGCCAACAGCCATCACTATCTACATTAACTCTTTGAAGAATCTGAATTAGTTTGAGTTACAACAACATTTAATTTCCTTTTGAGATCCATAAAGTATTTTTGAATTTGAATGAATTTATTTGCTGTTTACACAATTCAAGAAATATAATAGAAATATATAGTTTTTGCTTTCTTTTAAAGACAACCAATATGTCCAATAAGCCTAGATTTGATGCCATTTGCTTTGTGAATTAAATGCAGACAAGTCTGATTGGTTCTATGATGCTTTAGCCTAGCAAATGTTTAGACGAACAGAGAAACTCTGCAAGACGCAGCAGAAACTTGTTGTTTTTCTGTTCCTGCAGCTCGATCAGGCGTCCTTGTCTCTTTCTTCTAGAGAGGATTACACCACAAACACTTCCTCTGCTCTCGGGGTGAGTTTCTGAATCACATTTAGCTCGCCTTGCCACCATCTAGATCAAATTACATTATTTCAACCCTTCTTTCCTGTGAGGTACAGAAAAGATGTTTTGTTTGCCACAAAATTCAAAGTTTTTCTTCGTATATTTTGTCTCTTTCTCTCCAGAATCGCGCTGCGTTGCTGAGTCTGATGGTGGACGCAGCCGTCATGCTGGGCGCCCCAAAGCAAGCGGCGCAGACCCAGATGGAAGAGGCTCTGGACTTCGAGACCAAAATTGCTCATGTAAAAACAAAATACAAATCAGTTGAATAAATCTGAGATTCATGAGTTCAGTGAAACTGTTAATTATGCACCCGGTCCAGCAGTTTAATTGAAAAAATGTTTTATCCTCATATTTTTGTATGAAAATGCTTCTTATTTTATGTGCAGATCCTGATTCCCTATGAAAATCGCACCAGTGAGAACATGTACAACAAATACACGCTGTCTCGGTTGCAGCGCTCCATGCCACAGGTACAGTCACTGGGAAATCCACCTGCAAAACCATTAACTGTCTGGGAACCAGTCATTTTGCTCCAAAGCAACACAAACAAGGTTCTTTCACAAATTCCCATAAAAGTGTTAGGTGTCAACATTTTTTCCCTAAGTTTTTTTCCTTCAGCCACATTTCAAACGTCAGTTTTCGCAATTCCCAAAAATACGCATGAATTTTCAGAATTTCTACTCCCTAATACATAAATAGTTTAATTTAAGTAATTAGAGCCTCCATCTTTTTTTTTTGTCCGATTGGATACATTTTAATCTATTTACTTATGTGGTTTTACATGAATTGCTCCACCTCAGTTAAAAAAAATAAAAAAGGGACCTGAACATCAACTCTGAGATATCAATAAAACAGGAGTTTAAATTAGCCAATTAGCTGCTGCAGTGTTAGGTTAGCTAGTAGCAGCGGAAGCTAATCTGGCACAGCGATCATTTATTAGTAGCAAAACAAACATCAAGCCTAAAAATATAAAATTGTAACGGACTGAATGTTCTGTTCTTTCTGTGGGAAATGTTTTGAGTGTTTTTCGGTGTTGAAACCTGACGTGGCGTTGTTGTCAGTTGCTATGGCAACGAGTCTGCGCTTCGCGTCGCCAACACAGATAGCGAGAAAAAACGTGGCTTTGAGTTGTTCTTCACTGTTTTTTTTTTTGCATTATTTTTTCTGTTGCTGTGGCACACTGCACTAAATTAACAGTGTGAAACCTGGAGTTCATCTCCAAGTTTCATTTTGTTAACGGGGTTGTTCTACCCTGGCAGCTCGGCTATGCATGCCATATAAAATATAAAATAATCGTCTTCCCCCCCAGTGTTGTACATGCATAAAATTTCCGAACGTAAACAATAGCATGCAGGCGATAAGGACGATCCGGACAGAAAACTTTTGTAGCAGAAATGGAAATCCACCCTCCCAAAAAACATATCCTGACCAAATGTCCTGCAGTTTGCATCTAAATAGCAAAAATAACACCATTAGTGGCAACATTAATGTCATATAATGGTGTTATTTTTTTAAAATAAATGTACTTTCTTCATAGGATATTTTCTTCCTATCACTGTTTCACTAACAAATGTTTATTGTTGTGTTTCAGTTTGATTGGCTTGGTTTTGTGAAAGCTGTGGTGGAGTCTAAAGATGATCCAAGCCTTTCCATTTCCTCCTCTGAGCCCGTCATCGTCAGAACCCCAAAGTATTTTAAGGATCTCATGAAGCTCATCAACAGCACAGACTCCAGGTAGCAACACCTGAGAAACATGGAAGATATGTCATTGTCTTTACCAGGTTATTAACAGTTAACTCACAGAGCACACATAGTTCCACTCAAACTTGAGGAGTTTTTCCAAACATATAACTGAGGAAATGTAAACACTTATAAACAGTTTTTTATATTTACATTGTTCTTGCTGTATTTGTGACCGTCTGGATGACCCGATGCGCTCTTGGAGAAATTTTGGTTGGCCTTATATTTGGGGGCAGAGCTGGAGCCTTCAGATTTTGTTAGCCTTTGGTTTAGCTAGCAAAATTAGACAAAATAATGTGGTTAATCACAAATAGCAGATAGTTTCAGAAGAAGAGTATTTACATATTTTCCACAGAATGTTTAGAATGGAATTTCATCAAAATAATAAAGCCGTTATACATTAAATATGTTGATCAATGTTCCAGTTATTATGAATCAAAGGCAACTCTAAACAGGTGGTTATTTAGCCTTGATTTAAAGGAGCTCAGTGTTTCAGCATCTTTTCAGTTTTCTGGAAGTTTGTTCCAGATTAGGGCAGCATAAAAACTGAATGCTGATTCTCCATGTTTGGTTTCGTTTTCAGAAATGCAGCGCAGACTTGAACCAGAAGACAACAGATCTATAAGCTACAATTTCAAGAGAAAAAAAAGCATTTTAAAGGGAGCCAATGTAAACGCATTAATAAGTTTCTCCTGATTTTTTTGTGACATTACTCCTATAATTATGGAAATGTTCTTCAGGTGATAAAAGGCTGATTTTGTAACTGTGTTTATGTGTCCCTGAAGGTCCAGGTCCATCACTACTATAACTGTAACTGAACTATAACTGAAGCTGCGTGTTGACTCTAAATTGTTCCTTTTTACATTCAAAAACAATAATTTCAGTAAAAATTGTGTATTCACTGATATATTTATTTTCTTTGCTCTGAAACGTGACCAATGACTACAAGGAGTTCATTCTCTTGTAAATATTTAATTTACATTTTAATTTAAATTAAATTTAATTGATCTTTCTGTCTCTTTAGGACGGTAGCTAACTATATCCAGTGGAGGATGGTGTTTTCTAAGATCACCACTCTGAGTCGCCGTTTCCTCTACAGATACCTCGACTTCGCTCGGGTTTGTACTCTCAGCACATCTCAATTCATCTCTGAATTTACTTCAGTAGGTTAGTTGGAAAATAAACATTATTAAGCATTGTTATTTTGCAGATAAATATCCTGTAGTGATAAAAATACCCTCTATAATGTGGATTAGTGCAGGTGCTGTCAGTTCCAGACCTTGAAAGCTGCTATTTTTCATGATTTAGATATTTTTCTGCTTGAACAGACCTGTTAGCAGCATATTTTAAATTATAACAGAACCACATCTGTTTTCAAATGTTACCAAATGTTTCATTTGTACAGGAAACACAACGCTAGATCTGGATTTCTTGTTTATTAAAGCTCTAATTTGACCGATACTCCATTGTGTCTGACATAATGCAGTATCAGGATTCACCAACAGATGGCTCTGTTTGCCTGGTTAGCTGTTCATAAAATCCCACCACACAATTTTTATTTAAATTAAAACGTTTTATGTACAAACGTTAAAAATATACACTTGTGTTATTGTCACATTTCAAAGGTTTAGGCTGATTTGCTTCAGATATTTATAAACTTTTAAAACAAGTTTAACCCCTGAAAAGCTGCAACATGTTTTTCTCCAGCAATAAAGAAAGAAAGAAATAGAAAATGCATAAACTGCAACTTTACTCATTTAACTGAAGACAATATTTTATTTCTGTTTAATTTCAATATTAATGGGGTTTGTGGTCAAAATTAAAGACTAACAATACAAAAAATACAAAATGAAGAGCTAGGAGCCTACAAAACACCAAATATGACGTTAGTGAGTTTGATCTATCGCTAACCAATTTGCAAAATATTCACACCTCCTAAACATTTTTTTAAAACTATTTTGTTTATCGCATACAACCCAAATGACAAAGATAAAAGTTTTTTTTTTAAACAAAATAGTGGATAATTTTAAAGTAGAAGGAAGTGAATATATAGTTTTTAAATATTCTACCAATAAAACTCAGAAAATATTTTTACAGAATCAGCACTTTAAAATAATAATTTTTTGCTGAAGGTTTTTTGTTTTGTCTACCTGCAAAACAATCTGAACATTAAAATTTGTTCCAGTTTTTTCCCCCCAAAAATCCTCAAACTCAGTCAGATTTAACGGAGTCAAGACTTAAGTCAAGTTTTCACAGGTTCTCATTCAGGTTTGGACTTTGACTAGACCCTTTTAACACCAGGATGGTGCAATCTAAATCGAACCATCGTATCTCAACTCGTAAATTAATGTCCTGCTAGAGACCTTAAAACTTTCACAAGTAAATCTGCAGATGTTTGAAAACTTTGTATGTTTTTCCTTTACTTTAAAGTTAAGAGCCGTCGTGTCGTCTTTAAGATACTCAATATGAGCTGCATTCTGAACTCTACTTATTAATTAAGGTAACTCTATTAAACGCTGACTCTTGCCCCCCCTTCAGGTCACCACAGGAACTACGTCTCTGACTCCACGCTGGGATAAGTGCGTTAACTACGTGGAGAACTCCCTGGTTTACGCCACCGGCCGGCTATTTGTCGACAAACACTTCCAGGAGGACAAGAAGCTAATGGTTCTCCATCTCTTTACGTTCTACAGATATATTTCAGGATGCGGTGATGAGCTTTCCTGCCTTTTACTGACACATCGTGCATTTGTTTTTCTTTTTTCCACGTTACTCTCAGATGGAAGAGCTAATTGAGGGGATTCGGTGGGCTTTCATCGACATGCTGGAGAAGGAAAATGATTGGATGGACCAACAAACAAAAAAGAGAGCCATAGAAAAGGTAAGAAACATTAAACTGAAACGGTTTGTACAGAATTATTTTAAAATGTGGGACTTTGGTCAAATGTTTTGGGTTTCTTTAGACTTCTAGTTGGAATTTAAATTAATTTTTCCTGACAAAACTGGAGGAAAACAGAATATATGAAACTGTGAAATTTTTTCTTGAAAATCAGATTGGTTTAATTTATAGATCTTTTGTGTTATTTGTACTCAAAAACCCAAAGCTTTAATGTTAAAACCTTTTAGGTTTTCTGCGACAGTTGTGAAAGCAATTATTGATGAAAAACATTACAAATTGAGAAATTTTGAGGTTAATCGCTTTTCTAAATAAAACAAGGACATTTGTGTTTGAAAAGTTGACAATTTTATTTTAAAAAACTCATATATTAGGAGATTAATCTCAGAATTTTTATAGAAAAAAACATGGAGATTTCTGAGTTTTAAGTCAGAAATTTGCTAGAAAAAAATTCTAATTTTGAGATTAATCTCAAATATAGAAACATTTAAGAAATTTGTGAGTTTGAAAAGTTGAAAATTTGCTAGAAAATAAATGAACATTTGTGATTAATCTCAGAATTCCCCCCCCAAAATTCTACAAAATTCCTGAGATTATTTACAGAAATGTTCTCCTTTTTTATATCTACAATCACCCTATTAAAAGGGTGATTGTAGATATAACCCTTAATTTTTCAGTTCCATTGGTGAAATGCATAAATTTATTTCAGGTTGAACCAAAGTTATTTACCAACACGGTTTATTTTCCTCAGTAAGCCTCATTAAGTCATTTTTATTTTAATCTCATTTAAATCTAAACATTATTTTAGTTAATCAGAGTTTGCCACATTCTTTCATATCCAAACATGTTTCACGGTTTGTGTTTTATTTTCTCTAGGCTCACGCAGTCCTGCCTAAGGTTGGGTATCCAGAGTTTATTTTGAATGATACGTACCTCACAGAAGACTTAGAACAGGTTTGTATCGCACAAATTCATTAAGGACACTTCAGGTGCATTTATAGCAAAAACAAGAGGAATATGATGGTTAAATAATATTTGGTAAATCGTAGTTTTGAGTGAGAGCCAACAGAGATCAAATGGAGATCCTCAAGGCTCTGTTCTTGGGCAACTTTTATTTTGAATTTCTCCAAGCTTCCCTTCGCTCAATGTATAAAGTATTACATCTATTACCATAATTCATTCAACATAACCACGCTCCCTTACAGAAACGCAGTGAGAGGATGGGTCAAAATGTGAAAAAAAACAAGAAAAGTTCTGCAAATTAGACATCAGAACTCAAAGAAACTCTAGAAAACAAAAAAACTTAAGGATACTAATGACTACAAATCACATCAGAAACTTAGGTGGAGTTATGGACTCAGTTTCAAGAGGCACCTGACATTTATTGGACATTTTTTTCTGAAGAGTAATCATAAATTAAAACCATCATAAATAAACTTTCTTTTCCACGTAAAAAAGCAAAAGTAAAGGAAGCAATTATTTCCCATTTTGTTTGCTTCGTGAAATGTTTACAGTCTCTCTTTGCATTTGTCCGTTTCAGTTAGAGTTCGATGAAAAAGATTACTATGGCAATGTAATGCAGACGCTGAAGTTCATCGCCCAATCAGACGTCTCCTGGCTTCGAAGGAGCGTCCCACGCACAGAGTGAGTCTCTACTGGCAACACAAATTGTTTTTTGTTGTTTTACATCCCAGCTGACACATTTTGTTGTGTATAAATGTATATTCTATCTTTTCAGATGGTTTACAAACCCAACCACCGTGAATGCCTTCTACAGTTCGTCCACAAATCAAATCAGTAAGACGTGATGTGGCTGGAGAAACATGCTCATTAAGGGAGATATTTCTCTCTTCTTGCTCTTTTGCCTGACAAATTGTAAATAAGGTTTCAGATAAAGTTAAATAAAGAGTCAACTGATTGTAAGACTTTGTGTTTTTGCAGTGAGGACATTACTACAAAGTATTTTTGGTTTAGCATTTAGTGCAAATATCTTAGTATGCTAGAAATAAGACAAAGCAAACTTACAAGTAACTTTTCAGCAAGATATTGGAGTAAATATTTTCTTAATATTGATTAAAAAGTACTGAGAGATTATTTAATTTATGGGAAAAATGTCTTATAAGTGAAATAATCCTAGTTAGTAGAGCCAATACTTTTTCATTAATATTAAGGAATTGTTTACTTAAAACATTCTCCAATATTTTGCAGAAAAGTTACTTCTAACTAGGGCTGTCGAAATTAGTAATTAATCATAAAATCAATAATTTGCATGATTTTTCTTCTATCAGAAACTGGATGACCAAAGTCTTCAGTTTGGTGCTTTGGTCTCAAATACTCCCTTTTTTTAAGGATAATTTTGCTTACAGAGACTTCATAATTAATTGTATTATTTTGGATATTTAAAATGTTTTTCAGTTTTTTATGCTAGTGTTAAATGTTAATTAGAATTGAATGTTTCTTGATGTTTGAGAATATATTGTTGCATTATTTTGCCATTATTATCATCATATTATTTGAAAATAGTCTCAAAATGACAATATTATCGTTTATCGCAGTAACTTCTTGGACAATTTATCGTCAAGAAAAATTAGTTATCGTGTCTGTTCCACTTTTGTCTTATTTCCAGTGTGATAATATATTTTTAGTAGAAACAAAACAAACATACTTGGTAAGATTTTGTGTTTTTGCTGTCTGTTTTAAAGATTTCTGTCATAAGAGAAAATGTTCTGAATTTAAACGTTTAAAGAGGCTATTTGGACAAAATCCAGAAAACAAAAGTGTTGAGAGAAATTCACTTTTATATATATATATATATATATATATATATATATATATATATATATATTTTTTTTTTTTTTTTTTTTTTTTTTTTTCTTTGCAGGATTCCCTGCTGGAGAGCTTCAAAAGCCTTTCTTCTGGGGAAAGGAGTATCCAAGGTGAGGTTAAATAAATCCGACATGCTCTGCTAGCAGAGCAGAGTCGCCTCCTCATGCTTTACTTGGCAGAAGTAATTGCAGAATTTTCATGACATGAGTTTCTCGTAGAAAACCTAACCTGTCCAGAATGCAGAATCTCCTACTTTAGGCTGCAAAGAGCCAGAAACGACAGGAAAAAAAGAAAAACGTCCCTACCATCTCCCTGTTCAAGTAGTGAAACACTTTTGTTTATTTTAGCCGTGAAAATTCGTTTAGCTACAGTTTCTGTTTTAGTAGGATTAATATAAAATTCTGGCTTCATATAATACCTATATATTTAGATGCACATTAAAGAATAAAAGATTGTTTAGATATTTTTATCATAGATGCTAATATTTGTGGAGGGCTAGCTAAAAACATGCTGTGCTAGCAGTGCTTCCGAAATCTTTTCCTCTGTATTTTTAGTCTTAATTTTAACAGATTTGTCCCCATTTTTTATTTTTTTGTCCATTTTTTTTCTCCGAAGAGTTTTTGCGGCGCTAGTGGCTCGTATTTTTTGTACAGTAGGCAGACAGGAAGGAGGGTGAGGAAGACATGCGGTAAAGGTCGTCGGGACCGGGAGTCGAACCCGCGACGCCGCATCGAGGACTAAGGCCTCCAAACGTGGGGCGTGCTAACCCCCTGCGCCACCACAACACGCTCCGATTTGTCCCCATTTTATATGTAATATGGACTAGTTATCATATTATTAAAACATTTTTCACATGTTAGCTTGTTTTATTTAGCGTAAATGCTAGCTTGGTGGCTAAAAACAAATCATGTCCACATTTTTATGTCTTACAACTTCTGCTTTTGTCTAAATGTGATTTATTTTTTCTGCTACTTCCCTTAAATTTGTTATTTTTCCACTTTGTTTGTAACCTCTGAATCATTTTATCCGTGTGTTTTCCAGGTCATTAAGTTACGGTGCCATCGGGGTGATAGTGGGACACGAGCTAACTCACGGCTTCGATAACAACGGTAAAAGCTAATGAGCCAAAAACACTTTGAATTGAACCAATTTCCAACACATTTGTTTTAGTGTGTGCGTTTTTATATTAAAAAGGTCGCAAATATGACAAAAATGGTAATCTGGACCAGTGGTGGAGTCAGACATCTGTAACCGCCTTTACCGAGAAGACCCAGTGTATGATTGATCAGTACAATGAATACTACTGGGAAGAAGCAGGTCTAAATGTAAGAAAACAACTGAGCTTCCTTATGAAAGAATTTAAAGTCAATATGCAAATAAGTGTGACTCCATTTTGTTTTGTAGGTGCGTGGTAAGAGGACCTTAGCAGAAAACATAGCAGACAACGGGGGAATCAGAGAGGCATTCAAGGTAATACTTGTCTTTCTTGAAGTCCAGACATTTTGAACGTATTGTGTGCAAAAATAATCATTGCTGTGATTAATCAGGACTGCCTGAAGTAATCCGAACGTAATTCGGCAGTGGGTGAGTGGATGTTTCTTTTTCTGTTTGTGCGTAGGCCTACAGGCGGTGGGTGGACAGCAGCCGAGGCGGCGTGGAGGAGCCTCTGCTGCCAGGACTGGAACTGAACAACAATCAGCTGTTTTTCTTGAGCTACGCACATGTAAGCACACACACAAATATTTCATTTATTTGATCACTTTTATTCTGTTAGTATCATTCCTGCTTGTTTTAAATATAGTAATACAACCATATGAGCTGAAGGAGTAACATTATTTCTAAATCATTAATGTTGTATGAAGCTGATAGATGGGTTTTAGTTAAAAATTTATCTTCAGCTGGTGGTACTGGTTCAGGATTTGGTCATGTTTTGAGTCCAGAAATGAGAACAAAATATGACATTTCAATAATAAAATGGAAAATTGCATTGATGACATTTTAGGGTGGGTGTTTTTTATTTACTGTAATACATTTCTTACAATAATTTTTATTTATTGTTGCAATACATCCCAATTAATGATGCTTAAAGAAACCAAAACTGTCCTTTTTGTCAGTATTAATGGTATTTTAGTTCAATAAAAGCATCAATAAATACCAATAAATTTGAAAATGCAGTTACTATGTGCAGTTTTGTGATACAAATCACTATCTTTTTTTTCCTAAAGAAGCATTCTGCAAATTGGAGTGTTTTTCAAGAGCAGTATTTGTGTTTGTGGGGCTATGATTGCTCTGCTATGCAGTCACAGTCATACAGTTACATAAAAAAGATGTAATAAGTAGTCTATTGTCAATTTTCATTACATTCTTTGACTTGATGGTTGAGGCTACTGCTAACTGGTTAGCTAGCTTGTCGCTGTTTTGTACAAATCTATCTAATTGACTGGATGACATTCATCTTTGCTCCTGGTTCACTTCTGCTGCTAGCACATCTATGCTACATGCATTCTGTGAGGCAAGCTTGGCATATATGACATATGTGGTCTTAAAATTCATTCATAATGGTCATAAAAAGTCTTAAATTTTAGTTTATGAAACTTGCAGAGATACTGATGTAAATGTGAAGGCTGATTTGTAAAAACCTGTTGTAATGTATTCAAATTATAGATTATTATTATTATTATTATTATAGATTCAGTATTTTTTTCATCCTGCAGGTTAGATGTAACTCATACAGACCAGAAGCAGCCAGAGAGCAGCTCCAGAGTGGAGCTCACAGTCCTCCCAAATACAGGTGAGAATAGAAAACATGCAGACAGAACAAAACTCTATAAAGTCACTATGAATGCTATAAAGTCGCTATGAATACTATAAAGTCACTATGAATGCTATTAAATTACTATGAATGCTATAAAGTTACTATAAAGTCACTATGAATGCTATAAAGTCGCTATGAATACTATAAAGTCGCTATGAATACTATAAAGTCGCTATGAATACTATAAAGTCACTATGAATGCTATTAAATTACTATGAATGCTATAAAGTTACTATAAAGTAACTATGAATGCAATAAAGTCACTATGAATGCTATAAATTCACTATAAATGCTATAAAGTTACTATAAAGTCACTGTGAATGCTATAAAGTCACTATAGTCGCTATAAAGTTGCTATGAATGCTATAAAGTCACTATGAATGCTAAGAATTCACTATGAATGCTATAAAGTTACTATAAAGTCACTATGAATGCTATAAATTCACTATAGTCGCTATAAAGTTGCTATGGATGCTATAAAGTCACTATGAATGCTAAGAATTCACTACGAATGCTATAAAGTTACTATAAAGTCACTATGAATGCTATAAATTCACTATGAATGCTATAAAGTCACTGAATGCTAGAAAGTCACTATCAATGCTATAAATAAACTATAAATGCTATAAAGTTACTATAAAGTCACTGTGTATGCTATAAAGTCACAATAATGTCGCTATAGATGCTATAAAGTTGCTATGAATGCTAAAAATTCACTACAAGTTCTATAAAGTAACTACGAATACTATAAAGTTACTATACAGTCACAATGAATGCTATAAATTCACTATGAATGCTATAAAGTCACAACAAATGCTATAAAGTTACTATAGTCACTATGAATTCTATAAATTTATTATGAATGCTATAATGTCACAATAAAGTTGCTATAAAGTCACTATAAATGCTATAAAGTCGCTATAAATGCTATAAATAATCTATAAATGCTATAAAGTCGCTATAAATGCTAGAAAGTCACAATGAATGCTATAAAGAATCTATAAATGCTATAAAGTCGCTATGAATGCTAGAAAGTCACAATGAATGCTAAAAAGTCACTGAATGTTATAAGGTGACTAAAGTCGCTGTAAATACTGTAAATTTCATTTTTACATTTCTGTCATCATCCAGAGTCATCGGCGCAATGAGCAACTACCAAGAATTTTGGAAGGCATTCAGCTGTCCTCAGTCATCGATAATGAACCGAGGAGCGCAGTCCTGCCGCGTGTGGTGACCTTTGACCTCATTCTCAAGCCCTGGACCAGGACAGAGCTGTCAGTTGGAAAACGGTGGTAATATCCGACAGTGTGTAAATGTTTTACACAAAGAGGGAACAACGAGAAAGTGAGTTGTTTGTTTGAGTGAAGAAGCTGAACGTGTCTGAAAAATAGATGCTTTTTACGAGCCACACTAAGAAAAACTAAATTAAATTATGAGAATAAAGTTATAAGAATACAAGAATAAAATTGTACCAGAATATTGCCGAGTAAAATCCAAGTAATACGAGAATAGGATAGTAATATCACGAGAATAAAGTTGAAATAATACGACGGTAAAGTTGTAGTATTCTGTGAAAAAAATTTATTCTCGTAATATTATGATCTTATTCTCGTTATTACATTTTGTTTCTTAGTGTAGCCGTAATTGCACGTTGTAGCTTTTGTATAAAAATGGAAACATTTCAATAGTGCAGCCATTTTTAAACAGGTAGGAATATCTTTTGTTCTGTGTTTTATTTCTAAAATCCTAAATGAATTTTTCTGTAAGCGACCACCATTTAGGGATTATACTTTAAATTTATCAATATTGATCAAGTACTCTATATATTAGTGTAAATATTCAATGTCTTTAACTTTTATATTAATTAAATACACATTCCAGTCACAACTGGAGGAAGAGGCTTATCTTATAAGATCAGAAACACTGTAAACCAAAATCAGTTCATGTTTGAGCCTAAATATTTTCTCTTTTTTTATGTGAATACTAAACACTGAAACAATAAAAGATTTGCTGGAATAGTTTTAAAACTTAACACTGTTAAAAAAGCAGAAACAAGTTTTGTTTTACTGTGCAGGGCCAAAAATGACTTTGGTATAAAATATTATCTTTATGGCAGAAATTTACTCCTTTTTTTATTTACAGTGTCCATAATAAACCCTTGTTTGAACATCTTCAATTGAAAACCCCAAAACACATTATTTTATATTTGTTACAAACCATTTTAATTGGTACAATTATATATTTTAGACAAAAACTATTTAATTTTTTATTTTACTTTGTTGTTCTGAAAGGAAACCAAAACATTCAAGGTTTTACTGTACAGTGTAATCAGTTTTATTATGGAAAGCTCTAATATATTTATCACCATGGTGATCATCTGCTGGGTTTTTTTATGTTTCTGAAACTTACTGTGAAAATGTTTCTACAATGTAAGTTTATGTATCGTGTTCATGTTCCTTTTTTATTTCCACCTTTTTCTTGTTTCTGGTTAAAATAAAACCGCGGGACACCATGATGTTCATCTTCTATTAAAATTTAGTCTGGGATGAAAATGACAGAGTGCAGACAAAGCTGGTGGATGGCCAACAAAAGCTTGTTTATGGATTGATTTATTATTTTTTTTGTCCACCCTCTGGATTAGCTATTATGTCACTTCATTCATATACTAGCGGTTCCCATGACAACCCGGTTTTTAACTTGATGCCCAGTGTTTATGGGTCTCAGTTTTGCCCACAGTACCCAGCGGGGGGAGTTACAGTAATGGCCTGCATCTGTGGCCGGCTCATATGTTCAGACCCAATTAAGAGAAACGGTCCAGCCGCCGGTTTGTTGTCGTCTCGACAGTTCGGAGTTCGGCTGATTAACGGATTGTCGGAGGTGGAGATGATATGGATAACCGTGGCGGCCATTTTTCAACACTGGCAGTATTGATTGCTGATGAGGACAGATGGAACTGCTGCTCACATTTCTCTATGTACTGAGCTCCCATATAACACAAGTTTTTATATCTATTATCTTGTTTTTTAGATTTTAAAATTGCAAGTTAATAATAACAATCTATAAATAACACATAATGAGGTAAATCTAAGGGATAATCTGATCCCCACAAAAGCTATTTTAATCACATGACAACCAGAAACTTCAATATAAAGTTTCTGGTTTCTGGATTCAGGTTAGAGACCAAAAAAGCCTAAAACCTGTAAATAGCTCCACAAAAATTATTTTAATAGTTAAATCACTAAGTATACCTCAATATGCACTAATATCCACAAGGGAGCTTCTTAGTGTTACCATAATACATCTAACATCCATGGTCTGCCTTAGTGGGAGTTCAGCCAATCAGAACCTAGGAAAAGAAATGGTGCTCCTGGATTGGTTGTTTTGAAGAATGCCAGCCAATAGCCTGTCAGGTAATATTACAGCTAGGCGTTTCAGCTTCCCAGGTCACATTCCATGTAAAAATGGAAATATGCAGATTTTTTGTGTATATTTTAGTCTATCTCCCAGAATAATCTATAATTAGGTTAATTTTCCATATTTTGGAGTTATGTTACATACAAAAACGACTCAAATTTTCTGCAAATAATTTAGTCACGTTTCACAGAAAAATACATGAATAGATTAATTTTCTGTGAATAATGTGGAGAAATGTGCCACAGAAAAAAACATGAATTTTCTGCAGATTTTTGGCGAATTATTTGGATTCATGTTCCAAAGACAAATTCATTTATTCATTTTCTGTGAATAATTTAGTCACATTTTACAGAAAAATCTGCAACTACGGGTTTCGGTGAATTAAAAAATAAAAATCCAGACACTTTATGCAAATATTTATTAGTCTTGATCCTCAGGAAAATCTGAGAAAACCACAAATAATACAGGGAATGTCAGTGTTTTAAATGCATGGTAATCCAAAACTACTGGGCTCGTTTTGTCATTTTGTTAATCGTCCAGCGCTCACCATGATGTGGAGACAAAGAAACAAAAAAATTAAAGGAGAAAAAAGCGAATCAGAAACATTATGACATTTAAATAAAGATCGTAAGAGAAACAAAATGTTAAAAAATTTTCCAGACTGGAGTTGAGAAAACAACTCTGTAGATTTGATCACATCTTTTTAGTTGCTGTCGATTCCCGAAGAGACTTTCTGAATATCACAATGAAACGCATATTCTGGCTTTTATTAAGCTTGATTCTGCCTGCAGAATCATTAAACGGGACCCCAGTCGTTACTTTGCTAAAGCACGTCACCAGATTGCGATAAATCCACTTTAGTGGCTGCTGTAAAACTGACGGCTTCAGTAAGCGAAGAGCTGCGTTGCCATTTGAGTCATTTCCTCATTAAAAACCCGCAGCGCTGAGGGTGAAAGACGGGCTCTAAATAATGCCCGAGTTTGGGAATTAATTGTGTTTTAAAAGCAGAGCAGTCAATTTTTATGTTCGTCCATATTTAAAATGAATATTATTGTTTTAGTTTTTAAAATATTTACATTCCCTGAAGCGTTTTAATGGCGCTTTCAGAGGCTTTCCTCAGATGTGGCTCTCTGACCTCTGCTGTGAAGGTTTCCCTCCGGCCCTGCTGTCGTCATCAGGCCTCTCAGTGCATTTCTCATCGGCCCCTTCGGGTTTTATCTCCTTCCACTTCCTTTTCCGGGAGAGCCGAGCAGGGAGATGCTCTTTTCAAATCTGCATCCGTCTTCTCTGTTTCTGGTCCGTTACGGTAATCAAATCTTTCCGTCTCTGAGAGGCTTTGAAGATGACTTTACAGTATTTTGCTTCCCCTCACCATCACTCCCACTCGCTGCAGTCCGCCTGGCCTTTCTGGCTAATGCATAAATGACATTTGGGACGTAGAAACGAACGCTGCTGAGCTCTAAGAAGATTCTCTAACTGGATAGACGGAAATGATCAGAGGAGATCCCTGACATTTAAAAAAAATTGGAAAACATGTCACAACATTTTTCTGCCTCCATGTTTTTCAATTTATTGGAAGATTAGGCACTCTAATCATAAAATCACAAGTAATGCATTTATATTGCATTGCTATTCTGCTGTTAATCCACTACAAGAACACAAAATCTTACCAAGTAGCCTAGTTTTGTATAGTTTCTAGTGCAAATATCTGAGTGAGCATAAGATAAGACAAAACTAACTCATAAGTCTTTTTTTAATGTCCTTTAAGTATTTTTACTGCGTTATACTTTTTACTTTTACTTGAGTAACTTCATTATAAACTTACTTATTCTTACTTGAATAAAATTTTATGGATTTTCTACCCACTGAATGAAAAGCAAACATGTTTTAACCAAAAATTCACCAGACACAGTTTGCAGTTTTTGCTCAAAGTTTCTTAAGATTTTTATTGAAATAAACTGGAAACATTTTTCTTTTGGCTGATTTTATTTTTTGTTTCTTACTTGAATTATTGTCATTTTTTTCTTAGAATACCAGAATTTCTTACCTTAGAATTCCTCTTAACTTTACATTTTGATGTAATTTTTAAATGTTAAATGACTTTTAATTTGATAGGTTACGCCGTACTTGAGTAGACTTTTTTACCAAATACTATTTTACTTTTACTTACGTACACATTTTGGGTACTCTGCCCACCTCTGGTAACAAGTAACATTTTATAAGGATAGGAGCTTATTTTAAGTCAATAATTCCTATAGTGTGTAAAACTACAACTTCCACTGCCATATTATTTCACTTATAAAAATACATTTTCCCATGTTTTTTCTAAAATATTCTACCAATGGAGCTAGTAGTTTCTCATCAATATTAAGGAATCATTGACTTAAAATAAGCTCCTATTTCTTGCAGAAAAGTTACTTTTACGTTAGTTTTGTCTTAATTTAAGTGTGTTAAGAAAGTTACAGTAGAAACTAGTGGTAAGATTTAGTTTTTGCAGTGTACACATCGACAGTTTTCATTTATCTAGTGCACGTGTCAAACTTAAGGCCCGTGGACCAAATCCGGCCCGCCGTAGCTTTTTATGTGGCCCCTAGATTCTAGACTAAACACTAAGTGTGCTTAAATATTATGTTGTCAATCAAATCAATGCAGTTTTTATCTGTTTGCTGCCAAATAATATCAATCAGTCCCTCCAGTTTCTTGAGAATTATCATGGAAATTTACAAAAGTCAACAAATCCCCAAACTTTTTGCGCTTATAATTGGGAGTTTATTGCAGATTTTTCTCAAAAGTTGTCAAAACAAAAGCTGCCTCAGCCTTAATTGATGTCGGATTATAGTTCATAATCTATACAGCAAGTAATAAAAAGTCGCATTTACTGTCATAAATAAGCGCAAATATTTCTAAATTAGTACCACAAACACTTTGATTTTTATTGCAAAAAGTACAAGAAGTGTCACAAAATCTTGTAGGGACTGAAAAGATGTTCAATAATATTATTTAATTTTAATGATTCATTGATATTTTAACAGTTTGTGAATAGGTTTTATCAGTACATTCTGGCACAAACGGCCCTTTAAGAGCTTTTATGATATTAGTTTGGCCCAAAACAAAAATGAGTTTGACACCCTGATCTAGTGGATGTTTTGGTGAACAGCAAGATGCATTTTTATTAAAAATAATCTGACATTTAGAGAGTCCATCTATTCTCAATATTATGAATTGAGTCAGCAACCGTTCCCAGATTTTACGAATAAGCATAAAAAAACCTGTTACTTTGGCAGTTTGAAACTCTTAAACATAATCCGTCAAAAAGTAACGTGGGTCATATTTCACTTTTATGGCTGAGTCGAGGTTTTCATCTCTCAGTAAAATTGTTCTCATTTACAAGGGGAAGGTGGAACGACGACATCCGAGCCACGGCTGCCCACCATCGCTGGTGATGGATGGGTGGATAAATAATACAGAAGGAGGGGAATAGAAAATGAAAGTACAGACTCTTTATTAATGGATGACCTGTGCCAAAACAGATGGATGGGGGGATGGGAGGAAGAGGACGAGGGTTTGGGGAAGTCGGAGAGAAACATCGTGATCTTTGTTTTTACCCATGTAGCGCTCGTTGGTAATGGACAGAAAAGAGGTCATAATGTTCATGGATGCCTAAAAAATGACAGATTTTTTGCAACCCATCTGTCCGTTTATGTGTCCAACCCAAAGAGGATTCCCTCCTACTTTGACCTTAGGTGGAGGTAAAAGTGTTATTTTTGAAGACTCTTTCCTCCGCCTTGCTCTCGCTCTGATTTCTATGAATCATTTAACGACACTAATTAGAACCGTTGTTATCACAGATTGCCCCCGAGCCACTTATATTTCCACTGCCTTTCATTTTCAGATCCTACTCTTCCTTCCTCCCCCGGGAGGCATAAATCAGTCATTCCTTCACCGCTCCGTCCTCCAAGGACTGGTTATGGGGATTAAAGGGCTAATTGAGAGTTAATTGAATAACACATTAGGACATGTTTGTATTGTACTCTTATGTTTTTACTCAAGTTTTTGGAGATAATTATTGTTGCTTCATGTTGTTCCTGTCTGTTTTTAGCTGTGGCTCATTATTAAAGAAGATGGATTTTTCTGAGTTGATGTTCTTGTGTAAAAGTTTTGTCATTTCAGCAACAAGACAATTCAAAGTGTTTCGCAGTAGCTCCCTCATTGACTCCATCCAGGAAAAAACACCCAGTTCAACACAAATACTGAGCCAGAAATACTTTCCATGTAAGGAAAAGCACAGAAAGTAAGTGTAAGAATAAAGACAAGAAATTAATCTATATTGCAGTTATTGTTAGTTAAAGAAAGCTCTAAAAAGCCCTGATTTAAAGGATCTCTGTGTTTCAGCAGTTCTGCAGTTTTCTTGGAAGTTTGCTCCAAATTAGAGGAGCGTTAAAACTAAATGCTGCTTCTCTATGTTTGGTTCTGGTTCTGATTCTAGTTCAGGTGAACCAGAAGATCTGAATGGTTAATAGAACAACAGCAGATCTTTAATGTATTTTGGTGCTAAGCTGTTCAGTGATTTATAAAGTAACAGAAGAATTTTGAAGTTTAATCTCTGAGCTACATTACAAAAGTGAGCAAAACTTTGTCAATATTCCACTAATGTCAGAAACAAATGCAATTTTGCAACTATGACGTTTCCATTATATAAGAATTACAATTAAAATAAGTGAATAAGTTTATTCATGTGACAAGTCATAATCCTCCAATTACTTCCTGTTATGGTCTACTTTGTGGTTTCTGCCAGTGGCAACATTCAGTTGTTGGTCATGTGACTCATTTGATGCAGAAAAAAGTGTTTCCATTGCAGTTTCTGCAAAATAAACCAATTTTGGTATGGCCAAAAGAAAAAACACACCTCATCCTAGCACCAACTCAACAACTTTTTAAATGCCAATAAAGATAAACAAATGCATGAGTTTCTCTAGATCTTGCTGGGACATTTTGTCTTCAGGTGGCAGAAGGCCAACTTTGTAACCGTCTTTATGTGTCTCTGAAGGTTCAGGCCAGATTTCAGACCTGATCTCAACTTTCCAGCTGTAATAACTGAAGTTGCCTCTAGATTGTTTCTCTTTAGATCCAAAGATAATCACCTCGGTTTTGTTTCTGTTCAGATGGAGAAGGTTTTGGAACATCCATGCATTTATTTATCTGTTAGCATCTGTTCAGTGATTGGACTGATTCAGAGACACCTGATGGCATCGTAATCATATTGTTACAATCTGAGCTAGCGGGAGCATGTCGATATAAACGCAACGTCACGCAGCCACCACAAGAGGCGCTCTAACTTCGAATTACCCACTTTGGTAAATTGAAAATAAATTGAGTTTTACAAGCTCATGACTGTTTAAAATAAGATTAGACAATTAATAAATTATTTTTAATTCATTTGGGCCTTGATAGGAGAGGAAAGCCTGGACTTTGGGCATTTTATTCCTACAAATCGACTTTCTTCACCAGGATTTTGTGTATAATGATACATCAGTGTCCAATGAGTTCCACAGGTAATCGATCAGAGAAGAGTGTGAACTCCACATCTCTTCTTCTTCTTCTCTTTTTATTAAACACCTCCACAGTATAAGCAGATTGGGAGTCAGCAGGTGTGTGTGTGTGTGTGTGTTTTGATTTTAGTTTAGGAGGGGGGATGGGTGGCATCACCGTTTCCATAGAAACGACATGTTGTAAAGAAAAAAAGACTGTAATTTGTATGGTTTCCGTAGCAACAGACAACACAATATAGAAAGTTGTGCCAGGTTAGGAAATAAATCCGTTTTTTTCCAACACCATGTTTGATCTGAATTGTTAGATTTCTCCTGATCTGCTAAGAAATCCGACACAACAGTTTTATTGGTGTCTCCGCATCAGAGACAGTGAAAAGCAGGAGGCGGAGCAGAAAGGAGCCTGATCAAGATCGGATGTCTGGTTTAAAGGGCGTTAATTAGCGGTGTCTGGCTGGCTGGGTGGGTGGGTGGGCTGGAGATGCCACGATGAAGGGGAAATAAAAGGCACGAGGAGGAACACGCGCTGCAGAGGGAATCCAGATCGGGCTGATCTGGGTTGCATGCAGCCGGCGTCCTTTTCATTGCGTGCACGGCATCACTCACCGACCCGCACATTCGCCCAGCTGGACCACCCTTCAGGCTGCGTGGTGACTTGATGTTGCAGGGCGGAGCTGGAGCGTCTTGTCTGCAAGGCTGGTCCCCGCAACTGCGTGCAAAGTGATTGTTTGGTGAGTTTTCTCGGATCATGAGGAGTTGCTGAGATTTTTCTGTTGCGCACAACACCTGCAGAAGGCATCAGTTTTGCTTCGTAACCGCAGCGGATGAGAAAACTCCGCGAAAAGAGCGAGCAGCGGCGCCGCGGGGATCGCAGCAGATTGGGATTCTCCCCCGACTGCTGACCTCCTGCTCCGGGGGAAGATTTCTCCCCACGCCCGGCGCATCCTCCTCTTCCCCACCGATGCGTCCGGCGGCCCCTGATGCTCGGCGGCGCTCCGGGGCTTTCCGGTCGGTGGGAGAGGCTCGAGCCACGGCCGCGCGCCTGTAGGATGCTGCGCCAGGTGTTGCACGCGGGACTGAGGACGTCATTCCACGCGCTGGGCCGGTTCGTGGCCGGTCACGCGGTGTTCTTCGCCTCGGCGCCCGTTCTGCTGGCCATCCTGCTGGGGGCCAGCTTCAGCCGCTACCGCGTGGAGGGGGACGTGGAGAGCCTGCTGGCGCCCAAGCACAGCCTGGCCAAGATCGAGGGCAACCTGGTGGAGAGCCTGTTCCCCGTGAACCGATCCAAGCACGCGCTCTACTCCGACCTGCAGACACCTGGACGCTACGGGCGCGTGATCATCACAGCCCGAAGGGGCAGCGTGCTGGACCCGGTTCACCTGGAGACCATTCTACAGGTGAGCACACACTTTGGTCCCGATGTTAAGAAAACTAAACTTAAAGAGAAATTTAATCAAGGCATAAACTTTAAAGTACATTTGTAATTAGAGTTAAATTGCATTAGTTAGGGGTCAAATTTTGACGATAACAAATTTTGCTGGACGATAAATTGTCCCATGAAATTGCGATAAACGATAATTTTTTGAGATTATTTTCAATTAATATCATGGTAATGGTATAATAACGCAAAAAAAGATTCTCAAAGATCAGTAAACATTAAATTATAATCAACATTTATCACTGGAACTGGAAGACGCTTTAAATATCCAAAATAAATAAACAAACATTGCAACAGAAATAACAAATAAAATCAATTAAGAAGTCTCTGTAAACAAAATTGTCCTTCAAAAAATGGGCTAGTTGAGACCAAAACACCAGACTGAAGACTTTTGTCATTCAGTTTTTGGTAGAAAGAGAGATAGAAAAGAGGAGACAATAAATCTTGCAAATGTGATTAATTGATTTAATCCTTACTGTGACAGTTATGTTCCCCAGAGTCAAATTTCTCTGCAATTTTTTGCCTTTGCAACATGAAGGTGCTGGGTTAAAATCCCATCCAGTGTCTTTCTGCATGTAGTTTACATGTTCTCTGTTTGCATTTCCAAAACATAACTGGTACTAATTAGTTTCTGTAGACTAAATTGTGTTCATAATTGTTTGTCCTGTACATCTTTATGATGGACTGTCCCTGTTTTCCCAGCCTCTTGCCCAGTGACTGCTGGGAGATTAGCTTGGCTGATATGCCTTGATAACAATAATTTACTATTATTTTCTACAGTCATCTGGGTTGAAATATTGTCCCCTTAATAGAGGGGACTTAAGGTTGATTATGTAGGTTCAACCTTTTGAACCTACATAATCAAAATCATAATCAACCTTTAATGTTTGCTGCTGAAATGCTGAACATTAATTTGATCTGACTCAGTTTTGGTGTCAGAAGGGTTTAGAAAATGGTAACGTTTATAAAACAAAACTTTTTTTTCATGGCGTTAAACCCAAACAACCAGGTTGGATTTGCATTCAATTTGGTGAACTCAAGCTCCAGTTTTCAAAATTTGCTTTAGAGTAGTTTTTTTTTATTGTTGGCAATGGCATGTTTTCCTGTGTTTCCCAATTTGAAAAGTGGCTAAAAGAGATGAATCTATGTCAACTTATATTTGGACCCCAAGTGATTACAGATTAAATTCTCATCATCTTCCTTGGCACCAATCATGAGATTCCCCAAAAGAGCCTCAACCTTCATATTTATTCACTCCTTCCTCAATAGCATTCATTACACCAGCAGTTTGTTATGGAAGAGTGTTTGCTTGTGCAACATTGACTGTAGCTATGATGGAAGAAATGATTTGCTGACTAATAATCTGAAAGAAAACGAGATCTTTTGTGAAGGGCTGCATCTTGCTGATGTTCTTTTCCCCCATGAAAAACATCAATGTGACCCATTTCATGTACATGTTGCAGGAACACACTGTTGGTCCGCAGGGGATTCCCACAATACAGTGGAAATACTCTGTTTCAGGGCTATACATCATTTCCATCTCACAGGCTGCAAGAAGCAGACAGAGTGGTGCATAAAGAGATAAATCCAGTGTTACATAATCTGATGATGTCTGCAAGGCCTGAGATTCTGTAATTGTTCTCCTCTGTGCCTGCAGTCGGCCACCTTGTGTGTGTGTGTGTGTGTGTGTTATAACGTCTCCCTGCAAGCCTTTTAATGTTCCTTAGAGAAGGGAGCTGAACTTGTTGCATGCAGGGCCCGGGAACGTAACCGGCTGTGACTCATTCAGACAATTACTGCTTCCTCTGACACTAATAAAACCAGAAAACATTCCTGTTTATTTTGAGTCAGTAAAACCTTACGGAGGAAGCTAATGGTTTACTATGCTACCTTGCATTTAGCTAGCTATTTATTAATGCACTTCCCCAATATACGCAAAAGGTTTTCTGTGACTTTAAAAAGGAATTGGACATGGAAGAAGGTTTATTATGTCTATAGTGAATAATCTCTCTGTTGTGGCTTGGTAATTTTTTGTAGAAACCAAAAACAAAAAAACATTTCCCTTCAATAGTTTGTTTTCTTCCTTTCTGAATAAATACACTGAAATAGATTTTCCAATTTTTTAGTGTGAGATTTTGCTGCTACTAATTGTTGCCTCATTAATAGGTATCTGTAATCAAAAAGTCTAACTACTTTTCTATATCTTAGCTAATGACAAATCCTAAAACGTGTGATATTTTCACACAAAACACAGATCTGAAAGTTGAGCTTGGTGCCTGCTTACAGTCTTCTTTGATGAAATACCTGCAGTGTCTTGGAGTTATTTAAGGCAGCATTCTTCAAGAGCCTGAATCCTGTTCACATCTAGGGCAAAATGCACTGAGCTTGCTGCTTTGTGAATTAAACGCCATCGATCTTCGGTGACGTTTTGCTCCAGAACTTTACAGAATCCTTTCCTCATTTCAGGCCAAGAAAAACGAAAAAAACGCTATAGAAACTGAAGTCTTGATACAGAAATCCTCTTAAAGGTTGATGCAGCACTCTGAGGTGGTAGTCGGCTCACTGTGCCAATGACTGGCATCAAGGCTGTTGCCTAGCAACCGGCACTGTGGATGCTGGCACTGTTGTCTTGCCAGATAATAGAATAGTTTGAGGTTTTTCATTATAGTTTAGTTTTTTTTTTTTGTTTGTTTGTCCAATTCAGTTAGTTTTTAGAGTGTTTGCTAGTTTTCATTAGATAAAAACAGTTTAATTTTTATTAGTTATAGTAGCAGTTTGAGTTTTTCATACCCTGGTAGGTAACACTTTATTTGAAGGGATAAGCATAAGCCTCACATAACACCGTCATGAATGTTTATGACTGTTAAACATTATTTGGTAAATAATGACACCTATAGTGCAAAGTTACATTAAAAGTGTCAACTTTGCATTATTCAGCAAATAATTACACTTTTAATGCAAAATTTTGTTAAAACTTGCATTAACCTCCTGAGACCCAGCAATACATTTTTATCCTCTGTGGAGGACATAGGTTTTTTTGTTCATAACTCTGAAACCATACATGCCACTGTGTTAAATCCTGTTGGTCCTTAGAGAGGACATCCTGGGCCTCGAAATGTGTTCATATTTGCCACAAGAGAGTCCCGATGTCCTCTCCAAAGGACATACTCTAAAAAATAAATGAAAACATGTTTTGAAACTTTTTCAATTGTAGTGATGTTTTTTCACTCCAAAGAGTCATGTTGTGTAAAAAAAAAAGAAATTCAAAAACTTTTTTTTTCCTCTGGGTCTCAGGAGGTTTTAAAGTCCACTAAAAGTGTTAACTTTGCATTGAAAATAAAATTGAAAAAATTGAAAATAAAATGTATTGTATTGTGATTATCTATACAATAATTTTTTTAATGAATACGCAACAGAAGATGCGGTTTTCAAAACATTTATTCAATCATTGAAAAAACCAGTTGACTGGCGTTTTCTCCCAACTTTTGCCGACGCCATTTTGCGGACTAGCGTATACAAGTGGCCAGGAGCCGTATGGAATGACGTAATTTCCCGACTGCTGACGTAAATGTCTTATGAGGGAGAAAAGGGATGTTACATCCGTAATTCTATTATATTTCAGTTTTATAAACACGCAATACCGTTCCAGTTATAGCTTTCCCCGTTAATTACAATTTTTTTATTTTTTAGTTAATGTATGTATTTTTTTTAGTTTCAAATTTCGTTCGTTAGCTTTAGCTAACTAGCTAACTATAATAAGCTTGGTTTAGTGAGGTGTCGGCACGCTCCGCCGTATATCTCCGAAACGCAAAGTTTCCGATAAAATAGGCAACAGCTGAAACTTTTCCTTCCTGTTGGAATGAAAACAGTAACTCTGTTTCTGTCCCAGCTCCACAGGCGGATCTACCAGATGCAGGTGACGGTCCCGGCTACGACGGTGGGCTCCAGCGGCTTCAACTACTCCTTCTCTTACCTCTGTGTCCCCGACGACAACAACGTCTGCATCGTGGACGACATAATCCGGGCCATGGAGGAGATCCAGTCAGCCCGGACTTCCAACCGAAGCGTCCCGGTTCTGCACTACCCCATCACACAGCTGGCGGACGGGAGGCAAGCGTACATCGGGCACCAGCTGGGCGGCGTGCAGGGCTGGGGACACGGCGGGGCGGTGCGACCTCAAGGGACGGGAGCCAAAGGGGAAGGCGTCCGTTCTGCAAAAGCGGTGCAGCTCACCTACTACCTCCAATCCCGAAGCGGGCTGATGGACCGGGTGGCGGGTCAGTGGGAGAAAGCCTTCTGTGCCGAGCTGAAGCTCTTCGGAGCGATAAAGCTGGGGCTTTATCCCTCCACGTCTTCCTCGCTGCGGACTGACTTCCAGTTCTCCTCCGTGCTGGCACGTCGCCCCCTGCTGGCGAGTTTGGGAGTGTGTGGGGTGCTGGCCATCCTCTGCTGCTCCATGAGGGACTGTGTGAGGTCCAAACCCTGGCTGGGTATGCTGGCTCTGCTGTCTGTGGCTCTGTCAGGACTCACTGCTGCTGGGATCCTGAATCTGACCGGAGCTACATACAACTCCACTTACCTGGGAATCCCTTTCGTCATGCTAGGTAAGTTTATCGATTGATACAACGAAGATCAGAGGTGGTAGAGTTTCCAAAATGTTCCCAAACATTGTACTCAAGTAATAATAGCACAACTTTAACATACTTTTTCTCAAGAGTAAAAAGTAGCCGTTCACGAAAGTATTCAAGTAAGAGTAAAAAATGTATTTGGTAAAACATTTACCGTACTGCTGCTGCAGTACTCTTCCCTCCTGTCAGTTACTGCAGCAGCAGATTGAAGGAGCATTATTGTGTAAAATTTACCTCTTTGAGCTTTACATCATGACATAATGTAAAACTCAAGTATATGTTGCTAAAAAGTCACTAGTTGTAAATTAGTTTTGTCTTATTTGAAGTGTACTGAGATATTTGCACCAGAAAATAGACAAAAAATAATTTAAGCTGTATCATCTATTGATGCTGATCGCGATAGATATTGTCTTTGATGTATCTGCCTTTAAATTTACAGGTACCGACTCTTTTTGCATCAGTTTATCATATAAAACCCCATTGAAATACATCAGTGTTTGTGTTAAAGGAGTATTCATACTCTTACAAAGCACATTAATGCTGCGGCTGTGCTCCTCGTCTGGAACTCGTGGGATTTATTTTGCAGAGTCCTGTGGCTGAACGCCGTCTCAAAGTAGACAGATCGTCAAAATGATTGACAGGCTGTAGGACAGGAACTCACTGAGGGGGTGGAGGACGAAACAAATGACACATTTTCTTACTTGAGGCAAATTCAGAACTAAAGCAAAGGTAAGAAAACAGACTTCTGGTGTTGCAGCTGTTTAATACGGATTTGGAGCGAAATCAAAAGGTTTTATTTGAATAATAAATATATTCATGCACCATACATGAATGTTTAGAAAGGTTTTTCTGTGCTTCATTTGCTGCCACTTCCTCTTTTATTGTTTAAAATTAGACTTTTTGGTAATTCGGTGGTTCCCTGTGGAGTAAACTCCATATTTGCTTCTCCGCTAACAGATCCAGTCGTCTGCATGCTGAGCTGCAGCTTGTTTACCGTCAAACACGGCTGACTCACATCGGGTATTGACAGATATAATGAACAGAGTGTCAGTCAAACCTCAAATGAAGGAAAATTAAACATGAGTGGATGAACATGAAGCACTGTGTTCACACTGGTAAAATACAGGATGTAACTGCTGATCCTTTTTCTGATGCATTAATTTACATTAACCTTCATTACAGAATCTCCTATTTTTTAAATGTAGGTTTGTCTCGTTTTAGTAAACAACATAAAAATTAAACATGGTTTATAGGTTTATCTTTCCCTTTCTCTGACAGCTGATGGTTTTTGACATGTAGATTTGCTGGTCTATTTTGTGTACAGTCACAAATGTCAATTTAAAATGTCAAATAAATACACATTTATATAGCCTCTGAAAACATGTTTATATATTCTTAACTCTTTGGCAAAAAAAACTGATTGAAAATTGATTTATTCACTTTATGTTTATGTCTGTTTGTGTGCAGAAACTTAGTAAATCACTGTGATTCTGATAAGGTCTTAAATTAACTTTAATTGTTTCTACAAGGAGTCAAAGAGGGCAGCTGAGCAGAATACAAAAAAAATCTGATTAGGTGTCAGTGAAGCTTTAAATAATTGCAGAGTGAACAGGAAAAGTGCATAAAGAGACAGGAAGTGTCTCCGAAATCCCACATAAAATATTAATCCATCCAAATGCAGCTGAGACGAGGTTCGTCTTAGCAGTTAATTTAGTGATGAAGTGAGAAGAAAGATGAAGAAATGATGCAAATGAGAAGTGATTAGAAAACTGCTGGTCTCCTTATGGCGTCTGAAAGATACTGACTTTATAGTGACTTCTCCAAAGCAGCAGCAGTGAAAACCAAAGTTATTTCAAAAAGCACAATACTAACATGTTTTAAATTCAATGAGAAAAATACGGCTAAAGTTGAATATCTATTTGTTCCTGCTTACAAGTATCAGGGTAGGAATGGTCAAGAAGTTCAAACTAAATGTCAACACGGGGTGTTAAAGGAAGATATTGAAAAGTAGCAGCCTGTGAATCATTGATTCATTATTTCTTAGGAACGAACATGGAGGATAAAAATAAAAAAAATAAGACAGCTGCTTCTTCTTCTTGATTTTTATTAGTGGTTGGCAAAAAATGTTAGGTAAGCATTACCACCACCAACCAATGTTTGGCCACATGACAAAAAATAAAATAAGAATAAATTAGATATATCCTGATATCCTCTACTTCCTGAATCTTTCTGTAATAAATCAACAATGTCCAATTTCATTTTCGTGTTACTAAGATTCTTAATTAACTTGTTTCTCTGAATCAATGCAAAATAACTTGTTTATTGTCTCATTTTCCCCACAATCACATTTTCCTGTCTGATGTTTCCTTATTAAAAATAAGGTGCTGTTCAGTCCAGCGTGTCCAATTGTAAGTCGGGAAAAAATTATCTCTTCTCTCCTGCTCCTTTGTGTTCTTCTCATTTCTCCAAAGTAAGACAGCTAGAACTCAATCACCTGTTTACATGCTGCACATGCTAAATGTTAGCACTGCTGCTAGGTTAAGTTAGCAAAATGGATGTTTTATGCTTAAATTACACATCTTAACTTGTGGGATATTTTATGGTTTAATTGATTAGAGTAGGACAAAAAAAAAAACTGATCTTTTTCAGGACCTTTAATTGTTGCTCCTCATGACAGAGCTAATGCTAGCACTACAACACATCTAGCAAACACAAGTATTTAGAGAAATTACAGTTTTGAATTATTCAAAACTTGTAGGATTGTTTATGTTTTAGTAGTTGCTAAGAGGAAAACAGAAAAAGGCAATAATATAATACAATGTACTTAAGTATGAGCTAATGCTAGCTTTCTCACATGAGTTTAATGCTAGCTTTCATCACCCTCCACCCTGAAAACCCCCCAAAAACATAGCTTCCAAACTTGTAGAATTGTTTAGGATTTAGTAGTTTCCAAAAGGAAAACAGAAAAGAGGCAACAATATAAGGAGCACTTATTTCTCCTTGTTAAATATGAGTTAATGCTAGCGTTCTCACAGCTAGCAGCTAAAAGTAGTGAGAAGTTAGTTTTGAACTCCACCCCCAGAAAATAAAAAACAAACAAACAAGAAACATTACTTCCAAGTTTGTGGGATTGTTTATGTCTAAGTAGTTGCTAAGAGAAATATATAGAGAAAGGCAAGAATAAAAATAAGTCTATTATAATAAATTCACCACTTCTCGCTCCTTGTTTAATATGAACTAGCTTTCATCACCCTACACCCTGAAAAAAGCCCCCCAAAATATATTGCCTCCAAACTTGTAGGACTGTTTGTGATTTTGTAGTTGTTTAGAGAAAAAAAAATAAACACAGTGAGTAAAACAGAATTGCTACTTGTAGCGGTTTATGTACAAGCTAATGTTAGCATTGCAACACAAATACATAAAGTTAGAAAATGAGCACTTTTAAGCAACCATATAATTTCTTTTATAAATATTTTTTGTATGTGGACGTCATATAGGCAGTTATTATGGTATTATTGCTCAGACATTCATATAGTAAGTATTTTCTACTAATATTTTGTTATAAATATACATAATTTAAAACGCTGTGTTTTTCTGCCCACCTGAAGCAGCTAAAAACCATCTTATGTGCAAAGTGCTGTCCTCATCTTCTCCTTGCGCTCTGGGTCTCTCTTGGAAACATGGATTTAACACTTGTGTCATTTTGACACTCACTCTGCAGATCTTTGTCGCACACTTTCTCTCCTGCCACCACATTAAAGTGTCAGTACAATGTGGCTCTGCTAAGGTGTTAAGTGTTTTGCCATGGTGAACTCGCCACAGGAAGAAGGGGGTCCGTGTGTCACTGGTGACTCATGGACGCCATGGCAACCAAAGTGTAAAAAAAGGCAATGAAAACCATCTGTTCCACATATACAATATAAATATTTATGTGAATGCTTGCACATGAGACTGAGCATGAATGGATTACTGTAATATTTAAATTTTAAATATTTGTATTTATAAATGGGGGGGGGGGGGAAGCAGGTTTCATTTGAATTTTGAGTTTAAATGTGTTAATAGATTTCACTGCAGCTTCACTTACCAAGAGTGGTGGTGGAAGTTGTGGGAAAACTGCTTTTCACGGTGTGTTACTTCTGTCATTTCATGCATCTCTGCTTCAAACAGACTCGCGGTGTGACAGTTTTTCAACTTCCTGGTGCGGTGATATGATTGGTCCCAAATAATATGAAACTAGAGTGAAACCAAAATGTCCAGAGGGGCCAATTTGATGGAAATTGGCTGGCTTTGATGCCATCTATTTAAAGTGGCTGTTAATATTGCTTTAATTGACCTTTTTGAGCAGTTGAGGGTAACACTTATTGGTGAACAGTTATTTACTTTCCAGTTGAGAATTTTTTTTATAGTCGCCACAAAACATGGGAACAAATCTGTCTTTTTGGCGTATACAATTTGAAATGTGTTCTTTACTTGGTACTTTGCTGGGTTGTTTTATGTCTGTGTTTTTTTGTGTAATTGGGGGTAGATTTTAATTCCCGTTGCCGTCTTCAACAGGCCACGGTCTCTTCGGCTCCTTCGAGATGTTGTCATCATGGAGGCGAACGCGGGAGGATCAGCACGTAAAAGAGCGAGTGGCAAGCGTCTTTGAGGATGTCATGCTGCGTTTCTCCGGCTCCACCATGATCCACCTGATGACGTTGGGTCTGGCTGCCTCGCCGCTCACCAACATGGAGGCCGTCCGCCTCTTCTGCCGCACCGCTGCCCTCGCCATCACCATCAGCTACATCTACATGCTGTCCTTTTACAGTTCCTGCCTGGTGTTTACAGGCTACTTGGAGACGAGGTATAGACATGGCTGCTTCTGTCGGCGAGTACCAAAGCCAGACCGGCTGGACTCGAAACCGGCTTGGTACCGGTGTTTGATGTACACCCGTTACCAAGATGAGACGCAATCAACAAACCCGCTTCATGGAGTTGGTCAGAATCATATGCCAAATCCTAATGTAACTCACATAGCAAACAGTTCTGGTGTTCATGGACACATGGCTAACTCCATACAAACACACTCGCCCCATCACACTCATTCAACAACAACCGCAGATCCTCACCCTCAGGACTGCCATCTTTTGCTGGGATGTGTTCGGCATTGCTATGGAGACTGGATCACCAACACTTACGTCAAACCCTTCGTAGTTTTATTGTATCTGGTTTACATCTCCTTTGGATTGATGGGCTTTCTTCAGGTGAGACACAAACGCATCATGATCTGAACAAGGACTTTGCAACTCACATCCACATTTCGTAACACCTTTTGGTGAAAACCAAGATTTTTAAGAATGGCTTATAAAGTAACTTAGGTTTTGGTAATAATTATGTAGATTTGGTGGGCTTCTTTCAACAGTTGCTTTGTTAGCCACAAGCCTCAGCAGTGGTGCTATGGTTTGAGGTTTTTCTGTTTGTCCTAATCCTCTCTTCGTCACCAATAAATTTTGTTCTTGCGCTGGAAAGGTCATTGATGTAGTGGCAACTGTGAACGATTAAGTCGGGGGTGTCATAAGTGAGTGCTCAATGGCAGGTATCCTGCATGTCTTTGTTCTTTGCTTGGTTCAACACACTGAAATGAAATGATGGCTCACTTTTAGGTTTCTGTAGAACATTGTCAGGCTGAAGAGATAGTCACTACCAGGGTGTTGAATTAAAACATACAGGATACAGACCCCTGTGGACTTTGTCCGCATCAGAGTTTGATCACACATTCATAACTCCCCAAATGAGCTGGACTTTCTACGCAAACAAGTTAGAATTTGAGCAAAGCAGACTAAACAAGGTTTGGCAAAGTAGCCTTTTCTTTGCCAAAGGCTGCAAGGGTCAATCAACGACAGGCGTACTTGATCCTTAGTCAATGCTGTAGATCCAGTAGATCTGTAATTGTTGATTATATTGGTATATGGGCAACCTTTGGCGACTTTGAAGCTCAACACTCCCCTATCTTATTTCTTAACTAACCTACTTTACAAAAATTACCAAGATCAATTGGTTCTCTTTGTGTCATATCATATTCACCTCCCATTGATCCCTAGAGTCTCTTGGAACAAATGCTATTGCCCCCGAATTAGGGGCAATAGGAATAAGGGGTTAAAACATTAGGTTATAAACTTCCAGATACTTTGACAAACTCAAAAAAGTGACATTTTAATTGCAAATTCTTCTTATTGTCACTGAATAAATATATTTCTGTTTCCAACAGGTAACCCAGGGCTCTGATCCCAGTGCACTGGTTGCCACGGATACAGCAACAGTGTTGTACACGCGTGCGCAGCATCGGTATTTCAGCTCCTACTCGCCAGTGATTGGATTCTACATCTATGAAAGCGCCCCCTACTGGAATGCCTCTGTGCAGCGGGACCTGTTGGAGTACGCCAAAGGCTTCCAGAGGATCAGCTGGCTGGAGGCGTACCTGAGCTACCTGTCCGACCGCAACCAGTCCACCAGCCAGCCTCGCGAGAACTTCACTCGCACACTGCGCCACTCCTTCCTGCACGAGCCGCAGTTCGCCCACTTCGCAGACGACATCATCTTCGCAGAGCGCGGACAAGGGGAGGAGCCAGATGTGGCGGCCTCGCGCATCTTCTTGGTCGCCAAGACGACGGAGAACAAGCGCGAGGAGATGTCGGTGCTGCTGGACACTCTGCGCCGTCTGTCTCTCACTTCTCGGGTTCGCTTCCTGATATTCAACCCCTCCTTTGTGTACTTGGACCGGTACGCAACGGCGGTCAGCTCCCCCCTCAGACACTCACTCCTGGCGGTGCTCTTCCTATTGGGTCTGTCCTCCCTGGTCGTCGTGGAACCGCTGGTCTCTCTGTGGCTTGGAGTCACCCTTCTCTCTGTCCAGTTTGGGGTTCTGGGCTTCATGACTTTGTGGGGCGTGGAGATGGACTGCGTGTCGGTGCTGTGCCTGATCACGGCTTTGGGTCACTCGGCAGACTGCAGCGGTCCCCTCCTCTGTGGCTTCGCCTCGGGCCGCGGTGAAAGCAGGACTCGCTGGGTTTGCTTGGTGTTAGAGCGACACGGCATTCCCTCCCTACAGACGCTTGTGTGCTACAGCGCCGCCCTGGTGCCCATCTGCGCTGTGCGCTCCAACCTCACTCGCACACTCTTTCGCTGCCTCACTCTGACGGCCGGGTGCTCGGCCCTGCACACACTGGCCTTCCTGCCGACCCTCCTCACCTTCCTGCCTCCCTCCAAGAGCAGGAACCATCGGCCAGGAAGAGAGGGCCAGAGACAGGAAGTGGAGTGTGTTGAAATGAATGACAGCACCAGAGTAGTGGACCAGATCACCACTGTTTGAGCACGTAGAGGTTGAAAGATTAGCAAAAGGGGCAGTATTATGTAAAATCAACTTTTTTTAGCTTTACATCAGGTTATGATGTCATTCCCTCATCACAAACATGCCTGGATTGTTGCCTTGATTCTTTAATGCATGTTTGAGAAATCCTCTAATCTCCATGGAAACCATTCTGCTGTTCAAAACAACTGGTTGGACGTAGCCCCGCCCTCAAGGTGCATCTCCACCCCCACTCAACTCCTTCAGACTAGCCAACAGCAATTAGCAAACACCTGGTGTAAATGCATATCTGGTGGAGCTACGTCTCGGTGCAACGCTGGTAAAAACGTTGTTAAAGGGTTTGTAGAGGAGCCATATTGTGATAACTTTCTGAAAGCCAAGTTTCAGAAAGAGCAGAAGCTTCTTAAAGAGACAGAAGCCCAATTTCAAGGCGCTAAATTACAAAATCTAATTTCTGTGAAGTCATACAGCATTTTGAAGGTAACGTAGTTACTTGACTGTGCTACAAAATGGCACTAAAATACATAATACTGCCTCTTTAATCAGGAAAAATATTAAATGTAGACCATAAGGAGGAGAAAGGCAGGCCCTGGATGAAATGTCTTTCCTGCTTATTGGTGGGGTAATGCGGCATGTAAATCAGTTTTGTCCCAATCACAGGAATGAAAATGTGCCTGGATGTAAACACCTTTCACTTTAGAACTTGCTTTAGATTTGACCCTTTACTGCCTAATGCTGTATTTCCTTTCTGTTTGGCATATCATGTTGCACAATTTCAGCTTGGATGACCTGAGGTAATCATCTGTATTACTTAGTATTTCTACTTTAATGCTGGACAAATAAAGTCAGAATAAGAGAACGTAATGTTTGTGTTTGCCTCTTTTGCATTCAGAAATGCTTCAACCCTTGTTTCAAATAATTGCTGCACAAAGGAGCTTTATTAAATTGGCAGCTTTGTTGATCAGATGATACTTTGTGGGCACTAATGTATTTCCGATTTTTATTATTATAACATTGGAAAGAAAATACTAAATTTTCTCAGAATATAATTTATTATATATTTTTTGTCCAACTTGGCATAAAAACCTATGTGCAGGTTATTTTTCTAACTCAAAACAGTAATTACTTCTATTATTACTTATTTCCAGAGATTGTAAAGTAATTTCTGTACTTGTGAAAGCCTATCTGAAGTTTGTTTTTTAACTTCTCTTTCTATCTAGATAGAGAAGCCACAGTTTAAATGTGTGAAATTAATGATTTTCTTTATGTAAGCACAGAATTAAGGGTTTCAGAGCTGTACTTTTATTTTAAATAAATTATGGAGTACCACAAGGCTCAGTACCTGGACCAATCATCTTTGAGATATTAATGGGTACACTTAATAAGATTACAAAATTGTTTTGTAATCTTATTCTTTTGCCTGAATTATCTTGTCAATAAAAAAGGTAATTTTTTTGTTTTATTTGATTTTTATTTTGTTTATTTATTTTCACAAAAATCACTTCTGGGAAAAAAATTGCTTTATTTTAGGAATGTGTCTAAATCTTTTAATCATGCGGATAATTTTTCGTTGTGCTCTTTTCGTCTGTATTTTATTTGTTCTTTTGCACGTTGGCCTTTAATGACATTTTTGAAAGCCATTAACAGATTTCTGAAAGGATCCTGACAGAATTAGAATAATTTATTTAAATTGGAAGATTACCTGGTACATACCTGACATTTAAGCACATTTTAACATCATTCTTGTGGTTTTTTTTCTTAACAGTGAATGAAAGCTCTGATTTCTTTCTTGTTTGTCTGCAGGTGGAAGTGGAGTTTGTGCTTTCAATAGTTAATCCTTGCAGCTGAAGCTGAAGGTGTGCCCGTGGGAGTTCAAGCTATTGTTAATACATTCGTCTTTCTGATGCGTTCTTGAATGAAACTGTTGTTCAGGCTCTTAGTAGGCGCCACAGCCGTCAAAGAAAAACCCACAACCTTCCCACCCAGGAGCTCTGCCAGGTAACTTTATGATAAAAATGTCACTGAGCAATGAAGTGTTTGGGCACAAAAGAGAGTTTATGTGCTAAAACATCTCAGGTTTTCCAAAAAACCTCTTGGTTATCAGCAACGTCTTTGGAAATATTTTAATATTTGAGCAGAAAGTGGAATGTTTTCGAAGGGATGTCATGTTGGATCTGGTGCTGAGGGATAATTTAAGAAAAAGAAAATGATTCAGTCAAACATGGTGGTGGCAGTATGATGCTTTTTTATAACCTGAGCGACTTTTCTCAAATGGTCAATGCTGTCTACCAAAAAATATTCAGTTAAAACCAGAAGTTTACATATAAATCTGACATATTTTTCCTTTTTCATGCAGAGTTCCTCTGAATTAAAGCTAAAATCCACCTGTTATAGTTCCCTTTATTCCTAGTAACTAGACTATTGATCAATATATTTGATGTATATTTGTTTGATGATTTTGTGTAGTATTTATCGCTTGTTTCATAATTAGTTAATATATTATGTTTTTATGGCACTTTAAACTGCTTTGTTGCTCAAATATGCTATAATATGGCATTTAGCAAATATAAATAATTTTGGTTATTCTAACTGACTTAAAACAAGGAAAGTTTCGTCTTCTTTTAGTTCAGTCAGTCAGAAGAAAAAACTGTCTTCTTTTTTTATATGAGGTTAGAAAGCGCTTATTTACCTTAAAACTGCAATATGTATCTTTATTTAAAAATATATATTTTTTATATATTTGTTGAAGCTGCCACCATGTTATGACAGTTTGATATAAAATGGATAATCTGCGAAAAAAATTAACTCCTATGCGTTTTCCCAGAAACAACCAATCAGAGCCAAGGGGCGGGGCTTAGCGCTTTGCTAGCATAGCATGTTGTGAATGCTCAGGCTAGTTAGCATAGCCACAGATGACGGCGGATCAACAGGTTTCCTGTAAAGGTGAGTAGAGGCTTGTTTTAAATAAATAATTTCTTAATATTGATGAAAAACTACTTGTTTTTAAATTTATAACAAGATGTTTTCCCCATTTTATAAGTTAAATAATCTGCCAATAGAAGTAGCACCTTTTCATCACATATTAATAAAATATTTAAAACAAGTCTCTATATCTTGCTGTAGGGCTACTTTAAAGTTAGTTTGTCTTTATTTAAAGTGTATGAAGATTGGCTCTGATTGGTTGTTTGTGGTGCATTTCTTCAGACAGCAACTCAGAGAGAAGGACGTTGATTTCTTTCCCCACAAATTATCTGTCTCAAATTGTGACAATTTTAACAAAAAAGCAAAAAAAACATTTTTTTCAATAAGTTACATACTGCAGCTTTAAGAAATCATCACTGAATATCCTAATTTTATATTTATTGCTGTGGTTTTGTTTCTTTGATATTAAAACGTAACACTGAAGCTTTAAGCCACATGTGTCAAACTTAAGGCCCGTGAGCCAAAACCGGCCCGCCGAAGATTTTTATGTGGCCCTCTAGATTCTAGACTAAACACTAAGAGTGCTTAAATATTATGCTATCAATGCAGTTTTTATCTGTTTACTGCCAAATTCCTCCAGTTTCTTGAGGAGTATCGTGAAAATTCACATAAAATCAACAAATCCCCACACTTTTTTACGCTAATCATTTGGAGTTTATTGCTGATTTTTCTCAAAAATGGTCAAAAACTTTCTGCAGCTGCTTTTGCTTTAATTCATGTCAGATTATAGTCCATGATCTATACAGAGAATAATAACAATTGCATTTACCATCATAAATAAGCACAAATATCGTAAATGTTTCCAAGTTAGTACCACAAACACTTTGATTTTTATTGCAAATAAAAAGATGTTCAATAATATTATTTAATTTTAAGAATTCATTGACATTTTAACAGTTTGTGAGCAGGTTTTATCAATACATTCTGACACAACCTGCCCTTTAAGAGCTTTTATGATCTTGATTTGGCCCAAAACAAAACAGTGTAACACCGCTGTTTTAAGGCGTCACAAGAAAAACCTGTAGGGATGGAAATATTTATGAATGTTGAACTGAAACAGGGTCAGTCTCATTAAAGTGCTGAGTCACTGAATGTGGAGCAGCAACTCTGCAGTTCAGCTGCGCTCCACTGATCCGATACAGCCTCGTTTCCCCCCCCATAAAAAAAACAAAAACAAAAACAAAGCCTGACGCTTGATATCCAGCGGGAAAAAATACCGCTTCCAACACTGCCCTCTTGTGGACAAAGTCCAGAACAGCATGAACCCTCGTGGTTTCGCAAACACGCACGCCTCAGGCAAGCAAGGGTGCAGCGTGATTTTTAAAATGTTTTACCTTTTAAAAGCTCTTCACTTTGCTGCTGGATGTTTGATTCACTTCATGTCCGATTCCTGCCAAGGAGACGTTGGTTTGACCGGTTCCTCAACTTCAATTCCCTAATTTCATACTTGGCAACATGGGGAATTTTTCTGCCTTTTTTTTCTTTCCAATTGATTCTGTAGCTCATACAAACATCTCCACACACACATAATGAACACACACACACACACACACACACACACACACACACACACACTTTGAGACAACGCCGAAAGGCTAACACTCTGTGAAGGAAGGGCCTGACCCTACATCCTGTACCGCCAGCTGTTACCTTCCAGCCATACAGCAGAAAGAAAGAAAAATAGAAAATCTTAACAAGTATTTTTGTTTAGTTTCTACTGCAAATGTTTTAGTACACTAAAAATAAGGAAAAAAAAATACTTTTCAGCAATATGTAGGAGCTTGTTTTAACTCAATAATTCCTTAAAATAGATGAAAAGGTTCTGGTTTTACTGGCAAATTATTTGACTTTTAATATAAGAAAACATTTCTTGTAATAAATTTAATTTACAAGTAATTTTTCATCAATATATTTTCACCAACCTACTATATTTTGCTAAAAAATAACTTGTTAGTTAGTTTTGTCTAATATTTCAAGTATAATAACATATTTGCACTAGAAACTGGACTAAAATATTTACCGTAGTAGGATTTTGTATTTTTGCTGAAGAGGTGCATAATTAGAAATACAAAATCTTACAAAGTATTTTTTTGTCTACTTTCTAGTAGACAAAACTATATTACAAGTAACTTTTAAGCAAGATACAGCAACTTGTTTTAAGTACATAATTCCTTATATCAATAAAAAGTTTAAATTTTACTGGCAGATTATTTCACTTTTAATATGGGAAACATATCTTGTTGCACATGAAATAATCTACCAGTGGAACTAAGACTTTTTCATCAATATTAAGGAATTATTTACTTAAAGTAAGGTTATCTATCTTGTTAGTTTTGCCTTATATTTCAACTGTACTAAGATATTTGCTCTATAAAGAAGAAAAACTAGACAATATTTACTTTTTGCAGGATAGACAGACAGATAGATAGACAGATAGATGAACATGTCCTTGTTCTCTCTCTTCCTCCTCCCTCTGTGGGTGTGTTTCATTATTTCCCCTCCAGTGGCCTGCAGGCGAATTTTGCATTTCAGGATTTCTGATTTCCTGAACGCACCTCGCTCACAAACGAGCGCTCCCGCCTGCTGAACCACTTCAACATCGCCGCTCAGACGCAGGTGGATCCTGGAAGGAGAAACGTGGAGCTTGTGAAACTTGGATTCATGGCAGACGGATGAAGACGGGGAAGATGGAGAGACGTGTGCGAACCGGAGAGAAGATATCAAGTCCTCCTCTGAAGGGTTCAAAGGTTAACTCATAGAGAACCACACAAACACCATCAGGTAAGAAATATTTAAAACTTCAAAACTTTTAGGTGAGGAATTTAGGGGCAAGTAGAAAAGGAACAAATTATTTTATCTTGTCAACAAAAATTAATCTCAAAGCTTTACACTGCAAAAACATAAAATCTTACCAAGTATTTTTAGTCTAGTTTATTTGTACACTTGAAATAAGACAAAACTAACTTACAAGTCATTTTTAGCAAGATATAGGAGCTTATTTTAAGTAAATAATTCCTTAATAATAATAAGAAAAATACAAGTATACTAATACTTAAAAAAATACATTTCTCCCATTTTAGAAGTGAAATAATCTGCCAGTAAAACTAATACTTTTTCATAAATAATGAATTATTGGCTTAAATCAAGCTCATATATCTTGATGAAAAGTTACTTATAAGTTAGTTTTGTCTTTGCACTAGACAATAGACAAAAATACTTGATAAACTATGTTTTTCAGGGCAGGTTATCTTAAATATTTTTCTAATGATCTGAAACATTTAGCTGTGACATTAAAGCATAAAGAAAATAAATGTCTGCGTATGCAGGAGGATTTTGATCAAAAGAGAATAACATTTATCTGCTATCTGAAGATTTAATTTAAACACAATACAGGATGGCGTTACAAAACCAAAAATATCCTTCAAGTCTCTAAGATCCAGTCAACAAGCTTTATCCTGAATATTTTTTTGCGTATATTTATAGATTAGCATTTTAACACTTCAAAATGTTAAGAAATGTCAAGATTTAGTGGTCAGAATTGTAAAAATCTTCTAAAATGTGACATATCTTTCCATCTGCAACAAGGCAGAATGTAAATCACTGCCGCTGGCCTCATGATGGCAGGAGGCTAAATAATCTGGACTTATTGGTGTTTAGCCATAAAAATAACTTTAAGTTTGACTTTGGACTTTGATAACTGTGAACTAAAATGAAAGGTAATTAATTCCCTATTTGTACTTTATGAACTGTATCATAGTGAGGTAGAACCTACAGTGGGTGGGAAAATTGGTCCAAATGAGATTCTAGACGAGTTGCACGATTTAAATAATTCTTTTTTCCTAATGCCTTTTTGCCCCAAACAAGAAGCTCATTTAGTACTGAGTCCTGAATAAACATACATTCAGAATATAGATATCTAAAGTAAATCTATGGAAACAGATTTAAAGTATTTTACTCTAATTTTGCAATAATAAAGTTACTTTATGTCATATTATTCTATGCAGGTGCTCTGTCTGCACTTATGAAAATTCACTAAATCGATAGAAGCAGATATAAAGTATTTGGTAACACTTTATTTGAAGGGTTAAGACTGACATAACACTGTTATGAACATGAATGAGGCGACAAAAATGTTTACAACTGTTGTCATGAACTGTCATTCATTAAATAACGACATTTTTAATGCAAAGCTCCATTAAAAACTTTAAATAAAAGTCCATTAAAAGTGTAAATTTTGCCTTATTTTGTAAATAATGACACTTTTAATGCTAAGTTGAACTAGAAGTTGCATTAAAAGTCCAATAAAAGAGTCAACTTTTAATTATTTGTTAATAACGACATTTTTAATGCAAAGTTACTGTAAAGTTACTTTATGTCACATTATTCTGTGCAGGTGCTCTGTCTGCACTGGTGAAAATTCACTCACAATGTTGCAAAGTTTAATTCCCAGAATTTAATTGATTTTATAAGACTGAAAATGTTTAATTGCATAACAGGCAACTGTGTTCTGTGCTACACAAAAACAGACGTACATGTAACAGAAAATAAACATTTTAAAGATTTGTTCCCTAAAATGCTCTTCATGTTCCAATGCAATGGTAAGGTCCCAGTTTCTGTTTTAATATAATCGTCAAAAAACCCTTAAGTTCAAGTATATCAGAGTCACAGAAATAATTTATCACCAGACACTCATTATAAATTTGGTTCTTTATATGTGTTTATAGAGAATATGATAATTATTTTGACTTGGCAAATGTTTTAAATTCTTCTAAAAACTTCTAAAGAGTTGACAAGTTGTTTTCTTAGACATCTCTTGTTTTTAAATCACAACAAATAGCTGTGTTAGCATGCTTATTGTCAGATTAGCATGTTCTGTTTGCTCTGGGTGTGGAGAAATATGATCAAAATAGTTTATATCTTAAAGTGCTTTTACTCCAGCATAAAAATCTAATCTTTTACTTCCAACGACTTGCAAAAATACCACTCTAATGTTATTTAATTTGGATTTGGGTAATATACAAGTACAAAGTAGTTTTCGATTATGAAAAGAAAGGACAATAATACAAGTTTCATAAAATAAAATTGTTTGATATTCCCTTTTTTATTGCTGGGAGGTCAGCTAAATAATCAAAAGTATGCAATTTAGATTTTTATTTGTAAAATAATGTGAAAAACAATTAATCCTATTAATTAGCAACAATGTAAGAGTTTTTCTTGGTTCATTACTTAAAATCGACATAAATAATTTTTGGTTTTAATGTAATTTAAATTTATGTAAATTATAACTTCTATCAATTTAGTTTTTCTTCGTGCAGTAAAAATATCCCAAAATCTGCAATTAATTTTTTTGTATTTTGAATTGTTAGTATTACTTTGGTAACTTTTAAATATTCATGTATATTTATTAAATTAACAACACAAAGACAGAAATGTTTTATGCTTGTCAAATATCCAATATGATGACGGGAAGTTTTCTAAGATACTTTTTTTTAAATCACTTTTTGAACTTATAGGATCAGATTTAGATAATTTCAGTTTTCAGCTAAGCCGTACGAAATATTTAGTTTTTGTTTTGTTTATATTTTTACTAGAAATAAACAATCAAGTTGAAATTGCGTCCAAGAAACAAACAACCACGGCCTTTTCTTAGAAAATAAATAAATAGAAATGTAATAATAAAGGAGTGTAATTGCTTTGTCGAGCCACTTAAACCTGCCATATCTCATTTTCACATTAGAACAAACATAGTTTAATATTTTGAACACCTAGAATTCATATAAAAGCATTGCATAAAAGTGTGAACTGAGATGCACAGCAGCCTAACTGTACTGGAAACAATAAGTCGTCTTTGAAAGGTGTGAATATCATGGGGTGTAACCCAACTCCCCGGTGTCCTCCCCTTCCCTGCCCTCAAGTCAAGTCCCTCATTCACACAAAAGCGCGGATAATATTCAATTGTTTCATCTTTCAAGCTGTGAAAAAGGCTTCCCACAGCGTCGGCCATTTACAGAAACACTGAATACGATGGAGGAAGAGCTTAAAAAGAGGAAGCTGCTGAGCAAACGGTTTCAGCTATGCAAAAAAAAAATAAATGTGACCATTGATTTGAATTTGATTACATAACTGAGAGCTAAAGGAGGGAAGAAATGTAAAAAGATGGAAGTATTATGTTGTTGTGTTCCCAGGAGGATGTTTGGCCTTTTCTTTGAAGCAACATGGAGACGGCGGCTTTGTTTCCATCAAGTCATCTTTTTTTTCCTGGCAGCAGCCGCTCCACCCACAGGTGAGCAGAAGTTTATGTACAAACAATAAACACCTGGGAAAAAAGTTTAACCTGAAAGCCCAACGTATTGTATTTATATTTGCATAAAGAAACGTTTACAATATTATGCAAATCTGTCTCTTCCACAGAAAGTTCTCCGGCTCTATGGAAAGTACTTTTATTTGTGTAGCATCTGACAAAATAACACTTGCTTGGTGTTTTAAAGCAAATAAAACAGCAAAGGCTATGCTCACAGTACAGCATTAAGTGACCCAAATCGGATTTTCCCTCCTTAATTCAACTTGTATCTAATCTTTTTATGACAGGCTGAACAATACGGATCGGATTTTTTTTGATTCCGACCCAGACAACTTGGATTTGAGGTGTCGTGGAAAAAATACTATTTCCAAGCACTGTTCAGGTGAAATCACTGAATCAGGTTTATTCATATATTGTGCACAATACAGAGAAGCTTGTAGGACAGTCAGTAATGAAGCAGGTCTGGATGAAAAGCTGCCAGGCAGAGAAACACATGAGTTTTATACCAAGGATAAAGAATTAACAACAAAGGCGAGACAGCCTGGTTCTGATGCAGCTGTAGAAAACAACTTCCAACCTTCTACATGTAACCCAAATAGTTCTTTTGGTGAAAGTTCACAATCATTTCATATAACATGACTAGCAGATGTGACCTTATTGTAATATTTCCATCACAGAGGTTATAAATCCGATACGTATTTGATCTTTTAAAATGTGATTTGAATCTGTACGGCACTGGCCGCATTCATCCGACCTAAACGTCATCGAGACTCGACAAACGTCGCTATTCTGCGCCCTGATTCGCGCAAGCGGGAAGAAAAACAACAATAATGAGGATTAAGGTGTTAATGTGCTGGTTCCGGTCGGACAACAACTTCAAAATCATAAGCTATGCTCCACTATCAGCATCCACGTTTACTTCTGCAAACACTGAGCACTTCTTTTTCTTCTTCTTCTTCTTCTTTTTTTATGGCGGTTGGCAAAACACCAAGCCACCCGCTCTGTGTGTGACGTTATTGCGCCCTTTGTTATGCAGGACACTTTAAGGTAGCTTGTAGTTCACACTGACGATCACACACAAGTCGCAAATATTGTTTTACGGATTGTTTTACTAAAACAATCCGATTTCACAAAAGATCAGATCCGAATGTAAACGTAGCCTAAGAGACTCCTGAACTTATCCCTCATTATTGTCTGACAGGGTTTTTGTTGCCATGGACACACAACAGCGTCCATTCATCAAAGCACCAATTGACAATTGTCCTTTCAGCGTTACTAATTTGAATTGACATGGACATTTACCTATTAGGAAAAAAATAATACAGCGTTACTGTGTTCTAAATGTGGGGAAAGACACTGGATATACTATATGTGCTCTTCCTTTTAAATTTGACATCATGTGACTTTTCTAGTGGCCCTGTGGCGGTGTTTGGATAGATAGCTCCCATGGGCAAATCCCTTCTTCAACCTGAGCTCAGTAGGAAGAGCAGCTTTCTAGCTGTGGCTCATATGACCAGAAGTTTAATAAAAAATGAAAAAACACCTTTTTACGCACAATCTGAAGTTCAACCAGAGAAAATGTCCAGTTCAAATTACCAAAATTATGTCTATTGGCTAAATGCTACAATATTAGGAGCAGGAATGTATCAGTGATTTATTTATTTACGTCTCCAAAATCGTCTCGGTGTGTGGTGGTGTTGCCTTTAAACTGTATGACTTGGGTCAAACGTTTTGGGTTTCGTTCCACAAGCTTCTCACAATAGTTGGCAGGATTTTTGGCCAATTTCTCCTGACAGAACTGGAGGAACTGGGTTAGGTTTGTAGGCCAACTCGCTCACACAAACAGCTTTTCAGATCTTCCCACAAATTCTCTGAGATCTGGTCTTTGTGATGGCCAAACATACATTTTTTGCCCATAACCCACTTGGTAATCACTTCAGCGTTGCTTAAGGTTGTTGTCTATTTGGAAGCCCCATTTTGACATCTGGGTCATATGGATGATGACCCAGATGTCTGGATGATGTTTTTAGATGTTGACAATATCTGCTGGAGATAGGCATCAGTTCTTTACCCCAATATTCTGGCCAAAATGTTTTAAATTTCTGAAATACCAAAGTGTAGTGTCAGCCAGACCCAAATCAGGTGTTTTGATGCTGAAAATTAACATCAATGCGAAGGTGAGCTAAAATGTAGCATGTGGAGTAATACTATCATGTTGACCAATATTGATTTACTCCATTCAGTATTGTAGACATGGATATTATTGGAAGAATTAGCTAAAATAATTATTTTATCTATCAAGCTAACATTAGCATGAGTGCTATCACCAGCAAGTTATGACTGACTCTATTAAATTGCTTGCATGTTCCACAAAATGGCTCTTATGCATTTTTTTGTGATTAGAAGCTAGAAAGTTTGGTAGCTATGCAGTAACAAATAAGTAATGCCATTTATGTTTTTGCAAGGTGGGTTGAGAGCAGAGAAAAAGTGAAACAAGCATGTTAGTACGCCGTTTAGCTAAGAAAGCTAGTGAAGGAAATTTACAGTTAGCACACTGTAAATAGAAGATTATATGTGTTGTAAAGATATATACTGTACATATCCTCACAACAGGATATATATATATATATATATGTATATATTCCCGAAGGATTTTCTATTTCTACAAGCTTGAATAATCCTTTAGTAGCTACGATTAGCTCAACTCTAATCCCAATCTTTTATTTTAGTACTTTATACTATCGCTAACACTAACCATGTCTATTTTAAACCATTAAAATTCTTAATTTTCATTAATTCTGTCTTTTTTTAGTGGACGGATATTTCCTCGGAGACATTAAGGCAGTATTAAATGGCTGTGAAGACCATTGGGCCCTTCGGGACGGGATCTCCGTTCCACTCCTTTCCCAGATGACTGTATGTGTGAATATTCGGGTGGTTGTCCCTGGACCATGGGTGGCCTTTTCTTACAGCTCAGTCCGGACACTAAATCCCGATTTAGGTCTCGAAGGGGACAACAAAGCAATTTATGGATGGTTACTCCAAGTCCAGCACCGGTTTCCGTTCAAGATGTCCCCAATGGTGTGGCACAGGGTGTGTCTAAGGAGGGACGTACGGAGAAATATCTTCAGCCTGGAGGTAGTAAAATAAGATTAGACTCTGAGTTTAGGTTCTTGTTTTTTAAAATCAAATCCATAGTGTATAAAAGCAAACACCAAAGGTTCCAACATATTATTTGCTAAATGAAGATACAGGCAAAGTGGAAAATTGCACTGAAAGACAATAATTTGTCAAATTTATGTGACATTTTGCAAAGTTAATAAGTGGTAGCTAAACATGGCAATTCTAATTAGTGTAAACTTTACAGAAGCATATTCTTTAATCAGTGGAGATACCAGTAAAAAACTGCTAGCTAATTTGTAGTTAGCTAATATTGAGGAAGAGAGGGACAAAAATAACAGATATTTATTTAACATTCAAAATGTGCCTGACTTTTTATTTTGAAAGCTACCATGCATAACATTTTTACTCACCTAGTATGAGTTCTCCCCTTTCTTCCCTCTTTACATGCTGTTGCTAGCATGCTAGCATACCCTGCTACAGCTTGTTAAAAAAGCAGGAACTTAAAAGTCATTTCATTAAAAGTAAAACAATGACTGTTGGAACTATATGGTCTCTTTACTGATGAAGATTGAGACTTAAAGGAGGAACAAAATAAGTAAAAAGCTAAAACGTCTCGCTTCAGATGATGCTAGTTTTAGCATAGCTAGCTGCTAACGCTAGCTTGACACATAGGAGTATAAAACTAATAGTCTAGTAGTAAAATAAGATTATATGCTTTAAAAAATAATGAAATCCTGTTATTTTACCCATTTTGGCTTGAGGTAAATTTATGTGCTCTTGTGTTTTATTCTTTTGTAATTAGAATAAAACAGTAATTCATTATGGAGGGAAAATATCAAATATGTGCTGAAGTTTACCTCATTGCAAAACTTGTCAAAGAAATTATACCAACAATGACAAATTACGTGCCAACAATAACACTTGTCACTATCGTTTACTCTTGCTGCTACATAATATGGGCGGTGTAATACAAGGACACAACAAAATAAGGAGATTGTACATACAAGTATACTTGAGGTAGAACAAAACCTACGTAGACAGTGACCTACAAATCTAGTGATTACATTACAGTCTTTACATATTATTATTCACTAAAACTTGTGGCTTTGTTTAAATATATTCACTAATAAACTACTAAGACTAACTATTTCATTCACATTTAAAAAACTATTTTGTTTTACATAATGCTTTTTAAAGCTGTTTTCGTAATATTAATATTTTTGCGTGAGAAATAGTAAAAAGGCAGCCACCTGGAGTACTATTGATCAATACCACTATCAAATAACAATGTACTATATTTGAAAGCAACAATGAAACAATAAAGAGCTTCATACTGTATAAGTATCAGACCCATAAATGTATATTTAAGCTAATAGGTGTAAGTTCACTGCAAAAATACAAAATATTACCAAGTATTTCTGGTCCAGTATTTGGTGCAAATATCTTAGTACACTTGAAATAAGAGAAACCTAGCTTACAAGTAACTTCTAAGCAACAGATAGGAGCGTATTTTAAGACAGTAATTCCTTAAAATTGATGAAAAATTACTAGTTCCATTGGCAGATTATTTGATTTACAACATGGGAGAAATATCCTGTTAAAAGTGAAATAATCATTGGTAATAATAAACAAGTAGATTTTCATAAATATTAAGAAATTATTGATTTAAAACAAGCTCATATTTCTTACTGAAAAGTTATTTTTAAGTTAGTCTTATTTCAAGTGCACTAAGTTATTTGCACTAGAAGCTAGGGCAAAAAGATTTTGTGTTTTTGCAGTGTTTGCTAACAAACTAAATGCTAACTACTGGTGAAACAACTGTTTAAAAATAATTGGCAAAAAAGTAAGACTTCACGAAAGGTCAAAAAACAAGATTAGCTCTACAGTTTTAGCTTGGCAGGCTAACTAGCTTAAACCTTTGCATTATTACATCCAACCTAGCTGCTAGCTTACAGGTGCTAACAAGTTGAGCACAAATATGTGGGAAGACATGTGACTTATTTTTCAATTTTACATAATATTAAAATGTGCTTGCAGCTCAATCCACTGTAGCATTTAGCTCTGATAAATTTGACTAACAAATTTGTCACTAAAGCAAAAATCAAAAGTAACATGGATTTATTGTGCTACAACGGCAACCTGATCTGGCAGGAAAAACTTAGAAAAGAGCATAATTTTGAGGTGTAATAAATCCTGGCGCCATGGAAATATTTCTCTGGTCACATTTGATTTAAAGTAATATGTAAGGGATACCAGTCAATAACTGGAGGACTGTCATTTTAAATTTTACTGCTTTGAAGATTCAAACATTGAATATTTAGCAACGATTAGCTATCAGAACATTTAAGGACTTATCTGGTAAAAGGTTTTCTGAAATATGTTTGATAGTGGCCTAAAATGGTTCTTCCATTAACCAAATAATTTAAAGAGATCCTGGTATGTTCTTGTTTAGAGCTTATATCAACAGATTTTGATAGAAAGGTGAATAATCTTATGCAAGATAACAGTTTCTGTCTTTTTTCCAAAGGTTTTGGGGGATTCAGGCAAAGAAATTTAAGCTATGCAATAGTTATATTTCTTCTTATTGAGAAAAATGAAATGAACAGTGGCTCAGAAGGGTAACCGAAGTGCAAAATTCATTACAGCAAAGGTCACGACACAACAACAAAAAGCCAAAATGGAAGTTATGCTAGCAAGTTTAGCATAATTTCCACTTTAGTATAATTTTCATTGTGGCTTTTTGTTGTTGTGTTATGAAGTTATAGAAGTTAAGCTAGCAAGTTTATCATAACTTCTCTTTTAGCATAATTTCCATTTTAGTATGATTCCCCTTTTAGCATTACTTCCATTTAAGCTTTTGTTGTTGTGCTCTGGCCTTTTCAATTCAGTTCAGCTAAGCTTATTTATTCACATGTCATCTCAAGATACTTTCCAAAATATTGTCATTACAGTCGAATTTTACATATGTTTCAACTGAATCTAGTCATCAAGCAGTGCATTAAGTTCAGCTTATTATTCAAATTGGTTAAAAAAGTTTTCTTTTCACTTTCTGCCACTACTCCTTTCGACTGTGAATAATATATGTCCATTTATTCTCAAAGATACGTTTAGGCAGGGATTTATTTGTATTTGCACCAATAAAAGGGCTCAATTAGTTTTTTGGACTGCTTTTGTGGAACTTAACATGCTTAATTTTAACATGTTATTAGCCACCATCATCTAAAGTATTAATAGGGAAGTAATCTCTGAGAAATTCAAGCTAAAAAAACAAACATAAGCTAAATATTTTATGTACTACAGAGGTGGTTCAGTATGCATTGATTTTTCTGGGTAACTCCAAATAATTTTTGTTGAAAATACGCCCGTTTGTGGATTTTTTATTTTTTATTTTTCCGTAGAGCATATCTAAATAAAAACATGCTATTGGCGAAATCAACAGCGTCTGTCTAAATGCTCCAGGTTGATCACATCATGGTAGCAGAGAGGACGGTCATTGCTCAGGCCATCCCGCTGTCTGGTTCCCTGTGGCTGGGCTGCCATCAGAGAAACCCATCACCAGGAGGTGCCGTGGGAAAGGTGGAGCTGTACCTTTTCCGCATGTGGGCAGACCTGGGTGAACACAGGTCCTGCAAGGACGGGACTGAGATTGGCTGGGATGCAAACTACTGGGATGTTACCAGTCCCAACGCCAAAGAAACGGACCATTCTCTTCCATGTGGTGAGAAAAACAGACATATTTATTAACTTTTACACGCATGACTGATTCTTTTTGCTAATGTTTGAACTGCATTTGTAACTGAAAGCAGGATATTGTTCAGATTAACTCATTTTACATGAATGCAATAGATTTTTTTAGTTTAAAGTAAGGGATTCATGTAGGGAACATTTAATTTAGCTACAGCTAAGTTCTTCGTCTTTCTTCTAATCCCATTCAAACTTTAAGATTTTAAAATAAAAAATAAATACTTCATTAAAATGGTAGAATATTAAAACATACCAAATAACACAAAATTTAAGTCTCAGTTTATACTAACATCAAATCTAATTTATTACAATAACTAAACTCATGTTTTTAGTTCCAGATATAAAGGCAGCAACTTCAAAGCTAATTTAAAAAAAAAACACCAAACACATTGTTAATTATTAAATAAAAAACAAAACAAACATTTTGTAAAGTTTGTATTAACACAATAAGTGGTAGCTAAACATGACAATTAAAATGAGGGTGAAGCATATTCTCCAATCAGCAGAATTGCTAGTAAATAAACAGAGCTAGCTAATTCGGAGTTAGCTCATTTTGAGGAAAGAAGGGACAAAAATAACAGATGTAACTAAAACTGTATTAATTTAATATCCATAATGGGCCTCACTTTTTTTTAAAGTTACTATGCAGAACATTTTTACTAACCCAGCATGAGTTTCCTCTGTTTGTTCATCTTTATATGCTATAGTTAGCATTTTAGCTTGTTACAGCTGGTTAGAAAAGCAGAAACTTAAAAGAGTAATTTCAGTAAAAGTACAAGTAACTCCTGGAACTGTCTGGGGTCTCTTTATTGGTAAAGATTGTGGAAAAAATAAGTAAAAGCTGAAACTTCTTGCTTCAGTTGATGCACAAGCTAGTGTTAGCGCTTTGCTTAGCTAGCTGCTAAAGGCAGCTTGACAATTAGGAGTTTAAAACACCTACAGCTGAAACTGAATGTATCACTCTTTTATTTTGCCTATTCCCCAACACAATACTGCAATCACTTTCAGGCTTTGGTTTCATTTGTTCTTCAAAAGCCGATTACTGACAACAACAAAGTCCCATTAAGTTTTTCTACACTGCTACGTTTTATCCTTGGGGTTTTAGAGAAAATACTGCATGCAAACCCTCAACTAACTTATTTTCTTCTCTATGTCCTTAGCAGTGCATGTTTTTAGAGCATGTTGAATGTTGCATGTCTATTTGTTTTGTAGACCACAAGAGATTGAGACGAGATACAAATCCAAGCAATGCCACAGCGAGTGGTGTGGACTCAGGTGACTTTTTAAAAAAATGTTTTGTAATGATGCCTCTTGTATGTTTTCACATTTTGTCACGTTACGACCACAAACTTCAGTGTATCTGACATTGTTTGTGATAAACTAACATAAACAAGTGCATAGTTACAATAATTATGAAGTGGAAGTAAAAGGATGTTTACATTTTTTTTTCTCGCCTCGGTTCCATATTGGTTACATTTGTGAAGTATACATTAGCAGTTGATGTGTTAGCACATTAGTTCTCTAATTAAAGCTAAAAACATTAGATGTTATCTTAAAAGTGTGGCATTCATCCTTATTTACGCTGATATGGATGAACGCCACACTTTTAAGATTTGAAACAAGGATCTTTCACCTTGATTCTTCCAATTGTGAGCTAGTTCATGGTCCAATCCCAGTAAAACCAATTGACGTTTGTGCTTCTAATATCACAAAATGTAAAAAAATCTTTTAAAGGTAGGATTATTCTTGCGAAAAGGTGTAAATTTGTGAATAAATTAGAGTTACGACATTTGTGTTTATCCCTGCATCAATGTAAAGTTAAGTATGCATATTTAACTTTACATTTATTTAAAGAAATGACTTCATGACGTAACAGGAAAACATTAAATAATAGATGTGATTAACAGTCTTTAAGTGCAGAGCAGACATAATGACGATATCTTTTGTTTCAGTCATTACCAGTGGAGCTGGAAGCAGTCAAGTGTTTCCTGCAGGTAAAACTCACCTTTAGACAATACGTACTTATACTTTCACACAATTCTTCACACTAACCATTCACTTAAAATTTTTCCTTTTTAATTTTCTCTATCTCTCATTTGACCTGCAAAAAGTCATGAGTGTGCAGTAAAATCTGCACTAATTCGACTCCATGCTACCTAACCTGCACTCTTAAACCTTAACCACAGGTTCCATTATCAAGCTGTTTAGTTTTATACAACAAGTTAACTGACTAAAAAGATTACCTGTAAGAGTTTTGCTTTGAAGAGTCATTGGAGGGAATTTTTACAAAAATATAAAATTGTAAGTGAAAAAATGGTGAAGGAAATCAATTAGGCAATTTTTCAGTGTTTTGCACAATATTGACATTTTACATTATCAATATCTATTGACAATATTAAAAAAATTATGTTATTTTATGAAAAAAGCATTATTTACATGTTTGTTGAAAGTATCCGCCTTCTACCGGTGATAACTAGAAACAACCAATCAGAGCCAGGAGGCGGATCTTAGCGCTGACAATCATGACCGTGTGTACAGCTTCTTCCTGTCAGCAGAGCCTCTCGTAAATGCTAATGCTACCTAGCATGTCCACCGACAACATCGGATAAACAGTTTGTCCGTAACTGAGTTATTTCTCTACCATCAGCACATTTAACAGCGTGTTCACAAGCTTGATTGGCAGCACTAAGACCCGCCTCTTGGCTGTGATTGGTTGTTTCTTCAGATAGCAATAGCAGCTCAGGGAGGAGGTGGAGGAGATCGATTTGTTTTTTTTTTTTTTACAGATTATCTGTCTCAACATGGTGACAGTTTTGTGGTAACTTTTATAATGTCTGCACATCATCCTAATGACTCCTAAGATCAAGAAAATTCATTTAGGAGGCAAAAATTTTAATGTTAGTAACAAATAAATATACTTACACACCAAACTATGACCATTTTATTCATATGTTATGTGGGACCAATACAAAGTAGCGTATACTTGTGAAGTGATTGGCTCTCTAACCAGCTAGCATTACACTCTGCAGGACCTACAGCTATTGTAAACATGATGTAAAAGATATGAGGGATGGTTCTGGTATCGGATTATTCACGTGAGAAAATCTGCTTGAAGGCTTTGGGAAAGTACCTGACCGGAACTATGTCTTCTTTCCTATCAAACTGCAATATAGGATTCACTGCCTGAGGATAACAACGCTTTAGGAACAATATTTCCTGTTATAAGAACCAATTTGTCATTTTTTGTTTTGTCATCTTCAGAAAGGAACATTTCTTGTGTGATTTACAGCAGAGATGATCATTGTTTTTCAGCAAAGACCCACTTTGACCACTGAATAGCAACAGTTTTCACTATTCAGCACAGGAAGTGGTAGCAGAAGGATGTAGCAACGTGGCGCCGCAGAAAATTTCCAGAAGCCACAAAGAATGTTATTTCTTTGTGGGGAACCAACATGTTGCCTGCTGAACTATTCTGAAAGAAGAGCACAGAAATTAAAATAACAGCTAAAACCAAAAATATACTTGTTTTCTAAAGTTAGCTATGCTAATGTTAGCATAGCTGCAAGGCTAGCTGCTACAGGAAGTAAGAACAGGAAGCAGTCATGAAAAAGTGTTCTTCATCTACAGATTTCTTAAATATTTGAACAGTTTTTAATATCAGACAAAGATAAATGAAGAAAATAAAAGAGGAAACCGTGTTAGCGTTACCTCAGAATTTACCATTAAAAAAAATCTTTAACTTTTACATATCAAACATTTTCTACAAAAAACGTATGAATTTCAAATGTTGGAAATTTTCTAGAAAATTTCTGAGATTAATCACAAAATATCTGAGTTTTTTTTATCTACATTGACCCCAATGCAACGTTGTAAAAATCCCTTTCAGGTTTTGGATCTACAATAAATATCTACTTTATTTGCTTGATTTTAGTTGTTTTTTTTTTGTCTTGCGACTAATTTTGAGACGATAATTTTGGCCCATCTGGCAAAAAGTCTGGACACCCCTGATTTAGATGATGTGTCATGGTGGGGCATTTGGGCCCAGGGCACTAAATATGCCAGGACCGCCACTGGTCTGCGCGTTATAGGACACTGTTACAGAGTTTGACTGATGATTTATTTGATTTCAGAGACCAGTTACTCAGAAATCACGTCTCCAGCAGTGGTGAGAACCACAACACCTGACAAACGTTCAGCCAATCAGGTCGCACTAAGCACCAGGGTTCATCCAATCACAGCGCTGCCTGCAGAACAAAGCACAATTGCAGGTTGGTCTACATTCAGGAAATATTTAGCGCATAAATAAGAATGTAGGTGAGTTTTTCATGTAAAGAACAAAATGTTATCATTTATTGTCTTTCATGAACTCAAGTTACCTGTGACATCAGTCAATTATGTTCCAACAAAAGTAAGAATCACTCACTTTTGTCCAATCTGTTCCTTTTAAATGAACATTTTTATAGCTTTATGTACTTTTTTGTCCTTTAGGTGCTTACTACTGGATACCCATGAGTGTGAAAGCTGAGCAAAGCAATAAAACAGAACAAGACCTCCGTAATCTGGTGAGAAGAAAAACGTCATGCACGTGTTGATGGGTTTCTGAAGTGCTGAATCTCACATTTAAGTACTGTAAATGTCATATTCCCACAAACCGGTCTCACCAGAACCAAGTCAGCACCACATTCCTGCTTTATTATGAGCCTAAAGGCAATTTTAAAGTGACCTGACAGCTTAGATAGCAGCTGCTGACATTTACCGCCCTGCTCCTCCTTTTCTGTTAAAAAAACTGAAAAAATAAAATAAAATAAAATGAATTTACCTTTTATATCAGTACATTTACTTAGTGGGAGGAAAATATACCAAGCTTCCTGTTGCTATAAAGTTGTACAACCTTAATTTTGCTGATGTGACAGAACTTCTGGTGTCTTCACACCTGTTAAGCTTTTTGTCAAATATATTTGAACTTCTGCGATTGTAGGTGATGTAGACCAACTCAAAGTAGTGTCTGAGAATAAATAATGAACGTTTTTCATCATATACCCTAAATAAAAATCTGAATTGGATATACACATCCATTCAATTAATTAGAATATTAGTGAAAAGTTTATTTATTTCACACTATACAGATTAATTACACCCAAACTGATGTTTTCAAGTGTTTGTTTCTGCAGAACATTGCAGGACAGAACCATCAAATTTTGAATTTAGGATAAAAAAGTAAAAAGATGTGATGGCATGCAACGGTTTGAAGCGAAACCAAACACTGCAGGGTTCAGATTGTTTTTCTTTATTCAACTTTATGATTCAATAAAGAAGAAAAATGTTCTCAATAAAAACATTTCCTCTCTATTGGATCACAGTGTTCAGGAATGAGGAACAAACCTGGACGTCTGCAGCCAGACAGTTCAGCAGGCCGGCCTTTTGTGTTTTTGCAGATGTTTTGCCTTTAGCTGCAGAAATACAACAATAATTGACCAAAGAAACACAATTTAATTACACAACTACCATAAAATATTCTGGTTTACTGTTTCAGCTGCAGATGGAAACCAACAGTGTCTCCATTTATCTGCTTCTGTCTCTCCGTCTTTCACTCAGGTGTCAAAAGCGTTTGACTGTAACAGCACCAGCAATGAGGCAGGATTCAGCAACTTCTGTGAAGCTAACGGGCAACTTCAGGTCAGATTTCTCCACAAACATGGCAACACATCTCTGATTTTCACTTCTGTAAACCAGACACAATGGCGTCATTACAGGTCGTGGAAGTGACATGCAGAGCAAAACCTGCCGCCACTGAAAGGTAACGATAAATCCGTTTAGGTGTCTGAAAATACGCCGGTAAAATTTCCCCGTAATGGTTTGGATGCATTTTGTTTTGCAGCCAGACGGTGTGCAACGTGTTGCTGTTCCTCAGCCGTGCCATGTCAGCATGCGACCTGCAGCATGCTGGGAACGCCGCACTGCAGCGCGCCGGAGGATCGCTGCAGGCAAACATCACAGGGAATGTGGAGAGAGTCGGTGAGCTGAGATTTTAAATGTTTGAATCAAACATGTTAAAGGAACATGGGTGGGAAATAAATCTATTACATTTATTTCTGCAGGACATTTCATCAACAAGGCAGTTCAAAGTGACTTATATCATAGAAACACAAAAATAAAAACATCACGCAGCCACCAATTAAGAAACGAGTAACAAAAATTACATCAAATATATTGATTAACGTTTAATTTATAGTTGTTCAAAAGCAGCTAAACAGGTTTGTTTTTAACTTTGATTTAAAGGAACTCAGTGTTTAGCAGTTCTGCAGTTTTTGGGAAGTTTGTTCCAGATTTGTGGTGCATAGAACCTGAATGCTGCTTCTCCATGTCTGATGACACGCTCTATCTTCCTGGTTTTAGTCAGAACGCCAGCAGCAGCGTTCTGGATCAGCTGCAGCTGAAGGATTGATTTGTTTTAGTCAGACGTTGTTGCAGTAATCAATGCGACTAAAGATAAACGCATGGATGAGTTTCTCTAGATCTCACTGAGACACCTTTTATCAAGGATGCAACTTCTAAACTTCTGATTATTTATGTCTGGATTGCAAAAACACAAAATATTACCAAGTAGTTTTGGTTTAGTTTCTACTGCAAATATCTTTGTACACTTAAAATATGAGAAAACTAACTTGCAGATAACTTTTCAGCAAGAAAAATTAGCTTGTTTTAAGTCGGTAATTCCTTAATATTGATGAAAAAGTACAGGTTACATTGGTAGATTGTTTCACTTATAACAAAAGATTTTTTCCATGTTTTTAGTGAAATTAGCCTCTATATTTAGCTGCAAAGTTACTTTTAAGGTAGTTTTCTCTTATTTCAAGTGTACTAAGACATTTGCACCAGAGACTAAACTGAAAATACTTGGTAAGGTTTTGTGTTTTTGCAGTGTACTATAATTATCCCAGCTGTCTGACCAAAATAAAGCAAAGTTTGATCATTTGAGTCATAAAATTGTTTATGCAGAATATATTGGAGCAGCAAGACTTCGCTGTAAATTAGTTCTTTAGCTTGAATTACAACAGAGAACAATTCTGGAGGTTTCTCCAACAGTTTGTGAAATAAATTAGAATAAAAAATTTTTTATTAAATGCAGTGTTGGCACACACTGCTCCAAATTAACATTTAGCTTCTGTTCTGCAAACATGCCACATTATGTATGCATTCAAACTGGACCCAAAGTTTGCACATGGAAGCACATCCACCTTTATGTAAAAACAAACTCTATAAATTTACACACAAACATCCAACTTATTCAGTAGCAAATGTGAGTAAAATTAAGTTCAGTGTGGTCCAAATCTGTGAAAGTTGATCAAGATAATAGAAAAATGAAAGATTTTTCTGTTTTTCTTCCACATCAGGAAGAACGCTCTGTGAGGACGGGTTGCCCTCTAGTGGTGACTTTGTGCGCTGCACGTCCACGTCGTCTTTGGATGAAATCTGTCGGTTGAACAGGACCACTAATGTCACATGGTGAGCAGTAACTCCAGTTTCACTCTGTTTAATTAATCCACGCTCTGTGTTTAACACGTTTCTCCTCCAGTTCTGTCTTAGAGACAAACTCTGTGGCGACTCCACAACAGGCTCCAAACACCTGCAGCGGTTTGTGTAATTTATTCTGCTGTGTTGCCAGAACAAATCGACTTTTGCCTCTGATGTTTCTCATCAAGGTTTTTCTGCTTCTCAGGGACGACTCCTCGCTTCTGCAACTGCTCTGCTTTCTGTGAAACTGAAAGTAAGACGAGAGAAATATCTTTAATCTGGGTTTTGTTTTGTTAGAGAAGTTAAAATCAAGGTTGGGCATCATTTTGTGTTTACTCCTGTGGTTTTTATTTTTGGTTTACTAAGGAATCAAACTCTCAGGGATAAATACTCCATAGTTCAGTCACTACATTCTCAGATTCTCCCCCAGATTATTCAGGATAAAGTATGAAACAATATCAACAGCTCTGATATTAGCAGTTCATTATTTGAGTTTTTAAGATGCCATCCTGTTGCTCTATCTAATTGCTAATTGGTTACCCATCATAGATATTGTTACAAAGTAAAAATCAGAGGGAATATCTGTCCAAACAATGCGTCACTAAACAAATCTTGTCTTTTTTTTTTGAGAATGGCAGCAAGAATGCTCTAAATTTCCTGTAGCATGACCCTAAAAACCTGCAGCAAAATTTTAAAAACAATGTTGGATTTTTCTACCACCTCCCAGGTATTGAGGTACAACAGCGTAATAAAGCCATTGTAGATGAAAGTGGAACATTTTCAACTTTTGAAACTAAGAAACTTCCATGTTTTTCCAGAAAATTTTGTGAGTTTTTTGATGAAATTTTACTCCTTTTCCCCTGTCCACAAAGGCCCCGATATGCCGTTGTAGCGTTATTTATGACTATTTATGATTATAAGATTATATGACGGCTGATGATTATAAGACGAGAAAATGTGAACCAGGCATTTTGCTGCTGGTATGCATCTCTCATAATCCATCCCTCTTTCTGTTTTCAGGCCAGCTTTATGCTATAAAAATCAAAATCACCAGTAATACAACAGTTATCCACCTCAAACGCTTGGTATGCAAAGTTATTGTACTTTCATAGTTTGTTACATTAAATATCTTCTGAAACTGACTTTCTACTCTTGTTTGATAGTTATTAAAATCTAACATCCTCTCAGTGTGCATCCCGAACTTACAGTAAGTGACTCTATCTGCTTAATCACCAGATTAAGTTTTTATAACTATTGAATGTTTAATCTGTTTGACCAGAACATTCATTATTACCTGAGCACTACATATGAAACGTAGTTAACAACTATACATACAAACCACTGTTTGTTTTCAGGGGAGTCAACTGTTCAGACATCGTAACAAAACACACGGTAAATTTTACTGCAAATAACCTTAAATTACTTATTTATAAGGTAAAAATATCATAATATATGTTGTTTTTTTTATCTAGCGCACTCATCTGGAATGTTACGGGGAAATGAATCAGAGGTAAACATGATGCAATTCAGTCATATTCAAATACTGAATATCGTTGAATTCAAGTGAAACATTATATAGATTTACACTCAGAAAGATGTTTGAAGCTGTTACTTACATTATTTTACAGCTAAAAGAAAACGCCACATTTTAAATTCAAATTTACATCAGAATAATAACAAATATTTTCATACAGAATTGTGTGGCGTAATGAAAAGTATGTTTAATGTTTTCTTGAAGGTTGTTGATTTTAAAAAGGTAATTTAAATCTGAAAAATATTTTAATTTATTGACTGAAGTTGACAGTATGTTGCTTTTTTACTTTTTAGCCTACTTCATGTTGTCAAATAAGTTATTTTTATGCTTGCGAATTGTAAGTTATGATTTTCCCAGAAGAAAATGTCATTTTCACAAAAGTACAGATGGGTTTGGATTGTTTTTGTCCTGGTATAAATGAAATAATCATCTTTTGAGCTTATCTTTGTCATATAAAACATATTCAAAGATTTTAAAACATAAAGTGGGATTAAAAACTGGACAGATTTTAAATACAGGACACACTGAATGCCTGCGGTGGGAGCATAAATTAGAGATTATGAACGTCTCTTCCTGGTTTTTCCAGGTTCTACAGCTGCATGGTGGTGCTGGAAATGTCCGGACCCGTCAATAGCTGCTCCCTCAGTAAACTTGTGCAGCTCCTCATTGAAAAGGAAGAGTTCATAACGACCAATGGCTCACTTTCTCGAATGAGTTAGTGCCTTTATTGTTTTCACATGCATATAAAAACAATGATAATATATAAAAATGTTTTTATATACTTATTGATGAAACTCTCTGTTGCCTCAGTGGTGTGTGGTGGCCCTCCAGATTTGTCTGGTCGCGCCCTGTTGGCGTCCAACCTGAACTGGAGTAAAGCTGACCTGCTTCCCTCGGATGTTTGTCAGCCTGGCTCCACTCTAATAAAATGGTTTGTATTTACACAAAACTTCAAATAAAAACTATAGAAAATGGTTTGTTTTCTTATTTTGGACCAATTCTGGACAAAGTTTTTTCATGCCATTGAGTTTAAGATTAAAAGAGCAATAAGTTTTCCCTCTCTGAGAAAACTTGGAGAGAAGAAACAATAATTCTACCATTTAAAAGCACCAGAAACAGGTTAAATTCTCTGTTAATAAACTCAGTTTACGAGACTTCTACTTACAGCTTCATAGGGGTGCAACACAGGATGTAACAGTACATTCAGTAAACAAGAGTAATACATGTTAACGTTAACTAGATTTTGTTACAGCCCTACATGCTGCATAACACTGCCATTTTCATATGTACCATTAAAAGTAGGAGTGCACCAATTGCAGTTTTCTGGCAGATCTCCAATTACCGATCTTTAAAAAACCTGACCTGCCGATTCCAATTTTGGATAATGTAAATTTTTTTTGTCTTAAATGTTGCTAAATATAACAACAAAAGTCGCTGAGTTGGTAACAGTGGGGTGACCATTGTTAACTGAAAAAGTACAGAAGAGGGCAGATAAGATCAGGGGATAAGATCAACTTCACATGCAAGTATTGGCTGATATCCCAAAATTAAAGAAATTGGTTCCAATAAATTGATGCACCCCTAATTAACACTTCCTATCTTGTTTTGCAATGATCCTAAATTAGCAAAGCTAGCAGATAGAATAACAACAAGTTATCTTAAATCACTAAACAGTCTCTTAACTTCTGTTTTTTTTTCTGTCCACAGTGAAGCTAATGAGACACTTGCTGTTCTCCTGGCGGACAGTTGCCCCCCAGATCCTAAAACGAAAAGCACAACTCAGTCTAACAGCCTCACTTCACCAACATCTGTGACCCACACAATAGCAAACGCTGAGCAAAAACAGCTGACATGGTCTCCAAACACAAGTTTCTCTCCACCAAACAACTCAACATTGCACAGCTTAACATCGGCTGCCGGATTTTCTAAGAATACCACAGTCGACTACAAAATATCAACCAATCAAACAGTGTTTACTACTGCTAGTTTTAGTGAAACAAAAAACAACAATGTATCTACAACTGGTGCAATCCACAATCAGACAACAGCAATTACAACAAGCCTCCTTACATCCACTAAAACTACAACTCAACCGCTCCTTAGTTCTGCACCTTCAACTAGTGTCCTACCATCCAGTGGAACAAAAACTTATGGTACAACTACATCCACTAAACCTACAACTGAATTGCCCCCCAGTTCTGCACCTTCAACCAGTGAGCTTAAATCCAATGAAACAAAAACTTATGTTACAACTACATCCACTAAAACTACAAATGAACCGCCCACCAGTTATGTGCCTTCAACCAGTGCCCTTAAAGCCAATGAAACACAAACTCATGGTCCAACTACATCCACTAAAACTACAACTAACCCACTTCTCAGTTCTGCACCTTCAACTAGTGTCCTACCATCCAGTGAAACAAAAACGGATGGTACAACTACATCCACTAAACCTACAACTGATCCGCTCCTCAGTTCTGCACTTTCAACTAGTGTCCTACCATCCAGTGAAACAAAAACTTATGGTACAACTACATCCACTAAAACTACAACTGATCCGCTCCTCAGTTCTGCACCTTCAACTAGTGTCCTACCATCCAGTGAAACAAAACCTTATGGTACAACTACATCCACTAATACTACAAATGAACCGTCCACCAGTTATGTACCTTCAAGCAATGTCCTCACTGCCAATGAAACAAAACCTTATGGTGCAACTATATCCACTAAAACTACAACTGAATTGCCCCCCAGTTATATACCTTCAACCAGTGAGCTTAAATCCAATGAAACTAAAACTTATGGTTCAACTACATCCACTAAAACTACAACTGAACCGCTCCTCAGTTCTGCACCGTCAACTAGAGTCCTACCTTCCAGTGAAACAAAAACTTCTGCTACAACTACATCCACTAATACTACAAATGAACCGCCCACCAGTTATGTACCTTCGACCAGTGCCCTTAAAGCCAATGAAACACAAACTCATGGTCCAACTACATCCACTAAAACTACAACTAAACCACTTCTCAGTTCTCCACCTTCAACTAGTGTCCTACCATCCAGTGAAACAGAAACGCATGGTACAACTACATCCACTAGACCTACAACTGATCCGCTCCTCAGTTCTGCACCTTCAACTAGTGTCCTACCATCCAATGAAACAAAAACTTATGGTGCAACTACATCCACTAAAACTACAACTGAATTGCCCCCGAGTTATATACCTTCAACCAGTAACCTTAAACCCAATGAAACAAAAAGTTATGCTACAACTACATCCACTAAAACTACAACTGATCCGCTCCTCAGTTCTGCACCTTCAACTAGTGTCCTACCATCCAGTGAAACAAAAACTTATGGTACAACTACATCCACTAAAAGTACAACTGAACCGTCCCCCAGTTATGTACCTTCAAGCAATGTCCTCACTGCCAATGAAACAAAACCTTATGGTACAACTATATCCACTAAAACTACAACTGAATTGCCCCCCAGTTATATACCTTCAACCAGTAACCTTAAACCCAATGAAACAAAAACCTATGGTCCAACTACATCCACTAAAACTACAAATGAACCGCCCACCAGTTATGTGCCTTCAACCAGTGCACTTAAACCCAGTGAAACAAAAACCTATGGTTCAACTACATCCAGTAAAACTACAACTGATCCGCCCCTCAGTTCTGCACTTTCAACTGGTGTTCTACCATCCAATGAAACAAAAACTTATGGTGCAACTACATCCACTAAAACTACAAATGAACCGCCCACCAGTTATGTGCCTTCAACCAGTGCCCTTAAACCCAGTGAAACAAAAACATATGGTTCAACTACATCCACTAAAACTACAACTGATCCGCCCCTCAGTTCTGCACCTTCAACTAGTGTCCTACCATCCAGTGAAACAAAAACTTATGGTACAACTACATCCAGTAAAACTACAACTGAACCGCTCCTCAGTTCTGCACCTTTAACTAGTGTCCTACCATCCAGTGAAATAAAAACCTATGGTACAACTACATCCACTAAAACTACAACTGATCCGCCCCTCAGTTCTGCACCTTCAACTAGTGTCCTACCATCCAGTGAAATAAAAACCTATGGTACAACTACATCCAGTAAAACTACAACTGAACCGCTCCTCAGTTCTGCACCTTCAACTAGTGTCCTACCATCCAATGAAACAAAAATTTATGGTACAACTATAACCACTAAAACTACAACTGAATTGCCCACCACTTATGTGCCTTTAACCAGTGCCCTTAAAGCCAATGAAACACAAACTCATGGTCCAACTACATCCACTAAAACTACAGCTAAACCACTTCTCAGTTCTGCACCTTCAAATAGTGTCCTACCATCCAATGAAACAAAAACTTATGCTACAACTACATCCACTAAAACTACAACTCAACCGCTCCTCAGTTCTGCACCTTCAAATAGTGTCCTACCATCCAATGAAACAAAAACTTATGGTACAACTACATCCACTAGACCTACGACTGATCCGCTCCTCGGTTCTGCACCTTCAACTAATGTCCTACCATCCAGTGAAACAAAAACTTACGACACATCTAGTGTTACACCCTCCACCAGTCACTTAGCAGTGTCCAACGCAACTACACAGTATGTCTTTACCAACAGTGGAGCAAAAAACGACAATGAAACTACAGCAAACAATAAAAGTACCAAAAGCAACATAGTAGCAAATACTACAAGTAATACCAGTCCTCCCTCTTTTACAAACATACAAAATGTAACATCTCCAACCCATACTCCAATAAAACTGGAGAATGGAACTACAGAGACAAACAATCTTTTAACAGCTGCTGTTTCAAATTACACAAAGCCATATTTAACACTTAGCACCTATGAACAAACTACTGCCTACAATGCTACAACACCCGGCAGAACAGAACATCATGTAGCAACTCCTAGCAACAATAGCACTCTAATTCACAATGATACAACACCCAGCAACAATTACACAGCAGTCAGCAAAGCTGCAACACATCCTGAGAATTACACAAATGTGTACAATACTACAACACCTGGCAAGCAGTACACAACAGTCTATGGTACAACACCAAGCAACAATCACACAACCTACAATCCTCTAACACCTAGCAGTGAAAACACAGCAGTCTACAATACCACAAACCAAAACAATAGTATCCAAACAATGATCCAGAATGCTGTAACATCCAGGGAGAATAATACAACAGTCAACAATGTTACCCAACCCAGCAACAACCACACAACAGTGTATAATGCAACAACACACAGGAACAACAATACAACAGAGTTCAATGCCACAAACCGCAACAACATTCAGACAACCCACAATGCTACCACACTCAGTCAGACAGCAGCCCAGAATGCCACAACACCAACCAACCATTACACAACACTCAGCAATCCCACAACACTCACTGACAATCAAACAACTGTAGAAAATTCCATAATACCCAGCAACAATCATACAACATTCTATGCTACTATAAAACCCAACAACAATTACACAACAATCCGCAATCCTACAACACCCAGCAACAATAACACAGAACTCTATAACACAACACCCAGCAACAACCACACAACATTCTATAGTGCTACAACACTCACAGACAATCAAACAATTGTCTACAATGCAACAACACCCAGCAACATTCCCAAAACACCAAACAGTAACACAACATTCTATAATGCTACAACACTCACAGACAATCAAACAGTGTACAATGCCACAACAACCAGCATCGATCACACAACACCGTCCAATCCTACAACAAACAGCCATAACACAATGTTCTACAATGCTACAACACTCACTGACAATCAAACAACTGTAGGCAATTCCACATTGCCCAGCAACATTCACACAACCTACAAGTCCACAACACCAAACAACAGTAACACAACATTCTATAATGTCACAACACCAAGTAACAATCACATAACACCCTTCAATTCTACAACACGCAGCAATAGCCACACAACACTCTACAGTCTTACACCAAGCAACAATTACACAACACCCTCCAATCCTTCAACAAGCAACAATAACACAACACCCTCCAATCCTACAACAAGCAACAACAACACAACACCCTCCAGTCCTACAACAGCAAGCAACAATAACACAACACCCTCCAATCCTACAACAAGCAACAATAACACAAAACCCTCCAATCCTACAACAAGCAACAATAACACAACAACCTCCAATCCTACAACAAAAAGCAACAATTACACAACACCCTCCAGTCCTACAACAAGAAGCAACAATAACACAACACCCTCCAATCCTTCAACAAGCAACAATAACACAACACCCTCCAGTCTGACAAGCAACAATAACACAACACCCTCCAATCCTACAACAACAAGCAACAATTACACAACACCCTCCAATCCTATAACAAGCAACAATAACACAACACCATCCAATCCTACAACAAGCAACAATTACACAACATCATCCAGTCCTACAACAAGAAGTAACAATAACACAACACCCTCCAATCCTACAAGCAACAAAAGCACAACACCCTCCAATCCTACAATAAGCAACAATAACACAACACCCTCCAATCCTACAACAACAAGCAACAATTACACAACACCCTCCAATCCTACAACAAGCAACAATAACACAACACCCTCCAATCCTACAACAACAAGCAACAATTACACAACACCCTCCAATCCTACAACAAGCAACAATAACACAACACCCTCCAATCCTACAACAACAAGCAACAATTACACAACAACCTCCAACCCTTCTACAGGCAACAATAACACAACACCCTCCAATCCTACAACAAAAAGCAACAATTACACAACACTCTCCAGTCCTACAACAAGCAACAATAACACAACACCCTCCAATCCTACAACAAGCAACAATAACACAACACCCTCCAATCCTACAATAAGCAACAATAACACAACACCCTCCAATCTTACAACAAGCAACAATAACACAACATCCTCCAATCCTACAACAAGCAACAATAAGACAACACCCTCCAATCCTACAATAAGCAACAATTACACAACACCCTCCAATCCTACAATAAGCAACAATAACACAACACCCTCCAATCCTACAATAAGCAACAATAACACAACACCCTCCAATCCTACAACAACAAGCAGCAATAACACAACACTCTCCAGTCCTACAACAAGCAACAATAACACAACACCCTCCAATCCTACAACAAAAAGAAACAATTACACAACACCCTCCAATCCTACAATAAGCAACAATAACACAACACCCTCCAATTCTACAATAAGCAACAATAACACAACACCCTCCAATCCTACAACAACAAGCAACAATAACACAACAAGCTCCAATCCTACAACAAGCAACAATAACACAACACCCTCCAATCCTACAACAAGCAACAATAACACAACACCCTCCAGTCCTACAAGCAACAATGACACAACAACCTCCAACCCTTCTACAGGCAACAATAACACAACACCCTCCAATCCTACAACAAAAAGTAACAATTACACAACACCCTCCAATCCTACAACAAGCAACAATAACACAACACCCTCCAACCCTTCTACAGGCAACAATAACACAACACCCTCCAATCCTACAACAAAAAGCAACAATTACACAACACCCTCCAATCCTACAACAACAAGCAACAATAACACAACATCCTCAAGTCCTACAACAAGCAACGATAACACAACACCCTCCAGTCCTACAACAACAAGCAACAATAACACAACACCCTCCAATCCTACAATAAGCAACAATAACACAACACCCTCCAATCCTACAACAAGCAACAATAACACAACATGCCCCAGTCCTACAATAAGAAGCAACAATAACACAACACCCTCCAATCCTACAAGCAACAATAACACAACACCCTCCAATCCTTCAACAAGGAGCAACAATAACACAACACCCTCCAGTCCTACAACAAGAAGCAACAATAACACAACACCCTCCAATCCTACAACAACAAGCAACAATAACACCACACCCTCCAAGTCTCTCACACTCATTGACAATGAAACAACTGTCTACAATGCCACAACACCAAGCAACAACCGCACAGCACTCTATATTGCTACAACAGCCAGTTACTTAATGGAACACAAGACAACAACTATCAACATTCATACAACAGACCAAACATCCAGCAGGAGTTACTTACCAGAAAGCAATGCTCCAACACCCAGCAGCACCTATGCAACAGAGCACCAAGTTACAACCAGAAACAATCACGCGACAGCCTACGAAGCTACTCAACCTAGCATCAATTTGACAACCTTACACAAACCCAACACGTCAAGCAACAATTACACAACAAATCCGAACATAGCAACCATCTCCAGCAATTTTACAAATATGTATAATACTACACTAAGACATGATTTAACAACTGCATCACCCAATAACCCAACTAGCAAAGCTGTAGCAGTACGCAACACAACTAAACATGATGATTCCACCACTTTGTACACTACAACTAAGTCTTCTATCAATTACACAACAGCAACTGAACCACCTCATAAGGCAACGACTTTCTTCAGCACAACTATTGCACCAGTTGTAGAACCACAACAAAACACAACCTCTGCCAAAAGCACGACAGTTGTAGCAGCTACGACAAAAGTTACCAATACTACACGTCCACACTTTACTACAGAAAGTAGGACTTCAGTTCCTGACAACACAAAACCAACAGAAGCTTCTTTTATTAACCGGACTGAAAACCAGACCACAGTCAGTGTGACTCGCTTGACAACTGTACCCAAAAATTACAGCAGCTCCACCGCAGTTGTCAGCACTGTTCAAGAGAATAAACCATTAAGTTACAACTCAGCGACTCCTGTCATTGCTGCCACTACTTCTACACCTACGACCGCGCACAATCCAACAAATCAAAGCACAACTACAACTAAAGAGTCTTCATCCGCTACGCAAACAACTCTCCTGACCACCAAAACTACAACAACCACAGTGGCCAGTGAGTAAAGATTATATCTTCTAATTTTTAGTCAGAGTTTTGTAGAACAAAAAGAAAACCATCAAGGTTTCTAACTTATTGGGTTGATCTTTTTGTTTTTTGAGGGACGGGAACTACTTTGACAACCACTGTGAATTCCAGTACAAGTGCGAAAAGTAAGGAGGAACAGGCAAATCAGTTGTTGAATCAAACAGAAGATGTGTCTAAGCTAAACTCTTCTCAGGTGAAGCAACTGCTGAACTGAAATTCTGTTGTTCTTGTAAAATATGAGAGTATAGCTTTATTTACACATATTTCAGGTGTCTAAATTGTTGGATGACCTGAAGGAAATTCTGGTGGGCCCAACTGTATCTCAATCAGTGGGACAAAAAGTCCTTGATGTCATAAGCAACCTCATAAATGGTGACCCAGAGGTTCTGTCTGGATCAACAAATAGGTCTGACTGATATACGCCTCAAACACCAACTCATGACTACAGCCATTATTATTCTTTATAATGTGTTTTTTTGATTTGTTGATGACAGATTGATTCATATGGTCGATAATTTGGCTCTTAAGCTGGAAGTTGCCGACATCGCCGTCTTGTCCTCAGCCTCTCTGGTTCTGGCAGTAAAGACAGTGGACTGGACCAACTTTCCTGAAACCTCTGTTGAGATTTTAGACATCAATGATGTACAGGTAATCCATAAAAGACTTGTTCATTTTAAATGTTTACATACTGCAAAAACACAAAATGTTACTAAGTATTCTGATCTAGTTTCTAGTGCAAATATTTTAGCACACTTGAAATAAGACAAACTAACTTACAAGTAACTTTTTGGCAAGAAATAGAGGCTTTTTTCAGTAAATAGTTCCTATAAAATGGAAATATTGTCTTATTATAAGCAAAATAATCTGCAATTTTGCTAGAACTTTTCCATCAATATTGAGAAACTACTTAAAACAAGCCTCTATTTATTGCAAGAATGTTGCTTTTAAATTAATTTGTCTTACTTGAAGTGTACTAAAATATTTGCAGTAGAAACTAGACCAAAAATACTTGGTAAGATTTTGTGTTTTTGCATATCATGGTATACATATGTTCCAAATATTTATCAGTTCCAAACCATTTTTTAAAGTATTGTTTATAGTCTTCTCGTGGTTTCATGTGTTTTTATTAGCCTAATAGACAATATCTGTCATCTGGAGGTTGATTAAGGTCCTGATTTACTTTGTAGGACACAGATAGACACTTTCACTAGGAATACTTGACAAACAGACCTGAGTTTGAGACTGAAGTGCTTAAAACAGTAAATTAAATGGTTGGTTAACAGGTACAAAATGGATCCATAAAGGGGTGACACTGCAGAACTTATGTACAAAACCAGGTACGAATAAGTCTGAAGTCTATAAGAAAAGTATTTAAATTGTATTAATGGTAGAGCTTTAACTGTTCCTAGTTGCTAATTTAAAAAAGCTGGACATTTATGCTAGTGTGTGAGCCATTTACCAGACTTCCACCAACACTGAGCAGCAATGAACCTCAAACAGATAAAGTTGGGCTCCATTTCTGAAGATTTACCATTAATCCCATTTACAACAAGAGGAGTAAGAGACAATCTTACAGCAACAGATGTCCTTATTACTGTTATTGGGAAGTTAGGAAACTTTGGTTATTCTGGTTTTAATCTTGACCTAACACCGACCTCATGTCAAAAGTCTGCGATTTGAACCAGTTAGGAACGATGTATTATGCATCAAGTCAGTTCTGTATTTTGCTTTTGCCTTTTTTCTCCAGCTCCGACGTGTCAGGAGTTCCCGGGTCAAAAGGTCAGCTCCTGCTCTGGGCTCAGTGGACTTGCCCTCCTCCATAACATCAGGTCTCAGTCATGAAGAGAAGCAACAGGCCAGCAGAGTCCAGTTCACTTTCTACAAAACAAATTCCCTCTTTAAGGTACATTTCTGCTGATGGGCTCACTGGTTTTAAGTTTGTTCACATTTTGTCATCATAAAACCGGATTTCAATGTATTTTATTGGAGGTTTTGTAGAATAGACCAACACAAAGGAGGGGACAGTTGTGTAGATGAAGGAATACATTTGCATATAACTTTCATGACAAGTCTTTTCATTTATCTTTGCAGCAGCTTTGCACATTTCCAAAATAAGTCCAACGTCTTTGAGATATTAAAGCAGAAACTTATAAGCATTTTTAGAGGGGATCTCAAGTATTCGCAGATTTTAATTTTACATAGTTTGCCTAAACTCTATAAATACTACATTGACAGTTGCAAGAACTGCTCCAGATTAATTCAATTTGTTTGCAAACACTGCAGTTAATCATTCAAGAAAATATTTTTGACTCAGTTCAGGATGTAAAACCCTGCTCATATATTCAACTTTGAGACATGTTTGATGAAAAAACTCATTTTATTTTGCAGGATTCCAGTTTAGACAACCAAACGGCTGTCAGTCCAGTTCTCGGGTCCAGTGTGGCTAATCTGTCCATCAGCAACCTGAAGGAGAACATCACGTTTACCATCACTCACAGCAATTTAACTCAAGTGAGTATTAATGCAAAAAATACACAGATAAAGCCTTCAAAACAGAATTTACAAGTAACATCAACGTAAGCTCATAATAAAGCTAAATTCTGTCAACAGACTTCTTTTTCCCGTTTTAAAATCCTGCTTTCTGTTTCTTGGTTGGCAGGATAACGTCACATCATGTGTCTTCTGGAATTTCACAAAGAAAAGTGAGGGCAAACATTCAGGTCCATTAGGAGCTTTAGAAAACCGACATTGACTCAACATCAACTTTTTTTTTTGTTTCAGACGGTTCAGGGGGCTGGGATGACACCGGCTGCTTCGTCGTCAGCGCCACTCCTGAATACACAACCTGCAGCTGCAATCATCTCACCTCCTTTGCGATACTGCTGGTATTTCTAAACGTTTCTCCTTTTACAAAATAATACAAAGGTGTGACCTAGTTATGTCTGATTATTTTGTGTCTGTTTGCACTTTAAACAGGATTTATCCAGAGAGGGAATACCTAACCCACAGCAGGCCATGATATTGACTTTCATCACCTACATTGGATGTGGAATATCTGCGGTTTTTCTAGCCGTCACCCTGATAACATATATGTTATTTGAGTAAGAACACTACACTGCAAAAACACAAAATCTTACCAAGGATTTTTGGTCTAAAAAATGTCATGTTCTAATTATAATCACAAAAAATATTTTATTTTTACATACTAAATAAACAAAATAAGCATACAGTATTTCAATGAAATACACAAAGTAGTCAGATACCTGTAGCTTTTTTTCCAAGTTTGCCAGATTAAAAACAAAACATACACTTACAATTTCCATTTTAAAATTTTAATTGTATCATTTTTGAACAACCTGGCATCAGTAAAAATGTCACCAATGTTGATTTTATGCTACCGTAGGTCAACATGCAAGTGCTAGCCTAGATGCAATCATTAGTATTTTAGCTAGTTTGAACTTTCTATCTTATTTTACCTTAAAAAAAAATAATAATAATAATAATTTCCCTGCTGGGATGAATAAAGTAATTCTATTATTCTATAAACTGTTGTGACCTTCTAATTTAGCTTTGTAAGCACTGTTTTGCACTGATTTCTAATACTGTTTAGGTGGGATGTTTGCATTTTCACCAAAAACATTCAGTAAATAGCATCCACACTGCATTTTCTGTGAAAATGCTAATTTTCTAGCTTTGCACTTAGAATCAAGGGCTGCCCAAAATAATTCCGAGGGCTGCAAATGGCTCCTGGGCCTCACTTTGGACACCCCTGTTCTAGTGCAAAGACTTAAATAAGACACACTAACTTACAAGTAACTTTTCAGCAAGATATATAAGCTTCTTATGTCACTCAAACTACAGACTTCTACATCTCCGTTGGTCATTTCTGTAAGTAATGATGAATCTGTCTTTGCAGAAAACTCCTCCGTGACATTCCAGCCAAGATCCTGGTCCAGCTCTGCTTGTCCCTCCTGCTCCTCAACCTGGTCTTTCTGCTGGACGGCTGGCTGTCCAACTACAAAAACGTCAACCTGTGCATCAGCACTGCCTTTTTCCTGCACTACTTCCTGTTGTCCTCGTTCACGTGGGCGGGGCTTGAAGCTCTGCACATGTACCTGAGCATCGTGCGCGTGTTCACGCCCTACCTGAGTAAATACATGCTGAAGTTCTCCCTGATGGGTTGGGGTAAGAGATGTTTAAATTAGGCTCCAAAAGTTAAATGTGTTTATTTTTTATTGTACTGACAACCATTTTTGTCTAATTACTGTGGCTACCAGGTATCCCTCTCATTGTGGTGGTCATTATTGTAGCAGTGGACAAAAACAACTATGGTCTGGTTCCAAATGGAAAATACGAAGATGGGACGTCTGACAAGTTGTACGATTTTTATTATTTTTCTCCAGTTTCTCCAACATTCAATCATCTAACATGCAAAAATATCCATAAAATTGCAGCTGCATTTTCTTGGGAATATTTATGTTAAGATATTGGTAGTGTAAGCAAATTCAAAATAAAGGATTCACTGTCTTATGGTGCTACAAACTCTATAAGGTTTTGCTGCTAGGTTTAATCACAGTTGATAATATTCCTTATCCTAAACAACACAGATGAACAAAAAACTTCAAATTGTTACTACTATTATAACTACGCAAAACTAAACATAATTTCTTAATATGGAATGTTTTTAAATGGAGCCTTCCTACTTTTCTAACCTTCTGTACCAACTAGCTGTTCTGCTAACGCTAATGTAAGAACAAGATTATGCTACTATTACAACTACGCATAAGTAACATAATTCTTAAGATGAAAAGTTTTAAAGTGAAACGTTTCCACTTTTCTAATTGTTCCAATTAGCTGTTCTGCTAATGCTAATGCTAGGCATTTGTAAACAAGAACAGGATTTGGTGTTAATTTTTATTCATTCATAATATACACATTTAATTTAATTTCAAGCAGCTGTTATTTAATCAATACATAGAACATAAACCAGCCCACCAGAATGAAAGCTGTAACTTCTGGAAGTTACTTTATTTTTGCTTCATTTAGATACGCTAAAACGTATGAAACAAAAGCTACAACTTGAAATTTTATTTCAATAAAAATACTTTTAACCGTTTTATAGCTTACTTTAGCAGCTAGTTGTGCTGTAGAGCTATAGCTAGTTTGCATGATAATTAGAATTCAAATAGTTTCAACTACAGCAACACTAAAAGTAGCAAGCTACTTTTGTTTGAGCTAGTAGTTAGCTAGCACAAACAAACAAAAACATTTGTGTAAAGGTGTCTTTGCTCGTAATCTACGTGGAAACACAAAGAATAATGTCTAAATCTTTTTCAAAATGCATCACATTTTGCTTCATAATTTAGAAATTAAGTTTTTATTGGAATGGTAGCATCACAGCCGACTTTATGTTGTTATGTTTGGCTAGCTTCTCTGCTAGCATACCGTCTTTCGCCCACATTAAGCCTGTTTTCGTGTGTGTCTCTGTAGCTGCTGGCTGCGTAATGACGTCGCCTTTTATGTGGGCGTGGTCGCCTACTTCCTCCTCATTTTTGTCTTGTGTCTGGTGGTCTTCATCGTCGTTATGGTCCAGCTGTCCCGGATCAAGAAGCAGAACCCTCACAACCAGTCTCCCAACCGGAGCTCCATGACCGACATCAGAAGCATCATCGGCCTTGTCCTGCTGCTCGGCCTCACCTGGGGCTTCGCTCTGTTTGCCTGGGGAAAAGCCAGGCTCGCCTTTTTATACCTGTTCACCATATGCAACTCTCTGCTAGGTGAGCGCTAATCAGAGCTAATCCACTCTTAATGTTAAGCACAAAACATATCCTTATTTATTTATTTTTAAAACTGCTTTATAATCGATAAAAATGTCTTGTGTAGGTTTGTTTGTCTTCATTTTCCACTGTGCGGTAAAGGAAAATGTCCGCAGGATGTGGAGGACGTTTCTGTGTTGCGGAAATTTGCGTCTGGCTGAGAACTCAGGTGAGCTGCGTTGCAGTTCTCAGCTTCGCCACTAGGTGGCGCCGCCGTTTTGTGAGTAATATTTTGTTCAGGAATCAGTGCCGATCAGCAGAAGTTGTTCTTGGGTAGTTTTATGGTTCTTATGAGAATTTGCGTCCATAAGACTGGTAAGTTACAGTCTATTCATGTTTGAGTTGGATAATATGTGTATTTTATTACTTTGGACGTTTTCAATTTGCCCAGAACAAGCTATAGCTAAGCTAAGTTCTACTCTAAATTGTGGATTCTATTAGATTTAGTTGCTCTTTTTCACTTTATTAACTATATTAGTGACTGAAAGATTAGACTGGAGTAATGAGAATAATGTTTTATTTCATTTACCAAATATAGTTACATTATAAGGGCCTAAAAACACACCAAGAAAACCTGACTTAGATGTAATTGTGTATTTTTCCAAAGAATGGAGCCGGACTGCCACACAGAACAAGTTGTCGGCTGCTACGGCTACAACATCGCCTAATCAACACAGCAACCGTAGCTCCTCCCTCGGCAGCAACCTCACCAACAGCAACAGTATGTGTCGCAGTGCATTTCCTTTTCCTGTCTGTGCAACAACAACATCCCAAATCAATGTTTTTCCTCCCGCCAGGCTCTGTGTTTAGCGGAATATCGGACTTCTCCAACAGCAACGTTGTCCTCATTGAGTTTCGCTGGCAGAGCCCGTCTCTGCAAGGCGAACCCTGATGGGAAGAGATTAGTGAGGCTGGAAGCTAATTGTAGATGAAGTCTAAAAAAGGTTGAATGAAGGAGGAAAATATTTCAAAGCAGAGGAAGACTGAAAAAAGCCAACTTCTACAGGAGACCAAGACATGTCATTATTTCCACAATGAAAGTAGATAGATAAATAGATAGACAGACAGGTGGGCAAATATTTATTTTTTTAATAATACAGGAAGAACATTAGAAGAGGTATGGCTTGTTTATGACTGTAAATTCTAAATATTTCACTGTTAGAGCTGAGACTCAATCGTTTAACTGCAAGTAAGATGATAAGTGTAATAGGAGCCTTTTAGCAGTTTGACTGTCATGATGCTGCTTTGCTGTCAATGAATTTACATAATCATAATAAAACTGTGCCAAACTCAACTACTAACTTTGTATCTGAAGAATTTTGTGCAATTTATGTCTAAATATGCTGTTTAATAGAGAAGCACCAATGCAATTTCCAATACTGACATAGATATCTTAGGTTTAGTATCGCATGATATTGATTTGATAAGTGCTGAATTGACTTAAAACGTTTATTTTTTTAATTAGAAACAGAAATTAATGTACTGAATTATACATTTATTTGATAACTCTGCACCAGTATAGTAGCACAGTTATATTCACCAATAGCTTCACAAATATGTCAAATTGTATTTGTTCAGTCAGTGAAATTAAGACTCAATGTAAAATAAAGAAACTGATAAAAACAATAGATTGACCACCATCATTAAACGTAAAAATAAACTGCAACAAGCCATCTTTCAATTAGGTTTAGCATTTTCTGAACCATTTGAAAGTTGGAAGTGACCCAATTTCTAATTATTTTTCTTAATTCAACCTGTATCTGATCTTTTCGTGACAGTCTGAACAACACAGATCGGAGTTTTTCGATTCCGACCCAGACAACTTGGATATGCGGTTACAAATCCGATAAGTATTTGATCTTTTCAAATGTGACCTGAATCTGAACGGCACTGGTCATGGTCATCCGACCTGAACGTCATCGATGCGCGACAAACGTCATTATTCTGCGCAAGCGGGAAGAAAAACAAACATGGCGGACGATATTGAGGATTAAGCTGTTAATGTTCTGGTTCCGGTCGGACAACAACTTGAAAGTTGTAAGATATGCTACACCGTTAGCATCCATGTTTACTTCCGCAAACACTGAGCACTTCTTCTCTTTTACGACGGTTAGCAAAACACTGAGCACGCTCTCTACGTGTAACGTTACTAAGCCTTCTACTGCGCATGCGGGACACTGTCAGTCAGACGGGAGATCTCATACACGTCGCATTTAGAAATATAAACGACCGCCAAAAAAATAAATAAAAGATGAATAAAAAATCGTATTTGGGTCATATGCAGAATCAATAAAAACCACAATAAAGTGGGAATTAAATTCTGATACACGAGAAGAAACCTTTATAATCAAAAACTTCAACTCTGTTTGAAATGTTTTGCATCAGAGTTGCCTGGTGGTGTTTTTTTTTTTTTTAATTATTTTTTAGGTACTTAAATCAAACAGGTTTTAATGGGCAGGTCGGCCGCTGTGCTCCCACCAGAACCTCCAGCCGAGCGCCTCATGCCGCCCAGCATCGCCTGGTCTGCAGCCCAGCAGGGTTGGCAGCTGCTGCTGATTAAAAGTTTTACAGAGCAGCGTGACCTCTGAGGAAGGACCAACGCTGCGTGAATAATGGATAGATGCAAACACAGATGTTACGGTGAAGAGGGGGAAAGTAGCGAAAGTGATTCCAATGAAAGCAGAAGTTATATTTGGTTTTTTAAATCCTCCAAACCCCCTGCAGGTAATAACTTTTTCAAACATTTTCTGTTATGAAGAACCTCTAATTCTCCTTGCTAATTATTTAACACCTGTTTTCACTTCACCCTCACATGTGTGTATAAATACCACCTGCCCGGTCTTTTGTCCTGTAAATGTTATGTTAAAAAGAAAATTACATTTCTTAAAAAAAGCTCTTCTTTCCACCAGATGTCAGTGTAATTCCACCACAATTTTACATCTTTTATTGCATCTCCCTGACATTTTTTGCTGCTTGCAGACAAATACAAGATAAACTTTTGAACATTGTGCATTTAAATAGCACTCTACGGATACAAAATGCTCTAAAATAAAAAAAATAATCTTGCAGAAGGTCGTTTTCCTGCCAGATTCTGACGAGCCGTGTGCAGAATAACGTTGCTCACTTATCTAATTAACTTGCAGATTTCACTAACTAATCACAAGGGAAGATATTTTTCCTTCCCTGTCAGGAGTTTTAAATATATGAAGGTTAACTTTTAGTGCAGCTGTGCAACCTGAATAATGAAAGCAACTTGGGAAAGAATAAAAGAAAGAAAGAAGACTTACAAATGCAACTTTTTATTAATAAAATCAGGTTATTACGAGTAATTTCTGCTTATATGTCCAGAAATAAGCTTATAAAGAACCCCTTTGACTGTGAGTGGTGTGCTGTGACACGTAAATCTTCCCTCTGATCTCTATTATTACAGGCCATCAATATTTAATGAGGGTCAAATGAAAAGTCCACCACTCCCTGGGGGCTCCAGCTCAACACCAGAGCTGGTTCCCAGCATGCAGGTCATCATTTTGTTTTAAAAACTAAATCCTAATTTCAACATAAAATTAAGCTGATAATTAGTAAATACTCAGATGTGTTGTAAAAAGGTTTAAAAGCTCTGAGAAACAGCTTGTATTTACTGTGGAAGTGTGATTCCCCAGCTGATGCTAAAACTCACTAAAACTTCACTGACTTCTTCTAACTCACAGAGCTGCAAGGTGGATGGATTACAGCTTCAGAGGGAAGGAATTTGCAGCACATTTAAGCTTTTGGCTCAACTTTTAAAAGCTCCGTATTGCAATATGTCAGTGAATCTAACATAAAATGTATCTCACACAACATTGTGTTGAGATTTAACACACAGTGGCTCTCAAAGGTCTCCAAATCCCTGTTAAAATGGCCTCCTAGTGACGCCATTTTTAACAGGTTTAATCCAGAAGAAGTCTACTCACGCCATAAATTAAAAAAAACAAAAAAAAACATGCGGCGCCTTCCTCCTCTTACCACTTCCTGTCGTCTCCTTCATCTTTTCCGCCAGTGGTAACATCTGGTTGTTGATCACATGACTCCTGGTGCAGGGAAAAAAGTGTTTCAATTGAAGTTCTGCGAAATATAAACTCCTGCTACTCTGTTTTAAATTGAGTAAATTTGTTAGTTATTTATATTTAAATTTAAATATATTTAAATTTCGTTGTCCTTGTGACAATGACAATAAAGATTTATCTTATCTTATCTTATCCGTCTGCTGTTTCGCTCAGAAAAGAGAAGGACCTCGCTGCAGCAAACAGAAAGGGGCGGGGACGGACCGCTGTCAGTCTCATACCTTATTTTCAAAATGGGACCATTGCACTCCGGAAGTGAAGGGGGCGCTACTTCCTATATAATCTGCTGCCTCCCGTTTTTATTTTTCTTTGAAATCTGTGATATATTTTCACCTTTAGGAAGGATTTTCACTCTTGGCATGTATTTGAACTTCTCTCTTTTATTTATTTCAACGCAGCTGACAGTTTTTAACAAATTCTGTAGCTTTCGGTGTTCTTCTAAATCTGCTCTTTAGTCGCATCTTTTCGAGCCTGCTACAGCCTCTAGTGGCGTGGGGGTGGTAACACAACTAATATAATTACATTTCTAAATCAGAATACCACAAAATCTTTATTATTTACTTTTAAATTTCGGCATTACTGAAAGCGTAAAAGATAAATTATCTTATAAAACACCATACTTTTTTATTTTCTTCAGGAAAATGTTAAGCACCGGAGGTAAAATAAAAAATTGGGTACAACTCTAAATGTGTCAAAATACACTGCTCAAAAAAATAAAGGGAACACTTAAACAGGTGTTTAACACTTAAAGTGTTCCCTTTATTTTTTTGAGCAGTATAGATATGAAAGTCATACCAGTAACTTAGTGGTAACAGGACAGTAATCTTGACTATTTAAAGTAGTTTATTGCCTCGTGGTAAACGCACCATAATGGTGCGTTCCCACCAGACACACTATTATTGGAGGGTCCAACGGAAAACAGCGGCTAGAGCTGACGCGTCTGACACACCTCCGTAGACTGAGAATGTAAACCAGATGTGCAAAATGATAGGTGTTATTGAGGAAGAAGATCATTTAATGCTAGCTTTGGACAAAAAGTTTTGGCTCTTTCCTCTTTTTTCTCCCGAGTCCTTGGCGAGTGGCGGCGTCCTGCTAAAACGAAACTAACACAGCGTGTTGACGTCACAGATCACAGAGTTTAATTCATCAACAAAGCTGCAGAGATACAGAGATATGCATTAACTCATAAAAATAAAATAAAGACACACCAGGGGAAGACAAACGAACACAGAACACATAGACAGACAACGGCGCCCAACGTGGAGAGGAAAAAATGGAAAAAACTCTCTCCGCGTGCTCCGTGTAGTAATCTTATATCAAAGAGGAGTTTCCGTATTTTAATATATGCAAAGAAGGCGTTCCGTTGTTCAACCAATCAGAGACCTGTTTTCGGCCCCAAAGAAACCCCGGACACTCCTCTATACAGCTCAGAGGTCTGGTTCTTATCTCAGTATTGGCCACTTCGTGCTCATCTCTGTCTGGCACGAGGAGAGGCGCCAAGAAGTCTCTTGCCCCCTATCGGAATGTAAATTTATTACTCTGTCTTCAGCGGGGGAGGAAAAAGCCCTGCTTGTTTAAATGTCTGCTATTGTCAGCTCTCCCATGCTCAACAGAAAACTGTTCCAATAAAAGTGTTAGCTATACCTTTACACATGTTGTAAGTATTTTAGCACTTAAATAATCATTTTCCTTTACAATCCCCCTGTTGAGGTCTGAAAACAACAGACCTCAATAAAAATCTATCAAGCCGCGCAATACACAACCAAAACACAGAACAAACAAAAAACCCAAAATATGAAACAAAAAATAAAACAGGGACATATACAAAAAATTAATAAGAAAAGCTCTGCAACTTAAAAGACAACATACATCACAAAATTACAATCTGTCAAAATGAAAAACACACAAAAGTACAATCTGTTGCTCGTCTTTTTCTGTTTTTTTTTTTTTATTGTCCATCGACAGTCTCTGAAAAACAAAATACGCAGTCTTCGTCAGGAAATGTTCAAAAATATGCGCGCAAAAACGAAAGTCCTTTTTCAGAGTTCGCAACGAACGAAAACACGCAATAAAAAATTAATGATGATCCTCTTGCAGCCTGAACCTCCTCGGATGGAAACCTCAGGTTTCCATCCGAGCGGCCGTTGCTCACTGAAAATTGGATTATTATGCCAATATAACAGTGAGTTTCAAAAAGAAGGTGAAATCTCTTCCTGAGAAACTAGATCCTGTCACGTGACCCGTCACCGGTTTGTAAAACAGACATTTTGTTTCAACATGAGTTTCATTAGCATCAGAAACACAATTACAACATTCTGTAATATCATCATAATCAAACAATGGGTTCACTGAAAAACAATTTTGTGCTTTGTCATTTTCCATCAGGAGAATTACTTCTTACTCTTTATCAAATAACGCAGACTTTGAAGGAGATCACATCCAGAAGGCACCAGAACAGCTGCAAACTGAAATGAGAAAGCAGATGTAAGAGTCTCCAAAAGCATCATTCATTTGTGTATACCACACAAATATCTTCAATTCACTCGTGTCCGAGTGAATCCTCCCCCGCTCGTGGCTCTGTGGCTGTTATCTTTGAAAAAATGTGAAACCGCTCCTCCAAGCAGCTGCACACCCCCTCTTAAGACAACAGCATTTGCCGTAAATTCCAGAGTCAGACTTGGAGCTCTGAACTTCAGTCCAGTCTGTATGTAGAAACCCGTGAGCAGATCTCATACGTGTCTCGTTCTGCACATTCGACGTAGGATGTGATCCATTCAACCTACGTTTCAATTATTTCATATCATACCTCCATCTGGTGGAAAACGCCAAAACCTTGTAATCACTTGCTTCAAATGACATGTGTCCAAAGTAATGGTTTGCCAGAATGTTAAACAAATGCAGATCTTTTCTTAAACCAATCTGTAAAAATAGGATTAAACAAACGAAATATAACAATAACAAAAGCTTAAAATCGTAGTTGTAAAGCTTACATTCACCATCAAACAATGAGTATCAATATGAATTAAACAGTCCAGTTTAAATTACTTTTATAGAAGACTAGATCTTACTGGTTGTTTTTGTCTAAAACATTTTACATACGTTCCTCAAACAAAATTCAAAAGAGTTAAACCTGGAGAAATTATAATGTCAATGTATCATTGAACAAATCCAGACATTTTCAAAATATACCAATTTTACCTAGGTGTTTTTACTTCTTGTCGAATTTAAAGTTTTATTCAAAATCGTTTTAAATGGATATAAATCAAAACAAAAATCCAGTTTAGAAAAATCATTATAATCCCTCATCTCAGGCCCCCTGAGTGCTTCTACTGATTAGTGATACTTAATCAAAAAACAGATTCTTCAAAACATTTATTAAGACGTTTTACTCCATTAAATTAATGCTCTGAAAATGGCCAGCGCAATAATATTTTTAATTTCTATAATTATTTTTTCCCAAGTTAATTAACCAAAATATGCTTCATTATCACTATAAAGATTTCTATTGGTTTCAAAATACTTTAGCCCATTGTCAGAACATTTTTCAACGGAGAACAACTCAAATCCATTTAAAATAAGCACATATATTACCAGACCATATTTTCCTTTCACTTTTATGTATAGCACAGATCAGACATGTTTTTCAAAAGTTTTGTTTAAGTACTATAAATTACAGTTTTTGTTTAAGTACTATAAATTTCAGTAATCTCTAATTAAGTAAAATAAACCCATAACATATTTTCCCCCTGTTGATGATGCATTAGCTATTAAATGCAACATCATTCCCAGTACCTGAAATAAAAATGTTGATGAAACAGGGTTAACATGTTAGCTGAGAACCCCACCGATATGCAATGCTGCCTTTTTCTAAAAAGTAAAGTTTGCAAAACAAACAGAATATGTCATTTAAGCATGTGTTAAACCGTCAAGAATACGATGTTCCCAAAATACTTCACATTACAGTTTTAAAGCTCATTATGTCATCGTATTCTTATGACTTACAAATAATTCAGTAAAAAACGTCTCAAGAAGTTTACTAATTAAGACACTGTGCTGGTCTCGCCTACACCAGCCAGAGAGACGTTGAAGAAAATTCAAAACACAGTTAACAAAGAAAAATCCAAAAAATAAGAAATTGGGCCCAAACTGAGATCAACATAACAAAACACAATTCAGGCAGTAATAGAACAACTCAAGGCACAAACGGACTTACCAAGACACGAGGGAAACTGAGATACTGGCTGATCAGACCATTAACACACACCAAAGGGTAATTAAACACACAAAAACTTAACAAATACAGGTCAGTATATCACTAAATTTACAAACGAAAGAAATTAAACTAAAGACCAAAGTTCCCTGTCCCCTGATGAACGGGTCCAGGGGAAACTAGTAACTCCAAAGAAAAAAATTAATTTGTAATACTTAACAAAATAGACAGAGAACTGACTCGAATAACTAAATAAAAAGTCAGGCTAAGGAAAACAAACTTAAAAAACAAAAATCTAAACTATTCCCTAAACAATATAAAATAATATGAAAAGAAAACAGAAAATCATTATAAAAGGTTTCACTAAATGCAGGAAACCAAACTGCATCAAAATCCGGCGTCATGTGATGATAGTGACTCTCTACAACTTTCCACAATCTATAATGTCAAAGAAAACCCCAAGATTTAAACAGCCAACCTCCATGCACCTAAAAAATGAAATCCTTTGTACTTTTATATTGCCCAATTAATATTTTAAAGCCGCTACACTAGTCCGAGCAATCTCTATTGTCAGACCATAAAACAAAGTCTTAAGCCCACCATAAAACCCCCTTTTGACTTCTCGGAGGGGCCGACTTTATGGCAGGAAAGAGAGCCAATAAGGATTTCAGGAGGAACTCCCAATTCTTTTAATACTTTAGTAGGCTTTGGCACTTAAATCATCAGATATGTTTTAGTTTCTTCTAACTTTAAAATTTGAACTTAAAAACCTTTTTGGGATACGTCTTGTCGTTCCACTACTAAAATTGAAACTTATATACTGATATTTTGTCAGGAGGTACTTTAAACGACGGGAGAGACAATGTTTTGCTTTACAGTTGCTTGTTCTTGTTTGCTGAGCTGCCGTGAGCAGAGGTTACTTCGCGCTTAAAATTAGTGGTATGCAAAGAGGCTTCACATGTTAATTAGTTGAATCTAGTGGGGGTAGAAGTTACAGCCTGAGAAGGAATCATTAACATCCTCATCCACTATGTTCTCAATTCTATATAAATTTCAGTTAATTTACTTTATTGCTCTACCTAATCATTTATGTATTTATCTATTAATTTGCCAATACATCATTTCCACAATCCCCTGAGATCACAATGTAATTTTATTGATGTATTCCATCCTGTAATAGAACCCATAAGTTATTTTCAATTTGTTCAGATGTTTTTATTTTATCCAGATTCTATCTTTCAATAACCTTCCAATCTTTACACTGCAGGTCACACTAACTGCTGTTATTGCCTAATTTTAATAATTTAGTCCAGTTTAACACATAGGGTGTTCTAAAAACTGGAAATTGTTACACCACGAGACAGCACTAAAAAATACTCTGTAGAGTAATTTCTACTTCAACTTGGTGTCCCAAGTGAGAAATTCTTGCCTATGGCATCTGCTGACAGAGGCGCTGTTTACCTTCTCGTGGTATTTAAATGAGACAAAATACCAAGTGGTATCCTATCTGCAGACACACACTTTCACACCAACATGTATTACAACACAAACGAGGACATACAACACATCTGGCCAGTTTCATAGTCAGTCAAAATGTCAGTCAGTCCCTATTATTTTATCAAATTGCAGTCTAATTTTAAATTGTAGTGAAGCTTCAGGAATTTACCAATGTTTTGTCAACATGTTTCAAGATTTAATTTAATTAATTTCAACTCTAGTTGTCAGGAACCTGTATTAAATATCGTGCACGTTCACAAAGAGACATGTCAAAATTGTTCAGCAATGAGTAATTTCCCGCTATCTGGTACCAGTATTTTACTTAACCCTTAATTTAAAACCAAAACACCACGTGTTTTCTGTACTTCACTTTTCAAAACACCACGCAGCAAAATCAATGCGAATTCACACAAACAGCGCTATTCACACCACTTAACACTCCGCTTAAACACACAGCCAGCCCGAACTCGCACCCGCACACACACGGCCACACAGATACACACGCAGACACACGCAGAGCCTCGTGGCGGCAAGAAGCACAGATCGCCACACAGAGAAACACATAGACACACAACACAGTTTTTGAGAAAAACAGGGGGGGGATAAAATAGAAAATATAAACCCGGCGCCGGTTACAAAAATATAAGATGCATCTTTGTACCCGGGTGCACTCTCAGTCCTTAATCTACCACAGAAGGGTGATACAACCCGCTTTTAGTCCTTAATCTACCACAGAAGGGTGATACAACCCGCTTTTAGTCCTTAATCTACCACAGAAGGGTGATACAACCCGCTTTTAGTCCTTAATCTACCACAGAAGGGTGATACAACCCAGACACAAACTTTCCCAATTTTTTCGAAGGGACAGAATTAAGCCTTCAGGAAAAATTCACTTAAAACCTAGCCTTATAACAGCGGTAACGTTAATCCGACTGCTTGGACCTGCCACGGTCCTCTGTTCCCGTGTCTATTCAAATCTATTAACAACAAAGTCTTTTAGAAGTACCTTCATACATCTGCAGTTTTCCATCCCTGTAGTCACACACCAAAACAGTCAGCACCGATCGCCCACGTGTCGTAGACACGGAAACAAATCAAAGAGTCTTACCCGACTGTAGCGTCTGAGCCGAACCGGGCCAGCGCGTGACAGAGCCGCCCGCTCAGAATCCGCAACCGGACGAGCCCCCAAATTATTGAGGAAGAAGATCATTTAATGCTAGCTTTGGACAAAAAGTTTTGGCTCTTTCCTCTTTTTTCTCCCGAGTCCTTGGCGAGTGGCGGCGTCCTGCTAAAACGAAACTAACACAGCGTGTTGACGTCACAGATCACAGAGTTTAATTCATCAACAAAGCTGCAGAGATACAGAGATATGCATTAACTCATAAAAATAAAATAAAGACACACCAGGGGAAGACAAACGAACACAGAACACATAGACAGACAACGGCGCCCAACGTGGAGAGGAAAAAATGGAAAAAACTCTCTCCGCGTGCTCCGTGTAGTAATCTTATATCAAAGAGGAGTTTCCGTATTTTAATATATGCAAAGAAGGCGTTCCGTTGTTCAACCAATCAGAGACCTGTTTTCGGCCCCAAAGAAACCCCGGAAACTCCTCTATACAGCTCAGAGGTCTGGTTCTTATCTCAGTATTGGCCACTTCGTGCTCATCTCTGTCTGGCACGAGGAGAGGCGCCAAGAAGTCTCTTGCCCCCTATCGGAATGTAAATTTATTACTCTGTCTTCAGCGGGGGAGGAAAAAGCCCTGCTTGTTTAAATGTCTGCTATTGTTAGCTCTCCCATGCTCAACAGAAAACTGTTCCAATAAAAGTGTTAGCTATACCTTTACACATGTTGTAAGTATTTTAGCACTTAAATAATCATTTTCCTTTACAGTGTCGAGCAAAACGTCAAGTGCCTGAATTCTAATGGCGCGTTCACACCAAACACGTTACGTCCATCAAAAACGCCTCCGATGCTTCAAGTTCGACGCGTGTGCACTTTGAATGCGGACTCTTGACGCGAAATGCTTGACAACTAGCATTTGGTGCGTCTGGTGTAAAGTGAAAGACTGGAGGCGCGTCGAGGGCACGTCAGCTCTAGCCGCTGTTTTCCGTTGGACGCTCTTGACGTGTCAAACGATTCAAAATGCGCAACGGCCTTCTACGAGCCTCCACATAGACTTTGACTGTAAACTAGACGCGCCTGACGCTCAAAACGCGTTTGGTGTGAACGCAGCAAAGTGGACATGCGCTGAACTTGAAGCGCTGGACACGTTTCTGATGCGCGTAACGTGTTTGGTGTGAACGCACCATTAGACCTTGACATTACCAGAACACAAAACTACTCCTAACCTCAGTCTAAACTTAATCTACACCTTAACCAAGATACTAAATATAATGCTTCACAGCATTAGAATCAGGCTTCAGTAACATAAATAGGTGAACAATAGAGACTATATAGACACCCTTATGTCAAAATTTAATCGATGGAGTGATTTATGACCTTAATAATTAATTGCCTTTAATTTCCAGAGATAGAAGATGTAAATAAGTCTGAGTGAGAAAAGGTATTTAAGAAATAAACACAGATTCACTGATTGAATTTGTGTTTGATATGCAGCATATATTTGAATTTCTGCAACAAACACCTAAAGAAACAAAAAACTATACAAAACCTGAATGGCCATTCAATTGTCGCAAAGATGGGATTAACAGATGTCAAAAGATGTCTAACTCTTCCAGTTAGGGCCTGTTTCTCTAAAGATCTTCTCTGTTTTATCTTTATTCTCATTCCAATAAAATGCTCCCACTGTAACTTATTTGTAATTTATTCTATTTTTCTACAACCTTCTCAGCCCAGAAGGAATAATTCACATTCTTATCTAATATTTTAGTTCTCAGTTCAATTCAAGTTTAGTTCTCAGTTCTTTCAAATTGCTATGAACCTTAAACACAATTATCATTCTAATTTTCTAATTTTCAAATTATCCTCTTTAACTCACTTACACCTTGCCTTCTTTAACTATACCTACTTTTCTTTCCAGCTTTTAGATAATTCATTATTTTTCATTTTGTTTATCTATCTACTAAATCATTTATTTATCTATACTCTATATCTTCAAAATCTTCTTTTTATTTTCTTTCTGTATTTGGTTGCTTAAGAGGAAAGGAGATCAGGCTTTTTCTGTTGTTGCTCCTCTTCTATGGAACAATCTACTTTTCCAAATTAGATCTGCCCACAGCCTGGATCATTTTAAATCGCTTCGTAAAACTCATTTTTATTCCTTGGCATTTAATTGAACTAGTGTTTTGATACTCTGTTTTTATTCATTTGTGTTATTGTCATTCTTGTGCAGCACTTTGGTGCAGTTTTATGCCTGTTTTTAAAGTGCTATATAAATAAATTTGACATTGCTTTTTTCTTATAACTCCTACCTGAGCTCCTCCCTGCTCTGCTGCCTGATCTGCTTCACTCTTCTTGCTCTCCTGTTTTATTCTAACTTTTCTGATTGCCTTCTTCTCTCTTTTTAGTTCCTCCATCCACTTTTCTAACTCGCCCATTCCTTCACTACTCATCTTTTATTGATTTGATTTTTGTTTTCTGTCATACTTCCTCCTATAACTCAGTCAGTTCTTTTTTTGAGTGTTTAATTGGCCCTGAAAGTTATATTTTTCTATCAATTTATTTAAATTCTTTACTGAGTTAGGGTTTTGTCTTTCCATAAACTTCCAGTCCTTACACTGGAGTTTATCTTTCGGTGTTAATTTGCTATTCCCTTTTCCCATTTTGAGCAATTTAGTCAATTTCGTTCCAGTCTTAAAAACACATAGGGTGGACTCTAAAAGACTGGATAAATTCTTAGCAGGACGGTGATCAATCCCCTGTTGTGGTAATTCCCTCTTCAACCTTTTCAGGTGGGAAATTCTTGCCTACATGCATCCACCAGAGGTTCACCGTTTGCACTCCTGCCGTTTGGTATGAGGACAAATACCTAGTGGTATTTAAATTCCTCCAAGTATTCTCACACTCACACACACACTTGGTATTACGGGTTTTTCAGTTTACGCGGACTCCGCCGTCCTTCTGCTACCTATCAGTGCCTAGGATTCATGGGGTTTTACACCCCAACGACCCTCAATCGTTCGCTCACTTTTTAATTTAAACGCTACTCACTTGTCCCCCCTTGACGGACGTCCCGTCAGCAGCTGGTTTCCAGCAGGCGGGTCGGAGACACAGTCCTGGAAAAGATGTGAGACTCCTAGGAGCCTGCCGTGGTCACGGTCTTCTGATGTCCGTCCCTCCCGCTGGAAACCGCAGATTTCTGCCTCTGCTCTCAAGCTTCATCTGAATCTTACCCTGCTTTTGTGGTCGTTATTCTGACATTTTATTTTGAAATTAAAATATCCAGGGTGGCACCCAATATCTTAAAGTCCCTGATTGATACATTTTTACAAATGTTCTCCCAATTGCCTTTAATATATTTGATTTCTCTTCTTTAGGTTCCTCTTCTGGGGTCTGATTCTCTGTTTTCTCCATCTTTTGTTCGTCTTGTGGCTCATTCTTTGAATTTTCTTTCTCGCTTTTAATTCTCTCCATCTTTAATTTCAATCCAACAATTTCTTCAGTCAACTCTTTGTTTGTCTTGCCAAGCCAGTCCAATTGAGCCGATGCTTCTTTCTTTGAATCCTTCAATGTTTTCTGAATTGCAGCTTTTCTCTGCTCTAGTTCCATTTTATATTTTGACAGGCCATCTTTCTCCAATTGAAGTTTTGTAATAATCGCTTTAGCCTTCTGTGATTTAATATTCAAAGTCCTAATTTGTTGTTTCAAGCAATCATTTTCATTGGCCAACACTTTATTTTCTGCCTGCCAGTTGTTGTCATTTTTTCTGGCATTAAGTTGCTCAATTTTCAGCCTCAGATTCTGAATCATTTCCTGAAGCTGCTTATTATCTTCAGTCAGCTTACAGTATTCGCTGCTCTTCTCCATAATCTCTTTGTTCTCGAATAATAAATGCTGTTCTGCCATTGTTCCTTTCTGTTAGAGATTGAAGACTGCAAATGGATTTCTCTGTGGAATCTGGGAATACAAAGACAGGCGGCTGTGATGTCACAGACAGGATGAGTGACATCACAGCTTGACATCAAAGCCACAAGAAGTCTGTTGGGTGAGGGGGAGGGAGAGGGGGCGGATGTTGTTTTTTAAACTTTATTCGCAGACACACTGTATAACGACAGAGTTATACCTCATTTGTTCTGCCTCAAGAAAAAACAAATACAGATAAACATATTCAAGATAAAGAAAAAGCTAAGGGTTCATTTAAAGCAATACAGATTTCAATTGTTTTAATAGCTATTTTCTGTCAGAGTCTTTGATAGTCTGGATATAAAACTTAACTTCATTGTAAAATGCAGCAAGGCATGGCTTCCCCTACCTGGAACAATGAATATGATATTTAGCTAGTGACAATAAAGGATTTATGAGAAACTCTGAACTGTTGAGCTTTTAGTGAGGCCAAGTAAGACATCTTCCCATAACAGCATAAATTGTGCTTCTGCGTTGTTGTGGATAAAGTCACACAGATTCTGACAAAAAGCATCAACAATTACTATTGTAACTATTGCTGAATAGTTCAAATACTGATCAATTACTGAAGCTGGAAAACAACTTAAAAGCTCAATTCAGCAGCTAACAGCATCAAGGTCGTTCATTCAAGCCTCAGTAAGCTGCGTCGTTTTACTGCAGTGGGGTTTTCTGTTTACACTGATGATTTAAGTAGTCACAGTTTCATTTATTTGGGTTACAGATAATAACCTAAAGAAAGAATTAATTGGCATTGATAAGCTTTAATTAATGACAATTATATTTAATCAGTGTGGTAACGTGCTTAAATCAAAGATGTAAAGAAAACCAAAAAAACTGAATGGGGGTCTACACAAGAGTTATTTTCAACAATAACAGACAACTGATCAAGTTTTAAACTAATACGTAGAAAAAAGAAGAAAAATAAAACTCAATACAACCCAAAGACATCAAACTATCAATTCTCCTTATTGACATACAGAAGAAACATGCTCACTTGTAGTTGGTTTAATACGATAGAAAACCTCAGAAATAAGAATAAAACATTCAAGCTTTTTTCAGTTCATTTAATATGCAACGCTGCCATATTGGGGGGTGTCTGGTTCCCAAATTTATTGAAGGTGGAATGTGGTAGCAGTCTGTGAAAGAAACCAAGGGGACATTGAGAATCTGTAGACTGTAATGTCATGCTGACAAAGCACCCAGACTCCTGTTTGGACCTCAAACGCATCATGTTTGGAGCCTGACAACCTCCTGCGGTCAATAGTCACAGACAGAGGATTGTTTGTCAGCAGATCCAATGCAATGTGTGAGGGGAAGTCAGAAATAGTTTTAGTTTTAAATATCTACAGTGTAGGTGGGAACGTGCAAATTTACTAATCTGTGTCTGTGTTATGTGCTCCGGCACATTATATTTATTTCTGTCTATTTTTTTTCACTTGGATTATTTTGTATAGAAGTTAGTTGTATGATTTTTGTTGTTGTTGTTTAATATACTTTGGAGTTTTGATAATTCTTTCTTGTAATTGATCCGTTAATTTGTGACGCTGTTGGACAGCCTATAAATAGGCTGGGTTGCGCCAGGTACAGGCGACGCCCCCTCCCAACCAACACCCAGGATGCGTTCTGACGCGGTGCGCACGTCTCCAGCCTGCCACACGGTAGTTTTTGTTAGCTGTTTGCTTGGTTGATGTTTTTTTTTGTTGTAAATTTTGACCTGGTGGGACCGGTTGTCCTGTTTTCGATTTTTCTTTAACAGTAGTTTCTTTTTTCTTGTAGTTCGGTACTAGCAGGGGCTTCGACGGCCCTGTATAGGGTTGGCCCCCTGCTGTACCGTTTTGTTCTTTTTGATCGGCTCATCAGGTCCAACTTTCTGTTTATACTTTGGGATTTTTGTTTTCTTTTTTTTTGGGACACGGGGAACCGAGGATTTAATTCTCTTTTTCTTCACAGAAAAATCAAAAGAAGCTCATCTTAAAGAAAAGGTCGAGAGAATTGAAAATAAAAATTACTTTTGAATCCTCATTTTTGTCTTCGTGTCCTCAAATATGTTGTGCCCTTTGTGGACGTAACAGTCTGAAAAACTGTTTTGTCTATTTTGGAGCACTCTGGTCCTCAAAAATATTATCTCTAAAGCAATTACAGTAATCACAGAAACAAACAAACAAAGAGCACCTCGTGTGGTATTAAATATTCACTATAACTTTTGGACTGGTGGCTGTACAAAACAAAAAATGAAAGACGAAATAAAAAGAGACAAAACCGCAGAACTTGATTTATAAACTGACAGTATAAGGAGCAACAGCACCATCTGCTGGTCATATTCTGTCACTGCAGCTTAAAATGAACGTTTCCTCTTGTTTAGAGCAGTGGTCCCCAACCACCGGTCCGCGGACCAATTGGTACCGGGCCGCGCAAAAAATAATGAACTACTTCCGGATCTTTTATTTTGAAAATCGTAAACCGGATTTTACCGGTTACGTCTAGCGTGTCGAAATTGAGGCAACTTGCAGCAGAATGAGTAACAAAACAACATCGGAGTACCGCGTGCGCCCCTTCCCTCTCCCCCTCCCGAACAACAGCATTGGACTCGATACTTACGACGCGCACTCGGGGAAACCAGCTGTCCATCCATGTTATGATTTACTTGAATTACTCTCATCTGTTCATTTCTCAACAATAAACAAATTCCTTCATATTCTTTTTGTTTCAGCTTTCCTAAAAACTAAACCATTACGTTTCCATTCACGCAACATGATTTGTCTCCTTTCCTCCTTCGCGTCTCTGAACTGGCGCCTTCACAGATTTTTTAACATCATATTTAAAGTGTGAAATCCTTTTAGCTGAAGCACACTTCATTTTATGGAGGGTCCAGTTCAGTTCCTGTAGAAAAAGAAACGAATAAATGTGTTCAGTCTCCTCCATCGACAGTAAAGAAGCAGCATTTCTGTGAGAGACTCAGCTTTCCATTTAGCTCCTGCTGTAGTAAAGCCCACTGACAATAAGAGTCTTCCCCCAGGCCTCCTATCTGCGTGTGCGTGTGTGTGTGTGTGTGTGAAAGAGAGAGAGGGAGGATGGAGGCGGCATCAACATGGAGGCAGACTTCTACACCTTCTTCAGTCTGATGACAGAACTTTTATAAAATAAAAAAAAACTCGCTATTTTTGATCACATTTCCGTTTTTCTAAGCGCAATTTTTTTTAGCCAGATTTAGAAAAATCTAAATTCAAAATGATCAAACTTTTTGTCACGCTACAACCACTCAGTTCAATGTGAGGAACCAACAACAAAAAATGTGTCGCACTTCCGTAAACTTTGTGCCTGACAGTCGTTTTGGAAGGCAGTTGCTATGGAGTCGCTATGACAACAATAAACGAGCCACAAGCTTAGATTACCTCGTTCACATTTAACGTGTAAACAATACAAGTACACTGCCTGGCCAAAAAAAAAGTCGCCACCAAAAAATGGTCACACTCTCTAATATTTTGTTGGACCGCTTTTAGCTTTGATTACAGCCCGCATTCGCTGTGGCTTTGTTTCAATAAGCTTCTGCAGTGTCACAAGATTTATTTCCATCCAGTGTTGCATTAATCTTTCACCAAGATCTTGTATTGATGATGGGAGAGTCTGACCACTGCACAAAGCCTTCTCCAGCACATCCCAAAGATTCTCAATGGGGTTAAGGTCTGGACTCTGTGGTGGCCAATCCATGTGTGAAAAAGATGTCTCATGCTCCCTGAACCACTCTTTCACAATGTGAGCCCGATGAATCCTGGCATTGTCATCTTGGAATATGCCCGTTCCATTTGGGAAGACAAAATCCATTGATGGAATAACCTGGTCATTCAGTATATTCAGGTAGTCAGCTGACCTCATTCTTTGGGCACACAATGTTGCTGAACCTAGACCTGACCAACTGCAGCAACCCCAGATCATAGCACTGCCCCCACAGGCTTGTACAGTAGGCACTAGGCATGATGGGTGCATCACTTCACCTGCCTCTCTTCTTACCCTGATGCGCCCATCACTCTGGAACAGGGTAAATCTGGACTCATCAGACCACATGACCCTCTTCCATTCCTCCAGAGTCCAATCTTTATGCTCCCTAGCAAACTGAAGCCTTTTTTTCTGGTTAGCCTTACTGATTAGAGGTTTTCTTACGGCTACACAGCTGTTCAATCCCAACCCCTTGAGTTCCCTTCGCATTGTGCGTGTGGAAATGCTTTTGCGTTCACAATTAAACATACTCCTGAGTTCTACTGTTGTTTTTCTTCGATTTGATTTGACCAAACCAAACGTTTAAGTAATAATACTTGCAATATATTTAATGGTTTGACTCTGGCCAATGAACACCATAATTTAAGTGAAACTACCAACAGAAAAACTTTTAAATTAAAAATATACTCTTGCATGGTGACGCCTCATGCTCCCTCTCTCCGGTTTAGTTGTGGGCTGGAATGGTCTGTTTGCAGCTGGGACACGATCATTCAGGATATTTTTCCGACCACATTTCTTCCTGGAAGACGATGGTTCCCCACCATCCTTCCAGTTTTTAATGATGCGTTGGACAGTTCTTAACCCAATTCTAGTAGTTTCTGCAATCTCCTTAGATGTTTTCTCTGCTTGATGCATGCCAATGATTTGACCCTTCTTAAACAGACTAACGTCTTTTCCACGACCACAGGATGTGTCTTTTGCCATGGTTGTTTAAGAAATGAGGAGTTACTCATTGCATCAGCTGGGGTTAAATAACTTGTTGCCAGCTGAAAGATAATCACCTATGCAGAACTTATCCAATAGGAGGCTTGTACCTATTTGCTTAGTTAAATCCAGGTGGCGACTTTTTTTTTGGCCAGGCAGTGTATGTTACAACTATTACTCAATTACAACTTTTTAAGTACTCTTCCTCCACCTCTGTGTAATACTAAGATAAATATCAGATATTTACTGTAGTACTGACTGCCGAAGTGGTTTAATTGTAACACAGACCATAGATCTAAACCTGTAGCATCATTTATAGAGAATGACAATGTTATTAGATTTAATTTAATGCATTCAGCTGAGAAAAATAAATAGTACATTTAGGATTTAATTAGGAAGTTTACTTTGTAAAAGTTTAAAGAATCATCCTGATAGTTTGATTGCTGTGTTACCATGGCTACAATATGGTATAATCTTTGTGTTTGAATTGGGTTTGTTCACAAATACATCACAGCAAATAACCAATAATCAGTGATTGATTTTAAACTCTGCCAATAAACCTGGTCTCCCTCTCACAGATTCACCTTATCTATATTTAAACATGTTAGTGATGCTGAGGTTCTTAGTAGGACGGGTTCTGGGGGGAGGGGGTTCTGTCTAAGGCCCCATATTACCTTGGGCCGGCCCTGGAGGAACAGCCGCTGCGATGCACATTCTGGAATCTACCTGGAATCTACCTGGAATCTACCTGGAATCCCCCGGTGGCCCCTGTCAGTCGGCCGATGCTTTGGGGACATTTTGATTCATTTCGTGGCATGTTTGGCTTTTTGCTGCGGCTCTAATTATTGCTACAATATTTTCTCTGATGTTTATTTTCTTAACTCTAAATGGGCCGAATCTTCCTTTAAGACTTCAGGTTCTGCATTAACTTGTATTTATAGCCGCGAACCTCCAGCCCAGATCCCGTCAGCAGCGGCTTTAAACCGCCTGGTAGAAACGTTAAGGAGAAGCAGAGCGAACAGAGAGCAGGTGGTACCGGGTGGTACTGGAGCTTTGAGCTGCTTTGCGACTCGCGGTGACAGTCGGTACCGTGGATGTCAGGATGTCTGATATAAAGACAGACATTCTTTCTATCTGTCGGTGGACCGACTCAAGCTGCCTGTAGCGAACTGGGCCTTTAGCAGAATGATTAAGTTAAAGTCATTAGTTTTCTCTGCAGCCGAAGCATTTCTGAGTTTAGGGGCGAGGCGGGTTTTGGCCCGCTATAGCATGGACGGTTATGAAAATATAAATAGAAAAAAATGTTCTAACGTCAACATCAGACCTACGTTTTTATTCACAAACCAGTGTGTGAAAAAATATTCTTGCCCATAATTTGATAGTTAGATGTAACCCAGTGTTAAAAACACAAGTAAAACTTAAGAGTTAAAAAGTAGCAAAGCTGAAAAATAAGTTGATAAATATGTTCATAGATATAGGTTAAAAGTGCTATTAATCTTTAAAAACTGTGAAATATTCCTTTAGATGATTACGGTTAGTAACGGATTAAACAACCAATGGCTGGCACAGTCTGATTTCACGTCAGCCAATGAGGTTGATTGTCCCGCCCCTCTCAGCTGCTGCGCTGAGATTTTGCTCAGAACGCGTCAGACACGCTTGAGAGCTCATAGCTGACGGTTGTTTCCGTGAAGAGCTTGTCGAAATTTGATGAATCTGGAAATCGATAAGAAAAACAGTATTAATATAAATTCGCAAAATATATAATTAAAAATAGTAAATCCGCTTTTGTTAGATCTCGGAGGGTTTTCCCTTGTGAGCGACTGAAGCCCGGAGAAAGCCGTTGGTAGCATCGGAGCATCGGTGGGTGACCGCACGCTCGGCAGTTGGCTTGGTAAAGTTGTTGAAAATTGGCTAAAATACGTAATATCTGATCAAATTTATTAAAAAAAAGTTTTATTGTAATATTTTGTATTATTATTATTGTGGGTGTTGTATTTTTTCCCTTTCTCTGTGTAGTTGTACTTGTTTTTTTATTAGTAGTACATGTTCTGGTATTTCAACGGTGCTATTTCAGTTAAGTGCTTTATAAGTGCTTTTCCGTTGGCATTGCAGGGAACTTCTAATGTTGTAGATGTTCTTCATTGGCACCTACTTACTTCATAATTTAACTTGGAGACGGGACCTCTTAGGGAGCTCAGAGAAACTTGACTACCCTGTCCGCCATCTTCCCAGAGCTCGCCCTCTGCGGACAATATAGGAAATAGCGCCCCCTTCACTTCCGGAGTGCAATGGTCCCATTTCCAAATAAGGTATGAGGCTGACAGTGGTCCATCCCTGCCTCTTTCTGTTTGCTGCAGGAGGTCCTTCTCTTCAGATTCAGGTCTCATTTGAAAATGGATTAAGTGGATATGCACCTACACCATTAAGCAATTGCATACAGAGACTGCAGGGCAATAGCAGATCTACTAGAGCAGCTTCAGATGGAAATTGTAAGGTCCCCTTTCGAAGAACCGCTTTTGCTCAAAGTGCTCTCCTGTCCTTGAGAGGATTTGCAGTTTTAACTCACTTCCTGTTGATTTAAAGTCTGTAACCAGTTTTAGTACGTTCAAGAAACAAACAAAACTCTGGTTATGTCAAAAACAGAACTGTACCCATTTTTGATGTTTCACTGTTTGTGGATGTCGTCAACGTTATGCTGTGCTATTTTAAATGATTATCATTTTAACTTTTAGAAGTACTTTTTAAAAGCCCATCTAGGGACAAGTGCTGCGAATTAGCACTATGACGCAAACATGGGACTGCTGTTTTGTTCAGTTTGTCTATGTCGATGTGTGTCTGTCCCTGCCAAATAAACTAAAAATAAATAAATAAAAAGATCAGATGTTAAATTTATAACCACATTTCCTGGGTTCCTGCTCCGGGTCATATTTGAAAAAATCCGACCTGTGTTCAGACTGTCATGAAAAGATCAGATTATTGCCTCGTGGTAAACGCACCATAATGGTGCGTTCACACCAGACACACTATTATTGGAGCGTCCAACGGAAAACAGCGGCTAGAGCTGACGCGTCTTACACACCTCCATAGACTGAGAATGTAAAGCAGATGCGCAAAATGATAGGTGTTGAGCAAAACGTCAAGTGCCTGAATTCTAATGGCGCGTTCACACCAAACGCGTTACGTGCATCAAAAACGCCTCCGATGCTTCAAGTTCGACGCGTGTGCACTTTGAATGCGGACTCTTGACGCGAAATGCTTGACAACTAGCATTTGGTGCACATTGAAAGACTGGAGGCGCGTCTAGGGCACGTCAGTTCTAGCCGTTGTTTTTCGTTGGACGCTCTTGACGTGTCAAACGATTCAAAATGCGCAACGGCCTTCTACGAGCCTCCACATAGACTTTGACTGTAAACTAGACGCGCCTGACGCTCAAAACGCGTTTGGTGTGAACGCAGCAAAGTGGACATGCGCTGAACTTGAAGCGCTGGACACGTTTCTGATGCGCGTAACGTGTTTGGTGTGAACGCACCATTAGACCTTGACATTACCAGAACACAAAACTACTCCTAACCTCAGTCTAAACTTAATCTACACCTTAACCAAGATACTAAATATAATGCTTCACAGCATTAGAATCAGGCTTCAGTAACATAAATAGGTGAACAATAGAGACTATATAGACACCCTTATGTCAAAATTTAATCGATGGAGTGATTTATGACCTTAATAATTAATTGCCTTTAATTTCCAGAGATAGAAGATGTAAATAAGTCTGAGTGAGAAAAGGTATTTAAGAAATAAACACAGATTCACTGATTGAATTTGTGTTTGATATGCAGCATATATTTGAATTTGTGCAACAAACACCTAAAGAAACAAAAAACGATACAAAACCTGAATGGCCATTCAATTGTCACAAAGATGGGATTAACAGATGTCAAAAGAATGATTATTTTTATAAGGAGGGGGAGAGAGGGAGGCATCCGGTCTCCGGAAATTAAAAGCAATTAATTATTAAAGTCATAAATCACTCTATCAATTAAATTTTGACATAAGGGTGTCTATATTGTCTCTCATAATGAATAAAAGGTCATTTCATAGTCTTTAAGGAATCTTGGTGAATGGGAAAGACAACGGTATACTTTAAACTTCTACTTTAATAATTCTGTCTTTTCCACTTTTCCTTCCCTTCCCACTGTAAAGGAAGAATAATTATTAAAAACTTTAGACAAATCGTTTGGCTCGTCTTCTTCCTTAAAACCCGGGTCCTCTCAGCGGGCAGGGCAGCCGCTAGAAAGTGGAACCACCACACTGCGCGTTGACGTCACAGATCACAGAGTTTAATCTCATACAAAGCAATCGACAACAAAGCTGCAGAGGAACAGAGATATGCATTTTTCTCATAAAATAAAGACACACAAGGGGAGACAAAACAAACACGAAACAAAGACAAACAGCAAAGACGTCTTTGGAGAGAGAGCCAATGCAAAAAAGCAAAAAGATGGCAACTTTCTGACAATTTAGTGATGACACTAAATTTTATACTGAGTGAGTGTTTTCCTATTTAATTTATGCATTCTAGGCGTTCCTCTTGTTGGCCAACTGGAAACTCCCAGAGAAACTTGGACACTCCCCTCAATCTACGCAAAGATCAAAGGACCATCTGCCTTCTACCAAAACAAAAGAGCGGATAGCTGATTGCTGCGCTCTGACCGCTCTGACCCCCCGTGGCTCCCACGGTCATTCTGAGTACAGAACGATCCTGAGATAAGACCTCACAGATACCTGAGAAATCTAACGTCCCTGTCTCCCAAGGAAAATGCTAATTTTATGGCTTCGCCTGTGGCCCGGCCTCACAGTGGGGGTCCCATTGAGAGATCTCCCTTAATCTGCATTTGGTTCCTGTGTCTCTGAATACTTACCCATCTGGTTTAGTTTTAAATGCTTAACACAAACCTGTTCAAAATAAGAGTGTTCCATATATCTTTTAAGATTAACTGTATTAAGCATTAAAAATAATCATATTTCCTTAACACCACTTAGTTAATTGAGAAAACAGATAAACAGATATTGTCTTTGTCTGCAAAGAAAATATCATAAAGCATACCTTATTTTAAATGTTTTATGTGAATAGCTGCACATTTAATATGCAAGACTTAAGAGTCTTAACTGTGACACTTGCAAAGCATTGCTTGAGGAAACAATGGTAGGTTTCCCTCTGCTGCCGCCATCGACCCCCAAAATTCCTCAGCTAAATGTTTCAAATTAAGCTAAAGTATCCTCGTACCACAAATCTCATAAATTTACGAAAACTTCCTTTGTTTGATCAATTTCTATTTACCAAGAGATTTTCATCTAGTTTCACTGAATCAGTAATCAAAATGTCCTATAGATTTAATAATATTTCTCTATTTTAACAAAATTTTGGTCATTATTAAAAAGACGGTTTGGAGCAGCGGCTCTACTCTGAGTCCCTCCCGGATGACTGAGCTTCTCACCCTATCTCTAAGGGAGAGCCCAGACAACCTACGGAGAGAAAACCCATATCGGCCGCTTGTATCCGCGATCTCGTTCTTTCGGTCACGACCCAAAGCTCATGACCATAGATGAAGGTGGGAACGTAGATTGACCAGTAAATCGAGAGCTTCGCTTTTTGGCTCAGCTCTCTCTTCACCACGATGGACCGGTACAACGCCCGCTTGACGGCAGACGCTGCGCCAATCCGCCTGTCGATCTCCAGCTCCCTTCTTCCCCCATTCGTGAACAAGATCCCGAGATATTTGAACTCCTCCACTTGGGGCAGGACAAACCCCTGACTCTACCCTTTTCTGGCTCAAGACGATGGCCTCGGATTTGGAGGCACTGATCCTCATCCCGCCCGCTTCACACTCGGCTGCGAACCGCTCCAGCAAGAGCTGCAGATCACGGCCTGATGAAGCCAAAAGGACCACATCGTCCGCAAAAAGCAGAGATGAGATCCTAAGGCCACCAAAACGGATCCCCTCAACACCTTGGCTGCGCTTAGAAATTCGGTCCATAAAAGTGATGAACAGAATCGGTGACAAAGCTCAGCCCTGGCGGAGTCCAACTCTCATCGGAAACGAGCCCGACTTACTGCCGGCAATGCGGACCAGACTCTGACACCGGTCATACAGGGACCTGACAGCCCGTATCAAAGGGCCCGGTACCCCATACTCCCGGAGAACCCCCCACAGGGCTCCCCGAGGGACACGGTCGAACGCCTTCTCCAAGTCCACAAAACACATGTAGACTGGTTGGGCGAACTCCCGTGCACCCTCCAGGACCCTGCAGGGTGTAGAGCTGGTCCAGTGTTCCACGACCAGGACGAAAACCACACTGCTCTTCCTGAATCCGAGGTTCGACTATCCGACGGATAGTTTCCAGCAGGCGGGTTGGAGACACAGTCCTGGAAAAGATCTGAGAGACTCCTAGGGGCCTGCGGTGGTCACGGTCTTCTGATGTCCGTCCCTCCCGCTGGAAACCGCAGATTTCTGCCTCTGCTCTCAAGCTTCATCTGAGTCTTACCCTGCTTTTGTGGTCGTTATTTAGACATTTTATTTTGAAATTAAAATATCCAGGGTGGCACCCAATATCGCAAAGTCCCTGATTGATACATTTTTACAAATGTTCTCCCAATTGCCTTTAATATATTTGATTTCTCTTCTTTAGGTTCCTCTTCTGGGGTCTGATTCTCTGTTTTCTCCATCTTTTGTTCGTCTTGTGGCTCATTCTTTGAATTTTCTTTCTCGCTTTTAATTCTCTCCATCTTTAATTTCAATCCAACAATTTCTTCAGTCAACTCTTTGTTTGTCTTGCCAAGCCAGTCCAATTGAGCCGATGCTTCTTTCTTTGAATCCTTCAATGTTTTCTGAATTGCAGCTTTTCTCTGCTCTAGTTCCATTTTATATTTTGACAGGCCATCTTTCTCCAATTGAAGTTTTGTAATAATCGCTTTAGCCTTCTGTGATTTAATATTCAAAGTCCTAATTTGTTGTTTCAAGCAATCATTTTCATTGGCCAACACTTTATTTTCTGCCTGCCAGTTGTTGTCATTTTTTCTGGCATTAAGTTGCTCAATTTTCAGCCTCAGATTCTGAATCATTTCCTGAAGCTGCTTATTATCTTCAGTCAGCTTACAGTATTCGCTGCTCTTCTCCATAATCTCTTTGTTCTCGAATAATAAATGCTGTTCTGCCATTGTTCCTTTCTGTTAGAGATTGAAGACTGCAAATGGATTTCTCTGTGGAATCTGGGAATACAAAGACAGGCGGCTGTGATGTCACAGACAGGATGAGTGACATCACAGCTTGACATCAAAGCCACAAGAAGTCTGTTGGGTGAGGGGGAGGGAGAGGGGGCGGATGTTGTTTTTTAAACTTTATTCGCAGACACACTGTATAACGACAGAGTTATACCTCATTTGTTCTGCCTCAAGAAAAAACAAATACAGATAAACATATTCAAGATAAAGAAAAAGCTAAGGGTTCATTTAAAGCAATACAGATTTCAATTGTTTTAATAGCTATTTTCTGTCAGAGTCTTTGATAGTCTGGATATAAAACTTAACTAAATTGTAAAATGCAGCAAGGCATGGCTTCCCCTACCTGGAACAATGAATATGATATTTAGCTAGTGACAATAAAGGATTTATGAGAAACTCTGAACTGTTGAGCTTTTAGTGAGGCCAAGTATAATATTTAACATTAACACAGCCTGCTATAGTTCTGCTATCGTAGCGCAAAACCTTTTTTATCAAAAAATGTGAGTTTATTAGAAATTGGTGTGTTTTCGTTAAGCAAATTAACTTTTTGTAATTTCTATTAGCACAATTGTATAGTTCATTGAAAGGAAGCGACCATTTACTTTCACCAAATCCAGCTGGAGGATAAAATCTGCATTTTCATTAAGCTCGTCAGCAGGATGTATTTTTAAATTTGTACTTCAGCAGACGATATCTGTGGAAATATTTTATGCAAAATAATTTTTGTTTAACTGACAATATTTTGTAGAAATCAATTCTCACTCTGACATTAAGGTACTTTTTTTTTGTCTTAAAAAAGCTACATTTTGTTGATTGATTTTGTGGACAAAATAAAAAGGGTAAAAGTTGGTGAACACTTTTGTGTCCTTCATGGGGAAGTAAAATCCTAGAAATTAGAGCTTAGGAACCATCAACTCTTCTTGCTTCTGGAATCTATGAATCTATAAATGTGTTATTTGGCGTTGGCTCCATAAATGCATCGCAGCCTAATGTTTGCTTTGATAGAGAACACACTGATCCTGCAGTCAGCAATACCAGCTTCTAATGGAGTAAACAGCGTCAACTTTGACTCTGTCTGCATGAACGGGGCTGTTTTATTCAAAAGCAAACAGAACGGCTGGCTAATAACATGCGGCATCAGCACATAGAAACCCCTCCCTGGGGAGCCATCAGATCAATGAGGCAAAACCACTCAATCAGTTGTTGATTGAGAGGAAATTGCTGAATCGGCTGGATGTTTTTGCTGTTCTGCAAACTGAAGAGGTTTAGCCACTGTGTTCAAGATAGCAGGAGATTAAAACAGACAAATCTTGTCCCATTTTAGCTACGCACATAAAAATAAATCATCCAAAATATGAGGAAGAGAATTGGTGCTGCTATGGGCTCCAGATTATCGAAGGTGCAGAAGTTCAGAAGTGGGTTTATATGATGCTAAGGTTATAAAATGATACCCGACTGAGGGCTAGAATTAAATGTGAAGCTTCGTTCCTGTTCACTCTTCAGAGTTTGTAGTTGGCACATCTGATGTTGCCAAAGGCAAGTTTGAGAGGAAATTACATGGTTGTGCAGCCTTTTATTATATTACAGTAATTTATCTCTGTCAGCAACTACAGCCTGAAAGATGTCTTCATCAAGTTTTATGGAAACTTAATAATTTAGCTAGTTTTCTTAAGGGGAAACTCTAAAAGCCCACTTATCTTTAGATATGAGAGTTTAATCACATTTACAGCAATAACAATGAGCCAAACATCTAAATTAAACTCCGTCTGTGATTAATGTTTTGCTTAGCTTCAATAAAAACTTAAAGATGATTTTTCTCATAAAACAAAAGACATGAACAACAGATGAAAAAGTTAGAGCCAGGTGGAACCGCCTGCAGTTGTTTTTCCATAATTAGCACATTTAACAGTGAGTATATGAGAGTGATTGACAGCCCTAAGACCCGCCTCCTGGTTCTGATTGGTTATTTTCGATTAATTTCTTCAGACAGCAATAGTAGCCCAGAAAGTCGGCAGGAGATCATTCTTTTCACAGATTATCTGTCTCATATTGAAGTGTAACAACAAGGTGACAGTTTTAACAAATAAATTAAAATCATACATTTTTTAAAATAAAAGTTACATAAAAGTTTTGAGCTCAATTTGGAAAATTAATGGGGTTGTGTGTTTTATACATGTTTTTTATTTAAAAAGTATTATTTATCAGAACACAAATAAATTAATATGCGATTACAGATGCAGCACATGCATAATTGTGAGAAAATAATTTTATATTTGCTTTGATTTATTAATATTTTTGACTCTGAAAGCAGCTGGATGAGTAAAGCTTAACATCCTCGTGTTCCCGTTCTGTCACCAAACAGATGAAAAAAAGTCTAAGTGTATTTATAAACTTTTGTTTCTTTTTAAAATTCAGCCATCATTCCCCTTTGTGCAGTAATATTCCCCGGCTTCAGAGCTACACAAGTCATTAAATAATAAAGCAAAAATAACAATCTTTGTGAATGTAAGAAAGAAAATCAGCTCCTGATGTGCTTTTCGGCACAATTTCCATTCCCACTTTGAAGAGCAGCGAGCCTCTGTCCGTACTTGCAGTGACATCTCAGCGGTGCTCTGAAGGCTCATGAATATTTGACCCGCTCCTCTGGACTCCCTCTGAGCTCTTTTTTTTTATTTTTGGGGGGAGAGCAGCGTTCCTGTCGGAGCCACACGCAGGAACATTGTGGAATATTGATTTTACTTTTCAAGTTTCACATTAAAACTTAACCAAAACGTGTGCTATGGCGATTACAAAGTAACGCAACGAAACCCTCCGAGAAGCAACCGAAAGGGAATATTTTCAGATTTGTTTCACACAACAAAAAAGAAGAAAGACAGCAAAGTTCTTCATTGTTTTATTTTGTTGTGTTTTTTTTTCTATTTTTGAAGATTATATCAAAGATTTGTTTCGTCAACTTTCCTCCACTAAGGGAAAGTTTGAAATATAGTTCAACAATCTTCTGGTAAACTAAAAGACCCTAAAAGTCTCAACAAACAAAAATACCATTAAATCTGTTTTACAAATTATTTGACACAAAAACATTTTTTAAATATTACGCAATGCCAGGAAATATGTATTTTATTCTTTATGGGTTTGTTAGTTTTTTTTAAACCCGTCCCAAAAGAAAACAAGAAGCTATTTTTAAATGATGATGTAATTTAAGAGCAATACAAAAAATAATTATCAAAACTGAAATTACTGATTTTTTGTGCCTCTATGGGAAAATGTGATATCATGAATTAGCTGTGATTTTATAAGTGGTCATCCTAATTTTCATGTATGTTTCTGTTTTAATCATTTATTTGTTTTTCTCCACATCTTGCCATTGCAGTTTGTCCTTGGTGTTTAGATTTCTTGCTTTGTTTCGGTTTATGTGAAGTTTTCAGTTTCTTTTCCCCTTTTTTCTGTCTTGCTTTATTTATCTTTCACGTTTCCAACAGCCTGTCATTCTTCTCTGCTTCCCAGCTGTTTCTCATTTCCCACATTTGCATCTGCCTGCTCCCTTCTCCAGCTGCATCTACTCACCTGTGATTAGCTCTTCTCGTCCTTTTGTCACTTCCACCGTTTTCGAGTGTTTAAAATCATCAGATTACTTTAGTCCTTGCTGGTTTCTCAGTTTATTTACCATTGGTTTGGCAGCTTCCCATACCTAAAAAGTTGGGATTTCAACATGTTTGCAACATGAACATCATTTTAAGCTTTACTTTTCACCACTTTTGACTTATTCAGTTTAGAAATGGAAGCTCCACATGTAAGATTGAATTCAGACACACTCCCAAAAGTGTGTCTTTTAAAATAAACATGTTTCCACCACAGTTTGCATTTGTTGATGCGAGGAGCGGCCATATTGAAATGCAAAGTAAGTCTTATAAGTCCTAACTGGGGATTGTCTGAGTTTCTTCCACTTTTTTATTTATTTATTTATGTCAAACCTATTTTTAAAAACAGGAAAACATGTGCACACATAATCAAGAACAAAATAATTAGCTTACCACTACGTTTCTGTTTGATAGAGTAGGAATAAATGAAAGCTTATTTAATTTACCCCTTATTTCAATTTAATGAAATATACTACTTACCAACGCACTAATTATCAAAAATTTGTAATTAAAAATTTTCATGTGCCAGTTTAATATACTGCGCTAAAGAACCAACCAAAAAATGAAATAGACAAAATTACAAACTAACTCATAACAAAACAAGAGAATCTACGGATAATAATGACAATTGTAAATAACAACCGGTCATACAGCATCAGAATAATTACCAACTTCTTGTCAATGTACACTTATAAATATTTTATAAGAATAAATAATTAATAAAAAAGAGATGAATCAGAAGACTTCGGAGAGTGTTTCATCTGATTTTTCAAACTGGGAAGTCATAATTTCCAAGTTTCGTCTGGAAATTGAACATTTCTTGTATAGCTTTCTGCACATGGGTCCTTCCTTTACCCAGTCATGACAGAGAAGCTATTGACTACCAATAACTACTTCACATAACCTCAGTTATAAATATCCAAACTGTCCCTTTAAGCCATGTTTGTCTGTTGTCAGCTCTGGAGAACAGCAAATCTAACACATACATACTGTATATATATATATATATATATATATATATATATATATATATATATATATAAATAAGTCTTTCTAATAGAAAATGGTCGAATTATGTGTGCCTTGAAAGCTTTGGCTCGAGGCGAAGCTTTTAAAAAATGGACGATGTCCCTTCGCTTTGCTTTTGAGATATAAATAGATCATCGATTTGACATGCTTACCATGTCAGTTGGCAGCGAGTGACTTATTTTCTAATGCGAAGAGGACGGGACAGACGAGGACAGCTTACGTCTGAAACGGTTTTCTTCATGTAAGCCGAACTTTATTATAATCCTACATCGTTTTGCTCTGCTTTTGAACTTTTTACGCTGGGTTGCAATTCTGAAACTCCTCATTCAGGAAGATGTAAGGAGCTGATATGAAAATCACTGCAACTCATTGATTCATCCAGTCCAATCATCCACTTCTACCCTCAAAATAATGAGGAGCTATTCTTCACATTTCTAATTAAGAAGGGAATCGATATGTTAACAGAATCCTTCATAACTTTAACGAATGGCTCCTTCTCTTCGCTGTTTCCATCCCAGATAAATACCAAATCCGAAACTTTTAATCAGGCTTGAATACGGTAATGAATATGAAATTAGCAGCCGCTCTATTGATTAAGAGCGTTTTCACCTTCAGCCTTGAGCTTATTGTGACTTCTCATTTCATTAGGACGAGGTAAAAAGTCCTGCAGTTTCCGAGGGGTTGACCTGAAGCAGTCGTCAGCCAGAATGAGCATCAATCGTAGATCCTCATCTTCTGCTCCCTGGAGCGGTTCTAGATAACACAGCTCTGTAGACATGTCTCGCCACTTCCTTTCACCTTCCCCTGTTTAACCATCAGGGTTATTTTACGAGTCGTCTTTGATGATCATGACAGTTTTTCATGCTGCAAATTTTCGCCTCTAGAGAAAAACGTGTTTTTGCCCTAAAATCCTTCAGACTTCACATTAAACTTACAGACATTAAGAAGGATTTTCCAAAAATGAGAATATTAACTTAAACTATTTGGGGCTTCTGTGTTGATATTCAATGTATAATTAATTTTATCTGCATCATCAACCAACAATTTAAGAGTTAATGTGATATTAGAGCTGGACAATATATGTTTTACGTCAGTAAATATCAATAATTATTGATTAGTTTTTTGTTTTAAATGTCTGAATTACTATTAAACTAGTGACAATTCCACTTTTCAGCATAGAGCTCTTTTTAGCTCCAACTTAAACATTTTTAATTAATTTTACATATAATTAAGTAACGTTTGTCAAACTTTATTTACGTTTAACACGACAGCTTAATGAACTACTAACAAATTAACTCTTTTACAAAAGGTTTGATCACCTGTTTTAATATTTCAGTGTACGCTGCAGTTTATTTTTATAGTTATGAAAAATGGCGAAGAGTGGCGCAACTTTAAACTGCAGCAGTTACTCAACAGCTTGTTGCTAGGTAACCAAAGAATGAGGGAGTTGCTAGGTAACTTCATTCTAGTATTACTGTGACTTCTTTCTTGTAATATTATACTGTTATTATCATTTTATTTAGATTTTATTCACATACGACTTTTCATAATAGTACGACTTTATACTCGTAATATCCCAGTAGTATTTTTTATTCTTATAATGCTATAACGTTATTCTCATTTTATTTTGACTTTTCATAATAGTAATATGATTTTGTTCTGGTATTATTATGACTATATGACTTTTCCTAATGCTATGACTTTATTTTCATGTTATTATGAATTTATATTCATATTATTTCGTCTTTATTTTCATATGACCTTTCATAATTGTACGACTATTCTCGCAATATTATGTCTTTATTCTTGTAATACTACAATTTTATTCTCATACAACTTTTCATAATACTATGTCTTTATTCTCTGTAGTATTTTGTATTCTTTTCATAGTACTATGACTTTAGTCTTGTAATTTTATGACTATGACTTTATTCTCATATTATTTTGACTTTTTTCAAGTACAACGTTTTGTAATGTCATGACTTTATTTTCATACAACTTCTTTTTTTATTTATTTACATTTTTTCTTAGTATGGCACTAACACTCCATCCTACATATATAACTTCACTATCTGAAAAACTACCTGGAGCCCTGTATGACCATCAGCTGTAACAGACAGACGTTTTGTTCAGAAAGAGAAATAATTTAAGTTTGTTGATAAAATCCTCCAGTCTCTGATTTTCTGACTGGAATAAATCATCCATGTCAGCCACTTCAACCAGTGTTAAAAGGTTAATTTTAGAAGAATATTGTACAACCAACAGCGGACCATACGCATTTTTAAAGGGGGTTTTGAATATTTGTGTGGGGTTTTGGTCCAGAGAGCCACTGTAACAGTAAAGAGTAACCTACTACTAATAAGCTAGCAAGTTCATGAGTCTGCATTTGTTGCGAGTTCAAATTCACATTGCTCCCCCTTTTGCATCAGACTGTGCAACGTTTAAAGCACACTCTACATGTGGTGTAATCCTTAGCACTCCATTTACAGAGGGATTGTGAACAGTGGAGCAGAGCGGCGGCCCTGAGGCCCGTTAATCTGAACCCCACGGGGGGCTAATTAAAGCTAAAACTGAAGCTTTTAGGGGACATCAGGAGTGAGTTTGTCTCCTTCAGGCCAAAGCCGGAGAAAACAGAGGAGCAGCGTTACAGTGCTGACAGGAATTTTGTCATTTTTATCCGTAATACAGCTTTCCCTCAGAAATAAACCATCTGCGACTGATTACCATTGTTTTTATTCTTCTTTTTCACTCTGGGAGCTTTTCACTGTTTCAGTGATGACTTCCCAAAACAAGGTAAACAGCGGAGATATGCGGGGGTTTCTGATGAAGGGGCTCATCAGTCAAACAACATGAAGCAAATCTGATTTTATAGTAATAAACCCTGTAAAAAACAAGCTTTCACTGTGGTGGATGTTGCCGTTTCCATGACGGTAAACAGAACAGAGAGGTGTTTATCCACAGTAAATGATCGTCTCTGCCCTGCTGATCGTTGAGCCTCGCGTTTGTTGTTTGGCAGAGAAAACACTTAGAAACACAAGTTTCTCATTTTACTCAAACCTTCACTTTTAAAAACGGATTAAAATGTGACATCTAGATCAAAACTGTAGGAAAAAATGTAAAGATTCATTGTTTTCATCACCGTTTTAAACTAACAAATATAAAATTCACTTTTTGTTATTTTATTTTTAGTTCAATATAATAACCTTGATCTGACTCTGCCATAATGAAGTCTTCAACAAATTTTTCTAAATATTATCTAATATGGGCTGGATTGACCAGACTTTAGATGGATGGGTCAGTAAAATGCTGAATCTGAAAGGTCCAGCTCTCCAAAAACCGCAACCTGGAGAGATTTTGCTTCGAGCCACCTTTTCTTTAAATGCGGTAAAAAAGTGTCAGAACTCAAATTTCTAAGGCAACAAACTTCAGGGTGTTATTGAGTTTAACATTTCAACGTAAGTGCTTGAGTTTTACTTTTGAGTTTACCAAACTTTGATTTCTAAATTTTTTGTAACTCAACCAAAAGTTGTACTGTTAGCAAATCTTCCAACCAGGTCACCCATAAGCAAAGCGACGTAGCAATAATCAATGTTAGCTTTTTGGTAAAATGTTTATATCGTTCAGAGAATAACTGTAACAATCATTAGGAATATTTACAATCAATGTTAAACTGAAAAAAACAATTAAAAAAGTTTAACCATTTTACATCAAAAGCACAAAACTTAGCAGAAAAAAATCTATGGTGTCAGAATTACACACAAACGATAAGTCCTATTTTAATAGCTATTTTATTACATTTTTGTTGCTTTTTATGAATATTATTTCATAACTTAACCCAGGTTTAAACTTCTTTACATTATCCCAAATACACCAATGGTGCTCATTGGTGTACTAATCAGATGGCAATTAGTTCAGCTGGATTTTATTTAGGGGCATCGGGGGAGGTCTCTATTAATCTGGCCTTAATCCCGTAAAACACTTAGTGTTGCATGCAAGGTGTTTATAAAGATCAGGTTTGACTGATTATGAATGTGAAAAAGCTTGAAACAGCAGGAAAATAGTTTAGTTTTGGTTGTGGAGGAAAGGAAGCACTTTTTTCCATATTTCTATATATCTATATTTATATAAATATATAAATATCTGTTGTCTCTGTTGCAAGTTCAATGACAATAAAATCCATTAGAAGTGATTCCAAGGTCATCCGGATGGCTCTATGGGAAGTTCAGAGGCTGTTTCATGTTGCTTTGATTTGGTTTGGGGTTACAACCGGGGATCTATACGACCCAGATCAGCTCTCAGTGCTAATCTGATCAGTGCTATGAGAAATATTTAAAGCCACGTTCAAAGGGTCTGAACAGCTTTGTTCTCTGAAGGTGCCCTTTCACTGGCGGGGGAAAGGTGGCGGTGCATGTACACAGGCCTTTCTCTCAATAAAATGACACACAGTCATGGTAAAAACAAAGAAGACCCTCCGTTACTCCTCTGGTTTTAGGTAAAATTAAGTATATTGATTCAGTAGAGTGCACTGCAAAACAAAATATTACCAAGTAGTTTTTAGTCTAGTTTCTAGTGCAAATATCTTAGTAAACTTGAAATAAGACAAAGCTAACTTACAAGTAACTTTTTAACAAGACATAGAGGCTTGGTTTAAGTAAACAATTCCTTAATATTGATGAAAAAGTTCCTATTCCATTGGCAGATTATTTAATTTATAACAAGACATTTTCTTGTGTTACAAGTTTCCATGGTTATGCTTTGGTCTTTTTGTGTAAATGCCCAAAAAGAAGAAAGAGAAGCTCACCTTTTGTATCAACATTATTCCTTTTGGATTCTTAATTATTTATTTGATCATTTATGTTTCCGCACTGAAAGATAATACAGCATAAAACATATAAATATGTGCTCATATGTTCACCCTGGCACAATTTCTGATATTTTTCTGGGCTAATTTTCAGAAAATACAAATGAAAATACAAAAACAAAACATTTCTGACAGTCATCGTTAGTGATTCAATTTAAGCAAGCAAACCAAAACCTGTGTGTCCTTGCACTATTGGTTTATTACATGAACAAATGGAAGTTTGTGTTTGCAACATCACAAAATAAGGAAAGGTTTCACATCTAGCTTTGGCTAGAAATTAAGACTAGTTCCCCACTAATACTGTGAAAGTGTGATATAGGAAGAAGGTTAAAAGTCAGCTTCAACTCAGCCTCAAAAGACAAAAATGGTGCTTTGTGTTCAAAAAGAGAAAACATCCCCAAAATTCCTGCCTGTACCACACGCATCTTCTTGATTCATGTTTTCCCCACGCTTCGCTTGTTTCATTTTGTCGGCTCAGCAACCTCAAAATCCAATGAGTGACAAGCAGTTCCCTGGGCCGACTCCGTGCCGCCATCTTCCATCACCAGAGTGTTGGCTGGCGCCCATGAATAAAGCAAGTTGTAATTCTGCAGGAAGAGCTGCTGCGCCCACTCATCTGAAACCGCGGCCGTTTCTCTCAGGTTTTAGTTGATGCCAGCTCTCAGTGGTTCCTCGTTTGGTTTTCTAATCTAGCATTGAAGAAACCACATACATGTTCAAATAGGAAGACTGACTGTGATTCATGTCACTGCATTCCACCATTCACCAACCATTTCACCGAAGACACAAAACTTAGGTTTTATTATATAGTGAAACAGTTTGCAGCTGAAAACGTTTTAATAGTTGAGCATTTCAGGAGCTACTTCAATCCTGACAGCTTTAATGGATAGTTCCCACAAGTCTAAGCTGGAAGTGATCAGTGCCATCTTGGTAGGCAAGGTCAGCACAAAGCATAGATGAACCATGGCTTCCAGATGATCAGAAAGAAAGTGTTTTGATACTCTTGACCAATGTGTAATAAAAATAGACAACTCTGGAAAAAATTAAGAAACCACTTAAAATGATCAGTTTCTCTGATTTTACTTCTTATCGCTATGTGTAAAATGAACATTGTTCTATAAACTACTGACATGTCTCTGAAATTCCAAGCAAAAATTTTGTATTTGTAGAAAATGAGAAATAGTCAAAATAACAAAAAAGATGCAGTCCTTTCAGACCTCAAATAATGCAAAAAAAAGGAAAAACAAAACAAGCTCATATTCATTTAGAAACAGCAATACTAATGTTTTAGCTCAGGAAGAGTTCACAAATCAATATTTGGCAGTTGCACTGTAAAATTAACCAAAAGTGTAATTTATCCACTTTGTGTTTTCAGTGCTACAATGCTCAGATGTTGATTTTTTTTGTCTCATTAGTTATTTTTGTTGTTTTGTAACAAAAAACCCTGACTGAACCTCTACCGGGAGTTGTACTCAAACACACCATTATGATGTAGATTTAATCTGATTAATGATTCTTTGAGCCAACACAATTGTGTTAAAGTTTCTCCAACTCTTTCAGACTTTGGTCAAACGTTCCATCAGAAATACCCACAGGATTGAAGTTTGCAGCTTCCTTGATATGCCAGCATCAACTCATTTCAGCTTTAATATAACAGTGATTGATAAGGTTGGGTTGACCTATTAGATCTATTAAATTAAAGCAAATTAAACCATTGGTGTCTATGGAGCTCTGACCCTTTGTAAATGTCAAAAGATTAGATTCTTGTCAGTCAAGCAGAAGATCAATAGGTGATGAACCACAGAGGGAATTCATTCATTTAGAAAACCTTCAGTTCAAATCTGCATTAGGAAACGCAACTGCACTTAAAACCTGAAGCAGATTAAAATTCTGCAAGAGATCTGGATGCATATTCAAACGATGGTGCAAATATATTTTAACAACTGAAGACCAGTCCCAATAAAGACACTAAATGACAGCTGGCAAATGCACATGAATGAATCTAATATTTTTTCTTCAGAAGATTTCAAACTATTTAAACTATTAAACTACTTTACTTTTTTCTCTCTTTTTTTAACTTAACATCAAACAGTTTTAAATCCTCTTTACACTAAATAATCTGCAAAGATGAGAATTCATTTCAACAAGTGGCAATGTTGTAGATGTAAAATCTATTTTCTGCCATTTGGACTCTTTAATGTAACCCAGTAATAAATTATGCTCCAGTTATTTAGATTTATTTAGTCTGAGATTTTCAGAAAAGCTCAGCCTATACATATATACCTACTTCTTATAGGTTTATGTTTGAGTGAAATGAACATTGTTCTTTTATTCTATGAACTACTGACAACATGTCTCTGAAATTTCAAGCAAAAGTTTAGTATTTATTAGCAGAAAATGAGAAATGGTCAAAATAACAAAAAAGGTGCAGAGCTTTCAGACCTCAAATAATGCAAAGAAAACAAGTTCATGTTCATTTAGAAACAACAATACTAATGTTTTAACTCAGGAAGAGTTCAGAAATCAGTATTAGGTGGAATAATTATCAAGTTTTCAATGGAGTTCAGTTCAATGCAGTGGGCTCTTCATTTTTTCCAGAGCTGTATATGGGTGTGAACATGAAGGTACAGATACATTTACAAGTACTTTGGACAGTACATATTCAGTTTGAATTTGTATCGTGTAGCAACGTTTTATGTTCTCATAACTGGAAGTATAAACCACATTTCCCAAACAACCACTTCATTCCTCAAACTATAAACGGTCTTATTATGAACAGGTTATCATCTGCTTAGTTGGATCAGAAGAAAACAGTGGGATTATTGTTAATGATGGGATCCTACAAGTGGGAAGATTATGCCAGCTCTTCTCCAAAATGTCAGCGTAGATGTTTACTTCCTCTAGCAGCTTCAGGAGCCAATGAATTACGGCATTGAACACTGTATGAATGAATGTCAGCAGGCGGCTGCTAACCAATTTCATGATGTGCTCTTGTTTTCCACCCTGTCGTGCTAATTTTATTTCTTCAGCATAATCCGTTTCTGAAGTGGGCTAATTGAATTTTCATGAGATTAAAACTCGAATCTCAAGAGTGCCTAATTCCTTGATACGCCATTCTCTGCACACTGTTTGCAAATCTGCCCTGTGCCAGCACTCGTTTCTTATTAATGCTTATTAAGATGGTAATCACAAGCCTCATTATCTGTAAGGGGGAAAAGGGAAAAACTCAGTGATGGTTCAGGGAAGTCATACAGTAAACAGACCCGAGTATGAACCACTGTTTGATAGATCAAAGCTATTTCACTGAGCGACAAATGGGACAAAAGTGTTAGATCTTCATTTGCAAAATCATTTCCCTAAAAAAAAAAAAAAAAAAGTTACAGTCTTTAATGCCACTCAGAGTCTAATGTGTAATTTATGAGGGAAGATTTTGGTTTTGTGTGGAAATTATGTTTTTAACTAGAGTTACAAAGCTGTTTCAACTTTTGTCATTTGGATTCTGTGACGTTTATAGAAATAATTAAATAAATTTAGGAAGTGAGTGGAAATGGCTTTACCAGCACAAATTGAACAAATATTCAGACAGCTTAGAAATGAATGAAATATCATTGATCACCAGCCAGAACAGTAAATGACTACAGTTATCAGGATTAACAATAAACTGCGTAATAAACTCAAAAGTATTGTGAGAGGAAGCCAAAGTACCCAGAGAGAACCGACACATGCACAGGGAGAACATTCAAATTCCAATTAATTTGTAATTAAAGAAAATTAACCAAATTGCGCAAATAGAAATTAGGAAAATAAATTTGCTTATTGGAAACACGGCAATTTAGGAAAAAAAACATGTTTTTTAATAAAAAACTATGATAAGGTGGTTTTTCAGTGGCATCAAATCAGACATATTTCACAAAACTGCAATTGAAACACTTTTTATGTATCACATGTGTCACATGATCAACCTCCAAATGGTGAAAACAACAAACAGGAAGTTGGAGGATGATAATAGTTTTTTTTTTTTTTAATGTGCAGATGAATCCACCACAGCGCTTACAGCATCGCACAGTTCATACAAAGTTGTCATTCAAACGTGTTGAATACGTAGTTCTTCTGTAAAATCACTGACTACAATTTCCCCAAAATGGAAGCCGCTCCCAAGTAGGCGGGGCTTGTTGCTCCAACGTCTCCTGTGATTGGCTAAATTATGAATCTCATGTATCTGTTTACGTCTGTCGCTGTTTTTAATAAACAAATTTATTCAAGTGTGATTTAAAAAAAACTATTTAAAGGAAACACTGTAATTATGAAATTGTGTTTTTCATCAATAGCGGAATATAGACAAAGACTTTGTCTATATATTGGTTACCTAGCACATTTGTAATAGAAAACAATGCGGCTATCGATGCTTGGGACAATAGTTTTGATTTCTACTCACCTAACTACTCTGATCTCAGGGCCGGCCCAAGCTTTTCTGCGGTCCTAAGCAGATTTTCACCCGGCCCCTCCACCCCCTGGTTTTCACCTTACCATGGCAGCAAAATTTTTAAAAAATTATTTGGATTTTGAAATGCAGAGGGGTATTTAAGTGTGCTGTATTATTTCAAGAATTTTAAAGTAACAATAGTTGATGAACACTAAATTATTGTAAACACATTTATATTATTTGTGTAAGAGCTATAAAAATAATATATGAATTGCTTTTCCATTTAGTTTGTATTATTCAATGCTATCTGCGACATACTGGCGACCTGTCCAGGGTGACCCCGCTTCTCACCCAAAACGTTCACCCCTCCCGACCCCATAGGGACAAGGGTGTATAGAAAATTGATGGATGGATATTCAGTGTTATTTTAAATATAACTATATATTTAATAACACTAGTTTGTTGCTCTTGGGGGCCCCCTGGTGGTGTGGGGGCCCTAAGCAGCCACTTAACTTGCATTGCCTTGGGCCGGCCATGTCTTAATGTGACGTTATCTGGTGATTAAACATTTTTGTGCATTTAATTTGTTAGTACAAAAAGAACGTAGATGATATTTAAGCAGTTTGTTCTGAAAAAGTAAAGGTTTTGCTTGATTCGTTTCAGAAAAGGAACCAAGAGCCCACATTAAAATATTCAAAAAGTCCCTCAGTACAAGGAGAAGGATGATTGTACTTGTCTTTTGAAGTTTAACCTTGTGAATTTGGTAATGGATTTCAATGATTAAACTACAACATGTTTAAGAAAAAACATCTTTTTAAGACGATGATAAATTATTGTGCATTTTTTTGCCATTGGAGACAAAATAAAGCATATTTTTGCTCTGGCAGTTCCTTCAATGTGCTGGATTTTGTTGTTTTGGATGTGCATTTACATGCACAACTGGTGCTGGCGAAGCCTGTTCTGGTCTTAAAGGTCAGAGCAACCATTACTGATGATTTCCATGAAAACAATACTAACACAGACCAGCTCCTGCAACTATTGGGGAAGGATGCCTCCCTGATGTCAAAGTAGGTCACAGTTCTGCATTTTATTTCGGTTTTTTTGCTCCAAGTTTAGAGAAAGGGACAAAAAGTCATAGAAAATATGGTAAACACTGATGACATAAGCCAGAATATTAATCAGGACATCCCATGAATATAAAGTAGATTTACAAATGGTGTGTCTTACTGCAAGCTTCCAGAAAGGAAATGAAAACCAGCTTTTTTTCCCCCCCATTGGGCTTTTATGGCTTGATTTGCCATTAAATGATTCATTTATTATATTGTTCAAAGTTATGTGAAAACCCCCCACAATTTTCAGCTTAACAACAGAGTTTAATTTGATATCAGACGTCTACAGCCCAGAATTGAACAAATTCCTGTAATGATGAACCAATTAAAGCAAAAAAAGAGCCTCAACAATAATGTGACAAGAAACAATGGTGGATGTCTTCTCTGTCTTGTATTCCCCAGGCAAAAGCAAAAGCTAAAAGCTTCCAATGCATTTATGTCCATAAATAGCTTCATTTTTTAAATACATAAAACGTTTCGGAACGTTTCGTCAGGAGATTTGTAATAAGAAAGTGAGATGAAGAAATGTAATGTCAGATTTTATTAGATTATCAACAAATTATGTGGAAGGAAAGTCATCACTTTACAAAAACAAGATTATGAAAAAAGTGTGTTTTGATTTAGCTTGTCTGATCAAAATTATATTTTCATCAAACCGTTTTGTACTCTGTGAATTGGTCAGCTTAAATGACTCGTCTTTGTTGAGATGTAATAAATATCACTTTCCCAATTGACATTTACACTGCAAAACACGGAAAAAAAATTATATATATAATCACAGTAAAGTGAAATATTTAGCATATTTATTTTAGGAACCGTTGGGTCATTATCTTGAAGCAATCAGTTGCCTCAGTGTGCGCACTGGGCTGGAATGAGAGACGAAATTATAAAAACTAAAAGCCATTATATCAAAAAGTTAGAAATCATTTAAAATAATTGATCCAGCCTTTAAATATTTAGCCTCAAACATTTATTTTGGGTCAGCTTCTATTTAATGAGTGGTTTGGGCTCAGTGGGAATCCTTCTAATGAATACCAAATGAGCCATGTCTCCACAGATTGGCTCCACAACAAGGTTTTCTGCAATAATAGGATATTTGGCTGAACAGGGTCACTAGAGAGTCCGAAAATATTAGACGGTTGATGGGGAGAGATCATTTAGTTTGCTAATTCAGCATGTTTTAAAGTCTCCCAAATGGGATGTTAGCGGTAAAACCCATAATTCATGGACAAACTGAACTTTTACTGATGGTCTCCGCTGCTTTAAAACTTCAGTAACTAGTTAATTCAGTCAATACTTACCCAGAATTTAATTTGGACTTTCTATAAACTATTAGGAAGTTATTAGGTGTTCTTCTGGGAATACTCTGTAATTTCCTGGAACCTTTTCAGGTGATAAAGTTACACTTTCACAACCAGAAACTCCCTGAAAAGTAATCAACAATTTCTAGAAAGCATCTTGTAAAATCTCATAAAGTTTCATCTGAGTGTGAGGCCGAGTCCACATGTAGCGGATATCTGGAAAAACTAATAATTCATCCATCCATCCATCCATCCATCCATCTTCTTCCGCTTATCCGAGGTCGGGTCGCGGGGGTAGCAGCTTCAGAAGGGAGGCCCAGACTTCCCTCTCCCCGGCCACTTCTTCTAGCTCCTCCGGGGGAATCCCGAGGCGTTCCCAGGCCAGCCGAGAGACATAGTCCCTCCAGCGTGTCCTGGGTCTTCCCCGGGGCCTCCTCCCGGTGGGACGTGCCCGGAACACCTCACCAGGGAGGCGTCCAGGAGGCATCCTGACCAGATGCCCAAGCCACCTCAACTGGCTCCTCTCGATGTGAAGGAGCAGCGGCTCTACTCTGAGTCCCTCCCGGATGACTGAGCTTCTCACCCTATCTCTAAGGGAGAGCCCAGCCACCCTACGGAGAAAACCCATTTCGGCCGCTTGTATCCGCGATCTTGTTCTTTCGGTCATGACCCAAAGCTCATGACCATAGATGAGGGTGGGAACGTAGATCGACCGGTAAATCGAGAGCCTCGCTTTTTGGCTCAGCTCTCTCTTCACCACGACGGACCGGTACAGCGCCCGCTTGACAGCAGACGCTGCGCCAATCCGCCTGTCGATCTCCCGCTCCCTTCTTCCCTAATACTTCTTTCTAAACTAATAATTCTTTTTGTAAATTTGACATTTCGTCCACAAGAGAAGTCTGCTTAATATCACTATCAACAATTATTTATAAAAAATTACGACCCATGTGGATGTGTACGAAGAAACAACGAAGATTTGGTGTCCCACACATTGCTGCCTACAACAACTAAAGCGCTAAAACATCCACTTAAAAGTAGCACAGTCTATATATCTGAATCTCCTGGCATTTTGTTTAATTCCAGACAGGAAGTCGTAGATGTTTTGGAGGAATCTGATTGGCTGACAGGATTTAGCTTTGCGCTACACTGCCCCCTATGGGTTTGGCTGTTTAAAACAACGGATTAGGCGGATTTGTGCTTGTCTGTGTGGATGAAAACTTTTCTGAAACTGACCCTGTGTGTGTGATGTTATTTTTTTAAAAACAGTATGGCAAAATTAATTAATTAGTTTTTATAAAGACCCGGTGATACAAGGCCACATAAAAGGGCCATCTTGAAACAGAGCCGGTTTTACCAAAAGTAAATTCTTGAGAAATATCCAGTAAGTACAATGAAATGAAAGTACTTTACCAAGTAAATAATGCCGCATTAACAGGTAATTGTCATTAACTGTTCAAAGGAACTGCTCAGGAAGTACCTGGTATTTAAAATGTCTTCCAGTTCCAGTGTTAAATGATACTATTATATTATTTGAAAATTATCTCAAAACAACTGTTTTATCGTTTATCTTAAGTTCTGGGACAATTTATCATCCAGCAAAATGTTCTGCTGTTACAGGCCAAAATAGAAGTATTTTAAAGTCTTTTAAAGTCACAAGATGACAAAAATAAGAGTTACTCGTATCTGCTGGATTCACAATATTGTCTGCAGTCTGGGAAGAATAAAGTAAAAAACTCAAAGTAGTTTAGCATGGATAAAAATATGTTGCTATCTGCCTTCTCAGCTGCAGTCTGTTGACCTGTGGGATATTTACACTTCAAACACATCTACCTCCCAACATCCGTTTCTGCTGGTGGGGGTGGTTCCTCCCAGCTCAGATTAGGCCTCTAAAGAGAATAAAGCAGAACATTTCGGATCATCCACCCTCTCTCTGGCTGACACATCAGCCAAACGGGAAACAGGGTACAAAACGATAACTACAGCAGCTGACAGCGCTTCCACTGTAGCTAATTAAACTAAACACTTTCTGCTAGTTGCAGTGCAGGAAAAAATGTGGGATTATTACCGTTATGTAACCTTTCGCCATTAGTTATTTCTTTAAGTATTCTGCACAGACAACCAACCTCTGTCCATGGGCCGTGAAATGTCACTTCTGCTTCCATAAGTGACACCAAGATGAGAGATTTACCTTCCTCAGATGCCATTATGGCTCTCAGAGGAGCTATTATGGGATGGAGTGAGAAACAGCACAGCAAGGAGAGGCTGCCATTACTCACCTTGAGGATCGGTTAGTGAGGACCATCGATTACAGCGACAGAGGTTCAGTCCTCTTAAGTGTGCTCCAAGAAGTCGGGTGAATTGTTAGCCTCTTATTTCAGGTTATCAACGGTAATGAGCTTCACCTTACAAATGCTTGAATGTGAGGAAGTACACGACCCAGATGGTCGCTAGATATTGAACTTTACAAAACATGGTGTTCAGTCAACGGCAACAGGAAGTCTCTAGAGAAGGAATCAACATTTAAAGGTGCAGAATGTAACTTTATAAAAACTATTTATTGAAACTGTCACTATGTCTTGAAAGTAGGACATGAGATGAATAAACTGAAAAAAACCAAGCTCATCTCATTTCTCCCAGTGCTCCCAGTTTTAACTAGAAACAACCAATCAGAACCAGGAGGCGGGTCTAAGCGCTGTCAATCACCCTCCAATTTCCAAAGTGGAAAATGTAAAATATTGTTTAAAGAAGGTATCAAATGTGTTGGCGAAGGGGGCATCAATAGTTTAAAAGTTGTACATTTCATCTTGTGGGATGGGGTTTTGTTTAGCTTTGGGGGTTTTTCACCACAAGCACTTGTAACTCCTGGATTATGATGTATTTAGTTCCAAAGCAATTTTCTTCTCTTGTACTGTATGTTGGATTTACAGTAGATACCAAGAGTTACTGTCATGCAGTATATCACTGTTCTGCTTTTCTCATTCAAAAGCAAATGATCTGTTTGTTCTCTGGCACAAATACCTTTTTTCTGAAAACTCTGTATGTATTAGTCCAACCGCTAACCTGACTTACAACCCCAAATGTGTCATATTAATCATATATAACACCAACAATGGCAGATTACACGTTCCATTTGTAGTTTTAGTTTTATAATCCAGTATTAAACATAGAAGAAGCTTGACTTTGTCATCACTCCACTGCTGTTAGATTCTGTAATAGGATGGCTTTTAAGGTGATTCATGTAAGAAATTGAGCCACTCTTCACGAAAAGCATCTCTGTGTGTTCAGGTATTTTTGAAGAATTTCAAATTTCTGTTGCATTTCAGATTGACTTAAGCGATTCCTTTTGTCTTCAGCAGATGTAGCTGCTGAAGAAGTTGAGTTTAGATTTCTGTTTTGACCCGAGTGTCCTGGAGAAAGCACAGAAATTCCCTCTGCAACAGCACAACTGCAAGAGCACCAGCAAGCAGGATTTTCTTTTAAATCCTGCAGGACAAAAGGTTGGCTCAGAAAGATTCTTTATTTGGCTCGGTGCTTTAAGAATCTATGCAAAAGCTTTCATGAGGCACCCAAGAGCGCCTGAGACGCTCAGTGGGTAAAACATGAAGGCAGGCGAGTCTTCTGTGCAGCGATGTGAAGTCATATAAATTCAGGCGGACAAGATTAGTTTTAAAATCCAACTCTGTTATATTTCTTTCCTATTCTGCATTATTTGTAAAAGGCAAAGTTTTAACACTGACTAAATAAGTAAAAAAAAAACCCACACCAGTCATTTTGTTGTAGCCAGACCAGAAGAGCTTTGACATTATCCTCACGTTCAAGTCATCATCATCAGAACGAAATGTCGAACGGGAGAAAGCGGGGAGCCCCGTAAAACGTGTAACCTTTTTGCTCTGCATGCTCGGTTTTTCCACCGGAGTCCCTGCTGAGCCTTTCTCTGCAGTCATGGCGCCGGTTTTATCTGACATTTATGGAAGACGATTAGGTGGGATTTTCTGTAATCCGTGACAAACATACCTCTGTATCCCATTATACTGGATAGGATAAACAATCTTCCAGGTTAAACCCCAGGATCTGCTCTGGAGAAGAACATTGATGCTTTTTGCTGTCCATTGCTTTACATTGGATGTGTTATTTGCTGAAACTTGTAAAGTTTCAGTATTTGTCCCAAATACTATCAAGTATTTTTGGTCTAGTTTCTAGTCCAAATGTCATAGTACAGTTGAAATAAAACAAAACTAACTTTCAAGTAGCTTATTAGCAAGATATTGGAGCTTGGTATAAGTCAATAATTTCTTAATATTGATAAAGAAAGACTAGTTCCACTGGCACTTTTTCTTTTCACATATAACTTAAAAATGTAACAATTGTAATCTTTCAATTGTTGATTTTTGATATAAATATGCATTGAAGATTAATACTTTAATCTTCACCAACTATAAAGTCTTAATAAAGGCAATAATAATAATAATAAAAATAAACAAATAAACAATGCTAAACCTAGTAGGGTCATAAGTAAAGTCTGGTGGCCTGCCAGGCTTGTCATACACTGGGAGAAACCCAGTATTACACTGATCCTCAAGGAGTGGAGGTTGAGACTGCTGTTGTGATTGCCTAATGCAACCTCTACAATCTATTTACAGGAAAGCACTTATGATTGTAATGAAGGAAAACACAATACCTAAATATATAATGCTCAACTTTAAGTACACTTTCCCAAAATGGCTTCCTTCTGCTCATGCGTGGGAAACCGTGAACACTCATAAACAAGTTTTATTGTCCGTTACAATGCTTCAGATTAAAGCGATTTATTTACTTATTTATTTTTAACAGTAAATCATTTAAGCTCCCGTCTTTGTATCCCAAACTACTAAATTAGATCCATCACTGTGGTAACTGAGCAATAGACTAAGAATTAATTCAAAAGGTCATTGATTTATAATTCAGCAGTAATGAATGAAACGTTACCTTCGTAAAAAAAATTTCTACTTCTGATTTGCATTGCGAACAAATTTTGTTATTTCGTCTAAGCTGGTTGTTTAAATCAATTAATTTACGATTTGATTTGATTGAGTTGGATAGTATAGTTACAGTTACTCAATTACATTTACTCAGTAACTTTTTTTTAGTACTTTTAAGAGTATTTTTATTACCCTGAACTTTCTACTTTTACTTGAGTAATTTTGTTACTTTTGAGTACAATTTCTGGATTCTCTACCCCCTGGATGAAAAACAAGCATGTTTAACCAAAAATCCAACACACACAGACACACCCCTGCAGTTTTTGTTCAAGTTTTATATATTTTATATTAAAAGAAACTGATGGGGAAAATTATTCTTTTACCTGATTTTATTTTTTGTTACTTATTTGAATTATTATCATTTTGGTCCCTAAAATACAGAAATTTCCACTTAACTTTATGTTTTGGTCTGTTTGATTATGTAATATCTAAATATTAATTTTGATTGATAATTTCATCGGTTACGTACTTGAGTATATTTTTTATGCTTTTTGAGTAATTTCTTGGACGGCTACTTTTTCATTTACTTGAGTAAAAATATGCTTAAGTATTGCTACTTTTACTTGAGTACAATATTTGAGTACTTTACTATTAAAATTAGTTCCAATCGATTAGCCAATAAATCCTTGGACCTTTTTCCCGTTGTAGTTTGGCCGCCATCCCGGCAGGGGGCGCCGGTGGTCAATCTGTAGAGGAAAAAGGAGTAAAAATGGCGGAGCTCTTTCTGAGCTGGAAAGATAAACGGTCCAAACTGAGTCCGATGTGGGATGTGAACTCCACTTTATGCGGTTCTGGTTTGAAATATAAACACTCGACAAGCTCCTTAGGTTTGACCTTAATATTGCTCATTCAGACTGATGAGCAATATTATTGCAATTTTTTTTTTGACGTGAAAAAAGAAAAACATGAAGCCGATAAACAAGGTTGCTTTTGAGGGCTCTGGTGAATTAAAGCACTTCATGGAGAAAAGTTTTATTCCTGCAAGCGCAACTACAGACGGTACTTCTGTATGAACATCTCGCTGTAAGTGTTTCACATATTTTATTCTTTTCATGTTATATTTTTCTCTTCAGCAACCTTAGAGGTTTCTGTTTTGTTATATTTTATAAATATATCTGAGTGTAATAATGCGAGAGAAGCACAATTTTCTGTTTATTCAGTAAGTATTTAATACAACTGACGCAAGATAATGTTAAACATTAACTATATACTTTTTAAATTAAGCATATTATGAACAAATTTGTACTTTATGTTATGTAAAGACGGTCAGACATTAGCGAATTGGTAAGATCAATCAACTTTAGATTAATGCATTGATCAATAACCTGCATCCTAGTTTAGAGTTTTGAAACTCGGCTCAGTAACAATTATGGATAAAAATACAACTATATTAGTTGAAAACTAACTTGGACTAATTGTTAAATTCCCTTTAAATAGATGTGGTTTCTCAACATTCACATTTCATACTGACTTGTGACATTATTGTACAATTTTATTGGAACTATTTATAATTCTTGTAGTATTATTTTTAGCAGTAGTCAGTTTTTATCATCCTTTCACCCCATGCTAGTGTTAATAGCTTTTGAGTTTGTTGATCAAAGCATTTTAAATGCCTTCAGGCCATTATTAATAAGTATTCATCGCCACACCAGAACCTGTTGTTGCACAACACTGTTTATTTTTACCCACCTCCGGGCCTGTGAGGATTTATTTATACGACAGAAATAATATGCCTCTGCCTCCATAGCGGTAAACTTTTTGAAAGTGCCTCCATTAAGTTGAATGGAGCCCAAACTACGAGCTGTTGTGTGAAAATCTTTAGAAAAATGTCAACAGCTTTCTGCAAGTTTGCAGCCTCAAAGCTGCACTCTTAGCGTTAGAGAAAAGCCTTCAATCTTGAATAGAGCAACTGCCTCACAGGCCACCATATTTTGTTCTGCGCATCCAGAAATGTTGAAACGCTGTCTATCAGCTCCAGCAACAAAAGCTTGTTTTTTTGGCTGCAGGAACAAACAAATCTTTATGCACTCCTCTGAGGCTGGAAGTAACAGGAGACACAGCAGATTGCTTTCTCTTTTTTTAGTTATTTCCCCCCAAAATAAAAATTATTCTTCCAGTTTTGTATGAAATTATTCAAACGTTTCTGCTTCAAAATAATGTAACAGGCTGAGTTGACTTTAAACTGAAGCTTTTTTTTGTAAAATTACTTCACAAAGAAAATATATCATAGTGTTTTGATTTATAAGTTTAGTTTTTTACAAGTAGAAGTAACACAAATAAGTAAAATCAGCATGTTGTTGTGCTTTTGTAATATATAACTCGCCCCTGAGCGCGGTTTGTGTGGATATCACATATAAAACATGCTTTATGCTTTTTCCGTGAGCCCAACAGAGAGAGAAACCAAACCATAACGCCACATGAATATATTCTATTTGATATTTTTTGAGCTGCTTGATCTTGATCCTCTGCTTGTTTTCCTGTGTTATGAATATATTACAAGAGCACAAAAGAAAATAATTTCATTTGAAGAGAGAAAAACACTGGGCGACATGGTAAGAGCAGGGTGGGAGGGTTGGTAAGAACGGCTGAGGAAGGCCACGGTTTTATCAAAAACTACTTTTCATAAGTAGTTTTTGGATAACAGTGAAACTAGGACACCACATTTTATAACTTTATTCTGAAAACCGGCAGTTTTGTCTGAGTTTTCTGGTCGTTATCACTGCTGAACATTTTCACCGTTTGTTTGTGTGCCACACGAAGAAGGCGTCAGGTTTGGTCATGAATAATTTTGTCGATGGTTTGAGGTGATTTTGTCTATTTTTTTTCCTTCAAGCTCTAATGCAAACAAAAACAATGTAAAAAAATTGAGTTTTCCAAATTCCTGCCCACTGCTGCACACTAATCCCATCAAAGGAGGACTAACGAAGGATGTTTTCATGGTGATTGAGGCCATTAGAATACAGACATTGGCTATGGCACCTCAAAATAACTGACATTACTGAGCTCAAACCCACCAGGGAGAAAAAATATGTAATTATTCTCCTGATTTTTCTTGGATCGCACTTGCGAAACAAAATTTTGCACTTGCGGTGTTTCAAATGCAAAAGAAATGCAATTAAAATGACATGTGATTAAGTTTTTTCACGTGATAACTCATTAAAAATCATGCCTCCATCATCCTCTTACCACTTCCTGTCGTCTTTTTTGTCATTTTTGCCAGTAGTAATATTCAGTTATTGATTACATGCCTCCTGTGATGGGAAAGAAATGTTTCCAGTGCAGTTTTGTGAAATAAAAACAAAACAAAAAAATATCATCCTAGCACCAAAATCTTTTTATCCCTCCAGGGGTCTTTTTTTTGTGGGCTCTAGTGTCCCTTATATGAAAGTAGGCTGACAGGAAGGGGGAAGACATGCGACAAATATCGTCGGGTCTGGGAGTCAAACCCGTGACGGCTGCGTCGAGGACGCAAGGCCTCCAAACATGGGTCGCGCTAACCGCTAAGCCACCACGGCACGCCCGCACCGAAACCTTCTTAATAAAATTGTCATGTTTCAATTAAGTGAATTTATTTTCGAAATGTCAATTTTAAGATTAATAGAAATGAAGATAGTGTCTCTACAATGTCTACACTTTATATTCCTCCCAGATCAAGGGTGTGGGTATATTTGACGATATGATTACATTAATTGCTGAGAAATGCAAAGATTAAAGAGCCAAATGAGGTGAAGTGCCTGTTGGGCCATTAAAAGTCACCATTTGGTGGAAGGGAGAGCTATAAAGCAATTTCCAGATTTCTTGGCTGAGAGAATAAACTCTGAGATTGATGGTGTCATTTGGCATAATTTCATTCCACTGCACAAGAGCCAAGCAGAAGACACCAGCAGAAGAAAGGCATTTTCATCTGTTTGAAATCTGTTACACACCTTGACTGTGTTTTGTGTACGCAGTCTCTCAACAGGAAACAATCCTGGGAAACATCTTCTCAGCATTATAGAGACAAATGTTTCTAAATGCCACTTTCTGACACTTCATTTTCTGTACCTCTGCACACCTTATGAATGTTTCTCTGGGCTATATTACCCAGCCTGTGTTCAACTCAGCATGCAAGCCCAAAGATGCATATTAAGGTTCATCACTATGATTTGCCAGTAAAAGTGGTCGGAGTGGAGAGGACTCCAACGTCAGCCGGTGGCTATTCATCTCGCCGGAAATGGTGTTTAATTTAAGCCGGCTGCTTAGCGGAGAGCTCGCTCTGCATAATCCATCACTGCTACGGTACAGATGACACCATCATTTGATTTCTCATCAATATCGCACATGAGAACTGCTGAGCCCTTAAAATGCCACGCAAGGAGATCCCACAGCCGAGGGGTTGGGGGTTACAGAGGCGGCGGCTGCGCTGTTTTTATCTTACAAAGAGCACCATTTCAGGCACTGATAAAAGCCTGTATGGATTTTAGAAAAGCTCTTCTTGCTTAAAAAAATTGCTTTAGTCTAATTTTAGTCTGTACAGTCAGAAAAATGCTTCTTTTTATCTCAAGAAGGGCATTTTTAACTTACCTTTTGAAGGATATATATAAATCTATGTCCTATCATCTCAAGAAATGGGAAATAAGTGAGACTGTTTAATCTGCGCTGCTGCGCTTGGCTCTTTTTATATCCGCCATCAAACAGTCCTGCAGCACAAACTGAAGGGAAAAGACTTTCACAACTATCACAGCAGTATGTCGGGCATATTTGCAGTGAACTTCTTTTAACCTGGTAAATAGAGTCCAAACAGAGCATGCAGTTTAGTCTAATTATAAATCCAGCTGTTCTGTGAAGGTTTGTTAGGGAACAAACGGCATCATGAAGACTTAGGGACTCAGCAGAGGAAGCTGTGGAGATGTTTAAAGCAGATTTAGATTAGAAAACAATATTTTAAGCTTTGGAAAACATACGGCACTCTGTTTAGTTCATCATCTGAAGATTTAAATGGTCAACTAATCTTGGATCCCTTTAAGATGTGAAGATAATAAAAAATTCTGCCTGTAGCAGTTTTTCCAAAGAATATCCATGCAATTTGTTTTATTAACTTATTTTTTGGTCTTTTGGTTGCAAACTTGGCTTTAGCTGGAAGGAAGGCAAAAGTGACCCTTGACCTAAACCTACAGACTAAGGAAAGGAAGGAAGAAAGGCGAAGGTAAACACAAAACAATCCTGGGTCATATTCGGTTAGAGTAGAACAGAATGGGATATGTAGAGGCATTTCAGTTGAGATCAGGTTGTGTTGCCAACAGGTGATTTATTCTCTTTTTCCCACTTGAATTATTCCCTTTGATGCGGTTGTTCCTCAGAAGAGAGGAAACCTGGAAACCAACACACTCTGTCTTTTTGATTCTCACCTACAGAAAGCCAAACACATACTGTACCTCCACATCACAAAATTCCCACTCACAAAATCTGGTTAGAGCAAAGCGGGCACAAAGAGAACGACTTCCTACACCGCAGCACGGCTGTCAGCGCCGGTGAATGATGAAATGTGGGTTCTTGAATATGGGATTTGTGTTCATCCTTACACATCTGCGCCAAACTTCACACAAAAGATGAGTTACTAGCTCATGGGACTGGGTTTTACACCTGTTAGTAGCTGTTTTCTATACCTGCTTATCCTCACATGCTTGCAGGGAGCAATAGGCTGGAATACCAAGAGAAAACGCAGAGAGATATGGAGAATTTATGCAACTGAGATTCAAACAGAGATTCAAACCCAAATACAAATAAATGCGTTTTACATTTCTCATTATGTTTACTTCTATGTAGGCCTGTTGCAATAAGCATTAAATCACTTGATCACATGATAAATGAAACAAACAATCATTTCCATTTCTCTCTTTTCTACCAATGGTAAAGTCTTCAGTCTGGTGCTTTAACATCCACTAGCTTTATTTCGATTACAGTTTTGTTCACTGTGAGTTTATAATTCATTTTATTTGTTGTTTTGTTTATTTATTTTGATATTTAAAATGTCATCCAGTTCCGGTATCAAATGTTCATTAGAATTTAAAGTTTATTGATCTTTGAGAATGTGTTCTTGCATTATTATGCTATTACCATTATATTACTTAAAAAGGGTCTCAAAACAACAATAGTATCGTTTATCGCAATAATTTCTGGGACAATTTATCGTTCGACACTCAAAATCCTCGAACCGCTTCCTGGACGCGCCTCCACATAGACTTTGAATGTAAACCAGACTGATGTTCAAATCGCGTTTGGTGTGAATGCAACATAAAGCTAAGTTGGTAAATGATTAAGTTGGTAAATAATTTTCAGTCTAAAGTCTCAGATATTATTGATTCCATTGCCCCACTTAAAATGAAAGTTGTGTCTGATAAAAAGAAATCTCCATGGAGAAATGCACAAACAGTTAGATCTGCAAGACAACTCTGCCGTAGGGCAGAACGAAAATGGCGTAAAACTCAACTCCACGTTCATTGTGACATATATAAGGAAAGACTACGTAACTATCATTTAACACTAAAACATGCAAGAGAGGCTTTCTTTGCAGATGTCATAAACAAAAACATTAACAATGCTCGAGCTTTATTTGCAACAGTTGACAGAATCACAAACCCTCCTGTGATTTTACCGCCTGAATTCCAATGTATTGCCGCCTGCAACCAGTTTTCCAGCTTCTTTTCAGAGAAAATTCAAAAAATCAGAGGATTAATCTGTACATCCACTATAAAGTCAGTACCAATGCTGTGCCCAAACAAAACAAATACAGGAAAAATGACCCAATTTCAACTACTTAATTATAAAACCCTACAGGAAATTATAAGTCAACTAAGCTCAAGTTCCTGCTGTCTGGATGTTTTACCCTCACATTTCTTTAAGAAAGTCCTGCCTGTTATTGCTGCTGACCTGATCCAAATAGTAAACTCATCGCTCTCATCAGGCGTTTTCCCCCAGGCTCTGAAAACAGCAGTAATCAAACCACTTATAAAAAAGAACAATCTGGACAAATCACTAATGCAGAATTACAGGCCGATCTCCAACCTCCCATTCATCAGCAAAGTTATTGAAAAAGCTGTGTGTAAACAATTAACTAGCTTCCTAACTATAACCAACCTCTTTGACTCCTTCCAGTCTGGTTTTCGTGCTCACCACAGCACAGAGACTGGCCTAGTCAAAGTGTTCAATGACATCCATATAAATACGGACTGTGGCAGAACCACAGTGCTGGTTCTGTTGGACCTCAGTGCAGCTTTTGACACTGTTGATCATGATATATTACTGAATCGACTGGAGAGTTGGGTCGGACTCTCCGGTCCAGTGCTTAACTGGTTTAAATCCTACATAAAGAACAGGAATTTCTTTGTTTCAATTGAAAACTTTTCATCAAAGAGGTCAAAGGTCACATGTGGGGTACCCCAAGGTTCAATCCTAGGGCCTCTCTTATTCAGTATTTCTATGCTCCCACTAGCTCAGGTTATAACAGGAAATAATATTAGCTACCATAACTATGCAGATGACACACAGCTCTACATTACGATGTCACCAGGTGACCTTTGACCCCATCCAATCACTGAACAGATGCTTAGAGCAGATAAATGTGTGGATGTGCCAAAACTTTCTCCAGTTGAACAGAAACAAAACTGAAGTTATTATTTTTGGACCTAAAGAGGAACGATCTAGAGTCAATGCACAGCTTCAGTTATTACAACTGAAAACCAGCGATCAGCCCGAAACCTGGGAGTAGTGATGGACTCTGACCTGAACCTCCAGAGCCACATAAAGACAGTCACAAAGTCGGCCTTCTATCACCTGAAGAACATTTCCAGGATTAAAGGACTAATGTCTCAGCCAGATCTAGAGAAACTCATCCACGCGTTCATCTTCAGTCGTATTGATCATTGCAACAGCGTCTTCACAGGTCTGTCCAACAAATCAATCAAACAGCTGCAGCTGATCCAGAATGCTGCTGCTGGCGTTCTGACTAAAACCAGGAAGATAGAGCACATAACACCAGTTTTAAAGTCCCTCCACTGGCTCCCTGTAGCTCAAAGAATAGACTTTAAAATACTGTTGTTAGTTTATAAATCACTGAATGGCTTAGCACCACAATACATTAAAGATCTGCTGCTGTTGTATCAACCTTCCAGAACCTCTCAGGTCTTCCGGTTCTGGTCTGCTCTGCATCCCCAGAACCAGAACCAAACGAGGAGAAGCAGCTTTCAGCATCTATGCACCAAAAATTTGGAACAAACTTCCAGAAAACTGTAAAACAGCTGAAACACTGACTTCTTTTAAATCTCAACTAAAAACCCACCTGTTTAGAATTGTATTTGAAATGTAATCAATTACAAATTTATGGATGGAACTTGACTTAATGCTTTGTTTTGATTATTGATTCTATATTGCATTGTGTTTCTGTGTTTGTTATGATGTAAAGCACTTTGAAATGTCTTGCTGCTGAAATGTGCTATACAAATAAAATTTGATTGATTGATTGAAAGCTGGTGTTGAATTCTGATTGATGGCCGCCCAAAATCATTTGAAGGGCAGCAAATGGCCGCCGGGCCGCCTTTTGGACTCCTCCGATGCAGATGTTAAATAAGAGGTGGCCAAGATGGAAACTTGCAGTACCCCGCATGTGATTTTAGTCAGTTCCAGTGAAAAGTTAAGCAATCAGAGGGAAGGAATAAGGACACTGGGACAGAAACTGATTTACACATACAGAATATTAATTTGTTTACTATCAGAAGCTGTTTATATTGGACAAGACTGCTAAATTTGACCTGATTATTGGTATTAAGTACTTACTCTATTAAACTGATACCGTCAGGTAAGGCCTATCACAGTAATCAATAAATCAGTTAATCGCACGATAAATTAAAACAAACTCAGTAATTACCATTGGCATAATTGATCATTTATCTCTTTTTTTTTCTCTTTCTATCAAAAACTGGATGATAAATCTTCAGTTTGGTGTTTTAAACTCAACTAACTTATTTCTTTTGAAGGACAATTTTGTTTACAGAGACTTCATAATGAATTTTATTTGTTGTTTTGTTTATTTATTTTGGATATTTAAAATGTTCTCCAGTTCCAGTGTTAAATGTTCATTAGAATTTAAAGTTTATTGATCTTTGAGAATGTGTCCTCACATTATTATATTACATAAAAATGGTCTCAAAACAACATAATCGTTTATCACAATAACTTCTGGTACAGTCTATCATCCAGAAAAAAATGTTAATGTGACAGGCCTGTCAAGTATGTATGTAATAATTTTGGAAATAAAATGTCTACGCTGCCATTATCCAAATTTAGTAAGAAACCCTTTTCATTGTCTTGCACGTGGGAAAGAAGTCAAGTTTAATCCTAGATTTAATCCTAGTACCAAAAGTCGTGACAAGTTTCTTTGTTGAACTGTGTGAGAATCTCATTAGTTTCCAAATCCTCCTTCGTTTTGTGACAGTTTTCCAACTGGAAAAGCTGCAGATGAGGCAGAGGAACAGGAGGCTTGGCAGCTCAGCTGGTAGCAGAGTCTTAGTTAAAGTGCAACAGCAATCCAAACTCCCCAGCAGAACTGCCTCTGCATCAAGAAGACATCTTTTTTGTTTTTGTTGTGACATTTTCTTTTAAGTAACTCAGACACATGCTTGAGAAAAATCCCACTTTCACCACAGGTTTTCCTCCTGCGCAGCAGATAATATTAATTACAACATTTTTCTAAATTTGGAAACTCATTCACTTTTCAGTGAGATAAAGAGATTTTTGTTTGGAATTAAATCTCCTGGAAATGGCGAAGCATCAAGCAGCTGTTGAAAAGTCGTTAAGCTTCAAGGACGACTACAGCCCACGAGATAAAAATGATCACACTTTGCTTTAATAGCGCCACAGTTTATGTCGCTGACATCAAGCACACGCTGGTGTTAATGTCATTTATGAATCTTATTCACCAACTGAGACTAATATTGAGCATTTTCACTTTCATTAACGGACAGTTGCGTCTCTTACTCACAGTTTGTGTCACAGATCTGATGAAGTAATGTAGTTTTGGGCCAGGATGTTTTGTTCTTTAGAGAAATTCTGTATAGATTCTGGCTTTTTTTGTTTTGAAGTTTCTTTGTGTTTTCAGTTTTTGCTGTAACCACATAGATAGACAGATAATGATTCTCCAATCTTCTTTTTCACTGATTTCTTGAATGACAGGCTTCTGATCATCATATAACTAAAATATCCAAAGCATGGAATTAGCTAGCCAACACTGCAAACTAGCCTGTTACTGTCAAAAACAACAAAACAACCATTTCTGTCACCCTATTCAATGCTATTGTCTCTCACTTCCGACGTCTGTCATGGCGCCTCGAGTGATTAAGTGAAGTAGTTACAAAGGGTCAGTAGTGAGAAGACACATAATGTCAAGATTAAATCTGAGTCATTATTTAATGTCATAACTATGCAGATGATACACAGCTCTACATTACGATGTCCCCAGGTGACTCTGAACCCATCCAATCACTGAACAGATGCTTAGAGCAGATAAATGTGTGGATGAGCCAAAACTTTCTCCAGCTGAACAGAAACAAAACTGAAGTTATTATCTTTGGACTTAAAGAGAAACAATCTAGAGTCAATGCACGGCTTCAGTTATTACAATTAAAAATCAGCGATCAGGCCTGAAACCTGGGAGTAGTGATGGACCTGAACCTTCAGAGTCACATAAAGACGGTTACAAAGTTGGCCTTCTATCACCTGAAGAACATTTCCAGCATTAGAGGACTAATGTCTCAGCAAGATCTAGATGTGTTTATCTTTAGTTGCATTGATTACTGCAACAGTGTCTTATGGAAACAAATCAATCCTTCAGCTGCTGCTGGCGTTCTGACTAAAACCAGGAAGTTAGAGCAGATCACACCAGTTCTAAAGTCCTTCCACTAAGAGAATGGTCTTTAAAATTCTGTCATACTGCCACCAGACAAAATGTTATTTCATTTGTTGACCATGTTTCTTTGACTGTATTTTTTTTGTGTTTTTATGATGTAACACATTTCAGATTTTCCACCCAGCTGCCCCTGTTGTAGATATTAACCTAACCTTTGTTAACCTAAGTAACCTTTGGTGAGGAAAACCTGACTGATGTGATGTTTTTGGGGTAATATTTAGCAAACCGTTTCTCAGCCTGGAAGGAAAGTGATGATAATTCAGTACTTGAAATAAGAACATTTCTGTTTTAAAAGCTACTTATTTTGTACTTGACAAAACCACATTGAAGACTCATTGAAAAGAAAAAAAAGACCCTGAAGGCCATCCATCTTCATGTCACACCTCTGTGCCAGCCAGTGGTGTGTGAAGGTGGTTAACACCAATAATGTGCCTTTGTCTGTTGACAGTTCTCACGGAGCAGAAAAGGCTGACTGATCTGCAGTAATAACTATCCTTCTGCAGTAACACTGCAGATTGATGGTGCTGATATCACTGTGTCATGGACTGGAAAGATAAATTATGACTCTCAGCATATTGGTGGGGAAATTGGTGATTCTGCTCCTGGGTGTGCAGAGCAGTATGATAATATCGGCGTCTGATGTGAAATAGAGTTGTTTGCGCCACTGTTTACTGCGGTGCTTGTAAAACAGCAGAGGAGGACATGTTTGATGATCCTCTGCACAGCTAGTGGTAAAACCCGTCTCAGTATTATGTCTGTAATTCAATTCTTTGCAAAAATATTCACAACTTTTGATTTCATCTTTTTGAGTTTGGAATAAAAATTACGCACAGTTTTCAACATTTTATGCAACTCCAGCTGCAAATCTTTGGAGGTTTTTAGAGGCAGACATTTTTTCCTAATTCCTCTTTGCAAACTGAAGATCAGTTAGATTGAAGGGAGAATATGAGCTGGCACATTTTTTTTTAAGTCATGCCTCAAATTAAGATGCTTTCATTGAAATGAATATGTGTTGCACAGCAAAAACAGAAAATCTCACCAAGTGTTTTTAGTACACATATCTTTGTACCGTTGAAATAAAACAAAACTAACTAACAAATAACCTTTTGCAAAATATAGAGGATTGTTTTAATCCAACAAGATATTTTTCTCATGTTTAAATGAAATAATCTACCAGTGGAATTAATATTTTTTATGAATATTAAGGAATTATTGATTTAAGCAAACTCCTATATCTGGCTACAAAGTCACTGGTAAGTTAGTTTTCTCTTATTTCTAGACATTTGCGCTAGAAACTACACAAAGGTATGTGGCTGAATTTTCTGTTTTTGCCGGCTGCTTCTCTAAAGCTGCGTTCACACGCCAGATGTTGATGGTGAGTTCTGGTTTAAATGCGATAACAATCAAACCTCTGTGTGAACGGTTCACGACGCAAAAGCAACCCACAAGCGTAGAAGAAGAATGTCGATGTCACACAGGTGCACCTGGTTCTACGCTTTGCTTTGTTCAGAGGGTCTGACTCTCGGTTGTCCAGAAACGATTGTTTCCTGGAGGAAACAGAAATGCTGAGACGAACAAAATGGCTGTTAACGTTAGCTCAGTCATTTAGAAGCATAGCGAACTCGGACTGAATGTTGTCGTTCACGCTGCCGTGCTAAAACTACAGGAAGCACAGAAAATCAACACCATCATTCACAACTTCTCTTTCTGTTCGCTAATTTTTCTGGCAGAAACCCTAACAGAGGAATCCAAGTGAATGGGAGAAAGCCCAGACAGTCTGTAAAGCGAGATTAGAATTGAGCTGAATTGAGTAGGAAGGCAACGACCAGGCTAACTAGCTGCCATCTAGGAATCGATTTTAAAGTTGAGTGACAAAGACTTGACTGAATGAGCTCCACTAGATTGTTTAGATACTTTGGTAGAGACTCTATTTACTATCACTTTACACCGCATTTATACAAATATGCAGAATTTACTTCCTACTTTCATAATCACATGTTTAGTTGGTAATAGGACAGTCGAAAAAGGAGAAACTGATCAGGTGTAATTGAGGGAAAATATGTAAATGAGTAACCTTTGAATTTCTCAATGGATTAATTGTATTGGTAAGATCATAACAAGCCAAGAAAAAAATATAGTACAATTCATAACGATGGTCTTTTGCGGAGCATTGAATGCATTTTTTGGATAAAAGTCTGTTTGGATGCAGAGTTATGATGCAATGGTGTAAAATATGCGACATGGTTAATCAAACAGGAGTTTAATTCAAAACTATCGGATACATATCTGATTTTGTTCCACTTTTGGAAGTGGCACAAATTTAGTTCTTTGGAGGTGAAATTATTGGAATTGGATCGTTCGCTACATGAAAGTCACCACGTCTGAAATTTTCCGTACAACTTTACTTTTCTTGATCGAGCAGAGTTCTGTGAGATGTTCTCTGCTTACTAATGTTCACTAAAGTTCTCTAAACCTCTGAGCCCTTCACAGAACAGCCGAATTTATACTGAGGTTGTCTTACAAATTAATAGTTTCTGGTTCCACTGGATTTTATTTAGGATTTTCAGAGTAAGATGAAAAAGTAAAAGGGGAAGCACGAATAAAACATGGTTTTCTGTTTACCTGAACCATGAAAAATGAGAAATGTTTACTTTTCAGGCAAAAAACCCCACAGTTTGATCATTTGATAGTCTACAAAAGACGCCAGTTAAACTGAACTGACGTCATTTATCTTTTCTTAAGGTAATTCTGTTTTAACAAATATACAAAAAGGAGCAAAATAAAGAAGAATATTCTTTTTTATTCTACAGAAAAAGTCCTGAAGTTGTCTTGATTTCAGACACCGACTGATCCCCGCAGCAGCTCTTTCTTCTTGCTGTTCTTATTGAAGCTGAAGATAAGCGTTATACCTGGATCAGAGCTGCTTTTATGTGATTTATTCTTCTCTGCACTGGACACAGATACGGCTACCTCCTGCTGACAAAAATCTGATACACCTGCACATCGCTTTCACATGTGTTCATCCTGCTTTCTGCCTAGGTATCTTTGTTAACAATGTTGTCAAAGCATTAAAATTCAGATGTCTTTTAATGCATCGGCACTGAAATCAAACTTTTACTTAGTAAGGGAATGAAGTCCACACAAATTTTGTGTTATTTTTGTGTTTTTACATGATAGGTGCCCTAAAGAAATAACTGAATCACTTTTTAGATTTAATATTTTGGGATAACTTGGAGACACAGCAGTTTATTTTCTGTCACTTTTTAAAATGGGCAAAACAAGAACGCATTTAATTCAAGTGAGGCGGTTATGCTTTTTTCATATACAGCCAGTAAATGGGTACAGAAATGTATGGGGTCACATTCCGGCCAAAAGAATTAAGGCTTTTTATTTGTTTTAAGCACTTCCGGTCGGTTGATTTTTAGTAAAGATGCACTGATCTGATATTAATACCTGTATTGATCCAGATGTGGAAAAAATATATAGATTGGTTATCTGTGATAATGTGCCCATAGCGACGGATCTTTTCAGTATAATTCTATGCTTTGTGCTCCGAAAACGCTTTATTATCTATTTTACATTATATTTAGAGTTCCTTATTGGACTTTCTGAACCATTTGAAAGTTTTGTTGCAGTTTGTTTTTTACATCAGGGTTTTCCCTCAGTGTTCTATAAGCCTGGCGGGCCACCAGGCTTTATTTGTGCCCCACAATTCTTTTTTTTAATTATTGCATTTTTCTAAGACTTTATAGGTGGTGTTTAGGTATTAATATCCAGTCTTCCAAAGATTCATAACCCTCAAGTAATATTTTCAAACTTCCTGTAAACTTTATTCATTTTTTAACTCAAAAACATGGCGGCTGGCTGGATGAATGACTGCCCTTCAGCTCAAATCCATTGACAGTCTAGTAATAGAAAGTGATGTGGATTCAAATTGTAGAAGACGAAAGAGGTGAAGAAGGATGGTAAAGAAAAGAAAAACTTGCTGATTTTCCTTTTCCCTACCTTCGTCTTCTTCTACTATTAGGATAAATCCTGTGCTGGCTGTCACCGCTCTCTGATTCACAACTTGGTTCAGTTATCACACTGAACTGGAAGCAAAGACAACTTTTATACTTGTATCTTTTTCACTTCATATCAGATAATTACATTTCGTCTTTTTGGTTTGATTCGATCTGCTCTTATCTGCTGCAACTCACCAGTTGAACTACAAATAAGTGATAAATTCACACACAGCTGCAGTTTAATGTAAATTAAACCTACGGGGGGCTTTGAATTTCAAAACTGAGTTCAGATTTAGCTCATTGTTAAACATAATGATTTAATTTTAGGATATATTTGATTATTTTTCTTGGTGTTGCAGTTTCAGTTGCTGTGTTTTTATGCTTCTGGAAGCGTCCATAGAGAGATTTCGATTAAACCTTCTGAGATTTATCTAAACTTTTCTTGGGGGTTTGCTAGAAAATTTTAAACTTTTCAAACTCAAAAATTTTAATTTTTGCTTTTTATATTTTTGAGATGAATATAAACATTTCTGTTATCTAGAAAAATTTTTACTTTTCAAACTCAGTTATAATTTTCTTCTAGAAACTTTTTGAGATAAATGCCAAAACTGAATTTTTTTCTAGATAAATATACATTTTTTCAAACTCATTTTTATTTTTGTGTTGAAAATTTCTTAGATTAATCTCAAAATTTCAGTTAATGTCATTTTTTCTAGAACATTTCTGAAGTGAATCTCAAAATTTTGTTTATTTTGCACATTCTTTTTTTTTTTTTAATTTTTCAATTTCAGAATTCTTTTCTAGAAAATTTCGGAGATTTTTTGTCAACAATGACCCTGATACACCATTGTAATATGCAAAGACAGACATAAAACCACATAATTCTTTTTAAAAAAAAAAGTGGAATAAGCAGGTAAATCCTAAAAAGACATTTACGCTAAATGTCTTCATTTTTGCAAAGTAAATTTAATGACTTTAATGACTAATGAAAATCCTGGTAAAATTTATTTCAGATTTTGAGATGCTAATCAGCTGCTGCCAGTGCTAAAAACACCTTGTTGCTACTGTTACACGTAATAGCAAACGTTTGAAAGCAAAATAGTAAGATAAAAATCCTTTCTGCTGCATATCATCCAAAACCAAAAGAGAAAACATGTCCAAATATGCAACGCCTCAACCATTACACCGTTTAGTTTATCCATCAGAAATCAATAAATAACAAAAAAGCAGTTCTGTAATCTGGTATCAGGACTTTGATTTATTTTGTGCTTCTGTTTTTTTTTTTGATGCATTAAGAAAGCTTTTTTTTCTTTACAACAACTTTGTACAGAAAATAAAAAGTAAATAACATATTTGATAAAATTAGAATACGTTCTGGGAAGAAAGAGCAAGTCTCAGAATCAGATTATTTCAAGCAAACATCATTATGCATAAGTCTGGCAGTAGCAAAGCAGAAAGTAGCATGTCCAATAAATATGTAAGATACAGTCGGGATGAAGAAAGAAGGCATAAATCTCCCAAGACCTGCACACCAACAAGTTGGGAAATAAATCTGATTTATGAGATGCCGATGTAGAAAAATAAAAGAATGGGAAGAAAAGCAGCTTTTATTGAAAAACTGACCAAAACTTTTCAAACAGCAAGACACAAAACTAAATTTTAATTAGGCTTTTTCAGTTTTTCAGTTTAAGAAACAGAATCTGGCTCTATTAGATGTTGGAAATTGAATTCAATCTGAATTCAATCTTTTTGTTTTATTGTTACATACCTTGAGGTCACCCTTACTCTGAACTTGTCCAAATTGAGCTGTGTGAGAACATAAAAGTTACTTAAAGGTGACATATTATGCTTCCTAGAACAGGTTAGCATAAGTCTATGAGCTATACAGAACATGTTTATAACATTTTGGCACAAAATTATTCTTAAATAATGAGATTTTAATCTGGTCCGTCTTGCCTCTTTTGAGCTCTTTTAGGACGTCTTGTCTCTTTAAATCCAAATAAGCTGCAGCTGGCCACGCCCCCCAACTTGATGTTTACACTCGCACCTAAAAATGGCTTAAAACAGATGCGCAATTATACAACTGTACGTCTTTGAAAAGCAGAAGTGGGGCCTCCTGCACAAAAAACCAGAATGCAGCAAGTGATTTCTGGCTGCTAAGTCAACAATAAAACACTTGTCTTTTCCAGCAGCCATTGTACAGTGCATACAGTGGTAAAACCAGCCAACCAAACATGCTGGAGCTCTTCTTGTGTTGCCTGCTAATGGGCTGGGCTTTGCTGATGTTGTCAGGTGACGAGCGGAACTCTGCTGGGGTTGCTAGGTGACAAGCGGAACTCTGCTGGGGTTGCTAGGTGACGGGCGGAACTTGGTGATTTATGATATTACATTCCGGAGGTTTTTGAAATTGATCATTATCCAAACATCAAAAAAAGATTAACTTATTGCCAAAAACTGACTACGTGTTTTTTTTTTGTTTGTTTTTTTTTTAGTACCTGGGCTGCTTTTAGAAGCAGTAGAAACCAAAACGTTCAAAATATGAATTCTGCAAAATACGTCCCCTTTAATGCCAATGGGTGTGTATGAAATACTCATTTTCCAATCGGTCTGATCCATCAGAATTCAGACGACGCCACTTCCCCGTTGGTATAATTCATTATCGAGCCCCTTTATTAATTAGTGTACATCACATTAACAGTTTTATTAATCCACCCTATGGATCTTTATGAAAGTTTGCCTCTTTTGAAAGTGTGTGTGATAGCGGGATAAACCCGAAGGCATACAAATGAGTGTGAACAGATTGGCCCTTAATTAAACGGCCTCAAGCAGCACCAGCTAATTTCACACAAAAACTTCCACACTAGAAATCATGCTTCGCAATCAATAAGGTTGTCATGGCGGCCCCTGTTCCCAGCTGGGACTGGGAATACCAAGCAGGCAAACTATTGTACGTCAGCACTGGTGGCAAATGGAGTGTAAACACACAATTGAGGCGCAGCAGAAACTCGGCTCCTTGCATGTAGGCTAATTTTTTTATTCACAGCTCACTAAGTGAATCTTTTGGTTTCTGTATTTTTTATTTTTTTGTCTTACCCCCAATGGGAAAACTTGATGGGTCAGCACAGACTGCAAAATTGAATCCCGTTAAACACTAAACAGAACTGAGTTTAATTTAACATCAAACTTTTTCGATTAAGTTAATGCCTCTGCATTTTATGCTGCAGAAGCTGTAAAGTATCTAACATAGAACTGCTCCTGCCGTAATGAGTAATCAAAAATTGCATTTTAAATTAAAAGGAGCACAATAATTTCCATTCTGATTATTAATATATTTTGAAAAGCAATTTTATTTATTGTTTTTGGTTGTTTTTATTTTATTTTGGATAAAATAAATTACAGTTTACTGGTCTTTGAGGCCAAACTTGCAGTATTATTAATTTATGACTAGAAAATGGCCACAAAACAACAATATTGTTATTTATTGCAATAATTTTATTTGGCTACATTTTTATATTCAAGGCAGTTAGACTGGATTTTAAAGCAAGGACTGGTCCACTGTAACAGTTTTTTTCTGCTTTGTTGTCACACTTAAATGTTTCAGATTATCAAATAAGTTTCAATAAAACACAAATATAACTACAAAAAGCAGTTTTGAAACAATTTCTAAAATTTCTCCATGTAAAAGACTAAATAGTAGTTAAAGTACAATCATAGTTTCTGCTGTCAACCTTGTCACATTTATTTGCCTCCTGAATAAAATCATTTGCAAACTGAATTTGCAAGTTATCTTTGTTTGATATTGTTTTTTTTATTAAATACTTTTTTACTCTTGAGTAATTTCTTGGATGGATACTTTTTTACATTTACTTGAGTAATTTTATTATGTTTAAAAAAATAAGTAAAGCTTTATATTGAAAGAAGTGATTTGGAAAATTATTCTTTTGCCTGATTTTATTTTTTGTTATATGAATTACTTGCATAAATTATCATTTTGCTCCTTAAATTACCAAAATTTCCACTTAAATGTATATTTTGGTCCGTCTGATGATGTAATTTTTAAATATTAAATGATAATTTGATCGGTTACTCAGTACTTGAGACTTTTTTCCTCTTGCGTAATTTCTTGGATGGCTACTTTTTTCTTATACTTGAGTAAAAATACATTAAAGTAGTGATACTTTTTCTTAAATATACTTCTTTGGTACTCTACTCTCCTCTGTTTTGTACCCATTTTACCACATAATTTTTCTCAGTTCACATAAATTTGCAGCTACACATCAGATGACGCTTTGGCAAGTGGTTTTGTTTAAGAAAAAATGAGGGAGGAAAGAAACCAAAGGAGTTTGACCTGATAGGACTGGCTACATTTTGATAAAGTAGCTGCTGTTGCAAAATAACGATATTTTCTTGGTTGGAAAGGGAGGAAATGCCACTGATCACTTATCAGTGTGGTCAGGAATATTTAACACTAAAGTATTGAGAATGCATTGAGAAAATCATGAGCAAATGGATTTATTGGAGTTTAGAAAATTCACTTAATGTATCCGTAAAAACCAGAAAACCAAATTGTTTATGTTCTGTTTTCCTAAAGAGATAAAATTTAGTTTTTTTTTCTTTGAGGATCGAAATAAAGGAGGTTTTCCTCCTCGTCTCTGTTGTCCAGAATCCAGTCCTTATTTTGAGATGATCTGAAGGTCAGAGGGAACTCTGACAGCAGAGAGGTGAACCTGCCTCTCTGATGTCCTCACCTGTCAGGTTGCTTCAGCAACGCCGAGCGGCTGACAGCCGGACGTCCAGACTGACCGACAGCCGATAGCCTCTGTCAACAGACTAATTTAAAGGAGCTGGGGAGACAGGCTGCACCAGAGAGGTGGAGAGGACTGAGCGCTACACATTACGGAGAACAGCGCTAAACCAAAATGATGAAATCTTTCATGTAGAATATCATGTAGTCTTAAAGGACTAGAAAACCTCATCCATTTGTCTTTAGTTGCACTGATAACTGCAACGGTTTCATCCTTAAAAAAAAATCAAACTTCCAGCTGCAGCTGATCCAGAACGCTGCTGCTGGAGTTCTGACTAAAGCCAGGAAGATAGAGCGTGTCACCCAGACTTTAAAATACTATTGTTAATTTATAAATCACTGAACGGCTGAACCTGTTGGTGTATCAACCCTCGAGGCCTCTCAGGTCTTCTGGTTCTGATTCTGCTCTGCATCCAGAACCAGAACCACAAGTAGAAGCCATGAATTAACTGGCAAAAACAACTTTGGAAAACATTTTCAGTCGCTCTGTTCAACACTCCCATCCCTCTCTTGCGACGTCCATCAGGGTCGATACCGGAACGATACAAATATTAATATCAGAAATGTTTTTCTTCACATTTAAATATTCATCCAACTTACCGGGTGGTTTTTCTACAGGGCTTTAATTAGGACTTTTCCACTGATGATCCAGAGCCTCTCATGCAGCTGGTTTGAAAGCAACATGTTTATTTCTCTGCACACTTCAGAGCATCGCGGTGAAAACGAGTCGCAGCTCGGCACCAATCTGTCCAGCTAATTGGCTCACTTCAGCGAACGCCTGCCCTCCTAATGCCCCGTTATTAGGAGCATTAGCTACTAATTGAGACCAAACTGATCCACTTCCTCTCTCTGAGATCATGATTGTAACTGTCACTGCTAATTTGTAACTTTCAGCTGTTGGTGTCAGTCATCTGGGCAACCAGTTGAAGCAGACGTGCAGCTTTTTCTACAAAAATAACAAAAAAACCAATACATTTCAGATTCATATGATATTTATTTTATTTTTAAGGAATCTAGAATACTTTGATTCATTAAAAATGCTTCTTTCTTTCAGTGCAAAAACAAAGTTGCTGTGAAAAATACTTAAAATTCATTTATTTTACACAGGAATATGAATTAAATCAATTCTTAAAAAGCTGACTAAACAAACCAACAATCAGAAAACGTTCTAGTTGAAAAAAGTAAAATAAAACACAGAAATTAGAAATGATCAAAAATCTCTTTAACCCATTTTTTCCTTCCACTCAACTTTTTTATTTAGTTGAATGCATTCAGCTTCTTTACCAAAGAGCCTCATTATTCCTGTCTACTTGACTGTCAACAGTTGATTGTCAATTTTTCATTTAAGAAAAAGTTGGGCGGCTAAGCTAACCTAATAGCCTAATAATTTTAATTTAAGTTACAGAATTTATGCAGAAACCTTTTTTTATTCAAATATAAACAGATGGAATTTGATGGAGTATAGAATTAAAAATTTAAATACATTTTCTGTTTTTTTATTTTTTTTAAATCATAGAAATCATCATTGCAATAATGGAAGAATAAACAGAGGAATAAAAATATATAAATAATATAAAATAATAAGCAAAAACATTGGTAATATTTTGTAATGATCTTAAGTAAAGTTAAGAAAAAGTGAAATGGATAAAATAAAACAATATGAACTGTTAAGTTAAAATAAATGTGACTATTTTCTTAATAAATGTGCAAAAATACATTAAGTACATAAAATAAACTGTCTGCTACAATAAAAATAAAAGATAAGATAAAGTTAAATTTCATTAGAAGAGATAATTACATGTTTCTGATTAAGTTTTTCAACAGAGGCAACATGATTGTAAGTCAGTTTCTTTAAAATTATTAAATGAGGGGAATTTTTTTTCATTTCACATAAAAATTTGCTGGGATTATAACTAGATTTATATGTTTAATCTGAAGAAAAGGCTGAATTATTAAAGATGAGAAAGTTTTGATAACTCCTTTTTCTGTAAGGAGTTTTTGCAAAAATATTCCAGCATAAAGTTAAAAACAGTGGAAATGTGGAAATACATCACTCTGAGTTTTACTTTACTGAAACACCAATCTATAAATGTTTTTGATTATCTGTATTTTTTCAGCTGTGTGGCATTACAGTGGTGAACACTCGCAGCTTTCTGCCCAGCAGTCGCTGCTGTGGAGTGGGCGCTGATGTAGACAGGCTGAGCCGTCACAGCGGAGATGCGCTTGCGCATTTCTGCGCAATTCCAAACGCGTCTCTCCACCAGCCGGAGCTGCTTGGAGCTCCAAGGCTTCTCCAAACTGCGCGCACGGAGCGGAATTTCTAACCCGGAGTAGTGAACTTATCCACGGATTTTACTCTTATTTAACCAGATCTCAGAGCTGGACTTCATCTTAGCGCACAGGAGGATCAATAAGCGATCAATCAGCGCTGCGCACCTGGTAATTATCACCCAAATTCCGCACCGCTCTCTGCTCCAACTTCATTTTTCTCCAACGCTTCGCTTTTTGCTGTTTTTTGCAGAACTTCCCAGCATGAATCAAACCGCGGGAGCCACCAATGCCTACCGCAGATGCTCCAAAGGAGGGAAGGTGAGCGGAACTTTCTGTGACAAGTTTGGATTTGGTCTGAACGCGCTGCTAATTAACGCCCCCGCCGCTGCAGCGCGTGTGTGTCTGTGTGTGCGCGTGGGCGTTCGTTTGTTTCTAATACTTTGTGGGGACCATTTTCCTGACACATACTACGTTGTGGGGACTGAAGCCTGGTCCCCACAAGGGGAAACGCTGTTTTTGGGTCAGGGGTCAGATTTAGGACTAAGGTGTGAATTGAGCTTTGGTTAGGGTTAGGGATGTAATGGATAGGGTAAGGGTTAGGCTGTAGAAATGAATGGAAGTCGATGGAAAGTCCCCGCAAAGATAGCCGCTCTGACATGTGTAGGTGTGTGTGTGTGTGTCGGGGGGGGGGTGAGGGGACATGGCGGAAGCTCAGAGTTGGGGCTTCACGCAGCTTTCGGCTCGGTTTGACATCTGTAATGAATGCGGGCACAAAACATTTAATTTTAAACTTTTTACTGATGAAAACTGAACTTTTATATAAAACTTTTCTTAAAATATAGTTGATTTTAGCGATGGGCTTTGACAAAATGCGATGTCTCTCACTGGTTTTCTCAATTCTTTTTGATGTTTTTATATTTTCTTTTTGATTTATCTGCTTAGTTTGGACCATTTTAACAGGAATGTGAAATGATCTGGTTCTGGTTATTTTTTCCCCTCTTTATTTACTGTTTCTCGTCCAAACTCGTGTGTTTTTTCCCGGTTTTGTGACCTACATTACTTCTGCTGCTGAGAGGAGAGATGGAGGATGTGGGAGGACACAGTGGGGACAGCATGGATGTCTTTTCCTCAAAGAGGAACAGAACCAGGCTCTTCCTCTACAGATGTGCTTCTGTCAGCATCAGCGCAGGTGACGAATGAATGCTTATCATGAGAATACATGACACCTGCAGGGAGCCTCCACAAGCAGACCCCTTGCTGGTGGAAATATCGATTTGTACTGCAAAGAGCATTGATGGAAGAGGTTCTGTGTAGAAAGTCTGCTAAGTGACAGGCGCATGGTTTGGATTGAAGAAATGCTGTTGAGGTGTTTAGTGTTCGCTTTAATGAAAACTGACAGACTTGTTTGTCTTATCAATGGATTTATAGGGACTTTTTTTTTGACATGTTTCCATTAATTTCTGCTTTTTATTGGGATATTCTTATTTTAGTTGTTTTTTATGCGTCTAAGAGGCTCAAAGCAGTTAAATATTCCCAGAATTTCTTCCCATTTTCTCCAGAAGTGCTCTGATAATCCTGACAGTGGGGGCTCAGCCCACTGCAGGCATTTGTACTTAAGGAGAGGATTGGATAAGCTTTTCAAATACTTTTTACTGAATTTTTTTTTTCTTTGAAGTTTTATCTTATTTGTAACTATACAGCTCTGGAAAAGGCAGTTCTCTTGCCTTGTGGCAGGGGGCGCTCATGATCCCAGACATTGTGACCCACAACTGCAAAGTAAGAGACAGTAACAGCGAGCTAGCCATACAGTAAATAAGTGAAGCTACACGTAACGAATCTACGTGAAGCTTGGCCGATACGGAGAGAGAGAAAAAGGTGGTTTGAGTTGTACTTCAACGGGTTTCCCCTTTGCTGTGCAGCATAGCACTAAATTAATAATATCTATATTTCCAAGTTTCATTGAGTTAATGGAATTATTCTACCTTGGCAGCGCGGCTATGGATGGCATGTGAAAGTATAGTATTTTTGCCCTTCAATGTTGTCCGCATGCGTGAAATTTCCATATGTAAACAAGAAGATGCAGGGGGTCTTGTGATTAAGTCAGTGCGTCACCAGCCATGAGCCTCACTGCACATCACTGGTATGTACATAGAAAATTTTACTTTGTAATTTCACGCCTTGAAATTGGGCCTCTGTCTCTTTAAAAATCTCTTTCAGAAGCTCCGCCTTCAGGAAGTCATCACAACATGGTTCCTCTATTAACCCTTTAAGTTTTCACCAGCTTTTTACTAAGATGTAGCTCCTATGATGAGCTCAGCAGATGTGCAGTTCCACCAGGTGTTTGCTAATCGCTGCTGGCTAGTCTGAAGGAGCTGAATGAGGGTTCATCTCATGAACTGAAGCTCGGAAACTGAAGCTCAGAGGAGGAGCTGTGTCTAGAAGGCGGGGCTACGTCCACCCAGGCCTTTTGCTCAGCCGAATGGTTGCCATAGGGATTGAAGGATTTCCAGGGATTCCCCCAGAAAACTTGCTAAGCGCAGTGCTCACAGCACCATGTTTTTGATTTTAAAAAAATGCTTAAAGTTGACAGGAAATTAAAAAAAATCACTTGGTACTTATTCGTTATTGGAAGTCTGGAAGATTAAAACCTAAACACTAACTCTAGAGTCTTAAAAAAAAGGCAATTACTAAAAATAAATAAACAATGCTAAGCCTGGTGGGGCACAAGTAAAGCCTGGTGGCCTGCCAGGCTTATAATGCACTGTGTGAACCTGATTTCTCAAACATGAAATACAGAACCAAAGCAACTTTCCAGGTGAGGGAATAACATTAAAACATGATGTAAAGCACAAAAACGTGAGTTTTACATAATACTAGAACTTCTAAAAGGATTTTAAAGAGGATCTCATGTATTTTCTTTTTGTTTGTTTTGGTTCCTAATCCTCATTAGGAACCAAACCGATTCCTATGAGGAATCAGTGAACTGTGTTCAGGTTACCAAAAGTGAAATCTGTATTTCACTTCTGGTAAATACAGACTCTCTGACTTGGAGAAATGTGATGCTACATGCTAAAACCGTCTTTTCTTTTTAGGACACCAGTCATATAAAAAAGTGATTTCTATCACTAAACACACATATTGTCATATTGATACTGTCATTGATCAAACATTGGAGAAAATAGTAAAACTAACAATTCGGACAATATGGACATTTTTTGGGGGAGAGGGGTAAAATATGATTTAAATTAAATTTCCTTTGGGATTAATTGGATAAATGCACACTTAAAACTTTGCTGTCCCAGCTTTAGTAAAAGTAAATATTAATGTTTTAAACTATATTATAATGAATTACTGTGTTTTATGTATATTTCCTTAGGTAAACATAAAAATGTAGAGTAATATCGAGAGTTTTGGTACATGTTTCTGAGTGTTTAGCTTGTTTTGCTGCTGGTGTTTTTCCTCTTTGCTTTTGTTTTTATTCCCAGCAGGTTGACTTTATTATCCATGTAATATTTATGGTGTCCTTTCTCTCCCAGCATGTTTCTAATTCCGGTTCGTTTCATCTCATCTTTCCCACCGACGACGTGTGAGGAAAAATAGATTGAGACAAAGCGCCTCTCCAGACAGCAGTATCTGTTTCCGTTTCAGCCACAATAATCTGCAGCATCAAACTCTTTTATTGTTGCTCTTTTTTTGTAATCGTGCCCATTTTTAAAGCTTTGGAGAGTGAGAAAATTTCTCTTTTGATGAGCGATTGGTTTTGTTTTGGGTTTGCAGTCGTGTTGAGATGTTGCGTTGTGGATTATTGGCTCTGCTCGGGTCGGCGTGTTGGACCGGATAAGCCTCCGACGGTCACGGCTGTCCGCTCCAGACGGCAGCCTGACAGGTTCATAAACACCTGAGAGGAAAAGAGAGCAACTGGGCTGCTTCTCTAGATTATTTTTGGATACTTGAGAAATCTATGTGACAGCGCGGATAAATAAGACTTTGGTGATGCTTTTGGAAGCAGCGTTGTTGCTGCTGTTGGATATTTGTAACAGAGACTGCACTGGGATACCAACAGTAAACCAGAGTAAGAGTAGCAATACTTCAACATTCAAGTAAAAGTAAAAAGTAGCTGCAATAGTAAAAATATTTGGTTAAAAAGTCGACTCAAGTGCTGAGTAACTAATCATAGTACCATTTAAACGTTACTTCAGACGGAACAAAATATAAAGTTTTGGTATTCTTATGGATAAAAATGACAATAATTCACGTATTAGTGATGAAAATGACTAAATCTGTCAAAAGAAATGTTTGAAAATAAGTTTCTTTCAACAAAAACTTGTGAAACTTTAAATCCAGAAACATTACTCAAGTAAGAGTAAAAAGTAGCCTTCCAAGAAATTACTTAAGAGTAAAAAAAAGTATTTGGTAAAAAGTCTACTTAAGTAATGGATCAAATTATCAATAATTTCATTTAAAAACTACATAATCAGATGGACTAAAATATAAAGTTAAGTGGAAATTTTGGTATTTTAAGGATGAAATTGAAAATTATTCGTACAAGTCGCAAAAAAATAAAATCAGGCAAAAGAAAATTTTTCCAAATCAGTTTGTTTCAATAAAAAATGTATAAAACTTTAATAAAAAGTGCAGGTGTGTGTCTGCCTGGTGAATTTTGGTTAAAACATGTTTGTTTTTTCATTCAGTGGGTAGAAAACCCAGAAAATTTATTCAAGTAAGAGTAGAAACATTTTATAATAAAATTACTGAAGTAGATGTAAGAGTACAGTGTAGTAAAATTTCTCCTAAAAGTAATTTTTTCCCCCAAAAATTAGTTACAACTCAACTCTATTTAAGGTGTTTCCAGTACAGATTCAGTTATCCTGACTTTTACTTATTTTATTTCACTTTTAATTCTTTATTTCAAACATGGTGGCAGTATAAATTAAATGTTTGAGTTCATATTCTTTGTCTTAAAGTTGTTCTGAGACAATTAATTGATTGGAATAATAAAGTAATTTAATAATTGATTAATTGTTTGAGTACAAACTTGGAAAAAAAGGGAAACGTTCTGAGGTAATAAGAGCATTAAGTAAGAAAGACTGTACAATATTTATACATATTGTGCATTTAAGATAAAGTTCTTAAAATTGTATAGTTAGATTCACTTATACTCATATTAAGCACCTTTTGCTATTTAATTAATTGGTTAATGCAAAAAATAAACAATCGTTGCATTTTAAGCAACAAAATGTATAATTTTTTTATTTTAAAAATTAATTTAATGTAGTTCTGATGTATAAAAGTCGATTTGATTTTATTTCCCCATCTGCTATATTTTAGTGTTGCTTTTATTTCTACTTTTAATCATTTCACTTGTTTTAAATTCAAATTTTATTCATTCTTTGCTCGGCACTTTTGTGCATGTCTGCTGTTTTTAAATGAGCTCTGCTCGGCAACGACCTTTTAAAACGTCAAGGTCTTTTTCACATTACATCCAGTTTCAAAACTTAAACGAGAAGATATCTTGATTTATCAGCGGCTCTTTAACACGATTCAATACGTGGGACGAAAGGATGAATGGATGGAGGAAAGAAAATCCTTTATCCTGTCTCTATGTTTCCAAATACATTGAGATAGTTTGGGTTTATATTTTTTAAATGGCTTCTTCTGTTAAACTCAATATTCAGATAGAGAAGTGGTGAAATATTTATGCTGTGAGCGAGAAAACAAATGAATAAAACAAGCCAATCTTCTCAGATTTTGTCTGATTGTCAGGCGGGACGTGGCGGTAAAAGGTCGCCTGTTGAATCGTCTGATATAAATCCTTCCTGGGAGGATCTGCAGACGCTCCTGTGAGAATCTGCCCTTTTTGCAGCTGCTGATGTATAAACATGTTTTTCCTTCTCTCGCGCAAAATGTACACAAACCAGGAGTTTCTGAGTCGGTTCATCTCCCTGCTGGCTGACCTGATGACTCGCTGCAAACACTCGGATGTTTATGTTTTTCCTTCAGTAATTTCATGATCTTCCTGGTTGCCGTTATTACTCATAATTAATTTTCTGTTTATAAACGATGCAGTTTAGAGTCTTGTATGATGGACTAAAGTGTGGATTTGATTAAATAAATATACTTCAGGTTTTGTAATGAAATGTTGACGTTATGTGACTGACCGCAAGTCGGCAGAGCACAAACGGAGAAAAAGAAAAAGCATTAATTTATGCGAAAATTGTGATTTGTTTTCTTCAAAATATATCAGTGGAAGTCATAAAGTAACAATCCCATGATTTAAATTACACTTTCAGAGGTTTTAAAATAGTAAATTTTTGCTTGAATTGAGCTTGTTTACAAAGTAATTTGAACCAGCACTGCATTGCTAGTTTTAAAAATCCCTATAAAAAGAGATTTTAATTTTACTTGAACAAAAAAGGAACCTATTTCTCTGATTTTTAAATGAAACTTATACACCTGATATCCGCATGGACCAAACCCATTCATAAATAACTTATAGTTATCTATTTTAATAGTTCAAACATCAAATATACCTTAACATATGTTCATGTAAACAGAGGAAACATACTTCCCCCTACAGCTCAAGCAAAACTGCAATGGAATCACTTTTTTTGCATCACGAGTCGTGATCAACAACTGGATGTTACTACTGCCGGAAACGACAAAGAAGACAACAGGAAGTTGAACTTATTGCTTGACTTTAATTGCATTTCTGATTTAATGGAAACACCAACAGTGTGATATTGAGTTTTTTCGACATTAGGGAAAGACTGAGAAAGTTTTGCGCACATTTTTAATGGAAACTTGGCTACTGGTGATGCTGTGGTCGGACTTGATAAACTGGTGAAGTCTCAGTCATTGAGTTCATCAAGGTACTGTTTTGTTCAATTTCTAACTAAATTATTGTATACGTACTATGTGTTTACATGACTGTTCTTCCCAACATGTTTATACTTTCACACAGGTTAACTCTCATCGATTGATTAAATAGAGAAAATAAATAACTTTATCACAAAAAGGGTAATTCAGTTCACAGGTTTCGTTCACAACAAAACGAAGAGAAAAATACAATCTCATGCAGCCATTTCGGGATCAAAACAAACTCTGACAGTTCAACAAAAATTAAAAGACTCTTATGAAATTCATAAGAGACAAGAAAAAACCCAGGATCTTTGGCTACTCACAACCAGAATTTAGAAACCGAATGGCTGGAGGAAAGATTAGTTTTCTGTTGGGGAGCAACTTAATAAAAGTTGTGGGGTACCAGAGTAAAAGGGGTTGAATAAATGTCTGGCATCTTTTTTTTCTTTATTTTTTTTAAAAATACATCTTTCTTCCAATTCTCAACCATACACCACTTTGTGTTGGTTTATCTTAGTCAAACACGTCGCAGTTTGATTTAATTTGATAAAATGACAAAACACTATTAAATTTAATAAATAATAATGAAAGTTATACGGTGTTTTGAAAGCAGGAATTGGGTTTATCTCAGAGATGAGATTACATCTGGTAAACACTAGAGGGCAGTGTTGCACTGTAAGGAAGTGAGTGCTGAGAATTCAACAAACAACAACTCTGCCATGTTTATTTGTTTTTACTGTTTATATTCATCATACAGCAACTCTACTGGACTGGATCAGATTTCCAATCTGTTTTTAATTCTAATCTGGTAAATATTTGGCTCATTCTTTCTAACATAAGCATTACTTTCAAATGATTTTGCTACAAATTTAGATGTATAAATGGTATATCTTGGTTTTATAGAACCCGTTTCCTCTCCTGGATCACTCCACCGTATAACCTGCCCTCCGTTTGTGTCTCCAGTTCCTGCTGCTCCTTTTCTTCCCTCCCCTCACCTCCTCTCGGTCACAGCAGGATAGTTTGATTATCTTGGCCCCTGACGGCCCTGTGGTACTGCATGTGCACACTAAATCCCAATTAGCTCCCTCCGGTTTCAGAAGTTTGGTAATCTCTGCATCAGCAAAAGCCAAGAAAATCCCCCCGTGATCACCCTGCGATCGTTTTAGATTTACAGATCCATGATGAGAATATGAAAGTTTCATTTTTGTCCTTCTTACCTGTTTGTCCAAACCTTATTTCGTCACATTTCACTCCCAATCAGTTTAAAAGTATTTACACTCCTTTAAGTTTTTATATTGTCATATTCAAGCAGAGCTGGCCCAAGACATAAGCGAGTTAAGAGGCTGCTTAGGTCCCCCACACCACCAGAGGGCCCCCAGGAGCACCAAGCTAGCATAACTTATATTTAAAATAACATTAAATATTGCTAACTAAATGACATTACACATGGACAATGTTCATATTATTTTTTATAGACTATAAAAACTATAAAAAAGTAGGAAAAAAAATAATTTTTTCTATTTTTCTTTTCACAGTTTCATATCCTACTTGTTAACTTGTTTTCTGTAAAATTGTTTACCAGCTGATTATGAAATTAATTTCAGAAAATTTTAAGGAATTTACTAGAATATGAAAAACCAAATATTAGTAAAATTTCAAACTCAAGATTTCCTAATTTTTTGCTAGAAAATGCCAGATTAATCTAAAAGTTTCAGTTTTCAGGCAGAAATGTACTCTGCACGCCGTCACTGTTTTGTTCAGTTGAATTCAACCACATATTTAATTTAATTTCTCTTTGGGATTAATAAAGTATTTTTGAATATGAATATGCAGCGTAGATCTTTGTTTCAAAATGCTCACTTTGTCATTTGTTCTTTCACCAACTAGCAGCAACACATCCATTCATCATATTTCTGTTGACATATTTTTCTTAGACATTGCAGAATCCAAGTAATTTATTATTATTATTATGGCAGTGGTTTCTTGGTTTTATGAGATGCGTAATTGCAAGGACTGTTTTTAAAATGTTTAAATGAAAGTGATTGCTACTTGGGTTTTATACCTTTTAATATTTATATTTTTAAATGTTTACTGCTAAGTGACCAGAAAGGAAACTGAGTTTACATGCATTTGGATCGACTGGACTCCTTAATTACAGCGGCTTTGTTGGGCCACTGCAGGCCAAACACGAATGCAAATTTGCCGAGTATTGATCTCGGCTCTCATTGAACCTGACTCCACATTGTAATGCACAGTTAACACTCTCTTCTTCTCTGGGCTCTATGGAGATTGATTTAGCCTTTTCTTGCCCTATTTTTTATTATTATTTTTTGCCTTCTTGGTGAAATAGGAAGACTGTTTCTGCCTCAATCATCTCTGCGCTTTGATTTCCGTTGCACTCGTCCTCATAAACTCCTTCCTCTTGTTCCCCTGATGCAGCCACACCATCGGATTTGTCATTCGCATGTTGATGATGCCGTTTCATGCTGCTCTCAAACACAGTCGATGAGATGAGATGTCCTGAGTGTGAACATAAAAAAAAAAAAACAAATATACTGAATTCATATGGGGGTAGTTGTTTATGGAGTATTCGGAGAAATAAAACCCGGAGCTACATCTACCTCTGGAATGAATAATGCAACAGAGAATATGGATTTTTTTATTATTATTTCAACACCAGGAGATGAAATGTGTTTACTTCCTAAACATGTTCATTTAATTATGCTGCTGCATTCCTGTTTACAGCAAGTACCCAAAAACTGTACTCAAGTAAGAGTACTTCAACATATTTTAACTCAAGTAAAAGTAAAATGTAGCGTTTTTGGTAAAATCGTCTTTATTTTTCATTCAGTAGGTAGAAAATCCAGAAATTTTACTCAATTAAGAGTAGAGATACTTTATAATAAAATGACTCAAGCATAGTAAAACTACTAAAAGAAATTATTTTTCAAAAGGTTACTTGAGTAAATGGAGCTAATCACTATGAAACTCTGCCTGTTTGTGTGCTGGTACTTCAATACTGCAAAAACACAAAATTTTACGAAGTATTTTTGGTCCAGTTTCTAGTGCTTCCTTTGAAATGAGACAAACTAACTTAAAATTAACTTTTCAGCAAGATAAAGGCTTGTTTTAAGTAAATAATCCCTTAATATTGATAAAAAAAAATCTAGTTCTATTGGCAGATGAATTAAAAATGGGAAAAATGTCATGTAAGTTAAATAATCTGCTAATGGAGCAAATTTTTTAAAATCAATATTAAGGAATTATTGAATTAAAACAAGCCTCTATCTTGCTGAAAAGTTAATTTTAAGTTAGTTTGTCTCATTTCAAAGGAAGCACTAGAAACTGGACCACAAGCACTTGGTAAAATTTTGTGTTTTTGCAGTGTAACTTCTGCAGCAGCTCCTACTACAAAGAAGAAATCCTGCATGAAATAGGAGCGTCAGAGGGAAAACAAAACGTACAAACACGTCCTTCCTTCCTTACGCACAAGCAGAAACAAAACGCCGCCATGTTTCTGCGATGTTTCCAGGCGATGATTGATACGACAGGGAGTGTAACTGTACGAGTCACCGGGACCTACCGGGCCGCTTTCCAGCGAGTGTCGGCTCGGCAAAACGCCAGCCAGGTCGTGACAGCCCATCTGGCGCAGCATCGCAGGCAGTCAACACGGCCCCCGACGGGACAAACGACGCCTCGGCAGTAAACAACGGCGAAGGATCGGAAGATAGACACTCGAGCTGGATCTGAAATCACAAGCACGTCCAGCATGCGTCCCCAGAGGCTCTGATACCCATCAAGCTCCCAAAGTGGCTCCTCCAGGCTGAGGCGCATTCAGTGGACACTTTTACTGCTTTTACTGCCGTCTGCTGAAATGAATCCTAAATAAAAGCGCAGCTTTGGGAAAATACGTGAAGGAGCTTAAAGCTGCCGGGTGATGGAAGTCCTGTTCCTCCATGCATGAATCCTACATCTGACTCAGGGGTGTCCAAAGCGCGGCCCGAGGCCCGTTTGTGGGCTTTGGAGGGATTTTGGGCGGCCCTTGATCAGAATTCAAGAGTAGCTTTAATTTGGTTTATCCGTTCAGGCAGTAAATACAGACAATTTTAAATCTTAAAAAGGAAAATGAAAGGTGCGACAAAATTTGTTCCTTTTATTTGATTGAATTTGTTTGTAAAAACATTCACCTTTACTACAATGAAACATTCTCGCTTAATAAAATTTTCAAAATAAAGCAAGAGTGAACCAAAGAGACACAAAAAATTAAGAATAATGTGATCAACCAGAAAAAAATTTGGGTAAAAAAAAAAAACAATATGGCACAAGTAAAGCCTGGTGGCCCGCCAGGCTTATGATACACCGTGGGAAACCCTGATCAAATTATCAGCACAAACAAAATGGGTTTGTAGAAAAAAACCCTAAAAACTGTATTAACAAGGAGCCTGGTAACGAGATGATCTGCACTGACATTTGACAATCAATCATCTATAATTTTCTGTTGATTTATTCTTATTAATCTGATGAAATTTGATCTTAAGACTCACTGTTTCCTACAAGCATCTGTAGTTTGACATATCGGATGGATGTGAGGCATCAATCAGTGGTTTAGGTGGAACTGTGCAAAAATAATTACCAGTTTTTTGCTTTCCTAAACCTTCGTTCCAGTATCTCTGGCCAAACGTAAAGTGAGAAGGCCGTTGTAGCGCCACCGCGACTCTGCCGTGACTTTACACAATGTTTTCCAAGCCCTGTCCTTGTATCCACCATTCCAGTTTGCAGCCTTTATTGAAATATGTTGTTTGGCCCTGCTGTGTGGAGGCGATTTCATTGACTCATCACCCAGCGCTGCTGCATGAGCGATCCCGCACGCTGTCCCGTGTCCTCGGATCCCTGACAGCTTAAAGGAAGTTATATGTGCTGTTAACGCTACCGGAGCTTTACAGAAGGGATGCGTACCAAGGCAGCTGACGATGAACATGCACAGGTTGAACATAAAACAACAGTTTTATTGTGCCCTCGGTCCCTGAGCGAGCAGATCGATGCTTGGTTAATCCCCAGGAGGCAGGAAACGCAGATCTGATCTGATACCGACGGATACAGAGCAGAGGGACAACACAGGCACGGTTGGGTAGTCACATCTACTCAATTACATTTACTGGAGTAACGTTTTGAAAAAAATTACTTTTAGGAGTATTTTTACTACGCTGTACTTTGAGTAATTTTATTATGTCGTATCTCTACTTTTACTTGTGTAAAATGTCTGGATTTTCTACCCACTGAATGAAAAACAAACATGATTTAACTAAAAATTCACCAGACACAGTTTTTATTAAAGTTTTATAAGGTTTTATTGAAACAAACTGATTAGGAAACATTTTCTTTTGCATAATTTTGTTAATGTTTGCTACATGTATGAATTATTGTCAATTTGATCGTTAAAATACCAAAATTTCCACTTTACTTTATATTTTGGTTCGTCTGATGATGTATTTTTAAATATTAAATGATTGATAATTTGATCAGTTACTCGGTACGCGAGTAGACTTTTTATCAAATACTTTTTACTCTTAAGAAATCTCTTGGATGGCTATTTTTTTTACTTCTACTTGAGTAAAAATATGTTAAAATATTGCTGCTTTACTTGAGTCCAGTTTTCTCTGAAAGCAGAATACCGTCTGAAAGATGGAGGATCGATGAAGCCATTTTAGCAAGAGCTGTCACTAAAGTGCAACTAAAGCATGATGTTTCTAAGTGTTTCTGACTGTTTAACCTCACATTGCTGCTTGTTATTATTCTCGTTTAATGAGCTTGAGCCCCCGGAGACAGTGCAATCTAAAATCAGCAGCAAGTTGTGTGCAGCAGCTAAAAGTGGGACAGATGAGCAGGTGTGTTGTCCAGAAACAGTCCAGTCAGCGCTGTCGCAGTGGGTAACCTGGTTTGTTGTGTGGAGGATGAGTGCAGTCTGTTGCGTGATGATCTTCAGGGAAAACTCAGTTAACAACATTAACTCGTCTCTTAATGTAAAAATTTATGTTTCGTGTCCTTTGTAGCACAGATTCTGCAGATTAAGAAGACGCATTTGTTGAGCAATGAAGACTCATACTTTGTCTAAAAGACAAAAGCTGTGTTTTCACTGACCGTATAATTGCTCAACTTCACATTTTTTAAATTAATTTGCTTAATTCAAACACACCAGTTTCAAAAAGTCTTGTTTTTTGGTAAGTTTTGGTACTAGTATGAGTTTTCTTTTGCGATGTAAACACTTTTACCGCATCACACGAGTCACATGATCAAAGAAGAAGCAAACTGGAAGTAGTTGGAGAATCGTGGCATGTTTTTTCTTTTTCACGTCTGATTTTAATTGCATTTATTTTTAATGGAAGCACAGCATTTGCAAAATTGTGTTTTTTTGACATTAGTGGAACATTGACATTTATAGTAGAAATGCAGGTACTACTGTCAACTATTGGTTTTAGTTGTTAAATTGTCAATATTACACGCTAAATCTTAAATATATGTTTGACGTATTAAAGAAAGGGACACAGTGCTTTGCTAATTGTCAACACTAAAACAGCTAGATAATAAGGTCATAAAAAGTTAGGCTAGCTAATAGCAGCGGTAGCTAATCAATCACTGCAGAGTTAGGATAGCTAATAGCATCGGTAGCTAATCAATCACCACAGAGTTAGGCTAGCTAATAGCATCAGTAGCTAATCAATCACCGCAGAGTTAGGCTAGCTAATAGCATCGGTAGCTAATCAATCACCGCAGAGTTAGGCTAGCTAATAGCATCGGTAGCTAATCAATCACCGCAGAGTTAGGCTAGCTAATAGCATCGGTAGCTAATCAATCACCGCAGAGTTAGGCTAGCTAATAGCAGCGGTAGCTAATCAATCACAACGGTCACTTATTAATAATCGCAAAATAATCATCGAGCCTAAAACATAGTACTGTAACGGACTGAATATTCTGTTCTGTTGTGTGGGAAATGTTTGAGTATTTTTAGGTGTTGAGTCCTGAAACATGAAGTGGCGTTGTCAGTTGCTATGGAAACGAGTCTGCAGAGAGGGGGAAAAAACGTGGTTTTAAAGTTGTACTTAACCGGTTTTCTGCGTTATTTCCCCCTCTTGCTGTGGCGTAGATAACAACCTACAATCAGCATATATAATGGAACGGGCAATTACACAGTTTAATATCAATCATGAGTATAAGCTTTGGTTCAACTTTACTGAGTAGACTAGAATCAGCCTTTGTTGTCCAATAGAAGGAAATTTCTGGACAACATGATCACTTTTCTCCATTTCAAGAACCTACATCAATATGTTGCACGTTGTGTCAGATTTCCACTGCAGAATGTGACTCTCGCATGCAGGTCAAATGTTGATGTGACTGATTCATAGGTGAAATATGACCCTGATGTTTGCTCAGGGCTAAATCGAATGCCTCATTGACATATTAGCTCCCTAGAAAGCACACATACTGCCTCATTTTACAATCCTATTTAAGTTTTTTCCCCCTCTTGCGTGCGTTCACTTGCAGGCAGTGTAAAATGTCACAATAATTTGCATGCTGACAACGATTTCTCCCGAGATTACAACCCACCTGATTGATGGCTATGCTGTTGCCCAAGAAACAACCTTGTGTGATGTGATATGACTTCCCTGTTATCACACACTAAAGCATATTCCTGCAGTTAATCTTCTCAAATGGGCGTGTGCGGCAGATAGCTGGCATGCACGGGCCTTGACTGGTAATGAAAGTCGGCCTTTTTCTACACTGAATAGAGTTCTTTTCAAAGCAGCAAAAATGACAGAGGGAAGTTTTTAGGTACATTGAGAACCTTTTTTCCCCAATACATTTAAAGGCAGCACCAGGTATTACTTTTATTACACTTAAACATGAATAATATAAGTTTATTAGATTAATTAAATGATGTTACAGCACCATAATGTATGTTCTGATACTTTTACCAAGACGTGAAACTTTAAAATAACTCTTCTGCTCTAGAACCCGGCTAGCCTCTCATCTCATGAAAATTGTCGTAAAGAAGAGGGAAAGTGTCGTCGGATTCACTCGGCTGTAACTTCTTGATGGATAAATGCGCTTCACGCATGCGGCGCATTGCCAAGTGCCCAGCGCCATCAGTCATCTTTAATGGTTGTTAGCATTACTGGCTAACTAGGCCTCATCATTTTTACTCTGTTGACAGTAGACTGGCAAGGAAATGTAAACCATAATGAAGCAGAGATTTCTGCCGGTTCTGACTGGATGTGTTGAAAGTGAAAGTTTTAAAAAAAATCTTTGCCCTAAAATCGACTCTGTCTGGAGGATAGTGATAAGAACTATTAAAATAAATATCAGCACATCAACATTTGGCGATGGCGACGCGCCACCATGCTGCGGGAACTCTGCGCAGGCTGAAGTGATCAATCTGATCCAATGTCCTGACAAAAGCCTGCTGTTCAAGGCAACCATTTCATTAATATTCAGACATGCTTAGTGGTTCTGTCATGTTACAGTGGGAAGCAAAAACCTCTTTAACTTGAAAATTAATTGCAGTTACTTTTCCCACACTGTCCTGACAGCTGGAACTGTCATTACAGCGCTGCTAGGATGCAAACTACAATGTGCTGTTTAAATTTGAAATACAGATAGCAAAGCTGCTCTTCTGGAAGGAAGCTAAAAGCCTATATCATACTCATTGTCTCAACTATTCATTATATTTCTAGCTCTTTGTGCGGTAGGTATGCCTCTGGCAAGCTTTCCATATCAGAGCGCCATTTTTTATCACCCTGAATTCATTAAAGATCGTAACGATCTGGCGTCCCAGTGGTCCAGGCTGCTGAAGGTCACTAAAAAGGCTGTTTTCATGTGCAGACTGTCTATTTAAAACATTTTTTAAAGATGCAAATCACTTAATTATGTTTGCGTTCAAATGGTTTCATCCTGCTGTTGGGTAATAGTTAGTTGTTTATTTTTATTTTTTTATCTTAAACTGAGCTGAAGTCAATTTTTCAGCTTAAACTGACCTTTACTTATCAGCTTCTTGGCCCAAATGAAATGAAACATCAGCAGCATCAGGAAAGGATTTAGCGACTGTCTCAATTTCTGGGATTCAATTTAGTTTAGGAGTGATATAGCTGACAGTAATTTTATTCACCTTTGAAACAAATCCAGTATCTACCAGTTTGTCATTAAAGCACTAAGAAGAAAAAACCCCAGCAGTGCAGAGGATATCATGTTATCAAGTAATTACATTGGTAATGAAACCATTGATTTTCCTCCTGAAGTTCTCAGAAGGGTTTATAGTGCCGGATGACTCTTCGTCACCAAAATGAAGCTTGTTCTCTGGACTAACTCCAGTGGGAATCGGGGCCAATCAATCCTGGATTTGGACGAGTTTTAATCACTTTTGTCTAAAGGGCCGCCTGGCCTGTCAGAGACAAACACAAAACTTAGAGTTCATCCGGTGCTGATGGCAATATCAGCTGCTTAAACCTGTCTTTTTCAAACTGTGGTCCCCATGCGCCCCCTAGTGGTCAGCATGGTACTGCATGCGACGTCACGGTTAAATTACCGTGACGTCAGCTCAAAGTGCGACGCTACAGCTAGTTTAGCCTTAGCTAGCTTACCGTTATTTAAAAATAATGACGAATAAATGGCTTAGAACCGGGTCACTCAAAAGAAAAGCTGAAGATTTCGGTGGAAAGAAAACAACGCCAGGACTATTTATATGATCAGAGGAAGTCTGCTGACAGTATTAATGTGTCGTTCCTTAAAATAAACAGATTTTGAAAATGTTTCTTTTAATAAGAAACATAAACCAAAACTGTAGTTTCTGTGTCTGGTGAATTTTAGGTTAAAACATGTTTGTTTTTCATACAGTGGGTAAAAAATCCAGAAATTTTACTCAAGTAAGAGTAGAGACACTTCATAATATAATTACTGAAGTAAAAGTAGAAGTACAATGTAGTAAAAATTCTCTTAAAAGTACTTTAAAAAAGTGAGTAAATATAGTTACTTCCAAACTCAGTTTTAAATAATTAAAACTCAGTGACTTTTGGTCATTTTTGACTCCATTTTTTTTTTTTTTTTTGCTACCTATTTATTATGCATGTTGGATATTTTCCTCCTAAAGCATCACAAGTTAATCCCTCATTACCCAGATACACATCACCTGCTGGGTGTTCAAGTTCATCCAGCTTGGCATTGGAAAATCTTCATTAGAAATTAAGATGTAGTCAAAATATTCCTTTGTTAATAATCGTGCTATAAATGTGGGACTAAGCTTGTTTTTAGAAAGCAGAAGTTGTGATGGTTAAGCATTTCTCTGAGGACAATCGCTAAGAAATGCAGACTCAGTAATGAAGCAGCCACCTACCTACCTGTCTGCGATCCTCTTCTGTCAGCAGTCCAGCTGGTGTTGAGGGAGCCTGATTTCCCCCCATTAGGTTGTTTTGACAGCCATATCCTCTGTAATTAATACCAGGCTCTCTTAAATAAGATTTACGTGAGGCGTGCTGTTTGCATCTCCCAGCTGGTGGGAAGTTTAGGCCTCTCTCTCTCGCTCTGCTCCCTCGGCTGCATCATCTGTGCCGCTCTTCTCCTTTTTCATTTTTTTTTTCTTTGATTCAGTCCAGTAAACACATAAATTCAGAAGATTTCAGAGGAATATTGATCTTGAAACTAAAACAGTCTTGAAAGCAGCCACTGCAAATGGATTAGAAATCATATGTATGAAGCCTGAAATGCCTCAAAACACGTTTAAAAGTAACTACATGTATCTAATCAGTTACCTTTTAACATGAATTATTTTTGTTGCGTCTAGATTTACTCAGGTTACTTTTTTTAAAGGTAAAGTTTTGAGGATGGACATTGAAGCAAAACATACAATTTTAGTTATTTGGTTTCCATCACTACAAAAACACAAAATCTTAGCTAACTTACAAAAACAAGTAAATTTTTAGAACAATATAGGAGCTTATTGTAAGTAAATAATTCCTTAATATTCACGAAAAAGTATTGGCTCTATTGGCAGATTATTTAACTTAAAATTTATCTGCCAATAGAACTAGTACTTTTTCATCAATATTAAGAAATTGTTTACTTAAAATAAGCCTCTATCTTGCTGAAAAGTTACTTTTTAGTTAGTTTGTTTTATTTGAAGACATTATACTTCATAATAAAATTATTGGTTAAAGTAGAAATTACAGCATCGTAAGAATAGCCCTAAATGTAATTTAAAATTAATTACTCTAGAAAATGTAACTAAGTAAATGTAACTAGTTCCTACTCAACTCTTCTTATAAGCTAGTTTTGTCTCAATTTTAGTGCACTAAGATATTTGCACTTAAAACTGGACCAAAAATACTTGGTTAAATTTTGTTTTGCGGTGTTGAAGTACCAACACAGAGAGTTGGGTAACAACTAGTTACATTTACTCAATCATATTTACTTGAGTAAATTTTGAAACATTTTCTTTTGCCTAATTTTGTTTTTTTTGCTACTTATATGAATTATTGTCATTTTCATCCTTAAAATAGAAAAAATTCTATTAAACTTTATATTTTGGTCCATCTGATGATGTATTTTTTTTAAAATATTAACTGATTGATCATTTGATCAGTACTTGAGTACACTTTTTACCAAATATTTTACTTTTGAGTAATTTCTTGGATGGCTACTTTTGACTTTTGAGTTAAAATATGTACTCAGGTACTCTTACTTGCATACAAATGTTTGAGTACTTTGTAAACAGGCAGCACATTTCATCTCCTGGTGTTGAAATAATAATAAAAAATTCATATTTTGTGGAGAACAAGTCAAACATCTTCTAAACAATTGCAATTTTTATTTCTTAGAAAGTTTCTGGTGGCGATTTCAGATTACGCCGTCATCTCACAAAGAAGGAAAATCAAACTTTAAACTAGAACAGCAACTTTAATTTTCCAAAGCTAGTTATTAAAACATAAATAAAATAAATAGAGGATTTAAGTGGCAGCTTTAGTGGAGCATCTCATGTTGCACAATCCCCTTTTTCTGCCTTCAGCACCAGCTGAAGCTTTAAACATTGTTATTTGGGTTATTGTGAACTTGAAAACTCCAGGATCTCTTGCTTCCTGCAGAGCTTTGGATTGAAACAGAAGGGAATCGGCGCTCCACATGAAAGCCAAATGAGAAGAGGGCAAACTTACAAAAAGCACTGAAACATTATAAAATAAAATTTCATGCATGTTTTCAGATATTTCCAGACAACTACACACTGCTGCTTTTTTCTATTTGTCTTCTGCTTTGCTATTCTTTGTGTTGATGCTTCTGTTAAATTATTTGTAATGTAAATTTCTAATAAATTTATTGTCTAAACTGTTTTTTTTCTGGTTTGCTTAGAACAGACAGCTAAAAGTTTAAAGCTTCCTTTTCTTTTGGGGATGATTTATGTTTAGTTTCAGGCTTTTTAAAACTGATTTTAAAATGGGATTTCATGTGAAGCTGAATTGGCCTCAATGTGTTTAATTATCATGTGATTATCAGTTATTTTCATGCTTTATTCTACCCCTATTATTAATTCCTCAGCTTCTTATCTTAATAATTATGTATTATGAATATTTATAAATTAGAATTTTTTTAGTTATTCACTTCAAAGAGAGGCTTAGATATTAAATATACTAGTGATATATTTTAAGTTTCGATGATTATGGCTTATAGAAAACTTAATGAAACTCAAAATTTAAGATTCTCTGGATTATTATTATTTACAGAAATGTCAATTATCTACTAAAGCAATAAAGGACTTTAGAGCTGTGCTGATGTGCTCTATCTTCCTGGGTTTAGTCAGAACGCCAGCAGCAGCGTTTTCAATCTGCTGCAGCTGGAGGATTGATTTATATATTTTTTAAATTTATTTTAGGCAAACATGTGAAGACAATGCAACTAAATATAAACACATTAGCTTCTCTAGATATTGTTGTGTCATTAGTTCTTTAATCCTTGAAATGTTCTTCAGGTGGCAGAAGGCTGTCTTTGTAACCGTCTTTATGTGTCTCCGGAGGGTGAGGTCTGGTTTTTAGCTGTAAAAACTGAAGCTGCTTGATGAATCTAGATTCCTATTTACAGCCAAAGATGCCTTCAATTTTGTTTCTGCTCAACTAGAAAGTCTTGAAATCCACATTGAATAGTTTTTAAGCATCTTTTGGATGGTTTCATATTCAACTGGTGACAGAAATGTGTATAAAATATGTAGTTATGGCAGCTAATCTTACTTATTCTAATCCAAACTTTAGAGGTCATGTAGAGAATAAATAAAACTGGTGCAAATATGGACCATTGGGTAACAGTACATATTATTTTTATCAAATCTGATGTAAAATTACCTTTTGACGGCTCCTGTTGTTGGATCATTGGAGAAAATCTTTATTTTCTGGGAACTATTGTCACACTCTGCTGCTCAAGTGAGCGCCTTTTCATTACAAATGTGGCACAATTGAAGGTTAAGTAAAGAAACTTTACAAATACACTTAAAATTATTTGCATTTTAGATTTTAAAATCCCTTAAAAGTGCTTAGTTTTTAAAATGTGTTAAAATGACTGGAAAACGCAATGGAAAATTTACTGTGGGGAAAAATAAAAGGGAATTTTTACTAATTTTTTCTAATTTTTAATCTTTTTTTTTGCACAGTGTAAGAAAAATAAAAAAATGATTAGGAAAAAGTCTCATTTATATATATAAATAATATATATATAATTTATACTTGCAATGCTATATAGTGTAATAGACTTAATTCCAATTTTCTGGCGACTGGAGTGAAACTTTTAATCGTTTTCTTTATTTAATCGGTGATAATTCGTTGTTTTCCATAAATCCTGACGCGCAGGAGGTTTGTAGGTGTGTCGGATCTGAGATCATCCGGAGGTTATCAACTGATGGACGTATTTTGTGTTTTTTCTGATGAATCTGCCTTCAGGATCTTAAATAAAAGCCCTCTCATTGTCTCGTGCGTTTCTGGTCGCTCGTGCGGACATCGCGGTGTTTTTTTTGGCCAGTATTTAATCGCTCCGTTAGATTGTAATCCCACCCAGTCATGAAGCTGCTCACAATCTGAGGGGCTCCGTCTGGAAACGCAGCGGGACGGAGAGCTTTACACGCAGACGCTGTTTTTGTAAAAGTCCGTGAATCCAACCCGTCTGGAGCCGAAACATGAAGGAAAAGAACCTGATCGAGACCGCGAAGATGCAAGGCAACGTCATGGTAAAGTGCTTCCCTTTTCCCGTTTGACGCTAAATAAGCGCTTTTGTTGCTCGGTAAACGTGCTGATTCTGATATCTCTGTGCGTTTTGACGCACATTTGGATGCGTTGGGAATACGTGCTTTTCCACATTTTCTCCTGTTTTTAAATGTTAAATTCCTTTATTTTTCTTCACGCCCCTTTAAAATCCTGGTCTCCTTTGGCGCTGATGGAACCAGTATGGATATGATCAAAAGTTTATCCGGCTTTCTTTATGGGAAAGTTTAGGATGACTGCTGACTTCTCTGCTTTTAGCCTCTGAGGGGTAACCTTTAGCCCAACAGGGTCCCATTAATATTTTACTGCATAAGCTGAGGGGTGCAGGGAGATATTACAGCTGCAGGAAGCTGCAGGCATTAATAATGGTGGGCGGATATCTCTGATATTAAGGGTTATGACACCTCCTGAAGATTTTTTTCAGTTTCATTTTTGTTGTTATTCTCTAACTCTGACCTTTCCTTGTGCATTTTGGCTTTCAGGGCGATCTGCAGAGGCAGACATTAGTTTATTTTCTCAACTTCTCTTCTAAATTTCCAGACATTTCATTAGGATTGTGTTTGGATCACAGTTTTTACTGCACACATGTTGAAGGATTTGGAGATTATTTTCATTATTTGGGTTTTCTGGCAATTAAAGAGCTACACAGCATGATATTGCCACCACCATGTTTGGGTGTTGATACTGCAGATTTCCACGTATTTGTGGATTTCCTCTTGTAGATAATATTTAAAATGATCCCTGTTTGGTTTGATTAATCACACGCAGGTTCGTTTGGGGAGATGTGAACGTGTAGTCGAACTTTGATGCAGACAATAAAACCAAACTCCGTTCCGCCTAAAAACAAGTTTTGGTTTGTTTGAGATGAACTCTGATGGGGTTTGAATGCATATATGAATGCCAAGCTAACCTAAGACCGCTCCAAATGCAGAAAGTGTACGACAGCACAGTGCATTCTGGGTAAATACAACCAAAAGAAACATGAATCTAGCGTTAGCGGGAGAAATGACTTGTTGTCTTTTACCAAAGACAAAAGACGTAAAAATCTGACACTACTCCATTTTTGTTTACATCTATAAGAGGAAAGTTGTGCTCAGTCGTTTAATTCAGTTGTTATAGCTGCAGCGCCCCCACAGGCGAGGAGGGAAACATGTTTTTCTAACGTTTGGTTTGTTTGACTCAGAGCAATGTGAAAGCAAATTGCAGCAGCTGAAAATGTAACAAATGTTGTAACTTTTGGTCCCCAATCAAACAGAGTCTATAAGGTTGAAAACACTGAAGAAAATGTTGCTCTGTACTTCACACACTATTGGCTAGTGTTTTCACAGCAGCCAATCCAGCTGTACGATTCATTTTCCTTGTCGCTGATTGTTTATACTCCTTTTGTGCTAAAATGGATCTTAAGATATATTTGGTGTTTTAACTGTTAAAATAATCAGTTATTAGTATTTCTATATTTATTGATTCTAGCTCTTTGTGACCATAACATATGTGAATACTGGAGGTCCACTATTTATTGGAAGTTTGAAGGATTTCTATTGTTTATCAAATCCCTCAATAAGTACGTTTGGTGTCCAGTTTTTGAGATGTTCTGAATTATTTTTTATTCTGCCTCTGCTGGTTTTAATAGAAGCTGTTTGCTGCATTAAAATTCTCATCAGGTCTTTTTTTTTTTCTTTTGCTCCACACTTTGAAGTTTAATGTTTACTCCTTGATTCGCCCCTACGATTGCTTTATTTCTGGCTGAATAGGCTTCACTCTGCAAACACTTTGGGCAATTTTTTTTTGAAGATGTGGGGCACAGCTGTGTGGAGTCAGGCTTTTTCCTTCACTGAAGCTTGTCTTCTACAGCCTGTGGCCTTATTTTCTGCAGAAATGTGGTTTTCTAGCTTTCTTTTTTGTCCTAGAAAAAAAAAAAAGCATAAATGTTTTGGTGTGAGGAGCTTCTGAATTTCTAGTTCGTTTGTAGAGTGGGATATCAGGTTGAAGCAATCTGTGTTACTTATGCAACCTTCTTCTGCTTGGAGCCAGAAAGTTATTAAAACAGAAAGGACGTTTGGCATCTGCTCGGCCGTTCTGGCTTTCTTCAATCTTTGAGCCATTTATCGACTCCGGGAGAGAGATGCTGGACTCTTACCAAAATTTATTTTGTCAGAAAGTAAAAGGTTTATTAGGCTACAAGCAACCATGTGAATGTGAGGGTTTTATACACGACCAGTCCGTCACAAAAAAGCCTTTAAGGACCGCAGTTGCGGCGGCACAGTTTCGATTGGCTTCTGCAAAGTCAAAACATTTTTTATTTTCTAGAGTGGCATTAATTTTTCATCGGGATCATGAGGGAACCAGATTCTTCTCCAGCACGTCCCAAAGAGGCTCAGTAATGCTAAAGTAAAAATGTCTCCTGCTTTTTGAACAGCAGCTTCTTGCAAATAACAGTTAAATCAAATCAGTTTCTAGTTGTGCAAAGCTGGAAAAGTCAACCCAGACTTGCAGCTACAACTTTGCATGCCACACTTTTCAGAATTATGTTTGGAAACAATTTAAATCAGGCGTCCCTTTTCAGTGATCTATGATTTGATTTCACAGTATGAACAACACAATAATGGAAGTGAAAAGGTTAAAGTGGAGTGAATACTTTTGTGATGCACTGCTTTTAATTCATAAATTATTTTAGGCGACCATGTTTTATGAAAAAGGATAAATAGATTTTCGTTCTTGTTGAAAGAAAACTCTTAAGTTTCTGATCAGGGTTTCCCCCAGAAAACTTTCTAAGCATGGTGCTCTAGGCAGTCATGCAGCTGTTCAATGTGTTTTTGGGTTAAAAAATGTTTATAGTTGACAGGAAATGGGAAAATATCACCTGATAACTATGTGTTATTGGAAGACTGGAAGATTAATACCTAAACTCCAACTATAAAGTCCTAAAAAAGCCAATTGTATAAAATAAATAAGCAATGCTAAGCCTGGTGGCCTGCCAGGCTCATAATACCCTGGGGGAAACCCTTCTGATATTGTAAGTATTTATTCAAAGCAAAGTGAACACAAAGATTAATTGTTTCTGTGAATATTCAGATTCTGATTGCAGTATTTGCAAGACATATTTTGATTAGATGAAAAGGATTTGTCGTTTTGCTTTTGTGAAGTTTAACATTTTGTAACAAGCACAAGAAGCAGAGTCTTGACAAAATGTAATGTTTCCAGTGTTAACTGTGTTTTTTGACTTTATATTTTTGTGTTTGTGAAATGTCTTGTTGCTGAAACGGGCTACACAAATAAAATTTGTTTTGAGGAGAGTCAGAGCGGCGCGTTGGCATAGCGACAGAGCCGATGGTGCTTTGGAGATTTTAACGCACAAATTAGAAAATACTGTTTGTTAATTTTGATATGTGATTAACTGGATGTTCAGATTGGTGACATAAATGTAACGTCACACTGTATTGGAACAAAAGAGACGGGTGTTTAACTATCTCACTGTCTTGATTTGGTTTGTTTCCACTGACCGTGTAATTGTGCAAATTGGAATCACAAAAATAAATTCTCTTAATGGAAACATTTCTAAAAAACTTGAGGATGAGGTGGTTTTTCGGCTGCATCAAAATATGTGTATTTTGCGCTTTTCGCATCACAACCGAATGTTACTACTGGCAGAAAAGATGAAGAAGACGACAGGAAGTGGTAGGAGGAAGATGGCGCAGCATTTCTTTTTTAAATGACTTGTTACATGAACAAACTTATTTTATTCTTCTTTCATGGGAACTTGAAACAGCAAAATAAATTTTTTTAACAGTAGTGGAATATCAGCAAAGTTTTGCACACATTTGTAGTGAAAATGCAGTTTCTGAAATATTTTTTTTTAAAATAAAATCTGAGGAATTTCTGGGTTTTTTTTCATTATTATTTCGCAAAGCTCTCCTGTAATGTTTTCACTGCAAAAGCACAAAATCTTACCAAGTATTTTTGTTTAATTTCTAGTGCAAACATCTGAGTGCACTTGAAATGAAACAAACTAAGCTAACTTTGTTCTGATTCTGCTGCTGTAGCATTCTTGTTTCAAGAGTACTCACAAATTGCACTCAAATAAGAGTACTTCAACATATTTTTACTCAAGTAAAAATAAAAAGTAGTAAAATGTCAAAATCAAGCAAAAGAAAATGTTTCCAAATCAGTTTTTTAATAAAAAGTTAGAACAAAATCTTACCAAGTAATTTTGTTCTAGTTTGTAGTGCAAATATCTTATTACACTTGAAATAAACCAACTTGAAAGTATCTTTTCAGCAAGACATAGAGGCTTGTTTTCAGTAAGTAATTCCTTAATATTGATTTAAAAAGTACTAGCTTTATTGGCCAGACTAACTGAAAAATGTCTTGTCATAAGTGGAATGGAACAAGTACTTTTTTCATCAATGTTAAGAAATTATTTGCTTAAAACAAGCCTCTATATTTTGATAAAAATGTACTTTTAAGTTGGTTTGTTTTATTTCAAGTGTAATAAGATATTTGCACCAAAAACGAGAAAAAAAAATACTTGGTTGGATTTTGTGTTTTTGCAGTGTTTAGAGGAAGCCATCATCTCAAAAATATAAAAAAAAGAAAATTTGTAATGAAGCTGACGTCACCAACAGGACAATATATAAAAAATTAAGAGAATAAGTGTTAAAATGGCCCAGTCAAAGTCCATGACTTGCATAAAACCCTTGGATTTTACTGAGAGAATCTTAATTTTGATCTGTTTTGTCCCTTTGGTTCCTCTGTATTCCCAGCTGTGACATTATTCCACCTTCAGGGATGATTTAGCGCTGATCTGCAGGAGGAAGCTCCTCAGCTTCAGCTTGACGGTTTTATTGCAGCCGGTTGTTGCTCACTTCACAATGAGTCCCGTTCTCTTGGGACAGAAACGAGCTCGAATAGCGGACAGAAATCGGCGCAGCGTGATTTCTGTTGTCCGCTGTACGCCAGTCAAGGTGGTAGCATGTGAAAATGGGTGGCAAAACACCTCGAGGTGTTTGCCTGCACAGGAAATTGCAGATAATTGAGTCTTCGTGCTGATGCCTAAGTGGTAACGACAGGGTAAATGTTGCCATGGGATACCGCTATTGGAGCTGCGAACTTGCTGTACACATGTACAATCTTCTGATGATGTTGGTGCGTAATTGCTGCGTGACACGGCGGAACATCCCCACTCAAGGACGGCGGCGTTGAGCATCTGATGATTTGTTTCTCTCGGATGGAGAAGTGGGCAGAGAAAGGAACGCGGCCTTCAGAGGCTCCGAGTTTTCTCACCTCACCTGTAGCGACGTTTCGCTGCTGGATGCAAACGTTCAGTTTCTGAAGAGACGAACTGCTTTGAGTTATGAGGTAATTATTGTCTCACAGCGATGAACAGATTTCTGGTTGGCGTTTCTTAATAATCGCAGCATAAATCCACAGAAAATGTTTTCTGTTTTTGCTTAGTGCGCCGTAGCGGAGGTTCACAGAGTAGCACTACTTCAACATGTGAAACGTAAAATATATTTGAGTAAAAAACGCATTTGGTAGAAAGGCTACTTAAGTTACTGATCAAATTATCAATCATTTAAAGATTACATCATCAGATGGACCAAAATGTTAAGTTATGTGGAAATTTTGTAATTTTGAGAACCAAAAGGACAATATATTAAAATAAATGACAAAATCAGACAAAAGAAAACAAATTTCCAAATCCGTTTCTTTCAGTATAAAACTCAGGAAACTTTAAAAGAACAAACTTCACGTCTCTGTGGTGGATTTTGGTTAAAACAAACGATGAAGTCAGAATCCAGAAATTTAATTACTCAAGCAAAAGTTTTTTTTTCTTTTTTGCACGTCACTCTAAAAATCCCAAAGTATCAGTCAGGGTCAGACCTTTTAGTCATTACGTTTGCGTTGATATTTGGGTCTCGACCCGTTTGGGGTGAAGGATCTCCAGTTGGTCCAGTGCTGTCAACCCTAAAGTTCATGTTTAGATGTTTACATGAGTCACTAGAGTTAAACTGACGGTTCGGTTTCAGAATCAAAGAGAGGCCCACATCACCACCCCTTCTCTACCATGCTTCACAGTTGGTCAAAAGATATTACTACGACTTTATTCCATAAGTCTTACAAGTTTATCCTCGTATTTTGAGTTTGTTCTTGTAGTAGTATGTCTTCTCGTTATATTATGACTTTATTCTAATAGATAGAATTATAATTCTATAAATCTTCTGAGTTTATTTTCATATATTATGATTTCATTCTTTACATTTTTACAACTTCTATTTTTCATGTTATGACTTTATTCTCATATTTCAAGTTTATTTTCTTAATGTAATGTTTTCTCGTAATATCATGACTTTATTCTATACGTCTTATGACTTAATTTTCATATATTATGATTTTATTCTCTTATTCCAAGTTCATTCTTGTGATATTATGTCTTCTCATGATACTATGACTTTATTCTCATAATATTATGACTTTATGGTTGTAATTTAATTTTTTTATTTACTCCGTTTTAGTATTTGGCTTCACTTCCAGGCTATTTATTCATATAAAAAGAACATCAGAAGCACTTAAATCCAGTAGAAGCTTAAATTTCGAACTAAAATCTTTAAAAAGTAAATAGAAATATGCTTTTTAAAAAAAAAAAAAATACAAAAAACACAACCAACAAGCAGGTGACATTTCAAGAACAATAATATTCCCCCCAGCAGCAGCAGCAGCGATAAGCTGAATGCACCGACTGCCACCTTTATTGAAGATCAGACTAATTTGCTGCTGTTATGTTTTCCCCGGAGCGCGCGCTGGCAGCAGCTGTTAACACGCTGAACGCTGCTGTTCTGGACCTCAAACATCTGTTTGGGCGAACTACAGCCGCCTCCAGGCTGACGGTTGCGTTTTGATGGAGGACCACTGCGCCTGATTTGGTGCTCCGCTACTCCGTTAACGCCTTTCCAATACAAACCTTCATGGCTGCAGGCCGGCTGGTAGGAATCACGTCGATAGCTCACTTCGCTTGTTTTTGTGCTCAAATCACACAAAGAGGAATTGAAATCAGAGCGCTGTTTGACCGCCTCCACATGCATGCTGCTTTATCGATCGCAGTGCAAAGCTTGCTGCAACGTGGCTTTCCAGACATCTGATATCTGTGCACCTGTTACCCAACATCTGGGAGCGAGAGAGAGAAAGGGAGTGAGTCAGACGCACAATCAGTCCTTTTCCTCTGTTGTTTGGATGCTTCAAACCGAAATTCAGGGCAAAATCTTAAAGATGTGTTAAATGTGAGTTGGTGTCATATTTACAATAATTATGGCCATTATAGAGGCCATAAATGATCAGAAATTTTGAGATTAATCTCAGAGATTCTTTTAGAAAAAGGTAAATTTCTGAGCTTAGTCATTTCTCTGCTGTTTTCCAGAAAAAAAACTTGGAAATTTCTGAAATTGGAAGTCTAAAGTCAAAAACTTTCACATTTTGAAAGATTTTTTTGTGGCGTAAAAGGGACACACTTTAAATGATTAGGGCAATTGTAGATTAAAAAAAGTACATTTCTACTAAAAAAACTTCAAATGTTGAAAAAACAGCGACATTTCTGAGCCTGAAGTCGAAAATTTGCTAAAAAAAATAAAAATTTTAGATTAATCTCAGAATATTTCTAGAAAAAACTCAAAAAGTGTAAAATTTTCTATTTTCAAAACTGAAAAATATCCCAATTTTTTTCTAGAGCTTAAAATCAAATGTTTCAGTCAGTTTTTTGGTGAAAATTTCTGAGATTAGTCTCAGAATTTGAGTTTATTTTCCCCACAAATTTTCAACTTCAAGACAATTGCATTGTTTTTTAGGGATTTATTTTACAATTAAATTTGTTCTCGCAAAAGTCAAACTTTTGGAGCTCAGAAATTTACTTGTTTTTCTAGAATATTTCAAAGTTTTTTGGCAGAATTTTTAAATTTTATCTACAGTAGCCCTTAAACATCGTCGCACACATGCCATTTCAGAGTAGAGATGATGTGAAAATGTCCACACACTTACTGTGCAATTAGCTGGAAGAGAAACCATCTCTCTGTACACTGGAGACTGAAAAGTACAAAGCAGAAACTTTAATGCAGCCAAAGACAAAGCTTCAGGCAGAACAAAGCGGTGGGAATTTTATTCACTTCTCCATCTTCTCTGAATGTGTAAAGTATTTTTTAGGTTTAACATAAAAACTAACTAAATCTGTTCATGTGTCATTTAATTTGAATTTTTTTTGTTTTTGTGTAAAACTATCTAAATGTTCCTTGTTGCCATCGTTTGATTCTGTTAAACTCTTAAATTTTAACAGAAGCTAGCTTGGTACGTAGGCAGATGGAAGGATTAGCTTCCATCTGTAGCTAGGATTAGCTAGATATCTGGCTATTTTTGCTAGCTAGCTAATCCTTCCATATTTTCATCCTTACCTTTTTAGCAACCTAGCTAACTACTTAGCTATTTAGCAAGGTAGCTAGCTAGCTCTAGATTCTGTTAGTTTTAGTAACTTTTAGCCTTAGCAGCAGTTAGCTTGAGTAGTTTTTAGCCTGAGTAACAGTTAGCTTGAGTAGGTTTTGTCCATTGCAGTTAGCTTGAGTAACTTTTTGTTTTATTAGCAGTTAGCCTAAAGAGTTTTTACCTTGTTGCCTCTGTTGATACCTGCTGAAGGTTTATGACAACTTTGAGGCTAATAACTCATTTAAAATCAAGCTATTTCTCTGTCATAGATTGCTAATTAAAATAAAATAATTTGTGTCGACTACACTCATTGCTCATGTTTAGGAGTTTATTTGTGGTTGAATGATTCATAGCTCAAAGTTAAGAACCTTAAAAATATTTAGATGAAAATTGTCATGTACTGGACAGAAAACCAGCAAAAAATGTTTCAAGTGCAAATTTAATTTCCCTTTGGGATAAATAAAGTATTTTGAATTGAATTAAACATTATAACCAATTTATACTCAGCTAAAACAATACAGTTTTTTCTTTTTACCAAACCGCAGTGAACCTGGCTGAACACATTCTGCTACAGAAAAAACAACTTTGCAGATCTGTCATGTTCAAACAGGCCTGACAGCGAAAGTAGAGCAGAACCAATATGAACAAAAAGGTTGTTTTCCACTGAAACTGAAAACAGCCTTCAGAATAACCCTGAAATCACTGGTATTGATCAATAGCTCCATCAAGCCCTGACTGCAGCCATTTTCAGCATCTTCAACCCTTCACCCCAATGTCCAGTCTGAACAAAATGACTGCTGAATAATAGAAAGCAAGAAAAGAAATACCAGCATCAGAAGATCAAATGAAATTAGAGAACTAACCACCTTTGTCATAAGTTGTCAGTAAAAGATAACTGCAGCCATCTGCCAGAGCTGCTGCTTGATTGCTCGACAAACAAAACGCAGCCAAAGAAGAAAAAACAAAACACAAAAAAAGCTCAGCATGATGGATTCCAGCTTGGGTAATGAAATGCTGCTGTTGTGCACTGTCACCACTGAAAAACTGTGGCCTGCATAAAGGTCACTATAAATCAAGTCCCCTTGGTCTCCAACGGCTGCATTTCTGATTGGGCGAAGAGCTAATCCCAGTCAACTGCATAAATATCCCAGACGCACAGGGCTCATATTTTCACCGCATCACCGATTATTTAGAAAAATAATGGTGTTTATTTTACACCAACTTGACAGCAACTTATGATGAGCCATTATTTTTCTTTATCCTGTCCATTAAAAAAGCATTAAGGCCAGTACGTTCCAGCACAATGCTGGTTTTTCAAAAACGCTTCTGCAGGACAAATCCACCCAGGATTTATCAAGTTAATGCAATTTCTTTTTTATTTTCTTTTAAAACGTCCTCCATTGTCTATGCTGACAATGTTGAGGTTCACTGCTTTTAAGGAGGAAAATCCAGGTTTTTCTCCAATACTTTCTCTAATGCCTGGAGAGTGAACATAAACCAGTAGCAGAGTCCCATCGCGACCATTTAGACCATCACCTAACAAATATCGCTTTGCTACCAAGACAGAATAGAAAAGTCAACTGGAATGCAACCTGAGATCGAACTGCAACTGGATGGATGGAGCTAGAACTAGGAAGGAAGAGATGGAGAGTTGGAGTTAGAAGAGGGAAGGAAAGATGGAAGAATGGATCTAGAGATTTAGAGCTAGGAAAGGAAAGGAGGACAGATGGAATGATTTATGGAGAGCTGACAGTGGAGGGAGGGAGAGATGGAAGGATAGATTAAGAGCTAAAAAGGGATGTAGGACTGGTTAGATCTAGAGCTAACTAGATCTAACCAGTCCTACATCTAACTAGATGTAGGACTGCAAATCCTATCATGCTGCATTTATCATGCTGCAAATGATAAACCTTAATCAGGATAATGCTGCTAAGGAGGAAACCTACTCAAGTTTACTTCTGCTCTGGCTAAAAGCCACTCTAACTACTACTAAAGCCAATGATTTCCTCAGGCTAACAGACGCCTGATTTAAATTGTTTCCAAACATAATTCTGAAACGTGTGGCATGTAAAGATGTAGCTGCTAGTCTGGGTTGCACCTTTTGCAGCTTTATACGACTGGAAACTGAAATATTTAAGTGTTATTTGTAAGAAGCTGCTGTTCAAAAAGCAGGAGACATTTTTACTTTAGCATTACTGAGCCTCTTTGGGACGTGCTGGAAAAGAATCTGATTCCCTCATGATCCCACTGAAAAATTAATGGCACTCTAGAGGATAAAAAATGTTTTGACATTGCAGAAGCCAATCGAAACTGTGCCGCAGCAACTGCGGTCCTTAAAGGCTTTTTTGTGACGGACTGGTCGTGTATAAAGCCCTCATATTTGCATGATTGCTTGTAGCCTTGGCGACCTGTCCAGGGTTAGCTGGAGATGGGCACCAGCAGCCCTCCTGACCCCACCAGGGTGTTAGAAAATGGATGGATGGGAACTGCTTTATTTTTAGATAAAAACTTAAGATAAATCAGGTATCTTCCCTTTATTTTTCCACTTTTAAACTTATGCAAATCAGTTTTTTTAGTTCTTAGAATGAGTGGTTCATATAGCAACTATCAAACTTGAGATTTTAAACTGATCTGTTTAAAATGTTTAAGTATTTGCTTGTATTCATTGTTGCTCCTTGTGTTTGATCTTATTTAGTAGCTAATTGGATTTGTTAAGCGTGATGACATGGTGGCCCGCCGTGTTTCTCCCATGCTTTGTGCATGCAAAAGTCCTTGGGGAAAGTAGCTTTTAGCCTCGGTGTGTGTTATCTGTCATGCCCTCTCCTCGGCTCTTGGAAATCAATCCCCACTTACCCAGGCTTACGCATATAGTGTCTCAGCAAAATAATGAGTCTACACAAGGTGAATACATTATACAACATGCTTGAATTTTTTTTTTTTTTGCAATTTGAAACTGAGGGCCCAGGCTTGTTAAGGTTTGTCAGCATTGATGTTCGGCTTTCATGAGCAGCTGCTTTAATTGGGGCTGTTTAGCCATGCTGAGTAATTTTTCATCAGTTAAATTGGGATAGACCCAGTTTGCTCTGTCAGCGCTTATGAATTATGCATTTGTTTTTATGTTTCCTTTTTTGTAGTGAGGCGTGGTGATGGTTAAATTTAGGTAAGATGATGATTTTGGCGTTCGGTAAATAGAAGTAGGTTCAGAATTCGTTAAATTTATTTTTCCTGAAACTTTGGGTTTCCATGACAACAGGAACACAAACAATAAAAATGCAGAATATAGCTCTTTTTGCTGCATATATTTAATCCTTAAAGTTTTCTTGAACGTATTATTAAAATCTCGTTTTGTTCTTGTGAACTCAGTTTGTGTCATGAGAGTTTTAGGTATCGTTATACCTCTAGTTTTTTGGCACTTATAGATTTTAGTGCATTTGTTTTAAAGTTCTCCAGATTAGTAATTTGTTTCCCAAAGCCTGTTAATGTATAAATTATGTTTAGTTTAGTTTATAAGACAAAATTTCTTGTTTTTGATGAAGATGAATGGTCACTTTGGGAAGAAAAGAATAAAACGATGGATCTTTTTTAAAATAGGTCTATAATTTTAGGGTGAATATAATTGTATACTTAAAAAATTATATCAAAAATGATCCATAGTTATTAAACCATTAAGACAAATAACACAAAGGTGTTGCATAAAATGATTCGCTCCTTTATAAAAGTGTTTCTGTTTCCAGGTTTTCCAAACCTTTCCACAGCCACATAACCAATTAACCTTCATAAAAACCAAAAGGTGAGGTAAACGTGATGGATTACCCCTCACAAGGAACCGTCAGGTTTCTGTTGCTTAATTTACATAAAACTGAAGTGGAATTTATGTTGACTGCCCTTAGGGACAAAAAAACAAAACAAAGTAAATGCCATAATTTAATCATAGACAGTATGCCAAGTGTGGAAGATTAAAGCTGCATTAGGTAACTTTTACAAAAATAAATGTTTTATATATTAAAAAAAACTGTCCTGTGTTCTGACGGTATCATACAACTCCTTGTAGTCCTACTGCCATTTGAAGAAATACACAACTCAGTCAGAAACGACCAATCAGAGCCAGGAGGAAGGTCTTATGGTGCGTTCACACCTAACGGGTTTTGAGCATCAGGTGCATCTGGTTTAGTCTATGTGGAAGCGGGTTAGGGTCGTTTCGCTCGTCAAGCACTGCGCAATCGAACCGTTTCAAGTGTTCTGATGTGAACCTTCGTGTCTTGATGCACAGCGTCAACCAATCAGCTGGTTTCCACTACGTACACCCAATGTAACACTTTCATTCTATTGGCTGAGAGGTTGTCAGGCGACGGTACTTTTCTGTTCCAAAGTGAGCAGAAAAAGATTTGCAAGCGAGCAGAGAGGTTTGCAAGCGCAGATTTAATGTGAGCAGAGACGAGTTTTAAGCGCGAGAAGAAATGTTTGGGAAAACACAGTGAATATTTGAAAGAGAGCAGAAGTTTTGAGTACAAACATTACAAGTTTTGAGAAGAAAGACACAAAATCCTGCTTTCAAACTGACCACGTGTGCTCCCGAATTATGGAGAATTGAAGAAATACGTGATTACTAACTGCATGCCTGCATTTCTTTCAATTTACAAAAAAATCTAAAATATATATACAGTACATATATATATCTGTGCTGTATATGTATATATATATATATATATATATATATATATATATATATATATATATATATTATATGACTGCAAAATGGGTTCCTGTAGGTTAGCCTCATGAAAGCCGCCTTGCTGCTTTTACAGAGGAACGTTGTCTTTGTGCTCGGCGTTCATAATAATTTCCCTCAGTGGCGCTCATTAAGGGTCTGACATGATGAGCTGGTTTCCACTACTTACCCGTGGCATTGAATGTAATTGCATTTCACAGGGAGACGGGAGGTGAGGAGCGCAGAGCGAGCGCTCAGTCTATCTGAAATCAGAGTCTTATTATATCACCACAATTGTTAAGATGGTAAGTATGTATAGAGTGTGATTCCAGATAGATTTAAATGTTCTTGATGAGGTCCATCAGGGAGATGCAGAAATAGGTTTCTGATTGGACGACACGGTTCGATATAAAGTTTGGAGACTAACAATAGCAAGATTCGAGAACATAAACATGGTTTCTTGCTTGAGATTTCAGTAAAAAGGAGGGAAATTTACAGAGAGAGGAAATACTACTTGATGAGTTTTCATGTTGACATCTTTCATATAGAATTGGATTTGGACGTTTGACCTAAATCTACAGCTGACATTCAGATTTTACCCCATCGGCTTTGTTTTCGTTGCTGCTTCATTTTGGGCTGTGGCCATTATTGATGGTAGTCATAGTTCTGATCGATTATTCTGGGTAAAATGTCAGGGTTAATAAAATAGAATCAGTGATTAGATTTTTAATAACCTCAACCTTGTGATGGGTTTTGGCACTTAAAGGATAAAAAATTAGACGGAAGAAAATGTGTTTTTACTTGAAATGACACAAAATTCTCAATCTATGCATGTCCATTACACAGGAAATAAGTAGATCAGATTTTTAATGAATATTTTTCTTTCTCCCAAATTAACTTCAGTAATTGTAAAATAAAAAAGTGGGTTTTATTTTTCCCAGTTTTTAAAAACTTGTTGATCCAGGAAGACTTTCTCAGTAATTGTCCCACATATTTACTAACACTATGGGAATATTTCAGCTTTTTCTTGTTATCTTAATATTTTTGTAATTTATCTGTCCTGTACATCAAACTTGTTCCATAAAAACGGTTATAAGAATTTTACTTAAATTTTTTTTTCATGCTATGTACAGTTATACAGTTTCAGTGGAAGCTTTTCCTTTAAGTTGAAATATTAAATTATGTTTTTTGTTGATAAAGCTGTCATGGCTGGGCATAAGCTAAAAAAATTAACATTTTAGTCAAGACAGCAGATGTAGAACCAGCAAAACCTAATTACTTTTAATTCTAAATAACGGATGTTGCTTATGAACATTTCTATTTGGGCCATTGTCGATACAAAAAATTAAGAGTAAATTTCTGCCAAAAAACTCTGAAAATTTGATATTAGTCTCAGAAATGTTGTAGAAAATACGTGGAAATTTCAGAGTGAAAAGTTGCTTGGAAAAATTCAAAAAATTTGAGATAAACCTCTGAAAATTTCTAGGGAAAAAAAACATGGAGTTTTCTGAGTTTCAAGGATCAAATATTCGACTTTAGAAAGTCATAAAATTTTAAACGATCAATATTGTGACAGATTTTCTTAGATGTTTTTTCTAGAAATTTTCTGAGATCTCAAAATTTCTTGTTTTTTTATAACTGAATTCTGACTTTTCAAACTACAAAATTTCAAAGTCTTTCTCTACAAAATTCGTTATTTTTTCTAGCAAATCTTTTCTCTGTTATTTCCAAGTATTTTTCTAGAAAATTTTATTATTTTCCTGCCGATTTTTTTTGACAGTTCAAACTCAGAAATTTCCAAGTCTTCCTGGAAAATGAGTTTTCAAGCAAATTTTTGATTTTTTTCAGATTGAGAAATTTCCAAGACTGTCTCTAGAAATTGTGAGTTTTTTTTCTTACTAAAAATATTCAGAAATATTTGACTCTTTAGCTCAGAATTGTCCTTGTGTTTTCTATCTAGAGAGGCTCTGGTTCGTTATCGTGCTTCTTGTTCTTCTTCTTCTCTGCTTTAGAGGCTTTTGGCCTCCAGTGCAGACTACAGAGATGTTTTCCGTTTCTCTTGTATTTCCATCAGGAAAAGCTGTGATTAATTTGTGCCATTTGCGTCCTGGCAGAGGAAGTCGGGGAAAGTGCCCGCTGGAATCTTGGGTAATGATGTACGGCTCAGTCGAGGCTCCCTGGCTCGCCTCTCCAGTCTCGGTGCAGGAGGGAGGGCAGTGCTTTGTGCACGGATGTACACAAGGAATTCAATTAGCCCTTTTCCTCCAGCCCCTCTCAGATTCATGCCTGTCGTGTAAGCAAGCAGCTCCTGTTACAGCTGCGACATCAGAAAGACGCCTGGTTTCTGTCTTCTGCTCTGTTGTTGCTGCGCTTCCTGTCGTGTGCCATTGGCGGTTCCTCGGCTAGAGCGTCTGTCTAATGACATCATTAAAGCTAGCCAGACAGAAAATGAAAAAGCACCTGTTACAGAGGGGAATGTTGTGTATTCCCTGAACATTAAAGGGATATTACCTCATTGACTGTGAAGAGACAGCTAAATTAACTTTTGTATAGCCATGCCTTGTCCAGCTGATGGAATATTAATTACAAAATGAATATGTAAGAGAATATTTTAATTAAATTTTTGGCTTGATAAATGCTACACCGTCTCATTTTCCATACATGCACAATAGCATATTGCATAAACATCGGATTTATTTAATTGTTTTATGGTGAAAAATGTATTTCTGCATATGTGTAAAAGTATTTGTCCCTTTCAGACGATGTTTCGGCATAAAAAAATGCAAATATCTCACAAAATTAGCTTAAAATAGAGAAGGCCTGATGGGATTTCAGGGCCATAGTAGCTAGACAAAAAATATGCAAAAAACCCAAAAAACTCTGAAATCTCTAGAAAAAAAACAAAGAACTTTGAGTTTGAAAAGTTGCCAGAAAAACATCAGAAATTTTCAGATTTATCTCTAGAAAATTCTTACTGAGTTTCAAAGGTCGAAAATTTTGCTTTGACACTTTTGAAACTTCCATGTTTTTTTCCCTGAAAAGTTCTGAATTTAATTTAGATCTAATTAATCTAATCTGCTTTTATTTTTCTAGCAAATTTTGAACTTTTCAAATTCAGAAATGTAAAAGTTTTTTTCTTGAAAATTTCTGAGATTAGTCTCAAAATTTGAGTCTTTTGGTGGAAATTTACGTCTTCTATTTTTTCTATCTGCAGTGACCCTAAAACACGTCGGTTCATAAAATAAATGTAAAAATCACCCGAAGATAAGCTAAGTACTCAAAAAGCAGTTTTCAAATGTTTAACTTCTTTTTAAGGGAAAATATTTATCAAGAAATCTATAGCATTAGGTGAAAATGTAATTTCCCACAAATGGTGCTCCAAGTACTGCCTATTGTAATCACTCAAACACTAAATCTACCTCAATGTCCATTAATAGGATTAGTTTAAACTCTTAGCACTACCATTGAAGCCAGCATCTGCAGTTTACCTGGTACAACCAATTGGCTCCAATAAAAATAAATGGAGTTCCTTGATTGGCTGCTTTGCAAATGCCAACCGTTGTTGTCCAAAGTATAATCACAGCCGGTTATTTCAGCTTCCCAATGGTATTTTCTTTCATATGTTTTGGATATGCTCTACAATTTTTTTTTCTAAACTAATTTAGAGTTCTCTTCCTCAGGAAAATGCACAGACTGAACCTTGAACAGGCCTGGACCCAGTGTAGTAATTTGCTTTAGGGGACAGATTTCTACCCTTAATGAGGGAAATCATTATTTGAAAGCATCTTTAAACTTTGTCTGATTACCTGAAGCATTTAAAAATGCAATAAATTAATTACATTTTAAGGGGGAAGTACATCCTAACTCACTTCTGAGTGAGTCAGGATGTTGCTCATTAAAGTCTGAGCATGAAATCAGCTCATCACATTTTCAATCTGATAGATGAAAGGTACAAGCAATGTGATGTTTGTATCCAGTTGCCTACGGTTACCTCAGTCTGCAAAAGCCGAAGTAACCGACTGAAGGTGGGGAAAATGTGAGGTTGGAGGCCTCCTCAGTGTGAAACTCTCTTTTATCTGTCAATCCGTTTTCTATGCCTGCTAAATTCTGTCCAGGGTCACGAAGGCCTGGAGTCCATCTGAGCAGTCAGTAGGGGGCGATGTAGTACGCCACAGGCTGCGGGTCCATTTCAGGGACAGCATGGAGAAACACTTTCACTTACACCCGAAGGTAATTTAAGGCTAACAGAAAAACTAAAATGTTTGTTTTTAATATTTCCAATCTTGTTTAGGTATAAAACACTAAATGCATCTTTATAATGACACTGGCAACACGATGCAGGAGTCCCCGTGTCTGTTTGTATGATGGTCAACTGGAGGTTTGCTCACCTTTTCACCTGCAAAATGTGTTTCTGTCCAGCGAACTAACTTTCAACAAATTGACACCACTGCATAATCTGACCTGTTCCTTTCTAGAATTTGGATTATATTTTACCTGGAACTTACCAGCTACTAGACAGATATTTTCTTAGAACGGATAAGCCAGTTTACCAGAACTTACCAGATACTTTCCTGGAACTTGCCAGCTACTAAACAGCCATATTCGTGGAACATATCAGCAATTTATCAGATAGTTTTTCTTATCTGAACCAGATACCTTTCCTACACTTACCAGATACTTTCCTGGTACTTGGCAGCAACTTATCAGCTTGTTTCCCTTAACTGAATAAGATACTTTATTTGAACTTATCAGCTACTTTCCTGTAACTTGCCAGGCACTTAGCATCTACTTTCTCAGAATTTACCATGCACTTTCCCGGACCTTATCAGCTACTTGACCCAGCAGTTATTTACAAAATACTGTCCTGGAATTTGCCAGATACTTTCCTGGGACTTTACAAGATAATTTACTGTAACTTTACCAGATATTAACCAATTATTGTGCCAGGAATTTAACAGGTACTTTTCTTAAACTTACCAGATACATTGCTGGAAGTGCTTTTGTGCTCTCCTGGAATTTACCTGGTACTTTTCCAGTACTGACCAGCGTTCCCAGAGCTTACTGGGTATTTCAGGAACAGCAGTGTACAGGCTGACTTATAAGGTGGCACTTTCTGGTACTCACCCGGTATTTTCCTCACAATATTTGTGATAACTAACTGAAAAATTTAAAGAATATATCTGGGAAAGTACCTGGTGAGTAAAGGTTGTACACATTACAAACAGAACTTAAGCTCTACAGTGAGTTGAGCTGATACTACACACTTAAACTAATCAGATTAGATAATGCCAGATGAACGGTTAAACTATCACATGTCTGCAGAGATGAAGCAGTCAGACTGCACACAGAGACGGACTGATCCATCAGGGATGACGCCATACTTTCTCATACTGTACATGCTGTCCAGTGAGGCTGAATTAATGGATTACAGTGGCACCCTGGGTCCATTTTTCCAGAACCTACTGGTGGAGCAGATGCTCACTGGTAGCTATCCACACCAGGAGAACAATATGGTCATTGCCTTCAAAATAAAAGCAGGACATTCTGTTTTATCTGCAGATTGGAGAATTTAAATGGGGTCTGCTGTAGATCCTGGGCTCCCCTTTATGCTACTTTCTCTCTACCTCAGCATACAGGATTTAAATGGGAAACTTTAGTCATGGAACAAGAATAATGTTCTATCTTGTGAACCCTTTTTCTACCTAAGTCTTGTTTACAGGTTTCACCAACTCAAATTTAAGACATTTAAGACCTTTTATGAATGGGATTTCATAAAAGACCTATTTGTCCACAGCAATGTACAAACTGAATCCAGCCAACTGACTATAAATTTACTATAAACTAACTATAAACTGACAATAAATCTACACTTACCCCAAACAGACACAAAACGCTATTTAGCTCGCTAGCAAGAGTAAGTTAGCAGTGAATTACAAATTTAAGACCTGTGATTAGCATATTTAAGGCAACTTACTTTTAAAAATGAATTTAAGACTTTTTAAGGATCCGCATACACCCTGGTTTGGAAACCTTAACATTTGTAATTTAGATCATATTTACTTTTACATTATTTTTACTGAATATATTTTATTTTCCTTTCTTTTCAAATTGCTTTCAGGTTTATCTTTTACCAATAATCTGTGACTGATTGGTGATCAGATGAACTGAATATTTATACCCCAGAAAAACTGGAACTTGAGAGCCAGTGAAATTACTTGGAACTCAAATATATCAACAATTTACATATTTAAAAATGCTTTTGTTTACCTAATTGAATTAGTGAGGTGTTTAAATAAGTGTGAAACCGATGAGTTTAGTCCACTTGAAAAAAGATACTTGCATTTAAGCCTAGAGTTGACATAAAAAATCTTAAACTTGAGACATAAACTGTAAAAATGTAAAATTTTGAAAGAAAAAATATAAAATTTTGAATAAAATTTCATTAATTTGCTTTAAACCTATGAATAAAGTGAGTTGAACACATTAAATTGGTTGCTTTCTCTCTAATATTTAACCAAATGCTGCTATTTATTGGCATTTATTTCTTTATTCTTCATATAAATTAATACTGAACACTCTAACACTTATAGCCTTAGCTAGTTTGCAATGCACATTTCCAGATGGGCCTTTAACAACAAAATTAATTTATGTGAAATAGCTTACTTACATTAATCAAATGTTTGTGAGATTATCTCAAATTTATGGCGTTTAATCTCCTTAGCCGGCCTTGGCAGCCATCTTTGTCAGAATGTATTGATTGTAAGGGAAGTACCTGGACTTACATGCCTTATTTGTTATGAACGGCAGCAGTACACACCCAGTGCCACTCCACCGGCTCGATTCATCACCGTATCGACCTCCATCTGCTTCTTCCTGTCCATCAGTTATAGTTTTAGATTAAGGCGACACGTCCGCGTTCAGAACCTTCCTTTGTGTTCATCACAGAAGCCATATCGCCAGTCTGAGCCTCTGGGTTTGGATTCACAAGAACATTTTCTCCAGCTTTCACTATTTATCTCCCATTTTTCCCATATTTTACCTTCATCTTTCACATCTTGTCCCTCTTTAATCTTCTTCTGGCATTAGATTTTCTCCTGACATGCCAGAAGTAAAATAAATAAATAAAAGTGCTCTTTCCTTGACTGATGGTTTCCAGCAATAATTAGAAGGTTCTGACTTGCGGGCTGTCAGGTGAGAGTTTATCTCAGCGCCCCCTGGAGCCTCAGAAAGGTCAACGTGCCTCTTAATCAAACATCAGCCAGGCCAAGTCCGCTGTCAGATGGACGGTTCTGCTTTCTCTCCCTGCTGAGTTTAAAGTTTGCATCCATCTGCTCCCTGAAACTTACCCCGAGCCACAAAATATGACGCCAGCTTTGCTCCGAGGAAGCTGAGCTAAATCTGATAGGCGCTTATGCCAGAAACATGGGACAGTGCATGTTTGATGTGTCTAATGAATGTTAATTAGTGCTCAGTGCACAACAGAGCTTCCTGGAAAATGTTGAACTGTTAAATTCTCCATGTTTTGACTCTAAAACGCAATTTATTTTATGTATACAGTTCTAAATGCTCAAGCTTCGAAAAAGGCTGTTCATGAAAACTCCTGCCTTTTGAAATAAACCCCAGAATCTGCGAATGTTTAGCTTGTGCAAGTGTGACGCAGCGTCTCCAACCAAATAGCCTCAGAAGTGCCTCTTTGAACAATCAAAGCCTGAAACGCTCGCCTGGGACGCCTCGTCTGAACAAGCGAAACTCATTACACGTTTACCTTTTGACACATTTGTCTCGGGCTCTTCAGGCGCGTTTTGGAAAATGAGTCCACTCCAGTTTCTAGCCCCTTTCCAGATGGAGCGCTTAATATGGAGACAAGTGGTTCATCTCTAAAGCCTGAGCCAGGAGGAGCGATGTATTACTGGGAGGCCTAATCAAGTTTGGTGTGGCTCATTGGTCCTCTGTGGGCTGCAGCACGCTCCAGCACTACTATTTTCCGAAGGCAAATTGGTCGTGGGGATGATGTCCTCGGTAATGATTGTTTCTAATGTAAAGCTAATGTAGTGGTGATCAAAGCTTGCCCCTGGAATTTAAATAGTGCGTCTGTGAGGTGGAGAGAAGATAATTGCCTCTCAAAGTTTACGGGAAAGTAATTAGGAGTAAAAGTTGCAGATGTACATATCTGTGGAATACTAACCATGGTGCTGACAATGAATGCATTGAAGAAAGAAAGGAGCTTTTTATGCTTTATTCGCTTTCAGAAGCGGAGAATGGTAATGTGATTACTGGGGGAAAAAAGAGGGTACTAAATAATAAAACTCTTGTCATATCTGCTGAGCCTGGAAAATTGCTTATTCTATAGAGCTGGCTGCCACTGACTCATCTAACATTTAACGGTATCAGGATCTGAGCATTTAAGGACATATATTACTGTCTTCAAGGCACTTTGCGCTTTTCTTTTTTAGAACGATTCTATAAAAGCAGTATTTTTTAGCAAGCTTCCCAATATGAAAAAAAATCATAAACCAAATACTTTGGTACCAATCAAAAAGGGATGCATTTCTTGGTTTAATTTTTTTTTCAGGAAAACAAACTAAATAAAAAAAACAATTCTCGTCCATTGACGATGTTTTTGTCTGTGAATGTTTTTCTTTGGTTGTAGTGTTGTATAGTTATTGTGCTTCCTTAAGTTTTATTTACATGTTACGTTATTTTATGCTGCACTTTGAAACCGCTCTCTCTAAATTATGTTCAAGGAGTATTGTTGCCTAGCAACCATTCCGGCCAATAGAATGATGGCCTTCTTTGGATGCACTTGTTTTCTACACGGTGCGACTGTGTGGCTGCTGTAGCTAACTGTAACTTCAGCTAATTGTCACCCCAGTTAACTGTTACTAAAGCTAAAGGTTGCTAAAGCTGACGGCTTAACAAGCTAACTGCTACTAAAGCTAAAGATTATTATAGCTGATGGCTTCACAAGCTAACTGTTACTAAAGCTAAAGATTATTATAGCTGACGGCTTAACAAGCTAACTGTTACTAAAGCTAAAGATTATTATAGCTGACGGCTTAACAAGCTAACTGTTACTAAAGCTAAAGATTATTATAGCTGACGGCTTCACAAGCTAACTGTTACTAAAGCTAAAAATTATTTAAGCTGACGTCTTAACAAGCTAACTGTTACTAAAGCTAAAAATTATTATAGCTGACGTCTTAACAAGCTAACTGTTACTAAAGCTAAAGATTATTATAGCTGACGGCTTAACAAGCTAACTGTTACTAAAGCTAAAGATTATTATAGCTGACGGCTTCACAAGCTAACTGTTACTAAAGCTAAAAATTATTTAAGCTGACGTCTTAACAAGCTAACTGTTACTAAAGCTAAAGATTATTAAAGCTGACGGCTTAACAAGCTAACTGTTACTAAAGCTAAAGATTATTATAGCTGACGGCTTAACAAGCTAACTGTTACTAAAGCTAAAGATTATTATAGCTGACGGCTTCACAAGCTAACTGTTACTAAAGCTAAAAATTATTTAAGCTGACGTCTTAACAAGCTAACTGTTACTAAAGCTAAAAATTATTATAGCTGACGCCTTAACAAGCTAACTGTTACTAAAGCTAAAAATTATTATAGCTGATGCCTTAACAAGCTAACTGTTACTAAAGCTAAAGATTATTAAAGCTGACGGCTTCACAAGCTAACTGGTACTAAAGATAATTGTAATTAAAGTTGATGTTTTATCAAGTTGTTATGCCAGCTAGCTATAACTCAAGTTAACTTTTAGTATAGCTAAACGTTATTTAAGCTGACGTTTATCAAGCTAACTGTTATTCCAGCTAACTTTTCTCTAGCCTGAAAGCTGTCTGTGAAATGTTGAACTGTTAAATTAATGCAAACACAAACATTTATAATTTATTCCATTGTTTTCTTCATTGACTACAAATTTTGTATTTCTAATCTAATATTTTTAATATTTGGAAAACTGCATATCTTTTCTGATTGACTCCAGCATCTTAGAACCCCCACAAACGTCACAGTATGAATGTCCCTTAACTTGCAGAATATTTTGTAATGAAAACACAAACTTCTGTTTGCTGGTGTTTGTCTTTCTGAGTCAAAGTCAGAGTGACCAGTGCCAGAGACGGCAGCCAGCTGGCGCTCTGGCTGCAGTGAAATGAGCCGACGCCAAGCCTTGCCCTCCGTGTCTGTTTTCTCTCATCTTCATCTGATCGCATCTTTCCTCTGCTCGGCTCCCTGCAGTCAAGTTTGTAAATAGCAGCTTTTATTCCTCTGTGCCTCCCACACTCTGTAAAAGCAGCTCAGAGCGCCGCCAACACAATAAAACAATCACACATTGAGTATCCACTTAGCTGCTGAAAATGACGATTTCTCATATTTTTAGTTTGGAATTGGCCTTATTTCTAGTGAAGGAAACTTTGCCTTTATTTTAATGCTATACATGTATTTCGCTTTTATTTTTTCAATAAATAAATTAGCACAGATACGCATAAAAGAGCACTTTATGTAAGTGAAAAAGTTAAAACTGGCAGCTGGCGGCTCACAGATAAGCAGAGGTTAAGAGTCACAATTCTGGTTTGTTTGTGTCATAAATGCAATATTTTACACATATAGAAAATAGAGAGTTATTCTGCAAAATATTCATAACCCCTTGAACATTTAAACATTTCATTACAAGTTGATTTGAATTGTATGTGGAGTATGTAAAGTTAAAGAGAAACAATTAGTGTTTCTTCATTGTCTCTAGTTTTTCTTACCTATTAAAACTTGAAACTTTTGGCTTGAATTACACAATAAATGCTCTAATAGAAAAGCTTTCTAAAGGAAAATGACATTTGTGTTTTACAAAAAAAGTGTAACTGCTCTTGTCAAACGAGACAATTGTTAAGGGAAACAAAGCAGAAGCAAATTACATGCTAAAAAATGTTAGAAACTTTTCTTTGGGGGCTGAAAAAAAAATCTAAATACTTTTATTTGTAACTTTTATTCCCTAATTTGTGTTGGTCACTCCAATAAAAGTTCAGTTGAATGCATTGAAGTTTGTGGTTGTATCATAAAATAATACTAAGTGACTGAAAATGGTTAAATTGACATGGATAAACATACAAAAAGCTCTCGTCTATTGTGAAAAATGTTGACTCATATCTGGCTTGTTAGGTAATTTTACTTATACCATGTTTTCTGCAACAAGGCAGTTCAAAGTGCTTTACATAAATTAGAAGGAAATGCAAATAAAACAACAAAACCAAAAGAAAGACAAAAAGGTAAAAAGTACATATCGTTTCCCCATGTTTATAAAAATAAGTTTCTCAGGATTCTTGTTCTGATGAAACAAAATTTTGGTTCCAGTTTTTCTAGGTTGCGTTATAGATTTGTAGAATATAAAGCTAAATGTTTTTTCTCCAGATCAAGAATGTTTGACTTTTGATTTGGGTTGTTAAGTAGATGGTACTTTCCAAATTTGGTCTAGATTTGTAAACTGACAGGAGCTTCTTTAAAAGTAGAAAGTTGGTCTAAAGTAGTGAGTACTCCACAATTTCTAAAATGATTAAAACTGAACAGGTGTCTGTTTTAAATGCTGATCTAAAGTAATAAGTTCTCTACAGTTTATCAAAGTAATAAACTAAACAGTTTTCTGTTTTAAATGTTGGTCTAAAGCAGTGGTTCCCAAAGTGTGGGGCGCGCCCCTTAGGGGTGGCGCAGTGCCATTGCAGGGGGGGCGAGGGAAGCAGTATGGATGAATGAAAAAAAAAAAACAGTTACACAAAAGTGTCTCATAATTCTCATAATTGCTGTTTTATGCAAAAAAAAAAAGTCCTGCTTTACTCTGCTGCTTTTGTTTCTGTTTTCTGTTTGGTTATTTGAATTCAGTGCCACAGAAACTTAAATTATTTGATGTGTTTGTGCAGTGGGATCATTTGAGTTTACCCTCCTCTGCTGAGAAGCATCCCAGTCCAATCCATCAAAGCTGTTATTATTAAAAGCTCTGCTTCCTGCAACATGACAACTTTTCTGAAAGTTGCTGACATTTCAGGGGACGTACCAAAGCAACCAGGAGAGAAATGGAAACAGTTTGTTCATGTCGCAAAACAAACAAACAAACAAACTTTCCCTCACTAAGCTTGAATTTGGTGGAAAGCTGCTTGTGTATAATAAACTGTCGGTGGAGTTTTTGTGTTTTTCTTCAAATCAGGATATGCAGATGACATGATGGTTGTCGACATGTTGAAATGTTTTCCAGTCACTTAGAGCATATTGTCAAATTTTCCTCAGGAAGCCTCCATGATAATGAGCTGGCTGTAATTTGTAGAAATTGTTTTGCATATCTGATCGCATCAGGTGTTTCACCGCTGCAGCTTCCTGTTACTGTACGCCACACTGATTGCTTGCTATTTAGTCCGCAACTTAATTGTGCAATTAGCTCCGAACTCCATATGGTTTTACTGTAACTAAGACGCTCATTGAAATTCACAGAAGGGGAATTGAAAGTTGGGTTGTTTTGCTTCGTCGCTGAAATGTGTTGTATGAAAGCGCAGAGAGCCGCGGCGTCTCTGGGGAAATATATCAACATTACCGCGGTGTGTAGACTCGGGTGTCCACGCTTCGTCTCGCTGTGCTTGTTGCATCCAGAGATAAATTTATCACTGACATTTTGCGTGTCTCTTTGTGCCAACACAAAAGCATGCGGCCGCCTCGGCGCTGGAGCAGTTTGAGCAACTCAGGCGACTCGGTTATCATCAATCAGATGGAGACGCTCGCACTTTCCATTTAGGTCGTTCCTGAGAAACACAGTGGCTATCAAAACGTATTCATACCACACAACTTCCTTCACGTTTTCTTTGAAAAGCACAAACTTCCTGGTGTTTTGTTTGGATTTGATTGGATAACCTAACACAAATACATGACTTTCAGTATTTATTACAAATAAAAATCTGAAAAGTGTGTTGTGCACATAGATTGAACCTCCTATGCTCTCTAGTAAAATTACTGCCATCAATCTGCATTATTTACATTATTGGTAAATAAAACCGATTTTCTTCTGCATTTAGCTGAATCCATCTGCCTAGGTTGGATGAAAACGGCCCTTTATTAAACATTCATACTACAAACACAAAAAAGACACAATTAAAACTGTCAGATGATTTTATTACCAATGAAAATAACTCATAAATAGTCCAAATAGTTTGGATGTATTTTTTTCTTTTCCTTCTTATGGAAAGTTTCTGTTTATATCTTAGAAGGGATGGAAATCCCATGTTCAGAAATTTTGAGATTAACCTCATAAATTTCTTGAGTTTCAAAAGTTGAACATTTCCAAATATTTTTGTAAAAAAGTTCTGTGATTACTCTGGAAATTTCAGATTTTTTAAATGGAAACTTACTCCTCCCTTTTTCCTTGTTTTTAAAACCTACGTAATAGATTTCATATGTTTGATGTATTCAAAGAAAAGCATCTAGTTTTCAGTTTCTTTTAATTTGACAGATTTATTTTCAGCAATAGGGACAGGATTTGGGTCACTTTCTTTCTAAACCTTTTCTGATAAATTAAGTCAAAGCAAATTTTTGTTAACGCTTGGTTCTAAAAACAAAAACACTTTGTATCATACTTTACATTTTACACTGTAAGAAAATAATATCTGTAATAATTTTACCAGCATCTATTGATCAAATTTGGCCGCACAAAATCAGCCAATGGACCACAAATGGCCCCCGGGTCTCACTTTAAACAGCCCTGATGTAGCTCTTATCAAACAATGCACTGCAAATAGGAGCTCAGATAAATGTGGGATGTTGTCTTTTTACAGAAAATGAGTTTGTTTATCGCAGCTTGCTGTGGAGATTGCCTGGAAAAACTAAAGCACTGCTCACCTGAACACCTCCAGACAGCAGAAAGAGATTTCACCTCGTCGTGTGCATCTTCAGGATAATCGCTTGTGCAAACAATAAGTGATGGGCCGAGATCACCGGCGGGGCATCGCTTCTGCAAACGCTGTGATAGGGTGACGGGAAAACAAACAAATGAAAGCAGCAGATAAAAGCGCATAAGCATACGTCTTTATGGCTTTGGAGAGCCACAAATTGCCTGTCAGAAGTTTGAACAAAGCAACTTAGCCTTTTATTTCTTTCAGAGGCGTTTTCAAGCCCCTACAATAAGCAATGAGCTGTTTGCTAACTCCGACCACGTCTACCTTTGGGTTCTGTGACTGAAATGCCCCTTTCATCTGAGAGGGACATGTCTGTCTGCGCTTATGGCGCTGCGCTCACAGAGGAAGAAGAGAAGAGACGGAGAGTTGAGGCATTTCTTTGTGCGGCGCAGCATATACCCCTCAAATGGCGCGGCTGGTGTAATCTCTAGAGAGATGTGTGGAGAATGCAATCAGAACCGCAGAGGAGGGAAGATGTATAGATTCTGGAGACAAAGAAACAAGAGGACAGCTGACTGTCAGCTCTCCACCGCTTTTCCTCTGCTTCACAACCTCTTCTGCCTCATTGTCTTCCTCTTTACCTGCCCACCGTGCTTCTCTCGGTATCTCTTCAGCCTTTCGCTGAAGCTCGGACCCACAGAGCGAAGCTGCTTCTAATACGCCCCATCGCTCTCCGTTGGGTACTAAAAGGTTTAAAACTGCACTCAGTGAAACAATTTAACTCTCTGTGGTGTGTGATTTGAAACTTTTGAAGTATTCCAGATTTAGCTTGAGAGTAATTGCACAAAGTTAAAGTCATATCAAGTTATGAGCTAAGGATGATCTTATTATGTTTTTTTTACCAGTACTGAGTATAAAGCATTTCTTTTTATGATAACCTTCAGTGAAAGTCCAACTACACTCAGGGTTTCCCCCAGAAAACTTTCAGTGTTCTAAAAAATAAAAAAAATTTCCAGAAATATTGAAAATATGATTAAATAATTACGCATTTTTGACTCTGGAGGTTTTTAAAACCCGACTGAAAACACCTTCACTTCCCAAGGCTTTCTTAGCTTCTTATGCTTGTTTTATTTTTTGTATAATTTAAGGTTTGCTTTTATTGTACATCTCTCTGATTTTGTCTGTGAAAAACGCTTTGTAAATAAACTTTACTTACTTCTACAAAAACATTGACAATACTTAAACACAAACTATAGAGTCTTAAAAAAGGAAATAAAAACTTTTGAAATATAAAATTTCTTGCACTTACGTTAAATCCTAATCAAGTAAACAGCCATTGCATATTAAAATAATGATGAAAACTTAAAATTAAAAGAAATGTTGCGCTTAAATCTCACATGCTTCCCCATTTAATGCAATTAAAAAAATAAAAAATAAAAATAAAAAACACCCCACCAGCCAATCACAAGCAGGTCTTTTTCATTTAGAGCATTTGTTGCATTTTCTTTGATAAATAACAATCACAAATGGCAAATTAAAATACTGCACCAGTATTACTATGAAAGAAAGAATTTAATACAATAAATATAAAATTTAATATCACAAGAAGTAAGCATCCAAATATGCTAGCTTATCATTATCCATTTTACATTATTCTTTGTTCACAAAGATCTATGTGCTCACATCAGTATCACTGCTGCATCTAAAGTCTCACTACAGGAGCATTGAGTTGATTAACCAGCTGATATGTTTTTGTAAAACTTGTTACTCTGTACAGAGTGAAACCAAGTTGGTATAATTGTAATAATCTGCGCAATAAGGAATAATTACATTAAGTTTATTTATATTGCGCCAATTCACAGCAAATGTCATCCTATGTTTATTATTTTAACTGTAGTATGTTAACAAGATATTACTGTGGCAGCAGTATAAATGATTTATTTTTAGAGGTTTTTAATAAAAGCAATTAAATGGTTGTGTTTTTGTTTAAAAGACATATGTTTACACAATATTACAAAGCTTCCCCCTGAAAACTTGCTAAGCCTGGTGGTTGAGGCGCTCGGCAGTCAAACATCCAGCAGCCCGCCGTGTTTTTGAGTTAAATTTTTTAAAAGTTGACGGTAAATGTGAAAATACCACTTGATAATTATGTGTTATAGGAAGATTGGAAGATTAATATCTGAACACCAACTATAAAGTCTTAAAAAATGCAAACATTAAAAAAAAAACTTAAATAAATAAGCAACGCTAAGCCTGGCGGGGGCCACAAGTAAAGCCTGGTGGCCCGCCAAGCTTATAATACACTGTGGGAATCCCTAATATTACCATGTTGACCCTAATTCCACTTTTAACGCAAATATTTCTAAACTGGTGTAAAAACGTATTGTTTTTTTCATTAAAAGCAGAGATGCTAACACTAGGATGTTGGACCTTAGAAGTTGCGGCCCGTAAGTACCAAATATTTTACATGTCCAAGTTGACATACAGCAGCAGGTGGTGAATGATTAGAGCTACTTTACAACCGGAAAAAACGCTAATACTGTCTTTGACAATAAAAAATTGTGCTGTAGGATTAATAAAATGCTAATTTTTTGTTGTTTTGAGAGAATCTGACAGTGCAGCTCCTACAACATCAGTTTCTATAGATTGAATACAGACACAGACTGTTTATAAGGTAGAGTTGTGTTGTTTACTACTGCTGTGGGAGCAAGGACTTGTCACTTTTTATGTGTGAGCAGAAGTGTAAATGAGGCAGAATAAAGGCGGAGGATGAGCTGGACGCATCAGGAGAGGAAGAGCTTTAATGGCCGCTGATTTACTGGGGATTTGTTCTGTAGCTGTCGAGCCGCAGTGAAGGGCTTCTGTTGTGCTGCCGTTGGGAGGAAGATGCTCCTAAAAAAGGCTGAGGGGCTTTATGATGTAAAGCCACAGTCACAGAGCAAAAGGCGAAATTAAATTCCAGCTAGAAGCCAAAGCAGCGGGAAAAGTAGAAAAGAGTTATTTTAACGCTAGCTAGGAAAAATGTTAATAAAACTGATCAAAACCAGATTAAAAAAATGATTTATTAAGAATTTCCTGCTACTAAACATCCTTCGCTTCCTGTAAATCAATGTTGGTGGGCTAATTTGAGCATGGCTTAAGCAACACCACATAAAAACCTAAAGAGAAAATGCTTAAAATAGAATTTAAATATTTTTTCCCCACTTTGTCAGGTGAAAAAAATTACAATCCTGAGTTTACCACCAAAAACATCATGTCCAGTACATACGAATCATTCACTCTTATCACTTTTTAAAAAAATCACTTTTTGTACTGAAATTTCTTCAGACTTTCAGAATATTTAAATATAATAGAGAATTTTGTATGTTTTTTTGTAGTTTAAGATTAAGAATAATAGCAATAATGTACCAACAAGTCGGGTTGTGATGGAAATCTGCCAGTTTTCTCTCAATCATCTCTAACCCGTAATATTTTTTAAAAATCTTACTGGTTTTTATTCTTGTCAATAAACTTGCCAACTAAAAAAAATAAGATTGTTGCACATATTGAAATAATCTCCTTTTTTTCCACTAAAACCTGCAGAAGAAGTTAAACTTTTCTTTTACGATTAATGTTTGTTAGATTTAAATAATTTCCCGAAGACAAAAGTGGTTTTTTGGCCAGGAAAACCCGACTGATGTATCTCTGTGGGAAAGTATTCCCAGTGCTTACTTTCGAATTACTTAAGTACTTAGCAGTTAAATTAGTGGTGAAATAAATGTTATGTTTTGAAAAATGTATTAGGATTTGTAGCTGATTTCCATATTACGGTTTTTCATAAAGTTTTTATTCACCAAACCCAGCAAATGAAAAACTGTAGTATAAGAGCAGCATTGAAAATATTTACCGACAGTGTTCTTAACGTGAGAAGTGAATGATTTTATTGTTGTAGCAAAGACAAAATTATTATTGAGTTGAGATTTCAAACAATTTGTTCATCTTATTTTAGCAATTAGCTCAATCATCACCTCTCAAATATCAGTTTTTGTTGGATTTTTTACAGAATAGAGCTCAACAGGACAAAAAACCCCCCAAATGCTCTCAATTCAGCCTTTTTGTTATGTGTGAATCCTAAGTTTGATTCCCTCTGAAGCAACTTCTGCACTGAAGAGTGTTTCTCTTTCTGGATCCTGGTTGCTTCGGTTTGAGGCATTTTCCTGTCTTTGTTTTTTTGTTTTTTTTTTTCAATTTGTACCTAAAAAAAATGTATAAAAAAAACACTAATCGTTTTTATAATTTTCTTATATTTGCTTAAATATGGCTTTACCTGGTTTTTAGAATTAACTTAAATGAGAAAATGTGCTAAAAGGTATTAATTTTATAGATGTAATGAATGTGAACAGCAGATTTTTTTCATTAAGTTGGTTCACTCTACATACTTTCTATCAAAAGTGCTTAATTTAAGTGGATTCAAAGGAATCATATCAAAGATCCACTCTACTAAATACGCTTTCTTTTCTAGCTGAAGCTCTTAATGTGGATGAGTTTGTGTTTTTTATAATTTATTTTCTTCCTGGCTGAAAGTCAACGAAGGCCCAGCAGAGGCAGGGAATCATATCAGCAGCTTGTGTCTGACATTGCTGTGGGAAAATTACATTTCCCCTTCTGGTCCTCCTGTCATTTACCTCGAGTCGCTGTATGACAAGCGCCTTACATTATTAAACAGAGTACACATGTTCCTCCATCTGTCACAGTCCTGGCCTCTCTTGGCTGAACAAGCTGATTGGTTCGGGTCGTCATCAATCATGTTTCCCAGATTTTTGTCGGATCAGTTCCCAAACGGAGGGTAACCGTGGACTTATTGCTTCCGTTCAAACCAAATATTAATTTAGGTGAAAAGAGACATTTAATTCCAAAAATATTTGTTGAACATTAGAAATACAAGTCCTTGGAAAAGTACTTGCTCACCCATTCAAATTATCAAAATCGGGTGTTCCGATCACTTCCACGGCCAGAGGTGTATAAAATGAAGCAGCGAGGCATGCAGACAGTTTTTACAAACATTTGTGAAAGAATGAGTCGCTCTCGTGACCTCGGTGAACTCCATCGTGAAACTGTGATAGGATGTGCAAGAAATCCAGTCTTGAAATTTCCTCATCAGAAACGTGCGTCAAGTTCGACGCGTGTGCACTTTGAATGCAGACGTTTGACCTTTTGCTCTGCTCCAGCGTTTCGCTCGTCCGACGAGTCGAACGCTTCAAACGCTTCAAATCGCACTGCCGTAGATGTGCGAGACGCGCCCACAACACGCCCTCAACCCGCCCTCAATGCGCCTCTGGATAAACTTTGAATGTAAACCTGATTTGCGAAATGCGTTTGATGTGAACGCACCATAAATATTCCACAGTCAACTGTCAGCTTTGTTGTAAGAAAATTGAAGTGTTTGGGAACACGTAAGCTGGCAAATCGGGCTCAGCGGATGCTGAAATCCGTAGCACGAAGAGGTCGATCGCTGCAGACCTCCAAACTTCATCTGGCCTTCAGATTAGCTCAGCGCGCAGAGAGCTTCATGGAACAGGTTTCCATGGTGGAGCAGCTGCATTCGAGCCAAATATCACCAAAGCGTCGGATGCAGTGATGTAAAGCACGCTGCTGGACGTCAGAGCAGTGGAGGCGCGTTCGCTGAATTGACGAATCATGCTTCTCCATCTGGCGATCTGATGGACAAGTCTGGGTTTGGCGCTTGCCAGCAGAACAGTCCTTGTCTGACTGCATTGTGCCAAGTGTAAAATTTGAACTCTGACTGCGTCAGCATACCAAGACATTTTGGACAAGTCCGTGCTCCCAACTTTGTTTGGATCTGGCCCCTTCCTCTTCAAAAAGCAAGGCCCAGAGTCTGGTGTGGATGAACTGGAACGGACTGACCTCAACCTGATAAAACATCTTTGGGATGAATTGGTGCGGAAACCAATAGCCAGGCCTTCTCATCCCAACATCAGTCAGAAATTCGCTTCAGGAAGAACTGTAAAAAATCCAAATAAACCTTGTGGTCAGCCAGCAGAGTTGAAGCTGTAGCTGCAAAGGATGTGAACGATGTGATGTGAACGTCATACTGAACCCTATGGATTAGGAACAGGAGTCACTTAATCTCAAGGCAGGTGAGCAAATACTTCTGGCAGTGTCGTGAAATATCAGTCCATTCACCAGTAAGGCAGTAAGATAAGTAGATTTTAGTCAAATAGACTTTTCTTCCCTAAATCCTGGTCCTGACAAGCTGAGGCTAATGGAGGACATGGATTAATATCTCAGCCTTTTGGTTGAAACCCCTTATATCAAGTGAGGTTTTTGAGTTATTTGTGGGTAAATTGCTTTGCCCTTCTCCATCAGGCAGAAGTCGCTTCAAAAAGCAATTAGTCAAAAGCAGCTTCTCTCATTCTGAAGATGGATTGTTTTATTGAGAGCAGTTTAAAGTTGAGCTCTTTTTTCCCCACAAAGATCTTTCAATAAATTTATATTTTCTCACAGCTGAGAATCTTCCTCAACTGGAGTCGGATAAATCTGTGATATTAGATCTTTTTGTTCCCAGTAAGGTTTTATTGTGGGTTTGAAACATGTGTTAATAGGTTGTGCATGGTTCAGTCAAACAACTGGACAGATGCTTGCTGTTAGTTTGAAAAGTGAAAACCAACTTCAAAAAGACAGATTACAGAAAGTTAAATGTTAATGATTGGAAAAATAGAAACACACTTGAAAACTTGAAATAGTGCATAACACAAATGGTAGAAATACTCCTGTGGCTTTACTGCTGAGGATATTGTTTTAAAAAATTGATCTGCACTTTACTGTAACGTTCTAAAAATCTACAAGCAAAGATGAATAAATTATACAAAAATTTTGCTCAAGTAAAAGTAGCGCTACTTCAACATATTTTTACTTAGAAGTAAAAAATATCCATCCAAGAAATTACTCAAGTAAGAGTAAAAAAGTATTTGGTTGAAAGTCTATTAAGGTGCTGAGTAACTGATCAAATTATCATTCATTTAATGTTTAAAGATTACGTCATCAGATGGACTGAAATATAAAGTAAAGTGGAAATTTTGGTACTTTAAAGACAAAAATGGCAATAATTCAGATAAGAAACAAAAAAATAACAAAATCAGAAAAAATAAAATGTTTCCAAATCAGTTTTTATCAAAAATAAAACTTTGGAGGTTTAAACAAAAACTGCAGGTGTGTCTGAGTCTGGTGAATTTTTGGTTTAAACATGTTTGTTTTTCATTCAGTGGGTAGAAAATACAGAAGTTTTACTTGAGTAAGAGTAAAAATACTTCATAACAAAATTACTCAAGTAAAAACTAAAAGTACAAAAGTAAAAATATTCCTAAAAGTATTTTTTTTCTTTTCAAAATAGTTAATCAGGTAAATGTAACTAATTACTACCCAACTCTGACGACCAAGACAGACGGGAATGTCATGAGGCATGAAGTGAGCCACAGTGGCAAAATAAAATATCTGCTTTGTAGGAAATTACAAATTAAAATACTTTTCATAAAATAATTCAATTTCAACTGTTTGTAAGATTTAGTTTAGAACAGTTTTAATTGTAGGAAACCAAACACACAACCCTGAGGGATTTCACATTGCACACCAGGATAGTTTATATTTTCACCCAAGTGGAGTTCTTGGTTTCTTTTTTAGATAAAAGTAAACCTATCTCTAATCTGTGCCACTCTTTTTTATTGTATTTTAGTATAAAATGAGCCTTAAAGCAACATAATAGATAAAAGTTTCTGTTTCTGCGTCTCATGTGGATTTTTTACAGTTAAATGATGAGATAACAACAATGTCTACGGAGGTCCTGGTTGACTTTTTAATTAGCTGAGCGCGTTTCTCCAAGGCAGTTTGAATTGTGAATAATCCCACTTTTTATCCACAAAACTCAACTTCCTACAGCCGTAGCGGTGTTGTTAAATGTTCATCACCTCCATTTGCATCTTATAAAAGAACACACTTGTGATTTTGTTTCACAGCCTCCAGCTAAAATGAATTATTTGTTGTACTGAAACTCGGGAATAAGCCTATTTGCTGCTGCTCATGGTGGGCAGTCCCCTGGAGAGCAATGCCGCTTCATGTGGAAAACAATATTATTCCTCCATGTTGAAGTATGACTTTGATTAAAATGAAGAAGTAACATGTGTACCAGTATTTCCCCTGTGTGATGAACTGTAACAAATCCCTGAAACAAAGTCTGGTGCTTGAAGGATAACACTGCGTTGCGCCCGTGTGTTACACGTAAAATTATATATATTTATTTGCAAGTGGAATATGGTTTCAAATAATAAAAATTGAGAAATTAATAGGATCCAAGTTTCAATTGCTGATAATTTTTTTTTAAATAAAACCTGTAGTTAATTAATTCTCTCCAGCCTGGAGTGAAAAGGAAAATTGTTTTCCATTTTGTTGCTTTATTTATTGACTTTATTGACCTCTGTAATGTGCTACATTCATCAAATTCACTATATAGAAGACTTAAGTATTAGATCGCAGTAGCAAGAGGCTTTTTGCATTTAAAGCGCTACTTAATAAACACTTCCTAATTTTTTTCCAAGCATCAGTGGTTGGATATAATTTAAACACAAACAGGAAGTATATGAATGCAGGAAAAATACAGGAAGCCCCGTTATTGATACTATCAGTTGATCATTTCTCTGTAAATTAGCTTCGTTTGGGTTTTTCTTTTTGTCTTGTTAGAGAACGTTTCCACATAACCTCACTTAAAGCTCAATAATCTTCTGAACCAAATGATGTTTAAGCGAAGAAAATGGTAATAAGATTACAAAACAGTCATTACCAGAAAAAAGTTGTATGAAAATGAAATCAGTAACAGAAAAAAGTTGTTTTATGAGAATAAATTCAGAATGTTACTTTATTCTCGTAAAACTGACTTTATTTTTGTAAAATTGTCTTCATTCTTGCAATACTGACTTTCTTCTAGTAATATTAAAACTTTATTCTCGTAAAATTGACTTTATTCTCAGTATTTTGACTTTATTCTCATAATTTAATATTTTCTTTGGTTCCTATGGCCCTGGTGCTCGGTAAGGCCAGTTCTCGTCCTGGAAACAACATTTATGTGTTTCTAAGTTTCACACACGTTTCTGATTCAAGGCCTCATACTCCAATCTTCCTGCTACATCAATATTTGCGCTGCGTTATCATCAGAATGGACAGAGCTGCTTTGTTTTGCCCTTAAAACATGGAGCGCACATCGAGTTCTGCTTTTCCAGCCGTGATTGATAGAAGTGCTTCACTTTTCTTTTTTGAAAATGCTCTGCAGGCTGAGCCACGCCTTATTATGATGCTGATCCATGTTTTGGGAATTTGACACTTCTTTCAGTGTCAGTATTTGTCCTCCATGTAACAAAGACGAGACGTTTCCTTGAGCGACTCCATTTAAAAAGAAAAAATTGCTACCTACTCTGTTCTTTTTAAGTGCTTCTGTGTTGCTGAAATGAGCTACAAAAGGGAGTAGTGAGTCAGAAAATGTCATGTTTCATTTAAAAACCCTGACCTGAGTGCTGTTTTAGACGTCTTTCTAAACCCTCCTCATTCTTCTTTCTGTTTGTATAAACCTGGCGTTACATTCTGATGGTCCGATTAATATCAATTCTGGCAAAATGCAACGGCACCAAGTGGTTTGGATGTAGGTTTTATTATGAGCAATGGAGCAATCTGGCCTAGAATAATCTGAGTGTTGAAAAAAGTCGCCTCACTTATCTAAATAGCGCAGAGCCGTTCGCTGAATGTCAAGTTATTAGCCGAGGCTGCAACACAGATTCAATCCAGAAGTCAGATTAAATTAGAACAATGCTGAATTGCTAGCTAATCAAAAAATAGGAAGCCTATTTGGAAATGGATATGTTCTGCATTAAGGTCAATTTTCATTGAGATGAACTCGAGAAGTGGGCTTTGCTTTTTGTTTGGGGGGTTAAACGAGGCAAGAATGGCATAAAATTAATATCACGATATGGAAAAATAAGAGCCCACTGCACTGAAAACCTCCTGGTTATTCCACCAAATGTTGATTTCTGAACTCTTCCTGAGTTAAAGCATTAATTTATTGTTTCTAAATTAACATAAACTTGTTGGTTTTTTTTGCATCATTTGAGGTCTGAAAGCTCTGCACCTTTTTATTTTGAGCATTTCTCATTTTCTGTTAATAAATACTAAATTTTTGCTTGTAATTCCAGAGACCTGTTGTCAGTAGACCAAAAGAACAATGTTCATTCTTTGAAAAGTGAAACAAGAGAAACTGTACTTCTCCTTCAAATTGCCAGAAGCTGTAATGTTAAAAATGAGCCGTTGCTTCACAGCCGTATTGTTTGGCCGTTTATGAAACATCTGACGTTGAAACAATGAACGAAGGTTTCCCAGACAAAGGATGAATCACGGATGGATGAGGCAGCATTTTGCAGAGAGAGGGTCACATTTTCTGGTTTGGAGTCGTTTGTTTTACGTTTGGCTGATGGGACACAAGCAAAAACCCAACATGGCAAGAATCAGACCGTTACAGTAAACCCACAATACGATCCCCATCGATCAGAGCTGGGTACTAACTAGTTACATTTACTTAATTACATTTGCTTGAATGAAAAACAAAAATGTTTTGACCAAAAATTCACCAGACAGACACACACCTGCAGTCCTTATTAAAGTTTCATAAGCTTTATGTTGGAAAAAACATTATTTGGAAACATTTTCTTTTGCCTGATTTTGTTATTTTTTTGGTTACTTAAGTAAATTACTGCCATTTTTGTCCTTAAAATACCAACAAATCCACTGAACTTTAAATTTTAGTCTGACTGATGATGTAATTTTTAAATATTAAATGAGTAATTTGATAAATTAATCAGTACTTGAGTAGACTTATTGACTCTTACTTGAGTAATTTCTTGGACAGCTACTTTCTACGTTTATTTTTTTGATATTTTACTCAAACCGTCTGAATCACCTTCAGTTTCTCTTGCTGGTAATTCTCTAACGAAAATTTCTCTTTCCTCTGACAGTTTGCATCAGTTTCCCTCTTGTTCCCTAATTTGTCCTTAACTGTATTTTAATTAAATTACTCTCATCCGATGTTTCCTTTATTCACAAAAGCCTAAGTATTTGAGACACTTTGTCACAGCAGTCGCTTATTCATCGATGTTATTCAAAACAAGAAACTCTGTCATCCGAGTCAGTTTTGCTTTTCATGAAATCCAACTAATCACACAGTCGGCTGCGTCTGTAAACTAGAAAATATGAGCCGTTTGAATCCAGTCACTGCGGGCTGAGTGAATGCTCTCCTCCTGCGGCAGCAGCAATAACTTTTGGTGTGAAATGAAACATCTGACATCAAAATGAAAAATCGTTGGACGGCACCTGAAGCAGACCTCCGAGGGACCAGATGGACACGCTGAGCGTCTAGATTTATTTCCTGGAGTGTCCATGTGACAGTGATGATGTCACACCAAAACTTTAACATACACACTGTAAAACATCGGACCCACATTTAGTCAGATATTTACAAACACAAACATCTTTTTCTCATTGTCTGACGTTAAATCAGACCAAACGTTTCTTGCTTTAGCTTTGCTAGAATTACCAAAGTTATTTCTATTTGGTAAGTGCCAGAAAAATTGGCGAGAACATTTTAAAAACTTTTCTCAAATCTTGTTTTTTAAGCTGCATGACTTGGCTCAAACCTCTTGGGTGCACTGTAAAACATTTCAAGGTGGTTTAATTTAAGTCGACAAGAAAATTAAAGTTCATGAAGCTGATTTAGCAACAAAAGGCAAGATTTTTCATTTCTGACAGCTCATTAGTCTTGAATGGAGAGTTTTAACTTAATTCTGCAATTTAAACCAAATAATAACTTCTCAATATGTAAGAAAAAAACTGCCTGCTCCTATTTAAAGAACACACATTTCTCTATTAAATTGCATTTTGAAGGCAGCAGATAGACTTTCATTTTTACGTTTTACAGTGCAAGTCATGCAGACAAACAAAAAACAAGATTTGAGATAAGTTACAAAATGTTCTCACCATGTTTTCTGGCATTTAGCAAATAGAAATAATTTTGGTAATTCTAATTAAGATAAAACAAGAAACATTTGGTCTGATTTAACTTCAGACAATGAGAAAAAAAACATTTTTGTATGTAAATATCTGGCTTTAACTTGGGTATTTTTGCTTTAAATAAAGACATTTCTAATTGGAAATGAATAATTTTAAATCATCTGATGTATTCCAATTTTCTCAACTGGATTTTATACACCTGCAAATTTTCTCTCAAGTTTAAGTGGAATAATTTTCTAATGTCAGAAGAATCTCCTGACATGTCTGAAAAACAATCGGCTTTAACGCTACAATAACCAGGAATGTTAAAGTTTAAGATTAATCCGTCTTGAAAACTGAAGTCTGTAATCCTGCCTAAATTCCTTATTAAACAAACACTCAAGGTTTATTTTTGAGCAGTTGCAGCAAATCTTGTTCACTTTTCACTGTTAAATGAACTAAAAAAGGATCTTAAATGATGAAAGCTGACCCAGAAAAAGTCCAGCTGCTCAGTGAAGCTGGAGGTCAGGATTTCTAAGAAAAGCTGCTCCTCGTTTTATATTCACCAGTTTAGCAAATCAGTTTATTTGGCATTGAATAGCAGAAAATATCAGTTTTCTGCTATTTTGATATGATATTTGAAAAATATCTGGATATGATTTAAATATTAGAATCACTTCAGTAGCAAAGAAAACTTTAAGTATAAACATTTTAGAATCAGAAAAACTCCCAAACTTTTATTTGTTGACGATTACTAAATATTTAAATATTTATTCTGCTTGCAGTGTTTTCATAAAATGGCTAATTCTTTTCAGAGCTTTGAGATTTAAAACTCAAAAGTTGATTTCCATACTTTACCTGGTAATTGCTTAACCTGTCTGGGAACTTATTGGTTCCCAGAACTATTCGGGTTCTGCCATACAAGAATCCGAGCAGCTTACAGATACTTCCTCTTAACTCAGAAGTTACTTTTCAGAAACTTCAATGTACTTTCATTGGAAAAACCCAGTTACTTTACAAGAACTTCTCAGGTTTTTTACTGGATTTTACTGGTTACTTTTTCAAATCTTATTCAGTTTTTCTGTTAAATTTTTATTTAAAAAAGAGGTTTATTTTTTACATATTTGTTAAAATTATCATAATGTTGTTACAGTAGAATATAAGACAGACAAAATGTAAAAAACCATAATACCTAGTTCAACTGGTTTTTCCGATTTCTGGGAAAAATTCCCAGAAATGGGATTTTTCCCGGCAGATAAACAGTTTTCACAAAACGTTAAGTTAAAACATTTAGCAGCATTGATTGTCAGCAGTAAGACCCGCCTCCTGGCTCTGATTGGTTGTTTTTGACCTGGAGCAGGACATTTTTGCATCTTGTGATACTAGAAGGAAGTGGAAGAGCTCAGTTTGTTTGGTTTTCTCACTGATTTTCTGTTTCATATCACGACATGGGGACAGTTTTTAAAAACCATGGGGAAAAAAAAAACTATTTTTGTAAAAGTTAAATCCTGCGGCTTTAATGATACTGAAAGTTGTGGTTAAGTTACAGAAACGTTAGCAGTAAGCGCCAGCACCAGGGAGCTTTGGGACTATAACGTCTAAGGAATGACATTCCACCGAGTCCATTCTGGGTGATGTTCTTTTCACTTTACAGAACCATCGGACTCCTAATAAATGTGTCACAGTGATTTGTTTCTCTTCATCCTTTGAATTAGCTAAAAGCCCCCAAGCTTTTCATCAAAGAAAGTAAATTTGATTTTGATGCAGGATAAAATGTCAGGGGATCAATAAATTACTCATAGAGGGGGCTGCCCTTACAAAGAGCTTGAACTGAGACATTTTCTAATGCTACTTATGTATTCCCTCGTTAAATTGGTTTTCTCAGGGGTGCTCAAGTTTGTGTGAGGTCATTTGGCAACTTTAGGTTGCTCTAAGGTTTATGCAAATGTTGCCCAGTGACCGCTAAATAAGACGGGACCTTGGCCCCTACTTACCTCGGTAGGAACGAAGCGCTAAGGGGGGATAATTACATCTCAGCGGCAGGCAGAGTACGCTAAAATAGTACTCAAGAGTAGCATTACTGCAACATATTTATACTCAAGTAGGACTAAAATCTTTTTGGTAAAAAAATGTGCTGAGTAGCTGATCAAATTATCATTTAATCAGGTGAAAATATAAAGTCAGGTGGAAATTTTGGTACTTTAAGGACAAAAATGACAAAAATTCAAATTAGTAACAACAAATAACAAAATCAAGTAAACAGAAATGTTTCCAAATCAGTTTCTTATGAAACTGTGTGTGAAAGGTGTGTGTCTATTGAATTTTTGGTTAAAATGTTTGTTTTTCATTCAGTGGGTAGAAAATCCAGAAATTTTTACTCAAATAAGAGTAGAAACACTTAATAATAAAATTACTGAAGTAAAGTATTTTGTAAAAATGCAGCTCTGATGAGGACCTGCTCAAAACATAATTTAATATTTAAACAACTATATAATTAGATGGACCAAAATAGAAAGTTATGTGGAAATTTTGGTATTTTAAGGGTAAAAATGACAAAAATTGGGCAAAAGAAATTATTTCTAAATCAGTTTCTTTTAATAAAAGATCTTATGAAATTTTAACAAAAACTACAGCTGTGTGTCTGTGCCTGGTGAATCTTTGGTTAAAACATGCTTGTTTTTCATTCAGTGGGTAGAAAATCCAGATTTTTTACTTGAGTAAGAGTAGAAACACTTAATAAAATTACTCAAGCAAACGTAAAAAGTAATTTTCTTTTCCAAAAGTTACTCAAATAAACTAGTCACTGCCCAACTCACATTCCAGTTTAACGTTGTTCAGATTGTTGGAACGTTTCAGGAGTTTTTAAAGACGTTCTCAGACCAACACCAACTTGCCAGTCTGGTAGCATGAATCAGGATGAGCGCCAACACAGACCATATTGTGCTAATGGGATTGGGTATCCATGCATATATTCATCCAGTCGCAGCATGCATGCTGTCCATTTTTTAGAGCCACCACTATTCAGCCGGCTTACACGTTGAGCTGCGTATGGAATATAAATCAGGGGAAACGATATTAGATCTGTGCCGCGTATTGGCAGTTACCCAGAGGTGTTTTCAAATTGCGATAGGGGGTAAAAAAAGATGGATTGGCGTTATGACAAGCATCGTGTGTCGGGCTGTTTCCAAGGCCCTCGTAATTGTGCAAACAGAAGATACCTAAAGGTGTTATTGGAGTAAATGATTGGTGAATGTCAGCTCAGTTTCTGCTCATTTCTACTGCTGAAAGCAGGATTTCATGTCTTTTGTTCTCAAAACTTTTAATACTTTTGCTTACATGCTCATTTTGAAAGCAGGATTTCATGCCTGTCTTCTCAAAACTAGTAACGCTTGTGCTCAAAACTTCTCCTCACACTCAGACTGTCTCTGCTCGCTTACGAAACATTTTCTGCTTGCTTCTGGAACAAAACTCCACCGTCGCCTGGCAACCTCTCAGCCAATAGAATGAAAGTGTTGTACTGGGTGCGTTCGTTTCCTTCTAGTGGGTGTGCCTGTGTGGCTACTATCAATTGTAGCAACCTGCGCCACCTACTGGATGTAGAGAGAAACAACGGGCTAAGCTTTCTGCTCCATATTACACTAAACATCCGCTAGCAGTGAGCTACACTAACGGCTACTGGGCTTAGGCAGGAGTTTGTTCTGTCTAATAAAACAAACTCACTAGGATCAAAAGAAGCATTAAATGGTTATTGGCTTGTTTCTGAGTAGTGAGTAGTGAGTTGTGCTATTTTAAGTAATTAGTCTATGATAAGAATGCTATCGCTAATGCTAACAATAGGCTAACCCATATAATTTCTATGTGCTTGGATCCGCTGCTCTAGTTGTATGTTAACGTTAAGTCAACCATTCGCAGCGATCTAAAGAAACCCCATTAAAAACATGGTTCGACCAAGCTGGGGAGCAAAAACAATATATCTTACCTTACATGTGAATGCTTATCTAAGTAACTGTCCAATAAAACATCTGAAAATACAATTTAAATGATGTGATCGTTACCTATTAGAAAGTGGGCGTTGCAAACTCTGGCATTGTTAGTTTCCATACCTCCTGCTTTTAGCAGTAGATGGTTGATCAACTTTTAAAAAAAATAACTCGCTTGTGACCAACTACCTTCGAAACACAAAAATAATGTTCATCTTTCTCTCTATTGAACAACCGTACACGACGCACACTTTAGGCATTTTGAAGCTGGATCAACAGAAGTAAACGGGGCGCATTTACGTCCTACATCATCTGAAACCCAGACATGCTTGGTAATGTTTTGTTTTTGCAGTGTTTGTGACAAATCGCCATCTATGGCTGCCACTTTTCTTCCTCTTGTCCTCTAAACAATATTAACTGGAACTGAGAAATTTTAGTTGAACTCGTATGGATCCAAACGTTTAGTGGAAAACTTTTCAGATGTGTTGCTATAAACCCAACATGGATTTCCATTGGTTCTGGTCAGTTTTCCAAAGAGGTCGGGTTAATTTGTGAAGGGCAGTCAGTGACATTTTAATATGTGGCCTCTTTATTGCATCCCATCACACAGATTGATTAAAATGATGATGAACTCATTGAAACTCCTGAAGCAACTTTTCCATATACAGTTGCTTCTCTTCGGTTCATTCTCTTGCACAGCTTGGCAAAGACGGTTTTGTTTCCCGTCTGTTCATGTATCCGTCCTCTCCCTCCTGTTTTTTTGTCTCTTTGCCCACCTGCCTGCTCCAAACACACACACACACACACACACTGCTGCACACCTTAATCTCACTGAAGCGATGATGAAGATGTAAAGAGTCCAGGTTTGGCCACGCTTCCTGGCAGATGTCTCTCTCATGGCCAAACCAACAGATTACGTTTGAACCTCCAATTAAGTTGGGCTGCAGAACCTGACGAAAAGATACTGCCAGACTCACGCTGGAGGAGTAAGAGGAGAGAAAGGTAGGGAGTAGACTGAGAATGAGTCTGGTGGGAGGGAGTGTTCAGACAAAACACACAAGCTGGACGCAGCCACTACAAGTGAGAGTTGGAGAAGATGACATCTTGAGGAGACACTGACTGATAAGCCTCGTAATCGCTGATGAGAAAGATCGAGAAGCTGAGGAAAGTCAGAGAAGAGGTCTGCAGCGGTCAGAGGGACGGATCAGCTGCAGGAGAGAGTGATTTCCTGAGTCCATCCCGGTGAATGGATCGACGCGTATCTCATTGAATCTGTGTCGGTACGTGATTGATTGGCCAACGTGGAACTGAGCTCAGACTCCGGCAGTCAGCTGGCGGGTCGGGTCTCAGGCTACGCTAATCCTCCCACTCCGGGTTGGAGTCTCGATCATTAAGGACTTTCTGTGACTGAGGAATAGGAGACCAGAGGAACGGAGCGCTTCATTCTCCAACTTCAGTCATGTCGATGCTAATTGTTACTCAGCGGATCGATCCCACCACCACCTCCAAAATGGTAAGGCGTTCAGAACTCTCTTTGCGATGTACGATATCAATCTTTAAAGTCTGATTCCTTTTTGCTGTCAATGTGAGGGTTGTGTCAATGACGAAACAAACAAGAGTTGAATCCCTGAGGGGTTTTTTTCATAACTCTCATGGCATTTCTCCAGGCACCTCAGGATAAAATAAACGTCTCTCTCTGTTTTCCATTGCATCACTCTCCCTCCTCTTTATCTTTTCTGTCTTTATCTCAAACCCTTAAAAGTGTTTCATACGCGGGTTTGATGGAGCGCTTGGGTCAAAGGGTGTTTGGAGGGGCCACAGGTTTACTATTGCAGCACATTTAGTCATATATCCCTCGCTGGGTTTCAGATTATTTGCAGGATATGTGTCGGAAATGTTTCATGGTTGATCACCAGACTCTGAAATCAACACTTAGAAACCTCCAGGTGTTTCAGAGCAAAATGTGGGTGATATAATTAAAGGCAGCAGTGCAGCAAAACAGAACATTTTGGAGATTAAACAAAACAGCCCCGGCTCAGATAGGAGTTATTTGTAATTTGTTGGAAAAGGTTGTTTATATCTACTGCAAACTTTCATGCTGAGGCAAGAAATGAAGTTTGGAATAAAACTAAAACAGCTGGTTGAAGTCTGAAACTCATCCATCCATCTGTTGTTTATGCTGCACTGCAAAAAACACAAAATCTACCATAGTTTTTATGTCTAGTTTCAAGTGCAAATATCTTAGTTAACTTGAAATAAAACAAAACTAACTTACAAGTAACTTTTCAACTAAATTTAAGAGCTTGTTTTAAGTCAGTAATTCTTTAATATTGATGGAACAAAAGTACTGGTTCCACTGGCAGATTATTTCACTAATAACATGGGAAAAATTTGTTATAACTAAAAAAAAAACAGTTTCAAGTGTAAAACTGAATATTAAAAATAGATCTGAGTACTTGGTAAGATTGTGTTTTTTCAGTCAGAAGCCTAAAATTATCAGTAAAATAAATTTAAAATGCATGTTTACACACTTTAAGGTGAAGTGGTGAGGACCAGTTTGCAAAGCTCAGAGTTTCACTCAAATAATTCAATTAATTACCAGCTAATTGGTAGCTAATCCTGATTTTAATTTTTTAAATGATTGACCTACATTTAAATTCTCAAGTGCCTCTGTTAATAATATATTAAAAGCCTTTTTTAAAACATCGTCCCAGACCAAACGTCAACATGTTCTTTAACCAGCATTAAGATCTCTGCAGGTTTTTGATTATATTGACTTTTGATTTTTACAGAGAAACATTTCCAGCCATGTGGAATGAAAGCAGAAAGATTTTATCTTTGAAAGAAAATCAGTTTTAGATTCTTGGCATAGCTAAATATTTCCTTAAGAATGAGCTTGTATCATTCTTAAGGGATTTAAATGGGATTTAATTTCTTCTTGCAGGATATTAACTTAATTTTTGCATATGAGCACCTACCGGTTTGTTCATCTGGTTTTCACACTTTTCTAATTCGGTTTCCTCCTTGTGCATCGAACTCTGATTATAAAGATAAGAAGTTGGAATTTGTTGTTGAGCGGTTTAGATTTAGAGCATTGCTGTCCAGACTACAATTAGTCTTTAATTTATTGCTTTTTTTCATCTTTTCTTTGAAGGATAAGATCGATTTTACATGAAAGTATCGGCTGATCGCCAGTCATCCCAAATTAAGAATCTCTACATCTGCCTTCCTTTGCATTGGTGTAAAAAGTAGTATAATTAAATTTCCTAAGCACTAAACTTTCATACACTGCAAAAGCACAAAATCTTACCAAGTATTTTTTAAAGCATTGGCAGATTTTTTTCACGTATAAGATATAAGAATTGTCTTATAAGTGGAAAAAATGCCAATATAAGTACCACTTTTAATTAATATGAGTAAATATTGATCTAAAAAAGTTCTTAAAACTTGCTGAAAAGTTAGGTGTAAATTAGTTTTGTCTTATTTCAAGTGAAATAAAAATATTTGCACTAAAAAAGTAGACTAAAATACTTGGAAACATTTTGTGTTTTTGCTGTGTCAGAAACAAAAATAAGGGCAATATCTGCTTAAATATAAACAGAGGGATTTAGTTCCAGCTTTTGGCCATCTGTGACCGACCAATCTAATAACCAACCATATGTTGGAGAATATTGATGCAAATCTGGGTAAAATATGGTGCTCACACTGAAAAATGCTTCTTTTACAACTTTTCCTGCCAAGCAACATTTACAAACCACAGCGTTGTCCCGTGAAGCATCAGAGGAGGTTTTAATTACCCCATCAAGAGCCAGTTATTGACTTTAACTTTTAACTCGGTGGCTTTGTTTTTTAACTACCTCATAACTCTGAGAATCAGCATTAAAGTGGAAAAAACTGCAGTGAAATTCCACTTTTCTGCACGTTTTTTGCCAACAACCTTGAGTCGCCCGCGACCTTGCCTCGTCTCCATTGCTCTCTTCCTTTATGTGCCGTTTTTGGCGTCGCCGTTTTTTACTGCCGTATCGGTAGATTTAGAGCTGAAAAACCAGCCGCCGGGCCTGTTTGGGATGTTTGATGGGCTGAGATTTAACACCAGGCTCTCCAAGTTCTCTTCAGGCAGATAGCAGTCGTCTCTGCTCCTCTACAGGAAGACGTCCCATTTCCCACCTAATGCGTCTAATTCCAATCGCTCTGTAAAATTAAAATGGTTCGGAGCGTGTGCGGCACCGTCCCTGATGGAAATCTGTCACTTTAAACACCAGAGAGTCTTCGCAAGTGAAGGATGTTGGAATGCCTTTTAATGCCGTCCAGATGGAAGTAAGAATGTTATTGAAAAACACTTTTTCGGCTCTAAGTGGCAGATTGGTGCTGGAGAATGAGAAAAGCTACGTTTAGTATCGATTCTTCTTGAAATGACAGATGATTGACTGCAACACACTGCAACGGCTGAAACATGAATAAATAATTTTCTCTGCAGACATTTGTCTCTGGCCCAGTTCCTCTATGACATTTAAATCCTACTTCTCCTCAAAGAAATCGATAATTGCATTAAATGTGCACCTTTCCTCTACAACCTTTGTGGTCATTCATAAAACATTTTTAACTTTCCGAGCCAAAAACAAAAATGAAAGATTGGGGAAATGCCCAGTTTTAGATTGAATGCATTGATTATTTTTGTGCTGAATTCTGCAGGAAAACAACATAAAAAGCCATCAGGTAATTACTCTGCTTTTTCTTTTCGTCTTCCCGATGCAGTCATGGGTTTGGCGCGTTCATTTATTAGAACGGTTCATCCTTTTTAAGTCCCACCTTCTGTTTTCTCATTTCTTTCCCCATTCAGACTCTGCTTTTCTTGTTCCTCTGGCCAGCCTGCAAACGTCTTGCAGGTCTGAAGGGACACATTAACAATGAGCTCTGGTGTGTGTCAGTGTGTGGTTCTCTGCTGCAAAACAAGCAGAAATACAGTAAGAAAAAGAGCTGCAGAGCTATACATTTAAATGTTTGTCTTGGACAACCTTCCTAATGAGGCCACAGGTAGAGCATTAAATCAGTTTAATAAGGAGAAACCATATGGTGTGTGCTTTCCAAACAGCCAAATATTGTTAGAAACGGCTAAATTAAGAACTCTGTTGGGATATGAGGAGTGTTGCCAAGTAAAACAAATTGATCTGAGGTTTTAATTGGTTTGAATTCAAAGTGTAACCGTACAGAGCCTTGATAGTGCGGCGCTTCACTTTAACTGTTCATCAGGAAGAATTAAAACTCTTCCATTAAAGGAACGCTACGAAGTTGCTCAGATAATGCAGTCGCAATGTTTAGCTTCTGTAGTTACAAGTTCTCATCGTGCTGCAGTCAGGAGAGCTGATTAGAAACATTTAATTAAGTTGTGAGTTTGTTTCTGTTAAATGGGAACTTATGATAACAACGGTGTTTGTTTGCGGTCAGTAGAATAGAAAAGTATTTAATTTGTCCTTCAGTGGTAAAATTCTCAGTGTAGCGTTAGAAAATACGTTAAAACCTCGACAATAAACACGACTACAAACTGGAAAGTACTTGAGTATTTGTACAAAATGGCTGAAGTCACCACAGATATACTAGAGACCCATATCTGCATATTTTAATAGTTAAAATACCTAAAATACCTTAATAAGCATTAAAGCAGGGGCGTCAAACTCAGTTTTATTTTGGGCCAAATCAAAAATCTGAATGTTCTTAAAGGGCCGGTTGTGCCAGAATGTATTGTTAAAACTCATTAATCTGTAATAAGTTGCTGTTTGTTTCAGCATTCAGTTTTAGCATGAAATATTGAAAATATTTTCACACTGACCAGTCCATCCAGGATTTCATGATTGTTTTTGTGATGCTAATTTATAAATATTTGTAAGGAATACTTGCAATATTTGTGCTAATGTGTGACGTTAAATGTGACTTTTTATTAATTGCCGTTTCTACAACTTGACATCAAGCATGGCTGAGGAGGCAGTCACTTAAACCCAATATTTCTGGCCAGTTTTGAGGAACATTTGCAGCAAAATCAGACAGAAATGTTGATTTTATATACATTTTGCAGATTTATGAAGAACTAGAGGGATTTATTGATGTAATTTGGACTCTAGAGGGCCACATAAACATCTCTGATGGGCCAGATTTATCCCCCGGGCTTTGATTTTGACACATGCATTAACATGGATGAGAATTTAAAAACCAAGTTGGTTTGGTTTGTGTTGGTTCCAATTGCTGCATTTCCATTGACCATAAAATTGAACAAATTGGAATTACAAAAATAAATGTACTCAATGGAAACAGAAACTGAAAGTGATGGAAGTGCCTCGGTTTCCAAAAACAACGCTCTAAAGTATAAGGAGTTTTCTGACATGCTGAAAAAAACTCTAACGTCGCTAACGTCATGAGATATAAATAATAATCTCTTGTAAGCGATTTTTAATGTCTTATTGTGTTTACAAACTTTTTTTGTGTGATTTTAGGTTTGTTTTTTATTTAATGTAAATAATTGGAAGGTTGTGTCTTAGAAATTATTTGGTGCACATTTGAAATGGAATCTCAACAACTGTTTGTATTGTACCTGTCCCCTATAAAGGGCAGTATTATATAAAATCAGCATTTTTGAGCTTTACATATGTTATGTTATCTTTATGATCAAAGTGTTGCTTTGATTCTTTCATTCACATTTGAGAAATCCTTGAATTTCTCACCGCTTTCCGCACAGCTCCTCTAGACTAGCAGCAGCAGCAGTTAGCAAACACCTGTTGGAAATGTATGTAGTTTCCAGCAGGTTTCTCAGTCCAACAGCTTTATATAGAAAACATTTTGTGATAACTTCTTGAAAGGGGAGTGTTGGAAAGAGCAGAAGCTTCTTAAAGGAACAGAAACTCAATTTCAAGTTGTCTTTTTTTTTTTTTAAAGTCACATTTTTATATTTAGAGCATTTTTCTAACAACTGAAGGTAATGTAGCTACTTGATTTTGCTATAAAATGACACTATGTGCCTGGAACGTACCTAAAACTTCTGCTTTCACAAAGAGCAGATTTGTGACTCTGGATCTCTGCAGCTCCTCCAGAGTTACCACTTCCTCTTCTTGCCTGACCTGTTGGTTTAGGAGAGCAGCCATGTTTGTTTCTTCCATAGCGGTGTAGCCGCGTCGCGCTCAGATTCATCAGCTCTCTCTGCGTCAAACTTTAAGTCTTTCCCACTCTCACTGCTTCTTAAATCATTTTTGAAAACTGAACTGAACTTTGTGTTTTATTATTCAGTCGAGCTACAAATAAAACCGTTTCATCTGACTGGCTTTTATTGTCTGAAACGACTCAGTGGTTTGTGACTTCTTTTTATTTTAAAAAAATTTATCACGCTCGTACGGCGGCTGCTGCTTTGGCACTCTGAATTTTCACCCACTTTCTTTCTCTCTTCCTTTTTTTCTGTCCCCGCTGCTGGACTTTGTTGGGTTATTGCCGAGCTGCCAGAATGACAAATCAACCCTCAGCAAACAGAGTTTTTTTCCCCCTCCTTACTTGGACCGCCATACGTGAAATTATTCTGCTTGGCCCTGTCTGGGAAATAGGATCCAAGTCAACAGAGGAGCAGGAGATAACTGAGAGGCATTTCTTCTTCTTCTCCCCTGCAGCCTCACATCTTGTCCCTCTAACCCTTTATATATATAAATGTTCTAAACTCTGCAAAAACACAAAATCTAACCAAATAATTTTTGTCTAGTTTCTAGTGCAAAATAGTTCATTTGAAAAACTAGCTTACAAGCAACTTTTCACACAACTCAGAGCTTGTTTTACGTCAATAATTCCTTAATGTTGGTAGAAAAGTACAGATTATTTCACTAATTCTAAGTTACTGATTACTCCTTCAATATGTAGGATTACTTGATTTGGAAAGTAACTAAGTTAGATTACAAGTTAATTTTAGTTCACCACCTGAATATAAAAATAACACTAAGCTCTGCCAATACTTAGTTTATTGTTAAATAGTAACAATAATAACATTTAAAGTTGAACTGAAACTATTTCAGGAAAACACATTAAGCATAATTAAGCAAATATTTATGAAAAATAATTGTATTTCTTGACTTTAGTTTAAAAACGAATATTGTTTTATATCAAACTTGGTTTCATTTTGGGCCAAATCAAAAATCTGAGAGTTCTTAAAGGGACGGTTGTGCCAGAAAGTATCAAAAATGTATTGATAAAATCCATTAAATATCAATAAATAGCTGTTTGTTTCTGCATTCAATAAGTGTTCCTTTAAATTAAATAATACTGAACATTTTAGTCCATCCAGAATTTTGATTGTTGCAATCGAAATTACAGATTTTGTGGTGCTAATTTAAGAATATTTGTATTTTTGATATGTGATGAATCTGATGTTAAATGTGACTTTTTATTAATTGTCTTATTGATCATGGACTATAACTTGACATCAGGTCAGGCTGAGGCAGCAGTCACTCAAACCCAATGTGTTTGGTCAATTTTGAGAAACATTTGCAGTAAAATAAAAAATAAATTCGGAGGTTTGTTGATTTTGTGTGAATTTTGAGGATTGGCAAAAAACTGTAGGGATTTATTGATGTAATTTGGAGACTAGAGGGCCACATAAACAGCTACGGCGGACCACATTCGGCCCCCAAGCCTTGAGTTTGACAAGTGTCTTTCTTGAATTCATAGAAGAAATAACATTTTTTAATCAATTTTAAGGAATTATTGAGTGAAAATAAGCTCATATTAGTAATTAGTAAGATATCTTACTAGAAAATGGACTAAAATCTTAGTAATATTTAGTTTTTTTTCAGTGTCTGTGTGCTGGAAGTTGCAGCTTGAAAACATTTTGCTCCTCTGCTTCTCGCGCCGCCTCTTTAAATTTCCCGTGGACTTAATCTCGCCCATTTCAAATGAGATTTTGACTCAATTTTCCACGCTTCACATCGCCTTGCAGAGGAATTCTGCATCGTAAAGCTGGAGCATGCGTAAAATATTGTGACTTGAAACTTTTTACTACTTGTATTCTGTCATTTTTGTAATATATCTCCTTGGCAATGCTATGAAGGCAAGCCGGGGAGAGAGAAAACAACCCCCATCCCCCATTAGAGGACAGATGGGGGTGTCGATCAAACCCGAGGTGTTGCAGTCGGATTGGTGCCGAGGCGAGTTGGTGGTTTGCACCAGCAAAGTGACAGCACCTATTAATTTGTCCATTTAATTTTAACTCCAACAGCGTCAGGCTCCAGCACCTTCAATCTCCCCCCGTCATTCACAACAAGCCCCCAGGCCGGCAGCCACAAACACACACCCACACACAGGAGCCAACACATTCGCTAAAAGGCTTTTAATCTAAAGCTGAAACGTATTCTGCTGCTTCCCTGAAAAACGTGGGGCTTTTAAATCAATCAGACGCTCCACTTTTTAAAACTGCTGCTGCGACAACTTGCCGCGGCTCGGGAGCAGATGTCAGGGTGTGTAAAACCGCTGCAGTTGCAAATTGGGTTCTCTGGTGGCAAAGCACACCCGGGCATCCCGAGTAATGGCCGGATTGATCGGCCCTCTGCGGAGCCGGCGATTGAAGCTGGAGCTTTATGACGCTCGTCTCGGCTGGAGATGGACTGCAGCAGAGAGGGGTTGCGACGCCGCGATAGAAATTCAGAAGTTCTGGCTCTTCCTCGCCCTCGCCGTGACCTTTGCTCCCGCTGCGAATGCCCGAGCCCGTCACAGCTTCAATAAGAGGGATTTACTTCTAACAAGGCAAGGTCAAACTCCTTCTCTGGTATTCAACTGCAGTCATTTCCTTCTTTTCTCTGCTTTAAGCACAAATCCCTCCAGAACTATTGACACATCCTGTAAATGTTCATAAAAAGATTTAAAATATTCATCTTTTATTGCAGTAGCGTAATCTCTTACAGGGAAAAAAAAAGAAGAGAAAATCCAACCTGTAATCTGAGTTCATAGCCAAACACATGAAGAAATGCAGCTCTGGAGAAAAAGAGACCTAATATTGATTTCTGAACACTTTCTGAGTTAAAACATTAGTATTGTTGTTTGTAAATGAACATAAACGTGTTTTCTTTTCATTATTTCAGGTCTGAAAGCTCTGCCTCTGTTTTATTATTTTCACCATTTCTCATGTCCTGCAAATAATAAATTTTTTGCTTAAATTCAGAGACATGTTGTCAGAAGTTCATAGAATAAAAGAACAATGTTCATTTTACTCAAACATGTACCTATAAAAATTAAAATCAGATAAACTGGTCATTTTAAGTGGTCTCTTAATTTTTTCCAGAGCTGTATATACTAAGAATATTTCAGTATTCTTAGTGTATGTCGCGATTTGTTTGGCTATTTGCTCAGATTACAGGTTTTATTCTTCTGAAACTCAGATTTGTTGCAATTATTGACCAATAAATGTAGCAATTTATACTTTAAGAATTTCCTAGGAATGCTTATAGTTGACTAATTTAATAGTTTATGCACTAAATATACCTTAAAATGCATTGAGGAAAACGTCTTAGCACAGAAGCTAACACCTTTAGCCTCCTTTGTCTCAGCCAATCAGAGTTGTGGAAAATAAATGCTAACTAGCTTTAGCATTCATAGCTGTACTGGAGGAAGAGGACGGGAGTGAGCATGTACGCAAGGATGATTGACAGCGCCAAGACCCTCCTCCTGGTGCTGATTGGTTGTTTCTGATTGAATGCTGTCAGAGGAGCTTAATATTTCTCACATTTTATCTCGTATAAAAAGTTACTGAAGCTTTAATGGAAATGTCACACACATTGTTTCCTTTAATTATTTTTCATTTATTGCTGTTTAACCCGTCCGGTTTCCTGGTTGCTGGGATGATAGTGGTTTGGATTAATTGCCCCCAGTGGAAACCTTCTGCCAGTGGCTGTATTTGTTCTTAATATTAGTTATTTTTCAAAGTGTTCTGGACTGTGGCAGCTCACTCCGTCACCTCTGTGCTGCTTCTGTAACGCCTCGGTTTTTATGGAGGAGGAATGGATTTCGAGAGCGCGGCTCTCCTGAGACGTGTTGCAGGATAAATGCAGCTTTGGACGAAATGAGAGGCGATCCATCATAAGCCGGCCTGACAGCCTGGGACGCACAGACACATCGAAACTCAACTCTCCTGATAGAGGCGCCTGATTGCTCTTTTAGAGCTTTAATTTCTGTCAAACTGCATGTGTAGTTAGACGTGGGAGAAAAGCAGAATGATAAACAGGATGATTCCTGGTAATGATTGGGTTTTAGAGTGATTAGCATCTTCTGAATCAGTGGAAAAGTTTCCCTTAAAGCAGGTGAAGCTGCTGTGTTGTCCTGTGAGGTCTGCTGGGTGAAGGAGCGTCACAGCCGGGGTATTAAAGCGAGCCGCTCTGCCCTCTGCTGCCCCGACGCAGCACGCGTCTTTCATCCAAACAGGAAGCAGTGATCAGGAAATCCATTTCTCCCTGTTAGTCCAAAAATTACACAATTAACAACTAAACTCCCATTTTCTGCAACATTTTCACCTTTTTTAGACATTACAAATGACAAGTCATTACCAGAGTTTAAAATTACATTTACTTGAGTAACTGATTTGACAAAATGTACTTTTAGGAGTACTTTTACTCTTACTTTAGTAACTTTATTATGAAGTATCTCTACTCTTGAGTAAAATTTCTAGATTTTCTTACTCACTGAATGAAAAACAAATATGTTTTAACCAAAAATTCACCAGACACAGACACACCTGCAGTTTTGTTAAAGTTTAATCAGTTTTTTATTGAAAGAAACTGATTTGGAAACATTTATTTTGCCTGATTGATTATTTTTTCTTACTTTAATTATATGAAATATTGCCATCGGTTATTTTTAAATATTAAATGATAAATTGATCAGTCACTCAGTACTTGAGTAGACTTTTTACCGAATACTTTTTTACTCGTAATTTCTTTTACAGATACTTTTTACTTTTACTTGAGTAAAAATATGTTGAAGTACTCTTACTTAAATGAGAAACACATAAATGCTTGTTTTTCTGTTAGATTCTGACAAATGGATGTTTAATGTTGGTTTCTATACTGAAACAGCAAAAATAAACATTTTAAAACTTTTTTTGTGACATGTAATTTTAAAAAATGCATTTCCTGGTGACGAATAAGTTTGGCATCCACATTCTTTTCAGACTGAGGTGAATCATTTCAGGTCCGCATTATTACAACAATGTAGCAATTAAACTCATTATACTCAGTCATTACTTTCAATACCTCAACCAGGAAATATTCAACATTTAAAATCTCATTTATAAAGGTTACCTGAACAAAAACAGCCCTAAAAGCCATTACTCTTAAATTTATAAAGCATAGAATGTCACCAAAATGTAAATAAAAAGTAAAAATAACATTAAACTGTATTTAAATAATTCACGAATCACCCGGAGGATGAGTTCCTCTCATTCTGGATCTGATTCCAGCCAGGAAGAGAGAAGTACTTGAACTCTTTTTCCCCGACTCAGCGCGAGTTTTTGGCTTCGTCAGTAGGAACAGACGCTTTTATGGATAATGTCAGACTTTAAAGAGGCTGTTAAAGTGAGAGGGAACGCTGCAACATCTGTCTGAGGCATCCAGAAAGGAAACTAATGAGTCTGGAAAAGGATTAAAAAGGCATTAAAAGTATTAGATTTCAGCATTTGACTTTATTAAAACCTTAAAATGGAGGACATGAAAGACAGTTTACTCTGAAAACAAACCGCAAGATGCTAAAAGAAGTCTCCATAAATCCTAAAATTTTTATCTCTTGTCTTTTATTTTATTTTTTTCCCCTTACTTACTCTTTTTTTTCTTCCTTTTTTACATTATTTTTCTTATTTCTTTTTTACATTTTTTATCTGCACAAGTTTAACAAGTAGGTACCACTTTTCTTTTAATTTCTTGAGCTTTTCTTTTAACTGCTAAGTCACTTTATTTACCAGATGTTGAATAAACTGAGATTTTACATAAATATCTGAATATTAAGTAAAACATAACAAATTGTTCAAATGGGGCTTGTTATATTTTGAAGTCTGTTGATGGATGTGAAGATGACTTAGTTTGGATGGATGGACTGATCAAGAAACTGAAAGATTTATTTTGACTGATGGATGGATGAATGCACAGTAGCTTCATTTCTCCCTCTTTCTGAATTTTTATGGTTTCATATTTAAAGCCTGGCCACAGATATCAACGATAACATCTTTAAAATATTAAATATAATCAACATAAAATAGATTATGATCATTTTTCTGTGTCTTTCTGCGTGGGATTGACCTTGTTTTGTTGTTCCCTTTGTGAATAACCCGCGGCAGTTTGCTGTTTCAGCCACAAGGGGGCAGTGTTGCTCTCCCAACAGCTCCTCCGCTGACCCAAAAAGAAAAGAAACTAATGGAGACGTGTTAACTCCTCAAAGTGCACAGTCATGATAAGTTTGGAGTGTAAACCTTTCCAATCTAAAGTGTGAAGGTTGTGTCCCTGCTGTGCTTACAGCAGACAGCCATTAGTCCCTGGAGGTCACTTTTCCTCAGCCACAGCGCAGGAGGACGGGGATGAGATCCCGCTCAGTTTGTCTTTCCTGATCGGGATTTTCTTTTACACATGCTGAATTTCTCATCGCTTGTATTTTATTTTATTTTATCTGTAAAGTGTTAGAAAGACAGCGTCTCTACCAGGAAGGAAGCATAGAGGTGCGTGTTTTGACTCCTTAAAATCCCGGAATCTAATTTTTTTTTCTCTCCTCCAGCCTGCTGAAGTAGAGCAGCTCCACTTCCCCAACTTTTCTTCTTTTTTTTTTTTTTTCCTCCTCCCGCTTGAGCTGTAAACTGTCCGACATGGCGTCTCTGTACCAGAGATTCAGCGGTCAGATCAACACCAACAAAACCTTCCCCGAGCCCCCGGAGGCGAGCCGCCTCCTGGGACGGGCCGGCGACCCGGGGGACAGGCCGGCGGAGAGCCAGCGAGCCCGGCTCCAGCCGCAGCGCCGCCGCCGCTGCGAGGACGAGGACGTAAGAAACTCCTCCTGGTTGAACCCTGAACGCGTTTCTTTACGTTTCAATCCGGTTTATGGTTCAATATGTCTGATAGACGGAGTCTTTATTGTGACTTTTAAAGGTGAAGTTGTCAAACTACGGTGCGTCATCGCTTCAATTGGCGGGATTACCTGTCAATGCGTGACGTGTCAGTTACGCGTCAATGCTCGGTCGCTTCATAAAGCTTTTTATTGGCGCGCCAGTGGTAAAAGCATATGATTATATAGGTGTAAAATCTGAGTCTGCTTCAGGAATGGGGGTGAAAATCCGGATGAATCCCAACAGGCTGTTGTTTAATCTGCTGATGACCTAGTTTGTTTTCCCCTGCATGCCTAAAATAACAAATATTAAATGTTTTAGCTCATATAAGTGATTTGCAGAGCTCCGGTTTTTCTAAAAACAGGAAATGTTACAGGAGAGAGAATAATTAGCGCTGTCCAAGGTACTGAAAATCAGGAAAGGTTGTGGAGAACTGAACAGGGACGCGAAGATCCTTCACCTTAAAGCAACATGAAGTTCAATAAATATAATACAACTGGATGATTTTAGTTATTTTAAAGATGTTACAGATTCTATTAATTACAATAATGACAAAAAATATTACCTAATACCCTAGTTTTTGTCACTCTCTCTCTATTGTGACTGTTCATGAACTCACTTCTTAGTACAGGAGTGTCCAAAGTGCGGGTTGAGGGCCATTTGTGGCCCTGAGAACAATTTTGGGCGGCCCTTGCCTGAAATTGGTTAGCCAGTTCAGACAGTTGATGCGGATCCACATTTAAAATCAATGTTGGTGACATTTGTACATTTTGACCAGCTAGGCTGGTCAAAAAAAGATACAATTAAAATCTTAAAATGGAAAATGTAATGTGCAACACAAATTATTCACCAGGGTTTTACTAAAATGGAGACTTGTTTGATAAAGCAAGATCTTGTGGCTAAAAAGATACAAAAAAGATGAAAAGTTTAGCATATGGTTGATAATTTTTAATCTGGCAAAGCTGCAAAGAGCTGCAGATATCTGACTGCTTTGCATATTTCATTTAAATATTATGCGCCTAGTTTGTTTATTTAGCAAGTAAAAATTAAAAATACAATAGTTTTTGTGATTTTAAGTAGAAGTGTGGCCCCTGGAGTAGTTTCAACTTGATATTTCTTTGGCCGCTATGCCAAAATGTTTGGACACAACTGGCTTAGGAACAATAATATGCATTTTGGCCACATTTGTAATGCATTTACATAATATTTAGAGATTTTAATACACCACCTAGCTAAATAGTTAGCTAAATTTGCTCTTATTATCACATAGCTATAAGACGAAGCTTCACCTGCTGTTTTCATGTATTAGCTAGAGTTAGCGATAAAGATATATGTATAAAGCTCTCATCAAGCACAATTTGGAAAAATTTAAGATATTTACTGCGATGAAAAATTCAATGACAATGTCAAAAAGTCCTAATTTGTAATCTTTTATTTTTCCTGTTTGGATGCAAAATGGTGTATAGAAGCATTTAACAGCTGGAGAAAGAAAATAAATCCAGGAGCAGTAGCTCATTGAAACAAGACAGATATACGTCATTAAATGAGAAACTTTCTTTTATTAATGAAATGAGATTTATGTTTTGTTAAAACGAGATTTGTGGTGAAATTAGATTTAAATTTAAAGCTACTGCTCCTTAATTTCTCTCCCAGGTCAACGCTGTGCTGCTGCCAGAAAAACCTCAGCTAGTAATTAAACGGCAAAACGTTTACGGTCTGATCTGAATTGTTTAAATGTACACTAGCATTAACACTGCAGCACAGCCAGGTAGCACAGGAAGCTAGAAAAGCAGTGCAGTAAAATTCCCAAGCATCACTACTCCAACATAAGCCTAAGACAATCACTTTAAGGGGCTAACATTGCTAGCTGTAGCGCTGCAGTACAGCTAGCCAACATAGGAAGTTAGAAAAACAGCAACTATGATTTTAGACTTAATCTATGATGGATTTTAGTTGTAGTTAGGTTGAATATAATTAATAAAGGTAATTTTACTGAACAAAGTTCCTGAGTCTACTCAAGCGCACCCCTAACTTCCTCTCTTCATTCAAAACTAAATGCTATGTTGCTAGCATGATTTTTTTAAATATTAAGTTTAAGTGACGGTACAAGATATTTAAGAAAAGAGAGGAAGGAAACAAGTTTTTTTTACATCTAGATTTTTAGTGACAAATATAATTTATTATGTTATAAAGGAGGATATCAACAGATGCTATTCTTAAAGATTAAGACCAAAACAACTTCTACGCTAATCCAATCTTGTCAAATGTTTAACATTTAAAAATAACTTTTTTTTCTTTTTTTTTATATAATAGCTTTTGTGCCTTTAGAAATCAACTGAACTCTTTGCAAATACAGATTTTGTTTTCAGAGAATCGATTTAGCTTGAAAACGTAACATCACCATCCGTTTCTGTTTTGGCTTTTTGATTTGACCCGAATATTTCTCAGACGTTTCATGCTGAAACCCAAACGTGAGCTGCTGCTGCTGCCGGCGGCCAGAGGTGCTTTGCTCCAAAGCCGCGTTGAAGGGTGCAGAAGGTAAAACACTGGTTGAGGTGTGCATGAATTTAACATGAGGTTGATTTATTGACCGGCGGTCTCGCCTTTGTGTTTGTTGGTGCAGAGAACTTCAACATGATCTGAGATCAATACAAACCGAGATGTATAATCCATGCGGGTCAGCTTAGAAGTGTGATTTGGAGCTGGGTGGTGCTGCAGTACAAAGAGTGTTTTTTTTGAAGATGCCTGTTTGTGCAGCGCTGATCACAGGATGCATTCATGATGCTAAAATCCAGTGAGTTTGTTTGTGGTTTAGAGGGGCTTTAATCAATGAGCTTTGCATTCGCACGTCTGTGATCCGGGTCAAAGCTTGGGCTTCTTCCCACTTTTTAGGCCTTAATGAGGCTGGACCCTGGTGACATTTCCACTGTGCTGTGTGAGTGAGAACCGCAGCCCACTGGGATAAAGAGCCCGTCTGTGGAGACGGTCGAAAGGGATTCTGCACGTCGTTTCTCATCGTTTTTGATCAGCTGCTAAAAGGTCACTGTGAGTTCAGAACGAGACGGAGCAGAGGAGCAGGTTGAAGTTCTGGATTGGTTTACTGAAACATCCAGAGCTGCTCTGCTGGGCGAGATTTGGACTTTGTTCACACTGAAGCCTGAAGTGACCCAATTATGACCTGTTTCGGATCTTTTCATGACAGTCTGAACAACACAGATCAGATTTTTTCGAATCCGGTCCAGACTACTTGGATATGTGGTCATAAATCTGATGCGTATCTGATGTTTTTAAATGTTAACCTGAGTCTGTACGGCGCTGGTGGCATTCATTCGACCTAAACATCATTGATACTCAACTAACTTCACTATTCTGCGTCCTGATACGCGTAACAAAAACAACAAACATGGCGAACGATAATTAAGATTAATTTGCTAATATGCTGATTCCAGTCGAACAACAACTTTAAAATCGTAAGATATGCTCCACCGTTAGCATCCATGTTTACTTCCGCAAATACTGAGCATTTCTTCTTCTTGTTGGCGGTTGGCAATCAACGTATTTATGTGCAATACTGCCACCAACTGGAGTGGAGTGTCGATCAGGAAACTGTGTGCACTTTCTTCTTCTCTTTAATGGCGGTTGGCAAAACACAAAGCACGCCCTCTGCAGCGCATGCGTGACACTTTCAGGACATTTGCAGTTCACCCTGGAGATCACATACAAGTTGTTTATATTTGGAAATCTTAGCGAAAATAAAACAGAAATCCGATTTGGGTCACTTCAGGGTACAGTGTGAACCCAGCCTTAGAGTAAAGCAAGTAAAAACCCGCTGTGAGGTTTTAGGATATTTAAAATAAATTTTTTTAAATTATTTTTCTTTGCATGGTTTTAGGATTAATATCAGAAGAGAGCAGTGTTTTGGTTTGTGGCAACAGTAGGTATAAGCAGAAAATAGCAGTAACTATGTTTTTTAATCCAATTATTCTGACGATTAATTGGATAAAAAAATTAGCACATTCTGCATTTTTTCCTTTTAACCACATCAGCCTTTTTCTAAACAATATCAGAAATACACTAACAGATGCAAATACACAAGTGATTCCTTTCTTAAATAAGAAAATCAACATTTTATTGCCTAAAATGCAACACAGCACATTTGTAGCAAAAGAGGAATTTACAGCTAAAAGGAAAATGCTTTTAACATCAACATGTGAAAAACTTAACGTCAGTACAGTGTAGAACTGAACTGTTTACTATTTTTGGATTTAACAATTAATAATTGGATAGAAAAGGAGCTTGACTGGAGACAATTTATTGAATTTGAATCCGGTGAAGCTAAAAATATGACCCTTAAGGAGTTCTGGGTAGAAAATATTTACAGACAAAAGTGTTTGTTTTTTTATCTTGAATGCAGTTTTGACTTAATTACTTTTTCTGACAGCATTGTTCTTCAATCAAATTGCCTTTTTCAGTCTGCATACTCTATCTAGAGATTATTTGGATCCATTCTCATCACAACAACACAGTTCCTAACATCTTGTAATGTTATTTATTTGAAATATATAAAATGCATGAGATGTTGCGACAGTAGGAACTTCAGAATGAAGCATAACGCCAGAAACAACAAACAAAAGGAAACTATTTTAACATTAACCAAGCCAGCTGCACAATCTGATATATAATCAAAACCTCATGACACCAAAACTGAAGGAAGGTCTGTCTTAAAACACTCCGTTGTTTTTTAGCAGTGTGTGTTGTCCTCAATGTTATCTATTTTATGAAGAACCATTTATTCATAAAATGTTTCCCTGTTGTATGTTGCCTGTTGTAATGGAAGTTGAGTTTTTTTGGGTTTGTTTTTTAGCTTTTGTGATATTATTAACAAGCTTTTCCCAGTTGTTAACCACCTTGTTGTTATGGTTACGGATCGTAACGAATGACCCGAAGTACAAAACTCTTTTCAGTTGCATAGCGTCCAAAACCAGAGAGTGTTATTGTCCAAAAAAAGTAATTTTTCTGCCAGAAATGGAAGAATTCATGTTTTTTTTAAAAGGAAAAAATGAGAATAAAAGCAACAGAAATGTTCCTCTCTTTTTCTTAAAAGAATTACAATGAAATACTGTGAAAGTGTATGTGTTTCTTCAATAAACACATGAACTTTCACATGTAAAACACAGAAGCTTCTCTGAGGTTAGTAAAAATCAGATAAAGATTTGATCCCTACATCAATATTCCCTAAATCAACATTTAACGAGGAAAGATGTGGCGGTGATGGAAAGCAGTCGTCAATAATAATGGCTGGCAGCTCTCGGTGTAACTTTTTACAAGGTAAGAAGACTAACGTTCATTTACTTTATAAGTAAGTGTGATTAGAAAGGTATCAAATATCGCATTGTGGAGAAACTACGCATCTAACTGTAACCATGGAGACAGTGCCGCACCGTCATGTAGCCTAGCATGTATGGAAAAAACTGGTTAGCATCTCATCTTTTGTACGTTTTTAATGTGCTCCGGTTTAAGAGGAAACGCCGTTTATGACATGGAGACATACTGTAAGTCATGCGGTGTGAATTCAGGTAAAGTCGTTAATTTAATCAAAACATCAGGACGGAGGAGGTACGGGTCGGTTTCTAAGCTAGCTGTTCCCAACTTTTGTAAACACCGCCGTCTATGAGCCCCAACCAGGTGTGTTACGTTCACGGACAAATTAGCTCGACTCTAACAAGTAGAAACCACGAATAAACTGGAAAAAACAACTTTTGGAAAATAATTTCAGTCGCTCTGTTCAACACTCCCGTCCCTCACTTCCTACATCCATCATGGTGCCTTGAATGATTTAGTGACGTAGCTGCAAAGGGTCCATAAACAAATTTGCAACCTATTTCTTCTGCTTTTGTTGAGAAAATAAAGGAAAAAGGATCATATGTCAGGAGATAAACATAAGACTGTTTATTGATTATTTCTTGTGGTAAACTGAAGTTTATTCTCCGCTCATCTTCAAGGACATGTCTGCATAATTTTTTTTGTTGCACATTTAAACCAGCTGCTGCTTTTAGTCGTTTTGATCACAGATGTGATGTTTTAGCTGCAGTAAAAGTGGAGAATTACATCGTTATCATATCAGGTGTGTTGGTTGTATTTATGATCATGTAATAAGTTGCTGCTTAGTGCCGTTTGATGAATTGAACAAACCAGAGAGATGAGTTTTTCTCTCTCATTATCGCCTCTGTTGATCCTTTGTTGGCGTAATCCCTGTCTGCCGATACGTCTGATAGCGATCTCAGGCTGAAATCCGCTTTGATTGTCATTCCAGGCTGGTGGAACAACTCATTAAGTTTTAATCAAACACCTCTTTATGTGGATTTATCATCATGACGTCCAGAAAAAAAAATGTTTTCCTCATTTCCCAACTTTTGATTTAAAAGTAACATAATTGAAGCTGGTGGTTTTACAGAGACATTTAAAACAAGCACAGGACACGAGGAGATCTTTACTCTCTGCAGAAAAGCCTCCCGGTCCCCGCGGCGTGATTTCCGTTGTCTCCACAGAGGCGTTGGAACAGGAAGCGGATCCGTTTCCTCGTGTTTGTGTCGACTCCGATGGGCAGCGCCATAACGAGACTCGGGAGGGATACGGCCCGGAATCGCACCTTGAACGCAAGAGGAGATGGGATTTGTCATTTTGAGTTCTCTCTCTCTTTCTGGGTGTGTGTGTGTGTGTGTGTACGTGTGTGTGCTGCCTAACGATGGCTTTGCTCCCAGTCTTTGCATTAAGAAAAATAAATGGAGCAAAATCAAAAGAAGAGATTAAGATAAACTCTCGCTTTGAGAAGCAGTTTGCAGTTTTTCATTATAGTTTTCAGCGTGTTTGATAGTTTTTCTGAGTTATTATTTAAATAAATATTCTCTAGTTTTTGTTTAGTTTTTAATAGAGTTAGTAGTTGTTTTATTTTTGATTGAAATGCATTAATGTTTTTGAATTCTGCACCTAAAAATGAACTAAAGTATTGCATTGTGATTAGGTATGTATTGATTAGACGCCATTTTGCGGACTAGCGTAGCGTAGCAGCCAGGAGGAATATGGATCGCTGTAATTTGCTGAGAATTGTGGGGACGAAGGGAAGAAAAGAAAAATCTATTTCATATCAGTTAAAAAAATATAATACATAGATTCACAAACACAAAAATTGAGGATATTATCTATGATTTTATATGTTTTAGTTAGTTTTGTAAATGCACAGTTTTATTTTTTTCCCTATTAGTTAAATTTTTTAAATTTCAATTAATGAAAATGTTTCAGTTTTTGTTAGATTTAGTTAACTAAAACAACTAACTAAAACTTGGCTCACACAAACAGAGCAGATGTTTTTTATTTTATTTTGGGGTTTGAATTATGAGCTGGACAAGTTAATAAGCAACACAATATCAGATTCTGGGTTTATCTGAAAAATAATAAACATGGCGGACTGTTAAACAAAACACTTCATATAAAGTTTTTTTATGGGTTTTTCAGCCATTTTTTTAACCGAGTCAGCAGATAGTGGGTTTATTTTCTTGAATGTTATGTCATAAATAAGACATGAGAATCGGTTTTTCAGCCCAGATATTGCTTCATACCAGAATGTTTTTCCAGTTCATTGCTGAAAAATTCACTCCTCCTCTGTGAAGGCCTGCCTGTGGTGCTGTGGGACCAAATGAAACCTGCATGCAGAACTTCTCTGTGGTTCCTGAAGGTGATTCAAATGTTGGGAGGGATCCGGCCGCATGCTAATAAATGGAGCAGGTTTCACATTCAGGCTGTCTGCAGCGTCTTTCCCTGAGCTGGAAGACGGAAACGGAGACAGGCAACATTTTGTTCCGATCGTTCTCCACCTGATCTGTTGAATAAAATGCTGCTGAACAGAATAGACAGGCGTGTTACCGCTAAAGCTATATGTCTTTCTTTTTTTCTGCAAGCAAGAAGATTAACATTGCTGTTAGGAACATCCACAGAGACAGCTTTCTGCTTGAACTGATGTCCTCAGCACCAGTTCAGAATCGGCGACAAAGAGCTTCAAACGTTTGAGCAAATGTAAACAGCAGAGTCAGGATCTGTGAAGCTCGTTTTGTAAATCTGTTCTTGTTATTTCCAGCACTGTTGGAAAGACTCAGAATAAACCAGATATGGAGGAGAAAGTCTCCATTCAGTGCAACCTGGAGCAACTGTTCTTACAACTTGAACAGTTGTAAGAAACATTTATTTTTCAGCAACCACAAATTTAAATTGTCAGCCATAGTAAAACTAAAACCTACGACAACGTATTTGTAGTAGATAGAAACAAGGGACAAAATTTCTGCCGAAAATGTCAGAAATCTTCTAGAAAAAAACAAGGAAATTTTTGAGTTTGCAAAGTTGAATAAATCCAAAAGTTAAATGTTTTCGACTTTTAAAGCTTCCAAAAATGTCATGTTTTTTTTCTAGAAAATGTATGACATTAGTCCCAAAATTTGAATGTTTTTTAGTCTTTTAGGTCTCAGAAACGGCAACATTTTTTAGGTTAATCTTAAAATTTTAGTTTTGTGATGTAAATTTACTCTTTTTTTCTAACTTTTTCTCACAAGTTTTATTGGTTTTTCATTCTCTAGACTTTTTCTCACTATAAACCTGGAGCAGTAAGGCATAAACTATCCAAACATTTATTTATTGTAAGAAATGTTGTCGCTTATCGCATGTTTTCCAGGTATTGTGCACCCTACATTCGGCCAAACATTTCAGTTTTAGTTTCATCAGGTTCAGAAATGACTTTTTCTCTCATGTGGTTCATTTAATTTAATTTATAATTTAACATTGAAGAAGAAGGAGGTATTTTTTCACTTAATGCTAGGTGGATTGGATAGATTCTTTTCCTCTTAATAAAAGTTTTCTGGCTAACATTAAAATTTGTTTAATCTGAAACATTTAGTTGTGACCAAAAAAGGTTAAACAGTTGAATCCGATGAGGTGAAAAATACTTTTTCTTAGGTCTATATGTAAGTTTATGTCTTTGCATAACATCATTCTATATCGTAATGGGTGCAATAAAAATAGTTTATTTGTGGATTTATTGCAGAATTGCCCTTTGAGAGCTTCAGAATTTTAAAATCACATAGCTTTAGGATCAAACTGCTGAAATAAACAGGTTTTTTTTGTTGTTCCTGTAGCAGAAAAGCAGAAATCTGGACATGGATTAAGCCTGATAAGCTGAAAACCAGCCGGTTCTGGTCACATGCCAAGCATCTGTTGTGTCCTTACAGAATTTGATGCTATTACGATTCTTTAACCAGCCGTTGTGTTTGCCTGCAAACAAAAGTATTTACTCTTTGTATCCTGGTCCCAATGAACTGGTCCTAATTAGTTCAGCGTAATGAGCTGCTGCTGCTGCTCGTCTAATTCCATCTGATTACAGAAACAGAATTCGCCTTGTTTTGTGTTAATTGGTAAATACTCTGAGCAATCAATAACGGCGCTGGGAGGATAGAGTCATCAGCCTGCGATCTTGATTCGACGTGACATCTGGAAATGTTGCACATCTGATGCGAGTTAGCGGTGATGAAATCCTGTCAGATTCCTCCTGGAGAAATAAAAGAGGAAGGATGAAAAATGTACGACTTGGACTCGCTTAGAAAGCCTCACCTGTCCGTCGCTGACAATGTCTCACCATCACTGGTGTTAGGAGGCTTTCTGGCTTCCAGCTCCAGATCTCTCATCCAGCTAATTTCTCCCTCATCCAAGTACCCCCAAACACTTCCTGACAAACAAACATGACACACAGGCACATGCTCTGTTTCCCCCCACATGATGAATTATGCAGCCAGCGGCGTGACAAAGTAGTGCTATGGTTTATTTATATAAAAAAAGCTTTAGTGGTCTCAACCAGGTGCACATAGTGGGGGGTGCATGTAAGCCAGCAGTGATGCAGCAGAAAATAGACTGCAGAGGCAATAATATAATAATGACCAATCAGGTGAGGCCTTACATGATTAGTTTTTCTAATTTTAGAGTAAAATTACTCCACCTAGGAAAATGTAATCAGAAAGTTAGCACAAGTGGGAGCACATATTCACCAAAAAGTTACAAAGAAAATAAAATGATAAAATTAAGATTGTACAGTAAGGACTAATTTATAACATAAGATAAATAATTCTGTATAGTTATTAAGTAGTACGTTCTGGTTAAAATAAATGAACACCATAGGAGGGTAACTAAAAATAATTATATTATTTACGGTATAAACCACTACAACAAATCACAAAACACAACTGCTAATTGAAAAACACCACATTCAAAGACACATTAATTAAGCACAATTACAAAGTTTTCTTAATTTCTAGTTGTATTTAATGATTTGTTGAAGAGGTTTGCATTTCAGAGCCGCCGTAATTTTGCCCTTAAAAAACAAAAGTAAATTGTATATTGTAGAAATGTGCCCTGATTCAAAATGTTTGCAGAAGTGGTGCTTGTAATTTGAGTTTCCAGTGTTTCAGATAAATAAATTGTAAATTGCACAAATGTTGCCCAATTTCAAAACTTTGGCTGAAGTGATGCTTATACTTACAGTTTCCTGTGTGGCAGCAGAGTACAGATTTATCCTCCAGATCGACACCATACCAGTGTCCTCTCCAAGGCCAAATGTCCAAAACTAATTGACAATATGAAGCAACCCCCTTGTGACATTTGATTACCCACAATTCAGTTCCATGTGGAGTGTGAGGAAGTTGTGAGATTGTGATTTTAGGTCACAGCAGGCGAATCATTCATAGTTTAAGCATTGTCACTTAATTGAATTGTTTGTATGTAGTTATTGGGGCAAGAGTCGGTGGATATCTGTCACTGCAGAGAAAAAGTTGCACGTATTCATTTGCTAAATTGAATATTATCATTTTGATGCCATCACTCAAAATCTGTGATAGTCTTACAGCTGCTGGGAGGAAGGATCTGTGAGAACATTGTCTAGCGCACCAAGGATGCAGAAGTCCATCACTGAAAAAGACTTTATCACACTATAAATAAATAAATAAATTGATACATTTCTCACTGAAAATATTATTCTAAAAGTATCAGCTTCATTTGAACTGCATACTGGGCCCACATATTTATTCCAAAAGGCCGAAAACGGCAATCAGGCAACGCTTTGGTCTACAATATTATATATGTTCATACATTTCAGTTTAAATCACCAGTAAATGAACAGGAGGCTACATGAGTCGATAACATTCAAACAAAACAATGACAGAACTTTATTAGCTCCTTGTTACAACTTCTAAAATAGGAATAATAGCCTTTATTAAAGCTCTCTGCCTCCCTGCTTTGTTATAAACAGAAGCGCTGGGGCTCAGTGGATGCACTCCAGACTATAGATATTTCTGAAAACAGGCCATTCATCAATAACAAGGTGGCATCATGTGTCTCACTGACGTCTGCGACTCTCCCAACTGGTGCTGCTAGTCCTCTCTGCGTTGGCGCTTCCAGTCTGGCAGCTAGCTGACGATAACAGATGGCGGGCATTAATAACTTCATCTCAGCGTAAAATGAATTCATATCCGGCCTCTTCACGAGCCGTTTTCACTGTGAGGAGAGGCAGGCAACAGGAAGGGGAGGAAGGGGACAAATTGAAGTCTGTTTTTTCTTCATGTTTTTAGGCAAAACTCCTCTCCCTTTATCCGTCACGCGTCGCCACATTATGCAAGCAGAGGCCTTAAGAGCTACACAGCCTCACTTTTATGTGTCAGAAATCCAGAGTGCTGATTTAGTTATTATTAATGACTGTACCTGGAACAAAACAGGGACAAGCCAAACTTTAAAGATCAAAAATAAAACAGGTTTGTGTGGAAAGGCATCTTGAAAAGGTTTGGTTGTGTTTGCTCATTCAGCATCCCGTCTGCTTCAGGTGTGCATCAGCCTGTTTGCAGATGTGGTCAACATGCATATTGATGTGTTTTTAATGTCAGAACGGATGTTCAGCTCGGATTGATTCGATTTGACGTAAATTACAGCATGCTGCAGGCGAGCCGAGCATATGGAGCTTAGAAAACAGAACGATTCTGCTTTTATAGCTTCCCTTGACAGATGCTCGTCTTTAATATCTATGAAATTGCTCAGAAAACCTTATGTGCATTCCAGCGTGTCGGTGTCTCCAAGACAAACCCAAATCGGTTGAAGTGCTCCTCGTGCGCCTCTAGAGGCTGTCCTTTTCCTGCTGCACGGTGAGCCCCTCTTAAAGTCGAGGGTTGAATCATATATCGTCCTGAAAGGAGGGTCTGCTGGGACTCGAGGCCAGTCATACAAAGTGAGGTTAAATCAATGATACAGAGGATGAGGGATGATGAAAGGAAAGAGCCGAGACAGAGGAACAGGGAGGCGGGAAGAGGCCGGACACTGAACGATTTTCGCCTTAAAGGCGAAAGGGGCCAGCAGAGGGAGGCTCCTGATCAAAACCGGAGCGGATAATTCGGCTGCGCGTAATTATAATGAACGATAAAATGTTCAGGAGATAAAGGAAGACGTGACCCAGCACTTTGATACAGCAGTGACCTGGTAAATTCAACTAAACTTAACCAAATGAAGATGGGAATATGTATGATCATATCAGCACTCGAGCTGTTATTGATCCTCCCTTCATGGATTTTTGTACAGAGGAAAAGGAATATTTGTTACGGCTGCAGTTACAACTCACTATCTCATCCTAATGATACATTAGTAGAAAGGTTCGCCTGCAGTTATCAATATAAAGGAAAAAAATATAGAAATGAAAGTGTCTAATTCTCTGACATGCTTCTGGGTTTGAGTCCTGTATGAAGTTTGCATGTTCATGCATGGGTTCTCTCTGGGTACTCCAGTTTCCTCCCTCAGTCCACAAACATGACTGTTGGGTTAACTGGTGTTTCTAAATTGTCATTAGGTGTGTGTCTCTGTGTGTGTGGACTGAAGCCTGGTCCCCACAAGGGGAAACGTTTTTGGGTCAGGGGTTAGATTTGGGACTAAGGTGTGAATTGAGTTTTGGGTAGGGTTAGAGTTAGGTATGTTCGGGTTAGGATAAGGTTTAGGCTGTAGAAATGAATTGAAGTCAATGGAAAGTGTGTGTGCGCATGTGTGTGGTTATTTGACCTGTCCAGTTTGTACCCTGCCTCTCGCCCAATGATAAATGGATATAAAAGATGGAGGTTTGGTTTTCAAAGGCTATAATTAATGACAAAAGCGACATTTCTCTCTATGCAGTTATCTTATTTTATAAAAGTTTTAGTCAATATCGTGACGTTTTTCAGTTTTCATCAGCCGAGTTTAGCTTGAAGGCAAAAAATATTTAATTGGCTCAACTTGTAGGCTGCTCATAAAACTGGAAGTTTGCTTCTTGTAATTAGATTTACTTATAATTGGATTGAATTCAACTCTTAGCTGGATTTGATGAGCAGTGGAGGACTAGATGCTGCCTTAAGATAGCGATGTCCTGTGTGAACAGCAAACGACCTAAACGTGTCCTGTAGAGGGCGCAGTAATGTCAGGAGAGGTGTGAATGCGTCATCGAACTCTGAGGACCAAAAAGGCGAACTCTGGTCTCAGTTAAGCTGAAGTGAACTCTGGCACATTTCGAATGCATATGTGAATCCCAAGTGGACCACAGACTGCTCCAAAAGCAGGAAAGGAACTTTAGCTCATTGCATTCTGGGTAAGTGCAACCTAAACAAACACGCAAGAGAAAGAAAGGGTTTTTTACCAAAGACAAAAGAGAAATCCTACAATTGCTAAAATCTCACGCCACTTCCGTTTTGTTTATATTTCGTCAAAAAGGAAATTGTGTTCACTGTATTCTTCTGAGTTTTTTGTCGTTTTCTTCAGTGGTTCTTATTGCAGCGCCCCCACAGGCAAGGAGGGGAACAGGTCTTTCAAAGGGTTTGGTTTGTTTAACACAGTGCAGTGTGAAAGTGAAGCAAACATTGCAATCAAACCGAGTCTACCAGACTATCAGGAGAGAAAACACCCTTGAAGAAGCTAAAGTAAAACACTTATTTTCATTTTTTATGAACAGTCAACAGTAAGTCTGAACAGATCAATGGAAATGCAGCATTCTATGATAGATTTTTTAAGTTCAAGCTCTAGCTGACCCAACTTCACACTGAGGGGTACGTCAGCAGCAGAAACACTGGAAAGTCACTAAAATTGTTGGTTCAGTTCAGTGGGAGGAGTAAATCACACAATCATGTCTGAATCGGTGTAACTTTTCAAGATTGGATCCTATGATAAACGAGAACTGAATACAGCTTCAATTACAAGCTCATTCAATGCTTTGGTATGCTTGGGTTTGACTTGTGATGGAGAAAAGGCAATAACTTGCACAGTAATCTGCAGTCATTATGTATTTAAGTGTCTCAATAGATAAAGGCGAGTCTGACTGTAAAGGGCTTTTTTCTCTGGATGATGTAAATCCTGTCCATTTAACAGTCACTTGCATACCCCGCAAAGAGCCAGAAAGGTACACTTCCCTGTACTACAGCTTCAGGAAATGAGATTCACATTGACAGCTGCGTTTTAGTGCAGAGGCTCAGATAATGTTGCACAAGTCAAAGTGCATTACTAGAAGTAACGTCTCCTGCATCCTGCAGAAATAGATCCAGTCTTGGTAATTGATGTTTTTTTTAACAAGTTCTTCCTTTGCGCTCTCAGCCACTCTTATAAATAAGGATAAATAAATGGAAATATGAAAATTGTTTTAATTTATGCGATTAATTGGTGTATTGTTTATTGTGACATGCCCAGTTGTAACACGTGCAGGATGTAGAGTAGCATTGTGCTGCTGGAATAACCAGGACCGACTAACAGATAATCGTTAGTAAAACAACGTAAAAACATAAAGTCTTACAAAGATGAAACCAGCGCCTTTTAAAAGAATCAGAACTACAAAACTATTTACTTAAAATAAGCTTCTATAAATAGGACAAAGTTAGATTTGTCTTATTTCAAATGTGCTAAGATAGTTGCAAAAATGTTTGGTAAGGTTTTGTTTTTGCAGGTAACATGTACAGTCCTTTTCTGCTTTGGCTCAGAGGAGACAACATCCGTGATTTTCAAAAATAATTTGAAATTGTACATTGAGAAACTTTTTGAAGTGGTCAACCTTCCCCCATCCTTTCAGTCATGACCTGTTTCCAGTTAACCTGTTCTCCTGTGGAACAGTCCAAACAAATGTTTTATGAGCATTCCTCAACTTTTCCAGTCTGCTGTCCCTGAGGGAATATTTGCAAAAAATGTAATATAGTTTATCTGTTTTACATTAAATGTCTTGTCTTTTGAGGGTATTCCATTGAGTATAGAATGAAAATTAAGTTTTTATTTGTTTATCACCACATCCCAACTTCATCGGAATTGTGGAAACAGTTTTAGTACTTAATTTTATTTTAATGAAATATTACAAGCTTGCAGGAAGGAAATATGTAAATATGTTTTTAATTAAACCTCTTTTTAAAGCTGGCTAATTTTCAGATTTCATCATTAATTTCCAACCAGGGCAGCCTTGGTTTTGCTTTGACTCTGTGGTGATCTGCAGGGTGTTAAAGAAGAGTGGGAGGTCAGAGACTGAGGTTTGATGGTTTCTGTTATTTGAGAGAGCAGAGATTATTCTCAGCTCTCTAATTAGAAAAGGCAACAATGTTTTCAGACAACATAAAGCTTTTTTCTTAGACCTCAGAGAATTCATTAGGCCAGAGATCTTCATTAGGCCAGAGATCACTCAAATCCAGACTTTCCATTTTATTATAGATATCAACATCTGGCTCAAATGATTTGAGGTGAGTAAAAGAAAAATATGATGATGGAGACAAATGCTTCATTTAGGTAAACAGCTTCAATCTGTAAATCTGCCACTGTTACAAATTTTGACGGATGGAAATTATTGCGATAAACAATAATGTTGGTTTTGAAACCATTTTCAAGAAATATAGTCATAATGCCATAACAATGCAAGTTCACTCTCTCAAAGACTAATAAACCAAAGGCAATTTAATTATCCAAAAGAAAACAAAAAAACAATAAACAATGAGGAAATAAAAATGCAACTGAAGCCGTAAATGGATTATGAAGTCTCTCTCTAAACAAAATTGAACTTCAAAAAATATTAATTATCAGAAAGGAAGTTATCAGCTCATTTTAATTGATCATGCATCTTTTTTTTTTTTTTACGTATGTCAAGTTTTAATTTAATTACAATTTAATTGAAATATTGGACATTAAATTGGGATTTATTTGAAATACTTTAGAGCATTTATTTGCTTTATATCATTGAAATTACCAATTGTATTTATTATTACTGAAGATTAATTATGTCTTAAAATAATAAATATTAACTCATTTTCTGCTAGTTTCAGAACGCCATGGCCGAGGGGCCCATCTAAGACTATTCTGCCCCGGGCCCAGAAGAATCTGTCAGCTTCTCTGCACATATGCACAACAGAAAATCTGCATTTCTCTGTAGCTTTATTTTTGTTCTTTCTTTCAAACTTTGCTTTTACTCTTCAATAAATCCTCCTGGTTCTCTCTGGCTTTTAACAGCACCTAACATCAATTACTGAAATCTTTGGGAGGGAGTAATGCGTTTATCTTTGACGCCAGAGCGGAGAACTGGGCTGCAGTTTCATGTTTCGGATAAGAGGTGGGCTGGGAGAATGAAATGTTGGGGCTAAAATGTGAGGCTCGCATTCAGCTGTAATAATGGTGCAAGGCTTTCGCTAAACAAAATGTTGACATGTCGCATTTTAACGGTCATTATAGAAGGATGGAAAATGGCCAAGGAGGAGAAATGGAGTTATAATTCATATTATCTAAATATGCAAGCAGCATTTTATTTATTTGACCTCCTTGATTTATTTTCTTTACATTATACTTACTGTATTCAACTTTTCACCTTTTTTGTGTTTTTTTTTTTCTTCTAAAAACATGTGGCATAAAACTGAGATCAGGTCTTTGGGTTTATTATTAGTTATTAGAAATGTAAACAGAACTGGAAATAACATCACAGAATCACCAACATGAAGAACTGTGATTTTCACCAAATTAAAAGACAATTTTTTTTCTCACTTTCTGAAGTTAAATCAAACCTAACTTCTTGTTTCAGGTCAGTTATAGTTACCAATCCGTTTTTTGTTTATTTTTTTTGTAGAGTAATTGTTCTTCGTTGCTGTGTGGCATTTTATCCCACGTTGGTACGTAAACGTTTCACCGTTGACGATGACACTATCTTACATCTTCAGCAACGTTTTTAGAAGCTCTTTCACTTTTGTTGTTTAAATAACGTTAAATACTTTTGGAGTAACGTTCCACATGTAAAACACTTCCCAGGCAACAATCCAATATAATTTACACATGTGAATTGCATCTAAAAGGGATGCAATTCATCCCGAAATGTTTTTCACATATTACCATGTGATATTAAATAAAAATTAGATAAAATGTGTGGGAGAATACACCACAGTAGGTGTACCTGCTAAGATTTGCTTTTTCGTCCGCCTGCCATATTGGATTTAAAAATGTTCTTGCACTTACAGTGGATGACCAGTAGTTGGCAGTGTATTGTATGACACACTAGTCAGTGGTATGTGTGCATTTATAACATAAAATCTACAAGAAACACAAGAAAATGGCTAAAAACTTAGTTGGAAAAACCTTTCACATGTGAAACATTTCCTTGATTGTGTTTCACATGTACAAAAGTAACAAAATAACAGTGAATTGTGTGTTTTACATACTTCACATTTCTTGTGTGATTTATTTTTACATGTGTGAGGCCACATTCACAGAAAACAACATAAAGTGATTTATGCACAAGTGGGTAAATCACTAACCCTAACCCTAACCCTAACCCAAGGTAAAAATAAAGAATATTTCACTTATTTTTACATGTAATCATAAGTTGAATGGAATAGGAAACGCATCAACAGCATACTTAATCACATGTGGAAAATGTGACAATTTCACTGGATTTTTCTGTAAGGGAAATGTAATCACCTGGTTTTTAATGATATGTGGAGTCATTGATTTTGCTCCCATAATGGATGAACCTGGTGTTATATTTCACTCTGTTGCTGCGAAAGTGTTGAGCCCATATTTCTGTTGTTGTTCAGATAAATTTCCAGCAGCTTGCTCTTTTCTAAAAGCGGCAGCTTCACATGCCCCGTTTGTTAACAAGATCCTGTTTTGTCCCTGTTTGTTTTACGACTTCCTCACAGACTAGAATTGCTCCCCTCTTCCTTTTCCATTGACCCGTGCCGAGCTCCTGAATAGAACCAGGAATCCTGATCATCACCAGCGCACCGTCCTTCCTTCCTCTGATCTATTTCCTTTTTTCTTCCCCACCTCTCCTCATCGCTCACCTTTGCCGACCCGTTGTTCTGTTCAAGGGCACCGGCCAACTGAAGCGTGACATTACATCTGCGAGCTTGCCTTTTGTCCGAGACACAGGCTCGGGTCGTGGCTGCGTATTCCAAGCTGAAATGAGTCGCATTGACCAGAATGTCTTTGTTCAGCTCTTGTTATGCTGGACTGCTGCGACTCGCCTCGTTCCCTCTCCTAAAGCTCTTATTTTCTTCATCTGTTCAAGAAAGATGGTTCAGAAAAGGAACTGAAAAGTGAGAATATGTACAGTAGGTAAGCCAGTGTTCGGACTGGTTTAGATCAAGTTTATGAAAGAAGGAAGCACAATCCTGAAGCCTGCCAGAGATGGTATGCAAGTTGTAGGACAATGTCCAGTTAAGCTGTTGTGTATGAAAATGGGTGAATTTTTCTGCCATTAATTGAGAAAACACATTTTCAGTCTGAAAGCAGAACTTCATGTTTTTCTTCTCAAAACTTTTAATGTTTGTACTCAAAACTTGTCTCTACTCGGAGCAAACCTTTCTGCTCGCGCTTGGAACAGAAAAGTACCGTTGCTTAGCAACCTCTCAGCCAATAGAATGAAAGTGTTGTACTAGGTGCGTTTGTTTCCTTCTAGTGGGTGTGCCTGTGCGGCTACTATAGATAGATAGATAGATAGATAGAATGTTGTGACTAAGTTGTAACACTTTTGGTTCTGTGGATCCATTTTCTTTGTTTGGGTGTACAAACTCCTTCCTAAGATCAGTAGCGCACCCCTGGCGGATATTTAGTGTAATACTGAAAGCGGTTGTTTCTCCCTCCATCCAGAGGGCGGCGCAGGTTGCTACAATTGGTAGTATCCAGAAAAATTCTTCCATAGTTTTGAATGGGCAGTAGTTTTAAAAAGCACTGAATGTAGCAGCAGATGCACTGATTGAGAGTGGCGTCGTACAGGTTCCTCCAAACAGCCTTTAATTCAACAAAAGAAATCCGTCCTGACAAGGTTTGCCAAGCATGAAAGTGGATTGTTTGGGTTTTGGCCTCTGTCTTTTACCCTTTCAGCTCTGTTGTTGTAAAACTTGAGTGAGGCATTAAAGGTGCTTGTGGTAGAAGAGGAAGTTTTGGCCATAACTTTACATGAAATCACACCTTGACCATTCTGTTACTGCAGCTGGTTTATGCTTGTTTAAATAATTAACTGGAAAAATGAAAAACTAACAAACTTTACAGCACATTAGTGAATAACTACTGTCTAATTAACCATCTGATTACCTCTAAGTGCTCTTACTTTTTTAATGCCTGGTCAAGTCTGTTCATTTTTAACACAAAAGAAAAAATAGGCTGGATCATTTGTGTTAAGTGAAACCATTTATTTTTAGTAGCCTTCCTCTTATTCATGGGTAAACCACAGATGTGCATGATTAAGACTTGAAGTTTGATCAATATTGATGTGCCAAAAGATTATTGAAAAGTTTTGTAAATCCTGGTCAAATAAAAAATGGGATTGCTTTTGTCTAATGGAAGCTTCTAGTTACGATTAAACTTGTTTTATTGAAGGAGCCTAAAGTGACTAAATGTTGTATTGAGCGTGTGTCAGAACAATATTGAGTAAGCTTGTGTGCGATTTAAATTATTATTCATTCACATAGATATATGCGCTTCAATCAATCTCACTTCATGCGCAGATTATTCACTGTGCGCTCATGTTTGTAGCACAAAAAACACCATAGAAAGGGAAAAGAACAGGAAAACGAGTGAGAATTATTTTACTGTTTGACTATTTTTTTAAATGAACTACTAAAGCAATACTAAATTGATAAACAAATGACTAAAAGATAAATATGAAAGCAGACATGAGAAATGATCCCATGTTCAGTCTGTTAAATCTGTCCTGCTTCAAAAAGGATTTACTTGAAACAGCAGTTTTAGTCTGATTGTCTAAAATAATATGCAGTTTAACGTGAAGATGTTCTGCAGACTGTTGAGTATTTTTGATTTTACAGTTTTTCTCAGTTGCTTTGGTGTATTTCTCATGTCACCATTAACATTTGCAAAACAGCTTTAGTGTATTTCTTAAAACAGATGGTACACACTGCAAAATCTGGAAAAATGGTCAGAAAAGGCATTAAATTAACAAATTTTAATATTTGTCTTTGTAATAAGTCAAGCAATGAAATTAGGACTATTAGTTTGCGCTTGCCGCACCAAGATGGCTAACAAAGACTCTGCTTGAAACAACTAGGAACAATCATCCATACATTTCAGAAAAGTACAGTGTTGCAATTCAGCTTGTAATTTGGACTTTTCTTTGAAACTACCAGCTAATATCTGGTTTTTAGAACCAGATATTTGTTCTGAAAAGGTAGCCTGTAAGTTTTGACCAAGTACCAAGAAAGTACCTGGTAACAAAATGTGACTGGTTCCGTTAGAGTACTCTGTAAAGTTTTGGAATATAATGTGTTTAGAGCCTTGTAAACTGCACATTCTGGAAAATTACCCTGTAGCATCTTGAAAAACTAGAAATGAACAAGTTACAAGATCCTTCCTAAAACCACCCAGGTATGCACCCTGGAAGTAATGGTGCGTTCACACCAAACGCGTTCAAGTTCGACGTGTGCGCTTTGAATGCAGACCTTTGGCATTTTGCTCTACACTCAGCGTTTTGTGCGTCAGGCGCGTCTGGTTTACATTCAAAGTCTATGTGGAGGCGCTTCAAAATCGCTCTAGCCACTGTTTTCTGTTGCTGCCCTATTTGTCAAACTCTTCAAATCACGATGGGCCTTCAACACGGCTTACACATAGACTTTGAATATAAACCAGTCTCGTGAATCGCATTTGGTGTGAACACAAGACTGAGAACACCAATCAAAGTTTTAGAAATTGCTGGGAATCTAACTCAACATGGTGCCATGTAAGTTCCTGCAACGTAATCTCTACAAGGGAGTTCCCTGTAGGTTCTACAGAAGTACCAGGAACAAAATAGGCCACTATCGCTTCATAAGGCATTACACTATTCTATGATATTACCCTGTAAATTCCTGCAAAGCAACCCCCAACTTACAGGGAAACAACTTGTAAGTCCTCTGACAGTAACATGAACTGTAACAGGTCAGTCAAAACATGATGCAAGTTCTATGCATTACTGATTTCTTGTCATTCTGCAATGAATTCCCAAAGTCTTTGGGAATGTTGTGGTAGTTGCAGCTCACATGCATCCTTTAAAATAGCAGGATGGAGATGATTTACCAGTGGAAGGTAATTATGATGTTTGATGGATGTCTGCCTCACAAATGAGGGATATCATGTTATTAATGAGAGAATATTTTACCAGCCAGGTCAGAGTAGAAAGCATCTAAATTGAGTTTTACTCGGCTCCACATGCTAAATCCTGTGTTGTTGTCATCAGTTTTATCAGCAGTGTGGGTGTCCTGCTTACAATGATGAATTGAGAGCACAGAGGCAGCAGCACCGCTTCATCACAGGCCTTCTTACTGCCTCCCTCCCATAGCAGCACACAGTGTCGACGCATTATTCCCACATTTGTTTGAGTCATAGATCAAGATCTCCTGTGGCCTCTCATCAGACATTAATTTTTCCCCCTCATGTTTCATCTCTGTGGATGTTCACTGCTTTTCAACAGCTATTAATACGCCACCTTTCTGACGACCTTTCTGCTTCTCGCAGACACGTGAACATCTGTTCTGACTGTAACCAACACCTGCCTCAACACACACACACAGGATGCAGACAGCAAGGACGGCCATTGTGACTCATGGCCCGTAACAAATGACCTCGGCTCTTTTATTCGCTCCACACTGCCATCACATAACGCTGCGAGGCCGTGCCGCCGCTCGCCGTCAGAACAGTTCCCTGTAAAGGTGCTTGAAGAATTGGTCTCAGATATGAACTGAAGGAAATAAGAAAAAAAAGAAGAAATGTTGGTTTTTATTTTCGACTGAGAATATTGCTTTCTTGTGCGTGCTCGGAGCAAAGATGCCTCAGGGGAAAGAGGAGGAGAAAAGAAATAAATAACACGATTTCACATAAACAAGCAGAACAGAAGATAATTTGATGGATTGGTGAAGGGTGGTGGATTGAGTTTGTTTTCCAGAAAGTGCTCTTGGATGCAGTTTATTTGAACACAGCCTGTGGTGGAGGGTTTAGAAATGGAAAGCTTAAAAGCAACAAACAAGTTCAACATTTTTGCAATATAGATTAGCAAGCTTTTCTTCTAAATTCATGTCCCGAGGGCATAAATATGGCATTTCTTCTACGCATTTTGCACGTTTTTGTACTTCCATTTGTGTTTCTACTGCTTCTAAAAACAGCCCAAGCACTTAAAAAAAAACAACACCCAGCTGTTTTTTGGCAATAGGTTAATGTTTTTTGGTGTCTGGAAAAGGAGCCATTTCAAAAACCTTCAGAATGTAACATCACAAATCAGCAGGCACTGCTCGTTGCCTAGCAACCCAAGCTGAGCTCTAGCACATTTGGTCAGCTTTTCTTACAACTGTACAATGGCTGCTGGAAAAGACAAGTGTTTTGCTGTTGACTTTCCATCTATAAGTCACTTACTTCTTTATTGTTGATTGTGTTGCAGGCTCCACTTCTGCTTTTCAAAGATGTACGTTTGTGTAATTGCACATCTGTTTGCAGCCATTTTACTTATTAGTGTAAATGTTGAGTTGGGTGGTGTGGGCAAGAGCAGCTTATTTGGATTTAAAGTGACAAGACGCCCTGAAACAGCTCACTCTGAAAGGAACTCAAAATAGGCAGAACTGAGAATAAAATCTCATCTAAGAATGATTTTGTGCAAAAAAATGTAATGAACATGTTTTGTAAACAGTTCAAGGAAGCATGATAGGCCACTTTGACGTTTGTAATAGCAGCTTCATTATTTCAGGATGTTATTAATTAACATCTGACCTCTGCCATAACCCTGAAAATGTCTTTTGTAGGGTTGTGATCCAGAACATAAGCCCAAATCAAGTCAAAGGGTTCACCAGACACACAGAAACATTCGGGGGTTGAAATTTCTTCACTTCTGTTTGAGCAACGTTTGAAAACAAAACTTTTTTTTTCTCATGTTTTATTCAGATGGAAAAATCTGAGCGTTCTCATTCCTAAAGCGGAGTCATCCCCCTGGTATTTGGCTTCCTGATGTTTGGCTTCAGAGTTACATTTTCTGATAACAGAGAACAAAACTGGCTGCTTGTTAGCTGCCAACTTTGCAATATCGAGTGTCCTTGAATGCCCCACCAAGGAGAGTTGGCAGGAAGAACCACTCTGGCAGCTTGAAAAACATACGATAAGTCCTGACTAAAAGGCTGAGAAATAAAGCTTCACATGTGGTTCACTCTTGAACAGGTTACCACTGAGAATATCAATGAACCCATCTACAGATGTAACTACATCCATATGCTTTGAGATGCTGTAAAATGTCAAATTAGAGTCATGATTTCATATTTAAGTCCTCTCCCTTGGGGACTCTGTAATGAGATGGTTATTAACTGATCATAGCGTGTTGTCGGTGTGATTCCAGGGCCATCAGGGGAAAAGGATTTGTAAATGAGCTTTGTGGAGCTTGGGCCTGTAAGGGCCAGATTGCTGCGCCGCCGATGCTCCCTGGTGATAACCGTTTGGCTTGTGTCGGCACCATTTACAAAGACGCACAGCAGGAAACACGCAGGGACTCTGGGACATGTGCGAAACTTTCACACCTTCACTTAGTTGCTTTTCTTTATTTGTACGGATTTTGAGCGTGTTTGGCCTCGCGGGCATTGCATCTTCTTGGCTTGTGATGTGAAGGGAACTAAAGCGCAGACGGGAGGTTAATGGCTGCCTTCGGCTCAGGCAGCGCCTCGGCTTGCTGGGGTGCGGTTACGCTGTCTGCTGGAGGATGGAAGCCATCCCCAGCGGGGTTTTCTCCCTCAGGGGCGAAGTTGGAGCGCTCTTCCTTCAAAGTCAAGGCAGGGACCTCCCTGGTGATTTCCCTCGGTTTGCGTCTCCATTTTGATCCATTAGTAATCCTTTTCTCCGACAGAAAGCAGCCTGCCTGGTTTATGTGTCAGTTTGTCACCTCTGGGCTGGCGTTGGACTGGAACTGCAGCTGGACAAGTTTCTGAATTATACACACCACTGATAAATACTGTAATGTTGTATGTGTCAAAGGCAAGAAGATTGAGTGGAGTCCTGTGTTGAGAAAAAAATTCTACCAGTCTGTAATTACAGCCGTTTGTATTTTTGTTGGTTATAAGGTTTCAAAGCCAAACTAATTGTACATTTAAATGCCTAATTATCAATACTGAGAGGTCAAACCCTTACTAGAAAAATTTGATAGAAATGACATTTATTGTCTCACAAATTGGAAATTCAGGTTGAACAGCAGCATCAGAAATAGTGGCTCTTTAAGTGTTAAAAACATATAAATAAAAACCCAGTAGTATAATGTACAAGACAATAACAGGAAATACTGAGTAGTTACTAAAAATAAACATTGGATTTGTAATCCACGGAAAAAAGTTGGATGACTTTTCAAAAGATGTACATTATGTGCATGTGTGTTGAACACTGAACACAGCTGCGTATTCATTACAAATTTGTGTGAAACGTTGTCGATGTTCTGCTAATGTAAGAAAACAAAACAACAATTTCACAATTATGGTGTTTCCAATAAATAATAATTGCAATTAAAAACGCACATGATGAAGTTTAACGCAATATTAAAAAACATTATCGTTTTACTGCTTCCTGTAGTCGCCTTCTTCATTTCTGCCCGTAGTAACATCTGGTTGTTGATCGCATGACTCGTATGATGCAAAATAAAATTTTACAATGCGGTTTTATGAAAAACACTAAATTTGAAACAGCTGAACACCCAAGATGTTTGTGTGTGTGTGTTTTTTTTAAATTACCATGTTTCCATTAAGCAGATTTATTTTTTCATTCCCAGTTTGCACAATTTTAAGGTCAATGGGAACACAGCTAAAGACAGAGTATTTACAATACAGGATATCAGTGCAGAAAAACTAGTACTACTGCTAGTAGAAGTTGAGTTGCAGAAAAAATTCGGCTTATTTTTAGCCTGATTAGAAACTCAAAACAATCACTGATCATCTAGGGGAATAAAAGTGGCAAACTCATGAAGATTTTTAATATTTTGTAGAAGATGTTGTATTGTTCAATTGTGAATTCGCAGATGTGTAATAAATCTCCTTCCGTTTGGCTAGGAGTAGTGAGGAATACGAGTCCAGTGTGTTTGTTATATATTCCTTAAGTTTGCCACTTTTTATTCCCCTATAATCAGCAGGTTGAACCAACATCAACTATCTTCAGTGTGGGTGGTGCTACTGAATAAAGCCTTAAAGATAGTTTTATTCTCCCCTGTCAGGTTTTTAACAAAAGAATCTGTCAAAACTAAAAGTACAGACTTAGACTTTGGATCTAAAGATTTGAGATCTGACTTGGGCAACATTCACACTGCAGGCGAATGTGACCCACATCCAACTTTAATGGTGCATCGTTGATCGTTTCAAACCAAACAAATTCAACCCATGACTCAGTTTCATCTTGAAAAGCTTCTCTGATTATGCAGACCGATTCTGGCCAGGCTTCACTTGAAAAATTGATTTTATTCTCAGTGAGACTTTTACCTGAACCAATAAAGGATGTAGTAACATTAATAACATAAGAGGGAAGTAAATTTTGCAGCAACAACAAGACTGCCTTAATGATGCCCTTGCTTCACTGTTTATCTCTGGGATAATGATGCAACTCAAATAGCTGGTAGGCAAATCTGTGGCTATTTTGTTAATCTAAATATATCCAAGAATCTCTGAAATGGACAGATAATGAAGTTTAGCACATCAACACCCAGGTGTACCCTGCAGACGAAAATCCCTTCAAGCAAGCGTCACTTCAGCTCAGTGAAAATATGAAGAGCGGTTCCTCTAAAGCATGCAGACGGCTTAATGATGGCTGCTGCGGATATCAAAAGAAGATTTATCTTAATTTATTGGCCTTGGCTTTGTAAGAAGATTACTTCCTGACAAGACTGGAATAGTTATTATCGGACTTGTGCTGAGATGAGTTACCCCCGCTGCATCTCCTGGGTAGAGATAAGGGAGAGACAAACACATTTTAATGGTGTATAATAGTTTTTTGTGTTGTTTTAATGTGTTGTATGACATGACTGATGATGCTAGATTGGAAGTGGAGTTTATAGGGTAGCAGAGTATGATTTTTATGCAGTACAAAAATATATGTGTTGGAGTTTATACAATTTTTACAAGAAGTACACTGCAGGACTTGTGCAGCTTCACTATGATGCTATAATCAGAAAACTTTTTCACCAGCAAGTAGATATAGCAAATACCTTTGCTATATCTATACATAGTTTCAAGTAATTATATTTGAGTATATATTGAGGATATTTCTGATATTTTTAATCATTTGACAGCAAATATTGAGGAGACCATCTGGTATTTATGGGGAATCACAACTGCCTGCAAATTGCTAAACATTTATTTTCAGATCCCCTTTAAAAACACTTATAACTGCCTATTTTAATATTTAAATCGCCAAATATATTTGAATATGCATTCATATTCATAGTGGAAAATGTCTTAGCACTACCATATAAGCTAATATTTTTGTGTTTTTAAGAAGTAAATCACTTTGAACTGCCTTGTTGCTGAAATGTGCTACACAAATAAACTTGATTGATTGATTAATATCTGTCTTCTTTATTATACAGCCAATCAGCACCAAGTAAAATAAATGGCATTTCTGGATTTTCTGCTGTGCGAACAGCAGCCAGTTAGCGTGGTTTCAGCTGAAGAATAAATATGTTCCACGAAAACCTCCACAAATTGGCGTATTTTCCACAAATCATTTGGAGACACAAACTGTTGTTGCGCAACACCCCCCCCCCTCCTTTCTGTCTCTACTCTCTCACTCTCGTACTTCCTCTTCTGAGAGGGGAGATGTGCTACCAGCTCTCCGTCTAACGGGTCCATTGAGTTTCCTAAATCTGCTGGGATTTACCCTGTCCAGAACTGAAGTAAACTCTGTTTAAGCTGGTTTCGAGAAACGATTCGCCTGGTTATCTGACGGCCTACATCCAGGTGTCCCACCCTTCTTCCCCCTGTGAATTAGCCAGACTGAGCAGCCTACAGCCAACTAGTTTCACAGAGCACACCTGTTAACGGTCGCTCGTTCTCTATTTTGCAACTTGCATTTGTTATTGAACCAGGTAGGTTTTAGTGACTCGGGCGAGTCCCAAGGATGAGGTTTTAAATATGGGCTACCAGCAACCTAAAAACATTTTCCACCTCTTCCTCTCCAGAATCAAACATCACAGCTATTTTACAACCATCAAAGAACTTTAAGGTGACTCATTAACTGAATGTCCACAACATCTTTTAGATTTTCTTTATGCTAAATATTTTATTAGTAAGGCATTTTTGCAAGGGTCAGTACAGCTTAATTCAGTAGCAGAAATAATCAAATAAGTAAAATCAGTCATCTAGTCTATCTTTCCCTACCGCTGACCCTGAGAACTAAAAAAGGGAACCTTAGAGCGAGACGGACGGAGTTTGGCGTTTCGAACCCCAGACCTGGCTTGATGATGAAGAAGGTGTGGCAGCAGGAGGAAGATGTTGATCGGCGAAGGCCAGGATCTCCGCAGGTCCGATGAGCTTCTTCTCCGCATGGATGCTGAGGTCACACAGGACTTGGTGCTGGCAGGAAAAAAGGCACCAGTTCTTCTTCCTTGTCTTTGTCTTCATCTTTGTCTTTGGGGTCAGAACCCAGCCGATGAGAGAAGTGCGATTCGAAGCCACAGATTGTGGGCCAGACGGGTTGGTCTCCATGTGCAGGACAGTCTCCGGCTCCGTGGCCCCGGCTCTTCTTCAGCTGCAGAGTTCTTTGTCCATCTCGATCTTGGCTCGAAGCTGCCCGGAGGATCCAACGAACGGTTCCTCTTTTGCACCCACCTTATATAGGGTTCATCTGTCTGCTTAGACAGATGATCTCATATCCGTCACTGTCTTAAGAGACATCATGTCATGATGTCTGTGCCAATGTCTCAGGGTTGCTCAACCTCCTGTTTCCATATAAGGTGCTGATCATCTCTGCTCTCCTGTTAGTTCCCCTTTTTCCCTTCCTGTCACCTTTCACCTACCATCTTCCTCCAACATATCAGTGATGTTTAATTGCAGTTTTACAACCTTTTACACCATTTCAAGTTCAATGTCAAAATCACATTTATATCACATTTATTTTCTTTAGCTTCTCTGATTTAGCATTCATTTATAATTTTATAACCATAACTTATATCACATTTATTTTCTTCAGCTTCTCTGATCTATCATTCATTTATGATTTTATAACCATAACTTATTAGTTACTCTTATTATGATCTTAATGTGAGTTATTACAGATGTTTTTCTGAAAAGAAACCAAGAATAATACATGATTCTAATTATTTACTACTAAAGTTACAGTTACTTGTTTTTCTTGTAGTTCCCACAAATATAAGTGTAAGTATTATTACAAGTAAATCAATATTAATATAAGTATTTTACTTTGAATCTTATCAAATTATTCAAAATGTTTAGATTTAATTTTTTAAAACTTTCATGCTTTAAAATAGTCTCAGCTATTTTTATAAATCTGCAGGCTGGAAACTTCCTCTTTTTCCAGGAAACCTGCTTTTCCTGTTTAATGACTCTCTCTGACTGACTATGATTTCTTATGATTAGATAGAAAAAAGTAGAATTAAAGCAAAGTTTGCATGAGACAAAAACAACACACACAACCAGATTTATTTTATTGACACTTAAGTCTACTGTTGGGCCTTGATGTCACTTGAGTGATTCATTTTAAAGATAATTTTATTTATTATTACTGTTAAACTAAAATCTCCAGCATGGGGAAGTGGGATGAGCTCGGATTTTCTTGACACCCCCTCCACGAGGTCAGACCTTTCACATGCTGGGAGTCCATCACCCTCCTGCAGTTCGCCGTCCTCATCCCCTAGAAAGAGAAGAGGTTCGTCTGGGATGTGAAGATGCAGATTCTTCATCCTCAGTTTTCACAGAGGGCTCGGTGTAGTCATCAAAACTCCACTTCTCTTGACAGTACATATGCAAAACTATTTCCTGTTTCAGGATCTAAATGGTTTGCATATAATTTCATGTCAAATGTTTTCCATGTTTTCTCTTCATCTTTTCGCCGCTGTTTCTGTTTTGCAATTCAGGGGCTGCCGTAGCTAGCAGCTAAATGCACAAACAAGAGAAAACAGAGCTAATCAGACTGTACAGCTGTTGTTTCCCACCAACACAGCTGCAAACTTCTGATCTCAAATCAGCGGCTCACCTGCCGGGGCTCCATGCTGGAGCTCTAATGGTTGAATAAACAGTTTAGCACTGATTGTTCCCTCAGTGGCGTCTCAAACAGAGGCGTTGAATTACCTCCGCTCACCCTCCATCACCCCTCTCCTCTCCTGCTGCATCTCCACCCTCCTCCTCATTAGCTTAACCCTGTAATCATATTGGCCCTGTGATAATTGTAAGTTATTGTTTAAGAGGACTCCTCTTGAGCAGATGAAAGTTAATACTGGCCTTGCTCCCCGCCGTCCGTCCCATTAAGGCCCGCTAATGGTGATGCCATGCTGCAGAGTTTGCAGATGGCTGATCCTTGAGAGGAGGTTGTTTTTGTTTGTGGTTGCGGGAAGTGGACGGTGTAATGGTTTTGGGTGTGGCAGCTTGTGCCTGAGTGGGAAACGCCGGTGGGCTGCGGAGGCAGACGGCGGCTCGCCAGAAGAGCAGCAGTCGGCCAGCGTCAGCAGGCGGAGAGAGGCTAACCGGGCTGATCCGGACCTTCTCAAAATGATGTTCGATCATTCCATGGCGACGCCATTGGGCCTTCACAGGAAACCCTCCAAGGTGGAGACTGCCAAGAGATTTTGGAGGGTGAGTTTGATTGTTTTTAAGCGATTGGAAGGTGTTGGTTCAACCTTGAAAGTAGTTAGCTTGTGCAAGTTTGCCGGCCTTGTTCTCTCTCACTTTAGAGGTGAAGAAAAGAGCTTCAATATGAATGTTTATTAAATACCCTTGAAGATTTATAGCTGGGTTGGTTGATGTGGACGTAAAGATTTATCACAAGATTTATTTCCTCTTTAGGTAGCTGTGGGGTTGAGACTGGATGACAAATTAATCAGAGGCCCACAAACAAAAGACCTTCAAACACTTTTGCTCTTAAAATCTTGTTCTTGATGGTTTGTATTGTTTTTATGTTGGTGAATTTAATTTGCCATTTTGTAGCACTAATTTACATTTTAAGAGTGTAATTAAGAAAATTGTATTATTATTGTTATTAAACACAAATACTGCTCTTGCAAAATAACTTTGGTCAGCTGAGGTTGTTGTAAATGTGCAATACAAATAAACTTTTTTGTAATACACTACTTTTGGACAGCAGTCACAGAAAGAAACTACACACAATTTCTGCATTTAATCATATTGTCAAATTAATTGATATTCATTGATATTGTTGAGCAAAGAGTGGAGAAAAATATTAAAAATAACATTCCCAACAATGCAGACAGTCTGAACCTCATTAATTTGAAATTATTGTCAGTGTTATCACAATAAATGATAAACGATACGATAAATACCCAACTCTAATCTCTGCTGCCTGATAAAAGACTCGTTCTTATCACTCTTTTCCAATCTGACTGGCAGATTAACTTCTGGCCTTTCTGAAAAGCCGTCCTCTGAAGGAGGTTTAACTTGGATAAAACCCTCAGGAAAAAAAAGTCTGCCTCAAAGTTTGTCGTCTTCCTTAGAGGTGATCCCCTCAGGTGTATTAAAACTCAGTGAAAAATACGACCAGAGCTCCTAACAGAGTGGCTGTTTGAAGCACAGCAGAGGCCAGTCAATGTTGCATTACGGTGCTGACAGTGGCTTTAAAAGAGTAAAGATACTCTTTCTGCTGGAGGTCAAGTGCTGACTACAGAGGAGTTTGGCTCGCTTTAAAATCTAGAGTTAATTCAGAAGTGCATCTTGATCCTCACCGTGTCTGGGTTGCTCTTTGCTTTCTTTTCCTTCAGCCCGCATCAGCGCTGCTGTCTTTAGATACCCAAGAGCTTTCCCTTCACTTTAATCTCCATCACTCGTCGTGCGCGCTGGCTAAACTCTCCCCATTTCACACTGTCGACCTTTACTCTCTGCTATTTGATTTGCACTTTGCAGCGCTGCACCTCGCTTGACTCGCACTCGGTTAAGTGTCAATCTGGACAGGCGTCTGTGGACAAGAGACTCGACTCTCCTGCTCAGACCTCTTTAGTGCCTTTTAGTTGTGCTCAGTTGACATTTCTGCAATTTATGGATGCCAGGACGCCTTTGGTTTGTTTCTTTCAGGCATTCTGCTCCCAAGTTTCGCATATCTTTTCTGTTCATCTGACTAAAATTGACTCGGAGTTTTCTGTGAAGTGCTTTAGGAGACCAACTAAAACAGAAGCCGGTGTAAATTTGCAGACTTGGCGTTCGCTGTGAGTCAGGATGTGGATAAACTGCTTTTTGTTCAGCTCAAAAACTTATTTTAAAAATATGACTCTGGCTGGCATTCTGCATTAATCTGTAACAAAAGGCTTGAATGGCTGGAAAATGGACTGTCCAAGGACATGCTTTGAAATATTTCTGAATCGTTTTCCTTCCAAACATTTATTTTGTGTGAACTATGGCTTGTTAATGTTGGCGTTTGGTGACATTTTTTCATTGCCGACTTAAATTAAAACAAAGTTCTGGGAGGTATTGCTGAAGTCCTGCAACTTTTTGATCTGTTCAAAATCCAACACAACTAACAAATTATTCATTTACCTTTCATTACACACAAGTTCTACTAAATCCTACCAATAACTTAATTACATTATTCAGCAGAATACTGACTGGAGTTTGATGCCCATTTAAGACGAATTTGATACTTCTATAAATGTATCTTTCTGCGTATTAGAAGTTAACTAGAACAATAAAGTTTAGCAAGTTTTTGTGGTCCGTAAACTGATGAGTGGTGTAGAGTTCGTCATTCAAGACTTTACAATCCCAAACAGAAGTCCAGTTGACTTCTTCTCTTGTTGTCTCCTCTCATCCAAAGCACTTTCTCAGTAAAATGCAAAAGTTGTTGTCAGAACATTAATTAATTGAGCAATAAGGACATTTGAGTCACTGACGTGTTGTTCTGTATGGTTACATTTTTGGGTCGTTGTCTCTTGAACATGTTCAGAGATGAAAAGCCACATAAAGAGATGAGTCAGGGATGTAGAGTAGGTGTTAGAAAGATTAAATCGTTTAGGGCTGTCTTTATTATGTTTAACACAAACTGTATCTATTTATAATAGAATTGCACAAAATAGAATTATAAAAATGAATTCACTTAATGGAAACACGGCAATTTCCGGGGGAAATGTTTTATTTTTTAAAAATATTATATTTATTGAATTTTATAACATAAAAAAATAAGGGTTAGTGATACATTTGACATAAGATTCACATTAAACAACTTAGTCCCCAAAGTAAACAAATATAAATAATAAAGAAACAACAATTTAAAAAAACAAAACTCAACAGTACATATATCAGAAAACAAAAACAGAGAAATAAACAAAACCCAAAAAGACTCAGCAATCTGCACTGTTCTCTTAATTTTCTTTGTAGAGTTTCAGAAACTCGGTCAATGGTGACCATGTTTCTTCTAATTTCGCTCCCTTTCCTCTGACAATATAAGCGAGTCGCTCCAGAGCCATACATGATGTCATTTCCTTTACCCACTTGTGGTTTTTCAGCTGTATCAAAATTAATGTGTCTCACAGAACTGCAATGGAAACACCTTTTGCTTTGCATGTGATCAACAACCAGATGTTACTACTGGCAGAAAATACGAAGACGACGACAGGAAGAGGTTGGAGGATGATGGCGTTATCACGTAAACAAAGTTATTCACATGTGATTTTAATTGTGGAATATCTACAAAGTTTTGCACACATTTGCAATTGAATCACAAACATAGAGGTCTCCTTTCGTTCCTCTCTCTCAAACCATGTTTTGCCCGTCCAAAATCTGCACATTTCTGTTTTCATGTTGGTCTTCCTTGTTCTTCAGATGTAAATGAGTCGTGAGCCGACGGGTTTGCTCTTTTTTGTTGGGCCATCTGCTGCTTTGTTTTCTCCAGTGTAGAAGTTTGAACATTGCTTTCTGCAATGCAGTGCAGATACCAAACCGCTGAGCTTGTTTTCGGGGGTTTTATCCTGGGATGAACCAGCCTCTGCCTGCGTGTGCTGTTGGGTTTAAAATGCACCAAGATATTATGCTTGGAAAATATCCTCCTTACAAAATGACGATTTTCTTCCGCTTCTTCTTATTTTCTTTCTGAGTGGGCTGAGTGGAGGGTTTTCCTAAAATCCTGGATTGCTTTATTTTTAAAAGTGTGACAGTCACTTTAGATTCCAAAGCTGGGTTTGGAACTCTTCTCCTGTCTGTGAGGGGGGGAAATGAATAGCGCCATTATCTGCAGCATATGGTTCTCAGTCATCCCATCTTTCATGTTCTGAATGGAAAGTCAAGATAACTCCTCAGAGTACAACCAGTTCCAACGCAGATTTTCCATTTGAACAAAGCTTGAATTTGAAGTGTTTGACAGTGGTTCGTTTTATTAACCTCTACATTGCTGGCCTTTTTATGTTAGAGCAGTGATGTTTACAACAAGTGGAAAGTAAGTATGGGATGGTTACTTTTCTGAACCTATACTACAGCTTCCAAAGATAAATTTTCCATCATACCTTTCCTGCTGTTGAAAGTTTCTCACACAAAATACCAGAGAAAGTTTGAAAGTGTCTCAAGGTTGTGACCAATAACTTTTCCTGCTTTGTGAATCAGTTTGTTGATGCAAACAATTTGTAAAGCTGTTTACATTTTTTAATTGTTTACATTACTTGTCTGCAGCTAAACAAGTCCCGCTAGTTAGCCAGCTAATTATAGCTTCCATTGAAGATATTTCTACGAAGGTCACCAGGTGTTCATTTCATTTTCTGCTTTAGTTATGCTCCACTACAAAGTATATTGCAATATGAAGTATAAGTACCGCATTTTTTAGAATATTTATTGTCCTTTTTTATAGCAGATTTTGTTTAGCTAAAGTTGTTACCTGACGCTAACACTACTCATGCCTGGGTCATTACTACTTTGTTTTATAAACCCCTTTTTTACAGGCTAAATGAAGATATATTTTTCTGAACTTAAGTAGCCATAAAAACATGTCCCTAAATACTTAAGACCCATTTTAAATTGCTTATAACTGCCTATCTTCATAGAGAAAACAACAAGTTTGTGCTCAAAGGTTTTGGCACTACTGAAGCTATTTCCCACAGTCTTCCTTATCTCCACTCTTGGGGGTTTGACCAATCAGCAGCAAAGAAAATAAATGGCGCTCCTGGATTGGCTGCTTTGAAAACTCCAAGTAGGTGAATTTTCTGCAAATAATTTGGAAAAATCTGTAAATAGATTGTGGTATATTAAAGTAAATCGACAACAAACAAGATGTGAAGTTTCAGTCTTGATGGACAACAAACGCCAGTCCCTCTAGTCTTTTATAGAAACAACTTGAATAAATAATAAAAAGCAATATTAGGTTAGTGGTGGGTTTTAACATGTACGTTATCAGAATATTATTTGCTTGTTCTGTTACTTGTATTTCTTTCCACTATATGTTTCCCGCAGCAAAAATCTTCATCTGTTTCACACCAAGCACCTTAGAAAATGTTATTTTCTCCAGCATTATGAATATATGGAGTGCACAGAATTAGAAATAAAAAGATGCGAAACCAAATCAATAGTATCCAGATGCTTTCTGTTTCAGTAAAATTAAGATGCTACAAAGACCTTTAGACTGCAATTAATTCAAAAGTGACTATATTTTTCCACCACATTTCAGATCCCTTTGTTTTATTTTACTTTATGTCGGAAATCAATAAGAAAATCTCAGGAAACCTCCCCTGCACTGCAGATTAGCTTGTATATTGAACAAATTGTCAGCATTCTGTTTGTAGGCTGTAATGAATTTTGCACGTTCAGTGTTTGTTTTTGTTCGCTCTTTCTTGTACGTTTCAAGCGACATTCTAGCTGCTTGTCAGAAATCAACCACATTTTCTTCTTTTTTTAACTTCTTTATTATTTCATTTCTAACTCTGTTCTTCTTTCCCCTAAGAAGCAAATGCTAGCCAGAAAGAAAACAAGCTGAATTTTGATATTTTGTGAAAGCAGCCGTTATTCTGTGTAACATGTTAAACTGAACAAAAGAAGATGGAGTTCATTAATCCAGCAGAGAAACCTGAACATCTCTGCTTGGAACCAGATCTTCTTCTCATTCTTGAACATCTTCTTTCTGACAGTTGTGCCAAACCTGGTGTAGAAGAAGAGTTGGACGTTTGTTGTTGCAACATAGCTGAGTGAAAGTGAATCTCTGTATTGTCAGAGTTGTATCTCCCTGCAGAAGCTGATATCTCTTCAGAAAGACGTTGCATTGATCGGAGATCTATCGATTTGCATCTTCTCTGTTTCCACCAGATGCGCGCTTGTTAATGCTGCTCTCTGTAAAACGACGGTGTCAAAGTGCTCCTTCTTCCCCATCTTGTCTTCTTCATCAGCTCATAAAACAGACGCTGTACCTTTTTACCTCATTTGTCAATGCCTCTCTGCTCCCTTTCCCAGCTCCCTTTCTTCATATCTCCTCCATCGTCTTTTGTTGGAGTGCCGCAGCTGACAGGAAGGTATTGTGTGTCTGATTGCAGGGAATCACTGGCAGCGTGTCATTGGCTTCCTGCACAGGAGAATGTACTAATGGTTGGAAAATGGGAGCCTGTGAACCGTTTCTACCTTTGTAAAACGCGCTCCCAGTGACTCCTGCAGCAGTTAGTCAGTTAATTGAACAGTGAAACATGAGCACATTTGTAGCTGTTTAATTGAATTATTGAATTCTCATTTAACAAGGCATTTCAAAGATTTCACACAATTATAGGTTTTCAGGTCGTCAAGTTTGAATTTATGTCTTGGAAGAAGCTTGAAGGAATCTTTACTGGTGATCTTTTAGCATGATTTGAACTTGTTTAACTCCAAGAAATGGCTTGTTCCCACTCAATAAATGGGAAATTGGTATTTGTCTTATCGCAATAAGTCATTAAAAATCATGGCAGCGACAGATGTGAAAATTCAGATTCAACATGTTCAAATGAAAAACTACATGAACTGTGCGATGCTGTCAGGGCTGTGATGAATTCAGCTACACAATTTCTGCAAAAAGCAAAAACAAACCATCATTCTCCTACCACTTCCTGTCTTCTTCTTCGTCGTTTCCGCCAGTAGTAACATCCTGGTGTTGGTCATGTGACTCGTTATGCGAAAAAAGCGTTTCCATTGCAGTTTTGAAAAAGCCATGTCTTCTTGGCACAAAAACTTCATCAAAAAAGAGTTTTTCTCTAAACGGACAATTTTCCATTGAGCAAATTTGTTTTCATAATTAAAATTGGCACAGTTTTATGATTGATGGAAACGCAGCTACTGCCTATTGATTATTTTACATTGTTTTATTCCAAGTATGGGAGGAAATTCAGCTTATTTTCCATGGGACGATGTAGAACCTGAAAACTTGACTTGATTTACTTTCATGACCTGAAAGTAAATCAATAATTCAACAAAATAAACCATCCATTCATCCATTTTTCCATCATCCCATCAGATTGTCCATAACTTTCTTGTAAATAAACTCCAAATTGGACACACAACTTTACTTTGGCAAATCTTCTCCTTATCAGCTTTGGACCGCTCTGAAAAGCTTGGTATCAACTGAAAATAATTGACGCTATAAATGAATCATGGCAGAACATTTTTCTGCATTGAGCAATGTTTAGTTTGGAGTTACTGCTGTAGGGTTTTATGAAAATAAAAAAAATAGAAAACCCTTCCAGCTCGTTAGCTTTTCAGCGCCGGAGTGAATCGAATCTCTTTGGACGAGTCGTAGAGCCGGTGGTGCAGGGAATATTCTAGGTTTATACGGATAAAGGAATCAATTAAAGAACAGAAGTCTTTTTGGAGAAATAGTAAAACCTCCAGCAGCATGAGCAGTCGCTTCATTTTGCTACTGTGAAATATGAAACTGAGAAACGGCTGCATAGCTTGAAGTATTAAGATTGATCAATATGTTTGGGAGACATTATATAGATGATTCATCTCTCTTTTTTTGTAATTGACCTATCCTTTTGGCTTCAGACATTATTGTATAAAGACACTTCCCCACCTCCACAGGTGGAGCATCAATCATGTTTGGACTGATGCAGGATTTTGTTGTCCTTTTCTCTTCCTCGGGTCATATTTCATCTGTTGTGGTTGGAGAATTAATGCGTGCATATAATTTATGACCCACTCAGACAGGGGGCTTTATAGCTTCATGCAATATTAATATACAGTGTGTATTCAGCCCCATTCTGAGGTTATGGTCAGATCGGAGAATCCAGCGGGTATTGTGATGTCTGTGATGTTGCTGTAATAAAGGCGCAGACCAAGCTGGAGGCGTTTTATTCTGTTTCCCTATTACTACTGCACAAAATAACCCAGGAACGCTTGTCAGAATTTACATTGACCCGATCAAAGGTTATAGTTTACATCCGGTATGTTTTACATCATAGATCACAATATGATATGGAAAACTCGTAAGAATACTATCGGAGAATTAACCACTCAATACGCAGGACTCGGATTTCTCTCTGTTCAGCCAACGGGAGAGATATGTTACACATCTGAGACAAGTCCAACACATCACATATTTTACAATGTGATCTCTCTTTTTGCTGGATACATCAGTTTTTATAGGATTTCATATCTACTGGTGTGCAGTTGAAGGTTTCCACCAATGACATTGCTTCCCTTCATTTGCGCAGTTATCCTGGTGCAATTTATACACATATACGGTATGCGTGTTGCATTTTCTGGGAATCGAAATCTGCTCCATCTCAAAGGCGTCGAATAACAAATCTGTCAAGTTGTTATTCCTGATTTGTCCTAAATTCCCTTCTGACTTCTTTTGGCTCTAGCCAAGCAAAGTGACCTGGATCTGTGTCATAACGTTTTCCTTGCACAACGGCATTATAAAAACATTTATCTCCAACAATACCACTGAAATTTGATGAAGGGTGACATGTGAAGAAATGGATTCGATCATTTGACCTCAATTCACAACACAATGGCCACCCAAGAAGACCACAGATGGCACATCTAAAATATTTGGAAGAAAATGCAGCTGACACGAAAACACCTGCTACTGGAAATGTTATGGGCTGGTGTTAACATAGCAGCCAATCCAGGAGAGCATTGGTACTGATTGGATGAATCCCAAAGAGCAGCAGTAACAAAGACTGTAGATGTTTCTGTGTTTGTTTGAAGACGATTTTCACTGTGCGTATCAAAGTACGTTGAGGTATTATCTGTGTTTGAACTATTAAAATACGCAGTCATGTTTTTAGACGGCGTGTCTAGAATTTGCGGATTTTAGCTCCAACACATATACTGGCACCCCACCCAGGGATTTAAAAGCACGCTGTTGCTTCCCCAGTGTGTCTGTGCTTCACTACGGTGACATTGTTTGTGAGAAAAGCAGGAATCAAAGAAGAACTGCGGCATTATTCAGGAAAAGTGTAATTTTGGCTCCAGTTCTTGTCAGCATTGTCACTTCTAAAACAAATGTTTCACCAAGATTCTTACACTGGCGAGTCAATCTGTGGTTGTATGAAATGCAGCAGTAGTGAAAGGAAGCAGCTAAAATTCTCAATTTTGTTTGCAATTTGAATTTCCTAAAAGACTATGTACAAGTTAGAGACATTATTGAGTTATTTAAACACAAATACTCCCAAGTAACGTCATCTATCTGTTGTTTTCCTAGTACCTTACTCTTTTGCTTTCTATGCCTCTAAAGTGCTAAAAGGTCTTGCTATTAACATGTTTAGCCCTAAAAAGTGACTTTGCATTCGTGCTACGCATGTTGTGCTGGGAAGTGAAGTCAAAATGCTGATGCAGCCAAACATTCTCATCCATTTGGCTCAGACACTGAGGAAAATTGGTTGGTGCTGCAGTGAAATGAACATGTTGGCATTAGATTTATTTAATAAAACTATTTGTGGACATCAGTAGACTATTTATAGTCTATACTATTTATAGTCTATTGACAAAAGACAAATGAAACCGTATTAAAGCCTTAAGAGAATGAGAATGATTATCTGTTATCGCATTGGGATAAGAGGCGTTGTCCTCATCCTTCAGTTTTCATTTTAAGAGTGCTTACTCATTTCATTATTGTGTGATTATACATCCACTTGGGACTGCTTGATAGAATTGTCTTTTTTCTGTCATGTTTTTGTAATTTTCTCTTTTGAGGACAAAACTGTGAGCGCTGGTGAGGGATGCAATAACTCCTTGTACAGTTATTTCTTCAGACCAATTCCTAAATGTTATTTTAATTCAATTATGTTCAGATGATAATAACAATGACTGATATCAGCTGATCTGTGAACTCAAAACATTCATTGTTTTTAAAGCTGGAATAATTCATGTATTGTGAAATGCTTGTGCAGGAAGTTCAGGATTCAGTTGAAACTTTTTACATTTCAAACCGAGAAACAGCAGAATTATTACAAGAATGGAAAGGAATTTATTCACATTTTTCTAATAAACATATTAATAAGAACCTGAGCTCTGGAGAAATCTGTCTTTCAGTTGAGCTGCTAATAGCTTCAGCAGACTTTCTGGGAAATGATCGGTCTGAGCTGTTTAATTCAAACTCAACGGTTCCTCAGCAGGCAAGCTAAATAAAAGCTTTCATCACTTCTGAAAAATAGCTGCTGCTTTAATTCGTTCATTTTCTACATGCAGCTCGCCACCTTCTATAGTACGTCTTTATAAACCTGCCTGACAAGAAGACCCAGTCCTTTAGAGCAAATGAATTTGCCATCACCTTGCCTTGTAAGTGACACTTTAATGAAAACTAACTCGGTTGCGACTCTGCTGTGTGTGCAGCTTGGAGACTCGGGGCCCCGGTACCGGGCTCTTTCAGAGTGATATTGCAGTGTCAAATGTTAGATGAGCTGGATGTCTGAGTGAAAAATAGGATCAGTAAAGCCCCCTTTATTATTCATGAGCAGGAGACTCTGGTCACTGCAGAGAAATTTATTAGAGGGCAACTCCTACAATTTATACGCTGAATGCCACAGTCTTTTCAGCTGCAAACTGAGTCGGCTTTTGTGTGTTAATTTGAAGCGTCAGTCAGGAAGACATGTCGTCTGTTTCACCTGCCACACGTTCACATGTTCGCTGCTTTTGATATTTTCAGTTGCAACTTTTTAAAGACCATTCTTTTTTAAAAATCTGTTCATGAACGTCAAATTTTAAGACAGATTGATCTGTAATTAATATTAGCTAGTTCAATGCATCCAACTTTAAAATGAATCTATGCTGTCGAGATGTAAATAGACAACATGGACTACATTATTTAGTCAAATATTCATTTATCATGAGTCAGATCGTCAGCAGGTTTTTCTAATATTGTGGAGCTCAAGACTTCACTGTAGTTAGTGACACACTTTTACCAGCGTTTTTACATCATCTTTATCTTTTGTTTTGGGCCATCAGAACCCGTCTTCATCCTGATTTCTATGACGCTTTGACATTTTCTTCATGTAACACCTGCATATAATTGTTTGTGGCCTTCATGCATCTGGAAATTGTGTCTTCTTTTTCATTTTGCTGTCACGCAAGGAAACAGTCACCAACAAGAAAAAACAGAATGGAAGAAATATTTCAATACACTAACAGATTAATCCAGGACTTCTTCATATAAAAATATAATGAAATATCTGAACCAAGCATTTCCTGAATGATCTGGTTTTGTTTGTCCAGAACTGATCTAACAGAAATATCATTTATTTCTCCTACAGTGAGGAGGTTCATGTTCACAAGAAATCTGAGCCTGTGTGGTTTTACAGTGTCATCTACCGAGAGGAAGGATCTGTGATGATGCTTCTTTGTGCACATAGGATGCAGCAGTCTGTCAATGAAGAAGCTTTACAGTTCTAAAACACCTCCATTCATAGGGATGAAGATAAAGTCCTAAATGAAGTTATTTTGTAATTGGTCAAGCTAGTTTGTTTTCAGTTGGAAGGAAACATGATGAGGAAATAAAAGTTGAAGCTGCTTCAGTTTTCTTTCAAGGCTCAAGTTGGTTTATTTGTGATGAAGATTAGCTTGAACCCACTTTTCCTCCTGAGCCTTTGCAGATAACGCTCTTTATGAACACATTGCTGTGCACTCTGCTCCTTCTCTGTAGTTATAATGAATATATTCACTATAGATGAGAACAAGAGCAAAATGTGGACTTCACAAGCTGCTGGAAACTTCCTAAATCTGCTGTTCCTGTCTCGTTAGCAGGCTGGAAACAGATTTCAGGGATGAACCCAGCAGTAATAAGTGTTGATTAGAAGATTTTGCAAAAGCATTGTTAATATTTAATGAGCTCCAGAGAACAGTATGGCTTTATGTTTTTTGAAAATGGCTGGATCCACAGTGGTGCACAGCCCTGTGAAGAACTCCATTGTCTGTTTGCATGCATGGTCAAGCTAACTTACAAGAGACATATTATGTTGTAATCAAATATTCATGTTATATATGCCTTCATGCAGCTTTAAGGAAAGCAACCATCATATTGTTGAACGAGGAACAGATCTCAAAACCCTTTAGCTTATAAAGGCACCATGAAGCTTTGATGAAGACATTTGTTAAAAATGAGATTTATGAATGTTTGTAAACAGAGCACTTTTCTTATAGCTTTTTGGTGTAGATGGCTGAGATTTTTATATTTTTATTTTGGTTTAATTTTAGAATGAAATGGCATAAGCTCCCCTAGTCAGAGCTCTCCCTTCAAATGTCACTGCTCTCCAGAGAGACGTAGGTGTTTGATTGAATCTCTGTGGGGGCTTGTTTGCACTAATCCAGGCTTTCTCTGAGGGGTGCTTCTGAGTGAAAGTGTGTATTCACACATCTGTCAAACTCAATTCGAGAAAGATCTGACTTAAAATAGCTTCTCTGGCTTTCCTGCTACAATTTTACAAGAGGACTTTTGTGGAGTTTGTTCTTTTTTGTTGGTCAGTAAATTATTTCCTAGAAATCCACATGTTCAAAAAAGTGTCTGTTTAATGCAAATAAGATAACTGCAAACTTTCTTCTCTGTTAACGATTTATTTAAGCAGGAAGAACTGGATTTTTTTGGTTACACAAAGGCAATGATTGCGGTGAAAACCATTGGTGGGCGGAGCTAAGTGTTCCTTTAGCGCTTTAGCTAACTTTAAAGATGTTTAGCGCATTTATCTTCCACTAAATACATTTTTCTTTTGCTGTTTTATAGACTTCCAGCTGAATAAAGGTTAACATCAGTGTTGAAGTTTTGGTTATTGACTGTTAGGAATCCTTCGAGTGGCTAAATGTTTATATTTGTGCTCTTATTTAGAAGTGGATGAAGAAGTCTCCTCTACTTAATTTCAGTTGTTTTCACCACAAACCTACAGAAAAAAACACAAACGGTTTTTAGCCTAGATTTAAAGGGATTCAGTGTTTTGGCTGTTTTGCAGTTTTCTTGAAGTTTCTTCCAGATGTGTGGTGCGTAGAAGCTGAATGCTGCTTCTCCTTGTTTGGTTCTGGTTCTGGAAATGCAGAACAGACCAGAACCAGAACAGCTGAGTGGTTGCTGTCGTTATCATTAGCTTCCACTTTAACTGAACTAATGTTTATAATTAATGCTTTAGGGTTAGCACAGCTTTGTTTTTAGTTAGCATTGAACAACACTGGTGAGAACAAATTTAATTCAGTGCAATCAAATGTAAATAAACGCTCGACTGGTTGTCTTTGCCCTTTGTGATAGTTACTGACATTTGAAATCCTGCTTTTCTGAAACACCATATGTGCCGAGTTGTTTGTCCCACACAGACTTGATGATTACATTCTCTGCTAGCGCCATCGGCCTGACGCCAGAAATCAACCTTGTGGTCCTGCAGTGTCATTAAGTTGTCACACCAACTCAGACACTGACTTTGGTCTCTTAATGTAGGACTCTGATAGCATTTGTACAACCCTCCTCATGACAAATTTCCACCCAAACATCCTCTACAGTAAATATGTTCAAAATAATATGATTGAGTTTTGTAACAGTGAAAAAGTTGTGTATGCTATCACTTTTGGAAGGTAGATAAAGTTCTACTTCTGCTTTTTCTTTCAATTTGTGATTCTCTAACAAATGATTTTTTTCAACACCCAGCATTTATGTTTTGTGAGTTTTGGTATGTATGTGTAATTATTGTGGCGACTATTATGCAACAGAAAATTATACAAATATGCTAAATATGTTGTATACTGTATAAAAATAGACGTAGGTTCAGCATTTTAATTTTTACAAGATCAAGACCAAAGAAATAAACCCTGAATGCTCTTACTAATTGTATCGAAAGCATTGTGGGTGTCTAAGATAACAGAATATTTTCATTTTCATTTCAACTGCCCAACCTTTCATCAGTGGAAACCCGGATTCTTCTTGAATCTTCGAGCTCTTTAAGTTTCATGTTTCTTTAATATTTTTATTGCTTACTGTACTTAGGCAATGAACTAAGACAAAGCAATCTGTGTAATTGTGTGTGGATGAAACTGTTGAAACATAATAAGGGGTAAAATTCAGACTAACTACATCAATATGAGGCAGTGGGTGGAAATGAAATCTCCCCTGTGGATTGGAAGTTGCATAATTTAATCACTGAATGCAGCTTTTGTTAAAATAAAACAAGGGACAAGATAAAGAAATTATGTTCTTCTCACTCTGAGTGATAAAGATAATTTTCAGAGAAATATGATGGCTTGTCTCTTTGGTTATGCACATTATCTTGCAAATTGCTGTGTGGAAAATAATTTAAAGTTGGCAGTATTTTACCTCTCCTGTATGCAGACAGCTGTGCGTATAAAAGAATCAGTTGCCACGTAGTTGCTAATCCAAACTCCATGAATGTGTTCGTTCTCCCGCTGAGTGTTGAGGGTATAAAACGTACAAAGCCTCCCAACAATGCCATTAGGCACTCTTCTCTTCTGGCGCCAGTTGCTGCTAATTATTGCCCTGCTGCCAACACTTTGCGTCTATCCATTTGATGTAAAGAGCAGAGTGGGAGCGTGGTTTGGACTTTATGTCCCAGTTGTGTCCCCGAATCAACCTGCGAACTCGGGCAGATAGTTTCCCTTCATTTGTTTTTTGCCTCGTCTGATTAGAGTATCGCAGCTGGCTAATGGCATTTTCATAATTACTTCAATGATAAGTTGTTGTTGTTGTCAGGCTGTTCATGAAGGAAGTCTTTTCAGCCGGGCACACAGGGTGCTTGTTTGGCTTGCATGTCAGAACAAATACTTCAGTGAAAACAACGGGCCTCTAAACGTGGCCATAACAACGTCCCCCATGTCTCACTGTTTCCTGCTCAGCAATATTTAGCATACAAATAAGAAACGCAGATATTGTTTTGTTTACTTCTGGTTGCAGTTCTGTCAATTTTTCCCCTTTTATTTAAATAGCTATAGAGTTTTTTGCTTTGTTTTTTGTTCTGCAGGCTTTAGGTCTCTTTGATTCATTCAAATCCTATTTTTGTTAGTTTATTTCCCTTTTATTTTTAAAAGACCTTATTATCTCATTTCTTTAGAAACGATATGTGTACTTAGTTCTTGTCTTGGTCCAAATATTTTGATATTTTGAACATATTTGAACCCTTTAATGCCTAAGTTTCAAATCTCCTCCTGGATATTTTTTCTTTTTTTAATTGTATGAAGTTCTTTAAATGTCCTGTGATTAAATGTTTTTGCCTTTTCTCTTTAACAACTGGAACTTTCAATATCTAGCAGTAATATTCACAATTTACAGTCTATTAAGAGTGTTTCATCAAGGTAAACTGAAGTGAAACGTGCTCTCTGCTATGGTGGGCGTGAAATTACCGTAATACCCCGATATTAGCTGGAAAGCGTAACGTCTCCCCTTCCAGAAACTGTTGTAATTTTTCAGATGGCACAAAGTAATGCAGAGTTACGGTACCACAAAGTTGGCTTGTAAATGTGTCATTGCCGACATGTTTGGCCTAGAAGGGCTAAAGAACGAAGACTTAGACTCGCTCATTTGTCTAAGCAAAATTAACCCTGTGTTTGAGTTAATTTCATATCAATTGCCCACAAATAATAATATTACGTTTTTTCCCCACAAACCCGATGAATAAATGATGTTTTCTATCTGTGTTGTTGATGTTTCTCCTGGCTTGTCTGTCCTCCCCAGATGCCGGTGTCTTCACATAATCAGCTTGTACTTTTGCCCAGCAGGAAGCGGCACCGTCTCACAGGTCCTCATTGACACTTTGACTGGTCGACCGTGTCGTGTTTTGATTTCCCTTTGATTTGACAGTCTGGCTGCGCCGCTTCCCTCCCCCTCCCCTCAGATGTACAACTTGCTCGCTGACACGTGCTGCGCGTTGGCATTTCCAGGAGGCTATTTCCACCACGCAGGAGACAGAACCACCTGAATGCACCTCCAGTTGTCACTTTGGTTTCAGATATTAGTTTCTGATTTATGGCCATCATTTTTTTTTTCCCCACAGTGAAAGCTCAGATCTGCCAGACAAGTGATGTGTGAACTCTCTGTTCTCTGTTAGCAAATCACAGAGGGAGGCTGTCGGGAAAGGCTTGTTGCTTTCTGTTGTTGATTCTCTTTGAGCCAGATTACCAGTATACGCATCCGTTCATCCATTCATCCATTCATCCGTCTAACCAGCCAGCAGTTTTCTTTGGCGCATCCTGAGGTATGAAAGGTTTTTCCAAACAAATCAGTTTAGACCACCATCTTTTTTACACAATATCTACTTTTGGTTTTCACCCTAATAATCCTATAGCTCTGTCCACAAACTAACTTTTTAAATGAGATGGAAATACAATTAGTATTTTAATTGTATTTGTGAAAGAATTCCCATTTTGCATGCTTTTATATTTCCATTTGAGTTTCTCCTGCTTCTAAAAAAAAAATACCCGACTGGTTTTTGGCTATAGGTTAATGTGTTTTGGTGTCTGGAAAATGAGCCGTTTCAAAAACCTCCAAAATGTAATGTCTCAAATCAGCAGGCGCTACCTGTTACCTAGCAACCCTAGCCAAACCTAGCCCATCACCCAGCAACACAAGCTGAGCTCCCGCATGTTTGGTCAGCTGGTTTTACCGCTGTATGCGCTGTACAATGGCTGCTGGAAAAGACAAGTGTTTTGTTGTTGTATTACTATCCATAAACCGCTCACTGTATTCTTATTGGTTGTGCAGGAGGCTCCACTTCTGTTTTTCAAAGATATATGATTGTATAGTTGTGCATCTGTTTGCGGCCATTTTCATGTGCGAGTGTAAAAGTTGGATTGGGGGGGCGTGGCCAGCTTATTTGAATTTAAAGTGACAAGACGCCCTAAAACATCTCAATCTAAAAGGAACTCAAAATAGGCAGAACTGATCAGACTGAAATCTCATTATCTAAGAACACGTAACTAAAATCCTCACATATTTGAGACTGCTCTAAAAACTCTTTATTATAATAGTTTAAGCACCAAATAAACCTTAGTATGAATAGCAGAAACCGCCTTATCTCTACCACAGAAGCCAATCTGTTGTTCATTTCATTCACTTACAACTTTAACATTAACAAAAGTTTTGAATGAAAAGAAGTAATTGGAAGTAAAAAAAATCATATAATCTACCCCTACAATCAAGTACAAGATAATGTGTGCATATATAAAAAGTAAAGAAAATATATATTTGTCATGATGCAGCACTCTACTGAGTCAATAGATTAATTTTATTTTGATAAAATATTATATTGTTTGGTTTCCGATCTAAAAGGTTTGGGAATATATTAAAAATGTCCAACTTTGGCGTGCTGTGGTGGCGCAGGGGGTTAGCACGCCCCACGTTTGGAGGCCTTAGTCCTCGACGCGGACGTCGCGGGTTCAACTCCCGGTCCTGACGACCTTTGCCACATGTCTTCCCCCCTCTCCTCACCCTCCTTCCTGTTTGCCTACTGTAGAAAAAATACGAGCCACTAGCGCCGCAAAAAACTCTTCGGAGGAAAAAAAAAAAAAAAGTATAACTTGAAGTAATTTGACGACATCACGGACCATTGAAGTGGAGAGAACCCAAAACTTTGAGTTTCAGAAAGTGTTTTCTAAATCTCTTTGTAACCAAAGAAAAAAGCATCTTTCTACCCAGAGTTGTAAGAGACTCCTGTTGTAGTTCAGAAAAAAGAAGCTTTTAATGTAACACCATAAACTCGCTACATGTTAAGTGTTTTATCAAACCAGAAATTGGTTTTCAGTAATTCTGTCTGCGTCCATTCATCTTCGCTGGTATTCAGTTCAAGGTCAATAATTGTGCTGCTCGACATCTTCTGCGCTGATTGCTCCATTTAAGAAGTGTCATCCTGAATGTGCCTGTACACAGCGAGTCTTCGTCGTCTGTAATCTATTATCGACTTTTTTCAGGCACTCCTTGTTATTAAAAACCCAGTTATTACTGATATGCAGAGTAGGTTTGACATTGAATCTGAAAAGCCTGATAAAAATGGTGGGTTTCAGAGCCTGTTTGGGTTTTCTTTGTTAGAATCTACCCTCTCTCACCACCTCCACCTCTTCCAGTTTCTTATCTTCTGTCTTAGCAGACGAGAAGTTTTAATGAGTTGTTTTATTGCCTCCTTCAAGGGAGCGCCCTCCTCCTGGCAATCACACCGTTCATATTTCAGATATTTAATATTTCACCTTCAAATCTTCCTCATACAAAGAAAATCTCCACAGGTTCAAGCTGAATTTCTGGAGGACTTTTATTCGTATAATTACCTCTCCAATAAGATCGTGATTTGGGGCAATTTGTTTCATCTTCAAAGTAAAAAGGGAAAGTTTATCAAATTTGCTTTGTTTTCTTGGAACGCAGATGGAAATGATGCAAGCTTCCGTTTTAAAGATTTTTTCCTCGGCTGCAAGTAATTGGAGTTATTTCCAGGAAACGGTGTCTAATTTTGTAACTACAGAAACCAAAACCTAAACCTTTGGTTTGTTTTATATTCCATTGTGTGTATTAATGCATATTTTAGGTTTCAATTATTAAAAATTTGGTCTCATTCGACCAAAGTCGACATGTTTCCTGTGTCCCATTCAACTTTCTGCTGTAACCAATTTTTTGCAGATTCTCCCCTAAATGTATGCCACACTTTTAAGATTTTTAGCGTGTTTTCATACCTGATGGTCCAATAGAGTCAATTCAACTGAGGACCACAGTTACGACATTTGTCAAATTTTCCGCTGGTAGGGTACACCTTCAAATTACACTGTCAAACAAAACAAACCTTTTGAAAAAATTGTTGTGAATTGGGTACAAGCACTCCAAGTTTTGAGAAGAAAGACATTAATTACTGCTTTCAGACTGAAAATGAGTGCTCTCCAAATGGCAGAAAAATTCCCCCATAGTAGCATAAGATGTTAGCGGTTATACGATTTGTCTTTCGTCTTTGGTAAAAGACCACAAATCCATTTCTCCTACTTGCACTAGCCGAAAGTGCACTGTATTCCACTTTCTGCTTTTGGAGCGGTCTCTGGTCCACTTGCATCCACATATGCATTCAAACCGCACCAGAGTTCACTTCAACCAAACAGAGGCTGAGGTTTTTAGCCAGACCAGATTTAGCTTTTTTGGTCGATTACGCAGTCTCACCTCACAAAACGAACCGGACTTTCAAGGCAAAGGAACTTTAGTCCTATTGAATCACACTAAATGATGGTGATGTGAACAAACATGAATCATTTTCCTTCTGCTTCAGAATGAAACTCTACTTTTTCTTCTGTCGCATAAAATCTAACTAGTTTGAGCAGTGTGTAACATTGGGGGACTCTTTCACTCCACCATGCCGCATGTTTATTCAGTTAGAGGCTTTTCCTGTAGTGGAAATTATCCCTCCATGTCCTTCTGCTCTCCATTTAGTCAGGTTAGAGAGCTCAGCGTCTACCTCGGCTTCACCATGCGCCGCCGGTCCCTATGGGAAGCCTTAGGGCGTAGCTAATGCAGCTCAGAGGCTAGCATGGTGATAAATTCACAACAAAGCTTTTTTTTTTCTTTCTGGGAAATGAAACTACCACGGAGGTTGAAGGAATGAGAGGTGAGAGGCAGAGTGAGACGAAGAGAGAGGGGGAGACCTGGTGTGATGAAAGGACATGTGGCCCACTGTGACAAATGTTCGCTCTGCATGCGATTCATCACGGTCAAGAGGCTGGGGGAGCAACGCAGGCAAAACCAGCGCAGCGCATCATACAAATGCATTCCCAGATTGGTGTGTTTGTCTTTAAATTTACAAAATATGCTCCAAAAGAGCTCATAGAGTGAAGCAGTTATTCCTTTTATCGCTTTAATGCCAGAATGTTGAGAAAGTTTCTAATAGTGATGTAAATAATCCAGAACAGTGAGGATACGCTGCGTCTTTGCCCATTGCTTTCCAGCCATAAAAGGTAACGATCCCTAACATGAAGCCGTGATTAATTGTAACAGATTAGGAAGGGTACGCTTCAGGTCCTCCTTGCAAGCTTTTACAGCGACCCGCAGCCCTATTTAAACTGTAAAAACTGGCTTTTCCACAGTCGACCTTCAAAAACGAGCTTTGTGTATGCTGGGAGAAAGCTTAATTTTAACAAAATGAAAATAAAATGTCCTCACAAGTTCTGTGATTTACTCCGTCAGACACCGCTGCAGCCACCTCACACTTTGCGGCTATTTTTGAAAGTGAAAACATTTGTCACTGTCGTTTCAAAAAGCACTGGCATGGCACATTTTTCTGTTGTTTAGCTGCAAAGACCAGCAGGTTTAATGGTTGTTTGGATTTTTATGTTTTTGTTGCATTTGAACTGCAGTTAGGTCTGTATGTATCCAGTCAAAGTACAAAATGTTTTTAAAGAGACGACCAGGTGATATTACTGGTCAGAAAAGTCACATTCATACGTAAATAAATATCCTAGGATGATTTGTGTATTTCTGTTAATGAGTAAATAAGTCTTCATAATATAAATGAAGGTGCATTTGTTTAATATTCATGGAAATAAATACATTTTATTTCTATGAAGATGTATTATTTTATAAATTTAGATCTGAACAATCAACAAATAATCTTGGAATAAAAACTAAGTTGCATTTAATACAACTTTATATTTTATGAAAATATTTCATACTATAATAAACATGACACATATTTTTTATAAAATAAATAAAAAAATATTCATAAAAATTTTTATTAGTAAAAATATGTAGATTAAATATACATATTTTCATTAATGACAAACATATATGGAAATATTTTTCATGTTTTCATATTTTGTTATGACAGACATGTGGATTTATTTAATTTAAGTTGATTTATTTAATATGTGTTCATAAAATAATTAAAGAAATGCATAAATATGATGATGTATCTATTAAGTAGATAAAAGTTAAATATGAATGTTTTATAAATAAATTATGCAATAGGCACTTAGTTATTCATGACATAAATTTAATAAATAAAAAATAAATATGAAGATTTGTGCATTAATAATTCAATCTTAGAAATAATTTAAAAAATAGATAAAATAAAAAAGAACTATTAGAATTGTTAAAATGTGTCTCAAGTTAACTCTTTTCTAACTGAGTTTATTTATAATAACTGTGTTTTTTAATGTAGCCATCATAAAACTGTATGATGCAAATATTTCTCATTTTCTGCTCTTCGTCTGCAGAGCAGCCACACTAATCTAAACTGAAAGTTACGAAAGTGTGCAGTCAAGTCTCTGAATTGGTTTGGGAGAGAAAACGGTCGTATTCTGGAAATATCTTTGTTTAATAAGGTTTATAAGTCAGAATGAAATATGCAGGAACGTTTGACCTGATCTGAAGGAGTAATCGCCACTGTGAGTCTCCAGTTTTGAATTTCCTTCATTGCAATCGAATAACAACTGAATTATTTCCTGCCCACATCTCCAAATTGAACAAAAGAGAGTGACCTTAAATGGACTAGTTCGGTTGCCTTAGTAACATTCTGGGAAAATGTCTTCAAAACAAAGTTTTTGATTGGTGTTCTTGCTCTTTGTGGTTGAAAAATAAAAACAACTCTGAAATTGTGATTGAAAATTTTACCATTGGCTTATTCAGAATGCCATTGGAAAAATATTCCAACCATTTAAATTAAAGAAAACATCTGCAATGTTTTGGTAACTCTCACATGGTGGATGTTCAGATAAAACAAATTAGAAATGTCATCTCTTTTTTTGTATCATGTTTTACATGCAGAGAACAGGATAAACTCTGCTGCAGGAGTCTGACCACTTATCTACAGCATTCAGGGTCTGAGGGCTGAAACTTATAAATGTGTCCCTGATTGAACCCAGATATCCATCTAAAAGTGGCACTTAGTGGCATTTTTCTGCATTTAGTTGTTTTGGTTTGTCCTAGAATCACTCTGGATGCACGTGGATCCTAGTGGAATGGAGGAAGCAAATTATAGACTCTTTACAGCTAATTAATCATTCAAGGCGCCATGACGGACGTTGGAAGTGAGGGACGGGAGTATTGAACAGAGTGACAGAAATAGTTTTCCAAATTATTTTTTTCCAGTTTATTCGTGGCTTCTATTTGTTCGAGTCGAGCTAATTTGTCTGTGGTTGGGGCTCAAAGACGGCGGTATTTAAAACAGTTGGAAACAGCTAGCTTAGAAACCGACCCGTACCTCTTCCCTCCTGACATTTTGATTAAATTAACGACTTTACCTGAATTCACACCACATGATTTATGTCATTATGTCATAAACTATGTTTTTCCTTAAACCGGAGCAAAATTAAAAACGTACAGAAGGCGAGATGCTAACCAGTTTTTTTCCATACATGCTAGGCTACATGACGGTAGGGCACTGTCTCCATGGTTACTAACGGTTTAGACACACCTTCTCCATAATATTTGATATTTTTCTAATCACACTTACTTATAAAGTAAATGAATGTCAGTCTTCTTACCTTGTAAAAAGTGTTCACTGCAAATCTGTGGTTACACTGAGGGCTGCCAGTCATTATTATTGACGGCTGAAATCCAGCACCACTGTATCTTTCCTCATTTAAAGTTATACAGTAAAATGACAAGTTTGGTTTCTATCTTTGTCTGTTTGTGCAGCCGACCGCGGAGTTTCCTATAACAATTTTTAAAGTGAAATCAACTGAATAGAAACAGTTTTATGTTACAGATGTGCGTTTTTAGACAGGCTTTAAAGGAGCGCATTGGTTGTTCTGACGTCCGTCATGGCAGAGCGGGCCGAGTTTCAAAAAAAAGTGACGTGCAAAGGGTCTGTAGTGCAGGGCATTCTGGGTAAATACAACCAAAACAAACCCGAGCGTTTCTTTTGCCAACAGGAGAAATGGCTCAAGTTCTTTTACCAAACACAAAGGAGAAATCCTACAGCTGCTAAAACGTTACTCCATTTTGTTCACATTTTGTGAAACAGGAAGTTGCCTTCAATGTCTTAAGATATTTTCATGTCATTTCCTTCATTTGCTCGTGGAACGACATCGGTGCCCAAAGATCTATTTAGTCTAGTTCTATTTTTGTGCTTTGAGTAATGTCATGCTTTATAGTTTATTTTAATTCCTAACTCCAAACTATTTGAAAGAAAGTTTGTTGTAGTTTATTTTTTCGCATGTTTGACCAAGCTTTGGAAGCTAATTAAATGTGCTGTACTGGTGCAGTTATCAAATAAATTTGTAATTTAGTACATTTTTTGGGGGGGAAAAACAAAAACTTCTAAGCACCGATTTTCTGTATCAAATCGGTATCAGCAAGATATCGGTATTGGAAATTTAAAAAACTGGAGCGGTCCCTAACTTTATTCTTATAGTTTAGTTTAAACATGTCAAACCCACATGTTCATTCTTTACCCAACTCTGCCACTCTTTCTGCTTTAAACAAACTTCCCCCCTGTCAAATACAGGGTAGTTCTTCAATATGGCAATTCCAAATAATAATGTTATTATATAGAAACCGGCATACAGGCCCCAGTCCTCACCCTTCACACCAATTTAAAATAATGACAGGAGCCTGATGACATTTGAGGCCCATTCGGGATCATTTCCTCTCGGCTTTCTGCTCCGACCGCCTCCTGCAGTGGAAGAAGTGCATTGTGGCGGCGATTTTCTCTCCAGGGTCCCACTTCTCCCCGTGAAAGGAGTCGCGGACGTGGCAGTGAAATACTCTGCTGGAGCTGTCCATTTAGCGCCGCTGAAATCCATTTCAGCTCAGCCTGGCTCTTAATGGTGCCCGGATCAGTACTGGGAGCTGTCCTCCTGCCTGGTTGCTGAGACGTGTTAGTCATCTGCCGGCCTTTCAGGCGGCGGTGGGGGGTTTGGCTGCGTGAGCAGGTGCTGCTGTGTGGAAAGCGTGTTATTATTCGTCTTGTAGCAGGAAGTGTCGGGCCTTGAAGAGGTGACGTTCAGCCGCATCCGCCGCTTGTCATCTCCTCAAAGAGCGCGTGAGATGCCATTAATCACAGCTTCTTTGATTAGGCTGTGTGGAAATGACAAAAAGCGGGTTAGTGCTGCACTTTAGGCCCGTCGCCTCATCGCTGAAATGTTTCTGCTTTCTCCCTCAGATGCGCTTGAAGATAATTTCAAGTAGCTATTCACAGTGGGATCAGTTTTCGAGGCGCATTATGAGATGCAAAGTAAAAAGTATGAATCCTGAGAAAATCCAATTTATTTTCTTTCTTTTCTTTTTATTTTTAGCACAAAGCAGCTGTTGTCATGACAATGGAGCCCCTTTTTAAAACGAGATGACGTCTGTGTGTTTTTAAGACCATTTCATTAGACGCAAGGTGAGAATAAAAGCAAAGTGTTGGAGAGAGGAGCCGAAACTGTACGCCATGCAAACTGAGTCCGAACTCAAAATAATACAAATAATTTAGTGTATAATTTAGGTAGTTGGCAAACCAAACAGAAAACTTAGTTTTAGCACCAAATTAACAAACACAGGAGCCCAAAGTGCAACATGTCGGGAACAAATGTCAGATTTTTGACAATTACAGTTATCTATTTGTGCCAGCAAGTGGCATAGCTACTATTTTAACAAACTAAATAACTTCTAAAATGAGCAACGCAGATTGTCTATGAGTTTTTTTCATAGAATATTTCCAAATATTTGATAAAAATGCAGCTTGAGTGGGTGCTGTGGCGGCACAGGGGCAAAGCACCACCCATGTATTGAGGCCTTAGTCCTCGTGGCGGTAGTCACAGGTTCGATTCCTGGCCTGGCGACATTTGGCGCTTGTCTTCCCTCTCTCTCATTACCCTCTGTCCTGTTGGATTACTTTCAAATAAAGGCCACTAGAGCCAACAAAATCCTAAAAATAAATAATAATAAAAAAATGCAGCTTGAGGCGCTGAAATACCTAAACCCAAAGCTACATAACTACAAGGCAGCCAATCAGGGAACGACATTTATTTTCCTTGATACTGATTGGCTGTATAATCAAGGGTGGAAATTTGAATGAGGATTTAAAATGATGTCCTTTCTTGGTGAGCTTTAAAAGAGCCTTAAAATGTAAAATGGTAAAATCTTACTCTGTTATGTAGATGTATATATGTATTGTGAAGATATCTTGGTAGGATGCTAAGAATATAAATAGGGTAGGCAAGTATAAGCTTTGGCTTCAGCCTATTCCTTTTTTGGTAAATTATGGGTTTGTTTATTGTTGTTTTTTTTGTCTCCTGTGTTAAATGTTGACAATTTACCAAAATAAAGTAAGTTGATTGAATTTGGAGGACCATCCATATTAGCCTGAATATAGTTTCCATTTTCCATACTAATGCATATTAAGGTATATTTGGGCTGTGAACTTTTTAAGTAGGTAGTTATAAATGTTTTTAGAGGATGATCGACTAAGAAGTTGTGGTCAGTTCTGCCTGTTTTGTAACGATGCATTCTGATTGCATATTTTATATCACTGCAGTAGTTTAGTTTATTTCCCCTTAAACAACCCCACATTTGTAAGGAAAATGCATTTGAGCAGCAGAGTTTAGCAGTAAGAACTACTAACAAAGCTGCACAGAAGATCCAGAATGTCACAGTATTTGCATTTATGATTTATTCAGCAGCATTGTTGCGCCTGAATAACACAGGGTGGAAATGCTTTGCTTCCTTGGAGTATTGGCCGCCACCTGCAACTGTTGCCCTCAACTTGTGCTTTATTTTTCTGTTTTCATGATTTCCAGAAGCTCCATCGAAGGTTTTTGTTTATTGTTTTTCTGTATTTTACATTTGTTTTCTTTAAAGTGCAACTGATACACAGCAAATATCCAACCGTTATTCAGTTAAATTCAGATTTAATTCACATCAGGAAGGAAAATCAAATGGTGAATATTTGCTTTCTAGGTTAAAATAGTTAAAGGACACACAAGTAATGGCAGCAGTAGCTCGCTTAACGATTCTGTCCAGTTAGCTAAACACAGAAGAACAAATCCAGGAGGAAAAGCAAAGGGAACAGAGTTAATGTCAACCACAGCGCCGTCCAGAATGGAGTTGCAGCTAAATGCCAAAGCGCCGAGCCAAGAGTACTTTTTATTTTTTTTAAAACAGAACGAGAGCACAAAATTAACGGCAGTAATGACTCCAATTACTGCATAATTGGAGAGTAGCAGGAGAATAACTGTGGTTTCAAAACCATTTCCATCGAGTCCCTTCATTCGTGAGGTAAAAGAACGCCAACTGGCGTTTGATGCAGAAAGCAGGATGCCACAGTGGATGATTTCCGAGATGTTTCTCAATCAGCCTGGAGTGTTGCTTCTGCAGTTATCAGTTAATAAAAGAAACCCACACACAAAAGAATCCAAATTAGACTTCACAAAAGATCAATAAATGTTCTACATTCCTGCAGTATATTGTTTTTATTTTTATTTTTTGGTGGGGATTTTATTGTAATCCATAGGGGGGCCCAGAAGAAAATCTTTGGGAACCACTGGTTTAAAGGTAGAGATGAAGGTTGTATGTAATCAGTTAGTTGATGAATTAAATTCTGCACCACAGGCGGTGAATTCAGTGAAGGACGCGCTGAAGCAGAGGACTTTACAAACTATTTTCTTTTAGGTGAAGGCTCCAGCTCTTTTTATTCCACCAGGACCCAAAACTTAAATCCAACAAAAGAAAAGGAGGCTGGAAAAGAGAGAAAAAAAACCAAGATTGTCCACTTAACTTGAAAAACAAAGTACATACTTCACTAAATCCTAGCCAAAAAGTGAGAAAGAAGTAACTTGCTGCTGCAAATTGCAGTGAAGGAGAGTTGCAGAATCGAGCATGCCAAACCTCCAAGATGCTCGTTTTATTTTCGCTCCAGGCAATGTTTATGTTCCCAAAAGCTCTGCAGAGATAATACTGTTCAGACCCAAGAAACACATGGCTTTTATTACAAAGCATTTGTCTATGTTGTTTAACAATGTTCATATTTTACACAGAACACATCTCAATCGCAAAGATTGAGATGTGTTCTGCTGACACCATTTCTTTTAGGCTTTATAAATCCAATTAGGGAATAAAAATCTGAATCAGAGCAAAAAATAAGTGTGAGATTCTTCAAAACCAGAGCTTTTTGTAATACTCAAACTACATAAAATATTTATTTATTGCCAAACCTCTGTCACACGATTCCTTTTCTGCAGTGTGGACACATAATATATTTGTTTAAATTGTTTTTAAAGTCGTCTTCTTATATATTTTCCGATCGAATATTAAGTTTGACCACAGATTTTAAACAACATTTTGAAAAACTTTGAGACGCCAACTGTACCAAATGAATCTAGAGGATTACACTGATGAAAAGTCCACTAATCTGGTTTGAAAAGAATATAATTAAGTAATTCAGCTATAAAAGAGTCTGACCACATGGGGGCGCTCACAAACTGTGTAGGTTGGTGTTACGCTTTAGTTTCTAGATGATTTAGCAGGGGGAAGGAGAAAAAGAAGACATCATCGTTAAAGTAGCATACTTTACACTCTTGATCCCAAAATACGCACTAGAAACAAAACAGCAGCACAACAAACAAACAAACTGTAACGATTTTGCAGAAAATAAACTTGTAGACATTTAGACTCACATAATGTAAGATTTTAGATACTCTAAAGTCTGTTGCAAGATCGTATCATTTATCGTGAAAGATTTCTTATCGTCATAAATTATTACAATTTCAATTAATGATGAAACTGTTGTCGCACCTGTAAATATTGCCATTCAAAAAATCCTCAGTAAATGTAAATATTATAGTATTTATGTTGAATGTACAGTATTTTTATTATTTTTTCACATAATTTTCTATTCCATCTCTGTGTGAGTCTATTTGTTGTTGCTGCCTGTCACTCTGCTTTTCTCCGTTGTGGGACAATAAAGGATATTTCTGTTCTACTCCATATCACCGTCCATGTGAATCCGTTTTCATGAGTGATATTTGTGTTTGCAAAAACATTCTGCACTCTTTTTGCGCTGCAATTCCAAGATGGAGTAGCTAGCAGGTGCTAAAAAACTCGAGCAAGTATGCATCTTGGTGAATCCATCCTCAGGTCTTATTTTCCCATCCTGAAAAGACATTTCTGCTCGTTTCTGCTTCACCGACACAGCTGTGCACCTTGGCCTATTCCCCGAAACAGAGGCATGACTCTGTTGATACTTCACACCACTCAGCTGTGAAGTATCAGTCATGCCTGGCAGAAAGTGCTGTATGCTGACAAGGAAAACTACGCGTCTGTCTGGATGTTGGTGCCAGGAAATGTCGCAGTGTGCAGGAAGGCTATTCGCTTGGAGAGAGCAAACAGGAGCTGATGGAAAAGAAATTGCTTACTTCCAATATTCTAATGCTTGCCATCATACGTCAAGCAAATACAAGGAGAAAATTGAAGCACAGAGAACCGAACACGCCATTTACAGACCTCTGGGGTAATGTCAGAGCCAATGTAGTCGTTTCACCGCAGTGTAGTGATTATTTTGGCTGTATGCAAGTTTAAAAATCATACTTTAAGAAAAAAAATTCATGCTTTCTTAACGTGTTTTAGCCCCAAAAGTTTTGGCATGAAGAAAAACCTTTTGTTTCTGAGCCGATCCGTTACGCATCTCCTTTATCCAGAGCGCTGGGGACTCGTTGCGTTGAAGGGATTGATGCAGGAATAAAATAAATCTGATAGATGGCTTCAAATTTATGCAGTGGCAGAGCGTTTTCTGGCAGAGTGTAACTTTTTCTTTTTTTTCTCCAAAAAAATATTTTATTTTATTTTGTCAATCAGTTGGGGCATGTTTCCTTCCTGTGGACGGGCTTACAGAAGAGCGTGACCTTTGAATACCTGTGGAAACAACACAATGCAAAATGTTATTCATCTTAGTTTGGCTTTTTGCTACCAAAATCCAACCCATGCAATCATTTTTGATGGCTTTTCAGATCCAGACATCCTCCCTTTCTGAAACTTTCTTTCCTGATTTTTTTTATCCTGATCCATTTTCTTTTGATCCCTTTCGCCCTCGGATTGGACGTTTACTACATTCACATCACAAAATAGACACCAGATATCCGGCGAGTCAGTTAGGACTCTTGGCTGCACTGAAGCAGCGTAGGTACACATATGAGACTTGAATGCTGCAGGATTAATTGGAGACGCCACTTAAAGCAACGCCAATCATCTCTATTAATGCACCAACCCCGCTTTTTCTGTTCCCCCCCCTCCTTCCAGAGCTGCAGCCCAAGCCAAACAAAGAATAATTGTTCATTATTTGGAAATTAAAGCGACAGTTATTAAGTGCATTGAAGCTCTAATTAGGAAAAAGGGCTTTCGGTTCAGGAGGTCTGGCAGCTGGATGCCGTTGGTGAGCGAATGATGAGGCAGGATGGAGCGAATGGTTCCATTCGCCCGGGCGGTTTGGCACCATCCTGCAGTTAATTCCTGACTTTGCTGGATGGTGTGTTTAAGCGGAGCCAACCCGGCAGCATTCATCACCGCCGCGTCTTCTCCATCCGTCACCATCAGTCCAGGGAAGTTTGTATACTGACTCCAACACAAACCACTGAGAGGTGCTTATTGTCTTGCCCGGCCGCCGCAGTCCTGGCGCATTCGTCACGAGCCAAAGGGCAGGGGCTGAAAATGGCCGTCATTAGTTTGCAGCTGATTGATTGGCTGCTGAGGGGCCGTTTTGGATTCATACATCATCCTTACCATGGAGTGAGTTGCAGAGGTTTCTGCAACTCGGTTGCTTTTATTCCTCCTCATTCATCAGAACTTTGATTTATTCTCAGTAGACTTTTCCAGAGGATACTTGGCAACCCTGAACAGGAGCGCCTAGCTTACATACTTTAGATCAGTGGTTCCCACAGATTTTCACCTATGGATTACAATAAAATTCCCCCCAAAAAAGAAAAAAAAATCAACTGGGCACACACATCGTTCAACCATAAACATAAACCTAAACACATATTTTGTTTTCAAACTCCACTGATGTTTATTTCACACTTCAGGTTGCAACAAAACACACTACAAACCATCTTTACAGTGAAACACTTTTGTGTAACTGTTTTTTGTTTTTTTTCCATTTATCCATACCACTTCCCGCGCCCCTCCTGCAATGGCATGGTGCCTCCCCTAGGGGGCGCGCCCCACACTTTGGGAACCACTGCTTTAGATCAACATTAGATTTTTTTTTTCTTTTGCTCTTTCCTTTGGTTTATTTTGTTTGTATTTCCTTTTAATTCCTGTAAAGCACTTAGTATTGCCTTATTGCTGAAAAGGTGCTATATAAATAAAATTACCTTTACCTTTTCTTTTCACACACTGTTGGACCGGATGGTAATATTAGCATCTCTGTTGTATTGTTACTGTTTTTGTCTTATCTGATGTCCCCAAGGTTTTTCTTGCATTCACAAGATATTAAAGTCAATCAGACAAAGATAACTTGACTCAATACACAAAGCAATTTTTATTAAGGAAAGAAAATACTACTCGCCAATTGTTAAATCATGAAGTACCACATATTTAGGAACCTTACGTTAGCTACAGCCAGTCGTGACAAAATGCCAGGTTGATAGAATCAAGAAATCACCTGAGTAGTACCTGTCTCACAACATGAAGTAGGCTTAAAGGACTCAAAAAGCAACACATCAAGGCTTACAAAGACATTTCCAAGGCTTCAGGACTCAAACGAACACAGGAAGAAACGATCAGTTGCACTCAATTGAACAAATCCCAGGATAAACTTACGACACGCCTCCATTACAAATGTGTGCAAAACTGTAGATATTTTTGCGAATATTGAGATAACATGTTTCAGAACAGCAGTGTTTCCACCGGTTACCCAAATGTATTCACATTTGTGTCTTAAAAGAGTTTTTAAGACACACTGTAATACAGTGTGTCTTAAGACACAGTTGTTTTTAAGACAACTGTGTGTCTTAAAAACTCAAACGAGTTTTTAAGACACACAGTTTCTAGAAAACATCACAATCTCCAAGATTTGGGGAAAATATTCTGTGGAGTGATGAACTAAAGTTGGATCATCTGTTGTAAAACTAATATTTCAGAAAAATACCAAAACATAGTTTGGTGTGATGTCCTAGTTGATGACCTTTGATGCAAGCTCACTTTGGTGATCCAGCCGGATAACAACCCAAATCCCACCAGCAAGTCGACGTCTGAAATCAGGGTGTCAAACTCATTTTCGTTTTGGGCCAAATCAAGATCATAAAAGCTTTTAGAGGGCCGTTTGTGCTAGAATGTATTGATAAAATCTGTTGAATTGTCATTGAATTCTTCAAATTAAATATTATTGAACATCTTTTCAGCTCTTCCAGGATTTTGTGATTCTTCTTGTGATTTTTTGCAATAAAAATCAAAGTGTTTATGGTACTAATTTTGAAATATTTGAGATATTTGTGCTTATTTATGACGGTAAACGCAACTTTTTGTTACTCGCTGTATAAATCATGGACTATAATCTGACATCAATTAAAGCTGAAGCAGTTGTTTAGTACAAGTAAAAAAGTTTTTGACAATTTTTGAGAAAAATCTGCAATAAACTCCCAATTATTAGTATAAAAATTTGTGGGGATTTTTTGATTTTGTGTGAATTTCCACAATAATTCTCAAGAAACTGGAGGGACTGACTGATGTAATATGGCGGTAAACAGATAAAAACTACATTGATTTGAGTTATAACAAAATATTTAAGCTTTTATTTTATTTATATTTAAGCGGGCCTCGAGTTTGACACATGTGGCTTAAATTAATTTGCAGTATTCAGTAAATCTCGATAGCAGTTGTTTTTAGGGTGCAATTATTTTCCAGCTACGGACAGGTTGGTTTGGACCTCTTCTCTGAAAACTGCATAAAAATGTAAGGATCTAAAATTATATGACTAACAAACAAAACCAGAAGAAAGTTGTGGAGACAAATCCTTTCCCAAAACGTCAATATTTAATATGAACTGTTAAACTAGAGGAACAGAAAGAGTTCCAACTTTCTAAAGTGATGTTTCAGTGAGTCTGGTGTAGAAAGAGCGGTTCATGGTCTGACATTTTAATGAGCCGTCTGGGTTCAAAGAGGCGTGTTCTCCAACATGGAGCGAGCTGAAGGATCCATAAGAGCAGACAGAAGCCCGCTCGGATTTTCACTTATACCTTCCAGGATGAAAACCACTGCTGGACAAAATGTTCACAAAGGAAAATCTCACATTTGGTGCACAAATATCCAGGAAACAGATGAGATATAAGTGGAAGATATGCAGTTTGTCCATTTTTGTTGTGAACGCAAAGTTGCAGTTTGCAACTTTTGAAAAGATAAAACTTTATGAGAGACATAATCTGTAAAAAGGTTGATTTCCTTCACCTCCTCCCTGAGCTACTATTGCTCTCTGAAGAAATGCACCAAAAATCAATCAATCAATTAAAATTTATTTGTGTAGCACATTTCAGCAGCAAGGCATTTCAAAGTGCTTCACATCATAACAAACACAAAAACACAGAGTCATGCAACATAGAATCAACAATCAAAACATAACATTAAGTCAAGTTCTATCATTAAATTTGTAATTGATTACATTTCAAATACAATTCTAAACAGGTGGGTTTTTAGTTGAGATTTAAAAGAAGTCAGTGTTTCAGCTGTTTTACAGTTTTCTGGAAGTTTGTTCCAAATTTTTGGTGCATAGATGCTGAAAGCTGCTTCTCCTCGTTTGGTTCTGGTTCTGGGGATGCAGAGCAGAACCAGAACCGGAAGACCTGAGAGGTTCTGGAAGGTTCATACAACAACAGCAGATCTTTAATGTATTGTGGTGCTAAGCCGTTCAGTGATTTATAAACTAACAACAGTATTTTAAAGTCTATTCTTTGAGCTACAGGGAGCCAGTGGAGGGACTTTAAAACTGGTGTTATGTGCTCTATCTTCCTGGTTTTAGTGAGAACGCCAGCAGCAGCATTCTGGATCAGCTGCAGCTGTTTGATTGATTTGTTGGACAGACCTGTGAAGACGCTGTTGCAATGATCAATACGACTGAAGATGAAGGCATGGATGAGTTTCTCTAGATCTGGCTGAGACATTAGTCCTTTAATCCTGGAAATGTTCTTCAGGTGATAGAAGGCTGACTTTGTGACTGTCTTTATGTGGCTCTGGAGGTTAAGGTCAGAGTTCATCACTACTCTCAGGTTTCGGGCTGATCGCTGGTTTTCAGTTGTAATGACTGAAGCTGTGCGTTGACTCTAGATCGTTCCTCTATAGGTCCAAAGATAATAACTTCAGTTTTGTTTGTGTTCAGCTGGAGAAAGTTTTGGCAACAACCAATCAGAGCCAACAGGAGGGTCTTAGCGCTGTCAATCAACCTTATATACACGCTGCTAAATGTGTTAATGGTGGAGAAATAGATGATCGTTACAGGAAAACTGTTTCTCATCAGTGGCTACTCTAACTAGCGTGACGATTCGCAACAGGCTATGCTGGGTGTAGCATCAAAATGGGGGATGAGCAGCACCAAATCAGATTGTGATTGACAGCACTAAGACCCGCCTCCTGGCTCTGATTGGTTGCTTCTAGTTAGTGCTGAGCTTGATTTTTTTCCCCCAGATTATCTGTTTCATAACATACTGTCATGGTGACAGTTTCAACAAATATGTCAAAAGAAAATACATATTATATTTTAATAAGAGTTCCATACTTTAACAGCTTAAGGTAAAAAAAAATACTGCATCTACAATCAAAATTTTAACTGCTATTATCAGAACATAGTTTTTGGCAAAAGGTTTTTGCATGGGATAAATTCTTGGTTTTGCTCTGTAATGTTTGCAGAACTGCACAGTAAAATCATTTTTAGCCAGGCCGTTGTGATTTTACATGAAACCTCCCAAACCCTCGGCTGATTCACCTGGAATGTGAACCTTAAAGATGAACTCGTAAGGCTTGACTGCATTTTTTAAAGAGGTGCCGAGATAAAAACATGCCAAGAAGCTAATTATTGTGTCGCTACTCCTTTATTATCCTTTAAACCGAGAAGAAGGCATCTGGAAAATGTTCACGCGATGAGGAAAGAACGTAACCTGTGACGTAGCTTGACAGTTTTTCCACAAGTTGACAACATCTCATCCAAGGGTAACTGAAAGTGCTTGATTTCCGCTGAGACCTTGTTTTGTCAACAACAGCTCATTTTTAAATTCTTGCATGTTTGGCCCCGCTGGTCACATGAAACAACAGATATTCTTTCGGGACTCTGAGGTAATTGACTTCGCCCAGTCTCCACCTGACTTTAATTAACAGCGCGGTACATTCAGCTGCAGATCTGCTGTACACAGGAGTCCTACCGGAGAGTTGGGGTATTAATTAACTCTAAGTACATCTCTGAACAAATCAAAGTAAGTCATTTCCTCCCTGTGTTTAACCGAGATTGTAAAACACCTCCTGCAGATGTAATTAATAGAACGAGCAATAAAAAGACGCGGGGTCCTTATTGGGGAAATGCTGACGACATGGGAGGCTGTTAAGATTTAATTTGGTGTTAACATTTTTTTTTCTACTTCCTGCCAAGATTTTATAACTACCTAAACTTTGTTTCAATCCGCCTCCTTCTTTTTAATAGTCATCGACTCCCTCCACATGATTTGTTTTTGCTTTTTGGTTCCAATTATTTACAGAAGTGAATTTGAGCCAGCATGCTGGGGTTTGATTAAGGCTCTGTCCAAACTAACTAGGACAATTTATGCTGTGGTTCAACCCCATATACATACAAGCTGAGTGTTTGGTGAAAATAAGCCCGATTTTCAAAGAAAGCTCATGTTTTTTAGTGATCTCATGCAGACTGAGCAACCAAGAATTATTGAAATAATTAGTTAGAGGCCCAGTGTGTTACCACAAGTGCTTACTGAAACGATTTAGCTGTTTTCAGACTTGTTTTCTGTTGCATCTCCAAAGTAAATTGAAGAATACAGAAGAGATTGATGGCCATTGAAAACATAGAACAAGAAATTCTGATTTTCTTCTCAAAATTATGACTTTAATTTAAATTTTTGAGGTTTTGATATTTCTCAACCTTAAGTAAGAATTCAGACATTTTGTTAAAAACTCAGAAGTAGAGATTCTTGTTTTCTTCAGTGGCTCTAATCTTCTTCCATCGAGAACGTCGGATGTCCGGAGGAAAACTGTAAAAACAATCAAAAAATAACCTGGAGCTACATTTATTTGTGCGGAATCCTTCGCCATGCTCAGGATCTTCTTTTTGTTTTGTTTTCTTGTTGTTCATGTCAACCTTATCCCCAGAACGTTTTAATTAACTGCCCTGAAACTTTTTGATGTAGAATGCAGCATCGTTAATACTGCAATCCATAATTCAGATCAAAAGATAAATGTTTCAAGCTTTAAATTTGGTTGATTGTGAAGTTTATGGCCCAAAAAGTCCTCAGAAAATTACAAATATTACATGCGACCATGTTTCCCTGAGAAAGTGAGACTGTGTGTTCAGGCCACAGCGTTCGAATCATTTTCAATTAAAGTGGAATAGTTTACATTTCATTGCATAAATGTACTTGTGCACCATTCAGCTTGTTTGGGGTTGATTTGTTAAAATGGATAGAAATCAAATACTGTTGAGTATTATTAGCATTTTGAAAATTGAGAGGTAAAAACAGAATTATTTTAAAATCCTGTTAGTCAAAATGGCTGACAACAAAATAGTCTAGCGCAAAGACCAAAAGTACTAGTTGTGGAACTAGTACTTTTAAATCAATACTAAAGAGTTATTGATTTAAAACAAGCTCAGATATCTTGCTGAAAAGTCAGTTTTGTCTTAGTTCAAGTGCACTAGAAACCAGAGCAAAACCACTTGGTAAGATTTTGTGTATTTTACAGTTACTGTTTTGAGCAGCTTGATCATCTAAATAAACAGAAAGAGAAACAGAAATGATCTAAGGTAGTGACACTAATCTGATTTATTCAGAGTGCATTCACATCAGCTCCGTTTGGTTGGCTTCAATTGGGCTGAAGCTTTTTTTGCCCAGAAATTGTAGTTCGTTTGGGGAGGTGTGAATGTGAAATTGTGTACCAAAAACTACAAACTTGAGGCCACAGTTTGGTTGAAATTAATTATTTTTATGTGAACGCTCCAAAAACAGGAAGTGGACTTTAGAGCAGAGCATTCTGGGTAAATGCAACCAAAACAAATGTGCATGTTTAGCGTTGTTGGAATAATTGCACTGCCATGACGTGCTAAAGACAGAAGAGAAATCCTACAACGGCTAAAATCTGATGTCATTCCATTTTTGTTTACATTCCTTGAAGAAGGAAGTTTCTTCCTGCTGTTTTCATCTGTGGTTCTTGGTGCAGCGCCACCACAGGCGAGGAGGGGAACAGCATTTTCAAATATTTTGGATCGTTTAACACAGTGCATTGTGAAAGCTGAAAATATAGCAGACGTTAAAATTCTGGACAATCAGGTGTGAAAACACATTTAGATGTAATTCTGTAGTTGCAGTGTGCTTAGCTAGCAGAGGGGCCCCAAAGGAAGTTGTGCTTTGGACCTCCAACAATCTTGGTTCGCCCCTGGACGTCATAAATATTTTCTAGACTAAAAGCATAAACACGTAGATTAGCGTGGAGTTTGTTCACTCAGCTTCGGCTCCCCTCTGCTGATTTGCGAGCCATGCCTGCGCGCGTGCGCAACGTGCGGAGGCGCCGGCGTGTGCACGCGCGAGTCTCGCGCGGAGTCCCGCATGAACGTTTAAAGCGGAGATGCGCGGCTTCTCTCTGCCTCTCTTTCTCCTCCTTTTTCTCCACTGACTACTGAATCTTTCCTGCCTCCTTCTTTTTTTTTTTTTCTTGCTCTCCCTCTTTCTTTTTTTGTCATTTCGCACCTTGACTCGCTGCCCGGCTCCCTGCAGGCTCCGCGAATAGACTGTTTTCTTCTTGAACCTTTCTCTGCCGGTATTTTTTCCCTCTGCTCTTGGCCGAGAAGGGAACAACAGTTTGTCACCCCCCGGTAGGGAACCATGACCACGGCGAAGGAAGGCAATGCGCCGTCGAAAGCGGCTCAACAGCAAGACCAGGTAGAGAGAAGCTTATTTATTGTCTCCCTGCACATTTACCTGCGCAGGTTTTTTTAGGAGTTCCCCCAGCACTGTTGGTAGGATTTATATGTTACTCTTTATGGTCGTTAATTGTAAAATTACCCTGCTTATAATATGCATTTACAGTTAGAGGCAATTTGGAATTGCTGTCTGCGGAGTTGTGCATCACGACTGAATAATTTCCACACTTTCCTATAAAAATGGTTATTTTGTCATTATCTTTTGCCATGCATTGACGCTTTTTCAGTGACTAATGTATTTCCATCACCTCTCAGCTGAACACGCAAACGATCCCAATGAAGCCAACTTTAATCAGGCTTGCAAAACTGCCACTGACGATAATGCAGCACATTTTAATTACATCCTAAATATGCTTTTCCTTCAATAGAACTCAATTAACCCGAGTTTCCCTCGCAGGCTGGAGCCTTTTTAACACTGTTGCACGTCTTTGTGATGCGCTGTGGTTCTGTTCTGCTTTTTACTCATTCCTCATCAGTCTGTCTCTATGGAGCATCTGTTAATGCCCTCTCCACAGGGAAACCTGAGCCTGCAAAACTTAGTCAAATCACACAGGAAATACGCTTTTATCTCTTCATGATCTAGAAAAAGAGTTGTGCTTCAAAGTAGAATATCTTAAAAATAACACAAGTTTTTGCCTCATGCTAACTTATCTTAAACATTTGCGTGCAAAAAGAGCCAAAAAGTCAAATTTGTGCATTCTAATGCATTACCATGCTTCTCTGCTGATGCATATTCACATAAGTCTGTAGGTCAACATGCAAAAATAATGCTTCCAAATTCTGCTCAGCTCTACTGTCATCTGTCAGCTTTGGATGAAATCTGTCACCTGCTTCTCTAGCTGTGCAGAACATGTCTAGGAATGACAGAAAAGGTGACAGGGACATTTGGGTTTTTTATTTATTTATTTGTATTTTTTTCTGCTGCCATGTGGGCAGCCCTCCTCTGCTTAGCTGTAGCAGCAAACTGTCAGTCACACCCTCGGAGGAGCTCAGAGATCCAACGATCTGTTCTTGTGTATGCAGCGCACGCCGTCGAGACTTTACAGATCTGGGTGATAGACTGGGAATTTGCAGGACGCCGGAGAAGTGGTGAATTTCAAACTTCATTATTTGTCAGGATTAAACCAGAATTTCTGGTTGCAATCTCTTTTTGCTTAAAAAGGCACCAGTTTCATCCTAAGCTTAATTTCCAACAAAAAGGAAAAAGATTAAGATATGCCAGAAAATGGTTTCCTTTCTTTTCATCAAGCATTTCCATTTTTGTTTAACTCTAAACTATTAAGGCGATCAAGACCAAATTGGTTGATTTGATAGCTTTTTGATATGGCTCACCACTCAGAGAGGCAAAAACTGTGGAGCGTCATGTCCACTTGATTTAAAAAAATTAGATATGTCAGGTGTTTACCATGTTTTCTATTGCTTGGATGTAGGGCTGAAACGATTCCTCAAGTACTTCGACTATTAAAATTCCTCTAGAAAAATGTATCTGCCTCAAAGCTTCGTTAATTTCTGTTTTATTATTTAGCGCATCCGGCCGGGTTGTTTCTTGTGTTGCGCAGCGTTCTCACTTCCGCCTAAGTTGTTGACGAAAACTAAGTGTTAGCAGCATAACGTCGGCCTGGGAGGATTTTAGTGATTGATGATAATGTCCGGGTTTTTGTCGTTTTTCTGGGGACCAATAATCATCCTTAAAACAGATAAGCGGATAGACTGAACACTACGGGTGGCTGCGCAGTAGATGATTAATGTAAGTGTAGCTTTATGACGAACCGGAAAATTTATTTCATATCATCCCGGTCTCAACAAATGGGTGGTGGAGCAAGTCGTGGCGGCACATAGCTGGTAGATGAGTTTCTGTGTGTGACGAACAAAGGTGTCAAATCCCGTCGCTAACATAAACTCAAAAGCTATAAATGTCTGGGTAAGGTGAGAATTCATTTATTAAATTGACTGAAGACGAATACATAAAGTAAAAGCTGGAGTTCAGAAATTTTTTATAAGCGTATTTGTGAGCCTGCCTCTTTATTATTAAATTGAATATAACTTCTGATTTTTGTACAACTTTTCTTCAGGTTAACTTAGAAAGTGAGCTATTATTGTTACAAGTTAATTTTCTAAACTACAGAAAAGTAATTGTTAGGGAATCTCAAATGTAAAAAATTGGACAGATGTTGATATGCAATAGTAATACTGCTTTTATGTTAGATTTACCAATGTTTTATTTTATCTTTTTTTTTTTATCCAATTACGCCGTTGTCTGATAAGTCTTAAATCAGGTCTGGAAAACTGTGAAATGTTATGGCAATAAATAGGAAACCAGATCCTACATTTATTACCAATCGTTATTAAAAAGGTAAAATAATAAATGTTATTTAGGCTAATAGTGTGCTTTAAGACTAGCCTTTCCAAAATATTTTTTCCATTATCTAGCATGTCTTAAAGCCAGTACAATATTTTTATTGTTTTAAAAAATCTGATTTATATACAATAAATTGTCTAAAATTTCTACATTTGAGATTAAAGACTCTTTGTTTAGTGGTAAAAGAGCTTAGTCATGTTTTACTTATCTAATTTAATCCTCAACTATTGCTCTGGCTTCACTGATAAATACTCTAACACTGTAATTTTAAATATTGCATCCTAAACCATCAGTTACAGTCCCAGCATTGGTTTATTACCCTTTTATGTTGGCAGATATTGGACAAAAAGCTGAAATTGCCTTTTAAAACAAGCATAAAGTGACCTTTTTTCCTAATTACTGGGGAAATTAGGAACCTGGCGGAGCTGCTGCGACATCGGCGGGTCGTTAGAGTAATTGTTGCTTTCTGTGGATTTTTGTGTCAGCATGACCCTGCAACAAAGTGAAAAATTGCCTTAAAGCAACCTTAAGGTTGTAGAATCCACAGATGTCTATTTGCACAAATGTCGACACACCGGGATTTGAAAACATCCAGAGACCCGATGATTGCGTGAGGTCCTGTTGATACCGGCTGATTGATGGTGTGCTTTCAGGCCCTGTGGTCCAGTTAGAGGGAACACAGTGAGAGGGCAGCTCTCCGGAGATAGCAGCAGCTCTTCTGTAATCAACAGAGCTCTAACACTCATTAGTAAAACAAGGTGGAGGGTGTGAAGGTGAGAGTGGTGGAGGGGCAGGTGATGTATCTGCAGAGGCAAGACAGTTGAGACCAATTTATTGCAGCTTTTAAAGATTGTAAGATCAAAAGTTTATGCCTCAAATCTCCCCAAACCAACAGACTTTGAATTAAAGTGTTTGTTCTGCTGACTAAACAATGACTTTCAAAACAATTTCCAAAGGATTTTATTGGGATTTGGATAATAAACCAGTGCAGAGTAAGTTTGGAACGCCACATAAAAGCTGAAAAGGTGTGGCACCAATTTGAATTAAATTTAATTTAGTCTAGAAGTCCTTTTATATATCTAAATTTAACTTTTATCATTCAAGTGTCTTCAAACAGTCTTTGTGAGACAGACAGATCTCCGGTAGCAGTCAGTCTTGCAGTGAATTTGAATTTTTCCAAATATTTCCAACTTTGCTTGTGACAAACTGTAGATGAGACTTACTGTGGATTTTTGTAAACAATCACTGCATTAAAAGCAGTAAAGAAAACCAAACATTTTGATTCTGTTTGAAACTTAGACCTTTTTGGATTCGTCTAAAGCAGATAACTCAAATAAAACACGTTGAGGATTGTGGTGAAACATGAAAAGGACTATAAATTACATAAAACGGGGTACATTCTTAATTATTTTCAACTTCAAGTCCTCTTTGGTTTAAAAGCGACTCTTAATATTCACTTCTGCAGCCAAAACACCTCTATCGTTCAAGCCAATAATTCACCTTTTCTCCATTTTTATAGCCGTTTATGTGACTGTAAAACTTGGCAATAGTGGCGAATTGTTAACCGCCTGAAGTTATAAACCTGGAGACCGTGGAGGAAGAGCTGAAACGTACAATCTGTCTGCTAGAAGTAGAGTTGTGCAGCATTTCACACCAGCAGAAGAGTAAAGGACTTTGGGAGTGTTTGCAGCCAAACCCTCACATCGTGCCATGACGGCAGCTTGAGTAACAGCTGAGGGGAGCAGCCTGTGGGTGTTGCTGAATTAAATGGTCATCTCGGGGGCCAGAGGAAGAGAGCAATGATCGACAGAGCCACAGCCGGACTTGGACGCAACAACACTCAGCCTTTTTTAGGTTTTATTGGTGCCATGAGATATGTCCTTTGTTATATTTTATTGCTCTTGCGGCACTTTGCTGAGCTCTCAGCTGTCAGGTATTAAGAACTTGCTTTTTTTATACACTCATACCAACTCGTAGCTTTCTTGGCAATGGCCGACAATGTAAATAAGTTCTGAAAACAGTTCAGAATGAGAAAGTGAGGTGAGTAAAACGAGTCGCAATGTCACCGCAAAAACACAAAATCTTGCCAAGTGTTTTAGTCAAGTTTCTTCTGCAAATATACTGAAATAACACAAAACTAATTTACAAGTAACTGGAACGCCACATGAAAACCTGAAAGGTGTGCCACCAATTTGAATTCAATTTAATTTAGACCAGAAGTTCTTTATTTATCCCAAACGGAATCTAAATGCTGTCATAACTCAACATTTAGTTTTTTGGCTTCAATTATAACAAGACATTTTTCAAATGTTATATGGGAAATAATCTGATTAACCCCAACCAATCCAACGATCCAAACAACACAGGGTTTCCCCCAGTACATTATAAGCCTGGCGGGCCACCAGGCTTTACTTGTGCCCCCACCAGGCTAAGGATTATTTATTTTAATTTGTTATATTTGCCCTTTTTAAAGACTTTATCATTGGTGTGCAGGTATTAATCTTCCAATAACTCATAATTATAAAGTGATATTTTCAAATTTCCTGTCAACTTTAAAAAATCTTTTAACTAAAAAAAATGGCGGCCTACCACCGGGTTTAGAACATTTTCTGGAGGAAACCTTGCAACCATGTTAAAAGATGCATTCTGTTTGGAAAAGATGTTTAAAGTGGGTCAAATTATTGGCATTAAGCGGAGAAAACATCTTAGAGGATTACAGAAACCAGTTAAATTGAGAAGTTTATTAAAAACTGGAAGCAAAATGGGGACCTGTCGTTTTTTTAGGAAGAAATGTCGATTAAAAAAATCCCGCCAGGCTAGTTTTTCTAAAAATCTTGCTAAAACCTCCTTTTTCTTGTGGACCCATCCATCCATCCGTTTTCTTACACCCTTGTAATTATTCAGGATTTGATCTGCAGAAAAAGGAGAAATCGGCCAACTGATTGGTGGATAACCAACAAGTATCTGATTTTATTCCTCCAAAGATGATAAACTGCACAGAAACCTTAACCCACACATGCAAAGACCCGGAGTTATGTTTTTAGATTGATCATCTCTGAGTTACACTGTACATGAATACATGGTAATTGGATATTGGACTTTACTGAGTTCATTTTCTTTGTCCATTAGTGAAAATGTCCTGCCACACCAGAAGTCAGGGTGACCCGGTAGAGAACGAGGTGGCCACACACGGAGAGATGTCCTCTGTAGATTAGATTGTTGTGAAAGATTTTCCATCCGAACTCCCTGTAGCAACGGTTTGTAGCAAAATAAAAAAGCATGCAAGAAAGTTTTTTGTATTTTACTGTAGTTTGAGTTTCTTGTGAAGTGCCAAATTAAGAGAAAAGTCACCTCAGGGCACATTAAGTTGAAAGTAAACAAACCAATTAAAGTCCAATCAGAAAAGTCTTATTCCCACCAATTAAAATGCAGTTACACATTTAACTATAATTGAGTCAACTTAAATAAATAAAGCCCAATTTTCTCAAATTACAATTAAACCCAAGAAAAAGTACAGTCAGGACATTAATATTTATATAAAACCAGATCATTAACAGTTGTCCAAGCAATGCAGGAAGAAAAGTCCTGCAGAAACGGATTAAAGGAGGTTTATCTAACGGTCCCAATCAATTGGAGTGATAAAGGAGCAGACGGAGCTGTAAAGTAACACAACAACACTCGACTTGGAACACCTGTGGAGAAAAACGCAAAGCATGAAGGGAGAAATGAACCTGCTGGATGAAAAACCTTGTGCATCAAGCAGAGTGACCTTTAACCACACATTTAGTCTGTTAAGCGTACAATATCTGCAATTAAGACAGTATTTTATTTGGTTTTGTATATTGAAATTACTTAATGTATACAGGAAGTTGAAGCAAACACATGACAAACTGCAGCAAGTTGGAAGAATGTCAGGAATGTCAGAGTTGCTACAATGCCCCAAAGCAGATAAAACCACTGTGGTGACTCAGTGTGTCTGTCCTGATGCAGGGATTTATGCAAAAAAAATTATCCAAGGTTTGAATTTTACATTTAAAAGCCTAGAGGGCGTACAAAACCCTATTTGTAAGCTCTGTTCTTGCCTTAATAACCTGATTCACATCAATTAACTCAGAAAATCCCATTCAAGAACTTCTCGATTGACAGATGACACAGCATTGCTTCCTAAGCGTCACTTTTTACGACTCAACATATGTCTGTCAAAGTTGTATGCAACCAGAAATCTGCAATGGACTGTTGCATGCACACTATGATGGGTAGATAGCTGGTCTTTGTAGAAACAAATGCTCTGGAAGCTGTTCCCAGCTAATCTTTTTTCACGGTAGTATGCATGTGTGACCATGTTTACAGGGCATAGAAGCACATCAGTTTCATGTTAAAAAAAACTTGTGATGTTAGATATTATTGGTAAATATTGTGATGATTATCAGTTGCCTATTTTCTCCTCTGTCACTTTTAGCTTCTTTGGTAAAGTCATTGTTGTCCTGTGTTAATATCTGCTGCCGTGAGACTCTGTCCAACTAAATATTTAATTTGTTTGAAAATGAAGGTTTATGGCATTACAAATGCATTAATCAACATTTATTTCACTAAAAAATAGTCCTTCGCTATGTGGACTGGAGAACAAATCAACAATAAAATATATTGCGATATGTCGGATATTCACTGAACTCAGATCCAGAACCGCACAGCATTCTGGGAGATGTAGGCAGTGGAAAGGCTTTCGTTGCTCAACTTCTCACGGCTAGCTAAGCTAGGTTGGTGGTGGAATTAACTAACTCACTCACTCACTCTTTGGTTACATAGCAACAGCCTTTTGAGTAAAATTAAAAATAAAAAACCGATGCCGTGGAGTGAAAACTGTGGATTAAACAGGAAAGATCAAGTCACAAATTTGGCAGGTCAGATATTTAAAACAAATCAATAATTATTGATATCCACTGATATGAAATGCTTATGTCATGATAAATGTTTCAGCCATGTTGTCTTGTCATTGATATTGTGATAACGATATATTGTGTAGCTCCACAAATTTATTTGTTCTTGGAATTCATTTATGATGAAGAAAAAGTTCAAAATATTTAGAACCGGACCAATGACTTCAGGTGTTTCATAGTTGGACGTAGGCGTTTGTGTACAGAGAAGAGTAGTGGGGTGAGAACACATCCCTGGGAGACTCCGGTGCTGATTGATGTTGTTCAGGAGACGACGCCAGTAAGTCAGGAAGCTGGTGGAGGTAAAAGTTGCGTTGAAGTCTAGTCACACAGTTCAGGTTTGAACAAATTTATTCTAGATAGTTTTGAATAGTTGCATGACCCTTACCAGATTGATGGGCAGCAACAGTTGCTTCTCTAAGGTGGTTCTTGATCTCTTTCCACCTTTGTGTTTTAACACAAAGCACCTGTATGCTTCAAAAACTACTGCCTTCACTGACTTGGTCCGAATTGCTGATGATTGGATAATCAAGTGAATCTGATTAGCCGCACCTTGCTGCTCCCCTTCCGGCTTTAATCATGTGGAAGCAGTGAATATGTACCGAGTTTTCCCATGACTGTATATTTGAGATTCTGCTAAACCTCTCACTGAATATTCCCAGCTAATCTTCAATCTGTGCTTTGTTTGCCTTTCAAGCTCAGGCTGATTCACTCGAGCACATCTCTCTGATGAAATACACAGAATTCATTTGAAACCGCACATCTGATTGGCCACATCAGACTGATTGTGTTTCGTTTTTATTACATCAGTCAGCGAAGGGAAGGAGGGGTGGACAAAACAGATTAGCACAACTATTCGCTTTGGAAATCTCAATAGATAATGCACCAATTGCTCGTGTTTGGTGAGCGCCCTTGACTGATAAGAGGGGATGGAAGATGGATTTAGAGGAGGATTGGATGCCCCTAATGTTTGTGCCGTAGTTCATGCTGAGGGCAATTATGAACAATTGAGCCGTGATGTTTGGGCCTGAAGTGGAGATTAGAGGCGAGATTGCCGGACGGCCACCTCGGCGATCCATCATGATTGTTGTCAGGATTCAAATGTTCTTTGCCGAGACGGCTTATGAGACGCGAGGGGTGCCTTAATTTTCCAATAAATATTCAGCGTTCGCCAAAACGGTCGAACTAAATGTCACGACAATAATAGTCGATGTTGCGGTCAGGTGGGCTGTGTATGTTGGACGTTTTCTGGAAAGAGAGTTCCCAAATATGTGTAAAACTATCTTGTTAAGGAAAAGGTCAGCAATGTTGCCAGGCTGTGGCTTCAGTGCAAAACATGGATGTATATTCCACCGAATACTGGAACTGTCAATACTGAGAAATGGATTTTCAACTTATAAGTCCTAAGAGTTTATTTTTAGGAGATACAAAACAATAAGAAACGTAAATATATTTAATTTAAATTTGTTGTAATAAACCACCACAGTAGTGAATGATTGTAAAGTGGAATGAAAATGACAATTTTTTTTAAGCAAAAAAGCTAATCTTTACAATGGAGTATTAGAGCCACACTAAGAAAAAATACAATAAAATTACGAGAATGATGTAATATTACAAAAATTAAAAGTAAATGTTTTTGATGGAGTATCAGGGCCATACTGCGAAAAAGATTTAATTATGAGAACAGTCATAATATTATGGGAATGAAGTCATAATATTACAAGAACAACATCATCAACATCATAATACAAAAATTAAGTCGTAATAAAATAAATTTATTATTGTGATACTACAACTTTATTTTTACCTTATTCAGACTTTTTTCTTGTACTATTACAACTTTATTCTCATAATACTATGACTTTATTCTTGTAATTTTATTTTTTATTTCTTGAGGTAGATATGCACTTTTATCGTGGTCTTTCTAGCTACAAATAATGGATTATAGCTAGAATCCATTATATGTATTGTAGCTTAGGTTTTAAAATTTTGGATACAAAATTTAAAGAGGACATTTTTTAAATATGTCAGTTTCCTGAAATCAACCTTTAATTTTTATTTAGTAACTGTACCTTTTGTATTCAGTCAATTAATGTTTATTTTACAGCGATAAATAAGATTCAGTTTGTAGCTGATGAAATTAATCATCTTCAGACTATTGTGTAATATTCATGTGCATTAGATATACCAAACGTTGGTGAGTGTGTGTGGAGAAACGTTTGTATTCTCGTCCACTTTTGCTTGTTTATCTATTCCTCGCCTCAGTCCGTGAGCTTGTGTTTTCTGGCCTTATCGACCGGCTGTAATTAGGGGCCCAGAGCTGCGGAGCAAGGAGACGATCAGGAGCCGCCATGTTCCACCGAGCCTCTAATTGATACGCCGGGCATATCCAGGTCTTGCTGTCTGACACCCCGCACCACCCGCCACCTCCCAGCCCCCCTCGGGTCCCTCTTGTTGTCTGTGTGCCACCTCCACGTCTGCGACAAACGTTCAAAAGAGCGAGTGCTAGTCACAAACGATAAGCAGGTAATTGCTTGTGGGCCGGGATGCAAATTAGGCGAAGCTTGTGCTCCGGCTTCATTGGTCACGCTGCCAGGGGTTATTTGTGGCGCTGTTGGAGGAGTTATGATGGCTTAAAGTGATGCACACTTTTGCAACAAGCTAGGACTGTCATTAAATTTGTCTTCTTCAAGCTTCGATTGCAAATTTGAAATACTTTTCTCTCGCTTTATCACCGAACCTCATTTGCAGAGTTATTATAGGAAAACTGCAGAACAATAAATTCGTCCTTTGTTTTCTGATTTCTCCTAATTGCTTTATGAAGCGGCACACAGAGCCACTCGATAGCTTGCAGTGGCCTGAAGGCTATGACCAGAACTTGGCATCCGTGCCAGGGCACAAATGTGGAGGAATGAGCTTTCTTTTCAGAGTCCTCCAACCACTGTTCCTGCTGACATTTAACGCCTCAAACCTTTGGTGTTATTGTTATGGCTGCAGTGAGTCTCCTGTGAGGAATACTGATATCCTTTCGAATTGACCAGCTCGAGAACTTTAACGTGACAGCCCATCACATTATGGTGAAAGGAGCGTGAAAGTGAGGGAGGGGTCGCGACTTGATGCAGTATCATCTTTGGCGAGTTGAAAAGCGTGCATCTGTGTAATCTGACAGTCGCGTTGTCCGCTTGCCTCCCATGAGTGCCGATCAGCTGGCGCGCATCCCGCGCCGCTGCCTCCTCATGCTTTCAAACATGGTCAGAGGCGACGATGTCAGCCCCCCGCTGATTTCCCATGGTCAAAATATTGGCAGCTATTGCGTGTCTCCTCAGTGGTGCTTAGTGTCCGTGCATGAAAGACTGACTTTCATCATGACATTTGCTGGGCCCGCTCCAAAAGCCCAGCGGTCGCCTGGTTTCTATGGCGATGTGTCTGAAAAAGGTTTTTGCAAAAAGAAAACACAGATTTGAATAAGAGTTTAGGCATGGGATGTCTGAAATCCTTGTGCAAGAATTTCAGTTTTATGGTTTAATGAAAAAAAAAAAGCGCCATAGTTTATAGTTTCAGTCATTTCATTTTAAAACTGAATTCAAGGCAGAATATTGCAGTAATTTGAGGATAACCTTTTGCTCATGGGTGGGCATTTATTATATCTTGGTTGTAAATATTTACTGTCACTATTATAGCTAACAGAATAAATGCCAAATAGGTAAATACTGTAGATAGATGGGTGTGTGCAGAGATTTATTTAAGTAAAACATGATTACTTTCCCTGAGAACTGTAAGCTAGCAGTGGTTGCTAGCAATGCTAATTCAAGCTTGTGTCTATTAGGCTGAAATGTGCTTACAGTTGTTTTATTTTTGTTTATTTTTTTTAACACTAATTAGTTGTATTAAGACACTGTCATGAATGTTTTGTAAGTGTCCTTTCTTACCTTTGATTTTTTGAGCATAAGGTTTCTGTTAAGCTAAGCTGTTGCGTCAATTAGCTACAAAAAAGGAGAAGAAACCGAACAGCCTCAATATCTTTCTGCTTTTAATCTTTGCATGTATAATCAAAATAACTGTTAACAATATGATAAATTATATTGTGTCGGTAATACAAACCTACTTCAGGTAGTAAGCTGTGTTTATTTTATCAACAGACATGCTAACTACTGCATGTTATTATTAAAGTGTGATTCTAATAACATACTTTTACTCAAGTGCTGGTAAATCTTGTCAAAGCAACCAGTGTTTGCAGCAGGATTAACTCCAAATTCCCATCATGAGAATTTTTTCATGCCCACCTCTAGTCTGTGCCACATATTAGAAAAGCTTTTCGAATAGATCCATCCCGTGCAATAAAGCTCAGTGATACATAATTACAAAATGAGTGTTTTGTGCACTCTATCGTTTCTTTATTTATTACACAGGGTTGTTTTCTGTGCAGAAAAATGTGGGTCCTGTAATCACTCTAATAAGATTTGGCATGCAGTTTTATTGCATAGTCAGACTGACTTCCTCTATTATTTTCAGTGGCGTTAAGCCAACTTAATCAAAGTCCACACAGCTTCTAGTTTTACATGCTGGAGTAGATTTTGTCTGCCTTGTGGCCATGTTTGTTTGCTCCGAGTTGCAATATATTCTATGTCAACTTATTTCAGAAGGACTAAAGAGAGAAAGTTCTGAACTATTTCATGAACTTTTTGACTCTTTAGATTTTAAAACTTGCACTCAACAAACTGAATGCATGCTTCCAAATTTGTGATACAGGTGTGAAACCTGGAAGCCAGCAAAACAAGACAGGGACAGGAACAAAGATAAGGACGTTCTGGTAGACGTCAGTTAGCTCATTTTGATGTTTCTTGGCAGACTGGATTATTAATCCCATCTGACAGGGTTTGGAAGGCAACAAAACACTTAAAAACAAACTGTCAAATCTTCCAAAAATGGCTTCATATTGAATTTAAATTCCTCCAAATCTTGGTTTCTTCTTTTTCCAACACTTCCTATTTATTTTTTTCTTGAGATAAGGATTGGGAAATGAGGTTAGGTCAAAAATGTCAGCTGAATAAATGGACATAACATAATAGTTTACTTTATTTATTTGAACAAACAAAGTATCACTAAAATGCTTAAACATATAAGCTTCTTATAACATTAATGACTAAAGTTTAGGTTTTCTTCTCAGTCCATAGACTTACATTATGTAATTCTCAGACATTTTACTGGAATATTACAAAAATCTCTGGTTTTTATATTTTGATGTGCTTGGAATATAATGACAATTTGTTTATTTTTTTGTTATTAGTGGTGTGGTTGGTGTTTTACTAAATTATCATATTTTGGCTGCCAAAATTCAAATCAAGTTGATTTGCATAAATGATCAATTTGACACGAGGGACACAAACTCCAAGAAGAAAAAAGACTTCAACAGGAAATGCTGCAAATGAAAATCGCTGTAAATACAGCAAAAAGAATAAAAGCAAAACAAATATAAACTGAAAATGCAGCTATCACAGATAAATGTTGTAACGACAGAAAATGGAAGTAAACGGGAAAAAATGCTTCAAAAGGCAAAAATAACAACAGCAAAAAATGCTTCAAACTTGCTCCACAGAACTGAAGTACTCCACACCTCTAGGGGGAGCCAACCACCAAATCATGAGACCAGATCGTCAGAACATGTCCAGAAGAAAAGGTGTTTTACAATTCATATCTTTTTCAAACAGTCTTTTAGAACAGCAAGAAATTTTATGTAATTTTCAGATATTTTACTAAAATATTGCAAAAATCGCAGATTTTTATTATATGGTGCATAAACACTTGTAATATAATGACAATTTATGTTTTGTTGTTGGTATTTTATTATACAGCTCTGTAAAAAATGAACTGAACTCAATTGAAAACCTGGTTATTCCACTAAATATTGATTTCTGAACTCTTTTAGTTAAAACATGAGTATTGTTGTTTCTAAATTAATATAAACTTGTTTTCTTTGCTTTATTTGAGGTCTGGAAGCATCTTTTTCATCACTTTGACCATTTCTCATTTTATGCAAATAATTAAATGTTTGCTTGAAATTTCAGAGACATGTCAGTGGTTCATATAATAAAAGAACCACTTTTTACTCAAACATATACCTGTAAAATTTAAAACCAGAGAAACTGGTCATCTTAAGTAGTCTCTTAATTTTTTCCGGAGCTATACTATGTGGTAGTGACCTTGATCATATTTTGGTTGCTGATTTTAAAATAATCTAAAACCTGAGTTTTCCTCCTGATTTTACATTGCTTTGTAAATCTTTGACTATTATATTTGGGTTTTGGTAAAACTTTTCAGCTCTGATGCTCTTTATGTTAAATCATCACAACATGTGAGCAAAGAGCTTTACTGTTATATTAAATAAGTTGTATTTAAGGTGAGCTTTTGCAAGAGAGCAATAGGCTTCGGTAAACGAAAAGAATCTTGCAGCTTGTCTGATGCATTTTAGCCAGCAGGGGTCAAAATAAAATGATGAAAATCGATTTCATCACGCTGAGAACCTTTATTCAAATCTCTGCTTTGTGGCAACAGAGTGCATTAGAAAACATTAGCACATTAAGACCACTGAACGCAGCTTTACCCATATGTTGGCACCGTCATAACGCTCAAAGAGGCCTCGCCAGCAATTTTTAATGGCAGCTTAAACCTCCGCATCTTTTATTCATGTTTGTGATGGTCCTGTTGTGTGAGAATGTGTGTTTACTTGCTTGGAGTCGGACCAGAGATGGATTTGTGCTAGTTAGTGTAAGGAATGGCTCTCTATAGCCGCGCTGCGAAGGAAAAAAGCCAATGGGAATGATGGTGTCACCAGAAACGGCAGAAACATGAGTCATAGCTGTTTATTCCAAAACCCAGAGATACCATCCGTTTGCGGCACCAGAGGGAATGCGGAGCATACAAATCCTGCATTATAAGGACGGGAAAATATGACATCTATACCACAGTGACAAATACTCACCTTGGTGTTCATCAGTCTGTTTCCTCCGGCTCTGCTGGAATGGAAACATCAAAACTCTCCTGTTCTAAACACTACAGGAACAAGTTATAGCTTTATTTCTTTTAGAAAAACACGATGTACACATGATTGTTTTAAGGTTAAGTGGTTATTAATTTAAAGTATCTCAAATTTTTTTTAAGCACACCTTCTCAAGGCAAATGAGGGAATGTTAAGCTAAATAAAAGCCTCTGTTATGCTTCTCTGTTGTCATACAATTAAATAGGCAAACTTTAAAAATGAACAAATATGGACGGTCCTGTTTAGATGTAATTTGGTACATATTAATGTAATTAGCAAAGAGCTGCCAATAGTAAGATTGAACAAATGGTGGAGAAAACTGTAAAGAAAGAACAATTTTGACAATCCGAACAGGTTTTGCGGTGTTTTAAAGGTCATTACTTTGAATTTATTGTGAAAACTATAAATCAGAATTCTTAGAAAATTATTATGATAAATGTACAAAGTTGGAAAGATCTGTACGTCTGCACCAAGTGGTGAAATATCTGGACTGTAATGCATCAAAATGAAGGATGGCATTCAGATTTTTCTGTCAACATTTTTAAAGTTAGCATGACCCCTGACTTTAGTGTAGGGCCCATAATTTCCAAAAACACTCATGGAAATGCCTGTTTTATTAATACTATCTGCACTAATCTCTAAAATAAGACATTATAAATAGTTTCAAATATCAACTCTAATTATTTTGCCATTTTAAAACCTTGTGTAACGTCACCTCTGATCCTAATATGAATAATGAATTAGCACTTGTGACTGGAAGGCCAGAAAATGTCATTTCTACCATTTATAACCTTTCATGCATACAGGTGTGTATTTTAAATGTTATTTAGACAATAACTAACCTGCTGAAGACATGTTTCGCATCAGGAAACATGGTGGAGGTTGCATCATGCAGAATGTGGAACCTTGTGAAATGTGATGTTGAATTATTTGACAAGATGTGAAGGTAAACAGATATTTCTACCTACGAATATGCGCCAGTGTGTACTAAAGTTATCTGTCTCACTGAAAAGTTTTGGGTTTTTGCTCGTGGATATTTTATTTAACAGCGTACCAGCACAGTCGCCATGTCACACATCTTAGTTTCAGATTTATCAAACTTGTTTGTGCCTTCTGGTCATTGCCAGTAGTATAAATAAGAAATAGCCATGTCCAGAGAAACAGAGTTCTTTTTTTTATTATTATTTAATTATTGAGTTTTGGTTGCTTCTCCTGAGGATGAGGGGGCAGTCACAGCCTCAGGAAGTTTCCCCAGTAAACTCAGAGAACATGAGTCACATTTTAATGCCACTGTTGGTGAAAAAGAAGTAAGAAAAAATAAAAAAATCTGGATTCTGCTCTCATCGGTTTACTGTCGGCTGGAAAACCACAAAAATCTGATTTCTTAAAGATAAAAAAGCTACGTCAGATTTAGATCCAGGAAAATTACAATCCAAACTTTCAAAACAAAGATGAATAACGAAACAAAACAACCAGGAGTTTATTTCAAGCATGTCTTACAGGTGTGTGCACTAAATCCACAAATTGTACATTACAAATTGTAACGTAGAATGGTACTCAGCGTTATTTATTCACGTTTTTTTGTTGCCCTTCTGGATCTTGACCACCAAGATCCAAATTCAGACAGTTTTCACTTGATTAGTGATTATATGCAGTGGTATCACAAACACGTCTTATCATTATTGTCTCTAAATTTAAAATAATAATGTTAAATAAAAACCAAAACTTACAATATTATATTATATGAAGTATATACATATAATATTTTCTTCACAGGAACATCAATAAATATCAGTAAATTCATAAAGTTACAATAAAAAGTAGTAATAATTTGTTTTTATCATAATTTTTATCGTTATCATAAATAGTACCACACAATATTGCAATAAAATTCTAAGTTTATATTTTCCACCTCTGGTTGAATATCATTCACTCCTTTAAACTCTTTGTGCATTTCTTCTTCAAAGGCATCTTCTGTTATTTCCACAAGTAAACAACTGGAGAATAGAGTCGTTTTAGAGACTGGAATTGGGCCATAGCAAAAATCTGGATGTTCTTAAAGGGCCTATTGTGCCAGAATATATTGATAAAACCAATTAAAATCTTAAAATATTAATAAATAGCTTTTCCTTCAGGATTTCTGATTGTTTTAGTGGGGGTTTTTTTGCAATCAAAATGACAGATTTTGTGGTGCCGATTAAAATATTTAAGAATATTTTACGATATTTGCGCTACTGTATGATTCTAAATGTGACTTTTTTATTACTCACTGTATCAATTACTTGACATCAAACAGTAGTAGTTTGATACTACGGTAGTCGTAAACGGTAACTTCTGCATTTATTAACAAATCAATGGAAGTTTTAGGTCAGAGAATTGTGAGATGTTTTGGTAGCTTTTCACTAACTGATGTTTCTGCAGTATCAATACTTTCAGATTTGATTTCAGTTCTCATTTCTTGTACTTTTTTCTTTGCACCATTGGAAATTCAAAGACAGTGCAACCCTAACGCACTTCCTGCTCACTTCCCTGGCTCATATTTTCCGCAGCCATCCCTGGTTTCTCATTTGAAGATAAGGGCTTGTGAGTCCAAGGAGTCAGAACCTCTCAATTCACCTCCACATTTCAGGGCCGGGTCACTACTTTAATACTTGATGATTCTTATTGGACAATAATAGTAGCCTAGATACCCAGCAGATGCCTGTATAAACCTTATAATAGAGCAATTATTCTCAAACAAAAGGTCACCTCAGAAATAACGAGAGGTCCGGAAATCAATGAAACGGCCAATTATGACCAAAGCCCTGTGTCTATATTTGGTTTCCAGCAGCATGCCACTCCTAAGGCTGTGAGTTAAAAAGTAAAGTTTTATTTTAGAAGCCTTAGTTCACTATATTTAAAAATTAATAACTCTTCTTGGTAGGTGGTTGTTGTTTACTGTAACTTGGCTTGTTTCCGTTGAAGGATATTTTAAAATGTCTAAGTACAGAAAGGCTTAAAGAATAATTTTTCTCGCCAGTTTAATTTGAGCTGTGTGGTTTTGTGAGTGCAACCTGACCATGAAACGAGGTGGATTGTCTACAAGAGATGCAGCTCCCTGGTTGGATGAAAACAGCATTTTGTTTGAGATTCTGGAGCGGTGAGAAGTAATGGATTGCATTCTTCATTCTGGGCCCCACATTGATTTTGAGATCAGACTGGATGAACAGGCTATTAGAGTTCAGAGTAAGGCTTTTCATTCAAGATTATAATCAAGTTAAATTTGTACTGGGCAAAGAGAAGAGGCTGTATTCCACTTATTCCAAGGATTTACCAGATGGCTCCATGGTCATTAAAATTGCAGGCAAGCTTTATTGTGAGTTAAAATATGGTTCTCACTTAAAATTCAGTGGCCTCCACACCAAAGCAACTCATACTGGTTCAACCTAATAATAAATATTCTTATGAAATAACTTGTTAAAGTACATTCGAAAGCCGTCTTGTCTAGCTCATCAACCGCTAGCTGTAACTAGCCTAACTACAGTTAAGATAAGCAAAACATGGTAAACTTATGTGCCCAACAAGTGCAAATGTGTAAACACACAAATAATGAAAATGTGGGAAAAAATCTAACAAATGCAACAAAAATGCTGCAAATAAAAATTGCTGTAAATACAGAAAAAAGAAACAAAACCCTACAAAAACCAAAACAAATACAAGCTAAAAAAAACAGCAATCACAGACAAATGTTGTAACTACAGGAAATGTAAGCAAAAGAGGAAATGCTGCAAACTTGCTCCACAGAGCTGAAGTACTCCACACCACTAGGGGGAGCCAACCAACAAATAATATGTACATACTGTATTGGCAGTAAAGATGGGATTTTATGATTTAATGAGATGTTCAGAAGAAAACAAGCTTTTAGAACAGCAGCAAATTTTACGTAAATAATATTACCTACTCCAGGAGTACTTCCACTTTGTAGACAAAGTTTGAAGCATTTAATATTTGCTGCTGTTTTTGCTAGGGTTTCCCCTATTTCTTCCATTTCCTGTGGTGGCAGGAAATGGAAGAAATGCTTTGTTGATTGTAGGTTTTCTGTTATTTTCTGTGATTGCAGCATTTTTCTTTTCCATTTGTTTTTTTTGTTTCATGGATTTTGCACCATTGATGTGTTTGCACCTGCTAGCCACCGTAGCAACTGCTCATTTTCAACTTTATAAATGGAAAATTAGCACCAGCGTTTGCAAGAAGCACATTAAACAAATTAATTTTAATACACTCTAGTCTACATTTTGTCTTAGAAATGCTCTGAATTTCCATTAAATCTGAAAATAAACAAGCGAACATAGAGAGAAATACAAACAAGCTTCCATAACCAGAGTTGAAACACTCACAATTACAAATAAGAGATAGCATATTGTCTCCACATAACACAGATGGGGAAGTTTTGTTATTTCATTTAAATTACAGAAATGTATTGGGCTTTCCTATGAGTTGCAGACCAGTATAATAATTTCTTGTACTGTGGTATTGATTAAAATTTGGACCAAGCATTAGCCGCCACCAGAGATGTAGCAATAACAGCAACAAGTCAACATAGTTCCCTTTAATTACAGCTCCTCTGCTGTAGGATTGTGCAGTGCTGTGTAGGCTTGTATAATTAGATGACAAATTGACAAAACAGCATCAATAGCTTTTCCCTCAAGTAATTGACATACTCTATTGATTCCAGTCCAGGAGGCATTCTGCATGAACAAAAACCTCGTTAAACACTTTCTTTCTGCACATAGTGACATCAACAATATGCATGAATGCATACAGTCCCCCACTGCCTTCACCACAGATACTGTTTCAGGCTTTTCTCCCCCTGTTTTTACTCAACCCTGCTCAACACCTTCAATTCCTGACCTACCTCCCAGTTCTCCTCTCACCCTCTTCTTTTCTCTTTATTGTTGTGAAGCAGGAGAGTAGAGTGGTGCAGTCCAACCCAATGCCAAGCCGCTCTAAGATGTTCTGAAATACACTCTGGAGGCAACAGTGCAATATTTGCCTCGTCAGGCCCTCTGGGGGTTTGGAGAAGCAGCTCTTTGCCACAAAAGCTTTTCTTCAATTTGTTTGGATTCCCATGCTGATAAGTCAGCTAAAAATACACAAAACCTGCAATGTAGTAACTGAATAATACAACAGGGAGCCATGAGGAAGAATTGGACAGAATTCTTTTGTTTTAGATTAAACTCTTTCTTTCTGCACATTGTGACATCAACAATATGCATGAATGCATACAGTCCTCCACTGCCTTCACCACACAGAAGGCATTGTGTGTGGGACTGAGACTAATCTGACCTTTTTTTTTAGGTTAATCTCAGAATTCTGAGGAAAAAAAAATCTGAATTATGACAATGAAAATGACATTTGACAATATCTGTAAGCACATCTGAGAAAAGCACTTCTCAAAGGTATTTGAGAAACAGCTGAGAAACTCTCTAAAACGCTAATTTCTGCTTTTTTATCAGTTTAAGCATCAAATGAACCTTAATATTCAACGATACACACAGTGGAAACAATCTTGGCAGTACTGTTGAAGCTAATATCTACAGTCACTCCTATTTACACTCTGGGGGACACAAAGAAAATGAATGTTGCTAATCGATTGGCTGCTTTTACAAACACCAGCCAATAGTGCGACAAGCCACGTTGGGCCAGGGGATTTCAGCTTCCCAAGCTGCATTTATTTTTAAAAATAGAAGAATAAGCAAATGTTCCAGAAATATCTTGGAGCTACTTTACAAAAAAAATCAGCGTTTAAAGTAACGACTGTGGTTTTGATGTTGCCCATCTGATCTCTGAGAACATTGGAATCCAACTGATCGCCTGCAGAGATCAATCCTTCATCTCTAGTCCTACAAAAACCCGTCTTTTTGTTTTTGATAGTTGATCTTCATCATAAAGCGACTGACCACCGGGTGCGTCTCTGTGTTCAGATCTGATGCCCAGATGGAGAGTTATGCTTGCTTCTTTTCTCTGCATCATCCTTTCCTTTTTCTGTAGCTGGTGGGAGACCAAACTGCTCCCTTCTTGTGGAAGAAGAGAGGCTATTTTCAGATGGAAGCATCGGCGATATAGATTGTTAGAAAATGGGGAGTGGAATAAAGAGGAGGGTAAAGAATGAATGTTTTTATTGACAAATCGATTCTGTTGCTGCAGGGTTGTGGTAGAATAAAATGCTGAGTCACTCATAACCAGAACATTTTAAGGATAAATGAAGATACACTCAAGTTAACTTACTGCAACGCATTTATGTTTTCAGTCTACCAATTGGCCGGGCACCTTAATCCTCAGGTGTGACAATCAGGGCTCATTATCTGCAGCCTACTGAGCGTGTCCGTCAAAGCCCAGAGCTTCGTCCGCCTCTCACTTTGCCCTAACTGTTTTGGCACACAGCTGAGGATTTGTTCAGGATCACAGAGTGCTGGTTGTTTTTAGAAGGATCCTTATTTCAGTGCATTCTCCTCACCAATAATTGACTGCTTGGCAACCTGAGTGCCAGGCTTGAATTGAAATGTCAGGCTTTGTGTCAGTGTGGAAAAGCCCAATAGAGGAGCTTAGAGCCACACAGATGGAGATGGTTTGGCCAGCGAAACGACGTGATGAGTGTAATTATCTTTACGAATGGGATTGCAACAAGCAAACACTGTCTCCTGCAATGATAATGAAGCCTTTGTAAACATTTTTGTTTCACAATTTTCAAGTTACAACCGAAAACTTTGTTGTGTTATTGGGATTTTATGCAAAAGATACAACATAGACAATAGTTGAAGTAGAAGGAAAATGTCAAGTTTTTCTTTTATTTTTTGGTTTGAAATTATTTTTTAGAAGGATCCTTATTTCCCCTCACCAGTAATTGACTGCTTGGCAACCCAAGAGCCAGACTTGGATTGAAATTTCTAAGTTCCAACCACAAACCTTGTTGTTGGGATTTTCTGAGACAATATGGACAATAATTTATGTTTATGTTGTGACATCCTTATCCCCTAATGGGGTTTGGAAGGCTGCTGGTGCCTCTCCAACTAACGTTCCGGGCGAGAGGTGGGGTCACCCTGGACAGGTCACCAGTCTGTCGCAGGGCAACACAGAGACAGACAGGACAAACAACCATGCACACACACACACCCTCACACCTAGGGAGAATTTCGAGAGACCAATTAACCTGACAGTCATGTTTTTGGTAGCTGGAGTACCTGGAGAGAACCCTCACAATGCACAGGGAGAACATGCAGAAAGACCCTGAACCGGGAATCGAACCCAGGACCTTCTTGCTGCACTGTGCAGCCCATGTAAAGTTTTTTTTTATTTATTTTTTATTCATAAACGTTTGAAAAGTGAAGTGTGGATTTGTTTCACTACCCCTTTTACTCTGATGTCCATGAATAAAATAACCAACTGGCTTTAGAGGTAATTGGTAAATAGAGGATGTTGGTGAACAAACAGCATCATAAAACCAAGGAACACAACAATCACTCAATCAATCAAATTTTATTTGTATAGCACATTTCAGCAGCAAGGCATTTCAAAGTGCTTTACATCATATCAAACACAGAAACACAATGCAACATAGAATCAACAATCAAAACACGACATTAAGTCAAGTTCCATCAATAAATTTGTAATTGATTACGTTTCAAATACAATCCTAAACAGGTGGGTTTTTAGTCAAGTTTGCATCCATAAAAGGTTTACCGGTTACACTCCTACTGTGTTATATGGAACAAAATACCTGTTGCTATTTTTATTCCCACTCACGCTCACAACAGACAGATCATGGAGAAAATTAAGGCTGTTTTCACACCTGATAGTCTGGTAGACTCGGTTTGATTGGGGATCTAAGTTGCAACATATGTTACATTTTCAGCTGCTGTGTTTTCTTTCACACTGCACTGTCAGATGAACCAAACATTTTGAAGAACTTGTTCCCCTCCTCACCTCTGGAGCTGCACCAAGAACCACTGAAGGAAGCAACACAAAAACCTCTGAAGAAGACATTCTTCACAAAATATAAACTAAATGGAGTAGCGTCAGATTTTAGTGGTTGTAGGATTTCTTTTTCATTTTGGTAAAACACCACGAGCAATTTCTCCCACTAGCAGTAGACTTGCTTGTTTATTTTGGTTGTATTTACCCAGAATGCCCTGCGCTACAGTCCCCTTCCTGCTTATGGAGTGGTCTCCAGTTCACTTGGTGTTCACATATGCATTCAAACCGCACCAAAATTCACTTTAATTGTAGGTGGATCAGAGTTCACTGGTTTGGTGTGCATCAGTTTGTTCACATCTCCAAAAACGAACCGGATTTTCCAATCAAATAAACTAAAGTTTGATTAAAATGGACTAAACAGGGCTGGTGTTCATGAATCCTAAAGCAAAGTGGAGTTAAAAAAACATCTCACAGAGTAACCTGCATCCTAAAAAGTAAATGCAGTAGAACCTCTGGTAGTATAGTTTGAACTATTTTAATGGGTCAAACATCAAATATACTTTAGCATGCAGCAGTGGAAAGCGTCTTATTGCTACTCTAGAAGCTAACATCAACGCTCTTCCTTAGGTCAGCTTTGCAAACGAGTCAAGCTTCATCTTCTTCAATAAGCAGGTTTTCTGTAAATAATGTGGAGTTACTAAAATGAGGAAAAAATAGATTGAAAATTGATGTTCAGTCCATTTTTATGGAGCTTGGCAAAAAAAAATTCAGTCTCCTGATGTGCAAAGTTGGCAGGTTCAAACCTTGCAGCTGGAATTGGTTCTGCAAAGTCTCGACTCAGAGGGCCTGATGCACAGCAAACCTTTGTTATCTTCATTTAAAAAATTAAAACCATGCATCGTTTCACTCCTGACTGTCAGAATCTGTCAGGTTTTTAAAATCTCTGGTTCTGCTTTCTGTGCAGAAACATTCCTGCTAAATTTGTTCTGTTTTTTACTTTCTGGGAACCACCTTAATGCATTCACCTTTTCTTATGCTACAGTATGGTTAGCATGAGGAAAGTGGAGAAAAAATACAAGAGCGCTGGTTTCTGTTTTGGAAAATGTTAGAAGCAGAAATGCAGCAGGGATACAAAGAATCGTCGTCTTCAATATTTTAATATGGAGGCCTAATAGGAATTCCTTTCTTGCTGCCACAAGCTCTGTGTATAAAACAATGCATGCCTCTATTCCTGTTGTTTTATTCATTATTAACGTTGAGCTTGTTTCTACTCCCTTTTACATTGTGGGAAACCTTTTTACAAAGTCTTCAGAATGAAGCCACAGAGTAATGAAGGAAAAACCAGAGCCGACCCATAAAGGCGCCCAGATTAAGACAAAAGTTCTACCCAGTGACATCTTTGCTTTTATTTTGAAGGGTGTCTTTAATAGTAACTTTGAAATTCCAAACTTTTACTCTAATATAGACCCATTTCAAACACCTAAACTGTGACGTATCAACACTTTTAATTTGTAAAGTGTCTCAAACCTTTATTTTGAAAGGGCAACATAATCACAGATTCAGGTCTGGTTATGTCATGTTAATGTGGAGCCAACCTGTTTAAAGAATTTACTGTGTTACATCTTTAAACTTTTAATTTGAAGGCTATTTTGAAGAGAATATATGAGTGCTTTATTTTGAAAGACTAACATTTTAGTTTTTTGTCTTTGGCTTAGTCAACTTAGTGCAAATGTTTGTTTCTGAACTAATATATACTATAAATAACTAAAGCTTTTATTTTGAAATGGCAGCATAATTCCCCTTTCTTGTAATTGAACCTACTTTTTCAAGAATTTGATTACATTCAATGTCTATGCTTTTATTTTGAAGGCTATATTTGAGCTTTATTGTGAATAGCCTGATAATTTTAGTTTGGACCCAAAGGTAAATTTATTTTTGCAATTATATATTTTTGAAAGTAGTAATTGTTCCATCTGTTAAGATTTTACATTATATTATATAATTTATTAATCTTTAATAATAATAATAATTAACCATAAAGCAGGTTGCGGTAAATGCAACAATGATAATCATGTATAGGGAATAATCGAGGGATTCTATTTGGAAAAACCGACTCAAATAAATGAATAAACTGCTTTTTTTCTGCTTTCTGCAGAAATAAAAGCATAGAGCGAAGCTGAGAGGTGGAGAAGGAGCTGGTAGTCTGAAAACTCATCATTATTGGTGTCAAATCAAAGTGCTGTTCGACTTGAAGCAATCAATGTCAATCCGACAAACTGAGCTCCTTTTGTGACATTAAAACTTTCTTTCCAACATGGAGGCCAGATAGTTGCTCTCTGACACCGAGCAGCTGCAGAAGTTGCCTTCATGTGAAATTGCTGAGTTCGTTGAGGCCGTTTGTTCTTTTTTAAATCCGTGTGACTGGAGTTCTTGGATGATTTATTTCTCTACAGGTTGGAGGTCTTTTCTTACACTTTGCCGGACTTGCAGGCATCCGTAACATCTGTGCCAAGGCCTCAGAGAGCTCGTTACGTCTTGCTTTTCAAAAGAAGAGCAGCGGGTTTTTGGCGTCAGGGTCTGCCGTAAAAAAAATCTTGAATCGATGAAACGGATCACAAAGCTATGATTCAACATTTCTGTTAATATTTCCTTCTGATTAATGAGTTTTTTCATGTTTTTGTTAGTTTTACTCTTCCGTTTTTGTAAAAATCATCAGTTAGCTCGGAGTTTAGATCAGATTCATGAAGCCTGATTACTATCTGATCGGTAAGATCAAGAAATCTCTTAATTAGAACCTTTCTGACAACATGAAGTAGGTTAAAAAATATCCCTGAAAGCAACACCAGCTAAGAAATACATATATCTGTCTGGAAAGCGATTACCGATTCCTTTATTTGGCTAAAATAAAGTGATTGCACAACTGAATCAAAGAGGAAAACGTTATTTTGTCTTCTGTGTTGTCAAGCAGCAAAGATCTAATAACAAGATCTTACAATAAGATCTAATTTCTCTTTGGGATCAATTAAGTATTTAATTTATCCCTAATTGGTGTCGCCCGGATCGAAGAAGCTAAAATATTATTTTGTAATTAATTGTGTTTTGCTCCTACATAGAAAGAACCATTTGAGTTTGACATTTCAGCATTGTGACATTAGCGTGGAACTAAAACCAATTTGAAAGCGTAGGCATGCCATTTTGAAAAACTCCACCAAAGTGGGCGGAGCTACAAGACACTGACGGTGTGGCTAAGTATGGGCCACACATTTCTAACAGCATCGACTGCCAGAAATGTGTGGTCTGGACAAGGAAAGTCATCTTCTTTTGTTTCAGAAAACGACAAATGTGGCAAGTTTTTTCTTATCAGATATGCTCCACTTTGTGTCCACAGAACAAATGAATCACACGTGGAAAACTGAAAAACTGTCAATCAATTCTCACAATTTCAACTCCCGACTCGCAGCGGTGGCGTGACTCGCATGGTTTTCTACGCAAACGGCAGACTGTGACATCGACTTTAACCAAGTTGTATCGTTTCAACTGCAGTAGCCACTGTTCAACCCAAAGAGGGCAGCAGTAAGATGGCTTTAGGTTAAATATCGCAGAATTAAATACGTTTATAAGAAAAGGTCACAATTTGCACAGTAACATCAAGATGGGATCCAATTTAAATAGAACGTCACGTTCCATCAGCCGCCGTCAGAACACATTATTGTAACTATTTAATCTGTTTATAATTAAGCTAATAAAATTATTTACAAACAGCCACCAGTGAGGATCACATCTCTTTGCCTGGCGCAACTCCCACAGGAAGCAGAGGTTATATTTTTAGCACTGCTTCCTGTTTAATCTGCTGCAGTTTTAATTTCTGAAGGCTTAATTTATCACCTGCCTTTATGGATGCAGCTACACTTTTCATTTTCTATTTAATTGTGACCAAATTAGGAATAATTTATTGTATTTGTTCTTTGTCTCTTGAATATAAATTACATTTTCTTTTTTAAATAAATATGTTCATTTTAGGAAAACCCTAATCTCGTGCCCTTATTGCTCACCATGTAGTAATATATCCGACATTTGGGTCATTTTCTCTCGTCATTTATTGATTCACCTGCATTTAACGCTTACAGGTTATTAACACGCATCTTATTCACTAATGGCAATTTGATAGAATAATGTATTTATAATCACGCTGAGATAAATAGTCAAAGTACGCTGACCACATGCTAGCTGATGTTAAAACAACAAGATCAATGCAGGTAACTATGGCAACCAGTGAGAGTGTAAAGGCCGGCGCGGCTCTTTTTGCAGTCAAGTCGCTCACGCATCCTCTGTGTTTACAAACAAATAATCCCTCCATAGTTTATCAGCAAAAAATAAAAAAGTTAATTTGTGCGTTAGTTACAGATGATGCTTCAAAACCATCAGAAATAAACCTTTATTCTGCAAAGAGTGGGCACAACGTTTTCCACAGCCATGTAAAAGACCAGTTTGCAGTCATCACTTCAGTTTTCTCTCAAGCAGCTTCTGGATTTAAGGAGTGATTTCTTCTCCAGTTGGTTCAGTTGGTTTTCCTATAATGAAGGGAAATTTATTCTGACTAAAAAAATAAGAACAGAAGAAAGTTGTAGTAACGGGTTCTTTTTCCACAGCATCGCTTGTTAGAAATGTCAAAATTTCCTATCAGGTATTGTAGAAGTATGGAAAGTGTCCCAACTTTCTAATGTGATGTTTCAGTGAGTGTAGCGTAGGAAGAGCGGTTCATAGTCTGACATTTTAATGAGCCGTCTGGGTTCAAAGAGGCGTGTTCCCCAACATGGAGCGAGCTGCAGGATCTATAAAACCTCCACAGCAGCCGAGCGCAGAGCAGCCTGCTTGTACTTTCTCTTGTACACACACTGAGGTCACTTTAGCTGTGGAGGCTGTTACATTTACCCAACAATCAGAACAGCAAGCACTCAAACCTCAGATTAATTTCTCTTCGTCTGTTGAAACAGCTGAGTCCACTCTCAAACAGAGAGAAGCAGTGGACCATGCTGGACGGTACTGTACAGGCTTATCGTTCTTTCTTTAAAAATAAAACGTCTTTATTTCTGTAATACCCCTGACAAATACAGTTGCATCTTTAAACATTACGATATAGTCCAAAATGTAGTTTATTCAGTTGATTCCTTCCAGGAATGCACGATGTTATCAGCATGGTATCGGTATGTACCGATATTAGCAGTAAAATTTAATATCGGACATTCCGTCAAAATAACTCACTGATATAAAATGTCTTGTTATTTATGACAAGTCAGTGACAATGTCAAATTTGCATGTTTTGAGTGTTATTGTCTTGGAGAGCAAATGACATGAATAAATGTGCAAGTTGGAAGTGTTAGCCTCCTTTTTAGCATTTGCATTTGGTACCAGACTAAATTGACAAAGATAATGCAGTATTTTAATTCCACAGTAGAGAAAGCCAGATAGTTTGGTTAAGTAAGCAGGTATAGGAAAAAAATATTGGCATAAATAAAAAATATCGGCATATCGAATATCGACCCAAAATCCGATATCGTGCATCTCTAATTCTTTCCACACAAAATAAAATATTTCAAGTGTTAATTTCAGCTTGTTTCAATGACTTTGGCTAAGAAAAAAAACATTTCTTTGACACATTTTCACAGAAATGAGAGCCACGGTTAATCTTTATCAAAATTTGAAGTGTTTGCAGAGGTCATAATAATTATATGTAAACAGTTTGTGTGATTTTTTTTTTTTTTTTTTGTGGAAACGCTTGAATACTCGTTACCAACTGGAACTCTTTCAACCCTGCAGCACAACTTTCCTGAAGGACGGCGTGTTTAACGAGCAGCCATATGGTGAAATGAAGATTGAGCACAGGCGAGTAATTATTAACGAGTAATTATTTAATAAATACGCCACTTGGAAACTTGTTGAATCGTCCTGGGTTCACTTTTAAGATTTCAAGATATGGCTCTTTTTTTTATCCGAGAAACGTCAGCAAATGGTAAATAATAAGTATCACTGCTGTTGTAGTTCATTTTATTTTAATGAAATTCATTTGATAAAAACAAAAATATTAAATACAAGAAAAATACATATTTCTCTACTTTTAATCTAGTTTATGCCCAAATCTGAGTAACTTAAACCTAAGTTTCTCTGCACTCATTTATAGATTATTTTTAGGTTAACGTATTTAGATGTGCATGCTTATTTACTTTTTTCATGTTTTATTTATATTGGGTCATATGGAATTACTTACATCACACTTAGGTATATATATGTATATATTTTAAAGGTTATCTCTTGTAGTTATATTTGTATTATTAACATTTAACACCTTGGATGGAGTAGCTTGTCAACGAATACGCAAAGTATATTCTACTCCATTTTTTATTATTATTTTTGCAAAATTAAAGCGAGAATGGGTGCCACAGACTTTCCGTTGAATTTACCTCTGGACTTTGACTGGGCCATTTTTGCTTGTGAATGTGCTTTGAAATGTAGGGAAGTATTTAGCTGCCAAAGCTTGGGAAAAAAAACAATAAAAAATCAGGAGTGGTGTCTCAAAACGAGATGCGAAACTTGTTAAAACAAGAATGTTTCTCATTGTAACGCAACAAATTTTATATCATAATAAGGAAACATTTGCTGGTTTTAATGAGATATAATACAAATAGTTAAAGAGGCATAACTGACTCTCCTTACATTATTTGCTTTGGATTACATCTAAAAATCCCAACAGGTGTTGATGTTTAACTTTTACAATGTATCTTATTTAAAAAAGAAAATATTTTTGGTTTTAATGAGATATAACTTTTGCATTTAAGCGTTTTTAATAGCGGTCTTGACTATTCGCAGACATCAGCTCTAACTCTGTGAATACTAAGAGTCCAGTTTACTTTCTAACGCCTTGTGAATATTAAACATGACATAAAAGCTGTTTGAAAGCTAAAGCTCTCTAATATTGTTGAGAACTGATCATAATTTATTCATCAGCATCTATCTGTAGATGGTCGCAGTCAAACGAACAAGAGGCCAAGATGGAGGCAGAACTGAAGAGAGAAGCAGGGTGAAATAATTTCAGTAACGGTATAAAGTGTTTACTGCGTCTTCTCGATCTCCAAATGGAAGAAAAGACTCAGCAGATAGAAAATAGATTTAAATAACAAACTTGAAGTTTCATTTTAACATAAAATATACGTTAGGTCTTGGCCTTCAACCTCATAGATTTGGAGTTTATTGCCAAAGATAATTTGATTAAAAGAAAAGCAAAAATATACAAAGATCTGAGCGGCAACTACAGGAAGTGTGTGATTTTCTAGAAGGTTTTATTTTACGAGTGAATCTCATCTCATTTCCTACCAGAACAAAACAATTAGATTTTTAAAGAAAATCTGCCTGGGATGTGAATAATTTTGGTTTAATTGCAGTTGATTGTTTTCTTGTGAAAGGGAAGTTTTTCCTCTCCACTGTCGCTCCATGCATGCTCAATGACTTGATGCAATCTGCTGTCTTTTCTTAAACTATTTGAAAAATTAACTGAGTAGCATTCAGCTTCTATGCACCACAAATGTGGAACAAACTTCCAGAAAACTGCAGAACAGCTGAAACACTGAGTTCCTATAAAACCCAGCATGTTCAGAATTAAGTCACTGGAACGTTGACAACATATTTGATTTGTTTTAATGATTTTGATGATGGTACATCACAAAATGTAAAGTTTACTCTTTTCTCAACTAAGACAGACCGGTTTACCTGCTGATAGACTCTCCCACCTGAGCTGTGAAGCTCTGCAGCTCATCTAGAGTTACAGTACTGTCTCTTAGTTTAGATGGACTAAACTAAGTCATTCTCTTCCTGTTTTGTTCACAGAATGGCTTGATTTATATTGGGATTCAGTTTTAAATGTGACTTTTGAAGGTTATTGATTTTTTTCAAGACTATTACAAATTCTAACCTGACTAATTTATTTATTATTGTTAAGTGCTATGTTTTGTTGGTCCGTCTTTGCTTGTAATGAGACAAAATGTGACAAAAGCTAAAGGAACATGCCAGTTTCTGCAAAGTCTGTGGAAATGTGACGATATGGCCACACAAGCATATTGAATGGACGAGAAGTCCATGTTTGGACTCTGCAGTGCCCAGAAAAGCAATCATGTCCTTTTCCCGTCCTTCGGGTTTTTGCAGAAAACTTGCTGTGCCCTCAGTGTTGTGGCCATAATATGTGACCTCACTTATAAATGCGTAACCACCCTCCTCTGTTTGAAAGCGGAGCAAGATCCCCAAGCATTGCTGGTGTTATTCTGTTGCAGGTGAAATCAGGTGATTTTCATTTTTATTCTCAGCAGAAAGAAAAATACTTTCTCTTCAGCATCGGGGCCTTTGTCGCTCTGAGAACTCTTCAGCCAAACACTCTGATATGAAAGAGACTGGGAGTCTATTCTGTGGACATCAATGGTCATATTTTCCTGTCTGAGGAAGGGATGAAAAAAACACAGCAGGCCAGAAAGCATTAGCCTGGATAAACATCAACAAGAGCAGCAGCCTCTTTTTATTAGCCCCCCGCTCCTGGAAGCATTGGATTGTGGGGCGTTTTATTTCCCGGAAGCGAGCGCAGCGGCTGGCGCTGCCGCATATTGTTTCCATGACTGCAATTTATTTTGCAGGAGGGCGACAACAAGTGTGTGTTATTGAATGAAGGCTGATAGATAAGAACAATAGGGAAAGATGCTTTTCAATTTGAAATTGGGCTGTAGAGATGCGGCACACGCTGGCGCTGCCGCCTGGCCGCAGTGAATACCAATGGCAGTGGGTGTGGGCTGTGGGGACAAACAGCACTCTGCAGTGAAGTGCTCCCTCCAGTCTGTATCCGCTCTGTATTCCACCCCACTCGCCGTTTTCCACAGTGGCTCAGATGACTTTCTAGTTAGTTTGCAGATGGAAAGTTTCCATGCAAAAACACTCGAGTGAGCTTGAGCAGCAGCAAACCTGCATCTCATAAAACTTAAGTGGCAGGTGAGCAGATAAAAAGAGTAAACTGATCTTTATGCAACCAATACTCTGAGTGGTGGGAGGTGAATTTCCTTTTGTGCCCTCCTGACTTCGAGCAGCCACAGCTGGAAGGAACCGATCTCTGGATTGGAGGCTCTTTGCTCATAATTTGGAGTTGTAACGTACAGCAGTGGCAGTGGGTGTTACGGGCTTAAAGTTTTACAGCAATATTTTGTCATACGATTGTGATAACGATACAAAATGGCAGTATGACTCAGCAATCACTGCCCCACAAGGACAAATACGGCTCTATAAAAACATTCTCATTTGTAATACGCTTCTTTAGGACACCAGTCACATAAAGAATTGTGATTTTTATGACTGTATTTAAGCATATTTTCAAATTAATTAATATTTATTGACACTTTTAATGAAAAAGCACAGGAGAAAAATGGCAAAAAATAACTATCCAGGTAATACCCACAGTTTCAGTGGCTTTTAAACATTAAAAATTGGAATTTGTCATGACAAGAATAAATCAATATTTTTCTTATATAAAAATTTATCACGATAAATAATAAACATTGCAATAAATGCCAACCTCCGATTCATAAACTATGTAAATTCTCCTGATTTGTCTCCTCTTCTGCTCACCCTGCAGGTTTTCTTTAGGATGTACGTCTGAAAACCGAAAAGGTCGTAAAAAAATGCTTTCTTCAGGGCCCTTAAAAAGTCTTAAATTCATATATCTAAAATTAAGGCATTAAAAAGTCTTAAATTTGTGTAAAATGTAATTTAACTATAAATAGGTTAATAAGATATCTTAATTTTTTATCATTATAATGTGGAGTGGGTTTTTTTTTTTCTTGCGAGACGTTTTTGTCAGGTAAAAGTTTAAGTCACATGCTAATAAACCCTAGCTAACTAGCTAGCTTTTTGCGTCAACAGACTAATAAGTGTAACTGTTTACAAAACAATTTTAATCTCTCTTTATACATGTTTATTTACAGTACAGACCAAACGTTTGGACACACAGTTGTGTCCAAACGTTTGGTCTGTACTGTATATGTAAGTATTCTAGATTTGTTTTGATACAGGACTTAAATTGTATTCATCACGGTTCTGAAGAGGTCTTAAAGACTTAAATTGTAGTTGCTAAAGCCTGTTTTTGTTGATTTAACCAAGTGAAAGCCCATTTTAAGTCGCCGAGTAGACACTTAGAGCAATTTAAAATATATTTGTATTTCAAAGAGCAAGTGATGCCATGCTGTCTAAGAAATTTCCCAGGGCTTTTCCTAGCAGCGGGGTTTGTCCTCTACTGTACCTAAAAGTAGGCATGGAATAATTTCCAACACACTCATCCTCTGTTTCATAGCAGAAACACCTGGAGCTGAAACTTTCTCATGTGAAAAGGGCAAATATTTTTGTTGATTGTCAGATTTTTGATGGTAGGGCAGACGTTTTCCTTCATGCTATGTTTCATTTCCAACTAAAGGCTTTTCAAAGAGTGGCAGACAGAGAGATGTGCCTGTTCTTGGTTTCTTTGGAAACTGTTATTTTCTGATAAGAGCTCAACAGACTGAATCTAACGGCTGCTTATGCACATTCACCACTTCAGGTTTTGCACCTAATTGAAGCCTTACCCACTGTTTACACAAAGAAACAGAAACCATTAATGATAAACCTGTTTGGCTCCCAGTCTTTGGGGTAAAACTTGTGCAAACAGTTTGCTGTTTGGTGATCTGTTTATGGAGTGCATGCGTTTTAAGTTAACACTGTGGATTTGCCTTCTGAGGCGTATTGAGATGGAAAAACTGCAGGGAGTGATATTGACTTAACCCACACAGGTTATTATAGAGTTTGTTGTCTGTAATCTATGTGGATCTAATTTAAATAACAGAGGATAGGTTTCAGATTTTCAAACCTTGGAGAAACTAATTGTGTCGTCTTCCTCTTTCCTGACATTTCTAAAACTCATCCTCAGTCCAAAGTATCCACAATACTTTCTGTGGACATGTCAAAAAACATTTCAGGCTGTTTTTAAAGGGCTCAACCTGAGATCATTGATCTTTTCATTTTTATAAATTTTCCTAAGAAAGAGTGAAGACAAAGTAAGGAGAAAGTTTCAAAACCTAGCACCCTACCCAGGAATTTAAAGGTCATGTGTGCAGTCTGGTTGTCTTTGAAAATGTAAATTCAGTTCAAAATTACTTTATTTAATCCCAAAGGAAAATTAAATGTTTTTAACTCATCTAATTATCTTGTTGTGAATGGTGAAGCTGTGGGCGGGACGGATTTCCTGAAGCACTCAATCTTGCAGTGACTATGAATAGTCCTCTGACTAAAGACTATTGCTGTGTGACAGCTGCTATGGCTAATCCGGCTATTGTGGTTGGCAGAAGAATCGTCAAAATATAGATTCACAGACTTATTAATTTGGTTCTGACACAGGGGGAAACAAAATCATCACTGCAACCTATTGCGGATAAACATGCAGGAGGAACATTTGGAAAGGCTAATCTAAGTAGAAACTAAAGAAAGCCAACATGTTGTCTTATCTGAGGAACTTTATGCTCACAAACACTACAGCTGGTTTTTAGGCAATATAGAAATGTTTAGTTTATTTACATTTAGCTGCAGCATCGTACAGGAGTCCACTTCATTACATTACTAAAACATGTTTTAGAAATGAAAGAAAAACAAATAAAAAAAACATTTTTTTTATAAGTTATATATTTCCAAATAAGTCGTCAACTGAAAAAACATCCCAGCAAAAAGGTCTCATACATAAAAAAATAAATACATTTGCTCTTTAATCTCTTCGGTTCTGCCGGCGACTTGATCTCTTGACCTTTTGTGAGTGGAACCGTCTACAGACGGATTTAGATGAATAAATTATGATCAGTTCTCAACAAAGTCAGACGGAGTCAAACTGCTTTAATGTCATGTTTAGTATTCAAAGGAAGCTGAGATGATACAGTGGATTTTAGTTTGAATCTTTTTAACCAAAGTAACTTAACTGTAGGTGTCAAAATGACATCTTTTTCTCATATCTTACATATATTTAAGACAATATTTTAATGAATTACTACAATAAAGCTACATATAAAAAGATGAAAGTAATAAAAGTTGAAAGTTGTTACTACTTGGTATATATATATTTTGTATTCTCCATTTTTTACACAGCACTAAGCAAATTAATTGCATAAACTGAATGTAAGAGCAAATTACGTTTACGTTCTAACAGTTTTTTGACATTTAATGGTCCTTAAACAGTAGCTGCACAAAAAGTTAAACTGAGGAATAACTCTGGTTATTTCCCACCCTGAGAAATAAACGTAGATCTTTTGTTGAGCAGAGCCTCATAAAGTTTTGCTCATATACTTTTCCTCATCTGACAGACGCGGAGACGCTCACCGCTGCGTGGAAAGGTGACGAAACGAGTAGAAACTCACTCTGGCTGTATTGTTTTTTGTTTTCCTAAGAAGAAGAATCTGTGTGAGGACTGACAAATTGAAATTTGCCCTCATGCGTTATGCATGAGATGCAAGCAGGGGACGCGCTCCCCATGCGCGTGTGCCTCATCGCTTGCTTAGCTGTGTCATTAAGTGTTTACCATGCAGAAGAGCTATAGCCATAGGGATAAATACCCTGTTTATTTCAACTGTTTCCATAGTGATGATCAAGCAGACTAAATGTGATTAATTGCCTCTGCACAATGTGGACTGGCATATAAAGGAGCTCTGAATTTATAGGACTGTAAAAATCATATTTATAGATAAAATATGATGTTGTCCTTTTTACTTTGTTGAATATTCATTGCTGTATTAAAAACAAGCAGATTTCAGACGGAAGAGAGAGGTCAGGTGCTCTCTAATGGACTGGAAGAGATTCATACTCAAATCAAACAAATCAGGTGGGAAAACCTCAAAAAGTAACATTTGCATCCACACACACACCCCGTCCGGTTGTAAATTAGCTCTCTCCTGTCTTGGAAAAACAAATAAGACAGCTTGTCTGTTTGCAGCCCATTGCTGCGCCCGGCATGGACAAGAATGACAAGCCTGCCTAGAGGAATTCGGATGCTTTTTGACCTGTGAAACACAGATAAACCCAGGCGAGTTCGATTTTTAAATCTTTAATTTAAAGAAAAACAAACCAGGGTGAGAGGGGAAACGGAAAAGGAAACTGAGAAAAAAAATTTAAATTATAGAAGGGAGAAGATTTCAGATTAATGTGTTCATGGTTCTGCAGAAATCAAGTCGGTTTGAGGAGGATTAAACAAGCGGAGATACTAAATCCCTCAATTTTGGGCCTGGACCACATCTTCTACTCAGAAATTAAACTAAGAAACTTTTAAAGAGAGAAACTGAAACCATCAGATAATAAGCTCTGCTTTAATCATTAACCCTTTCATTGCCAAGCGTTTATTTATTTTCCGTCACTGAGAGGCGGATACAACTCCCAGCACAAAACATTTAATTATTATATAATTATATGTACATGGCAATGTTATTATTTTGTTTTACAACAACTGTAACTGTTGTCTTTGTGTAAGAGTGGCAAGAAGAAAGCTGTTGTTCAAACATGCTGAAGTTATGCTGCTCAGATGTATTGTTACAATAAATTTAAATTAACAATATTTAAAATCCCTTAAGAGCAACTAATCTCCAAATAAACTTTGTTTTTCAGATGGAACTTTTTAATTGGACTTTTGGAGAGGCATTTTTATTGGGATATTTTTGTGTTAGTGCTAGACGCTTTTGTGTAGAATAAACAAAAAGTCAGTATAGGGGCCTGGAAAGTTGCTAAACATAGCAACAATATATTTAGTGACAAAATATAATTAAGTTGAGGGGTGGGCGATATGGACTTAGATTATTATTGCGATATTTTGCGATAATAAGGATAATAAAAAATAATTTAAATTACTTATTTTTTGTAGGTAACTGTAGGGCTGTGACTGCAATAATAAAGCCACAAACACAAATACTGTTCTTGAAAAACACCCATTTGAAACAATTACTTTAAAAAAGGTTGATTTATATCACTGCACTGCACACCGTAACAGCATTTAATCATATTTTCAAATTTATTGATACTCTAGCGCAGTGGTTCTCAAACTTTTTTCAGTGATGTACCCCCTTAAAAATATATTTTTAGTCAAGTACCCCCTGACACGGGCAAAACATTTTTGGAATTAAAAAGAGGTACAGTGCTGTAAAATCACTGTCTGATTTATTAAAGCCAAACAACTTATATCAGTGAACCTGACAAATACATCCATATTGCAAACATTGCATGGTTAAACAAAAAAGAAAAACAGAAGACGGTGACCACCAGGAAGGTATAAAACCAGTCAAAACTGAAATATGCAAAACACCATCCATCCATCCATCCATCCATCTTCCTCCGCTTATCCGAGGTCGGGTCGCGGGGGTAGCAGCTTCAGAAGGGAGGCCCAGACTTCCCTTTCCCCGGCCACTTCTTCCAGCTCTTCCGGGGGAATCCCAAGGTGTTCCCAGGCCAGCCGAGAGACATAGTCTCTCCAGCGTGTCCTGGGTCTTCCCCGGGGCCTCCTCCCGGTGGGACGTGCCCGGAACACCTCACCAGGGAGGCGTCCAGGAGGCATCCTGACCAGATGCCCAAGCCACCTCAACTGGCTCCTCTCGATGTGAAGGAGCAGCGGCTCTACTCTGAGTCCCTCCCGGATGACTGAGCTTCTCACCCTATCTCTAAGGGAGAGCCCAGCCACCCTACGGAGAAAACCCATTTCGGCCGCTTGTATCCGCGATCTCGTTCTTTCGGTCATGACCCAAAGCTCATGACCATAGATGAGGGTGGGAACGTAGATCGACCGGTAAATCGAGAGCTTCGCTTTTTGGCTCAGCTCTCTCTTCACCACGACGGACCGGTACAGCGCCCGCTTGACAGCAGACGCTGCGCCAATCCGCCTGTCGATCTCCCGCTCCCTTCTTCCCCCATTCGTGAACAAGATCCCGAGATACTTAAACTCCTCCACTTGGGGCAGGACACCCCCCCTGACCCGGAGAAGGCACTCTACCCTTTTCCGGCTCAAGACCATGGCCTCGGATTTGGAGGCACTGATCCCCATCCCGGCCGCTTCACACTCGGCTGCGAACCGCTCCAGCAAGAGCTGCAGATCACGATCCGATGAAGCCAAAAGGACCACATCGTCTGCGAAAAGCAGAGATGAGATCCTAAGGCCACCAAATCGGATCCCCTCAACACCTTGGCTGCGCCTAGAAATTCTGTCCATAAAAGTGATGAACAGAATCGGTGACAAAGGGCAGCCCTGGCGGAGTCCAACTCCCACCGGAAACGAGCCCGACTTACTGCCGGCAATGCGGACCAGACTCTGACACCGGTCATACAGGGACCTGACAGCCCGTATCAAAGGGCCCGGTACCCCATACTCCCGGAGAACCCCCCACAGGGCTCCCCGAGGGACACGGTCGAACGCCTTCTCCAAGTCCACAAAACACATGTAGACTGGTTGGGCGAACTCCCATGCACCCTCCAGGACCCTGCCGAGGGTGTAGAGCTGGTCCAGTGTTCCACGACCAGGACGAAAACCACACTGCTCTTCCTGAATCCGAGGTTCGACTATCCGACGGACCCTCCTCTCCAGGACCCCTGAATAGACCTTGCCAGGGAGGCTTAAGAGTGTGACCCCTCTATAATTGGAGCACACCCTCCGGTCCCCCTTTTTGAACAGGGGGACCACCACCCCAGTCTGCCAATCCAGGGGAACTGCCCCCGATGTCCATGCGATATTGCAGAGTCGCGTCAACCAACACAACCCTACAACATCCAGAGCCTTAAGGAACTCCGGGCGGATCTCATCCACCCCCGGGGCCTTGCCACCGAGGAGCTTTTTAACCACCTCGGCAACCTCGCCCCCAGAGATTGGAGAGCCCAACCCAGAGTCCCCAGGCTCCGCTTCCTCAGTGGAAGGCATGTTGGTGGGATTGAGGAGGTCTTCGAAGTACTCTGCCCACCGACCCACAACGTCCCGAGTAGAGGTCAGCAGCACACCATCCCCACTATAAACAGTGTTTGTGCTGCACCACTTCCCCCCCCTGAGACGCCGGATGGCGGACCAGAATCGCCTCGAAGCCGTGCGGAAGCCTTTCTCCATGGCCTCTCCAAACTCCTCCCACGCCCGAGTTTTTGCCTCAGCAACCGCCCGAGCCGCATGCCGCTTCGCCCGCCGGTACCCATCAGCTGCTTCCGGAGTCCCACAGGCCAAAAAGGCCCGATAGGACTCCTTCTTCAGCCTGACAGCATCCCTCACCGAAGGTGTCCACCAACGGGTTCGAGGGTTGCCGCCGCGACAGGCACCGACAACCTTGCGGCCACAGCTCCGATTGGCCGCCTCGACAATGGAGGCACGGAACACGGTCCACTCAGACTCCATGTCCCCCACCTCCCCCGGGACGTGTTCGAAGTTTTGCCGGAGATGGGAGTTAAAGCTCCGTCTCACAGGGGATTCCGCCAGACGTTCCTAGCAGACCCTCACAACACGTTTGGGCCTGCCAGGTCTGACCGGCTTTCGCCCCCACCACCGGAGCCAACTCACCACCAGGTAGTGGTCAGTGGACAGCTCCGCACCTCTCTTCACCCGAGTGTCCAAGACATACGGCCGCAGATCCGATGAAACGATGACAAAGTCGATCATCGAACTGCGGCCTAGGGTGTCCTGGTGCCAAGTGCACATATGGACACCCTTATGCTTGAACATGGTGTTCGTTATGGACAATCCATGGCGAGCACAGAAGTCCAGCAACAGAACACCGCTCGAGTTCAGGTCGGGCGGGCCATTCCTCCCAACCACGCCCCTCCAGGTCTCACTGTCGTTACCCACGTGAGCGTTGAAGTCCCCCAGCAGAACAAGGGAGTCCCCAGGAGGAGCACTCTCCAGTACCCCCTCTAAGGACTCCAAAAAGGGTGGGTAATCTGAACTGTCGTTCGGCCCGTAAGCACAAACGACAGTCAGAACCCGTCCCCCCACCCGTAGGTGGAGGGATGCTACCCTCTCGTTCACCGGGGTGAACCCCAACGTACAGGCGCCGAGATGGGGAGCAACAAGTATGCCCACTCCTGCCCGACGTCTCTCTCCCTGGGCAACTCCAGAGTGGAAGTATGTCCAGAGTGGAAGTATGTCCAGCCCCTCTCAAGGAGACTGGTTCCAGAACCAGAGCCATGCGTCAAGGTGAGACCGACTATTTCTAGCCGGAACCTCTCGACCTCACGCACTAGCTCCGGCTCCTTCCCCACCAGAGAGGTGACATTCCACGTCCCAAGAGCCAGTTTCTGCAACCGAGGATCGGACCGCCAGGGACCCCTCCCTTGGCTGCCACCCATCACACAGTGCACCCGACCCCTATGGCCCCTCCCACGGGTGGTGGGCCCATGGGAGGGGGGGCCCATGTTTCCTCTTCGGGCTGAGCCCGGCCGGGCTCCATGGGTAAAAGCCCGGCCACCAGACGCTCGCCATCGTGCCCCCCCTCCAGGCCTGGCTCCAGAGTGGGGCCCCGGTGACCCGCGTCCGGGCGAGGGAACACCAAGTCCAATGTTTTTACTCATCATTGGGGTCTTCAGGCTGCACTTTGTCTGGTCCCTCACCTAGGACCTGTCTGCCTTGGGTGACCCTACCAGGGGCATGAAGCCCCAGACAGCATAGCTCCTAGGATCATTGGGGCACTCAAACCCCTCCACCACGATAAGGTGGCAGCCCATGGAGGAGTATGCAAAACGCTGCTAATTTATATTGGTCTCTGTAATGGTACAAAATTAAATATATACATAAATAATAATTCAGTGCATGAACACACATTTATATTTTATCGAACTTTTTACAAACTAATTTTTCCCAAGACTTATTATGAGGAGCCTTCTGATTTTTTAAAGATATTTTGAAAAGCTTCACGTACCCCCTGCAGTACCTCCACGTACCCCCAGGGGTACACGTACCCCCATTTGAGAACCACTGCTCTAGCGGATTAAAAAGCGAAAATAACATTTCCGTTCATACTGTTTTGTATTTGTAATTTACAATAAATAATTGAAATTTATCAGGGAAATTTTGCAAAATTTACACCATAAATGATATACGATACAATAAATGCCCGCCCCAACTTTCCACTCATCTCCATTTTAGACCATCCTCTCATTGTATTTTGACCCCGCCCACTTTTGGGGGTGGGGTTTTATTTTTACATGGTTCCACTTTAAAAGCATTTTTCAATAAATATCAAAGCATTTGAAAACATGATTAAATGCAGGTACTGTGAGCAGCTTAGTGGTAAATATCAATTTATTTTTATGAAACTAGTGTCCTCATGAAGTTCACTTTGAATGGATATGGGTTTTTTTAAACTTGATTTGATCATTTGAATTATCTAAAAAGAATGCAAAGAAGTACGTTTTTTTTATCATCTTATTGTTATTTCTGTAATACCACAAAATGTAGCAATCAAATGACAATAAATGACTCTAAACACAGAGAAATGCAATGGTATAATTTAGATAAAAGCTTATAAATGTGCTAAAATGGTCCAGTGAAAGCCAAGACCTAAATCCAACTGAGAAATTATGCCAGTTTTTGGCAAGAAAGTTGGGAAGGATACGATCTCCATTCAGTCTGACTGAGCCAGAGCTTTTAATCAGAGAAAAATCTGCCAGAAATGACAGAATCGAGATGTGAAAAGCTGGTAGAGACATTCCCAAGAAGTTACTTCGTTACTGCAAGATCTCGTTATGCCTCGACTGGAGGGAAAAAAAACAAAAAAAACGTCTGTGTGCAATTTAATCTATCATTCTGTTTTTGTCTCTTATCGGTACACCTCAGTGTTTAAAGCCATACATCTACAAAAGTTTCTCAAAGAGAAAGCCTTTCATAAACCCTCAGGCATCCTTAGTTCCTATTAAATTTGTAGAGTAAAAGACTTTTATCTTCCTCCATTTCTCCCAGCTACATGTTTCAGTCTACATCTGAGCTGAGAGACATGGTTCTTATTATTTTATGAGCTGGATCTCTTTCCCAATTGTCTGGGCCCTGTTGCAAGTTTGATCCGTTCAGTTGGGAGCTTGTGCGAGCGAACAGCAGGTGTCTGTCAGAGCATCAGGGAAGAAGTCCTTATTCTCTGCAGATCGACTCCTGGCGTAGTGCTGCTGCACTCTGAGATTTTCTTTGCAGAGGAATGCTCCTCTCTTTATTTGCTGCAGTCTCCTTGCATGGCAGTTCTCTCCACTGATGTGGTTTTCCCTGCATTGTCGTACAACCGGCTTAAAATATAAAATATGAACAATACCAGAAATCCAGGTTGCATTCAGTAGGTTGCAGATATCTTCTACAGTTAAGCACTAATTATTCACACTGTAATGTTTTTAGAGACGTTATCTTCTCGTCTTCAGGTAAAATACATGAAGTCAGTTTAGCATCATAAAGCTAACATGATTGTAGCCTGCTATCAGCCTGTTATTAGCTGCGTTTCCTTTATACATGTGCCCAAAATTTTGTCAATATTCCGCCAATGTTGAAAAAATACGATTTTGCGAATGTGGTGTTTCTACTAAATAAGAAACGCAATTAAAACCTCGTGAATAAGTTTGTTCATGCAGTAAGTCATTAAAAAACATGGCGTCCAACGTTCTGCCAACTATATATAGATTCATGTAAAATTCTATATAAATAAGACAATATTTTCATGAATTTTCATGAAATATAAAAATTATAAACGTATAAATTACATTTTATAAATTGATTGCATAATTATGCAATCGAATTGAAAATGAGCTTGATAAATTCCATTCTGGTGATCAATATTTTTATAATAATCATTTTGTTTATGGTTTTGGTTGTGTGTGTGTCTTTTATTTCTGTTTTATTTATTGTTTTTTAAATTATCTTCCAGTTTAAGTTATTGGTCTTTGAGAGGGAAAACTATATTTCTTTAAAATGGTCTAAAAACAACATTATTATTGTTTATCACAATAGTTTCAGGGATAATTTATTGTCCAGCTAAATTAGATATTTTTGACATGCTCTTAGTCAAATTTGGGTTAACTTATTAATCGATATCTAGTGAGGACCGTCTAATCCTGTCTGAATGAAGGCTCATCACTGTCACTGATCAAGAGTTTCGTAGACAGTTCACTGAGGTCCAGACATTTTTGTACATTCAGAAAAGCAGTGGGGTGAAAACACACCCCTGTGGGATGCCAGTGCTGATGCTGCTGTCGGTCAATCAGGAATCTGGTGATGCACTGACAGTTCTCTGATATACAATACCTCAAACTTCAACAACTCACATCGAGATAACAGACATCATCCTGTTTTCTTCTGACTGTGGAGCATAAAGTCTTCATAAAACAACTGTGCCCTTTCTATTTCCACAGTCGGAGACAGACGGCCTACGTTTGCAGCTTGACTAATTAGAAACAGAGTTCAGCCGACAGCCAATTAAGACTAAACAAACACCTGAAGCTGCAAAACAGCTAGAATAGCTCTTATTTGTCACTAATAAACTAAACAGTTTTTCAAAAAGAGAAATTGTACCAACACAGTATAATGTTTTAAATTATGCTAACAACAAGGCTGCTGAAAAAGGAGCAAAATTAGCTTTCTGTGTTAATCCTGAGGGCTAATCACTGAACTCAGGAAAACAGACAGGCTGAAAACCTTGCCTAACCTTCCCAATCCCCCCTCTATGATCTATAATTATAATAACAAATGGACTAATTAGCCAGACCTGATGTGCTGAAGTAATGTAGAGGTGATTACAAGCGACCGGTAGGAACAAGAATAAAAAAAAAGAAAGACCGATGAGAAGGAGAAGAAAAAAAAGGAACAAGTGGCACCTCAGACCTTGCCGGAACATTGAATAAATAAAATGTTAAGAGACTGAAGGGAAGATTCGCTGACAGGGAAGGTTGAAGCGTGACCAAAACATGACAGAGAGGGTGCAGAAGTGTGAGGGATACAGCCCCAAACCTGAATAAAAACAAGATCCCAGTCTGTTTCAGTTCTCACCAACTGTCATGTGCGAATGTGCAGAGTGAGCACAGACATTACTGCTGTTTATTCAAGCCACAGAGTGTGAAACATGACACTGAGCCAGGGGTGAGTCTGGTGCTGCTGCATGCTGAAAAAGGGAAAATAGAGATCTGTTTCCATCACTTTACAGGTCAACCTTTATTCTCTATACATTCACTCAAAGCAAGGGTTCTAAAACGCAAATAAAAGATACACAGAACACAAACACTAAATACATACAAATATATTCACTCCATTCAATTATGTGATTTTCCCCCCGTTCCTATTCTTTTATACAAATCATATCGTAATGTATCGTTACCGCCACCCATCACAATATATATCGTGATAAGAATTTTATGCAATATTGCACATTTCCTAATATTAAGGTATATTTGGTATTTGAACTTTTAAAGTAGACAGTTTTAAGCGATTTTACCATGGGTCTGAAGTAGGGCGGTAACGATTCCTCAAATTATTTGAGTAACTCGATTATTAACATTTCTTGAGGAAAATTTATCTGCCTCAAAGTTTAATTAAATTATGTTTTATTAATTAGCGCACTGTGTTCTGGCTTAGTGATTATTTATATTGCGCAACGTTCTCACTTCCGTCTGAGTTGTTGACTAAAGCCAAGTGTTTGCAGCATAATGTCCAATTTTCAAGTCCAGTCTGGGAGGATTTCACTAATGTCTGGGTTTTTATAGTTTTTTTGTGGGGGACCAATAAGCATCCTTAAAATAACTGGCGTGATGATTGTACGGCGGCTTTTCTCCTGCTGGAGTTGCTGCCTGGTGGCAGTGAAGAGCGCGGCGGGTGTATCTATACAGGTGAACAGATAAACTGAACACGGCACGGGGCTGTTATGTAGGTGATGCTTATTGCAAGTGTAGATTCACAGACGAACCCTAAAATAAATTTCATATTACCCCAGTCTCAGCAAATGTGTGGTGGAGTGCGTCATGGTGGTACATAGCTGGTAGATGTGTTTCTTTGTGTGACGAACGAAGAAGTCAAATCCCGTCGCTAACATGGACACAAAGCTATAAATGTCTGGTCAAGGTGAGAGTTCATTTATTAAATTGCCTGAACATAAAAACATTAACTAAAGACTGGAGTATGGACATTTTTATAAGCGTATTTGTGAGCCTGCCTCTTTATTATTGAATATAATTTCAGATTTTTGTATAACTTTTCTTTGGGTTAACTTAGAAAGTGAGCTATTACTATTATTATAAGTAAATTTTCTAAACTACTAGTCTGAAGTATTGGTAGTGTTTAGCTTCTTTTGCTGCTTTGGTCTTTGACCTCCAGAGGTTTACAGTGTAAAATAATAATAAACATGTTTTATCAGTCTAGTAGCAGGAGGAATAATTGTTTCTTTTCATTGTTTTATAGTTCAACACATAAAGATTGTGAGCTAAATTGTAAAGGTCAGCCAAAACACACAGCTCTAGTTATTAGCCTATGAAAGGAAATCAAACTCAACACCGTAAACCCAGCAGACCTCACAGATGTATCGCATCAGAATCCAAGTCCTAATAACCTTCTCCTTCTTGTGTCTGCTTGATGTGTCCTTCTTGGTCATCAAATAAGCGTACCACTAACGAACTGGTTCTTGGGTTTAATGAATGTGGGTAATGGACAGTCTGGGCCTGATTGCCCTTATCTGCAGACTAATGATTTCCTGGGCTCTTTTCAATTATGTTGGGAAAGAGGTCACTAAAAGGTTTGTTTCTCAGCTCAGCCATTCAGCTTCATTAAAGCCTCGGTGTGTATTCATTAACACCGCAGTCATAGGTCCCTGAAGTGTATGCTCTGCTTCGACATTTTCTCCTTTACAAATAGATTAAAAAACGTATTAATCCTGCTCTAACAGTTTATACTTGATGAGGCTTTTGGCAGATTCCCTGCTATTAATGATTTAGCGCTTGGGAGACATTCAGGACTTATTGGTGGGCTCAAGTTTTTTCATAAACATCTTGCATAATTTTTCATCTTTCTACCTTTTGTCACGTTACTACAACAAACGTCATTGTAGTTTGTCTAGATTTTAGCCTCCTTTACTTTGATATCCCCAGCTAAAATTACTTTAAACCTTATATGTCATCTAATTTGGTCTCGTTTACAGTGCAAATATCTTGAAATAAGACCAAATTAACTTGCAAGTCACTTTTCAGCAAGATGTAGGCGCTTGTTTTAAGTCAATAATTCCTTAAAGTACATGGAAATGTACTAGTTATAATTGAAATAATTTGCCAGTGGAGCTAGTTCTCAATATGAAGGAAATATTGACTTAAAACAAGCTTATATATTTAACTGAAAAGTCACTTGTGAGTTAGTTTTGTCTTATTCCAAGTGTACTAAGATATTTTCACTAGAAACTAGACCAAAAATACTTGGTAAGATTTTTATTTTTGCAGCACAACAACACAAAATCTTAGCTAATACACAGGAATCAGGGGTTAGTAGTTAGAGTTTATCCAATTGGGATTTGTTCTCAAAATCAGAGAACAAATATTGAAAGTGTTTTTTAATTGTGATTCTGCACATATTGATATTGTCATAATGTTTGCATTTCAGAATGTGTAACACAAATACATTGTTAGTTTATTATTATAATATTATTTAACTGTGATTTGCATATAGTTAAATAATATTTGATGTGTCTGCTGTACGACTTTAAGGAATCTTTGACTACCCTGGGCATCCATTTTTCTTTGGAACATAACTTGTTAGCGTAAACTTAGCGTAAACTTTGCAAATTCACAGATTTTTTTGTGTGGCGTGGCATATATCTTAAATATTCAAGAGAAAATGAAGACCCAATGGTTCTTGAAATGCCAATGGCTGCCATTTGCAAACCAGCTAATTATTTTTCTTGGGTTTGAGTGGCTGAACCCCAAAGAGTGGAGATAAGAGAAACCGTAGATGTTAGCTTCTGCGCTAGTGCTAAGACGATCTACACTGTTTATATCAATGCATATTCAATTGTATTTGTTGTCTAATGTCTTAAAGTAGGAAGTTATCATTTTGATAGGGAGTCTGATGTATTCTCGGTATCTGTGGCCCTTAACCTGGTCACTGGATTTTATTTAGGGCTTTCATAGTAAAGGGGGATGAATCATTTCCTTCGAGTTCACAACCATACTCTACTTTTTTTTTTTAAATTCATCGATTTGTGCACACAGAACAAATGTTACAGACCAACAAATTAGTGCAAAATAACTGGATAAGAGAATGAATAACAACAACAAAAATGTGAAGAGACATGAATGCTCTTACAGTTTTCACTATTCATTGTTTCTGCTGATGTTTTATACATAAAGTTTGAATATAATCTTAAATTTTCTTGTACAAGACATTTTAAAAAGTATCAGTAGCAGAAAATTGGTGAGATTAATTCATTTGTCATCGGCGTACTGACCAATAGCTTTGGTTTAACTTTAGACAAGGTTTGACACCAGGCTTTACGAAGACAAAGCAGAGGCCGTAACAGCTTCCCAATGGAAACTTAGAGTACACTCATAATAATCTGTAGCTGCTGACTGCACTGTTTGGAAATTTTCTGTAATAAATTGAGCAAATTTACTGCTTGCTTAGTAATTTCCCAGAACCACCTGCTGCAGATCACCATGTGTCAAATCCATTTAATTCTGTTTTGCTTTGGGTATAAATACACCTCCTTAAGTTGCTCCATGTTGTTCCGGGAGAGTTGCTCTGTTTAGTCTTAGCTTTTAAAGAGCCATTCCTCGTAGAGAACAACACCAAACCCCAATCAGCTCGTTGCTCTTTGGATTCATAGGTCAGGCAGATAAAATATGCCTCAAGGTTGCTCATTACTCAGAGCCGTTTTGCGAGCCCCCAAAGCTTCCTCTCTGCACCGTCACCAAGCGTTGCAATTCACCGACGTGTCATGAGCTCCATTTTTATCTGTCACATTCGTTTGCGTGTGATGGCTGCTGATGCTCGGCTCATTAAGGATTCTCTCCCCTCCTCCTCCTCCTTCTGCCGTTGCTGCCGCCGCGTCTCCTTGAGAAGCTGCGACTCTGACTCATGTTCGTCCTTGACTCACACCCCAATCTCGTCTTCCCAGGAGCGTTTACGTATCATCCGCTGTTTTGATGTTGCTCTTTTAGTTTCTCTTGTTCGTTTTCTCTTTTTTTTGCCCTAATTAGCTTCATGTTATCGTTCACTGATGAGCTTTCTTCTCCTCTTTCGTCTTCTGCAGGAGCTGGTGGGCAGCAACCCTCCGCAGAGGAACTGGAAGGGAATAGCGATCGCCCTCCTTGTCATTCTGGTCATCTGCTCGCTGATCGTCACCTCCGTCATCCTGTTGACACCAGGTACAGCAACGGGTGGGGGTGGGGCCCCGCCACAGCGTGCGCTCCACATCGCTCTGTTTACACAGCCATTGTTATGCACAGACATGCCCATTAGAGTTCACAATCAATCTCCTCACAAACAATGGAGCGAACAAAGTGCCGGCGTCTTGCTGACTCCATCCACCGAGGTGTTTACACTCGCCCTCCCTCCCGGTTTCCACGTGAACGTTTTCTCTTTAACAGATGTAGTCAAGGTCAGGGAACTTCATTAAGCTCAGCTGGTGCAGCATCACTTCCTTCCCAACAAGCCCATGTGCCTCTTTTGACTGAAGTGTGTAATTTGGATGGATATGTCTTTGTTTAGTTGTTTTAAACCCTCTGAGTTTCATTTGTGGCTGACCTTGAGTGTCTTTTTAAAAAATGATTTTATAAAAGTTTAATCAGACGACTATCTGTTTGCATTCAAGCCCATAAAGCTCCTGGATACGGTTTTATGCACTGCAGGAGTCAAATCAGGTTAATGTGGCCTTCATCGTGCGCTCACTAGAATTAATTTGCAACTACAATAAGCAAAAAGTGACCTTGTTCGTCCACAGGGTCACAGCGGGGTTTTCAGCAGTGCAGTTCAATCATTCTGGAGAACTAAACGAGAAATGGACTGAACTTACACAGAACTTTTCTAGTCGTCCCGACTTTTCACCCTTACACACTCACACACATTTATATGCAGATGAATTGAATCTGAAGCATTTTCCCCACTGAGTGTTTAACGTATTTAAGTTAAACACTTAAATATTAAAAGTGAGTTTTTGCTCGATTTTGAATTTTGTGTTCCTGTAGTCCAAATGCTCCAGATTACACATCATCATTAATTATGGTTTGTATGTGGAACCTGACAGTTTTTATTTTTATTTTTTATTATAATGTATTCTATCTTGATGTTTTCTATTCACGTCTTTCTTGTTCTTTTGTTTATTTATTTATTTTTTAATTACAGTATATTGAGCCTGTAACATCTGGCAGGGCCATAAACAATGTAAATTAGTGTTGGATGTAATTGGATGCATTTACATTTGTGCTGTTCAAAATGTTCATTAATGCACAATGTCCCTCTGATATAAACAAACAAACAGGCTCATGTATATTTTTATAAATATAAATTTTTTAGCAGGGATGCTTTATTTTTGTTGGTTGGGCAACAAATTGTCCCGTTAATTATTGCTAATTTTTGTTTTGATAATATTTTCAACTAATATATTGACGATGACATAATGAAAGTTTGTTTTCTCAATAAGGGTTGCACCAATTAGTCGACTAGTCGATTTTTTTCTCTTCAATGACTTTTTTCTGGGCCAGTCGACTAGTCGCAATCACGTGACAAAACTGATTTTTTCCAAGGAAATGAAAGAAGGTGAACTAGATGAGTTTGTCAGAAAGCTCAAATTGTATAAAAATGTAAATAATTCACCAAAGAGAAACTGAAAATTTCAGCATAGGCTACCACAACAGGGGCGTTCTGTGGCGCAGTGGTTAGCGCGGCGCCCCGTGTATAGAGACTGTAGACCAGGGTAGTCTGGAGTCCGACTCCCGTCCTCGGTTCGCTGGGCCCAGGCCTCTCTCCCCCGCTCCGCTCTCTCTGCCCCCTTACAGTCAGATTGCTGTCAAATAAACTAGTGCCTAAAACAACACAAAACAACTGTTTGACAACATCTGGAAACTAAGTCCGAGCTTCATCCTGAGGATCTGATAGAGGCAATCTCTGCCGCCATCTGCATGTCTGTTCATCCCGCAGAGAACCGCTGCCGAGTCAGCGGAGCTTCCTGCTGCGCATCGGGTGGAGGAGCAGCAGGTGGCTTCATTGAATTCAACTGTACCCAAACGGGATCCGTTCGTAATACGTTTGGTTTGTGATGTTCCAAAAGCACCATTGTGGTCAGTGTAATAATTTGACTCCCATACATGCAGCTATCCAGAGATCATCAGTATCAGCTGTTGTTTGAAAAAAAAAGAAAGAAAAAAGTCAGGCCCGACTTTGTGCAGCGAACTTTTCTCCGCTGCTCACGAAAAATGATCTGTTAATAGCTATTTTGATTCTGCTTAATAGACTTAGTAAAAGTTTAATGCAGGTCATGTTAGCTAAATGATAACTAGCTAATGCCGATATCATGTTAAACTTGTTAGCAAGAATAGGCTACTAATATTGTTGTTATCTATTAGTAATAAATGTAACCAGTGAGTAAGACTGGTTGAGTAACTTTTTGGGGAAAATGGTACTTATAGGACTAGTTTTACTGCTCTGTACTTTTCTTTTACTTGAGTAGATTGATTTAGCATTTAAAGAAATAAACTTCACAGATTGGAAACGTTAGATTTCTGCAACATATGAGCTAATGTTTATGTAAATTTGAGCATAGTTACTCAGCATTTTATTCATCTCACTGTTTACCGTCTTATTGTTTATTTAGTATTAATAAACATGTATATTTTATTTGAAAAGTTACTTAAAAGTTTGTTTGCTTCCCCTGCTAAGTTCCTCTGTTGCTTCCCAGTCTGCTTATGAATGAGTGAATTATGTGAATCTGGCTCTAAAGTCACTTTTCACAGTGTTAATGTTAAATGTTGAATGTTTGTTATGGACTGAAACAGACCAGGACAGCAGGAGTAAAGCAGAAAAACCTGGATAGCAGGCAGGTGGCGTCTCCGTCTTTCCCCGTTCCTCAATCTGTCCCCTCAGTTTGCAGCCTTTCAGTTCTTAAACAGAAACGTCGCTCCAGTCTGTATCTGTCCCCAAAGCAGACAAGCCTGCTAAGTGAAATAATATTTTGTGTTTTTAATGGGTTTTTGAATATTAATATTAGTGCTGACCTTGTCAAATTTGGTTGTGAAAGTTGGTGTGATTCAATTAGCATTTTGGTGCGTTGGAGTTGAGCCGATAGACACTGCAGGCTCCAAGAATCCTTCCTCAAGGAAAGCGCCGGCTTGTGCAGAAACGGGTTATTTTACTCCTCCAGGAGGTTGTTATGGTTGCTTAATTGGATTCCTGAATTCTCCAAAGTTGAATGTGTTGTCGTTTTTTTTGTGCTCACAGACTTAACAACACAGTCTTTCTAACTTTTTGAGTTGCCAGGTATGAAATTTTAGTCACTAGTTTTCATTTGTCAGAATAATTTGAGAAATCCTGAACATATTTGAATTTTGCACCTTTGCGTTGCAATCTCAGTAGTTTATTGGAGATAAAAATGTTTCTTGCTTCCAGTAGGTGTTTTAAAAAAATATATTTTCTTGCCAGATTTTAAATTTAAAGATGAACCAAACTCAAATTGGCGATGAGGTCAACTTTTTAAAAGATTTTAAAATTCAGTTTTTTAAAGGTTTCTGTGTGTGTGGTCTGGAAAAGTGTAACATTTGCTTTAATATTTTTCTGGATAAAGATGGAAAATATAAAAAAATATTTTCCAAATATTGCTACCCAGTATAGCTGCAATACTTTAATTTTATTTTAATTTGGTATTTAATCAATTATTCTGACAACTAATCGAGTAATCAGATAAAAAATATTGGCACATTCTGCAGATTTCTCATTTAATCATTGAAGTCTATTTTGTAAAAATTCTAAATGCAGACAAAGCAAATGAACAAATGTTCTTTTTTAGATCTGTAAATAAACATTTGATGCCTAAAATGCAAAAACAAATCATTCCTTTGGTGAACGTTTGATCATTTGTAGCAATCGATCTGCAACTGAAGCTAAATAAAGATGTTTCTAACATCAACATGTGAAAACCTCAGCCATTTTTTTCTCGACTTACCTGACCGGTTGACTGTTTTTTCAATTAAACAATTAATAATTGGACATCAAAAGTTGCATCGTAGGAGAATGTTTCTAACGATTTTCAACCAGATGAAGCTAAAACTCGACTACTTGAGTAGTTCTTTGTAAAATATATTTACAGAAAGGAGTTTTGTTTTTTTTTATCTTAAATGCAAAATTGATATGTTTTTTGTACAGTTTTGACCCAAACACAGGAACAATGCTGTAACATAATGACCGTAGACTGGATTTCAGTGGTGCAGTTAAAGCCTGGGCTTAAACCAGTTAAAACGTTGAAATGTTGCTTTGAAAAAGGCAACGTGGACATGAATGTCTGCAAACGTTAATGAACTGGAGCGACTTTATAAGAAACAGTGGAGAAACACTCCTGCACTACGATGTGAGAGACTGATGAGGTCAAACAGGAAGCAACTACTGAGAGTTATTGCTGCTGGATGACTGGGTGAACTGGTTCTGTGGATGTCGGCTGTTCGCTCTGCTTCATCAGTTTCTCCTTTTCTTTTAAAGATAAACTTTATTTTCTGTCAAGCCTAACTTTTAGGATAAGGAAAAACAAAGCGCAGTTGTTTTGTTCTCAAGTATTCAAATTACTTTTGAAAGGATGCTTCTTTCCAGAGCTAATGCTGATCTCCAAACATGCAGTGGCAAAAATATTCCTTTCTGTGTGACAAAGGAATATTTTCTGGCTCCTCTCTGTGAGGAAATTATCTCTGCCACTTAAAACGAGTGTCTCCCTGTGTGGTGGTAATTGAAGTCTTTATTCTCATCTTTGCTTATTCATCACAAGCAGAAAAAAAATGTGGTTTCAGTCAGAACGAACGCTTTATTTGCAGAATACTGCTAAAGAATGAGAGGCCCACCTGTTGAAATATGAAGAATCTTTTTTTCTGCATGAAGCTGTTGTAGGTTTTTATTCAAGTGTGACCCCCAAAAATGAAGACTGTTTTCTAAAATGTGAATTTTTTCCATTTTTGTTGGAAATTTGGTGGAATTTCTCTGATGTTGATTGGGCTATTTAAAACTAAAACGCAGACTATTTGAAGAGAGAAGACATTTTGTTTTGAACAAATTGTAAACAATAAAAGCAGATTGTTTTTGTGGACGTAAGGAAAGTGGGCTTTTAAATTAGGTGATTTTCTTTTCCCTTTAAGACAAACATGCGTCAGAGATTTAAAATTGCAGGAAAGAAATTGAATTTGTTGTGAAAATGGACTCAAGTGAAGTATTGCCTCACAGTTAAAATGCTTTGGGGATAATTTTACTATAAAAATGCTGAACCAGTGGTTATTCAGTACATTCTGTTTTGCTCCAATTATACTTGGAGAACCATTTTCGAAACAAAGGGAGGAAACGTTGAGCAGCAAATTGTGGCGTTGCTTTTTGTCTGAGGAGTTGTTTCCACTCAGTTAAGGGGTTAGCTTGATGGATGCTCCCCGTACAGGTTGGCAACCGGTTTCTAAGTGCACCTGACAGCCACTTTGTTCTCCTCCACACACACACACACCAACACACACATTTTGACTTTTGAACACCACTTCCTCCTCCTCCTTCTCTGACAATGTGCAACTTCTATACCTAAGAGGTTACTCTCTTTTCGGCGCATCTAGGTCATACGTTTGCTGCCACTTTGGTTTTCTGACAGACGGTGTGCGGCTCAGTGAAACAGCGACATGCAGTCAGAGTGAAAATAAAACACCTTTTTAGATAAACTTACAAAAAGGGGAAACAGTAGCAGGTTGGTTAGTTATATAGAAAGTCTTATACAGCTGGAAAATATAGGGAATATTATGCTAAATTGTCTTTTTTGAGCTTTACATCATATTATAATGTTATTCCCTCATCAAAAACACACCTGGCGTGTTGCCTTGATTATTTAATGCATTTCTGAGAAGTCTTTTAATCTCCATGGCAACCATCCAGCTGTACAAAACGCCTGGGTGGACCTAGCTCCGCCTTTGAGACGCAGCTCCTCCTCAGAGCTGAAGTTTCCAAGCGACCGAGCTTGCACCTTACATAGCAGACCTCCCTCTCTCAGCTCCTTCAGACTAGCCAGCAGCAATTAGCAAACACCTGGTGGATCAGAGAAAATCCTTTTAGTGAGGTTAGAGAAGAGAGGTTAGAGTTTGAAATATGTAGTCATATAATGCAGAATTTACAATATGCAATATATAAAACAACTTTAAAAATATTTATTATGGTCTAAACACAATTCTTATGAACCTTATGATAGACTGAATTATATTCTTTTTCTCGTTTATTAACCCAGAAAGTACGTAAAGTCCCTGCTTATTATTTTCTGTGGAACCTAACTCCAAATTATTGATGGAAAGTTTGTCTATTTGTGTGTTGTTGTTTTTTTCAGAGAACGTTTCTAAAATTTTAAAAAGAAGATGCATCTTGGGAAGCTAAAGTAGCCTCAAAGCTACTTGACATACTGTTGGATAGCATCTGCATGTGACTAGTGGCGCGTTCACACCGAACGCGTTCGATGCTTCAAGTTCTACGCGTGTGCACTTTGAAGTCAGATGCTTGACAGTTTTTGCTCTAGACGCGTCAAAATCGCTCTAGACAGCGTTGAGAGGAAACTCCTTGGCATACGTGTCCTCCAAACTCTTCCACCATCTTCTGCATATTTCGTCTAAATAAATACATCATTTATTTAATGTGACTCAATGTTTTTGCTGGACGGATTTGGATAGCTCAAATGCAGGGAAATATTTTCTAATAGTAAAAGTTATAACTCATCCAACATTCCAACTTCCTTGCTGATCCTCATCCATGCAACGTTCTTTCTATTCTTGTCTCTGTAGTCATAACTTGAGTGGTCGTAGGTTATAGGATGAGAGTAAACAGCGTCATTTAGTTTATCCTCCATAGTTTTTTTCTGAGAAAATACACCACTATGTGCTGGTTGATGCTCCACGTTGAGCAACGAAGGTTCAGATTTTTCAACTCCAGCGTTGGACGTGCGTCAAACGCTCGAGACGCTTCACATCGCAGTGCTTGACGTGCGAAACGTGCCCTCGACGCGCCTCCATGTAGACTTTGAATGTAAACCAGGCGCAGCATTAGACTCGTAAGTTTCAATATGCAAAGGAATTTAATGATGTTGCCTTTCCTTCAACCCACATCTTTCAGGTGCTGAAATTTATTACTTTTTAATCACCTTTCAGCAAACATGTATTGTATCTGGAGATTAGAGACAGTAACTATAAACTGCTTACATTAACTGATTCAATAAATGTAAGAATATAAATGTTTTGTCATTTAACAGTCAATTTATATCAGGGAAATTTGGTTGTAGAAACAATTTTCTTGTAGCAAACAAAGGAAGTTGAAATAATTGGTTCTTAACCAGATGAGCCCATAATAAAAGATTATGTTAATTTCCAACAAATTAGTCCTTGATTTAAATGATATCATTGCAAGAAGCTTTGACTGGATTAGATTTTAATGAAATGTCAGTAATAAAGAGAAAGACGGTTTGATGTCATTGAGAGGTGGATGTCAGAGAAAATAAGATGAAAAATCTATAATTTTCTACTAAAATTGTAAGTTTTTAATAAAATATTACAGGCTGAACTCGTACTCAAAACACAACTGCATCAGTTTTGGTTTTTTTGCCTTCTCCCTTCGCTCTGCAATGAGTGATTTTATGGAGCCAAAGATGATATGATGAGCATCGATGGATGAAATTAAGCTGAAATAAATTGCATGAGGCACTTTTGGTAAATATGAGAGTCTGTGCTGACAAATAGAACCCATCCCAGTTTTATCAAAAGCCCGAGGGAGTTATACGATGAAGCCTTTGTTATTATGCTCGTGTGTGGCTTCCTTTCCCTTTTTTTTTCTCATATAAGGTATTCTTCTTTGAAATGTGAACAGCCTGTGGGGAGAAAGTTGTTAAGATGCAGTTTAAGGTAAAAAATCTGATGTTATAGATTCTCTGCTTTTTGTTGTCAGGAGTAAAAGAGATTTTTTTTCTATCTCTGTGGTCTTTTTCTGTTTCACTGCTTGCTTCAAAAAGCTTTTTAAACCACAAAACCAGCCCCTGTATTTAACTTAAGCGTTTAATTATCAGAACAGCAACTTTATTTTGCCCTTTTTGTTGTATTTATGTGACAAATGGAAGGGATTTAATTATATTGTAGCGCTAAAAGTGAAACGAGGACATTAAATTTGCTTTGGCTTTATTTGAATCATTAAAAGATGAAAAAGTAGCTTTTAGTTATTTGTACTTACTGCTCTCGGCACTCGATTTTTTATGATTCAATCTGAGATTCAGACTGAGCAAAAACATAAAAACAACTCATATTTATAATAATTATGGGTCTCATTTACAAAACAACGTGTAGAATCTATCTATAGTAAAAGTATTTTTAAATTCTTAGGTGTGAAGCAATAAAACATTATTTTTGGGATCCATCTGTCTTTGTTCTTATTCCGTCAGTAAGAAGCTTTAAATCTGGAAGGTGTATGAAATAATTAAAGACTTAGGAACACAAATAGTTTTTTCTCAACATTTCTTTTGCTACCAAAAAGAAGACATATCCATGTTTTTATTAGAAGTCAAGTCAGCTCCTCAAAATGTTTTTTTTACTGAAGATGTTTTATTGCAAGTAATAATCTAAAAAATACAATCAGTTCACAGCAAAAATCAAGAATCTCTGGGTGTTTTTGGGTAAAAGAGCTTTTTATATATTTATATAAAGGTTTTTTTTATTTCTTTGGTTACCAGGGAATCTGACTTTTTTTGGATAAAATCTGAGCCTCATCCCAGCCTCCATGAACTGCACTCTGCTACTGTTCTGCATACTAACACCTACCTGTACTAAAATAGTCATTTCCTTTGCAGGTGAAGACGACCGTCTGGCTCTGAAAGGCAAGGTTACGGTTGGAGACCTCTTCCGAAAAGAATTCAAGGTTCATGAACCAAATGCCAAATGGATCAGCAGTAAGTTGCTCTTATTAATCTTTATTAATAAGTGATAGGTTAGATCATCCTGTGGCTCTTACAAAGCCAAAAATGGAACGCTTTTCATTATGAATGCAATAAAAAATTTGTTTTTTAGAAGGTTTTTTGAGTTCTCATGCAAAAACTGGACATAATATCTACATCAAGTGTTTAGATTATGCTTTGTCTCTTTTATTTTCAATACTTATAGATAACACTCAATGTAAATTAGTTTTTCTTGTAATAGATGATTTGCTGTATTGTTATTTTAGTTTAATTTGTTAGCATTTTATGGTAATTTGTATTTAAAAACATGTTTTCAGTGGCTCAAAGCAGCTCTTTGAATGAAAAAAGGTCGCTGACCCCCGTGTTGGATAGAGAACTTTGTGGAGGATTTCACGTTTAAAACCATTAAACACATAAAAAAAGGTCAACAGAAATAGCAAACGAGGTGGGAGAGGTTCTTCAGTTGAGCAGCCAAGAGTTGGGTTGTTTTAATGGCCTCATTAATTATGTAATGAGTTTTGTTTTATGTTTGGTAGTAAACTGAGCCATGAGGAAATGTTGAAGGTGGATTGATTCAGTAAGTGATTTGTAGGCCACAGTTTAAATGTCCTCAGCGATTTAAAAGGTTTGGAGTTTCCTCACCAAGTGGAGGCGCTACTGTGTTTTTTATCTTGTTTAAGGGGGGATGAATTGTGTAAAATTCACATTTTGCAGGTTTTTATTCTTATATTTGGGTTTCTACTCCTTCTAAAAACAGTTCAAACACTTAAAAAAAGAAAATCCTCCCAGTCATCTTTTTGGAAATAAGTTCATGTTTTTTGGTGTCTGGAAAATGAGGCATTTTGAAAACCTCTGGAACATAACGGCACAAATCAGGAGGAACTCCCCGTTACCTAGCAACCCCAGCTGAGTTCCAGTACGTTACTTATCAACCCAAACTGAACTCCAGCATGTTTGATCAGCTGGTTTTACCACTTTACAGTGACTGCTGGAAAAGACAAGTGTTTTGTTGTTGACTTACTGTCTAGAAACCACTTGCTGCATTGTTACTGGTTGTGCAGGAGGCTCCTCTTCTGCTTTTCAATGACGTACGATTGTATAATTGCGCATCTGTTTGCAGCCATTTTCATGTGTGAGTGTCAACGTTGAGTTAGAGGCGTGGCCAGCAGCGGCTTATTTGTATTTAAAGTGACAAGAGGCTCTAAAAGTTGGATAAGTAAAAGATACTATGCGTCTGGATGTTTCTTTTGGCTCATATCAGTGGACCGGCATCGACCCAAGCTCTTGCCCATTGAGTGTTGCAGTTTTCTGCCAGTTTTAGATGTCTTTGGACCTACAAAGCCCATTCAACTGGTTCAACTACCTCCTCTGCATGTAATAAAGTTCTGCACAGGTCTGCTAATGAACCAATGCAACTAAAACTTGCAGCATAGCATTTGACTTTCAGCACAGCTACCCTAAGGAAACAAGTGGGTGTAGACATTATGTGGATACAAGAAAAACAGCACACGAAGTTTGATGCATCACTGGAAAAGTTAAAGTTTACCAGCTCCTTAAGTCTTGCAACACAGTAACACAATCCTAATACAACAATCAACAAATCTTCCATCTGTGTGTGTTTTTTGTTTTTGCGAATTACAACTTCTCTGCCGCACCTCCAGCTGGTGTGCATCCCCTAATCCGTCCCCTAAAAATAGAGAAATCATGGCACTCCTCATCCATAATGCACACAGCACATTGTCTGAGTGAATGCAGCCCTGCTCTCGCCCTTTAACGTGGCATCTTGAGTCACAGCTGCATCCTCATCAAGGAAATAAACACAGGATGAGTCTGTTTACATCCACGCACGACTCAAACTCACTCACAGCACGACTGTCGTTTTACTTAGTTACAATCCAGAAGCGTTAGCTGCTAAATGTTTAAATGAACTTAAAAAGTTAGATAAAAGGAAAAATGTCAATCAACAATGTCAGTTTTAGAGTCAAAGTGGTGTCAGCAGAGTTAAATGCTGCAAAAACTGGAATGTTAAACATTTTATAAGTTTTTCTTTTTAAGTTGCATTCAGGATTGAAGTTAGGAGAAAGTTGATAAACTGTAAAAAAAAAAATTAAAAAGTGAAACTGAGCAAAACATAGGTGAGAAAATTGCCAAAAGTTTCTTGAGATTGAAGACAATATTTATGTGCATAATGCAACTATTAGATTGAAGAAGACGAAAAATCTTACAGTGGTAGCTTGGACACTTAGCAAACCGGCATCTTTTCTACGGATTTAGAAGCTCTCTGTGGTTAGTCACCGCAGAGGTAAATAGCTTAAAAACTAATTCAAAAAGCTAAACTTTGGTGGCATTCAGATAAACGCTGTATCTGAATTATTGTTACTGTGTGGTACATTTCTAACAACTGTGTTATTAGTAGCTTTATCACAATACAATATTAAATTGATGCATTTTCATGCCAATATAATGTTTCTTGACATTACAAAGTCTCTTATGATCAATTTTGATTCAGTTCACATCTGCGATCAGCATGATGCAATGTCGTACGTCCAGAATCATTTCCATACAGCTCTGGAAAAGTGACCAATTTCTCAGATTTTACTTTTTATAAGTATATGTATGAGTAAAATGAACATTGTCCTTTTATTCTATGAACTACTGACAACATGTCTCTGAAATTTCAAGCAAAAAATGTTTATTTATTTGCAGGAAATGGGAAATGGTCAAAATAACAAAAAAGATGCAGTGCTTTCAGACCTCAAATAATGATCAAATTAAAATGTTCATGTTCATTTAGAAACAACAATACTAAGGTTTAGCTCAGGGAGAGTTCAGGAATCAATGTTTGGTGGAATAGCCATGAGGCTTTCAATGGGGTTCAGTGCACTGGGCTCTTAATTTTTTCTAGAGCTGTATATCAACTTAATATGAGAAACTTTATGCTCACAAACAACACCTACGGTCTACAGTCTGGCTGTTGACTTCCTGTTCAAACAGGAGACAGTTTGCTTCATAATTTCTTTCCAATAGAGAAACTGTTTAGGGGGAAGGAAGAGATCACGTTTCTACTTTCATAAAGCTCCCAAATGATTTCTGCATAGTTGATCTTTGTGAATCTATGTTTTTTATTTTACGTTTACTTTTTCTTTTTCACCACACATCCATTTGCCTTGTTAGAAAACTGATTTTAGACAATGAAGCAGTCTATTTTCTGTTCATAACAATTACCATCAGCACTCTACTGTTGCATCCGCTACACCATGAAAATGTGTTGTTTTCTTTTTTTCATAGCCTTAAAAACATCTAAATCATGATTATATTTGCCGTGTCATTCACTGTTCACCGTCTGATTTCTCTCTGTTATTCCAAACCACATTTTCCCCACATGCTTCAGTAGCTGCTTCATAACCTGGAACTATAACACAAATTTTTCTATACTTCCTAATGTCGATGCTGTTCCGATCCATCAGACGCTTTGTCTTTTATTAATGCTGAGACAGTAACAAGAGAAACAAACCTCTTCTCTGTTACAGCATCTCAGGAACCCAGTTTGTTTCTCACGATCTTGGCTCAAGTCGGCTCTCCATGCTGCAGTTTGACCTTAAAGAAAGTGATCAAACATTTCCCCTTCCAGCCCATGTGAGATGGCAGGAGCTAAGCGTGTTAGCATGTAGCCATAAAGCTGAAACTTTGCGTTAATTATATTAGTGACAGTAAAACAACACCATTCGAGGAAAATACATTTTTATCTGCAAACCCCCATATGTGCTGGGTGAAGAGATTCCCCTCATGTAGTTGATTTGTCGTTGTTACAGGCTGCGACCCAAAGGGTGCAAACAAATCGATCATGCCTGGATAAGCACAGAAAGCTGCTGTTCTACTGTACACATCTGGAAGACAACATCTGTTCCTCAGAATTACCAGTTAAACCAATGGAAAAGAAAAAAATGGTAAAAAATTAATATTTTGTATCAGCAAAATCTCGGTATGGGACAAGAAAATACATTTATTTAATCAAAATAAAACTCAAACATTAAAAATAAATAACTTTTTGCATAATTACTGCTGAATTTCCAACAATTCCCAACATATAAATGTTGTGAAAGCATTTCTGCACTTATTTACTTTAAGTTGATCAATCTGACATAATTTGTTTCTGGGTTTTATTTAAGGTTTTTATAATGTTTTAATCATCTGCAATTTTTAATTACTACACACCTTTTGACAAGGTCTCTGAAAGAACTTCCTGGTAAAGTAATGGTTAAATAAAAATAAAAAAGCATATTCTCTGACTTCTCTCTGTTACCAGACATGCTAATATTTGTGCATATAAGTTTTTATTCACCAAATATTAAGACAGATGCACCTTTTTTCTTACTTTCTGGAGTCAAATCAAATTTTTCTTGTTTTAGGTCAAATAGAATAAGTTAAATTATTTCTATTTGCTAAATTCCACAATAACGACAAAATATATCAGATACATAGTAATCATTCTGTATGTAAACTTTTGATTTTAAATATATTAATAAGTAAATCTCATTATTGTGGCATTTAGCAAATAGAAATTATTTTGATAGTTAAAACAAGAGAAGTTAAACATCACAGTGAGGAAAAAATGTGAATGTGTCTTTTTATTTGACGTATGTAAACTTCTGGCTTCAACTGTAACAAAAATTGGAGTTATGTAAGATCATTATTAGTGAGAATAAATTCTGCTTTGCACATAAATTTTCTCTTGAACCAAAAGTTGACCTGAGCTGATAAAAGACATGGTGACTGAAGGAGGTTTTGTAGCCGTCCTCGCACAGGAGCAATCTCTGAAAAACACTAGACCTCCCTGTTGAAAGCTCTTCAGCGTGTCATCTTTTCTCTTCCTCCATGATATCTGTGTTTTTCTGCTGAATGATTAAGTGTGGCTCACAAAAAGGAGAAATGGGAGAGGGAGATTTAGAGAGAGCCGTAAGCTGATTAGTTTGTCTCCGTTAGCTTTGCTTTTCTTTTTTTTCCCCCCAGAGATAAACCAACATCTGTGCTTTCAGTGCTGCTTCTTGGTTTAGCTGTGAAGGCTCTTCTGGTTGGAGGTTGAAATTTATTTATTTTTTTAAAAAGAAAAACTTGTTTTGTTCGTTTTATGATTTCTTCTGAGACTCTCAGTTCCCCAGAGACAGACTGAGTATGACCTGGAGAGGCCATAATCATCACTTATTGGGCCATTTGTCTGCACAGCCGCTTCATCGAGCCGTTTTCTATTGTTACTTCAAACAGACGCAAAAGCGTCAGTTATTTAATTGGTTTTTATCATTAGTATAAAGTTGGTTATTAGTGAATCCGTCCGCCTGTTTTTAAAATTAAACTTTAAGAATTTGCAGACGTGTGAAACGTTTTCATTCTACAAACCTGCGTAATACACCTTCCGCTTAGTAAAACAGTTTGCTTGACTTTTTTTTTTTTTTACTTTTTCCTTTTTTAGGTACAGAAAAAACAAACTGTTCTTATTTTTAATTTAACTTGCTGGAACACAAAGAAAACTCTGAGCATAGCTCAAACCAAGGATGTTCATTCTTTCTCTTTGAGAGGATTATTTATTGATATCCAAAGAAAAGAAAACAGCTATTTTATTATTTTTTTGCCTGCTGTACTGACTCATACCAAACCATGTACAACGTGCTGTTTCACTCCTATTGCATGGACCCCGAATAACCTGTTGCAACAAGATGATGAAGCTTTAAATGTTGCATCAAAGTTATTGAATCAGACCTGAACATCATCAATTATTTACTTCTGTGGTACAGTGTTCTTAAAAGTACTGATTTCTTTGGGTTTTGCTTCATCGTCAAACCTAAATGTTTCAGATCAGAACAAATTGCAAACAAATTGACGGTGGTGACTCAAGTCGATGTAGGCTGCAGTTTTCAAATGACAGAGTCACTTATTAAAAGAAGTAAGCTACCAAAACCAAGCTGGTTTTATGTTTGGCCGTCTAAACCGTTCTCTGTTTTTGTGCTATTCAGAGCTGAAAGTTTGTGTGTTTTGCACTGTGTCAAACTAATCAAACCCTTGAAAATATCTGTTCCCCTCCTCGCCTGTGGGGGCGCTGTACCAAAAGCCACTGAAGGAAACAACACAAAAACATCTGAAGAAGACTGAGCGCACCTTCCTTCTTCACAAAATGTAAACATGTCATATTTTAGTGGTTGTAGGATTTCTCTTTAGCCTTTGATAAAAGATCATGAGCCATTTCTCCCGCTAGCGCTAGCCTCCCACATTTGTCTTGGTTGTATTTACCCACAATGCCCTGCACTATAGTTCGGTTCCTGCTTTTGGGGCATTCTCCTGTCCTATTGGCATTCATATATGCATTTGAACTGGATTAGAGGTCACTGACTTTTTTATTCAGACCAGAGTTCACCTTTTTGGTTCTCATTAGAGTTTGATAGTGCATTCATACCTAACCCATAAGAACCAAACTTTCTTGGCAAACAAACAAGCTGGTGCGAATGCATCTTTAGTTTTGCTTTCTGAGTTTTTACTCAAGTGATTTCTTGATTTTTTTTTTTTTTTAAATTTTATCATGCCTGCATGATAGTTTTTCACAGAGATCCTGGTTCACGTAGATTTCTGGCCTTCATAATTGATTTTTTTCAAAACATCTCCGGTATTTAAATGTGCTTGATAATCTGAAACATTAAAAAATGTAAATCTTCAAGGCAGCAAATACCTTTTTGAAGAACAGTCTATAACTCCATGAACTGCGTTTTGCTGCATCAATATTCTAATCATGTTTGGAAACCTTCACCAAGTCTGCCTGCCTTGGTTTGGTAATTGCACATTTAGCAGACACCACTGATATCGCCCAGATGCCTGTTTTTGTAGCGCTCCATCTGAATCCGACACAGCGTCCCCATCCTTTTCATCCCACCAAGGTGAAAGCTGTCCTCAGGGATGTGATGCCAGCTCTACAGGCAGCTGTTTGCCATTTTAATAGCCACGCTCCTCTTGTTTGCCACTCAAGGAGTCCCTTTTTTCCCTCCTTAATGTTTGTTAAATATGATAAAGGGGGGAACCTTTTGAGACGAAATGGACCGGTTGGGACAATGAAAAGGGCCATTATTGTGACTTCAGGCAGGAATTATGGCTGTGATTAATAAGGGCGAGGCGTGTTTGCTTTGTCGTTATGTGTAATAGAGATTTACAGCTGACACAGAGCCTCTTGTTTTGGTTTATTAAAATGGATTCAGTTTGGAGGCAGTTGGAAAGTTGTAGGGCTGGACAATACGGCTGAGAAACTTATAAGCATTTTATATCAGTATCAATTATTTATTTATTTCAGCAAATAAAACCTGGATACTCCCAATATTTAGTCCGCCACTGTTCAAAGTAACCGGGAGCGGAAAAAAGGCAAGAGGCTCCAAAGCGCGTTGTGCCGTTATCAGCTGTCGCCGTCGTTTGTTCAATTGAAACTGAACACAAAAAGTTCAGCAAAGACATCTGAACCTCCTTTGAGATTGCAGAAGCTTTCACTACATTATATTGTGGTGCCACTTTCTCAATTTCATCGTGTTTCATAGTACAAACAGACCGACAACGGAAAACGACTCTTCTGAACTCCGTTGAGCAAAATGTCGAACGTCTGACTTCAACGTTAGTTGGTGCCAACAACCTTGCTTAGCTCGCTCTGAAAGGTTGAGCGGCTAAGGCCTCCATCCCCCAGAATACTGTGCGGTTTAATTTTAATTGTTAAATGTTCTATCACAGATATTACTGATTGATATTGATCATGTGTTTGTCACGATATATATTGTTAGAACTGATTTATTGTCCATTTCTATCCAGTTGTGCCTTACTGTTTCCCTAGCCAACATTGTCTTCATCCACGCTGTAGCGCCACATTATGTATTAATTCAATAAAATCAGAAAACATGATTAAAATTCTGTAATGTAATAATTGACCATGAATTAATGGTTTTGATTTGAACGACCTTAGTTAACCTCCAGGGTTTTGTTATGAGTCTGGAAAGGAAACTAAATGACCAAAAGTTTATCATTTATTTATTAAAATTTTCATTTTGAATGGGTATACGATCTACAATAATTGTTATTAGAAATATAATGATTAATGTGAACACAAACAGTTTGATAGTTGTAATAATTAGCGCAAAATGTAATAATGTTACCACTTATTTGGCAGAAAGTATTGCCAGGATTTTATAACTTTTTGTGTCAATTATTACATAATGCGGTTTTAATGTTTTATTACATCTAAAGCTCATTTTTAGTACATTATTACATAATGCAGCGTCTTTTTTAATTATTTAGTGAGTGTCACAGGGAGAGAAATATTAAAGTTTAGTTTTGTGACGCCTCAATCTAACATGACTTTCTGGCACAAAGGGAAATTTCTTTCGTCTTTCAAGGAAGCGAGGAAGTCTTTTGACAGCTGTGAAGTTCCTTGTTGTTCAGTCATAAGAACCCGGGGAGGAGAAAGACAAATCTGATCTCAGGAGTGGTGTGTCTGTGTGTATCTCATGGTAAATTTATCAGCTTCTTTGCTCCAAAGCTGCAAACGTCAAGGCACAACATCTGAAGAGTTGGGTGTTATCTTTGATCAAAGTTTGAGCTGCAAGGATGTTGCTAAAAATAGTCAACTTTCTCCTGCTGACACAGATATTATACAAAGGTTTTTATGAATGTTGTACAGGCTTGATGGATGTGTTGGACTTCTGTTTCTGCAAGTAATGGTCCGTTTTTTGAGTCTTTGTACGACTAAAGATGTGTTCCACCCTCATCAGAGAAACAGGGCAGAAACTAACCTAAGGATGTAGAACCTCTGGGTCGGACATGAACCTTTAGCTCCGTGTTTCTTACCAGTGTTTTGTTTCATAGGCTTCCTGGGAACGTCTGGATTTCTGTTCGTCTTTCTTCCTTCCCTTCTACGCTTCACTGTGTCTCTACTTTATTTGTTCATTGTGTCTTTCCATCCTTTCTTTCTTATATTTTATTTATTTATTCCATTTGTTTCCTACTGTTATTTTGTCCTCTCTGTCTTCTGTCCTTTTTCATTCTTTCTTTCATCCTTCATTTGTTCCTATCTTTCCTCTTTTCCTCCTTTGTTTCAACCTTTCTTTGACCTTTGATCCTTCCTTTCGTCCTATTGTTCATCCCTTTCATCCTGTCTTTTGTTGTTTGAAACTTCCTTTCATCTTTTTGCCCTTTCTTTTGTCTTTTCTGTCATCCATTTCATCCTATCTTTTGTCCTTATTTTTTTCTGTTCTTTCAACCATCCTTTCATCTGTTCATCCATTTCATCCTGTCTTCTGTCCTTTTGTCATTCCTGTTCTTTCATTACTTAATGTTTCTTTCAACCTTCCTTTCGTCTTGTCATTCTTTCTTTAACCATTCCTGTATTATTTTCTCTCCTTCCATGTGTCCTGCATTCATCCCTTCATTCCTTCTTCCTTCCTCTTTTCTTATCATTTTTCCTTCTCTACTTTTGTTCATTTCTTATGCTTTAAATCACAGCAGATGTTTTTGCAAGGATTCATGGCAGCCGAGTACAAATGAACGCCACACTTTTCAGATATTTTTTGAAAAATTTTTGAAAACTCCATCTAAGAGTCCATTAACTTCACAATCATGTTCTACTTTGTGTTGGTTTGTCACTTAAACATCCAGCTACAATCCCAAGGCGTTCATACATAAATGCGTTTGCTCCATGCAGGATAACTGATTGATCTTCACTCGACTGTATGGCTGTAAACCTATAGCTCTGAAATTAGACGATCAATTCAGCAATTAACTTTGCTCTTGTCGAGCTGTTATTGGAAAAAAAATCTTCTGTTATTATTCTGCTCACACTCTGCAACAATCTGCTTACGTTTTCATCTTAACAGTACAGTATTGTTTTAAATTTGCAGCGTTCAGCTGTAGAACAGAACCAGCACTCAGTTTGTTGCACATTTTATTTAGCAAAATGCAGTTATGCAATTACTAATTTTAATTTATAATCCAATTTAATTTCTTCACACCCCTTTAAGGTATTTTCAGTTGAAGCGTCGTTATAAACTCATCTTGTTTTCATCAACATTGAGATAAAATATATTATAAACAAACTAAATAACCTAAAGCCCAAACTGTGGAAGCTCCTTATTCTGTTTCCAACTCCTCAGCAAGGAAAGCAGCTATTGGCTAACTTAAGGCTTCCACATACCCGGCTGTACTTCGTCCGATGGATATGTCCGCTCAAAGATACACTTTTATGACAGTGTACGTGTACTCTCTGTCGGTGGAAACAGTGTTCAGATCCAACTGGTTTTCATGTGACAACGGGCTGATAAGGACGAGAATAGGGGCTACACGACTTCATGTTGTTTTAAAGTCGACATCCACATGACAAAAGTCAACATAGACTTGCTGCGGTGACGTCAGCAAGTCAGAAAATGTCAGTAACATGAGGTACTGATGTTACAGCAAGTCAGTAACATCAGTACCTTCCGAACAACGGCAGGAATGGGTGATCGGGTATATGCTCATTTTGGATGGCTACACAAATTATTACGTCAAGCACAATTGTGCTTCTGGAACAAAATAAACTAAGCTTATTATGAACTGATCATTTGATTACAGATAAACTCAGCGCTCTGATGCCCTGCTGATTCAGCAGCGGCTCTCTGACTTTGTGGGATTAGCCGACATGTCAAAGCCATTCTCTGACCCGCACTGATAGATGGAGAAGAAAGAGGGCTAGACGCCCTCGAGTGTACTGAGTGTACTGATTACCTAAAGTTCCTTTATTTACCACGATCCTAATGGATATTAGCAAGTTTGATAAGTAAATATTCAGATTATTTGACTTGTATCCAGACATTTTCCCCATGTTATAAGTTTATCTGCCAATAGAACTAGCACTTTTTCATCAATATTAAGGAATTATTTCCTCAAAACAAGCCTCTCTATCTTGATGAAAAGCTACTTTCAAGTTAGTTTGTGCCATTTAAAGCGTACAAAGATATTTGCACAAAAACACGTGGTAAGACTTTGTGTTTTTGCACAAGAGAGCAGGGCAAAGTGTTCACAGTAACTCTTTGATTAAGTGGGGATATTTCTGCCAATTCATGTTTTGTAAAGTCTCTACAAACCCATTCAAGTCTGAATTTTAGATCTCATGTATCAGTTTGATGTTTTATGCCACTTGCCAAACGACTCCAGGTCCTTAAATGGCCCAACTATAGTTTCTTCTCATGATTTGAAACAAGTGAGATCATGTACAGGGTTTGATGAAGAAACCCACGCTCGCATTGTGGTTTATATTGTCATTATTGCAGCTATAATTGTTATTTTACACGCAACAGCCCCACTAATGATCTCCATTAGGCGCACATACATGTCTTCTCCAACTGCATTGATTAGTTTCAAAGCAGAGTTGTGGCGCACAAACACACAGAGAGAGATTAAAACGAGCGACTGTAGGAGCTGATGTGGAGCGTAAACAGCTGACATGAAGGTCACCTCACTGGTCGTGAGGTAAATCAATTATGCACCGTTTAAGGACTAATAGCAAGTAGAGGCTGTGAATGCATGAAATCCATTTTATGGTTTGTTTAAATGTTGTGGCTGGCAGGTTTTGCCTAAATGTTTGCTCTCATTCTGTGTTGTAAATGTATTTTCTAGTACTGTTAAAGGAGGTTGGAACCTGAGAACGCATTAATCACTGGGATTTTAGCTGTCTGCGTAAGTGATGAATGATGTGCAGTGATGCTTTAAAGTGCTTTCACAGTGTGTGGTGACTTTTACAACAATAACTTCAGCTAAATGATTAAAGCAACTGTTCAGTACATGAGCTTGGAGGAAGCTTAGCCTGTTCCTCTGCAGTCTGTGTTTTCACCCCTAATAGAGATGTTTTCTGAATGTTTTAATTAGAGTTTTAACTCAAAGACAATGATGCCAACTCTAAATGGCAACTGGCTGTTTAAAAGTTATTAAATGACATCATTAGCTAATTTCCATAATGGGCAGATTGCAGCATTTTTAGTGCAGATGGATGGTTTATTTCCCAAATGATTTTCACTGACAAATTACAATCTTATCAAGAAGAAAATGTCAGAAACAACACAAAGTATGTGTCTTTTTTATTTTATCTTATTTTTTAATTTTATGGAAAATAGGATCTTCATTGATTTTTAATCAAAACCAGATTTGGGCAACTTATTCATCAAAGTTAGCTAATTACAGCAAGTGTTTGGGAGGAAGAAAAATCCACTTTCTTTTTGATGAGAATAGCCAAAAAATTTAAAAAAATCATACCCAGATAATGCAAGAAAAAAAATCAAGAAATTGTATGTCTGCACATTGATAAAACCAAAATGCAAAACCCTGCTTTTATGTTTCTGTTTTATAATTAAGATTAAAATAAAAAAGTACATACTTCTATAAAGGATATTAACTTTTTTTTAAATAAATGACACCTGAATTCTCCTCTGCTTGTTGATTTCACTTTTAATAAGGAAGTAAAATGTTGGGATATTGCGATGAATCTTAACGTGAAGCAGCGTTGTGCCTTCACAGAGTGTTGCTGCTGTATTGAAATGAATATTTTCTTTGTAAAATATTGTCAGGTTGAATTTTTAATATGAAGATAACAATATTAGGAGATTATTATCCTGCTGGTGGACCGTTATGTTATGTTTTGACCATTCAGCTGTAAATTTGAAGAGTCTGGATGTGGCCAAATGAGAGAATCCTAGAGATTCTCTCATTAAGCCTTTCAGCCATTTCACACTTTGAGTCTTTATCAACGACGTGGCAAAGTTGTGACACATTTGAATATCTTGTAATTAAACTAACGACCACACCAAGTCAATCTAAAGAAGATCTTTGCTGAGTCATTTGGCTTCAAAACCGAATCATAAATTAAAAACCTCTCAAGTTGTTTGCATCAAAATGAATGGCTCAGATGAAACATATGACAGAAACCTCTGAAATTAAATATTTTTCTTCACCCGTTCATTATTAAGTTAGAAGTTTTTAAGGGTTTACTTTTGGAATTTGCTAAAAAGATGTTTTATTGTACATAACCTTAATCCTGGATCATTCTGAGTAGTGCAGAAGCTCTGAAGCCCCCGCTGTAGATGAAAGCGGTCTTTCTGTTTCAAGCTGCTTATTTACGGGACCCCGACGCAGAAAGTCTGAAGAGAAGAGGCTCATCTTTGATCACTCTGCTGATCTCACCGAGGTGCCTCAATACGTTACTATTTTATTCCACAAACTCACTTTAAACCATGCATACCTCTAAGAAAGCAGCACAGTGGGGTTGGAGGCAACCTGCAACTTTTTTAAGGTACAGAAGATCCAAGTGGATTAATGATAGGAAAATCATTTGGATTTTACGCTGAAAATAAATCAACTTGGCTCAGAGAGAGACTAATGAAGGAAAATGTCTGCAGTGATTGACATTTCAGATCAAAACAAATGCCTTCCTGTGTGAAAACCGGCCAGCAGCAGCTTGGTTTCACTGTGGGTGGTTTTGTTTTGTCAGCAAGTTCAAATTCAAGGGTTTTTTTTTTTCTGCTCATTTGTTTGGCCCATCATTCACTTGTTATTCTGCTCATTTGTCAAGCCTGTTGAAAATTAAATCCAGGCTCCAACAATCCAGCATGCAGCACTTTGCAACTGGGAAATGTGCAAAGGAAATTTCCTTTTACGAGGAATCAAATGGCTATTAATACGAGAGGTGGATTGCTAATTAAAATGCAGTTTAAATTTTTATGAATCAATTTTTCACAGCCCATATAAGCCAGCGGCTGCAACGTTCCCACACTGTGGGACTGAAACTATTCGTCTTCAGCAACAACTTGTGCCACTTCCATCAAACTGGCCATCATCCGCAGCTGTGAGCAGGGACAAATGACCCGGAACTGACAAGAAAAATCTCATTTCATCCAGAACATAACACCCTGGCCCGGCTCACCTCACGGCTAACAGCACAGCTTACAGAAACTGGCTATTTCAATCAGAGTACTGTGTAATCACATGATGGTGGTTTATGTGGACGGTATGCTTTGGGATTAGAGACCCTAAAGTAGTAATTCACCAACAGCCTGATTCTTTGTTGTAGATTTCTGTTATTTTTATTGGTGGGGAACATTTCTGACTGGTCTGTTTCCACAGTCCAGTTTTCTGATGAGCAGTGTATTATTCCAAGTTGGACATTTAACATTTTAGCTTCAGGTGAAACTTACTTGAAGCTTTACAAACGTATTTCTCCCTTCCAGGTGTCTGCTGCTTTTGACATTTTGGTTCCATTAAATGTTTCAGGCGTTCAAAGGACTTTTAACCTCAGACAGCAATAACTCAAATAAATACAACTACACAAAAATTTGGTCCTATGAGAAAACATTATTTTCCACAGGTTAAATAATGTGTCAGTTGTGAATTTCACGCCCTCTACCAGGTCTGACTACTGTCCGACTTGTTGGGTCAAACAATTACAAAACTGAAATCTGTCTGACAACATGTAGTGGACAGAAGAACCCAGATCTTTCCTACAATTAAAACATTAAATGAGAAACAAAGTCTGTATGGAAATGATTACTAATTCATTGTTTGTACTTTCTGACTGCAGTGAAACACAGGGAGAACTACTCTTCACAAATGACTTCTTCCCAGGAGCAGTTGAGCTACCAAAATTACTCCCAAAAACACAATAACACCTCCAGGAAGTCCCAAAATTACCCAGTCAGCTAAAGCACTGCAGGACTCACTTGCTTTAATTAATTCAACTAAAGAAAGAGACTTTGCCAAAATGGCCTCTATGGTAGAGATCTAAGGTCAAAACAACTGCTTACCTAACAAAACGGAGAACAGTTTCACTTTTAGAGTGTAGTCAATAGCAGTAGTCAATAGAACAATCAATTCTGCTCTAGCAGAAAATCCTGAAGGAGAAAGTCTGGCCAAGAACATTCAATTCATTCAGGACAATGAGTCAAAGCACACCAGGACATCGACCTACAATCAAAACTAATATAAATTAAAGGTTTTGGACTGGGCTAATCTACTATTGAGTAACCTTTAACTGATCATTCTTGCTGGAAAACTCAACTGCGACTGAAGCGAAATGTAAAAGACAAACTTCCTGTTGTCACAAACACTTGATGGTAGTTGTTGCTAATGGTGGCACATCCAGGTATAAGTTTAGGAGCCAATTTCTTTTTTGACATAGAGCCAGGTTAGTTTGGAGAGCTTTCTTGTTTTCAGAATTTGAAAACTGTTTTAGTTTTACTCAAATCATATCTGTTTGATTGTCTTAATCCAAAGATGGCAACTTGAGTCTGAGACTCTGACTCAAGACGCAAAAATGAATGAATGACTTCAGATTGGACTTGGATAGATTAGAGTCTTTTCACACTTGATAGTCCGGTAAACTCGGTTTGATTGGGGACCAAAATTGCAACTTTTGTTACATTTTCAACTGCAGTGGTTTGCTTTCACACTGCACTGTGCAAACAATCCAAACTCTTTAAGCAACCTGCTGTTGAGTGGTTGTTTTTACCCAGAATGCTATAGTCTGCTACCGGCTTTTGGAGCGGTCTCCAGTCCGCTTGACATTCACATATGCATTTGAACTCTTGTACCGCAACGGAGTTCACTTCAAGCAACCAAAAACCTCAGTTTGTAGACCAGAGTTTGCTTTTTCGGTCCACATCAGAGTTGAACCGGACTTTCTTACAAACTAAAGACTCGAGATGTGGACTCATAAATGACAAATAGTACAGGTTTAACTTCCTAATCTTCAGCAATATAGAGTTAGAGAGGCACTATATGTTATAGATTTGATGAAATGATGCTTATTTTATTGGTCAGACACAATGACCAATGACCATTTCCAATAAAATGGTCATTGGTCATTATCAATGGTCAATGACAATGACCAAAGAAATGATCATTTTCACAATGACCGTTTCATTGGCCATTGTGTCTGATGACCAATGACCATCAGACACAGTGAAGTTTTCCAACTCCAAGATTTCATATGAAGTTGGAAAACTGACATGAATGTTTCCGTCTGAAGGAAAACCATACCGTTTTATTGCCCACCGTTTTGTGAATCAAGCTTCTAATGAGTAAAAGTTATGATTTCTAAATTTCTGACTTACCAGTTACCAGTCTGGGTTGGTGAAGTTAAGAATTGGCAAATCCCCCAGTTAACCTTTGAGCATGTGCACTTATTTTAGGACGGCAGGATATCATCGTTTTTGAACTGTGCCTTTACAGAGCTACATCACTACAACCAGTCTTAACAAATTCCAACTTTCTCAGATTATCCACCCTATCTTTGTGAGTCTGTGTGCCTCCTTTTCTCCACCCCCCTACTTGAAGCTTTCCTCTGCCTCCCCGCCGTGAGGGTGGGTAAGGGCTGCGCCGAGGGCAGGATGCTGAATTAATAAGACATACTGCTATGAGAGGTATAGATCAGAGTGGAAAACAGCGCCCTGGGCTGATGCTCGGTGACTGAAGATGGAAGAGAAGGGAACAAAGACAAAGAGAGAGGGCGAAGGGAAGATGCAATGCCTCGAGAACTGTATGGGAATGTGTATCTGAAAAGAGAGAAGACAAAGAGCTGAAAAGGTGAAGGAGGAACGACGAGGTCAAAACTGATCAGCTTAGTGGGAAAGTTTATCTTTAAATAATGATGGTGGGAATTTGAAATATTTTCCCCAAATTTCTTTGTTTTAAGTTGTGTGATCACAGAAAAAGGCAAAAAGTTTGGATTTTAATTCACAACTCAACTCCGTAAATCAAATCGATTCTTCTCTGAGCGTATTGCTTTAGGTTTTAATTATCTTAGCCCCGAGGTTCTGGCAGTAGAGCTAAATCATTAAAGCACACCTTATTTCTTTTTAGTCTGAAGATGGTTCTTGATATAATCTCATATTGTACACTTCATACTTTAAAATAATCACATTTTAACATTTAGTAAAAAACTTAACACATGAAATGACAACAAAATCTGACATTTTCCATAAATATTTGTTGTTTTTTGTTAAAATGAAGAGACAGATGTTTTGTCTTTAGGTCTAGGATATAATGATGTTGTCAGATAAAAGACCTCATACTGATATACTCTGTTTTCAATATTTTTAAAGTGCTTCAAATCAATAGTTTCCAAGCATTTTCATTTTTCCCCCATTTTTATTTGAATTTTTTATTGATTTTGCCTGCTTTTTCACTCAATTTCAGTACATTACCTGGCCATTTGCAGGTATACGTGAAAGTGGATTGTGTTGCACAGTAGAGAGAACATAAATGAGTCCATTTTCCATCCTTGTTTAGTTTGCCAGGTGTTTTTAACAAGGGGACAAAAGCTGTTGAGAGGACGTTTGGTTGTGCAGATCTAAAACTGTCTAAAAGTGCTATCGCTAGCACGTTCTGCATTAAAGCCATTGTGATGGTAATTCTGTCACCCCTAATGGACAATTAGATATGCTAGCAGATAGAAAGCACTCCGCATAACAATCTCTGGGTTCTAATTACCTCACCAAATGGCGTGGTTGTTCATGTTTCTGTGGATCACAAGAGCAATAAGACACGGGAGCAGGGATAGATTGAAGGTTAAAGGGGGCAGTTGCCATATTAAATGTGTCCTTCGCTGATAAAGGCCTGATGGATGAAGAGCTGCACCAATGTTCATACAACTGTCAAATAATGGTTCCTCTCAAGGATTTCTTTTAGTGGCTTGAAGTCAGCACTTTGCCTTTCTGTCACAAGAGCCTCCGGCTTTTAAAACTGAATCTGCAAGACCACACTGCAAAAAACACACAAAATCTTAGTAATTTTGGTCTTTTTCTAGAATAAGACAAAACTAGCTTACAAGTAACTTGTCAACATACTTTATGAGCTGGATTTTAGTCAATAATTCCTTAATATTGAATAAAAAGTACTTATTATTATTTATTTTACTAAGTACAAGACATTTTGCCGCTCAATTTCTCAAGGCTAGCTAAGGAAGGTTGGTGGCATTAACCAACTGTCACTCTTTGGTTACCTAGCAATTCACTCATTCTTTGGTTACCTAGCAACAACTTGTTGAGTAACTAGTGCTGTAGCAGCTTTAAGTTTCGGCACTCTGCCTCATAACTGCTTAAAAACAATTAAAAAAACAACAACTCTGGAGTGAAAGTTGAAACCAGCTTGGCAGTATTTCAGATATTTAAATCAAAAGCTGATTTATAATTAACAATTTTGACTGATGTCAAACCATTATATTGTGATACATTTTTCAGACATATCGTCTGGCCCTAATGTATAATAAATCTAAAGTCTGACTTTTATGTCTATATCTTTGTGTGGGACAGTAGTGAAGGGAGGAAAATTGTGTTTGCTGTTTAATAAAAGATAGATTACTGAGATTTTCCTTCAATATCTCGTTTGATGAAATGTTTTTAATAACTTTACCCTCATTCCTCATCGCCCTGTCTCCTTCACAGGTAATGAGTTGCTGTACCGCAACCGAGACGGCGACGTCGTCAAGTACAACGTCGACACCGACGAGCAAACTGTCTTGGTCCAAAACAAGAAATTTGTAAGTCGCCTTTTTCTGCTTTTTTCAGGTATTATTATAATGATGACAAGACAGTTCTGCTGACGGTGGAAGGGCTTAAATTAAAACCTAGCTCTTCTTCTTTGGGTCAGCAGATCCAGCCTCCTGCAGCTCTTCCTGTTGGAAAATTTAATCAAACCATGCATCATTTTTTAGTGAAATGTGATTCGAATATGTGGGCAGACGTCAAGATAGAGATGCAATAACATTATATCAGCAATCATACTGGCGAAGCACAAGTGCAAAGATTAATGCAACCCCCATTTATATCTGAAGCAAGGCAATTTGTCAGAGATGGCTTTTAAGGACTGGCTTAATAAAAATAGCATGCATGGTTAGCGATGTGTGTTTCTGTTCTGAAATCTACGTCTGATTCACAGGAAATGTACAAAGCCAGCAGGTATGAGATGTCCCCGGACTTGAAGCATGTGCTGCTGGCCTACAACGTCGCTGCGGTGAGCTTCTCATTTGTTTGCTTGTTTTTTGAATTGGCAAACTGACAGCCAAATATGTCAGGAGAGAAGGTGGTGGGGGAAGTAATCACGGCGAGGTGTGAAGGTTTGGCGCACACAGGCGAAGTGGGGGAGGGGGGTGTCGGGTTTGGAGGGGCGAGCACAGCTGAGCGGAACTGCGGCGAGGGAGGCAGAAACACAAACAACCCCCTCGACGCCTCGCGGGGCTCACAGAGCAGCAGATGAGATCGACGGGCGAGAGCAGGACGTATTGGCTGGGAATATATCATTTCTGTGCGGTTCTTGAATAAAGTGCCCCGCAACTGCACTGGATGATATGGATCAAAGCACTTTCGCCTCCTAATATAGCCGCATCAGATATATTGAATCATTCACCTGCTTACCTGGTGTTCGCCTTCGTTCTCGCTTTATTCTGCTGCAGCCAGAGTGTTTGTTCCTGTTAGGCTCTGAAAGATGCTTGCAGATATATAATCTGCTGTTATTGCCTGAGATGAATAGAGAATATTATGACAAACTGGATGGTGTTGTAGTGTTTGTATTTGCATTTATTATCCAACTGAACTCCCCATCACTTTGATAGATGACAGTCATTCCTCCTGTATGCTCATTGAAGCAGCGCACAGTCACATATTCATGCTTTATTTCTCTGTAACGTGCAGGATGGATGTAATGCGTACCAAATAACGTGATAGAATGCCAAGACGTGCGTAGCTCTTCCAAATTACAATTTTATTGTTTTTCTTTCGGAAAGTGAACTCAGATTAGTAGATAATTAATGAAAATATATCCAAAACTACAAGAACAGTATCTGCATAATATCCATATTAGAACTAATTCAATGCAACCCTCATTAAAATCAGTTCAATTGATGGTTTACCTGTGTAGTTACGCAACATTCTATCAACCCTAGTATGTAAATTATTTAGGAACTACAGTAAATTCACAGTTCAATATACGCAGATTTTTCTTTGGAACGTCACTCCAAATTATTTACATGAAATTTGCCTGTTTGGGGCTTTTTTCCCTAAAATAATTATAAGAAAACCAAAATAAATAATGACAATGCTACTTAATGTGCTATTAGCTAATCTTGAGTTAGCATGTAATTCAGGACATTTTTTAGACTGTAGATAAGAACTGCTGACTAAAACTATGGATACACAGTTTCCACTTTGTGTAGTTCTGATTATTAAGGTTTATTTGGTGTGTGAGCTGTTTAAATAGACAGTTTTAAAGTTTTTAGATGGGATCTGTGAATTGTTGCTATTTGACTTTGGTTGCTAACATTTGCAGGTACTTACAATGCCTTTAAACCCTAAAAAATGTAATTTTGTTACATTTAAACCATAAGCTTTACTGCATTTTATTGGAATGTTATGTGATAGAAAACAAATGAACATTGCTTTGTTCAGTGGTGCACAGTCTTACTGAATCAGGAAGAGTTGGAACTCGTCCATCAGGGTGTGTTGTCGTAAAATCTGTGGTGGGATTTTGTGCATTTAAAGATAAATGTACAGAAAAGGCCAAAGTTATTCATACCTCATGCAGATTCAGATTTAATTTAAACTTCATTCAATTAAGATGTTTCTTTCTAATTGGAAATTAGGCTGGAAGTTTCTCAAAAAGTAACGAAACTGTAAAATTTCAGATAATTTGTAAAGTAGTATTTTGAAAATGTATCTTTTCTATATGAGCTGCAGATATTTTAGGTTCCATTAACTTTACTTCCAGTAATAAGAAACTACATGAACTTGGTTATTTTAAACCTAAATCTGCCAGAGGAATTAATTATTTTGGACTTGGCTATAAATAATTCCTGCATCTGAACCTGAATGTTCAACGGATTGGGAGTTACTCTGTTTTTCTATATAAATAAAAAATGAAGTAACAAGTTGGAGCTTGCATCAATATTATTTTAAAAGTGTCTGTTTTATGCAAATATTTTAAAAGCTTCTTAGATATTGCTTGTTTCTTTGTATTATTCATTAACAACTCCGTCCCTCTGAAGGATTTATTAATCCTGTTTGTGGTTTCTTTAATCTCAAAGAAAACACTGTTGTCCAGTTTAACCTCTGTGGACTTTTAATACTTTAGTGATTTCACTGAACAGAGGAACAAGAAACACACACTTTTTGTAAATGAAAAGGAGTTTAAACAAAGTATTTTTCTTTGCAGGTGTACCAGCATTCCTATACGGCATTTTACATCATCTGCAGTCTGGAGACTCCGTAAGTCGGCTTATGACAGACTCATTGGGTTTTATTATGTGAAATCTCATCTGATCTTCTTTCAAGAAGATTAATTCCAAAATCATCCAGCAAATCACCTCAAATCAACCTTATTGTTTATTTCTGAACCTCACAGAAAGCTGGCTGTAAATCTGAAACCAGAGCTAGCTGCTTTTCAGCATTTTGTCTCTTCAACTTCTTGTTAGACTAGAGCTATTTTTGCATGTCTGAGATGCTTTTTTGTTCCCTTAAGGTGCCTGTGTACTTATATCAGTATTGGTGTGGCCACGACTGATCGCACCACATCTCTGAGTTATTTACCTTGTCAAATTACACCACCACAGGTCTCTCAAAATCTGTTGCATTTTCTTAAAAATACACAAGATTTCAGAACTTCCACCATCAGTTTTAGCAAAGCTATGGAGAAAGAAACGACAGTAATCAATCAATCAAGTATATTTGTTTAGTGACAAAGCAGTTCAAAGTGCTTTATATTATAAAAACAACATATAGTCACTACATTTTGTCAAGTACCATCATCAGTACACATCAAATGTGTTGATGGTGATTGTTGCCTTATGATTCAAACTCTAAGCAGTCAGTCCTTCCAGTTTTTTGAGAATTATCGTGGAAATTCACACAAAATCAACAAATCCGCTGCACTTTTTTTGCACTAATACATAATTGGTTGTTTATCGCACATTTTTCTCAAAAATGATCAAAAACATTCTTACTTGTACTGAATAGCTGCCTCAGCCTTAACTGATCTCAGATTATAGTCCATAATCTATACAGTGTGTAATAAGAAGTCGAATTTATTGTCATAAGCTCAAATATTTCTAAATCGGTACCACTTTGATTTTCATTGCAAAAAATCATTAAATCCTGGAAGGACTGAAAAGATGTCCAATAATATTATTTAATTTTAAGAATTCATTGATATTTTAACAGTTTGTGATCAGTACATTCTGGCACAACCGGCCCTTTAAGAGCTTTTATGATCTCGATTTGGCCCAAAACAAAAATGAGTTCAAACTGCGGCTTGTTTCTTTGTGTCCTAGCAACAGTTACTGCTGATAATAGGTGCAATTTGGGGGTGTGCGTACCTTTCGCACAAAGTTCAGGCCTATGTCTTTGTGTGAAAGCGTGGGTTGTCAATTTTAGTGATAGGAGCCGCAAATGACACACGCAGATTAGCAGCCGCGCCCCCAACAGCCACTAAGTGTCTTTCTTGGAGCGCCGCCAGCCTGATGTGGCTCTGATGTGGTTGCAGGCTCCTGCTCCGCAGGAACCCCATCGTCTTAATTAGTTGTAAACTGGGCCTTTGGGGAAATGCACTAAACAAACTCTGCAACAAAAGTTGATTTAATCTAAATGTTGAGCACTTAAATGGCTGAAGGGGAGAAATAGAAATTAGTGAAGCAATGCAAGTTTGCACTTCCTGCAGCTGTAATTTATTTCCATTAAATCTTAATAAAAGAGGAGCTATTTACAACTCTATTTAATATGGCTCTTGCTTGTGATAAACAAAATGTATGACATTAGTTTCAAAATAGTATTTTGCATCTTTAAGCATATGAGTACGGAGTAAAAACACTGCAAAAACAAAATATTACCAAGTATTATACCAAGTTATTATAAGTGAAGTAATTTGCCAGTCGAACTAATACTTTTTCAATAATATTAATGAATTATTGACCAAAACAAGTTCTTATATCTTGCTGAAAATGTACTTGTAAGTTTGTTGTGTCTTATTTCATTTGTACTAAGATATTTTCACTAGAAACTAGACAAAAATACTTAGATTTTGTTATTTTGCAGTGAAAGTGACCTTATTTAAAATCATTTTGTATTGTAATTTTTTTTTCATTTTGTCGTTTTTGTCATTCATGGATGCACGTAACAAGAAAATGAAAATACTGTCATGCTACAGCTTTGGCATCCCGCAGTAAAAGCTCAAAGCTTACAGACAGATAAAACACCTTCAGATCTCAATGATGGGATTTTTAACCCAGAGAGGTTGTTGCTTTTTGAAGTCTTTCCCCGCATATCTGAATTTTTATCCCAAAGTTTATGTTTTTTTCCCTTTGGTGATTTATCTGAGCTGCAGGTCCCAGTATGGTAGCATTGTATCTGTTTATATATGTGATATAATGTGCTGCCACCCAGTGGTGTCGTCCTCTTTAAAGCCACATTCACATCTCTGTGGTTGACTTCATTCATCGTCAGCACCAGACAAAGACAAAACGTCAGCAGCTCCTCTAATTCAGCCTCCTGCACTGCACAGCACTGTTCCCAATAAGGAGAGGTGACACCCTTACACACTGTGGCTATTTATGGAGACACTTAAACCTTTGTTCGAAGATGTTCCACACTTGTTCTGCTGATGCTGCTGCGGCGGTGGGAGCTGAAAGTCATTGTGTTTGTGTCCAGGTGTCTTCACTTAACTTCTCCACGTCTGTTTCCCCCCCAGAGAAACCTGGAACCTGAACCCTCCGGAGGTGCGAAATGCTCAGCTGCAGTTCGCAGGCTGGGGTCCCCAGGATCAACAACTGGTAAAAAAAAGTTTATATTTTACCTGTTCCCACCAAGATTATCTAAAACTAGCAAAATAACTGAAATTGAGAAAACATTTTCATTGAAAAATAGTAATTAATGTGGAAAAAGTATAACTAACAGGAACTATTTTGTGCGTTTACAAAACGAACTAAAATACACTGAAAATATAGATGTGACATACTTCATTTTTCTGTTTATTAACCTGTTTATTATTTATGTTATGACAATTTATAATTTTTCCACCCTCACAAGCAGTTTACGTCGGCTGTCGGTAAATTACGGCACTCCATAATCATTCTGGCGGCTACGTTGGTAAACAAAATGGCGACGGCAAAATTTGGGAGAAAACAGCAACAGTTGGTTAAATTACCTAATTAATGTATAATCAATACTTTGACTTTTTTGAATTTCCCACCCAAAACTAAAGTATAAAAAGAGTAAAACTATTTCTATAATTAAATAAAACTAAAGTAAAACTAAACAATATTTAACTAATGAAAAGCAGCAAGCACACTCTAAAATCTTCTTAAAACTAAAGGAATTAGACAAACTAAAAGTCACAACGAAATAAAATTAAACTATTATAACCCTGATTCTGACTGATTGTTTTCTAAGATAAATTTATTCAGAGTTAACAAAGTGAACATGAAACTTTTCCAGTGCACGCAGAGAAAAGTGATGCCCTTCACTGTCTGTTTATACTTTTAATAGAGGATAAAACTAATTACATCTGAAGCCAGGGTTTTTCCTCTGGGACTTTATATTGGCTTTTTAGTCAAAGAAATAAGAATGTATTAATTAAAAACACACGCCTACTCAAGTTACAGTTTTTCCGTATAAAATCTCCGGTATTATTTTTGATGGAGGTTTTAAATTATGAGTCTCTGTTTGTTATGCTCATTATGCCTGCTTGTGTATTTTAAATACTTTTTACCCAATTAACTTTCCTGGAAAACATTTTTTCCCATTGCGCACACAACAGGTAAACTTTAATATTATTTTAGTGAGTCAGTTTTTATTAAGCACAGAGAGTGGAAAATATGACGTTTCAGGTCATTTCAGATTTAAACTTTATCTTTCTTTACAGATGTTTTTTCATCTTTCACACAAACATGCTTTGAGGGATTTGGTTTCCCATTCTCTAAATTTTCTAAAATAATTTTTGCCATTTATTTAGTCAGAATATTGATTAAAAGTCATGTTCTTGGTCAAGTGATACAATATGCGCCTTATGTACAGATGTTATCAGTGTCCAAACTAGTTGCAACATGGCCACAAAATTTGTATTAAAAAAATACAAAAACTATCTTTTTCTAATTATTTCACAGATAATATTTTAGTAAATTAAAGATGTCGGATTTCTGCAGAAAAACTGAAAATTATTGCAAATCTTGCAGATATTTCTTCTTAAAAACAAGCAAAAACAATGCAAACAGTGTCCTAAATGTTTGGGGGGTTTTTTATCTTGAAAAACTTTCAGTTGGTGATCCTGTTTTTCTATCAAACATGGCTGATAACAGAAAAAGTTTTTGTTGCATCTTTCATTTTTAGAAGACTTCATTTTGTCTGCTGCCACATTGAAAAGTTGCCCTTAATTATTTTAAATGTTTCTGCATCAACCTCCTGAGTGGACAAACCAAAGTTGAGCCATTTTTATTCTGTAATCAAATTCACTCAGAGGGCCACAAATGACCCCCAGGCTGCATTTTGGACACCCATTATAAATGTTCAATGCAGCAGTTTAGGATTTATGAGCAGATCAATTCAGAAAGATCAGTAAGGCTACAAAATCGATTTTTAAAAAAGTACTGGTGTGATCCAATCAACTTTTCTTCTAACTGAATATGATCGACTGACTTATTAAAGTCAGGGTTACACTTTATAATAAATAACTGGTTCATTTTAGAATAAAAATGTAACTTACCGCCACCGTTCTCTCACTCTTAAACTGGCTGCATCATTAAAAGCTGGTCGGAAATATCAAAATAAAAGCACTTTCTGTTCCATTTATTCAAAAGTTTAACAGTGATGATGTACTTACTTCATTATGTTGTAATTTATATCAAAAATATATGCACTATTGGCAAATGAAAATAAAGGCTTTGAATGTGGATTTATTTGGTTTTCCAATATTTTTTAAAATTCTCCAGCTCAGACTGACGGGGAAAAACCTCAGGGTCATTCTTTTGATGGAAAAATGTTAAATTCAGCCATTGGACAAGTAAAGTTGCTCATCAAAGACTTGACTAGGGATTTGACTAAGATCTGAAAAAAATGAATTTTTATCCTCTCTGTCTAAAACAAGCTTTGCATCTGTTTGTGTTTGTGCTTATCTTGTTAACTACATCTCATAACTGGTTAACGTATCCTAAATTTTAATAATCAAGAACAGGTTTGGAAAAAAAACAAACTTTACAGAATGGGGATAGATCTTTTGTCCAAATGTGATATTTTTACCTTTATGATTGAAAATATCTTGTCCTAAACAAAGAAAGTGAGGTTTTGTGAGCCCATTTGATCAACTCTAAAAGCCTCTAGATGTCTTAATGTAGGCAACAACTCCCCAGACAAAAAGCAAATTCATATTTTCTGTTACTTTTTAATAGACATTTATGATTAACTGTATAAAGCTGTTGTTTCTTTAAAGAACAACAAAAGCAGGATTAGGATTTCTCTCCTTTGTAGTTGAAGTTTGCAGTAAAAAGCTGTGGAGAAACACGTCGGCACTGACTTAGCCCTTTGATTTAAAACCAGAAGCAGAAAGGCAATTCAGCAGAAACAAACAGGGGGCACCATTATTCCTGCTAGTGCCTTTATAGTTGCCAGTTTGGTGATGTATTGTAAAAAGAAGTCTGCAAACTGAACTCGGTTTAGAATTACAGCGTTTTAGTTCAGTGTTTGTGGGCTACAAACCTGATATTAGGTTTTTTTTAACAGCATAAAAACATGGCTGAAAGGTGAGAAATTAGGATTTATCGAATGCTCTATGAAAAGATGCTAACTTCTAGGAACCAAGGGGACTATTTGAAATATTTAACAAATACTTATATTTCTGAAATCTACTCTAAACTCTCCTTGAAATGTAGACAAAGGACAGGGAGGTAACAGCAATTTAGACGGTGCATTTTCCTCCTCTTATTTCTGAACTTGAAACTTATTCATAAATGTGCAGATGTCTTGTGGCTTTAAGGGCTGAAACTCATAAAAGCTGTTTTTCTTACAAAGAGCTGAGAGCCATCTGCTCCTCATCCCTTAAGGACAGAGACTGGAAGAGAACAAACTAAATGGTGCATTAAAATGTTCCTTGTTTTTAAACAATATAAAATTATAGCAGGGTGGCATGAGGGTTTCCATTGTTTTAATAGTGGCCATGTTGCAGTCGCCTATAAAATAAAGGAGATGCTTTATGCATAAAAGATAAGATATGCCAAGTATTTTATGATATATTTAAATATACTGTATTTCTTGCTGGAAAATCAGTTTTTGTAAGAATGTGGAAATTAAATAAAATGTTATTGAAGAGCTTGGATTTCTTTCTCGCATCTCTGTGCCATAAAAATGTGATTTATTAGTAAATCAGAAGTTCAGCGTTTTTTGTTTTTTTTAATAACTGAAACTTTATAAACACATGAGAAGAGTACAGAGGTTGAAAATATTTTCCATTTGCTGCAAAATGCTTTTCTTTCATCAAAGAGATGGTTAGGAGTGGGTAGATTTTTTATCGCAATATCTTGTAGTTCTATTGTGATAACAATAAAAATGATGACAAAAACATATTCATTGCTTCTTTTTTTAGGGTTATTATGGGTTATCTATTAGTTATTTTTGCAATTCACCTTCTATTAAGAGTGTTTTATCAGATTAAACCGAAGTAAAAAATGCTCCCTGCAAAAGCAGGAGTGAAATTACCGTAATAACTCGATGTTGGCTGGAAAGCGCAACGACTCCCCTTTCAGAAACCGTTGGAATATTTCAGATAGCGCAAAGTGTGGCGGAATCACGGTACTGCAAATTGTAAAACTGTACTGTCGCAGACACGTTCGAACAAGAAGGTTTAACACATCAATTATTTTGTTTTTTTATGGACTTCCTTACTTGTTTGCATTTATTTATTTTTTGGCATTAAAAGATTACAAGAAAGTATTGGTTTTACATTCTGCCGTGTACGTCTTGAAATATTTTACTGCTAAATGTTTGAGTCCTGTCCTTCCCAAAGTTGTTCTCCAGTTATATAAAATACTCGTGGCCTTCCAACTGACTATCAAGGACAAGCACCAAGGTTTTATTCCTAACATCCATAATTTATGTCTTCAAGTGGTTTTCATTGCTCTGGTTCACGAGACAGATTTATCATTGATTGGTGACGACATTTATGACCCTCTGGAGACATAATGACTACATACTATAGTAGTTTAGCACTTATTGTCTAAGAAAATTAACTTAAACTGATTCAGGTTAAACTAAAGAAGCACAGGAAGTCGTGGTTTATTTCTACTGAGTCGCTGTCCATCTTCTCCCTCATCGCTCCATCAGATCAGCTGGAGTCTTAATGAGCTTCAGCGGGCTGGTTTACAGGGCGGTCAGAATGTAAGTGATTACGTCCTGAAGCAAAATGCTATTAATTACCCGTTATCTGATCGGAGGATTAATTAACTCGCTGGTAGATTGATGTGGGCTCAAATTTTGCTTCATCGTTCATGCTGTGGTTTCGCTTCTAGCAGCTGAGATGTTAACAGGAAGTGGCCTTTAGTAGAAACAATGCCAAACATGAGGGAAAATTGTTGTTAAATGTTACATCTAATCATTGTAAATCAGTCAACTCAAATCCTTCATGTTCTTGATTGAACCTCCTTTTTTGTCATCTACTCACATCGAGCTATTTGTTAGCCTCTGAAAATCATGTAGTCTGGAAAATTTGCAGCATAAAGATTTTCTTACAGTCCTTTTACCATGAAAAGTAAATCCCCCTGTAATTTTTTTCCTTGCACTTTGTAGGCGGCTAATCTTCCACATGGAGCCGATTCTCTTTCACAGAAGTACAGATACTTACAGAGGCCTCAGGAGACCTAATTCTTCTGTTGCTTTTCAGAGATGAACAAGAGGGCAGAAATTGCAAAACAGGCATTTTCCCAAATTAATTTCTGAACACAGTTCCTGTTAATTAATCAGACTATAAATGCCTGATTTGCATCGTCAAATCATATTAGTGCCCCACTTTTTATATGAGTTTAACAAAGCTGACTGCCAGTCAAAACACATAAAAAAATACATTCCAGTTGGCTTTGCATGTGATATATAAAGCGTTTTTTATTTAATTTCTGTCCACTGATTATTCTCTATCTGTAAATCTGTGGAGTGTAAATACAAAAACCAATTTAAAATGCTTTTAATCACTGATTTTGATTGGCAGCTCTGCTAAGTCGATGTGCAGAAAGTAGCGTAAAATCATCTGTTAAGTTGAGATATCTACTTGTAGAATTAAAGTTATGAACATTATGTACAAGAACATTTTTATTGGTTCAAAAACACCATGGCGGGTCGTGAAATTAAGCTGTCTATTTAAGAAAATCCATATTTTACAAAAAATATCAATTTAGTGGTTGCTACTAAATTACTTTGCTTACCAAAAATGTTAACACCATTTGAATTATTTCAAATTTTGTCAGGTTGCAAACACTAAATTCAAGATATTTTCCTTATATTTATTTGTAATAGGCCAAAATAAAGTAAGTTGTCAGTAATTAGGGCCGGGAAATAAATCATTAACAATATATATTATGATAGACACATGATCAATATCAATTGATAATACACCTGAGAGAACGTTCAATAATTTTACTGACCTTTGATCCAGAACAGCACGGCATTCTGGGGGATGTAGGCAGAGGAAAGGCTTTAGCGCAATCTCTCAGCCAGTTTAGCTAGGTTGATAGCATCAACTACCTTAATTCTTTGGTTACCTAGTAACTCACTCATTCTATGGTTACCTAGCAACAACCTGTTGAGTAACAGCAGCAGTTTAAGGTTTTGCCACCGTGTCTCATAATTGCTTAAAAAAAAAACAATGATGTGGAGAGAAAACTGTGGATAAAACATGAAAGGTCATGCCACCAGTTTGGCAATATTTTGGATATTTAAAGCAAAAACGAATCAATAATTATCCATTATCGATTGATATGAAGTGATTCTTAGACATATCGTCCAGCCCTAATTAAATAATAACCATTGCAGTCTGTCACTAGTCGTTTTGGAGACACAGTGAACAGACTAAAATTTTACTTATGTTGACACTTGCGCATCAACATGTTAAAAAAATTTGGCAAAATGTGGAAATCATGTTAACTCAGAAATACACTAAGAGGCCAAACTACAGTCAATTAGCAAGGTATAGAAACAAATGTCCAGGAACACTGGAGTTGCAGTTCATTTTGTCTGAGTACAGCACAGTAATGCTGCTGCAGCTGTTTTAGTTTCAGTTCCATAATCCAAACAAACTATCCTCTGTCTTCAAACTGTTTTGTGCTCCAGTTATCCTCAGAGCAGATTTTCACCTTCCCTCAGAGAACGGGGCCAGGTCTCCTCTCTTTGTTGTGTCCTAGATTGGCTTCTATACCGGGACTTGGTGTGCATTGGAGTGTCACCAAAGCACATAAGGCCCACAGCTTGCGCCTCCTCAACAGAAACTAATTGTGACAGATTCTGCTATATTTTTTTTTTTTTTTAAAGATGCAGGATTTGCTGAAGAAACTTAAGTGGCTAATTTTTCACCTCAAATACTAAATGTCAAACTGCTGAGACAGTGTAGCGAGTGGATAGATTGCTGAAATATTGGCTGTTTTTTTTATTCAAACACAACATGTCAATCACAAGGCCCACGGGCCAAATCTGGCCCGCCCTAGCTTTTAATGTGGCCCTCAAGACTCCGGAGGAATTGCATAAATAGAACCTTCAAGATAACTTAAATATTGTTTTATTAATCAAATCAAAGCGGTTTTTATCTGCACTACCAAACTACATCAGTCAATACTTCCAGTTTTACAGAGGTCGCAGAAATGAACGCAAAATCAGTGATTTTTTGCGCTTCTGCAGAACAGTTTATTAAAAGTTTTCCAGAACAGTTATCAAAAACCTCTATTTTAAGTGATGCCAACTCCCACCTGCAGGTGGCAGTATATTACTAATACACTTAGATGCTAGTAATAAAAAGTCAAATTTGTTATCATAATTAAGTGCAAATGTTGCAATATTTCTTGCAAATATTTCTAAATTAGCACCAGAAAAAATGTTGAGTCTTATTGCAAAAAAAATGACAAAAAATTAGCAAAATTATGGAGGGACTGATAAATGTTATCTAATTTTAGAAGAAGTTCTCAAATGCAGAGACGCTTTTAACCGTTAATCGGGTTTATCGATACATTCAGGCACAACTTTAAGAACATTCATGATCTTAATGTGGTTCAAAATAAAAACAAGTTGGACGCCCCTGCTTTAGAAGAAGGAAAAATCTTAGGCTGAAACAGAAGTGGACATCCTGCTGTGCAAAGCTTTATCATTCAGGCTGCACAGAGTGAATAGTTATTTGAGAATCTCTCTCAAACCACTACCAAGACACTGCCTTGAGGCCAAGACATTTACTTCCTAACGTGCCAAATTAGTTTTTTTCTGCAACAGCATTGATTTTCATGTGGTATATTAAAGCAGTAACATCTTAAAATTCTCACCCAAAGGGCAGCCTTGCCTTTCCTCGCTTACTGTAAGGCTCTGATGGTCCATTATTCTCCTTAATGACTGAATTGACCTTCAGTTATCTTAAAAGCCCTGCAGGACTATCTGGGGTTGGAGTCAAAGTCAAAATCTCATTCCCTAGGGTTTGCAGTTTCATAAGACTTTAAAAGGCTTCCATTTTATTTGCATTGTAACAGAACTGTTCTGAGAAAAACTATGTATTTTTAACATTGTGTCATAATGTTATGACACAATGAATTGTCCAAACTGGACTAATAGGTGCATAATTTAACATTTTTTAAAATGTGTAGTAACATTTTGTCTTTTTATCTTTCCGATAATGATAATGTTGTTTTGACACCATTTTCAAGTAATATAGTGATAATGGCACAATGGCCTCAAACTTTAATTTTGTACAGAACGTTTTAGATATGCAAAATAAAACACAGCGACTAAAAATGATAAATAAAAAGGAAATATAAACCACACACACAACCAAAATCATAAAACAAAGATTAAGACTCTGTAAACAAAATAGCCCTTCAAAAAATATGAATCATCAGAATGGAAATTACAGAGTACAATTTAATTTATCACATTAATTGGTTAATTGCTTAGTAACACTTCAATTCAGCTTTATAAAAGCTTTTTGCTTGTTGGTTGGCATCAGTTTAATCATATTTTGTCTGTTTTTATCCCCTGTAGATATTCATATTTGAGAACAACATCTACTATCGGTCTAAGGTGGAGAGTCGTTCGATTCGTCTAGTGTCTACAGGCAAGGAAAGCGTCATCTTCAATGGACTCAGTGACTGGCTGTATGAAGGTAATGGCAAAGTTTTATATTTAGTAAATTATTTATTTTCTTTCTTTTAGTTAAAAAATGCAGTGGAATCTTGGTAGATGAGAGATTCTGTCATTTTATCCATTTCTATTAAGTCTTTTAATTGTTTTGCATTCTCTTCATACTGGGAATTAAATAGATATTTAGATCATTTGTTCACTAGATCAATTAATTAATAGTCTATTTTATATCAGTCATTTCATTTATTGAAAACAAAACAAATACAGAGATATTTACATTTGAAATAATCCATCTGGGACTTAAATCTGATTAAACTAAGGAAGCAAGCAGATGCTGGCTGTGGTTTTGTATGTAGGCTAATGTAGAAATTGACAGAATTCACCTACTTCTCACACATGAAGCAATAAAAACCTTGTAAAACTATGTAAAACATAAATACATTTCTGTCCTCCTTTTTCCTTATGTTCTAATTTGTAGTATTCAGATATGGAAATAGGCATATTCGGTTTACTTTGGGATTTAAATCAAGCTAAGCTAACCACCTTTAGCCACCTTCAGTGTAGGGACTGAAATGTTTTTTTTCCACCACTGGAAAAAGGCTGTATATGTCCTTGTAAAAATAATACTAGCATAATGTACACCAATAGTAATAAAAACTATGTAAGGATAAAAAAAATATCTCAATATGTACACTAAAGAATTTATTTTGCTCTACTTTACACTTTCAAGACTGACTTTTTTATCGACTCCTTGGAAAGTGAAACATGTAAAACATTAGCAATAAAGGGTCTACTGCCCTTGATTAAGGTGAAATTTAGAGTTATGAAATGGCAGTAACAAATATTAACAAGCTGACATTTGCATCTTCTCCTTATAAAAGGAAGCAGTTAATCTCCTGTAAAAAATTATGCTGTAAACATGTACACTAAAAGGCTTTCTCTACTCTTCCCTCCTTATGCCCTGACATGTTTTATTAGCAATGAGTAATAAAAATGTCTGTTGCTCCACTTTCATTGAAGACATGTAGCTCTTAATTTCCTCCAGGTAAATTAAAAACTCTATTAATTTTCTTCTTCTTTACACAGACTAGAAAATAAATGAATGTTGTACATCGGTCATTTGCATTAATTTAGCTGATGTGTGTGTCAGTTGTCGGTGTAACTCTCACTGATCGAAGCTCTTCTGCTTGTTCCTACTTTTAAACTGGAACTGTGTTGGCACTCGGCTGATAGATTTCTTTCTGATATGAACGGAGCATGAACTGCCGCAGCAACGGAGCATGGGAAATGTGGATCTGCAGACCGATGGATGTTGTGATAGAAATACATGATGCCATAATTCACATTTCTGCTTCTCGTTAACGTAAATGGAATCTCTGATGATTCAGATGAAGCTTAATGCATCAAATCCCACCTCATCATCAAGAAAAGACATGCAAAGCTTTGTTTATTCGTAACGCTGTCCACCTGCAATGTAATAATCCAGGTCCATCCTTCAGGTTTTTGTTTTTTCTTTCTTCCTTCCTTGACATTTAAACATTTATCAAAGAGTTACGGCAACATCTAACCTTGTGACTCCTATTTATGGACCGCTGAAAGCCCAGTAATTTACACTCATCATTTATTGATGGATGAAGCTTTGACTCTGAGATAAAGCACATCTTCAACTTCAATACAGTCTGGTAAATGTGAATGGTATTAGAAAAGTCTGTGAAATAATACATAGCTAAATGTGAATAAAATGTTAAATATGGAATTTTGCAGGGATAAATTAGACACATTTCAGGCTCAAATTTAACTTTAAAGTGGATGATACTTCCAGCTCAGATTTAAAAATGTTTGGTTTGAGGAATATATCTTCTGATCTGTTACGCTGTGAAAGTGTCATAAAAATTACTGCGAACTGGAGAAACTTATTATAACAGAATAATTAGTTTGAATTCAAGCATTACAACCACAGCGGGAATCTTCATCTGCAAATAAGAGTTTGCTCTAAGGATTGGAACCATGATTTCACCAAGAAAATGTTTCATGACATTAAATCTGTGTTTGCAGTTTGTGTGTTGTGACAGTTGTGGTCCTAATTTACAGCAGCTAGACAGAAAACTGACAGCGAGAGAAGAAAGGCAGACAGTAAATGTCCTAACGTCTAATGCGTAGCTCATTCTTGGACTTCTGCTGGTGATAATTTATACACATTGATCAGATGATTTAGACTAAGTAATTAACTGTCAATGATTTGGGTTCAGTTGTAGTTTGTTCCAAATTTAGACCTTGAAAGGATCCATGATTAGTTTTAACAATAGGCTTTGAGAAATATTTATTTTAGATGTAGAAACAATACAGTAATAATCCTGTAGGCTATTTAGTTTTTATAAATTTTATTAAAATATTGTCACAGGAACCTCACCATGCTGTTCAGGCTGCAGTACATTCTGGATAAATGACGTCTAATGGTCCAACTGCCTGGCTCTGTCTAGCCAAAACAGTGATAAGCAGCGTCTTTAAGCCTTTTTGATTTGAAACGGAGCGCGCAGTAGTGCCACCAGTACTACTGCCGCAGAGCTCTGTTAGCATTTAAAGAGCTTCCAGTGCTGTCAGTCTGATATTTCTCCTAGCATTTTTCGCTTCAGTGACAGCACGGTTTAGGCGCTTTGTGGATAAAACCTTTCTTTTCTCGCTAGTTAAGGTATCTGTTAGAGCCTTTATTAGTTTTGCTCGTACAAATGACTGAAAGTCTTCTGGAGAGAAATGTTGAGAGCACGAATGTTTGTTCTTCGGAAGTTGTGTTCAGCTCCGGCTCTCTCCACTGCGCTTTTTATGTGGGAAATGATCCAGATTCACCTCACAGTTTTTTTGTTTGTTTGTTTTTAAATTACAGCCGATAGTTTCACAGTGTGGCATTATCAAAAATTACACCAGTCAAACGCTAAACAACTACTCTGGTAAAGTTAGTCTTCCGGTGTTTACTTTGTAGATTCCAGTATACTGTAGAAAGGACCATTATGTGTCAACAACCCACAGGGTAAAAAAATGACAACCTCCAAGGGTGAAAAATATAATGAAAGATTTACGTCTTTTTGAAGTAATTATGAGTTTTGGCGTATCACAAACAGCTATTTTTTAGTTAACAGGAAAATTACAATATATTTAGGGCAACTAATCTTCAACTAATCTTGGATACCTTTAAATTGTAGTAAATCCTAAAGTTGGTCGACCATAATAGCCACTGTTTTGTTCCCCCATTACGAGGGAATAAGAATACAACTCAAAAAATTTGAGTAATCTGAAAAGATCCCATTTTTTGTCACTCATTTTAGAAAGAAAGTGAAACAGAGTGAAATATTTAAAATCTTTAACTTTTTGTAATTTTAGAGTTAATTAAAACCCAAAAATGCTTGCTTTCCTTCCTGTTGCTCGTTAACATTTTCCTGCTACATTTTTTTCTTTCACTCAACTTTCTATGAGCATTCAATAAGATTTTCACAATATCCTAACTTTCTGAGACACTGAATTTTGAGTTTTGGTTAGAACTACTAGAAGCGAGCTTGAAATATTTCACTCTGACTAATAAATCTATGTAATATACGCTGCAAAAACACAAAATCTAACCAAGTATTTTGGTCTAGTTTCTAGTGGAAATATTGTAATAAACTCAGATAAGACAAAACTGGTTTACAAGTAGCTTCTCGGCAAGATATGGGAACTTGTTTTAAGTAAATAATTTCTTCATATTGATAATCCTTCATATTCGCTATAAGTGAAGTATTAAGAAATTATTAATTAAAACAAGCAACTTTTCTTGATCAAAGTTATTTGTAAGCTATTTTTGTCTTATTTCAAGTATACTAAGGTGTTTGCAGTAAAAACTAGACCAAAAATACTTGGTAAGATTTTGTGTTTTTGCAGTGTATGACTTTTGCTTTCTCAAATGAGTGACCAAAACTATTGAACTTTTTCACAGACGTTGAGGTAAATTATGCGTGTAAAAGCCAAACATTCCTCACCAGAGGCTGATGCTGACAACTGGGTTTATTTCTTTACTGTTGTAAATAAAGTGTAAGCCCCTTTTTTCATTCCTGTTAGAGAAAAATCCCTTCTCAAAAACTGTATCTGTAAGCCTGTAAAAAGATTTGGCTTTGGCCCAGTGGTGATGCAAGTGTCTGCAGGGGGAAGCTTATAAGCTGAGCCAGTCTCTGTGATGTTTACAATGACCAGTGAGACTGCAAGGCACAACATTTTCCATGCTAATGACTCAGCCTCTCCTCTGGCCAAGGTCAAGCTGAGGCTCGGTCTGCCTGTCCTTCGGTGGCAGATTGGGTGCAGAGGGGGCGAAAGGCTGCCAAATAATCTCCCAGGCTCCGATATCCTCTTGGTTTTGCTGTTCTGCTTTAATCCACGAATTTGTGTGTTTGAAGTGAGTTGGGAAGAGAAAATTAAAAGCAAAATTAAAGGAGTGAGGACACATTGAGGAGTAGCAACAGCAGCTGTGTTACAGTCCAAAACACCTCAGGTGTCCTGTCATCTGTTGGCTGTCTGATTACTGAGGCGGCAGACGTCCTGACACATCCTGCAGTGCAGCGCGGCCACAGGAAACAGCTGTTTATTGGGCTCTGTCGTTCCCAGATAAAAACCCACCTTTGCTTTGATTCGGCTCCTTCTTGCTTCATAGATGTTTGGCGAGATGGCTGTTTGCGTCAAGAGGCTCGTTCTCTGGGCTGCTTCTGTTTATCGCTCTGTTTGTGTCGGAGCCTGCAGGGCATAAAGTAACTGCATAATCAACACTTGTTTACTGAGGAGGGAAAGATTAACAAAGGGGAAATGGAAATGTGGATTTTTCTTTCTGTTTTAGGGGGACGTCTTGGTGGATAGGTGCCAGGATGTTTTGTTTTTTGTATTTATCAAAGGAATTCAGGGGGAAATGTTTTAGTTTGGACCAAAATCTGAAATATTTTGGTTTGGAAACGTTGGCAAGGAGAACTGAAGAAGGTCTACAGATTCATGAACGATACAGATATAGATAATATCCATCCATCCATCATCCACCCACTCACCCATCCATCCATTCATTCTTTCTTTCTTTCTTGGGAAAGACATGAAAACATTGAACTAATGGAATTGCCATTTTTCTCACCTACAGTAACAAAAATGCTAATACAGGTAAAAACAGTAGAAAACAGTAACATCTCTTGGTTGCTACGTTTCCATAGCAATCATCTGATGCTTTACATGCCAGGTGTGTGTTTACATTTCTTTCCTACAAATTAAACATGCAGAGTTTGGTCAGTTCAGTTGAGACTTTAACTAAAACCAAATGCTTTCCTCAGATGACGCTGAGATGTAACTTGTTACATCTTATTGTAACTCTGACAACAGAGAAACTGCAGTAGGTGGGTTTCAATTAGTGGGAAAACACCTCAGGTCCACTGTAACGTATGGTGGTGCATCAGTGATGCTGTGGGACTGTCTTTATAAAGCGACTGTATCCATAAATCTGGTTTCTCAGTTTTCTGTTTCTCTCCTGGTTGCCTTAGGCATCTAAAACTCATTTAAACATCTTGAAATAAAATAAAATGTTACCTTTCATACCATTTAAAAACAGCTTTTGTTTTTATTTAAAACATTTTAATACAAACGAAATCTGTAAGACGGTAAAGGCTTTCTCACAACATTCCCATAGTGTGTGAACTTCAATTATGCGTTGTTATGTTGAGATGAATCCGCAGACAGTGATCTTTCTCTGACATGCCCTCTAATTAATTTGCACATCATTAAGGCAGCTTGAAGCTACGGCTCTGCTGTCATTCCTCTGAGTTAAATTATGTTTCAGTATCAATCTACATCATTTGTCAGATGTCTGACGGCAGGTTTAATATAAAAATCCAGAACAAAACGAAGCTGTGGTTAGATTTCGAAAAATATAGTATTAATATTTCTGTGCTGCACTGCTGCCCTCTGTTGGTCACATTAATGACTGTGGTTAACATTTTAACTTTTTCCCCATTAAACATGTGACTAAATATGTTCAGGGCAAACTTTTGCACGAGTTGTTGAAAATATGATCCGAACCCGACCCGAAACGTTTGATTTTCCTGATCTCATCAGCTCATTCTACCAAGTCTGTCACCTTGCACTCATTATTTCCCTCCGGCCACTCGACTCATTGTATCTCATGCATTAATAATGCGCTCCACTCGCTGCATAATGTAGTCTGCACGGCGAGCCAGAGAGCGAGTAAAAAGGAGATGAGCTCACCTTGGTGATCGTCTCAATGAGGCGACTGGAAAAAAAAAAGGAGACAGCCCCATTACTTAGGAGGGAAAATGAGAGTTAGCTCATTAAAAGTGTTTCTCCCACTGCTGCCTTCGTCTCCTCACACAAATCAGGATGCTTTGAGAAAGGTAGCTGTGTTCTCCTTGACTAGCTAAGGTGACTGGGCGCCAGCCAGACGAGTAAATTTGTCAGCCTGCTGCTTCTAGTCCGCATGAAGGACCTTTTAAAGCTGCCGCTGGTGGAGACAACCATGCGGCGGGGAAATTTATAGATATATATTTGCAAATGTACTTTAGCTTTGGTTGGTGCTTCGCTGCTCTGGCTGTTTCAGATCCTGCTGCGCTACGCCTGCAGGGTGCTTTGCTCTCCGGCTACCAGCCTTGTTCCTTCACTTCACACCTCCACAAGGACAGCAGGTGTTTTAATTAGCTTTACAGCGTCCACTGGGAGGATTTTTTTAGACTTTGTGTACAGTGCCCTTCAAACATTTCTGAACCGCCTGACCTTTTTCTCAATTTATATTAAAAAACACATTTAGATGTATTTTATTTGCGAGAGCAACACAAAGTGGTGAATAACTGTGAAGTGGAAGGAAAATGATCGGCAAATGTTTCAGAAATACAGATATAGAAAAGTGTAACATGCATTCACCCCGTTTCACTCTGCAACCCGTAATAAAATCCAGTTAATGCAGCTTTGTCTGTTTAAATCAGGGCTGTCCAAAGTGCAACCTGGGGCCATTTGTGGCCTTTGGACTGGTTTTATGCGGTCCCCGACTGCAATTCTAAAATGATACAAATTTGGCCCATAAATGCAGATGGAGACTTTTCTTCTTTATTAAACTTGGCTAAATATAGCAAGTGTTTTGAAACAAAGTGACCCAAATCCTGTTGTTATTATTATCATTGCCAAAAAAATTTTAAAGTAATCTCAGAAATGTTCTAGAAAAAACAAGGAATTTTACTGGGAAAAAAAGAAAGTTTTTTAGATTAATATCAGAAATGTTCTCCAAAAACATTTAAATGTCTAAATTTCAAATGTAGAATTTATTTTCTTTTTTTCAAACGTTTTCTGAGATTAATGAAATGTACTCCTTTCTTTCCATCTACAGTAGCCCTAATACACTGAAATCACTGTCAAGTTTTGGATCTACAATAAATAACAAGCTACTTTATTTGCTTGATTTTTGGGGTTTTTTACAGTGAGTCTACAATCTTGGCCCACTTGGCAAAAAGTTTGGACACCGCTGGTTTAATTTAATGTCAATATAAACTTAAAAATGGGATTGATGTGCTCTATCTTCCTGTGATTGTAATTACTTCAGCACCAACTGCATTGATGCTATAAAATAAAACAGTGGGATTGTTGTCAAAAAAGTTTCCTCATCCTACTTTTATTTGCATTATTAGTTAAAATAAGTCACCGTCTGTGCCTGTTTACAGCACAGATGATGCAGCATCAACTCTGCTTTGAGCCCACATTGTTCCCGGTCAGTCCAGCGAACAGGAACGCTTCTTTACGCAGCGAGTAACAAGCCAAAACAACTATCAGTGCAGTTGTTGCACCAGCAGAGAAATAACTGTTGGGTTCATTTCGAGGAACGCAGCCGAGTTGTGTTTCGGTCAACAGGGTGTGTGGAGATTAAAAGCCGCTGTGATTTATGATCTCAGCTATCGGTGCTGTTTGTGCTGCAGTGTGTAGGTTTCACAGAGACAAACTAAGATTAAATGGATGATGTCAGTCAGGAAAATGGTAATATAAAAACTTGCGGTAGAACTTTGTATTTGTTGTCAAATTGCAGCAGTTAAACCAGGTAGAGGGAGTTCTGTAATTTTTTTATTTTTCTGCCCAGAACTCTAAATATTTATTTAATATAATTTAGTTACAACAAGAGAGTTTCTATTATGACTGTTCACATCTTTCTTGTTTCTAATTTTACTTATTTAACCACTCACTAATACATTTATTGTCCTCAAAAATGATGACACTGTCAATAATATAGTGACACAACTGGTAATCTACTGACTTTTTCTGAGCAAGAGGTTCTCTAGTTTTGTTTTACAAAGTTCCCTAATCTATTTTATTAATTTTCAGCTCTTCTTTATAATATTCTCTAAAATACATGTTGAATTGTACCAAATTAACAGGAAAAACCAGTGGTCAGTTCTTAAAATAGTTCAAAGACAATTTCCAGACCACCAAAATACTAGAAATAAAATTTATGTCTTACAAAGTAACTTTTTAGCAATATATAGAGGCTTGTTTTAAGTAAATAATTAGAAGACCAGAAGTAGCCTGGACAAACTTCAGTCCATCTTGAGTTTGTTTAAATGTAAACTTAGCCAGGCTAAAGTGTGGCCACACCCCTGAGATTGGACATTAATGCCAAAACTTAAAGGGCCAGAGATTACTTTATGTAATCCATTTTCTACACCTTGTAAGGTTGTATACCTGGATCGGACACCAGTCCTGTTCTCAAAAAACTCTAGATTTAAACCCAATAAATAAAAGGTACTTCTGCTAATAATAATTATACCCAGTTTGAAATGTCGTTCTATGTCATTTTGATTGGTTTCCTTCTTCTTCTTCTTCCAGAGGAGATCTTCCACTCACATATCGCCCACTGGTGGTCTCCTGATGGAGCCAGGTTAGCCTACGCTACCATCAACGACACTCTAGTGCCGAAGATGGAGCTGCCAATGTTCACCGGATCACCATACCCTATGGGGAAGGAATATCCATACCCAAAGGTATGATTTCTGACTCCTACTACAACACTGCTGCGATATAGTTTACTAAATCAGAACGAGATGTTTTCATCCTGTTCAGGCTGGGGAGGAAAACCCGGTCATAACGCTGTACGTTGTGAACCTTAACGGCCCTCTGCACACCATCGAGATGAAACGACCTGATGATCCCAGGATCGGGTGAGACAAATTCAGCTTTTTGGCTGCATTCGTAAATATTATCATTTCAAACTTGGAAAACATAATCAGCAGGAATTGACTTGGTGAACCGAATGTACTCCTTTCTTATTTTGCTTTTGAATCCAGAATAATTTGGCATCAGATGTGCGCCATCTGAGAACTGCTTCAGCTTCAAAATGGACGTTCTTAACTTGTTTTTTTAGGCAGCTGCATGGTGTGGACTTCACGGTTAAATCAGTTACAGAAAGCTGCTCGGTCTCTAATGCTGCAAATGCATTTCCAGCACCAGGCCTCACAGGTGGTCAGAAAGCATGTTAAAAAACTTTATCTGACAAAGTTATTGGACAACTGATTTGATTGTTTTTTTTAGCTCCAGCGGTAAAACGCCTCAAATATAAGAGTTTCAGTTGGAGGGTATTTTTTCAGGCCAAATCCATTAACGTTCACATTTGTACTGTCTGGGCCATTTGTATCGATCTGCGGTTTCTGTGATGGTTTGACCTACAAAAACAGAGTTAAACCTGTTTCTCTTGAACAATTACAGCATAAAAAAAAAGATAAGAACAGCCCTGAAAATATGTTTTTAGCTTTTCTGCCATGACGGATCATTAATAATTTATACGGGGAGCAGTTGCTGTAAAACGCAGTTTTTACTTTAATAAAGGTAGAACTATAATTGCCCAAAAAGTTATTTAACAGCCATAAAGCATCTTGTTTTAGTGGTTAATGCTGCTAAAAGCAGAGAGTATATTTGATCTGAGAATGTACTATGTCAGGGGTGTCAAGCTCATTTTCGTTTTGGACCAAATCGAGATCATAAAAGCTCTTAAAGGGCCGGTTGTGCCAGAATGTGTTGAAAGGCCTGTTCACAAACTGTTAAAATATCAATGAATTCTTAAAATTAAGTAATATTATTGAACATCTTTTCAGTTCCTCAAGGATTTTGTGATTTTTAAAAAAAAAAAAAAACTAAAGTGTTTGTGGGACTAATTTAGAAATATTTGCTCTTATTTATACAGGTAAATTTGACTTTTTATTACTCGCTGTATAATAATCTGACATCAATTAAAGCTGAGGCAGCTGTTTAGTACAAATAAGAAAGGTTTTGACAATTTTTTAGAAAAATCTGCAATACTCCCAATTCCCAATTATGTGTTAGCGCAAAAAAAGTGCAGGGATTTGTTGAGTTTGTGTGAATTCCCACGATAATTCTCAAGAATTTTGCTTTCTATTCTATTCTATAAAAACTACATTGATTTGATTGATAAGATAACATTCAAGCACACTTAGTATTTAGTATAGAATCTAGGGGGCCACATAAAATGCTGTGGCGGGCCGGATTTGGCCCACGGACCTCGTATTTCACACATATGTAGTAGATGCTTTTCTTTACTATGGAATTTTCCAACTTCATCAGGATAAAACAGAGCAAATGTTTGTCTCACCTGATTGAACGTCTGTTTCTTACATTTGTGTAAGAAGTTAGGTTTTTTTTTAATTAGCCTTAAAACGTCTCTTAAAATGATCTCAGTACAACAATAATATTGTTTATTGCAATAGTTTTTGGGACAATTTATCGTCCAGTGACCTTTGTTTTTTTGACAGGTCTAATTATAGTTTATTAAAAACTAACCTCTGAATAAATACACAGAAAGCAACAACATTCAAATAAAAAAATGTAAATATTTCAACTTTTTTAAGTAAAATTTTTTCTAATAGTTTTTACGTTATTACTGTAAACAAGTTTCTTTGCCTCAAATTAACTTGTCAGGTAAAAAAAACCAAAAAGCTTCACATGAATGTCCTCATTTGAGCTCATTTGTGTAAAAAAAAATGTTGTGCTGCTGTTAAGCTGAATTTGAGATACAGTCTGTCCTTTTTTTACTTTAATGTGCACCTAAATCTTAATAAAGGTAATATTCATTATGCATTCTCCATGTGCTTCTCTATTATATCGTTCTGTGTGATTTTTGTAATGTAATTTAGTTTTGCCATCATCTGCAGTCAGCTAATGGACGGTTCCAGTGCTTTTATCCACTCATGGTTTATTCAAACTGCACAGCGTGAAGCTGTTAACTGTGTTTTTCAGTGAGTACTACGTGACAATGGTGAAGTGGGCCACCACAACCAAACTGGCCATTAACTGGCTGAACCGAGCCCAGAACATTTCCATGCTGACGCTGTGTGAGGCCACGACAGGAGTCTGCACAAAGGTACGGTCCGGCGTGCGTCTTATAAGAGCTGTTTGTGCCTGAGGCGGTTTCCGTGCGTCGACTGAAAACTGGCAATCTGTTCTTCCAGAAACACGAAGATGAAAGCGAAGGCTGGCTCTACAGGCAGGTGAGGATGTTCAACACATTTCTAACTCGTGTTTGGGGCTTTTGATGAACATCTTCAGGGATTCGTTTCTCAAACTGATGGTTTAATTTGGTAAATTAGAGTTACTTGCTTTGTTTTCTCGCATTTTCTGCCTGATTACAGACTGATTATCGTTTTTTTGTTTCATTGTTAATTGGGTCATTGTTCTTTTTTATGTTTAACTGTCGTTTGATTGCAGTTTTCTCCCTAACAGAAGTGGAAAATCTTTCCTTTCTCTTCAGAATGAGGAGCCTCTGTTTTCTAAAGACGGCCTGAAGCTCTTCTTCACGCGCGCCATTCCCCAAGGCGGCCGGGGGAAGTTCTTCCACATCTCCATGTCCGTCTCCCAGGTCAGGGGTCATTTATGAGACAAGAATCATTTGGCAATGCTTTTCATTTCAGTTTCATTCAAACAACTTAATACTTCCATTTTTGTAAAATTACAAAGTTGTGGCACCACCCGATCATTAGAAAAATAATAGCCAAATAGTTCAGTTAAGTTGTCTGTTATTTTAAGTTTTAAAATAATAATAGATGATGGCATAAATTAAGCACTGGGGTTCTTGGAACATCAAAATACAAAATAAACTCACATAATGTCTCCATCATTCACTGCAAAAACACCAAATCTTACCAAGTAATTTTACTCTCAATTCTAGTGCAAATGTCTTATTACACTTGAATTAACACAAAACTAACTTACAAGTATCTTTTCTGTAAGATATAGGAGTTTGTTTTAAGTAAATAATTCCTTAAAATTTGTGAAAATGTTCTACTTCCATTCTCAGATAAATTCACTCCTAACAAGACAATTTCCCCATTTTATAAGTAAAATAATCTGCCAATGGAACTAGTGTTTTTTAATCAATATCAACTTGAAACAAGTTTCTATATCTTGCTGATGAGCTACTTTTACGTTTTGTTGCATCCTGGGTGTTGAGTCCTTGGGAAGTGGACTCTCCTTTGAACATTTGTTTGCATTGCAGTCATTGTAATTGTAACTTGACACCCATCCATCCATCCATCCATCTTCTTCCGCTTATCCGAGGTAGGGTCGTGGGGGTAGCAGCTTCAGAAGGGAGGCCCAGACTTCCCTCTCCCCGGCCACTTCTTCCAGCTCTTCCGGGGGAATCCCGAGGCGTTCCCAGGCCAGCCGAGAGACATAGTCCCTCCAGCGTGTCCTGGGTCTTCCCCGGGGCCTCCTCCCGGTGGGACGTGCCCGGAACACCTCACCAGAGAGGCGTCCAGGAGGCATCCTGACCAGATGCCCAAGCCACCTCAACTGGCTCCTCTCGATGTGAAGGAGCAGCGGCTCTACTCTGAGTCCCTCCCGGATGACTGAGCTTCTCACCCTATCTCTAAGGGAGAGCCCAGCCACCCTACGGAGAAAACCCATTTCGGCCGCTTGTATCCGCGATCTCGTTCTTTCGGTCATGACCCAAAGCTCATGACCATAGATGAGGGTGGGAACGTAGATCGACCGGTAAATCGAGAGCTTCGCTTTTTGGCTCAGCTCTCTCTTCACCACGACGGACCGGTACAGCGCCCGCTTGACAGCAGACGCTGCGCCAATCCGCCTGTCGATCTCCCCCTCCCTTCTTCCCCCATTCGTGAACAAGATCCCGAGATACTTAAACTCCTCCACTTGGGGCAGGACACCCCCCCTGACCCGGAGAAGGCACTCTACCCTTTTCCGGCTCAAGACCATGGCCTCGGATTTGGAGGCACTGATCCTCATCCCGGCCGCTTCACACTCGGCTGCGAACCGCTCCAGCGAGAGCTGCAGATCACGACCCGATGAAGCCAGAAGGACCACATCGTCTGCGAAAAGCAGAGATGAGATCCTAAGGCCACCAAATCGGATCCCCTCAACACCTTGGCTGTGCCTAGAAATTCTGTCCACAAAAGTGATGAACAGAATCGGTGACAAAGGGCAGCCCTGGCGGAGTCCAACTCTCACCGGAAACGAGCCAGACTTACTGCCGGCAATGCGGACCAGACTCTGACACCGGTCATACAGGGACCTGACAGCCCGTATCAAAGGGCCCGGTACCCCATACTCCCGGAGAACCCCCCACAGGGCTCCCCGAGGGACACGGTCGAACGCCTTCTCCAAGTCCACAAAACACATGTAGACTGGTTGGGCGAACTCCCATGCACCCTCCAGGACCCTGCCAAGGGTGTAGAGTTTGTCCAGTGTTCCACGACCAGGACGAAAACCACACTGCTCTTCCTGAATCCGAGGTTCGACTATCCGACGGACCCTCCTCTCCAGGACCCCTGAATAGACCTTGCCAGGGAGGCTTAAGAGTGTGACCCCTCTATAATTGGAGCACACCCTCCGGTCCCCCTTTTTGAACAGGGGGACCACCACCCCAGTCTGCCAATCCAGGGGAACTGCCCCCGATGTCCATGCGATATTGCAGAGTCGCGTCAACCAACACAACCCTACAACATCCGTAACTTGACACCTTCAATAAAATATAAAAAGAAAAAAAAAGTTTTGTCTAAATTCAAGTAAACTAAGATATTTACACTAGAAACTAGATAAATACTTGGTAAGATTTTATGTTTTTGCAGTCTGCAAGAGTTTATTAACTAAAAGGAGTCCAGAAATGTGCAGGTGTAGGTTATTATTAGTTATGTCAGTCAATTGAAAAATTTAATCAAATTAATCACAGTCTGGCACTTTGATTAATCACGATTAATCTCTATGTAAGCTACAAATATAAATATGCATGCAGTCGTGGTTCTTACAGGAATGGTTCCCTGGGCAAAACCCTCCTCCTGCTGAACGCCAACCAATTAAAATGCAAGTAATTATCAGATTTTCTTTTCTTTTTTTTTGCAGCATAAAACAGGTGATGTATTCTGCAACTAAGGGAAACTTACTTCACTACACACGCATACAAACAGTAGCAAACCTGTTCAGGAACAACAAACAGAAACGACAGATTCACTTACTTTTTTAGTTTCTGATGCCGCCCTGGATAACTGCCCAAAAACCATCACTGTTTGCAAGTTTTCAAAAAATATTCTATTGTCTCAAACCAAACATGTCTGAAAAGTTTTTCAGATTTTATATTCAGGAAAGTTTACCCCTTTGAGTCCTAAGTCTGCAGTGCCATGAGGGGGGAAGGGCCACGGGGAGCAGTATGGATGAATGAAAAAAAAAAACGGTTACACAAAACTGTTTCACTGTAAAGATGGTTTGTAGTTTTTTTGTTGCAAGCTGAAGTGTGTAAACTGTATGTGTATAGGTTTATGTCTGGTTGAATGATGTGTGTGCCCAGTTGATTCTTTTTTCTTTTTTGGGGGTTTTTATTCTAATCCATGGGAGAACCAGAAAACCTTTAGGAACCACTGGGTTAGAGGAAGCCATTTTGTTTTAAACATTTTAGAAACTCTCCATTCACTCATTTTATGGAACTGGTGCGATTAGGCGACAGTCACTTGTCCTCATCCAGCCGAGCAACAGACTTAACTTATGCGTGTGAAATTTTGAGCTTATGCATGTAGATGTGCACATGTGCTGCAAGCTTCTTTGCAGCACATGTGCTACAAACATGATGCTAATTCACGCACTGCTGTGAATTAGGTAGCGATCTGCATGAGAGAGGCTTTTAGGTTAAAATAGGTAGTTTGTGCATGCTTTGTGCTTGTTTCTGCAGTGTGCCTCTGTGTACCTCGCCTCTCACTTAATGACTTTTGGAGTTGGGCACTTGCCCCCGCGACCCTGCAGGGAAAAGCTGCTACAGCCACAGGATGGATAGTGCACTTTCTTTCCTAATAGCATTGAAAAAAGTTAGAATCAGACCTTGAACTGGCTGTAAACCAGTCCTCTTTCCTTCTCCCTCCATCACTGGCTGCATTTTTCAACATATAACGCATTAAACCGTTGAACAGTTTAAGGATGCTCAGATTTATCCCTGCAGCACGGCGCAACGTGCAGTAACTGCTGCCAGCAGGTAGATGAATGTGCTTCAGGCTTTCAGCTGCAATAGACAAACAGCAGCTGTGCACCTCCTAAATGAGCAATAAAGTAAAGTGTGAAAGTTGCTCTAGTTTAGATGCTGACTGCCTGTCTGGCCGATGGCTACGCCCGGGGTATCTGTGAAGGGAACGCAAATATATGGCCACCTAACACACTCAGCAATCTGAAAAATCAGCTGGTAGAAGGAATCAGTCTAAATATAAAGTTACTCTTCCCATTTATTGCTCACATTTCAACTGAAAACTGATTTTACTGGTGGTATAAAGATCGTCTCCATTATATACTCTTATGTCTATCTTATCTTGCAGTATTGAAGATATACTTAATGTCTTCTTATATATATTCAAAAGTATTAAAATCACTAACTTTAATATGATTTTTATGTGAAGGACCAACACAAAGTAATGCATATTTTTGAGGTGAAAACATTATTTCTTTCTAAAAAGATCAAATCTGACAAATCCATTGCAATCAATGTTTTTAAAAAATATATAATTTCATCTCAGCTGCTCTGTGAAGGCCTCGGAGTTTGTTGGAGAAGTTTTTAAAAGAAAGATATTAGAGGTTTCATGTAAACAAATCAAACATGAAAGGATCTAGTCAAATGAGATCAAAATTAAAATAACTGAGTGGCAAAACTCTCATGTCACCATAATTTATCTACATTAAAGCACAGCTCTTAAAATTACCACACTATATTCCAGAAAGATGGTATTTATAAACACTTTCTAATCAATTTGCCAACATGTTTCAAATTAAATGGACTTATTATATTATATTATATTGTATTATCATCTCATTAGAACCTAAAGTTTTTTTTGTTCACATTATGGTATTCATGTGGTTTGACAATCATTGTGTGGTAAAATGAAAAGCTAAAATCCATAAATTTTTTAGATCCTCCCTAAAAAACATTCATACTTCCCTCACTATTTTAATAGTTTAAATACTAAATACACCTTAATATGCATTAATACACACAGTGGAAACCATCTTAGCACTACAGCGGCTTACAGCTGTGCAAGTGAAACACTTTATAGATTAATTACAGAGACAGATGTTTTCAAGCCTTAATTTCTGCTGATTTTTCATTAAACTTATTAGATTATTACATCAGGCCAATAAGGATCACAGTTTAATACAGAAATGTAGGCTCAATAAAAGGTATATAACACTATTATCAAAAGGTGCTGGTATCGAAATATTTCCTTTTTAACGTTTTTTTTTCCTTCTGTATTCCTGAAGCCCAACACCAGCACCGACACGCTGCAGTCCATCACATCTGGAGACTGGGATGTCACTCAGGTTCTGGCCTACAATGAGGAAAACCAGCTCATGTAAGTTTATCTTTTTTTGCTTCTGTTTTAAAAAGTAATCATTTCAAGATTAATAATGCTATTTTGTACCTCATATGCAAATCTCTAGTTTGTTTAGAACCTCAGTATGGTTGTTTTTTGTGCAAAATATGCAAATTTCTACATTGTCTGAGTATTTCTGTTGTTTTAACTCTATAAATACTTTTGCTTCAAGTAAAATGTTTGAAATTTCTTGCCAGTCCATTTAAATCATTAATCTGACAACACAGTGTCCTAAATATACAGCTTCCTCTGGTTTACTCTGATTCCTCTTTGTTAATTTTACTCCCACATGAGGAGTTTTCTTTCAAGTTAATAAATAAAGCAATTGTGATTTCTCGTGCAAATATGCCAATAAACGAAATTAGAAAAACAACTAACTTCAAGACTCTACATGAGAATAAATGTTTCTAAAAAGAAAAAACAGCTTTTCCTTTTGAGGGTGAAGATCTGCCCCACTTCTTTTCTAAAAACGGCGGCCACTCCCCTCTTATTTCCACTATTTTTCATGTATGAAGCATCTATTTCAGTGAGCAGCTGGGTTCCAGGTGGTTTTCTTCACAAGTCACACATGTAAACTGTGAACGCTGCTGAAAAGTTTAGAGCCGTACTCGACAGCAGTGTATTACTTCTTATATCCACGTCCTTTCCCTCTGATAACTCAGATACTTCCTGAGTACTGAAGACGGACCAAAACGAAGACATCTGTACAGGTAATGGTCTCTCTGAAGAAAAACTGTTTAAATCTGTTGAAAATGCTGAACATGAAAGGTTTGGGTTTTGTCTGTGCAGCGCCGACACGTTTGGATCGTTCAACCGGCGGTGCCTGTCGTGCGCCTTGGCCGACAGCTGCGGCTACATCAGCGGCTCTTTCAGCCACAACATGAGCTACTTCCTGCTCAACTGTCAAGGTACAAAACATCCATAGTGTGTCCAAATTCAGGGCTTTTGATCTCCTTTATTAGTTTTTCTGTAACTTCTACAGAAATATGTTTTTTCCTCCATATTTTTTAAAACGATCACCATTTTGTGAGTTTATGAAAACATCGATCTCCTCCCCCTCCTCCTTGAGCTATTACAGCTGTCTGAAGAAATGCACATCTCCCGGTCAAAAACAACCAATCAGAGCCAAGAGGAGGGTCTTAGCGCTGTCAGTCACTGTGTGTATGTGTTGCTCAATGTGCTAATGGCAGATAAATGACTTGCTGTTACTGGAAAACGGTTTATTCGCTAACTAGCTTTAGCATGAAGGGCTAAAGCTTCCTGTGTCACACAGGAAGGGAGAAGGTGGTGAGCATGAGAGTGATTGACAGCGCTAAGTCCCTCCTACTGCTTCTGCTTGGTTATTTATGATTGTGTATTTCTGCAGTTTGTACTAGGAGCACTGGGAGAAGGCAAATATCTCAATTTATTCACATACTATCCATCTTATATTATACCATCACGACACAATGATAAATTTAACAAATATGTAAAAAAATATATTTTTTATAAAAGTTACATACTGTAGCTTTAATTCCAACAGTTTGGTTTCCATCTGCGTGTGAGTTCAAAAATCGACATGTTTTCTAAAGAGTGGTGAAAGTTCTGTGACTTAAAAGTTGCCGTCCAACTTCTTTAAACCGTTCATGACGAGGCAGCAGCAGCAGAGGAGGATGATGATGTGGAAATCTTTGATCTCCTTCTGCTGTGTCAAACATGAACATGCCCAAAGAACGGATAAAACACCATCCCCAGATCAGAGAAATATCTGGATGTCGAAGCGCCTTTGTTGTGGGGAAAAAGGTTTGAAGACAGTAGCTTCAATATTTAATCACCCACGCAGCGCTTTAGTGACAATCAGCTCTGAATCTGAATTTAAGAGCAGACACAAAATGACCATAATGACATCAAAGCCCACTCTGCTGACCTGCTCTGCAGTCTGAGCTTGTACCTCATGGATATTTAATCCACTTCACTGCCTCGCAGCCTGCCTGTGATCACATTTGGTGAGGTTTTGATATCATCATCATGAGAGGAAGGCATAAAAAGATGATTTACAGCGGATGCTGCAGCAATGTTTCTGTGTTCTCAATCTGCTAAGTGCATCGATCACTTGGTTTGCCGCTGCTCCTCCCTCTGCGTCTGCAGTTTCAGGGCTTTGTTTCTGTTTGTGGCCCAGATACAGAAAAGCTGCTATTGCACTAAATAAATCAAATAAGCAAAGATTTGTCTGGAGCACAGAAATCCTGGCATATATTCTTCTCTTATTGTTTCCATTATCTACAGGGGCCAGCAAAAGCATATAACCCTTAAAATGTTTCACATTTTATGTTGTCAATCACAAATATTATAGTGTTTTATGATACATTCCCCTTTTTCTTACTTTTATATATCTAAAATTTATTTTTTTAAAAGTACTAGTTCCACTGGCAGATTATTTAACTTATAACTAGATCTTTTTCATCAATATTAGGGAATTATTTATTTAAAAAAGCTCCTATGTCTTGCTGAAAAGTTACTTGTGAGTTAGTTTTGTCTTAATTCAAGTAGATTAAGATATTTGGACAAGAAACTAGACAAAGAATACTGAGTAAGATTTTGAGTTTTTGCTGTGTTTGGTAAAATCGCTGCACAATTTACCAAAGAATAGTTTGGACTTGAATAAAAATGAGCAGTTATGCAATTACCATGCCTTGGCTATCTTTATTGAAATATTTAAAAAATGGTCTATAGCTTCAAGAAGTGTTAGTGAATCATAAACTCCAGCTTAGTTGTTCTGTGTCAAATCAGCAGATTGAAACTGTTTGTATGAAATTATGTTTTGAGATGGAAATAAAATTTTTGTTGTTGATTTAAATAAAAAACAAAACTGGCGTTTATGTTTGTAATTAATGCATCTCAGAAAGAAATTCAACATATTTTGTTGAGGTTCTTTTTTCCATACACTGAAAAATTAAAACAGGTGATCCAACTTTTAAAAAAAAGAAGTTTTTACAAGTAATCAAATGAAGTTTATCCAATTAAATGCATTAAGTTAATTAAGTTGTCATATTAAATAAATGTAAATAAATTAAGTTTGACAAATCATTTTGATTACATGTAACAAATGACCTCAGTTTATTTGAGTTAATTTCACCAACTTTATCGCAGCCCCAGTTTGTCATAAAATACATTGACATCTGTGGCTGTAACATGATTCAAATTAGAAAAATTCAGAGGTTGTTAATGGTTTTTACAGGGCACTGTAAAGCAAAATTCAGCCGTAACTCTTTTAATTTGTGTTTCCAGGTCCGGAGATTCCCTTTGTGGCCGTGTACAAAACCCAGAGAGATGCAGAAAGTGAGACACAAGACAGAGAAAGTGAGTACACCCTGCAGGTGCTATTACTAAAGCACCTATTGGATTATGTTCCCGACACTGAGAGCGTTAAAATCACCTTGACAGCAGGGGGTCCTCAGTGCAGAATCACCACCTGAGCCACTGGTTGTCTGCAAGCCAAGCCAGAAATGATGTTGGTAATCACATTATTCCCGCTCATTACATTATGACCAGCCACAACAGCAATATCAGCATACTGTAATGTGATTTTTCTCTTTAAGTAATAACATAAGCTCTCCTGTATAACGTTAAAAAGTGTATAGGTTGCTGTAAATCACATCAGCATCTAATGTTTATGATTAACCTGATTAGGAATGGCAAACACTCAGAGCATAGGTTTTATAGTCTGAGGAAAAACTGTAGCTGCTCACATGATGCATCTACAAACATGCTCTATGAAGAAAATAAACCTATTTAATATATTTTTCTTCTTTAATTAGCAATGATTATCTTACCAATCACAGTTCAATCATCTTTATTTTGTATTTAAGCGCCCCCAAGAGGCCAAATAATTGATGAATGAATGTAACTTCAAGTGTTTTGCCTGCACAACACAGCATGAGATTAACCAACAGGGTTATTGCTGCAGTAGTTGAGCAGTAGTTGCGTAAATTTTGTCTATATACATATATATCTATATATGTATATAGATTTATATATCTATCTAGATAGATATATAAATCTATATACATATATAGATATATATGTATATAGATTTATATATCTATCTAGATAGATAGATAGATAGATAGATGGATGGATAGATACTACTACTATATCTATCTAGAGAGATATAGTAGTTGCATAAATTTCATAGTGTGGCACCTATTTATGCTTCTATAGATCTATATTTATAGATCTATATAGATATATCAATTTAGATAGATATCTATCTATATCTAGATAGACATAGATATCTATATATCTATCTATATAGATAGATATATAGATATCTATCTCTCTCTCTATATATATAGATCTATATATCTAGATATATATATATATATCTAGAGATCTATATCTAGATAGATATATAGATATCTATCTCTCTCTCTATATATATATATATAGATCTATATCTCTAGATATATATATATATCTAGAGATATAGATATCTAGATCTAGATATCTATATCTCTAGATATAGATATCTATATAGAGATAGATCCGTGTCTATCTAGATAGATATAGATCTATGTCCATATATATAGATAGATATACTGTATATGTATATAGATATCTATCTATATACATATAGTATTGATATTATAAACAAGTGTCAATTTGTATCCACTATAAAGTGCACTAAAACGTTTTAGACTGTGGCAGGAAGCCGGAGCACCCGGAGAGAAACCTGTAAACTATTTATAAAGTTTAATTACAACATTTTTTTTTTATTCGCACCTAAAGAGAATTTATTTTGACCAATTAACCTGACAGTCATCTTTTAGGACTATGGCAGGAAGCCGCAGCGCCTGGAGAGAAACTTCAGACAAAAAACTGGTAAAATCTATTTACCAGTGGTACAAAAGTTGCCAATGCTTCCATTTAAAATCCCAATATAGAAACACGTAAACAGAAAAAAGCAATGGTAAGACAGAAGAGTGTGGAATAACCAGCCCAGTAAAAAACAAGACCAGGAAATATCACACAGCACAAACTAAACAAAAACAAAAACATTGGCATTAAATCCTCCCAAAAAGTTTCTTCATCTATTCTGCTGTATATTTCAGGACCCCAATCTTCTATCTGACTCACTTTCATTTCTTCTCCCTCAAAATGGCCGCTTGTTTTGTCTTCTGCGCTATTCTCTTCTTTCAAATTTAGCAGTTCTGGCTCCTCTCCAGAACAGTCTTCATGATTTTGGAGAGGAGGGGCAGGAGAAACCGTCAGACTGGGTGTGTTTAGGTGGTCAGTGTCGGGTTCCTCTGCATTCGTTTGCTTCTCGTAAACATAAAGAAATCCCCTTTCATACATGTCCTCTCTGCAGGGTGTACCAGCAGTGAGGACATCTTCATCCACCACCTTCACTGTCTGTTGTCCCCGAATCAAATAGCTGTAGAAGTGAGCTGACTCAGCATCACCACAAATGACGGACGACAGACTGTACAACTCGGTTCCACTTTTTCCTGGAACCTCGATGATTGGATTGGGAATCACTGGGTATCTTCTTTTGGACCACCGTGACAGAAACATGACGATCACATTGTTGTTGCTGAGGACGTTTTTCCGATTTAAGCCTGACCTGCAGGTTGAACAGTGAGGCTGGCCCCACAAATTTATCCAGTTATTAAAAAGTGAAGCGGTGTCGTTGAGTGATGTCGAGGACGGAAGCACAACAAGGGGGCCGTTATTCAGGAGCTCTGAGAACGACGTCCCACATCCGGTGCAGGTGTTTTCACAGTACATTTCCCGATCTGTGCTGCCACCGTACGAGTCGAGCCAGACTAGTACCGATTCCAGTAAACACGAGATTTCAAATTGTTTTCCTAACTCCGGTGACGGTTCTCTCTCCTTCAGTTCCATCAAAACTGGGGAGATTTCTGCTGGGGAAAAGTATTTCCCTGGTTGGTGGATGGCAGTGTGGATCAGACTGGCAGAGTACGGGGTAGAAGAAGCCTCTTTAAACGGGTGTCTCTGAGCCAGACACCGTCTGGTGACGCTCAGGTTGAGAATGCTCTGAAAACAGGCACTCATCCAGCTGTTGTTGAATCGGTTTGCAAATCTACAGATGTCGCCCTCTGTCCGTCTTATTCTGCTTTGTTCCTCATGTATAACTTTCCCATCCGGGTCAGTTTGATCCTCAGGAACGGTGCAGTAATGGTTTCCGAAGACTTTCCTCTCATCCTGAGAGACAACTACCCCATCTGGGGTAGTTTTGTCTTTGGGAAACGTGAAAGAACCATCATTAGCTGGGGTTTCAGTGCTGTTCCTGTCCGTCAAACCAGCTTCCCCGTCCGGAGTGCAGCTCAATTCAGAATCAACAGAAACCCTACGTTTTAACAATGAGGTCATAGACAGATCAAGGACTCTGTTTTCACTGTAAACTCTTCGTCCCTCTGAAATAAATTCCTCGTCCGAGGAACTTTTCAAGTCAGAGGCGCTGGAAAATCTGCCATCTAGCGATTTCATCTCTGACAAAGCCAGAGATGAAATCGACGAAATCAAAGGTTTCTCTGTGAATTCAGTCCCAGAAAAAACTTTCCCAGCCGGGTCAGTTTTTTCTTTGGGAACAATGGGCAAATTGTTCCCAAAGACTGAACTCACATCCTGAGTAGCGACGAGAGACGTTGTCTTAGTCCAATCCAAAGCAGAGGCTTTACAGTCAACTTTCTTCTTGACAGAAAAAACTTTCCCAGCCGGGTCAGTTTTTTCTTTGGGAACAACGGGCAAATTGTTCCCAGAGACTGAACTCACATCCTGAGTAGCGACGAAAGACGATGTCTTAGTCAAATCCAAAGCAGAGGCTTTACAGTCAACTTTCTGGCTGGCTTGGGGAACCGTTGAAAGTTTGTTCCCAAAGGAAGTGCTCTCATCCTGAGAGGCACTCTGGTCCAAGTCCGTTCCAGGAAGGTAATGGTCAAACAGTTTCTTCATACCTGTTGTGACCAGGTAACCAAGTCCAAAACCGATTGGAAAAATTAAGGGGTAAGGCATCTCTGAAATCCTAAAAATCGTTGTCCGACACAAAGCTGCGTTTCACAGAACTGTTTGGATCCTGACTGAAGATGAACTGAGTTACACGCATTTAAAGTCTCATAGACCTTCTATGATGACCTCATGAGGTCATCTGTGACGTCATGAATGACCCCACTCGAGTTCTGGTGCAAGGTCTTGCTTCTGATCGTTGCTATGGAAACGATCACATCAGTTCTGCATGACTCAAACTATAGATGATATAATGACTAATTATTTTAATAATGTCATATTTTTTAAATTTATTTAACATAAAGAGATTGACAATAGATTTTTATATGATTGAATTGTTTCATTTGTAGTTTTCTGTATCTGCTGTGGTATAAATTGTCTTAGCCCAATTATTATTTTTTAACACAGTCCTTTGGTAAGCTAGCTGTACCAAACTATGGTCCGGGGACTCCAGTTTGAGAAAGACTGGTTTAAGCAAATCTAATTTACTATTATCTGACACTTTGATCGCTCCAAGTTAAGGGGATAAAGCAGATGAGATTAACAATGATTTCCCAAAGTGAAAAAAAAATGCAGTTTGTCTTCAAGCTGTGAAAAGGTGCATAGACCCTGCAGTCATAGTGATACATGCGTCTATATTGTTAGTTGTATATTTTCACAAAATGTTTTCTTTAATTTATTTGTCCTCTTATACTTGACTGTCTTTGTGTTCCTCTGACCTGATTCTAGAGCCGAGAGATAAAATACTTCATTTTGAGGAGGAGATGGTCAGTTAAAGCCTTCACGACAGTCCCCACAGAAACGAGGTCAAATGAATTCATCTACATGTAGGTGCTGAAGCATGTGTTGTCCCTCTCCCGCTTTACTGGACCTGTCCTTCCAGCAGCTCAGGAATGTTTATCTGAATCCATAAGCAGGAGCAGCTGTGGCAGCCGCTGAGTTGATTTCCCTCCTGGAAGTCGCTTGTTTCTGGACATTCGAGGACGAACCAATTCCAACATGCGATGTTCGCCCGTTTGACCTCGCCTGCCGTGGCAGCTGTGCTCCATGAATAAAAGCAGCTGCTTCCCTGTGTGTTTCAAAGAAATGAAGCTAGCTGTAACAGCAAATCAAGGTCATATTTTCAGCAGGCGTCAGGTGTTTTACCTCTTCTTTTCCTTCTTGGCTTTTGTTGGGAGACCTTGGACAGATGTTGTAGCCAGAAGAGTTGTATCTTCTGTGTTTGGATTGTGTTTCATCCCTCTGATCGTTTGCTGTCTGCAGGTATTTCAGAGGTTTCCAAACTGGAGAGCAATGAAAACCTCCGGCTGACTCTGGACTCCATGCAGATGCCCACAGTGGAGTACAGGGAGATCAACATGGACGACTACAGTATGTCACAGTTCATCAGTTATAGGCACCTTGAATAAAGAGTGAAAAGTAAAATAAACTGGAAAATCATGTATGGGAGGAGGGTTGGAAGTTGGTTTTGAAGGTGGTTTGAAATGGGGGCTTTAATTAAATGGGTTGGAAGGAGAGTTATAAACATTTATTTCACACATCTTTACCTGGGTGCCAATAAGTGTTGTTGGTGCAGTATATATTTGTAACTTATTTTGATTAAGCTTTATAAAACAGTTGTGTTCCTCTGGATTTCAGTTTTGTCTTTAAAGATCCTGAAACCTGCCGGCTTCATGGATACGTCACACTACCCGCTCCTCCTGCTTGTGTACGTATCTGTGAAATAAATAAAATACTCACGTTATCATCAGCTGATGACATTTACTCTTTGGTGCAGTGACGGGACACCTGGTGGCCAGACGGTGTCGGAGCGGTTTGTGTTGGACTGGGCCACGGTTCTGGTGAGCAGCTTCGGCGCCATCGTGGTGCACTGCGACGGGCGGGGCAGCGACTTTCAGGGCACCAACGTCCTGCACCGGATCCATAAAAAGCTGGGCGTGTTTGAGGAGCAGGATCAGAAGGACGCTCTTGAGTACGAGCCTCTTCTCACTGTTACTGGGCCGGACTGCAGAACCTGCTGCATTTTATCTGAGCAAAGAAAAAAAAATCCAGTTTAATTGGACTGAACTGAGATGTTTCTTTGCATACCTTGATAGGACAAAAATCTCCACCATGAAACAACATATTTTACCATTTCCTATAATCTTTGACAAATAAAGACATCAATCTAGCAAAATTTGAAGTATAAATGTAAAATGTATGAAAGTGGCAAATAATTTGTTTTCACCGTCAATTTAAGCTTTTATTTACAGACTTTTATTGCACACAATCTTAATAGTGACTTTTTCCCTCAGTTTCATTCTGAAAGAGCCTTATGTGGACCAATCCAGAGTTGGCGCCTTCGGACAGGTAAGACAAGCCTCGTTCCGTTCTGCTCCTGAACGCATCTTGAACTTTTGTTGGATTGATTTTAGCAGAACTGGACCAAAATAAAACAATAGTGCCTTTCTCCATCCAAGTGCAAAAACTAGATTATTAACGTAATCTGGTTCAGATGTTAACTTTTTTTGTTTGACATTGTTGAATAGGAAAACCAAGTTCAAACTAAGCAGCAATGATATCTGGTAATTGTTCAAAAAGGCAGCTTGTTGCCTTTGTCTGTTTGCTGCCTTACATATTTTACCATCAGATGTGGATTTCAAGCATTTAATTGGTGAAATAAGTTTAAGACTATTCATTGACACATTTAAAAAAAGGCTCAATTTGTTGATTTTTGTGTGAATTTCCACAATCATAATACAGCTGGAAGTATTGACTGATGTAATTTGGCAGTAAACATATAAAACCACTTTAATTTGATTAATAAAATAAGCTCACAACAGTTATCTTGAAGGACCTATTTTGTATTTTTTTGCTATAAATTGCTAATTTAAAAGTATTTGCAAGGAATTTCAAGCAATCATATTTGCTCTTATGTATGACGGTAAATGTGACTTGATTCCTCGCAAATAATTGATCACAGACTACAAGTGGAGAAGTAAAACATACTGCCACCTGCAGGTGGGAGTTGCCAATGTTTTTGATAATTTTTCTGGAAAATCTTCAGTAAACATAATTACGCATTGGCTAATAAAATGCTGCAATTTGTTGATTTTTGTGTGAATTTTCATAATCGTAGCAAAACTGGAAGTGTTGCCTAATTAGATTTGGTAGTAAGCAGATAAAACCCCTTTAATTTTATTAGTAAAATAATATTTAAGCACACAACTGTTATCTGGAAGGTTTGTATTTGTATTTGTATTTATTAAGTCTAGAGCCACATAAAAAGCTACAGCGGGCCAGATTTGGCTTTATGTTTGACGCCTCTTGGTTGATGTGATTCCATTCGTAAAGTTCTAACTTGAGAGAAAAGAAGAAATAATTTGATTCTTCAGAGAAGTGTTGTTGAAGTAGATTGGAAAAACCCTTTTGGGGTGATGCTTTCACAAGCGAACTAATCCTGCTCTGTGGTAGACTTTGCTGCTTAAGCGCATATTGGTGTTCAGAACCAAACAGACTGCGGCGTCTAAAACCCAGAATTCACTTCAGCGTCGCCTCGCCTCTTGTATTTGCTGCTGTTGCTGCATTGTGTGTGATAACAGTTGTTGTTCCTCAGGTGTTCGGCGGCTACGTGACCAGCCTGTTGCTCAGCGGCGAGGAGTCTCCAATAAAATGCGGCGCTGTCCTCTCACCCATCACCGACTTTGAATTATACGGTAAGCCCTTCGTTCTTTTCGTTTTTATCTGCGCTCTGAAATGCAAAATGCTTCAGTCTCGGCTGCACGTGTCGAAGTAGCTCGGCACGGCCGCCGGAGCCGTCAGAATGTTCTGGAAGGTGAAATAAAGACAGATAGCATCTTCAGCACCTTTGCCCCCTTTCTGGGAATCTGGAGCGGGTGTGTTGGAGCAGCTGCACTCAGAACCCAATCATACACCGCCTCACCTCATCCATCTGAGGAATATAAGGTGTGAGACGTAGAATGAGATGTGTATCAGGAGAGCGATGGTTGTTTCAGCTGCAGAAATATAGAAATACAGTCGAGAAACTGAAAATTAGAGAGAAGCGGGGCCATTTTTCTCACTTTGAATTGGTACAACAAAGGAAAAGGAGGTTTGCACAAACACAAGTCATCAATTTTATGCTTTTCCGTATTTGAACTGTTCAATGGATGACTGGAGTTAATTTAAAAAACAAAAAACGGGCTGGCAGTTTTCTTACATGTTGGTTTTCTCAAAACAAGCAAATAGAACCAGCACTTTTTAACAGTATTCAAGAATTATTGACTCTTATATCTAGCTGAAAAGTTACTCGTAACTTATTTTGTCTTATTTTATCTGTACTAAGATTTTTGCAATAGAAACTAGACCAAAATACTTGGTCAGACTTTGTGTTTTTACAGTCCAGGGTCAAGATTTTTTGTTGCCACCAATAAGCAATTAGTGTAAATCTAGACCACTTTTCTTTGCATTTCAAACTCACCTTTAGAACCCCGAAATTGTTTTCAATCCTTGACAGATTTGCTTTTATTTTACATTTCTATTTTCATGTTTTTTTCCAGCCTCTGCTTTTTCTGAAAGATATCTGGGTCTGCCTAAACCGGATCCCAGAGCGTACACGGTAGGTCTTCATTTCAAGACTTCTCCTGTTTGCCTGTGGTTCAAACTACAAGTATCAACTCGATTCTGTTTCTGGTCTTAGATGGCAAATTTAGCCCACCGAGCGTCTCGGTTCATGGATAAGAAGTTCCTTATCGTTCACCCGACAGCTGATGGTACAACTGCAGGTCAAAGTTCTCATTTCTAATGTTATAAAGAAACATCAATGACATTTTTGTCTCTGTGTCCTCAGAAAAAGTTCACTTCCAACACACAGCGAAATTCATTTCCCAGCTCATTAGTGAAAAGGCCAACTACACCTTGCAGGTATGTCGTTTCATTTTTAATTTGGTTAAATCTGTCAGCCTTTGGGAGGTTTCTGATCCCTGCAAGTGCATCTCATGTCTTTTATTCAACTATCACAGAACTGTAGCGGAATAATTATCAGGGCTCACAGACATCTGGGCTCGGCTTTTACACCAGATTTATTTCCAGTTGCAATAAAAACTCTCACAAAAATGCCAGTTGATTCTTGGTTTCACTTTTCAACTCTCACAAAAGACGGATGACAACCAAGGATTCCTGTCTTTTCCTTTGAGTGAGAAAACTCATTATGGAAAAAATTAAAATGCAGAAGTTATAATTAATTTTAAAAATAGCCTGAACCATAAACTTTCTATTCTTGTTCCCCTCGAACATTTTGTACACTTAAAGGCAGTATCTTGTTTATATACATTTTTGTCAGTGTCTAATTGGCAAATTAAAATCAGGCAAATATCTGTATGTCTGAAGGAGTTCCACAAGGACCAATTATTGGTTCTCTTTTGGTCAACTTATGCTACAACTTTTGTTTTTTGAGACTCAACAGATTTACTTTCACAAGCAGAGAATTACAGCTTTCATCAAGATGCTCCACCAGATATATATATATATATATATATATATATATAGTATTGTTTCTAAATGAACATAAACTTTTCTTTGCATTTTCTGAGGTCTGAAAGCACTGCATCTTTTTCGTTTCTCATTTTCTGCAAATAAATACTAAATTTTTGCTTGAAATTTCAGAGACATGTTGTCAGTACCTCAGAATAAAAGAACAATGTTCATTTTACTCAAACATTTACCTATAAAAGTAAAATCAGAGAAATCTTATCATTTGAAGTGGTCTCTTCGTTTTTTCCAGAGCTGTGCTCCTTTTCAAACAAAAGTAGTAAACTAATCATTTTGTTCTTGGTTTTTCTCTGTCCTTCTGATTGCTTGTCCTCTTGTTTTTTTTAAACTTGTTTGAAATAAATAATTATTCAGCTGATGCTGAAGTTTCAAACCCAACCTTTTTTCACTCTGTTCCTGTCAGATCTACCCAGACGAGGGCCACTTCATCCACAGCGACGCAACAAGGCAGCACCTGAGTCAGTCCCTGGTGAATTTCTTCGAGGAGTGCTTCAGGCTACCAGAAAGCGTGTTTGAGGAGGATTTGGAAGAGGAGGTCGAAGACGAGGGTTAGATTTTCTTCGACAGGCTGCCGTTCCTCTTTTCTCATTCACTCCATTTGGTCCGACATTCCCTCCGTGTTGTATCCGTGCCCGAGAGCGACCAAGTTGTCCATTATGCAACCCTCATCCTCCGTGTGTTTCGGTCGAACTCGCTGCGTCTACAACGCCGTCCAGCAGACGACGGATCTGTCCTCCCCTGTTCATCCGATGGATTTCCAAAGGCCTGATGACCTACAGGAATTCCAGTAACAGTCTCCTTTACAGCAGGATGGACGTCTTTAAAAGCAGCGGAGAGAAAGCTTAAGCCCTGCACACTGACTTTCAGGTTGTGAGGAGAAGAAACGTTATAGCACACAACCTACATGGGTTTGTATATAAAGGAAATTCAGAACCCTGGCGCTGATCGGCAGTGTTCGTAAGGGGCGTCTGGAGCTGCGTGGATATAGGGAACGTTACTATTTTTAAAGTCGTGATGAACTTTTCATGGACTGTGATTGTCTCTGTTGTTAACAGTATGTAAAATAGCGCACAAATGCTCATCTTTTATTTGCGTCAACAATGTTTTAGGTCAGTATCTGTTTCAATTATGCTGGGACGAGTTTTACGGGGAAAGAAATAAGCCATTTTGTTTAGATTATACATTTGACATCGTTCCGTTTCGGTTTCCTCCAACAATAGCATTTTCTTGATTTATTCACGGTGCCTTACTTTATCAGAAAACATGAAGATAAATTTATCTATTACAAAAAAAGCCAAGATAGTGGTTCAGACCTTCAACACATTGCCACAGTATCTTACTGCAATAAGTGATTTAACCGTTTTAAGTCTGGAAAGCATACATTAATGGTGTTTAGACAAACATAGAAACTTCCCAACAAGGGGATAAAAATATAAATGATTATAAAAGGGTCTTTTTTCATCTAGAGTTCACTTAGTTACTTTTGCTTTTTTAGAAAAAGTAGCTTATTTCTTTCTGAAAATATTTATATTACCGGTACCTCCTTCTTACATGGCCATGCTAAGGATAAATACTCCTGATCTTATCTAGGTTGTTTTTAGCTTTCAAAAACAATTATTTGCTTGATTTCCAACAACTACTTTTTAAAAACTGACATTTTTGCCCACTAGTTTTAAAACTAAAAGCAGAGCAAAGCGAAGCTGCAAAATCTTATAGCGTTTAGATTATTTTGCACTAATGATTAGCGTGGTGCTTGTTTTACTTTGCACAAAAACTAAATATCCTTTAATAGCATTTCTAATGCTAAGTGTAACATTATTTCTTTTAATAGTATTTTTAACTTTCTAGCAGTGCGGGTAATTTTTTTTTCTGCTAGTTTCATATTAGCTGTTCAACTTGGCTGACATCTTTATGCTAATTTATGATTATTCTCTAAGATATCCAAAATTAGGTTAATTTCAATGCAACTATTTGCATATGACAGAAAAATATTTTGGGGTATGCCAAATGGTTTTTAAAATGAGAAATTTTGTTATTTTTAATAATTTTGAAAACTGAGTGAATTGAATGAAGTTTGGGATTATTTTCATTGGACAGTAAATACCAGATTACACATAAATTTCATGTCTGCAGAATAGGCAAAGGTAATCACTGAAATGAATATATCCAGGCACAAGTTTATTTATATTGTCTTATGTTGCACTCCAGTGCATGTTCCAATGTGCTTTGCTACGTTATCTGTCATTTCTCAGTTTGTCATCGTAAATTTTGACATCCTGAATGTTTTTTTTACAGAACTGCATAAACTATATTTGCAGTAGTATTGTGATTGAGATCACGGTCTCGTTAGCTTGATGTGTAAATGTTCTAATATCATTTTATTCTGAGAAGAAGAGGAAGAAAAACAATGTTACCTGAGTGTTATTAGTGCATAACTTACTTTGGACGTTACATTCGGTTGCTCATTTTTGTTCTCCTGTTGCCGTCTTTGAATTGAGCTGGAAGTGGACTTTATAAATGGCCAATGGAAACAAACTTTCTTTCTACACATGGAGGACTTTTTCCAAGATGTTCAACTTTGTTATCCAAAGCATACAGGGATGTCATTGGCAGATTGTGGCATGAAAGTAAGTGTTAGAATAAAAAAAGTAGATATTTTATCAGTCATTAATGTTTTTTGATCTTTCCTCTTCACAACAGTTTCCACAACAACACATACATATTATAACACAACATATTACAATACTGCAAGTAATGATTATATTTGCTATAAATTAACCTGATTAAAAAAAAATTCCAACACTTGTAAACATTGTTAATATACTAGACTAACCAGTTTAGAAATGGATAACAAAAGGTGGGGAAATAAATTTTTTAGACAGAATGTGAACGGAGTAAAGCTAAAACGATTCCGCCTGACAACTTTTGAGTGAAACATATTAATAGATTGGGAAAAAAAGGTGTAAATTTTTGCCCCAAAAAAAACCTCAGAAATGTTTTTCAAAAAAACATTTCTAAGTGTGCAAAGTTGAAAATTTGCTATAAAAATGCCAAACTTTTACAAAAAAAATCTTCTCCACTTCTCAAAAAAGTTACTGACTTTTCAAATTTACTTTGTAATTAACTTTTTTTTTCCATCTACAATGGTTCCATAATATATTGTAATTCTTGCTTAAGTGCGAAATGAAAATATTTTTATGCCGTTTTGACTTTCTGCTCTGAGCTGTGCTGGTCTTTCAGCAAATGGCCTAACGATTAATCGATTAGTTGGTTATTTTAATAGTTGATTTATGACAATTAATCGTTTCAGTCTTAGTTCAAATGTTTTCTGAGCCTGTAGCATCCAGTAGACAACATTTATCAACACTGGTCGTTCTTTATCCTGTTCTTTTTATAGAAAATAAATATTTGGAACCATTTCTTTTGCCTAAATGTGTTATTTTGTATTTATTTGTAGTCTATTTTTTAAATCTTCAAAATTTCCCAGAATTTGCACATAACTTTATACTTTTTAGTATGCTTACATCATTTTAAAATGTTACATTAGATGTTATGCATACAAAATACATTTTACTTTTTGCTCGAGTAGAAATAATGCTGAAATAGTGCTAGTCTTTCTAAATTTTGAGGATTAGTGTCATGAAAGGTCAACATACAGCTGTGTGCCAGTAAAACCACATGTGATGAATCCTTTAGGAAACTTTATACCACAAATACTTTGCATTAGAAAAAGAAAATTGGCAAATGAAAAGTATCTAATTGAAAGTCAACTGCTGCAAATTGTCAAAAAAAATAAACATCATCTTCTTTATTATATTCAATTTTTTACATTTTTTGTATAAATAAGCAGTTTCTGATTCAATACTCAGATCCAGTTGGAGTGTTTAAAGTCAAAGCCTCCAGAAAAATTCAACTTAGTGTCTCAAACAATCAAGAAATTAGCAAAAAGTGTTTAAAACAAACAGAAAAACTAATTTACAAAAGAAGCTAGTGATGCTGATCATTAACACAGACGCTTCATTCAATTTCCAGTGCAAAACAACATTTTCAGATAATTAGAAAACTAAAAATATCAAGTCCATATTGAAGCAGAACAGCTTTGTGAAGAGGAATCTCAGAATAAATAAATTTGCTCAAAGGCACTTGCGTTTCCAGTGTAAACAGGATTATAGTTGTATATCAGTGCTTTGATCTCTTCCTCCTTAGACTGAAACCTGTGGAAGTTCTTCCTCGCTACAGAGAGATTTACAGATCAGAGTTTAAGTGACGAGCAAATACTCAGCATTAGGACTCCAAACCTGTTGTGTTTTCATACCTTCGCTCACAAAGAAGTGGGCCGTGTAGAAGGTCGTCCTGACTGCCGATGGGGAGTGAGGAATGTAAGGTCTGGACCACTCAAAGGCATTTTTCTCTGGATGCCACTGCGTTCCATAAACGGGGTAACTGTAAGCTGCACGGAGGTAAGAAAACAGCAGTCGTCATGACAACTGTCCTGTTGTACCACATCACTGAGACTGCTTCAATCACCTTCTACTGTTGACACAAACTCAGTGTTTCCGTCTGTGTTTGTTGAGAGGACTTTATAGAAACTCTTCAGGTCCTCGTTTGTGTTGTAAGTCTGAAACAAACAAAAGTGATTAGTCACAGGAAACTAAGAGCACTTGTTGCTGCGTGACTGATTTGTTTATTAAAGACTCATGGTTTATTTTAAGGGTGTTTACATCTCTTTTAGGTCTACAGTTTCAAAACTGGTCTTGAATCCTAGAGTTTTGTAGGTTTCAAGGATGATGAAGTAACTGGACGGACAGATGGATGGTTGTTTCCATCCTCCTTTTCCTGCCACAGATTATTTAAACATTTTCTTGACACCCTGAGGTCTCTTCAGTGAGGGTCTGCGTACCAGCGTGGCGAGGCTCCACTGGTGGGAGTTTTCTGTTAGTGGCTCGGCGGACAGAGCTGACATGAGGTCAGGAGGAAAATCCTCAAACATCCTGCTGCCTTTCACCTCTGGAGAGCAAACAATCCGTCATCAGTCGTTCTTATAGCAACTTTAAAAACTTTTACCATCATATTCCATCGGTACTGGAGTATAATTTTATGTAATAAACGGTTTAACAACAGTTATTTAGTTCTGGTATGAATGAAACCACCTAATATCCAAAAGAATTAAACAAATATTAAACAGACTCCCCTGATATTTAACACGTAGGCGCACCTGGAGTGAAGTTCAGCGGCAAAGCGACACCGCTCGTGTTGGTGTGAAACAGCTGACTCTTTTCACTCGTCAAATACATGAGCTGTTCAAAACCCAGACAGGTGCCCCACACCGGGAAATAGTCGCCCCTCTTGTTCGCCTGAAACACCAAACACTGTAAAAAAAAAACCTGTTCCATCTACACACTGCAACACAGCTACTAGCAGGTTAACCTTTCACCTCAATGGCCAGATCGTAGAAGATTTTGGCGGCTCTTTGGTAGCCAGATGAGATGATGCTGACTCCGCCGCCTGGATACAAGATCCTGCCGCGCATAAAACACACAAACCCAATCAAAACTTGAAAATAGAGCAGTAAAAATAAAAACAGAAATAGGCTCATTATTAATTTCCCCAGTATGGTGTCAATTTAAATCAGTTTTCACAAATTTATCAATAAAATAAGGCAGAATGTTGTGTCATATACTCAAACCATACTCTTAATCTCACATAATTTTTATCGTATGGGAGATTGTAAAGTATAAGAACATGTGGTGGATTATAAATGCTTTGAAACACAAACATGAAATAGAATAAAATTGTTAAGACTTCTAAAATGTGAAAAAACAGAAGTGTTCGATACATTTCAAGGGCCCAGGGCTGACCCAAAGCTGCCTGGGGGCCCACTTCCTGTTAAAACCACCGCTGCCACTAAGACTTAAAATACAGATTTGGTTTAATCAGGATAATTGGTTATTTCCTGAGATTTATTTGTGAATAAACTGAACTCAGATACAAAAGATGAATTTCTTTTGTTATTGTAATTATTAAGTTTGTTGCTATTAATCGCATGATAAATTAAAATGAGCTGACAATATTTTTTCTTGGTCAGTTTTGTTTACAGAGACATTGTAATCCATTTTATTTATGATTTCAGCTGTAAGTGGTTTTTGTTTTTTTATTTTTGATATTTAAATGCCTTAAAGATCTAATGTTCAGTGTTCCTTACTAAATTAAATGTATTGGTCTTTGAAAGGGTGAACTTGCATCATTATTCCATTCTCACTATATTACTTGATAATGGTTTAAAAACAATAATATAATTTATTGCAATAATTTGTGGTACAGCAAAATTTACTGTTGTGACAAGCCTAGTAATTACTAGTAATGTTAACAACAATAAAACAATGAAGATGAGTCATCACAGTTTTATGAAGTAAATTTGCCAGTTGCTTTAAATCTTACTTTGATAAAACAAATATTTTTCCTCTGATGGTTTGGTTTCCCAAAGCAGCGTCTTTTATTTTTGCCTTGGTCTGGCACTGCAGAGCCACTAGCTCTAATTATATGATAAACTGACTTGCCATACCGGTGAATATCGTGAAGAAAGTATATTAAAAGCCTGGAAAAATAAGATTATAATCTAAACTGTAAAATATGTCAGCAACAAATTAGAAACAGTAGTTAATCATTCTTGAAATCACAGCCAATATGCTTAAAATAATTATTTTTTTACCCATTAATAGAGCTGAACAGAGTCTTGTATTCCTCCAGTGTCTTGTTAATCCTGTAACCAGATAATATTTAAGTTCATACCGGTTTTAATATCGCTAAAGAAGAATCCATTGACCGTCAGACAACAACTCACATGACAGGTACAACTCTGGCTCCTGCAGCCTCCAGAAACTTCACATAGGAGGCAGCGATGTAGGCCGTCTGGTCCGGTTTCGGGGATGTGACCTCCTGAGCCAGAACACCTACAGCAAGAGACGAAACATGACTCGACACAACCGGGGTTTAAACTCCGCAGGTCGCTGGTGCGTGGTTTTAATAACCGGAAACTGTGTAAATAAGCTCACCGATTATAGGTTCGTCATTTCTGTCAGTTAATGAACAAAATGGGAGATTAATAAGCGAAATAAAAAGAAGTAAAGTAAGCATTTTTGTAGACGGAAACATGTCACAGCGCCCAGCGAGGAACTAGTTGTTGATAAAACCATTCTCATCCCTTCCGCTTTTTGCTTTCAGAATAAAAGCACAGATTTTGATTCTGGATTTACAAAAATAAAACCGTGTGAACAAAAACACCTGGCCTACAAGTAGACAAATAATTTGTTTTCCTTAAGCCAGTTCTCTAATAAATGTATTCATTGTTTAGATTTCACATTGGATACTATTTTTCATCTAAATCATCTTTTTTTTCCCTGTTTTTAGGCGTTATGAAAAGTTAAGCTAATTTTACTTTAAAAAAAGAAGTAATTTTATGTAAACTATAACAAAAACTTTCTCCACTTTGGAAATAAATAAAAACAAAACAAAAACTAAAGTTTACATTGAGTAGATTTCATTTATGTACTATTCTTATTTGGGCTAAAAATGATAACAGCTTCAAATGAAACTAAGTGTTTCATTTGAATTAAAAAGTCATTGGCATTAAAAAGTATAAACATTTTATTGGATCTGAACATTTTAACATTGACGTCTAAAATTACGGAATGCCAAAAGTGTCAAAACTGAATTTGAAAGCAGCAGCACTGAAAAAAGCATGAAAACTTGGATTTAGTTTCAATTAATTTTTTTCACTATCAATTTTTGTTCCAATTTCTTTTCAATATTTTCAGTTACATTGATATTTCTCAATGCCAATATTCCTTTTCAGTTTAATTTTAAGTTGTTTTGTTTTAGCCCCATACTTTTAGTCGTTAGTACTACTTAAAATTTTACTAAAAAGTCTGCTGGTAAAACGTTTCCTGCTTGATTTTTCACTGAATGTCCCTCAGACACATCTATAACAACAGTTTATGAAAAGAAATAGCTTTATTCCCAAAACCACAAATATTTGCATTTTGTACAAAACATGCGCTCTCACATTTCCACTTTGTTTTGTTCTTTCAAACATTAATTTGTATTGCATGGTTTGATACATTTATCACCTTCTATTGACACTCAAATACTTTTTTTTTGTTAAAGAACAATGTACAAAAATAGACCAAATCTAGAAGAGAGAGTCAATAAACAAATGATAAATTACATTCTCAATTTTTATTGTCTAATGTCTGATGTTTATGTGCTGTGACAGCATAAATAAATCAATAGATTTAAATTAAATAAGTCCTTTAAAGAGAAAGCTCCTAAAAAGAATGGTCATCAAACAAACACAGAACTAGAAAAAAACAAAAAAGTACAGTGCATCACAAATGTCTTTGGTGGCAACATTGGTTGTCTGGTCTTCCATGAAGTAGAAAAAACACTAAAGAAACCTTCTGAAACAACCTTTTCCTAAACAAATAGAGAAGTAGGTCTCAAGGTTCTCGTATTTTTGATCTAACGTATAACAGAAGGAATATGTGCTACTTTATATCCATGCAGCTGCTGTGTTGCATGTTTAAATTCATTGTCGCTGAGTTTGCATTTGTTTGTTCATAGTGTCAAACTTCTGTGTTTTATCCTGCATCGCTGTATGTGCCACCAGGTTGGAAATCTTTGACTTGCTTTGTAATAAATAAAGACATTCTGTGATTCTTGTTCGGAGAGAGAACACCATGACCCCCAGTCCTCTAACTGGTCTCAGAAATCAGGAAACTAAAAGATGACTTCGGTTTAAAACCACAAACAGCTAAAATTATGTCCTCAAAGAGTCTTTAAAGTTTACTACGTCCAAGTTGGGTTTTGTCTGAGAGAGTTAAGAGTTTTTGTAGGTCTCGATGCAGAGGACGATGAACTCGGTGGAGCAGCTTCTGGTCTGTTGGCCGAGCAGCAGCCTTGAGGTCAGGCTGGAGGACTGGCCCATGACGGAGAAGTCGTCCGCATGCCACGTCTCGCAGTGTTTGTCGACCACTCTGAGACCCCTGCTGCTGGAACCGTGCCAGATGCTCTTCTTGGGCCTATCGCACAGAGAATATCACGGCTTTATATGCTGGCCAGAAGTTTACATACACCCATCATGTGGGTTCACGCACCAGAAAGGATCAGCTAAAACGTCCCGGCCATCAAAGGAGTAGATGGGTATCCTGGGATTCACTGGTCCGCCGTTGCCGATGAAGATGGACTGCCAGTTCCTGAATATCACGTCTCCCTGAGGGGAAATATTCATTTAGTGCGATTTATTCAGCTTTTGTTCGTTTCTTTTAAGCTTGGAGAGCCCACTCACCCTGAGGTTGGTTACTGGCAGAGAGTCCCGGAAACCGGGATAGACGACATGGACCAGGTCCTGCTTGTGGGACGACATGAAGGCGCGGTAGTTGGGAGCCAAACCCATGGCCTTGGCCTGCTCATAACACATCCGGTCAGCCATGTCGAGCCCCATCATGTTCCCTGAGTGCGGCTGATTCAACGCTACCAAGTTTAGCTAATGGATGAGGATTCAAAACAAACAAACAAAAGGATCAGCTCTGAAAAGTTCTGCAAAGAAAATCAGATCCAAAAACAACCTGAATCCTGAACTTACCCTTTCTTTGACTGAACGGACTCTCTGCATCGTCTCTCCTCTTACTTGATATGCAACTCGAGGCTGAATGAAAAGTTCACAAGAGGCTTTAGAAGAACATTACAACACTTGGTAAGACAGAATATTAGGGCCATTGTACATAGGAAAAAGAAAAGGGAGAACACTTCCTCCAAAATGCAGAAATGTTCCAAAAAAAGAAAAAGAAGACATTTATGAGTTTAAAAAGTTTAAAATTTCCTAGAAAAAAACTCAGAAATTAAGATTAGTCTCAGAAATTTTCTAAAAAAAATAACGAAAATATACGACTTTTGGAACTAATATTTCCATGTTGTTTTGTTTTGTTTTTTTTTTAAAGAAAATTTCTCAGATTAATCTCAGAAGTTTTTTCTAGGAAATTTTAAACTTTTCAAACTCATAAATATACATTTTTTTCTAGAAAATTTCTAAAATTAATCTGAAAATTTTGGATATTTTTTCTAGAATATTTTTTTGGCTTTGCAAATAAATGCTTAGAGAAAAAAAAAATGCTTAGAGATTTTCTGAAATTAATCTTTTTGGTAAAAATGTACTCTCCCTTCTTTTTCAGTCTACAATGGCTAATACACCATTGTACACACAGCTTGCAGTTAAAAGTGAAATAAAAAAGTGCTGTATGTACCTCATCTTGGGGGATGATGTTACTGGAGAGGTAGATGAGGCTGCCCAGCTGAGAGGAAAAAGCAAATCACGTTCATATTTTGACCCAGTTGGCTCATGTTCGTTCAGGACAATAAATACGTCGTTTGAACAACATAAAACCATCATTTATTGTGCGATTCAACAAGCTTCCAAAGTCAAACTGCCACAATGCTTCATCACACACAGCATATGAGGTCATTGATTTTTATAAACGGGAGCAGCAGCACAACATTAATCATTCCCTCAAATCGGCTGGTTCACCTTCAGAAATGTTCTCTGATGATTCACAGCAAGAAAAAAAAAGTGTTTGGCAAAAATGCTTCTTTAATTTCATAGGAAACCTTTCAGGATGAAAGCTATTTGATTAACAGCAATGTTTAAAACATAACCCCCATAAACCTTTTTGCCATTACTCTTTGCTAGTACCTGTATTTCCTTCCAGCCTTGGGAAACCTTTAGGAAGAGGTTTCCTGTTGCTTTGACGTAAGCCAGAGTTCCCTCTTCGTCCCTCGACGTCTGCTGCATCATGCTCTCTCGAGTTGAAAAGGTTTTCAGCTAAAAACAGTTGGACAAGTCGGTGAAAGATACAGATTCATTTTATTTTGGTAAAATGACAGCATTTCGAGAAAAAGACAACAACAAAATACTACTTTACGATTTACAAACCTGTAATTTACGAAAAAAGGAATAGACTAGAGCTCATTCATAGTCTCAGCAGCCTACAGTAATGTCCATACATTTACATAAATGGTTATGAAATACATATAACAGTATGAACTTTTATCATTTTAATATCAGAAGAGTTTTGATCTGATCTACAGAATTATGTCCAAATATGCCAAATTTTACAATTTGGCATATTTACATTACAATTTCTAGTAAGCATCGCTAACTAAAGCGCTAACCCTTATATTAGTCCTGGTAATGCTAAAGCGATATACCAACATAGCATTTCACGGAAGCTAACATGCTTTAGCATGCTATATTGACACCTAGCATGTGTCAATGCTGTTTGAATACAGCATATTACCCTCAGTGGGTTAAATTGTGTTAATGTACACACACCTGAATGTTTGCGGTTCAGGAAGTGATTCTTTGGAACAGACTTTTCACTTATGTTTTCAGTTTTATAGTTGTGGAGTATCGCTAACTCTGTTGCTGATTTAACACAGTAGGACTTGGCAGGAAATCAGTAGATTTTAAGCTGTTCTTGCTACAGCAATGCATTCTGGGTATAAAATAAACATTTGTAGCATCGCATCACAGGTGGAGAACAAGCTGCATAAACATTCCTCAACCACTTCAAAATAAGAGCATGAACATAAACGTGCAACTATTCAAAGAATTCTTAGCCGTCAGTAACAACTTTAGTCAAGTTTATAGATAAAACTTAAAAAATTCATTAGTGCTTTACAATTTATCTGGAAAATTTGACTTAGGGGAAGCTAAGTAAGTTAGCAAAAGCGCTAAACAAAAAAATTAGCTCTGCTATTAGTGGATTCTATTGCATGTCAATTCAATTCTTAATTTCGCATCTGATTGATGTTAAACATTAATACAAAATTTTTAAATGATAGATAAACTTACAAACGCAGAGTTACTTGAAGTCCCAGGGGCTCCAGGCGGTCCCGGGGGTCCAGGAGGGCCAGCAACGGCCACAGCTGGTGAATCACAACAGTTAGCATTGATTATGAAGGAAGGTTTTCTTCATATAATCAGCTACACTAATAGATAGACTTGGCTACATTTGAGTTAATTTCTTATCCTTCATTGGTCCAGATAAGTACTTTAATGAGATAAATAAATTTGTTTCCAGAATAAACTATTACCTCGTTATTTAAAAATCACCAGCTCTTTATTCTGTGTAATATTTCACAAAACAAGGACATCATACATCCACAGTGTCTTCTGTATACAATCCTAGAAGGTTTTTACCTGAGCTGTATCTTTGTGGTAGTCCAGGTGGTCCTGGAGGACCAGGAGGACCGACAGCACCGGGTCTGCCGTAGCCTGGAGCCCCAGGTAGGCCAGGCATCCCCGGGGGCCCAGGTGGTCCAAGCACCGACTCCCCTTTAGGTCCCTAAATGATATCAAGAAAAAAATCTATACAATTTTATTTGTATGGCAAATCTGGAGGTGCTTTCCATCATAAAAAGACAAAAATCAGCAACTGAAACATTACATTTCTCCAAAAGTCATCATTTAATATCAAAATGTTGGTTTATTATGAATTAAATCAACTTTTAACAGGTGGGTTTTAGTCTAGATTTAAAGGAACTCAGTGTTTCAGCTGTTTTACAGTTTTCTTAATGTCTGTTCCAGGTTTGTGGTGCATGGAAGCTGAATGCTGCTTCTCCAGGTTTGATTCTGAGAGGTCTGGAAGGTTGCTGTAACAACAGCAGATCTTTAAGCCGTTCAGTGATTTATAAACTAACAACAGTATTTTAAAGTCTGTTCTCTGAGCTACAGGGAGCCAGTGCAGGGACTTTAGAACCTATGTGCTCTAGCTTCCTGGTTTTAGTCAGAACACCAGCAGCAGCGTTCTGGATCAGCTGCAGCTGGAGGATTTTTTTAGACAGACATTTTGCAGTAACCAATGAAATTGAAGATAAACACATGGATGAGTTTCTCTAGATCTTGCTGAGTAATTAGTCCTTTAATTTAAGGAAAAGAAGCTACTGATTATATTTCTTTACAAACCCAACAAACGACGACTCACCACCAATCCGGACCTCCCAGGTATGCCTGGCTGGCCCGGGAACCCGACCTCCCCCTTTCTTCCCTTCTCTCCCTTCATGCCTTGGTCACCCTTAATCAGCTGTAAAGACACATAGGAGAAATTCACAACTCAAGAACATCAGCTGAAGAAAACAAGTGAAAGAGAGAAACTTACCCATCCACCTGTGGGGAGAAATGAACCTTTAAAAGGAAAAGAAAAAAGCTGAAAATGGCTTTTAAGTCAAGTTAAGTTTATTTGTCAAAGTCCTTCACACAATAAAAACATAATACTGCAACCAATTATAAAACAAGCAATAACCATCATCAAAATCACCCAGCAAATACACATCAAATATGCTGATTAATATTCAGTTGTTATCAGTCAAATCCAACTTTAAAGGAACTCGATGTTTTCCAGTTTTCTGGAAGTTTGTTTCAGATTTGTGGTGCATAAAAACTGAAAGCTGATTCTTCATATTTTTAGTCATTAAGAGTCCCAGAATATTTCAGAACCCAGTTTAATTGTTTTATCTGAGCCTGTTGCAATAATGAACTAAAAAATAAGCTCAATAATTTCCCTTCTGATGATTAGTACTGTATAGTGGTCAGTTTTGTTGACAGAGATGTTATAATCCATTTTATTTTATGGTTTCAGTTGTAATGATTTATATTTTCTTTTTATTGTTCGATTTTTGTTGTTAGGTTTTATTTTGGATGATTAAAATATCTTCCCGTTATCTTTACAAAATTAAACGTTCTTGGTCTCTGAAAGGGTGAACTTGCATTATTATGTCATTGAACATGGTTTCAAAACAGCAACATTAACATTTATCGCAATAATTACTGCCAAATTTGTTACAGTGATAAACCTGGGCTGCACAAACAAAATCTCAAATATTCAAATCTCATTATTTGGTTGAATCTTTAAGAAAAAACTGTTTTCTACTTACTTTGGGGAGCTGGAAACCCTGGAAGTCCTCTCTCCCCCTTCTCTCCTTTTGCTCCTTGATGGCAGTTTCCTTAAATAGAAAAAACTCAACATGACTTCTGTTGTGTTCCCGTCTTTAATTCTGACCGCAGCTACTGAAAAGAAAGTCAGACAGACCTGATGCAACTGTTCCATTGGGATGAAGCTGCAAACAATGATTTAAAATGTGTAAAAATCAAGTAATAAATATAATAATGAAAAAATTCGATTATGCTTTCTTTCCGTGATGAGTTACAGTCCATGCAACGACAAACTGGAAACTGTGGTTTCATTTCTACATCTGACAACTTGTGGCACTGAACTTTCACCTTCCCGCTGCTCCCATGCAGCATGCAGCGATATTTCAGATGGATCCTGAAGAATTTCTAAGGGATGAAAGGTTGGTTAGTGTGAGAAGAACATGCACATTACTGGTAGAAAATGGGAGGATTAATGATGAAAACCAGACAGGCAGGAAAAACCCAAACTCTAAAAGGTGAACGATTAAAACGTGAAAAACAAAACGGTTAGTGGAGCCATGCTTCGTTCAGAGGACTGTAACCTACAGGCATTTTGCAGTGAGGTCTGGGAGGGATGGGGAACACTGTCTTCAAAAATAAGGAGAAACATGATGGTGAACTTGAAAAAAAAAAGACAAAACAGTTGAGAAAAATCAAATAGATGGATATTTACTCCTTTGGGGCAGGTGAACATTCCTGGCTTGCCTGGGGGTCCTGGAGGTCCAGGAGGTCCCTGAAAGGGAGCAGAAGGAAAAAGTCAGAACAGAAAGTGAAAGTGGGAACTTCTTTTTTATTATTTTTTCTAAAGCTGAGAATATGCTGAACAATATTTTCAGTTGTTGCTCCACCTCAAAGTGAACAACTACATCTCACGAGTCATCTTATCACTTTCTGCATTTCCATTAACCATATATTTGCAAATTGGAATTATGAAAATAAATTTGTTGAATGGAAAAACGCCAATTTACGTTTTTTGCAGTAGGATGAGGTATATTTCATTAAACCCTTTTTTCTCATGTGATCAACAACAGGATGTTACTACTGGCAGAAACGACAAAGAAGACGACAGGAAGTGGTAGGAGGAATCATGACGCAGAATGTCTTTCAATGACTTATCACGTGAACAAACCTTTTCACCTGTAATTTGAATTGCATTTCTTATTGAATGGAAACACTGCAATTGCAAAATTGTGGGTTTTTTCCCATTAACGGAATATCAACAAAGTTTTATGCACATTTGTAATGGAAACGCAGCTACATGTGACGGCTCGCAAGCTGCGAAAATGTTCTATTCTTGAATCAGTGACTATGTATTTTGTTGCCAAACTCCTGCAGCAAGAAAACTTTCCCAAAGGACTAATGACAACATGCTCCACAGCAGTGGTTTTAACATGACCTATTTTTGTTTCATAAGTCCAGAAATCATTGTTTGTTCTACTCTGAGAATCTGAGACAATAAGGTGCATCTTGGCAAAATGTTGCTTTGATTTGGGCACTAAATGATAAGCATTTTACTGTCTGGGTGGTTTTCTTCTACATAGAGGACCACTGGAGTTTATCAAGCAATTATTGTGGTTTTTGTTTCAAACAATTGAAACCAAGGTGCTTTCTGGGATATTCAGCCATGTTGAAATGTTCTGGTTTCTTCTCCTAATTTGTACTTTGACATCTGATATAATTTGCAAAGAGTGGAAATTGTGACAAGACGAGATTTAATAAGTTTTGGCTTTTTCTAAGCTTTGTTTTTTAATGTTTGATTATTATGTTTTCTTATTTTGTTTCTCTGATATTTTGCATGTTTGAAATAAAGACATCATTTATCATTATCAATGTAGATGAATGAGAAGTTTTGTGCACTGCAGGGATTTCTCCCGTTGTAGAAACATTTTATACTCACTGTAAGGCAGCTGATTTGGGATTAGCAATCTGAACCAGATATTACGGGCAATCAGATTGGGGCTGACAGTACCTGGTTTAGGAAAAGCTTCTTTATCTTTTTAATACTGCAATTTCTGAGATAAAGCTATACTTAAATGTGTTTTAGGATGTAAAGGTGTGAATACTTTCTGGTTGCACTGTAATTTGGAATTGTAATCATGTAAGAAATTATGGCAGGATCATATTTTTAGTGGATGAATCATTGTTAAAATGAGCCAAACTCACTGGTAGGCCATGAGGGTCTCCTTTCACTCCTTTTGGACCCAGTAACCCCGGACGACCCTGCCAACAAAAACAGAAACATTTTCTACAAAAAGTTCAAGTTTCGTCTCAGACTGAAACCAAATCAATCGCTGGGAGAACTTTTAATTAAATTTAATAGCTGCACGTTTTTACATTTCACTCCTGGTGCTCACCTGTCGACCAGGGAAACCGATTTCTCCTTTTGGTCCTGGTGGTCCAACTGGACCCTGTTGGTGAAAGACCCACAGAATCCAGCTTTACTTACAGATGCAGACCAAATGTATCTTGCTCTCTGGGGAAACTTACAGAAACTCCAGGGGCTCCGGGAACGCCGTTGTCTCCCTGCCAATATGGATACATGCACTGCGCTGTGACTTAAAAGGTTTTTCTAGCGTAGTTACATCCAAACATCTCACTCACATCCATTACTTGTGAGTCTAACGTGTTAGAATGGGAACCAAGTGAAATGTTTATAAGTGCTGACAGGACCTATTACCTTGGTTCCTTTGGTTCCCAACGCTGCAGCCAGATCCGACATTAGGGATCCATCTGGCCCAGTGAGGAATCCGGGTTCACCCTTTTCACCCTGCAGACAAACACACCAGGCAACAATAAGTGACAGGAGAACAGCAACAGACCAAGTTTTATTTATTCTAATTTTTCAAAAAAATTATTATGTATGAAAATCCACCTTTATCCCTTGAGGTCCCTGTAAACCTTGCAATCCAATGTCACCTTTTGGACCCTTTGGACCCTATAAGAATATTGGAAACTAAGTATTAAAAAAGCACACAATCAAAACCTCTTTATATGCTACTTTATTCAGAACTAACTGATCTTATGATACTCACAGCAGGAACCTGAGTTTCAAATATTCCTGAGAAATTGAAGGCACCATCTGTAGCATTAAGCAGAAGCTGAGAAAACAAGAAAATGGCCAAAGGTTAGGCACACCAGAATCTGTGTTACAATCTGAGAGCCTGATGCCGCTTACATCCTGGAGGTTGATAACCGGTCCTTGAGGTCCAGGCGGTCCTGGAGGACCAGGCACACCGACTCCATCCCGACCACGTTCTCCCTGAAATAGACCAATGAGAGTTTAGTTTTTTCTCGGTTATAACCACTGGGCGTTACGTATCTATTGGTAATTGGTTCACCTTTATTCCTGGATCTCCTTTGTTCCCGTTTGCTCCCTGTGAACACACACACACACGCCCACACACACACGCACACAGCAAGTTAAAGCAAAAATAAATGTATTTTCATGTATTGCAGGATGGCATTGTCATTGTTCTGCTAAATTTGATTGTTTTCTTTTATTTTGATGTGATTCTTACTGTAACCTTTGTGATTTAATTGTTAAGTGCTTCTTGTTTTTAAGTGCTTTTATAAACCAATCAATAATTTCCTCATAAGTCTTTAAGCCACGCCCCTTTTTGGGGCTTGTCACACACCAAAATAGGGGCGTGGCTTAAGAGCTTAGCAACAGGTTTACTATAGGACCCTTTATTTATATAATTTTTGAATTGCAGTTGGGGGCTGCACAAAATCAGTCTGAGGACCACAAATGGCCCCCGGGCCACACTTTGAACAAATCCGACATAGCATGTATGCAATTATTATTATTATTATTATTTATCTATTTATTTTAACAATATATTTATTGAGTTTTTGCAAGTATGAAACATAGAAAACATACAGCTCTGGAAAAAACGAGGAGCCCACTGCACTGAACCCCACTGAAAACCTCCTGGTTATTCCACCCAATATTGATTTCTGAACTCTTCCTGAGTTAAAACATCAGTATTTTTGTTTCTAAATGAACATAAACTTCTGAAAAAAGGTCTGAAATCACTAGATCTTTTTTGTTATTTGGCCCATTTCTCATTTTCTGTAAATAAATACTAAATTTTTACTTGGAATATGAGTAGTTCATAGAATAAAAGAACAATGTTCATTTTACTCAAACATATACCTATGAAAAGTAAAGTCATAGAAAATGATCATTTTAATTGGTCTTTTTTCTAAAGCTGTACATTCAAACAAACATTGAACATTTCTCACCCACAATCAACGCTTAGTGTAAAAATAAATCAAATCAAGATTCAATAAAAAAATAATTGTATTAATTATAATAATAATAATTTTAAAAATGCATGTAAAAATAAAGGGATAACAAGCACACACAAGTATACAGATAAACAGAATAAAGTTTCAATATTCTTGCTACGTATGCAATAATTTGTTATAAAAATAAAAACTCACCTTTTCTCCTTTCATTCCATCCAGACCAGGAAGTCCCGGTGGTCCTCTAACACCTAGCTCCCCCTGCAGACAGAAAACAACACCTGCATAATGAACAAATCTCCAGAATTTAACGCCATCACTCAGAGATTAACACAAAACGGCAACGTTTCCCTGTGCCTCTGTGATTTGGTTTCATTTATTCTCCACAGAGTTCAGGTCAGACAGCAAGGAGCCAGAATCCGAACAGCATCTTTAGCAGCATGTGGCTGGAATCTGGCGAGCCGTGTCACAACGAGGGATCATCTCACAGCGTTTTACTGACACTTTTAAGAAGCTTGTCTGATTTGGTGCAGCAGATATCAGGCTCACCTTTTGACCTGGCTTTCCCGGGTTTCCCTCCAAACCATCGTCTCCCTGTAACAGGCATGAAGGGGAAAATAAAGACGGGACAAACAAGAAAGTTGAGCTATGTGTGAATAAAAATGTCCGTCTGCAAAAAATATTTGTGTCACTGAGCGCCTGCCTAACATTAAACAAACCCTTCAGGGGGGAATGAGACGGTTAGATCGCTCCCAGAATCAAATAAGTGTCAACATGAACACACACAAAAATATTTCACCTTTGGGCCTGAGGGTCCGGGGACTCCTGGCGGGCCCTATAAACATAAATAAGGTGAGCAGTCGGCCCTTGTGGCATGATTATGCTACATGAGGAAATGGATCACATTTATTCTGTACCTGAGGACCAAGGGAGCCTCCGAAATCCTCCAGCAGGCCGGATCCTTCCAGGTCCTAAGAGAGGCACAAAACATAACTTAAACACAACATAAACTGATTAAACTGTTAAAAAAAATAGTCTGGAGGTATTTAAAATATATTTCTGCTGAAACTTGGCTAAAAATACATCAATATTTGTAACCTCAACTATAAACTTATGGAGTAAATTAAAGATTTTCAGACCTAATAATTGATTCTTCGTAAAGAAAAGAGTGGATTTTTTTTATTAGGTGAGCTACTTCTGCAACTGCAACTTAAGAAATTCAGGAATTTGTTAAATATTTTCATTAAAACAAAATAAAAAAAATGCAGAACATGTGAAAAATTCTGATCATACTGAAACGAGATTTTATATCTCATTAACCAACATATAAAATGAGAAACTCTCTCAATATAATGAGATGAGATATAAACCGATTTCCAAATTTTAAAAAAAGAGAACAATTTTTAAGAATAGTTCTGGTAACACTTTATTTGACGGGTTGTGAACAAGACTTTTATGACACCATCATAAACATGAGTGAGTCTCCATGATTATTTATGACTGTTGTCATAAAGTGTCATTCGGTAAATCATGACACTTTTAATACAAAGTTGACATTATTCAAAATGTCTCCGTTACTTGACATTAACCAAGAAATCATAATCTGACATAATTTTGTTATAAAAGTATTACTGATTAAACTTTAGCTTTAATAACACATCATTTTTAAAGTTTAATCAGTAATACCTTTTGAAATGCTTGATTTGCTTTACACTAGAATGGCTGGGTTTTCGATTTCTCCCTAGAATGGCTGAACAGGGCCAAAAGGCCCTGAGTCCACCCTGACGACTCTGATGGCTCAAATTAGCATTCTTCTTCAATTGTAAATGTGGCCGTTGACCGTCAGGCCAGAATGTAGGAATGTGAATAGTCCATGTTGGGGGTGGGTATCTATGATACCTGCAGGAGATCAGATCTCCTGTAGGTAATGCTCTTCAGTTTAGTTTTGAAGCATACATGAAGTGTTTTTGGAGAGATGTGACCTTTTGCAGCTGATCCATGATGTTGTGCTGCATTATCCAGGTCATTTTGCCAAATGTACATAGAGTTTGCAAAACATACAATCTGTTTCAAAAAATATGCAAAGGTTTTTCTAAAAGAAATGAGTAATGTTTCTCTTTGAAATAAAGCTAAGAGGGTATAAAATGACAGTTTAGAAATAAACTAACCAAATTAATTGTGTTGATCCACCTCAAAAAAATCATGCAAAAAGTGTAAGCAAAAGAAATCTGGGAGACTTTGCACATGCAAATTTGCATGCAGCCTTTTGTGCTGTGGAGGATAAATAGGTGACTGCTTCACCTATTTAGTTCACAAGAACTAATGGCATTTATTTCAGTCATAATCTTGCGGGGGGTGACCAAGGTTCCATCACTATGTGACAGCTGGTCAGCAAACCTGGCAAACATGATTGACATGGCAGCACTGAATGCACATGTGCTTTATCAGGCATGCATTGGGGTGCAGGAGAGACGGGTGGACTTCCTGGTTGAGCTTGCAAAAGAGTTCGGTAACTCTCATGTGAGTGAGAAGAAGGCACACAAGGAGAAACTGCTTCGGCAACAACCTTCCACACCCAGCTCAGGCAAAAGGGCGAAGTGTCAGGTCAACCATCGATGCAGGATGCGTGTCCTGAGGCCGAAACATCATCAGTGACCCCTCACACCCCCACCATGGACTGTTCTCCCTGCTGCCCTCTGGAAAGAGGTTCTGCAGCATCCGGTGCAGGTCCACCTGGTTCCGAAACAGCTTTTTCCCACTTGCCATCAGACTGCTGAGCTCTTAACTGGATTGCACTCAAAAACTGGTCTCCACTTTATACCTTGCATATGTACAGAGCTAAATAACTTCTATTTTACTGTCAGTCCTGCACTTTATATTTTATATTTAGATTTATATTCATATTTTATACTGTATTTTATTTTACTCACAACATTGGAACCTCAAACATTATCCTGAGCCGTATGCAACGAAATTTCGTTCTGTATACACCCTGTGCATTGAAAATGACAACAAAGTCAGTCTAAGTCGAAGTCGAAGTCTAAGGAACAATTGTGCAACTGTGAGATGCGTTGAGGCCATTACCAGGGTACTTGGCCTAGGTAATGGCCCTATTTACTGAACACCTGCTAGATAAAATCCTCAGGCCAGTTGGACTATCTCTAGCCTGAATAGGTATATGTCCAAATGGCCTAACTCCAGCCATTCTTGTGAAGACAGAAATCTGAGAGCATTAAAAACAAATGCATGCCACACTTTTCAGATTGAATTTGTAAAATCATTTGAAAATCACAATAGAATAAAATGCATTAAGTTTGAGATTAAAAGGGAAAAAAATGTAGAAAAAGTCAAACTTGATGAATTTGTTCACCATAAAACACGCGTTGATCAAAGAAACACTGTACCTCTAGCTCCATGGCGAAGCGTCTTCCCGAGGGTCCGGGCGGTCCAGGAGGTCCAGGCGGACCCTTCGGACCGGGCTGCCCCTCGGTGCCAGTTGACCCCGGTAGCCCTGGAAACCCTGCTGGACCCTGATCTCCCTGAGAGACAAACTGAGTATTAAATCATCACCTCCGAATCCCCTCGTTGGCTCTCCAGCCAACAGAAAAAAAACATCCTAATTATTGCTGCTAATGGTTCATTATCCTTTCAGACGAGCAGTAAATAGATGGTACCTTTGGTCCTGGTGGCCCGCTCGCTCCAGGCTCTCCCTTTTAACAAACAAATGAAAAATAATGAAATTAAATTAGCGGTGCTGCTGACTGCAGATGGCTCTGGCTGGCGTTAAAAAGCGGAGCGGCTTTTAAAGCAGCGCAGACTTGTTTACACTCGAGCTCCCTTGCTTTATTACTCCGTGGGGTCACCTCATTAAGAGCCAGGCTTTTTATGCTGGATGGATGGTAATTGTTTTTTTTTTAACCAGAGTGTTTGCAGAAGGTAAATTAGGGTTGCCCTGTGCAGAGGTTGCCATGGCAGAAATTACGCTGAGGCAGGTTTTCAAGTCAGGACAGGAATCGTAGATATTTACAATGTAAACATGTGAAAAAGGAGGATTTACAAAGTTAATGGGTTCTCTTAAAGTGGTGCATTTATTTCTCAGTGATGAGTTTTAGACTCACCTTGTCTCCTTTCTCTCCTGCAGGGCCCGGGTCGCCGTCTTTTCCATCAACTCCCTGCAATAAAGGCAACAATTTATTTTATTTTTAGCAGATGGGCAGAACTTTATAGAACCGCTCAGATCAGATCTCACTGAATTTTAGTGCTGAGATTAAATAATCCCATTCCAGATTAAAATGAGATGGGGTGAAAAACTCACGGCGAGTCCCGGTTCTCCATTCTCTCCATCTTTCCCAGAAGCCCCAGGAGGCCCCGGAACGACACCGCCAGCTGAGGATCCTGGGAGGCCAGGCAGCCCTGGGGGGCCTGGAGGCCCTGGGGGGCCCTGAGGACACACAAAATAATGTTGACAATTAATATTTTAACCTATAGTGCTTCCTTGAACAGGTTAGGTTATGTTTACGGTCTATACAAAACATGTTCAGTACATTTTTTGCACAAACTTCATTCTTAGACCACGAAGTTTCCATCTACTGTAAACTCTTTGCAAAATAGACAAAAATTTTAAGTGAGCTGAAAAGAGGTTGTTTTAGGGTCTCTGTCACTTTAAATCCTACTGAGCTTCAGTAGGGTTGAAGCTGGCCACGCCCCCCAACTCAACGTTTATACTCGCACGAGAAAATGGCTGCAAACAGATGAGCAATTATACAGCCATACATGTTTGAAAAGCATTAATAGAGCCTCCTGCACAACCTACAAGAATGCAACAAGTGATCAACAAATTCCTTGTCTGTTCCAGTAGCCATTGTACAGCGCATACAGCGGTAAAATCAGCTCTGTTTGGGTTGCTAGGTAACGGATCAGTGTGACTCAATAATTGGGAAGTTTCTGAAATGGCTCCAGACACCAAACAGCATCTGATTGGTTTTTAGAAGCAGTTGAGACCCTAATGGAATAACAAAAAAGGGCATAATATGAATTTTGCATAATAGATCCCCTTTAACGAAAAGGTGATCTCTATCTACTATCTGGATAACAGATTTTTCTTAAAAATAAAGGAAAATTATTTATACATTTCTTACTTTGTGTTGGTCTAATTTATAAAATCTAAATAAATTACATTACATTTTGTGGTTGCAACGTGATAAAAACTGTTTTGGTTCCTTACCCTGACAACCTCTGTATCGCTGTCAAAGTCTTCGAATCCAGAGCCCTCCTGTGTAAAATCCAGGATCTTAACGTGAATTTATGGTATCGACATCTTAAAAAGAGAAGAAATGTATGAGGAACAAACCATGGAAGCTTTGCTGGGTGGACCAGGAGGTCCAGGAAGCCCGGGAGGACCAGGAACCCCCAGGCCAGGATCACCCTGAGGAAGACAGCAGCAACATTAACTGTTGGAAAGTATTTGAACACAAAGTCCCATCAGGATGTTTTTCTTTCATTTTTTAGACTTTATTTGTTACTTTCTCTCCTTTTGGACCAGAATCTCCTGGCAGTCCAGGGAATCCTGCTGCTCCCTGGAAAAAAACAAAACAAAAACCAGCATTTCAACCATGCTAACAACCCACATGAGAAAATTAAGGATTAAGATAAACAACTAAAAATGTCAAATGCAATAAGCACAAAAATGGAGATCATTAAGATACAACAGAGTATTACGGCCACTAAAGATGGAATAAAAAGGAGGAGTGAATTTCCACCAAATATTTTGGGAAAACAAACATGGAAATGTCTGAGTTTCAGATGCTGAAAATTTCAAACTTTTTTGAAAAATATTTCTGAGATTAATCTAAAAATTTCTGAGCTACTCTAGCAATTTAAAAAATGTTCAAGCTAAAATGTTTTTTCTAGCAAATGTTTGACTTTTCAAACAGAATATTTCAAAATGTCAGTTTTTCTAGCAAATTTTAAACTTTTGAAGCTGAGAAATGCTTTTGTTTTTTCTAGAACATTTCTGAAATTGATTTCAAAATGTCTTTATCTTCAGCACATTTTTTTAATTTAAAAACTCAGACATTTTAATTTTTTTCTGAATATTTCGGAGATTAATCTCAAAATTTCTGAGTTATAGATTGCAATTTTTTTATTTTTCAAACTCAAACATTTTCTTTTGTTTTTCATACAAATTTTCTGAGATGAATCTCAAAATTTCCCTGCTTTTTCTAGCAAAGTTTTGACTTTTCAAACTCAGAAATTTTCATTTTTTTCTAGAAGGTTTCTGAGACTAATCTCAGAATATTTGGAATTTGGACTATTTTGGCAGAAATTTACTTTTCTATTTTTCCATCTAAAATGTTCTTAGTATTGTGTCATAGAGAGAAGAGTGTGGGCCTAAAAACAAACAAAAAATGTTTTAACTATTTCCCCCCAATGTGATGATGCCCTGGGCAGAGAGCCACATCCATTATATGTAAAATCACTGCTGTGTTTCCTAAGTTTTGTCCTCCATGTTGGATAATTCCTACATAATCTCATTTGATTTTACCTTTAACAGTAAAACATAACACATCAGTGAAAGAGTTTTTACTCACTGGCAGCCCGCGTTCACCTTTCATCCCCTGGAGAACAGATAAAAATAGAAACACATCCATCAGTGTGTACTCTGCTGATAAACAACACATCACTGCTGCTCTGGAAAAAAAACTGAAAGCTGCTGATTGCTGTAAATCAAACAAACAAGAAGATTCAATGAAAAAACTCACAGGCTCGCCATCTTTCCCAGGAAGCCCAGTTGGGCCTGCAGGTCCCTTTGGCCCTTGAGGACCTCTTGGTCCAGGATCCCCATCCCCACCCCCACCTACTGCTTGTCCTGGAGGGCCAGGAGGTCCTGGAGGACCTGGTTCACCTGGTTCACCCTTCTGCGCTGTAGACACCTGAAGGGACTGAATGTTGAAGAGAATTCAGGTAAATACCTTCATCAACGATAAATCTAATAAATAAATACAGTCAGGTCAATCTGTCATTTTTATGTTATGATGTAATCAAAGGAAGGTTTCTGCTGCAGTAACTTTAGGACAGATTCAGCTCCGTGTATCTGGGACAGACTGCTTCACAGAGCTACACTTTAACGTGCTTAAAGTGCAAAACGTGTCCAGGAGAAGAAGCCAACTTACATCGTCGGCTTGTCTCTCAGAGGCAACCGCATGAGATGTTGTTGCTGTCAGAAAAACACGTGGAAAATATTTGATCAGTTCAGTTTCAGCTATGAAACAACAGACCAGAAAGACATGCTGGTTTGCTGCAGGTCAAGAGAAAAGAATACAGTGACGAGAGAGGTAAAGCGCCTCTTTAGCACCATCTGGTGGCCATCTTCTGAAATACAACAGGTGCTCAAGAGAATATCAGAAAATATTTAAAATTATAATACTCAATAATAAATACAAATAATACTATTATTACTATTAATAACATATCCATGTAAATGATCAATGAAATTATATTGATCAATAATAATATCAAAATATAAATGCATAAATATAAATTAAACATTTAAATATATTAATAAATATTAATACTTGTAATCAAATTTTATTACATATGCTACAACAATATTAGAAACATACAAATTAATTCATTTCTACAACTAAACAAATGTTTGATAAACATACATGCATAAATTTGGAACTAAATTAATAATATTAACAATTCTGATAATAAACATAAATATTTATTATAATAAACATACAATAATAAATGTTTTCATTCAAATATAAATGAAAAGTTGAAACTTATTATAATGAAAACAATTGTAATTGTAATCAAATATTAGTTCTGCATAGAAATCATGGAAACTTAGAAATTAATGCATTAATCCATGTTAATACAAACATATTTGCTAATTTAGTTTTAAACATGTATTTTAACTAACTTAATAATGAATGTCCAATAATAATACATAAAAATAAAATATTGCTAAAGATTAGTAATTACAATCAAATGTACTAGTACTGTATAAGAATAGGAAATATAACTTAAATACATTTTAACATATTTTAAAAAACTATAAAATTAAGTGCTGGTTAATAATCAAATTGCAATAATAATAATAATAATAATAATAATAATGTTTTACCTTTTACGGTGGTCATTTCCAACTCATGGCCAGACGACTCCTCATCATCTCCATCTTCATCAACGATTAGTGACGGTTCAGTGGGCGGAGCTTGGACTGGGACGCCATATGTGGGATCCGGTGCTGGAAAAAGCTACAAACCAGAAATACAAGCTCACATATTAAAAAATACAACATTAAAATGTGTAAAAAATAAAAATAAAATAGAAATTATGGAGGACTGCCACTTCCTTCCTACATTAAAGTCTATTGAGGTCATGCCTATATTATACATCCGCTCCAGATTTTACAGTTTAATTGTTTACTGGCTGCAACTGAATGTTTACAAAGCAAACCTGATCTGCTGCATAATTTTCCCATCAAAATGTTGACAGGAAAGCCAAAGAGCAAATTACAGCTTTGAGCAAAGATGCAGTTACTTGGCAAACATCAGTCCAAACATCGACAATATGGCTGCTTGTGAATTAGCAGGCAGTTAAAAAGATTAAAAACACATCATTCAAGATGTCTTTACAAAACGGAAACCACTTTTTAAGCTTTGATGAGGCAAATGACACCTAAACCAGAAGAACATCCATGTTTCAGATGTTGGATTTTAGTTTGATGTGAATATAATATGGTTTAAATGATGCTAAATCAGGAGTGTCAAACTCCTTTTTGTTTTGGGCCAAATAAAGATCATAAAAGCTCTTGAAGGGCAGAATGTATCGATAAAACCTTTTCACAAACTGTTAAAGTATGAATGAATTCTTAAAATGAAATATTATTGAGCACTGTTTCAGTGTGATACTTATCGTAATTTTTTGCAATAAAAATCAAAGTGTTTGTGGTATAAATTTGGAAACATTTGCGTTTATGTATGACGGTAAATGTGATTTTTTTATTACTTGCTGCATAGATCATGGACTATAATCTGACATGAATTAAAGCTAAAGCAGCTGTTTAGTACAAGTAAGAAAGTTTTATATAATTTTTGAGAAAAATCTGCAATAAACTCCCAATTATTAGAGCAAAAAGGGCGGGGATTTGTTGATTTGTGTGAATTTCCACGATAATTCTCAGGAAACTGGAGGGATTAACCGATATAATTTGGCAGTAAACACATAAAAACTGCATTGATTTGATTGATAAAATATTTAAGCACACTTAGTGTTTAGTTAGAATCTAAAGTTGTGATTATTTTTAGCTTTATCTGCTCAACAATAAGCTCCTTTTAAAATGTATTTATTTATAAACAAAGTCAGAAATCCAAACCATAAAAAGGGTTTTGAACCTTATTAAGAGAAAAACAATTTCTATTTCTTTTTATGCCAAAATGTTTACCATTCTTGATTTGTTCAGAAATAATTCTGAACATTGTGCTTTACGTGGCATTTACAGAACTATATTGAAAAAAACAATAAATGTTGTGCAACACATAAAACTACATTTTGTATTTAACAAATTAACTGTCTTTTTATATCATAGACATTTGGGAGAAGCTTTCTTTTTCACAGTGACTTGAAATATAATTTGATATTTTACAGCTACGTTTTTCCTGGTGGCCACCGTCAGAACTGGGTGACAAAGAGATTTAATTTAACAAGACACACTTTCAGCTGCGGATACTGATCCTTTCATCCGGCCGGTAAAATAAATCCGACAGGTTTCCCTGTGGAGCTATTTCTGGACGTGTAATAATGTAGCTGACTTTCCCCCCTTGTCTGCCAACCCGGCACCCTGCGGTGTGTGTTTGAGAGCACTGAATTGGCAGACAGCAGCATATATCAGGGCGTTCCAGTCTCCAACAGGCCTGCAAGGATAAGAGCTGTTTTCTTTGGTTTGGGTCCAGCACAGTGAAATGGCAAAAAGCCAGGAGAACAGCGAACGCACCATGGGGTATTCTCTCTCCTCCACAATCTTCTTAACTTCATCTCCTTCCTTTGAGTCATCATAATCTTCATCTCCGCTCCCAAAACCAGACGCCTGAAGCAAACATGAGAGCAGGGGAGTCACAAGATAAACATTTAGGAGAACAGAGAAGATGGACGGAAAATAATCAGAGTTCAGGCGGGAGGATGAGAAAAGAAAATCAGTCTCTAAAAAAAAAGATTTTTTAAAGCATAATTCCAAGATTAAACGATTATATTTAGGAGAAAACACATTTTAGAGCCAGAAACATCAATCAAAATATAGATTTTTTTGTCACAAAGTGCTTCAAAAGAGCCAAGCCTTTGTAGGAGAGAGAGCAACGACCATATAAGGTTAGACTACCTGTGTAAAGAGAAAGCTGATCATTTTACTGGCCATGTCACAGCTGTGAAAAAGTTCTGTATTTTTGTCACATTTCAGAAAATGAACCTGATATTAGAACACTTGACCTGGGAAACACTTGAAATATCCAAAATAAATTAAGAAAACAGAGACAACAATTAAAATAAATGATGAAATCTTTGTAAACAGAAATATATTTCAAAAAAAGGTTTAGGTGAGACCAAAGCACCAGATCTATCATTTGGTTTTTGGTAAAAGAAAAAAAAAAAAAAAGAGAGAAAAAAGAGAAAAAAACATAAATCAAGCAAATGACAATTATTGAGTTTTTGTTAATTTATCAAGTGATTAATTGATTTATTGTTTATTGTGACAGGCCTACCTCATATATTGGATAGATTCATCACATAAGTAGGAAAATATTTCAAGCTTTTCTTTATTGTAAGTTTATTGCTCACAGAAAGTAATTAAAATCCGAAATTCTGAAAATTAAAATGTTACATAATTTAAATAACACATATTTACTGAATTAATTATTTTATGTTATGGCCATTCTGATAAACCAACTGAAAGAAAAACCCAACTGGAATCTAGATGTTATTTTTTTTTTTATGAGAAACCAAAAAAATAAACTTTTTCTGCATATTAGTAGTTTTGTGAATACAGGTCCAGTTAGTTCTGCAAAGTCTTAACTTTTTTTAATCAATGAAAATATTTCTTTGCTTCTTGTTTTCATTTTGTCATATTCATAGAGTATACTGCAATACTCTACTCCCACCAGCAGAGGGCGGACTAACCATGGGTTTTGAGCAGTTTTCCTGCGCTCTCCTACAGAGGGAAGCAGAGTTTTTAATTGCAGACTCACGTAAGGATCGTCCTCCTCACACTGGTCATCTGGAGCTGTGGGATCCGACTTCAGCACCAGCTGCTGGATGGAGCCCTGCAGACGGTGAAGAGCGATGAACATCAGTGCTTCATATATGCTTTTTATGGATGCTTAACTGTAATGTCGCTCTAATATTTATACTTGGAGACCCAAACCTTTCTCAAACTTTTTACATAAAGTCACATTAACCCTTTCATGCATAGTGGTCACTACAGTGGACAGCTATCTAAAAGCCATTTTCTTGTGCTTCCTGTGGATGTTTATGTTATAAATGCACACAGACCACTGAAGTGGACACTAATGCATCATAAAATATACCATCAACTACTGGCCATCAGCTGCAAATGCAAGAAATTATTTTTGTTAAATACAATATGGCCGACAGACAAAAAAGCATGAGAACCGACCCGGTCCCTCCTTCTACTGTAGACGACTCTTGCAAGTAAAAAAAATATTGTGACATCAGATAACCCCTAAGGAACAACACTACTGATGTATTTTTCAAATAGCAACTTTGTATTTGGACAAAATTACAATTGATCGCATAAAAATAAAAAATTTAAAAAAATTATTTTTACAAAAAAAATTTCTACCTTTTTTATGCCTTAAAATTTTTATTTTTTTTAATGGAAAAAAAATTCTGACACAAAGGATCATAATTCATGCATGAAAGGGTAAACCACAAACTTCAAGGTAATAGACCACAATAAGTGCAGCTCAAGGAAATTTAAATCAAATGCAACACATTGTCACGTTGCCTCGTTTTGATTGACACTATTTATGGTTTGAGGTTTCCACCACCAGCTGGATTCTCACTGTGCAGGTGGAGTTAAACCTTTCATAACATTACAAAAACACAAACTCTTTTTTTTGTCTAGTTTCTATTGGAAACATCTTAGTATGCTTGAAATAAGACAAAACTAAATTTTCAGCAAGAAATTGTTTTAAGTCAATAGCTGCTTATTATTGATGAATCTCCCAGTGAAAATTGTACTTTTTCATTAATATCCAAACTTTTTTATTTTTTATTTTAATTATGTTTCTTATTTAATTACGAAAATTAGATTTTTTGACATTAGCGGAATATCGGAAAAGTTTTGCGCACAATTATAATGGAAACGCATTGCAGGATGGGCCAAGTCAAAGTCCAGACTTAAATCTCTCTGCTTGTGCACACAGATGTTCTCTAGGCAGCCTGACCGAGCTTTGGCTATTTTGCAAAGAAAAATAGGACAAAATAAAAGGTTTTATGATGTGTAAAGCCAGAAGAGAGAGACCGAAAAATACTGGCAGCTGTAAATGTGGTTCTTGCTTTGGTCAGCAATAAAATTAACCAACTTTTATTTTTGTACATTGATTTCATTCATAGATAAAGCTTTGGGGGAAATCTTAGACTTCAATTTGTGAGCCCTAAAGATATCCAGAGGAGTCAAATGCTTGACATGTAGATCTAAATCTTAGGTTATAGCGACATTATTTTTTATTTTCCTGTTTATTTACAGATTACTGCCTTAAAGGTGGTCAAAGCTGCTGGGATCACACAGGTGGGAATGAAGTCTAAAAAGTCTTCCCAAAGGAGATTCAGCCAATTTTGTTGACGTAAAGATGAAGCCAGAAGATAAAAAAACACCTGTTTTTAATGCAACAAGGCGCTGCCTGTGAAATCCTGATGTGGTAGAGAAGTGATAAACAGAAACGGATGGAACAAATAGAGAGAAAGAAGAGGAATGGGCGGATAAGAGCCGATGGAGCGAGCCAAATCACAGACATCTGTTTGTGCAGTAAACAACACATCTGAAACAAAGAATGTGCCACGTAATCCATTCTGCAGCTTTAAAATGAGAATTCACTCGTTCACTCCATTGGTTTGCATGTTCAGCTAATTAATTAAATTAATGTAAACAATTATACACAGTTTGGGTCCAAGGATCCAAATGGGGCATGAGGTTGATTTATAAATCTTACATTAAATAATAATCGGGGTTGGTGAAAATATTTTCTTTCTTCATCCGCAATAGTTTCCAAAAGATACAATATCAATTTCCTTCTGAATATGCAGAATTCCCATTTCATAAATTATGATTTTTTCCCATAATTTCCATAATTAGATGATTTTGTAACTGAGATAAAAGTACTGCAGTGGCATTACTTCAGGAATTAGGAAGGTATTCTTTTGTTGGCTGATTTTTTTTCTCCTGTAAGCTGAAACTGAATCTTCAAATTGAAAGTTAACATCAGAACTGCGGCACAGCTAGCAGGAAGGTAGAAAAGCAAGTAGATTAATATCTACTGCCTAAAAGGCTCATCAGATTGGTTATAATGCATTTTTTTCCCTTAGAGGTGGACAACAATTACATTTAGCATCAACATTGCAGCACAGCTGTCTGCCACAGGAATCTAGAAAAGCAGAAATTTAGAAGTTCCCACTGGCAGTTAAATTAAAAGTGAGGTATAGACTTATGTTCTGTTTACAAAACATGTATTCCTTAGAGGAGGAGGAAGTTAGAGGAGCAGTAAGTGCTAGCTTCATTAGCACTGTGCAGGTTTTTGTAGTTTAAACAGCCATTCGCAATTACTTCAAAACGTAGGCAAAGACTAACAGATGGTTGGATGAAGAAACAGGCGGGTGGACCGATGGATGGACATTTTTCATTTCCTTTACTGACATTTTAATACCTGGAAAACCCTTAAATAATACTGTGTATGTGTTCAGGCTGCGTCTTTATCTCTAGACCTAATGTGTCCTTAAGATCTTTACCTTATTATCAAAACGAAAAAACTTTTTACTTTTAGGAAGGAAGCTTTCAACAGTAGCGATGGGTTCATAAATTGATGGACACAGATGTAATCAAACTGGAAAGCTGGAATGAGACCATGTGTAAGACCAAGTTAAACTTTTATTGTTCTTTCTTCTTCCTGTGTGTTCATTCAAAGCCACAAGTGAGGCTACGGCTGCAGAGAGCCACTGCTGAATCAGGCCTGTTATTGCTTTCTGAGAGATGATCTCTGACTGAGCTGCCAACTCAAACACTGAGCAGCTGAACAGACACTACTGCTCCTCCTTGTCTGAATGTAGCAGGGAAGAGGAGTGATGAAATACATGGGGCTTACTCTGAAGAGGTAGTAGAACCAATGAATCAGTTCTCTTGTCTTATAGCAACCATATTTAATCTTCATAACTGAGCATCTGCCTCTCATTGTATAGTTAGGGAACCGAAACGGTAAAATAGCAAAGGTAGGACATGCAAATCCCCCCTGAATGGAGGGAATCCAGCAGTTCATTCACCAAATGCAATGTAATTTACAGTTTTCATAAAAGCAAAGTTAATTGCAAACAGTATTTTACAGTTAGATGTACAAAATTATAAAGATGCTTTGGTTGTACAGCAGTCTGAATACTTTACATTCTTTCCCTCAAGGTTGGAGAAAAAAAAAGATAAAAATATCACAATGATGGATGACAAAGAATGACGACGATACAGAGAAAAGTCACAGCGTCCAACTTATAAAAAGTTAGACCCTGGGTTAAAAAATACTTTAAAAAAAATTTTAAGTTTTGAAAGTAGGAAATGAAACCCTGCATTCGATAAACTTTGGGTCTTTTCATACTTGATGGTGCGGTAGACTATCAGGACCAAAACTGCAACATTTATTAAATTTTCTCTTGCTGCAGTTTTCTTCCACACTAGACTGTGTCAAACAATCCAAACTAATTCAAACACCAATTCTCCTCCTCGCCTGTGAGGGCGCTGCACCAGGCACTTTTGCAGGAAATGACAGAAAAACCTCTGAAGAAGACACTGAGTTCAACTTCCTTCTTCACAAAATATAAACAAAAATGGAGTAGCGTCAGATTTTAGCAGCTGTAGGATTCCTCTTTTTTTCTTTGGTAAAAGACCACAAGCCATTTCTTTTTTTTCTCCGAAGAGTTTTTGCGGCGCTAGTGGCTCGTATTTTTCTGACAGTAGGCAGACAGGAAGGAGGGTGAGGAGAGGGGGGAAGACATGCGGCAAAGGTCGTCGGGACCGGGAGTCGAACCCGCGACGTCCATGACGAGGACTAAGGCCTCCAAACGTGGGGCGTGCTAACCCCCTGCGCCACCACAGCACGCCCCACACAAGCCATTTCTCTCGCTAGCGCTAGCCACACGTTTGTTTTAGTTGTGTTTACCCAGAATGCCATTGTTTGGCACTCATATAGACATTTGAACTTCACTTCAACCAAGCCAAGACTTAAGTTTGTAGGCAGACCAAAGTTCACTCTTTTGGTCCGCATCAGAGTTCGATCATTCTTACCTCCCCAAACGAACCGGACTTTCCAGACAAATGGACTGGAGTTTGATTGAAACAGATTAAACAATACAAAGTTTATTTGAAATAATCAATAGTATAGATTGAAATGATTCTAATTTAATGCCTGATGTCCCCAGAAAATAAAAGCAGAGTTGTATTTTTAAGGATTTAAAGCGTTTAGAGAAAGATGGTGCTGGTTTAGATTTTAAAAATCCACATAAGTTAGTTTAAATTCCTCAACTGGAAATGAAAAACAACTGTTAGATGGATTGTTCCAAACCTAAATGGACTTCTGTCTGAAGCCAAACAAGGAGCCTTCAATAAAAACAAACTCCTTCCTTGGTTCTTTGAAAGCTTTTCAGATTTCTCCAATAACATATGAACCACGTAAAACATTTACGATAGGAACCTTTTTCCTCCTCTTTCCACTAAGAACTTATAGTTTTCCCATCATATGAACTTGCTTTAGTGAACTGCCAGGGAAGGCTTCCCATCTTTCATGTCAGTCCATTTTCTCCTGTTTATAAATTACAAATGTTCCAAATTCACTATGAAATTATGGTCGATGTTTATACAGGGTTGATATTTTAAATAATAAACCAGAGACAGGAAGGAAACAAGCTGACAGCTGTATGCACAATATGGATGGATGGACAAAAGAGGATCTGCAGGTTTCACCAAGTTTTAATGCCAACTTGAATGAAATTTAAGACAGGAAAGCTACAGTATATATGGAGGGTCAATCATAATTAGCAAAATTACAAAATTTCTGGGGTTTGTTTGTGGCTCTTAGCAGCATCTTAAATATTAACCTTAAACACTAACCTTAAATATTTTTTAGCAGAGAATGCAGCTAGCTTCACATAATGAGCTAGTGGCGAAAACAAACTTTATCCAATCAACTGGAGATAAATTTATGCTAAAAGTGCTTGACAATCGCTAACTCTCCTCCAGTAAAGCAACCGGCGACGTTCATAAAAGTGAAAATTTCCGCTAGTAAATGTGCAAACGTGAGCTTGTAATGAACGTTAAAAAATGTTCAACTTTATTAAACATATTTAGACTGTCGTGTCCCTTTTGTTGTGTTTCAACTGTAAGCTGTCGCTCTCTGTATGTTGAGTCAAACACCAATCAATCACAGACACAAAAAGCTAGCTAGCTAGCAAGGGTACATTAGCGGCTAATTAGCGATAGCCTCAACATTCGAGTCACAGAATGAAGATGGTGGAGCATGACTTTGGGCCATATCGAAAGTCTGACTGTCCTTAAAAGGCCGGTTATGACAGAGTATATTGATAAAACCAATTAAATTGTCAAAATATAAACAAATTGCTGTTGATAAAAAATTTTGTGATTGTTTTTATATTTTTTTTGCAATCAAAATTACAGATTTTGTGATGAAATGTTTGTAAGAAATTTTTACAATATTTGCGCTAATGTGACTTTTTATTACCTACGGTATCAATTACAGACTATAACTTGACATCAGGTAAGGCTGAGGCAACAGTTACTTAAACCCAAAGATTTTAACCAATTCTGAGAAAATTTGATCAAAATCAGAAAAAATATAGGGATCTGTTGATTTTGTGTGAATTTTGCAGATCTGTGAAAAACTGGAAGGACTTATTGATGTAATTTGGAGTTTAAAGGGCCACATAAAAAGCTATGGTGGGCCACATTTGGCCCGTGGACCTGGAGTTTGACACATGTGGATTAAAAGAAAGAAGGACGTAAGAATGGATGGACAGCTGGGGATAAAAAAAAATGTTTTAAAATGTGTAAAAATGATCTAATCTTCAGAAGTTTTATTGGTGTTCATAATATAAACCTGATATTTTGATGAGGATCCTGATAAAAGATCAAATCAGTTCTAGAAAAACCGCCAACTATAAACAAACAATTGATATTCAGTTCACCTCAAATGATTTCTCCCCACTATTATTAGACAAATAATGCATTTTGTCAGGAAATCCCTGGAACTTTTACTGTTTTATTGTCCGTTACAACAACACTGAGGGCTGATTGCACCTCCTGCACTTCTAATCAGCTAAACTCCAGAGTATTTTTAACAGCTACTGTGGGGGATTGGGCTTTCTATCCTAGCATATTTATCAGTGATTTGGTTCAATTCAACGTCTCAGAGAGACGCTCAGCCATATTTCAAACCTGTAAATCACAAACAGCTTGCCATTTATGAGCTCTCATCGGAGAAGACAGCACTCAGACACATGTGGTCTTTCATTCTGGGGTCTCTTGTGGTGGCCGTAAAGCTGCCAACAAAGATGACTGTGTTCACATCAGAAAACGCAACGGAGACAACCGCCCAAACATCACATCTGTCTGCATTCTGGGTCTGGATTCAGTCACCGCCGTGAACTCACTGATCCAAACGCAATGACATCAGGAATGAGGGGCGAAGCTAGCCGGAGTTGCAGCTGTCAAACACGTCTAAGAACAAACAGAGCAGGAGCTTCGTACGGGGCTCTCCGTTACTTAAAATGATGGATGGGAAGCAGCTTTACTTTGCACTCGTGTGCACATTTGCATGGTAAATAAAAGACTCACCACAAACCGAGGAAGACCCGTTCCACCGGCATTCCCCACGAAGATCCCAGAACTGGATTCGAAGGTCAGAGGTTGGGCGCTCCTCGTGAAGGCCACTTTGTGGTATTTCTCACAGTCCATGTAGAGACGGATCTAAAGGGACAGGACAACAGAAATGACAAGGAAAACTAGAAGCATTGAAAGACAAACTAAATGCTTACATACATTCAGTCAAAATATGACACAAAACAGCCATCAGACTGAAATGAATTTTGACTTTACCACACCAGATCCATTAGCAGGTTATTATTTCACTATAATGTATAAGCTGCTTGTTAAGCTGCTACCCCAGCGACCCTACCCCGGATAAGCAGAAGAAAATGGATGTAAGGATGGATGGATACATGGATATAATGTATAAAAAATACCAGCGAAACTGGTATTTTTCTTCAATATTAAGGAGTTATTTGCTTAAAACGAGCTCCTACATCTTGCTGAAAAGTTGCTTATGAGTTATTCAAATGTAATAATATATTTGCTCTAGAAACTAAACAAAAATACTTGGTAAGATTTTGTGTTATTGCACAAGAAGACAGAAACAATCACAGAAGTACTGAGACAGGAATACTTTCTATAGAAAGAAAATATCTTATGGAAGTCATAATTTGTAAATTAGGCACATCAGCTTCTATAGTAATTTTAAAAATTGTTTAACTTTTAAAATTGCGTGTGTAAGATGTGAACATAGAAAGTGTGTACTAGGAATCTGAAGAGCCACAATGCCTAAAAAATATATTCATCCTGTGGATGGTTTACACTTTTTATTGCTTTTATAAGTCAATCATGATCAACAAAATGTGTTGTTTTTTGTTTTACAAAAAAACTTTAATTTCAACTTATTTCTAAAAAATAATAATTCAATAAAAACATTTAAAATAAGATAAGCGACTGTGAGATTCACCATCTTTAACATAACTGACCTAATTCAACTGAGGTCCTACTAGTCAGTGAAAATAGTTTCAAAATAAGCGGAAAAAAACACTCCGCACAAATCAGAGAAATTATTATTGAAAAGTGCATGGATACAAAAAATCTCTAAAGTTTACTTTGTAAATTTGTTGTCATTTTATTGTTTATAATCGATTATTAAAAGCAGTAAAAAGGGTGAATACTTTTTGTAGGCATTGTAAATTAAAGCACAGCTGAACATTAGTCTGAACAAGTGTACTAGAAAAAGAGTTTCTTTTTCTCTGATATTTATTCATGAGAAACATTCAATGACTATTATTCTCACTGTGTTATTAAAAATTAAACCAGCTTGTGTTTTTTTTTTGGTTTCTAAGAAAAAACCCTCAAAGCCATTACCCAGAGTTTCACAGCTCAACAGAACAATGACTGTTTCAGTAAGAATACATTATATTTCTTGTGTCATAACAATAAAAAAAGCATAACTTTCATCGCTGATAAAGTAATTTATTTATGAAAAATCTCAAAGTCTCATTATTCCTCAGAGCTAAAGCGAAGCACAGTTCAGATATGACGTTGGATTAGTCGGATTATTCAACTAAAATGAAACGCGTTCTATTACTCACTCTGGTTCTTCTCTAATTTCCTTTCAGTTTGTTTTAAGTCTGAAGACAACAACGTGGACATTTTATGCTAAAAATATTGATATTCAGTCCAGGCACAAGAACTAAATACTACTTGATATACAGAAAACAGGACAAACTTTTGAACATGTGAGTTTTTATCCTCAGTGTTGTTAAAAAGGACACAAATCCGTCCCGCTCACCTCTGCTCCTTGCACAGTCAGGGTAAACCTCGCCCACCGTCCTGTCAGCTCCCCCATTTTGAAAGAGGCGGCCTCCCTGGTTCCACCTCTGGTTTCTGGGTCGGTGTAGTACAATATGACGTTCTGGGCGCCGTCTTCCACCTCTGACAGGGCGACACCTAGCTGCACGACCTTATCAACCAAAACAAAAAAAGGCATCAACCAGATGGTACTGATGGATCAATTACTGCAAACAGGAATCCTTGAAAAATAACAACTGCGTTTCCACAAACTATATAATTGTGCAAGTCGGAATTACAAAAATAAATCTACTTAATGGAAACATGGCAATTTATTAAAAAAAAGTTTTTTTCACTAAGATGAGTTGTATTTCCTGCGATGCCATATTAGGAATGTTGTAGAAACATTTCCAGAAAAGGAGGAGTAAATTTCTGCCAAAAAACTCTGAAATGTTGATATTAATAAAGAAACGTTGCAAATTTCTGAGTCTCAGAAGTAGAAAAGTTTTGACTTTTAGAGAATTGTGAAAATTTGCGAAAGCTTTTTTCTAGAAAATTTCAGAGATTAATCTTAAAATTCTGAGTGTTTTCTAGCATTGTTTTTTTTCCTTTTCAGGGTCAGAAATGTCTTGTTTTTTCTAGAAAATGTCTCAGATTTATCTCAAAATTCAGTTTTTTGGTGGAAATGTACTCCTTTATATCTACAACGGCCCTAAAACATTAATTTCACAAAATTGCGAGGGAAACATTTCTTTGCATCCCAACCAGATCTTGCTAATGTTGGAAATGATGGAGAAGATGACAGGAAGTGGTAGGAGAATGTCTCAGCATGGTTTCTATTGACCTATCAGGTGAATTTAATTGAATCTTGTATTTAATGGAAACACCACTTCTGTTGATTTGATTTTTTTTCAACATTAGCAGAAGATCAACAAGGTTTTCTGCACATTTGTAATAGAAAAGCAGCGACAGATAACGTCTCACTTTTTGATATGCGTCTGTGATGGCGAAAAGCACACCGCCGCGACGCGTGGTTGGTTTCGCCGTCACCGTGATGGCGAAGTCGTGATGGAACGGATCAGGGATGAACGACTTTGTGAGGCGGCCCACGTTTGCACCCGGGCCGAAGCTGTAGGCCGGGTAGCCCTCGAATCCGGTGACAAAGGAGACAGAGGGGGGCAGGGGAACGCCGATCAGCTCCGTCAGATCCAATGAGCTTTGAGAACCCCGGTCTGCCACAAAACAAACAGAAGAGGTGGAAAGTGTGTAAGCGGAGGAGAAAAAGAAAGCATTTGTTCTCCACTAGAGTTCAGAGGTCATCACCGGCCACCTTCAACCCAGAAGAAAACAAACTGGTCGACCAGAAAGCTACATGGAAACTGGCAGCTGCTACCTGGGAAAATGCTTAGAATGAAAGAGACTCCAGACAGCAGGAAGTGGAGTTTGTATTAGCAGTTTCTCATTACTGGGATTCACCCAGTGGTACCATTCACTCCAGACTGGGAAACATGCATTCATGCATGCTTCAACGTATAAGTGTAGCAGAAAACGACACAGTTTCCAGCTGGTCATTCAAAACTTAAAAAAAAAAATGTGATTATAAAAGAGGACAGATGCTTTTGGGTCTGTAAAGCCACACAGCCAAAAATTATAAGCAATTATTTGGGTTACTTTGTCTGTCATAAGAGAAAAAAATCAGGTTTTATTTATTAAGTCGTATTTTCACAATGATATCCAGTCATTCATAAATGCCAGTCTCAAACTAAACATTTAATTACTAAACTAAATAGTTATGCTAAATATTTAGCTTATAACTAAACAGTTATGCTAAATATTTAGCCTACGATCTAATTAGCAAGCTAAATATGACACTAAATATTAAGCTTCCCATTTAAGCATTTAATTTGGAACAAAATATTTAGTTTTCTAATTAAATATTTAATTTGGAGGTAAATATTAAGCTTACTAACTAAACAGTTAAATAGCAAGCTAAATATTTAGCTAAACCTTTAACCTACTAGCTAATTAGCAAATTAAGTATATCACTAAATGTTTAGCTTTCCATTTAAGAATTTAGCTTGGAAGAAAATGTTTAGCTTGTTAACTACATAGCTTGCTAATTAAATAGTTTGGAGCAAAATATTTAGTTTCCTAATGAAATATTTAATTTGTTTAATTTACTGCGACGGAGTATAAGGATTACCGTACGCTTAAAAAAAAATTTAAGAATAAAGATGTACGAGCATAAAGTCAAAATAATACAAGAATAAAGTTGTCAAAATGGCGGGAAGCGAAGCAGCCAAGAGATCGCCAGCAGCACTGAAACAACTTTTTTTGTTCGACATGCGTTAAGAATCTGTTGCTCTCCACAAGTCGAAGCTAAAAAGCAGAGCTGGGAGACAGAGGCCTTATAACACCCAGAACATTTTTTTTACTTTTAGTCACAAATTCAAAAAGCAAGTTGGAGCAAAAACAACGCAGCACATCACTAACAAACACTACACTAACAGGAGAATAACAGTCAATTTCTGCATAAAATCTACAGGGTTTTGCAAGAAAACAAGTCCAGGATCGATGGTCAGTGGAGAGTTTTCCCCTATCCTAAAAAACAACTAAGTTGTTCTTTAGTTTAATTGTAAAGATAGATGTTATATTATATGTGACATATCTTTCATATAGTTTCATAGGAACTTAAAAGACCCTTTAAAATATATATTGAAAATAGCTTTAGCTCATCTGAATATGTAGGATCCTGCACTATAAGAAAACAATATTTTTTGGGATGAAAAACTATTTTCAGTTGAAAACTCTTGAAAAATGAAGTGTGACGTAAAGGAACAATAAATTAAGCCGGTACTTGTGATGCTAAATATTATTTTGTGAGTTTTCGGTACTTTTATGTCTAAGTTGCAGGTCACTACAACAGGTGAAAAGAAAAAAAGAAGTTCTACTAACTAACTTGCTTTTGTTGTCAAATATAGGGAAAAAAACCTTTTAGAGTTTTTTTTAGAGTTTGACAATGAATGTGTTACTCCAAGTTCTCCTTTCTTTCTAGTGGTGCTAAATAATTGTTCCAGTTATTCTATGAATGATGAATAAACATTTTACCAGAGCGCTAACCTAGATGATTACTACGTCGCTTTGCTTGTTGGTAACCTGGTTGAAAGATTCGATAACAATACAACTTTTGGTTGAGTTACAAAAACGTAAAAAGCAAAGTTTGGCAAACGAGAAAGCACAAAAAAAAAGGATTCTGAATTCTGTCAACTTTGAAGGTAACAGAGAAAGCAGGAGCCAATCATAGCTTACAGCTCATTTTTCACTCATCAGTGATTTAATCCTTGTTTGGCATAAGTATCGCAGCTGGATATTTGACTCAAACACGACATATTTAAGTACAAGCTCATTTCCCTCCCACAGTTACTCGATCACACCAGAACATGCTCTCTAATCTCTCAGTCTGATCCAAACTTTTCCACTTCCATCTTCAGCACTTCTGACATTTGACATCATCAACATCACCCTATAAACTCCAACCAGTAGACAAAGAAGAGGTTTCCGTCTGTCCAATGCCATTTCATCACCTTCTCCGAAATTAACTGCTACAGATTATTTTTTCTCCTCATGAGTGTTTAAACAGGAGCTGCCGTTTTACTTTTAAACAAGCAGACAGGAATCTTCAATCACCTGGTTCTCCTTATAAGGAAGCCCATCTGAAACAATGGCCTGTTCTTCTGCATGTTATGCATTCTGGGCACCTGGAAAGCATTAGTCTGCATCACTGCACACATGCTGTGCAGTGGCAGCTCCTGAAAATGAGACTCACCGCATGGCGTGTGCCTGTCTGTGTGTAAAGTGTGTTATGAGGAGAAAAACATTGAAAAAGTGGTAAAGAGGCAGAAGGTAACATCACCAAGACTTTAACTTGAACTCTAAACAGATAAGTGTCTGTAGAGTTTTATCGGACTGTAATTTAAACTGTTCTGCTTTAAAAATGCAGCTTTTTGGGGGGGATTTTATTGAACAGTTTTTAGAAAACAAACTGCAAGAGACAACTTTTGTTGCAATTATAGCAGCAAGTATTTTGAGATACCAATTTAACATTTGCTGTTCTGAAGTTTCAAAATAGCTCAGTCTCTGAGAAACGGTTAAGTCTCGTCACAGATTCTCAAATGAATTTTGTCTGGGCTAATTAAAAACGTTAACGGGATTCGATCTGAATTTTTCGTTACAACACCAGAGGATTCAGGTCATGGGGGGACGGGATAGAAAGAAATCTGACTTTTTCAAAATGTTCTTGTATTTTCCCTCAAAATATTATTTTTTTCTAACCTTTCCCCCCTCTAATTTTAGACACTTAAAAATTAAGGGTAAGATGTTATCCCAAGAACTATTAAATATTTATTTTTTGCAAATATAAGCATCTTAAAACCCCTTGGAAGCTGAATGGCGTTAAGAAGATTATTCTGCTGATACGATAAAATTTATCTAAGCTCAAGCTGAAGTAGGAAATATTTTCCAGGTCCTCTTTGACCCACATCGGATTCCAAACACAAAATCCTGGAATCAGAAACTGGTGACTGGCTTCCTGGCAGCTTTGCTTCTTGGACACGAACTTTGCTCAATATTCTTCGCAGCCAAAGTGTGTCAGCTAGAATTCCCACTGCTCGGCTCGTCACTTCGAGCTCCGGCTCCTCGGTGTGACTTCACCACAGATGTTGCTCCTCTGGGTCGGACATGTCGCCTTGGAAACGGGGGCCGCTACCTCTGCGTTTGGCGAAGTTCTCACGACGCAGCAAGGGTCCGTCCCGTTTTATGTTTAACTAATGACATGTCAGCAAGTTGTAATCAAGGAATTTGGTGTTCTGGGATTTTATCCTCATCAAACTCAGGGCGTTGTCGCTGAAAAATAATCAGGCTTGGATGAATTTGTGCACCACCTGCACTGGAACACAACAAAAGAGGGTTACAGTAAAAAGCTCTCATGAAAGAGTTTGCTTTCATGGGATTAAGGCTGAAAAATCACTGAATGACTAAACCAGAATGATAAGGTGAACTCCCTTTTCCTGGGAAAAAGACTACTTGTTTGACCACCACTCGTTTTCTAATCATTTGACTACTAAATATGTCTATCATACAGGGTTTGGCAATAAATCAAAAACAACATATACTGCGGTAGAAACATATATCAATATCAACGTCCCATAGATCTCTGATCCAGAAAAAAAGCCAAAGTCAAACTCTCACAGCCAGCTAAGCAAAGTCGGTAGAATCAACTAACTTACTCACTCTTTGGTTACCTAGCAACGACTCCTTCACTCACTCTTTGGTTACCTAGCAACATCTTGTTAGAGTAACTTGCGCAGCGGCAGTTTCAGGTTTGACCACTATGCTTTGTAACTGCTTAAAAATAAACAACAGCGGGGAGAAAAAAGGAGAAAATGAGAAAATCAAACAGGAAGGGTCACATCGCTAGTTTGGCAGTATTCGAGACATCTAAAATAAAAAACTAATCAATTAGTATTGATTTCAACCAACATGAAATGCTCATGTTGCGATACGGTTTTCAGCCATATTGCCTCTACAGCACTGTGAATAAATCTTGAGCAATCCATCCTGAGCAAGGGGCAAAATATCTATCACAAAGACGATTTGTTCAGGTAAATTCAATACATTTCAAAATTAAAACAGTTTGACAGATAGAAATTAGTATTTTATCTGATTTAGTGGAAGCCCTACCAACAAGATAACTTACTGTATATTAGCTTAAAGCATCTGTAGCTGCTGCATCGCTCAGGCTACATTTGAGGAATTTGATGATTTTGTTGCTGGAATTTTTCTATTAATTAAACAAAGCGATACTCAAACTAAAACCTTTTTAAATTAACTGTAACTGAAGAGTGCCAATGATGTTTCATGAAGTGTTTGATGCATCAAAGTATGGGACATGTGTACAAGGTTGAAAGCAAATAGGAAAACAAGAATAGAGAACAACAAAACATGACTAGAGTGATGACAAAGTTGAGTTTCGTTGTTTCACTGCTGTATCTTAAAGAATATGTGATCCTCCACAAAAACATAAAATCTTACTAATATTTTTTGGTCTCACTTACTTGAGAGACCAAGTAAGTGACCAAGTTGGTGTTATAAGTTAACACCAACTTTCAAGTAACTTCAGCAAGAAAAAGGAGATGACTTTGGGTCAATAATTGGAAGCTTATTTCACTTACAACATGGGGAAAATGTCTTGTTATAAATTAAATAATATGCCATTTCCATCAATATTAAGGAATTATTGACTCCCATGTCTTGCTGAAAAGTTGGAAGTTAGTTTTGTCTTATTTCAAGTGCACTAAGATAAGACCAAAAACACTTGGTAAAAATTGGTGTTTTTGCAGTGAATTGTTGTTACTGTGACAAATGTGTCCTTTTGAGGTTATAAATCAGATTAGAGGTTGGGCTAAAACATCAACATTTTCACACAAAAAAAAGTATTTTTGTTTGTCCACATGAATACCGAAGGATGAAATTTTCTCAAACATGTTTCTCAAGTGTCTTTCAGCTTGGTATATCAATGAAACGGATCACCGTTTGACTGGTAGAGGACAGGATATGCTGACAGTAACGAATGGGGGAAGTTGTAGACAAACTGCTAAGACCACACAGCGAGGGTATTTAAATTGTAAATGTATATTTGCATGAGTGAGACCTCATTCAGCACAAAGCTGCTGTGTTTGAACTGAGCTTAGGTGCCAAGCCTGGAAGAGTCCAAAGGAAAGGACAGGAAAAAACCCATCAGACATGAAGTCATTTGGATCTGGCTGGTGCCATCAACTAAAATACTTCAATACTTTTTGTGAGCACTCAGAAGAAACCTGAAGCTTTTTATACACTTCCTTCATATTCTAAAAGAAAATACAAAAAGTATGCTACGTGACAAATTCTCTTAATTTTCAGAATCATGCAATGGACTGCATTTCTGTTCAATTAATCTAGGCTCAATGCAAATTTTCACCATAAAAACTGACACACTAACATTAGGGATAAGCTAAATTCTGGTTCGTCTCAAACGATTTGCCAGTCAAGCACTTGTCAGGGCAACACTCTTGTGTACACAGAAACAGAAACACATGCAGAAATTGGGTTCAAGCCAGCCTGCTACCAGATTTGCTGAATTCAATGCAGCTTTTTGGAAAGGTTTTTTTATCTAAAACAGATAGCCTGTGGTCTATATTGCCTCTATTTACTGATCCCAGAGGGGAAGAAGATTACATGGTGTTGCAAGCACCTAGCTGCTGCAAGCGAACCACATGAGCCACACATGAGGACGGGGTTTGCTGTGGGAAAATGTCTCCTACTGTTTCCAATCTTGGTTGCCATAAATACAGTAAAAAACAAAAACCAAGGATTCACATCATCATCTGTCAGCTCATCCGTCTACTCCTCTGCATTACAGTCTATCTGTTCAACCATCATGGTAATGTTCTTTCAATATATTCCTGCATAGGCCATAAGAGGAAGAGTTACAAAGGAGTCCTTCATATGCTAGAAGATGCAAACAGAGGTGAGGAGCTGCATGGGGTAGTTGCTCCATGCAGCTTTAAAATTCAGCAGCTGCATAAGAGGAGTCTGTTCTCCACCTGCTTAATGTATGAAAATGTCATCATGGTTAGGAAGTTGGCTCAATGTAAAAAGGTGGCGGGATTCTTAGAAGCGAGTTAACTGTGAGCCTCTTAAACACGTCGTCCTCCATCTTTATTGGCAGCAGTACAACCTCACACTGAAAAAAATTAGAAAACCTTTTAATTTTTGTACATTTTTAAAATAAAATCAGAAAATTTCAAAGTCAATAACCCCCTAACTACTCCTTCCAAATCAAAACATTTTACTTCCACCATGTCTAGGTAATTTAAAATAATCATATTTTATTTCTACTTTGCTTTAAGTTGTTCAGAGTTTCATTTAGTTTCACTGAAGTATAAGATAGAGAAAGCTATTTAAATTGCCAAGAGAAAATTTATATAGTTATTACAGGGGTACAAATATTGGTGAAGCACACAATTGAAAGTAAAATTTATTTCTTAGCATATTTTTCTGCTCACTGAATAAATGTAGTGGAAGGTTTTTTTTTAATGATATTTATTTTTATTTGACCAGAGTCATGCTGCTGTATGTTCTAGAAAGAAATGTCTTTTATTCCTTGAAGTTCCAACAGAGCTTTAAATCTGCCAAATCTCAGCTTGATTTGTGAGTGTCAGGAAATCAGCTGAAATACTGACAGAACCACAAAGTAGAAACAGCTTTTTCAGCATTTGGCTGTCAACAAGTTGTAAGATCTTTTACGCAAACATAAATAAATTAGGTAATGCACCATTAATTATGTTGAAATGTGAAATACACGTCTCCACTTCTTTGACAAAGCCAGAATTTTTGCTCGAACGGCGTTTACTACAAAAACAGTAGGCGATTAGAAACCTTTATTTCGTCCCTTTCCTTTGAAAATTTTGGTCACCACACAATTATTGTATTTATTGACAGAATGGTTTCACAAAGGCACTCAATGCAGCTGCAAAACATGAGTCATAACAAAGTTAAATAATAACCAACTCCAGAACGACAGAAAATCCTGTCTGCATTAAAGTGCCTCAACGCGCGACATCTCCACCAATCACATCCAAACTTGGCATGAGGGATTTCTTACATCTCTACTCTGTGATAAATCACATTCCTGGCCTTTCTGCAGCACTGACAAAGTAAAAGTGGGCTTCACATCCTCAGTTAACCCCTGCTAATGGCTTTGGTCACAAACGGCAAAAACTAAAAAAAACCCTCCAGCATTGTGAGGAGTCTGATTGTTCTGGAATGTGTTGTTAATGCTCAATACTGGAAAGTAAATAAATAAAACTTGAAGCAATTACGCTTAGCATTAAGGGAAATGAATCCCAAGAGTTGAATGTTTTCAGGGAAATTCCAGAGGAATGAAAATACTACTTTTTGTTTTTACCCTGAAAATAAACCCAACCCAACTAGACCTACAACATGGCAACAGTCTAATGGTAACACAGGAACTTGCAGACCTGTTAGCTATTAGCTATCAGCCTGGCCTTGTAACAAAAAGAAAGTCTGGATCAGAGTTTGATACAAATCAAGAAGAGAAAGAAAATGTGGAAGGAGATACTTTGGTTAAATGAGACAAATTTCAAACTTTATGGTCTGTATACAGAATGCTATGTAGGGATGAAAACCAACATTTTGAACAAATCACTGCTCTGGTGAAACATGGAAGTGACAGCATCATGCTCTGGGAATGTTTACAGCTGAGAATCCTTCAACAACCAAACATTGTCCCTCTCCTGCAATTAACTTATTTTTCATGAACATATAAAAAGTATTCCTAGTTTTTCTCTTTTTATTGTGACACATTTTTGCATAAAAAACTAAAACAACAGGAATCCTATTCCTTTAGTCACAATTATACACTATTTTGTGTTTCTTAATTGCCAAGCAATCCAAATTAATCACAAAAATATTGTAGCATAAAGAAACATAAAACAGTTAAGAGTCTAAATGCAAACAGCTGAAACATCTGAACCCCCAGTGGATCCATTTCTGATCAAAATGTAATGTTCTACTCCCAGCAAAATGATGTAATGCATAACATCTAATTACTCTTCATGCCAGCCACAGTGTCAAAACCTCCCAACAGCCGATGTGAAGAGATGGTACTCATTACTGCAGAGGTTTCGTGCCGTGGTTGTAATTCTGTTTGGCCGTGATAAGAACTTTCCACCACTTCTACAACAACAGGCAGAATAGTTGCCAAATTAGTGACTTCATAATTGCACAATTGAGCCATATATATGTTTTTGCTTCTTCTTTATGCATCAAGAAATGACTGCGACATAGGAGTGGACTGCAGAGCCGAGTTGTAAGATTTGGTGTGAAAGTACAAAATGTTCCCACCAAACCATCCAGTTCCACTTGGCAGATTATTTCCTCTTGCTACAAGTTATAAGTAAAACCTATGATTTAAGTCAATTATAGGTTTTTATTTTGTGTTGAGTTCCTTTCCAACAGTCGTCAAAGAGGTATATGAAAGATGCGACAGGTTACAATATAGTGGTGCAGAGTGATCTTTGGAGAAAATGACGTTATATTTCTGTGAATTAAGACTGAATCTGATAGTGGAGGTGCATAAACTACCCCTACACATAGAAAAAGTTCAGCAGATTCTAAACATCCAATTGTAGATTTGATATCTGTGGTGGAAGAATTGTGGAGGGGAAAATATTTTTTTTAACCCTAAACACATGATATGTTTTTGTCTTAAATTTATAGATACTTTTCTGCCTACAAATGTGAAATATCTGGACTCAGAATTCTGGAATTTAAAATTTGGAAGAAGTTCATAATCAAAGCTTGCCAATCACCAGCTGAGACAGTATCTTATGCAGTTTGGTCGAACGGCTGCCACATGACTAATCACAACTTTCACTAAACACAATTTATGCTAACTTTCATTTGCTTTGTCAGAACAATCTTGCTTGTAGATCTTTGTTGAATTCCACCACTATGGTAACCTCTAGAGCAACACTTCATAAAAATGAAGCCATCTTTAAAATGCATCTCCTTGAGATCCTCTAAGATTGGCCTGCACACACAATGGGAGCTTTATGTGTTACAGGTAAAGTGATGTCTAAAATAGGGTGAAGGGGGCTGGGTGGTGAGTTCAGGGCATTCTTGTATTTCATCCAACTTTCGCTTCAGAGGCAGTCTACAGTTTCTCAGTGAGACCGATCTGCTTCTTCTGTGTTGGTGGCCTTAGACATTACCTTTAATAAATGCTGATGTAGACAGTGGGAACATGTTTGTGTAAATGTGAACTTTGATTAATTTCTTATGTGAAAATAATCAAGCTTATCTTTCAGGTACAACACTAGAACACTGAAAATCTTAAATGTGATGTAATTCGACTGCTGATGAAGAAACTTGTTCTCGCAAATTACAGGTTGTCTCCCAAGTGGATTTTATGAAATTGCCTCTTTAGAAAAACAAAATATTTTAAAGGTGATTTATTATGCTTTCCTGAAGAGGTCAGATTAGGTCTGTGGGCTATACAAAACATTTTTATTACATTTTATGCACAAAATCATTTGTAGATAATGTGATTTCAGCCTGCTCAGTTCTATGTCAGAATAAGCTGCTTCAAGGCCTCTGTCACTTTAAATCCTAAGCTGCTGCTGGCCACATCCCCCAACTCAACCCTTACACTCGCACATGAAAATGGTGCCGCAATTATACAATTGTACATCTTTGAAAAGCAGAAGTGGAGCCTCCTGCACAACCAACAAGAATGCAACAAGCGGTTTCTGGAATCTAAATCAACAACAAAACATTTTTCTTTTCCAGCAGCCATTGGACAGTACGTACAGTGGTAAAACCAGCTGACTAAACATGCCGCAGCTCAGCTGGGGTTGCTAGGCGATAGGCTGGGCTTCACTGGTGTTGCTAGGTAACGGGAAGTGCCTGCTGATTTGCTAAGATACATTCCGGAGGTTTTTGAAACAGGTTATTTTACAGACACAGAAAAGATCAACTTATTACTAAAAAGTATTTGTTATTTGAGGGTTAGTAATGTCTTCAGGTGCTTACAGATACCACAGATTCTGAATATTAGATGAAAGTCTGAGGTCATGACTCCTGTTTTAATTTCACAAGATGCCTGCATATTTAGGATCGTTGCGAAAAAATATTTAATACACTTACCAGCAGCACCAAAAACAAACCGTAAACTGTAAAGATACAGCTTTTGCTGTATCTGCTATTAAATTGTGGGACGATCTTCCCCTGCATGTCAAAACCTAACTTGAATATCATTCACCATCACATTTTATCATCTTCCAAAGCAGCTCGACTCTTGTGCACATCCTCCGGCTCTAAGCTGGGGTTTACGGGAGTGCTCTTGTAGATTTATGAGGGTTAAATGGCTCCAGGTGTCTCGGTTGACCGTGAAACAGAAGGGCTTATGAGGACTTTCTAAAGAAAACATTCTAAGTGTTGCGTCAAGGAGGGAAGGGCTGCTGTAAAGTCATGCAGAATAACCTTCAAGTGTTATCCATTTGCCATAATAAAATAAAACTCAACTTTATGTAAAAACAGATGGTCTAATAACCTACAGAGAAGTTTTAATCTGCCCTGAAGAGGCTCCAGAAGAGAAAGTTTACTGCTATGTTTTTTCCTGGCAGATCTGAGGCTGAGGGCGAAAAGCCAAATAGTTCAGGCGGTCAGGTTAGTGGTGCCAAGTGGTTCCTCCTGCCCACCTTAACTAAAACACTGTTCAAAGCCTCTCCAGGATTCACATTTGCCTTCCTAAAGCATGCCTCTCAGCAGGCCACGGCAGCAACAGGACAATATCACCTTTGTAAGACAAAATATTTCAATTTTTTCCTCCTTTTTTAACTCTGAAGACGTCATTAAGAGACCCTGATACCGACGTTATCCTTGACAAAATCTGTGTCACCTGCATCGGCAAAGTTTTCATCTCGTTTTCTGGAGGAGCTATGCTGCATTCACGCAGTCTTAATTTGAAATGTGTGGCACTTCTGGGCCATACAGAAGTGCCCCAGAAGTTAAAATTAACACCTACAAGCCAATTAACACCACTGAGCCTTGACTGGGAGGTGTTAATTTGAGCTTTTGGATAAATGGAGACGAGTATTATAGAGATATTCTGCGTCTGTCAGTGTCTCGGTACAAGAGTGCATTAGGGTGATTGTAGGTAGAAAACAAAACAAAGGAGGAGTAAATTTCCACCAAGGATCTCAGACATTTTTCTGAAAAAAAAAAAAAACGGGGGGGAAAAAAAACTAGAAATTTTTAAGTTTGAAAAGTCAAAACATTTTCACCTTTTGAAACTTTCCAAACAAATGGCGTGGACTCCATGACCTTTTTCTGGACACAATGAATAAATTACCTCATCTTAAGGTGCCAGACCTGTTCATAAAGTCTCATATTTCCTTTAACAGATTGCCAAGTAAGACATTACCTTCTCATTTACTGGCTTCAGATACTCCATTTAATCTACCAGATGGATAATAAAACAAGTAGAACTTTAATTATTGCTAAAAAAATACCACAAGAGGTTCAAACACTCTGATTTTACTCTAAATAATCTGCCCCCTTAGTAAGTCATTATTCTTTTTCAGAAGCATATTAAATACTGCGATGGGATGATGAAAAAATAAAAAGCACAAATGGTTTTTGCATCTTTTCTAAAGCTGTTTCTTGTGTCACCTTTAAGTAAATTAACAGAACCAAAGTTGAAAGAGGCCATCCACAAAGGTCAGATGTCACGAGGCTGTGCAAACAATCTTGTTTTTGCTCACACCAAGCCATGTTTAACCAGCTGTAGGGCCCAAAGTGTCAAAAGGATCATGGCCTACAGTTCAGCAGAACCGGTCCATTGTTCAGGGTACATTACAATCCAATGAAGTTTAAAAACCTTTCAAGTTAGACCTTGGAACCAAAGCTAAGGGTTTGTATTTTAAAGTGTGGATAAAAACCTGAGCCAAGAACTGAAAGACCACCATGGTGTGCTGTGATTTTTAAAAAGTAACGGAAAAAGAAAAAATAAACTCAGGTGTAACTGACAGATGAACACAGCTTATCAAGTCACACGCAAAAAAAATCCCTTTTAAATAATTTTTCTTGGGCAGCAGAAAGTTTGCCATATTTGCTTTCATCACAGCGACGAAAGCTCCTGAAACTTATCCCAAGTGTTTCTGCAGAGACAGGGGAGGATCTGAGTAATACCATCTGTTTGGCTCCACACTCTGAGAGGTTTGCCTCAGTTGAAGACCGGGATCGGGGCCAAAACACTGGCTGCTCGGTCCATTCACCAACTCAAATGGGACGCCACTTGATTGTCAGTGTTTAAAGAGGCTTAACCAGCCTGGACGACCCAGGTGAGGGTGACTTGTACAACCAAAGTGATCGTTTTTTTTAGAGCCTCTAAAGAGGACTAATGGACAGAGAATTTTGTGTTATCTATACACGCAAGGATAAAAGACCAACAAAAACCTTTAAGCATCCCAAAGTTGCCCATCAGCCTTGGGCTTGTTACAGATTCAGTTTGTAGTGGAAAATAAAAGTAAGAATGCTTTCATCTGGATCAAAGTGGAGGCGTTAAAGTGTCTTGTTCAGACAGGGTGACAGGATGAAGCAACAGACATATGGAGAAGTGGAACTCTAAGAAGCCTGTGTTGGGGAAAAAACAAAAAAGGGAGTTCAACTAAAAGGCGAATATCTCAAATTACTGGTCCATCTCTGTTCAGACTCTCACCTGTGGTCCAGAGATGGGAGGAATGGTGGATACACAGGCCTCTGATGAGTTTCCTCCTCCAGGTGGTTTGGCCTCTGCTTCAGAGATAAGCTGCGAAGCCACTGGAGTCATTCAGGATGTCTCTCTTTGGAGGGGTTTTCCCTTCATGACAGCATGAAGACCCAGAACTGACTGGAGTTCAACTCTCAAAAATGTACTTCTTAAAGCACATGTGTGCACAAGGCCCGGGGGCCAAATCTGGTCTTCCAGAGCTTTTAATGTGGCCCTCAAGACTCCAGAGGTATTGCATGAATATAACCTTCAAGATAACAGTTGTGTGCTTAAATATTGTTAGATTAATCAAATCAAAGTGGGTTTTATCTGTTTACTGCCAAATTACATTAGCCAATAATTAGTTTTACTGCGGTCACAAAAATTAATGCAAAATCAACAAAATTCATCATTTTTTGTGCTTGTGCACAACAGAGTTAATTGCTAATTTTCCAGAAAAATGGTCAAAAACATTGGTTTTAAGTGATGCCAACTCCCACCTGCAGGTGGCAGTATATTTTACTTCTAAACATATTTGCAAGTAATAGAAAGTCACATTTATTATCATACCTAAGTGCAAATATTGCAACATTTCTTGCAGATATTTCTAAATTAGCACCAAAAACATTTAGATTTTCATGGCAAAAAATCCAAAATAAAATTGAGAAATTATGGAGGGACTGATTGACATGAAAAGATGTTCAATATTATTTAATTTTAAGAAGAACTTATCAGATGCAGAAATAGTTCTAACCGTTTTTTTATCGGGTTTATTGACACATTATGGCATAACCGGCCATTTAAGAACAGCCGTGATCTTAATGTGGCACAAAATGAAAACAAGTTTGATGCCCCTTGTCTTAAAGGGATCCACAATCTAACAATAGACTTTATTTGAGAAATATTTCAGTTGTAAAAGCTGATTAGTTTTTAGAAATTTATATCAAATGCCATCTGGATGTAGCCATGTTGTTTATCCTGCACAGATAACGCCCACTAGATGCTACAGGCTAGCTCCGTTCACCCAGGATGGTAACCTTTGGATTGTGACAAAGACTGAAAAGTGCTTCATTGTCACTTTAAAGATCCATTCATTATATTCAAAATGGCAAAAAAAGAGCTTAGCTAAAAATTGCTTGTAAGACCTCTAGCTGTATCTGCAGCAGATGGGTGGTTTTACAAATATCCATCTGCTTTTTAGTTTTTGTGTAAAGAAAACCCAACAATTTTAATAGAAAATAGTAGTTACATATAACTGGCAAAAGTGTAGAGAACACCCACTTTTGGGTGTTCACCTGTCTCACAAACCTCTGCAATGTAAATAAATGGAAAAAGATTCAAGATTAAATTAAATTTTCAAGATAATTCATCACTTTGACCGACAATATAACTGCTTCCTGTCTAAACTTTGCTCTAAACTTCCATTTAAGATGCATTTTCAAGTAAAACCTTAATATTTTACCAATTGCCACATTAGATTCCTTGCAATATGAGAGCCTGAAAACACTTAAATCCCACACATGAATGTTTCCCATCACATGAGCTGATTAATAAAAACATGCAGTCGTGTACAGAAGGAGTTGTGTGATTTACAGAGCTAATGCTGAAGTAATTTGAACCAAAAGAAAAATTTTACAGCTCAGTGATTCATTCAGCTGGTGTAACTATCAGTGTGAGTTTCTGCATGGGGGTTAAAGGCTTCCAGATTTGGAAGTTGGCTTCTCTTGTTGCAAACAGAAGCTCTTAAAAAAAAAAGAGAAGAGGATTATGCAGGTAGCTGTCCGTGAAACTCCTCTACTGGTGCTTTGACAGACTAAGTCTGTTGAAATGTTTATTTTATATTTATTTTTAATATGCTAAAAGAAACCTTTGTCAACTTTGTGCGGCAGTGCCATTTATATAAATGATCTCCAGATCTGTTCCAACTCAAATTGCTTCCAGCCTTTTATGTGCTCAGTATGTAACGTTTTTAAATAAATAAGTGTGAACGCCAATACTTTGTCATGATAATCCTTACAAATTGGTAACACATGTTTGGAAGACAAAACCACCTGCTTGGGAAGTACCGGTGAAGGCATTGGGCTGACGGTAAAAATCAAGACAGTTTGTATGCGATCATAAACATCAAAGGATGTTCGGGTTTTCCAGAGATTCTTTCTGCCAGACCAAAATGAGAGCATTCACTATACACAGAAGCCCACTATAGAGTGAGTGATGCGTTTTGTAGAGCAATTCATATTTTAGTGGTTTATTTTTCATCTAGAAAGTGCATAGAACACTAGCTTTGCTCACATTACTATAGTCAAAAATGCTCATCCTAAAAGCTAACACAGGCTAATGCTAACATATGTGTTAGAATTAGCAGCTATCACATGGTCATAACTAGAAATGCTACATAACAACAAAGCATGAAAAAACTATTCATAATTACCCTTTTGTTTTTGATACTAACATGTGCATGTTTTCAGTATCAGCTAGCACAAGGCTATCATTTTCCAGGACCAGAAATGCTAAATATCTACAAAGTATGAAAAAATAATTACAACTATTGTACTGTTTCTTAAGCTAACATGTATGTGTTAGCATTATCAGCTAGCACAAGGTCTTGATGATTCTCACTCTTTGTAGCTGTCGACAAATAGTATTTTATTCCTCAATATTGCATAGAAACCACCTATTTTAAAAGTAGTATGTCAAAAGATATGAGGCAACACAGACAAAAATAAAGAGCTTTTGCTCAGTGGCGGTTCTTGATATGGGCAACATGGGCAACTGTCTTCAGTTTGGGCCATCTTGTGTGCCCCAAACTGAAGGGAAAGGACACAACACAGCTAATAGTAGCTTGAGCAGCGTCAACAGCCAGATATTTTAATTACCACATCTGTTCAAGCATAAATTTTATGGAAATATGGCTTCAGAATAAAAATGTGAGTCAGAACTGAAGCAGAAATTGCAATGCTAACTCAAATTCTGTCAGAATCTTGATGTTTTCAATTACAATTTGTGTCACTACCAGTAAATTATCGGCTGTGGTGTATTACAGGCAGACTGAGCTGTATGTAAAGAGCTTTTAAATCCCTCCCTGGGGTTCTGGTTTGTGAGGGCTCCAAGTTACTCCCCTCAACCAGCTCAATGAAAACAGAAATCTTCAACTTATGAACTGAAATTTTAGTTGATACTTCTTTAATCTTGGGTGAGCATTGTGTTATATAGCAAGACTTGAGTTCATCGTTGTGTCAACAGTCTTTTTGCTGTGTTACGGACTGCCCTCACTCCACTTTTCTGGTTAAACTTCAACTAAATTTGAACTAATTTGCTTATTACAGATGTTGAGGTACAAAAGAGCACAAAGTGATTAAAGTAGATGTTCTTAAATCTATGAGTGGGCCATGTCTTTAGCATGGGAAACTTCATAGGAAACAATTACTCATGACACCCAACCAAAACCATCTGAGGTTTCTCTGTTTGCTCACTAAGCACAAGATAAGCACTTCTGCACAAAAACCTCAAGCAAGCAATAAGTGACCATAACTGGTTACAACTCTTAAAAGTTTCAGATTCACTGAATCTGCAGTATAAATCTGGTTTCTCTGTGCTAAGATAAGCTTTTTATCTAACATTTAGCTCATGTTAAACAACAAATGAAAACCAAAGTGGTTTCCCAGTTTGTTTTAAATTGCTGAGGAGAAAGTTGGAGCAAAGTTCTCAATTTGCTGCCAGTGTGAGAGTTTTAAGAGGCAGCGCTGCTTGCTGAATAAGTAAAAGTTTCCTCAGACAAGCACATTCTCCCAAAGTATCGGTTCACTTCTCCCACCAGGTCAAAAACTAGACGATAAAGAGACATTGCTTAAACAAAAACAGGGCCAAACTCCCGATGTGTAGATTTGGCTTAATTTAGTCTGAAACAACTGATGCAAAAAAAAAAAAAAAATTCCAAAGAAAATTTTGGGACGACTGCACAAAAACCTGGTGGCAACCGAAATCTGTTGGCATTTTTACAAATATCTAATCAGAAAACAAACTGTCTGCAGCTGTGTATGGTTTAAAAATGCCCTCTAGCAGAGGCACTGCTCAGCCTGCCAGAGAAAACACACAATTACACAAACATTTCAATCTTGCGTTTAATTTAAGACCCTATTCGCCTGATACAGCCGTCCTGCTGCCCACCACGTTTTTCCATAAAAGACCTTCGCTTATTGCCAGGCTTCATCCCGTTATATGCGTAAACACCTCATCTATGACGTGAATGGTGTTTTAGAACATAATACAATGGCCTGGATTAAGTGGTCATCATCTAGCAAACACCAGTATTATTCAACATGGAAAAAATGTGCAAAGTTATTTGTCTCTTGCTGGTTTATTGATCATTATTCTGACATAAACAATGGAGCACGTCTCCCGTCTGAGTGAAGCTGATCCCCCAGACATTTCGGTGTCAACCGTTTGTGCCGCTATCATTTTAAAGATGTCGATGTTTCCAGAGGTCATGGAAGCACAACAAGAACCCCAACACGTACAAATCCAACAAAATTGGTGTCAATCAACTGTGCTGTGTTTATGCTGCTTTTGCTTGGAAGATATTAATGAAAGTTTTAAAGTCAAAAAGCCAACCTGTAACTCAACATAAAAAACCCCAACAAACTAAATAGCTTGAAGTAAAATAACAAACAAACAAAAAGCAGCACAATTAGAAATTTTTGCTGCACAAACCCAGCAGAAATGATTGATGATTTTGTACATGTGAGGTGACTGGTTGACCTCTGGAAACTTTTTTTTTTTAAATATCTTGAAAATGCTAGTGGCAATAAACAAAACCTTTTATTTCACAAACGTAGCACATTAACGCCAATTTGGTTTGATTTTGTAAAAATGGGGGGCTGGTTGAATTCTTGAAACTTTTTTTATTAATATTTTTAAACGACAGCAGCACAAATTGAACATTTTTGCTGCACAAGCCAGCACAATTGATGGACACCAATTTCATTTGATTTGAAATGGTGGGGTGGACTAGTTGAACCTCTGACCGCTTCTGGGTCAGAAGGAGACGGCAAGGATTCAGGTGTGTGACGGATACACAGAGAAACCAATGAATTACAGCCTGATTGTGAAGAGAGAGAGTGCGTGTGTCATCTTTCTTTCTGTCTACTGTAGTTCTTGAAATACTTTAATGTGGAATGGAAACCGTAGAGTATTTCTAGAACAATGCAATCAGTCATTGGTGTTTTTCAACTAAAGCCAGTGAGCTTCAGCAGAGCATCCAATCACACATCATTATTCCTCTGATAGACAAAATGTCTCCAAGTCCTTTTCTGGTTTTATTCTCTATTTGGCTGAGAGTTACAGTTCAAGGCTGCAGTTTGCTGCATATTTACATTTTAATTCTCTTCCACAGAAACTCCAATGGGATCCATTTGGGTCTCTGATGTTGTGCAGAAGACAAACTAATCAGCTTGCATAACAACAGTTCTATACTGACTGTAAAAGGCATGTTATGGTGTAAACATGTTTCACCAAAGTAGTTTAACACAACCCTGTTAAAATGCATGACTTGTGTGGCAAAAAATAAATAATTTCAAAACATTTTTCTGCTTTTGAATAACACAATAATTCAATTAAATTCGTTATAATTTGCACTTATAGTTTGTCAAAACACCTTTTGAACAAGGTATAGTTTTTACAAACTAGTGCAGCCGTTTAGTATCTCAAAAGCTAATCGTACCTGAACAACAAATCCATAGATAGTAATAAGTACGTTTTACATTCCCGACTCCAACGTCTACGTCTGTTTTTCCAGCCAAAACAACAGACAGGAGCGGCAAAAGCAAAGGAAGTGGATTAGAAGTGCCTGCCAACAGCCGATTGTGTCATCCAGGACATTTTGAGCTGTTAGCATGTAATAACAGTCATAATATTGTCATAAATTAACAGTCTTCAGATTTCTTCAATGACTCTTTGAAAATACGTCAATAGTGTGAGTTACTAACTAAAATCTAAATGATCCATTTAGATTTTATCTAAAATCTGAATGGACCATTTAGATTGGACCATTAAACTCCATTTAGATTTTTAAATGGAAATAATTTTCAAAAATATATTTAAAGTTACACTTCAAATCGACAAAATTTTACCAAGTATTTTTGTCTAGTTTCTTGTCTAAACATCTTAGTATACCGTACTTGAATTAAAACAAAACCAATCTTTATGTAACTTTTCAGCAAGACGTACGAGCTCTTTTTAAGCCAACAATTCCTTAATATTGTTGAAAAACCATTGGTTTTACTGGCAGATTATTTCACTTAAATAATTTTTCCCATGTTGAAAATTAGTTTTGCTGTATTTCAAGTGTACTAAGATATTTGTGCTAGAGACTAGACAAAAATATGTGGTAAGATTTTGTGTTTTTTGCAGTGTAAAAATGATCTCCACAACAAGTTTGACAATTTTATCCCTTCAATCACTGTTTTAAAACTTGTATTTAAAGATTTTGACTGAGGTTCAACTCTCTGGTAAAGCTACAAACGAGACTAAGCAGTGAATGTTGGCTGTAAAGGAGGTGAAGAGGGAAATCAGACAGACGTTTGTTGACGTTTATCTGCCAGCTGTGGTGAAACAATGAGGAAAATTAAGACCAGGCTGTAAATTAACTTATTGCTGAGACGTTGGGGAAATGCATCGGCAGCGTGCTCACGAACCACAGCTGCAGGCCAGCTGACAGTACACATAAGACAGCCTGCATTAGTAATCCCACCTGCCAGTTTGAAGAGAAAAACCCTGATTCCCCCACGGATGATTCCTGTCATCCACATATCAGCGCCGATTCCTCTAATAAGAAGAAAAGTCATCCACAGCTTTCTGTCGCAGTCAAATATCGATCTAATATCAGGAAAGATACGACAAACAAAAAAAATCTTCAATTAAGAGACTGAGTTTCTGTGGTGAAAAATTTAAACTTGAGACTTTGTTTGTTCTGCTGACTTCCAGAAGTCGTCCATCACAGAGACGGGAGACGCAGCTCCAAACTGCATCGCAGCAAACTGTGAGGAGCTCAAAGGTCAAAGGTTAAAGGTTCTGTTGTGTGGGCAACGACCTTATGACCCAGCTCAGTCGGGAAACTCAAGGTAGTCAGGTGTGAAACTAAAGTTAAGGCTTTCTGTGGAAACAAAAGGCACAAAATAAAGACAAAGGAAAGAAAGAGTGATCAATAAATAATCTGGACAAGAACAAAAGATCTTCCTTCCAACCGTAATGGAAATTAACTCCAACTGGTGTGAATAAGCAGAAGATTTGGATGTGCTGCTGAATGGAAACTAATATAAACATAAACACTTCACAGCATTTACTGAAGCAGAACTTTATGACTCTTTAGTAGACACTCAGATCACAGCCTACTCTGCAAAAAATGGACCTGAAACTGAGCACTTTTTTATACAAGTAATGCGGCTGCAATACTAAACTTTCACCTCTTGAACACTTGGCTCCATTTGAAGCTGCAAAGAACTGATTTAAAAAAAAATAAAAAACAAGTTCCATATCTTAAGGTTTGAAACCATCAGGTGATTTTTCATCCCATAAATGCTCGCATTTTGACAAATATATTGCTTATCGCCATGGGACTGTTTCAGAAAACAAGCTGATTCCTGAGGGATTAATCAGTTCAGACAAGAAAGGATTTGGTAGGACAATAAAATAGTTAACTGATACAGCAACTACAACCGTTTGTGAATAGATGAAATCCAAAAACACCCGACACTTATTTCAGAAGAAACTAGACCAAAAACACTTGGTAAGGTTTTGTTTTTGCAGTGCTTCATTTTGTTGCACAACTGATTTCTTGACTTTTCTTGGCTTTTGCGGCTCCTGATCTGAAACTCTGTTTTCTAAGAAGTGTGGTTAATCATCAATTTATGATTTAACGAAAGGGTTATTATATGGCCACAGAAATGTGTCGAAATCATGATTTTAAACATACTTTTGATTTCTAGATTATCTTTAAAATTGTTTGCTCTCATTCCCTCCCCTTCAGTCTTCACTCAGCAGTACTTTGCCTTTTGACACATTTCCCCCCAGATGCATTGTTCCAGCTGGCCTGGGACTTATTTCTCTCTCAGCAGGCATTTGATCACGAACGAAAACACTGGATGAATGGCAGCAAAGCAAAAGAATGTCACAAGATCAAATCTATAACCAGTTTTTCTTTAAGGAGGAATGTATATGTGCAGCAAATTCACAGCTTGGAAACAGAATGCTTATTGTGGAAAGGAAACCCTCAAAAGATCGGGAACGTTGGTTGGATTACTCATCTCAGAGTAAGGAATACCAGCGCCACGTTTAAGCTACTGGTATCTTTTTATGTCTGTAAAGAATCTTTTTAATCAGCAATTTTGTTGTTTTTATAGAAAAAACACATGATTTAAAGCCATAGTCTGTCACTGCAAAACCACAAAATCTTACCAAGTATCTTGGTCTAATTTGTAGTGCAAACATCTTAGTACAAAACAAGACAAAACTAACTTACCCATAACCTTTCAACAAGATACTGGAGCTTGTTTTAAGTAAGTGAATTCTTAATATTAATGAAAATTGAACAAGTACTTCTTTCCCAACTTTAAAGAATTATTTACTGAAAACAAGCTTGTGTATCTTGCTGAAAAATTACCTCTAAGTTAGTTTTGTCTTATTTCAAATGTACTAAGATATTTTCACTAGAAACTAGACTTTCTGTTTTTGCAGTGAGTTTGCTTAATTTCAAAAGCTCAGGAGATGAAAGCAGCATCCTGTAAAAAAGCTGCTTTTAGTAGGAAAACTCTTTGATGGTCCAAGTTTTGACTTGTTAATGGATGTTCTGATAAAAAGAGAAGAAATTAAGCACAGATAAGCCATATTTGGAATTTACAGATTCAACACAACAACCATTTAACGGATGAAGCTTTTACGAGTCGCAGGGTTTCCTCTGATCCCTTTACGACCACCTTCAAGAGTTTTAGGTCAAACGAAATGGAGGTCAGGGCGACATGTGGCGTCAAACTTTTGCCCTCTATGCGCCAACCTTCCTATAATTACCACATCCTGTGTTTCATGCTTTTGAGTAGACATCTGTCAAACTGGCTCCATGTCCTAAAATATTGACTTCTTCCTGTCCAGGACAAGTTTGGCTATTTGTGTTTGATGGCTCCTATGTGATTGGTTTATACATTTTAGATCATTTTGTCACTAAGAAGCAGGTATCTGCATTTTTAGTCATGTTGGTTTTCTTGTGAAAATCAACTTAATTGATCGGATTTCACATCTGTGTGGGGTTTAATTGGTATATTCCCACTGAAAAGTATAAAAAAAAAGGCTATTTTCTTACAGGTTTCTCTGCAAAAACACAAGCATTTTGGTCTAGTTTCTACTACAAATATCTTACTATATTTTAAATAAGACAAAACTAACTTACAAGTAACTTTACAGCAATTTAAACAACAAAATAGTCTAACGAGAAATTTAGCATTTAGAAAAGTGAATTGCCAAAGTTTAGAGAGAAAACACATGTTGACTTTTATGCTAATAAATCTGTTTGTTTTGTGGTGGGGAAAAATAACAGCTCTAAATGTTGTGCATAAAATACACAAATACAAAACATATTGATCTAGTTTGAGCTTGTCGACTCAAGAAAGTCAATAACCGCAATTGTTTGTCTCAGTCTCTTAAAGACAAAAAGAAAACATTCTCAAGGGAATATTATTAAATATGAATTTGATAAGCTCTAAAAGGGAATCATTTGAGCAGAAAACATGACTGAACTCTGCATTAAAGAAATATTTAAAAGAGCTGGTTTGCGTTTTATGGACATTTTTACTTGAAAGATGTTTTATTATAAACAAAATAAATAAGAGATCATATATGAAAGGATGTGACTGATGTGTTATGAATTTCATGTTTGACATAAAAATTTAAGTTTATAAAACAAAGAGACATTAGGAAACATCTGATTCCACTTCTTTAGCGTTAGCAAACATTTATTGGTTGTCATGGTAATCGCTCATATTTTGTTTCAGCTTCAGTGCGCAGAGTTCAGTTCAATGTTTTCCTCTAAAACCTGCACCGTTTCGTGTAGAAACTGGATGGATTCTGACTCGGTTGTGTATTATGTCATGAACTGAGGATGGAAACAAGCACACAGGGGGAAATCCAGCTTATAAAAGCCTCGAGTGGCTTTCTCTCTTTTTTCCTTTAAATTGTTGCTTATTCATGAAATCATAGTTGGACTTTTCTCTGGATTCGACTCTGCAGGCCAGCTTTCCAGATGACCTACATCAAAACTGCTGCCAAGAAACAATCATGGCCACATGGACGAGAATGGAAAAACCTTTTCTCCTAAATCTCGTCAGCACTAAACTGCTGAATCTTTTACCAAGAACTCTATTGATCACTGCAATTAATGCAGTGTTTTCAGCTGTTTAATGGGAAGAACTTTTGCTAACAATAACAAGCTAGTCTAAATCAGATAATCAGCAACTAAACTTTCTATAACTTATTACTTTTTGCTTTGTGGTTTCCACTGCCCCAGACCAGGTTATGTAAATCACATTATGGACTTATTACCGCAGTTCAAAAAAGTTGGCAGTGTTGGTCTGTTTTATAACAAGAAGACTGAAATCCAGATGCAAGTTGTCAGAACAAAAGCAAAGAAACATGGGAGGAGTAACCAACATCTGCAAACCTTCCTCAAGCAAACAGATAAACAGCAAAATGATTCAAACCTGAATATCAAAGAACAGGCTTGTGACTAAGATGTAGAAAAGGTTTTAAGTCAAGAAACTTAACTATTAATGGGAGAATGTGGATTTTGTTTTAGATGAAGGTTTTGGTAGTTGTTAGCATTTTGCTAAAATCAGGAGTTTACACACAGGATGATTACCGTCTCTTGAAACAATTAGATGGCTTTGGCTACTTCGGATAGGTTAACTGATTCATATGAGTAAACTAGAGGCTCATCTGTGGATGTATTCTAATGCCACACCTGAAACGCACTAATTTCTGGTCAAAATAAATCGTCAGGAATAGAATCATGGAGCTGCATAAGTCTGGTTCATTGTTGGGAACAAGTTACCGATGCTAGAAGGTTCCCAGTTCATCTGTTCAATCAATTATATGCAAGTGTTGACATGGTGGGAATGTCTAACCATGGTACCACTCAAGAAGGATGTATTTTGGTCCAAAACGTTCATATTGACTCCTGAATAAAAGCCAAAAATCTTGTGAAGACGCTGCTGAAGCTGGCAGCACATCATCATTATCTGCAATGCTTTGTGGCCTGTATTGACATGGGGTGAAATGTTGCTGAAATGAAGCCATTATTCGAAAGATTGCAGTTTTCCAATGCATACAAGAACTTCATTTCTGTGGTCTAATGATACTACAGTGGAAGGGTTTGGCCATAATCATCAATACATTTGGAGGAAAAACAAAAACCTTTTGGGGCACCATCCCAACTGTGTAGTATGGTGGTGGCAGCATCATGTGGTGGGGCTATTTTGCTGCAGGAGGAACTGGTGTACTTCTCAAACCAGATGGTATCAAAAGGAAAGAACATTATGTAGAAATATTGAAGCTATTGAAGACAATAGCCAGAAAGTAAAGCTTTTCCAAATAGACAATAACCCTGAAAGTGGTTACAAAGTGCCTTAAGGGCAACAAAGTCCATGTTTCGGTGTCCTGACCTCAATCTGATAGAGAAGTTAGGGGAGGCAAACTCCAAACCTAACCCGGTTGCACCAGTTCTGTCACGAGGAATGGGTCAGAACTGCGAGAAACTTGTGGAAGGAAACCCAGAACGTTTGTCCAAGGTCATTCGGTTCAAAGCAACGTCAACAAAAAGTGAGAACATTTACAGAAAATTCTGGTTTTGAAGACATTAATAAATAAATCTGATATATTCTCTCATTATTGTGTCTGGTTTAACTGCAAAGTGTGAGAAAACAAAGATGTATCTTTCTATTCAACGTATGCAAACTTCTGGATTCAACTCTGACATTAACGGCCAAAAACACCAAAATCCCAAATCTGCTACTTTATGCCAGATCGGCATCTCAACTTGACAGCAAAGCTAACGGCAGCAGATTGCTCTCATTTTAAAACGACTACAGTCTCAACAATGTCTCAGTGGTGCATCCAACTTCTGTCTCACAAACCTCCGTTTACACTGCAGAAAGATCCATTTTAAAATAAACATTATATGTGGCCCATTATTGATAACATGATTTTAATGTAAATGACCACAGACATGCTTCCCAGCTCTACTCTTCAAGGTGCTTTGACCTGCTCATCTTAAACATGATTATTTTTGCTCCATTACTCCTGAATCATGAATGATTTACAGGCTACTAAAGAATTGATAACAAGCCTTAGAAGTAGTTAAACTCTTAGCATTAAATTGCCCTCCATGGTGATTGGTGTCCCTTTAGAGATGTGCAAAAAGCCTGGAAATAAATTCAGCTTTTACTGCTGCAGCATAAATCTTACACAGACACAAACTATAAAAATCCAACTCTTCATTTAAGGAAGTACATACAGAGGAGAAAAGAAAAATGTTTAGATTATTTTGAATCTACAAAATCACCCAGCATCATATTTATTGATACCCTTAATTTTTATGAAACACATTAATGCTCAGTTCACAAGGAAAGATTTTAAAAACACTCTTTATGTGGTTCTCACATTGCAAAAATAAAACCTTAGCAACTATTTTTGGTCTAGTTTCTGGTTCAAATATCTTATTACACCTTGGATAAGACAAACCAACTTGCAAGTAACTTTTTAGCAAGATAAAGGAGCTTGTTTTAAGTCAAAAGTTCCTTAATATTGATAAAAAAAAGTACTAGTTCCATTGTCAGACTACTTCACTTACAACATGGGGAAAATGTCTTGCCATATAATAATCTACCAATTGAGAAACTATTAACTTAAAATAAGCTCCTACATTTGCTGAAAAGTTACTTGTCAGGTAGTTTTGTCTTAATTCAAACAAAACATACACAGTAAGAAATGATTTGTGGTCCATTATTGACAACCAACGTTGGATATGCATGATTTTTAGCGTAAATAACCACAGACATGTTTCCCAGCTCTAGTCTTCATGGTACTTTGACCATATGTGTGGCCACATATTGTGGCTGTTGTGCATCATTCCTTCAACCAAATTGGAATCAGTGGGATAATCTTTCCATATATAACAAGTTACCTGGGTTTGCTTAATTTGGGAAATACTATGACTTCTCATGGTGACAAATTCTCTGCATTTCTTCTGACTGAGCTAAATCAGACTGCAGTTAGGATACTGTTGATAGCAGCTCCACTTTAAAACAAATACCCTGAGTCATTCTTTTACAAGACATTTGGGCATTGGATGAGGAACGACACATCTAAATGGCACGAAGGCCCTCCACCGCGCACACACAAATAGTTTCCTCATTATCCACATCATAATCATCAGCCTCCACTCATCAGTTGAGGGTAGCCACCTCAACACCAACAACCGCAACATCTTTTTCATTTTCCCCACAAACCAACAGCGCCCTCAGTGTCCCAGATAATTATCATCATCATCATTTGGAAATAATTGTCATGTGTGGAGCAGATGGAGAGCATCACCTTTGTTGCTTATGCGTTTGGCCAGTGTAGGTGTGTATGTCTGCTAAAGAGCGTGTTTGTCTGCATTAATGGAGAAATTAATGGGATGCTTTATGTGATTTTATATGGGCTCATGTTGACACCAAACTGCAAAAACATCCCACATATACATTTTTGGATTGTGCATACCAATAAAAAGCTTTATTCTCTTGTTAATATATTATTTCCATATGTTTATTCTTCATAGTTCTCTTACACTATTTGTTGCTGTTTTTTCCAAACTTCATGCGTAATTAATCATTTGATTTCCTAATAAACTCAGTAAAATCAGGCCAATAATGAATTAAAACATGTAGCAGTCCTGTCTGAATGGAGTTGTTGTACATTTGGGTCAAAATTAAAGCCAGAGCTTTCAGGGAAACTGTCCTGCAGGATAAACTGCTAACAGACAAACCTGTAGGAAACTATTAGCTCTTTATCCCAACAAAGGGAAATCATTATACCACCTTCTTCTCAAAAATCAAGCCCACAAATGGGAATGTTGCTGTGGTGACAGCTCTGTTTTTAGGAGTATTTACAGCATGCAGTCTGGAAATATTTGTCCCTGGTGCCTTCGCTGGCAAGCCAGCCTGCATACTCCAACACACACACACACACTTCGTTTTTTCCCTCCCTCTACGTCTTGAAGAAACATTGGAATCATGGCAGTGGATTGTAAATATGGCAAACAGACAAACAGCCTGACAGTGGAGCCACCGCTCCAACCCAACATCTGTAGAGACGGAAACTGGACCCTGAGGTCTTACACTGCAACTTTACATACAGCTACACAGAGCCTGGAAAACGTTTTTACAGCCATGTGCCCACAGCATGATGCTATCACCACCGTGTTCACCGTTAGGGTTATGGGCAGTGAATTCTTAATGCTAGAATGTAGCAAAGTCGGTTTCGGGGTCATATGACCAGAGCGACTAAGTTTCCTTCTTTGTTCGTGGGAAAATTTATTTCAAGCAGTTTAACAAAAAATTGTTTTATATTTCTGATTTGTGGGACGCCAAACTTGGCATTTAACCTGAGCTGTGGCTCTCTGCAGCTCCTCCAGAGTTACTTTGATCCTTTTGACTTATTCTTTGACTAATAATCTCCTAGTTTTCAGAATAATGTGCTAATAAGCTGTGCTGGTACATATCCAGTGGTGGGATGTAGTGAAGCACAACTTTGTTACTGTACTCATTACTTTGCCACTTAATTAGATTTAATCATGGGTACTTTCAACTTTTACTCCATTACATTTTGATAATGTGTTGAGTTGCATGTTACATTTACATCACATTATGTTTTTTTTTTTATCTGCTTACTAGCTTAAAAGTAATCTGTGACCTATTTGAGTAAACTGGTTCAAAAAGAGACTTTTTTTTTAAAAATGCAGCCAGGAAATTAAAATTTTATTTACTAGAATGTGCTTACTGCTGTTAAAATAACCCTTTGGTTTGGCTTAATTGCATTTAGCTCTACAGGTTATCCTTGACATTATGATGCACAGAACAAGTCCAAGTGTCGCATATGGTAAACACAATAAAAACAATCTGCAGGATTGTTCATTAAAATGGCACAACATTATTGATGCATTAAAGGAAAAACACATACAGTACACAAACGTAATTATTTTCTACACCATCGCAATAGCGAATACCTACTTTTACCTTCAATAATCTAAGCATATTTTAGAGCAAGTACTTAGTTTTACTAGAGGACATTTTTGTTTTTATTTGTACTTTTACTTAAGTACTGTGTTTGAGTACTTCCCCACTGTGTACATTATGAAATACATTGATTTTTGTAGCTTTAACAGAACAAAATCTCTTTCTAGAGATCATATTCTAATCATCTCATAATTTAAGCCAAAGTTTTCTTTAAAGTGCCTCCAGTTGTGGAAAGTTCCAGCCTGAGTGGTGCTTAGTACAAAATATCAGATGGACGGTTAATCTCCATCGACTAATGAGACCCTACAATCATCTGACTAGTTCTGGACAATAGTGCTTCTGTGACATCAGAGGTCTGAGGTCAAAATAGCCGAACAAAAAAAACAAAAACCACAAAATGTCGATGTGGATTCCAGAATGGTGATGAAAGTGATGACGGAGTATTAGCCATGATAGACTCAGCATCATCTTCTCCAGCCTTTATCACACAATGAAGCTCATTGTAGGGTTTTGCTATTGCAGTGGGAAAGCAAATGTGTGCGTCTTTCAAGCTTAATTGGGAACATGTTGAAGTGATCCACCGCTCGAGGTTCGAAAATGTGTCTTAAGCTGTGAAAACACTCCGAAAGCAGGAGCTGGGAAAATAATTAAAACCAGATTAAACCAACAGAGTCAACAGGGATTTCAAGAAAACTTTCTGAAGCCAGAGTTCCAGCATCCTGCAGAAGAACTCTTGAAGTGGCAGTATTATGTTTTCCAGGCACATAGTGCTGCTTTATGGCATAATCAAGAAACTATGTTGACTATAGTTGTTATAAAAACGCTACACATGTCAAATATAACTTAACTTCATAATTTAACGCCTTGAAATTGGGCCTCTGTCTCTTTAAAAACTCCCGCTCTTTTTGAACCTACATGGCTTCTCTATTAAACCTTTAAAAATGTTTTTATCAGCGTTTTACTGAGAAGCGGCTCCTATAATGAGCTCAGAAGATGTTTGCTAATTGCTGCTGGCTAGTCTGTAGGAGCTGAGTGAGGGAGGGCTGCTGTGTAAGGTGGAAGCTCGGAAGCTGCAGCTCAAAGGAGGAGATGCGTCCTTGAAGGCAGGGCTATGTCCACACAGATGTTTGCACAGCTGAATGGTTGCCATGGAGATTAAAGGATTTCTCAAACATGCACAAAAGAATCAAGGCAACACTCCAGATTTGTTTTTGATGAGGGAATAACATGATGTAAAGCTGAAAAAAGCAGATTTTACTTAAAACTGCTCCTTTAAACATCTCATTAAAAGCAATGGATTACAGATTTTTCAACACTTGGCTCAAAAAGTCCATAAGCACATTATCAAAACATCAACTGCCAGGAATGTCGTCACGCACTCCGTTGTCAGGGTGTTGGGTTTAAAGCAGTGAAGTTCAAATTCTCAGGAGTATGGAGAAACACATCAGCTCATAAATAATTAAAACCCTCGTAAAACAGCCGCACTGAAAGGTGCTTCATCATTCACCCTGTTGCCAGGGCTGAAGTTCCAACCTATGAAGTGCAAACTTTCCAGAGCTTGATGAAGGCTTTGTTTTACCATCCACACACTTATTTTCCATTGCAAATCTTTGCTTTGTGCAGTGAGTCTAAAACCAGTCCAAATTTGGATCCTCAGAGATCTCTACATCTCTCTAAATGATCTGTACCTTCAAACCACCCAAGACTTGCAGAAAGCTTTAACACCTTTGATTAAAAATACATGAGGTGGTTTCATAGAAGTAAAACTGAGCTTTTGGTGAGATTATGCAAGAAAAATCAGAATTTGTGTAAACTGACACCTTTGCATGCTTTTCCGTAATTCTTCTGTAATATAAATGTTCATGGTGCCAATTCCAGTTCCAAAGCACAAACAAAACAGTTCTCCTCAAAAAGTAAAGTCAAGTTGCACATTTTTACAAAAGCAAACTTCTGAATCTGTAGTTTTTTCCACCAGCGCGGTAAAATGAGAACTTTTTCCAGTAGCAGAGAGCACATACCGTCCAGCAGCTGATAGGCAGAGGAGTGATGGCAGCACAGGAGAGCGAGGAGAGATAATCCAAAGAACCAGGGAGGAATGCTGCACAAAAGCACATCCAGAGAGTGAGAAAACCAACTGAAACCAACTATTTCAAATCAACTTATTCCCAGAAAATATGCCGTGTTTAATTTACCAGGAAGCCATCTTCACTGATGGGGAGCTTAAATCCACACTAAAGTTTCCCTTTTCATTTATTTGATGGTGACAGAGAGAGAGATGGAGCCCACTCTGTCGCTCTTTCACTCCCTCCAAGCTAAAATCTTCTCCTCCTCCTCCTCACTCTTGCTCTCCCTCTGGTTCCTAGTCAAACAAAGGCAGCTTCAGTGCATCAGGACTGGGTCTGAAACCCGACTCCCCCCTCCCCATTTCTCCACGGACCGCCGCTTTCTAATGCAGCCCTCCCCTCAGACTTCACAGCACCAGATACAAATTTACACACTCCGGCTGAGCCGGCCCTCCTCCCACGGTCTTCCTGCTCCTCCTTTCACCGGTGCGGTTTCTCTCACTTCACCAGAGCTTGTAAACCTTTTTTGTTTTTTCCTTGTGTGGCCTTGGCTTGTTGTGGGAAGAACACTTGATGTTTGCAACATCAGAAGCATTTTTAATGAGGGGTATAGTCAGTCCAAACTCCTACACTGAATAAGCATGGGAACTGCAGTTCACTGAAACATATGCAGAAGTTTCCCAAATAAAGAATATGGACTTAAAAATAAAAACTAAAACAGATTTAGCTTAGATCTGCTAGCTTCTTATTATAGAAATCTTATATGTTGATTGACCAAATGCTAGACTTTGTAGCATTTGAAAAAAATTATAGAAAACATACTTTTTGGGGTACTCTTTATAGGAATATGCTTGAGTAAAATGAACATTGTTCTTTTGTTCTTTGAGGTGCTGACAACATGTCTCCAAAGATTCCAAGAAAAACTTTAGTATTTGCAGGAAATGAGAAATGGTCAAAATAATGAAAAAGATGCAGAGCTTTCAGACCTCAAATAATGCAAAGAAAACAAGTTTATATTCATTTAGAAACAACAATACTAATGTTTTACCTCAGGAAGAGTTCAGAAATTAATATTTGGTGGAATAACCAGGAGGTTTTCAATGGGTTCAGTGCAGTGGGCTCTTAATTTTTCACATAGCTGTATAAATAATACACTCTTTTGTATATGAAAGCATCTTAGAGGAAAATGGAGTCATCTGTCAGATGACTGAAGTCCGACCCAAATTGGATGACCAACGGGACAAACATCCTAAATAAAGCAGTAAATCTACAACATAATGGTTAAAAGTGAGGGAAAATAAGTGTTTTAATGATCCAGACCAGAGCTCAGCCTGGTGGGACCTAAGAAAGCGAACACCAACAAACCTCAATGTACTGAAACAATGCGGTCAAGACAAGACGGCAAAAATTCTTCTGGCATGATGTGAAAACTGATGAGGTCTTGCATAAAAGAACTACTTCAAACTGAAGGTTCTTCTACAAGGTACTGAGTCATGGTGTCTGTTTAGCTTTTCCCATGACTGCAGGGCTTCTCATGGAAACATTTTCCTCCCCATGACTGAACTTCAGGCAAACAGAACAGGACTGATGTCTCTTTTCCTGCCTTCACAGATTTGTTCACAGCAGCTAGTTTGGAGGTGAACAACTAGCCATTTAAAGTGATTCCCCTAATTTTAAATCTGAAATCACTACAACAAACTGCAATCAACAAAAACTTTCAAATTGCCTCATATTGAGAACAAAGTAGACCAACAAAAGAGCGACGTCTTATAAATTGCTTATAGTTTTGTTTTAAATTGGAGACATTCAATTTGATAAATGACATTTTGGTGTTTTAAACTCAGCAGCTAAAGTTTGCATTTCACTGGTGCCAAATGGGATCTGCCAGGAAATGTAGGAACAACCTCAGCAGCAGGCAGAGTGGCAGACTGGAGGACAGATACGGATGTGTTCGAACCTCGTATCTGACAGCTCAGGCGGATAAGAGTCACCACGGTTCATGAGCGACGCTGTTCAAGAGACGGCATCGGTCTCCCCTGCCATCCTGCAGCCTGACCACTACTGCTATCTACTGACATTCCAGTGACTGCTGGTACCTCACTGCCTCCGACAAATGGCTCTCTAAAGGCAAAGCTGAGTGGGAAATAATGCTTACAGCATCTATAATTCTCAGCTTCATTCTGAAAGCTTTTGGTGTCTTCGTTACACAGTGGTTAAAATCAGTTTTGTGTTGTGCAAATTCTGCATATTCTTTGCAAAAAGGTAGTTGATGTTTGAGCAGGTTAGTGGATTTTAAATAAAGCAGTTTTTCAAATCCAAGCTGGCTCTGTGTCTGGCTTAGGCATGTTAGGTCATAGTTGTAGATATAAAAAATAAATAAAAAAGGTGGGGAAATTTTCAGCAAAAAAAAAAATTTAATTAAATTAAATTTTAGATTAATCTCAAAATTGTTTCCAGAATTATTATTTTTTTGAAATTTCTGAGTTTCTAAGGTTGTAAATTTACTAAAAAAAACAAACAGAGGAATTAATAAAAAATCATTGAGATTAATCTCAGAAATTTTTTAGAAAAAAACTTTTCAATTTCTGACTTTCTAAAGTCGTAAATTTGCTAGAAAAAAAATTATTTTTGGAATTAATCTCAGAAGTCTAGAAAAACAGAAATTTCTGAGTTTCTAATCATAAATTTGCCAGGAAAAAAACCTGAAATTTTGGGATTAATCTCAAATTTCTTGAAAAAACAAAATACAAAAAAAACATTTAAAAAAACAAGGACATTTCAGAAGTTGAAGCTTTTCAACCTCTGAAACCCAGAAAATATTTTTTCTGTTTGCACTGATCACCAAATCAAACTGTTTTCCTGGAAGAGTACGTTGTTTCTCCTCCAAGTAGCGCATACCCGAGCATCATTGACAGATCCTCTTGGCTCTGATTGGTTGTTTTCGACCGAGAGCTGTGCATTTCTTTGGATGTCAATAATAGCAGCAGGAGGAGGGAGAGGAGATTGATCTTTCTACATATTATGTGTCTCATTTCTTTTTATATAAAAGTTACATACCTTGGATGGAACCAAGAATTGCAAAACCTCAACTTTTAAGAATTAAAACGGCGGAACAAGTCTTTGTAGTGAGAACAAGACACAACAGAAACAGGTTGGAGTTTCTCTGCAAAGAAAACACCAATGCAAACGAGAAAGTGCAAAGGATTTGAGCCTGTGGGTGGCAACAGAATAAAAAGGGTCCCGTCTCGGGGCTCGGCAGTGTGAGTCACAGATACCAGATCGTCCTTGCTTTTCAGCTGACGGCCGTGAGAAAGCAGACCGAGCCGCCCCGGCTGACATCAAAACTGAGGAGCAAAAGCAAAATCATCTGCTGGCGGTGCAGGAATTCAAGCAGCACTTTTAAGGTGGTGATTATCGTAACCCAGCAGCTTTTTCAAAGAACTTCTTGGTATTTTTCTATATCACATTTCATGTCAAGCAATTTCAATCAAAAACAGACAAGTTGTTTAATTGTCTAGACTCGTTTTACTGGCTTCCTTCACCATAAAAAAATCCCTTTTTTGGTTTGATTTAAGCTCGTTTTGCTATCCATTTGTTTCTCCCTTCTGGATTTGTTTGAACAGTTGATTATCGCATTTTTAAGCTGCTCAAAGCTCACCACCATTTTTATCATAGGCCTCTGTCATTCATTAGGTCTAGCTTATTGAAATCACATGAATTTCCTCCATAAATGCCAGGAGTCACCATAAAATTTGTGCTAAAACCAGGATGAGTTATGTTTTAACAAATTAAGCAGCTTTACTCAAACAGCGAATTTAATACTTAATTTTGAAAAACTCCACCAAAACAAGACATGCACCAAATAAAAACACAAGTTTTCCCCCAAACTGTCTGATATTAAATCTGGTTTAGTGATAATAACCAAATTTATTTACATTTCTAAATTAGTGGATTATTTCCAGATAATTTTTAATAAAACATTTTAATCCATAACTGTATATGTACAGAGATTACAGTACAGTTCAGACGAGCTAGTATGATGATATTATGGTTTTCTGGGTTCAGGGGTCACACATTATCTGAGCGGTCGGGATAATGGTAGAACATCAATGTGTGTGTCTTAAGAGACAAACAAACAAGTCATGCCTGAGTCATCTAAACCCAAATTTAAAACGTGGAACAAAGAGGAGGTTTTTCTTTTCCTTTTCAGGCTCAAAGGGAATGCAAATCCCTGCATAAACAATAACAGACTGGGAATTAAGATCAAATATAATGTTAAGTTCTTTGAATGAAAAGCTTTTTTTCAGAATGGGATACATGAAACAAAATTGTGGTTAGTGACACTCATCTTGAATAATTAAAAACACTGTTGGTACAAATTTGTCATGAATTTCCTGACAGTCGAGCTAAAAGATAAACATTACCGCTTTTGTTCCTGGCAGTCTGACTGCAAACTGTTTGTCCTCTGAACTGACACCCAACGCTTCCCGACAGCATGATGTTTGCAAGGGATTGAGCTTTTTTGTCTTAAAGTGTTAAGATTTTCCCAAGAACTGTAAAGTGAAAGAGGACGTGTAGGCTGTAATGGAACAGTCAGTCAAGGTTTCTGCAATAGCCAGGTATTGTTCATTCATCCAGCGCAATGCTGCAGCTTGCATAGGAAAGTAAGGCAGTCCAAAACATGACAGCCCATTTAATGAGTATACATCACTTCACCAGTATACACCCAATTACTTCTCCTTACTTTAAAAATATGCAAACTAGTTATCTCAAATTTATTTAGTTTTCATTAAACTTGTGCTCCCGACGACTGCTTTTTATTTGTTTCTCTATTCAAACAGAAAATATAAAAAGCAGTGATATTTTGCTCACTTTTTTCAGTAAAACAATCCCAATCATATGCAAGGCTACACTCTAAGGCAGGGCGTTATGAAATTGAACACAACTCACTCTTTGTGCAGTTTTAAGAAACAGCTAATAATAGCTTATAATATCATAACTACATCAAAGAAATAAGTTAAATCAACTTCATTTATTTGATTAAAATCAACTTTGTAATTCACTATGCACCCAAAAATTCACTGGACTTAGTTTGAGTGTTAGCAAAACCTTGACCGGTCAAGTTACAGCCGTCGTTTTCAATTAAATACATTTACATTTCACAGTGTAAAGGCAGCCAGGGGGCAGTTATATGGACAGCTAGGAGGGTAACTACAGATTACAGTATTTAAGGGGCATTTATAAGGTAACTACAGCAGCAACAGTGATAGTAGCAAAGTAATAATGGAGTTATTCATGTGGTATTTAAGGTGCACCTATGTGTTATTTACAAGAATACTTGAGGAATAATTAAGGGGTTACCCTCAGGGTGAATAAACTGTTAATCTAACCTACCTCATTTGACTTCCAGCTCAGTTTTTAACAACAGAAATCAAGTTCAGTCTGTGAGGAGTTTCTATGTTTGAATCTCGACTGAAATTCTGGCAATTTGAAAAAGTATGGACTACACCTTAGGACAAGGGAGACATAAAGTTTGAAAGCTCACAAATCAGCAGCAGTACACATTTTTCCACCAACAAAAACGGAAAAATACATTATATACTTATAATGTATTTTTCCGTTTGGATTGTATTTGGATATCGGAGTGTGTGCACAGGTGTCGACCTTCTCGTACCTGCTGCTCATTCACAAAATAAAATCAGAGCTTCAGTCATAAACATCTGATATATTTCACACTGCAGTCAGGTGAGAACATGCTCGTCTGTGTGCCAATGACTACATGAAGCAAAGAGAGTTTGGATGTTTTTATAAATCATCTCCTTCACAGGTTTAAATCTCTGCATGCTTTGCTTTATTTTAGCGCTTCCTCTGTTAATGTCTACCAGCACATGTCAACAGGCTCATTAAAAGGGCAGGGCTTCTGCAATTCAACTACAATCCATTCAAAAGTTTTCAGTAAATAACGAAGCCTGTTCGCACACGTTCAATATAATCTACATATGAAAACTTGGGATTGAAATAACAGTTGCATTTGACGGCTCAAACTTCTATCTTTGTTGAAAAACATCCTGAATCCATCTTTTGTCACGAGCTGCAGAAAAATAAATATGAATCATAAAGCGATTCTCTGTCTAGGTGAGGAATTGCCATTAGGGAACTTCTATTTCATGAGAGTGGGAGTTCTGGTATCAGTTTTGTTCAACCGTCTGGTATTAACATCCGACTCTGGACAATTTGTTTCCTGCCCTGACAAAACCCACTGGATCATAAAAACTCAACTTTCATCACTCACTCCAGTTCTTCCAGTCGGACCGCCGACAGCTGACGCCTTAGCTGGTGGTGAATCCGATTCTTCGGACTGAATGACAAAACTTTTCCAGATGGACCACTTAGCTTTATGGAAAGCAACGTTAAGATTTTCACTCGGTTTTTCATGGCCTGTTAGTTCAGAGCATGCATGAAGCATTGATTTGTTTGGACCAGATTCAAATCTCAACTCTAACAACATAATAATGTTTAAAAAAAAAAAAATGACTATGTTGGGAGTGGCGGTGACAAATGAGCCGCAAAATGACAGGATGCATGTTTAAAAAAAAATGTATGGGTTCAACTTTACGGTAAACTATTAGATTAGATTTTCATCTTAATTGCATGGGAATATAACAACCATCAAATTCTTTAAAGACTTTAATGTCCAACTGAAGATTACAGTGAGAAATATGACATCAATATTCTAGAAAACAAAGGTGTAACGAAGAAGATTAGGGATTCCCTTAAAATTAACTGAATTCTCAGATGTCAGCAAAAAAGCAAGTAATCCACACCCACAAAGATATCAAAGCTGATATCTGCCAATATTTACAAACCATTCCTGAAAAACAAATTTAAAGACAGTTTTTTACTACGCTTTCCATTAAAACAATCATTTTTAATTTGTTTTTTTATGATCAGTTAAAATTTTCTCAAGATAACCCGATTCACTTTTGTGATGATATAAAACTCAGCAACGTGTTCCAATGTCATGAAGACCACAGAGGCGCAATTAAATGCAGAATAAACCTAAATGAGGAGCGATTCTACAGGGACCATGATGCAGCCAAAAGCACAACTAGCATCAGATGTAAATAATCACAGAGAGATGTACAAATTACATCTGACAACCAAGAAGAGGTGCATCCTGACCTTAAAAATGAGAAAAATGAGGACGCCGACCACAAATTGGCTTTTTAAATGACCACAAGGATGTAATCAGTGCAAAATTACACTAAGTGACCATAAAGCGAGTGAAATGATGCAAAACATCTGCAACGTTCGCTGCTCTGCTCGACACACAGCCGAGCCTTAAACTGTGGTTGGTCTGAGTCTGCTAAAGACTTTTGTTTCCCAGTCTGACAATTAGTTAACTGAGAATGCACATAACTCATGTAAAGGAGATTTTTTTTAAGATTAATGTTTGCTTCACATCTTTCCAGACAGACAGGCAATCATGAACTAACGTGAGCATCTTTTATTTCGTCAAACTGTACCAAACCTACATTGAGGAAGATGTGAAATAGAAAACTCTTCTCTGACTAAACAGCCCCAGGTGTTGCCTAGAAAAAAATGTGGAAGTGAAAGAATAAAGGTCAAGGATCTGCAGAAGATCATTACTTCATGTCTTGGCTCAGACTGCTTTGGCATATTTCTGGATTCTGTGACGCAATGGGCCGGCATTAGCTCAGTCCTGCACCAACCAACACCCTTTACCTCACGGAGAACTGTGATTACATTCAGGCCGGATTCAGACATGGCAGTCAACTCAATCTAATTCAAAACTGATTTATTTATCCTGAATGGAAATTACGTATTGTTGTAACATGACATGCCAAGAGCTAAATATCCAGGCAGAGGAGATTATATTTCACAGCAACATGTCCTAAATAACACCATCACTGAAAACCTCCAGGTTATTCCACCAAATATTAATTTCTGAACTCTTTCCGAGTTAAAACCTTAATATTGTTGTTTCTAAATGAATTTGAACTTGTTTTCTTTGCATTGTTTGATGTTTGAAAGCACTGCATCTTTTTGTTATTTTCTGCAAATAAATACTACATTTTTGCTTGGAATTTCAGAGACATGTTGTCAGTAGTTCATAGAATACAAGAACAATGTTCGTTTTATTCAAACATGTACCTGTAAAGAGTAAAATCAGAGATACTGGTAACTTTGCAGGATCTCTTAATTTTTTTTCCAAAGCTGTGTATTGTTAGCCTTCTAGTATAATTGTTTTGTTTTTTATTTGAAAACAAGAAACAAGACACACAGATAGACATTTCTCCAAAGAAGTATGTATTTTCTTGGATAATTTGAGATTCTCTGAGATTTGCCATTTTGCTACCGTTATTACGTTACAAAAATTTATAACATCTAAAATCTTTAGAATTAGAGATATGTCGGTCAATTGGTCAATTACAGATTACTGGCTTTGTTTGACTGGCTTGACCTACAACTGGAAAATTAAACACTTCAAAAACAGATTTTGTCAAATGAACCTAATCATAAATGAGGAAGAATTACAGATTTTAAACACTGCTGTCAAAAATTGGTCAAAAAGTAAAATAAATGTGGTAAATAAAGTGGATTATCATCAAGAATCCAATTTGAAATTATACAACCGACTGACTCAAGATGTCCACAACTGCCTTTCAGCTGGGATGGTGTTTACAGTTTACAGGAAACCAGCAACCTGACCACATGGAGGTCAGGTTGCTGACCTCCATGTGGCATCCTTCTTTAAATTATTACCAGCTTCTGACAAAATAGGGATTTTGTTTTTGAGGAATGACAATATAAAACTTTAATTGGTGTGCAATTAGAAAGCATTTGCACTTTCAAATATGACTAAGACACTAAATCGTGTGTTGCAAATTAGCCAAGGCCGTAAATGTTATAGTGCTCTGTTTCTGTTCATAGCACTTAAAAACAAGAAAGAAAGAAAGTCGGCAGGAACAATGAACCACAGTCCTAGTTTGGGTACAGAGATCCTTTTTTTCAGAAAGAGAATTATAGGCTGGATTTGTCCCCTAAAAGTGTCTAACCATCCAAACTCAGGTCTTAGTCTTACTGACTGATGCGTTCTTTGTTCTTTGTGTTGAGCAAATACCTCAATCAGCTCACTGCCAGTAGAGCATTGCAACCCATTATCCTCGATCCTCTTCAAGGACACGCCTGAGGACAAACGGTGGGTGATGTTGCTCCACAAACATCTGTGAAGAGAAAGCATATTGAAAGTCACTCAGCGTTCAGCGAGGGGCCACCGCCCTGCTGGAGTCCACACAGCCACCGCTTCCTTAAATGGGCAGGTGATGGCTTTTCCAGTTCTTCTTTTACAACCAGGTGAAGTGGGATGTGGGGCTCTGATGGAGAAAAGACGTGACAAAGATTACACAAACGTTTCTTTCCAAAACAAAAGTCTGCTTCAAGCTTTTCAGCACTTCAGAAAATCAGATTAGGACTGTCTAAATGATAGAGTCTCGACCTTTATAAAGATTTAGGAAATGTAAGGTAAGGTAATTTTATTTATATAGCATATTGTCAGCAACAAGGAAGTTCAAAGTGCTTCACATAAATTAGAAGGAAAAACAAACACAGCCACAAACCAAAAGAAAGACAAAAAGGCAAAAGTATAGAGTTACATTTTGGTTCCCCGTGTTTTATACGAATAAGAATAAGTAGTCCATAATTTATAAACCAACAGGAGTTTCTCTGGATCTTAAGTTTGTTCTAGATTTGTAGAGTATAAAACTAAATGTTGGTTCTCCATTTTTTATTCTTGTTCTGAGTTGTTAAGTAAACTAACAGGAGTTTCTCTAGGTATAAAAGTATAAAGCTAAATGTTGGTCAGAAGTAATAAGTACTCCACAATTTATAAAACTAATAAACTAAAAAAGCATAAAGCTAAATGTTGGTTTGTTCTCCATGTTTGATTACAAATCTAAATGTTGCTTCCAGTTGTTCTGGGTTGCTAAGTAGATAATACTTTCTAAGTTTGTTCTAGATTTGTAGAGTATAAAGCTAAATGTTGGTTCTCCATGTTAGATTCTTGTTCTGGGTTTTTGCTAATTAATCCACAATTTAAAAAAATAAACAGACAGGGTGATGAAATGACAGCATCAGGAGGGATAGGGAATAACCACAACACATATAGCAACATTCAGACATGAGGCCATTTAAGAGTACAGAGCAACAATTTAAACTGTGGGATTTCTTTAACATGCAGCACAACGCAGAGTTTCAGCTGAACAATTTTGTTTATGTATCTATATAAGATGGAAAACCTAATAAAGTTACGATCCTTTGTTGGTTCTCCATTTTACTATTTGTTTTCTCAAATCTTGACATTTTTATTCCTCCTGTTTTTGTTTTGGCTTGGATTAATTAGATTAATATTTATTTCCATTCTCTTGCCTTTATTTCCATCCTCATCACCTCAGCAGTTTGTAAGTTGCTTTTCTCTTCTTTATTAAAACTCTTCATCATCCACTTCCTGGAGGTAAATGATGATGTATGAAGTGGATCCAGCTTCCATTTTGGATCCACTTCATACACAATCAAAACCAATAAAGCGTTTTATGCAAATTCAAATATAAGAATTTGACACATCTTGTGAAAAAAATGTCAATTTTAGTCATAAAAGAAAACATGCTTATAATTTATGATGCACCTGGGTTTGTACACTGCAAAAACAAAATCTTACCAAGCATTTTGTCTAGTTTCTAGTGCAAATGTTTTAGTACACTTGAAATAAGAAAACTGACTTACAAGTAACTTCTCAGTAAGATATAAGAAGTTGTTTTAAGTAAACAATTCCTTTATATTGATGAAAAGCACTAGTTCCACTGGCAGGTTATTTCACTGTTTTGTTTCTGAAAAGTCACTTTTAAGTTAGTTTTGTTTAATTTCAAGTGTACCAAGACATTTGCACTAGAAACCAAACCAAAACTACTTGGTGATATTTTGTGTTTTTGCCTGTATATTGGGATGAAGGGTGTAAAATTTAAACTGCTTTTCAAACTAAGTGTTTTCCAGGCCATTTTTTTGCTGATATTCACTGCTACTCAATACACAATCTGTGTCAAAATTACATTTGTAACCTTTTCCTGACAAATCAAACCCAAGTGTGGCTGATGAATTGAACCAATCTTTCCAGAAAAAGTAGTTAATTACTAACCTACAGGGGGGAAGGCTATTTTTTCCATTTAGGGCCAAATTGGTTTGGATATATGTTTTCTCTATATATGGGTTCAGTATTTTTTTTTCCACTTGCGAAAGTGAATTTTCTACATCTATTCTGTCCCAAAAGAGGATCATTACAGAAATCAAAAGCTTAATGTTCTCGTGGCATTTGAGGTGAAATGTGAACTGTTCTACAGGTTGAATTAATTTTTTGTTAGTTTGAAGGAATGCAGTCTGGATCCAAGTGAAAGTGAAGAAATAAAAAGCATGCCATGAAAACAAAGAACAAAGTCATTCAACAACAAAAAGAGAGAACGGTATTGGATAGTTTTACAGTATTTTGCCTGAAATGCATGAAATATAAATTAGAAGCAGAGTCTGCCAGAAAAAAACTTTCTCCTGATTTTAAACAGAAGGAAACTCATGTTAAATTGGCAGCAGCTTATTAATAAATAAATAAAAATAGCCATCATACACCAATCATACACCATCTACAGTACATCTCCATGTATTTTCTGTTTCCCATGGCTTTATAATCCTGTATGGTTTGTGATTTCCTCGTGCATCTAATGTCAGGATTGCTAAACGTTTTAGCTCAGTGGAAAACAAACATCACTCTTTCAGTACCTTTATTGTTCGAGCCATTTCTCTGAGACTATTTTGTCTTCAACTGGGCTCATTTTTGTCAAAGTTTCTGTCTTCAACTGGGTAGACTTTTTCCAGTAAACCAGAATCAACACACGCTATGTTTTTGCCAGACATTGCAGTTCTGCCAGGCATTATGTAAATCTGTTTCCATTACAGCTCAGAGTTTAAGGATTGGGGTTCAGTGGGCGTTTCGTCAGAAGATGAGAGGACGTACGCCTTCATGCTGGCAGAGGGCTCAGCGTCTGGCCACTTCACTTCCATCACACCTTACATTCTTTGTTTTGGGAGATTATCTGTGAGGCTGTGACAAGAGGAGACTCCTGCAATAAATCTGGACCTAGACACCACGCACCTCCCGCTCCCCACAGGAAGCCACATTGCTTTTTGTCTCCTGTAATCAAACGGCATGCCTGTGGTTGCTGGTGTTTTACCATCAAACACACATGGGCCCAGTTACTGTACAGCATTTCCACACAGACTCATAAAAAAGAACAATCAATGAGTTCTGCGTCTCGTTTTATTATTTCTTCCTGTCCTGCTCCCAGTAAGGACAGGAACTTTTGCACCAGATGTTAACTGGTGCAAAGGTTGCATTCACGGCTCTGCTTGAATTTATTTGTTTCCACCTGCAGACCTGAAAGTCTGTGGCCCTTAACTGGAGCAACTGCTCGTGTAAATTTATGATTATACTCCTGAACGACTGCCGACAGGATTCCTACACATCCTTCAGAGAAATAGGAGATCATGGAATTTGCTCTTAGCATAAATTTGGATATTTAAATAAAAGCATCCGTTTTCAGACTCTTCATGTGACAGTTTTCAAATTATTTATATATATAAATCAACTTCCTAAAAATAAAACTGGTTTTAAAAAAGTAAAAAGAAATAATTTTGAGCCTGGTTGTAGACTAGGGAGATTCTGGTGAGCTCCTGGTATTCAAAACCACATAAATACTTGAGATTTCTTGTAAAAATGCATTTAACTGTCCATTTTAATAGTTCAAACACAAAATGTTCCTATAATCAGAGTAGAACAGAGACACCTTTGATATCTTTGGGGTGAATAGCCAATTGTTAAGCTAGCTGTTAGCCTGTGTGTAAATTGCAAGGCTGCCTGACACTATGGGGGAATTTTTCTGCCATAATTCTAGAGAGCACAATTTTAGTCTGAAAGCAGGATTTCATGTCTTTTGCTTTCAAAGCCACACAGGCACACCCACTAGAAGGAAACAAGCGCACCCAGTATAATACTTTCTACTGGCTGAAAGGTTGCCTGTCGACGATACTATTTGTGAGCAGAAAATGATTTGAGCGAGCAGAGAGGTTTGAGAAAACACAGTGAATATTTGAAAGAGAGCAGAAGTTTTGAGTACAAACATTACAAGTTTTGAGAAGAAAGACACAAAATCCTGATTTCAAAATGAAAATGTAAGCACATGTATTAAAAGTTATGAGACCTGAAAAGTAAAATCCAAAGATATGATGGATTCTTAAAGAACTTTTCTAAAATACCTGACAAATTGCACAACAGTTTCTTATTTTCTGACATCATGAAGAGTCCTATCATGCTCCTAATTAATCCTGCAATCAGGAAACCAATCTCTGAATCAAAGAAAAGCCTGTCTTACAAGTCACAAAAGATAAACTTCTAACAATTTTCCGTTTTCTACATTCTTTATTCTTTTTGTCATTTGTAAGCATTTATCACTGTAACTTTGATACATTTGTTCTGTTCATTGAAAAATGTGGCCAATCTGTAATTGATACTTATGTCTCCTGGCTCAATTTTTAACAAGTCATTTTGGAAACTTATTGCAGCAACTTAAGTGTGTAATCGAGATGTTGCTTCAAAGCAAAATTTCTGGTCGTTTTCCAATCCCAGGAGATATTTGGTTAAACGGTTTAAGCTGTGGTAACAAATCATCTGACGACTTTCTATAAAATAGATGTGGATTTTTACTCATCTAAGGAGCAGTATATCCACCATCAGCATAAACACACAGTAGTTATGAGAAAAAGATGGATTAAATCTCGGTCTCAATTTAAAGATAACACAGACTGATGATATAATTCCAGCCTAATGAAGATGAATAGTGCGAAGTAGGACAGAATGCCGCAATTTTTCCCCGCTTCTCACACACACACACACATACAGCAGGATGTGGTCACTGTGCCATGAGCATCTAGCCTCTGTTGGGAGAGATAAGATGGGATATAGGAGATTAATGACTCTGTTATTGTTAAAGTGGTGGAAAGTCTGGGTCACAGCAGAAGCTATAACTTTACTGTACTCTATAGCCATCTGTATCTGTGACACGACTAATTCTCTCCATCAGCTGCATCAATATTTTAATGGCTCCACTTAAAAAAATGTGTTTTTATCTCATGAAAACAATACTTTTGAAATAGTTTATTAGATTTTTACTTGGTATGGAGTTTACACCCAAATTTGCTTTTACATTTCAAGGTCCATCCGTCCATCCTTTAAATCAAGTTGTTTAGAGTTGCCTTTGATTGGTAGAAGGTGGAGCATTGGTCGATCTTTTGCAGATTTGTTTGCATAAAAAATTGTTTTATGCTTATTTGTTTTGCTCCTGATTTGAATTCAATTGTTTTCTCCCTTTAAACCTGGTTTCTGTAATCAATAGCATCCTTTTTTGTGTTGGGCTCTTCCTGTACCTAGACTGTGAAATTTAACTGTCCAGTTTGATTAAGAAACCTATTGGTTTACACTGTTCTATGAGTAACTATGTTCTAAAGTCATCAGCTACCCAAGCTAGCAACTATTCAATGAAAGGCTACAGGCTAGTAAAGCCACAGGATATTTTGTTCTAAGGGTTATTCAACTTCAAGTCTACTTTGGACAATAGTTATTCACGACAACACTTCTAATAGCTACTCTGAAGGCTAGTGAAGCCATCAGCTACTTAAGCTAACGACTACTCAACCCAAATGATACTCTATCTAAAGGTAACCCTTGCTAACGGGTACTCAAGTTACCTGCTAATTTGATTAATAGGTGCTCATGTCAAAGGTTAGTTAATTTACTATTTAGGTCAACAGCCATTGAGATGAACAGCTCAAGTCCATAGCTCGGCAAACTAAAGGCTTCTTCATTCATGGTTAGGCGGTGTAAGCTCTGGACTAGAAATTAGAAAAGAAGCAGCACAAGTCCAAATAAAAACTTCAAGACCTTTAGACTGGAGAATTATTGATCAATACCACTGTCAAAGATTGGCTCCTTGTAAGTTAAATCTAAATCAAAAGGTGCTTTTGCAGAGCAGTAGCCAATGCAAAACTGTGTTACAACGTTAGGGGGGGAAAAGAGAAAAATAATTAAAGGCCAAGCAGAAAACAAGAAATTTTGAAGGAGAAACTGATGTTCTTTCAAAGCAAAGAAAATGATCTTCAAAACTGTATGTGAATGACTCTAAAGCTGGCAGCAGGCAGATTTGCATCAATGTTTACTCTCATAGCCTCAGACATTCCTTATTATGAGTTTGTCTCCCACTTTGGCCGCATTTTGCTTATTTGTTGATAGGATTACTCAAGATGATGCGCTGCCTCCCCAGTGAATGATCCATTGCCCTTCAGGACTACTCAGCAGCTACTACTGTTATTAATATTTCAAGAAAAGACTAAATCCACTCCTTTGAGACTTTTATCCACTCTATTGAGCTTAAAATTTCATTGCCTGGTTCATAAAGTATGCAACGTTCACTAAAAGATTCATTTGTAGATGCCAGTCCCTTCACATCTCTCTCAAGATGTTAAAGTTGAAATCCTAATATCTTAGCAGCAAATTGAGAATTTCATTTATGGTTTATTAAACCACTAGTTGACACATTGACCCAATAAGGCTCCAGTGAATGTTAAAAACTGTAAAGTTTAAAACTCTACAATCAGAGCAATGGAGCCAGAAGTTATGAATCACACAGGAGGGAAATAAAGACCAACTACAAAAAGTATTGGGTTAAACATAAAAATAAAGGAAAACGTAACTAAATTAGGTCAAAAAGTGACCATAAATTTCAGAAAAACAATGTTACTCTTTCCAAAAGCAAAGATAATAGAGAGGTTTTTATTCATCAAAGCAGCCATGATTAATCTCCACTTTACATCCTCCATCCCTCTCTTTTGCCGTTACAGACAAAAAAGCTTCGTAGGACCTACTTTTAGTGACACAAGAATGTAAGCCTCGCAGACCAAATAAATCTGTGCAGATAGAGATAAGCGGGGTGCTGCTGGTGCCAACTGTCTCACAAAAGCCTTGAGCTTCTCCAGATGCAAAGCATTCCTTTGAACTGTACAAAAATCTCCATCCTTGCAATTTTAGAGGCATGAATCTAATTTATTTTGGAGGACAGAGCTTACAGTTGTAGATATTTAAAATTAAAAACTATTAACTGTTTCCAGACTTTATCCCCAGTCCCGTTGGTTTTATGACAAGCTTGAAAAATTGTAATAAATTTGAACTACAAAAATATCAATTCGTTTGTTTCAGATGGTTATCCATCCATATGGAGATGCACAGGACAGCATTTGATTTCCATTAATCTTAAAATTGTGCAATTTGACATTTCAAATATAGATTTGCCTAATGGAAACACAGCAATTTACAAAAAAATTTATTTTTATGTAAAATTTTGCATGTAGGAATAGGCTATTTTTTGGCCGTATTGAAACTTTCTCAAAAACTGCATCACACGAGTTATGAGATCAACAACCGAACGTTACTACTGGTCGAAATGACGAAGAAGACAAAAAGTAGTATGAGGATGTTTTTTAAATGACTTTTCACCTGAACAAAATTATTCACGTGTGATTGTAATTACTTTTATCGATCAAAACACCGCAGTCAAAGAATTGTGGGTATCAAGAAAGTTGTGCGCACATTTTTAAAGGAAACAAGAAAGGCCAAGAAAAGAACTGAATGTCTTAGAATCAACTTTGAAGCTACCAACTGTCAAAAGGAGTCTTGAGATTACAAAGAGCTAAAAAAAAAGGAGAACAAAGTTTAAAATTCAGGAAAAATAGCCCAACTTGGACATAATAAACTTCAATGGCATGCAACAACAGAGGTGACTGCCTCACGGGAGGAAATCTTTGGCTTCACCTCCAACCCAGCCATTGTTTTCTCACCATCTGGCTGTGGCAGACTGCTTCGTCATAGTGGAGTTGGATGAACAAAAATAATCCCCATCTTGTAAATGTGTGTGACTCAGCAGGATGTGAAGGGAATCCCCATGTCAAAGCCAAACATCAGCTGTACGGCTTTATCCGTCTATTTTAAACTTTTCAGTTAATTGTTAAAAACGTGGAAATTTTATAAAGGCCAATAACAACCCCAGAAATTCCTTTCCAAACTATATTTATGGACAATATTGTTTACATATGAAGACATTGATCACCAAACGCTCCATGACCACTTACATTTTTCAATATGTTTCCATTTTAGCTGCAAGTTTTACTAACAGTAAATTATTTGGACTTTGTGCTACAGACAGACCACTGTTTTTGTTTTCTTATCCTTCTTTTAAAGGAAATTTCAGTACTTTGATAGAAATGCTATTGTGAGCTGCTAATATTGTGAGAATCCCTGAAACCATAAGAGGACAACATTTCTAAGCAGATTATCAAACGCCTCAATGTTTTGTTGCAGATAAGCAGATGTTTATCCATAAATGAGCACAGAAAAAAAAAGCCTTATCACTTGTTTTACATTCAGATGTGAGCTTCAAAGAAATCCGTGGCAGCTGGTTTCACTTGACATTAAGACTTGCTTTAATAAATAAAAGATGATTAATGAGCTCTGTCTCGTTATCAGCCTGTACATTATGGTTCCCTGTTTTTCCTGCAGAATCTTTCCAGCCCACCTCTGAGGGGAAGTGAGCGGCAGGAAAAGCCGGCTCTGCAGTCGATAAGGACAGAGTGGGAAGGGACAGCTGTCCCTTCCATTTAAGTGTGGGTGGAACGTCAACATAACTAAACGCATGGAAAACAGGCGAGACTTAGATTCCCCCCGCTGAAATTGATCAAATTCGTGTTATACTCCTATAACAATTACCTTCTCGTCCTTTTAAAGGAATAACAAATACTGTCTGCAGATACAACCCTGTCTGTTACAGAGCGGGGAGCGATCTCAGTGTTGACATTCACTACCATTAGAGGGGTCAACCCGAGAGTTTACAGTCCATTAAAACAGTCTTAAAACAAAGCTAAACTTGGCTGCAAAAAACTGCCACTACTACACGGAAAATTCGGAAGATATCCAAATTCAGTGAGTGAGAAATGCTAGATTTTATCCAGAGAGATCAGAGTTGAGGTAACGGATGCAACTGGGAAAAGTCCAACCTGAAAACAAGTGAACAGAATATCAAGATTACCAAACTTTTATTTAAAAAAAATATTTTTTTACATATTTATTAAAACTGTCACCATGTCGTACCAATTTTCTATGAGACAGATAATCTGACAAGATCAATCTCTGTCCTGAGCTACTATTGCTGTCTAAAGAAATGCTCTGCTCCGGACTCAAAGCGACCAATCAGTGCCAAGAGGAGGGTCTTAGTGCTGTCAATCATCCTCATGTACACGTTGATAAATGTGCTACAGGCAGAGAAACAACTTACTAACGGAAAACCGTTTATTCAGTCAATGGTGGCTATGCTAACTAGCATGAGCATTCATAACAGGCTATGCTAGCTGCAGTATAGCAGAGAGCAAGGGGGGACGATGGAGGTGGGATGAGCAGCACCATATCAGATTGTGATTGACATCTCTAGGACCCGCCTCCTGTCTCTGATTGGTTGTTTCTAGTTAGCTCTGGGAGAAGGCAGAGAAGCTGAATTTTTTCACAGATTATCTGTCTCACAACAGGTGAGTGCAGTCAACAGAAACACAAAGAGGTGAGGATCATGACACTAATTAATATGATCTGGATTAGTAGATTTAGATCACGCTGGGAAGCTGAGATGGAAATGTTTGCCAAATATTGGGTAGGATAATAGGAAATTTTTAAAATGATATCTTGACCCCTTTCTGAAACAGATTAAGTTAACTTTTGTTGATATCCAAGTTGTGAGGAATTGTCGGTTGATGCTGGTCTATATTTTTGCAAGAAATAAAAATTTTTCAAAGAATTAAGTTGTAAATGCATTCAGTTTCCAGTCTGCAACTTAAAATAAAACTTAGGATTCAGGTTTTATTTATTACTAAGTTTTACTATAAGCACCTTTCATATAAAGCAATGCACCACACACATTGCTTTTCTATAGAAACCCCAGGCAAAATGAACTAATGAACAAACCAATATAGTAATAACAGCAGGACCATGCAATCATAACAGGAATGTTTGTTTTGGACAAAAGAAGGACCCACTCTAAGATGATATTCAGATTTTAAAGAAGTTAATAAGAAGGGAGAGTATTTATTTGTGTAATCTACCATAGTAGCTCTCAAAATGTTTTCTCTGCCTTGGGTCAAAGAACCAACACCAAGGAACTATTTTATCCACTGTATGTATAATCTTTACACTGAGGAAAAGTCTGTATGCATTATGGTTTGTCATTAACCAACAGTTAGTGCTATAGTGGCAATTCAACCTTTAAATATTTTCCCCTTCTGCATAGTTAGCCTGCATAAATAAGGGTTTTAAATTAAACTAAATAAATTTAGCTAATTTTGCTTAAAGAGTAAAAGAAAAACAAGGACAAATCCCCAGAAATGTATCACTTCTGGTGTGCTGCATCCACCTTTGTCTCCCAAGATCCGTGCTTAAAAACGTAAGCTTCAAATTAATCAAAGTGTGTGTAGAGGAGAAGAAGCCAGCAAAGTGAGAAAAAAAAAGCTGTTTATAAATCTGGAAGCCTTTGGAGAGGAGGTTAATGAGGCGTCTGGCTGTAATCCAGACACTTTATAGGAATTTGGGCGTAAGTTGGTCAAGATCGTTACTTATCCGTCTTTAATCTGTTTGATGCCCAAGGAAAGGATATTCCTCTTTAATGGGCTGCAAACATTTGTTCTCTTTGTTTGGAATATTTTTAGAACATTACACAAAAAGAAAACACTATTGGTTTTCCATATACAGGAAGAGTATTAAACAAATAATAAAATAATCATTTTTTGGTTGTTTACACACATTAGATTCATCTCGCTGACAATTCCCAACTATTAAAAGGAACATAAAGAGTAAAAAGATTGATTTTTGAAATAGACTTTAAGAATATTGCTTACAGGTAATAACTACCCCTACCCCCATCTTCTTAAAAAAAACAAACAAAACAAAACAAAAAATACTTGCCAACCCTGTAATACCTTTCCCACAGGGATTACCGAGTGTGTTTTTGTCCACAACTTTGTGTATTTGTGATTGGATCCATGTGTGTCTGCAGGCTAAAGCAAACCGCAGAGCTGGATTATCTCCAAGGTAACAGCAAAGTACTTCTGGAAAACCATCAACTTGAGGTGAACGAGTTGTGTCCTTGACTTCACGTTTCTGCGGAAATAAAAAGTAAGAAAGAACAAAACCAGTGAATCAGCAAGACATTAATAAGAGGGTGAGAAGTGAATTTCTATGAATGTGACACATTGCTGATGATTATGTTCTATTTGCCACAGGAAATGTTCAAATTAAAGTGCAAGTACACAAATTAGAGTCATTGCAGGCTGAGTGCTAATTAGTGACAGCTGAAGATGTTTGGCTACATAACTGGACACATAAAGAGGAAGCTGAAATAGGCAGCTGATTAGTGTTTTCCCTTAAATTAAATGAGATAATCCTCAGGTTATGCAAGGTCGAAGCAACATTGTGATCCCAAAGTGGAAGTGGAGTGGAAAATACGCAGCACACTACATTTGTTTCTGGTTTCTGAACAATTTAAACCTCCTCCAAATACACCAACACCCCAAGACTCTTTACTCACTCCTCCCTACCTTCTGACTATCCTCTGGAGGTAGTAAAATCATCCTTTGAATTTCACCTTGCAACATGCATCATATTAGTAACTATCACTCATCTCTCAACCTATTCCTCATGGTATCCCCTCAGACAGTGGGACACTGGTTTCTGAATTTCAATAAATATGTTAAAGGTGACACATTCTGCTTTTTTGAACAGATTAGGACTATGACCTATACAAAAGATGTCATTTTTTTGTACAAAATCATTAGATAATGAGATTTTAGTTCTGCCTGTTTTGATTTCCATTCAGAATGAGCTGCTTTAGGAGCCCTTTAAATCCAACTAAGCTTCTGCTGGCAACGCCCCCAACACAACATTTACACTCGCATATGAAAATGGCTGCAACAGATGCGCAATTATACAACCATACATCTTTGAAAAGCAGCAGTGGAGCCTCCTGCACAGCCAACAAGAATGCAGCAAGTGGTTTCTGGATGGTAAGTGAACAACAAAATACTTTCGTTGTTCACTTTTCCAGCAGCCTTTGTGCAGCATATACAGCAGACCACGCATCCTCATTGCAGAAACACAAAGCTTTTTTGGTCTAGTTTCTAGTGCAAGCGCCTTAGTACACTTGAAATAAGCTTGGGTTGCTAGCTAAAGGACTGGGCTTTGCTGGTGTTGCTAGGTAATGGGGCAGTGCCTTCCGATTTGTGACGAGGTTTTTGAAACAAGTCATTTTCCAGGCAAAAAAAAAGCATCAACTTATTGCCAAAAACCAGCTGCATGTTTTTTTTTAAGTGGCTGGGCTGTTTTTGGAAGCAGTAGAAAAAAAAGGGACGCAGCTTAAAATATAGCTGCCCTTTCTTTTAATCTTATGAACAATAATGAACCGAGCTTATGGCAGTGGTTTGTTTTCCCTGAAAGGCACAGGTTTCTGCCAGGATATGGAGAGGCCAGTCTGTAGGAAAGAAGAGTCATTCATGAGTCCACAGGGACATGACTCAGCAAGAGGGCCAAATCAGGATAAAAACCCAAATTAATTGGCAAATTCTGCGTAGTCTGTTTTAATTGTATAAATAAATGCTAATTGCTGCATGAGCAATATGGTTTCATATGTTCGATAATGGCACGTTATATTTGCTAACATATTCAAATATTAATGTTCCTGACAGTTACAAGGAGCTTTATTTTTAGGCGGGATCCTGTGAGACTTTTATTGTCAGGGTCGAATAATTCATGTCAAGAAGCTTCTTAAGAGTACTTCCAGCTGGACTTCTGGATTCTACATTAGTATCCAACACAAACTAAATTTCCATGTTGTTGAATGTAAACAACACACGTTTCACAAGTTTCATGAAAAACAAGTGGACTGATCTCTTTTGATCAATGGCTTGCCCTGACTACTGCTGTGTCATTTCATCCATAGCAGCTTAATGAGCAGCAAGAGAGGCACAAGCATGAGTAAGATAGTTCAGATGGGAAAATAAACCAAAGGCTAAAAGTAAAACCAACAACTACTCCACTTTAGAGGGCAACTAGAGACCAAAATGTCAGCACCGCAGTACTTTCTTCTCAGAGTTCATCCAGATTCATCTGATGCCAACGTCAACAACTTATTTTGAAGTAGTTTTATTGGGTCCCTATTAATTTTTGAAAAAAACAAAAAACTTTACATCAGGGGTCTCAAACTCCAGTCCTCGAGGGCTGCAGTCCTGCAACTTTTAGTTGTGCCTCTGCTGCACCACACCTGAATAGAATAATTAGGTCATTAGCAAGGCTGGGAGAACTGATCTACACAAGCAGGAGGTAATTAAGCCATTTCATTTCAGTGTTTTGTACCTGTTACACATGTAAAAACTGCAGGACTGCGGCCCTTGAGGACTGGAGTTTGAGATCCCTGTTTTACATGGATGATCCACACATTCAACTTGAAACAAACTTTCTTTAGAAAGTAAATAAAGTGTGAACAAGTTTCTTGTAACTTTAGAGAACATTAAAATGTAATTTGTTAATAATTGAAGTAATGTCAAATACATGAGCATTTATGTATTGATTAAAAGGGGCGGAGCTTTGTGTAAATAGGCGGGGCTTTGTGAGAGGACGAGTTTAGGCACCATGCCAAACGTGTCAAGGATTCCTCAAACGCGTGAAATATACCTCAATAAAGTCTATTTTGAATAATACCTTCCCCTTAATATTTATACTAAATGTACATAGCCTAATATACAGAAACACAAAAAAACAAATACATAAAAAGACTTAAGCACCCTATGCTAAATGCTACGGTTTTATGACTAAATATTGCAGTGTGAGTCAGTTCTGACATAAATACCCCACAGGGAGCTTCTACTGCTCGCATTTTTCACATATGATTCATTCTTCTGTTTAAATGTTTTCCTTTTTTATGTCCTTAAGCAACCAGGAATCATGGGTGCCGCTGTAGGAGTAGTGTAAGAACAATGGCATATAGATTAGGTGACACAGTCTCCCCACAGCTGGCACAATGAGAGAGCTTTTTCCCGTGGAGTGCTGCTATGGCGACAATGAGAACAATACACTCATACCAGCAGGCAGGGAGACTGGATGGATTTTTATGGCAACAAACAAAGAAAAAAAAAAAAGTAACTTTTTTCAACCTTATGCTTTTTGGAGCAGGTAAAAAGTCAAACACAACTAATCCAGAAAGTATTCCAGTTAGAGAGCCAGTTCTTAGTAGAACATTGATTTGAATGAACAGATTGTCTAATAGCTTCAAAAGCAACTTTATCTGACTGAAATGAAATTTGTCAACAATGTCTAGTCATTTTAGATTCCTCATTCTGTTGTGTAAAGTGAATTCTGATTACCTGGTAGTATCATTAGGAATCCTACTTAATGCCAAAAAACATGTTCATTTGTCACTGAATTTGTGGATTCAAGGTACTATTAATCAGACATCCATTATTTGAATGATTGTGTAAGAAACTGGGTTTATATAATTATATAAATTATATATTTATATAATGGAAAAGAGGGAGGATTTTGATTCTTTTGCCCCCTTTTCAGTTTGTACCTTCACTTTGGTTTAGCTAGTAGCCCAGGCTTTGTTTTGGGGTACTAAATGCTGCCATCTGTCACAACATATTTCATAACCTTTATTCATACCCCAATGATGACGTTTTTTGACAAAAAATGAATTCTATGATCTACTGTAAGGAAATGTGGTTTTGCAACTTTGATAATTATTTCCTATCAACAGGAAGTGGCTTGCAGGTATTTGGATTTGATCAGAGTCACAAGGGGTTACATTTCATGAGAATCTTTTGAATGAAAACCACAGGAAACAGGGTGTAATACAAGTTCAGAAAATATACAATTTTACATAAGATTTAAGCATTTTCATGGCTGTATCTAGGACTGGATGATATGGCTGAAAAATATCACGATGCAAGTGTTTTCATATCAACCAATATTGATAATTATTTAGTTTTTTGTTTTAAATATCTGCAATATTCCAAACTGATGGGGTGACCTTTCCTGTTTAACCCACAGTTCTCACTCCAGACCATTGTTTTTTTTTATTTTTAAGCAGTTACGAGGCACAGTGGCGAAACCTGAAACTGCTGTTGCGCAAGTTGCTCAACAGGTCGTTGCTAGGTAACCAAAGACTGAGTGAGTTAGTTGAATCCACCAAATTTCCTTAGTGGGCTGTGAGAGGTTGAGTAGCTAAAGCCTTTCCTTTGATCAGAGTTCAGAGAAATGACTGAATATTTGATCAGATGTATTATCTATTGGTACTGATCAGGTGGCTATCACAATAAATATTGTTTCTTTTATTGTCCAGCCCTAACTGCATGCATAATTTTTTTAAATGTTCTGATACACGGTGATTTGTTTATGTGTACAAAATGGAAGCAGGAAGGAACAAAATGGGAACAAACTGGAGGTCTGAAGGCTGTTTTAACACTCAACAACCAAGAGAATGGGATACACCTCCAACAGGGCTCCAGTTTTCCATACAAACACACAAAAACAGCTGTAATTTGTGTTAAGGACTGCTGCTGTTGGCAGGGGATGTATCCCGTTCTTAACATTCATTTCACAGCTCTTGTGACATTGTGCAAGAGGCTTACTGTAAACTTGAATTGAACCCAGGCTTTTCTTGGAATAGTCATGAAACAGCTGAGCGATGTACAGTAAATGGAGAAAACATCATTGTTAAAGGGAACCGGTGAATACCACCAGCGTTGCTCTAAAAACAAGGAAAACATTCAGCTCTGTAGACCCCCCATGATGTGAAAACTGCTTCATAACGAAACCATGACTGCATTTGGATTCAATGTTTACCTCTTAAGGCCAAATTCCAGGTTTAACCAATTTCTCTTATTGTTGCACAATTTGCTTCCCAGCAGTCAAGGCTATGTGTTCCTTATCTTTATCGTCAACAATTACAATAAACATAAAGAAACTACATCAGTCACTTTCTTAACTTTAATCTCCACAGTGGTTAAAGTTTATTGCTGTGGTTTATTTGTTGGGGGAAGGGTGGGTTTCCCAGGGGTTTGGAGAAAAAACTTTTCAGCTTTCAGGTTCAAAGATTAATTGCTGACTAGAACACAACAGGGGAGAAAAAAAGTGTAAATTAATAAGCAAATCCATTGAACTTGTGCTTTTAAAATGGGTCTACACTAAACCTTTTAGTGGAGCTGGCTATCTCCAGTTTTGTAAGAATTCAAAAAGTTTCACTTCACCAAATATACATTGTGTTTTTGAGCAACAAAACCCTCTGCAGGTTTACAATGGATATGATGAAGCCAATCGTATCCATTGTAAAGTACAACTGAGGATATGTGATTCTGTTAGCCTGTAGCTCATGAGAACCCTACTAGAATACAACTCATTTCAAATCATGTGAACTGAGAATTTATCATTCGGATAATCCAAAAACTATGTCTGAATGAGCACAAAAACGGGTTAGCACAAAAATCAACCTGCCTCCATAGCCACATTAGTTCCCAGCCTTAAATCCCAATGAAAACAGACTAAAGTTGCATATTTTCAAAATACATGTAAGCATAATAATGTGGCAGGCTGGATTTAAACCAGAAGTTTTAATTGGCAACAAGACCACACTTCTGCTGCTGTAGTCTTTGTGTAAATATAAAGCATGAATAATGAACAAAAAGCTTTAATGGGGAACCTGTTTTCCCTTTTATGCTCAGCCCTCAGATGGGCTTTTATTTTTAACAATTCTTTCTTTTCTATTAAGCATACAGTTGAACACCGACTGCCTCTCCACAGTCTGCTCAGTACCAGAGGCTTTCCAAACAGTTCAACACAGATTGACCAGCATTCATTTACAAACTCTTGACTCCAATTTCCTGTTAAGGTGGACTATGGAAGCAGCGGATGTCTAAAGGGAAAATATAGACCCTATTCCAGGGATAAATGTGTCAGACAGGGTCAGTGGAAGACCGTGCTCAGCTCCGTCCTGAGTTTCTCTTGTAGTCTGCAGGAAAGTAATGAAGCCGAGTCTTCAACAGGAAATCCATAACCTTTGGATCAGGGGGCTTTCCAGTGTTGCTATGACAATTATGGCCACAAATAATGTCTGACTCACAAGAAGAGTGGAGAAAAACCATCATTTATGAAACATCACCAATCCTGTTATGGGTCAGATAAGAATTTGAAGCCAGTTTGTGTTCTTTGGGTTGCTGTGCACTGACTTGTTGCAAATTGGGGTGTGCTTTGTCCAAAACCCTGCTTCCACACCCTGCTGAGTCAGCACTTCCCCTCCTCAAGTGGATGCAAATGTTACACTGCTGAAAATTAAATTTTGTTCGCATAAACTGCAAAACAGAGAAAACAGCAGATCATAGGATAGGAGCTACTCAGTGCATAATCTCTCCACTGCTCCATGAAGCACTGGCCAACTTATTATACGTCTTCGTTAGGCCTTGTTAGTACAGTGGTGAGTATCCCCGCCTGTCATGCGGTACGATTCCCCGACGGGGAGTGAAGTTTGTTTCAGGTCCCTCTTGAAAATGAGATCTAGATCTCAACGGGGTTTACCTGATTAAATAAAGGAATTATTATTCTGCTTTACAATAACAGTAACAATACATGTGTACTGTAAAAACGTAAACAACTTAAAGAAATGAACAGAAAGTAGTTTGCATTTCCTCTAATGAAAAAATATATAGTGCAGCTTTAGACCAAAAATACCTATATGGATAATACAGGCTTTAATTACAGCCAAACAACTGAACATGTGTGCTCCACGTCCTAGCCCGATGCTCAATTTGACTCCACATTTAACTCAGTAGTTCGGTTTTAGACAAGCACCTCATAACATTTATTTCATTTAGAGTAGGTTACACTCATAAACTCATGCTTTCACTGGTGCTACTTGCATATCTCGGTAGTTAGCTTCTATCTATTACCTCAGAAAGACATGAAAATGGTCTGCGGCCAATCACCGCGACCGCCTCGGACCACCAGTCCGCCATTTTCACCACGCTGCTGCAAAACAACTTCACAAAGGCTTAAACGTATGATTTCCCTCCTTAGCTTTTTTTGACTGTTATGCCACAAGGGACTTACGAGACTTTACTGCTGTTATCGATCATGTATTATCAATACTCACCCAGCTTACCTGTAAAACAGAGTAAACAGCAGGTTACAGGTGCTACTCGGTGAATGGCCAACTTCTTCTGCCGGCCAGAGCGTCAGCAACTGTAGAATATGGCACCGAGCGCCCTCTGCTGGCGAAAGTCGCATCACACGTTTAAATAATAAAATAAACCTAGTTTATCAACAGGAAGTGACCTCACATATAAAAATAAAATGGGAAAGCGAGGATAATATTTTCACTTATCTATGTTATGGTGTCACACAAAGTAAAGTTTCAATCCGTTCTAGAGGGAAAACTAAAACATTATCACTATATAACAACGATACAATGCTTACATTTTTTAATATAATTTAATTAGATTGTCTGAAATCCCACAAATATAAAATGAGCCTTAACTTGTTGTCACTTCATTTCTAATCTAAAAAATTTGTTTTACTTGGGTATAAATCTTGCTGACTAGATTGTTTGTTCTAGAAAACTGTACAGTTTTCTAGAACAAACTTCTAGAAAACTGCACAGGTGCTGAAACACAGAGTTCCTTTAACTAAAGCCCAAAACCCCATTTTGTAAATTGTAGACATTTAAACTCATCATGGTTTTAATTTTGCAACATTTTTCAGTAGCAGGCGTAAGAATGCAGTGGCAGTTCAACATATTATTATGTTACAACTTGCTACTGCAAGCAAAGATTTGCTTGGTGAACAAAGACAGAGCTTGAGACAATTTGCAAATATTGATGAAAAAAATAATTATATGCAGAATTGTTTCAGCTTTTTTTTCTAACTATTCCTGAGGCCAGAGAAGATATTCAAATTACCATCTGACAGATACAAAACTTTAAGCTAGATTGAATCAGATGCTGATTTAGCTTTTTCCAAGTAAACAGTCCAAAGCATCAAATTTATTTTCTGCTCCATTTGGATCTCTCTTACTCATGCATATTGAGTTTTTGGGCAGAAAAATAAGCCTCCAGCTACGCTATAATGGAAAGTTTTGAGTGTTCTTTTCCTTTCTACCACTGTTTTGTTTTCAGAAAAGAAAACGATACCAGACCTGGTCAAAGTGAGTGTCTATGGCATTGTTGTACAACCTAGACACCAGAAGTTTAGTGTCAATGGATGCTAAACCTCAACTGGCCTGAATCCAAGACCTTGGATCCAGTTGTGGTTTTTGCCTCACTTTCTGGACCAGAAAGATGCCCACCATGGCAGGGCATCTTGCTTTGGCATGGTTGGTCTACGATGTCTGGTACATGTGTATTTCACAAATAAATAAAAAAGTAGGAGATTGTTCATCTTTTAAACACCACAATGGGCAGAAAAAAGCTAATCATCTTAGATTTGAACTAATTATATTTTTCCATTGTACTAACCCAGACTTTTATTTTACCATCCATATAACTGGCAAATGATGCATGAAAATTGAGAAATATGACGTTTGAATATTTAAATCTTAACCAAGAGGATGAATTTGAGGACTGGGATGGGACCTCTGCTTCTTAACTTTAAAGACACTGGCTTTTAAATTGCTAACAGTCCCTGCTTTTACCACTAGAGGGAACTATATAAATGGTCAATTAGATATTTTGTTCTGAGAATGTTTCGACTGGTCAAAACTTTGCATTAATCTTCCTGGTTTGACTGGAAAGTGTGAAAGCCATAAAAGGAGATTTGGTTTCTTTGGTATTATTAAAATGTCTGTCCTTGTACTAGATGTTTGGAATGTTTTTTGGGGTTTATTGGCCTCTGGAGAACAATGGTCTGTTCTTCAAGATATGAGAAAGTCAATTATCTTTTCCCCAGTGATGAGCAGAAAAGTGGGACCATTGGTACATATTGGGATTTTTCTGATTCCTGCACCGCATCTGTTCACACGATGAAACAGATGGATAATACCCAACTGAATCAGCGTTCCCCACATTTACTGAAGCATTTCTTCCCAATCCACAATGAGTAGGAGGGGAGAAAATAAACAAAACTTGAGTGTTTAGCATGAGTCACAGCCTCGGGGGGTTGAGGAGGACGGTGAACTCCAAAAAAAGGACGATGGAGTGAGATGGATAAAGTGCACTCCCATTGATGAGTCCAATTCATTATCGGATGAAAAATAGAAGGTGGGGGGCCGGGTGAAGACGCGTCCAAGAGTGGAGGCAGAAGAAATGAGGACGATGAGTCAGAGAGTGAGAGAAAAGCAATGGATGAAAAGAAAAGGCTATGAGTGGGAGTTATAAACACTGGAGAGGAAGCACACAGACAAATGAAATGAGAGTAGACAATAATGACAGCTAGTCAGAGGATCCAAGGATACCTAGAAGAGGAAAAGAAAAATAATTGATAACAGAGAAGATCTTTAATGGAGAAGTGGAAGATGAAACAAAGACATAATGAGTAGCTCAAAGCCTCAGTAGACTAACGCACTATTTAGTTTACATAAATAGTTGCTTAATAGCAACAACACACAGAAAACCAGCTGCTTTTGGATGTAACAGGTACTTTGTTTCAGAAGCCCTCATTGCCAGGATCTGAATACATCTACGTTTGCCAAATAAATATTTTTTAAAAACCCAATTTAATCTACTGGGTCACAAGAAGATGCTGAATTTGAATGTACATTTCTGTTTCTGGAGAGCTACGTGGTTGAGGGTTGTTAACAGCGGTGAAGCTCCGACTCCCTCTAGTGGCAGTGCAAACAAATGCGCCTTTACTCACATCAGGAATGTGTAGCAGGTGCAGAAGGTGGATTGACAATTACCCAAGCTGAGCCACATGTTTTTCACCCGATGAAGACATGTACTCTACCTTAAATGACCACCAGCCTAATACCAAAAGTGACAAAGAGAGAAAAGTAATAACTCAAGATAAAAACGAAACCAAAGCTAAACAACGATCAAGAAATGCCACAAAGAAGCAAAAAAACATTTTTCAGAAATGACATGGAAGTAAATATGGGTAAAAATATCAACTGGGGTAAAGAAAATATGATAGCAGCAGACCATGTACCACAGAACCAGTAATCTCCAATTGTTATAGAACCTAAAAAGGGTAAAAATACCCTTTTTGCTCCTTTGACAAACTACTGAACTAGCTAATGCATAACTTGTAATATGGGTTATAAACTGAGTGTCTGAGTCTATAGAAAGGTGATGTGTTAAACTTTGATTTAGAGCACATCATTAAGCTGACCCTTATACTGTATTTGTACCTCTGTAGTAATAAGCTCAGCCACACCACAGTGAAGGCCTGACAAAATAAAATAAAATAATAATAATAATATTGCCAGACGATGAAGCATCACAGATGGAATAATACAGATGCAATCAGAAAAGACAAGTTTTGAGACCTTTCATACATTAAATTTGGCCAGATTTGTTAATTTTCTGTGAATTATATAAATATTTTTAAATTCAAGTTGTTTTTAAAAGGAATTAGTCCAATAAAATTTTGACTACAATTTAAAATGTATTTTTAAATAAACTACCGTAACTACACTTTCTCCACATTTCCTGGTTTTGAAACAAATTGAGAAGCCCTTAAGTTCCTCAAAACCCTAAAAAATAAATAAAGAAAAAAAATATAGAGGATGAAGAAAAGATACTTTTAGAACTACAACTTGCAGTAAGTAAATTATAATTTTGAATATGTATAAAATATTTGCTGTGTACGGTGAAGACTAATAATATTGGCATTCATAAAAAAGCCTGTGTTACAATCCTTAGAAAGCAACTCCAGTAAACTCAAGTGGAGTGAAAAGAAATCATACAATAAAGACCATAATCTACTTTTTTTTTTGTTGTTGTTGTTGTTGAAGAGAGAGAAATCAATTAATCTTTATTGGAAAATTAGAGCTACGCATCAGCAAGGATTTCATGTATTTAGTTATTTATTTTATTAGAACTTTTAGGTGCAGTTCCAATCAACTCCATGTGGTGGAGCCCCAAATCTGAGATTTCATCTGGTGATGCTCTACATTAAAAGTCAGAACCAAGATTTGGAAATGTAGAGGGAAAAAAACATAAAATCTATTTGGTTATTTCACATTTTTATGGAAATCAAGAGTTTTGCAAAATCCCGACTTTAAACACCATGACATATCTTGAAGCATTCAATTAACTTTTAAAGCATTTAGTAAAAGTCTAAATCTGATGACTATAAATGGACGGCAACAATAAATAAAAAGCTCCAGGTACTTTAGGGAGAAACTCAAGAAGCTAATGTAAACAGTGTTAAAAGCCAGTGCTATTTACAAATTGAAAATTAATCTATGAATGTGAAACATTTTCCTAAATAAGAATATAGATATTAAAAACCATAAGGGCAGATTTGAATTGTATTCTTTAGGATCTTTGTTTAGCTAACCATAAAAGGTAGCAAACCAGTCTAGTCCCACTAAGAATAACTGGTGCAACTTCAGAGCTGTTGGTCATTGTTAAGTAACTGGAATCTTATACTGACAGACTTTTCAAAACATTTCTTTCTGCATACACATAAATGAATCAGTCAAAAGAAAAAAAAATGTTTTTGTCGTTATGTTTACTTTAATGATTCCAGAAGTATGTACCATGTTTGTTAAGTAAGAGCTTATATTTAATAAATGGATTTTAACACACCTCAGTGCTTTCTTTACCGCCCTTGTTTTGGATAGGATCATTGGAGGCATCAAGATGGTTTTATTGGATACCCTGCAGGCATTATATTATGGAGCATTATGAGTTCATCCTTAGTCTTTCCAGCTCTGCCATTGGTCCATCGCTGGTAGTTTGCGGCAGATTAGCCATCAGACTGAGATTGTCTTAGTGCAGCAGACATAAGGTGGCTCAAGATTACAGTTAATTGGTTTGTTCACTTGAGAACTGATTGGAGTTTACCTTTAAGAAGGCAGAACCACTATTTCTTGCTTCTAGACTTTTTGCTTTGTAACTTTAAATAATTCTTAAAATAGCTTAAGCAAAGAATCAGCTTTTATTCATAAGAATCCAAAAATCAAGAAGTTAAAGCTAAGCTAAGCTAGCATCCTCTTAGTTAAAGTTCATTTTAGTAATAATTCTGTATTTCATTTGTGTTGGAAGTCAGAGCTCAAATCTGGTAATAATGTTAGACCAAAGTTGTAAGCACTTTTCTAGTTTAAAGTCAGAAAAACAGAGGGATTTTCTATTTGTTGTGTTAACAAGCATAACAAGCTAGGTTGTACATTTCCTCTACTTTTATGTATTCAACGACTAACGCAACATGGTCCCAAATACATTTATTGCAGCTTTGTGTGCCTCTTGTTTAATGGGACACAAACTGAGAGAAGTGCAAATAAATTGTTTATGCTTGTAATGCTTAGACATGGCAGCCATTTTGGATATCAAACTTGAGGCTGCATGGCCTTTTGCAGTCAGAACTCTTGCTTTCAGAAATGCTTAAATTAATTTGGTCCAAATCGACAATATTACACAGTTGCTACAGATTAATCCATTACACTGCCATGAAAAGTTTAAGAAAAGTACTATGAGGTCATTAGAATGCTGGTCAGAAAGGACCAAGAGCTTCTGTTAAGTTTTGCATCTTCTAATGCAGAGAATAAGGAAGCTTTTTAATTTGAGCTGAGAAGCTAGTTTACTTTTTTATGCTAAAACGAGACAAGCTAAGCTAGCTTAGCCTCTTGGCATTAGCTATATTGAGAGGCCAAAGAAAATGAGCAACTGTTGTTCCACTTTTAAATTACCCTACGTTAAGCAGGGAATAAAATAAGGCTTGATCAATGGATAAAACCGTGTTTATTTGTGGAAATTATGATTCAACTGCTACTGAAATTTTTGCGACACAGCAAGCAAGTTCTGGTTGTTGAACGGTCAAAAAAAACAAAAAACAAAAACAAAGATGAAGGGCTAATGGAGACGTCACCAAGAGGCTTTAACGAAGTGGGTAGGAAGTTGGATGAATAGGATTTGGAGGGGTGACAAATTGAACAGGGGATTAGGTGTGTGTGAGTGAGCTGCACCAGCTGGCAGAGTCCTTCCCATTAACAAGGAAAGCTTGTGTATGTGTGTGAGGTACACACTTCATCTGTTATGATTATAAATCCTCTTCAGATGATCCCCCCTCAAAGCATATGTACATATCTAGAGCTGAGATACATATACTTACCAACAGGATGCCAAAAGGTACAAACAGTTTCACTTTCAATGTTTTAATGTTGCAAACAATACATTATCTCCAACAGTGCACCACAAATAAATTCAGTTAGTTTATCTATATCTATTTATCCATTTAATGTCACCTCATTTCTTAATGTTGATATTCATTTTCCATCAGATAATAATGAAGAAAATGTTGCTACGTCTCTGTATCCATCTGCCAGTCTCCATGGTGTGAAATGGATGTTTTTTGGTCAAATCTGCTTCCAAACCATTTATTCTATCTTACTCATGTGGCCTAGTTAGACTTTTAATGGAACTGGCCTGTAATTAATGTTATTAGTTCCTTCTGTGCTTGTCATCTTCCTGACAGTCCACATTTCATTTTCAAAATAAATGTTTTAGTCTTTTGGATTGTCTCCTTTTTTAATCAAACCTTGTCAAGAAAGAGCTGACATGTTTACAACTTCTCTGCTCCATGAGCTCAAAACCAATATCTGGCATTAAAAAAAAGTTTTTGATTCTTAGATTTTCTTTTTTTTTTAATGTGTGTGCAGAACTTTCATATCCTCAATAGGATTTAAAATACTTCCTATTATTAGCCTGGCTTGTATTTTCTAGGTCTACAAAACAAAGCTGAAATGTTTAAGAGATAAAAACCTTTTGAACATTTTCTTTAGATAAGGTAAACACTTGGCATTAGCAACTGCCTCTTCAAAGTGAGTGAGTCCAGGATTGATGGGGTCTAATTGCTCAAACCCCTTCAGAGCTGGTAGGAATTTCTGAGACCATCAATGGATTCTGATGTTTATAAAAACAAGACCTTAGTGTTTAATCCATACAAGCTCAAAATAATACATAAAGGTTAAAATATGAAGTTATCTAAATGCTTTCAGGTGCTAATGAAGGTTATAGTTTGTTTAAAGTTGACAAAACCAAGGAGTTGTGATTGAGCTAGTAGTTTCCCTTTTGCCATCATAACGTGATTTCTTTGTATTCATAAAATTCTCAGAAGTTAAGAGTCCCAGGAAGTCAGGATCCAAAGAAACAGAATGAGATTTACACAGGTTTTAAAGTCTTTTGAAAGAAAGTCTAAACAGCTGCAGATTCTAAGATTATCAGTTCAAACAGCCGAAACACTGAACCACTTTGCTAAGGTTTGGTAAAAGACCCAAACAAGCTTGGATATCAAGTCGATTTTATAAGCGGTAGCCACTCCACAAACCAATTTTTCTTTGTGTTTGAGATCATTGACTTGTCAACCAAGTTTTAACTGACCAAACTGTTACAATCAGAGAAAGAGATTCAGATGTCCAGAAAGAACCCTGGAATCACCAAGGCTCAATCAAAACTGTACTGGACATTGCTGGAACAGTCAATTTCCACAATGAAGCTCATTTGGTTACATCTTGGGCAAAGACAAAGACTGGAAGACCCAGAAAGATGGAGCTGCCCAAAGGGAGAAGCCAAATACCCTCTGGAAAAAGTCTGTTGGGCAAAAGAGACGAAGCTTGTGGTGTCTGGTACAAGAACGTTACGAGAACGTTTGTTAAAGTGAAGATTTATCATAAAACACTAACAACTATCGGACTTGGTGGTGGCAGAAAGTGAACCAAGTAATGAAGGAAGATTGCCTCAAAATTGTGTTCCAACAGAAAAATAATCCCAAATAAACATCCCAACTGGTTCTAGAGTAGACAAAGCAGACAATCTTTAGAAATACCCTTAGAAAAATCCCAACCTTTACATATAATTTGTGGAGTGTGCTTCAATGTTGGGTCAGTGACTCCCTAAAACAACCAGCAGCCTCAAATAAAACCAGAAGGAGTTACACTTGAAGCTTGTTGATGGCGACAAGTATCCCGTATTGAGATACAACTTCCTAACAGAAATTAAATCAGACATTAGTGAGGATAGTGTTTGATCCACCCCCTTTATGGATTAGACAAAGTTTGTAATAAATCCAAACTTATGCATCGAGTTGTTGCTTTTAAAGCTAATTGTAGTTGTGTGTGGCTTAATCATTGAAGCCTTGGAAAACCAATGGATGTACCGTCTTCTTTCAGTTACAGATTTACATCTTTGACTTTGCTTTTCTTCTGTGAAATCCCTACTGTTCAGGCTGGGATTTCACAATTACTGAAAGTACCATTAAACTCAGTCCTATTTTCATAAAATAAACCAGCAGTACACATCTGCTTTAACCGCACTCACAGCTCAAATACAGGGATCCTTATGAATCATGCGTCCCTGGACAGCAGTGACTTTTACTAATGCTGTCCAATCAACAAGCCAATTACACCACAAAGGCCACTTGTAAAAACATAGCTTGCCACTGAGTGATGAGGGGGAATTAATCCCTGCAGAAAAACTGCCTTTCAGAAACCCCTCTTTGTTTCCTTGCATTGATTTTCTTGTAACAATAGGACAGTCAATAACAAATTTAGGTTTTACCAGTTCTCATTTAAAGCAGGGCGTGAAGTGAAGAAGCGCTTGATTTAACAAAGAAAACCACTTGAATCTCACAAGGTCGAGTTTTGTCACAGCATTGATTCAGAAGGAGATCTACACAGAGAACCACGGCTGCCATCTGAAAGGCAGACTTACCAACACATTTTGGAAACTTGCCTAGAAACTACAACAAACGGCATGCTTGACCATAAGTTAGCATTTAGGATGTGCTAAATCCTTAAATACCTGAAGATATAAAGAAATTTCGTGAAGTTCATCTACTCTTGACAAAGAGCATGGGTGAAAAAGTAAGGTAAGTAAGGTATATTTACTTTCTAAAGATTAAAAGTGCTAGTTTAATTAACAGTATTTTTGCTTTTTCTGGTGGGAACCTACCTACTTGGACAGTCAAAGACTCTCTTTGTGATGTAACACCCTTGTATTTGCTTTTGCATGCGTACATGCACAGACACCCAAACAACCGTCCCCCTTTCTTTGAGTCCCCCCGTGCTGTGGCTTTGAGAGGCTTTCTGTTGCAGGGATATGAAGAGGAGGGAGGCGGTGAGGCAGGTGCTGTCGGGGAACAGTGGACCACTTGTGATCCCTGCTGAGAGTCTCTCCACACTCATTTGTATCCCTCCCTCCCACCTCAAAATTCATCACAAATAAGCATGTGTGATCCCCCGTCTCTCGTCAATTTCTCCTGTTGGGATAAATGAAAAAAAGATTGCCAGTTTAATTTCGATGTAAATTTGAATTTAGATGCAGGGAAATGTCATACAACCCCCACAAAACGTGCAGCTCCATTTAATCTTTGATTAGAAAATTTATCCACCCAAAGCCATTTGTGCAACAGGTTTAATGATTATAGGTTTTAGCCCTTGACATGGAAACACTATGAAAGCCAGGATGGAAAAAAAACCCTGTCAAACAAGATGCTTTCTTTATTGTTCTCCATCTAACAAGAGGTTCCCATCCATCATTATGGACATCAGCTGTGTTGCCAATAAGTCTGTTAAATCCATTGTTATGCTTCTGATAGATTCCAGTAATGGGCTCTGGAAGAGCCAGTCAATTATTGGTCCCAATCAGTCCTACCCCCACTAGGCACAAACAAGAACCTATCACCTCAGCTTTCTTTAAATCAATCTGAAGATATGGACACTATGCAACCATTTTAAGTCTTTTCTCTTTAGGTCACACCATAAATTTTTTATATAAAGAGTGGTCTTTTAAATGGCAAACCTAGGTAGGTTGATTTTACTTTAAGTCACATTTTGTCAAGTGGGTTAAACATCCATTTGGTGCGTATGAATTAAGGTCAATATAAATATCCTGTGGCAGTTTGCAGCATTTGGTACCCCAAAACAAAGCTTGCTGTACTAAGGGAACTAAAATGTGACCCAAATGACAATAGTTGAAGAAGCACCAAAATCAAAATCCTCTCATTTCCATTTCATGATTTAAAGCCAGTGTTGTACACCATTATTCACATAAAGGACAGGAGGTCAGAATGAGGTCAACATGCCTGCATAGAACACATCAAGAAGACCAGAAAAAGAAACTGAAATGACTAAGTATTGTTGACTAAATATTATTGCTAATTAAAATGTCATTTTAATCAGTTGAAGGTGGTTTTAGAGATGTTTATTAAAATCTAGATAACCTGTTTGTTTAAATTAATGTTTACATAAAAACTGGCTCTGGAAAGACGAGTGGATGGAGGGATGGACCGACCAAATGATGGATGGATGGATGGATGGATGGATGGATGAGCAGAGAAGAATGGACAAATGGATGTACAGACTGAGCCTTGGATGAAAGCAACAATGGAGACAGAAGAATGGAGAGGAAGGAATTGGTCTCAGGTTTATCTCAAGGACTTAATCTTTGCTGGAAGACAAATTAACAGAAATTCATCAAAAATCAGTTCAAATTTTTAAAATTCAGATGTAAATAACATTTCCTTAGTCAAGACCGAGGAAATTAGGCCCCGCCCATTCTCATTAACCAAACATGAAGTGGATTGGATTGGATTTTCAACACCCCAACACTTGAAATGACTCATACATACAACATAAAGGTCGCATTATGGAGGAGAAGAAAATTATAAGTGATGCCGAGGCGAATTTAAAGAGCATATTCATGAATAGTTTTTCTGACAGGCCTCACCTTGAGCACACACTCACACACAGATCTGCCCTAAAGCGAAGGCCATCCCGCCACGCCCCCCCCTCCTCTTCCTCATCTGAAGCGACCAGCCGCAATCTCTTTCTCATTCTCATCTCATTGTTGACACACTGTCATTGCAGGGTCTCGCTGCCTAGCAACAAAACCTGAGCAAGGTCCCCCCCCCCAATCTTCTGTCAGGGAGAAGCTCCGCCCACTTGCGTCCCTGAAGAGATGAGTGAAAGGTCACTTTCCTCTTCATCTAGTCTGATAGAGAAAAGATTGTGTTTTCTGAACATCATTAAAATTCTGCGTTTGTGCATCTGAGCTGGAATTTTCTGCATATTGCTTTCGGCACGCTTTAATTGGAGGTACGGCCGCTGATCAATAATAATCCACTCGCTTTAATTCAGGCTGAATATGCTGCCGATTGCATTTCTATATTGTTTTATGAATAGTCAGGAGGGTCCTATGAAGTGCTACTACTACTCAGCGCTTCCTTTTTTGTTCCCAACTGGGTCATGGGCTCATATTTTTGCCCATCTTCTATATATGAAAACATATTACTCACCCACTTCAGGCGGACAACTCCTGAAAAGCTCCACAATGGAGCCCACATGGGAATCCACTCGAAGCCACACGAGCAAATATAGCACAAACAGCAGCAAGCGAGGCTTTCCGCTCTGATCTGAAATTGCTGCTTTTCAGCTCTGCTCTTCTTCAACCAGTGAAATGTTTCTTGCATTCATTTTCAATTTGGTGGAAGGAATTTCTTCTTCAGCTCTGGCTCTCAACTTTCCCTTTAATGTGAAGCTTTCTGACCAACGAAAATGTGTTTTATTTGTATTGCATACATTTATGTACAAAACAATCCAATGTGCTTTAAAGAAAAATCAAGAGTAACAGTTTAAAAACAGATTGAAAACACAAGCATGAATGAAACAAGATAAACCAAGTGAATGTGATTTGTGTGTGTAAATGTTGCAGAAATGATTAAAGCAAGTGCAGCAAATAAAAATGTAAAAACGGGCAAAATAAAGATTTTGGCTGGGTTAAATATTCTAAGGATTTGAAACAAATAAATAATTAATACTGTAATGAGTTATTACAGTGGGATTAGAGACCAGAGTGACACTGGAATATTGGAAACCTCCTCTTAAAACACTTAGAACTATTTTAATAGTTCAAACACCAAATATATATTCATATGCATTAATACGCACAGTGGAAACAGTTTCAGCACTACACCAGCAGCTAATATACTCTGTCTTCCTTATTTCTGCTACTGGGCGTACAGCCAATCGGTGCTACAGTAAATAAATGGCACTCTTGGATTGGCTGTTTTGAAAACGCCAGTCAATAGCATGTCAGTAACATTCATCATAGGTGAATTTTCAGTGAGTCAACTGTACTAATTGTGATATTCTTGGTTAGAGTAGCAGAAATGATCAAGCAGGGAAAACTTGGATACGTATCTTTAATTGTGAACAGCAGAACAATAAAACAACCACTTTGTTTATTAATGTCAGTCCTGGGCTTTAGTCATTAATAAGTTGGCCTACCATGAACTACCCCTGGAACAGGTATGTCTGTATTTTTTACCACTAGGGGGCAACAAACCACTAAATTACAGTAATAAACTAATACTTTGTTTCCGATGAAGAATGCGGTAGGGATCAGTACGCCATTTTGTATGTTTTTGATGGTAAAAGCTGCTAATACAACCAACCTGTAACACACCATTCCTGGGCCTCCTTCATTTGTATGTCCATAGGACAATGATACGGTTCAGTTAGGGTGGATCTACTAGCATCACACAGTCTAGTCTACATGCAGACTGGGGGTCCACACACAGTCCATTAATTTGGGGACAGAAAAACATTACTGCTTGCAACAAGCATGAGACATACAACCGCAAGGCACCATGGTAAGTGTTTGGGTTTGACCCAGTAAGAGTCCAACTGGCAGTGAAAACATCTCCCTGTAAATCCCCTAAAATAGCAAACCAAGCATCACCAACCTGTGCCTCAGTGAAAATGAGGCATTAATGTGACAGGCCTTTCCAGTTTAATACATTTTGTAACCAGTTTTGAAGCAAACCATCATTAGAAATGTTAAGTAAATGTTAACCATATTACATTGACATGCAACGGTTAAGCAAGACGTTTGTAAGCAAATCCTCTGATGCTATAGCTAACCAATATGCACAGTTTCCAGCAAAAAGAGAGCAGATTGAGGCAATAAAACTTTGCAAAATAATTTGATTGAATCAGGTCAGACCCAATCAAAAACTCCATGCTAACAAAAGAGTAGAAACAGAAAGAAATGTTTGAGAAGTAAATGTAGTAGGATAACAAAAATGTATACTGTAAGGAAAAATATGAGTAAACTATAACTAGTGTTATCAAAATATTCAATCTCTCTGAGTTCTTTAGCAGTGAGTGTGCAGAAATGCTAGGAAGCTTTAATTATCAGTGCATGAAAATTGATCGGAAAAATGTAAAGGAGAAAAACCACCAGCAATTAAATTATATTACACAACAAAGTACTGGTGCAAAAATAAACAAGCAAAACCTAATCAAATGCAAATCAGACGGTCTAAAGCTAACAAAAGTCTTCAAGCAAACATTTAACTGGTCCAGTTAAATGGACTGGACATTTGCTTAAGCTACAATATAAGAAAAGTTTCAGAGGTTTTTTTTCAAGCCTACCTTGTATTTTGAATGTTGTCCTCATGTTTCTCCTCCTCGGCATTCATTCAGCTCTGCAGAGGCCTGCTAAACAGTCATTCATTGGATTCAGGTGTGTAGGAAGAAGAACGTGTCTAAAAGTTGCACGACAGCAAATCTGAGAACTTTACTTCTGTTTTAGAGATGCATTTCTGACTGGGTCGATATCTCCTATAACAAAACACAAGAGTTCTGACCCATATTTTCACTATAAAATATTCATCAAGTACATAATTTTACATCATATTCAGACTTCAGTGCAAAAATAAGCAACAACAACAAAAACAACCCCCTCCTCCCCCCAACCTTTAATCTGTTTCCAACCTGTGTGATTAAATTACAGGCTGCTGTAAGAACGTATTACAGATTTTTCACACCACGTAATGAGTATTTTTAACTGTTTTTTTTCTTTCAACAGAAAAGTATTATAAAAAATAATGTGATGGAAATTGAAATGAAATGATATGCAATGTTGACTCTGCCGTGCTGGTTTAGACTGAGAGATGCTGTCAGCTGCACCGTGACGTCCATAATAAAATGAGAATGAGGATAACGGGTGGAGCATCACATGTTTATTTAGCTGATGGAGCTGAATACATTTACCGTGTCACAGCCCTGGGAGGGAGGATGTGACGTGACTGAATTTTCAAAGATCGGAGGCTGGCTTTCTGCTGTCCGAGGCGCTAATTGCCTCGTCAGAATGATGAACATCGACTGTTTTATACCAGAAATGAATGTCTGCTGATGTTTATTTTCTGTTAAAGGTCTTTATAACCATCATAAATAAGATTTTGATGTATGTTGTGGATCCCAGACTTCTAATTATTCATGAAAAAACGAGCTATTTGTGATTCAAAGAGCATATCTAAAATATTTTAAAGAAAATCCAGCTTTGGAAGATAAAATATACAGGAGTCATGCTACGTGACAGCCAATCCAGGAGCACTATTTCATTTCCTTGGCGCTGATTGGCTGAACCTCCAAGAAAAGAGACAAGGAGAACTGTACATATTACCCTCTGCGGTATATTATTAAGATATATTTGATGATTGACTTATTAAAGTGGGCAATTATTAGCGTTTTAGTCTCAAGTATTTGCGGATTTTTTTATTTGCTAGAAATACCTAAGATTTTCAGATTGATCTCAGAATTTCTTTGAAAAACATTGACATTTTTGAGCAATTCCCAGGTTTTTTTCTAGAATATTTCAGTGATTAATCTCAAAATTTCTGATTTTTTTTTGGCAGAAATGAAATGTACTCTTTTTTTTCTTTTTTCTATCTACAAAGTTTGGCACACATAGTTGTGAACATGGCAGAATTTCACACAAAGAGAAGTAATTCATGTGTTCATGTGGCCTAGTTAAAGTTTGCACCTCAACATAATTGCCATTTTTGGTTAAACACAAAGGGAGTAGTGCAAGAATAAATCTATTTCCATCCAAACACTTTATGGTGAGACACTGATACTGTTATTGCTGCTGTAGATGAACTTATTATTATTATTATTATTAGTTACATTTTGCAACATATTTAGTTTTTTCCATGATTGAACTGAGATTCCTGGAAACTATACAAAGTAACTTCCTCAAATGAGAGATCAAAAAGAAAAGCCAAGGTAAGCTGATCGTTAACGTCATTTTCCTTTATTCTTCTACTTTTAATACTTGAAATACTTTCCAATATCATATATTTGCATTTACTTTGACTCATTCTGGGATATTTTTAGAGCATTACAGTGAATCATTTATTCTAGGGACTTCTTCTGCTGTCTAGATATCAAGAACCCTCCAAACTCTCTTTGATGACCAGTTTTAGTTTGACCAGCTCACCCTTTGTGCTGTTTCTGCCTCACTGCAAGGCACAGTGGGACTTTAAGGGTGAACATCCACATGAAGATAAACTTTGAATACAAAGTTTGTCTTTTTGTTGGTAAAAGGTTATTTGATGATACTTTAATCACAGTTATCTGCCACCCCCCATCCTCAGATCCTCTCTCTGTGAAGAACAAAAACAGCCTCCATAGCCAACACCTCCTGATGCATAATAGAGGAGAACTAATAAGCGTGCACCTCATTAGCATTCCCCAACAGTTACATTTGCTCTGCTGCGAGTGGCAGCAGTCAGTGGGGAGACGGACTTCCTCTGTTCTCATGTCAGAATATTTTTTTTGAATGTGTAATCAAAGTGGCAGCTCATTTCTGGCTCAGAGAAACACTAAACCCGAGCAAACACAGGAACCAGAACTTTGTTTGAGGGGTATTAGCATAAACTACCCTTGTGGTTTGATCCAGAAAGCTATTCAGGCTTTATTGACTGTGCTGCTGCGTCAGTGGCGCAGTTATGGTAAAGCAACTGGCACTAAACACAGATAACATCACAGCCTGTGTGTTTCATTGTTAGCTTCCTTTCTTTAATTCAAACAAAACAAAGAGCTTGGTTAGCTTATTCATGGTAGCTTACCAGGCTTTTGTTGCTGGAAATCAATAAGCAAAAGCTAATTTCAGCACATCGGCAAAACAACCTCTGAACTCCTCAAAAACAAAAGAAAAGGAAGGTTTAGATTTTACTGGTAGTTATAACAAATGCTTTATGTCAGTTGTCGCAGGCAAGGATGGCAGAACCAATTATTTAGGATTGGATTGTTATTAATACATCCTGATAAAAGGACTTTTTTTTGCTTTAGTCTGTTTAATTAAAGAATAATCTTTACAAAAGTTATCGTTCTATGAAAAAACTGTCAAAAAACGTTAGTTTTTCTTTATCAACAATGTTATTGTTTTGGTCGGAACTTTTGTACTTGCACGTTTCTGGTACGCCTATAAATCTGATACACAAGCGGCAAACGCAAACAACGGTTTATAAGAAAGCCGCTTTCTTTGTCCACCTGGGTTTATTTTTTGCTTCAAAAACGATCTTAAGGGACACTGAATAGGACTATTGTTGTGTTCAAGTCATGCTAAAAGGAGTTGGGATATTACTGAAGCCTAAAATACCATCTCAATGCTAAAGTCCGCATTATGTATTTAATCAAAAAGGTGTAATGACTGATCAATAGTTTGTAAGCTGAATGAGTACAATAGCACTTTGCACCAATTTTGATGGTAGAATGACCTGAATAAGACTAAAAACAATAAAGATGTTATTCAATTTAGCAGTAAAAAGTTTTAAGATTAAAAAACATTTATTTTGTCGATATAGTTTTAGAAAATGTGATTAATTACAAGCTCTGAAATTAAATTAGGAGAGTTTTATTTCCTCCTCAGAGCTTCTGTTGCCACCAAGAGCAGCTGATGAGGAAAAACGAGATTCTGTCGGATCTGCAGTGAAAAATGGCTCCGTAACGAGGGTGAGGAGCCCGGGTTAACGCCCACCCTGCAGACTGCTAGGTGGGCCAGCTGTCTCACCGACGACTGATTGCTTTTCTGCAGCATGAATAATGAGACTGAAACAACCTGGGAGTGCTCCGGAAAACACAAAAAGAGAAGTTGAAGCAATTACTGTTGAGAGAACGATGGTGTTGGGCATCAGCAAGGAGCTTGATGCGTTTTATGCATCCGTAAACAATCCTAGAACGAGTATGGAAGTTAGGTTTTGATTTGAACCAAAACTGAAGCAGGCAAAGGTAACAAATACAGAAATGTGTTCAGGTAAATGTCATAAGGCTCTTAATTTTTCATTTTGTTCAACAATATTGTTATAGCTTGGGGCACTTCAAACATATCAAATCTTAAAGGGAAAACAAATGCAACTCAAATCATCCAAGTATCTTCAAAGTTGCTGTGGGCAGGAAGGATTTCCAGTAGGAGTCAGTCTCGCAACATATCTGAAGAAGCCTCTGACTGAAGATCATTACATGCCAACAGCTCAATACCCAGGCAGCACAGACGATGCTACTCATTTTTTAATCCGTCAGCAAAGATATTTGAGTCAGAGATATTCCAAATTAAATTCCCCTCCTACATAAATAAAATCTCAAACCTTGTTTTGTGTTCACATGGGTTTTCTTTGATATTAATGTTTTGTTTTTGATCTTAAGTCGTCTGGAGACAATCTGACAACTCTGAGCATCATTTTTAAACTAGAATACAAAAACAAGCCATCTTCAGTCAGAGGCTTCTTCAAAACCGCTGTAATACTGACCACTACAGGAGATCTTGTGTAAAATACAGGAGGCCAACTGAAGTAAATTTGACCAGAAAAACAACAATCTCAACACAAGCAGAGAACCAGGCACATAAAACAGGAGTCCAAGCAGTTCACATTTAATGCCCTGGGCTTTATTTTCTTATTTTAGTGAGAGTTCCGTCACATTTTTTTAAGTCTTTTCAGCCTCCAGGTGGGACAAGTAAACCTCAAAGATATATTTTGCCATTGGACTGGGCATTCAGGTTCTGACAAAGACAAGAAGCACTACTAAGTAATGCTGCCTTTGTGCCTCTAACTCTTCACGGAAGAGACGACATACATTTTCCCCAAAAGGAAGGCACCAAATACTTGTGGTTTTTGGCCTCGCAGCCATCTGGAGATTCGTTTTACCAAGAAGAAATAAAAAGAAGAAAAAAATAGAAAGAAAATAGGAAGTGAGAAAAGAAATTCTCACAAACACCCCTCATTGGGATTTTTTTTTTCCTCTTTCCGATATTAAAAACTGGAATGATGAAACAGCGATTACTGCCCGTTCACCTCCCTTATCACCTATGCAAGAACAAATAACAAATGAACAAAAGAATGAAGTCTTAAAAAAATCTTACAATCAATTTAACCACAAGGAGAAAAACAAAATACAAAAATAGTTTTTTTGTTTGTTTTGTAAAAAAAAAAAAAGAAAAAGAAAAAAAAAGTCAGATAAAACAATTAAAGGAGACTCCACTTGCATGAAAATGACAGACGACTCCTTTAAAAAAATACAAAAGCAGCATTGATATTTATATAAAACAACAAAAAGTCACAAAACAATAGTGCTTAAATTAGAAGCAGAAGCTTCTGGGAAGAGACTTCATCCCTGTTTTGTTACTTGTGTTTGGGACATTATAGGAAGAGGAAGAGTTGCTCCTCCTCCTCTGATCTGTATCACAGCTCACTTTAATGTGATCCAGGGGGGAAAAAAACGAAGCACAAAATAAATGATATGAGGGTGGTGGTGGGGGGGGACCTGCTTTGTGTTCACAAAATACAAAAATACCCAGGAGTCTGTAGCTATCAAACATACACAACAGCACAGGAACCAACAAAGGTACAGTGTACAAATAAAAAAAATAAACTGAAAGCAACAAACAAAAACAAAACAAATTGTAAACACAGCACAATAAATAGATAAAACCAGCAGGCTCCGCACCATGCACGTGATAAAACTCTTCTCTGTACATCTCCTCTCACACTCGCCACAAGTCAACTTGGCTTATTCTTTTTTTTTCCTTTAAAGTTTGACTCCCAAGTGCAAAACATCACAAATGGACAGTTCTGTATTCAAGTAATATATATACATGTGAAGAGGGAGGGGGATTATTACAAATATGTAGTTGCTGTACAGATACTAATTTATGTCATATTTATATTTTACATGAGTCAATATTTTCTTGACGGTAACAAAACCAAAAAAAGAAAAAGAGTGTAAAAAGAGATGATTCTCCGCTCCGCCCGCTTCCAGTCCTGCCGTCCCTTTAGCGCCCCCCGATGCTACGATGCACAGCACCTACAGAGTGGAGCCGCCGCCGTCGTCGTGCCAACGCCGCGCTACGTCGACACGCCGACACTACGTCACCTCCATGGCCACTGTGTTGTCTGCTATACTGTTCAGCGCCGGCTTGTCCTCGTCGTGGTTGTCCCTGAGAGAGATAAACAGAGACGTTATCCCCCTGGTCGGGCTTGGGATGGGCAGTAGCCCAGGGCGACAAGTTTTTGGGGTTGCCCAAAGATTTTGGATTTCTTTGTAATAAATGTGAGTTTTATAAACATTTTACTTTATAGAAAACTCAGGCTCATATAAATTGTATTTTACTATAGTTACATTTTACTAAGATATACAATTGTCAAATAATTGACATTTTTGGGGCCAACATGGAGCCATTTCACATGGGACGTTTTAACACCTGCTGATGTGTAGACCTATCCATTAATGTTTTGGAAGTTGCATGACTACAGTGTTTACTTTTATTTATTTATGTACATGTTTATTTTCATTTTCGGCACCAAAACTGGCTCTAAACCAGGGGCCCTTATCCTTCTGAATGCTTTTGGTTGTTTTGCTAATGTTAATGAATGTAACTGTATAGGAATCTTTCGTAGATAATAAGCATGGCGTGGACAAAGAGTTGAAATTGTGACATAAAATTTGTAAAATTTAGATGTGCAAATATTTCTTATGTGAGACATTCTAATTTAATGAGATCTGGCTTCTTCCTACTTCTTTTCAAACTGGATATGTAAATTTAGCTTTTTTTATTTTTAACTTTTTAAATGTTCAATCATTTCATCTTCTCAGTACAAAGCCCAAGAGATCTGTTTGGGATTTGTTGTGGGTGACCAAGTAGTAAAATTCATTATTTTGACATATTTCCAAGTATATGTGAACACAGCAAAAATACAAAGAAAGTGGGATGTGTGTTGAAAAACTACATTATCACCCTGAACACATCAGAGTGCTTTTCAATCGGCAGGAATGAGATGAAAAAACAGCCCACTATAAATCAATTCCAAACATTTTACAAGAAAAAAAAAGTTTGGAAACATCTTACACACTTTTGACTCAGTGAGAAGAATGATTTATTGACTGCAACTTATATTGTTAATGTATACTGGCATACAGATTTATTTTGCAATTATTAAGGGACAGATTTATACACGTTGAAACAGACAGCTTCACCTTCCAGAAGGATGACAGCCATAAATATATTGACTCAGAATAGCTGAATAATATTTTGGATTTTCAACTTGCAAAAAACTGATTTACTGATTTAATAATTTTTCTACCTGCTCCCACCTGGATGCAGATATCTGGTTGCCAAAATGTCAAACTTGGTTCTATAAAACCCGTTTTGTTCGTGTTATAAGTTCTTAAAATTTAATCTGGAATAGCTTTAACATTTTTCTTAATGTTTTTATTTCATTTTTTTAAATCTTGTCCTAATGAAGATGCCATATTTAAGTCAGTGTGTTTGCATTTTATTGTTTTTAATGTTAAAGAATTTAACATTTTAATTATGTTATATTTATTGTGTTTGTGTCAAATTTCCTGTTTGGCACAAAAGATGCCTCACCTCACTGTAACCAAATCTACCTAATGGTATAATTAAAGTTGATTAAAAGATGGCGTCTCTTCTCTGAACATCATTTAACTCTGGATGACTGGTTTACAAGGCTCTTCTTGGCTCGGTTCCTACTTATAAATTAACTTTTCTTCAGCGAAATGCAACCGTTCCTGTTTACGATCAAACAACATTCTTTGTCTCCTTTTTTCCACATGTGGGAATGGGAAAGAAAGGTTTCAGTTCCTCTGTGCTTGGAGAGCCTTCCAATAGGAGCTCAAAGTGTCACAACTTGTTTCACTAAAAGCTTTCAGCTCCATCTTAAAGGGACAGTGTTATGTAAAATTGACTTTTTTGAGCTTTACATCATATTGTGTTATTCCTAATCATAAACCTTCCTGGATGCTGCTTTGATTCTTTCATGCATTTTTGAGAAATCCTTTAAATCTCCACGGCAACCATTCAGCTGTGTAAAACGCCTGGGTGGGCCTAACACTCCTCCTTGGAGCTCAGTTCCTTCAGACTAGCCAGCAGCAATTAGCAAACACCTGATGGAACTGCACATCTGCTGAGCTCATTATAGGAGCCACTTCTCAGTGAAATGCTGGTGAAATTGTTAGAGGGTTAACAGTGGAGCTACGTTGTGATGGCATCCTGAAGACGGAGTTTCAGAAAGAGCGGGAGTTTTTAAAGAGACAGAGGTGCAATTTTAAGGTGTTAAAATATAAAGTAAAATTTATTTTAAGTAAGCAGTTTTAAACAACTGAAGTTAACAGTTACTTGATCAATATATAAACCTGCACTGAAAAATACATAATACTGCCCCGTTAAGAAACCAAAAATGGGATTCAATCGAACAATGCCAATGTTTTATAATAACTCCTGTACTTTGCGTATTTTTGATGTTTATTTAGTTCTTATCCATTTGTTTTTTCCACTGTTGTGTGGTGCTGGCTTTCCTGGTCTGTTATAAAAAAAGGTTTTGATCTCAGTGGGTTTTATCTGGTTCAATAAACGTTTAATAATAATAATAATAATAATAAACAATGAGAGCTACTCTTGCAGGTTTATTCGCCTGGTTATGTGGCTTCTTCTGACTAGAACTGATGAGAGGAATTTAATCTGTTCATAAAATATGATTTCTCCAAAATACCCAACTTACTCTTGAGAAGTGTCCTCACCTGGAGCTCATGTCCATGGACGACGCTCCGGAGACTTTGGGTATCTGCAGGTTGGTGGAGGTGGACAGCTTTAAGGCAGAGGCTGGCACGTTGCCCCGGGGGATGTGGCGTCCCGCCAGGCTGGCGGCCGACTGCACGCTCAGGCAGATGTTGTTCCCAATGAGGACCTGAGTGGTTGTGGGGGTGGCCCCAGCGGCACCGCATCCCAGCAGGCCCAGAGCCGCAGCGGTGGCAGCCGTGTGGGTGCTGGGGGTGGCGTTGATGGAGGCGGGGACGACGGTGGCAGGCGCAGGGACGGCGGCGTTGATGGAGGGCTGCAGGAAGGTCGGGGCAGCGACCGTGGTAGTGTGTGTCGACTGGTTGGTGGTGTGGAGAGTGGAGGCGGTGCTGCTGAGGTGCAAGTTTTTATAAACGCCTGGTGAGGAAAAACAGAAGAAACGGTTAAAGATCCACAAGAGAAACACACACTTCCTGTTTATCTGCAAACTACCTCACTGAGTCATTAGCAGAAGAAGAGAAACACCTAAATAATCTAATGCAATCCACCTCCAGCAGTGCTGCAACACATCCAGTGTTTATCTCGCTTATTATTCAGTCTGGTTGACACTAAACGCTGATGCAACGACTAAATGATGAGCTGCCAGCAGTGCTGGAGGTGAAGGAGGATGGGTAGAGCTAGGAGACATCAACTTACATCTGTGGCGTAATCCACTGAAATCCACATTTATATCATGTCAAAAATCCAACATTATATTCCCAGAGCGCTCCATCCTTTTTGCCAACTTTTAAAGTATAAAACTAATTATAAACAGCAAAAGAAGATTAGTTTAAATATTGAAATCTAGAAAAAGATGGCTTTAATGGAATAGGTGTAGAGATGATAAATGGATGCATGGGCGGATTGACAAATGAACAGTTGTTTGGCTGGAGAAACTGATAGTCTGGTTGGTTTGATGAATAAATTACTAATTTGATGGATAAACTAATGGATGGATGATCAGTTTGGTGGGTGAATGAATGATTTGGTGAATTTTTTCCCCCACGTTTGATGGATGAATGGTTTAGTTGGATGGGTGGTTGGATTAACAAATGGTTTTGCAGTTGGATGAGGGATGGATGGATGGCATCCTGCAAAAAGCCTGAAACCCACCAGAACCGGTCAGAACCCCGTTGACTCCAGTCGCCAGCACCAACTCCTCTTTGGATTTGAAGCCGAGCAGCTGATCTGTGGTGATCAGGGCCGAGGCAGCAAACTGGGCGCTAGCCTGGTCCAGCGTTTTCGACACAAGGGTCTGAAACCAGCGACACACAGAGAGAAAACGTGTGATCAGAAAGAACTGAAACAGCTGCACTCAGAATCTCTGATACCAAACAGGCAATTCCCTCACCACCCCACAGTACAACTTTATCTGCTCAGAGGAGATGAGATCAGGTGGAGTCTTCCTACTGACCTGTGTGTTTGTGGTGGTGGTGGTGGTTGTCGGATTGTTGACCGGTTGTTGCTGCTGCTGCTTCTGCTGCTGGCTCTGCTCCAGCTGCTGCTTCTGCATCAGAGCCAGCTGCTCCTGGTGCTTCTGGTACTGCTCAGCGGTGAACGCTGCAGACACACAGAAGCGGAGATCAGAACCAGATGATGGCAAGACAATGGCTTTACGGGAACATGTCGGTACAACGGATTCTAAAATCAATGCCACTGATTCAGAGAGAGTTGCTTTAGCAACTTAAAAATCAGTGAGTGATCAACAATCCATCTCAGAAGATGTGGTCACTTTCATCTGCATCTTGGAGAATAAATGCTGAAAAATATTCAAACTTTGCAGGTTAAAAATGGAATGAAGAGGCATCTGAGGTGATGCTGCAAATGGAAATTTGTGCTTCCTTTAATTAAAACTGTCTGCTGAAGATTGGTAGATTTTATAATGCATTTGATTCAAACTCTGTGAAAACATCTTTATTTATGAAGGGTAGCTGGGTCGAAATGTGTTTGCAAACAAAAATCCAGAACCAGAGAGAAATGTTTAGCATCTTCCAGAAAACTCCAGCTTTAATTCTAAATATGCAGAGGTAAGAAAAAGTACTGATTCCTGCAGAGGGAACTAAGCTTTGGAGGATCAGTATGGAATAAGAGATTTGACTGCTTAAGAATCTGTTATGCAGATAAAAAAAAACAATCCTGAATGTTTTCCAGCAGTCTCCTTTAGCAGAGAGGAAATTAATCAGCTGGTTTTACTATTCAACAAGAAACTTTCAAACTGGAAAAGCTGAATTCAATACGACTCCAGAAAAAGGTCTCAGCTTTCTCTCTCTAACTGCATAAAAAAGCAAAACAGAAGGCACAACAAAGAGCAACGGGAACAGAGTATTCATTTTTGGTATCGATTATTTAAATCAAAATAGGTGAGAAAGCCCCAGGCCGGAATCAATGAAACTCAGAACAAGATTTCTGAAACAAAAACTCTCAACTTAGACATTAAACTCTATACTCAAAGCTAATTCAACAGGTCAAAGTTCAACAGAAAAATCTACATTGAAACATTTAAACAAGACAAAAGCATACCTGTCCCATTCAACAATAGCAAAAACATATTTTTTAAATAATTGTTAGACATTTGCAGAGTTTGATAAGACCGGCTTCACATGCAAATATAGAATGATCACTGAACTCACAAAATTAAGGGAATCAGAGCAGATTTATCAGAACATCCCTACTTTCAGCCGAATAAAAGAATTGTAACAAGATGGCATTAAAAGTTTATTTGTTTATGGAAAAATATATATAAAAGCTTCTGAAGCTCAATATTTCTATGATTTCAGGTCACAATATACCAACAAAACTGTTGAAAACTGATGTGTGACTTCTATATTGAAAATCCAAACTGGAAACGCAAGTAATTTTGCATATTATTATAACATACCATCTCAGATTAGGAAACCAGCTGGTTTATAAAACACACCAGAATATTTACTGGATGCTCATCACTCTCCTCCAAAAACAAGTTGGAAACAAAACCCTTAATTCATTTCCATAAAAAAATAAATAAATAAATAAAATAAACAGAGTTGGCACTCTTTAAAGGGTTTGGACATATGAAGGTAAAGCTGGTAGCTTTTGGCAACATCAATATGTTCTCGGCTTTTTAAACTGTTCCAACAGCTGCAAAGCCTTTGTGTTTTTTGTCACATACATCAGTAATATTCCTTGTTGCTTTAATTTGTGGTATGTCAATAACTTGGTCTAGTCAAAGTTTCTTTAAATGCCACACTGCTCTGTAATTCAGGAAGAATCAAAGCCATTTTAACACAAGATCCACTTAAATAGTCGCATTACATCGATGTAGCTTTGTACATTTGAGAAAATCATTTAGAAAAACTTTAATTTCTCTATAGTTACAATTCTCAGATAAAATAAAGTTGTTTAAATATTTGATTGAACTGCTTTAAGCGTTATATTTCAGTTTAGAGCTGAAATTATTAAAACAAACTTTCTTAACAAGTATGAAGCTCTTTTATGTGATTTAATCATCAGGTATAAAACAAGCCCAACTGCTGCGCTCCGTCTGTCCACCTCCAGCAGTTCAGGTTCAGCGCTTTCAAACAGAAACTCTCAAAAGGAAAATCTGGAATTCAGCTCATGAATTCATGTTTCTGCTTACATGTTTGTTATGAAGGACGGTGGAAGATAAAGTGGAGAAAACAGGAGGGGAAAAAATAATTTTAAAGTTCAGGACAACTACTGCTACACAATTAGTATACAGACTGCAACAATTTTTATTTTTAAGCCTTTGTTTTTGATTGGCAGAAAGTGGATAAAATCTTTTTATCTAGGTGAAACACTTTTCAACACCTTTAAATCGTCAAATAAATAAATGACCAGGTTTATGCTGAAATAAACCAGACAATCAACTGGATCCAAAGACATATCTTTGGAGTAAATTTGGATTTGCATGTTAGTGACACTGCTACATTTTAATCCAGAAATTCAAAGTTTCTTAATACATTTCTAGCCCTGAAAGTAGACGTTAGCTCAGCTCAGAGGAGAAGTTTGTCTATTTTCTATTTGACTTGGAAAGACGTTCAGGTTATCACAGAAAAATGTTTCGGAGGTCAAAGAGCTTCAGGTTAGGCTGGCATTCAGCTCTTCTGTAGAAACCTGCAGATGTCTGCACTACGTGATAAAACACAAACATTACAAGAGCAAAATCCTTTCTAAGGGTATATAAAAGATAAAGAATGAATATGTACTAGCAAAAGAATAAATATTTTTACGATGGATCGAGACGCAGATGAGGACGATTCTGACCATTAACCTCAATTATCTTAACAGCATAAAAGTAATCAGTGACCTGGGTCATAACATTTACACATGCAGTTAATAGCAAATATCACATGTGAAGAGAAGAAACACTCACATAAGATCTGTGTCATGCAGGACGTGTGAAAGTAGAAGGAAATCTTTTAAAATGCACGAAATAAGAGATATAATAACACAAGGAGGAAACAATCAGACCATCAAGCTACCAATAAAGATCCCTTCCTGACTAATCTGATAATGAAGTTATTCCAAATTATTAAATAAGAGCACAACTTCTGATTGGCTAGCCATTGATTCCAAATATTAAAATACTAAACAGGACGGAACATGATAAAAAAGTTAGTGATTCTGTGGAAACCTTGAATCTATTTGTGAAAACTGAGATAGATCGATGCTGAGAATCTGCAGTAGAAAACTGAATTATTCTACACTGACAGACAAACACAGACTGGGATCTTAAGACACATTAGCTCTGGTTCTAACAGAAATACTGGTTAAATCTCGTATTTACAAACGCAACATAACGGAGTTGAATGCATCGCTGGACTCTTAAGCTTATTGGGTTTAGAGTGTAGTGATAATGTCACAGTGTTTTGTCATATGTCAATATATATATATATATATATATATATATATATATATATATATATATATCAAAACTATCCATCTTGCTCTGTGGCTGAAAAACTGGCTTCTGGACGTTTCGTAGTTGGGACTGTTTACTACATAAGCAAACACCAAATTCTGACCAATCACACAAAAGTTTCGATTGCAGGTGGAAGGAAAAAGTTCACCAAGGCCGTGGTTGTATGGAGGGTCGGACAACATGAGGCTGAGAAAAACAAGACGTGATTTTCTTCACCTTTGTGACAAAAAGAACTGATTTTAGTTCTTCTGCCCTTCACTCTGCTGCAGAAACAAGACACTTATTACACATCCTTCAGTTTTACCAGGAATGTGCTGCTATAGTTTAATTAATTTCCCTTTTCTTAGTGTATATGAAGCGTAAATTAAACATCCAAACTTTTTTTTTTTTTTATATCTTTTCCCTTCTAAGCAGCAAAACCAATCCAGTTAGGAGGTGAATTACTGCAATCCTCTCCATCTACACAAAGCCTCCCTCATATTTACATTAAAGTATGAACTCAGAAAATATCCAAAAAAATAAAAAGCATCTTAAAAGCCAGAAACAGAAGAAACAGCAATTATTAAACCCGGCCTATGGCAGCAGAAATATGAAACAACATTTAAAGCATTAACAAACAAAAGATCAGTCTGAAGTGTGAAGGCTGGAGAAACAAAGGATGTCCAAATTAATCCAAATTAACAGTCAATTATTTCTTAATGATCCTCAAACTAAAATCGGTTTTTAATTATCCCAGGAAGAACGAAGCTTTTGCACACAATCAGCAACATTCCTGCGTTCTAAGTGAGATTAAACGAGCTTCTTGTGAGGCCAACAAAACTTTCTTTACCAAAATAAAGTAACAAAATGTATTAAACAGAAAAAGAGGAACAAACAGACTCACCATTAACAGGAGTGGTGGCGGGTCCAGTGCGGTTCTGGGCTCCGGAGCCTCCAGATAGAGTCCGAGTTAATCCCGACACAGTTCGGCCAAAATCCCTAAATCCACTGCGGGAAATATCCGCTCCCCCGGCGGGGTGCTGGGATAGCGTCCGTGGTCTGAAGTGCCTCCAGCGGCATGCCTTAATGTTCAAAAGAATCCGGCTGAGGTCCACAGGCGTCGCCGACAAGGGCCGGGGCCCGGTGGGGTCCGAGGTATTAGTTTCTGAGGTACTGGTGTTGGAGCTGCGAAGCGGCAAGGAGAGCGGTTCGGGCTCCGGGTCGGAGTCAGCGGTCTGGAGGACGCCCTGGTCGGTGTGAGCTCGGTCCATCAGAACCCTGGAACAAGACGCAGGAAAGTCAGTGGAAGGACAACCTGGGTGAAATCGCATGTCTACCCCACGAACCCAACAAATAATCCAATAATTGCCATGTGTCTTATTCAAGGTGAGGACAAAAGTTGTTTTAAGCCTCTACTTCTTTCACATGACATGTAACGGTGCATTTGAAAAGTTTTCATACCCCATAAGTATAGTAAAAAGGGGAAACGGCTAACACTGAAGAAGTTCATCTTGTCGATGAAAAATGCAACCTACTGTATGAGGTAGAAACACCAACATTCTCATGATGAAACACGGTGGTGGCAGCTTCATGCCGTGTAAGGCTTCTTACTACATGCTTATTTAGTAAGGTAAGCATGCTAACATATGAGAGCGTCCATCTGAAGTTTATGTAAATAACAGCTCTCAATAGGAGGTTAGGAACCAGTTAACATCACAGTAGTAACGGCCCAGTCAAAGTCCAGAAATGTCAGTGGCAATCAGTAGTGGTTTCACATAAATCGATCCAGTATAGGATTTTTTCTGACGATTAATCGGAAAAAATGCCATATTATGCACATTTTTCACCATTTTAGCTGTTTTTATAAATTAGAAATATGTTGAAATGCAAATGACTCAATTCCCTTTTTAAATAAGAAAATAAATAGTTTATTGCCTAAAATAAACAACAAAACATTCCCTTAATGGATACTTAAAAAGTACTTCTAACATCAACACTTGAAAAGTTCAGCCTTTTTTGCTCAAATTATCTATTGGTTATTTTTTGATTAACCAAATTAATAATTAAATGGCAAGAAGTGTTTAACAGGACATTTATTTATTTGACAAAATTTGAACTAAAACTGCCACTGCAGGAATTCTGGGTAAACAAAAGCTTTTCTGTAATATTAAATGAAAAATATATAAATTTTTGTACAGTTTTGATTTATTGCTGTAAATATGAGATCCTTTCAGCAAATGGTATTTTTTTAGTCTGAATACTCTACTGACGATAAATCAATTGCTAAATTAGCTATAATTTCAATAATTGATTAATCACGATTAACGGTTTAATTCCTAATCCAGCATTTCTGACTTGAATGGAGAATTTCATTTCAACTCTCCAAGTATCAATTAATAAAAAAAATTACTTCTGCACAGTTATGCTTTTTATTGTTTCAACATAAAACTCAAACAACCTACAATAAAGTCTAAGGTTGGATGTGAAAACATGGGACATCTGAAGCACCTGAGTGTATAAGCAAACAGACAGGAAAGAAATGTCAGGATAAAATATTCCATAGACGTTGATGGAGAGATCAGGAACAAAATCGTTCAACAGCTTTGAATGTTAACGCCAAACACAGCAAGATGGTTATTTTTCTAATAAATCAAGAGCAAATATCTCCTTTCACCAAGAAGAACGTTTTAATTGAGAGACTGCAGGATCACTCAGTCTCTGGGGTCGGCTGATAAGGCCGCTGTAAACAGAAACGGAACCCCGCCTGAGAACAAGATAATAAATAACCCAGATGCTCTCGTTAACAACACCTGGCACCGAGACAGAGCTCACTAAAGCTGCACTAGACCCAAACAGACCAAGCTGCAGCATGCGTCTCAGCTGCAGCTACGATCTGGTACCAGCCCATAGCAGAACCCAGCATTAGGACCATCACCTCAGTTGCAAACGGCCAGCTGGGGCTGCTGGGAGGATGGTAAAGAGATGCTACGCTAAACCTCAGCTCATCTTCCCTACTGAAAACAGAAAGCGGCTCAATATTTGGTATTCTAATCACAACTTACAGTTCTCTGCTCTACAGTATGCCCTTTTCATATAATGCTGCTTTACAAACAGTCTTCATTCTATTTCAGTTGGTTTTTATGGATAACGCCAACACAAAGCAGCAAATTAACTATCAATAGCATCTTATTTCACTGCAACTACAAGTTCCCTGTAGCCCCTCTATGGGCTAAAACTGCATCTTTCTTCTACAAAAAAATTGCTCAGTTTGGACCGATATCGTCTGCAAGCACATTTTGTTAAGCATTGCTGCAAATTCCATATATTTAAGTAGGGATGGACAATATATCAGCACTAATACTGGTATCAGTACAATAAATACAACCGGGCTGATATCAACAACCAACATTTGTTTCCATCTTGTGGTTTGTTTCTGGAGGCAGCAGGGAGAAATATATAATCAGTTATTAGCAATCACAGCAGCATTAATATTGGATATTGATTAGGGCTGAAAGGATTAATCAGAAGTATTGTGATTAATCAAATTAAAATAACTGTCAATTGTTTTAGTAATAGTTTATTTGAGAATACAGACTCAGAAAGAGCCAATTGTTGAAAGAGTAGTGATTAAGTCAAAACCGTATAAAAAAATATGTATATTTTACATATATATATCTAAACTGACATTTTACAAAAAAAATAAATAATTTGATTTATTTATTTGAAACCTTTAATGTACTTCTAATATTGTATAGAAAGGTTTAAATGAAAAATCTTCAGCATATGATATTATTTTGATCCAATTAATCGATTCATCTTAAGAATAATTGCTAGACTAATTGATTACTAAAATAAAACTAAAATTGATAGTTGCTGCCCAAATATTCTTTTCTGTGCATCTGTAGATTTAAGGCATTCTAGCATGAAAATGTTGATGGTCTGCCTCTAATAATCAGATTGTATTTAGCTGAATCTTTTGCTTCGTCTCGGCCAAACAGCATCCTCACAGCATGATTTTGCCACCACCATGTTTACCATGTATTATGACAATGTGCAAAGCGAGTCTTCCACCATATTTGTTTTGGTCTCAATTGAGCAACTTCTTCCACATGTTTAAGGTATATGAATCCCACATTCTGGTCACAGGACCATTTTTCTTATTCTGAATGCAACAAATAAGTTAGAATGCTAAAATTAGCTAATTTCATTTAGATAAAGGTCATCATATCTGTGTGTTTCTTTGCAGCAATTAAGCAAGGAAGCTCAGGATGGAGTGGTGAACCCACCTGCCCCCTCTGCCCACGCGGCGCCGTGCCAAACCGATGCAGCGCCACGGCGTGTTGAGGGAGGTCAGACAGTAGCGGTAGCGCGGGTCACCGAGCCCACCCTCTGACGGGCTGACCCAGGGCCAGCTGCCAGTCTTATCTGGACGACACTGGAGAAGAAGAAGAACAGAAGATTAAAAATGGGAAGAAATCAAATCTACACTTCTACAGGCGATTAGAATCCACTGGTTTGAAACTTTCTTCACAATCTATAAAGCTGGAGAAACTCGAAATAACCTTTTGGGAATTAATTTAGTCTTTTAGCTAAACAGGCCTTAAATTAGAAGAATTTAAATCAATATGCTTAATGATGGGGTCCTTTAAATGTGAACTACCATTTACAATCAGAAACTTGGATCATTTTAACAAGTAGATTTCCACTGATTTTTGAAATAAACAACAAAAAAATATATATATATATTTTTATTCTACAATAGAAGATGGTTTGTGAAGATGGTAAAAATGTGATTATCTCAAGGGCAGAAAAATGTCAAAATATTTTTTAGCCTAACCCTTTATCACCATAGCAGTCAGAAATTAGCTAAAGAATCTCAGTTTGTGCATCTCTAGTTCCGTTCATTCTTGTTTTGTTGTGTGGGAGCCCAGCAAGCGGGCAGCCTGTTGTTAGCGCTATAAATAGAAACAAGCCAGGAGTCACAGGAGGGCACTTACAGCGTAATACTGACAGCCAGCCTTTCTCCTGAACGCGTAGCAGCCATCTGGGTCATTCTCCTCCTCTGCCTCCGAGGAACCTGAATGGATCTATAAAAAATAATAATAATCAAGTCAGTTACGAGAAAAAGACTTCAAATGGTAATATTTCATACCAAAAACAACATGAATAGGAATTGTTTATATGAAAGCAATCACAGCTTCTTATTTATTTTTTAATGCTAAATAGAGACCGTACTTGACTGTCTTAAGTACCTGTGAGAACGGCTCTTCGTCTGAGCTGGGGAAATCATACTGGTTGAGGTCCTTGGGATTGAACACAGAGGGTCCTGAATGTTGAGGCGCCAACATCGGAGCCATTTTGGGTTTCTTCTCATATTTCCTTTTGGTTCGAACTGCCTCTGCCTTCTCAGGCTAGAAAAAAACAAACACAGACAGACACAGAAATGACTCGTTTATCCTCCGGACTGAGCAAACCCTGTGACATTTTCAAACCAGAATCAATAATAGCTGCTAGCTCAGAGGGGAGAGTCTCTGCACAGCCTATTAATAGTCAGCAGGAACAACAGTGAGCCAAGCAGGCATTGATATGCAGATTGAGGCACGTGGCAGATGCCGCCGCCGAGCCAGATGGCAGCTATTCGCCCCGTGCCACCTTTCACCCAGACTCCCCCAGCGGGAAAACACTTCCCCGTCTGAACAGACTCTACCGTGATTAGTCGGATTCCTGTCAGCCTTCGGAGTTTGGAGACAAAGCAAACAGAGCGGGGAGAGGTTCTGTGATGGAGAACGAATCAACAGAGGGGAGAAAAAAAATGTTTGTAGATATAACTCGAAATGATAGTTGCATCACCAGACGTCAGGCATCTGGTAGAGAGGAAATGTTGCTCTCTGGCATTAGTGAGCTCACAGAGGTTCTGACTAACGAGACCGTAAAGAACCAGAGCATTTATCAACAGCGTTTTATGAGAAAACATCTAGAAATTCAGCAAATTTAGAGTTAATTAGCAGAGAAATGTGTTTGTTGTCGTTTATACCATCAGCTCCAATAATAACATATTACTTTGACTCTCTAAGAATGTCAGAAGGCAAATATTTAACCATAATTCACGGTTTCCTCTAAAACAGGGGTGGGCAATTATTTTTTCCATGGGGCCACATGAGAAACAGAAAATATTGTGGAGGGCCGGCCAAAAGGCTGATCTCAATTCTGCATAATATGAACTGTACTTCTTTGTAAAAAGCAGTAAATAGCATTGTTTTGACAAGCTGGTAAGAGTACATGTTATAATTAAGCAATGAAAACATGAGGTTGCCTTCCAAAAAATGTAATTTATTCAAGCGAATTTCACAAAACAATTAATTCCTGATCTGCGTCGATTTCAGCCACTTTATCTTGCATACTTTTTAAAAGTCCCACATTTTTCCTTGTAAAATTTGGACAACCGTCCGTTGTGACACCTGCCAGTCTGTCCCATTTCAGTCCCAGTGTGTCCATGCACGCATTCACCTCCATGAAGAGATCGCTCCCTGTAGTTGTTCCTTTCATCGACCGCATTGCTGCCAGCTCCTCCGTAATCTTGAAGTCCGGCGTTATCCCGCGGACAAATACAAGTAACTGGGCTGTGTCACGGACATCACAGCTTTCATCCAAAGCCAAGGAGAAAAAGTCAAAATTTGCCACTTCACGTTGCAGCTGAAGCTCCAGATTGCACGATATGTCCTCGACCCTTCTCGTCACGGTTCGCCTGGAGAGCGGGACTTTCTCAAATTCTTCTTTTTTTTCAGGGCATATTAAAGCTGCAGAGTCCACCAAGCACTCTTTGATAAACTCCCCCTCCGAGAATGGCTTACTGGTTTTAGCGATTTTGTGAGCCATCACAAAGCTGGTCTTGGTTGCTGCATCCCTGGATGTGTGAAGCTTGGTAAAAAAGCCTTGCTGCTTTTGCAGTTTAGCTAGCAAAGCTTCCGATGTCCGCGCCCTTTCAGCATCAGTCACGTTCTTGTATTTCTCCCCGTGTTTTGTCTCGTAATGCCGACTCAAATTGTAGTCCTTAAACACGGCGATCTGCTCCCCGCAAACTAAACACACGGCTCTACCTCTCACTTCAGTAAATAAATACTTAGCAGTCCAATTTTTGTTGAAAACCCTGCATTCGGCATCTACCTTTCTTTTTTTAGCATGAGCAGACATTTCTGAGGGCTAAAGTCCTCTTGTGAATTGCTAGTGACAACGATCAAATCACGCACATGCCTCAATATACGTTTTGCGTCATCATGTATGTAAATAAAAAACAACTTCAAAATAAAAGCAATGCAGCTTCAGTCCATGCATCAGGTAAAATAAGAAAATATGTTTATTTTGTAATTTCCAATTAACGTTACACGGGCCGGTCAGAGTCAATCAAAGGGCCGTATGCGGCCCAGGGGCCGTACAATGCCCAGGTTTGCTCTAAAAGAACCACAAGTTGCTAGTTAAAGCTGCCTTTAACAACATTCTGGGTCTGGTGTTGGACAAAATCTCATCAGAGAAAAGTTTGTGAGTTAAGTCAATCACCAGAGACAAATGCCCTGATGTCTGCACTTTGAAACCATTTTACATGTTTATTTTGGCACATAAAAGTAGATTTGCTCTCATTTATTTCGTTGCATCTATGGAAAAGGCAGTAATGAACACTAACTTAAAAGCTTCTGTGGAACAGCAAAATCATTTCTAGAGGTTTTCATTGAAAGCCTCAAGAACGTGCAAGTGACACATTGACTTACTTTTGTAATAACACTTACAGAAATGAGGCCAAAACTGTTTCAATTAACTACTATAATTGTATATATTTACTAGCAGGTCAAGTTTCAAATGAGGAATAAAGTTAGAAAAATATTTTAGTCTCTGATAAGTCTCAAATAGTGTTCAATATCACCAAATGTGTTAATTTTGATTAATTATATTAATTTTAACATGTAAAAAAATAAAAATAAATATATATATATATAAATAAATATATATATATTTTATACACAAAAGAGACAGGAGCCAGAAATGTTGTTCTGGTATGTGTGTAAATTTGAAGTACAAGTGGCAGTAACAGCGATGGAGGACAAAGCCGCTTCTCTTGTCCCACTGGGGTTAATTTTTGCTTCAAAAATCGATCTGACAGAACAATGGAAAACACTATTGTTGTGTGCAAGTTGTGCTAACAGGAGTTAGCCTATCAGCAAAGAAACTCAAGCCTAAAATAGCATCTCAAAGCTAAACATGCAGGAGCACAGATGAAGTATTATAATAAACTAATCACATTCAGAAAAATGCGGGCATTCACATGCAGCTCGTCCGATCCAGAGGTAAACTGGGGTTAAGTGCCTTGCCCATGGGCGCACTGAGAATTTAACAAGAGGAAACTGAACCCCCAACAGGAGGCCTGTAGTTATTAGGCAGCAAATAATCCCTAGGTACTCATGCTGCTGCTCCACCCTGTTCTATCATCATCGCTCTTCAAGGAGGAATGATGGAACTTGCATCTTTAGAGTAAAAATAAACGGAAACTGAAATGATTGTTCTGAAATAAAGTGTTTACTGAACGCTGATGATTCATACTTGGCTGCCATTTAGAAATGCCAAAATGTGGGACTGAGTCAGCACAAACCAAAACAGCGACCAGTAGGTACTGTTGTGTGAAGTGATGAGTAAAAACCAAAGAGTTAACATTTGTTATGCAGCGACTTCATGTACTAGAATATGGTGGAAACTACTAGAATATGCCACTTTAGCTCTTTATTTTTTTCCTTAATTATAAGGAAAAAAACAAGTGAAGTTTTTTTCACTTGTTTTTGGCTGACTTCACTGAGACGTGAAGTCAGCCATCTTTCCTTCTCCCAAAGCGAACTAGGTCTTTACAGAGACGACCAACTACTGACTCAGGTCTGTTGGAACTCTCCTCAGCTCAAATGTAGGTCATAAAAATCATATTTCTGGATTTATTGCTCAAATTTTCTATGACTAATAATCAAAATCAGCTGAAAATATATAGCTAAAGATAAAGATAAAAGCTAAAGATATACAATTATTCAATTCAGTAGAATTGAAGTTAAGAGCGGTGAAGGTGGACTGGCTTACTTTCTTATAGTCCTTCATGTCCATGTGGTGGTCCTGGTGTCGGTACTGGTTGCTGTTGGACAGGGGGATGATGGGGATGGTGTAGACGGGCTTCACCAGTGCCCGCTGCTGAGCTTCTGCCATCACCTCTGAGCCAAAGTCAGGCATCACATTCCTGACGAGAGAGACAAACCAAGGACATTAGGAGGAGGAGGACTTCCTGTTCCTAGTGGTGCCAACAACAAGAACACGGCGCTCTACAAGCATCCCATAATGAAGTGGTGGGCAGAGCGGGCGTCTAATGGGAGCAGAGTGCTGCGGTCAGGGAGGGAACACTAGCTGTGATGCACAGACAGGAAGCGGATCGGGGGAACGGCAGGAAATTGAAATGTCACTACGAATCAGAGCCACTTCAAGGAGACGGCTCCAATTTACGCTGCGCCTGACAGCTGCTTTCAGAGGACATTCATTCTGGTTTCACGTGTGGACGGATCGCAGCAGAGGGAGGAAAAATATATACGACTTAAATGGAAGTCAGGGGAAGAATATTGTTTTTATACAAAGTAAACATTTTATGATAGAGCCTTGGAGACGAGGGAGAGGAGAAATCTTCCCCAGGAGGAGAGAGGAAATGAGCTCAGAGACCTGAACGTAAGGCTCAATAAACAAACTCTAAATTGATTACACTGAAACAAGATTCCAGAAGTAAACCAACAATTAACAGGAGCAGTGAAGCAGGAGTTAAGAGTCAGCACTGATTCCCAAACTTCCACAAACTTGTAACAGATCCTGATTAAAGCTGCTAATGTAAAACAATTAACCTGTTAGGAGCCAGTAGGGCAAAAACCAACCACCTAATCATCCATTAATACACAGCTTCATCCATCTACCACTGGGAATCAAAAATCCTTTGAAAGTAATATTTAGATTCAAGTAGCATTTTTATATGAAATTATGAGAACTTATGAATGTTTCTACATACTGAAGTTCACTGAGAATTTATGGCAGAAACTTCTGCAGTCGGCGGGATTTTAATAAGAAAGCTGCAAAAGCTTTAACAAATATATAAACATGGATTGAAGGACAAAGACAAACCTACAAATTTTAAATCGGATAGACTGATAGATGGGAATACGATGGGAAAACAAATAAATCGATAAACAAATACATGGAAAAATTGATGGATGTAAAGGTTGTGGTACTGATGAACAGAGGTGGAAAAATCAAAAGAAGTTTGGATTGGAAAATGGAAGAAAAGATAAAAACAGACTGATGAGATGATAGATAAATGGACAAACCATGGATGGAAAGATGGAAACAAGCTGATTGACAGAAAAACTAATATCTAAAAAAAACATAGCAGCTGAAAGCCAGAAGGAAACAACCTGACTGCTTTCCTGACGGGAAAGATTCCTAAGCCAACTTGTTCTTCTACATTTTTCTCAGAAAAATAAGGTGTTTAGTTTCACATACAACTGACTGAGGGCAGCTATGCGACGTATAAATAAAGCAGGCTCTGATGCCAGTCGGACCTTTTCTCCACCACCTCCAGGGTGAGGTGCAGCAGCTCCCTCTTAACCTTCTCCCTCTTCTTGATCATCTCCAGGATGGTGACGGCGCGGCTCAGATCCCTGCGCAGCTTCAGCATCTTCTCGTACGATGCCTCGTCGTTCTTCCGATTCTGACAACAGAGTAGTCAACAAGCCTATCCGTCAATCCCAGCACGTTACCACGGTAACAAAAACCCAGAAGAGCAACTAGAGTCTTTTGTACAACCTTCCTGGTCTGCATCTTCTCAGTCCGTCGGCGGAAGGCCACATAGGGGTCGCTGGTGCTGGAGCCGTCCCTCTTCTCCTGCTTGACGGTGGGGATGAGCGAACCGCTCTTGCAGGTTTTCCTCTTGCGGCTCCAGTAGTCAAACACCTCCTTGATCAGATCGTCGTCCTCCTTCAGCAGCAGCTTGGCCTCCTGCAGACTGACGAGCTGCAGAGGAAGAGGAGAGATCAGCCCTGTGACACTTTTCAGGTAAATTATGTTAAAAACAATCAGATTACAGTCAAATTACCACAAAACATTTTTCTTTTCAGTCACGCCGACCAATCAACTGCTCAGGATTGCTATAAGAGGCCACATTGCACCAATAATGTTTGGGTTTAATAATGTTTCATACTCCTGTGCTGCGTTCAATGACTTCCAATTACAACAAAACAAAACTTTTGTCATAATTTTTTGGGTACACTTTTTTGGTACCAGGTTGACACCCCTAATTAACCCGTTAAAGTGATTGTAATAATCCAGGTCAGGGTGCTACCAGCAGTGTTGTGTTTTTACCTGCTGTCCGCTGCCTTTCTCCAGTCGATCGATCATTTCCTCAAACTGCAGCGGCGTGATTTCCATTTTCTTCTTCAGCTTATTCACAAACGTCTCATCCTCTGTGTCCAGGTCGTAGTCCGGAAGCTCCGTATCCAAACTGAAAGCTGGAGAAACACAGGGAACATTATTACCTCCAGTTAGAAACGATTAAGAGCATCTGAAATTAAAAAACAGATGTATTAGTCACCTTAAAGAAAAAAAATCTAAATATTTGAAACAGATGGATGTGACTCAACATGTCTGCACTTGCAGTTCTCAAAATGTCAGATTCATGCTGTTAAATTTCCAAACTTTTCCAGGCCTGACGTCCCAAATTTCCCAGTCCATCTTTTTTTAAATTATATTTTTAAGCACAAAATGCTCATTTTACTGTGAAATTACGGCAGATATTTCTAGTTTCCACAAACTTTAAATATGAAACCAAACAGAAGATGGGTGACAGATGTGTGCAAAGGACGCATGAAAGGATGCACAGACTGGTTAAGGATGAACAGAGGAAAACCAGTGGATGGACCGGAAGACATGAATGAATGGAGGACAGATAGGTGAGGGACAAATGCACACTGGAAGCCAGAGAAAGATTGGAATAAGACGAATGAAGGGCAGACAGTTGAGGGATAAATAGATGAGACAGATGTAACTTCTAAATTATGGTATAAAACCTGGAAATATTAATATTTTCCCACATTTTTGAACTTTACTGGCAGTCTGTCAAACCTTCATAATTATTTAATCAGTCCCCATCTATCAGTAAACAACTACTGAACATCTGAACCAAAGTCCTGATTCAGAGCTGAACTTTGACCCCGGGCCCTCCTCCTGCTACTCACGCTGTATGTGAATAAGCTGCTTTGGCATTTTGAAGTCCCCGGGGTAGAGCAGCTCGTAGTGCGGGATGTTGCGCTCCGCCTCGGGGACCGGGATGACCATGCTGTCCCGCTTCTCTCCGTAGACCTGCTGCGCAGAGATGGCTCTCTGGAGATGGTGCTCCTGGAAGGGAACAGAGGGTTAAAACACAAACTTCCTGGTTTACTTTCATAATGTTTAACAGACCACCTTTCATAAATATAACTCACATAGATTGATAAACATTGAGAAGGCACTCTTAATGCCTTGGGAAAGTGAAAAGCAGCTTTTTAAGTTGTAGTTTGGAGTCTTTTGGGGCTTTTCTGAGCTTTATGCAACAGATGGCCGACACAGCCGCCGTGATTTTGGGCCAATCTTGCACCAACAAATCTTCTCGCAAAGCTCCTACTCATTTTACACGTCGCACGCTGTTCACAACCAGTTCCCTGGCTTGATTCGCAAATGTGGGTCAGCATTAAGTAAGTAAATGTGGGTCAGCATTTAGCCAAGTAGTTTTCTATCGATTGGAAAGTGGTTAAAAATCCAATGTTTCACCTCAGCAGCAAAATTAAGCAGCTTCTTGAGTCAAATTGAAAAAGATTAGACGAGAATCATCGAATCCATTAGTAACATGGTAGGAACCTGATGCATATAAGTGTTTAGATGTGACAGAGAGGAAATGTGGCCAAAGTGCAGCCTGGGGGCCGTTTGTGGCCCTCTGAATGGCTTTATTAAAGCCCAGTCACAGTTTTAAGAATGGAGCCAATCTGGCCTGCAAACAAAGATGCTGATGGACAGTTTTGTTTTTTAATGAGATTTTTCCCAGACAAATAAAATCTTGATATTAACAAGAAAAAACAGTATGGCACAAGAAGCATCTTATCTTTTAATCTCACCCTGTTCTTGTTGCCAAGAAGAGATGCCCAAAAATGAAAACAATTGACCTCAAAAATGTAAAAAATTATACACTAGACTTTTAATAAAACCATAACTCAAGATCAACAATTAACAGTTGTCCACAAAAATGTAACTCTGTTTCATCTAATACATTATTGGGAAAATAAAAGAAAAAAGGCCATTCTTATGTTAAAACTATTGCATTGGCTTTTAGCTTAGGGATTTTGGGCCCTACAACAAAAATGTACATGGCATAGGAATACTTCATAAAACAGCTGATCCATCTTCGTCCACAAACCATCTTTCAGCTTTATAGAGAAAGTGGTTTGGAAGAAATCTAAATAAAACTGAATGAGGGGCAGTTGAGAAGGGAATAGGCAACTGGAACTGGAAATATAATCACCTACTGCATTAAAATGCAATGTCACACGCTACAGTGGTGATTTTAGCAAGTCAATATATTGCAAAGCTCAATCTTGGATCAGCAGAACAATTATAAAAATTAAACTCAAATCATTTGATCCCAAAGTGCAATTTTACACTTCAGGCACTCAGTATGTGTAACATCTGGCTGAGGAACAAGCCAAAGACAGATTCATCTGCTGCTCCATCAGTTTGTCAATATTCACTGCAGTTTCAGAAATACACAAACACATTAACCAAACATGATTATTCAGGCTAAAACTCTAAAAGATCAGGTCGAAAATTACAGGTTAAGACAAACATGTTTGTATCATCCTGATGTGTTAAAGGAGACAAACCATCCAAGTAGTCCCCCGGCCCCTCAAAAAAGCCCACTGTTTTTACTACCCCAAACCTAAAAGTGGTACTAAACATTGAGTTTGGGACCTGATGTGCTTGAAGCCTCCATATCGGGTTACTAGTAAACAAGAAACGCAAACAACAAAACTTAGGTAGTGTCTTTGATGTGAAGTGATGAAGTTGAGTTTTTTTGTGTCATATTTGATTCTAAAACTAGTAAACTATTAGTCAAACGTGTGGTACGCCATTGTTGTCACTATTTATGCCGTGTTTGGGGTTATTAGTAAGGGTAGTAACAGGCATGAATACTCTTTGATAAACATTTTCCCTCTGGAACCCTAAAACGCTGTTTCCATTTTAGATAAAGACGTCATCATTTCTTTTAGGTTCATTCTACAGAAAAAACACTAAATTTCCCATTTGTCAGACCGTAAACACATCAACCAGTACTATGTTCCCTCATGTATTTTACTTTTCTTTCAGATAAAGGTTAGAGATATGGGATTTAACATTTATGTGGAGAAAATCTGGGAAAGGCTTCATTTTCTATTGGAATAAAAAAACAGTACAAACAATAAAAATCAACACAGCCAGCTTTAAAGAAATTTAAGAAAATATAAAGGGAAGGAAGAGATGAATAAACCACCAGGTTTCAACCAACACATCTGAGAGTTTGTGTTTTTATCTTTTAATTAAACAACATTTATTCCAACCTCACAAATCAACAAGCAGGTAAACCATGTGGTTTCAGACCAGTGTTACCAGCATAAATAGTGCATGTAAAAAGACAATGAAGCTTAAGTTGCCGTGGCGAGTTTCAGCCAGGCACTGTAACCTTCCTTTGACCTGAAACACATCCTGATCTTTCTCAGCTTTGATTCTCACCACGCTTCACAGCCCAGGGATTTCCTCTGCCGAGCGTAGATTAGGGGCTTTTGTGAATGGAATACGGAGGAAAACTCAAGTGGTTAATTTTAGTAGCAACAGCTACAGTTTCATCGTTTGGATTTACATCCAAGAGTGACACATCCCAACTCATCTGCACTGCAGTCTGAAAACAGGAGAAAATGAGCGAGACGTTTATAGGCTGCTTCAGTGAAAACAAACGCATTTAAACTAACAGCTCTCATACTTCGGCAGCCGAATTCAAATGCAGCTTTTCAAAAAACAACCACAATATTTTGAATTCATGGAAGCTTTCTAGTATAGAGTTGCAATTTAGTAGATGACAAGAATGAAAATTCAGAGATTAAATTGGATCTTCCCTTCAGTTATGCAACAATGTTACCCAGCAGCGCAAGTTATTAGCAACAATGACTACACGACAAGGGAGCTAACAAGGCAAACATGTTTCCATCAAATCATCCAGAGATTTTTAAACGATCAGAAATTAGAGACTCGTCTCAAAACACAGCTGATTAGATTTTCGAATATCCAAACTAACACACCTCTGGCTATATTTTACATGTATTCCAATAATAATGTTGTTTTGAGCGTACATAATATAAAGGTGACCTTGAGAATCTATAAAGGGCACTTACAAATAAACAGCTAATTTTTTTCCCTCCACACGTCCCACCTCCTATCTGTGAGCTTTGTCATCTCAGCCTTTAAAGATAAACATCAAGTTTAGCTATGGAGGGAAAATCCATCAAACAGACAAAAACTGGTATTGATATGCAGAACTTGAACTCATAGAAAATGAAATATAATGTATAAAATATTGTGTCCACACTCCTTTATGACTGATATTGCAAATACTGATCGCAATTAGCCTTAAAAGAGCAAATTAAGCCAATGCCAATGACTGATTTAGAACATAGCGTTAATGTAAGGCCTTAGAGAATGTTCTGTGGTTTCAAAGGCAATTTTCCTTTAATCCTTGCATCATGTGAAACTGTTGCTGTGAAAACTCCTTGAAGTTAGTATTGCATCAAGTGTTTCCACTGGAACACAGGCCTGAAAAGCAAACAGCCCAGTTTTTCTAATTATACTGCCTGAAGCAACAATCTACTAGGACAAATACTTTCTTGCATTCTTCAAAAACACGTAAATATCACATGTTTTGGTATCATTGGTCTTTTCACAGATGTATATATTAAACAGAAAAAAGAATATTTAAGGTTTCCCTTGACAGAAGTGTCGCACCAACAGGTTCAATATTTTTTCCACGTAAACATCCTGGAACAGCAGCAGTAACATCATTTTTCTCTTCAGTCATAAATGCAGATAGGCTGGAAGTACAATCTATTTTTCACATCACACCTTCCTAGTAATAAATATACCCAAGAAAAATGGATGAGACTTGTAAAGGGTGCCATGGCAACAGAAATGTGGCCTCCTGCCGGTGTTTCCAGTGCATGCCAGCCAGGAGAAGCCGAGGAAGTCTTGGGGACAGTGATATATTTCAGCATTTAAAGTACAGAAAACTTCATTTATGGAGGTTTGTTGCTTCCTGACTGAAATAAAACAGGTAGCATCACTGGCTGAACACAAACACGGTCCAACTGATACCAGACTCTGTTCCCTCAGGCTGGAGCCGAGTTTCACTGGTACCAAACAGGAAATACCACGGTTACATAACTCACCATGGAAGCATGCTTCCACTTCATCACCAACTTGCATGAGCAATTTTTCCTTAAGACGTCCAGTTTTGACTGTAACAGGCAAATATCACAGAGCAGGACATAAATGGGAAAATGTTGTATGTAATTTGTGTGCGAAAATTTATTTTAAGGACTAGTTTCACTGTTGGGTTCACGTCCGTTTTCCCTTCATCCATACATGGATAAAATATAAAACTATAAATGGAATCTGGAAACATTAAAATGTGTTGACGGAAAGATGCCTGAATGATGGCCAAACGAATAGATGAAAGATGATGTGATGGACAGAAACTGATGAATGGATGAAGGGACACAGATAGATGGGTGAAGGGACAGAAGGATGAATGGATAGATGATAAACGGAGGAGCAGACAGACCAAGGATGGATGGCAGAGTTGGAAATATGGACAAACAGCTGGATTGGTCAATCAATAAGGTAATAGTGACAGGAAAATAGAACATTTTCCATAAAATACACTGAATTTACTTTTGATTCAGTATAACTGGGACCTACAATCTTTAAAAAAATAAAGTCTTAACCCTAGGATATTCTCGTTTAATGCTTCATCATCTAACACCTTTAATCAGTTGCTGAAGTGCCTAAGAAGTCTAACTAGTATCAAAGTAACTCAGCTCCACGTGCGGTCATTTAGCTGACTGAGAATAGAAACAACCCCGCTGCTGCTGGAGAGGATGTGGGTCAGGGAGCCAAGCCGTGGCTGCCTTGTAGTAAAACTGCCCTCTTTATCTCTTCTGTCACACTGTTATGTAATGACACCGTGTGGATGTGTACAGTAGGTGGGAGAGGGCCAGCGTGGGGGTGAGACGGGGTTTCTGCTGACTTTGCACTGTGTCAGTGTTTTCCTTGTGTTTCTGTCTGCTGTGGCATCCCAAAGGAGAAGTCTCCGAGCTCAGAGTGGAAATGAAACTGAAGGAACAAACGTTTCCCAGCTGTTAAAGTGACAACAAGGTTCCTACAAACCATACTGGATCAAAATGTTGTTATTTTCATGTGAAAAAATGAATAAACTAAATGTTTGTAACCACAAATCTATCTTGAAAAAAATTGATTTTGTCTTTCATTTTTATGCATTTATTCTCTGAATATGTCAGTAACCAAAATATATTGACTTGGGGAAAAACTGAAGTGTGATGCTATGAAATATTTATATAGAAAACATAGGTTATATAAAAACTAGCATAGAGATAAAAACATCTGGAAAACTGCTTTTCCAGTTATTCTAACTTGGAAAAAAAAAAAAAATTTTAATACCAATAAAGACCTCATAACTGGGCAACATGTGGATGTAGGTCAATAATCTCGTTTAAAATTTGACGCCTGTACTAGGGCTGGGCGATGTATCGAGTATACTAGGTGTATCGTGATATTTTCTGTTTACAATAGTTAAAATGGCTACATCGCAACTATCGAGTATAAATTGTCCTTGAAATAATAAACTTTTGCCATCAAATTCACTGCGAGTTTGGTTTATCCTACAACCTATGAATGTATCAATAGTCCCTCCCCACTCCCAACCTGAAAATTTTCTACCAATCACGTTGCATGGAGAAAACAAACATGGTGACAGCGAGAGTCTGAGGCGAGTCGTGAATGAGACGGTAACTGAAGACAAATCAGATGAACTAATCTAGTTCCAAAGAGAAACAGTTTGGATTTTATATGGAGGATGTCAAACAAAATTAGGTAATTTGTGAAACATGTTTTAAAACGATTGCCACGAGAGGTTGTACCACAAATTTATTTCGCCACCTAATCAGACTATTCTTTTACTTGCCGTTCATAGCCGCTGCAGCGGTAGAACTAGTCCGTTAAAGTGAAACCTGGAGATGTAGATATTATTCATTTAGTGCTATGCAATGGGATAATAACTCAAAACTACTCATTCTTTTGCGCTCTGTAAGCTTTATACTACACGTAGACTCGTTACCATAGCAACTGACAACAACACAACTTGTATCAGGATTCAGCCCCAAAAGTAATTAAAATAATAATTAAAGTAATTAAATAACTGTAAAGGACTAACATTACAAAACTATGACGGTTGTCATGACGACACATTTTGCCTGGCATTTCAGATTGTCAGTCTGTTTGAGTATCACTTCAATAAATGGCCCTACTTGACACAGATGAAGCAATTATATTTTTAAGTGCCATGTATTCACAGACTGTCTGCCAATAACCTATTTGGCCAGTTAGATAAACTCCAACTGCTTTCGATTTTCATATCCAGCGTTTGTTTTAGTAGCTGACATGCTAAAACCCAGAGGCTAATTATAACAGTGATGCACATTGTGCAATATTATTGCATTTTTTTAATATACTAATAATCAATCCCAGAACTACCTATTTCTATCCAATTTCCTAACAGTCTACTATCATACATTACACATTTAGAAGAATACCAGTACTATTTTTTTTCCCCTTTTACAAATTGTTTTTCATGACATGTAAATCATGTCATGCATCTAACCCATTATACTAACTTAATCAGTTATAATTTTGGGTGAAAATTAGTTTAGCCAATAATCGGGGTCAGCCAATACTAGTTTATATGAAAGAATATTCTGCAGGCTTTGACTAAGTTTAAGCATCAAACGTAAATAACTTTCAAAGTTTTACAATAAGAAATTTAGATATATGAAATTAGCAAAATCCCCAAGCATAGATCAACTATTTTACTTGAAGCTGAAAATGGGTAACAGCCAGTTGAAGCCAATATTCCTACCACCACTTAAAAATATATCCATCTATAACCACAATTATAAATATAATTGAAATACATGAATGGAAACTTCAAATAAACGTTTTTAAAAAATATATTGTGCAAAATTACCATCACAAATTACAATCGCTATAAACAACACCCTACACGTTGGTTTTACTAAGTCCAAGACACTATATGCAAGCTTAAATTCCGCTTTTATAAGTCGATAAATAAACGCTGAATAAAGTTTTGCAGCACGTTAACATTAAATGTGAGATTTCAAGACGTTTCTGCCAGCATTTTCCACCAAGTCACCCAGTACAGCACACATGGCACGGCTGCAACTGTCAACACACCAATTCCTAGATGTCAAACCGAGGCGGAGGCCCACTGTCTCCCCCTGCTGTTCAAGCAGCGGAATTGCACACAAACCAAGGCCTCTGCCCGCCTTTAGCAAAAAGTCAACAAAATGGTGGCGCCGACACAAGTCACGTGACTTCTTTGTGCCTTCGTGCGCCCTTTGCAGCGTAGCAGACCGCTAAAACACTACTTTTAAGTAAAACACCACAATATAGCGATATTATGATTCCCCTGGTGTAGGTAAAGTGTAGTAAATTAAAGCCTTCGTCGAGATCTGTCGTGCGCACAAAACGGCAGCAATGGCGGCCATTTTGCACAAGCTTGCGCAGGTAACATTGTGGCGCCGAAAAACACTGTCAAAGAAATCCAGCGGCGGCAGATCGCCTTTTAGAATAACATACCGATTCCTCCTCCTTTTCCATCCCAGTTGGCATCTGCGGCACCGCCCGGTTGATGGAGGCATATTCGTGCAGGTCGGGCAAATCCTCGCAGCGGAAGACGGGCAGGGGCTTACAAGCATCCAACGCCCGCGCCCGAAACGACAGTTTACTCATTTCTTATAATAAAAGATGCAGCATAAATCTCTGGGAACTGCCTGGAGTAACAACACGTCTGCTTCGAGTTCTCATTGAGGAATCTGTCGCGGTCTCTTTTAGAGTCGGTTCTGAGGGCAGTCGTTCAGGTCCGGTTAGCAGCGCGAACAGAGCCGGGCAGGCCCGGGTCTCAGTCGCCGTCTGTCGGTCTCTCTCGCTCCTGCGCTCCGCTGTTCCTGCCCGGTTCAATACGCCATGGCCAACATGGCGGACATTACAAACTCATGCAGCTCAGTGCTCGCTCCGAGCGGCCCAGCCCCCTCGGTCACACAAACAGCCATTCCCACGCAGCTTCGCACGCGTGCGCGCTCGAGAAACGCTTGGGGTGCGAGGGAAACAGGAGGAGGAGGGGAAATGATGCTGGTGATGGGATCGGAACTTCCAGCTTTCCAGACTTGGGATGTTATGCTGTTATTTACCAGGATGCTACTAGAGTTTGATTTTAAAAATAAATACATATTTAAAGCAAAACCAGGGTAAATCTCCCAACATATTATTGTGCAAAAACTAACAATGATTAAAAACTATACACACGGTCAGAAAAAAAAATCAAAAGTAAACCCATAAAAACCTGGCATAATAAACTACTATATCTATTAGCAATTTTACATTATGAAAGTTAGACAACACCTATATTATTACCCAACTGATTCAAATGTCCATCATATATCGCCACCAAGTGGCACAAAAACAACGGGACACAAACGGATCAAAAGAAAAATGCCTGCTGGAAATTAAAATTCACTAATTCATCATATTCCATATTTAGAAAGAGGAATTTTTAGAAATACATTAAGTCATTCCCACATTTCCAAAACTCGAATTTCTAAAGTTTGTTGTTTTGCCCCATTTTTTAAAAAGAATAAACAAACTACTCTAGGAATATATGGCCAATATTTCTGCAGTAGCAACACTTTAAATGTGAAATATTATTCAAATAGTAAATCAAAATAGTTACCTGCTGCAGTGCAACTAGTTAATGAAATATTGTAATAAAATTACCTTTCATATTTACCTGGAATTTTCATTGAGGCACAACATTTCTAGGAAAGCAAAGGTTATCAACAACAGAATCCTTACAGAAAGTTATTTAAAATCATGAAGCAAAATCTTACAGAATGCAAACAGGAAGCAGACAGACCTACATGGATAGATGAACATAGGTCCCAATGTGTGCCCTTCCCAAAAATGAAAACATTTATTAAAAAGCAACAAACATTACTTAGTATTCTGCTATTGGAGAATTAATCTGGAATACAAACATGTCAATAAGCAAGACAAATGTGTGAATGCTTCTTGAATTTATGTTGCAGCAGCTGAACCATTCAGTGAGGAGTTGAAAGATGTTAGTTGGAACCAGAATGAAGCTCAATTCTAAATCAGCAACCTGTTTTCTATTGTGTATTGTAAACAATTCTGTCATTGGACAGCAACTAAATATTAATTTGGTTGGTAACTTTCAAATTAGTACATTAGTCAAAAGCTTTTCTTTCTGTGTCTGAATTTTCACCTGTACAGTCTCAAAATCTAAATTTTCACTGATGGCAGAACATCATTATCTTACATTCCTGCAGAATATAACCCCCCCCACCTGAACCATAAAATTCAGAGTACTTTCTCTTCTTCAATTCAAAATATCATACTTAGAAAGGTTGAAGCTAAATTAATCAGTCTTCATTAATTACACATTCTTTAAAACCTGCTTTACTTGGCATGGAGACCACCTTGGGTCTGTTTAAACCTGAAAAACTCAGTCCTTTCTTGTGTCCCTTTAATGTTTAGTTTGAATCCAACTCCAGCTCGTTTGCACAGAAAGTCCGGCTCTGATGCGAATGTGCCATCGAACAAAGGTGGAGATCAAAGAAACGACCCGGGTCCGCCAAAAACCACAGGCCACTTGAAGTGAACCAAATACACCGCAGGGTATTGTGGGTCAACACAACCAAGATAAACTCGTACGTAGCAAAATTACCAGGAAAAACGAATCACAGTTATGTGTGGACGAAGAAATGAAACAAAAGCTCTGGTTGGAAGGTCTATCCTACCTGCTGTAAGTACTCACTAGATCGATTTTAAGGTATTTAACAAGAAAATGGAGATCATGGCAACTCTGCAAATACTTTCAGAAAAGATTTAAAGTTGGTGTGAATGGTGGTAAAATGGATCATTGTTCTGTGTAATGCGGTGCAGTCCTGGGTTGAAACTAGGAGCTGGTTAATGATACCGATGATTAAATTCGCAAAGCAGCCAATCCTGGAGAGCCATTCATTCCAATTTTTATTATTACACATTAGCAACTGCTGTAGTGGTAAGATGGTTTCCAATGTGAATATCAAAGCATATTGAGGTAAATGTTGGTGTTTGAACAATTAACATAAGCAGTTATAAGTGTTTCAGATGAGTTTACTGTATTCTTGGATTTAAGCTGCTGGATTTAAGCAAGAGTTAGTGGTCCCTAACTCTTGTGAAAGCCAGGGGTTCACTGACAGCTCTTTATTGTCTTCACAATAGTCTGGGTTTTAAGAGGTAAACAAAAATGATGCCCAAACTGGGAATACATTAACCAGTTATTGATTTTTGGAGAGCTTTGTTCAAACGTATGTACTTTATGTCAAAGAACATTGATTAAAAATGCAAATAACCTGCAGGAGTGGTTGACGATTGCCATAGAAACCATCATGATCCAGACTAAGAGGCGACATCATCATCCGTTTGGAAGCAACACGATTTCTTCTAAAGTCCATAGTAGAGGCCTTTTAACAAAAAAAGGATAGGGGATGACTAGACAAAACCACAAAACTGAAAATATAAGATTACAAATTCATTAAAATTAAAATACAAATTTGTTCAGTAGGTCAAGAAATTTTTATTCATTTTCCAAAATCTTATTCAATCCTTGTATATAAGTTTAAACAATCATGATTATAAGTTTTTGAATTGGGCTATGTAATAAGTTTTGCTGCAACAATACAAAGAACATTCCAACACAACGCCATATACGGAGAACTGATGTGAATTTCAGGACAATACAGCAAAAAGTTAACCAACATTCGCATTATCAAATCCATATGTGTGATATTTATCACTAGGAGTTCGATTGAGAGGCATTTATATTGGAATTAGGGACAGTTTGACCAACAAAGATTCCCTACGGCTGTGTTTGCACAAGGAACATCGACACCGCAGTTAGCTGACACACAGCTGCTAGCAGCATTAGCTCACTTACCCTGACCCTGAACTCTAAAATTATGTTATCCACCGTTGAAATACATTACATAAAGCCGACGCACGGCTGAAATCACCCCAAGTGTTAGTTTCAACTTACCCGCTGCAATGAAAATCAGAAGGAAACATACTGACTATGGTAATTCCACTGGTTGTCATGCTAGCCCAAATGCTAACGCTGGTTAGCTCCCACTGGGACGACTAAATACAAGACACTTTCAGCTTCTTTCCATCTCTAAAAGTGCCATTAACTTAGCCTGACAGGGCAATGGAAAAGAAACATTTTGGCAAGTAAAAGTATATCGTGCTTCTAAAGGTACATTAGGGTAGTTATTAAGATTTATGTTTCGAGGAGGTGAAAAAAAAGATCCAAACTGACCAAGACGCCACTTTCAAGACGAATTGTGATTGGATGACAGCTTCCACCAATCACCTGTGGAGAACTGTAGTGGAACATGAGCTTATTGGTTGTCCTCTGCTTGGTGTAGTAATAACAATAACAACAGCAACAACAATAAAGATAAAAATAAAAAATAAAATAATAATAATCATAATAATTATAAAACAAAACTAAGAGAAATATTTGTTAACTAGAAACAAAAATAACAATTACTAATAATAAGCATACAAATATTAGTGAGAACAATGACAATAATATAAATAATAACATTAATTGACAATGTTATTTTTGACAGTTATTTTAATTATGGTGATGATTGTTATATAAAAAAGCAACATAATAATGAAAACATTATTATTATGACCAGCATGGAAGGATGCTGATCAATATTGTAATTAGAAACAAGAAACTATGGCTAATACAAAATAAATTTATTAATACTAAATAAATGTATATTATTACACAATAATATAAATTTAAATAAAATACATTTAACAAGGAATTCCAACTGTAAATGCTAATTTTTTGCAACATAGGGTTCAATAAGCAACACTATTCTTGTAAAGAAAAGATGCAGTTTTTGTTATGTAACCCTCACTACCCTTCATGCCTCATTGTGCCCCTTCAGATGAGTCCTGTTGCAGGGCAGGGTTGCCCCTGCTGCCTCCTCTGATGCTGTTCTGACTGCATCACATGATCCTTTTTCCTGTTTTTTTCATGCTCACACACAGTTGAAACAGAATACTGCATAGTGGAGGCATACAAAAGCTGCAAAGCTTCACCCTCTCCTTCTGTCAGCCCCTTGATGTTAAAGCTGCATGCACACCTCGCACAAAGAAAGATTTCTGGATCAGATGTATTATAGAGGGAGATTTGCTCAGCCCTCCCAGCGAGGTCATCAGCAGCCATCTCTTGACTGAAGAAAATCTTAATACAACCTTTATGTTGAGGCCACTGCATTGGAAAAGTGCCAGTGCACAACCAGGTTGACTATGTTTGGATTTTGCAATGCATTAGTTTTAGAATGAGCAAATGTGTCTAACAGCTTTATGCAAGAGTATCTGTTTCTTGCATTGGTGTCAAAAATAGCAGATTCTGCGGCTGCAGTGAACTGTAAAGGACTAGCAAGGTGCTTCATGCTACTAGATATGACACTTCCCTCTGCAAACATCCAGAGGGCAGTGCAGACCCATGGAAAAAACTTGTGCTTCCACTTGAATTACAATGCATAAAGCAGATTGCTCACTTCACTATCTCTTACCTTCTGAGACTGAAGTTACACATCTGAGCCAGCCGGCAGCGTTCAAGCAAGATTTTTCTTAAAACATATCAAACAATATTTAATTAACCTTATTGAATCTTTTTTTAATGTCAAGACATTAACATTGAATGTGTCCCGCAGATAAGTAGCCTTTTATCAGAAGGCAGCTTATGAGGGGTTTGAGTTTGTGCGCGTGAGGGGAATGCATTGAGAGGACGAGTTCAAGACTGCCAGTCTGGGCTGAGATCAAAGGAGAGTAAGACAGACATTTGCCCCTTTGCCATACAATTTGGATCCATCTGCTGACAGCGTTTCAGATGAAGGATGCTGCTTTAGTGTTCTTCACAACAGGGGTCTCAATTGAAAGGCATGCCTCGTCTCAAGGATGCTATCATCATTCTTTACATTGGGTTGACTGCTGTCAAGATTGTACTCTTCTAGATGGAACTGCAAGAAGAAACAGGTGCCACCCCTTAATGCCGTTAGCGCCCAACCCTACCTCTGTGCACCAGTCTTAATCATTTACTATATACAAACATTTACTAACATATCATGTCTTTCCTTTCATATTGCCTCTCTGTCAGCTTGCTTTAATGTCTTAGTTGTCAGTGTGTCCATGTAGAAGTGTCACCAAGACAAATTCCGACATTTATTGCACAGTCTCCTTTGACAGACAGCCCCTGACAGATGGATTTGTTTGGGCTCACCTTGTTCTTGTGTCTTGGCTCCAGCTCTTACTGGAATTACACAGACTCCCTCCGGTCATATTTGCTGTTGAGCAGTTTCCATAGCAGCAACATAAGCCAAACCCAGCATCACAACAGAGCCCGAGACCTGTGCGGCGATCAGGATTACATCTGGACCTGTGAGCATTTTCGACAGACAAAACAAGTCAGGGCTCTTTATCAGGCGGTTCTCATCTTTTCAAGACAGTAAATATGTTCTAATTCAGGTGACAGATAGTAGGTTGGGAGAATGTACAGACCACTTGAAGTGATATGTGTCCACTTTACTATTGTTTTAAAGGGGCACATCTCTTAACCTGTTTCTAGTTCTGGTTGAACTCTGCTAGGTCTGCTCTTCGTGACTCACTATGTTTGCTGTGTTCATGGACAGGATCTCAAATTAGTCACTAAAAGGGGGTGTCTAGTTGAGATCCTCAGGATTTCACTCCTCCATGCTTTTTACAAAAAATGTGGTTCTGTTGAGTGGACTGGCAACGTCTCGAGGGTGTACCCCGCCTCTTATCCGTTGACCGAAGAAGATAGTCACTATCCCACACTAAGTCCCTACAGGGGTAAAGAGGGCACAGGAAATAAATGGATGGATGTGGTTTAGTTGTCACTTTAGTCCATGACCTTCAGTGAGTTTGCAGTCGAGTGTAAAGTGATCGGGATGAGAGTCTGAGCTCAAAGTCTGAGGTCATGGTTCTCAACTGGAAAAAGGTGGGCTGCCCCCTTCAGATTGGGGCCTTGTCTGCAGTAACGGGGGTACTAGTCCGGTCTATCACAGTTAAGAAGGAGCTGAACCAAAAAGCAAAGCTCTCGATTTACCGGTGTGGAGCTCTGTCTTCCCAGGGGATCTTAGAAAAGGGTTGCTGCTCCACTGCATCAAAAAGAGTCAGCTGTGTTGGTTAGGGGCATCTGAGCCTGATGCCCCCCTGGGAACCTCTGTAAAAAGGTTTTTCTGTATGATCCACTTGAGACCAAGGACTTTCTGGAGTTCCTTAGTGACTTGTTCATAACTGGGCATAGGATGGATAGATGAACTGGGGCCTGCTGCCGGTCACTGAGAGGAGAGATTTACAGGTCCCCATTACCACAGGCCTTATCAGGAAGCAAAATCAGCTGGCTCCATACTTCTGCAATGACCTAGTGAGGACCATACAGGTTCCCCTCCATGTATGCGTCGCTGTAATCAGGAGAAACCTTTAGCAAAAAAGTTAATGGAACACAACATTTAGCAACAATTTAATCATTAAAAACTACAATATGTAGTTGTATATTCTGCTGGAGATTTGTTTAATTCAAATTAAGTCTTTACCCTGTTCTTGATCAAGCTGAGTGAGTATTTAAGTGAAAATTTAATCCCATACACAATTTTTTTATATGGACAATTTTTCACTAATTTGCCTGATTGTAATTGTTGGGAACAGGATTTTAAATTTGTTTCATTTATTGTTAATATTAATTTTCTGTTCTCTCTTCCTTTCTTTCAGTAGAAGGTGTGCCTGTCCCTCTACATCTGAGTTAGGCTCTGTGAACACTCTGATGGATCTGTTGCTTGTATTAACTCTATATAATTCTTTTGTGGTTTTTTCCATAGAAAATAAACCTGGCGTATCGTTTTCTGAGTTTAACTGTCTCTATTTACAGTAGGGATTCAAATTCCCTGATAGAGCTATTGCTGCCATGTGTGTTTGTGTTTTTCTCCCAGAGAATCTACAGTGCTCTTTGTCTTTCAGTATTCACAGATTCACCTATTTGCGGATGTTTTCATGGAACACATCTAAAAAAACAGAAAATGCAGCCTGGGAAGCTGAAATAACTGGGTGTAATGCTACTTTATGTTATTGACTGGTGTCTGCAAAGCAGCCGATCCAGGTGAACCATTCATTTCCCTTGGTACTGATTGGCTGTAACTCCAGAAGCAGAGATAATTAAGACTGTGTATTTATGCATATTAATGTCTAATGGTGTTTAAACTATTAAAATAGTTATAAGCACTTTTATATAAGGCTTATAAAAGGTCTGGGGTATTTGTGGATTCCATCTGTTAGTGAGCAGTTGTATTCCCTAAACCCCATGAATACCGGGGTTTCGCTGTATTCTCTAGTGCTTTTGTGTTTTTCTGCACTTCTTTCCTAGACAAACTAAATGACAGTTGATACTGTCTTTTAGTTTTTTTGTTCTTTTTCATAGAAAGAACTCCTGGTCCAGTGTGCTTGTGTCTTTCTTCTTCTTGTCCTCTCAACCTCCAGCCAGCTACAACAAATGGACATGCATAGTAAACCAGTTTATTCTCATTCCTTTCCACTGTCACCACAAAGACATTCAAGATGAGGGATTGCTGCAAAGTCAATTCCTCATTGCAAGAAGATGAGATTCCTTAAATGGAAACCTTTTTTTTAACCAATTGCAAGGTGAGGTATACCCTGGATAGGTCACCTGTACACCAATTGGCATTCACATTTGAACCAAATTGGACTTGTACTAGGTGTAGTCCCAAGATATTACTTGGGATTACTGGGAATTTGTGTCATAAAAGAAATAAATTTTGCTGAAGTGAAGAAAGTTTCCAAAAATACACATGACAGAAAAGATCCAGGTTCCAAGAAGAACTCATAAAGCACATGCCATAACAAGTAGAAGTGCTACAGTCACATCTGTTTTTTCTAAAAAAGAACTAGACTCCATGCTGTGAGGACACTGTTCAGCCACAAAATTCAGAGTCTTAGTCACATCACACACCTTTTCATCAAACCCAGCAGTCCTAGTGTTTACCTATAGCGCCACACACCCAGTGCCCCTCAAGATGCTTGGCTTTTATGCTGCTTGTTTGATACAGATACCCTTCACCAGCGTTCCATGTCACCTCCAAGCGTTTTGCACATTATCACAGCAGCATATGTGCAAATTAACCTTCCCGCACATCCTGATGGCATTCACAAAATGTTAAACTCTGCCTTCTTTACATTTGCAACACAGATACAAACATCTGCTGCTTGCTTCCTCTATTTAATAAGCTGAAAATTGAAGTTGTTAGCCAAAACTGGAGCTACTTCACCTGCCTGCATGTGCCCCACTTCAGAAGGCTGTTTCCATAGCTACATGACGGTCTATGTAGGGACCACGTCCTCTTCACACAAGCTCTCACGTATATAAGAGGGCTCAATGAATCCTCAGCCTCCTTTCTGCAGCCTTAGAGCCTAATAATAAACCGGGATGGTCTTTGTGAAGCAGGCCCACACTGTGAGGCTGCATTGCTTACATGAAAGCTCACCTTGAGGGGAAGTGAGAATTCCTTTGGCAGATTAATGAACCAATTAATGAATCCCAATTTGGTTCAACACTAATGAGCTAATGAGCTAATCATAATTAGCATTACCACCGCCTCAGCTGCAAATGGCCGCATGCTAACAGCAGCAGTTACAAAATTTGCCACACGCAGAGCCTTTCACGGTGCACGTCTCGTCAACCAACAACATGTGGGAGTACCTGTGTCCCCTCCCTTTTCCATTACTCTGTGCCGTGCCCTGGCCTTTGGACCCAGACGTGTGAAATATAGTAAATGCGACAGCAGCAGCAGGTTTTTGCTCGCCATAACTAACTCAGGGGTCAGTGTCTGCAGTCAATACAGCAGTTAACCTCCTAAATTCGAGTAATGTCAGCAGGCCACACGTATGGGGCTAATGACGATTTGTTGGAAGGGAGTTTAGCCCTGCTAACAACATACGCTACACCATTTACCTGCAGGGCATTGAGGAAATTGAAGAAAAACGATCTAATTGGACATGTAGGGGACATTTTTATTTTGACCTGTGAATAAAGCAACTATATATCTTTGGCATGTATTAAATGTTCTTATTCTAACAGCTACTGTTTTCAGCAGGCCTTCCATTAGACCAGCAGCAGAAGATAAATGTAATTTTAAATCATGGGGACTGGTAAATGCATGTCTATGTATTCCAGAAATCCTTTACATCATGCTAGTTCTAAAAAAACATATTTAATAATTGCTAGACCCTATTCATCCTCCCAGTCCAAAGAAAATTATGGCAAAATATTTTAAAAACTGCTTTAAGCCTAAATCTGCTGGGGCTAAGAATAATTTTACACTTAACTGAAGATGTTGATTTGACGTATTTGTTGTTCTTCCTCATTTTTGATTGTCAACGTGCTTTATGGTGGCAGGGAAACAGCGCCTCAGCATGATGCTGCCAACACCATAGCAACAGGTAATTGTCTTACAGATAAAAGTCTGACTTGAACTCTGACTTTCTATCTTTGTGGGCAAATACAGCGTACCACATCTCTTCAATCTTCCTTATTTTGGGACCACAGCCAATCAGTATAAAGGAAAAGGAATGTTGTTCCTGGATTGGCTGCTTTGCAAACGCCAACCAATAGCGTGCCAAGCAGCATAGTGGCGAAGTACTTCAGCTTCCCAGGCTGTATTTTCTTTCAAATATTTAAGAAAAAAAGATCAGTGAATGTGCAGATGTCCCACAAATAATTTGGATTTAAGTTCCTCAGAAATATCCATGGATAATGAACTGGTGGGGGTTCACTGTACATCCGCATCTCATCTGGCCTTGTAAGAAAGACTAAGAAGTTTAATCCACCCATCCACCCATCATTAGGCACCCAAATCAGCATCTTCCACTCATCTTGTCTGGCATAACATAAGGAGAGCAACCAATAATCAAATGTAGTCTCCCTTTGAGTTCTAGATTATCCCTGGTACCGGTTCTTGTTGGAACACTTTCCAACATAAACTCTGATCCCTTCTTTCATAGCTGAGCTCCTCACCCAGTCAACTTTCAAAAAGAATCTCAGATCAACCCTCTGTACTCATCATCCTGATCTTTTGGTGGACAGCCATTGGTGAGAGCTGGAACATAGACAAACAGCTAAAGTTTCACTGAAACTCTGAGCATTGTTTTTTTTTTTTTTAATTGTGAATATTATCGTGAAGGAAAACAAACACATGAATAACAATAATTTGGTCAATTTGACAGATTATCTGATTCATGGCATGAATCTCTGAGACGACATAGATGATCTGGAGCGTCTCCTGTATCAGCATGGTGCCAGTATAAACCACTGACAGGCAGCTCTGACAGAGGGGAGTCAAACCAGCCGCAAAATGCGACGCCTAACATTCAGCCATGAATATATATGAGTAATCAGCACTTAAGCATGCTTTTCCTCTTTCTTCTACTGCTGCCGTCACCTTTCCCGCCCATCTAACGACTCTTTCTGTTGCTCATTTGATTGAATCTCCCTGACAGACCTTCCATTCCCTAAATAGATAAACAAGTACCGTTCAGAGAGGAGCGGCGCCTGCATTTTACGCGTCCATTTTCAGTCTTGAGCGGCAGTTTATCTGGATAGAAACAGATTAATAATGCATCCATATTCACTCCATCTGACAACGGCCTGGACTAAACCGAGGTCAAGACACTCTGCTGAGTGTAATGAGAGGGAGAGGTGGATGTCTAACACTTTGGGTTAAATATATACACTCACAAACAGAACCGGCTTGGTGCTCTTTATGCCACCCCCACACCCACTAAAGTGCACCTGCACGCACCCATGATGATGTTAAGAGATGAAAGCTTTGGTTTGAATCACTCCATAAACACTCCAGCTGTTTCCCACAGGGGAATGCCAGTCAGCGTCTTCTTCACTCAGAAAAGCTGACCTTTAAATCTCATTTTTTTTTACTTCTTTCTGCAGCAGAACGGACCTCTATTACATCGCCAGAACTGCAGACAGGAATCAATTTAACACGCGCCTCAATATCTGGCTCATGGACACTGCGTACTCCGTACACAGCGCATACAGTGACTTAGAAAAGTGCTTGCTCCTTGAAATAATTTGCATGTTGTCAAGTTTTTTGTGTTGCAGAGATTTTATGTGAGAGACCAACACAAACTAGTGCACAACTGAGGACACAAAGGAAAATAATAGATGGTTTTTGGATTCTTTTTTACAGATAAAAACCTAACAAGTGTAGCATGCGTTTGTATTTAGCCAAATAGAATTAAAAAACTATTGTAAAAACATCTTTTGTTTCAATTATAGCTGGAAATCTTTTGGAGTATGCCTCTGGTAGTTTAGCACCTCTAGAGATTGAAATTTTTGTCTTTTGCTCCTTGAAAAATTACTCAATTTAGCAATTTCCAAGTCAGTAGCAGCAACAGTTGCTTGTCTAACCTAATTTCTGTTATCTTTTTCACTTGGCATTGTGTTAACACACTTTTATGCTAACTGCATAAAAGTTACCATAACTTCTCTTAGGGTGTACTTTTTTTTATTTATTATTTACACAAATAGCCTTTTTATTTTGGTCTTTGTGTTTAATAGTTAATTATAATGTGTAATCTGTTGGGTTTTTACAACAACAGATTGTCTTCAGTTAGAGGCTTCTTTAAAACAGCTGTAACACAGACTGCCACAGGAGATCTTTCCTGCCCACAGTGTCTACAACAACTCTTTTATTTTTCTTTTTTAAGAAAATTGCATTATGCAAGTTACAACATTTCATTTCCATCTGGGATTAATGAAGTATTTTTGAACTGAATTGACTGTTTGTACATCTTAGTTCACGAAGTCAGTTCAGATACAAATCAATTTAAAACCTGGTGTAAATGGCTGAACCCTGCAGTAAGGTTTATATTAGTAAGTGTGTCTAATGCACTGAGGTGTCATGTTGGGAGAGCTGCTGCCGTATAAAAGTACACGTGAGCTCTGTCAGAGTGGAGTGACATTTGAGTTACAGCACAAAATGTACCTCTATCAAAGGAAGCATGTGGTTTCTGTTTGTGCGTTTGGAACCGTAGAAATAAAATGAGTGGATAGACTTCCATAATATCTCTTTGGGAAGGTTTGGGGGGGCAAGGACACTGTGATCCTGTTAGTTGGGCTTCAAAAGAATACTGATACTATCATCTGTGCACTGGGACTTGCAAACCATTTATTTTGTGGAAAATATTTTGATTTTGTAAAGCATACAACCAGAGAAGCTGAGGGAACAAAACAGAGAGACCGACTGCCGACTCGGTGGAAGTCATTTTATTTGTTAAAGTTCATCTCCCCTTCCTTTTTGCCGATTCGTTCTCTCCCACTTCTCTCTGCAATTTTTCTGAGCTCTGCTTCTGCAAACCTTAGCTCAAACAAAAATGCCCTAAAACTCAGAAGTTCTGTCCAAATAGAGGAAAATCTGAAAAACATTCAAGCCTGGCATTTGGAAATAAATGAATGCCAGCAGATTCATTACATCTGCAGCTGGGATTACTGAAATACTCAGGTCTGACTGCATGTGAATTCCCATGTTTTGAATGTCACATAACAGGTCAGAGAAACAAATATGCATAAGCTGTGAAAAAGTTTGGCCCCTTAGAGATTTCTTTTGATTTTGTTTTTATTTGTCACTCTTAAACGTTTTAGATCACAAAAACAGTTTTAAATGTGAATACAGTTTAGCGCAAATACGGTGCAATGAGATGCACCGTATTTGTGTAGGATTTATTCTAGAGGGAATACTGCATACTGGGCCGAAGACAGAACCTTGAGGAATTCCATATTTTAGGCAAGTTGTATTTTAGAGGGAAATGACCTGCCAAATTATAAACCCTAATGTTTAATATGCTGTAATCAAGTATGCTAGGGACTGAGTTAAAGGAACAGAAACTCTGATTTAGTGTTAGTTTACTTTAAAATAACAAATAAAACCTACATTTATTCACAAAACATCTTTAAAAAGTTTACATGTTTTCTGCTTAGAGGAGTCTGCAGAGTTTGGAAGCTGAATTCTCCCCTCGGTTGGCGACTCCAGCAAACACACCTGTTGACAAGCGACTACCAAACAAACAAACACATATCATTTCACCCGTCACCTTTCCGGCTGCACACATGAGTAACACTAAATGTGCTTTGGGGCTTTTCTGAAACCTTCTTGTATGAAATGATTACAGGCAAAATTCCATATTTGAAAAGTCATAATGATTTGAAAATACTCCCCAAAAACTGGAGCAGCATCCCTGGAGGAAGCTTAGTGTTCTGAAAAGCCCTCTCATCTATTGTCTGCAGTCTTTCCACTTCCTCCACACTACGCCCACTTGAATGAAAGCAACAATCTCCGTATTGCAGAGCCGCTCCCTGCTGAGCTTCCTTACAGTACCTCACACATGCCTGGTTGCATCGGAGCATCCAGCCCACTGCTCTGCTGAATCCAGGTTACTGGGATCGCTGCCCCTCTCCTGCCGGCTCTGTGAAAAGATTTCTGTTAGGGCTCAGAATGGAGTGGCAGGTGAGGGGAGGGCTGCTGGGACGGGTCTTGGCCCTATTATAGAGATTTCTCAGCTTTTCCTGTTTTGTGGGGATGACGTACGGCATCACCTTCATCCTCGCAGGATGCGGCAAAGCCTATTGAAGTGGAAATAAATGCAGGGGAGTGTGAAGCAGCCTAAAGTTTTGATAAGTGATTATCTTGCTGACAGGAAAGTGAATAACTAATGCCCTTGCTTATTTTACTGGCTACCAGTTGTCCTTGAGCGAAACACTTAATCCTTGGCTTGTTCCATTTGTGCCGGTAGTAATAGTAAAGATTATGATGGCGCTGGGCTGCTGCTCCCAGGTGTGTGACTGTGAATGGGACACAAGGGGCTTCAATGAAAAGAGGGTGCAGCCATGAAAAGTAGGGAGAAAATCGAGCTGAAATTTTATTTCAAAAGAGATTTTCTTTAGGCAGACAGTGGAAGAAAGTGTGGAATGCAAATGTATTTAGTCCCCTTTAAATATGCTGATATACACACGTGTTTCTACAGCAGAGAGTGTTTGTTTTAAAGTTTTAAACCACTACTGTTTGGTTCTTGGTTGCCATGACTTCAGCAAAGATGGTGGTGGATGTCACATTTTTGTTTCCAGACAAACAAAAATGTGACCTTTCACACAGCCATAAATATCCACAGTTATATTGCTATGACACAGTTTTATGTCAGTTTCAAGCGTGGGTAAAAGCAAATGTCGACACGCCAATATTTTGGTCAGCATACAGCTGGAAGCAGTGATGTCAGGAATGAATTTGTAATCAAGTTCACTTTGCTTCTTTCCTTCCAATCGTTTATGTTTTTGCTGTTTTAGGTCAAAGGTGATGGTCTTTTAGAAGGACACTGGTTCCTCTGGGCTCTTCCAGGACGGCTTCTGCTCGGCTGTCTGACTCACATCGCTCCCAAAAGCCCTGGCCCACTTCTATAAATCTCTTTCAACACACACAGACGTTCAATTTGTCACTTTAACAAACATTCTTCTGAAAGAGGGCAAAAATAATTGAAAAATCATTTTCTATTAGACAGCTTTTCCTAAATTAGGCTTTAGCTTTCTGCAAAACAGTAATTTCTGACAAGAAGTAGCAGCAAAGCAGCTATTGACAGAGCTAGAGAGAGGATCTGAATACCACAATGAAAAGCAGCTGGTCTGTGTGTTTGTTTTCACACAACACAGCTGTAAGAGTAAATATGCAAATCTATCGAATTAAAAATGCCTCGTACATCCAGCACCGGCAGGCGGCTAAATTCTGTACTTCCTTTAGCGTTTTATGTTGTGTTTACATGACAGTTCAACATTAAGCATGCAAATGACAGCAGAAGATGTTCCATGTAATTCAAATCTTTGTCAATAGTTTGGTGGATTGTACAATGTTAATGGCTTTTTGGTGTTGCCACTGCTTAGAAAACACAAATTAGGATTCAAGTCAAATGCGTGTTTGCAAAAGCCTGATGAGGATTTCTTTAGCATATTTATCAAGTTCTTAGCTTTTGCAATATAATGACAAATGGCAATTAGCAAATGAAGCATCATCCTGATTAAACAACAGATTGGGGCTACTGAAAAATCTCTTCCCAGGTCTAAATTAAACAGAGCTAAGAGAAACATGGGAGTAATTTTCAAGGCCACTCACCTCGTTAGCATACTGAGCTTTTCCTCATCCCCTGACTGACTTTTGTTGAAAAACTGAAAGTGTTTTTGTCTAAGCAGAGACGGTTCTGCCACCACCCTTTGCTGTTTTTGTCTCTGTATATGATATGTACTACTAAAATAATGTTGAATGTCATTTCATTGATTTAATTTGGGAATATATAAATAAAAACTGGTTTGATTTGATTGATAAAATAACATTTAAAAGCACACAAGTGTTATCTTGAAGGCTCTCTAGAGTCCAGAGGGCCACATAAAAAACTATGATGGGCCGGCAGTGAAACCCTAACCATGAATTTGACTATCCACTGTGGTTCTTAATAATATTAGCTAAAAATACAAAAATAAAATTGTTTTAGAATATAAAAGTGCTAAAAAATTCTACCTGTAAATCATGTCGCCAAATAATGACATTAATAATGTAAGGAATGCGTTTTTTCATGAAATAACTGTTTTTGTCCTATGGTTAGAACATTTTTTTCATCAAAATTGTCAACTAAATTGAAAAGATGTGTTCAATCTTTTTGTGTAAAATTTGCCTTTATTTTAAAAATGAAATACAAAATATTTTTCTACAAAACAAATTTGTTTCATGAAGTTTTTGAAACTCTAAAAAAAAATTTTGTTTATCTGGACCAGGGGCAGAAATGTTACTCAGGGTTGTGAAATTTACTGACTCCTTTATGAACAAGAAATTAATTCACTGTCTATTATTTTAAAGGTTTGTAGAATCATGTTCATGTTTTGCTTCTACTTAGCTAGATTCTTGAAAGGAATTGACCTTAGCGTGAATAATAGTAAATATTTTTGATTATATATTGTTTGAGACCATTTATATCCAAACATTATGAAGCTTTGAAGGAATCAAATCAAATCCTACATACACATAAGATGAAGAAGTGAAGCTGCATCCACCATCTGTCTATCTGTGCTGCATTTTAGAGCAGCGGTGCTCAGCCCCCGATGAGGGGAGCCGTGCAAATCTTCAACGGCAAACACAACCGCTAGGATCTCGGCTACAATCTAAATAAGAATTTCTGAAAAGGAAGAATAATGAGACAGTTTGCTTTCATTGCATCCACAATGAGAAAAGTATTGACCCACCTTGGGTTCCTGTGGCTTTGTATCTGCAGCACAATAACAAGGGAACAGCAAACAGCGGGCTCGCCTATAAGGAGGGGGGAGCAGAAAAGCAATTTACGGACTAAAACGTGAACCTCTCTTCCCGCTCCAATCATTAAGGCAGAGTGGAGTTGTAATTGCTGTTTAAGGAAAATAATCTCTACACTGAGAAGCACACAAAAGAGCGCAGGTTTGAGCCACTAGGTGTTTAGTTTATACAACAGACTGGAGAGGCACTTGCCTTGACTGATTCAATTGTGCAAGGAAAAACATGACGGAGAATAGGGTAGTCTTTCTTACTGCAGCCACAAGCGGATCTGCTGGCTTATGTTTCTGGGTTCTGAGCAGCAAATGATCTTTTCAGGCAAGGCCAGAGATAAAAAGAGTAAGTCTCTGGCTTTCTGCTGAGAGAAGGCGAAAAAACAGAAAGCCACTTTTGGCCAAACTTTTCCTCATGTACAAGTGGCCGGGTGTTATTAGAAAAGGCTATCAGCTATCTTCGCTTTGCTTTGCTTTCTCGATTGTTTTGCCCTGCTGACCCTGCATGAGACTAAAGCTGGGAGAAAGACCCAGCTGCACAGAGGCTAATTCCCTTTGCTTGGACAGTGTTTTTTTTTTTTTTATTACACACTGTTTATTAGGGTCTACTTCAAAGTGAAAACAATAAATAAATATCATGAATGTTCTTTTTGTTGCTGGAAAAATCATTTCTAATCAACAAGTAATGTTAAAATTATCTGTTTTAAAAATAGAAGCAACCATTAAAAAATAATTACCGGTACTCAAGCCCAAGTAGCTTTCAGTCATTGGCTCTACAACAACTGAATTAACAGGGATATAAAATGAATGAATTAAAGTTGGATCACTCCACAGCAATGTGAGTTCACTGGTAAACAAGAAGGAAAAAGGATGATGCAACAGATGGTTCAGAAGATTCAGGTTCACACAGGAATAGAACAGAATAATTCTATATTTTTACAAGAAGCTGGGAAGTAAACACTCTTTGAGCAGTGATGGTTATAAAGTCTAACAGTTGCTGAGAGGAAGGATCTCTGATGATGCTATTTTGTTCAGTTTATCACTGAAGGAGCTCTCCAGCTGCAACCGTTTCAGACCCTCCATTAACTCTTTGGCTAAACCTGCATCCAAGTATACTTCAGCCAAATGTATAAAACACAACACTGCAAACACACAAAATCTAACCAAGTATTTTTGTCTACTTTCTAGTGCAAATATCTCAGTACACTTGAATACTGATATTGATGAAAATGTACTAGCAGATTATTTCACTTATAACAAGACATTTTTCAATGTTACAAGTGAAATAATCCAATGGAACAAACTTTTTCATCAATATTAAGGAATTATTGACAGAAAACAAGCTCATATTTCTTGTTGAAAAATTACTTGTAAGTTAGTTTTCTCTTATTTGAAGTGTACTAAGATATTTCCACTAGAAACTGGACCAAAAATACTTTGTAAGATTTTGTGTTTTTGCAGTGCATGACGCTTTGAGTTAAAATCCAAAAATTGACTGTTCACCGAGCAAGCTGTGTCTGTCGCAAAAACAAATCAGTTTTCGAATGTAAAGTAGTTCATTTTTGTTTTGCTCTGCTATCCATGTGTGAATGCAATACAATTTTGCTTCGTATTCAAGAAGTCGTAACAACAAACATTTGAAAACACTTTCAAGAGCAAAAATATTTGTGTTGTACATTTAAATTCACTTGCTTGTTGTACTTGTACTTTAATTCTTAGCAGGAGAAATGCCAAAACAACAACCATTATCGCTATTTTGGATGTCGCAGTTTCGATAAAGAGGCTCAAGTCGATGACATAACTTGTATTAACACAATTTTCAATTTTTCCATGCTTGTAATTTGCGCACCAGAAACCTTAAGTGAACTGTGGCAGAGTATACACTTCATAGAGAGGCGTAGAGTGTAGTGAGAGGACTGGGACAGGGCCATTGTCCAACATGAATGTTATTTGAGACACACAGTAAAGGAGACTCCCCAGGAAATCCCCTGGTTTGGTCTAGTTTGGACCCTCTCAAAGGTACCTTAGGAGAAAAAAAAATCAATAAATTGAATGAATGTTATTAGAAATGAGGAAACACTAAGTAATATGATTAATTAAACTTAGTTTTATGGTGAATATCTGCTTTGGATGTTTTTTGTAAAGTGCAATCACAAATAAACATATTTCTAGCTGTTGAAATTAAATACAATATATTAAGGATGAGGTTGGATGGGAAACATAGAGGTCAGAAGATGGAAAAAGGGGGATGAAAAGGCAGATTAAAGAAGGATGAGGGATAAAATAGATGTAAAATGGAGGAGGAGGATGGGTGGGATGAAGACTCCTGGAGGGGGAGCATGAAAAGGTTATTCCCCTTTTGAGAGATAAAGCACAACGAGACAAACAGAAACAAAGACCAGACTTCTTTATCATTTCACTTTGGTTTAATTTAATTCAGATTTACTCTGTCACTTGAATTCTGCAGCAGGAGGTTGGAAAATGGATGCAGAACAAATCACATCTTCCCCTAGCCTTGCAGACAAACGTCTGATAACTTTCGATACTGAGTCAGTTGCACCACAGGATGAAAACCTTTCAGGCTTTATGTTTCTGCTTGACTACAAACTTGTTTTAAAGCAGTGTATTGAACCTATTTATCAAAGCATCGGAGACCACATAGTGTTAGCTCAAGCCTTTAAGTAGATTTTCCTTGCTTACACTATCATCCTACTGGTTTGCAGCTCCTCTTGCTGACACAGTGCTTTCAGCAGACACCATCAGCGCTGGGGTTCTTCCTAGAAGGAAGGAGGTCTTGGGTCACTGATTATGGGCACCAATGAGAAGGATTAACTTTTCAACTTCACATAGTGCTTAAAACTTTGAGAATGTTTTCTCTGAGTCGACTTCAAATAGCAACATCATGCACGTTAAAGATCCCTTATTCAGCTTTTATCTTCTAGGAAGATTGCTAATCACGACAGCAAAAGAGTTTCTGTTTTGTTGATGTTCAGTTGATCCAACAGCTTAAATATTGAGGTCAAAGAGACATCAATGTTTCCTTCTTATATTTGTTACCACTCTGGAGTGAATCAAACTCAGATAAGTCAAGACAACTTTGGACTATTCAGGATATCAAGCTGGAAAATCTGATGTGATATTTGAAATACAGGTGATATTTCTTAAATATCAGGTTAAGAAACCTGATTTTTCTTAGATACCAAGTTCCATTGGTTTTGGGTTTTTCAACGGAGTATTAGGGACATTGAAGATATAAAAAAGTAGGAATAAATTTCTGCAAATAAAGAACAACTTTTGAGATAATCTAAAAAAAAACTGAGTTTGAAAAGCGAATTTTCAATTGACAAATTTGGAAATGAATCTCAGAAATTTAAACTGCTCTGCTTAGTTTTATTTTTCCTTCATTCTCTTTTACGCAGTGCAATGAATAAGTGATCATCTGTGATTTTTTTTTATCTTATTGCATGAACATGATTGTTTTCAGTTTCAATACACTCTTACATCCATTCAACAGTGTTAAGTTTTTAATTAACTACATGTTGCTAATAACTTCTAAACTTGTTTTTTTTTCTTGTATTTTCTGTATTTTTAACTTGTAGTTTTCTCACAGCCAAATGGTTTGTAACCCAGAGAACAGCTTGTACTTCTCTGTTCCAGCAGGTTTTTACGTCCTGCTGGGTGTTTCCTTCAGGTGCTTGTGCTTCCTCACATTCTCCAAAGTTTCAAAATTGGCTACAACAACGCACGCTTTAAGGTGTGTGAGTCCCACTGATGATTTTTCCTGCGTGCGACCTGCCTTTCACCCCACATCAGAGGAACGTAGCGATCATTAGAAACAATTAAGCCTGCAGCAAAGAGATAAGATCAACATTTAATTTTCCTCTAATTATTTCATCCAATAATTACTGGATTTTTATTCAAATTTAGTTTGTGAATGCTGTGAAATAAATTATTTTAGTGATCCAAGTCCCTTGTGGTAATTAAATTTCCATTTACATGAGGCTGGATCCCCATTACTATGGCACAGGATTTCATTTTGCAAAAATACTGAACTTTTTCATGATATTCACGTTTTTTGAGACGCAGCTGTATACACCTGCTTTACATTTTTGCCACCATTGTTAATTCGATGGCTGGATAAACACAAATTAATTAGCTCCATGTTGTGTACATATTGTGATTTTGCTTGGATTATAAACCACTCACTGAGCTCGTAGTGGTACTGTCAATAAAGAAATTATATTCAAAATTTAGCTATAAAAAAAACCCCAAGAAAAATCTCGCTAATTGGTATTATTTACAGCTTTCATGAAGCTTTGGGGACTGGAGAGAGCCCTTTATAGCTGGAGCTTTATTATGACTTGATGGTGGCCTGTCACATGATATGTAAATTATACTTTTTCTGGTGACAGAGAACTGTGGGTGCTCCTGTGTGGGAGGAGTAGTAACAATGGCAAAGACAAGAGATCTGTCATCTTTTTAGCAGGATATTTAAAAAAGTCAAATTTTCTTTTGTTCAGAGGTGGAAAAACAAAACAAAACAAAAAAGGAACTTGAATTTCCAATTATTGTCTTTCTTTTTCAATATGCTGGCTAAGTTTAGTCCCGAATCCTAAAAAGACATGCTTTGTCAGTTTTTAGAGCACATCTCCAAACAGGAACGTCCTTTTGACTCATAGCACCTTTGGTTTGAGCTTTGTAAATCATCCACTGCTAGACAATTTGTGTAGGTGGACAGCTTTGTCTGTGTATTTGTCTGGACTTCTAAGCGGAGGCATACTCACTCGCAAGAAATAAATAAAAGAAGAGAATGCGGTTTAGGGGAACCTGGGTAATCACACTGATAGAAAGCTGTACTTCATAGCAATTAAAAACTTTTTGTTGTTGAAAAGTGACTGCTTTCTCTATGCATGCATGGGGGAATTTTTCTACCATAATTTAAGGGAATCTGCTGAATCTTCAAGGGAATTTCTTTTGCAGAAAAATTCCCCCATATGCATGTTCTTCTCTGACTGTATGTAATACCATGGGGTTCTGCATGCTATAACAGACCTACACCTATTTGTGGTTCAGTATTTGCAACAAGCTAGGGCATAATGCTAATGCTTATGCCAGTGCAGTCTGTTCTTACTGTAGCCCATCTATTTGGCTGGAATAAGTGGGTATTTGAGCTACTGTGACTTTTCTTTCTACTTTGGTATCATCTCAAACCAGCCAGCCCATTTCCCTCTGACAATAGAAAGGTACTTTTATCTGCACAGCAACTGCTCACTGTATATTTTATGCATGAAATTATCAGTGGATCTGCCGTTTTTGTAATATTCAGACCAGCCCGTCTGGTACCAACAACCATATCTGGTGCAAAATCACTTAAATCGCCAAGCTAGATTCACCCAATGCTGGAATGTGACTTGCCATTTGTGTTAAACAATTTAACAGGTTTACATAATCAGTGGCTTTATGATTTGACTGGATCGTATTTGAGTGATTTGACTGAAATTTGAATCTGAACTGGATGTTTGTCTTGGAAAATGGCTTAAAACTGAAATTGACTTAAATTTATTTTAAGCAAAAGAAAATTAAGAACGGAGAGTTTGCTATGGAGGAGTTAGATATGATGATTGTTGCATACTGGTGGGTCATAGCTTGATCAGGAGAGGGATTTATGGGTCCAACACCAACAGACATTAAAGTTGGACACAGATGGTCATGGCAGTGTCATAGAGGAAATGCAGCACAGGGCTGCTGTTAGTTTGAATATCAAAGCACTCACACTGGAAGATGCCAATTCAGTCTCAATAAAAATGTTCTGAAAACCCTTCTCCACAGACCTGCGCTGATTCAAAGGCTTATGGATGCAAGATTTCGATTCTAACAAAGCAATAAAACTGTGATCCCACGTGATCTGCAAGCCTAACAAGCAGAACTAAACTCAAAGGGAAAGCAAAATGTCACCAAGCTGCAGTCAAAGCCGGGTGGATAAAAGTCTGGGAGGTAAAGGCGAGCTCAGCTGTATGGGTGGGATTTGGGTGCATGCTTATTATTAGCCTGCTTAGCTTCATAATAAGGATGCACAAGACCATTTTCATTGGGGCCCTTTTGCTCTTTGTTGATTAAAACAGCAAATTCTTCCTATCGTCACAACCCACGCTGACATTCGAGAGTGCTTTGAAATCTGCCCCGATATCTTTCCAGTGGGAGACAAGGCATCGGGATCATTATCATATTTCAGAAATATTAAATTATGCATTGCCGCTGTGGTTCTCTGTCACCGAGACAACATTGTGGAGGCCTGCCTTGGGAAATGAATGACCTTTTGTGCTTCCATCTTTTTCTAAATAAAATATTACTGACATTGCACTAGATCGATGTGGCAACAGATTGAAAAAAAACAAAAAACAACTTGATATGGAGGCTGGGGCACATCACAATAACATATCAGTGTCAAAACGCTACATGTTCTTTTCATTATTATAGCTAAAGTCTAGAAGAAATGAGTATAATGTAGTTACTTATTTTGAAACTACTTATATAATTAAGAACAGTGGAGGCAACATCAATACCACTCAAGGAGGTACGGCAGACGAGAATAAAACAGTGAATTCAGTAAAGGCATGCAAAAAACTTCTCTCCTTTTTCATTCAACCCTGCAAAGACCTGACTCTTTAGGGAGGTCTCGCTCTCTATTTTAATCCTGAAATGCATTCCTCCCTCCCCATTTTTTGTCTCTTGCAGAGTAATGACAACTAATCAAGCATGAAATTGACAATCGCAAGAGTGTTGCCGGTGAGATGAATTCAAAGAAGCAGGGAGTTGCCTATTCTCTCAGTGTACTGACTGGAAAGGAGCTTGTGTGCAAGCGCAGCGCAGGGTGTGGAGCTGACAGCCAAAACGACTCATGAAGAAGAAAAAAAGAACCCTCTTGCTCAAACTTTCTTCTCGTTCTGCTGTTATTTCACACCTGAGAGGTAAGGCAGAGTGACAGTGTTTGATTGAGCTCCCACTACGACTAACAAGTTGTACTTTCCTCTTCATTTGGCTCCGGTGGTGATTCAGTGAGAGTCCTTGTTTCCATGGCATGAAAAGCACATTTGATTGCCATTGTGGCTAGCAGATGCCTTTTGTCCTTGATCTTGAGTGATGGGAACAGAAATGTTTTAGTGCAGTGAAGATTTAGTTTTGATGCAGGAACTCTGAAGTTTCCACTCTGTCTCTAATAAGGTGAAGATAGAATCAAGTTGTTTCAACAGACTTGGACCACCATCTAAATGTTTATTTTTTCAACATGTTTATAAGCCACAACAGCACTACTGACTGTTAAAAGAAATTTAAACATTGAAAATTCAATGAGTTGTTACTTCTTAGGTAAAGCATTGACTCGAGATTTAGTACAAAACATCAACATAATACAAGGACTCCCCAATTCTTGCATCTGTAGCATTGCTAGCTGCTACAAGAAGTTTAAAATATTGCAGTTTTACACTTCCGTGAATGATTGCTTCAAAAGCCAAGGGATTTCTTTACCTTATTATTAGTTAGAGGACAAGGAAAACAAATATAAAAAAGTAAAACCAAATCTGTACTTCTTCCTGTTAGCTAGTGTCAGCACAAGCAACAATAGCTAGTGCTGACACTAGCAAGTGTTAGCTTCCTGTTAGCTACTGTCAGCACTAGCTAACAGGAAGATTAACTAACATTTGGATATGCATTGTTATTTTGTAATGATGCGATTCATTTCTACTTTTTTATTCTTATTTTTCCAGAACTTGCATATATAACTTCATATTTTGGGTTTCATATTACATAATTTTCACAAATTAAATCAGATTAAACTTAAGTAGCCTTTTTTACCCTGAGCATTTTTTTTTTGGTGCAGTTCTTTTCTGAGTTCAGTTTTTATCTATTCTACTCATTTCTGCTTGTTAGTTTAGAAATGAAGCAACGACTCCATGAGATTGTTTATAATTAAGAGGATTAAGAGGACTATCAGGAGAATAACACAAATAAAGCCAAATCCAAGTGTTACTTCCAAGTACTTTAGAAGTATCACCTCTTCATTTTCAAGTGCAAGCTAGTATTAGCGTATGCCTAGATAGTTGCACAAAGTTAGAAAAGAAAAAGTTCAAAATTCCCATGAGTGATCATTTTAAACATATATTTCTGTTCATTAACAATATATTGTTAAATAGATTTAATAGCAGCTGTGGTAGAGGCTTTTTATTCTTGAACTTAGAGTTGAGTGAGGGGCCCTGGGCTCCCTCTCTCCGCCTAGCTTGAGTGAGTGACCCCGTGGGGTCTCTCCCTCTACTTGGAGTTGAGTGAGGGGCCCTGGGCTCCCTCTCTCCGCCTAGCTTGAGTGAGTGACCCCGTGGGGTCTCTCCCTCTACTTGGAGTTGAGTGAGGGGCCCTGGGCTCCCTCTCTCCGCCTAGCTTGAGTGAGTGACCCCGTGGGGTCTCTCCCTCTACTTAGAGTTGAGCGAGGGGCCCTGGGCTCCCTCTCTCCGCCTAGCTTGAGCGAGTGACCCTGGGGTCTCTCCCTCTGCCTAGAGATGAGCGAGGGGCCCTGGGCTCCCTCTCTCCGCCTAGCTTGAGCGAGTGACCCTGGGGGTCTCTCCCTCTGCCTAGAGATGAGCGAGGGGCCCTGGGCTCCCTCTCTCCGCCTAGCTTGAGCGAGTGACCCTGGGGGTCTCTCCCTCTGCCTAGAGATGAGCGAGGGGCCCTGGGCTCCCTCTCTCCGCCTAGCTTGAGCGAGTGACCCTGGGGGTCTCTCCCTCTGCCTAGAGATGAGCGAGGGGCCCTGGGCTCCCTCTCTCCGCCTAGCTTGAGCGAGTGACCCTGGGGGTCTCTCCCTCTGCCTAGAGATGAGCGAGGGGCCCTGGGCTCCCTCTCTCCGCCTAGCTTGAGCGAGTGACCCTGGGGGTCTCTCCCTCTGCCTAGAGTTGAGCGAGGGGCCCTGGGCTCCCTCTCTCCGCCTAGCTTGAGCGAGTGACCCTGGGGGTCTCTCCCTCTGCTTAGAGTTGAGCGAGGGGCCCTGGGCTCCCTCTCTCCGCCTAGCTTGAGCGAGTGACCCTGGGGGTCTCTCCCTCTGCTTAGAGTTGAGCGAGGGGCCCTGGGCTCCCTCTCTCCGCCTAGCTTGAGCGAGTGACCCTGGGGGTCTCTCCCTCTGCTTAGAGTTGAGCGAGGGGCCCTGGGCTCCCTCTCTCCGCCTAGCTTGAGCGAGTGACCCTGGGGGTCTCTCCCTCTGCTTAGAGTTGAGCGAGGGGCCCTGGGCTCCCTCTCTCCGCCTAGCTTGAGCGAGTGACCCTGGGGGTCTCTCCCTCTGCTTAGAGTTGAGCGAGGGGCCCTGGGCTCCCTCTCTCCGCCTAGCTTGAGCGAGTGACCCTGGGGGTCTCTCCCTCTGCTTAGAGTTGAGCGAGGGGCCCTGGGCTCCCTCTCTCCGCCTAGCTTGAGCGAGTGACCCTTGGGGTCTCTCCCTCTGCTTAGAGTTGAGCGAGGGGCCCTGGGCTCCCTCTCTCCGCCTAGCTTGAGCGAGTGACCCTTGGGGTCTCTCCCTCTGCTTAGAGTTGAGCGAGGGGCCCTGGGCTCCCTCTCTCCGCCTAGCTTGAGCGAGTGACCCTTGGGGTCTCTCCCTCTGCTTAGAGTTGAGCGAGGGGCCCTGGGCTCCCTCTCTCCGCCTAGCTTGAGCGAGTGACCCTGGGGGTCTCTCCCTCTGCTTAGAGTTGAGCGAGGGGCCCTGGGCTCCCTCTCTCCGCCTAGCTTGAGCGAGTGACCCTGGGGGTCTCTCCCTCTGCTTAGAGTTGAGCGAGGGGCCCTGGGCTCCCTCTCTCCGCCTAGCTTGAGCGAGTGACCCTGGGGGTCTCTCCCTCTGCTTAGAGTTGAGCGAGGGGCCCTGGGCTCCCTCTCTCCGCCTAGCTTGAGCGAGTGACCCTGGGGGTCTCTCCCTCTGCTTAGAGTTGAGCGAGGGGCCCTGGGCTCCCTCTCTCCGCCGTGCTTGAGCGAGTGACCCTGGGGGTCTCTCCCTCTGCTTAGAGTTGAGCGAGGGGCCCTGGGCTCCCTCTCTCCGCCGTGCTTGAGCGAGTGACCCTGGGGGTCTCTCCCTCTGCTTAGAGTTGAGCGAGGGGCCCTGGGCTCCCTCTCTCCGCCTAGCTTGAGCGAGTGACCCTGGGGGTCTCTCCCTCTGCTTAGAGTTGAGCGAGGGGCCCTGGGCTCCCTCTCTCCGCCTAGCTTGAGCGAGTGACCCTGGGGGTCTCTCCCTCTGCTTAGAGTTGAGCGAGGGGCCCTGGGCTCCCTCTCTCCGCCTAGCTTGAGCGAGTGACCCTGGGGGTCTCTCCCTCTGCTTAGAGTTGAGCGAGGGGCCCTGGGCTCCCTCTCTCCGCCTAGCTTGAGCGAGTGGCCCTGGGGGTCTCTCCCTCTGCTTAGAGTTGAGCGAGGGGCCCTGGGCTCCCTCTCTCCGCCTAGCTTGAGCGAGTGGCCCTGGGGGTCTCTCCCTCTGCTTAGAGTTGAGCGAGGGGGCTCCCTCTCTCCGCCTAGCTTGAGCGAGTGGCCCTGGGGGTCTCTCCCTCTGCTTAGAGTTGAGCGAGGGGGCTCCCTCTCTCCGCCTAGCTTGAGCGAGGGGCCCTGGGGGTCTCTCCCTCTGCTTAGAGTTGAGCGAGGGGGCTCCCTCTCTCCGCCTAGCTTGAGCGAGGGGCCCTGGGGGTCTCTCCCTCTGCTTAGAGTTGAGCGAGGGGGCTCCCTCTCTCCGCCTAGCTTGAGCGAGGGGCCCTGGGGGTCTCTCCCTCTGCTTAGAGTTGAGCGAGGGGGCTCCCTCTCTCCGCCTAGCTTGAGTCCAGCTCTTGACATGTTATCATAATTTTTTTAAGCAAAATCCGCTTAGTGGCACTTGTACAAGTTCGAATCGATCAGTTTTCAGTCGCTTGGTTGGCACAATGGATAGTGTCTGTGCTTTGGACACATGAATCCTGTGTTCGAGTCCAGCTTGTGACATTTTATCATAATTTTGTAAGCAAAATCTGCTTAGTGGTACTTGTACAAGTGTGAATCGATCAGTTTTCACTTGCATGGTTGGCACAATGGATAGTGACTGTGCTTTGGACACATGAATCCTGTGTTCGATTCCAGCTTGTGACCTGTTATCATAATTTTGTAAGCAAAATCTGCTTAGTGGTACTTGTACAAGTGTGAATCGATCAGTTTTCACTTGCATGGTTGGCACAATGGATAGTGACTGTGCTTTGGACACATGAATCCTGTGTTCGAGTCCAGCTTGTGACATTTTATCATAATTTTGTAAGCAAAATCTGCTTAGTGGTACTTGTACAAGTGTGAATCGATCAGTTTTCACTTGCATGGTTGGCACAATGGATAGTGACTGTGCTTTGGACACATGAATCCTGTGTTCGATTCCAGCTTGTGACCTGTTATCATAATTTTGTAAGCAAAATCTGCTTAGTGGTACTTGTACAAGTGTGAATCGATCAGTTTTCAGTTGCTTGGTTGGCACAATGGATAGTGACTGTGCTTTGGACACATTAATCCTGTGTTCGATTCCAGCTTGTGACCTGTTATCATAATTTTGTAAGCAAAATCTACTTAGTGGTACTTGTACAAGTTTGAATCGACACATGAATCCTGTGTTCGAGTCCAGCTTGTTACCTGTTATCATAATTTTGTACGCAAAATCTACTTAGTGGTACTTGTACAAGTTTGAATCGACACATTAATCCTGTGTTCGATTCCAGCTTGTGACCTGTTATCATAATTTTGTAAGCAAAATCTACTTAGTGGTACTTGTACAAGTTTGAATCGACACATGAATCCTGTGTTCGAGTCCAGCTCGTGACCTGTTATCATAATTTTGTACGCAAAATCTGCTTAGTGGCACTTGTACAAGTTTGAATCCATCAGTTTTCAGTTGCGTGGTTGGCACAACGGATAGTGCCTGTGCTTTGGACACATGAATCCTGTGTTCGAGTCCAGCTTGTGAAATAATGAGTGGTGTTTATTGGCAAATACTGAAGAACATAATAATATGAATGTAGGTAGTTAATGTTAATATATGTAGCCACAGCGCCACATTCACTATGAATGACACAACTGATTCTCTGTGTATTTAGGATTAGAGCAGTCTATGTATGTGTGTTTTTATCTATTATTATATAAAAGTGTAGTGTCATCACAGTAGAGTGTGTCTTTTACATACATAAATATGTAGTGAATTTACCACACATTAAGACTCAATAGACTTGGTCCAGAGATGTTTCATGTCACCTCACAGCTTCCCTCTCACTGTCAGTAGTAGCTCTATGGTGGCAGGCAACAATTAACACAAAGCCTGGGGATAGCAGACAAACTCCTCCCTCTTGAGAGTCATCAGGATTCTGTATATAGAGTTGTTTAGGCCATGGTGTAAATATATTATTTTGTCATTGATCTACCTTAAAGTATGTTTCAAAGTCAAATGTGGTCTCAGCTCTTTCTGTGGGCCTCTATACTCCAAATGAGTAAAAGAGATGGAGTTAAAGTTACTGCTTCCTTCACCTCACTTCACTCTGTTATCAATACATGTAGTAAATAAAAAGAAATTCCTCAAATAGAGTAAGAATAACCAGAAAAGGTTTCAGGAAGAGCTACGTATTAATCTTGTAACACTAAAGTATGTTAGAGCATAATCTGCTCTTTAAGAACATGGAGATTATTTTGTGAAATGAAGCCTACTTTGATAGGAATCATTGAAGAGACAGTGCCATGTTCTTAATGCAGATAAAGAATGACATAGTATGATGGTTTGCTTCAGAAAAGAACGTCATTACAAAAACTGAAGATGTGCAATGTAGAAACTCACTAAAAAAGTAAGCAGTGCTGCATGATGACAGTAAAGTCAAACCAGCTCTCTTCTAATGTTATTTGTGACTTGCAGCTGCACCGACGTGAATCCAGCTGCAGCTCAGTGCACAGCCAGAACCGCCTGCTGTAACCGGGTCGCCCTGCAGCCCGTCATCACAGACCTGGTACAGATCACGGAGAAAAGTTCCAGAAGTTTATGCATATGTTTTTTAATGAAAGTGTGACTTAAGCAAAGCATTATGAAGGAAAGAGTTACACAGTGTCATTGTAAGTCCAAGGAAGCAATTAGTAATGTTTGAAATAGTAACATGATCTCTGTTTTGCAGGTGCAGAGTCTTTTGCCAAGGCTTAGTGGGAAGGTGGACGTCGTCCTCTTCAATCCTCCATATGTGGTCACTCCATCAGAAGAGGTATGTATGTATGTAGCTAGATAGATAAATTCTTAGATGAGTATCTAATGACCTGTTGAACCGTTCAGGTGGGCAGCAGAGGTGTAGAGGCGGCGTGGGCCGGAGGAGAGCGAGGCAGACGGGTCACCGACAGGTTCCTCCCTCTGGTTCCTCAGCTGCTCTCCAGTAAAGGCCTGTTTTACCTCGTCACCATCGCCGAGAACAAGCCAGGTCAGTAGAATAGCTTATGATGCAAAAACTAATCCTAATGAGAAACTAAAGGCTTTGTTTCCCCACAGAGGAGATTATCAGTTTAATGAGCCAGTTTGGGCTGGAAGGAGAGACCCGCCTGTCAACCAGAGCTGGGAATGAGAGGTTGTCGGTCCTGCGTTTCCATAGAAACCAGCAGAGGTGACGGGTAAGAGTCCTAAATGTAAGGAGTACAATTGACAGTGATGTACTTTATTGTAAACTATGGTTTCTGATCATTAGTCAGACATGCATTAGTAGAGACATTTCAACGCTCTTGCTTCCAGACTATGTTTCCATCTGGTCCCAGTTGCACCGCTCCACTGGCCACCAGCTCCAGAGCTTTAGGGAACGCTTTGTGCTCAGCCTCCCTGATTCTGGCTGACAGACTTTCCTCTGTGTCTCCAACCAACACCGGAACGGCTTCCTGGACCACGACGGCGCCTGCATCAACCTCTTCCTAGAAGAACAGAAGAACTTTTATTGTGTGGATTTATTTGATGAGCTTTATATGTGTTAGCGCAACACTTACAGCTACAAAGTGGACGGTGCACCCAGTTATCAGCACTCTGGCCTGGAGAGCCTGTTGCTGGGCATTGACCCCTTTGAATGAAGGCAGCAGGGAGGGATGAATGTTGAGGAGCCTCCCTAAAGTTAAAGTTACAGTTACTTGGGTACAAAAGAAAAAACCAGCACAAAAATACATTTTATTTTTAAACACAATAAAACTTTACACATGAACAGACTTTTACCATGCCATTTTTTCACAAAGATCCCAGTCAGGATCCTCATGAAACCAGCAAGGCAGACCAGTTCCACTCCAAACTCTTTAAGGAGAAGGTCAATGGTGGCATCAAACTCAGCTCTGCTGCCATACAGCTTGTGATCCACAACCTGTTGGAAGACAAAAACAGAGATGAGTAAAACTTCACATTAATTAGGATGAATCCTAACCTACCCTGGTCTGGATGCCGGCCAGCGCTGCTCTCTTCAGACCCTGAGCTCCAGGTCTGTTTGAAACCACCAACACCTTAGGCTCCTCCCCCTTTCAGGTGACAACAAACACCTTTATTGTCATGAGTTGAGCTGTAAAACTGTAGGTCAGATTTGAACTTTTTCAGGTTTTGCTCAGTGTTCAGGTCATTGCCAGCCAACATTTTATTGCAGGAAATCATTTCAGGAAGGAACCAATAGTTTCAGGAGTCTGGGAGATGTGACTGTAACCGACCTGAACACTGAGGCCCCAGAGCGCCCCCTGCAGGATCTGCTGCACCATCACCGTTTCCAGCAGCAAATCAATCATCTGTTGGTCCAGACAGAAAAGTTGAAGCTGTCAGTGAAGCAGATCAGAAGCTGAGCAGCAGAAACCCAGAAGAACTGGAAGCATCAGCAGGAGATGAACTGGACCTCTAGGATCACTGATGCTGCAGCTGAGGAAGAGGAGGATGATGAAGGTGAAGCTGCCATCCTCAGACTTCCTGTTTATCAACCCAAGAAAGCAGAAAACCTGCAGAAAATCAGCTGAAGAAGAACCACGAGGAGCTGGAGTCGTCCGGCGCCCTCTAGTGGCTGATTGAACTACTGCACTGGGAGAACTGGACCTCGATGCTACTGCAGCTCAGCGGCTGGTTTCTCTCTGAATGGACCAATCAGAACCAAAGAGGATTCAGCTCTGAGACAATCATTTACAACTACATACAGTAGTTACACATATGTACAACATGTTAGCGTTTCTAAACACTTAGAGTTTAGAAAACATAAAAAACTATCAGGAGTTGTCAGAGGAAAGTTTTAAAACATTAAAACTTAACCTTTGAAATGAAACCATATATCCATCCATCTTCTTCCGCTTATCCGAGGTCGGGTCGCGGGGGTAGCAGCTTCAGAAGGGAGGCCCAGACTTCCCTCTCCCCGGCCACTTCTTCCAGCTCTTCCGGGGGAATCCCGAGGCGTTCCCAGGCCAGCCGAGAGACATAGTCTCTCCAGCGTGTCCTGGGTCTTCCCCGGGGCCTCCTCCCGGTGGGACGTGCCCGGAACACCTCACCAGGGAGGCGTCCAGGAGGCATCCTGACCAGATGCCCAAGCCACCTCAACTGGCTCCTCTCGATGTGAAGGAGCAGCGGCTCTACTCTGAGTCCCTCCCGGATGACTGAGCTTCTCACCCTATCTCTAAGGGAGAGCCCAGCCACCCTACGGAGAAAACCCATTTCGGCCGCTTGTATCCGCGATCTCGTTCTTTCGGTCATGACCCAAAGCTCATGACCATAGATGAGGGTGGGAACGTAGATCGACCGGTAAATCGAGAGCTTCGCTTTTTGGCTCAGCTCTCTCTTCACCACGACGGACCGGTACAGCGCCCGCTTGACAGCAGACGCTGCGCCAATCCGCCTGTCGATCTCCCGCTCCCTTCTTCCCCCATTCGTGAACAAGATCCCGAGATACTTAAACTCCTCCACTTGGGGCAGGACACCCCCCCTGACCCGGAGAAGGCACTCTACCCTTTTCCGGCTCAAGACCATGGCCTCGGATTTGGAGGCACTGATCCCCATCCCGGCCGCGAACCGCTCCAGCGAGAGCTGCAGATCACGATCTGATGAAGCCAAAATGACCACATCGTCTGCGAAAAGCAGAGATGAGATCCTAAGGCCACCAAATCGGATCCCCTCAACACCTTGGCTGCGCCTAGAAATTCTGTCCATAAAAGTGATGAACAGAATCGGTGACAAAGGGCAGCCCTGGCGGAGTCCAACTCTCACCGGAAACGAGCCCGACTTACTGCCGGCAATGCGGACCAGACTCTGACACCGGTCATACAGGGACCTGACAGCCCGTATCAAAGGGCCCGGTACCCCATACTCCCGGAGAACCCCCCACAGGGCTCCCCGAGGGACACGGTCGAACGCCTTCTCCAAGTCCACAAAACACATGTAGACTGGTTGGGCGAACTCCCATGCACCCTCCAGGACCCTGCCGAGGGTGTAGAGCTGGTCCAGTGTTCCACGACCAGGACGAAAACCACACTGCTCTTCCTGAATCCGAGGTTCGACTATCCGACGGACCCTCCTCTCCAGGACCCCTGAATAGACCTTGCCAGGGAGGCTTAAGAGTGTGACCCCTCTATAATTGGAGCACACCCTCCGGTCTCCCTTTTTGAACAGGGGGACCACCACCCCAGTCTGCCAATCCAGGGGAACTGCCCCCGATGTCCATGCGATATTGCAGAGTCGCGTCAACCAACACAACCCTACAACATCCAGAGCCTTAAGGAACTCCGGGCGGATCTCATCCACCCCCGGGGCCTTGCCACCGAGGAGCTTTTTAACCACCTCGGCGACCTCGCCCCCAGAGATTGGAGAGCCCAACCCAGAGTCCCCAGGCTCCGCTTCCTCAGTGGAAGGCATGTTGGTGGGATTGAGGAGGTCTTCGAAGTACTCTGCCCACCGACCCACAACGTCCCGAGTAGAGGTCAGCAGCACACCATCCCCACTATAAACAGTGTTTGTGCTGCACCGCTTCCCCCCCCTGAGACGCCGGATGGTGGACCAGAATCGCCTCGAAGCCGTGCGGAAGTCTTTCTCCATGGCCTCTCCAAACTCCTCCCACGTCCGAGTTTTTGCCTCAGCAACCGCCCGAGCCGCATGTCGCTTCGCCCGCCGGTACCCATCAGCTGCTTCCGGAGTCCCACAGGCCAAAAAGGCCCGATAGGACTCCTTCTTCAGCCTGACGGCATCCCTCACCGAAGGTGTCCACCAACGGGTTCGAGGGTTGCCGCCGCGACAGGCACCGACAACCTTGCGGCCACAGCTCCGATCGGCCGCCTCGACAATGGAGGCACGGAACACGGTCCACTCAGACTCCATGTTCCCCACCTCCCCCGGGACGTGTTCGAAGTTTTGCCGGAGATGGGAGTTAAAGCTCCGTCTCACAGGGGATTCTGCCAGACGTTCCCAGCAGACCCTCACAACACGTTTGGGCCTGCCAGGTCTGACCGGCTTTCGCCCCCACCACCGGAGCCAACTCACCACCAGGTAGTGGTCAGTGGACAGCTCCGCACCTCTCTTCACCCGAGTGTCCAAGACATACGGCCGCAGATCCGATGAAACGATGACAAAGTCGATCATCGAACTGCGGCCTAGGGTGTCCTGGTGCCAAGTGCACATATGGACACCCTTATGCTTGAACATGGTGTTCGTTATGGACAATCCATGGCGAGCACAGAAGTCCAGCAACAGAACACCGCTCGAGTTCAGGTCGGGCGGGCCGTTCCTCCCAACCACGCCCCTCCAGGTCTCACTGTCGTTGCCCACGTGAGCGTTGAAGTCCCCCAGCAGAACAAGGGAGTCCCCAGGAGGAGCACTCTCCAGTACCCCCTCTAAGGACTCCAAAAAAGGTGGGTAATCTGAACTGTCGTTCGGCCCGTAAGCACAAACGACAGTCAGAACCCAGAATATGAAACCATATAATTGTTTACTAAAATATTTCTTCATTGCTCCTGTAACAATAAAACTTAATAAATATCTTGTGTTTTTATTAGACCTTTATATCAGTGTTTTCAGAGTCCAGGTTTCATTTATTAGAGAAACTCAACATCTGCTTTATTATAAATACATTTTCTTTCTAGTTTTCCCTTTTTTCTTTTAAAAAAAAGGAAACCCACCTAAATTTAAAACAAATTTAAAACAGTGATATCTAACATATTATGTCTTGACTGTCTGGTTGTTGATTCTCAGTTGTCTAAAGTAGGTTTGATTCATTTTTCATCAGGATGTTTTAAGAGGCTACGAAGAGCTTTAAAAACCCAACTTACCGCAGAGATGAGATATTATCCCACTTTCTCAGTCAGGAGAACATCCGATTGGCTGGTCAGTGTCCTGCTGGTTCTCTCTTATCTCTACCTGCTGTAGAAATGAACCGATTCATCTAATTCATCTAGGAGGGGTGGAAGTGTGTCATTAAAGAGAGAAATAGGAAAAAACTGCATCATATATGGTATATTTATGATGTAATAGTTAACAATACGGGGTTTATAATTACCTGACTGATATGAAAATGCATATTTCACCAAACGCTAAATAATAAATAACATCACTTCAAATCGGACCCATACGGTCAGGATAACAATCGGGCCTCAGATGGTATACAGAATAAGAAATGGACTGTGGGTTTAATGTAGAACAACTCAATTGACAAAAGTCAGGTAGACTCTGGGTCCAAGTGATGCTTTTATGGGCTATTTGTTATTGTAAATGATGACGTCATTAGCTGACATAAACAAGATGAGGCTGCTGAAGGTTTGTTGCACCTTCTGGGTTTTTTTTCTTATCTTGTTTTTGTTCCCAGTTCTTTTCTCATTTCATTTTCAAATTAGAACAGAAAAATCCTCACTTCTATAAGTGAGCCCGGTGCTGGAAATTGGACACGATTCGCTTTTAAATATGCGAATCGTACTCGGAAGCATCAACTCAGCTTCTGAGTACAGAAGCGGTCAGCGGTCATCAGCGTTTTTATGATTTGATTTGTTTAGAACTTATGTAAAGAAAACCACAAGTATTATAGACATTTAGTTATTATTATCGGTTACTTTCTGAAAGATGTGAAACAGAATATAGAAACAACAAGTTGTGTATTGAATAATGTTTAAAATTTGTGCTGAAATTTGGCTTTTTCATCCATGATTCTTCTCATTGTTGTTTGGACGCCGAACGTCATCTTAGCATTTGCGTGCTAGATGGATCATTATCAGTTGCGACCACAAGAGGGCGGTAGAGGAACAAAAAGAAAATCATCTTTGTTTATTACAGTGGGCTCTGTCAAGAAAACTGGTATGAGGTTTGAGATCTATCTAGGTACACACAGAAAAAGGTGCATGAAGGCCTGAAGGAAATAAAGCAATCTTGTGTTTTGATTTATAATGATTGAGTGTTTTGATAATGATTAAGTTGAACATGGATGAATACTATAGGTAAAATGACTGTATGTAAGTAATCACTGAATGATTCACTGAATGATTCTGAAGTGTACGAATCATGATCTGTAATAACATGACAACAATGAAATGATTAAGGTTTGATGATTTATAATAAGTGAAAGAAGTGATTAATGCTTATGATTATGATTAATGCTTAATGGAAATCAGCACATAGTTTTTAATATTTGACTGTGTTTAAAAGTTAATCAGAGGAAAGCACATAGGTTTTAATGTTAAAAAGAAAAAGGGAAAAAGCAGAAGGGGAACTTGTGAGTTCCTGCTGTCGCAAGCAGTTCTGAACAGATGGCCAGATGCACAGGATGGGTGGGGCGGTATGGTTGGCTAAGAACAACACGCTGAGGAAAGGACGGTACTTTCCATCCCAGCCAGCAGACAGGAGGGGCCGAAACCACGTAAACTAACACTCCCCATACACATATATGGCAGAGAACTGTATATAAGCAGACGGAAAAGGAGAAGTTCTTGTTCTTTGTCTGCGGCACCGAAGTAGAGCTAACACGAAGAAGCAGATCGAGGAAACAACAGCAGACCACACCCTGAAGCCACGGGAAAAGCTGAAGCTTCGTGCCGCCAAAGGGAGACAAGTTCCAATCGTCCAACCCGGGTTTCTGATTCGATCGTCGGTCTTGCCTCAACCCAAACATTGCAACAGACTTGGAGAAAAGACAAAGGTTCCGGAGGGATAAGGAGTTGGGTTTTCAAAACAATTGAACCCTCTCTACTTTGCTTCTATTCTAAAGAGGATTTTCCACACAAAGGACAAAGATTCAGACCAAGGTTTTCGGACGTTCCTGTTGCTAAAGATCCACCACCAACTGGGTATGAGTCGAACTTGCTTCCTAAAAAGCTATCTCAGAATCTGCGACATAGGTTAGGGAAAAGAGACAGTAGGGTATGATTGTACATGTTGATCTTATTACACTGCTCTTGAATTATATACAATTGATTATTGATCTGTATGTCACATATCCCTGCTTAAGCTTGCTTAATAAATTCATACTCTAAAATTCTAATGAGGTTGGTGGACATTGGAATTAATTGAGTCATTTACTCCTTTTTCAGTTCTTTTAATAAAGGTAAAACTAATGTACATGGTTCTAGTAAAGAGGAGGCTTCATAATTTCCTTTGGTGAGAGTAAAATAATGACCCAGGGACTTACATCCAAGTCACTAAATCTAGTCTAGTCGGTTCCAAGAGCAAGTTATATTTTAGAAAGCGAGCTACCGTTAACAGGAGTGGTTATTGGAATTATGCAGCTGTGAGGGCTACTCAGCTGACTGTTTCTTAACTGAAAAGGGTCGTAACTTCTGGATTGGAGGTAGTTAGAGCTAGACGAATCGCTTTCGACACCAGTTTAAATAGATTATCTCTTATAGATCTCTTTTAGGGTAATACCCAGGTCTTAGAGATTTTCCGGACCTGTTAGACAGAGAACTGGTCAGTAGTCAGCCCCGGAGGATTGTGACGAAGTGGGCGGGGCTAGCTATTGCAGGATAACGGACATGGCGCCCAACGTGGGGCGGAGCCAAGTAGGCGGGCCCTAATAAACCAAGTCAGTAAAAACAGAAGTGTGATTCTGAATAGCTCACTTGGATGATTAACTCTGAGGGAATAGAGTTAACGGTGACTGATAAGGCCGTCGGTCACAACCCTTGCAGTAACTGTATAGCATGCAGGTGAGGGAAAGCTTCTACTGAGGATAAGTGATAATATCCAGACAGTGAAGCCAGTAGCCAACACAGCCTGGACCCATCCCTACTCAAGAGCGCAAAGAGAGGCTTTGGGGGATAGGCAACTCGAAGACAAAGACAACTATGAATGAAGAAGAAAGGGGGGAGCTGGATCCCCTGCAAGAGCCAGCAAAGGGACAAGAGGCAAGCAACATCAGCCGGGATGGAGAGAGTCATCAATCCCATCTTTCCCAATCCACATTATCACAATTGCCTGTATCGTTGATATTACTCGGTGATGGATTGGATTCCTGGATTGAGGTAATTAGGAGGGTTTTCTTTGAATCTCACTACACCATCAAAGAGGACATGGCACGGAACTTAATGAAGTACCTAGTGCAGACTCGGATATACTTTTGCACACAGCTTAAACATGGTCACCGACTGGGAGTCGTTAAATGCCCAGTAAAGGTAACCAAGAAATCGGAGATCAGAGAATGGCTGGAATGGTTCGCTGAACTCCTTGAAGGATGGACGATTGGTGAGCTGCGGATGGTCTACAGCCCCTCCGAGAAATATGACAGCCTAGTGAAGACAGCTACATTGGCAGCGGGCATCGAAGGGATCCTGGTGAACCCTCTCGCCAGTGGGGTGCGCAAATACAAAGAATATGCCGAGGTTCTGCAGAGACTTTCGGCCTTCAAAGAGACCCGAGGAAAAGAGCAGGCCCCAGACAAAGCGGAATCGGAGATGGCTGAGGCCCCCTCTCAACTGCCCAGCAGAGACACAACACCGACAAACCAGCCGAAGCAAGCTCCGCAGGACCTGATAGACCTGACGGACGATGACGACAACATCCCAGCTCTACCGGGATCATCGCGAAACGACGAAATCCCCTCTGAACAGTCAGGAGAGGAAAATCATGAGGGATCGCTCATCGACGGCTTCACCAAGGAGCAGTTGGAGCAAGCGGCCAGGGACTGGTCCCCTCAACGGGATCGGGGGGTCGGGTTTCATCCCCGAGTCCACAGCACGGAGAGAAGGCAGCCACCGCCACCTACGGAGACTTCAGCGGGCAGCAGTTCTGACGAGGACGAGGAGGAATCGGAGGAGGAGCTGTGGGACCCCGGCCGCCCCAAGAAAAAGACCCAGAAATCGGATGTATGGAGGATGGCCCGAGAGCTGGCCAAAATACCATCAGAAACCATCAGCATAAGGCTGCAATCCGGGCTCATAATTTATCAGTTTATTGGAGGAATATGGGACCTTGAAGGTGACGGACTGATTGTGTTCACCAATGACAAATACAAGATCCACAATCGAAAGTTCCGACGCAGCCTTAAAAACCAGGCTGGGAAATATTACAAAAAGGATGCAAAGGTGTTGGAGGCTTCCTGTGGTGAAAAAACTAGAGGAGACGTAGTGATGATGAAGGGCTACAGTCTTCCTTATGGTGCCGTAATCCTGGTCCCAATTGATGTTTACAAGAAAGGAGAGAGTTTGGAGGAGTATCGGAAGAAGATGTGGCATGGACTCGAAAGGGGCCTGGTGACCGCCAGCAACGAAAGCATGAGAAGGGTGATGGTGAGCGTGCAGGGACTAAGATCGGCAGATTTGCCAGGGGACACCGCCAGGGCGGTCACAGAGAACGGAGTGGTGAACATAGCCAAGACCAACAGTCATTTCTTTGTGTTCAAAGAGGTGGTGGTGGTGGTAGACCCCCGTATGCATCGACTCCGTACGGAGCAAGGTGTGCGAATGGCAACTGAAATGGAGGAACAATGCCGCATCAGCCACCCAGCAAAGGAGATTAAGAAATATCCCTTAAAAATACCCCAGAGTGGAGTTTCAAACACCACCCAGACCGGCAAGGCCAAGGTTATGGAGCCAATCAGGATAAAGTTAAGGGAAGCACCAGTCGGGCCAGAGTCCCAAGCCGCAAGATATGTCAAAGAATTCTCATTCGAAGGAAGCAGCAGTGAACTGAGGCAACCCAACGCGGACAGAGTCAAGGATGAGCAGCCGACGGTCCAGAGAGAAGTAGGACCGATGAAACCAGCCAGGATTCAACCGCTGAACTCCCCCAGGAGGGAACCTCTTCGACAACAACAGTATGAGGACATCAGCGACTCGGAGGAAGGAGAAGAGCAACAGGAGATCGAACATTCTGAAGAAGAAGAGGAAGAGAGTGATCACGGCAGCATCTTCTCCGACCCAAAGCAACCACCGACAGGGCATAAGACACTCCGAACAGGACAGCACCGAGGAAAGAAGAAAGAAATAGAAACCTTTGACATCGAGGGTTCTTCTGAGAGACTGGCGAGAGACGTGACCTGGGGCCCCGTACAGGCTAAAGACGGACGGCGTACGTATGTACCAGAGGTCGGTCAGACAGAGTACCAGATTCCAGCGGGATGGGCCAGCAGGCTGGGAGACAAGGTGCTGCTCGAGGTAGAAGTGACAGTCGGGGAGTGGGCTAACATCCTGATGACACCATCCTGCTCTACCCTGACAGCACACTATTCCCTGACCACCAACTTCAGGAACGCATACATGGGAATTATGTATGATGTGATGCTGCGACGACTGAAGAAAGCGGCCTACAAGTACTCCAGGGAGACTCGACAGAAGCTGGACGAGGTGTCGGCTGATGAAGAGGAGCCGCAGGTGACGTCTTCAGAGCCAGGACCACAGATCCCGCGGGGACCACAAGGAGTGTCAGCCCAGCCACCGGCCACTACTACCGGACAAGATGCATACGCAGAACTAAAGAATCTAAGGCTGGTGATTCGGAGTAAAAACGCAGACAAAAATAATGAGGAGTATTTGAAAGATGTCTGGCCAACTGTGCTATCTACCACTAACCACGAAGGGGCCAAAAAGTTGTGGCTGACCAGCGTGACTGCGGACCCGATGGTTGGAACAGAGTCAGCACAGAGCAACTATGAGAGATTAGTGTTGGAGGACATGGACGACGAAGAGTCCCAGGTGAAGAGGGCTAGAGGACGGCTGGACAAAGGAAGCCGGTTGGAACCGCTTTGGCACACACTAAAGCAAACCGTTTCTCCCGCGAGGTATGTGAAGGTACTGCGTGAGGTGACAAAGGGACGAAGAGGAGAGATTGTGTTTGTGAAACTACCAGTGAGAAGCACAACCGTGGCCCAGATGGATGTGGCAGTGCAGGGATTCGACCTGGAGCAGCAGTACTACGAGGACAAAAGGAAGAAGGAGGCTAGCCAACCAGCCAAGCCACCTGGAAGGGTCAACATCAGACAGCCATCTAACTTCCAGAACAGGCCGTTCCCGCAGGGCACACAGCCATCCAACTTCCAGGGCCGGCCGTTTCAACAGGGAGCACCACCATCCAATTTCCAAAACCGGCCGTTCCAGCAGAAACCACCAGGACCAAAAGGAAGACCGACCAACCCGCCGGCTTCACAAAATCAGCCAGGGAAAGGTCAGTTCCTGACGGATGAAGAATATAGGAAATTGAGCCCAGAGCAAAGGACGGCCCTCCGTGAGTCCCGTAAAGCCGGGGCCGGAGGGTCACCAAAGTAATGGCGTCCAGGTCGCGGGTTATTTTAGAAAATGCCTACTGGCAAGGGGACGAAATCTACGCCAAAGTGGAGGGAGTACCCTACCTGGTGGACACCGGAGCGGAGGTGTCTATGACCCGCAAAGACCTAGAAACAGCAGGACACCTGAAGGTTCAGTTTGCTAATGGAAAAATAGAAGAAATGCCATACGGGACATGGAAAGGAGTAGTGTGGGTGAAAGGTCCTTACAATCTACTCACAGTAAAAGACTTAGATGAACTCAGTAAAAAGAAAGGCACACATCGCCGACTAGAGCGAAGGCTGACGAGCTTGAAAGCAAGGTTGGTGAAAGTCGGCCCGACCCAAACCGGATCCGGGCAGCAGGACTGGTACAAACCGATTGACATACCGACGGTGACAGAACAGAAGATCGCAGAGAGTGACTTCTCCCCGGCTGGGAAAGAGAAGCTGCGTGAGATCATCGTTACAGCGCAAGTGGCACGGTTCAAGAACGATTGTGGGGATTTGGGTCCAAAGTTTGTTCATCACATCGAAGGTGGGGTTCATCCACCTGTTCGGCAGTACCCGCTGAATCCGGGAGCAGTCGAGGAGATGGACAAGATAGTGAAGGAGCTGAGCGCCCTGGAAATCATCAGAGAGGAGCTCAACCCGATCACCAACAGCCCCATCCAGGCGGTGAAGAAACCTGAATCGGCTGGAGGGGGTTGGAGACCAGTTATCAACTTCAAGGCCCTGAATCGGAGAACAATAGCAAACCGAGCCAGTCTAATCAATCCCCAAGGAGCGCTGAAAACTCTTCGAGTCAAGAAGTTCAAGTCATGCATCGACCTAGCAAATGGATTTTTCTCTCTACGCCTCGCCAGACAATCGCAAGGTAAAACTGCGTTCACCCACAAAGGCAAGAGCTATGTGTGGCAAAGGTTACCCCAGGGATACAAGAACTCCCCAAACGTGTTCCAGTCAGCAGTGATGGAAGTACTGGGGGACGTAGGTGCAACTGTGTACATTGATGATGTCTTTATTGCTGATGACACAGAAGAAGAACACCTACAAAGTCTACAAAAAGTGGTAGAAAACCTCACCAAGGCAGGCTTGAAGCTAAACCTCAAGAAATGTCAATTTGGACAGTTCCAAGTGAATTATCTGGGTTTCCAAGTCACGTCGGACTTGGGACTCTCAGACGGGTACAGAGAAAAGCTGACGAACATTCAACCACCTCAGTCAGAGAATGACTTACAGAAAATATTAGGACTATGCAACTACGTCCGGGACCACGTACCCAATTATCAGAAGTATGCCAAGCCTTTGTACAAATGCCTGAGAAAGAGTGAGGAGGACGAAAAGGACGGAAAAAGACCCTGGGTTTGGACAGCAGCGAATCAACAGAACCTGGAAGACTTGAGAAAAGCCATTCAAGCAGCTGTGAGACTGGAGCCAAGAAGTTTGTCAGAAAGACTGGTGGCAGAAATCAGCTGTGAGAATGACGATGCCATGATCAAAGTGAGTAATGAAAATGGAGGCTTGGTTACCCTGTGGAGTTACACCCTGACTTCTGTTGAGAGGAAATATCCGCAGGAGGAGAAAGAGCTAGCGGTGTTAGCTCGTTACTGGGGTGTGCTGAAGGATCTAGCACAAGGACAACCAGTTAAAGTCATCACACAGAGCCAAGTTCATAAGTATCTAAGAAAAGGTACCGTGGAAAGTACTAAAGCAACTAACACACGGTGGGGAAGATGGGAAGACATCCTGCTGGACCCGGAGCTTGAGATTGGGCCAGCACAACCCACCAGTAAGAAGAAACCGCCAGAGACATCTGAGAAGCCAAAACAACCGGAATGGACAATCTACACCGATGGATCCAGAAAGGGGTCCGACCAGTCGGCATACTGGGGATTTATTCTGAAGCAAGACGGCAAGGAAAAATGCCGTCAGAAAGGAAAAGCTCCCGGTAGTGCTCAAGCCGGAGAAGTAACGGCCGTACTGGAAGGATTGCTGGAGCTGGTGAAAAGGAAAATCAAGAATGCCAGGTTAGTAACCGACAGTTACTACTGCGCTCAAGCCCTTAGAGAAGACTTGGCCATTTGGGAAGAAAATGGTTTCGAGACAGCGAAGGGCAAGCCAGTGGCACACAGAGACTTGTGGAAAAAGATTGCTGAGCTAAAACTACAACTGGAAATAGATGTTGAGCATCAAAAAGCACACACGCATGAGGGAGCTCATTGGCGTGGGAATGATGAAGTGGACTGTTATGTCCAGCAAAGAAAGATCGTCTTTGTCGGTACCGAGAAGTGGGACAGCACTCCCAGAGGACGGGAGGTCCCAGAAGAGTACGTGGTTGAGGTCGTGCGGAGCGTGCATGAGGCCCTTGGACATGCGGGCGTACGACCTACCCGTAAGGAGCTGGAGGAGCAGGATCTTTGGATCCCAGTGAAACAAGTCCAACGTGTGCTAAGGGACTGTGAAGTATGTGGACAATACAACGCAAGTCGCCGAGGGCAGCGGATGGAGGGGTTATCCATCAAAAGCACGGTCCCCTGGGGTTCAGTCTGCATGGATGTTGCAGGCCCCATGGGGATAACAGGAAGAAGAGGTGAGAAGTACCTCTTAGTGCTGGTGGATTCTATGTCGGGGTTTGTAACTACAAAAGCAGCCAGGAAAGCAAACGGCAACAGTGTTGTCGGCATGCTGGAACAAGTATGCAGTGCCCTGGGAATCCCGAAAGAGCTGCGCACGGATAATGGGACTCATTTCCGTAATTCACAGGTTGACCAATGGTGCCAAAAGTTTGGAGTAATGCGAGTTTACTCTCCACCCTATACCCCACAAGCTAACGGAGTGGTAGAACGAGCCATAGGGTTAGTGAAAAGCTGGATAGCTAAAAATGCTAACACCAACAGTTGGAGCACACAGGCGGTGGAAATAGGGCAGGCCCTGAACGACAGAAGCAGAGCCGAGAGGCCCGCCCCTGCAATGGAGCTCAACCAACGGCCGTTCACCACGAAGGAAGTGGGGCGGAGCTCCAGCGACAAAAAGGAGAAGCCGACGCCCAGAGTGCCATTCCGAGAGGGACAGCGCGTGTGGGTCAAAGCAAGAGAGCAACCTGTAAATGCAGCAGTAAAACCCAAGTTTGAGACCACTGACATTGTCAAGCAAGTACTGGATAGGAACACAGTATTGCTGAAAAGAAAAGGGATTCAAGGAGTTGAGCAGCTCAAGCCAGTTCCTGACTAAAGTGAAACAGAAGCCGGTGAAATGGCCAGTGAATCATGTACCATTCCACCCTATATCGGACTGGCCACCGTGAAAGGGGTGGTTATAATTAGAAGAACACCTTCAGGGATTTGGGCAGGACGAGCCCTGAAGAAATTGGATTGGGCTAAAAAGGGAGTCCTGTCGGAGGAGCGAGAGATGCTGATATGGGCAAGAGCTAAAAGTCGCTGTCCGGTTTGTTTAGTAAACAACCCACTCCCCATCACCTGGGAGGGACCGGGCCGTGAGAAACCCAGGCAACAAGGAGCCACCGCAGAGATACTACAACATCTCCGCGTCTCTCCGGTTACGGTTTTGAACAACACCATCTGTGGGAACTGCCGGGTAGGTTACCTGCCCCGACTTCAGTTGGAGACCCAATGGAGCTGGCAGAATGAAGAACCAAAAAGCTGTTATTGCGTCTGGGATGGGGACGATCTCCATCACTGTTCTACTTGCGAAGACCAGCTGGGGAGAGGAGAACTGACTTTGACAGGTCAGGCTGAGGGATGGCAGGTGACGAGGTTTTACAGCTCGCTGCGATATTACAGAACATATGGCCAAGTACAACCAAATCACGGGAGCCCCATACCGATAATATTACCGGGACCTTCAGCTCCCCCGAACACCCCAGAAGAAGCGGATCCATGGGTGTGGAGGAGGGAAGAAGGGCCCCATGATGTCCTGTGGGATTCTGTTCATGCTGCCTGGCCGTATGAAGCTGCCGGAACATCCCTGTCATTTCCACCATTGAACACCAGCCACTCCCCTGTGATCTTCCGGGTACATCGGCCTCACGCGTACCAACCATCAGCTGAGGGACTAAGTGCACTCCCAGATGACACCAGAGACCAAGCCGTTAATGGGGGTTGGACAGGCCCCTGGGAGCTGACCACATGGGCACATCTGATTTTGGAAGTCATCAATGACTGCACAATTCCTGTGGTGGATTTACCGGACGTGCCAAGGGAAGATGGAGTACGCTGCTCAGATATGTATTACTACACCACTGAGGTGGACGGGTGGGGCAGCAATGCGGTAAGACCTAAGGAAAAGTCTTGCCTGTACTGGATAACAGCGGAGTCCCAGTTTCGGGATGGAGTATTGCAGCACCCGGGAGGCGTGGCCCACAGAGCGGGTACGCCCTCCGATCCTAGCACCTCCTGCCAGATTCAGCTGTCAGTGCGCATGATCACCGTCCCCTTTAAAGGAATCTACTCCGTCGGAGCAGCCATCAAAGTGGTGCCAGACGAGCAGAATTACGCCACCGTGTCCTACACCGAACCGGAGCCTCCTAAGAAGAAACCCAAGACCCACGCCTGGCAGAAGCTCGCTTCAGCATTTCCATGGAGGAAGAAGAACCAAGACTAACGGATAAACCGGAAGGGGGAAAACGAGTCGTCAAGTCCCAACGTCAGTCAAAACCCACAAGACGGACAGGTACAAAGGTTTTTGTAACTAAAATGTTCAAAGTAGGAGCTGGAGTCTCGTCGGGACTATCAGATAAAGGTCCGTTCCTGAGACTCCCTACTACCTCTATTCTCCTGGATATGCCAAGAGAAGATTTCACTCCTTCCAATCCGCTCACCGAAGCATATTTTCTCAAGTACCTCATATATCTTCGACCCACTGATTTTCAGAACACCAAACAGGTGGGGGAAAGTGAAGAGTACACGTCACCCCCTCCAACGAAGCCACATTTATTCATCCCCACCGCACCGCCTGCTTGGCAAGGACGAGGGTCCAATAACACGGTCCATTATGCATCAATTTCACCTATGAGCCCAAGATCTCTGCCATGGACTTTTAATACAGTGTATCACAGGGTACAGGGGATCGAACTACGGATAAGGTGGGGTCCCCATTACCTTGAACCACTGCAAGGACTGTATTGTGAAATTTCACTTAATGACATGATTATTTGGACCACATCACCAAGTATGGCAAAAACCATAGTAAAGAGGGAAATGAATCCAGAATGTTATATATTTAATAACACCAGGCTTCCATTGAAATTGGAAATAGACAGGGTCTACCCCAACCCACCACACCAGAGGATTTTTACCCCGTCAACCTGGGGGTACCGCACCAGACTAACTTTGCATGGGCAACCTTTGTACACCTACATCTCAGTACCCGCCCCAATAGGGTACAATCACGAATCTTGGTATGACCAGGCGTTGAAAAACGGCACCGCCCAAGGCCCGTTTCCTCGGCCGCACTATTGGAGGGTGTTCCACTGGAAGTGGGTGTGGAGGGGGCTGGAGCCCGACTTACCCTACCCCTCTCCTATATTTACAGCCTTGCAACACAGAAGAGCCACCAGACGGGTTGCGAAGAACCCTGCTCACCGAGGCTGTATCAAGGCTGTAAGAAAAATTTGTACAAAGCGTGATGAACCGGATCCCAGAGAATCACTAATCTGGCCAGAATGGATGCTATCGGCATGAGGCGCAAACCTACAGACCAGGGTTGGCTGGACTCAACATCGGATTCGGATAGCTCTACCGACGCTGACGACGACTCGGACACCTCTAACGAACCTTTGCTGCGGAAAACGACTACGATAACAGAAAAATCCCTTTGCCTGAAAGGGCTGCTGACGCTTCTTGCTTTGCTGTTTGCTGCTGCTGTTCTCGCTACGATCTTCTACTTCATCGGAGTTGGACCGTGGTACCTTACGCATACAAAGGTCACTTATGGACATTCCAAGTATGCCACCTTCAACTGCTGGAATACAAGCACCACGGCTATTTTTGTGCCATGGGACAACGAAACTTCTGCCCAGAATCGAACCGGATTATTCGCCAAAGAAAACGGCAAAAAGTATGTAGAAAGCCGAGCCTACAAATTGAACGACTCCTCTCTAGACGACCTCCTGAATCGGACCTGGGAGATCTACGCCTATGACTTCCTCAATACCGGAGCGCTCTGCTGGATACGGGTTCTACAGCGCAAGGAACGACGGACCATCAGGTGTAACTGGATTCATCCGGATCGAGGATTTCCAGAATGGCATTGCAACATGGCTTGTCGATCACTACTACTGTTGCCGAACCAGGGGTACTGGGATACCGAAGTAGTATACCCGGCCCCGCACAGGTCCTCAGGCTGTCGGGCCTGGCTCCCACGAGGGGAGTTTTGGGGTGACTATCACCTAAATTGCAGAGAGGATGTCAACATCACAGAGCGATCGCGGGTTAACAGCACCTCCCGAAACGACTTTCTCGATTGGGCAACGAGGCCACCCCCCAACGACAGTTTGACTAACATTACGGCCTTCCTGATTCGACAAGGTCCAACACGGTTTATGTACCAATCTGACCAGCAGCATTGTTATAGGAACCACTTTAGGTGGTTAAATGCCTGCCTCTGGAATAAGTTTGTCAAATGCAGGGGCCAAAATTATATTGTCACAGCTGTAGAGGAATACCGGTCGGATTTCTGGCACTCTGTACGCTCAATACGGACAGAAATTGAAACCTGGCTAAATCACACATTCCCATGGACGTATATAGCCAAAGACCAAACGTTCTTTGAGGGAGACTTCCCCGAGGGAGCGGTTCGCTCTCTTGCTGGGTTAGAGGACTTTCACATTGCCAACTTACGTACTCAACCCCTTCCAACTCCTGATGACCTTCTGAGCGTTCCTAAAGGCGACTTTGCAAAGATTGACAAATGTGTTGCGCGCAGTATTTTTGACAGCCTTAATAACACTTGTTGGGTGAAAACCCACTCGTCACCACGATGTGACCTCGTACAAACTAGCAAGACCTTCTATTCCACCTGGAGGTATCACTGCCCTGATCCTGACGTCCTTCCGACCGCTAAATGGGCTTTACGGGCCTGGTATGAGGATTATTCTCGGAATTGGGACTGGGAATGGTGGGGACTTCAGCAAAAAGAACTTCAAGCCTGGGTTATACCCTGTCTCCGTCAGTCTACCAATTATTGGATCCAGTACCAGTACCTCGCCACAGTTTATTCTAAGGACCGCATGATTTGGCCTGGGGTTTTTTGGAGACCTGAAAACTACGTCAACCCCAGACCCTGGCGCATGACTTGTAAAAATAACACGCGACAAGTCCTTGAGTGTGTCATAAGTTTAGCCAGAAGACCCTGCCATGAGGTTCGAGGTTGGGAGAGCTACTGCAACCAACATTATGCCGATGAGTATGACACTCACTCTTCAGAAGTTACTTGGCGCAAAATAAATGGTACATGGCGGAGGGCTATTGTAAGCGGAAAGACCTGTACCGACGCAATCCTAGGTTACCACCTCCAGAAGCGCAAGAGTATTCTGGGTCTGCCAGTTCCCTTCATCCCAAACCCCCTTATAGCCATCGCCGAAGGACATGCTTTCCGAAAGAGTATATGTGATGGGAAAGTAGACCCCGGGTTTGACTGGATTGGACCTAATCTTTTGTATTCCAACCTCACCTGCACAATCTCTAAGGAGATTTGGCAGAAATGTGGCGAAGGAGCGGACCAACACGACTGTTTCTGGTATGAAACTATGGGAGCAACCATCGTGACCGCAATCACCGAGGTTGTCGAAGAGGCTGCTAGTGTGGTGGAAGGGGGCCTCCACATTGTTGAGCAATGGCTGCTGAGTGCGCTGAGTATGCTGTGGCCATACATCCTGGGCCTACTGGGAGTGGCCGTGGCTTTAATCGTCGGCAAAGTTGTCCTGGAGGTGTGGCTGAAAGCACTTTGTCGTTGCAAAAAGAGGGAGTACCAGCCCCTCCCCCCGAAGGAGGAGCCTGCTTCTGCATAAAAGACAGCTGCCGTGTGCCTGCGAGCCATTCAATCCTCGCTGCAGCTGCCGACAGCACCGGAACCAAAAGAACCACCATCGGACATCATGGAATCTAACTCTTCGACCAACACATCGAACCCCAACTCACTTTTTGCTCCAATTCAAGTGAGTACCCTTGAGCACTTAGGGGTTACCCTGGCCTGGGTACTCTACTGCCACACTGGTTCCTGGCCCAGGGGACATCCTATGAGGATCTTCGTTGCGCTACAAGGATATGTGAAGCTTATCCTACGACCCATCATCCTCCAGAAATGGGGGTTAGCTTCATCCCTCTTCGCTTGTTACCTGATGGGCCGTACCCGCATCAACTGGCGCAGGGGCGTTGTGGTCTGCCTATGGCTCGTCACCGACACCACAGCCCTGATACTGGAGTTGGTCTTTGGGGGTCGTCAAGCCACTCGAACCGCCCCACTTAAGATCCTCACAGCTATTCTAGAAGGGCTCTTCGCAGTATCTATCCTCGTCTACTTAGCGCGCCAAGCCTTGTCCATCAAAGGTCGGGGCAGGCGCATATGGCTGCAAAAGTGGATAGTTCTGGCTCTCTGGGCAACGGTTTGGGGGATCTTGGTGGTCCTCTACTGGCTTCAGGAAACCTCAGACCTAGCCATCGTTGTATGGATGATGACCTATGCTGCAATATTCCATGATTCCGCTCATGTCTATGATAGGGGCGAACCAGCTCCAGATCATGACATTCCGGTTCCTGTGATTAATTCTCCCTGGCTGGCAGCCCAAGCAGGCACACGAGCTTAAACCAGCTACACTCTCCGCTTTCGCATATTTGTTGTGTTCTTGTTAATCCGAAACCCCTAATCGTGAAGTTACCTAGGTTGCTGTTTCTTCTCAGGCACCAACCTGCTGTGTGGGATGTGGGATCGCCGCAGAGTCCTATGGATTCATATGGGTTGCATCGTCCTCCCGCTGGTGTCACCGTTGCGTGAGCAGCCGTATCACCGATGTAACGGCAATTCTCTGCGCCACAGGGCAAGGAGATTTGCCTTACATAGCGGCCTCCACATCTCGATCCCTGGAACGGGTGCACAAAATAGTGTGGACCTCTGCCTTTGGCCAAGTAGACGACGACCTTATAACATCTCCAATGCACACGGGACTCCTGCTGCCCGTGATCCAGAAATTATGGGAGCACCAGCTTACTCGACAATGCCTGCCAACTCTACACCTTCTCGATGGACGAGTTGTGGCAGTGGGCGAGTACCTTCCACCAGCGTGTCCCGTGTCGCCGGATATGTTTATCGATGTCGGATGCCAAACCAGCAGTGCGACTCACAGAAAAGGTACCCAAACTGAGATTCTCAGTTCATCTCACCAAGCGTGCCAGACAGAAGACACCCTCTTCGTGTCATCTCCTTCACCGGATCCGCCTTCAACCGATATGGATTTTCAGGATCTGCTGACTGAGTTGGAGGGATTCTGTGACAACCCACCGACACTGCCAGACTCTGAGATGGATCTGTCTTCGCTTCTGCAGTCTTCCCTGGAGGACATTAGCCCTCCCGGATCAGCAGGATCTCCACTTCCTCCACAGTTGGACGCCGAGTGCTGGATTTCTCCGCCGTCCAATCTGACGGAGTATGAGGTTGTGGATGCCTGGACACCATCATCATCTCCGGTTGCCTGCTACGAACAGGACATCTTGACTGCGGATTGCGGTGATGGACTTGACCTCTTTTGACTTCGGACTTTGTGTTTTCTGCGATGCACCGTCCGATCTCAAGGAGGGGGTGTCAAGAAAACTGGTATGAGGTTTGAGATCTATCTAGGTACACACAGAAAAAGGTGCATGAAGGCCTGAAGGAAATAAAGCAATCTTGTGTTTTGATTTATAATGATTGAGTGTTTTGATAATGATTAAGTTGAACATGGATGAATACTATAGGTAAAATGACTGTATGTAAGTAATCACTGAATGATTCACTGAATGATTCTGAAGTGTACGAATCATGATCTGTAATAACATGACAACAATGAAATGATTAAGGTTTGATGATTTATAATAAGTGAAAGAAGTGATTAATGCTTATGATTATGATTAATGCTTAATGGAAATCAGCACATAGTTTTTAATATTTGACTGTGTTTAAAAGTTAATCAGAGGAAAGCACATAGGTTTTAATGTTAAAAAGAAAAAGGGAAAAAGCAGAAGGGGAACTTGTGAGTTCCTGCTGTCGCAAGCAGTTCTGAACAGATGGCCAGATGCACAGGATGGGTGGGGCGGTATGGTTGGCTAAGAACAACACGCTGAGGAAAGGACGGTACTTTCCATCCCAGCCAGCAGACAGGAGGGGCAGAAACCACGTAAACTAACACTCCCCATACACATATATGGCAGAGAACTGTATATAAGCAGACGGAAAAGGAGAAGTTCTTGTTCTTTGTCTGCGGCACCGAAGTAGAGCTAACACGAAGAAGCAGATCGAGGAAACAACAGCAGACCACACCCTGAAGCCACGGGAAAAGCTGAAGCTTCGTGCCGCCAAAGGGAGACAAGTTCCAATCGTCCAACCCGGGTTTCTGATTCGATCGTCGGTCTTGCCTCAACCCAAACATTGCAACAGACTTGGAGAAAAGACAAAGGTTCCGGAGGGATAAGGAGTTGGGTTTTCAAAACAATTGAACCCTCTCTACTTTGCTTCTATTCTAAAGAGGATTTTCCACACAAAGGACAAAGATTCAGACCAAGGTTTTCGGACGTTCCTGTTGCTAAAGATCCACCACCAACTGGGTATGAGTCAAACTTGCTTCCTAAAAAGCTATCTCAGAATCTGCGACATAGGTTAGGGAAAAGAGTCAGTAGGGTATGATTGTACATGTTGATCTTATTACACTGCTCTTGAATTATATACAATTGATTATTGATCTGTATGTCACATATCCCTGCTTAAGCTTGCTTAATAAATTCATACTCTAAAATTCTAATGAGGTTGGTGGACATTGGAATTAATTGAGTCATTTACTCCTTTTTCAGTTCTTTTAATAAAGGTAAAACTAATGTACATGATTCTAGTAAAGAGGAGGCTTCATAATTTCCTTTGGTGAGAGTAAAATAATGACCCAGGGACTTACATCCAAGTCACTAAATCTAGTCTAGTCGGTTCCAAGAGCAAGTTATATTTTAGAAAGCGAGCTACCGTTAACAGGAGTGGTTATTGGAATTATGCAGCTGTGAGGGCTACTCAGCTGACTGTTTCTTAACTGAAAAGGGTCGTAACTTCTGGATTGGAGGTAGTTAGAGCTAGACGAATCGCTTTCGACACCAGTTTAAATAGATTATCTCTTATAGATCTCTTTTAGGGTAATACCCAGGTCTTAGAGATTTTCCGGACCTGTTAGACAGAGAACTGGTCAGTAGTCAGCCCCGGAGGATTGTGACGAAGTGGGCGGGGCTAGCTATTGCAGGATAACGGACAGCTCTTTGGACCTGCCGCGCTGACGTCACAACCGCATGCGCAAATGCGGCTCTTTTTTTCCGCTTTGAGTTACCATGACAGCTAGAAAAGACAAAGTGTTATTTCAGACGAAAATAAAACCATACTTCCTACACTGTCAAAAATATCCATAAATTTTACAGTTAAATAAAGTAAACCATGAAAATTTAAAACCGTAAATTGGAAATCAGTTTTAGACTGTTTCTTTAACAAGTAATTACCGTAAATAAGATAATTAGGAAAAAATGTCATTTTTAGTGGGGGGGGGGGTTATCAGAAAATTTACATTGCCCTGCTGTTAAAAAAAGTCTTGTAATACTTTTAACAGTAATATGCTGTAATTTTTCTAGTAGTACATACTGTAGTTTTTGCACTCATCTTTAATATAGTTAGTAGCTGTTAAAAATGCAAACTGTTGTGACAATTACAGAAACATACCGTAATTTTTCTAGCAATGTATACCGTAGTTTTTGTATTCAATAATTATAAAGTATACAGTTCAAAACTGTTCAATATGCATACTGCTGTGGCAATTACAAAAATATACTATAATTTTCCTAGCAGTGTATATCGTAATTTTTACATTTATAATTAATCTAAAGTATACAGTTCAAAACTGTTCAATATGCATACTGTTGTGGAAATGAAAACAAAAATTGTAGTAGCGCTGTAACCTTTGCATTTAATTCTCCTGATAGCCTAAATTATGTAAAAATAAACAAATACTTGCAATCGTCTTAAGTGGTGGGTCCTGAATCTGGAATCTATTAAAGTTTGACTTTTTGAATGGAATTATGGAAATTAAATATCTTTCCACGAAATGTTCTGTACTGTAAATTATCTTGTTGCCAATATTGGATTTTTTTCATTAACAAATAAATTAAAATAATCTGTACTTAGTCACAGAAAATGTTTTAGAGATATTTGTAGTCTATATTGTAATATAATTTATTCGGTTTAGCAAAAGTCATGTAAGTCAAGTTTCCTGCCTGTAGACCTGGCAGGCAGCCTGTAGTCAGTCTTAATTAATGGGGCCACTGCACCTGGTCCGCGCGGACAGGCGAACTTGAGTTCTGGCGGAACTTTGGAAGCGGTGGATTTGAGCGGACCGATCAGCGCGCTGCATTTGAGGACCCGTCGCACTCGGTGGTTGGCGTTTTTGTCCAGCTATTCCGCTCAGATTGTGCAGAGACTTCATCATCCAACCTTCTCCGTCTGATCGGCTCTCGTTCTCAGGTAAGGAAATATTGCGGAACATTTCAGAAAACAAATAGTTTGAGTTGCATTCGGTTGGTTGAAAAGACATTTCAGGGGAAACGAGGAGAAAAAGAAGTTGTGGAAAGTTAGCCTCTCCACAAAGCTATTGCTTACATCCGTTTTGTATCGCCATCGCTGTAAGCTATCCATCGAAGTAATATATTTAAGATGTATTCATGCAACCTGTGTGCAGAAACAGTTAAATCTGTTAAAGCCTTTGTTCTCCATCGCAAACTGCATCGCAACGAACCGAGGCGTATGTTCAAGTGCGTTCACTTCTATCGTCATCATAATAGCATGCCAAGAGTTGCTCTGGACACAAGTTTAACGAAATTAAAATGCACAGTTCCACTTTGTAAATGGCAGTGTGAAGGGATAAAAGCTTTGGTTGTTCACTTGAAGGAGCATAATAGTAGAGGGGCGCCAAGTAACTTGCCCAGTGAAAGGGTGCGCCTCTGTGTTTCGTGTGAAATCTTCCTTTACCTCTCACATCTCCAGGAAACATACAAATTATTTGGAAAATGTGATTTGTGAAACAAGTAATGAAGATACTCAGAGTGCTGCAAGTGCTATTTTTTGCTCCTATTTTTCCCCATACAACAATCTTGAAACGTTGGTCTTTCTAAGATTGTGTGGTGTGTTACGGTAGATCGTCGTTGCCGCTCCGATCCAAATCAGGGGTTTTTCCCGACTGGGATCTTAACGCAGCCTGTTGAATGTGACAGGCAGCCAATCGGAAAGCGCGGATTCTCCTCGTGCTTTCTGAGGGGAAATTACGTCTGGGAATCCCAAACAGCTGACACGGCGCAACCCGAAGTCCAGCGGACATTGGAGATGATATGTGGAAACAACATTAATGTTTATTCAACATGCAAAGAATATCGAACTGACAAGAGGAGGAGTTGGAGCGAAATTGCTACCGCAGTTGATAAACCCGGTAACTTTTCAGCTGTTCTTCGTTAACGTGACGTAAACAGGTTAGGTTAGGTTAGGTTAAACTTTATTAATCCCATAGGGAAATTAAGGTTATCTGTTGCTCACACATTAATTCACATCCACACAACATTAAAATCGTACATCTGGAGACAACCATACAAGATAGAAGAATATAATAAATAAATACATTCCCACTAAAAGAAGTCTAGTAAAAGTGCTTAAATATGTTAAAAGCTACCCCGTCTCCCTCCTCCCCCACAAATAGCAGCATTGTAAAGCCTAATGGCCCGTGGGACAAAGGAGTTTTTAATCCTCTCGGTTGAACAACCCAGTGAGAGGAACCTGTCACTGAAGGAGCTCCTCTGGTTGGAGAAAACAGTGTACAGAGGATGACTGGTGTTCTCCAAAATTAGACTGAGTTTAGACAGTGTCCTCTGTTCCACCACCGTCTCCACAGACTCCAGGCTCACACCGACCACGGAGCCAGCTCTGCAGATGAGGCGGTTCAGTCTCTGTATGTCTCTCTTTCTAATTCCTAATGATTTTCATTCAGTCAGGACTTTACGCTGACACTAGCCACATGCATTGCAGGTAGATTGCAGTAAAGCATTGATTAATGCCTGGTTTTAAAATTAGTTCATTGGACTTGTAGCCATTATTTTGTGCCCATTGTTGGACACCACACGGCAGGAACGAACCCGATCGAACCGTTATACCTAGGATTTCTGTCGGCTAATGTGTGGTCTGTCAGGTTTTGAAAATGGGCCGACAATCGGCAGACAGCTCTAAGATCGTGTCGTGTGCGCTGGGCTTTACACTGAGGAAATGAGAAAGGAGGGTCAGTGGAGAGCACCGGAGTTGAGCCTTTTTTCATTCGGTGTCATCAACAGAAAGAGAAAAAGGATAATGCCGATAATTGAAATGACGTGGATAGTTTTAATTTATCGTACGATTAATTGATTTATCGTTTATCGGGACAGGCCTAGTTAAAAGGTATGTTAGATTCCAAATATCGGCAGGGCCTAACGATGGCTCACGGCGTTTCAAAAGCCGACGTTCTCTCCGACCGTGACGACGGTAAGGTGTTTACGTCCAACGTATTGTTTCAAGAAAACCAAAAATCTCTCAAGCTGGTTCTCTATCAAGATGCATTTGAAGTTGTGAACCCATTGGGATCTGCAAAAAAAAAGCACAAGATCTTTGCCGTTTACTTTTCTCTACTCCATATGCCACCCCATGTCCGATCAAATACCGATCATATGCAGTCGGTCTTGTTGTGTAGAGAGAAGGATTTCAAGGAATTTGGCCATTCCAGAGTTTTTTCAGAACTGTTGACTGACTTGAAAATACTAGAGGAGAATGGGATAACTATGGCAGATGAATCAGTCGCGAAAGGAGCACCGTATCGCATTGCCGGAGACAACCCGGGCTCTCGCCGCATCGGGGGTTTTACGGAAAATGTCAGTACATCTCAGTACTTCTGCAGATATTGTCTGATTACTCGGTCTGAATTTCAGAGTGAAAATCCAGCTATCATCGGACCAGAGCGGACTCCGGAAACGTATCGATCTGCCACTAAACAGCTGGAAAGAGAGGATGTGACAGAAGTGCAGGGGATTAAGTTCAGGTCAGTGTTTAATACTTTAGAGAACTTTAATGTTTGTTCACCAGGCACGCCCCCTTGTCTTGGCCGTGACATCTTCGAGGGTGTCCTCTCATACGATGTCGCCCTTTATCTCAAATACACGATTGTCCAAAAAGAAATGGCTGACATACACAATTTTGAACAGGCGCATCAGACAATTCAAATACAAAGCAACAGATGCTTGTTCCAAACCTTGTGCTGTCACTCCAAAAGCACTGAAACTCAGTGGACAAGCAGTACAAAACTGGAATTTCTTGAGACTGTTGCCTCTGTTAATTGGTGATAAGGTGCAGGATTCACAAGATGATATTAACATTGCAGCTTAAGGATATTGTTGACCTGATTTGTGCTCAGCAAATTTCCAATCCTCAGGTTGCATATTTGAATGTTCTCATCCGGGAATATTTGGAAACCAGGAAGGTATTGTTTCCAGATAACGCAGCGAGACCTAAACATCATTATTTACAGCACTATCCAGGGCCAATTCCGAAATGCGGTCCACTCATCGGGCTCCGGACCATGCGGTTCGAGAGCAAACATAGTTACTTCAAAAGATGTGCCAGACAACTGAAAAACTTCAAACATCTGTGTTTGACTCTTTCAGAGAGACATCAAATGTTACAGGCCTTTCTTTCTGCCGGAACAGTGACTCTCCCAACCTTGCAAATAAAAGATGGCTCACCATTTTATTTAGAACTTTACAGTGAGGATACAATGACTCCCACAGACGTGCAGTATAATGGAATAACGTACAAGAAGGGCCAATTAGTAGTCAGTAGGAATGATGAGTCACTGGAGTTTGTTGAACTCATCCTTACATTGGTGAAGGATGAATCTGCACTTCATGTTCTGATGAGAGTGTATCGTGGAGAATTTCTTCCACACTACCACATGTACTTTGTAAAGGATGAAAGAAGAAGATTAGAATGCAGGCGCATTAGTAAACCGATTGACACGTGGCCATTATCATCTTGCATAAAAGATGGGAATCGGTTTGTACCATTAAAGCACAGTGTTTTGGCAGCGTAAAGGCTTGATATTAACGGTTCAGAGATCAACCTTTTTTTAGTTTTCTGTATTTCAACAGATACGACGGATACACAAAAGGACATCCACGATGCCATTCGAGCAGCGCTTCCTGGTCTTTCACAGGAAGTTTTGGCCGCTTTAGAGGACGTTTCGGAGAAACTCGGCACCGCAACCGCGGACGATTTCCAGTATATCACCGAAGGAGACTTACAGCCTGTGCCGAAGCCCATTCGGGCCAGAAGACCGGTCGCTGCACGGGCCCAAAATAGTAAGTATTTTGAGATAAAGTCTTGTGTAACTTTAGCATAAAAACATGTGCTTTACACCTAACTACAGATCCAAATTGAAAATGAAAGGTCAACAAAGACACATTTCAGTCATATTTCATATGTTTGTTTATTTGACAAGGACAACAATGTACAGCTTCTCATTCACACCTGGTAGTTCCTGTGCAGGGGACACACAACAGTCTGCTAGAAAAGGAAGCACTCTACATTAACAATTCTCTAACATTACTTTACACAAGTAATTTTGATATCACTAACACAATTTAAAAGATGAAAAGCCAAACCTATGTAGTGGTATTTGTAGAAGTTTGAAGGCATTAGTTGTCAGTCGCTCGGTCGGCACAACGGATAGCTCGTGACCCGTTATCATAATTTTGTAAGCAAAATCCGCTCAGCGGTACTTGTACAAGTTCGAATCGATCAGTTTTCAGTCGCTCGGTCAGCGTCTGTGCCTCGGACACATGCACCATGGGTTCGAGTCCAGCTCGTGACCCGTTATCATAATTTTGTAAGCAAAATGGGCTTAGCGGTACTTGTACAAGTTCGAATCGATCAGTTTTCAGTCGCTCGGTCAGCGTCTGTGCCTCGGACACATGCACCATGGGTTCGAGTCCAGCTCGTGACCCGTTATCATTATTTTGTAAGCAAAATGGGCTTAGCGGTACTTGTACAAGTTCGAATCGATCAGTTTTCAGTCGCTCGGTCGGCACAACGGATAGCGTTTGCGCTTTGGACACATGAGTCCTTTGTTCGAGTCCAGCTCGTTACCCGTTATCATTATTTTGTAAGCAAAATGGGCTTAGCGGTACTTGTACAAGTTCGAATCGATCAGTTTTCAGTCGCTCGGTCAGCATAACGGATAGCGTTTGCGCTTTGGACACATGAGTCCTTTGTTCGAGTTCAGCAACTAAAACAATGTGCAACAATGTTTACATACTTTATGCACTGCTTTTACAAAGTATTCTCAGTTTTTAAATGAGGCTTGAGTCTTGGTGTTTCACTCTGTTCCTTCCCAACATTTATGTTTTGCTTCTCTACTTGGCATCATTATCAGCTGCACATCAGCTGCACATCAGCTGCATGATTCAGTTATGTCTACATATCATTTGATGAAATTATGCATAATTACTTTAATTTCATAAGAAAAGAGCTGAGTTGCACCAGATTGAGCCACAGGCCAATTTCCACCCTTGGTCCCAGAGCAGGTATGCACAGAATTGCAATTAACACATACATCAAACAGCTGGTCTCCAAAAGCAACAGAAAATATGCACAAACAAACACTACTTCCATATTCAAATAACATACACAGAGCATAAAATTAACCATGTAGTCATACTTCCTCATTCTGTCTAAGAACATCGCTGCAGTGAATAAAACATTAAAAACCATCTGGCATTAGCCATAGCCTCCTCATTAATGTTGGTTCCTTAAACTCAAATTTTTTACCTCAAAAGAAAAATAAAACTTGAAAGCCTTCACAAGTCTTCAACCCTTCAGTAAGTCTACTCTATTCCATCCCTTAATGGCCATAAATGAGAAAGCAGATTGTTAAAAAAGCAGACTTTCGACCCTGAAAATCCTTTCATCTTTTCCACATCTAATTTTTTCAGTTTTGGAAGAACCACAATATGAACTTGGAGAAGATTAATTATACACCTTGAAATGAGCAACTCAACATGTTGAGGCAGGAAAGATTTGCAGTTTATCTTCTATGTCGTATGTTAATTTGTTTTATTGAATTTCCCCATTTAATTTCAATTATTTGCCATCTCTTGCTTTCTTTGCTGCTTGTTTTTCCTCTGTCCTTATGTTGATCAGTCTCTTGAATAAGCACCTCATGCTTAGACATGTGAAATATATAGCTAATGTCTCTTTCAGAATTACCTTGGTGGTGGAAAGATGCTGTTATGTTTGCCACATTTCACATTTGCAGCTAAAGTAATGGACACAAATATGCTTCTCAGTGGGTGACGGTCAGAAACAAGGTCACCAAGGTTGCATTCAAAATTTTTCATTTACTATGTTTTCTGCTATGTGTTGGAAAACATATTTGTTCCTTTAGTGTAGATTTATTTTTACAATATATACCTAAAAACAATTTGTGTTATCATTATGCAATATTGTTATAGGAAAGATCTGTTTGTTTCTCTGATGTTATTTTTCAAGGTACATGCATTTATTTTTCTGTATATCATTCATCTCCAGAGGTAACAGCTTCAAGAGGAAAATCTGGGCAGCCCCTCTCCGGGCTATTTTGATTTTAAAAGCCTGCCTGAACAACAATGAGAGCCAGCAATATTGTCACAAGATCATAACAAGTCAGAAGCTAAGAAAACAGAAAGCACGAGTATCATCAGTGGCCTTTTGTGGAGGGATTACGATGTGACATGCTTTGCAGACTTTTTTTTTTCTGAATTAGGAGTTTCAGGTTGTGTTGATGTCGGGATTTATTCCACCCAGCTTCTTTTGGTGCAGAATTATGATATATGTTTCATGTCAATTATGTAAAAGTTGGATAAATAGGACGCAGGGTGGATCAGTTGGTAAAGCGTATGTACCATCTGCAGAAGCTGTAGTCCTCAACGTAGTTGTCCTGAGTTAGATTTGTGATCTCAGACCATTAGTTGCATGTCTCTCCACCCTCTTTCCTATTCAATAAAGGCCACTAGTGCCTAAAATAACTAAAATCTGACCATTTATACAGCAGGATCCAATTAAAAAATGTTTAACAACTTTAATCCACCTTAAGAGCTAGGAAAATATGTATAATTGAAACTGGGATGGTAAGTTCATTAAATTTGAGGATGACTTTGCATAAGGATTATTCAGATGTTTGAGGTTAACCACCGGCCTTTAATCTTAACTATAAAGTCAGACCTGCAAAGATGAGAAATAATTACCTGCTTGAACTTAAGATTCAGAATAAAATCAATCTGAATTAATATTTCTCTCTTGTTTTATTATTTTTAATGTTTTTTTTAGTCAAAATACTCCCTCAAACTATTTTCAAGAATGACTCATATTAATTTCAATATTCTAATGAGAAGGTAAAAAAAGTTAGAAGCAAACAAAAATATTACAGGCAGAGAAGCAGCAGTAGCAGTCAGTCTTGTAACAGATCTGATCAGGCCTCTAACTGAAGATTGGTGCTGTGTGACAGTCACGTGGGCGGCAGAGATGATATGTTAGCTTTAGCTGCTTCCAGTTGCGAAAACAATACCGTGTTGCCACGGTAACGTATCATTACAACTTTCCGAAAGCAAAAATCCTCCCAGCAGCACAGCATCCGAAACCAGAGGGGGTAATCGTTAAAACATGCAACGCCTCAACCAAAAAGATTATGGAAAAAAAGTCTACAAAAAGAAGAAATCTGAAATAACATAACAGAGCTACTACAACAATGAGAGGCACAAATAATTAAGACATTTGTTATGCTTATGTTCAACATCCTGTGAAGGGGCCATTGTGAACAGCAAAAACTTTGAGATGATGTGTCTGTGATTCTGACTTTGACCCCAATAAAAAGGATGAAAGATTAAAAAAGATCCTTGACATCCCATAAGAAGTTTTTAAGTTTTACAAAATGAATAAGGCTTAGGAAGAGATGATTTTTATATAGTCAGACACCACTTCAACCAAAATAAAAAAAAAGTGTATTCTTAGACGTCTGTGATCGTGCAATAAAGTGGTTTCAACTCCATAAAATATAATTCAGCTGTCAAAGCAGCTGAGTACAGACTATTTAAACAACAAGCAGAAATCCATTAGCAGATTCCAACATAGAACAAGAGGAAAATACGCCAGCTTCAATAGAGCTTCACTGAGCCAAATACACGGTGAGTGTACTGCTGGAAAGAAATATTGTAAGATTATTTATTACATCGAAGAGAGCTGTGGGGATGCCTGCTGGAGACTCTGTGTGACCAATGGAGCCGCTCAAAGGCATGTCATCTGGAGATGCCAAGTAATTAGAGTAAACTGGGAGGAATTTCACAAACACATTGAAAATATTTTGGTGTCAAGATTCCCTGTGCCACTATGTATCTGCGTGATATTTCAGAAATATGGAATACATATGGTTGCATAGTCTTTTGTTTTGTGGAAAAATGGTTAGAAAAAGGAGCCACTGCAGAGAAATGAGGATCCAGGTGTAGCTTTAATTAACTTATTTTTTGTTGTTAGTGTTATTGTACAAAAAAGTCAAATCCATGTTGTATAACATTTATCACTCCACCTCACTGCATCACATTCGAGTCGTCTCTGTCTCCCTCACAGCACACCATCAGAATTATCTGAAAACCTGCCTGGGTATATCAACTGCATGCATAATTACTGATATTACCACATCTTAAGCACTGATCTCTTTTTGACATGCAGGAGCAGTTATTGCATTGATGTAAACAATGAAATCGTGGCTCAATACTAATAACCTACTCTGGTGTGTAGTGGTTTTACTGCAATGTATTGTTTTTAAGTTATTTACAACCTATTTTACATATTTTTCTCAGAAAATGAGATGATTTTAACTCTAATTGGTATTCATTGAAATTCATTGGGCATGTTTTTTTTTCTTCCCATCCCTCTTGAGCAGAGGTGGGCATTTATTGTATTATTTTTATTTACATTTCTGATAAGAATTTTGATTTATTGCTTTCATGATAAATTCCGGTTATTGATGGTGAACAAAATAAACAACACTGACAGCTTAATCAGAAATGAAATGTTATTTTTTCCCACTGTTCGTTCCACAAGAACATCAATAAATGGCAGTAAATTTGAAAACATGGTTAAATGAAGTTACTATGTGCAGGTTAGTGATATAAATTACAAGTAAGTGGCACCATAAAGAAGCTTATTTCAAATGGGAAAGTTTGTCAAGGACATTGTGGGGCAATGGATTATATGTCATGCAGTCACAGCCATACAGGTACCTAAAAAAGTAGTAATAAATGCTTTTTAAAAAGAAAATCAAACAGTAATCCCTCATTATCACAATAGTACCACAAAATATTGCAATAAAAGTCTAAGTTCATATCGCCCACTTCTACTCTTGAATGATATTTCGAACACCTTTAGACGACAGTCCACATATCCTGGATACTTGTAAGCCCTCATCACACATTTCGTCTCCTTATTATTGGAGCATGTGTGTGTCTTTAGCTATGTTGTCAGTCTGTTAGAGAGGATAGATACTCCCATGACAGAGAGCAAGCACCTTGTCAGCTTGGAAATGTGATTGATGGTTGATCTACTAAGCTCTGAGCTGCTAGTCAGCCATCAATGATGTCTTCATTGTGTAGCCGCATGAATTTACAGGCTGATCACTCTGCTGCATTCCAATTGGATGTAGGATAGTATACACAGGGAATTATTTCAGTGGTGTCAGTGTTGCCTACATATGAGCTGCTTCTAAAGCCTCCATGAAATATTACAAAAAAATAAGGGATGAGTCTGTGCATAAACTCCAGATGGATTCTGCACTATTGTTTGGTTGGTGGTCAGTGCAGCGGTAAACACAGAGATAATAGTCCAGGGGCCTATGTAAGGCAGCCTAGTGCATGCCAGCCTAAATGTCAAAGCGCATCCCTGAGCACTGGGCCAGGCTTAAATCCTAGTAAATAATCCTGCCTTGGGTGTAATCAGCGTGAAAGAACAAACCCAAACTCACCACTGCCTGACAGAAAATGCTGTAAAAAATACCCACTTCAGATGTTTGACAGTGGAAAGTGGGGAGAAAAATATCATGCGAGCCTCCCTTACCCCACATTTTCAAGTACTCTCAAAGAGCCAAACTGAGTCAAACTCAACACACCAAAACAAACTTTCTCACATCCATTCATGTGCCTTACAGGCTCTCAAAGAAAAAGAAAAGAGAAGCGAGGAAAGAAATCCCATCATCATGTTTGGATGATATTTTTCCTCCTACGGAAAAAATTGCGGGAATGTTAAAGTCTTTCCTGTGAGTGCTCATGGTATCATTTCTTAACAGCAAGTAGCAGTTGTGGTTTTATGTGAATAAATGTATTTATAGGTATAAGGTCATTTCATGTTGTAGGGCTGGATGCAAAAAGGCACATGGGGGATTTATTCTCAAGCTCGTTTATGCCGCTGTTAGAGCAACACTCTTTCATTGAGTTAAATCTCAGGTGGCCAATGAATCGCAACTAAGCAACAGCCTCCAGAGGGCTGAAAAATCAGTTCATCGACCCTTTAAACAAAATGCTAAATGCACAACCACTCTTTAAACGCCAAGTGAGGGCCGTGGCCTCTAAACAGTCTCCACTGGTTTTTAGTGGCATTTATCTCCAAAACACATTTTCAAACTTGTAAAAACCTAAAAATGCAAATAAACCACCAACCAAACATCGATGTTAAGGTGAGTTCCTCTGTTCATTAAGTATTTACTTTGCCTTGCCAAGATTTTTCACAACCCTTGAACTTTTTTCACATTTTGTCATCTTTCAACCACAAATGTCTGTGGATTGGGATTTAATGTAAAGACCAAAACATCCTGAAGTCGGTTCAATGTCTCTACCAGCTTATCTTCTCTACAGACTCACATTGTTGCCCATTCTTTATGCAGAACAGTTGTGTGTCTACAGTAGCTGTCCTTCTAGAAGGTGAAAATGCCACCCGGTCTCAACTCTTTCATAGCCTCTAAAATGCTTTCTTGCCCTGCATTTACCTCCAACTCTGACCACTTGCATCCCTAAAAAACATCCACACAACATAATATTATCACTACCATGCAAGAGGAGTGTGTTTATGTTGTTGATTCAACATTTTCAATGCAACCCAAACTGTTTGAATCTACTCTAACCAGAGTATCTTCTTCAAAAATACACTGTCTCGTCCAATTTCAAACTGGATTTCCTTCAAACAACAGCTTTCTTCTTGTTGAGATTCAAATGAAGGACATCTCTAAATGTAAGAAGATTAACTACAAAACAGTATAAACAATGTCCAACACACAAAATTCGGTTCAGTACAAATGTAAGCAAAAACAGAAAAATGTAAACAATCATTAAAGACTTAGAAAGACTCACATTTTCATCTCAGTACTGTTAATCTTTTATGATGTAGTTGTGTAGCTGGTCATGACAGTCATCTGTAAATAGTTTGGAGTCATGTAGCACTTTAATAATAATAATCTTTATTGTCCACAGATGTGGAAATTTGACTTGTGCTTTAAATAGTGGCTAAAACACGCACAATAAAACAATAAAACACAAAAGGTCACAACAAAGTCACAAACTTTTAAATCAACAACGGGTTAGATCTGAATTATGCTCAGCAGCTGAATAACATTATAGCCAATCAACCACAAATCCCTAAAGAAATCTCCCTAGGAACCTCCCCAAACCTTAATCAGCCATGTACTCTGCAGTCATTTGAGGGATTCTTCATCAGTATGACCATTTTATCCGGGCTAACTTTCTACTGCTTGAGTAGGCTTTAGAACATCAAATCCTGATGGTGTACTTCTACAAGTGGCCAATCCAAAGTCTATCACCAACAAACTGGAGAATGCTCCAGGGCTGTGCTGCAGGTGATCATTAGACTTCAAGTATCATTGGCTGTGCAGGTATGTCACACCGGCAATTAAATTCTAGAGGACCTGGTTTGGCATTTCTCACTTTGAAGAGGCCCCAGCTGACCATGCAGTCCAGTAGTTTACCAGTTCCACCATTATGTACACCCACTGTGGAAACTGAAACACTTTAATTAGCCAAATCGCATTAGAGTCACACACTTCAGGGCACTCTGGCAGCTCTATCCCCATCATTTTTATGGAGAAGACCTGGTGACTTACTCCATTTTGTGCATCCACAACTTGACTGAAGCTTCCAGAACCAATTAGCTTCTTGATGTTGCATCTGGCAGAGCAGAAAGGAAAATATGACTTATTAGAGCATCGGTCTTGTAGTGTTACAAAGCTCTCAGTGTGTCTAACTGCAGCTGCAGCAGTGCTGTGTTAGAAGATATCTGATGTAGGCCTACTTAGCATGCAAGCTTGATCAAAGCATTTTTTTATGACTGTAATTTACATAATTAATTAATGAAGTTGATCAGTTATGCAAGCTGTGACTCATTATGGAAAGAGAAACGTATTAGAAGATTGCACTACCTTTGAAAAAAGAGCAGTTTTCTCATGCTTTCTTTTATATTTAACTCTTTATTTGACAAGTGAATGATGGCAGTTTTCAAGCATTAGAAATAAATGTCCAATTTGACTGCAGGAAAGTTAGTAATGCTGACCTGAGAGAAGTAGAAAGTTTAGTAGAGCAAAGGTTTCAATCAGCAAATCTTGTTTCCTGTTACATTCCACTGTAAAATTTGCAAGATATTGCTGGCCATATACTGGTTCTTGATAAAAATATATAACAATTAAATCCTCAAATCAAATGCGATAAAGACTGACAATCAAAAAGATTGTTGTCCTTCGTAAGTGCAAATCAATGAAGCAACATTTTTTATCTATTTCAAAACCTAAAACATGTTAAAATTGCAGTGACCTTTCTATAAGGTTCTTCTTACAAATATATGTTAATGCAATTTTAATGTAAATAGTGTATAGTATATATAAAATAGCAGATGTCAGTATTTTTTTTCAACATTGGAACAGAAAGTGCTGTTCACAGCAGCGTTTGAATTATGTTACATGGTGTCCCTGTCAAATCCCTCAACGGCTCCAAGCTTCTTTGTTGTTTTTTTCCCTCCTGCATATCTGTCTTGTCATAATGTATCCATTGTCAGAAAGCAACAGAAGGAAGAAGAAGAAAAAAGAGTGAAACAGAAAGGAAGATATGGGCCTTCCTTTGCCTGGCTCCCCGCTGTTCAGTATATTGATTAAATGAGAAAAACCTTACAGGAAGACGGAGCTGCGAGAAGACCAGAGCAAATGTATTCATGTATGGCAACTAACTGGAAGGATAGATAAAAAAAAAAGGGGCAAAGTATTTTTTTTAACCAAAAGTTTGCTGCACGCTGAGTTTAAATTACTCTTTTTCACTCGAGCAGAACAGGAATCATGTGTTGGTGTTTGTGTAATGAGTTTATGCCCATAAATTATTTAGTAGCATGGTTGTGCAGCAACTTACACTCTTTAGCTCACACACTTCCAAAGCAAGGTACATATACAATTGAAGAAAACCCCCCATAATAAATTATGCAGACTTATGATATGTAACTGTGACAAGAGTCTTATAAAGATATTTTTAACAAACCATACTTGTATTTGAACAGTGACGCTGTTCCATCACTTTCTGTTCCAATATTGAACTGACTAATAAGTTTGCCTAACCTTGTGGGATTGACAAATATCAAGAACTAATTTAAAATGCTACTGTTGCTCACTTGATGAACCCTGATGTCTGATTGGCTAATCTGACCAGCAACTTCAGTCCATAATAATAAAAACAAGTTATGTAAAAAAATATTTCTATACTTATTTAAGATGAAGACTGCCTAATTTATCTGACGCATACAGCTCCAGTCATATTACAAATTTTCACATTTGGAAATATACATTTTGGGTCTTTTTAATGTTGTGAATGGTGGCACTTTTGGTTTTCCATACACTCAGTTGAACCAGGGATAACCTTTGAATGCTCAGTGGTCCAAAGTCCTCCTTTTAGGTCAAAGAAAAAGTTACATTTAATCCAGAAATCAGGGAGGAAGTGATGAGAGGAACAGAATACTTTTAATTTTATTTGATGTTATGTTTGATTTGCTTTTCCTACATGTTTTGTGAAGCATTTTGGGATTTTATCTGTGATTTCTTTACAAATAAAACTTATTTACTTGGCATCCAAATCGCTTTTGGTTCAGTGTGAGGTTTCCACACCTGATAATTGTTTGGGAAGTGATGTCATCAGCTGGTGTTGGTCCTCTGTGTTTCATCAAGTCCAAAATCAGCCATGAAATTTTCAAGCACTTCATTTTTTTCAACTGATAAGCTTTATGGATGTTTTAATTTCATTTTCAAGCAAGATGTGGCACCTGCTCAGGCTACCAAAATGACCACTTTCTGTTTTTATCACCACGGAATTGATGTCCGGTACTGGCCAGCTGAATGGCCTGACCTAAATCTCATAATCTATTTTATGTGGGCAAGATGAGGACTAGAATGCAGATGGAATCATATTCTAGCAACCTGGACCTTCATATTGCCTCAGCAGAGTCTGTTGACATGAATATGTACATCAAATGTCCAGTCAAGGACGTATTATCACCACACAGAGAACTCAATCACATCAACACTTTCTTGCAAGCTGGAGCTTTTTGCTTGGGAAAAGGGAATTCTGAACGCGATCTGTCTGTTCTGCTGTTACACTCAGCCCAGTCCTTCTCCAAGGAGCATAACAAACACACAGACAGAAACAGCAGCAAAGCTACCAACAGAGGATAGACATCACATCACCACTGAGGTGGTAAATCGCCCTTCAGAAGCCTTCCTCAAGGGAGTCAGCAGTTCAGCGTCTATTGAACCACTATCTGATTACTAAAAGGCTGTCCTTGGTTATAAATGAATCCGCCACATGCGTGTGGTACAGGTGACACCGAGGCCCTGGCTGACACAAGCCACTATACACAGGTGTGAATCAGTTTAGGCTAGAGGAGTGGAGTGCAGCTGCCGCTTGCCAACATTACTGAGGTTATTGTAGTTGCAGGATGTGATGCTTGCATATAAAAGGATGGGAATGGATCGAGTAAACTAAACGCGATGGGCTGAAGAGCAAAGAGCTTCTATTTAGAGTTTCAACCTGTAATGAAAGAGTTATATCAACCTTTTAAGGATCAATAGCTGCGTTTAATTGATCCTCATAAGATTGTGTGATAATTGTGTGCACAACTTTGCCAATATTCTGCTAATGATGAATAAGATTGTTCACGTGATGTGTCATTAGAAAACATGTCGTGCCATGATGCTCAAACTACTTCCTGTCGTCTTTTTCTTTGTGGTTTGTGCCAGTGGCAACAGCTGTTCATTGATTAATGTGATGCAAAAAAAGTGTTTCCAATGCAGTTTTAACAGATCAACCAATTTCGATACGGCCAAAAAGCCTCTGCATGTCAGAGCCAAAACTTTTCATTGACAAAAGAAAATGTTTTTCAAAACTGGCATTTTTTTTATCAAGCAAATTTATTTTCAAAATGTCAAATTGTGCAAATATATGGCCATATGAAATGCAGCAATGATATTTTTGATACTGTCATAATCTTTAAACCTTTATTGTTATATATAGCTTTTTTCCCTCTTCTGTAGTATTTTATTTATTTATTGTTCATTGATTTTAGTTTCTGATTTGTTTTTGAAATCTATATTCATGTTTTCCTTTTTTTCTCCAGCTTCAGTTTCTTTATGACCTGTGGTTGATTTTTTATGTTGGTTTGTGTTCTGTGATATTGTGGCTTTGTGTTGTCGTGCTGTGTCTTTTGCAGTTGCATTGTAGTTTTTTCCAGTTGTGTGGTGGCCTTTGCTGTTGCACTCTAGCTTTAGCATTTTGCTTATCCTTCTGGGCCACCATAGTTCAAGCTCTGTCAAGCATAAATCCAGATTGGTAAAACTAGGAGACTGAAACTATTGGCTACTCCAAGAGGGAGCCAAGACCAAAGTCAATCTCAAAAACATTTTTGGAGATTGAATGGTTTATGAGAACACCTCCTGTGTAAAACATGTCTATCTTGTCCAGTAAATGAATTAAAGCAGATGATTTATGGGCTACAATTGCTCTGATTCCAACAGGAGCCAGCTTTACACAAAACAGCATCTGAGATTTGCTGCCAACATGTAACTTTAAACTATTTACACTGGTTTTATATTCCAATATATTGCTAAGCTTTGAGATACCCTTAGAGACCGGTTTTCCTTTTGGTCTGATCCCACATGCAGTGATATTTTGTTGATTAATTAAAGCCATCCTTGATTCATCAATGGAACACTGGGCTGTAATTGTTATTCTGTGGAGTGTTGGGCACAAAATGCATGTTCAGATATTGCATGCTGTTAAGAGAGGGAGAAATCAATGCTTGCTTTTTCATGTTGGGAGGTCTTCTAAACAAAGCCAGCCTTTATGCAACACTGCAGAATGAGTCCTGACCGCACGCAGCAATAAAGTAGGACTGCTGAGCACAATTGTAGCAAAACAAAACTAATTACAATGATGAGTGAGCCAGGCCCTGGGTCTGTCGACAAGGACGGAGGATGCCACATTTCCCAAAGGCGAGGTCCTTCAGGGACAGGTGACGAATACTCTAATTTTTCCTGCATGAGAGGAGCTCAGGATGTGGCCGAGGGACGGAGAGCGCCAGACAAATTGCCTCTGATGTCTTGATTGGACAAATTATGAATGTCGTGCAAGCTGGCAAAATTGGATTCAGTTGACTGATACAGTCACCTGCTCAGGAAACACTCTGATGTCTGGCTGTGGACTCATGTGTAATTAATGAACAGCTCTGCTAATTACTTTTCAGCAGACACGGGGATAAAGAAAACAACTCAGGGGGGTCAGCTGGTGTAATAACACTGATTCCTGAGATGAAAAGAAAGGCAGTGAGTCAGATCTTCTGTGCTCCTTGCAGAAGTGCTTCACTCACCCACTTAATTAAATACATGAACAACAGAAATATTAAATTATGTGAACAATTATGTTTGGAACTCATCATGTATTCAGAGCATGCATTAATGGGACAATCACATTTTCTTCAGGAAATTATCAAGATATCAGATTTATGAAAAGAACTCGATGTAATTATTAGAATCAGGTTTCCAGCACATTTTTAGAAAATTATGATTACATTTCCAGAGTTGTCTCACAGCCCGCTTTTAAACTATCCATCATTCATCCACCAACTGATGAACAGATGAATGCATGAAACAAGAGATCAACAGATAAATTAGGACTTCCTCTGCTCTAATGCTTAGTATAAACACTGAAAGAAAGTTTTAACCACAGCTAAGTCATGTCTGCTTACAAAGAGTTCTGAATCTGCGCAAAGGCTTTTCTTCTCTTTTGAAAAATTAATAAATTGGAGGAAGCAACATTTTTACTCAAGCAGATATATTGGAGTCCTTTTTTCCCCGAGTGAAGTCTTCAATTATTTAGTCACCTAGTGGCAGAAACTTGAGCGTCTGAACTGATGAAAATCTAATATCTTTATCGCATCCATCAAGCCTTGGGGTGAAGTTATTCAAACGGAGAATTTGCTAACAGCACATACACTCACAGAAAATGGCCAAATTTAATTTGAAAATAGGCTGCTGGATATTTCCTATTATCGCTCTCTTTGACTCTAAATTTTAACAGGCGGATAGAAATGTGTAAGTTGTTGTAATTATGTATGTTCCAAGCACAAAAAGGCCTTTCATTTTCCTTTTTTTGTTCTCATAATTTTCATCTGATATTATAATACAGATTCATGTCTAGGCTTACAGGGTATTGTTGAGGCTTGGGGTGTATATTGCGGTAACCCAGTATTTTCAGACGTTATAAGCTGGCTAGTATCCTAAACATAGTCTAAAGGTGAAAAATTACAGCCTGCTTTCCAGCATTTACAGCTTTACACTTTAAATGTGCAGTATATAAATTTTATAAAGAATGTTTTTAAAAAAAATATTTGTTAAAACTGTCACCATGTCATGACAGTATAGTATAGAATCAGATAATCTGTGAACAGATAGATTTCCTCCATCTCCTCAAATACATAACTAGATATTTTTCTCATTTAAAGTGTGTTGAAATAAAACTGAATTGAAATAATTTCGAAGTCTCAGATGTTCATAGCTTTGCTCATTTGCTTCACTGCAATTTGAATCCAGTAAGAAAACCACCATTATTTGATTTTTTACTAAAAAGCAGCAGCATTTTTGTTTTCCATTGAAGTTCCATCAGATGACAAGAAAAACATTGAATATTTGTCTCAGAAGTCACATTGCAAACAAGGAAACAACAAGTAGCAACAACAACACATTAGATTGGAGTCATTTTCTATTTCCTCCCTTTTCATCCTACTCAAGTGGCTGTTTTTTGTTGTGTTGAGGCATTGTGTCATCTTTGAGCAGAAACATACATATAAGTCCTAATAATAGGACTTGGCTACCTCTGACAATAGCTTGCTTTCCCTCTCTGCACTAAGCCTTGCTGTCAAAGCAGGAAAAAGCCTCTTAGGTGCGATACCAACAGCCATTATCCCTCAACTGTCTTATCATTTTCTTGCAGCGCTGCCGTGGAATACATGCCTCCAGGAGCCAGAAAAAAAATGGATTCCTGCAGTCAGGTAACTTATTATCAAATAAAATCACTACGGCCCAAACGGTGAGCTGTAGATGTCAACATGGAGTCTGCAGGTGACATCGATCTTTCAGGAGAAACATTGCATTGCTTCACTAGTCATGTGGATGGGGCCACTGCGAGATGTGAAGGGGAAAAGCATTGATGCAGCTTACAAAAAAAAAAGTTTTTCAAGCATCAATCTGGTTTTAGAAAGCTAAAGTGGTAAATGACAATATTTCATATTTTGGTAAACAAACTACATTGTCTTAGCTTGTCACCCATCCATGCTTTGCACTGACCCAATATCAGGTCATTCCTCCCAGTTCCTCACACCAACTCATTCTGGGTGATTCTGAGACATTCCCAAAGATCAGAACGGTTTTGTCATCCCTCCTGCATCCAGCATGTTGCCAACCCTGCCACTGCCTTCCTGCGCAGTTTGGCTTGATTGTCATCTCCCTTCATTTCTCCGTCTCGGCTTTCTCCAATTGAAGTGGATTTCTCCGGTAGAACTTCAAGTGAGCCAATCACCGAACAGAATGAAAAGTTGTGAATGATGACGCTGATTTTCTGCATTGTTTAGTCTGCCTTTAGTTTTAGAAATGGCTGTGGAGGAAGTGAACGAAACTGTTCAGTTCATGTTCAGTCCAAATATTGAATTAACATCAACAGCCAGTTCAGTTTGGCACTTTTCTCTTAGCAGTAAAGAATTGCTGTTCACATTTCAGGCAATTCCAGGTAATTGTCATAATGTCACGGCCAAACGTTAGTGACAGGGCAACATTTAAAACTTTAACAGAGTCTATACCTCCAGCAAGCAATCGTTTTCCTCTGTACAAAGCAAAGTGAGGAAAAAGGGTCTGGTTTTATCCAGGGCCACGTTTTTTGAGTTTCCACTGCAGTTCCTCAGAGGTCCATATTGAGCTCCCTTCCCTTGACTCTTTATGTATTGATGACCAGTATATGTATCTGTTACTTCAAGGCTGGGAGAGTCAAAACTTGATATGTTTTTTTATAAACCAACTCCATTTTAAATGTCATAGATTCATCACAGACCTCTCTGCTGTGGTTCTTGGTCTTTGTGATGCTGTCTGTTCTCAACAAAGATCTGTTTATAATGACAGTAAATTAGTTTTATGAATGTAATTTAAAGCAGCCTAGATATAAATGATTCATAGTTTATCAGTTTCATTTAAAAAACCTATTGCAGGACTGATATGTCACCATTTATCATTCAAGCAGTAACAAAGTCTCAAAAACTAACAAAACTTGAAACAGAAAAAAGACAGATTTTAAATATGCACAGTTGGAGACAAAGAGATTGTTTCCCTCTGCTTTGCGGTGTGTGTTTTTATCCGTCTTCAGGAAACAACCTTGCCATATTGCCAACAGAACTTGGCCCTTATCATGCCGTCTCTCCAAACAGGAGCAGCATAATGCCTCCCCAGTGTGTGCTTTCAAGCACTATGCCGTCATTGTGAAATAAATGACAACAACGTCGGTGCCTCGAGTGTCTTGTTCTGCTGTAACAGCCCAACCCCACACACACACCCCCGCACACACACACACACATGCCCGCTAAAGCATTCACAGAAACACATCAATTTAGCTCAGTGACTGCCACTGCTGGTGGCTCAGGGGAACATCAACTCTGACCCACTACATGCAATAAATGAGCAACGGTTCCGCCTTCGACAAGCTCTGGAAACCAGGATTTCCCTGTTTGGACCTCATCAGCATTCAAAAATTCACTTTTAAAAACTGTATGTGCTTTGTGGCATAAAGTGGATTCTGATTTGATTTGATTAATTTATTAGAGTGTCATGCATTCTAATAAATGAGACAAAACAATTTGTGCCCAGTCTACATAGATTTAAATGTAGGATGTTAAGTTGAATGTAAGTTCTAAGTTTGAGTTTCCTGCAAATGTCCTGCCAACGCTCATCTTTAAGTAGACATACAATAATTTTGCAACTGCCACCAGAAATCTGATGCATCCTGGAAAATTAGTTCTAACATGAACGAGCTTCAGCTGCTCAGCTGTATCCAGGGCCACAACCTTTCTGAAGCCAGAGCAGCGTTCATTTGATCCACGGCGGCTTAGTGAGTCACAGGCTAAACACCAACGTTTGACAATGGCAGCACTGCAGGGAAGACTGTGACACAAACACAGGGTCAGCATCTGCAGCAGCTCCTGGATAAAGACACTAATCAATGACACGACATCCTCAGTTCATCCATAACCCTGACAAACTCTCCAGGCTGATTTCCTTTAAAACATTTTTTTAAAATAAAATCAGCACACACTGATGCAACTCTCTAAGAGACTCCAATGATTACATCTCATTTAATAAAGAACTGAAATGAAGACTTGATATAAATTACTTTTGATGAAATGGGTTTGGTCTTTTATAAAACTGCAGCTTCAGTTTTTAAAAACCTTCAACTTATCATTTGAATTGTCCCGCTGTTCTTGTTTGCAGCGGGATCAAGTCTGTTCCAAATGTTTAATCCAAGAATTTCACACTAATCACTACCTGAGATGATGTCAAATAAACTGTGTACAAAGTAACAACAATGGAGAACTGCCAAAACGTTTCAGATAAACTTAGTTTGTCAGCTGTGAAGGTAAAGAAATCTGGCGATTAAATACACAACACAGCCAATTTGAAGACAATTATCCATTTTATTTCAATTGAGGATATATTTAACAACAAACACTTATAATTTGTCAAATAATGTGTTAATATATGCATAAACTCTTGAAAGAAGTACAGATATTCTTTTTGTCTTAGTCGAGTCAAAGCCAGACATGCAGTGCCAAGAAAAATTAATTGCTCCCTTACAGTTTTTATATCTTTCTGCTTTTATTGTCTCACTTAAATGTTTCAGATCATCAAACACGTTCCAATATCCAAAAAAGATCATCTGACAAAATGTAAAATGCAGTTTTTATTAAGAGAAAGAAGCCATTCAAACAACTTGCCCCCATGAAAAAGTTTATTTCTCCCCTAAACCTCTTAACTGGCTGTTCTACCCATGACAGCAAAAACTGTCAAATGTTTGTGATAACTGGGAATTAAAAACAGCCCATGTCTATGGTCACAGCATCTAAATTTGATTAAAGTGAGGACTTTAAATAGGCCACTCTAAAATCTTAATTTTGTTCCTTTTAACCAATCAAAGGTAAAAATACTGGTGAGCTTTGGATCATTTGGCCCTGAGACCAGGACCGTTTTAGATTAATACAAAGTAGTTTGTTATACTGGATTTCATGTATTAATATCAGGTTGAATGGAAATACTTGTCACAGCTTTCAGATTGGTGTTAGGGTGGAAAAGCTTATGCTGGGTGCAAATACTGCCTGGGTACTTTTCTGAGAGTCCAGAGTGAACGACCGCGTTTTGATACTGAAGAACCACAAGGTTATTCGCTGAGGAGAAGTAAGCATCCTGCTTATCACACACACACACACACACCCACACACCTAGGCCCGGCTTATGTGGGTGGAACGCTCACACTTCCTGCTCTCAGAATATTTCTCGGAAAACTGGCGCCTCATGTGTCAGTAATTGTCTGTATTTATAATAGAGCTGTGTCGATGCCTACCTAACAGGGGCAGAGGCGGATTACCTCACCATATGTTCCTACCAGTTGTAGTTTGTTTACACACCTTTAGTGGTGTATAAAACATGTTTTCAGTGTATGATAATTGCCTTTTCTCTGCCCACGGCTGTGTGTGAAGCAGGGGGCTGGAGGGTATTGTGTTGCTAAGACTAAATCTAGTTCTGAGTGCTTGAATTTGTGAATGAATGCACAGAGTTTCTTTTTCTATTTTTACATCTTAATGTTGTCATTCAGCAGAAAACTGGAAAACAGATTCTGCACTGCTTTGTGTTTGTCTAAAAAAGTCCAATCTTTGATTGGTCAGCTTCTGTATCCTGATCTGACAGCACCCAATATAGATGTATAGAATTTAATTTCATAAGCATTTTAATTACAGTGTTGCCTCAGTAAAAAAAAAGATTTTAAAACTCAACAAGCCAATAACAAGCAGAAGGATTAATTAAGCCACACTCAATAAGCCATGGGGATAATTCCCATGTAGCGCTTTACTGGTCTCCACATGAACTCTGCCAAGCAAGATGTATTGGAGAAGAGTTAGTCAACTTTTAATGCCCATGCTCTTCTATTCTCTATCTTGTATTATAGTTTGGCGCAGGCAAAAGCAATGAATACTAAAATAAAACTGGAAAAATAAATAAATAAAAATGCTTGCATGTTTCCTTCGTCTTAGTAAATCAGTCATGCATTTTCCAATTACAGTTCTGCAGTCAGCAGCTCATTCACAATCACCAGAGCAGGGAAAACAGGAAGATTACAACAAAATGATACGACACACAATCACATCTCTAACCAGACCATGACAGAACTAACCAATACACTCTGACTGTTAATACAAAACGGAGGAAAATGCATATTGTTTTATTTTCTTTCAAAAAAGCTTCGAAGACAAAGTCGGAAAATCAGTCGAACCTCTGGTGACGATAGTAGCCGTTGCAACTGATTACATGCAATGTGGAGCAATTAGAAGAAATTAACAATTTGCATTTTAATAACATTATTATCATCAGTTAAATGAATTCATTAGTCTTGATTAGTTTGGTATCGGTATGACAAGTGCAGCTCAGTAGAGCGTGATGACACTAATAGGAGCCTGAGGATTGTAGCAGAGCAGAGGAAGATGGAGAGATAAGGTGGAAAGGTGCATGTTTGCTCCGCACGTACCAGAGACGGTAAAGTAAACACACTAAGCACAAAGGCTGGAGGTGCAGCACCTAGGCGATTAAGAGGTCATGCATTCAAGATGGTTTCAAAGATCATCAGAATAAAATATAACCTCACAATTATTTTTGCTCAAAGTTATATTTTCGCTTTATAAAAAAAATAACGTATTTCAAAAAACATAACTGCGCATTTAAACAAAGATGACCAGACCTCAAAAAGCATTGATTTATGAAAAAATTGTCCTATGTTGTGCCACAGGAATGGAGTCAAGACCCATTCCTCAGAGACCAAGATCAGATACTTCAACAAATATTTCAGGACATTGCTTTGTCTACGCCACAAAATGCAAACATTTATGGAAAAGTGGTTAATTACTCAACCAAGAATACTTCTTGGTATTAAATAAGGCCAACCCAAAGACCAGGAAAGAGCAGATCTAGACCGGTCTCAAGTCCTTCATGCCTGCTGTACAGTGATGTGGAAAGTAAAAGATACATTTTTGTCAGACTATCAAAGATAACCAATAAAAATAGGTAAATAAAAATGAGTAAAAATGTAGATATTTGGAAAACATTTGGAGATTTGAACCACATCATGTCTGACATTTCAAGTAGGCAATAAGATCTCAAAAAGAAAGATATTAACCTGAGTACAAGAAATTCAAGGATGGATAAGAAGCAAAGTGATTAAAATATGTATGCCACCACTGAACCAACCACATTGACAACCATTATCCACAACTTAAGAAAACATGAAACAATGGTGAACTTTTCCAGGAGTGACTGGCTAACCAAAATTACAGCAAGAGTTCACCAATGACTCAACGGCCACAAAAATAGCCAGTGCAACATCTAAGAGTGCATTCACACCATCCCTTTTTAGTCTCCTTTAATTGAACTCTAGTTCATTTGCCTTGAAACTCCGGTTCATTTGGGGAAATGGGAACATTTAATCATACTTTGATGCAGACCAACAGAGCAAACTTTGGTCCGCCGGCGAACCTCTGCCTCGTTTCGATTGAAATGAACTCTGACGCGGTTTGAATGTATATGTGGATGCTCCAAAACCAGTAAGCGAAATATAATGCAGGGCATTCTGGGTAAATTCAACCTGTACAAACTTGTTAGTCTAACAGTGGAGGGAGAAATCACTCATGGTCTTTTACCAAAGTTAAAAGAGAAATCCTGCAACCACTATAATCTGACACCACTTCAAAAATGCATAAAAAATGATGGTTAGAGAATTTCAAATACAGTCCTGGTTGCTTTTGTGTCATTAAGGCAGTTTTTAAAATGATTTATTCATTCATTTTACCAGTATGGGTGCTCTATTGATATCAAATCAGCGCTTAGGTTAACTCCTATTCCCAATTATCAGCAATTAATTAAAGGTTGCATGCTGAGATAAGGCAGCAGTGGCCGTCTTATGGAGTAATAACTGTGGGACTCTTTGGCCAGACGCTGAACCAACCACAAACACTCTTCCTACTCCTGGGAACTCCATCAACAGTCCAATCTGTCTTGGCTGCAGAAAAGTGTGTGGTGTCTGCGAGAGCAATTACGAGTGTGCAGGCCAACTTTGTGTGTAACACTGCAAGACAGCGTTGGAGGAGACACTCCAGTTGATAAAGTGCAGCAATATATGAATGGCTTTCATTCAATTAGGCTTAAAATGAAATTATTTCATACTTAACAAAGAAATATGTGATGTTATTATGAATCCAAATGATACCTGCATTGTAGCGGGAGTTTAAGTGGGATTTGATATGTGGGGCCTTTGTGGTTCAAGGCTGCATTGAGTGTTTGCGCGTATACTACACAATATTCTGCACATCGTTTGGCAGACTGTTACTAAAGCAAGGTTACTCATCCTTTTTATTCGATCTTAACAGATGGCAGCATCTAAAGGTTGTACCAATAAAATGTTTCTGTAGTACTCTCTTCTTTATCTGTATCACTTAAGAAGACAGAAATAATTTTATTAAAATATATGACTAAATCAGTTTATAGTTACTTTGATGACATCCAGAAAACATTCTCAAAATGTTCTATTATTTTCCCTTCATTTCTTTACAAATTTACAATTATTGAACAAGGAATGTTTCAGTAAATGATTAAAAAAAGTGTAAAGGTGCCAGATTGAATATCATGTGTAACCCTGGCAAGTTGCTGGATTAATACTAAAAGAGAAATAAAGTAAAAGATAAATTAAACATTCTTAACAGTCATATACTGAAGCTAGTAAATCATACAAGACAAAGATGAAGGATAAAATGTTTTTTTCAAGTTCAGCATTACAGATAAAATCTTTTTCAGATGTTCAAAAACAAACTTCAAACCTTCATTTCTGGTATTCAGTAACTGATGGGAGAATCAGAAATGTTTCTTGGGCATTTTTTAGAAACAAATCACTTTGTCATCTGCATACATCTTGATATTAACATTTGAGGAGACATCTGTTATAAAAAAGTGTATACAAGACCAGGCCAAGACTGGAGCCTTTTGGGATCCCATGACTTATTAAATCCTGACTTATACCAGTTTAAAGGAAAAGTAATTATAAAACATGATTCATCCAAAAATGTAATACTTGGATCAATCATTTTATTTTATTGGTTCTGTTGCTATTTTTATGTTTTTACTGTTTTATATATTAGTTTTCATGATAAGTAGGTTAGTTTTCATAATTTTTTTTAAACCTAAAAGACGGAGCAATTATTTGTAGATATTTAAAGCCAAATCAGACCTTTGCTGCATGACAGATGCTGGGCTGGGATCTGAACCAAGGACTTTAATGCTGCAAGGAGTGCAACCAACTATAAGCATTTATTAATGCATGACAAAATATTGAATGTGGTATCCTATTGTTTCACTTGACTACATATCAGACCATCTTACAAGTTCAGTGATGAAGATTTAATTAGATCTATTCAGTTCACCTAATGTTAACTGTGTATGGAGGCAGATTTATATTAATCATCAAGATTTTCTTATTGTAGAACTAAGATGCTGTTTCTAATTGTGTCACATTGGACATGATTAATGGAAACATTTACCTTTAAAGCACATTTTAGATAAAAGACATTTTGATCGTCTTTTATCTACGTAGCTTAGATGATCATCTACCATCTAAAATAATTTTTTAACCCCACCCCTGAAAACATTTCTGTATGAATAAATGTCCAAGCAGTCAGAAATATTATATGCAAAAAAGTAAAAAAGTTCTCCATCCAATATGAATTAAGCACCAGCACATCCTCCCTGTGGCTCTGGGTAAAAGCTGAATGCCACTGCTGGGAGGGAGTCGACTCAAACAGTTATCTGATTATGATAGTCTCTAAGATCCATTTCTTTGCACTGAACCTTTTAAGGTGAAGTGTGTGTGTCTAAATGTTCTTTATGTCTCTCCTTCAATTTCCAGCTGCAAACTGCGGTAGACGGCGTGGGTGGATGGGTGGGTGACGTGTATCGGTAGTGACTGACTGCGCTGAGAGGTCTTCCTCTTAAAAGTCTGCCTGTACAAGGCTGGGAATGCCTCTCTTCCAAGATCAATAAACAGCTTAACCAAGTATTTCACAGGGCGCTCCAGGGGGAGCCGTAGCCACTGCTCTCATTCAGGGAACCACAACAGCGGATGTTGAATCCTCTTCTTAAAAAAAATAAATTCTATTCAGTAGGAGAATTGATACACAGCAGCAACATTTCCATTTATTTGTGGGGCCATTTATAACATCATTGCCTTTGTGTGGCTCTTGGAAAGGGCTCCTATAAAGTAAATGGATTTACCAGAAAAAAGGAAATTAAATGGATGCATTTAGTGTGTGGAGGAAAAAAATGAAGATGAAAGTCTCCACAGGCTTTTTTGTGGCAAACAGCTGCAGGAGAAAATCCAACAAGCAGCACAGGCAATAATGCAGGTAGGTCAGCTAATCCTGTGCAAGCATAAAACCATGCAAGCTCTCGCTTTTAACTAGCTGGCTCTAATTTGGATGAGGGAATTACACTCAAGAGCCGACAGGTGCTACTTAATACACCGCTAATGATAAGGCACATTGCCCCCCCCACACACCTTATTCGAGTTTCCTCAGGTAGCTTAAATGATGATTCATATTCGCATGTGTATATTTTTAGGTGTGGGAGTAATAGGGCTAAGCTTCTGTCAAGATGCTTGCTTTAATCCTCCATGTCTAAATGCAGCTCTAATGAGATGAAGGCCCCTTTGTCACCTGTAATGATCAGGTTATTTCAAACAGACCCCCAGCAAAATAGAGGCTTTCTGTAGACTCTGCTGTTTCCAGCTAACACATGCATGTGTGTATGGCAGCCCAGTGTTAAAGTTTCTGTGATTAGAATCAAGTAGAACCACGTAAGATTTTTGAAGTGAGCCGTTTTTAATTGTCACAGTTTGGAGTGTTTGTCTCCAAATTTCCACATGGGATATTTTTACTAAAGTGATTCCATCTTGCAGAATCCTTGAAAAGGTTTTATGTCGTCAACTAGATATGTATTTATTCCTAAACAGTTTACGAGGGATTCCTGACTATCTACAATTTTTTTTCCACATAAAGAATATCTGATATATTTGAAAGAAAATAAGCTTAGGAAGCTGAAATACTTAGGCACAATTCTGCTTGATACACTATTGGCTGGGGTTTGCAAAGCAGCCAATCCAGGAGTGTCATTCATTTCCCTGGGAGCTCTTTGGCTGAACCCCAAGAGTGGAAATAGGGAAAACCGTTATGTTAGCTTTAGCGGTACTGCTAAGATGGCAATGCACATTGCAGTAGATTTTATATTTGAACTATTAAAATAGGCAGTTTTATGAGTATTTAGAGGGGGTCTTATATATTCGGTAGTGGTCCCTAACCTCTTCAAGTTACTGTACTTCATACCTTTCAGTTTTAGAAGTAACCACAGCCCAGAAACAGCACAATAAAATGTCCATTTTTGTTTTCCTTGACCTCAGTTCAGCTTAGATAAGTTGATCCCTCTGTATGCCTTCAGGGCCTTGAGCTTCATCTAGGTCCAAATGGTTCTGCTCTCATTTGGCTGTCATTATTTTACTGGCAGGACTTTTTCTGTGTTTATTAGTAACTTTAAAGGGCGACCTATTATGTTTCCTTCAACAGGATAAGTACAAAACATGTTCGTTACATTTCTTGCACAAAATAATTCCTAGATAATGAAATTTTATTCTGCTCAGTTTTGCCCATTTTGAGCTCCTTTCAGAATGAGCTGTTTATGAGCTACATAAGCTGCTTCTGGCCACGCCCCCCCAACTCAACATTTATATTTGCACATGAAAATGGCTGCAAACAGATGCGCAATTATACAACCGTACATTTTTGAAAAGCAGAAGTGGAGCCTCCTGCACAACCAACAAGAATGCAGCAAGTGGTTTGTGGATGATAAGACAACAGCGAACCACTTGTATTTTCCAGCAGCCATTGTTCAACGCATACAGCAGTTAAACCAACTGGGGTTGCTAGGTGATGGGTAGCGGTTGCTAATTTGTGACGTTATATTTGAGGCTTTTGGAAGGTTAAATTATTGCCAAAAATAGCTGGGTGATTTGTTAAGGGCTATGATTGAAAAAATACCACTCAGGAATCCCTTTTGCAGTTTGCTACAAGCCATGTAGGCGACACAGCAGACATGAAAACATGGAGAAGAAAGTGCTCTGGTCAGATGAGACCCAAAGAGCTATTTCTGGCCTGAATGCAGAAATGCTGTGTGGCAGAAAACTAATACCCTGAACACACCATCCCAATGATGAAACATGGGGGTGACAAAAGGAACAAGGACAGATTTGAAGGGCAGATGGGAGATAAATAAAGAATTGTTCTAGTGGCTGGTCCAGTCAAAGTTAAGACTTAAATCCAACTGAGAATCAGTGGCAGGACTTGAAGTTTGCTGTTCACAGAGTCTTTCCAAATCTGACTCAGCTCAGGCTTTAGGAAAAGATAGAAAAGATATTTCAGTCTCAAGATACACATAAATATCTACACTACTGCACTATTTGAAACCCTACACATTGATATTGGAAGTATTTCACTCTGTTCCAACATTTTACATATATACAAATTACTTACTCTAAGTATTTGTTTCACAAGTCTTGTTTTGCAGACATTTGATTTTGAAAGTGTTTCTTCAACCTAGATCTGATATTTTGTTATGTGACTTACTTGTACTATTTCTATTATTCGTCTTAGCCTTTGATATACCAGAATTTGCATTTTATTATATTTTTGACATAATTTTAGCCTTTTTACAAAATACTTTTTCACTCAAGTAATTTCTTGGATAGCAACTTTTTACTTTCACTTGTGTAAAATATGCTGGCATAGTGCTGCTCTTAATTTAGTTCAATTTTTGGTTACTTTACTAGCCACTTGTGGTAGAGTCAGACCCCAGAAGAGCTGCATTTTGATTCAATATTGATTCAATTGGCTGAATATAAAAGCAAACCGCAGGTGCTTTGTAAAAATTGAAAACCATGCATTTAAATCTTTAGCACGAGGCTAGCATACCAGAGCAGATGCAGAGAGAGTGCAGACAATGTCAAACGACTTGAAGAAGTAGAAGTTGATGAAGGAGGAACTTGAGAAGTTGTGAAAGTACAAAGCCAGTTCTTATTCTCAATCTATAAATGACCAGGTTGGCCAATTAGTGGGTGATTTAAAGTGGAGTCCTCTTGACCCTGAAGCCGTTCATAATCACTGTAAAAATCTCTTAAGGGTGTGTGAAGCAAAGGAACAGCAACCAACTCTGATTCCTCTCCCATTAGGCTGAGTCTAATCTCCAGCATGCGGCTCGCTTCACAGGCTTTGGAGGCCGAAAGCGACTTTGAGTGAATGCTCAACAAAACCATTGCCTTTACATGCAGGGAAGCCCGCATTCGGTTGTATGCCAAAAACACAATTTGTAATCTATCTGACAACTCCCCCCCAAGCCGCTACAAAAAAAAAAAAAAAAAGCATCACTCATAGCAGCCTTGCTTTGCATTCTGCAAGTCAAAAGCGTTTAATGGTGAGATGTAACTTTCCTCTCTTCCCATTGATCATGTGGCAGGCGGCGACTCCCATGAGCTGTGTGCATTAAGGCCAGTGACAAGCGGAAAACATTACAAATGAGCTTTAGCAAATTTGCAAGGCAGTGTCGCCACTTTGATGTATAGATAAGTGAAGGGCGTTTTTTTTTTCATCTTTGCGATGGTCCGATTCGCGCTCTCCAGTCAGTGCTCCACATTCCCATTTATTTCCACCTCCCTGTCTGCCTCCCCTCCTCTTCTTCTGTTCTCCCGCTCTCGGATTAAACAAAACTGATGCCTAGGAAAAGTCGCCTTGATGAACGCATCGCTGTTCTGATGAGGCTGGGGGGAGAGCGCGTCGTAAATCACGCCCTTGAGAGCGAGACGCAGGGGGGGCGGAATTGTACTATGATAAATATTGAGAGGTGGAATGAACAATAGTTTTGTCACACCCACATTCTCCCCCACAACCTTTTTCAATGAAATGTGGCTTTGAGATTAAGCCCTGTTGGGGAAAGAGCACAGAGCTGTAATTCAGGCAGCCAGGCCCAGGACACTTTTTGAAGCAAAAGCACATCCATGATACCAGAAGTGAGTGACAAATCATTATTCACGCTATGCACATTCCCCTCTTTTTTCACCGCTCTGTCAGACTTGGGAGACACGTAATTGAGAGAGAACATGCAAACAAAAGCTAATGATTTTCCTCCCACTTTGCATTCCTCTCCCTCAGGCTTCTTGTCTGCCAAACTGTACTCATGCATCTTTCACTATGAGCACAGCTTAGCGTCTCCTGACCCCTCTCACACACTCTGAAGCGCGTAGAATTAGTTCTCTCCTTCCCCTCCAGCAAGAACAGATGTCACTGCTTGCCCGCGGTGATAACTTCATACTGTTGGAGCTTTTTAATAACTTCAGGAAAAGGTTCATCAAGAGGTGAGCTTTCCTACACCCTGTAAACATACGTCTACATGCATCAGTAAAAGGGCAACTAACATCTCTGCAGAACCCACACATCCTGGACACATTCTTTTGACTTTTACATTCAAGTCGGCACAGTGTTTTCTATTGTAAATGAACAAATTAGCTACCGTTATACACATTTGCAAAAATAAATGTGTGTGTATACAGCTCTAGAAAAAAATTAAGAGCCCACTGCAATAAACCCCACTGAAAACCTCATTGCTATTCCACCAAATATTGATTTCTGAACTCTTCCTGTGTTAAACCATTAGTATTGTTGTTTCTAAATGAATATGTACTTGTTTTCTTTTCATTACTTGAGGTCTGGAAGCTCTGCAGCTTTTTCTTTATTTTCACCATTTCTCATTTTCTGCAAATAAATACGTAAGTTTTACTTGGAATTTCCCAGACATGTTGTCTGTTGTTCATGGAATAAAATAACAATGTTGACTTTACTCAAACATGTAGCTATTAAAGTAAAATCAAAGACAGTGATCATTATATGTGGTCTTATTTTTTTTTTCCAGATCTGTATATTTCCTTTTGTATATATTTGCATTATTAAATGTCTTTATTGATATTGTAGTGGATCCAGGTCAAGCTTATTTGTATAGCACATTTCAACAACAAACCAGTTGTTGTTACAACAACTTTCAAAAAGATATTGATTGATAACGACCTGGTCCATGTCTAAGAGTTTAAGATGTAACCAGGTCCTGAGTGTGATTTTCATCTATGAAGATAAGATTTACATTTGGGTGTATTTTACAAACCTACATTGTTTTATTCAGTGAACTGGGGAGGATTTTGAGTTAATAATAATCAACAACATTTTGGAACATTGCATAAAAATAACATCATACTGATAGGAAAACACGGTGGTGGCAGTGTAATGGTCTGTGGGTTCTTGGCAACATCATTACCTGGATGATTTCTTCACGCAGTGTCAGGTTGGTTTGGATATTTTTCCCTAAAAGGTTGATTCATGTAACCTGGTTATGTTTTTCTGATATTAAAATTCAACAAAAATAATGAAATAATGGGGCAAATCTGTAAGGAAGCCAATATTTTTTTGCAACTCTGTACCAAGAATGAAAATATACCGAGTGCCGAATGCAGCAACACATAGTCACACTCTCACATTTAGTCTTTCCTCCAGCTTACCAAACAGAAATGGACTCTACAATTCAGACTTTTTCATCACATTTCCGACTCACATGTCCATTAGACTCTCCGCCTGTTCATTAAGTCAGAGCTACAGGCTGTGGGTTTTCACACGGGCTTTTTTGTGAAGAAGCAGTTTTGTCAGCAGGATTCGCCCAGCCTCTTGCAGAAGAAGTCAAAAGTGAGAGTTTCAGCTGACGCAACATTAAATGAGAGGCAAAATGTAAAAGGTAAAGTCAGCTCTTGAAGTGGAATAGAAGTGAGAATGAGATTTGGGATGAAATGGCAGAAAATATAACCCTACCTTTTCCTTATTACTATGTCATATAGAAATGGAAAGGGCATCCCCTGTCAGCTTGTGGTAACAAGTCTTCTAACTCACAGGTGCAAGCTGGCCATTTTGTTATATTATCAATACCAGCAGCCATTGCAGAAGCATTATTATTTTCTTTGGCACTGATTGGCTGTAGTCCCCAAAAGCAGAGATAAGGACACTAGATGTTACCTGCTGTGGTAGACAGTTTCCGCTCTGATTTAATGCTTACTAACAACTATTTTCTGTTTGAATTATTGGAATAAACAGCCAGAAGCCTTTTAGAGAGATTTTCAAATTTTTGTAAATTTCACCCATTCGCTGGAGGCTGTGGTCCCTAAAACCTGTGGATATCGGGGGTTCCACTATACTGTACGATGAATGAGGATGAACTTAGTTTTTAATGGTTTTAGTTTTTAATTCAAAGCTTTCCTTAGCAGTAGCAGCATCAATAACATAATCTACTGTACATACCTGAGATTGGAAATGTGTTTGTTTTCTATTATGCCTAATGTTGCTAATTTGCATCATACATATACAACTCTGGTAAAAAGTAAGACCACATAACATGATCAGTTTCTCTGATTTCTCTGATCTGACAGTAAAATGAGCAATGTTCTTTTGTTCTATGAACTACTGACAGCATGTCTCTGAAGTTCCAAGCAAAACTTTAATATTTCTTTGCAGAAAATGAGAAATGGTGAAAATAAGGAAAAAGATGCAGTGCTTTCAGACCTCAAATAATGCAAAAAAAAAAAAAAAGAAAAAGAAAAACAAGTTCACATTAATTTAGAAACAACAATATTAATGTTTTAACTCAGGAAGAGTTCAGAAATCAATGTTTGGTGGAATAACCAGGAGGTTTTCAATGGGGTTCAGTGCAGTGGGCTCTTCATTTTTCCAGAACTGTATATTTCTAGTCTACTATATTCTTTGTTCAAATTAATTCTCAAGTCAGTTTAAACTTTCCCTGTCAGAAAAAATATTTTTTATAGAACTGGAAATAAATACCAGCATTTAAGGGTTTAGTTTGCTATGTAGTTATGTCGAAAAGTCTGGAACAAGGTGTGACTGTTCAATCTATAGCAAAATAAAAAAGACTAAATATTTTAGCAATGAAATTATTCCATTAGTGTCCTTGTATGATTATGCCAGAAACTTATCAATATCAATAAGCGCCACTCCTCAGATACGAGCCAAGAATGTTACAATATGATATAAAAATAGTCATGGATTTTAATTAAGTAATAGTTTTTCTGTTTTTTTTATATTATACTTGTACAGGTTGAATTGTTTATCTGCAGATAATAATGAATTCATAAAGAGGTTAAGCAGCAGCCACACTGAGTCAGATCTAATCAGAACAGTTTCAGCTCTGATGCTGGCAACTGGGAATCTGGGATTTCAGATCTCATGCTGGTAAAATGAAACAAATTGCTGCTGGGGGGGTTCAAACTAAGGCAACCTTTCTTGAATAAGATTTTCATATTCCATTTGATTCCCCAAACAGGAAGCAAACACAAACCCTAAGACTTAAGGTACATACATCTTCTTAGCAAACTGCAGCTTCTCCGCATATCTGTTTAAGTTATCTTATTTAAGTACAGGTTATTCAGACGTCTCACCACTTTGGCAAAGTCTGAAAGTGGAGGAGCTTTAGACAAAAGTTGTGTGGTGATAATGTCCAGGAAGGTTTAAACCTGATGTGTTACTGTTAAATCTGAAGACAATAACACAAAGGCCTGGAAACATGCTGACCAAGAAAGAAGCCCCTGATCAGAAACTGGTGCCCTCAAGCACAATTTACAGCTACCATTACAAACAAGTCGAGTGGCATCCGGAGAGACACTTTATGGTTAGACAAGATGAACTTTGAACTGTTTGTCCACAATAAGAATAAGGATTGGTTGACTCTATTTTTGCTCAATAACCAACTGTCAAGTATGTTAGTGGTAGTAGTATGTTGTGGGGCTGTTTCAATGCTGGACATTGATTAGGATATTGATGAAAACCCCAAAGGCTCAAACCTGTTCAAGTGGAAACTATGCACCAGCTGTGGAATGGGTTGGTACTGATCCAGAACCAAAAAGGAGTCTGCCTTTAAGGTTGACTAAGACTTGCTGCAGTCAAACTTTTATGGTCAGAGAAGAATATTGTGGTACTTTCCCCTATCAGCAACAGCTGTCATTGGAGGAGTCCACTTATTACCCATCATGCATGTTGGTGGAAACATCAAGCTATTGGTTTGTTTCACTTTCAGTAGTTCAGGAGCAATGCAATAGGAGATTGAAATCTGTACATTGAAAAAAAAAACCTCATTGAATACATTTTTACAGTTTGGCACATTTTTATCGTCTTTAAAAAGAAACACGTTTTCCAGTTGATTGATAAACTCTTTAGCCCAACAAAGTAGAAAAAGGCTAACGACTGGCAAAAGGCTGTACAGATCATTCAAAACTTTTACGTTTTTTTTTTTTAAATTTCCATTAATTAGAAATAAAAAAAAGAGGAAAGTAACACTACAAGCTGTTTGTAGAATACATCAAAAACCTCCAGAGTAATAATCTGAAATATATTCCAGGGCGTTCTGTACATTTTGGGTCAGGAAGGTGCCATTACCCAACAAATAAACAGCTGCATGGTTGTTTTTCAAGCTCTGCTATTTGAGCAGCATTCCATTCCTGGGTCATAAATTCCACTGTTCTATATGTTTCTATGTTTTTCTGCAATTTTTCCAGATGTCATCGAGGTCGGCAGAAGACTGCTAATGACTCATTAGTGTGTTGATGCAAGATATCAGACTCCTGGACGATTCTCCGTTTGCTTCTGCCTTCTCCCTCTTCCTTTTCTACCTCGGCTCTCATGAGAAGTACAGCACATACAATATCTTACTTTGCATTTCTGATTTATCTGTTTACCGTTTTCAGGTCCTCTGAGGTGCAGCGACTTGACAAGTAACGAGGTGGAGAAGCTCACATTCCCAATTAAAAGCAGTTTTTCAGGTCCGCTTCTCCTTCGTTTTCCCAAAGCGTCTCCGCTCATTTTGGTCCATCTGCTACGACCCGAGTTTCTTTCCAACAAAAACATCTTAATGATGATGTGGACCTCCAGTATTCGAATGTTAGGGACCACAACCTACTAGAAAAACTCAACGCTATCCTTCAGTAACAATCACTGTAGAACTAAACAATAAGATGTCCAGAGCAACTCAATCTCAGGTCAGTTCTATCAAATCCAGACTTCTTTGTAGTGATTTCCTGAAACTGAAGTAATATTGTATAAAAGTGCCACAATATATCCGTTTTTTGACTTTGAAGACCAAAATGTTGAAAATATGAATGCTTTAGGCTGTAGTTCAGAAAAAAACACCTAGTAACTACAACCTGTTGTATAAATAATGCATACATTGCCTAACTGTTTCACAGGAGGTCGATTTCATAGCTGTAAACAGGTAATAGGTTCAAATGTTAGCCGTCTTAAGTCACCGTTTTGCCGGGTATAGGAAGTGACAGGTTTATGAAATGTCACAGCTGTATCCTTTAATTCACGTGTTTTGTTTCAACAGATGTGGTTCATTCACTTCCAAACTGCCGCTCGTTATATCTGCTCCGGCTCGTTCTTGCAAAGCCTCATAAATGCGGGCTTGTGCAACGTGCCTACTCTCCTTGCATCAGTGCACGGACCAAAGCGCAGCAGCTGTGGGCATCCAACAACCGAGCGTCCACACGTGCCCACAAAACGTGTCTTTCCATCAATAATTGAATGTATGTGAAATGTTGTGGTATTCTGCATGTGGTTCAGGCTGTAAAGTTAGCGAAGGGTGTGCAAAACACAATCTCACTGTAAATATTTAAGCCTCTATTAAACAACATGGAAAATAATTACAGCAAAGGCCGAATTGAGCTGTAATGAGCAGAGAGATAAACGAGGTTGTTTCATGTAAATACCTAACGGCTCGTTTTAACTGCAACAAGCACATTTTGTCCACTAGAATGACTTTGTGTTTGTGCTAAGAAGCAGAGATAGGTGGACAATTCCTCCAAGTGACACCACGTCTCCTGAGCAAAGCACTTGGGCTGGTATTTTACTCACCACCGGAGCAATCATACAGCTCGACGTAGGGGTTGTTTTGTTCCTGACAAAGGGGTCTTATTACCCTCGTGTAATTGGAAAGCTTTGCAAGGCGGGTGTGCCACATCATGATTCCATTTACAATATTTACAGCTCAATAAAGAGTTTGTTTCATCCTCCGTCCTTCGTGCCTGCAAATTTCAGATAACGCAGAGGTCAGAGAGAACACTACATCTAAATTGGTTCAAAGCAGAGCATATGTATGGCAAAGGAATGAAGCGTCCTCTTGAGACTGGCACTACTTTACCTTCATGTTATTGCCCACATGATATTGGGTGTGAGGGTTGAATTAGCGCAGAAATCAGGCGTGGGATCCAATCACGTTTTCGAGGGTCTGCACTGGGAGCTGCAGCGGAGTTCTTGAAACATCTGGGAATTGCTGACTTTGCTGACACAGGACGTGGGCTTAATGGATTTTATCCTACAAGGACCAGCGCCACCGACTCGTCTCTGATGCATCTGAAGCATGCTGCGCCGTGGGGGCTGAGAAAATGTGCAAGTGGAGGGGGAGGGTGTAGTTGAAACATTCCCGGCCTCAACAGCGACAGGACATTCTCGGGAGATTGTGGTTGTCGTTTATTAGGCTGTGCTCAGGCCATATAAAACTGGTTCAGCGTAGTCATAATAAAATAAATATTAGATTTTAACAAGCAATCATTCTGCTGGTTTATTTATCCATGCTTTTGTTATTGTCAAATATTTATCAATAGCTAGTAGAGAACTTTCTCTCAAATACAAAGCAGGAAGCTCTGTGTGTACAAGTGACCTTCTGTTGCTTCCCCTGAGGGTGGGGCCTTTTCACAGGTGAGGAGCTTTTTCCACCTCAACACCGGCAGACTCCAAACTTAGTCAACCATAACTTTTAAGAGCGCTATCTTGTATTAGTGACAAATATTTTTTATGATTTTCATTCTCACCTCTCAGAGCTTTGAATTCATTTATTTAAATTACTAATTTTGAAAGCTTCACATGTGAGACCACATGCATAATTTATGCAACTTTAATATACAACTTTTCTCTCAATGAAGATGCACTTTACAAAATATGGGTGCATCAGAAGAGATGAGTGTACTGACTAGACTGGAAGATACAAAACCTTCTTTTTCTCATGTTTAATGTCATGTAAGTTGAAGTTTTACATATGTAACAAGAAGAGAAACAGGTTTAAAACAGTATGCCCGACACTTTAAAACATTGGTTTATCATGTGTCATTTTTTAATTCAGTGAGAAATGGGAACTTGTAGTTAGAACTCCTCCATACTGATTGTAACTGAAAATGTTTAGCACAATCTTTTTTAAGTTACAAGTGACTTCTGGCCAACAGAAAACAGAAACTTCCGAGTAAAATCTAATGATTCCTTGGAGCCCTGGACTTGCCTTGATCCCGAACTTTGACTCTTTACTCTCTGCAGTTGACCCGGTTGGACTATCAGCATGAGCTAGCTGCTGGTATGAGTTATAAGCTGTATGTGTGCTGTGGTGCATTGATTAAATGAGGAAAATCAATGGGGCTTCCCCATGAAAAACCACTTAGAGTGGATCGCTGTCAGGCTGAGGCTGGAAACGGGCCGTAACGAGCTGCAGGTTCTGTCTGATATGAATCAACTTCTTGGAACTCTTCAGTCAGGTTTTACAGTTTGAACTCTCTGTTGATGAATTCAGACAAAAAGAAGAAAAAAAACAACAACACTGTGCATAATAAGATGACTGAGTTGCTCTAAAGCTTATAAAAAGAACCAGCTGCTGCCGAGGCTCAGCCAGATAAGCCAGCGCTCACACACTGCGCTCTCATTGTAATCCTGGCTCTATAGTGAACTCCCATCAAGGGCTTTGCAGGGATGCAAACAGAACTGCTGCTTGGATCTACAGCATATTAGCCTTGATGAGGAGGCAGCGGTGTGTGGAGACAAGAGGCTTTTGCCGTGGAGGTTGTTCACTGCATCAGCATCTGCCATGCCATACGATTGGAGATAAATCTGGAAAAGGCGCAATGCATCTTCATTAAAGGCCCCACTTAACCACCTCGCAGAAAAACTGCCAAACTGTCTCTGGCCAGATGCTACGTTAAAACTTAGTTTGTCGACTGCGATGTTTATTCAAGATGAAAAACCGGTGGTCTGACATGGAAGATTGAGAAAGGAGGAGAGTCGTGTAAATGCAGACATCAATTTTAGTTAAACAATTATGTTGTAAAAAGATGATTTACATAGAGTTTAATGGTAAGGGTGAAAAGAACAGGAAGCAACATCCTACTCTGCAGCTGTGAGACATTAGCAACAAGTTTGAACAATTCCTTTTCTATTTTATGCTGTCAAACTATATTTGTTTACTTTGGAGGATAACTTGTTTGTCTGTTAGGTAAAATTTTGTTTTATGGACAGGTTGTACTTGTCAAACATACATTTTTAAATTAAAGGTTATGTCTAAGCTTCTTATATAAATCACTGTCAAAACAAGAAGTTGAAGCACCATATTTATTTTTTGTTACAATCCATTCCATAAAAAAATTGATCATTAAAATAATCGTTAGTTGCAGCCACACTCATAATTAAATAAGACTGTTAAATGAAGTTAAAAGTAAAGGAGTGCAGTTAAGTTTTCAGATGGGGAAAGTGTCAGTCGAGAGGGCAGATTTAATTGACTGTTGGAGGCGTTTGAAGAGCTTTGAAGCTAAAATGGCAGATGACTGACTGTAGCACAGCTTGGAGCAGTTTTCAGAAGAGCCAACATGTCTGAAGAAGAAGGGCATAATTTGGTTCTTTTTAACGGCTGCCTGTTAATACAGAACATAATTTTAAAATATATTCTTTATGCATATTGATTAATGAGAAAGCTTCATCTTATGTTCAAGAACTAATTTCCCTTCATGTTCCCAACAGACCACTTTACTCTCAGACTGCAGATTTTTTTGTGCTTCTGCAATGATCCAACCGAAATGGAGAGCAGGACTTTCAGAATCAGATCCCAGAAAGCATTCTGTGTGATGGATTCAGCTCCAGCCTGAACTCAAGATGTCAGAATTGATTTCATTAAATTTATTTCGAGCGGTTCTTAAAAACAGGCAACAAGGTTCTATTAAACAGTGTCACTGATTTTAAATTGTTTTCTATTTTTTTTACACTTGTGCATATGTATGAATTTGTTTTATTTTGTAACCAGGTTGATGTGTATTGCAGACTTTTGCCCAGGTCCCTCTTGAAAATGAGATCTAGATCTCAACGGGGTTTAGCTGGTTAAATAAAGGAAATAAACAAAATTTTAAAAAGTGTTTCCAGTAGGTGTTGCTCAGGTCTATGCTGAAGGAAGAGTTGAGTCAATAAGCAAAGCTCTTGATTTCAGTTCTTTTGTTTATTATTTATTTATATATACATATATGTCAGATCTGTTTTCTTAAGATGACTGAGCAAGGTTTTACTGGAGGTTTCTTGTGGGTAAAGGAGTTTTTCTTCTCCACTGTCACTACAAGCATATTTAGTGTGAGAGACTGTTGTAAAGTCAGTGGCAATGCAATTGATTGTCTACTGTCGGTACATTCTTGTCCAGGAGGAGTGAAAGCTATGAAGTCAGTGACTTTATCTGGTGGATTTTCTTAGAATTTAGTTAAACTCATTAACTTGCCAATTCAAACAAGTAGATACACATGGCGGCCTGCAAATAAAAGATCCTACTTCTGGTAATTCAAAGTGTTAGAGGCCTTACTCTCACAATTTACAACATAAATTAATAAGACTGTGAAAACTAGAGATTTTGCTATTATTAGTGCAACTTTGAATGCTGAGCGCAGTGACCACTGGCACATATTTGTACTCTTTACAGTGACGACAGAGATCTGACTAGTGACCTTTCATGACTGAACTCTCATTCCTAATCATCCACTGTCTCATTCACCCAGCTGCTGCATATTTCCTCACCATATTGGTTTTAGGAACCAGAGAGTGGGTGTGGGGATAAAAGTTAATGTAACGGATCAAAGGAAACCTTACTGACTATCTTACACAGATTACAGGCAGAGAACTCGTCTGGTGAGACTGGCAGGGAGTTGGACTGATTGAGAAACGATCCCTTTCATCAAATTATGTGCCTGTATCTCATGGTTTCCATCTCGCCTGTTGAAGGACTGATGCATGTTGGCATTCATCTCATGCAGACGTGAAGGTCACTGGTATTTGATTGTGGGCCCAAAGATTAGCCTGGAACTTTGCAAAAATAGAAAGCAAGTAACATTTGCAGCATAAACATCCCGAAATAGTGACCTATGTTGTGTCTTCAGCTGAGAGTATAACATATACTCTGTTATAGAGAAGAGTATTTACTTGTAAGATGATTTTCATAGAAATTAAAGATTTCCTAGAAAGAATGTTTGAGAACCTTCTTACTGGTGTTAACCTGATCTAACCCTTCTTACTTGTGTATACTACAGGAATTATTTCTGTTTTACATTTTTCAACTTAAAATAAAGAAATTTAAATAAAAATATTCTAATACTTTAAACACATTTATTCAAGTTATGTTTGTGTTTTTTTTCCAAGTTTCAAATCATAAAGCTTCCAAAACAAATTACAGTGAAACGACTGGAACAGTTCCAATTTAGATCTGTTTTGTTTATCAGTTCAGACTTTTTAATTGGTACAATTTTAACACAATGAACATATTACCTCTTATCTAAACTATTGGCAGAAAACAGACAAAAAATCCTCATAAATATTTGCTTTAGGCTTTTTTACACGCAGTCAATCCAGTCATCAGTCACATCGATAAGAGTCTGTCTCTGACTCACTTTCTCTATTCTTGCACTCTGAAAATCACCTTTCACTTGTGACTAACATTGACTACTTTACAATACGATGTTATTATTGTATTCAAAAAAGTCAATAAAAATTGAAGAAGGATTGAAGGTCACGGCATTCCTCATCAGGTTGTATAAAAACACAAATATGTGAGACTGAGCAAATGTACAAACCGTGAGAACAAGGACACAAACTTCCTCTGACGAGCTTGAATGCACTTCAGACCCATCAAAACAAATTTGATAAAAGGCTTCGCAATTTAGGCATTATTCTCAGATGAAGATTTGAGGGATCGGGGGAGAGGGCAAGTACAGTTCAAGTGCAAAGCCACAGGCTCGTCTTTCATTTCGGGGCACCGGGGGACACGTTGGTCTGCTGCTGCTACAACTATCTGTCACCGCTAATGACTGATGAGTGGTGATTCGTTTCTGCTGCAGTGCTGTGTGGAAAAAAAAAATCACTTTATATCTGATTCATATGATATTCTCTGTTATGAAAAATCAAGATTTTATAAGCTAGAATAAATATTTTATCTGATTCATGGACTCCTTTCAATATTTTGTTGAATAATATATTGCGTTTCATTCAGATCATGACAAATTTTTAAAGTCCAGACAATGTTGGACTTAATATTAAACAAATATTTAATTTGTTGGGAGGCATCAAATAAGTTGATGGTTATTTTTTGTCAATGTTACTTTTGTGCTCCTTAAAAGTTTTGTCCATATAAAAAAAAAAATCCCCAAAGTTTCTTCTAAATTCTAGATTTTTCTCTTTCTTTTAGTGTGATGAACACCAACAAAGCACCTCACAGATCTCAGCTGAGCGATGAACGCCTCAGATCTGTTCTGAGACTTGTCCTAACAAAACTAACACCAGACTTCGATGCACTGGCAAAAAATACTGTCCCACTAAAAGTGAATATAAGTATTAACACTTCAATGTCTTTTTTATGTTTATGTTTGCATCTGGTGTTAACCCGGCCCATCTGTTGAATTTTAAAAGTCAAAGTCTTGCACGAGTCCATTGCTGGTTTAGCTGGAGCGTTGGTCTAGGCGATCCAGGTATTAATCTTTTTAAATTAGGATTACCAATTTAAAATGTGTATGAAAAAGAAAACAAAGGTTCAGACTGGGACTTTATAAAAAAAAACCACAGCAAAAATAGAAAGAAAAAAAATTATTTACTCCTTGAGATAAGTTACTTATTTCACCAGTACTGATAACTTTGAAGTGCTTCATAGTGTGATAGCCTAAACACAAGTCCTAATAACAGTGATTGTACCAACAGTAAGTGTGATTAATGGAACAATATCAGATGAGATAAGATGAAAGCGGAACCATGTTCTTGAACACCTTTGTCTGCAGCTCGATAGGTTAAAGTGTCAACCTTCCAGTTGGATCTCGTGCTTTGAATAAACAGCAAGACTCTTAAACTCCAGTCAGGCCTTTGTCCCTTATCTCGACTCCCATACTGTCCTCACTCAATGAAATCCAGGGTTTACAGCTTCATAAAGCCAGAGGACCTTTTAAAGATAACTATCCGTGCAAATGTACCTTTTTTTTCTTCTTAAACTACGCTCAGGATATAACTGCGGGGTATCAGCGGATATCTTCCTCTGAGAGGGATACCTTGCGTTTCTTATCTTCTGATGCAGACTTTAAGGTCTTCAAGGTGTGTATACCTGTGTTAGTGTCTTTTATTTGTCTGTGCATATATCAGCACTCGACAACATGCTTCTGCATGGAAGCACAATACAGTGCTCTGTATGCCAGAGGACAGGATACGGACACAACGAAGGACTGCCAGGCGAGCGTAAATTTGTAAATAACTGCAACCGATCATCTTTGTCTGTTCATTCTCTGGATGCCAGTCTGAAAATGTGTGACATGCTTGTGCTTTGGTGGATGTGAGCCAGTCTCAGTTAAACCAGATGATGTAATGAAGCCTGATAGGAAAGGAACAATACCACTTCCTGGGAGAGGAAAAGCAAAAAAACAAACAAAAACAAAAAAACAAAAATGCGAATGTCAGGCAAAGTCACAAGAGAACACTCCATTTCAGTCAATAGTGTTCTCAGTCCCACAAAGAAAAAAAGAAAAGAAGAGGGAGAAGTTACACTCCAATGGCCACGAAACTATTGATTTCATAGAGAAAGCCTGCCGGAAAAGCAACTGAAACTTCTCCAGGTCTTGACAAATCGGAGGTCAGGCCTTCCGCTCAATTCTTCCAATTGTTTTCATATTTCTGTGACACTTTCTGCTCTTGTGTGTGGAAATACAATCACTAGTCTCTCTATTAGGTACACCTTACACTACCAAGTAGACCTCTGCTTTCACAACTGCCTTAATTCTCTAACGTAGATTCAACAAGGTAAATCTATGTTAGCTGCATTTCTGTTATGTAAATCTCCCATTCCTCTGTTGATTTGAGATCTGGTGTCTCTGGAGGGCACTTCCATGGTATTGAATGCCTTATTGTTAGTAATGTTTTGACAGAAAAATAGGTTAGTTTCTTGCAGAGCAAGCTTTGTCAAACAGTTGTGTGTTTGCTTATGTGAGTGGGCACAATTCTTGCAAATTATATTGCTGATGCCATGCTCAAAGTATCCGAAATCCTTTTTTCCCCCATTCTGACACTCAGTTTGAGCTTCACAGTGTAGATTTACCTACATACTGTCATAGAATTGGATGAGGGACTACTTATGTTAACAAGTGATTGAGTACGTGTACCTAGTGAAGTGTATATCTCCGCATCATGCTCTGCTGGAACCTGTGACAGCTTGTGAAGCAGAGAAGGATTACACCAAAGTTAATTTTATTAACTGAATGCCACTTTGTTACAAAATCCTGCTGAGGTTGATCAATTGCATCGGCTACCAGGGGTCACCTCAGCCTTGTGTGCGCTGAGATTGATATGTAGATTGACTGGGAAGCGCTACTCAACCGCCTTTATCTGATTTTGATTGATGGAATTAGTCAATCAAGGTTGGGATGGCAATAGTTGACCTCCGCTGTGAATGTGCCACCGGGGGAGATTAATGCACGTTAATAAACCAGTCAAAGCAACACTGTTATGGAGTCTGACACAAAAATGGCCGGGTTAACAGTCCTCTTTGCAAAGCTCTGGCCTGTGTCGTTCTTCAAACGCCGGGCATGATTGTAAAACTATCCAGTGATGGAAATTCATGAACATGCAAGGACATGCTCATTTGAAAGCCCTGCCCTCTAGTATTTTAAACGCCATTAAAATAAGTCACTGATTCCCCCGTGATTCACAATGTCGCCGGTGTCTCCTTAGCATGGAGAATATTGCCCTTTCCCAATGTGGTGTGACACTCAGCGCCGCTCTACAAACTCTGAAATCAAGGAGGGATACATAAAGGTCACCCGCTGACAGGCACAAGACATATTGCGCCCTGAGGAGGTCCTCTGAGGAGTGATCAACTTGCTGATTTCACCCTCTCCGGTTTGCACATTCTGGAAAATCACCATCAGCATTCAAGGACAACAGTTATGCTCCAGGAGACCTTTATGTTGGATAAGATTTCTTTGTCTTTCAGGCGTCATTAATGAAAATTGCCTCAGGCAATAGCATATTATGAGTTTATTGCAATATAGCATAAAACTGCAGGCTGTGGGGCATTGTTGTTGGTTCATTGATTGTGCTACAGGACACAAAAATCAATATGACAGTGTGGAAAAGGGGATCAGTCACCTTTCTCAAGGAAATACAGTGATTTACAATGAGAGGCAGTCACAAAGCTTTCCACAGTGGAAAATTGGCAATTTCATATAATTTATTTAAACTATATATATACCAAAAGACAGTATAACTGATGACCTACAAACCCACTAACTCCACTTTCATGTGAAGTTCCCTGTGAAACTCCACATGAAAGAGTAGAAGCAGAAGAGTTATGTTAAAATACCTTATAGTGCGGCAGTGAAATTCAGAGAACAACATCATGAATTAAAAAAGTGGATAAATACTGTATATCTCCATAAAGGTCTCTTATTATTGTCCAAAAACGTTTTGGAGCTCTGAAGAATCTCTGCACCTTTTAAATGTTACACTGAAGGAAACCCAACGCTGCCTGCAGGGGAAGATAAAGCAAGTCCACAGATCAAGTGCAAAACGTTTTCTGCACATTCTACATGTAATGTTTTAAAATCTGATGCAAATTTCTATATAGTCACTGCACTATAGTATTTGAATGAATGAGTTAAAAGGATTAATCATGCCAAGGTCGTTAACAATCTGCAGTGGTGCATAAAATAACTTTTGGATTTGAAAAGGCCAGACAGAATTTGATTCCTCTCTAAAGTTTGTCCTTAAATCTGTGAAGAAAGCCTCAATTTTTGCTATTGCTGACCTGCCAGTTTCTATGTTCTTTCATGGTTAGCAGTTAGTGTGTATTTGTTTGGTTGTATTGCTTGTAGAGGTCGTGCAGTTTTGCTGCAGGCACTGGGAAGTATTACTGAATACCGATTTCCTCTGTGAAATATCAGATAGTTTTCTATACATTAAAGAGGAGTTCTGTGTATTTGACTTGAGGATTGTTGAGAAATCTCAGTCAATCCTTTGGTTCAGAGAAGAGATTCACATCAAGGGTGGAACTGGTTGTTACCCTGGAGTATCTAGGAGAGAAAATGGATGTTTTAAAAGCATTTCTCCACCCGATGTGGGTGTAACCTATTATGATGCGGCCAAAGGAAGTGGTAGCAGAAAAGTGGAAAACATTTCTGGACGTCTCTCAAAGACTCAAAGAGGTAGTGAAGTATTTGACACCATAATATAAGAATGATTTGCTCCTTTTGTGCTCTGTAAAATACTCAAACCCTGAAGGTTCAATCCCGGATCAGTGCAGGAGGCAGGAAATAAATGGTACCACCAAAGGCGGTGTAACTGATGACCTACAAACCCACTAACTCAGGACTTGTTGCTTAATCTGAATCAGGTCATTGTCCTGATCAAATTTAGGTCATCACACAAGATTCAGTTCAAATTAGGCTAAACGTGGGTGTAGGGTGTCGATGCTGGCTTGCATATATACAAATTAAAACCTAACCAAACAAATGAACAAACCACAATCTGATGAAATCTTATAATTATTCCTCAAAGGTATTGATTTTACCTACAGCCAATAAAAAATACAGAAAACTGACTACTCAATTAACATAAGTTAAAAGAAATTAAAACTGGATATACAAATTACTTGAAATTGTCAGAAAAAATATTTAAAAAACACATAATTTCTGGTGAAGAACAAACATTTATACCCGCTAGTATTTTACTGATAAAAGAGCTGAACAGAGATCTGCCTGAGGCATTCAGAAAGATCAATCCTGTTAAAGATTTAAAGGAGTTTAAAATCAATTTGAAATGTGCCATTCCACTGCACAGAAAAGTCTACAAGTAGAAGGAAATTAAAACAACTCCCAGCACGTTTAGGTTTAATCCTCTAGCCAAGTTCACCCTGAAAGCAGACCAGAAGATCCTGAAGGAAGACACCAAAAACCTTCAAATGTCATCATGGGACCTACAGAAAGCTTTTACTATTGTTTATATGAAAGTGTACAATCAGAAAGAGATTGAACAAGTTCAAATATCATTTGGAGTAAGAAAAACAAGAAGGCCAGACTGACGTTTACCGTAGGCAACATAGACAAAAACCAGGACTTCTGCATTACAGTGGACCACCATCTATTCACAGATTTTGTAGATATCATGGGAAAATTTGCATATTTGCTGATTTTTTCATAGAACATATTTAAAATATTCTCTATAAAATGTTGCTTTGGAAGCTGAAGTATGTAAGCTTAATGCACCATAGCCGATAAAATGTTTGGTAAAAATTACATTGCAGGAAAAATACATGTACCAAATGTTGCACTGCATTTTCTTCAGGGATCAGAGTAAAGAGGGTGTTTCTGACTTTAATTTATTAATAATAATAATAATAATAATAATAATAATAATAATTGAAAACCATATATAATCAGTTTTCATTCTATGTCACAATTATTTACTGCAACTTGGCAAAATGTGACAAAGCTCAAGAGGAGCAAATATCTTTGTAAGAACTTGTGGATGTAATTTTGTGTGTAAACAAATTTTAAATCAGGTCAAGTGTCAATAGTGAAACCCATTCATCCATAGATTGTTTTATAGGATGAGAATGGAAACATATAGAGTGCATGGTGCTGGAACATTACACAGTATATCCTAAGGATTAATAACAAAGTCAGACTCAAAGAGATAAAAACACATGCTTCACTGCTTACAGAGAAAATACTCAGAGGAATTCCCATAGATTCTCACGCTGTGTAATGTTACAGTGATTCATGAAGCACAATGCTGGCTGACGAGAGAGAACAAAAAGAGGTTTGTGAGACTCATCAGCTCCCCGACTCCTCTCCCCGACTCCTCTGGTGTGTGGATGCTGTGTCCTACAAAACCTGAGGGGGGAGCAAATGAGACGAGACGCAGACGGTCGGCTGCATGTGGGGTGGGCTGAGGGAGACGGAGGCATGGGGGGGAACAAAGGTAAAGCATAGAAAATGAAAAGGATGAGAGCAGACAGAAAGTGGAGAGAGAGAAACGGCGAGAGGGAGATGAGAGACGGCACAGGAAAATGGGGTGAAAAGGAAAAAAGGAGATGTGGAGATGGGTATGGGACATTGCTGTTCACAGATAAATTGCTGCTAAGTGACAGAGCAATGTGTGCACTATCCTGCAGCAGACATGACATTTAGAGTTTAAATGAGGAGCAGCGGTGTGCTCAGCCAAACAGGTTTTACAGAGAGTCTAATTTCAGGTTTGCCTTTGTTGAATGGCAAAGGATGATGGTGGTTTGTAGCTTTTAAGGAAGGAGTCTGATCATGAGGTTAGAGTAGTCTGTGACAGAAAATAATACTAAAAGGTACAGAAAAGGGCCAATGGAAGTGTGTTACGCAAAAATCTAAGTTTGTTCTGGCATCTGCAACATAGTCTGTACTTATCTGGACTCCTAGTAAAGATGCATTAAAAGCTTTACAATAAATTAGTCTCTTACTGTGTTAATCTGTCCAAATGTATTCAGCGGTTAGTAAATTATCACCTTTGCATCAAGCAAGCTTAACAGGATAAATGCATCTATAAGTTTTATTAATCTTTTTCCTTATTGCTCTCTTACTTTATTTGCCTTGACCAACGATCCTACAGCAACTTGAGTGAGAGAACTTGACTTAATAGGTTTCAGAATTAAATCCATGTTTTCTGTATGCATAGGAATAAATAATAAGTGTGGACAGCATATTGTTGTTGCGCAACACCCCCCCCTCCTTTCTGTCTCTACTCTCTCACTCTCGTACTTCCTCTTCTGAGAGGGGAGATGTGCTACCAGCTCTCCGTCTAACGGGTCCATTGAGTTTCCTAAATCTGCTGGGATTTACCCTGTCCAGAACTGAAGTAAACTCTGTTTAAGCTGGTTTCGAGAAACGATTCGCCTGGTTATCTGACGGCCTACATCCAGGTGTCCCACCCTTCTTCCCCCTGTGAATTAGCCAGACTGAGCAGCCTACAGCCAACTAGTTTCACAGAGCACACCTGTTAACGGTCGCTCGTTCTCTATTTTACAACTTGCATTTGTTATTGAACCAGGTAGGTTTTAGTAACTCGGGCGAGTCCCAAGGATGAGGTTTTAAATATGGGCTACCAGCAACCTAAAAACATTTTCCACTTTTTCCTCTCCAGAATCAAACATCACAGCTATTTTACAACCATCAAAGAACTTTAAGGTGACTCATTAACTGAATGTCCACAACATCTTTAGATTTTCTTTATGCTAAATATTTTATTAGTAAGGCATTTTTGCAAGGGTCAGTACAGCTTAATTCAGTAGCAGAAATAATCAAATAAGTAAAATCAGTCATCTAGTCTATCTTTCCCTACTGCTGATACTGAGTACTAAAAAAGGAACCTTAGAGCGAGACGGACGGAGTTTGACGCCTCGAACCCCAGACCTGGCACGACGACGAAGAAGGTGTTGCAGCAGGAGGAGGAAGTTGATCGACGAAGGCAGGGATCTCTGTAGGTCCGATGAACTTCTTCTCCGCATGGATGGTGAGGTCACACAGGACTTGGTGCTGGCAGGAAAAAAGGCACCAGTTCTTCTTCTTTGTCTTTGCCTTTGTCTTTGTCTTCATCTTTGTCTTTGGGGTCAGAACCCAGCCGATGAGAGAAGTGCGATTCGAAGCCACAGGTTGTGGGGCTGACGGGTTGGTCTCCATGTGCAGGACAGTCTCCGGCTCCGTGGCTCCGACTCTTCTTCAGCTGCAGAGTTCTTTGTCCATCTCGATCTTGGCTCGAAGCTGCCCGGAGGATCCAACGAACGGTTCCTCTTTTGCACCCACCTTATATAGGGTTTATCTGTCTGCTTAGACAGATGATCTCATATCCGTCACTGTCTTAAGAGACATCATGTCATGATGTCTGTGCCAATGTCTCAGGGTTGCTCAACCTCCTATGTCCAAATAAGGTGCTGATCATCTCTGCTCTCCTGTTAGTTCCCCTGTTTCCCTTAGCCTGTCACCTTTCACCTACCATCTACCTCCAACATATCAGTGATGTTTAATTGCAGTTTTATAACCTTTTACACCATTTCAAGTTCAATGTCAAAATCACATTTATATCACATTTATTTTCTTTAGCTTCTCTGATTTAGCATTCATTTATAATTTTATAACCATAACTTATTAATTATTCTTATTATAATCTTAATGTGAGTTATTACAGATGTTTTCTGAAAAGAAACCAAGAATAATCTATTATTCTAATTATTTGATACCAAAGTTACATTTGCTTGTTTTTCTTATAAGTGTTCTCACAAATATAAGTGTAAGTATTATTACAAGTAAATCAATATTAATATAAGTATTTTACTTTGAATCTTATCAAATTACTCAAAATGTTTAGATTTAATTTTTTAAAACTTTCATGCTTTAAAATAGTCTCAGCTATTTTTATAAATCTGCAGGCTGGAAACTTCCTCTTTTTCCAGGAAACCTGCTTTTCCTGTTTAATGACTCTCTCTGACTGACTATGATTTCTTATGATTAGATAGAAAAAAGTAGAATTAAAGCAAAGTTTGCATGAGACAAAAACAACACACACAACCAGATTTATTTTATTGACCCTTAAGTCTACTGTTGGGCCTTGATGTCACTTGAGTGATTCATTTTAAAGATAACTTTATTTATTATTACTGTTAAACTAACTTTATTGACACTTAAGTCTACTGCTGGGCCTTGATGTCACTTGAGTGATTCATTTTAAAGATAACTTTATTTATTATTACTGTTAAACTAAAATCTCCAGCATGGGGAAGTGGGATGAGCTCGGATTTTCTTGACAATATGTGCACATACACTCACCAGCCACTTTATTAGATCGTGTAGCACAACAAGGATCCAAAGCATGTGACCACGTTCACCTCTGAAAGATTCCAAAAAAAATTTGACTGAAGGTATTGGTGTGGCCTAGTTAAAGTCTGACATTTTAATTCTTACTTAGATGCTGTGTCATGACCTTAACCAAACCGTTCAAGCTCAAATACTCTCCCATTGGGTAGCTTCTTTATGTAATCAGTTAATAACTGCATTTTTTATTTACTAGGATTAGTTTGTTTGGTAAAATCAAATATTATTTTTGGCAAAAAAAAGGCAAAAAAAAAAAAAAAAAGTCCCACAGCATTTGAACACTATAGGAAGTCAGTGCAAACCCTAATATACGATTATATTAGAATAATCGTATATTATCCTATTACATTCTGTACAATGTTACAGAACATAATATTTAACTGCGTGTTCTCAATATAGTTATAATTTTTTTTTTACTCATGCCATCAAGGCAGCAAAAAGAAAAATGCTGCAGAAGGTTTTGGAATAAAGTTTATTTACTGAAATATCTATAATTATCTGCCTCAGGGATTTGCATCCTTTGCAATACAAAGAGCCATTTTTGCCCTCAATCCTGCTAAAAACAACTGACGGGAATATGGAGATGTTCTGAGCGTTGCATCCCTGGCTGTGCAACAAAGCTGTGATGGATGTCGTGTTTCCTCTGGAGGTTTTTTGTTTATGACAGTCACTATCCATTTCAGTGCATATCGGCGTTGCACAGTGTGCTGTTATGCAATGGGCATGTTGTCTTGCACAGAATTGATTTATGCACCTTCCTGTAATGGAATTTTTTTCGTGTGTTTTGTTTTGTTCGGGGCCCTTGCTCGTTCTCTGCTCTGACCCCAGGTTCTAATGTAGAATGAGATGCTATCCCAGAACATAATGAAGTGCCTGTAACAGCTTGCCAGCCTGAAACGTGTCTGTGCTGACATTTGTTGTGGGTTTTTACTCCCTCTGGCTCAGAAAGCCGCTGTGAGAAAAGGCTCATGTATGCCGGTGTTTGAGAGCAACATTAAACACTGAAGTTGAATTACATTTTTCTTAAAGGAACCTAAAACATTTATGAATAAAAAAAATGAAAACCCTTCTAGCTTACAGACCTCAGCAACAGGCATCACAAATTGTAAATTAGGCTCAATTGAAGCCACTGATTATAGCGACTGGCGGTATTTTCACAGAAAACCTCAGAATGACATGTTCATCTGTAACTGCTCAATGAGTTCTTTAAAGGAGTAATATACCTGCAATCAAATAAAATATCTTAAAAATAATTTCTCTGGTAATTATAATGGTGTTATAAAGGCGTTTAATTTGACGCATTAAATTAAACTCAATGGCGTTCAGACCACTGCACTGAACCCCATTGAAAACCTCACGGTTAGTCCACCAAAAATTTATTTCTGAACTCTTCCTGAGTTAAATCATTCGTATTGTTGTTTTGAACTAACATAAACTTGTTTTCGTTCCATTATTTGAGGTCTGAAAGCACTGCATCGTTTTCTTTATTTTGACCATTTCACATTTCCTGCTAATAAATCCAAAATTTTTGCTTGGAATATCTGGGACAAGTTGTCAATAGTTCATAGGCTAAAAGAACAATGTTAATTTTACTCAAACGTGTACCTATAAAAAGTAAAATCAGAGAAACTGATCATTTTAAGTCTCTTAATTTTTTCTAGAGCTATATATAGCATTTTTATATCAAGTGAAGGTAATAGCTACTTGAATGAGCTATAGCTGATGCCTGATTATGCCCCTTTAAAAACAAAACCCCCAGTATGTCCACCGTTTACTAACCAAATTACACTTCTACCACACATACTTAGCTTATGGATCTCTTGTATTTCACCCGAAGCCGGACAGTCGACGGTTCGTGGTTGCGGGACATTTGTATTCACACATGACGCAGAACACCTGGGGACACAACTCCTGCTTCAGTTTACGTCATTCCCTAAGCATGATGGGTAATAAAACGATCATGGAGAGAGCGCCACATCGTTCTACAGACAGCCTCACCCGGGGTCAATGACTTTGCAACTTACAACCAGGAGTTTTTAGCCATTTAACAACTTTTATTTGTATTTTGTGAAGAGTTGTTCAGTTGTACATAATTCCTCACTCCAGCTTGTAGTGCAGGTTGGTTGCACTGGCCACTTTTCAAATGGAAAAAGACAAAATAATGTACTGGACCACACTGACCTGTGCTGCACTGTTAAATAGAAATGAGAAACTGCAACTCCATGTTGGAGATTGTATATAAACACGGTTTTAATCTATCCTCAAATTTAACAAATTAAAATTTCAAACAAAAATTTCAAAAATGCCAGACCAGCACTGTGTTCTCAGAGTTCTTTGTTTTAACATACTCTGGCTGCCAGCACACACACACAACTAATAATATCCAGAGCCGGCTGCCACAAGAGAAACAGCGTGGGAAGATGTCACTTGAGTATCATTACTCGTTGGAATTAGTTCAAGAGCGCAGCAGTGATGAATCTTTCCAGCCTTATTCCCTGCATCTCAATCCTTGAAGCCCAAAATGCAACACTGTTTCATTAGTTTGTCCTGTGCAGCCATCAGCCTTGTTGTTGCATGAGAAACAGGAAACCCTCTATTCCCTCTGAACACAAACACCCAAAACAAAACGACGTGAGCTCTTGGAGAATCGGCTGATGGAGATGTCAATCTGTTCAGCTCTACACTTGATATGGACTGAATGCAGATGAGCCAATGACAAATTGCTTTTTGTAAGAAGGTCCAGCTGCAGATAAAAGCCTCCAGTTCACTCCAAAGCAGCAAGAAGGGACTGATTTATTAAGAGGTTAGGGTACGTCTTTGCATCGACAGGCACTTCATCAGGGTCCAGACTGGCTTTCACGGTCGACCAAAAGGCAGAGGTGATTGGCAGCCTCTCTGTTCAAGGTCTTTGAATTGTCTGTGGTTGCAAGGTTGTGTTATTGACATTTAAAACAGAGCAAGTCATCTGCGTGAAAAGGGTGATCTGGTAATAGCCAATCTTACACAGGTAAAAGGATAAAAGGAACTCAAACTTAATGTGCCAATATTTTGCGGAAAAAGGATTAATGTTCACCCGTCATCACTCTCATCACTTTGAATAATATGCCCTATAAGGCTTTGTAGTAAGTAGGGTTCCAGTAAACCTTAAGGTCCAAATTATTTAGTTTTGCAGTCCAGAATGACCAAGAATTCCCTGTTCATTTTAATAATAATAAATAAAAGGTTTTTTTGGTTGATATTTCTAACAAGATAAAACCTGAGTTAATGGAGGTGGACAGACGGATGAATGATCGATAATTGGCTGGATGGCCAGGTATTTATCTTTATGTCATTAAGATAATCGCTTAGTTTTATTTTTTAATTTTTTTACCTTGCCAATGAATCCTAGTCCACCAAGTCAACATGCTGCCCTTACCTGAAGGTGGCAGCAGTTTTAAAAGCAGCTTAGGTCCAATGTTCCCTCTCTATGAGATTTCCTTTCAAGAACTTAAATGGCCTCTACATCTTCATTTGCAGAGTTTGGTGCTTTTATTGCCTATTGCATCCGTGCATTGCACTATTACTCAAAACATGTTAGAGGTTCAAACAGAACATCAGCACCTACAGTGTGAAAAGGGACAATATTCATTATGACTTAAATAATCCTTTGATGGAGGCTTGGCTGAGTGATGAAGGAAAGGATTCCAGTAATTATTCACTTTTGTTAAATAATTGGTGAATAAATGTAATGACCCTTTCAGTGAGTTGTTTTTGATGAGTAATTCATTAACATTCATCTGTATTTCCCCCAAAGCATGGTTTTATGATGAAGAAATATTAGTGATACTTAAGCAAAGAAATCATTTACGTTCCTGATATGATGTAATTTCATCAGTTTGAAGAAATAATGAATAAAATAAACCAAGAACCCTTAATCTTTCATTTCTAGGTACTTTAAATGTGACCCATTAGGCTTCTTTGAATAGGTTAGGCTAGGTCTATGAGCTTCACGAAACATTTTCTTGCTTTAAATACTTCTTAGGTGATGAGTTTTTATTCTCATCAATTCTGCCTATTTTTAGTTTCTTTCAGAATTAGCTGTTTTAGAATGTCTTGCCACTTTAACTCCAAAAAGCTGCTGTTGGCCTTTTACACATTTACGTAAAAATGGCTGCAAACAGATGCACAGTTATCATCTTTGAACAGCAGAAGTGGAGCCTCCTGCACAACCAACAAGTAGTTTGTGGATGGTAAGTCAACAACAAAACACTTGTCTTTTCCTTTCTGAATTGTGGTGCTACACTGAGAAGGTTTTTGAAACGTGAACCTATCGCTAAAAACAGCTGAGTGGTTTTTATTTAAGCGCTTGGATGGATTTTAGAAGCAGTAGAAACTAAAATGGAAGTAAAATAAACTTACAAAATGTAAATTTAGCAAATTATGTCTTCTTTAGATTGGCTTTTATGTAATTTACATGTTACTTTCCTGAACATACTAGGTATTTCCAGCTTAGAACTTAATGTGTAGTTTCTGGAATTTCCTTCCTTACTTATTAAAATGTTTAGAAACTGAGGAGTAAACTCCACATTTTATGTGTTAGAAAACAACTTTAAAGTAAAGCAAAGAGAAGAGTCCATTCAACGTCTGGGACAGTACCTTCTTCTTCCTGATAAGTTTTGGAAAGTGGCTTCTTAGGCAGGAACTGAGTCATCAGTTAAGGAAAAACCACTAAGTCAAAAAACAATTAAAGCCGGCTTAGTGACACTTGGTGCCTGCAGGGCAATTTTGGCTGACAAACTAAAAAAGAAGCACGGACGAGGTAAAAGAAAATAAAAATCTCATTCTTTTAGATTTGTAAATCCATATTTCCCTGCTGAAAATTTCCAGCTAAACGATTGACTGGGATTTGAAGAAGAGGTGGTTTTGTGAAGAAGTGACGACAGAGACGAGACATCAAAACCGAGTTTTCTTCCCACCTTTAATAAGTCTCCCTCCTGCTGTGAGTCTTGGGGTAACACTGTGGGAAAAAAAGCATTTTGAAACCTACACAAAACTTACATCTTTGCACACAGAAAGAGGATATTAGTGCTCTGTTGTTAATGGAAGAATGTGGATGATGACGAACAAAGGGGAAATAATGATCATCATTAATGTGCTTTGGGGAGGGGGCCGAGTCGATGAGAATGCTTGTCAGTCCCCTCTTTAGAGTCACTGAAGAGTGATGCGTCTCTCAGTAGACTGTTATTAATGTTCCATCAGGGGCCTCTGCAAAGCTACTGCAACGAATAATAAGTTTAATGATGTTTGTTCTCTCTGATGACAGAGATTACACGTCTACAGTCTGAAGAACCCATCCATCCATCCATCCATTGTCTGTTCACCCTTGTCCCTAATGGGGTCGGGAGGGTCGCTGGTGCCCATCTCCAGCTACGTTCCAGGCGGGAGGCGGGGTACGCCCTGGACAGGTCGCCAGTCTGTCGCAGGGCAACACAGAGACATACAGGACAAACAACCATTCACACACACACACACACCTAGGGAGAATTTAGATAGACCAATTAACCTAACAGTCATGTCTTCGGACTGTGGGAGGAAGCCGGAGTACCCGGAGAGAACCCACGCATACACAGGGAGAACATGCAAACTCCATGCAGAAAGACCCCGGCCGGGAATCGAACCCAGGACCTTCTTGCTGCAAGGCAACAGTGCTACCAACTGCGCCACTGTGCAGCCCCAGTCTGAAGAACCACTTAGTATTAAACCAGAACTCTGCTGCAGCCACCAAACCACTTATACTGCATACCCCATCATTTTGTTATTCACAGTAGTCATTGGAAATATATCTCATGTTATAATATTTCTGTCAAAAATAGATTTTTCCACCTTGAATAATTATAGATAATTGTGGCAGTTTCTTCACTGTTTTAAATAACAAGACAATGAAATTAGGTTTTTCTTATTCCTTCCAATGCCTCGAATTTTAAGCAACATGACCTTTTTAATATGCTCTGCCACTCCACAGCCTAACGGTGGTCCAGTAGGCTATGGAAAGGTACAATTGACAGATTGTCACAATACACCTCAGTGTTACAGGAAACTTTTATTGGAAGTGCTTTTTGAATGGTAATGAGTCTGAACCCCAACCGCCTGCTTGAATCTACATCCCAGAGATGCTGATGAAACGATAATAGCTTTTGATTATCAAGTCTTCCTTTTACTCTTGTAAAGTATTCCTATTGCTTGAACTTTTTTTTTTTTTTAACACATTACAACAGTATATATCAAAAACAATACAAGGTTTTCTTCTCTTTTTTTGTGTCTACCTTGGGTTGGTCTGTTATAAGTCCCAAATAAAATATGTTGGAGCGTTGCTTCGGGTGGAGTGTTGCTCATTCCCAACACTGTGATGTTGGGAATATTTTTCAGATGTCTTACATAAGCACCCTTAACTGCTCCTGGTTAAGGGTTCAGCAGTACTAACTTCCATGCCAGAGCAGTTATCTGGGGTAAATTTCTAGCAGAGTGCTCCCTTATGCCACAGGCAGAAAATTTGTTAGGGTTACTGGAAAAGGATCCTGAAAAGTAAATCCATCTTGCGCTTCATCCTACTTTTGGAACATGAATCCAGCTCATCATCAGTAGAAATAGGTTAAATCTGAAGCAAAGCAGCGTCCACATGTCTGATTTTATGCTAAATGCCCCACTTAGTCACAATTTCTGAAACAACTGAATATCCCAGCTGTAGCTTATTCATTTACATCACTTCTACTCCCTTAGTCAGCATCTCTGCTGCTGATTTGTTATCTACTTCCACATTAGCAGCAAGTGGTAATTTGAAAACTAATGAGCTGTCTGTTTTTAGTGGGAACAATGAAAACATTACTCTTAGGCAGCCCCCAGTGGTGCCACTGAATGATGATAGCCACATTATAATTATTTTCTCTATTGTCCTGGAGCCTGATCACGTGTGGGTTTTGTGCTTTTAAGGAAGGAAAATGACAAAAAACAGGCAGGGAAAAAAACCCATCAGTGCAACTTTATGTGCATTTGTTACACTGTATTTTCCATGGAGGCCACAATGATGGTTGCATTAATTGTTTGATCTGAATAATTGTAGTTTCAGCTTCTCAACGGCTGTTTTGATTATTTTTGCACAAGATACATCAGCTATTCATACTTTGATGGAAGACATTTTGAGATAAACAAGAAGTTTTATCAAATATCTGAACTTTCTGTTATTAAATGTACCAATATGCGTCTAATGCATCCACTCATGATTGATTACGGCTATATTAATTGTAAAAATCATCATTCATTGAATGCACAGGTGATTTATGATGCGGAGCTCCCATTGGTAAATGTGTGAGACTTTTGGTTTGTAAATTTCAACAGATGGTGAGGGAGATGTTGTGTTGCAAGACCAGAGCTATTCAAGTGAATACTGCATCAAATTCATATTCTAAAGGTATTCTGTTGAGTATTTCAACAATCAAGTGCTATGTACTTCAGCTGACAATGGCTCTTCACTCACTGCTAATCTTGTATGCCTGCTGGTACTCTACGGTTCACATTTTAGAAAGTGTGTGACCTTTGTCTTGCCCCGTTTTGCACAATATTGTGCTGGATAGTTGGGTTCCAGTTTTTTTCTAAGCTCCCAGCTGAGAAAGCTGCAGTCATAGTCAGTAAAACGCTGTGGGAGGTCTTTGGACAGAGACAGAACCAACCAATCTCTTCTTCTTATTCAACATCAGATTGTGGGGGTCTTCTTTGGCTCACCCTCCAGGTCATTCTGGGAGATTTTAAGGCACGCATAACAAAGGAATAAAGTGTACCCTGACTACTATTTTTCTGCCTATTCACAGATTTTTCTTTTTTTTGTGTGTGTGTGGAGCATATCTAAAATAAATTTTTAAAAAAAGTAGCTTGGGAAGGTGAAATACCCAGGCATAATGCTACTTGACATGCTATTGGCTGGCGTTTGCGAAACAATCACCGCAGGAGCACCTTTAATTTCCCTTGGCGCTAATCAGCTGTACTCCCAAGGCTGAAGATGATGGCTTCTGCAGTAGTGCTAATGTGGTTTCTATTAATACACATTAAGGTATATTTATTATTAGAAGTATAACCACACGCAATTAGAGTTTTTCGTAACGTTTTAAAGAAAAACAAACTGCATTCCTGGAATGGCTGCTTTGCAAACGCCAACCAAGAGCGAGTCAAATAGCGTTGCTCTGATTTCAGCTTCCCAAGCTGCATTTTTTGAAATATGCTCTTAGAAAAGGAAACCCATGAATGAGCAGACTTTTGACAAATAATCTGAAGTTATGTTCCACAGAAAAGTCAGAGAATAGATGAATTGGCCACAACATGAATTTTCTGCAACATTTTGCGCAGGAAATTCATATAAGAATGTCCATCATATTCCTCCGGTGTAAACACAGTCATCTTCACATCATTAACAGCAGCTGAGGGTCACCAATGAGCTAGTATCTCTTGAAAGATATTGGCATTAAATTCCTATGGATATGGACACATTTCCAGGGCCAGTTCTGTATTGTTACATGCAAACTCTTGCATGGGAGTGGAAATATGTCATACTTTATCAGTACAGACCCTTTGCACAACAGGCCTCTAATTAGGGGGTACTGGGCAAAGTTTACTCAGGGAATGGTTTGTTTGATATGAAAACGAGTCCTGTCAAATTTTCGTTAGAATTTTTTTTAAAAAAGGACTAGTATCTCAAAATGTAAAAGCATGGAGTGCTGTACACACAAATATATTTTTCAAAAATGAGGCAAGGTGAAGCTGCATAGTTGTAGGCACTCATTTTTTTTTTTGCGAAACTGGAAAATAAGACACATGTCAAAGTGTGTGAAGCATTGTTCTGAAAGTGAGTTACAATCCATGTTTGTTGATCATTTGTTTGGGTAGTGAGTGTGGATGTGTGCATACCTGCAAGAAGAATAAAGTGAAGTCCTTGAATACTGCACTTTATTCATATTAGATATTCATTAGGTTTGATGGGCAGCTACAACTCTTCAGGTTAGGCCACATTTCTAAAAATCTACTGCAAATGTGAGATTGAATAACTAGGAAGAAAAACAATGAAAAGAAAATAAACTGTCTTTCATAATGCATTACAAAGATACACTTATATAGTTGTACAACTACATTAAAATGTCATTGCAGTTGTATGTAGTGGCTGCAGGCAAGTAACATATATTGTAATGGAGGACATGTTAAAGAAATATTTTCCATCTGAGAACATAAAGGACTCGGATTCAACCGAGAACCATTTTTAACTCAAACTTCAGATGAGATGTCAAAATGAGAAATGTCCTCCATCAGCTTTAGAGATGAGTTTCAGAAAGATTATTCTGCTCACAAAGGCAAGTTTGAATTTCATTTTTATCTAATTGAACAGTGGAATACCAAACAGAGTACTTAATCATGTGAAATTGAATGTGTTCATGATCGTCAGTCCAGTTTTGGTGAGAAGCTTCTTTGCTTATTCCGTTGGATTTAGGAGGAAAAGAATCAGCCAGAATCAAATGCACCTTATTAACTAATCAGGAACTTTTTTGGTTAGTAGGAAACGAGAACATATTTATGCCAACTTGTTTAACCAGTTCTGGATCCCTTTAAGGAATTTATTTAAAACTGTAACTGTAATCATCATCACATGAGAATTTATACTGATTTGCACATAGCAGCATTTACATACGCTTTCTGATTACTGGCATGTTTTAGGTAGTTTCTAGGAATTCAGTGTCTTTTGCAAATCTTTTGTATTCAATACTTATTCACTGTTATGTTTTACTTTGGGTTGATGCTGAGTGAATCAAATATGTGTTCAGTGTTTATTTTATGCACCGTTTGTCCCATGAGTGTTAACAGGAAAATTATTCTATAGGAATTATGGCAATGAACAACAAATCTGAAACAGGGGTGGGCATTTAATGCATCATTTATGGTTATAATGTTTTTAAATTAGTGTTTAAAAACCCACAAAATGGTCCATATAGTTGAGATTGTTAGTTTTACTCTTTTCTCCACTATTTGTTCAATGATTAAATCTGATTAAATGCCGTTATTGTGTGCAGTTTAATGATACAAATCACATTTCTTTATACAAATGGTGTCAAATATTACTAATGGACATGATTTTCAAGATCAGTATCTATGTTTGTAGGACTCTGACTGTCATGCAGTTACAGTAATACGGTTACCTACAAGCAAAAGTAAACAATTCTCATCACTTTTACTGTTGGCACAATGTCACCACAAAATATTGTGATAAAATGACATTTCCATATTCCCCACCAGAAACACAAACATGTAATGGTTTTTGTAAGCTGTTCATTTCAGTCCCTGAACAAATTTTATTAAAAAAAAAAATCTTTTTACAAATCTCCCAGTGGTTTATTTAAATCCAATCAGCCGGAATATGGCTTTGTGTGAGCCTGACAAACAGACGGCTTTTATAAACCGAGTAAAAACAAGATACATTCATACAAATGGAGAAACAAGTTTAAATTATTATCCCTGAATTATTCATGATTTACAACACCTCGCCGATCTCTCCCTACCAGCGGGGAAACATGGAGCTTGAATCAAGCAGAGCCGCCGCCGTTGTTTCAGCTCTTAGTTTAAAGGTTGAGCGCCTGGCAGCTCAGACATCACCGTTCGTCCTCTGAATCTCTGCCTCGCCATTAGGAGTCAAACTTTTCTCAAAACTTTTATCATTTGCAGCTTAATGTGAAGCAGTGTTTACTTTTGGGTAATTTGTTGCGCAAAGAATGCCACTGACTTGCAAAGCAAACATGTACAATACACAGAGCCTGTTTGCTGACTTTTTATTTAAATAGAAGTGATCAAAGTGCGGCACAGCCATATGAAGCTAAAGGATGCAGATGGAATATCGATGATGGCCTGGCAGATGGGTCTTAACTTGTGATATAGTGAAGGAAAGACACACAAAAATAAAGAAAAACATGCATCCAGACAGCCAAACTGAAACAAACAATAATCTCCATCTCTGCGCCTGCTGTTGCTTTTCTCTTCATTTCGTTTAGGGGTCTAAATGCTTTGGTCGAGCAGATTGGGGGCCACAGCTGGTGCTCCCCTGCACTACACATAGGGCCATTGGAGACGGACGTTTAAGCCTAATATATGCGGGCACACAGAAAGGAATCAGGAGTCACACTGGGGATAAAGACAGGGAGGGACGCGGCTGAATGAATTTCCTCTGCTTCATTCAGGAATCGTATTTCAGCAAGCAGGCGGTGAAACCGCATGATTGCCTGCTTCTCGAAACGCTCCAGATAGAATGCAATATAGTTTCATAGTTTCAGCAAAACTACATTGAAATTCTACTATTTTCTGACTAAATATACATTTGATTTGAGATTTTCCACTGAATTTTTTCCCACCTTTTTGAGGCCATTTAAACTTCAACCTCTCATTAATTAAGAGAGTTCTGTTAATACACAAGTATTGAACAAGCATCTAGTCTTATAAAGAGTTTTCAGGAATGCTCACATTAGCATAATATGTAGTTTGCCATTATTATTTTTTGCACAAGGAAGAGAATATGCAAATAAACTAATTTGTGGGGGTTTTTTAAAGCAGAAAACCATCACATTAACGCTCAGTTTGTGCATCATTTGTGCCAAACCAAGCAGGGGAAACACATGCTATTAATTCATTGCATGACTAAACATCAACTAATAAACCAGAACCTTCATCCCTTCAGAAGTATCAGGGATAATATATCACATCAACATAAGACAATGTAAAATGACAAAAAAGAGGAAAATCATACCTGGATTTCAAATTGTACCAACTTAAAACTTTCCACATTCTTCTTTGCAAAATAGCTCATGCTCATATTAGATTTAGAGTCAGATTTTTACCCAGATTTCACTCTGGACATTGACTAAGCTGTTCCAACACAGTTTAATTCAAACTGTTCCAGTGTAGCTTTAGCTGAATGTTCATGGTTGATGTTCCAAATCTTTAAATATTCCAGGTTGTGTGCAAAACAAGGAATTTGACTTTGGTTTCAGGAGTTCACTAGCAAACCAGCCAATCCAAGCATGCTATTTATTTTCTTGCTGATAATTAGGTGTACTCCCAGATGTGACCATCTGCTGTTGCGCTACAGTAGTTTAAACTATGTGAACTAATGCATATTAAGGCATATTTGGTGTTTAAGCAAGTTCCGGTCAAAGTGGAGGAGTTTTGTTCAAAAATGAGAAAAAATGGAAGGAAGGATCAATAGGTGGATTGGTGCGGCGTCTGCAACAATAAAGAGAAAACTGAGTTAAAAGGTGGAGATTTAACTGCTGCTCTACATTCCTTCCCTCTATGGCAGCATGTTTTGGGTACAAGATTTCAGATACAAGTGGATGAAATATAGATTCTCCACAGGCTGTTAAATCATTACAAGCCTGACGTGACAGAGGGTGTAATTTTCTTTAATCATGGCTGTCTACAAGGATGTAAATTTACCAAGTAACAGATACACAAAAGCATAGAAATATCAATATTCCAAGAAAACAAAAAAATAATTCTGTGAATGTTATTAAATTGAATTTATCCAGTTAGTATGAGACCACCATATTCCGTCTACATTTTGTTTTTCAAGGTGCTCTTGGCATGCTTATCAGAAGTGAAGAAGCAACACCTTCCTAATGAGCAAAGTCCCGGAGTGAGCCGGCCTTTGCAGATGAAATGCCTATGCTAAATGTTCAAGTGAAATCACACCTTTTATGGTGTGTGTGACCAGCTGGCATCCTCCTACTATGCTGCAATTTCTCCAAAGCCTTCTAGACCTGAATCAGGTGAACACTCACGCGCACACGCCCGCTTTCTGTCCATTGCAGCTAATGAAGTAAAGCACCTTTTCCTTCTTTTATCCAGTCAAAGCCCAGCTGACTCTCCATCCGGTAAAGGGGCCAGTAAATGTTAATCAGGTAATCAATGCTGTAAAGCTGATGGATGTGGGAGGAAACAACAGGTTAAACCGAACACAGCAGGAAGTTTTAGTGAGAAAAAAGTAGCTTGAAGCCTGGGATTTACCCAGGATGCCCTACCAAAACAAGAGCCTCTTCAATGCTTCAACACACCTGGTTTAAGTTACTGAGCATTTACCAGGGTGTTGCAGAAAACAAGAAGATGCTTTTGTCAAGCCAAGGAGATTTTTCATTTTAAACATGTTTGTTTGGAAACCACACATGTAAAAGTAGATTAGATCAAACCATACCAGATGAGTTGACTGCTTTGGTCAAAACCAAGAGAAATGTAACAAAAATTTGAGTTTATAAGAAAGTGAGGTTAATTAAGTTTTAATTACGGTGAAAAACACTAGTCTATGTTGACAATAAACCTCCATGACTCAAGAAAAAGAAAATACAATACTTGATGTCAGCATATGTGAGTTTTTGGTATCTGATTGATTTGTAATCTACACAGTTTCCTCTTTAGTTCATAGACCAAGTGTTACATTTCATTTAAACTCAGAAGTCAGGATTTCCTACTTCTGTTTCTTAAGCAAAATAAAGTAATTGTTTAGTTGTGATCTGTGTTCACTGCCCAGATGTGCTGTTCTTTCTGTCATGTGTAGCTCATAGATGATCTGATCTGGTTTTCCAGTTTGCACCTAAATCACAACTAAGTTGAGTACGAAATCGTTCCCAGATCTGGCTTCTAGCTTCACATATAAATCGATTACAGAATGGTTTTGTTGTACAGTTGACCATCGCCTAATCAAGGTTGAGCATTGGCAGATATTTGTGGAATGTGATTCCAAATTTTTCATAAAAAATCCACCTTGTTTGGGAAGCTGAAATGCGTAAGCCCAATGCTTCTTGAGTTTCTATTTGCAGCCAATCCAGGAGCTCCTTTAATTTTCCTTGCTTCTGATTGGATTCTGTAGTTGTGCCAAGATGGTTTTCACAGTCCATAAACATGCATATTAAGGTATATTTGTTGTTTGAACTTTTAAAATAGTAATGATGATTATGTCACACTGAGTTTTATAAGTTTTCATTTAATCTTCATTGTATCTTACTGTTTTTTTAGTTTCTTTTTCTATATTTTGTGCATCTTCCTGTTATGCTTTTGATTTTAGGTTTATATCATCTTTTTTTGGTAGCCTTTGTACCCTGGAGCACATTTAGGTATTAAAATGATCTGTCAATTCAACATGTCTGTTTCTTCCACCAAGGAAAGCCTTCCGAGTTTTAAAATGTTTTTTATTATTACTGCTTTAATGTTTTAATTACAAAGTTTAAAGACAAAGACCTGACATTGGAGCAAAATTTCTGTTATGAATCTAAAACATTGACAAAAATGTCACTTTCTAATAAAATTCTTATTGAAGTCACTAACAAATAGCCAGTGATGAAAAGATCGATTTTAAATTACAGTTTTCTCTCTCTCAGACAAATTGACACAACATGCAGTTCACCTGCCAATTTTTTTTGGTATTGTAAATTGTGAATTATGTCTTCAAGGAACAGGAGAAGAAGAACCGTTGCCTTTTACTTTATCACTCAGGATTGCCATGTCTGATGACCAGAAATCTAAACCAGGATGCCATTAAGTTTCTGGATAAATTGGAGATTACAAAACAAAATCAAAATCAAAACAGGAAGCGACACAAAAGGACCAGAGTGAACTGGAAGGGGCACAGTTTATGTTCAAGTGGCAGCTGTATATCAGACTGGCAGCATCTTTTGCTGCAACTCAGAACAATAAGAGAGGAATATAAATATATTCACACCGGTTTAAGTTGTGCTGTCATTTTTGTTATTGCTAGTTTCAGCCTCTGCATCAGCACCATGGCCTTCTGGATCATCAGAGTCAGATCCGGGCTCAAACATCTGGGACATCTTCTGACAAAGCTATAAGCTCAAGTGAAAATTGCTTTTGACTAAATGAAAATGTTCATGAATCCAAGTCATATTCTGTAAAAATGTTGCTCATCCACCCAACAAATCACTCTGGAACCCTGATAATCATGTCAGCCTTCTTTATTTTACAATCTGTGCTTTGCTGTCTGCACCCTAACTGAAATCTGAAGACTAAAGTTCACTACACAAAAATGCTTTCTTAAAAAACATATTTTGCTGAAAAGTTGCACTGAACTTTTATATTTTTATTATCATCCTATTTCATTAATTATTGAACCATTGTTAGAGTTGAAATACACCCTTGGCCATTTATATAAAACCTAAGGTTAGATGCCCAGAGCTCATTCTCATAATGTATAAATGTGATTTGCTTTGCTCATCTAGAAATTTTAATGTTATCTTTGATGTTTTTGTATTTGTGCCTTAGGAAAAAACAAGAGTTAGGCTGTTTGTACCACAAAAGCACAAGGAAGTCTTTAGGAGTATTTCTCCTCTACACCACGCAAACTAATAAAAGCTTGAACGTGTAAAGTCATTATACTAGTGATATTTCCCCCCCGCCTAAGCTTACTTTGAAGTCAGCTGTAAAAATTGCTTTAATCTGCTCAGATTTGGGCAAAATATGTTTTTCTTTGAGAAATAGCTATCAAACGGGGGGTATAGGAACCTTTGAAGCTCCACAGACTGATATGTTATATGTAAAAAGGATTTTTTTTAACGCTCTTTTTAATCTTTTGTTTTCAGTTTGCAAAAGCTTCAAAGGGAGATTTTTCTTTTACTAATAGCCATTCAGATCAATGAGAGTTCAGAAGACCCAGCTGCACAGAAATGGCAGGTTTGACAGGCAGACGAAGACGAGAAGAAGAAGGCGATTGTAGTTTTGAACATTTGACAGAATGAACTTACAGATTCATCAAAACATCTGAGTATTAAGAGACATCATTATCCTCATACTTTTAAGAAATGTTATTTTTTTTCTTCACATTTGAAGAAAGAAAAGATAATAATGGCACAAGAAGATCTTTGGGTCACCAAGGAGTGACTACACAGCATAGAAAGTGGGCCAGAAATTGGATCAGCATGAAGTCTATCTGTCATGCATCTTGTATATGAATGCCTAATGAAATATTCAAAAGCAGAGATGTTGCAAAATGACGATGCCATAATATTTTGAGAGCACGTTTAATGTTTATTAGGGGAAATGTAGCAAAAACTGCTTGAGCTACAGAATCTTGTCAGTCACAAAATTCAAGCAGAATCTCTGGAACGTTTGAATAGAAAAATTGGTTTCTGAATCAAAATGTGACCCTAAAAACCAGGATGGATTGGCTTGACACTGAAAGATTTGCATTTCTACAAGATAAACAATAATTTCATCTTTTATGGAAATTTAGAATACGCCACAGGTCTAATTTGACTTTTAATAACATTTAAATTATTTTTTTTGACACTGTTTAATTTGAAAACCCTACATGTATAGTTACAAAAAGTAGAATATAGTATTGTGCCATGATATGTTTTTACATTTTCATTGTGTACCCAAACTATAATGAAATGACACACAACATTAGGTAATAAGAAAAACGATTGTCAGGAGAACTCAGATTTAAGTAACAGCCGAAGACACTTTCCCTGATTGAAGCTGCCACCAACACCTATTAGTAGAAAAACTCACACACTAATTTAAGGTGACAGCAGCTTTCCCAGGGGAAGAAGGTGAAAGTGGTTTCTACATATAAGTAACAGTGGGAATAAGCGGTCTCTCGTGGGCTGTTGAACTTGGTATATTTAGTTTGTTCAAAAAATAAGCATTCACATCTACAGTGTCACCTAAAATTATACTAATATGTGTTTAAGTACAACTTCTTTCTGTGAGGCTTCAGTTTTATACTCTTGTAATTCAGACTCTTACATTATTATCAAGAAACAGGACTAAAAACACTTTGTCCAATATAGTTACACATATAGTTTGTCCCAAAGTATTCAGACCTTTTATACATTTTGTCAAGTTTGCACAAACCACAATGTATTTGGGGTATTAAGTGAAAAACAATAAAGTGATTCACACTTGTAAAGTAAAAAAAAAAATCAATTTCATAAGACAAATAAGTATTAGACTTATTGCCCTTCACAGTTATCAACTAGTTTGTGTTACATAGCAATAGATACACAAAAGTTTGAGGTTATAACATGACAAAGACCTAAAACGTTCAGTGGATAAGACAACTTTTTTAGAGGTGTTAACATCAAAGTAACAGTATCTATAAAATTTGATAGAATCTCGATACATCTACAGAATGCTGGTTTGAAAACTTGTTTGACAGTTTCATTAGGGGGTTGTGCTTGGATTCATTAACAACACTAGCTCAGCATCCAGACACGAGGCAGATGACAAACGCTGAGTAAGACAGACAAAAAGAAAATTAATGATTAATAGATGTGATGTCAAGGCCAAGCATGAGGAAAAGTTGTTTACCACACTTCATCCTCTTTGGATGCAACTCGCCAGCACTTATTTAAGGCTCTCTCAGGTTGGGGATGCAGTGCGAAGAAATTTGCATTTTAACCAGTAATTTAATCTTGCATTGAGTCTTAAAATCCGAGCGGAGGACTTTGTTTGATGAAGTGGAAGTGGCCTCGCAGTCTGACAGTCGGCAGCATCCCGCACACAGAGGCCCGTTCTTATGACAGGCTCCATTTTTCATAATTCCACCATTTGATTACAAGCGCATCATGATTGATGAAGCACAGGTTGGCTTTAACGTATCACGTCAGGTCTTAAGATGGCGTAGCAGGTTGACATGAAGAAGTGTAGGATGGAGAAACTTGGGAATCAGTACTGCTCTGCAAATTGTACTCGATTTAACGCTTTTTTACACACTGTACATTTGCAAAGCCGTCTTTCATTTCTTTTGTCTCAACGACACCTTGGAGCAAAAACTAGTTCTTGATTAAAACTTGATACTCATTCAATTCAATTCAGTTTATTTATATATCGCACTTTACAAAAGATCGTTTCAGTTTCAGCTGGTCCTAATTATCAAACATTGCTTTAAGCTCAGTTTACGATTCAACGTAAATTAAAAAGTTTGTATACAAATAAACCCAGCAAATTGCTTTCAGTCATTGACTTGCAGCATTCCCTCCTTTTCCTCTTACTGAGTGTGCATTTAGCGACAGTGGAGAGGACAAACTTCCCTTTAACAGGAAGAAACCTCCAGCAGAACCAGAGCCTGGCTCAGTAAAGCAGCCATCTGCCATGACTGGCTGAGGATTCAGGAAGACAGAGCAGATACACAGAAAGAAATGGATGACGTAGGATTATTTTCAATGTTTATGAAATTAAAAGGTTAATAGCAGGAGAAGGAGAATGATTAGTTCATGGCAGCATTATGTTAGCTGATGCCCTCCTCCACAAAAGAACCACATCCAAAATACAACACCAGAAGAGGGTTAGCTTCTATAAAAACATCAAATTATGCAAATTAGTTATCACCTCATTAAGCCATTTTATTCTTAGTGTTCTAGACTTTAGTAGGACCTGAAGACTGGACTCTCTAATATCAAAGATCTTGCTTTTTTATGTTTGGAGGTACAGCCAATCAGCAACAAGGAATATTAATTGCACTTCTGGATTGGCTGATTTGCAAAGACCAGCCAATAGCGTGTCAAGTACGTATCTCAACTTCCCAAGCTGCATTTTTCCAAAAAAATTCAGAAACACTATGAAAAAAAAGATATGAATAGGCAGGAAAACCAGAAGATAAACAGCCTTTTGGCTAATTCTGGCAATTACAAAAATGTCAATTAGTGTGCATTGTACCAAATAAATAAGATTTAAAATAGGCAGTGTTCTTTTATGTGCTGGGAAAAACATATGAAAATCAGCTTGTTGAATAAATCTGGTGAGTGTTATCATGGTATTTAATATGCACTTTTCACTTTTAAAATAAATAGCTTTCAAGTCTGAAGCCAGTTATTCTTTCCTCTTCCCCATCAACTGGTGGCAAACGTGGTTGCAATTCATGCTCTGCCATCTATTTTTCAGATGAAACCATAGTTAGCTCTTCTTTTGTAAAATGACCCTTACTCAAATGATTTTGGCAGATTCTTAATGGCCTTACAGAATCTGTTTTCATAGACATGCCTCTCATGTGTGAGTGGGTGGTTTTTAGCTTTTTTTTTTTTCCCTAATACAACCAAGGCTGTAGAGTCAAAAGCCTGCTCTAACCATGACAAAGGGGGAAAAAAGGATGCTGAAAGCTTGAGTTTTTAAATAATTTTTAACCTCATCCAACAGCGGAGAGAGCGTTTCTGACAGGCAGGAGGAAAAAGGAGAACCGGGAATAAATTACCTTGTATGTGCAGAGACAAAGGGTGAGGTATTATTTATTTAAAATACGTGCAGTCACAAAGTCTGACTTCTTCCACAGTTATTTCCTAGTGTTGTGGCCAGTTGGCACAAAGACACAAAGAAAAGCTGGCCTTGCTGTCTAGAAAAAGTCATTTTGACAGAAAAACTCTGGAGTTGTCACCAATAACGGGTCAAAAAGCAGTTATTTGATCCAGGTGCATTTCAGAATCTCATCATGAGTCAGAGTTTTGGTGCTGGATCAAGCAAAAATTATACCCCACTGCCAAAATTATTGTTACTTCTGACAGTTAAAATATCACTTTATTACCTCCTGTGCCAACTTGTAGGTAAAAGACTAGAACAACCATTCAGTTTTGGTTTTATGCAATAGACAAACCCATTTTACAAGTGTGGTGTGTATTTGTATTCTCCCCTCTTTGCTCTGATTCCACTGAATGAAATCCAGTTGCAATTGGAAGTCACCAAATTAGTAACATTTAATTTGATCTCAGAAAAAAAATTGCTGTTGTGTGAAGGGATTAGAAGTTTGTTAGAGAACAAATTCAAGAATCAAGAATGAACACAGCAGAGAGGTTAGGAGAGCATGGTTAGGGTTATAAAACAAACCACAAGCTTAACAATTCAATCCATCATCTGAAAATGGAAGGAAAATGGAACTTTAGCCAAAAGCAAAAATTTAGCCTTTTGCTAATTGCTTCTGGCTAGTCTGAAGGAGCTGCTTGTGGAGTCACTAGGGAGGAGTGCTCTGTGAGGCGGACGCTTGGAAACTGCAGATCTGAGGAGGAGCTGCATCTCGAAGGCGGAGCTCGGTCCCACCCAGGCGTTTTGTACAGCTGAATGGTTGCCACGGGAGATACGACAACGCCAGTGGACTCCAGCTAATTCCTGGGGTCCACTGTGATCATACACACCATAAATGTGACATGGAGAAAGCAATTGCTTAGAAACATAGCAAACATGTGTAAGAAAGTGCTCTGGTCAGATGCGACCAAATTTTTACTTTCAGGCATTTAGCTATTTGTCACACTTGAGCTTTCCTTCCATATCAAACTTATCACATTTCTCTTGTCTATCACAGAAAACACTAGAAATAAAACATCGGAACTTATGAATGATTTCTGATAGGGGTAAAGGTCAAGGTAGGACTACATTGTGCCTAAAAAGATCCCTTTATGTGCAAATTAGTCATTTGAACTGTGGCAAACAGGTCCTTCCAAATACATGGTATTTTAATGCACCACGGCAGGAAAGTAAATTATATTGTTCAAATATAAATATTCACACTTTTTTTCAAATGTACGGATGTCTCCTGTCAAGAGCAGCTCTTCTTTTTCTCTCAACAAGCTAAACGCTGTTTAAAAGTAGACAATGTACCCTGAAAACCACATTCACCTCCTTCAGGTTACAACCTCTTTGGCTGTTAGCACTTATTCCTTTTTTTCTGTCTGTCAGCTCTTTTTATTCCTGTCTAACATCTTCCTTTGCCCCAGCTTTCAGATATTAATGACACCGGGATAATCGTAGCTTTCATGTCTTGGCCTTTGACACTTCTGGGCGTACTCAGGCTGCAAATTTAATCTTCTGTCTCGTCACTTTCATGTCTCATAGAAAATAAATGGAAAATATTTCCGACTCTTGCAAAACATTGAGAGTTTATCTTGCAATAATTCGGAATATTGCAGGTTTTAGAAGCAAAGTGTTTGCAGCTGTTTTAACTTTTTCCCCACAAAAATACATTAAGTCTTGAACCATGCAAGGGTATATCAGTGTCAACAGCATTCAGTCACCCTTGCTGCTCCCGTCAACACACGCTTCTCCTACTGTCATCTTATCATGCATGTTTATCTCCAGTCACAAGGTCTCTCACACGCTCTTTTAAAAAATAAATAAATAAAATGGTGCTCCTATAACCCGTTATTTAATGTCAACTGGCATGAAAAATTTCTGTCCTTTATCACCCCATGCAACAAAATATAGTTTATTTCTCAATCTCTCCAGTCACTCATGATTCCGGTTTGTTATTGAGCCGCCTGGCATCCCTGAAGATACAACAGGAGGGTTTCTGTGGCTTCAGCTAAAGGCTGAGACATCAAAGACTGTCTTGTGGGCATTGCTCGACCTGCTTTTCCATGGGAATAAGAAAGGCCACAGCCTGCCCTTTTAATTCAGTAAAACCTTCAGATGGTTAGCTTCTTACTGTCACTATATTTCCCTTTTCACCTTCTTCCCTTACCTTTTGCAGATGGAATTAAGCTGAATCGGAGTGTAGAAATTTTGAATATTTTGTCATTCCAGGAATAATAAGAGACATGCTGACCAAAGAATGCAGGGGTAATTTTTGTTTAAAGAGGCAATTTTATGTGTTTTCCAAACACATAGTTCCACTTTACAGCACAAACAAGCAACTATGTTTCTGTTAGTTATCAGAAAAATTGCATAAATCAAATATGACTTAAAAGAAATTTGACGTCATACATTAGCACCTTGAAATTGGGCCTCTGTCTCTTTAAAATCTCCTGCTCTTTCTGAAACTCCGCCTTCAGGAAGTCATCACGACAAGGCTCCTCTATTAACCCTTTAACAATGTTTTTACCAGCTTTGAACTCAGGTTCCTTGGCCTTCACATATGCATTTGAACCACACCGAAGCTCACTTAAACCAAACAGAGAACGAGGTTTGAAGGTGGACCGGAGTTTTGGTCAGCATCAGTTCGATTGCACATTCACACCTCCCCAAACAAACTGGTCTTTCTAAAAAAAAAAAAATTAAAAAAATGGAAAGAGTTTGACTAAAGTGGACTAAGCCAAGTTGATGTGAACGCACCTTTGCTTGCACCCTTTTTTCTGAAAAAATGTTTAAAAATCAATTATATTTACCTTTATCACAGTAACGGTACAAACATTTCAGTATACAGTGACATCTCTTATCTCTGCATGAAAAGCTTAGTCTGTAAAATTCAAAACATAAAATTCATGTAACAGATTACAAATGCAAAAATACACTAATAGTCTTTACCTCCTCCCCATGTTGTGCAGATAGAGCACAGTTTGACACATAGCCTCCATTCATGCCTGAATAAAACCTGTCTAGGAGGCACACTATTACTGATGTCGAATTGGGAATGCAGTTTATAGCTCAATAATATAGTCATCACTCATACTGTCACTGACCATCACATGTTCCACATTAGCTCTGCGTTTGACACTGATTTATTCCACCACTCTCACACCAGAGGGGGCAAAAATAAACATCCAGTCAGCATTTGCTGAGCCATATGCCTATTCTTTTACCTGCATTGTATTTTCATCTCGGTTTCATATTTGATGTCACAGGCTTCAACTGTTTTTTCTTCCCTTGTGTTTTTGCTCCTCTCTAAATATTTCCCATCATACATTTCTCGTCTCCCAGGACTCGTTCCTGTTCTGACCTGTGCCGGAACGCCATGCGACAGAGAGCTAACTGCACTGTATCCCTTTATCAACCGCATAGCCCAGGCTTCTGGCTGCACATATCTCCTGCCGAATTCCCATAAATAAACTGTGACAAAGGTCTTCGCCCTGCTACTTTGACCTTTCTGCGAAGAGAAACTATACAGAAAAACAAGTCCCCTTGACACAAGGACGCAATCTAATTTGGTCCAGGGAGGCTGAAACAAGGCTTTCCATTTCAGAGTGCTTTGGAGAAAGTGATTCCAGCTCAACACACCCACGTCAGGTCTGGCACAAACAAGCCCAAAAAGAAATCAATGGCAAAGAGTTTAACAGCTGGACTACAATTGGTCTTATAGTCTGGACTCACTGAGGTCTCTGGGAGTTTTATAAACACAGGCAGAAAACAACAGTAGAAGGAAAAACTTTTAATAAGCTAGAGCTAGATTTACCGTCATTTTTTTTCTTGGATGCATACAAAATAAGACTCAGTCCTACCTTTAAATGAGCTGAAACGAGTCATTTTAGCATATCAAAAAATGTAGTTAGCCTATAATTGTAAACATTGTAAGAAGTGGGGAAAAAAAACTGTTTATCTTGACATTGTAAGATGAACCTGAATCCTATTTCCTCTCCAGTTAAAAGTTTGGAGGTTTCACCAAAAGGACACAATGCAGAACAAAGACTTCGTGAAAACCCAACTTAACGGTAGCGAGTGCAGGTTGGCGAGTGGTGTTTGGGTTTTAATGAAAACTATGTTTAATACTAGTGCTTTTAATCTGACAAATGGGCCTCATCTGAACACATATTCTAACTCTTTGAATGTGACTCTAGTTTAGCTTTCCAAAACTGTATTATCTTTTGATTACTTTAAATCTGTGATGTGAAAAAAAAAAAAAATCGGAAAAAATGTGGGTTTTCCACAAATAATTTAAATTCCTCAGAAAAATGTGCAAATGTAAGAACACTGAACCGTGAAGAGTTGGAGATGCATTGTGTTTGGTTTATCCTCAACTTTGTTTTAGCATCTTACAGTCTGCTTTCAGCCAGACCATGTTAGCATGACACCAGTTGTTTTAAATGTCCTCACCAACATCTACCACATAGACTGTGTCCACGTAGTAGAATGATAAAATTAGGTTTATTTAGTGATCTCTAATGCATGATTAAATATTCATATTTACAAATACGTCACAAAAACACAGGCCATATTGCAATTATTTGACATGTCTGTACTTCTATACCTAATCATAACATTATGTCTGCACTTCTTAAACAATTTCACAATTTAATGACCTTCTGTAACCCTTCTGCTACAGATTATACCTTAGTTTTTAAATATATGAAATAATGTTTGAAAAATCATTGAGCAGCAATAAATGGGCTTGTTACAAACAATCGTTCTTTAAATGCATCGTAAGTTTAGACTGTATTATTCGCTTCATTCTAATATTGCTTACAAAGACAAATAAAAAAGAAAAGAAAATCTTCAAAGCTGGAGCAAAATTTAATCCAGCAGTGTGAGAGATCCCTGGTGTTTTGTCACAAGCTGCAAAGTCTGTTTATCAGAAGTTGGAGACAAAACCCTGGAGGATAATGTTCTTAGCTCGAACATGAGCAATATTGGCCAACAGAGACACTAACATGAGAAGAGGCCAAGGAGTCATTTGATGACTAATCTTCTTACAGCTTCATGCTGACAGAGTAGCAGGCTGACACGTGGTTTCTTTTAGTATCGAGGCCCTGCAACTCATCACTTTCTGTAGAGCACACTGAGAGGAAAATTAGAGCACTGGGAGTGATCAATGCAAATTACCCACAAGGCCTTACGAGAGCAGGGTCCACAGGTGGGTGTCGGAGCTGCGGGGGTGGAGGAGGCAGAGGAAAACGCATCCAGGGGAATAATTAAGTTGCTGCACACAGATCCAATGGTGGAAAATGTTTTTTTTTAAAAAGCTGGGAAATCTCTTTGGAAGCTTGAGAGGGCGCCACTAGAGGGTGCCATCAGATATGGAAGCAATTAGATGGCAATTAGAAGGTTTGCATAATCCTAGCATAATCTATTAAGTTAAATATTTTTATGTTTAAAGACTGATGTGAGCATTTATATTCTCTGACCTTTACCTGGAAATATGGTAAAAGAAGTTCGACATAAACATCTCAAATCTCGTAGGAAAGTATATTGCTGCAAGCTCCAAATATTACCTGGTCAATATAGTGAGTTCAACATATGGAGGATAGTTTTTGTTATCTGATCTAACTCCTGGTACGTGCAGAGGTCAGTGACCAAAGTCGATTACGAATAGTGGAAATCTTCGAATACTCAAGACTCCCTCTATAAATGCCTCAAGCTCCTATTTTAATTTTTCCAACAGCAAATATATCTTAATATTCATTAATAGACAAAGGGAAACAATCTTAGCACTACCACTGAAGCCAACAGCAGCAGTTGTATTTCCACTCTTGGTGGTACAGACAATCATTGGCAAGAAAAATGAATGTCACTCCTGGATTGGCCAATGTTTCCACATAGCAAACAACACAGACATATATTACCCACAAAACAGAACAGCACAAGTCTTAGCATTCAGCATCAAGATACAAATAGTAAAAGCTGAAGGTGTAAAGGAAACTCGGCCGATTGGTCTTCACTGCAGGAGCTTTATACCAACAACCTGAAGGAAGCAGCTGAAAATCTCCAAAGAAAGGATTCATTGCAGATGCCTAGGTATTTCAGCTTTCCACGCCGCAGTTTGTTTCTTATATTTTAGACACGCTTTGCAGAAAAGCTGAAGAATATGCAGATTGTCTGCAATGTTTTGGGAGCTTTGAAAAATCTCAGCTATGGAGATTAGCCTCCATAGCTGAGTAGTAAGGCTGGCTGAGTGGTGGGAAGTTGAGTGTGTTCAATTGATTATTTCAGTGCCATTCACAGTTTTTATTCCTTAGGTGGTGTAACGATGGCGCGTGGACATGCAGGTTGAATTTGGTTGTAGGTTCTTAGAAGGAATTTTCTCGACAGACAAATATTATTTACTGAGTAAGACGATGGAGGGATGAATTTTCCTCTGTAGTAGGAAATCATCAAGGAGATTATCAGCGTATCTGTTGGTGACTTTATGTTTAAGCGCATTTGGGTTATTTAGAAAGCCCTTTTAACAGGCCGAAGTAAAGGTTTCAGAGGGCTCAGTCAAAACCCAAATTAAAAACAACTCAGGAAAAAAGAAAAAGCAATTTATTAACAAACCAAACACCAAACCTCAGTGCCAGTTGGTGTTACAATAAGTGCCACTACCAGGGTTGGGTTAGCTTTCTGCGATTGGTTTATTTGTGTAATAAAAGTGAATGATCAGAGAAAAACAGAATAAAAGTGCAAATGGCATATATATATTTTCTATGACTATGTGTGACAGAATATGGAGATTATAAAATACATTTTCAGCTCCTTTTACTAAAATACCTCCCCTGTAGGTTCAGATTATTACCTGGCTACAATCTAAGCTACTTCCTGTCTGAAAAGAGTTAAACACAAAGAGAAAGAAGTATAGGTGACTCGTTTGATCTGAATGCGCTCTGGGGCTGGGAATTTTGCACACCATTATCAGTAGCTATCATGTGCCAGAGAGGGGGAGACGTCACGGCTCTGATTCATTCTGGGAAACATGACATTTAGGATATAATCGCTCTGTCTCTGTGCAATTGTTAAAGTTTTCAGCAACATAAAATTGCTTTACTCTTCCAGTCAGTCTGATCTTCATAGCAGGCCTTTGTTCTGTGTTCTGGTAAGGTTGTGCAGATAAAGAGAACAGAAGAAACAGTGGAATATTTGTGTGCGATAGAAAATCACATAAAAATGGTTTAAATTGTGAGGCACCTCAGTCAGGCTCCGTATATGCCACCACTGCTGTGTTGGAAATTCCATCCGTTTTATGTTCATCTTTCCTCAAAGTCTAAAAAAGAATTGAGAAAGGAACCAAACCAAAAAAAGATAACAATCCAGGATGAGAAATCAGAATTGCTGTTACCTTATAGTTTGCTTTTTGGGGTAAAATTATTCTGATGAACCGTTGTACTTAGCAGAACGTAACACCGATCCTCAGGCCTTTTTTTTCCAAACTGTCTCGATAGTGTCAAGTCTTTTTCGTTAATCAGAATGAAATCATCTTAAAATATCATTACACCGTCTTCCAAATTATCATGCAAGTGATATTTTCTCAGATTTTCTTAAACGGTCAAAGCAAATGATGGTCAGTATAATTTTCAAGTCAGGAACTATTACAGTATAAATCAAAGTTTACTGAACAAAGCTCCCCATGAGAACAGTATTTAAAAAAAATTTAAAAAACTCAAAATGCACTGTTCCACATTATTATGAACTGCAGATTTTCTAAACATTTTATGGATTATAAAGAACTGCAAACGGTCATTCTTTTAATGTGCAGCATTAAGTGGTCACATGTACTAAAATCAAAAGCTATTTCAATCAAAAACATCTTAACAGACAGAGTTACATGTTAACATAGGACCTTCTTCGATATCACAGCACAATTTTTGCATCCATTGAACTTGTGAGTTTGTGGAAAGTTTCTGCTTGAATTTCTTTGCAGGATGTCAGAAAACCTTCCCAGAGCTTCTGTTTTGATATGAACTGCATCCCACCCTCAAATCTTCTGCTTGAGGAAACTCCAAAGGTTCTCAATAGGGTTGAGGTCAGAGGTCAGAGGAGGATGGTGACCACACCATCAGTTTCTCCCCTTTAATGCCCATAGCAGCCAGTGACACAGTGGTATTCCTTGCAGCACGAGATGGTGCATTGTCATGCATGAAGATGATTTTTGCTACGGCATAAAAAAGGTACCATGAACCATGAAAGAAAGTGATCAGTCAGAAAGTCCATATACTTTGCTGAGGTCATTTTCACACATCCGGGGTCTCTGAAGGGGCCAACCAATGATTCTCTCTCTCGCCATGATTTCGGTCCAAAAAACGACTCCACCACCTCCTTACTGACGTCACAGCCGTTTTGGGATGTGGTGGCCATCCACCACCAATCCATTACTGCATCCATCTGGACCATCCAGGGTTGCACAGCAGTCATCAGTGAACAAGTCTGTTTGAAAATTAATCTTCATGTCCGGCTGGGCCCACTGACACGTTTCTGCTTGTGAGCTCTGGTTAGGGGCTGAATAGTAGCTTCATGCACCTCAAGCCTCTGGAGGATCCTCCACCTTGAGGTTCCAGAGGCACCAGCAGCTTCAAATAACTGTTTGCTGCTTTGTAAGGGCATTTTAACAGCTGCTGTCTTAATCCAATGAATTTGTCTAACAGAAACCTTCCTCATTATGCCTTCATCTGTACAAACCATCTTTGTTCTGAATCAGCCACAAATCTCTTCACAGTACCATAACGCTTCAGTTTTCGTTAAATATCTAATGTTTTCATACCTTCTCATACGGCTGATGATTTTCATCAGCAGAGATCCTTTCTCTTTCCCATATTGCTTGAAACCTGTGGTCTGCTTAATAATGTGGAACATCCTTCTTAAGTAGATTTTCTTTAATTGAGCTCACCAGACAAACTAATCAACCCATCTCTCTGAAATTATTATAGTGATTTAAAGAGCCCTGACACACAGTACCATCTACTGTATAAATTTAATAGCACAACAAAAAATTTCATCTTTATGACACTTAAATCCAATTTGCATAATAATTTGGAACACGGTGTAGTTTCCCAAAAAGAGCTTCTCTAATCATTAACTTGACTGTAGATCCACAACCAGGACTTCCAATTCAGTGAAAGCACTCTACTGGTAATGAGAGGACAGTTAAAATGCAGCTCACGTTTCAAATAGAGTAGACTGTCAACCTAGACAAGGTAATAATGAACTTATAAATTTTTTATCATGTTGTATGTTAAACTTAGTTCTTGTCAAACACTTAATAATAATAAAAAAATGATGGTCCAGCTGCAAAGAGAGAACTTCCCTCCCACAGGTTAACAGGATGGAAAGAGAAAATAGCTCCGCACACCATCCACCTCCGCCACCACACTCAGAGCGTCATTTCCAGACAGTTTGTGCTGCATAATTTAACTCCATCTGTGAAGAAATGTGGAGCTTGCTGGGAAGAAATGCATAAAGAATGTGTTCGCCCGTGTTCACAAAGTCACTTCTCAGACTCAAGCTGGCTCGTATACCTGCCTTTGTTTCACCACAAAAAGGCATTTAGTGTAATGATACTTGCGGGTCGCTGTGGTTTGCAGCTCTCCAGGTCATGGTAATCCTAAAAGCTCCAGGAGGAATCCAAACCTCCCTTTTTCATACATTGTACTTCTCACTTAAGAGGTTTCTTTTGTCAAAGTGACTCTTAAAGTGCTTTCACACTTGAAAGTCCGGCAGACTGTTCGATTGGGGAACAAAATTGCAACATTTGTTAAATTCTCACCTGGTGTGCTTCACTTTCAAACAGCACTGTCAAAGCGCAGAATAAAACCAAAGGATTTGGTTTAATTTGAACCAAACTCTAAAAAAACCTTCTCACCCCTCGCTTGTGGTGGCACTGCGCCAAGAACCACAGAAGGAAACAAAACAAAATCCTCTGAGGAAGACACTGAGCGCAACTTCCTTCTTCACAAAATGTAAACAAAAATGGAATAGCATCCGATTTTAGCAGTTGTAGGATTTCCCTTTAGTAAAAGACTATGAGCCGTTTCACCAGCATGTTGTATTTACCCAGAATGCCCTGCGCTACAGTCTGCAGTCTCCGGTCTACTTGGCATTCACATAAGTATTTGGACTATGCCAGAGTTCGCTTCAACCGAACAGATACTGAGGTTATTAGATGGAGCAGAGTTCACTTTTTGGTCCTCATTAGTTTGATCGCATATTCTCACGTTCTCAAATACACAGGACCTTCTAGGCAAATGAATTGCAGTTTGATTAAAGTGGACTAAACAGAGAGGGTGTGAAAGCAATGACAAAAATATTTAACCTTATAAATCAATCAATGAAGTTTATTTATATAGCACATTTCAGCAACAAGGCAGTTCAAAGTGCTTTATGTCGTAAAAACACAAAAATAAAAGTCATATAACACAATCAACAATTGTCAAGTGCCATCATTACACATCAGAATGTAGATTAATGTTTCATTTAAAGCAACTAAGCGGTGAGTTTTTAGCCTCTGTGTTTCAGCTGTTTTGCAGTTTTCTGGGAGTTTGTTCCAGATTTTTGGTGCATAGAAGCTGAATGCTGCTGGTTCTGGTTCATGTCTGGTTCTGGGGATGCAGAGCAGAACCAGAACAAGGCTGTATTAGTCATTCAATGATTAGAACTGGAAGAGTACTGAAAGAAGTGGAAACCAGAACAACAAACAAGGAAACCACTGGTTTATGACTGAAAGACTTTAGTTATTTTTTACCTTCTTGCTGCAAAGCAACAGTGCAACCAGCTGCACAGCTTTTTTTTCCATGAGAGGTGAAAACACCAGGAATGATCTCATCTTTTTGTCGTCATGATTCAGGTGATAATGAGCCTGAAGCTCTTCGTTTATGTCACCGTGAAACAAATAGATCACACAGGCCTGAAGGACAGTATGGTAAAATATTTAAAGTGGGATAAGTCCTCCTCACCTTCGGGTGTGCATGTGTACAGTACAAAAGCCCGTCTGTAGCTGGGTCGGGGCTCGGTTAATGAGGTTTGCCTGGGAGTGGCAGCTCTGCAGCGTAAAGTTGTTTTTACACGTTTTTTCTCAGGGTCTCCTCTCCAATCCCCTCGGTTCATTACCGAGTGCCAAGAAGAAGTGTCATTGGCGGAATTACCCCACTGGTCCGATTCATTACCCTGCATCCTGCACCACCACCCCCCAGAACCAACCTTGTCTACAGATTTAAGGCAACAGTAGCAGAGGGGAAAAATGATAAAATGAGAGGTCAGACATATTAGGACTGCTTGCCCTCAGAGAGAAGTCTAACTTGGTGAACTGTTTTATGAGCAGATGTGTTTCTTTCTTTGATACTTTTTAAGTTTCTTTTAGAAGTGTTTTAGGTAAAAAAAAAAAAAAAAAAAAAATCAATATACAATACAACCTCAAAATATTTACAGGAAAACATTTAAAAGGGATGAAAATCACAAACTGAATAAGAGATCTCTAAGATGGCCAGAAAATAAACGGACAATTCCAAGATCCTTAAAAAAAGAAACATTTTCAATGACTGTCAGCTGGACAACTGTCAAATTAGCAGTTTTTTTTATTTTTACAGATTTTATATAATATTCAAGTTGTTCAAGAAAATTATTTTGATTGTTTCATTAGCCATAAAACAATCAAAATGGTCAGACTACTCTGGATGGACTAAGTTATCTGTTTAGTCAATCTATTTTGATAAGAATTACTAAAATATATAAAATATATTTTCACTGAATATAGATAATTACAGAGCACGTTTATTATGAATTATTACAAATTTCATATCAATTCATAATTGGAAACTTCTTTACTGAGAGATTTTGTTTCGATATAATGCTTTTTAATGTGGATAATAACATGTATGAAACAATGGGACATTTCAATTGTTAAGACTGGAACCAACGGACCTCACTGTAAGAAATCAAACTTGCAGGACAAGTACAAGAACAGCTGTACTGGATGCAAAGTCTTCTCATTATGTTCTTGCCACAGTAAAATCAAGTGTGAAATTCAGCATTGACAAGGCAGTGTTAGAAAACCTTTCAACACAAAGGGTTGCTGAGATGTTGAAGAAAAAAAAAAAACTGCTGCAGGCTTAACGTTGTCCTGGGTGGAAGTGTAATTACATCAATGTCTCCATATGAAGCAGCCCAGCGAGGTGCAGAAAACCCTACACATCTCCCAGCGGCGCTAAATTAGCTTTGGGATGTGTCATGTCAAAGTTGTTGGACTTATCCTCAGCAGGAATGCTTTCTTGCCCCTTTTTTTTGGTCTTCTCCCCCTCGACCTGTCAGCTCCCATATCGCTGTCGCGGTGTCAGACGAGTCCTCTCACCCCACAGAGCAGCACCAAAACACTGCTCTTCTTTCCCTGTGGCAGCTTGTCACCTGTGTACACCCCATTCTATCACCTCCTCCCTCTCCTGTCTCTTTTATTTCCCATTTCCCTCTCATTTTCTCAGCTGTTTTTTTCCTCACAAGCTAAAAGAGCAAGCCGATGACCTACATGCGTTGGCCTATGACTCGCTCTCACAGCTCTCGATTCCTTGTCTCTCTGCCCGCTCTTAACTATTTCCTCTTGTTCTCTCGCTTCACTCTCTCTCTTCCTGTCGGTTTCATTTGATCCTTTACTATTTCCTTGTCCACACTGTGAGGTTGTGCTCACTTTGAGGTTACAGAGTGAAATGCCAACGGACTCTGTGAGGACGCTTTGGAGCATCTCCCCTCTGATCCATCTGAAACCTGTAATGAGACCTAAGGAATATCTCAGGATGATGCTCTAAAGAGGGCATACTTTTTTTTCCTTTCTGACATGACATTAGCAAGTTAAAGAACAGATTCATTTTCCTTAAAACAGTTATGTTTTCAGGCTTAATAAATGCTTCTCCCGGTAAGAAATCCCATAATCTGGGACAATTTCCTGGGTAACCAAGGTGGATTTTCCTGAAACTTACTGAAAATTTCTTCCATTCATGTATTCATTGGGTTCTCTCATCTGACATTTGGTTGCAGAGGTAACCTGACCAGAAGGTAAACCTCTCTCCAGCAAAACTGGAAGCTTAGTTCTGGGGATTCTTAATCTGTTCCCACAGCAGAATAGGCATGAAGTCTTTTCTGTTTGACAGTCTCTGTTCGAAATATGTATTTTCTCCATAATTCTGAAATAATATTGGATGTTACGTAAAGGAAGGCACAACGCTGTGATGAAGACACAATAAAGTTGATTGCAGTGCTGTAATAGATATTTTGTAGACTCTCAATGTGACCAAGGGTGTTGTTTGTGAGCATAAAGTTTCCATAATAAATGTGGTGTTTTAGCAGAGTTTTTGTTTTTCCTGCTGTATTACACTGTTGCAAAATGTCTGCTTTCATTTAAGGATTTTAAAATGGAATTAGGATACATCTACAACTACTACATCTACATTGTCCTTCACGTTTCCCGCCCTCCCCCAATTTTTAACTGTGGTAGCAATTAATTTTTCAAGAAGTGGTTCTCACCAGCAGTCTGTGACTACCTTGTCATAGATGCATTGCAAAACTTTGTTTTATTAAATTACTCAATTTCAATCAAAGAACTCAGAAATAGAGATGGCAGGCCGTGAAACATGGAAGCGACCAAACATGGCAACAGATGTAGCAAGTGAACAATGAAAATGCGGGAGCTTAAACACAAAAGCAGGAGTGGGAAATAAACTGAAAGGAGACTCAATAAGCCGAGTCAAGACAAGTATATTACAAACTGAAGGAAAAATAATAATACTGATCATAAAGAACTAAGGAAAAATATACAAACAGATTGAATGTTTACATTTTTATAAAAGTTGCAATCTTGGATAGAAAAATAAAAGTTGGAAAAGTTATAAAGTATATAGTCTGAGATTTTTCTTACCAAGTCAAAACACTCATATTGCCTTCATGATAACAACCTAAAGCAATGTGTTATGATATTTAGCTCTGCTTTGGTTGGCATTTTAAACATTAAAGTTGATCACAATACCTATTATGAGACCAAATTTGACTTATTTTTAAAATATTATTCTAATAACTGATTATTGCTTATAAAAGCTAATGATCTGCATCTTCTATCAGCTAAATCCTTTACTACCAAAGGTTCAGCAGTGCAGTGTCAGCCTTTGGTCTTAGCTCTCAACTTTTTCCAGTGCATGTTAAAGTGGGCAAAATGCCCTTTTTTAAAATTCCCATGCACTGCGATCCAGTGCCAATAATGATAGAAAAGAAAATCATAAGCAAGAAAGAACACCAAAGGCAACCCTCCATGACTTTTATGACAGGAGGAGCCCTATGGGCTGCTGAGGGGCTTTGGGTTTCATTTTCATTCTGTCTGATTTGGATTATAACATTTCTGCACAGGTACAATTACTGTTTCTTTCTATTCTTTGACTTTTTACTGTATTAACAAGGGACAGCTTTAGGTCAAATCTAATTTCTTTGCCTTGGTCTTCTGTCCTTTCATTGGCTCTCCTTCTGAAGCAGCAAAACATTGTAGATGTAATCTTCAGTAGTATAATGTGTTACACCATCAGACAGTTGTTACTGAGGCTGTTTATTATGCAACATAACTACATCTATCATGCACAACTAGTTATCCAGTAACCAGCAGGATTTGGCACACAAAGTAAATTATCATAATGCAACCAAACTAGACATAAAATAAGTTATTTTACAGCTAAAATCACAAAGACCAGTGACAGGGAAGGTTGCAGAGAGTTTAAAAAACTGAATAGGGCAAGGCTTGATGCAGCTCTGGAGGAGCTGCAGAGAGCCAGAGCTCAAGTGGCAAAAGAAAGCAGTTGTAAAATTAAAAACAAAAATAAAAACCTTTTCGTGGTTTGACGCAATCTACAAAGAAACATGGGGGAAGAGGTACAGATCAGATGAGAGAATGAGAGAATGAGAGAATGATCAACAAGTCTTTGGTACACGTATTAAATGTTTTGATGAATGAATGAATGAATGAATGAATGAATGAATGAATGAATGAATCCTGCACATCACCGTCCCTATTACGAATCATAAGCTCCATCTCCATTACAAATATCCATCAAATCTTTGTCTATATTCTGCTAATGTTGGAAAAACATTAGCACCTGTATTTCAATTAAATACGATATAAAATTAAAAACACACATTTTTAATTTTACAGTTAAAATTAAAAACGCAATAGGTCATTAAAAAAAATCATGGCAGCAATGAATGGAAACAGTTTAATAAGCTGTATTCATCATCTATCAGATGCTGGCCTCTTATTGGAGAGGCTCCGCTCCGAGCTGCATCCATGCGGCGTTTTGGAGAAATTGTAGTCGATTTTACAAAAGAGCGATGAATTCAACACGTTTGAATGACACACAACTTCTTTTGGACTGTACGAGGCTGCGAGAGCTCTGGTGGAGCCAGCTGCACATTGAAAAAAACCCAAACATCTTCCTCCTGCCACTTCCTGTTGTCTTCCTCATCATTTTTGCCAGTGGTAACAACCAGCTGTTGATCATGTCAGTCGTGTGACACGATAAAAGCCTAGAGAAGAGAAACATCTCTAGATGAGAAACACCGGTGGAAACGAGGAAACTGGTCCTCTCCCAAAGAGGAAACTTGTGGGAGAGGACCAGAGGGTCAGAAGGTCAGAGGCCGAAGTTGTGGACGTTTGACGGTCTGATCCTTGGCTACAGAAGCTGGCAGAAATATAAGTCTAACCGTTGCAATATGAAAACATATGTGTTGTATGCCACACTTTTCAGATTTGTATTTGCATAAAAAAATCTCATACTTGAAGGGACCTGTATTCCTATTCACAACTATGCAAAGTTACTTTTCCTTTGTCCATCACTTAAAATCCCAATAAAATAGAGTAAACATACTGGTTGTAATGTGACAAATCTTTAATGTTTCAGAAGGAAGAAGGCCAGTTTTTGAATGGCTTTCTTTTCATAGCATGTTTTTCGCAATAGAAGGCTTTTTGTTAAATGTTATATAACTATGACTTCATTACTGCCTCATGGAAAGCAAGACCAACAAAGTGTTGGCTCTTTACAAAGTGGCTTTATCTTGGCTCTTGGTTTGATCTATTGTGCTCAAGTGGATCCACTGCTGAGTTGAGTGAAAAGAAAAAAACAGTTTGACTTCTCTCTATCTTCAGTCCATCCTTGCCTCCCTTTCCTCTGTTCTCCCCAGTTTCTTTCTTGTTAGTAGCTCCGATAACATCTCTTGATCACGACCGACGAAAGAGGCAGTAGGAGCAGCGGGGAGTACTAAACAAGACTTCTGCGGTGGTTCTCTCTAATGGCTATGGCAGTATGTTCGGAAATGCTGCAGAGAGAGAAGTAATATTTGACAGTGGCTTTCTTTCTTTTCGTCTAATGGGCTCATGAATGCCAGGGAAATGAGCATCCCTGACTAGCCAAGGTGTAGTTTCAATCCCCGCAACTCGGATCGCGAGGCTCATTATCTTATGTCAACAACAAAAAGGACATCTAATCTGTGGCTTTAGTTTTTGCGCCTTAATCCCCCGTTTTTTATTTTCTCTGGAAATTTGGTGCCATCTGGTTTCCTCGGTGCAGTGAGACAGGGCGGGAGTGGATGTATCAAAGAGAGCTGTCCGCCGATTGATCAAGGGAGAAGTCCCACAGGAGGAGCATAACCAGAGGCGAGGTGTCCACCCAGAAAGGAAGCTCCACTCATTACTGCTGGGTGGAGTCCTGTATAATATATGGACTTCCTTTCACTCAATGTGAGTAATGTCATTAATGTGTTGAGAGGGAAGTAGAAGACGCATGGCAGAGGGACCTTTGTATTGGGTTTTTGATGTAGGGGATATTTCCCCTGTGACGACTTTCATATCTATTACCTGGAGTGCCTCGCTGTCGGGGCCACAAATGGAGATCCCACTTCCTCTTTATCATCACTCTGACAGTCAATATTAAAAATACATTCAAGCTTGATTGAATGTTTGATGGCGTTATTCAATGACTATATCTGCCAGCTGCATATCATTTGGTGTATTTGCAGAGGCGAAAATAAAATATTACTTCTCCCCAGCAGCGGTAGCAGCTCCTCCAGAAGTCTTTTTTTTTTTTTTTTTTGCTTCCTGGTAATCATCACTGCTGCATTCTGGGAAACACGGCAGTAGGCTTGTGCGTCATGTTAATGGGCATTATAAAAACGTGTGAGATGAGTATAAACACCAGCTGAACATTAATCACGTTTGTTCCCTCATTATCTTTACATCGAGGTTTCTCATCATAGATTCTCGAGGCAGAGCTGCGTTCCTCTTTATCAACAAAGATAATCGTACAGAGAACATCACAATATGAAAGGCCGACGGTCAGCGGCACAGAACAAGACGGAAGCCATCACTCATCTGACACTCAGTCCCTTTTGTGGTTTGCAGTATGAATAACCATCCATCCCACTGAGGTGAGATGGAGGCTTTCAAAGCTACTGGCAGCAGCCATATTAGAGGTTTAATTCTTTATCCAAAATGAATATTTAACATAAATAATCTTATAGGTACATGAACATGTCATACAACAAGAATGGGTGATGAAACTAACATTAGAGGGGCAGTTCTGTAACTGTATACCTTTTAGCTTTTGACTAGGACTGTCAACATGAACTTGTTAACGCATGTGATTAATTTAAACGTTTAACTAGTTAATATTACATAGAGCAGATTAATCGCATGATCTACTTTGACCTAAAAGCCTCTCTCCTGCAGAGGGTTTCTTAGTTCAAAGCAGAAAGCTACATGGTCTAGTGCTGCGCTCTGCAATGCAGAGGTGAAACAAGTGAAAAGATGAGCGAGGAGAATCAGAGTGGTGTCCTCAGCGGCAAACTTCACTATAGAAAACATGCCGGTTAGAGAGAGCAACTCGATCCGGCCTCCCAAGTTCAAATCCTGTCTTCTGTTCTTTATCCGCACGTCTTTTCGACTGTCTCCTTTTGTCTCCCCTTTGTATTACTGTCAAAATCCACTAGTGCCAAAAAAATTCAATAAACGTTCGGATAAAAGCAAGGTGGTATGTGGCCTATTTATTGCAATGGTGAATCATCCTTCCATCAACGCACAACCAGTTTATAGCTAACATTGTTAAAATACTTTGGAAATAAAATGACTTCAAAACATTGCATTTTGTTTATAATGCTCCTAACATCTTGAGATCTCTTTTAAAACTTCCTGATCATGAAAAACTGGAAAACTGAGATTTTTGGTTTTAAGACAATAAGCCATTTCCTTAAAAAAAAAATTAAATGTGCATTTTTACATTTCAAACTTACAAAGTTAAGCATCAGGGTGCGATTAATCTGACTAAATTATTTGACACAATAAAACCACAAACTTCCATATATTTTGGCAGTTATGCAAAGTTGAACTCCTCAGTATTTGCAGCATCCTCGAATAACTGACACCCCTAAAAACCTTCTAAAACACTTATAACTTCCTATTTTAATAATTAAAAACACAAAGTATATGTTAAGATGCATTAATATGCACAATGGAAACTGTCTTAAAACTCCAGCAGAATCCAATATTTACAGTCTTCCTTATTGCTGTTCTTGGGGATATAACCAATCAGCGCTAACAAAATATCGCTCATGGATTGGCTGCCTTGCAAACGCCAGTCAATACCATGTTAAGAAGTATTGTATTCATGTATTTCAGCTTTCTAAGCTGCATTTCCTTTTGGACGTTTTAGACATGCTCTAAGAAATAAATTGTGAATAAAAGAGTTTTCCTCAAATAATTTGGAGATAGATTCCATAGAAACATCAGCAAATACTTAACTGCAAATATGCAAGAGTGCACTGTGCCCTGATACCTTAAATGTAATCCTTTGCAACCATTGTACTTCATCTCCGTCATCTAATTCTAGATAATCTGCTTTGATATACGATGTTTCTGCACTAGTACATTTGATGTTTTTGTGTCTGTAGCGAGGGATTGCTCCGGATCAGAACTTACTTCATAGTCTTAGCCCTCCATCCATCCACCCTCAGGCTCTGGCCTGTCAACAGGAAATCTATTAGTTATCCACTCCACAACTCTGGCCTTTATGGAAGAGAACACACTAGAAAGTAATTAAGAGAATGAATAAGTCCACTTTTAAGCATCACATGGCGTTAAGGTGTATGAATATTTTTGAAGGGGTTATACATGAATGAAAATAGTGAATGTAATGTAAGTTCTACTATAATGCTTGTTTTATTTTATGTTCTGATCCTATATGTTAAAAATGATACTTTATCAACTCGTAACCTGAATTCTCGGTCATTTTGTATCTGTTTTTTTTTTCTTTTGTGAGATAGAAACTTGATGTTAACCCTTCTTTTTACGAGCTTTTATATTAAATTTATTTGATTACCCAGATGAGACACTACAACATATTGCTGAATTGTATTGTATTTAACATTTGATAAGGCCCAATATTGCTAACATTATTTTGCAACTGTTTAAAATCCGTCAAACCTTGAATTTTATGTCCGAGTTGCAGCTCTCACAGAAGGTAACAAAAACAGGCTTGCTCAACTCCCCAGAATATTAATTCAAAAGATCCTGGATAGTTTGAGTTTTTTGATAAATATTTAAGGAATGCACAAGTACATCATTCATGACACGAGTGTCTTTCTTTTGGACAGGATCTGGGAATGTTTTCAGATGCACGACAGTCGACTCTTGGTTCAGCGGAGTTATAATGACCACACTTGACTGCTGCTGATGTTGTTGCCATCGCTGCAGTAATGAGGCGCTGATAAGTCAAACTGTGATAGAAGCACAACTCAATTACCTGGTGACAACAAACAAGGATGTGGAGAGATGCCGATTCGTGATCTTGAGAAGGAACGAAGCATCATGTTGCTCAGTCGAGATTTGTTGGAACACACTGATCAGACTGCTTTATTTCATTTATAAGTAAATGAAATATAAATATAAATAAACGCCCTCCAGATTTACAGGCACCTCTGGTGAAAATGTGTAAAAGTGTTTTATTGCAAAAACAGTGTTTCACTGAAAAATCAATTCTATAATTTTAGTACATATATTTTGAAGGGAATACTCCAGGTGGCATTATAATTAATATATTATTGAACCACCAAGGCTACAATTATTGGCACTCACATCCGTTCTCTATAATTTAAGTGTAAAAGATGCCCTTTATTCAAAGCAGACCTTACACTGTGAATATAGTAGAAGTGTCTAGGAACTACTAATTAGCAATGGTACGTGAAAATTATCATTTCAGGTCATTTAAGGGAAACAAAAAATGATCACTATAGAAGTGACTGGAGATTTGGTTTTGATATTTTTGACACGAACCAATTGAAATCAATTGTTTAAATATGTGTGTTTTAAAATAAGACTCTAAAGTCATTTGACAATTAAAAAAAAAGTTAAATCACTTGCACACGAGTACCAATGAGCCGCCACATCTCATATTGTTTGTGCCATTTTGGTCTGGTTGAAAACTCCAGGCAACTGGATTTAGACTTCAGTCAATTTCTTTGTTTCAAAAGTGATGCTAACATTCAGATTTATGTCGTTTTAGGTGCCTAGATCAAGTAAGTGCAAGAAAACAATAAAATAGAATAAAATTGCTTTGTACCACGGCATAACATTTTGATTCAGTCCAAGCTTATTTCCTCAAATCCCAAGCAGCAGAGTTGGGAGACAGCTGGGGTTTCTGTCTGTCTTGGTGTCACTTCTTACAGAACATTGTTCTGTAACACACTTAGTTCTGCACAGATCTGGCCAGACTCATGATATTTTCAGTAAATGTTACAGTTTAAGAACTTCATACCAGCCTGTCCCACTCTATACAATTATTTTAGCAAAATGAAATGTCATTTTCTTCAAACTATGCCTAAAGTAAGGTTTCAAACCCCTGTGTGATGCATCTCAGCATTTCTTTAAACCATCAGAATAACAATGAGAGGTGACTGCGTTTCCAAGACAATTCTGAATAGAAGCAGAGTTAATAAAGTGCCATCTCTAAATCTTTGCCTGCAGGGCTTTTCAAACCCTTCAAGTTTAAAATCACTTGCTCCTACCTGTCTCTGACAAACAGGTCAATATGAAGAAACCCTCTTCTTCCAGTTATTTGCCGGTGAAGTAGGCGTCCATTTTCATGATAAACAGAAAGAGCAATGGCTGTTGATTAACACAGGGCATCATATTCAAGTTGGCAGCGCAAGAAAAACAAACAGTCCACACTTTAATTAACTCTGCAGAAGAAGGAGTATGACTGAGTCAATATTTATCACGTCTAGCGATGGAGGCCCACGCTGGTATTCCCCCCACAAGGCCCGGCGCTAATTACCTGAGGGCCAAAAGGAATGCTGCTCAAAAAAAGATGATGCATGGCAGATTGTTGCTCAAACTCCTTCCAAGTGCCATGGGTAACAAAACAGATCACATTAAGGAAAACAAACATTTTTTTAAAAATGGCTCAGGAAATGGATCAGATGAAGGGATCTTCAGAGATTAAAACTAAAACTGTTTTTGCTAAGCTAAATGATGGTTTCATGCTACTGTGTTCATCTGATGGGAAAGGTCATGCTAACCATAGAAGTGACAACATTAATTGATTGCTTGAAAGACAAAGATATGAGAATGTCTTTGATATTACAGTTATACTACTGCTAATCTCCAGAAATATTAACACTTAAAAGGCCAGGGTCTTATTTAAAAGCTGTGGAAACAAAAAATAAAGAAAACAAAGTAGATTGTGTTTCAACGCAGCTAAACATACAAAAGTCTCTATTTTGTTGTTAAAATGTAGTTATTTTAAAAAGTCATGCCTCTTCTAAAACAGGAAGTAAGGGACCCAAAGTTATCTAAAAAAGTAATAAATAATTCTTACTGTCACTTTTATGGTCATCACAAGAGTACCACAGAATATCACAATGCAACTTTGAGTCCATATTGTCTGCTCCTAGCTACAACCAGTTTTTGTTACTGTTATAAGTTACAGGCAGAAAAAGCTTTCAGTTCCCTCCTGCCTGTTTGTTGGGTCTCCAGAGAAAACTTTACTTTCTCCTCCTCTCTGGGTACATTATGTGTTTTCACTTCATAAACTTAAAATCATCACTCTGGATATTTTTGTTATATTCTCAGCTGTCGCATGCCCCGCCCCCACCACCTTTTTTTTTTCTTTTACATATTTCTCTATTTAGGACATGGAAATGAATTTAGCCATTATGAGCAACTAGTGCACAGGTGTCAAACTCCAGTCCTCCAGGCCCGCTGTCCTGCAGTTTTTAGATGTGCCACAGGTACAAAACACTGGAATGAAATGGCTTAATTACCTCCTCCTTGTGTAGATCAGTTCTCCAGAGCCTTGCTAATGACCTAATTATTCTACTCAGGTGTGGTATAGCAGAGGCACATCTAAAAGTTGCAGGACACCAGCCCTCGAGGACTGGAGTTTAACACCCCTGAACTAGTGTGAACACAGCTGAAAAGGAAAAGTTGTAAAAATGATAAGACAGGCTTTGTTGCACATTAGGAACACAAAGATTTTAAATGTCTGAAAGTGGGTAGAAGAAGAGTCTTTCTGAAGCAATCATCTAAGAATACTTGAAGTTTGCAGGATGACAGGGAGCCTGCTGTTAGGCCACTGAACCAAAGAGATAACATACTGCAGCTGCTCAGCATGGGGACAACTTCTTATCGAGCAAAAAAGTATGTCTTTGAAGGAACTATTTTAATTAGACACTCGTAGACATTTTGTCTCTTTGTATCTTTTGCTTTCCCTTAATGCTCCTCAGTCTCGCTCTCTTTCTCCCTTAGATATGAAACGGTTTCAGGCACAACTTGCTTGCTGTAATTGTCTCCAAAGTAGAGCTATGAAGGTCGAAGCCGAGTAAGGGTCATTTGAATAATTTGATTATGCCACATATTTTAACCTGCAAAGCTCTTAATCCTGAGATGGCGAAGGAATGCTAATGAGTCACCTGCCTTGTTGCGCTTGCTGATAAGCAGGAAAAGAAGAGGGAGGATCCGGTTTGGTTTTCATCTTTTATTTTGTTTGTCAGAGAAAGAACTAAAATACACCCATGTGCTGTGTTGTAAGACTTTGTCTAACTCTTCATAGTATCATTTGCCACTAAATGGTAATAGCCCCCAGCTGTTTCACTTATGCACAGCAGTAACTCATAAGGAATTAATGAGACAATGTGACCCCAGAACAGAGTTTCACTTTCTTCACTTAACACTGTTGGAACCAAAGATAGAAAGTGGTAGGTGATCCCAATTATCTCTAATATACAATGTCTACCTCACTTACTGGCACAACTGATACAGAAATGCAAAATGCCTTAAAGTAATCTACTTTACTGTATTGAACTGTTGAATGTTTTGTTTTATTTGTGTCATTTTATCTTTTTTGTTGGCATTTAATTTGTAGTTATTTTGTTGGCTTTCTGCACAGCACTGACTCATGGTTTTGTTTGTGAAAGGTTGGTTAACAACTGAACTTTACTTATTTACTTGCTAGTGCAGTGGACCCCCATTTATCTTTAGTTAAGTATTCACAGGTTGTTGTTTTTTTATGTGGAGCATAACTGTAATTAACCTATTGCACATTTTTTGAGGAGTTTTTCTAAGATATTAAAAACAAAATGCAGCTTGGGAAGCTGAAATACATAGAGGCAATAATAATAGGACATACTATTGGGCAACAGAACCAACTGAATCCTTATAGATTGGATATTTATGCTTCATAAGCAAACAGATCTACACTGAGTTGAAGATATCAAATTTATTAGATATAAAATCTTGATTTTTGCTATGCAAATTAGCCAAATTAGGCACAACTCCAACCAGATATGTCAGAAAACCTTTCAATACAAACCTAGGAAGCATTTTGATTTGAAGCAATTAATTCCCTTGTAGACAACAAGGAGTCTAGATGAAGTCAGTTTCTTCTGATGTATTGGAACATCCTGCATAAGTAAGAGTATGAGTTCTTTATTTAGCTTAATTTAAAGCCACAAAATTCATTTGTAACACAATGTTACCTACTATATTGTATTGTATTTTGCAGTGTTGCAGAGAGTAAAAAAATTTGCTCCTTATTTGCTAATGAGGCACATATGGGCAATCAAACGTTGTCATGAAAGAACTGGCTAAAAGGTTGATATTATACTGGTTTCAGGAAGGCATTTCCTATTTCAGTTTGGTGTAGGTTGGCGGCCACTTTGACTTACACATTAAAAGAATTTTTTGCTCATATACTTTTTTGTATACGTTTCTGAAGATTCGTTGTTGTATCTGACTCGGCTATCTTTTATTTAAACAATTTACAAAAGATATCTCAAGACATCAAAAATAAGAAGGGAGAAGATCACCCAAAATTCCCCTGAAATGACCTCGCATTAAAATAAACGTAGCTTCCTGCTCATCTGGATGTACAGCACACCGTCCGCTGGGAGTCATTATTTAATGCATAAACCAGAAATTTCATACTTTATTAGTCTCTATTCATTGTGGAGCAAAGAGACAGACCAGCAAGGGAGTTTCTTGCTGAAATATTCATAAGAGTCCCGCAGGGCTCGTCCCATTAAGACACTGGAAAAACAGAAAGAGCAAATAACATTCCAACTAAATTCATTTGGGGGTAAACATGTTACCTTCCAAACAAGTCGCAGTTACAGAGATTTTATACCGATTTGCCTCAGTAAAGACAGAGGACAGATATCATCTCTTTTCAATTTCTAGTCGGTCTTTATGACAGGCCGGCTCGGTGAAATGCATACTAATACCTGCTGCTAATCCTAATGCATACTAATAGTCTGAGTCGTGTTTGAACATTCAAGAATTATTGCCTTTTCATCTCAGAATATATAGTGTGCTTAAGACATGAGATATTACAACACCACAGCAAACAACAACACTATAGTGGAAATCATTTTTATGATTTTGCATTAAATCAAAGAGAAGCTTATTGCTGCTGTGAAGTTGAAAGAAAACAATGTCAGGTTTTCAAAAGTTTTACAAATATCTGAAAAGGTTGGTGTGGTTTTATATTCAGCTTCTCTGAGGTCTTGACAAAGATTTCCAATTAGCTTGGAAACACACAAATATGCTTTGATCTAAACAATATCAATTTGATATGGATGCAAGTTTTGGGTCATTGTTCAGTTAAGTTGCCTCAGTTTCAACATGTTTTCTCAAAGAATTGCCCTCTCTCCAGCTTCAAAGACTTATGTATCCAACCTTATGCCTCCAAAATGTATGCTTCAGTCATAAAAACAATTCTATTATATATTAGTTAGCTATCTCTGAATATTTTGAAGTTACAGTGACATTGCATGGGTAATATGCAATGTTTAGGTTGTTAATAACTATATTTTTTTTGTATGGTTGGTTATGTCTGGACACCGTTGTACCAAAACGGATCTTTCTTAACTGTGAATGTGTTAGTTCAGCACATAATCTCATTAAACTTTTACACAAACTTCACTGGCTTTTCATAATTGACATAATACAGTTTAAAGAAAAATTAAAGTTTATATAAAAGCATAAGCAGGCAAATTTTGAAAAATTTCAAAGTGGGCGGAGCCACGAGACAATGAGGGGCGTGGCAAAGTCTGGGGGATGAGCAGGGAAAGCACTGTTGACAAAATGTAATGTGTTTGGCTCGTTTCATAATTGATGTTTTTATGATGTAAAGCACTTTGAACTGCCCTGTGGATGAAATGTGTTATACGGATAAACTTAACTTGACTGTTGAAAATAAGAAAATCTGACTGCAGTAGCCAGCCTTCAACCTAAGGGGGCAGCATGAGTTGCTTTTAGGTCAAATATTGTACAAATAAACAAGTTTACACAAACTTAAAGCACAATTTACACCAGCTTATCTGCAAGATAATTTTAATTTGAGATTTAGTTACTCTTTAAAGTAGGTCTTCTTCCTCTCTGCCTCAAGAAGCTGCTCATATTCAACTAACTCCCTTTGCTCTCAAGCTTCCTCATGTTATGTGGGAATAAATTACAAAATAATAACTGAACTTACTAATTCAGTGACTTTTGAAGGCATTTGGTTACCCTATATTTTAACAGTGTATTATATTAAGGCAGCTGGTCTGTATCTGAACAGTATTTTTTAATATTGGCTAAAATCTTAAATTTCATAGAAGGTTTTGAGTAGACAATGTAAAAAGAGCTTTCAAGGGAAATTAATACTGTTTCATGAAACTGTGGGTTGTAGCTGTATACGGCAAGCAGTTGGTCCTCATTATTTTACAGCACGATGGAGGTTCACTGAGGCACTCCTCAAGAGCCTGTGAAACACGAGTGTTTGAGCTGTTTGTGGCTTTCCTTCCAAGCACATATTGACAGACTGAAGTGTGTTCATCACAGTTCCTTTGGACGTTTGCCTTCACTGGAAGCTGAAATCCAAACGGCGCCGAGCCTCTTCATCGTTGATTGCCTGCAGGCTGAACCGAGTGAGATTCAGCCTGAAACTAATGAATCCCCAAGTTTGTTCTCGGTTGTTTCTGACAACTCGTGGAACAATGACTAAGCAGCTGTTTTTTTTCAAATCTAGAGTCTGATTTCCGATGTGTAACCTCAGCTGCAGTGCTGATCTGAGGAAGGAGAAAAGCGTAAGCATGCATGGAGACATTTTTTTCCCCCTCCCCATGAACACTCTAATCTGCATGTGTGGTGAAAAATTGGATCCTCAGGCTTGCAGATCCACCAGTATGTCTATGACGGTACATAAATCATCCATAATTAACTGAAGTTGAAAAAATAAAAAAGTCTGGATTTCTTTGCACCCATGGCAGTTTGACTGTCATAGTGTCGGCGTGGACAACCAGAAAAACAAACCATGGAAGGAAAACTAAAAACAGCAGAAATGACTACAACATGGGATTATGGCTGGATTAGAAAAACACAGACAGAACAAGACAAATGCACTTTATACACCATCAGTGTCTCAGGAAGATTTTCAATAAACTAACATGACCTCACATTTGGGTTACTATACAAAGCAGCTTTTTTATTGCGTTACATAACACCAAAAAGACTCTCAACAATAAAGTTTGTTGGGCTCCAGAGTTAGCATAGGTTTATGTGCAGTTTTGAAATGTCCTTATGGAGACACAATAAAATTCCTAAATTAAGTTAAAAACAGAATATCTGAGTTTTCTTCAATTAAATAAAGGGAAAAAAGGAAACAGAAAAAAAACAACTGTAAAGCTGTACACCCTTAGATTTCTTGGCATTTTGGGAAATACATTTTTAGAAACTTTGGGATAACCTTCGACTCAGATTTTACGTTTACGTTAAATCTCTGCTTCAGTTCTGTTATATGAGAAATACAGCCAAACTTTACTGTATTTTCTTTCATCATAAAAATCTTCAATTATGCTTTTGTTACACCTGTCCAACCAAAACGTCTCTGCACCAGTTATAGTCGGTACCAAATGCTGCCGTTGGGTTCTTGAATAAATCTTTCATGCTGAAGGCAAAGTGTCGGGAAGAGCAGGAGCTTCTTAAAGAGACCAAGACCAATTCCCTCACGGCTATTTGTAGTTCAGTATTTGCAGATTCTCCTATTTACACATTCTTCTGTGGAAAATCCAATCATTTGTAGATACTTTCATAGAGCAAACAGTTTTCAGAAAAAGATACAGCTTGGGAACCTGACATACCTCAGCAAAATTTGATGACACTCTACTGGCTGCAGTTTGCAAAGAACGCAATTCAGGAGCAAAATGTATTTTTATTGGGCCTGATTGGCTGTTTCCTCAAGATGTTAGCTTCTGCAGGAGTGCAAAGATGGTTTTGACTGTGCATATTAATGCATATTCAGATATATTTGGTGTTTGAACTATTAAAACAGCCAGCCATAAGCATATTTGGAGAGCGTTTTTAGCCATCACTAGTAAGGGATCACAACGTCTTACTCCTGTGAATACCAGGCGTCTGCTGTATGTAATAAAGCTATAATTCTTGCTTCTGTGTTTCTTGCTTTTAATGATGCTGTTTGTTCATTAACGTTTTTTAAGAAACCCTCTAAGGCCTTCACAGATCATTTGGTTTTGCACAGATTAAATTAAGCACGGCTGGACTCTGTTGACTAATTAGATGACATGCGATGCCAATTGGCTGGACTGGATTTCACCCAGGTGCGTCATAGTAAAGGAGGGCAAATACAAAACACTTTCCAGCAGCACATTTTCCACATTTTTATTTGATGCATAAAATCATAGTAAAAATCCCAGTAGAAAGCATTAAAACTTGTGACCATCATGTGGGAAAATGTTTTCAGCTTATAATGCGTGACTGTAATCAATGACTAGCCTCTGTGAGAGTGGGTGACAGAGCCCTGAAGCCCTACAGTGTTGAAAAATGATTCCAGATATGACAGTACATCTCCATATGGAATCTCATTTGTTTACTGCTCTAATAATGTGGGCAAAGCGGCCGTGTTGTGATAAGATCTCCCTAAACTAATGCATAATTTGTAGAGGTGAAATGTGCTCAGTATTCAGTTCAGTAGACTGCTCAGCAGGTTCCTGGCACTGTGTGTGAGGATGCTGCTGCTTAGCATTAGCTCCAGCTGGCAAGATTTCCCACAGTCATGCTGTTTAATCTCATCTGTGCTTCCTGGCCAGCAGAAGAAGAAGAAGAAAAAAAGCCAAGCATAGATTCAAATATTAGCTTTTCTTTTCACATTTAAAATAAATATTTTCCAGCAAATATTAAATAAATCTTGTTTTAGTGTTTGCTGAAGTATTTGCTGATGTGTGGGCTTTGTCTGATTGAGCAGAGAGAGACTGTTTCTGGCTACAAATAGATTCTGCTGCTGACACGTCAGCCCTGCCAGATAAAAGACCATAAAAGTGAGTGAGTACAGAAGTTATTGATCCAATTTGAAGAAAAAAAAAATACTATTCAATGATTTTTCATTCAGACATAGGAGGGGCATAAAGAAGTGTAGTGGCATGAAAAGAAACTGGAAAAGGAAACCAGTAGTTTTGGTAATTTAAGATATTTTCCTAAAATGTTGTTTTTCCACTGAATGACTGTTTTCATTCAGTTATTGGTGTCTGGCCTGAGGATACTTCATAATGAAGCAGAGCTCCCAAACCTTTCCAAAGTATTAATCCCCAATGGGACAAAGAACTCTGAGTGTCATAGTAAGACGGAAAGAGGAAGAGAAATGTACACAAACCTCATAGTTCAGTAAACTCTGATTGTGGACTAAAATTACAACATTTGATACATTTTCAGCTTCTGTGGTTCACTTTCACACTGCCCTTTGTCAAACAAGTCAAATCCTTCGAAAAGCCTGTTCCTGCCCTCACCTGTGGTGGCGCTGCACCAGGAACTACTGAAGGAAATAGCACAAAAACCCCCGTAGAAGAGATGAACTTCTTCACAAAATGTCAGATTGTAACGGTTGGAGAATTTCTCTTTTGTCTTTGGTACAGCAAACAATATGCGCATCGCGATGTTGAAAATGCTATTACCGCATTTTTTGGACTATAAGCCGCTACTTTTTTTCAACGCTTTGAACCATGCAGCTTATAGCCCGTTGCGGCTTTTCTGTGGATTTTTTTTCAACCACCAGGGGGCTCTTTAGCAGAAAGTGAATCATTGGAAGTCAAAATTGGAAATCAAAGAAGTGCTGATTTTCATTTAGAATAAGCACATGCTAGCAGCAGGCACGACGGAGAAATGTTTTCAAACTCATACCCCCTCATCATGGAAACCACACAAAGAAGTTCATGTGACGCAGCTTTTAAGTTGAAGACTATTGATCTGGCAGTACAGATTGACAGCCGCTGTACGTCAGCTCGGCGTGAAGAAATCCACGGTTCGGTGTTGGAGACGCAGGGTTGTGTTCTTAATAGCCGATTTATTCAGGATGCTTAAAACCGAGAGCGGTTTTAAGCAGTGAGGTGCGCTCTATAGTCCAGAAAATACGGTACCTCCGGTCTGACATCACACCTAGCTCCAACGTATGACTTCCTAGGTAACTGGAACAAGGCTTGGATCCAGCTGATCACTTATGGAATCCCATTTGAAAACACACCGTCTTGTTAAGCTACGGGAAGTGTTGCATAATGTTGGTGACCTCTACACACACACTGCACCTCAGCATCTGTTGATCCTCCCCTGAGATTTATTTGTAAAAAGACCCCAGCATGAAAGTAAACTAGTTCTCCTGCTGGGAATAAGAATTTAGGTCAAAACGTTCATCTGGAGAACTATGAACATGAATTAATTTGGTTAAAGAAATGTGGGACTGGTTAAGACTGGTTCTTTTAAATAAGTATTTTGACAGATGAAAATGTCTTCACAATGAAAGTACAAGGAAACAAAACACTAATAATTGTTACACTGAGAATTGCCATAGATGGTTGCTCTCTTAGTCTCCACAGACTGTAAGTCAGTGAGCCACGGAAGAACAAGAGGCTGCTTGTTGTCTACACCAAACTGTTGCTTCAGACGGAGCATACTGCACCTTTGAAGAAGCCAGAGCTGTAATTGCTTGCTTCAATCACCAGAGCCTATTATCTGCCCCTGAATCAAGACTTCAGTGTCATCCTCTTTTAATTAGCGTGACAAATAGCACGATGGGTTTCAGCTGTTTTTAATCCTTGGTGGCACTGTGGGGTGGGGAGCTGTTATTGTGTTTAGCATCAGGAAGGTTTTCCTGTTTATTAAAAACAAAATCACTTTCTGCATGCTTCCAAGGTACTATAGTCCAACAATCACAGCAGCACTTTCACTTTTCTCGCTACTTAGCTGTTGTCACCTACAATACCTGAGACTCAACAGATCAGACTCAGCACCTGGGGTTAGCAAGTTCATCTCGAAGAGGAACCTGTGCTCAGTTTTCAGCTCAGTGTGTGCACATTTGTCCTGTGTGTGTGTAGTTCTGTTCAACCATGAATGTCTACTTAGTAAAAGCAGCTGCTATTGTGTCAGATATTTTTAAGCTGAAGCAGAAATACCTGGGTGCAATTCTACTTGATATATTATTGACTGGCATTAGCAAAGCAACCCGTCTAGGAGTGGCATTAATTTTCTTGCCACCGATTGACTGTGTCTCCGAGAGCGAAGACGAGGAAGACTGCAGATATTACCTTTTGCTGTAGTGCAAGACGGTTTCCACTGTGAATATTAATGCATGTTAAGGTATATTTGGTGTCTGAACCACTGCAGTTAGAAGAATTTCTAAAGGGGATCTGAGGCATTCACACATTTGTGGTACCTGATCCCATGAATAACGGGGATCAACTGTAAACAAGAAGTCATAAACTTAAGTATCAGCTTAATCGCTGCTGTTTTTGTCTTGTCACAGGTTGTCTTCTGAACAACCATTCAACTTTTAAATCAATGGCTTAAAGCTGAAGTGTGTAGCTTTTATGAAACATGCTTGCTGAAACTCATTATGTCGCCTTCTTCCAGTGCTAAATAGAAACAACCAGTCAGAGGCAGGATGCGGGTCTTAACACTGCTCATAGCTACACTACAGCTGGCATAGCCTGTCAGGAGTACTCAGGCTAGTTAGCAAAGCCACCAATGCTGGAGGATAAACAATTTTCCTGTAATGGTAAGTTGTTTCTTCACCATTAACACATTTAGCAACACACACAAGAGGATGATTGACAGCACTAAGACCCTCCTCCTGGCTCTGATTTTTTGTTTGTGGTCAGGAGCGATGCATTAATTCAGACAGACATAGCAGCTCAGAGAGGAGGTGGAGGAGCTTGATATTTTCACAGATTATCTGTCTCATAATATACTGTCATAACATGTAGATAGTTTTAACAAAATGTAATAAACTTTTTTTTTAAACAAAAGTCACATTCTGCAACTTCAACAGCTGCAGTGGAACTGAAACAGGTGGCTGTTGCTAGTCTGTGTGAGAAAAATAATACACTGTCATTAAGTTTAAGATTTTTTTATCATCATTTATGTTTGCTGCCATGTCCTTCTCTATGCAATGAAAGCATCATACAGGACCTCGAAGACAGACTTTAACGTTTCCTTAGTGCAGAAGAGCTGTATGTACAGTGAGTCCTCTGGGCTTCCTTTAAACACACCTCTGCAGGAACATGAATGGCATACCTAAATTGGTAGTGGATGTAATCTGCAGTCTGTCACCAGTGAGCCAACCATCCATTATGAACACCTTACTTTTGTCCACATTGATGTTAAAGTTGTAAAACTGGGAACAGTGGATGATGTAATAGAACATTTCTGTAGCCATTACTCTATAGAATCCCCACTTTTACAAGTTGCTGTTTAAAAGTCGTATAATTTGTCATAACTTTAATTCCGTAAACGTTTTGGTACGTCAAACAGGGTTAATGTTTCAGGCGAAATGAAAAGTATTTACTGCGCAGAATCATTTTGTGTTAAATTCAGACCTTTGTGCTTTTTGGAGATTTTTATTTTTTTATTTTATTTTAATTTCTTTTACAGCAGTAACAAGAGAAAAATACCTGACTTTCTTACATAAAGTATTTGTAAAAATATTCTTGGTGAGCAAGATGGCTTTGTATGGTGGCCAGGTGGAGACAAAATTTTACAAAGTATTTTTTATTCAAGCGCAAATATCTTAGTACACTTGAAATAAGAAAACTAACTTACAGGTAACTTTTCAGCAAGATATAGGAGCTTGTTTTAAATCAATAATTTCTAAATACTAGTTCAGCTGGCAGATTATCCATGATAAAAGTGAAATAGTTATCAATGTTAAGGCATGACTGCACTAGGAACAAGACAAAAATATTTGGTAAGATTTTGTGTTTTTGCAGTGTAAATATGTGTGTTAGAAGGGAAATGTCCCACACGAGACTAGTGTTTTCTATTACCAGGGTTCAGGCTGGAAACACACAGTGGAAAGGTTATCTCCAACACTTTAATCTTTGCTGGTTTTATAATGACTCCTTTCATTAATGCTACAGGGTTCTGGACGTTTCTGCAACGTATGAAAGAGAAGAAATCAATTTTGAGCCCAGCTGATAAAAGTCTTGTGCAGGGACTGTCATTAGCACACACCACTTCTTCTACGAATCCTGCTGGTAATTACTTTCTCTATTCACACATTGGTTCAGTCATGGTTAGACTGACGGACTACCACCTGGATTTTATCTAATCTGTCTAATTAACACCCAACTCCCTTTGTTCACTGGTGTCACAGAACTGCTTTCATGGTTAATAAATTCACAGTTTTGATACATTTAGTGTGATTTCCCAAAGATTTGCAGTAACGTGCAAAAATATTGAAATGGCCTGAACGTTTTCATTAATTAATGTGAGAAATCAACACAGGGGTGCAGAACTCCATGATGATAGCTGGTATTTGTACTCAGGGCACTAAAGCTATACTTTATAGATTTAGTCATTTTGCGCATGTACCTAGCTTTGCAAATCTAGAGACAGAAGTTATTTTACCCCTTCTTTACCATATAGCAGAAGTGTAGTCAAATTTGATTGAGAGCATTCCTGGACCTTAAATTGAGGTTTGCCATAGATTCAACAGGAATTAGCCCTGGACTTTGACTAGGTTGTTCTAACATATGAATATGCTTTTGTATCTAAACCATTCCAATATATATTTCAAGCTTGATTTCACAATAGAGAGAGTAAAACACAAGAGCATGTAAATTTGAATTTAGTTTATTTCATTCTTAAAATTCCATCTTTAATTTTGCAGCCATCTATGCACTGGTTTGTGTCAATTTAAATAATAAAATTAAAATAAAATACATTAAAATATGTGGTTGAAGGACATAAATATTTGTGCAAGAGAACTTACTAAACATATAGCAGTAAAACCAGCTGACTAAATGTACTGGAGCTCAGCATGGGTTGCTAGGTGACGGGCTGGGCTTTACTAGGGTTGCTAGGTAACAGGCTGGGGTTACTAGGTGAGGGGCAGCACCTGGAGATTTGTGATGTCACATTCCGGAGGTTCTTGAAACTGATAATTTTCCAGGCACTAAAAAACATGACCTTATTGTCAAAAACTGGCTTTAAAAAAACAAACAAAAAAAACAAACAAACACATAAGCTGTTTTTGAAGCAGCAGAATCCCAAATAAATATATAAAAATTTGCAAAATGTGAATTTTGCATTGTATGCTCCCCATAACCAAGCAAAAAAGATGGAAAAAAAATCGGAAAGACGTTTACCAGAAAAATTGCATTTTTCTGACTTCAAATGAATTTCATGTTGCTTAGTTGAGCATTAAACCAACTCCATCCACGAACACTGTACAGGTGAAAACCTGTTGTCTTGAATCCATCAAACGTCATAAAACCTATTGAAACCAACTTATAAAAACCTATTTTTCCCCTTTTCTTGGCTCCTTACTGAGAACTTTCACGCTTCTCACACCGCGTACCAAGACGGAGTGAGATCTTGTTGCTGTCAGCAATCTCAACACCCTCTCTTATTCAGCTCCTGGCAGCTGTCATTTTAAAGTGCAATCGATGCATCCAACATCCCCTCAGTTCACCTTCACTTTTCTTCAAGTTCAGCCCAGTAAGTCACTCCGTTTCACTCATTAATGACCCTCTTCGGGTTTTCATCTGTCCGCATCCGTTGCTCCATGTGTTTGTCATTTGCCATCAACAAAACTATCCTTTGAGACCTGACTCTCTCTCGCTCTCTTCTGCTTGAAGACATGATTACTAGAAATTTGCAGGAAGCTCACATCCCTCTGATTTTCTCCCTGTTGTGCAGACTGCATCAAATCATTTGTTCAATAAATCCCTGTGGCCCGCTCTCTGATCGCGTTTCCAGAGTGAAAATCAAGAAAGTGTACAGTTGAAAGTCATGGATGCTTCATTTGCCAAACCAATTCGCAGAGCCCTGACTCTGCAGATATTCAAACTCGTTCATATTTTCTTCTTCCGAATGCAGCAGTCAGCACATTGTGCTTGCAGAGAGAAGGAAAACACAACAAAAGCAAACAGACAGCGGTATGTAGCCGCAGCGTGGCTCCGTCGAGGAGGGGAACTGATTTAAGCGTGTTGCCCTGATTCTGTTGCAGCGAGCGGTGCATGCTGTTAAAGTGTGTGTTAGAATCAGAGGAGCATGAATCTCTCCCACATCGCTGCACCGAGCCACACGTTGATGGTAATCTTTTGCATTTCTGAACATGTGAATACATTTTTTATTGTGTCTTTGTAGTGTGTTGAAAAAGTATTAACAGAACTTGAACTTTTTTCACAATTAACCACATTCAAATTAAAAAATACATATATTCTTACAGTTATCCGCCTATCCAACACTCGTGTTGGAATGGCTCAAACTTTGACCTAAACTCCACTGAGAATCCTTGACAAGAAATAATATTTACAGATGATCGCTGCTCAATTTCAGTTTGAGGTATTTAATAAAGAGGGATAGACATAAATTTCAATCTATATTCAAATGTGAAATCCACAGAAAAAACAGGAATGAGTTGATCAAGCAGTAAAATATTTCTGAGAAAATAGTGATTTTTCTTTTCTTTCAAAATATACCAGTTGAAGTCATGAAGAAGCCATTCTGTGCTTTAAATAGTTTAAGAGGTTGTAAAATGGTACATTTTGTGTTTGAATTCAGCTTCTTTACCGAATAAATCTGACTGGCAGGAATTTGAGTTTCAGAGTGAGGAAATGCGCAACTGATTAACGTACCAGCTTTGTTTGGATATCCACACTGCTGTTATTGGTTTCGTCCAGTAAGCTGCAAGTGGCAAATGGCAACGTATCAGAATCTGTTGGCACCACAACATTCCAGTAAGATAACCAATGTCCTCTTTTCTCTGGACATGTCCACTTTCACACTCCGTCTGAGGCATTAAGCAGAGGGGCTTAATTCAAGTCTGGGTTTTCATGGTTTTTCAGGGCGTCCGATAGTCATACTTAAATTGCCTGGTGTGGTGCTTTGACTACGACAGCCTTTCAACAGATCCGTTCATTAGACGGAACAGAAAGTGTATTTCTCTCTGCTTTTTGCATCCATTTCAGCTCCTTTTTAACTCCTCAAGGTATGTGTGGTTGTAGCTCCACTGTCATTGTAAAACCAGTAACCGTTGCTATGATGAAACAGCATAACTGAAAGTAAAACAAAACAACCCTAAGGCAATAATGTTCAACCAAAAAATTAACAAAAAGATTAAATCAGGACTAAATACGGTGCTTTTACATGCTGCCAACATGAATGGTGCAATTCCAGAAGACACTATGTACTACTTGTTGCTGTGTACTCAACAACTGACTTTCCAATTGTCTGATCGCGCCAAACCAACTGCCGGCTGCGGTCGTCATACATGACAACTTAGACAAACGACGTCATCCATCAAATGAGAATAGAGATGGAAGGATCGGAGCCATTTAAATGCTGCTCTATCAGCGAGTTACCAATCAGCGATGATCGTAATGTTCTTGTCTTTGCCCGCTTTCCGAGTCGAGATGACAAAAAGATCACGTTAATGAATTCCTCCTACGTGCTGCTATAATGTGGTGTCATCTGTTTCTGCGATATTGCCTTTCTGACAATGGCCCCCATCAAGCCGTGGACAAATCTCCCTGACATACCGCGAGGAACTAATGATGTTCTTCTTCCTCAGCAGCTGTCGCAGTACATTCTCTCGCTCAACCCGTGACTGATTGTATCTTTTCTCACAGGTTCAATTGAGTATTTAAAGGTCAAATCGTGTTCTCCGGAGACCACAAATTGCATAAATGATTGCTAAATGCCAAAGCCAACTGATCAGACTTTCTAATCAGCCAATATGAATCTTGATAGGACAGTCCATCTTTTGGGGCTTAATAAAATATTTTCACTAAGTCCTAATCTGCATTGTGCCCTGACTATTTGTTCATCTTAGGTACTATAACCATTTATATTTCATTAAAATAGGACAAATGCAAAGAGTGAATTAATTAAGATTTGTCATGCGCACTTCTTCACTTGTTCACTGAGGTGAAATTGCATAATTTATACCCAAAAAGCTGTTATGGAGTGTTATGTTCTGTGCTGTGTTTGGAGCAGAGACTGTCAAACATCAATCTCCAGGAACCGACTTAGTTCTACAATTAAAAACTCAAATAAATGAACGTCTAGCCCTCTGCAATAAGCATGTATAATATAAGCTACTTGCTGCTTTAAATTTTGTTTCATTTTAGATCAAACAAATTTATTGAGTAAATTTTAATTATTTTTGTTTTCAAATGATTAAATGATCCCTAATTTGATCAAGTAGATGCCACTTTAAACACATCTAGGTTCAGCCACCCATGGCAGCAAAACCTACCATCAAGTGTTTCCATTATTTGGCAGCAATCTCCCATGTCACTGTTGTGAACTTTTGGCCACTCCTCTTTGTCACTCATTTTAATTTAGAAATGTAACCATCAGTGGTGACATGGCAACAAAACGTTAGTTGTGCCAATCCAATCATATCACAATCATATAGATAAGTTCCGCTAATGATAATATGTGCTACACCAACATAATATTTAGTACTAATACGGAGCCCTCTAGGGGACATGGGGAATTTTTTTTCTTTTGCGTTCCCTCGCAAAACTTTTGCGTTCCCTCGCAAAACCTTTTGCGTTACCTCGCAAAACCTTTTGCGTTACCTCGCAAAACTTTTGCGTTCCCTCGCAAAACTTTTGCGTTCCCTCGCAAAACCTTTTGCGTTACCTCGCAATACTGTACTTCAGTTATGCAGCATAATTGAACACTGTAAGCCTTTCTTACGGTGGGCGCCGTACTTTATGCTTTAATATAAGGTTATGTGAGGTTTTTCCATGAATGTTAGTATCTTTTTGTGAAATATCTGAAGTTTTATATCTTTCTTTAGGCAAGGCAAGGCAAGGCAAGGCAAGTTTATTTATATAGCACTTTAAAACAGTACCACTGACCAAAGTGCTGTACAATCACAAAATTAAACAAATAAAAACAAAATTAAAACACATCAAAACCAACAATGCAGTGACGTAAAACACTCTATATAATACATAAACATACCCAGATAAATACAGAAAAGCAGCATCTCAAACCGAATCAAAGGCCAACCGAAAAAGGTAAGTCTTAAGAGCAGATTTAAAAATTGCTAAAGAGGGGGCCTGTTTTACCAACATAGGTAAAGAATTCCAAAGTTTGGGAGCTGCAACAGCAAACGCCCTGTCTCCTCTCTGCCTCCTGGAAGTCCTCGGCACCTCCAGGTTCATTTGGCTCGCTGATCTAAGAGCTCGAGGAGGACAGTGTATATGTAGCAGCTCAGAGAGATAGGAGGGAGCAAGGCCATTTAAAGATTTAAATACAAATAAAAGAATCTTAAAATGCACTCTGAAATGTACTGGCAGCCAGTGCAGAGAATATAAAATCGGGGTAACATGTTCTCTCTTCCGCGATCCAGTTAAGAGCCGAGCAGCCGCATTCTGGACCAGCTGAAGACGGGACAAAGAAGACTGGCTGACACCCACATATAAGGAGTTACAGTAATCCAGTCGTGTTGTAATAAAAGCATGGATTAATATTTCAAAATAATCCACTGGTACCATATTCCTAATCTTAGCAAGCCGCCTCAAATGGAAAAAGCTCGTTTTCACAACGGCACTGATTTGTTTATCCAACTTAAAATTTGCGTCCATTACAAAGCCCAAATTTGTAACAAATGGCTTTACGTAATGTGATAGCGGACCCAAATCCACAGGAGTGGACTTGCAGGTAGTACCAGGGTCAAAAATAATAACTTCCGTCTTTCTTTCATTAAAATTCAAAAAATTCAGAGCCATCCAAGTTTTTATGTCATCAAGGCACTCCATTAAAATTGGTACTGTATTGACTCCCTTACGATTGAGGGGCACATAAATTTGTGTATCATCCGCATAGCAATGAAAAGCAATATTATGTTTCCTAAATATTGACCCAAGGGGAAGCAAATATAAAGAAAACAAAAGAGGTCCAAGTATCGAGCCCTGCGGTACTCCACACAATAAAGGAGCAGACGATGATCTAAAATCATCTATGTCAACACAGAAAGACCTATCCGTCAAATACGACCTAAGCCACACTAAGACTGTGCCTTTGAGACCTACATAATGCTCTAAACGGGAAAGTAAAACATCATGGTCCACCGTGTCAAAGGCTGCAGTCAAATCTAAAGGAACTAAAATCACTGGATCTCCAGCATCAGTAGCCAAAAGGATATCATTAAACACCCTCAACAATGCAGATTCGGTGCTGTGTAAAGTTTTAAAACCAGACTGAAAATCCTCAAGAATATTATTTACATCGAGATAGGCCTTTAATTGATTATAAACAACTTTCTCTAAAATTTTAGACATAAATGGAAGCTTTGAAATAGGCCTAAAATTAGATAACAGAAAAGGGTCTAAGCCAGGTTTTTTGATCAGCGGTTGAACTAATGCCTGTTTAAAAGGTTTTGGAACCACACCAGTGATCAGGCTACTATTTATAATAGCCGTAATAGAAATCCCTAAAACAGGAAGAACCTCTTTAAAAAGTCGTGGGGGTAAAATGTCAGCTGCAGAACCTGAGGCCTTAAGATGACCTACAGTCTCATGTATTAAAGACAAAGTAACAGGTTCAAACTGAGACAAAGCAGTGGAGCATTTGACAGCAACTGAAGGGTCAGAAGCTGAACACATAATATTGGCCCTAACACCAGCCACTTTGTCCTCGAAAAAAACGCGAAATTTCTCACATACCTCCAGAGATGGCTCAAAGCCCGTATAATGCGGAACATTCAAAACGCTATCAACAATATGAAATAATAAGCGAGGCTTGTGACGATTAAGTAAAATTATATTTGACAAGTGCTCCCGTTTGGTGTCTTTCACTATTAGCTGATATCGATGCCAGGAATCCTTCAACAGCTGGAACGACACCTGTAACTTGTCTTTTTTCCACTTTCGCTCAAATTTTCTGCATTCACGTCGAGCAGCACGAGTTCTATCATTGAGCCATGGTTCCATTTTAGTCCTCCATTTCCTGGGTTTCATTGGAGCCACTTCATCTAGAGCCGATTGACATGTAGAATAGAGCCAAGCGGTAAGGGTCTCCGCATCATTAAATGATGGCATAGAAATTTTTGATTCAAATAACTCAGAAAAACGAATAGCCGTTTGCTGGCTTATTACGCGATGGCACCGTGCAGAAACACAGGGTTTTACAAAGTTACTAGGCATATCAATATTGAACAACACCGGTTTATGATCTGAAAACACAGCATCACCAACCATCAAGTGGGAAATTGACAACCCAAAAGATAGAACAAGGTCTAATACATGACCACCTTCATGTGTGGGCTCAAATACCCACTGAGTGAAATTAAAAGAATCAATCAAATTTAAAAAATCTTTTACCATCTGTTTGTCCGGGCAGCAAACATGAATATTAAAATCTCCAACAATAAGAACTTGATCATATAGAGGCAAAACATATGCCAACAGTTCAGAAAAATCATTCAAAAAGTCCTTATTATATCCAGGGGGTCTGTAAATAACAGCACACAGCATTGGGTACGAGCGACCTAACTCAAACATACTCAATTCAAAGCTGGAGTTAGGGGAGGAGAAAGACGCGGGCAGCGGCTTACATTTGTATACATTCCGGAAAAAGGTTGCTATTCCTCCTCCACGACCAGACTTTCGGGGACAATTCAAGTAAACACAGTCTGGCGGTAAAAGTTCAGAGAATACAGTGGACTCCCCAACACTCAGCCAAGTCTCTGTTACACACAGGAAGTCCAGTCGATTTGAAGTGAAGAAGTCCTTAAGAATATAAGTTTTATTTGAAAGTGATCTGGCATTTACCAAGCCGATCCTGACAGGGGCCGGTCGGTTCTGGTCTTTAGCGCTGTAAACACCCCGACGTAGAGCCTGGAGGTTCGTCGAGTTCACTCCCTGCTGTCTAGAGCGTCTCTGAATACGGTAGCGGGGCCGTTGCTGAAAAACCCGTCCTTCTGAGCCAGCCAGCGGCACCAACCAGGTATAAGCAGAATCCAGAGGGGACCAAAAAAGATTCGTTCCAGTTGTGGCAGTCCGTGATAAGCTGAACTTCAACCTCACCAGCCTACCGCTGCGTCTCCCCCGGACGCGATGGCGTTTTCTCCGGAAAGGTGTGGCCAGTATGCAGAGGAGGTAATCCGGTACTCCCATGAAAACCGGAGGCAAAGTTTTCGGATTTCCATAAAGAAATTTCGTCTCTGCTGAGGATCGAAGATCCAAAAGAGTTCGGCGGTCATAGATCAGTAGAGCGCTGGTATAAAAACTTTGGCAAATAAGCGCTAATACAAACATTAACACACATAGGTAAGGTAAGGACAGACGGCCTGCCGTACACACTGGCGCCATCTTGTCCATCACCCAGAATGGATGATGGACTTTAGGATAGAAAGGCACCACAAACCTACGATATAAACAGAAACCTTCCGTAAGTAGGAAAGAAATAAAAATACATTATAATTTGGACTATTTCTGAGTTATTATCGCGGGTAATAAGTCATCTGACAGTTTTGATTGTGTCTCTGTTGTGTTCGTAGTCTGAATGGTTTAAAGAGCTGCTTTCAGTGCCATCTTAGCCTTAACAGACATAAACATGCAGTAATAAATCGATTTTCAATCAGTGTTTTGCACCAAACAGTTTTTACTGTTAACAAGTTTTTATTATTAAAAACACGACAAACTAATGATGGTAAAGGGCCGCACTGGGTTAACTCGGGGAATCTCATCTGTCCGTTTATCAATCAAGTCCAGATCATTTCTTTGTTCTGTCACAATTATCGATTTATTCCATTTTGATGATCAGGTTCCAAACTTTGCAAGGACTGACCGCCCCGCTCATCTGCTTCCTAATACACACAAAGCCAGTATCCTTGCCATTCATACCTGGTGACGTCACGCCCACATCGACACACCCACCACACAAGTGTCAAAGCCGCTGCTCCTGTCATATCAATAATTACTTATTTCATTCATATGGCTCTTACAGAGCCTCAGTGAAAACTTGTTTATTATTATTAACTGTTTGGTGCAAAACACTGATTGAAAATCGATTTATTACTGCATGTTTATGTCTGTTAAGGCTAAGATGGAGCGGCACTGAAAGCAGCTCTTTAAACCATTCAGACTAGAACACAACAGAGACACAATCAAAACTGTCAGATGATTTATTACCCGCGATAATAACTCAGAAATAGTCCAAATTATAATGTATTTTTATTTCTTTCCTACTTACGGAAGGTTTCTGTTTATATCGTAGGTTTGTGGTGCCTTTCTATCCTAAAGAAAGATATAAAACTTCAGATATTTCACAAAAAGATACTAACATTCATGGAAAAACCTCACATAACCTTATATTAAAGCATAAAGTACGGCGCCCACCGTAAGAAAGGCTGGCAGTATTCAATTATGCTGCATAACTGACCAGTACAGTATTGCGAGGTAACGCAAAAGGTTTTGCGAGGGAACGCAAAAGTTTTGCGAGGGAACGCAAAAGGTTTTGCGAGGTAACGCAAAAGTATTGCGAGGTAACGCAAAAGTTTTGCGAGGTAACGCAAAAGAAAAAAAAATCCCCATGTCCCTTAGAGGGCTCCGTATACTAACGTCCACTAGGCCAGGGCAAAAATAAAATCAAATTTTTTATTATTTTATTTTTTTTACACCAGGTCCAATTTCTGATGTTTTTTTTTTTTTTGCTTGCTTTCTTTTCTAAAAAAAAAGTAAAAAAAAAAAAAAAAAAGGCGTCAGACAGAGTGGGGGATTGAACCGGCAACTGATTATGGTCTGAATTTCTACCACCACGCGACATATCCACATCTTCTGATTTGAATCCTTCAATTGTATCTCTAGCTTTATGCTGAACATTGTTCCCCTGCTGGCAGGTGAGCCTCAGTCAAATCTTTTGCAACCTTTAGCAAGTTTTCTTGCATCTGTTGAGTGCCATAGTTCATACTAACTTTAAATCACGACGAGAAGGATTTAATAAACTTTATTACTACAACAGAATTCCAAATTGAAATGCCACACAGGACTCTTGTACCTGGAAAAAGTCTGCAATGTACACTTTTTTTTATCCACATCTTTTATTCGAAAAAGTACAAACAAAAACGGGAAAGACAGAAAGCTGCTCTCATAAATGCAGATGACAGCCAGGCAGCAGACAAGTGTTGCCGCTGGCCTGTGGAAAACCCTGAGAACAAAAGCAGGAGCATCCATCCGGCTGCCACTGAACAGAGCTTCCCCTGGGGAGCCATGGCGAACAGGGCTCTCTCCTCTCCGTCTCTGCCGCAGAGCTTGCTGCAGAATTAGGATTGCTCCTTGCTATTCGACTGTGCACGCAGAGGAAACAATCACATCTCTTTCTTCTTGGAAGAATATAGCGGAGAAAGAGCCGGCTGGTTTCCGGCTGCCACCTGATTTCACTGTGTTAAGAGAGACAAAGTACCGGAATGCAACTCTGACCTTGCTGCCAGTGATCTCTAGAGCTCTGTCATGTTTTGTGACAGCGAGATACGCTACATCCATTGCACAATGTCGCAGGCTAATTGTAGATTTGGATCTTGAACCTGACCAAATGACACTTGGTGCTAGGAATACCAATTAAGCCAGCGAGTGGGGTTTGTGCAGGAAGCGTTTGAGCAGCATTCACTGAGCAGCTGCTTGGAAGTGTGTTTGTTTATGCAATGAATAAGTCATGAATGGTGAATTATCTGGGCAGTTACGCTGCAAAAGCAGTGTTGGGACTATGGGATGGTGGTTGAGGGAGTAGGGGACCTTTTAACTTCTTATTCCAATAACTAATGAGCATTTGGTCAGTTCCTACTCTGTTCATACAACTTTGACATACTTAAGGGACACATTTACTCTAAAAGTAGCAGGATCATATTTTTTTTACAATGTTTTACCTCTTTTTGATAGTATCCAGTCATACTTGCATTGATTTCCCAGTCAAATGTTGATAGCGATGTAAATCAGAAATCTCAAGAAAATAAAAATGAATCTTCTATGTTGACGATTTATAGTGGAACCCAAATATTTATCTAAACTGCATTAAAAAAACAAAAAACAAAAAAAACCCTCTTTTGCTTTAAATGGCCGACAGTAAACCAGAACAGACTTTTCCTGTTTTGGGTCAGTTAAGGTCACCACAGACATTTGCTAAATGCTGGTTAATGAAGGAGAGAAGCAGAAACTTCTAATAGCTTTTTACAAATTAAGATGTATACAAACTTTAAGATTACTATGCATTTTAACAACGTGGGACAGTCTGGATAACTATGCATGATGAGTAGCTCATCCTCATGTTTAATGTTTCATCATGAGGTCTTTTAATGTTTTCTCTTTGCAGGTAAATGCCAGATTGAGACTGAAGTTTTAGGGACACAAACTTTAAGCATTTTAAAATATTTGCTGAATAATGGGGTGCAGTATTTTCCCTCCATTTAAGAACTGACTAACTAAGTTTGACTAGTGCACCCACCTGCACAAATCCTAGGTTAACACACATGAAGACTATACCCTGCATCTGTCCTCACTTCAAACCCGACATTCTGCCTTCAGCTTAAACTGAAAATTATTTATGCTCTAGTTTTTAACTTATGAGCAACGTGGCCCAAATAAAAATTATTTTAATAAGTTTTAATATATATACAGTATATAGACCATCTGTTTGGTCTCCTAAATATAAATATATATATGTACTTAAATATATATGTACTTAAATACCTTTTACAGCCTTCGCAATTAACTCAATGGTTTCCAAAAGTTTGATTTGCACCATAAAAAAGTATTTTTTGATTTCTTACAAGCTTTGAAAAAAACTATAGAAATGCAGATTTTTCTTCATGGCAAGTGTTCTACAAATAAATTTGGACTGATTGTTTTATTCAGTTTTTTGGGGGCCATGCTGCTCTTTAATGTCTCAAAAATATATTTCCTCTTTAAATCAGGTAGTTTAGCTTCCACTCTGTAGGGTGTTTCCATTTTTAAAGAAAGACTGTAGCTTATGGAAAGGTTACAAGTTCAAGTTGAAAGTTTAAGACAGAACATCAGTCAATCATCCAGTGAGTGCGGAAGAAAGACCATTAAAAAAAAAAAAAATCACCTTTTGTGCAATGGTAATTCACTCTGGATAACAAATACTTCAAGGTTCTTCAAATCAAATCCATCTTGTGCATCACTACACAGTTGGAGAGGGCTTAGTGAAAGTTCAGTCAGACAGAGGGCATCATGAAATAATCATCCCTCTCCTCCTTTAATTTTAAAAAGCACAGCCTATCGTTAGCTTGCATCAGACAGTTAGCCAGGCTACAGTCCTCCCACACCTACTAAGGAATTAATCAAAAATCAATAAGACTTTTTATTACTTTAAAACAGCCTTTGCCAATTAGTGGATTTCCTCGAGGTGGTGTTGAAAACATCAAAAATTTAATTTTAAAGATCTTTAATCTTTAAACTGGAAAATATCCTTTATAAATAATTTAGAGATGTTTCACAGAAGATGGTGTCAATTGCCTTTTAGACCTAAATTTGGCTCATCACCAGTGGGATTCACAGATCTAAACAAACTGAGCAAACTACATATAAACATCGTCCAACAGCTGCTGCCTCAGTTGTCCTCAGTTAATTAGCGATTTAAAAATATCACCTGTGTCAACTTTGATGCCTCCAAAGATAATTTCTCGTGCCATCTGTGCTTCTGTTCCCCGGCTTTGAGAGTGGAACACTCTGCCCTTTTCACAACTTCCTGCTGTCACAGATCAGTGAATATGAGACCTTAAAGATCACCATGCATTTCCACATCCAACAAATGCAACTAGACTTAAACTTGGTCATTATTTTTTTCTTAAAATCTTTTTAAAAAAATAGTAAAAACACTGAAGAGGCAGCTGACCGTCCCATTGCATTAATTTAGAGACGCATACCTGAGTTCCTGCTGCTACAGAAGAGCACCACAGTTGTTCACAAATGATCACATGAACATTTCCTGTAAACTTTCAATTTGTCAGATTGTTGTGGCAACAGGTCCAGCAACTAAACTCAGACACTTCATTTCCCAGTGTCATTCTCCACCTCATTCTAGGCGATCCTAAGGTACTAGGTTGAAAAAACAATAATGGAGAAGCTTACTAGGCCGGCTGAATAGAGGGCTAAGTAGAGTCACTGGAAAAGAGGCGCTGGATCTAAGATTAGAGGAATAAAAGAGAAGCTAAGATATAAAGCTGCAAAGAAAAAATACAGCTTTGTTCCTGGTCATTGTGTGTGTAAGTACAGCTGAAATAATAGCACAAAAGTTGTCTTATTTACATGGGGAGATGTTTTGTTAGCTACCATTGTGCTTACATAAAACACAGACTACAATTTATTTTTTTTAAAACACAGAAACACATTTTCTGTGTGATAAAATATATGGTACACAACAAAAATGTTGTTTTTGATACGTGTTGTCATTCACAAAAAGCTTTTAGACCATATTGTGAAAAATGCTCAGATTATTTACAGACATGGTCAGTCGAGTCTTTGGCTTAGACACAAGTCACACTCAATTTGTGGCAGCAAATGCTCGACTTGGTATGTATTCCTTTGTTTTGTCCAGACCAAAGGCAGATTTTACTGTTTCCGTTTGGCCGTAAGGCAAACAGTTCGCAATCTTTGCTTCCATTTGATAGAAACGACGGGGGTGGGACATGTAATCAGGATTTAAGGCAATATGGTGACTGAAGATCAAAAAACTGGTTGTCATGGTAATTATATGCAAAGTGTAAATATGTTCTCTGTATCGTTCTATCCGTCTGGTTTTTAATACCTTCATCCATCAATCATGTCCGTCAATCTGTCCGATCAATTCAGCCATCCACCCATCCTTCAAGCCACATTCCAACCCACAAGACTAAGGATGAAGACCTAAAAAATGTAACTAATTTAGCTAATAACATTAATAAAGATGTTAAGAATAAAATTTAACAACCATGGGATACTTGCACCAAAATAAGGTGGCGTGTATGTAGGACTGCTGTACTCAGTTGATGCCAAATTTGACTTTTTTTGGAGCACATCTTTTTTCTGTTCCTTGCTTTGAGCAGCAGAGGGGCCCAATTTAAAGATGCGAGACCAATTTATACATGTAGACTCACAGTGAAGGCAGATTTGTGGCGCACACCACCGTCTCCTGTGTTCAGTGGGACTCCTGTGGGTTTCCCATCATCTTCCACAGGAATGATGATTTCAAACGCCATCAGTCCTCCAACTCTAACTAGGAAGTTGAAAGGAAGACAGGAAACCACATTGCGAGGAGACTGAACATGCGAAATGCGCTACTTTCAAGAATATTTTTTTCCAGCAGGTAATGAAAGGACTTGCCACTTTAACCTTGTTGGAGATCTTTTGCTTAAAATATTCCTAGCAGGAGCTTTCAGTGCTTTGAGGACGGATTTTATTTTAGAGGAGTGATGCTGAGAGGAAGAATAATGTGCTGCAGCAGGTCTCTGTGTGCATGGAAAAAATGACTGATGTCTGTTTTTTTGAAAGTCATTTTGCAGACTCACATGGGCAAAGCTGGTTTAGCTCTGTCAAAATAACAAGGCCACAGGCCTCAGGCTTCGTGTTCCGCTGGTTAAAAAAGGCAAAGTGCATGTAGGTACCATTTCTGCTCTGCTCTTACTTCAATATCAGTTGTCGGTTGTTGAAGCTTAAACCAAGACAGGCAGAACTTTTCTGTTGGCAGCTGCAGCAACAGGATTTGATGGAAAATACCAAAAGGCCATCAGGAAAAAGGGTTTTACAGGTGTTACCTAAGATCAAGCCAAGCATTCACAGTTCATCTGGGTGGAATGACACCTGGATAACCTGGCTCAGTGGGATTTTTTTTTTTTTAATTCATAAGTGGATAAAATGCTTCCGTGCCCACTTGTAAAACTTGGCAAAGCTAATCTAGTTTAACTGGAGAGGCTGACAATCCACATCTTGCCAGTACAAATTATACTGGTGACACTGTAAATGCTGTATGGCCATTTCAACCATCTTTGCTCTGAAGATTTCTATCTTCATCACTCCGAACTCTCCTGATCTTGTCAATTCTCCATTAAGCCAGTTTGGAGCGGGTTCATCTTGACAGTTTAAACTTGCATGAACTTTTGCGATTTAGGAAAGTGGACAAAAACATTCAAGTTCATATTCCACCCCCTGTCGTTTTTGGGCCCATTATCATAATTTCTTGTATTAATGCACTACCATGTCTGGAGTGTTGAAAAGCTACCCAGTTATCATTATAATTACTCTGCCAGAGAGATAATATATGTGTCCTTTGCCCTTTCACTTTGGAGGAAGATAATATCATGCTTGATGCCCTGACTTTATTAGGTCATGAATTTTGAGCTCTAATTGTGCATGCTACATTTTAATTAGAAACTTTTTATGGGGAGTTGCACTGCACATGTGTGGCGCTGTTTGCAGAGAACATGACACCTTGTTCCTCTGCTTGAATTTTTATTTAGGTGTAATAACGATGACGGATCCATCCAGCTTTTGTGGAGCTGTTGTGAAAAGTGTTAAGGGTGGCCCTAGTGAGTTCAGGTATGATCTAATTTCCGTTTTAACTCAAATAAAAATATATACAGCTTTTTTAAAACTATTGGTAATCCTATTTTAACAGCTCATTCAAAAAATATATGTATATTAAAGTAGTAACACTCCTGAAACAACTCGTGCTTGGGTGAAAGATATAAAAGTTGAAAACCTACATATAAATTTAGGCAAAAGAGGTTCTGCATCTGACAGCAATAGTTAGTTAATGAGGAATATTCTTATCTGGCCATTAATGGTCAGCATAATGTAACATTAAAAACGGCTATCTGTAATGTACATAGTTCAAACAAGATTGTTTGATTTATGTTTAATTGAAAAGTTAATGTCCTATTGATCCACTTGACTTGATGCCAAGGCTAGATTGCAAGGCAAACCTCCAACAAACAAACAGCTATAAGGTGAAGGTAGTGAAGCTCACGTGTTACCCGAGATATCAGGAGAAGCATTTTTGCCTCAACAGCCAGCATGGAGGCGAAGACGATAGGCAGAGTAGTCAATCATCAGGTCCATGAAGTTATTTGCGAAAAACCACAGAGAAATTCACATTAAAGCCCAAGGATCCGAGCTTAAAAGATAGAAGGAATGCTAAACTGCTTTGCAAAAACCGAATGCGGTTCATACCGGCCAACAAATTGGACAGATGTCATAGTGACAAGTTCTTGAGGTGTTTTTCCAGTTCTTTTTTTTTTTTTTTCAATCAAAATTTTCAAATGTCTTTGGAGTTAGTAAAAAACCAAAATGGGATTTGGTTACCTTCTTGGGCTCGAGAGTAACCGTTTTAGAATTAGACACTGATTGCTGTCAAATTAATAAGTTTTTTTTTCAGTTTTGTTTATATAGCAAAATTATGGCCAGTTTCATCTCGTGGCACTTTATAATGCTAACATGTGCAATTCATATTTGGTTGTAAATCATCTGAATTCACCTGGGAACATTAAACTCAAAAATAAGAATAGATGTTCCATAACTGTAATAACTTTGGACACAGTGATCCCAGTTTTGTGGCCTTTCTTCAACAAACCAGTTTAGATCGAATGTTTATTTCTTAGTTATCCTGTAATTATTTATATAAGAGAATTACACGATAGGCTGTCTTCTGCTCCTTAATTTTCCAATTAGAGCAATAACAATGCTATGCACTCCAAAGCCTGCCTATAGCTCTAATCAGTGGATACTTGTAATCCCCTCTAAAAACACCTATAACTGCAGATTATAATAGCTCAGACACCAAATATACCTTAATATTTACAATGGAAATTATTTTTTTCACTACCACAGAAGCTAACATCCACAGTCCTCCTAACTCTGCTCATGGGTGTTCAGCCAATTAGCATCAAGGAAAATCAATGGCACTTGTGTATTGGCTGCTTTGTAAACACATCCCAGTAGCATGTTAAGTAGCTCTGTGCTGAGATATTTTCGCTTCCCAAACTGCATTTTATTCCTTACATTTGTGGATTTGCCTATTCATAGATTTTTCTGTCAAGTGTATCTCAAAGACTGTAGTATCAGTGAACCTGTATTTACCTGCCACTGATGTAAAATACACTGTAACAAAGATTCACAATATACAACTCCTTTTTCAAGACCTTTAGGAAAAGATCATGCTTGATAAAAGAAGAAAAACATTTACTTGGTCTCCATTTTCTGGTTTCAGTGCAGGAGCCTCTGAATATTTATTACACGTTTTATGTTTGATTTTCTTTTTTTTAAATCCCTTAAACATGACAGTGTGTCATTGGATTCTGTGACATTAGGTCTCAGAAAATCTGGTGTGACAAGCCTTCAGTCATCACAACCCGGCTGACACATCTACACTGATGTTACCGTGGCGTCTCGGGGTCTCTACGGTGACTCCTGTCTGAAAAACTTGTGACACTCAAGAACTGTGTTTACAGTTATTACGTTTTTTTAGAATTACGTTTTTTTAGGGAGCTGAACTTTTTCAGCTTTTATCTTTGATTTCCATTTTGCTGTCTGTTCCCTTTGCGCTCAATTCTGAAATAACTAAACAAGTGTCACCTCTCTTTTTATGGAGCGTCACAGTTTGCCAGATGATGAAGGGCGAACAGCTGAGGAAAGTGCTAAAGGTTCTGTTAACAAAGCCGCAAGGATTCGGAGCAAAGACGATCCTGTTTGCGCAACAACAAAAGCTTAAACTTCCATGGAAACTTTACTCTGTATTTCTCTATAGACAATCTATGGGGGAGCTAGTGGTAGGTGAACATACTGTTGTGTGATGGTGGTGCTTTATAGAGTTGGAGAATGTCAACAGCAAGACATACTCTTAATATCTAAGGAAATGTTCCAGTGCTGTACTGAGACTCAGACATCCTACTGATCTTTTGAAAGCACTTTCTAAAAGCCCAGTAGGGTGACTCCTGTTTACGAACATGCAGACTATATAAGTGTCAAGAAGCTGTTGCAGTTCAATTTATGTCCGTTTCACTGCCGTGTTGTGTGGTTCTACGCTGTTGAGAAGAAAGTCACCGCTTCACTGCTGTTACTCGTTTGGACAACTGACAGATCCCATCGACGGCGGAGCGGCTTATACCACGATTGTTTGACCTAGTCGTCAAGTCGTCACAATTTGGCTCTTGCTGAAAAGCTAATCCTTACAATTGACAGTCACTGGTTTATTCAATTCCCATAACCTAAATTGAGTCTGGAAAAATGAATAAGAGGGATAAATGCTTGTGACCGACCACATGAGCAGCTGAATACTACAGTGACTGTTGATAAAACTGCCACTTATTCACCTGTATGAAGGTTTTTGATACCATTACATCGCAGTGGTTAGATCATGGTCAATGCATCAAAACTGGTCCAATACAATAAAAGTGTAGCCATTGGCTACAAATGGCTGGTTTCTACTTACTTTACGTTTATTAAGTAATTAGTCATCTATGTTTTGCAAGCACAAAATGTGTCACAACTATGACGAGAACAATACACAAACATAATAACGGAAAATATGACTGGTCAAATATTTGGAAGATAAAAAAAATACTTAATAGTGATAAGGCGGATTGCATATATCCAATGTGTGGAGAATTTATCCGTTCTCCATGCTAAGTTCTTGATATATGAGGTTGAAGAAGAGTAAATGAGTTTAATTCATGAATTCCATTTATTAATACCAAAATACAGCTGGTCCATAGCAGGACAAAATGGCACCCAAGAACAGTTTGTGATCTCCTTTGTTAGCCTCTGTCTAAGCTACGCCCCAAAGAGAGCGTTTCCTTGAGTGTCATTTCCTTTAATCTTAGCTTTGCAACTAGCTAAAAGAGATGGAAGGAAAACAGAATTATTTATTCTCAACAACCGCCAATTTTGAGCAGCAAGAAAACATAAATAAACCCAGCAAACCTCGTATTATGTCACGTCTGAAGCCCAGAAATGGTGCTGCATGGCCCACGAATTTTCGGGTTACATATGGGAAAACTGTCATTTGATACGTGTTTAAGTTTTGCACTCAAATGTGAAATAGATTTAGCTTATTTAATTGAGTGGGACAGTTTTACATAGTAAGTCACATGTAGGATGGTTTACAAGGAAACCCTCAGTCTCCTTATCAGCTTTACGTTTTGCCTCATGTCTGTCACAGAACAAAACTTGATCAGAGAATGGCATGACCCTGTTAACTTCAGCTTATTGAGCCTTTCTATTGCTCCTTGAAACCTGTCAGATGTGGAAGTAGACTGATCAGGCTGATGGATGAATTAATCCCAACAAAATGTTCTTTATTGGCCAGAAAGCTGGCTCTCTGATGGAGAAAGCACGTAGCTCACATAAAAGCCTGGGTGATTCGTGTAAAGGAATAAAGCAAAGAAACACAAAGCATTAATTATTAACACATGGTTAATTGGTTAATTACAATGTCAGACAGACACATCTCCCTTAACAACCTCATATACTGCACTCAAGTGTGTTTGTAGGAAATATATTTAGCAGATCCTTGATTAAACCCCCCCTAAAAGACTCTCACTACTCCTATTTTTCTGCCCATGATTTTAAAATATTGCCATTTCCTCTTGAATTAGCCTCCCTGCATCTGCCTGTGCCCTCAGCGTCGAGCAGCATGTCAAACACTGCAAGGCTGGATGCGTCCAAACTGTAAGTTACATTCAAGCCCAGGGGATGACCAGGCTCCACTTAACGGCGATGAACAAACCGAGATTAAACATAATGATCTGCAGACCATCTTTGCTCGTTTACCAAGCTTTTAACACAAATATATCCTGTAATAAACTGGATGCTGTTGTTCCAGGCAATGTTCCAAGTCATTACATGTAAGTGTGTAAACAAACTGAATTGGAAAGGCAGCACATGTTAAATTGTCCTGAAGCATTGTTTTGGGGGGGGGGGGGGGGGGGGGGGGGGTTGTCACAGCTATACAGGTGTGGATTTGCTGTTTATACTTAAACCGTCTCAGATTCACAAGAAAATCTTAGTTATGACTATTCTCATAAACTGAAACGGTTTTCCAATTCAGGATGGAAAGCAATTGCAATGAAAGTTTTGTTTGTGTCAGAGCCAGAGCATTTATTGCAAAGGTCTTTATTACAGAAAAAAGAGCCTTACTTTATAACAGAAAACTAATTTAGGGATCATCACAAACGTCAAGATTAAGGGTTTGGCTTCATCGTTGTGCCGTCACTGGTCCCCATTTGGTAGGTTGGTGAATCTCTGGGGATCCTGATTTAATCAAGTAAATCGTGCAATTAGGGAGCCAGTTCAGTCCAAGAAAAACCACCAAAGACTGAAATCCAGCAGCAAAAATAACAATGAGGAACAGAAGACCAATTGCCTCCTATAAATCCTGATTGTTTGGGACATCTGGACTTTTGTGCAGAAATTAAGTTGAGCACCCACACGAGTCCTGTAGTGCCAACAGTGAAGCATCCTGACATATTTCACATGTGGAGTTGCTTTTCACCCCAGAGAGTCAAAGCATTCTCTAGGAGTGAATTATTTTAACAACTGAGGCACAGTTTGGTGGTAATCAGTGTGTTATCTGGCATGACTCAGTACAAATGGTTCAAAAATCACAACATTTAAATGTTGAAGCCATGGTTTAGAAACTCCCTAGGTCTTGACTGCATCGACCGTAAGACGTTCCAATTAGACAAGATTTGGTCACCATCAGTCAAATTGTGGTCCAGTTATATCCAGAAATTAATGAGTTAAAAAGGAGGGTCAGAACTATACAATAATAATATATATAATGGAAATTTCCCTGAAACTGTAAAATGTTTTATTTTTATTATTTAGAATAACAGAAGGCTATTTTGGACTTGATAGCCCTAGGACGCCAAATATGAAAAATCAATTCTAAATAGATACATACTGTATATTATATATAGATAAAGATAGATGGATCCAGATAGACGGTGTTCATTAAGACACTAGAATCATGTTTTGACTTAAACAGAATTTCAATAAAGAGAAAAAAACAGTTGTCATATATTTTAAAATACTAAGACCTATTGAACAAAGTGTTCAATCTAAGGTCATATGACAATAAACTGTTTTAAAGTTTAAGCATGTGGACAGAAAACTTAAAGGTGGCGACACAACGACCTCTTCTTCTTCCCCCAAACCCTCCACTCTGAATCAAAAAGGAGCGAGCTGAACGGGCCACTGCTTCCCTGCACCTCTGTGACTTACAGTTAGCCTCTCTGGCTTTTTACTCGATCTCTGCCTCGGCTTCATTACCCATTGACTACAAAGGCTTTCTTCTCTCTGGTGACTCACTGCATGATCACCAGCTCCTGGCAGTCACCATTCGTGTGTCTGGGTGTGTGTGTGTGTCTGGGCTTTATTGTTCTCACTGCTCATTTAAGTTCTCCTCTGAGGGATGCAATGGCAATATACGCAACTGTATTAGAACACAAAATGTTTCCTTCTCTCTCCTGACCACTGAAACGGTCACTAGGATCGATGGTCCTGGCAGTGGGGGTGACAACCGCAGGGTCACTCACCACATCAGGCAGCTGATAGCAGGGGAGGATGCAATTGTGGCTGCCTCAATGGGTTTTTAATTAAAGCATTTATTGGAAGGAGAACTGAAGCATTGCCCTCCAGAAAGTAGCTCTCATTCTCTTCAAGGCTGACCTTGGAACAGAAGGAGGAAATGTTTATGCTGTGGATCTTCCTGCATCCACAGCATAGAATGTTGGATAATAATTTGCTTCAAATGTTGTGAAAAAATGTCACAGAGTTATATTTCAGCAGCTGATTTTACAAGTACGGTTGGGTCTTATGATTGAGTATTGGTCACAGATATAAGAAATAAAATAATGGGACTTATGTGTTGTAGGCCAAACAACTTATCTCCAGTCCCAGATATTTTAGATTTCACGGGACAAAAACGAGCCCTGAAAGAATGTGTTGGCATTTTACCGACCTTGACATTTAGTCCTCTCTTTGCGTACATGTCTTACTGTTAAAACTGCAGGTAACTTTTATAAATGTTTTTTGTTTTTTTTACATATTTGTTGTTAGAACTGTCACCATGTCCGGTGTAGTTGCCACTAATAGGCTGCCATCTCCCGGTTCCCATGCCCAATGTTGACAGTCTCACAGTACCAAAAATACAATTCTTACTTTTTTAGGTGAAAAAAAAACAAACCCTTTTTCCACTTAGGAAAAAATGTGTATGTGTCTTTTTATTCAGTGTATGTAAATATCGGATTTCAACTGTAGTTACATTTCACTTTAGTAGTGCCTCTATGCATTATGGGAGGCACAGAAATGCAAAGCTGGAGTACTGCTTATTTAAAATGTACATGCAAGGAATATGATCAATAACATGAAGGGGGGATTCCCAGTGTTCATCAAAATTACATAATGTTAGTTCTCTCTTCAGGTAACATCAAGAACAAAACGATCTAAATTTGATTTTTCTCATGACCCAAAAAAATTAATGTCTGTAATTCCAGTCAAGAAAATTCAGTGAAGTTTTTAGAGAAGTGTATTGTTCATCTTGTGTGTCTAGCATCGACCAGCAACTTTTCCACAACACCTCCTATCCCACCAGAAGAGGGTCAGAAAAAAAACCCAACAAACATTTAATATACTGATACTTTATTTAGCATCATTAAATCTGAGTTTATTTTTTAAGAAGTAGACAATAAAGCTAGCAACAACCAGCGCTCTCTTCACAACTTCTATTCAGCGTAACTAGCTGTGCTCTGCATACTGTTTCCCCTGATGGTCCTTCCTTTGGTTTGATCATTGATTCCAACCATGTCAGCTGAAAATACCAACCAGCATTAAAAACTTTACAATCGAGTCATTAAACCCAACTGAACACTTTTGAAACAGCAAAGTCTGAAAACACTGTCGTCAAATGTCACTGCTGCCCACAAGCGAAAGGACTTTCTTTATCCTGTAAGGACAAGTTTAACTCTAGGGTACTTACACTGTCACCTGCGAACCCAGTTTAAGATGATTATGCACAAAATATGGCAAGCTAATCAAATCTATAGTGAAAATTTAAGTCTTTGATGCTGGCAGGCTCTCATATCAGCAGAGCAAGTGACAAAATAATTAGCAGTGCCGACACCAGCAAGAACAAGCACCCACTTAATTTTGAACTTCCCTCTAGTTTAGAAACGAGTTTGGAGAAATCTGAAACTTTCTTCTGATTTCTAGTGACTGCTATGCTTTATGAGGACTGTGGATTGTGTATGCAGAGGAAAGGAGTAATGTTGGCTGCAATTCATCAACTGTCAAAACAAGAGAGGCAAGAATAGCTATGCACAACCACTATTGGTGATGACTCAGAGTTTCTACACATTGTAAATGCCAAACTAGAAAAACAAAATAGACCAGAAAACATTCTGGATCACGCATTTTGACATAAAGTTGCATTTAGGAATTTACGTTCACTCATCATGAGCATGAATATTGAGTTAAGTGAGCTTTTCTCAGGATGGGATGTTTATACAATACACAGTTTCAACCATATGTTTATCAATAAATATATGGGTTTTGTGTTCCAGTTTGAATGCACAGTGGATTTTCTCCAATCCAAAAGATTTAAATACATATTCTTACCCACTAATATTTGTTTCCCATGTCCCTTGTCAAGCTGCTTTAGCCGTCGACAAGCTTCTGGCATAATGTCTGCTCGACACTTGACTTATCTTGGCAAAATTAGTGGATTTCATTTAAATTGGCTGGTCACTGCCACAAAGTAAGCTTTTGGCATCATTCATACAGGGTTGAGGTCAGGCTTTTCTACAAGCCCAATGTTAGTCTGCCTACTCCATTCCAAAGCCAGCTTGGATTTGTGTTTGGGAACATCGTCCTGTAGGATCACCCAGTTTTAGCTTTGCAAACGGCAGCCAGTAGCATGTGAAGTAACATTCTGTCTACGCATTTCAGCTTCCCAAGCTGCATTTTGTTTTCAATATTAGATGTCCTCTACTAATCCGGAAAGGCTAATTTCCCATTAATAGTTTGGAGTCGCAATCTACCAAAAAAAAAAAGAAAAGCTGTTTTAGGTTTCAAGTCTTCATTTTGACCCCTTCACACATTTCATCCTGAAAATGTTCGCCTTGAAGAAGGGGTTTGCACTCAGTCAATGCAGATGTAAAACTTTCTTCAGTTGAACTGTAATTCCCAAAAGACATTGGTTAAAGTGTCAAAAAACAGCCCTAAAACCAGAACGTCTCAAGGCCAGCAGACTAGAAATAAAAGTTAGTGTCCAAAGGGAAGCTGGTTTTTGATCTGAGTGGATATTGTTGGAGTCAACCAAAATAAAAAAGTCTCTGGTTTGACACCTTCAGACTTAAATGAATTTTAAAAAAGCCAAATTTTCACGGTGAGCCAAGACAGATATGTTTATTTTATAATATATGCTTTGCATGACTAAATCTAGCATGTATTTTAGATAGATATGAATAGACTACTGCAAATTTATTTTCCTAAAGATTGTACTGATATACAATGATATGCTGGTCTTCAGGAACTCCTTAATGTCTGTTCAGAATATGGTGAATTACTTGATGTCAAATTCAACCCATCAAAAAGTATCATTTTGATCTGTCGCACTAAGGAGGACAAAAATAGAGTATTTCCTAATTTCAAATTGTCTGGGATTTTAGTGAATGTCTCTAGTGAAGTAAAATATCTTGGCCATGTGTTGACAGACCGTCTGTCTGATGATGAGGACATTTACCGTCAGGTTCGAATGTTATACACTCAGGCAAACATCCTTGTCCGTAAGTTTGGATTCTGTTCTGATGAAGTGAAACTGAACTTGTTTAGATCATATTGTACATCACTGTATTCTGCACATTTGTGGTGCAATTTTAAAAAAGCCAGTCTTCAAAGATTGAAGGTGGCTTATAATGATGCACTGAGACTCTTGTTAAATAAACCCAGATGGACCTGTGCCAGTGAACTGTTTGTATCTGCTCGTGTCAGCACTTTGATGGCAGTTTTAAGAAAGCTCATGTATAAATTTATTTGTCGGTTAAACGAGTCTAATAATAGAATTATAATACTGTTGACTAATATCAAATATAGTGCAGTTAAATACTCATCTGTACTCTGGAGACACTGGTATGATTCCCTTCTGAATAGCTAGGAGTCGTTTTATTTTATTTTTATCGTACTTTTTATTTTTTTTTATTTTATTGTATTTGTTCTCTTTTGTATGTAATCTGGACTCTGAGTCTGTAATAAATCTATACATACATTATAATTAATCGGGCATACTGGGTAATTTTACCAAACATTTGGATAGATTACTAAACAAATGTATGTAGCTGGTGAAAGGGAAACTTTAAGAACACTCTACCAATTGCCAAGCATGGTGGAGCCAGCACTGATATAATAAAGAATCATTACCTCCAAATGCCGCAAATTCTTCTCAAATCAGCAACGAGATCATTGAAACTCAGCGTGCCAAAGGGCAACGATGCAAGAAATATAAATGGTTGGAATGGGCAAAACAGAATAACATTAGGTTAGTCAATGTCAACCAAAGTCGCACTGAAAATTTGTCGACCATGATTAAAAGTGTTGGAAAGCGGCTGATTCACATGAATCCTTCCAATTCTGCCCTGAGGAGCGGTGAGTTATCCAGCCAGAATTACTCCAGGACCTGGTTGACGACTATATAAGGATGCATTTCTTGTGCTACTTGCTATTTAACCAAACATTAGTGGGGATGTGAGTATAATCATAATTGCAGATGTATGCTGTATAATTCCTGTTTTGTTGAAAATGATGCATCATTATGCAAAACACACAAAAAAATTCAAAAGCTGACAAAAAAACCCCAATTAAACAGGCAATACACACCTGATGAGCCCCATTATAAAGACATCTAAAAGGTAACAGTTATTATTTTCAATGAATGTGGATCTCTAATGTGTTGCCTGCCACCAGACAAATGTCTGTACATTTCCAGAGTTTAGTCTTAATTATCCAAAGTGATTAAGCACTGTGAAAGGCTTTCCAATCGCAGTCATTATGGCACATTGAAATTCAATCTACCAGCAGGCAAAGGCTATTACAGCCAGCATAGATTTTGATTACCGATTATATGCTTGGATAGCTTCAAACCTCTTCCTCACATCACTTCACACATCTAAGGGGGGGAACAAAGCCACCTTTCATCGGCATAAATTTGTCACTTCTCTCTTTTTCACCAGCTCCCATTGACCTTACACCTGAGAACACAGGATTTCAAATTTTATTTATTTATTTTTTTTGTTTTTGTGCATGTATGCACTGTGCATCAGTAGAGCTGCCGTGATGCAGGGGAGCCATCCTTAAATTGCACCTGCGTAGCCGCCGGAAATACAAGAGAAGCCAGGTGAGGCCAGGCAATATCCGCCAGCCAGAGTACGTGACAGTGAAAGAGAAGAAATGTGACAGAAAACACAGGAGGAATGCAACTCAGCCAGACAGACAGTTTCTATTTGCCGATAATGACCGCTGACTCCTTCTTGATGCGGCTGCAACACGGCAGGCTGGAAACCAAGAGTTACGGTCAGCCAGAGCCAGACCGTGTGCTGCAATATTCAAAGGACGAGTGGGTTTTCATGGTGTCCAATTTTATAACTCTCCAAAAGTTTTTTTTTTTTTAAATCAGTATACCTCATCTAAGCTGAGGCACATTTTGTATCTCACCATTTATAGACTTTCAATCCGTTGTGTAATACATTCTTTCTGTATTAATAGATAAGACTTTTACAATAGTATGAATTAAAATCTGCTCTAATCAAGAGAGGAGTTGGAGGCTCGATAACCTTTTAAGACGAATGTATAAAAAGCGGCAGCCTTTATCAGCTCCACACTTCCAGGGACCTGCTTGTCTTTGATATATTACAAGAAATAGGTTTGTAATAAAGGACTTTCATGCTAATTTAAAATCGCTCTTGTCTTCATCTTCAGGATGTGAGGGTTATTAGGGGCAATTGTAATAGACTGTGTTCTATAAATCTCCCTACATCTGCAGCACATACACTTTCTCAAACGTCTATAATTTAAAAAGAAAAAGAGTTCAGATCCTTTAAAAGTAAAACAATTTCACACCTTGTTACAACTGGAAACTTTATTGTATTTCATTAACATTTTATGTGACAGACCTGCACAGGATATAGCATTTTTCTCTGTTGAAATTAAAAATATGCATAGTTCAAAACTTCTCTACCAATAAAGATCTGGGAAGTCTGACTGTATTCATATTCACCTCCCTGTTCACTGATACCCCTCAATGAAATTCAGTGCAAAAAAAAACTCCCCTCGGTGTTTGCCTAATCAGTAACGAGCAACCACATTTGCCTAATTTAACCTCACTGTAAGTTCTCAAACAAACAGTGAACAAACAGAAAAGGCCCATGACTCGCAAACCATTACAATCATCAAATACTTCAAACCCCTCTAAAGATGCCATCTTAATAGTTCAAACCACTAGATGGACCCTTAGGGGAGTTAATTAGGAAAAGAAAAATCGCTCCTTGATTGGCTGATTTGGAAATGCCGGCCAATAGAGTGTCAAGTAGAATTGTGCAGAGGTATTTCAGTTTATATTTTAGATATGCTCCAGAGGAAAATACTTGCAGTTACAGTCCACAGAAAAATTCACAAATGGGCGAGTCTGCAAATACTGACGCAGAAATAGGCTAGTGTTCTCTGTATGTGCATCTAGTTTGAACACATTCCAGATTTTTATGAGAAATATTTTGGAACTAATGAATAATTTTCTTTTTACTTGACACCTGTCTAATATTTGACATGGTTTATCATGTAAAAACCCAATAAAACACAAAAGTTTTTGTTTTTCATGTAGAAAATATTAAACTTTAAGTGATCTAAATACTTTTGCATGAACCCTACAGTTAGTCCAAGTATAAAAATGATTTATTCCTTGATATCACTTTAAAAATATATATTAAAAAATGTTTGGTAACTGTAGAAATTGTCATGAGTTTTAAATATGTGCAAAAATATTCATGTTTACTAATCTTAAGTAATCTTCACTGCTGCACCACACACGCATTTTTTGTATCCCTGGCTTTAGCCAGAATCTGGGAATTGGGTATTCTACGCTAATCCCGTTTTTGCATTTAATTAATCAACACTTCAGAATGCTTAGTGCGTCTTGGTTGTTTTCAAAATAAATATATATTAAAAAAAATATAGCAGGAAGTTGAGCAGCTCTCCACAGCAGAGCATAGCGCCCAGGGGAGCAGGGCTTGGCTGAACAATTGCTCATACTCCTCACATCCAAGCCTCATTAGCATATCAGCCTGCCTGCACAGACATTAAATGCAGGTGAAGCACAACCAGGGTATTATCACTTTGTTTAGAACACAAAGGCAGCGCCTGTGCACCCTCCTCCCCCCCAACGTCATTTGCCACAGACAACAGGAGGCATCATGCTTTGCATTCTTATGTTACTAATTGCCGGCTTGGATCCTGAATCCTGACCCATAATCTCTGTTTTCAGCCTCTTGTAAAGCACTTTTCCCTTTGTACTCTTCTTTTATTTAGACGTGTTGTTTCATTGTAGCTCATGAAAGCGTTAACCCAACACCATCTGTACAATGAATGCAGATGTTTACGTGCCAGAGTATCATGTTAATTTTGCTGCCAAGTCCATGAAACTGAATGGGATGAATGAGCGTTTACAATGCAAAGCCTGTTCCTTCTCCAGACTGTATTTAATGTCATCTTCTACTGTTTGTGCAGAGACCCAAGTGGTCACGCCAACATGTCAATTTTAAGGCTTCTTTGTTAGACATTGCATGACTGTTCACAAACCAAAAACCCTGTGAAATTACAGCTGAATAGCCTAAACGTGACTTGTACATCCAGACTACACTTAGCTTTCAAATTCAAATTAAATCAATGCATAGCCGATTCAAACGAACGTATTAAAATTTTTTAGACTTGTGTGTTTTTGTTCTTTTGCATTCTCTTTTTCAGAATACAAACAAAAATGCAAAACAGTACAACTGACCGAAATTCAAAAATAACAGACATTTTACCACCAGAATACAAACAAAAGCTCCTACAGTCTGTTGTGGCCTATCAGGTCAAATTATGAAAGGTTTACACTAACAGGGGGAAATTATTTTTACTTTTTTGTATAGAACTTTATTAAGCTAGAGTCCATGCCAGTTAAGAAGCCGCAGTTTCTATCAACTTAGTAGGCATGTAGGCAATTCTTCATTACAGGTTCTTATGGCTTCAGTGTGGCTCACCATTACAGATTTCACGGCAGTATGAAAACATGAAACATTATGCAGCCATTTTGTTGCACAATATATTAAAATTCCCAAACAAAATGCTAATTTTTTCCACTTTAGTTGTAGTTTCAGTTTTCTTTTTTCTTGTAAATACATCAATAAACATCATGAAACAGCATTTTCTCCACATTATAATTCCAAAGCACACAAAATGACTGAACTGTACAAACTTCAGTTTTTAAAATGTTAATGGATCCAAAGCTTTTTGAATAGCTTCTGATATGGATTGTAGCACTAAGATATCACATTTAACTTTATATCTTGCAGCAAAAGAAACTTAATCTGTGAAATTGCTTTAAATTGTAAAAATCAATGAGATGCTAATGACTAATGAACACAATTACCTTCCTGAGGATTAGAACGTTTTTCTTCTCAAGCAAGTCTGTGACTAACAGAAGTAGTAAGAAAACAGAAAGTCCCATAAAGTTGCAGTGACTCTTTATGCACTACAGGAAGGTGGAAAATAACACATTTCAGGGACGAGGTACAGGTACTGAAGCCTGGATTAAATATCCTTCACTGTGTCTGCTTATTTTTCTGCATGAGGGACTCAAATCAACAAATAGCAGCTTTATTTAGAACACGCAGTTTTAACCAATAACCTCACAGACACTATAAAAAACAACATATAAAATGTTTCATTTTAATAGGAGTTATTTATGACAACATTTATTGGGAGTCTATGTTTTCCTGATTTGCTAGAGATGGGAAAATATTTTTTAACAAACACACATTCTCCATGTTAACAATCTAATTAGACTATTTACAGTTCACAGTGGTAGCAGACAGAATATACCAACAAGCGAAGCTGGGAACATCTAATTAGTTCTGACACTCCTAAACACACTGACTCTGTGATAGCATGCTGATTATCAGCAACATGGAAATGCAGCAGGCAGGTTTTCCTCTGCCTGTTATGTTCCCTCAGTTTCACACTCACCTGATAATACGATGAGTCAGTCATTCAGCTGCTTGCCCCCCAAACGCATGTAAACTCGTCCGCTGTTACAAAACCCTTCCTTCTTGGTTATTCACAAATCAGTCAGGTAGGTTAATCCACCAAAGATTTGTCCTGAAAAGCCACAAGCTTGTAATAGGATGAGGATAAACAACTCCATGTGTGGGAACACTGTGCAGCCTTTAACTTCTATGAAACGAGAATTTTAGACAATACTAAACTGCACTCTACCAGGACTAATTTACACATCAGCCAATTTAGTACCAATGCTAAAAGAAATTGCTCAATTCTACCAACTCAACCTTATAAAAAAAAACTATAAAATTATACAATTAAGCTCCTCCTGCTGTCTCAATATCTGACCTTTTTCCTTAAGAAAGATATAAAGACAGTTACAAAGTCGGCCTATCACCTGAAGAACATTTCCAGGATTAAAGGATTGATGTCCCAGCAAGAATTAAAGAAACGCATGCATGCTTTTATCTGTAGTCATATTGATTACTGCAAAAGTGCCTTCATAGATCTGCCTAAAAAAACACAACAACAAAAAAAACTTTAGGCAGACCTAAAAAAAACTTCTGCCTTCTAACTGAAACCAGGAAGGAAGAGCACATCACCCAGTTCTAAAGTCCTTACACTGGCTCCCTGTCTTTAGTCATTAATTTCTTAGGTATTGCAGACGATTCCTAATTATATTGAGGGCTCTGGACGTTTTGATATAAACCATCTCACTGTAGTCCTGGCTGTATGTTTAGGATCGTTTTCATGCTGGATGGTCATCCTACACCCCAGTCCCAAGGCTTTCAGCCTCAAACATATTTTCTTCCAGGATTGTCCTGCATTTAACCTCATAAACCTTATCCAGCTTCCCTGTTGCTGCTGAAGGAAAGCATACCCGCACCATGCTGCTGCTCACCATTTTCCACTGAGTTCAGGGTGCTGTGTAGCGCTAGGTTTTCACCATACTATGTAAAGTAGTAAAATAAATAGTTTCACTTATTTGCCGGGTGCCATATTTGCTGATATTTTAAAAGCATCCAATGTTGATGAGAAAAAAAAAAATCTGCAAATGTGGCTCAACCAATTACATTTAGACCACTTTTATCCCAGATAGAGTGAGAATTGTTTGGGCAGATGCATCCCCCTGCATAAAAAAAAAAAATCATTGAAAAACAACTTTTTGTATTTGCTCAGAATATCTTTGTTTAAGTTAAAGAATATGTATGCATGAGAAAAACAAACAAAGAAACCTGTAAAGGGGCAAATGCTTTCCCCACAACACTATAATTGCCCATTTGCAAACCCAAGTCATCAGTGGGGTCACATTCACTCCACATAAAGCAGTTTACTCTGTTAGACCCTCAGAGCTGCTTATTCATACAAATGGTGGAGCTCATTAATATGTGGATGCTCTCTGCATGACACACAGAGGCCATTACCAGCAGACACTGGGTGCCATTATCAGACAGGAGGAAGTGAGACACAGCTTCTTTTCACTCTAGCCATGGCTGATGTTAATTTAAACCCTTGCCACTGGGAGTGGTATGTTTTCCTAACAATACTGTTCTAGCTGGTAATTAGTTGGGACATCTACTGCAGACAGGTTCTTCTGTTGGATTGTTTGAACTGTGCAAAGACGGGCGAACAGCGGGCAGTGTGTGTGTGTGACGGAGTGCTGGGAGGACGAGCATACACACACACACGCACGGTTCGGTGTTGTTGACACGAGCCGAGATGTCCCCTCCCGGACTTAATGAGTCATTAATCATGGAGCGTACCGAGAGTGGGACGACAGGAAGCCAAGAGTTTACACATACAGAATCAACATCATAATGACACGGTCCGCAGGAGAGCGTCGCCAATATGTACTCTGTTTGATGAGGTTGTTGCAGAGATGGAAACAAACTCACGTCCAGGTGATGACATCCGTCAGCAAGAATTGACAAATATGTCAGAACATACCAAAGAAAACGCCTCAGCATTAGTTAGACAATTCAACTTTGTTGTTGTGCAACAGCAGCTTAGGTTTGTCTATCATTTAGATCAAAATGACCAAGTAGGGGCATCATTGGATTATTAGGAAATAGTCAAACTGCTTTCAGTTATAAATATTATTTACTAGGGATGCACTGATCCACATTTATCACTTTGTGATACAGATATCTGTGTTTCAGTACCAGCCAATACAATACAGAAAAACATACTGAATTGACTTAAAATATTTGATAAATGTACTGAATTACAAATTTATTTGGCAACTCTTCACCAGTACAGCTCACTTAAATACACCATAGCTTCACAAACTTGGCCAAACATGTAAAAAGTAAACTGCAACAAAACTTCTGTCAAATTGTTCAGAAAGTGGAATTAGGAATACTAAATATAATGTAAAAAAATAAATAAAGCATTGCATCATTCATAGCACAAGGCACAGAATTAGACTGAATAAATCTACCATTATGGATAAGACACATTGTCACTGATACCCAATCTAGAATATTTTGTCCATATCGGGTCCAATACAGATATTAACATTAAATCGTCACATCACTATTAATTATCTGTTTGTTAAGCCCTAGATATTAAATATCAATACGTGAAGGATTTAAGTTCGACACGGACATTCTCTAACAGCATAGATCTGCACATATGGATGTATGTAAAAAACAAACTGCTTCTTTCTCATATGTATGGGCTTAACAAAATTAATTCAAATTTTATACTTCCAGATAAAATGCTCAAACTGACTAACATAGTTTTACTCGGCCAAACTACTAAGTAAAAGGGAAAGAATAATGAAACTAATTACCTAAAAGTTAAACAACAAGAAGAACAGAAAAAGAATAACCAATAAAATGATGCACTGATGTCACAGTTCAGTATGAAATTAGTAAGTAGTTAGTGCGCCTGAGGTGAGGCACAGCTCATCATAACCTCACCTCACCCTTCTTCCATGTATTTGAAGAGGCCATAAAAATAACCATTGACCATAAAAATGCTGAAGTCATACATAAAAAAACTCTCTACATCAAGAGGATAAATGTATTTTCTCTTATCTTTTTTAGTACCTATTAACTTTCCTTAAGGATTGCTTCACCTGCCTCAATCGACTGCATATAACATTAGCCACCGATCTTAGTACTGTACGAGCTCTGGTAGTTAATTTGTTGTTAATGTGTTTCATGTATAAAATGCTAAAGAAAAACATAATCAAACATAATTAAAGTCACTAGCTTGATCTCACTGGTTGTAGTAGTACAGCAGTAGTTCATACCAGATACAAATGTAGAAATTAATACAAAAAATGCAATTTGATGAACTTTAGAGTGTAGGACAATTAAAAAAAATAAAGAGCTGTGTTGTATGAATTAAATATTATGCAACAATAGGAGGAGAAGAAGCAGACAGAATGAGGTTATGCAGCAGTACTGTTTCTTAAATTGTCATCATTACTTACAGTACAGACCAAAAGTTTGTACACACCTTTCTAATTCAATGGGTTTTCTTTATTTTCATGACTATTTATAAGGCAAGAAATCCCACTTATTAACCTGACAGGGCAGGTTGACCTATGAAGTGAAAACCATTTCAGGTGACGACCTCTTGAAGCTCATCAAGAAAATGCAGAGTGTGTGCAAAGCAGTAATCACAGCAAAAGGTTGCTACTTTGAAGAAACTAGAATATAAGGGGTATTTTCAGTTGTTTTACACTTTTTTATTTAGTGCATATTTCCACATGTGTTATTCATAATTTTGATGCCTTCAGTGTGAATCTACAATGTCAATAGTCATGAAAATAAAGGAAACTCATTGAATTAAAAGGTGTGTCCAAACTTTTGGTCTGTACTGCATGTCCATCCACAGGTCTCAGACTTTACCTGTGGGTCCAACTAACCAAAACAGTGAACACAGTGTGCACTCAATTAAAACACATTCTTTAGCTTGTTCTTTCCAAAATGAGAAAGGCGAGTGAGTTTGAAGTTGAAAAAATAAATTATTATAAATAGGTCAGAAAGACCCCACTACCCACATGGGGGTGGAATTATGGTAAGTTGATGGTTTACTGTAAAATGATTTAAATAAGTAATTGCTTTCATTGAGTTGTCTCCAAATCAACATTCGTGCCGACATGGAAACAAAGCATTTTATGCAATGAGACATAACTGGCTTCAGTCATCAACATGAAAAAGGTTCAAAGGAACAGTATTACATATCCTCCAGGCATATAGCCATTTTATAGCACAATCAGGTAACTTTGTTATCGTCAATTATACAAATGAAGAATATATCAAACATGACTTAAAGAAAATATGACATCTTGAAATTGGGCCTCTGTCTCTTTAAGAAGCTCCCTCTCTTTCCAGACACTCCTCCTTCAGCACGTCATCACAATTTTCTCATTTAGCAATTAACAATTACGCTTTGGAGCGTTGGACTGAGAAATAAGTAGTTTGTCTGATAAGCTCAGCAGTGCCACCAGGTGTTTGCTAATTGCTGCTACCGCTAGTCTGGAGGAGCCGAGTGGGGGAGGCACAGAAAGAGAGGTGCTTTGTGAAGTAGAAGCTCCGCTATATACTGTTAAAAGATAATTTTGGATTTCATTTAGGGATTTCAGAGTAAAGGGGCTTTTTTTATTCCATTTTTCTTACACATTACAAAATTCTAATAATATGCATTGGAGATTATGATGGCAACAAGTGGTATGATTACTTTTGAAAGGTTATATATGATGCTATGCAGTTTTAATACCGTCTACATGATATTTATGTTACTAATATTTTCTGTTGCCACCTGAATGTAAAGCAGGGCCAACCAGCATCACAAACTTCTACAAGTTGCTTGTTTATCACACGCAGTGGCTGTAATCCGTCATGTTGCCACAAGCTCCGTCAGCAGAGGTGTGTCACAACAAATCGGAGTTCAGCCCAACATGATGGAGTGTCTGACTTCTTTGCTGTGATTTACTTTCTCCTGTGCTCAAACCAATTAGGACTACATTAATCAAGCCCATGTTTGACCTTGATAGATTTTGTTATGTGGTTTTGAGTTTGATTTCGTGAGTCAACATCTGCACAATAACCCCAAAAGTTTTAAGGTTAATTTTTTTTTTCCTACAAGAGACTGAATCTAATTTTTTTTTTTACCCTAGTTGACATGGGTGTGAAATCTCTTGATCCAAGTGTTAAAACATTGATGGCCTGGACCTACATAGTCCATACATGCCAATCTTACTTGTTTCATCACTTCAACCTCTCATATATATAATAACTTCAACATAGTCACCAACCCTTCACAGTTCTGTAAGAAAGTATGTCTCCAGAGTGAAGAATCCAGAACACGAGGTACTTCAAGTCGAAATCTTTCAAGGAACATCCAGGTGAGGAGCCAGACAGTTTTCGCACTGGAGGTAGAGGAAGCTAGAGCAGACAAAAGATGTGCGGGTGTGTGTGGTTAGTGAAGATGCTTATATGTACAGACAAGAACACAGAAATGCTTGTGGTGAAGGAGAAAAACAGAAAAAAAAAGTAGAACCCCAGAGAGTAAGAAGGAAGAGAAAATATTCTTTGATTCTTGGTATTTCTGGTGATTTACAGGGAACCCCCCCACAAGTATTTAATTTCACATGTGTTCTAATTCAGGTGAATTTTGGATTGTAGTGAAATATTATGTCAAGCCTTTGTAAACCATTGTGCACACAAAAAACATGTTTGGAACACTTTGATGGTAAAATGTGGGAAACTCATGTAAATTACAATGAGAAAATGTTGGGATTAGATGTAAAGTGGAAAACAGACTGACTTTATTTAGCGCTTTTCTAGTCATGTCAATCAGTCATAGCAAAGAGTATAGAGTACACAGAATGCCTGAGCATGTGGCAGCCTCAAGTGTTTTCCATCGCAAAAAAGTGAGAAGCTGGTAGTACAGGACACTAAATAGGAATGTTATGTATTTTTACTGCACACGCTTTTTGCAGTTCTAATTTAGTCACAGCATTTTGCAAAAGCAAACTACAAATTTATTTACAACCAATGATAAACTCCCTTTGGGTAACGATATGAGTGAAAGTTCAGGTTCATCTGAGAGAAACTATTTAATCTGGGAGGCATTTTCTGGAAAGGATAAATAAATGCATAACATTTACATGACATATTTTGACGACTAGTTCAAAATTTTTTCATACAAAGAATTGAGGACTATTGGTTTTACTTCAGATACTTCTGAACACACAATTCTGCTTTAGAAACCTTCTAATTAAATGGTCAGTCGTAAGATTTCCTGAAAACATATTTAAACTGCAATTGCAGTTTGCTAGCCAGTAAGAATTTCTCTTAAAACAATAATAAAAAAAAGTTATTTAGCATGCATGTTGTCACAGCTGCTCCATCTTTCCATATGCTTTTAAACAGATAAAAGCAGAATCATATCGGAAAGGTCAAAAACCTCCATGCGCAAATTACATTGTGTCATAACATGCCAAGCACATTTTGCACACAAGTTTCAACATATGGTAACATATGAAAGATGTGGGAAAACTTCCACAAGGTCTAACACATTTTTATCGCGTTCCTCCCTTGTGAATTTGTGCTTTTTCGTCTGTAACGTTAAGCTTCAGTCATGCAGCGTTAGGCTTTAAGGGAAAAGAGGACTTTAAAAAAAGAAAAGGGCTGTAAAAATTCTCTAAGGAGATCACAGCACCTGACATCCAAGGCAGCCAATCTGCAGATGTTACAAAGCACAGAAGGTCCTGGTCACTTATGAACTGGAACAGCTTGACTGCGGCTACCAGGCCTTTTACTGGAGCGGTCAGGTGGCTAAGAGACGGATATAATAAGAAGGGCCATTGTGTCTGTATGGGTATGTGGCAAGTCAGGGCACCGAAGGTCTAATGAGGCATCATGTTCCTACAATCACACATGCAGGATGGCCACCTGATCGCTGCGGCAACGCATCCGGCAGAAATTGAACAGCTTGTTGGAAATAATAGAGTGTGAAAACCTCTGCCCTCAGATGTAAACTGCAGTGGGATAAAAAGCAACTGGAAGTAATAAACTCAAATGTAAATACACTTGTATTAAAAAGGTGCAACAGAAGCTTATTGGATTCTAAGTCTTGGAGACGTTGGTGCAATGGGAGTAGCTTTGTCAAAATTAATCTAAAAATTAGTTTGTCGTTATTTTATTGTACACATAATAACATACAGGAGAATGAGACAGATAATCTCTAGAATCTTTAAATTAAAAAGTGTCAATTTGCAACACAGATTTTCTCAGAGAGGTGGGTAAAATATATTAACGTACTAGTCTTAGCCTCCATTTCACCAGCATTTAGTCAGCAAAGCCAAATATTTAGCAAAACATTCATATTTATCCATTCCCTTTCACTGTACCTTCATTGTACCTTTCACTACATTGAACAGATGAGTCAGAGTCAGCAGCAGCCGTAACTTCCCACACAAGCATAAAAAAGTTGAGCAAAACTGTGTTCAATAACATGCTAGTTAGCATCATTGGAAGTAATCTGTGGGGTTTCTCTTTGCTCCATCAGAACAACACTGAAATATTTATGACCGACAGAAATTCAAACAATCATGAAATAATAATTTAAAACAAAACAGCCTCCTGTCTGGGCAGCTACAGATATTTGCTGCCACTTTCAATCGTAACTTAACCTCCTGTAGTCCCCTAAATGCAGTTAACAAAATGCAACTACAAAACAATTATGGAGAAGTCTGTGTTGCTTCACATACAGTCTGTACATTGCCTGCGACTGCTGCAGGTGGGGAAAGAGCTTTCAGTAAGCTAAAACAGAAACTATTTGAGGTTCACTGCATCTCAAAGGCTTTACAGTTTTGCCAAGTTGTCCACTGAAAGTCAGTTGGATAGAAAGACTTGATCAATCACTTCACTAGCAGAAGGCTCAGCTTTGGGCTCTTGTTGAGTCAGGCTGAGCAAGGGTCAAACCGCATATCTGAGTAAAACGTTTGGGTTTCAGAAGTTATTTGTTCTTGTCTTGTTCAAAAATATTCTGTTTTCACTACTTTGAAAACAGCAAGCAGTGAAAACCCTTGCTGTAATCTTGATATTAATACATTTTAATTTAATTGTGAAGCTATACATCTTAGAAGTTGTAATTTTATTTTTATATGTTACAAATGAATAGGTGTCTTTGTCATTAGCTTTCAAGAATGTTAGAATAATTGTTTTATTTTGGTAATTAATGTAGACTTAAATGTGACATTTAGCACATTATTTACGTCTGCTTTTAATAGTAAATTAAAAGTTATATAAAAAGTTTTATATTTTGTCACGGGACCCAAAATTCCTGGTGGGGCCCCTGCTTTTGATGCTGTAGCCAAACTGGTTCAATGGGTTGGGTAGCATAAGTTTTAAGATTAAATCTTTGTACTTTTAAAAACTGTTCTTTGAACACAATCCGTTTAAAAAAAAAAAAAGTGTTGAATATAATTTCCTGAAAGTGATTTGGGCGCGTGTCCTTGGAGCACATGGCGCCATACAGGCCACGATAGCTACTATTCTAACTTCCTGTCTTAGCCAGCTGTGCTGCTGCTCTATTCCCTCTTCTATATGCAACAGAAAATGGTGGTGATGCCATTATGATTTGGAGGTTTGTTTTCTGCTTTTTTATTTCAAAAGTTTTATTCGTTTGCATATGAGGCACTGAGGTGTTTGTTATTCCTCTAGAAAGAATCCACAAAACCTCATAAAAAAAAAAAAAGAAACATTACGAGTCAGCGCTTTACCTGGTGGTCAGAGTGAGCAACACTGATCATTTTTATCCCACTTTGATGAGAACTGCAGAAGCAAAAGTGCAAAAGCAAAAGAGTTTCACCTTAAGTGCTACATTAAGACTGCTCACTCATTTCTTTCTGATTCAGGTGGAATTTGAGGGTTTTTTCAAAGTCAAGCCTATTTTGTTGCAATTTGTCAGTCTTTGATCTGTGAACAGCGCTGAATGTCCTGCCTTGGTGAATTTGACGGTTCTCAATGGAGGATTATTTTCTCAGATGTGTGAAATTGTCAAGGATCCTGAGTGGGAGGCCTGTGTGTGGCTGAGGAAGTGGTGTATCACGCAGCAGCAACAGGAACGCCTTAGTGTCTAATGCAGTAATCAGACCAGAGAAGATGTTTATAAAGTCCTGCAATCACATGGCTTGAGATCCAACCAAAGACAGCTCGGTGATTTACAATAAACAACCGAGGGCAATCAACAGCAATTTTCCTGCCAGCAGCTTTTCATCATTTAATTTGATCACACTTCATGTTTTTCCTCATCTCTACTTTGAATATGCTTAAAGAACAGAAAAAAAAAATTGGTTTGAGATTATCAACTTTTTGAGGCATAAATTCAAAGCATGTCTGATTTTTTTACTGCAAGACATTTTCGATTTATTTTATAGAGGGAAGGCCTTTTTATTGAAAAATAAAAGGCACCTGGCAGATATATCAGTACTTATTAAACACTGCTGTGCAACCAATGGTGTAATAGGAATTTTACATCTGTACCACCCAGTCAAGTGAAAAATGTCCTTAGTGGGACTATGTACGTTGACAAAATATGGTAAAATAAATCTCAATGTAATTCTACATTGCCAGATTTATGTCCTGGTACATTAGTCCATCTTTCCACTGGTGAACACTGTTGTGGATGATGGAAAACATTTCAAATTTTGTTATTGATGTGACGTTTAACAATAAAGTCAGAGGAACAGAGATGCAAGATGCTGTGTAAAATAAAATTAAAACTGGTTGCAAGAGAGCAAGACTATGGATGGATAACAGGAAGACTGACCTAAACTCAAAATTACTCAAGCCCATGGCAGGTTGAAGTTTTAAGTCATTTAATACTACCAACATGTATACAGCCATTATATACACCTGTGAATGGCTGTACTTGCAGCCCCCTCTAATAATGCTTAGAATTGCCTACTTTAATCATTCAAACACCAAATATACCTTCATATTAATTAATTTGAACAGCAGAAACAGCCTTAGCACCATTTCAGAAGCCAACATCCACTGTCTTCTCCATCTCTAATCAGCAGCAAGGAAACTGATTGGTGCTCCTGGATTGGCTGCTTTGCAAATATCAGCCAATAGTGTGTCAGGAAGCTTTGTGCCAAAACATAAAAATATTGTTCAGCATTAGTCAACTAATTTACCAGTGTTTGGATAATAATGTGGTTTTTTACCCTCTGTTATACTTTTATGACAGGACATGTGTAACTAAAAAAAGTTAGACTAACTTGCACGAGACTGACCAGACTGGAGGCCACACTACAAAATGTTAAATTGGTGAGACTTAAACATGTTTGCATTGCCACAAAAAAAGTTACAAAAAGTTTGAGTACCATTTTACTAAATGAGAAAAACTGAAGAATTTCTTTGCAAAGCACAAAATCAGGATCTTTTTTTTTAAAACTTCTACTTTCTGTTTAGTCTAAGGGGAAATCATAACACCTGCACTCAATTTTGCAAGAAGAGTTTTCCGTAGCAAGATTTATAGCTGATTTCTAAAACAGCTGATGTAGTAAAACCTAAGTTTGTGGACATAAGTTATTTTCTGAGAAGATTCTAAAAGAAAAATCCTTTTTATTTGTTGTGATTGATATTGGATGTTTCATAAAGAATTAATCACTTGTATTTACATCTTCTTTCTTAATTACCATCATCCAGCGAATACAGTGGGAAGGATAATAAAAAGAGTTGCAAAGCGAATTGTTTATTCATCCTTTAGCTTTATATTAAACCAACCTTCTTTGTAATTTTGTCCCATCTGCAAGGGCATAGCTGTGCTATCACGCAGCCATACTAGAGGCCACATGTATAATCTGCTAAGCAACCAGGACATAACTCTATGTTTCTGTATGAATTCAGCATGTAACTCACACACGTGCTCTGAAAATTTCCCAGGAGCTTTGGCTGCAGCGTTCACGGAGCTGGCAGTTTTCCCTACATGATTTACTCTTGATAAATTGATTTAGCCTTATTCTGTGCAAACACAAAACAGTCTGACCTTGAATTATTTTTTTTTCCCCATATCTACTATCGTTCATCCCCCACCCACCCTTCTGGTACCGATGCAGCAAACTCTCAATACTACAACATTTTCACTCTTCAGCAAGTCAATCCGAGCAACAATGCCTTCCAACAGAATACACACTTCTTGAACCTTTTCACACTGCTATGTTTCACCCATAAACAGGATATTTCACTGAATTTTGTTTGTGAGAATCTAAGGTAAGGCAGAATTGTGAAGTAGAAGAATAAAATATTCTTGGCTTTCATATTTCTTTTACAAACAATCTGATTAATGTCCCATGCATTCGTTTTCAGCCACTTTGACTCTGGTAGATGCAGTTCAAACAGCTGCATTCAGAAGTAAGTTGTGTCACCTGTGTAGTATAAACAGAGATCCACAGCTTAGGGAGGGAGAAACTGTTGATAAGAAAACTGCTTTAGGATTGTATTAAATTAGCATGATGAACCATGACAGTGTTTACAAAAGCATTTTACTTTTAGGTTTTGTTTGTGTGTTGCAACACCAGGTCTCCTAACCTCCTCTGGCTTTTTATTAGTTTTTAAAATAATATTCTATTGATTTGGTCTAAAACAAATTACACCAGCATCATGCTAATGAAGGTCATATTCTTGGCTGCCATGGTGAAACATTCAACTGCGTTCCATATCAACAAGATTTATTTTCTTTCATAATATGTGTTTATGTAATAGTGTTTTCCTTCTATTCTTCAAGGTTCTGGCTGATTTTGGAAGCAATGAGAATATATTTAGTGTAATGAAAAGCTCGTATGCTAATCAGATCAACATTGAAACGCGGCATGAGACCGGGCAGGAGCAGCAGCAGTACGTCCCCTGAGGCTGGTCTCAGTTTGTCTTTTTATCCACAGATCAAGAATAATACAGCATCATCTCAAGACCCACATAAATATGCATAATCATAAAACTGCAAACAGGAATGAACACTAGGAATCTGCATTAGCTTTGACTTGTTGTTTTGCTCAGCAGGTTTTCACAGATCCTGGTATATCTACTGCTTCTCAGCTCTATAAATAACACCACCACAGTGCAAACATTGCTGAGGGGGACCCGTTACCCAAAGGAATACTTCATGCTTTTTTATTTAAACTGCTGCTATGAATTCAGTTTTTTTTTTTATTATGGCTGTCAACCAATTGACAATATTACACAGGGGTTTCTTTCATACCAACAAACTCAGAAAATTTGAACTGTCTGCAAGCCCATTTTACTTATTCTAAGAGTGACAATGAATAAGGCTAACTGGGTCGGGAAAAAAAAACAAAAAAAAAAAACAGCAAAGCTTCACTTGACTTCCTGAGATAGTCTGTGTTGCAGATAACATTACAGTTGCTCCTTTTAAAGTGTTACAAATAAGTTTAAATAAAATAAGGCTTTTCAACACCAAAATTAACCTTCATAATATCTTGTAGAAGCAAATTATTTGTTTCATATTTGTTTAATTAAAATCTAGCAATTAAAGCCCAGTTAAACAATAAATTAATGGTCTTGAAGGACAGAATCTAAAAGATTCAAACTACCCACATCTGGGTTAATGCCAGACTTATAGAGTCAAGAGATCACTTAAATGCAACATGTCTGACAACATAAAGTAGGCTGGAAGAGCTCAAAGAGTAACATATATGGCAATAGTTGAACAAAACTCAAGAATGGATGAGTAACAAAGTCATTGACATCCATCAGTCACAAATTTAAAGCTCACATATTAATCTTTATTTTGATACCCATTTTGTGTGGTTTATTTTTTATAATTCATTCGCTAATTGAGGTTTTGATACTTTTATGATTTACAAAAAAACTAAAACAATAATCTTTGACAAACCGGGTATGTCTAGAAAGCATATAGTTTAAGGTTTAATATGATATCACTGGTGGCTCATTTGGTCATTTGTTCGCGATGCCCGAACCGGTTTTCTTGGACAATGTTTGGTGTCAGGAGAGGCGTTCGAATTAGCATAAATAACGCGTTCTAAGCAGAACTTTTCAAAAATATTTATGAAAACTGTTGGGAAAATTCAAGTGTTTTATTTGCTTCAATATACATATACATGGGCATCATTGGAAAGGAAAATTAATAAACTTTAACACAGTCATTTTGATTTTGGAAAAAAAAAATATTTAAAAAAAAAAACTTTTGATGATGGGAAGTTAGGCTATTTTCCGTGATCAGCATTCCTCCTATTCCTGAGTGGAAAGAGCGTTGCTGCCGGTACCTAGTATTAGCAGCCCTAATGATAACAATGGCAGCAGCAATAACAGTAGCAATGATAGCAATAGCAGGATATGTACCTTAATAGGAGTAGCAATGATAGTAGCAACATCAGTAGCAATAAAACTAGTTGTGTTGGTATAGAAGAAGCAGCATCAGTAGCACTTGTACCAATACTGATATCATTAGGAATGTAACAGTTTCAGTACTAGACAAATTAGTAGCAATAGCAACAATGAAGAAAGTGGCAGAAAATGCTAGCAATATTAGTACTAGAACTGCAGGGAAAGCAATAAAAGTAGAACTGGTATCAGTAGCCACTGTAGTACTATCAGTAGTAGTGGCAGTAAAATCTGAAGTAGCACTAGGAATGTCAACAGCAGTCATAGCAAGCAAAGAAGCAGTGCAACTAGTAGCAGTGGCTAAAACAACAATAGCAGCAGTACTACTAGCAACAGTAGTCATAGCATCAGCATTTAGTGGCAGTAGCAATAACAACAGCATGATCTAAGAAACTGTATCATTAGTAACAACAGAAGCCATCATAATAGTAGCAGCAGAACCAGTGGCTAATGGCAGCAGTAGCAAAAACAGCAGCAGTGTTAGCATTACTAAAAGATGAAGCACAACCTTTAGTAGCAGTAGTGTAGTAAAACTAAAAGTAGGACTTGCAATAGCTATATAGCAGCAATAGCAATAACTTCAATAATATTAAAAGTAGCAGTTATGCCAGTAACTGCAGCAATACTAGCAACCAAAGCAGTAACTATACCAATAGCACCAGGATCAAAAACATTTAGCAGTAAAAGTACCAGCTGTAAATGCAGTAGGACTTTAGGTTGTTATAGAAATGCTTATAGAAAAAGAAGCAATACCAGCAGCACTAGTGACAGTAGCTTTAGCAGTACAAACAACAGAAGTATTACCTTGATAGCAGCAGGAGGCAATAATCCCAGTAGCCGCAGCAATAACAGGAGAAGCCCTGCAGTAGTAGCAGCATTAATGCTTGGCAGCAAAAGTTTGCTTTGTGTTTTTTACTCTCACCTGATTCTAATTTGTTCCTGAAAACACCTGCCATTTTTGTGATTACCTCAATCTGGATATACAACTATTATTGCCCACTGTCCTGACTTCATATTTACCTGCTAGTGCTAAAAGTTTCAAAAGATCTCATTTAAACTGGTTATTTACAAGATGTAAAACACTCATTTATCCCTTTATTGTGGGAGCTTTTTAATACCTAAAAAACTCAATTGTCAAATATTGTTAATCACAAAAGCAACACTTTAAAAATTGCCCAAAAAACGTTCTGAAAATGAGTGAAAATTAACAAATGTCCAAAGAAATGTTTTAAAGGGATTCATGACAAAGACTTTTGCACAGCAGTACATTGAACCTTTCTTGTGAATTAAAAATACTCTTATAAAGTTCTTAATGTAAAAACATAATAGAAAGATAGTTTTAGTCAGCTTAAAATTAGCTACTTTTGCTGACAGTAATGAGATGTGATGTCGCTTAATAATTTATTTAATAGTCTGCCCACTGTTGTGGGCAGACTTGCTGTATCAGGCCAAAAGCAAGTTAGTGCTGCCTTCTTAGTTGCTGTGGTTTAATCTCATTATAAAAAGGAACAGCATAATTTTCATGAAGGGTTTTTCTTTCAGTTTTATTTTTAATTGTACTGAACTCATTTGAGTTTATTTATTCCTTTCTTTAACAGTGAAATATTCTAAGATCCCAGAGAAAATGATCAGTTTCTACAGACAGTTTCTACCACCTCACTGCCTGGACGGCACAGGTGTCCAGATTTGTTCACATTAACAGACAACCAGCTGGCAAAAAAGAGGAGCTTCATAATGTGCTACACTGAAAATCATTGTCACTATTGTTGGTTAACAAGCACCAGGTTTCACACCTTTCAACAATAACATTTTTAACAATGGCTTTTTTAAAATGCAAGACAAAACCACACCACTAGATTTCATCAGAAGACCTCATCCGTTCAACAAGGGTAACTTATTGAACAAGGCTCCTTTGTTATGTTTTTCCTTTTTATGTGTTATTAGAAGTGAAATTCTGCAGTGGCCTCCTTTCAGAAGCATCAGCTTGAGAAATCTTGGGTTTTGGAAGAAAATCAGACACCGTTTTAAAATCTTCCGTCCCTCTGACAGCTGAATGTCAGAAGCACTCACCAATGTCTCCCTAAAGACCTCATTATCCTTTTAATTTCCAATTATTTCAAAAACAAATGAGGAGACCTGGCATCCTAAGCAACCCTGTCAATGATGAACATGGAACACCGAGCCATCCTCACCTCCCTCGCTGTAGATAAATGGGACGGTGATCAAGACTCTTTCTTTTACTCCAACTAGACTGCAATTCATGTAGAATTTCCCTCTTTTGAATTAATCCTTTGTTTTGCATTCACAGGTTCATTTATTTCTCGTTAATTTACTGATGCTGTGTTTTTATGATGCAGCCTGATTTGATCAGCTTGGGTCAGTTTTGAAACAAGGTCAAACTGTTGTTATCAAATATCTGCAGTAAAGACACGAATAAATTATTTGAGACAGGAGTATTTAGTTCAATACCACCAGGGTATCAGATGGCTGGTACATGTGGCCACAGCTGGGATTGTGTTCTTTCCAATCAGCTAACATGTAAGGAACTGCTCTGTTTTAGCCAGAGTTTATGTTGGTATTTCTTTAAGTTCTTCTCTGGACCTCACTCTTCTTGGCTACCATGGCAATGATTATGGTTGTTCCCCATTGGATCAAGCACCCTGGATGGATTTAGTCTCTTAGCAGTTTGTTTATCTGTACTGCTGGGCATTCATGGAAGTATTTTTTCTTAACCAGTATGTCTAGTGCAATTCAACTTTTCATTCTTCATACTCTTTTGGATATGTAACAATGGGATGTATACTGTTTTTTGGTCTAGGGGGCTGCCAGACCATGAAAAATGGGTATTATCCCCATTCCAAATGGTTCTTCAATGTTGTTCAGTCTTGTTTCTAAGTAAGTCTTTTTCAAGTTCATTGCCTTGTCTGTCTTTAAGGATCTACTGTGCTACTATCCATATTTTAGTAGATTCTCAAAAGTCATACTTGCCATTTGCCCAAACTTCTTCACTAAGCTAGGGTAAAGGGCAGCTCAACATGACTTTTGGCAGCAGTAGATAGTTGGGATGGTGATTTATCCTTCCAAACTCCTCGGCTTGTCATTCTTGTTCCACTTTGCTGTAGTATCCTTGCACCCTGTCAACTCCAACATGCTAAAGCAAATTTTTCTTGTAAATATTGGAACACAGGGTCAGAAGGTGTTTCTCAGTCAGTTTGTATGCTCAATTTTTAAGTTTCTATAGGTCTCACATCCTATTCCTACAGCCTCTTTCACTGGACTTCACTGTGTATTACCACATCCTGTTCAAAATGAGGCAAAAGAATGAGTTAAGCCTTTATCTGCAACTCTGCTCTGGTCTGTCATAGTGCAACCCCTGACATTCTGACCCACAACAATGGTCATGAGATATGAATGTTGACTGAAAGAAACAAGGTCTTGGATATAAGTACCTGAAATATACAAACTGCAGGATGCCTGGACTCAACCTTTGAGCTGTGGTGAGGAGCTCCTATATCCTACATCCAAACAGTCAGCTGAGATTCTTCTGCCATTCACTCCGGATGTCCACTGGGCGCCTTTGGAGGTTTTTATCATGTCCCACTGGAGGAAGACCTCATGGTCGACCCAAAGCCCTTTGGAAGGACGACATAAATCTGCCCCTGTGAATGTCTGAAAGTTTACTGGGTAGATGGGTTTTTGGATAGGCAAAAAAACAAACAAAACAAAACAATGGATGAATAGAGTGATGGTTCATATCGCTCAATCCACCTTAGAAAAGGACACTCAGTCCTGGTTTTGTATAATATTTTACTTTATTGCTCCAGTGCATCGTTGCCCTGGGCTTATTTGTACTTTTCATTCTCCTGTGTTTTTTTGTAGATTAATGATGATGTTTCCTCCAGTGGAGCTCTGTAACTGGGCTCGTGTTGACATCTCAAACACTTTAACCATCACTATAGATGTGGGGGTGTAATTAGGATTTCTTGAGGGAATAAATGGAATCTTGCACTAATCCCACAAAGCACTTTGGTATAAGTAATTTAAATTTGCTTTGCAGTGTTTGACCTATTTTGCAAACTATAAAATACACGTATGTTAAACATTTTAAGATGGATCCGGCTTCCTTTAGGTATCTCAGATAAGAATCCTCGCTTACAGTTTACTGACCTACATTAAACCCACAAGCAGCCAAAGATATCAACTCATTTCAATTCAGTGCAGTAAACCACAGTGTACCAACTGAGCACTAGGAATAAATAAGTCATTTCATGTGTGGTACATGTGGCTTATTTCACATTTTATAATTTATACTGTTGATCCTTTCAACAACTTGAAACAGTTGGGGGTACTGCAGCAGCTAGATGAATTGTTAATGTCTGCAAAGCACCTTCAGTAATCTTTTGTTTTGTTTATGTGGATAAAGTATCAGAAGAACTGTACACATTGGTTGCACAAAACTCAAGTTTTGAATGATTAAATAGGTGATTCAATTCAATCATCTAACACGTTATCTTCTTTGATTTCGCAGGATTTGTCACTTGAGCTATAACTGCGAACATCAAAAGGAGGGCAACTCTTTCCAAACTTCTTCAATAGCAAACAAAAAGAACAATGCTGGTGTCTGTAGGGAGTGCTATCAGTGGATGAATCAGTGTTTTCACACTTCAGCTGAAGCGTACCAGACTCATCCAGATAGTGAATGCTGTAGCACATTCACATTAGGGGGCTTTAAAACCTTAATGTAGAAGGAAAGATTCAACTGAGAGCATGTTTTGTAATTCATAAGCACCACAGTAGTTCTCTGTTTCTCAGAGGAAAAAATCAGCTGTGTTCTCTTGTGGTCTTTCTTTCCTCATACTTTCCTTCATAGTCCAGAGAGACTGTAACTTTGTCACTTAGAGAGTCTGCAGATGAACAGGGACAACTAACTTGCAAATCTTTACTGGAATTTTGAGAGCCTTTCCGAAGGGACCACCAACACGAGTACCTGAGCTCATTTTTTCCTGAATCTTTTGTTGTAGTCTCACAGGATCTCTGACATAACACAAACGTGTAGTTGGCTCCACACCACTTTCAAAACAAAAGCACAATTGCAATAACTGACATTCAGATCTTTGTAATTTTGTTTTAGTCTGGAGGGCACAGGGGCCACTGCTGCCATAAAGTACAACCAATCCCTCACTCTGCTTATTTACATTTACAGTTATTTCAGTTGTACATACAGTAAAAGAAGTATATCAGTCAAGGTTGCCCAATAATCACAATTCAGCATTCTTGGGGAGAAGTAGGTGTAAACATCTGACCAGAACTGTTTTACAGTGAGTTTATGGATGCTAAGTCGATGCCTGTTGAGTGCTGAATGTGTGACATTGATGTACCCAGCATTGTACTGATTGTATTTCCCATGTATGCATATGTTATCTGTTGTAGTCCACTTTGAAATTAACCTTTTGGGCCACTAAGGCCCAATTGTAAACACTTTATCTTTGTTTACAATTATTCCCACCTGTTATTCCCACTTACTCAAAAGGAAGTTTTAGTTTTGCAGCTTCGTTTGAGACCTTATGAGGACTTATGCATATTTAAGGAGAAACAGGCAACACAAAATTAAATTTATACTAAAATGACTCAGAAGGACAAACAACCTTCAAATTTGGGTGCAAAAATGTAAGCTATTTTTGTGATAGCTTTGTGATTTGTCTGTCAACCTCCATAAAAGGCTTTTCTTTCATATGCATTTAGCACATGATCTGTCTCAAATTCATAAAGAGGTTTCAGTAACATCATGTAGCTCTAACTTAATCACACAAAAAGCAAGTCACTTACAGCCTGTTTCCTCTCCCCTCCCTGCATAACTTTTCATGTCTATGTAGGTCAGTTGTCTCAATGATGCTGCTGCTCTGAATCATGGTTCTTTTAGTCCTTTACTGTTCATTTAGTCATTTTACTAGAATATGCATGCACTATGCACTAAAAATTTAACTTCTAATTAAGAAACTAGTTTATTTATGGCAGTGAAAAGGCACAAAATTCAGCATTAGTGTGTTTATTTAGGGAACCAATTTTCTTTTCAAATGGTACACAGCCTCCTGCTGCTCAGACTTTCAGGCGAAACAGCTTTAATGATCACACATCATTTTTAGCTCCTTTGATCTCATTTATTTCCAGTTCACCTTCTCATACTGCAGAGTCATGAACATTTATAATATGCAAAACCTTCCTCTGAAGCTTTCATGTTGGGTGTGATTTAACAAACCTTCTCGGAGGCCGATGACGTCAAGCGCTATAAAAAGCGTCTTGCCCCTGCCTGGATGTGCCGCGCCTGAGGTCTCACTTCCAAAATAAACAAATGAAAACAAATAAAGACAAAAATACTCACCACACCTCTCAGATATGCAAACGCAAACACATATTCATCCTTGACCTGATATGCAAACTGCAATTAAAGCTGTTTTGGTATGCGAACATGCGCCCTGTAAACAAACTCCACTGATACGCCACACGCTACAATTCCAGCAGATAAGAAGGAGTTAGGGGTGAAGGAGGCAGTAAAACATCATGGAATCCATTAGCACTTGCATTGGGACTGTTACTCTCTCAAATAATCCATTGTGCTTCTTTTGTCGACAGATAAAACCTGGGGAGCTGTTTCCACAACAAATATTCTCATTCAGCATGTGAGACATTACCCTTGTCTTATCTCAGAAACATATGGGAAAAGCTTTGATAGATTGTGTCTCTATAAAAAGCAATCTTTATTCAGAAAGTGATGCTTTAATCCACCTAAACCTCTTATAGTGTCTAGCCTTCATCTCTCAATGCACTTTGTTTTTGTGAAGAAGCACAGTTTAGCTTTCAGGAAACTTTACACCACTTTTTAATTAATTAACATTTGATTACATTTCTCAGCTTGAGCTGTGAGTCTAAGTGTCATGTATGCAAGTAATTGCCTGGAGATTAGTTTTGCCCGTCACAGATGGAAAAATCTCCGCTCACCAGTCTGTGCTTTTAAAAAGCTTTCTTGTCCACCAGATTTATCCTCCACACAGATTGCATGCTTATGGATTAGTTGAGTGCTGCACTAAGGAACGATACAGAACCAGATGAGGGAATTATGTTGATCTACATCATTAGCTCAGCAAAGAAAGATGGCAGTGTTGCGCAGAGAACACACCATCCATAAAGGGTCAAATGTATTTCTCTCAAATTAAATGAGATCTTTAATTACACATAATAAAATCAGTTGATTGTGCTCTGAAATAATTTAGTAGAAATGAATGATTTACTGCCTGAAGGCTGATTGTTAATGAGGGACTCATGTAGTGCAAAAGCTGCTTATTTATTGGATAATTTCATCCAAAATCCTGAGATTCTATCCAAACATAAAGTTTAAAGTCTAGCAAGTTTTAGAACCATTATCCAGAATAAACCAGTAAAGATCCTGGAATTATAAAAGATAGCCCCCACTACTGGCTTGCTAACTAAATGTATGAGGCAGCAGAAATCCAAGAGAAGAATCAGGAGGAAACATCATAGTAAGACATGCCACTGACAGACTGAAGATGTGGTTCATATCGTAAACTCTTATCAAGTCTAGACCGAGCTGAAGCACTAATCATTCCAGAACCGGAACAGAAACCAAGCAGTGGGGCGATAGAGGCAGGTGTCAATCACACTCCAGCCCTCAAGGGACGCTGTCCTGCAACTTTTACATGTCTCTCTACTTTAGCACACCTGACTCCAATATTTACTCATTAGCCTCACTAGCACAGCAGTTTTAATTAAAGTGTGTAGGACATCAGCATGTGTGTAATTAATCTGTATGTGTGAGTTACTCAAATTATAAACTGTTCACTTCTATTGGAATTAATTGAGATTCACCTGTAGAGACAGACAGACAGTCAGATAGACAGAAGTACTTCCAGTTCTTGTCTGTGTACGAACCCAGTTCTCTGGGGCAGTTACAGGAACATCTGCTGCCTAAAGAAATATATTTCGACCTGGATGACATCAGTAAACCGTGGTGTTGCAGATTTTACTATCCTTGGCAACCACACCAGGAAAGGGTGAAAGTACAAGAAGAAAACATGACGGACATTAACTAATGCATTAGCCTGATAATTGAGTCATATTGGCTTTAAGTCAAACACAGTTATTGCAGTTTAAGCCGCTTCCTGTGTTTCAGTAAGATATGATGAAGTAAACAAACAAACACTAATTGTGCGGTCTGGGAACTTCCATTCTTGCCATTGGCTAACTTAAATGACCTTTGCCGCGGGCCAGCCTCGGGCACAAAGCAAATGCTGGTGAGATTTCTCAGCCTGTCTCTCTATTTCAGTCCAACTTTTGCTCTGGAAATTAATGAATAAAAAGACAGAGGACTGTCACAGCAATAATTACAAACTGAATAAGTGGGTAACCTTAAATATTCATCATCATAGTTCTAAACACTATCATAAAGATTTCAGTGAAAAAAAAATCTAACTGAATTAGCGCATGAAAGGAAAAGACACTGGGTGTTTTAAGACATGATAGTTCGATTGGGGACCAAAATTGTCACATTTGTTACATTTTCATCTGGTGCAGTTTGCTTTCACACTGCTCTGTGCCAAACAAACCAAACCCAAAGAGCAACCTGTTCCCCCCTTCTCCTGTGGGGGCGCTGCAGCACGAAGCACTGAAGGAAACAACACAAAAATCTCTGAATGCCCTGTGCTATAATCCACTTCCATGTTTTGGAGCGGTCTCTGCTTCTCTTGGCACTCATGCATTCAAACTGCAACAGAGTTCACTTCAACTCAGCCAGCAATTTTGAGACAGACCAAAGTTCACCGTTTTGGTCCGCATCAGAGTTCAATTGTATATTCACACCTCCCCAAACAAGCTGGACCTCATAGGCATACAAGCTAATGTTTGATGAAAGCTGTATAAATAGGGCTGGTGTGAATGCAACCATACAGATGGTAAGTCAACATAACATACATTTCCTTTTAGTTCTTCTAATTCTGAAACGTGTGGTTGAGATGGAACTTGGTAAGGCATTTCTATCAATGTTAGTGGATGTAGGGGAAGACATTTGAGCATGTAAGCATAATTTTGAGGCCATGTGAATAAAAAAAAAAACAATTACAGATGTTTATTGCACAGTCATTCCACTCTGGGGAAAAAAAAAAAACTGGTTAAAATAAATAAGCAAAACGGCCCAAAGTAAAGTTTTCTCTCCGCATTGATGATCCATGATGCTCAACATGTCATCTTACAGGAATAAGACAAATGTACAAATTTTTCACATATCCACTCAAATGGATTTCAGGACTTTATTGAGCAATAAAAAATATACACCAAGGAAAATATCATTTCCCCTTTTCCTCATATTTTATCTTCTCTCAATTTTTAAAATCTGACAATTCCAGACGAATAATCCATGATCCAATGTGACAAAATAAAAAAACAAACAAACAAAAAAAATATAGAGCAGTCAATTTAGTTCACCAGTAAAAGTTGAGGACCACTGAGACTGTCTGTGTCCGTGCTATTCATTGAAAATCTGAAAAAAGAACAGGTTTGGAACGGATTTGGTTTGAACGGGAGTGAAATCACAGACTAAGTGGTCACATCCGACTCTGCCTCTTCGTAGAGTTCTGCTAGTTTCTGGAACTCGGGTCCCCAGTCGTCCAGGTAAGTGTACTCCTGCTCTGACTGCACGCCGGCAGAGTCCAACGGGCTTATGGACCCTGTAGATGAGCCCTGACCCTCGTAAGCGTAGGTCTGGAGTGAGTCGTAGGGCGGCACGCTGGTGTCCATGTCTGCCTCCACTAGTCTCTGTTTGATGAATTTATGCACGTCCACCTCGTCCAGCTCCACCGTCGGGCTCCTGCAGGGGGTCATGCCACAGTGATTCCTCGCGTCTGGGCGAATGTCTCGTCGGAACTTGAGTTCCTCGGCAGCAGCTGGATTTCGCAAAGCAATGATGTCAAATGCCTCTGTGTCCTCCTCTCCTCCGCCCTCGTCGTCGTAGGTCACCACGTTTTCTCTGATGTCCTCTTCAGCAATGATGAGGGGCTCCTTCTTGCTCCGCTTCAGTGTAACAAAGAGAACCACGATTGCTGCAAGATAGAGAAATACAATTTTACGTATTGATTGAAAGATAATGCTGCCTCATAGGTAAAAGAAAACATTTACTTTGGAGCAATCAGCAACAGGAATGACTATTTTCTCCATTTAAGTGAGGAAATGCTGACCTTTGAGTTGTTTCACTAAAAAGAACCTGCTCTGAACTCCAATCACTTTAGGACTCTAAAATGGGTTGAGCTTTGAAGTCAATACCAAGCAGTGACTCTAAATCTAAGCTTTCTGTGATTAAAATGCAAACTTTTTAATAGTACATAATATGTACACTTTCAGGTCACACAAGGTGCCACTCAAGTAATGTGAAGGTTTAACATTTCAGGAACTAAAAACACTAACATATACGTCACCAGATTCTAGAATCCTTTACATCTGTCCTCAAATGTACATCCCTGTACAATTAAAGTAAAAAAAGTAGCAAAAGGTCAAACATTTTAGCTACTTAGTTCTGTGATTATGTCCGTCAAAGGACAGTGATGCCAAACACAGCAACAGACCTAGAAAACAAATGCTTAAGAAGAAAATAATCAAGGCATTGCAATGCCCTATTCAAAGACAAGACTTAAATTTGATAAAATGTCTATGCTGTAAGACTCAAATGTCTGCTAACCTAGAGAAGGTAATGTTAAAAAGAAGACAGGGCCAAAATTCACACAGAAATCTACTACTGAGGGTAAATCCTGCCAGCAGTGATTTTGGTGTGTAAGGTGAACCCCATCTAAACATTCACTTATTTGACCATTTTGCAAAATATTTCCTTTGAAGGTTACTTCCACGCTATTTGAGAAAGACTTTGCCAGTTTTTATCAAACATAAGTAAAATATTCATAAAAAAGCATTGCTTGGGAAGCTAAAATACTGTGGTGCAATAGTACTTGACACGCTAGCGGCTAGCATTTAGAAAGCAGCCAATCTAGAAGCGGCATTTATTTTCCTTGGTGCTGATTGGGTATTCTGTGGTAGAGCTAAAATAGTTGGTACTGTGCAAATTTACGGATATTAAGGTATATTTGGTGTTTGAATAATTAAAATAAACAGTTATAAGCATTTTTAGAGGAGTTGCTGTTCCTAAGTCCCTCACACACAATTTGTCTTTTCCCTCAAAACTCTGGAAAAGAAAAGAGGTTGCATTTTCTTTCTTACCGAACTGTGTGTCTTATGCATCAATCTTTAAGACTCAGAAAGAGTTGACTAATGAGGAATAAAAACAAACTTTCCAAGTTTAAAGTTTTCCTTTCAAATGACATGTTCTAATTAGGATCTGGTTTGAGCAACTGAGAACCTGCTTCATCATGCTAATGATAACCTCTTTGAAAGAAATGGAAGCTCACATCAATTTACCAAAAAAGCAACAATGAAGAAGACACTTTTGTACAGATGAATTGTCTAGAAGGTGATAATTTGCAGCATTAGCTGAGAGAAGTGGGATATATCCGTCTTTTTTACGGAGGTAATGTTGCCTCACAGTTGCGTCGTAAAATGTGCAACCAGAAGGGGAAAAAACCATAATGGTACAAAGGATCATAAAGAGAGATATAACTGATAAAACTGCTTAGAAGGTGACATAAACAGAAAATTGCACATGTGCCAGAGCATTCTGTCAGGGTGAGATATCTTTTAGTTCCTAAAAGGTGTGAGACTGGAAGGTGGAGGTGTTAGGAAGGACTTATAAGACTCTGCTCTCTTAACCTGAAACAACAAGGATGCTTTTGACTAATAAATGTACCCAAGCAACACCTTTAGGATTCCTCTCATCTGGTGGTTATTGAAATCTATTAACAAACAACAAAGCACTTTCACGTTTCCCAGATCACTTAAAGCCAAGTGAGAAAGAAAAATGCAGGTAGAAGGAAAAAGTGGGTAAAAGAAGCTTTAGGCCTCGGTGAGAGATAAAAATCAGAAAATGTAGATTTTTCTGGACGGCTGGGTTGACCAGAGAGAAATGCTCCATTTGTGGTTTTTTGAGAACTGTAAACTAGATTACATTGTTTAGAAAAGGACTTGGCTTTCCTCTAAGGTTTGGTAAAGTAAAAACCAACATCACTACAAAACTTTCGATTTTATCATTCAGAATAACATATTACATACTGTATATTTGCCATGGCTAATATTCAGATTTTTATGTTTTGTAGCTTAAATACCCCCAAAATTATGACAGATTTTTTTTAAACTTATTTTTTAAAGAACACCCATAGAATTATTTCCACAGATGCAATTAAAAGTTAAACACAAAGTTCAGCAAAGAAATGTTTCCTTTATAGCTTTAATTAAAAATAAATAAGTTGACTGCACCCCAAGAAAAAGAAATTAATCATTGATGTATGAAGTAATTTATTAATTGAAGTTCGAGGTTTGTGTTTTCGAGAAATATATCACAACCTGCATTTGTGGGGGGGGGAAGAAATCATATCCAACTTTCTTCCTGCTGAATTGGCCCGTCCAATGTGGGGTTAGAGAGGGTAAAAAAAATGCAATTTGTCTGAGACAGCCCTCATCGCTCTGCTAGTTTAAAACACCCAATTACAAAATGCAGAAATGTAGGGCTGTGTGAGGTGAACTGGGTCATCACCGGGTAAAATGAAACTTTTGTTCCTTTATTTTCTTCATCAAGCAGATTTCAGAACCAACGCATTGTTGTTCTCCACCTCCTCGTTCTCCGATCTGCACTTTAGCACATAGAAGTAAATAACTTGACTATGACAGATTGTTCCTGGTAAAACCTCGTCTGAGTTTTCACAAAGTGGACTGCAGTTTTAACAGTTTACAGTCAGTTTGTTGGGTTTTTCTCTGCATTGTGTCGCAGGACATAAGATTCAGACGTTCATTGTGTGGTTGTTGAGGTTCTTACACATGTCAAGCTTAGTTGACTACAGGAAGCCAATGCACACTGTGAAAAGGTTTTCTGAAAAACATAAAAATAAGAAAAGAAAAATTTATACGTTGTTAAATACTACTGAAACTTTCACAGGACATGGAAACAAAATGCCCCTTCTTCTTCACTAATGCTATTTTGATCTGATGAGAGCAAACCCAGCCGGGATTTTTGGGAAAGCTCATCATGCCCACTTTTAGGTACGGTGAAAGATTAATGATGCTGTGGGCCTCTCTCTCTCTTCCCCCAACCTGGGAACCTGTCCAGAACATGGCATCATGAACTCTCACTTTGTTTTTAGTCATTTGACAAAAATGATGCAGAAAGGCTTCGGGAGTCACAAAATTGGCTCTCTTCCACGGCCATCTCAGTTCACAGCCTTAAATCCTGTAGAAATCCTGCAGAGTAAGCCCTGAGATTGTACAGAAGGGAATGATGAAGGGATTCTCTCTCTGTATGAAATGTTAACAGAAGAATAAGGGCCATCATTCCCTTAAGCGGGATGTAAATAGTTTTAACAGCAGGAAGGCCAATAATTACTGAAGTCGTTTTTTAGGCAGCATCCTCTGGATATGGAAAATTACACTGGAACAAAACAGGAATTAAATTGAAAAGCTTAAATAAAACCAGTTGTCTGGTGAATCCTACTGGATAAGACTTTAATTTATAGGGCATGTTCTTGTTTTCCTGTAACATTTGCCAATGGGATTCGATTCAATTTATATGACAAAGTGAAATCTATTTCCCCCTCAAGCAGTGGTGTGCTCGCTCTACTCAGGCCCTTTTTGACCGTTTTGGTGATATCAAGTTGCAGCTGGTTCTTAATTGGCTGATTTGAATGTAAAACCAAAATGTTTTATTTAGTCCAAATTGTTCCAACAGTGCTCCTTCTCTGTGTTTTGACCTTTTACTGAAAATCTGTTGTCACCAACGTCTGTGTAATGAGAAATGATGCCTTTAGGTTTGATATGCAAATTAATGGATTAAACTTCTCCTTTCCAGATCCAACTTTGAATCAGTAATCCATACTTTGATAACCTCCCATTAAGAATTAGGTCACTCTGTCAGGCTTTCAATTGGTCAAAAATAAAAAATGCACAAAAAAAACAGAGTTTTTTAACCAGTACAAAGAACAAAAGCACATCACTGTGCCTCATTGTATTGGCTTCCTACTTATTTCAGTTCAGTTCAGTTAACATTTATTGTCCCTAAAGGGGAATGTGTTGCAGTGAGCAGGTACACACACAAAAGACATACAACAACCTCAAACTGTCAGCACAAAAAAGGGCGATCGACAGAGTCCTTAAATACCAGAATTTATCAAACAGCAGCGTCCATGAAAGATTTGGGTTTTGCAGGGTTTCATTCTGTACCTAACCTTGACGGCCAAAGTTAACTCGGACGTAATAATCTTAGCCTTCCATTCATTTTCTATATCCGTTTATTCTTATGGGGTCGCAAAAGGTGTTGGTTCCCGTCTCCAGCGGTCATTGGTCAGGAGGCAGGGTACGTTTTTAGCTTTTCTTGGGGTTGATGAAGTTCGTTTTATTTGTTTTCCAGTCCTTTAATTGCCTTGCATTAGTATATAGGCCCAACCTTTTGCTCCATTTTGAAGGCATAAAAATGCCTCTGCACAAAGACAAGTTTTTTTAGATCATGTGTTTATGTCTCACTTGAAAGCATTTACTCCATTGCTTTTAACTCAGTGTGAAAATAGCAGATTTTGCTTATTAAGGTTTTAAATGATTGTTTTTCTGCCTTGTGTTGTATCTGTGCAACACTTTGGTCAAGGCAGTAAACATGGTACGCTGAAAAGATCTGAACAACTGTTATAAAATCATAAAAAACTTAAAGAAATTTACAGAAACACTTTAAATCCTCTTTAATGTAATTACACTAAACTGACAAATGAATATACACGCAAATGTAAAGAAATGAAGGAATGTTGTTGCAGTTGTCATAACTACTCATTCTGTAATAAATTGTTGGAATTGAAAAAAAAAAAGTTTTTATTATGGTTAAATGTTTAATATATTTTCCAGCTGAAACCAATTAGCACTGGGATGCTGTACCATTTTCTCTGAGACAAAATTAGTATTTGTAATTGAATCTGCTTATTAAAATTATCTAAGTTGCGTGGAAATAAAAGCATTATCCGGCGAGTCGCAGCCATTCAGAGTGAGTATTCCTCTCTGGTCCGCCACAGACTTAATTAAGGTGGCTTATTAGTGAGCGCATAGGTAAAGCACGGACATTAATCAGACAAATGGAAAACAATCAGGCATAAACAAATAACAGAGACACTCAGACATGAGCGGGAATTGAATGTATGAGCTATGGAAATGTTATGCTCATGCTGTGACACTTTTGTTCTCAATATGATAAAAAATATCGACGTTTTCTGTCATTGAACGGCCATGCGGTATTTAGGTGGGTTGATTTGCTGTTTTAGTTCATTAAAATTGTTGTGTGATTTAATCTGGTGGGAAAACAAGGTGAGATATTCAAAAAGAATCAGAAAAAAAAATTTAAAGGTGATTTTCATGACTAGTGGTCCTTACCAAACAGTTTTTCCTTTGTTAGGTAAATTTGTTAACCAAATGGTTCTATTCACTGTTACTTTAGTTCACCTTATGTCCCCAGTTAGGATTCAAGCTTCCCAGTGTTCACCAGTTAACCCACCTGCATCCAAATCCCCTCTAGCGCACAGAGAAACAGATGCTGACACTGCATAAAAATATGCATAACTGTTTTTTGTTTTTTTTACGGTTCCACATTAAATGAGGAAAAACTTTTCCTGTTTTAGATTCTGTTTTAGATTTCCTGTTAGATTACAGTTTACAAATACACTCATGGACAAATACTTCCTTCTTCAGGAACGTAAGATCTGATGAAATCAAAACTGAATGAGGCAGCCACAATTACCCCCAGGAGAACCATCCAACTGTGAAGTAAGGAGGTGGTAGTATCGTGGCGTTGGTATTCTGCTGCAGGAAAGGCTCTCAAAATACATGGCATCACAAGGACAGAACTTTATGTGCAAATATTGAAGCAACATTTTAAGACATTGGGCAGAAAATAAAACCTTCTGGACAAATTGGTCTAAACCATAATGACCCTGTGCATGAATAAAAACAGAATATGATGATTTGGAATTCCTTTACAACCCACATATTAGATATTTAATGTACAAATTGATGAACTTCATTGTCTTTTTGCAAAGTTTCACTTATTTGGATTTTGTTCACTGAGGTACGCTGCAGATTACTAGTCCAGGGCAGCAAGAATCTTGTCAATGCATTTGATTTTCCTCTAAATGTGTGTTCCCAAATGTTATTAAGCTCTGCATTCAGAGTAATCAGTGTGTTTAATCTGAGTCTGGGAAGAATGCAGCTGGAACACTGTGTTCACGTTCTTAAAAGGAGACACACAAACAAACACACGCACACGCACACACGCACACACGCCAAATGCCCACCAATAAGCATAAGCAAACCCTGAAAAAGCTCCACTTTGTAAGTCAAGCTGCCAAGTCTTTCTCTGCAAAGAATCATTAAAAATAAACAATGGCTGTGCATGAAGAAAAATGAACCTTATTTTTTTGCATCTTAAGACACAGTTTTTTTTTTCTAACCCAAGAAAATATTTTTCTTGCAAATACCTTAAAGATGGGAAATAACAGCAACCCTACTGACAGTTACCTAATATGGAAGGACATTTATTTGGCTGACACTTACAGTCAGCCTCAGGTCTCTGGGGTTACGGTATGCTTAATGGCTGAGGACACAGTGAATGCAAACTGCAACACAATTCAATCTTCCTCTACAAAAAATAAATAGGAAGCCAATATTATCACTTCCTCGGGCTCAACATGTCTGTTTGCCTTCCTCATATCTGCATTGTGCTGATGTTTAGGTATTCAGCAAGCATCCGTGACCACGACCGTTTCCTCCAAACAGCGGCGATGGCCTTTTGTTCTCCTCAGACAGAAGCTTCGGGTTGGAGGAGGAAGACCGTCGGTATGATTACGCGTAACCTTCACGCGCTAATGTCCACAGACAATCAGTAATGAGAGGAGGGAAGAGGAGAGACTCAGTTATTAGACAGTTTTATCTAATCAAGTCCAAATGCGGAGACGCTATAACACCTGACAGAGCTGATGGCTGATTGTTTACTTGTGGAAATTTAATGAGCTGCCTTTGATCTTTTTACTTTTATTTTAGTCTTTCTGTAGACGTTTCATGGCACTTTCATGGCTTTTTCTAATCTAACCCGTTACACCGACTGTCCACCCGTCAGACACGATCGTGTTTGCAAGTTCAAGTAAAAACCATTTGCTGTCACTGGAAATCTGGGTTGCCATAGGAACACAGTACAAATGCCCACTAAAGAAAAAGCTGTGTGGCTGCTAATACAAGCAATATTGAAAAAGTGTTTTCTGATTTCGCAGGATTTCTGACAGTCTTTTGTATTCTGCTGATACATTTCACAGAATCAGCAGGAGTGGAGGACGTGTTGCTCCTCACATCGTTTGGTGATCAATTATCAACATGTACTGCGCGAGTGACTGGATGCAGCGTCTCACACGCTCACAAGAGAGTAAAACTGAGGTTTTTACTGCATACACAATCAGCTGTTATACATTTTTAGCTTAACAATATTAGTCATAGTAAATAAATGCTTTTTTCTATAAGTCCTTTTGAATTTTAAATTAGTTTACAAAACTGCATCTATCATCTTTGACTGAAGATAATGCAGCCAAATGCAAAAAGTATATTTTCCAGCTATTTCTGTAAAACACAAGACACAAAAAACTGAGGAAAGTTTGGACTTCAGTTTAACTTCTTTCTGTGAAAGACACGATCCTAAAAAAATGTGTTTATGAAACTACAAAACAAACTGATAAAACATTAGTAAATAGTTGTCTTTGCATCGGACAGGTACTGTACATCTTTTCACATTGATGTAAAAGATAAAAACTGCTTTGACTTCAATAAAATAATATTCAACTGAGTTTGAACATTTCTGCCTGTGGAGAACTTGTCCTGCTGTTGTGTTGGCTTTTGCCAAAGGAAACTCACCAAACAGATAATTTCATTTCTGCTGCACTCCAGCAAAAGACTTTGGACTTTCATAGAGCTCTAGCTGACAGTGGGACGGTCTAATTTCTGAGTAGATGTGGAGTGAATGAAGCCATTAATAATCAGTTAATGCTGAAGAATATATTTATAAAATACAAAAACATAAACCTGAATCTTCATTCACACGTGAAACCCTTCCCCAACATGAAAAAAGTCACCACTAACTTGGTTCTTTTTTCAAATTTTCTTTAAATCACTTTTGAGTTAGTTTACCTTCAGACATGCTTGTAAAAAGTGGGATGTGTTATAGTGGGGTTAGGCTGTTTAATGGGACTACTGGGCTGAGAGTTAATGGGACTACTCTTAAAAGAGCAGAATTGATTTATTGATCAAAGTGTGTCAACCTCTGCTACAATAGTTGTCAATAAGCCCCCTTTCAACATGTTAGTTTAGTTTTTTTCTTGCTGACATATTGCCTTGGAGATCAATACAATTGACAAGCAATTTGGCTGGCCTCAAAATACAAAAAAAAAAAATTAAATACCAAGTGCTTTTTGTATTAGAGTCTTGGTTCTTCACTCGGCTCTGGGCAAAAGACTTTCTTCTTGATTGGGTTAGTTTAAGTCCAGATAAGTAGTTAAATTCAATGACTGTTGTTTTCGTTTGTCCATTGTTAGGAAAGTCAGTTTAGGACATTTTCTTGGTGATATTATAATGTAACTGTACTGTTAAAGAGGTAAAATAAGCCCCAGTGTCTTTAGGTTGTTCAAACAGAAACAACAATTTGTACAAAAAAATGTTGATTCATTTGAGAAAGAGCTTAAGTTATTAAATTAGGTATTAAATTGTTCAGAGTAAGTAAGGAGTTTCATCTGAAGGGGTTTGAATGGATTGTTATAATTAAAGACCTCGTCACCCTGTAACACTTATGGATTATACTTATACAATGCTTGGGGTGATGCAAGCAAAACATCTCAGATTTGTATTTGTGAAGCAGTTTGAAAAACATGTATTTATTTTACATCTCAATTTCATCCCAGTTTATTTAAATAGACCTCAAACTTAGAAAAGAACCCAATAGAGAGCAGAACAACTGGGCTGTTTGTCTTCCACTTTTAAGATATCTCACTTTGACAGCTGTGTCTAGTTTTGGACACCATTTAGGAACAGAACCAGCCTTCAAAAGGTTCTGCTGAGTACAGATTGTGGATACTAGAAGTATGGGGGATGAAATGGCGAAACACATATTAGATAAATAAGACAATCCTCCGTGTGTAACCCACAATTAGCAAACGACTTTTATTTTTGCGGGCCCACTTCCTGTGTTGCCCGAACGCTGCTAACTTATTTAAAGCCACGCCTCCAGTGCGCAGTAAAAGATCCTCACCTGTTCCACTGTGATTGTGGCTTGCTGTTGGCGTCTTCCTTAGGAATTCCTCAAAAAAATCTTTGAACATATTGATTTGATTGCTGGGTGAGTTTATTTGTTAACAGTGTTATTTGTTCTATGTGGTACTTCTGCTCAATTGCTCATTGGAGCGTTGTTTTATTAGAATCACTGGCATTGTTTACCTGGACCGTCACCAGGATTCTGTTAGTGCTGATTGTGGCTAAGTACGCCCCACTCTCTTCAAAAAGGTAACTTGTTGCTGAAGTTTGTGCGTATTCTGACACCTTTACATTGATGCCGAGGCACTGAAGTTTAAACTAAAATTGATCAGAACAGAATGTAGCTACACTTAAATTGATATTGCGCAGTATATTTATTTATTTATTTATTTATTTTTCTTCCCTCACTCTGCTTGAGTATTTGACAATTAATTTATTTTATTTTTCTTGATTGATATTTTGGAAGTGCACTTTAACTTTAGTACTTTAAGTTTAAATTGATTAGTTGAAATATGATAGTTTTGTTTTATTTAAATTATGGTTAGTTTAACCTGATTGAAATGTCTGTTTAATTATTAGGAATCTAATTATTGCATTTGCATTTAGTATGCATAAACTAGATGTTTAAATTTAATAATTATTTCCTTTGTATTATATTTGTTTCTGATAAAACACTTAATGGGTTTTCTGACCTTTTAGGTCGGGTTTTTTTTTTTCCACCTGTCGGATCAGATCCTCATCTGGATCGAAAGATGGCGAGCTAGGAATGGACTATGGACTTTATGATTTGGACAATCAATTTATTCTGAGTCAATTCTCATGTGTCTCATTGTGTTATTGTAATTGTATGTTTTTTTATTCAAATCACTTAATATATATTCACCAAAACTAAAAGCACTGCCTCCTGTGTTTTTTCACACCTCAGGCTCCTTAAAAGGCCACTCTTCCGATGCTGCTTATGTAGCCGCAGTTAGCTGCCTAGCCCATAACTGTTACATTACTTTGGCGAGCTAGCCAGGAGCCTGATACTGTGAATGTTTTGGTGAATGTGTTTTGTGGTTTGGTATTGAAATATGGATTTCTTTGACCAAGTTGGTATCAATGTTGCTAATTCTGTCATCATTAGTGGTGTAACGAACACTCAAGCAGATGATGAGATTGTCAATCTTTTACGTAGTTATGGTGGAATTAAGGTTTTTTCTGTTACTGCATGTGAGAGTCCATTTTATAAAAACCTGGCCGTTGAATTTACTAATTCTGCAGATTTGGAAAAGCTAAAATCGCTTTTACCATATGTTTATCCATCTCAGGTTGCAGAAGATGTTATATTTGTTGTTAAATTGCTTTCAAGAGAGTGCCCTGCCACAGTCACAGTGGACACGACCTTACCTCCTGATTATCTCCATGAACTGAAACGTATTTCCCAGCAGAGTGGACAATCATTTGATGACGTTTTGAGAGGAGTTTTTGAACAAATAAGTGCTCATTTAGGAATAGCGGCTACCGGAGGGGAGCCTGATGGGGATGATGAAGGGGATGGTGATGAGGAGGATATTGTTGAAATACTTACCATTGAAAGAGAGTCCAGTCAGACTCAGCCATCTACTCTTCCCGCAAACCAATCAGATCAGTCCACCACCTACCAGCAGGGACCACAAACTCAGCCTAATCCAACTACAAATGTGGGGCCGAGAATTTTCCTCTCGGGGACTGATCTGAATCCTTCTGGGGTTCAAAGGGTTGTTGTCGAACACATTGTGCGCAGAGATGATGTAAATCTTCAACCTCTGTCTTCAGTTAGACTACGCACCTTTTCAGGAAGACTTCCAAAACCTCAGCATGAGGCAGATTATGAATCCTGGAGGTCTCAAATAGAACTCTTAAATGCAGATCCAAGTCTAGCACCTTTACATGTTACAAGGCGCATTTTGGAAGGTTTACTCCCTCCAGCTGCTGACCTAGTGAAGGGTTTGGGGCCTGGTGCCCTGCCTGCAACATTTTTGCAGGTACTTGATTCTGCATATGCCACTGTTGAGGATGGAGAAGAATTGTTTGCAAAATTTTTAAACACGCTTCAGGACCATGGGGAACGACCATCTTCTTATCTGCAGAGACTCCAGTTGGCTCTCAGCACAGTGGTGAAGCGTGGTGGGATTCCAGCCACTGAAATTGACAAATATTTGTTAAAACAATTTTGTAGAGGTTGCTGGGATAACAGCATGATTAACAAACTTCAACTAGAAAAGAAAAAAGACCAACCACCTCCTTTCTCAGAGCTTTTATTAAAACTCAGAACAGAAGAAGACAGACAGTTGGCAAAAGAGATGTTAATGAAAAAACATATTCCATCAGTCAAGCATCGTGTCAGTGCACAAGCTCACACTACCAGTTCATGTTCATGTAGCCATCTATCAGACTCGGGTGCTATCGAAGACTTAAGGAAGCAAATGTTAAAGCTGCAGAGTCAAATGTCAGCCCTGCTGTCTAAGGACTCTAATTCTGCTAAACCAGAAAATCAGATGAAAAAACAGAAACCAAAATCTGGCCAACCTAGTAATAGGCCAAAGCCCTGGTTCTGTTTCAAGTGTGGACAGGATGGTCACATTGCTCCCAACTGTTCCAGTCAGCCAAATTCCAGTTTAGTTGAAGAAAAACGCCGCCAGCTCAAACACAAACAGCAGTCCTGGGACAAAAGTAAGCCATTAAACTAGAAGCAGTTCTTACTGAGGGACAAGTGGGAGCTGCAACTAGTGAATGTCCCCACACTACAGACTCATTTTCACATTTTTCATTACCTAAAGGATTAGTGGGCACAAGGAGTACTGGTGAGGTGAAGATTAAAGGGATCAATTTTCATTGCCTCTTGGACACAGGTTCCCAAGTCACCACAATTTCACATTCCTTCTATAACACCCATCTATCAGATCACAAAATAAAACCAATAAATGATCTTTTGGAGATAGAAGGTGCAAATGGTCAGAGGGTGCCTTATATCGGATATGTGGAACTCTGTTTGACATTTCCCCCTGAGTTCACAGGAGAAGAGATGGACATAAACACCTTGGCCTTGGTTGTTCCAGACCTGCGATCATCACAACCCCCTGTTCTGATTGGCACCAACACTTTGGATGTTGTGTATAACCAGTGCTGTCAGTCACAGTCTGAGTTCCATCCTGTGCCTTTTGGATATAGAGCAGTGCACAAAATTTTGGAGATAAGGCATAAACTAACAACAGATGACTATCATGGCATTCTAAAAATGCAGTCATCCATCCCACAGGTCGTTCCTGCACAGAAGATTGCTGTGCTGGATGCTCTTCTTATTTGCCCATTACTGCAAGGTGAAAAAGAAGTAGTTATTCAGCATCCAACCTCTTTCTCTCTACCGGGTGGTTTGATAGTAAAATCTAGTCTTTTTGATTTACCTCCTGTACAGCCTGCTTCTCTGCCAGTGGTGATCACTAATGAATCTGACCATGACATTGTGATTCCAGCCAGAGCAGCCATCGCTGAAGTCAGTACCATCCAAACCATTCTTCACAAAGAGCAGAGTGTGCATCAACCTTCCTATAGTTCTGAGCCAAATCCAACCAAATTGAACTACAACTTTGGAGATTCGCCACTCTCAACTGAATGGAAGCAACGTATAACAACCATGCTCAACAGTATGTCAGATGTTTTTTCAAAGCATGATCTTGATTTTGGTCGTACAGATAAGGTCAAGCATGAGATCAAGCTATCAGATCCCACTGCTTTTAAACAGCGACCAAGACCCATCCACCCCCTAGATGTGGATGCGGTACGTAAACATATTCAAGAACTGCTGCAGTCTGGTGTTGTACGTGAATCCAACTCACCCTTTGCTTCCCCCATAGTTGTAGTGCGGAAGAAAAATGGTGCAGTACGGCTCTGTATTGATTACAGGAAGTTGAATGCACAGACCATCAGGGATGCATATGCTTTGCCAAAGCTGGAGGACACATTTTCAGCACTGTCTGGCTCGACGTGGTTCTCCACACTGGATTTAAAATCTGGTTACTACCAGATTGAGATGAATGAATCAGACAAAAATAAAACTGCATTTGTCTGTCCGCTTGGATTTTATGAATTTAATCGTATGCCTCAAGGTGTAACTAATGCTCCTAGCACCTTTCAACGCCTTATGGAGCGGTGCATGGGAGACATGAATTTAAAAGAAGTGCTTGTTTTCATTGACGATTTAATAGTGTTTGCACCAACTCTAGAAGAGCATGAACTTCGGTTGAAGAAAGTTCTTCAACGCCTGAAAGAATTTGGATTGAAGCTGTCAGTTGAAAAGTGTGTTTTCTTTCAGACATCTGTTCGCTACCTTGGACATGTAGTTTCAAGGGATGGAGTGGAGACAGATCCAGACAAGATTTCCACCTTAACATCTTGGCCGGTTCCTCAGAATTTAAAAGAGCTCAGATCATTCCTTGGTTTTGCAGGGTATTATCGCCGGTTTGTGGAAGGGTTCTCATCAGTGGTCAAACCTCTCAATGAGTTAACAGCTGGATATCCACCCTGCCAGAAAAAATCAAAACAGATGAAGTTGCAGCATTACCTTGACCCCAAAGAACCCTTTGCTTCTCGCTGGACAACTGCTTGCCAGCAGGCCTTTGAAGAGGTAATCCGGAAACTCAGTACAGCACCAGTTCTTGCATTTGCAGACCCAGGTAAACCCTACATATTACACACAGATGCTAGCTCTACTGGCCTTGGTGCAGTTTTGTACCAAGAACAGGATGGGCAGAACAGGGTGATTGCATATGCCAGCAGAGGTCTGTCCCGCAGTGAAAGTCGATATCCTGCCCATAAACTTGAGTTTTTGGCCCTCAAATGGGCAGTTACAGAAAAATTTTATGACTACCTGTATGGATCCGATTTCACTGTGGTTACAGATAGCAACCCATTGACATATCTGCTAACTTCTGCTAAATTGGATGCTACAAGCTATAGATGGCTTTCTGCTCTTTCAACTTTTACTTTTAAGATCATTTATCGGGCTGGCAGGTTAAATGTGGATGCTGATGGTCTCTCTCGGCGACCTCATGCTGAAGAGGTGGCTGATCCTTTGTCTCTTAAGGAGAAAGAGAGAATATTGAAGTTTACTGAACAACATCTGGAACATCCATCTTGTATTTCCATTGACCAGCACTCAGTCCAAGCAATATGTGACAGGCAACTGGTGTACAGCTCACCCAACCTGGACCAGGTTGTTGCTCTTGTGCAAACCCTCTCCATTAACACTGACAGTTTACCAGACAGTTTTGTTAATGATCTACAGTTCTCTTCACCTGTTGTGCCATCTTTCTCTGAAGGTGAAATTGCTGACAAACAGAGAGCCGATCCAGTCATTCAGCACATTATTGCTCAGTTGGAACGAGGGGAAAACCCACCGCCATTTCTGAGGGAACAGCTCCCCGATCTGCCATTACTCCTGCGAGAGCTTACACGCTTGGAGCTCCATAATAATGTTCTTGTCAGGAGGAGGAATATTGGAGGTGAGCTTACTTACCAACTTGTACTTCCAGAGGAATGGCGGCCTGAGGTCCTCAACCAGCTTCATGACCAGATGGGCCATTTGGGCACAGAAAGGACTCTGGATCTCGTCAGATCACGGTTCTTCTGGCCACGAATGGCAGTTGATGTCTGTAACAAACTCAAGAACTGTGAGAGATGCATCCGAAGAAAAGCACAACCTGAGAAAGCTGCACCACTTGTTAACATCAAAACCACAAGACCACTCGAACTTGTCTGCATGGACTTTCTCTCCATAGAACCAGACCGAAGCAACACCAAAAATGTTCTAGTGATAACTGATCATTTCACAAAATATGCTGTTGCCGTGCCAACCCCAAACCAAAGAGCCAAAACCGTAGCAAAAGCGCTATGGGAGAACTACCTTGTCCATTATGGAATGCCAGAGCGTCTCCATAGCGACCAAGGGACTGATTTTGAATCTCATACTATCAAAGAGCTCTGTCAGATCACAGGAATCCAAAAGATTAGGACCACACCTTACCATCCCCGTGGCAATCCTGTGGAGCGATTCAACCGAACACTCTTAAACATGTTGGGTACGCTGCAAAAAGAAGATAAAATTCACTGGAAAGATTTTGTGAAGCCATTGGTACACGCTTACAACTGTACCCGAAATGATGTCACTGGATACTCCCCATATGAATTGATGTTTGGTCGGCAACCCCGCCTTCCTGTTGACTTAGCTTTTGGACTGCCTGTGTCTGAAAAACCATCTACATCTCATTCACAGTATGTTGAAAAGCTCAAGTCACATCTCAAAGAAAGTTATAAGATTGCAACTGAAAACGCTGAGAAAGTCATGTGGAAGAACAAACTCAGATTTGACAAGCAAGTCACAGCTGCAGAACTCTCAGTTGGAGATAGAGTTCTGGTTAGAAACGTCAAACTGCGAGGCAAGCACAAGCTCGCAGACCGGTGGGAATCAGACGTGTATATTATTCAGAAGAAAGCCGGCACTCTTCCAGTATACACAGTCAAACCAGAAGGCAAAGATCGTCCCATCAGGACCCTCCACCGTGACCTGTTGTTGCCTTGTGGCTACCTGTCCCCAGCCTCTAAACCAGAACAGATAAAGCCAACAACAGCCATTGCACCTGAGACTTCAGAAAATGTAGATCTTTTAGACCCTGAAAATGAAGAACTGTTTTTATTTGACTTACCTGATTTCTCCAGCTCCTATGTCACCAGAGTTACAACTGAGGTTGACTTACCTGCTCCTGCATCTACTGTCGCTCCTCTGCCTGTGGATCCGCCTGGCCAGCATCCCCAGAGCTCTTTGGAAGAAGAGGTTGGTGAGGAAAAGGAAGTGGAGTCTGGACCTGAACCTATTGCTGAACTGGACATGGAACAAACAGCTGAAGATGGAACAGATTCTGATGACTCAGAGCCTCTCGTGGAAAATTCCTCCTCTCAATCAGGACCTGTCTCTCCTCACCCAGAATCTGCATCCTCTCCAGGACAATCCAGCATGTTAAGTGATTCTTCTGCTGCAAAACTCTCCAGCCCAGATCCTGAACCACCTGTCAGACGCTCTACCCGAACACATCAGCCACCAACTCGTCTGCAGTATTCAACACTTGGTCATCCACTTCTGCAGAGCATCCAGACCCTGTTTCAAGGACTCAGTACAATCTTTACATCTGCTCTGGACCTGGATGAGACCTCTGTGACCTCTACATCATGTGACAGTGTGGTGTGTCACCAGCCTGTTGCATGTACGAGGCCGCACATGAGTTTAGGGGGGGAACCTGTAACCCACAATTAGCAAACGACTTTTATTTTTGCGGGCCCACTTCCTGTGTTGCCCGAACGCTGCTAACTTATTTAAAGCCACGCCTCCAGTGCGCAGTAAAAGATCCTCACCTGTTCCACTGTGATTGTGGCTTGCTGTTGGCGTCTTCCTTAGGAATTCCTCAAAAAAATCTTTGAACATATTGATTTGATTGCTGGGTGAGTTTATTTGTTAACAGTGTTATTTGTTCTATGTGGTACTTCTGCTCAATTGCTCATTGGAGCGTTGTTTTATTAGAATCACTGGCATTGTTTACCTGGACCGTCACCAGGATTCTGTTAGTGCTGATTGTGGCTAAGTACGCCCCACTCTCTTCAAAAAGGTAACTTGTTGCTGAAGTTTGTGCGTATTCTGACACCTTTACATTGATGCCGAGGCACTGAAGTTTAAACTAAAATTGATCAGAACAGAATGTAGCTACACTTAAATTGATATTGCGCAGTATATTTATTTATTTATTTATTTATTTTTCTTCCCTCACTCTGCTTGAGTATTTGACAATTAATTTATTTTATTTTTCTTGATTGATATTTTGGAAGTGCACTTTAACTTTAGTACTTTAAGTTTAAATTGATTAGTTGAAATATGATAGTTTTGTTTTATTTAAATTATGGTTAGTTTAACCTGATTGAAATGTCTGTTTAATTATTAGGAATCTAATTATTGCATTTGCATTTAGTATGCATAAACTAGATGTTTAAATTTAATAATTATTTCCTTTGTATTATATTTGTTTCTGATAAAACACTTAATGGGTTTTCTGACCTTTTAGGTCGGGTTTTTTTTTTTCCACCTGTCGGATCAGATCCTCATCTGGATCGAAAGATGGCGAGCTAGGAATGGACTATGGACTTTATGATTTGGACAATCAATTTATTCTGAGTCAATTCTCATGTGTCTCATTGTGTTATTGTAATTGTATGTTTTTTTATTCAAATCACTTAATATATATTCACCAAAACTAAAAGCACTGCCTCCTGTGTTTTTTCACACCTCAGGCTCCTTAAAAGGCCACTCTTCCGATGCTGCTTATGTAGCCGCAGTTAGCTGCCTAGCCCATAACTGTTACACGTGCATTCTGTGAAATCTTTAAAGTGGATTGTAAAGATCCATCCATCCATCCATCCATTTTCTGTTCACCCTTGTCCCTAATGGGGTCGGGAGGGTTGCTGGTGCCTATCTCCAGCTACGTTCCGGGCGGGAGGCGGGGTACACCCTGGACAGGTCGCCAGTCTGTCGCAGGGCAACACAAAGACATACAGGACAAACAACCATGCACACACACACTCACACCTAGGGAGAATTTTAGATAGACCAATTAACCTGACAGTCATGTTTTTGGACTGTGGGAGGAAGCCGGAGTACCCGGAGAGAACCCACGCATGCACAGGGAGAACATGGAAACTCCATGCAGAAAGACCCCGGGCCGGGAATCGAACCCAGGACCTTCTTGCTGCAAGGCAACAGTGCTACCAACTGCGCCACTGAGCAGCCGGATTGTAAAGATTTTATATCAAATTCACACTCCTAATGTTTAATGTGTCCAGTGAGTTGGGGATAATTTAATATTATACTTTTTTGTGGGGATTCATGTGTGATTAGAGATGTACCCCCTAAGACTGTCATTTTTAGTTCACGAAAGATTTAATTTATTTCTTTGGCTTGTATCAAAAACTTGCCCCTATTATGTCGCCATTTTCTCTGAGGATTTCATGAATCAAGAATCATTTATTGTATTTATGTGATCATATATAATAAAATTCTGTTTGGTAACTCTCATTGTTATAAGAGGCAAACATAGGGAGATGCTTTTAAATAATACACACATATCCATTTGGTGTATACATAAACTCTATGGAACCTCACTTAAAATAATCCAAACTATCCCTTTACACTCTTATAGACTATTGTTGATAGTTTGCATCCCACTAAAGGCTGTTGATGCAGATTTGACACATACTAACAATATTAGAATTAGAAATTTTCTCACCAGTTAGATGTATGTCTAATTTAGCTAATTTAAGTTTATGAACCTGTGTATATAAGCCAGGTTAACACTGATCTCTTCCAAATTTAGCATCTGCTTGACAGCAAAACCACCAATTACCGTGGACCGTTGGTATTTACAGGGGATAGCTGCCGATAAATAGCTTTTAACTGCACATGTTAGTAGTTCAAATGTAAAATATACCCTGATATGCAATAATACATAGTGGAAACTATCTTGGCATTACTGTAGAAGGTAATATCAACAGTCTTCCTCATCTCTGATCTTAGGGGGAAGAGTTAATCGATGACAAGGGTTGGCTGCTCAGCCAATAATGATCCAAGTAACATTGTGTTCAGACATTTCAATCACCCAAACTGCATTTATTGGAAATGTTTTAAATGTTGTCTATGGAAAACTGTGAATATTTGAATTTTCTGCAAACAATTTGGAGTCACGTTCTACAGAAAATATGTGAATACGCACCTAGTCGGGGGTGCAATGTAATTTATGTTTTATGTACTTCTGAATAAATTCAAAAAGCTCTGGTAGAGATATAGTTTTAGCTCTTTCTTTGTAATAATGTTTCCCATTTAAGTCTGGCAATGGCGTCATTGTCACCATGTTGTTCATGCGAGACAGAAATCAGTAGGATTTACTCATGATTGTGTTTATTGATCTGAAAATGATTCAAACCAAGAAGACTAAAGATGAGATGGTTGAAATAGGCATAAAAGAAAAAAGAAGATAAAAATCTTCACCTCTAGTTTTACCCAGAACAGGCAGGCAACCAAATGAATACATTTTCCACCCTATTTTTTATGTTTCAGGTGCACAGAATAGAAAATAGTGTCCCATTGCTGTAGGGTTGTTCCTAGGATCCATTCAGCCAGTGCTGACCGGTTCTGGTTTTTGATAGCCATTGTCCTGCATGTTTTAGCCGTTTTCGTGGGTGAAACTTCAGAGAATATCTTGGAAGGACTCGTTCAAAGCATGCAGGACACTGTTGTTGAGGACCAACACTGGACACCTCCTGTTTCAGCTGCATATATTTCCCTCCTGATTGCACCAACTCTGTAGCTGAACCTTCTCTCTACACCAGCCTCCTCCCTCTGGACTCTCTTAAGTCCTCCACATACTTTCTGTTTGACCCCCCCTGAGTTGTACTTACTCATTTCAAATTCCACCAATATCTCTCCATATCTATTCAGCCCCCACCCCATCTCTGCCCTTGTCATACTCCTTCAACCTCCCACTCTCTTAACTCCTCCACGGTCCATCTCCTCCATCCATCGCCCCGGGATATTTCCCCCCAGAAGTCCCAGCCTTCCGCGGCTCCCCAGAGCGTCTGCCCACCAACTCACCCAGCAGGATGACGATGCACAGCAGGATGGCGATCAGAGCCCCCGTGCTGAGGCCCGCAGAGGAGAGAAACGCTTCCCCCTGGCAGATCCGGATCTTGCCGTGGCGCTGGCATGGGCACACCCGCAGGGTCAAGGTGCTGGTGCCACTGAGCGATGGCTCCCCGCCATCCCACACCACGATGGGAAGCTCATAGAGCTCCTGGGTCAGATGGTTAAACCGGCGCCGCCTGGCAATGATGTTAGCTGTGCTGTCTGCAAAGACAAAATGATAAAACAAAAAAACGGTCATACCCTTGGGCTGAAAGACTAATTGTGCACCTCTTTCAGAGAAATATGCAATTACTTCTATATTAGTGACAATACTATGCTAAACTTAGTCTCGGCACTGTTGCTTTCCTTCTGAAAGTATCCAAATATACTGTAGAATTATTTACTGTGTCTGCAGCTCCTCGGCTTGCCAAGGCTAATTAATTTTAAAGGTGTTTGTTTAAGTCGTCCAATGTGCAACTAAAGAGCAGTTTACCTTGATCTCTGCAGAAACACATCTGTTATCGCCACGTGAATAAGCAGAAATAATAGGGAGCGAAAAAAGAGCAAAACAGCCGCGGGAGATTTTCTGACAAGATCGACTATTTGTCCCAGACAAGCAAATGTATGAGAGCTGAAATTAATGCGAAAGGTTTGTTTTGGTGATTGTAGCAGGGAATTATTTCACACTTGAACCTGAATGACCAGCATTTATTACTCCATAAAACGTCAGTAGTGACAAAGTTGACAAATGTCAAACTGAATGAACCCTGGCCATATATGATAATCTCAATTTGATCAGAAATAAATTAAATAATATTTAGGAGTTTCATAAGGTGGATAAGACATAATTTTTATTGTACTTTTTTCAAATGAGACATTGTTTTTATCAGGAAAATTGCACCCAAGTTGTATTGTTACAAATGCAATGACAAAGCTTGACACAGCACTCTGTCAAAAGAAGGTTTGATCGGCACATTAAAACGGTCATTTATAGATGTTAATTAAACATCAATAAGGTCACATGCCACATCTTTTCTTCACATCAGTGGAAATAAAATAAACATTGTAGGTGTATGACCTCAAGAGTCCTAAAAGATACTGTGGGTGAAAACTTAAGATATCATTTATGGATGAATAACTTTGAGTTTGCATACTGGTGACACGCTGCACGCTGATCTCGATGTTCACGCTATTTAAGTTCTGAAAATGCTGAATCGTGTAGCAGGGCGGCCGTTTTCCCTCCGCCCGGTGAAAACACCTCCGCCGTGCTATACTATCGAGCTGCTGCCGCTCTGAGACCTCGCCTCCCACTCCAATCTCGACTCCATCTATGAATAATTATTATGATCGACAGTTGGAAAGACATCACGTACTTCAAGCTTTATTAAGCCAGGACTCGTGTACCGCCGCATCAGCACGCAGATGGACGGAGGCTTCAGAAGACGCAAACGGCACAGAGGAGAGACGAGGATTCAGAGCCTGGATGTCTGAGCAGTAAGCAGAGAGCAGGCTGGGTGACACCAAGGCTCAACCAGAGGAGGCTCAACAACAAAAATAAATAATCAGTTTGGTGTGTACGCGCAGGTCCTTGTACTAACCACAGGGAGGAAGTTCAGATCCATTATGCTATGGTAATTCACATGAACCCATGTCTCGTCACAGGTGAGAGGAGGAGAGCGGTGTGATTGCAGAGTGAGTGTGATTAATGCCTCAGCGAGACAGACCATCTGCAGCCAAACTGCATCCACCCCCCGCCCCCACTCGAGACACCATGCTGAATACAAAGGTTTGGCTGTAGCAACCACAAAAAATTATCAGCACTCAATAATTTGGAATCATTAGATTTATGTATTTTGTATTAACCAGGTAATACAATGGTCCAGCTTAGTAAACCGCCCAGCAGTTTCCCCTCCACACGACACAAACACGGTAATTAGTATGCACTGCATGTGAGGCTCTCCTCACGCTCTGGGTTCCGTTCTTCACTGAGCAAGCGCTGGCAAACAGATTCTTTTTCCCAAAACCATCAACACAATGCAATGCAAGAGTCACTTGGATAGATGTCATATTCCCACGGTGCATTGCAAAATGTTTCAAAACTTTTCCCAGTTTTGTCTTCTTACAACAACTAAGTTTAGTTTTTATGAGGTTATTCTGAGATAGATGAAAGATGGCTTCCAAGATATTTTGCAAATAAACCTTTGAAAAGTGTGGTGTGTGTTCGTATTCAGACGCATTGATAACCTTAAAAAAATTTAGTACAACCAAGTACTTTTTTCAGTATAAATGCATCTTGCGTGGAGATCTGAGAAATAAGCTAAAAAAAAAAAAATAACTCACAACATGAATAAGCTTAAGACTATGGAACCCATCAGACAGGTTAAGGAGAACGTAGACAATTTGAAAACAATAACCCAAACTTTAAACATCCCAGAATCCAAAATGATTAATCTAAATATAGTTTTCCACCTAAACTATGAGGCTGACCAGAAAAAACAAGCCCAGTGCCTCTCTGGAGAAGATGCACAGATTCAGAGCTCAGGTGAGAAAATCTGTTGACATTCATAGGAGAATTAATTGATTTGGTCTTAATGAAAGCACTGAGAGAAAACAAGACAATTGTTGGAAGAAGACAAGAAATACCACTCGCAGTTTGCCAAAGGTCATTCAGATGAGACAGGACATGTAGAAGAAGTTGCTCCAGTCAGATCAGTCTTAAAATATTGTTTGTCTGACATGCAAAATGCTGAGCTTTCAGATCAGAGTCTGCAAAAGAGACAGGTATGACAGGAGGAGTGATAAATAAGGAAATCAGGAAGTAATGCTGAAATAGAAGGAAAAGATTTACCCAAAGTTAGAGAAAGTGAGAGAGAAAAGCCTTGGGGAGCAGAAGCTCCAGTAGCAAGGTAAGCTTGGTGATGCTGCCATCAACTAATCATTCTCGCTCTCCTGCTGTTAACCTTTTACTTTCGTGAACATAAAAAATAATCCTACGTCAGCTCATCTTGTTGTAAATTGGGCTCAAACTCCAAGTTGATCTTGTCAGATGGAGTCTTGTACTAATCCAGGTTCTGGTTCTGCTGGAGGTTTCTTCTTGCTGCATTTCCTTAGACAGAAACTCTCCAAGTCGGCAACACAGATGGGTGACGCGGTAGACCTCGTCACCCATCAAAGGCTGTATCCGTCAGCCTTGAACGTAATCCAGAGATATGAAGCAGAGGTTGAAAGCAACATCAGACATACAATAAGAGCAATCAGGGAGCAGGTAAAGGTGATGTTCAGGATCAGGAACTCAAGATAGAATAAAGGTGTGGTAAGGTTTGATGACAGGCAAGAGGACAGGAGGGGCAGAGCAGACAAAATCATGACAAGTGGATGAAACTTGTAGACAAACCTCAACAGATCTTTAACGTTTTTGTTTATAAAAAGGATGAATAACGTTGCAAGGAATGCATCTTAAGTATCCCCTTAGGGTTCAAGGTTTGAGATTAAATTTTGTATAAAAATAATTACTTTACTATAATGTTGAAACTGTTCTCTGCAAAGTTAACTTTCAGACCATAAGTAACAAAAATAAGTAAATCAATAGCACACAGACACGACACAACCACATCTCTACAGAATTCAGAGTTGCCTACACATGCACTTGGTTGCATTTCGTGCCAACGTTGGTGGGAGTGAGTAGGTGCCAATGACTGGAATCTGCAGCACTCCAGTTTGCACTTGATATAAGGAGCTGTGGAAATCCCTTTCTGGAAGAAATGTCTATGTTGTGTCCTAGTTTATAAGTTAAACTTTGGCTGTTTCTTCTCTAAGTTAAAGTTTAACCATCAAGAAAAAAACCCTGTAACATTTTTAGTCTTCACTTTTACAAATATTCTTCACATTTGCAGTAACACTTCATCTCTCAGACAAATAGACTTTGTAAATTAGCTCTGCTTAATTAAATAGTACTTCTATCAAGCACCCCACAAAATATCTATTTGAATTAGATTCATAATTAGGAGGTAGCACTATATAAAATCAGGAAACAAGTTCACACATTGGCTTGAAGTCATTACTGTCTTTTCTTAAAAAGAACTGATACTCATTATGGAAATGGAAATAACTGATGAAATGCTTCCAACCTGGTATAACTCCAGCTGTTTCCAGCCTGAACATCCTAACAGGCTTTATCCCAGAGAGGATCAATTATCTGGATACCTTCAGAGGCTAAAACAAATCTAAGAACAGAAACTTCCTTTGTTTTCTACAGATGGATATCTGCAGTATTTTTTCTTTGGAGTAAAACAATTACTTGTGTTTCTTGAACTACAACTGTGAGCCAACACAAGTTTCAAACACCCTAATGAGAAAAGTCAGAAAACTTCACCATAACCCATAACTGTCTGTTTTTGTCTTTTTTGTTGCCAGTAATAAAGTCCAGTTTTCTCTGATACTTTAATTCAACTATTTTTACATTTATTTCATATTAACTTTGATGTTTGCACTTGGTTCCCTTAAGGACACTTTAATTCAGAAAATGAACATAGTTGCAGTGCTTGGATGCTCTAATTTTCCATTTGCATGTGTTATTATATTTTAGCTTACAGCTGCTATACAGTATAAATCTGTGTGTTGCTTTAGCTATCCCCTGTGGCAGATTAAAAATCCCACAAAGGAAGCAGATTTTAGTATTGATAATTTAATCCTTTCATTCATACTTACTTGCATAACTTAAAATTCTGACTTTTTGTGCTTAAATTGTTTATGCATAATCAGGCAAGTCTTAAAACTCAAATCTAAGAACTCATTTTGGGACAGTGATTTGATTATTTTCATATACTATCAACATAATTCACATACAGCTAAGAATGTTTTGTTATTTATTTGTATTTTGATATAAAAGGACACAGACTTGGAAGGTTAAAGTCAGAATCCTGAAGGGGGAAAAAAGTCAGAATATTAAGTTTTCAGTCAGAAGAGAAGAGTCTAATATTGACTCATAGCATGTGTGTGCGCGTGTGTGTGTATGACTAAATTATAATTAAACAGAAAAAAATGAAAGCATTCATTCTGCAAACAATAATTACACTTTACAACACTGGCTTAGTTATTACTCACACAATTATTTTCTGAAATGGAGTCATAAATCTAAGTTAATAATCATGACCTTTAAGCAGAAGGCAACTATTGTGTTCTATTTGCAACTATTTCCTGTGTGATGTTCATAAAACCAGAATGCTTCAGTTTGCTCTGACGCTCCACTCAATCCAACTCATGCTCTTTCAATTGATCATTAAGTGTTGGCAAATCAACTGTGAGTAAAGTGTGCATGACATAAAAGCTAATTGACATCCCACGTACGGGCCTATTAACTTTAATATTATAGGATCCTCGCATGGGAAGACGATGCTGTCAGAAATCAAGGGATCAGTTTAAACATGAGGCTTATTTATAAATCACAGCATCAGTGTAATTGGTTGTTAAGATGAAATTTGATAGAGTGAGACATATATCAAACAGATCAAGGAACCAGTCAAAATTTCAGCCACTGTAAATTAATCAGGGAGGTTGATGTATTTAAATTGACTTCACCAGAGCAGATTTTGCCACAAAAGGATTTCCACCTTTCTACCTAAATGTCATTTTAACAAAGATTACAGTTTCTTTGAAGCTAACATTTAGTACTAAACCACTACACTTATCTGATTCAGTGAACAAGAGCTGGCGCTGTTAGAGGTCTGTGTAGCAGAAAAATAACCTGTTGTAATAAGATAATAGCTTGAAAGAAATCTAATATGAATAAGTGATGAAAATTTTATAAAAAAAGAGCCACAACAGTTTAGTTAATAGGCTCTTTTTATACCCATTACTGTCAAATTACCAAAAAATGAGGGGAAAGGATGAATTCATTGCAGGTATAATTGACTATTTAGCTGCAGAGGTTTAAATGAGCAGTGCCTCAAATTAAAAAACCTAATTGGAAATTTAGCACAAAAAAAGTCAAAAAGTCACTTTTAGAAAGATTCTTTTGTGAGCAAAGTGTAAATGAGATACAAAAGAGATGAGGAAGTGATTGGTCTGGATAAAAGGTAATTTTTTCAGCTGCCCAAAAACAGAAGGAGGTCAGACGTACAGACAGCTGTAGGTTGGATGGATGGTATATTTTCCAATATAAAAAGGTATCAATGATCAGTACCTACAGATAATTACCTCTTTATTGGAAAAGAAAGGTTCAAACAGCTGCAGTGAATCAAGTTTCAAGAAAACACTTTAGTGATCAAACTGCAACTGAGCAGAAAAGGAGGTCATGAGAGAGTTACTGGTGTGAGAGACTGAAAGGGATTTTCTTCAGTTGCACAACAACATAGGGAGGTATTAGGTCCTGGCACAGCGAAGCCACCAACTGTTAGTCTGCAACAACAGCAATGAAAGAAGCTGCTCTGAGTGTGAAGAGCTTACTTGAATTATCAAACACAGGAGTCAACAGAATGATGCTCCGTCTGGATTTTTTTCTTCTCCAAGTTCAAGTGCGAATGCAGCCTCTAATTGAGCACATTTGACTGATATCAGAAAAAGCCTGAGAGCAGCAGATTAACTTTTCAGAGGGAGCTTTATGTAGATAAGGGACCCGGAGAGAGTAAAAGGCAAGTGAATAAGTAACATTAATTCAACCAGAACAGGGATTAGTGAAAAAGTAAATAGGTAAGCAGTAAATACAACCATGCAAATGTAATAAAAAAATCTATATTTTTGAGTTTCATATCATGTTATAATGCATATTCCCTTACATACCTGGAGTGTTACCTTGACCCTTACATGCATGTGTAAGAAATCCTTTAATCTCCGTGGCAACCATTAAGCTGTTCAAAACGCCTGGGTGGACTGAGCTCCACCTTCAAGTTGCAGTTTCCACGTCTCATAGAGCAACCCTCCATCGCATCTCCTCACTCAGCTCCTTCAGACTAGAGGCAGGAATTAGCAAACATCTGGTGGAACTGCACATCTGCTGAGCTCATCATACAAGCTACTTCTCAGTGCAAAGCTGGTAAAAACATTGCTGAAGAGTTGAAAAAGGATGATGTGATGACTTCCTGAAGGCGAGGTTTCAGAAAGAACAGGAGTTTTTAAAGAGACAGAGGCCCAATTTCAAGGCATTAAATTGTGATGTCAAATTCCTTTAAGTCATATTTGTTATATATAGCATATACTTTTTAACAACTGAAAGTAACACAGTCACTTGGTTGTGCTTTAAAATGGCTCTAAGTACATAAAAAAATAAACAATACCACCCCTTTAACAAGACTGGTTCTCATGTAACAAAAACAAAAATATCAAAGTAATCAAAGTAGAGAACATATTTTGATGGTAGATTATAGGTTATGCATTCCGATAAGGTTCCGTTTTCTATAAGCAGGTATTAAATATTACTTTCATTAAGCCCTTTTTTATTTGAAACAATATAATGTAATATAATTTTAAATGTCGGATTTTTATTAGTTATAAGCAGAAAATCCTCATAATGGCAAATGAACTAGAGTTTGATTAAAGTGGACAGAACAAGACTGGTGTGAATGTACTCAGAACAAAAATCCTACAGCAATGAGTCCTGAGGGGCCAATGTTTATAAAAAAACATTTATCAAGAGGAACAAAGATGGCAACTCATATCAAACGTCTTCTTTCTTTGTGTTTGCTTCTTGGGGATTTTCTTTCCCCTCCTTTCCGTAAATTTATAGTTTTCAATTAGTACCCTTTCATCATCAGCTTAAAGTGGAAATCTCTTTGAAATGGGAACATAAAATTCCTGAATATAACCCATTTAGGCTGCAAAGGCTTTAGGGCTGTGCTGAATTTATGGTCCTGTCTACTTTTCCCATTTATTGTTATCTCTGCTGAGTCAACACTCACACAGGTATGATTTACTCGTCTGTTACTTTTTTATGCCTTTTGTCCAGGGCAGTAGGTTTCTGCACTTACTGTCATTCCATTTCTAAAAGAGTTATGCATTTCTACACTGAATACCAGAACTCTGAGTATTTCAGTGGTCCGTTCAAAGACTATTCTACTCAGACTTGATGCATATTTAAATTCTGTAAGTGTGAAGTTCATTTCATACTTATAAATTATGTAGGTTTATATCATTCATATTTTCTATCAGTGAATGGCACCATTACAACCTTAAATACACTTCAAAGTAAAATTTTAGGATCCGTATCTTAATTTTATGAATACTTGTTTTTTTATATATATGTATTAAGTCATAAAATTCAGGATAGTTGTATTTCCATGTAGTCGATCTCAGGGATCAGAGGATAATACAAAATTCATTAAAACAACAGTATATGTTTGACCCTAAATGTTTTATCAAATCAAAGCTACACATGTAATGGACAGAAAAATGGTCTGTTTTTTAAGTCCCTGCTCAAACTCTCTCCTAGCAATAGCATTAAGTGTTTGTGTTCTCCTCGCTCATATATGAACTGTTGCTTTAAATCCAATATTCATGTTATTTCATAGTCCTGTGGCAAGAAAAGCAGGAGAGTTGTGCTAAACAGAAACAATATCTGGAGGAAATATCCTAATTGTATTATTGACTGTATTTATTTGAAAGTTAATGAGATATAAACAAACTAAATCTGTGAGTTTTGTAAACCAGTATACTATGTTGCTGTTTTGGATGAAATATGCCGACAACACAAGCTTTTACTATGTACATCAGTTTGGGCAAAATACCCTTTTGTTCTCTCTATCTACACTGAAAAATAATTAAACAGGAAAATCCTGCCCATCCCACATAGGATTATATCAAATAATCTAATCAGAGAAAAACAAGAGCCTGTGGGCTAGCATGCAACAGGAGGTAAAGAACAAATTTAAAGACACTGTATCTCAAAACAGCATTAAATAAAAAAAAATCTGTTATTAATCCCTCATAAGAGAAGAGCCCCTCTTTCAGTGGGCTTTGAACATACATTACAGCAGGGATTTAAATTAGTTTTTTTTTTTAAAACATATTTTACAAAACAAAAGTATTAAAGGTGGATAATTTTATTTTACAGTATACACTTAAAGCAGATCTTGTCCATGTTTTAAATGTTTTCATTCCCTGTCCAGTCAGCTCATCCCAACAGAACAAAGATAATACATTAAACCAAGTAAATCAACTGTAAACCAGCTCAGTTGATTTAAAAATTGATTCTTATTTTGCAATAGGTAAAACTTCAGGAAAGTTGTAAACATAACAAGTATTAACAAACCTTTGACAAAATAAACAATGCTAACCAAATATACATGATCCTGGGAGAAGTTTTTATATTATTGCATTAAGTTCGTAGATATTCTTACTCTGAACAACTGTTAACATGTGATCAATTGTCTAATAGCACTCTGTGAAAACTGTGAACCTATCTGCATAAAGAAATTAATAATAATTTGGTGACAAGAACTAAAAAAAATAGCATGTCACTTTCACAGCACAGTCATCATTATCACACCCATGGTGAAAAGACAAAATATCACTCTTTAAATATGTGTAACTTAAGTAGAGGCAACTTCTGTTGCCTTTGATTCAGCTCATAATTGTTGATGTTTTTTCATGTTTCAACCAAAAGATTCAGATGGTTTTCAGATTTCACGTGATGCAAAGCAGTGCATAATTATGAAGTAAAAAGAAAAGAGAAGATTTCAAATGTTTTTTATAACAAATACCAATCTGAAAAGTGATTAATACACATACATTAACATTCTTTCATATTAGTACTTCTAAATATCATCATACCAACATTTAAAAAGATTATAGATAAGATCTCAAAGTTTTACTCAATATTGTCTTCTACAAGTGTCTTTGTTTACAAGAAGATAAAATAAGCTAATTGCAAAGTATTGGCATGAAAATTAGAGGAAAACTGCATCACTAAGGTGAGTTAGCATGGATGGTCAATACAATTAGCATGCTAGGGCTAGAGCAGCAGGTGTTAAGCATCGGACTGCAGGCTAGCTACCTACATCAATACCCAAACTAATTAACCATAAAATAGCTCAATAAAATCCCACTGCTTATTCCCACTGATGTAGACTTTAATTCTTGATTTTTCTAAACCTCTTTAGCTGGAATTAATTGATAAATAAGTCATCTGTATATGACAATGATCATTGATTCATTCAAGTTCTGTCATTCGAGTGGATCTTTATGTAAAAATCGATATGTTTTTAATCAAGATGCTGATAAGTTAAAGCCATAGAGAACACTTTTGACTGTGATAATGTTTTATTTTAGCTGTAGATACAAAATTATTTCTTTTCCTTTTTAAATTAAAGCAGTTAAATTATGTTTTGTTGGAAAGTCTTTGTGTTCAAAGACGTTGTTCATTCTGTTAGATTATGGCTCAGTTTTCCTTTTGTAATAGAAATGTCAAATCTGTACTCTTGCAAATTAGTTTAACATTCATAATTTCCTTTGAGGAATTTGTTGACGTTATACAGACTGATAGGTCAGAATTAAAACCACATAACTAGAGAACGTTTCCCCTACTTTTCCCACTCATGCGTTCACTTCTGATGTTTCATTGAATTCAGTTTTTTTGGGGCTAATAAAAGTAAAACTAGAACTTAATGACCTTCTTGTACCATATGTTTGTTTAACGCCAGTAGTTCTTTGTTCTCATGGAGTCTTTGCAGTCTTGGCTTTGCTTTTATTCTGTTCCACCTTGAGACTCGCTGATGGTCAAGAGGTGAGGAATGTCTGCAGAAAAGCCCTGCCTCAGAAACTCGAGGGAGGCAAAGAAAGGCATGTGATGGGAAGGAATTGGACAAAGAGATAAAACGACCTATCTTGTATGATCAGGGATTTTTTTTTCTTTATCTCGTACTGTGACCTTCATCTTTGTTTTTATGCTCCTCCATGGCATCCGGAGTGCCGTGAACTCCTCTTCTCTGTGGGTAACCGTGAGATCTTCTGGCTGAGAGCTTATAAAAGCCCTGTGATTGCCGACCACCCCGGGGCTAGGTACTCACCTGACACTGAAAATGGTTTCTATGGCAACGCCCGCTCGCTGGCCACAGGCAGGCAGGCTCGATATTATACACAGGAGGCGGCGACAGGGAGCGGCTGAGCGGGGTAATCCATTTGACAACACGATGCGCAAACACGGCACAGCTCTGTGACTCTGCTTAACGCAATCAGAGGGGATCACACTGAGTCTGATGCTTACCATGCTCACTTGTTATAAAGCGTGTGGTTTTACTGCACCACAAGGGTACGAGAGTGAATGCACAACTTGGTGAATGCTTAAAACCCGAGCAGACGACCAAAAACCCGGGAACAAAACGGACAAAGGTAACGATCATTTTATTTACCTCCGTTGTCCTTTAGGGTGAAGTTGGGATTAACTGGCAGTTGGCTTGGCAGAGCAAAAGAGAATCTCTGTCCATTGGCAAAGTCGTCCTTGTCCACTGCTGTGACGGTCTGGATCAACTGAGAAAAAAAATGAACATACTTTTCAAATCATTACTACAACATTTTTACTTTTTTTTTGTCATGCCTGGAGAGTAGAACAGCCCAAATCACATGAAACATTCTCCTTCAAAGCTTCAAGCACTTTGCTTGAAGCATCGCCATCTAGGATTTCAAAAAAAAGAGAAGCTTCGATTTAACAATCTAGAATGGCGCCACTCAAGGTGGCAGCAGATTGGAGAAAATCTCTCATGTTGGTTCTGATTTGTTTTTGCTTTTATAGTTGAGGCTTTGCTTGTTTTTTTACACAATTGTGATTTTGGATGCTGTGCAGCTGGAAGGAGTTTTGCTCTTATTGTTTTTTTTTAACCTCTGTACAGTTGTTCAAATGTGAAACCGTGGCAACAAGGTGATTTTTTTTACAACCTGGAGCAGTTGATGAACTGATTAGTTTCAAAAAGATGAAATAAAACCCCAAACCCAAAGGTGTTGAAAGGAGACTTCATTTGGATGTGATACATCATGCAGTTCTGTTCTTAGGCAGATAATTGGGCTTTATTAGTTTTATGACTCTATAAATTTACAGTGGTAATAATTAAATGACGACAATGACTGTAAAATCAACCAATAACTCCGCGCTTGTAAGTTGTGGACCTTTGTAATTGATACTTTTACACCTGGATTCATTTTTCAATTGCTATAAATACTTGAACAGTAATTGTAAACAAATACAAATAAATGTATAGGAAATTATATAAATTATAGAGTACAAAGCACAGCCAGAAGAATAGGCCTACATCGTTTACTCCTACATCGTTTTAAAATCAATTTAACATAAAGGGCAGCATTGACTTCTTTCCCATTACAGAACAAGAACAAAGACTAAACATCATCAGCTGGGGTGTATTTATAGATTTTTTTTTTTGCAATAATTTGTGAATAAAAACAACCAAAGCTAAGTTTCATATGCTTGCCACATTTATTTTTTTACATATTTTCTGTTAAATCTTCATGAAAAAGACTGTCTTAATTATTCCAAATGTTTATTCCATGACAAATGTACCATTTCCTCAGTTTATCCTTTAATTATTTCTTTTGTTTTATCTAATACTGCAAAGGTTTTTTATATTTTTTTTACTTTTTTAATGTGTTAAGTCACATCAATTAAAATGCTAAAATTAAGTTTTTAGTACAACTGAGAGTCAAATATCTGGCTTAACAATCTCTTACAATTAGAAAGAGACTGACCTCATCCTGAATTTGGTTATTCCTAAATATGACATTTTTCTTTAGAAACTGTTGGTAATTTTATAATAATTTCCTATGACAAACCATTTTTGTCCGACAGTCAGTTCCTTTTAGTTTATCTGCAGAACTTTTAAAAATTACATCTAATGTTTGTTTTGCAATTAAATCGAATGTTAGAGTATGCAATTCATAATGCATCCCATTTTTGTGCAGCATAAAAAGTTTAGGGTTCCAATACACAACATTAACCCTTAATTAGTCAAATGTGAACTTTATCAGGCTAAAAGAGGTTCAGTTTCTTTACATCACATCTATGCTTGGTGAAGGATTCAGACTATGAAATACTTTGGTCTAATATGGAGGCAGTGTGTATAGATACATTGTTGTTCATATTTATCAAGTGACACACAGTTAGTCTAAAATCATGACATCTGAAACTCAGGTGGTTGGAGGAGTTTTGGAGTCTAGTAAGCCATATGCAGCTCCTTAAAATAGCATTTTATAGTTTGATTTAGTTTCTTCAGATTTGCAAAAACTATTTGATTCAGTTGCAGTTTCTGATGTAAATGTAGATAATTTCCAAATAATTACCACAAAATGAATATAATGTTCCCCCATGCACATTTTCTGCTGAATGCAGAAGTTTCACTGCCTGCAAACCATTGTGATTCTTTCCATTTAATCCTCTGAGCCAGGAACCCTGAGCTTGCAAACCTTAATTTAAATTTAATCCAAAATTTCTTTTAGACTCGTCTTGAACCAGCTCCTAACTATTAAAAATGTATTTAGTTGCGTCTTTCGCTGCTTTACTCCATCATCCTTTGCAAAACCACACTTTCAGCCATTTCCGAGCTGCTGATTGCTCTATATCTCAACAACCTTCTTAATTTGAATGAATCAAAGACTACTGTGAGCAAATTGGAACAAGCTTCGATTTAGAGCTGTCATGGTTTGCTGCTGAGATACTCATTTTGTATAAGGGATGATTAAGCAGCCTCTCTGCAGCACCGTCTCTACAGCTCTGGTCTCGCTGAGCAACTCAAAAATTGCTGAGGGAAACAAGAGTTCAGCACAAAGAGGTGCGGTCAGGGAAATGGCTGCGGTTAATGTGCAGCTCTCCACACTTTCTTCGTTTGAGTTCAAGGAAGTTTTGAACATGTGAGGCCAGAGATAGGGAGAAAAACTGTAAAGGAGTGTTTAGCATTTTTTTCCTTCCCCAGATGGGTTCCAGACACTCACCTGGTCGAGCTTTGAGCTCTCGCACACAATGACTTCCTCGTTGGTTGCTATTTCTGGTGGATTGTCGTTCATATCCAGCACCTGCACGGTAACAGGAACGTGCCTGAGCAGACTGGGGTTGTCTGTAAGCAGAGAGAGAGAGAAGCCAAATTTAGGCTTTCATTGCAAACATTTTAAAAACGGGTACAGTGACTGGGTATGGTCCAGATACTGGAAACAAAGGATGTCCAAGCTCTATATGTGACCTATTATGCTTCCTTTAACATGCTAGGATAGGTCCAAGTGCAAACAAAACATGTCCATTATTTTTTTTTTGTACAAAATCAGTGTTAGATAATCAGATTTCAGTCTGGTCAGTTCTGCCTATTTTGAGCTCATTTCAAAATGAGATGTTTATGAATTCTGTCTCTTTAAATCCAGAAAAGCTGCTGCTGGCCACCACCCCCCGACTTAATGTTTATAATCACAGGTGAAAATGGCTGCAAACTTGAAAAGCAGAAATAAAGACTCCTGCACAGCCAACAGAAAGTGGTTTCTAAATAGTGAGCCAACAACAGAAAACGTGTCTTTTTCCAGCAGCCATTGTACAGTTCATACAACAGTAAAACCGGCTGACCAAACAAACTGGATGCAGTCTCAATTGAGACTGCACATTTGTGAAACACCAAAAAGCAACAACTAATTGATCAACTTATTGCTGCGTGTTTTTTAAGAGGCTGTTGTGCATAAAAATGTGAAAAATGACAATTTTTCATATTTTAAAAATATTTTAATGTTTTTTATTATAGTTTAAGTAATTCAGCTACACCACTTGCTCACTTGTTCCTGAAACTGGCTAAAAAAAAGCTTCTAAACTCATCTGAATGTTACTATTTTATGAAATGTATAAACACACAGTAAAACACTCAATTATTTGCTTATAAGCCAGCGACCTTTGGTTACTTAGAAATATCTACTGAACGTTTAAAGCATAAAAAACTACAGTGATTTTCCACCAATTGTCACAGTTTATCTGCCTTCAGAAAAGGCTCTTAAAGTAAACCTCTCACTTTCCAGACTGACAAATGTGACCTTGAATTTGAATATATTGGTGTGTAATGCATAGAGTAATCGACTTGTTGCAGAGCACCAGAGGACAGACAGCAACTCAAAGGTTATGAAGCATATTCCTCACCTTTGGTCAAAGTTAGAAAGCCTAAAATTAACCTAGCAGTGCCCCTCCCCTACTTGTTGCTGGGTAGTGTTGTTCACCTGGCTTAAAAAATGTCTCCTACAATTATCACTAATTTACAGTAGCTGCCCACAAATTATGTAATAGTTTGTCAACCATTATCAGATAAACTGCATAGTTCACTTTTTAATACTGTGGTAGTCTTAAACAAACTGCTTAAACAACTCAGAGTATGCAGGATTTTCTGTGACCCTGTAGTAAGGGTCCTTGAGGAATGCAGCTGCCTGTCGACCCGTGAAGCACCTCTGTCCAGGATTGCAGAGTGCTTTTACTGGGTGGCTTCCAGGAGAGATAATGATTTACGGTATAAGTGTGCAGTAGAAGGGCTGAGGTGAAACACTGTGTTTGCTCAGCGAAAAATACTCCTAACAAGAAAAAAAACAATCTTCAGGTGCTCAAATCCTCAAGGGAAGTTCTACATATTTACTTTTTATTTTGTCTTTAGGAAGGGGTGTGTTTGTGTGTGTTTGTCTTTTTTTTGTTTTGCAAAGTCTAATAAATATTTAAAATGGGATCTGCTGTTTTCAGACAGCTCAGTGTCTGCAATGGGGATCCAGAAACATTGCACACAAACGTAACAAATAAAAGAGGAAAATAAATTAAATATTATATATTTACATTTTTATTTTAGATTGAAATAAATTCAATGTTCTTCAATATCAAAATTAAATGTGTCAATAATTTATTCAAGGTAAAACTGCAAGCATTGTGAATCCCCCTCAAACTCAAAAAGGAATTTTGCTTTGCAATTTTCTCCAACCCATGATTATTCCTGCTGCTTCTGCATCTTTTTTCACAATAGGATTTTCTGTGATTCAACTTTCCAATAACATGCCTGAATACAAGACTCTGTGAACCAGCATCTTCTTTAGCAATGACCTAAATTTAAACTCTCCAATTCCTTTTTCGCTTTTGGCTTTCTCTATGAACTTCTAACTTCTGCAAGACAGTTTGCAACATAAAGCAAACAGTCTTGCAGTTTGCTACATAAAGCTTTATGTAGCAATATTACTGTGTCTAGGCTTATATTGCTGAACACTAAAGAGAGATGAAGAGGTAAAGAAACATTAGCATGCATGACCATTGGCTGGAGATTTGCCTAATTGTGATTACAAATTATCCAACTCACCGGAGGTTAGGGGGCTTCATTGATTTAATTAGTTGCCAGATTAGGAAAGGACATTTTAACAATAGAGACTGGTTCAATTTTATACGCAATCCAAGAGAAAAGTACTCCAACATATTTAAATGCAATATAAACAATGTGCAAATTAAATCAACCCAATACATTCTTTACCTTATATCTTCATAAATATGTGAACTATACAATGCGATTTCATTTACAACTGGACGTTTATGTAAACATATGTGATGCATCACGATGAAAGTAGGAATAAATCATCAAAGCAAAAAAGATAAAGATCAGCAATTACTGAGAGAATGATGAGTTTCTTGCTTTTTTGCAAAATATAAGACGGTCGTTTTCAGCTTCGTTGGAAAATGGAAGAAAACCTAAAAACCTCTAAAAATATACATTTCTTTCTAGATAAGACAAGTCACATCTGTTGAACTACATATTTGACATTTACATTTTAATATTACATATTTAATGAAAAGTCAGCCATTTTTGGAATAAATATTCATTTTGGTTAATATGGATGATTCTACTTTTTTGTGAATTTCACTAATACAAACTATTTTAAGGGTAAAATGACTTGTTCTTAGAAAAATGTGTATTTTCAAAAATGGATGTTTTGAATCTTCTATTTCATTTTATTTTCATTTCTGTGTGTTTGACTTCATGAGAAGGTTTAAACCCGCCACTTTCAGAATCCGTAAATAACTCAATATGCTCCCGGGGAGACTTGTTCCTGGTTTTGTCATGGCCAGTCACAAATATTGAACCATCTTTCATCTTTACTGCACCACAGTTAGATTGTTTTTTAATCACTTCCACGAGAATCGCCTGTCCAGAGTGTCCACAAATCAAACCTGCCATGCTCCATTAACATGTGAAAACAGGTCACAACAGGTGTTCATGGGGAGCTGATTATGGTATGATTAAGTATGTTCTTTCCAAAGATGGTGGAAAGAATCTAACATGCAATCTAACTAGAGTGTCTTTAAATAACACAAACACTACCAAGTGCTCTGTACTTATACGATGTGCAACAGATTTGATTCTGTAGCTGAGGGGAGCATGTGTGCTGCTGATTCATGTACTCATTGCTTTTTATGGATCCCCTCTTTTATTGATATTGATTCTGACTCCTGTGTTACTCTCTATGAATTTGAACCCGTGCTGCCCTCTGACTATACGATCCCCTCAGGGTGTCCTGTTATCTAGAGGGAGAGAGAAAAAAGAGGCAGAGCAATAGGCAGGGCCTTTTTCCACTTAATTGTTTCTATCTAAATCATGCTGCCATGGTAAAGAATTTCCCAACCATTTGAAAGCATCTCTGAAGAAAAAAAATCTAAACTGCATGGGAAATAGAAAAACGTGTAGTAATCACCTAGCCTAGTCATCCTTCAAAACTCATTTTCATCCCTGCTCATTTTGCTTATTTTCATTTTCAGTTCTCAGGACAACCATCAGGATAAATGTAGGGTCTCCAGAAACAGTTGCTATTGTGAGATCATCAATCATTTGGGGGTATATTTGTGTGTATTTTTTTATTCTTACTCACCAAGCTAAGAAAGGAACATTAAGTAGCAGAAGCATCATTTCCTTCCTGCTAAAGGTTTTGCTAAAACTGATGGCAGAGGTGCAGAAACCACCTCAAAATTCATGAGGAGATTCTTAAGAATTTCAGCAAAGATTTTTGGTAAAATCTGGCACCAATAGTAGAGATTCAATTTGAAAAGCAGTAGGGGAACTCCAACATGAATATCCTAAAGATTACAGGGTATTTAATCCATTGTGAAGGAAGCTAAACAGGAGTTAAGGTGGTTAAGATGGTTAAAGGAAGAATAAAGCTGTTCTTAGGAAATATCAGCCAATTTCTAGCCCAGATGTTTATAAGTAAGTCAGTGCAATATGCTTTTTGTACACCTGGGTACCTACCAACCTCCGAGGCCATTACAGTGATGTTGTGCCAAGGTATGTCTTCTCTATCCAGCGGTTGTGTTGTACGTATGACTCCACTGCTTTCATCAATTCGGAAGTATCTTACTCCGTCCTCTTTGCTGTCCAAGTAATATCTGTCAAAAAGATAAATGCATTTTCAGGTACTGAATTAAAAAGCATTTAGGTGTACATAAGCATCAGGCAATCATTGTCCCAAAGATAAAAAAGGAGGCGCACACAGATTAATTTGAGTGTAAATATATGTACAAAAGTGCAAAATACATACACGTACATATCAGTGATGTGCGATCAGGGGAGGCTGGAGGTCAAAGAATAGTCTTTTTGACCTCCAGCGTTGTCCACATGCGCAAAATTTCCTTATGTAAACAATAACATGCAGGGGGTCTGTATTTGAAAATCTGATTATGATGAAGTCAGTGCCTCACCAGCTATGAACCTCACCGCACGTCACTGATACATATATATAAATATATTAAAGGTTTTAGGTGGCATAGTTGTGCTTTCTTTGACTCATTACCTCTGGCAATTAGGTCCTTAGAGCTGCTGATGATATTAAATTATACACAGTGACTAATAATGCTCATTAAAACCAAACAAATCTCTCTGTTTGATTTATCTCAGAAATATCTAGTTGAATGCCCGGGTCCCTTCCAGAGTTTACTACTCTCAGTCTCAGGTTGAAAGGTTTGACAAAGAGGCGAGCCCAGACAATATGACTACTGAATAAAATTACCATAAGTTCATAGTATGAAAGTATTTACACAAACTAAAAATCTAATAAAGTTGTGTTTAATTAGAACCAAAATGTCTATGATTACTGCTATGATTGCTCTCTTCTGTGCTTTCATTAAACATTCAATTAAATTCCTAATACTTCAACAATAATCTGTTAAGATAGTAACAAAATCTCATTTATTATTACATATATAGTGTTATTAAAAATCTGAATCAAACACCTTTCTATAATTTGGAGTTTTATAGATATTTAGCGAAGCACAGTAATGTTAAGACACTTCGTTACGTCTCTGGTTTGATTAAAAACAAAAACAAAAAAATCTCTCAAACACATGAATATCAGACACCAGATACTCTTTGTAGTCAACCAAGTGATGTCACAAATTCAGACCATTAAAGAAAATGGCCATGGAAAAATAAAATCCAACTTTCTGAAAACACCAAACATATCTCATGATGTTATCCAAAAACTCACAGAAAAAAAATTAAATGATATATCTCATGTAATTTCCCATTATTCTCTCATGGACATGAGATACTATCTGGAACATATGAGAAACAAACTTTTTTCTTTTTTCTTTTCAGTGGTTATTTTCATCTCATAAAAAAAATAATTAATTTATAAGTAAGCATCAAAAATAACCTTGTTTAACTAATTATCAAAATACACGAACAAACATGAATATTCTAATTGAGGACCTACAATCATTTAATTAAAATATGGTCTTTTCAGCTTCTCTGATATTGGTCAGATGAGTGGAAACGTTTTCCTGCATGAATATATCCACCTATCAAAGGCTGTTTGGGGGAGAAACGTGAAACTCTCTGCAGAGAAAGCAGAACTGGACCCTGAAACATTACAATATCCAAAAACAGATCAATTAACCCACCAATGAGTGGCTGAGGTTTAAGAAAAGAAAGTCCAAGGCCAAACGTAAACTCATGCAGATGCTGTGAGGTGACTTTAAAACTGGCGGTACATGAAAGTAACTGTTAAAACGTCTCACAGCTTTATATTTTTACACATGGTCTCACATTTTCCTCATGCACCTCTGATACAGGGAGAACTCCTCATTAATTTTATGGCGTTGTGCTGGACAAGTCCTGAAACACTTTGGTGCAAAGCTGCTTGACATGCTATTGGCTGCTGTCTGCAAAGCAGCCAATCCAGGAGCGCCATTTATTTTTGTTGGTGCTGATTGGCTGTGCCTCCATAGAGATAAGGAAGACGGTAGATGTTAGCTTCTAATAGGGTTTCCTCTGTGTGTATTTATGCATATTCAGGTGTAGTTGGTGTTTAAACTGGTAAAATAGACCTATTTTAGTAGCTACATGCATTTTTAGAGGGGGGTTTGATGTATCCATGGATTCCAGATATAAAGGTGGTTTAATGTACTAAATATTTTATTCATTGCTTGTGCTACATTAAAATGTAACATTTCTCCTTAATTTAGACTTTGGCAAGAAAAGTCCAAACAGTTATTTTATGTTATAGTTTATACATTTTAATACATACAATAAAAGTATGCAGCCTACATTGAAGCAGTAAGAAGGTAAAGTTTTAAAAGTGAAATCAGAATTGGCTAAAATCAGTGTTGACTGGTAAAAGCTTTAACAAACAACATATAAAATGCATGTTGAGCTGGGCAGCTCTACTGCCTGACAATGGTCTCACTCAACAAAACAAATATCTGTGGTCTCAGGCAATTATACTGTCCCGTTGTCACACAGCGTTCACCATCAGCCTCCATCCGTTTTTAAAAGGCCACAACGACCACAGGGCATTTCACAGACGCAGTAAAAGTCAGGTGAAGTGAATGAGCTCAACAGCACAACCAGACGCACAAATGATTTGATCTTAACTCAGAGAAATGGGCTTTGCTTTAAGACTGCAGGAAACCTAAACACGTGGAATATAAAAATGTTGTTTAAACACAACGTGTGGAGTTGTCCAAGGCATGTGTGAATCTAGAGGAGCATTTGCTGCTCCACGTTATGAGCAAACATAGACATTATTAACATGTAAGGAAATTTTCAGCGGCCATATTTACAGAGACAAATGCTAACAGCTTCTGGAACATGAAACAAGAAAAGTTTGAGTTTTAATAACTGCTTCAGTTCAACCCTCCGACCTCTAAGACAGAACCTTGCAAAAACATTCACACCCCTTAAACATTTCACACCTAAAATCTTTATGTATTTTATATAGATTTTATGTAATATATGAATACAAAAGAGTGTGCAGTTGATGTATAAAATAGATTCAGAAACTGCACAGCTCCACAGCTGTGAAATTCTGGACAACAGTTTGTTTTTCTTTGTAAAATTTCTTTTTTTTCTTCATTATTATACTGTGAAACTGTGTAAAAGTTCAATGGGTTTCACCAATTTCTCACTGAAGTCATGCTTACTTTGTATTCTCTGTTTTTGTTTTCAGGATTTTAAACAGGCCTAAAATAGTATCGGAAATGAAATACACCCTCCTTCCTTAGAGACATCGCAAAACTCAGCAGTGACTGATTGTACAAACGAGACATTGTCTGATAAAAATCACCAAACCGGCAGCTGAATTTGCGTATAAAATGATTTTCAGAAAGTTGGTTCATGTGCGCACTTCATAACCCACCTATCAGGACTCGGCTGCTCTGGAGAGCAAACTGAGATAAAGGAGAAAAAGCCAGTCAGTCCCTGCATTTTATGGACTTTGGTTTTACCCCTTATTCTCTGAGAGGGTTTTTATAGCTTGTCCTACACATTAATGGATTTCAAGTCAGATGCTGAAAACAGACAGACAAAGTAGATAAATTGTAAACAATGAGACGCTGTGATTCTGCAAGTCATTGTGTTTCTTTGAGGCACAGACAGAAAACAAAAGGAGGTCTGCAGTCTGAGTGAAAAGAGATATACACACGGCAAAGGTTTATCTGACAGCGAGCAGAACTGTTTGAATTTATTTCTCCTCTGAAAGAAAATATCTTTATAAAAAAAAGGGGAGATAAAGCAGAAAAAATATGTGTATGGACTTAAACCTTCCACATTCATGCATTTCATCCTCACAGGCACAGGTTAGGAGATTCAGTAAAGGACAGATACAAAGTAAATGTCCTAAAGGCCTAATACTAATCCAGCTTTTGACCCACAAACACATGGCACCGTTAGTCCTGTAGGGTTTTTTTTCTATCTCTTCAATAAAAAGAGGTCAAAGGTTAGGGTAGCAAAACAACAACAGAAATGATAAAACATTATATCTTTATTCAGAGCTGGGCCGAGGGTTTCACATGTCCTCTTACAGTCAACTCTTGCAAAATAATTCTATATATTTTCTGTTTGCTGCTTTTTTCTTTATTCACTTGCAAGTTTTCTCCCTCACTACATCTTGTGATGCTGCCGCCCACTCAATAAAACAGGCAGAAATGGCAGCTAATTTTACTACAACAGAGATAAAAAGTGAGACAGAAACAACAGTGGATATCAAATGCTGTGAGATTCAACCAAGCAGAAATGTTTTGTGGTGAAAGCTGCAAACCAAAACCAGCTTCGTGTAATCATCAATTTGGGGCGTAAATCTGTTATTGACCCCAAAAAACATGAACTTGTCGGCAAAAACCAGCCGGGTGGTGTTTTTAAGCGTTTGGACTGTGTTTAGAAGTAGCAGAAACCCAAATGAAAGAACAAAAATGTACAAAATGTGAATTTTGCATAATAACTAAGCCATGTTGCCATAGATTTTTGGGGATTTAAAAAAAAAAAAAATTGTCATTAGCACTGCACCTCAGAGACACAATATAAAATGTATATAGACCACATCTAAAATCTTTAGGAAAAAGGTCCATTGAAATGCCTCGGCAATGACCAGATATAAACGTTTCTCATTTCATGTTATGCAAATGTTTTAAGTGGATGACATCGAATGAAGTGGTACGTATTTTCTGAATATTTCAGTCAATATTTAGTAATAAATACAGTTTATTAATAGTAATTAATAAACTGCTTATTACAGTTTATTATAATAATAATAAACTGTATTATTATTATTATTATACAGTTTATTGTACAATTCAGAGACACAATACTATTATATTGTTATAATAATAATAATAATAATAATAATAACGTATTATTATTTCTAATAATACGATTATTATTATTATTATTATTATTATTATTTATAATAATAATACACTGAGTTATTATTGATAATAATACAATTTATTATTACTGCTGTAATAATACAGTAGTAATAATTATTACAGCAGATATTTACTGCTGTAATAATAAACTGTAGTGTATTAATATAGTTATATCTCAGACTACATAAATCTACAAATAAATAAATTTTTCACAAACAATTTAGTTATGGTCAACAGAAACATGCTGACGTGAAAGAGTACTGTACAGTTACTAATGCTAACCGACAGCACTACTTAATATGTCAAAAAGTCCAAATAATTTTGCCTTTGTTTACAAATACTGGTAAAATTGCTCATAACATAAACAGATTAATGTTCGTAAGAGGAATGATTGAAAATAATACTTTGAATATTATTTATGGTCTATTTTTTTAAAAAGAGAAATAAATTTGAATCAGCAAAAGTGCTAGTGGTAGATCAAAGCTTCACAGAACAGGACATTGAAAACTGGCCATAAACGACTGCTTAGTTCTCCAATTATTGTATCTTTGGACTATAAGCCGCTACGTTTTTCCTACACTTTGAACCATGCAGCTTGTAGCCCGGTGAGGCTTTTCGGTGTTTTTTTCTTCAACCGCCAGGGGGTTCTTTAGCAGAAAGTCAATCATTGGAAGTCAAAATTGGAAAACAAGGAACAAAGTGCTGATTTTTGTTTAGAACAAGCACATGCTAGCAGCAGACACGACGGAAACATTTCTTCAAACTCATATGATGCAGCTTTTAAGTTGAGGACTATCGATCTGGCAGTACAGGACGGGAAAAGAGCCGCTGCACGTAAACTCGGCGTGAACGAAACCATGGTTCGGCTTTTCTGCTCTCTCTTTAGTTTAAACAACTTTCTATATCTGAATAATAAATGTAATTTTTGTAATTGGTTGTACAATGTAACATAGTCACATATTCTTTCCTGATTAAACAGTTTTGTAGCTCCAGGACTCGCAGCAGCTGACCTGTGTGTCCCGACTTAGTGAGAAGCAGAGAGAGACAGAGAACACAAACAGCAGGGGGTTTTACAAAATAATCTGAAACCAAGACTGGTAAACTGTACCCATTTTGGTGGCAGACGAAATGTTTTTCTCAGCGTTGTTTTCCTTACTTTAATATGAAGTTCCTGAAAACAGTTTTCTTTTATCTGTACTTCTTCGACATTTTTGTTATATTGTTATATATTTGTTATATTTACTGCTGCTCCAAATCCAAAGGGAGGCAGCTCCGGGTAACACAAAAGCAAAAGCCAGGGGAGGTCAGGTAACTTTTCTCATAAGGAGCGACTTCAAATCAAACATTTAATGATTGATATGGTTCAGCGAACCAATGCTGAAGCCAAAGTCACTCTCCTTCCAGTCAAGACAGGAACTAAGTTGGCAGAACAACAAAGCAGATATTTAAGTGGTTCCAAATCAATAAACAGCCTTATTTGACCCACAGTATTCCTGATCCTTCTCTGATGTTCCGGTTTAGTTTGATGAATGCCCAGGCGCTTTCTGAAACTTTCCTTACTTTATTTTTTCCCCTCATGAACCCTGACATTACCGTCCGATATTATAACTCTGGAATTCTTTAAACTTCAGAGAAAACCAAGCCAAAGTTTTGAGAAACGTGAAACTTGTAGTCATCTTAGATAATATTTTTAAACGTGATAGTTATCTTTTTTTTTTATTTGCTATGGAAATATCATCCCAACACATGTCTACTGTATATGCAAAATAAATTTAAACTATGAATAAAAAAACACTAGTAGCAATTAGCACATTTTGGTACTGAAGAAACATGAAATTGTGACATTTTTGAGTGCTGCCAGAGCCTTAAACTAGACTATGCTGATCTTACGATCCCTGCCTTTTCCCTTTATGCCTCCATGACGTTTTCCTTTTATATGTCCCAAGCTGCCTATCAGTTACAGAAGGAATGATCTGTCAAAAACACCCTCAAACATGTTTGAACTCAGCGTGATAAAATGCTCTTTGTTTAATGGAAGTGGGAGTTAACCGCCTGGTACAGAGGCTTCCACTTGTTGCTTCACATAGTTGTGATTTCTTAGTGTTACGACAGCTCATAAATGCCTGACTTGGCTGATGGTGCCACTAGCTGACTGTCATGCTACCTGTCATACACTTTGACTGCCCTCAGCATTTCAGAAACATCCTCTACCACAGCGTGTGCGACACAGACTACCAAACAGCTCCAGGAAGTTTTTTGGCCGACAACAGCGTCCCGCTGGACTCCTGTGGCTGCTAGGCTGTTTATATTTACAACATTTTGCCACAAGATACAAGCTTTACTCCTGTGCTTGTTAATGTGTATTATTTTAAAAAATCTTGCATTAAGGAGGGGCATGTTGTGGTGGGTACAACAGGTGCCACATATGCGGAGGTTACTATATGGGGTCAACTCCTGACCATAATACCTTCTTCCACCCTTCTGGTTTTCTGCGTTTCCCTTATGATTCCTGTATATAAAGGTGAAAGGTGCCACAAAAGTTGCATTAAAGTCAAGTTATTTCTTACTGTAGAGCAAGAGTATCAATCTCAAAAGAACAGTGTGCCGAAATGAAGACAAATCGGAAAGCCTTCCTTGATATCTATTAAAAAAGATAGAATACATTTCAGTTACAGCTACATTAACTCCACACACAGGAAAAACAGGCCTCTCCTTTACTAGAGACGCACCAATCCGATATTAATGTCTGTATCAGTCCTGATATTTTAAAATATATTTATTTAGATTGGGTATCATGACAATGTGCCCAGTCCATAAGGGCAGATCTATGCAGTCTGATTCTATACCTTGTGCTTTGAGCGACATCATGCTTTATTACTTATTTTACATTATATTTATAATTCCTTTATAGTTACTTTCTGAACAATTTAATAGTTTTTTTGTAGTTTATTTCAGGCATATTTTACTAAAACTATTGTCTTTGTCAGTTTCAGTTTTTTTGCCTGAACAAATTAAAGTTGGATTGGTTTTGCATGTTTGACCAAGCTTCTGAATCTATTGGTGTATTTGGTGTATTCAATACAAATAAGTTTGTAATTCAGTACATTTATGTCCATGTTAAAAAAAGAAACATTTCAGGTTTTAAGTTATGCTAAACCCCTGCTATCGTGGTGGTATGTGAAGTGAAAGAGTGGATCGGTGCATCCTGTCTTTTACCTTAATGAACAGATCCAGTGAACCCTTGAATGTTCCCATTACAGTATTTCTGAATTCACCCAATGGCAGATTTTTCTGTGGTATCTTTCAATCAAATCTGCTTTTTATGGAGCAAATGTAATATCATGCTATTGGCTGGAATTTGATAAGCAGCCAATCCAACAAGAGCCATTTGTTTTCCATGCTGTTGACTTGACTGCGCCCCCAAGAGCTGTAAATAGCTCTGCTAAGACAGTCTCCACTGTGAGTATTAATACAAAATTTGGTGTTATTAACTATTCATTTTAATTATTGGTTTGTCTCTGTGGTTCCAAATTCCTGTAAATACTGGGTGTCCACTGTAGATGGCTTCCCACTGCTCCAGAAAGCTTCTGCTTTCCAACTTTTGCTTGACCATTTTTGGTAGACTCTACCCTGTACCAGCAGAGCTTTCTGAGATTTGCAATATTACTTTTAAGCTGTCCATTAGTAAACTAGCTGTAATAGACTCTTAGAAATAATGTGAAGGTCAATTAGGATTACACTGCAGGCAGAATTTGGCCCGCAGGCTTGACTTTGACACAAATGCTGTGAAGCAACACCAGGAGCAGGGAGGATGGCGAACACTTCTTGAAGCAAAGTTTTGACGTTGCTATTTTCTGCTGCAGCAATCGAATAATCAAGAGAATCCCATTGTGGAATGACAGTGGGTATATTTTCTTGCAAATAACCCAATGATACATCAACCACCAACTGGTTATGTCTTTCTGGTCATAAATCTTAAGTGCTTTTTATGGACCCTCTGGCCACTGCAGCACATGCCAAATATACCAAATAATATCCCATTACACGCTGCAACAACATGAGACTGTTTCTTACTGATATAAGACCAATGCATTACCTCTTAAGGAGTATCAGGTTCACAACTATTCCATTAATTTTGCCAAGAACATGGAGCAAATTCAAATCATTACATGCGCTGTAGTTGCTGTAGTGTAATGCCAAGGAACAAGGCACCTGTTCAGCACGCTGCCTAAGGCTAGTATGAATTTTTATTTTTTCCTACCCCCATTTCCCACCAGCATACAAGCATCTGTTTAGAGTGCATATAAATGTGCAGAGTAATTGTCTTGCCTCAGGTTACTTCTCAAGCTTGCAGGAAAAATAAGCCGATACCTGGTGAAGTCAAAAAACTAACATGATTTACAGGGAACACTGCAAAACTCCCTGTGAACCCTCAGAATGTTCTGAAAGTTAAATAAAAGGGAATGTAACAGTAAAGAATATTTTTTATAACATTGCAAGTTTTACTTCACTGAAAAACAATGACAAATTTAGAATCTGTCAAAAAGAACATCCTATGCTATGCCACAATGATGTCACAAGCTTGAATTTATCAAAAAATACAAAGAGTAGCACAGTGTTGAGGAGAAAGTACAATTTTAATGTCAAAGTCACTGAAAACATGGCGTACAGTAGTAGACTATCAAAGGACGATGAAACTGTCAGGTACTGTGTCACACCTATTTTCTATTTTTTTTAAATGATTTTCAGAAAATAGAAAAGTTTTTCCAAGGAAGACAGTTGTTTTTTACTTTTCTGAATTTTGCCAAATTCATCATCCGGAGAACAATTGATGCAGAACACCTTGCAAAACTGAAGAGAATAAAACGTCTATTGACATCTTAGATAAGCTACAAAAAAAAGCTATTAGGCTTATTAAAAAAGCGGAATATCAGGAACCAACTAATTAACTTTTAAATCAAAGTAATATTTTAAAATCTAAAGTCATTGAATATGTAAACAACTCTAATGCTTTATACTTTTATGTACAAGGCCTTAATGAATAATTCTGTATTCGGAAATTATTAAGATAAAAGACAGTAAATATAATTTATGAGGTTTGTTTACTATCTGAACATGCTAAAGAGAAAAGTCAAGTAAAATTCGGATGTGTTTCAGTGTCAATATGTGGAATAAACCGAATGATGATCTCAAATGAAGTGCTTCTTAAAGTGAGCTTTCAAAGAGCCTTAACATGTTAAATTGTAAATGTTTACACTGTTATGATGTGCATATACATATTGTGTACCCATATTTGTATTTGAGAATGTATACATATTCTGGCGAGCTGGGGTTTTTAAAAACTTTGTCCATGACTGAAAATGTAATGGACAAATATATATTTATGTGAGCTTTGAAAAATATAAAGCTCACACAAATGTGAGCTTTGAAAATATAAAACAATTTTTGAGATAAAAAATAATCTGTTTGATTCACAGGTTCTCCAATCTCCAAATACAAAACACCTTTTGATTTAAGATAGAATCAAATCACCCAAATACTGTTTATCTGCTGCAAGTCAGCAGAAAAGGTGCTGAGCCTCAAAATAACCTAACTGCTTTATCAAGGCTGGGCTTTCTTTGCATTTGCAGTTTGCAAGTCTAAAGGAACAAACAATCAATTTTTCAGAACTTTTTTGCTCAGACTGTACATTCAGATTTAATGTGATTGAGTCTCCTACCTTACAGGACTGTTCCTGCTGTCTGGATCTCGAGCCGTAACCGATCCCACTTCAGTTCCACTCGGTGAGTTCTCGTAAACATCCAAGATATAATAATCCATAGAAAAGACGGGAGCTTCGTCCACATCGCCCACTGTGATTTTAAGGGTAGCCGTGTCTTTGAAAGCACCAAGGTAGGAAAACCGTGGATCCACATGTGTATTCATTCCTTCAATGTGTAACGTGTAGGTCTTCTTTCTCTCATAGTTCAGGGGCTGCAGAAAAAATAAAACAACACTAAACCTTTGTTTATGGCACAAAAGAAAGCTATGAGAATTCTATATAAAAATGAATGCAAGAGAACAAACTAATCTATGGTTTATTCAATCAAATATCTTGAAACTAAGTGATTTGGCTAGTTTAAAAATCCTATTATGTTTAAAGATAGAAAGAGACTATTGGTAATTAATTTACAAAAGTTCAGCCTGAAGCTCAAGTGACAGAAATAACAGAAGGAAATATAATTTCAATAGCAAAACTGTGCATACTGCTTTAAAACAAATGTGCATTTCAGAGCATGGAGTAAAATGATGGATTTTTTGAACGATGAGTTGAAAAATTTTCTACCATGAATCAATTCAAAACACTTTATGAGAAAAAATGCTTAAGTCTTAAACACTTTTGAGTTAAAATGAGAATGATCTGTTTGCACCTCATAATGTTAATTTAATTTATACGTGCACAACATTTTCTTTTGTAACTATTGAGGAAGAGGCAGTTTGACTCAAGATTTTTCTTTTCACTCATATAGTAAGTGTTGTAAGAGAATGTATTTGTAAATTAATGATGAAATTTGTTGTATTCAAGTGAATAAACTGATGTCTAAATAATTTTTTTGTACAATGGCTGCCACTTAGGGATGATATTTCATCAAAATAACATTTTCAAGAGTATTTACTTCACTGTGTGAACATTGTAGGTATCTTTTAAAGTATGTCAGATGCAAGGACATTTGATAAGCACAATACGAGGAGACAATTCTTAACAAGGCTGCTATAAATCACAACAAAATCCTTCCAGAATTAAAATAATAAATCTCACATACCAAGAACACCAGCTGGGAACATTAATTCCTAAGTCAAAATTGTTCAACATGTGGTCTGAAATTCTGAGAAATACTTTCTTCTTGAACATTACAAAACTGGTTTGGAAAACTGATGGACAGACAGATGGATTCAGAATACTGAGAACGGCCGATATTTGCATGGCTTAGGGACAAAGCCACAGATGAATGGCTGAAATCTATGAATATTTGAAAGCCCCTCTTAAAACGCTTCTGGCTACTTTAATAGTTCAAACATCAAATATCCCCTCGTAAGCATTAATAATCTCTATGGAAACTATGTTAGTACTACTGCACAAGCTAAATTCTTGTTTTCCCACTTAATCAGCAATAAATGGTCCTATAGTGTCAAGTAGCGTTGAACCAAGGTATTCCAGCTGCATTTTCATTTGAAAATTTTAGATATCCTGAATACAAAAAATACAAATAGGTTAACTGTACAAATACTGAACCACAAATAAGCAGGGATCCAATGTACAGAATGAGCCAATTTAATTAAAATGTAAAAGTACTGTATATCTCCAAAACACTTGCAAAACAATTTCTACTTTCTTGTGGTCAAAAATCTTACACTACATAGTATTTAAGCAACTTTTCATTTCAGAAATCTGATTTCAATTTAAAATTTCTTTTACCATCCAAGTACAAATAGCTACAGTACATTTTTATTAGATGTCAAACACTGGAAAAAAAAAAAGCCAAACTGTACATAAAGCCTGTCCTAACACGATGGGCATGACTTTAAAGTCAGCTACAAGAAACAAGATACTGAAGGCTAAGACTTTAAGCTTGTTATGGTAGATCAATCAATCAATCAATCAAATTTTATTTGTATAGCACATTTCAGCAGCAAGACATTTCAAAGTGCTTTACATCATTACAAACACAGAAACACAATGCAATATAGAATCAATAATCAAAACAAAGCATTAAGTCAAGTTCCATCCATAAATTTGTAATTGATTACGTTTCAAATACAATTCTAAACAGGTGGGTTTTTAGTTGAGATTTAAAGGAAGTCAGTGTTTCAGCTGTTTTACAGTTTTCTGGAAGTTTGTTCCAAATTTGTGGTGCATAGATGCTGAAAGCTGCTTCTCCTCGTTTGGTTCTGGTTCTGGGGATGCAGAGCAGACCAGAACCGGAAGACCTGAGAGGTTCTGGAAGGTTGATACAACAGCAGCAGATCTTTAATGTATTGTGGTGCTAAGCCGTTCAGTGATTTATAAACTAACAACAGTATTTTAAAGTCTATTCTTTGAGCTACAGGGAGCCAGTGGAGGGACTTTAAAACTGGTGTTATGCGCTCTATCTTCCTGGTTTTAGTGAGATGAGGTTCTGGGTCAAATTATTCTTTCAGGTTTTGGCATCTCCATCCAAACTTCCTTTCATTTGGTACCTGTAAACAAACCATGTCCTACCTATGGATACCAGCCTTATCCCTTTGTAGTTGCGCTCGCTTACCTTTTTCAGGCTGATGATTCCCTCCTTTGTGTCTCTGTCTGTGGATATGGAGTACATATTGGCGCCCTCCGAGTTGATGATGCTATACTTAATGTCCGCATTAACACCAAGGTCTTCATCGTTGGCTTTGATCTTCCCCACTGGTTTCCCAACTTGAGCGGATTCTGGGACATACAGCTGGTAATTTTCTGTGAATGAACATTGATTTGTATTCACTTAGAGAAAGAAAAAAACAAAATCTCCACTGCACCAAACAGCTGAATATCTGACTGTTTACCTAGAAGCTTCGCTAAGCAGTTTGACTCTGTCACTATTTGCTCCTGAGGGAATGTCATTAAAAATACTCTGCAGTGCTTCAATTGACATTAAGTACTAAACTGTGGTTGATAGCGCCGCAATGAAGCAGATATTTATTCGGGGAAATGTTGATGGTTCTTTGCTGCAGAATAAATGGGAAACTCGTTGCTGAAGGGCAATATTCTTGACGAGGCTCTGTCGTTACTTACATTTTTCATTACAATCGAGAGAATTCAGCGTGGGAAACGTAGTGGTTTAAGCAATATTCACCTGGTTTTGCAAATTATAGAAAACAAAAATAAATTTAGACTTCTGAGTTCAAAACGTTTGATAAATGACAATAAGAATTACTGACTAATATAATTAATTTATGTTCATGTTCTTTAGCAAAAAGCTACTAGTCATTCTGTCCCTATTATTGAAGCTTGTTTCTTGCTTAAATTAATTTTTAAACTTTGCATTTCAGAGGCAATCCTTTCATCTTTTACAGATGAAAGGATTGCACAGTTTGTAAAAATACTTTTTAGGTTATAAAAAAGCATCAGGTAACTTTTGTTGAAAACTTCTTCCAGCTCAAGGCTGGAGATATGTCAGAGCAACGCCGTGCTCGGTTTTACAACAAGCATGGCTTTGAAAAATAATTTTAAGCAGGAAAGGAAAAGCAGAAATCACTTCAGCTCAACCATTAGCTTTACATATCCAACCTAAATGGGACAATTTGTTCAAGTTTGGTAAGAACTACATAGAGAAATCTGTTTTTCGATAATTCCATTATTATAGTACTTACTTTGGGGAAACTTGGGTGGGTTGTCATTGACGTCTGTCAGGGTGACGTTGATGGTGGTGGAGCCAGAGAGCCCTCCAACTTGGCCTGCCATGTCTTTGGCTTGAATCACAACGGTGTAGTGTTCTTTGGCTTCTCTGTCCATGTCTGCTAAGGCGGTTCTGATAATTCCTGCAAATTTAATGCAAAAAAAGCAATTTAAGATAATAAAGATAACATGTAGAACATCTAAACATTTATTTGTTGTTTTAAAATTGCAAGACCAATTACTTTTTTTTATCATGCACCCCTATTCTGGTTCTTATGAAGGAGGTTATAGCCTAAACTCTGCTTATGTGATATAAATTTGTTCATTTATGTCAGGTCACAAAGATCCATCACGATGCTCCATGCACTGCAGTATGACTCCCATATAAACTCCCATTCAAAAGAAGAGAAAGTCTGAGTCACTACAAGAGTCAAGGAAGAAAAAAGAACTTTTTTGTAAATACTTTCTCGTAAATACTTTTTTTGAGATTGACTAAAACCTTGTTTCACACATTTCCAACAAAGGAAACAAAACACTGACCCAAAAGATTCTGTAATAGAACAGAGTGAATAAAAAACTGGGACACGCTTTAGAGAATCTAGGTAAAGTTCAAAGGTTCATTTTGGACTAATTACCATTCAGAATGAACACAAAATAAAATGGTTATATGACAGAGCTTTGTGTATTTTCTATGTATCTACAAGGTTTAGGGTGTACATTTTCACAAACTTAGATTTTTTTAATAATCTTTATTGAATAAGTTACTATACAGTGATAAACACTGTGTTACTGCTCAGAACATGACCAACAAATAATCTGGAAAAAGGTCAATAAAACTCAACCATAAACTGTATTCCATCTTTTCATCACTTCCCTTTATTTTGCCACTGCAATGTAATGTTTCTTGCTTGTTTGCTGTTTTATGCTTTCATCATGCAAATCACTTTAATTTGCTTTATTGAAATATGCAATTAAAAAAAATACCTTGCCTTTTGTAGAATTAAAATGTAGTAAAATCTGGTGACAGCGACAGAGTGGCCTACTGTATTTCAGAACATTTTTGGTATATATAAAAAAATAAAAACAAAACTCAAACTTTACATTCATGTTTTAACAGAATACTAATGGATCATTCATATACTAAAACTATCAAATTTACAGTGGATGTATATTCTTTTTATAATGAATGAAAATATATTTTTTATTATACTTCACATTTTGTGAATAATAGTGTTACTAAGACAGATATTTCTTTTCTCCCAAATTTTCAGGTTTATTTTATAGTACTGAATGTAATAATGTGTCTTTTTCATCTTTAATTTTGTAGATCCTTGATCGCCTTGTCCTTCCGATTCTATTATATCTAAATATGCTTTGCAATTTTCAATCATATTATACTGTAACACCCTGAGGTACTTGCGCTATCACATTTATTCATAATGCAGAAAACACAGGATGCTCAGCCATGAACCTTCATAATATGATATACGGTTGCATCTCTGACTAAAAAGAAACTGTTCCTGCGACACAGCAGGAGCCTAAAACAAAAGATGAGTTTGCTCCCTGTGTTGACTTTTTAAAAAGGTTTTTGTGGCACGAGTGGCCTGTATTTGCAGTAACCAGACAGGAAATGGGCAGAGATGCAGCAAGATTTTATAAGGTCAATGTGTGCTACTTTATGTCTTCCAACAAGACATAATTTACAGCTTTGGCTTCTGCACACACAAAAAACACCACATAGGACAAGAATCCATATGTTCACACTTGTTTTGTTATATATTGTGTTTTTGACTGGCGCCAGGACATTCTGGTCACCACTGACCTTGTGTTCTGCAATAGATTTAGAGATTATACAGAAACATTGAGACCTTGAGGTAAACAAAAAATGGATACAAAGGCTAAATGGATGTTAGCGCACCAAAACGTGTAAAAAAAAACAACAACCCAGCATCATTCTTTTCTTATTGGTATGTTGATAATTACGTGAGAAAAATTATCACAAACATTCTGTGACTCTACCTTGGCCCTAAGAATCTTGAAATATTATGGTGACTGTACGATGTTTTTATGATTTTGTACTTTTGTGGTTTTATAAAATAAAACACTTTGAACTGCCTTGGTACTGGAATGTGCTGTACAAATAAACTTGATTGATTGATTGATTGGTTGATTGATTGATCTCTCCAGATAGAACAAAGATGAGGCATAATATTTAAAACTCAAAGAGCAGAAAATTGCAAAGAAATGTTATGACTGGTTCCCCAAAAGTAATGGTCATTTGTTTTATATACAGTTTGAAATTTCTTGAACTTTGTTTCCCACATCTGCTGATGTTACAACCAAAAACCACACAGTTTAAAAAAGGTTTTTACAAATATTCTCTACATTTTGGTTTCACCTAACTCAACCACCTTTTCTCCTATATAAGCTGGATCTCAGAATGGCTTCAAGGCAAAGTTTCAGCAAGATTTCTTAAGGATTTATGTGCCTAGTAGTAATAGTAGAGCTTACAACTAGTTGTTGTCTCTCCTGAGCTCTACATTACTTCAGGTCCTCCATAGTTTTCATATTCAACTTGGCCTTTTTCTGATTAATGCTGGTCTTTTTCGAACCTGTCAGTTTCAGAGGGTAGCCGTATCTTAGTAGATTTGTAGTTGTGCCACAATCCTTACCAGTTTTGACAATACGTTTGATATATGTGAGAAATCAAGTTGGTTATTCATACCATTATTCATACCTTACACAGTTCTGCACTTGTATAATAATATGGGTTAGGGAAAATAATAAAAAAACACATTTTTATGGCCTTGTTTAGGTCAGAAACATTTGCAGCATTTGCAATTATTCTTTTTTTTCCAATAAAATGAAAGTGCATCAAATCTATTAAGATGTCTTTGAAACACTCTGTCAAACTAAAACTCAAACTATGTTATGGTACTCTGTTTCAATCCAAGCAGCTTGAATTTCACCAAACCCCATTTAGAAGTTAATGGATTCACTTTTTTTATTTCCTGTACTTCACAAAAGAGCTAGACATTGGCGTGTTACACAATAGATCATTTTCCTCTCTAGTGCTTTCAGGACTCTATAGACAGAAAGTAATCCTTTCGCCTCAGGCTGAATAATCATTAAAAGTGGGTCAAGAAGCCAAGCAGGCAGAAGTATTAAGATCTGGGGGATCTGAGGTTACACATCATCTGTCACAGTGAGCCTGGCTGACATCCAGGCAACTGCTAGTAAACCTGGATTTACCATGAGGTAATCAACAAAAAGGGCTAAATATAGGCTAAATAGCATGGTGGTGTAGGTCTATCAAAACAGAAAACATAGAAAGCTGTAATCAAGATTTCACCTGTCAGATGATTTTGCAATTTTAATGTAACCTTTCAAATATAAACCTGTCAAGTTGAAGACATTCCAGCAAGCGAGCAGTAAACAGAATGTTCTACTCTTGTATTAGTAGTGGTATGAATGAGGAACTCAGTAATTCATCCTCTTTATGATCGTTCCAGATGCAAAAAAAGGGGGACTAAAGCTTAGCAGATGAAAAAGACAAGTTTTCAATATAAAATGAGACAAAACACTCTATTCATAAAATTCTACCTCAAGGTCACAACTAAAACCAGAGGCTGTGTTGTGTAAAATAAAGAAATAATAGGTTGAACCACTTTCGCTCTTAATAAAGTTCATGGAACTATATGGTAGCAGTTCATTCTCAAGTACCACTCTCAATAGTAACAACTGCTTTCACTATGTCATCCGGTGAATATTACCTCTGCTTGAGAAGATGTAGCTATAAGTAGGGCAGCAAAGGAAGCTGCTTTTATTTCTAGGCATATAACAGAATTTAATTTACTTTGGCTTACAAGGAGAATCCGCACTAACTATGGTTGATGTCTTGTATTGGCTCCATTTTTGTAGTTTAATTTTAATGAAGATCCATTTTACTTTCTGATTTACACTGCAAGACAAACACAAACTACCAAGCATTTAGGTCAAGCTTACAAACAGAAAACAGAATACTAAGAATATTTAAAGAAAAAACCTTGAGATTTCCAAATCAGACCATCCTAATTTTTTACAGCTATACCCTAAAATTCTGTTAATGAATATCACATAAAGGATCCAAGACAAGAGGCAGCCATGGAAAAGTCAGAAATGCTCCATCCAGAGAGGAACCTTAAATCTGAGCTTAAACCTGAGATCAGAATAAAACATAAAACTTATTTTATGTTTCATTTTCGTTATGTTTCTAGAACACAATGAAAATGGCGTAGTACCCTGCATGATGTGGACATATATTGCAAAACCATTACATTTTACCAACTAATTTCGGTCTAATTTCCAGTGAAAATATCAGAGTACATTTGAAATAAAGCAAAACTAACTTACAAGTAACTTTTCATCAAGATATAGGAGCTTATTTTAACTCAATAATTCCTTAATATTGATGAAAAATTATGATTCCATTGGCTTACAGAAGGAAAGTCTGAAGACACAACCCGTCCTACATGAAACTACATGTTCTAAACAGCAAATTATTACTGCTGGAGTTGGTAAAGTTCAATAATGTGAAAAGACATCATGAAATTCTCTCATACGTTTAAGACTTTGATAAGCTGAAGAGCATGGCAGACTGAAAGGGTAATGGGTTCTAAGAAAAAGAAAAGATGCAATGCTTTATATAATACAATGCAGTTTTTCCAACTCCCACAGGGAATGAAAATACACGTTCAACTAAACATTTTCAAGACTCACAACCTGAGTAGCTTATTGTCGTCAAAGTGTTCTGCTGAAATGCCAGGTCTCAGCAGGGATCTGCTGTTGTTCTTTGTTCCAAAAACTAATCAAAGTGCTGCTAACAACTTTCCTGTAATGATACAAGCCCTGCAAACTCCCTTGTTATTACCCTCGGCCTTAGCAACATTTGACCTTAAGTCCTTGAGACACATTACTTGGAAAATGGTCAAAGTTTTTGAGTAAACTCCACACCAAGACAGACGACCTGACCTTTCAAATTTCATATTACCTCTTTGTTCATAAAGGTGTGACATTCCTGAACAATATTTCACAGCTGGAACCAAACCAATAAGCACATACAGAAGAAATTTATGAGATTTTCTTTCTGTGGCTACGAGAATTTTGCTTTTACCCACAGTGAGCAGTGAGAATGACCAACTGAGTCACACAAAGTAAAACAAATAGTCTTTTGCAAAGGTTTTCAAACCTTTAAACTCTTTCAGACTTTTTTCCATATTGAATCCCAAAATGTGCATTCAGGATATAGAAGATGAGCATCAAGAAGGTCGAGCAGCACAGCAGGTCAGGGAGAAAGATGTGGAGACGCTCAAATTAGAGGTAGTTATTAAACCAATAACATCACAGGTGGGAGAGTCTATTGACGGGACGTCTAAGAGGAAAACATTGCGAGAAGAAAACCCCACAAAACAATAAAACAATAAAAATGTGGAAGAAGTTTCTCTCATTAGATGAGACTCAAATCTACCTTTTTTGGTTTGTGAGGTGAATACGTTAAACTGCACATTTCCTAAAACAAGGGTTGCAACAAATAAAATAAAAAAATACTATGAGGTGGTCATTTTATATTCTTGCACATCTATGATTATGAAATTGGCAACACTCTCTGTGACCTTTTATGTGTCAAGTATGAGAATCCACTGCAGTTAAATTAAATCCAACATACTGGATGTAATAAAGCATATCATGTTGTAATATTACTATTGTATTCAATGATTTTGCAAAACAAACAGTTGATTTAGTCTCACTGAACTAAAGGTGTTTCCAAAGATGAATAACACAAAATATTATGAAGTGTTTTCATCTGATTTCTAGTGCAAATATCTTAATACACTTGAAATAAGACAAAACTTTCCAGCTGGATATAGGAGCTCGTTTTAAATAATTTTCACTAAATATATTAAAATGTTTTCCCATTTGAGAAGTGAAATATTCTGCCAGTGGAGCTAATACTTTTCATCAATATGTAAGTTACAGTTTTGTCTTATTTCAAGTGAACCAAAAATATTTGATGAGATTTTGTGTTTTTGCAGTGTAAGCAGATAATTCAGGCTTTAGCTGGTAGAGCCATTCCTGAAAGGACTTGTAGCTGTAATTGCAGTAAGCAGTGGTTGTGTAAAGTATTGACTTAGAGGTCTGAATACAAAAGCAAATTTCACACTTTAAAAAAAAAGATTGATTGGTGTTGGTGTGCCACAGAAAATGAAAATGGCACTGAAGTTCGAGGGGTTTGAATACTTTTAACACAGTAAAAATGTCACCAAGATTTGGTTGCAAAGTTTTCACTGCAGCCCCTTCATTCCTAAATCAAATTATCTTCCAACACTGAAAAAGTCACTGGGGCATTCTTGGGAAGGAAGCAGGAAACACACATCACTGTTCTGACACAAAGATCAGACCTCTGATCTCTCTTCCCAGCTCAACTCTGAGCTGTATCGTCTCAGACCGTCTCTCCTAAATCTCTACGGTGCCCGTCCGTTAATTCAGAAAATAATTGAGAAAGAGCCGACTTCCATGAACCTGGCCTCATCTGACACAGTGAGGTGGTTAGCCTTTTCCTCAACCTCCTCAGTCTATTATAGTCGATACTATCGCACTATCCACCTCTTTGTCTGGCGGGAAACTTCTAAAGGAGAACAATCTCCCAAGTGAACAAAAAGGATTATAGGAGATTACTAAAGCACTCTTCAATCTCCAGCTCTAGGAATCTTGGTCTTTTGGCTCATCTAATACAGTCTTCATGTGAGTACAGTTGGAGTTTGAGGGGGAAAATGTTGGATGAAAGCAGCAGCTGAATTTAAGAAATCATGATAGCACTCTCCTCCTCTACAGGTACAATAAAGCAATTTTTTTATACAGTTATATAAATATGACTACAAAGACAGAAGTATGAGTCTCTTTGAAGATCCATTCCTCTTTAGGTTTAGTTATTTGCAGCTAAAACCTCCAAGAAAGCATCACAGTTGAACAGAATGCTAGGAAATTACTGTGAGAAATCTGTGGAAGAAAACCCAAAATGTTTGACATGCTGAAGACAATTCTACCAAATACTGACTGACCAACAACAGGACAAGTTTGGTCTGATTAAATATCAGACGGTGAGAAAAAAAGGTGTGTTGTTCTATTGGGTTTATGCAAACTTATGGTTTCAACTGTAGATGATGTGACATCTTAATACCTTTAAACCCTTTAAGCAATTCTAGAAGAAGAAAAAATCCTCCACAGCTATGTAAAAGACGCATAGCTAGTTACTGTAAACACTTAAAGTTTTGCTACTGCTATCAAGAGTGGTTTAAAGGACAATTCATTTTTCAATTCAAGCCAGGTTGATTATGATTACTTTTATTTACTTTATAATTTGAAAGTGCTGATGTGATTAAAATTTTAAAACCAAATCAACCTGTAAGGTTTTGGAAGGAACTGCTTGGACTACATCACCAATGATTGGTGTCGGGAAAGATTTTCCTTGATTTAACCAGAGCAAATGATTAATTCACTAAGTGCAGAAACATCCTGATCTGTGTCAGCTCCTTCAATAAACTCAAACACTCACAAATCCCAGATCAGCAGTGAAATTAGCCTATTTAGGATTCAAAAGGGACTCTGGGCTTTGGTAATGTGGAAAGTCTTTGCATGTGTGTGTGTGATGGAGTACAGATGTGAAGCGTGTTTAAGGGGTATTCGAGCGTGAGTCTTGAGAGGAACAGCCTTGATGTCTCGGCGGGTAAGTGACAGATGCACAGTAGTGAAGGGGAAGACAGGAGTTATGACCAAACTATAAAAAGGATGAATGCAGCACCACATCTCAGATGTGCTTTCAGCTGAGATATAGAAAGTGCTTTACCAAATCCTGCTGGCTTGCAGTTTTGAAATGTGCAAACCATGTAATCAAGTAAATCCTCTGCAGTGAATGTTGTTGAACACAGTTTGAATGTCACCAATCTTGCTACAACAGCCTGGTTGTATTTGCAAATACAATATTTCCTCTGTACTGGTTTGCATTCATTGCTCCTGACTGATTCACTGCTGTCCTTGTGCTTCACGGTGAGCTTCAACATGTACTGCAGGCGGCAGGTATAAGAATCTTCATCCAAAATTATGATTTTTAGCAGTTTTTCAAAACTACCTTGAATGAATATGCAAAGAAACCAAAACTTTACCACGTATTGGTCTGGTTTCTTGAGCAAATATCTTAGTGCAACTTAAAAATAACTTTTAAGCAAGAAATAGGAGTTTGTTTTCAGTCAGCAATTCCCTAATGTTATTGAAAAACTATTAGTTCTACTGACAGATTATTTTACCTGAACATGGAAAAATGCTGTGTTAAAAGTGAAATAATCTGCTAGAGGAACTAGCAATTTTTCTTCAATATTAAGGAAGTAATAATTTAAAACAAGTTCCTATATGTTGCTGAAAAGTGTTTTTTGCGCTGTTTAAAAGCTTAAGCACCAAATGACGTAAACAAAAAGATTAGATTTACTTTCCAATGAGGATTCCTAAGGAAAACAAACAGCAATCCCAGATTGGCTGCTTTGCAACGCCAGCCAATAGCATGTCAAGTAGCATTGTACCTTTTTATTCCACCTTCCCAAGCTGCATTTTCTTTTGGATATTCTATATATGCTCTAGAGCAGGGATCTCAATCTCCAGTCTTCGAGGGCCGCTGTCCTGCAGTTTTTAGATGTGCCACAGATACAAAACACTAAAATGAAATGGCTTAATTACCTCCTCCTTGTGTAGATCAGTTCTCCAGACCTTTGCTAATGACCTAATTATTCTATTCAGGTGTGGTGCAGCAGAGGCACATCTAAAAGTTGCAGGACTGCGGCCCTCGAGGACTGGAGTTTGAGACCCCTGCTCTACAGAATGGAAAAAAAAAAAAAATTCAGTAAATAATTTGGCGTTATGTTCCACAGAGAAATCAAATTGTGAATAGGCAGGAGTTTGCTGTATGACAAAACAATTCAACGTATGTTTTATTACACTTCAGAATTTTTTTTCCCAAAATTCAGGGGTTTCTCCATAAATGCATTTGTTGTAGGAGTCTTTTTTATGGTGGTTTTTGAGCAATGGCCACATCTGTCTGGGACCCTCTTTCCAGCTCCAGGGTTTTCACACGAGTCTTGCTTTTGTTCTGAGGTTGAAATGCACAATTTGCACCAAAATATGTTGATCTCTGAAACAAAAACCCAACCTGTTCCCGATTATGTATTATCATACTCCCATTAGGCTTTTGGAAAATAACTGGAGGATCGGCTTGGTTCTCTTCCTGACAGGTTGACAGATTTCTTTACTTCCATGATGTCACACAAGGAATGTTTATTTGGGACGTTTCCTTAAAGTATATCCAAAAATGTTTGTTTTTTTCATACAATGCAAGTTAACGTGGTTTCAATGTAGTACATAGAGTTCAGGCAGTAAAACAGAGAAACTGGTGAGCTCTAATGGTGATGTCTGGAACTGTTCATTAACACTGACTGAAGGAGTTGAGTTCCCTGCTCTGCTGTGACCTCTGCCTCGCCCACTTTTCTCTTCCCCAGTCGGGTTTTTGGGAGTCTTTCTCGAATGCAAATCAGCATGTGCAAACCAACGTTCAGGGCCGCTGCCTTCGCTCGCACCACATCCTGCCTACCAGCATGACTGATTGGACCCGAGTCACAGTACCGGGCTCTAATCAGGCGCCAACAATCAGCTGCACCTGCTGCAGAGAAGTGCAGCTAATCTGTCCGTCAGGGTGGCTGTGGTTTCATGTGAGCAGCTTGCCATCACGGCTCCCGGTGTTTTTTTGTTGACTCGCTGGTGATTACATGTCACCAGTTTGGCCAGTTATCGTGATTGGTTTTTGTTTTTATTTTTCTGTGAATTTAGCTCCAGCCATTTGAAGCGCAGTGCTGACACACTGCATTTCCACGTTTGTGCAAATCAGTGTTTTTCCTGAGAGAGCTTTTATGCTAGGACTGCAGAAAAGACCAAATCCTGTTCAGTCCCCTTTTCTAATACAGATGATGATGTTGGAGAAAGAAAATAGAAAGAAATTGACCTAAACCTTTTTTTATGTACATTTTTAAAATCAGGAATAAAAAAGTGTGAGTAATTTTTCACACACATTGTTGAATCTATGTTATGAAGAATCATAACAGTTTTGAAAGGAAAAGTCCTGGGTTTGAATCCCGACCAATGACCTCAATGGAGGTTTCATGTCCTGAATGTGTGGGTGTATATATATATATATATATATATATATATATATATATATATAATGGACATCAGTGGAGTGCCTTACATATTGTGAATGCTTTCTGCAGTGAAGAGAGGCCAGCATAATTGTTTTTTAAAAGTCCACAGCCATATATGTTCTGACAGTCTTGTGTCACAGCTTCTTTCAGTCATAGGACTATACTTTTCCCCCTCAGCTCTTCAATAATTTCCAATACAAGCAACACCGGCTACATGCCAGCTTAAGGTTTGTGCCACCTTCACTTAGGTCCATAACAAATTCAAACGTATCCCAAGTTTCCAGCTGTTTCTGCATTTTAGATGAAACCATCACAGTCCTGTCAGTTGTGATTCCATCATGGCTTCGGTTCTTTTTCTTGTAGGGATGAGAAAATGCCTCCATGTGATTTCAGTCATAATTATAAAGAAGTATGAACTAATTTCTTCTCACCCTTTAGCACATCTGTAAGTGACTTTGAGATGTCAAACGTCTAAAAGAATTAGCCTTTGATTTAGCAAATAGGCCTATTTAACTGTTACACAATTAATGTCTGCAAATCAAACTGAGGCACAAATTATTATTAGCTCAATGCTTTCTGAAAACAATTTTTTTATTTCAAACAATAGATAATGGGCACATCATTTGATTTCACAATTCACCGGTGCTACACAAAACTATGAACAAAAATACCATTTTGGTCCAATTTCTTTCAAAGATTGTCTTTGTTTATTTCCTGAACTGAGCAGCCTTCTAAAAACACTGACTGAATGTGAAACCTTTTTATTCCATGGGCTCTAATTTGCAGCAAGTGCAAGAAAATATATTCAGTATATACAGTGTTTTAAAATGGCATTGAGCAAGTGCTTTTACAATATTTTGTCATTTCATCCAGAAAGGAATGTGTGAATGAATATCTGGGTGCAGACAGGTGCTTTGTGCTTGAAATGAACATAAAAACATTGCAACCTTGACTGCAGCTGGTTTCTGGGATGCACTGGGAACAAAACAAAAAAAATCACCTTGAGCAGGTGATAGTGCAGCATTAATCCCAACCCTGTGCATGTCAGCATGCAGCAGGAGGAAAGAGAAAAAATAATTGTTTTTAATGATGCTTGCTGCCTCATACATATATGGGTTCAATTCCTTTAACAAAAAACAAACACCCAGTGTTTGCACTGTAAATGCATGCATCCGTATGGACAGCTAAGTCAACAGCCTTGACAGTCAACCTGGAGACACTGTATGCAAAGCAATGTGTACATGAGGCAAGGCATAATTAAAAAGTATGCCTTGCCTGGGACACGCAGGGGGAAGAATGGCTCTACAGGGACAGGCCCCGTCCACACACACAAAATCAATTCTGATTAAACAGTTCAATGTTTCTGCCAGGGATTAAGCTGTTTTGTATGTTAATTTCCTTTATAGTGTGACCATAACAGGTGTGGGTTGTGTAAGCTTCAGTAGAGATTCCACATTTCCACTGTTTTGCAGTAAAAAGGAAAAAAAGCTTTACAGTTTATAACTTCAGGGATGTTCACACTATAGTCTATCTGCCTTGTGCAATAATAATGTTGGATGACATGATGTCAGAAAATATGCTGCAGCATCGCCTTATCATGCAGCTTATACTGTAGCAAACAAAACCTGCCACAGATTTTTAGGACATGTTGAAAAAGTCCACGACAACGCAATGACCCAACAATAACATGGATTATTCTCACACTATTCAGTGCTGTCTGGACTATCAAGATTCCTTCATACCTTCAACAAATCAGATGCTTGAAACTGAAAGTGAAGTTGACCTTATGGACAATGATGGAAAAATGTGAAAAAATAAATAAATGAAAAAAGTAACTTCATACAAAAAACTAATATATTTAGTCCAGATGATGAAGAACATTAAATTTAACACCCTTGGTCCCAACACACATGGACTACTCAGAGCAGGAGAAAAAGTAAAAACAAAACGCACTGGGACAAAATTCCACCTCGCAAGACGCTTGGGCTTATTTTGCTCTTGCAATGTGAGAAATAGCATGTTTTGGTACAAATTCAAGACAGATGCGTTGAATTTGAATTTCCAACTACTCCAAGTTATAAGCCTAAACAGTTGAAAAGCTAACATATGTAAACTGAAGAGTGAATCAGAGTTATAATAGCATCTGCATCAGCTCTTAGTTGCAATAGCTTAACTTCATTAAGCAGCTGCAAGCCATTACGGATATTAAAGCCATATTTAGTGAGCATTTTCAGAGCTGTAATAAACATTCATGATTGCTTTGGAGATAACTTTATCTCTATTTGTGACATCTTCCCAGGTTGAAAAGATCTTTGCCATTTTATGTAATTTGTCAGCAGTCAGACACGTCTGTTTCTCCAGTCATTCTCAGATCTGAGGGGATGTTATCACAACAGCCAAGGCAGGAGAAACAAAACTGAGTGAGAGCGGTCACTTTGACTCCTGCTGAGGATTTGGGTCAAGTCCGAGGCAATCCCTTATGTCTTTCTTCAGCGCCATCTGTGTGTGCCAAATGCCATGATTACCTTCTGTGCTTAAATAATCTTCAGTCACTTCTATGTCAGGATGCCAACCTTTGCTCAGAGGGGAATATGCTGCATGTGTGAGCACTCATATAACGGCCCCTCAATAGTTTGTGAATTTCCCATGAAGGTGTCTTTGCAGGTTAAGCATAATGGGCACCGAGCAGAGGAGGATGTGAGGACGTGTAAGCATGCTAATGCACCGCGAGACATCTGCAGAAGTGGCTTCATCTCTCTGGCGGGAGGCTGGAACGTGGCGGTGCGCCAGCACAACTGTTTTAATACCTGAGCCGAGCGTGTAAACCATCAAATCAAAGCGCAGCTTGCTGCACGTGTGCGTCTTCTGCTGACCAACAGGAGTCCAGGTGCTAATTTTAGAGACAAGGCCGGTGTGCCAGTGACAAAAAAAAGGCAGCAGCCTACTTGTATAAATTAATATGTGTGGGTGGAATAGTGCTGTGTGGAGAGAGCAACTGGCTGAGGCCTTCCATCACATCCCTATCCTCTGCACGCCCCACGCCCAATTAGAACTCAGACAAGCTGCAGAGTCAGCTCAGGCAAAGTGAGGCATCTGATTCATCCAGAAGGACTCTGGATGGGCAAACGGAGGGAAAACCTGCACATATCATCCTTTTATCTCCATAAAGAATGATTAAAAAACGTCAGGTTACAACTCAGCTTGTCACAATAACACATTTTGCTGGGTGATGAATTGTTATTGAAGTTATTGCAATAACTACAAGGACAATATTAATATTGTTGTTTTGAAACCATTTAGAAGTAATATAATAAAGGCATAATAGTGCAAGTACACAGGAACGTTTAACACTGGACCTGGAGAACATTTTAAATCTCCAAAATGAATGAAAAAAGCAACAGAAGCAACAAATAAATAAAGTGTCTGTAAACAAAAACAGGGATAGTTGAGACCAAAGCACCAGAGTGAAGACTTTTGTTATCCAGATTTTGGTAGAAAAAGTAATAGAAAAGAGAAAAATGATAAATTATGCAAATGGATATTATTGAGCTCATCTTAATTTATCATGTTATTAATTGATTTATTACTGATTGCGACAGGCTTAGTGACAACAATGTCCACAAAGCAAAAACAGTTTAGATTCTGATATACTGTCCTATGTAAATGTTGACTCCATCCATCCATCCATCCATCGTGATCTCTGCAAGTTTCATATTTTAGAAATATGTTACATCAAGTTACAAAAATGTTTAATTAATAACTTGGTATTAAGTCAAAAAGGGAAAGTGTGATACAATCAGCTGGGTTTCCTTAGAAACAAAACTTTTTAAAATTAATTTGAATAATGAACTGAACTAAATGTACTGTTTGAAATGTGTGTGACTGTAGTGAAAAGTGCCTCAAGAGAACACAAAGCATGGGATTTTAAAGTGAACAATATGTAGAAGTGTGTGAAACCATTGGGTTTACACTGCAATAACAAAAAACAAGAGATGTATTCGCTCTAAAATCTGCCACTGTGGAATTGTTTCATTAATTCCCAATCGTCTTTTTTTCCTCATGGTGAAGTCAAAATGTACAGCTGTTCATTTGTATTGCTCATTCAGCATGAAAATCCCCGTTTCACGTGGGCGGTACAGTCTCTACGGAGGTGGCAGTGTGTCCCAGATGGCAATGAATCAACTCATACAAGAGACGAGTTGTTCAGGTTACCCAACAGCAGCAGCAGAAGAGGCAAAGCAAAGCAAACTTTAGATGCAAGAGCAGCTGCAGGACAAAGGACAGTGTAAGGTTTAGAGAGATAAGAAATAAAAAAAGACGTATACACGCTGAAAATGTTGCATTTTTTACATCGTATAAAAGTTATATGTCTTGTACCTTAGAAGGCTTATTAATGTTTAATGGATTATAGAAGAGGCCTCTCAAACAAAGGATGAACTTTAAAAGACTGAGCACCGCTGAGCAGGAAACAATGGCTTTCTGGAGAGAGTTCTGCAAATGTCTGCGCAGTCCCAAGAGAACTTACTTATGGTCCACAGTGAGGTTCGCATGCTACACAATAAAGCGGTTCTATGACTCAGCCATAACTGCACTATGTAGCTTTAACGTTTATGATGTCAGATGTGGTGAAAATAGCACCGGAACGTCCACAGCAAAGATTTCTTACGTTTAAGAGTTAAACAACAATAGTTGTACAATACCTTGCAGGAGCATTTTTACCCAAGGCTTTTTCTCACTGGGTTACATTACAACAATCTATGTTGTATTTTACTACCATTTTAGATGATAGAACAATACAATGTGCAGCAGACATTGTATTGTCAAGAGTCATCTTCCATCAGCTTAAATTACCATGACACCTCCTCTAAAAACAACTAAAACTGTCTATTTTAAGTTAAAACACTAGATATACACAATGTCCATGTTAGAAACCATATTGGCACTACCACAGAATCTAATATCTGCAGTTTACCTTATTTCTGCTCCTGCATTCAATCCACTAGATTGTCTGATTTGCAAATGCTAACCAGTAGCATGTCAAGTAGCTTTGCACTTAGCTAATCAGCTTGTCAAAATGCTTTTTCTTTTGAATATTTTATATACTGAAAAATCTCTGAAAAGGCAAATTTTCCAGATTTCTAGATAGCAAACTAATAATTATCTCGTCTGCATATTGTTCCACCTGAGCTATGAATGTAACACAACCTCTTAGCTGTTCATTGGATTTTATTAAGAATCATCAGAGTAACAGGAGCTGAATAAAAAATGTGCTTTTCAAGTCAGAAACATTTTTGAAAGTCACCTGTTGCTATTGTCAGTGAACCACAAACGTCCCAGTAAAAACATTCAGGTTTGTAGTTGCCAAGATGTAAAGAAATTCAACGGTGATAATACTTTTGGACATTGCTTTTAGTGCTTCTGTGCAAATAGGCGTTTACTTCAATCTTTTATTCCCAGCAAGCAGGAATACGGCACCTGTTTTGGGGTCCACTGAGAAATATGGCTGTCCTTGTAAAATACTGTAGACTATCCTGGCGCTGTTTCCGTAGGTTGGGTCGTCGGCATCTGTCGCTGTGACTTGCAACACAGACGTACCTAAAAATAGAAGAAAAGAGAAGCAAAAGTGATTTCCTGCTTTCTCTGTAAAAGGTTTTCTAATGGCAATGTACTAACACTCGTGTATAATTGTGCATTGGTTTGAAATCTCCTAGCAACCACATCTAGAACATTAAGATCCCAGAAGATTTAAGGTCACATGGCTGGAGAGAGAATAGTTTAAACACTAGTCAGACTTTAAACAAAGTCACCCTGTGTAATGTAAAGAAACGAGGAGCTACTCAGCAAACATGCTGATTTATTATTTTTCTACACTGGTTAACATATGGCTGGAAAAAATCCTCTGAGGTTCATTGATGCCTGCAATGAGACTGTCGTGAAGGTACAAAGTGCAAAGAAAAACAATATCTTAAATAGTCGGAGCTTATGAAAAATCGTCAAACTTGTGGACCCAGATTTTGTTTTTGAAAAAATCATTGCAGATTTTTGTTGTATAATACTTTCATCTTGGAAAAAAACAGATGAAATTAAAAGCTCAAAATTAAAAAAAAAAAAAAAAAAAAAAGAAGCCCATAAGGAATGTATGTCAACAGCTCCAGCGCATCTGATCAGAAAATAAATCATTTAAAGAAAAAAAAAGATTTTTGAATATGTAATGGGAACATTAAAAAATTTATTTTGTACAATGCATGACCTCCATCACATGCAAGTTGTTGAGAATGTTTTTAATAGCCTTTTTCAACTGAGAAAATATTATGGATGCAATTACGTTTAGGAATTAAAAAAGCACCATAGAACAAAGACAGGTGATTAAAAGGCTGAACTAATGCTGACCTTTTATTTAGCAGCTCATCGTAAAAGCAATTGAGGTTCAATTTTACACACCAAGTGTTGCTCACATGGCATTACAGGCTTCATTGACCCCTTTTAATCACATGATGAGTGCGCTGTAATTGCACAACTGGCTTATTTGATGCACTGCTGTATTTATATATGGAAGCACTACAGTGTGATTTGACGTAAGCTGCATGATGCGTCATGCAGCTCTGTGGACTCTCGCCTTGCTTTCCTGAGCTTCTTTGGAAATTACACAGTGAAACTCCTCTGAGTCCTACCAGATGTGATTTTTTTTCCTTTTTTCAGTTACCCGGTGGAGCAGAGTGCAATGGCAGCCACCATAAATCATAAACAGTGCACAGCATGCTGGTTAGCTGTGAATGCAAGCAACCATGCAGGGATGGTTTTAGTGGAAATCATCAACTTTGTTATTGCTTTGCAATCTAAATTTGTTCTAAATGAATAAAAGTTAGAATCCAATATTTAACACAGACAGCTTTACTCCTGCTTTTATGAATTGATCTTTAATGAACAGTATCTATGCAGATTACATAACAGTGCATTCATTAGATATTCACACGTACACTTAAAGCTGCAGTAAATAACCTTTATAGGCAATATGTTTTTTTTACAAATTTGTTAAAACTGTTGCTACGACTGTGAAAAAAAAAAATCAAGCTCCTCAGTTTTTTCCAAGTGGCCCTAATGCCATCGACAGAAATACACGATGAGAAACAACCAATCAGAGCCAGGAGGTGGGTCTTAGCACTGCTAATTACTCCTCTGTATGCGCTACTCACACCATCCTCCCCCTTACTCTGCTACGCTACAGCTAGTTAGCATGGTCACGATGACAGTGGATAAATGGTTTTCCTGGAACAGTAAGTTGTTTCTCTGCCATCAGTACAGGTGCAGCGTGTACATGAACATGATTGCCAGCACTAATGCCTTCCTCCTGGCTCTGATTGGTTGTTTCTGACCAGGAGTGGTGCATTTCTTCAGACCACAGGGAGGAGGTAGATGAGCTTGATTTTATGACAGGTTATTTGTGAAGGGCTTATATATGTAAAAACAAAGAAGCATTTAAATGGCAATATGCAATCAGCCATAGTGCTTTATATTTAGAGCCAACATGATGATAATAATAAAAGGTTTGTAGTCATTAAACTCAATGTTCTGTGTGCCTGTTTTTATAAACTATTACTCAAAAATAAAGCAAAATAACAAAAGAAGAAGGTATGAGAAAAACCCTGGTGCATCATAATCAAATACAATCAACTTTTCACCTCATTAAAACCTCCTTTTACAGAAAACAAAAAACAACAAACATGTTTTTGTGTTTTTCAATAGAAGCACACTCAGCCCGAAGAGGAAAATTATGTTTATGTGAATAAAACGAATGTAGTATTTTCTGTGTTTATTTTTAGTTGCAGCAAATTAAATAGGCCTTCATTTGGGAATTTTCAAAATATTTTCCAACAACATCATTAACACTGACTCATTGTGAGGAGCCTGTTGTTTACTCTCTACTTTGGAGTTTGGATTGGATGGGATTAAAAATGGAAGCGTTTGTAGTTGCAGGTTTTACTCTGAGTAGTTTCAAGTGTAAGAAAACAACAGAAACACACAACGTTGTAGAATCTTAGTGTGTTTTCAGAGATAAAGATGCCACCACACTGTGTCTCATGTTGACGCGTAAGTTGGTGTTTCTAAAGAACACGTTTTAGCAGTACATGAAGAAATGAGGCTTATTTTATAACAAAGACAAATCCAAGTCCTGCTAGGTTTTTTAAGCATGTGTAATACTTTTTATGTTCCCATACATTGTATTTTGTGCCTTGTGTACTTGTCTTTTTTTCTCTGGATGTTCACATCTAATTCCATGACTACACCCAGATTTCAGGCTTGATCAGTAGTTTCTAGTAGTGATAGCTGAGGTTGCATGCCGACTATTGATCTTTAATCTTTTTGTACAAAAAAAAAAAATCAGTTTTGGGGTTTTTTCAGCTGAAGATAGCACATTCACACATTGACTTGTTCAATGCATCTACTCAGCCCTTGAACTGCTATATTGCAAAGCAAAAAACCAGAATGTGGTCAATAGCAGGTTTTAAAGCCAAACTGCTGTAAAAATCAGAATTAATTATCTTTTCTTAATTTCTTTCAAAAATGCATTTTAAATGTGTATTTAATTCAGCTCATACAGATTACTCCATTCACATTTTTACATCCACTTATCACACCTACTGACAAACATCAATTTATCCACTTCTTCAGCACTTACTAAAGTCAGCGATAGCACTGAGATGCATAACAGTCTTTTAAAATCAAAGCTGGTCTCTGAAAATGGATCGCAGGTTCTTATCATCCTCCTGCAACCAGAATCAAGGCGTTAAGCTTAAATTTTAACATCAGGGTGGAAGAAAAAAAATCCACTACACTGACATGAACCCCCAGTGAGATGTTATTTGAGACTTTATAGGTCAAAACAAGGTGTGATTTAGATAAGATAAAACATACATTTATAAAGGAAACATCTGTTCTTTTGGAGAGATCTGCTTTCTGTTATTTTTCAAGTACTGATTTGGGTTTTACGATGAGTACCAGCATGGAAATACTTCTAAATATTTTAACTTACTTCAGAAAATTGTATTGTGATACCAAAAACACCTTAAAGACTTTTGGTGGTCGGGCTCAGTGGAGAGTTTATGAGTCGTTAATATGTCCTGTCAATATCCTGTATCTTTAGATTTGTCGCTGCACCAACACATCTAATTCAAATTCAACTGACCCCCTCAGTATGTCACTAAGGTCTGCAGAAGCTCACTAATTAATCACTCATTAAGTTCAGTTTTGTTGAACCAGGAAATCACCTAAAACATGCAGGACAGTCGCCCTTGGACACCACTGCTCTAGTCAACAGGATCTTCAACAACTGACACTTTAGAAAAAAATCTAATACTGCCAAGCTGACAGATATCCAGAGTAGATTATAGATTATAGACCTAAGTAGATTATGTTTAATATGTTTTCTTTTAACACCATCAATATATAAGGATTCTGTTTCCAATAAACTTCAAATATATGCTAAAAAAGTTCATGCTTGAGGCAAGAGTACCAAATAACAGGCAATTGGTTAAGAGCAATACATTCAGGTGTTTAGCCTAGCACTCCTTTAGCCATTCTCAAGATCTTCCTTTGTGTTTTGATGTTTTCATTTCCACTCACAAGCTTAAATCCAATAAGTGCATCAATATTTCTGATTGAAATTCTTGACACTGCGTTGACGCAGATTACTCTCCCTCGATCTTATGATCCTACAATCGTCCTTCATCTTGTCACATAAGATGAATGCATCTTTAAACCACTGTTGGAAAACAACTACTGCTGACTTGATCCCCTTTAAACCAGTACTCACTACAACACTATGGCCCTGGTGAATATAGAAAAGATCATGCAGCTGAACTACCTGACATGTACCCAGCTAATCACTTAAGACAGGGGAAAAGGAACATCACAAGCAATTAGCTGCCACAGTCCAACACAGCCCATTCCTACACTTAGGAGATTTAGTATTGACAAATGTGGTGGGGGGATTAGTGCTCTGGAGTGTGAGGACAGTTGATTGTTACAGCCGATTTGATGCTGAAGACACTCAGCTGAAGTCGATTTATTTTAACGAGCAAAAGTATAATGGGGCAGGCCAATAGGATAATTGTTTTACCCATTACTGATGCTGACTTATTTCTTTGGGATGTTAGTGGTGACTGAGTTGATCACATGCAACTGATGATTGAGTTTGTGTCAAAACCTTGGAATAGGTAAGGATGAAAACTGAGAGGTTAACTCTTCAAGAAAACAGACATTTTGAAGTATTGACACCTACAATCTTAAACTTTAACATAGTTTGAAAGGGAATCCTGCACAGTGAAAGCAATGGTTGAGCCTTTGTTTGTAACTATCATTTGTTTGTTTGTAGCCATCGTTTGCCACATTTACATGTTTTTCAGGACACAAAATGTTTGCATCAAAGAACCTGAATGCACAAACAAAAGTGTTTAAATGATCATTCTATTCATTTCGGGAAACAAACTATCCACTCCATGTGAAAAAGTAACTAATAAACAAAGTAACTAATTGTGCAACATCACCTGCCATTAAGTGTTTCTTACATGACAGAAGAAATTTAGCCTCTCCTGTCATTGCAGAATTGTTTCATTTCAGACATATTGGATGGTTTTGAAGCACACATGTCTTTTTTAAGGTAACGCCGCCATTAACTGCAATTGAGTCATTGGTGTCACCTTCGCACAGATGTCACATCCATATTTCAACACCCTTCACTTTTCCCAGTGACAGGATTAAGCACCCTCACTTTTTATGCATTTAGTTAAAAGCTTTATGGTGTTACATTTGTGCCACTGTTCTGAGTGTGCTGTGAGACTGCTGTGACTGCATATTTCTATGTAAGCAAAGACTTTGGGAAGTGTGCATTTAAATCTCACACAAGGTCTCTCAGTATGTGTTCACACCAAGTGGCTGAAATTACAAAACCAAACTGTTGAGTTTAAGAAAAACTATTTAACCTTGTACTCTATGTAGTTTATTTTTCTCGCAGGACTTTTCTGTCAAGCAAACATTTGAGTCGCACAAAAACATCTTCACTGCATTGTGTGACTCAAGTCGGTTGCGGCTATCGCTAACTAGCAGCTAACAAACCCTTGTTAGCTAGCTAAATAGTTTAAATTGGCTGGATGACTTTCTTCTCCACCTCTGTTGTCAACCCATACAATTCTACATGCATTTCTTACTAAAACGCCAGGCACTAATGCAACATACAATTTTGCGGTTTTATTTTGTATATTTCTGTTGTGATACAAGTTTTAAGTTTCATTCACAGTGGTCTTAAAACGTCTTACATTTGAGTTTAAGTAAAAGCTGCAGAAACCCTGATTTAACTCAGTCTTGATTCAACAGGTCTGAGAATATGCAGTCCTTGGTGTTGCTTGACTTCTTAATTAAATAACATTTAATTAATTCACCTGGCGGTGAATTTTTCCACTCAAGTTATCTGTTATTAAAATCTGTTTAATAATCTGAACTGTGACAAAAAACAACCAACCAACAAAGCTGAATAAATACTTAAATGGCCAAACTATTGTCTTCCAGCACTGCACTTGTAAATTTGTAGTTCCAACATCATCATGTATGTAATAATGCAGAGGTGGTATAAATACTTTAGCAAACTAGAGGTCAGAATAGAAAAATTAAACTCTTTCACAGTTGGTTAAAAATGTATGATTCTCTCCCCTGGAGCCAACACATTATCCCTAAACCAACACCTAAATATTTATCACCTGCGATTATGAAACATTTATTTGACATGCTTTAGTCAGAAACCTACACAGTAACAAGCAGAGCTCTGCATCAGGTCTGGCTTCTTGCTCTCATGAATATTCATGAGAGCAACCATAGATATTGACCGTATATAAAGAGGGCTCTGACAGACCTGTCGAGCTCTGCATGTTTAATCGGATTCCTGCATCTCCTCCAACCCAGATGAAGCCGTTCATTCCCTCATATATTTCTGTGGGTGATTTCATACAGGACAGAAATAAACGGGACGCTTCCACCTCACTGTCAGTTCCACAAACCTGCTTCTTTATGTTGCATTTGAAGCAAAATCACTCTGACAGCAGTTTGGCTGCAGTTCGGGCCAAGCAACATATCATTTTAAAGTATTAGACCGTCATACTTTAAAGCAGTTGCGCCGTGAGGCAAAATCCACTGGACTGAAAAAAAAAAAAACCAACAACAAAAAAAAAAGCAGCAGCTTTTGTTCATCCAAGCTATAAACAGAAGCAGAGAAAAAAAAGAAATAAAACATGGATGTTTTGCCACATGATGCTTGGGCATGCGAAGAGTGGCTGTCTTAGCGAAGGAGGCTGGAGGCTTTACATTCCTCTGTAGTGTGGGGGTACTCTACAGTGGTGATGGTGGAGGTACTATTGAGTGCTCATAAAGACCTGCCCACCCGAGAGGGAGTGAAAGAGAGAGGACTCGGGCTTAGAAAAGATCAAACATACTGGAGAAGATTGTCAAACTAAAATGCAGCACAGGGTAAATGTTTGATTGCACTTTTTCACATTAACACCATCTTTTCCACTGGGACATTTTACTCTGAGTAGTTTTAAATTATACGCAGGGGTGAAGCCAAGGGTCCTCCCTTGATATTTTCCCTTTTTACTGCAGAGCACAAATGTAATGATGGCATGAGTGTTACATAAAAAGTAGCAAATAAAACCACTCAAGTTCATTTCTGACCGTCTTTTTCATTCTCTCTCTGACTTATTGCAATTGACAAGAGAGGGCAATCATGCTCTCTGTAGCTCTAGGTTATTAAGCTGCACTACTCACCCACTTCAGACATCTCGGGCACCGTAGCTACAAAGGGTCCATCTGGAAATTGAGGTGCATTGTCGTTGATGTCTTGGACTTTGATAATGAATTCCGACATCGGTTCCAGGGCCTCCTGCGTGTTGCGGTCCAAGGCTTGTGCATGCAGGACATAATGTCCTTTCCTCTCTCGATCCAGGCTCTTGGTGGCATGAATATCACCCGTCACCTCGTCGATGATAAATATAGACCCGGCTCCCTCTCCGCTCAGAATGTATCGGACGGATCCATCGCCTTTATCCGAGTTTGAGTGAAGCTGCATGGAAAGCAGACAAAGAAAAGGTTTTAGAATGCAGAGGACAAGATGTTCCTAAAACATTTAAATGTTTTTTTTTTTAAATCAATCACTCTCAACTGAAATGTTGCGACAGAAAATACAGCTTATAAAAGTCTTCATACCCCTTTCACTTTTTAATGAGACAACCACAAGCCTCTATTTATTTCAGTAGGTTTTTAAACATAGACCAACAAAATGTAGAGCATAATTGTAAAGTGGAAAAAAAATCACATTTCATGTCTTTCATAAATAAAATGTAAAAAGTATATCATGCATGTGCATTCAACGGTCCTGACTCGATACCTTGTAGAATCAGGTTTTAGAGTAATTACAGAAGAACTCTTTATGCTGATGTCTCTACCAGCTTTGCACATGTCAAACCTTGAATTTATCTCCTTTCTTTCAAATCTCAGTCATATTCTATAGAAACCGTTTATTCACACACCTCTTTTAGTTCTATATCTGATTCCCAATGGATTTATGTCTGCATATTGAAAGGACCAACTTACAAGAGTTAGGTGTTTCCTTGAGCTTCAATCATTTGAACCAGGCATGATGGAGCATCTAAAACAAGAGGAACTCTGGGTAAAGAAACACTGATCTACACCATTATATTATAACTCTGGATGTACGTTTGGGGTTGTTGTTCAGCTGGAAGGTGAACTGTTACCCCAGACAATAGTTTTTTGCAGTCTCTACAGGTTTTCCATCCATCTTTCTATTTTTAGATAATGGATTGAAAAGAGCTCTAAACATTCAAGAAGTAGAAACATTTTAGCCATGGATATTTAAAGCTACTTAGAATACAAAACATTTATAATTCTATTCACCACTTAGAAAAATTGGGAGAGCCATGGACATTTTCCTCCTCAGGAAAGAAACTAATGAAGAGAAAAAGGCTATGAGTTGCATCTCAATAAGTTGTACTTTATGTAGAAGCTCTGAACTCCATAGAGTAGGAGGCTTTACAGGATTAATTCACTGCATGGTGGTCTCTGGCCCACATTCCTCCCCTTTAAAAATCGGTCAAACATCAAACTCAGGCATCACATTATTCAATATACCTCTCTAAGGCGCTACTATGCCCAAGCATCCCTGTAGAACTGCATCTTTAGAGATTAAAGGTTTGAAGGAAATCCTTACAAGTGTTCCCTTTTTTCTCTAACCAGAACCCACAGGAATAAAGCAGAAGCTAAACCATTGGTTCAGCCATTATTGATACCAAGAGGATTAAGACTTTTATGCCAAAAGCTCAGCAGGGAAGCAGTTTTACATTTTTCCAGTGAAGCTGAATTTCAAAACAAAGGTGGCATGCTCATACTATTAAATATAAGAAGTATTTTATTAACTGAGTGAAATGTTGCAACAAAAAATCACTGTCAATCAAACAACCTTTCGAATAATATATGAGTTAGACTGTCTATTGGTAAAATAAACAATCTACTGAAAGCTAGCTACAAATGCTAAATACCTGACAATCATCAGCTCCTGTGTTTTAATGGTACTTAGCAAAACCAATGGGGTAGAAAGCATAAACAATCAAACTTCTTACATTATTATAATCTATGTTAGGAACAGTTTGAGATTTAGCAGTAATAATAAAACAAGTTGCACTGATTTTTTTTTTTAATTGCACATTTTTGCTCAAAAAATTACATTTTAACACTGTAATACCATAAAGTCTGTGTATTTCTTTCCTGTAACTGGGCCATCGCTAATGGTTACACAAACCCTTTAGGGTAGCAAAAAAATAAACTCACTTAAAAGTTTAAGAGCACCTAAAAGCTCCACATGCACAGAAAAAATCTGAAACTAAATCTAGATCTTGTTGATCTTCAGGTGATGGTGCTTACTATCTAACCACTGTGCAGCCCCGCTGAGCAAGTGATTATTGTAAATTAGGAGCAGTTAGACTAATTCCCTGAAATGCATAATGAAGCTGAACGGCTCTAAAAAAAGAAGACATTTCTGCATCAAACACGATTTTGTACAATGTTTTTATTATTTTATATAACCAGAAGACCAACTGTACAAATTAGCTATGTGGTATTTGTTGTTTTTAATTTGTATCCTAATATAGATGAATAAACAATATTGAAATTGAACTAGAGCCAACCTTTACATGTGATTGGTTTTATGACATTAGAGGAGCTAAAATGGCTGGAATACTATAACAAATGGAGACACACAAAGTTTGAACGTCTTTCATTTATCATGTCTCATATAATTTCATTCTGATCATTTCTTGATCTTTTTCAATAGTCGTTTCTGTAATCAGTACACTGTTCAAATTGGGACAATGTTTTAGAGTCCAGGATAGAAGGAAGGGCAAGACAGTCTACTTTCACAGTAATCTAAATATAGAGGCTATCTATCATTATGAGGTACTGGTCCAGTGTGACAGTCTTAAAGAGACCACCCTGTTATAATGAAGCCTTGTGCAGGAGCTTTTCTGTTTAGCATTTCCTTAGCTTGACCTCTATCTGCTACTTTAGCTGCTAGTTTTATGACTACAAATATGGCTGCATAACATTAGAAAATTAGACAATGAAGATATTTTTTGAAATAAGTGTTATAACCATAAATTCAAAATTTCCCCACTGCTTTCTGTCCCATATTTTCCTTTTCAGCCATGTTGGTAATCTATGTCCGGTTGGGAAATCTACTGCTGTGAAGCTTTATTTAACATTCCCTCATTGCAGCTGTATTATATTACTCAGCAATTACTCAATTTCAAGCAATCCTTTGCAATATTAATATTACACACATACAGCGATGTTGATATAGTTGCAACATATGGTGAGGCTCTCACACAGCAGCTTCACTCTTGCTACAGATGACTCATTAAGCTTCTTTGAAGAAATACGTTTTCAATCGCACATGAAAGTGGCTGCAATTATACAACCATGCATCTTTACAAAGCAGAAGTGGAGCCTCCTACACAACCAACACGATTGAAGTAAGTAGTTTCTGAATAGTAAGTCAACAATAAAACATGTCTTTTCCAGTAGCCATTGTACAATGAATACAGCAGTAAAACCAGCTGAACAAACATGGTAGTATTTTTTTTGTTGTAATATATTTTTAGGTACTTGTGGGCTTTATTGAACATTGAAAAGACAGAGAGAGGAGGAGTAGATGCAATCTAGATACATGGCCTGAGTCCATTTGGTGCACGTCAAGACCGGGAGCTGAACCCAGGAGTTTTCAATTCATTTTGTCCATTTCGAACAAAGAATGCAAATGTTCATTACGATAAAACCTGCAGCAGTGAGGTCCTGTCCAACTGGCTATCATAGCATCAGCATTAAAATGCAAGTTCATAACAATTACTAACAATTATTGCTCTGCAAATAGTACTCTGCTAAATTAATCTTGTAAACACTGATGATGTGATGATGTTATATTTATAATATATTGAGCAGCTTCAATGAATGCATGTATAGATGGTTACAGAAAAAGGCAATGGATGGATGGATGCAAATATAATTACAAACTATTTCCTTTTCTTTTTCTTACTTATCCAGACCTGTAAAAAACTTACAATTCCATCCTTTTCCATACATTCCCAAACTGTGTATAAAGACTGATAACTTCCTCTGCAGATCAATGTTGTGAAGGTTTCTCCTGGCTAATGAGTAAATTTAAAAAATACATATTAAAGTGCATCTAAGCGGATGTTTAATCCATCCATCCATCCATCCATTTTCTGTTCACCCTTGTCCCTAATGGGGTCGGGAGGGTTGCTGGTGCCCATCTCCAGCTACGTTCCGGGCGAGAGGCGGGGTACACCCTGGACAGGTCGCCAGTCTGTCAGGGCAACGGATGTTTAATAACAGTCTAAATTCAATATCTATTTAAATGCTGACAGTGGGTATTTAACATGTCGAAAGGTCTGAGGGCCACTTCTAATCAAAACCTGAACTACTAAATAAATTTCCAATTAGAGAGCTGCTGTTTATTCTGGGCCTGACTCCTGATGAGCCGGCTGTCCTTTTCGTTGTAAATATCCAGCCTGTAATTAGATAAGGAGTCATAGATCCCAATGAATCAGGTATTTAATTAGAGGCTAGATATAACTAATAAGAAACACAACCTACAGAGTGTAAAGGAAAATGAATTGGACATTGTTTGCATACAGCAGCAGTGAGGGAGAATCCTATTACCCTCTTGCTTTGTTGATGTACTCCAGCCTATGCATGCCTACTCTCTTTTGATTTATTGTCACTTTCGCAGAAAAATTCATGTTCCACTGCTAGCCTGAGTTGGATAATCAATTCCCAACTCTAAATTTATGATTTCAGGTCAAAGAATTAGAGTTATTACTTAACAACAATCCAAATCCATATCTGCTAAAAGCATATATCCACTTCAGTTCAGCAGCAGCACTCCACCTCATAAATGTAATTTTGCCTTTAGACAGACTGCTAATTTAGCTATTGACTTCCTTTGCAAGAGTCAATAAATCATGAACCGCAAAATTCGAACCAATGATGCATTCACAGGCTATTGCCTTCCAAAATCTATTGGTGATAAAAGTGTCAACAGGTTGCATGCTATTACATAAATGTTACAGGCTTAACGTAAGGCAGTGCAGGCATTGTGAGGCATCTCCATGTGGCTTTGTTTACACTAGGAAAAGCTGGATTAGACTAAGATAAATAAATCACGTTTAGAGGAGTCAAAGAAATTTATAGACAAATTCCATCAGGAATACAGTTTAGAGGAATTTTTCCAATCAACTTTTTTAAATGTACAATGGCTTTGCATAACAACACACTGCATCTAATTCAGAAATGCAAAGACGACATATCAACATAAACCTTAAAGCATTGCTACAAAGCAAATCTAATCACTCAGCAGTGACAGGAGTAGAATTGTTATATTTTGAGGAATCTATGTTTTTATGTGCATTAATCAGAATGATGAAATAGTAAAATGTTTGGAGAAAAAACTAGCCAAAGCCCCTCTTTTCAGCATTTCTGTTGAGAAATTCTCTCAATCTTTGTTTCTCCTTTCACAGCAAATAAATCCTTATGTTTCAACAATAGCTAAGAGAATTTAGACATGTCCAATTTACTCAGAAAGCATTACATTTTATTAGGAATAGTGTGCTCTTGGAAATCTTAAAGCCAAAGGAAGCAGCATCCTATTATGAAAGACCAGCACTGTTTACGACACCCTGTCAGCATGAAACACGTACTGCCTGCTGGAAGCTGCTGTGCTGCAGAATTGGTCATCATACTGAGTGATCTGAGTCTAGTGGTTCTTCAAAATTACTTATTGCATCAAAAAAGTTATCAAAATCTGTTAAAATTCTGTTTCTGGTTTGTGTATTGGAGAAACTTGATCTAAATAAGTCACGTTTTTTCTGTTACTGAGTCAAATTAAGAGGCTGTAAAAAAACACAAGCATTTAAGTTGTTGACTAATTCAAATAATTGTTGAAGCATATTACTGCAATGTCTAAATGTAATAATTATATATTTCCTGGCATAAAGCTTTACCCCAATTAGAGTTCCTTTTGTTAAGCTACAAAGCTGAACTGATTCAAGTTTAACATACATCCGGACGAAATGCAGGATAGCGGGAAAGATGTGGAGTAAAAAACAATCTATGATAATGACGTTGAGAATCATACTGGTGAGAGCAGAGGCATCCCAGCTTTTATAATGAACTTGATATATAACCTCTGCCACCTTGTTGTGTTGTCATATCTCCACAAAGACTTTGAGAAATCCATTTCATCTATAGGGCATCAAAACAAGGGATTGTGTTTATCTCCCAGTCTCTATGGGCGACTTTATTAAAGACTAGTGGAATAGGTGACTGGTATGAGGCTGGCAGCTGGCAGGTGGAAATGCATTTCTGTGGAGATGAAAGTAATCAGCAGAGTCTGAGGTTCCAAGGCCACATGACAGAAAAAGAACACTCCAAGCTCAAACTAGCAGGCACAAAAGTTTTCATCTTCGTTTCTCTCCCACTCTCACAGTGAAGATTCAGCAAAGTCTTTGCCAACAACTAGACTTACATTGTTTGTATTCACAAGCTAATTGGTACTTACAGCCAAACCACTTACTGCCAGTGCCACTTGTCAGGTGCCTAAGTCAATTACAGGAAGGCAACAGATTTGAGGGAGAAATCAAACCCGACAGAAATCCGTGCGAATAATGTTACTTCTGCAAAACAAAGCGGTAATTCTGCTCATTTTGGTAATGAAAGTTAAGCTGGCTCTTAGGATCACAGCTGTACAGCCAATCAGTGGATGTCACATCTAATCACAACTGAGAGGTCAAATTGAAAAAATACAATTTCAGAGAGGAAGAATTAGAGTAATATATAATGACTGAATTGATTATTGTTGCTTGATATTGTTTCTAAACAAATCTAAACGTATATTACAGTTTTCCTTTTTCAATCTTTTAAATATTTGTTGTCTTCATTAATCACATCTTTTATTATTAAAAATAATAGGTCACACAAAAATATTCAATAGATGTTTTGCACAAAATTATTCTTAGATAATCAGATTTTATTCTGTCCAGTTCTGCCTTTTTTAATCTCCTTTCAGAATGACTTGAATCAACTTTAGATTCAGATAAACTGCTGCTGGCCACGCCCCCAACTCAACATTTTCATTCACATGTGAAAATGGCTGCAAACTGATGTGCACCTATGCAGAAGTAGAGCCACCTGCACAACCAACAAGAAAGCAGCAAGTAGTTTCTGTAAGGTAAGTCACCACCTTTTCCAACAGCCATTGAACAATGCATACAGCGATAAAACCAGCTGACCAAACATCCTGGAGCTCAGTTTGGGTTGCCAGGTGACGGGCAGGGGGGCTGAATTAATATTACATGTTGATGATCCAGGTGTTTTAGTGACTTTCTGGATGAAATCAATAACAAAAGAGTGTGAATAGTCAAAAAAACAAAAGCTGTGACTGACCTCCACACCCTGGAACAAATCAGATTTTCTATATATAATCTATGGCTGGTATTATTGGAAAAGTGCAGAGATGAGAAACAAGCATGTCATGCTTCCTGTGTGAGCTCTCGCTCAAAAAGCACCAACACTAAAGCACATTTATTCTTATGCAGCACATTTAGACATGAACATGTAAATTTCCTCATACTTTGAAGGGCCTGGGTAATCCCCTCAAAGAACTCTTAGAGACAAGAGCCACAGCAGAGCCTGACGGTGCTGATATTTTCCTTTAAATCCTTAATTCAGAAATGTCAACGACTGTCTGATAAAGGGTATCCATATTTTATTGCATCTGAATACCAATAAATCAAATTCTAGTAATTGCTTGCCCTGTTAAGTGCATATTAGATGTTCACACCAGGCCATTTTGGTTGTGTTGAATGTTTTACCAAAATGAAACATCTTTTTTCATTAGTCTTTCCAGTGTCTTCTTTGTATAATCTAAAACATTCCCATATGAGGCAACAGAAGAATGCATCTTTATTCGATTTCCACCTGACTGTAAAAGTTTAAGAAACGCGATAACACACTTGATGTAAAGAGCCAGCCGCAAATTGTAGATATGAATTCTACCAACAGAATAATCACCGAGTCATTCAGTCTTTTCATCACTATAGGTTGAAATGGATTCCATTACAAAGAACCTCTGCAGTCCATCAATACCTTTATCTTGCTACCAGTAAATTCCAAAAACAGCACCATTTGTTATGAACATTCTCAGAAGGAAAAAAAAAAAAACTGAGTGCAGCCGGTGCAGGCAGCGTCTACTCACAACCCTATTCAACAATAAAACATAACAGATAAAATTCTCTGTTTATGGACAAAGAGAGCCGGCTGCACATTTCCAGCATTTAATCTTACTTCAGACATAAGCACCATGCCAATTATGCTATTCCTGCCAATTTGTCTGCTGAACAAATATAAGGCTGAGTGGCCACCTGCCTCTGGAGCTATCAGCCAAAAGCTTTAGGAGTGGCAGCAATTCAAAGAGACACAGCAGCCATTTCAGGTGAAGTCAAGGAAATTACTTAGTCTGACTGAAAATGTTATTGGAATATGAAGAATAACTGTTTAAAAGAGACTCACTGCACATAAAATAGTCTTTAGAATACAGCAGACTGGTGGAAAAATGCTCCATGGAGGATCATATAAATGTGTTTAGGTGCCATGCATACTGACTGTCATCTCTTTTACACTATTTCTGTTTTCAATCACCCTGGCTTTGTGCTTCCTATTGTACAGACCCTCATAATATACTGAATGTGAATTGTTGGACTGTTTTACTGGTGAATGTACTTTGTAATGACTTGGCTGAATTGTACAGATACTCATTGTGTGTGCCTGCCTTGGATTGTTTGCTTTGTGTTAATTTAAAGAGGCACTTCCTTTACTGTTGGAATATCCATGTCCAGTTGCTAGAAAATGTGATGGGGAAAAAAAGAGAGAACTAGAATATTATGCAGGAAAAAAATGCAGGTGAAAGCAGAATGTGAGATGAAAAAGAAGTCACATTACATTGGCCATGCTTTTCCTAATCAAACCTGTATTGATTTCTAATCGATTTCGCAACAGTTATACCCACAGAGATCCTTGACTTCATGTTTGATTCATGATCCAATTAGGGTTACAATCCTGAGCAACATTTAAGGTGGATCAAGCCAATATTTCTAATTCTTTTAGAGTTAAACATTAATACGTTCCTCCCACATTAAGTCTACTTGGAAAAGGTGGGGATTTTGTCTCGTATATGGAGCATTTTGAAGGCTTCCAGTCAAATTTCACCTTAACTTACCACAATAAAGAAGAAACATGCATTTTTTATTTAGAATGACAGTCACACTCTATTTATTATTTATAATTTTAGGCTTCTAGACACAAGAAAGACTTCCTGAAGTTCCAATGAAGCATCAGAATGGATTGGAAAAGATAATTAAATAATAGCGAAGTATTTCAGAAACAGATGATTTTCACTCAACCATCTCTCAGGTTTACAGAAGAGAGTCTAAAAATGCTCTGAGTGGTCAGAGGTCAGGGAGTAGACTAGCTTGAGGTTACAGGAGAGCTACATTAGCTCAATTACCTGCCCATCATAACAAAGGTATGCTTAGTACTATCTATGAATGCACAATACACAGTTCACATGTTCACAATACACAGGCTGAAACATGAACAAATCCATTATATGCACAATTTCTGCTCATGATTTCCATGAGTTATTGATTAAACATGTCAGATTTTCAAAGAAGATGCCCCAATCACTGATTAAAGTTTTCAGTGTTAAAAACTAGACATCACTACCAAGAGAATGATGCAATAGGATAACATGTAAGTACATTATCATTGCACAACTACATAATTTCAACTTTGGTCTGAAAAATTTGCTGCAAGACTTTATTCAAAATAAACATTACTATTACCGACCTACCCTACAGGTTTGTTTGTTGCAGTTTTGCAAATCTTTAGACACAGAATCTGAACGTCTCTTTAAAACTGTTGTGTCTAGAATTGAAAAGTTAAGAGTGGAAATCTTGGTCTGAAGCATGTATTCCAGCAACATACGCTGGGGCAAGTAGCAGAAGAGAGGGAGAAATAAAAAGATGACTGAACATCCAACCCGATGTGATGATCCATTTCTTGGCTTCTCGTTTTAAAGGGGAGGGTTTGTTGTTGATTAAATCCAGGCTCCCATACTTAACTCAAGGGGACTTAATCTATTTCTTTCTTATGTGGGTGTGCTTGATTGACTGATTATCACCACCTTTTGGCCATACTCCCTTCCAATCAACTCCTGTGAGCTCCCCCTTCTCTTTGATTGATTTGCAACAGTCACAGCGAGCCCTGATGACGGAGCGCCTGCCTAATGACCATACATCAAGAGGTAGTGATGAGGGGCGTGCTGAAGACACGCTGTTAATGCACATCGCACCGATCCGCCCTAACAGTTGTCCTCTATTTTGACATCTGAGAGGAAAAATTGAAATGAGTTGCTGTTTTCCTAACAGGGAGGATTGTTATATTTACTTATGCTAATGAGATGCTCTGAGTCCTGGGAGCAACTTGGTAATTGCTGCTGAAGTTTAGCATATTAAAAAATCAAACTGTCAGATTTGCATCATACGTTGTTACCTCATGCGAAGTCAGTGAGGCAAAGAGAAATTGTCTTAACTGCAAAACTGGAGCTTGTTTTTCTGTTAAACATAAAAAACAGAGGAAAGTATTTTGAAATTATACATTATAGTTTGTAATGTGTAACACTCAGTGGAGTCTTACACTAAATCAAAGATACAGCCTAAATTAACATTATTTGGTTTTGAATCAAGCATGTCAAGCATTTAACATAATTATTTTTGCACTTCCTTTTCAGTATTTTTGTAAAAATCCTAGTATTTACAAAATACTAGGATTTAATTTTGTCTTGAAACAAGACTAAATTTACTTACAATGAACTTTTTGGCTTGTTTTAAATCATTGATATTGATGAAAAAGTACTTGATCCATTGACAGATTATTTTGTATATAATATGGGGAAAAGGTCTTGATATGAGTTAAAAATTCTGCCAGTGGAATTTCACCAATATTAACAATTTAAAACAAACTCCTATTTTAAGTCAATTTTGTCTTTTTTCAAGTATACTAAGATATTTACATAGGAAATTAAACCAAAATGAATTGGTAAGATTTATGTTTTTGCGGTGCTGTGTTGCATTTATATCCTTTTTGTATTTCGATTTCCCTCTTTCTGTTTTAAGTCTGTGTCTAAGCAAAAGCCAGAAAAATTGAAAAAAACAGTCCAACACCTCGGCTAAGCTCTCTGGAACCTGGAGGGGTTGGCAAACTTCATAATATTTAAGGCTTCAGAAAAATCACAGACTGAGATCAAGGAGCAAAATACAAGCAAAAATAGGCAGAGAAAAATAAAAGCATGCTTAAAAGTGCAGAAGCAGTGACCTCAAGCAATGAGAAATATCGACTCAAAAGAGAATACATGCACCAAAAGAATGACAGTTATGAGTCATCATTCTTCTGAAACCTTTAGCTGAAGTATTTTAGGCTAAATTACCACTTAGGAAACCCACACTTTTAGTTTGAATAGCAATGCTTGGTACCAGAGAAGACAAAAAGGTTGTTTGAAGACTTTTAGAAAAGACGTACAGCGACATGACACTGGCTAATGGCTAACAACTCAAGTACTGATGCTGAAGTTGGCATTTGATTTTCATACTTACAATTAAAAATAAAACTGAGCACAATGCATACAAATTCTTTCAAATCCATTCGTGATGACTTAAACCAATATTTTATTGCTGTAAATACAAAGAAGGACAATCCTGTTTTCTGGTTTAGCCTGTAGTCATAGCAAAAAAGTGTGCATGGAATAAGCAGCTTTTATTTCGCCAAAAGGATTTTCAGAAAAGTAAATGCAGATGAAATCTGTGAAGTGAAAGAAATATGGGTGAGTAGACAAACGAATTCACGCACGGATGGAAAATTCAGACAATGTAACTGTAATACAGACTAGGAATGTATATTTTTCATACCCATGCAGACTTAGGAAAGAGCTGAAATCTTGTCATTGTTCAATTTTCTTGTTACAATTCAGCACATGAATAAAACGTGCTGATCAAAGCATATGGAGGTTTTTCTTTGCATGAACAGATTTTCTTATGGTAATTTCCATAAAAATGTGAAGAGTAATATTTAATTTTATCAGGGCGGGCTAATAATTCTGACCTTACATGTATACAGAGGACCTCCACCTGTTCGTGGTTCAATATTCACAGATTTGCATATACACACATTTCTCTGTGGAATGGAAATCAAAAATGATTCAAAGAAACAAAGAAAATGCATCTTGGGAAGCTAAAATACCGAGGCAAAATACTACTTGACGTTTGCGAAGCAGTCCATCCAGAAGTGCCATTTATTTTCTCTGGTGTTGACTGGTGGTACCTCAAGGGGAGAAATAAGGAAGGCTATAGATATTAGTTTCTGCAGTAGTGCTAAGATGGTTTCCAATGTGTGTATTAATGCATATCGAAATATATTTGGTGTAAATTACATTTACACCAAATATACATTATTTACATGTGTTGTAAATAATTACACCAAATATTTACACATGTTGTTAATGATATTTGGAATAAAGTACTTCTATTCTATTCTATTCTAAAACTATTAAAATAGGAAGTGATGAGCATTCATTAGGGGGTCTCAAGGGTTTACAGATTATGGTTCACTGTAATCAGGTTATCTTTGCTTGATATGAAAATCTGTTTGATGACCTAAAGCACGAGTGTGATAAAAAAGCAAAAACAGAACAAATGTGTAAGGAAGCATATACTTGTTGCAGCAGCGTGTTGTTAATTTTAACTTTCTCGTTGCAACCTTTAAATTCCACTCTCAAGTCTTAAGGTCATTGAAAGTTTCTGTGTATGTTTTATATGTTTTCCTATTCCATCCATGTTGTTAATGTTAATGTTATTGTGGTGCAGGTTGTGAATTGTTCCTTGTTATTACATGTCACACTTCCAAACAGTCCAATTTGCAGGGACTTGTTGCATGCATTGCGAATTCTCACAGAGCAGAACATGACTTTTCCTTCCTATTGTTGAGATCTTACTACACACACACACACCCACACACCCCACACTGTTGCCTGATTCTGTCACAGAGCAACCCATTTTCAGATGCGTGAATAAAACATTTAGGCACCTTTCTTCAACACTGTGGGTTTGTTATGCAAATGAACACAACATAAGACAAGGAGCATTACTCCATGTCCGAACTGAAGAACCCATTCTGTCATATATCATATAGCTTACTGTCTTGTTCAGTAGCAGAAAGATATCCAGTGATTTCTCAATGTTTTCTGCCCAACAGTCAAGTTCCTTTTCTCCAAACATTCAACCTCATCCTGCTGCCAGTTCACAGCAGACGCTTCGCTGCAGCACACCGTCTTCCAGGGTATGGGTATTTGCATCATCCAAAATTACCATCCAATCTGTTCTCTGACTACTTCAAAGCGGCATGCTGAGCTGATTGACACAGAGACATTCATACCTCCCATTGGGAGAATGGGTTGTCTGCTGTCTGGTATCTGGACAAGTCCTGTCCTTTACTGAGCATTTGCGTCTCACTCATGCACGAAGCTGTCATTTCCCCAATGCGTCAGCCCACCAGAAAGGTGTCACAAGGGATTAGGAGAAGCCTAAGGGGGATTAAAGTGTTCTTGACAGACTGGCCGCTTCACTTGTTCCAAAACTTTATTTGTATTTTTGTTTGTGGGAAAGTATTGGCAGAAAAGACCTTTTCTTGCAAGTAAATAGGATGTGACACAAAGGCCAGCTTTTATCCACTCTTCAAAACAGGAAAGAGAAGAGAGCATCACACACAAGGACAGCAAATGTTGTGATAGGCTGAAATGGTGACAAGAAAATAGATATTTGCTTAAATGTGACCATATCTACAGCAAAGATGATGAAATCAACTGGAACTGTCACAAAGAGAATCATAAATGACCAAAGACCAGATCTAATAAGGAGGATCTTAAGGGAGGGTAAAGAAAAACTGCTAATACCTTCTATTGACTCTAACAAAAAGCCAAATCGTGTGGTTACCAATTCTCTTAAACTGCTCTTAGTTATTATCGACATGCTGGGTTGTACCTAAAAGTATTGCAAGTAGTAAATTCTTCTCTTGACACAGATCAGTTCCCACTGAACTTCAAAAATGCAAAAATCAAACCTAAAGCTTCACTAATAAGTAATTATCATATCTTAAATAACATTTTTGCCAAAGATTATTGGAAAGGCAAATGATCTTTGGCTTTAACCCACAACAGCACTGAGGCTCCATTGGTAAAAGAAGTGAATGACATAAGTCACGACAGCAAAGGATCTGGTATGACTAGATCTTGGTTCAGATCTTTCCCAGAAGACTTTTAACAATCTGGGTGAACATTTACATGCGGGGTTCCTCATGGCTCCATTGTCGTCTTAATTTTATTCAATGTCTATATCCTTGCTCTTGTTCTGATTATGAAGTTTTACAGTATCTTTTGGTACATGGGTGCTGATGATGCAAAAGTTTATATTTCTGTGTCATCACATATCATGGCCGCTCATCCCACTCGCTGAGTCAAAACATTAAAATCAATATTTTCAACATCCATTGTAAGTCAAATACTAAACCATTAATTTTTTAAACATAAGATAGAACTGAACACAACAGAACTTAAAAACAAGTTGGTTTTTGTTAAGTAAATTATGTCACTGCAATGATGTGTTTATTTATCAGGCAGCTCTATTTAATATACTACATTTAAAAAGTGTGCCAATAAAGCTCGGATATTTGATAAGACTGGCATTTTCCCCACTGGATAACTGTACTTAAAATAAATTAGGGTTTTTCTAAATGTTTCAGAGTGAGATTATGTTGCAAAAGAAGATTATTCCATATCTTTGGGCTTTTCACACAACTTTACATATAATTATCGATAGCGTTATGCCTCCTATTTCCAATTTCCATTTCATACATTATAATGTGATTGTTTTCACTTTATGCCTCGGCACCTCTTTAATTTGTTATCCACATTTTACCTCTTATCACCAAGTTTCTCCTATACTTTCCAACTTTTGATGAGCCAATTATCGTCAAAGGGGCAGTTTGCGATTTCCCTGCAGTCGAGCCGTTCATTTGCCTCTCGCTAATGTCCAGAGTTTTTAATCAAGCAAAGAGACGACGAAGAAAAAACAAATACAGTGTGGGCCATGCAGAGTGTATTAATCCTCCTCCTCCCTCTCTGCTATTTTCATCTAATTAAGGGTCATTCTGTCTCCTGGACACATTAGGACACTGCACACCCATCTCAACCCACATAATTAAATGTTTCTTTGTGCTTGCCATCTGGAGACCTCATCTCTTTAGACATGCATGTCAAATTGATTTCCTAATAATGTTTATATTTCTTTTCACCGCTTTGTTATCATCCAGGCTTAGCTGTTTATGTTTATTTTGCTTTCATCAGCAGCACGCACGCAGCCATACACACATAACACACTTGGAACAACAGAACCCTTGAGGTAGTTTGCAGCACCAGCACAAAACAACCAGCAAAGCTGACATAATGAAGTTCAAAGCAGCCCAACAATTTAATGTATAAATAATTGCATATTTATGCAGTCAGGGCATCGCTAAGCTGGCACTTTGAATATGCTGCGAACATCCTCGTTGTTGCTTTCACTGAGGACACAACGCCTGCTCAGTTGTTTATTGACGTGGAAGATTTCATGGTTCATTTTTGCATCAAAGACTGGCAGATTATCCATGTTTCAACAGTAAACAACATTTCTCTGTCAGCCCAACGAGGCGATATGCGATTAAATCCCCAGGTTGATTCAATAAGCACACATCTGAGGCACAAAGTGATGTTTGCTGTTCTTTTCCAGGACCCATGTCCAAGCGTATCATCGTCTCCTTCTCCCCTTCTCTCTCTCTTTTTTGCTATCAAATGATAGTTAAAATACAGACATATGTGTAGCCAGAGAAGCGTTGAGCGCTTCTCATTCTTTTTTCTGTGAGTGCAGTTGAGGATTACTCTGTGCCTGAGTGCCTAGAATAATGATCACTGCAGCAGAGAACCACATTTTCACATTCCAGGAGATAAGGGGTAGGCAATCTGCAAGCAGAGGATTTACCCGGCTCCCTGTGGCTTATTGTGAAGCTAACAGAAAAGTCACCACCAACAGCCAATAACTGGTCTTCAATGTACCATGCACCAGCAGGAAGCCGTCTCAGTACTCATATTTTTTGGACCCAAAGGAGTATAAGTCACTCTGAAAATGGCTCTGAAAGTATAAGCAATGCCTTGCAAAAGTATTTTTATCCCTTGACCTTTTTTTCCACAATGCAGGTAAAAACATGATACATGGCTTCCAAAATGGTTCACAAATAAAGACCTAAAAAAGGTGTGGCCCACTTTCTTCTACTCTGATGCCCATAAACAAAATCAAGAAATCACCTAGTTTGTAGAGGTTTGCACAATATATTACACTCAAGAGTGAAATTGCAAGGATAGCAGTGGATGCCTGCCTCTCACAGGAGCTGTGTTTCCATTACAAACGGGCAAAATGTTGGTGATATTCCGTTAATGTCAAAAATACACAATTTCACAATTATGATGTTTCTGTTATATTTAGAATCATAACTGAAATCACGGAAATCATAAAAAGGTCTGCTCTAGCAACAAGTCAACAATCAGCTTGCTGTGCCGTCATCCTCCTACCACTTTATGTGATCTTTTTATTTTTTCTGTCAGTAGTAACATCTGGTTGTTGATCACGTGACTCAAAATGTGACGCAAAAACAGTGTTTCCTCTGCAGTTTTGTGAAATACACTAATTTTGATACAACTGAAAAACCAATGCAAAAACTTGATAAAAATTCTAAATTTGCTGTGATTCCATTAAGAATCACATTTAAAGCAACTGGAAATGCAGCTACTGATAGTTGACAAGATGTGTTGGCTGCACAAATTATAAATGCAGGGTGGAGGAAAATGTTGATTTGTTGTGATTGGTTATCAATCGCATCTTAACTCTGGATGTTATCAATCTTGTTTTTACTAAAAAACAGCAAAGTTGGCCAAGTCATAGCAGTTAACATACCTTCCACATCCTGTTAAGTCTAGAAGTCTCCACTGAATGTTTTTTTAAATACCAAAGCTGTGTGTAGGTTCATCCCTGGTTTACATATTGGATCTAAGTCTCAGATCAGACCTCGGTTCAGTTTGGAGTCTAAGACAAGATTTTAAAGCTGATCTTTATCAAAACAAAATCTCTTCATCCAATCTGACTGAGTTTGAGGTAGTTTGCAAGGAGGAATGTACAAAGAGGTTCAAACACACTCTAATACCACTAATGTTTTTGCTTCTAATTCACAATTATGCTTCAGTTTGTTGGTCAGTCACATAAATTCATATACAGTATATTGAAGTTTGTGGTTTTAACAACAGAAAACATTGTGTGAGAAGCAGCTTTAGTTTCATGGTCTAATCTTAGTTTCTTTCTCTCAACAGAGCAAATGATTCAGTTACCTGAAAACTGGCTTGATAAGGAAAGCCATTTTCAGAATTAATGCATTTTGAATAGCTAGATTTGCAAAGTGACAGAGACACTAGGGTGTGCTTCTTAAGAACTCAGAATAAAACATTTTATGAACATTTTCAGAAAAGAACCATAAAACTACAAGAAATATCTTTAAAAAAAAAACGCTCACACCTAACACCCAAATCACAAGACAACAAAAGCTTGCATAATGCTGACATGATAATCTAAAACAACAGAACAGCTTGTTCTGTTTGTAACCCATTTCTCAATAAACAAGAGGAGCGAGAAAAATGCCAAATAAGCTGTTCCAAATGCAGGCTCCATGGGCTGGAAATAATTCATTTTTACACTCTGAATCTGTTCAGTGACACTCCTACCTTTCCCACATACTGCGCATCCGGTCCTATGTGTTCTTCTAAAACAAAGAATTGGTTCCAGATCCAGCCACGCTTGGGTCTGTGGTGCACCTCTGTCTCCCCGCTGGCCAATTTGGTCTGGTTCTTGGAGGGCACTTTGGTAGGGACGTGATGGCCCACCCCAGAGCACCTCTGGATGAAGTAGAGGCAAACCAAGAAGGGACAGAGGCAAGAGGTGGTGGGTATCCTCATGGTGGCGCTGCGCTGTGCAACTGTATTCCTTTACTCCCAGGCGGCGAGGTCCTCCCACCACTGCCGCAGCAGCCACCTCCAACAGCCACCGCTGCAGTGGTCCAGAGAAAACAACAGTTTAAATCCAAACTACAGAAACTATCTTCCAAGGGGATCCTCTAAGGATCATGGTCCAAAGCCAAGGTACATTTACATTATGGAATTTCCCAGACTCTGATCGACTTTTCAAAGGAACGCCAACTTCTGGGTAGTTCTCCCTAAGAGACGGGGTTATTCCAGGAGGCCATTCTGGATGTCCTGAAAGAGAAAACAGAGGAAACACAGATGAATTTGATGGATATTAGAGTCTAAATGTCCGCTAATTCCTCCAATTAAACTGCGGCTCATAAATCCTTCTAGACGAGGACACACACGTCAAGCTGTCTGACTGTGAGAACACACAAAGGGAACCAGAAATCCTGCTGCATTATCTCAGCTGTTTCTCTCATACGCACATGATGGAAATATCTTCTGACATAAAGAGTAGCATTGTTATTAAGAAGGTTGTCTCAGCCTATACTGTCAGAGGTCGCTTGGTCACTGATATCGCCTGATGAAATCGAGATCATGAATCACAACCATGAAGCATTGGGAATGTGCCTCAAAGCCTGACTTGACTTTATTAAAAGTAACTCCATGTGTTTTGATTTGGACATTTTAACAAGAAAAATTAGTGTGTATCTGATGCACAGTGAGTAATACATATGTAAGTTTTTACAAATTGGCTGTTAGTGTTTCATATTAAAACTGCAAACCTTTAAGTAGGATATTATATGAGTAGTGAGTGAAAGGAAAATGCTGATCCGTTTTTAACTTTTTTATGTTTTTACCAATAAGAATTCAAGAGTTGGCATTTATGGTCAACCGCTTTGAGTTAATATTCTGTAGCACCTTCATTCTCTGCAAATACTCTCTTCTTGGGTATGTCTGCCAACACTATGAGACTATAAACCTGACCCATAATTACATGCAAACATTTAAATCTCAAATACAATGGATGGAGAGTGTCTGGGGAAAAGATCTGTCTTCAGGTTTGCCAAAATTTTGCAGTAAATTTAAGTACAGACTTTAACTCGGCCATTCTCACACATGAATATGCTTTGACTTAAACCAATCCATTATTATTCCATTATATAACATTTTATGGTCTAATTTTAAGTCTTTTTCAGCCTCTAACAGATGTTCTCCCAGCCCCACATGATGACACCGCCACCACTGTGGGGATAGTGTGTTAAAGACTAGCTAAAGTTACTGTGGGCCTCTTGATTGCTTCTTTCATTACTGCTTTACTTGCCCAGTCTATCAGTTTAAGTGGACAGAAATGTCTTGATTGGTTTGCAGTGGGGATGTAACAATTAATTAAATTATGATTAATGGTTTATTAGCTTAAAATTAGTTCCTTTTGATTAACTATAGTGACATTTAGACCTTCTGTTAGTGTGGTAGTGACCAACAGTGCCCTCTGTGGAGCACTGTTGGTCATCTTTAAGTGGAGCCAGTTGATATAGAAACAAAGACGGCAGCGTCATACCAGAACAGGAATGAGAAACGATCCCAACAGAGTCTGATGTGGGATAAAAATGCTCTTTTTTCTTCTGTTATTAAATATAAACATCTGACAAGCTCCTTCAGTTTCACATGAATACAGCTGACTCAAGAAATTACGATGTATTGATGTGGGGTTTTTTTTATTCTGCATATTATGAAAAGTTTTACTCTTTGTGTTATGAAAACACAATCATAATAAAAGAGAAAAGTCAGGTTTTCTCATTTAATCATTAGTCGATCGATAAGTTTAAGCAACTTTAGATTAAAAAATAATCCATAACTTGCATCCCTGATTGTAGTTGAGCCAGTGTATTTCTATTTTGGGATGACAGAATGGTGCTTTGATCACTTCAGAAAGCAGTTAGTTGCATTTAATTTTATTTAGGGGTATCAGAATAAAAGGAGTCCAGTACTAGTGCTGGGCACATAAAATTTCTGTTAAAAGCATTTAAAAATCATCTTTACCTTCAACTTCACAATTATTCACTACGTTGTTTTAATATAAGAAACATTCTAGGAGTATAAAAAGTTTAAATAGTTAGTCCATGTATGATTGAAATTGACTCTATTGCTATGAAGACATGCATCGAATCTCTCAAATGTGATTGAAAAAAAGCTTATCTTCAAATGTCGACAGTAGCAAGAAAAAAAAAAAGGAAATTTCTAAAGACTAATGAGAAGAATAATTGAAATTCCATCTTAGTGAGCATTTAGGACAAGTTCTGTCAGCCACTGCAAAGAATGTGGATAACAAGTCCACCAGAAAGCATCAGTGAGTAAATTGTCTGTTCTTGGATTGGATTTGAAAGGTAGATATGCTATTGTGGTGTTGCTGATGCATAAAGTCAGTCTGTTTCTTGTAGAGAAGAATGAATCATTTGACATTGCTGTTCTGTAGTGTCATTCAACTCAAAGCTTCAGCAGAAAAATAAGATTTTAGACAAAAAACTGCTCACTTTGAGTCAGGGAATCTGTAAGCTTTCTCTATTATCTCTTGGTATAAATAGAAGGTATAACACACTACAAATACCATCAATTTCATTATCTAAAGATTGATTCATAAAATATTAGCCTGAAAATTCCAATGACAAAACAGAAACTGAAATTTAACTTGAATATGAGGACATCATTAATAAAAGTTAAAACTTAAATCAAACTGTTTTCACAAATACCACTCTGCACTGAAATGTAACTTTTTTAACACTACTTTGTTAAATTTAGTTTAAGTCGAAACCTTCATAGTTTTAGTGTTGCATCATAATAACCTCTGCAGAAAAAAATGGCTCGTGTACAAAATATATATAATCAGCAGTATTAAAACCTCTCTAATCCTCACAGAAACACCTCTTAGTTCCCAGCCTGCTCCTTCCTGAGGTGCTAAAAAGATGGTTGATCAGAGCGTTTGAAGATTTACAGAAAAGAACCTAAACACAAAAGAGGAGGGCTGACTGAGACTTATCCAAAGGATTATGTGACAGCCATGGCAGAGGAACAGAGGAACTGCTCTACCTACAGTGATTCTTCTGCTAGGTAAAGCTTGTAGTTTGATGTAGAACTCATTTCAGCAAAATTTGGCATGAATACATTAGCATTAATAATAGCTTATGTTTGCATATAAACACCAGCAGAAAGCATTTGTTATCGCTGCATTTCAATACATCAGGTGTTCACAGACACCTGAACACAGGCAGGATGTGACTCACTGTTAGAATAACTCATATCATGGTCACTGGTTAAAAGAACATCCTAAGCAACACTGCAGCTGAAAGCTACTCAATACTGTCACTTTATATATATATATATACAGTATATATATACAGTGAACCCTCGCTATAATGCGGTTCACCTTTCACGGCCTCGCTGCTTCGCTGAGTTTTTTGTGCATTTTCTTTTTTTTCACAGTGCATTGAGTTCTGCGTCCTGATTGGCTAAACAATCTCCGCACTTCTTCTCTACCTGTGTCCCAATAACGTTACAATATTTAAATATGCGTAATACAGCTTGGCAAATTTTGGCAAATATTTTTGCCCAGAAGAAAAAAGAGCGACAACAACTACCGATAACTTCTTCTCTCAAAAAACACACCTGCACCACAGGCTTCAGGAGAAAAAGCCACTAGAGAGCGGAGTCAGGTCGCAGCGTAGGCACAGTGCACAGTGAAATACACGAGTCACAATTTGTCCTACTGTACTTCGTATTGACGACTAACATTATTATTTTACTGTAGTTATTTGTAAGAAAGTGTTCTATTTGTTAAAAAAAATGTTTGGCCTGACAACAGTTTCTGTTTTTTTAGTTTCAATGTACAATATGTAATTATGCTGTATAATAATGGTAAAAAATAAAGGTAACTACTTCACGGATTTTGCCTATCACGGATTATTTTCTGAACCTAACCCCCGGGAAAACTATATATATTGCTCTACACTAATATGTTTTTAAATTGACGGTAATGCAATAATAGCACACACTCATACATTTTGTGGTCACACCAGTATTAGCACTAGAAAAACAGGATGAACTATTTGTAAATTTGAACAAATTAATCAAAGATAGCTGTATTCGTATTTGTTTTTGCACACAATAAATTTGAATCCAGGGATGCTCTTCTCTTCATGAAGGCATTTAGAAAATAAATGTATAAAAGGTTTGTTTTTGTTTGGTTTCTCTTTTTTTTGCTAATCTACACAGTGAACTAGCAGCTATTTGCAGTTCAGTACAAATCACCTTTTGCCTTTCTGCGAAACACAATTTAAAGTTTTCATGGAAAATTGACCTAATCACATTTTTTGTTGATCACATCTAAAATGTTTTTTAAAAAATGACAGGTTGTAGAACTACTGCAGCTAACAACATTTAGCATCATGTTAAAAACCTGTTTCTTTACTTTGACCTCTGAAGACCCCAATTTTCTCTGCTACCTGGCTTTGTTTAATTACTTTCAGTGTTTTGTAACAGTATTAGAGACAACATTTATTGATAGCTATAATAGTCACAACAGATTAACACGAATTCAGGAGTTTTGAAGAAATATCATGAGGGAATTTTAATTTTCAACTTTTCTCTCTTCCTGCAGAGGGATTTAACTGAAGCTTAGTTTGGTCAGATATGCTTCAAAGCAACACTTGATAACACGTTAGTACAACAAAACAGGGACAATGAAAGCACACTGCTTTCATTACAAAATAAAAATTAGAGTCAAAAAAAAAGTACAAAGTGCTACAAAGGTGTTTATGTCCCACGTTATTAATAGGATGTAGCACAGTTTTAAATGGCCCTCTTGAAGCCGAGAGCACGGAGCAGCAGCTTTAAAGGGATTACGGAGGCATGTATTTGATATTTAACAGGATATTGGTGCTGAAAGACTTCAACATTTCTCCTGCTCGCTATCTCTTTTAATACACGCGACAAGATTAGAGGGGAAAAGCCGCAAAGTAGCAATAATGGAACTTTTGATTGTTACACACTTTGAAGAATAATTATTAAAATATTTTCAAAGAAAATAAATATGTTTTACAAAACCACATGGATTAGGATATGCTTAGAACCATTTGACTAATCCAAATGTTTCTAATACCTACAAGCTAATAATGTAGCTGAGCAGGATGAACTCGTGTTTGCTGGCCATGTTGACTAAAAGTGTTGGATAAAAAGCCACACACTAAACGTGTAATCTGGGAGACGGTTCTCATCTGCATGCACTGTAACTCCCAAGTCTGGTTTTATTTCTTTCACTGAAAATATATATAAAACCCCAAAGAGAAGTGTTTTTTTTCATCTGCTACCAATGTTTGTTGAAAAAGTGTTCTTCTGATTGTATCACAAAGACTTGAGACGTTTGTGGCACCTCAGTGAGTAACAACAAGAATAGCTTTTCCACTGGTTTCACTTCGGCCTCCTGGGGCTCTCTTCAATCAGTCTCCTAATTGTCTGATTATCATGCTGATTCGAAGCAAAATACATTTCAGGGAGCCGTGAAATCAACAGCATCTGGCTCTATCAACAAAAATAATTTCTCGCATTCCCGATGATGATGATATTGTTTCGAGCGGGGCCCGTCGCTCATGCCGTGTTTGTGCATAGTATATGCAGAGTCAAACAAGACGGGTCATGATGTTGGAGCTGAATCACAAATGTGGTACAGTTACGCGCTCATGTAATTTAGCTTGAAATTGGGTGTGCTAACTTCATTACAGGAGGTTAAAGTCACAATGTAATTTTGAAAAATTCTGTTATGACACAGTTTTTACTTTCCAGTATAAAACAAATGAGTCAGATTGGTAAAATCATAACCGATTCTTCTTATCTTATCGACACTTTTGCACAAGAGAAACTCAAAGCAACAGGATCTTTTTTCTTAAGTAGTGATTAGGTGAGAGAACGGAGGACAAGTCATAAGTCAATTTTAGGGAAACATAGAAACACACTACACACACACACCCCCACACCCATACTTAAGGACAAATTAGAGCAACCAAATGCCCTAAAAGTTATATTTTTGGAGTGATTCTCAGTAGAAGGCTGCATTTCCTTATGGTTTATGAATGATTTTCTAACATCCTTAGCGAATATCTGATGCCTTTCCAATAATTTAATGCACAACCTCTAAAGTGGTAACAACACTCTTCAATGTGGAAGGTGTTACTGAAGGAAAAGTAATCAAAAGGTTAATTTATGAGGCCCTCTAGACTCAAACATGAAGCCAAAAATAGATGACAGGATGTGCTGTGGACATTAGCTTCTGTGGTTGTGCTAAGATGGTTTCTACTGTGCATATAAAGCATATTAAAGTATATTTGGGGTTCAAATAATTAAAATAGGCAGTTTTAAGTATTAGTGGCTATGGTCCTAACCTCCACCGTGGTCCGTCTCGGTCGAATCCATTTAGAATTAAAGTTTCAGGCCAACAAAGACAGCATAACATCGTGACAGTATTAGTTTCTGTATTCTGAGTTTTAAGAAAACAACATTGCAAACATGGTGTTTTGTATCTCAGATTGGCTCTCGATGATTTTTATACCTAAACTAAAAACTTGACTATGCACTGAAAGCTAAGACTGTAACAAACTAATATTGTGATAAATATAGGAGCTTTACAAGGGTGAATAAATAGAGAACATCTGTATAACATGCTGTCCTTTACCGTGATTATGATCTAAATCAGTAGTAACTACAAAAACATCACATTAATTCACATTTTTTTCTCAGGAACATTTCTTATTTCAAATATTTTCTCAGTATTGTTTCCCTATTTTCTCCTTCCTTGCTATTTGAGTTCTGTTCCTGGTCCAGCCCTCTTGTTTGTACTTACTTACTCAAGCTCTTACTGTACTCAAGCTCAGCAAAACATCTTCTGAGACTGCAGGCAACAAACGGCCCTTTGTAAACAGGCACAAAATGCTTTATTTCTTTCCTCCTGGTTAGGTGAAAAGTCAAGATGCTCTTTGGCTGCGGCCGCCTCTCTGCGCCTGACCCTCATTGTCCCGAGAACGGAGTAGAGGCCCAGTGATGCATGTTTTGATCCGGCTGGTAAGCTTGACATCAGCAGAAAGTCAGAGCCGTTAAAATCGAATGCGCTGGATGAGCTATTAGCAGAGGGGGCGAAACATTAGCTGTTTGCAGCAGGCGACAAGAACTCACACTTCCTCTCAGCCCGACTGGATCAGGAGCCTTTCTGTTGTTTCTTTAAACATCTCAACCTGTTTATTGAAGGGCTTTGTATTGTCAGTGACTGATTATCAGCAGGATCTATTCACTCTACTTCTGGTCTCTGGGTACTCTTAAATCTGTTAACATGACCGTCGAAATCCGCAGTAAAATTTCTCAACAGATACGCTGTCTTGGAAAGCATTGAAACCTCTTGAATATATTCTAGTATTCTTATACCAAATTTATGCATGAGAAGGTTTTTTTCCTGCAAATTTACAATTTCGACATCAGAGAATATCCAAGGTTCTCCTTGTAAATATTTGTTTTTGGTAAACATTTTACTCCTCCATGGCCATGTATTTATTTATTTACGCTACAATAACCCCAACACTCTCCTGTAAACTTGTGGGAGATCAATCAATCAATCAATCAATCAATCTTTATTTCAGACACAAAAGAGGTCCATAGTAAAACAAAAAGAAAAGAAAAAAAAAACAAACAAAAAGAAACATGACAGTCACTGAGCCACAAATAAATGATGACGCCAATGTTTCCACAATCTTGAGAAAAATCTCGCTGTACTAAAAACAGGGTTTACTAAAATTGCTATTATATTATTGTATGACACGGGTAATCTACACATACATTTATACATGAGATTCCTGAGCGCAGCTGCACATGTGGGAACAGCGTTATGTGCAAACATGTGGCTGGCACTGGAGATCTAGGCACTTTGAGTAGGAGCCTCAGGCCATCATTGTATGCCACATAAAGTTTCGCCATAGATGGGCTGTGTAAAATGAAGTACAAAAAACTTTAAAAAGAGCTACCTTCACAGAGGATGAACACATACCAAACTTTCTGATCAAAATATTAGCCTGTGCATACATCATGCAATACTGCCTACAAATGTCACGATCATCAGATAGGTCATCAGTTATGTAATGTCCCAGATATTTAATTTCATTGCATATATTGAGGACAATGCCAGATAAAGAGAAGTCAGGGGTTATCAGATGCTTATCTGCTCTACTTCTAACAATCATGACATTGCTTTTCTTAGCGTTATATTTGACATCAAAATCACATCCATATTGGGAGCAGACCCTTAGTAATTGTTGAAGGCCAGCACTATATGGGCTTAAGATTACCAAATCATCCGCATACATTATGTGATTGATTGTGCGGTCACCAACTACACAGCCTGTTTTACAACAATTCAGGCGCTTTGATAGTTCATCCATATAGATGTTAAAAAGGTAAGGGGACAATATACTTCCCTGCCTTACTCCGTTACCAACATTAAACGAGTCAGACAATGAGTTACCCCATTTGACATACATTAGTTGATGACCATACCAATAGACCATTATTCTAATTAGATATTTGGGTACACCTCTGCTTTCTAACTTGCAGAACAATTTTTGATGATTCACGCGATCAAATGCTTTAGAAGCATCAATAAAACACATAAATACTGTGGTGTTGCGCAAATTATACAAATCTAAAATCTCCTGTAGCACAAAAATACACATGTCTGTACCATGTTTGGGTTTAAAACCGAATTGATTATCAGAGGTCAAAAGAAACTCTTCCAGCCTATTTAGAAGGACTCTTTCAAAAACTTTCGACAAACTACTAGCTAAAGCTATGGGTCGGTAATTCTCCAAGGAGCTAATCTTACCCGCTTTGTCTTTAATAGTGGGTACCAGAATGACAGATAACATTGATTTAGGTAGTAGACCATGTACTAGACAGCCAGTGAAACACATAGAGATCATCTAAGAACCACTTTATAAAAGTTTCATTCTCATAAGGTATTGTTTTTAGTGTTATGGAACTTTTTTGTGCCAGTCTTTTCTATGTTGGTCAAAACATTCAAATATCTATTTGGTGTTTGTGGAAACCTTTGCTTGATAAGACACTCTTTCAATTGACTTTCACTGTTCCAATCCATATAGTACAGATTTAATGTGCATGACTTATTCCATTCTCCTGAATTGATTTGCACTGGATTTTCATTAGTGGCATCAAAAGTAAAAAGAACAGAATGCAAAAGCTGTCAACACGTTTGAGTTTTTAGTTGATGTTTTAACTTTGAAGTTTCCCTTTCCTTTCACAACTATGCACTGCTTTCTATTGGCCTACCTGAAAAAAATCAAGTAAAATACACCTAAACTTGGAAATACAACATTACAAATTGTGCATCAAATAACTTTGTAATCATTTAGTCATTAACTAAAGTTTACAGACTCAAAAATGTCCATGAAAAACCAACATATTCAGAAAAGTAATTAAGCCAAAACTGTACCAAAAAATTATACATTTTGCATTTAAATGAATAAAGAAAGATCCTTCATTGTGCATATATATGTTTTTGCCAAAACTCCTCAAGTGGCAGAGTTTTATCTTTGTTATTGCATTTTAGGCAATAAAATGTTCAATTTTTTATTAAAACAAGGAAATGATTTGTTTGCATCTTTTGATATATTTTAATAATTTATTGAAAAAGACCTAAGTGGTTAAATTAAAATTTTGTAGAATATGCCAAATTCTAGATTCAATTAATTGATTAATTGGCAATAATTTATGACTAGAATAATTGTTAGTTGCAAGCAGACATATCTATCTATATATGTTGAAGTATTTTATGAACCTAAAATACTTTTATTTAGTCTCCACAGTATCTGATGAGACAAACTCCAGTCTGTATCTGATGGCTCTGATTTGGGAAGAGAACATCTGTGGCCAGAACGAGGCAGCTGGCAGATATCAAAAGTTAGACCAACATAACAAGATTTTATGAACCTAAAATACTTTAATGAGGCTGAGCGTCTGTTTACTCCTCTCTGATAAAACATTTTATGGACATCTTTTTTATAGGAGAGTGACTCCAAACCGGGGTGAGGGCAGTCAGATTTTGAAGCGAAATATATTGTCAATTTGTTTTGCAAATTTACAAAATAATAAAAGTCTACATTAATCTTTACTCGCCTCAAAATTTGCTGCGTTTCCATGTATGTAATTACGTTTTTGATTGATAGACATATTCATATGTCCCAAATTGTCCCAATTTAAACTTCAAGTCCAAAAGCCTCTACAGGCTGAATAAATAGATTATGTTTGGAGTTAAAATATGGACACATATGAAAAAACGCACACGTTTGCAACATGCTTAGAGGGGAACAAAGAACCATTTTACTGTTGTTTACATGCATTTTTAAAGGAATCCCAAGTGTTACGAGCCTCATCAGGTTGATTCAGAGGGAAAAGATTTTCCTACATGATGATGACAAAAAGTCCAGAACTGTCACAAGATGTTCAGTTTCAGATTAGTCCGTCATCCCTGAATGTCTGAATTCAGCTGCTTGTCCTCATGTCTGAGGATGTTTAAAGAGTTTATAAGAACGTCTGTGACAAAAGGAGAGCTACTGCTATTCTTTAGACACTGCACTTCTATTCATTTGATTCTTTTTGAATTTTTACATCTTCTGTGTATTTTGACTTTACTTTAATCCTCTTTAGCTTGTTAGTGTGCATATGAAACTACAGTTAAGTTGTAGTATCTCTAAATGTGTTTTTTTGTGCATTTAAATGTGAAGAAATCCTGTTACATGTATAAAGTATGTACATCACCTATTTTCACTTTTAATATTTTATCTATTTTTGTCATTTTATAGCCAAATCAAGGAACTTTGTTACCTTCAGTTGTTAAAAATGCTGAGTGCCATGTATTACAATAATAAAAGTGAGATTTGTTTTATTTATTCAACATTACATAATGAAAGTGAGTTTATGTATTATCTGAACAAACATGAAACCAATCAAGCCATCTGAACTGAAATAAGTGACCAAATTTATTTAACAGCTTGTAAACAGACTTAAACATCCATATCATTTATTTTATATCAATCTCTTTTTTCCCCAAAGACATTTCCAGCAAGACTGACCAAAGTGCTGAAATAAAAGGTTCAAACTCATAAAAGATTTTATACAACTTGGCAAATAAAATGACTTGGTGGGTGAAAAGCCAATGAACATGAGGTTTTATGGACTAAATTAGTTTCTGGTGTTACATTCAGTTCAATTCTTTCTTTTCTCACATTTTTCATGAAATTAAAATTGTTTTTCTCAATTTTCTTGATTATGCGTTCATTCAGCGCTAAAACATAAACCACTTCACTTTCCCCATTCCTCTCTACTTGGAACTAAATGTAGCAAAACGGCAGATCTTCTGATTCTCTGACAAACGACACCGTTGTCTTTTACCATAACTGTGGAAATACGTTTGATTGATCGGAAACGGCTCTATAAATAGGCGCTTCCTCCCGGCAGACTTGTGGATGCTTTGACCTAGCTCTGTAGGTGAAAGAAAGCAGATTAGTGTGATCAGCTTCACAAGCGGGACAATCCTCTAACTGTGCAACACACCCTGGAGGCTCCGCAAAATTGAAGGAGACACATAGTTTGGAGAGCGGTTTAGAAGTTCAGCCAACCAGAGTACAATACTTCCACAATGTCATCTTACTGAAATAAAATGAGGGAACAAAGCAGAATAATCCCAGATAAATTATTCTGATAAACTAGATGAGCAGTTAAAACTCTTTTTTTTCTCCTGGTCTCCTTCTAATATCTGGTAGATTCACTGCTTTGAAGAAACAATACTTCAGGATTTTTGAAATATATGAAGCCAACTCAGATACAGTGGAAGGGAAATTATTTGATTTTCAGCAAGATTTTTAAAGTTTTTAAGTTTTAAATAAAAATCTGTAAAATCTTTGATCTCTTTTTTAAAATGCTTTTTAAAAATAAAATCAGGTGCAACCAAATGCCATCAAAGACACTATGGCTGCAACTAAAGATCGCTGAATCGATGATTCTGACGATTAATCAATTAATCGGAAAAAGAATTTGGGACGTTTTGCATATTTTTTCATTTGACCACAAAAGCCTTTCTTTTGCAATATTAGAAAGACATTAAACAATGCAAATAGGCAATTCAATTCCTTTACTAAATAAGAACATAAAATAAAATTTTGTGTGCATTTAATCATTGGTAGCAAAGGATAATACAAATACAGTATTGGGCTGATATGTAGATTGATCACCTATCAAGTGAAAACCATTTCAGGTGACGACCTCTTGAAGCTCATCAAGAAAATGCAGACTGTGTGCAAAGCAGTAATCACAGCAAAAGGTTGCTACTTTGAAGAAACTAGAATATAAGGGGTATTTTCAGTTGTTTTACACTTTTTTATTTAGTGCATATTTCCACATGTGTTATTCATAGTTTTGATGCCTTCAGTGTGAATCTATAATGTCAATAGTCATGAAAATAAAGGAAACTCATTGAATTAAAAGGTGTGTCCAAACTTTTGGTCTGTAATGTATATACAAAGTTTTTTTATTATTATTTGAAAAGCTAAATCTATATAACTTTGTGCAGTTTTGGCTAAATTACTGCTTTGAGTATGTTGTTCTTTCAGCAAATTAACATTTTTGACTCTGTATTGTCCAGTTAATGGTTAATCAACTACTCAGTTGACAATTGTTTGCATAATTGATACCTCATGCTTAATCAAATTGTTTCAAAATTCTAAGAAAAGTAAAAATTCAGAGATTAAAGTCAGTTATTTTTTGTCAGTGACTAATTTTTTTTTAAATACATTTTTTAAAAATGTTTTTGCATTATAAAAACTTAAGCATGTCATTGTAGAAAATCTCACTTGGCTGATCCGTGCAGCTTCAATGCGCCAAAAGCTCGGTTCACACCTGACATTAAGATGCGCCGCGGGTCATCAGATCACGCAGCGGACGGCTCTAAGTATGTCAGTTCACACTTGCCATTAGAATGTGTCTGCATCTGTCTCAAGTGACCACTTGTGATCAGATCTCATTTCCCCACTCTATATGCAAATAAACACATAACCTGACCGACACGCTGGAATATAAAGCAGCGCCAGCTGTGGGCAACAAACAGGACATTATTATGTCTTGTGCACAGTCCTAAATTACATTCATCGGCGTATTAATGGAGATTAAGGTATTTAAAAGAACACATGTCAAATGACCAGTTGTAGTTTAATCACACATTAGCAAAAAGTTATTTAGTGGAGGCTGAAAAATAAAACTTCATTCTGAGAGGTCTGGTTGATGCTGGTTTCTTTTGTCTTTAGCAGATTGAAAAAGTCATAAAACCCCCAATGTTGATCATACAAGATAACTTTCCTGCCCATGATATGCCCACAGAATGTGTTTGGCTTTTAATGTGTTTTTCTGTATTTGACAAGCTTTGAAGTTCTTCTCTGTATTGAAGTACTGAAGGGCAGAAATACAGATATATAGGGTATAATACAGACATGTAGGCTTGATGCTGCAGGCATCGCTTCAATAATGACAAATTAAATTACAGAAAGGTGTCCATATAGAGAACGCAGCACCTCGTTTGACTCATGGTTAGCGTGGCTGGATCACAGCGGGGGTTTCATCGGTGGATTCTCAGAGGGGGGTTCTCTGTAAGAAGGTTGGAGTCGTGCCTGGGTGGGTTTTCTCCATCTACAGCCCCCCTGCCAATTTGAAGAGGATCATTTTTTTGTACTTCTAAGTTTTCTGAGGTTTTATTTTCATTTTTTGAACAACTTTAGTGGTTTCTCTAAACAAGAACTGGGCACACAAGCTTGAATTTATAGTATATTTTCAAATAGAAATAGAAGTATGCTTTGTTTTACAGTGGGTTCCAGCAGGGTTGGAAATAGACATACAGGCTGAAATATAATATACATTTATATATTTTCACCTCCCTTTACATTTAGTGAAATGTTTCTAACCGCGTTGCAACTCATCCACACACTTTGTGTAGCCATCACCGAGCTTCTGTTATAATCCTGGCTTCATATCCAACTTTTCATCCTGGCAGAATTGATAGAATTCATTTAAATCGTCTGGTTTCCGGTGAAAGGCCAGGATTTTCAACAGAGAAACACACACCCACTCAAAAATCAACCGAGTTATGCTCAAAAGAAATTTGCAGTTGCCTACATGGGCAAGCTGAATTCCCTCAGCAAAAAAAGTTTTGTTTTAAGACAAAGATTGAGCTACTGGGTCCTTCATTTTTGAAGAAACCAATAAAAGATTTTGTGAACGTAGGAACAGAATAAGTTGTCAAAAATGGTGGTGTCAGCTGGACTACCTCCACATTATTCACCTGAGTAGAACAGCTAATTGTTTCACTTTTGGGTTATTCCACATAAACTAATAAATTACATTTGAGTTTGTGGTCTAATGTGGAAAAATGTGGAAAATGTATGAAAACACCACAGTCCTAGTTTCTGAATATCACCATAATACAATCCTTCTGCATAATGTCTTTTTATACCTAAAATTGGACCACAATCGAATAGATGTGAAGAGTATTCAGCAGAAACTGCACTTACTAAACAATATTGTCAAACCAATAACTTTAAATTAGTTTTGTCAAATGAAACTTCTGATCAAAACATAAAAGTTCAGACTGATATACTGGCAGTGCTTCATTTTCCACATCTATGTGACTCTATCAAGTTTTTCCAAATACCTAACATCACATCCATAGTTCCCCAATTTGATGTAAAAGTACTTAAAGATTTCTCCCATCAACTTTAGCTCACTTTCCAACACCTGCAAGGCTGGAATTTTGATCATATTATATAAGCACAGGATGGTGGGCACAAAATTACTTGAAGATCATCTAATAATCATGAACTGGCTCTATGCATGTCACGGCCCAAGGCCTGTCTTCTTGTCAGATCTAGATCTGAGGATTTGAGACTCTCTCCTTGCCTAATATTAGGAAGGTGAAGCAGGATTATATTTCAGGGTACAGAAAGTAAGAAATAAATTAAAATAAAGTGTGGCTGTTGATAAAAAGTAAACTATCATCAAAGTTAGTTGTGTGAACAGTGAAAGACAACTGTTTTTATAAGTTATGAGACAAGATATATACATATACAATAAAAAAATCTTTTTCTCATTAACATCAAATAAGACTAAGAATTTCTTGTTTTATTTCAGTTAGGAATACCAATGACCAACTTGTGTGATTTCTTTACTTCTGTTGAAATCAGACGTTTAAAAGTTTACACTCAGGCCCTTGAAACATTTTGGGAAAGGGAAGACGATGATGCCATGAATTTTTTAAAAGAATCTTTAAGGTAATTTATAACAGCTCTAGATTCCTGAAGGTTTCACATCTGTACGAAAAATTCAATGCAAGAAAACGCTATGGGAACAACCGGGCATTGCACCGTTCAGGAAGGAAATGGGTCCCGTTTTGGTCTGAAATGATCGTCCCCAAAACAAAATCCAAAGACCTTGCAAAATGTTGGATAAAGCTGGCAAGAGAGAGTTATGACTCAGAGTGAAACAAGTCCTGTACAGGGCGGAAGGAGTCATTACTTCAAAGGCAACACAAAAAGACCTATTACAATAAGCAACTGCACTGCAAATGTCTTAATGTTGGAAGGCTGCCTTGTGGTCTGATGTAACTAAAAGTGAAGTGTTTAATGCTATAATGAAGAAGGAAGGATGAAGGAAGAAGGCAAGGGTCGGTTTCTAAGCTAGCTATTTCAAACTTTTGTAAAACACTGCTGACCAAGAGCCCCAACTATGTTTGGTACTTCCACAGACAAATTAGCTCAACTTAAACAAGTGGAAGCCATGGCTATGCTGGCAAAAACAATTTGGGTAAACGATCTCGGTTGCTCCATGCAATACTCCCTTTCCCTCACTTCTGGCGTCCATCATGGCACCTTGCATGATGAAGTGACGTAGTTGCAAAGGGTCAATAGTTAATTTGTGGGCAGATCTGTGCGAGCAATGTGGCTTACACACCTGACTCAATTACACCGGTTCTGTTTGGAGAAATGAGGCAGAATTTCTCTAAGCTGTGGTGAGAAGCTTGACAACACATATAAAAACAGTTTGACCCAAGTCATACAATGTAAAGAGCAATTCTATCAAATATTAAGGAACTTTAGGTACATTTTGACTTTAAGAAAAGTTAGAATTCTCAGTCTGATTTAATGTCAGATGGTTAGAAAGATGCCTTCCTGTTGTTTTAACAAAGTATGTAAATAACTGCTTTCAGCTGTACATATACAGAAATATAAATGAAAAAAGTTTGGGCCTTGCATTTCAGTCATTTTTCAACCCCTGTAGTGAATTACAATAAATAAAACTCTTGTTCCAAAACTCAGAATAGCCTTGAAGGTAATTAAACCACTTGCAGTAATGACTCCCACAGAGTCATGAGGAGAAGACGGCGTCTCTGTCACCCCCCTCCCACCATCCTTCCCAAAGTCAACAGTAACTCGTCCTTCCGCTACACTACTTTCCAAATACCATCTGTTCTAATACTCAGTTATGCTTACCTCAAACCAAAAAAGTCCTCACATGAACCAGCAAAACAAAGCTTGGCATAACTGGAGCCTTTGATGTTTTCATCTCCTTGTGTTCTACATGCCAATCTAAAAAAAAAAAACAAACAACTTATTTATATCAGGAAATGCGTTTTGTTGTTACTGTTTCTTTTTCTCCCTTCGTGTTTAATTAGAAAACATGCCTGTACTCCTCAACCCCCACTATATGTTGTTTGGCTGCCTAATGAGAACTGGGTAGAAGATGTAAAATATCCCATCTGCTGTGTGTTTAATGGCTGGATTCTTGAGCTCTCATCATACAGCAGGAGCGCTGGGATGGAGCAGACAGCATCCATCTGCTGGCCACAGCACAAAAAAGAAACAACAAATCACAGTTTTTCAGCTCTCATCACCGTCATCACTCTCCACGCTAAGTGCAGAGGTGCCACAAAACATTTAGATGAGGGTCCATCAACAGTAGACAGCATTGACATATGCCTGAACGCAAGTCTTCAAGCCAGCTGAGTATTGCAGTTGTCAGTCAGAACGCTGATCATCTAATGAATCAGGCTTTTGTCAGACGAAAACAAAACGCTTCTCACAATCCAATGCGATGGACAGCCTTGAGTAATTCTTCAGCAGCAGTCGCTGTCTTCTTGATGTGATTCAAGGATGTAGAAAGAAGCTGAATTAGAATTTTATTTAAAATGAAAATCGTGAATATCATTGAAGTTATGTTGCAATTTGCATGTTTCCTTCAGGCTTCAGAATACATCAGAGAACTGACGCTACTGGCAAAATTAAGAGACTACTCCTTTAGAGTCCTAAACATTAAACTTCTATACACAATCCAAACACATACGCTGATAGATTTCATATTCATCTAAACCTTTTCCTTTTACAGTTCGAAACAGTCCTGGAGTTCCACCAGGCCAGTTGTTCGGACCAATTCTTTTTACTTCATGTTCAGTTGCTATGCAGATGGCGCTCAAATACACCCCTCAAAAGAATTATATAAAACCATTCAAGCAGTTATACTACAGCAATATGGAAATATATAAAACAGATGATTTGCCTGCTTCTAAGAGAAAACAAATATCTAATTCTCCTTCATGTGATTCAAAGATGTTTATTGAAAAGTAGGCTTCAAGAAGAATGATCGTTTCATCATTCTGAAAATAAATAATACATTTACCAAAAAGACAAAATCTAGAACCCTAAGATAAAACATCTAAAATCATGTGCAAAGTTAGCTGCTGCTTAGCATTAAAGAAAATGAAACAGCCAAATATTTAAAGAGTACAACAACTGTTTTTCTCTTGAGTCTCAGTAAGAATGGCTTCATAAACCAAAAAGGACAATTAAACAATCTTTATTTCTCTGTATTAAACTGGGATGTGAATCCTAGTTTATCATGGGGATTCACAGGGTTTTGTGCTCGGCAACATCACTTTCCTATGAGCAGAATAACGTTCCACTGATTTGTAAATAATCCCCAGATATGCTAATATGAAAAGTGTCAGTTAATATATAAGAAGTTTGTTGAGGTAAACTAGCGATTTTTTTTTTTTAAAGGTTTTATGGGTTCTAGTGGCCTTTATTTGAACGTAGTTTGACAGGAAAGAGGGTAATGAGAGAGGGGAAAGACATGCGGCAAATGTCACCAGGCCAGGAATTGAACCTGTGACCACGAGAACTAAGGCCTCAATATGTGGGTTGTGCTTTGCCCCTGCACCGCCACAGCACCCGAAACCAGCGAGGTTTGACCCAAATCACACAGACAATTACCCCTGATGCTGACAAATGTACAATATGTAAACTTCTGACTTCAAATAAAGTTAGAAAAAAATATATATATATATACTGCTACAATGTTTTCTGGCATTTATCTGGTAATTCTAACTAACCTAAAACAAGAGACGCTTGCTCCGATTTAACCTCAAAGGTGAGAAAAAAAGTAAATGTGTCTTTTTATTCAGTGTATGTAAACTTCTGGTTTTAACTGTAAAATCTATACATAGTTTGGCAATAATTGCAGACACTTCAACTGCTCTCTATTTTCTGTCCATGTGTACACTGTTACTGCTGCTACATTTTGTAATACAAATGATGCAAATTGGACTTTGACTAAATTATCTAAATTGCTTTACAGACGTAATGTGGAACAGAAATAGCAAATGAATTCTCATACTAAAGCAAAAGCACAGTCACATTTGTGTAGGTGCAACAGCAGCTACTCATTACACAGAGGATTCATCCACTTTTAAAATCTGAACGAGCAGAGCATCATTTCACTGACGATCATTTTTTAAGTTTAAAGAAATGATACCAGACCTGATGATCACTGTCATTACCGTTTGATTTTTATTTAATATCTGATGTTAAAATGGAAAAAGAGCAAATACTTAAATCATTGTTGATAGTTAATTTCATTACAATTTTCCAGTGAATTATTTCATACACGCCTGTAACACACTGTGAAAATTCACGAACACACAAAATGTTCGCTCCTCTCTCCCACACAAACGTATAAAAAAGCTGCAGATGGCGAGGCGCCGGTGGAGGACAGACTGTATCCTTGAAACATTAGAGCACATTAATCAAAAAAATGGTGGGGACCACAGACCTGAACTCGTAAAAATGAAAATGCATGCATTGTTTTTGCACGGAAATATGCCAATTAATTTAGTTTACAAATTGTTTTGTTGCATTCAATAGGGAACATAAATTTATCATCTAAATGCTTCCCATGGAACCTCAATCTGTGGCATTTTGGAATCATTTTATAGGGAATTAATGGGACATCCTGAGAATTAACTGAGAATTGTGGGCAACTTAAACAATCTCTACCACATCTAGACATAACAATAAACATGTTGGTTTGTCAAAGGCAGACAAGCAGCCAGGAGACATTTTTGTTTTAAATTTCAACATCACCCAACGTACCACCAACACCATCATAAGAAGTTACTCTACTTTACATATGGCTACAATAGTTTTACTAGAAGGTGAGGTTTCATGAAATTTTACTCTTCTATCCCATCTACCAACAGCTACCATAAGGAGACAATCAGTGTTATGCACTTCACTTGCCAGTTAATATGGCAAGTGAAGCCCTTTGCTTCATACAGAGACCTGTATCTTTGGCTACTGAGAAACGATTGCTTAGTGTAGGATGGACTGTGTTAAAAGTTTTAAATTTGACCAAATCACTAATATTTATAAGTGTGACCAACATGAACTGAACGGCTTTGTTCACTTCCTCCTCTGCCAATGCTAGAACCACAGACATATTACAATTGTAAAATCAACATCAACATTCACAGTTTCTTCTGTTCACTGATTGGTCTGGTAGAAATTCTACTGGAGGGAATCCAGTTCAATTGGAGAAAGCTCTGATGGAGCAGTGAAGAGTGGTACTGGTAAGATAGTTTCCACTGTGTGTATTAATGCGTATTTGGTGTTTGAACTATTAAAATAGGCAGTTATAAACTGTGTTTCATGTATTCACAAATCTCGGGTCTTCATGCATGGTTGTGGTCTGTAGCTTCTCACTGTACACTGTATTATTACGCCCCAGAAGTCCAGTGTTATAAGACTAACTATTTAGTTTCTGACAACCTTCATTTGTTTACAAAGTACAACCCACATATCAACCTTTGAATTCCTTTCTTCATGAAATCAACCTGGAAAGAGCAAGATCATCATATTTAAGAAGCAGCAATTAAACACATGAATGCTGACTGATTAATCACTGTTAGGCAAGTTTTCCATCAATCCACTAATCAGCAAATTACAGATTTCAGAAATGCTTGACTGAATGTCAAGCTCTTGGGATTAATGTTGTCCCTTGCCAAACAGAACAAAAGACAAAGACACAAGGTGGATTCAGGATGGTAATATATTCATATCACCTCCAGCACTGGGCTTCTCCTCCTGTTTGAGAAGTCTAAATTCAGGTTGAGGCCACTGGGGTTTGGCAGAATTCACACTTTCAACAAATGCTAAAACACACGGAGCAGGTGGGTTTTACAATGAGGGAAAACCACCTGTGCTCTCATCCACGAAGTGGGGCCGCGGCTATTCGCATTTCATACACAGATAAGCGTTCCTTCTCCCTGCCAGGTAGGTTCCCACATGAGTGGATGAAGTGTGAGCGATCTGGGGGTTTCGCAGATGCTTGCTGCTTTGCTTTTCAACGGCCCACAGCAACTCGTGTAAGTGTGTGTGGGGGGTTGTTAGGAGCAGCAACAGACAAATATGCCTCATCGTCCAAATAAAGAAGAAGTTGGTGAGACAGACAACAGAGACAAGCTGCAAGTGAATGGGCAGTTTAGCTAGGGGTTGTGTTGATACATTTCTTTCAATCTTTTAATCCAACTTTGAAAACTTTTAAAAGCGGAAATTCAAAGAGTTGCATTGCTTTCTCCTTCACTACAGTTTTCATTATTCTGAGTCTTCGAGTATTTTCTTGCATCTTCTTGCAGTTACTTTGAGGCTGATTGAAGAAAAATATATTTTACTTCTATTCATTATCTGTTTCTAGAGTTGCTCTTGGTGGCAGCATGTTGGAGTGGCTCTGTTAGATTTGAATTGTTCTATTTGTAGACTTTAGTTTATCTTTTGTTTGACACACTGTTTGAACACTTATTCTCTGCATTCAATGTATTGTTTTACAACTGGGAGCAGCTGATTAGCATCTCAAAATCTCAAATAATACCTGAACTACAACACAAAATCCCAGTGGAGTTGAAGCATAGAGAGAAAGAGCTTCAAACCATCTTTTCAATTGGTCATAATGGGCAAGAATCATATCCCCTACTCCAACATCTCTACCTGACTTCTGGCTAGACAAAAATTGAATGATGTTATCCAATACATGATATGGTGAAATATCGTCCGTGTCCGTGAACTGAGCTGTTAGCATCCCAGGAGACTCCTACTTTCTTCAGTCAGTGCGATTTTGCAGATTTGCTGCAAAACTAAGTGCTTTCGGAAATCCTTCCAACAACATCTCAATCCACAATAACGCTTTGAAGATATTTGAATGAAACGAGTGTATCTTGTTTATGTATATATATATAAAAGCATAGATGTGAGAAGTATTCCCAAGGTTATCTCTAAATTTCAGACTGTAGTGTTTTTTTCGACATTAGACTATAATGGAATGCTAATGAGTAATATTAATATTAATATTAAATAGCAAGCACATAATTTTAGTACAATAGCAGAAATTGGTAAGTCTGCGCACAGGTTTCAAGTGTCCAACACTGAATTAAATGACTGGTTAAGATGATAAGTAAGTGCTGAATATTTAAACATGAATTTATAATTACATTAAAAACAATAGATGCAAAAAGGGGCTGGAAACCTCTAGGACTGGACACATTGTACACAAAAAAGTGTCTTATACTACAAACAGTTGTGTGGGAAAAAACAGAAGCATCAATAAAATAATCTGGTTCGGACTGGAATGTTGTTTTTAATCAAATATGCCCAATATCGCAAATTTGCATCATACCCAATTCAACACTTTTTAAAAAAATGCAAATAGATGCCTCTCTAATTAAGTAAATTTGCAGCAAAGATAAAATATATTTTTCACTGGATATAAATTTAGGAGAAATAAGTCATTTTTCAAGCATTGGACATAGTAATCAACATTTAGAGCTACATTTTTTAAAATCAGCTAGTTGCTGATTAAGTGCTTTACTGCATTGTGGCATCTGTATTTCTGTTCTTTGAAGAATTAAATTAGAATTTGTTAGATGATGATCTCTAATACAGTGAAACAATCAAGATCTCATACTAACCTATCTACATTAAAGACAAAAGTACTGACAATACTGCTAACATTGATTCCATCAGTTTGATCATTCATTTAAAAGAAAACGTGAAACTTGGAAATAAGGAAGATTTTCGGTCTGTACATGACCTTTGGGTGAAGAAAGAGATGTCAACCGCCTACAGATTTTTCAACAAATTCGAAGTACATCTAAATTATTTTTCTGATTGTTAAATTAGATAATTGTGTTTACTTTACATTATTTCTCATTTTTCATTTAAGCGAAACCTTCTCTGACACTAGGGAGAAACATATTACATAAAACCATTTTAACATTGAAAATGATTTTATAGTGAGTTTAAAATCTGGCTGCCGGCACGAGGCTGTTGACTTGTTTCCCTCTAATTGCTTTCTGAGATTCATCCTGATACACAGAGAGCAATTTGACACTTTGGAACATGATCTGACAGCCTGGCAGCAGCTCCCGAGTACAGTAAAGCCCTTGGGGTGAGGAAGTGGGCAGATGTTGCAAAGTGAATGGTGCAGTCACAATTTTGGAAGCTGTTCCAATGAAATCTGATTATGTACTGCACATCTTTATGGAGCGTGAGCAGCAATAGTAGTGCATTAAATTTTATTGTTTTACACTATGGATGAAACAATGTGAATTATTATGGTGTAAAAAAATTATTAATATGAAAAGCTACAATGACAGAACTTACAACTTGAAAGAATATTAATTTGAGTAACACCTAACAAACTTCAGTGTATTTTATGAGACAGAAAAAGAGATGAATAAGTCAGAAATGAAAATGATGCATTGCTTTAAAAAAGTCTTGAAACAAAAATCTGATCAGTGTGAAATATATTTGTATTCAGGTAACTAAACATATTACAGAATGGTGCTTTGCTGACGTTTACAGCTCCAGATGTTTTGGGGTATGTTTCTACCAGAGTTGCACAACTTTCACTTTTGATGCACTTCCATTCTTAGTTGTCATTGTTTGGATTGGCATCAAGGGCGTGTAAATTTGCACTGCTGTATTGACACAATGTACATTACTTTAGTGTAACGTAATTTAACCATCTTGTTTTGTTTTGATATATAGAGGATATACAGTATATACATATGATATTTTAAAGCTCTACAACTGAGTCAAAGTGGCTGGATAATTATTAGCTAACTTAATCAGCTAATATATGCTTGTTTTTTTAAATATTATTTTGTCATGCAGCAGTAACATTGATAGCAGAAGGCGGGTTTACAGTTGATGCACTGAAGTGTGAAGAAGGGCAGGTTTCACTCAGGATTTGGAAGGTGCTCTTGCAGAGTAGGTTCTCCTGTACTGGCATATTGTTTAGGTAAAATGGTTAAACTTCTGCCATGTGTTTGCCATGAGCACTGCATGTAAATGTACCTTTCTCTGCAATTACAGCGGCCAGTCTTTGGGGATCTGTCGCTACTAGCTTTTCACATGTAGTTCCTTCTTTGTAAAATAGGTGTGAAGAAAATGATCCCGTCAGCATGATGTTTCAAATTAAGGATTGTTTTTTCAGGATGATGTGTTATCTTTCCTCTAACACCTAGCATGTTAGAAATTATACAAAGCTGGAGTATATTTCCTAATTAGGTTACTTCAAAAGCAGCAAGTTACACGTGGAGTGTAGATATTATTTTCAAGAAACATTTTAAAAGCCAGTTCATTCCAGTTCAACAGGATGTGTTACTTTTTAATGGCCGATCACATAAAATGCCAAGTTTGTGTTAAAACTGCTGCCAAACGTTGTTTATTTTTCTTACCGTCTAAGACACATGAATCTACATAAGCCTCCTGGCTGGTGATTTGGAAATGGATCTAAATTCCAGTGCATTCTGGAAAACAACAGCTTCAGCACTGAATATATTCTTTGCTGCAAGTATTCAAGTTGCATTGAAATTCCGATGGCCGTCTTAACTGGAGCGGACAGCCCCCCACGGCTTGCCTCTCATCCACCGCAAATCTGCAAATCACTATGGATGCCATGTCCATCACCTCCTCCTCTCCCTTCTTCTCTTTCTTATGAGGCACTGGCATGGTCCAATTAACATCCCAGCTATGCGTCGTGAAGGGTGAGCCGGCCTGGCAGGCGTGCAGCACACTAATGTTTTATCAGTGCCACGCATCTGGGTTTCTCTTTGCACTGCGACACTGACAACTACCTGACACGACTCCCCCCTTCCACTCTGTCAGGACTCTACACAGCTTCTAAAATAGACTCTATAAAGTAATATATGCAGGGAATGCAAATTAAAAAGCCACTCTGCTGCTGTTCCACAGTGGAGAACGTGTGAAAACACATGTTTTGCACTGTTGTTTTATTCAATCCCTGTCATTTTATGATCACTCCAATAATGTCCATCAGCATGCTTTCACTCCATTCTGCTGAGCTCTCCTCCAGCAAACTGCTGAATATCTGCCACCCCATTCTGTGTGATTTGCTGACTACAAATGTGTAAATGAAATGCCTGAAGCTTAAAATGTAAATCTGGCGGGGGGTAAGTGTGATACAAGACGCACCCAGGTGACTAGAACACAGCTCTTCCATAAAAAAAAAAAGGTGAGGCACCCAGAGTGAGACCAAAAGGCATTACCCATCAGCCCGACACTTTAAAGCAGAGAACAAAAATGAAGCACTTTAAGGCAGCCCCCAGGATGCCAGACACAAACGCACAGCGATTACATAATGACAGTTCATTCTTTACAGCTATTTAAAAAAAGTCAACGTCTCTGAGCAAACACTCACGAATGGGAGATGGAAATCCAAACCCTCTAATAGAGCATTAACTATTCATGCAGCATATTGGCAATCAAATGGCTCTGTTTTCATATTCTGCAAAGTCATTCTTCCACTAAAAAAGGGAACAAAAATGCAGAGGGAATAAGCTCATATCCATCAAACTGGAAAATATATTTTTTGTAGTTTTACAATATACAAAGCTATTCAAACTTTAAATCTCTAAGTGAAAAAACGACTTTTTTAAAAATCTTATCTTATGTTGACTCAAATACAGATGAGCAATGGTTTCCTGATGCCACAAGGTCAAAGTCAAACCCAACACGACACCTCAAGATGGTGCTGAAGCATCTTCTGCTACAAGTGGTTCTTAAACTAAGAACCTCTCAGATTCCCAATACTACACTGACAGAAAGTCAAGCTTTCATGTTTCTTGTAGTATAAAATGTACGGTCCTGTGAATAAACAATTTTACTATGATGAACAAATTACCATTTCTGGAGACCAACATGTGAGGATAGCGACATTTATCCCATTTGAAATATCTAAAATAGCATCTATTTGTGGCTAAGTATATATAGATTTACCTATTTGTTTGATTTTTCTGTGGAACACAATGTTTAAATATTCACAGAATATTTGCCTATTTATGTTTTTTTTTGTTTGTAGAGACCATCTGTTGTAAAGAATATACATCTTGGGAAGCTGAACTACCTAAGCAAACCACTATTTAACGCAACATCGGGAGCAGTTTGCCATCCAGCCATCATCTTCCACCTCATCTGGGTTTTGGTCGTGAGAGCATTTATTTTTTCTTGCCACTGATTGGAAGTGTGGAGTCATTTGCTTTTGTTTTTGTGCCAAAACAGTTTCCACTGTGTGCAGTTCTGGATCAGACTTCAGTGAAATTATTGACTATTCTATCACATTTATTTTCTGTTGATATTGATTTTTTGCAATATATATTGTTATTGATTTTACGCTCAGCTGTACCTATTGTCACATTCACCCATTTCACTCATTAATACACAATCTCACACATTCATCCACCAATAAGATGATCAGCAGGCAGCTTGTGGTTAAGTGTCTTGCCCACGGGCAAGACGGAATCAAACAAACAACTTTTTTAAGGTAAGACGTCAACTGAGCCACAGTTACCACAACATATACAAGTAGATTCTTTCCACCATGGTGACATAAATAAGAGAATGGAGATAAGAGATAAGAGAATGGAGCAAAATCAATAACCTGATACAGTTGGTGGTGATTTCAAAGACAGACTTGTGATATATGATCACCTGAATTTGACAGTACTGCAATATGATTTGAAAGGTCTACCTGTAACTGGTTATGATCAAACACTACGAACACATGAAGGGGAGCACAAAAACAAACTTCATTTCATGATACTTGACTGCTTAAATTGTATTTTGAGTTCTCAAGTCTAAAAGTTTTAACATTTACCAATGAAAACATCCCTGGAAGGTGATCTGACAAATTATTATCAAGAAACCTCTAAATCTGTTGGTTTTTGGTTTCCTTGAAGTCCGTGCAGGAGAAGGTTGTCATTTATTGCGTGCTCTTGAGATGAAAAGCATAAACACCATAATGCAGCAGCCCACTGTAGATGCTTGCCCACAATCAAACTTCCTTTTACAGTGCTGAGAGCTCTTAAAGGAAATGCTTTGTTGGTCATTCGTCACTGCCAGAGAGAGTAGGAGATGAATCATTCTAATGTTACTTTCACCCATACTGAAGAAACCCATAGTGCAATAATGTCAGAGTGATGCATACTGCTCAGTGTCCTACTGTAAAACTCGAACATCGAGATGAGAATATGACAAAAACATGGATTTCCAGCTAAAAGGCACAACACTTTCTCAATAATGGCTTTCTGATATCATTGGTGAGGCACATCAGAGATTGTATTGTGCTGTCAAACTTCGCATGAAATTAGAATAGGTCTCCTGTTGAGTTTATGTTATGGTAAAGTTTCAAGTTGGTGGAAATGCAGATTCTGAGAGTTTTGATCATCTGATGAGCAAACCTAGAGTGGATTTACAGAATAAAACAAGTTTTGTTTTATAGAGTAACTTTTTCTAAAATGCCTTTTTAGAAAAAAAGTATTTTTTTTCTAAAAAAAAATGCTTGTGACTGACAGTCAAATGTCAGTCACAAAGAGAGACTATCAATGCAAACTTTTAAATGAATAAAGTCATCACCAACAATGGAACCCATAATTGCAAACAGTAATCTTCAAATAATGTCTAACAGCAGCTGATATCATTGCTAACATAACTAAAGAAAGTTATGCATAGAAAATACAGAGGCAAGTCGTGTGACAAACCTACCATTCAAATAGCTGAGAACCAAAAAATACATATAAAAAGGTGGATTTTAAAACAGTAGCTGTACTATCAAGACATATCAGTGGGTATATATATGTTTACTGACAAACTATTAATGGCATTTGATTTTTTTAGAAGCTCTTATAATTAGAAAAGCAGGGAGTAGTAGGGTTGGGCACATCGTTATTCATTTATCTTGATAAATTTAGGTTTTTTCACACCTCTTGATGCAGCTGGTGTCCACACGTATGATAACAATGTTTTTCAAGCGTAGTATTTGTGTTTGTGGGGTTGTGATTGCTGTGCTATGCAGTCACAGCAACACCTAAAAAAGAAGAAATACATAGTTCTTATTTTCACATTTATAAGCGTCTTGCATATTTAATTAGAATTTACATGTCTGATAATGAATCTTTCTCTGTATCTAATGGAGTCAAACAAGGTGGAGTTTTGTCTCCTGTTTTCTTTTATAATTTGTCTGTTGAATTACATGATTGTAAGTCTGGGTGAACTGAGTTTAAGCTTCTTGTTAATGATTCAATACATGCAGATGTGGTGAGTAAAGTGAAATATTTAAGCCATATTCTAGGAAGTGATCTCTGTGATGTCGATACAAAGAGACACCTCTGCCAGCTCTATATGCCAGCTAATATGTTGGCACAGACGATGTTGTTGTTCTCCCTTTTCAAGCCTATTGTAATTCTCTTTATACGGCTCACTTGTGGTGCAACTATAGTAAAGCTGTAATGAAGAAACTGCAAGTGGCTTTTCAGGATGCATTTAGAATCCTCTTCAGGCTCCCAAGATGGACATCAGCAAGTCAAATGTCAGTCATTGAAGAACTACACGAATAAATTTGAGTGAGTCAAATAACCTAGTAATTAGCGCCTCTGTCACCTCTAACAAATAGATATCCTGGAAGCTTTTGTAAACGTTTGTTCTGTGATGGTTGTTTGTTCTCTTTTGTTGGCTTTTATTATGATATTGACTCATTTTGTTTAGATTAAAGGCTTATGTATATATTTTTTTATATATATTGACAGTAATTACTAGACAGATTAAAACATCAGAGCCAAATCTGAACAAAGGGTGTGTAAAATGAGAAAGCAGCACTGACCAATAATTTTACTGACATCAACAGGAATATCAAAACAAAACCCATTGAGGGATAATCTAATTTTCACTAGGTGGTGCTCTGTTTTCCCCGCTGTGAGCTGTTCTCACTCCTCGCTGCCTGTTTCCTCTTTAACTAATTTCAAATGAGCAGCTGCGTCTGCTGCCAGGAATCTAAAACGCAGTATTTTGTGCACGTTTGATGCTCGATGTGAGCACTCATGTTTGTTTGAGCTCAGCACACGTCCCTGTTGGGGTAAGTATGTCTATGAAATGTAACACCAAAAATGTTATGCATCATTTAAATCTGCAAGCCACACCACCATGTGACACGGGTGCATTCGGAGCAGGGGGATTATATTCCTTCATCACCTTCTGGATTTAAAGAAACGATGGCATCATTGACACGGCTCATCAACACTTGCCTTTTCAAAGCCACAATTCCCACAGGAATCAAAGCCCTGAGTGGCAGGATGAGCCAGTCACTTACCAGGTTTTGTTTGGCATGATGGGAAGAGAATGTCGGGGGGGAAAGGCGTGATTCATCTTTTAAAAAGCCTTGCGGCTGTGCTGTTGTTATAGTAATCCACTATTCTCCCTCCTGTCTCGCCTGCGAGTGATGTGACTGAAACTGTATTGGGCTCACTGTAGCCACCTGGAGTGAGCCAATTCTACCTTGGACCATGAATCCTGGGGGCAGATTGTTTGTTTGAGGTTGTTTGCACTCAGTGTAAAGAAAGCTCAGAGTTTGCAGTTATAGCTTTCTTTTTAAGAATATCTGACCTTCTATCCATAAGTAGAAGAAGCTGACCTTAAAAGTCAAGATGATTTCATAATGTTATGTTTTTACGCCAAATCTAGCATTCTAAAACTACGTGTGACATGAATTAATTGTTCAAAGTAGAAACCAGGATTCTGAATTTTATTACTAAAGCTGTCAAAATAATATTACATATGAACTAATATTCATGCCAGTGAACAAAGAGGATATGACGTTTGAAAAAGCGTTGATTTCTTTTGAACAAGTGCAAAATAAAAGTGAAAGACCAAGAAAAAAACCACCAAAATCAGCTAATTTCAGAAATGCATCTAGAGTAAGCCTGTTATACATTTTCAACAAGGTTCTCATGGGTTATTTTTGCTTGGCAGTAGAGCTGGACAATAAATGAATAACAATACATGTCATGATAGACACGTCATAAACATCTTTAGATAATATGTCTGATCAAATATTCAATAGTCAATATATAATATTCAATGAACGCTGATCCAAAACCGCACAGCATTCAATGTTGGTGGCATCAACTCGCTCACTCACACTTTGGTTACCTAGCAACAACCTGTTGAATAACTTAGGCAGCAGCAGCCATCATGCTTCATAACTGCTCAAAAATAACAGAGCCATGGAGCAATAATTATTTATATTTATTGATGTGAAACACTTGTATCATGACATTTTTCAGCCATATTGTCCAGCACTGAAAATTCTGTGTCCTCTATGATATATTGACATAGTCTATTCCATAAATACTAAGAGAAAAAGGTGAAATGTCTGGGATAAAACTCTTCACTTAACATCTGACTGGCCAGTTGCAGCAACATGTTAGTGTAATGCTGCTATACTCTTTAGGTCAGGAAAAGTACCACACTTCCTAACACATAATTTAAAGGAGTTTTAAACTGCTACATCATTATGATGATGGTTTAAATAAACTTGTTCACCTTGCTACTTCCTGTCGTCTTCTTCATCTTTTCTGGCAGTAGTAACGTTTGGTTGTTGATAACATGACTCAAGATGCAAAAAAATGTTTCCATAGCTTTTTGTGAAATGCACAAATTTTGGTACAACCAAAAAAAACAAAACAAAAAACACCTCATCCTAGTGCAAAAATGTTTTATTGAAAAATGTGAGTTTTCTGAAATTGGCATGTTTCCATTAAGTGAATTTATTTTCATAATTCAAATTTGTACATTTATTTAGTCCAGTGTTTCCCAACCCTGGTCCTCCAGACTCACTGCCCTGCATGTTTTAGGTATTTCCTTGCTTCAGTCCAGCTGATTTCAATTGATGACTGATTAACAGGTGTTCGTTGAACTGCAATCAGTTGAATCAGGGACATTAAAGCAGGAAAACCTCTAAAACATGTAGGACAGTGTGCCTTGAGGACCAGGGTTGGGAAACACTGATATAGTGAAAGAAAAGGCAGCTGCTTCTGGGGTGCCTAAAGAATAACTTTAATGTTCCTATTGACAAAATGTTCAATGACTAATGTTTTCTATTTTTATTTGGGATAAATACATCTGGAAGTTCCTTTTATTAGGCTCTCATGTACAGATGACTGCTCAAAGCAACATTGCATTTAAAATGGGGCTTAAAAGTGTAAGACCAATATGATGGAAAGTTTTGGAAAAACGAGTGGTATACCTGTGGAAATCTGCTCCATACCTTCACCTTATATGAAGGTAGCTTCCTTAATTAACAGTATAGTTCCGGTAAGTCTAATGTGTGATGTAAATTGCACTTTTTGAGGTGTCAAATGATTATCAGCAATACTGCAAATTGCTGCCATGCTGAGCAACAAACTCCATTAAAATGTATGCTGTGTTTTGAGTGTGACTGATACATAAACAAGCATTCACACTTCGGTTGACACAACACATCAGGGGTACTTGTCACAATGAGGATTAAAGCGATTAAAACTGTTAATTTTTATTGGGGTTATCACAATATCTGCATCACATGCCAGCTTGACTTGTAGCATTCAGGTGTGTGTTTAGAGGAAACAATGAATCATCTGAACCGCTGGGCACCAATAATGGCCCAATTAACCCCGAGACTCTTTCATTCACAAGGCCAGACAAACATGCACTATTATATAAACAAGCCGTGTCAGAGGGACCAGTTTTTCATTTCAGAACATCTGCAGTTCATCTCGGATTACTACTGGGCAGCTGATGGCCTGTGAACGCCGAGGGGTCCTCCATCATTTTTATAGGTGGCCACTGACGCTCAGAGCAACTGGTAATCTCAGCTTCCAAATGGTAAATGATTGTTCCGTCTGCTTATTACCACGATGGTTTTTGTGGGTGTGTTTCAGCAAACTTATTTTTTTTTTATCAAAGCACTGAACCACCCTAAAAATAATTCAAGTGTGTTTTTAGTCCAACTATTCCTGATCAAATAAATGTTGATAATCAGGAAATGTAACCTAAATAAGCACTAAATCGAGTTATCTTATAATTTGTAGTGGTATGAAAACTGCAACGACTGCTTTAAAGCAAATGTGATACCTGGTATCGAGTCGTTTACATCACTGCCTGGAACCCAAACCAATGAAGGAAACGACTAAATAAACTCCAAAGATGACATGAGCACAACTTCCTTTTCACAAAATGCAGACATAAATTGAGTAACATTAGACTGTAGCAGTAGGATATGCAAGAGTTCCCTTGTCTTTGGCAAAAGATCACAAGCCATTTCTCCCGCTAGCGTTAGACTACTGCATTTGTATGGGTTGCAGTTACCCATAATGCCCTGTGCTGGAGTCTGCTTCCTGCTTTTGGAGCGCTCTCCGGCCTGCTTGCACCACATATGCATTCGAATCGTCCCAGACTTCACTTCAACCGAACCGAGACTGAGGCTTTTAGGCAGACCAGAGTTCACTTTTTTGTTCCGCGTCTAAACAAATGGCTTGGAGTTCAACTGAAACAGACTAAACAGGACTGGTGTGAATGCACCACTGATGGATGAAATAATTTGAAAATCCATTGCTCATTTTTATATTAAAAGGTGTTTTATGAGCTAAATGAGGTCTGTAAGGGGGGCAAATACTTTTGTTTTCTTTCAGATGTGAACGCATAATTGTGCATACTGGTGGAGATAGACACCTAAAACCCTGAAAGGATAAAGAAGGTAGAACAGATGGATGGTAAGTCAAGAGATTTTTCTGACCATCGCCACTAAAAATATCAATGTAATGGTGTTCATTTAAACCCATCCAACGTCTCAAAACACTGATATTTTTGTACATCTGGTGTGATTTATTCTGCTTATGTTAATATTCCAGAATGCTGCACTTGCCAGATTAAGCCGGGCATCTGACCAGAACATTTCAAACTCCAGCACTCGCTGTTTGAGCTTCTTCAGAATTAAGTGAGCTTCCTCATTTCCCTTTAACACCATCCATGAAAGTGTTGATGGCGAGAGCGTCTCTGAAAGAGACCACAAGCTGGTTTTCACTTCAAGCTAGCTGGAACTGTTAACTCATGTGCTACTGGAAGATCTATGGTCAGATTTTGGGGAACATTATGAAAGAAATGTACAAATAAGGTAAGAAATGACATGTTTGAGATATTAGTGAGGTGTTCAATCCGAGGCCTTTTTCATTTCAGACAATACTTCTTGTTTTATAGAATGTCTGATACATAAAACTACTAGTATCATCCTAAAAGCAGGATGATACCACCTTTAAAGTTGCATCACCCTTGAAGAAAAGAAACTAACTCTGGACACAGTAAACAAGTAGACTGAGATTCCCATGGTGAACAAGGTGGTTGCAGCATCATAATGTGGGAGACTTGTCATGTGCAAAGCTAGAGTAAAATAGTTCAAACAAGGTACCCCTCCAATTTGACTGAGCTGAAGCTATTTTACAAAGATGTTTGAGCAAAATCTCTTCAGGTATGAAAAGCCTTCCAAGACTATTGCCTCTGAAGAGGTGAATATAAATGTGCAGCACATATTTTTTTAAATCAAGTATCATTTTGCTTCCATATGTTTTGAGGTATCACTTAAAATCCTACTGAAATACATTAAGTATGTGGTTTTAATGTGGAAATATTTGCTTTGCATTGTAAATAGATGCTACCTTTACTGATAATTTAGTTGTTAATTTGTTGTTGAGATCTAGTCTACACTAAATATAGCAATAACTGCAATACCCAGAAAGTAAAAATCTCCAGGGCCCCAGTCAAGAGAAGGGAAAAACCATCTAAATCAACCCTCACCACTTCTTCTGCTTTCTAATGATAGAAGTAAAACAGACTTGAATTTGTTGGATTCAGACAGCAGCAGGCAAGTCCTTCCCACAGATAACGTTTCCTTCACCCACTGCAGCCCGAACACTCACGATGAGAGGTGAGCACCTTTAAAGGATGCCATGCAAACTGGCAGCCATACGGCTCTCCCTGCGCACAGCCGAACCCCGTCAATGCAACATGAACGAGGACACTTGCGCCGCATCTTTCCACGCACATCTGCAGAGAAATCCAAACACAAGACACACATTTCTTTCTTTCTTTTTTGCTCCCCTTCTAGAGGGAAGTGGACGGAGACGGTAGTCGGATAGACTTCAAATAGAGGCTGCAGTCCCTGAGAGTGGACTCCTGTTTCCTGCAGTGCGCGTAAATCCCAGTCTGGCCACACATTAAAGATGGTGTTGATGGAGGGGATCGGGCACCCCCTTAGACTCTTACTCTGTTATTCGGCCTGTCAATCATTCATAACTCCACTGAGGCGTTGTGTGCACTCATTACAGGAGAATAAAAAAACAAGAAACGACTGGTGCGCACAGTCCGCGCCGTTCTGTACGCTGGCACAGTCAAAACTCGCCTCGCCAAACGCACTTCATTTCATTTAGCCCGACTCCAATCTAATTGACCTGCTGAAGCCAATTTGCGGGGATGCACACGCCCGTCTAAAGCCGCGCGCACAGGCGCAAATGTCAACTTCCAATCGCTCCCATGCACAGACAGTACACAAAAAAAACTTGTTCATCTCCTTACCTGTCCGCGCGCACCCTCCTCAACACACGCGACAGCTTCCGAACGCAGAAAAGCGAACCACGAGTTAAGAGTTTGTCCCGTATTTATCCGCCCTCCTTCGGTTTCCCGCCTCGGTCAGCCCGCTGCCATCCTCACCGGGGCAAAGCTTCAGTGCGCGGCTTGCAGAGAGCCCACTCTCTGCTCTCCTCTTCTCTCCTGTCCGCGTGTGCGCGCGCGAACGACTGCGCGAGCGCAGGCACCGGCTGTGCGCACGTTCTCCAATAGAGCGCGGATACTGCGGCGGCTCAGGCCGACAGACGGCGCCCCATTGGTCGCTTTGCAGCTCAATCCGCAACTGCAACACACGGATCCTCTTCCTCTCCTACCTCCCCTTCTCTCCATTATCTCCCTCTCATCCTCAGCTCCTGTCTTTCTCTGTTAACACGTGATTATATAAGATAGTGATCAGGAAGTGATACCTTAGCTTCCCCCCCCTCTTGTCCCTCCATTCCTATTTCCTCACACACTCACGCATAAGCGCACACACAGCCCACCTTCCAAGGGTGTCCCAACTGAATGCAGAGCATCACAAGCCTGAATGGAAAGATGGACGTGCCTTGAAGGAGGAAAAATATTTACTTTCTTAGATTTACAAACACACCTTGTTTGTTTTTCTCCTCTGAGGTTAAATCAGATCAAACTTCTCTTGATTAAAGCTGGAATTACCTAAATTATTTCTATTTTCTAAAAGCCAAAATAATGAAGGAAATAATATGTCCGAAATTTTTATTAATGACCTCAATGACCACATTTACATACAGTGATTACTATCTCTTTAAATAATGAGGGGAATCCCAGACCATGATGTCAGGGCTTTGGAAACTAATGTGCCAGGTTGACTGGCACTTTTGACTTAATTGGAGGCTCACCTGTAGATGTATTTCAACACCTGGAACAAACTGCTTTCTGGTTTGACACAATGAGAAAGTCACAAGAAATCAGCCAAGATATTAAGAAGAGTGTGGAGAAAAATGGTGATGCTGGTAACTCGGGTAATATCATCCCAACTGTGAAGTGTGGGGGTGGCAGCATCATGTTGTGGGGCTACGGTGCACTTCATAACATAAATGGAACCATGAGGAAAAAATAATAAGTAGAAATATTGAAGCAACATCTAATATCAACAATATCCCCAAACATACAGCCAAAATGGTTACAAAACGGCTTAAGGACAACAAAGTCAATCTTTAAGTGATGGCCATAATCCAACAGGGAATTTATGAGCAGATCTGGAAATGCATGTGACTCAGACAGCATACAAACCTTCTCAGGAGGAATGGGCCAGGAGTCCAACAACTATGAGACGTTTGTGGGAGGAAACCCAAAATGTTTGACCCAAGTCATACAGTTACAGGAAATGTATGTAAGTATTTTTACTCAAACATGGAGAGTTGCCCCAATTTGCTGAGGAATAGAGAGGAAAGGTCACTTTATCGTTCTAAGTGAAAGGATGTTTGTGCTCCAGTTACTTTAAGTCCAAATTGGAAATAATTACCGTTTCTGAGGATTAAAATAATAAGGGAAGACAGCCACTCTTTGAACCTGGGGGGTGGCCAGTGTCCTTCCACTTCTTCCACCTGAGAGCTTGTGGCCGTGGAAGCTGGCAGCTGCGTTTGTGACATTTAATGATCAGTGTTCTATTTCAGGACCTTTAAAAATAGTAGCAAGATGTATGCAGTCTAATAATAAAACAGTTCTAAAAAAAAAGTGTTGAAGAAGCACTGGGGATTCAGTTTTAATTTTTATTGTCCAGAACCTCGACAGTGCCATTAGCAAAGCACAGCTTCCAATTATTTGTGTGAGTTCAGAAGAACTCAGGGACCTGTGGGTCTACATCTGAGCTGCAAAAGTCTAAATGTTCATGAAGTTTAATTTGCTTTGCTGGGCTTTGCTCTAGAGAGAAATATGTGCTTTAAATTCAAGGACATTTTTCACAACATTAAAGTTATGTACTTAACAAAACCTTAAAATGGCAGGGAGATCATCAAAATGTGGAAAGAGGAAAAAAGAAGCACCACGCTGGCAGTTTACACCCTTCATCCCAATACACATGCAATAAATTTAACTAATTATACAGTGGGACCTTGTTGCAGGGTTAGGGACAATAGCTGTTTGCTAGTGACTAAAATCCACAAATACTTGAAACTCCCTCTAAAAACACTTAGAGCTGCCTTTTAAATAGTTCAAACACCAAACATAGCTTATTATTTACACTGTGGAAACCATCTTGACACTATAACCACACAGGCTAACACCTAGAGTCTTTCTTATCTCTTTACATATACAGAAAGTCAATGTATTTTGAGAAAAGTTACTCATTTCACCTTTAGAAATGGAGCAAAACCAAAGCATTTAAGAAAACTCTATGGTTTTCTTAAAAACCAAAGAGTTTTTTATTTATTTTGGCCTTTCAAAATAAAGCTCATAGCAGTTCTGAAAAGCAAAAGAAGAAATCTTTCATGTTTAAATTTAGCAAAATTAGGTTTCAGAGTTTTAAATCAAACAATATCTAAACAAAAATTGGAATATCACTTGCATTGTATCTTTGACTTTGTTGACTACTTCCTGTCTAGTTATGACTGCAACTATTTTTTATTACACTTAAAATAACACAAAGCTAATTTACAAGTAACTTTTGAGCCAGATATAGGAGCTTGTTTTAAGGCAATAAGAAAAAATAAATAAAAATCCTAGTTCCGCCAGCAGATTATTTCATTATAACAAGACATTTTTCCCATAAGTTAAATAATCTGCCAGTAGAACTAGTACTATTTCATCAGTATTAAGGAAAAGCTCAAGTATCTTGCTCAAAAGTTACTTACATTTTTGCACTAAAAATTAGACCAAAAATACTTTGTGATTTTGTGGTTCTGCAGTGTGGTAGAGAAACACAGCTAAACAAAGAAGCCTTCAGACAGTTTTCTATAGGATGAAAGAGAGCACATACAGCCAGCCGCAGCAAAAGCTAAGAAAATATCTTAAGGAATTTTTGAGAATGAATGAGTCCATATATTCATTTTTGATGAAAATAAAGTCAAGCAACAGATGAAATTATTATTCCTATGCTAAGTATTCTTTTTCTTTTCACACATCATTCGTTATTTTGGCAACCGTTCCTCCACGCTCTGCAGCCATCACTTTTCAGTTTAATTGTTCACACTCTCCTGCTTTCCAGTGCTAATAGCACTGTTTTAGACACTTTTTACAATCACGCTGGGCAATTTTTTTGACTTTCATTCTTTCCTATTCTCTGTCTGTCAGTCAGTCAGTCACTCTCCCACCCACACTTTGAAACACTCAGTCACGTCACACAGGTACCCCTGGGCCAGCTGTTGAGTCTGCTTATGAATTCAGCTATGCTTTTGCTCTCTCTGGTTCCAAAGGGAAACTAAATGAATAATGAAGACAGCAGCGAAATGGGCAAGTGGAGGTGGAGGATAAGCACAAGAGTGAGGGAGAGGGGCCACTTGGGATGAGAACACGATGGAGAGATGAAAGGAGGGAGGGGGTGACTTGTTAGTATTCACCCATCAATTAAACGGTGGTGGAGGCATGAAGAGAATGGAGGCCGCTGCGTCGTGGACAGAGACACGAGGAGAGGGACTGCAGGCCTATAAACCACAGAGAGCGCTGGCTGAGGAGACAGATTAGGCACCAGAGACGAGGAGGCGAGAAGTGCGATGAGGATCTGGAGGAAAGTGGACGTGGGGAGACGGCGAGAGACAGGGAGAGACGGTGAGAGACAGGGAGAGACGGTGAGAGACAGGGAGAGACGGGGGTCTCCGAGGCGTCAGCAGCTCCTCAGCACACTGCCTCCAGCCTCATCTATCATCCAAGCCCAGTTCCTTCTGCCAACACAAGTTCGTCTCTGGTCCACATCCAGAGCTGGCATGCTGCTTCAAGAACTCCACAAAGTGGATGTGTTCCGCATGTTAAGCCAAAGTAATGATTCTCCTTGAAATAGGCAGACAGGTGTTTTGATTCGGAGCAAAAAAACAAGAAAAGGGGATCAGATTGTTGGAAATGGACATTTTTTTTATAAACATGGCAGATATTTGGGTTGTACTTTACAGCTTGACCTAAATTTGGAGGATTAGTCTGTCTACAGATCTCAATTAATCTAGCATATAAATATCAGGATAAAGACAGCATATGGGGACAAAAATGTCACGATATGAGCAACTACATCATGGTGTCCAAAGTGCGGCCTGGGGACCTTTAGTGGCCCTTGCACTGATTTCTTTCTGGTCCCCAGTTGCATTTCAAGAATGATGCAAATTTGTTTCTTAAACTTTTAGTTTTAAATTAGGGAAGCATTATTACCAAAACATTAAATACAAAATAAAATATTCATCTTTTTACAACCAAGCTTTTAAAATAAGTAGAACCACATTTATCCAAATTGATTTATTAAACTCGGCATAGCAAGCATTTTGACAGAAAATGACCCAAATCCTGGTTTTACAACATAATTAATTAGTTACATTAAACCTCAGAAACAGAACAGAATAAGGTAGACACACAATCTACCTTATTCCATGGACGATTTAGTCTTCTGACTTAAACCCAATTCAACATCTGTGGAGTGAGTGGAAAAAGAGTGCAAAAGAAAGGATGCAGGACTCCAGACGGAACATGAAATGAAGAAAGGTTTCTTTCTCTGCTGCTCCATACTCATGAAATCCAGTGAGAGAAAACTGAGTCCTGCCTTATTGACAGAGGAGAGCTGTAGAAAGCACATACAGCAGGGGGCCCAACAATTATGAACAGCGGTTGTTTTGTAAAGAGATGTTTATCTGCTAACATTTTAAGGGCGAGATCCTGCAGAAAGAAAATTATTTTTCATTTTTCATGTCTCTTTATCCAGCTTTATGCAGCTCCATTCTTTGTGGGGCACTATTTGTGCCAATCATGCCTGACACATGCAGCATATACCGCGAGTGATAAAACAAAGCTTTATTTATTTCCTAAATTACACAAAAGCTTGAGTCAACAGCTCCTTCGTTCTTCCGTTCACAGCGTGTCAATTTGATCAAAGCTTCAGCAGATATCATTCAGAGGCGGTGAATAAAAAAAGCAGCATGTGTCAAAGTGGGAGCATCCCGTATAAACAGAAGACACGACCTTGCACAAACAGCTGACAACCTTTTATGCTGCATCACAGCAAGATTCCTGTCAAAGTGCCTGACAATGTTGGAGAAAAGTTCCTCTGCCTCTTCATCAGCAGGAACAGATTCTAATTTCAGTCTGGGTTTGAAACTATATGAGTGGGCTTGAGTATGACATTGGAGACAAGAGGGGAATATAGTTTCTGAACACATCAACGTTTTTCTCAGTAAACATTTCTGAAGGAGGTCCACTGACATCATTTTTACTTCAGCTGACTGGCACAATCCAAGTAACCCTAACAAAACTGAAACAAATTATTTCATAAACTAAGTTTAGTCAGACAATTTATCTGTCAACCCTTAAATATGTTTTATTCACCAATGTAGCATGTTTCAATTTGGCTCTTAAAGGGGCAGTATTACCCAGAGTGTTGCTTTGCATATTTGAGAAATCCTTTAATCCCCATTGCAACCATTCAGCTTTGCAAAACGCCTGGTTGGACCTAGCTCCGCCTTTGAGGAGCAGCTCCTCCTCTGAGTTGAAGTTTCCAAGTTTTTGAGCTTCTGTGACTTCCCTGCTCAATTCCTTCAGACTAGCCAGCAGCCATTAGCAAACACTTGGTGGAACTGAGCAGCTGCTGAGCTCATTATAGTAGCTACTTCTCAGTGAAACGCTGGTAAAAACATTGTTAAATGGTTAATAGAGGAGCCATGTTGTGATGACTTCCTGAGTTTCAGAAAGAGCAGGAGTTTTTTAAAGCAACAGAAGCCCAATTTCAAGACATCAAAAGAAATTTGAACTTGTAATTTACGTCATATTCAATGTATGCAGCATTTCTATAACTGAACTTGACATAGCTGCTGTATTGTGCAATAAAGTGGCAGTACAGTACCACAGGATGTCTTACAGCTTAAACAGACCACCCAGATTGTTAGGGTATGTTTGAGATATTGAGCAGAGTGTGAAACATCACATGTGAAGCAGCAGCACAGCTCAAGCTGAGTGTCTGAACTAGTGAGCAGACAGCTCCTAATTTATGTGTAATGGAATAGAACGGCACACTGGATAAGGACTGAGCACATGATGAACAAAGGAAGACAAACTTGCTCTTCTTTGATTGGCAATTCACATCAGCTGGTCTGGTCTTTCCTGCTGGCCTATGAATAGCTTTCTTATTACGCAGTATTGCACAAGAAGTAACTAATGATGGATTAAAAGCCAAGAGCTTGACACCTTTGCAGTCTTACTGCTGCATGTCGTATCAATGTACGTTGGACCCCCAACTATTTGCGATGCAGTATTAGCAGATTTTTCTGTGGAAAGTGGCTAGCTGCAAACTATTTGTGGAAAATTTTCCTATTTGTGGATTTTCCCATAGACCATATTTAAAATAGTCAACAGAAAATGCAGCTAAAGTACCAGAAATACCTTGGAGCAATGCTACTTGACATGCTATTAACTTGTGATTGCAACGCAGGCAATCCAGGATTATTCTTCCTTGGTTTTGATTGGCTGTATCTCCAAGAAGAGAAATAGTGCTGTTGTGCCAAGATGGTTTCTCTGCATTCTAACAAACATTACGGTGTATTTTGTGTTCGAACTAATAAATAAAGGAACTATGATCATTTTTTTGAGAGTTCGAGTATTGAATACCAGGGATTCACTGTTTCTAAACTCTGAATGTCTGAGTATGATTGAGGATTTAAATGAATTATACAAATACTTTTCTGGGAGCCAAAGACCATTTGATGGGGGGTTTTCCACCAAACCGTGATTAATTGGTACTCATGCTTACTAAGCACCAGTTTTTTGTTTTTCCACTGATACAAACACACAAAAAGCGATGCTAACATAGAAACAGTTTACTGCTAGAAATAATTCTTTCTTTTCTTTCCTTGGTGAACAGCAGCCAAACAAATAGTTATTTGCACCCGAGGTAGCTTTGATAAATCTAGTTCTAAAATTTGTGTTTTACTCCAGCTTTTTAATGTGTGGATGAGATATTAGCTGAATATAATTGTGAATCAGTCACAATCATAATCCATTGATTAGACATACAGTGAATCTGTCATTACTTTAAAAAATCGTTTTCTACCTTGATTTTCAGTAAGCATGTCCAATAAATACTTCTTGTATCATTCCAGTTTGTGACATGTTGCCTTATTAACACCAATATCCTCATCAGAAATATATTTGCTGAGAAAAACTTAACACTTACTTTCCACTCTGTATGCAGAATGATTTTCACAGGTCTGTCACTAAAGGTAATCTGAAGCAAAACAAAGGCCTGTAAACCTCCATGACACTAATAAGAAGAGCGCGGCTTTACTAATGAGGAACTAGAGAAGTTCCCCGAGAGCAAAACTCCGTATGTATGAATGCGTCAGCCTGACAACGAGCTGCACACCACTCCAGAGCTTATTTGGTTATTGATCCAAAGGGCCATTTCGATGCATGATGTGCATTTCCCTGACGGCTTTTTAATGACATGTCTGTAAATCATTTTGTCAGGGGAGTCTAATTGGTGACTATCCTCTAATGGTACATTGTGTTTACAATGTGTTCCTTGGACAAGTTTGCAAGCGATTGTCTTATAAGAACATAGTTGTGGTGAACTACATCATTTTTTAAAATTTTCTTCCATTTTTAATTATGAAAGCTGTGCCTGTGGACCCTTCATATGTGTGAGATATTTGGTCAATTAATCACAATGAAGCAGAACCGAGGGATTATGCACTTGAGTGAATCTCATTTCAAGCTACTGGTGTGGGTGGGTGTAGGCACAGGAACCACTATGGACACAGACAAATGGCAGAGACAGAAGCTGGGAGACAAACATCGACAGAGTAGGACTGGGAATTCAGTCGTCTCTCACACTAAATCTAATTTATATGTGGCCAACGAGCATCAAGGTTACACAGCAGCCATTTGGGAGCCATCTACAACTCTCGCCTCTGTGGAATATTCCCACTCAGGAGCTCTTAGCCAGTCAAAACAAATCACTCCTCAGGAATCCAACAAATCTTCATCTTCGACGTCAGCTATGAAAATACATTGTTTCCTCACTACAATGCATTAAACGTTGCACTGACCAATACAGCAACTGCTGCAGTCTCTAATGTACAATTGTCTTGTTAGATATGAGCAGTCAGTATACCCAAGGAAATTTCCTGTAGGTGGCAAAAGGAGTTGCAATTTTTCAAAATGACACAATGAGTCTGGTAAAAAGATTGGTTTTGAAGTCATTAGCGGAAAAAGGGAGTTTTGAACACATGAATAAAACAGGTGCATATTATTTCAGTTCTTTTCAGTAATGGAAACCCTCAAAGCAGCTTTTTATGCTCTAGTTAATTATGTCATGTCTTGTTGACGCATCGAGGTATAGATTTACAAGGCAGGTTGTTTGCATGCAACTCAGGCAGACAATGAAACATCAAAGTAACTCCAAAGTAGGTCTGACATGAAATATTAGCTGTAATGAGGAAGCAGCCGAAGCAACTGGGGCAACTGACACAAACGAACAGACAAACAGAAACCAACTGAGCAACAAATTGATCCTACGACAACGCAGACATTGACTGACAAACTTACGTAAATTTGCAATTGCGTGTCAAATGACACCATCTTTAGGGCTTCGAGAGCCAACTGAACACGGGAAATAGACAAATGAGACTCTCAAGGGTGGTTGCATGGAGTTAGTGTTTTCTCTTTCTCTCTCCACTTCCTTTCTTGTGCTGCTGATCTTCTGATCTTGTCTGATCCTCTTATGGTATAAGAGCACCATTGGGACCCTCCAGTGCTGTCATATCGTACAAATAATCAAGTTGTCTTCAGAGATTACAAATGACTTAATCCTTGTTTTTGCGTTCAGGACTCTGGTTCAGACCACACCGACAATACATACCTGGATTATCTACAGTCAACCATAAGAACTCATTGCTGCTCCTTTTGTCTTGGTCAACCCAAATTCTCTTACATGCCTGTAACCGGTTGAGAATAAATGATTCTGTGTTTTCCGTCTATCTCTTTTAGCTAGTTGCTAAGCTAAAGCTAAAGTACATGTTAGGAAATGCAAATGAAAGCTAGGGTTAAAGGATATGACACATTAGGGAACGCCCTTTCAGGTCGTAGCTTCGACAGAGGCTAACAAAGGAAGTTACCAAGTGTTGCTGGTTGCCATTTTGCCCTGCTAACTCCGAAAGGTAGCATGAGAAATGGACCAGCTGTATTTTGGTATTAATAAATGTAATTCATGAATTCAACTAACTGACTCTTCTTCAACCTCATACATCAAGAACGTAGCATAGAGAACGGATAATTCTCCACAAACCCACACCTGAAAACAGGTGAGGGTTCAAATCTAAAATCGAGGGGCGTGCTGTGGTGGTGCATGGGGTTAGCACGCCCCACGTTTGGAGGCCTTAATCCTCGACGCGGACGTCGCGGGTTCGACTCCTGGTCCCGACGACCTTTGCCGCATGTCTTCCCCCCTCTCCTCACCCTCCTTCCTGTCTGCCTATTGTAGAAAAAAATACGAGCCACTAGCGCCGCAGAAACTCTTTGGAGAAAAAAAATGGAAAAAAAAAAAAATCTAAACTTGAACTCAAGCAGCAAATGTCTGAACAATCTTTGCCTGCTGCACTTGTAACCGACTGCATCCATCATTTCACGTTACCTACAAAGCAAAGTATAGAAACATTATCCAAGCACAACATGTAGTAGCAGATGTATCTGTGGTTTATGTCTTACTAAAATGTTTTTATTTCTTGCTTATATTGCACTGATGTTCTTATTTTCCAGAGTTTAGGCAGCAACGTAGCTAAAGACGGATGGGATTGCTGTGGCGAACATTATATTAACTGACATCAGTTTATCATGACATCTCCAAAGAAAGCCTGTCATCTTTAGTCTAAACTCTGATGCCTCAGCTCCTCTTTTCTTGATTTACTTTGTCCTCCTCTGGTCGCAACTCAAGAAAGGGAGACATGACAAACAGAAGCAAAGAGAAAAGCAAAATGAAAGGCAGACTGTGAGTAAGATGTGGTTCTGCTCAATATTAGTTTAGAGAGACAAACAGAAGTGCTCCAAATTACAGGTGAATAAGAATTGAAAATTAGACTGAGTCATAGTTGCCACTGAGAGTAATATATTGCTTCTAAGGTACAGAATTGGAGAAACAGAAGCTGGGAGCCGTATGCAACGAAATTTCGTTCTGTATACACCTTGTGCATGCAAAATGACAATAAAGTCAGTCTAAGTCTAAGTCTAAGAATTTATTCTTAAACAGCAAAATATTTTAAAAGATATTAATTTTGTTATATTGTAGACACAAACTGAACAGAACATGTAATTCAACACCGAATTACATAAAACTCATTGAACTGTAACATGCATTTTAACATCAAGTTCAGTGAAATAATATTTTTCCGTAATTAATTCATAACAGGCACTCTTAAAAATCGGTGTTCCCATCCAACTTGTTCTAGTAATGTTCTTCAATACTGTAAAGCCTAAATTTGTTGTTTACACCACTAATAGTTTCCCTGCTAACACATTCTCACACCTAAGCTGTTTCTCTCTGCAGCTTCTTCATGGTTATTTCGGATCTCTCGGCTGTTTCTTTAATTAGTGCGCTCCCTGCCTGACATGTCAGTTTTGCTATGCAGCCCTGTTTTCGTAGGTCTACACTTGTGCCATATTTATTTTATTCACGGATGATGGACTGAACAACTGAAAGTAACTAGCCAAACAGAAACGCACTGATCAGATTTCAGAGCTTCAGTTCAATTAGAGAAAAATCTTAAAGAAAGTTTGACCAATCAAACAAACACAGATGACTTCTCTATCGCCTTGTAGTTGTAGAAGAGGATGGGAAAAAGACTGAGAAACTCAGTCATGTGGTCTGACTCCAAGGATGTGCATAGAGCTATCTTTTTTTCTCAAAAAATTTTAAAAGTAGTTGTGCATGTTCCTCCATGTGCGGCAAATTCTAATAATCCCCAACATCAGCCTTGAATTTTAAACATCTTGCCAGATGCTGCAGTCATGTACACAGGACTTTTATTGAAAATAGGATTAGTAATGCATATGTACTGGCACGCAAAGTTTACTCTGTGTAAATCTGTAGACGTAAACTTGACTTCTGCCACTGCTTGGTTTTAGAATGCTCTGAAATGTCATTTTGGCTTTATTAAGTATTTAACTGCCTAGACTCACATTAAAAGGTCACGTTCTTCGCCTCTGTAACCAGTTTGAAAACTTCACTTTCCCACCTTACATCCGACCTGACTGAAATGTTGCCTTGAATCAATAATTCAGTCTTCCATCGGAAATGCATTGCTCTTTGAAACATGTTCATGTGAAGCTGCGAGTGGACGGAGGGCATTCTTGCCATCTGGAATGAATGATGTTACATTGCAGCCATGATGAAATTATAACGTGGTGCCACAGCGTATACATGCTTGGCAGGTTAATGTTGAAAACTCTGCAGCGCTGAGCGTTCTTGCCCCTGGCGCTGCCCCAAGGACTTCTGCCTCCTCATGCATATAGATCTTATTTGCAAGTCCTGACCAACCCAATCAGGGCGCACTTGGTGAATACTGAGCTTGAAACAAACGCTTAAAATATATGCGTACGACAATAAATAAACATCAAAATTGACAATATTATCTGTGTTCATAAATGTTACTGTAGTTAAAAATGTTTTCTGTACTTTCTAATTAAACAGATGAGTGCAAAACAAAAGAAAATCTGTATAGAAAACAATCGAGTACAGTTTATTGGTTCTCAGTAGAACCTCAAATCCAATGACTCAAATCTTAACTTTGGTTGATCTAGGCAAAGATGTTCCTTCTTCACTTACATGAACATGTTAGCCATGTTAATAGATAATTGTTTTTGCAATCTGCTGTGGGACAATTGTTGGTACCTACTTTGTACCTTCCCTTTTTGTCAGTATAATACTTAGTCTGACTATTACCACTTCAGTTAACCGTCTGGGATTTGTCCCATGAAGCTCAATTTCTCAGGAGGAATTTCATCTTAGCCAATCAGCATACAAAAGGAGTTGAGAATGTTTCTATGTTGAATTGTAGTCTGAATGTGGTTGTAGAGGAAGAAGTGAATAAAACCATTCAGTTCGTGTTTGCCACACTTATAAATACTGAGCAATTAAAGTTGGAATGCTTAAGACATGTTATTGTTAGCAAAGACGCTGAAGTGTTTGGCAAAAGTCTAAGTTTCCAGTTGGTTCTGTTAATAGTGAATTGCCAAGCAATTTCCAGTTAGCTTCATAGCTTAGCTTCCTTCTCTATCGAGCTGGCGCATTACATGCGTCACAGCCAAAAGTTGTCTATTGGGTAAAATCAGATTCAATCATATAAAACTTCAACAGAGTCCATTCCTCCAGTAAGAAATCCCTTCTCACGAACCCAGGGTCCACATCTTCTGTACGAACCAAAACATAAACAATTGGCTGGTTTACACCATTTTAAGACTTCCTAGCCTGGTGTATTATCCTGTGAACTTTTACAAGGTGGTGGCAAACGAAGAAAGAAAGGGATCCCTGACTGTTCCCCTCTGCACTATTTCTCTAGATTAACAAAGACCTAGGTCCTCAGTTTCTTGCCCAGGCATTACTAAGAATTCATGATATGATACGATACACCCTGTAAGGTCCATTGTGTACTTTTTAAAATGTAAATCCTTTGTAATACACCTTTTAATAAACCCACCTGGACTAGTTGTTGACAAAAAGCTCAGTTCAGTACAATTTAGAAAACTCTGTTGCATTCGCTGTATTACGGCAGAAAATGCATTTTCTTGGCATTACATTCAAACCACTGGTTTCCATTTAGATTGCATCATGAAGTTGTCAATAAGCTTTACATTTTTTTTTGGTGTCTTACATGTTACATTTAAGATAACAGAAAACCCATCAAAATTCTTCAAAAGTCTAATTAAACCTCAACTTAAGTAATGAAGTTAACATTAAATGCTTCCATTCCCTTTATTTTTGAGAGATTTGATAGGCGCCAACTATTATATTTGTCCCTATTTGAATAAATTCACCTAAAAGTTCAACTTTTATACTTTTTTCAGTTTGAAATTGTGCTGCTGCATAATCAGTTTTTTTTTTTTTTACACAAAGTTTCTCATATTTTTTTGATTATTTTGAGATGTCAAACAGACATTGGTAAGAGTATATAAATAAATTAACAGATTTAGTAAAAAAAGAAAAAAAAAAAAAAAACAAAGGAAAAAAATCCCAGAAAAAAGTCCAAAAGATATTATCACAGAATTATTACTTGAAAGTTATTAACACCAATCCTGAAAAGCCTTTTCAGGCTTTATAATCCACTTTTTTCTCCATGTATTCTCTTTATACAATAAAGACATATTATTGACATTTTCTTGTTTCTGAGATTGCCATCTATAAAATAAATGTCTCCCTAAATTCGACTGGTAGCAACAGTATTTCCTTATTATTATTGTCATTTGTTACTTGCTCGTGAGCCGCTTTGCCCTTTGAATCATTGATGTGATCAATAACGCATCCGACTACTGCACATGTGGATGAAATCCAAGTCGAAACTCTAACATCCGTGCAGGCCTGGTGACCACAAGGCATTGAATCATGTGTGATAAAAGTGGGATCAGAGACAGCATGGTGGATAATAGTTACCAACTGGTGCATTAAGAAGCCCGCTCTGGAAAAAGGTAGAGCTGAAAAACATTGATTCATTTCCTCTTTCGGGTCAACGACCTTGTAAGACAGCTCATAATACAGCAAATGTATGGCCAAGGGAGCAAGCATTGTCCCAGTGAAATGAGAGGCGATTCCACACAGAAATGACTTTGTAGATTTTGACTAAGGGGGAGCAAGCCAGAGAGCTAGAGAATATTGCAGTGAGTTGAAGAGTATTTAATTGGATATCTGATTTGTGCAAGAATGAGGAAGCTAAATGCTTTAGCATCTAAATTCTACAAAACGTTAAAAAAAACCTGCCAATCAGCTTTCTCATAAGCTGATTGGTAAAATAATGTTAGCTTCAATGCTGATGTAGACAAAAAAGACAACAACAAAAAATCTTTTTGTTCTTTTTTTACATAGAAGCTAGCATTAGCACTGTAGCAGAGCTTGTTAGGACAGAAAGTTAGAAAAGTAGTTGCTCTGTACTTCTCTGAGCCATTTCATTACAGATTGTAGAACTACTAATGATTGTCTTTGTAGTTTTTTAAAAACATTTAGAGAAAAAGTTATATTCACTGGTAACAACCAATGAACACAACCAAACCCGTAGGTGCAATGGCATTTGACACACTAATAGCAGCTGTTTGCAAAGCAGCCAATCCAGGAGCTTCATTCATTTCCATGGTGCTGATTGGTTAAATCCCTAAGAGATTAAAAAAGAAAGTATTTGTGGTTTTCACTGTGCTTATTAATGCATATCAGGTTATATTTAGCATTTGAATCATTAAAATAGGCAGCAATGGGCATTCTTAGAGAGGGTAGTCCTAGATTTTAGCTATTTGCAGCTGGCTGTGGTGCCTAACCCCCATGAATGCTGGTGATGTTACTTGTACTTGTACCAGTTGTTCTCGCTAAAGTTGGTGGTCATCTCCTTTCTTACTAAGTCACAAAAAAAACTTATGTTGGAAAGATTTGAGGTTTGACTTAGACCAGTTTAAAATAATCAGTCCGGCATCAATACAAACAAATGTTGACATGTGAAGAGTGTAAATAAGGACAACGCAAAGGTTTAGTCCTTCAAGATCCGTCATGAAATTTCATTTTGTGCAAAATGACATGAAAGATAATACAGGTAATATAATCAAGGCATGAAAAAAGATAAAACATCTATCGTACAAAATGTTGCCAAGTGATTCAAAGAGTCTGGCTTAAAGCCAAGGCCAGAAACAACTGTACACTCCATGTGACCTTCAAACCCTCCGGCAACAACACATAAGAATCTGCCATACCTTTGTGATCAATGCAGTCATGTTGGGTTAGGAGTACCATGGAAAAGCATTGTGATTCAACAGAGAAAGCCACTGCATCCAAAAATGTGACCTGAAAGCAAATAACACAGGAGGAAGCAGTACATCAAGTCTCTGCACAAGCTGTGCTCAGTTTTTTCACAATACTGTTGGACTGAAAAGTAATGTACGTGTGTATTCTTTAAGGCAGGAGCATCAAAATGTCCACTGCTGATTCAATATAAAGTTGATGCATAGACGTATTATTTAACGTAATAAAGAAATTTAGGTGACATCTTTTCCCAAAAGTCGTTCATTAATTCAGACAATACAAAACCAAACTTTTTAAACCTACCAACAGCACATACAACATCTGGAACACATGGAAATGTGTGACGAAACAAAGAAATAATTGTTAAATGGACTAAACAAGGATTCTTCAAGACAGAAGTTTGAGGCTTTATTAGTAAAAACACATTTTTCATCTAAAGATTAGCCAAGCATAAAAACAAAGTATCTGTACAAAGCAAAACTGCAATCGAAGAATCCAAGTTGAATGTTTAAGTTCAGCAAATTCATTGCAAGACTAGCTGCATCTCTATATTCTGTTAATGTCGAAAGAGCACAATTGCAAAATTGTGCTCTTGTTTCCATTAAACTGAAATCACAAGTGAATATGTTTGTTCATGCGATAAGTCAATAAACAACATGCTGCACCATTGCCTACCAACTACTTCCTGTTGTCTTCTTCTTTATGGTTTGTGTCAGTTGTAACATCTGGTTGTTGATCATGTGACTCGTCTGATGCCAAAAGTATTTTCATTGCTGACTTGTAAATTAATAAAATTTTGATACGGCCAAAAAAAACAAAAAAACAAACTCATCCCAGCACCAAAACTTATCGAAAAACAAGAGATTTTTCAAAATTGGCGTGTTTCCATTAAGTGACTTTATTTTAGGAATGTCAAATTGCAGTATTATCGTCATCAATTAACGCCTCTTATAATACATTGATGTACGAGTTAAAACATTTATTTGGGAAAAACACATTTTTGGCATTTGAATCAAATCTAATGTAAAATTGTTCTGTTTACATATAGCATAAAGAGGTGGAAGTTTTGGAAGAAATGTCTCTTTTCTAAATAAAAAAGCCACAGCTTTAAGTTGTTGCTGTGTAGCAGCAAAATAAGTAGAACATTTTATGGCAGGCAAAATCGCATTTATTTTCGTTTTTAAACTCCAGGGTTACATGGAAAAATGTACAATTGAAGAGGCCAATTACAATGACATGTTTTTAAACTTGTCGTCCCTGTCAGCCTGTGTCTCAGCATAAATCCTGAACACAGCCCACTATCACTATAAACACTGAGGGGCTTTGCTAAAGGGGCTTGGCGATCATTTTTAGTGTATTTTACAAATTCTCACATGGTTAGGCAAAGTTAGTTCCAGGGCATTGTTGGCAAGCATAAAAGTTACATTTTGGAAGGGGCTTTTTAAGAGCTTTTTCTTTCATTATGCTGAGTCAAAAACATTTGATAAGACATAAAGTGACAAGTTTGTTTGCCACAGCGACACCGCATAAGCGTCTAAGGGATTTGTGGCAGACGAGACGAGCAGAAAGCCGCCTGAAGCCCGAACTAAAACTGTTCAGTGGAAATCAACACTGTCACATGTCATTCATATAAAGAGGAAGCAATGTAGAGACACCTGCGACACTCAAACTGTCTTACACTTCAAAAGCACAGCAAAACATGTACTTTAACAAGTTGGTAAGTAGTGATAGACAGTGGCTGAATGAATAAGCAGACTAAAAAAGAAAGCCTTTATGAAAGAGAATCTAAAATTAGACTGCTTTTGGTGGAGATGATTGTTTGTCCAGTGACTGCTATCAGTAATGACAGAAAAGCAGCCGTTTATGTTTTCATTAAAAAGTAGATGGGGTTTCCTGTTTTTAGTTTAATGGAAAACAACTACACGTGATTTGATTATTTCTGCAAACACAGAACCGCTGTGTCCGTAATCTCTCGTAATTTAAAGCACAAATCCAACCAAATTCGTGAGATGGAAAAAAAATAAATAAATAGCTTGTGTTCTGCTTTGGGACTTTTCTCGTTTACCCAATACCTGCAGGAATATAATCAGACCTTTTGCCTGAATCAGAATGAACTGGTAAAATTTTTTTACTTTTTTCCCCCAATTATGTATGTGTAGATGTCCCAGAGTGACAACATTTTATGGAAACACAGCGTTTCTTGAAATTCAGCACATGAACAAACAGAGAAAAAAACACAACTCAGAGTTAACCCAGAGCCAGATTGCACAGTTACCAAAAACCTGTGGTCCGACATAGTTCTAGTATCCACTTTGGACGATTTAGTCAGAAATAAGCAGCTTTGAGAAAGAATAATCACAGCTGGCAACTAAATCCTTCCTCAGTAATCAGATCACAGTCACCCAAACAACATGAATATAAGGATGTAACGCTAAAACACAGTAAACATACAACCCATACATTCATTTACCTGACTGTAATGTTATTCAGTTGGAGGAAAATGATACAATAGAAGAGCAAACAGCTTGCTGGCAGCCTTATTTGGTAAAGTATGACTTTAATAAGAAATCAATATAAAAAAATAAAGGAAATGTGGATATCTCAAACTACATTTAAAGTTCCCAATGGTCAAATATATTTCTTAATAGCATTTCTGTGTTCACATATTTATCCATCCATTTTTCCAACAGCGTAAATCTGTTTTCTAACAGATTGTAAGTGGGATGTCTAAAGCGATGCATTTTCTAACACCCTTGGCCCCTAATGGGGTCAGGAGGGCTGCTGGTGCCTATCTCCAGCTAACGTTCCGGGCAAGAGGCGGGGTCACCCTGGACAGGTTGCCAGTTTGTCACAGGGCAACACAGAGACAGACGGGATATGCCACCACACCCACACACACTCACACCTAGGGAGAATTTAGAGAGAACAATTAACCTAAAGTCATGTTTTTGGACTGTGGGAGGAAGCCGGAGTACCCGGAGAGAATTCATGCATGCACAGGGAGAACATGGAAACTCCATGGAGAAAGACCCCGGGCCGGGAATCGAACCCTGGACATTTTTGCTGCAAGGCAACTGTGCTACCTATTCACATATTTAGATTAAACATTTTCATCTATTCTCTGTGTGTTTTGCATATGTGCTATACAAAGATAAATATTAGATTGTGTAATTTCTTTTTTCCATAAAAGTGAGCCACTGTGGTCTTGATGCAGTAATATGCTGACCCAGTGAGAGGCTAAAGCATTTGCCAATTGTGCAAGCTTCTTCATCTGTATTCAAGTCTGGCTTTAAACTGCTTGCTCCCACATAAAGTATTTCCTACCTGGTAGCTCTCAGTGCAGGCATTTGCACAAGCATCCGAACAAACAGTTTAACGGTTTCCATGAAACAAACGAGCACAATCAGATCAAACTCTCTTTTTTGTTGTTTAAATGACATTTCCTTTTCACCTAGTACATCATCTTCACTTCAATGTTAAATGATAGAAGCTGCTAAGAATACAACAGACAATCTGATGTATTTACCTGGCCTCCAAGGTCACAAGAGGCCAATCTGATAAGATCTGATGTTTTCGGTAGGAAGCAAGTCTAATCCTAAGAGATCCTATCCCACAAAAAGAGCTCAGTGGGTCTGTCCAGCTACCAGGAAAGGGTGAAGTCCTGGCCTTCATTAGTCAGAGCTACAACCCCTTATGGCTTTACCCCATGAATTTTACACATTTTGTCACAATGGCTACATTTTTTAACACAAAAGTATAAAATAGCAGCTACAGGGAGGCTGATGAGACTTTATGTAAAGATAAATGGAACAAGGTGACCCTGAAGAAAATCTTTTGGGGGCTACAAATACACAACATATACCTAATGTATCATCATCCCAAATTAATGTCTGCGGTAATTGTTGGCTAATGTATTCCAGTTGTTATGAACTTGCATTTTATGTGCAAACATTCAGCCAGTAATTCAGGCTGAGGTTAGCCTAATTCGCAAAGAAGAATGTGAAAGTGACTGGGAAAACTTCTCTAGAGGGGCTAATTTAGTAGAAACGTATCCTAAAAGACATTGAGCTTGTAAGTAACTTCAATGTCTATTATAGTGCATTTTATTTTAGTATCTTAGTGCATTAGGAAGACGATAATGAGGGGTGGAGGGGGGAATCAAGTCTTTCAGTGATATAAGTATAATAAAGTTAGCTCAGAATTACTTCTAAGCCAACTCAGAAGAATTCAACCTAATTAGCACAAATTAAGCAAATGATCATGAAAAAGGATCATCTTTCATGCTCTTCAAGAACTTACAGAAAACATCAGAGATCCTACCTTCAGAAGTGAAAATATGAAAACCTCTTTCAAAGACAAACAGCGGTCTGCCAGCTGTAGCAGAAATGCAGAGATGACATGTTTGCTTTGCTTTTGTTCTGATAAAGCCTGACGAACAACTTCCTTCCTCTTCTGCTTGTGGGCTAATTCATGTTCTAATGAGAGCAATGATTTTTGAAAGCTGGAAATGGCTCGATGAATATTTTAAAAGCGCTGTAGCTCCTGCAACTACTTACTGAGGCTTACTTGTACTGTGAAGAATAAAAAAAAAGAGAGAGACAGAGTCTGTAGGGGGAGGGGATTTGTGATGCTCAGTGTGCGGTTAAAGCTTGTCGCTTGTCAGCCTTACATGCGGTTGATTTCCTCAGCGTTAATCTTTGAAAGACAGATCTGGGATTAGAAAATCAGGACGCTATCACCAGGTAATCCAGCTTGTGTCTCACTGTCCGAGGTCAAGCGTGTCAGTGTCTGCTGCTAAACGCCCCCTCCCGTCCGCCCCAGCCGGCGCGCCGCAGATCACCACAAGCAGTCCGGTGGGATAAGCTTCTCACCTATCCTGACAAGCTGTGTTTGTAAGTCAAGACACATTCCTTACAGCCTGGTCCACCTGTCGATATGCGGGTTTCCTGAAGCTCTATATGTCGTATACTACTCTAGTCTTTACATTTTCAGCCAAACCTTGGGCAGTTCTCTAAACCTAATATATGTTTGAATCCCACAGGTTATTATTATTTTAAAACTTTTAATCCATACTTGAGTTTGTGAGGTCAGACGTCTAAGCTGCTTTCATGGATTTCAGACAAAAAAAAAAAAAAAACACAACACAAGTTTCTCTTTACAGCATCAGAAAGATTTTTTTTAAATCACATTTTAGCCAGTGTAAGGACAAACAGTATCCTGCATCGCTTTAGACATCCCACTTACAAACCAGAGCCTCTCTACAAAGAGCATCCAGATAAAGATCGGTAAATTACAGTATCTTGATTGTGAACTCACATCGCTGTTGCCTTTACACCCAGCCCAATCAATACTTTCTGTCCTGCAGGATTGCATGCAACGCAGACACTAAGCGGCATGCTGACCAGAAGAGACAGAGGCCCTTACCTCCCTGGTCAACATGGAGGCTGAAATAAATCTTTTCTTAAGGTCATAAAAGCAGCTCTGGGAAAACGTGTTTCTAAGGACCAATGCATGTACAGCTGTGTTTCATGGTGAACAGCTTGAAATGATAATTAAAACACCAGGTTGTTTTGAAAATGCATTTCATTGTTGTTATCCCAAGATGAAATATCTGTTTAAGTGTATTAAAAAAAAATAAACGGATGCTGAAATAAATTTCAGGGCGAGGCCTAAATACATGGAAGACCCATAAAAGGATGTATTTCCTCAACACCATATGCAATTATCCTCCATTATTTAAAAAAACTGCAGATATAGAAACTCCCCAATGCCCTCCCTTATGCTATTTCATGTCTGTCTTATATGTCAGTGGAGTGGGATCTTTTGCTGTATTACCTACTCAGCTTTGCCTTTCAAAATGCGCCCAGCAGCTACAACAGATGGCAGACCGGCCTATTTTCTGATTAATTCAGAAGAAAACTTATCGCTCATTGGTTTATGAGTCACTCATAAAGCAATGATGGTCTGTTAATCCTTAAATTTGTAAAGAATAAAATAAAACAAATCATGTCTTAACAACAAGTAACATACCCTGTCAGAAGAAGTTGTACATTGACTGTTACATAGCACCCCGACACACAGGTACTATTAAAAACAGGGAAGCATTGAAAGTGATACAAATGTTTAAAATTTGACGAGAACTTATGTTTAAAAATTTCTAAAATTCATTAACGAAATCAACCAACCACCAAAGCATACAGTATAACACCAGAACAGGTCCAACCCACAAGGACACATGTATTCAATATAATAATAAAGAGATCATCTAATAAACCAACATTTGCCCAGTTACTCAAATGTAATCACAACCATGTAAAGTTAAAAATTTCAACCAACAAACTAGTCAACTAGCAGACAAACCAAAAACCAACCCATCAGTCACCTAAGTAACCAACAGATCTACCAATGGCCAACAACCAACCAGTAAACAAACCGTAATTTAAAATGCCACCCATAGCCAAGTCTCTTAAGTAATCCAATCAACCAACAGACTAATCAATCTGGCTGCATTTTTGTAGAACATCCAAATAAAGAAAGAACTCTAGTTGAAAGTAAGAGCAATGTAAGTTGTCTTAATTTGAGCAAATCTTCATGTGTTTTAAACTTCCAATCATAAATTACCCACCTGAGTAATCCACCAACAAATAATTAGAAACTAACCCAATTCAGGTTATTATGCCATAATCCAATGATTATGCAAATTGGATTTAAGTGTCATAAAGATAAAATTTTTTGTTGTGCTATTAAATTTATAGATGGTACTGTGTGTCAGGGCTCTTTAAATCACTATAATAATTTCAGAGAGATGGGTTGATTAGTTTGTCTGGTGAGCTCAATTAAAGGAAAATCTACTTAAGAAGGATGTTCCACATTATTAAGCAGACCACAGGTTTCAAGCAATATGGAAAAGAGAAAGGATCTCTGCTGATGAAAATCATCAGCCGTATGAGAAGGTATGAAAACATTAGATATTTAACGAAAACTGAAGCGTTATGGTACTGTGAAGAGATTTGTGGCTGATTCAGAACAAAGATGGGTTTGTACAGATGAAGGCATAATGAGGAAGGTTTCTGTTAGACAAATTCATTGGATTAAGACAGCAGCTGTTAAAATGCCCTTACAAAGCAGCAAACAGTTATTTGAAGCTGCTGGTGCCTCTGGAACCTCAAGGTGGAGGATCCTCCAGAGGCTTGAGGTGCATGAAGCTACTATTCAGCCACCACTAACCAGAGCTCACAAGCAGAAACGGTCGCAGTGGGCCCAGCCGATCATGAAGATTAATTTTCAAACAGACTTGTTCACTGATGACTGCTGTGCAACCCTGGATGGTCCAGATGGATGCAGTAATGGATTGGTGGTGAGTGGCCACCACATCCCAAAACGGCTGTGACGCAAGGAGGTGGTGGAGTCGTTTTTTGGGAAAAAATCATGGGGAGAGAATCATTGGTTGGCCCCTTCAGAGTCCATGAAGGTGTGAAAATGACCTCAGCAAAGTATATGGACTTTCTGACTGATCACTTTCTTTCATGGTTCATGGTACCTTTTTTATGCCGTAGCAAAAATCATCTTCATGCATGACAATGCACCATCTCGTGCTGCAAGGAATACCACTGTGTCACTGGCTGCTATGGGCATTAAAGGGGAGAAACTCATGGTGTGGTCACCATCCTCCTCTGACCTCAACCCTATTGAGAACCTTTGGAGTTTCCTTAAGCAGAAGATTTGAGGGTGGAATGCAGTTCATATCAAAACAGCAGCTCTGGGAAGGTTTTCTGACATCCTGCAAAGAAATTCAAGCAGAAACTTTCCACAAACTCACAAGTTCAATGGATGCAAGAATTGTGCTGTGATATCGAAGAAGGTCCTATGTTAACATGTAACTCTGTCTGTTAAGATGTTTTTGATTGAAATAGCTTTTGATTTTAGTACATGTGACCACTTAATGCTGCACATTAAAAGAATGACCGTTTGCAGTTCTTTATAATCCATAAAATGTTTAGAAAATCTGCTGTGCATAATAATTTGGAACAGTGCATTTTGAGTTTTTTATTTAAAAAAAAATACTGCTCTCATGGGGAGCTTTGTTCAGTAAAATTTGATTTATACTGTAATAGTTCCTGACTTGAAAATTATACTGACCATCATTTGCACTGACCATTTAAGAAAATCTGAGAAAATATTGTTTACATAATAATTTGGAACACAGTGTAGACGTATTAGAGCACCAATAACATGACAGAAGTTTACTCAAGAGTAATCCATTTTTGTGCTACCAAAGTCAAACAACACAGTTTGACAAGCTTAAAAATTTATTTTAAGCTTCTATAACTAACCAGCAAAAAAAACCATATCAGTCTACCACAGTTTTGTTGTATACAGCAACATGCAAGTGACATAACTGGATCTCCAACCTAGTCAACACACAATGTACAATAAATAATCTGTCAAATAAGTTTTCTGTTATTCAAACCAATGAACCATCCACAGTAGTAAACATGAGTCAACAATTCCAGGATGTGTTACCTTAAAGTCCTACAAGCTACTGGAGGAATGTTTCTTAAACACAATTTGTATTTCTAGCTGAAACAAAAGCAAAAGCATTCAGGTTCCTATCTGTACACCACTGATTATTTAACTCCATTATTTTGTCAAATTTGCAATAATGGACAAGGGAGATGAAAATAATGTGTTTAGTGACGAGTTTTTTTAAAAGAAAATGTAAAGCCCTGTTTTCTTAAAGAAAATACCCGAGCAGCGTCACTCTATAATTAGATCATTAAAAAATCCTTCACTTAAATGAAAGGATGGCTTTCTGGCCTACATAAAAGGACACCAGTAATCCATATCAACTAACTGCAAATTTCTTTTCAGGAAATTACATTCAGATGAGAGACTGGTAGAATACTCAATGTCCACTCCATCACTCCCTCCTGAAACAACACAAAGAGAAGTAGCTGCGCCGGGTCATTGTAAATCCAATGTGTTAATGCACCTTGTGCAATGTAAGGGCAATATCTTAATCTCTTACCTCATTAGGCTGTATAATGTGCAATGAAATCCTCATTTTCGGCAGTGGAGAAGTGGAGAGTTTAGTCTGGAGACACAGACAGGGGCAGAGATACCCAAATGCCTCATGGACAGCAGGATTTGTGTTGCTGGAAATAGAAAACACAAAATGTTTAGGACATTTTTTCCCATCAAGACTCAGTGTGAATTGCTGGATGTTGTGTTATAATAAGCCAGGAGATGTTATAGCTTGTTTACCAAGGCATTTTCAACAGATTTGATTTTCAGTGTAGTTTAAGATATTCTAAATTTACTCTAATCAATACAGGGTTGTAATTTAAGGCTCAGATATAATAACACTCCAGCTAATATTTGGTTGCTCTGCCAATATTGATGGTGTTGACTGAAATCCATAGAAACAGGTACCAAGCTTACAGCAAAAAAAAAAAGGTACCAGGCCTCATTTTTACTATAAACCTCATATATTGATTGGGATTGAAAAAGGAATCTCTCCAGAAGTTTAAAGTCTGCCAGACTCATCTATCTTTGTTTTCTAAATTTGTTTGAGTAAATCAAATTTACACCTTTAGGTGGATTGAAAATGGTTTGAACGCTCAAGAACAGCCCAATAATAACAAAACCTCAAGTTGATCACAAGCTAAAGAGTACAGATTAAGAAATAACAAAAATTGCCTACATAGACAGTTCAATTACTACTGAAGAACATTTTTATGGTTAAACAATAAAATGTTGTTTTGCCACAATCACAAAAAGTGTAACTTAAGCAATCACTGAATCAAATGTATAATACGACCGTTCAAACAGCTTTACATTGTGAAAACATAAACATCATGAATACAACATATAGTCAACTGTCAAGGTAAGGCGTTCAAACCTGAGAACACTCTACCAGCTGTCAAACATGGTGGGAGCTTCATATCCTGAGTCTGTGTTGCTGCCTTCAACAAAGTTGACAGAACAATCAATATTAACAACTACTTCAACTTTTTTTAGTTTCACTTCAAATTAGCAGGTAAAAACAGGTTAAAACTTAACACCAATCCAGACACATGGCACAGCTGATTTAGAAAAAGATAAAGCAAGCTATCAATAATTATATGGAACTGCCTGATACCTGAATCCTGTTGGACATTGATGGGTTAACATTAAAAGTTTTAGTAGTGCCATGAAGCCAACCAATTTAAATGAACTTTACCAGTTTTGTCAAGAAGAGTGATCAAATATCCTTTAATGTTTTACCATAAGCTTCTGGGTGGTTTCAAAACCACAACTTCAATTGAATATTAGTGGGGCATTTGAATAGGTTTGAAACAATATTTATACTAAAACATCAGCTGGATAACAAGCGTAATCAGAAATGTTTGAATCAACTGAAGACATTGTGCAATTCTATCTAAAATATAACAGGATTGTATGTACAATATGTGAATGCATTTAAGATGCTTTTTACAACATTCTCACCACTAGTTACTCTTCTGCTCCAGTAACACACTAGCAATTTATCCCTAGATACAGAATGGGTTGTCAGATTTGATGCATGTGGTCACAAACAGGCCACCTCATTGGTCCAGCGCCAAAGGTATGTTAAATTGTCCCACTGCCAGTAAAACGTAGTACTCAAAAAGAGTTTGTCCAGCCCATAGCCTCTGTTTAACATTCTTATCAGTGAAACAACCTTAAAATATCTCACAGATGTTAATTAATAGTCGACATTTTGAATCTCTGCGAGGCTGTCTGGATATTCCAGGGAGGCTCAAATCTCTCCTGCTTCTGCTGCCAAAACCCTCCCAAGGGGTTTTCTCTGATTCAGAAATTTCTAAAGGAAGGCCTGTGCTTTTGCACTGTCAGTCCCAGTGATCTCCAGGAAGAGCGGCCCAGAACAGATAAGGCAGCCGGACAATGAGCACGTCCACCTGGAAAGGAGAGATGCTCCATCACCGGCCCCAGGGTTACTAAAGTGTCAGTAGCTCTGCTGGTGTGCTACACTGAAGAAGTACCATATTCTCAATGGTACTTGGCAGCTACGAAAGACCTCCCGGCTCGGTTATTGCAGCACACATCACAGACTACAAGGTCAGATTGAATACCAAGGCAAAAAAAAAAAAAATCTCCACTAAGAGAGAACGTTCCATGTAAACAGCAGGGTGCAAGAGTGTGCAGCACCTGATACCAGGCTGAGGAGAGGAGCAGGGCGGCTGCTTTCTAAATGCCAAATCTGGACCTGTTTGACACAGTGCAGCAGATTACACATAGATGTTTACCTATGCTAGCCTGTGCCAACATGCTGACAAATATATCAAAAGAAAGGCCTGAGAAAGTTTTAGCATTGCACACACACAGAAAGGCTCACAAAAACACTGTAATTATTTTACAACAGAATTAAATTTACAAATTTTATATGTGAAGATACAAAAAATGTAGATATTATCTTGGTGGTGGCACAGGGAAAAAGTGTGGTGGTCTCAGTCCTTGATGCAACCGTCGCGGGTTTGAGTTCCGGTTCGACATCCTTTGCTGCCTCTCTCGTAACCCACTTTCCTGTGAACCTTAAAAAGGGTTCTGTTGGCTCTAATTTGATCAAAACATTGTTTTTATGATAATAAAGTGAGTACAAAAGGGAAGGAAAAAAATTAAGTAAGGAGGAAAGTAAGAAAACGAATGAACTGGTATGTTATGCAAGTAAGCAAATAGATGCATCAATCAGTAAGTATACAGTGATGAGTAGGTAGGTAACTAAGTCAATGATGAATAAGTACTCTAACTTATAGATGTGTAATCTAGTAATAAATGAATAAGTTGTTTTATGCACTATAAAAAGTGCAAAAGAACTGAAAACAAATCTATATTTGATTATCTTCTGACTCACTGCTTATTTTTAATTAATTAACTGCACTTTTATGAGCTCCACAGCAATACACCAGCTTCTTGTGTTAGTATTTCAGCAAAATCCTTTACCAAGACGGGAAAAAAAATCATTTTTAAATAACTGTTGTTAGCACATACAGTCTGGGGTTTTTAGGAGTTTCTGTTAGAAACATGGCCCTCAGCCAAGGAACCAATAGCTTCAGCCAGAGCCTGTGCTTTACTTACTCCCAATATTTATTGGGACATAGAAATAAGATGATAAACTATAACCTAATGTGCACTTCTAAATGAGCAATGTGATATTGAATTATTTGTAAAATAGAGTCTAGAAAATCAATCTATCTAAAAAAAACTCATCAGGCCTTGAATGAAGTGAAATAGTTTGCACGTCATTTGGGCGCTGCAGCCATCCCTCTCTCTGGGACCAGGAGGGGCAGGTGTTGAAAAAAGTGTCGCCCGGTGCATAAATCACACCAGATGGCTCAAGAAGCGACACAAGAAGTAGGTAATCTGGATTTATAACCTTGGACATATGCTGAGTGCAGGGGCATCTGTTGTGACGGGGTGGCAGCTATTTTAATGAAGGCAGGAACTCGCTATTAGGATCTCGGCGAACAGCGGGCGGAGAGCTGATCACGTCAAGGTTACGGAGGGAGGAGTCCGGCGTTTGGCCTTGCAGTCAGAGCTGCTTTCAATCATTCCTCCAAGAAGGTTTTGGACCCACAGCACTGCACCTTTCCCATCCTTTTAAATATTTGTGTGGGGAACCAAATATCCGGCTGCAGTATTCCCATTCCCAACATGATCCTTGTTACTGTTTCCGTTCATACAGAAGATTAAGTAAAGGCTGATCTCATCTACATCTTTAATTTTCTGGAAGGATTTCCTTGTAAGCATGAGTCTGTCAATGGCCAAAAGGCTACAAGTTATTAAAAATAAATATATGTTACAATTAAATAATTTAATTAAAAATGAAAGCACCATTTATTTTACTATTACTACTCAAATAAAGTTTTAAATGACTATTAAGAAATCAAAATAAGCAAACAGAAAACAGTTATTTAAACTGAAAAATATTTACTAAATGTCTGCCTGAGAAAATAGCTGCCTTTGTTGCATGAATGATATACAAAAGAAATATTTCAATGTTTCTTTTGGATTATCAGTAATTATTGAAATAATTACATATATGAATGTGTTACTGTTTGTAACAAAAATTGTGAAGTCTGTTTAGTAACAACAAAAGAAGTAGATTTTTAATCAGACCAATAACAAATCAGCTACCCAAATAAGAAAAGGTTTTTTAATCCAATTTTGATTAATTTTGTATAATAATTTTAGTACTTATGTCTTGTTCTGCCTTTGTTTCATGGAATAATTTAAACTTTCACCGTAGCTAAATCAAATAGACCTACACGTCTGAATGGTTAACTTGGACTTAATAATGACATATTAATTTCTTATACGTGTATGTTTGTTAGTTTTAACAAATTTGAGAAATAATTTAATGAGATATTAATTTACTACATTTTGAAGCTAATGACTTTCCTTATGTTGCTGTTACAGCAGTGAAAACAATGTTCTGTTTTGGGACAGTTTCATCTCAGGTTATAAAAAAACAACAACTTGTTTGCCAAAATAAATATTTCCAAAAAGAATGAAAAAACTCTAAATTCTTATATGACTCTGTGGAATATTTTTGCAATTCTATCTTTTCCCAGCTCAGTTCCAGGCAGTGAGATACGGCCTAGTTAAAGCGAAGCAGCTGCTTCAGCAGCCCTTCCACTGCAGCACAAAGACAGATTCTGCCACAGCAGCCCGCTGAGCTGATTTATTCCTGTGCGTCCTCCGATGCTTATTTCGCTTTACAAAGTTGCAGGTTAGTTTGACAGCTATAACACGTTACATCCATATACAGATGATGGAGGAGAATTAAGTCATGTCACACAAATGGAGGTGAAAAAGATTGTGCATGCAGATTAAGTTATTCTAGAGAAAATGCCAGCCATGCTGGTTACAGTGCTCTGGGAACGCTTTAATTTAAGGATTTCTGTTTGTGCCGTGTTACTTGGGAAGGGAAAATTAGCCTCATCAATTAGATAACACATTTAATTTAACATGTGACCTGTTTCGTTCATTTGAACTGTGCTTAAAGCACAAGCCTTTTGACTAATTGCTTGTTAAAAACAGCTAAATCTCAAACAGATTCAGCTGTTTTTCCTGCCCTCTAATCAGGGAGAACCAACACCATACAGGCTGATTGTTTTGATTCTTAAAGACAAATCCTCATTAGCAATCCAAACTGTAAGCTAAAACCAAAGTTATTTCCTACATTGACATGGAAAGCTGTGTTGGTCATAAGTCTGGAAGGAAATATGCTTTTCTCTCTCTTTCCAGGTAAAATAATAAAAATCAGACTGCATCTCCAAGCATGAGCTTTGTGGACTTCCCAGACGGTTTCAGACCCACAGCACTGCATCTTTCCAATCCCTTTAAATAACTGGAAAAAATAAATGGTAAAATGAAACCTTCAGGTTTTTGGATGTTGGATTTCTTTTGCCTGCGTATGAAACATCACCACAGTGCAGCAGAGGCTCATGGATTTTTTTTTTTAAAACCAGATGTTTGGTTTTATAAACAATAATAATTCACAAGTTTAAGGTCAGTGGAACTGTAATTACACCATCTGATGGCAGAAAGAGGAAGCTACCAAAAACTGACACCAGGTTCAGTTCCTTAAAGGCAGGTGGATTAAGACACGCCTCCAAAAAGAGAAAACAAAATGCAGTGTAGGGAGTTCTGGGTAAATACAACCAAAACAAACGTGAGACTCTGGTGCTAGTGAAAGAAATCATCCAACCACTAAAATCTGACACTACTCCATTTTTGTTTACATTTTGCAAAGAAGGAAGTTCTCTTCTTTGGGTTTTTTTTTTGCATCATTTCCTTCAGTGGTTCTCGGTGCAGCACCACCACAGGAGAGGAGGGGAACTGTTTTTTTAAAGGGTTTAGTGCAGTGAGACAGAGAACCGCATCACCTAAAAATGTAACAAATAGTGTAACTTTGGTCTCCAATCAAATCGAGTCTAGCGCACAATCAGGTGTGAAAAGACCCTAATATCTCCAAGTTTCTCAAAACTGTTGCATCCTAGATGAACTGGTAATCAAATTTTAAATGGTAAAGTAACAGATTTGCAAAATTCTTTAGCGTTATCAGAGTAAAAAAGGTTGAACAAAAATAAAAATTACTTATAGGATTTTTAATTTGTGAATAGCAAAACTCTGGAAAACATCTTTTCTTTTCACTCCACTTCACAGTTTTGCACAACTGTGTGTTGCCCCATTATCTAAATGTCAAATAAGTCAAAGTTTGTAGTTGCAACATAAAAAATGGCTTCAAAGAGTTTAAAGGGTAAAACAGTTTAGCAAAGCCCTGTCAGTCCAAGGATTGATGGGCGAATCTTTAGAAATTTCCTCTTCCTTTATGGATCCTGAAAAAGTACAGGACCACACACAGAAACCTCTGAGATTTACAACACATCAGGAATATTGGTAACATTTCTCTTCTGCAGCTCAGAGTTATGATGCAGCGTAAATTAAAGCAGCGGAGCTCAGTCCGAGTGACAACACTTTTCCGCTGATAAGTGATCCGAAGATGGCGGGTTGTGAATCTTGACTGATAAATACCTCTGGATTTATCAATCGTTCCCAGCTGTCCTGGCTCAGACCTGGTTTATGTGAAGCTGCACTGGAGACCATGCTTTATTTTCCTTTACAACAAAAAGATGGCGTGCCTTTAAAAACACAAACCATAAAGCGTCTGGAAACAGCTGTCCAGGCCCGATTTTTCTGCTCAACATGTAATTTAGGTGGTTCTGATTCACTGTGTGTTTAACATGTGCCGCTGAACTCTTGTTTTGTCATGATTGCTTTCACCATTTAGAGCCTGTCAGATGCGCCTGTGGGTGATGGAAGAGCAGAGAGTGGAAAAAATCTGATTTCTGGGTCTCATTTTGCTTCGACTGAAATGTTTGGACCCAGGCCCGCCGCCCGTGTCCTGAGCTCCGTGGCAGAATTCCCCTCCTGCTCCTTCACACTCTTTGAAGTGCAATTAGTGTTGATGAAGATCCAATGCCAGCTGTGTAACTGACAATCAAAGCGGAGCAAAGTCAATTTTGGTTTAATTGGTAAAAAATGAACTGTGGAAGCGGCTTCTCCGGGGCGTGCCGCCTTTTTAAACGGTGACATTTCTTCCTTTTCGACAAAAGCCTGCGTGCTTTAATTGACCGCAGGACGGTCCCTGTCACAAGCATTCAGGGTCACCGCTGTTCACTCCCCGTATGCATTTACACGCTGAATACAAAGAAAGCGGCTCCCTTCCTAAAATTTGGACAAGAGCACCGCTGTTTGACTTACAGTTGATATTACTGAGCACAGGTGATCACACTGGCTTTTAACCCCCTGAAACTGTAATATGGCTAAATTAGAACCTTATGCGACCAGATCCAGACTCCCTAAATAGCCCGACTGCCTAATCAGATTAGAAGGTTTATTACGAGTTGAACATCTGTTCTTTGTAATATCGCTCATTATTAAGCTCCGCTGTGTCGCTTATGAACAGACCGTAAGCCATTCTTGCAGCTTGTTTTTCTTAGCATGGAACATAAAGTGCTGTGAAAATGTGTTTGCTCCTCACACAATTCTCTTTTCTCTTTTCTTTTTGTTTTTAAATAATTTAGATTTGCAAGAATAGCAGTTATTTATTGCCTCTCTGTGAAAATATAACCCCTCCCCTTGTTATTAAATCAATTGTGATTATCCGTATTTTGATTCTTCAATGCAATAGAAGTTGACTGTATGAAATAGGCTGAAAGATCTACAAAGTCAAAGTCTCATACCACGATACATAGAAAACAATAAATAGATTTGAAACCAAATGCTGAACCGGATTGGGTTCCACATCTATTTCGACCGTCTGAGTGAATCAAACAGCAATCAGGTTTGCAGCGCAATAACTTCCTGTCATAGTGCGAGGTTAGTTCAGAGAACAACTTCCCCTCATTAGTGGATTAACCCAGGATGTCTTTGTCTGTGAAAATGAGTTTTTGTTTCATTTAAGTGTGAAAAAAAGGTTTAAAGTTTAATACTTGTACATAGCTCTGATTGGTTGTCAAACATAAAAAAATAACATTTTCCTGCCAATGTGCCTCTCCGTCGCCGTCTCATATGCAGTTTGCAGAAAAATGAGTGCAATAGTTCGCTCTTTTTTTTTACGAATTGCGAGAGGCAGACCACTTTCCTTTGGTGCCTGGCGAGATGGCCGGTCCCTCAGAGCTTATCATCACTGATGTATACAATTCAGTGTAATTTAATGAATCTCATTTTTTCCCCTCTGCCTGCTGGTGAAGCTGAAGTGCATCGTGTTCGAGCCAATCTCACCAACGAGCTTGTTTGCTCCTTCTGAAGATGAGGTGGCGAAAATATTTCCTTTTCTCTCAAACAGTTAATAGTCTCTTTGTTTCAGCTTGCTGGGAAGTGATGGATTGGGTTAATGTTATTAGTGCACATGAAAAAACGAATTAATTATATAAAACATTCTTGGAAGCCACATTGGCTGTCTTTGTCACATGGAAGCAATAAAAGTGCAATGAAAAACTATCAATACAAATTAACTTTTCTAAAAGATAATACAATAGAACTATACATTTGATGATATATAAAATGTCCTAAAAAAAAGATTTTTTGTACATTTGATCGTTCGATAAAATGTAGCGAATAATTTTTTGTTGGAAGGATAATTTTGCAGTTTTTCGCATTTTATTTTTACAAATAAATTCCAAAAAGTGTTGTATGGGCTTGAGCTCAGCAGATCTTGTGCTGCATTCAGTTGTACTCAGAATTGTGAAGTTCCGTCTTCCGCGGAACGCCCTCGAATGTGAGATTTCCCAACAGGGATCAACTCCGACCACCCCGCTAACACTTGGAAGGCCAACGTCACATTTCAATATGGCCGCTCCACCCATCAATGGTAGTAAGAAATTATGGAAACATGTTTATTTTACAATACAAATATGTAAAAGTGAATCTAAAATCAAAATTACATTCAATGCCAACCACTCTAAGCTGAATTGGTGCTTGCTTATGGAAAGTAAAAGTTTAAAATAATGTTTGTAAAAGTTATGGCAAACAATATCTGTGCACTGAGCTTGAGCAAGCTTGCAAACAAAAGTTAGCATTAGCTAGTATTCTCTACCGTCACACTGTCTCACATTCTTATTTGTGAAAACCATTTATTACGTTTCCTCTGATTCATAATTTTTTTACTGCTTTACACTACAAAATGTTAGATTCAACGCTGTGAATACTTCTTAGCCTCTAAGTGTTCACTAAACATTACCTTGTTCCAACTTATTGGCAAAGAAACAAATAATGTTAAGTTTGTATTGGTACATTGCTGATTACCTCCAAACAAAACACGTATTTGCAGTAATGACATTTTTCCTCTGTGTTTCTGTTAGGCTCATTATTGCACACTGATACTTATAAAAGGACTAACAGCTGAGATTATCAGAGTAAATCAGAAAGCTTCTTAGCCCGCAGGACTTCTCGGTGTGTGTGCATGCGTGCGTGTGTAACCGTTTGCGCTGCAAAGACTCGTGGTATGAGCTCAGCAGGGCGAATCTAAATGAGTTCAGTCATTCTGTGGCATTGTTCTATTAATTCATCTCCAACTGATCGATGTCATCTCATGGCAGATCACAGGCCACAAGCTGCTGTGTTTACATTTTGTTAAACTAAGAGGTCTCCTCTTGGTTTGCTTCAGCGAAATAATGACTGCAACCCTACAAATGGCTTCACTCGTCCTGCATTTCTTTTTTTGATGTCACAGTAGCTTTAATGGAGGCAACTCTTAAAATACATAATTATACCTCCATATATTTTAATTAGACGTCAAGATAATGTGCTTCTAGGTAGCTAAGGACTTTTTCTAGTATAGATTATGCTCCAGCTAAGTAGCCTTGAGGCAAAGGTTTATTTTTCTGCTTTTATTGGAATTAAAAGGAACCTAAATGCTGATCATCAGTACTCTGATGAATCGTTCATTGCCAATAGTGTGCAAAACTTTGTCAATATTTTGCTAATGTCAAAAAAACATAATTGTGCAAATGCGGTGTTTCGATTAAATTATAAAATCCCATATGAATGTTTGCTCACTACTACTTCCTGTTGCTTTCTTCTTCGTGGTTTGCTGCTGTGGCAACATCCTGTTGATCATGTGACCTGCGTGATGAAAAAGTGTTTCCATTGCAGTTTAGACAAAAACGGCCAAAAAACCACTTCACCTTAGCGCCACAACTTTTTAATCAAAAAGATTTTTTTCAACATTGATCTGTTTCCATTAACTGAATTTATTATAGAAATGTCAAATTGTGCAATTTTATGGTTAATGGAAACACAGCTGGTGTGACCACCTCTATAAAAGGAATGGAGGAAACTCCTGATCTCTTAGATGTTGTGAAATAAATATTTAGAAGTCGTGGAAGACATTCTACAGTATAGTTTATCTTTGGTTTCCTTTATGTGATATATTATACCCATAAAAAAGAATTATACTCAAATAACATTTAATTCCAAAAATTCTCCAAAAGGAAATCGTGTCCTTGTAACTCATATCGAAGCATCTTCATAAAGTTTCATGCTGACGCTGTGAAATCTTCAGTAGCCACAATATAATTTGGGCAAACCGAATTAGGTAGGAAAGATTTCAACCCTGATTTATAAAAATACATAATTTAAAAATGGCATTTTCCCGACTGGGAGAACAGTACAAAGGATAACAGCAAGTGTCAGCATCCTTTATGGAACTGTACCTTTGATTCAGTGTTGCTCTTGTCTTATTTTAACATAATCTCAACTTTAAACTTTGTGCTTTCATTCACTTGTCAAATTGCCATTGATACAAATAAGTTTTACTTCTATGGATCTGGCAAATTTAAAAACATATTTCTTATAGCGTAAACAAGGATCTGCACCAGAATTGGACAATTTCTGTCTTTCTGGTAAATTGTTCATAATATTTGGTTTTACAGTGTTTAACTACAGCAGCAGGGTGAGTTGAACTGGGTGTTTTTACTGATCTTTTTAAGTTGCTTTCAGACATTGAGTTAACTTTTACTGTTGGCATAGGAAGCACGTGGCATCGATCAGCTTTTGTTCTACCTTTTTGTTCCACTGCAAAATGATGCATGACTTTATGTTGGTCTGGCACAGGAAACCTCAGTACAACAAACTGCAGTTTGTGATTTTAATGTGACAAAAATGCAACAAATGTCTAAAACTGAGAACTATTGTCAGACATTTTATTAAACAAACTGCTGCAGCTCTTTATAGGACATATCTGTGAACTACGTTGCATCACTGTAGTTCTTTTTTTTCCCCTTTGAAAAGAAATCAGAGTTTCAGCCTTATTGCCTTGTTTTACCAGTGAGGGGTCTGATCACAGGTCCCCAAGTCCACTCACACAACGAATGCAGCTAATAACCAGAGAAGAAAATAAATTGGATGCAACGTTTTTTTCCATTAGAGTCATTGCGAGAATTGCCCTTTAATTCGTATTGCTATTTCTGAAGTACTGCAATATCACGCCATTACATACATTGCGAGAGTTGAGTCCCTCCTATTTGATGGCTGGACCCTTTGAGAGCTTATCATCACTGATGTATAAAATTCAGTGTAATTTAATGAAAGTCATTTTTTCTTCCCACTGTGCAGCACAGAGCTGAAGTGCAATATTTTCAACCTAATCTCAGAGTTGTGTTCTTCTACAGCAGCCTGATTGTTCTGAGGGTGAGGCGTCTACTCAACAGGAAACAAAACACACTTCTGCCGCTAATCGCCTGGAACCTCTCTGCGCCTGTCTTTTGATTTACAGAGGTCGACTTTACAGAACTGCTTCTCAACAGTAAAGACGAGTAAATGAATATTGTAGTACATTAATTAGGAAAAAGTAAATAAAGAGAAGCATTCAAATGCCGCACAGCAATTCTGACTGAATGGTGCTTGAGAAACATTTCAGCTCAGCTTACCGTTTGTTTTCAACCGGTTTTGTTTTCCTGTTGTTCACTAACACCATTTAGACAGGATTTAGAAAAAAAAATGCCAACAGAACATTTTTCTTTGTCTATTTGCTCTCAACACTATGACATGCTCAGCTTACAATGTCGGAAGCACTCAAGGTTTGCTACAGGTTTCTCTTTCTCTACTTATTCTTTTTTTGTGTGTAAATCGACGTACAGCTTACGTCATACTTGTGTTACATTATGGATCTGCCTTGTGGTTTTATCGTGTGTGAAGATACTTCAGATTGAAGATACTGTGAAAATGCTTTTCTTTGGCAGCTCAACAGCTCAAATAATATGACCTATGACCCCAAATCTTAGAGGAGTTTGGAACTCTTCTTCATGGATGAAAAGCAGGATCAAAGAGCAGAGCGAGACAGAGGAAGTTCAAACATCTTTTCCAGCGATCATAATGAGGAAGGATCATATTCCTGACTCCAAAATCTCTCTGCCTGGCTTTCCAACCATACAGCCACACAGATTTAAATAGGAGCAGCAAAATCAAATGAGGAGGATTAGCATTGCTTGGCAACAACTGATGTCATCCAGGACATGTTACTGTGAAGTATCGTCTCTGCTGCCCCGATATCAAGCTGTTAGCATGTCATGCAGTCAGGAGGCTGTCGCACAAACTGCACTTCCATCACAAAACTTTGTCAAAATTCCACTAATGTAACAAAATAAAAAAAAATTGCTTTGTTCCCACATGAAGTAATTAAAAAAACATGCTGCACCATCATCCTCCTACCACTTCCTGTCGTCTTCTTCATCTTTTCTGCCAATAGCAACATGTGTGTTCGTGTGTTCAACAACTGTTGAACACACGATTCGTACGATGCAGAAAAACTATTTCCATTGCAGTTTTGCCGATTTCAAAACAACCAAAAAAAAAACACCTCATCGTCGTCCAAACATCAGCTGAATTGAACAAAGAGACACCCTTCATCCAATCATTTGCTTTAAGGAATATAAAGGGAAACCCCCAAAAAATTCTTGTAGTCTTTGGGGGCCTGAATTCAAAATCCTGATACACTTTCCAGAGTTCTCTTTATTCAAGAAATAAAAAAATATAATTTTTATCCACTATTGTGTCTGATGTTAGGATGGTCTATTAAAGGAAATCCCCCCAAGAATGCATTCAAGCATGTGGCTTTAACATGGCTAAATGAGAAAAAGCTTCAGGAGTTTGAACATTTTTGCGGTTTAACTCAGAACCCGAAGAACCATTGAATGCAGCTCTCCAGCGGTCATGGCCGAGTGAGGAAGGCTTTGTGTTCTGGACCACCTCACCATCAGCTCACAGCCATTTGCAGCTCTTTAAATCTTGAGTGAAAAATGAGAGAATTAGAGTCCAATTTTGCCAATAAGGCCCTGACCAGGTTGGCGCAGCACAGCAGATGATTTTTATCATTTTTCTCCTGGTAGGGCAACTGAAATCTGAGAGAAGGTCTGCACTGATTGGGTCTGAACCCTGAAGAACTGAAAGAAAACAGGCTTTTTATCCCACTACAGTTGCATCATATCAGCAATCCTCTAGCTTGACACTTCATCTGACTGAGAACCAGTTATTACTACTCTCTTTTGTGCAGCAAGAATTATTTTAATCTCTTAGTGGACAAGAACAAAGACGGCACCGAGTTGAGACTCAGACGTGTCTGTGTGAGTTGCTGTGGTTGTCTTTGTCCCCTGCTGCTGATGAGACTCGCGCTCCAGCAGCCTGCGGTTCTGAAGCTTAGCTGGGGTCTTATTGGAGAACACATCTTTGATGTGACGCTGCGCCCGAGCTCAAGTGCCATCCATGCTGCCGAGCAACAGATGCCAATGTTTAGGAACACAGCAGGGGAGCAGGAGGGAGAGCGAAGATAAAGCAGCCGTACCGAGTGAGAACTCCTTAATTCCTCTCTGAAGATATCAAATTGAAAAAGACTCAGAAGCGAGTCAAAAATAAAAAAAATTTAAAAATAATTTGCTCCAAGAAAAGCTTTGTTGGGACTGACATCTTGGGTTTTAATGCACAGGAAGCAACTTGTAGGTCACGTGGATTTCAAGCTTTTTATTCAATCCCTGATGCGGACACCTCTGATGCTGCTCTCTGAAATTCAAGTAGAAACTCAATGTGTAGAAATGCAAACAAAAATAAACAATTACAAACTCTGATGTTGTAAAAAGGAAAAAATATGTAATTTTCTCAGCAGCTAACCTGCTTTAAGTTTTATTTCAGAATAGATGTTTAGTTCTTGTAACTACGCTCTAGTTAAATAAAAATGAAACACAAGAAAGTTTCAATATTCTTTCAGTTCATCCAATGTTTCTATGTCCATTAAACATAATAAAGAATATTTCAAGTTATTGATTTTATATCTAGGTCATGTTTAAGCTACATGTAACTTCACACTTTTAAATTTTACAATATTGTTATATTTATGTATATTTATATTTAAAAACTAAATGAAGTCTTTTCAGACAATAAACAAACAAGAAAATGAAACAAGAGTTTGAGGTAAAAATGTGTATTTGTGAACTCAGTGGATGCACAATCTTTGATTTTTTTGTTTTGTTCATCGGTCATAAAATCTGCACACCTCTTCAGTGACAAGTCTCTGAGTATTTCAGCTTGTGGAAAGAGATTTGTCTTTTCATATTGTTTTGTACAAAAATCCATGATGTTTTATGCAGGGAGTACAATTACAGTTTACCCAGTTCAAATCAATTTTTGATTTTCAGTAAAGCTATGAATTTATATTGCATGATTAAGTCAGTTATCTTCAAATTATGTAATGTAATTCACTACAGATTGATTGTCAGTTTATATATATTTTTTGCATGAAAATAATTTCACTTACATGATTAATGACTTATTTAATTTAATTTAATGAATTAAGCAATCGGTTTCCAGTTACTGTCACAGTTGATATCTGCCTTCTAGTCCAGGAAAACTGCATTAGAATTGACAAATGCAGAGGGAGAGAAAACAAACACAGTCGACTAATTGTCATCCTCCTTTGTTCTCACTTCCATCTCAAGTTTAGAAAGCTGTTGCACTGTTTCTGAGTGAATATAATTATGTCTTTTGTTGTTATGTGAGAGGACAAAAAAACATCTCTGCTAGAAAACAGTTATGGCCAATGTTCATGACAAAGAGCAATCACGTCTTTGTGCTTACGGAGCTGCGCTGGGCACTGAGCCGTGCAGAGGGACAAACACCTGGTTAAAGGAAGCAGAGGTGACGGCGGGAAGCATCAAGGAAGCAACAATCTGAAAGACACGCGAAGCATGTTGTGCTGCATGTCGCAGCTGCAGACGGTGTGTCGGTTCAGCGGGGGCAGAGATGAATGAAGTCGTGGCTCTGCTGCTCGCAGACGAAGAAACAAAAGCTGGAAGAAGAAAGGAAAGGTTCTGTTTTTCCCCAGCAAGAACTTTGTTGTCACTTCGGCTTTCACAGCAGCATCCAGAGAAAGCAGAAACAGTCGAGCAGAATGCCAAACAAACTGCAAGTTTCACAAGCATTTTTGTACTTATTTTGTTTCTTACATTAATGGGAATTTCTAGGATTTGTATTTCACTCAATATGATTGCAATGAACACCAACACAATTGGATTACGTTGTTCATCGGTCTATACAGTTTGGTCTCATGTTGAGAGTCGTTGAGCGAGAGAGGAGGAGCACTGTGGCAAGGCGATGTAAACAACCGCCCTCCACTGAGAAAAGAGAAGGGCCGATCCGAACAAGGATGTTAATGTTAGTACAGTATTTTGGACTGACACAGACTGAACGACTTCCTTCACCTCCTCCGCTGCCGTTGCTAAAACTACAAACAGACTACAATTCCAAAACAGCGCAGAAAACTGACATCATCAGTCACAAATTCTTCTGGTCTCCGATTGCCCCAGCAGAAAATCTAGCGGAGGGAGTCCAAGCAAAGCCCAGACTGTGGAATGGCCAGGCTACCAATTAATTAGTTGGTAGAGCTAGTGCCTTGCAGCATGGAGGTCCTGGGTTTGATTCCTCAGCTCATTCTCCATGAAGTCTGTCATTCTCCCCATGCGTGTGTAGGTTCTCTCCCAGTATTCCAGTTTCCTCCCACAGTCCAGAATCATGACTGATTGGTTAGTAACTTTGTGTAAAGTGTCTTTATGAATGAGTGTGTGTGTTTTTGTTTGTTGTATGTGCTTCTGTGATGGACTGTGTATGAGATACACTTTGGAAAGACCTTTCCAGGGTGTACCATGCCTTTTGCCCAATGACCGCTGGAGACAGGCACCACCACAGCAACCGTGTAAGGTAAGTGGGGATAGGCAATGGATAGATGGGTATTAAACCTTTCATTCGGATTATGATTAGGTAAATTTAATATGCACTAATTAGATATAGTATGTGCACATGTATACAGATGGACACATCAGCATCAAATCCCCCTGGACCAGTGAAGTTATTGATGCTGCATTGAGTTGCAGTGAGAAGAAAATAAAATGTTTTTATTGTCTTCTCATTTTTCATCTGGAGAGTGTTGTCATGTAAACAGAGTGTGTATTGTATTTTATTCTTTCCAGCCTCTTCTCGCCGAATAACATTTGCATTGTTATTCTAACAGCAACAGCAAAATTTACTACAGGAACCAGCAAAGTCAATCTGGCCACTTGTGGAGCACAATGCGGACAATCATTCATAGCTATCATATGCGACCGAACAAATTGCATTTGCCTGTATAGTCTGAGCATGTCTCCTTTCACAGAGCAGAGACTCCCAGCGCTCCTCCTGTTCCATTCAAACTAAGAAGGAAAGAAAGGCAGCACAGTAAAGCCGGGCTCCCGGCGGGGCCCTTAGACTGTAAACGTTTTCACACTGCGTCGACAGAAGTACTGGAGTGCAGCAAAAGCGTGACATGCATTCTCACACAGTTGCACCGCGTTTCAGCACAATCAATGATATGTGGTGGTCAGGTGAACAGGTCCTTAACCTTCACACCGGTGGAAGATGAATGGTGTCACGGCAAAGGGGGAAAGGTTTCTATTCAGCGAGCGATCGCAGGTGGCAAATGGCGCAAGACAGAAAGCGCTTGTCTTTTACATCACAGATCACCTTTTTTCAGATTGAGGAGAATATATTTTGAGAAACAGACGACTAAACGTAATTCAAAATCCGCTTTAATTAACTGTCAGACTGAGGCATCTTTGTCTTTGCAGGTAAATACAGAAGTAACTTGGGATAATTAGGTGGATGCTGCCATCTGTTAATGTAAAACTTCCAATTAGTGGCATTAAATGCAGAGACAGAAGCCCTGATAGCACAAGTGGGTCTGTAAATCCTGTCTAAAAAAATAAAAGATAAAAAAAAAACATTTCACTCAGACATTTTACCAAAAATAAAACAAATAAAAAAACCCATTTGATTCAATGTAACTTTGAAGACAATACATTATGGATTTTTCAACTTCTAAGTATTTATATTTCAATTTAGATTACTCTCATACATGTAGTTAATACATTTGCTGTAGTGGTCAGTGATTATATTTTCATTGCAAACAAGCTTCATAAATTTCCTCTGTCTGTTATACATAAAAAGGCCACATGAGCTGGGTTACAATTCATATTCTATTAAAATACCTTTCAAGTATTCTTTAGTAAAGGTGAGGTGTTAATGGCTCTATTTAGTTTCTTATTAATTTCTGGTGCTTGTGTATTCATACATAAAAAATAACATTTTCAGCAACAAACAACCTTTGAATAATTTCTTTTATAAATGTAGAGATGGAAAAAAATATGAAGTTTTTTTTTTCTTTCAAGGACAGGAATAAAAATAACTGTCAATATTTTATTGTTTATTACTGCTAATGGAAATTTGAGAAAAAAACAAAACAAAACTATAAGCCTCAAATAAACCACAACATTATCTTTATATTGATTTCAGTAGTGTAAGGTTATTGCCATAAAGTCTTCAGAAGTTGTTTGAAAATGATATTACATTTGAAATTGCAGGATAACTGATAACAGCTGAAGCTGAATCTCCACTTAAAGTCTCTACATGCAAGCTAGCATTTGTAATGTAGCAGAGCTAGCTGATGTAGGAACTTAGAGGAAATGTATTGTCCAGTGATTTTTGTCATGTAACAACGTTCGGGTGGATAATACTTAAATTGGATTTGCTATATAGTTTTATTTAATGGTTTTGTTAATGGCCTCGCTTTTAATATTGCTGGATAATAATCATTTTGATGAAGTTTGATTCAGCAGTGAGTGTTGCCGCCATTCAATGTAACAGGCTAGTTTTGCTGTTTTCTGTCTGGTGTTTCATCTAATAATTTTGCACATATAGTCACAGCTTCACTCACAGGAATGACAGCAGCAGTTGTTTGTTGCAATGTCACATATTTGACGTGATGCACACACTGCCAAAAATTGTTTTCTGCGTCCCTTACCAACTCAACTGTGGAACTAAAGACAACTCACACAACACACAAAATTAAATTAAACTGCGACCGCTGCGAGCTTTTTTTCTGTCCCCTCCACCAAATAAAATGGCATTCACCATCTGTTCCTCCAGGCTACTTTAAGACGGCACTTCAGAAATACTTCAAAGTGTGAAATTTAAATTATTAAACTTGCTCTAATCATTCATTTAGTTCCGAAGTCTGTTATTGTATGCCTGCTAATGTCTCATAAATGTGGCAGAGCTGAGGTGGCGTGGCTCACGTTGAGGCAGACATATAGAGAGAAATGGGCCCCTTTTCAATTCTGCTCAGAAGTTTTTAACATGAGCCCAGGGGGGGGATTTTATTAGAAACATCTTTTCTTTTAACGCAGTTTAGCACTGAAGAACAGAATTCATGAAAAAATACTGGAAAATTGAGGAGCAGCACAATAGCAGAGTGCTTTGCTCCAGACGCATTGTTTCTTCTATTCTTTTTTTTTTCTCTCCTGTCGCTATAATTTTTTTTATTCATTGTAGTGAAGAACATTACTACAATGTCTCAAGGTTGAAGCATTGCATATTGATTTCCCAAAAGAAACAAGAAAAATTAATTCCCTTTTTAATAATGAAACATTTCAAACTTCTGCTGTGTTTTTTTTTTCTATTTCATTTAAACCTGATAACAAAGCTCATCAAAATAATACAATATGGTGTTATGAGTTCTTTGATAAGCTTGAGTAGTCACTCCTTAAGCATGTACTTGTTGAAAGGATCAACATACTCTATAGTTATTCACCCTTAAAGGAAATTTTCTGTCTTTCCTCTGTTTGCTAATTCATGAAATTGATCCAAAGTATTTAATAATTAAGGAGTTTTCTGCTTGCAGGCGAACATATGGAGATTGAGAGTGTGAACGGCCACATTGCATGTAACGTCACGGTCCAAAACCATCGGGAATTAAGGTCAAATAGAACAGTAGGTGCCCATCATGGAATAAACAAAAAGATGCTGAATGTCTGGAAAGGAGGAAAATAAGGATAAGGAAAACTGCAAAGGAAACCAAAGGCAGAAAGACAACAAAATATCAGCAATGGATGATATTTTGATGTTGATTGTAGCGTAATACTGGTTTAGATATTCACTAGCTTGCTACAAACTGATTCACTAGTAGAGGTTTTTGATATTAAAAGCAGACTGCTTGACAAAACATGAATCATCAGGCTGAACGATTCCAACACGACGAAAATCACTGAAAGAATCTTAAATGATCATCTGAGCTTTGACACTGTGGTTATTCTGCTACTTTTCTAGCTTCATACAAAAGTGAGCTGTGCTGTAATTCTGATGCAAACCATGCAGGGTTTTTCTTCCTATTTTATGGATTAAATTAAGTTTTTCATAAAAAAAATTAGAATAGAAAAATGTGCTAAAGCTTATTTGAAGGAAATGCCTATGGTCTTAATGTAGTTTTAGCCATGTAACAAATTTCCTCTCCCAAGTCAGAATATCCATCCATCCATCTTTTGTTTGTTATTGTCATTTTCCAGGTCTCCCCGTGCCTTTCTGGCCTTTCCTTTGCCATTTAAACTTTTGAAAATTAGAAATTTCCAAAGTGGTTTTCTAGAGAATTTCTGAGATTAATCTCAAAATTATAATTTTTTTTTTCTACCAAATGTTTGACTTTTGATACTTTGAAATTTCCAAGTTCTTTCTTGAACATTTCTGAGATTAATCTCAAGTTTTTGGTGGAAGTTTATTCCTTTTTTTTCTATCTTTAATGGCTCTAGTATGCCGTCGTAGTCACTTGCATCCACCGCACAAAGTCTCGACGAAAATTATGCAGAGCTTCTTGGAAGCAGTGTGTTGCTTATTTTATGTTTCTTTGCTGTTTCAAAATAGTTTTAAAGTACATTTCGTTTGGAAAAAACAATAACCTATAGCCTAAGTCTAAACAGGAATGAAGGGGAATGCAGCTTTTTCTATCCAGTGGTAATAAACCACAGATGTCAATGTTTGTGGGAATTTTTTATGCTTTTTCTCCAAACTGTAGGACAAATTCTCTGAAAGCAATGCTGCTCTCCCCAAGGACCCTGTAGCAAACAATCTGTACATTTACAGGGAGACTGTTTGGGAACACAACCATCCACCACTATGGAGAAGCAGAGAAGCCTCCCTTGGATCCATAAGCATGTCAGTTTGCAATGAGCAGCCACAGCAGCAGGGAAATAAAGAGTGGCTGCCTCTGCAGCCACACTGAGCAGCTGGACAGGAAGACAGCCGCACTGTACTCCGCACAACCACATTATCTAAAACACACTGAGGCAAGAGCAGCTCGCTCTAATCCCTCCTTCTGAAGCTGATCATTTGTGGCAACATCTGTTTGGATTTCATCACGCTCAGAAATTAGACAGCTGGCAAAACAAGCGAAGATGCATCCCGTGTTTACGACCGAGCTCTGTCTCTGATCCGCCAAAAATCAGTCTGTGTCCGTCAGGATTATCTCCACTCTGAAAACACCTGACATGAAACTCACTGGTCGAAACGAATTCATTAGAATCACACATGGACACGCATACAGTCTGAGCGGTCATTGTTTGTTATTTCTAAGAGGTAAAACCAGAAAAGGTTAATTAGATCACCTCTCTAGTTGATACCATATATTTACATATAAATTATTTGCATAAAATTCATCTGTTCACCTTTTTTTGTACAGCATTTCTGAAATAGTCAAAAGAAAGTGCAGCTTGAGAAGCTGAAATGGAGATATGTGCTAATTGGCAGGAATTTGCAAAGCAGTCAATCCAGAAGCTTAATTTATTTTCCTTGCTGTTGATTGGATGTACAAGGAGCAGAGACAAGATTGTGAAAGTTAGCCTCTGCTGTAGTGCTAAGATGGTCTCCATTAATACTCCACAATGGGGTATTAATAGGTGTATTTGGTGTTGAACCATTAAAATGGGCATTTAAAAGTCTTTTTTCTAGTATGTGTGGATTTTAGATATTACAATGGTAATAGAAGCTGCAGTGGTTGAAGCTTCATGCGCTCCTTCCACCGTCTCTTATCTCTGTGTCAATTTAGAAAATGGACATTAGTCAGTGTGGTGACAGGTGGCGAACCCCCAAATTTATTGTCATCATGCTGAAGTTTCCACTGCTGCTGCTTGTATGCGACTGAAAATAAAAAAAATAAAAAATTCACATTAATCTCCGTCCTGTCTGACGCTGGGCCAAGTAAAAACCAGGTGGGAGTAATAAGGAACAAGAGTCACATAAAGTGATGAGCCAGCAGAGGACACATTAACGCTTATCGAAGTGACGACAAACACAATCTCTATTAGGAGGTGACTGTGATGAATGGAGTTGTTTAAGAGTTAAAACACCTCAGGGTGTTGATTAAAAGTAGGTAGAAGAACATGACTAAAAATAAGACGTTGGCGTTTTAGATTCGTTTTTTGTTGTTGTTGTGGGAGGAAACAGAAAATCACTACAGAAAAAAACATAGGTGGGATTTGAACCCAACATTGCTCCTGCTGCACTAGTGAACAACCCATGGAAGGAAAATTTTTATTTTATTTACATTTTTAGGTGTCCTTTCTTGCATAAAAATCTGAAGAATCTGTTTAGCAACTTTATTCCAACCCCAGAGTGAGATGTTAATAAATGCACTGTGTGTTACAGTTACAGTTTTGGGTGTTTTCCTCCAATCAAGAAACTGAAATTATTTTTAACAATAACTCCTTCTCAGTTAGACAGAATAAAAAGCATCTGTGAACTTGAATTTAAAACATTGCCAGAACCCAAATTAGATGTAGATATGGACTTTGACTAGGCCATTCCATCACCTGATTGTGGTTTCCATCAAAGCGCTGGCAGAATGTTTGCAAAGTGAACCTCCAACCAGGTTTTTTGAATGTTTTCCCACCTGAATCCTTTCAGTTTCCGACACTTTTCAAATGTTTACTTGTAAAAACTTTTTAAAACCATGTCTTATATATATTATATATTTTATGTTAGTCCACAGTACAAAATTGTGCCTGTTGCTGCAAGTTCAAAATTGTCAATATTTTTCCTACAGTCATTGCTCTTGGATTGTTTTAAGCTTGTTTGCAGCAAGTATAACGCAACTGGAAAATACTGAAACAACAGAAAAACACACTTCCTCACCCTTTAAAGCCCACAGGGATCTTCTCAAATCTTTTGTTTTCAAAATCTATCTGCACAGAAAAGCAGGGCCTAAAGCAGCACTGCTCAGCTTGGCTCCCCCCACAAAGCACTTCAGATTTCATCCAGATGCTTCCTCAGACCATCCAATAATACGAGCTAACCCCGTGTCATCACAAGCCACTTAGGCCCATGTAATTACATCGCCCTTCATAGACTATGATTCATGCTTCTTCCCATCATTCTCCTACAGGAAAATACGCACCAAGCCCAGTCATCCAAATGGGTTTAGTTTTAATCTACTCTGAAAGGCTTTGTTTTTCTGGTCTTCCTGTTTACTCTATGAGAGTTTTATGAATGTTTGCACGATGTCTCTACATTTATTAACGCCTTTAACTACTTCTTTGTGTTCTCCTGACTGGATTTTAGTATTTTATATTCAGATGTGGTAATAATCCATATCTTTTTTTCTTCTGCATAGAGTAAGACCACAACAGTACACATATTCATCTTTTATTGTTTCCCCGAGAATGTACTTGGTAGAGACATTGCTGCTGTAATCTCATCCCTAACAACACAAGCCTAACCAAGACACAGTAGTGGCAGCATGATGCTGTGGGTATCACGTTGAAGGATGGACAAAACAGAGAAAAACTTAAGAGTTTGAAAAGGGCCTCAGCCAGGACAGCAACCTTAAATATACAGCCAATGAAACGGTTTGGATTAAAGCATATCCATATGCATGAATGGCCTAGTCAAAGACCAGACCTCAATCTGGTCTGAAAGAGGCCATCTCTCCAGTTTTCATCTTTAGGTATTTCGCAGACAAAAGGGGCAAAATATTTTATTTTATACTTGCCAAGAGGGTAGAAATAAAAAAATTAAAAAAAATGTTTTTTTGTTAAGAAAAATGAGCAGAAAAACATCAAAGGGACAAAAGGTCTGCACATACTATATCTAATTAGTGCATATTACTCCATCTGGCAATGACACAGCAGAGAGTCTTATTTCTCTGTTAAACACCCTATCATCTGTTAACACAATGAAGAAAGGTTAAATCTTTTTAACTGAGTCACATAAATTAGAAATGTTGCCCAAAGAGTTGGAGAAAAAGTGAAAATTTGCTGAAAAGTTGAACTTTTAAAAATCATTTCAACAAAACGGTGGATTCCACCTCCTGTGTGTTTCCTGTTCTTTCGCCAATACATTTTTGTTTTGTACCGATTGTAGCGCCAGCCTCGAGCAGACCCCTAAAAAAAATTCCAACAACACCCAAGCAACAAGCACAATGTTTTCTAATTTTAATGAGTAATAATGAGGCAAAAACCTTTTTGCAAACTGGAATAAATAAAACACTGCATCCAACAACCTGCTAAATGGCTGAACGCTGAGCAGCAGCACCGCAATGGCTGTAATAAGCTCTAATTGACTGGTTTGTAAGATTGCCAACCTCCACATGATGAAAGGAAAATAAAAGGCTTTGATGTTCTTTTTTTTTTTTTGCAGCTATTTATTTTTACTTGAAGTCTGAGGTGAGAGTGGGAGTCACAGACATCACTCAGTAGCCAAGAATCTCCAATGAAATACCTCATCCAAGCCTCCATCTGATTCTAATGAGCCTTAGTAATAAAATATGATAAAATAGCCTCCCACTGAAAACCAGGATGCTCAGCCATTACCCAGCTTAAATGTTAAGAGTAAACAAAACACAAACAAACCTCTTTTTTTTCCATGAGCCAGTTTAAAGCTGAATTTGCTCAGCTTTGAATCCTAACTGGAAGATACCCAGAACAGATTCTTCCAACCAGTTTGGTTTCCCATGTTGTCATGTTACAACTTCAAACTTCACTGCATCTTAATGAGATTTTATGTAAAAAATAATTCTGAAGCGGAAGAAAAGGGATGCAAGAAAAACAGTTAACTCTTTAATTTGCCCTCTCTGTTTTTTTCCCCTTTGTGTCTGTCTTCTGAAAAATCAAAGAAAGTCAATCGGAGTTTCCGAAGGTTATGAAAGGTGAAAAAGTCTGAGTGGTTTGAAGACTTCTTAAAAAGTCACCCTTGCCTTCCTATTTGAGTGTGTATTGTTGTTGTCCTCGCGTTGAATGGAGGTGCGTATTCAGACTAAGCAGGGCGTGGCGTTCCCTGCCACATTCACTCAGACTTGTCTGTTCCATCACACAACGGTTTGAGACACCTGAATGAGACATTCACAATTCAGGCATCCTCTGGCAAAACCTTGGGCCCCGCTCTGATGTTCCCCTCTGCTGACAATGATGGATGCAGCCATCAAGGAGACTGACATGGTAAGCTAAATTATATTACATTCAAAGGCTTTTTTCAGTCCTTTTCAAGGCTAATGTTGTAATGAAATGAGGCACATGTCATGGGAATAGTGGCATCTCAGAGAAAGGAAGGTGACAACAGCTGGAGAGTACATTTAATCTTAAAAGTCAGTTTATCAAGGAGCTAATTCTGAAAATTTTTGCTAGTTATTAATAACGGGAATACATGAATGTGCTAATCACTGATGTTTTGTGTCCAATTTCCCATTCGATTTTTCAGCTCAGCCATTTTTTAAGCATTAGTAGTAACTGAATCTTCTGAGAACAGAAAACAGGGGTGCCTCTTTAGAGTTTCAGAATCCATAATTAATTGAATTTTCTCAGCTTAAACACAAATGGAGGTGGAGTAAAATGCGTCATGGGGATATCTAAATCTTCTCTGAATTCATAAACACCACCCAGTGATCCATGAAGCCGTGGACAATGGGCATTTAGGTTTGGTTGCCCTAAAAGATGAGGTGTCTTGTGGTGGAAAGACCCTTTGATTGCATTTTAAAGTACATAAATCCTCACTTGGCTTTGGATTTTGCTCAGATTATGTCAGTGATGTACTTTAGGTCCTGTTTTCTTTATGTATTATGAATGTCTGCCTGTTTGTTCCTGTTAGTTTCACCTTCTGCATCCTGTGGACACCAGGGCAGTCAGGTAACTATCACAGCTTCCCTTTTCCTTCTTCAGTACCAGACCTCTTTCTAGATATATTTCTCACGGCATTTTGATCTTTTGCTTTTCTTATCTTAATAGAATAAATCTTTTAAATACATTTTCCAATCTCCTAACTTCTTCTAGAAAAGGGTTTTGTGTCTGGGTTCTCCATCCTCTTTGTGATTTACAAAAAGCAAAGCTAAACATGTTATGCATAAAGGAAAATATTTAAAGTTTACATCTTGTTTACCTGCTCAAACTTCTCCTTTGCAGGACGGTTTGCCTTTTTTTTTTTTTTTACATCTAAAGCCACTTTGGCACCACCCTGTGGGTCAAGATAAATCAAACATTTCCACATATCCCACGAGAGAAGGAAACTGAATTAACCAGATGAATTATTAATGTCAGACACAGCCCTATTCTGTATGAAAATGTTACAGTATTTCTCTTGAACAGTCAGTTCCCTTTAGTTGGCTGAGGCTCATTTTGACCCTATTAGAGATAAATTAGCTGTCAGGTCGATTCCTCAACATCCTTCAGTCTACAAGTGCTTCCACTAAATGAGTGACTGTCCCGAGGAACTTTTATTTCTGAAGCAGCTGGTAGTAAATGCTTGGGAGCAAGGTGTTACACAGTTGGAATACATTAAAAAATACTGTTTGTCATACCCAATTAAGCAGGTTAATTCTAAAAGGAAGCGCTGTTGGCTCTATAACATCATTTCCTCTATCAAACACCAAGTCCTCTACATTCAGACAGGCACATCTGCAGTGTGTGGAGATTGACCGTACACAACAATTAGTGATGGTAACTCTGGTTGGTACCACAGACCACCCGGTGTGCATTGTAGTCGACACCATTCACATACTGCAAAAATTCTGCGTGTCTTTCATGTGTCATGAAGCCCAACGAGGTCAGCGGTCCTGGCAGAGCGAAGAGTTTTACTATTAACCCAGTAACGCTGTCCTTCCACGAGCCGCCGCTTGACCTTGTCGCATCGCCAAGGGAAGAGCTGACGCGCCGCTAAGCAACAACAGAACATGTTCTAACTGTGTGTGTGTGTGTAATGTCATGCTTCTGTCCACTTCATTATAACATAATTAATTCCTCCTCTCTGGCACAGTGTTGATCAGAGTGTCTTGCCCCTCACCATAATCCCAACGGCACCTTTGATGTCAACATGAAAATGTTAAGGGTCTACACCTAGGTGGCTAATTCAGACAATTAGCCACCTGGGGAGTGGCGGGGTTTGACAGGGATATTGCTGATCGTGTTCAAAGAGCATTTGGGACCGAGTTCAGTAAGATAAAAACCTGGAGACAACTGTTTTTCTTTTGATTAACTCGTCATCTTATCTTTTTGTGTCATTTCCGTTCTTCCAGCCTGATTTGTTTTCACCTCAAAATTTCTCTGTGCAATTTCTTGCTTCCCTACACAGTGCTGTGAAAAGGGCTACAGGTTTCTTATCACTTTGCTTCTTTTGTCATACTGAAATGTGGCATACAAAATAAGATACAGTACCACACAAAGAATACAAGAATAGATAGAAAAATCTGAGTACAAATCAGTTATTATTACTGAATTGGTTAAAAAGCAGAGGTTAAATACAGCTAACCATTTTTAAACACAATCATGTTCTGAAGTTTATACCATCCTTTTGGGAGCTCTAGGACAAGAGATCATTAATGTAACAAATCACTATGTACTAATCACTAAGGAGATACAATCCAGATTTGTTTAAGCTGTTCTAATACAGTGTACTTTGCCACCAAGCCTGTATTGTCTCTCTGTATTGGTTTCATTTCTCCTGGCCGGAGCCACCTTACCCGCCTCTCTTGTTTCGACTCCTTTGAGTTCTTTGCTCAGCCAGAAGGACAGGATGGAAAGTCCACAGTCTGACTCCTCTTTTCATTTGACAGCAGTACAACTGAACATTCATTACTTTAGGGTCACGTGAGGGAATTAATACCCTTATTACTCATATTGGACATGCATAAAATAGAGGCCTGACCTTCTTTTAGCATGCCTTGAGCAATAGATGGAGTGTCCATTAATTAAATTTCATGGATCCTGAATGCATTCACTGCAGCCTTTCTGTAAATGTTACTAAAGATCTTCAGTTAGTAAGTAATAACGTTGACTTTTCATTTTGTTTTGTTTTTTTCCACTGCGGTTTATTTAGCAGCATCATAATGGCGCATATAATGAATAACGACAGGAGATCATTTGAAAAAAAGATCTGAATCATGTAAATGTAACCTTTACAATATTAGTACTGTTATTTTAATCATACATTATATTAAAAAAAATAATTTATCCATAAAGCCATGAAGTATGTTGATGGAGAATGAGCTTCTTGGGAACCAGGGATAAAACAGAGAGGTTATTTAAGGATATTTTGCTTTCTATACACCATTTGTTCTCCCCTCTCCCTCCTTCTGCCTGAAAGATGTTATGGTTACTTCACTCAGCTGCTCTCCCCTCTTGCAGCAGAGGTTATATTTTATCCACAAGAGAGCCATTATTTAGCATCTCCATCTCTGCTGTCCTCCTCCCTGCAGCTCCAGAGACTCGCTGCCATTCTCCTTTGTCATTCTAATCTTTTCTTCTGGCGTTACTACTTTGTTTTGACCTCCGACCTTGCAGGATGTCTGTGCGTCTGCCTGTATGGGAAGACACGCAAGCAAAATTTACATTCATGTTGATCTGGTAATGGCAAAAAGAAGGTGATAAGAGAGGGGAGATTTGTGTACACAGACTCGCGTTTTTACGAGGCGTGTGAACTTTAACGCATTAACGCATGCAGTTAACCTGGTTCAGAGCAGCGCAGGAAGCGGCAAACAATATCGAAAGGTTTTCTTCATTTTTCTTGTGTTGCGTCGCTACCCCACATGCACATCCATGTGTATGAGCTCCAAATTTTACGAATTTCGGCAGTTGCTTGGCTGCAGGACTGGCGCAGCAGTCCAAGTCAAACTGCTGTGCTCACCATTCTGTGGCAAATTTCACTTTAAAAAAACACACCCTGATGGAAGCTTGTATATAACCAAAGTAGAGTATAGATAATTAATAGTTATGTATACATATTACAATTATAAATTTTCCTTCCACCAAAGCACAAGCAGCTCATATTTTATATTTTTAAGTTAAGATTTAAAACAAAATGACTTCATTTAAATTTTCCACCTGGAAAAAACCTGGAAAACCTGGAAAACTGAGAGTTTTCAGACATGTTAGGTTTGAGACAAAACCAATACTTTCTTAGACAGTTTTTGGAAAAGTTCATATTTCTGTTTGAATAATGCATAATGATTAATTGTGATTAATATTTAACATTTTAATTAATTGACAGCACTGGTTTTTTCATATACAAACGATGGTGATATTACATAATTCCTTCATCAAAACAGATGACAGATCAATCTTTGGAAAACATCTGTTTGGACAGATGTTACAGAGATTTGTATTGTTTTGGGTCATTACACCTCCTTCTCTTTAAAGTTGAATTACTTTACCTTGGGGATAACCATTTAATTTATGAAACACAATCGAATTTAGACATTCTGATTCATTTTCATCAAGTAAAAAAAATCTTAATAAATCCCCAAATCTCATTTTTAATGGATTTGAGCTGCACATTATTTTATATCTCAACAGATTTCCCTTGATCATGGCTCTGGTGACGATTTTTGCCAGTGAACTTCTTTCAAATTATGACCCCATATCTACATAAAATTAAAGAACTACCTCCTGCAGGTAGATATTATTTAATGGAGTCACATAACCATATTGTTTTACTACAGACAATAAAGAGCTCAAGAAAAAAATTATTTAAATCATTGGTTCAAAATTTCCCAAGGTGGGTAGAAAATGAATGAAATGTTCTGGAACTTGGCTCCATTTTGTTTTCATTTTTTTAGGCAAAACGGCTGAACTTTCAAGTTTAATTTCTTCAAAATTTTGCATGCAATCTTTAAAACATATTTTTCCATATAGAAACACAATTTGGTAAAGAGGAATTTTAAAAATCTATCAATAAACCAGGTGAATCTCTGGTACTGCATTCCTAGCACACCGTTGAGGAGGCAGTATGAGCATAAACCTGTGTCCACCTCAGTGCTTTGCAGATTATCGCTTTAAAACAGGTTACAGTGTGTGATGACACAAGCTGTCAGCTGACACCCAGAACCTCCGTCTGACCACTGCCATCAGATATAATTGCCATCAATATTTCACAGAAAACAGTGACAGAAGGGCACGGCCTGATGCGGCTCAGGAAAAATCAAAATTTCTTAGCTGTGACAGATCATAACTGAGCGAGCTACAGTCCATCACAGCTAAGGGAGAGACCCAGAAGGAACGTTTCAGGCCTGAGTGCAACTACTGCTTATGGTTGAACAGCTTCTTCACTTGAACTGATAAAGAAAATTACATTTAGCCATTTAGGTAAAAGTTTATTTCTATTTTGCACAAATCTAATTAGTCAAATGTGCATGTGTATCTGATCAAAGAGGCAAATACGTGCGACTTAACTGATTTTTTTTTTTTTGAAAGGATAGACAGGCAGGAATAATTTAATCATAGTTTGCTATTATTTGCTTATTAATAGAGTCAGTGTCAGTCAGTTACAGTAGAGTTGGCAAAGAATAACCAAATAAAAACTAGATTCTCTGTTTAGGTACAGTCTAATATTAGCACCTTTGCTAACATGTTTTTATGTAATTTCTACATATACAGCTCTAAAACAGTGGCAAAAATTAAGATTTTATCATGCAGTTATAGTAGGAAAATTGAGCAAATGCATAATAATCTCTTAGTCTAGCCAAAATAATGTATTCATCTGTCCATCCATTTTCCAAAGCCATTTGTCCCTGCAGTGAATAGATAATTAACCCTTTTCTTCTTTTAGCTAAAATAAACTAAGCAAGCTCTAAGTTTATCACCAGGGAAGGGCTTACAGTAGGTAGAAGGAAATAGACTTTTTCTATTGTTTACTTGATGATACTTTACTTTTCAACCAAAGACATTTCTTGGTTACCTGTGAACATTGTTAAAAGTAACACACTAATAGGGCACTAATGGGGCTTTTGGGAGTCACAGGCCATGTTCTCCACAGAGCTCAATATTAGTGTTGATGTTGTCTGACAATCCAAATATGACCTCAACAATGCCTTGTGAGTTGTTTTGGCCACATGTCCCAAGGTGTGAATTGCTGAAAAACTGTCTGGGGAAATGAATGAGGGCTGCAGAGTGGGTGTTAGAAAGATGAAACCTAAGGTCACCTCCTCAGTTCAGGGTTGGCTTTTCATGCTTTACCATCCATGGCTTCTTTCACTTCTCACTCAAACCAGTTCTCCTCCCTGTCCAAAATGTGCACAAGGTTGTTTTTAAATCATTATAACGTAAATAAACTGCTGATCCTTGACATAGCTTTATAAAACATTACCAAGAACTATAACTTTCTTTGTCCCTTTCTAAGGTAGGACCCTTGATCAACTGTTTCTACTTCTGTTTTATTATTTTTTGCAATATAATTAAAGATAGTGTGAAGGAATTTCTTACTAGTTACTATGAATTGATATTACTGGTAAGACTTGTAAGCGTCTTAGAACAGAACACGTTAGCATCTTTCCCCATTTGTTTGTATCAACATGATTATTGTCGTCCTGTTTCAAAACACTCATTGCATTTGCTTCTACTTCTCAAAATTGAAACATTTTAACTAATTTATTGGCTTTTCTGCCCTTATATTTGGTGCAGCTTATTTCCAGTTGAAATCTTGCCACCCAATTTTCTTCAATTTTCTAGGTTTCAGTAAATGTCAAGCATTTTATGCTATAGCTGGGATTTCATAGGATCCCTGCTGGTAAAAACCTCCAAAGAGTATCTTCTTTCTTTAATGTAAATTTATACGCTTTTATCCAGTCTTACTTTTGCTCTTTCCACAAGTCCGAGGGATTTTACTTCCACAGCTACCCACTATGTGCATAATGTGCATTATTGATTTTTGTCCCTGGGCAAGTTTAATTTTTAAAGCAGAGCCCAACAGCTTCAGTTGCCGACAGAGACAAATCAAATCAGTAATGTAAGCATTACCAGACTATTTACTACCTAATATATAATTTATTTGAAACATTTTCATCACCTCTCCCCCCAACCACCACCTTAATTTTAGTCCACAAAAATGCTATCATTATTGTGAACAAAAATGTTTATTATGCTGATAGATTTTGCTTTCTAATGTTCTTCTTAAAAGGCGTTGAAGCAGAAACTTTATCACTTTATCTTTGAATTTAAATTTAATATAAACTTTCCAGGGAGAGAAAATCAGCAGGTGCATTAATAATTCCATTTATATGATATTCTTCTCTTTGAGAAACCAGGTTTTGCACAAGGTGACTATCAAGTCCCACAACTGTTAACGTTAAAGCACAGCGGTTCTAAATGTTGCATTATTTATAGAAAGAAGCCACATTTTTACAGAAGGGAGTAAACTACAATTTTTCCTTGAGTTTTAAATAAAATAAAATGTTGTTTTTCCTTCACAATCGTTTTATGGTATAATTCTCTTACTCCATTTAATTTCTCTGTTAAATCCAAGAGGCTGCACCATCTCCAGTACTGCCCAGTGCCATGTGCTGCCCTTCGGAAATGCCAAAACAAAATAGCAGCTCAAATGTCTTGATTGTGAACTATTCAGTCTCCTCCTCAGCCTGACGCACAGGAAATGACTTCTAAATGTGAACCAAAATCACATCTGAAACTTTAGTCGGTCGCTTAAAACAGAGAGCAAGAGAGGACAACTTTGCTAGTAAAATGTTTCCCAACTTTGAATAAAGGCTATTGCTTTCTTATCAAAAGGTTTGTTGTCAACAAAAACAAAAGCTAGCTTCTAAAGCAAAGAGGATTCTGGTTCTGGATATCTATCAGCAATGTTGGAACTATTGCTCTTCCACATTATATTTGTTGTAACGAAAGTCATTAGATCCTTAGTATGGTCATAAGCATTTAATTGTTCAATAAAAACAATTAAATGTTTATGAGCACAAACTATTGTGTAATGGGTAGTTTTAAAAATATATGTGTTAACGCATTTCATAGAACACAGATAAGGTTAAAAAAGGAGTGAAATAGGCATAGAGTGTGTTGTGAGCTAGACTAAATAGAGGATAAAAACAAGAAAATTTCATTTTGAGCAAAATGTGAATTATTTTATTATATTTGGGGGGGAAAAACTCCTATTTTGGAATTTTATCTTAGTTGAAGTCATTTTCATTATATTTCTGCTAAGGGATTTCTTACATGAACTAATTAGGACTCATTGATAGTTATTGGGTAAATAATTCATATACAAGATAGTTGTTTGGAACGTAGACTGCTTTCTAAAGAGCACAATTACTAAGTAGTAGATACTCAAGGCATAATGTTTTTAAGAAATAATCACAGCTTCCTCACATAAGACACTTTACAGCTGTTTTTGGTCCATACTTAAAATAATTAAAACAAATTCTGACTCTAATTCAAGCTGACATAGACAGATGTTTTGCTTCTTTAATTTATGCATTGGTATGTACAGCAGGGAAAACGACGACGGAACAAGTCAACATTTTATCTCTAACAGGGAGTTCAAAAGAAACTCGTGTTGTAAGTCTGTAACAACCTAAGCAATCCAAGCGTGCAGATCAATCAACACAATTAAATTGAAATTAAATAAAATGGAATGACAGGGAATCAACATTAAGCTCATGAAGAAAAGAAACTGCAAAAAGCCATAAAGTCAAACATTTTTTATGAAATAATGCCAGTATTAAGAAAAACGCATTGTCTCCTATTACTGCAATTTAATATCATCTGGTACAGTCCGAAGCGATAGGATACACAAATCAAAATTCAAAAATATTTTATTGAGCCAAAAGGGAAATTAAATGTTGTTGTAACTCATTAATTCCAAATTCTAAGAGTTATTGTAGATTGTGATGGCAGTGGGCATGAAAGGTCTCCTGCAACAGTCTGTATTACAGCAAATTTATAGAAGCCTCTAACCCCTTGTTCACAGACATGAAGGTGTTGATTTGAAGCAACAGATTGGATTGCTCTTTGCCATGCCATGCCTAACTCTCTCAAAATGGATAAAAGCAAAGAGGTCTTGGAAAAACTTTGCAAACTTTATCGTTGCAAGCAGACTGATATCATTTCTAAACTTCTAAATCTTACAGTAAGAAGAACTGGAGGTATAAGCCAGAATTTGAGTAAACATGATTGTATTATAAATCAATCATGACCAGGTGTTCCTCACAAAATTAATGACAAAACATGGAGTCAACAGACATCCTCGGATGTACCAGAAATGATCAGGTATAGTCTTTCCTTGAAAAAAAAAAAAAAAAAGTTATTTAGCTATAATGACCCCAATACATGGTCACTGCACAATAATTCAGTACAGAAGAAAAAAAAATTATACTCATTTTAAGTTTGCTGTCAATAGCCAGTGAACTATTGAGAGAGCATAGCTTTGCAATCAATAGCCAAATGAGACCAAAATGTAACTATAGGATGTAATTCCAGTCAGCATGACTGGAGGAGGAATGACACTGCACATCACCCCACAAACACCATACTGACAGAGAGGTGATAATATCCTGGTGTGGGATTATCCTTCACCACATGGTCCTGGCAGGCGTCCTTTAATTTATGAAAGGATAAATGAGGAAAAGAGTATTCAGCAAGACAATGATCCTAAATACTCCAAGAAATGCTCAATTGTCTTCAAAGAAAGGACATAAAGCTGCTAAAATGGTCCAATCAATCGGCTGATTTATATCCAATTGTAAAAAATATCAGTGGAGAGATCGGAACATCAGATTGCACAGAAAAGACCCAGAACAGTCAAGACTTTTAATACCTGAGCTGTTAAAACTGTCATCATATAAAAAAATACATTTCAGCTAAGTAATAAATCAATTTCAGTAAAATATATTTCCATATGTAAATTATTTAGATTGTTATTTAGAAATCTGATGTGATTTTCATCCCCATGATTTTGTAAGAAATGTATTTACTAAGATTAACACTATTTTCTTCTGCTGTATGTGTTGCGACAGTTTATATAAATTGTTAACAGACTATATGTTATCTTTTACAGCTCATCGTATTAATAAAAAAGTTAAAATTGGCCTCAAACTCAAATAATAAAAAAAACACGAGAAGAGCAAAAAACATATTAAATGTTTACTACAACTACAATTTTAGCAGCTACAAAGGGATGTATTGCCCACCAACGCAACACATGCTTTTTCTTATCAATAGCTTTGTTTTTTTCTTTCATTCTCATTTCCTGTTAGAGCCAACTGTGAGATGACAAATCTAGAAACTATTCTCATCTGGACTCCTGTGAGGCCACTAAAATGTGAATCAAAAATAAAATGCATTTAAAACTCTGAAATAATAAAGCAGAGTTTGTATCTTAGAGTGCAGGAAATTGTCCATGTTGCTGTTTTCCAACTCTGATATTTTTAAGGCATGAATCACAGAAATGGAAAAACAAAATGTAATGCATTTTACTCATGATGATCGTATCCCTGGAAGGAAGATAAAATTTCAAGTAATATGGCACAGGAAAACTGCACTGTATCAGGAAGCTAATATAAAATGAGTCATATCAATTCCTAAAAAATAATAAATGTTGCACAACTACCAGATCTGGATGGCTTATAATTGCAGAGCCTTTGACTGCAGCTGAGGACTTGCATAATTAAATCACTTTGAATCAAAGACTTTCCCAGGTTACCTTCACCTTTCAATGTTACTGAAGCATTTCTGTCATTAAACTACACACGCAAGCAAAGATTTATACTGCACATATTCACATAAAACAAAGGACACATAGAGCTTTTGGATAATGTGTTCATTAATATTTCATTTGATTTCAAAGTTCGCTGCCTGTAAGAACCTAAAACATAAGGCAATGTCACTTGATGCACATCCTTCAAAGAAAATGAGTGTTGCCTGAAAGCTAATGTACGGTGCACAAAGAATTCCCTTTTGATGGATTTTTTTTAAATTGGGGGTACGTTGGAGTATCAGCAGTCAATATCATACCTGAAGCAAATAACTCTCTGAAAACAGACAAGCTAGGTCAGAACAGACTGTCCAAACAGGATTAGAAAGGACAGACCTCTACCTCTATAAACATCTATAATCTCAAAAATGTTGAAGGGAGTTTATGAAAACAGTACTTTGTAAACTGGTATGCTGCTAGTTGTTTTATTTAATATAATTACATGAAGTATCATAACTGGAATTATATTCTAATTAATAAGGCAGATGTTACCTTTATATTACATTAATTTTGTCATCTACTGTTTTGCCTGAAAGAAATCTGCATTTGTATTCTAGTCAAAATGTGGAACAGAAACAGACAAGATAATGTAATCAGCTCAACTAGGTCATGTTTGAAGCTGAAAGTTAGCTACATGTCCAAGCAGTGAGCTGCTAACATGATTTTAATATGTGCAAAATGAATTTATAGCTATTCATTCATACAGCTAAAGTTATACAAAACCAGATAATGATTGAGAGATCTCCAAAGCTCCCCTTTAAAAATAGCATGCTGTGTTATGGATGGCTGCAAAAGTTAAAATAAACCAAAACAGTCCAAAGAAGAAAAGTTCTATAATTGCATTACTCCAAGACAAGACATATTTAATAAAATAATATTAGGGATAAATGGTGAAGACATGGTGTGAATGTATTTTAATTAATAGCCTGAAATTAATTTTTCTCTCCATCTTTGAGGCTAAGCCATGATTAACCTTAGCATGCCTGAAAATTCAGCGAATTGTTTTAATGTCAGTATCATTGCAGAGATAATGATAATAATATTTCATCACTCATGTCCAATTAGCTGAAATGAGAGCAAATTGCTCCATATAATTGAGCAAAAATGCAAAATTCAACATTGTTGCAAATTTATCAAGTCACAGCTGGAAAGTATCTATATTTGTGGGCCCTTAAAAGTAATGTGGTTATAATGAGAGTATTGAATATTCACCATAAGCAAGAAGAACATTTATCTTCGCACAATGCAACCACTGTGAATACAGGCCTGGGGTTATGTGTGGCTCTCCTATTGTTGACATTTTTTAATGCTACGACATTTATGTTGTTATTCACTGGACTAAATTTTTCATTTCAGGCACAGTTTCACACATTGTGCACTTTATGAACTATGCTTTAGTTAGGGTGACCAAACGTCCGTATTTCCCGGGACATATCCGTATTTTACGTCCTGTCCCGGGCGTCCCGGGTTCTTTTTAGAAAGTGAGGAAATGTCCTGTTTTTTAAACTACCTTCATTGGACCAATAAATTTACAGGCACTAGGGCACTGCGCTGCGTGTGACGTAATCCCTGAGCCGCGTCAGTGCAGGCAGCCCTGTTCTTAATCAGAAGATAGATAACGTGGCTGTCAGTACGCCAACAACATACAAAAGCACAGAGTTCCCCCCGCCCGCTACAATGTGTCCCCTGGTTTTCCCAACTGAAAATATGGTCACCCTACTTTAGTAGTACCCACTTTGACAAACACTACTTTCTTGTGGGACGGATTCAACAAGGTGTTGGAAACAAATTGTTTGGCTTGGGTTGGTTTTGGCCCAAACTGACATAATGGCATACTGTGGCAACCACACAGTCGCTTTGTATTTGTTAGCTGGGTATCCGTGATTGGAATTTCCCATTCATCCACATCACAAACTTGTTCTATTGGATAGAGATTTGATAGCCATGGAATCCAGAGTTCAACTGTTCTCCATGTTAAAAAACTAAAGGTTGTGATCAGCTGCTGCCAGCCATGATGTGCATTTATTCTATGTTTGACTTTGCCTTTTCAATAAAGTTCATGTTGGTTTGCATAATTTGACCGCATTGCCTAAATCCAAAAGATTGCGCATTTTTGAAAACATTTCAATAAAAGTGCCAATTTATAGATAGATGTTAATGTATAGCAAAATAATCAGCTTATATGAATTGTTTTCAGCAATAAATGTCTATAAGACAAAATGAAATATCTAGGTTTAGTTGAGTCCAATAAAGCCAAAACCTCCAGGTTCTCCATTGCCGAGTATCACTGCACCCCCTCCCCCCAAACGCCCCACCCCCACCCACATTCCTGCCTGTATTCTCGCCTTTAGAAGACCATAATGGAGATGGTGCAAACTGGGATAGATCCGAACCAGACATTAACCAGCAAGGTTAAGACTTGACAATGGAGAAGATATTTTTCTCAGATGTGATTTCCCCTAGACGGGTCGGCCCAAGTGGCCGGGCAGAGGAAAGTCTTTCTGCTGAGGCTGCAGCATCCGCAACCCGATCCTGGATTAAGTGGAAGAAAATGGATGGATGGATGGATGGATGGATGGATGGATGGATGGATGGATGGATGGATGGATGGATGGAAAAATTAATTTGACAGCCTTGCCCATAGTGAGTATGCCTTGCTTAAAAGAATTGCATAAAGTGAGTAGTTCAGTGGTTTATTGGACAATTCCTGAGAAAAGAAAGCAAAACCTTAAAGATTAGTCACAGTGAGGGAATTAAGAAACAAAGTTTAATCTTGGGAGAGCAAAAGGTAAATGTGGTCAGACTAAAACTGCATGGACAACTCTGTCCTCATCTGGTTTATTCTAACCCAAGAGTGACCACTTTCAAGATTATTCAGCAAAAAACATTGTCTGTGAATGCATAAAATAATGGGAAGACATTTTTGAAATCCATATGAATGAAAAAAAAAACCCAATGAATTTTACATATATCATTTTTAAACTTGCAGTCTGCAGCTCAGCAGCCAGTCAAGGCTGTTGGGTTCAGTATTCAGTGGAGACAGAAACATTACTCAGCTGGAAATCTTCTTTACATGCAGCTGAAGATTATTGTGCTAAATCTTTTAAAGGAAGAAAAAAGGTGTTTTAAATTCCTTCTTAATCTCCTTAACTCAAGACAAAGTCCCGCTACGCAGCTGATATTTGTTCTCATAATGAGCTTAAATAATTTAATGAAATGACGTACAGTAAAGAATGTATCAGTTGTTTGTAAAAAGTGCATGCAGGACATGCCAATTAAACAAACAAGGGCACAGAAAATGAAAAACGAACTGCATGACAGGAAAATCAGTTTAGATTAATCGTGATCCGTTAACAGTTAGCAGTCTCGCTTCTTCACCTCCTAAACTACAGAGCGATCTGACATCGGGGTCCAAAATAATAGAATTTCAAGGCTCTTGGTAAAAAAAAAAGAGAACAAAACTACAAAGTGTGCCAGGCCAGGACGAGTAAGAAACGCATCGATCCGTCAGAGGAAAATCGATCAGCCAGTCACTCAAGTTTAAGGTGACACAAGGATGATAGTTTTGGACAGCTGGAAGCTATAGCTGCAGTCTCCTTCTGACTCGCATTCAGAAACAAGGACAATGCGCCGTCAGTCATCATTGTTCCTCTGCACTAAGGTACAGACAGAAAATCTCTCCAGCTCTGAAACTTACAGGGGAATCAGTTTGGCTATCTTCACCTCATTCAAGCCGAACTAGAGAGACATCACAAGGAATAAAGTCTGCCGGGGTCTCGCGATCAATGATCGAAATAAATTGTTCAGTTCTTCAGTGACATTTAATAAATAAAGCTTTGAACTATGTCAATACAAAAGTCTGCAAATCACTTGAGCTTTTTCTCTTTTTTATTATTATTAAGACCACAACAATCAATCTATTTTTTTGGAATTGTATGTGAAAGTAGTGCATAATTGTAGAATTGTTTAGATTTCATAACACAATCAAGTAGCTATGTTAACTACAATTATAGAAATGCCATAAATATACTACATATGAATTAAAAGAAATTTTACGTTGATATTTAATGTCTTGAAATTGAGCCTGTCTCTAAAAACTCCTGCTCTTTTAAATAAAATAATCAAAACATTGTCTATTAACCCTGTCAAGAAAATCCGAGCTCATCCCACTTCCCCATGCTGGAGATTTTAGTTTAACAGTAATAATAAATAAAGTTATCTTTAAAATGAATCACTCAAGTGACATCAAGGCCCAGCAGTAGACTTAAGTGTCAATAAAGTTAGTTTAACAGTAATAATAAATAAAGTTATCTTTAAAATGAATCACTCAAGTGACATCAAGGCCCAACAGTAGACTTAAGTGTCAATAAAATAAATCTGGTTGTGTGTGTTGTTTTTGTCTCATGCAAACTTTGCTTTAATTCTACTTTTTTCTATCTAATCATAAGAAATCATAGTCAGTCAGAGAGAGTCATTAAACAGGAAAAGCAGGTTTCCTGGAAAAAGAGGAAGTTTCCAGCCTGCAGATTTATAAAAATAGCTGAGACTATTTTAAAGCATGAAAGTTTTAAAAAATTAAATCTAAACATTTTGAGTAATTTGATAAGATTCAAAGTAAAATACTTATATTAATATTGATTTACTTGTAATAATACTTACACTTATATTTGTGAGAACACTTATAAGAAAAACAAGCAAATGTAACTTTGGTATCAAATAATTAGAATAATAGATTATTCTTGGTTTCTTTTCAGAAAACATCTGTAATAACTCACATTAAGATTATAATAAGAATAATTAATAAGTTATGGTTATAAAATTATAAATGAATGCTAAATCAGAGAAGCTAAAGAAAATAAATGTGATATAAATGTGATTTTGATATTGAACTTGAAATGGTGTAAAAGGTTATAAAACTGCAATTAAACATCACTGATATGTTGGAGGTAGATGGTAGGTGAAAGGTGACAGGCTAAGGGAAAAAGGGGAACTAACAGGAGAGCAGAGATGATCAGCACCTTATATGGAAACAGGAGGTTGAGCAACCCTGAGACATTGGCACAGACATCATGACATGATGTCTCTTAAGACAGTGATGGATATGAGATCATCTGTCTAAGCAGACAGCAGGCGCACCAGGGGGGTGGATAAACCCTATAAAAGGTGGGTGCAAAAGAGGAACCTTTCGTTGGATCCTCCGGGCAGCTTCGAGCCAAGATCGAGATGGACAAAGAACTCTGCAGCTGAAGAAGAGCCGGGGCCACAGAGCCGAAGACTGTCCCGCTCATGGAGACCAACCCGTCAGCCCCACAACCTGTGGCTTCGAATCGCACTTCTCTCATCGGCTGGGTTCTGACCCCAAAGACAAAGATGAAGACAAAGACAAGGAAGAAGAACTGGTGCCTTTTTTCCTGCCAGCACCAAGTCCTGTGTGACCTCACCATCCATGCGGAGAAGAAGTTCATCGGACCTACAGAGATCCCTGCCTTCGTCGATCAACTTCCTCCTCCTGCTGCCGCACCTTCTTCGTCGTCGTGCCAGGTCTGGGGTTCGAGGCGCCAAACTCCGTCCGTCTCGCTCTAAGGTTCCTTTTTTAGTTCTCAGTATCAGCAGTAGGGAAAGATAGACTAGATGACTGATTTTACTTATTTGATTATTTCTGCTACTGAATTAAGCTGTACTGACCCTTGCAAAAATGCCTTACTAATAAAATATTTAGCATAAAGAAAATCTAAAGATGTTGTGGACATTCAGTTAATGAGTCACCTTAAAGTTCTTTGATGGTTGTAAAATAGCTATGATGTTTGATTCTGGAGAAGAAGAGGTGGAAAATGTTTTTAGGTTGCTGGTAGCCCATATTTAAAACATCATCCTTGGGACTCGCCCGAGTCACTAAAACCTACCTGGTTCAATAACAAATGCAAGTTGTAAAATAGAGAACGAGCGACCATTAACAGGTGTGCTCTGTGAAACTAGTTGGCTGTAGGCTGCTCAGTCTGGCTAATTCACAGGGGGAAGAAGGGTGGGACACCTGGATGTAGGCCGTCAGATAACCAGGCGAATCGTTTCTCGAAACCAGCTTAAACAGAGTTTACTTCAGTTCTGGACAGGGTAAATCCCAGCAGATTTAGGAAACTCAACGGACCCGTTAGACGGAGAGCTGGTAGCACATCTCCCCTCTCAGAAGAGGAAGTACGAGAGTGAGAGAGTAGAGACAGAAAGGAGGGGGGGGGGTGTTGCGCAACAACAACCCTTTAACAAGGTCTTTCGTAACGTTTCACTAAGAACTAGCTCCTATAATGAGCTCAGCACTTCCACCAGGTGTTTGCTAATTGCTGCTGGCTAGTCTGTAGGAGCTGAGTGTGATAGTCATGGGGGAGGGATGTTTAGTGAGCCGGAAGCTCAGAAACTTGGAAACTGCAGCTCAGAGAAGGCAGCACTAGGTTCGCCAGGACATTTTACACAGCTGAAGGGTTGCCATGGAGATTAAAAAATGTCTCAAAACATGCGTGAAAGAGTCAAGGCAACACTCCAGATATGTCTTTGGTGAGAGGATAACATTATATGATGTCAAGTTTTAAAAAGTCAGTTTTACATAGTACTACCCTTTCACGAATAAAAACCTAAAAAATCTGTCGTTTCTTAAATGGGGAGGTATGGTGTACCACATAGTGCTGCAGCATTAGATAGCACAAACAAGTAACTGTGTGACCTTAAGTTCTTATAAAATGCTGTATCAGACATAACCTAAAAGAAATTTAATTTTGTAATTTGATCCTTGAAATTGGGCCTCTGTCTCTTTAACAAGCTCCAGTACAGAGACAGAAGATGAACAACCATGCACATAGACACTCACACTTATTGATCATTTGAAGATAAATTATGTTTTTTTACAAGTGAAGGGAAGCTGGAGAAAACACACACATGCACACATCCATGGAGAAAGAACTCAAGCCAGGATTCAAACCCAGGACCATTGTGCTGCACAGAGACAACTGCTCCACTGTGCAGAAAAAAACTGCATTTAATATAAAAAGCTGTAACAAATTGAGAGGTGGAAAATTTGCAGCAGCATGAAGGCCCGGTTAAAGATAGAAGAAAATACAGCACATTGAAAACGGCTTGACTTTCCAACAACATTGGGAATCATTCCTAACCATCTGCTGTGCATAAGTACATCATGTTGAGACTTCACATGCGGTTATGGCGCAGACTGAAATATTTGAGAATTTTTTAGGAGTTGCCTTCATTAATGATAGCATGTATGCATCCCTCCCCGTCCAGGCAGGTGACTCTGCAATGTGAAGCTATGTGACCACATGAGGCCTGCTAACAGTTTTTAAAATGCCAAATATCTGTCTGGCAGTGACACCAAGTTTCTATCCTGAGGGACATTTCAGCCATCTGTGTATATGGTGGCTCCACCTATTTATATATTTATTTTGTAATTAGGGTCTCTCTTCCTGTTCTCTGCCAGAACTTTTTATAACTATTCAAACTGTCTCTGCTGTCTGTCTTAGTTTCCATGTAACTGACACACAGAGCATGACATGTTTTAAGTAAACCAGAACAGTTTCATAGAAGTGTCATTGTCTCCTATTTCTTTTTCTCCCTTCATATTTGTACCTGTACGAATGGGACAATTTGGCTATCATATACTTGTCTTTGTAGTTTCTCCTCCATTCACTAGCACACATTGCTGTTACTTGTGCCATTACAGTCTCAGATGCCACATCTGACTCTTGTTACCCAGAATTTTGCCATTTTGATTTCTCCTTTTCCCGACTGTTTCCAGTGTCTCTGCAATCTGCATGTCTACCTAAAAATATTAACATAAAAGAACATAAACCCAGCAAGGTTTATGTTCTGGGTTTGGGCTCCCTGCAGATTCTTGAAAACACGTTAAAACTCTGCAGGCCAAAACAATCTGAAGGGTTTTGGAGCTCATCACTTCACTGGGGGAAAAAAAAGAAATAATTCTCTCCTGGCCTCTCAGATAAGAGAATTATGTTTAGATCATTTTAGATTTTAGATCAGATTCGTTTATTTTGTGTTATTAATCAGTTGTCCTCAAATACCATACTTAGTTATGGAGTACCTCAGGGCTTGGTAATTAATTTCATATCTGCTTTCACTTGATAGGACAGAATGTGATACACTGCAAAATCACAAAATGTTACCAAGTATCTTTTGTCCTGTTTCCTGTGCAAATATCTTAGCAGACTTGAAATAAGACAAAACTAACTCACAAGTAACTTTTCAACAAGCTATATGAGCTTGTTTTCAGCAAATAATTCCTTAATACGGATTTTAAAAACATAAATGTTCCACTGGCAGATTATTTCACTTACAACAAGGAAAAAATGTCTTGTTAGAAGACCAAGTGCTTTAATGGACATACTAACACTTGTTGATAATCAGTTAATAAATAGCACCAGTCTGCTACGTTGTCTAATGTATTTATTAAAGCAGCAGGAATTAGTTTTTTCCACATAATCTTCTCGCTCAATTTAACTCATAATCACACTTCATGGCATCTTTAAAAACTTTAGAATGTCATTATTTTTATGTCCTAGTTCTTAGAAATGTAGTGGTAAAAAAAATACATTTTTCCCATTACTGTATCTTTACATTTGAATCTTCTTTGCATAAATTATATTTAAGCACAATGTTCATATTGCAATTGAGTTGCAACATGTTTGCAATAATATTTCATAGACGCATAAAAGCAAAACATTGCAAACATTCACTCAAAGAAAGTATTAAAATATGTAAAGATGAATTTTTCAGACTGCCACTCAAAATATTTGCAACCATTTACAGAAAAAAATCAGTTCAGACATGTCAAGATATTACCAAGGAAATAATAATTCATAATTCACCATGAACACCTTTCATCTACAGCTGGGAAGGCAAAACTTTTGCTTTAAGAGGAAGGGTCAGAAACTCCTTACTATGGTAATGTAATGCAAAAGCTGGAAGCAAGTAACCAAGCATTGATTTCTGAAATTGACATACTGTCGCCATGACTGGGCTCCACTCCGCTCAGATAAACAAACGAGCTGCTTGGAAAAGAACAATCAATTTTGCATCCTCAAGCTTTGAGTGTTGAGAAAATTATTATTTTCCTGGAAGGACCAGTACTATTACTATAATACTCACATTAATCTGTTATTTTCTGGGAGTTTTACTTTGGACTTCTAAAGCTTCAGGGAGGATTTAAATTGTTGAATGGTGCGTAGAAGATAATAATAATTTAGAGAAAATTAAATGTAATAGAATTATTGCTTCATTTTCAAGCCATTGAGTTTTCTTCTATTATTTCTTTGTTTTGCTTTGTCTTAATGGAGTTTATGTACATTAATTGCAGTTTTAGTTATTTCATGTTTATCATTTATCTATCTGTTTATTTCAGAGAACTTTCATACTTATTCAGTTTTCATTATCAAAATCAGATAATTCCTCCAATCACCTCCCCAACATTTTTAAGCCTGTCAGATAAAATTGCTCTTCTTCAGATCCCTCTTCTTACTTCTGGTCAAGCCAATTCTCTACTGACCATCTCATGTTTCTTGCCTCTGTGTTCCTAATCTTTGTTTCTTCATTGTCCTATAAGTTTATTCTTCAATAAATAATTACCTCAAAATGAAACTACCATCTTCATGTTTGGCATTTGATGCCAATTCCACTGAAAAATAGACTTTTTAAAATAGTGTTGCAAAAAAAATAACTTTAGGACTTTTCAGTTTGTTGTGTAGAGCCATAAAAATATGAAAATATTAGATTTTTGCTTGGTTGGCTGGGGAGTTCCATCCATCCATCCATCTTCTTCCGCTTATCCGAGGTCGGGTCGCGGGGGTAGCAGCTTCAGAAGGGAGGCCCAGACTTCCCTCTCCCCAGCCACTTCTTCCAGCTCCTCCGGGGGAATCCCGAGGCGTTCCCAGGCCAGCCGAGAGACATAGTCCCTCCAGCGTGTCCTGGGTCTTCCCCGGGGCCTCCTCCCGGTGGGACGTGCCCGGAACACCTCACCAGGGAGGCGTCCAGGAGGCATCCTGACCAGATGCCCAAGCCACCTCAACTGGCTCCTCTCGATGTGAAGGAGCAGCGGCTCTACTCTGAGTCCCTCCCGGATGACTGAGCTTCTCACCCTATCTCTAAGGGAGAGCCCAGCCACCCTACGGAGAAAACCCATTTCGGCCGCTTGTATCCGCGATCTCGTTCTTTCGGTCATGACCCAAAGCTCATGACCATAGATGAGGGTGGGAACGTAGATCGACCGGTAAATCGAGAGCTTCGCTTTTTGGCTCAGCTCTCTCTTCACCACGACGGACCGGTACAGCGCCCGCTTGACAGCAGACGCTGCGCCAATCCGCCTGTCGATCTCCCGCTCCCTTCTTCCCCCATTCGTGAACAAGATCCCAAGATACTTGAACTCCTCCACTTGGGGCAGGACACCCCCCCTGACCCGGAGAAGGCACTCTACCCTTTTCCGGCTCAAGACCATGGCCTCGGATTTGGAGGCACTGATCCCCATCCCGGCCGCTTCACACTCGGCTGCGAACCGATCCAGCGAGAGCTGCAGATCACGATCTGATGAAGCCAAAAGGACCACATCGTCTGCGAAAAGCAGAGATGAGATCCTGAGGCCACCAAATCGGATCCCCTCAACACCTTGGCTGCGCCTAGAAATTCTGTCCATGAAAGTGATGAACAGAATCGGTGACAAAGGGCAGCCCTGGCGGAGTCCAACTCTCACCGGAAACGAGCCCGACTTACTGCCGGCAATGCGGACCAGACTCTGACACCGGTCATACAGGGACCTGACAGCCCGTATCAAAGGGCCCGGTACCCCATACTCCCGGAGAACCCCCCACAGGGCTCCCCGAGGGACACGGTCGAACGCCTTCTCCAAGTCCACAAAACACATGTAGACTGGTTGGGCGAACTCCCATGCACCCTCCAGGACCCTGCTGAGGGTGTAGAGCTGGTCCAGTGTTCCACGACCAGGACGAAAACCACACTGCTCTTCCTGAATCCGAGGTTCGACTATCCGACGGACCCTCCTCTCCAGGACCCCTGAATAGACCTTGCCAGGGAGGCTTAAGAGTGTGACCCCTCTATAATTGGAGCACACCCTCCGGTCCCCCTTTTTGAACAGGGGGACCACCACCCCAGTCTGCCAATCCAGGGGAACTGCCCCCGATGTCCATGCGATATTGCAGAGTCGCGTCAACCAACACAACCCTACAACATCCAGAGCCTTAAGGAACTCCGGGCGGATCTCATCCACCCCCGGGGCCTTGCCACCGAGGAGCTTTTTAACCACCTCGGCGACCTCGCCCCCAGAGATTGGAGAGCCCAACCCAGAGTCCCCAGGCTCCGCTTCCTCAGTGGAAGGCATGTTGGTGGGATTGAGGAGGTCTTCGAAGTACTCTGCCCACCGGCCCACAACGTCCCGAGTAGAGGTCAGCAGCACACCATCCCCACTATAAACAGTGTTGGTGCTGCACCGCTTCCCCCCCCTGAGACGCCGGATGGCGGACCAGAATCACCTCGAAGCCGTGCGGAAGTCTTTCTCCATGGCCTCTCCAAACTCCTCCCACACCCGAGTTTTTGCCTCAGCAACCGCCCGAGCCGCATGCCGCTTCGCCCGCCGGTACCCATCAGCTGCTTCCGGAGTCCCACAGGCCAAAAAGGCTCGATAGGACTCCTTCTTCAGCCTGACGGCATCCCTCACCGAAGGTGTCCACCAACGGGTTCGAGGGTTGCCGCCGCGACAGGCACCGACAACCTTGCGGCCACAGCTCCGATCGGCCGCCTCGACAATGGAGGCACGGAACACGGTCCACTCAGACTCCATGTCCCCCACCTCCCCCGGGACGTGTTCGAAGTTTTGCCGGAGATGGGAGTTAAAGCTCCGTCTCACAGGGGATTCCGCCAGACGTTCCCAGCAGACCCTCACAACACGTTGCTGGGGAGTTTAATTTTTTTTTTCATTAGTACTCACTACTTAAAATATGGTTTTCAGTTGTAAAATTTAACAGGATTTGAAAAAAATGTTTTACAAAAAGGTCTTCCGAGAATCACCAAAAGCAGCAAAAGTGCCCCCATTGATAGTTATTTCACAGTTTCTACACAACTGGTTTAGATATACAGCACGCTTATTCATTTGCTTAAATCATCCAGTAAAAATACCTACAGTATATTACAGTTAAATATTTAACGTAACTGGAAGATATTTTAAAACTAAAGCAAAAAAAAAATCAATTAAAAAAAACATACAACCAAAACTATAAAGAAAATGGATAGTGCTGTCTGTTGTCCTTCAAAAAATATAATTAGAATGGAAATTATCAAGCTCATTTTAATTTAACACGCGATTAATTGCTTAATTGCTTAATGCGACAGGCTTAAGCAGAAACACACAAGAAGAAACAAAAGCACTGATCCAGGAGTACTTTCTAGATGACAGAACTAAAAAGTTCATGGCAGTAGTTTAGTGGATTTTTTTTTACATACAGTTTAATATAAAGACCAAATCAGTTTGGTAGGCAGCAAAGCCTGTATTGAATATACCCTCTGGAGCCTGCTGCTGACTATTGCTAAAGCAGCGCTGTGTGTTCTGACATCAGCTACACAACAAAGGAATATTTCTGGATCCGTGGAATTCGCAAACAAGATTTGACATGGCAGTCCTTGTGCAGAAATGTAGGCAGAGTGTTAAAACATTCAAAACACAACTCATGCGTCAGAGGGAAAGGCTCCCTCACCCACAAAAGCCGACTGGAACACATCCGGGCCCATAATGGCAGGAAGATTTTATAGATTTACTTGACACTGGTTCAAGCTTAGCCTGATATAGAAGAGAAGGGTTTGGAGGTTGGTAAAGAAAACTGAGCTCATTGCTCACGGACTGCCTGTCCATTTTCAGCACTAGATTTGAAGTTTATTTCTTTTTGCACCCAGTTGCATCATGTTGAGAACTGATGCTGTTTCCACATTTCTGTATTTGTATTTTACATTTAGAAAGCGATTTCTGTTGTGTTAAGTCTAAGTGAAATTCATAACATAAAAATAGAGAAGGAACCAATCAAAATCAGTGCCATAAATCACACCTCCTTTCCTTATCATAAGTCATTTATAATAAATGATGCTGTGATTCCATCCAATCATTATCGTCTGCCTATACCAAACATTAATACTGCTTATCAAAGAAAAATGCCGCACATAGAATAAGAAGTTTTCGTAAACAATCTGAAGTGACAGATACAAGTAAATAAAAGAAAAACACATTCTGATGTTTCTTTCAAAGAATCCTTTAGATATGCTCAAGGTGCCTTTTGGTGTTGAGTGATGACATTCCACCGGCAGCGATATTTCATGCAGAATGACATGCTCCAGTGCCTAGAATGAGTATTTTCTCTCAGTGCTGAGAGAAATGTTTGGAATCTATAAATGCAATAAAGCATTGTAAAGACATACTGCAACACAACCATTAGAAAGCAGAAAACCGGTAGATAGGGAAAAACACCATCAACATGAAGGTTTGTCACATTCAGATGAGCGCTCTAGTTCCTGTTTATTTATTATTTATCAGTTCTCTTTGTTAGCAAATTAGCCAATGTGATTTTATCCAACACCACAAAGGAAAATGGAACAGAGATACACCAAGAATCTGAAGTGTAAATAAAGACTCATCCAGTGTGGTGGACTATATGGATTTGCAATAACATTGATGTTTGCATGAGTAATTAATCAATGTCACTATTTAAGCAATAAATAATATCGCTGTCTTAATTATGTGACTTTAAGAAGCAAACAAGGTAATAAAAAGTTTTTCCCAATTATAAATTTCTACTCTTTTTGCATTTTTTAAATAAAATATGGATTTATTTACTAAAGTGGGAAAAATAACCCAAATCACTTGACCCTATATGAAAATACAATTTCCCCCTTCATTCGTTTTCACAAGCCAAACATAATTATTGTCTAACTTCTAAAGTCAATAAATACGGATAAAGATCTAGATTGTTCAAGAATAATCAAGAAACAAAGCCATTGGCACCTACCAGACAACAAAATGTTACAAAGTCATTTCTGAGGATTATGGACCTGAGAGCCAAAATCTACAGAGAAAACATGGAGCAGTGGTGAAACTTCCTATTTACAGAAATTAACCTCAGAAGGCACTGACAACTCATCCAGGAGATCACAGATGTACCCAGAACAACATTTAGATCTCTGCAGTTGTTGGGTCAGTTATGGTCAGTTTTAATGATTCATCAATAAGAAAAACTCTGCTAAAATGGCATCCATGGAAGAATTTCAAGGTACAAACTTCAATGGACCAAAAGAAAACACAAAGATCTGCATTAGATTTGCCAAAAAACCTCTGGGTAAGAATGAAACCAAAGGTCATACTAAAACTCAAACATTGTGGTGGGAATGTGATTGTCTGTGGGAGCTTTGCTTGCCATGACTAGTGAAACCATGAACTTTGCTACCAGGAAATTCTGGAGGAGAATGAACTGCCACTAGTTCATGACCTCAAGTTCAGTCTTCCTCTGAGTGGTTCTAAAAAGAGTCCTCTGCTTTGTGTATTACCTCGGGTTATTTTTGTTTAATATTAAAATGTGTTCGTTCATCTGAAAAATGTGAATTGTAGTATTTTTTTGATTATGGATTTTATGCTAACAAAACCGAGCAAGAACAGAATATGGACCAAAACCTCCCATCTTCAGTTGTCTAATATGTCGGCACATTTATTGGCCGTGACACATCAATTTCAAACACCACACGGCAAGGGTTTGGGTAAAAATGAGAGATTCATTAAAGTTCATTCTGATGCCTCCAGGGAAATCAACAGTGATAGAGTCAAAGGGCTTCACTATAATCCAGTCTTCCCTGATATGAGTAATACAATCTGTGGAGCTTTATGAGTAATATAGAGGGGAATATTTAAGCTGCCAGAAGACTTCAGGGGGCAATCACTGAAGAAGGAAATGATTTAAATAGACAAAGACCTTCTTTGAGTTGTTACGTCCTGGAGCCCCTGATGTCAAGGCCCAGTACCTCGAGTGACTGGCTTAAATAATGAATCATGTCAGAAAGGTACCTGAAAAAAACTTTTTTAAATACATAAAAATAAATCAATCAAATACAATAAGGAATATCAAAAAGTATGGAAATAAAATGTGGCAACAAAATGATGAAATGCACTTTAAGACTAACTAAACTCAGATTGACTGTAACCTTTAGTTTATAATATCTATTTAATAACAATAACCCATCTGGAGTGAAACCCTCTATTTAAAAATGTTTAGTTAGGTAGATATGATTAATATCTTTCATGTAATAGTGGGTAGTTGGGCAATAGGTCGCCTTGCTCCAGACCGGCCGTTAATCACAGCAGATGTAGCTTTGACTTTCACGTTTGCGTGCTCATCATAGACATTAGCCTGAGACACACAGGCGACTTCTAATGACTCCACTTTATGTCTGAATAATTAAAGTTTGGCTTGTCGGGATCCATTTTCCAGCCCAGGTCCCCAACCCTCAGAAGGATGGTGAAACCGCCACGTCAGCACTTTTTGAGGGCACCGCCTGTGATTTATGGCGTGTTGTCAACGATTTCGGCTGGAAAAAAGCCAATGGGGTTCATTTCGTTTTGGGTTTGTCTGCAAGCCGCTGCTTCAGAGACTTCGTTTGAAAGTTAATGTATTTTTCTTACCATCGCTGCATTGTTGTTATTAGTGTGAGGCTTTGAATATTGGTTTTATGTGTGATTATTAATTTAAGAGAATGCAATTTTCTGTCTTGAGTATTATTGTGCCTGTCAAAAGGTTTATTGCTTCATTAGGGCAAAGCTTCCAGAACTATTAATAGGTTTTGCGATGGAAGCTGCAGCCTTTTATGACAATTTAGAATGTGTCTTTTTTTAATACAAGAGTGGATTTAGCTGTAAAGACTTTGCAAATACTAGTTTGTCGACCAAATCTGGTCAAAGTTAGAGCTGTTTATTCTACATTTGTAGAAAAACAAGACAAAATTACAAACAACGAGAACTAATAAATATGGCAAAGAATGCAGAATCTAATTCCCAGTTCAGGGAGAGGAAAAGATTTTAATTGTTTATTTATTGACTAATAAAAGAGATTTGTTTCCCTCAGAGGAAATCCATAATTATTCGGTTTACTTCAGCAGATTCCCATTCGATTTCATGACAGCAAGGTTTCCTGTCACACAACACCAGTTTCAGTGATTCTTTGAACAATAAATAGCCAATATTAGCAGTTTTTTCCAACAAAGAAATGCACAGGCTGTCAAACACATCAAGTGCCTTTGCTTTTACTACTGATTACATGGAGGCGAGTGGGACTGAAACACTTTCTTTCATTCCCAAAGGACGTCGGCTGAACGGCAGCAGTTTATTTGTCAAGGAAGTTTAGAGTTATGAGATTTGGCATTTAAGATTAGAATTTTGTTGTTGTGGAAGGAGTACAGGCTGCTAGGAGGTAAAGCAGGATGTCAGGAGCAGGAGGCTTCAACTGAGTTTAATTTTAAACAAAACTAAAGAAAGCATTGTCCACACACCAAACATAGACTTTAAAAAATCCACAAGCTAAGACATATGAAACAAGAACAATGAACTCTTGATGACAGATTAACAATGACCAAACTTGATCTCTGTATTAACAACCAATAGAATTAATGTATTTTGCAAAAAAAAAAAGATACCCAAAACCAAATGCAACACACAAGCGGTGTGGTACTTTCAAAATCAAAATACTGTAATATTCCATAACAAATGAGCACACAGCACCACATATTTGATTGTGGTAGTTAATTAATTGTGCTATAATGTTTTAAGGCACTGTAAATTGCTTGATTGGTGGAAAACAAAACTTGTTCTCTCAGATATGATTGTGTCGTATTATAGACACAACAATAAAGCCTTTACAGCTGACTCCAAATACAGCCTCTTTGTACAATGATTAAAACAACTTATGGTGCAATTTCATTCAGGAAAAAGAAAACACATGGCCACCACATCATATGATATTCAGCTGTAGGAATAAGCAGAGATAAGTGATGTGTGCAGTCACACTTTAACTAAACTGCTCGTAAACCTGACTGTGATTGTACCATAATGCTGTGGATGATTACACGTAACTGCAGATTGAGCTGCTGTCTGAGCTGCTAAACAGTTGTGTGCAGGAATTAAGTTTTCATCCGTTATCTCCAGTTATTTATGTCCTGCCTGATTTCTAAATAATTTAGACAGGAATGCAGCTATACTGCAATGTAATGTGATCATGGTGAGTTATACATTAATTCGTGATTATGTTTTGTTAAATGACAAAGGATTCTGTGTGTTAAATCACCTCTCATGGATATAAACACTGATTGTTCTGCAAGGTAGATTTTACCTGGATTTACTGTGCTACCAGAAACAAATAGAGTATCAAATTAAACTGTGTGTTAGTGGATCATTGACTGCATCATGCCTACAGCTTAGCTAAACACAACAGTATATTTGTGGATCTCCACCAGCCACAAATACACTGCTCTCCAAAGTGCCTCAATAAAATCACAATGTTTAACAATATGTGGGACCACAGAGCAGCAGCCAGCACAGCACATCATTGGGGACATGTGACGTTCACAAAGCCGTATGACTCGGTCCTCTCAGTACAAAGATTTATGGTGGAACCCCTCATCTCTTAAATCTTCAGTCTAAACACCCCACTGGTTAGTTCTACTGACAGGTGTTATTAGAATATTTCTGCTCTGTGCAAAGCCAGGAGAAACACAGGGAAAAACTGTTGGCTCAGGTTTGGTGAATCCAGGGGGACTGTACTCCAGATGCATGGTGGCAACAAACTCCGTTGCCCAGGTGGCTAAGCAGCACATAATGCCGCAGCTGAGCTGCTGCAGCAGGCCTCCTGGCAGCAACACAAGAGCTGCCAGTCATTAGAGAAAAAACTGAGTCTCCACAGAAATGACTGGTTTATTTATTCCCAAATGAGGGGAACTGGGGACATAGCACATATTTCACCAGCAATAAATAATACAGCAAGTACTCAAACAGGAGTACCATTACTTTAACATGTTCTCACTTGGATAGAAGAAAAAGAGTAAAAACTAAGTAACTAAGTATAAAATCCTGGTTAAGTACTGAGTACTGTTTAGTCAGATTTAATTTGTGAAAACCATGTAATCAATCAGGCAAATGTAAAATGGTGTGTAGATTCTGGTACTTTGGATAATAAAATAGAAAAAAATTGAAAAATAAATCCAATCATTACAAAATATCCAGGAATGTATACTGCATGTTCAAGAAGACATCTGGTTACCAGTCTCCTCATAATACAGCCTGGTCCACTGAAGGATCTTGTAAGTTCAGAAAAGTGTCCTGTAAATTCAACAAATACAAACGTATGGGAAGTAACAGAAACGTACCAGGTACATTTTGTGAAGTGTTCTTTAACTTCTGAAAAATACCCTGTAAGTCCTAGCATAGTAAACAGTAAATTCAATATAGGCTCCAGAAAAAATAAATAATTTCAAGAAATTGAGCAATGGGTTCTATAAGATATAGAGTACATTGTAAATTCTAGTAAGCATCTTATTAATTTCAGGAGGTCATCTGTAAGTTCCAGGAAGGTACCTTGTAAGTTCAGTGAAATAATTTTTTAACTTCTGGGAAGTAACATGTGATTCCAGAAGAGAGCCCTGTAAGTTTCAGAAGGTGTCCAGCTGCAAGTCATCCCAAAGTACAGCCTGGTCCACAAAGGTATCCTGGGAGTTCCAGGAGGTCTGGGTCGGGTTGTGTAGATTTTTCCTTCCACTATGAATTTGTTACGGCAGCTTACTGTATGTGAAGTGTCTGTCTCTATACCGGTCTTTAAATGAAGAAACTAAATGATACTAAGTGCTTCTTGCATGGATTATTGTGGACGTGTTATGCTTCATATACTACATGGAGATGCAATATCTCAAAATGCAAATGCACATGCAGTTCCCCTGATAATATTTTAATTAACACAGTAATTCATGCAGCCAGGCGTGCTTATCTCTGCTTTAAGTGAAAGGACAGCTGTTTGACCAGATGAGGTTGAAGCTCGAGTTTATGTGCAGCATGTAAAGAGCACATACAAAATGCATTTTAATATGCCAAAGGTGCAATAACAAGAATCTTAAGCTTGTATAGTCTCAAAATGACTAAGATAAATCTGCACAGTCTGATAGGTGTGTTGATCATTCTGACAGTACTAAAGCAGGAACTAAGTCTTTCTCACTTTCAGAAATCTCTGCCTGTGCTGTTGGAACTAACTCAGCAACTCTCATATTTTTAGCTTCTCAGTGATGGATGATGGTGTTAGTGCCACAAGAAATTTTGCTCCTGAGCCAAAAAAAGTAAATGGAAGATTATTAGAGTGCTTAGTATTTGATATACCCCCTCTCCACTTAATGTTTCTGTTATCTGCTCTAATTAATGTGACTTTAATATTTATGAACTCTGCTGCAAGCTGTTGATGTCGCTGAAATCTGTCCTATTCTGGCAGAGGTTGACCAAAGTCATTCCCAGGCTCCTAAAGAAGTGTTTTTATTTACATTGTTGACTTATTACAATCTCTGCTTTCCTCATTAAAGGTTTGCTTTAATCCAGGACAAATTCTCTTATCAGGGACTAATGAGCAAGTAATTTCAAGTGGTAACAACAGTGTAGTTGATATTTATCACAAACAAAGGGCCAAATTAGTCATCAAGGGAAATGTCACCGGGAGCAGCAACCTTTATAGAGGAGTCGGCCTTTGAGCCTCAGTGGCAAGATAGAGAGTCACTGGGTGGAGGTGGAGTGGTCCTGAAACATAATGAGGACTGCTGTAGAGTCTGAGGCAAAAAATAACTCTATTTCAGGATTGCATCTCCTGATGCGTCATCTGAAAGCTACTATGGGCTGCACAATCAGTCTGTTTCTATAGATGCAGACACATGAACACCTTCTTCACGATTCCTGAACAATCTGGAGTAAACGTCAAGGATTTACCAAGTCTGGATAACTATGGCAAAATGTTTTTGTTCTGTTTATCAATCAATATACACCCATTCATCCAGCATTCATGTGAAGTTGTCATCCATTGTTTGGTCATTATCCATCTATTTGTTGATCTTCCATCCACACATACCATCCGTTAGACCAGTCAGGGGGAAGTGGTATGGATGAATACATTTTTTTTTTAAAAAGTTACACAAAAGTGTTTCACTGTAAAGATGCTTTGTAGTGTGTTTTGTTGCATCCTGAAGTGTGAAATAAACTTCTGTGGAGTTTGAAAACAAGATATGCGTTTAGGTTTATGTCTGGTTGAACAATGTGTGTGCCCAGTTGATTTTTGGGGGGGGAGGGGGGCCGCTGCATTAGACCATCAACACGTCCCTTTGATCACCATCCTTTGACTTGTCCTTCCATCAGTCATTTGAATTGAATTTGTTTCAATTCAATTGAATTCAAAAATACTTTATTTATCCCAAAGTGAAATTAATATTATCTAAGTTTCATTATAGATGGTGATGTTGTGCTTGAAGTATCTCTGGGAAAAGGCCTCCGACTGCAGACAGCTGCTGTATGACAGTCTCATGACTGACATGACATGCTTACAGCTTGTCTACTAATTCATATAATGTACTTTTGCTACGCTTCTTTAAATCTCCGGAAAGTTGAGTGGAAAGATGGAGGTTGAGATTTGACCTTTGCCCATTACTTTCTCCTTCTCTCTCCGCTCTTTGGTTTTGGTCTGCAGCCATGACGACGCCTTCTCAACTGCACTGGGATTTCGGGTTGTAGTTTTAGGTATTTGAGCTTTTGAGATGCTAATCTGCTGCTCCCATATGTGTAAACAATAACTTGCTGCCACGGTAACACATATTAACACCTGTCCAAAAGTTTAAAAGGACAAAAATCCAATCACATTCACAGCATCCAACAGCCAAGGGAATAATTGTCCAAACATGCAATAATTTAACCAAAACAATTATGAATAAAAGTCTAGAAAAAGATGTGATCAGAACAACAACATGCTGACACCACAAACGGTGCAATCCATCATCCATTCATCTACTTATCCATGCATTCATCCATTTGACCATCCACCTGTCATCTTCCTTCCTTCTTTCTGCCATTTATTTTAGGTATCATATTTAAACTCTGATGACTGATAAAATAACTACCATAAATTCACGGTAGACATCTGTCTGTGTGCCTAGATAAATATTTTAAAAATGACTGAGAACTCTGTAAATTTGCGTTTGGAAAAGTATTGAATTTTGACATGAAAAATGTGAAAGGACTCTGCAGCATGCACAGTTAGGGCATTCAAGCACCGTGAGACGTCTGAGAAATGGATTGGAGTGTAAATGCGACTTGTGATTTTATCGATGAATCACTTGCATCTCACTTGGATTATTTGGTCAGCAGCTTCTCTGTGATATAAAGCTGAAGATCTAGATTCAGAGCCGATATTGGAAGGGGATTTCAGATCTATCCCGACCTTACTGTGCTTCCCTGCTCCGCACACTCTGCAGATGAATTAGTTTGTTTTGTTTTCATATACACCCCATGAGCACACCACAAGATTGAAATTTAATGTCAGGCTAGAACTCCCAAGGCCAATATTGATGTTAAACTTTAGCTTAAATGTCTGCTTTGCAATCCGCGGGAGGTTTTACCTCTCTTCCTGAACAGATGATGTGACGTGTTTGGTCCTCAGTGCACTCTCTGTGCAGTCAGTGTGCAGCTTTGCTTGCATGATAAAACATCTTGCCCCAGGTTTAAGTCATAAAAGTGAAGCTGCTGGGCCAGAAAACCACATTTTCTGAGTAGGTAATCATGACCATTAATCATGTTGGCATGATTCGCTTTTTCGGCGACCAAAAGGAATAGGTCTGGGCTAAGGACTCTACCTCCACGCTGTTGGTGAATATGTACTACCCCTCCCACACCCTCCAGCTCCAAATAAATGCATATAACACAGCCCACAATCCCTTTTTTTCTGACTCACGGCCATTTGGACTGATTTGTGGCTGCAGCTGTGTGAAATTATCTGAATTGTGACAGTTGAGCAAAAAAATATATACGACAAATTAGCCATGTGTGGGACGAAGTTTTCTTAGATGCCCACGACTGTCGTGACACAAACAACTTGTGCTTTACTAAAAAGAAACATAGCAAGAAGAAATAGGAATAGTAATTCTTACACATTTTGCTGTTGGTAATTTTGCTTTGAAGCAACAAATAGGAATATTTATCAATTTACACAAAACAATTTTTTTAAAGATATGTTAGGTAAAGTATGTTAAGTATGTTAAGTAAAAGATCCAAAGTATTAGAAAAATAGAAATGAAAAAATTTAAGACATCAAAAATGTAAATCCAAAACAACAGCAGTATAACATAAGACTAACAATTGAAAATATTGCTATAATATACTGCTAGATTATACTTTCATTTTATAGGTGTCTCTCTTTGCGATACCAACTTAAGCCGCTAAAGAGAAATACCAAAATAATTCAACAAAATAAGCAATAAAATAAATTAAAACAATAAAACAAGTCAGTATTTCATTCTTAAATATATTAAGTTAATTTACTAAGAGAGCCAAAGAATGACTTGTAGCTCCACGGCCGTAGGTTGTAGCACATATCATCAAAAGAAATTGATTTAATATTTACTATTCAGGGTTCATAATGGGGTCCAGAACCAGTTCTACCAAGGCTCTGGACCTTGTTTAGAACCACCCATGCTGATGAGTTAGAGTGGTGCCCAGATTAAAGCAGACATTGCTACATTAATTCATCTTAAATTTCAAAAACTCCAGAGAAAGTAATAGTAAATCTAAAATTTTGTGGCGTAAACAACATTGCTTTCCACTAATCAGCAGAGTATTATAAGCCTGGCGGTCCACCAGGCTAAATGTTGTTTATTTTAAACACCATTAACAGTAAAGATGGAGTAAGCTAGGTATATAGTTGCACCAATTGCACCATTCCTGCACCTGCCTGTTGGCCTCACGTCATTTCAAAATTATGATGCCTGCCCAACTCCATCTGAATTTTTGTAACTTAACAAAAATTCATGGTGGACTGCCCTAGCGCCCTGACCACAGGGCAGCAGGATTTCTGGGGGAAACCCTGCTGGTAATAAGCTAGTATTCAAAGAAAATAACCCCAGCATGTTTTCTTCATTTTCGCTAAGGCCATGTGACAACAAGAAAACCACTTAAATATCCAAAGTATGTCTTTAAAAGGGTTAATTGCTGGTTTGATACCAACTATCTGAAAACCACCTGGAAATCCCGCTTCGGATAAAAGCTAAAACAATGTTTTAGAGTAGGTTGTAAATATGATTCCATATCTACACTAACATAGGTATTTTTTCTTGTAGCACAACTTCTAACAGTGAGTCTTGGTAAAGATTTTCTGTTGTAACGGATCGTCCCCGAAAAATGTACGCGACTTTTCATTCTATGCAGTGAGAGACCCAGAGCAGAGTAAATTTAAGCAAAGTACCCAGTTCCAGCGAGTCAGATGTACACCCTTCTGATGTGGAAATGAGCTTCTCTTTCAGAATGCAGCAATTTGTTTTCTGTCTCAATACCTTGAAAGCAAGGCAAGCCACTCTGCTTATTTCAAGACTCCAATCGATCCAGAGAACTCTATACAAGTCAAATTGCCTTGGAAACAAGTAACATTCATCACTTGCATTCAGGAGACTCGACTGAAGACAGCTGAAAAAACTGGCTTAAGATGAGCAGTTTCTGCTGTTTCACCTTAAACGCTGCCTTTCAATTACCATGCTCTCAAATGTTGTTATTCCGCTGTGCCTTTTGGGAACTGGGTGAGTGCTTGGGAGGATTATGATAAAATTAGGTCATACACACAATGAAACTGCTGCAGTTTGTCATTTGCACTGTGCTGCCATGTTACCAACCCATAACAAGGTCGGAAAATGCCGCCATGGGTCTTTTTTTTTCCCTTCAATAATTTAAAAAGCAAACTGATAGCTGCAAAGCCCCTACCTCACCTTATACCCAAACTGCTACTGCTGGCAATGTTGCTGACAAACTGTGGTGATACTGGATAATGACTTCTCTCATGTGGTGGAAAGAAATAACGGAAGACGTTATTAGACTGGGAGCTAATTTAGAATCTGAGCCGGCTTAAACCGAGACTTTATCTCACCGGTGCAGGAAGTCAACGGTGAACATAAAATCACCTCATGCTGTCAGGTCTTATCGTGGAAGTCTTCATGTCTTAAAGGTGGGGTTAAGAACCCTCTTCATGTTCATTTTGGTAGAGGAAGCACACAGGATGCCGGAGCTTTATATTATCTGGATTTATTTGTTATAAATCTAGAAGTGATTATCTGACTGAAAAATGTATCAAAGAAAGCTTATTACACTTCAGTGTTAAAACTTCTTTTTATCCTTTAATTTTATTTAAATTGTGTTTATTTTAATTTGTTTGTCTCTTACATCTGGAGGTCCGTTACTGTGGTCTTGTCTTCAGCTTGCCTCTTATTACATCTGCTCCTTGTTTCTGGTGAGTACACCTGTTTCCACTCACCTAATCAGTCTGTGCAGTACTTCAGCCTGCAGTTTCTCTCCACTCTAGTTAACGCGATGCTGTGTTCCAGGTGTGTATGCAGCGCTTTCACTCTGCATATTGCATTAAACACAATTTTAGTTTTTGGACTCTACAACCTGTTCAGATGATGTTATTAAAGGCTAAAATCAATGTTTAGCACCATAAACCCCATAATTCTTTCAATGAATCATAATGTGTCAGATAAGTAATTTATTTATTTTTTTATTTCTCTGCAAAAGGAATCTTTGGAGGTTGCTTATTGCTGTAGATCATAAGGCTCACAATGTTTTCTAAATATAAAAAAGACATTTCATAATAATGATTGATTAAAATTGAAAACCAGTGTACCTACTGGTCTTCAACTATGTGAAATGAAACTGGGAATGTTCAACACATAATTATGAGGCACTATTGCTCTCAGTTAAGTGGACTGTTAAATGCAATGCACCTGGCTTCTAGTTTCCACCACTCAGTACTCTGAAAATTTCAAAGCTAGCTCTTAAGGATCAAATGTCCTGTATAATTGTGGTGTATCACTTTCCCAAAACCTTATTACCTCCTTAGTCATCTCCTTTGGCAGGAGCTTTTAAAGTGTTGTCAATTTAAGGTAATGTAACAAGAAAGTTTCAAAAATATACAGAATAGTGAATCCAGAAAACCCACCCTGGGAAATAATCTGTTAGACTAATTGAACATTTTTTGCTCTTTTAATAAAAGACAAGTCTAGTTTTCCTTAATTATTTAGACTAGTAGTGGTCTCAGTTTTACTTTAAACAGTTCAGGTTTGACACACACTTTTTTAATAAAATCTGTGAAAAAGCCCTTCAGACTGAAGCAAATGGAAAATCTCAGATCAGACACCAAATTCAGTTTGATTACCAGGCTGCAGCACTTGGCCATGTTCTCATACGATGCTTAGACTGTTTACAACACAAGCAAATGGCAGCGTAACATTGGCTAAACACGCATACAGTAAACTTTGGTATTGGTAAAATGTGTGAATACATGAGACTTACTATAAATACCTATTTTAATATTTTAAACAACATATAAACTTAATATGCAATATTATCACACACATTTGAAACTATCATGGCCCTACAGCAGAAGCAAATGTCTGGAGTCGAATGGCAGCTCTGCATATCGTCATCTTTCTAAAATAATGGTCCAAGTCATTTTTGCTAAAAGATTATTTAGGAAAAAATCTATTTTAACAAAAAAAAGATACTTCTGCCATTATTTTAGGAAGTTGACAATATGCTAGCCAGTAGCGTGTTACGTAGCATTGCACAGTGGTATTTCAGCTTCCAAGATGTGTCTTATTCGATTATTTTAGATATACTCTATGAAAAAAAAATCTGTGAATGAGAAGAATTTCTGCAAATATTTTGGAGTTATGTTATGTTCCACAGGAAAATCCATTAATACCGAATCACAAATAGGTGGGAGTCGACCTTTAAAAAAACGTTTGCTTCTGCTGCCCCCTGGTGGAACGGTGCCCTGGTGATGAGCCATATTCAGAGGAGGTCACAAGAAACAGAAACCTATGGTGTAGAAGGACCAGTCATCTCTCGCAAAAAGGTAATGTCGTTTGGTTACCTGAGCAGACAGGAGATTGGCGGTGGCTGCATCATGCTGAGGGAAATGTGTTCTCTGGCAGGGGCGGTGAAACTGGTGATGTGAAGCAAATACAGCACAACTCTGAAAAGGAGTAAAAGAAACTGTTGGTAAATGCTAAGCAGATGGTTTCAGCTTTTAAAGTACGGCCAACAAACACATGAATAATGAAACTCAACCTGTGGAGTCACCTTTCATTTTTGCCTACAACTGCATTTTTTACATCCCCATCTCATGCAGCTTTACTGTCTTTTCACCTGCAGCTGACTAATGATGAAGAAATGCCATCAAAGTAGCGTTTTAAAGGGCACTTCTCACACACAGACAACTCTGTGCAAAGATGCTCCCCGGGGAGACTTTTTTTTTTCTTTTTAATCTGCTTTTAAAGTCGCAGAACCTTAAAAGGTGAGAAGCAAATCTGCTTCTCTTTTCTGCCATCACTCTGTTCAATATATTGAAAGTTTGTGGTTTTGATGTACTGTATAACCTCCTTTCTGTGCAAAAAGGCATATGTTTACAAATAGAAATATTGAAAAAATACTTACTGAAAAAGACACTGACAGATCATAAACTGGATTATCACAGGTTTTGGACCAATATCTCCAAACTGCTTGAAGTAAAGTTACATCTTGTCTGCAAATGCACCAGTTTTACTTTACAGCAAATGCAGCTCCAGAAACATATTATTAGGATTGTAAAGTTATACTGTATGCCATTTAGGAAGACAAATGTCTCATTTTAGTCTCACTGAAGCCATATGTCCAGCAAGGTTCAATCAGGGATGTAAAATTAATTTAGTATCTCCACCATTATGCTGCTTGTATCCCAGTGTTGGGTAGCAGCTGGGTAATCACACCTATCTGCTGGAGGCATTTTTAATCAACAGCTATAAGGAAAGTGCAACAATGAAATCCTGTTAACTCTGCAACCCAGATGGAAACCATCCGGTGTTAATGACCCTATTCAGGAGCAGCATTGTGTTTGTGTGACTAAGCTTATGAATTTTGTTCCTGAATGTGATGTTTTTCTTATAAAATCATGCAAAAATAGCATTTTAATGTGCTTATTTTTTCAATGTTTTTGTAGAACATCGCTTAATGTGAACTGCAACTGAGTAGAGGTTTTTCGTTTCACGTTTCTTTTTTGGTCAGTTTCTCATTACATTATTCGTTTAAGAACAAAACAAACGTCTCCTCGGTTTTATTATCTTTGTTTCCATAAATCATAAATAATAGGGTGCAGCACATAGTCAAAGTTTTTGGGTTTTTTATTCATAATAGAGGAAAAATTCAGAACTGAATGATTGATTAAAAACTCATCCTTTAAACCAGTTATGGCAGTGAAACCTTTTTTCTTATTATTAGGGAAATTAAATGCAAAGAGCAGACATTTCATATTCATATGGAAAAATTAAAACAATGCTTTACTCTTAGTGTTTCAATCGAAATCCCAACAAAATTCAACAAAATGTTAGACAATATTTTTTTTAAATATAGATTACATGTATCCTTGTATATTGTGTCAGGATGATTTTGTTGTGTTTCCAGTTTGAATCCAAACAATGAATTTTACACAGCAAATTTATTTTATACTCCCAGCAAGAAAACTTTGACTATAATCTTTACAAATTAAGCAGACCATTTAAAAGTCATAAATGACATTGTAAGCTGCAGAACAGATTTCTTTCCCCATAAGTATTCAAGTTATCGATCAGTGAGTTAATCTACAATTGATCGGTCTTATCAATCTACAAACAATTAATTGTTAAGTGGCCACAGATGGCCATTTTAATGATTTCAAGAAGGCAGGCTGCATTTTTTATGATATACTTAGTTAATTTATTTTTTTCAATTACCACGTCACATTTTATGTCAGCCGTGTTATATTCCACTGAATAAATACAGAACAATGTGGCTTTTGTCACATTAATAAACTTAGACATATTTATAAAATATAACAAGAACCTCTTTAGTTGCTGGATAGAAAAATAAATACAGAAATGCCATCTGAAAGTTACAACTTTGGTCCATTAAATGTATTTACTCACAAGTAGTAAAACCATCCTGTTTTTTCCGTCCTGTTACAATTTTTCTCGATTATGCCTCTGCATTCTGTCATCCTCACCTTCATAACAAATCAGTAATTTTTTTGTTGATAAAGTTGTCGCTGCTCCGCCATGCAGCTCGGCTGAGTTATAAGGTGAAACTTAAGGAGCTTGTCGGGTGTTTATATTTCAAAACGGAACCACATAAGGTGCATTTTACAAGCCGCACAGGACTCTTGTTTGGACCGTTTCTATTTCCTGTTCCTGACCCCGCCATCTTTTCTCCTGGCGCCGCGTAACGATGTCCAACTCCGCCCTCTGCTGGACGGCGGGAAAACTACACATAACGTTTCCTAACCTAACATATTGCGAACATAGCAGTATAATACTGATCTTTTAACTACACTGACACATTTAGGGTTTCCTTTCCTGTTATTGTGTTGTAGGGTAAAGCCAAAATTGTCTCAAAGTGTAAAGTCATTCCCCATAACGCTTAAGATACTGCTTCTCAACTGGTTCACACTCCTGCTTGACAGTACTGTCTTTTCAACACATAAAACATGTGCATAATTTTATAGTGTAGCTTTCACAAATGCTGAGCAGCTGCGTTGCATCACACGCTTCTTAAGCAGTCGGGTTGAAGATTCTGACGTCTAAATAATACATTTAAACAATGGTAATCCTTGCAGAGCCCCACAGTGAAAGTGCTGTTTGTTCTCCCCATGCAGAAATTTGCTTCTTGTGTACTCTGTCCTGTTTACCTTTGGGTGTCTGGTTTTGAGTTGTTTTCATGGCTTTAAGTGTGCTCTGTAATTTCCCAGAATTAACCTTTTCCTGTTTTACTTTGTTTTACCTTGGAGGGATTGTTACTGCTGGTTTTATTCCACCTGCTGTTCTCCTCTTGCAGTTATCTTCATTGAGACCAGCTCTGTTTCACCAGCCTTGGTGAGTACATATGATCAGTGTTGTATAAAGTACTGAAATCTCAGAGTCAAGTAAAAGTACAAGTACCTCTCCAAAATATGACTTTGGTAAAAGTCCAAGTCACTGACTGAAATGTTACTTGAGTTAAAGTCTTAAAGTATCTGAAACTTCTTGTACTTAAGTATGGAAATTACTGTAAAAATGGATGTACTCAAGTAATGTAATGAAAAGTACAAGTAAAAAGTAAAACAAGGCAAATGCAGTTTGAATGACATTTTTTATATTTTGGTAAACTTGTCAAATACACTTAAAATAATGTACCCAACCAAGTGCAGGCAAAATTAAACCTGCTAATAGATATACCTGCAGGCATCATTTAGTTAAGAAAATTAGGTGCTTTACCTATACAACAAGGTTAACTTAACCTGCTTTACAACTGAACCAGCTTCTTAGTATACCCTCCAGGACAGAAAATACAAAGTTTTTGTAAGCCTTAAGTTTTCCCTTCAAGTAAGGTCAGTGCTGAAAATGAGAAAAATAAATAGTACAGAAAATGCGGCCAACATGAAGAAAAAGATCTGTTACGATTACTCTACTTCACAAATCAGTGAATCAGTCAATGCTACAGTCAGTAGGTGGTGCACACAACTGGTCATTATGCAAAAGAAAAAAAGAATTGGGAGGGAAATGCAGCTTATTGGCATCTGTAAACCTGGTTTTGAACTTGCATGCCTTTCCTATATTCGTCAAATTTAGTCTAAATTGCTATCGCTATGGCTTCGGTCCCCCCTTGAACAGAGGAGTCTAGGTAGCCTGCTACAGTCAACATTAGGCCTAAGCTAAATACACCACGTATGGAACTGAAACAATGCCAAACAAAGTTCATTTATGGTCAACGTTTCACAATACAGTAGTGCCTAGTGACCAAGCTATAGTTACTGAAACAGGAGGATTATAACCATTTCATAAGACGTTACCTCGATGTGTTTCTTCAAGTTGGACGGGGAGTTTTTGTAAGATAGAATTTCCATGTGACTGCTACTGATTGCGAGACTTGCTTTGTGTTTAATGGGAGAAGCGAAACAGGTGTATCCTAATTAAAAGTAAAGAAATCAAGAAATGGCAAAAAATGTGGAATGAAGATAAGAAAGGAAGAAGATTATATGAAGTACAAAAGTCAGTTCAAATTCGAAGCATTAATGAAAGAAACAGAAGAGAAGAAATAATAATTAGTAGATTAAGAGTAGGTCATACCTACTTAAATGACATGCTTTATACAATAGGGAGGAAAAATAATGATAAATGTGAGATGTGGAGTGAAATAAAATGTAGAACACATATTGATGAACTGTAAGTCAAATGAACTCGAAAGGGAAGAATTAAAGAGAATAGTTAGAAATATGGGGCATGAATGGAATCTTAAAGGTATATTAGGAAATGAAGGAAACATAACAGATATTCACAAATTAAGGAAAGCATTGTTTATTTATCTTAAGAATACAAAATTAAAAAATAGAATTTAATAGATGTGAAGTAATGCTTCTACACACTCATGTACAGTAGGTGGCGGTATGCACCTTAAAGTTGCTTGTGATCCGCCATCATAGAAAAGAAGAAGAAGAAGGTGTATCCTATTGGTGGTGATGAACAAGCCCAGGCAAGCAGGCTACGGACTTTGTTCGGTAGCCTACTTGCTACTTGCTAATCAGTAGGTGGGATCAAAACACTTTGTTTCTCTCTCTCGCTTTTTTGTAACGAGTAACTAAACCACACATTGAAAATGTATCGGAGTAAAAGTACGCAATTAAGTTCGGAAATATAGTGAAGTAAAAGTGAAAGTCATCAAAAATTTTCATACTCCAGGAAAGTATGAAGTACTCCAAAATATACTTAAGTAAAGTAGTGAAGTATTTTTACTTCGTTACTATACAACACTGCATATGATCTTGTCTTATCCTCTAACTCAGTTTGTCTGTCTGCTTCATGTGACGTGTTCTGGATTTCTTGTATCATCAAATTAGGTTCTGTTGCTCTTTCTATCCCAGAAGGCTTTTAGAGTCTTTTGTTCCTTCAGTCTCCAACAATCTTGACCTCTATAAGTCAACAGCCAAACAAACTGCCCTCCTTTCAGAGTCCTCAGGCCTCCAGAAATTATTGTAAACGTTCAAGAAAAGACAACAGTGTCAACAACTGAGTTTGTCAAAGATGCCATGCTTTATTCACATAGGATTTGAAGACTGGTGGACTCATAAATATTTGAAGCTAAATGTAAAACTGCTATTCAGCACTGTGATAAGTGTGTTACTTTGCAGATTTCATGTGTTTTTACTTTCCAGTTACATTCACTGTACATGTTTCTGGTTGCCAAACAAAAATTAAAATTAGCCAATGCTAATCTGAGTGAATATATGTAGTTTTAGAGAATGTTCCGATGTAACAAAGCAGCCCAATGCCATCACACTACCACAGTGACATTAGATATTCAGTTCTGTTTTAGTTTTACACTACATAAATTTGCCGCTTTTGAATTATTTTTGATCAGCGGTGGTTTTAGCCTTGGGACTTTGTAATGTCATTTTTGCCCAGTTTTTCTTTATTATTGATGAATCATCAACACTGACCTTATTGAGTCACGTGAACCCTGTAGTGCTTTAGATATTGTTCTGGGTTCCTTGGTGACGTCCTGGATGAGTCGTCGAAATGCTCCCAGGGTTGTTTTTGAAGGTCATCGCTGTTTTATGCTTTCTCCATTTGTGGGTAATGGATCTCACTGCTGTTCACTGGAGTGCCAAAGTTTTAGAAATAGCATTTCAACCCATTCCAGACTGATGACGTCAACGACTTTTCCTCATCTGTTTTAAAATTTCTTTACATTGTGTGAAAATGTTTTTTGAGGTCTTTTAAAATCATTTATTGATCCAACACGTCTCATTTGTACTGTTTCTTCTCATCTGTAAAGGGGCAAACTGTACCGGTGCTCCTAAATCTGTATTCTGGTTGATTAACCAAGTAAATGTAATCATCTGGATTAATTTTATTACCTTTTTCATTTTTATAAACTTAATAGCGTCTCGATTCTGCCTCTTTGAAATCCTGCTTTGTTGACATCAGAATTCTCCTCAGTACTTTCTTACATAAGAGCACATCTACAATCTGCCTCACTGACATCTTTTCCATTTTTCCCCTTTCCCTATCTTCACTTTTTTTGTTTCATCAACTGGTATACTCGACATCTGCTGCATTATGAGACAGAAAAGGACCAAAGATCTTCTCAGATGTGTATCAAATCAGTTGACTCCCCTGGGAAATGGGCTAGAGATATGTGCATGTTACACGAGAATGTCTGTGGTAGAAATACTCCATGTTTTAACGCATTCTAAAGAGGAAACAAAAAAAGCTAAAAGCTAACTTGTGGAATAAATTAATATGTTGATATTGAATCTTCTTTTCTCATCAACAAAATGCACTAAAAAGCTACTCATAATCATAATTTAAGTGTGTTTCTGTTCGACCAAACTCTCCCTTTGAGAACTACCAAGAATCCAGTGACTGAACTCTCATGATAAGCTTCACTGATTCTCTTTATGAGTTGGTAAAAGTAGAGCAGACTGTAGAATACCTGATTTTTGTCTGTGAGCGCACTGGGAGCTAGCAGGAATAGTAACTCTCAGTGGGATGTTAAACTTTATTGCATGCCAACAACTAACGCTCTAACAATTTCTAATGCTCCCTCTTCACGTCTTAAGACCACCAGCCATGTTCCTTCGTTTTCATCTTGTTCTCTAAGCTGCCATAGCAACTGCATCGCCAAGTCTCTGCAACAAAAAACAAAATAAAAAAAGAAATCATAAAAGGCTCAATATTCAGTGGAATGGCAAAGAGGATCATCCACAAGATGCACAGAGTTGCAGTATGTTTTGCACAACACCATTGTGTGAAGGTGAAGTCGTTCTTAGTTTTGCTCTCACCTACAAACAGTTGCACATGCAGGGGGTGTGTTGGGTGCGTGTGGGGATTTACAGACGACTGAAGCTCCAGGTTGTGGATGTTGTGCTGGAGTGCAGATGTTGATGTACAGCAGCAGCAGAAGCTTTGAGAGGAGGGGAGACGTTGGGTGGGGGAGAGCAGGAGGAGGAAGAGGAAGAAGAAGAAGGTGCAAATGCTGAATAATGGATGACGAGAGGTGAGAGAGTGGAATTCAGCTGCCGCTCTCGCTCCCCAGAACGCAGAGCGTGAATCATCCTCGACATGGATCAAATGGCAGAGTCCACTGAAGGGCTGGGTCGGTGCAGCGAGCAGAGCAGAGGGTATCTGCCGAGTCTGGGAGGCTGGAGGAGGATGGAGGAGGGTGGAGGAGCGACGCTATAGCAAACAGAATGGGTGAGGAGTGTCGCTGATGTTACTGAAGCGAAACCCAAACACAGATGCACTTGCAGTTTTGGTCATTTCTTTGCATCTTTCACTCAACGTGTAGGGTCAGACTTCTGTCTCCTGAATGAGAATGGGCTCTGACTGTAACTGATAGTTCTTTATTAAATCATGGAATCAATAAATGTGATTCTTCATGGAGGTTTTTCAATACTACAGCCATTTATTCTTCAATTCTCTCACCGTGCTCTAACTGTAGATGTTTTTTAAAAGTTTGTTAGGTCCCAGAAACCGTTGCTTCAATTGATAGCATACAGTAAAAACAGACTATGTCCACACTGAAATGTTAACATAAATTATCTTATTTTAACTAGGACAAATGGGTTTGCTTCGTGTTTAATCTTCTTTCAACTTGTTCCTTTACATCGTTTTAGGAACATCAAATTATAAATGCCTTCAAGGATCTGTTGCAAACAAATGTTGCAATTCTGGTTCCCAATCGAACCGAGTCTACCAGACTGTCAGAAAATACAGTGAATTGGATTCTAATAGTAAATACACAGGTTCTGTTTGCCCTTTAAACTGCCTTGAGATTTGATGTTTGCTGAAAATTGGAAAGAAACAAACTGAAGCAAACTAAATGTGAGTTATGGCACTTAATCATCATCAGGCTGAGACTGGCACCTAGATGACTCAACCATTTTAGTAAAGATTTTGAATTACTCTTTAAGTTCTTTTCATTGCTATTTGAAGAACATAATTCTTTCCAAAGCTAAACAAAGCAACCTACCCCCTCTGGTCTCCTTATAATAAATGTATTGTTCACTTCCACATGAAACTTGAAAAACAGAATATTATTTTTTTATGTCCATCTGTTACCAGAGCATTTCACATTCAAGCTTTAATATGCATTAGTTAACTTCCAAACCTACTTGACTTCTAAGCTCTTCTCATCAAGGTCTTGTTCTTGGTCTTTTCTTCCAGACTTAGAGGATGATTGAACTGTGTGTGTTTGTTGTCCTCGGCTCAAGGCAGTCTTCCTCTGGGAATCGAGACTTCAGGCTTTACATCACATCTGAAAACTCGTTTTTTTTTTTACTGGATGTTTTTGTGTCTCACTTATTTGATTTAGGATTCAGCTGGCGTTGCTTTGTTGCAGTTTTCTTCCTTTAAATGTTGTTTATGCATGTATTTGTTTTCTATGTATTCCCAGTTCAAAATAAATGTATTTATGTGCATAGTGCAACATAATTCCCTTTTCCAAAAAAACACTGCATTCATGTACAAACCCAGGGTTTCAGAAGGATTGCCTTCTGTTCACCCTTGTTTCATAAAGATCCTCAGCAAATTTCTAACAAATATTCTTGAAGCATTTTCTGCCTTCAGTGTGTTTATTGCAACAAAAATAAAAACGGGGGCCAACTGCAGTGTATATTTTAAAGTAAAAACTGTCAGAAAATTAACCATCCAGCATCTCCAACTTCATGACTGACTGCAAAAAAGAAAACCCAGACAATCCCAGACTAAAACCCATCAACTTTGCAACTTGAAGCCTCTCTCCTCTGCTATATCATTGTTAGTTACATTACATTGCATTACTTCAGTCCATTGTGCACTGAGTGAAAGCTGTGCTTTCAAGCTGAATACAATAAACTGGTTGAACCACTTCCTGCATTGATTGAATGTTTCAACATGCTGATCTCTGTGTTGTCACTGTGCAACTGTGCAACATCCCCAGGATGTTGACATGTTTTTTTGGGATTGTCGTGGCCCAAAATTACAGATTTTTTTTTGGCATCTTTTTCAAAACGTTGTGGTTAAAGTTGCAATTTTTCAAAAGCTTTATTTGTGCCATAACATAGTCTTACAAAAAAGTTTAAATTAGTGCACATAATTTTCCTTTTTTTGTCAATTTCTAATCCCTCCTTACCTGAGCAGACCCTGCATGATCATCCTGCTGCTGCCTCTGGTCTAACATCTCCTGGTCTAACATCAGGATTACTCAATTTACATGGTTTGTATTTTGCTTTTTGGCTCTGCTTAGCGGCTGAACATGACAGGACAGGTGATCCGATCCACAGGTGTAACCGGCGTCAGCAGGTTTACTCTCAAGGTGCGTTTAAAGTTGTCAGAAGGTAAATTAGACGGGAGCTAAGAGGACAGATAAAAATTTAACTGAGTTGCAGTGATTGGTCAGAAAGGAAGGAAATACTGAAAACCCTAAAGGTGATTGGTCAGATTTGCAGAAAAGCAGCGTTGATTGGTGAAAATTGCAAGTCCGCGCAAAATGTAATTTTATTTAAAGAGAGGCCAGAGCTTAATGCAATCAGTGATAATTAGTTAGCATTTGCAGAGATGTGTTTATGGACCAAACCCAAGCTCAAACACAATGAATAGATTAAACTTGCACCATCAGATTGTAAATGTTAGTTTCTTTAAATGCCGCATAGGTGAAAATCTTTCAGATTTATTAAAGATCTTGTACAAAATGAGAGCAAAAGATGGTAACGCATGGTGTTCTCCAAGAGAAATGCTCTGCTCACAGTCAACATGTTGATACAAGGGCAGAAGAAGTACAAAAGTACTTTCAAGGCAGTCTGTGAGAACTAACTTCTCTGCAAGTTACAGAAAGAAAAGGTACTGTTTGTTTTCAACTGTGGCAGATAACCTTCAGAATGGCAGCATAGGAAACTTATTCCACACAAAGTCCATAATAAGAATGGTAAAAAAAAAAAAAAAAAACTACAACTAAGTCCAGTCATTAGACTTTATAAACCAAAGTTCAGTATACTGTAGTCATAACACTTCAGGTTTAGTTTCATCAGACCGAAGGTCCTGACTCTGAAACTTAAGTCCCAAACCAATACAGGACTCTGTCTGAGGTTAATTGCACTCTCTTACCAACAGATTCACAAGGTCTTCTGCTCTAGATCTATGGTTGATAGACACATTTCACATCTAACACATTCATCTCTGAAACACAGAACTCGTCTGTGACCAGATTTGCATCCTTTAATCATTTTTAGAAGTCTGTGCATTGAAATAATGTTTCTTGTATGACTACAAATAATGTTTTATTTTTCTATCCCTTTCCCCTCCAAACACTTTGTACCTGCTGTTTACCATCCACATTCTTCTAAGCTTGTCATTATGATGGGGGGGGGCCCTAAGGGAGGTTATCTAAAACGGCTCTCTGATGTTATTTGAGGCGACCGAGAGCCGCTGCGTGAGTCACATTTTCTCCTCTTTAAATCTGTTACTTACTATGAGAGACACGTAATTGGGAGGATTGCATGTTGGAGTTATAGGAACAGCGTTTACACGTCTGCCAATTGAAAGCCAACCATCTGCTGCTGTATCTACCTCTATTACAAGAGGAAACTGCAAATCTATCAATCTGTTCAATAAACCAGGATGTCTCTTCAAGAGTAGATGGTTGTATTGATGGCACAGGGGAGTTCATGCTCTCGGCTGTGCGATTCCGGTTTACGCCTGTGTTTTTGTTGTTGTGTTTTTCTCCTGTGTTCAGTTTCTGCCTTGCTGAACCTATCTTCAGCCCTCTTTGTGCCACACTGCTCTCCTTCCTCCTCCTATCACTGTCAGGCTGCCAATAGGAGGTGTGGAGTCAGTGACGGCTTGCCCAACGCTCGGCCCAGCCGTGCGTCTGCAATCACTGCGGCTGCAGCGCCGCTGATTGGTGCTCCTGTGTCGGCCCCTGCTGTAGGTGACTGATCAGCTGCTTTCTTGGATACACAAGTCTTCTGTTGATCAATTGCTCCATTAATCCAGCAGCAGAATGGGTAATACACAGCTAGAGGGGATACACGGCAGAGGCGCATGTAGTCGCTTGGCACCTCTTGTAAAACAACCTCGCTGGTTGTTGTTTTTGTTCTTTTTGGAACAAGGTCTCACATGGATGACGCCCTCTAGTCTAGATCAGCGGTTTTCAAAGTGGTAGGCCACCAGGGGGCGCTGTAGGGGGCCTCAGAAAGTGGGAAGGAAGATGAGAAATAAAAATGAACTCCATAAATGTATTCTTAAATCTTTCAACATAATTTTTGTTTTCTGTTATTCAGTGTTTTTTTTGTTGTTGTTGTTTTTTTTTTTTACAAAATAATTAATTTAAATGTTACTTCAGATGCTCATTTTCTAAATGGCTGCCAGTCAAATTCATTAAACTCACTTAGCTTCTAAAGCTAACGTAGCAAACTCGAAATGGAAAAGATACTGACAAACAAGACCAATGGAACCTTCTGGTGGAAAACGCTGCTGCAAAAATCCATAAGAACTGTCAAAATAAAATAAAATCTGATTTAATTTACATAAAATATCATATATTTTCTGATGATCAAAAGAGGTCATTGTTAAAAAAAAATTATTAGCTGGCAATAAAGTCATCATATATTATCACATGATAAAATTTTCTGCTTCAGAAGTCATGACCATCTAAAATCAAACGTCATGAGGCAGCATTATGCTAAATGAATGTAATAATTATTGAAAGGTGAATTAAAGACATTCCAATAGTTGATGACTTTGACTTATTTTGCAGCATTGTCTCCAACCAGTGATTAAAGCTCTTTGGATGGAACAGTTTGGGAATCCTTGCTTTAGACTCATTTGGATTATGTGACACCTATGTTTGGAAAATAGAAAAAGTAATTAAGGAAACCTTTTACTCTTCTGAAGCGCCGGAGTAAAATGCTCTATAGTTAATGAAACAATAAGTCGGCCTGCACCAGAAATGACCAACTCAGAATTAAATGGATTTTCACAAAGAAATTCAGAAATGTCAAAACAAAGCCAGCAATTACCAACAGCCACTTCAGCGCAGTCGCCTGTGCAAACAATGCAGACATGACAGCTCTCTGACGGACCTCTTGGCTAAAAATGGCTCCTTGAGCATGAAGCTGGTCCTGTTTTCAGCCTGACCGGACTTCCACTACTGCACAGCCATCACACCTAGATTTAACAGGCAAAGGTTGTCTGTTGTTTGTTTGTTCTTTCTTTCTTTCTTTTAGCTTTGAGGCATAGTATGTCAAGCACATTGTTCAGATACTTGACTAAAACTGAGTAGTGTTTGTTTTGCTAAAGTAGTTCATTACTGTAGCATAATGGAGGAAATGGATGGTTGGAACAAGATGCATCAAGTCAGAATATTTTGGCCAAAATCATCAGAAGTCATTTTGATTTTCCCTGTGACAACCATAGCATAAAAACATATAAATGTATATGTACCGTTGTATCATTCCTGTGTTAATTTATGTTAAGTGAGCAGTCATAATAAACACAGTTTTACAAATTAAAATCTGATAAATATGATTTCCTAAATGTTTTTTGACATATTAGCATTTTTTCCTGTTTTCTGTTGTTGCAGTTGTGTTTTAATCCATCAATTTGGTTTTTACTGAATTAAACTGAACTGATCTGGTATTTGAGCCAGATCCTGTTGTTGTTTAGAGAAAATTTAGATAAAAACTTCAATTCAAATTCACTGAAGCTAGATCTTGTATAACTTGTTGATCCATAGCAGCAGAAAAAGTCCGATTTTGATTCCCATGTGTTCACTGATTAAGAAAAGATTGAATTTGTGAGTTTTTGACTTGCTCTCTCCAGTCAGGGTCATTCAAGATGATTATTTCACTCAACAGCTGGATTTCTCAGTGCGTTTCTAGTTTGAAATGTTGATCAAATGTCATTGTAAAAGATGAAAACACTTGAGGTGTTTGAGAGAACCTTTCTTGTGAAAATGTTCTTTTTCAAATTGGAAATAAAATACGTGGCTTTTTGAAGGTTTGTCAAAGCAACTGGCTTAAAGGAATGTAAAATAATTGTCTAAAAAGCCAAGGCTTTTTAGACAAACAGGTATTCAGATACATTCTGTCTAAGGTTGGCGTGATCACTAAAAACATTGTGTTGTAATTAATACTGTGTATTTTTCAGTGACAATATGCTTGCTATATAATATGTATTTATACATTTCTGCATGTAGAAGCAGGTTCCTACCCTCTCTTTGCTCTGTCTTCTCCAAAATCTTAAGTAAAGCATTGTAGGGGGCGTGCTGTGGTGGCGCAGGGGGTTAGCACGCCCCACATTTGGAGGCCTTAGACCCGCGGACGTCGCGGGTTCGACTCCCGGTCCCGACGACCTTTGCCGCATGTCCTCCTTCAAAAATGGCGCCGGCTTGGCTGCCTGCAGACACAGCTCCCGTCGTGTGTGTGTTAATCTGTGTATAAAAAATTCTTGCTGTAACTGCGAAATAATTTCCCTGCTGGAAATTAGGATGAATAAAGTAATTCTTCTTCTTCTAGTGAAATCATATCAAAGACTGAAAAACAAATGATGAAAATGAGAGGATATATCTGAAAAATATCAAATATCAATATACAATTCAAATGTATCAACAAGAGAACGAGATGATTTTATTAAGAGATTTAGATCCTAAATACTTTAAAAAAAGTTTGTCCTGGACCCCAATCGATGCCCGTAATCAGATCAGGTATGATTTCACCTTCCACTTTTATAAGGTTACCAACTGAATCTAAAAAAAAGTTCAAACGGATTTAGAGAGTAAATTACAGTACTGAACACATAACAAAACAAGCACACATGCAAACAAAAGACTGAAACAAGTTGTTTGAAAAGCCTCTCTGTTTTTGTACACATCTTCATCTCCTCTCCATCTTTCTGTCTTTGACATGAGAATCAATATAAAGATTTAAAATAACTCCTCAACTTCTCAAATGCACCTGAAGGAGAGGATGCAAACGATTTCTGTAAAGCAATTTTGACTCCAATGTTGTAAAATTCACTGTGAAACTTTAATCCGATGTTATAAACTGAATTCAGAATGAATATAACATTTAACACCCTCAATATTCACCTGTCAATAATGGTAAAATATGGCAATAGGAGTCCACAGAAACAGTGGCTGAATGATGCTGCTGTGGCACGTCTTATCATACTGAAGGTGGTTTAAAATGACTGCTGCTGTGACTTATATCATCCTGTCTGTCCTTTCTCATCTATTTGATGGGATAAAGCAACTTTTGAACACGAAGCAACAAAGCAAAGACGTGGCAACACAGAAAATAAAACTACCGACAGAACCTACAATGAGAAAGCATTTTAAAAAATTGTTTACTTTCCAGCAGAAAGCAGACGATTTAAAGTCAGCTTAGTATGAATAACAAAAGCGGGTAGGCAGGGTTGTGAGTGAATATAAAGTTTTACAATAAGGCTCATGGATGATTGTTAATTTCTATAGAAAGTATAGAAACTTGTAGACATTGCTGGTAAGTCAAAATGGAGAATCAAACAACATTTAACTCATATGTACCTCATACTGTACTTTCACTATCTTTGAAAGTGGGAATCCATCATCGTTGGGGATTTTTTTGGTGGCAAAAAAGTCCTGAATGATCACTTCAATGTTTGGTGAAATCACATCAAAGACAAGCAACAGTATGTTTAATAGTTAAAGAGTATTTTTACACATAATTTAAATGGAACGTAGGCGTTGGGCCTGAGTCTAATGTAGTCATAAGAAAACCACAAGTTAGTAACTGTGTTACTATTACAGCTGCAACAAAAACTTTGTTGATATTCTGCTAATGTTGAAAAAAAACCTAAACTATTTTGCAATTGCTGAAATGCAATAAAAATCATATGAGTAAGTTTGCTGACATGATAAGTCAGTAAAAAAAAACCAGGCCGCCCCATGAACCTCCATCAATATCCTGTTGACTTCCTCTTTGCGGTTTGCGCCAGTAGCAACATCCGGTTGTTAATCACGTGACCTGTGTGATGCGAAAAAAAGTGTTTCCATTGCAGGTTTGGGAAATAACAAAAAAAAAAAAAACTCCTGGTGCTAGCACCAAAACGTTTTTTTGTTTTGTTTTTCTTCCAAACTTTTTATGTTTCCATTAAGCAAATTTATCTTCAAAATTTCAAATAGCCTAATCATATTGTGGATAGAAATGCTGCCAGTGAGGTTAACTGAAAATAAGCACTCTATTGGACTCTAAAGCAAAGAAAGTCAAATGGTCCAGATTTACCCTCTTCCAGAGCGATGGGCACTTCAGGGTAAGAAGAGGGGCAGATGAAGTGATGCAGCTATCAGTCCTGCTGTACTGCAGCAGACAGTGTTATGGTTTGTGCTGTTGGTAAGGTCAAAGTTCAGCAACATTATGAGATCAGCTGACTGACTACCTGAATATAGTGAACAACCAGGTTATTCAACGCATTACTGCCTCCCTGATGACTTGGGGATATTCTAGGATGACAATGTCAGGATTCATCGGGCTCAAACAGTGAAAGAGTGGTTCACTGAGCAGCAGGTATCATTTTCATCCATGGATTGGTAAACATAAAGCTCAGATTTTAACCTCATCCAGAAGCTTTCGGATGCTCTGGAGAAAGCCTGGTGGTCGGACTCTTCCATCACGAATAATGAAAGATTAATTCAACCCTGGGAGGAAATAAATCTTCAAAACAATGACACAGCATATATCCGAAGGCGGTCTAACAAAATGTTAGAGTGACCTTTTATTGGCAGTAACTTTTTCCTTGGCAATGCAAATTTCCAGAATAAAAAGCATATTTTATATTTGTCAACATAAATTATATTTTGTGCTCTTCTTGCATCTCCTTATTGTAATCTTCCTTTAGATCTTGTATCTTAAAGCTACATCCTTGGTTGTCGTCATAACACTTTCAGGACTTTTTCTCTCCAAAGTAAACACTGAGAATATTCTAAATGAACAACATATTTAACTCTTTAAGTATGTTTCAAATTCCTTTCTTGATGTACTTTCTTTCATGTTGTTGCCGACCTCTTTCAAAGCAGTTCACTGCAGGTTCTTCCTGCCTGCTTGGCTGAACTGAAGGCATGCCTGCCACAATCTGCTGCAGGAAACACTCTGACTACAGATAAGTACCTCATACGCACCGTCACTTCAAAGAAACCAAACTGTCCTCCTCGGAGGAATATTGTGCCAAAAATCGTACGGCTGTTTTTGCCCTGATGGAGTCGAGTCAGAGGTGGGGATAAGGCTGAACTGAAGAGCTGTCTGTGAAGATTCAGTACAGTATGTTGGTTTTTATGTTAGAAAACATAAAAATCTCTTCCTTTAAACTTTTCATATAATCATATAGAAACAATAAATACAACTAGGATTAATTGTTTGAGTTTGACTAACCGGATTTAAACTGAATTGCTTAGATTCTCCCTGTACAGTGTCCTCAACCCACTTTGGCTGTGAACTGGTGGTATATAAATAAAGTGGATTTAAATTAAATGTGATGTGAAGCAACACTCCCGATAAGCTCAGTAAAAGCAGCCATGGATTTCGGCTTTGGTGAAAGCTAGAGGTGAACGCTGCAGAGGATGATTGCATTAATCACACAGTGAAATGACAGCTGACAGCAGCACGAGAAAGGTAGTTTTAACGTGACAGCAGCCAAATCTCACACTGCAAACACACACAATCTTACCAAGTTTTTCCGGATTAATTTCTAGTGCAAATATCTTAGTACACTTGAAATAAGACAAAACTCTTACAAGTAACTTTTCAGCATGATATAGGAGCTTGTTTTAAGTTAATAATTCTTTGATATTGATGGAAAAGTCCCAGTACCACTGACAGATTATTTCACTTGTAACATGGGGAAAATGTTTTAAGTGAAATAAGCTGCCAGTGGAACAAGACATTATAACTTTTCTTGCTAAAAATGTACTTATTTCAAGTGATTTGCACTAGAAACTAGACTAAATACTTTGTAAGATTTTGTGTTTTTGCAGTGCAGGCTCATATGTTCAGTCATGCCATAAATCAGTGGCTTTGAATTTGTGAACATACAGTTTCTGGTGAGGATTTTCATGCTACAAAAAAACCAAACATTTTAGTTTAGAAATTAACCGTCAGACCTGCTGCCTTTTTCTTTTGATTATAGAAAAAAAAAAGTTTGAAGAAATATCTAGAAAGTATCCAATAAGTCTAAGGTACAATTTGTTGTCAGTCACATCTAATGACCCATAAATGGTAAATAAGTAGCTTAAAGTCTTCACTACATTCATAACATACTTTAATTCCTTATGTGTAACGTAACCGTTTTTCATTTTGCAATAAGGCTTCCTTATGAAACATCAGAATGTGACACAGACAGAGAGACAAAAGGTCACATCTATCTGCTTCTGTCAGTGATGTAGACCATTCAGTCAGAAAAAAGTGAAAAGATTCCATGAAACAACAAATGAAAAAGTCAATGGATTAAAAATTAGTAGCTTTAATTTATACCTGAACTTATGTAGTGTAGATGCCAGGCCAGTAGGGGGTAGTGAGAATTTGCTAGGCGTGTTTTTTCATAACTCTCCACTTGTACTGAGGTGCACAGATGATCTGGTGAATGTAATCTGTGCACCAAATATCGTTTTGCATTTTCACAAGCATGATTGACATTGTGTTTCTAAAAACCTTCATTCTGGAGTCCGTCGTGAAACCTTTGCATTTTTTTCCAGCCAAAACACTCTAACCAAGTAAAGAGTAAACTGTTGTTACGTTGTCTCATTCATTCCTAAAAGATCAGTCAATGTTTCTACACAATTAAAGCCAGATCAGGAGTATATATACTGTATGTACAGGTCGTTAGAATCTGTTTAAGTTTTAATTGGACCAGCTTCAAATAAAACAAATATTTATGCCATATACCAGTCTGAATACTACTGAGAAGATAATTAAAGGCTAGAATTTTCTCCTCGGTAATCAGTATGAACTGGATTTGCTCTGTCTCTGTTTGCACACACCTTATTACGCATTAGTGCTTAATGAGCGAAATCCTCGTGCACTCCATGTGACTTTTGTTTACAAGTGCTGCTTCTCTTGTAATTAGGATCTGCAAATCTTAATGAACTAAAAAAACAAATATGCAAATTTTGTATCAAGGCGCTCACATAAAGTATAATCAAGCCGCACATTTGCACTTCAGTGGAACGTTCTTTTAAAACATAATAATCTCTCACCTAGTGATTGTTATTCATTTCCAAATTACCCTCCTTGCTACTGTTCTCCGAACTTCCAGCAGCCAGAGGTTTGATGGGCACATCCAAGACGAACTCACAGAGCACGTCTCAGTTATTAATTATGGAGATAAAGGTGGGTGACGCTCTCGCTGTGGTTCTGCACAGTGACTGGATGTTCTGTGTTCTGCCTTGGCTGCTGTATCCTCTCTGGACACTATCAAGGTCACTGTCCGTACTAACTCTATTTTGCTACCAGCGGCTCTTTGATTGCATTCCTTGATGCATGCAAGCACCTCGCTCTGTAAAATTAGCCAATCATTACACGAGTTACAACATAATGGCTAAAATGGGGGATACTCAGGTTGCCATGCTTAGTAGATTTCTATTTTATTGCTGCTCTTGTTATTGACAGGACACTTAAAGCTACGCGGCTGTAATGCCACAAAATGAAACTTTTTTTGCGTCTTGCACACTTGTCTCCCTATTGTCATGCAAACATATTCACCCCATTGAAATGTATTACTTACTAGCTCTGCATTGTTGTGATCCAGAATGAAAAGATTACAAAAAGATGAGGTTTGTCTTTTTTCATTAGGGCCACTGTTGTACTGAATGCAAAATTTCTGGAAAATTCTGAAGTTCTTTAAAAAACATATTAGCTCAATTAATCTACCCAAGAACGCTGAAATATGGTGGTAGCATGACAACACCACCATGTTTCACCAAGTGAGGTGATGGGTTTGGACATTGTAAGTTTCCAGTCTCTGGTGGCATATAGCATGTTTGTTCTCACCATAAAGGTCAAATTAGGGGTCAACAACTCCAGCCTTAAAGTGGAACTGTCCCTATTTAGCTCACCTGAAACAAAACGCTGACTTATCTTCTTGGCAAATAAACAAGTTTTGCCAAAACCTTCTCATTAATAGTTCAAAAGATAAAAATGATATTTTTTTCCTTCCACTTCACATTTATGCCCTTTTTATTGGTCTATCACATGCAATCCAAATTAGATACGTTGAATTCTGGTTCTTTGTTGTCAATTGATATGATTCAAGCAAAAAAACTGCAAACCTAAGCTTTTTCTATTGAATTTTGCTGATATGAGTGGCTGAATGGATTTCAGGCAGATGAATGGTGAGTGAAGTGGAAGCACCGGGTCTCCCCTGAGCTCCCAACATGTCGCCCAACAATCAGCAGCAACGATTGAGGCCAATCAGGACATCAGCGCCTCTCTGGTCTCCCCTCTCCTCCATTTGTGACCCACTAGAAAAAAAATAGAGTTGGTCTTCCACTCAGAATGCAATTCTCCCAACAGAATCATCCCACGCTACACCCGCACCTAATTGAGGTTTTCAAAATCCTCTCTCTCTTTTACACATGGCTCAATCATGCCGAGATTGTATCATCCATAAACATTGGGGGCTTTCATGTGTGTCTGTTTGTGTATGTGCATCAGTGGCTGTGGGAATTTTCCCCCGTATGCCAAGTGGAAATGTTTTCCCACAGCTTTGAGATTATGATGATATGTTGAAAAGGGAAACCTAGGCATGCAGAGCCCTCTCTTTCAGCTTTGTAGTTAATTGAATTTCATGACATTTCATGCACACAAATTTCCATTTTCTGTTCTCCTGAGCTTATCGCTAAATTTATATGATAGACTGAAGACACAAGAGACTTTCCTATTTTGGAAAGCTGTTAAGTTAAACATCATCAATTCTTCAAAAAGATTCGGAAAAATATGTGCTCCTCCAATAATGCAAAACCTAGGAAAAATAATCGATCACCTTTGAAATGTAAAGGACGACGAGGACCAACCACACACATTTAAACCTGTATATGTACGTATACTCAATGAAAGATGTATAGAGTGTATGCTGTGTTTCCGTTACAAATGTGTAACAAACCTTCAATATTCCACTAGAATCGAAACAAAAAAATATCACAATTGCCGCGTTTCCATTGAATAAGAAACACAATTAAAACCAAATGAATATCTCCCATTTGAGTCGCTATTATACTGAGAAGCACTAAGACTGAATAGTTTACCTGCAGTGGAAGGTAACTTAAGTACCAGATACACCAACGGAGGTTCTGCTTAAGTAAAGTAGATTTTATTACTTAGATATTATTACTTAACTAAATTAGGAGTTAGTGCAATTTGCTTTTATCTTGAGTAAGTAACTTCGCTGTAATGTCTTTAGAAAATAGGAAGACAGCCTGCCAAGTTTGGTACTACAGGTGATAAAAGTATTTTAAACTTTACTGCCTTAGAATTTTACAAGTCTGTAACTAAAATGATATAATAATTCCTTTGAGAAATAGGAAACAACTCAGCAAGCACCAGGAACAAGACCTGACAGATGCATCACCTTCCACTGTGAGCCAAGTTTTACATTAGCAGCACTCTGGGAGTTACTATGTTGATGCCTAAACATTATCTGTCAGACTCCCGATGTTCCAGCTTTAACCAAAACTTCAGAGCAAGTTAAAATTTTTATGTTGCAAGGTGATCCTTTTTTTTAGACATCAGACTGCGTTTCTAGAAGAACAATTGACAGAAATACAGAAAAAGTGATGAGTAAAAAACAATGACCTCACATGTTTGGCATGTGTCACCATTTGTTTTTCCCTTTGTCTAAACTTGTAGAATAGAAATAAAGGTTGTATGAGTCCATAAAAGCTGCTCTCTGTTTTTACTCACGTACCAAAAATGTTAATCTTGCTTATATAATGTAATAACAATCACAGTGATAAAGCAGCAAATTACCTAACAGGCAACATAATGTCCAGATTAGTTTTAGTTGGTTTTTTTTCTATTGAATGACACACGTGAGCCCAGAGGATATAGTGAGCAACGCAGGAACAGTTAGTCAGCGCATAGATGAGTCGGCGCTCTGTCATATCGCCCTGCAGGGACCCATCACCCTCTAATAATGGCAAAGTGTGATCTTTGTGGATGTTTGCTGCATCACCTGGGACTGTGTTAGTGCACCAATGGGAAGCTACTGCCTTGTGATCAGTGATTTAATGTTCCTGCTCCATAGTTTCCAATACATTGACTTAGGATGTTGGAGGTGTTGCATTTGGTGTTTGGTTAGGGATTTAATGCCTTCAGCATGTCGTTTCACTGGAACCCAAATGAAGACAACCACTGGTGAATTTAGTTCAGCTCAATTCTGACGGCGAGACCACTTTGCCTTTTCTCTTCCCCCATGAAAAAGCCAAAGGTTGCATTTTCTCATTAGGGGTGTAGATATTTTCTGTTTATGAAAAACAAACACCGACTCCCTGTGTGACAGCTCACACAAAGTGATAAATTGATGTTATCACAGCACAAACCTTGCAATTACTGGCCGTTACAAATGGCCAACCCACAGCCCTATGCATTTAAACCCCCCCAACATCAGAAAGTCATCCACAGTATAATGGCCAGTAAAATCTCTATTAATATCAAGGACAGAAACATATAACTGGTGATTTATCTGGGCACTCATATGTGTTTATAGCAAGTTATTCTTCTTTTTTCTGGAAGAGGGGTTCTGTATGTTATGAGTAAACAAGAGGTTCACACAAAGTTACTGCGTCTAATTTAGACGCAGTAATTAAAACTGAAATAATTCAGGTTCAAAGTTCACCAATTAAAATTTATCAGATAAGTTCAGTCACAACATAAACCACAACTTCTTCTCTTATCAGGTTTATAACATGAACTTAAACAATGACCAGCAAATAATCATATAAACATATAGTTTTTAGTTTTTTGTTAGTGAAATTTAAAGAAATAATGATTGTTCATCCAATGTAGCTAAAATTAAATAGATGCTATGTTGATGGGTTAATGGTGCAATATGGGTTTAGTTGTTATATGAATGAATTAGAGAGATAATAAAGTGGTAATAGACAAAACAAAAGTTTTGACATTTTGCTATTCAATATTCTATTAAATATCACCCCATTATTTCTGCTAGTGTTTCAAAAGTCCCAATAAAATACATTGTTTGTGCTTGCATTATGTCAAAACAGTGAATAAATATCTTTGAAAGGCATTGTTTTTGTTTTTTCTGCACTAAACAGCTAAATTTGTTGTGTTTGCAGCATTTGCCATGTCCTCATAAAACCCTCCACAATGGTTTCCTCTCAGTTCAAACTCTCAGGTAAAAAGCAGCCTTGTAAGCTCAAGTTTTCAAAAAATACAATCACCACTCACAAGCTCTCTAATCCAAAACAAATTATGCTTTCTTGTTTTTTTCCCTCCATGAATCAAATGAACTTCATCTGACTGACAACATCTTTGTCCTCGCAAGAAAATAAAATTTATCCTGGCAGCGGAGTAGTGGAAGTATTGGTTACCTATGAATGAGATCAAATAATTACTCTACCAAAGAGCGGAGTCAAAATATGTCTAACGATGAAAAATATATTTATTTTTCATTTGGCATTGTTTATAAAAAAAAACACTTCACCCCTGGCTCTCAGAGTTTCTGCTTTTTACCTGCACTACATTTGAAATGTTTCTCCCCCTTATGTATTTAGTCTTTTTTCAGTTTCTCAAGTCTTTGCTTTGGTCTTTCTCTCTTAATTGAAAATGTGGCAGCCCCTTGGCCAGCTAAGTTTAGCTTATAGGCTTGTTCTTTCCACATTGCAGGTAATTGGTGTCACGGGTGGGCGGGGCTGTCACCTCTGCGTGTGGAAGTATTTTAAAATGTGGGACAGGTTGTACCTGAACATCCTTTAGATGTAAAAAAAATATATATATATATATGACACTCTGTTGGATCAGCAATTATCTCTTGCTGAGAAAGAAAGGAGAGAATAGCTGTGTATTTTTGGAGATGACTTCCGGCTAACACCATAATTCTGTCTATAAATGAAAGTCATATTGAAGGAAGTTTGTTCCTTGTGCTTTGTTCCTTGGTTTGTAGGTAAAGTGACGCAGCATTTACATCTTGCTGCATTTAGTGTTTCTGTTGTAACTATTGAACATCATGTGTTATTTCTACGTGCACTTTACAAATTTACACCTCTTTATAATTAGAAATCACAAAAAGTTGTGGTGAAATGTATTGACATTTGTTATTGTTTTACACTAAAATTACAATTTAACCCCATTTACATTGCATAAAACTCTATTGCACAAAAAATAGCATAGCATGAATAGTCTGCTCTGTCATGCTAGACGCCTTAATATTTAGCAAGAAGAATCAAGCAGACAAGATTTGATGTGGATGAATTTCACTGGTAATGACTTGGAAGAAGCCACACTAAGCTTGTTGTTCCACGGAGGCTCAATGACTGGCAGCTGCCATCGCTGCGGTGCAGAAATGTGCAGCATAAGAAGGTCTTCTCTGAGTCATACCTTTTGGGCAGAAGTGTCAGAGCCACAGAACATTAGCTTCTTCAGCCTTCATGAAAACTGGAAATAAGTACAGAGGCTGCTGTCAGATCCAGATACTCATAACTACTTAGCATTTAGAGGCGTTATTATCTTCCAGCTGATTGAAACCTCACAGAACACTGAAGCAAAAACGCAAAAACAAGACAGTGACCTACTTTTCAATAAAACAGTAACATATGGTATGAACATGTACATAAAAATTAAAATGCTAGGTCATTTTGACATTAAATAATACTAAAGTTTTCCTGATTTATGTGAGATTTCATTAATTTTGTCCAATGTTCAAACTTGAAATATATTTCATTAGTATTTTGATGAAAAAGTTTTTATCTGTATTAACTTAAAAGTGTTGGGAAGTTAATAATTAAAAAAGAGAGAAGCAAGCAATTCATCACAACTGACAATTTTTAAAAGAATTACATCTCCATCATGTGGTTTTGTATCATGCAGCCCAAAACAGTTATATTTTACACTCAAGTTATCAAAAACAGTGAAAATGTACCTTTCAACCCTGTTTATACCAACTGAACTCACCCAGTGTGTCATCTACCTCAGAGAAGATATTTACAGCTTATAACTTTTCCAACAGAACTTTGATTCACAAAATTGGTGCATCAAATATAGAAGACAAACCAACTTTTATTTTACATAAATCTCATTAGTTGCTGGAGTATTAAGAGCTTAAACAGCAGCTAACTAATATTGAATTCAGACAGATGAAAGTTCTATATCTGACATTCAAAGTGACTACCAGGTACCTCAAATAGACGGATAGCATCTGCATCAATAAGTTCTGTGACCTTGACAAATGCTCCAAAGGCTGTACTTTAGCTGAACCTGTGTTTGCAGCATCATGCAGCGTTTGCATGTCCGCTCCCTGGAGAGCTCCAAGCCATCAATCTTTCTTCTCTTCTGCAGCGGGTGTCACCACCACTCTCCTGAAGTCCCACTGCGCTGAAAATCACCCACGTGTCGTATTGACATGGGCAAATGCTACCTGGTAATAATAGTGTCATTCTGTCACTCAAGCAGGAAAACTTAAAGGATGACCTGCTGTCATATCTGTCTCACACAGCTCAGGCCAGTTCCCACCGGGAACCACGGACACTTACTGTTGTTTTTGAAGTAAAAGTTGCACTTTTGCACCTTTTTTAAAAAAAAATGAAAACACCAGAAACCTCTAAACTCTACATATTTATTACATCCATACCAAAATGAACACAATTCTCTTTTCGGGCATCAGGAAATGGCCATATCTAATAACACAATCGCAAACCCACTGATTATTTGGACATCCAGCATGAAGGGGGCAGTATAGGATAAAAACCTTATTGATATTCATGGAGCCAGAAGAAGCTAAAATTTGAAAAGTGCATGAGGTAAAAGGCACAATAATATATGCATATTTGTTCATTTTTGTTACCAGAAAGGCTAAAAATGTGACATCACTTCCCCCCACCTCCATTTTTGGGTTAAGTTTTACAAAATAAGTTTTTAAAAATATCTATAAAACAAACACTTTTTTTTTTTTTACAAAAATGTAAACAAATAAAAATTTATGACTAAATAAAACACGGCAATGGTTTAAAGTTTCATAAACCTCAAATATGAAACTAAACGGAAGAATAATAATTATTTTTTCTCATGTCAACTTGTCCAGTCATGCTGGTCGGGAACATCACATGTTGTCTCTCTTTTGCATTTTGCCGTTTGCCTGTCCATGAAGAGAGATAATTACCAAGCAGGTAGAAGCTGTCCTTTTCCAGGAAATGAGTTTGACAGGAAAAAAGATTCTGCATTGCTGTTGTTGCCAACCGGGTCACCCTGCCTCGCAAAAAAACGTAACTTCCGAGGCAACGAGCTGCCGATTATTAATGGTCGCTTTTCCAGTGTGACCAAAGCAAGACATTCTATTGGGATTGTTCTTCCAGGTCATCTATGGCACAGTTTTGCACTTTACTGTCAAATTTTAATTACAATTACATCAAATGTTTTTTGATTATTTTTATTGTGAAAAGCGAGTCCATCCTTTGCCCCGCCCCTCTCTGCTCCCCACAGAAGTTTAAAAAGAAAGTTTAAAAATAAAGAGCACCGTATGACTAAATTCAAGGACATGTAAGTTGAGAATTTGTAGACTGCATAAAGAGTCTCTTGACCTGAAAAACTGAAGTACAGAGTTAGAAACTGTCTGGATGGACGATCCCCAGTGACTATAGACAGAAACTGATGTGAGATTATTCTCACTCTACAAACATCCAGCACAAAGTTTTAGGGTTGTTTTCTGGGGTAAATTTCTACCCCTGTGACTAGGCTAAGTTTTAGCCTGGTTGAAACATATGCTCTCATGTTTAGAAAACAAAAAATCTATTTAGCAATGGCACAACTTAAAAATACCCCGCACATAAACAATTTAGGCAATCATTAATAAAATAGTCAACTTTGGCAAAAAATAATCTATTCTTTTAAATGTAGGGAACAAAACAATGTGGCGTCATAAAAAGATTTGGAAGATCTTGAAACTTAAAGTGGGCACCATCACCTTCAGCTGCTAATGTGACAGTTGGCTTATTGCATCTGGCTCATGGTTAATTGTGCATCAGACATATCTGCAGCAAAACTAAATTAAAGTGAAACCGTTTGCATGGTTTGAGCGATTAAAAAATTGTTTCTGATCTGCACATTCTGTGATGTTAAATCCATTAAGAAAAACATTAGCTTGTTTCTTTTTTCCTTTGTTTACTTATCCGCCATATTGCTTTCTGGTTCTTTAATCACTTTTGGCTTTTGTTTCTTTTAAAAACACTTCTTGATAAATCTGTTCAGAGTGCTTTGGGAATGGCTCTGACCCAATTTGACTCGACTGGTAGATATGTAGCTCCGCAGGGCTGCATTTAGCTCTCCAAATTAGAGCGGAGCATTTCATTGATGGATAATGGCGCATAAGGATAAGCTTGGTTGTGAAATTGCATTCCATCATTCGCTGACATGTCTCGGTCTCCTCGGTTACACCCCAGAATGAACACATTCTCGTGAGACAGGATTGGGAACTGATTCTGATCGGCTTCATTTTTATTTCAGCTCTCAATGCCTTTGCGTTCCAGAACGAGGTCGCTGCAGAGTTCTGTTTAATCAGCTCCAAATCCAGTTTCTGTCATGCACACACTATACTTTGAGAAAGACCGATCACCTGGAGCTTTCACCACCTAAGTAAACAACTTCAAGAAAAGAAGAAGAATAAGCCAGGCAGCTTGGGATTTAATTGTTTTGCCACACTTGAAACCAAATTCTTTCAGCTGAAAGCCTAGCCGTGAATGTTCAAAAACCAGACATTGGACAAAAGGAGGAAACTAAGGATGAGAATCTTCTTTCGTTCTGGTTTTGCCTAATTAAAAGTGGAGACATCAAAATAAAATCTCAGGGATATCTCAGTATTCTGAAAACACATTTACCACTTCACAGATCTGCTTTTTAGACATGAATGTTTCAGATAATCTAATTAATTTTAGATGTTATGATTTCCTTGTTCCTGCCATTTCTTCTACTGTTTCCTTTGCTGTGACCTGTGTTTTCCAAGCACAGTCTCACTTTAGCAGATGGAGTTCTGTTGATTGTTCTGGTGATTTATCTCATGTCAACCCTTTTTCTCTCACTTCCTGTTCTGGGGTCCCGATGAAGCTAATAAAATGCAAGAGTTTTTCCAAGAGCTATACGTTTTCAATTACTTTGTTCCTGTTTTTTTTTTTTTCTTTTGGCTAACATGGATTGTTTTTTTCATGCAAAGTCTGCACAGCCCTGTTCTAATGCTGGAGTTTCTAGACTTAAAAAAACTGAGACGAAACATATAATGTTCGGTTTTTCTACATATGGAGACACAATTTGAAAAACCAGATTAGATAAAAATTTGAATTTTAAGGACACAGCTCAAAATTAGTGATGCAGGCTGAGACACTTGGAACATGAAACTAAATCCAAAGCACATCTAAAAAACACGGAGTTTATTCAACTCCCTGATTATTCAAATTTTTGCTTATAAACATTTATATCCCTAAATAATGATTTGCTTCAACTTTTATTGCCCATCATTGTTTTATTGTCCTCCTTTATGCTCATTTAGCATTTAACAGCCCAGTGTACTTCCTGTTATTCCTCATGCTGCATCAATCTAATTAAATTAAAGGTTTTAATGGACCAAATTACCAAAGAAAGAACATGCTGCTGTTACCCTCGTCATAACTCATTGTCTTAATGGCACTGATATCCAAACATATTCAAACTTCCTCTCAAAACAAAAGATCATCAAGCTTGGTTTGGGCAGCGTTTTGCTGCAACAACATCAAAATCTAACCTAAGTTTCATTAAAGTTAGGATACTGGTGTTTCCACCAACTCTACAGTAACAGAAAGTGTACAGGTGGTAAGATGAGAGTTAACAGGTCTATTATAAGAAACCTCGAAACTATGACTCTAACCAATAAACAATCAAAACCAAACATTTTTCTTAGTAACTACTGAAAAAAACAACCATAAAATCTAGTATTAGTTTATTTCACAAAACTGCAAAGGGAATGCTTTTTTTCACATCACTCGAGTCATGTGATCAACAACTAGATGTTACTAGTGGTGGTAAAGATGAAGATGACGACAGGAAGTAGGAGAAGGGTGATGATGATGCTGCATGTCTTTAAGGACTTACTGTGTACAAACTCATTCACATGTGATTTTAACAGTTTTTTTTTATTTAATGGAAACATCAGAATTTCAAAATTGTGTTTTTTTGACATTGATAATGTTGACAAAGTTCATACAAACTACACACTTTAAATTCTAAACTTTTACCAGACTCAATGTTTTCAGTTATGAGTTGATTTTCAATCTATTTTTAAAAAACAATTCTACTTAGTCAGACTTTAAATTATCTGACAACAACCAGGAATGGATAGACAATTTAGTTGGGTTGGACAAATGGACATATCTCTAACTGCATGGACGCATGAATGGATGGTCCGTAACCTTTAGACAGCGGCACAATGACTGGTCTAAAAATTCAAACATTGTTCATTTTTCTATTTTCCATTCTAGTCCAGAAAAATGCTGGAATTTAATATTTTTCCAGATGAGTCCATGTGCTGTTACTCTTCTGATGAGGTGGGAGGTTCTTGAATGTTCTAGAGGAACGTTTATCTTCATCTTCCTCACTACATGTAACCAACTTCTGCAGGTCCAGGCCTGGTGGTACTGAGACTACAGTTTGCATGCATATTTCCTATACATTTTTGAACAATCTAATTCATTATGCATATTGGATTCTTTTAGTGAGCAGATGGAGACTGCAACTGGGAATTACCAACAAGTCATTACAGCAGCCTCTGCGCAGCAATGGCTGACTGATCCTGGCAGTGCAGGTCAAGCAGACATCCATCTGTAGCCCCCGGCTATCAATGACCGAAAACAAACCCATGCTCACTTGATTCTGCTTATTTCTTCTCAACACCTTGCAGGGCATTTTAATTTAGATTCATCTGGATTCTGCCAGCTCTGCCGTCCACAGAGACCCGGTTCTGGAGTTGGTTCAGATTGTAGCGGTTGGTCCATTTGGGCGTGGGGGGGGAGTTCTTATTAATGGAGGTAGCCTGTGTGTTAACACATACACTAGAGAGGTCTAAAGAATATAGTGCCTGAACACAAAAGGGTTAACCAAACATCTGTTGTTCTTGAAATCTAATGTCTCAGCAACTTTCAAAGTTGCAGAATGTAGAAGTGAGATGTTATTACTTGATTTTAATTTGGAGAACACTCCCAGGACCAAACAGTGCAGGTTGATACTTAACGGGTTGTTGTTGTTGCTGATTTTAGCCAAACAGACTGCAGAGTCTTAAAACGCTAAAATCCATTCTAGGGTTTGTTTCTTAATTAACACGTCGCTTTTTGAAATAAACTCACTGACCTAAATCAAGAGTGTCCAAACATTTTGCCGGAATATATTTGGTTAGCACAACATATTATATTGTGATTTATCTTTTTACTTGCTCAACAACAAACACAGAATGTAATATTTTAATTAAGCAAATAAAGGATATTATTTTAGTGGAAATAAAGGTGTAAATAAATATTTTGAATGTGACAAAATGGGAGCTGGTCTAAATAATGAGAACAAGAGTTGGGTCACTGTTTATGAAAATGTTCATTGTATTTAGCCAAACTGAATATATTAACTACAGATTAAGATGCAGGAATAGTCTCTGGAGAGATAAACTGCATTTACTGTGCAGTTAAAGAAAATACAAAAAATTTGGTTATTAAAGAAATACTTTGTGATTCTAATATTTTCCATTGTAATAATATTTTAATTTCTAACAATTTTGCTCTGATTAAAGATAAATAAATCTGCATCAGCCACATTTACTGAGGGGGATGGAGGGAGTGGCTCATTTTTATCATTGTTAAAGTGAAATTAAAGGCAAATTATTGTGTCTGCCACACTTAAAATCTTTCTGTACTCAATAAGTGAAGGAGAAAACTCTCATTTAATCTATCAAAAATACTCCTACAAAAACAAGTGGAAATAAATGTTTTATATCCCATTAATTACCAGATATTTGTCTAAATTTTACTATGTGAGACTGACCAATTTATTTAGTTTTCCCAGGAAGTCTGTTAGGAACAAACTTTTAAATTGAAAACAAAACCTTGGGTCTGTACACCAATTATTTTTCATTTGCTGTGTTTCTTTTAAATGTAAAATTAAAGGATGATGCTTATTAAAATCAGTACCTTCGGCAAGAAGTGTCTGCCTAATTTGTTCCCAAAAGGAATATTACAGCTCTGTAACAGCCAAGTAAACCTGACCTTTATAAATGTAAAAATCACAGACTCTTTGTAGAATAAATGCTTTAACAAACACATCCTCCTTTCAAAAAAAGTAAGAGTACTGGGAGAAAGAAAAAATCTCCGCCTTTCACCAGTTTAACTGATCAAAAACCTTCTAAAGAGGTAATTATTAACATAATGCCTAAAGATGGTGCACTGAAATCCATATTGGTTTGACCTGCCAAATCAAATGAAATTCAATAAAAGAAAAAACAACTTTAAGATAGATATAACATCCCTTCTCTCATTATTTTATATAAATGACACAAATATACAATTTTAAATTAAGAGATGTATGTTAGGATAAAATAAGAATTGTCACAAAGGAAAATAAAAAGATTTTATTCATGTCTCCTTTTCACCCCGTTTCTTGTTTAGTTGACCTGCCAAGGTGTGCAGTGGGGAAAAAATGCATACAGCTGCAGCAAAGGTGTTGGGAGATCAGAAACATCAAGGTGTTTCAATGAGATATCAGAAAACTCAGCAATTTTGATATGCTGCAGTAGGGAGAAATAAGAGCCGTATCTTGGAGTAGATCAGATGGGTTTCAGGCTGCATAACCCCAAGAATCAGCTTAAAAAAGAGAAAGAATGACAGATCTGCCAACTTTACATCAAAGTGGAATCACCCCTTCAGATGTTTTTCTCCCTTTACCTAAGAAACCACAAAATGTTCCTGCTACCGAAGAGAAAAGATAGAAAGTTGGCTGAAACACGTTCAGTCATAATGCACCATCACATAAAACCTGAGCCGTTTGCTTAATATCCGTTACTAAGTTGTCTTGTCTCCTTCTAGATGATTAGAAATTAAAAATTTATACCATAGTTTCTGTTCTTTTTACGCAGGTCATGGCTTGAAGAACAACCGAATAGATTGTGGTGTGAAGTAATAGCAATCGATGCCAGAGTTCTTTGTGTTTTTGATCGCCAACTCGTTCATGCATCAGGAGCTTTTAGCTTCTATATTTTGTTTAAGCGAGTGTAACTAGAAACTGATTTCCTCTTGCAGCCATTCTTTTCTCAGTTGTGCAGTCACTTAGGCTTTGACAGAGTCTGACCCTGGAGCTCTCTGCTGTCTAAATCTCATTTCTCCAGTGTGGTAAAGACGGGCTCACTCCGGAGAACGGAGTAATAACCACAGAATATGGTGAGTCACGCAGCCTGAGCACTTCATGGACAGCCCTTATATGAAGCTGCATGGACTTGTGCACTTGTGCTAAAAATGCAGTCTTTCCAAGTGGAAAGCTCTAAGAGCACAAGAGCATGCGCATGAATAATGAGACGGAGATAAGAGTGAATGAATTGAAAACACTGATAGACCAATTGATTAATGTTTGCTTTTCTCCTTTATTGGCGCTACTATTTAAATAATTATCTAGATACTGACTGTAGTCATCCTTCAGCGGTTTGCATATTATGAGTCATGAAACATTTTGACAGGTATTTCTAAAAGACCTAAGGTCCATATATTTTTCATATGCTTCAATATTTTCTCGCAGCGGCACGGTGTCTGAATAAAATAAATGATGCGTCTTCAAAGAGAACCTTTCTACACCTTCGTTTGTGAAATAAGAGCTAATTTTTTGTTTCCAGAAGTTTTCATACACTGAATAATAAGACATATCCACATTTTTTTCTCGAATTCTTAAGTGAAATCAGACCAAACTTCTCTTTTTTCACATTAGTTAGAATAATAAAAATGATTAGCTATTTGCTAAATGATACAATAATGAAAGAAAAATATGTAAAAGATGTACTTATTAACCTCTTAAAGCCAAAATCTTACTTAAATTTTCTAAATATTTGTTAGAAAACAACTGTATGACTTTGGTCAGATGTTTTATGTTTCCTTCAATATTCTTCTGACGATACTTTTTCTGTTTAGTTCTGACCCATTTCCCCGGACAGAACCGGTGGAACCGAGTCACCTTTTAAAATTTACCAATTAATTCTCTGTAGGATTGAAATCAGGACTTTGTGATCATGATAAAACATTGACTTTGTTGTCCTGAAGTCACTTTGTAACCATTTGGGCTGAACGTTCAGAGTTATTGTTCATTTGGACACAAAGTTTAACTTCCAGGCTGATGTCTTTAGATGTTTAGATGTCAAAATGTCTACAGAATGTTTTTTCTTCATGATGGTATTTATTTTATTAAGCGCACCAGCAAAACGCACCAGCAAAACAGCCCCACAACATGATGCTGCCACCACCTTACTTCCCAGCTAAAATAGTATAAGTTTCCTTGTTTTTACTTCAAAAGTAAGGATGGTCATTATGGGCAAACAGTTCCACTTTAGCTCTTTATCTCTGTGGACTTCCCCTCATTGTTTAAGGAGAAAGCAATCATTTTCTATGTAAACATCTGATCTGAAGACATTAAATCCTTGACATTTTTCTCCTCTTTATTTTGGCAAAACAAGAGACGTTTGGTTAGATTTAACTTCAAAGAATTAAAGGTTCATGTGTGATTTTGTTCAGTGGGTCAAACTTCTAAGTGTGAACATTAAACTAACCCAGAAGAAACTGTTAGAGGGAATTTACTTTCACAAAGTTACCCATTACTGTTTACTCCACGGCTCCCCACTTTACAGTATGAATAATGCTTTAATAAGACCAGTAAAGAAAATGCCATTATCAACTCTGTTCAGGCTGTATCGATACCCAGAAAGCCTCCAATCAGAACAGGCTCACCAAACGGGTCCCAGAAGGTTTCATGAATCAAACTTACTTTGGAAAACCCAAACGGGCCGGAAGTCTCAGCTGGACCTCTGTTAGTTTAAACTGTGCAACACATCCAGAACCGATGTAGTTCCTTTTTTATTCCTTCTGGCTCAAACCAAATAGAGTCATTATGCAGTCCGGGGTCCATTTTTCATTTTTAATACATATGGGCCCCAAATTGTGTCTGGATCACCGAAGGGAACAGTTAGATTGGGTTTTATACTTCAGAAAGGCATTTTCTTTATCATTATCACGTGTGTGTCTCTCTGCACATCCTTGTTAAAATGTTAGAGGTGCAGATTATTCAATTCATGGAGTATTTTAGGTGTAAAAGAAGTGTGACCTTTTATTTTTGCACGCCTTAGGAGCGCAGAGGGACTAGAGAAGCTCCTCAAAGTTGGATCTGGTGCTGGAGTGGAGGAGAGAGAGATTTATCAGATACCAATGAGCGGCCAGTTCTGAATAAATCAAAAAAAATTAATGGAAGGAACCCTCTTGATATTGTCATTTATTCAAGCAGTAAAAAAAGACACATACTGTAGCTGTCACATCATAACCACAAAGATTATGTATTTTGGGGGGATATTCTGGGATAAACAAACATAGAATGGTGTTTAATTGTAAAGTAGAAGGGAAACAGTGTATATCTTTCAAACGTCAAATGATAAAGCTCAACAGTGTGGCATGCAGATGTAACAGCCTGCTTGAGTCAATACCTATTATTTTTTTACAGTGCCTAGCATCTTAATAGTTCTCATTTCTTTTTGCCAAATAAAACAAACAAACAAAAGAAACCTCAAGTTGCACAGTGAAAATTCACATCGATTTTAAATTGTTTCCATAGCAGCGGTCTATGGGACCATTCACACCAGCCCCGCTTAGATCGCTTTAATCAAACTCTAGTTTGTTTGTCCAGAAAGTCCGGTTCGTTTGAGGAGGTGTGAATGAATCGAGCTCTGATGCCGACCTACAAACCTCTGTCTCGGTTCAATTAAAGTAAATTCAGCTGCAGTTTAAAGCGTATGTGGTTGCCAGTGGACCAGAAACCACTCAAAAAGCAGGAAGCGAATTACAGTGCAGGGCATTATGGGTAAAAACAACCGTGCGAGTCTAGCACTAGAGGGAGAAACATTTTGTGGTCTTTTACCAATGACAAACCGCTACAACGGATCCTCTCAACAGCTTGGCTGTGACTAGAAGATTTGTTCATAAAGGTTATGAACAGAATCAATGACTAAGGTCAACTTTTGCAGATTCCAACTCTCACTGGACAAAAGTTCAACTTTCCTGGAAGTTGGACCAAGCTCTGCCACCTGTCATCCAGGGGACCAACAGCCTGTACCAAAGGGCCCAGGCTCCACAAAGGATCCATTGCGATGTAGCATCGAATACTTTCTCTAAGCTCATAAAACACATGTAGACTGGATGGGCGAGCAGAACTCAGTAAGATGGTCAAAGGTTGACTTTTATAACCCAACCCTGATTTAAAGTTCTCCATAACTTTGTTCCTGACCTGTCTGCCCTGTTCCTTGGTCTTTGTGATGTTTGTTCTTGTTCCAGCTGGTTTTCACTGAACAGCTGGATTTATGAGGTAAAATTATGCACAGATGGACTCTAATCTACTGATTGGATGACTGGCTGCATGGATTTTATTTACCATATCAGTTCTAAAAGGGGTTGGGGGGCTAAACAGAGCTGCATAGCACAAATTTCTGAATTAGTTTTAAATCCACTTTTGAAAAACAAAACCATATTTAACAGACACTGTATTTTGTAGTTATTTTGCAGAGTGTAAGCTTTACTTGTGAAAGAACCTTGGTGTGGAAGAAAGCAGCATTAATCTCAGCATGAATATCTCAAAACGATTTCTCCAAAAAATGAAATATTTTCTCGTGCTGAGTTTCCATGGCATAAAGAATAAGCAGAGGGATCTCCAAAGACTCCACCGCAGCCGTTCTGACTCAGACAAAACGAGACGGTGGCTTCTTGAGATTTCTGTGGGTCAGTTACTAAATGAAAGGGCAAGGTGGAAGAGAAAGGAAAGGATTTACAAAAGCAGATTTACTGTTTTACTGATTTTGCAAAATCAGTAAGACAGTAAGACTGCACACCTGTATTTCCATCTGACCTTTAACCCTGAAGCCAGGAAACACTTACTTTTAAACCAACACACACTTTCTAGAAAAAAACCCAGCCCAGGTAAAAACTACTCATTAGTGTCAACTGAATTTAAGAGACCTCAGGTAACATTTGAAACCATCAAAAGAGCGATGTAGCATGCTAGCGGTGAATAAATGCATACCACACACTGATATAGGTGCATTATTCACTTTGAGAGTGTTTCTTAAACCAGAAACTAGCAGCGCACAGCATGGATTTGCTGCGACTGGGCTGCTTCAAAGGACTTCCCACTCATCCTGCAATCTGAAGAGCGATCCAAGGGAATAGCATCCAGGAAAAATAAAGATTTGAAGGGATGGAGATTTAAAGGGACTGTTCCCCCTTATGAATAAATATGGACTGGGGCGTGCTCATCATGCACTTTTCTCTGAGGGGGGTTTGCTTTGCACAGACTACGGCAGAGGCCGTCAGCAAAAGCACAAGCATAATAGGATTTCCATATGCAGAGCATTCAGATTTCTACCATTTTCACAAAAAATATATAAGGAATAAAAACATATTTCTCTCTATGGCTGCGTTAAAGGCTTGAGAACATTAGGCTTAAAAAATTTGGATTGTTTTAAATATCATTCATGTCAACAAACAAAATGTATCTTAAAAAAAATCCAACATGTTGATTTATTTGTAGAAGTAATTATGAGTCTGATCTTGCAAAATGTTTTAAGGTAAAGGAATAAGATGCTAATGTCAGTGTTTTGTTTTCCTCCTGAACAATTTGTTAACTTATTTTAGGACATCATTTTAGCAGCAGAGCATTTCCTCCCAGGCTGAAAACAAATAATAATTTAAAAGCCCAGGTAGCAGCAAATATTGATTTCCTCAAGATAAAAGGTCAAAGAGTTTCACTGAAACTGTCTGTCATCAGCAGCACTGTAAAGGATTACAGTAAAATCTCACTAATTGAAAGCCAAACGCAAAGAATTTTAAAAGACGGTTGAAAAGTTTTGCACGTTTAACATTCACAGTTTAAGTTTGAGTAACAGCCCAGCCTGGCATCTTTAGCTGCAGGCGAGCTGGAGGATATTTTCATTAAGTCATCCTTCAGTGTAGAGTTGCTCTCTGGCATGAAAAATAACAGACACGCAGCAACGATTGAGACGAGACCAGCAGGCATGCAGAACTACAACTGCAAAGCCTGCTGAGCTTCTCTCTTTCATGCATTTTGTTCACGCTGCATTCTGGACTCACACCTGATCAGTGATTAGTGCTTCAGAAAAAGCCTTTCATATATTTTTGAGGATTTCTGAGCCACCTGGGATTGTGTCAGGAATCAGGCATGACCGTCTGGACATCTATATAACATTTGATCCTCAAAGTCCCAAATTTATCATTTTAGCTGTCACCTGTCTTCCCTCTAGAGAGGCAAAGTGTGAAATATCCCCCTTAGCTGTTCTGCAGGGGATTACAAAAGTAAACTGCAGCTTTACAGGGACAGGGGAGGTCACTGCAGCACATTCCTTCCCTCCTCGCTCCGCTGTCCCTATTGGTGACTCTTTTTACTCCTCTAAACTTTTGCGCTGCTCTCACTTCATCACTCTATTGACTCTATAGCACAAATGCAGCCTGCCAGTGATGGTTACATCTGGGATTTATATGTGACCTCCCACTCCTTCCTCATTGTGCAAAGACGGATCCAATTTATATTTTTGATTTTTGTGCTTATTTATATCCAATGCTCAGTAATAGATTTTGTTTATCAAATGACTCTAATGCCATTGAAGTAAAGTGTATTGCTTATAGTCTGGACCGTATGTAGCACCTCATTTTGGTCTTCCAGTTGAACAAAAAGGATCATAAATCTAAAGAACTGCATGTAGTGTGAGTGTTGTGAGGATATTCTAAGCAGCCTCTAGTTGCTGTAAAGAAGCTGACACCGATTGTTGTTTTTGGCTAAGAGCGATGGCTTAGCAGGCTATTTCAGCTACTGACCTCAGCTCCTTGTCATGCAGTTCTGCAAAAAAGACAGGAAGGCATACAAAGGCTTCCAATAGCCGCATTCCCACAACGCCAAGTCCGCCAGGTTTTCAAAAGGTTCTTTTCATCCAGCTAATGAGCCTCATCAGAACGCATATTTCAGTTTATTAGTTATGACAGTAAATATGACTGATTACTTCCCTTCTTACAAAACATTTTTCCCCTATTTTAAGCGAAATAACCTGCCAGTGCAGCTAGACTTTTGTTTAATCAGATTTAAGGAATGACTGACATAAAACAAGCTTGCATTCATCCAACTGATTGCCGTCGAGGAACGGACGACCGGGTGTTGGAGAACGAGTGGCCAGATTGCCGCCAAGATTCGCCGTGGAGGATCGGTCGGCTGGTGACGGGAAGGACTGAGCGTCGGAGAGGACCGCGCCCCCCTTTGGGCTAGCTAAGAGTCCATTCTTCTTTATACAGATTTATCAATTGACTCTGCTGCTCATTACTGCCCTGCATCTTTTTTTTAAAGTGACTCATCTTTTTTTTTAAATAAATTATTGCAAATTTTGTTGTTCTGTCTTAAAACTCTGTCCACAATCCCTGCAGTTATTTATTAGGTACACCACAGTTTTATACTGCTTATGAAACTGACTGCTTTTTTAACTCTTCTTTTTGTCCCTGCTGCAAACTTGAGCAGAAACTTTTGGACTGTTACCAATAGTTTTAGTCATTGTTACTACAACATTGGTGACTAATCACCACTATGAAAAGCAATCCAGGATAAAACTTTAGAAAAAAGTTAAAGCATCAGCCCTTTGCTTTGCTGTGTGTTTTATGTAAAATAAGATTTGTACTAAATTTCAACACAGTTTCTCCAGGTGCTTCTGGTTGAAAAGTACATTTTTATTTCTTCCTCCAACTTGAGCCCCAGGGGAGTCAAATTATTGTCTCCATAAGTTGTTTAGTTCCTTTAGCTTCTAAGGCATTGGTGCTGCTGCCCTAACAGATGGCTGCAGACTGCTAGAAAATGTCACTATAAAATCTGAATGACCTAAGGTTTCTCCGCAGGAAACGTACAGCTTGCATCTTCTTGTGAACAGCCTCAATATCGTGCTTTTAGTCACGCCTGTCAGGAGGGTGTTTCAATATAATAACATTGTAATATATTTGGAAAAAGAAAAGCTTGTTTACCAGTCTGCAGTAATTTTCATTCAGAAGAGATTTGCGACTAAATCAAAAACAGAATCTATTTTGGAAAACACTACCTTGTATCAAATACAAATCAGAGCCACTTTTCTAAAGCCTTCAGGGACATTTAGCTCTCCAAACAGAAGTCCTCCTAATGTCACCACAAGGTGAAAGATCAGCTGAAGGCTGTTATTCCTCTGTTCTCAGTTTTTATTCTTCTCAAACGAGAGAGATACCTTCATTCTAAATAAAACGTATGAATAAATAAATTCTTTTTTATGTTATCTGCTCGAGGGCATAAGCTATCACTCGCACACATATTTCATTATCCTTTTCTTTAGGCCTGAAATAAAGATGTCTGGGTCAGCATGATGATTTGCTGATCTGTGGTACTTAAAAGTTCAGGCCACAGCCTTCAGTTTGAATGAAACACTATAAGCTTCTTCGCGGTGTGCAGAATGCAAGGCAGACAGTTTTGAAACTGTAAGGCTGCTTATTGTCAATAATTTCACTCATACATTTTAAAGCAGTTCCTTTAGCATCAACACCTGTGGTAGGAATTACATGCACCTGTTCTAAATCTTTCATTACCGCTCTCCGATTTGTCCTGTAATAATAATAATAATGAGAAAATAAAAACTGGAATAGATTCTTTACAAGTTGTTACAGCTGGAAAAAGTTGCCTGTCAAAGGTCTAGTATAATAAAATTTTATTCAACCAGTTGAATTTTAATTCAAATGTATTTTGTTCAGTCAATGATCAGAGTATTACAGGGCTGCAGATTATTTCAGCAAAGCCAGATGAGTCAAAGTTAGCATTAAAGGCTACATTTAGCCCATGTTGAGCTTATCAGTATTTCAAGCTAAACCAAATAAGCAGTCTGAGAACTAATATAAAAATAGAAAGTTATGGCCTGTCTGATGAAAGACACAAAACAAGAAACTAATTAAGGGTAAGGAATTTTGTGAAGCAGTTTCAGTAGCAGATTTGGGAATATTTTTCTCCAGGTACGACAGGGAAGCTGTTCAACTTCATTTTCGACAAACATCATTTCATGGAAAAATCCATTCCTACTTTCTAGTAACAAACAGAAGTAGAAACACGTTTGGCATTCATGTCATGATCAGAGGTGAGTTATGGAGAAAACGGGGGGGGAGCTGAATTTTCTTCCCACGTTGTTTGGACTACACATCTGCTGGCAAGCCTGGGTCTTTGGAGAATTTCTCATGCGGACACCGCATCGTGAAATGAGCCATTAAAATGCATCCCCAAATTTAGAGCTACCTGTTTAGCTCAACTCAAATAATCACCTCATCAAAGCCCCAGAGCAGAATAAACAAATTACAGAGCTAATTGGAGCCAGTATTTAGCAGCTGCACAGACCTTGTTTCTCAGATTTAAAGTTTAGAAATTGAACTAAATTTTTGAATGTTTCTCCTAAAATAATAAACAGAAAGAGTTCTAACATTACTTGCTTTGAGAGAGTGTTTGGGCCAATGGCTGCCACAGGAGATAAGAGGATTTCTCAAACATACATGAATGAATCATGCAACACTCGATGAGGGAATACGTTTCTAACTTGATATAAAGCTCAGAAAAGAAGATTTTACACACTACTTCCTCCCCTCCTTTCAATAAAATTAATCGGTATCGATATTGCCTATTGCCTACTCGGTTCTGCTCAATTTTCATCTCTCTTCCGTGATTCTTCTGGGATTTGTCCCATTGAGCTCAATTTCTTTCATCTTGGCCAATCAGCAAACAGAAGGAAGAGTTTTGAGCGATGCCGTTGAGTTTCTCCTCTGTTTTTGCGAAGCTTCCTACACGATCGAGCTGGCACATTACATACGCCACGACTAAACGTTAGCAATTGGGTGAAATTGGACCCAACCATTTAAAGGAAACATATTATGCAGAATTCACGTTTTGCACTTTTTTTCCCCATTTAGGTTTCTGCTGCTTCTAAAAATACAAACACTTAAAAAACATTCAGCAGTTTTTTGGCAGTAACTTAATGTTTTTTGGTGTCTTGAAAATGAGCCGTTTCAATAACCTCTCCTAACCTGTTCAAGGAAGCATAATGTTTACATTTTCAAGAGTCCACACCTCCACTGTTTCTCAATAGCTGAGAGTCCAGACCTTCTGTACCAAGCAAACTGGTTCTTCCCAGGCTGTGATATAATAAGGGGCACAAATACATTTACAAAGCACAGTAGTTTTAGAACCTAAAAGTGGTTTGTGAAATTTTAGTTACAATGGTCTCAATTTGTATTTTGGCAAAAACAATAACGGATTTTCCGTTTTGCTTCCTCAACGGATTTGGACTCCGTTTGCCTTTCTGTGAAGTTTAAAATTCAAATCCATTTTGTTGCAACAAATACTTTCCAAAACCTTCGGTGCCTAAAACTCCTCTGCTCCAGCACAGCATCCATTCCTGTGGCCTCAAGTCGATCATTAAAAGCAAAATAAAACAGACTGCTTATTAACAGACTCCAAAGATCTACAGTTGCTATTCAAAACAAACCCATACTGTGCCAAGGTGTGCTGTTTGCTGGGAATGGGCAATGGGCAGTGCTTTGGACAGAGAATTAAAGATCCATTAAAACTGAAGCGCTTCCTTCTCCTTTCCAGGCAGCAGATGAGCAATTCGTTAGGCAGACAGCTTGGAGAGTGCAGAGCGTTTGCTCATGACTGACTGCAGTGGATCCTTGCTCTCTGTGCGCTGAATTTCAGTATGTTTGATGTTGAGAACAACCTCCATCCAGCAGGTTGCTAAATAATTAAAAGTGCATTTGATTTGTCTACCTCCTCATTTCTTCATTAAGCCATACTGAAGGGGCAGCTGTTAAACTAAATGTGGTGGGTTTATGTTAGTTTATATTAGGAATGTTATGCCTCCTGACTAAATGTCTTTTTTTTTTTAAGTATAATCACTGTTCTGTGCATCATGCAAATTGGTATTCCAGATTTTAATTATATAGAATTATGTTTATGTAAGTCACTGTAATTTTGTATCCTCAAACTGTGACTGCAGAGTGTTGATAAAGGTTGTTAAAAGATGTAAGGAAATTGTGCATATGAATCATAAATGCTATCTTATAAATGTTACTGCTAAAGGTGATTATCTGCCATGACCGAAAAACAAATGTGAAGATATGAATATGTAATTTGCAGAATTAGGTCTGGCTGGCAATAGATCTGACCATTAGAAGATGGGAAAGTACCACTAATATGATCATTTATGGTTGGATTGTACAACAAAAAGCAATAGTGGGAAATAAATGCAAGCTTTCTTCATTCTTAGTTGAATTGTGACGGTTGATAAAAAATTAACGCCCAGCATTCAGATGGAAGACTGAAAGTTTGAAGTGTATGTCTGAATGATCCTGTTATGCTTCATATTTCTAATAAAATCCTTCTAACACCCTGAGTAACTATGCTCTTTTTCATCGGAATCTGCATAATTTTTTACATTAAACATATATTTGGAAAAATCAATGTCATACTTCCATAAATGTTCTATCTCCTGCTTGTCCAAGTTAGAAAGAATATGTGGGATTTTTCTTCAGTTTTAAGTGAGCAATAGAAATCTGGATGATTTAAAGAGAATAGCAAAGGAGGAATCAAGTTTAAAGGCTATAAAATAATTATGTCTGTTTCAATGTTGGTTCTCACAAATGTTCTTGGAGGAAAGAAGAACACAGGGAAATCTTGTTGGTGCAAATTGGTCTAAAAGACATTTCCTTTTGTTACATTAACAGTAAGGCTGGAGAGAGAACCGAATGTTCTGTACTGGGAAAACAAATTTGAGAGTAAATTGCGTGATATAAAGAAAACGTGATGCTTCTCTAAAGCTGCGCCAAGAGGCAACATGCATGACGAAAAAAGAAAAGGCTCGAGAATGAAGCCTTGTGGTGCCCCTCGTGGAAGGGCAGCAGAGGAGGAGAAAATATTAACAATTCATGTATTATTCAGACTCTTTCCTACGCCTTTCCTGAACATCGTGACGCTGATGGTTCTGATTTCAGAGGTGTGCTAACGTGAGTATTTTATCTTGGTCAGTGATGAATTTTATGGGAATAAAGTTGTTTTTCTATCTTAGCTCTTTAAACATCAAACACAAATGTTGCTTGGAGAACGTACTGGATTTCTAAAGTTTTTAATCATAATTTGTCAGAAATAAAGCAAAAGAACTGACAAAACTTGTGCATGTAGCCACAAACTTTACATGAACAAACATTGAATGCCTAAAGAGAATGATTTCATTATCATATGTACAAGCAGTCTCTAATAACAAACAGAAGCAGAGCTGAGGTTTAAAAGTGGGACAGATAATGTGTGTATTTGCTCTCAGTGCATCTGCAATGCGTCGCATTACACCAAGCAATACACTGGTGTCTTAGTCTTCTGGAGTACAACTGGATTCATTTCTCTTCTGTACAGCAGAAACCATTCATCACTCCTCCCCATATCCTCCAGAAGGTCAAAGGTTTACTCCCTCTTTCTTTTACCCATGTGGAGAAAAAAAACAGCAGAGGAATTTTAAGTGATGACAAGATTAGGTTAAGGATAATACTGAAGCACAAATGTGCAGTCTTGGACTTTTAGCTTGTAATGGTGACCAGGGGGTTCTTGTACTTTATGAAATAGAATTGACATTGTGTGACTTACATAACTTTAGTATGACTTCAAACATGTTGGAGGAGAGGCATGTTGATTTTCCAGATCTACTCCAATTGTGTTTTCCTAATATTTCTATTGATTTAACTTACCACTTCAGCATCATATCTTATCACCGGACCAAGTAAGAACAACTTTCCGTTTTGCTTCCTCAGCAGAGCAGCAAAAATGATGAACATGGTCCTAACTTTAGTTTATTTTTATGTGAAGATTCATATTCAAAGAATACTATTTGTTGGTTTGGGTGTTAGATATTGTTAAATATAATCTGCTTTTGTTTCCTGACTGGGTACAGAAGGCAGCTTCTTGCTTTTTGTTGGTGACGGTGTTGATGTTACACCTGACCTGCAGATAAAGAATAAATCCACCTCTCTCTTTTATTAACATGGCTCTCCATTAAATATCGAGTCCCCTCAAAAACCAACGGTTTTACTCTAAAGGCAAGCATGACCTGAAAATAGTTTAAAATCTCCTTCCAGTTTAATTCAGTTTATTTATAAAGCACGACAAAACTCCAGGCCCCTGCATCTGAGCTTTGATTTTATTTAGGCACTAAAGGATGAACATATTTTTTCATATGTATGTATACTTCACAGTCATCAGCTTAACAAAAATGGAACCCAACAACAGGAGAAAGAGAAAATAAGGGTTCCTAGAATGGATCCCTGAGGCATCCCACAGCCAAAAGGCACTGTAGGTCACACAAAGTCATTAATGCCGACACAAAATGCTCCATCAGGTACGAACAAAACCTCTAATACAAACACTCAAAATAATACCTTTCAGGTATGTTTTTGCTGAGGGAATAACATTATAATACGATGTAAAGCTAAAAAAAGATAATTTTACATAATACGCCTCCTTTAATAACCTTTGTCACACTACAGGCACAAATGTTGTTACATTTAATCTGGATTCTATCTGTAAGACCATCAAAAACTGCAGCATTATGGCAATGTGGAAGGAATATTATGCATAGTAAAATTTGCTCATACTCACTCAGATTAAATAAACAGCACCTTTTAATTGTATTTTTTAAAGATGCAACACATTCTCAATTAAAATTAGCTCTGGCCTTTGACTAGACCCCTCCATCACATTGTACATGAGCATATTCGTAAGTCAGTACTAGAAAACAAGTTAATGACACATTTATAATTAAACCATTATGGAAGTACCCTCATCATATAAGATTAATTTTACAAGTCAATTAGGCCTTTTTCACTAGTTAATGCTTACTAATGCTTTTTATTTGAAAAATAAAAGGTGGAGCACACAAGACTTGAGAACGCAGTGTTGTCAAACGCAGCATATTTGTGTTGCGTAATACACACGGGCAATCTTGTTTAGACAAAGTGTGGAAAAAGTGACAGCAGTGAGAGGAACGGGAGTGATGCCTCTTTCATCAAAGAGCCTGCTGAATTATTCAGCCAAATTAATCAAAGTTCATAAAAAATGTAGCTCTTTGACATAGCACCGCCTCTGTGACAGACACATCTTTGCAAAATTAACCATGGAAAGCTTATGTGAAATCATGAGAGGTCCTTTCATTATTAAGGAACTCCAGGGTTTGCACTTTGAAATAAGGAATTAATAAGTGGAACCGAGGGATCCATAAAGCCATGTCCTGGTTTCCTTGAACAGAAATCAAATTTGTTACTTGGCATGTTTTGAAAACAAGTTCAAAACAAGACATGAGTAGAATATTGGAAATGCCATCCGAATTCGACATGAAATGTGAATGGCGTGCAAGTTTGATGCATTCATGTCCTAATATTCTCTGTAATCGTTCTATGTCCCATGCTAGAAGGAAAATTCATAACATTTCTTCACTGGTTTTTAAAATGATTCAGTAAAATACAAATATAAAGTACAGAATAAATGTTTTCATGGCGTTATGTTTTAGAAATCTGTCGTAGTTTCTTTCATTAAAGAAGAGTTTGACTTTTATGACATTCATTGTTTATCACATAATATTCATCTTTTGTTTGTTTGCAACCCCCATTTCCCTCCCAATTGTAGTTTAGTTTATAGCAGGTAAAATAAGTATTGAATATGTCATAACTTTTCAACATAGTGAACATATTTCTATTGACATGAAAATTTCACCACGTGTTAAATTATTCCATGTTTAGAAAGAAACCAAACACGTTCAAAGTACAGTACACATACAGTATGTATTTTGTACTTGTAGATTTATTGTCACATTTTATAGTCAGTCAATTAAAGGCCATGAAGAAATGAAGAGTAATTTTAGCAGTGTCATGGTTCGTTTTTTCATTTTATATTTTTTTATTAGGCTTTTAGTTTCTTATATTAATCACATTTTTTGAAGACCTTATTTTGCTTCCTTCCATTTGTTTCCAATTAGCTGTTCTATTAAAATATTATACATTTCAAAACAGTCGCTGATTTAGCTTAGTAGGTTTTTAAAATTATTTACCAGTTAAATTTTTTTCCCATTATCCATGTGTTTTGAATTTTTATTTTCAGTCATTTGGATTGGTAGGACTGTGCCACAGCTTCTAGGATTAGAGTTTGAAGAGTTTCTTATTTTTTATAATTAAGTCCCCAGTTTTGCTCTCTAACTGGCTGTAAAAATATATTCCTTACCGAGAGAAACACTGAAATTAATTCAGTTACGTTTTTTTAAATTTTATGTTTAGTTTATTATAATAATTAGGGGGTTTTCTTTCAAAGAATTTGACACAAAATACCTGTTAATGAGCAGATTTCCTGCTGGACTCGACTGCTCTGGGAACCTATTCCAAAAATGTTGTTAGAAAGAAAAAAGAATCTGAGCTGATAATGAATCTGGTTCTGAATATCACTTTATTTGCATTGCTCACTTTGCTTAACAGCCACTCCTCATCTTTTCCCTGACTTCAACCTTTTTTTTTTTTTAAAGAAATGTGTGACTACAGTTTATTCAAGCCACAACACTGACTTGTTAAGCAAAATTCCCTAAGCAATAGGCATCAAAGTTTCACATTACCTATTGTTTAAGACTGAGTTACATCTTCACCTGAAATGATCCTAGATGTTTTTTTTAATCAGACTATTTAAGACTGAGCTCAGTTCCTCATAATATAGCCAATAATATAGCCAATTGCAGCTAAAACATCACTGGGTCTTTTTTTTTTGGCTCAATTCTAAAAAGGGAGGAGTAAAGAAATAAATATCAAGACGTGTTTACATATTAGGTATTTACTGACAGAATGAAATGTGTACTTATCTCTGTAGTTCACCAGAAAATAGAGCTGTGTTCGCTGTACACTGACAGCGTATCTCATGGGTATCAGGAGCGACATATTAAATTTACATCTGAAACAAACCATAATTTCCTATCAGCGCTACTATGTAGTTTGAAAGAGACACCGCCAATGTCCCTTCACAGTAGACTTACCCAGATGTGAGAAACACTCTCAAAGGCGATATACGCTTCATTAACAAGATGTCTCAAGGATATCATTCTAAACAGAATTAATTTAGTACACATAAAAGAAAATCACAGTTTGGTATGAATCATAATGTCCAACCATATCAGCATGGCAACTCGTATGGATTTGTACTATAGCTCCGCTTTCAGAGTCAGCCTCTAGTTAGAGTTCAAAATGGGCCTTTTTATACCCAAGGACAAAAGTGCACAAATATGTACAGAGCACACTGTGAGAACCTACTTCTCAACAGAACTGACTTCTGTTTATCTACTAATAGTACAAAAGGTTCAGGTGAGACTTCAGGGTGAACCTGAAGTGCACTATGACCTTTACAGGTGAACCTAGTGGGACCTTCTCTAGACCTTTGCACATGCCCAACTGTCTCACGTTTCAGTAGCTTTTGGGCAAATTTTGGTTCTAAAAGTTTCATTTTTATTTCACCTTTATTTATGCAGGTTGACTCGTTGAGATCCAAGATTTTATTTTCAAGAGAGATCCTTTTTGAGAAAAGCAAAATTAGAAACAGAAGCAAAACAAGCAATTAAGAAATTTCACACCATTAAATAAGCCAATAAAATATGAGCTAAAAACAAGAACAAGTTGCATATTGTTTTGTCTTAAAATAATTGTCCAAAGCAATGAAAGTGGAAAGCCTCAAATCCAAGAAAAATGATTTTTTTCCCCCCAAGTTGTGACTGTACTAATGATCACGATGAGGACATGACAAAAATGGAAGGCACACCAATTTTAAGGCAAATTTATATTTTTTTAAATTAACTGAAGTTTTAAACAAGAAAAAACAAAATGAAAGTACAAGATGCCAACGCTAAACATTGTTGCAGTTGCAGACATCAGTTCTAGTAGGCAACTTTCAAAGTGGCTAAACAGAAAATTACACATAGAGCTCATGAGCATAACTGAAATAAAAACATAATATAAACTATAAGTCTACTCATGAGACTTTAGCACAAAAATACAAGAAATACATTTTTAATCAAATTTACAAAGCCATCAAATTACCATAAAGTGTTAGACATGGAGTTTATCTGCTTCTAAAGAAAACCTTAAATCTCACAAATTCCTGTCATGTTTTCATATAAAGCCACAGAAGCGGTTTAACTCGTTTCTGGTTTCTCAATCGACTCATCTTTAATTCACAAATGCAACAGATGGATTTCTGCGAAATCCCCTATGTGTATAATTATTTATACAGTGAGGAGAACTTTCATTTTGTTCACTTTGCAGAACTGCTCTGGAGATTTCCATGTACAATTACATCGTTCACACCCTTCAAAGAAGAGAAAAGGTTCAGGAAATAAGAAACTTATTATGCAAAGAAAACATTTTCTATTCTGCAAGTTCTTTTGTGAAAAAAGAAGAGAGGTCGACAAGCAAATTAATTACTATGTCCTCTCCTATGTCTACCTTATCTCACATTCGGGTGCTTAGATTTATTGGGTTTTAGTGTAATTTTTATTGGGGTTTTTTCCCCTCTCAGATTTACTGCTGATCTACTGCTAATTGTATAGATCTAATATCTATACAATTAGCCCATAAAGTCCAAAAATGGTGGATTTAGAAACAGGTTAATATTTCTAAGAATCGTGTGAGAACATCAACTCAGAATTTTTTAATTTTTAAGGCTTTTGACACCCAGATTTTAAAAATAGCAGCGCGTTCACAGCAGGCAGTGATTGTTCTGAGAAGCATATCATCATCGGTGCTCATTTTCCTTTGAACATTTTAAAACTCTTAGGGGTGCAGAGTGTACAGCAAGGCAATATCCTGACTCTTCCAGAAGACAAGTCTATTAAAGCACCTGTGGGAGTATTAGGCCCATTATCAAAATCCTATTAGCTATTCTACATCACTGCATGTCACTGCGAGTTGATGAGTATCGACACAGTTTAGGTTGTGTATCTCTGGTGAGGTACATGTGAGAACTAAGATGAGTGTTTCTTTTTGAGCGTATAAAAAACACTGCCTTAGTCATCCCATAATTGTCCCCATCAAGATGTTGACATCTATGCCTGAAGACTTGATAATTAAATACTCTGAACGGGATCATTTGGATAGAACTTTGCAACAGATATTAAAAGTTGTCAGTCAGTTGCTCTCAAAGTTGTCTTTGACAGCAACTGTGTCAAAGACATTTTGGAGAAAAAATAACTTTATTGCATATTGGATTGATTGGGAATGTCATTTTGTTAAACGAGGACAAGCCATTAAAATTAAATAGATATACTATATATATATATATATATATATATATATATATATATATATATATATATGATCTAACAGCAGATTTGTTTTGTTTTATATCTATATTTAAAATATTCAAAAGAAAATGAAGTTTCAAGATTTAGAGTACCCGGGCACAATAATACTTGACATGCTATTAGCTGACATTTTAGAACAGGGGTGTCAAACTCAAATACACAGTGGGCCAAAATTTTAAATTGAACAAAGCCACGGGCCAAGGTTGAACATTTTATAAATAAATATTGAACAAGCAAGGCTTATATAACTTAAAAGTGCAGGCGTGCATAATTGAGTTGCTAAAAATAATAATAAAACATATAAATGGCATATTAAATAAAATTTAAATAAAAATTGAATGCCTCCTTTCTGAGGTAAATGTCAAAATTTGCTTCGTGCACAGGCTAATAAATCTGAAAATAAAATAACATAACTATGAATAAATCATTAAATAAACTATGAATAAACCTTTCAGGCCTTGCAGTAACAAGAAAAGGTGCATAGAAAACGTATTTATTGCTCATTTTGCGACACACCGATCTACTCTGATGCGTCCAAGCCAGATACCTGGCATCTTTTCTTGGATGCCAGTTCATCAATGTCGGGGCTCAGAGTTTGAGCTGAGGAAACCTACATTATCGAACAAAGGTGTTCGTCAGTCAGACGTCTCCTGTGAGACGGTTTCGTCATCTTCATTGAGGAGAAAAGTTGCTCACATACATACATATGTTCTGTCTCCCACCTGTCCAGAAAAGTTCTATTTTCTGTCTTTCCTTTTGCCATTTTTTGGTAGGGTAACACAGTGACAGCTGTAGTTTGAGGTCGCAGTGTGGTTTGTGGGAGAGGCACGGGGATGCGGGGTGCGCCGGGGCTTTCAATCGAAGGAGTGCACAAGAAGACGGATCACCACCTTCCTAATACATCCATGTCCGCTACCATAAGTGCTACTGACACAGAGGAGGAGGCGTGTCTGCCTCTGTCCTGATTGACGAGCCAAAAAAACAGCAGAGCATTGTGGGATTTGTAGTATAAGTGGTGAATGCGGCGTCACAGCGTTGCCACCGTATAATACCGGCGGGCTGGCTCTAATATTAATTTGAAATTGCCTCGTGGGCCAAACATAATTACACTGCGGGCCAAATTTGGCCCGCGGGCCAGAGTTTGACACCTATGTTTTAGAAGAAGCCAGTCCAAATGAAATCTGCATGACTGCAGCGATCCAGACAGAAGCAACCAATCAAAGCCAGGAGGAGGGTTTTAGCGCTGACAATCAGCTCGTGTGCACTGATATTTGTCAACGTTTTATTTTCACCTCTTTGCTGGTCATCAAAATGTATACCCTCAAAAACTCTAACACTTGTGCAAAGCAACTACCAATAGTTGCTTAGAGGAAATATTTAAAATAATTATAAAGCATCAGTTTTTATTTGCTTTATAATGTACTTCATTTGAAAATGTTCTACTACAAATTCCATTATTTAAAAAAACAGTAGCCAGTTGCTCCAAGTGAGAGAGTAATATGCATAGTAAATGTTTCCAACCCTAATTAAAGCAGGGTCCTTTGTGGATGTGTGTGTCTACTCACTGTTTTATCACACACACATATGCAAACCAAACTAGAATCTCCACAGAACATCTGACAAGTTTAGCGTCTATAATTTAAAAAGTCATGCAGCTGCCTCTGGGCAGTTTTGTTTCCATTGTATTCCTTTATTCTCCTGGTTTAAACGGAAATGACTCTGTGATGCTTGCTGACTGGTTCACATCCTGCACTCTGTTCTTATCGTCTCCCCAGTTACACATCGTATGGCTCTCTGCATGCTGTCCCAACTGTTGGCATTTCTTTTCAAGCCTGCAAGTTTGTTCAAAGCCTCCAAGAGGACTAGGGGCTGATTTGCAGCCACATTAATATAATTTTGTCTTGCCATTTCAAGCTGTGTTCATTGTGCCGTTAGGTAGTTTTAGGGTTTCTTTTATAGAGCTTTGGTGTTTTCCAAGGCTCAACCTTGGAAAATCTTAGAAAGATTTTTTAAAAGTGCATTGAAAGAGGATGTGGTGGCAACCTGTTTTGGGGTGCTTGTTGGACTTTTCCTCTTTTCTCTACATCTTCTTTTCTGTCTTTCAAATAAATAAAAACATTTTTTCATATATATATTTATCCTAAATATTGAATATAGTGAATTCACACCAACAGTTTTTAGTCTGGTTTAATCAAACTGGTTTATCTAGAAATTCCAGTTTGCTGTGGAGCTGTGAATATATTATCAGACTCTGACGGGTTCCACCTAAAAACCTCGATCTCGGTTCGGTTGAAGTGAACTCTGGTGAGGTTAGAATGCATATGTGAACGCCAAACGAAACGGAGACCGATCCAAAAACCGGAAGCAGGGCATTCTGGGTAAATAAAACCAAAAACCAACAAAGTCCATTATCTTTTATTTATCCAACTTGGATAAGTGGAAGATAATGGACATCACTTCATAACTACTTCTTCACATTTGTTGGATGTGGAACCAAACAGCATTAATATGCATTTAGTCTTGCTGATGCAAAGTTTTTATTTCGTGTGGGGTATTTGTCCTTACTCTGAAAAAGAATGACAAACCAGATCTAGGGAATTGATTGCAGCAAAGGTTCAAGCTGGTTGCAACTCAGCTGGGAGCATTTAAGTCAATGTGGAACGAACACTAAGCAGTCAGCCATCAGGTCGCCTACACAGCACTTTATTTATTTCAGACCTCCTTTTGCTGCCTTGTTTTCTACTTTTATAGGCCTCTCTGACTAAGTGTTTGTCCAACACATCTTGTGACCCTTTATGAAGAAAAGAAATGGAGGCATAGGGGGAGGCGCCCCATCAAAATAAACAATAAAACTTTTAAGGTTGCGCTATGTAGCTTTTATATAAATGTTTTTTACATATTTGTTGAAACTGTCACCAAGTAAGAACAGTACAACACCAGACAGATAATCTGTGAAAATATCAAACACCTCCCAGAGCTAATATTACGGTTTGAAGAAATGCAACACTTCTGACCAAAAACAACAAATCAGAGCCAGAAGGAGGGTCGTAGCGCTGTAAATCATCCTCAGGTACAAGCTGCTCAATACATTGAAGACAGGAAAAACAACTTACCAATACAGGAAAACTGTTTATCCACTGTCATCAGTGGCAATGCTAACTAGCCTTAGCATTCATGGCAGGCTCTGTTGTGGTGAACCAGCTGTAGGCAGCAGAGAGAAATGGAAGGATGTGAGCAGCATGTACATGAAGTAGCATTGACTCCAGATATTTCATCTTCTTAAATTGCATTTTTCAAATGTTTTATTCTCTATGAAATAAGTTGTTTTTTTTGCGGGTTTTCCGCAAATAATATGCAGTTAAGTTCCACAGAAATAACTGGGAAAATGTGGATCCATAAATATTACAGTAGCTGTTTGCTGTACTATTAATAAAAGTTGCCAAGTAAGAATGGGAAGCTATTATAACATTTTTATTTTAAAAAATGTGCTTATATCTAATTTCTATTTGAATTATGGATTCTGAAATAACTAAGAATTCAATGTGTGATAGATTAGTCGTCACGGGCTTGAATGCACTGATACAGTAAAGTCCGTACCTACATGAAAGCACACAAACATCCACACATCCGATAGAACTTACTCTTTGGTTTCAGCACAAACTGGCACGTTTCGTCGTGGGTTGATACACGCGGTGTTTTCCTGACTCGGCGGTCATTTCCATCCTAGCTTGTAATTTTCAGCGTCAAACATTTCCCCGGTTCGGATATTCAAACAAGTTATTTCCGGGTTAATGCGCGCCAGACGGGAGTCACATGACGACTTAATGACGTCATTGAGACGTTGTATGTGGCGTTGTCTATTAAATTTAACAGCGTATTTTTGGTCGCAGGTTGTTTTTTTCGTAATTATAATTAATATATTTACTTTTTAAACTTTGTATACTTTTTGTTTTTTTCATTTTGTCTTCTTGTGGGCGGAGCCTGTTACTATAAAAGAGAGCTCTGCACTACAAGGAGTCAGTCTAAGTGTAGACTCCTTACAGGTTACACTGAAATTAATGGGCTTTTGAGCGGCAATGAAGTTTTTTTTGTTTGTTTGTTTTTTAAATAAGCCTGTCTGGATGTCCATTGTAAATATGCTGCACAACTTCTCCAACTTTGTTCGCCTGAAGATGAGTACAATAAACATCATCTGAAGTGAACCACATTGGCTTATCTTTTTTTTTTTTATCCAAGTCATAACAGAACCCCACCACAAATGTTTATTATCAACGATGTTCATGGTAGATTATATAGATTGTAGAAAGACTGTATTTGTTGGTAGTTGGAAACCAAATAATTGTAAATGTAAAAATTTGACATCATTTGTCTTTGGTTGCAGAGGCGTCAGTCCAAGAGGGAAACCTAGGCCTCCATTTCCCCTGAGGGATTTGTAGTCCCTCTGGAAATTTCCCCAGCCTCCCAGTGGGATGTGCTGGGAAACGTTCCAAAGGGACCGTGGGAGATGGGTCCTGAACGCATCCATCACACCAAACGTCCAGGGGATGACAACGTTCATAATTCAGCTGCCCTGTTAAAGAAGCTAAAAGGTGAGACTGTTTCTTTTTGTTTGTTTGTTTGTTTGTTTTTTCTTTTTAGTCACCAGTGGTTTGGGATTTGTTGCTCACAATGTAATTTTGACCTGATTCATAAAAACTAACTTTAACTGTGATAAGTGAGGACTGCAGTACATTAGATATCCTGTTTTTTGGTTTTGTTGTTGGTAACCTCATGGATGAGTTGTTAAATTAATTGGAAGGTTCACCACTTTTCCACATTTCTGAAAAATCATATTAACCTTAATCCCAAGATATGAGAAATGGCTTTGTAAATCTTTTCCTTTCCAAAATGAAAGTCAGTGACCATTTCTCATCTGTACTTCATTTTCCTTTCGGGATTTTTTGACCTACTTCATGCTGTCTGAAATGTTATATTTAAGTGATTTATTTATTCAACATGTCTGGCCATCTTTGGGTCTGGGTGTAGCTTGTGGAATTAAACCAAGAAATATGCAGTGAACCCAGTGTATTAATTATTAACTGCTTTTTGTATGAACTCATATTACTTGAGTCTGATCTTGAAATTAGCTTGATGATCTCAAACGTTGGGACTAAACCTAAATTAGTCAGAGGCCAATCCTTTTTCACAGCACTTGAGAGAAAAGGGATTTTTAAGCGAATAAATCATAAGTCAAATTACAGGAACATAAAAAAATTAAAATAAATCCAGTAACTTTGGTCACACATTTCAGAAAATTACACTGAACAGTGAAACCTCATTTTTCTTCTGTTTACGAGCAGTTGCAGTTTGTTAAATGCTGAGACACAACTATTTGTGATTTGCTATTAGTTTAAAATGTAATTTTTCATTCATCTTTTGTAATATTCAAATTTTCTGGGACACTGGATTTTGGGTTTCCATCATCTGTAAGGCATAATGATCTCAATTACAAGAAGTAAAGGCTTGAAATATCTCACAATGGGTAATGAATCTATGTAATAGATGAGTTTCACTTTCTCAAATGAGACAATATGTCGAACTTTTTCACAATATCCAAATCTTTAAAGATGTTCCTGTATTGCCTTAATGTTTATCCAAATGTTGCATAAGTTGAACCCTACCAGGTCACTGGACTTTGTTGCTGCAGCAGCCTCCACACTGAAAGAGAGGCCGCTGTCCTTGCCACACACCTCCAACTATAATTACTTGGCATTAAAACTTGCTTTTGGAAAAAAGTGCTAATTTTCTCTTGCATAAGAAGAGTGTCAGTGAATAGCCTGTTGTGAAACTCCCTGTAATAAGGTGATTTTTCAAACAAGCCTAATGTGGGGCTGAACAGGGTGAAGGTTTTCAGAGGAGGACAGTGATGACACGTCAGAAAACATCTTTTCAGCTGACTCACTCAGCTCTGCCGGCTTTCGCATAGCCTCAGAGATATTTTTTTGTTTTTGTATCTAGAAATCTGACTGGAGTGATATTACAGCTCAAGTAACCATGAAAAAGAACAGGATAAGATCAGTGGTTCAGTCGGGGAATCCCTCCTCGATGCCTTTAGACTTTGAGGATCAGCTTCGTAGTGCTGTGATTGAATCCATCCTCGCTCGCCCATAGCTCAGAAAAGAACTGAATAGCAGCCAGCTGGACCTCTTCAGCGAAGTATTGTTTTTGTAAAAAGATAAAAAATGAAGAAGAAGAAAATGCTTCTCCCTTGATGGTCTTGTCTGTCAGGATCTGTGTTTTTCTGTGTTTATTTAGAGTTTTCTGTGTCCTTGAGTCTCTTCGTTGTCCTGTCCTCCCCTTGATTGTTCCCAGGTGTGTCTCGTTTCTGTGATTACCCGCCCATGTATTTAACTCCACCTGTGTTCCTTGTTCCTCGTCGGGTCCTTGTCGTTGTCAATGTCTAGTCGTCGTGTCCATCTGCCTGCTGCTCGTTGTTTGGACTGTGTTCCCGTCATTAAACTCATCATTTTCATTTCTACCTGGGTCTCAAGCGTCTGCCTCACCTCAACACCGCACCGTTTCATGACAGAAGGACCCGACCAGACCGAACGGTGAGGCACGCTATTTTTACTTTTCATCATGGACCCAGAGGAGTTAAAGGAGCTGACGGAAACGATCAGCGAGTATGAGGAGGCTATGGCCAAGCCGTACGCTGCCGGCCGACGCCTCGGTTTCGCCATCCGCTTGGGACTGTTGCTGGACTACTGGGTTCCTCGTTTTCCGCACCCGGGGTTGGTGGAGTTGCAGAGGGAGGCAGAGTGGGAGCGTAAGGCGGCCCTAGCCGTCATGGCTGGCGAACCTCTGCCTCCCAAGCCGCACAGTTTCTCCGCCAGCCCAGATCCCGCTCCAGTTCCGGGACCAGCAACTCCAGCCAGCGTTTCAGCCGGCGCCCCCGAGGCCGTTCCAGCCGGCGCACCCGAGGCCGAATCAGCCGGCGTTCCTGCCGGCGCACCGGAGGCCGTTCCAGCCGGCGCACCCGAGGCCGAATCAGCCGGCGTTCCAGCCGGCGCACCCGAGGCCGAATCAGCCGGCGTTCCAGCCGGCGCACCCGAGGCCGAATCAGCCGGCGTTCCAGCCGGCGCACCCGAGGCCGTTCCAGCCGGCGTTCCTGCCGGCGCACCCGAGACCCAGACCCCCTGCGTTCCTCCTGAGACCGAGACCCCCTGCGTTCCTCCCGAGACCGAGACCCCCTGCGTTCCTCCCGAGACCGAGACCCCCTGCGTTCCTCCCGAGACCGAGACCCCCTGCGTTCCTCCCGAGACCGAGACCCCCTGCGTTCCACCCGAGACCGAGACCCCCAGCGATCCACCCGAGACCGAGACCCCCAGCGATCCACCCGAGACCGAGACCCCCAGCGATCCACCGACCCCCAGCGATCCACCCGAGACCGAGACCCCCAGCGATCCACCCGAGACCGAGACCCCCAGCGATCCACCCGAGACCGAGACTCCCAGCGTTCCGACCGAGACTCCCAGCGTTCCGACCGAGACTCCCAGCGTTCCAACCGAGACTCAGTCCCCGTCCGTTCCACCCGAGACTCAGACCCCCAGTGTTCCACCCGAGACTCAGACCCCCAGTGTTCCACCCGAGACCCCGACTCTCTGTGCTTCACCAGAGACCCTGCCTCGGGGGGCTCGTCGTCGCCGTCTGTGGGCAGCCCCCGGGACTCATCATGGCCACCTCCAGCGCCGCGGACGGCCGCCGGACCGCCTCCGTGGTTCCCGCCTCCAGCGCCGCGGACGGCCGCCGCACCGCCTCCGTGGTTCCCGCCTCCAGCGCCGCGGACGGCCGCCGGACCGCCGCCGGACCGCCTCCGTGGTTCCCGCCGCCGCGGACGACCGCCAGACCACCTCTGTGGTTCCCGCCTCCTTTGCCTCCGCCCACCCTGTGGGTAGTTTTTTGTTTGTTTATGGACTCTTGGCCCTTCTTGTGTTTCCGCCCACGATGGTGGGTTGTTTTTTGTTTTTCTGGACTCTGGCCCCCCGTCCAGCGCCCCTCCGCCCACCCTTGTTGTGTTTTTTTTTTTGTGGGCGTCTGGTAGCCGCCCTTGAGGGGGGGGTACTGTCAGGATCTGTGTTTTTCTGTGTTTATTTAGAGTTTTCTGTGTCCTTGAGTCTCTTCGTTGTCCTGTCCTCCCCTTGATTGTTCCCAGGTGTGTCTCGTTTCTGTGATTACCCGCCCATGTATTTAACTCCACCTGTGTTCCTTGTTCCTCGTCGGGTCCTTGTCGTTGTCAATGTCTAGTCGTCGTGTCCATCTGCCTGCTGCTCGTTGTTTGGACTGTGTTCCCGTCATTAAACTCATCATTTTCATTTCTACCTGGGTCTCAAGCGTCTGCCTCACCTCAACACCGCACCGTTTCATGACATTGTCACTGAAATAGGCCAGCATCACTGTGAGTTCCTTTGAACAGTCTGGCATGATTTTAGAGAGCATCATAGGGGAGCAGAATCATAAGAAAAGATCTCTCAGAGGTATTGGAACAAAAGCAAAAAAGTTGCTGATAGTTGAAAGTTTCTTGCTCTGGAGTCAGAGAGGAACTATATTCAGCTGCACAACAGCTGATTGCAGTCAATAGTTGAGTCATGTAGACCTGCCCACAGGCATAAACATAACACCATTACAGACAGACAGTACATTTCATATGTAACTGTAGGTTACATTTGGACACCTTTTCAGACTTCCATGCTAGATTTCTAAAATTTGGGCACATTTGTAATGGAAACACAGCTTCTGTTGACCTAAATCCTGAGCAGATAATCAGATGATTGCAGACAGGTGTGCAGCCACGACCTATAGGAAAGATCCTTTGTTTGAAGAGGTTTCTCATGTGAGCACACAGATACGTACACACCAGGATCCATCGTTCATCCATGTATGATCTACAGACACGTTTCATGTCATTTACATCTGGAAAATCTGTGCATGTGCACAACATGGGGAGCAAAACGTTGATACTTTTAATTGCCATCAATAGCTGTGCTGCTACCGTAGAACAAATATATTAACAAAATGCAATTTGGAAACGCAAATATTATTAATTTCCAGTCCAGGGCGCCACAGCAGCATAAAAAATAACACAGAAAAACCATTGAAGAACAAGAAAACCACCTGTAATCTTTTTTTCTCACTCTCTGTGTTGGCTACGCTACACACTATTGCCATAGCAACTGACTGACAACAGCTCCACTAGTGTGTCAGGGTTCAACACCAAAAAACACACTAACATTTCTAACGCAAAGAAAAGAGCTTCATGTTTATTTTTGCAATTATTTATAAGTGACAGTTTTTTTTTTTTAAAACCATCATGTTGACGTCACACTGATCCTTTCAGGGTCATCGGGGGATTAGCACCCATTTCCAGTGGCTATTGGGACAGATCTCCACTCCATCACAGGACAAACAACTATAAAACTATACACACCCCCACACGCCTACACACACACGCCCCCGCACCCCAACACGCGCACACACCTTAAGGCAATTTGCAAATACCAATTAACCCAGTAGTCATGTCAGGGTGAACATACAAACTCCATGCAATCTTGCTGCAAGGCAACAGTGCTACCAACTGTTCCTGATTTTCCAGAAATGGGGGGGGGGGCACTTTTTGTTGCAGTTTCTTTTCCTTTAACAGTCAACCCTCTTGTATTAGTATTATAATACTAATAATAAATTTAGACTGTTTTTCTGTGCCTTCAGCAGAACTTATCTTTTAAATGATGCCAGATATGACTGAAGCGGTCTGGGTTCATTTGTATGCATGAGGCCTTTCTGGCTCACACTTCTGGTCATCAGACATTTCTGACTCATAAAACTGTAATAGTAATATGACTAATATAAAACTTTTATGAATCTAGTGCACACAAAGCTCAGGGCAAGTAAGGGTTGTCATGAGACCAGACTTTAACGGCAAACCAAGATTAAGGCGGGTGGGTTTGATGCATAAAGTAACCAGTTGGAAGGAAAACTTAAAGCTGAATTACCATAGCAAAATGAAGAAACAAAACAGCAGTTCACCCCAGGACAGATTTTTAAATAACCATGACTACAGCCTGAAGTAACACACTATCTATTCGTTGGTCTCAGTACAGTTAGAAACCAGCCAAAGCTCTTCTTTATTGTTTAAATTTTATTTTTGAGTTGCAAAAAACATTTTGATTCTGGACCAAAAAGCTCCAAATCAAGACAGCACGTCCAAAGCTCCACAAGCTTCACTTTAATAAAGCCCTGATTTCATTGGAACGACATTTGAGGAAACACTTCCTCTCTGTTAAAATAAGACAATATCTGAGCTGGTACTTCAACCACAATGATCAGAGAGAAACACATTTTCTCCTGCTGCTTCATTCCTCTGCTCTTTTCTGCTCTGCTTCCTCCCATGGTGCGCTGTTCCATCTTGTAACACAATTAGCATTTATGCTAAAATAATATAATATGGAAATAAAATACTATTTCCAGTAATTGTATTTAAGTTTAAGCTGTTAGCTTTATTTAGTGTCATCTATCTTCAGACTCCAAACAGCTTCTCCGCCCCTGCTAAGGAAATCCTACCCACAGCATAATTCTGCCACTGCCATGTTTACAGTGATAGTGTTTTGTTTATTTTTTTTATTATTTATTTTTTTGTTAATGTTTTGGTAATCATGTCAGTGGTGTCTTTGTGAGTAATTCAGTAGGTGACTGTATGCATGTAATATCATTTATTTTTCTCTGTTTGGATTCAGATACATGTAAATGGACAATGTGAAACAATAGATTAAGCAAAAAATTTTCATTTTTGGTTTGATGAGTTTGCAGAAAAATACCAACTGTATTTGTTTGTTTGTTTTGTTCATTACTGGGTGCATTGGTGGCACAGTTGCGCATATACAGATAAAAACATTGAATAAAAAAGATGTTATGGCAAATAAGCTGAGTGGTAAAGTAATGCAGCAGCTTTGACTTACCACATCGTTTCTATTCCCACAGCCTCTGGTTGGAGAACAGCAACAAGCTCAAAGATGAAAAGTTTAGAGATCAATGTCTGCACATACTCCAAAGGGTTAAATAGGAGTACCCAATAAAAAATAAAGCCACACATTTTAGATTTCTTTGTCAGAAAGCAAAATCATTTTTCCTTTTCACATGTGTCCACAGCATTGTGTTGGTCTATCAAATATAATCCTGATAAAAACATTTGAAATTTCACTAACGTGACAAAATGTGAAAATGTTCAACACATTTGAATATTTTTGCACATAACTGAATGTGAATGAAGGCACACTGAAGCACAGACAACAGGAAAAACAAGTCAAATGGATGTGAACCAGCTGGCAGAGATCAGACTGCAAATCCTTCTGTTCATGGTGAGTGTAATTTTAGCTCCAAATTTTTAGGTGCTGAAATGTGAACATGAATTATTCAGCTTTAATCTGTGCAAACTAAACCTAGAAGTAGCGGAAAAGGGAAACTTTCTCAACGCTGCGACATGCTTCTAAAATACATGGAAATAACTCAAGAATAGTTTTAATTAGATATTTGCACTCTATCCACTGCATCTGTTTAATTTTTAATCTACAACTCCAATTCCTTGTTTCAATCCCAGCTCCTAAAGACTCTTGATTTTGATTGTATTTAGAGAAGGGGTCAAAAAAATCAACATGGTTCAAATTAAGTATAGATAACCAGTTGATTCTGGATAAAATAGTCTCAACTTCTCAGTTTTAATTCCGTAAAATTTGATCTTTTATTAACCTATGTTTTTTTTCACAGGACTACTTCCAACTGTATGAATACTATGCATATGCTTGAATAAAAATGTTTTGAATCTTATACTCCAGAAGAATCTAAACATAAATCCCAGTTATAATTGATTCCAGAGATTCAATGTCTGACTGTAATGCTAAGCATTTCATGCCTGTATAAATTTGCTATATAAAGTTATACTGTATATTAAGAAAATGATCATTTGTGCAAATATTTCAATTCTTTTCAAAATCATTTAAGGGATCATTTTTCCTTAGAGCTGAAAATGTGTTAACTCATTTGGAAAGTATGCCCTTTGTTTACATTTATTTTACCAGCTGGAAGAAAATAGTTTTAAAAAATAAGAGCCTGCCCTAGTGGAAGACCTGACTGATCCCAGTATCTTCCAAACGCAGCCCGGATCTCTGGGGTCACCTTGACTGACTGCTCTGTTTACGGCTCTGTTCATGTTTAATCCATTTTATTCACATGCTCTGAAAGCAAACGGTTCACAGACATGCAGGTCTGGAATGATGCCGGCAGAGCTCATGTTTTTTGTGGTGAGCTAGACTGAAAAACACCAGGGAGGCGAGTTGAACACGAGGGAAGGAGGAAGATGATGTTTAAATTACTTCCAGTTTTTCTATGAAGTTCTTGAGAGCAGACCAAACTAATATGGATTATACTTCAGCATAATTGAAGCACTAAGTGGTTTAGTAATAAGACGGAAATGGACAATTACAAAATGGAAATCTACTGAATCCTACACTTCTTCCTCAAAATACAGACAATATCCATTCATAAGCCTTTGATGAGAACCTTCTAATATATTACTGATGTATGACGAAATGCTTGCAAAACAACAAACAGTAACAGTGTTTTTTGGGGGGAGAAAATAAGGAAAATGTATAAAATAGATATCTTAAATATCCACTGTCTTTACAATGTAGAAATTTAAAACTTAATGATCTGTTTTTTTTGACAACAGCAACAAGGTATGAAGCATAAATGTAAAGTTGGAATATTATTCATGGTGTATGCACAAGAGAAAATACTGCACATTAAAACAAATGAAAAAATGTATTATGCGGGGACTAAAAAACACAGTTAGTTCTTAGGCTTCATTCATTCATTCACCTGATCTAAGATGCATTTTAAAAAAATAATTTTCTTAAAACTCTGTTCACTGTTATATTTTGTGGATGGGAAACAACAAACCTTAGAGTAAATCTTCTGTGTTGCATGCTGTTGGACTTGTAAGATGAAAGCCTTAAAGTCTGCACAGATAACACAGAGGCTAATATAGAAAGAGACAACCAATCTACCTCTGAATCAAATACCACTGGACAGCTTTTATCTTTTCAGTCAGTGTAGATCTGAAAATGGCCATCCAGCTTCACAAGGTAATGGAAACTTTCATTATGAGAAACCATACGCTTGACAGTTATTGGCACCGCAAACTTTAAAACATCTTTAAAAAATGTAATGTTTCTGCAGCTGCAGAATTTCACACAAACAACTCCAATAACATTAAGCAACAATTTTTTTTGTTAATATTTTAATTTTTAGGATGAAAAGAGTGTTCAGATTCCGCATTACCATTCAACTAACGCAGATCCATGTTGATCTTTATAAGGTAAAATGAAACGTTGTCCAAAACATTGAGTTTTGGAATTATTTGTAGTTGAACAACCCCAGACAAGTGTCAGTGTTTATATACAGTTAGAACCAGATATTTACATACTCTGAATAAAAATATATATATATTTTTTTTATCACTTTCTGAAGTTAAATGAGAAATCCACAGCTGTGATTTCAATTCATCAGAGGTTTATGGAAGGAAACCCAAAAAGGTTTCATCCCTCATACTGACCAAATGTGTGTAAACTTCTTCATTTGAAGAAAAAAAAAATGAAAGCTCTAAAAAAATGGTATCGCTACGTTTTCTGGCTATTAACAAAAATAAATAATTTTAATTCTAACTCACTTAAACAGGAGAAGTTTAGGTGAGTTAGAAGATCAAACGTCTCCAGTTTGGTTTGATTAAACTTCAGGTTTTGGTCTTCTTATTCCATCTATCCATGTAACTATCTAGTTTCCATGGTTTTGAGTGTCTGTTTTGTAGGTTTCTACGCTTGAAGTTAGATTTAAATAATTTTAAGAACTGCAGTATAATTTTTATTGTTCTAGTCATCATTAACTACAGCTTTAGCATAGGTCCTCACATCTTCCTGCTAAAATTCTCCATCTCATTTTTGGGAGGAATCACTTTATTCATGTTGGTTAGAAACAGAGGCTGGCTGATAATCTGACCATCTAAACGTGCCTTTAAGTGTCATTTCAAGCATTTTCAAAAGTACTTTTAATAATTTTAGCAGAACAAAATTGTGGCACAGTGCTTGTTTTTGTTCTCTGTACTTCAGTCCATCAGGGGATAAGTGAAGCTCCATCTATTTGCTAATAAAACCGCAGGAACAGAGCTCCAAGATCCACCTTCAAATGAAAACTTCATTAAAACTGTTTGCTCACTGCAAACGGGCTTTTCTTTTCAAGTTTAGCTCCCAGTACTCAGCTGCTCTCAGCAACAGATTTTAATCTTTTATATCAACAGTTAAATAGGCTAAATTAATTGTGTTCTTTTATAAATATGTTTTTCAGTTTAGCTGTTCCAAGTCTCTGTACCTAATCATAAAATGTTGTATACAAAAGTAGGTCTGTCCTAGACTAAATAAAGATTTTGCAGGTCTTTATTTAGTCGTAGGACAGACTCACACAGGTTAGTGCGTAGTTGTGTGGAGGTTTGTAACATTCCCTTGTCTTGACCAAAAACCTGTGTGTTGGATGTTTGTTCCTCCTCCTCCTTCATTGCAGGGTGTGACCGGCAGGTGCAGGCTCCACAGCTGCGGCTCTTTAAGGCTGATCAAGAGAGATTTAAAGAGGAGCCGTTTTTCTAAGACAAACTACAGAGCGTTTTGCTCAAATGGGTGGTAATCAGGCTCTCATTTTTTGGCTATCTTGCTTCCACAAAGCACTGACGTTAACTAAAATAGATGAATTACCTCTTCGGCATGTAGCTGAGTTTCACAGAGTCCTGCTAATGACCATATTATTGAGTTTAGATGTGCTGAAGCAGAAAGGCATAGAAGCTGCAAAACTGGAGTTTGACACCTGAAGAATGACAAGTCAAGCGTTCTTCAAGGAAAACGTCAATGTAGTAAATATATATACCATATATGCAATTAAAGGGGTGGTATGTGTTCTCCAGGCACATAGTGCCATTTTATAGCAAAATCTGAACTGTTACTTTGCATTTTTTTTAACAACTGAGGGTATCTAAAACTTAGCTTAAAAGAAATTTGACTTTCTAATGAAATTGAACTCTGTCTCTTTAAGAAGCTCCTACTCTTTTTTGACACTGTCTTCAGCACATAATCACAACAATAATCATCCATTATAATGTTTACAGCCATACGTACACAGCAAATTCAAAAGTGTTAAATGTTTTGGTGTTAGTAGACTTTATGGAAAAGCAGAGTTAATTTTACTCTAATAGAGTCACATTCTGTTTATTTCACTCTGGGGTGTATATTATTAATAGTTGCGATGCCACCTTAAGAGCCAATACCGGGAGCCAAACACGCCAAACTCAAGAGAGACAAATGAGTTGATCCACAAGTGGGAGAGCCACCTGTTTATACCCAGAGGGAAACCCACTTAATAACCTGCAGGTGGGCTTGCAGCTCAGGCGCATCACTGAGGGAAGAGTGTGGGATAGAGAAAGAACAGCCAAGTGGCACAACTGCTACATTACCATAAGCAAAGTACATTGGGGTTTTAGAAGGAAAACCCCTTAAACATTTAGCTTGTTCAGTTGAAAGTTTGGAAATTTGCTGAGTGTTCATTAAATGTGATTACAATCTAGGTAACGGATCACGAATTAGTTTCATCCTTTGCTCTGGCGAGACAATGATTTTCATGCAGAGCAGAATTATACAGCAAATGTGTTAAGATGTGAATGAGGTGACAGATTTGGGAGGGTTGGTATATTTCCTCCGTTCCCTCCGGGCCCCTGTTGGTTGTTGAGTTGGAGCCGTTTGCTTCTCATCAGTGAACAAAACTGACATGGGTAATGAGCTTCCTCATTTTAGCTTGGCAAACAGCTTTTTCAACAAAGAAGGCGCTTTTAGCAAAGTCGCGGTGTGCAGTTGCTCCCAACATTATTGTCCCTGACCACCTCTGACACAATGAGCCAATCTGAATACAAACACCAGATACACACACGGCATATTTTTTTCAGTGTGCCATTCAAGCACTTTAAATCATCCCACTCACTTTATCAAAACCATACTAATCAGTGCATGGTGTTGGTTTGAAAATGTTCTAAAAAATTCCTCTATTTATCTGTTTGTAGTCAAGCTTATTTTGATAGCACACAAGGAAGTTTACTTTCTGCAATCACTTCCTTTTTTCTAGTGGAAAGAAACACTTTTAATCATGCAGGGGAAAAAATATCAACTTATATTGTTGATTTTACATTTTCTTAGATTTTTTTATTTCATTTTCACTTGAGGCCTGACTTGAACTTGTTCCTCAAACTCAGGAACTTACTTAAACTTATCTCTAAAATACTCGAAAAATAATGTGGATTTGTCTGTAAAGACTCCAGACTTTATGTAGAAAGCGAAGAGTCTAAGGGTGCATTCACACCAGTCTTGTTCAGTCCTTGTAAGTCAAACTCTAGTTCATTTGCCTAGAAAGACCGGTTCGTTTGGGTAGGTGTGAATGTGCAATCGAAATCTGGTGCTGTCCAAAAATACAAACTCTGGTCCGCCAAAAATCCTAATTCTTGGTTTGGTTGAAGTGGATTCTAGAGAGGTTTGAATGCATATGTGAACAGTAAGTGGACCCAAAACTGCTCCAAAAGCAGGAAGTATACCATAGCGCAGGGCATTCTGGGTCAACAGAACCAAAACAAACATGAGAGTCTAATGCTAGAGGGAGAAATGTATCATAATCTTTTGCAAAAGACATAAAATAAATCTGACATCTTCTAAAATCAGATGCCACTCAATTTTGTTTACATTTTGGTAAGAATGAAGTTGCATTCAAGTGTCTTCAGAGGCTTTTGTGACATTTCCTGCAGTGCCACCACAGGTGAAGAGGGAACAAGTTTTTACAGTCAGTTTGTATTGTTTGAATCAGTTTAGTATGAAAAAGAACCTCAGCAGCTGAAAATAGAACAAATGTTGCAATTTTGCTCCAATCCAACTTATTCACTAAAAGTCATGCATCTTCACAGCCCACAGAAACATAACGCAGACAGTTGTAGTGTTTTGGGAATAACAGTTTTTTGGTTTTACTTTGTCGTCGTGTCTACAGCTGGACCTTGCCCGGTTACTGTTGGCAGCACACAGTCTCCTGCACGAACCCAGGCTGCACAAACGACTGTTTATTTGGGAGCTGAAGCTACACACATAAAACCAATGAATGTTTTGGATTGGTGTGTAGACAAGATTCACCGCATGTGCAATATGACAGAAGACATAGTTACAGTAATCCAGACAGGTTTGGGTTCACACATCTAGCAGAATCAACACCATGTTTTGAATCATCTGATAACAAACATGTAAACACCAGAATGTCTGAACACTTTTGAAAAAAATATCAAATAGATCTCCAACACATTAAATGATGAAAACATAATTGCTATTATCAAGCCTATTAGAAAGTCTGATTGACAATGACAGCATGTCATTTCTCCACTCAAGGGAAGCAGATGGAGCATAAAAGCAGACGTTATGTCTCTGTGTGGTAGCAGGGAAAGGGTACCATTAGCTCCAAAGCAATGGAACAAGATGAGTTTGCACTATGAAGCTTTCAAATATATTTTTGACAAACATTTTGTAAAAGCTGTAAAGGATTACAAACTCATCCAAGTATTTTAGCGAAAGACAAAATGGGAAACATTTAAATTAAACTGTAAAAAGTGGGCTTTTCATTATTTGCACAGGAGTACCAACATTACTATAGAAAAAAATGTTTTGATTATGAGAGCTTTTAAATAGTACCAAGGACATAAAATAAATTGTAAAATAATACAAGAACAGTCTGTGTCCTCATTTCTGAATTTGCTTTTTGTTTTCTGGTCCTTCTTTAAATCTCCAAGATGACCAAATATGTACCAACTGGTTGTTTGGGATGTATGCCAGAAAACATCCTCTCCAGCCTTGGCAACAAAAAAGTAAACAAGAGGATAATTTAATTAGAATCATGTGGTTTAAATCTGACTTTATAGTCCATATGTGAACAATATATTTGTTTTATGGCAATCTAAATAGCATTTATTTTTTGTTTTCAATTCAGACAAAGGCATATTTTATCTGGTTATTAAATCAAATGTGCATCTGACTACAGTCTGAATGATTATTTCACCTTTCATGGAAGTTAGCATCCAAAGGAAAATCATGTAAAGAAAAGTTCCAGATTAATCAGACTGCACCAAATGCTATGCTTTTAATCATGTCATAAATATCAAGTGGTGTAAAGTTATCAAATTATGCACTTCATTCCTGATGCCCATGAAACTGAAAGAAAGTTGAAAAAAGGAGTAATCACAAACGTCTTTACATATTGTGATGATGCATACTTGGTAAAATGTTCAGTACACATTTCAGTTTAAACTGCTAGAAGTGTTTCTACATTTACGTCAATATGTTTCCTTTGTGAACACTTTTTTCTTTAATGCCATGCAGACAGCAGCACAGGAGAGACCCTTGAAAATAAGAACCCCAACACTCCATCGTTTCATTTACCACCATCACCACAAGGCTACAGGTGCATCAGGAAACACATAAGTGGCCCATAAATAATAGTTTCTCTCGTTTTTTGATCAGTAAAACAGAATGAATAGATTAATTGTAAAAGTGCTCTCAGTCGAGTCTTCAGCTCATTTATGAAGGAGATTTTTCTTATTACACCAAGGTGGATAAATTGTTCCACCACCAAAGAAGCCAGCGGAAGTAGCGGGAAGATTTATTTTCCACAATGTGTATTTTATACTTTTTGGGAAATTAGAAGTAGCAAATACAGGGATGCTGCCTTGTCTATTGCTTGAAACTCTGTTGATTTGTAGTCAGTCAGTCTGGAATGTGAAGTGCACCTTACTGTCGAACTGGACAGTATTTAGTGACTACATTTGATTTTTGCCATTTTTTTTGAGGCATTAGGGGTCATATTACTGTTATGCGTGCACACCCACATCACTATTTACTGATTCTGTGAACATTTATCCTGCAAATGGATGTTTCTATGGCAAATATTTATAGTTTGAGGGTTAACCACTTCCATATGGTTTTAAGCAACTCAAAGCTTTTGATAACTTTTGATGTCCATTTTGAAGTGTGTATGTCATAAGCTATTGAAGGATTTCTCTCAGAGTAAAACTATGATTATAACTCTAAAACCTTGTTTTTGTAAAGCATGAGAAACTACAAGTCCACGTTTCATATTCCTCAGTCAAAGCATACTTTGTGCTGTGTATTATTTTGGTCACGCCCATCAAATTGGTTACTAAATAATTTTGAGGGTTTGGATTGATGTCCATCTTGTTCAATTTGGTGTGAATCATATGATACATGTGCAAATTAGAGCCAAATAAAAAAAAATCCAGGTGGTGCTGCTGAGGCTATTTTTTTTTCAATTTTTGTGAAATCCTTAAAATATGTAAATTTCACACACACCTGACACAAGTGAAAAGTACAGATGCAATAAACCTTTACTGCCTAATAAAGCAGCACAACCTGACAGTCTAATATTCAAGTCGTTGTTTGTGTCTCTTCTCTGCTAAAGCTCTTGTTATATGGAAGTCAACTTTTCTGTTTTATATTTGCAAAGAAGCTACTGGATGCAATAACTGTGTTTACTGAAGATCTATAGCACTGACCACACATGTAATGAAATGTTTGGAGAGGATTGTTTCCCATCACCTGGTGTGGCAGGTATCAATCATTCAGGATTCTCAACAGTTCGCCTTCTGGAAGGATGTGATGGTATTTCATTAAAAAAAAAAAAGAGAAAAGAAATCAAATCAAATCTCTATCACACAATACCAATATAGATTGGATATTACTATAGCTTTAGCTTGCTTGACTTAAAAATAAATTGGCATCACTATAACTGATTCACTAGTGTGGTGCATCTAAAAATGCCACCACATTATTATTATTATTTTTATAATTTTGAAATATTTTCATGTATAATTTATTCTATTTTTTTTCCAAAAGTGAACAAATTATATTTTGTTTGCATTTCGGCATGTTAATCTGCCTGCATAGTGCTTTCCTGAGGTTGGGATGGGAGCAGTAGTGGCGAAGCGGAACCTTTGTTTGGGGGACGTTGCTTCCGGATTGGTTATGGGGCGCAGTTCCGGTTTGCCTCAAACGCAATCTGGACAAGTACACCTGGATGCTAATGGCAGCGCTTCGGACGTCATTGTTGATTTCTATTTTATTACTTCCGGTCAGTACACGGTGAAAACAAACCAAAACTACTCTGTAAGATGTTTACCTCTTATTTGACCAGTATATTGCTCTGTGTTATGGTTTCTGCCAGTAGCTGCCAATTTAACAGGTGAGGGTAAAGTTGGCAGTATGCCAGCCGGCGCTGGGAGGTCAGATGATTAGTAGACCATGATATCTTGCTAACTCTGGGTTTTATGAGTTTTATTTTGCTTTTATTTGAATAATATTCAGTTTAAGTTACTTGTTGACTCAAATTAGCTCAGAGTGAAAGTAAGGTGAGTCCAGCCAAAGTTAAATGTAGAGAAACTATTCTTTGTTCATAAAGTGTGGGAATTGAGGTTAAAGTTGAAACAATGTTAAGTGAATTTCTGTATTTGTTTTGAAAGTCTTGTAATTCTATTTTTGATCAGTATTCAGTTAAAATCAGTGCGCATTTTAATGCTTATGCCAGTTAATATAGAGCTAAATGCAGCAGGGCTTTAAAACAGTTTTATCCTGTTTAATACACATGCCGTGGTTGTCTTCATTTAAGTGAGGGATGTAAATGCGAAAAGGATAATGTATGAAGTTAATTATTACCTGTGAGAAAGGTAAACCAGGTTCATAAGACAATGGTTATGTAAAACATTAATACTGTACACTTTAAAAGGTTTGTTTATTAACAAATAAAGGAAAACGCAATCTGTATGATAACGGCAGTACATCGGTCGTCATTGCTGACTTCTATTTCATTATTCTTCAGATTGTGCAACATCACTGTTATAGCAGTCCTGACACTCGGGACCTGTAACTCTAGCACCAAGGGGCACACCTCATATATAAAGGCAAAGAGTCATTCATTGTGTACTGAGGTAGTTCTGACTTGAATGATGCTCCAGGTACTTGCTAGGTAGCAAGTTATTAAACCAACAAAAAGGTCAAAATCACTGGCAGATTCAGGGTTAATCTTTTAATTTGATCAATATGCATATTGTAAGTGGAGGTAATTACATTTAGCAGTGACACAATCAGAGTCCCAACTTGAATCAGATAGAAAACCTGTTGAATTTGCAAAAGATTAGGGTGCTGGCAAGGCGGCCTTTCTACTTTGAGGACATTAATATTATCACAAAACCATAAAAAGGCAAACAATAAAAGAAAAGAAATAAACACACCAGTGGAGACCTGCATTGAAATAATGAAAGAGAATCTGTCCCGTTTTGAGTGGCAAAGGAAATCCATTTATCAACACATCCAGTCTGTGTTGACCCTATTATTGAATTTTTATTCATTTTTTTACAGGAAAGGTCAAGAAAATGTCAAAACAGAATTTAACTTGCTTAGAAATTTTTTTATTTCTTGCAGAAATTTTAATTTTTCTCACCTCGCTTTAATAAAATGACAGACTTGAAGGGTTATGCAACCTTGACAGCGCTATCTGTTTAAGTACTTTATGGTGTTAATCAGTAATTTGTTTAATTTCACAGATCTGTGGTCAAATCTGCTGAAGGAGTCTGGCACATCCTCACCGCCAGTGTATCAGCAGTGCATGGAAGGAGAGCTTCAGGGAAGGATGACCCACTAAACTCACCACTTCTCTAACCCTGACATTTAGCAGTCTGACATGAGAACTGGTTGAACAGGTCAGATCAAGATTTTCTTTAAATGTAATTACTAAAAACATCATCGCAGTGATAATGGTTATTTATCCATGTATAAAGTGGTTTCAAGAAATAAAATGCGAAACAAATAACTGTTTTGTTTTCACCGTTATTAGAAAGAAAGCCAATAAAAAGCTGTGGCAGTCATAAAATATTTGATGACTCACTTAGTTATACTACATTACATGGTAATAGCTGTGTCATATTTGGTTTGGTAACACCATTCCCATTTGCATCCCTCCAGGCAGCTTAACTTGTTTTGAGAATGGCAAACATGGAGTCCCTCGGGGCAGATCCCACAAAGGAAATGGCCTGTGTCTGTTTGTGTTTGTAAGACACAAAAAAGAAGAATGGAGTGAATAGGGGGAAGAGAGCTCCGGCATCGCTGAGTTTGAACAGAACGCCGAGCATATGGCTTTGAGTCATTCAGCGGAGGAAAGAGAAAGGTGCGTTTCTTGATTTAATGAAGTGGTGCAGACAGCACTGAGTGTGAGACAGGCTGCTATTTAAGGACTCCTGTTAGTCACAATTATGTATCCTGCCTCAGAACATGAGAGTGAATTTAAAAACAACTCAATAAAGCTTTTCTTAATTTTTTATTATGACTGTCTAGTTGGGTTTTACTAATCTTGCAGTATTTCCTGAATGAAACAGGTTGCTCTTATACTTTTTTTAATCACTAAACGGACTTGTTTTGCCATTTAAATGCTTTTTTAAATAGAAAATACACACTTCCTTTGTATTCCAGAGACAACTCTAGAAAAACGGACATTTGTTAGGGTGAACCTTTCCTTTTAAAGCGAGATGGTAACTTTAAGAGGGGAGCAAGGTGATAGCTGAGTCATGGTGGTATTCAATGTTTAATGCACATATTTGTGCTCCTGCCTGCAGCAGTTATATCAGCGATAGCGACAACATTCTGCACCTCAGCAAAGGCAATCCGCACTTAGGTAGAGGTGACATCTGTTTATTTTAGTTCATTTTGATCATTATAACCTATAGATGTTGGTGTATGAAAAATTTTAATATTACAAGTAACTAATTACTTCCCACCTCTACATTTTGGTCAGTACTCCTTGCGAAGTCAGACGTTTTTGATGTTTTTAGGAGTTGATATCAAATAAGTACAGGATAATAATAACAATCATAATCCCATAGGCATTGAAAAGGAGGAACAAAGAGAAGAGAAGGAGAAAGTTCAAACTATTCCTTCCATTCATTGATCATAACGGGCAACTTACACTGCCTGATTTTATTTATATAGCACATTTCAGCAACAAGGCAGTTCAAAGTGCTTTACATTATAAAAACACAAAAATACAAAGTTGTACAACACACAGTCAACAATTGTCAAGAGCCATCATTGCACATCAAAATGTTGAATAATGTTTCATTGATTATGTTTCGAAAGCAACTATAAACTTTTAGATTTAAAGGTACCCTGTTTTTGCAGTTTTCTGGGACTTTGTTCCAGATTTGTGGTGCATAGAAGCTGAATGCTGCTTCTCCATGTTTGGTTTTGGGAACCAGAAAACCCGATAAATAAAGTAAATAATTTGAATTGAATTAAATAAACCCCAACATGTGAACAGCATAACCACTCACTGTTTGTTAAATGCACGTTTCTATGTGTTGCCTCCTTCTGAATGTTCGGTTCTTCAGTTTTTAAGTGTAGCGTTTTTGATTTCCCAGTTCATATGTGTCCAGGCTCCGCACCCCCCTACCAAAAAAGGAAAAAACTATTTCATAGTTTTGCAAAATGATTCCACATTTCAAACGAAAGCGAACATTTGACAGACTGGTGTCTGGTTAGATGTGAAAAACAGATTTTCTTTGACTTACTTTGCACTGCCTCTGGAATGAAAAGTTCTGGATAGCTGAAAGGACATTTCATGAAGGAGAATAATTTCTTTGAAACTTGATTTAAAGACATTTGATTCCGAAACTTATCTTTCTGCTTTTATTCTTGTGTAAAACTTTTACAAGGAGTGATATTTTTTTAATGCTTATTTGACCGTCTCTTGGACAATAATTAAGACGACTTGGAGAAGATTCTGTTTAGTGTCAGACTTGTTAAGTTATGGCCATTTAAATGAAATTCAAGTAAACCTCAGTATGGCAGTGTCACTGCTGGAGCACCAATCATTTTATTTTTATATATATATTTATATATAAATCCCTTGGAAAATGAGGGCAATTTTCCCCTTACTTGAAATAAATGGGATTTGATACCCATACTGTATGATGCAATTAGCCACCTGTGGCCTTCATATCAAAGCTATCAGTCATTATTTCCCTGACACAGTTCCAGCAATAACTCAATATGTGAAGCTTTTGATTTGCTATCCTGAATGATTTTGCCTTTAACAAAGCTTCACAGAACCAAACCAATTAAACAATCCCCATTCCTGTGGTTTGCTTTAATTCTTGGTTTCGTTATCGTCTGACTTTGACCACAGATCTTTTCAGAGTTCAATAATAGATGGTGCATTTGCTCTGACGTCTCCGTGTCAAGGTCAGCCTCTGCTGCCGCCGCACAATTAGTGGGGTTAACGAAGCTGTGTGGCCGCAAAGAAATGCAGTTTCACCCACTTAGATTAGCACCACCCTGCAAATCTAACTTGCTAACTGAGCCAACACTCAGCTGCTGCGGTGACAGCTTTCTTCCTGCGTCACATGACGACAGACAAAGTGGCTCGTTTTAATTTAATCATAATTAGCTCTACAATCCTTAACCTTCCGGTGGGGTCGGAGTGGAGGTGCTATTGGAAATCGAGGCAAAGCGAACTGGAAAGTCTTAGCATAACAAACTGGCTAATGTGTATTCATTTGTTTGAGCCAAAGCAGTTCCGTGGCGACAACAATAGAGGAGTTTATTCAAAAGGCGGCTTGACAGCTCGTCTTTTGCTGCATCACGACAGCGCGCCTTGCGTGACTCAGTAATTGAATGCTGTAAACAAATTGGCTTCCAACCAAACAATGCTCTCGATGCCCGACTGTCCGGTTAATAATCATGTTTTCCTACTTTTCAAACTCAACTTGTCATTTTGATTTGTTAAGTGACTTACGAGGAAGCTAAGATGTAGATTTTATGAACTCGCTGAACTGAGTAGAGTTGGCTGAACTCCTCACGCCCTCCTCATTACTCCTTCTGTTTAGTTCAGTTCTATATTGTTCTTGCTAAAATTCCCTTTAGCAAGACGCCACAGGCAGTACAGGGTTTTATCCAACTTATGTAGTTTTAGAGTGGCGCTCTCTCTCCCCCACCTGTTGCTGTGTCACTCAGCTGTGTAGCCAATGGAGGGGAATTGCTATACAAATTTGGCTCTTGTCAAGACAAGCACCTGTCATTATTTTTAAGTTAGTGAGAGTTTAACCTTAAATTTGCAAACAGCTGCAGGGGGAGAGCATGTCTCTCAGCACAACACAAATCCAACTGCAGCTTCACTAATGGTGGAGATTGCTTTTTGGATTAACATAGCTTACATCAATCTTTTAGGCCATTGTGTTCCTTATAAAAAGCAGAGTGGCACGAAAGAGCTAACATTCAATGCAGAGTATGTTTTCTGTTGATATATTTCTAAATTTAGCTGGAAGGCTTTATTATTTTTTTTCTTCCAGTGGACCCCCAGTGTTCATAGGGGTAACATGATTACTATTATTAGCAATCATGTTACCTTTAGTGATTTTGAAAATGTTAAATATAAAAAATAACTTGAATTAAAATGTGACTATAGCCATGTCTAATGCTTTGAAATTAGCGTCTGTATTTTTAAGATCCTCCTACTCTTTCTGACACTCCTCCTTCACCACATTGTAACAACAATACTTCTCCATGCTGCCCATTGATGTCTTTTACAACTGTTTTTAGGAGTTGCAGTTTGAATTTCAGCTCAGCAGATGCGCAGGTCACCAGTTGTTTGCTAATTACTGCTGCCGCTAGTCTTGTGGAGCCTCTATTGCCAACTCCTCAGCAAGAAAAATAGCTATTGGCTTCACTAAAAGAAATCAAAACTTCTTAGTTTTTATTTGTACCGTTTGGAAATATGAAAAAATGTGTTGAAGAGACACAAAAATGTGTTGAAGAGACAGCAGTTGTTTGTTATACGGACCACCGTCACTAAGAATGGATGTGAGCGTGTAAGAATGAACTCATATCACTAGCTGAATTTCCATTGCACGATTTGACATTTTGAAAGTAAATTTGCTTATTGGCAACACCAATTTTGGGAAAACGTTTATGTTAAAAGGTCTTGACGCTCAGATGAAGTGGGGTTTCATCGTATCGAAACATTTATCGTTTATTTCGCAAAACTGCAATGGAAACACTTTTTTTTCTCATCACAAGTCACATGATCAACAACCGGATGTCATTACTGGCTGAAACTACAAAGAAGATGACAGGAAATGTTAGGAGAATGTCACAACATGTTTTTAATGTTTTTAACTTTGTTGACTCATCGCATCAACATAGTTATTCATGTATTATTTTATCTGTGTTTCTTATTTAATGGAAACACCCCAATTGCGAAATTGTAATTTTGCTACATTTGTTATGGAAACACGGCTATTGTCTTTGTAATCGCTGCAACCTACGAGGATCATGGTTCATTTAATGCCCATTTAAACACAACAACAGACATTTACTAGAGCTTTGCTTGGCTATACCTTCTGGATGTGACAGAGTGAGACAGAAAGGGGATTCGCTTTCCGTCCTGCAGTAAAAGCTCTGGATTGCATGTCACTGCTCTGGCTATCATCCAGACCTTCCATTAGGTCGTCACCAGACCATGGCAGGAAAGGCCTTTGCCACTCTGCTCAACAACTGAAGAAATAGTCTGTGCTGATACCTTACTAGACCCTCTATGTGTGACTGTAAGTCTTGTACCTATTTCGCTTTTCCTCTGTGTTGGAATGTTTAAAAGATTATGGAAAGATTTACCCCTTAAAACATTTATTGGTTTATTTTTTTTAGGAATAAACAATCATAGCTGCTTTCTGGTTGGTGGATTTTGTGAAGAAGTCCACTTGGAATCTCTTTATCAAATTACATGTTTTATTTTTAGTAACAAAAAAATCATCATCATGTTTGGATTGTTCGTTCACAAGTGCATTGTTATTAAAAAAAAACAAAGGGCTTAGAGTAAAACCACCTTCTGTGGTTGTTCAGCATTTGCGGATTCAGAAATTTGCTGATTTTATTTTATTTTTATTTGTGGAAAGGAACTCCTAATTATTCAGAAAAACCCACATATCTGTTTATCTTTTTCGTATTGCTCATTTAAATATTAGAAAATGCAGCTTTAGAAGCGGAAATGGTGCAGTGCTACTGGACACACAGCTGGATAGCATTTGCAAACCAGCCAATCAAGCAGTGCCATTTATTTACCTTGGCATTGATTGGCTGTTCTCCTAACAGCAGAGATAATGCAGACTGCAGATATCTTTCTGATTGTCCTAAGATGGCTTCCACGGTGTGTATATATGCATATTCAGGTAAACATCTGTTCTCAAACACACTGGTTTTCCTTTGGATTCCTTCTTAATAGTAAATTCACAGCCAAGTGTTATGTTTTGCAGTTGGTGTGTAATATAAGCAGGGACAGAGCAAACAGATGGCTTTAGTTAAGTTTCTGTAGTCCTCTCCCAAAAGGTGCCTTCTGGTTCGCCCAAGCAAAACACTATGAAACTTATCACAACTTGTAAACTTTCTTTGTAACTAATAGATATTTGTGACATCCCAATTCAATCCTAAGTATTGTATCGGGTTTGGTTATTTCATTTGTGGCTTCTTGGCTTTCTCTTTACTGAAATATGCCCAAAGGGCCCAGAACAGCTGAAGCACTTAATAAAGTGGGAATACATTTTTTTTGGCAAATGAATCATATTTAAAAATTTGGCAAGTCATGCTTTCAATGAGTCTTACCACAGAGTAAATATGCTAGCATTAGCTTAGCACTTTTAGCACACTGTTCAACATTAAAGTATTGTTAACAAGAACTTGTCTTTACTGAAGAAGAGTTGTTTTTGTCAAGTATGGCAGCCACAACTCAACATAATTGAATAATTTTAATCTGGTATTAAACTGGAGCTCGGTATCAGTGTGACCGAAATTAGTAATAGGAATGAAAAAAATCGAGATCGGGAGGTTTCTAAAGGAGATAAATGAAATTGTAAACATAAGTAAGCTTTTCTGTCCAAGTGGCATTTATTTAAGAAAACAGTGCTTATTACATGACCAAACTGTAGCATTTAGCCAGCCCTAACCTTATCTTTTTTACAACTCTAGTACAAGTCTATTTACAGAATCCAACTAACAGAAACATACAATTTTCACATGGGCCTTTTTCATTAATTACAAAAATCCTCAAGTGTTTCCAAAAATAAAAAATACCGATGATTGAGAGATAAATAGATAAATATACAAGCATCCGATCAGACTCAGTCATTCAATAAATAAATAGAACAATAAATAACATTCAGAAGATTCTTTGGGCAAACTCGGCCCATTTCATTTGTCTCACAGGTTCTGGCATTGGTCTCGATGCCAGTCTGAGCACAGTACAGCACGCTGACGGAATCAGCTTTTACTTATGGGGATGAGAAAAATTAAGAAAAGTACTGGATATGTGCCATGAAACAGCAAGTGAAACAACAATTATATTGAGGCACTTTTTAAAGGATGTTCCAGGAAATGACAACATTTCCGTGCGTCTTCCCAAGAGGAAACTAAATGCAAGACGTGAAACAACATTCAATTGACAAGAAATTGAATGGCTGCCCATCTAATCATCTTAACATACTTTTTTTTTGTATTTTATTTATTTATTTATTTATTTTTTTACAATTTTGGGACTGAACATTGTAAAATGACCTTATAAAATAGAACCAGTGAGTTGTAAAACAAAACAAACATTGGAGAAAAACTATGGTGAAAAAGATATGAGGCAATAGCAAAAAAAAACCAAAACAATGTTTCATCTTCCCTTTTTAAGTCCATGAGGAACATCAGTGCGTGTTCTCTGTGTTTGTCGAATCTGAATGAGTTTCTGATTGCTCTCCAAAGATCCCCGCCAGAGTTTTAAAGTGAGGCCCCCAGTCGCTGAGGTAGTCATAGTCCTCCTCGAAGTCTACTGCAAGCGACTCGATGGAGCTGAGAGACTCTGCCACCGAGCCGTTCCCCTCGTAGGCGTACGTGGCCAAAGAGTCGTAGGGCGGAGCCGAGTTGTCCGTGTCGTGCTCTTTCAGCCGCTGGTTGATGAAGTCTCGGATGTCTGAGCTGTCCTGAGAGGCGGGCGGCTTGGGGCCTCGCTGCATCTCGGGCTTGATGTCCCTGCGGTACAGGTTCTCCTTGACGACCTTGGGGTTTCGAAGGGTCCCCATGTCAAAGGCGTGCGTGTCCTCTTCCCCTCCTCCTTCGTCGTCGTAATGGATCACATTATCTCGGATGTCCTCTTTGGAGGACATGAGGGTTTCCTTTTTCTTCTGGCGCCTTAATCCCATGTAGAGTACGACGATAACTGGGGAAGGAAATTAAAAAAGCTTGGTGTTAGGAAGTCATTCAACTGTACTCTGAAGCAGGGGTTCCCAAACTGCACAACAATGCTATCAATCAAGATTATCTGTACAACACATTTCAGCAACAAGACAATTCAAAGTCCTTTACATCATACAAACATGAAAACATCTAACACATCATACAGTCGACAAATTTGAAAACCAACAACAGACGTTGCAATTTGTCAAGTGCCGTCATTAAAATACTCAGTATGGTGGACTATTTATTATAGTCCAAAAGCATCTCTAAGCATGTGTGTTTTTAGTCTTGATTTAAAGGGACTCAGTGTTTCAGCTGGTTTGCAGTTTTCTAGAAGTTTGTTCCAGATTTGTGGAGCATAAAAACTGAATGCTGCTTCTCCATGTTTGGTTTTGGTTCTGGGATGCAGAACCAGAACCAGAAGAGGATGATACTATGACAGTTTTTGTAAAGAAACTGTGCTTTTATGTTATTCTTGCTGGTCTGGAACCAACATGCAATTCTTTACTGTTCTGTTTGGGTTTGTTGTCTTGTTGAACTGCAAAAAGCTTAATTAGAAATAAATTGAAGTCAGGTCTGCTGAAAGCAGAGAAACCAAAACCACCTATCCAGCTCAGTGAGGAGCCATATTGTCTGATAAAAAATTAAAAAGTCTTATGACAAACATTAAACATTATCATTATTATAAAGTAGATTGCATGGTTCTGTACAATAGGTTGACAGCCACTGTGGCTATTTTACGAACAGTCTGTAATTAAAAAAATATATTTAAAGTACATTTCACCCACCTTACTTAGCAATTAATATAGCCAGCTGTTGGCAATGCAGCATTTTTTTAAGATTCCAGTTCCCAGATGATTTAAAAATGATGAGAGTTTATACCACCATGAACATGTCTTCAATTTCCTGGTTGTACATCTTGGATTTTATTTAGTGTCATTAAACTTTTTTTAGGTCATTCTATATCCGAAAGCTCCTGCAAACTCTTCCATCCGAGTTTATCTCATTAGCATTTATATCATTCTAACATGAAGCAGTAAGATGATGAACATTGTATTCTTCTAGTGAGCAAGTTAACATACTGACATTTGCAATTAACTCACAGGCTCCCCTGCGCCTACAGTACAGACTCAGAAATCTGACTTTAAATGACTCTGAATCCTGCTCAAACATCTAAGTGAGCTCATTATTTCAATTACACAGACAGCGCTTGTTTTATTTTAACTACTTTTAACGGTGAGTTGAAACAACAGTGATGTGCACGCTTTGTCCAAAGTGTTTCTGATTTATATCTGCGGGTCTGGCTATTTTCCAACATACAGTCTAACACCTGCTGGTCTGATTTGGTTTCAACCATGAATAGGTGAGAACAAAAAAGCAGATTAAGGCCTATGACATAAGTTTGGGAAAAAATACCACAGTTTCCTGTTAGGAAGACAAGACTTTTCAACAAAAACGTAAAACTAATACTTCTAATTACTTCAAACAGAAAAACAGATAAATTATTAAATATGATCAGATTTGCAATATTATTTCAATTCTGGGGGAGGAAAGTCAACGAAGGGGCTTGAATAAATCTATGATCCCTTGCACTAGAGATGAAATCTTTGAGTTGTGATTGTTTATAGTTACTTGTATGGCATTTTAATTGTGAAACCGTTGCTGCCTTTTGGCTAGGATTGAAAAAGAGAAATTTTATCTCAGTGGGACTTTCCTGGTTAAATAAAGGTAAAAAGAAATAAAAAGGATTTTGAGTTGAAAGTACATTTTAACGATTTTGGTACCTTATCTTTTTCAAACCTTGCTGTCCTTTGATATCAGTAGCCAATCCATTCCCACATGAACATTAATTAGAGGCTAATTTTCACTCATGGAAACAAAAAAAAAACTCTCAGAGGTTCCCTAAACAGCTTATTTTAGAGAGCGTAGTACACCACTGTTGTGTTGTTTTCTTCCCAATGCAAAGCAGTAAATTTCCTGCTCTCTCTTCTCCCTTGTCAGTGCAATCTGTCTTACTCTGTCTATCTCCCCTCTGCGTCCCTTGGTCTGTCTGTGCTCTGAATAATGCAGTAAATATGTGTTTTTCTTCTGGCTCTGTGATGTATAGCTGCACGTCAGCGGTGGAGCAATGGTAGGAATAACTCCGAAATCAGTCAGTGAAATGAAAGAGTCAAATAAATACATTGAAGTTGAAAAAATAGGTCTCCTGCTTTAATCCCCTCCTTTATATAACTTTTCTGCTTTTCTTCACTTGCAAATGAATTCATCAACCTTTCTGTGGTGTGGCAGCTCCCCCTAGCGGCGCATTTTCAGACTTCCGCAGGACGGTGTGTTAATGTAGGGCATCCTAGTCGCACGCCGAGCCGTCACGTTGTCCGTGCTCATCAGTTTGGAGGGAATAAGAAGCAAAGTGAAGCTCTCGCAACGATCTGTTTCATTTGCATCATTATTTGTCCTGGTACAACAAATCCTGCTCAGAGTCTCTACGGAAACGCTCACAGTGTGAGTTCAGAGTCCCTCTGCCGCTTCCCTTGTCGGGGACAGTCTGACAGTTTGGCATCAGCCTCAGCCTTGAGGGGCTGACTCAAGCAGGAGCTTTGAAGACAGCCTTCAGATGGAGAGGACACACCGAGACGGCTCTGCAGCAGCCCACCACAATCCACTACAAGCCTTTTTATGCTTGATAACATACTAAACACTCAGCCGTGAGTGGATATGTCACCTGAATGCATTCAGAAGGCGCGTGAAAAAGGGGATTAATTATGAGAAAGGGTTTCAATTCCATGTTGGGCGTCAATTAGGAAAGGTAATAGTACTAAAAATGAAGCTGCAGTATAGAGCTTATCATATATATAAGATGTATGAAATAGAAAAAAATTTAGCTCCTCTGCCTTCTTCAGCGCACCCAGTGCTAACTAGAAACAGCCAATCAGAGCCAAGAGGCGGGTTTTAGCGCTGTCAATCATGCCCATACACACACTGCCAGCAGAGCCTGTTGTGAATGCTAATGCTAGTTTGCATGGTCACCGATGGTGGTGGATAAACAGTTTTTCTGTAAAGGCAAGTTGTTTCTGTCATTAGCACATTTAGCAGCATGTTCACAAATATGATTGACAGCACTGAGACCCTCCTCCTTGCTTTGATTGGTTGTTTTTGGCCGGGAACTGTGCATGTTGCATAACAAACTGTCACGACATAGTGACACTTTATCAAATATGTAAATGTTACATACGGCAACTTCAGATGTTAGAGCACAATTTTCATTGTAAAACAAAACATTTACTTCTCTTGAAATATGTAGATCAGTTGGAAAAATGAATAGTAGAAGATTAAAGGAAAAAGTGAGGTATTTTTCTTTTTCTTGTTTTTTACCGTGACCTTGCAGAAGGATAAAAAGCTGTAGCATGGGAGGCATCGACAGGGCAGAAAGATTAAATTTAGTTTATAGAGCTTAGCGGTTCCTCCCTCTGATCTTTAACGTCCCTCTGAATGATCATATATGGGAGATTTAATTAAGTCTGGCTGCTAATGGAAAAATCCCTCCTCTGATGGTGAAAAAAGGCAAAAATGCATTATAGAGAAATGCTGAAGCACATCTCAACATCTAAGAATTTAGTACATATCTTTTAACGTATCTACATTAATCAGCCTCTACGTATGAAAACTGGAAAGAAAAATCAGTAATAAATAGATGGCAATGGACAAACCTAAGAAAAGAACCCAAATAATCCCATATTTTTAAGACGATCTTTTCTGTCATTAATAAGATCACTTTTAGATTTTCTGTTTAATTTGATGGCAAACAAATAAACTGTAAAACGAAAGCCGTTGTCTTCGGTAGCAGCACAAATCACCAACAGCAAATGAATAGCCGTGGAATAGAAATGTCAGTAGTTTGACATTTCATAAAATGTCAACATCTCTCTTTTTGACAACAGTTGGACGTGGTGATCAATACCACTATCCTGGAATCCGGTCGTCACCATTCTCCTCTGACTGCAAAGCAGGACGACACTGCCCCCACAAGTAAGAAAGAGAAAAGACCCCAATAACAAGATGAAGATAAAATATTTAGAAACAAAACAGATGTTCAAACTTCAGGGGTTTTTTGCGCAGCTTGTTGGAAATGCCATCTTCCTCGTCGCCTGCTGACTCTATTCTAAGCTACATTTTCTTGCTAATGGTTCATGTTAGGGGATCTCAAAATCTTATAGGGAAAAATATTTTCTTCCAAAAAATAACTTTAACATTACAAAATGCACCTTAGTCTTCACACCTTGCAGGTTACCTTCTGAAACATTGAGGTTACTTTTTGAAATCACTTCTGCAACTTCCTGAAAACTTTCTGAAATTATCAAGCTACTTTTGTGCAATTTAAGTGTTTTTGTTTTTACCCAGAAATTTCAACTCATTTTTAGAAATGTACCTGTTACTTTCTGGAACTAGAGAGTTAACCTATCTTGAACTTACTTACTTTTTAAAACTTACTGGTTACTTTTCATAATTTTATCTGAAACCTAAAGTATTCTGCTTCTTCAAATTGATCCAGAAATTAAATTTAACTTTAAAGAAAATCCCCGTTTACTTGGTAAAACTTAGTACTTACGTTTTTACAGGTAACTTTATGGAAACTCATGCTGTGAGACATGGTCATCACATTGTTTATGCGTTGTGCTTTTACACTAAAACTCGTTAAAGTTGTTACATTTTACCTCATTCTATGAAAAAAAAATAGAAAAAAGCATCATTCTCTGCCAGATCTCACCTAATAAGATGACGATGCACAGAAGTATGGCGATGAGAGCTCCTGTGCTCAGGCCCACAGGAAGAAAGATGGCCTCGGCGCTGCATGTAAGCAGCGAGCCGTCCAATTCGCAGCCACACACACGAATGGTTAGCGTCCCCGTGCTGCTCTTCGGCGGGTAGCCATTGTCTTCTATAACAACAGGCAGGAAGTAGATCTCTTGTAGACGCCGCCTGAAGCCGCTCCGCTTTGTCACAATTCCTGCCGTGTTGTCTGAAAGAGACACAGCATGCTGATTCATATTGATTCAAAAGAACTTGTTTTGAATTAGAACGAGGTTAGAATTGGGGCTTATTTTTCATCTTTGCAGGTTAGGTATTCAGAGAACGCAAACTGAAATAAATCAAACAAGCTTCTGAGAAAGTCTAGAAGTCCAAGAATGGAGGTGAAACTTTATTTCTGATAGTGTTTGATGCCTTTCCGAATGAAATGAAAAACGCCTACATATCAGTCCCATCTTATTAAAGTTATCGCCTAACCACACCCTGCGAAGCATTTTTATTCTTCGTCTGTTCTGAGATCGACTTATTTTCTAATCTCTTTGCTCACAAAGTAAGGATTGATTCTGAAATTAGCTATGATAGGTACTAGCAGGAAAAATAGAGATGAAAACATGAAAAAGGTGCGAGTTGAGAAGACAGCCGGAGGTGCAAGGATGGCAAGTTGAATAGAGGGTGACAACGTACACACGGGAGGGGGGACATGTCGGCTCGAACCTGCCTCTTCCTGTCTTCCACAGCCATGTTGTCTGACCCCTGTCAAGACAAGTTTGTTGCACCAACAAAGCCTGCACTCTTTCTGACAGGAGGTCAGGCGTTTTAACACACCTTGCATGTTGTGCACAGCCGTGATTTTTGTTTGCGCTCACTCTCTTTCTCCCCGGCTCAACCTGCGTGCATCGCCTTCAGTGTTTGTATTTCCTGTCCCTGCCTATCAGATCCCAGCCTCCATGTGTTTCATAGGCTGCTGGCAGTCAGGAAAGTGAAAGACTGTGTGTCCAAAAGGTAAAAGTGGATCAGAGGTTCAGACCTGGGCTTGTCAAGGACGGTGAATCCATTCGTTTCCCCTGGCCTCATCCTGCCATGTCCCACTTTTCACTGCACGTCTCTTTGGCTCCACTTCAAAGGGCTTGGCGAGCACACGCTGTCAAGAAAATCCGAGCTCATCCCACTTCCCCATGCTGGAGATTTTAGTTTAACAGTAATAATAAATAAAGTTATCTTTAAAATGAATCACTCAAGTGACATCAAGGCCCAACAGTAGACTTAAGTGTCAATAAAATAAATCTAGTTGTGTGTGTTGTTTTTGTCTCATGCAAACTTTGCTTTAATTCTACTTTTTTCTATCTAATCATAAAAAATCATAGTCAGTCAGAGAGAGTCATTAAACAGGAAAAGCAGGTTTCCTGGAAAAAGAGGAAGTTTCCAGCCTGCAGATTTATAAAAATAGTTGAGACTATTTTAAAGCATGAAAGTTTTAAAAAATTAAATCTAAACATTTTGAGTAATTTGATAAGATTCAAAGTAAAATACTTATATTAATATTGATTTACTTGTAATAATACTTACACTTATATTTGTGAGAACACTTATAAGAAAAACAAGCAAATGTAACTTTGGTATCAAATAATTAGAATAATAGATTATTCTTGGTTTCTTTTCAGAAAACATCTGTAATAACTCACATTAAGATCATAATAAGAGTAACTAATAAGTTATGGTTATAAAATCATAAATGAATGATAGATCAGAGAAGCTGAAGAAAATAAATGTGATATAAGTTATGGTTATAAAATTATAAATGAATGCTAAATCAGAGAAGCTAAAGAAAATAAATGTGATATAAATGTGATTTTGACATTGAACTTGAAATGGTGTAAAAGGTTATAAAACTGCAATTAAACATCACTGATATGTTGGAGGTAGATGGTAGGTGAAAGGTGACAGGAAGGGAAAAAGGGGAACTAACAGGAGAGCAGAGATGATCAGCACCTTATATGGAAACAGGAGGTTGAGCAGCCCTGAGACATTGGCACAGACATCATGACATGATGTCTCTTAAGACAGTGACGGATATGAGATCATCTGTCTAAGCAGACAGATAAACCCTATATAAGGTGGGTGCAAAAGAGGAACCGTTCGTTGGATCCTCCGGGCAGCTTCGAGCCAAGAGATGGACAAAGAACTCTGCAGCTGAAGAAGAGCCGGGGCCACGGAGCCGAAGACTGTCCTGCACATGGAGACCAACCCGTCTGGCCCACAATCTGTGGCTTCGAATCGCACTTCTCTCATCGGCTGGGTTCAGACCCCAAAGACAAAGATGAAGACAAAGACAAGGAAGAAGAACTGGTGCCTTTTTTCCTGCCAGCACCAAGTCCTGTGTGACCTCAGCATCCATGCGGAGAAGAAGCTCATCGGACCTGCGGAGATCCTGGCCTTCGCCGATCAACATCTTCCTCCTGCTGCCACACCTTCTTCATCATCAAGCCAGGTCTGGGGTTCGAGACGCCAAACTCCGTCCGTCTCTCTCAAAGGTTCCCTTTTTTAGTTCTCAGTATCAGCAGTAGGGAAAGATAGACTAGATGACTGATTTTACTTATTTGATTATTTCTGCTACTGAATTAAGCTGTACTGACCCTTGCAAAAATGCCTTACTAATAAAATATTTAGCATAAAAAAAATCTAAAAGATGTTGTGGACATTCAGTTAATGAGTCGCCTTAAAGTTCTTTGATGGTTGTAAAATAGCTGTGATGTTTGATTCTGGAGAGGAAGAGGTGGAAAATGTTTTTAGGTTGCTGGTAGCCCATATTTAAAACAACATCCTTGGGACTCGACCGAGTCACTAAAACCTACCTGGTTCAATAACAAATGCAAGTTGCAAAATAGAGAACGAGCGACCGTTAACAGGTGTGCTCTGTGAAACTAGTTGGCTGTAGGCTGCTCAGTCTGGCTAATTCACAGGGGGAAGAAGGGTGGGACACCTGGATGTAGGCCGTCAGATAACCAGGCGAATCGTTTCTCGAAACCAGCTTAAACAGAGTTTACTTCAGTTCTGGACAGGGTAAATCCCAGCAGATTTAGGAAACTCAACGGACCCGTTAGACGGAGAGCTGGTAGCACATCTCCCCTCTCAGAAGAGGAAGTACGAGAGTGAGAGAGTAGAGACAGAAAGGAGGGGGGGGGTGTTGCGCAACAACAACGCTGAAGAGTGTCACACGTGGTCTTATCATATCACCGTGTGCTTTAAAGTTATTTTCAGAACAGAAACGTGACACTCTAACGAACTTCTGCTGGCTCCAACCATTTCTTGATCTTTAACAATTTTTAAGCTAATTAGCTGAAGGTAGAAATGGACGAAAAGCCGTTAGAAAGCTTGTGTTTTGCATGGTTCCAATATGACGTTGATTATTAATAATGTGGGTTTTTGAGAGTCCCTCTTTCAGTGGTCTTATTGTGATCTCCTGACCCACCTTGTTTGTATCCATTTTCCTCAGCATTTAGAGCCTCGATTTTTCCTTGTTCATTGTCAGATCCTTCCATTGTCTTTGCTTCAGCTCTGATTCAGCGGAATCTTCTGTGGTTCTGGTTTTATTTATCTATTATTTCTGTTCATTTTAGTAAGATGACTGCTGTTAGATCTGTTCTACCAAACCAGTTGATAGTCTATCTCAAGTGAACCCTTTCTGTGTGAATTTGGCCTTCTGTTTTGGATCAATAACCATTTTTCAAAACTCGGTGATGTCCCATTTTTAGCTTTCTTGCAGAACCAATTGGTTTAAGTGTTAAGTATCTTTAGAATAGAAATAGGCCCACAGCATCACAGATCCTCCACCATATATACTGGTGGAGGGTTTGTTGCTGAAACACTCAGTACTTGCCAAATCTAAAATATTTGTAGGGCATTTTGCAAACTGCACAATTACAGTTGTGATGGGAAAGTAGACAATTTTTTCTTGCCTGTGTTCGAAATAATCAGTTACTGTAGATGATGTCATATTTATATCAGTGGCAATCAGAAATTTATGTATTAATAATTGACTGAATCTGACCAAGTACAAAAAAAGCAGGAATAAAAAACATTTAGTTACTTTTATCTTCTAGAGATTCTTAGAGTTGCCAGTAAGTCAATTTATTTGAAAATAATTATATCTTAACATTGTTTTTTATTCCACTGAAAATATATACTCAAATGAAAGATTTTTTTCCCCCTCATTTCTTAGTCAGAGATAGGTCTGCAATATGAGATTAAATTGTTTTAATATTTTTAAGTGATTTTTTTTTTAAAAAACCAAATGCTTTTCAAACAGCTTCAACAAAAGTTTTTAATACCTACTGCTCAGCTAAAATAATGTTTTGCATCATTTATTTTTCTTCATATTCACATACTTACTTCCAAAATCTCTAACTGTGAAATTCTTATTCTTGACGTCTTCCTTTGACGTTCTGAAGGAGAACTGTTGCCCAGCACTCGGTAGGTCTTGATCTTTTGCACTGAAGATTTGAATCACCTGGTAGGCATGAAAAAAAAAACACATTTATTTAGATTTACATGTACTTGAAATGCCACTCGTTATATCCAGACATTTCAAAATCTTAGTGCAGATTTCTGTGTTGGAGTAAATCAATTAGATTTATCATCATAATATAGAAGCAGTCCTGAAAACGGTGCATATCAAACCTTTCAGGCCTGAAACTTGGCAGTGATTGGTTCTCCCTGTCATGTTGGATACAGCTGCTGAGCACTTTCTACATCATCTCAACATATGGTGTGATGGATTAACTTCCTTTAAAACCACTGGGGATTGCTCATTGGTTGTAATTCTAGAGTGAGACACACCAATGTGTCTTGCTCATGTACTATCCTCTAATACAGTTTCCTGTGTTTCTCTTCCATGAAAGATGTTTTTATCCACAGTTTTTGTTTTTTTTCCTGTTGTGCTGCCTGAGTAATTCCAACTCGTGCCTACGGGACTTTCTACCTTCTCATACGTGAAGGGGCAAAGCTGTTCACACACCCAAAGAAAAACTGGATTTTCAAAGTCATACCATCGCCAGGATGGAACCTCAAATCCCAGGAAAGTTAAAGAAATGGGACTAACATGAAGAATATGATTAAACACTGCAAAACCACAAAATCTTATCAAGTATTTGTGGTCTAGTTTCTAATGTGAATGTCTTGGTTCTGTTTTATTTTAAGTGAAGCTTAAAATAAAACAGAACTTTAAAGTTCTGTTTTATTAAGCTTAAGCTTCACTTTAAACTTTAACAGACTTTAAAGTGAAGCTTAAAACATGAGGAGAATGTCTTGTAATAAGTGAATCTGCAAGTGGAATCAGTACTTTTTTTTATCAATATAAAAAATATTGACTTAAAATAACGTCCTATATCTTACTGAAAAGTTACTTGTAAGTTAGTTCTCTCTTATTTCAATTGTATTAAGATATTTTCACTAGAAACTAGACAAAAAATTTGAAGCAGTGACAAGTAGAGATGTGTGATTCTGCATATTTTGGTATCAGTCCAATAACTAAAACCAGAGCCCGTATCGTCGGTACCAGTACTGATAAAAATACCTTTTTATTTAACTTTGATATGGCATCATGTTTTTTTTTTATTATTATTATTTTGTTCAAACCTAAGGCAGAATATGTAATTTATAGATATTCACAAAAGACTTTAATAACATATTAAGATGGTTTGTGCGCATTTTTCTAAATAAATAAAATGCAAAAAAAAAAAAGACAATTAGAGAGAAAATCAAAACAAAATCTTTTTTGAGAATACAAAACTAAAACTAAATTTCAAGAGGGAATCTGAAACTAAATCAATTTTATTATGCTAGTATCAAATCCAATACAGATTACCGATATTATTGATATTTTGGATTGATCCACCAACATCTAGTGACAAGAACAATCTGACTATCTCATATATATATGTATATATATATATATATATATATATATATATATATATATATATATATATCCAAACAGAGACTGCAGTCTTTTTAACCTTTTGCTGTTAATACACCAATGCTTTTCTAGCCCAGTCCCTTCTGTCTTTTAGTAATTAAAGAAATTGTGCTACACTTGTATCATATAAAACAACAAAAAAGCAAAAATAGGAGCTGAGAGGAGGGGTAAAAAAACAACTAAATTAAATGGAAAGTTTCTTACTTACTTTGCTTAATTCAACACAAAACAAAAACACCCAAGTTAAAAATACTCTACTAATTCTCTACCATCTTGAAAGACAGACATGCCTTACATTTCTCCCTCTCCCTGCCGCTGTTACAGCTCTCTCTCCTGTGATAAGTGCAGCTGTGCAGCCAGTTTGCTCTGCCTCAGTCACTGGGTTTGACCTGCTGAAGACCTCCAGGCCCATCCCAAGATCCCCCTCCAACAAACAGGGGCGACTAATCAGCCCTGCTGTCGTGTTACATTATTCCGACTCTGCTGCGCTCCATGTTTGCCCTCTCAGTATTTGAATAAAATTCCCTTTAGGGGAATAAAGCTGACACTGGGTGTGATGAGTGTTCTGCTGTGCTCCCTACAGCGGATGTTAAGTTCACACTTTCGATCTCCGGCGAGCTGGATTAGCTTTGTGATGAATATGTCCCGTTGTAGCTAATAGTCACTTTAATTAGAGTTTAATTTATTGAGCCTGTCTTTTTAGTGCTGAATTAGTGAGTCAAAATGACAGCAAGTGCCCATCAAACAATAGACACTGAGGAAAGTTGTGTTTTGGGAGAATCTTTGGGCATAACTCCATGAAATGTTATTTGAATTAGTTGAAAACGGAAGTGTACAGTTGTAAAATAAGTAAAATGAAAAACTTTTCAGACATTTACAACAGCAAAATATGATATTCCTTTCTTTGCAACAACAATTTAATAAAAAATCTTAAGCATTTGGAAGTCTGGTCAGCCGCAGCAGAGTTTTTTTTTTTAAAGTAAAAACAATACCTCTTTGTTACTTTTATTTGATGAAACTGGGGAAGTCTAAATATGAACTGGATAAAATATTAGTGATGATATCTGATTGGGTCCAATATTTCCTAATTATTTCAAAACAATTTATGTTTGATCTAACAATTTTGCAGATTGCTTTAGATAAATCAGGAATAAGTGTGCCACTTTTAGATTTGTCCTTTTCTAAAGAAAATAATAAAATCCAGGAATCAAAATTTCAATTTTTAGGCAATTGGTGATAGAAGCTTGAAATGGTTGATTTTCTCACGTCTTGATGCAGCTAGCTGCGTCACAGTGCTAACAATAGCTAAAACAGTAAGAATTGTTACTTTCTTGTAGCGTATAATGAAATATTTCCTTGAATAACTGTTTTATTTTTTAGGTAACTGCTGACAGGGACTAACGTCCTACTAGCAGCTAGCGATGGTGCTTTACTTTTGAGGCTAACTGCTAATCCTAGCTTGTCGGACAACAGAAACAGAACAGAGGTTCAGCCGTTACTTTATTTTTCTTCTCCCCTTACAACATTTTTATTATTTTCTTAAAATGTTTTTTTTTTTTTTTCTGTTTGCTGCTTAGTTTACGTCTCAGCTGAGTTCAGTCGCTTCTTGCTTCATGGACAAGAAGAATTGGGTTTAGCACACCAGGTGCAGCTGTTGCTGTTTTCCATAATTATTTCTGAGGATTATCATTAGTCTTGATTACAACCAAAATACACAAATTTTCGAGGTTAAAAGGCATAACTTTTATTCTTTGAAGATTTTATTGCTCTGGAAGGCCATGTTCCTTTTAAAAACAAAGTTTTAAATTAGGAGAATACCCAGGATGTTCCAGAAATTGTAAGCTTCAAGGCAGCTTCTGTATTTTTTCTTTTAAAGCATGTTGCAGTAGCGATTAAGCAGATGTTAAGCAAATGGTTTTGCAATGATTGGGTAGTCAAGGGAATTGCTTTTTTTCCAGACACTTCAGCAGGTGGTATTTGGTTTTTAAAAAAAAGTTTCTTAAATGCATCTTTGTAATTTGGCCAACATCTTGGATGCACTGAATGCTGCTTAACACTGCAGGCAGGAACAGCCGAAACAGCGAAGCTTTTGCTCTTTAATTAGAATTTGTCAAGGAAAACTCCCCCTTTGCTTCACTCAGAAACACTTCCCACCCCACCTGTGATCATGAATGTGGCTGTCACGGCTGCAGCTGCTCATTACTGCGTTCCATTGTATATGTGAAAGCTTCAAATGTATTTTGCTTTCACACTCGGCTGCATTGGAGGCAAAGAAAGATAAGGATGCTCGCTAAATGGTGTAAATATCAGTGTAATTACTCCTGCATAATGGGCTGATTCGCCAGTTTAGTATTTCAATAAGGCACAGCAAATACCTTAAACAGCAGAAACACATTAGAGAACTGTCTCTGTTAAATACAGCCAATAGGGAGGGACTGGTTTTATGTTTCCTTTCTGCTTTGTCCCATTTCACACTTGACCAACTGACTATGTGAAGCATTATTTGTAAAATTAAGGAAGAGACCTGCTTTATGTAACTACCTCGACTCTGATTCTTTTCACCTGCCAATTTCCAGGCTTTTTCTTGTTTCGAGGCACGCATTTACATGAAAAAAAATATTGATTTCCTGTTCTTGGTTTCATCATGGTTACAAATTATTTTCAATCAGAAGGGCCTCAGCGTGAGGCACTCCAAAACAGGCACTGTGTGTGTATTTCGGCTGTGCCGGTGCAGATAATCATCGGGGGGAGGTATACGATGGATTTTTTTTATTTTTTTTTTACAAGAAGCAGATCAACAGTTTTTTATCGTTCCCCAGCTGTGTGCAACACCTGGTGAAATCATGCTGTGGAAACGCTGCAGGAAAACATGGATCCTGTAGGAGGGGTGAGGAAGGAGGCATGAAGAAGGGTAAAATGAAGAGATGGAGTGAAGGTTAAAGTAAATTAGGACAAAAACAGGGAATAAATGAATTTTAATTTAGGTTTGTGTGTTGCTGCAGGATTGCATGAGACCTGTGCAAAAGTTCTGGTTTCAAATAATTATTTGGGGCAGACAACTACCAGACTTTATATGCACTTTATATTCTATATTTATATTTATATTCATATTTTATACTGTATTTTATTTTATTCTGGAGTAACCTCACAACATTGAAAGCTCAAAACACTGTCCTGAGCCGTATGCAACGAAATTTCGTTCTGTATACACCCTGTGCATGCAAAATGACAATAAAGTCAGTCTAAGTCTGTCAGATATCTAATACACCTTTCTGAACTTTATGAAGACATCATGAATGTGTGAAAATGTTGCAGTGCGACATCATAAGATTTTGCTCATTGACAATGATTAGCATTGGTTTTAGCTGTCAAGCTGTCAACATAATGCTCTAAATCTTAAATGTACAAATGATATATTAAAGAAAAAAGGACAGTGCTTTGCTGCTAATCTACCACAACTAGATGACAAGGTCAGGAAGAAGTTTTAATTAAAAAATGGAGAGGGAAGTAGGTCAGTTATGCTAGCTTGACTTTGACAACCTTGACATGTAGATGTGCTGCAGAATGCAGAGTGCTTTGGTTCAGTTAAAAAAGTGACCCACAAACAAACTTTCTGACTGAGCATCAGTAGAGGATTTGTTTAAATGAACTAATAAACCACTTCAGTAGATAAAGAGTGAGGAATAGAAGAATACGAGTGATTTTGAGTCATTCTTCACCGGTTTTTCTGCATTTTTTACTTTGGTGTGACACGCTGCACTAAATGAATAATACCTACATCTTCACGTTTATTTTGTTAACAGAATTATTCTACTGTGACAGTGTAGCTATGGTTGGCATGTAAAAGAACCATCTTTTTGCTCTCCAGCGTTCTGCACATTTGCAAAAACAGTAACATATTTATAGTTTACAGATCATCATTCTTGTCATACATGTAGCTCTGAAATATGGGGAAAATATAAATTTTTCTGTGTAATGTAAGTGCTTATGAAGAGCATATCTAAAATATATACGTAGGCTCAAAGCTGACGGACATCCTACTGGCTGGCGTTTGCAAAGCAGTCAATTTATTTTCCTTGGTACTGATTGGTTGTACCACTAAGATTGGTGATAAAGAAGCCTGTAGATATTAGCTTGTACAGTAGACCATATTAAGGTAAATTTGGGGTTTGACATATTAAAATAGGCAGTTATAGGCATAAGTAGGAGTTCTTAAGTATTTGTGATTTTAGCTGTTTGCAAGGGGTTGAGATCCATAAGCAAATACCAAGGGCCCCTGCGAAACTTTTTAGTCTGACTTTTGTTTATCAGCAAGCTAGAGTTTTCATTTTCCCAAGTATCCAGGATTTCCCATAACATTTCTTGGCGTTTATCGATTTCCAGAGCGATGCCTTGTTCAGAGGCATCATCTACTCAGACCAGGTGTTGCAAATTTCAAAGGTTCATAAAGAGTTTGACTCGCAAAACTTTTCTCCAACAATCAGCAGCCATCAGCCTCCTAAAGCAGATGCCAGGCACTCTGAAAGTTGTAATTGAGGCTCACAAAGCAGAGGCATGCTGTAATAAGACAGCAAAGCATTTTTAGCCAGCTGTTACATCAGTCTGTAGCATAATTTTTTTAAATTAAAGCTGTGGAGGTCAGGGTGACTTCTAGAAGAGATAATATGCTTCTACTGTGGAGCTGAACTGCCTAACCATTGGGAATACTGTAAACTAGCTGCATTAAGGAAGAGTATCACAAGAATTTTAATTCTGTGTCCATTTGTCAAAATCTAAATAAACAACTAAACATTCAGCCGTGTCAGTAACATGTATGTCAGTTATGTTGTTAGCATATAAAAATAATCACATAAATGTTTCTTCACTTTTAAAGGATTTATAGACCTGCACTTTATCCACTCTGGAAACCTTTCCCAAAGTTGGAATTTCTGAGTTTTAATACTGGCTTTGTCTGATGGTGCATAAACAATTTAACGGATTTTGAGAAAAAAAAGTCTGGATTCTATGACGGTGTATCAGGGCATGTATAGACAAGGACAAAAAGGAGCAAATTTCTGCAAAAAAACTCAGACATTTTCAGATTGATCTCAGACATTTTCTAGAAAAAAACAAGGAAATGTCTGAGTTCCAAAAGTAGAACATTTTCAATTTTTTTTTTTGAAAGTTTCTGAAATTTGAGTTTTTTTTTTTTTCAAAAATTCATTTTTATTTCTATCCGCAATGATCCATATATGCTATTGTGAAAAAAGTCTGAATTATTCTTTTCAATGGCCTTCATCTTCTTCTCTATAAAGGTCGTATTTCACTAGTTCAGATTTGTTTTTCACACAAACTAAAGAAAACAAATAAATCAGAGACCAGTTTTATGTTGGAAACCTCTACTTCACTGAGCAAGATAAACATGAATTTGTGAGGAGCAAACTGTTTTCTAACACAGTGTTTTTTTTTCATAAAAAAACATAGCTTGTATCTGTTAAGGAGAGCAACACTCTCTCTTTTCAAGCATCAAAGCTGTTTCTACCCAATCATGAGGGAAGAAAAGATGTTAGATTCTCATGTCGGTAAAGACGGCGGTGCCTTCAAATGAAGGGCACAGCCGTTGTTTTGATTGCAGCGGGCCTAAGGACCAGCGTGATGAGGGGGGTCCGCGGTGATTTGATGGTCTGCCAGAGAAGCTGCTCCAGCACAACGCTAACTGCATATAGATTCCAGTTAATGGGCTAATTTACAGGCACAGGTAGTTTACAATGGACCCTAGCAAATTCCCCGCCGCATGCCAAATATACAGTTTGAAATGCAGTCTGGGTAGCGGTTATATGCAGAACTCTGCGGCACATTATTATTGCTTCTGCTAGTAAATTGAACTCTGTAAAATGGGCAATTCGATACCTTCTACATAGAAAGGAATCTCAGGAAACAAGGTTCTATTTAAGCAACTCCAGCCGAACTCTGTGTAGAGATATGATGGAGGAAAAATTTGATCTTTTTGTAAAGTTTTGCTTTCTGAAATAACTGGCAAGAAATACCACACTAATACATAATACTCTAATTTTAACAACCTTCAAAATACAACACATTCATGGTATTAAATGTCTTAATCAAAATCCAGATTTCAACAGGACTAAAATGTTTTGGTTGCACCTTAGCAGATCGTTGCAAAACCCCGTCCGTCCATACAAACCTCAAAAAAGTGAAACATCATTAAAAAAAACAGTGGAGTAAAATTTCTAAACAACATGACAGATTCATAAGGTCAGATAAAACTTGATCCCTGGGGCTGTTTTTACAAGCTGCTGAATAATAATGAGTCATTTTTACAAAGTATTTGCATTTTTTGCTTCATCTTTGCTCAACGAGTGTAGAATTTGTCCTGTAATTTTCCATCTTTAATATTATATTTATTAAAAAAAACCCTCTTCTTCTGACATTAAAGTCAAAGTTTAAAGTCAGAATTCAGTGGCCCTGATCTTCCGTATTGGTAGAACCTGAAATGAGCAGAGAGAGGTTAATAATGAGCTTACCTGTCCCACTTTGGAGTTTTCACATACGAAGGTCTCATACGGACTGGCCAGTTCAGGCGGAAACTCGTTGATGTCCAGGACGTGCACCGTGACGGCCACTCGGCTGGTCATAACCGGGCTGTCTGCAGACAGGAGCACAAAACAAAAAACCCTTTTTTTCCCCCTTTTTCACAGCACTGACATCAAGTGGACGTCTGCAGGACTACCGCTTTATGACACGGCCAAGCGTGCGCTTTTATCACTGTTGCAATGGGATGGCTGACTGGTTAAAGAGGCTGCAGCGCTCCGATATGTAGTCAGAGCGTCCTTGAAGAGATGCACTCTAAATCACCCTGTTTATAACTTCTACTGCGTCCGGGACATGTTGATACATAAAATGCCCAGATGCTCCTATTTTGCAAATTAGACATTTTACGCTCATCTAAAAAAGCGCTGGTTTATAAAAGTTTGTTGGAATTTCTTTAAATACTTTCTGGTTCGAGCAATAAAGTTGCCGCCCACTGTAATTACAGTTTGAAAGCCCCCCTGAGTGAGACTAACCAGAATTCAGGCTTGTTTGCTACACCATTGCCTCCCAGCAGGGACACAAAAGGGAAATGTTCCCTCTGTGCAAGTGGAAAACTTTATGGATTTGATGTGGGAGTGGGCTTTGTTGTGCAGTGGGAGGCTTAGTGTGTGTGGAGGTATGCATTGTGTGTTGGCTGGGTTCGGTGTGTCGGTGGTGGCGGGGCTTGAGAATGGGCTTGTGTAGTCATCTTGAAGGGATTGGAGGAGCAGGCTCAGATGTCAACCCAACTCTGACCTTGATGGAAAAAGCAATCTTCCCAACCCTGCTATGACAAAGAGCACAGGATTTGCTGCTCTCCGCTGACCCAGACACTAACATTTATGCTCATCCAGCAAAGAATCTCTGGATCTGCCTTCAAAATGATTTTGATGCTCTCTTAGGTCATTCAGTCTGTAATATTGGGCTTTAAAGCCGCTCACTTCTAGGTGCTGAAAAGCAAAATTTTCTTCTGTCGTTTGAAAGACTTGTAAAACTAATAATAAAAGTAGTACATCGTTGAGACCACTTGAGGGAGCAACAGCACAGTGGATGCATTCCAGTCTTGGCTGCATCAGCTTTTCAACCCAACAAACCCACTGCTCCATTCCAATACACTGAGTTACAACACTGCATTGCCGGGAAATGCTTCAAAAATGAGTGATAAAGTCGTCTGCTTAAACTGCTGGGTTGCTGAACTTCACTTGTTTTAATTAGGTTCCTTTTAATGGAACAATCTACATTTTTACAAGCAATCAAGCGCAGATAGATGTGGAATTTAATCTTTTGAAAGTGCAACTGCTGACAGAATCATTGCGCAAACTCACAGCTTAAAACTTCATGAAAACTATGAGACAAATTTTCATTTGACTCAAATAGGGGTTTGAAAGCGCTCTCTAATTATATCCAGCTAAGGTTATTACTGCATTTAATAGATCTCCCCACTGTTTTTCACTCCCTAAAAATTGGATTTGGGTTTAATTGGCAAACAACAACCTTTCACTGCAGTCTGTGCTCTTCCTTAGCACACCCTAAGCAACACAGACTGCGCCTCGGGATAGGACAAAATACACTGCTGTCTTTTTGATGCATGACTGCAGCGTTTGGACTGTCTGACCGGACAGATAAAAACTCTTCAAGGTTTGTAAAGTGAAAGGTTTTCTCCAGTGTTGGAGATAGCTGTATTGAAAATGTGCATTTTCTATCATTTTTGGACCGTTAAATAAAACACATAGGTAGGAGTCATAACAAATGTCTACAATGACCTACTACTGCTTTTCGAAAAACAGCAATGCAGAGGCGTCCCAGGCTGCTCCAGGCTCTAGTTGTTGCCGCGTTCTATTTACCTCAATAATCACATTCAGATGTGGGATCGACGTCACCCCCAATTTACTGTGTTCCAGTTGCATGTTGGGAAAAACCACTGGGATTTGCTAATTATTGTGCTCAATAGGCAGGCTAATTACAGTTAGCAATACAAGACAATGCCAGTAGAAATCTCAACAATTTGTACTGTCAGGCATTGTGTCATAGAATCACAGTAGTGAGGAAAGGTTGGCCAGCTGTCAATGGCAACTGATAGAAACTGGTTAATATTTACTTGAGTAATATTTTGAAAAAAAACAAAAAACAACTTTTAGGAGTTTTTTTTACTGCGCTGTACATTTTACTTTTACTCGAGTGACTTCATTATAAAGTATTGCTACTCTTATTTGAGTAAAATGTCTGTATACTCGACTCACTGTGAGTAACTTCACTAAATGGAGAACAAGCTTGTTTAAACCAGTTTCTTCAGTTTTATATTGAAAGTAATTGATTTAGTTTTTTTTCTTTTGTCTGATTTTGCAATTATTGCAGTTATTTAAATTATTATTATTTTTTTCAATTTGCCCATTAAAACACCAACATTTCTACATAAATGTATATTTTGGTCCACCTTTTTTACTCTTAGTTGAGTAATTTCTTGGATGGCTACCTTTTAGTTTTATATGAGTAAAAATATGTTGAAGTAGCGCTACACTAACTTTTGGGCACTATAACAACATCTGCTGTTTTAAGGTGCAACCGGTAATGTTTACATGAACGGCAGCCATGTTGGAGTTTGTGGTTAAGATGGATGAAGAATCTCTGAATTTGTAAAGGGAACCTGGATTAGATCTGGAAGCAACTTTACTCCCTTTTTAGCTGTTTTTAAAATGTTAAATCGGAAAACCAGTCGGCAAACTAATGAGTTCATATCTCAACATGCCTTTACATTGATATTACGCCCATTGATGAGAAGACTTGTTTTTCCAGTAAACGACATCATTACTCTTCCCCCACTAAAAGCTGCATGGCATTGGCACAGAGGTATTTGCCAAGCTTTTCAAATCTTATAAGTAAATTTTCCTTAGAGGTATCGCAAATAAACAAAGAAATAATCACCCAAACCCACATTAAATTTAAATTTTTCCTAAGCTTAATTATAGCTGCAAATCATGTTCTATATTCACACAGGAGAATATAACAACAAAAAAGTCTAAGGGGTCAAATCATATTTTTATTATGAGCATTTGCATTCGGATTATGAATACAAATAATAAACATGGCACAAATATCCTTGAAAGTCCATGCCTTCCATCCATTACTTAATCCTCAATAAGAACATGTTATTGTGGGTGAGTAAAACATTTCAGACACAGCATGACCTCTCCTCAGTAAATGCATTATTTGTATTTACACCTAAGGTATCTGCACAGCGGTACTTATGGTTGCTCTTCATGGTTTAAAACCCACATAATAGACAGACGCTCTCCCAGTGATAACAATACAGCTCAGCACAGAGGAGCCATAAAAGCTGTTCAATACCCCAAACACCAAGTTCTGCCAAAACTAACTCAAGGTCAAAGACAGACTGAACTCAAGGCGCGAACACAAGCTGCTTTCTTAATATTTCATTCATCCCCAGCAGTTACTTTTAAACGTCGACTTTAACACTTCTTATTTTTAATTGGTGAGGAAAAATCATCAAAAACATTGTTTCCCCTGAGAGGAAGAGTCCACGGGGGCGAGAAGACAGGCGTAAAAAGCAGCTGTGAAAGGGGCGAAATCAGCAGAAATCCTCCCTCATTCCTTCATCAGGAATGACAGAGCAAAACAAGCAACCTTATAAAAGTCCCATCTGCCTTCCGATCCTCCGCCATCCGCACCAAATCCTTTTAGCCCACCTCGTCTCCTAATTTCAATGCATAAAACCACACAAAAAAGCACAAACACACACACACTGAGAACACAATTAGAATGTCACTGATGTGACCTTGAGGGGAAGTGAGTAATATCAGTTTCCAAGGCGACAATGATTCAAGTTTTAACAGGCCATATTTCACAGTCTGTCCTAATGAATATACAGCGGGTGTAATTTTGATTGAGCGCCAGCCTGCCTCTGGGATAATGACTTTGACGGTTCTTAGCCGATTTGATGACTTGATGACGATGGATTTGCTTATTTATGCGGAAATTCGCTCTAGTTCCTTCATAATAAACATAATTAGCTTGATGGCACGTCTTAAAGCCGCAGCGTCGGTTCCGTCGTGCATCTGCTCGCTGTAAAACTTGGGATGGTTCACACTTTACTGTGGGGTAAGTGAAAGTTGACTTTATCGAAAAAAAAACTTCCTCCAAATACCATCCAGAAAGAAAAAAAGGTAGTTAAAAATGAAAGCAGTGCCGCGGCGAGCAATGCGAGAGGAGACGATGTCCTGAAGATACAACCCTTTGGGAGAGCCAGCCATCGTGGTTTATGGCCGCCTATAAACCTTTCTGGGAAAATGGGATTGAGTATTGACTTGAGTAAAAGAGCGTTAAATCCTTCACACAGATTATGGCTGAGGAAGGTCAGCGACACCTGAATGAATCATAGCTGATCTCGTTGTCATACTCACTGAGTTTGGTTGCCACAACAGAGATATTGTGCTGGGCGATGTTCTCCCTGTCAAGCAGCTCGTTTGTGGAAATCGTACCTTCCACCGGATCGATGTCAAAGTAGCTGTCCAAGTCACTCTTCCAGTCGATGGAATACCTGGAAGAAAGAAAATGTTTGTTTAATGGGGTAAACTGAAGAATTAACAGTGGAGTAATTTCCCCCCTTGGACTCATACAGCAGAGAACGTAAGAAGTGAACATCTCAGTATTTTTCCCTATTCAATACAATTCAAGTTTATTTGTGGAGCAGCAAGGCAGTTCAAAGTGCTTTATATCATACAAACTACAATCACCAATAGTATTAAATGCACTAAACATTACAATTTATCATTATCAATACACACTATGATCAGTGTATCATTTACTACTAATAAAAAGCAACTCTAAACAAATTCAAATCCCAGATTTAAAGGAATTCAAGATTTCAGCTGTAGAACGTAGTTCGCTGCATAATGAATGTTTTTCCCTAGTAAATGTATTTTACTAAAAGGGTTACTGATACAAAGAAGTCCCACCAGATTTCAGTAAAAATCAAATGAATTCACACATACAATGAGAAGTTATAGTAGCTAAGTATTTAACCTGGGAAGATAAGCTAAAAGCTGCAGAAGGCCAAGAAATCAGCTGAAATATATTAGTTTAGAAAACTGTAATTCTTTTCAAATTCAACCTATATAGCTGGTTTAGACATTTTTGACAGCCTGTAAAAATATATTTTTATGATGAGAGTGGAAAAAAGCTCTTTCAAATCTTTGTCAACCTTATTGTTGTAAAAGTTAGTATCGGTCTAAATATATTTCTAAACCTTTAAAATGTCTCAGTTACCAGACTTGTATTCCAGTAAAATAGTGTATTGCTTGTATTTGTATAATAACTTATTGTCCAGAGGGCCCCAAAGCACTTTATACTACAATTGTAAGTAAAAGGAAAATCTGTGGGAACATCTGAATTTCAGAGGGTGTAGAAAGGATCCCAGGAACTCCTAAATCTGAATAGAATTTGTGTGGAAGAATATGTTTGTCATATCCTGTGTTTACTTCTGTTTCCTTGTATTGATTTCCTGTCTTTTTCTTTCTGACCACCTGATCTTATTTTTAAGTGCCATGAAAACAGAGTTTCTATGTGCATGTGATTTTGTTTTGCATTTTCAACAAGTTTAAACAAACTTTTCCCCTTCATTTTTCGTTTTGAGCGATAATCCAATAAGAATCCAGATGCAATCTAGTAGCCTAAACAAAAAATTCAATAACTGTGTGTTTCTTAGTCTGTGGACATATTTGTTTTCATGCCTGTGTGTTTGTGGATGACTTGGACCGTTACCAGCAGCCGGTGTGGATTTCATGTCAATGGCGCCGTCAGATATATATTTACTGAGAAAAAACATTGGCGTGTTCAGTACTTATTTCCCCCGCTGTATTCATATGAGTTGGGTGTAATGAGATGTTGGAGTAGTCTTCATCACTCATTCTGAACGGTCATTTCCACCAAATGTGCTGAGGACTGCACATGCATCCCAATCGAGTAATGGAGCACACGTTTGGCCATGCTGAGCTAATGTTTTTCTTGGGAACATAATTCATTTTAGGGACTGTTGAGAGCGTATCAATCTCTTCCTCTGCCGATGAAAAACAAAAGCATGGAGCAGTCTGGGACTGGTGTCCAAAACGAGCAGGGATGCTTCTCTCTGTGGAGTGAGTCTTTGGTGTTAGTTGGCTGCTCTGAATGCAAACTATGGAGTTCAAGGAAAGAAGAAAAAAAGAGCTCAGAAACCAAAGCACCGGCCAGTGACAGCCTCATTCATCATTTTATGCTATTTGATGTTAAAAACAGCATTTTTTTCATTAATAATCATACAATCGTCTATGGAATTCCATTAGGGGAAAGTCATATTTTATTCCCCTTTACAAAGAGTTCACAGGGTGGAAATTTGAAGCCTTGCCCATAGGCACATCCACAAAACAGGTTGGTAATTTGTCGTGAGGCTGAGCCTGAACTGGGATAGCCTGTTTGGCACCATACTCTGTTTTTTTTCTTTTCTGTTGTGAGCTTTTTCATCCTAGTAAAAAATAATATGAATGGCTATAGAGTATATATATATATATCATTAAGAGAAATACCCATTCACCCTCATTCAGTGTTTTACAGTAATGAGAAACATAACCTAACAACTTCATGAGTGTTTCAGGTTTCATTTGTCCGTGTTGTGTCTCTCTGCGTTGCCTGCAGCCTTGAAGTGAACATGAATGTGTCCAACCAGTTTAGCGAGAGTCTCTTTGATGAAAACTGCAGCCAAACTCCCATCAAGAGTTCAAAAGATCAATGCTTTATAATTTTTCCTCAAGGCAAACAGGTTATTTTCTCTATTTTATTTCAGAAGGCATTACTGTATAATACATATGTTTTATTTGGTTTATTTATTGGTTTGGTTTATTTGGATGTTTGATCTGAGTTAATTTAGCAGAACTGATGAACCGCTGTAAAAAAAAAAGAAATCGCAGATCTGAAGGGTCTCCTTAGCTCTGAGTCCATGGCAGTGACAGCTGTAGATATGAAAATTAATTACTCTTATCTCCTGCTTTGAAGAGCAGTAAAGTTCCTTCTCTCTATGTCAGCATCAAACCAAATGCAGGACGTAATTTCAGCAAAGAAGAAGTGTGCTTTTGTATATTTCCCACGCTCACTGAGCGTTAGAGTTTACAGGTGATGTTTTATGGTGCATTCAGACCATTCCTGTCTAGTCTGCTTTGTTAAACTCTAGTTTGTTTGTATTAAAAGTCCAATTCATTTGGGGAGGTGTCAGTGTGCAATCAAACTCTGATCTGAACTCTGGCCCGCCTAAAAACTTTGGTCTCTGTTCAATTGAAGTGAACAGATTGAAACGGACCGGCAAGCGCTCCAAAAGCAGGAAGCGAAGTGCATTCTGGGTAAATACAATCATGGCAAACATGAGAATTTACCGGCAGCAGGAGAAATGGTTTGTGGTCTTTTACCAAAAACGAGAGAGAAATCCTACAACCACTGAAATCTGGCGCCGCTGAGCATATGCATACAGGGTCGTCTTCAGAGATTTATATGTTGTTCTCTTCATTAGTTTTTGTTGCAGCGCCATCAAAGGCGAGGGGATGAACAGGTTCTTAAAAGAGTTTAGTTTGTTTGACACATTAGAGTGAAAGTGAACTGCAATACCTGAAAGTGTGACAAATGTTGCAGATTTGGTTCCCAATCGAACAGAGTCTGCTGGACTATCAGGTGTGAAAACATCCTTACAGACTGAAGTGTTGGTGTCTTGTAATTCATAGGGTTACTATCACAATTTCTGACGGTATAAAACCTAAACTTTTACAAGAATAACCCAAGAATGCAACTCTGCATTCCGAGCTGGAGAAAAACCTCTAGCTCTAAGTAGCCGAATGGGTTTGGTTTGAAGTCTAAAAGCACGATTCCCTATGCATGACAGGGCATATGGAGTCGTATTGTTTTGAAGCCCACAATGCAAGGCTGCTCTCTGAAGAAAATAACAATGTCATCTGTGCTACTGATGAATATTTAAAGACCGGAGACAAAGTGGAGATCCACAGAGAGGGCATTAGCTTTTTCTTGTTGAACAAATCTCCGCTTCCGCTGTTCTATTGTTTTCCTCGTGATGAAATATTAATAGTAAAACAACTGCTCATCATGCAACAGGTATTTCCTCTTTTCCAGCCATTTAAGACTGAGTACCCATCACCCTGAAGCAATTTAACACTGTAAAAGTGGTGAGTAGAGTAATAAAAAGGGTTCCTTATAAGTTTTTTAAATCACTCTTTCTTTTGTCTCTGCAATGGATGGGCTATTGTTATCCAGAAGTGATGAATGTTTTACGGCTTAAAAAAAAGTCGGCAGTGATGTCCCATAAGTGCTCAAGAAGGCAGAAAGACAGACGGATAGAGAATGACTTGGAAAGAGTGTGACTTGAGTTTAATGAAGCGTGTTGGTTCTACAAAACTGAGTTCAGTGTCCAAATAGATTATCTTCAAGAGGAAAAGCATTTTGCTATGTTAAAAATTAGATCTCATGCTTTTTTTGTAAAAAAAAAGAAAAAGATAAAGGGTGAAATCATAACCTTCACAGTTTGGCATAAAGTGGATACCTATTTGTAGTTTGTTATTCGAGGATTTCCCTGTTCACAGATGTTTTTGTGGAATAAAACTCTAAATTATTAGCATAAATTGACCTATTTTCTGATTTTTGAAATATATTTGAAAGAAAATGCAGAAACAAAATATACACTCTTAACATTTTCAGCAGATAACAGTAAAGTTGGATTTTGAAACGTTGACTGCCTTCTGCAAATTCCAAAGTATTTGCAGGTCTACATTCCCCAGAAAATATAAAGATAAACTCTGACTTTAGCCATGCCAATTATGTTTATCACTAATGGAAAATGCAACTTTAAATGCTAACCATATAATACGTTTTACTTGGTTTAAAATCTTTTTATCGCAGCTGAACTTATAGACAGTAGCTGCATGACTATTATGAATGTGCGGAAAAAACCCCAACAATTTAGCATTTGTGCAAATCTTCCTCCCAACACTTCCTGTCAACGTCTCCGTCCTTTATGAGGGAAAAATAAAAAAAGAATAATCACTCGCAGACGATGAGGAAATCTGTTTTTGAATGCTTTCCTTAATTTTTTTATGGTAAGTTTCATCAAACAGAATCTGCTTAAATTGATATTTGCTGCTTGACACTAGGACTACCAAAGATTCCCAAAATGGGAATCTTCGTCCAGGTACCAGAGAGGGGCCAGTTTGGCCCTGTCCCTAGAGCTACCAGAGAGGGGCCAGTTTGGCCCTCCGAGAGAGGGTGTGAAGAGGCGCCTTTGTTATGTAAATAAGGCCATTACTGACGCACCACAAGAGGGGGGCAAAGCTGAACTCTGCATTCCAAAAGAAGGGTCATTGAACACTTCAGGCTCAGGACAATGTTTGAGGTTCCAATGTTGTGAGTAAAATAAAATACAGTATAAAATATGAATATAAATCTAAATATAAAATATAAAGTGCAGGACTGACAGTAAAATAGAAGTCCACCCGTCTCTCCTGCACCCCAATGCATGCCTGATAAAGCACATGTGCATTCAGTGCTGCCATGTCAATCATGTTTGCCAGGTTTGCTGACCAGCTGTCACATAGTGATGGAACCTTAGTCACCCCCCGCAAGATTATGACTGAAATAAATGCCATTAGTTCTTGTGAACTAAATAGGTGAAGCAGTCACCTATTTATCCTCCACAGCACAAAAGGCTGCATGCAAATTTGCATGTGCAAAGTCTCCCAGATTTCTTTTGCTTACACTTTTTGCATGATTTTTTTGAGGTGGATCAACACAATTAATTTGGTTAGTTTATTTCTAAACTGTCATTTTATACCCTCTTAGCTTTATTTCAAAGAGAAACATTACTAATTTCTTTTAGAAAAACCTTTGCATACTTTTTGAAACAGATTGTATGTTTTGCAAACTCTATGTACATTTGGCAAAATGACCTGGATAATGCAGCACAACATCATGGATCAGCTGCAAAAGGTCACATCTCTCCAAAAACACTTCATGTATGCTTCAAAACTAAACTGACTAGTCGTAGGTATCATAGATACCCACCCCCAACATGGACTATTCACATCCCTACCTTCTGGCCTGACGGTCAACGACCACATGTACAATAGAACAATAGAAGAATAGAAGAATGGATGAATGGAGGCTAATTTGAGCCATCAGAGTCGTCAGTTTGGACAGGGTCTTGTGGCCCTGTTTCAGCCAGTCTGGGGAGAAATCGAAAACCTGGCCCTCTCCTAGTGCTAATCAATTTAAATTTCATGTTATTTCTTTATTTTATTTTATCTACAACTTCAAGTTGTAGATAGTCTCTATTCTCTATGCTGCAAAAGCGAAGTAATTTCCCTGCTTATATAATATAAAGATTATATATATGTTATATTTAGCTTAGTTTTATTTTAGCAAAAAAACACAATGAATTATTTTTAATATTTTAAATGGAGAATTAGAAATTTTACAGACAGGTACCAGATGTATTTGTGTCTAAGTCAAGAGGTCAAGAGGCTTTTTAGTTTGCAAGAAGCAGGATGGAGAAGAGGATACAGAAGATATACAAAAAAAATATACAAAAGAACAACTGTTATTTGTTTGAATGCTTTTTATTTTTGTCATTAATAACAATAAAAAAAATACAAGAAATAAAACAATTCCGCAATTATTTGCAATAGGCACAGTGGCATTTCAGGCCTCATTCTGTGCACTGTCTGCACTGTCGGCACACATCTGGCACTGCCAGTTCATGGGCTTGCTGCATTTGCCACATGCGTATTTGAAGCCGTCAACGCATCTCCTATTTGTACTATTTTTAATGCATCGACGGTTGATTTGGCACTTCGCCCTTTAGCCTGGGCTGGGTGTGGCAGGTTGTTGGCAAAGCAGTTGCTCCTTGCACGCCTTCTTCTCACTCATATGAGAGTTAGCCAACTCTTTTGCGAGCTCCACCAGGAAGTCCACCCGTCTCTCCTGCACCCCAGTGCATGCCTGATACAGCACATGCGCATTCAGTGCTGCCATGTCAATCATGTTGTAGAACACGGCAACTGGCCACCTCTGTGTTCCTGCACGCACGCTGTACCCCCGCACCATTTTGTCCATCACATCCACACCGCACTTTGCTTTGTTATATTGTTTGATGGTGTTTGGCTTTCTTCTGGTGGTATCCTCAGTCTCAACCACGCTGTGCATGCTGCTGAGAATGTAAACGACCTTCTTCCTTTTGGGCACATACACAGTCAGCGTGGCATCAGAGGTTGAAAACACCTGAGTGGTGAATTCAGTGCGATCCTTACGTTTAGTGGATTGTGGAATTTCCCTGCGACACTTGTTGACTGTGCCGAGGATGGTGGTTTTCCGGCTACGCAGTCGTTGCGCAAGTGACAGTGATGTGAAGAAATTGTCTGTGGTTACAGTTCTGCCCTTGTCCATGAACGGTTCCATCAGCCTCATCACTACAGTCTCGGACAGTCTCTCCCCGCTGGGACGACTGGGGTCCTTGCCAAGATATGGGAAGACATTACAGATGTACTGTGATTTCAAGTCGCAAGCCACCCAAAACTTGATGCCAAACTTGTCCGGTTTTGTTGCTATGTATTGAAGGAAACAGTAGCGGGTTTTAGTGGGGAAAAGCTGTTCATCAACAGTGATGTGTCGACCAGGGCTGTAGGATGAGATGCAGTTAGCGGCAAACGATTCCCAAAGATCAGAGATTGCAGCGAATCTGTTGGTCTCCGCTCGCTCACGGCGTGTAAACATGTCATCAAAGCGTAGGTGTCGCATGATGTTTTGGAAGCGGTTTCGGGCCATAGTTGAAATGATCATTGGGTTTCCCAGGTTTGCTGACCAGCTGTCACATAGTGATGGAACCTTGGTCACCCCCCGCAAGATAATGACTGAAATAAATGCCATTAGTTCCGAGAGATCCATGAACCAATCCTGCTGCTCCTGACTTGCATGTTGGGTGGTCCACTGTTGAATGGTACGAAGCATCTCCAGAGTAATAAAACAGAGGAAGCTCTGAAGGCGACTCCGGATGCTTCGACTGGCCTTAGCGCTTGGCTCTCCATCTTTGGCGTACGGCTCAATTGGAGTGAAATGGAGATGTGTCCCCACTTGTTCCTGCCGCCACACTGTACCATCCTTCGTGGTCTCTGTCGGCTCACTCCCCGAACGAGCTCTCTTTTTTGGTAGCGGGAGAGTCTCCTCATCTGCAAGAAAAACAATTTCAAATCAACTTTTTGTTTCTTTCTAAATAACAAAATAGTCAGGAAAATAAAATAAGCAGGTTGAGAAAACTAACCTGAAGAGAGCTCAGAGTCCGAATCCGGTTGAGCGTCTAGGTCTTCTTTGTCTATGACTTCTTCATCTATATCTTCTCCTTCTGAATCCCAAGGCTTGGAATTCTGCATAAGTAATTCCAAAGCCTCTTCAGCATTCATCAGCTTCTGTGTCCTCTTCGCCATCTTGATTCTTGCAAACTAAAAAGCTGAGTGAATGTCCAGATATTTATACTCCACAGCACAAAAGGCAGCATGCAAATTTGCATGTACAAAGTCTCCCAGATCTGGGAACCACCAGAAGTAGTTATTTTCAAAATTTCTATCCTGTTCCAAGGACAATCAGCGTGAAAGTTGATGTAGTGAGTTTGGCTCTCCTCCCCCCTGCTCATCTACAGGGATGCTAATTAGACCATTCAGAGTCGTCAGTTTGGCCACATTTGGATGCTAATAACCCAGTTTGGCCCTTTCTCGGTAGCTCTAGGAAGATACCCAATCTGGCCCCTCTTGGTAGAGATAGGAATTTCTCAAAATCCTGGTAATCCTAGTGTTGATGGTTTACAGAAATAAGGGACAGGCAATCTCAGTTGAAGAGAGAAATTCTATTTATTGCGTTTCTGAGGTCATTGCTGATAGCTTCCCATTGTTGCATTGTGTTAATACAAAGCGATATGCTGCAGAGAAGCAAGCTGAGAAAACATCTGCATTTACACAAGTGATCATTCTAATGTTGATTGATTAATCATGTCTACCTGATTCAAAGCTGAAATGTTGTCTTTTATTTTTTTTTTACAGCAGTGCAAAAAAAATTAGACAAATACTTATTTTGGTTTGTTTTATTAATTTGGATTAAGTGAAAGAACCAGGCCAGACTTTATTAAACATCTGCAACCACAACATAGATAATTAAGGCTTTCATTGAAATTCAGCACAAAACTTCAAGACTTTCCTAAAAATTGCAAAACAGAGCTTTGGCCTTGATGGAAGGTTTCTGAAGGAGTGATATCTGGGGAGTTTGTAAGAGAAATATCTTAAGGTTTCAAGGGGGAAAAAATCCTCATCTGCATGTGAAAGACTTAGCCACTCTCTGAACCAATGATCAAACACAGTAATCCACTCTCTTATTTGCTGAAACACCTTGTTTTGTGCGTGCAGGTGCAAGCATTTATAATGAGACCACTTCCAAAGCTTGAATATTCCCTCCGTGTCACACCGTGTCACCAACAATTGCTGACCTGCCAGAAGATGACGCTAGCAGGGTTTTACAAGACAGAGTCAGATGTTCTACATAGATTGATTAGTTCTCAAACTGATGAGTAAAGCTGACAAAACTTTCACGATTAAAGCCGTGATGACATTGATGAATGAAGACTGTGGACGTTGATGAATGAATTAGAGATCTAAAACCTTCAATCACAGGCTGCAATGGCACAGTCGTTCTCCCTTTTGGTTTTTAATCCTCACTGAATAGAGAAAGAGGTTTGGTCCTGTGAAGCTTCTAAAGGCTGAATAAGTTTTAAAGAAAGTGGAAATTTTAACTTCTCTATGTGGAAAGAATGCTAAAACCTTAATGACAAATTAAAAAGAGAAGATGAACCCAGGGCAATCTTTTACCAGTCTTTCACATTACAATGTTTTTGTTTTTATGCTCCCACTGCCTCATATTACCTCAAGAAATAAGATTAGTTACCATAACTACACAGATAATGCACAGTTTCAATACAATTTTACCTGGTGACTCTGAACCCATCAAAGCACTGAACAGATACTTGGAACAGAAAAATGTGTGGATGTGCCATAACATTCACAGCTTCAGCTATTACAGCTAGAAAGTAGAGATCCGGTGCAAAATCTGGGTGTAGTGATGAACTCTGACCTGAACCTTCAGAGTCACATAAAGGCAGTTCCAAAGTTGGCCTTCTATCACCTGAAGAACATTTCCAGGATTAAAGGATTGATGTTCCAGAAAGATCTAGAAAAACTCATCCATGTGTTTATCTTTAGTCGCACTGATTACTACAACAGTGTCTTTATAGATCTGCCTAAAAAAATCAATCCTTCAACTGCAGTTGATCCAGAATGCTGCTGCTGGTGTTCTGACTAAAACCAGGACGATAGAGCACATCATCACATATCTAAAGTCCTTCCACTGACTCCCTGTAGTTCAGAAAGTAGACTTTGAAATACTGCTAGTTTATAAATCACTGAACGGCTTAAAAATCTGCTGTTGTATCAACCTTCCAGACCTCTCAGGTTCTGCATCCCCAGAACCAAACATGTAGAAGCAGCATTCAGCTTCTATGCACCACAAATCTGGAAGAAACTTCCAGAAAACTGCAAAAGACCTGAAACACTGAGTTCCTTTAAATCAAGGCTAAAAACCTACTTGTAAAAGCTGCCTTAGATTAGTAGTAAGTGAAACATTGATCAGTACATTTGTTTGCTTGATGATTTTGATGACATTTGTCAAATGTAAAACAAACTGAAATTTTTATGATGTAAAGCGCTTTGAACTTATTGCTTAAGTATGTGATACTTGACTAGATATTTATTAACTTTTGATTTTGGTCAAGTCTTTTCAAGTAAACAGGTGCAAGTCCCAAGTCAAAGCTGTAAAACTCCAAGGCAAGTCAGAAATCTGGACACTTATTCAAGTCAAGTCTAATGTCATAATATTAATGACTCCAGTCCAAGTCATGTGACTTTAACAACCAACTAAAAGTTTATATTATGAGTTTCAAATGCATAGCTTCATTTAGTTGGAATTCTATGTCTTTTCCAATCTTTCAGCACCTTCAATATGTGAACTTTTAACTTTTTGAATGGTTTTCTTGGGGACTTTGGCATAAAGAAGATGATTAATGATATCAACCTGCCTTAAAACACTGTGAAAGCTTTAACTTTACCTGACTGGGCTGCTGCTGGCGTCTAAATCCTGTGCCGTCACCGCCCCGATGATGGTGCCCGCGGGCGTGTCCTCGTACACATCCATCACATAGGAGGGCTTATTGAACACCGGGGGCTCATCCACATCCAACACGTTAATCTTCACTGTTGCTGTGTCTTTGAAAGCCCCAAAGCTCTGGAATCGTGGATCCAAATGAGCGTTGGAGGCTTCCACCTTGAAGGTGTACGCCTTCTTGGTCTCATAGTCTAACGGCTACAAACACAGAGAGGAAGACAGAAAACAGGACCGTTCAAGTTGCATCAACAGAGTACATTTAAAAGCCTAATTTCAAATCATGTGAAGTGTGTCAGCACTTGTATTCTAATTTCCTCTCCATGTGGAGTTCACTTGCTGAGAGTTAAGAGCTCTTCAAGTAGTGCTGCAAGTCCTTCTGTGTCTTAACTGACTGCAGTTTGCCCTCTGACTGCAGTTAACTTTTAACACCATTAAAAAGCAAGATAACCATGAGTTGCAAGTATATCCACACAAGTTAATTTTTTTCACATTTTGGCCATAAATGTTAATGTATTTTATTAAAATTTTATGTAATAAACCACCTCAAAGCTTTGCAGAAATATGAAGTGGGAAGAAAAATGATAAATGGTTAATTTTTGCAACAAAAATCTGAAAATTAACATTTTTGGTCACAACTTTATTCCAGTATCTCTAAAAAAATCTATGCCAGTGATCTAATTATTCTGCAGTTTAAGCTCATTATAAAACAGACAGTGTGGCACAACTGCAAACCTACAAAAACACAGATATTCACCTAAACCACATAGCAAATTCAAGGCCCGGGGGCCAAAATTGATCCAACATAACTTTTATGTGGCCCTTCAAGATAAGTTATGGACTTAAATATTATTTTACTAATCAAATCGAAGCAGTTTTTATCTGTGTACTGTCAAATTACATAATTGTGAAAAGATGTTCAATAATATGTAATTTCAAGAATGCAGAGACAGCTTTTTGTTATTATTTTAAATACATAGTTATATAAATATATTCTGCGACAACCGTTTGTAATCTTGATATGGCCAACAATGAAAATGAGTTTGATACCCCTGATTTAAGCTGAAAGGACAGAGAAGGAAAGTTACACAGAACCAGCGGTCACTGGGTGAGAGGTGCTGGACATTAAGCCTAATTTAAAGATGTTGAAGACACAGGAAACATGTGGAAGAAGATGGATGAGACCAAAATTGAACTTTTTTTTTTGCTCAAATGCAAAACTAATACATCACAACACCCTGAAGACACCATCTCACTTGTGAAATATGGCTGTTGCGACATTGGCTGCTTTTCTTCCGCAGTGACAGGGAAGCTGGTTAAAAATAATGGGAAGACAGATGGTGAAAAACACAAGGCAGTTATGGGAGAAAACCTAGAAGAGGCGACAAAAGACTTTACGAATGGAGGTGATGCTAAATGTAACCAAAGCTACAATGGGATGGGAAAGATCAAAGCGTTTTTATCTGAAGGAGTGGACCAGTCAAAGTGCAAACCTAAATCCAATTGGGAATATGTAGCAAGACTCAAAAACTACACCATGAAACGAGGCACAGTACTTTCTAGAAATGATTAGGAGTTTGTTTTAAGTCAATAAATTATTAATACTGATGGAAAAAAATACTGGTTCCCCCAGAGATTACTTCACTTTATAACAGGGGAAAGATATCTTATTGTAAGTGAAATAATCTGCTATAGGAACTAATACTTTTTCAACAATACAATTCAAAAGGACTTACTGACGTGAAACAAGCTCTTATATCTCTCTGAAAAGTTGCTTGTAGGTTAGTTTTTTCTTATTTCAAGTGCACTAAGATATTTGCACTAGATGAAAAATATGTTTAGTTTTTGCTGTGTAATGTTTAATAATGATTTCCATCCAACCTGGCTGAGCTTGAGCTATTTCTAAATTGAAGTCAAAGGAGGAGGCGTACCCTAAAAGACTTGCAAATCAGATTGCTGTAAAAAGGTTGAACGTAGTATTCATTCACCTTCAACCAATCTATCAACCTAAAACGTTAAACGTCAGATTTCCATTCTCGGAGTGATAAAAAGTCAAGCTGCTGTTACTTGGTTGAGCAACTCTTCACGTTACTTCCAGAAGCCTCCAAACCAAGTTCATATCTTGTTTCTCCTCAGGCTTCTGACACGTCGACTCAGGGTCAATTAGTCAAAAGCTTGGGGAAGGAATTTGCCTCCACAATATGTCTGCAGCTGAGGTGCTCACATCTGACAGCAATGAAACCGGCGCTCATGCCTCTGCCTGTCTGCTGCCCCGTCATGTGTGACCGACCGTACTTGGGCGAGCTAGCAGCTGGTCATGCTCTGCTGGCCCGGAGTCACATGAGAGACATTCCCTTTCGGTGTACTTCAAATTGACTAACATGTCCGCCATGGCAGCAATGCTATCTCCCTGCCCCAGGACTCAGGCTTCTCTTGTTTCGGAAGACAGCGAGTGAAAACAACTGGTAATGGTGTTGCGAAATGTGAGTATGAAAAGAGACAGCAACTGTTAGATGGAGATGGAGAAGAAGGTGCAGCGCTCTCCTCAAATTGATTTTATCACATTACAACCACAGAGTTGAAGCCAGAAGTTTACATACACCAAACAAACATTTCTTTTGTTGTTTTTTTCTTTCAGTCTGAAGCAAAAGCAAACCAAACTTCTCTTGCTTTAGGTCGGCTAGAATGATCCCAATAATTTCTATCTGCTAAATGCTACACCGAGAAAAACATTTATTTATTTATGTCTTCAAAATCAGAAGTAGATGCTATGGAGTAAAAGTGAGATGATGTGCACTGCAAAAACACAAAATCTAACCAAGTATTTCTGATCTAGTTTCTAGTGCAAATATCTTAGTACATTTGAAATAAACAAAACTAACTTACAGGTAACTGTTCAGTAAAGTACAAATGCTCGTTTTCAGTCAACAATCCCTTAATATTGATTAAAAAATACTGGTTCCACTGGCTGATTATTTCACTTAAAACATGGGAAAAATGTTAAATAATCTGCCAGTTGCACTATTATCAATATTAAAGAATAATTTACTTAAAATAAGCTACTACAGCTTCCTGAAAAATTACTTGTAAGTTAGTTTTGTTTTATGTCAAGTGTATTAAGATATTTGCATTACAAACTAGACCGAAAATACTTGGTAAATGCTTGTGTTTTTGCAGTTACAGGCAATCCTAGAATAAAACTAGATTTTAATAATGGTTCCCAAATAAAAATCAAAAAAGTTATTAAACCGCTTGTGTGCTGATACCTTCAAATAAAATCCAGTGCAACTACAGTGCAACCCTCCCTTCCCTATATGTGGTTCAGTTTTCCTGGGGTCACATATTTGCGGATTCTTTGTGAAGCATATCTAAAATATTCAAGAGAAAATTCTGAATTGAGAAGTAAAAATCAGAACTGCCCAATGAATTTGAACTCCTCCTCCATTCACACCGATGCCCCTCTGATACGTTTCAAAAAGTGAAAACTTTCAAGGGGTTTGAATATCTTTGCAAGCTACTGTACGCCTTGTGATGCAGAATAAATGGGATTGCTTATCTGTGCATGAATTAGCCATCTGATTAGAGGCCAATCAGGAGAAATGAAGCGAGGCTGTGAAGCTGTGATTCCACCGTGATAACGGGCCCATCTCTAACCCTCTGTCTGTCCCACCTCGTCTCACATTCACAGCAGGGGTCCATAAAACGACTGGAGGAAGAAAAAAAGTTATGTGAAGGCAAGCCAATCTGAAAGCAATCACTGACCATCAACTGCTGTGATTGGTTTGATTGCACACCAAATGCAACTGGCAGGGCCCAGAGAAAAGATCCTTTAGGAGGAAATTCACTCTGTCCCCTTCAATGTCTCCCAAGGAGTGACGACACAGACAGGAGACAAACTGAATTTAGCATGCGTTCCAGTGAAATGCCGATCGTGACAATCAAGTTAGACCAACGAAGTAGGATAAGACTGCTTAGCAGTTATTACCTCAGTATACAGAGCCAGTTCATTTGATTTCCTGGAAGTCTGCATCTAAAAGCAGCTCGCCGTTCTGAAGGAGTGAGTCAGACTGCAATAAATGCACAAATATGTAATCAAATTCCTCTCATTATGCAAAGCTTACGTCGAGACAGCCTGGAAAAGTAGGTAAAGCTACAACGGCTGGAATGTGTATGACAATGCACTCTGGGTTTTTGTGTTACAAGCACATCAAACATAGATCATGCTGAGTCAAAACGGACGCCGGGGGATGATCCTGCCTAACTCAGCTTAAATCTGTGCGCAGGTGGAGGGAGGATGGAGAAGGTAGGGCAATGCAAGGGATTGTGGACAGCAGGAGGTGAACACCAGGCCTCATTAGCATGTTTCTCATCAGGGAGATGCAGAAACTCTGGTGCATCACCTCAGTTAGGACTGAAATATGAGCTTCTAATTTCCATGTAAAGCCCAGTTTCCAGAGAACAATATTGTGGTGTGTTTTATGGTGTTAAAATATTCGAACAAACACAGCTGGTGTTCTGAACTTCCTGCTGACAGATTCGTTTGTGTATACAGTGCTGAAAATAAAGCACTGTCCCCATTAGAGATTTATTCTGTTTTTGCTTTTTTGTTACCCCTCTAGTGTGTTTCAGAGAATCATCCAAGCCAACATGGCTTTATGTGAAAAAGTAATCACCACCCAACTTTTAGACTGGTTTGTTTCTCCTTTCACAGCAACAGTTGGCATTAAACATTGAGTTAGTCAACTGAGGAATTTGGCACAATCTTTACAGAATCCCAGAAATGTAGCTGCATTTTCATTTGTTGAAACTTTGTCAATATTGCATTAATGTTGAAAAATCACAATTGCGGTGTTTCCTATAAATAAGAAACCCAACTAAAATCCCACATGAATAAGTTTGTTCACATTGTAAGTCAATCAAAAACATGCTGCACCATCGTCCTCCTACTACTTCCTGTCATCTTCTTTGTGGTTTCCACCAGTAGTAGCCGTTGATCACAAGACTCGTGTGAAACAAAAACAATTTTCCTTTGCAGTTTTGCGAAATCCACTAACTTTGGAACAGCCCAAAAAAGTTTTTTTTTTTTTTTTTTTACCTACTTCATGTCAGACAGGTTTTATTTGACTGATTTATTTCTGCATTAATCAGGCCTCAGCATAAGTAGTGAAATTGAACCCCAAAATTTGGTTAATCAGAAAATATTTAAAAAGTGGAACAACAATGGATGGCTTTTTACCTACAATAGAGAAGATTGTCATATACATTTTTTAAATTTATTATATTGATTAAGGCAAACTTATTCAAACTTATAATTTTTTTTAAGTCTTGGAGTTTTTAAATGTTTTGTGATGAACATAGGAAGTTTATCATAGACCACCTACGTTCCTAGTTATTAACATTTTTTTCACATGTGGATTTGATCAAAACAGTACGGTTTCAATTGTGGGAAGATGGAGATGATCCAGTTCACTGGCTGCATAATTAGCTGCAAACACATTCTATTGACTGATTTACATACTCAGCTTTAGCAACAAAACACTAATGCTAAGAGGCTCACTGACTTTTAAATGTGTCTGAGATGCATGATGGTCCATGTATGTCTGGTATATCTGTTGTTAAATTGGAATAAAATGGGACCAGAAGGGGATAATGACAAAGTCTAAGTTAATGAGAAGACGTGCTAATGTGTCAACGCTTGACTAAGAGGGAATCAAATCAGATCTGCTGGGCCATGGGGGAAATTTCCCAAGAAGGGAAGAATGATAAAAGGAGGGGGAAAAGGCCATTTGTTCAGAGACTGCAGAAATGATTTAACATGTTTTCCCCATTCCTTGCAGATGACCTACTTATTCACTCCCAATCCAGCACCATTTGAATATCTGTTAACACCGATCCACACGTGTGTTATCTTTAAACAAAATGCATGCACCTTCTGCGTGTTCGGTTGAGCATTTGAAGCGTCTCATTACAGCCTGGGCTCCTCTGCACCTTTCATGTGTTACTGTGGACATAACAAGGAAGTGTATCAACAGTGGAATTTGTAAGGAGGACAGAGCAAGTTCCTCTCATGTCAGTGCTGCTGCTCTTCAACATCACAACAGAACACACTTGAAATTCCAGACATGGTGCTGCAGCCTTTGATATGTAAATGTGCACCTTCATTGCACTGGAAGTGCCACTGAATGAAGCTGCTTTTTCCCCCCTTCCAATTGAACCTGCCATGTTCCGAGGGATTTAGTTAATTTAGAACAAGGGACTAATCAACGCATCACGCTCTCACCGCTACAGTATTACACTTCAAACATAATAAAAAAGTCCTTACATATTCAGACTCCCAAAACAGGGACAGTTCGTCCTGGAATAAATGTCCAAGAACTGAAGTTTTACTCCCACTTTGCTCTCTCAAATCTTGGTTGCAGCTTTTTCTCTGGTTACTGTTTATTTCAGGGAATGAAGAACCAGAATGAAATGCATAATTAATGGCTTCTCACGTTGGTGCTGTGCTCAGTTTAGAATTACAATTCCTGAATCCGATAATCTTCTCAAACCTAAGATACGGTCAGAAGTTTACAGAGATTCATCCTCGGCATGAACACCATATTAATTTGCACTTGTAATGATTTCTTTGAACCTCGGAGTGAAATGATTATACAACATACAGCATGCATTGATTTTTAAAACAACAATTGTGTGCACATTACTGATTGTTGACAAGATCAAAACTAAAAATATACATCATACACAACAAAACAAACTATCCACTGAACAGATATTTAAAAATTATTTTCCAGATCCTCAGACTTTTACCAGAGCAAATACAATTTGCAGTTTTCAAATGCTAATTTTCTTTATTTAAGGCAGGAAAAGCAAATAAAACCAACATGGCCCCATGAGAAAAAGTAGTAATTTAAATGCAGAGTTTGATTAGGCCCCTCCAAATCCTTAATTTTGTTTGTTTTGAAACATTCAGAGGTGGAATTGCTGATGTACTTCAGATCATTGCAAAATTTCTGCAAAATCCAAGAGCACTTGAGCTGAAGGTTTCCCATGGAGAGCTCCAAGAAAACAAAAAAAACCTCAGAGCTCAGCAACAAAACATTCTCATATGTACCACTAATTACATGGTACACTAACTCTCATAGTGTGTTGCCATGAGAGTTAGTGCTATCGGTGCCATATAAAGAGGCACCAAAATGAAAATCTGAGCCAAACTCGATATCTGATATTAATATTACTGTTATGGATAATATGTGATCTTTACTGTTATTATATATGTATTTTACTCCCCTTTGAAAAAAACGCACCATAGCGGTAACATGACCAAATACCACATGACCAACTTCCTTCCCCTAAATAAATATAAGTTATCTGAGTCACACGAACTGAACGGCCCATATAAACAAATTTGAACCTCAGAACTAATATGACATTCACGCCAAAGAGAGGCGTGTAAACATTTCTCACCTGACTTACCAGGACGGCTTTCTGTCATCATTAGCGAATACATTACTCTAAGAGGCTGGAGATTAAATGGCTTGGAAAAAGCTCCAGAATTATGTTAAATCTATGATACACTGCGCGACCTTAAATCTATTTAACCAGAGTATTATATATTTACAATACCACTTATGAATCATTAACGCCCCCTCCCTTGATTTATCCGCAGAGAGCAACTCGAAGCAAATTCAAACACGCCAAAAATATCACAGACTTCTAATTGCAGCTGCATGAGCCGAAATATAACTCCAAACGGCAGCATTAAAGGCGATGTTGGGGTGTTTAATTTTCTCCAAATTTCAAGCTCTTTGATCCCACATTCAGCATCGACACTCTTCACTGCTTTTCATTTTGGTTACTCTAAGCTAATCACGCTCAAAACGATGATGTTTACAGGATCAACTGCTGCTTCAAGACAAAATGATGCTGCCACCACCATATTTCACCACAGAGTGTGTGTTAATTGCGATGTGTATTTACACAGGTGTGTTTGATTGCTAGATGTTGTGTCCTCTGACCTAACTAACTTTTTTACTGTTTTATTCCTGAAGTTGTATTACAAGTTGAGTTTTTTTTGTGTGTATTTCTGGATCTTTGTTATAATGTTCATTCATAAATGTTGCATATCAAACCACTGAGGCCTTCATAGAGCAGCTGGATTTATGCTCTGAATAAATTACACACATGTGGAGATTTATTTTGTAACATGTTACATTCTGAAGGCAGTTGGTTGCATTGGAATTACATCCAGAGTAAATGTGACTAAATATAGATATCCAACACATTTTTATTAGTAAAAAAATGTGAAAATTCTGCCTTCATTTCAATCCAACCTACAATTATGTACCATCATTAAAAAAACACAAAATCTAACCATGTATTTTTGCCTAATTTCTAGTGGAAATATCTTAATTTTGTCTCATTTCAAGTGTGCTGACTTAGAAGTAACCTTTCAGAAAGATCTAGGAGCTTGTTTTATGTCAATTTCTTAAATTGATGAAAAAGTACAAGTTCTACTGACAGATTAATTCACCTACAACAAGATCTTTTATGTCTTGTTATAAAATATAATAAAAGAAATAAAATGTCAATGGAACAAGTGCTTTTTCATCTAAATTTATTGACTTTAAACAATCTTGCTTACTTTTAAGTTATTTTCTTATTTGAAGTATACTAAGATATTTGTACTTGAAACTAGACCAACAGTCTTGGTGAGGTTTTGTGCTTTTGCAGTGTACTTTGGGTGTTTATCTAATAAAATAAAGGGACAAAATGCTTTGAAATGTGATTGAAATATAGTAAAATGTGGAAAAACCCAAGAGGCCTGAGTGTCTCTTGCAAGGCGCTGTATGATGTCATGGGGTCACTGACTGATAATTTCACCTGAACACTGCAGAATACTAAAGACCACTGACCGATATTTTGCCATCGGCGGACGAGCGAACGCGGAGCGAAAAACAGCTTCTCTTTCACAAAGCAAAGCTTACATGCCCCAGAGAGCCATTTCATGTCCCTCTGGGCACTAGGGGGTCCTAACACTGTGGAGAAGAGATGCTCACTTTATTGTGCTGCCATCAGTCACATCGGTTTGTGTCCTTGGCTGCCTCCGAGCATCTCCGTCCTCTCAGTTGCTCCCAACAGTGGAGTGCCATTTGAGTGGTTCGCCAGCAGCTCTGTCCACACTGCAGTGGAGTAGAGTGACTGCAAAAGACTTGCGCTGCCACTCTTAATAGGACAGGGTTAGCCCTGGGATGAGCCCCGAGACACTAGCTTAATCTATTACACCCACGCCTCTCAAAGCCACCAGAGAGCGGACACTTCATCGACTCCAAGCACCTCTCCGGCCGTCTTTGTCACTCTCCGTCTACATTTGATTCCCTACTTGACTCAGGCGCAGCACATGCATACACAGGGCATAAACAGACGCGTTGCACCCCGCTTGGTTGCTTGGTGAGGTGTTACTCTGCTGTGCTTGGCACCTGAATCTCCTGCTGTTCCGAGGTATTGTTTCCTCCTTTCCTCCTCCGTTTCAGTCCCTGCCACATGGAGACGAAAATAACTCATTCCACCTCCCACTGGAACATTCAGCCCTACAATCAATAGGTTGGTTTCAGCTCTTGTCTTTGAGCAAGAGCAATGGTTGATCTCATGCCATGTGGCTGCAGTATTCAACCAGCAAACCAGTGCTAGAAGTTGTTGTTCAGTAGAGTCAGGACTGGATTTAGTCTTTTTTTTAAACCAAACAGCATGGTAGCATCTCAATAAATTTGGAAGGCAACAAAGCATAAAAATATTTATTGCTCAAACAGTCAACTAATAAGAAGTCTGATTGCGATATTAAACAGCAGTCATTTTATAGCTTTAGTGTAATTAAGTCTGTAATTAATGACAGGGGCAATAAAAGGAGAAAGGAAGTCTCTGTTTTCCCACCTAACTTCTGATTGACTCGCTTTAGCACTTCTTCACACTGGATTAATATTTCACTAAATTCTCCAAAACCCATATATGTGTTGTGAATGTGCCAAAAATCATAGAAAGTAAAGCTTATCAACAATTTTATTGCTTTTTCATTAAGAAAGACTTGAATGATCAGGATTACTTTGCTTCATTTAGCAGTTATTGACCCGAGTGCCCAAAGACCTCACAAGGAGTTCCACAAGGCTCTATTCTTAGACCATGTTTTATACAAAGTATCAACTACAGAGTACAACAACATTTCTTACTATGCTGGTCTTAATAAGTCCTGCATTTGACTTTCAGATACCCTGTTTGATTTATTAAAAATTTCCAGTTTTAATAAGTTTTACTCCGCTTCCAATATCTAAATTTATGAAACTTACCAGACACAGACTGACTGACAACGTTTCCAGTGTTTTCCCTCCATCCTGCAACCTTGTGTCAAAACTGATGTCTTTATTTACTGCTTCACATTTCTCTCCATATCCACATTTTTTATTTACGGTGAGCAGTCAGCAGATTTGTGACAACAGTAGTACAGGTATTTATGAAGCTGTAAATGTGTCAGTGCATCATTGAGAGAAGGAATGTCTCATGGAAACGACACTTTTGTTCACTCGAGGGAGCTAGGAAATACAAATTCTGACCCTGAAAACCCAAATAAACGAATAATTAAGATTAAAAAAAATAAAGAGTAATGAGTTTGTTAGCACAGCCTTCACAGCGTCTTTATCAAAACCATTGTATAAGTATGTGAACACAGTAGCATCTGGTAGATGTGACAAAAAGTAAAAGTAAAAGTGCTTCGTTCCATCAGGTTAATCTAGTCTGACAGGATTACAGGATCCCCACTGAAATCTCACTGAAAGGAATGTTCCACTCTGAGATCTAGTGGGACCAAAACAAGCTGGCCTGAAAAAAGAAGAAGAAGAAGAAAAAAAAGAATTTTAAAAAGTTTAAGTTTTCTTAAAGCAAACTGTGTTTTCAAACTTTAGCGAGAGCAGCGCGGGACAAACTTTGTTGTTCTTTTGTAAACATCCTCTGAGTGACTTGTACATTATGAAACGACAGGAAATAGTCTATAGAGACGAAAAATATTGAAAACAAAAACGTTTCAGAAGTTAAACTGGTTGCAGACTGTAAAAGTTATGTTATGTGGACTCTACCTGCAGTGACCTGTTTTCTTTCCATGCCAAAGAGCTTTGTTACTTAAGAAGAAGAGTGAAAACATTTTAATACTTAACCCTAGTAATGAAAGAATCTGCTAAATATTTAGCTTTTTCATGAAGAATTAACCAATGATAATACAGTGCAACTTTTGTAATTGCTAAAATATGTGCTCGTACTTCAACTCAGCATGCTAACCTGAAAAACGTTTCCAACGAACAGAGCGCGCAACCTTTCTTGCTGCTGTTATTGACATTATGGAATCTGTTGAGTTCTTGTACACGTGAAAGTAAAATCTGAATATTTTTAGAAAATGGTAAAGAACAAATTATTCTTTCAAACTTATATGACTATATGCATCAATTTTATTTGCTTTCCCTTATTTCCCAAGCTTGTAGTTGGGTCGAGTATGAAGACGTTTGCAGTTTACAAATCATCTGCAACTCCGTCCAACAGTTTTTATGAACCCTCCATAAGACTCTGGGTCCAGAGGATTTGGAAGTGTCGCCACAGGTCTGCTGCAAATGCTCTTTACTCAGTGTATTGTGGCCAGTGGGGGCTTTCAGTTTGCACAGTGAGAATATAGTCATGTTTGAAAAATGGATTCTCTGAGCAGGAGCCAGCAAATGTTATGCCACACAAGCTGTCATTAAACAGCACTGCTACTTTAGCGCTCACAATATTTCAACTCCGCTGCAAAAAAAATTTAATCTTACCAAGTATTTCTGGACTAGTGTCTAGTGCAGATTTCTTAGTTCACTTGAAATAAGACAAAACTAACTTGAAAGTAACTTCTTAGGAATTATTTTAAGTAAATAATTCCTTAATGTTGATGAAGAAGCACTATTATTTCACTGATAACAAGACATTTTCCCTATGTTGGAAGTGAAATAATCTGTCAGTGGAACTTGGAATTTTTTTATGAATATTAAGGAATTATTTGCTTAGAACAACCTCATATATGTTGCCGAAAGTTTACTAGTTAGTTTTTTTTATTTAATTTAAAGTGCACTAATATATTACAGTGTTAACTGGAAACTAGACAAAAATACTCGGCAAGATTTTGTTTTTGCATTTCTTTGTCATTCCTAAGAGACAATCAGCAAGCATGCAAATGGACAATGATTTCATCTTTACCTCCACAACCCAAGGTTATCCTCTGAATCTCTGTGTGCAACAACTGCTTCCCATCTGTGTGTGTTGCCTTACAATGTAGCCGTGTCCTTGAGCATGCGTTTTCATGTTCAGTACGTCGGTCTGTGTGCTCACATTTGTCTGCATGCTTTCCTGGGAATTCTCCGCAGGATTTACCTATTGTCTCCCATAATCTTGTGTTTTGCAGATGGGATGTGCAAACCCCTTCAATGCCTCCATGCTGCTCTTCCCCCCCTCCACTCCACCATCCGTCCCCTTGTATTGGCAGACTGGGAAGCAGATGATCATCCTTTGAACCCATTACTCAGCCTGATCCTCTTATCATAACCAACCTTCCTGAGTCTCTAATTTGGGGTCTGCCAAACTCCGCTCTGTGCACAATGTGGCTTTCGTTTCTCTCCCATTGAGCCCTTCTTCTTTTTTTTCTACCTCATCAATATGTGTGTGAGGGAAGTGAGTCAAAGGAGAGCGAACAGGGATCCTCTGCACACATTTGTGCACCTATCTCAGGGGATATTCCAGCACTCTGAAATAAGACAAGCATGTGGGTGGGTCAGTATTCTGGGAACACAAAGGTTTCATCTTCAGCTACCTGCTACTCACACCTTTCCAAGGAATCGCTCATTTTCCCTCCCTGGCTCTGTGTCCTGCAAATATCACATTCCCCTTTGGTTTATAGCACATGTTCGGTGCATTCCTCTGTGGGGGGATGTGGTCAAATAAATGGGCTCGCAATCCCACCCAGGGTAGGGAATACACCACAATGTCTTATTGTTTTAAATGGAAGTATATCAAACGTTGGGAATGAAACAATGGGAGAAAAAAAATCCTTCCACGCCATGTGTCAGGGGTATACACGATGTAAACAAATAAATGTCTTCATTTGCATCAGAACTGCACACTGTCTCTTTCTGCTGCTCCATTAGTGTCAATGAGAAGGTCACTAAACATGATGTATCATTGTGATGACGAGAACGCGAGGTTCTCTGTTTAGACCGAGGCGTCTCTCGTACTAAGCCGCGAATCAATTACTCACTTCGCTGCATATTTTTTCAGATCAAAGGATCATGCACCTTTTGTGCGCTCGTGTGCCGGGGCATGTTCTAAAAATGCAACCGGGTAACGAACACCTCTCCGTCTGATACGTAAGAAGAAGAAAAAAATAAATGTGAATTTGCATAACCCCCCCAAAGAGCATTTTAGACACTTACATCAGAAAGAGCCCGAAAGGCACAAAAACAGACTGAAGTGCTTTGGTCTCTTACTTCTGCAATCAGTTGAAATATGCGCTTTATACCTGATTAAAACAACAGACAAAAGCCAGAGTTGTCATAACTCCTTTAAAGTATTTTGTTGGCAAAGAAGGTACGGATTTTAATGAGAAACCTATGTTTTTGATCCTCCAGCCTGAAATTTGCATGAAACGATGTGAAAGACGGAGTCCTTAATAGGGAAGCTTGAAGTCTGGATGTTAAAATGAAGAAAGGAAATGAACGATACTTCATGCTAGAACAACAGTTAGTGCTGATTTATATGGTTTAGAGTTCAATTTTGTAGGACACCTAATCTACTCCCAACTAACCAAGTTTAGTCTGTGTGCATAAAGAAAGAAAGATTAACAAAAAACTTTAAATATTTACACCTTGAGGTAAAAAGCAGCACATCTACACAAAGATGGAATGGACTAGGACAGTGTCTGTCAATGTTTAGGCTGCAGTGCCCTGGAGGGCCGCAAGGGGGCACTGTGGGGAATATTTTAAAAATGAATCCCATAAAATTCACTATTTCAGTTGTTTGTTTTTCAATCATTCTTAAATATAAAATATGAGTTAAAATATTTGATTTAAACATGATTTAAATCAAATATTTAAATCATGTTTAAACTTAACTACCTGTAAGAAAATTAAAATAAAAAAGGGTATGCATTTAATTGGTAGTTGCTTAAGAAAGTATTTGGGGGGGGGGTGAGATACATTTAAGACAAATATTACTTATAACCAAACATACGGACTCGGAACACAGTTGCTTGAATCGGATGTGAAAAACTAAGTGTATTACATTTTGTAGAAATTATAGTAAATCCCCCAGTCCAAACGTTTTCTGTGAAGAGTTCAGATTTTTTTTTTTTGTCAAGGTTTAAATTTTCTTTGTTTGACTCCTCCATGGGCTGCCACCTTATCGTGGTGGAGGGGTTTGAGTGCCCCAATGATCCTAGGAGCTATGCTGTCTGGGGCTTCATGCCCCTGGTAGGGTCACCCAAGGCAGACAGGTCCTAGGTGAGGGACCAGACAAAGTGCAGCCCGAAGACCCCAATGATGAAGGAAAACCTTGGACTTGGTGTTCCCTCGCCCGGACGCGGGTCACCGGGGCCCCACCCTGGAGCCAGGCCTGGAGGGGGGGCACGATGGCGAGCATCTGGTGGCCGGGCTTTTACCCATGGAGCCCGGCCGGGCTCAGCCCGAAGAGGAAACATGGGCCCCCCCTCCCATGGGCCCACCACCCGTGGGAGGGGCCAAAGGGGTCGGGTGCACTGTGTGATGGGTGGCGGCCAAGGGAGGGGACCCTGGCGGTCCGATCCTCGGTTGCAGAAACTGGCTCTTGGGACGTGGAATGTCACCTCTCTGGTGGGGAAGGAGCCGGAGCTAGTGCGTGAGGTCGAGAGGTTCCGGCTAGAAATAGTCGGTCTCACCTCGACGCATGGCTCTGGTTCTGGAACCAGTCTCCTTGAGAGGGGCTGGACATACTTCCACTCTGGAGTTGCCCAGGGAGAGAGACGTCGGGCAGGAGTGGGCATACTTGTTGCTCCCCATCTCGGCGCCTGTACGTTGGGGTTTACCCCGGTGAATGAGAGGGTAGCATCCCTCCGCCTACGGGTAGGGGGACGGGTTCTGACTGTCGTTTGTGCTTACGGGCCGAACGACAGTTCAGATTACCCACCCTTTTTGGAGTCCTTAGAGGGGGTACTGGAGAGTGCTCCTCCTGGGGACTCCCTTGTTCTGCTGGGGGACTTCAACGCTCACGTGGGCAACGACAGTGAGACCTGGAGGGGCGTGGTTGGGAGGAACGGCCCACCCGACCTGAACTCGAGCGGTGTTCTGTTGCTGGACTTCTGTGCTCGCCATGGATTGTCCATAACGAACACCATGTTCAAGCATAAGGGTGTCCATATGTGCACTTGGCACCAGGACACCCTAGGCCGCAGTTCGATGATCGACTTTGTCATCGTTTCATCGGATCTGCGGCCGTATGTCTTGGACACTCGGGTGAAGAGAGGTGCGGAGCTGTCCACTGACCACTACCTGGTGGTGAGTTGGCTCCGGTGGTGGGGGCGAAAGCCGGTCAGACCTGGCAGGCCCAAACGTGTTGTGAGGGTCTGCTGGGAACGTCTGGCGGAATCCCCTGTGAGACGGAGCTTTAACTCCCATCTCCGGCAAAACTTCGAACACGTCCCGGGGTAGGTGGGGGGCATGGAGTCTGAGTGGACCGTGTTCCGTGCCTCCATTGTCGAGGCGGCCGATTGGAGCTGTGGCCGCAAGGTTGTCGGTGCCTGTCGCGGCGGCAACCCTCGAACCCGTTGGTGGACACCTTCGGTGAGGGATGCCGTCAGGCTGAAGAAGGAGTCCTATCGAGCCTTTTTGGCCTGTGGGACTCCGGAAGCAGCTGATGGGTACCGGCGGGCGAAGCGGCATGCGGCTCGGGCGGTTGCTGAGGCAAAAACTCGGGCGTGGGAGGAGTTTGGAGAGGCCATGGAGAAAGACTTCCGCACGGCTTCGAGGCGATTCTGGTCCACCATCCGGCGTCTCAGGGGGGGGAAGCGGTGCAGCACCAACACTGTTTATAGTGGGGATGGTGTGCTGCTGACCTCTACTCGGGACGTTGTGGGCCGGTGGGCAGAGTACTTCGAAGACCTCCTCAATCCCACCAACATGCCTTCCACTGAGGAAGCGGAGCCTGGGGACTCTGGGTTGGGCTCTCCAATCTCTGGGGGCGAGGTCGCCGAGGTGGTTAAAAAGCTCCTCGGTGGCAAGGCCCCGGGGGTGGATGAGATCCGCCCGGAGTTCCTTAAGGCTCTGGATGTTGTAGGGTTGTGTTGGTTGACGCGACTCTGCAATATCGCATGGACATCGGGGGCAGTTCCCCTGGATTGGCAGACTGGGGTGGTGGTCCCCCTGTTCAAAAAGGGGGACCGGAGGGTGTGCTCCAATTATAGAGGGGTCACACTCTTAAGCCTCCCTGGCAAGGTCTATTCAGGGGTCCTGGAGAGGAGGGTCCGTTGGATAGTCGAACCTCGGATTCAGGAAGAGCAGTGTGGTTTTCGTCCTGGTCGTGGAACACTGGACCAGCTCTACACCCTCAGCAGGGTCCTGGAGGGTGCATGGGAGTTCGCCCAACCAGTCTACATGTGTTTTGTGGACTTGGAGAAGGCGTTCGACCGTGTCCCTCGGGGAGCCCTGTGGGGGGTTCTCCGGGAGTATGGGGTACCGGGCCCTTTGATACGGGCTGTCAGGTCCCTGTATGACCGGTGTCAGAGTCTGGTCCGCATTGCCGGCAGTAAGTCGGGCTCGTTTCCAGTGAGAGTTGGACTCCGCCAGGGCTGCCCTTTGTCACCGATTCTGTTCATCACTTTCATGGACAGAATTTCTAGGCGCAGCCAAGGTGCTGAGGGGATCCGATTTGGTGGCCTTAGGATCTCATCTCTGCTTTTCGCAGACGATGTGGTCCTTTTGGCTTCATCAGATCGTGATCTGCAGCTCTCGCTGGATCGGTTCGCAGCCGAGTGTGAAGCGGCCGGGATGGGGATCAGTGCCTCCAAATCCGAGGCCATGGTCTTAAGCCGGAAAAGGGTAGAGTGCCTTCTCCGGGTCAGGGGGGGTGTCCTGCCCCAAGTGGAGGAGTTTAAGTATCTCGGGATCTTGTTCACGAATGGGGGAAGAAGGGAGCGGGAGATCGACAGGCGGATTGGCGCAGCGTCTGCTGTCAAGCGGGCGCTGTACCGGTCCGTCGTGGTGAAGAGAGAGCTGAGCCAAAAAGCGAAGCTCTCGATTTACCGGTCGATCTACGTTCCCACCCTCATCTATGGTCATGAGCTTTGGGTCATGACCGAAAGAACGAGATCGCGGATACAAGCGGCCGAAATGGGTTTTCTCCGTAGGGTGGCTGGGCTCTCCCTTAGAGATAGGGTGAGAAGCTCAGTCATCCGGGAGGGACTCAGAGTAGAGCCGCTGCTCCTTCACATCCAGAGGAGCCAGTTGAGGTGGCTTGGGCATCTGGTCAGGATGCCTCCTGGACGCCTCCCTGGTGAGGTGTTCTGGGCACGTCCCACCGGGAGGAGGCCCCGGGGAAGACCCAGGACACGCTGGAGGGACTATGTCTCTCGGCTGGCCTGGGAACGCCTCGGGATTCCCCCGGAGGAGCTGGAAGAAGTGGCTGGGGAGAGGGAAGTCTGGGCCTCCCTTCTGAAGCTGCTACCCCCGCGACCCGACCTCGGATAAGCGGAAGAAGATGGATGGATGGATGGATGATTTTTGATGCTCATTTCCTGATTGGCTGCCAGTCAAATTCCCCAAGCTGCTTAGCTCCTAAAGCTAGCATAGCAAACAAGAAGTGGAAAAGTTTCTGATTTTAAAAAAAGACCAAAAGAGAGCTATGAAATAACATAAAGCTTGAGGCGATAAGTATAAAATATTACATATAGAGAGGACTGTAATGAAAAATGAAAAAAATCTGTTAATAAAGTTACAATATATTGATCTGATAATAAAATTTTCCGACACAGAACTCATGACCATCTGAAGTCAGACGTTATGAGGCAGCATTTATGCTAAGTGCATGTAATAATTACTGAAAGGTGAATAAAAAACATTCTAAAGGTTGATGTTTCTTTACATGTTTTATAATGTGTTCGCCCCCAGAGATTAATGCTCTTTGGGGACGATGATATGGAAACGTCCTGGACTAGAATACTGCCAGGAGAAAGTTTGATAAGAAGTTAACTGTTAGTGTAAGTGCTGGGAAATGGAACCATCAGTCGGCCTTGATCTGCATGGCAAGATCTTCCTTCCTGTCGCAATCATGAAAAGTTGAGCTCTATAAATAAAAAATATCACCTCCACTGTTAAGCAAAGAGCTGGAAACATTATGAATTGAGACTGTTTGCCTGCTAAGTTTTCAAATGAGTTAAAACTTGGAGGAGAACTTCCTTCTTTCAGCCAAGATCCGTAGGATGGGTCATACAGGAATCTCCCGATATGACAAAGATACCACACAGCACTACGGCAATAAAGCAGCAGCCAGCTTTATGTTTCTCTGTTTTTTATCTCAGTTTCTATGGAAGTTGCATCTGGTCTGCCGTTCTGTTTGGCTCTGCTACCTTGCAGCAGGGAAGCATCGGCTGAAGTAACACTGCCAACTAAACGTTCTCCTCTCCTATTAACTTTTTACTAACTCCTGTATCAGTTTTCCTGTTTCTTTGTTGTGAATCCGCTCAGCCTGGCAGATGGCTGCCTGTACTGAGCCAGGCTCCGGTTCTGCTGGAGGTCTCTTCCTGTTAAAGGGGAGTTTTTCCTCTCCACTGTCGCTACATGCAAAGTCAATGACACAATGCGCAATTGTATACTATCAAATACAGGAAGTCTCTTGCTAGCAAAGGTGTCTTGGCCAAAGACTTGTTTTTCTGGTGATCAAATATTTTTTTCACTTAGTTTTAAGCAAATGAGATACATATTTGTTTCTGGATCATGGTTGGTTTTCCATCTCTACACAACAGAGAGAAGCCATATAAATTGGGAACCATTTAAATCGTCAAAACTACATTAAAGGTTCAATTACTGGAAAAAACAAATTCATAAAAAGTATTTTGGTCTTGTTCTGGTGAAAATATCTTACTACACTTGAACTAACACAAAACTAACTTACCAGTAACTTTTAATCATCATGTTGGAGCTTCTTTAAACTGAATAATTCCTTAATATTGATGAAAATGTTCTAGTTTTAAGTGGAATAATCTGCGAGTAGAACAAAGCTGTTTCGGTCCATTGACAGATTATTTCACTGAGTTAGTTTTTTTCTTAATTCAAGTACGCCAAGATATTTGCACTAGAAACTAGACCAAATATACTTGGTAATATTTTGTGCATTCCCTTGGAAACAATAACATTTCTATAAGGTTTTGGAAATAATTCCACACCTATGTGATACCAAACTGCAGCCCAAATCCAGGAAGCATTTCCAGCAGATAAAAGAATTAATATCAAGAAGGAAACCCGTCTCATCCTCGCACAAAAGCACTGCTTACAAAACTCTTCACTCACTGACATTTACATTTTATTTCCTTTGCCATATCACACAGATTGTTTGGGGCTTTTGCATTATGCAAACGTGGCATTCCTTTGCCGTTCTTTATTCCTCCGAATCTGAATACCTCTGACAACAAATGGCATTTAAGCTCACCACAGGGGTCTGCTGCATCTTGCCAAAGGGAAACGCAGAGAACAGAGCAGGAAGGTATCAGCGAGCGAGGTTCTTATGTTAGCCGAGTCAGACTGCGAGCAACAGCGTCGGCAGGTAAAAGCTTACATTAGGGAATGTTGTGTAGCTTCCTGTGTGGGCGGCTGTCTCTTCAACACGTGTGTGTTACACGTTTTGCAAGAGAAACATAGCACATTTTAGAATAAGGTAAAACTTTGTAATGATGCAAAGCCTACTAAGGCCATTGTAGAAAAAAAATGCAAAAGTAGTATGAAATTTCCATCAAAAACTCAAAGTTTTAGATTAATCTCAGAAATTTCCAGAAAAAACGTGGAAATTTCTGAGTCAAAAGGTCCAAATTAGCAAGAAAAAATCTCCAAAATGTTTAGATTAATCAGAAAAGTAACTTTAAAAAAAGAATTCCAAAGTTTAAAATTTGTGAGAAAAAATTTTTGAGATTGTCTGAAATTTTCTAGAAAAAACTGGGAAATTTCTGAGTATCAAAAGCTGAAAAAGTCCAGCTTTTTTCACTTCTCAAACTCAGAAATGTTCAAGCTTTTTCTAGAAAATTTCCAACATTAATCTAAAAATTTTTTTTGGTAGCAAATTTTTTACCTTTAGGGCTCTGAGATTGCCACTTTTTTTCCTCTATAAAATGTCAACATTTCTGAGTTAATTGGTGGAAATGTACTCCTTGTTTTGTTTTTGGCCATAATAAGCCGTCGTATAGAAGTGTACTGGTACTACAGACTCTTATCGCTAAGGCATATAATCTAAGTAAATGAAACAGTTTGTAAGTTATTAGGCAGAATTTATCTTTCCTGTTTAAAGCTGCAGACAAAAGCAGTCGGAGCGAGTTCACTGAGTCTGAATCTCTGAGTAATGACAGGTTTAATTCTGATTATTGTGGCAAAACAGTCACGTAATCAGGCACAGGTTCATTTCCTTTATTCATACCTCTAATAATGCCCCTTTTGTTGATACTTGCCATTATTCTAAGAGTAGGTGTATATTGGCCCCTGAAACACTAATGAGACTTTGTTGAGGCTCTTGTTTTATTCTCTTTTCATGCAACTCTCATAAATGCACATTACCCACCCACTGTCATCAAGCTGGAAGCTTTAAGCGCCTAAAGTGAACTAATATCATCATGTCCTCGCCTTCTGCGGCCATGCCTGTGGGGAAAACAGGATATTAATTTTATTAATGTGTTTGGACATGATTGATCTGTAAGATTTTAACTGTGCACACACCCTAAGGAGATGGGGTCATGCCAGACCAAGGCCACATACACAAATGAGAAGATACTTTCTTAATGGGCAGACTTTTATGAAGCAGAAAGTCCTGACCACGTTATGAGAGCTGACATAAAGACTGATGGAGGATTTCACGTCTGTTTTTGCCGTAAAGCAAAACTGAAGTTCAGACTGACTGATAAAGTCATCTCAACAGCTACTGTTCCAGTCTGAAGGACATTCTGAAGTTAATCTACTTAAAGTTGGGGTTTTAATGATTCATTTAAATTGATATTTTTCTCTTTGAACTGATCATACAATATGTAACTTAAATGTTTGCAATAAATATGCCATGGTTGCAACATTTTGCAGTCCTGATGAATTTGCATTAATCCACTTATTAGACATTCAGGCTCAAATATACACATTCATCTGCTAAAATATTTGAATAAAAAGTTTTCAGCAGGTCGCTGATGTTTTTTGTTGTCCTCAACAAACTCATATTTCTTCCAGTGTGCAAAGAACAAGAGTAAAGATCATTAGAACAGAGTAAAATTTCACCCTGAAGTTGTAAGTTCTGGATGTTCCGGTTCTTTTGCGTATTTCCTGGTTGGCAAAAAATACATGTTTGTCTACATTTCATGAAGGAAATTGAACCCAGTGACTTCTTCAGAGGTTTTCTTGTCATTTCCTTCAATGGTTCTTGGTGCAGCGCCCCCACAGGAGAGGAGAGGAACAGGCTTTTCAAATGATTTGGTTTGTCTGACAGTGCAGTGTGAAAGAGATCTGCAGCAGCTGCAAATGCAACAAAAGTTGCAATTTTGGTCCCCAATCGAATCGAGTCTGCTGGACAATCAGGTGTGAACTGGAGAATGAGCCCAAAACACTCATCCTAGCTGTTTTAGAATGGGTCAAACAGACTGATAATACGTCTCCTGTTGAACATTTCTGGATGCAATTAAATATTCCTGGAATCACCTGTTTACATATTATTCTGTGGAATGAAACGGAAAATTTATCATGGAAAATTTGACTTTTTTAAAACTTCTTTTGCATAATATTTGAATCTCAAGATATCTGAAATGTTGGAAAGAAAATGCAGCTTGGGAAACTGAAATGCACGGGTCAGTATGATAGATTCACTTTATCTGCCATGAAACCAAACAATTTAATGCACTCTACCAAGAATAGAGGCCAGATATTCAGCCAAACGCTAGAAGTTTGTTGATGGCCACAAAAAAACACAAAAACCTAATTCCGCCAAGTAGAATTCTTAATCTACTTTGAGTGGACATATATGATTAAAATAATCCTAAAGTGAAAGAATATGCAAACATATTTTCAAAAATAGTAATTGATTTCATGTCAAATCTTCTTACAGTATAGCTTTTGAGCAGATTAGGACTCATGTCATTGGCTCCAGCATCCAGCACCATATTTCTCCCTCTAATTTTAGTTTTGGGCTCTAATGTCTTTTTTTTCTCCATTCACCTCTGGCAGTTGCGGGTGTTAGAGATTCGAAAATGAGATGATATATCTCTGAGGGTTTATCTTGGGAGTAATAAATTTCTCTAATGTATCACACTCTTTTATGCCACTTGCCATTTTCTAAAGAGATATTATGACTCTAAAAATGCTTTATGTGGTAAAAGTAGTTGGTATTAAATGAGATACTTTTGAGAGGAGGTCACAGTGCTGTGGGTGTATTAATCCATCAGAACATATGGCAAAGCAAATGAGCCCTGACATGCTAAGTGAATGCTTTAGATAGCGCAGGCGCTCAGAAAGACTTATGTCATCACTTTGAGATGCGCTTCACTGCTTGGACAGCAGCAACTCGACATCGAATGAGGTGCAGATCACAGGTTCTGACCCAACATCTGCCTCTACATCTTTTAAAGAAGCAAATATATATTTTAGGGAAACAAAACAAGGCAGAAAAAGGCGAGTCACATTATTAGAAGTCTAACAAATGGGTGAGTCTTTGACTCTGGGAAGTGCAAAAAACCAAACTTCCCCTTCATGCTCTCTCTCCCTCCCCCTAGTGACTGGGAATTGCTGTTTATTTTTAAACCTTCCTGCTTGTGAGACGTTTCTGTATGTGCTTGCATCCCACCTCTTCCATTCCCTGTCAGGTATGATAGCTCTTCTATTTTTAAAAAAGTCTCACGAGCGGGGCAGGGCTTCGATGCTTCATACTGTATGTTTCTCTTTCTCTGCTGATCTGTCGAAGCACAAAGTTTTTGGACAGGATTTAGACAGCCTCTCACACTTGAAAGAAATGCCAGAGTTCAAATGCAGCATTCAACCACCGGCGCCTCCTCAGAAGTTCAGCGCTTTCCTGAGTGATGACTCTGTGCTGCTCCTCACCAAAAGAGCGTAAAAAAAAAAAATGCAAACAATGTTAAGGACGCCAATAAGTACTTTCCACTCCAGCCAAGAACAGTGTAAAAATAATATATTGCTAATATATAAATTTGTTATTATGCTATTTACAATATGAATTTTCAGTTACTTTGTTTATATGTAAAAATACATTTAGCAGGAGCGAAAAGACGCTGCTTAATCTCACCAGTTAAACATTTTCTGCAGGTAATTTACCATATAAGGAGGTGGTTCTTGGTGTGTTTTTTTGGGTAGTTACTCAGGGTGGCATAAAGGAGAGGGGAGGACACAAGAATCAAATAAAATGTCAATTTTATTCTGTCAGTTGCATCTCAAACTAGTTTTCTATTCCTTTGTGCTTATAATATGGAGAGTATTTTACATTTCATTCAGTTTAATTTACTTAGGATCCACATTTAGCTGCCGCTAATCTAACAATTCAAATAATTACATCCCTAAAACAATTTTTAGAAATTAAATAAAAGTAAAACAAACAACATGGCAGAACACATGTAAATTTAGGTTAGCCACGTAATTATCTCTGGTTCAGTTCAAACTTACATTGTTTGCTGATTACTAAAATATTGTCTTATCTGTTGTTTATTTTTTTTTTACTATTGTTAAATATAACATCAGTTGGCATTACGTTCCAGGATTGTACTTTTGGAAAAATGCATCTCTTTTTAACAGCATGCCTAGTAAAATGAAAATACGTATTTTGGCTAAACAATTTATTTTGACATAAAATTACAAGTTTTCTAGTATAAACAATATTTCTGAGAAACACCAGTAGTGAATAGCTTAATTTAGCTTTAATGTGAACATAACTGTGTAGAACTGAATTGCATTTTAGCCGATTTCCCACATTTTTATTGGTCGGCTCAGCAACTCAGAAAAGCCACATAAAGAGGGATCCCACCTACTCAGGGTTCAGTATCTACAGATTCACATATTGGTAGATTTTTCTGTGTATGTAGCTCCAAATTACTCATGGAAATTTGTCTTATTTGCAGATTTGTTTGTAAAGCATATCTAAAATAGTTGCAGGAAATACAGCTTGAGAAACTGGAATACATTGGTGCAATGCTACTTGACATGCTATATTGTATGTCCAGTTCAGGAACAGCCTTCATTTTCTTAAGATAAACATGACTGTTTCTCTCCGCTAATGCAGTACGTTTATGTTGACTTGATCCATTTCATGTATTTCATGTAGGGGCATATACTGTATGTGTGTATAATAAGGTGAGTTCTTGCCCAATTATGTTTGTATGTTAATGGTACACTGTTAACTATATAACTACTATACTGCCTTTACCTTGTAACTCATGTTAAAGCACAAATAAATTTGGGGGAAAAAAAAGATGGGACTGTGGGTGTTAGCTTGTGCTGCATTGCCCAGACTGGTTTCCACTGTGTATAAATGCATATTAAGGTATATTTGACATTGGATTTAGATTCAGATTTAAGCAATCGGTCCCTAATCTCTGCAAATACCAGGGATCCACTGCATATATGACATAAATGCTTAATCCTTTGAAAATGATGCAATTGAAAACTGTAAGCACTGATGATAGAGAAAGTCACCATTTGACCTTACAGGCTTACACAGGAGCTGAGCAGAGGCCTGTAATGTTAAGCTTTCAAACCAACAAGGCATTACTGTATTGTTTCTTTGACAACAAACTGCCATTTGTCACCTCCTTTAATCTAAATCATGTCATACATGAAACATAATCTAAAACAAATCACTAGATTGGCTTGTTTGGTCCCAAAGGTGAAAAACAAGAAACAGTTCGACAGTTCACCTGTAGAGTGACTCTACAGTACAGCTCATTTTCCAAGTTGTTCATAGACCAGAAGTAATATATATATTTGCTCTGACAAGTTCTGGGTCTGCTGCTGAGTCATCTCCTACTGGGACATGCTTGAAAAATCGGCAGAGGGATTATTTAAACCACCACAACTGATTTCTTTCCATGCAGAAAAGTAATTGTTACTCTGAGCTCACATTATTGCAGAATAGGTCCCAATCCTCCATCCTACCACCGACTTATCAACAAGACACCAATAAACTGAAATTATGCATCGACTTACAACCAAGAAAGAAAACGCATCACATCAAAGCATGTAATAACGGACAGAGTGAAAAGTGGAAAAATTGAGTTCACGTAGTAGGGATGCAAGTTATCGATTAATATCAACTGATTAACAATTAAACAATAAGCATCCATTTTCCCTTGTATCAAGAGGGCTGACCATCTTTCCATAACATAAAGGGTTGCATTTTTCATAATATGCTGAATTTAGAAAAAACATAATTAAATATGAATATTGTCAGGTGTATTAAATACTGACTGAATTAATAGAAAATGTCGGTATTCTCACATTATTAGAAAAAAATATCAAATGTAACAAAACAGAAACTTCTTAGGTTAGCTCAATACAAACATAAAATTGAAATGAATATAACATATGATAGTCTTACAGAGATATTTATACTGTACTATACATTGCCCTTTAAGGAAAATGTTAAAACTTTGACAGCCCTCAAAATTAACCCTGCTTTTTGGAGTCATGATTTTTATCCACATTTTTACAACTTTGCTGCATCATCCCCTCTGATATTCCGTCGTAACATCCTCACCATCATGCAAAACATCAATCATTTTTGAATGAGAAGTTGACGTTGCTCCATGCAGCGGTGTTGATATTTCAAAACAGAACCACATGGAAGTGCATCCACATCAGACTCTGAGCCATTTCTTTCCCTTCCTAGTATGGCCCCACCATCTTTGTTTCTGTATTATCTGGCTCCACTTAAGGATGACCAGCGCCACCCTCTACTGGATGGCAGCCAAACTACACCATTGAAAGAAGGTGTAGGCGAGCATTATTAGTTAATCAATTGGAACTCATTTAATCAACAATTCATCGTAAATGGATTAATAGTTAGTGTACCCTTTTGAGAATGATCATCCCCTCTTGGTTGTGCTCATTGGTTGTGATGTCAAACATGGCGCCTCCATCGCCGGGAACGATGGTGTACTCTACTTCGGCGTTCCTCCCGATGTCCAAGTCGTGGGCCTTTATTCTGCCGACAGCGGACCCCATTGCAGAGGATTCAGGAACTCTCAGGTGGAAGAAACCTGTCCGAGAAAATGAGAGCAGAGACGGGTTTATCACCTGACATCAAAAGGAAACACAGCAAACTCCTCACATCAATACCTCTATAGTTATTCCCTAACCCTCCATAGGATGTCTAAAAGTATTTACCCATAAGCAAAGGAGCTGTGACTCTTTCTGTTTGATGTCAAGCCTTTGCATGGTATTACATGGAGCTTCATTGAAATAGCCTGAAACAAACCAGTAAGAGCAAACAAAAACAGCATATCCCAGGTGCTGCAGCATTAAATAAAATGTTCAAAAATCCACAGACAGGCAAACAGCTGACTGACTGATTATCGCTTACACCTGAAGTGGAAGGAAATTGATCATTTCTATGCCTCACTTCACTCTCTGAGATATACTTAAAGATTAGTTTCTGTCTGTGCCAGAGAACTGACAACTTCTGGGTTGCATTTCACGTGTGACACCGTTACGGGCTGAGATCATGAAACAGGCGCGAGTCATTCAGAGTCCATAACTGTATGTACGATCTGAGAAACAACACAACTAAAAGGTCATTGTTCTTTTCTCTGTTTGGACATTCATGTAGAAATGATTAACTTCAACACATTTGAGCCTTTTTTTTATTGAATGAAATTCTATAAGTAATTCAAATTGCTTCCCTCTGAACGGTTAAGCTACTTCCCTTTTTTCTGTCCTTGCACATTTTTAAATTGAATTCAGAAAAATTCCAAACATGCTTCACTTTTGAGATAACAACAAAAAAAAAAACAGCCAAGGGCGCTTTGAGAAAATCTGATTATCTTTCTGTTTGAATTTGATTACTTTGGCCCTTATTTGACAAAATAAACTCCAACTCCATCTTGGTGTGAATGCATCATGCGAGACAGGATTAAAGATTTGTTTTTTGCTGGTGGCAAATAAATACAGCCTTTGTAAAACAAGGTTAAAATACACAATTTTGGTTTGTACTTAAAAATTGTTTAAAATCATTGCCACAAAACGGTTTTTGCAAAAAGGAATGGGCAGAAAAAATCAAATTGCAGTATTTCTCTTGTTGTTTGACTCTAAATTGTAATTTTTGTCACATTTTTCTCTGTATCTTGGCAATTATCAAAGCAATAGATCTCAAAGCAAAGCAGTCATTTCCAGTTTTTATGGTGTACTGTCTGATTGATCAACTTTTATCTGTGGATGGTTTCCCATAAAACTGGTTCCAGTGGGTAGTTGACCCAAAGGTTCTGAAACATTTGAACAATCTGAGCACCAACTCATTTCTGGGACAGATAAAATACCAGCCTCTGCTGTTTCTCAAAAACATTTATGCGAATTCATCATATCTCAATGCCTTATGCTCAAATAGCACCTTTCATTTCAATCTAATAGTTAATATCTTTCAATCACACAGAGCGACATTCACAGATGTTTTTTTCAATAGTTTCTCAATATAGTGTTTGAGAATTTGATTATAGAGTTTTCCTATTCCGAGCTGATGTTCACAAAGCAACTTCATGTATGAGAATTAGTTTTAATGACAGATAAAGGAGCATTAATGTGACTAATCTACATTGTCCTTTTTAAATAAAATGAAAGCTATCGGTGCAAACTAGATGCAATCGACATTTTCTTATGTCTATTCCAGCCTAATCATATCCTTGTCTTTGTTTGGCTCCATGGAAAGGAAAATAGCCAACAATGTGACATTTGTGGTTTATTAGGCCAAAAGTTGACTTTGGTTAGTTCATTTGATCAACTTTAACACATTTAAACATCAACAAACACCTTAATGTTGGTTTTATGATGTGGTATGGTGCTACTTCTGAGTTAGCAAAGCAGCCCCATCCCACCACACTAACACCAACATGTTTGATGGCATAATTTTTATTTTATGAAATGCTGTAATAAATATGTGTAAGACATAACTGAAGTTGTTTCATTAAGATTTAAAAGTGTTAAGATGTTTCTTGGTTATTAGTGGTGTTTGTTTTGAAACCTGATTATGAATGCAATTTTTGCCCAAATTTCTTCTTCCATTCGTTTTTAAGTGAAGCCTGAGCTGCTCTTTTGGCTTTTCTGTGACTTTCTGGACCAGTTATCAATGTGTAAATAAGGCAATGTTTACACAGCAGGAAAAATCCAAACCAAATTCTCAATTTTTGCTCAGTACTCCACAAAAAGCCATTGCTTACTTGTTGTACTTTCTTTTTTATTAGCTTCCTTCATGTTGTTATGATATTGTGACAACGGCGTTCACTGCCATTGCTGAACTGTAAAATCTATCTGTTATCTATCTGGGCTGCTTTGCTACGTCAACCTTCTTCTTGTGTGCATGCGGGTTGCTTTGTGGTGATAAACCGTTTGCACCAAAGTTTCATTGCAGGCAGGTTTGTTAGTTGTAAGAATGGAAGCGTAAAAATATTGTATTTTAGTAAAAGATCGGAAATGAGCATCAGAACCTGCTGTGTGAACGTAGCCTTTGTTGGACGGCTAGCCACTCCCAGGTGCAAAGAGTGATTATTTATAGTTTATACATTTCTGAATACTGGCTCTCAAATGGCAGGATGTTATTTATTTCTATATTCTAATGTACCTGTTATTGTCAGACAGCTTCTATTTAAGTAAAATCACAATTGTCCAGATTTGGCAGTAATCAGGCCGGGGCGTGGCGAATAAAATTGAACTCAGCTTTCCAAAAAATGCTATTAGTCACAGTTCATTTGTCAGTTAACAAAGGGGGCAATTACTTTTTCACACAAGGCCAAATTAGTTTGGAGTATTTTTTCCTGTAATAAATGAAACAGCTATTTAAAAACTAAATTCTGTATTTAGCCTGTGTCTCATATCAAAACTATGACATCATGTTTGTCAAAGAAAAAGAGCGAACAAAGAGTACCGTAAATGTGTAAGAGGGAAAATCAGGAATGTCACGGGATAATGCACACAATCTTCAATGGTAATTTTTTCCTTCTCATTCCTTAAAACCTGAATGCCCTTCGTAGCGGTGAGCAGTGGGAGACAAAAGAGGATGGGATGGGGCAGAGGAGCGGGGATGCTTGGCCCAAGCCTCAGTGCTGTGACAGCATTATGGAAATATCATCTTTTCCTAGCAGCCAGAGGAGCTTGACCGTCTGACTGGCTGTATTTACATTCAGGGCAGAGCGCTCAGTGTCACCTCAAAGCACACAAAGAAGCTGCATCAATACGGAGGAGTATCTTTTGCTTTCTATTCTTGCTCCCCTGCTGCTTCTATCAAGAATATAATTAGCATACACTTTAATACATGTGGTTCAAAGTATGCAGAGAAGCAGATGTTTTGGTTTGCCTTATGTTATTTTAAACGTTGGCTCTCCGCGTGATTTAGCAAACGCCACAATCGAGGTAATCTGGTTTAGCAGCAGCTTACGGGAACAGAAATACAGAGTTTAAACACACTGACTGAATCCCTGATGCTGCAGCAACAAATCTCAAATCTGATCTAAATATAGACGGATGCCCACGAGCGAAATAACATCTACCCTGCTTTATTTGCCAGGAGTTGTAGCTGTAGATGCAATCACAACAAATAAACAGGCCACTGCTTACGACGGAGCATAATGACAAATAATGAAAAGCAATTACGAAGAGAAGTGATGATGAAAGCCCCCCTGCCTTGCTGTAATTGTGGAGTGTTTGTGTTATTATGAAATCATCTGTGAACCTGGGTAAGGTCATTGTGTTTCTACAAAACTTACGTTCATAGCAAAGTGTCAAAACGTTGTCACATTACATCAAGTAACTTCGGTGTATTTTTGAGGAAATTTATGACAGACTAAACTGAGCGTGCTTTAAAGTGGAAGGACATTCCCAGAAGGGTTTCAAGGTGATTTTAGAATAAAAGTCTGAAAAGTATACACCCGAGTTGCCTGCGAAACACTTCATAGAGCCGCTTTTCACTGCAATTCCACATACAGGAATGAGATTTACTTATCAATGTAGCAGCTTCTATTCTGAGGGATCACTGCTTTTTGTGGGATGTTTGCTGTGACGAAAAAGTATTAATCTAGTTACACTAGTAGATTATTTCACTTGAAATAATCTCTCAGTGGAACTCATGCTTTTTTGAAAATCAATACTAAGGTATTCAGATTACACTTACTTTTAGAGAACCTGGGTGGGTTATCGTTAACGTCGCTGAGCGTAATGTTGACAATGGTGGTCCCAGCCAGTCCTCCCAGTTGCCCGCCCATGTCCTTGGCCTGGATTAATACCTGGTACTCTTCCTTCACTTCTCTGTCCATATTGGGCAAAGCTGTCTTTATAACACCTGGTGTGAGAGCAAGATTTATGAGAGGAGGAGGTAAAAGAGAAGGCATACAAAGTGGGGGGGAAAAAGAAAAAAGAGGTTGCGGGAAAGAGCGGTTGGGACATAAAAAGAGAAAGAAATTGAGGGTTATACACAAGGCAAGCAGGGAGGCGGTCAATTTACTTCAAAATGCACAATATATGGCCAGCAAAGAAGCTCACTCCTCCGCATGGAGCTGCAGAAGTACGAGGCCGAAAATGGAGGTCACCTTACAAACTGGAAACACTTGACATTCAATACTGAGCACTGGTGAAGCCATATAATGACTCACTGGAGGATCTGAGACCCTGAGATCAGAGAGGGTTTATACTGCAGATTAATAGTGGGGTCAATGGGAGGTTGGCAGGCTAAGGAGCAGCATGCAGCACAGGTTGGACTCAACTTCCTTTTTCCATTATTCCATCAATTACATGGAGATGCTCTTCCATTTGATCCACAGACCTCTGACACGCTGATTGTTTTTGATATTTTTGCCATCGTTCTTTGTGGCACACACACAGATTTGTTCATGTCGCCCCGGGTTTTTATAGTTTAGGTCTTAATTTATATTTTGTTGTAATTTTTTGTTGGTTTAATTCGTTTTTAGAGTGTGTTTAACCTAAGGTAAAGATTTTTTAGTTTTAATTTAGTTTTTATTAGTGATAGAAGTAGTTTTAGTTTTTTCATACTTTGCTTCAATTGTAGAATTCAGAAATCTCAAAGTATCGTATTGTGATTACTAAACATTGATTGGGTGATGAGTACTCAACAGAAGATATCATTTTCAAAAATATATGTAATTATTGTTGGGTGGAATTAAAATCAGTTTCACATCCATTTGAAAGGCTAATAATCAGATCCATAAACACAAAAACAAAGATATTCTATCTGTGATTTCAGTATGTTTTAGTTAGTTTTATTAATACCTAATATAGTGTCAGTTAGATAGTTTTTCCTCTAGCTAACTGGGATTAGGTAGGGAATAAATAACTGTTTTTATTTATTTCAGTTCACAAAATTGTTTCTCCATTTCAGTTTGTGTTATTCCGTTAGTTTTAGTTAACTAAAACAACTTTGCGTCCCTTTGTTCACCTTTTACCTCCCAGCGTTTCTCCCTCCGTTCCTCCTGCGTGTTTGGAGATAGCGGCAGCCCCAGCAGGACAAACATTTGCTTGAACAGTTTCACTCTTTTTCTTCTACCATCAGTTTGAAATATAATCACAGTAGGTGCTCTGCAAAGCTGTGGGATGAGTAGCGCGATCAGCAACAGATTCCACCTTATCTGGCTGTGTGATATGCATGAACCTATTTCCATATGCATTGAAATGCCCCAGATAGCAGAGGAACAGCAACACAGTTCTGCCGGTGCAAAGTTATTTCAGATTTAGAGCAGTCATGCTCCATATACCACCTCCACCCCGAGCCCTTTTCACCTGCTTTTGACACAATTTATCAACAAATAAGTGAGAGAAATAAATTCTGTCAATGCAGCAGAAACAAATGCTTTTGTTTTATTTTTCTTTTAGGGACCATCAGCAGCTCCGTTTGAACCATCAGCTGCAGAACGCTGGCTGCCCACAATCAGAGCATCAGGGATACAGTAATTTCATGGCTTTAACTCTCGTTTTGATGCACTGCAGTGATATAATAGCATTCTGCCATCGCAACTGTACTTGAAAGATGCTGCATATTTATGAAGCTTTGTCTGACAGAGATCTGCAGAGTATTTTACATCTTCAGAATTATTGACACTGCTGGTAAAGATGAGGATAAGAGCATTTTTTATGCAGGATTTCGTTCCAATTCGTTTCTGGGGGTCAACATGGGAGCAGGGGCGGTTCAAGATGGTTTGGTGTCCTGGGCCAACATGCTCCATCCACCGTGAGGCATCATTTAGATCAGACACACATCTATGTATTTTAATATTCTATTTGGAAAAAAATGTGAAAGAAACAAAAACAATGTTATAAACACTCAAAACAAGGCACAAACATACTGTGTGCCATGCAGTTCAAAGTGTGCAAAAATTACATAAAACTAAAGTGCGTTACAAAATTATGTGCAGTTTGTTTGCCTTTTGATCAAGACAAAATGTCTCTGCATAAATGTCAAGAAACATAAAAAAATGATTTAGACAGTTTACACTATTACACCTCAAGAAACACAAATTAAATTGCACCATTCTAGAAAGTTTTTGTTAAATAATTACCTTTCAAACAAAAAATAAGCTACATATTTAACTGCACAATTGTTTGCCAGTGTAGCAGCTTATGCTGCTCTGGGCAGCTGTCCACTTAGCCCATTTTTATTTTTTTTTATTAACAATGTTCTGGTATTCATCCACAAAATGGCCTTCTGCGTCACACATCCTCCACCGAACCCAACAGCTGGATTTGTTTCTCCAGTATTTGTGATGTTTACATTCAGCTTGACATTATTTCTTACGATTAATAATTTAGTTAAGTGCAGAGTGAACTACATACATTACTGCTGCTAAAAGATGCATTCGCTGACATAAGGTTTTGGATTGGTCCAATCTTTTTTTTTTTGCTGTATCTGCATGACAAACTTTAATGTTCCCAGGTAGCTGAGAGTTCTCTATGTTTTGTTTCTGTGTCACTTTATATAGTTTCCCAACAGAACGTTGCATGTTGTGCACATAGTTCCACCCATGCATAGGACCGTACCAGATATTTACTGTACATGCAGATTCTGATGTTAAAGGCTAATCGGCTATTTTAACATCTTCTTGTGAAATCCTAAAATACAGTATTTGTGAACCAAATTATGTGTGCAGATTCAAGACAAGTTCAGTGGGGTAACACTGAATAGATTTTTTTTACCAGACCAGAGACCAGAGACAGCTTCAAAAGCAGGAAGTGGACTACAGTACAAGGCATTCTGGGTAAATTCAACCAAAATAAACATGAGAGTCCAGCACTATCTGGAGAAATGGCTTGTGGTCTTTTTCCAAAAACAAAAGAGAAATCCTACGACCACTAAAATCTGACACTACTTCATTTTGTTTGCAGTTCGTGAAGAAGTAAGTTCATGTATTCTTCAGAAGTTTTTGTGTTGTTTCCTTCAGTGGTTCTTGTTGCAGCGCCACCACAGGCTAGGGTTGCAATTGAACTGAATTCAACATTAAAAGCTTGGCCTAAACTGGATCAAAAGAGCAAAGGTGCCATGTTGCTTTCTACTGTATTTGACTAAAAAAATCATCAACTTTAATCTTGGCACAGAAAATTATGACTTATTAATTATTAAAAGTTTAATTTTTACCCATAAGTGTGTGTTTACTGTGCCTAATCACATATGGATAGATAACTTTGACATGTTTTCTACTGGAATGGCATAAGATACAGTTTAAGAACCCATTTCCCTAATTATCTCTAAATCCTTCTCCTCAGGCTGAAGTAGATGATCTGCTTAACAGCTGAGACATCTAGGGAATTACTGTGCATTTTAAACAAGTCGGAAAAACACAGTAATAAGCTGTGAATGTTGGCATTAGCATGTTAATTTAGCGTTAGCTTTGTTGTAGCTTATGTTGCAATATGGTATGGCTCTAAGCCAATATGACAGATAGCATCTCTATGCTAACTTTGTTTATGTGCAATATTAATAAAAGATGAAAAATCAGGATTTAACTTTTCCGCATTCCTAAAATAATATACAGCTTTTCAGCTGACAAGTGAATGGTTGCAGTTTCAGGCAGTCCACCTAGAAAGAGGCCAGATATTAAAAAGTTTGAAATGTGCAAAGAAAAAATATAGGAGATACTACAAAGTGAGATATTGGTAATAAAATGTGCCAGAAGTCCTTTACAGTTTAAATGATACATTTGTGAGATTGCACGTCTGGATATTTTCCAAAGTGTAAGTGTTCGGCTCTATTCCTGTACCAGAACGACATCCCCCGGGTGCAGACTCATCATGAACACCTTGAACAGTGTCCAGAGTACACATCTGAGACAGTGAGGAAGAAGCTGCAACTTGGCTGCATCGAGTCTGGACCCGTGGGATAGCATGGCAAACCGTCATGCTGTGACATTGTTAGTCTTATTTGCCTTTCCAATAATTTTTTGTTGTTGTAAATGAATCAAAAAGTTTAATTTTTATAGTTTGTCATTGTTTTGATCTCAATTCTTGATACACAAAGCTCAGTTTTTATAAATGCTGATATTTTTAAGCAGTAAATCAATATGATTCATCTGCTTGTGGCCTTTCTTGCATTTGGGTCCAAGTATCAACCTTCCAATCCAGAACAGTTTTCCTCCCTGAAACCCCAATAAAGGCCTCGACCGATTTCTCTAAATGGAGATGTATTGTGCAAAATTCGCACTTTGTACGCTTTTGTACTTCCATTTGGGTTTTACTGATTCCGAAATCAGTCCAAACATTTAAAAAAAAAAATACTGAGACGGTTTTTGGCAATAAGTTAATGATTTTTGGTGTCTGGAAAATGAGCCTTTTCAAAAACCTCCAGAATGTAACATCACAAACCTGCCTGCACCGCCTGTTACCTAGCAACCCCAGCTAAGCTTCAGCACGTTTTGTCAGCTGTTTTTAGCGCTGACAGATTTTATGCTCAATACAATGGCTGCTGGAAAAGACAAGTGTTTTTTTGTTGACCAGAAACCATTTCTTGCATTCTTTTTGGTTCCACTTTGCTTTTCAAAGCTATCCGGTTGCATAATTGCGCATGTGTCTGCAGTCATTTAATATGTGAGTGTAAACGTTGAGTTTGGGGGGCATATTTAGATTTAAAGTGACAAGACGCCGTAAGGCAGCTCATTTTAAAAGGAATTCAAAATAGGCAGAACTGATCAGACTAAAATCTCATTATCTAAGAATGACTGTGTGCAAAAAAATGTAATGATCCTGTTTCGTATAGCCCATAGATCTATCCTACTATCTTCAAAGAAGCCGAATAGGTCACCTTTAACAAATGAGTAGCTGATCTCACTGTGAAAGTTCTTCACAAAAGTCACCTCTAGAATTTAATTATTCAAATTTATGACACATACGAGACGTGGAAAGAAAGCTTCCTAGCTTACCTGTTTTGGGGTCAACAGAGAAGTATGGCTGACCATGAAGGATGCTGTATACAACTCGGGCACTGTTTCCATAGGTTGGGTCATCCGCGTCTGTGGCTGTTACTTGCGTCACGTAGGTCCCTGCGGAAAAGAGCGGAGGGAAAAATACAAATCGACCTTGAATTAATCTGTTTCCACATGAGACCGGCATCCAGATTCATTTGAAGTTCATCAGCCTAACAAAGCATCTCACCTGACACCTAATGAGTGTTGAGTCACTGGTGAGAAAGCTGCAGCTGAAGCTGCTGGAGTGCAATGAGGGACAATATTTAGCCCGTTGTTTGGTTGCATTTGCATTTTTCTAGCTTTACAAAGCAGCCATAAAAATGTGATGGGAAAAAGTTCTGGTTAAAACACTTCAATGAACAATGCTCCCATTAAGAAAACAAAGAGCAGAGTCAGGAACAGTGTTAGGATGGCAGTCTTCCAGTCTCCTAAAGCAACACTAATCACTTAGTAATAAATGTTGGGTTTAACGCAACTGATTTTATATTTTTGTCTGGGGGAAAATAAATAAATTAATAAAGTTATTCCCAAAAATGTTTTCCAAAATTTGCCTCTTTTTCTAGGCACATTGGGTGCTGGGAAAGGTGGGTAGTTACTGGCAATATTTACTTAAACTAGTACTTTCAATACTTGAGTAATAATACTTGTACTAATTTTTGAGTTAAATTTCTGAGTACAGTTTTGAATGACTTCACTGAATGAAGAAAAATGCACCAAACACGACATACACTTACACCTGTTAAACTTTAAATGTATGTTAAAGTGAGACTTGTTTATATGCTATATTTATCATTTTAATGTTATTTTCTATCTGCTGTAGAAAATAACGGAGCTGTAGTTTGATAGTTTCCAGTATTGGAGTTTGTCCCATAATCGTTGGGTTGCCGGTTTGATCCATCGCTCTCTGACTCTTTTGTTGTGTCCTCGGGCAAGATGCTTTATTTTAATTCAGAGAGACAGAACAACAAAAAAAATCAGAAAAAAATGCACTAAATAATAGATAAATAATTGGTTTGCAGGTCAAATAAATACTTGATCCCCTACAACTGAGATCTTGAATAATAATAATAATAATAATAATAATAATACATTTTATTTCAAAGGCGCCTTTCTGGCACTCAAGGACACCGTACAAAGAGCAAAAGTAACAGAAACAATAAAATGTAGCAATTAAAAATAATAAAATAATAAAAGAGCGTTGACACGTTTTCAATAGTTGGTCACCAGAATTTCACACACAAGTTGAGATTTAGACTCCTCTTTACAAAAACACACTAAATCCTTTAGTTTTTCTGAGTCCTTACCTTAAAGCTATGACTTTTCTATAGGATTGGGTTCAGGAGTTTAACTAGGCCACTCCATGGCCATAATGCCAGGTTTGGCCACTTCTTCTGTCTTTGCTGTGGATTTTGCACAGCCCATCTTTACTATTTCCATCCTAATTTTCACAGTTTTTCCAAAATTTCACCTCCACGCTTAACAGTAGAGATGTTGTTTGTTGAGGTTTTATTCTGGATTTCTGGAGCTCAATTTTGATCTCATCTGGCCATGTTGCTTTTTTCCCAATCTTCCAATGACGCAGCGGTCAAAAAAATGCAAGTGGAAATTGGCAAAAAGCTTATCAGCAAGTAGTATTTGCCTTAAGCTCCCAGGGAAAGAGAAAAATTTGAGTCAAGAAGACAATTAAGACGGCATGCCTCCCAATCTCCTAAAATAACAATGGCCGTCTGATTACAATCATGAAGTTTGGTTGATCTGCTTTTTCAATTTGGCAAAAAAACACAGTTATTTTCATTAAGTCAGACCTAAACTGTGCTTAAATTCAACAGATTCTGGTTTTATAGCTCCACAACACAAGCAGATTGCTCAGAATGACTCCCCCTGCCCCACCTGGGCGATGTAAAAATATACTGGATGAAGACAAAAATTGCAGGATGTGTGGGATGCTTTTTATGATCAAGAGGGACTGACCGGAGGGCTGGCACTTAACTTGGTCATTTTCTACGCTGCTTCATGCCTGTAAAGAATTCATTGTATATTAAATAGTTTTTTTTTCAGTCTGTGGTGATGTTAACAGTGGAATTAAAGTATCAGGTGAAGTGAGAGAGAGAGATTAGCGTTCCTGAAAGATGCCTGATTAGAAATGCTGTAGCAGGGCTGTGCTAAACATGTGTGCAGAGCAGATGAGATAACACATTTCCTGCTAATGCAAAGAGAGCAGAGCCTCGGCAGCCGCAGCCTGTTTGAGCTGAAAGTTTGAAAGCCTTCGAGCGCCTCTGACTCCTACACATTCCCATGCAACAAAGGTAACAGCTTTTACATAAGTGTGACGCTATAAACCAGTAAAATGGATTTCAATTTGAAGGAAGAAGGAAAATCAAATGCCTGAATGAGAACACATTGAAAAAACGGTTAAAATTCTTAAACTACCCAACTTCATCAAACACCGTATCACTCCAGATTAATGCAGTGGTCTAAAGAAGGCAATTAATGTAGCAGACTGCACAATGTATGCATGTTTTATATTTAAGCATGAGGCTGGGAGATAAGAATTACATCTATCTAAAGACTGATCCGATTACGAAAAGGAGTTTTTTTGCAGGAAAATTCATGAGTCTGATGTTAAAAAAACACATTAACAACCTAAAGTGGAAGTTTGTATAAAGGCAGTGGAAGAAACAAATTGATTAAGCATAAGACTTCATTTTGCAGTAATTACACTCCCCTGAAATAGTGTTTTTAATCTGCCTCATTCTCTAAATGATTCAGGGATAAACTATTTATTGACAAGGGATTATGGAAAGATTTGTTGCTTGGCTAAATGTTTGTTGCATTTACCAATGTACCAGACACCAAAGCAAATTTCTGCCTAGCAGCTCTTGGTCTCTTTAGGACATTTAGTGAGGCTTTTTTGTTTGTGTGTTTGGTAATAAACACAACAGGCTGGCAATTCATTACCTTCTGAACGCTTCACTACAATTTAATTCAATGACTTTGCAATTTCAAATGATGACTGCATCTCAGTACGGACAACTTTTGGGTTACATTTTCTGCTTTTTATTTATGCTGTCTGTCACCAAAGTGCCTGATTTGTAACAGAGTTGGTCACTATATGTTAAACTTACCTATGGGTGGTATTGTATTTTTGGATTTTTCTGCAGAACATGACTCCAAATTATTCATGGAAAATTCACCAATTTGTAGATTCTTTTTTGAATGAATGAATCAAAAATATTTACACCAGTCGTCTTTAGTGTGCTGAACAAATTCTAGTCATTTTGTCTAGGAATTGTTTGGGGATGTGTGAATGTGTAATCAAGCTGTGATTTTGTGCAAATCACAAAAGTGAACTCTGGATATGGGAACAACAAGCAGGCCAGAGACTGCTCCAAAAGCAGGAAGTGGTCTACAGCGCAAAGCATTCTGGGTAAATACAACCAAAACAAATGTTAGAGTCTAGCGCTAGCGGGAGAAATGATTCGTGGTTTTTTACCTAAGAAAAAAGAAGCTGCTCCATTTTTGTTTACATTTTATGATGAAGAAGGAAGTTGCGTTCAGTGTCTTCAGAGGCTTTTGTGTGGTTTCCTTCAGTGGTTCTTGGTGCAGCGCCACCACAGGCGAGGAGGGGAACAATGTTTTCAAAGGGTTTAGATCATCTGACACAGTACAGTGTGAAAGTGAATCACAGCAGCTGAAAATATAACAGATGTTAAAATTTTGGTCTCAAATCAAATCAGTTCTATTGGACTATCTGGTATTAGGTGAAGCAGTACAGATTATGTTACAGATTAAGGGTTGTTGGCAGGACTTGATTAATTACCAACGTCTAAATAGTAAATAGTAAATCTTGTAACTTTGTGGAATGTAATATTCTATGACTGAATTCAGCTGGATAAAGACATTGTATGATAACCCAGATCAAATCTTTTAGTGCTCTAACTGATCTCTTCACTTCTCTTTCATGGGCATGTTTTATTGACGAACTTGAAAGCCTCCGTCCTACGGTAAACATTACAGAGCTGCCTTTGATTCAGGGAGCCCGCCAAGCCTGCACCATGTTTTCCCTGCTTTCTTCCCATCCTTCCCCCGGGACTGCTGAATTTGAAGTTTTGAGGGCTTCATTGTGATTCACATCAAGAGAAAACCATTCTCCCAGCGAATTACCTTGATCTGCCACCCCTCCCCCCAAGGGAAGTGTAAAGACAAAGCTGTGAAATGTACTAAGGGCACACCAGGAATAAAATAGTTCTCTGAAATGTCAAAATCTGTTAGGTGGAGCAGCGTTACCCCGCTGGTTGCAGACATTCTGCTCTCAAGCTGAACTTGTTTTTTTGTGTTTTTTTTTTACTATTTCTCAAAGAGAAAGAAAAGTTTCCCTTTCAAAATAGAATTTAGATCGGGCCAAAAAGAAATCCAACCCCACCCAAACCTGATCCAACTCAACCAATTAACTTTAGTTCTAGGCCCAAGCCCGAAGTAAATATGACATATGATATTAATTAAGACAACAGCAGATCTTTAGTGTATTGTGGTGCTAAGCCATTCAGTGATTCATAAACTAACAAGAGTATTTTAAAGCCTATTCTCTGAGTTACAGGGACCCAGTGCAGGGAGGTTAGAACATCTTCCTAGTTTTAGTCAGAATGCCAGCAGCAGCTTTCTGGATCTGATCTTGTTTTTTTAGGCAGTGAGGACACTGTGACAGTAATCAATCCGACTAAAGATAAACACATGGATGAGTTTCTCTAGATCTTGCTGCAACGTTAGTCCTTTAAACCTGGAAATGTTCTACAGGTGAGAGAAGACCAACTTTGTAACTGTCTTCATGTGGCTCTGAAGGTTCAGCTCTGAGTCCATCAACACACCCAGATTTCAGACCTGATCAATAATTTCTAGCTGTCATAGCTGAAGCTTCTTATTTTCTTTATTTCCTCAACAGTTTGAACTATCCATTCCTCTATTTACACTATAATATGTAGATTAACACAACTTTACATTATTGTTTGGCTTCCTCTGTGCTGCATAATTATTAAACACCACAGGAGCAGGAGCCTGTGGCCAATTCTGGTCATCAATCTGAACTGTACTGCAAACATTTTAGTACTCTGCATGCTCTCTTACCGACTGGTGACATCTCGGGTACGCTGGCTGTGTAAGGTCCCTCCAGGAATTTTGGTTCATTGTCATTGATATCTTGGACCTTGATGACAAACTCTGATTCCGGCTCCAGAGGGATGTTGGTGTCGATGTCCACAGCCTGAGCCCGCAGGGTATAGTAAGGCTTCTCCTCCCTGTCAAGGCTCCTTAAGGCATGGATGTCCCCCGTAGTTTGGTCAATTGTGAAAATGGAGCCAGCACCGTCCCCCGAGAGGGTGTACTTCACCGAACTGTCCCCCTTATCGAGGTCGGTGTGGAGCTGTGAGACGAAAGAGGGGAGGGGGGAAATAAGAGGTTGAGTGCAAACATTGACACAGATAATGATTCAATGAAAACACCGGGGAAGAGCTGTCAAGGAGAACTATTTCACAATGACAGTCAAGGAAACTGACTGCACATCAAAGAGTTCACTCAGCTCTCTGTGAAGATCTGCATAACACCAAGTCAGGAGAAAAGGGAAATGATCAGTCTCTCAGAACATTCTGCAGATTAACGACGTGAAATCGTTCATAAATAATGAATCATCTCAGTGCAATTATGCTGCCATGACAAGCCTTCAACATCTTAAGACCCATTACAGTTTAAGAAGAACTCAGAACTCTTTTCTTATAATAGACCAATGGGAGTTTAACTTTAGGAGGCAAATATTAAACAGAAAAAACACCAGATTAACACCGGCAATGCTTTAAAAAATGCAGTTTATAATTGATGATTTAGTGAAACTGGAAATATGACATGCTTCGCCGTATTGCTTATAAACATCATTTTAAGCTTTACTTTCCATAAGCAAACACCGATTTGTTCAGTTTTCAGCAGGATACAGGAGCTTGTTTAAAGTCAGTAATTCCTCAATTTAGATTTTTTAGAAAGTGATTATGACATGAGAAAAAAGTGAATAAGTCTGCCAATGAAACCTGGTACTTTTTTAAAACAATATTAAGAAATTGTTTACTTAAAACAATCTTGCCACAAAGTAACTTATAAGTTAGTTTTATCTTATTTCAAGTGTAATAAAAAATGTACACTGGAAACTAAACCAACAATACTTGGTAAAATTTTGCATTTTTGCAGTGTTAACATTCATATATGCCACGTTAATCTAAAATATGAGGCTGCAGATGAGCATGTGCAAATCAGAACAGGAACTTTACCAAGTTCTGCAACGCTCCAGCTTTTGCAAAGTGCAACATATCCAAGCAGAAAGCATATTTGCTAATACAGACGCAGGTCGATGGAAGCAATTTTTCCCCTTCTGACAAACACAAAACACATTTGGCACGAGAAAACCCTATTGACATAGTTATGTTTACTTTATGGCAGAAAACAGCTATGATATTCAAAGCCTTTTAAATATTTACAGGCTGTAATGCAATGTGATTACCTCAGAGGACTATGGATTTTTCTCTCACTTTGTCAGTGAGATGGAGTTTCCACAAGCCTGCCTGAACGGAGATTGTAAAACAGGAGAAAATAAAAGATAAATATTCACAACTCCAAGCTGACTAGCTTAAGTGTTGTCTTGTGGCAACAGGATAAATTTTCCATTAAATTTGGCATCTTAAAAATAAGCATTTTCAGTGAAGCTTGTGTTTGACCAGGCAACAATTTTATGTATTATGTTATATTTGCATCTTGATGTGTTACAAGTACAAATTTTAATGTAACTAAAATTAAATCTGTGTGAGAGACCAAACTCATATCCTTGTAAGTCGGTTTTCCAAAAAATATTTGTAAACTAACATTAACTTGACAGGGGAATTCAAGGTTCAGCTTTTAGCAGGACAACAAACAATGAATAAAATCCAATAAATAAATGGAACTGGAGCATTTATTTTTCTATTTCAGTAAGCAACTGCGAGCTTAATTAGTTAAAAAATTGCTACACAAGAACAATTATTCCCCTAAAAAAGTACAAGCTTAAAACTACTAAAACTGTGACCAATCAAGTTGGGGAGAGGTCAAAGTTTATCTTGAAACCAGGCATCATCAAGAGGATGTTTAGTGAGGGAATAAACATTTGTAAAGTCCAGGTTTGGTCAAATTTCCCACCTCAAAATTGACTGTCAGCCATTTTCAAACCTGAGTCTCATTGGACATACTTTGTATTTTAAGAAGTCATTGGATAAAATACTTTAATTATTTTCTCCCTTTCAGCAGATTTTAACACAGAAGCTAAAACCTCTGCGAGTATATATTAATCGTTTCTTAGTTTTTAAATACACTTTACAGAAGAAGCGTTAGCTGAAATGCATTACTGGCTTCTAAAATACAGCTTCTCATGGTTGATGTTTCAAAAGATTGAATTAAGCTTCTCTGATTGTACTTTTCTTCTGATCTATTGAACCTATAATTTCCCTGACCTCAGCTTTTCTATTTATGCATTCTCCTAATGAGTCGATGGATTCCCGCTACGCCGTTCCTAACTGCCATGGCCGTGACGACAGGAAGAAATATGAGCTGTGGCTGTAGATTTTCTGTAGGTTACAGCGGCTCCAACAGACACAATAAAAAGGCACCAACACACTGGGAGTAATTGGTGATTCAGAGCAAATTGCCAAGTTCACAGAAGCATAGCATGGCATTATAATGCTGTCACCCATTGGTGCATTTCTCATTGCTATTCAAATGATAGACTATTATTCTTAGTACATGACCGATGTTGGGTGATAACGAGACCCCAAAACATTTCTCCCAGGAGGACGAGGACCGTGATGGAGATTAGGTTTTCTCATCTACGGCTAATTTAACTGAGATGTTCTCCTCCTCCACCGCAATACAATTAGAGAGTCACAAAATTACCCAAAAATTAAATCCATAGGCAAAAAATTAATTGGACTAACACTTTAGATTGCTTTTTTTCTTTTTGAAACCCCAAAATACCAATATCTGAGTAATGTCGCTCGTGTACGGAGGAGTGGAGCTACGGGAAAAAACTCATATTATGACTTTAATCTCAGAATTCTGACTTTTTCCTCGGAAAATTAAAGTCAGAATTTCTGAAAGAAAAAAAGTCTGAATTTTGAGGTTGAAATCAGAATTTTGGCAAAAAAACAAAACAAACTATAATAAGTCATCAAATTAAAGCAGACTAAGTTCTTCTCAAAACGCAAAATTCTGATTCAGATTAACTTTTATTTTTAGGTAAATTTACAACATTACAACAAAAAAAGCAAAAATAAAATAATATTTAACAAATCAATAATTTTCCAAAAAGAGAACAGGTGGAAAATATTTTACCATTTACATCAAAACAGTGAAATGCTTGCAAATCTAAAATAAAATGTAAAAATAGTTTTAAAAAAAGGTTTCGGTACCCTACGTATCTTTTACAAAAACTGTTGTAAACATGAGTGAGGTCTTGTTTGTGATTGAATTAAATTCAGTTTCTCACTTTAACTCCTGGAAGTTTTCCTTTAATTTCCTTTTAAGAAATTTATTTTTATTAGTTGGTATTTAATTGAGGCCTGATACTATAACTTTTCTTTTGTGATGTTTTATTTTATTTACTCGTATTTATTATTTATTTTTCATAAATTTATTCTGTTGTGTTGTTTTCGTGCAGCACTTTGGTGCAGTTTTAACCTGTTTTTAAAAGTACTACATAAATACATTAGACGTTTATTTGAATTTGAAATAAAAATTGAAATGCTGCAGCCTTGGTAAAACAAATAAATGTAAAGAAAGAAAACATTTTATGCCAAAAAAAACAAAGCAAAAATATTTATTTATTTACAGATTAATATGTTATTTTTAAGCATTTTCTTTCTTGGCTCCATATTTTTTTCCACATTTCCTCACTAATTTAGTCTTGCTGAGGGGAAGATTCTGCCTGAACCTGTTGACAGCTGATGAGTGACAGGAAGCAGGTGTGATAACTAGTGAAGGGAACAGAAAGCATCAAAGAAGAATGGAAGCAGCGATCATACAATCTCAAGAGCTCCATGTGTTTGGAATAGAAAAATGTGAAGATTTTGGACTTTGGTTGAGTTGCATGATGAATTAAAACCAAAAAAACAAAAACTGCAGAGTGACTCCAGAAAGGTAGGAGCTGATTTTCCTCTGCTGGCCCTGGCTTTCCTTTTCTGTCCCCTTTGCTCTGTTTGGTACAAAAGCTGCCTATTGTGCTCATTATTCCTGAGTTGGCTTTCATTATGCTCTTGCTTCTGTTAGTCCTGCTTTCTTTTGTGCCAGCTTGCATTGACTGGGCCTTAATAGATTATTTATATGCATTTCTGTTCCTACAAGCATTGGCGTTTGTTGTGGAATTTGTCTCCTTGAGTTATGCGGATATGTTTTTGTTGGGATGTCATGATGACAAATTGGTTAAACGCTCTGAGCTGCAATGATTTAAAAATTATAAGACGCTGTGTGTTTTTCCCTTAAATGTAAGTGTGACTTAGTAATTATTAATCGTCTCTGATCCGCCAGGCGTTTTAGATTCATGTGTTGGCAATAGATGTGTTTTTGTGATTTCTCTGACACTAGCGAAAGGATTTGACTTGAGTGGTAAATATTTAATGGGAAGTGGTAGACATTTTGCTCATAATAAGATGGATTATTTTCTGCATTGATGAATTTTAAATGTCTTCCATGCAATGCGTATTTAGATTTTTCTAAGTCTTTAGAAATGTTATTTTTTTAACTTGTTAAATTTATTTAATCTCACACTTGTTCTTTGCAGCTCTTGGATCTCTAATTAAGATGTATTATCACAAATTATAAGTTGAGTTGCAAAGTTTATAAGCCAATATATTTGTCTAAAATAGTCTTCTGGGTCTGGAAACGCTAATTTGTGCAACAAAACACTGTTAAAAAAAATTATCAGGTTCTAAAATTACTGTAATCTAACTTCAAGTTTGAAAAGCTAAACTACCATAGAAACATTGGTGAAAATTTAACAGGACAACACAGAATGACTTATGAATGACAATTTGATTTAATCATCTTTTAACTTTTTTGGTCTCTTTGGCCTTGTGGTGATATTTTGATCAACATTTCTTCTTTTAGGTTAGAAAACATCACTTTCTCTGGACTTTTCTGTCTTTTCCATCCGTTCTGCTGTTGATCTGCTGCTGTGTTTGAGATGGTCATCTTGTTGATGACCAGGTTTGGGCAAAGCTTCAGGTTATTTTCGACTCAGGCGTACTTCTGTATACAGAGTTTGTATTCAATGACTGCAAGTTGTCCAGATCCTTGGTTGTGAAGCCAGCTCTTCACCACTGTGCCTGACAGTTTCTGCTGTAATTCTGTGTTTTATGCTGTCAGCATTATGTTGTACATTATGGGGAAAATCTCTGCTTGGTTTTCATGTCCAAACGACACCAACTAAAGCTTTCTCCTTCAGCCCTTCCAAATAAGCTACTTGTTTTGTCCGTTTTCTATTTTCCCTGTCATGAGCTTTAACGTTTAACATGTTAAGGGTGCAGTTACACCAACCCAGTTTGGTTCGCTTTAATTAAACTCTAGTTTATTTGCCTGTTTGTTCGGAGAGGTGTGAATGCATAAGCCACCTGTGAACCTCGGCTCAGTTGAAGTGAACTCTGGTGCGGTTTGAATGCTTATGTGAACACCAAGCAGACCTGAGACCGCTCCCAAAACAGGAAGTGAACAATAATGCAGGGCATTCTGGGAAAATGCATCCAAAACAAATGTGTGAGTTTGGCACAAGCGGGTGAAACGGCTCGTGCTGACAAAAGCAAAATACAACGGATTAAAATCTGGCTACACATCATTCTTGTTTACGTCTCGTAAAGAAGAAAATTGTTTCATTCAGTGTTTCTGTTTTTATCCTCATCACAAGCAAACCACATCAGATGAAAATGTTGCTAATGTTGCAAATTTGGTTCCCAATCAAAGTGAGTCTACCAGGCTATCTGGTGTGTAAACGCTCGTAGAGTGTAAGATGGAATGACTGGCTGTATTAGTTTGAATGTTTAATGGAAAGTCCAATTATATATTAAACGCTTAAACATTCCCTTATATATAACTTTAGTGAATCAAAATATTCCAAATAAACCTTTCTGTCTCTATGGTGGTTTATCTTGGGAGGTGTGTTGGTACTACTGATGTCCTTTGATGAGCTTTTAACCCTTCCCAGATTGTTGGATCTTAACAGTTGCTTCTCTACGCTCGTTATTTTTGATGTCTTTCCATTTTGACATTGTGCAAACACACTTGAATGCTTCAAAGCAGCAAATTATTGAAACCTACTATATAAAAGACACATTTGATGATTTGTTAATGCAGTATGGCATCCTGATGTTACTTTTGCACTTCAAGCCAATAAAAACAGTAAAAGTGTACATAGTTTCACACATGGCTCCTTTTTCTTGTTACATTATTAATGACTGTTGAAACTGGTCTGGTAAATATCTGATCACTTTTGTATGAAACCCCTCAAACTCCACAAGAGTTTTTTTTTGTTTGTTTGTTTTTACTTTCATGGTAAACAATCAAGTTTGTATTGAATTCATGATTTTATTGTTCTGCTGAAAACTTTAGGTCTACATTTTTTTTCGTTCTTTGGGGGAACAGAAGCTTCCAGAACAGTTTTTAATCAATAGTGAGAGGTTTCTGCTGGGAAAAACCGCCTTGTGTTCAACAGTTGTTCCTTTATCATCCATCCCTTTTTTTCTCCCTCTCTGTTGTAATCCCGTAATCTTTCGCAGCATCAATTGCTCTAGATTATCTCATGAGTTTGGCGCTCCCATTAGACAGATGAAACGGCGGCACCAGAGACAAACATTTTCCTTCTACAACAAAGCGGCCCTCGTCTCTCTGCGGTTTTAGTTGTGACCTACTGCAGAGATGATGGCGGCAGATGAACTGTTGCAACAATGTTGTCTTAATGGGATCTATTTCTTTTCATGACGCCGACGGGCGGCAGACACAGAAAACAGCTGTGTTTAAAGCAGCCCAAATCAGGCCGCCTGGAGCCAAACCGCTGCTGTGAAAACACAAAGCTGGTTTTCATTAGACCTGTTTGATGACATGCTTTCTAATTGTGATTGCAGCGTGTTACAAGATCCCCAATCTCGCTGTCACCTATTCCTGGTGGACCTAATAATGGCAGCTTTACAGTGAGATGTGTGCTGCTGGTGCTTTGTGAGGCTGAATCAACTTGTTTTTGACACACTAAGAAAATGAGCTGTGTAAGCGACACGGCAGAATATGTTGCAGAGCAGTTGTTTTGGATTGCATAAGGTTGTCAAGGAGTTTGTGATGATTGCCCTCATATATACATATATATAGTACAGCATGCAAAGGCAGCTCAGGGTTGATTGAGAAATGCCTCATCATTAAAACAAACCTGCCTCATGGTGTCTACATCTGCCAAAACATCTCAAGTATTTCACTGAAAAAACACAAAATCCTAAGTATTTTATTTATCCAGTTTCTACTGCAAATATCTTATTTCAAATTTGCTAACGTAGAAGTGACTTTTCTACAAGATGTAGGAATTTGTTTTAAGTCAATAATTCCTTAAAATTAGAAAGTACTAGCTTCGCTTGCAGATCGTTTCACTTATTGCAGGACATGTTTCCCATGTTAAGTGAAATAATCTGCCATCTTTATTAATATTAAAAGATTATTGATTTAAAACAAGCTCCTAGATGTTGCTGGAAACTTACCCGTAAGCTAGTTTTTCCTCATTTCAAGTGTACTAAGATATTTGGTAGAAACTAGTCCAAAAATACTTAATTTTGTTTTTGCAGTTTAGACCTGAAGAGAACCTTTCTTGACACTTTATCACCTTGCTCTATAGGTCTCATTAATGACCAGTAGCATGTAAGAGTTAAAACTGATGATGAGCAGCAGCTTGAGATGTTTTTCCAATAAATGAAAGGTAAATCAGAGGATGTGTTTTGGTACATTACTAACAGGTTGAAAGTTTGAAAACAATCATTGTCACAATGACTGTTTAAGCCTGAATAAGCAAATACGAAGTAATGAGAGGAGAAATAAAATCCACATTCCCCCTCTGTCGTGTTAATCTCTATCCAAGAAGAAAGAGCAGGCAACAATACACAGGTAAGCAGAGGTTGTAACACTTAGCAACAGAGAAGTCTGTTTGGATGTGAAGAGCCAGGAGTGGTGAGATTGTGATGTGATACGCTTCACTGACAGACTGCCCAACTCATAAGTTCATAATCATAATTTTCAGCCATCGTTATGTCCAGATTTACAGTGACTGTCTTTCGCTGGTGCAGAATTACGCTGCATGTCTCAAATCGATGACGTGAAAACGGGATAAAATGTCACATGACTGTTCAGACTGCAGATGCATTGACAACAATTAGATATGCATCTGAATTAGAACCACATAACAATTTGGAAAAGCTGTATATTGATTCAGCATCAGAAAAAAAAGATCTGGTTGATCTGGTTGCTTATTTTTTTGCTGCTGCTTTTAACGAAGCCTTCTGGAAAAAAGTTAAAAATGAAATATTTATTCATAATGACAAGAATGTTTGACAGAGTAAAGATGCAAAGATGCATCATGCGAGGAGACTATTTCACTCTGAGCGTTATCATGGCACAAAAATGGTAAAACGATAAGGACTGATTTACTCCAGATTCCTTCAACTTGACCTTCAGTCAAGGTCAAAATCAAAATAGTTGAAACTTTTGATACTGTTCAGGACCACTCAGTCTTTACTGATACTTTCCTGACTAAAATCATCATTATTATTGCTAATACTTAAGGTATTTAAGACTAAATACCTAAATTTTTGCCTTTTAACTTTCACTTTTTAACTCCATCTTATCCTTGATTCTGATAAACACTCTTCAATCGTCAGTGATTTCATTGTCACACATCTATGCCTCGTCTTTGGAAAAAGAAAAAAAAAATTCTGTTAATCAAGAGCACATAACAGATATCTGTTAATTTGACTTTGCATTAACAGATGTGGCTGTTACTGAATAAATTATCATTTCTGATTAAGGAGAAGTTGATTTTGGAAGAAGAAGAAGATGATTTGATTTTTCTCCTTGATTGGCAGGAGAAGAAAAGCGGCCTCTTTAATTTATTTGCATTAAAAAGAAATGTTCAGGTATTTCAATACAAGCACCCAAGAGATGTGCATTGATTCAGAACAGCACATTGAGGGAAGAAATAGAAATGCAAATGCAAAATGAAACGGACAGACACATTGGCCCATTAATTACAAGAGAACACAGTCTGTTATTAATTAAAATTTCCATTATGCCAACAATGGTAATCAGTTAAATAAAAAAATATTCATTAATAAAAAGGCACTCAATTGTTAAAAGCATAAAGAACCAAATAGTCCAGGGGCAAAATCATAGCCTTTGTAATCAAATATGAAAAGAACAAAAGAGCACAAGTTATTGTAATAACAAAGGGAGGCAGAAAAAATATTTAAACTGGAGGTTGAAATTATATCACTAACTAAAAGAACAGCCTATTGGTCAGAATGCAAAAGGATGGTAATTGTGATAAGTTGAAATGAAGCATTGGAGAATGGCTGAATGAGAACTGGCTGACAGAATGACAAGAATGACCTTCCTATTTTTTATTTATTTTTCTCTCAGCATAATTAGTGAGACGCTCTGAGCGGGGTATCTGTTGACACGGCAGCTAAAAAAAGAAGCAGATTGTGTGTGAAGCTGTAATAAGACTCCAGTTACGATCCGACCTCACGACAACCACGGAAGAAGCTTTTCTTTTTGGGGTTTTTTCTCCATCTTGATTATTAAGGTACATGTAGCCACAGAGGAATATTCAATATTTATGTACAAGCTCTTCAGCTGCTGCAAGTCAAAGAGATTTTTCAATGATCATGGAGCGCAGCAAATAATTACATCACTGAATTAGCTCATAAGGCAGCAAACATCAGTGTGGGCAGTGGGCAGCTCCTCACCATGAAAGCTACTGAAGTTGCTTATGATAAATTTGCATAAAGACCATCTGCATTTATAAAAGAAACTTCCTTCTGTCAACTCATTTTTTTTGTGTGTTTGTTTTTGTTGTTTTTTTTTAATTTGCTACAAAATCTACTTGTGCACACTTACAGCTCAAGGTAGCTGTTGTGAGTAACCAGTAAACCTACCAGTCATGTTTTTTGGACTGTGGGAGGAAGCTGGAGAACCTGGAGAGAACCCGCCCATGAACGGGGAGAACATGCAAACTGCAAGCTGGGATTCAGTACCACACTGCAAAAAACACAAAATCTTACCAACTATTTTTGGTTGTTTCTTCTGCAAATATCCTAGCACACTTAAAGTAAGACAAAACTAACTGACACTATATGAGCTTGTTTTTAATTCTGCTTATTTCACTTACAACAAGATGCTTTTTCCATGCGTGTGAAAATATCAGTAGAACCAAAACCTTTTCATCAACATTATGGAAATGATTACTTAAAACAATCTCCTATCTTGCTGAAAAGTTACTTTTAAGTCTCATTTCAAGTGTACTAAGATGCATACACTAGAAACTAGACCAAAAAAAATATTTAAGATTTTATATTTTTACAGCGCAGAACCTTCTTGGTGCAAAATAACAGCGTTGCCTGGAGCAAACCTTTAATGAATTAAAGTGTTTGTTTTTTTGTTTCATACAATGAAAAGGTGTAAAAAGAGAGAAATTAATCTTGGTTTTCACATTTATTCATCCAGCATCGAATGTGTTTGTTTAGGTTGGAGACGGCTGGTTCGAGGGCTTAATGCCAAAACAAATCCTATTCTGTTCACGTTCTGCAACGACTCATTGTATAATGACGAGGACAAAGACACGAGTAACACATTGACAGTAACAAGTCATGACCTGGTAACTTCAACGTTGTCCTCTTTGTGAATTAGGTCGTCTTGTTCTACCTGGAAGAGTTGAGGCGATGCGGACTGGCAGCTACAGCATCAGCAGTGTTGGCAGCGTTGCCAAGCCCATTAGTTCTTACATTAATAAACACGCAAATTTAGAAAAAGAGGCATTGACTACAGGTAGAAACTGTTGATATGGAAGCCTATGTTGGTGTTAAATGCTCTGAAAGTTGGAGCAGCAGGTTTTGACTACTGAAGAGTGTGCTGCTGTTCCTGGGTACTGTTGCTTTGCAGCAAACGGTCCCTCACTGGCTGGGCAGTAAAGCTGCATATTGATTTGAGTTATTCCAGCGGAGAATGTAACCAACCTCTGTAGAAAAGGCTGTAATTGGATTTCTGCGGCCAGGATTATGTGGAGCTCCCCAAGAATGCACATCAAAGCTGCAACTCTTTGTTGATGGGTGAGAAATCCAGCAGCAGCAGGTAAACGTTAAAAAAATAAAATAAAATAAAAAAATCTGCAAGCACCTTGATGAGAGCTGCTCTTGTCTTTAAATGAAATTACAGCTCTGAGTGCAATAGGATAGGTAGCTTGCATACTACCGTTAATATAGTTTAATAATAATTTATACTTTATATCTAACAATGAGGTTCTTAAAGGGAAGGCGATGAAGGATGAAAAAGGTCATATTAGAGAAAACTGAACAGCTTATTGTGTTGCCTTTAAGACATTTCTCTAAATTAAATACACGGGTTTAAAATCTAAAAATGTATTTAAAATGATTAAAAGTTATTTACATGAACAGTTCATTCTTTATGTAAGTTTTAGAAAAATATTATTGGTAAATTCTATGTCTGGTTCCGGTTTTGGCTAGAAAACAGTTTGACATTCACGGAGAGGCAGTGTGGAAATGTGATCAGCGGCTATCCACGCTGAACAATCAGGCAGGAATGCAGCAAGTTGCATTATTTGACAGTTTATACTGAGAACTAAGTGATTATTTTGTGCAAATGTTATTTTAGTGAGCTTTATGCACTTTGTAAATGTTTCACCACATGTTCATGAGGACAATTAAGCAAGCTGCAACTAATCTCCAGGGTCTCCATTGGTGGTTTAACTTGGTGTCGCCAACATACTTGTTAAAAACACCACAGTGATAATTAATAAGTCTAACATCTTTACAAATTTTTCTTTACTCATCATAATAATGAAACTAGCTGTGGCTACAGTGCAGCTTATCACCGTCAGGGTGTGAATGACTAAATGTAAAAAGCTTGGGAGGGGAGTCCTCGGACTTGATGAAGCTCTATTCAAGTGCAGGTCATTGACGATGTAAAAAACACTCCGCATTTTAAAAATGGAGTTCAAGTAGCCAAAGATGGAGGAAGAAGTTCAACTTGTCCATACTGCAAAAACTCAAAATTTTACCAAGTATTTAGATTCCTTGTGTGCTTCAAATCAGACAAAACTAACTTAAAAATAAACTTTTAGCAAAATATAAGAGCTTGTTTTAAGTAAATAATACCATACTTTTCATAAAATCTGGTACCACTGGAATATATTTTTTCCATAATCTGCCAGTGGAACTAGTGCTTTTTAAAAATTATTAAGGAATTATCAACTTAAAATAAGCTTATAGGTCGTGTAGAACATGTAGTTATTTGTTTTTGTTTTAGTATAATCAAATTAAGATATTTGAACTAGAAACTAGACATAAATACGTAGATTTTTATTTTAATTTTATGTTTTTTGGCATGTAAAGATGGTTTGGACAAATTGGGGAAAAACTGTACCAAAGAAAAGTTTTGGGTGTCTAAATTTGAAGCAGGTTGTGTGTTGCATGTAGTTGTTGATCCAGTCACTGAGTGGCAGTCCTCGTGTTTCAAAGCTTCTTCATCTAGACCACAGCTGACTGATGGTTTAACAGCAAAATAATCCACAACTGTATAACTTTTGGTAGATCCATGTTGTATCAGAAACCTGACATCTTTAGTTTGTCTTTTTTTATTTAAAGGTGTAAAACAGTTTTTCCCTCAACTACATCATCAGTGCTCCCTGCACAGTAGTAAGATCACACGGTGACAGTGTCTCGACTTGCAAGCTTCTTCATGTTCACATACTGTCACAGCAGTTCCATATCTTACCACATCATGCCTGCCTGTCGGGCAGCGACCATTTGAGGGTTGTCACTGTACTGGTGAGCAGGTGATAGGGAAGAAAACAATGTCAAATCTTGCAGGCTTTTTATAGGTGATCAATTTTTGGCTTGAGTCTTTTTCTTTTTTTTTTCTTCTATTGGTGACAGCTCGGCGCTCACTATCTGGTTTGTGTCATACCCCAGTTGGGTAATAAGGACGGAGAGAGAATCTCACTGGGATTTGTATTGGCAGGTATGCAACCATAGAATCAGTGTGCGTAGGCGTGTGTGTGTCAGGTGTGTTACTGCAAGCCTTGCATGTATGACAAGTGAAGTTAATGAGTTTTATTCTCTGGTGATACTGTTTAAATGGCCATTCATCAAAAAACCAATTGGATAACTTGCTCTTTTTGAAAACAGCTGAAGTGGTTGAGGATATTATAGCCATTTAGATTGGCATTTTGCAAAACTGAGCAAAAGCACAGAGCAGAAAGCCTCCGAACACAACATTTCACATCGTATGGATGGCTTTTCCTCAGTCTGAGGTACAAATACAGATTTTTGATCTCATAAAGGTCAGAATTAACGCAATGGCCACCGTTCCTCATAGTACAGCTGATTAAACAATGTAGTAACATTAATACAAAACACTGACACTTTTTTCTACCCAAAATCTCCTTTCCTGAATGTCATCCTACAAATGGAAAATGTTGACCATGGTAGAAAGTGATACTTATTGGGGCATTAGCAGGCCATTTGGAAATATGATTCAGGCAATTCAACAGAAAACTCCATTACCCATCAGGACAAAATATAGGAATTGTATTACTTTGGCAGGACAGATGAATGACATCATTAGCTTTTATTTCATCTGTTCTTTCTGGCGACATTCATCATCAACATACATTTCCACTCTGAATGCTCTCGACTTCTTAATAATTTCTAACGAGCTGCGGAGGCGCAGCGATGCCTCGACCTTATGCATAAGTTCTGCAGCGGAGCAATCATTTTAAATCACTCTGCATATCGTAGGAAATTACAGGTGATACATACAAAGCTAATGTCCCGGAATCATTTTTCAATCTCTTTATCTTGGTCTATTAAAAACGGCAAAGATGACCCTAATTTATAGCTATAACCTGCGTTATGGAAATCTGTAGATGAACAACATCTCAGTCATGCAGATACGAAATGGCTCAAAGACACGAAACAGAACCTGAGCTCATCAGTCTAATGATTGTTTATACTCTAGGTAATGGCAATAGACACAGCCGGCCCAAGGTATTGTGAGTTGAGCGGCTGCTTAGGCCCACAAACGCACAAAGCTAGAATGATTTAAAAAAAATATGTATATATTTAAAATAATATTGAATAATATAAACTAAATGCTATTGAACATGGGAGAAACAATTTCTATTATCTTTATAGTTGTTACACAAATAACAGGTTAATCTCTTCCTGCTGTTTGGGGAAAATGTGAAATATGACTCTAGTCTTAACTTTAGCGTTTAGCAGCTGATGTTGCTTTCAAATAGTCGAAAAAATATTTCACACTTAAATACCAAAGCACTGGTATGACGTAAGCTAATTCCAAATGATGCTAATGATAGTAAATACTGTATGTTAGACCCATAAAGCTGTTTTGGATTGGTAAAGCATCTGGTGTTTACATGTCTGGAAGGGCAGAAAGGCTTGGACCAGCACTGGTAATAGAGGTCTTGTCTTTAACAGTTAACTTTATCATTTACGTTTTATCATAACCTCTCTGGAGGATGATGCTTATTATGGTGTTAACTGCTGCAGCATTTGTTTGTTGAGTTAAATTCAGAAAAAACTCCACTGATATATATGTATATATACACTTTACTTTATTAGCTACACTTTGCTAGTATTAGTTTGGACCATTTGTCCCTGAAAACTACCTTGTTTGTGGCACACAACGGTGCCAGAAGGTGGGAACGCTGTGGTCATAAAGGGAAAGACTTGGTCAGCAGGCTGCAATATTTAAATGGCTTTAATGGGTACTATATTTAGGAAATCTCAAATATCTTCCAGCCAGAAGTGAGTTGCGGGGAAAATGTCCTCAGACAGATGTCAAACATCTAGACGCATCTTTCTACAGTATGCCAAACATACCTCAGTGTCCGCATTGAAAAATAAAAACTGTAGTCGGCATTGGTGATTACAGAACAGAAGTTTGGCATTTAGTACGGCTTATATTGTTGCTTTGCGAGTTGTGCAGTGATTGTATATGGGGCAAACGGGAACTTTCAATTGATCTTTTAGATTTTATTATATAAAGTGAGTTAATGGTTTTGCTGTTAAACCATTAACTCACTGGCTCAGGGAGTACAGACAGAAACTAGCTTAACCCTCCTGTTATGTTGTGGGTCAAATTGAGCCATTTTAAAGTTTAAAAATGTTTTAAAAATAGTTGAAAGTATTTTTTTTTTTTTTTTTGCAAACGATTTTTCTATGTGTCTTAACAGGTGCATTCTACATATAAATTGAAAAATAAGCGTTACCTGAAGATTCCTGTGCGGTCTTTTTTATATTACCCAATTATCTTGTTTTTCTTTCTGTGTTGGACATTCTTTAACTATGCTGCATATAAATAGACAAGATTATATAAGATTATTGTTTAGCACGGTGGCTCAGTTGTGCACGTTACAGCCCCACTTAGCTGTAGGTCACTGAATAAACATCTTCATAGCACGGAGCAAACCAATTAAGTTATGAAGCCTGTGATTTTGAATTCCAAGTTAATTAGCTGCTGGTTTGCCTCTCAGCCAGTCCTGCTGAATTATTGTAGAGCGGTGGCTGCCCTAATCATCCCAGCACATGAACAGGTTTGTTGTTTTTATGTTGACTTGCTCAAACATGGAGGACTTCCGACGCGATTAAAAAGAACCAAATTTAACCGTGTGGAACTTACCGTCTCGCTTAGGCCTATAAATTTCATACGGCTGGTTGATGAAATCTTTCTTTGTTGGTCCCGGTATGTAAGTCTTGTTGAAAAGGCTTTTATGTCCCTCTTATGGGTCGTCACAGAAAGATTAAATTGCAGGCTCCACATCGGTCATAAATCTGAGACAGGTGTGGAATGGGACCAAAAGGAAGAGCCATCAATAAAAATAAGGATGGCCATTTGTTGTCAGGCAGGAGGCGAGGGAATAAGCAGGTTGTCAGAGAAATGGTGCTGGCCTTTATGTTTAAAGAAAAAAACAACTTCATATTGACTTGTATGTAAATAAGTGACCTTTTGTCTTCAAGTGAAAAATGGGGCATTCAAGCAAACAGATGTGTGCTGTTTTTCTGAGAAAAAAGCATAATTTCTTTCTTTCTACACTTGGTTACACACTCTGAATTTATTGGATTGCTACAAACTATTCAGAGAACTGTTTGATAATTTTTTTAGTCAGTTTTTTAACTTGGTTTTGAAACACTTCTAGTAATAAAGAAAAAAATCTAACTTAATGAAAAAACATTACTTATTATTCAAACTTACTGCTTAACATTGCATCCGGAATTAGCATTTCAGCTAACAACAAAGACCGAGGTTGCTGCTCCACATATAGCAACCCCTCGAATCCCACATGTATCCTTAAGTACCACTAATGGCAATTTTAATGTATAAGAGAACTGGTGGTGTGCTACATCTGAGCACAAAGGGAGTGAGCTGTGTAGTAGACACAGCTGTCTTAGCTTTAGCTTTAGCATCCGGGATGACTAAGATGCAGTTTGGCATATTTTTTAACGACTTGATCATTTCTTAGGTCAGTTTCTTTACTGATTTCTTTGATGGGTTGTTAGTAGAAGTTTTCAAACTAACTTTATGGGAAAAAAACTGAACTTAGCATTGCTTAAAGTTACCCTTTAACATCACATTCGGAATTAGCATTTCCATTAACAACAAAGGCAATTTTGGTTGCTACACAGGGGACTTGACAACGTCTACAAGTCCCCTGTGTAGCTTACATCAAAACTAAGAGTGGCTACTGTCTTAGCTTTAGCTGGACTAACTGAGACACAGTTTGGTGTTTTTTAAAGAACTTTGACATAATATAGAGATTAGTGAGAAGAGGAAGGGCTGATGGACTGTTTGTTCTCACGAACTATGCAGTTTGTATGAGCGCTTGTTCTCATATTTTAGATGGTAACACAAAGAAAGTTGAGGTGTAACTAGATTCAAAGAACCTTTAGTCCAAGTTGTGGAGGTGTATGTTTATATTTAGGCTTGTGACTCTGTGGATAAGAGAAAATCCATAATTTATGCAAATTTATTCACATTTAAGCAGCCGTTGTAGTTGTCACACGCTAAAAGAAGAACTTGCCAAACATTAGTTAAACTTCCCTGCAGTTGAATGGATGTAAACTTTTCACCAGGACTGTAAAAAAACTAATTTGATGAAAATAAATGAACATGTATTCAGAGTATAGCATAATAACATAGGTACTAATCACCACTGGGTATGAAATGAAACAATGTCAAGCTTCAAAAATGTTTGGGAACAAAATGAATGTCTTAACGGGATAATGAATATATTCCCCCTGTGGTGTCACCATAGGAAAAAAAAGGGCAAGCAGCTGCTACAAAACCTTCTCAGATGTTTCTATGTTTGGAGCTTCATGCTTTTTTGTCACACCTTGAAATGATTGCAGCAACACTGAGCTGCATATATCCTCCATCTGTAAAAACCTGTCTTCCAGAGAGACCTCAACCTGCATTTACATGTCATTCTCACACCTTTACCGCCATGTGATCTTATTTCATGTTTACTGAACAAGGCACCTGATTGAACAGAATCCCAGTTCCTGTTCTCTCACTGCAGTAATTTTCAGTCAACGCCTAATAAAGCAAAACGGAAAAGATTTGACAAATTTCTTAAAACCTTGAGGTTTGTACAAATTGCATGGTTATTTGTAATGCATGTCTGTACATGCGCACGCACACACACATTCAGTGTGTGCTTTTTTCACTGTATCCATTGGACTTTGCATAATTATGTATGCACGCTTGTCTGCATGCATATGGGAATAGAATATAATATACTTTTTTGTCCCCTGAGGAAATCTGTCATGGACTCACAGGTGTGTAGAGCATAGTAGCATCTGTCCAAAAGGAAAAAAAAAGACACGTAAAATACATTTAAAAAAGATTTAGACAACATAGAGTAACTTCAGCAATTCTGTTTAAAATTGACTCTGTAACCACATACTTACGACTGTAAGACCATTGTAGATGGGGGTGGGAAAAGGAAATTTTTTAGAAAAGCAAGAAAATTTCTAAGTTTGAAAGGTTGAAAAATTGTTTAAAAAAAGTGAAATTTTGAGATAAATCTCCAAAATTTTCTAGAAAAAACATGCAAATCAAAAATCAGAAGAATGTACCTTGATTTCTGAGTTCTGGTAAATTTTCTAATTTTGGACTCAAACATTTCTGCATTATTCTTTATTATTTCCCAGTCTTCTCCAGCAATTTTTTGATTTGGAGCTACAAAATTTGCTTGTTTTTATTTTTTTTTTAGAACCATTAAATTTTTTTATCCTCTACCTACGATGTTTGAACATACTTTCCAAATTTTTTTTAGGTAATCAAAGCAAAGAGATTTTCGTATCCTATTCGAAATTCCAGCCTTTTCTTGTCTCTGGGATCTGATTCATCTCAATTACTGTAACAGATGTAATAAAACAGCTTTGGTTCACTCTTGTATTAAAGTTGATGAAGTAGTAAAGAACATTTTTAAAACCACTTCCTGAACTCACGGTGAAGTTTACCAGCAAAAAAACCTTGCCCCATATTTTTCAGGCTGCATACTCTTGCAGCTAATCAGTGCCCAGTTCAGTGAAGGTCTCAGCATATTTTAGTTGCCACATTTACCCCTTTTAAGCCCTGTGGACTCTGCTTGTCAAAGTTTTTCCGCTCCTCATTATTCCTGTCCTCGGATGTGCGACATTTTTACAGTGCAGAATTCCCCATTAAACTGCCCTCATTTGGATTTCTTATTTTTTGGGACCGTTTGTCCATGTTAGGGCTAAACAGTCATCACTAAAAGTCTCTGTTGCTAAAGTCCTGCTCTGATAAGTGTGGTAGTTTTTGAACCAAACCCATAAGTCTATCCTCAGCAATGGTTTGTCAATGATTTTAATTAAAATAGAAACTGAGAAGAGAGTGGCATGTGGTCAAGATGAGATTTCTGAGTTCTCACACCCCACCTTCAGGTAGACCAAACGAAGCATCAAACAAAACAATTTTACGTCTGAAAGGCTGCAATTAGAAACCCTTTCAACAAAATATACCTTCGAGCAAAAATGCCTAGAGGGCCAGAGCTGATGAAACAGCCCTTTCTTTGATTTTCAAGAGTTTTAGTTCACATCAGCACTGGGATAATGAAAAAAAAAAAGAATATTAAACGAGGAATAAATTACTTCCAAATAGCTGCGCTGAGTACTTAAAGTTTTGTCTCCTGGAACAATTTATTGAAAGTCTTGCCACAGATGTATGCACAGCCAAGCCAACTTGATTTGCCAGCAGTGGTTGTATCCATCCATCTGTTTTCTGTTCCCAAGAAATCTGTCCCAGGAGGCAGCTGGAGAATATCCCAGCAGTCAAAGTGTGGAGATGTGGAAAACACCCAGGAAAACAGATTCTACACCAGGGCTCCAATTGAGACGAGCTAAAAAACCAGAACTACTAGTGGTGCACTTGATTTATTGTTTCAGATGTTACAAGAATCAGGGCAAGTTGAAAGGTGCTGGTATTTGGGTGTAAAAACACTTTTGGACTTCTTGAACATCAAAATGTGATTATATGCTGACCCAGGTATGGGTCAGCTCCCAATATTAAGGCAGAAAACAATAGAAATATCATTTTGTCCCACAGTGGCGACTCTGATACAGATATTAATACCATCCATATTTATTCTTGACCTTATTTTCAAACTGCATGCTTCTATTTTACTTTTATCCTTTTTGCACCTGAATTTTCCCCAGATCTATACAGTCTATTTTCTATGTGCTCTGAGTGACAACATGCTTTATTTATTTTACATTATATTGATAATTCCTAATTGCGCGTTCTGAACCATTTGAAAGCTTTGTGGCATTTTATTTTTTATGTTTGAACAAGGTAGTCAACCTGTTGTTTTTGTCTGTTTTCTTTATTATTTATCTTAAATTGGCTTTTATGCTCCTCATTGCACTGACTGACCAAGTTAAAGTTGCTGTTTTTACATGTTTGATTAATATTGTGAAGCTATTGGTGTATTTAAAAGTGCTGCACTGATGCAGAATTATCAAATAAATTAGTAAATCTCTTAATTTGTCTTTGCTTTTTTAAATAAAATTAAAAAAACAAATGTTTTATGTCAATCCAACAATGTTTTTTGTTTGCTTCAGGTTGGTATCGGCTGATTCTAACCCTCAGATATCTGTATCAGTATAGGGGGCGGGGGGAGTAGATCAGTGCAACTGCTGTGGATATAAAACAAACTATTTACAAGAAATAAAAATAATTTAGCAGATATCATCTTCTGGCTCTGGTCTACTCTGGATCCCCAGAACCAGAACCAAATGAGGAGAAGCAGCATTCAGCTTCTATGCACCACAAATCTGGAACAAACTTCCAGAAAACTATAAAACAGCTGAAACACTGACTTCCTTTAAATCTCGATTAAAATCCCCCTGTTTAGAGTCATATTTGAAACGAATTCGATTACGAATTTAATGATGGCACTTGACTTAATGTAATGTTTTGATTGTTGATTCTATGTTGAAGGATTTTGTTTGTTATGATGTGAAGCACTTTGAAATGCCTTGCTGTTGAAAATGTGTAATACAAATAAAATTTGATTGATTGATTGATCAGTGATGTAAACACTTCTGTGATTGATTTAAAGAGTTAAAGCATGGAGTGAGAGACATTGTCCAAAAGTGATGATATTCATATATCAACATTTAACATTTAAAGCTTGTGAATTTTTCCTGTTTTTTGAGATGTCAGAAAAAGTTTTACATTGAGTGGAGTTGCCCCTCCCCCACCAGTTGCTGTACATTACAAGTTAGCAGACAGATAAAATGCAACTGTCCTTCCTGGAGCTAATAAGAAACGCATTCAACTTTTTTGGGAATATATCCTGGCATTAAAAATCCATGGACAGTCAGTGTGGAAACTAAAGGACAGCCACCTGACACTGTAAGACTGCAAGCTAAAATTGGCAAGTTATTTGCAGCTTGTCTGCTAAGATAGCCGACCAGTTAGCCCACTTAATACCAACTTTTTATATCTGCGCTGCTATAGAAAGTACTGAACGGCAAAAGTTTCATTTTAATGTCAAAATCCAAATGAGGAGCTGTTGGAATAACCTTTAATTAAAAGTAATCAGTTTTACACTTTGTATGTATTCTGTAAAGTCGTAGTATTCATGTATTTCTACTTTTGAGTAAATATTTCTTACACCAGACTTCAAAGAGATAAAATAATCTTTTTGAGGAGTAAAAACTGAACTAGTTTGAGACCAGAAGAGAATCTGTTCTGGTTCTTCTTGTACCGGGTTTATTTTGGAGCCATGGATGGATCATTGTGTAGTGAACTCACACACTCTGATGTGAACCAGAAAGAAAACTTTCCAGAGATGCTATTTGTGCTTCTGATTAAATTCAGCACATTTCTTTATATTATTGCATCTAGATGTGTGCTGTAAATGAGTTTTATTTAAATATTACACTGTTTGGACTTATTTTGCATACATTTTGATCCATGCAAGACAAATGTGAATACATTAGTTTCCTTACTGCAGACTTCCACTGTTTCTGTATTCAAATGAGGTTGCATGTATTAAATAGTATGAAAGCTTCAGGAAAAAAATAGACTCTTTAGTTTGCAGTAGTACCAAGCCACCAGGATGTGCAGGAATGCAGACATGGCATTTATTTCTACATATGCTGCAGAACAAAAGAAACTTTGCTGGCACTCATTAATCCAAAAAAGAACAGGTAGCGTATTATAATAATAATCTGTTTTCCCCTTATGTTTAGTTTTCTAAATTTATAAAACCCCGTCCTGGATTAATACTGTATACACTTAAAAAAGAAGCAGATGCACGCAGTCAGAAGACGAGCGCAGTGTTTTGAGAATATATTTAAAATGCATCAACATAAATTTAGACGTTAACTTGGAAGTTGTAATAAAACTGAGCCCTCCCACCTCACTGCTGGAGCAGGACTCGATATCGACTTTTTGAGGTGTATTGATATGTTTTCATAGGAGATAAAGGACGAGACGATTCTTCTTCATAGTCCAGCTTTCATTGTGGATTTATAGCAGCCAGACTTCGACCTACATTCAGAAGAGGAAGAAAATGGAAATCACTTTCCTGCAGTTTTTAGAAAAGATGGAACGACTGGGGGCAGAAGATGTTTGTCATCTTGTGTGGTTTGAAAAGTGTTGCAGAATCTGAGATTTTATAAATGAAAATAAATACAAAGATCCTCTAAAGTTACAGCTGCAGCTTTCAGCTTCTTTTTTCGCAACTTATTTCTTTATTTTCACATTTTATAATAATATAATAATAAATTACCTACTTGGAGGACACATTTAGTAATAAGTTTTATGTACTTTCCATTATTAAAAATAGGATCCAAGATTAAATTACACCTTTTGTTCTCCTACTCCTTTAAACTTTACCTTTTACTTTTCTACTTTACAACCTCCAGGTTGATCAATCATAAATTTAATGATAGCTCATGATATAGCAGATCATAAATGTAAAGTGCAAAAACAGATTCATCCTTCAGTGCATTTTTTTCTTGGCAAAAACACAGGTCCAATTTAAGTATTCTTGTAAAGTCCACTTTATTATGATACGTCTAAATAAAATCCAAACAACCAAAATGCTTTTTACATCAGCATATTATGGCAGAGGGGGAGAGAGGGGCAATTTCTGCCAAAAAACCCCCCAAAACTATAGAAAAAACCTGACATTTTTTATTTCTAAAAGTTGAAAATTTACTAGAAAAGAAAAACTAATGCTTTGAAGGAAGAACAGACTGTTTACAAAATTTTTCTAGATTAAGAAATTAGAGAAGGCTTTACGCTTGCTTGAGGTGGTTTTTGGCTTTTCCAAAAATCTTGGACATTTCTGAGACATTCCTTATTTATTTATTTTTTAGCAAACTTGAAACTTCTCAAATCCAAGTTTTCTTTTTGTTGTTTTGTTTCCCAAGAAAATGTGAGATTTTCTTTTGACAGAAATGTACTTGTCTTTCTATTTACAATGACCCTGAAAATTTCAAACACTACAGTTGGGTTTTTCCTGGTCCATCAATCTTTTGTTCAGTTCTTTTTCTTTTTTTTTTATTTAATTGAAACATTAAAAGAAACCTATTTTTATTTTCATTTGAGAATAAAAAATACAACATCAGCGTTTTTTATATGTTTGACTGGATCCTGAAATCAAAAGTCAAACATTTTTAAAAGTCTGTATGTGTTGTTCAGTTTTTTAAATTGAAAGTCAAAATCAGACAAATGAAAAAAACTACTTATTTCATTATTTTCATGTGAAATAAAAGAAATACCACACATTAATTCTTTTTTATATTTGTGACTTTATCATCAAGTCAAAAATCAAACACTTATAAAATACCTTGCAACCTCATTTGATTTGAAAGAATTAGAAGTGGATAATGATAGAAGCAGTCAGGGACCTGATTGGGCCGTTCCTCCCAACCACGCCCTGGAGGGGCGTGGTTGGGAGGAACGGCCCACCCGACCTGAACTCGAGCGGTGTTCTGTTGCTGGACTTCTGTGCTCGCCATGGATTGTCCATAACGAACACCATGTTCAAGCATAAGGGTGTCCATATGTGCACTTGGCACCAGGACACCCTAGGCCGCAGTTCGATGATCGACTTTGTCATCGTTTCATCGGATCTGCGGCCGTATGTCTTGGACACTCGGGTGAAGAGAGGTGCGGAGCTGTCCACTGACCACTACCTGGTGGTGAGTTGGCTCCGGTGGCGGGGGCGAAAGCCGGTCAGACCTGGCAGGCCCAAACGTGTTGTGAGGGTCTGCTGGGAACGTCTGGCGGAATCCCCTGTGAGACGGAGCTTTAACTCCCATCTCCGGCAAAACTTCGAACACGTCCCGGGGTAGGTGGGGGGCATGGAGTCTGAGTGGACCGTGTTCCGTGCCTCCATTGTCGAGGCGGCCGATCGGAGCTGTGGCCGCAAGGTTGTCGGTGCCTGTCGCGGCGGCAACCCTCGAACCCGTTGGTGGACACCTTCGGTGAGGGATGCCGTCAGGCTGAAGAAGGAGTCCTATCGAGCCTTTTTGGCCTGTGGGACTCCGGAAGCAGCTGATGGGTACCGGCGGGCGAAGCGGCATGCGGCTCGGGCGGTTGCTGAGGCAAAAACTCGGGCGTGGGAGGAGTTTGGAGAGGCCATGGAGAAAGACTTCCGCACGGCTTCGAGGCGATTCTGGTCCACCATCCGGCGTCTCAGGGGGGGGAAGCGGTGCAGCACCAACACTGTTTATAGTGGGGATGGTGTGCTGCTGACCTCTACTCGGGACGTTGTGGGCCGGTGGGCAGAGTACTTCGAAGACCTCCTCAATCCCACCAACATGCCTTCCACTGAGGAAGCGGAGCCTGGGGACTCTGGGTTGGGCTCTCCAATCTCTGGGGGCGAGGTCGCCGAGGTGGTTAAAAAGCTCCTCGGTGGCAAGGCCCCGGGGGTGGATGAGATCCGCCCGGAGTTCCTTAAGGCTCTGGATGTTGTAGGGTTGTGTTGGTTGACGCGACTCTGCAATATCACATGGACATCGGGGGCAGTTCCCCTGGATTGGCAGACTGGGGTGGTGGTCCCCCTGTTCAAAAAGGGGGACCGGAGGGTGTGCTCCAATTATAGAGGGGTCACACTCTTAAGCCTCCCTGGCAAGGTCTATTCAGGGGTCCTGGAGAGGAGGGTCCGTCGGATAGTCGAACCTCGGATTCAGGAAGAGCAGTGTGGTTTTCGTCCTGGTCGTGGAACACTGGACCAGCTCTACACCCTCAGCAGGGTCCTGGAGGGTGCATGGGAGTTCGCCCAACCAGTCTACATGTGTTTTGTGGACTTGGAGAAGGCGTTCGACCGTGTCCCTCGGGGAGCCCTGTGGGGGGTTCTCCGGGAGTATGGGGTACCGGGCCCTTTGATACGGGCTGTCAGGTCCCTGTATGACCAGTGTCAGAGTCTGGTCTGCATTGCCGGCAGTAAGTCGGGCTCGTTTCCGGTGAGAGTTGGACTCCGCCAGGGCTGCCCTTTGTCACCGATTCTGTTCATCACTTTCATGGACAGAATTTCTAGGCGCAGCCAAGGTGTTGAGGGGATCCGATTTGGTGGCCTCAGGATCTCATCTCTGCTTTTCGCAGACGATGTGGTCCTTTTGGCTTCATCAGATCGTGATCTGCAGCTCTCGCTGGATCGGTTCGCAGCCGAGTGTGAAGCGGCCGGGATGGGGATCAGTGCCTCCAAATCCGAGGCCATGGTCTTGAGCCGGAAAAGGGTAGAGTGCCTTCTCCGGGTCAGGGGGGGTGTCCTGCCCCAAGTGGAGGAGTTTAAGTATCTCGGGATCTTGTTCACGAATGGGGGAAGAAGGGAGCGGGAGATCGACAGGCGGTTTGGCGCAGCGTCTGCTGTCAAGCGGGCGCTGTACCGGTCCGTCGTGGTGAAGAGAGAGCTGAGCCAAAAAGCGAAGCTCTCGATTTACCGGTCGATCTACGTTCCCACCCTCATCTATGGTCATGAGCTTTGGGTCATGACCGAAAGAACGAGATCGCGGATACAAGCGGCCGAAATGGGTTTTCTCCGTAGGGTGGCTGGGCTCTCCCTTAGAGATAGGGTGAGAAGCTCAGTCATCTGGGAGGGACTCAGAGTAGAGCCGCTGCTCCTTCACATCGAGAGGAGCCAGTTGAGGTGGCTTGGGCATCTGGTCAGGATGCCTCCTGGACGCCTCCCTGGTGAGGTGTTCCGGGCACGTCCCACCGGGAGGAGGCCCCGGGGAAGACCCAGGACACGCTGGAGGGACTATGTCTCTCGGCTGGCCTGGGAACGCCTCGGGATTCCCCCGGAGGAGCTGGAAGAAGTGGCTGGGGAGAGGGAAGTCTGGGCCTCCCTTCTGAAGCTGCTACCCCCGCGACCCGACCTCGGATAAGCGGAAGAAGATGGATGGATGGATGGATGGAATTAGAAGTGGCATTGGGGGTTTTTATTTCCACAACATGGACAAAATCCACTCTAAATCTAATTTATTTTCTTGCATACAAGTGCTACAGTATTAGTCATGCACAAGGACATGGCTAAGAAGTGGACTCGAGCAGCACTGAAAATCCTGTTTGCAGTTTGGAGATAGTTCCATTTTGTTACCTCCTAAAATGGTTCTGTTAGGTCTAAAAACCCAAATGAATGTTTTGACATTTCTTAGTGGGAAGAAACCAGTAAGGCGAGTAAATTTGATCCAACTGTTGCCAAACATCTGCTGTTCCCACAAACAGGAACTTGTTCTTTTTGGCACAAGTTGCAGGCAGACCAGTTGAACCAAGACACCCGTACAGTGTGTGTCCTCATCACTTCACCCTCCACCTCTCTCCTTCTCCAGTACAAGTCTTTCATTTAGTCTGCCGTCAGAGCTGACAAAATTACCACCCAGTTAGCAGCTTGAATTATGTTTCAGTGGCTAGCACTAATTAGTGCTTATTTGGCTTTTCTAATTACAGTTGGCAGTGATGCATTTAATGGAATGCTCTAGAAATGTGTATAATTTGCACTGTTGCACACGGGAATCAGCAAGTTTTTTTAATTATTTATATATATATATATATATATATATATATATATATATATATGCCAAATATCAGAATATTTAAATGTTGGCACTCTTGGTAATAGCATCAACCCTAAATGTACAATCAGCAGCAATAATCAGTTGCTTATAGAGCCATTTTTAGCAGCTGTTATCATTACTAATCCTCTTCTGTCTGACTTTATTAGTCACCCGCTTCATTAATGTTAAACTGTGGCCCACTCTTCTTTACAACAATGTTTGAATTTATGAGTAATGTGAGATATTTGTTTCTATGCAGCTATTTAGCAATCAAATTGACATCTGTACTTTGACTGGGCCAGTGCAGCAGCTTCAAACTTATCATTGTGCTGGAGATGTTTGTCTGTTTGGTACCATTGACCTGCTGGTGACCCAGTTTGGGTTAAGCTCCTGCTGACAGACAGATGGCTTCACATTTCACTCTCATTTATGCTCATATGTTTGGTGATGTGGTAATGTCTATCAACCATCTCTGCATCGGAACAATGGCCATGTTTCATTCAAGGTTTTTTTATGTGGATTTTGAAACATTAGAACATTAGTAATGGTTGAGGGAAGTGGCAAAATGTGGAATTTCTTGCTTGAGGTGGTTTTTGGCTTCTCCGAGAGCATTTGTGCAACAAGGAAAATGGAAACATATACATTAGAACTAATAAGTTCTGGTATAACTATCTTTCCCATCCAGTGGTGGGTCTGTGCATGAAAGTTGGAAAAATGTCAGGTTTTGTCAATGCTACAAAACTCCAGTAGGAGGAGGACCATCCAGTGAGTCACTCAAGGCTGGGATAGCAGTGGTGGAACCCAGGAGCTGCTTTAATGGATTATTTTCCATCTTTCACAGTTTATTTTTAAATATTGATTAGAAAAATCTCAAGGCCATCCACAATTTTGACAATTACAATTTAAATATTGGAGTACTTAGTGCAGACATTTTCAACTTTATGCATGTATAACATTGCAGAATTAACCAAATCAATCAAAAGTCATTTTAAACTGCGAACTAAAAGGGTCTCGCTGTCCGGGAGCCGGCGGCACGTTGAAGAGTTATGGACCCTTTGGAGCTGGTCTGGTGCAGGAGGAGGAGTGCATCCTCCCGTGTTTAGAGAGTCTATTGACTTCTGGTCGCTTCAACGTGAGAGATGTTCCCTGATTTCAAAACTTTGGTTGAAGTTACAGTGGTAATTCCAGGGTCCAGTGCGGATTCAGCCTGGAGAAAAGTATATTTTTTCATATTGTATATCTAAAATATTCAAAAATAAATGTCACCTGGGAAGCTAGAAAAACTGACGTCAATGCTACTTGACGCACTATTGGTTGGCATTGACATTCATTGTCCTTGACACAGATGTCTCTCCAGTAGTGGAAATAATGAGATGGTTTCATAATACATACTGAGGTACATTTGATTTTTGATCTACTAAAGTAGGCAGTTGAAGATGTTTTTATAGAGCCTCATGTATTTGTGAATTTTATCTAATCACACGTGGTCAGGGTCCCTAACCTCTGCGAAAACTGAAGGTTCACTGTAGTTTGGATTCTGGATATGCATCGTACTTGTTTTGTAAAATGCTTCAAAGTTACTTTGTTGTGCATTTGTCCTCTGAATATAAACTGGTTCCAATTAAAGTCTAAAGTTGCATCAATCTGCATTCAGATTCCATACAAATGTTTATTTTTTTTAAAATGTGTCTGGCACTTGTTCAGGGGAAAGTAAACAAAAGAAGAAAAAAAACGTGGAAATCCTTTCGGTGGACATGTGATGGCTGCATGGTCAGCGCACATGTGGGTGAAAAAAAAAAGCCTTCTGCAGCTGAATCCCTCTGCTTGACTTGCAGCCAGTGGGATCTTTGCTCCATGTGATTCTCTTGCCCCAAATTTCCCATCAATCTCCACCGCAGCTATCCTCTTTAGGCTGAGTGCCAAAAGATTTAAACATTCAAAATAATGAACTGTAATGGCATGTAAGGAGGACTGTGTGTAATATACACTCATGTTGCTTGGATCATTACAGCTGCGTGTGTGTCTGGCTGGAAAGCAGGTCAGAGGGTAATACTTTCTGCATACACAATTGTTAAAGTGTTGCTAAGCTTATGAGGCTGGGTCGACAGATGATTCAGTCACACATCCCTGAAGTATGAACTCCTCTGGCAATATCATCATCTGCCACAAAGTTTCTCTTACATCATACACATAAACTGAGACTCTTCAGCTAGCTCCCTCCCTGACTCTCAAATGCTCCAAGTATAGCTTTTCCAGTCTTCAGTAACTCTCTCTACTTTTTCCTCAACTGATCTTCTCCCTCCTTATAGAGGCTGCAGTCAGATACAGAAATTACTACTTCAATAGGTCTGGAGAGGCACTTCTGCCACTGAGTGGAGAGCAAATTTAATGTGTCACTCTTACCCCACACCATGTAGGTCACTGAATGGACCTGATGTTTATAAACTGCTTCCATTTACCGCGTCTCCTAAAGGGCCAGTATTATGTATTTTCCAGCCACATAGTGCCGTTCTATAGCACAATGAAGTAACTGTTACCTACAGTTGTAAAAATACAACATATTAAAAATGACTTTAAAGAATGTATTGTAATTTAACATCTTGAAATTGAGTCTCTATCTCTTTTTAAAACTCTTTCTGACATTCAGCCTTCTGGAAGTAATCACAACATCACTCCTATTAACTCTTTAACAACATTTCTGCCAGTATTTCATTGAGAAGTAGCTCAGATAATGAGCTCAGCAGATCCACCAGGTGTTTACTAATTGCTGCTGGCTAGTGTGAAGGAGCTGAGTGGAGGAGTCAGAGGGAAGGGCTGCTGCGTGAGGCGGAAGCTAAGAAGCATAGAAACTGCAGCTAAGAGGAGGAGCTGCGTCTCGAAGGCGGAGCTTGGTCCACCCAGGTGTTTTGCACAGTTGAATTGTTGCCATAAAGATTGAAGTATTTCTCAAACATGCATGAAAAAATCAAAGCAATGAGAAAATGACATTACAACATAATGTAAAGATAAAAAAGAGTCAATTTTACACAATGCTGCTTCTTCCAAGCTCAGGAGGTGGAAGTAGCTCTGTTATTAGTTCTGATTTATTATTTATATAGATTAATATTTTTTCTAATAATTACCTGTTTGGACAAATATTCCTTCTGTGCAGCTTGAAAGATTTGTGCTGCTCTTGTTTAACTTGTTTAATGTGACATATTTTATATATTCAGTAACTGTTTTAAATTTAGAGAATGGAGTTAGCAATATATTCAGTTAGAAGACTAACTTTAGAGATAATCTAAATATACATCTCTGTCTCTCTGTGTTTGTATCTATTTGATATTGTGAGGCTAACTGTTGGGCTAAGCCACTATAATCTATTATTTGTGATTAAAATCATAGAGTAATGCATTTGTCTCCACTCTAGCAGCAAATCATTAATAAATATTGAACAGTGGTGTGATGAAATTATAGATAAAAACAATAAAGTATAAGTGATAACAAGTATAAGTGACATAACAAGTATAAGTATAAGTGACATAACAACAGCAATTTTAACTTGAATTTTGAACTTCTTACTTTTCAAGGTTGAATCCCGAATTAGAATCCCTGAAAGGAAACATTCAGCATTTCTGAATGGATAATCTGTCAAAATATTATGAGCAGCTAAGAACTTACATCAAGTAGATATTTCTCCTCAATGTCTTTATATAGCATAAATCAAGTTTATTAGCTCCTAAGTGCTGAAGCTATTGGTTCATCATATATGATAAGCATCATCATATGTATGCAAAATTATGAGGGCTTGTTTTGGGTTTTTTAGATGGTAATATGTATTTTTACTACATCAATACACTAATATTTACTTTTTTTTATCCATTTACAGCTGCAGGATGTAGATTGTATGAAAATGTTTGTTAAAACTGTCACTATGTTGTGATGGTAAAATAGTCAGATAAAATGTGTAAACATCAAACTCATCTGCCTTCTCCCTGTACTAACTCAGAGGTAGAAGCAGGGTTTTCTCATGTACACGATGATCACCTCCTCCTCCTTGCTCTCTGCTACGCCACAGCTTCCTTCCAATAGCAACGCTGTCAAGAATGCTAAGGCTAGTGAGGTGTGCATTTCTGGAGTTAGCATAGCCAAAAATGATGGCCGATAAACAGTTTTCATGTAACTGTAAGTGTTTCTCCACCATTAGCACATTGAACAACGCATACATAAGCATGATTGACAGCAGTAAGACCCACCTCCTGTCTCTGATTGGTGGTTTTTGACCAGGACCAGAATGTAATCTAAAGAGTGCAATAGTAGCACTGAGAGGTGCTTATTTTTATTTTTTAACAAATAATCTCTCATACTATACTGTCACAATATGACCGTTTTAACAAATATGTAAAAACATATTTTTTAAGTTACTGCAGCTTTAAGAAAACTTTAAAAAATGCTGAAATATCTACATATATATTCTATTTTTTCTCTCTCTGACTTGGAAATTAAAAATGTCAACTTCTCAGAGTATGTGGAACGTAGATATACTCCTGAGTAGGTGCAACGGTCCTCATCTTTTGTTATTGTTAGCGTCAAGGATAACTCTGTGTCCCTGACGGTGCATTTCTGGCACCTTATCTAAAGTCTGTTGGCACTTGATTCAGACAGCCAGTTTTGAACTTAACATGCTATCGCTACAATTATTATGAGCTAAAATCCTCTTTGTTAAGACTGTCCCAACAAAGATCGGAGCATCTCCAAATGCTGGTCATATGTGGAAGAATCAGTCAATTATTTTGAAGCAGTGCAGTGGTCCAGGATTAAGGACTTAGAAGTGCAACAGACATCAGCCTCTGCCTCTCTCCCTGCTTTAGCCTCAGAGACTTGCACAAACAGCACGGCTTGTCAAGGCTGATTGCAGTGGCACTGGGGCAGATAAGTCAGTCTTACTATTATCCTGTGTAAGCCAGGACTGCCAAATTACAACTTTAGCTGTAAACCCCCACAGAGTTTGCTTACGAATGTCCTAAGCCACAGCAGTGAATAAGAAATCCTGCTAAAAAGAGTGATAGCCAAGGTTTTAGAGGGGACCAAAACAAGTGGGTCTGATGGGATGCATTTTGTTCAGGCTGCTGCAGTCTCTTCTACCTTTTTATTGCTTTTGGCACTCTTCCCCGGCTCATGAGTATGATGTTCTTACAGCTTTGCAAGTACCATAATTTAAAGTTATTTCCACCATACCATCGATTCTCTCTCGGCTTTGATGCCGTGTGCGTCTGGATACAGTGGCATAGAAAGGTTGTGGCACAGGAGCATTAGCATGTATGGATTTCTTTGTCTCGTCCGTAGACGCAGGGACAATTTCTCCACAGAAGATTTAAAAGATAACAGTAGTGAAGCTTCTTGGGGTAAATTAAATGGGGCAACTTGAAGCAGTAACCTTTAGGATACATTGGTAGGCTGTACAACAGTGCCTTGCAGAACTATTTAATCACATTACAGCTGGAAAACCTTAAAGGTGACCTGTTGTACTTTCTTGAACAGATCAGGAAAGGTCTATGGACTATAAAAAACATGTACATTACATTTTTGCACAAACTCAATCTTGGATAACAAGATTTCAGTCTGCTCAGTTCTGGCTATCCTGAGCTCCTTTCAGAATGAGCTGATTTTGGGCGTCTTGTCACTTTAAATCCAAATAACCTGCTGGTGGCCACGCCCCCAACTCATCATTTACACTCGCATATGAAAATAACTCCGAACAGATGTATAACTATACAACCGTATTTGAAAAGCATTAACAGAGGGTCCTGCGCAACCAACAAGGACGCAACAACTTGTTTCTGGATGGTAAGTCAACAACAAAACACTTGTTTCTTCCAGCAGCCATTGTACAGCGCATACAGTGGTAAAACCAGCTGGCCAAACGTCCTTCAGCTCCACTTGGGTTCCTAGGTCCCAATTGTGACTTAACAACTGGGAGGTTTATGAAACTGCTTATTTACCAGACACCAAAAAGCAATTGAGCTTTTTTTTAGAAGCAGCAGAAACCCAAATGGAAGTATAAAAATGTGTAAATTGTGAATTTTGCATCATAGGTTCTCATTAACGTATTTTAGTGGAATTTTATTTGATAGACCAACTTAAAATAATGTATATCTGTGAAGTGAAAATTAACTGGGCTTTTTCTAACATTTTTAAAAATAAAAGTTTAAAATTCATGATGAGCAATTGTCTCCAGGCCCCAGGAGTTCATACTTTATGGATCCATCTTTTACTCCAATTACAGCTGAAAGTCTTTTGGAGTTTGTCTCATCCAGTTGTTCGCCTCTGGAAGATGACATTTTTCCAAACTAGTTCAAGCTCAGTCAGATTAAATGGAAAGCGAATCCCGATTGCCCAGTCCAACCGGGCCTTGGAGTGGACCATTCTAGCACATAATTATATTTTGATCTGAACTTCTCCCTTATTAGGCCCATGGCAAACTTTAAATGGGATTTTTTAAAATGTTTTTTCTCCCACCAGTAGCATTATGTTTAAATTTTTCCATCAAGGTCAACTTTGTAGAGTCCATAAGAAATGCCTGGTAATTTTAACGCCTCAGTTGAGGATCTCTGAGCCCTCTCTGCTGCTACTTTAATTAAAAGACTCTTGGCACAGATTGTCAGTTTAAATAGATGTCCATAACTTGGTAGATTTACAGTTGTTCAAGGTAACTAGCTGTAAATCCAATTTATCCAGACAAGAATGAATATTCTTTTCATGGTTCATCGCATTAACACTGAAATAAATTTACAGCTGCAGCAGGATCTGGTTCCCCTTCATTCATCGTATTCTGACTTTTTATATGCAGAAGTCAAATTATTCACTAGTTACCATGTCCATTAGGTCTTCAGAGTGTATGCAGCTTTTTCTATATTTTACTTTTTACACAATTCCTAATTTTCTGTGGATTCTTTTCTTAACTTTTCTTTCTTGAGGCCAAATTTCTCAAATAGCTGCTACTTTTCATATATTTTGAAGTTTTAATAATTAGAAAATAAAAAAAGACTATGCTGTAATCACAATCCTCTTTTTAAAGCACTAAGGGTTATACAAGTTCAGAAAACCTTTTTTCTTTTCCCCCACATCTAAAGCTGCAAACATGAGGATAGGCTCAACAAAATTAGTTTGCTGTGACTGTGTATGAGTTTTCAGTTTATATTGAACAAGACTTGAAAGTAATAGTTAAATAATGCACAGAAGCAGCTTGTTGCATTTGTTTAATGTGTAAGGTTGCAATGTTTTTTCTTCTGAACATTACAGATTAAATCTTTCATTCACTCCAAACAGAGTGCCTTTAAATGGCACAATTTTGAGCTCTTCTTACTTATTGTTCATCATATCAAAACCAGCAATTTTTAGGTTAAAGTTCTGTAAAGTGACCTCCAATCGCAAACAATTTTATTTAAATGTGGTCATGCACAACACCTTAACTAACCTTTACAACATTTCACATCCTGGTTTGAACTTCCCTGCAGCTTTTGCTCTGACCTGACTGCTGTCTTTTTGTCTTCTTGGTGCCGTTTGTTCTCAAACAGACCTCTGAGGGTCAGTTCAGTTCAAAATTTTTCCCAGAGGGGCAATTAAAAGGTCCAAAAGTCAAACTTAGAAGAAAACTGTCCACTTTTAAACTACGAATCAAATGTGGAAAAAGTTCAAGTCTTTAGAAGAGTTTACCACGGTGCTGTGTAGGGGTGGACATTTATCGCATCTTTTATTATTTATCATGTAGAACTTTGATTTTTGTTGTCACAATAAATTCCAATTAATGAAGTTTAAAACCCCCCAAAACTGTCCGTATTGTCAGGATTGTAAGTTTTATTATTTGTTTCCACTGTTTGTTCAATGAGAGCGTCAATAAAATGGATTGTGTGCAGTTTAGCGATACAAATCAGACTTTTTTATGTGGCTGGTGTCTTAAGGTAGCGTATTACAATTGGTATGGATTTCTGTTTCAACCCTTCACAGCCATAAAGTTACCAAAAGAATAGTTTAGTTTATCACAATAGTACCACAAAATATCTTGAAAACTTAAAGTTTTCAAGATATTTTGAAATCTCCCACCCCTACTTAAAAGCACAATTTCTATGTTTATTTAGCATCAAAATCTATGTATTTAGACCATTTCTAATGTTTCTCACCTGATAGTTTCTCTATCATTAGTGTTTTCCTTTTTTACCCTCCTTTATCCCATTATATCTCCTAACATTCCTTTGCTCCCTCCATTTACCCCTTGATTCAATTGCTCCCCAACTCCTTACTGCTTGATTTATGACTTCTCCTGTACCATAAATTACTGCTGCAAAAAGACTTTTTTTTTCTTTCCTTACCTTGCCCACGTACTGTGGGTCTGAGCCCATGTACTCCTCCAGAACAAAGAACTGGTTCCACACCCAGCCCCTCTTGACGCGCTGAAACCCAGCCGCCCCATTCCTCGTCGAGCCCACCGAGCTCCTGGCGCGCTCTCGCCCGCTCCTGCTCCGTCCCAGTGGAGATGAAGGTTTGTGTGAGGAAAAGCCAGAACCCTCGTTGACAAGAATCCACAGGAACAGCAGCAGGCAGTTCCTTGTAAGCATTGGCGATTTGTGAGGTTCAGGTCCTCGAGTTGAAGTCCTTGTTGAGAACTGAGTTACGGGGGGGAAACGGCTGCTGGCGATGAGTTGTGAATGAGTGAGGCGTGGAGTCGCGGCGTGCTTCAGGTCTGCAGTCAGTGACTTCTTGATCTCATTACCTGAAAGAAAGAAAATTTGTTTTAAAATGGTTAATTTTGTACCTGACTGCAGACTAATAACACCTTATTAAAATAAAGAATAAGGGTTGCCTCACCTCACACTCAGTCATAACATGCGGTGCTAATAGCTTCCTTTTCACAAACACCAATTGGTAATGGTTTCTTTTCATAAATACCAATATCTTGGTGGCACTTAGCAGCCTATATTCTTTTCCCCCACTGCTCACCTGCATTAGTTTTTAACTGCTCAATGATAAATTATAGTGCTTTCACTCTCAAGCATAAAAGTAAGTGCTGTAATTATGTGCCCTGTGATAGATTACTTCTACGCCAGGCAGTTCTCATGGATACATGCTCTAATTAGCAAGAAAACTTGTCTCTGTGGGGAAAAACGGTGCCTTTATTTTCCCTGTCAATTACCGGCCACCACACACCGAGCCGCAGACCTGTCAATGTTGCAGCAATTCCTCACCCATAGAACGGCTAAAAGTCAGCATTTTCAATGACATTTTAATGAGAGGGTTCTGATGCATGTCATGATTTCCTCTACTTAAGCTTGTCTTGGTATATTTCATCTAAAAACTGCAGGTAAAGAAGAAAACGTTTTTCATAAGCAGAATAAAACATAAAAAACAGAAGAAGACAAAGAATGATGCACAACAGGGTGCATGTATCAAAATGACATGAGCACTGACTGAAATGTCACTGCATAGGAGCATGCTCACAGGGATCTCTAAGATATGTTGCTTTTCCTGAGAAGTCGCCCTTTTAAGGGGCGCAGCTTGACAATAAAGGGCAACTGCAGATTGACTGTGCATGGCATTTTCACATGCATGTTGGAATCTGTGTACATCACACAAAAATAAATAAAAAGCAAAAAGTTTTTCAAAGTATGGCCAGGAGAAAGCTTTGAACTATCTCGATTGATATGAGAGTTTAATTGCATAATATCTAAATATTAATAGATATTTGAATTTTGACTATCAATCTGAAAAAACTATATTTTAAACAAACCCTTTGTTGTATTTTTTGTGATTGTTTTCTGTGGGTGCATTTGGTTGTGGTGTACCTCAAGGATGAGTCATTTACCCTCTTTTGTTGTTTGTCTTGGTTCCTTTACGAAGAACAATAGTGTTCATTTCTATGCAGATGACACCAAACTGTATGTTTAAAAAAAAAACCTACACATTTTCAAATCAGTTACTTCGAGAGTATGTCCCTGTACACTTCAATAATTTTCTAAAAAATCTGACAGCTGTTTGATTTTTGGCAGCTGGAGATCAGATCATCTTCATTACATCATTAGTCACTAAATCCTTGTTTTGTCTTGTAACACGCTTTGAAACTTTTTTAATATCAAGGAAACAGTCAGTTCAAAGTGCTTCACATGATAACGTAAAACAAACAAAACATTGCAGTGGCATAATAAATGAAAGTAATGAAAAGTTTAAATACAGATTAAAATAAATGACGTTCCAATTATTAATTAAAGGCAACTCTCAGTAAATGGTGTGTTAGCAGTGATTTAAAGGAAGTCAGTGCTTCAGCATTTTTGCAGTTTGTTCCCGATTAGAGGAAGCTGAAGTTGGTTTCATATGTTTGGTACTTTTCTTGTTGGAAAAGGAGTAGAAAGAAGTGAATACTTATTTAATGTGATTCCTTATTTCAATTTAACAAAATATATTGCGTAAAACCATGTTATAATATTCATGTGTCTGTTCATTATACTGTGCAAAAGAGCCAGCAAATAAATTGTACTACATGGACAAAATTGTTACAAACCAATTCATAACAAAAAATGAAAATCTATTGCTATTATTAGTAGTAATAATAATAATAATAATAATGACAATTGTAAATAACGCCTACAAATTCTTCTTAATCTATGTTGTATAACAATAAGTTAAATTTAATAAAGTATGTATTGGAGTGACTTTTTCTATGGAGAAAAATAACTGCTGCACTATCAGTGTGGTTTTAACAGTTGGTTTTCCGACTGTTAAAGCCTCGTTTCCAATTGTTTACTACATTGTCAACACCAAAGCGTTTGTTCTAGAAACAAGTGATTGGAACAGCGGTGGGAAGAAAGAAGCAAACGATCCACCTCTCCACATAAAGCTCTTCGAATCTGTACAATAATGGAAGAAAGCGTCTCTCTAATTTCATAAATGGAGCCCTCATTGACATCATTGTCTTTGATTAATTATACAGACTTGGAACACCGGCTTCAGAGGTAGATTACTCCTCCAAGGTTATCTTGTGCAACCAGATCCATTTATTCGCTGTCACCACACTCCCTTTAAAGAGCAGAAACTGATCTGCAAAGTTCCCCAACATGAAATTGGCAGGAACCGCCTTGACACGGGTCAGACACGCCTCTGCCGCAGGTCAGTCCTCATTTAGCTCCAACATAATGGAAAATGACTGTTCCCATAATTCCTGCAAAATCACGCTTCTGCCACTGTTCGGTCCTGAGAGAGGGCCCCATGCATATTTTATGAGATGAGCTCATTAGCATATGTCGGGCTTTCGGGTGCGAGCCTTGACCTGTGTGTCTGCTTCACGTAGCACGACGAGCGCAGCAGGCTGACGGGGGCCCTAGCACATCACCTTCAATAATCAAAGAACATATGGCTGGCCGATCTGCCGGTGCAGATTACCACCCACGAGAAACTCCCACAGAAAGTTATTAGTTGTCAAGGCAGCCATAAACATGACAAACAAATCAGCAGGCATTGACTTTTGCAGCGGAGGGGAAGGAATGAGTCATGAGGATCAAGTTTTTGTTTTGCATACACTTTTATATCCTAACCTTTTATTTCCCCCTCTGCTTTAATAGCTCCATTGTTTTGCACTGGCGTTATTATTATTATTCAGGGACATGGGCAAAGGTGTCGATGTTTTAACAGGGTTATGAACTGACCTAGTCGTGAGTCGGAGACGAATTTTAAATGGTGTCTGAAAACATGCCTTAGAATAGTGCAGCTTTTCTCCTATAGAGCGTCAGAATTAATATGGAAATTAACTTCACACTGATTTATGAGGAATTTACATTTTAAATTAGTTAATCCATTGTACAGCTCTAGACTGCGACTTTCTTTTAATATATGCTTCATGTTTTCTGGTTTTAATGTGCTTATATAGCACAATAAAATGCATGCAAACACAATAAGAAACAACATAAAGCAGAGAGGGAAATAGAAAGTTCAAGTTATATAAAACCTTATGTAAATAAACAGAAACTATTGGCAAGAATATAAAATACATGGAGATCATGGTAAAGAATATTTACTGAAGACAAAAAATAATCCTAAACCAGAGAAAAGTGTTGGATGGTTCTAGAATTTGTCCTTCATTTGGATTCAATAAAGGACAAATTAAAGTAAAAGAAATATATTTTTAAATTATAAGATTATAATAAAATGTCAGATTGTGAATAAAAATAATCTCTGAGAATGTTGTGGAAACCAGCTGGTTTATGTCAAATGAATCCGATGTTTAGTGTGTGTTTTTGGAGTGTATTTTTTTTCTATTCGGGATAAAATGTACATTATTATTTTAAGAAATAAATGAAGTTTAAACCCTGAACTGAATTTCTTTAGTGAATTTGAACGAATGAATGAACATTTCCACCTCTAAAGAAAATATTAATTATTTAATGTTTAAAAATCCATCTAAACCATTAACATCAGAGTTCATGACAATTATTTTTATGTTGTATGCTTATTTTTTATTTAAATTTATTTTTCTGGTCTTTGTTTTCGCCTCCTGATATTTGCCAATCTTCAGTTGGCACTGCTCTAGTTTTCCTATTCCACCACCTGCTGCACGTTCTCATCTCATTCAGTTCGCCTGCTTCCCTCACCGGGTCTCTTCCTGTTGTGCAGAGGAACAGTAATGGTGTAGGGCTATTTTGTTTCTGAAATAAACTCATATGTTGTTGGGTTTTTTTTTTTAAGTAATATTATTTTTCCAGCATCTTTTGTGCTGTGTATGCGCATCTCAGAGTGTTGTAAAACAGAGGTAAAGTAGGAGATTTCCAACAGAAATAAGCCATTGCACCACTTACTGTACTCATCATGTAATAATGTTTTGAAAGTAAATATTTTATTATTCTTTAGCTTTGGTATAATTTCTTCTTTAAAAACCTACACACCAACATAACTGTTAAGACTTATGCAGTGTTAAAACTCAAGATCACTTGAAAACACAAGTTTTGAAATAATTTCATTTTTAACTATACTTAAAATACAGCTAAGAAAATGTACCAAAACAAATATTAATGTGAAAAACTAATAACTAACTCATCAACTAACTGAATTATTGCAAAGTAAGAACTTTTATCATAACTCTTTATCTTTTATCAAGTTCTCTTCAGGTGTACAAAGATCTTTGCACTATAAAATAGATCAAGAATACTTGATAAAAGTCCTTACTTTACAATAATTTAATATTTTTGAAAAATAACTAGTTCATCTAGAAGATTATTTCACTTAACCCCCCCCCCATGTAATGACTGGATTTTTCATCACTGTTAAGGAATTAACTTTACCCAATCTCCTATATCTTGCTGAAAAGTTTAGTCTTATTTCAAGTTGTGTTAAGATGTTTGCACTCGAAACGAGACCAGAAATACTTGGTAAGAGTTTGTTTTTGCAGTGTAGGTTGGAGAAATACTGGCGGCAACACTGAAGCCGGTTCACTAATGAGCAATTATCAGGGAGACTAACAATAGACCAGTCCTAAAACATAATTCTCAGCATTTATTTCCACAGAATAAATCACTTAGCACTGAAAGATTTTATGATCGTGACAAAAATGGCGACGTGAGCCGAAGCCTCTGCAGTGAGGTCTGTTAATCGGGTAAATATCAGCCGACGCCGTCTCCACACAGCTCAGACAGGGGGAGACGGTAATAACACTCAAACCCCTGAGGAAGCAAGTGGGAAGAAAAATAAGTGTAGGTGGGGAAAAAACAAAGTAATGAAAATGGGAATATCATCACAGCTGGCCAGTTGAGCAGAATTATCAGATCACAGCTCGTGTAGGTTAAAGCAGAACCAAAGCCTCAAACAGGGAAAGAAATGGCTCTAATTTTTCAGATATGTGCTCATTGGTAACAATATTTGCATTTTTATGTACACAATGTAAAGTGTAGATGTTATACAAAAGGACCCGTTCCACTTAAGCTTTTTCACATTTTTGCTACATTAGAATAACAAACTTGAATACTTTTTTTTTTTTGTATTAGACTAACAGATTGGAGTGAATTAATGTAAAGTTAATGGAAGAAGATACAGGTTTATCTTACGCTAAGAATACAAACACAGCCAAGGACTCCTTATGAAACTTATTATTGGGTCATATTTTAATTCAATAGAAGATAATCTGCATTTATATAATTTGCGTTTTTCTTAAGTGTGGCACTGATTCCTGATCAGGCAGACGTGTGAAGTCAGGTCTGCCTGATCCAGAACGCTGCTGCTGGCGTTCTGACTAAAACCAGGAAGATGGAGCACATGAGCCCACTTCTAAAGTCCTTCCACTGGAGCTCAGAGAATAGACTTTAAAATGCCGTTGTTAGTTTCTAAATTACTGAATAGCTTGGCACCAAAGCCAGACCTCTCAAGTATTCAGCTTCTGGTCCACTCTGCATCCCCAGAACCAAACATGGAGAAACGAACTGGAGCAAACTTGTTATACATGTTTTACTTTGAACTGCCTTGTTCTTGAAATGTGCTATTTAGTAAACTTGAATTGATTTATCTCAAAATCAATGCCCCCATTGTCCCACAGTTTAACATTTTTTGGCTGCATAAGAAAACTAATTAATAAGTTTGCTGACAGTTTGTCTCTTTAAGGCAAACAAATCAATTTAGCACTTGTCCAAAACCATCTGTGTTCTTCTAAGTTTGGGAATTACTTTGTGGTCTGGCTACCAGCCCAGATCCACCCGGGAGGAAAACTAATAAAACAAGTTTCGGTCATAAATATTATGATCTAAACAAGATTAAGTACTACTTTTTAACCATAATTTCTAACCGTTTTGTAAAAATACTTTTTTTTAAAATTGTCAATCCATTGGATCATTTGAACAGCAGGCCGACACATTCCTTTAATGGTGACGAATGAAAACAAGTCCTGGTCCCAAGACTATTTGTGTGATAAATGCTCTTTGATGCTTCTTATAGTGCAACGTCTGCAAAACAAGGAAGTCTGTACAAGACGGAACACTTTGCAGGGGTGCTTTAGTAGTTTTTAAAGGAAACAGAATTGGAAGTACAGTTTTAAGTTACTTTGAGTCAGAGAGTGATTGCTGCTGCTGCCTCCATTGTTTTCAGAGTAAACACAGCAGCAGAATTCATTGCACGAAGAGGCAGGATAGCTGCACCTCTATCGAATAAGTCTGGCTCTCTGCCCACTGCTGCTGACTTCATGATGGTTCAACTTCTTCTAAAGGTTTGCTATCACTTCTAATAAACTCCTGTGCTTCATAGTGTTGCAGTTCTGTTCTTCTTCACCACAACAGGCTCTACAGTACTCTGCAGCTTCTTGTTTGCATGCACAGGGTGAGTGGACTTCAGTTTTGACATCTGACTAGTCAAATTAAAGGAGTTACGTTGCTGCTTCTAGGTTGAAAAGTCAGATATAAAAGTTAACATTCCTAACAGCAACTTCAATCTTTCTCTAGCATATTTGGATATCTTAATATCAATTTTAATAAAAATGAGAATTTCAAAGAATATAAACAAACAGAACTGAAGAAAAGGTTCTGTAAAATGGAACAAAAAGGCAATCTTTGTTGAATAAATTTGGACAACCTCACATTTTCACTTAGAATGGCTAAAGTTTTATGTTTAAGCTTTCTGGAGACTTCAGAGAGAAGATTGCATCAGCTTATGAATCGGGTGAGGGATTTATAGGGGTTTCAACAGAGTGATTTGGCAACCTTAGTGTGTGGAGGATAGGCTGCAGGTGGTGGTGTACATTTAAGCAGCTGCCAACATCCACAGAACACTAGTAACTAGAAGTGTGCCGATCGATCGTCCGCCGATCGTAATCGGCCGATTTCCATGAAACAGTGTATGACCGGTGATCGCCGATCACTGTCTCTTGTTGCCGATCACCAAAACGATCACCTGTACCTCACTTCGCAGCCTGCATGTGCATCTGATCTCTTTCCTTCACTCTTTGCAAGCGCGCAGCAACAAATCCTGTGGTGTGGAACTTTAACGCTCTGAGTGAATGGGGAAGTTTGCGTGTTGCGGCCGAAAATTACCTCGGGGATGAAGCACGTCAAAATGCATCAACACAACGAATCTAATATGACATTTAAAAAACAAGCACTTGACACAAGCACTTTGGTTACATCAAGGCTCAACGCAAGGAAAAAGTAAAGCAGCACAACTACCAACACTCACCCGGATTAGCATCACGGTCAGAAAGCTAAACAAATAACCCAAAAAATAATTCAAGTCTTCGAGCTGGCGGTGAAAGACGCTGGTTCTGCTCTCGCTGTTGAATCGCCGCTATTCGCTACTGGTAGTAATATTTCTGCCGTTTCTCCTCCGCCCGGAACGTCTCCAAATAAACACACTTCAAATGTAAAAAAAATAATTATTGGAGTCTTTTTCACACAACTAAAATGTTCAAGTTTTGACCCCAAATAGTTTGGAGTTTGACGGATGGAATCTTTTGTTTTCATATTTTTGCCTGTTTCCAGTGTCCCACAACCAGCTGTCGGACATCTTTCATGTCGCCCTTGACGTCAGAAGTTTTTGACAGAAACAAATATTCAGAGTCAGGAGAGATGCCTGATCTCATAGTGAAGCAGTGAAAGACAGGCAGCTACTCAGATGAAATGAAACAGCATTGTTGCCCCAAGGCAGCTGTGGAGCACTGTGGGTGCACAGGCAACGGCTGTCATCCAGTCAGACCTTCTTTAAAGCCCGCTTTTACAACCAATTTTTGACCCGAGCTTCTTGAAAACCTTCTCCCCTAACCCATTAAGAATGGATACAGCGTTTCTACGCATCTCCCTCTCAAAGTTGAACGAATGACCTTTGCGTGCTTCTCCCCCATAAGCCTGTCGTATCTTTTATGCCTCACAGTCGGCGTGTTTAATATTGGATAATAAAAGGGCAAAGTCAATAAAAAAAAGCAGGAATGCTGAAGATCTGATCTCTTAAATGGGTTTTACTGTATCAGATATGCCTTGTTTCTTCAAAGGCAAAGACATTAAGTGGCGACTCATGACTTCTCTGTATGCACATCTATGAGGTTCCCAGTGATGTCTAGAGCTCATAAACAATATAATTAGCTTGGTTCTGCCTCAGAAACCGTTAAAATACCCAGAATTTATTCATGTCCAGTCTTATTTTCAAGCAGCACTGTTTTGGTACACCTGTCCACAGGAGTGTAAAACACACTGCTGGAGGAATAAATTAATGCCAAAGGTGTTTTTGTTTGAACAAAATTCAAGTTGGAAGAGGTAGAAGAGCAGTAGAGGTCAAAAATGTGATTGGGATTACACCCAGCTGATCAGATGAGCTGATCCACTGAAACAAGTCCATGAAAAAAAAAAAAAAAGAAAAAAGATTTTAATCCTCATTTTTGATTTTCATTGTATACAAGTTTCAAAAATCAAACTGTGTTGAATAAATTGGTTTGGGTTTGTGATCTCAAAGTCTGCTGCAGTTGTGAAAAGTGGCACCAAAAATAACATTTTAGTTCTCATAAATAGCATAAAGGCTGCACAAATCATTTTAGTAAGTCTCATAGTGTTTGGTTGACCAGTTGATGAAATGTATATTTATGGAACCAAAAGTCATGCTAGTGCCACTGCCTTGTCAACTGGTTGGTTTGTGCTTTCCCCAGTTAAAAAAAAACAACAAATGTGATGTTTTTGAAAAGTCTGAGTTGTGTAAAACATATTTCAGTTCAGGTTTGGCCATTATCTTACATTTTGAATGATGAATACAAAGCTTAGAGTCAGATGCTAACTTTAGCATCATCAGCTAGCTTAGCTGTATTCTAACTGCACCTGGATAACTGCTTTGTTATGGATAAAAATTTCATAAGGTTAAACAATTTATTGAATGTATTTTTTTTGTGTGTTATATATGAAAACATGAATTTTATAAAATATTGTTGATAAATTGTGAACAATACAAAAAATTTCCTTCGTACAACCGCCCATAGCACCAAAAGAATATTTTTTTTCTTTTGTTCTGTTTTTTCCTCCAAATCTTCTGAAAGGAGTGAGTTCACCAAAGAAAATATCAAACCCCAAATTAAAATCTAAGAACATTTATGTTCTCCACTGGCCTCTCTTTTCTTCTAAACATGTTTGAAGTTGTTGCTTCTGTCCTAGATGAAATTAGTTACCCTGGAACAAAGCCTGCAAACAATAAAAAAAAGGATAAAAAAATCTTGTCATCTTATTTATATCAGAACTAAATGTAGCTTGATTTTTATTCCGTTTTTTCAGTTATCTATTTCACCTCTGTGTAACCTGTCAAGAAAATCCGAGCTCATCCCACTTCCCCATGCTGGAGATTTTAGTTTAACAGTAATAATAAATAAAGTTATCTTTAAAATGAATCACTCAAGTGACATCAAGGCCCAACAGTAGACTTAAGTGTCAATAAAGTTAGTTTAACAGTAATAATAAATAAAGTTATCTTTAAAATGAAACACTCAAGTGATATCAAGGCCCAACAGTAGACTTAAGTGTCAATAAAATAAATCTAGTTGTGTGTGTTGTTTTTGTCTCATGCAAACTTTGCTTTAATTCTACTTTTTTCTATCTAATCATAAGAAATCATAGTCAGTCAGAGAGAGTCATTAAACAGGAAAAGCAGGTTTCCTGGAAAAAGAGGAAGTTTCCAGCCTGCAGATTTATAAAAATAGCTGAGACTATTTCTTAGTTTAAAGCATGAAAGTTTTAAAGAATGAAATCTAAACATTATTAGTAATTGGATAAGATTCAAAGTAAAATACTTATATTAATATTGGTTTAATTGTAATAATACTTACACTTACATTTGTGAGAACACCTACAAGAAAAACAAGTAACTGTAACTTTAGTAGTAAATAATTAGAATCATGTATTATTCTTGGTTTCTTTTCAGAAAAACATCTGTAATAACTCACATTAAAATCATAAATGAATGATAGATCAGAGAAGCTGAAGAAAATAAATGTGATATAAGTTATGGTTATAAAATCATAAATGAATGATAGATCAGAGAAGCTGAAGAAAATAAATGTGATATAAGTTATGGTTATAAAATTATAAATGAATGCTAAATCAGAGAAGCTAAAGAAAATAAATGTGATATAAATGTGATTTTGACATTAAACTTGAAATGGTGTAAAAGGTTGTAAAACTGCAATTAAACATCACTGATATGTTGGAGGTAGATGGTAGGTGAAAGGTGACAGGAAGGGAAAAAGGGGAACTAACAGGAGAGCAGAGATGATCAGCACCTTATATGGAAACAGGAGGTTGAGCAGCCCTGAGACATTGGCACAGACATCATGACATGATGTCTCTTAAGACAGTGACGGATATGAGATCATCTGTCTAAGCAGACAGATGAACCCTATATAAGGTGGGTGCAAAAGAGGAACCTTTCGTTGGATCCTCCGGGCAGCTTCGAGCCAAGATCGAGATGGACAAAGAACTCTGCAGCTGAAGAAGAGCCGGGGCCACGGAGCCGGAGACTGTCCTGCACATGGAGACCAACCCGTCTGGCCCACAATCTGTGGCTTCGAATCGCACTTCTCTCATCGGCTGGGTTCTGACCCCAAAGACAAAGATGAAGACAAAGACAAGGAAGAAGAACTGGTGCCTTTTTTCCTGCCAGCACCAAGTCCTGTGTGACCTCAGCATCCATGCGGAGAGGAGGCTCATCGGACCTGCGGAGATCCTGGCCTTCATCGATCAACATCTTCCTCCTGTTGCAACACCTTCTTCATCATCGTGCCAGGTCTGGGGTTCGAGGCGCCAAACTCCGTCCGTCTCTCTCAAAGGTTCCCTTTTTTAGTTCTCAGTATCAGCAGTAGGGAAAGATAGACTAGATGATTGATTTTACTTATTTGATTATTTCTGCTACTGAATTAAGCTGTACTGACCCTTGCAAAAATGCCTTACTAATAAAATATTTAGCATAAAGAAAATCTAAAGATGTTGTGGACATTCAGTTAATGAGTCACCTTAAAGTTCTTTGATGGTTGTAAAATAGCTGTGATGTTTGATTCTGGAGAGGAAGAGGTGGAAAATGTTTTTAGGTTGCTGGTAGCCCATATTTAAAACCTCATCCTTGGGACTCGACCGAGTCACTAAAACCTACCTGGTTCAATAACAAATGCAAGTTGCAAAATAGAGAACGAGCGACCGTTAACAGGTGTGCTCTGTGAAACTAGTTGGCTGTAGGCTGCTCAGTCTGGCTAATTCACAGGGGGAAGAAGGGTGGGACACCTGGATGTAGGCCGTCAGATAACCAGGCGAATCGTTTCTCGAAACCAGCTTAAACAGAGTTTACTTCAGTTCTGGACAGGGTAAATCCCAGCAGATTTAGGAAACTCAATGGACCCGTTAGACGGAGAGCTGGTAGCACATCTCCCCTCTCAGAAGAGGAAGTACGAGAGTGAGAGAGTAGAGACAGAAAGGAGGGGGGGGGTGTTGCGCAACAACAAACCATAGCACAAAGATTTGCACAAAACAGTTTGTCATTTCAGTCTCTACATTATAGCCTCTTAGTAAATTAAAAGCTAAACTGAAAGTCTAATATATTTCATATTTTCTCAAAGCAAATGTGTGACATGTAGTCTCAGTTCATACCCTGAATGGAGACAAATGGTGGAAAATAAAGATTTGGTTGCTCGAAGCAGCACCAGGGTAACTGACAGCCTTCTGTTTGATGACACTCATTATCCGAATCTGGAAAAAACCCTAAGTGGCCACCTGGCTACTTCCCGCCTGTCCCTTCCAGCTAGCAGTAAGAAGGATCGGGCGCATTGGTCAGTCTTCATTTTGTGCAGCAACTCTGAAGTTCTCATTGGACGACCACCACCCAGAAATTGTGGGCTCCTGCTGTAAAGCAGGATGTTAAAAAGGAGCCGTGAGCCCGCCTTCCCTCATTGCTGTTCTGAAAACCCCAATTCTGGCACGAAAAGCAGACCTCATATTGAATAATCGCCGTCCAAACTGTATGGCTCCATTCTGCAGAAAAACCACCAGCACACTGTTAGTCATCCACCGGAAACTCAGTAAACGATGCATTTATTGACTTTACCGCAGTACTTGTTAGTGTTTGAACCAGGCTGGTCTTACTTCCTCCAACTGCACATTGAAAGGAGAGGTCAGTGGTTGTGTTGAAAGCTTCTGAGCAGTCAGTGTCTTGCAAGTGGTGGGTAACATTTAGTATCTTCACTTTAATGAAAAAGAAAATATAAGAACTAACAGCTACTCAGAGTAAGGGCAAGAAAAGCTCATTTTTATCACTTAAAACAACCCAGAGTGTAATCGGTTTTTTTTTTTTAACCTTTTGGCAGTTTTCTACATATGCATGTCAAAACATGTTTAAAAACATTATAGTGCACTAGCCTATATTAAGTTGAACTGTGTTATTTAATTTATATAGTTGTGTTGTAGTTTCCTTTTTTATTCACTGTTCTATTTGTATTTATTGACAAAAGTATGTTTAATTAAGTCATTTTATTGTATGTTTTTAGCACCTGCTTTCATAGTCTTTAACGTTTCTACATGATTCTACTTAAACAGCAGTCTAACAATAATGTTAAAGGCTAAACATAGCCTGTCTTTTTCTATTGGCCTGTTTTTGACTAAATATTTACCACTGAAGTATTATGACTGTATGTGAGCTCATCATCCAGGTCATTAAATATAAATAAGATAGTCCATCCAACAAGTACAATTTACCATGCAACTGAATTTGCTCACATCAGTACTGCAATAACAATTGAAATTTGAAATATACAATGTCAATGGTTGGTTGCAGTTGGAAATGTAAAAGTGTCCAGTTATTTAGCAGTCATATACTATAGACTGTCAATACCACCACTATAGCATTGTAGAGAAGTACAAGTTTTTGAGCTTTGAAAATGTTACTTTGTAACTTGAGTCTTATTTATAAAATCATAAATGATCTTGTCCCCCTCTCCACTGTCTGATTTTGAGCATACTCTACAATTGGAGACAATTAGATAATGAGAATATCATCTGTGACAGAGCATAACATCCCATTTCGCCGTACTGTTACCGGGCAATCAGCTTCTCCTGTAAAGGCAACTAATCAGTGAAATTCATTGCAACTTCTCAGATATGTTATCATTAACTATGTGTAGTGTGATTAAGAAGCAACTTGTAGTGTTATATTTTATGTCACCCATTTTTGCGCTCTACAGTGTCCCTATCTAAATATAATTTACTTACTAATTCCAATAGTGTGGATGACTGATTACAAACCCTGACAACTTTTCTCTGAGCTGCTAGTCAAAAGCGAGTCTTCATTTGGGATAACCCAAAACTAGCTAGTTTTCCTCACAGTTCATGTTTTCCTCTGATACCTCTTTTCTGTGATAAGTGGAAATATGGATGAACTAACAATTGAACTCTCGAATCTTGATTCATTCACAGATTTAAATATGTTAAGCTGTAAAAATGGGTAATTCCAGTTATATCGAAGTAACGGTTTCCTTGGGTAAAAAGGCCTTCACAGCAGTACAGTAATTTAAGTTGAAGAAATCACATAATAGATGTAAGATATATTTTTCATCAGCTGCCTTTACGCCGCCAAGGAAATCCTTTCATCATTGATTCCTTGGAGATGGTATATCACCTTGACTATAATCTTAGGGTGATAAAAAATAAATTAGCTGTGTGTCCTACTGAACGAAGGCTGCCTCTGCGCTAGAAATTGAACTTTTCCCCCACTGAAGATATGGGAAGCTTAGCTTTAGAGACAAAACTGGCCCGCGGCATTAAAGAAAACCTACACTGGCTCAGCTCTCCCCAGAGTGAAAATGTCTGAATCCCCTGCCAACAAAATCTATGATGCAATAGATTTTGCTACAATGAAAGGTCATAATTATAGGCCGTGATCCGAATGCGGAGTCTTTTCGGGAAATCTCGACACGTGAACATGATCGGGGCGCACTCTTTCAAATGTTCAATAGATGGAAAAATACCTCTAATGGCGGAAGAGAGCAGAGCTGACAACGGGGTCGCGTTGTCTGAATACGAGCTGCTGCTGTTCTCGGTGTCATGGAGAGCGAACGTACACACACCCACAAGAAACGTCACTGCAGAGACCTGCCAGAAGTCTGGCTGTAGGAAAAAGCAACAAGCCAAACTGAACTTTGCCTCACCTGTTTTTTACTGACTTTGCGTTGAAAACTCAGACAACGCCTCGGCTCACACCGCTTCTGTTTGAGTTTTGAACCCTGCTGCTGTGTTACAGGGCATGCCAATAAATTCTGCTGAAGGCAGCGCAAACCATTGACAGATAAGGTTATGGCAGGAGCGAGATGACGAGACATCATCAGGGAAGTGGTCAATATGGATATGCTCTAATGGAAAACGACAGCGATCTGTGAAAACTGCCTAATCTAAAGCTTCTGCGGGAGGATTTACAGCACTGTGGCATATTAAATCATGTTACTCCAGTAAACATTGATAACTTACAACCTTGAAATCTTTTGTTCTCGGATAAACAAATGTTATGAAAACTGAGGTGTTTCAATAAAGAATATCGGCGAGTAAACGTTTTTCATATTCATGCAGCTTGTTTTTTTCAGTCTGTACTCCCACAAATGTGACAAATGATGTAAATAAAAGAGCAATGCACTTATTGAAATATTAAATCTCATCATCAAAGACTTGAAGAGTCTGACACTAAGCTATACTTTACTAGAACACATTTACTATAAGCATTGTACCAGACAGACAGGGTCATGAGTAAACCATAATTTTAAAGGTGACCTATTCTTCTTCCTTGAACAGGTTAGGATAGAATATGATCTATGCAATCATGTTCGTTACATTTTTTGGCACAAAATTATTCTTTCAGTTTTGAGAATGAGCTGTTTCAGGGCTCTTGTCACTTTAAATCCAGATAAGATGCTGGTGGCCACGCCCCTTAGCTCAGTGTTTACACTCACACATGAAAATGGCTGCAAACAGATGTGCAATTACACAACCATACATCTTTGAAAAGCAGAAGTGGAGCCTCCTGCACAGCCAGCAAATGATTTCTGGATGGCAAATCAACAACAAAACGCTCGTCTTTTCCAGCAGCCATTGTACAGCGCATACAGAGGCTAAACCAGCTGAACAAACATGCTAGTGTTCCGCTTGAGTTGCTAGGCAATGCTTTGGGCTTCGCTGGGGTTGCTAGGTAACAGGGCAGTGCCTGCTGATTTGTGATGTTACATTTCAAAGGTTTTTGAAACGGCTCATTTTCCAGACACTAATCAACATCAGCTTGTTGCCATAAAATTACTTTTTAAATTTTATTTATTTATTTAAGCACTTGGGCTGTTTTTAGAAGCAGTAGAGAGCCAAATGGAAGTACATAAGATTGCTTCACGTGATTGTGTTCTTGAAAATAATCTATTGTTTTAATCTAAAATGTAACTATATTTAGTAACTGAATAGCTTTATTAAATATTTATTTTGTGGTAATATCTGCTCTTTAATAAGAGTCTTGGTAAGTGTAGCTCTTGTAAAAGTTCAACATAAACAGAAGCTCTTTTGATGTCAAACGTTATGCCACATCCAAGACATACATTTATGTTTTTGTACTGTCGTTTTTATTTTTATTGAACAAGACAAGCAATAATGTGAGGTTCAGCCTTCTTTATTCTGCTTGCTGTAAATAAAATCAGTTCCCTTCAGAAGTCACCAAATGAGTACAGACTTTCCCTGTGATGATTTTATTCTCAGTATAATTATAACTCTGTGAAGTCCAGTGAACGTCTCATAAAGACCAAAACCATACAAGTTGGGGAAAATGCTGAAGACATCTGCAGCAGGTTTATGTTCTAAAAATAGTATCAAATTAAAAGTTTTTAATGGCGTACTACACGCTCAACAAATCAAAAACTCATTTTAAGTTGAAAGCCTTTTACATCCAGATTTGGTCCGGATATTTCCTGATTAAAATCTCTATAGATGTGATGAAGTAAGTCTGTAAATTTCTGCTACACCCCGCTGTTTGTCACCATGATGTCAAAGCACCAAAAAATTTGCATTTGTACACTTTTCACTTTTTGCTGCCAATTTACTTATTTAGTTTGCTCCAAAGTGGACATGTTGTATTGACATTTTTTTATATTTCTTTTTATGGCATGCATTTGTCATTTTAACAGCTAAATTGTAAACAAAAGCCAGTTGATCTGCTGCAAGTTTGAACCTCCTTAATCACAGCCGAATGCCTTTTGCCCATTATGGCTGTTTCCTTATTCTAATTACCCTGATTTAATAAGTGCATTTGCTTGCAGTGCTCCTCCATGGGCTGCCACCTTATCGTGGTGGAGGGGTTTGAGTGCCCCAATGATCCTAGGAGCTATGCTGTCTGGGGCTTCATGCCCCTGGTAGGGTCACCCAAGGCAGACAGGTCCTAGGTGAGGGACCAGACAAAGTGCAGCCCGAAGACCCCAATGATGAAGGAAAACCTTGGACTTGGTGTTCCCTCGCCCGGACGCGGGTCACCGGGGCCCCACTCTGGAGCCAGGCCTGGAGGGGGGGCACGATGGCGAGCGTCTGGTGGCCGGGCTTTTACCCATGGAGCCCGGCCGGGCTCAGCCCGAAGAGGAAACATGGGCCCCCCCTCCCATGGGCCCACCACCCGTGGGAGGGGCCAAAGGGGTCGGGTGCACTGTGTGATGGGTGGCGGCCAAGGGAGGGGACCCTGGCGGTCCGATCCTCGGTTGCAGAAACTGGCTCTTGGGACGTGGAATGTCACCTCTCTGGTGGGGAAGGAGCCGGAGCTAGTGCGTGAGGTCGAGAGGTTCCGGCTAGAAATAGTCGGTCTCACCTCGACGCATGGCTCTGGTTCTGGAACCAGTCTCCTTGAGAGGGGCTGGACATACTTCCACTCTGGAGTTGCCCAGGGAGAGAGACGTCGGGCAGGAGTGGGCATACTTGTTGCTCCCCATCTCGGCGCCTGTACGTTGGGGTTTACCCCGGTGAACGAGAGGGTAGGATCCCTCCGCCTACGGGTGGGGGGACGGGTTCTGACTGTCGTTTGTGCTTACGGGCCGAACGACAGTTCAGATTACCCACCCTTTTTGGAGTCCTTAGAGGGGGTACTGGAGAGTGCTCCTCCTGGGGACTCCCTTGTTCTGCTGGGGGACTTCAACGCTCACGTGGGCAACGACAGTGAGACCTGGAGGGGCGTGGTTGGGAGGAACGGCCCACCCGACCTGAACTCGAGCGGTGTTCTGTTGCTGGACTTCTGTGCTCGCCATGGATTGTCCATAACGAACACCATGTTCAAGCATAAGGGTGTCCATATGTGCACTTGGCACCAGGACACCCTAGGCCGCAGTTCGATGATCGACTTTGTCATCGTTTCATCGGATCTGCGGCCGTATGTCTTGGACACTCGGGTGAAGAGAGGTGCGGAGCTGTCCACTGACCACTACCTGGTGGTGAGTTGGCTCCGGTGGCGGGGGCGAAAGCCGGTCAGACCTGGCAGGCCCAAACGTGTTGTGAGGGTCTGCTGGGAACGTCTGGCGGAATCCCCTGTGAGACGGAGCTTTAACTCCCATCTCCGGCAAAACTTCGAACACGTCCCGGGGGAGGTGGGGGACATGGAGTCTGAGTGGACCGTGTTCCGTGCCTCCATTGTCGAGGCGGCCGATCGGAGCTGTGGCCGCAAGGTTGTCGGTGCCTGTCGCGGCGGCAACCCTCGAACCCGTTGGTGGACACCTTCGGTGAGGGATGCCGTCAGGCTGAAGAAGGAGTCCTATCGAGCCTTTTTGGCCTGTGGGACTCCGGAAGCAGCTGATGGGTACCGGCGGGCGAAGCGGCATGCGGCTCGGGCGGTTGCTGAGGCAAAAACTCGGGTGTGGGAGGAGTTTGGAGAGGCCATGGAGAAAGACTTCCGCACGGCTTCGAGGCGATTCTGGTCCACCATCCGGCGTCTCAGGGGGGGGAAGCGGTGCAGCACCAACACTGTTTATAGTGGGGATGGTGTGCTGCTGACCTCTACTCGGGACGTTGTGGGCCGGTGGGCAGAGTACTTCGAAGACCTCCTCAATCCCACCAACATGCCTTCCACTGAGGAAGCGGAGCCTGGGGACTCTGGGTTGGGCTCTCCAATCTCTGGGGGCGAGGTCGCCGAGGTGGTTAAAAAGCTCCTCGGTGGCAAGGCCCCGGGGGTGGATGAGATCCGCCCGGAGTTCCTTAAGGCTCTGGATGTTGTAGGGTTGTGTTGGTTGACGCGACTCTGCAATATCGCATGGACATCGGGGGCAGTTCCCCTGGATTGGCAGACTGGGGTGGTGGTCCCCCTGTTCAAAAAGGGGGACCGGAGGGTGTGCTCCAATTATAGAGGGGTCACACTTTTAAGCCTCCCTGGCAAGGTCTATTCAGGGGTCCTGGAGAGGAGGGTCCGTCGGATAGTCGAACCTCGGATTCAGGAAGAGCAGTGTGGTTTTCGTCCTGGTCGTGGAACACTGGACCAGCTCTACACCCTCAGCAGGGTCCTGGAGGGTGCATGGGAGTTCGCCCAACCAGTCTACATGTGTTTTGTGGACTTGGAGAAGGCGTTCGACCGTGTCCCTCGGGGAGCCCTGTGGGGGGTTCTCCGGGAGTATGGGGTACCGGGCCCTTTGATACGGGCTGTCAGGTCCCTGTATGACCGGTGTCAGAGTCTGGTCCGCATTGCCGGCAGTAAGTCGGGCTCGTTTCCGGTGAGAGTTGGACTCCGCCAGGGCTGCCCTTTGTCACCGATTCTGTTCATCACTTTCATGGACAGAATTTCTAGGCGCAGCCAAGGTGTTGAGGGGATCCGATTTGGTGGCCTCAGGATCTCATCTCTGCTTTTCGCAGACGATGTGGTCCTTTTGGCTTCATCAGATCGTGATCTGCAGCTCTCGCTGGATCGGTTCGCAGCCGAGTGTGAAGCGGCCGGGATGGGGATCAGTGCCTCCAAATCCGAGGCCATGGTCTTGAGCTGGAAAAGGGTAGAGTGCCTTCTCCGGGTCAGGGGGGGTGTCCTGCCCCAAGTGGAGGAGTTTAAGTATCTCGGGATCTTGTTCACGAATGGGGGAAGAAGGGAGCGGGAGATCGACAGGCGGATTGGCGCAGCGTCTGCTGTCAAGCGGGCGCTGTACCGGTCCGTCGTGGTGAAGAGAGAGCTGAGCCAAAAAGCGAAGCTCTCGATTTACCGGTCGATCTACGTTCCCACCCTCATCTATGGTCATGAGCTTTGGGTCATGACCGAAAGAACGAGATCGCGGATACAAGCGGCCGAAATGGGTTTTCTCCGTAGGGTGGCTGGGCTCTCCCTTAGAGATAGGGTGAGAAGCTCAGTCATCCGGGAGGGACTCAGAGTAGAGCCGCTGCTCCTTCACATCGAGAGGAGCCAGTTGAGGTGGCTTGGGCATCTGGTCAGGATGCCTCCTGGACGCCTCCCTGGTGAGGTGTTCCGGGCACGTCCCACCGGGAGGAGGCCCCGGGGAAGACCCAGGACACGCTGGAGGGACTATGTCTCTCGGCTGGCCTGGGAACGCCTCGGGATTCCCCCGGAGGAGCTGGAAGAAGTGGCTGGGGAGAGGGAAGTCTGGGCCTCCCTTCTGAAGCTGCTACCCCCGCGACCCGACCTCGGATAAGCGGAAGAAGATGGATGGATGGATGGATGCTTGCAGTGACAGACACGCATCCCAAACTGTTATGACAGTCATTACCCAGCTGCAGCATTTGTCAGCCAACGCAGTTCCCATTTTTGCTTAATTAGACATTGCTAAATGTTAACAGATAAAGCCTGGGTGAGCAAGTCGGCCCGCAATCAGATTTACACCCGAGCCGAGCAGATGGCAATAAATTAGAGTTGAGAGAGAAGAAATGAAGTAGGGGGAGGAAAACAGAGTCACATCTACTTTTCTTGCATAATACAACATGTTTGTGTTGTTTTTTTCTAATAAATGGTTGTGGAGATGGTGCCTGTCTTCTACTTCTCAGCCTTTTGTCTCTTTTAATTTTTCTACAGTGTTTTGATTTTGCACTAAACTTGAAAACTATTGTGGTAAGCTGTAATTCAGCGTTTCCAGGAGCAGACTTCAAAGCAAATGTAATTGCTCTGTTAAACTTATCTTCTCATTGCATCAAAAATCTCTAGTGTGAAGGAAAGCTGTGAAAATATGCACTGAATAAATCTGTCAGCTGTTTCACAGAAATAAAGGGACATTAGATTGTCTTCTGTAGGATTAGCAGTGGAAAGCTGAGTTAGTACATCATAATAGGTTAACTGTTGGCTACAGAATAGCCAACAGTTAAATAAAGCAGGGTTTCTACAATGTCCTGAAAAGTAAAACTAACTTTTATAGCCTTACAAAATCTTAAATGGACCCTAATGTTCAACAGCAGATCTTACATTTCACATAAAAAAAAAAAAAAATTCAGTCATTGGTTCTTCCATTTACTTTCTTTTTGGGAATGGACATTTAATGGTTCTGTGAGGCTCAGATTTTTGTTTTTAACAAGGTTTAGTTTAACACAAGGATTTGAATCTGAAGTTAAACCCATAATAACAGGAAGTTGACAGATTTAGACAGATGTAAAAGGTCTTGAGTTGAAAAGCATCAGTTGGCACAAATTTGAAGTTTATATCTGATGTCACCTTGTTATATTTTGATGTGAATGTCCCAGGTGACCTTGAAAGTGTGACGCAGCATTTTGGGCATCAAAGTACTTCCACTGAGACAAACTCTATCTCCAGTGCTGGAAACCAGTTCTATCCCAGAACCAGTCTGTTGCCAGGACAGCGGGGACCAGGAGCCAATCAAAACGCTGCAAACTCCAGATTTTATTTGATTGATTTAGCGGTCAGGTTAAAATTAAAAATCTGTAACAACGAAACATTTCAATAGTTTTAAATTAGACAAACAAAACACAAACTTCCCTTATTTATGTCATTCATCATTGACCTTTAACCTTTACGGTTTTAATATCACCAGCTGCAGGTGTGGATGAGGAATGAACTGGTCATGTTTTTAGATTAGGAAGGTAAAATAAACTAGATTTTTGTTTTTTTGTGAGTTGTTTAGCAAGTGTCTCTTGAAAACAGAACCTCAGATTTGGATGCTGCTACAGCACATTTAAACAAGACTTATTCAATGTATTTCTCAAAGATTTTTCTGCATTTTCCTTGACTGAGGCCACCCCAAGAACACCTTATCATTTGATTATCCGAGACATTTCGTAAAGATTGTCCATGCACAGAGGGCTGGTGCTGCCTAATTAAGTGTCTGTGATGGTGCACAGCTGACATTTTTTGAGACTGCGGAACGGTGAAGAACCGAAAACAAATTAGACCCACTTGGTATGCGCTATCGGCAAACAATGTGAGGCTCATGAATATGAAAATCAGCACTTGATGTTGTTTGCGGTAAATACCACACGTAAATGAAGGCGGATAAGTTTAGCATTTCAGGTCACATTTCCAACTTTTTAGAATCTAATATTGTCAGATAAAAAATTTAAATTAAAGATGATTAAAGGGAAACAAATGGTCCGGCTAATTGATACGTTTATCATGCCGTTTTGCTTTCCATGGCGCCCAGCTGTTATTGTTTTAAACATGATAGATTGAGATTCTGTTATACATCCTTTCATACAGATCCAGTCTAAGTGTTTAACTGCACAGTTTTATTCAAAATACATGCACATTAGTCTCTTTTTTTTCAGAACAAGATTCATCGCCATGGTCTTTCTATTACCACAGTAATCTAAATGCAAATTTTAACTGTCCCTTTTTTCCACCAAGATGATGCTTCTGGCACAGCATGAGCACTGGAATTGAGATGTGTTTTCCTGCTCCCATTCTAGCTCCGTTACATGGAAGTTTAGCTCCGGATAAAAACTGCTTGCCATGCTGACGTTTGTACAAAAAGAGGAAGTTGTAATTGAATAAGAAATATGCCTTTTAGTGAATCGTTACAGTTTCAAGGAGCACTGACTTCTTTTTTATTTATTTAATGATGAAAATAGTTTGTCATTTTCGAATTAACCTATAATTTTAATCCACATACATTAGATTAAAGTCGAATACAGAGGTTTTCCTCTCAGTAAATGTCACTTTCTTTGCACTTTTAGTTTAGAAACACAGCGTGATTCCCCCAGCTGCCCTGGACACACTGATATGGATTGGTCGCAGTGAAAGGGCTTTATCACTGCTGCCTCCCTTCCTGCCCCATCATCAATTTTCCCTGCATGGGTATCGTCCTGAGTGACACCTGGTGAGTTGCTTTCTCCTATCTCCTCCTCCCTCGGCACTGTAAATACATCCACAGTGTAGAAGCCGGCCGTGCCTTTCCTCCTGGCGTAATTTTAAACCAGAGTGCTGGTAGTCTCGTATACCAATAACCTTCCTCTGCACATTACTGCTGAGCTGTTCTCCATCGCTGTGCTTCTCTGTGGCTTTTTCTTAATCTGTGAATTACTCTGAATATCTGGATACGTACGAGTCAAAGTCACCAAGTTATAAAGGAAGCAAGAAAGGGTTTAGAATCCATTCTGGATATGTTTAAATGTATATTACATAGGGATAGGTTTTCTGAATTGGTGCTTAATTCAATTTTATAGCGTCGTAAATACTTTCCTTTTGAAAACGCCACTCTGCTAGACTCTTATAACTTCTTTGAATTTTTTAGAATATTCTAGTTCTTGTACCAAATATTTTTCTTTGAATTTTAGTTTTTGTCACATTTAAAGCTGCAGTATATAACATTTATAAAGAATACTTATTTGTATGTATCAGCATATTATGAGAATTGAGCTTCTCTGTCTTCTCTCTGTGCTAACCAGAAACAACCAATCAGAGCCAGAAGGCAGGTCTTAGTGCTGTCAATCACCTCTCAATGTGGCGCTGAAATTTCTTACATTTTGTAACTTTTTTTGCCTTGAGATGACACTTGTGAATTGGCACTATATAAGTAAACCAAGTTGAAACAAAAATGTTTTTTTCTCGTCAGTCCACAAAAATGTTTTTCCAAAAATATTGGGAATAATCAAACAGGTTTTCTTGGCAAATATTGCAGGGGTCATTGTTGTTTTTACTGTTACTTGGTTTTGGTGGGACAATTCATCTTTTTACAGAGGGAGATGTTGGTTTGGTTAGCCTCTTCTGATGTATTCACCCTGAACTGCCACGAGAAACCATTCTGCTGAGCAAAATTATGACTGGAAAAGTAAATTTTGTAGTTTTTCTAGGTTTTCTTTGTGAGATTTGTTTGATTTAAAACAATGAAATGTTATAAAAGCAGGTGGGCAAACACCATCTACATGTAAATAGACTGAAGTACTGTTGACAATGTAGCCAGTGCTTTTGTTTGTAAGATTCAGACTGATTTAATAGTTTTCTATAGTAGATTACTTGATTACTTGTGCAGCTTGTGAGTTAATCCTTCAAATTAAGAACTGACAAAAGGGGAATGTCTAGTGTTTTTATTGACAACCTTGACATCAATCAGTCCAGCAGATATGAAAGCACCACACCATTGTTCTATCTAAATCAGTATGCATGGGAAACTCACTGACTTCACAGTGGGAAACAGAATTTTCCACCACTGGATAAACCCTTTGGAGGAGGGACTGGATGTGGCCCAATGTGCTGAGGAAGCAGCTAGCTGACTGAGTGTGGGCGGACTGAATCTCCTTAAAGACTGACGATGGGCAGGAAAACCTTCAGCTTAGTGATGGTAGAGCTAACCTTCATTCTTCCAGTTAACTTGGGGATTTTTTGTAAAAGAAGACGATTCATTTACAGCTACAAGTACGAACAGGATGTTGACCTAAAGTCACTAAACCGAAAAAGGGAATTTGGTATGTCTGGTTGTTTTGATCTGTGGGCCGCTGCTTAGTTAAAACCAAAAACAGTTTTCATTACAACTACTGTTTGTGTAGTTTTATTTTGAAAAATACCAACTTCCACCTCCATTTGACTTCTTTCCAGCAGACATCTTTACACAATGAAGTGGAATGGATTATTTTGCGAATCAACAGAAGTGGCGTTCCTATAGGTAATATTTTATTGTAAATGTGTGTGGAGGGGCTCCATGTGAATATTTTTCAGTAGTCAGCCTGACTAAATAGTAACCCTGATTACTAAGTGTGACTCCCTTCCCAAGGTTTGTTGAATCTCCTGGTGTAATGATGATTCTTTGTGAGCCAGTCAGAACCGAGAGGAGCAGTTTCTAGTTTCACATATGGAACAATCTATTTCTATTTCTACGTGCCGTTTACTTTCACTATACTTCTGTCAACATAGAATAATTCAAAACAAAGCTGCTTTTTTCCATTAATAACTTCAAAGAAAACATATTGCTGCAAAACAATATACATGACCCTTAAGTAAAGGACAACTCCAGAAGACAGATGGTGAAACATTTTCTTACTAACACCTGGATTATGGTGTTTGTTTCATCAGTTAATAATTCTGACAATGAAATTCAAGTTTGTTGTTTTGTTTTTTTATGAAATTACACATTGACGTTTGGAGCAGTTCCTTGAACTAAGAAATTGTTTCATCAGAGCATTTTATTAACTTTTCAAGTGTTAAACCACTTGAAGTTACAACAACTCTTTGCTAACTTGACGTTATTCCAGTGGAAAAAATAAGATTCACTTGATTCGCTAGAACCTCTTGTATTTCTACATTGCAACATGGATGCCTTTCACCTGAGGGAACCACAATATATTTATTTTAAGTTTGAGCTTTTCTAAAAAAGAAAAAGTCTCCTCATCATTGGTCATATCTCTGACCTGCTATTTCTTCTTTCTTTTATTTTGCTAACAAAATCTTCCTCTTACAAGAGAATTTCACATTTTTTGCCTACTAACACCTTCATATTAATTAAAAACATCTTTCAATGTGCTGCAACTAAGCTACTTCATGGAAAACCTCTCATTTAAAATGGAAACTATTCCTTTAAGCACTGAGAAATTCTTTGATGTTGAGAAAGTCAGGAGTTTATATAAAGGTCAAAGCAAAATGCCAAAAGCTGGACGCTTATGAAAAAGTCAAAGCAGCAAGAAAAAAGAAAAGTGACAGTTTGGATCTTTCCTTTTTCCCCAACAATCTAAAAGATTCATAGGGAAGTTATTGTTAATAGAGAAGCTTTCAAAAACTTAAAAGCAAACATGCAGTAAAACCTTCAGAACACCTTACTCAGGCTTCGTAATTATTATTTTTTTTTTATCAAGGAGAGGACACTAATGAAGACTTTCTGTTTTACATCAGCTGTTCAGTTTAATTTGATACAAGAAGACACTAAATGACAATTGTCATCTGATTAGATCTGTTGAGCACCAAAAGTGCTACACTTCATTAAACTCCTTAATAAAATTTGCATATGTCTGATAATTTCAATGAAACTGAAAATGTGAAAATCATGATAGTAGAATTTCAGAATATGCTTGTTTTTTTAATACGGGGAACTGCCTGGTGTTCAGAGATTAGCTGCATATTTTTAATAGTTCAACCATCAATATATACCTTAATATGCACCATGAAAATCATCTCAGCACAGAGGCCAAAATCTGCAGTATTCCTTACAGCCAATCAGCACCAAGGAAAAGGCATGGTGCTTCTGGATTGACTGCTTTGCAAATGCCAGCCAATATTGTGTCAACTAACATTGAGTAAAAGTCAATCATCTTCCAAAGCTGCATTTTCTGTTCAAACATTATGTGCAAATAATCCATAAATAGGCACATTTTGCACAAACAGGTAGGGCTCCATTGTAGATATTAAAATATTTACAATGAGTTCAGATTATAATGCGGCTTTATCAATTTTAATAGCCAATTTTGTATAGAAATTATGTTTTGGTTCAATTTAAATAACTATATAGACATTTTTTGTCTACAATTTCATTGATATTTCAACTTTGACATGTAAAAATAACTTTCAGTATTTTTGCATTTTTGTTCCATGTGAAACTTTGAAACAGTTTTTACAAAAAACAGTAAAAAAAAATCATACAAATCAAACAGACCTGGTGCCATGACTGCAGAAGAAAAGCACCTGATGAGGGCAGGAGGGTCTGTCTTAGATGTAGCTAATTAGATGTTTTACACACGCCGCTCTCTAATTGTGCTGTCTCTGTGTTGTTTTTGGATCTTTAATGGGCTTTTAATGTCTCAGGCAATATTTTTGGCTCTTTGACCAGGCAGGTGTGCATTAATAGGAATTAAATAGCTTCTTCATACCACTTGTAAATCTAATAGAGAAATGTTGTGACACACGTTGGAGTCTGTGACTGATGGTGTGTGTGACAGGGACCTTGTCAGCTGTAGTTTAATGAATCACACTTGTCCCACAATGATCCCTTGCCAGGACTCTCATTGTTGTATTCTTCCAGCCATTTAACAGTCTGGGAAATCGGTGGATAACATGATTACATCGCCCGGGGCTAGAAACAGCCAATGTTCCTGTTTCGTGCAATGGCCATTGTTGAATGCTGACAATCCAATAAAAATAGCCAAACAGTTGACAAATGATAGCCTGTGGGCCCGACAGCGCATTTTTCCATCTTGCCTGTCTTCCTCCCTCTGAGGCATTCTTTGCTAAAGCCCACTCAGTGCTTATTAGGACGGATAACGCAGAACACTGATAATAATCCTATTTGTTCAAGTTACAAATATTCTTGAATTTGTTTCACGTTTGAGTTGAGCAATCTGGTATAAGGGCAGCAAACATTAACATTCGTGGTCATTGCTTTATTTTTTGAAAAATTATTCACAAAAACGGTTAAGAAGCCAGAAGGAATGATCCTATTTGGATATAATTTATCTTATCTTATAGATTTTGCGCCTGTTGCATAAACTGTTGCGCTCCAGGCGGTATTAGATGGTTCATTAAAACGGAAGCTGCTATCTTTGGACCTTAAAGAGAAACAATCAAGAGTCAATTATTATAGTTAGAAACTGGTAATCAGCCCCAAAATGTGGGTGTAGTTATGGACTGAGACCTGAACATTCAGAGACACATAAAGACGGTTATCAAGTCGGCCTTTTATCAGCTGAAGAACATTTCTATGATTAAAGGACTAATGTCAAAGCAAGACCAAGATAAATTAATAGCAACAAAATATATTAATTCCCTAATATTGCTGAATCAATGTTTCAGAGTATTTCTGGAAACCAAATATAAAGAAGCAGCATTTATGTGTGCTGACTCTCATTAATTATGACTGAAAGTCAAAAACTCTGCAAAATGCCTGGTAACTCTTTTGTTCAACTGGAGGCTAAATCACTGATACAGATAATAACCCTGGAACACTTCCAAATATATTATATATATATTAAAAAACGTTTCAAGGACTATAAAAGCTTGTCTAATACTGCTGCCTGTTTTAAACTTGCTCGTTTGTTGCTAATCTAATGATCACTATTGGACCAATTTCTTCTTGGTACTTGACAGTTTGCCACATTGTGATATAAATTGTTTCTTTTTCTCACAGCAGAAGCTTTGGGAGAAATAAATTACTTAAAATCATCATGTCCAACATTTTTCCCTTATCTGCAAATGTCCAAATGGTGATCTCTCTAGTTTAAGGACAACTATCTTAACAGCTAATGAAATCTTAATAGCTTGTGTTGCTCTCAGCGTTTTTCTATTTGTAGTCACTCTTCTGTAAACAGAGGCAGAAAAGCATTGTCTTTGCCCTTTAATACAGCAAGATCCATAGAGATAACGAAAGTCAACCAAGTTAAAGGGTGTTCACACCAAAGCCGGACCCAATTTCCTGTTATGTAGTCTTTAGATTGGGCGTTAATTTGAAATAAGGAGGTGTGGTGGCTACAAGTTTCCCCCAGGAGATGAAGCAAATATTCAAGAAGCACAGATATGTTTTGTTCTCGACAACCTCTGCAGGGATGTTTTTGAAATACAATATGTTGCATATGTGTTTAACTAGTTTAGTGCATCACTAAACCTAATGAAATGGCAGAGATAAAACTATGGGATTTATGAAAGAGAGCAGATGTTACCTTGTATTGTATCTGTTTACGATGATGGTAATGCATCATCATAAACCATGATGACCACAAGTATTAAAAATAACAAAAACATTTTTAGAGGTGGTCTCAAGTATTTGCAGATTTTAACCATTTGCAGGTGGTTGTGGTCACTAATCTACGCGGATACATGAGATCTGCTGTTTAGTAATCCAGCTAAGTGGATATTGTTTTACCCTGACAGATTACTCTCTTCCTAGAAATAATTGACTTTGTTTTGACCCGCTGCCTTAAATGATAAAAGCTTGATCCGCTGAGTGCCCTGATCTGTCAGACATAAAATCTGTGTCCACTTTAATGATCATAAACTGTGATGGATGGCTTGGTACTTTCAGGGACTCTAAGATTTTTGCTATTTGCGACCATCTCCAAGCCTGTCGCAGTAACCAATTAATAATCGCATGATAAATTAAAATGACTTCATAATCCATTTTATTTATGGTTTCAGTTGTGTGTTTTTTATTTTCATTTTATTTCTTGGTTTTGGTTGTGTATTGGATATTTAAAATATCTTCCAGTTCCTTAAAAATAGTTTATCATGCTCTGAGAAGGCAGATTTGCATTATTATATTACGTGAAAATGGTGTCAAAACTGGACATAATTTATTGTTCAGCCAACTTTATCATGACAGGTTTTAACCATCACTTTAGTTTTAACATCAAGTTGTGAGCTACCCACATCTTTTGAAGTTGTAATGCAACTTATTTACTCCCAACAGCAAAATTGACAAAATTCTATATGACAAAAGAGCAATTCAGATACTTAGCTAAAGTTATATTGCAATTTTTTTTCTGAGTTTAACACTAAATTCTACTTAAAATGACTTGGTGCTGATTGAAAACTGAATAGATTTCTTCATATTCACATTTACAATTCAGGTTTGATCTTTGTCACATCTGACCTGATGCCACCAACCAATCACACCTGAGGCAAACACTTCAGATATCTGGATGGTTGATGGTTGTGTTTTATTGCATGCTAGCAATATGACTCAGCCAACACGTTCAGAGAAAATATCTAGAGTACAAAATTAAATGATCCCAAACGTGGAGAAAATCCTCATTGAGATAAAGTTGAAAAGTCTGTTCACATGTTAAAGGGATTTTTTATTTATTTAATGAACTGCATTTGGTTGAATTGTTGCAGTCAGCTGCTTGTACAATTTTACCAGTAAGTCGAATATGCAGTGGGAGCTGACTAATTAATTACAACTGTATGCACTGATATAGTAATCTACACCTTTTCTTTTTGCCCTGAACATAGATCTGACCTCAATCACTACACCGTGCTTCCTCAATATGAAGCCAACTATGAGCAAATCAAAAGCAAAGAAAAGGGGGGCTAACAATGAGCCCTGTGGGACGCCACATGTGAAAGGGTTGAAGTACCCAGAGAGTTAGTTTTACCAAGTAGGATCTGAGTCAACCCAAAAAAATGCAACATCTCATTATCAGGTGTGAGTTGGACACCCTAATCTACCCTTAATTAACATTAATAACATTGTAGTTACATGTATTCGCTATGTTTCACTGTTCAGTTTGTTTCAATTTTACATTTGGTTGGACCTACTTACATTTGGTTAGCTGCATTGTATTATTTGTTGAAAATGGTTTGATTACATCTCTGCCAATCTTTTTATTGAAAAAGTCCAATTAGGATTTGAACAGTGAGGAAAATTAATTTCGAGAAAGGTCAGTTTAATTATGAAGCAACTCAAATCAATACGCTTTTATAGAGAGATAAACAAAAGGATGATCAAATGAACGACTTTTTTTTATTCATTTCATTTATGTCCTATCTGTTTTGTGTTAAATTGAATTTCCTCAATTCTCTAATCAATGCCGTAGTAAATAACAAGGATTGCGAGTAATTACACTGTAATCAGAACAGCACATTAGCATATAGATTTATTACGCAGAAACTATGTAGTTTCACTGGGATTCTTAATTACTCCACAAGACAAAGGACAAAGCTGTTGAATAAAACAGCGTTTTATTTCAGCCCAGACCTCCAGATCTCGGTTTGATAACCTCGTGAAAAGGTTCACTGAGCTGAATTTCAGTCACTCGAGATGGATGTGCATCAGATAGCGAATGCGCCACCAGATGAGGAAAAAGACATCAGGATATTCTGTTACACATTCCTTCTGTTGAGTCATCACCAATCATTGTTTAACGGTCATTGATATTGTATTCCACCGTTCGATGTTTACTCGCACCCAGAACAAAAAGTTGCTGTCAAACTATTACTGGATGATAAGAAACGCTTTTTAATATGTCCAGAAACTTTCACCATATTTGTTGTGAATATTCTGGAATAGTTTGAAAAAAACATTTTTGTCCGCTTTACATTTTTATAGATTTTCTATTATGTGCAGAGGCTTGAGTGTGAATAGCTAAACAAATGCCCCTTGAGCCTGAAAATCAATACGCTTCCCCAGCTGTAATTGTCAGACTGTTGGCACAGCAAATTTTGCTCTCAAATGAAATCCTCTCAAGCTTGTTATTTGATGAGTGACAAGAACTTTGCGGTACCCAGTGTTGCTCTCTCTGCACCTCATCCTTGCAAATAGATTGACCTAACTTAAAAGAGAGTTTAAAAAAATGTGCAAATATGAAGCTGAAACCTTTTCAAATAAATGGAGTAATATTGATCACCAGAATCTAACTGCCTTATGTTGTAATTGTGAAGGAGCTTTATAAACTGTGAAACACATGACTGTTATGTAGCCTTCTTGCTATTAAAGGGGAGGCACTATGTGTTTTCCAGTCATAGCACCGTTTTATAGTACAATCAAGTAACTAGGTTACCTTCAGTTGTTATAAAGATGATATATACTGTATATACATATATATATATATACACACACACACATATATCCAGAGGTATATATATACCTCTGGATATATATATATATCCAGAGGTAGTTATTGTACCCAAAAATTGTACTTGAGTAAGAGTAACACTACTTTACCATGTTTTTACTCAAGTAAGAGTAAAAAGTAACCATCCAAGAAATGACTCAAGAGTAACAAATAAGTATTTGGTAAAAAGTTTACAAAAGTAGTAAGTAACTGATCAAATTATTAATCATTTAATATTTAAGAAATTACATCATTAGATGGACCAAAATGTACAGTGGAAAACTTGGTATTTTAAGGAAGAAAATGACAATAAGTAACAAAAAATAACAATCAGGAAAAATATTTCTTTTCCAAATCATTTTTTTTTTCAATATGAAACTTAAAAAACTGCAGGTCTGTGTCTGTGTCTGGTGAATTTTTGGTTAAAATTTGTTTGTTTTTCATTCAGTGGGAAGAAAATCCAGAAATTTTACTCAAGAGTTGCCATATTTCATAATAAAATTACTCAAGTACAGTGTAAAAATACTAAAAGTAGATTTTATTTTTAATTTTTTTTTAAAGTTACTCAAGTAAATGTAGCCTAATTGAGTGAATGTACGGTAACTAGTTACTACCCACTTCAGTATATATCAAATATGATTTTAAAGAAATTTGACATCAGACTTTAAAGTTTTGAAATTGGGCTTCTGTCTCCTTAAAAACTCCAGCTTTTTTTGAAACTCTGCCTTCAGGAATTTATCACAACAATGCTTTGACAACGTTTTTGCCAGCTTGTACAGTGAGCTCAGTTGATGTGTAGTTCTGCCAGGTGTTTGCTAATTTCTGCTGGCTAGTCTGAAGGAGCTCAGTGGCTCAGAAGCTTGTAAACTTCAGCTCTGAGGAGGAGGCGTAACTATAACCTCCAAGGCAACACTCCAGGTTTGTTTTTGATGAGGGAGTAACAATATAACATGATGTAAAGCATAAAAAGTTAGTTTTACATGTTACTGCCCCTTTAAAATGAATCCTCATTTCAACACAAGCTTGCATCACAACATGGAGCCGCTCCAGTTCAGTTTGGGTCCACAGGCAGTTGATTGCAGATGCCAGCTCATCCATTCTGGCTTGGAAAAGGAAACGGGCGTCGGCGCCAACATAAAACGTGATACACAAGCAGGTATAAATTTCAACTAAATATTTAAATAGAGATGTCATTACGTTGGTGAGCCAAGCATATGTGTCACGGCTTAGATTTGTTTTGTGTGTCAGGTGGCCATTTAAATCGACCGCGGATGTGCAGCTGAATGCACGAGCAGGAGGAACTACTACAGCAGAGTCAATGCCTTGGTTCTCTATAAGGCCTATTGCTGGCATTTAGAGGAGAAAATATAGACGAATGTGGGAGCAGATTGGATTTCTAATTGGAAAAGACTAAACTGTGTTGTGTAATGTACATTCAAATGAACATATTCTGTATTTAAAAAAAATGCCCAGATTTCTATTTAATTAAAATTGTATTTTATCTGAAGGTATTTTGGTAAAATATAGTTGCTTGTACTGTGCTGCTGCAGCACAGAACCGCAGAAAAATGGTCCAAAACCAGATTAGAGACGCAACTAATTGAGGTCATCAACAATTATTTTAATAGAGGACAGCCAACATTTTTTGATAACTCTGAACTCATTAATTTTGTTGAATTTAAATTGAAATTTCCTACACTGTGTTCTCAGTTCTCAACCTAATACTTTTTTTCTTTTTACTGGAATTGGATTCTGACTGAACTGAACTGTTTTGTGAAAGGATGAACTTGCACAACCCGACCTGCTGGTGAGGTTATGATTTCAATGTTTTGGTCCACATATTTTATTTATTCATATATGTACCCCTGAACGGGATTTAGATAAATGATTCAAAAGATAAAACAATGTTTTATATTCAAAATGCTTGGAAATGGATGCAGAAATATAGAGCTGGAGCCTGGAATGGTAAAATCACTTCCGTTTTTTTTTTCCTTCTTATTAGAGTGATGTCCTTGAAATGACCTCTCTGCACCTAATTTTATTAAACAGCAAGGTTTTGCCAAATCAGTGAACCTAAAGTAAGGCAATTGAACTCCATGACCTCCTGTTTCTATACATGAGAGGAAGGCAGTTTGGAGAGTATCAACCAGGTTAGTGTCGACCTCTTCCAGCGCCTCAGACCTGCTCTGCAGAACATTTTCTGCTCGGCTGTGCTGCAAAGTAAAAGTCAAAATAACTGAGAGACAAAGCAAATATTTCTTTCATGCGGTTATGGGTTATTAGACACACAGACTCGCATTAAGCCTAGTCTCATTATCGGGGCAAAGATAAACTCAAAAAGCATTAGGGTCGAGCTCACTGATGTATAGTTATGATCAGCACATTCGTTATGCTAATGGATGTTTGTGTTTTCTATTTATGCTGCAGCCTAATGGTAATGTTCATCTGTGTGTCGGGGTGTGTCGGTGTGTGTGTGCGCGCGGCGTCTCAGTGGTGCAGACTGCTTTATGTAAGATGAGTTGACAGACAAACATGGGAGTAAACATCACCTCAAAGCTTTTCATTGACTTTTCAACTTGACGGTCCCAACCACACCATTTCCAGACTAATGGCCTATTACACACATCACACACGGAGGAAACTTAGTGTAATAATCAGCTAATTAATTATTGAAGATCAAAGGAATGCGAGCAGAAGAGAGGCTGTTTAGTGTTTTTTGCCTTAGGCGGCCCTCGGTGACCGCAGCATGCGATCTGAAGCGATACGGCTCACGGGTTCCCATCTACCTCGCCGTTAGCAATAAGCGCTGCAAGCTATTGATGTTTGCAGCGCTGCACTCTGCACTGCTGCTGGGCGATATTACTCTCAGATAAGTGCCTGCAAAAAAGGCCCACTCTAACCTGTGATACCTTTTGTGCAAATAGGAGAGGGCCACATCATTTCTTGGAAAGTGTAGGATCTCCAGATTTCTTAGGGTGCCACCTCCTGTTAGAGTTAAGGCTATGCATAAAGACCGGCAGGGATTTGACCCTAAAGTCAGATGAATAACCACCATGCCCAAATAAACAGCTGCTACATGTCTTTTATTTATTGTGGGATAATCTCTTCCTTTGAGAGTTTTTTCATCTCTGACCACAATTTGACTGCCATGCCTCTCCGCCTGCCTGAGATTTGTTTTCAGGCTGTCAAGCCCCCATTTCAAATCACAGATAATCTAACGAAGCCTCCGCTGAGCCGCACTATTAAACTGGAGTAGCCTGACCTCAGAAAGATACTTGAGCGGTGTTTCTCAGCACTTAATTAAAGTGACAAGAGATGCATTTCCAGAGTGTTTGCTTGAAGTGTTCTTGTAGGTGTGACAAAGTGGAATTTTGCAACTCTCCATTTCAGTTTCGGCACATATGAGTGCATTTAAGAGCCTGCAGTGAAGTGTTCTGTTTGACTTACCACCCACACTCGCTGTTGCATTAAACACACACACGAAAAAACGTGAAAGGTTAAATTAATCAAAAGCTCTGTATTAGAATATAATTAGTTGTAAAATTTATTGCATTTTTTCTGTAAAAACGAGAAAGTTTAAACCTCTGTTATATTAAGACCCATGTTATAAGTGAAATAATCTGCCAGAGGTACTTGAATTTCTTACTAGAATGGTTAGGATTGGACTCTAAAGCATCACTAGTTGTAAGGATGATATTGTTTTCATTTGATTGATTAAAACTTACCAGGATAAAGAGACTCTCACATAGTTTAAAAGAACGTTGTTGTCCTTTAGAGATATGACTGAAAGTATATATGAATGCCTGCAAATTGAATTGTACATTGCAGATGAATCTATGAGCATTACAGATGCTGAATACAATATAAGTCTGTGTGACATCACACACTGAGCAGAACTTTATTTGGTAAAATCTGGCACAAAAAAAAGTCCTACCTTGAGCTATGATTGTAGAAAACCAGAGAAATCCATCAACATGCTTTTAGAAATTGGAGTTTTTTCCTGTTAAAATATGATTGGTGTTCTGCTCTCCAAAGCTTTCTCACCCCTTTCACCAATTCTTATGAAATTCCCAAAGAACCATGTGATATTTTGCTACCAAACCATAAAATTGCCAATCAAGCCACTAGCTCTCGTGTTTAAAATTGTCGCCAACATAATAGTAGTAATGGTGCTTCAACGCTTTGGCAACTTTAATTAATTCTTATTGTTTATTGATAAATGTTTAATAATTCTGAGAGCTACTCTGGCTTGCGTCACAAAGGACTCATGGGTATTTGTAATCAAGCATCACATTTCAACATTATTAGCCTCAAGCAGAGCTGGCATAATGATTCAGCCAGGTAATATTAAAAGGTAAGCTCTCCCAACCTCACAGGTGACATAACTGCCTTAATCAAACTGTTATCGCACGAGAGGCCATGGGGAGGGAGAGTAATGAGCTACCAGTATCCTGGATTACGAATGAGTCTTTTCTGTAATGACTCTGTCTCCTTGGGTCAGGACGTGACGGCACGGCAAACAAAAGGCTCGTAAAAGGAGGAAGAAAATATTTGAGGATGCGACACGGGGGTTTCATGACTCACTGATGGGGAGAGAATGGAACAAATTTGTTCCTTATGCCGAGTGGAGGAGAAAGTAGGACAGGAATCTAACTGCCTGTACATGCAGGGTTTTCTTCTGTAAGGAAGTTTACCTGCGATTTTATTCCTTTGTTTTAAAGTTCAAAATCTAGACATTTTCAATCTAGATTCCAAATTTCAGTTAATAATAATGAAACATTTGGTGAGAGTTTGAAGATGATTTTTGCCCGCAAAGACACAAAAGTTAGAAGACTTTTAAAATAATAATAATAAAAACTTTTTAAGAAAGCCTGACTTAGACATGTTACAATAAGCAATTAATCAGTTAATTGCATGATAAATTAAAATGTCATTTCCATTTCAATGATTAATATTTTTTGAATGGCAATTTTGTTTAGAGACATCATAATCTATTTAATTTATAGTTTCAGTTGTGTGTAGTTTTTATTTATTGTTTATAGTTGTTTTATTTAAAAATTTTTAAATATCTTCCAGTTCCAGTGCTAAGTGTTCTTTACCAAATTACAGTTTATAGATCTTTGAAAGAGTGAATTTGCATCATTAGGCCACATACAGTATATGCACATCTGTTACTTGAAAATGGTGTCAAAACAACAATATTATTGTTTATCACAATAATTACTGGGATAATTTATCTTCCAGCAGGATTTATTGAGACGGGCCAAGAACCACCATTCAGTTATGTTTTTCTTATATGTGATTTTTGCATTTTGAAAAAAATATACTGGTACTTTTAATATTTAAGTTCAGTTTCAGTGTTAAATTCAAAGTAATTGTTCCATGAAAGAAAAGCTAAAAAACCGTTAGTTCTTTCCTTTGTCATTTATCATTTTTAGCCAAAGTTAAAAGGAGCTGATGTAGGAGAACCTTCCACATTGACGAAGAATAAATGGTTAATAAGAGAGGAGGAACAATGTTTAGTTGTTCAATTATTTCAAAGGTTTCAGTTTGCAAATAGAACAAAAACATTAACCAACTGAACATTTATTTTGCTTTTCTGAATGATAAATTGTTTCATTGTTCTTTTCGGTTCAAATAAAGAATAAATATGAAAACCAACAGAGACATTGTTCACATCCAACACGTTTCTGCTTGACAGTAAATGCATTTTGTCTTAAAATGTCCTTCTGTCTGCTCTTTATTCTTAGCTTTAGTGATTTCATACAGCATCATGTTAAAGGATTATTCATTCTAAACTTTAACAAATCTTTGGTCTTCATGGCAACAGAAGTGGCCTTAAAAGTCCCTCTTGCTCTTTTTCATTTTTCTTTCTCGTTCTCTAGAAGTTGCATTGAAATATTGAATAAATGAAGTCGAACGCTGAGAGATGCCGTGGAAGGCTTATGAATAACTTCACATTCTGCTCTTCTTCATCTCCTGTACTTTTTTCACTTCCACTTAGCAACTAAACTCTGAAAGGATGTGTGTTGAAGCTGGAGCCGATTACTGTGAATTTCTCAAGAATGGGTAAATCGCTGCCTGAAAATACAAACTGTTTTTTCATTGTGGATGCAAAACTCCAGCACACACACACACACACACCAGCCCGCATGCACACACAGCAAGCTTTTATTCAGAAGTATCTCTTAGTGTCAGAGGAAAATTAAATATAAAGTGTGGAGAAAATAAAAGGGATGTTTACACTTTTTTGCTCTCCTCAAGTGTAGAGTTATGGCCAAAACATTTGACAGTTGTGAAAAAGTTAGCATTTCGACAGCCTAGAAAGGTTATTTTAAAAGAATAATCCATTTGCACTGTATTTTTGCACAAAATGATTCATAACTTTATTTCATCTTAGTAATATTGGCAAAAGCAGCAGCAAATCTGTGAAAGAGGAAACTAGCCTGCTGGAAAATAAGGGAAGAAGTCCTTTAAAGCTGCAGTTTTTAACTTTTATAAACTTTATGTTTTTACATATTTGCTAAGACAGTCATCCTGTCTTGGCAGTAAAATATGATACAGATAATGTGGCAATATCATGAAAAAAAAATGTTAATAAAAATTACATACTGCAGCTTTATGTTTTTCTGTTAGCAGGTGTTGCTCCCTAAAAATAAAAGCATGCAGTCGCTGTTTTGGATTAAAGAGCCTCACATAGAAAATTCGGCTAAGAATAATTATTGCATCTCAGAAACGTCGTCTGGCTCATCAAGAAGTCCAGATTTAGTTGTAGTGAAAATACAAAAGTGTTAAAGCCTTATGACTGAATGCACTGAAACATTGCAATAAAGAAACACTTCTGTTAAAAAAAGAACATACAATGGTCAGACTGATAATCTGCAGGAAATACAAGGATCAACAACAGGGAACTCTTGCAAAGTTTTTTTTCTAAACATCCTGATGCAGAAGTCATTCCACTCTAAATTCCCAGAATACTTCAGACCCTCTGTCTATTTTAAAAGGTCAAACACTAAATGTACCATAACGCTCTTTAAATACACTCAGTAGAATGTTTTCCTTTTCTCTGCTATTGGTTGTAAAGTCAATCAGCATGAAAGAAAATAAATGGTGCTTCTGGATGGGTTTTCAGCTTTCCCAAGCTGCATTTTCTTTCAGTTGTTTCAGATTTTAGACTAGAAGTAATTTGGGGTAATACCCTGCAGAAAAATCCCAGAAAACTGAACCATGAATAGACAGGAGTCCAATGTATATCACTTCTGACCAGAGAATTTCTTGTTCTCCTTCCTAAAAGTAATATGAGAGAAAAGTCGAGAAGCTCAAATTCACTTAACCACTTTGACACCGGAATGTTTCACCATCAGGAATTTGCTCCAAAATTGATGTCCAGTATAACCAAGAGAACTATAGAAGTTATAAAGACATTTTAACATGGTTAAAGGTGACCTATCCTTCCTTCAGCAGGGTAGGATAGTTGTACAAAACTTGATAATTATGTCTTTGTGCACAAAATCATTCTTGCATAATGAGATTTCAATCCCTACAGAATGAGCTGTTTAAGGGCCTCCTGTCTCTTTAAATCCAAATAAGCTGCTGCTGGCCACGCCCACTTTTACGTGCAACATTTACACTTGCAGTAAAAATGGCTAATATATGTGCAATAATACAACCGCATATCTTTAAAAAGCAAAAGTGGAGCCTCCTACACAACCAACATAAATGCAGCAAGTGGTTTCTAGATGTTTAGTAAACAACGAAACACTTTTCCAGCAGCCATTGTACAGCAAAAACAGCGGTAAAACCGGATGAACAAATACACTTTCTGGAGGGTTTTGAAATGTCTCCTTTTAGAGTCATCCAAAAACAGTAACTTATTGCCAGGAAATAAGTTAAAGTTTTTCTTTTAATGTTAGATGCTCGCACTATGCTTCTGTCTCCTGATTGTTTATTTTGTTGATTTTATTTTGGCACCTTTGACGGTTCACTGGTGGTGGGGGGCGGGGCACAGCCAGCCCAGGTGTTTTAGCCGGGCTGGTGGCGCACCTGAGATTGATGAGTGACGGTGGCGCGAAAGAAGCTGCTGCAGCAGCAGCGGAGTTTTGGTGAAGAAAATTAATTGAAAAATACGGTGCGGGAAGGCTCTGGACCGAAAAAGAGTACCTTCACCTCGGGACGGATCCACCCAGAGGGGAGCGCCGGACGTTTTGGCCGGGATGAAGTTTGTTTTCGTTTGTTTTTGGAAAACCGGCTGGACGCTAAAGAACTTTAGCACCGGGGAGTTACACGCCTGCCAAGACCAACCACCGACGAAATTGCAAAAGGTGCGTTTTTAGGAAAAGAGAACCAAATCTATATATTTAAAGACAAAGAAAACAAAAACTATTAAACGGAGCGGCTGGTGGATGAAGGATCGCGAGGACTCGCCCTTCTCAATGTAGGCCAGCTGGTCGAGCAACAGGATCTACTGATCGGACATCTCAGGTCAGCCCCCACCACACTGTGTGTTCTGTCAGGTGCCCGTTTTGTTTTCTTCACTCTGTTCCTTTTGTTTAAATCATTACGCACTTATTGTTGCGGCCCCTCTCAAATAAGAACGAGCCAGGCTGGGGGGAGCGGGACGTAACATTAAGCACTTTCTTGGTGGAAAGACAAAAACATGCAAAAAGTGAATTTTGTTCAACAGGTTCCCTTTAACACTGAGTCTCTTACTTAAAGTACCATGACTAATAACTGCATTGCGTCTGTTTTATCCTTCCATAACCTAAATGTTTTGATTGTAATGTTATTGATACAGGTGGAAATCACAATTATCCATCCATCCATCCATCTTCTTCCGCTTATCCGAGGTCGGGTCGCGGGGGTAGCAGCTTCAGAAGGGAGGCCCAGACTTCCCTCTCCCCAGCCACTTCTTCCAGCTCCTCCGGGGGAATCCCGAGGCGTTCCCAGGCCAGCCGAGAGACATAGTCCCTCCAGCGTGTCCTGGGTCTTCCCCGGGGCCTCCTCCCGGTGGGACGTGCCCGGAACACCTCACCAGGGAGGCGTCCAGGAGGCATCCTGACCAGATGCCCAAGCCACCTCAACTGGCTCCTCTCGATGTGAAGGAGCAGCGGCTCTACTCTGAGTCCCTCCCGGATGACTGAGCTTCTCACCCTATCTCTAAGGGAGAGCCCAGCCACCCTACGGAGAAAACCCATTTCGGCCGCTTGTATCCGCGATCTCGTTCTTTCGGTCATGACCCAAAGCTCATGACCATAGATGAGGGTGGGAACGTAGATCGACCGGTAAATCGAGAGCTTCGCTTTTTGGCTCAGCTCTCTCTTCACCACGACGGACCGGTACAGCGCCCGCTTGACAGCAGACGCTGCGCCAATCCGCCTGTCGATCTCCCGCTCCCTTCTTCCCCCATTCGTGAACAAGATCCCGAGATACTTAAACTCCTCCACTTGGGGCAGGACACCCCCCCTGACCCGGAGAAGGCACTCTACCCTTTTCCGGCTCAAGACCATGGCCTCGGATTTGGAGGCACTGATCCCCATCCCGGCTGCTTCACACTCGGCTGCGAACCGATCCAGCGAGAGCTGCAGATCACGATCTGATGAAGCCAAAAGGACCACATCGTCTGCGAAAAGCAGAGATGAGATCCTGAGGCCACCAAATCGGATCCCCTCAACACCTTGGCTGCGCCTAGAAATTCTGTCCATGAAAGTGATGAACAGAATCGGTGACAAAGGGCAGCCCTGGCGGAGTCCAACTCTCACCGGAAACGAGCCCGACTTACTGCCGGCAATGCGGACCAGACTCTGACACCGGTCATACAGGGACCTGACAGCCCGTATCAAAGGGCCCGGTACCCCATACTCCCGGAGAACCCCCCACAGGGCTCCCCGAGGGACACGGTCGAACGCCTTCTCCAAGTCCACAAAACACATGTAGACTGGTTGGGCGAACTCCCATGCACCCTCCAGGACCCTGCTGAGGGTGTAGAGCTGGTCCAGTGTTCCACGACCAGGACGAAAACCACACTGCTCTTCCTGAATCCGAGGTTCGACTATCCGACGGACCCTCCTCTCCAGGACCCCTGAATAGACCTTGCCAGGGAGGCTTAAAAGTGTGACCCCTCTATAATTGGAGCACACCCTCCGGTCCCCCTTTTTGAACAGGGGGACCACCACCCCAGTCTGCCAATCCAGGGGAACTGCCCCCGATGTCCATGCGATATTGCAGAGTCGCGTCAACCAACACAACCCTACAACATCCAGAGCCTTAAGGAACTCCGGGCGGATCTCATCCACCCCCGGGGCCTTGCCACCGAGGAGCTTTTTAACCACCTCGGCGACCTCGCCCCCAGAGATTGGAGAGCCCAACCCAGAGTCCCCAGGCTCCGCTTCCTCAGTGGAAGGCATGTTGGTGGGATTGAGGAGGTCTTCGAAGTACTCTGCCCACCGGCCCACAACGTCCCGAGTAGAGGTCAGCAGCACACCATCCCCACTATAAACAGTGTTGGTGCTGCACCGCTTCCCCCCCCTGAGACGCCGGATGGTGGACCAGAATCGCCTCGAAGCCGTGCGGAAGTCTTTCTCCATGGCCTCTCCAAACTCCTCCCACACCCGAGTTTTTGCCTCAGCAACCGCCCGAGCCGCATGCCGCTTCGCCCGCCGGTACCCATCAGCTGCTTCCGGAGTCCCACAGGCCAAAAAGGCTCGATAGGACTCCTTCTTCAGCCTGACGGCATCCCTCACCGAAGGTGTCCACCAACGGGTTCGAGGGTTGCCGCCGCGACAGGCACCGACAACCTTGCGGCCACAGCTCCGATCGGCCGCCTCGACAATGGAGGCACGGAACACGGTCCACTCAGACTCCATGTCCCCCACCTCCCCCGGGACGTGTTCGAAGTTTTGCCGGAGATGGGAGTTAAAGCTCCGTCTCACAGGGGATTCCGCCAGACGTTCCCAGCAGACCCTCACAACACGTTTGGGCCTGCCAGGTCTGACCGGCTTTCGCCCCCGCCACCGGAGCCAACTCACCACCAGGTAGTGGTCAGTGGACAGCTCCGCACCTCTCTTCACCCGAGTGTCCAAGACATACGGCCGCAGATCCGATGAAACGATGACAAAGTCGATCATCGAACTGCGGCCTAGGGTGTCCTGGTGCCAAGTGCACATATGGACACCCTTATGCTTGAACATGGTGTTCGTTATGGACAATCCATGGCGAGCACAGAAGTCCAGCAACAGAACACCGCTCGAGTTCAGGTCGGGTGGGCCGTTCCTCCCAACCACGCCCCTCCAGGTCTCACTGTCGTTGCCCACGTGAGCGTTGAAGTCCCCCAGCAGAACAAGGGAGTCCCCAGGAGGAGCACTCTCCAGTACCCCCTCTAAGGACTCCAAAAAGGGTGGGTAATCTGAACTGTCGTTCGGCCCGTAAGCACAAACGACAGTCAGAACCCGTCCCCCCACCCGTAGGCGGAGGGATCCTACCCTCTCGTTCACCGGGGTAAACCCCAACGTACAGGCGCCGAGATGGGGAGCAACAAGTATGCCCACTCCTGCCCGACGTCTCTCTCCCTGGGCAACTCCAGAGTGGAAGTATGTCCAGCCCCTCTCAAGGAGACTGGTTCCAGAACCAGAGCCATGCGTCGAGGTGAGACCGACTATTTCTAGCCGGAACCTCTCGACCTCACGCACTAGCTCCGGCTCCTTCCCCACCAGAGAGGTGACATTCCACGTCCCAAGAGCCAGTTTCTGCAACCGAGGATCGGACCGCCAGGGTCCCCTCCCTTGGCCGCCACCCATCACACAGTGCACCCGACCCCTTTGGCCCCTCCCACGGGTGGTGGGCCCATGGGAGGGGGGGCCCATGTTTCCTCTTCGGGCTGAGCCCGGCCGGGCTCCATGGGTAAAAGCCCGGCCACCAGACGCTCGCCATCGTGCCCCCCCTCCAGGCCTGGCTCCAGAGTGGGGCCCCGGTGACCCGCGTCCGGGCGAGGGAACACCAAGTCCAAGGTTTTCCTTCATCATTGGGGTCTTCGGGCTACACTTTGTCTGGTCCCTCACCTAGGACCTGTCTGCCTTGGGTGACCCTACCAGGGGCATGAAGCCCCAGACAGCATAGCTCCTAGGATCATTGGGGCACTCAAACCCCTCCACCACGATAAGGTGGCAGCCCATGGAGGAGAATGGTTGAAACACAATTATTCCAGCTAAATGTAAGATTTTACAATGATTCAGATCTTAATCTGAATTATTGTAAAATCACTTAATTCATGAAGAATACATCCATCTTGGTCTACCACATTGGCTTTAACATTTCTGAAAATGGTCACAGAACATCTGTGGGTATTTATTTACAGTCCACCATGCATAATCCCAGCATTGGATGGAAAGTTATGCCGTTTTTTTACACAAACACGCCGTCAGATTGGGATTTTGGGAGTTTGGAAGCTGGGTCAGCGCCTCGGGCTCTTTGTCGTGTTACACTAGTCATTCCTGAGCAGTGTTTGTAGTTTGGTGGGACGCACTGTTGTGCTGGAGGAGGCTGCTGCTGTCAAGGAATATGTTGACACCATGGGGGTGTGTGTGCATGTGTGTGTTTGGTTTGTATTTGTTTTAAAGTGGGTGGTGCATGTCAGCGTTATATCCAGATAAATGCTTTATCCTCAGGTTTCCCTGCAAGTAATGACTGATGAATAAAAGTCTAATTCCAGTGCCTGCCTTTTCAAAAGGACTAGAAGATGCTGGAAGGATGACGTATCATGATAAAGTGTACCGATATCAAAGCCATCTGAGTGAATCTGCTGTTTAATTGCAAAAAAAAGTGTCTTCCCATTGACTTCCTTTGAGGAAAAAGAAGAAACTATTAGGTTTTGATGAGCAGCTACTGCGAGGCATCATCTGCCTAATGTGGTGACTCTATGCTGCAGCCTTTTTCCAGCTGTTTCAACCATCAAATCATGATTTCCCCAGAGCTGAAGCTAATTATGTAATTTATGTTCGTATGATAAGATAGCAGATCATCCAAGCATTTCTTGAATGAACATGATTTATCAGATTTTTTTGGTGTGTTTTATTTAATTCTTTTGTGCCTGGTTATCATGCAAGCCATGATGTGATCAGATATCAGTCAAAGCATCTGTAGGCCGTTTTATTCATGTTTTTCTTTGGATAACGAGCAAAGGCGTCTCCACAGGTTGAAGCCAAACAAGTCCTTAGCCTCATGTTTGAACTGCACTTAGACGTTTGCAGTGAATGGGCAGCATTTTTTAGAGTTATGCTGAATCATGTTTCATGAACAAACAATCAGACTAAATTAATATTTAATCTCTAGTCTTCACTTTTGTTACTGATACTTTCTAGTTACCTCAAGATTTTCCTGTTAGGATTTTCTTTTTATGTAGATCTTCTTGTTTTCTTGAGATTTAATCAGCACTTTTCCATTAAAATACTTGAATTACTTTTCTTCATGTTATCTGGAGATATGTAATTGTTTTGGGGTTTGGCATATATCTCAAGAAATCATTTCAAACGTATTTTTTAACAGCAATCACGATGCATAGCTTTGATCATTCCTAGGATTAACAGGATTTTAAGCTACAGATGCATTAGAAAGCATAATTTTATGGGTTTGACATTGATGCCTTTTAAAATAGTCCATTTAGGACTTGGCTGAAGAAGATCAAGGAGTACAACTGCATGCAGAGCCTCTCCTGGCACTCTAAATGTTGGTGTTAGTCGCTTTATTTACTCTTTATGCCTGCAGGTTGTTGTGTCCCCCAGTTTCTTTGTTGTGCTGTTGAAGTCATTAGCGGCTCTTTTCAGGGCACAGTGCTGCCCTCCTGGGGGTTGCTTGGTTATTGTAGTGGTTAAGGATAAACCATTTCTCATAAATCACCGACATTTATTACAAAAGCTTTAGTTTAATCACTTGGACTTAAGTTTTGAGTCAGTAATTTATTAAGAAAGTGTTCTGGATGCAGGTGAATCATATTAGCCGTGACTCTTGCATGAAGTTTAAAAATACCATTTGTCACTGAAAGTTACTGTACCAAAAACTTTACCCATTTTAAGTTAAGATGCTCACCAACACATAACTCGGGTGATTTATGGCTCTATATAAGAGAGATAGATCTGTCAGTCGAGTGGATTGTGTAGACAATAAGAAATGGGGCGAGCGGAGGCCTTGCTTGCAGAAGGGTGACTGAGCGCATTGTTGTTTATCTTCAGCACAATGAAGTCAACAGACCCTTGCTCATGAGGAAAACTCAGCCGGCTAGGTCACAACTGACAAATACCGAGCCCCGAGGGAGAAGAGGCGCTGCGTTAAGTTTAGCTTCGTCTTACTCAGAGCTCAGGTGAAGAACCTTGAGAGTGAGGAAGTTCATTAACATGATGAGGCTTCCACTTTATTTCTACTTAGGGTGCTGATGGTAAAAGCATTAACAACATGCAGGTGCTTGCTTGGGTGAGCTTACTACTGTTTGCACACAGCGTCAGCGGTTTAAGACTTAAAGCAGGTGAGAAGTGAACTCTGGAGCAAGTTTTTGTTTTCCAGAGGGTCATTTTCTGAATACATCTTAAAATAAACTTTAAGAAGCAGAAAACACTGGGTTTCACTCTCCTGTCCGTATATCACTCATTAACTGTGCATTCACATAAGCCCAGTTTAATCCACTTAATCCAACTGCAGTTAGTTTGTGTAGAAAGTCTGGTTTGTTTGGGAAAGTATGAATGCATTATTGAAATCTGTGGCCCAAAAAAGTGGACTCCGCCTACAAACCTAGGTTTATGTTTAAAGTGAACTTCGGCGCAGTACAAATGCAGATGTGAATGCCAGAGACCACTCCAAAGGCAGGACGTGGACTATAATGCAGGGCATTCTGGGTAAAACAAACTCTTATATCGAGCGCTAGCAGGAGAAATGACTCATAATCTGTAACAAAATACAAAAGAACATCCTGCAACCGCTAACTTTTGATGCTACTCCATTTTTGTTTACATTTTATGCAGAAGTTGTGTTCAGTGCTTTCCTTAGAGGTTTTGTTTTTTCCTTCAGTAGTTCCTGGTGCAGCGCCACTACAGGCAAGGAGGGGAACAGGATTTTCAATTAGTTTGGTTGGTTTGACAGTGCAGAGTGAAAGTGAATCACACCAGCTGAAGATTTTACAAATGTTCCCTATTATAGAAAATTTTTGAATTCTGTATAATAGGTTCACCTTTCAGACTTTGACTGATAGGTGAACCTTGGAAATGAATACTTCTATTCAGCCTTTTCGCAAAGAAAAGAAAAATTGCCCTCACACAAGCAGAATAATCAGACTGAATTTAGTAATTTAAATGTAAATAAATGGGAGCACCTTCAGGGGGGTGAATACTTTTGAAAGTCGCTGCATTTCTCAAAATCTAGACTCTGTTTCAGCAAATCAAAGCCATTTTTCCATCCTCCATCGTAGGGTCGCCTTCTAGTTAGGTATGTTTGATATACGTATGATCTTAAAGCATGTGGAGACATCATTCATGATGTTTCCTCAGGCTATCCAACATGAGACACTCTAACCCAGACAAACCAGCTAGGGCTGAGAAGCCTTGACTTGTAACCAGGTAGCAACCATGGCCACCTGCAGCTCCCCTCTGCTGAGCCACAGCCGCTTTGAAGTCTCTTGTGCAACCTTGATTTGCAACTTAATGGCTGACAGGTCCAGGCAATGGAAATCTGGGTCTAAACAGAGAATTTAAGTTTTTTATTTTTTCACTAAGATTTTAAAATTGTTAGCCAATTTACATGACTGTAAAAAAAAAAAAAAAAATCTTGGGTCAAATGGGTTTGGTTGTAGATCGAGTGACTTGCAGCCACACAAACTGATTCTGTTCACCAACATTCAGATGTCGGGTGGGAAATCTCGCAAAACCTCTCGGACCAAAACCGTTTTTAGAGAGAACAAACATGGCCGACTGGGAAGAGGCACTGGCGATAGTTTGAGTACATTTAACGAAGAAGAAAACCAACGCAGACATCTACAACATTTATCTCAAGATTATCTCAAGAGATAATTAACCAATCAATCATTTTATTTGCCACTACTAAAATCTTACACATCAAATATGTTTATCAATTTGTTATGGTTCAAAAGTAACTCTAAACAGCTGGGTTTTTAGCCTAGATTTATAGGAACTCAGTGTTTTGGCTGTTTTCTGGAAGCTTATTCCAGATGTGTGGTGCATAGAAGCTGAATGCTGCTTCTCCATGCTTGGTTCTGGTTCTGGGGATGCAGAGCAGAATCAGAACCAGGAGACCTGAGAGGTTCTGAAAGGTTGGTACGACAGTAGTGACTTAAAAACAATCCTTGCGATTGTTGGAAGGAGGGAATCTGCATAAACAAGTGTTTTAATTCCTTTTATTTGCTAAACGTAAGCAACATTTACGGCATCAGTACATCATCAAAATGCTCCCAGTAATAAGCTAAGAGAGTCTTACTGATGGTACGTTATGTATGAACTGGATACAAAAGGACAACTCGGCATTCATTTTTGATCTTACAAGGGTGAAACAAATGAATTTATTCATTTTATTTTCATTAGTCATGAATGAATTTCATGTCTCGTTCTGTATTTAATGACAACAGGACCCAGTAACTTTTCGTTTTTAATTTAGGTCAAAACTTAGACACGTCCAGCTCTCTGTGGTCTTGGTTCACAGGTAAACACATTTCATTAACCATGTGAATCGTCACTGCTGCTGCTCTCCTCTCCCCGTGCATCGCGTCCTGTTTATCACGTTGTAGCACGCCAAAGGAAGCCTGATCAAGCTGACCTTGAGGAAGTCTCGCTCATAAGAAGCCTCACCTACAGGCCAAGATCTAGAGTCTGTCAGGATGATTTCTTATTCTATTTAATGGAAAAAGTGCAGAGTTTTATCACCTCCCGGGTTCATGGTTTGTATAAGGCTTAACTGGCTTCAAATGGTATGCCATTAAGTCAAAAAGCCCTGTACACAAAAAAGATGTCCTTAAGAGTCACTGTGATTTAGGTGCGTTGGAGGTGAATGGGCAATTTGATGTTAGACCGGCACTCTGGAGAACTGCAAACTGAGAAACAGACAACAATGTTCCGCTGTCTCCTCACTGACATTTCCCACAAAGGCATTTGTCTGAAGATAAGCATGAATGGAAAAAAAGTAAAGTGCTTCTTTGTCCTTATGCTCTCATCTAAGACCACACTTCAGTGATTTTCACTATTTTTTTTTATCTGAAGTTTTCTGCTGGACTTGTAGGGTAAAAATGAACTGGAAGTATTTAGAATTCTTTTTTTTTACTCTTGGGGTTTTCAACATTTAAAAATGTTAACTTATAAATTATTTTACCATTGGTGCAGTCAGAGATTAGAAATCCTGTAATAAAAATCCAATATACAAGTGCTGAACATTCTGCAAAAACACAAGATCTTAGCAAGTATTTTTGATCAGATTCTACAGCAAATATCTTAAAGGACTTAAAATAAGACAAAATTAATTTTCAAGTAGTTTTTCAGCAAGATGTAGCATCTTATTTTAAGTAAATAAATTCTTAATATTGATTAAATATATATATATGTTCCACTTACAGCATGGGAAAAATGTCTTGTTATAAGTGAAATAATCTGACAATGGAACTAGTACATGTTTATTAATTTTAATGAATAATTTATTAAGAATAAGCTCCAATATCTTTCTGAAAAGTTACTTGCAAGTTAGTTTTGTCTTATTCCAACTGTATTAAGATATACAGTATTTGCACTGGAGGCTGGATTGAGAACACTTTGTAAGATTTTGTTTTTTGCACTGATAGAAATGGCAACAACCTGAAAAACCAGTCAATTTTCAAATTGCATGCTAAAGAAGCAAACAAACTCTTGTTTCTTGTTTGCAGCTGAAGCTAAACAATTTATTTCCGTCTTTTACTTTCTTCAAACACTGTAAAGAGTTAGAAATTGTACAAAATTTTCAGCAGTACTCTGACAATCAAACTGATGTTATGTCAAACTTCGCAATAAAAAATAAAGCAATTTATTTCTGAATTTATCAGAAAGGTTAACGAGGAACTCCAGTTTCTCTTATTTAAGTCTCTTTCCTCATTTGTAGTTGGAAATATTTGTCCTCTTGGCATAAAAACATAATTATAAGCCTTGCAGCTACATTATAATTCAGAGTGCCTAATGAGACACCTCAGATTTTCCCCTTTAATTCCATATTTGCATCGTTTTCACTGAATTGTTTCAGCTTGGAAATATTGCCTGAAGTACAAATGCACAAATTTGTTTTGGTTGCCTTGTTAGACTTGAAAGTTGAGACTCATTTTGAAAGTATAAAACTGAAAGTGCAGGGATAAGATTGTTACAAATGTATGGAGGAGGATTGGGGTCACTGAAAAAAAACATATTTCATTTTTTCCTCAGAATTCTGACTTTAATCTTCTGAGATCAAAAGTCAGAATTCTGATAAAAACATCAATATTCTTTTTTTCTGTGGCCCTAAGTCTCTTCCATAAAATATCCTAAAAACGGCAATAAATACATAAATAAATGACTATCATTTATTTACGTCCAGTAGCCATATTGGATTTGTGGGTTGTAGTTTGTGAGAAACCTCCAACTCTCCTTCTGTACATTCCAACTTTCCAACTTGGTGGTGTTCTGGTTTTATCATTCTGAAATGGAAACTTTTCTCTTGACTCTAGAAGTGAAAATCAGCAAATGGCTTATAATGCTACAGCTGTCACAAAGTGGAACCTCCATCATATGAACAGTGGGTGACATTACATACAGCTGAGTTTCAATATATACTCACAGCATAACAATAGCATAAAGGAGAAGACTAATATTTTATGTCCAGCTGAGATTTGCATTATGCTCCGGTTGCAGCCAGCTACTGCTGTTCTAACATCTAATTCCTGCAAGTAAAACAGAAACCTGATAATCTGCCATGATAGAGAGACGATGAGATACAGCAGGATCAGCCTCCTGTTGTGCGTACTTGTGCACACAAACTTGAGATTACCGCTCAGATATTACAAATCATATCCAGAACTGCTCATGTACACATCCCCTATGCTCCCTCGGCTACAGCTACTTAGCATATTTTCTTCTTTACCTCAATAAATCCTAATTTGGTATTCCCAAATGTAACTGAGGCTGATATTATAGGAAGGTTGTGCTACATATTATGTGATGGTAGATAGAAAAAAGAGGGATACATTTCTGCCATAAAATGTTTATATTAATCTATGGAAATTTTCAAAAGTTGAGTGTTTGGTTTTAGAAACTCAGAAATTAATGGGGGGTTTTTTTTTAGTACTTTTTAGAACTTTGAGTTTTTTCTAGCAAATTTTCAACTTTCAAAACTCTGAAATTGTTTTTTCTTAAAAAAATGTTGAGATTAATCTCAATATTTTGACAAATTTACTCCTTTTTTCTGTCTACAATTGCTCTAATAAGAAGTTGGTGAGCAAAACATTCCTGCAGCTCCGTATTAAAGATGGTCTATGCTGCAGGTATCCTGCTAAACTGTGGTAAAGAAAAGGTAGAAGTTACAGTTGCTTTACTAAAAATCTCCATTATGTTATTTAATTGGTCAGTGATGTATACTATAAATATTTCAACATGGAAACTCAATTTGCAGATTCACTCTACTGTAATATGATTTGGATCTTATACTTGCATTCAAAATCACATACCAGTATTTTCTTAAGATGATTTAGATCTTATAGTATATTTTTAGCAACAATAAGATGGGACCATATGGCCTTATGTTAAATCCTATGTTACCAGGTAATCTGGAGTGTTAAAGGGGGGTTCAGGATTACAAATCCCAGGTTCTCTCAAATAAACATGCCAATATTGCATTAAAATTACAAAAAGAGTCAAATTTGAATATACTGAATCTGACATGTTGGCTTGATCTAATATCAGCATACATGAGTAAAGTTTAGAAGACTAAATTACCTGATAATAAAAGTCGTCAACTGGAGATTTAATATAAAGCTCTGTGAATAACAGGCCAGCTCTTATCATTACTGAAGGATTAACTGATGGACTTCTGCCACACAAACCTATTAAGGTTCTGAAGAGCCAGGCCTAAATGAAAAATTTATTGACCCAGCAAGACTGTACTGGAAAAAAGCAGCCACTAATGGCCTTGGAGTCATCTGCAAAATTTAATCAGTTCACCAAAATGGGAGTATTCCATATTTGTTTTCACCTTACACTTTCCTGCAGAACAGCTCAGCCCCAGTAATGAAAGGCCCCTAAGCAACCTCTCTAGAAATCATTACAATCCCACTTTACCTCTAGGGTCACTAAACTAATAGTCACTCACCTGTGTGACAGGAAATCTTTCCCAAGTTGCCAATAGGGGGCCAGCAGGGTTGTGTTTAAGGTTATGGAGTTGAGTCCAGCCAGAGATGGCGGTTTATTGTTCTGATGAGTCCCAAGGAGTGAGAGCATCAATTTCACATCAGAAGCAATGAATCACAAATGAAAAGGACCGGGGTTGCACACATGCATTACTAATTGTCTGTTTGGCCAGCAGTGGCTGCGTTACGTCTTGTATTTTAGACACAGGAATTAACTCTACTTAGGTATGTTATCATACACTACCTCCTAACAGAGAATACATTATAATAAGTATTTTTGTACTTCCCACCAAAAAATGTTGGAAACTGAACCTTTTTTAGGGAGACTTCTCATGCCATATTCACATTTTGCACTTTCATTTGGGATTCTGCTTCTAAAAACAACCAAGCGCGTAAATAAACCACCCAGCTGCTTTTTGGCAATAAGTTAATGTTTTTTGGTGTCTGGAAAATGAGCCATTTCAAAAACAATCCAAATGCAACGCCACAAATCAGCAGGCACTGCCCTCCGTTACCTAGCAACCCAAGCTGAGCCCCAGCACGTTTGGTCAGCTGGTTTTAGTGCTGTATAATGGCTGCTGGAACAGACAAGTGTTTTGCTGTTGACTTACCATCCAGAAACCACTTGCTGCATTCTTGATGGTTGTGCAGGAGGTTCTACTTCTGCTTTTCAAAGATGTACGATTGTATGATTGCGCATCTGTTCGCAACCATTTTCACATGATGGTGTAAACATCGAGTTGGGCGGCATGACCAGCAGCAGCTTATTCGGATTTAAAGTGACAAGACACCCTAAAACGGCTCATTCTGAAAGATGAAGATCTCAGGATGATTTTGTGCAAAAAAATAAATTTAATGAACATGTAGAAAGGTTGATCAACGCCAATCTTCTTTTAAGTACATTTAGACATTAATGAGCATCCTTCTGGAGATGCTTCAATCACAATTTCAAGTTTCTTGGAATGCAACAACATCTCTCCTGTCTCTAGTTATTAGGGAAGTTCTGTTTTGTTTAGCCTTAGCTACTTCAAGGGCAGAAGTAGGTGAAGGTTTCCATTACAAAACTGTTCTGGTCTTTATTTTGTTGGTGAATCTCTCAAAGGGATCGCAGAAATCTGCCCAGGAACACAAAGGGTCATCCAGGTATTTTCAGATTTGCCTCAAAGTGTTTCAAGCTTCATTTTTTCTTCTCATTGAACAAAAATGGTAAACATAAACTGACCTCATCTTGGGGTTTCCTTGAAATATTCGAAGCTTGTTAACTGCAATGATTTTAAGTGGGATTGCAAGAGAGAGAAAAAAAATCTGAGAAGACTGATTAATAATGTTGTTTTTCTCGAGCCCTCCGACTGTGGGCATTCTGAGATAAAAACCCCAGCAGTGCTCATGTGTGAGTAATAATCAGTGTTCAGACAGTGTGCAGTTTGAGTCTCAGAGGAGCCGCCTCACCTTTTATCTTACATGGAACACCATATCGAGCTCGCCGCTTTGTCTTTTTCTCACGGCAAAACAGTTGTGTCCTCGATATGAAATGGTATCATCAGGTAACCGCATCCTTCCTACTTCTATTTTCACCGGCCGTTTCAGATAGCATGCGTACACCACAGGGAAAGTTCAATTCGTTTGCTTTACCCGACGAGAGCCTGCACGAACTGTGAGCTTTTACCTCTGTAGGGGGGTTTTTCTACCACACAGAGGAAGAAATGAAGAAAAAACCCGACAGACGAACAGAGACAAATCTATATAAATAATTGCTAAGTGGAGTGGAGAGGAGTTGCCCATCATTCAGACAAGAAGAGTGTGCAATATCTCTGGGAGATTGAGAGTCATCCATCACTGCAAGACTTTAATTTGAGATGTTTAGGACTGTTGCTGATGATTGTCTGGAGAGGCAGGGGACGTCTGGTCTTTGGAGGTCTGCAGGGGTCTTTGCCTGAGTGTGGCTCACAGTGGGGGAAAAATTGCTGCCTGACACGAAGCCCGTTTACACAGGCACAATGCAATAGTTTCACCCGAGATTGGCTGCGAGCACACAGACAGAACAAGCAAATCACTGTCTGATTAGCATTCAGATGCTTGAAAGTGTGGAAGCAAGTTTCTGACAGCTTATTACATCTTTTGGCGCTACGGTAATGCACGCCGACAGATGCGCTTTGGTGCACGCGCACACACTCGGACACACCTCATTTAGAGCGGAATGATGTCAAAATGAGTCCATTGAGTGGGGGGCGGAGATTGCAGAGCCCAAGGTAAAGAGAGTCTGGAGACTCCAAATAATCTCAAGTATTGATTCCATTTGAGCCCCGAGGCTCCTGATGGACACGCACTTAGAAATGCAGCAATAGGTGGCACATCCGTATGACTGATCACTGTAGCTCTGCTTTATGGTAAGGCGTGCAGACTATCTATAAATAACAGCTCTCTCTAATCAAACGGAGCAGCAGATCCAAAGACGTGATGACAGCTTGGTAGACGTATGCTGTAATTTACCACAGAGCACTTAGTCTAGCCATTAAATTTACATGGACACAGTGCAGAGTTGACTTTTCCTTTGCCTAGGCATGCCACAGCTGATGTATAACCGCCGACCCATGATGGCATTGGATGACATATTTCACTTTGGAGGTGTGCAGTAGTTTTATACCCTAAAACAAACCAGAATTATAATTAAATGTCAGTTAACTCAACAAATCAAAACAATCTGGATTTGATTAAATCTGTGCAGTGTGTGGCCGCCTGTAACAAGATAATCTGATGTAAAGCTGTTCGGTTTTTGACATTGTGATGGGATGCTGCATCCTGTCCTGTTAGCTAGACTGGCATCTATCCAGCGTAGACAAGACGAGGGCAAGAATACAGAATGGCATTATTCATGCAAGGAAAAAGGAGGTTATCTCAGGAGAATATCATGTTCCAATCATCGAGTTGGTGAAATTAATGCCTTCATGTGCACCTGAGACGGTTAGTGGCGTTGGCGTTTCATAATAACTCCAAGTATATTGCATGTGTCTTGACTTATCCCCTCTCTAATGCAGTTATAATACCTGAGTGGTCGGTGGCTGCATGCCTTGAATGCTCATTTTCTGCACAGCAGCCTCTGTGTACTCAAAGTGTCCGGCTTCTCCTTTTCCCGAGACGCAGACTCCTTGGAGTATAATTTGATTATTCCAAAGCAGGTGTTTTCAGCTGAATGTTGATAAGAGAACTGAGCGCCTCAAACACTTAAGTAAGGGTGCATTAGATCTCCCTGAAGCAGTGGAGGGTAAAGGCTTATTTTTCATCTAATCTGCAAGTGAGGATGGGATTCACTGAAAAGCCGCATATGGTACCTCTGCAGACTAGAAAAACATTGCAAATACCGAGAAAATGAGGGGACTGATCTTCATTATCCCTGATGCAAAATCAGCCATGCATATGGCATAAAAAGTCCCAAAAAGTGGATTAAGTTCAAGTCAGTCCATCTTTCTGCTACTTGTTTGCAGGAAGAGATGCATATCTAATGTAATCACAACTTACAGCAGGTTTGCACAATCAATAGGTCTCTTCAAATTTGTGTCAATGCATTTCCAATGTCGCTCTTTTGAACTGACAGTTATGTAATGGAAAAAATTACATCTATAAGCCAATTTTTTTGTACAAGCTTAACTCGCACCCCTATAGTTAGTATTTTTCAGTACTGGCCCAGTAGATTGGGTCCAAATAAAAACAAACTTCTCAAGCAAAGTCTACCATGTGGCCTAAAATGTCCCAAAAAGTGGATTAAGTAATGTCGGTCCAAGTGGCTGTCACTTGTTTGTAACGTACAGTAGATAGTACATTGCAATGGGTTTGTAGAATCAATAAATCTCTTTTTTTTTATCAATGTATTTCCAATGTTGGTTTATATTTCTGAGCCTGTTTCCAAGCATTACCCTAACCCTCGTCGGTTTCTTGAACACTGTTTTGCCGCATCATTTAAATTGTTGCTCTTTTCCAGTATTGTCTCTATAGACCGAGTCCAAACAAAAGACTTTTAAACAAAATCTACCATGTGTTGTCTAAAATGGCCCAAAAAGTGGATTACGTTCAAACCAATCCATGTTGATGCTGCTTGTTTGAAATATATGCACATCTAATGTCATTGTAGTTTGAATGAGTTTGCAGAATCAAGAGATCTTTATTTTTGTGTCAATCTCTTTCCAATATTGGGTTTCTGAATCAGTGGCTGCGCAACGGAGGAAGGTTTCATCTGTGAGCCTTTTGTTTCCGAGCAAAACCATAATCCAAGCCACACTATCTGCATTTCCATTATAAATGTGTGTAAAACTTTGTCAACGTCTAATGTCTAAAAAATAATAAAAAACACAATAACAATCACACATGAATAGGTTTTGCGTAATAACTCACTAAAAGACATTATGCACCATCGTCCTCCAAATTCCTGTCATCTTCGTAGTTGTTTAGTAGTAACATCCTGTTAATGATCACATGACTTGTCTGATGCAAAAGTGTTTCCATAGCAATGATGTGAAATAAACTAATTTCAATGCAGCCGAAAACCCAACTCATCCTGGTTTTATCCGAAGACGTTTTTTTTTACATTGCTGTTTCTAATACTCAAATTTATTGTCGTAATTCCAATTTGCACAGTTTTACAGTCAATAGAGATGCAGCTACTCTCCTGTCTTCCCACATAAGAATATTTTGCAGTATTAACCAATGATATGCATGTCTGTTGGAGTTATTGTAAGTTCCAATGTGTTTGCAGAATCAACAGATCAATTTACTTTAGTAGAATAGACACTTGTTGTTTCATGAAGACTGTAAGCAAACAGGGAACCTTCTCAAGCCAAACCAACTCTTTATTTTTCTCTTGGTGTCTTTGCAATTTGTTTATCTAAATCAACAGCTGCTAGTGTATCTGTGATCCTGTTTCTACCCCTAATCATAGCCAGATTCCTTCAGATTCCCACCTTTCTGAACATAAAGAAGACTCTACAGACAATAGGAATCCTCTCAGGCATGTAGATCATGTACGATGTTCAACTCGACACTTAACTGCGTTACCAGAAAAGACGAGTCTGATGCATTCAGGTCATATCTTCCACTTGGAGCGAAGTATTAATTCCCACGTTTCAACAGATCATTTCAGCGCTGATTGGATGAGATGGGACTTCTTTTTGTGCTGCTCCACGTCATAAGCACAGCTCTGAACAACTTGCCAAAACCTTTTGACACAGCGTGGTGAGATAATCACAGTTGAGCGCAGAGTTAAAAAGCCGCACAGCCCTTTTCATATGCAGATGAACCCAAAAAAAGAAACTCAGACCTACAACTTGATGTCGGCGCACTCGCCGGATCCCGACACGTGTCTAATTGATGCTTTTCTCCCACCTCATTTCGCTCTATGAGCCCCGACAGAGAAAAAAGTGGCGGCAGTGCTCGAAGTTAAACCGCATTACAACACTATGAAGGGCACACGTTTCATCCGCTTCACTGGAGGCTCGCAAAGGAAATTAAAGCAATAACTTCATCAAACAGAACATCTAGACTGTGGAGTTGTTTAATGTTAAGTACTTTTCTGTTTAATACTAACCGAATATAAAACACACTTACCTGTGATAGTAACTTGGAAGCTGAGGAGCAGCCAGTTTAATCCAAATTCTCACTGAATCAAACTGTCCTTCCACCTTTTACGCAAATGCGGTCTCCCTCTTTCTCCTTTCACTCCTTTTTTTTTTTTTTAATAATTCCTTTTCTCGCCCTGCTTTCCTCTTTGGCGCCTTTCAGTCATCGTCCCGCTCTGTCTGTGTTCACTTTGAGCGCGAGCTGGAGCATAACGGGACCGCATGCGCCGCGCCGCACCGCAGGAGACGAGGTTCAGAGCTGGAGAATGCACAGGAGCTGTACCTAAAGTGAAGTGCGTCCGAGCGGATGCAGAACGACGACCGAATGATGGGGAGGTGGGGAGAGAGAGAGAGAGCGACTGAGTGAGCAGGGCAGTGTGTGTGTGTGCGCAAGGAGGAGAGAGGAGGTGTGTGTTTGAAGCAGAGAGAAAATGTGAGGAGGGTTTGGGAGTACTGCCGGCTCGGTGGTGAGCGACGGTCGTGATTGCACTGGCGTAAGGCAGGAGAGCAACACCCCCCACCCTTCCCCAACTCCTTCATCAGATCCCCCTGAGCACCGAGCATCTTCATCATCAAGCAGATTAGAGCCAACTAACACCCCACCCCCATCACCCCCTGAAGACACACACATGCACACACACAGAGCCAGGGCTGTGCTCTGTGGTCACAGGGGACATCCTAATTGGAGAGACTGTTGGAGATGCTTCTTTTGTCTGAAGCTCATGCGGTGGCCAGGCCTTTGAAGATGAACTTGGGGTTTCTTTTATCAGTTTTTCTCTGAATTTTCCTTGAAATCCTTGGCAGCACACTGCCATCCAAACAGAACGAAGTGTGTAAGAAATGATAGATTTGCCACTGGTTCAAGTAGATGGGTCACCTTAAATCAAACTCCAGTCCTCCAGGGTCGCTCACCTGCCTCTTTCAGGTGATGCAGGTCCTGGTCCAACACTGCAGAAAATTTTATCTTACAAAGCATTTTAGTCTCAATTATATAGAAAATATCTTGGTAACCTTAAAATAAGACAAAACTAACTTACAAGTAACTCTTCAGCAAGCTTTTTTAAAGTAAATATTGTCTAAATATTGATTAAAAAGTATTAGTTCCATTTATTATAAGATATTTTTCCCATGTAAGAGGTGAAACAATCTGCCAGTTCAACTAGAACTTCATATCTTGCTGAAAAGTTACTTTTAAGTTAGTTTTGCCTCATTTGCTCTAAAAACTATTAAACATACTTGATAGGATTTTGTGCGTTTGTAGATTGAAACGGCTGGATTATCTCCTCAGTATAAAAAAGTTCTCCAGAGTCCTAAAAAAAATGGAAGTATTTGAATCTAAAAGTTGCAGGACAAAGCTGGGTTCCCACCGACCGTAAAATTGTGCAAAATGGAATTTCGAAAATAAATTTGCATAATGGAAGCACGCCAGTTTAGAAAAAAACTCGAGTTTTTCCACAAAAAGTTGTTGCTCTAGGATGAGAGGTGTTTTTATTTTGGTTGTATCAGAATTGGTGTATTTAACAAATCAGTAATGGAACAACCAGATGTTTCTACTGGCGGAAAAGAGGAAGAAGATACTTCTAAGTTAGTTTTGTCTTCAAGTGTATCAAGAAATTTGCACTATAAACTAAATCAAAAATACTACGTAAGGTTTTGATTTTGTATCCGTACTTTTGGAAAGCAACCAATCCAGGAATGCCAATCATTTTCCATGGTGCTGATTGGCTGAACCTCCAAAAGCGGATATAAAGAAAATGTTCAGTTCTGTGGTAGAGGTAATTAATGCACATTAAGGTACATTTGGTGTTTGAAATGAGTGATAATAAGCAGTTTTAGAGGTTATCTCAAGTAAAAACATAATATCTCCCATTAAAATATATATGTATTTTTTTTACAACAAAAACTCATTAATCTCTTTCACATGAATGAATCAATAATGAAAATTTATATTTAAAACTTTTTTAAAAGGGTGAAAAACCTCTAAAATCTGATTTGTCAGCCTGTTCATATGAGGATATTTTCAGTCATTTTCAAACAGCATGTCTGCCTGAAATGGCCATCGCCACTTCAGTCTGTTTCCCTTTTCCATTTGATGCATCTCCTCCATGGTGCAGTCCAGGCTGGAAGCATATGGCTAGCCATCAAACTGAAATAGCCCTCATTATACTGCTCCGCAGGGTCATCTTCTATGAATATGCCCATAAAACGTCAGCCTCAGCCTGTAAACAAACAAGTGTGCACCAATGATGAATATATTGGTGATTGGTCAGGAAAGCAGGAAAACTGAGAACACAGCAGCGATAATCTTCAGCGGCATAACAAGACCGTTCTGATTGCCGAAATTGGCATGTGGGAGAAAACGATGACGGCGTGTTGGGGTCGCTGCAGGTGGATAAATGTACTTCATTTTTGCCAAAGTACTCACATTTCCAGATTAATCTCAGACATTTTCTCAAAAAAAAAATAAAAAAAAAACATTTCTGAGTTTGAAAAGATTTTTTTTCTGGAAAAAAGAAAACTTTGGGATTAATCTCAAACTTTCAGATGTTTTTTTATTGCAAATTTTCCACTTTTGGAGTTCAGAATTGTCCTACTTTTTCTTTCAACATTTCTGAGATAAATCTAAGAAATCTGAAATGTACTCCTTTTTTCTATCTACAGTAACTCGAATACACCACTGCAGAAAACTGATGGAAAATTAAAAGTCAATTTAGTTTCTTTTCCCACATTTTTATTTTATAAAAGGTACTTTGATGATTTTAGATTCTCAAGTAATTAATCTATTCTTTGTTTGAAGCCATAATTTCATCTCGCTTGCAAAATTCTTTGTTTCGGCTCCTTTCTTGCTCTCCTAAGTGTTGGAGAGCGTTTGAACCATGGTTTATTGTGCTTGTTGGGATGTTTCATTATTCTTGACAGACTGAAAGTTGAGTAAGCACAATGAACCAGGTGGAAAGTCAGGGTCTAAGATTCAAGTTTGGCATCTGAAGGGAGTTTTTTCACTGATTTCCCTCACATAAATCTTAATGTTGCTTTTAAATTGAAAGATTTCTTCATTAACACAATTGTCTGCTTCTCCTTTTTTCCTGGGCTGCTAATTGGTGTGTCCTCCAAAGGAAACATATTTTATTTAATGTTTTTTTTTTTTTTGTTCTATTTCTTCATCTTTGTTAAATGATCAATGAATATCTGTAAGAAATTGCAAACTATAATTGTCAACCTGATTTTAAAACCTCGATATATTTATTTTCCAACAAATTGATATTGTAGTGCATTGCAATCCCTTAAAAAGAAACAACTTCATTTAAAACCTACTTTTTGCGTTTACTTATGTTGTCTCTGAATAATATTTAAATTGGTTTTTATGTTCTGAAACATTTAATTGTGACAGACGTGCAAAAAACAGTAAACTAGGGGCAAACACTTTTCTACACCACTATAGTGTCCCGACATTGTCGGGATGCTCTTGCATTAGTAAACAGTTTGGGATAAACTCGCCACCGAAGTCTCGCTCGGGATAAACAAGCACACATTTACGTTGAGCATAAATTCAGCCTCGCTGGTTGCAAAAAGCTGCAGTTTTTTTCTTCAGGCTTCAGTCTGAACACAGCGTGTGGCTGTCAGCCAACATTCACTAGTTAAGTGAGCAGCAACTCTATAGCTGAGCTGCGAGAACTTTGGCTTGTTCAGCTGCTGAGCAAAAACAACAACCACTTCATGTTTACTTGATAGTTGCTGGAGAACAGCAGCAGCCTGTCAGAAAGCTTTCAAATGAGTCCGTATGATCGGATCATAAACGCAGACATGAGTTTTGAATGAATGACTACCTTAGATTGGATGCAGATTGATGCCACAGACCAGACATGTCTCCATACCAAACTGAGTACAAGAACTTCAGTTTGCTGATAGTGCAGTAAAATGAGACATTTTTATTATTTAGATTTGCTACATCAAGACATTAGATTGAGTGTAACTGTTTGGAAAATATAGTATTTTCAAAAAACATAGAGCCGCATCCCTCAACAATTTCTGATCATATCAATTGGTAAAATATTACCCGATTTCAAAACGTTCACTGCGGAGAAAAAGTTAAATGTATTCAGCTTGATGATAACACAGCTTGCTGAATATTAATTCAACAAAATGAAATTCAATTAAATATTAAATGTAATGATTATCATTTTAAAAATTGATGCGTCAAAGTAAATGACAAGATTTTATTTTATGCTTTTAGTCAAAATAGAACAAGAAAAAGTACAGCAGGACGTCTGGTTGCTATGACAGAGAACTACTGTCATGCTACGAAAAAAATTAAATAAAAAGATTAAACTCGTACAAGAATCAAGTCATATTATGAAAATAAAGTCATATGAAATAAAATCAAAATAGATTAGTCTTAACATAAGAAAAAAGTAATATAAGAATAAAGTCGTACAAGAATAAACAAGGTATCACAAGGATAAAGTTGAAATGATACAAAAATTAAGTCATACTAGAATAAAATCAAAATTTATACTGGAATAAAGTAAGAGTATTACAAGAACAGTCATTACTAGAACAAAGTCATACAAGAATAATCCAAATAATATGAGAATAAAGTCAGAATATTACGAGATTAAAGTTGAAATAATATCAGAATAAAGTCGTAATGTGACTTTCAAAGTACTATGACTTTATTGTAATTGCAATTTATTTTTATTTGGCGTGTCCCTAATATTCCGTCATAGATTTCAACCCAATACATGCGACACTTTTGAGGTTTATTATTAAAAATCCCGAAAAATATTACTACAATGTGTTGGAATATTGCATGAAATCCAATAAAATACATATTGAATTTTATTTTTTAACATAAAATCTGAAGAAGTACAAAGTACAGCTTTAGAAATAAGAGCCAACTGCACCGAACCTCATTGAAAACCTCACTGTTACTAAACCAAATATTAATTTCTGAACTCTTCCTGAGTTAAAGCATTACTATTGTTGTTTTAAATGAATAAGAACTTGTTTTCTTTGCATTGTTTGAGGTCTGAAAGCACTGCCTCTTTTTTGATATTTTGACCATTTCTCATTTCCTGCAAATAAATCCTAAATTTTTGCTTGGAATTTTGGAGACATGTTGTCAGCAGTTCATAGAATAAAGGAACAATCTTCATTTTAATCAACATATACCTATGAAAAGTAAAATCAGAGAAACTGAACATTTTAAGTGGTCTACATTTTTTCCAGAGCCATATATAAATACTGTTGCAAGACACTGAACTTGTTTAAGACCTCCCTTTCCACTGGCATTAAAAAGATCTTAAATACTTTGCTTTTATTCCCTCCACACTGCAGAAAGTAAAATGCAAATCCTAGTTATCCAAATAGGGCAATTTTCAGAGCAGCCATTATTTAAATGAAGCTAATAGGAGCATTCCGACTTGAGTCACTTTAAACAGACATGTATTAAATTTAACTACATCCTACGGTGTTCCACCGAAGATTTCATTGCACCTTCCAACACATTGCTGCTTTATAATGCATGCTCCAGGCTCCTGCAGGGTGAGGGCAGAACAGGAAGGCTGTGGGTAAAAAAAGAAAGGTGCTTGTTTGGAGACGGAGAGGAACTCTGCGTGGTGGTAGACCTAATGAAGGCTTTGGGTTGTGTTGTCGGGGAATGTAGCGTGTAATGTGATTAAAGTCATTGATCTCACTGGGATCTCCAACATGATGTAAGCGAGAAAATAAACAGGATATTCTCCATGCAATTCATGTAGAGAGCATAATTGGAATATTGTTGTATTTGGAAAAAGGTCAATAGCTGAAATATTGCTGCGCATGTAAACAAAGGCAATCTGTTGCCGTTGCTGTTGGTGGGTCCCCTTTCTCTCGTTTTCGCAGCATGGCGCCCTTAATGATGCTTTTAAACGCATCAGCAGAGGTTAATTATTCATGATTTCTGCCCCGCTCACCTCACCTCTGAACGATTTTTGGCTTTGCTTAATTATTTTTCTGAATTACTGTCTTTAATTTAATATTTTATTGTTGCTTGTGTGTGTGTGTGTGTGTTGGTCAGCAGTTGTGCAAGCAGAAGTTAAATATTTAACTTAGTCCAGGCTGTTGATGCGACTCATGATGTGAAAAAAGCGTTTCAATTGCAGCTTTGCGAAATGCAGTAATTTCCATACTGCCCAAAAACCATCACTTCCTCATCTAAACATGAATGTTTTCAAAATTGCTTTGTTTCCCTGAGATGAATTTATTTTGGTGATTCCAGTCAGTGGAAATGCAGCTAGTGTGACCATTAGACGTAATGCAGCTCCACACTCTGTGGTCAAACTTCAGAAGCTTTTTAGAGAAAAATCCAAGTTTTCCATCAACAAACGAATGACACTAACAATGAAGCTTTTCGGGGAATGATTTACATTAAGTCCAGAGCTTTTAGCTGAAGCCATCTGCTTTCCCCCCTCACTATGCCTCTTATGTGAATTGATTGGCGCTCCAACATACTTGGACAGACCAGGGCATTCATTTCAAGTGTTCAAAGTGGTTTCTTTCTCTACCTCATGTTCATGTTTCTGAAGCTGTAACGTTGCGCAGTACGACGAGACGGAGAGAAAATAAAAGTTCTGGCGACACAGGCAGAAAGTTTCTTGTGATGCTTGTTTTAAAAAAAAAAAAAAAAAAAATGTTCTATTACATTGCATGAATCTATCGATATTGCCGTTTATTAAAATACCTAGGTGGGCAATTTAGCCAATTTATTCAGGTAACAAATACTGTTGACTACGTTGTGTGAAGCTTAACCATAAACCGTCGTCATGGGGGTGATATAGATTTATTCAATCAGTGTCTGTCTCCTACAAGCTGCCTGTACTCCCAGAGCCGTTGCATACAGAATACCAATCCTAATTCTCTGGTTTCCTACTGTTGTGCAACATCTGTTCGCCATCTTTAGATACAAACCCTGGAGAAACTCAGCTGCTAGATAAACACAGTCCATCAGTCGCCTTTTTTTTTGGCTTTAATGTGGCGCCACAAGGCATTCACAGACTGAAAAGTAAACTTAGTAACTCATCATTTTAATAGATTCTTGTTACATACTGAAGTTAATGTACAAAAAGAAATATTAGAGATTTATTTTTCTTTCTTATGCGTGATCATATTATTAAAACATTGGGACTATTTTTTACTTTTCATTTTACTCTATTCATATTAAATAAAATGTATTGTATGACTGTTTTACACCCAAAATTTTAAAAGGGCAGTAATTATGTAAAATGGACTTTTTTTTTTAGCTTTACATCATGATTTAATGTTATTCTCTCATCTGAAACATACCTAGAGTGTTGCTTCGATTCTTTAATGCATGTTTGAGATCTCTAACTTTAATCTCCATGGCAACCATTCATCTGTGTAAAAAGCTTTGGAGGACAAAGCTCCGCCTCCGAGGCGCAGCCCCTCCTCTTAGCTTCTCCGTGAAACGCTGGTAAAAATATTAAAGTGTTAATAGGAGTGATGCTGTGATGACTTCCTGAAGGCGGAGCTACAGAAAGAGCAGGAGTTTTTAAAGAGACAGAGACCCAATTTCAAGATGTCATATTTGATATTAATAGCATTTTTAAATCAACTGAAGTTAACATATTTACTTGATTATGCTACTACTATGTGCCTGGAAAATGCATCAAACTTCCACTCTAACAGTTAAATAAGTGGAAGGGATGAACATTTATGCAATTATTTTATATTGTATATTGTCACTGTTTTAAGTCATTTTTTGCCGAAAGTGACTTTGGCAAAACTTGACATCGGCCATTATTATTATTTGTACTTAATTGTCATTATTTTATACAAATCAGTTTTCACTCCGACATTAAAAAGGATGTATTTTATAATCTATTTTTGTCCAAAAGAGTTTAATTTCATTAAGCATGACTGATTTGTAAAAGGAGTAAAAGGATAAACTCAAGGATAAAATCAAAAGCGGTACTTTTTATAAAATGCCGAAAAAGAAAGGAAACTTGTGTTTAGACAATTAAGTTTTTGTTGTTTCTTCCTGGTAAAATGCTGTTTTATTCCCTTTTGATCGGTGCTATTATTGTAAAAAAAAAAAAGAAAAAGCTTTAAATTATTTTTTTTTATGTGATTATATGTAATTATTTGAAATTTTCCAGTACAAAGTTTATCTTCCAGCTGGAAAGATTGCGCTGTAATTTTCAGGTTATATCTGCCTCACAAACTTTGGGCATACAGAAAAGCCAGTACAAATTTGAGGATTAGAAATTTGCATTCCTGCCAAACACTGACCTGAAATAAAAAAAAAAGTAAAATAAAATGCAAATAGCTTGAATCTTCCTCTCTAGACAGTAAGTCTTCTGCTTCCTGTTGTTAATGCCTTTTTGAGTTGAGGGGTGACTCGGGTCATAATCAGGTTTAGTGTTGGGATTTGGGGGAATATGGTAATTGTTCATCTCCAGCTCAGCCATGGTTACTTGAAAATCATTTTAATCAATCTTGTTTTTGGCATTTGCACCAGGAAAATGTTGGAGAAAGGGCTCCTAAGGTAAAACAAGAAGAAAACAAATGATGAAGCGTTTGTGGGGGTGTGGGGGTGCAGGGGTGGGCGTGTGTGTGAGTGTGAGGAAGATTTAGGTGGAAAAGGAGGCATCAGCTGGCTTCTGCTAATACCCATAACCTCCCAAATAGGGAAATCAAATAAAGAAAATCCAAACCCCACCTCCCTTTCTCCCCAATAGAGACCAGCATAAAAACGAATTACATGACATAAACATCAAAACTTTCTGGTTTCTCCCTGAAGTCTGGCAGTCGTCACTGACTGTGACCTAAATTCCCTAATTTTCATCTTCCAGGAGATTTTTCACACGCTGCTACGCTCCTCTCTTGGTCATGCAGAGCACAGATGTCGTCTTATTTCTCCTCGGCATGCTGAAGAGTAGCCACACGTCTTAACCTTTAGCGATCCGGTCAGGGAATCAGTAGTGGCCCACATCAGTCTATAGAAAAGGTTAGTGAGGCATTAGCATTTAGGCATTTCCATATTTTATTTTTGATTGGATTGAAGATGGACAGATATGAAATAAAGAGTGGATTTTCATTTTTTAAAAATCTTATTTTACTATGATAAACATTTCCTGAAGCAGATGGTTTAGAACTAGAGGTCCGGGGACCATTAACGGCCCCTGCACTGATTGATTGCGGCCCCTGACTTTGATTCAAGTAGTTGGAGACTTTCTACTTTTAACTAGGGCAAAATTATCGCAAAGTAACATATACTTACAATAGATAATGTTGGCAACAACACCAATAATGTGTCTTTAAATAACCAGGATTTTACTTTTTCCACATTAACAGACTTTTACCTAAAACCGAGCTTTGCTGCACCCAGATCAGCTTTTTATTCATTTAGTAAACTCTTCTAAATACAGAAAACCTTTCCAAACAGTGACCTAAATCCTTCATTTTATTGCTCAGAACTGACTAAAGTTTGTTCTTTTTTATTCCCAATTGATACACTGCAAAAACACACAATCTTACCAAGCATCATGATCTGGTTTCTAGTGGAAAATATCTTGGTGCACTTGAAATAAAACAAAAATAACTTATAAATAATTTTTCAGCAGAATAATTAGGCCTGTCTCAAGTCAATAATTGCTTAAAACTGAAACAGTCTTAGTTCCACTGGCAGATTATTTCACATTTGACGAAGCATTTTTCCCACATAATAAGTGAAATAATCTGCCAGTGGAACCAGTACTTTTTCATGAATGTTAAGGAATAATTTACTTCAGAAAAGCTCCTATATTTTTCTGAAAAGTTACTTGTAAGTTAACTGTGTTATTTTAAGTGTATTTCAAGTAGTAGAAATTAGATGGAAAATAGTTGAGATTTTGTTTTGCAGTGTACCTAGGAAATTGGTGACATTTCTTGAAAAAGATACATTTGAAAAATCCTATTTAACTTTTGGGTCTTGACTTTATTTGTTTAATTAAAGCATTGCAAGTTTTTATTATTGAGTATGTAAAAGATTTTTTTTATTTATTGGCCCTCCAGTCGTTTTCACGTCACAGTTTTGATCTGTGTGACTGAAAGTTTAGACACTCCTGATTTAGAATATAACGTTTGAATGTAAAAATATCACTAAAAATGATGCAATGAAACACTGAATGACGTGAGAAGGCTTTTATTCTAGAATAAAAAGCGTTGTGGAGACTGAAAGCTGTATTTCAGTGTTTCCTGCGCTCAGCAGTCCTGTTTGACAGCCCCGCTCCCAGATCAACTCTGACCAGATGGCATGGCGTGGCCCTAGAGGACTCCATTTTTAATCCTCTTGGCACCGGCTTTGCTAAGCAAGAGGTGGAACGGCTGCTTGGAGTCGGGCGTCAATCATGGCACCTCAGCCTGACCCGTGCTCTGTGGGACACTGAAGCATTTCCACTGTAGCGTGCCAACAGAGAAGGGAAGAAAGGATACTTTACAAGGCCATTACAGGTAAACTGCTGATATGAAAGGAAAAATGATGGGCATCAACACAGATGCCTATGGAGAAGAAGCATGTTAGCATTAACTTTATTTTACCTGAAAAGTAAGGAAAGGTAACTCTTAGTTGCACACAAACCTTTTAATAAAAATACCCAGAATATCAGGAAGAGGATTGTGGAGCTGCACAAGTCTGGTTCAACAATTTCCAGATGCTTGAAGCTGCTCAGTGCATCTGTTCAAACAATTATATGTAGACTTGAAACGATTAATCGTGATTAATCACTAACTTAGTAATAGATTAATCATTAACTGAATTATACAGACTCAAAAACAGGCAATTTGCTGAAAGAACATATTCAGAGCAGTAGGTATGATTCAACCTAGGAACAATTTCCAGATGTCTGGATGTGCTGCATTTAAGCAATGATATGTAGGGCAGAAACGATTAATTGGATTAATTGTGATAAATCGCTAACTTAGTAATAGATTAATCATTAACTGGATTACACAGACTAACAAAAGGCTTTTTGCTGAAAGAACAACATATTTAGAGGTGTAAGTCTTGTTCAATCTTGGGAATAATTTCCAGATGTCTGAATGGGCCGCATTCATCTGTTCAAATAATCGGGTTCAAACGATTAATCATAATTAATCGCAAATTTAGTGGTCGATTAATTGTTAACTCAGAAAATGGCAATTTGTTGATGGAACAAGATAAGAGGTAATTTACCCAAACATGTGCAAAATTTATAAATATATATATTTTCCACTTAAGATAAAAAATACATAAATACATTTGTAAATATGTTTTAGCCAAATTGCATAGTTTTAGTTTCACCTGGTTCAGGTTCACTAAAGGAATTTTATTAACTTTTAGGAAATAAAATGTTTATCTTCTTATTTTAAAAAAGGAGTTGAATTATGTAGTTTCATCTTTTAATGCATTTCTAATAGTAAAAAAGGCTTAAGTGCCTGAATGAGAAACCTGCAGACTGTGCCAATTATTTTATCAAATTTAATTGAAGAATTGTCAGAATAATTACTAAAATCATACTAGTTTCTAGTGAAAATATCTCAATACACTTGAAATATGACAAAAGTAACTTACAAGTCATTTTTCAGCAAGGATTAGGAGCTTGTTTTAAGTAAACAATTCCTTAATATTAATAAAAAAGTACTGGTTAAACTTGTAAATTATTTCATTTATAATATGGGAGCATTTCTGTTTATAAGTGAAATAATCTCCCAATAGAACTTGTAACTTTTCTGTCAATATTAGGAATTTTTGGCTTACAAGTTTCTATATCTTGCTGAAAAGTTGCTTGTAAATTAGTTTGATCTTATTTCAAGTGTAGTCAGATATTTGCACTAAAAACTAGGCAAAAACACTTGGTAAGACTTTGTTTTTGTGGAGCATATGCATTGTACAATGACTGCTGGAAAACAAGTGTTCTATTGTTGACTTACCATCCAGAAACCACTTGCTGCATTCTTGTTGGTTGTGCAGAAGGTTCCACTTCTGCTTTTCAAACACATACGGTTGTATATTTGCTCATCTCTTTGCAGCCATTTTCATGTGCGAATCTAAACGTTGAGTGGAGAGCAGCAGCTGATATGGATTTAAAGTGACAAGATGCCGTAAAACAGTTCATTTTAAAAGGAGCTCAAAATATTCTAAACTGTCATTATTTATGAGTTTGTGCAAAAAATGTAATGAACATGTTTTGTATTGTATGTAAATCTATCCTAACCTGTTCAAGGAGGCATAAAGGATAACCTTTAAAAGAAAATATTTAAATCATCTTCATCCAAGGAAAACAGACTTGTATTTGTTTTCCTTTTTTCAATATTTTCTTAAACCACAGGAATGATTGAGGAGGAATGGATGAATAAGGATGTTTTTGTCGAACCATAAGGACCCAGGTGTAGCATGCTATTAGAGGCCGAGCTAATGGAATCACCAGACTGTCGCTCGCTGGATCATCCAGCTCAAGACAAGACGAGACTATCCTGAGGGAGGTCAGGCCTAAAAGATGGCATCTGGAGCCACGCGCTGCCTCCTGCTCCCTCGTTCACTTCATTTGCTTGCTTGAATGAGAGAAATACTGTGATATGCATTATTAAGGAGGAAATTTATTAGGTTAGCTTAAAATTTGGAAAAAGCATGGCTCTCTTTTCCTCCCGTTAGCCCGGGTCCCGAGCGGATGTCGTCACGGCTGGAAGGAAACGGCGAGGTGCGATGACATCACAGAGACACAGAGTTTAATTCAATAGAAAACACCGTATGAATTTAACAAGAAACTTCAGAGTACAAAGAAATACATTCTTTACCTGAGACAAAAGAATTAAAAGAAAAGAACAAAGGCGCCTTTGGAGACAGCTGTTGCTTAAAAGCAAAACAGGGCAGTTGTCTGAATTCTTATTGTTGCGCATTCCCTTTTCTAGTGAAGGCGTTTCTCTTTGTTAATATATGCAAATAGGGCGTACCTCTGTTTTGACCAACCAAGAGCTACCCTGGAAAAACTTAAACCTTCCCCTGAGTTTTAATGACAAATATCAAGAGTCATTTTAGTTATTAAAGTTCTAAGTTATTTTCACAAAACCTATCTTGCTCCTCTGCAGTCAGCTTCTCCAAAGATTTAAATCTTTACCTTATCACAAACAATAATGAGATAGAAGTCTTTTTCAACCTGTAAAACATAACATTCAAACCATTCCCTTTTGATTCCGATATTGTCATAGTTAGTACATTTTCAAATACATTCCATTTACTAGATTAGTACTTGTAGCTTGGGTAATATACTTTAATCTAACACACTATTGCTACCAATATTAAAAAGGTGTATCAGAAATTAAACCTAAGTGTTTCCAAGATTCCTAAGTTGTGATCAACTCCAGATGCAACTCTGAGCTCCTGGGAAACCCCCGACCTCTGACCTGTGAGCCGGGGAAGATATTCTTTATGGCCTACTAATTTAAAGCCTTTCAAGAGCATAGTGTTTTATGGCTGCTCTAAGTTACAGCCTTGCCAGGAGAATGTTTATCTCTGAACTCCTACCTTGCATCAGCTTGTCCAAATAGGAATGTTGATCTACTTAAACGCACATGGCATTAGCTTAACTATATTAAACAATCAAAAATAGCCATATTTCCTTAACAGCATCAAATCAAATGCAGGGTTTTTTTTAAAGCTGGAACATTTATCTTTCCCTTTCATCACTTCCTGTGGCAATATGCCAAAATTGTCATTTTAAGAAGCCAGTCTGTAACCATAAAAAGAAAAAATTTGGATTCCACGTCTTTTAGAGTCCTTCTCGTGAGTTTTGATTAGGGGGGAACATTCCAAAGTGCTAAATCAAAGAAGAATAATCTTTCATTAAGCCTGCAAAATCCTCTTCACAATCAAAAATCTGGGCCAAAACAAGGAGAGTCTTTAAGGAACACTCGGAACTGAATGCTGATCACAGTGTCAATGCTGCATTGATCTGAATGAAGCTGTAATTAAAACAGACGTTGCTTGAACGAAGCAAGCCACACTCAATCTGCCTGCGCCGCCGCTGTACAGGTTGCTATTAACAACAATCAGAGCAGGCAGTGGGACTGAGGCGTCTAATCAGTTTGTCAAAGCCGTAATGCCGCCCTAATGAAAGAGATTAAAAATGCTTATTTGAGGGGGCGGTCATTTCGCTGATGAGGGTTAAAGCAGTATATAATTATTGAATGCATCTTTCCTGTCTGGAATTTAACGTATTGCAAGTCAAACTATTATTTTGTATCTGAACAAGAGGAAGAAATTCCTTCAATTAATAAATTTTTATTTATACATTTTGTCTAGCTACAACCGCTACTTCTGTGTGCTTTGTGACGCACACAAAGTAGTGCATATTTGATATAAAAAGAAAATTATGCATCATTTTGGATGAATAAAAATCTAAAAAGGACCGTAAGACTTTCAATTCTGATTTGTAAGGTCGCAACTCAATTCAGAAACAGTTTTAAATAAAGCTAAATATTTTAACTGGTAAATTAAATATTTAGTTTGTAACTCTGACTTTTATAGACATAGTTAAAGAAAATAACTATGAAATATGGACACCCACATGTTTTTCTTTGACATGTCAAGTAAGCCTAAGTAACTAAGATATTTACAAACAGAAAATCCAAATAAAATTAAATTAATTTTTAAGCTTTTCACATTTTCATAAACCTTGAAATTCTAAAAACCTTTCCTGGGGAATGTCAGAAACACCTTACCCTAAAAAAAAAGGGAAAAAATGAGGTCACATGTCATCAGGTTGCAGTGGAAGGAAAAAAAAAAAAACCTTTCAAAGTTTGGATGGTTTGACAATTTGATCAGCAATCTTTTGCGAGTAATAAGTCCTGGCAGACACGGCCGCCGCTCTTGTCAGTGCCACGGGGGCTGCTGCCACCGAATGAGTCCATATTGCTCATCTGCCGCTGAAGCTGAGAGATAGGTTGTCGGACGAGCATTTGGCAAAGATTTGAGGTAGTACTGGGGAAGGACAGAGGCACAGTAAATACTGTGGAGAGATGAAGCAGGCCAGAATATAAGCTCAGGCCTAAAGGAGTTTGAAGTATATTGAGGAAGTGGACGGGGATGAACACAACAGCCAGGAGGGCTCCGGCGAGGAGGCCGCCACAACTCACTGAAGGCTTGAAATTGTCTTCTGCAGCTGCGCTATATTACATTTCTACTCTGTCCATCTGAGTGCAACACGCTGCCTCAACCTTAAACCTGTTCAGAGAGTGTTGGTGATTGTTGCTTCAACCTTCTCTTCTAAATTGCTCCTTAATACAAAAAAAAAGAAAGGTGAACATCCATCTCACATTGTGCTTCTACATCATGCCTGCTTGTTAAAACCGAACGCTGTGTAGGTGACACAGTTACTGGAGGCGCTCTGCTTTTTCCTGGCCAGTCCGAAGCTTCAGGATGGGCAGTTAGGCTTGTCTTATAAATGGTGGAGCGCCAAAGTCGAAATGCGGTGATGAAAAAGGGAGATGCGTAATCTCCCGTGGGGAAAGCGGTGCCAGGGAAACGGCTTTCTTGTTTGTCCACTGCATGGGATTAGATCACATTATGGCTTCTCTCACACTGCAAAAACCCAATTTTACCAAGTATTTTAGGTCTAGTTTCTAGTGCAAATTTCTTAGTACACTTGGAATAACACTAAATTAACTTACAGGTAACTTTTCAGCAAGGTATATCTTCATTTATGTTAATACTTCCTTAATAGTGATGAAAAACTACTGGGGGAAAATGTCTTATGAGTGAAATAATCTGCCTGTGGAATTAGTATTCCACGGGATAATTGCTAAATCAATATTTAGCAATTATTCACTGAAAAAAGAAAATAGGTTATCCAACCCAAATTGAGTTGATTTGATATAAGTAATCAAATTAAGTTTTTCAAAGTAAAAATATTGAGTTGTCTTCAAATTCTGAGTTTTTTCACAGAATTTTGAGATTAAAATCAGAATTTTTATATTTTACTCAGTGGTTTCAGTCACCTTCCAGACCTGGCATAAAACCTTTTAGAGGTGAAACATCTTTTATTCCCTGTTTAGTAGCCATTTTTGACTGAATTTGAATGAATTCTGAGGGAAATCATGGAAAAGCTGTTCCTTAAACAAATTTCTTCATACAAGGACAGATAGCCCCACCACTTTGTCCTTCACTTACATAACAAAGTGATACAGGGCACTGCTAACCCCTGGGATGTACATGAAATAAATGGGGCTAGAAGCTAGTTTTAAATTAGCCCCAAGTGTTGGGGCATCGGATGACAACTTAAAAAAAAGAATAATTGCAGCTCTCTCCTTTAAGACACACAACAAAAAATCCTTGACATTGTCACAAAACGTAAGTCAAAACATCTGTACTTTTTTCCGGTAAGATATCCAGAAGCGTTGAAAATGCATGCAGATGATTGGAACTAAATATGCCGCTACTTGACTGTTTCACAGTCAGACTTTTCACCACCCGTATGGTCCTCATTTGGTTCGTTTTGTAGCGCGAGACACCCAAAGTTAAAATAATGATCCCTGAATGCACATGGTTCTTGGGTAGATTAGGTGTCACCGTGTCCCACTTCCCATACTCACCAGGCTAGTTACTGAAGAAGATGATTCTTGCAATTCATTTTTAAAAATTGGGTCAGTAAATAGCTGTCAGTGTAATTCATTTGGCACTGGAACACTGAAGCCAAAATGATGCCTTCCCGGCTGTAGCACTGCTGCAACCAGCACTCTTGGCAAGCAGGGTTCAAATTAATATGTTGCTGGATTGGTTCTCAGTCAAACACACATACACTTGGTGGAAGTCAGATAAAGACAGCAGGAGATAGGGTAGGCAAAAAAAAAAAATGTTTCCACCAATACAGGCAAATGACTTCCTTCACCATCTCCCCAAGGAAGTGTTTTCAGCATGACTAATAATGTTCGCTGAGAATCGGGGAAAACATGCATAAACCTCTGGAACTTGCATGACACGCTGCACTTTTTAAGTGAAACTGAAACATCGGATTGCATGGGCACAGTTTGGGTTTAATTTTAGTGCCATGTTTTATGTTAAGCTGCATTTCATGACCATGAAATCTTGTGGTTTAACATGCCAAAAACACACTGTTATCCCACACATGACAATCCAGCAGTATGAGCTTTCCATCGTTCATTCGGCATACATTAATTTGTGGTGTATGGTGAATTAATGGTTTTTATTTAATACCTGCAAAGGAAATATCAGTTTCCAACAAATGGCCTGTAAGTTTACCAAATCCCACTCAATCATTTCTGCTGCCAGAATTTCTCTGAAATAGTCTGGATTTAGGCATTTCCCAGGTCAAAATCCAGATTTTATTCCCTGTCCTATTGAGTAAAAATTATATCCATCAATCTGCTTATCCATCAGTTTCTCCATTCTTTCAACCATCTGTCTATCATTCTAACCAGTTTCTTTGTCCCACCATCTGACCATTCATTATTCCATTAAGCTACTCATCCATCTCTCAATTAGTTGATCCATTTCTCCATCCATTGGTTTGTCGGTCCAAGCATTGACCATTGATGTGTCCTTCCATTTGACCATTGGTTTGTTCGTCCAACCATCTGACCACTGGTTTGTCAGTCCCAGTGTTGACCTTTGGTCTGTCTGCCTAACCATTTGAACAATGGCTTGACTGTCCATCTGGCCATCGGTTTGTCTGTCCAACCATCACTGATCATTGTCCATCGAATCACTGATTTGGTTATTATTCCGACCTCAGGTCTGTCTGTTTATTGGGTTCTCCACCCAATAAACAGACATAGACTTGTCCATCCATCTGCTTGCACCTCATCCATCCAACGATTGGCTTGTCCTTCCATCAAACAATTGGTGTGTCTGTCTGTTTGTCCACAGCCAGTCATATGTCCACTTATCCTTCTACTTGTTTACGCCTAATCTGTCTATTCACCCATTTGCTTGTCCGTTGTCCTTCCTCTTCCTTAGTCTCTTAAATCTGACCATCGTAGAAATAATGGCAACAAATCATAGTGCACCTTTATATTTACATTTTAAAAATTGGCTAACAAAGATTGAGAAACTTGGAATAGGAAGTTTCTACTACTATATCCTGAAAACTGGTAATTCTGTAATCTTTCCAACTGTGTATAGCTGTTTTCTGAAACTGTTCTGAAATTAAAGGTGGAACATGATTCGATATGGTCCTTAGCTTTAGGCAGCTTACAGTACTTTTTATGCACATATTTTCATCACACTAAGAAATAAACACACTTTGGGTATTTCAGCTTTTAGAGGACATGGTGTGTGATCTTTTCTTACTAAAACAAATCAATGTTTAAGATGTTTGATCTGGGGGAATATCACAATGCCATTGCTCGCTTCTGGCAAGACAAATGTATGACAAAAAGTCCATGCTATTATGGACTTTACCTTTTCTTTCCAGGCTTATAGCACTTTGGAGGAGCCTTCAAAGTGCTTGTAATGTATCACAAAACACAGAAAACAAGCTGCCACTGCAGAGCTTTTTGCACAATATTTGAGTGGAGTTTTAACAATGGCTGTCACCGTGTACTTTACTGTGACCTGTCAGGAGCAAGTCCAGCCAGCGTGATAAGAGTTCTCGTCATTATTGAAGTTCAATTATAGAGATGCTGAGTCCGTCTGCATTATTTAAAGTGATTCCTTCCAACTGGCACAGCCAAATGGTCTTGTTGGAAGTCTTTGGCTTCAAGCTGTTCAACCTTACGCTCTCTGCTAGGAAGGGGAGAATGTAATTGCACAACAGTGTTCAAAGCTCAGTTAGGGACTCTGCTAATGCTACATATTTAAAGACACTGAGAAATAGGTGGGCTGCATATAGAAAGCACAAGCTGTGGGAAGAAAAACTATTACAATATGTATTGTATAGAATATATTTATCATTGATTTGGCAACTATAGAGTCTCTTTTTTAGACTATTTGCAAGATGTTATTTTTGTCACACACTAATTAATTCAACAGTTAATTAAGTAATAATTTCACTTTGGAAAAGAATCTGCAAAAAAAAGCATTTTTGCTATGATTAGAAGAAGTTGCCAAACTGCATTTTGTTGTTTATGCTTCAACATAACCTCACTTATTAAACTCTGCAACCATTTTTTTCTATGATACATAAGAGATTGGCTGTTTTATATCTATAAAGTAAAAAAAAAAAAAATCATAAGTCTCACTACTATGCAAACTGTTAAACTATATTGACATTTGCTACAATTAATAGTAGCCACACAGGTACACCCACTAGAAGGAAATAAACGCACCCGGTACAACACTTTCATTCTATTGGCTAAGAGGTTGCCAGGCAACTCTGCTATTCTGTTCCAACTGCTAGCAGAAAATGGTTCACAAGCGAGCAGAGAGGTCTGCAAGCGGAGATTTGATTCAAGCAAAGACAGGTTTTGAGCGTCAGCGGAAAGGTTTGAAAAAGCACAGCGAATATTTGAAAGAGAGCAGAAGTTTGAGTACAAAAGACATGAAATTCTGCTTTCAGACTGTAAATGAGTCTTCTCGAATTATGGCAGAAAAATTCCCCCATACAAAAACCAGTATGCTTTTTCAGAAAGCAACAAGGAAAAGAACAACATGGTCTTGGTTTACAGACTTGATTTGTGAATCCTATGTCTGTTTACTTCAAATTCAAATAATTTTTAGGGACAGTAGTATTTTTCTTTCTTCATAATCTCATGATTGAAAATTGAGAATGCAATGAAAATATTCTCATGCTCACTTCATAACCCCTCCTAAAGACCTCTTATACTCCATAATTGAAGAAAGGTAAGTCTCTAGAACTTAATGGCCTTCATTTCATTCAAACTGAATTCGTTAAACTCATTTTTTGCATAAACACTAAAGATCAATGCTATTCAAACATTTGAGTCAGACTCTCAAAAGGAAAGAAAAAGATGAGTTTCCCACTGCTGGGAGTTTTATATCCAGGATAAAGACGGTAAATAATAAAGAACAATTACCAATCTGAAAAAGAGGGATTGATTAACGGGAGAAAACAGGGGTGTGGAAGTGTGTGGAGTAGGCATGGGGATTTTATTTTCACTTCTGCCATTAACAGAGCTGGATGATGAATCCCGAATATCTCCTAAAGCACATTGAGCGCTCAGTTTGTGCCTTCAGTACAGTCTGTTGCCTCCTTGGTGTGTGGGCCTGCTTGCTCTTAAAGCTGATGAATAGCAAACTGTCCTCAAAGAAAAAGAGAAGGAAGAAGGAACCCCCATTCATTTTTAAATAATAAAAATCATAGAATCTATTATTTATGCGCAAATGTCCAGCTTGAGATATCAAATGCACTTCTGAAGTCTGGAAGGGTATATCTTCTCACCTTGTATGAAACCGGCCTCAACAATATGAAAGGAGGTGGGTGTGTACAGAGAATATCAAGCTGAGTGTGTGTTTACTTATTTATCTGTTTTGTGCATTCACTCCTTACGGTGTCGGTTCACAGGAAGTGCAGGATTCACATTTAAGCCTTTTGGGGAAGGATGTTTCATAAACTGCAATAAGAGTTGTGGGCTAGCCATAAGTTATTCCTCTTTAACTGCCCCGGTGGCAGTTCTGTATTATTCTTTTCCCCCTAGATCGACAGATGGTTTTAATGTTTTATCACTGGAGAAACTGTGAAGACTGCTGTATTATCAAGTGCTTGTAATGGAGGTATTAAAGTGCTAACATTTCTTAAAAGTATTTAAAGACCAGCTTAATTTTTTACCAGCTCTTTCTGTCACAAAGTGGATCTTCTTGCATCATATAACACAATTTCTCCAGACTGCTGACATGGTACTGCAACTGCCAACGCATTTTAAACAATCGGTAATAGTGGAAATAAATCATTACTGCTTCCACAAGACTTAAGAGGGAGGGTAGCAGCGCTGATAATAGTGATCAACTGATCATCAGAAAGCATGAAAACCTCTATATATGGAAACATTCTCACCACCCTGTTTACTCTGCTTTAATTGAACTCCAGTTCGTTAAGAAAGTAAATTATTTTTGGGGGGGGGGAGGTGTGGATGTGTAATTAAACTCTGATGCGGGCCAAAAAAGCGAACTCTGGTTCAGTTGAAGTGAACTCTGGTGTGATTCAAATGTATATGTGAACACCAAGTGGACCAGAGACTGCTCCAAAAGCCTGAAGTGGATTACAGCCCAGGGCATTCTGGGTAAATACAACCGAAACAAACACGCTAGTCCAGCGCTAGCTGGAGAAATGTCTCTTGATTTTTCACAGAGAAAAATGAACCACTAAAATCTGACGCTACTCCATTTTTGTTTACCTTTTGTGATGAAGGAAGTTCCTCTGTGTCGTCTTTGGATGTTTTCATGTTGTTTCCTTCAGTGGCTTTTGGTGCAGCGCCCCCACAGGCGAGGAAGGGAACAGACTTTTCAAGGGATTTGAAAAATCTGACACAGTGTGAAAGTGAACCACACCAGCTGAAAATTTAACAAATGTTGCAATTTTGGTTCTAAATCAAACCGAATCTACCGGATTATCAGGTGTGGAAACACTTAGTTGGCTGCCAGATAATAAAACGGAGTAACATCAATCTGTTTGTACCTCAAACTGTTAATGGAGCATTTTAGCTGAGAATAATCTTACAGATAAAAAGGAATTCCAACATAAAACCCAAAATTTGCCTGCTGCACCATTCACATCTTACTGAGGCAGCTGAATTTTTATCCATGGTTTCTTTAGTACATTCATATGAGACAAAAGATGAAAATCAAATAAAATTCAAGGAGGCAAAACAGAAGAAATAATAAAACATTTAACTGCTGCACAGGAGACCCCAGGATATGTACATGGGCATATAAACGATAAGGTCAGAATGAAGATCAAGTAGTGCTAAACAGAGATTTTTGGGATGCAAAACCCATTTGTTTGTAGAGACACCAAATGTGAAACCATTTGCATATTTTAGAGCAAGTTTATTTTTTCAGTGACTTGGGAAATGTAAGTCAGTGACTGAAAAAAGGAGAAAAGTGAGTAAAGTTGTTCTGTTTTCCACTCTTGCTCCCAAATGCCCCCACAGACAGCCTGCGGTGGTGTGGAAAGTGTTTAGTGTATGGCTCAGTGTCACATATTGTGGATGAAAACAGGAACAGGCTTGTGGCTTTTAATCCGGAAAAGCTTTTTGTACATTAAAAAGAAAAATGCCCCTCACTCTTCCTTTCTAAAAAGCTTATTTTGTCCAGACAGCACTGACATTTATTCTGTCATTTAAGCTCCATTTCTGCTTCAGTCATGCCACGCTAAAATAGAGTTAACGGCAAACAGCTTATAGAGACATGGGGAAAGGAAAGTTTATGACTGTCAATACACAACCAACGACTAAGTCACAGCGCCTTGCAGCTGTATTTATATACCTTGAACTTTTTAATGTCACTTTACAGCCACAAACTTTGATGTACTTATTTTGATTTTATGTGACTAGCACAAAGTGGGTCATAACTGTATAAAGAAAAGGGTAATGATTTATTCCCCCTCCCCATAAAATATCTAATTTAAGCTCAGTGTCCCCTCCATGAATACTTAGGAGAACCTTTCTAGAACCTTGGCGGCAACTTTAGCTGGAAGTCTAATACTTAGAAAATTCAAGATCAGTCAGATTTGGTGGAAAGCGTCTGAATATTCAGGTCATGGGATACATTTGTAACTACAGTAATTTGAAATTTAAGCTATTAGTAATGAAATTATTCTGTAATAATAACTGAATCTATATTTTACTATTAATTTTAGCTTGAATTCTTTAAATGTTCCAAATATTTGACATTCTGTAACTGATGTCATTGTGTCTTTGCTTATTGCTCCCCATGGTGACCGCAGACATCTTTGCATGCCAGTTTGCACCTGCTTTTCAAACGTGCTAAATGTCGATGCTAAAACGGCACCGGCTGGTTCAGGTTTCGTAAATTGCGTTGCTGTTGGTAACTTGTGACATTTGCACATCCTCCTCCTAGCATTTTGCACTTTCTGATGATCAGCATAATGTTTTGCACATTCATTAAGGGAGACATGTTGCATTTATTGGGCTTGTGCCTCACTGATGCAGTACTGTTTATGTTTGTAGATCAGGTTTGCGTGTGCTATCAAGTTTGCACCTGTTTCAGTAAGTGCAAACCTTGATTGTTTACATTGTAGATCAAACTAATTTTTTGTCTTATTTGACCTCCGTGTCCTAGATTTTATTAGCAAATCACATAGTGGTGAAATTATTGGTATACTGCCATGAATACTTCTAATAAATTTACATTTTTCTTATAATTTCCCTGTTAACATCCATCCATCCATCCATTTTCTGTTCACCCTTGTCCCTAATGGGGTCGGGAGGGTTGCTGGTGCCCATCTCCAGCTACGTTCCAGGCGAGAGGCGGGGTACACCCCGGACAGGTCGCCAGTCTGTCGCAGGGCAACACAGAGACATACAGGACAAACAACCATGCACACACACACTCACACCTAGGGAGAATTTAGAGAAACCAATTGACCTGACAGTCATGTTTTTGGACTGTGGGAGGAAGCCGGAGTACCCGGAGAGAACCCACGCATGCACAGGGAGAACACGCAAACTCCATGCAGAAAGACCCCGGCCGGGAATCGAACCCAGGACCTTCTTGCTGCAAGGCAACAGTGCTACCAACTGCGCCACTGTGCAGCCCTTCCCTGTTAACATTTTTTTTTTTTTTATGTTTAGTATTTTTGGTTTCCTACTTGGCTTGTTGAAACTTTAACTCCATTTCTTATGTCTTGCAAACCTTCAATAACTTTCTAAATCTGTTCTGGAGGAGCTGTAGATCTCTGCAGCTCCTCCAAAGTTATAATAAGGCATGCCTTGGAAGGTTTGTAGTTTGCCACTTTTTCCATTTTTTCCATGAAGCATTGATTTGAAATTTTCCAAGCTTTGGACATAGTCACATAACGCTACTATGATTTTCTCTTCAATTGGCTCCTCTGGATTTTATTTTAGGGTATTAGAATGGAGGGTGGCGTATGCAAATCCAGTATAAACCTTTATTTTTATTATGTCGACCCTCATTTTCTTTCAGTACATTTTTTATTGTATTATCTGACACATTTTTGCCTTTACCAGCAGCTACGTGATGAAAAAATGACGGAAACGGGTCATTAGCTGTAAAAATCCAAAGGCTTTGAGACTTGCGTATTGTTTTATTGAATTCTCAAGACCTTTCTTTTGACTGACAAGGTTATACCTCAGGTTAAAATGAGAAAAACAAACAAGTCTTCTCTGACTCTGTCTATATTTTCCTATTCTACTTCCTTTTTACAAAGAAACATGGTCAGGGTAGTCAAAAAAGTCATTTTTTTATTAAAGGTTATTTAATTTAGACAATATTCAAGCTCTGAGCCACACAGTGAATCAAAGCAAGTCATTCCATGATAAATATAGAATTGTATTCAGGTCACTGATGGAGAAATTTTCTTATTTTATAGTACAATTCACAAAGCGCAGAGGTTGTTCACAGTTCATTAATTACCTAAGCTCCACACATAATGAGGGTCTCATGAGAAGGAGGCTTAAGGCTTATTTCTGTTGATATATTTCGCTCACAAAGATTTTTCTCGCATGCACGTGGAGCCGCACACAGGAAAAGAAACTGATGTGGGAGGTCCTCTTTCTCCAGCTGCTAATGCAAGAGGAACCTAAATAATAAGGTAAACAAGTGGTGCTCTATGCACTGAAAGTTGTACCGTAGCAAAATATCAGATACATTTTTAAAAATTCATACTCTTAAATTGACTAAATTAAATTATCTTGCGGGCAGGGGCGCCTGCAGGATATCGTCAGAGGATACGCACAATGTTACCACTGCACCTGACCCACAAGAACAGAACCACATCTCCATCGCGCATGATGTGCATGCTGCACAAAACCAGCACGAACCTAAACCACACAAATATATGCATTTAACGCGCAAGGCCCACAAGAACAGCGGACCTATTCGGATGTTTTTGTTTTGTTTTTTTAGCAAAGTATACTAAATAATAAAGGCAGGATAGCAAAGCCTACCCGTGTGATCCATGGGAGGTGTAGGATGGAGATTCCCAGATTCAGGTGATGTTTCTGAGACTTCCAGAGAAGGTGAAGCAACAATGTTTGCTTCATTTCAACTCTCTTGGCAAATATTTTGACTAGATTTAACTGTTTAACCCACAGTCATAGTGTGACGGTCAGGAAGAGTGTGGCATATGTCACGGTCGGCCAGCTGGGTGACCAGTCAGCTCTTCACTTCATAAAACCACAACAAAAAAAAAAGCTCATAAACCGGCGACCCTGCCTGAACCGTGCACACAGTAAAAAGGTGAGGTAGGATTCACTCGCCCGCTCTTTGAACTACGGGAGAAATCAAAATTAGCTCATCCATTTTTAGTTTACACAAAAAAACGCCAAGCTGCCAAATAAAAGTAAACTGACCAATAACATTTAAGCTTAGGAAGTGCCCACCCCCACAGACTCACATAGATGAGGGGGTGTTCATATATGTTCAAGATGTTTTGACACAAGATTCTTTTTTCCTTCATAATTTTGTTAATAGTAAAGATGGTTTGATAATAAAAAAGCTTAAAAGGAAAATCTGAAGGTACGCACAATGCATGCAGCTGCAGGCACTACTGCTTGTGGGGATCATATTAATGTTTTTTGTATTTTTTTTGTATCAATTCTCATAAAATAATATGTATACAGCCAAAGCTTTTATGAATTTTCATCTTTTAATGATTCTCCAGGGGAATAAATGTGAAGTAATGGAGGTTTAGTTCACTTATTCACTTTATCAGAGGGGAAAGAAGAGATAGCATGCCTTTCAACTATTTTAAAAGTTTGCTTTAAATACATAAATCAGAAAATAACAACAAGCTTTAACTTTATAATATGCTGTTGGAGAACACAAACTTCTATCCTGTTGGTGAATCATAGCTGTAAAAGGCACCAACCCATGTACATATGATTTTATATTTAAAAAGTATATACAGACGCATGCCATGCATTTGTGCTCAAATTCAAGATTACAGTTTTTGAAATTATGCTGCTAGAGATTAAAGTAAAATAAAAGAAAACTAGTTTGAATCATTTTTACGTCTATCTAGCTACCAAGCTAGCTAGTTCTCTGAATTAGCCAAAGATAGCTAGCCAGCTATCTATGCAGACTTTTTGGACTTTTGACTAAAAAATAAACTTAAACTTATAAACTTATTTCATTTTCTTTTGGCTCTTCTTTTGTGTGCCCCTCTATATTTTTCTATCCCATAAATTTCCAATAAAATCCAGAAGCTTGTGGCAATAATGTACATAAACCCATCACAGGCGAACATTAATTACTGCTACTTTCACTCATATATACCAACTTCCTGGAATAGAGCTAATGTAGAGGAGAGTGCTGCCATTTGAATTGTAAATCTACATTATTCAAAAGTTGCTTTAAGTTGTATGCATTTTTACCCCCCCTCACATGGGGTGTCTGTGGTGATAAATCCAAACCCCGAGTGCTATTACTCATATCGAGTGTGTGTGTGTGTGTGTGTGAGAGAGAGATTTCGGGGTGAACCAGCAATGTGGAAATGAAAGAGGAGCAGAAAGTTGCAAATTAAACTCCTTACTTCCTTCCTTTTGGCAGGTTCTTTTCAGCAGGAGCTGACGGGGCTTGAAGGACGCGCTAATCTCACTCAAGGAAATTATATTTAAATCACAGAAGCCTGTGTCTCCTGTATTCTGCAGCGTGGATTTGGGGATTTCTGTCCAGTTTTGACTTCCACCACGATTCCATACAATCAATATTTGATCAAGGTCCTAGGCATCAAAGCTCCGCGAATCTCCGTTTTGACTTCTAATTCCCCACCGTGACGTGTAATTCTCTGAAACAGGGATGGCTGCTTGTGCCAATATTTGATTTTTCTAAGTGTGCTGTTTCAGTTGCTGCCCTTTGAACTTTAATTTTAGCCCTGGCTGGCTGCTTTGTACTTTGAATTAGCCAGAGAATCAGAAGGCATTCAAAGGGGGTTTGCACTGACACACCAGACGTGTGGAAAAGTTGATTGTCAAGCATTGTTGGAAATCGTGTTGAAGTTGAAGCAATTCATGTTCAATGAATTAAATTTGGAGGCTTTTGTGCTAATGTATTTCATGCCATTAGCACTGTCTGTCTCAGAGAAAGTGGGCAACAATGGGACTCCGTCCAACAGACGCTTTGTTACATTTACACTGCTTTTTGAAAAATCTTAGTCCCATTTTTTAATTGTTTTAAAGGCTTTTAAAAACTTTTTGAGTTGTCTTTTAGAAAACAACTATTATTAAAAATAGTTATATATTTTTACTAAGCATTTTTAATAAATATTTTTATTTAATTATTCCAAGGGTACACCTCAACTTTCACTTTCTAATAAAATTACCAATAAACTTCTTTAGGGTTCCCACAGATAAAGTCCAGAAAAGTATGTAATATGGTTAGTTTTCTAATCTAGATGAGCATTTAAATTATTAATTTGATTTTACAGGCTTTATTCTAAAACTGGGGAGAAGTCTGAAACTTTAACAAATGCTACTTACAGCATTCTGCTCTGCTGGTTTTAAAACCCTGAACACCCTGTATCCATGTCATTACTTTAAAAGTACTAATAAGCAAAGCAGGAATGGATCGTCCTCTTTTCAGCTAAGTGAGCCAAAGAGCATTTCAGTTATTTAAAGTCATTCTCAGAAGACAAAACTAATGCCAGGAGGAAATGACTTCAGCAGCTGAGATGGCATTTCTGAATACATTTAAAAATCTTCTTATTTATGGCAGCAAAAAAAAGCTGAATGGGAAAATCACAGAGGACTTTTTTTTTCTTTTATGGCACTTCAAATGAGACGTAATTAAGGCCGTATTTCCATAACGTTCCTCAAAAACTTTAAGGACAATACATTTAATTAAGCTATCATACTGGGGGCACGATGACCTTGTCACAGCTGAAAATATTAATATATATATTTTTATCCTTTCAAAGGTATGCTAATGATATAGTCTGAAAAAATTTAACAGCCATATCAACCATGATTTATTTCAAAGCAGAGCGTATGTCTCCCCTGTGGTCTCCTTAAAATCTCTGCATGATTCTGTAAGTGTGAACTGGTGAAATCAGGACAATTAAAGAACCTCTCTGCGGTAAACATTAAGCGGATGGTGTGCATTTTGAGCAGAAATTGGGGATTAACTTCTTAAAATGTTCTGCCTGATCCCCTGACTGGACTTCAAAGTAAGAGTTATGTTGGAAAATGTGGTATTCGAGTGCCATTGTCAGCGGGTTTGTCGTGCTTCTGACACTGAAGCCACAAAGTGCTTCTGAAAACCCACAAAGGAGCTGAAGAATCACAACGGATGTCAGTGCAAGTCCACAAGACAGCTTGAAAAACTTTCCTGATGTGAAAACTGCAATTCACCCCCACATAAAATCACTGAATGTAGTCTTAATCTAGTCTGAAGGGTGTTGCATTGGTATATTGTATATTTAAATGAGGGAAGACCATTACTATGAAGGACGTTGTGTTCATACTCTTCCTGATTTCCCATTATAGTTTATTTACAGCCTCTGAATACGGCATGTATGCAAATTACCATACCATAAATTGATGTTGGCGCAGATTCAGAGGGCAGGCCTGGCTTAATGCTGCGTTTTTCTGATCAATTATTCCCCATAGGCTTGCGGAAATCAATCTGTGGTCATACCTGGCTTTACATTTCTAATTATTTTATGCTTTTTATTGACTCTAGCATAAAAGCCTTTCAGTGTTTGCAATAAAATCAAACATCGCGACCGCGTTCTTGCCTTTCTGTGCTCCTAAAGTGACAAGTGACAGATAGCATCCTTAATGGTCTTAATTCTGGGAACTTGGATGGAAATGGAAAAAAGAAAGTTAATTTTGTGTCTGGGATCTTTATGTGCTGATTGGGTCATAAGTTTTGCATCATTATGCAGCTAAAAGCCCCAATAATGACCCATTGTTTGATTTCTGGCTGACGCCACTAAACTCTTCTTCAGGGGAGTTTGTGATGCATTAAAAGCTAACATATGATGATAAAATCTAACATTAAAATCTAACATATGATGCCTAGATGGTTCATCAAAATGCATAAGACACCAGGAAAGTAATGTAACAGACATAAAAAAAAAAAAATCACATAAAACAGAAGTTATGGTCAACCTTTTGTGATTTTGAAATCCATTTAATTATTTCTGTTGCAGTTTAAAATTTCATTGAGGCATCTGAGCCACTGTACTGGTAAGATCACAAGAGTATCTGGAAGAGAAAGCCCTACATCGTCAATGAGCCTCCAAGCACCATCACAATGTAGCAGTGAACATTCATTGTTCATTTTTACATGTGTTCATCCTTTGTTTAATGCCAAAAACCCCTGGGATGTTTCTTGCTTGAAAATTTGACTCCGTCTCATCAAATCTCACAAATCCAATTGAGTCTTTCTAGCTATTTACCTAGCTAGTTAGCTACTTATCTATCTTGCTACCTTTCTTGCTAGCTATCAATCTATGTTGCTAGTTAGATAATGTATCTATCTTGCTAGCAATTTATCAATCTTAGCTATCTTCGTATCCAGCTATCTATCTTGCTCTCCATCTTGCTAGCTAAATAGCTAGCTGTATGTGTATGTTGCCCCTTTTTTCCTTCTAATGTCAGACTGGTGTTTATCTCCAAAACTCCCATTCTTCACGAAACACAAATGGACTCCAAAAATTGAGCAGATTTTCTCTGGCAGCATTTGTAAATCTTTTCTTTCTTGGTGATGAATCGGCAGCCCAACTACGTATATACTCGACTTACTGTATGTTACTGTAAAAAGAAAAAAAAAGTGGCTTTAGTCTTATCAGGTTCAGCTATGCAATGTCGTTTGGATACAGAACTCGTAATTTTCCTGATGTCTGAACATTTCCAAGCTGTTGTACCTCAACAGATGAACATGGTGTCTTCAGACGTCTAGAAATTGACACACCACTCCTGTGAAGGTCCACAATTCAGTTATTTTTTTCTTAGACCTTTCATTTTTATTTCAGCTGTATTGAGTTAACCTGAAAGAGGCTTAGAAGGCTTTTTCCAAATTGTTTAGGCCAATTTATCTTATTGTATGTAAACTTCAGAATTTGTAGAAAGTCATAAAAAGTGTTTAAAGATTCTGGTGTTTTGCAAATATATAACTTTGGCAATCCTACCCGACTTAAAATACTGAAAGCTTAATCTGATTATCCATTAAACTATGTTCTGACTTGTAGAATGATTCTGCAAAGATCTTTGGCTATGAGATCACAGGTATTGTTTTACTTTGCCTTTCACTACTGTAATCTAACTTATTTGAGTGAGGAGAATAAGGTAGAACAGGTTGTACATGAAGTGTTGCATGAAAACACAGGGACGAAGTTTTTTATATCCACATGCATCACTTCCTGCACTTCTGACTTGAGATCTTCTTTGTAAACAAAGACTATTGTTGCACTGCTGGGGAACATTGAAAATGACACAGCGTGCAGAAAGCCTGCATTCAAAAAACACTCAAATTAATTGGTCCAAGATGATGACTGTGCCTCACCCTCTGATTTACATCTACTTTCATCTCAGATCACTTTTTTCCATTATAGTTTCAGTTTGTTTGCTAGTTTTCGAAGCCATTAGATGAACCGCGCCATAATGCATTCTGTCTGGCTTCCATTTCTGTGACGAGCACTTTAGTCACACTGCCTGAGAAGGCAGGATTTGCCATTTTTAATTGTACATTCAGTGTCAGGACGAACCAAGACAAAGTAATCAGCTTGTTTTTATAAAATGAACAAAGAAAGCTGTCAGATTATGTTGGCTTTCCAACATTTTCCTTTTTATTTATGATCAGTTTGTCGTCTCAGAAACTGGTAATAGCTGTATTTTTTATGCTAATGTCATTTTTGCGTTAAGGGATTTAACCTTTATACAACTCATGTGAAAGCATGAATATACTTATGTAAGTAGAAGTCGCAGTGATTTTTTTTTTCATCTGAGCCAGGGTGGTCGATGTTAAGTGCAGGTTGGTGCTTATAAATCCTGAGTTCTGGCTATAGGAAACAAACTGTGCAGCTGATGAATCACAGCCTCCTGGTTATTAACAGGTCTATTTGTTTGCAACTCCATGCTAATTTGCGCTGCTCCTGGTGACTACTTTGGTCATTATTGAAATGAGTCTGTGTCTGTAAATCACCACACCTGCCTGCGGTACTTATGATTTGCAGCCACACAGTAAATCTGCCTCTTTTCTTCTCTGATTAGTGTATAAAAGAAAATGACTTTAATTTGTTAGATCCTGCCCTGGCGTTGATGTCTTTTTTTCAATCTTTGGTTTGCTATTGCAATCACATTTATAAGTATGTTTTATTTAAGTTCAATTAAATGCAACATGGCATGTTCATTATTTAAAAAGCATCTTCCTGTCTGGTGGTGTCGGTGAGAACCAAAACTTTCAGCATTTTAAAGTCTTAAACTTCTGTAATGCTGTGACATGTGAAGTAAAACAGCTTTCATCCAAAGATCTGGTTCAGGATGTCATTAACATTTATACTTACTTAATAGAGAAATTCTTAACTACATCTCTTTGTTTTGTCATTCATTTTGCTTATTATAATTGCAGGATTTCTTGTTATTTTTCTAACAAAGTACCCAGCTTTTCAGATGCTTTAACATATTCAAAAACTCACCAAACGTCACCCAAAATTGTCCCCTAACTAAAATTTATGAATTCCAGTGGAATTGCAAAAACTGCTCTACAGCGCCCCCTAACGTGAGATAGGACAAACTGTAGGTCTGAAATTAGGTACGTAGGAAGATCCCCCTGAAATCAGGGAAAACGGTCTTGAAGGTACCCCCTACGCTTAGGGACCCTAGGGAGGCGGCCATTTTGGGTCAAAGGGCAAATTTTGGCAACTTTTCACTTTTACACCTCGAACTTTAACAAACTCGTCCTAGGGATTTCAACCTATCAGCTTCATTCTTGGTCAGGATGCAGTTAAAGGGTGGGGTTTTAAAAGTTATCAAAAAAACTTCGTTTTCATATATCTGTTCAGGGGTCGTGGCCGAGCGGCAAACTTGCCGTACTCGCCAAAGTAAATGAAAACCTATAACTTCACATAAAAATGTCAACTGGCACCAAACTTGGCATGAGTGATCCTGATTGGATGCCTGACGATCCCATGTTGTCATAGTCTGATATAATCTAAGACCCGCCCCCTCAAAACAGGAAGTGACTTTTTTTTTTCTTGGAAAGCTCCATCTCTGAACCCCATACAGCCAGAGCGGCGCTGAGCTGTGAGGGCCTCCAACGCTGCTTGCAGCTTTAATCTATGTTTGTATCTGTTCTTAACTATGACAGGATTGGTCCTCCATAAATCTTAAGTGAATGGATATATAGACATCAGGTTCCCCTAGATGTTTCTTCAACAAGGATTCTTTTTTATTTTTTAACTGAAGAAAATATTGATCTCATCCTAGTGGGAAAAAAAAGGTCTATAAGCTTAAGATTCCTTCTACTCAGAAGTTTTATTGACACAGAAATGGTCGGTAATTGTGGTAAATAAACATCAACAATGCATTTTTATTAGTCTAATATCCCTAAAGCTTTCCCAAATTTTCACCAATCATTATTCATTAATGTTGGCTAAATTAAAGTAACACAAATGTTTTCAAAGAATGAGCAAACTCATTGCTACTGCATTCTTGTTGCAGAGAACAGACTAATTGTTTTCTACACCAACAAAATTTAAATAAAAATTGTATTATTGCAAAAGTGACTGGCTGTTTTTTTTTATCTTCTGGATCTGCAATGATTTACATGTATTTAATTTAAAAAATGGTAATATTTTGATTGATAAAACCGAAAAAATGGCAAAAGTTTATAATTTGCTTTTTGTTGTCTTAAAGAATTTTCAAGTTGTCAGTTTTGATGTGCTTGGCAAACACAGTTTCACTAATTTGTGTTTGGAGATGTAAATTTAGCTCAAGATTTTTAGTTGACATTAAATAAGAAAAAATTAGGTTTGGACAGTTTTACTATAGGCTAAACTTTCTGAAAAATAGTAAAGGACAAGATCGTTTATTAAGAATACCTGAAGTCCTGGATTTTGTTCATCTAGTTTTGTTTGCAAATATCCTACGAACTCAACCCACCTCACCTCACTCTGTTATCTAAAGCACTTTGTGATTTAAAAATGTTGCACAAATGGCATTCAGTCAGTCTTTTGTTTAGAAAAAAATTATGTTTGACTGTGGCAGAAATGGCAGCCATCAAAGTGTTTTTTTTTTTGTTTTTTGTTTTAGAAGTTGACACTTTTAGTGCCTCCCTGCTGGTAGTTCTGCCATTTTCTCTTTGTTCTGTGCTGAAGTTCTCCACAGGAGTCTTTTCTGCGGTGGCAGATTTCAGTGTTCTCCTAAAGTTGTTAATCTGATCCATGCAAGGACTCGATGTAGCTGGTTAAACACTATGCATATGTTATCAAGCTGCTGCTTCTTCTTTTTGTTTTCAATTTGCACTGTTACATAAAGCAATCCCTTGTACAGGGAGCAACATATTCGGGACAAACATTTTGGTATTACACACTGTGTAACACAACTTTCTAAAAGAGCCAACTGATCATCTTACAAAACACCTCTAGAGACATGAAGACCCCTTTCACACTGGATGAAGACCCCACTAAACTCTCAGCGACCTAAATGACCTATGTGGACGTGGTTTGATTGCAGCAATTTGTAAAATCCCTTTTAGTGTGAAGGCAATCATTTCTTTTTTTTCCACTCAGTACTTGGTAAAAAGATTTATCCCTGTAGCAGGACATGATGCCTGTGGCAGCAGCAGTGGAAATAACGATAACTTATTCAGAACCCTGCTAATGCAGAGAGAGGGGTCAAAACCAGGGCATGGGTCAGCAAGGGCCAGTAGCTCCAGCTATCAAGTGATTAACCAAGAGTTATATGCATGGTCCCCACTACATAGATAACCTGCCACAGCCTTGCTGCAGAAGTTTTGCATTTTCAAAAGGCTGAAAATGAGAAGCCAATTGTATTCCTATTACACCCATTAAGATCTAACAAAGACACTGCAAACACCATCAAATTTCAGGCTTAGTATTCACCCAAAATATTTATTTATTTATTTTTTTCTAAAATTGGACCCAATTTCTGTCACAACCATGCAAAGACTCATTGCAGTAACTTATCTTGAGGACTACCAGAGCAAGTTAAGGTCAAAGGCAAAGCCAGGGTATCTGCAGGTTTCAGCAAGTCCAATTTAAGACTTTCTAAGGCCTTTTTAATGTCACCTTGAATTAAATTTAAGCCCAAAAAAGCTTTAAATATATAGGATGGTTGTGGGACCCTGGTGTATTACAATCAGGCATTGTCAAACTTAAGAGTTTAAGACAGAAGTGAGTCGGTGGTAAGAACAAAAATTTTCCAGTCAACTGGCAATAAAGTTCCACTTAGCCTTAATAGGTGCAAAAAAGCTAGCTGACTGGTTAGCAAGGGTATATTAGCAGCTAGTTACCGGTAGCCTCAACTGCTCTGAGTCACAGAACACAATAATGTCTGCTCACAAGAAAAGTTTTGTCAGAAAAATACACAAACCAGATACAATAAAATTTAAGATCTGAGATTAAAGTATCCTTGCATTGATGCTATCAAGCTCCAATCAGGAACCCAAAACGCTCCCACAAATGGTAAATGTGAAGTCCAGATGACTCCAAAGCACTTTACTCAACATTCAGTCATTCACACATTCACAAGCTAATGATGGTAAGCTACTACATTGCAGTCATTGCAAGGCTGCCATGCACCACTACCAACTCCTAACACCGTTGCTATCATTGCCTCCACAATGAGGTTCTTATGAAAGATTCATAGATGTTCAATACGGAGAGTCATATGAATCCAGAGTGCACTGCAAAGACCATCAAGTTTCTGACTGACTATATCATAGCAGGATATTTATCCAACTTTGAGGTAAATGTAAATGGAAAAAATCACACTAAAGGTATGTGGTCAGTGGTCGTCGTTCCAATTTGTGGCAGCCAGCAATCCTTTTTGAACTTGCAGAATATTTGACATAGTTGTATTTCATGTTGAAATAGTTCAGCACTTAGCATCCACTAGGACCAATTGTACATGTTGTGTTGGTCTCCAAGGCTCCTATAAACATTTATTGGCTCAATGCAGTGCAGCAAGCCTGATTTGTGTTACCAAAAAGACAGCCTCAATGAATTATTGAACGTTTATGGACTTTTTTGGTGAACCATATCCTACAGATAATGACTCATTTATTAAAATATTTTTTTTTTGTCCAAGGTTGTTTGGTTTTGGAGTTTTTTATTTTTAAAGTCAACACAATATGTAAGGTTGATTAAAGCTGAAATTAAACCAACGAATTCAGAGGCTTTATTCGACCCAGGACTGTTTGCTTCGTATTAGTCAAACCAAGGGAGTAATAGCACAATTTAGTTTGGATTAAACGATGGAAATCTGGAACCAGACTTGTAAATAAAGACCATTCTACAATATGAGTCAGCAGGGAGATATCCTGTGTTTGAGCCAATGAGAAGCTTATTAAAACACTAGTTCTCCAAGGACAAGCTGATTCTGAAGTTGGGAAATTTGGGGTTTTAATTAAACATGAACTACATAACGAGACTCTGCAAGCTAGTGGCAAGGTTTCCCTGCAACAGGTCAAGGGCGGATCTAACACTATATGACTAATTGGTAATTCTCTCCATTATTTTCCTTCTGAAACGCAGCACAAAGTCAAAACAGCGAGACGCAAATTGACAAAATTACCAAAGAAAAAAAAATCTAAATTTAAAACAGGAAAAAAATACTCTAGTTTTTGTGTCAGTAAAAATGGGTATGTTGTATAAAAATAGAAACTTTCTCTTTGGAGATAGAAGGTCTAGTTATGCTTCTAGTTCTTCAGAACAGATGTTTCTACTGGAGATCTTCTGCAACTACAAAGGCAGAGATATGGTACCATAATTAAAAGACCTTATTGGTTATATATAAAGCTTCTCTATCTGTTTTTTAGTCAAAGAAAGCTTTGCTTTTTACGTCTGGAAACTTGTGCAACTGATTGGCCGTCACTATTTAATCCTGAATAAAGGAGAATGACTGATTAGATTATTTAGTATTTGAGTATATATTAATATTTGTGTTAAATATATGCTTTCAAAGCTTTCTTTTATGAGGCCAAATATGGTTTGATTTGGTTTAAAAATATTCTCCCCTCTCTAATAGCAGCTTGTGTTTCTTTAGCTTTCTGTGCAAAACTCCTTCTTCCTTCATCCTCTGAAAATATATTACTGCAGCACATTCAAGTTTTCAGACATTCATAATTGAGTAGCATATGATGAATAGCAGAAGGGTGTTCCATTTTAGGCAGGCTTGAAAACAGCGGCAAGATCAGCAATGATTCAGTGTTCTTTTTTGTAGCTATGCAACCCTCATGTGTCTCAATACAGAATTTATTTCACCACAGTTAGTGGAAATAAATGTTTTAAATAAATGTGACACATTTGCCATTTGTATCCCCATGCCAAATAAATATTTTTGTAGTTATTTCTTTTTTGTTTAAGCGTTCATTAGTGTCAAATGAGGGACATTTTAATGGATTACGAATGGGTTGGAGTTGGTGGAAGGCATGGAGTTTCATTTTTTAACTAAGGACATTTCTGATCTTGTAAAACATCAGCAGGTGGCTCTAAAAAGCTAAAAATATGGCAAATGTGGCCTATGTCTTTAAATGAAAATAAACATTTAAATTTTTTTATGGCCTTCATCCATTCATAAAAAGCTTGGAATCCAATCCAGCAACTAGTTATCTGGGGAAATCATTGCCTGCTTCTGTTTCCTCTGCAATTTCTAGGGTCAAATCAAATGACCAGATATAAAAATATCCATTTACATTTATTATTAACTCTTTAAATTATCATTCCTCAGAATCCTGTCTGTTTGTAAATTAAGTTGCCCCCTTGTGGTGGTTTTGAGCTCACCTGAATATACTGTATGTCTCTTCTTTACTTTATTTATTTACTTCTTCCCTACTTTTTCTTCTGTATCCATCCTTTCTTTTCCTTCATCCATTGTTGTTGTTCCTTCTTTTGTTTACTCCATCATTTTCTGATGGGCTTTGCTTTCATCCATGTTTTTTTTTATCTTCGTCCATCCTTCCTTCAATCTGTTTTAAATTTTTTCAAGGTTTTATATTTAAAGCCTTCTCACTGTGGAAATGTGTGCCATAAATCCACAGTAACTTGAATTTAGTCATATTTTAAAGTGAACATTAAAGACTTAGTCTTGTTTTTTTTTCTAAAAATGTTAGAATATGAAACATCAAATGTAAAAGACACTCCTTTATGTGACACTTTAAGGTTTTTGTTTCCTCACAACATAAAACAAACGCTTCAAATGTCATGTTCTAAAAATCCCAGAATAAATAGGATTATCTCTGTTTTATGGAGTATAAATTTGTTCCGTTTGCCCAGCTTTTCCCATCTTATCTACTCTCTCCTTCTTAAGCACCAGATATTGTAGACTGCTCCCTCCCACAAATATCTGGACCGTCCAGTTTATTTATTCCCCACTTTTGCAGCTCTTGCACTGGAGCCTGTTCACCTCTGACGCACATCACTCATACATCACTTACAGAAAGCTATTTTATGTGGTTTTGTCTCCTGCTCGTAAAGTCATCCCATCCCTTGTCAGGTGACGGCTTCGTCTTTTCAGCACAAGTGCCTTTAAAGTTTAAGGGAGGATTTATTGATGCTTGCTCATACAGATAGGTGTATAAATAAAAGCAATGACGGATACATCACTGGCCAAGGTCACGCTCGCTCTGCCACTCCTTGGCGTAAGTGTATATTAGAAAGGCCACTCTGTTGATTAAAATATGATTTAGAACGAGGTCTGAGATGGTGGATACACTGCTTGGTTCATTATCGCTAAATGGCTTAATGGGAGGCATTAAAACAGGAAAGTCCTTTCTGTGGTTCAAGCTTTTATTACGAGCTACTGTTTTTCTTTGGGTGGTTTACAGTGTCTATGTAGTTATAACGTCCTTTTTCAAGTAAGATAGGGGTTTTGTTGGCATTATTAGGATTGAAATTTCCATACCCAAGCAAAAATGCCTTACAAAATGTTACCTTTTTGATATTCTTTTTTTGTCACACTGCAGCCACAAACACCAACAAAGCATGAAAAAAGGCGCATTACTTTCTAAATATATATATACTGTATATTTACATTTGTACAAATGGAAATCTTGAATGTCGATGCTTAGACTGAGTCTAGTACATCAAGAAACTGACATTTTTGTCCCCGTTTTGGTTCAAAACATCTTGGTTTACCTGAAGAGTATCTGTTAATGCAGTTGTTTACATTTTGCTGTAGGTTATCGCAATTCTGAGCTTGAAAGGTATGAATTTTGCCAGAAAAAAACTCGAGCGTTGTTTAAGTTAATCTCAGAAGTTTTCTGGAAAAACAGTATTTTTCTGAGTTCCGTAAGATGAAAACATTTGGAAATTTTAAGAGTTTCAAAATTCAAAAATTTGCTTGAAAAAACTTTGGGATTCATTTGATACATTTTGAAAAAAAAATTAAAAAAGGGAGATTTCTTAGGGAGTCCAAGATTTTTGCAGAAATATACTCCTCTGTTTTTTTTTTTTTTTTCCCCATTTACAATGGCCCTACTGATAAACCGGAGCTACAAAAACTAAATCTAAATATCTGCAGCACTTTTAAAACTTCAGCTGAAGAGAAACTGGAGCACAGTAAGATTTGACTAAGTGGTTTACTAAACACAAACCGTCAGAGCAGAAAAAACACTCCAAAAATAAAATGTAGCTTCTGACGGCTCTTTGATTGGTGGTTCAGAATCGGCTATTTTGCCTCGGCAGAAACAAAAGATTTAAAATTATTTTTAACATCAAATGCAGGGGAACTAGTTTAGAAAAGGTCTAACGCTGTGCCGAAAGAAAGAAAAGCAAACAACTTATGTACCAACTATTGCACCAGTATTAAGAACACTGCTTGAGGCCAGTGGTAAAGTTAGAAAAAAGAAAGAAACAAAGCAATTTTCTTCTAATTTGAGCTGTTATTTTAGATTCAAATGTGACATTTTTATTGTTTTTAATTAGTGTAGAGAAAACACAGCTCTTACCTCATTGGTGAATTGCATTGTGATGAGTTTAAGGGGACGTCTGAGGGATGGAAGAGCGCGAGGGGTCTTACTGCAGAGGAATGTTGTTGGCAGGGTTTTATCAAAAGCATTTTGACTTTTTGGCTGCAGCTCCAACTGGAAGCACAGGAGACATTTTTATAGCTAAAGGAAGGCTGGATTTAATTAGATACCAGCAGTTTTTTGTTCGAGGGGTGGTTTTTACAACACCATCATATCTCAGGGGTTTTGCTAGTTTCTGTAAGTTCAATTTCCTGAATTTACCTGCAGAAATTTGTGTTTATAAACATAATTTTGTCCCTTAAGGTGGCGTTTGTTGACTGTGACACGGGAACCACATTGATCTTTTTAACCACGTAATGAAACATGAACACTTTCATTGCAGCCTACAGTACAAAACATGATATTAAATGACAAGTTTTAGGAAACATAAATCCATTTCTTGATCTATGACTAAATAAACTACAGAAAATATTGGCTCATCCAGCATGTGAGCATCTAAACAGCAATGACCTATTTGAAGAGTTACAGTCAGCCCTTATTTAGGCCAAACCTCACTTAATAAACACAAAATAAAAAGTAGTATCCTGCCTTTCTAGGTTTCTAGGACTGGATGAACGTCGACCAATAAATTCTTGTCTCCTGCCCACCAATATGGACTTCATAGTTTTGGCAAGGTATATTAAAACCAGGACTGTCAACGTTAACACGTGATTAATCTGAAAAGTTTAACACATTAATATTACATGATCCAGATTCAGCGAATCGACACATGGGAGGTGATGATTGACAGCAAAAGGAGAAAGTATGACTCCAATCAGCGTAAGCTCAACCTGACTGCAACAGAAACAAAAGTTGAACATTTTTCAACTTTCGTTGGTGTGGGTATGTGTGTGTGTGACAAGCTTGAAATTCCACATGCACGAACTACAAGCTACACAAGTTCCAAAGAGAATGAATGAAGAAGGAGCAACATTGCCTCCCGTGTGTGGAGCCCAATGCTTGGTCTTGTACTGCAGTCAACAATGCAGAGTTGCAAACACAAGTGAAAAAACGAGCGAGGAGAAAAACACCTGATGGAGGAAATATTTTAGGTAGTAGTAGGATGAGGTGGTGTATTGCAGCAATGAATTACTCTTCATTCTAAGCACAAGGAGTTTATAGTAAATATCTTTAAATTAATGTTTAAACAAAATTACTACTTTCCAACCGTCCTGCACATGAAAACCTGTAAATCTTTAATATGGTTTGTAACAATAAAATGATTTTTCAGATTTACATTTAGAGCTTGCACAGTGATTAATCCTGATTAATCTGATTGACAGCACTGATTAAAACCACATATGCGTCACAACCACAACACACAGCACATTGTACCAGCGCACCGCAACACAGAAGCTACAATAAGTACAAATGGATGGTTAAATGTGTACATTCGGCATGATTAGGTGAGATCTAAGAGCTCTTGACTGAACGCAGCACTGCGCGTTGAGCCGTTTTACCAATCCTGGAGACCCCCAGCTAAAAATAAACCGTTTTTCAGAATCATTTTGAAGTTTTATGTTGTTTTTCTTCTTTCTTTTTCAGAAAAAGTAACTTCAGTCTGTTCCTATTCAGGTCTTGCTTTCTTTAAGACTTTTAATTTTATTGCTGGAATCTAGATAACAGGTGCTTTGCCTTTTCTTTGCTTGAATTGAAAGATGGGTTGGCAACAGCAAAAAGGATTACTGAAGGCATCTTTTGAAAAGTTAACTTCTCCCCTTTGTCACACCATGTATTAGTGAGGAATTTTAATTTGGAGTAACTGAAAACTAATAGCAGAGCATTCTATTACTGATGCCTTTGTCAAGGCATTGACTTCAAATTGAGAAAATCATTGACTATTTTAGGTTGGTATTTTGTGAGTAGTACCTTTGCTTTGAAAAACATCATTTTTATTCGAGCAACAAACCTTCCTTGGCTAATTTTCTCATATCTTTTTCATGCGTTCACCCTTTTGGTGCGGCCTTGTTCATCTAATAAAGACGTTCGAAAAGCAGAGTCCTTAGAAGTCCTGGCTTAGTAAATGTGACGGCAAATAAATTTCCCCCAAGACGAGACCTTTAATTAACTGCCTGCTGTCATTAACAGGAGCAGGCAAAAATTTCTTCTGCTGACGATAACCAAAACTACGGACTTCATTAGGTGGTAAAATACCATACGTTAAAGTTTAACACGGATTTAAAATCAAACGGGAATCCAAATGATGTCTTACATTTTAAACTCTTTGCTGCAGCACAGTCCCTTTTTCACCAAGAACTAATGAGCTACCCTTATAAATAATGGTCAAATCAGTCTCATTAACACTGAGGCTAAATCTTTCAAGTGCCTGTGCCCCCTAAACTGTTGTGAAGATTTTTCTGTTCTTAGTGGGAATGTCAAATACACTCACTGACACCAACTGAGTTAGAAACCCAGAACCATAAAGGTAATTGTATTTACGTAGCACATTTTCAGCAACAATGCAATACAAAGTGCTTTACAGGAATTAAAAGGAAATGCAAACAAAATAACAAACCAAAGGAAAGAGCAAAAGAAGAAAAAGTAGTTGCTAAGGTAGTTTTTCCAAGTTCTAATTCATGTTCCAGAACAGGGACCTTTTATCAGTCTGATAATAGTGTTATCAGTTTCATGAAAATAAAACTAACAAAATCCAGGTTTCCATTGTACCCCGTGTCCCCCATTCACTCTGACACCCCCAAAGGAAACATCAGATGCAACCAACAGTCACAGTCAGTAAATCAAGTCAACCTTTTAATCAAAACGCTTTTAATTAAAACTGTGTAAGCTTGGACTAATTTGAAAAAGAGGCAAAGATTTCAGTGAAAACTGCTTCTATATAATTTTCATACTTTTATCTTTACAGATTTTTTTTTCTACTTTAAACATTGAAGGTACAAAATGTTGAAAATGTTAAAGTAAGTTTTTTTTTTTTTTTTTTAAAGGTGATCCATTATGCTTCCTCGAACATGTTAGGATGAATCTAAGGGCTATAAAAAATGTCCATTACATGTTTGGCACAGAATAATACTTAGACAATGAGATTGTAGTCTGGTCAGTTCTGCCTATTTTGAGCTCCTTTCAGAATGAGCTGTTTTAGGGGCTCCTGTCACTTTAAATCCAAATAATCTGTTGCTGACCACAACACCCAAGCTTAACGTTTACTCCCACACATGAAAATAGCTGCAATCAGATGTGCAATTATACAACCATACATGTTCACAAAGCAGAAGTGGCGCCTCCTGTACAACCAACAAAAATACGACGACACAGTGCTTGCTAATTTGATCTTGGAAATGGATAATTTTCCAACTTAGTGCCAAAAAATTGCTTTTTATCTATATTTCTTTACGTGCATCAAAAAAATCACCTCTACACAATGATTATGGAGGCTGACAGAAGCAGTAGAGTGGAAGTGGAAGTATATAAACATGCAAAACCTGAATTTTGAATACCAGGTTCCCTTTAATAACTACATCCAAATTGCATCTGTCTTGATTCTTGCAAGTATTGTAAATATTTTTAATAAAAGTGTAGTATTTATGGCATGCAGCTGTTCAACACCTATTTTATGTTAACATTGTTTGTGCTGTGGTAAAACCATTTGTTTTACCTTTAGCTGAAATGTATTAAAGCCAAATGGGCATGACTGCAGCGCTACACTGCAGGAAGGTTGAAACTCTCGTTGCTCAGCACCTATGGTTTCACCGAAGCACACCTTAGCTACTGTTTCCACCACCCCAGCCACCAATCAACCCTTCAACATGCTAATGAGCGCAAACGGGAGAGGGGCGAGGTGCGGGCACAAAGGGTGAAATCATGTTCCGGTTGTTCCATGTCAGTGGGAGCATCTTTCTGGCTCTGACAGATCGCCCAATTAACCTTATTTACCGCATTTCCAGTCGTCCTCTAACGAGCTCCACTGGGCTTCTTTCTAATAACGAGCTGCCCAGATTGGGGACCATTGCTGTGTTGGTTCTAGTCACTTTTGTCCCGCAGTTATTAAGGTGACAAGGCAGCAGCTCGTGTTCTCCTGTGCTTCCTGAGCCAGTAATGTTAATGTTTTCATCCTTATATGTTTTATGTGGTGTTTTTTCTCTCCCTGAATTTGTCAAATTGGATATTTACTGGTATTTTTTTTACTTAGTTTGCATGTAGGGAACTATCTACATTATTTCAAGTTGGTTATGACACTCTGCTAGTCCCACAAAACCCCGTTTAACACAGTTACCAAGTTTTATTATTTATTTGTGAATAAGCAGCATAAACAAAACAGTCAGTGCTTTATTTTAATAATGCATTCATTTTTATTGACCATAAAGTTACACAAATTAGAGTCATGAAAGTAAATTTGCTTGATGGAACCTGCAATTACAAAATACTAAGTTTTTTTTGATAAATTTTGGCACTAGGATGTTTCATCAGCTTCATCAAAATAAATGTATTCTGCAAAATTGTAATGCAAACTCATATTTCGTATCACACGAGTCATGTTATGTTACTGCTGGTGTAAAAGACGATGAAAGAAAGTGATGAGGATCATGTTTTTTTTATGGCTTATTGCATGAGCAAACTTATTCGCGTGTGACTTTAAGTGCATTCCCTAGCTAATAGAAAACACCCAAATTGTGTTTTCTTGACATTAACGGAATATCAACAAAGTTTGTAAGAAATGCAGTTAATGACATTCTGTCTGGAAAGTAGAGTTGACAGCTTTGATTTAGCATATTTTCAAATCTGTCTGACATATTTAAAGCCTTTCCTTTATTAGATCAGCTCTACTCAGGATTTATAAACTGAAAATTGAGACTAATCCCCAGTTGATTGGAGCCATTTTTAATAAGCATCCAAGAACCAGCAGCTGGTTAACATCAGAAACATACAGTTTAATTTGGTCAGGCTGAAAACAACCATCATCCTTCTTCTCTGTACTCCAAATGTAAGAGTCAGAAATACATATATTTAGAAAAAATATATATATTTTTAGAGGTGAGACATAACAAAGTAAATACTTTTATATACATAAGTAGCTTTTTTTCAGGTATCAAGTATTTTTTGACTATGTTTTACTAGGCCAGTCAGCATTTATTTCCTTTCTTTCTTTTCAGTGGCTCTAATCCTCTTCCATATAACAGTCATGACAGAGAGAAATTGTCCAATGGGAGCACAGTTTGTGACGCAAAGAAAAATAACAACAATGACACGAACGGAGACAATGAACTGAAAAACATTAGACGACGATGAATCAGATTTAGATCCGCTAATTTGGATTAGCAAGGCGTTCCCCGCCCTGGGTTCTCTAATTAAGAGAGTCCAATGGACGCTGTGCTTTGTGCCAGTCCACACACCACGAGTTTCAATGTTTTGATAACTTCCTGAATGCATCGTGTCAGAAAGAGCAGAAGGGGTTTTTAAAGAGACAAAGGCGTTAAACTACAAAGTCAAATTTCTCTTCTGAAGGTGACATAGTTACTTGATTGTGCTATGAAATGCCATTATATGCCTGGAAAATACATGATACTGCTCCTTTAAAATGTGTGGTGTACATTTAACAGTCTTCATTTTGATTCTTTCTGCAACAGAACAGTTTAACTTTGGTCTTTGTTTTTGTCCTTGCAAAAGTCACATTACTTTCTTTGAATGTGACATTATTCTACACGAGAAAATTCCTCCCCGGAAAGGAAAAAGGCACAAAGAAGCAACGTTTTGATGCTCCGGCCACTTGTGATTCATCTATTCAAGCAGTTCTGCCTTTGGAGCAGATACCGTCTCCGCTCCATGACCTTCACTGGACAAGCGCTGGTTTCAGGGCTGTGATTTTCAGGTCCCCACTGTGTTTGCTGTGGATGCCTGCGGAGACACTAATGCAACCCATAGTGTGGTGCTTTAATATGGTACCTAGGGCAGGTGCTGCGAATCCTTTCCCATTCAACCTTTGCCCGTCTAGAGCCACTCGAGCGATCTTCGAGTTGCTATTTTTATGAAGCAAAGGACTCTGGGATGAACACAAAGGCCCAAACAATGAGTGCCCTTAACTAAAAGAGGATTTCTGTGTGTTTGAGTCTAAGTGCATTATATGTGTTAAGACACTTTGAGTGGATTACTGCCTCAACAGCCCCCCAGGCCTTTTTACCTCCTGCATAAGTAGCTGTTAACCAAACAAATCCACTATGCTAGCAGAAAATTACAACAGCCGGTGTTTATTAGTGATCCATACCAAGTAATATGCTTAATAATCTTGTAACAATCTCATCTCAAGTTAATGCTGTTAGCAGTGCCATGGTAATAAGGCAGATGTGCTGCTGCAGCAAGATTCCCATAAGGTGCGATGCTCCTTTCACCCAAATCAAGTGGCTTTAGGAGAAGCTAACGACGGATAAAAGTGTACAAAAACATTAAAACGTTGTTCTAGACCCGGCTAGCTGTTCTTTAAGTATTTACTTACACCAGGGGTGTCCAAACTTTTTGTCATAAGTCAAAAGAAAAAGTTTTTTTTCCTGCTCAACAATAAACTAAGCCACAGTACTTTTATTAATAAAAAAGTGTTTGATTTTTTCTGAGAAGCATCCCGTTTATATATTTTTTTCAGCTCTTGATTGAAAAAAATACAATAGTTAATCAATTATGAGTAATTTAATAGTAATTAGGCCACTCTTTCTCTGAAATAGCTTCCTGTACCTAGTCAATTTTTAATAAATCAACGAAATGCAGATTGATTTTTAAATGTTTGATTTTAAGTTAGCCACAGCAGAAAGCAAAAAAATGTGGTCATTTAAAGACGAACACTTTGGCTTTTCTTTGTCATTCAGAAATTCACTTACATCACGCTCTGAACAAAATCATGTTGTGTTTGGCTCAAGGACAGTTTTACACACTAGAAATTAAATTATGGAGTCTTAGAGTGTTAAATTTACTAAATGAATACAAAATCTACACCAAATGTACATTAAAATTCAACAGAATGAGCCTAAAATATAGAGAAATATATCTCTAAAAGTCACAGGTTTTATGTGAAAATGCAAAAGGCCTGGTTTCATAAAGCTACTCTCAAATTAAACATTTAAACCTAAACCTTAGGTTGTAATCTTTTAAACTGACTTTAGTTTGGAAATGTATGGTTATGGATTCTAATTGAATCGGTAATCATTATTCACAAACTATTTTACATAATAATTTGCTACATTCTTATTAGTTGTGCAGGAGGCTCTACTAATGCTTTTCAAGTACAATAACTTGGAATATATAATTTTAGTTGTTTTAGTAATTAGTTTTTTTCAAATTTTTTACTGATGTACTGCCAAATTAACCTTCTCCCAAACAACAGACAGCTAATCAAATAAGGCTAAATTTTAGCTCAGATTTTGTTTTAAGGCTTTGTTTAACAATAGCAGCATGAGTAATATAATATAAATACCCACGAATAAAAAATGCATTTTATACCCTTTATGCCTAGTGACACTTAATCGTATCAAACCTGAATCTACATCCGCTGTACATTGAAGATCCACTTGAAAGCAAACACACAGTTTTAGAGGTAACCTGGGATTGATCTGTGTTTTTGTGTCTGGTAAGAAGCCTGAGAAGAATTGCTCTTTCCTCTCTGGGTAGCAGCAAATATTTGCAAACCTGATTGAAAGCCATCTTCAAAAAGAACCCGCAAATCCACTGTAGAGCAGCAACATCAGAGGAAATGTAGCGTGTCGTCTCCTGTAATGCAGCCGGGCCCATCTGATAATCAAGCTGGCACGCGGCACTCACTTTTATTTGAAGTGTAAAAGTTGATGAATCAGACTTGGCGCTGCACTTATAGGACCCTCTGGTCTGCTGGGCTTTTGTCTGTTGCCTGGCCAAGATTCTTTCGCCTCGTCCATCCTATTAGGGCGCGCTGCCCTCCAATATGCTGCCCATCACCATGCATAGTGGGGGATCAGCCCAGTCCATTTGAATTACAAAGGACTGGAATTAATCTGTCTTTCTCCTAGCGCCTTTGAGACATTCTACAGTTAGCTTGTAATGGATAAAACACGCTCCTTTTCACTCAAACTCTACTTCCAGTCTTTTGCTTTTCTATTTTTGCCATAAAACAATACCTGCATAACCAATTGCTGTCATTACAACTCAGTGAAGAGACATCATTCAATCTCATATGATGAAACTGTGAAATCTTTATTACCATTATCAGTTAGTCAATCCTGTATTTAAAAAGTGCTGCCTTCCCATTTAAAACATAGGAACTCAGCCATTAAACTGCAAAGTACAGTATGTCAATTAATTAACCAACCAAGCAAAAGGACTTTTTATACAAACCCACTGTTGAAGAAAACACTTCACAGAAATGTTGGAAAATAAAAGGTGTAACAAATAAATAAAACACCATGTACTTACTAAATGGCAGTTTGCTCGATTTTATTAATATCAAAATATTTGGGCTGAATCTAAAATGAATGCAAGACTTTTTACATTTTTATTTTAAGAACCCCTGTAAAAATCAAGTCACAATTTGCATTTACTTCACAAAGTCCTTGTTTTGGTCTGTCACACTTGAAGTTCGTGGTTCTGTAATAATCATATATGTATTAATCATATATGGAGCAATTACACATATAACAACCTGCTGAAATCAACCCATTTTGAACTCCATGATATGTTGGTAATGTTGTGGGCCTGATAGTCATTCTTTCTGTGTGTTCAACATGACTAACTGTCGGATGCTTGGGAAGTTTGAGCCGTGCGCCACTCAAACTCGATGCTACCTTTGATGCCCACTAGTGCCTTTTTTAGGAGTTCCAGTTTTTTGAAAATTAAATCACTTTGTTGGTCTACATGTCCACAAAATTACCATATTTTCTGGATTATAGTGAGCACCTCTCTATAAGCCGCACCCACAAAGTTTTTTTTTTTTTTTTTTTAAATCTGGAAACTTACATGTATAAGCCGCAGGGGGCTATAAGGCGCTGGTATCTCCACTGCTCTTGGTTTTCCACAAGGATGCAGCAGAGGGCTTATAGTCTGAAAAATATGGTATATTAAAATTGAACCATTCCCTTTATTTATCTCTTTTACAGTTTACTTGCATAGCACATTTCAGCAACAAGGCTGAAATGTTGCTGAACATTAAAAGATTAAAAGAATATTACGTCTTTTAATCCTGGAAATGTTCTTCAGGAGATAGAAGGCCGACGTTGTAATTGTCTTTATGTGACTATTCATGTCCAAAGATAATATCTTCAGTTTTGTTTCTGTTCAGCTGGAGAAAGCTACGGCACATCCGTACTTTAACCTTTTCTAAGCATTTGTTCAGTACGGATGGGTTCATAGTCACTTGTTGACATCATAATATTATAATTACTTATGGTGACTAATGTTATACAGATACAGATATTAATATACAGATGTTAAATATTAGGGCTCCCAGGATTGAACCTTGGGGTACCTCAGATGTGACTTCTGTCTGCTCCAATGAGAATTTACCTATTGACATAAAGAAACCTTAATATGCTGTCTGACTGTGTAACTGAAATAATTAAACTCTGCGGCAGCCATCTTAAAGGTTTTTGTCTTTTATTCATCAAACAAAGGAGCTTGTCTGAGGAAGTGGCAGCTCTGTCACTACTTGAGAGGCAGTCTCAGTGATGGCAAAAAGAAAAACAAATTGAGATTTTGCAACTTGTTGAACTGTGGGTTTGTTCTTATACCTGAATGCAGCTACATCAGACAGAAAAAGGACCCGTTTCCCGTCTCAAACTCTCTCTGTACGATGAATCAGAGGGTAATTTCGATGGGAGAATCCATCCCTAACAGTCCTGACTTATGGGCTCCACCTTCGACAGCCTGCTGTGCTTTGCCTTCATTTCCTTTGTTCTAATTTCGATTCCTATCCCCTGGACATGATGCTCATTGTCAGTTGTCGGCCTCGGAGATTGAATAGCCCAGCCAAGCCTCCCAGGAGGCCCTCTGCTCCACTGCAGTCTTGGCAGGGGAGGAGATAGTTGATGTTGCCTCTTTCTGCTCCTCTCTTTGAGAAGCACAGACACTCATAGCATTTGATTTTGCTTTTCCCCGTAGATGAAACCGGGTTTGTTGGGGACATGATTGGCATCTGTGCTGTTTCAACCGATGTGACTCAATATAGAGTAAAAGCATACTGTAGTGCTTATTATGAAATCAAAGGATGTGTTTGTTGTACATGTTTTTAAGTTTGGTTTAGGTTTGTAGGTCACAATGGTTTATTTTCATGACAGAAATAAAAAAATATCTATAAAATGTTGTTTTGCTATAATGTCTAACAAGGACTAAAGACGTGAAAGTAAAGTCTCCAACTCTAATTGATTAACACAATATTAAGATTTACTCAGATAAATCTGCTAAAAGGAGATATCTATCAAACCAGCACCCTAAGAATTTAAGAGCTCTTAAATTGTCTGATTTGTAATAAACAGTGAGGAATGATTATGTGTTTATTTTCATGTTGTTGACTTTATTCTGATATTTAAATATTTTTTATGTTCTTAACGTGGCCCTAATACTACGTCATACTTTAAAAATCAGATGGTCGTGTTGTTATGTCTTTATTCTAAATGCTCATAAATTCTCACCAAACGAGTTGGGATCATGTAAAATATCAAGATTCAGTCTTGGTTTATAAAATATTTCATGTCTATGTTCCATCTCTATTACAGCAGTTTATTTAAAAAAAAATAGTGAGTGAACAAGAGATCTTTCACTTCCCATCTCGGTAAAAAATCATCTTTAAAAACGGCTCTTGGAAAGGCAAAAATGTCTAAATTGATTTTATGCAAAGGTTTATAGATTTTAAGGTCATTTTATGCTTTTCTTATCCTGTAGTTGTTTGGTGGTTTTAACCTTGCATTTATTTTGTGCTTTAGCCTAAACCTGAAAAATGGGATTAGAAATGGAAAATGTGTCACCTGGCTATAATATCATATATTTACATGTTTATGTTTATTAATACATAATATCCCATTTTCAAAATTTTAACTGGGATAACACCCAACTTTAAACATAAAAAGTGCTTTAAAAATGAAATATTTACTGTGGAAAACAATTAAAAAAATTATTTTGTATACCTATATTTGGGTCTAATACATGATATTTGCCTTTAAAACAAAATATTTGCCTTTTGAAATGGTTTAAGACTTGAATAATTTGACCTCTCTATTATATGAAAGGTAGAATAAAAAGATGTCGTTTATCTGCTTTCTATTGAATTAGTGACTTGTTTGAGATCAAAGTCTTTCTAGGACAATCTCACTACTATCCCCTCAGGCTTCCCATTGTTTTTTTTTATCTCAAGAAAAGACTTTCCATGTTTCCCTCTAAAGCACAAATTTTCTCACTGAATATTCCTCTGGCATACATACTTCCCTAGACCCTACCTCCTGTGTGTAATTTCCTCTTATTTTCATAATAAGAGGTATTATTAAAGTAGTAATTTTTGGTAGTGAGACGTCTGCTGTTGCATGTAGCATGTAGCGTATTTGTGTAGAAGCATGAACTCGGTTCGCCTGTCTGTGTTGTCTGCTTGTGTAAGTGCAGAGGTGGACAGATTGTGTCTGGCCTTGCGTGCCCGTGGCCTTTTGTTTTGAGTCCCCACAGACCTCCCTCTCGTGACAGGCCTTCGTGTTTGGGTGGAAGCCCCACCGAGCGCCCTGCTGGCAGGTTAAGTGCTCCTGCACATCACCATGGGGACCAGAGACGGACAGGCAAAGACAGCGTTTTGCTGTTCTCTCCTTAATGGTGTCTTTGTTTGTGTAAATGGGTCTTGGTGAACCACTAAAATAAAATTGCTCCGTTTCTTTTATGCTGCTCCCAGGCTAAATTGTATTATATCCTAGACGGAAATGCATTTCTTCCAGATGACTTGCTCTAGTGTTACATTAACCTTTTTTTTTACGTTGTTTAATGCTATATAAGCAGGATATAGAACATTTCTTGTCCTGGAGGAGTTGCAAATGCTTAAAGGTGACCCATTATGCTTCCTTGAACAAGTTAGGATAGATCTATGGGCTATACAAAACATGTTTGTTAAATTTTTTGAACAAAATAATTTCTAGATGAGATTTTAGTCTGATCAGGTCTGCCTATTTTAAGCTCCTTTCAGAATGAGCTCTCACTTTAAATCCAAATAAGCTGCTGCTGGCCATGCCCCCCAAACTCAACATTTACACTCACACGTGAAAATGGTTTCAACAGATTGGCAATTATGCAACCGTACATCTTTGAAGAGCAGAAGTGGCGCCTGCTGCACAACCAACAAGAATGCAGAAAGAGATTTCTCTATTGTAAGTCAACAACAAAACATTAGTCTTTTCCAGCAGCCATTGTACAGCGCATATAGCGGTAAAACCAGTTGACTAAACGGACTGGAGCTCAGCTTGGGTTGCTAGGTAACGGGGTTGGGGCTGCTAGGTAACTGGGCAGTGCCTGCTAATTTGTGATGTTACATTCTGGAGATTTTTAAAGGGACTCATTTTCCAGACACCAAAATACATTAACCTGTTGCCAAAAAGCATCAGGATGTTTTTTAAGGGCTTGAGAAACCCAAATGGAAGTAAAAAAATGAAAATGTGCAAAATGTGAGTTTTGCATATCACATTCCCTTTGATGGACACATTTTACCCTTCATCTTCATGTCTTGCTTGTTTTCACACAGTCAGCCAAGGCTTTCAGGTGTTACATCTCACACCCATTTCAGTGAGATTTCTGTTGCAGTCAGCTTATTGCTGCTTAACACCTTAAACTGCAGCTTCAGAACAAGTTTTATTTACATAAATCTGACGTCGATACAAACAGCTCTGGAAAATGTACAACTACTGGTGTGCTGCCACAAAATTAAGGAGGCAGTATTATGTAAAATCAACTTTACATCATGTTAAGATGTTCTTCCTTCATAATAAAACATACCTAGAGTATTACTTTGATTCTTTCATGCATGTTTGACAAATTCTTGATTCTCCCATGGCATTATGGATGCCTAAGCTCCTCCTCTCCAGCAGCATCCAGGCGAGTTTTGTGTAGAATCCATGTTTGAAGGACTTTTATCTTAATATACAGAATAAGCATAAGATTTCTTCCAAATAAATAAGTAAAATAATTCTTCTGTCTAAAGAATGTTGACTTTCCCATGGAAGTTTCATGCTAATTTACCCACGCATGTTCTTAAAACAGCAGCAGTTCAACCTTCATTCACATGAAACAAGATTTTCCACGCATCATTCTCATAAACTCATTAGGCTGCGACATTCAGAGCCAGAAGTGCCACAAACAAGAAGCGGAGCCTGTTCGGATTGATTGGACTGAATGTTTCCATCGCTGCAACAATGCTGATGAACAGATGATACTGCAAACAAACCGAGCGCACTTAATTAAATCTTTGCAGAGGGAATTATCTCACAAAAGCATTTGCTTTGAAGCATTTAGACATTCAACAAAACAGGAATTGGCTGAAGGGAATCTGATTGTTCAGCAAAAGCCTCTGGCAGCAGGAGACCACAAGGCGAAATGAATGCATAATTTACTGCGTGACGACGTCTAAACTCACTCTGCAGCACAAAGGTTGATAGGTTTATTTTACATTAACAGGTAATGCATCATCTGGGGGGAGAATATGTTATAGGTTTATCTTTATATTACTTTGAAAAATATGTCTGATATGTGCTCATTTTGAATGGATTTGAGTTGTTCTCCATTAAAAGATGTTCTGACAATGGGCTAAAGTATTTTGAAACCAATAGACAAATTTATAGTGATAATGAAGCATATTTTGGTTAATTAACTTGGGAAAATAATTATAGAAATTAAAAATATTATTGTGTTAGCCATTTTCAGAGCATTAATTTACTTCCAACATTTTCCAGTAGGGTTCATTTATTGAAATAGCTCTTAAATGTACCGCAACACTGATACCTTAAAGTTCTTCTATGGAAGAGCATTGGGACCTCTGAAAATGTCAAAATTCTGAGAAAAAAGTCAAAAATCTGAGAAAAAGAATTCTACTTAATTTCTACTGCTTGACTATTGCTGCCAGTCAGGACCTCCTCAAAATTGTTGCAAGACTGACTGCTACAGGCCTTCAGTACTACAATAGGATTTAAGTCTGGATTTTGATTGGGTTGTTCTGATACTAAAATCGGACAGCTCCAGCACATTTGGTCAGCTGGTTTCACAGTTGTATGCATTGTACAATGTCTTGTGGAAAAGACAATTGTTTTGTTGTTGACTTCCTATCCAGAAACCTCTTTCTGGATTCTTGTTGGGTGTGCAGGAGGCGCCACTTCTGCTCTTCAAACGTGCATATGTAAACGTTGGCTTCGGAGGTGTGGTCAGCAGCGGAGGATTTGGATTTAAAGTGATAAGATGCCCTAAAACAGCTCATTCTGACAGGAGCTCAAAATACTCAAAATCTCATTATCCAAGAATGGTTTTGTGCAAAATAAAACTGTAATGGACATGTTTTGTATAGACCTATCTTAACCTGTTGAAGGAATCATAAAAGGTCACCTTTAAGAGTAAGGTTTATCTTTCCTCCTTGAGCAGTCGGGAGGATGGTTAAAAAAAAAAAAAGCTCAGTGTTGGATAGCTGCAATAAATGTTTCAGTGCATCTAATTGCAATATTTTTTTTTTTTTACATTTGTTTCAGGTTATTCACATATCTGTACCAGAGAGTCAAGAGATGTGGAAAGGAAGTTTACTAAACAAGATCCAGTTTGGCATATGAAATGAATACTTTCTTACTACTACTTCCACAACTAATAATAATAACTAAGAAGAAGAAACAAAATAATAGACCATCAGAATCAAATAGAGTACCTCTCTGTTTTCCATCTGTGCTATTTGCAGTCCTGTTAATAGAGTGGCTCTGTATTTGCTTGTTGAAAGGAAATAGTGCTTCTCACTTGCACATAGTGGAAGAGAAGTGATTTAGTTTTATACATTACAAACTAAATGCCCGAAAGGATTTAACGAGGAACTATTACTGAATTGTTTTCTTTTGAATGATTTATTCCAGTTAATGACAGCAGCTCTTCATTAGCAGTCACTGGGAATAATGCAGCTTCTGTCGGTACCATTAAAAAAAGCTTGATGTTTATGAAGTGGTCGCTCTTATGATGTTCTTTCAACATAATTACTGTATTTTTAGACTTACACTTGTTTTTATTATGAGCCTGCTGTGTTTTTGGTTTTCTTGAGCAATGGGAATGTGTAAATATGTTGTTCAGTTTTGCTTGTGCTAGAGGTAAACTTGGTGATGTAATTATAAAGTCATTAAAAGCTATATTTGGTGGAAATTAGGCCTTTTGTCTTGGATGTAAAAATGTAAAACAATGGTCTCCACATCCAGTCATCGAGTGAAAATGTCCTGTATATTTTTGATCAGTTCCAATACAACCGATTTAGCCTGCATTCACCCCAGTCATGCCGAAAATGAACGGTGTGAATCGCTTTCATCGAACTCTAGTCCATTTGCCTAGAAAGTCCAGTTTGTTTGCGGAGGTTTGACTGTGTGATCAAACGCCGATGTGGACCAAAAAAGTGAACTCTGTTCCACCTCAAAACCTTTGTCTTGATTTGGTTGAAGTAAATTCTTGTACAGTTTCAGCCCATATGTGAACGCCAAGCGGATCATAGACCTCTCCAAAACCAGGAAGTGGACTATACCCAGGGCATTCTGGGTAAATACAACCACAACAAACGTGCAACTCTAGCGCTAATGGGAGAAATGGCTCGTGGTTTTTTTACCGACGACAAAAGAGAAATCTTACAACCACTAAAATCTGACGCCACTCTAGTTTGTCTGCATTTTGTGAAGAAGGAAGCTGCGCTAAGTGTATTCTTTAGAGATTTTTGTGTCATTTCCTACAGTAGGTCTTGGTGCAGCGCCCCCACAGGCGAGGAAGGGAACATGTTTTTCAATTAGTTTGAATTGTTTGCAGTGCAGTGTGAAAGCAAACCGCAGCATCTAAAAATGTAACAAATGTTGCAACTTTGGTCCCCAATCGAACTGACTCTACTGGACTATGAGGTGTGAAAGTTCAGAGTCCATCATTCAACAGCCGTCAGGGGAAAGTTTCTAGTTCAGGACCACAGCTTACCGGAAAGAACAAAAACTCACAATCTCACATTCATCAAAAATAATTTTGATCATCTCAGAGGTTTTTTTTCTTTAGAGTTTCTCAAACTCATTGGGGTGTTCCTCATTCAAGAAATGGGTAATAAAACAGCAAAGAAAACTCCCTCTCAATTTTAGTGAGAGATAGCAATAAATTTTAACAAAATGATAATAATGATTAAAAAAATTACTTTTATTTAACCAGATTTGTCTCATTGAGATCAAAATATCTCTTTTGTTGTATATGAAGCAGATGCTTCACACAACTAAACACATCTGGGGAAAATTAAAAACATGTTCACATTGAATTTTGACCAACGTACCCCTTAAATGTTGATATATGTCAGAAATTCCAATTTAATAGAAAATAGTTGATGGGGGACGTTGAATCTTCTACTTACCAATGTAAACAGCTTTTATGAGTGAGCTGAGAACAGACAGCAATACACACCGTCCCACCTTTCTCACTCTGCAACTCGAGCAACACCAGAGATCTGGGGGAGTTTTCATTTACCTGCGACTCAAACGCTCAGCGTCTCTGCTCTGAATGAATGTTGCCATGAATGCTTCCCAGCTGACCTTATTATAAAGGGTGAGAGTCACGGCGATGGGGGTGAGGGAAGGAAATGGGTCGAATGCCTGGCTCGCTGCAGGTTCTCCGTCAGGCAGACACAAGAGCAGTGATGTGACTAATGCCGTAAATGGGCTGCTGTGCTTTCAATATGGGCTGCAGCAGAAAGCCAAAGCAAATGGAGCTCCACTGCCTGTCTGCTCACCTACACACCTTAGAGACTCTTTGTGGGAGGCAATGTTACCTTTGTTCTCCTGTTTTTATGTCTGAGCAAATCTAAGTCAGTTCTAAGCCGTATAGAGATTCATGCGTCTAGCATTTATGTATACTGTATCTGCTTGTTCATTTCTTTTTTGCATACAATGCTTTTTAGTATTAAACCTCATTCCAGTGGTGACTAAAGTCGGTCCTCGAGGGCGACTATCCTGCATTTTTTCGTTATATTTCTTGTTTAACGAATCTGAGTCAAATGTTTCATCAGAACCTGGGTACATGGTGAGGACAAAACATAAAATTTTACCAAGAGTGTTTGATCTTGTTTCTAGTGCGAATATCTTAGACTACTTGAAATAAAAGAAAATGTACGTATTTCTTTTTTATTTATTTATTTTCTTATTTATTTATTCGAAAAGGTTTATCTTTGAAGATAAACCTTTTCGATGTATCATCTCATTTTCAAAAAGGCCCTTACAAAACATTAAAATAAACAGTAAACAGCTAAATTACTTACAAGTAATGTGTTTTCAACAATGTATTAGGGCCATTGTTGATGGAAAAAAATTTCCGCCAAAATACAAGAACATTTCTGAGTTTCAAAGACAAGAAACTCAAATTTTTGATTTTTGAAACTCCAAAAGTCAAAAATACAATTCATGCTACGATAAAACTAGCTTACCAAAGTGCTGGAGCTCTGCTTGAGTCGCTAGGTAACGGGGCTGGCCTTTCCAGGTGTTGCTAGGTAACGGGCTGGCCTTTCCAAGGGTTGCTAGGTAACGGGCTGGCCTTCCCTGGGGTCGCTAGGTAACGGGTTAGTGCCAGCTGGTTTGTGAAGTCACATTCCAGAGGTTTTTTGAAACTGCTCATTTTCCAGACATCAAAAACATTGACATATTGCCAAAAACAGCTGCGTGTGTCTTTTTAATCACTTTAGCTGATTTTAGAAGCAGTTAAATACCAAACAGAAGTATAAAAATGTGAAAAATTTAAATTTTTCACATTTCAATTTGGGTGGGGAGAATTCTACCAGTAGATCACATAAAACAAATGACTGACTAGTTCAAGTCTTTCATACAACAAGACTAAGGAAATAAGCTACGATTGCATTGGTATACATTGACATTATTCATATTTAAATCTTCTTAAATCCACTTAAGACTTTCTGTGGATACTATGAAAGCCACAACGTTATACTGCTGGTAAATACAGAGTAGACAAACTCTCCTCAAATGCACCTCTGCGGTGTAATAGCAGCTTCAAACACATGCCTCTAGTTTAGTTTGTTCCTACTGTCACATTAGCTTAAGTCAAACTGACCAAGCATGGAGACACCATCCTATCTAGAAAGCATTTGCGCCTGTTCATGCAGTTCTATTTCAGGAATAACAATTTGTACAGAAAACAAGCTGCCTTTCTATTTCAAGGAGAGCGCAGTCGGAATTAAAATGCTACAAAGCAACGTCACCAGACGAATAATTTATGCTCCTTTCTTGTTTTAATAGAACCATGACAACAAAGGATTTTTTTAAAAAAAATAGTTTTTCATCTTCTACACCTTTATTTTGAAAGGAGCCATTAATGGCGAGCTAAATCAGGTGTGTGTATTTAATTCAGTGAAGTCTTTTTAAAGGGGACTATTTTACATCAGACTACATTCAATAGCATTTATAATTCATTCTTATTTGAAAGCACCAAAATGTTTTTGGTGGCAGGGGGGAGGAATACCTAAATGGCTCCTTTTAGTGCTTCTACCCCCTATTTCCCCTTTGCACCCTTCATTGCATCCTGTCACTACGTATTATTTAGGGTGAATTGTTATCTAATGATGGTTGGGTTCCTAATAAATGTAGGTAGTAAATTTCTTTTTGTTCTATGCATAACAATTGTACAGTGATTATTATGAATACGTGTGGTTTTTGACTTCAAAAATTTCACAAATTATAATCTTTCAAAAGCATAATGGAGGAAAAGAATTATACTTTTGTGAGTATTTAGGTTGATGACATCACAACAGGCACAATAGCTATAAACTGGTAGAAGTAGCAACTCAATTTCTATGTTTTTAAGAGACGCATAACAGAAACAATAGACTTTAATGTGTGAATATTTCTTTTAAAAAGCATGAATATTGTTTTTGTTCATCTAAAACCGACGAACCGATTCCGCTTTAAATATGTTTATAGCTGCCCATTTTAATAGTTGAAACACCAAATCTACCTTAATATACATTAACACACACAACAATATACATAAACACAACAACAGATGCTAACATTCAAAAAACACAAAATCGTATCAAGTAATTTTGGTCTAGTTCTGAGTACGCTTGAAATAAGACAAAACCTTTCAGCAAGAAATAGAAGCTTTAAGTTTTAAGTAAATAATTCCTTAATATTGATGAAAAAGTTCTGGTTCCGCTGGCAGATTATTTCACTAACAACCTGGGGAAAATGTGAAATAATCTGCCTGTGGAACTAGAACTTTTCATCCATATTAAAGAATTATTAACTCAAAAAAACTTCCTACATCTTGCTGAAAAGCTAAGTTAGTTTTGTCTTATTTCAAGTGTAAGATATTCACACTAGAATTTAGACCAAAATTATTTTTGCAGTGCAGTAGCATCTTGTGTTTTGTAGCTTGATTTTATCTTTTGAGCATTACAAGGAAATAGTGGGATTTTAAAAAACAGGCATGATTTAGTAGATATAGATGGAAAAACTATAAACGTTAGTCACTGATTTTACAGAAAATTCTGGCTAGCAGCTTTTACATCAAAAGTGCTTTTGCTGTACAAGATAAATCTGTACACTAATGTGCTATGGTGTGCAGATATGAGTCCCCTAGCAATATCTAAGGCTAAGTTTGAGCCTTTAAAGAGGAAACATTAAAGATCTGCTAATTAGCATCATCCAGACTCCATCCGCAATAAGAACTATGCAACTTGTTTTTACCAAGATGAATAGAAAGTTAATTACTATTAAACAAATCTTTAGATAAACCTTGTGGATGGTTCCTTTTTTGATTAAACAGTGGGCAAAAAAATAAGAAATAATAAAAAAAAAATTAACCAGTAATGATGTCCTTCCAGAAGTTGAAACTGACTTAATATCTGAGCTCCCCTCACCAGGGAACCATGGAGTCAGAGTGAATAAAAACACCTCAGCAGAAAATGTAAATGGGTGATTAATTTAGCTGAAACGGCATTGTGGGTGGTTAATGTTAAATTTAAACCAAAATCACACTGCAAAAAAAACCAAAATCGTATTCTAAATCGTATTCTGGTCTAGTTTCTACTGCAAATGTTTTAGTACACGTAAAATAAGACAAAACTAATTTAAAAGTAACATTTCAACAACATGTAGGAGCTTGGTTTATGTTAATTTCTTAATATTGATGAAAAGAATGCTACATTATTTCATTTATCACATAGGAAAAATGTCTTGCCATAAGTTAAATAATCTGCTAATGGAACAAGAACATTTTCAACAATATTAATGAATTATTGACCTAAAACAAGCTCCTATACAGTATGTTGTTGAAATGTTACTTGTAAGTTAGTTTCTTTCAAATGCACTAGAAACAAAACAAAAATTCTTGGCAAGATTTTGTGTTTTTCCAAAAAATGAGTTTAAAATCATAAAGAAACCATCAAATAATTTTTATGTGGCTTTGAATGTATTATTTCTCTATTTTGCAGCTTGCATGCATATAGGTAGATGTCCAGAGGTATATCTCTCCATGTGACAAATTGCAGCAATTTACTCTGATGAAGTTCAAGGATGACACCATTATGATGATGTAATAATGAGTCCGGCCCACCTGACAGCTTCTAATAGGAAAGTGCCGAAGGACATTTTGGTGATGAATGAGCGCATCGTTGTGCTCTTTTTGTCAAACTCGGGTGTAACCCGAATATGCTGAAGGCTTCAAAATGCTGAAAACTCACACCTGGGATTAAAGTATTTGCTCAGCGTGAAATGTAATATCCTGTCCAGAGTTTCTCCCAGATTTTCAGATTAGATTGTTACCAGCTGACTGCTTTATTAGTTTTGACGTCTTTATAAGAGGCGTGGGCTGGCGAGAGATTGTATGAGAGTTAAAATTCATTTTTTTTCTTTTTTTTTTACAGAATTAGGAGAAAGTTTTTAAATACTTAAAAAAATCATTGAACTGCTTTACCATCAAAACTAAAATAGAATAGCATAGAAATGCTGCTTAATGTTTCAAAGTGAGAAAATTCCGATGCAACAGCAGCAAAATGACAGCAAAATGTAGCTTTTTTTATGTTATAACCCGAAACGTGATATATTTTAAAGAGATTTTATAAACATTGTGCACATTCATCATTGCTAAGTATCTCCACTTCAGTGTTATTGGATGGATAGTATATAAAAACACCAGTTTTTGGATTTAGATTAGGCCAATTTGCTGAAAATGGGTTCACTGTGCAAAAAAATATTTTTAAGTAAATAGATGTAACAAATATTTGTTACTGCAATTTTTCAATCTTTTCATAGAATTGCATCAAACTTTCACAGCAATGGAACAAGTACTTTTTCATCAAAAATTTTTTTTATCTAATTTGTCATCAAGTGGAACACTACATGCTTAATTGTATAATTTTTCATAAATATCAAACATCGTATCCATCCTGCTTTTGCAAATATTATATTTTTTTATTGTAAAACCCAATAATATAAATAAAATGGTGACTAATAAAGACTTATGTGTAATAAATTTTTATTGGTAGATATTGATCAAAACATCATGTAACATTTGGGTCCCTAAACGAGTTTTATTTAGATGGACTTGGGTGGTAAAAGGGAGAGATATTAGGCAAAATTCTAATTTTGTACCTTTTTGTACTTCCATTTTGGTCTCAACTGCTTCTAAAAACAGCCAAAGCAATTTTCAAAAACACTCAGACGGTTTTGGCTATAAGTTAATGTGTTTTGGTGTCTGGAAAATGAGCCATTTCAAAAACTTCCCTATTATTAAGTCACAAATCAGCAGGAACGTCCCCTCACCTAGAAACCCCAGTGAAGCCTAGCCCGTTACCTAGCAACCCAAGCTACTGGTCAGCAGTAAAACCAACTGACCAATCATGTTGGATTGGTTTGGATTAAAATTCAATCATGATTAATCCAATCATTGGATGGATTAATCATGGATGGATAATCCATCCAACATGGATTAATCATGTTGGATGATTAATCCAACATGATTAATCATGTTTAATCCAAAATGATTGGTCAGCTGGTTTTACTGCTGTATGCGCTGTACAATGGCTGCTGGAAAAGACGAGTGTTCTGTTGTTGACTTACCATCCAGAAACCACTTACTGCATTCTTGTTGGTTGTGCACGAGGCTCCATTTCTACTTTTCAAATAAATATGGTTCTATAACTGTGTAAGTTTTTGTAGCCATTTTTACATGCAAGTATAAACGTAAAGATGGGGGCTTGGCCAGCAGCACGTTATTTGGATTGAAAGTGACAAGAGGCCCTAAAACATCTCATTCTGAAATAAAAATAGACAGAAGTGACCAGATTAAATCTCATTAAGAAGGATTTTGTGCAAGAAATGTAATATGAATATATCCCAACCCTTCCAAGGAAGTATTATAGGTCACCTTTAAAGGAGGATCTAATGAAAACACCTTGTTATAATTTCATTTTTTTAATAGGATGTTCTTTTCTAATAACCTTTCAGGTATTTTTTTCCTATTCATCTTAGTGTTCAGACTAATCATTCAGTTTGACAGAACTCCTCTACCGACGCTGACAATATTTCAAGTCCTTCAGTCTGAGAAGGTATACTTCAATTAATTTAGAGACACTTTAGCCCCCCTGCTGTTTCAGAGCCTTGGGTACTCGCTGAGTGTGTGGGTGAAGCAGCTACTGACCGACCACCAGACCCCTCGCTGTTCCACTAATGACCCCGCCGGCCACCTAGCAGTCACCGTCCCGTAAAGCAATCTCCCAAGGGAGGGAAGCAGCAACATTAATAATAAGACTGAAGGGGGTAAAGATTCACCAAAAGCAGAGAGCCACTGACAGCACATCAAATATAAATGGCCTCTCTTCTGCTGGACTAATGTGTTTGTTCATAAGTGAGCACATTAGGTTTGAGGATGGTGAATGGAGGGTGCTGCGAAGTGCCTGGGGATTTGCCTTTCTCTGTGTAATGATTGTCCATTGAGGAGATTATGATGCTGTGTTGCATTTGTGGCCAGTATAATTCTCAAGTTATCTCTGGAAACTTTTATGAATTTAATAAACATGTTGAATACATTTTCAGTGCCTGTGGCAGGCATGTTGGTTCTTTCACAATATCAAATTATTGTGTGACAGCTACATTTACAATAATCACCCATATTTATTTACTGTCATGGTGTATATCTTTGATTTTTGCTTTGAAGGTTTGGCTGTGTCCTTGTGTTGGACTTGAGCCACCTATGGCTCAGATCAGAACCTGGTTTTAATGTGACCCGGCTAATCAGATTGAGAGTAGACCGCCGTGACAAGGACTTGTTTTGGATATGTTTGGTCGTCTAATTAATTTGCACTTACCCTCTTTAGCATTAGTCTTTTTGTGTGTGTGTGTGTGTTAATTAGGTTAAGTTGTACTTATGTTTCAACTTTGTTTTTGTAATTAATTATTTTAAATTTCTTTATTTTTTCTATGGACATGTTTTTATGTTACCACCCCCGACTCCCGAGACCTTGGGGTCATAACATAAGATGGGGATGCAAAAGGTCCTGGGTTCATATCCCGGACGAGCCCCCATGAGTTTGAGTTTCTTTTATGATGACCATTACGGAGTCGAGATGTTTTGTTTTAATCTTACTTTTACATGCACATAATTAGTTTGTTGTCATTCCTGTTGTCTTGCTTAATTTCAATGAATTGTGAGGCACTCTGGTCAATATCTGCTGTTTTTATGCATTATATAAATAAATTAACATTGATTGCATTTCCATTAACCATAAAATTGCATAAATTGGAAGTACAAAAATAAATTTGCTTAACGGAAACAAAATGTTTTTTGGTAAAAAGTTTTAGCGCTAGGATTTGGTGGTTTTTCAGCCGTATCAAAATTTGTTTATTTCACAAAACTGCTTTGGAAACACGTTTTCGCATTACATTAATCATCTGATTAACAACCGGATGTTACTACTGGTGGAAACAACAAAGAAGACGACAGGAAGTGGTAGAAGGATGATGTCATTGCATGTAGAACTTTTAAGAACTTATAGCGTGAACACCTTATTTTTAACTGTGTTTCTTATTTAATTGAAACATCCCAATTCCACAAAAAAAAATTGACATTAGCGGAATATCAACTAAGTTTTTTACACATTTGTAATGGAGAAGCAGCTACATGCAAAAAAACCAGATGCAACCCCATTACAGCAGAGTCACTAACAGGTACGCCAATGTTTCCATAGCATCAGAGAGACTTTAAATAATTGGTAATATGTTGGTATTTAGACATCAACAGGCTAAAATTTGCTGGCGTTTTACTTTTATGGTGTTATTTTGGCTACAAATTCTTTACAAGTTCATCTCTGTTTTAACATCCATATCAAAGAGGAATAGACGGCCTGTTAAAGGTCATGCCATAGCACATCAGTTGGATTTACAGTCTTTGATTAGGCCATTCCAAACCTTAATTGTTTTGTAGCCAATCACAGGTGGACTTGCTTTGGTTTATTAAGCAGCTAAATTCACATTTTGTACTTGAATTTGGGTCTCAACTGCTTCTACAAACATATATTGATTTAGTCCTTACTGAATTTTGTTTCCATGGTGTTTTATAAAGAAATATTAAAAATTCTGTTATATTAACGGTCTTTTTTTTGGAAGTGTAAAGCATTAACACAGTTTACTTTAACCCACAAACCTGAAAACATTTGTCACTGGCCTTTAAATTAACTGTATTTCGGAGGTTTTCTTGGGTTGGATTGTGCATCAGACCTCTTCCACTGCCTCCAGAAAACAATTGTTCTGTCAGCAGAAATTCCCCTCACACCTCATTGCTTCCATCTGTATAGAAACTCTGGCAGTTTGCTTAACATACAGATGCCAGATGCGAGCATTATGACCACCACCTGTTAAAAAACGGTCGGGAAATGTCTCTTTTTACATTACCGAGGTAAAAATCAGGATCTGTGTCCAAGTCACGGATGAAAAGTAAAGTGACAAGCTAATCTCTTGACTGAGACATTTCTTAATAAATTGTGTACAAGATTCAATATATTATTAATGCTTTTAGTGAGCATGTTAATAATTTCAGAGCAAATACAATGAGCTTAACATTCTGAGCTTTTTAAAGGATAAATAACTTTTTGTAAACAATGCATCAAAACAGTTTCACCTGATAACAAGAAGACTGATAATGGTGTGATACTAAACACTCACCTGCAAGCCATGCATATTTATAATGGCTGCACTGATCCTTGTTTTGTCTTTGTCGAGACATGTTGCACAGAATTATGCAGTAGTAGATCGATGAAAGAGTCTGCAGCTCCTATATCACACACACATCTCTAAACAACACCATCAAAAACAATAGAGATTAAAGCTTTTACAGCACTTTTACCACATTCTTCAATAAAATGACCTAACATTTCAATTTCGTGGCTTGCCACATGAAACCCAGTCCCATTTTTTAACTTTAGCCGCACGCTGAATGATAATGCATCATAATAGATCCTCATCTCTATACATTCATAGCATACTTAAAGGGGCAGTGCTATGGATTCTAACACATAATACTGAATACATAATGCTTATTATAATACATAAGTGTTTCCATTGCAGTTTTGTGAAATAAACCAATTTCAATTAATTTCGAAAATCTAAATGTACTTTTTTCATTAAGCAAATTTATTTTCGAAATGTCAAATTGTGCAATTATATGATCAACGCAGCTAGTTATCCCTATGTAAATCAGAGAACAAGATTCGGCACCCCTCTCTGTGTGAATGTGTGTTCCTTCCTGTCACTTCTAATTACAAGCATTTTCAAAGGCCAATCCATCCTCTGCTTGTGATTATTAATCCTTTGCACATGACGTCACGCTCTCCAGAACTCTGCCTGCACTGGTTACTTTGATGGAAGTCAAAACAACCAGTGCGCTCTTTAAAGCTAGTCTAAAAACAGACATTTGTAACCTAAAACCGCAGCGCCAATCTTGATGACTGGCAGCCCTCGGTGTAATTTTGCAGCGAACACTTTTCACAAAGTAAGAAGACTATTGTTCATATACTTGGAGTATAATTAGAAAGATATTAAATATTGCATTATAGAGATGGTGCGTTTTGCTGGAAAAAAACTGGTTAGCATCTCGACTTTTGTATGTTTTTAATGCCACTCTGGTTTAAGATAAAACCTCATGTATGACATGGTGATATAAATCATGTGGTGTGAATTCAGGAAAAGTCGGTAATCTGATCAGTACGTCAGGAGAGAGGAAGGACGGGTCGGTTTCTAAGCTAGCTGTTTCCAGCTTTTGTAAACAGCGCCGTCTATGAGCCCCGACCAGGTGTGTTACGTTCACAGACAAATTAGCTCAACTCAAACAAGTAGAAACCATGAATAAACATTTTCAGTTGCTCTGTTCAACACTCCAGTCCCTCACTTCAGACGTCCGTCATGGCGCCTTGAATGATTAAGTGACGTAGTTGCAAAGGGTCTGTCCACATCCACTGATTTTAAAATTTGCCTTTTAGAAGGTAAAGATGCATATTTATCACCTGTTATTCGAGAGCTGCCTTCTCTTCACTTTCCCCAAAACTTTCCATGCAGTCCACCTCCTGCCACCATCACATTGTCCTCCTCCAAGTATCTGTCGGGTAATGTTTTCACCTTCATAAAGTATATCTTGTGTCGACATTGACACCTTCTTAGAGGAGCATCAAGGCTGTGTCCGGGTTAGCTGTCAGTAAACTGTAAAGGATGTCATTGTAATCTCTCTATAGCTATAGTAGCCGCATGGCTGTTACTAGAAATGGCTGAGCATACTGTACATTTTTCACTCCAGCAGAAATTAGATGTCCTGATTTATTGAGGCCCATAAGGGAAGCGTTTTATAAATCACTGAGCTCACATCTTACTCCAACATATAGATGGCAAGAATTCTCCGCTTCTCAGCTGAATTCCTGCAGTAAATCAGTTCGCTGCGGCACGTCAGCCTCTTCTTGAATGCCGTCTTCACAAAATTATCATTAATTAAATGTTCACTGAGACTTTCCTTACTACTTCTTCAAGTCAGTTTATTTGCATAGCGCCAAAACACAACAAATGTCAAGAAGAAACAGATAAACTGATGTAGGATTATTTTCTACGTTCATGAACGTAAACATTTAATAACAGAGGGCGAATGATTAGTTGTTGGCAGGATTATTTCAGCTGATGCCCTCCAGGAAGGAACCACAAACAAACAGAACGCTAGACCAGATGTACCCTGCAAAACATCTTGAAATCAGATTTACAAATAGCATCTCAGCAAGATGTAGGAGCTAGATTTAAGTAAATCCTTTATTATTGATAACAATAAAAAAAGCTAGATAAACTGGTAGATTAGCACTTATTAGTGAAATAATCTGCCAGCACAACTAGTAAACTTTAGTTAATTAGTAATTACTAAAGGAAAGTGTTAGCAAGTTTGTCACAATAATCAATTAACTGCATAATAACATAAAATGAACACAATAATTTCCATTTTTAGAATATTTTTTGAAGGTTAATTTTGTTTAGAGAGACATCAAAACCCATTTTATTTACGGTTCCGGTTGTGTGGTGGCTTTCATTTCCATTTTATTTATTGTTTTTGGTTGTTGTGTTTTATTTTGGATATTTAAAATATCTTCCAGTTCCAGTGTTGAGTGTTCCTTACAAAATGTAACTTTGCGGGTTTTTGTGAAGGCAAACTTTCCAATATATTATTCAAAAATATTCTCAAAACAGCAATGTCATCATTTGTCACAATAATTTTGATCACTTTTTTCCAATCAATGAATGAAACCGTCGTTTGGAAACTTGATTTTGCATTTTTTTTGTCTCGAATTACAATTTATTTGATGAACCTAAACATTTAAAAGCAAATTAGAAGAAATCTGTCAAGGGGAAATACCTTTCAAGATTACTGTTCATAGAACTGCAAATTCTACATTTATTAGGCATTTATTCTGTTCCATTCTTCACACTGTAAGAAATAATAAACGTGTTTTTTACCATCATATGAATAAGTTAAGTCATCATAGATATTTAATATGCACTCTGTATGTTTCTCCAGAGGGAATATTTCCACTGTCCTCTGTGAAGCACATGGCAGCACTTTGTGCTTAAAAAGCTTTTATAATATTTAAGGTACTTTTAAAAGGTTAACAGCATAATAAAAAGAATGATCACTGATGTGATTTTCATTATATAAATCTGAGCCATTATGGCTCTCTCACAAGGATTCTCTAAAGGCCCTCATTCATTCCTCAGTGGATATATTCATGATTTGATTTGCTTTGATTCTTAGAACGCCGCTTGAATGAAATATTTTATGACACACTGTCTTCATCCACTGAGACTCATTTGAGAATTAAACATGCTGCCTTCGCGTCTCTGATTTCTTCTTTTCATTATTATTTTGCCTAATTAAGTCTGCTGGACATGTGTTTGCTGAAGGTCATTGGGACTGTGAATTTTTCCCTTTTTGAAGTCGTGTTCAAATCTGCTAAGGCCAGTTCAGGGAGCTGGTGCTCTGCCTGATCTGCGGACCCCTGGAGGAATCACAGCAGTCGTCCGCCAGATCTCTGTGGGCATTTTAATAAACTTTCCAGAACCAGCAGCAGTCACATGCATAGATAACACCGAAGTAGAGATTTGAAAGCTGCAGAAAATACTTGATTTGTGATCTAAACAACACAAAACACAACCAGTTTATTTTTTTTATTTATCAATCGATTATTCAAAGTTGTTCACATGCCATACATCTTATATGACTTGAGTTTTTGGATTTTTTTTAAACACCACACAAAAACAGAAAAGTAGAGTTGACATTCTATTGGGTGTAGAACAATAGGTGCCTTCCATGCATTACATTTTGCATTTTTCATCTTAAATTACAATTTATTTGATGAACCTAAACATTTAAAAGCAAATTAGAAGAAATCTAAAGCTTTTACGCCACTCATTCCTTATGTAATGCTATGGCAGGCCCCAATAATATATATTGTCATGGACACATGATCAATATCAATAATTCTGGTTTGATAGAACATTCAATAATTTCACTGAACTCTGATCTAGAACCGCACAGCATGTTGGGGGATGAACGCAAAGGAAAGACTTCATCCACTCAACCTCTCACAGCCAGTAACTTGCTAACTCACTCTTTGGTTACTTAGCAACTCACTTACCTAGCAAAAGCCTGTTAAGTAACTTGTACAGCAGCTGTTTTAGGTTTTGCTTCTGTGCCTCATAACTCCCTAAAAATAACAACAATGTTGTGGAATAAAAACTGTGGATAAAACAGTGAAGGTCAAGCCACAGTTTGGCAGAATTTCAGAAATTTAAAACAAAAAGCTCATCAATATTTATTGATGTCGACCGTAATAAAACGCTTATCCTGATATGTTTTTCAGTTGTCCACTTGCAGGTCAATTTTGCTAAATTTTGCTTCATTGTTAGGGAAATCGTTTCTACTCTCAAAGGTTCTGACTCTGTTAAGCCATAGAAATATAGTTGGTGGTGTGGGGGTTTCCAGGAGAGCCTAGTGGGAGGGGAACAGAGAGCCAAAATATCATTTTGCTGGGGAGACAGGTTCAGCAATTAGTGGGTCACCTTAAATCTCGGTTCTAAAAACCAGAAAAGAAATGACTCTAGAATCTGCTCAAACCTGGACAGAAGAAAAACATACGACTTAAGTTGCAGGGTGAGTTCTGACATCTGTCACTCTGCTCTGAAATTGAAGGAAAGATTTTGAAAAGTAGACTCTGTTTATTACTTTAAACTGTACAAGGTGTAACCCAGCACAAGGTGTACTGGAACACATGCTGGGAATCACTTTATCCCTCCAAGGATTCATACAGTTCAGCACCTGTTTCCAACTTAGAACATTTATAAATAGTGTCTAATTTGGAAACAAATGAGAACCTACATTTTGAGGACAACTTTGAAAAACTAAAAAGAGTGTCTCTCATGACTTTAATGCCTCCTTTATAAAAAAAGTTCAACAACAGCTACAACATAAGCAGTTTAAGAAAGTAATGGTCAAAAGAAAACACAACCTCTTTCAGTTGTAGGGCTTTTGTGTAGAAACATACTAAAAATTACTTTCAAAATTACTCAAATCTAACCTCACAAGTAAAAAAAAACTGTTTTAGAGCCAGTAGACAAAAGCGTTTTATAAGCATAAGACATATATAAATCACAACTGACCTTTAACTTGGTCTTAATTGTAACAATAATACTTGAGGATGAAATAATCTCAGAATCCAATAAAGACCCAGTTGTGTTTATTATTTCCTAATACATAAAACTCTAAAGCTGAAAAGACTTCACAAACAGTTCACTACATTTTGGTAATATACGTCTCCTGTCAAGCCTTTTGTGAAAACTTTCAATACAGAAATTGTTTAATCAAAGGTAAAAACAATGAAACACCATCCATTTGGTTGAAAACAATAAAACTGCTGACATGCCTTATCCCTATCCCAGCTGGCGGGATGCCAGTGCTGCCACCTTTATTTGGATTTCAACCAATTTCATTTTGACATCAGATAAGGATAAACAAGGCTCATTAGCATCTCCTTAATTAGATCTCTGCCATGGTGCGGTAATTAGCTCAAAAACCAAGTCTTAGATCTCCCAAGTTACATCAAAAGGATATCTTTCTCAATTAGAGTTAAGAATCTTCTTTTCATTTCTCTTTGTTTACCTTCTCTGAGTGGCATTCTCCATATATTGTGGGTGACAGCTAACGTCAATAAGATTAGCATATTTTCCCACCCACTAAGTAAAGGTTGTTTTTTTATCCCTTTAAAGTAGAATGACACAGTTTAGAAACTCATCCAGTAAATCTGTGCAGTAACAAAACCTCCCAGTACTGCTTGATTTTGTTGCATAAAAAAGGTTATACCTTTGGAATACAGTAATTTAAAAGTAATTAGAAGCATTTAATTTGTTTGCTGCTGCTGCTTGCTCGATAATCTGCCCAGGCAATTTGATGGTTCTGTGTCATTAAGTCTGTTGTTTTTCCTGAGGAAGCCATCATCATGGCAGCCTACGTTTGAGATTACAGTTAAATTGAGGTTTAAAAATGAAGTGTGGGCGAGGAAAGGTCACAGCCCGACTGGGAAGGGTTATTGGTAACTTCTCACCCATATTTACCTTATCCGAATTGGATACATGTGATGCATTATGCTTGCTGAAAAGATTTGACAACGAACGGAACAAAATATATATCAATCTAATCACATTTACCTACTTTTTCCTCTGCAGTGACAAGTTTTGTAAACGGGGAACATTTCTCATCAAGACTCTGAACGAGGAACTAACTTATCCCGCAAACACTCAGCGGGAGGAGAACCTCCATAACTCAACTAAAATTTAAATTAATTGATTTAGTTACCTCTGCTATATTTTTTGTTCGTAAAGTTGAAAATGTCTGCGCATCTGCACCAAGTTGTCGGGTGTGTGTAATCTGTCAAAATGACTGATGGCCTTCAGATTTTTTCATCGCCTATGGAAAGTATTTGGTTGAGTTTGTGAGGTTGGACCTTTATTAGAATGACTGACATTAACATTGACAGCTGAGTCTCTGTTTCCTAAGAGTTTTGTCCTTCATTCCTCTTGGCCTCCTGTTTTCACAGGGAGAGATCAAAAAGTGCAATGTAGTATTTCCAAAAGTTTAAAATTTGCTGAATCATAACTTTTGTTCTGCTCCAGAAAAAAAGAAAACGACAAAAATCTCTCCTTGGTCATCATTTCCCTTTTGACTGTTACGGACTTGTGTTTTATATCTCCTGTCTACAGTCAAGTGTGACATGAAATGGGAGATCTTTGAGTGACCTGCTCTATTAACAGAGAATTATTCTGTCACTCAAGTCTTTGCCTTGCCGTAGACGTGTCAAAGTTTTCAGATGTAGCTCCCAAGGCATACGCACCGAAGCTGTCAGAGGATGAATTGTTGAGAGAGGCTTTTTAAATATGAAGTTCCCAGCAATCTTTAAGGGGAGTGGAACACATCACTCAATGACACATCCGACAAAGTGAAGGATTTCAAAGCTTGACATTTGTCAACAGGCCATTCTGAGATTTGTCTGCTGTTTTGTGCTAGGGACTTTCCAAGCCACAGCGAGTGGTCAGTTCATTTTTACAAATAAAAGTGTTTATGTTCTCCGCAGACATTTACCTTGACGGAGCTCTTGGAGCTTTTTTCCTTGCGCCTGGGGCTTGTCTGACAACCTCTTATGTCCTTACTGTAAAACATGTTTCAAACTCTTAAAAATGTCACAGTTGGTATCTGTGCCAACGTCACAATCAACTGTATAGGACCGGTCTTCCAATGAGCCAGAGATACATTTCTGGGGTAAAGATTAGCGTTGAGGTGTGACTGAAGGTCAGAGGTCGTTATAAAAAAGATCACTAGATTTCAGGTTATGGTTGGAGTCAGAATGGATTCAATGAAGTGCAGTTACTCAATCAAGATAGCAGCAGTATGACAGAGTATTAGAACCAAGAAGACCAAGAAAAGAAAAGAAATTATGAGAAGAAAGTTATAATATTACGACTTTTTTCTGTTATTCTGACTCTTGAAATATTTTAACTTTATTCTCAGAATATTATGACTTTATTCTTGATGCCATGACTTTATTCATATATTAAATGTTATGCTCTTATTCTGACTTTATTCTCATAATTTCCTGATTTTATTTTGCTAATATGACTTTATTCTTGTAAAGTCATTTATTCTCATACAAGTTTATTCTCATTATATTATGACTTCGTCCTTGTAATATTAAGACTTTGTTCTTGTACCTGACTTTATTCTCAAAATACTATGACTTTATTCACATGTTGTTAAGACTTTATTCTTGTATTTTGAGTTCATTCTCATTATACAACGTTATTCTTGTACTATTTCAACTTTCTCTGAATTTCATGATTTTGTTCTGACATTGACTTCATTCTTGCTCAAATTTATTCTTGTGATATTGTGACTTTATTCTCATAATATTATGACTTTATTCTTGTACAAATTCTCGTTATGACTCAAATTTTTTTAATATTATGATTTTATTCTCATAATCTGACTTTATTCTTGTGATATAACTTTTTTCTCATAATTTATTTAGTTAGTGTGGACCTACCACTCTGTCACACAGCAGAAACTGTACATATATGGAGTTCATTCATCAATTACAAGTTAATCAGTTTTCCAGGTGATCTGGAGCTTTTTTTGATGTATAGAGGTATAATTTCCTCTTTCAGGTGGGAGCAGGTCTGCACCATGAAATCTCATCTTCGAATGGATTGGGTGAAAGAATATCATCTGCAGTTATGGTGTGACAAGTTGTAGAAACTTAGAAAGTAAGGTACGGAAGGAGAAGAATTAAAAAGGTCACAACGGTGGTGAAATTGCGACAAAATTCTTAATACTAAAGTCCACAGGGTCAGAGCTCCATCTTCCAGGTCGTGAGCCCAATAATACCACTAATTGACTCCCAAGCAGGGAAATTACAAATCCAGCCCTTTCCATTTGCAGAGTAGGTACTTCCAGATAGCCTGTGAGATCCCAGGATGGAGTGATAGACATTTTTGGACATTATAAGGCGTTCTATGATTGGTGTAATGGCACGTTTCGATCCTAATACCCACACATGATGGAGAAATCCTTAGGCAATGTGCAAAAATAGAATAAAAACCAACTTAAGAAAAGATCCTTGCTCAGGTTGATTTTGAACTACATCGAGTTTCAGTTTTGAACAATCTAGATGAAGAAAATGACACACAGGTGAAACAATTAAGCAAATAATCCATGTCTAAATAAAAATCCCCAAAGCTGGTTACAACAAATGATTTTCATGGCAGCAGGATGTGTTACTGGAACTAATTTGACACTAGTCTATTAATTAGGCATTCTAACTGTACCAATACCCCCCAAAGATGTGTGATATTCATTTGCGAATCTTTCTTATTTGTTGGATCCAATTAAGAAGCCCCCCTTCTGAGCCGATATGCTGAATTAAGTCTTATTAGAGATAAAAATCTAACTCGAAATTACCGGTTGTCATGGAAAAATCATGCACATTAACATAATTAGATAAGATTTTAGCATTTAAGAACATGTTTGATACATGAATGAAAAAATACACAAGTTGCACTTAAATCCCTGAATGTGAAACGATGCTATGTGCTTTACATAAGAATATACAGTATTTCAGAAGTTTCTGATTTTCAGGAAGCCTGATGGGAAAAATTCCTAAAAATAAATATATCTCAGTTTTATTAAAAAGCTTAGATTAGCTAATCAGAACAGAGAACACAGGATAGCTTCCTCTTTTTCACACCTTAAAATTGTCAAAATGAAATAAACCACAAGACTACATACACCAAACATAAAGCCACACACACAGTTTTTTCTCTGACAGTTTGGAAACAAACCAAACTTCACTTGTTTTAGGTCAGTTAAATTTTTTTACAGTGCAGTTGCAGCCGAACAAGAAACATAAAAGCCGAGCTGCAGTTTACAGATGCATACAGGATGAAAAACTTCCATGTTTGGAGACATGTCCAGAGGTCTGATGAAACTACTTTAAATCCAGGATCAACTTGTGTAAAAACGCCACTGAGTTTGGCTGCGGGCCCAAACTCATTGTTTAGATTTACACATGAAAATGGCTGGAGACAGATGCGCAATTAAACAACAATGCAACTTTGAAAAGCATAAGGAGAGCCTCCTGCACAACCAGCAGAAATGTAGCGTTTGGTTTCTGGATGTTTAGTCAACAACAAAACACTTGGGTTTTCCAGCAGGCATTGTACAGATGCACTGACTGTGGTTGCTAGGTAACAGTGCAGCATTGCCTGTCGGTTTTGACTCAACATTCCAAAGGTTTTGGAAATGGGTCATTTTTCAGACACCAAAAAACTAACTTATTGCCAAGAAATGACTGGGTGGGTTTTTTTTGTACTCCAATTTGGGCTTTTTAGAAGCAGTGAAAACCCAAATTGGAGTACAAAAACTTTAAAAACATGCACTGTTTCTAATCTCTAACCCAATAATATGGTGAAGCATTAACTGAAATGTATGGATTCCCTTCTTCCAGTGCTTGAACCCTTCAGTATTACGTTCTAAAAATGGAAGCACACAGCAGAACAATGTTCGGTCTGACATAAATTAATTTCCCCATCACCCGCAAGAACATTCAAGTGTCCGAAGCTGTTTGCGGTTGTAATGCATGAGTCCCCAGCAGGCAACACGAGGCTGTCAGCTGTGCCTTGTGACTTGCTCTCAATCTCAGGCAACCCCGCTGTCAGAACACAAGGATGTTGGCAGGAGCATGTGGCCTAGCACATGAAACTGTCCAAATGTTAACAGGCCTGGCACAGTTTAGGCCTGGAAGGCATAAATATTAATCTTCCCCAGTTAAATATGAACACGTGAGTCTTCCCAAATTAAGTGTCTTATTTACACAAGCTGATCCTGTAATGGAGAATGTTTCCGTGAGTCATTCTGCCTGAGATAAGCTCATGTGATAATTATTTAGAACAGCATGTGGTTTAGGGAAACACATTTATTTTTAATACAAATAGGGACATAATTTATTAAGCGTTTTTTATTTATTTAATGTATTGTATTGGAATTTTTTTGGGCAAAGACCAACAGAAAGAAGTGTGTAACTGATGTGGAACAAAAACAAAGATTTTTTCTGGTGGGATTACAAATAATAATCTCAAATCTGTTACGTACTTTTAGCCAGACCCTATTACTCTGATATAAAGAGTAAATCGAGTCCAACCTATTTTATACACGCTTCCCACAGTAAAATTCAAGCACTTTTCAAGCATTTTCAAGGCAAGTTACCAAACTTTTCCAGCATTATACTTTAGAGATAAAAACAATACAAAAAAACTAAAAAAGAGAGAGATTTTTTTTGTTTTTATTAAGTCCTTGAGCAATTAGGAATATATATATTTTTGTGACATTGAAACAATCCAAGCATGTTGAAGTAAATGACCTTCCTGCACAAATTAAATGCTAAAATACCATTTACAAAGAAAGTTTAAAAACTTTTCTCACAACGTTTTCTCGCATTTGGCCAATATAAATAATTTTGGTCATTCTAATTATTCTAGAATAAGAAAAGTTTAGTCTAACTTATCTTCAGATGGAGAGAAAAAATATATTTCTTTTAATTATGTGTATGAAAATATCTGATTTGTACTGTGAATAATATTTCTAAACTCTAGGGTTTTGATCAAGCGTTAAATTCCATTTTTTTATGACAAAACTGCAGAATTTGAATATCAAGCACTTTCAAGGACTTTTTAAAGAAATCAAATACTTTCCAAACCTTGAAAACACCTCTTTCAAATTCAAGGATTTCAAGCACCTGTAAGGACCCAAAAAGAAGTCAAACATATTTACTTTCATATGTGGAGCATTAAAGCTTTAGATATAACGCAGCATCATGCCGATTCCAGGAGAGACATAACAGCTGGTCAGCGTTTACGGGAAAATTAATGGAAACCTCAAAGACAACCACAGCTACAAGGGATAAATGTGAAACGAATGGCCAAGCTCAAGTCCAAGACAAGTCATTTTACTGCACATTTCTTGCTATATATGATAAAAACATAATTGATTAACCAATTTCCTATTTAGAATCTGTGGCAAGACTTAAAAATTGATTTTGTGAGGAAGAATCTTTGAGAATTTCAGTTTCTAACTGAAAACTGATTTAAAAAAATCTCAAAATAGTAAATGAAATTTACTATTTCATTTACTATTAACTATACTTGAACGTATTGACTCTTTCTACTCCTCACGTTCTAATTTTCATTGGAAGAAATGATAAAAATTGTATTTCCTCAAAATTGCACCTTTTGTGTTGCCGTAAAATCCCAATAAATGATGAGGCATTTATTGGGATTGCCTCATCATTCCCAATGATGATTCCCAAGGGATATAATAACTTTTACGCCATTCTGTAACATGCGCAAGGCATTTTAAGAGGCCCCCACCTGCAGATCTTTGGAGTTATTTTAACCACTTGTCAATCAGAACAATTATGTCTTCTCTGGGAAACAAAAAAAACTGACGCAGATTTGAATGCCAACGGTTAATTTATTCTCACAAGTTGAAGCTGAAACTTTCCTTCAGTCAAGATTGATAAACAGAAAAGTTCATTTGTGCAGCTCACGCATCAAAATGGCAGAGATTTTCCTCCATGCACGCAGCACGACGGTGTGAATCAATAATGCATTATTTATTTGCTTTGCCTCTAATTCAGCCAGGATGAAACATCAATAAAGACTCACTGATTGCAGTAAGTGTCGCATCAATTTGCCCTGATTTGTCCTTTACTTAACAAATGTCAAACAGAGATAAATGTCTATTCTTCCACATCTTTCTTTGACGATACAGTTGTGGCCAAAGGTTTTTGGCAGTGAAGTGTTTTTATTTCACGGACAGTTCCATTAATCTCAAATTATTCTGCAGAATGTCCAGATGTAGATTAATTACTTCTAAATCATTCAGCTGCAGGATCTTTAATGGTTTCTATAAAATGCCAGGACAGTCCTGCAAGAGAAGGTTGCTGCCACCAGTGCAGAGCTTGGTAAATACTGGCAGCATCTTAATGCTCAGTGGTATGAATACTTTTGGGCATGAGTGAAAACACAAATATGAATCCTCCAATTGTTTTGAGACATTGAGAAAATCAAATGTGACTAAAAAAAAAAAAAGTGTCTGCACATTATCTAACATAAGGCCTCAAAATGTTTTACCTTAATTTTGTAATTTAATTTTCCAGAGACTTTTCTGTCAGGTAAAAGTCCTCATTGCATTCTGTGACTCAAGGAAGCTGCAGCTACCGCTAACTAGCTGCTAATATAGGAATATACAGTAGGACCTTCCTAGCTAAATAGCTAGGAAGGGTAGCTAGTTTATCAGTAGTTTGAAGTAGAAACCGAATCCTAGAAATTAATGTACAGATTGTATGAATGAGCACAGAGGTGATTCAAAATAAAAAGTAATTACACTTTGTTCTGATCATTCTGTGACGCATTATGAAACCTACACTGAAATAGTAAAAACATTATGAAAGTGTAAAAATTAAAATTCACACACTTACCTTTCTCTGAGTTCTTTTCACTTCAAAGTGTAGCTGAGCTGTAGAGATTCAAAGATGGCCAGGTATTCAGTTTTTCTGTGAGAGCAGATAAAAAATATGTTGTAGATTAATAGGAAGAAATGCAACAAATACTAATGAGGCCCCATCAATAGACTCACTTTATAGAATCTGCACGTTTTGGCATATTGGATCAAAACATCTCTGTTGGAAAATGTTAGAACTCATTACCTTAAGCTATTAATATTTATTTTTAGCTAATCCAGGCACTCTATGAACAATAACAAACTTACATTCAAATGTAGAATATGGACAGTATAACGTTTTCACATTTCCAAAGATTCCAAACACTGAAGGTGTACAAGAATAACTTTCACCACCATTTTTTTTTTTGCTCGTGTCTTCTGTATGCTGACTTTTGTCATTAGCTGACCAACTTTTATGAAGGGCACCAGTCAGTTATAGCATTATGTGAGCTGCTTTTAATTGAATTGCCTCGTCCTATGAGTCCTTTGTGGGCGCCGCGTTCTCTGGAGGGAAACTCGAAAAGTGAATTATAAATCTGCATGTAGAGGAGGGAAGGTCCTGTGGCAATATCACTTTTCACTTCAAGTCTTTGAGGTAATGAGCTTAGGTTTAAGAGCAAAGCGCCAGACAGGACTGAAGTGACAGTATTGGAAGCAGCTGAACTCTTGGGATACAACTTCTTAAATCCTCATCACTTTAATGTCGGAACTTAACTCGCGCCCAATGCCGTGGTTATCACTCTGCAAGCATGGAAGCAGAGGGAGACATTTAAATGGAACACAGGCAATTTAACACACTTCTCTTCGTTTAACTAAGCGAAGTTTTTAAATAAGTGATGACACTGCCTCTGTGCTACGTGCCTCTGGAAGACTGGAATTTATTCTGCCTCAAAAGTTAGATATTTCTCATTTGTCATAAAGGCAAACTTTTTGTATTTTTAAATTTTATTTTGAATTGATTTTTTCATTTGGAAAGAAAGGCAGTTCATCAGGTATGAAATTTGCTCAAATGTGAAGTAAAATTATACTTATTTCAGGTTTACCTCACCTGGATTAAAAATAACAGCACTTGTATAAATATTTCTCAAATTTGATGGCTGGTGCTAGATAGATAGATTGATAGATTTAGCACGTGCTAAATGTGTCAAATACACCATTAAATCTGCCCGTAAGATTTGAAGATTTTTTTTATTTTCCCTCTTTTTCCCTGAAGGTAAAGATCTGAACAGTTTGTATCCAGGATGTGTGGGTTTTGCAGAGATATAAGCAGCCTGTTTCCTGAACCTAGACCTGTAAATTGTTCAGTTTGGCTGTTTGGATTTAGGATTTGGATTTAGTGCCATCTTTAAACTAGGAGTTTTTAAGGACTTCCTCTAGCATAATAGCCAGATTTGGGGCATGCATGTCTAATAGTTGTCCTGTTGACAGAATCTTTGTTTCTTGGTTATTCACTTGTTGGTTATAGAGGGTCAACACTTGTGCCATTCTTTCTCTATTTTCAGTAAATGGACTGAACAGAGCTATGTGAGATGTTCAAACCGTCTCATTGATTTGTCTGGTTGTTCATTTATGGTGTCTAACAAACCTCTGAAGCCTTCACAACAGCTGCATTTACTCTGTCATATGAAACACACATGAACTCGTAATTAATTACCTGACTTCTGAAGGCTGTTGCTGTTGATTTTTATTTGTATGGGCTGCAATAACTAAAACATCTTACCAAGTCGCTCTAGTTTCTAATGCAAATATTATGGTATACTTTAATAAAAGAAAACTAACCTACAAGTAATTTTTCAGCAAGATATAAGATCTTGTTTTAAGTCAATACTTCCTTAATATTGAATTTTTAAAAAGTGTGAGTTCAACTGGCAGATTATTTTCCTTATGGGAACATTTGTTGTAGTAAAATAAATCTGCTAGTACTTTTTAAAAAGCGATGAAACCAGCCGACTAAACGTGCCGGAAGTGAGTTTGGGTTGCTAGGTAACGGGCTGGGCTTTGCTCATTTGCTGATTTCTGATATTACATTCAGGAAGTTTTTGAAATGGCAAAAAAAACTTTACTTAGTGCCAAAAAAAACCCACCTATGCGTTTTGTTTTTAAGCACATGAACTGTTTTTAGAATCAGTTGAGACACAAATAGAAATACAAAAATTTAAAAAATGTGAATTTTCCCCTTTAATGTTTGTGGTAACATGAAAACCTCAGTGCGTTTCTTTACTTCTTACATCTTTTCCTTCGACTTCAAAACTGGCAAACTGAGTTTTTCCTTATTACTTAAGCCTTTCCTGCTGAATACAGTACATGCAGATTAGTTATGATTAGTTATTTTCTCCATTCGCTGAAAGAAGAAAAAAAGTCAGATATTTCAGTGATTGACCAGCCGTTTTCCAGTGTATTGATTGGTGCATGCCTAATTTTTCCCTAATTACCGTTACTTCAGGGTAAAAACATACGGTTGCAAAAATAAAAACATATTCCAGTTACCACAGACTGTTTACAGCTCATGTGTTGAATGTTCTCCCAGTAGAGAATAAATGACACACGCAGAAAATATTTTACCTTATGCAGCAGCAATTTTGTGTAACATCAGAGAAGATCACAAACATGGCATGCAAAAAAAACCCAACTCCTAGGAAGCAACCTATGTTAATGAAGCAACTTCGGAGTTTATTCAACAGAGACCACTAATGAGACACGGAGTAGCGGAGGAGGGGATTGTTATGCATCTGAAATGCAAATTAAATTTAGAAGTTAAATTACAGTTTGGCCGCATGACAATACCAAGATAGTACAGAGAAGAGCCAGCTAATAAAAACGGTGTCACTAGAGAAGGGATAAATGAAAGAAAAACAATAGAATGAACAATGTCCCATTTTTTTAACCGTCACGGTCTGCTGGGGATTTCTGAATGACTGAAAAGCCCCAATGTTTAAACCAGTAAAAGATGTGCTCCTTTCAGAGGAAATATTCCTATGAATTCCTGAATTTCCCAAATATGGGACGAAGAAAAGATATTTCTATTTCAATTCTGGAAAAATTGTGTGCTTCTCTTTCACACTGCACAGTTTTAAAAGAACCAAAGCCTTTGAAAAATGTGTCCCCCTCTTCGCCTGTGGTGGCGCTGCACTAAGAACCACTGAAGAAAACGACCCTAGAAACTCAGAAGAAGACACTGAACTCAACTTCCTTCTTTACGAAATGTACACAAAACTGGAGTAGTGTCAAACTTTAGCAGTTGACCAAGAGCCATTTCTACTGCTAACACTAGACTAGTGTGTTTGTTTTGGTTGTAATTACCCAGAATTCCCTGCGCTACAGTCCACTTCCTGCTTCTGGAGCGTTTTCCGGTCCACTTGGCGTTCACATAGGCATTTAAACCACATTTGCAGGTAGACCACGGTTCACTTTTTTGGCCGAAACAAGCCATGACATATTTGTTTAATCTTGTTTTATTGTGTTTATTTTTTTCAACCAATCACAGTCCAAATAAAGCAGCATCACACCCAGCCAGGTGGTCAATCATAGCTGCTCACTAAGACAGGAATTTCTTCCCATCGACTCCAAATCGAGTTTAAAAGCTACAGATTGAAAACATAAAGTCATTACCCACAGTTACTTGGCTAACAGCAGCCAGTAGAAAGAGCTCATTGTGAAGTAGAAAAATAAAACTGGATGTAGCTTCTATAAATAAAAATAAAAATAAATTAAAACATAAAGTTAATGTCAGCGATAGCTGAAGATAATCCATAAACGAGAAAGTAGCAAAGTAAAAAATAAAAAACCTGAATAAAACTAGATAATTTAATTGCCTTCCTGTCATAAACTGTGAGCTTGTGTCACTGCTCACAATTTAAAACTCCACACTTTAGGTATAAAACTGTCTGCTGCTGAAAACAAAATAAATCCGGTTTATATTTAAGTGAAAAAAGCTGGTTTGCATTTAGGATTTGGAAGAGGAGCTAAGAGAGTGACATGGTTCAACAATTTTGTTTGTGATGCTTTAATCACTTTGCATCAGCAAAGATGAGATGAAGTATTGATTCTTATGAGAAACTAAAATGGATTATTGTAGATGCAAAGAATGGTGCTTTAAAGTACTCACACTAAGAAAGCTGAAATTAATGGGGATAGAAAAGCAATAAATGTTCCCTGTAAACAAATACAAAGTTAAAGGGGACCTATTATGCAAAATTTATATTTTGCATGTTTTTGTGCGTCCATCTGGGTCTCAACTGCTTCTAAAAACAACCCAAACCCTTAAAATAAAACACCTGGTGTTTTTTTGGAAAAGAAGTTAAAGTCACAAATCAGCAGGCGCTGCACATCACCTAGCAATCCCAGCAAAAGTCCATGTTACCTAGCAACCCAAGCTAAGCTCCAGCACATTTGGTTAGCTGGTTTTATTGATGTATGTGCTGTACAATGGCTGCTGGAAAAGACAAGTGTTTTGTCGTTGACTTATCACAGGTAGGCAATATGGACTTCAAGATTTATCATGATGTTTTTCAGTAGCATTGTGATAACAATAAAAGTGAATAAGAATTATTTACTTGGTTTTTGGGTAACTGTATAACCATGACTGAGTGTCACACCAATTATAGCCCCACAAACACAAATAATGTTCTTAAAAATCATTCCAATTTCTAAGATTATCCCACTTGTTTAGGACATCAATATCATAAAGAAGAGAGATTTGTACCACTAAACCGCACACAGTAACTATAGTTTCAGATTTTGTGGTATTTATTGAACCGTGGAGAAAATACCATCAAAAAACTACTTGCAGCATTCTTGTTGACTGTGCACTAGGCTCCACTTCTGCTTTTCAAAGATGTACAGTTGTAAAATTGCGCATTTGTCTGTAGCCATTTTCACATTTGAGTTTAAACAATGATTTGGGGGGCGTGGCCAGCAGCAGCTTTTTTGGATTTAAAGTGACAAGAGGCCCTAAAACGGCTCATTCTGAATGAAGCTCAGAATTACAACGGCATATTAGGGCAAATTATAGAGCAAAAAAAAAAAAAAAGAGTAAATTTCCACAAAAAACTCAGAAATCTTAAAATTAATCTCATAAATATTAAAGAAAAAATCTTCCTCAAATTTCTGAGTTTGGAAAGTTGAAAATTTGCAATTTTAAAAGCTCAGAAATTTCCAAGTTTTTAAATTTTAAATTAAATTTAAATTTACCAGAGAGAGAGAAAAAATCCACAATGGTCTTAATTTGCCGTTATACAAATAGACAGAACTGAGCAGATTAAAATCCTGTCATCTAAGAAGGTTTTTGTGCAAAAAATGTAATAAATATGTTTTGTAACCTGTTCAAGGAAGCATAATAGGTCACCTTTAAGACCTTCCTTTCTCTTCTCCATTTCTATTTATTTATCACAACACCTAAAGACAGAGCTTCGATTAAAGGCTGCGGTTGTGTACAAAACCCAAAGTCAGCACACTCATAAGGCAAACCGCCTCTAAATTAGGTGAAGAGGTTTAATGGATGGCTCTGGCACCCAGATAAGGAATGACAGCTTTCGCTGGTTATAGATATGAGCCCCCAAGTGCAGCTCTGTCAACCAGAACATCATTTACCAGCTTGAGGGATGTCGGCATTGATTTCAGCTCACCATTGATAATGCATTCCAACAACACCAGCCCGCTTCCTCCTCTTGTCAATGGGGAACTTGATGGGAGGTTATGGTGACGGATGCTGCTGTCTTGTCAAATTAGCACATGGATGTGATGTTCATGCTTTTCTGCAGACACTGCCTTCAACAGGTTTTAACGTCATATGACATTCTTAACAGTAAAGGAACAGATAGGTATGAAGTTGGTCTGAGTCCATCATTGGATAATTAGGCTACAGAAAGTTGGATTTGCTCATTTTGATCATTTTAAAACCATTTTTGCCGTTGAGTTTACCAAATTTCATGACTATTTCACAAGATGAGATGTTTCTTTGTGTATACAAATTCGTGCAGCAGGTTTTCACAGGAGCTTAGAAAAGTAGCAGATTAATACAATCTGCTACTTTGTTTAACTGTATTTGCAGTCATCAGTTCTTAGCTTTTAATTTGAGATAAATTGACTGAATTACCAAAAAATAAGATGCAGAGCATTTAAAATTAGCTGATAATGATAGTTAATTTCCAATGGTCAATGATACTGTCTTACTCCAAAAGCAGAAAGTGGATTACAGCACAGGGCATTCTGGGTAAATACAACAAAAATAAATGCAAGTGTTTAGCGCTAGAAAGAGAAATGACTCGTGGTCTTTAACCAACAAGAGAAATCCTACAACCGGTAAAATCTGACGCAAATCCATTTGTTTGACATTTTGTAAAGAATGAAGGGTCTTCTTGTGAGATTTTTGTGTCGTTTCCTTCAATAGTTCTTGGTGCGCTGCCCCCACAGGCGAGGAGGAGAACAGGTTTTTCAAAAAGTTTGTTTGACAGTGCAGCATGAAAGAGAACCACAGCATCTGAAAATGTAACAAATTTAGCAATTTTGTTCCCAATCAAACTGAATCTACCGTATTACCAGTTGTGAAAATACCCTTAAATGTGAGTTTGAAAACCTTCATAAGCCCTGTATTTACAAGAAATAATAAATAAAAAAATGTCTTATTTTAGAGCAGAACTCGGCAAACAAAGCTGATTCTTATTCTTGTGTTCATGAACTGTAATCTTGTGTTCAGTGAGGGTAAAGTCATTACCAAATCTCATTTGGTTCTGGGCTAAACGCTGGTAACTGTGGCATCTAAGAGTTATCCACTGCGAGCTTCATAAAACCCTCATTGTTCCTGGGTTTAATCATCCTAGTTGACTTGTAGATGAGATAACAAGGAGTTCTCCCTCCCCCCCAGCCGAAATGAGCGTAAACACGGCGCAGCTCTCCTGAAGCGCGAGTCCCCCAACCCTGCTGAGACAGAAACTCTGCAGCGGCGGATGCGTCACAGCCTGTGACACCTCACATCTCTTTCCCGTTTGCGAAAGGAGAAGAAACAGCTACCTGCCATTTTAATTGCATTTCTCGCTTTTGACTAATCACAGAGGACGTCTGGGCCCGCTGGGCAGCCAGCCAACTGGAGCAGAAGGATACTGTATGTCATTTTTACTCCCCGGCACAGAAAAAACAACATGGCTACAACAAAGAGAGACGGCCCTCCCCAGCGAAATGTGTTAATTTTACCTGGTGGGGTTTGTTTTGATTTGATTTTCAGACGTGTCCTTCGGTACACATTTAGGAACTATGAGAGGAACACATAAAAACATACAAACATAGTTGATAGGTTACTCACTATTTTACCTTGCAGTTGACAGTTATATTATTTTTGTTTACTCCAGAATAGCGACCCGTTGCATGTTATTGTTTACATCCGGAAATTTTGCGAATGCACACAACATTGGAGGGCAAAAAGACGATTCTTTCACTTGCCATCCATAGCCGATCTGCCGCGCTACAGCGATTTTGTTAAATGAAACAAAATAGTTTTAGCGCAGAGATGTAGGTAGCTCGAGATGGTGGTATTATTAATTTAGTACAGTGTGCTACAACAAATGGAAGATTAACACAGAAAAACATTGAATAATTACTCAAAACCACTCGTATTGAACTTTGTTCTTGTTCTCTGTCCTCTACGCTACAAACAGATTCGTTTCCATAGCAACTGACTGTCAATAACGACACGAATGTATCACGATTAACCACCAAAAAACACACATTTCTCACACATAGAACAGAATATTCAGTTTGTCACAGTTTTACGTTTTCAAGTTTGATGTTTATTTTGCGATTATTAATCGCTGTGGTAGATTAGCTAATTTAATCTACCGCAGCTCTACTGATGATGCATCAGACTTACTGTGTGGGTTGTCTTGTTTTTTACCTGAACCAAAACACACAGAATTCCACAGCACATCTAAATAAATGTTAAGATTGTCAAAGTCAAGCTAGCATAACTTACCAACTTTCCTCTCCCTTGCTATTTTTCTTTAATTAAAACTTTTCTACCGACCTTATCTAATTCAGTGTTGATCATTAGTAACAAAGCTCTGCGTCCCTTTTCTTTTTACATGTCACACATATATTTTTAGACTTAGTGCATTATGTTCACAACTGGACAGTTATACCCAGTATTAGTCATTGTCGACTGATCTATGTTAGATTTGATTTAAGTGCTTTGGATTCTGAGCAAGAAATTATCGAATTCTTTCCAGATTCCCTCAGAAAACAGTAAAATAGTGCTTCAATTTTTGCAATTAAATATATTTTTCATAGGGATGTCCTCATTTAACATTAACCGAATATTCAGGCTGCCCCCTTGATCATGCCACCCTGAGCAGTGTGCCAGGTGGTCCATGTCTGTACCCTCTGCTGTAGAGATACCATAATTTTAGATTTGTTTTGGGTTTTTTTTTATCTTTCTGTATTATCTCTATACGCTCGTAAATCTGTGATTTTACTGGGCAGAAAATATGCATTTGATGTGTAAAGTGGACCATTATCTAACGTTATAGTATAAAATACACACTACTGTGAAAATCAGCCAATTAAAACCGTTTTTGATGGTGCTTACAGTTGGGGTCAGAAGTTTGCATAGACTCTACAGGCATGAATATTATTATTTTAGTGGATTTAATGATTTATTTACTATGAGTGCACTGATTATACAACGTGCAACTTGAACCATATTTCAAAAAAACAAAAATTGGGTGCATTAGTTTAGGCTTGCTGTTGATTTTCTCTCCTTCAAAAGAATCGTTTGCTTGAGATGGGCACCAGCACTCCTCCCAACCCCACCTGGGACAAGGATGTACATGGGCACACATAGCCCTCGCTAATGAGTAGTTATTTTAGCTACATATAGTCAGCTTTATTTTAGCTAATACCTTAGCAAATTAAACAAAAAATATGATTTTTGTAGCCATCAACAAGACTCTGATATGATGCTGGCTGGATGTTATACAGTAACAGTAGAGGTCACCTGCTTTATTCACCCTCAAAACTCTTTTGATGTGTGTCCAGTGGGTTTGTCTGCAGACGAAGTAGTTTCCAAAATACAGGAGCCACACCTGATCATTCAAAATTAACCAGTCATTCGACTATTTTCTTTAAAAAAATATATTTCTAGCTTACTTCTCTGGCATCAGACTAGTGATTTTTAATCAAAAACCGGTTCTTAATTGTTCCATTACTTGGAATTATAAAGCTGCATGCTCGACGATTCCAATAATCAGTTCCCGTAATATGTGACGTAGTTGCCTGATGACATATTTTGCTGTAGAAAATATCCAAGATGGCGTCGCGGCAGAAGTGCTCCAAAATATGGTATATTTTACACAAAAAAGATGATACTAAAGCCAGTTGCAACATGATCAGAAATTTAATCACAATAAAAGGAGACAACATCTCCAACAACCTCAAACAGTTAGCCATACAGCCTGAAACCGATTTATATGAATGTAAAATATTTGATACGATGCTTAGCAACGGCGGAAACTACAGCACTGCTCTCCTGCTATGAATGTTCCAGGTAACGTCAAACTCCTCCGCGTCGTGGTTATTGCAATAAATAATAATAATAATTAATCATCTCCATCTCACTTTAACATTTACAGTCATATTCTATAAATTAGAATATATTTACAGACAAAGCTCATTTATAAAGTACCTGCACAAAGGCTGCTGATGTGTAGAAATTTTGATTTCATATTAAAATGTTAATTTGACAAAAGGATTACTGTTGTTTAAGCAAGTTTTTATTTAGTTTTAATTGAGTAGAACATGGTGCATATCTTGAATTAATTTATTTCTTAACTCTACATCAGACTTTCTTTTATTTCATTTTACAAATTCTGAATTCTGACCTTTTTTTCCCTAAGTTATGACTTTACAAAAGTCAGATTTTTACAATTTTATTTTCTATTTTAATTTACAGTGGCCCTGTTTCTGTTTCTTCTGCAAACAGAAAAACAATTATCCAACTGAGCAGTACAGTAGGATACTGGTTCAGGCTCAGGCTGAGGTCGACAGTTCGGGCTTGAAAACTTACCCCCAACTTGATGAACCAAACTTGCATGGACGCAAGATGACAGTAAACATTTCTTCACACATGCAGTGAACCTCCTGCAGCTCCAGCTTGTTGACTGTGAGAGACACGGAGTCTGACACGCGACCCGTCTCTTGGCCGGTCAGCTGAATCTGGCTGAGTTTGTCTGCTGGCTAATCAATAGGTGCAAATCATCTTACAGATGTTGGGTTCAAATCTGCGTGAAGGGGTGAGGTATTCACACAGCCAGTAGCTAATCACATTTTGTCACTTTACAACAACAAAATGTAAGGTGTTGATTAAGAATGTATAAAAATGTTTTTACATATTTCTGAAAACTGCCACCATGTTGTGAAAGTATAAAATGAGACAATCTGTGAAGGAAATCCTCCTTGTGGTCTTTATGCCATTTGCAGAAATGCACAACTCCCAGTCAAAAACAACCAAGCAGAGACAGGAAGAGGGTCTCAGCGCTGTCAATTATGCTTTTGTGCGGGCTGCTAAATGAGCTAATAGTGGAGAAACAGCTTACCGTTCATCTGCCGTCACCAATGGCCTTGCTAGCTAGCTTTAGCGTTCATAACAGGCTATGACAGCAAGAGGAAGGGTGTGACCAGCGCGTACACAAGCATGATTGACAGGAAAGAAGAGCACAATGCCTACATGCACACACTGCATTTGGATTTTTATTCATAAACAAATTGCGTTTTTCTTACTTACTGTGCTGGTTTATCACATAAACTCCAGATATTTTTGAGGAACTATATTTTGAGTCTGTTGTTGTTTCACCAGCTTTTCTGGCTGTAAAACTGCATTGTATGGTAGTTGTCAATATTTGCTTTATTGCATCATTTCTCACAAGATAACCTTTAACTTCACTCTTTTTCTTCTGTGAAAAATGGAGGGAAGAGTTTCTCAACAATCAACAAAACAGTTCAGATTAGTGAAGTCATTTCCATCATTTTGAATTAGCTCAGGGATTGAGGCTTTTCTTTTTAAAGGGGGATTATTCCTCAAGTTATAGCACTGTAAAAAACAGGCTATAACTGACCATCTGAATCAATATTTTCTGACATCTGTGTCCATCGAGTACTTCATGCTGCTGTGTATCTTAATGGAGTTTGTTTGCCTCACAGCACTTTTCATTTCCCAGCTGTGATTGTCTCACGCCGTCGTAGCCGTCAGCCTGCGATCTGCCGAAAGCTCTGATTCGAGGCAGATGTCTTCCAAAGGCACGTCGCGGAGCTCCGCAGCAAGGAAGGGCTTTTTCACCCCCGCAACATCATAAATGCTGGCTTTGCAGGGCCATCAGAGGTGGAGTAATCTCTGCAACTCAAAAAAATATATATAAATGTCCCAAATTTTTGCGGTCCAGCATTGTTGTGGAGGGAATGTTGCGCTGTACGGTGTGATTGCTTCCCCCCCGTAGCCTGGAGCAGGGGCTATCTGCAGCTGTTGGTGAGAAAATAACAGATACTGCAAAAAAAAAATTGTCCTGGGAAATCCAGACGGCAGCTTACAGTGAATTAACTGGAAGTATGAACCGTGTAAGTGAGCTGTGTCTACTGTGTGTAAAACAGCTGGTATTACTGTGGTTTTGGTAATTAATCTTCTTGGAATTTTCTTGCCAGTTAATTTTAGGTCCCTAATTATTCCGACATCCCAAGGTCAGGCTAACAAACCTGCAAGTGACTCACCACCAGGCCACTCCCTCCTCAACACTCGGCTTAAATTTCCTAATTATGTTTACTATTAGTATTCTATTGCCAGGCTTTAATCATGCAGTGTGTGTTTATTGAGCATGCAGCCTGCTCTGGCCTTCAGTTCATGTTTTAAGAAGCACGCTCATTAAACGCAGCGACTAGAGGGGTAATACTAGGTGGACTGAAAATACTTGTTGCTTCAGTAGATTTCAAATGAGTGCACTCATGTTAAAATACCATTTCTGTGTTCAAATCGAACATTTTCCACTTTTAATCTCGTACAATTCAGCTAAAAAACACACATCTGTTAAACGTGTCTTATTTTGCTTTGTTGTACAGGTTGCTATAGGTTTATGGGTAATATAAATCATGTTAATCGCACTTTTTGCACAAAAACAATCTTTGAAAATAAGATTTTAGGCTAGTCATTTCTGCCTATGAGCCATTTTTGGTTCCCTTTCAATCCAAATAAGCTGCTGTTGGCCACGCACACCCCAAATCAACGTTTACACTCGCACGTGAAAATGGCTATTAACAGATGCGCAATTATACAACCGTACGTCTTTGAAAAGCAGAAATAGTGCCTCCCGCACAACCAACAAGAATGCACCAAGTGGTTTCTGTTTTGTCAGTCAACAACAAAACACTTGTCTTTTCCAGCAGCCATTGTACGGTGCATACAGTGGTAAAACCAGCAGAGCACACGAGCAGGAACTCAGCCTGGGTTGCTTGGTAACGGGCGGCACTCCACTGGGGTTGCTGGGTAACAGTCAGTGCCTGCTGACTTGTGACGTTACATTAGGCAAATTTTTGAAACTGCTTAATTTCCAGACACCAGAAAATATGGACTTATTACCAAAATATATTTTTTAAGTAATTGGACTGTTTTCATAAGCAGTCAAAACCCAAACGGAAGTACAAAAATGTGTAAAATGTGAATTTTTCACAAATAATTCCCCTTTAAATTAATGCTAACTTGGATTATGTAGACACACTGATTCAAGTCAGATTCTAAAAGGCTGAAACAAACTGGGGGGGGCTTCGGAGAGGCCTAGTCAAAGTTTGGACATCAGTCAGGTAAAAATATTGTGAAATTACCTAAAATAGGACAGTCATGATGCATAATCCTCCAAAGTGGCTGGTTTGATTCTGCAGAGAACTGGCAATGAGGCGATTCCTCAATAGCTACGTTTCCATTACAAATATGTGCAAAACTTTCAATATTCAATACAATGCTGTAAAAACACAATTTTGCAATTGCAATGTTCCCAAATACAATAAAATCACACGAATAACCTTGTTCATCTAATGAGTCATTAGAAAACATGCCGCACCATCAGTTTTCTACCAATTCCTGACGACTTCTTTGTGGTTTCCGCCAGTAGTAACATCGGGTTGTTGATGACATGCAAAATAAAAACTGTTTCCATTGCAGTTTTGTGAAATACATTAGGTAACTTCACAGTGAATCAACCATTGGGAGTTGTTTGAAACATTTTGACACCAAAAAACTATAGCTTACCACCAAAAACCATTTCAATTGGGGTTTTTAAGCACTTAGACTGCTTTTAGGAGTTGAGACCCAAATGGAAGTACAGAAACCTCCAACATATTTATTTTGCATAACAAATCCCCTTTAAAGATGTTCAAACACCCTGGAAAATGTCCAGCCAAATCTTTCCAGTTAGGAGTCACAAGAGACCTATTTTCTAATAATGTACTTTGCATCCTGGACCAAGGTTCCTTCCAAAGAAAGATTGATTTTTCAACCAACTCAATAACCTCTATATTCTATCACACACAGATGAGGGGTAATTGTTCTGAGAATGAAGGTGTTCTTGTTTGCTCCGATGGCGTCCGTTTCAAACGCAGGCGGCCGGGCAGCTGGAGGAACAGCAGGTCTTCATATGAGGAGAAAGTAGATGCTCTTTGGTTGACTGACCCTGAAGTTTGAGCCAAATTATTTACAATAAAAGCTCCACATCAAACCTGTTTAACATTCAGGATGGGAGATATATGCAGCAGTCACGCTGAATGCCAAATGGTACGGCGGGTAAAGACTATAATGCGAGCTAAGAGTTGTGACATATATGAAGCGTAATAGAAGGGAGCAGATGTAGTGCTTTCATTGGCCGTTAAAATGCCACAATGAAACGTCTTGACTTTTGTTGTCAACATGAACCAAATGTTGTTTTTATCAGATCATCTGGTAACTTCTTTTCTCTCTCAACCTTCAAAATGTTTCCTTATCGGCCATACGTCCCAGCACACAATTATGCACATAAGTTAAACATGTCAAAGTAAAAAGTACATAAAAATCATGTAGCTTTATTCACTTCAATGATTTATTCACATTCATATCTCACTGATGCGCGCCAGACAGGAAACTGGCCACATGAGGAGAAGGAGAGGAGAAATGAGATTGATTACGTTCTTCTGAGCTAAAAGAGCCGTGTGGCCCACAGGAGAGTCTCCCGATAACACAGTGACATATTTAGGGATTTAAGCTGGTGGTCCGTGCTTCTGAGACTCGTATCGGACAGAAAGAATTACAATCCAACAATGTTTTATGAAGAAAACCATAAAATTTTGTTGTCTGAATAACAGCAATTTCTTAACTTATATTGTTTATTCATGAATCGGGAAATAAAGTGCCACCGAGATGCTTGCTGTTCTCAGAGACTCCATATCTTGATGATCAATAAACGTTTCTGTATTGAGATCTTGTTTATTTTTTTGCTTTTTTTATCATACAGAAATGTTTCAGATCATAAAACACATTTAAATACCAGACCAAGATAACCTGAGTAAAATGCAACAACTGGCATTGAGTCTTTTATAACACTGTGGAGAAATCTTGGCAGAATCTTGTTTTGCAGAAATGTCATCTCACAGTATCTAAGTTTGATTTCTGAACCTGGTATCTTAGTTTTATTGTTTTGAAACCAGTCCTGGGTAGACGAGAACCCCTTCTGTATTGTCAAGTCTCACACTAGGGAGTTCATGTATGGATTGTGGACTGTGCTAAATTCAAATTTGCAAAAATTTTTTTCTTCCATTTGGGTCTCAGCTGCTTCTTAAAACAGCCCAAGTACTTTTCTTTATTTTTTCTTAATTTTCTTTCTTTAATTTCTTCTGCATAATTCCTGAGATGCATAATAAAACTAACACAATGCAATACAAATGTAATACATGACAATCATTCCTGAACATATCTGCTCAGATTTTTTTAAACGAGTATTTGAAAATCCCAGAATGGTTTAATAACATTTAATGTTCAATCGCTTTGTTTTAAAACTATAAAATGTTTTACAGTTTTCACAGTACTTTGGCGCTGTCAGAGAACAATGATTTTTTTATGCATGTGGAGGATTTACTGTGATCACAGCACTGCTCTGAAGTACAGACCCTCACACCTACACATTCGCTGAGGTGTTAGTGGCTCTATAATTGGCATCATACATTAGGCTAGATAAAGGTTATAGTTCAGAATGAAACAAAACAGTATAGAAAATATATTTTCTTTTTTATTAGCAACTTAAAGATTAAAATGTAACACAACAAAAAGTATAGTTTCTTGTTTTTCTTCTTTCCAGCTCAGTATTAATCATATCCACCCACATTGTTTGCTATTATAATTTCCTTCTGTTATTGCAGTTTGTCATTTAAAACATCTTCATTCTGTCTACATCAAGCATAAAGTCATTCTTTCACTTCAGCAAATGTCCTTCTGCAAGCTCTTACCTTATATTCCATGATAATAATCATAGTCATAACCATCTCCGATTAATTTTCAGGTTCTTGATCACAACTGCAATGTAATGCAGGGTGCTGATAAGAAGGTCACGCTGCATTGGCTGAGCTTTATGATGTAACAGAAGATGTATGAAACTGCGTGTGCACACTGAAGGATGCGATTCACTTATTCTTCCAATATCTACGGCTTCACCTCCAACAATTGGGAAATGGGATTAACAACGGCATTGTTGCTTCAGGTGATACGTGTTGAAGAAAGAATGGCAGCCAATGCCAAAAGAAATGAAAGAATTTGTGAAAAGATTAAAAAAATCTTCGTCAAAGACACGAATTTTTAGGTCAAATAAGATTAGATGGATTTTAGTTTTGTCAGAGTTTGCTGTATGTACTGCAAAAACTTTGGGAAATTTTTTCCTTTCTGAAATTTTTCTATTACTTACAGTATTATTGTAGCTGGTCTAAAACAATCTCACTCTCAGCCAGGAGTTAGGAGTTGGAAATGCAAATATTGAAATCATTGTTCAAAAGCAGTTTTTCAGTTTTGCATGTTATTCATTTACAATGTGAAAACAGAGATTGAAGGATTTATTGCTCAGACTATAAGCGGTTTGCTCTAGATGACGATGTCAGGCCTGAGTTAAGTTGCCTTAAATTAAATTGTTGTCAAAGGTTTGTGCCGCTACCATTTTAAAGATATTGATAAATGTTTCCAGAGGTCAGCAAAGGTCAAGCAGCCAATCCACATTTGCAAAATCAAGAAAATGTGATGCTAAGCAACTGTGCTACAAATATTTTAGCAGTGCCAACATAGCATAATGAAAATAAATACTTTTTTGTTGCAGGAATAAGTTGATTTATGGTGACCTCTGGTCTAGCGCAGTTCAATGACACCATATTTTGTTTGATTTTGTAAATGTGAACTGGCTGTTTGACCTTTGATGACCTCTGGAAACAGTTATTAATATCTTCAAAAATGTAAGCAGCACAAATTGTTGTTGCATAAACAACAAATTGTTTTTGCACAAAACATAACAGAAATGTTTTCAGAACTCAATTTGTGGACAGTCAGAACAGTTACAGTAGAACGTTTTGTTTGTTCCCATATTGTTGTGAAAGTCTCCAGCAAAAAAAATAAAGTTGTTAAATTAGTTGCTTTTCTGAAGAAAAGTCACAGTGGGGTTTAAGGAGTTGCTAACTATGGCGACAAAGTTGGCATATTTGGCGACAGGCTATTTCCTAGACCTGACCACACCCCTGTTTAACTCACAGATATTATATATGTTGCCGCCATATTGGATTGGTCTCTCCTCACTCTAGGCTCACATAAGACCCAAACACATAGCAAGCAACTGTGTCCGCATTTTGTGCAGCCTATGGTTATAATAACTGGTGCAGTATTGAAAGTAAATCGTATGCTATGGTTGTTTGGCAGTCAGCAAAATGTTAACGTCAAGAACTGGTTCTCTCTCTCTCATTAGCTTTTGCTGTTTGTTTTCCTTCCATCTTGAAGGTTTCCCAGTAACATAGATTTAAAGAGCCGATGGGAAGTTGCAACAAGACGGAAGGACTTTGTTGCCATAGTTGTCTCTGTGGCTAACATTTTCAAGCTAGCGGACCTTGACAGGATGGGTTAGATTGTCAGGTTTAGAGATGGTGTGACCTCATCTGTCTTCAACTTCCCATCTCATCTCAACGATTAGGTGTTTTTGGAGGTTTTTTTCTGCTGCTTCACCCTCATCTTTTGACCGGAGCTACTATCTGCTTCAAGTTAAAAGTTGTTTCTTTATAAAAGTAGAAAAATTATTTATTTATAAATATGTCATCCCATATGTTTGTCTTTCTTAAGGAGCATAAAACAAAGTATTTCACCGTGAAAGCTTATATTTTTAATCTGTGACAGTGTCTTGTATTACAACTGCAACTCTGCCATTTGTAATAAACAAAACAGTGTGAAAATCCGATAAAAAATTTGGGAAGTTATGATTGTTTTAATTGGGCAAACAGCTTTCTCAATTCAACTGAGGCGAGAGAGGGATGATTCCAAGATGGCCGCCGTGCTAATACATCTGTTTCAATAGACTGCTCCTGTCTTCTAGGTGAATGTAATTTATTGCCAAAAATTTTTTTTCTGGTGTCTGGAAAAGGAGCCGTTTAAAAAACTTCCATAATGTAACATCACAAATCAACAGGCGCTGCCTGTTACCTAGCAACCCCCTCAAAGCCCACACTGTTACCTAGAGGAGCTCCAGCACATTTGGTTGGCTGATTTTACCGCTGTACAATGGCTGCTGGAAGAAACAAGTGTTTTGTTGTTGACTTACCATCCTGAAAACAATTCCTGCATTCTTGTTGGTTGTGCAGAAGGCTCTGCTATTGCTTTTCAAATATGTATGGTTTTATAATTGCATATCTATTTGCAGTCATTGTCACATACAAGTAGCAGCAAGTTATTTGGATTTAAAGTGACAAGAGGTCCTAAAAGAGGAACTAAAGGTAGGCAGAACTCAGCAGACTCAAATCTCACTCAAAGTAATTTTTGCAAAAAAAAAGAAAATGTAATGAACATGTTTTGTATAGACCATATACCTGTCCTAGTCTGTTCAAAGGAGCATAGAATGTCACTTTTAAAGTCATTACCACTTCCTCAACCTGCAGAACAACCTAACAGTTCTGTTGTTTTCTACATTTTAATAGTACAACAACTTACATAAATACTTACATAAATACAGTCACTTTATCCTGGGGTCTTAATGGATCTATTGCATCCAGTTCTCGAGAACTAAAGTCTTTCATCGGAAATATAAATAATTGCTGCTTTGTATAAGTTACAGCTGGATCAATAGTCTCTGGTTGCTGCAGCGGGAGGCCGGTTATGGATTCAGGCATTAGGCTAAGCAAAATGTAGCCATTAGCATTTACCACAAGTCATTCTGTGGAACATATGAAAGGGCCTGTTACACTTCATTAACATAAAATGGCCTCTCATCGCGCATCAATCCGCAGCCATTAACACCACTCCCCACAGTCCGAGCTCTCGCAGCAAAAGTGACCAATGGTGTGGACAAACACACGGCTGAGCTGCTGTGGCAGATGGTGCGGAGTGGAGATTAAAACACAATGAAAATAAGCGCAGGAGGAGGACCTGGCATGCAAACAAGACCTAGAGCTGAGGGCATCGTCTCACCGGGGATACTTTCTATACATCTGCGGAGAAGGCTCTGTTATACATTAGGTTATCATCTAGATTAGATTTGTTAATCTCTGTCTGCAGTCTTGTTCCATATCAGTTACATTTCCCTCACATCTGGCTGTGCACAAGCATCGGGGGCCTTGTGAGAGACATCACTGCACAGATGAAATTCAATAATGCAGTTATAGGGCTCACGCAGGATCTAATTTCATGCTAGACCACTCATCAAATCGTCATATAAGCTACTGTAATTTTGAAAGAGCCGTTATCATTTTTACATAGCTTCAGGAAACGTTTAGTGAGAGCTCCGTAAGACGCTGCAGTTCAATATGTTTTCTTACTGCAGTTACAAACAATAAAATGATTTTTAGTTAAAACGTCAGATTGTAAATCGTGGATTTTAACATTAGGTAAATAAGAACATGTTTGTGCTTTGTGTGCACTTTGATTGGTGAACTAGACTTAGGTTCTTTAATAACATCTTGTTGATGCAGAGTTGATGTAACAGCAGCAGAATGTCAGTAACACAACACCATCAGCAGCCGGCTGTCAGTGTGCACACTGGACCCGTCAAAACCAATAAGTCAAACTGCAGGAATGACGAAGACACATTGCAAACAGTGGACAGTTAAATATATATATAAACACAGGTACCGCTGTTGAAATATCAGAATTTTGTGACACAAAAACAATCATTTCAGCACTTTTTCTAAATTTACAGGTGACCTGTTATGCCAAATTTACATTTTGCACATTTTTGTACTTCCATTTGAGTCTCTACTGATTCTAAAAACAGCAAAAGCACCGGAATGTAATGTCACAAATCAACAGACACTGTTACCTAGCAACCCCAGCCGAGTTCCACCCGTTACCTAGGAACCCAACCAGAGTTCCAGCACGTTTGGTCAGCTGGTTTTACTGCTGTATGCACTGCACAATGGCTGCTGGAAAAGATGAGAGTTTTGTTGTTACTATTTAGAAACTACTTGATATTGGTTGTGCAGGAGGCTCTACTTCTGCTTTTCAAACATGTGCAGTTGAATAATTGCGCATCTGTTTGCAGCCATTTTCACAAGAGTATAAATGTTGAGTTAAGGGGCGTGGCCACCTGCTGCTTATTTGGATTTAAAGTGACAAGAGGCCGAAAAACAGCTCATTCTGAAAGCAGCTCAAAATAGAAAGAAATTAGCAGAATAAAATTTCATTGAATAAGAATGATTTTGTGAAAAAAATGTTTTGTATCCTACACCGGTTCACGGAAGCATCATAGGTCACTTCTAATATTGTATATTCTTTACAATTCCATTGAAATGCAAATCTTTTTAAAGGGAACAATGCAAAAACAATTGCATAATTGCAAATAAATAATATATTGCATCTTGTGCAATTAGCCGTTAGTCTGATTATATTCCAGCCACCTATATCCTTGCATACACCTGATATCAGGTTACTTGTTTGTAAAGTTAATCTCTAGTTTGATTTTCTAAAAACTTGACATTTCTCCAAAAAATCTCCAAATAGATGAAACTGAAACTAGTCAGGGAACCTGCCCAGAGCAACGCTGAAGCAGCTGAAGGAATTTCAGCTCATTATTAGATTTATCTTCTGTGTGTGGCAGGAATCTCCTGTATTCGCCACACGTCGAGAGTAAAGACAGAGTTGTGAAGGAGAAGAATTTTTCCTTTCTGAAAGACCATAAAGAATTTTTCTATTCTTTCATACAGAAGAAACATCTTGGTCTCCTGCCAGGATCTTCCAACACCTTCTGAATGGATACCAAACTGAGAAACAGCCTTGATCTCAGTCCCAAAAAATAAATTTGGCACAAAATTAATGTTGGACGTAAACAAAACAGCATATCTACAATAAAATAATAAACTTTACTTACTTACTTACCAATTGTAGGAACGTGGGAGTCACCTGGTCTAGGGTGAATCTCACAACACAACATTTAGCTTAAGCTAATGCTAAAGCACTAACTTCGATTCAAATCAAATCTACCCTTGAAGGACTACAGTTATAATTACATAATTTATCAGGTATTTATCATGTTTAAAAATTAATGTTACAAAATGTAGCTGTTACAAAATGGTGGAAATATCCACCATGTGAATCCAGCTTGCAATGCTGATGATGGTTAAACTGGAGAATTCCTCATAAACTAAAGTAACAGAATCACTTTCTTTAAAAACTAGAGTTTGAGAGTTTAGTTCAATCAAGGTTGTTCAGGATTATCTCCGCACACCATTTTGTCATGAATTATGTTCACCACTATTGTTTGCTCACACCAGTGAGTCATAATGAAGCGCTCCGAAGAAAGACAGTAAGCGTTTTTTTTTTTTTTTTGCTCCACTCTGGACAAGGATGTCAGCTTAATGTTTGACAGTATAAAAGTCTATAATCCAGACACGTGGAAACGGACAGAACGTCCGTTAGGCTGAGCAAGAAAAGTTAACCTCGATCCAAAAAACGTCCGAATTGTGAGTACTGCAAAAAAACAAACATTATTTCCAAGAGCTTACTCTTCTGCTCATGAATCTAAGCAGTTTCATGAGGAATGAATCAACGTATTTGCATACATGCCTGGCACTTTGTTTTGTTCTTGGCTCTGTGAAATGTAGGTGAGACTGATTTAATGATGAAAGCTGATCTGCACTCAGAGGTACTCGACGAGATCAAAGCGAGCTCACAAACCTCCTACATTCTCATTTCAGGCGAGTTGCAGAGCACAAACTGCTCCGTTAGCTCTTCCTCTGTTCTCTCCAACAGAATTTCCTTAATGCAGAGTTGTGATTGTTTATAAACTTCATCAACAAAGTAATTGGATTACAGTGGCTTTGGGTGACCTGTGCAAATTGCAGACATTATAAAAAGAAAAATGGAGTAATTTTCCGCGTTTTTTTTTTTTTTTATTCCACACTAGTCCTGGAAATTTTCTAGAAAATGTTTTTTCTTGAATAAATATGAAAATTTCAGATTAAAATGTCAAAATAAATTTTATAGAAAAAAACTCTGAGACTTTCAAATGAAACAGAAATTTTCTAGACAAAACTAGAAAATTTCTGAGTTTAAAATGTTGGAAAGTTCCCAGATTTTTTTTTTTTGAAATGTTTAGATTAATGTCAGAAAATTTTCTAGAAAAAAAACATGAAAACAATGAGCTTAAAAAGTTGAAGGTTTGTTAGAAAAAAAAAAACTCAGACATTTTTAGATTAATTCCAGGCATTTCCTACAAAAAAAAAAAAGTACATTTCTGAGCTTGAAATCTGAAAAAATTCCTGGAAAAACTCAGACATTTTTAGATTAATCCTAGAAATTTTCCAGAAACAATTTGCAAGTTTCTGTGATTAAAACACAGAATATTTACTGGGAAAAAACTGATATTTTGAGCTTCATCTCAGAAAATCTCTGGAGAAAAATTAAACATTTCTGATCTTGGAAAGTTGGTTTTATCGTGTTCCACAATATAAATCTGCCAGTGGAACAAGTTTTATCTTATTCCGCTGGCAGAGTATTTCACTTATTATTAAAACATTTTTCCAAAAAGTTACACAAGTAAATGTAATTAGTTAAATACATAAGTAATACCACTGACATTTGTTCATCCTTCTCCTGACTGATACATTTGCATAATCAGATGCTTTGTTTAAATGATGGTTTTAGCTAAATGATGCATGTGTCAGATAAATCCTGAAGGAACAACTGAACTTCCAGAAGCTTTTAAAAATCCTTAATACTGGATATTTTAAAGCGTGTGAACACTTTCTTTCGCTTTATTTCAGCAAAATACAAGAGACCATTTTTATTTTTATCTTTATCCTTACAAGGCCAGCCAATTGGAATGTCAAGATTAACAAGAAAAATTTTACACTGAATCAAATTCAATAATAATAGTTTTTTCATGATTTAATTTCTTCCACAGACTCTCAATAAAATGAAAGAAATGCTTTAAAAGGGTTTTTTTAAGGGTTTGGCATTTTAAAACAGTTCAATATCTCTTGGGTGGTTTAAAATCCCAAAACTATATTTTAGTAGAAAAGTCAAATCAAAAACATTCTTCATCCTTTTCTTTAAGCAGCTGCAAAACTTCAGGGTTTTATTTTGGAATATTAGATAAGAGCAGTTAGATTTTGGGTTCATTTATCATGTGATGCTAAATATTTAATCAGTTTTTGTAGAATGCATAAATGTGTCCCTTTTAATGACGACACAGTTGTGTGAAATAGAGCCTCTAAAACAAAACAAAAACCAAATACACAGTCAGTAGCACGTCCGTGTAAATGCATATATATAAGGAAATCCTTATCGCTTCTTTTAATATATCTTATCTAGCTTTTTAATCGCATTTCCTTCTGATTTTTATTGAGTTCCACTCATCATTTCTCAGCTGTATTTTCATAACTTTAACCTGTCAGTAAACAAACATGTGAAGCGATGCTGAAACCCTAAAAATGATAATAATAATTAATAAAAAATGATTGATCAGTATTTCACAAATAATTAGGCTTCGAATGAGTATGAAATAAAACTGGAAGCTTTGTAACACAAACTGAGCTAAGACACCAGAATACAGGTTTAAAATCCAGATTTAATTATTTACAAACAATGTAAAAAAAAAATGTAAATTACATCTAAATACATTTGAATATTGTGGAAAAAATTAACATTTTTAGTCACTCATTTCATAAAGTGAAACTCATGAGTGTCATAATCCACAAAACATTATTGCACAGAACCTTTCATCCAAGTATATTCATAGAAAGTTGAGTGGAAGGACAAACCGGCAGGAAAAGGTGCACCAGTAAGAGGGATAACTGCAGCCTTGAGAGGATTCTTAAGCAAAATACATTTAAAAAACAAAACAGATACAAGTTTCATACCTGAACCAAGCAGAAAAATTACTGAACTATTGCTTCATAATCCATGCAAAAGGAGCCCCAACCAAGTATCGAGTGCATAGGAATGGAAAAACGTTTCAAAAGCCTGACTTTTTGTATTTGATCTTATGTAATATAAAAATACTGAATTTAGGGTTTTTATCTATAAGCTGCAGTCATTGAATAAAAATATTTCACCCTGTGTAATTAATCTATTTAATGAGTTTCACTTTCTGAAATATGTGGCATAAAGTATTAAACTTTTTCATAATTGTAATTTTGTTTTAAATGTGCCTTTCTGTTTGTTTTATTTCAAGTGAAAAGATCAAGAAGTGTGGTTGGTGTTAATTCAGCTGGTGATGCAGAGAGAAAAGTTAATAAACAGTAAAGTAAATAAACTGAACAAAAGTTCACTTGATAAACAATGTAAAATAAAACTATTATGTAAAAAAAAAAAAGACAAAATCAGATCAAAAACTAACCCAGCCACTTTTACAAGGCTGGATTTCTTTACATTCGCCCCACAAATGTTTGCTCAAAGCCATTTTTCAATTACGCTTTGCTGCGGCAGACAGTAAATACACATCGTCTGAAGCCTGCATATTTGCTGATTTCTGCATTTGCTTTAAGGTCCCTTAATACAGACGTTGCACATAATCAGTGGGTGAATAGTTGCGATGGCGTCTGGCAGTAATGAATAAGATCACTCAAGCTGATGTAGAACCCTTGACACAAGAGCCTGATCAGACAAATATTAAAACCTGAAATTAGAAGAAGATGTGATGACATATTTCCCACATTCTCCTAAGATGTCTCTGCTATCATGAGGTCAGCAGGAGATTTTAATATTCTGATCATCTCAAAGGTAAATGCCAGGTTTTTAAAGCAGTATGTAGATGTGACTGTTCTCTATGGAGGACCAAAACTGAATTAAAAATAATCGCAATATATATATATATTCCTGTTTCATATGCATTTGTTTTCGTCTAAAAAAATATTTTGGTTGTTCCTTTTCCTTGTGGATATAAGAAAAAGTAATAAGTAATAATGAGCAAATTCTAAAGAATTTTTAGGGCAATTCCATAATTCCTGCTTCCATAGTAAAGAAATGCGATTATGAACCAAGTAAAGAACTTTGACTTACTGAGGGAGAAAATTAAGATTTTTCTGTCTAAAAATGTTGCACAGCGATGTTTGTGACTCATAAGATCGGTTTAAATGTTGATGAATCTTGATGTCTTGCATATTATTTCACCAAAAGCAAATAATTCCTCCCTTAGAAAACTCACTGGATAGCGTAGAGATTCCAGCTTTGGCCTCACAAATAGAAAAATAAACAGTGAAAAAAAATTAAATAAACAAGTCAAGCCAGAACAATTTTCTAAGTTTTATCTAGCTGAACAGCAATTACATGTACAAGATTTAATAACACACTCCACTTGTAGTCCTTTAGGGGTGAAGTGAAGAGAAAATAATTCAATAATGCACTTTTCAGCTCCAGTGGGGCCAAGCAAAATCATACAAATTGCCTCTAGCGATTGCCACTTGACGAGTACAAGTTTGAAAATGCTCTAAAATAAAAGAATAGGCGCTGGTTTAGGGCTAGAAAATGCAAAGCTGACTACAAGGCTTGCATTTTTCTAAATTCAGTTTGAAGGCGATGCCTGTAAGCAGCATCAACCAGTGGCTTTACTACAAAAATCTTATTTTAAATAAAACATTTAAAATGTTTTAAATGTTTTAAATCACATTGAGCTGATTCTGCATATCAAGATAAGTGATCACTATATCTGACGACTGCAGGAATGTTTTGTGAGCTTTGTTCAGGAGTTTGCGGACAGAGAGTAACAGATTGCAGTCAAAAGCTGCTGTGGTCAGATCATAAATATTGCAAAAGCTGTGACACTTTGGCTCAGACGAGTCCCATGCCGCCTCCCTCAGAACAGACAAGTACATGTGTTTTTGCCGTTAATTAGAATCAGCGCTGGGCCCACGTTGCATGATTAATAACCTCGTACCTTTTTAGTTGCCTGCAAACAATGATGATTCCCTGCCTGTACGCCATAGATAGCTTGCACCATTCATCACCCCGGTAAGGTCAGGCCCAATGTTACATTATGTTGTGTAATTACAAGTCTCTTGTTCCTGGTGTCATGTTCACTTAATGCTTTTGATTTTGACAAATATGTTCATTTTGTTTCTTTGCACGTCGATCAGTGTTCTTGGTGGACATTAAATCAATATTTGCATAGATATAGAAATGCAAGAAGGGTTGCGTATCTGTGGAGTTTGTAGAGTTTATAACTAGAAACAATCAATAGTGTGCTAAAATGCTTCTAATGACGCTAAAATAATGATATTTGCATTTTTTCTTTTCAGTTTGGACATTTATAGTTATTTTAGTGATAAATATTTGTATTTATCTTCGTGCAAATAGATCAAACCCTAAATTGGACTCAGTTAATGATTTCAACTTAAATTTTAATTATTAGCTGAATTTAGATGGTTATATACACCAAATAGAAAGACGCACAGATTTTTTTTTTCTTGCTGCCTGAAGTTAAATCCAAACAACATTTCTTGTTTTAGCTTAATTAGAATCACCAAAAATTATTTATTTTTGCAAAATACCAGGAAACTTGGCAAGAACATTTTTAGAGATGTCTTTGTATTTGGTGTATGTAAGTTTCAACTGTACTTTAAAAAACTAAATTTATTTGTTTTAGAAAGGTTTTTGTAAAATAAATGTAAGGTTTAAATCGTCTTGTGCTGCGTAAAGAAGAAAGGCATCACATTTACAGTTTGCTATCTAATATATACCTGGATAAAATGTGCTCCGCAAATTATTTTGGTGATAAAAATCCCTCAACCACTGTCTTAACCAAATACATAAAACAAAATCTAAAATTTAATTGTGGGACAAGATCTGAAGTGATTAGAGAGTGGACATTTTGTTTTACAGCCTGGCAAGATAGTTAGCCAGGTTAGCATCATCTGATACCTCGAAGCTATTCTGTTTATTTCATTGCTTGACTCATTGTTTTCTTATTGTGGGAAAAAAACATGACTTATCTACCATTCTGCTGTTGGTAAAGTTAAGCAAGTATTGTTTTTCTTTTACTGTTTGTCTGAATAGCGATAGCATATTTAGCAAGTCTTTCTATTGTGAATAAAAACATGACTTTTCTATCATTCTGTTGTTCGTAAAGTCAAACTAGCATTGTTTTTCTTTTTTTTGTCTGAATAGCATTTAGCTTTGTTAGCTTCCCTGGTTTTACAGGTTTCCTTTATTACAGTAGACGTAGTAAGAACTCCCAAAGCAAATTTGATCTTGTTAAAAGAAAACACTGCCAACTAGCTGCAAATGGTAGGAACAGTTCAATGCATTACAACAAAGAGCACAGTCCTCCCAAGGTTAAACCAAAAACATGAGATATTCAAAAGTGATACACCTTAGACAGCTGCAGTATCTTTCTTTGTTTCTCTCTCTGGAGGAAATCCATTACTGCACACCTTTTTGGCTTTGGAGAATGCCACTGAGCAAATGTGTGTCTCCTGACACCTTGAGTTAATGATCAGCCAGCTTCCACAGAGGCAATGTATTTTGAGTCACCGGCGAAGCATGACAATAACCTTTAACATTATCATTTACACACATATTATACAGCAGGACACATTGTCTATAGGCTGCCTGCAGCAATAAGTCATCTGCCACCAATCGGGTACAACTGTCATTTTTTTCCTTCTTTTTATGTTAAGGTATGTGACTTTAAAGAGGTTTGCAGGCCAAAATCATCCATCTTATAAAATTTCATTTTTATCTTTTATGGAACGCCTTCCCACCATTCCTCCGCTCTGAGGTGAAACATTGTGATAATGTCATTGACGAAATGTTCCGAGATTAAAAAAGAAGGGAAATGAAATTAAGTGAGTCTTATCAGCCCATCGAATATCACCCCCGCATGCAGAAATTTGAGTTATTACATATGTTTAAACTGCAGGGTGACAGTTTCAAGGTCACGTTATGTGCCAGGAGGAGAGTGAAATATCTGGGAGAAAATGCAGATTGACAGGCGCCGAAAAAAGAATACCGTGGTGAGACAATGTGTTATGAATCATGCTGTGCAGCAGGATTTAACACTCAACACACAGCAGTGTCGACTTTCTCACTGTTTTATTAAAACAAAGTGTTGTGACACCAATTTAACCCTGTTTTAACATGTAAATTAGTGGCATGAAAAACTAAGGAGCAAATATGTTGGGAAAAGTAAGACCATTATTTTTGGTTTTGTAGAAAAACTTTTAATATCATCCTGAAAAACTGCTGTAAATGTTGCACAAACTGCAAATGTGAATTTATGTAAAGTTACGACCCTTCTGCATGGTCGCAAAACTTAAATATTCATAGCAGTTCTACTGTTTCAAACTGATATTTAATTAGCACTTTGTGCATATTGCATATATTCTAGCATTCACCTAAAAATGTCAATTTTTACAGGCTATATTTATTTTAACAAGGTTTTTCATGTCAAATGTTAACGAGACTTGATCAACTTTTGTTTTGAACTGACAAGTTGCTTTGTTAGTTGATATAGTTGAATATATTAATATTTAGCAATATCAGTATAAACAGCACAAATGGTTGAATTTAGGATTTCAGCACAGAACAGAGTTACTTGATTCCACCAACCTTGCTTAGCTTGCTGTGAGATGTTGAACGGCTAAAACCTTTCCTCTGCCTACATCTCCCAGAATGCCGTGCGGTTCTGGATCAGAGTTCAGCGAATAAATAACCATATATACATGTTTTATGTGATATAAAACACGTGAACATGTGAATGAACAAAATAAAATGCAAAATCTGAATAAATATAATAAGATGGCAGTAAACTATCACAGCTTCCCTAATGAAAACTGGATTTCCACATTCCTAAAATTAAACAAATGTGCTCAGAATATGACCTTTTTTTTATCTAAAACAGATACAGACGCATCATTTTTATCTATAACATAACTGATGATGCAGATGGGAGCCAGATGATTTAATTAAGGAGGCACAACCATCTTTTCTCCTTGAGCACTCAAAGACCTTTGTAGCAGCAGACATTTTGACTCGTCACAGTGGGAAGAGCACAGGTGGAATTAATGATGGCTCATTTCCATTTGGTTTCACCGTAAGCCGCCACAATGAAACAGCGTGCGCAATAGGCACAAGTAAAATAAGGCCATCATTAAATACCTGCGCTTCCCAACTGCTACATATCAGAACGCCTGCGGTGAAAAAACTGTTTTTGGAAAAGTTGGTCTTTGCTAAATGTGGTTTAGTGTTTCCAGTTGATGCTAATGATCTGTTGGTTCAGCAGCAGCAACACACACTAAAAAAAGCGACTTTTTGTTTTGATCCCACAGTTTGACATTTTAGCTGTGTTTTATTTCAGCACCTCTATATCACTTTCTACATGTGTCTATTATTATAAGTGTCATGCTCATCCTCTGTGTTATTGAGATCTGCAACAAAGTTGTCAACATTTATTTAGAAGAGGTGTTTTCTCTGCAGAAAAGTGCTGGAATAAAAATCTGTTTTCCTTTATTTTTTTGAAGAATAGGGCAAGCAAAGTTCAGGGGTAAAACGTTTGGACCTGGCAAATATCCCTTAGTGCAGTGGGGAGATTGGAAGAGCTAAATGTTTTCTGACTTTGACCTTGTGTTTAACATCAACAAATACTCACACTGCAAAGTACTTCCTGCTGTGAGATGCATCAACTGCATCACTAAGAATAATTACTGTATCTTAAGATTGAAAAAGCTTTTAAATGTTATCTCAAATGAAATTGTGATAATTAAAATCTTGATATTCAGCAATATTTATGACCGATTCACCTTCTAACTTTACGTTGTGTCCTGTAGTGTTGTGCATTAAAGCTGCAGTATTTAACTTTTACAAAAAAAGTTAAATACAGTAACTACTTTTACAGTATTTCACTGTAAAAGTTAATTACTTTTACAGTGAAATACTGTACAAAACACATTTATTTAAACTGTCACCATGTCATCACAGTACAGACTAATCTCCACCTCCTCCCTGAGCTGATATTTCCATCTGAAGAAATGCTCCGCTCCCTACAAAAAAAACAACCAATCCGCGTAAGGAGGCAGGTCTTAGTGCTGTCAATCATCCTCATGCATTTGCTGTTCAATGTGCTAATGGCAAAGAAACAACTCACTGGACAGGATAACAGTTTATTCAAGGTCATCAGTGGCTATGCTAACTAGCCTAAGGATTGACAACATGCTATGCTAGCTGCAGTGTAGCAGAGAGTAAGGAGCAGTGCCACATAGATGGTGATTGACAGCGCTCAGACCCGCCTCCTGGCTCTGATTGGTATTTCTAGTTAACACTGTGAAAGAAGAACGTAATCTTGTCACAGATTATCAAACATGTATTTAATAAAAGTTAGATACTGCAGCTTTACGAAAAAGAGAGCGGAAATAGGTTGACTGTTTAAGATTTTAAACTAGATGTCAAATAATTTTGTCCTGCAGACAAATGCAACCCAGATCGATTTGTTATGCACAAATGTGACCTATATATGACTTTTTCACGGCAGTCTGAGCGTCATAACTCCGATCTTTTCACACCCAACAAATCTGATTTGAGTCACTTCAGTATGTGGAACTAATTCAAATACATATCTGATTGTTTTCAAATGCTGTCATGTGGCATTTTATCTCACTTTTATGTCATAATTCTGCACTGGAAAAACCCGATGCGGAAAATCAGGACATATAACTATAAACTTATGAAGGAAGTCTGTGCATGCTTGTCTCTTTGGGGTCTTACGACGTTTACACAGAAGTTTGGTTGCGGTTTGGTGTAATAAGTAGAATAAATAACCACGCAAAAGAAATTGAATTTTCAGCACAAAAAAAAATCGTAATTGAGCATCAATTTTCATCAATATTAAGGATTTATTTACTTCTGAGTTAGTTTTGTCCTTTTTTATGTATAGTTTGCACTAGAAGCTACCAAAAGTACTTTGGTAAGTTTTTGTGTTTTTGCAGTGTTGGTTTAATTTTAAGCTTTAATTTTTCTCCTTTTATTAATCTTAAAGGTTTCTCCTAGGGAGGAAATACTTTTGTACTTTCTGTGGCTTTGATTTAGTTCCAGTCAGTAGTTTCAAGTGTATTTTACCGTTGGTACCTTTTTTTCAGTTTAGTCAAATATTGATTCTTTGTTCTTCTGCCTTTTCAATGCTTTTGAAAACAAACAGTGCTCACCTACGCCTGTCTGGCTTTCAACATCTGTCTGCAGTTTGCTCCTCTTCTTTCCTCCCAGCTTGATTTTGTGTCAGTTGTGACTAAAAGTAGGCAGTTAGATAATGCCGCACAGCTGACGCTGCCTCACTTGAGCAGCAAGGTAGCAGTTTAGTCCATTGCCTTGTCATTCTCCAAACCCAATGATCTGTAGAGTTGTATAACTCCGCTCATCACCTTGACGCAACATCTGCTGCAACAACAAAGCTGTGGACGCAATTAACATAAGAGACACTTTCAAAGCTCCGGCAGGCTGGACAGATGGGAGAAAGGTAGACTTTTGTGTAAGTGATTTGTGAAATTCTGCCAGTTTTTTTTTTCTCTGTCTGAATCGAAGACTCGTCTGGTTTATGCAAAGATAATAGGGTCAGCTTACAAAGCGCTTGCACTTGTTGGAAAGTCAGTTTCCTATACGAGTTGTGTACAGTTGGAAATGGGAGTGTTTGACTTTGTTCCTCGGTGGTTTACATCCATCAATACAATGTCAGATTTTTGTGATGTAAGAAACTAGACTTTGACAAATCATTTGAAATTTTTTCCCACAAATAAAATGTATCTTGCACATTTTATTAGAATTAAAAAAAATTATGAAGAAAAAAACACTAGTGTACAAGTGTACCCCATTTTGTCAGCGTAATAGGGACACGCTAAGACAATAAAAAATAATTATGAGAATAAAGTCGTATTATCAGAAAAAAGTTATATTTCAGCTTTATTCTTGTAGTATTATGAAAAGTCACGTAATGACTTTTTCCTCAAAATATTTAGATTTTTATTCTCATATTGATTTTATTCTGATACAACTTTATTCTTGTAATATTCTGACTTGTAATTTTATTGCTTTGTTTTAGCATTTTTGTTTATTCTCGTAATTTTAATTTTTACATTTTTTCCTAGTATGGCCCTAATACTCCAGCCAGTCTGTGGTCAGTTAGCCAGTGAAAACGTCTAGACAATAAATTCTCTATACTTTCTGTTATGTGTTATTGATTGATGTATTATCTGTGTGTTCACATTGTTTACAGACTAAAAAGAGAAAATTAATGAGACACATCAAACAAAACCAAACAAATATTCTGTGAAATGTTTTTCTAGCTGGATATTACGGTTATAGCCAGTGAGAACAGAACAGCTTTGATATAATTTGAAACAACTAAACCAGTTGAGAGGTCTTCTGCAGCCATTGGACTCAGTGACGCGCACCAATGCAAAATCTTAATATATCGCCCCGAGGGTATACACACACTCAGAGGATGAAGCTTAACAACGCAAGCAGCTTTAAAAGTTTTGGAGACACTGACCTCTGCTCAATAGATTTCTTCTTCTGGTGGTTTTTAATAATTAGGGCGGTCACTTGTGAAGAAAAGTCTGCTTCCAATCGGCAGTTTTAAGAGTTTAGAGTTATCCTAACATTTCAGTGAATGCCAATATTTAAAATGCTAATTATCTTAATTAGGCAGGTATGCAGTTAAAAGAGCTCGAAGTTCCAAACAGCACCAGCTTTGATTTGTCACCTTACAGCTGAGTGATTGTAAGTGATGCATGGATTCTGGATGTCAATGCAAGCGGTTTCATCTGCTTTGGAGTTGGTGAGTCATTTTTGATTTGTTGGGTAGCGTTAATGCGCCAAAGTGAAATGAAAAGTCTGCTGAGATGGAAAACCGGAGCCGTTACCAGCTCCAGCAGGAAGCAGATTTTACGGAACAGTAGATTCTTCTACGTGTAATTTATCGGCATAATCCCAATAAACGTCCAAATGTGTTTGTAATAGAGTAATGTTTCTTATACTTCCGTTCTTTGTAAAACCAGCATTTTGCAAGATTATACCAATTGTAAAGTTTTTCTTAAAGAGACAGAAACCCAATTTCCAGGCATCTGAGGAGATGTAAAATCAGCTTTTTCTTCTATTAGTTTTAGAATTTTATTCTGAATTCAAAAACATAACTGTAGTGTTTCCTTGATTGTTTCATGAATATTTGAGAAATCCTCTAATCTTGAGAAGTCCATTTGGTTGTGAAAAACACTTGGGTGGACCTAGCTCCGCCCCCATCAGAGCAGCAGTTTCCAAACTTCTGCCTCACAGACCAGCCCTCCCCCCCTCTGGTCCTTCAGACTAGCCAGCAGAATTAGCAAACAGCTGGTGGAACTGCTGAGATTATTATAGGAGCTACTTCTCGGTGAAACGCTGGTATAAATGTTGTTTTAAGGGTTAACAGATTTCCTGACGTTTCAGAAAGAGCAGGAGGTTTTAAAGAGACAGAAGCCAAATTTCCAGGCATTAAATCAGGAAGTTAAATTTCTTTTAAGTCATAATTGATATATATTGCATTTTTATAACAGCTTAAGGTAATAGCTTTTACTTGATTATGATATAAAATGGCACTATGTGCCTGAAAAACACAAAATGCTGCCCCTTTAAGATAAAAACATCAACTTTAAAAAAAATCAAATGAAGAAAAGAATTACAACTGTAAGGGATTCATTTAGCCTGAAGGAAAGAGTTAGTTTATCTAAACAGAGCTCTGTATCACCAACATGAAGGTAAAAGTCTGAACAGTTTGTGTCCAGAATGTGTGGGGTCTGTAGAGACGTTTCCTGACCTTTGACCTGTACGTTTTCCCATTCTTTTTTGCCAAGTAGCTTAAGACCAGTCAGACTAGAAGGAGAGTCTGAAAATATCAACTTTGCAAAAAGCTCAGACTTGCTAGTATACATGCCTTAGAGTATTGGTTTGGATTCTGGGCAAATTCCAGACTTTCTAATAATACAACACAATAAACGATCCATTCAATGCTTTAATTGTCCTCAGGGTCACTGAGGGAACTCGTGCCCATCTTCAGCAATCAGCAGCAGGAAGGCGGAGGTTTAACCTGAGCAGGTCACCAGGTCAGGGTTTGACTTAAAACTAATGAGGCATTTCTCTCCAGTTTCTCAGATTTTTATTTATTTATTTTTCCTGTGGGAGGTTTTGTAAAAGTAAATTTAAGCAGGAATCTCAACTTCCCACCTCCACTGACTTGAGCTGATGTCTACAGTAGTTGATCTGTGTCACCTGTGCAGTTCACTAAGGCAACATGCTAAGGTACTGAAACACAGCTGGAAAGTTTACTTTCAAACTCTGACAACTTTTAATAATTCCTTGAAATGTAAGCTAAATGTAAACATCTAAAACTCAGTACTGAACGTTCTCTTTTACACCAAGTAAAGGTGACCTGTTATGCTACATGGTCAATACAGAGCATGTTCAGTAAAATGTTTTGGCACAAAATCATTCTTGGATTGTGAGATTTTAGTCCGGTAAATTCTACTGTCACTTTAAATCCATCTAATCTGCAGCTGGCCACGCCCCCCAACTCAACGCTTACATTTGCTCATGAAAATGGCTGTTAACCGTGCATCTTTGAGAAGCAGAAGTGGAGCCTCCTGCACAACCCACAAGAAAGCAGCAAGTGGTTTCTGAACAATAACTCAACAACAAAACCCTTGTCTTTTCCAGCAGCCATTGTACAGCGGTAAAACCAGCTGACCAAATGTGCGGGAGTTCCTTGAACTTGGTTGCTAGGTAACAGCCTGGGGTCCACTGGTGTTGCTAGGGAACGGGGAAATGACTGCTGATTTGTGACGTTACACTCCAGAGTTTTTAGAAATGGCAACAAAGAATGTTGCCTAAAAAGAGCTAAATGTTTTGTTTTTTAAGTGCTTGGAATATTCTTAGAAGCTGTAGAAACCCAAATGGAAGTACAAAATCGTGCAAAAAAAAGTGAATTTTGCATCACACGCCCCCCTTCAGTTTGGAAAACTGTGAGGCACTTTGGTTTAGACATCAACCTAAATGGATGAAGCAGATTGTATATTTACAAAAACGCACTCATGCACAACACAGACAATATGCAGAGCCACCTTTTTCATGTATAATAAACTCAACATATTGTAATTCAAAATTAAAACTCTGTTTGCCTTTGCACCTCATGAATGCTCTTATTTGGCTCTGTAATGATTCCTGTCAAGCAGCCAAATGAAGACATAATGTGACCTCGGGTTGGTAAAATGCTTCCTTGCAGAACAGATTAGAAAAAAGGATCCATAATGTTTTTTAAGGCAGGTTTTATTTGTGCTATTCCATATTCCTCATGGTTTCAATGCTAAGCAGAAACTTTAATCCTAAATTTTACTTTATTGCTTCTGCAGTGAAAGTATTTTCAATTTTATCCAATACTTAAGCAGCATTTTCTCCTACCTGCTGTGTACCAGCCTTGCAGCCATGTTATCTGATAAAGTAAAGACATAAATAGATCTTTGAAGCCTTTAGTACCCCCTTTTGGTTGCTGATAATAAAAATGAATAATTCTGCCATTTTTCGGTGGCCCATTCGGTGCACATCAGTGGATTCCTCTAAGAGCCTTTTATTATTCAAATTGCCATGTCTGTCCGTCTGATGGGCTCTCCCAGAGGAACTCTATTATCTTACCTTGTATCTGACTTCACTTAAAAAGGGGAAAAAAGTGGATTTCTATTGAAAGAAAGTGACACAATGCAGCAGAGGGAAAAAGATCAGAACATATCAATTTATTTTTAACAGCCCTTTTGACATGAAATTCACCCCAGATGTCTGTAACTCAAGTATACTGCAGATACCAAGAAATTAGAGCTGATTAGCCCAGAAATTGAATAATGCGTGATAAAGTTTAATGACATATTTATCACACTTGGCCAAATTAATGCAGTACTCGGCAGAAAATATGTCTTTATGTAGAAACGCTTTGGTTAGGTTTAGATTTGACTCATTCTTCCACTGTTTTAGAGTGAAAAAAAAACAGGCAAAATTTGGTTCAACGACGTAATCAGCTTGTTTTATGACTGTCGTCTCTGGATTGTTAAAGGAAGCTAGGTAAACAAAGCAGTAATGTACATTACGCAGTAAAGGTGCAAAAAAAAATCTTCATCACATATCAGTCGACGTCACATTGCGTCAGCAGCCACACTGCTGCGCATGTCGCCTTCAGAGCACAGGCAATAACAAATTATTCTAAACTATTTACAATAAGGCTAATAAAATAATTCACAACTCGCCGCCAGCGCAGATCACCTTTCTTCACCTGTAGCAACTCCCACACAAAGCTTTGCGGCGTCTGCAAATGTCAGAGGTTTTATTTTTAGTACATCGATTCTGTACCTGACATTGCCTCTCGTTCAACCCGCTGCATTTTTAATTTCTGAAGGCTTAATTTATCACCTTGATGGATGCAGCTACATCTTCATTTTCCTTCTAATTGTGACCAAACTAGGAAGAAATCATTTTATTTACCCTTTGCATAATAAATATATATATATCATTATAGTAAAACCCTATTCTGATGTTATTGCTCAGGAGGAATTCAACATATCTCATCGAGAGCTAATGATCGTACCGTGAACACATTTCTTTTATATTGCTAGTAAGTAATATCCAATGTTTGGAGCATGTTCTCTTGTCATTTATCAACTCACACGCATCTCATTTGGTAATTTTAATTTAGTAGCATAACTTATTTATTCACTCTGTGATAAACTGTTAGAGTACGCTGACAACATGCTAGCTTTCTCTCTCTCTTTTCACCAAAAAACTGGATGACAAAAGTCTTCAGTCTGGTTTCAAATTAACCTTTTTTTTGGAAGGACAGTTTTGCTTATTTCTGTTTTGTTTATTTTGGATATTAAAAATGTCCTCCAGTTCCAGTGTTAAATATTCATTGGAATTTAAAATGTATTGATCTTTGAGAATGTATTCCTGCATTCTTTTTATTCCACTACCATTACATCACTTGAAAACGGTCTCAAACAACATTATTATTACTGCAATAACTCGCACAATTTGATATTGTGACAGGCCTATTTCTCCATTGTATGTTTAAATTTACCTCCTCTATTACCTCAGATCTGTTGTTTTCCAGTGGGGTCATCCATGGGGGTTAAGTGAATAGTTTAAAATGAAGATATTAGTTCAGCTGTTTTGAGTGTTTACCACTTGCTTGTGTGACTTTTCCCAACAAGATTCTGATCCCAGCTGCTCGTATTTTCTGATATGAACACAGAATCCCATTAAAACACACCTGATGTTTGTCCTTGGGGAATCCACTGAGCTCTTGACTAGTTGAAATTGAGGCTCGAGTGGAGCACTGTTTATTTATAGCACATTTTACAGCACCTTGTTGTCAGGGTGATATGATATGAAATGGAGGAAAAAAATATTTTAAATGAAATATCTTCAGCGAGTAGTTTCTTTCCCCAAAGGAACATGAAGAAACCCCTGCAGGACAGTAACGCTAATAAACCAAACATATGTAGATATATAAAAAAAAGTCAATTTGCAACCAGCCAGCAGTGACTCAGGCTTCCTTATTAGAATAATTGATGCATTTTCAACGAGGACAGCTTTTCAAGAGTGCAATCTATACTGTCTGTGATCAAGAAAGGAGGAGATTACGCTGTCAAACACTGTCCTGTTTACGGTTTTAACCGAAGATATCGGCCTGTTGGGGGCGATGACACCTGGCAATTATGTCCTGTTAGATATGAATTGTGAGAGGGCTGCATAGTGCTAATTTTAGGGACAGTTAAATTGCCTGTGGAGCGGCCACAGTGCAGTAAGTTGTTCATCAGACGGCTGTCTCTGGGGCAAAGTATGAATGGTTCTGAACAAACAGTAACATATTACAGCTCTGGCAATATTCTGGAAGGCTTCCAGGAGACGCTCTGTTACGACACAGACTCAAACTTTAATGTGTTTTATTGGGAATTTCATGTGACAGACCAAAACTAGTAGTACATGATTGTGAAGTGGAAGGAAAAGTTACACAGGTATTCAAAGTTTTTCAGAAAGTGTTCAGCTATGATCTGATACCCCTGAATACAATCGTGTGCAAACTTTTTCTGTATTACAGCAAGTTTAGCTGTTCTTAGAAGGCTTAAAAAGTTATTTAGGGTGTTTTCACAGCTGATAGACTTGGTTAAATTTAGGACCAAATTTGTTACATTTGCAGCTGATGTGGTTTGCTTTCACTGTGTGCCATGTCAAACAAACCAAACCCTTTGAAAAACTGTGCTCCTCCTCACCTGTGGTGGTCATACACCAAGAACTACTGAAGGAAAGAACATGAAAATCTCTGAAGAAGACTTTCTCCTTCATGAAATGCAAATCAAAATGTAGTGGAGTCACATTTTAGGGGATTTCTCTTGTTGGTAAAAAACCACAAGCCATTTCTCCCACTAGTGCTAGACTCTTGTTTGTTTTGGTTGTATTTACCCAGAATTCACTGCACTGTAGTCCACTTCCTGCTTTTGAAGTGGATTCCAACCCTTTTGGCGTTCACATATGCTTTCACACCTCGCCAATCAAACGGGACTTTCTAGACAAAAGGACTAGAGTTTGATTAAAGTGGACTAAACAGACCTGGTGTGAACACGGATGATTAGTGAATAAACAGCATCATGAAGACCAAGGGACTCAGCATCCTGGCACGGAAAAATGCTTAAAGCAGGGTTGGGTTCTAAAACAACAAACCACGCTTTGAACAGCTTAGAGTTCTGTTTAATCCATCTAATGAACACGGAAAGAGGATGAAAGAACATGCCCAGGCAACTCTGGAGAGCACAGATTGCATTAACTGAATTTTTATAATATTTTTTAATGGTGACAAAACAAATCTGAAGACCATCGATTATTTTTGAAAGATTACAAAGTAGTTTGTCTAGAACTTGCAAATCGTTTGGGGAGGTGTGAATATAAAATCGAATCTAGGTCTCAGCTCGGTTGAAGTGAACTCTGGTGGGGTTCGTATGCATATATGAATGCCAAGCGGACCAGAAAAGCAGGAAGTGGAGTCAGCGCAGGGCATTCTGACTAAATAAAACCACAACAAAAACAAGAATCTGATGCTAGCAGGAGAAATAAGTCATGGTCCTTTACAAACGACAAAAGAGAAATCATACAACCACTAAAATCTGAAGCCACTCCATTTTTTAAAATATTTTTTTTTGAAGGAGGTTGCGCGCAGTGTCTTCTTCAGAGGTTTTTGGTTCTTGGTGCAGCGCCCCCACAGGCAAGGAGGGGAAAAGGTTTTCCAATTAGTTTGGATTGTTTGACTCAGTGCAGTGTGAAAGAGAACTGCAGCAGCTGAATATATAAAAAATGTTGCAGTTTTGACCCCCAATTGAACTGAGTTTACCGGACTGTTGTGTGAAAACATAAGTAGAGAAAAATCCTAAAAGACTGCATCAGTATACACTGGTTCTGCTCAGTATGTACTCAGATTTTATTTGCAAAAACCATTTAAATCATGTCTTATTTTCTTTCTACTTCACTATTATTCACTATCTTGTGTTATCAAGGAAAATATAAATGATGTGGGCTTGTTTAAGAAAAGCTGATTCATGTTTATTCTTTATGAAGACAACCTGACAGGTCACATTCACTTCACAGCAGGAAAACCGCCATTCCTGGATGCCAGAAAGTCAGTATAAGAAGGTATGACTTCAATGGAAAGCAGCCCCTTTCCCCTTGATAGGATGGCCTAATTAATGGCCGGGATAATTAACTGGGTCCCATTTCACTGGACCTGGAGAGCGAGGCAGCAGCCCCATTATCCTGTTGATAACTGAAGTGTCCTTTCTTTCATCTCCACTCTTAATGCCATCAAATACCATTACTGATTGTCCAATTTACAGAGAGCTCTGGGATCTCGCTCCTCGCTGAAATACAGAAGTGCATCACAAATAGGAGTCGGTGCAATCACAGGCTGATGAATATAGCCATGGCCGTGGTTTATTTTAGGGTCAGCAGCAGAAAGCCAGTATAGGATGCTCTGTATGAGCTAGGGTACAGCTACAAATGTGCGGAAATTTTTGTCTATATTCTGCTAATGTCAAAATAACACAATTGTGGTGTTTCCATTAATTAAGAAGCAATTAAAGTCACACGAGTAAGCCTGTTCACACAATGAGTCATTAAAAATCATGTAATCAGCTACATGAGATATTCATAATTCAGCCATCAGAGATGTCAGCATCTTATTCAAGCGTTTGAGTGGCAAGCCCCGCCTACTTGGTATGTGAGTTTCTTACATGTTTATTAAAACTTTCACCATGTCCTGATAGTATAATATGAGACAGATAATTTGTGACTAGATTGATCTCCTTCACCTCCTCCCATAGCTACTATTGCCATCTGAAGAAATGGACCACTTCCAGACAAAAAATAACCAATCAGGAGGCGGGTCTTAGCGCTGTCAATCATTCTCATGTACTCGCTGTTCGATGTGCTAATGGAAGATTATCTGTCCCATATTATAGTGTCACGACATTTTGACAGCTTCAACAAAGGTGTAGAAAATATTCTTTATAAAAAATTTACAACTTTTCAAGGACTGTGCGATGCTGTGAGAGCGCTGGTAAAACTACATATTGTTAAAAAATATAAACAAAAACAAACCATCATCCATCTACTACTTCCTGTCTTCTTTGTTGTCGTCACCAGTACATCACATCACTCGTGCGATGCAAAAAATAGTGCTTCAACATGACAGAAAAACCACCTCAATCTAGTGCAAAAATCTTATGAAAATATATATTTTTTTTTTGCACATTGGCATTTTTCCATTAAGCAAATTTATTTTCGTGATTTCAATTTGCGCAATTTTAGTTGTTTTCCAGTTAGAGTGGTGGAATAGGGAGATCTAGGGGTGGATGATATGGCAGAAAAATGTACCACAATGTAATCGTTTCATTTAAGTCTATCAATAATTATTGATTAGGGTTTTTTATATTTGAAATACTGTCAAACTGCTGGCATAACATTTTCTGTTTTATCCACAGTTTTCATTCCACTTTATTATTTTTAAGCAGAACGAGGCAAAGTGACGAAACCTTAAATCACTGCTGCGCAAGTTGCTTAAGTTGTTGCTAGGTAACCATAGAGCAAGTGATTCGCTAGGTAATCAAGGACTGAGGTGGCCTTTTCTCTGTATACATCTCCCAGAGTGCTGTGCGTTTAGGACTAGAGTTCAGTGAAAGTACTGAACATTTTATAAGACGATATTGATCACTTATCTGTTGCAATATATATTTTTATTAATTTATTGTCCATCCAGGAATAATTTCATACATAATACAAGATTATAATTCATTAAAATCCGTCAAAAGCTTTGTTGGCCCAGTTTAGCAAACTAAAACCAACCATCTTCAATTGAGCTGATGTCATGTTAAGTACGCTTTATCATAAAATAAACAGAACTGCATCTATGTCATCTTCAAAGAAATCTATGAACAATACATGAAGAATCAGCCTATAAATTTCTGCTGGTTGCTGTTATCTGGGTCAGCACCTGTGAAAATCCGACTGCTATTTTTGGCGGCGGAGTTCTCTTTCATCAAGGATGGCTGTCTGCTCTCAGAGCTCTGTGACATATTCAATACTTTATTGTTCCTGACGTGACAAAAATGAGCGCTTTAATAATTTTCACTGACACTGCCAATGTGCTTGCTTGACATCAGTTGTACATCATTTATGTCCCGTAACACAGTGGGCTAACAGAACCGGGTTTGACCGAAACTAAACAATATTTCACTGATAATAAAACTAGCAGACCCACTGTAAAAACTTCCTAAAATTGACTGAATAAGTCTAATTCAGTTAGACAGTTAGTCTAAGCCCAACTAGTCGACGTAGTTCTGCTACTAGTACTATAATTAGTACAACTCAACTAAACAATATTTTCACTAGCAACTGTTAAACTAGCAAATCGACTCTAAAAATTGATTAAAACTAACTGAATAAGACTGTCTAATTCCAAGTAGTCTAGGGAGTACTGTAACTACTACTAGAACTAATAAAAACTAAACTAAAACTAAACAATATTTTCACTAATTAATCAAAACTAGCAAACCCACCCTAATAACTAACTAAAACTAACTGAATTAGGCAGACTAATTCAGTTACTACAATGATAGCTAATAAAGACTAAAATAAACATTTTCACTAATGACTAATCAAATCTAGCAAACGTTCTAAAAACTAAGACAGTCTAATTCAGTTATTTTACTAAAACTAATGCAACTAAAATGAAACTAAACAAAATTTTCCTAACTAATAAAAACTAGCAAATCCACTCTAATTCAGTTACTTTTAGTTTGTTTTTAGACTGTCTATTTCAGTTACTAGGACTATAATAAAAACTAAACAACATTTCACTAATAACTAATAAAATCTAGCAAACCCGCTCTAAAAACGTATTAAAACTGAATTAGACAAACCAAAAGTCACAATTAAATCAAACTAATTCAAAACTATAATAAGTCTGCTGCAGACATTAAAGTCTCTGTCTAATAATAAAAGAAGAAGCAAATCCTCTGGATTAGTTTTACTTGTTAATGAAGCAGTTTTGACAATCATGGTGGCATCACTACTGTTGGTCTATATTCCCCGGGGATTATGGGAAATAAACACAGCTGCAGCCAAGGTGGCGTTAACAGAAGCAGATGTTATTTGTTTTACTACAAACCAGGGAGATGCTGCTGCTGCTGCTGCTGCTGCTGCTGCAGGGCATTTTCTTTCCCTCAAACACCGGGTTTTATCTCTTCTCGCTTTTTATGGTTCTAATAATAAAACCTTTTGGTAAACAAGTGTGTTTCAGTTCTGAAATGCAGAAAATAGAGCCTCCTCTTCTAAAACTGATCCATTACAGCTTCCCTTTCACTCTGACAGATTTTTATATTAGTCCATCTCTGGTCAGCAAAAGATTTTCAAATATTTTGTCCAAAAATAAATAAATTATGAAGTTAGAGCTATGAAATTAGACAGTGGTAATTAAAGAATTATCATTTTTGATTAGATTATTCCAAAGCATGCGGAGGAATGCAGTTTTATACACCGATAATCTTTGAGACAGATGCAAACAAAGTGTGACAGACTGACAGTTTGACACATTTAATCTGGATTTGTGACGAATAAAGGGACCGAGAAAAATGTCTAAACATCCTTTTAAGCTGTCAGACGTGTTTGTGTAAAAAATATAAATCTACTACTTATGAGTTCTCATGAGGTTTAATCTGCCAGGGGGAGTTGTGTAGACATTTATAAAATGGAAATGTTGAATTTTATGTACTTTCAAAAACAACTCCGGTTCCTGGAAGGACTCTCTGTCATCACCCTAATCTTTAGTCAAGAGTTTAATTTGGCATATTGGAGAAAAAATGGTTTAAAACTAAATTTATCAAAGTTATTTCAAGGTCTTTTAGTTCGGCACTGTAAATACAGGAGAAAATCTTCATATTTAATTACATTTAAATAACATTATTTGCCACTTAGGGGCAAATTCAAAGCACAAAAGTCATAAATCAGACAATAGACTCAATAAAAAAACAATAGATACATAAACACCAATCTTAATACTTTGAGGTTTCACAATGTTTATTCCACATTATTGGTTGATAAATGCTGTACAATAAGAAATTTACACAATCTTTGGGTATTTTAATTATCTCATTATAGTTTTAAAGATTATTATCATTTTCATTGTATTTTTAAGTTTTTATTGCTATTGCCACTCATTTTTTCCTTGGTGCTAAATATATGTAAGCATGATAAATCTGATAAGATGAGCATGGTAAATAATATTTCAATAAATTATTTTATTATTTTATTTTATTTTATAAGAAGGATTGGAAAAAAGTATAGTGGGACTTGTTGGCTGTATATTCTTCTACTGAAACAGTGTCAAAAATTATACCTAACAAAGAAAATTATGAGTAAAAGTACCTCAAATAAGCCCTGAAGGTACAGAAAGTTCAAAAATGAAAATCTAAGAACTAAATTTGACATGGGAACAGAGACGTGCTCTAAATTTTCAAAGGAAATCCCTGATTAAAGCCATTTTTTGGCCTTCAGTGGAGGGTTGGCATTCATAAAATCTTTCTTTCTAATCATCATGGATGAAAATAGACTGTTCATGTTCAGATTACCTAATAAGATAAAGTCTGCATTAAAGACAAATACCTGAAACTGAAGGTCAAATGTTCTATGTTTAGCATACAGCTGCATCTAAAACTAGACTGTAGTTTAATATCCAAGAAGCAATTCAATCTAGTTGGAGATAACCAGGGATATGATGGATAGACTGAGCCAAGTCCTTTTGTTTCACAAGATTTTATATCCTGCTTCCAATAAATCTAAGTGTCACCGCTTTAAAAGCACGTGCCATTAAAACCTGAGTTTTACCGTTAATGTATAAAATCACCAGTTTTATAACACTTGGAATTAAATCAGAGATTTTAGAGAACGAGTATTAGCTTAAATGCTAATTGTAGTACTTTTCAATAAAAACACATGAAGGAAGCACCATATTTAATGTGTAGATGGTTTTTGCTTCCTGGAACAGATTAAGATAAGTCTATGGGATAATAGAAAAAACTGTTTTTGCACAAAATCATTCTTGGTCAATGAGAATTAAGACTGACTAGTTCTGCCTATTTTATTTTAGGGCCTCTTGTGACTTTAAATCCTAATGAGCTTCTGCTGGCCACTCAGTGTTTGCACAATTATACAACTGTGCATCTTAGAAACCAGAAACAACAAAACATTTGTCTTTTCCAGCAGCCATTGTACAGTGGTAAAACCAAACATGCGGGAGGCTCCACTTGGGTTGCTAGGTAACAGCTTTTTTGAAACTCCTCCTCTTCCTGGATGGCTTTTTAGAATCAGTTTTGACCAAAACTGAAGTATAAGATGCAAAAAGTAAAATTTGCATAATGGGTTCCCTTTAACGCCATTTTTAGCGTCTTTTTTATTTTTATGCAGTGGCTTTAGTTTCAAATATACTTTTCTGTTAGAGAGGGTGGACCACATGTATCCATTTAGCAGTGAGGTCAAACAAATCAAGAGTGATACTTGTAAACCGTAAACGTCCAGCAGCTTACCAGCATGTACGCTCCAGAGATTCAGCAGTGGAGGATGTGTACTGCATCAAAACTGCTGATCCTGATGTAATATCGACAGGCGAGGTCTCTGTGTCTGACACATTAAGGTCATATTACCTCCTCCCCAACCGCCTCCCCTTGCCGGGCTGAGCTCCAAATATACCCTTTTCCAATGCAGAAGCGTGTTTAGGATTAAAAATTCATGGACTTAATGTTAAACATGTTACAGAACAGTGAGCCTCAAAAAGTGTTGGAAACCAAACTAAACAATGTTAAAAAAAACAAGCGTTTACTCGAAAACTTGAAAGCATCCAATATAAAAACCTCAAACAAAAATATTATTTATTTATTATTATTTTTCTTAAACCTGGCAGACAATATTTTATTGAAGTGTCAGGGCAAAATTCAATATATCTTCTTGGCAGCATAAATAATGCATTACAGGCTCTTAGGGTAAAAAGGAGAGGACGTTATGAATATGAAAGATATGAGTTATATTGATGCAGCCTAGTCAGGCTGGCTCCTGTCATCAGCTGGAGACTTTCTTATGAAACAGCAAACGAGTCCGCTGCCATCAGTCTCCCCTGGTTTCAACTCAAATTTGAAAGGTGATTCTGTTTTTTCTATCATAACAACATAAATCCACGAGAAAACACCCGTGGCGATACCTTTTATAAAATATGTCTGAGGTTTTGTTTTAAATTTAGACTTTAAAAAGCACCATATTTTCACCTAATTAACTTTATATATATATATATATATATATATATATATATATATATATATATATATTGTAATTCTGACTTAATTCAGTTCCTTCAGCCAATAATTGTCGCCTGGATTGAGAATCCAAGTGATTTTCAACATGGCTGTTCCTCAACCATCAATATGGTTTGCAGCTGTTTTGTTATGATTATTATTTTATATCCTTCTTTGCTCACCTCATTTGCTTTTGCCTCTCCTATTTAAGGAGTTAGAAAGACGGAAACATTATGTATTCAACTTCCTCCTTTTGTCTCTGCATCCTTTTTTTAAACTTCCGTTGTTGCCACGGTTACGCATCACAACAATTGTCCAAAGGAAAAGTGTATTTGTTCTTTTTGCTGAATATCTGTTTCTGTAAACAGTTTTCCTATTTTAAAGACATTTCTTTGAAGATATAAACTGGATTTGGCGGGATAAATTGTCCCGGGGTTTTTAGTCGTGTTGTGGAAATGAAAACAATAAGACACAAGTAAGACTATGTAAGGTCTGGGATAATTTGTCTCCTACAGATTTAGCTTTTTGCCTCTTTTTTTCTGCGTCATAAATAATAAAGGTTATGTGAATCCTCTCTGTTGGTGTTTAAATAAATGTTTTAATATACAATGCAAACCCAGAGGGAGAGCAACGTTGCGTTATTTCAAGATGAAAAGTTCAAAGCAAAGCTTGAGTTTATGAAAAAAAGAATTTACTCTCATCCATCATAAGAATTGGATGAGCTGTAGTTGGGATAACAAGTGGGATCCTTCCAATGTTCTCTCCCTTATGTTCAGCCGACACACAAAGCGACTTGCTCTTCATCCATAATCTGAATTTTTCTCTCTTCCACACAGTATGACTTTGTAATCTGTGGATCAGCAGCAGATCTGATTTGTGTTCTCAACACATTTGGTGTGTTTTAGTGAGATGGGGGTTGAACTCAGCAGCTGGTAATCCCCCAAAACAGGATTATATTTTCTCTGAAAATAGTGGCATAATGTTTTTGTTGCCTTGAAAATTTATTTTTCAAACGTTGACCTTGGCCAAGGACTTCGTCATGTGTGGAAGCAGCAATAAGAAACCCTTCAAAGCAGAGTTTCTGACTCATTTGGATTGAATGACTAAGTTTCTCTCTCTCAAAAAAAAAAAAAAAAGAACATGAAATCAATAAATAAATAAATTCAACAAACTGATTTTATATAAACAGATATACACCCCCAAGGTCTAGAGGTTCAGGGGCGGTAACATAAAAATGTGTCCAGAGAAAATAAGTGGAATGTAAAATGATTTATTACAAAAAAGATGGTTTCACAAAACACAACTCAATTAACACAAAACAGTGGTCTAACAAACTGACGAAGGTTGAGTGCAAATTAAAATGTCCAAACGAAGTCCAAGGTAAACTTAAATAACCCGAAAGGGAAAAAAAGAGCACCAAGCCTCCAAATCAAAACAATGTAGAGCAGACACAAACTGCTTAACTGAACAAGCAGAAACAAAATAGTTCAAAACTGTTGTAAACACCAAAGGTAAAGGACAGCTTAACAAAACCTCTTCCTACTGGCTGCCCCACTGGAGGAATGATTTCAGGAGCCTTTTATAGGGAGCAGATGAGGCTCATCAACGTCTGATTGGCTTGCAATTCTCTGCTGGTCCAAAGAAACCTGCACAGCCTCAAGAGGCCAGGGGCCGTAACAACAGAATTGTGTTCAAATTCCTCAAATAATAAGTTGCAAGTTATGGCTTGAAACTGCCTGACTGTCACGTTTATAATCAACCCAGAAAAGATTTATTTTTTTATTTAAGGATACCCAGCTCACACTTCCTTTTGCAAACAAACCTTTTGGTTGAATAAACATAATTTTGAATCGAAATCTGACAGACAACAGAAATATAGAAAAACATATAATCCTTTCTATGTAAATAAACTGGAATTTAGTGCTTCATAATTGTAATTTTCTCATTTTAAGATGATCTTAGCCAACAGGAACAATAAGTTTAAAATGTAATATTATAGCTAACAATCCTTGTCGTTTCTTGCCGCACTTTGCGTCCTCTCATTCCGTTTCTGTGTGCCAAGATGGCGCCAGTGTATTCGGCACGCCGTCCGACTCGCTCTCTCTACTTTGTTATTTTTACTCTTTTTGCACATTTATGCTGTTATGGTGTTATGTGGTGGGCTGCTCAGTGGCGCAGTTGGTAGCACTGTTGCCTTGCAGCAAGAAGGTCCTGGGTTCGATTCCCGGCCGGGGTCTTTCTGCATGGAGTTTGCATGTTCTCCCTGTGCATGCGTGGGTTCTCTCCGGGTACTCCGGCTTGTGTGAGTGTGTGTGTGCATGGTTGTTTGTCCTGTATGTCTTTGTGTTGCCCTGCGACAGACTGGCGACCTGTCCAGGGTGAACCCCGCCTCCCGCCCGGAACGTAGCTGGAGATAGGCACCGGCAACCCTCCCGACCCCATTAGGGACAAGGGTGAACAGAAAATGGATGGATGGATGCTGTTATGGTTCTGGTGGCTTAATTGTTTACGACCGTCAAGCACTTCTGGACATTAAAACTTCGGTAGATCTACAATTTGGATATGGTCCGAGTCCGAGAAACCGAGGTTTCCAGTTCCTCACTGACATCCCTAATAAGCTGCTGAGTTTTCCACATTTGATTCCGGAAAGGCGTTTCCGTTGAAGACGTGGTAAACGTGGAGGACTGGCGGTGAGGATTAAAGCCTATTTGGGATTTCTTTGCCGTCGAGGCGGCTCTCCTCGACTGGGATGGTGTCCTCGTTTCCTGAACGTAGGACGCCGCTGGATTCGCCCCGTTGTTCCGGGGCTGTGCTGCTCTCAGATGGACACGGTGGAGTTTTTCTATCATCGACGGTTTCGGGATCAAAAGAGGAATGTGGATTATGGAAACCTCAGGCGGTTGAACTATGTTACGTCTTCAACTTGTGTTTCTGCACCATCAACCATCTACCTGGCTTTGCTTAATGCTAGGTCTTTAGCTAATAAGACCTTCGTGCTACACGACCTGTTTACTTCTCGGGATTTGGATTTTTTATTCATCACAGAAACTTGGCTGCAAAAAGGTCATTTGTTCCCGTTTTCTGAACTTCTACCTCTGAACTGTGCTTTTATAAATTCTCCCCGGTTGACTGGCAAAGGTGGAGGTCTGGCTACAATTTTTAAATCCAGTTTCCACTGTCAACAATCATCTATAAACTCATTTTCCAGTTTTGAGCTCCAAGTCTTTGAAATGAAATTAACTGAACCAGTTCTGTGTGTGGTGGTCTACCGTCCTCCAAAGTTCAACAAGGATTTTCTTCATGAATTCTCAGAACTTATGGCATGGATTACATTAGAGTACGATCATATTTTAATTACAGGTGATTTTAATATACATGTATGCTGCCCAGATAAACCTCTGGTGAAGGACTTTTTGGACTTGATTGATTCATTGGATTTTACACAATCTGTGGTTGGGCCAACGCATTTAAAGGGACATACTCTGGATTTGGTGCCATCACATGGGCTTTGTTTGGATATCATTGAAATCCTTCAGACATGTATTTCTGATCATTTGCCTGTTTTATTTTCTATCAATATTTCATCTTCTGTGGATACAAACAATACTAAACCCATACTTTCTTGTACTATAAACTCTGATACTGCTCTTCAGCTAAATGCAGTCCTTGCTATTACTACATTCCCTACTGATAGCAATCTTGATATTGAAACCCTTGTTCTAAATTTTAACAATGCATGTTCAAATGCTCTAAACACAGTAGCTCCCTTGAAAACTATAAAAACTACAAAAAAGAAACTTTTAGAGCCGTGGCTTAATGAAACCACTCGTGCACTCAGACGGGAATGTAGGCGAGCTGAGAAGAGGTGGAAAAAAGATCAATTGCAGGTTTCATTTGAAATATTGAAAAACTGTTTATTTAATTATTAGAATAATGTCAAATTAGCTAAATCTAAATATTTCATCAATCTTGTAGCTTCAAATAGGCATGGGCCTCAAGTCCTTTTTAATGTCCTGGATAGGATTGTTAATCCCTCGATGACATCTGGCCCTTTAGCCTCTGCTGAACTTTCTGAGGCTTTCTCTAATTTTTTCACTGAAAAAATTGTAGCTCTTAGAGGCTCGAATACCCTATTAGATTTAGATTCCCCAGAAATGCCACAACGTACAGCTGTTCTGGACCATTTTCAGCCAGTTTCTTTAGATGAACTGACCTCAGTAATTAAGCATCTGCGGCCATCAAATTAGCCTTTGGATTGTCTTCCTACTTGTCTGATAAAAGACATTTTTCTTACTTCTGGCATATATATCTTAATGGTGATAAATGCCTCACTTCAGTCAGGTTGTGTCCCATCAATACTTAAACATGCTGTGGTTAAACCCCTTCTTTAAAAACCTAATCTAGAATCAAGTGTACTAGCAAATTTTAGGCCCATTTCTAAACTCCCTTTTTTATCTAAGGTCCTTGAAAAATTAGTTTTTATTCAGCTTGAAATGTTTTTAAAAGACAATAATATAACTGAGAAATTTCAGTCTGGGTTTAAAGCTGCTCATAGCACTGAAACAGCTTTGCTTCGAGTGTATAATGATCTTCTTTTAACAGTTGATTCAGGCAATGTAGCAGTTTTATTACTTTTAGATCTGAGCGCAGCCTTTGACTCTGTAGATCATCAGATTCTGTTACATAGATTAAAACATTGTGTTGGCCTGAGAGGCCCAGTATTTGAATGGTTTAAGTCTTATTTAGAAAACAGAACTTTCTCAGTTCATCTAGACCAATTTTGTTCTGGGGCCAAACCTTTAAAGTGCGGCGTCCCTCAAGGCTCAATGTTAGGTCCCATTTCGTTTATTTTGTATTTATTACCTCTTGGTCAGATTTTCCATATGTTTAACGTTTCATTTCATTGCTTTGCAGATGATGTCCAGATTTATATGCCCCTTAAACTACAAAATGGTAAAAATAAATCTCTTCAGCTATTGATCGATTGTTTAGCAGAAGTCAAATCTTGGATGGAGCAAAACTTTCTTCACCTCAATCAAAGTAAAACGCAAGTTATATTATTTGGTCAGAGTCTTCACACTACAAATCCAGATCTGATTCTTGGTTCTTTAGCTCAGTTTTGTCAGACCTCTGCTAGGAACCTTGGTTTTACTTTTGATAGCTGTTTAAAGCTAGATAAACAAGTTAGCTCTGTCATTAAATCAAGTTTTATCACCTGCGGATTTTAGCAAAAGTTAAATCTTATTTTGGTTTTAAGGACTTTGAAGGACGTATCCATGCCTTCATTACATCTCGTATGGATTATTGCAATTCATTATATAGAGGCATGGATAAATCACAGATGCAGCGACTTCAAATCATCCAGAACGCAGCAGCACAACTTCTTACAGGAACCAGGAAGCATGACCATATAAGGCCCATACTGGCCTCTTTACACTGGCTGCCTGTTTTTTATCGAATAGATTTTAAGATTCTTTTATTAACTTATAAAGTTTTAAATGGATTAGCTCCCCCTTATCTTTGGGACCTTTTCAAATTTCAGTCTGTGTCCAGAACCCTACGTTCAAATAATCAGCTTTTACTGACAGTTCCTCGAACCCGACTTAAGAGGAAAGGAGATCGGGCTTTTTCTGTAGTTGGTCCTCTTCTATGGAACAATCTTCCTTTCCAAATTAGATCTGCCCACAGCCTGGATCAAATTTTTTATGAATGTTTCTTCCCCGGAAGAGCTGCAACAAGTGGCCGGGGAGAGGGAAGTCTGGGACTCCTTTCTGAAGCTGCTACCCCCGCGACCCGACCCCGGATAAGCGGAAGAAGATGGATGGATGGATGGATGGATGGATGATGTTTGGGTCGTTTGGATGATATTCGTCTTCGCCACTGGCCCACATCTGTTGCCAACCCGTCCGATGCTACATTTACTGTGCGCTAAAAAGTTTCATCCTACTTGTATTTAAAAACATTTTTGATTTCTTTTGTACATTTATGCCGACGTTACATTTGTGAGGTTTTTGAAATGGCTCATTTTCCAGACACCAAAAAACGCCTAGGATTTCTTTTTGTGCTAGGGTCGCTTTTAGAAGCTGTAGAAACCAAAATGGAAGCAGAAAATTCACATTTTTTTCCTTCACGTATTGTCATTCTTGTACAGCACTTTGATGCAGTTTTATGCCTGCTTTTAAAGTGCTATATGAATAAATTTGACATTAACATTGACATCAATGAGCTAACAGCATTTTTGCTAACTTGTAAGTTGTTCATGTGAGCCTAATGTTTATTTTCCTAATTTCCTTCTTCCTCTTGCATTCGAAGCATCTGAGAAGTATTGTCCGCAGTTCACTTCTTTCACATTTTGTTGCTGCACTTTTATTCCAAATTGTATTAACACTGCAAAAACACAAAATATCACCAGATTTTTCTTGCCAGGTTCTCACTGCCAATAGTGCACTTGAAATAAGACGAAACTAATACTTACTACTTTTTTGTAAAACATCATTGACATATTTCCTGTAGTGAAATTAGATTGCGTGATTATTATGCCAAAAACAACAATGAAAGTATTTAATCGGGCAGGATAATTGCTACCTTTTTTACCTGAAACATTCTCCATGCTGCTCAATCTTGAGCTGACTCACGGTCATTGTACGCTGCACTTGTCAAGAACTCTGAGCACCACTGAAAGGCATTTTTCCCAAGCTATTTCGCTCTTCTTTCTTCAGTATCCTTTGAGTATACAGCAGGCAGATGCCGAACAGCCCAAGGGATTTTCATTTCTGAAGCAGAACAACAGAAATGTCAGTACATTGGCTCTGGGCGCCACGTCCAAGAGAAATCAAAGCCTTGAATGTTTCTTGTAGTCCAACCTTGGGATAAGCTTGTACTTTCATACCTGGGCCGTGTTACCTCAAGATCATAGCAACCTTTTGTTGTGAGGAATTGCAGCAGCTCTCAGTAGGATAGAATGTAATGTATTTTAATGTTTTATTGAAATTTTGTGCGATGGACTAAATTAGTCTAAAACGTGTGGCTTCCTTTTGTATTTAGTCCATTAAATCCAGTAGAAATGGACGTTTTTGGGCTACGTGTAAAACACAAAGTTTAGTGGCATAATCAGAATCAATCATTGGGAAGATGGATGGAGATAAATACAGAACAATCCAAGAAGAAAACTTGTTACAAGCTGGAAAAGACTTGAGATTGGGTTGATATTTTTACTTTTTTATACCTAATAAATACAATTACACCAGTAGCAGCACTGGAGAACTTAACAGGAAGTTGGAATGTTGACTTACAATTTTCACTAGTCATCACAACCTTTCCACAAATCTGAGCCAATCACCTAAACGTTTTCCGTATTGCCCCTTTTAATTTACCTTGCTGTTTCACAACACCTCTTGAGAGCCGATTCCTTTTACGTGCCATCCATAGCTGCACTGCCGCAGTAGAACAAAAATGTTAACAAAATGAAACCTGGAGATGTAGATATTATGAAGCTAGTGAAATTTGCCACAGCAGAGGGAAAAATAATGCAGAAAAACCGTTGAAGAACAACTCAAAAACACATTCTTTTGGCTCTCTGTTTCGGCTGTGCTACACCAGACTCGTTACCATAGCAACTGACACAACGGCACTTTATGTTTCAAGATTTAACACCAAACATTACCCACACAAAGAACAGAACATCAGGTCCGTTACAGTTTTATGGTTTTAGGCTTGTTGTTATTGGTGATTATTAATAAGTGATGGCTGTGGTAGATTACCTACCGGTGCTATTAGCTATCCTAACACTATGGTGGCTGATTAGCTAATTTAAACACCTGCTATTCTGATGATCAGTCAGAGTTGGTTTGTAGATCATTTTGTAATTGAACCTAAACAAACCAAATTCCACATCACAGCTACATGTTAAGGTTGTCATAGTCAAGCTAGCATAACTGACACACTTCCCTCTCCGTTGCAAATTTCTTTCTTAATTAAAACTTTTTTCTGACTTTGTCACCTAGTTGTCATAGCGTTGACAATTAGTAGTAAAGCACTGCATCCCTTTTTCTTTTATATATCAGGCGTACATTTAAGATTTAGCGTGTTATGTTAACCTAACAGCTAAAACCAATGCTAGTCGTCGTTAGCAAAACGTTTTTTGCCCAGCATGACATCACTTTGCAACAAGTTCATAGAAACTCTTACTATAAAAAGTATTTTTAAGTATATTTTCTGTAATATATTTATGTATATTCTCTTAGATTTTTTTCTGTTTTGGCTTTTCCTTTTGATCATCTTAGCTTGGTGCTCTTGGGTGCCCCCTGCTGGTACGATCACATTGCCTTTGACTGTGTTGTGAATTTGAACTGTGAATGCTTTTTATTGTAACCTAATCTAAATGACATACCCAGAGTTACCTCCAGATCATAGAAACCTCTTGTTGCAACATGTTTCTCTTGCTGTGGTGAGAAAGCAGTGAGAAGAGAAAAGGTTTTTGAATTTTAAAACCACAGGCCGACCTCTGGAGCATTTTATCTGGCCGTTCAACCTGGCTGGATGGCATTCTCTTTGCATGCCGTCCTTGTGACTGGCCGCTTGGCGTTAAGCCCGGGGATAGCTGGCGCACTCTGCAACCGAATTCCCCCTCCCTTCCTTTTATTTCCCATCTTTACCCTTCTCCCTCTCTCTTGCTCTCTCTGATTGGCCACTTGCCTAAAGACAACTGCAGAGCTTTGTGTGGCCTACGGGTCTTTTTACGGCGTTTTCACGGCTGTGGCTGGTAGGGAGACATCGCCATGATAGCTATAGACAACCGCACAATTATACGGCATCGTCTGTAAGTCACAGCCACGCGGCTTTTTGCAATGCATGAGCCAACCATCAGCGGTGACTTACCGAGACGCCGGTGTAATTCAATTGCAGGGATGGCCTTGGGTGGTGCAGAATCAGAGGGACGTACAACAGCTTATTATCCACCTCTCCGACTGTCGATCAAACTGATGGCTCACTCTTAGTGGCATCTCATTGACATTGTGTTGAATGTCCTGTGTCTGCCCTGCTTAATTGAACACAGAATTACCCAATTTGGTCACGCTTAGCGGAATGGAGCTTAACGAACGCAGAAAATGGAAGATGAGATCGGCGCTGACCTCTGGATCACACTCGGTGCACAGAAAGCAAGCGGCGCCCGTCACAGAGATTATCTAAAGAGCTGGACTCAATGCTTTTTTTATTTCAAATGTGATAAATGCTGGTGTCCAGCTCAACTCTTGTCTCCATTTTTTTTATGGTTTTAACACATTTGAAATGTCACTGATGGCATTTTATCTGAAATATAGACATCTTGATCTGATAGTTCAGAAACATCTTGAATTTGTTTCTAATCAGAGGTTAAATCACCAAATAATCTGTATTAATGAACCTTTTCAACATAAAATGGTTGAAAGTGCTTAGGTCTTAGGAAATTAGAGCTGAGTGCTAAATTGATTTGATCAATTAACCAAATTTTTGGTTTTTGAATATTTAATTTCTGGAAAATCTGAAAAAAAAACAAAGAAAAGTTACAACTAAGACTGTCTCAGTAAGCAATAAGTCAATAAATCGCATAATAAATTAAAACACTTTTTTTTTTCTTAGAAAAGTCTTATTATCCACCTCTCTGACTTTATTCATTATTATGAATAAAGTCATAATAAGGTGAAAATAAAAGTCATAATGTCTTGAGAAGTCATATTACAACTTCTCAAAATATGATGACTTTATTCTGAAGTTACTTTATTCTCATCATTTTATTTGATTGTTTTTTAGTGTTGCCCTAATGCTCCTTCATAGCTGACAAAGTAGCTCCTGGAGAAAATAATCTCTGGTCAGCATGTGAACCAAAACACTCCCAAAATGTTTTTGCATCCCTCAGATATAAAGCAGCTCATTTATAAAACATTCTTATTAAATACCTTTATAATAAAACATTATCAAAGTAAAATAGATCTGAAAGATGCTGAATTTTTACTGATATAATCTGATGACGCCGGCCTGTGTGCTTTCCAGATATGATTGCATGTAGTGCTGATTTAAATCAGTTCAAACATTTGGTAAATTCAGTCAAATGTAAATCAGTTAAGAGGAGGTTTTCCCTCATGAATCTTTGATCGATATGAATAATTAATGATTCTTATTTTTCTCATCTCTCCTGCTGTGTGACTGGAATTAAACAGGCTTTGGATGTGATATGTGGCATTTTTCTTCAGTTTAGGCTAAGCCTGGATTACAAGTTTTTGTCCATTATTTGTCCAAATAGCTGTCATTTCATTTTTTATTGGAAGTTTTAGTTTTGTAATACATTGTGGAAGTAAACAAAATTTTTAAAAATCATATTTATGGGTCAAACCAGCAGCAGTCTCTTTAATTTAAAAGGTCTCTGCTGCCCTCTAGTGACTGCTTCCTGCATCTCAAATGTGTCTTTATAAGATTTTTAAATAAAATTAAGTTTCACTAGGATTTTATAAATATTTCTTTTTCCAAACATAAGACCAAATATTACCTTGATTTTATGCCATCAACTAATTAGACGTCACTCCAAAGGATACATTTGTTGTTAGTTTATTACAGGGATGAGATTTTTTTCAATGGATCCCGAAAAAAATAGAATCAGTTTGTATAGATGTGCATAAATCTATTTAATTCACAACAAAACATTTGGATTTGGATTTGGAAGAAAAAGTGATTATCTAAACAGCTGAACTTGTTCAAAATGTACTTAAAATGAACTAATAGTGACAAACTAAGTTTACATCTCCATCTTGAAATAGTTCTCCTTCATTTATCAAATTTTTTTCTAAAAGAACATTTAAGTAATGACAGCATTCACAAATTCAGTTTAACATAAATGTGTTTTTACAATAGCTGAATCCCAAAACAGCTTCTCTCATTCACATACTTTAATGCTTTTGTCATCAGAAAAGAAACAAAGGAAAATAAAATGTCCATTTTGCAAGTTGCAACCATTCTAACAGTCTATTTAGTGCAAACGGGATTTAGCATAAGCTTGTTGAATTGTCCTTTTATTGTCTTTTTATTAAACTGTTATTGCTCAGTCAAAACACACAGAAGCTACGAATAAATAACTGCTACATAATAAAATTGTTATTGCCTTACAGAAAGTGGCCACACTGCACAATTTTTGATGACTCTACAGCTTTAAAATGGTGATGGTATTTAATTCAGCTCTATTTTGGGAAGTGGTTTTAAGCGTAAACTCAACTTTGCACTAGTTTCTACTGACACAATTAATAAGCAGCTTTTCAGGAAGCTATGGGAGCTTGTTTTAAGTCAATAATTCCTAAATATTGAGAAAAAAGTATTTGTTAAATTGGCAGATTGTTTCACTTATTACAAGACATTTTTTGTTGTTATAAGTAAAATAATCTGTCAGTACTTTTTATCAATATTAAGGAATTATTGACTCTAAACAAGAAACTATTTATTGCGAAAAAGTGCATTTGCACTAGAAACTAACAAATATTTGGTAGGATTTTGTTTTTGCAGTGTAGGCGTCTACATGTCCATTAGATGGAGCCAAATACCAGCTGAAGAGGTCTCCATTCTCAGTGTTTCTGTGTGCAAAATGTGTATTAGACTCTACTAAGAACTAGCCTGTGATGGGTTTCCTCTTGAAAAACAAGCAATCGACCCAACATGAGCCGTCCATGACCATCCTGCTCCCAAACAAAGATAGGCACCTGGTTTTCCCGTCTTATATACACAGAAAAGAGGAGAAAAGCTTGTATGAGCAGTTGCAGCATTTACTGTTTCTGAACAGCAATCACATCTCCACCCTCCCGAAGAAAATCCTCCAGATGGGTTTGAAATCTGCAACAATTTGTTTGGTCATTAAGATGCCTATTCAGAACTGCTTTTGCCTCATAATTATAACAAACTAGGCAGTGTGCCATGTCACTGATGCATTCCTTGGTGCTCACAAGTAATTTTCTTTTCCTAAGGGGGAAAGACGCTGCTGTGTGTTCTTTAATGTTCAGCCCACGTCTGGAACTCGCAGCTACAAGAGTGCTGAAATTATTTCAAACACATGGAAGTGGATTGAAGATTGCCTGAACAACAAAGCTGCTTGCAGCTGGGTTTCTACTCATAAGTTTATCTCCGCCGTGATTTGACCAAAGCTTTCTGGTTTTGCTCAGGTGTGAGGAGCAGATGAGTCATTGCAGTTGCATGAAACAAGGCGGTTTTCCTCACAAGAGCTGTGGATTGAACTAACCTTTGTTCATGAAACAATGAGGCTCTGAATACAAATACACCAATCAGTGGTTTGACCTGCTGACTTTAACCGTTTCATTTAATTCTGCACTACTTATGGACTTTTAAATGAGACCTATTAGGCTTCCTTGAACAGGTTAGGATAAATCTACGGTCTATACAAAACATGTTCATTACATTTTTCCATAAAATCATTTTCATACAATGAGATTTTAGTGGGAATGAGTTGCTTTAGGGCCTCTTGTTACTTTAAATCCAAACAGGCTGCTGCTGGACCCCCCAAATCAACGTTTACACTCACATGTGAAAATGGCTGCAAATATTGAACAGTAGAAGTGGAGCCTCCTGCACAATCAACAAGAATGCAGCAAGTGGTTTCTGGATGGTAAGTCAACAAAAAAACGCCAATAAAACCAGCTCACCAAATGTTCTGGTGCCAAACTTGGGTTGCTGGGAAACCTGCTGGGATTGCTAGGTAACAATTCTGGGCTTGGCTGGGGTTGCTAGGTAACGGCATAGCAGCTGCTGACTTGTGACGTTTCATTTGGAATGATTTTGAAATGACTCTTCCATTAAATAAGGAATTCAATTAAAATCATAGATGAATAAGTTTGTAAGAACGATAAGTCGTTAAAGTGCTGCACCATGATCTCTCTACCACTTCCTGTCGTCTTTTTCATCATTTCCGCCTGTAGTAACATCCAGGTGTTGATCACATGACTTGTGTGATGTGAGAAAAGTGTTTCCAATGTAGTTTGGGAAATATTCCAATTTTGATATAACCAAAAAACCACAGAAACTTTTTATTGAAGAAGGTGAAAGTCTTTTATTTTTCCCCTAAATTAGCGTGTTTCTCTTCAGCAAAATTGTTTTTGTAACTCCAATTTTAAAAGGTCAATGGAAACTCAACTAGTGCCAATTACAACGAACACTGGGTAGCAGTTGTTGTCGCCAGCATTTTAGCAAATGGTTATTAGCATTAGTAGCATAGAAATAAATTTAAAAATAAATTTTAGTATTTTAAAAATAGCTTGATGATCTGTAATGTTTATGTGTGACCAAAAAGCACAATACTTCTTCATGACTTGCTGAGCCATAAAGCTCCCTCTGGAGGTTTTGACAGGTGATGAGAAAACAAAAAGTGAAGAACCAGAAACTATTTGCTCATGTTTATCTGCATGTGCTGCAGGATTTCCGAGAGCAGCTGTAATTACGAGCACATATTTTCTAATAACACATTTTCCACAACGCGTTTCTGAAGTGCACCTGTATCGGCACGTTGGGTTTTTCGAACGCTAAAGGTCAGTTAATGGAAAAATCTATTCTGCCCTCAAGTGGGGTGGCCGAGGCTGCAGTTATGTAATCAGAGCATGTTAAAAATAATGCCTTTTTGGTTACAGTTTAGCCACATTAAGCTGATATGCAGGGAATATGAGAAATTAGGTATCAGCTTGGAACTTGTTTGTGCAAGAAATTACTATTATAAAAATGCAGGCGAGGGGGGACAAGGGAAGAAAAACCCCTCAGGCAGTTCTCTGCTGCTGTCACATCTCGTCTGCATACCAATATTTCACCTGCATTATTGATTGCACTACTTTGCGTCGTTTAGTCTTTTTTTTTTTTTCTTTCAGCCACAATAGACCCATAAGAAACATCATGCATTATGAAACATGACACAAGGCCTGTTTTGTACTAACATTGCAGGGAATCAGAGAAGGTGGGGGGCCAAAAAACATCCTGGAGAATTGAAGCCTGGAGTTGTGACATCGGCCTTGTTTCTGCCGTCTAAAACAAACCATCTTAAAATGAGATGTTGTGTTTAGGAATTGGAACCAGGTGAGTTTGTTTTTTTTTTTTTTGCAAAAGCAGAACCGCCTTCAGGATGTTGATGATACTAGTATTTTAAGCAATAATGGCTCAATAAAGAACTCACACTGCCACTGAATATTTTACTTGCGTCTAGGCAACACGGCTAAGCCATGCTGGCTATGCTGAGATTTTTAATAAGAGCTGACGGCGTTCTGTCAGGTGAAAATCTCCTCTAATTTGCACAAGATACCGAGCCTCTCTTTGTATTCTCGCCAAGATTTCATTCTTGTATTCTGATAGCCTGTTATGGATGACCCAGGAGGAGAGATTGATGGTATGATAACCAAGTGTTCCTCCAAATAAAGTTGCACCTAAAACACTTCGACTCAACACTGCAACATTTTAAACCTGCATCTGCAAAATATGAAATAAACAAATCGGACAAGAAGGATTTTAAATGCTTAATGCAACTAATATTCCAAGTGGTTTCTCCTAATTAAATAGAAAATGCCACACTTAATGAGTACTGCAGCCTCTGAAATGTTTAACCCCTAAATGACCAGCATTTTCAGCACTATTATGATCTGGTTTCAAATTCCACCAGAGATTTTCAGTAGAGTTCAAGTCCATGGATTTATCTGCAAAAACACAAAATCTTACCAAATATTTTTGGTCTAGTTTCTAGTGCAAATATTTAAAGTACACTTGAGATAAGACAAAACTAAAATACAAGTAACTTTTCAGCAAGCACTGTGACCTTTTTCAAGTAAATAATCGCTAATATTAATGAAATGCTAGTTCTACTGGCGGATTATTTCACTTATTACAAGACAATTTTACATGCTAGCTTTAATGTTAGCCAACAAGCTAAAAATAATAGTTCCACTATCAAATTTTTTCACTTTTTCTGTGTTAGAAGTGGAAAAACAAAATCTGACAGTGGCACTAATACTTTGTATTAATTTTCAAGAATTATTCACTTAAAACAAGCTTCTATAACTTGCTGAAAAGTTATTAAATATTTTATTAGAGAAGTAAGTTAGTTTTGTCTTATTTCAAGTGAACTAAGATATTTACACAATAAACTAGACCCAAAGTATTTGCTAAGATTTTGTGGTTTTGCAGTGTAATAAGAACAAAGTTACATTATCTTCTTGGTGGATTTTATTTGCTGACATTTTAACCGCCAGTTAGCCAAAATCTAACAGCTTTTGTAGAGAATTGGAAGCACACCTGCATTTCATTAGTCTGTACCAATAAACTGTAAACCAGCTGACCAAATGTCCTGGAACTTTGGGTTGCTAGGTAACGGGCAGGGCTTGGCTGGGGTTGCTAGGTAACGGGTTACATTCCTGAAATTTTTGAAAAAACAATAAGTTATTGCCAAAGAACAGCAGGGTGTTATTTTAAGCACTTGGGGTGTTTTTAGAAGAAGTTGTGACCCAAATGGAAGCGCAGAAATGTGAATTTTGCGTATTACGTCTCCTTTAACCATTTTGCCACAACTACAAACAGTCACCCACTGATCAGTTTTGTTTGCGAAAGTGTTTAAAGCTGCCTTTACTTTGGACTTCCCAGGTGCTCCTGTGTAACAAACCATCTGTTGTGTCATGTTACTGGGTAATCCCAGAACCCCCGATGGGTTGTCAGCATGTGAGTTTAACCCTGGAGGCAACCAGAACTGAACACTGCCTCTCACACCAAAATGAAAACATTTTTTTATTTATTTCTGGAAGACCTGGAAATCTATAAGGTTTAGAATCCAGCGCTGATGTTAATGTATTATTTGCAAAATCTCCCTGCTAATGTTCCCTGGAAGCATCCAGGCTCATAGAGAGGGTACAGATTATCTACCACAGATGCCAGCAGACACCCCGAGGGGAGCAGATGCCCTCTTCATATGTTCAGGTTTCAGCTCAGGTCAGGGTGTCGACTCACGAAACGAGCTGCAATTCTGCTGAAATAACGACGCAAAGCCAAACGTTTCTGCCAAGGCGAATCAGATGAAGAACATTTCCTCTAATGCGTCCCACTGGATGTATAGTTGAGCTCTTCTTTCTGGGTTAAATTAAGGAGGGTTAACATTCACTGACTTGCACACTTTGTGTTAATTATACATCACAACTTCCCTATATTTCACGTATGAAAAGTCACATTTGATTTGCAGAAATCATGTGTTTAATGGTCATATTAATGTTCGGAAGAAAGAGACTCATTTGCGTGACTGACAACCGCTATAAACTCATTTCCATTTTGAAAGAAATGACTGCAAAAATCTAATTATTACCAAGTAATTTTGTCTGGTTTCTAAGTCAATAATTCTTTTTAATATTGATGAAAAAATACAGATTATTTTACTTGTAATGAAACATGTAACAAACCTTCTTTCAAATGGTTCAGAAAGAAGAAGTTACGTTAAATTCTAAATATAACATAAAATAAAGAATTAGATTGAATAGATCTGCCATTATGGATCTGGCACATTATCACCAATACTTTATATTTTCAATAGTGGGACCGATATCGATATTAAATTCAAATCGGTGCATCTCTAAGCACAAGGTAGCTGTGTAGTAGAAGTAAGAAATACTGCCACCTGCAGGTTGGAGTTAGCATCACTTAAATCCATCCATCCATCCATTTTCCGTTCACCCTTGTCCCTAATGGGGTCGGGAGGGTTGCCGGTGCCTATCTCCAGCTACATTCCGGGCGAGAGGCGGGGTACACCCTGGACAGGTCGCCAGTCTGTCGCAGGGCAACACAGAGACATACAGGACAAACAACCATTCACACACACACTCACACCTAGGGAGAATTTAGAGAAACCAATTGACCCGACAGTCATGTTTTTGGACTGTGGGAGGAAGCCGGAGTACCCGGAGAGAACCCACGCATGCACAGGGAGAACATGCAAACTCCATGCAGAAAGACCCCGGCCGGGAATCGAACCCAGGACCTTCTTGCTGCAAGGCAACAGTGCTACCAACTGCGCCACTGTGCAGCCCTACACTTAAATCCAACATTTTTTTATAGGTTTTAATTTAATTTAATCCTTTGGGATTAATAATGTATTTTTGATCTTGTATTTACATTTTTGTGAAATATTTGCAATAGACTAAAAATGATGCATTAGTGAAAAGAAATGTGAGGATCTGTTGATTTTTGCGTGAATTTCCTTTCAAAAAAACTGGAATTTAGCAGAATACAGATCAAATCTGCATAGATTTGACTTATAAAAAATATTTAATCAGATGTTATCTTGAAGAATCTATTTTGTGTCCTTTCAGATGGCCACATAAAAAGCTACAATAACCATAATGTGGTTATTGAAATGTGTTGAGTCAGTTATATCAATATGTGGAGATCAAGGATGGTGATTAAGGGGAAGGAAAAAGGTCTCAGCAGATCGGCTTTGTGTGTGAGTCGTGACGGAGAGCGGGGAGGAAGTCACAGTCACCTGACACACAGACGCAGTCAGTTTCACCACGGAGCAGACGCCGCGTGAACTCCAGAGACTCAAAAGGTTTCCTTCAGAATTAGGTTCAGCCTCTCCCGCTTTCAGAGTAATCACTAATGCAGAAAGAAGCAATAGCTGCTGACGCCCCGCGCTGGCCCCAGTCCAGAACCTTATGCAACGCCTTTCAGGGTAAATAAACGTACTACTTCAACATTTTTCACATTTTAAACCCTGAAAATTGTAAATATTTTCTTAGGAATTAGAAGAAAACATTTTTAAAAATAGACTTCAATTTCAACCATTCCTTCTGTGAGTTATATGATGTAGTATTTTTATGAGCCTGTCACAATAACCAATTAATCAACTGATTGCATGATAGATTAAAACATGCTCAATAATTTCTAGTCTGATTATAAATATTTTTTGAGGATGAATATTAATAACTTTGGCTGCATTCACACTGCAGCCCAAAGTGATTCAATTCCAATTTTTTTGCCATAATGCGACCTGATTGTTGGTCTGAAAAAACAAAGGTTGTATTTTTTCAAAGGGCCACTTGAATATCTGATACGTATCCGATCTTTTCCAATGTGACCTGAATCTGCACGGCCAGGTCCTCAACGTCATTGATACTCGACAAGCGTCACTATCCTGCGTCCTTTTAGGCAAGCGGGAAGAAAAATAACAACCATAGTGGACAATAATGAGGCTTAAGTTGTTAATATGCTGGCTCCAGGCTCCAGTTTGGACAACAACTTCAAAATTGTAAGAGAAACAAACACGCTTTTTTGGCAACAAGTTAATGTATTTTGGTGTCTGGAAAATTAACCGTTTCTAAAACCTCTTCAGTGTTAAGTCACACGCGCCGTTACCTAGCAACCCTAGAGTTCTGCCCGTTACCTAGCAACCCGAGCAGAGTTCCGGCACCTTTGGACAGCTTTTTTTACATGCTGTACAATGGCATCTGGAAAAGACAAGTGTTTTGTTGTTGACTTACCATCCAGAAGCCACTTGCTGCATCCTTGTTGGTTGTGCAGGAGGCTCTACTTGTGCTTTTCAAAGATGTACGGTTGTATAATTGCGCATCTGTTTGCAGCCATTTTCATGTGCGAGCATAAACATCGAGTTGAGCCTATTTGGATTTACAGTGACAAGTGACTCATTCACCTATCTTAACCTTTTCAAGAAAGCTTAACAGATCACCTTTAACACAGTTTTAAACTCCAGAACATTCTCCCTGACCTGTTTGATGTGTTGTAGCAAACCAAAGTGGCCTTCCCTTCACTGAACCACGGTATTTGAAGGCAACTGAATGCTCTGGATTTGATTTTATTCGCAGAATTTTTTGAAGACCATTTATCATTTGCCTCTGACTTCACAGTGATACTCTACTTTATGTTGGTCTATCACAAAACCCGAATAAATACAATCAGTAAGTATGAGGTTGTCTTGCAAGACAGTGTGAACATTTTTACAGATAAAAGTGTGGATTTTAACAGGAAACACGGCAAAAAACATCCCTTAACGCTCTCTTCATGCTTATAAAACCTAAATTTAGACGTGCCATGTTCTCCTATTTTATCTGTTTGATACTAAAATTGGATCACAGTTCACCGAACGGACATCACGCTCTGTGAAAGAAGCTGTAAAACTAGCCGAGACCATAAACAGTTTTAGAAAATGTTTATTGAGGTCACAAATCAAACGAGAAGTAGGGTCATTTTCCCAAAGACGTCTGCACAAACAGTTTAATACTTTCTGCAATGACTGGACATAAAAACATCACAGGGATTAAATTAATTGCTTGGCTGCTGCATTGGAGGCACTGTCTTGTACACGTGTACCTAATCACCACTTAACTCCATAAAGTGCGATTTATGGAGTTCTTATTCAACTTTCCAAAGCAAGAGCACTTTATTTTTAATGACAGCTTTCTGGCTCAGAGTAATAACAAAAGTTGGACAATTTGTGGTTGCAGTATCATTGGGGTGTGTCTTTTGCAGATTAATGGAGTTTTAAAACTCTCTGTAAGTTTATTGAGTACAGGAAGAGTTTTTTTTGTCTTTTATTCTAAAATTTAGGGTTTCTGGATCATTTTGAACTGGATATTGGTATTTTCTAGATCTAGATACAAAAGGAAATGAGGCTAATTAAAAATGGGGGTTTATACAAACCATACATGTTTGTTTTTAATGCATGGTTGCAATATCAGGGGCATCATGAGGATTTCTTAAAATATTTTAAGCAGCTACTAATGTCTGCAGATCACATTAAATGCAGAAAACGTTTCTCCAAATTTTTCTCCTACATCTTTATTCATAATAATTGCGTTTACCAGCTTAATTTTGTTTGTGTTTGAGCCAAATGAAAGAGAGGGGGTGTTTAAGTAGTGTAACAGAAATGATGTTTTGCTGCATTGTTGTTTTTGCTAAACTCATGAATAAAACCTGGACTTTATTGGTCTTTAATTACAATATATTTGTTATTAATCCCAAATTGTTGATTTTTCTAGCAACAAACTGAATTTGTGTGTTAAATTTTAATTTCAAAAATGTATTTTTGACACCAGCATGCGATTTTGATTTGATTCTGATCCATTTGACAAAAAGGTTAAATACTTTATTACCAAACATTTTGAGCAGAAACATATAATAGACTCTTTTCTCTGTTATTAGTTTCATTTTCAGGTAATTTTGCACTGTATTACATTATATATTTATAATATGCTATTAAACCACATTTATCTTTAAATTGGACAAAGTGATTTTACGTAAGCAAACTGTTCATTTCTTCACAAATTTAGCATATTTGAGTATTTTCAAGGAATAGTTGTTACATTTCTATTACAGAACAAAATCTTGGAAAACTGAAAAGAAGCATGGCTTAACCCTTTTTAGATCATTTTATTAAGAAAATAAGTATAAAAATATAAATATAAAACAATATGACTCAGCATTCAAATAGCATGAAAGCGGTGTGTGACAGTTTCCTACAACATACACTTTCCATTACATATTACACCTACATGATGAAATGAATTCACAGTTTGACAAAAAGAAACTCCACCAACCATTCACATGAACATTGTTCGTCAAACAGATATAGCAAATAGTTTATACGATGTCCATCAATAAAAACACTTTGTACATTTACAGTATTTAATGAAGTTGTCTGGAAAAGCTGTCGGACTCCTTCCCCCCGTTTCCCACCCAAACCAAGCCGGCACCATTTAACATTGATAGTATACAATACTACTATCGTTCATGTTGATTACAAAACACATTATTCACACCATTGTTCACAAAAGTCCTAAAATTTAAAGGCATCTTTACTGATTATGACAAAAAAAGCAAAAGACTGAGATTTATATTGGATCTGCTTATAGAAAACTCACTTCAAGTCTCGCTCTGTGTTCGAATTGTCCAATCGTTTACAAATATTGCCATTTTGTTTTGGTTTGAAACCAGTAAAAGGAAACTAGTTACATTTACTTCTGTAACTTTGTTGAAAAAAAATTTAAGTTTTACTATTATTTGAGTAATTTCATTAAGTACTCTTACTTGAGTTAAATTTTTGGATTGTCTTCCTACTGAGTGAAAAACAAAACAATTACCAGACACAGAGAAACACCTGCAGTTTTAGCTAAAGTTTCATAAGACTTTTATTGAAAGAAACTGATATGTTTCCACCTATTTTGTTATTGTTACTGATCTTAAATAATTATGCTATAATGAATATAAAAAACTAACTTCTTTTTTTGAAAATATGTCTTAGGCAAAGAAAAAAAGAATCACTTTTGACAAAAAATTACTTTTAGGAAGTATATGTTACTTCGAAATGGTCTTAAAACAACAATACTATTGTTGAGACAATATATTGTCTAGAAAAATTTTATGAGTGAACATTTCAAACATAGCTTCCCGTTTCCATATTATTTTTGGCCAGAAATTACTTTTAGGAAGCCGACGATATATATATTATTTGAAAATGGTTTCAAAATGACGATGTATGTCTTGTAAAATGAGTGAACATTTTGAACATAGCTTTGCACGTTACTTTTGGCCAAAAGTGAATTGTAGGAAGCTGACTATATATGTTATTTGAAAATGGTCTAAAACAGCAATATTATCGTTTATTGCGATAATTACTGTGGCAATTTCTTATTCAAATTTTGTAAACATTTCAAACATAGCTTTCCCATTTTCACATCACAATTGGCAAAATTTACTTTTAGGAAGTTGATGATATATATTACTTTAAAATGGCATCAAACAACAATATTATTGTTTATTGCGATAATTAATGGGACAATTTATCGTCTAGTAAAGTTTTGTGAGTGAACATTTCGAACACAGCTTTCCCGTTTCCAGGTAATCTTCCACATGACGGTTTAATATAGTGCGCATGAGTTTGTGCATTTTCACGCACATTTGAAGGTGGAGCAAACAGACAACCAGTTGACTATCAAGCTAGCTAGCAAACTAGACAAACAGGTAGCTTGATAGATATTAAGACAGACAGGCTAGTTAACTAACTAGACAAACAGGTGTCTGGCTAGCTAATAAGCCGAAAGGACATTGAAAAGGAGTTTGGATTATAGAGAGACGGATGGCTTCGTTTAGGTCTCTCTGTCGGGGCTTCTCCCTATGTACATCTCCGCCAGCTTTTTGAACTGTGGTCCCCAGTTGCTGAGGTAATCGTAGTCGTGGTCGCCCTCGGTGGCGGCGGACTCCAGCGAGCTCAGGGACTCCGCCAGGGACCCGGTTCCCTCGTAAGCGTAGGTCGCCAGGGAGTCGTAAGGGGGCGCCGTGGGGTCGGCGTCGTTCTCCTGCAGCCGCCCGTTTATGAAGTCTCTCACATCCGTGTTATCCTTTATCGGTGATGTCCTCCGAAAGGGAAACAGCATTTCGGGTATGATGTCCCTGCGAAGCTTGTTAGCATCCATCACCTCCGGGTTGCGCAGCGTGCCGATATCAAAGGCCTGAGTGTCCTCCTCTCCTCCGCCCTCGTCGTTGTAGCTGACAACGTTGTCTCTGACATCCTCTTTGGAGATGATCAGAGGCTCCTTCTTCCTCTGTCTCCTCAGGGCAGCGAACAGCACCACGATCACTGCACAAAAACAGCAGAGAGGGAACGCAGAGCATAAGATGCGTGCCTCTGAACATGTGTCATGCATTAGGGAGCAAAAAGCAGAAGGGAGACACATTTGCTACCAGTGACAAATCCCTAACTCTGCCTCGGGCATTCACCTCCTATTATTAAAGATTCAGTGGAAAAGCTTTTTCTTCCCCTTTTTCTCCTGAATGGCACTTTGACTTTATAAAATGCACCGCGGTTCGAGGATCCCATTTTACACTCGTCAGCGAACATCTTCATATTTCATCTCGGGGGTGAAAACGCTGCCATGGATGCTGTTGTAGTTGAGCTATGCAACTATTTCAAATTTAGTTTGAACAATTTGCTGTTTTTTTTTACAAGATATCTTAACAGCAACAAAAAAAAACATATACATACATAACCCATGCATTACTCCCCCTGTTTTTAACTAAATGTTAACAGTAAAAAAAACTCTACAAAACTTAAAATTCTTTGTATTTTACAGAAAATGTAACCTTAAGTCACTTTTAAAAAAATACAAATCCAATTTAGACTTAAAAATATAAATAAGAAACAAAGCAACTCAATTTATTCCTGTAGACAAAATATACTGCTCAAAAAAATAAAGGGAACACTTAAACAACACAATATAACTCCAAATAAATCAAACTTCTGTGAAATCAAACTGTCCACTTAGGAAGCAACACTGATTGACAATCAATTTCACCTGCTGTTGTGCAAATGGAACTTTGTACAGAACAAAGTATTCAATGAGAATATTTCTTTCATTCAGATCTAGGATGTGTTATTTGAGTGTGCCCTTTATTTTTTTGAGCAGTGTATAATAAGTGTGTTCGGAAAATATTACAGCTTTATTCTAGTAATGTTGCGAGTTTATAAAAATTTGACTTCATTTTCAAAATATTATGACTTTATTCTCAAAAAATTTCAACTTTATTCTCAAAATATTATCACTTTATTCTCGTATTATTTCCACTCTACTCTGGTGTGAGTTTATTCTTTAAAATTTGTACTTTTTCTCAGGATAACACCACTTTATTTCTGAAATACTACAACTTTATTCTTGTATAATTTCCACTTTATTCTCGTAATATTATGAGTTTAGTCTCATTATCGAATTACTTTTTTTCGGTACGGCTCTTATACTCGATCTTAAATTTGTATTTTACTCGGATTAAAAAAAACACAGATGCATGTAAGAATTTTTACCAGTGATAATCAACCTGATCAAATAGGAACAACTATGATTTTTCAAATTAAATGCAAAGACGTTTGTGTAGGAACTGTAAGAAAACATGTAAATATTTAAAGGGCATGAATTTGATGAAATGAAATTCTCCCTCTGCCTCTTCCTCTGGTTTTTCTCGTTTTCCTCCCAGTGGGCTCCGCAGCGCTCTGCTTGCCTCCCACCTACGCGTTAATTGCAAAGCTTTCAGCATGGGCTGAGGCCGTTTCAGACATTAGGACATTTGTGACTGGGCAGTGCACGATTTCAGACAAAACATAAGTGCAGCTCCAGCTTCCCTCATCTCTGAGTCAAATGGAGGTGAATGAGACAGTCTGTCAGGGGGGTTTCAAAGGCAAAAAGCTTCAGATAATGAGCAGATGTCATGATATTTTGTTTGACATGAGAGGCATAAAAATTCAACCTTCAGTTCACTTGAGAGGCTTGTTGAGATCTGCCTACCGGATATTCGTTTATATATTTGGAATTTAAAATGCAGACAGATGGAAGAAGAGCTGGTCTTTTCTGAACTGCTTGTGTCATTAGTCTGGTCAGAGGAAAAACGAGGATAAAGATGAGGTCAGTTCAACACATGGAGAGAGTCAGAGTTTCTCATAAACAGCAGTGAGTACGCCCACACATGCATGCTAATTTATGAGGATTTTTTTCTGAAGTTATTGTGATTATTAAAACTTTTGCACAACTTTTTGCAGCACAAGGAATTATTGTTTCTTTTTTTTGTCCAGGAAACGCAGGGAAATTAGGATTTCATTTTCTCTTTACTAGTTATATAAATAAATAAGAATAAGAACCCCAAATTATTCCTAGGTCAGACGGTTTATTGAGGCCAAAGTAGATAGAAAAAAAGGATTTAATTTATGTAAAAAAATAAAAATAAAAAACTAAGATTTTTTAAAAAAAACTGAAATTTTGAGATTAATCTCAGAAATTTTGTAGAAAAAAACCTGGACATTTCTGAGTTTGAAAAGTTGACAATTTTTTAGAAAAACTCAGAAATGTTTAGGTTGATCTCAAAGATTTTCTGTAAAAAAAATTACATTTTCTGCGCTCCAAGAGTCTAACGAATTGCAAGGAAAAACTAACATTTTGAGATTGAGGCATTTTTGTGGGAAAAACAGGAAAACTTTTGCATCTAAAAAGTTGAAGTTTTGCTAGAAAAAAAACTCAGAAATTTTGGAGAAAAAAAATCTAATTAAGATGAATCTCAGAAATTTCCTAGGAAAAAACATTAACATTTTTGGCCTCAAAAGTCGAAAGTTTACTGGAAAAAACTCTTGAAATTAGTCTCAAAATGTTTAAGAAAATATTGAAAATTAAAATTTGCAGGAAGAAATTTAAAAATCTTTTAGAAAAACCTTTAATTTGTCTTTAAAATGTGTAAAGATTTCACCAAAACACCCAGATGTTAAGCGCTCTCTTTTGTTTTCACAGGAAATCTTTTTATCTTGCTGTACTTTCTGTTTCCAGACCTCACTATAATGACAAAAGAATGACTGTTTTGAGTTGGAGATTTTGCCAAATGTGGTACCAGAGATTGCTGAATAAGCAATCTGAATGCAACACTTTTCATTTTGTATTTATGTAATTTTTGTAGCACAATGTTTCCTTTTGCTTTGTGCAACTTTGTGTTGCTTTTCCACATGCAATCTCAATAAAAACTGGTTGTAATGCGACAAAATGTCAAAAATGCAAAGGGACTAAATACCTTTACATGCGCTGTATGATTTGGGGATTAAAGTGCGTCAGTTTACTGGAGCACAGGCCCTTTTTCCCACCGCCAGGAGAAACCGTCGTCCCTCCTGATTGTGTCTGTATAATTTGTGCATCGGCGTCGGTGTGAAATGTAAAATCTGCAGTTTGAACTCCTGTTTTCTTTAGAAACTTGATTGGATTTTCTAAGCCCTTTTCATCTCTGCCTTCCTACGTTTTTCATCTACGATGTGCGGCTTATGTGGAAAAATAAGATAGGCATGAATTTTAAGTGAAACACAGGGCAGCTGCCTCAGAGTGAAATGGTCTGGCAATGCATATAAATAGCTCTGTATTTTCAGGTGCGCATTCGCTTGTCATTGATATGCATTTTACAGGAAATTTTACACAGTTACAATGACTTGCCAAAAGGTTGGAACAATGTGGAAGCGAAGGACTGGATGCTTTGTTACGTTATGTAGCTTTAAAGAGCATCAGCTAAAGGATGCACAGGGTTTTGTAATTCTGCAGGGTTCTGTTTGTTTTGTGTGAAACATAAGAAAATGACCTGTGATGACCTCTGATGACCTTGACATGTATGCGACAGGCTGCAGCAGTTTAGAGAAAACTCTGTAATCTATCCAGTCACTTTCTTTTAAAATCTCAGCAATAATCTATAAATGTAATGAAATGCTGTCATTTCTATTCATAGATGGATATTTAATCTACCTCTATTTCTTGTTATAAACATAAGTATTACAATGTATCACTCAGTAGAGCTCTAACTTGTGTAAAATTAATATTTCTCCTCTTTTGTATTGTTACAAACAGAAGTTCCTTATCCCAACTTATTTGATCAGTAATGTGGATTTTGATCAAATGCAGTTCAGATAAAAGAAAAAACAGTGGAAAAACATAAACCATGTGAAAGTAAAGACTTCTGACTGTTTTACCACTGCAAAAATTAACTTTTGTTACTTCATAATTGTTGTTACTTTGTAACTTGTGTTACTTTGTAACTGCTGTTATTACTTTGTGCCGACACCATAGTGTAACATGTGGCGTTACAGTGTAGCTCCTAACGTTCAGGTCACACTGTTACGTCGCATTGTAACTCCATAGTGTTTCAAATTGTAACTGCAATGTAACATTGTAACATTCCACTATTATCGCAATTGAAATTTTAAGTCTCACAGAAAATAATTTGGTGATTTTATCTCACTTAAAACAAGAGATTTTATTCTGATTTAACTAACAGGTTTTTTTATTAGGTTTATGAAAATATCTGGTTTCATCTGTAAATTTAGTCTTTTAATCAAACGTTAGATTACACTTTATTACAAAACTGTGAAGTTTGAATGTCAAGCACCTACCAAACCTTGAAAACAATTTAAATTCAAGCACTTTCAAGGGAGGCTTTTAAACTTTTCCAGCACCATGTTGGAGATAAACATTGAAATTTACTATTATATAATTTAATGCTGTTATTAATGATGTCTTGACATAGTGTTTGACATTTTACAGCAGAGACTAATTAAATTAAAATATAACATTTTAAGTCTCATAATTATTTTTGGCAATTCTGACACAAAACAAGAGATTTTAGTTTGATTTAACTTTAGAAGGTGACAAGAAAACCCACTTTTATTAGGTGTATGAAAATATTTAGTTTCAACTGGAAATTCAGTCTGTTGATCAAACAGAATAAACCTTGAAATCACCTTTTAAAATTGGTGATTTTTGTCAAACCCTGAAAATGTGTCTATCTGAGACTGACGATGGATTAATTTCCTCTCCTGCCACAAACCGTCACAGACGCGTGGATCTTCCAGGCAGATACTTACTGAGCAGGATGATCACGCAGAGCAGGATGGCCACCAGCGCTCCGGTGGTGAGGCCATCTGAGAAGGGCAGCACCTCCGGGCTGCAGGACTGCATGTTGCCGCGGCTGTCGCAGGCGCACACGCGGACCACCAGCGTGCTGGTGCTGCTCTGGATGGGGTAGTCGTTGTCTGAGATCACGACGGGGAGGAAGTACATGCTCATCTCACGCCGGCTGAACCCGCCCCTCCTCGTTAGGATGTTGGCAGTGTTGTCTGCAGGAAGATGGAGATGGTGCGGGTCAAATCAACGGATTTCCTCTCGTCACAAATGTTTGAGATAAAAACTGAGAATTTATAAGTTGTGACTTGTTATGCTTCATTGAACAGGTTGGGACAGATTCATGAGCGAAACAACGCATATTCATCACATCTTTTGCACAAAATCATTCTTGGGTAATGAGATTTTTACAATGGCGTCTTCCACCAAAAAACTCAAATTTTTAGATAAATCTCAGAAAATGTCAAGATTATACAATCCAATATCTGAGTCTGAAATCTAAAAGATTTAAGATTTTCAAGAATTTAATCTGATAAAAGTAGGAAAAAGTGGAAATTTCTGAGTTTGAAAACTCTAAAAGAACTTGAAAGAAATTTTGAGATTAATCTGACATTATCTAGAGAAAACAAGAAAAATTCTCAGTCCAAAAGTCAAAAATTTGCCAGAAATAGAAATTTTGAGACTAATCTAAAATTTGCTAGAAAAAACTCTGAAATGTTGAGATTAATCACAAATCTAAAAAACAAGACAATTTATGAGCTATCAAAGTCAAAAGGTTACAAGTAAAAACTGAAATTTTGAAAATCTCAGACATTTTTTAGAAAAACTGGATATTTCTGAGTTTGAAAAGTTTCAAATTGGCTAGAAATACAGAGTTTTGAGATTTATCTGAGAAATGTTTAAAAGTGCAACATTTTTGACTTTCAAATTTCACATTTTTTTCTATCAAATTTTCAGATTCAGATTTTAGGTTCATCTAAAAACATCTGAGTTTTTACCTCACAAATTTTTGACTTTAAGAAATTTTTGTGTATTTTACAAAATTTTGGAAATTAATCTAAATGTTTCCCTTTTTTGGGCAGAAATTTTCTCCTTTTTGCTCTATTTATTATGACCCTAATACACCTCTGTAGTATTTAGTCAAAATCTAAATAAATAACCAAACAGTTTAGTTTTTTTTAATCAGCAGTTTTATATTGAATATTCCATCCAGGAAGAAGAGCAGTTGAAGTTGCAGGAAGCTCCAGCGACTCAGAGTTTCTGTTTCTGTGTTTCTGGTACAAATGTCACTAAATGTGTGCTGGGAGCTGAACTTAATCCTACCGTCCTTGTCAACGATGGTGAAGTTTGGGTTGGTGGCGCTTATGCTGAAGACAAATTTGTGCCCGACAAGCGGTTCATCTGTGTCAACAGCGCTTATTGTCTGAATCAGCTGCAAAGGGAAACAGCAAACAGTGAGTATTAGGCACGAGAAAACATGCATAATTCTTTTTAATACGGGGCGTTTATTGGGCATGTGATGCGCAAATAAAACATTCATGCACGAATCTTGTAATGCAGTGATCATACTACAACCTCCTGCAAAAGGGTTTCAAGTCACAAAGTAGACTTTTACCGTGAAAAATGGTCAAAAAAGGAAACTTAATGTGTTTTAGACGTAAAGTTTACACAAACGTAAACACAGTGTCTAGCTGTGTGTTGAAGACTAATCGAGTTCATATTTTAACGGATTTTATTCACCTGTCCTGCCTTGACATTTTCACAGACGAAGGTGTCGTAGGACATGGCGAACTCTGGAGCGTTGTCGTTGACGTCCAACACCTTGATGAACACGGGCACTCGAGTCGTCTGCCGAGGGTTGTCTGAAACACGAAAATTAAATGTTGTCACATATTTCAGGACTGAAGAGAGATGTTTAGGGAACTGAGGGAGGAAGTTACTTATTTCGGTGGCCACCACAGAGATGTTGTGCCATTTGGACATTTCTCTGTCGAGGGATTTCAGTGTTGTGATGGTGCCGTTCACAGAATCTATGTTGAACAGCCTTTCAAGATCCGTGTGTCGGTCAATGGAATATCTGCAAGAGGGACACAGACGTTGTTAGCACCAATAGATTTAAAAAGGCGGAGTTAGCGCTGCTATCTTCTGATCTTTAAATGACCTATCCGGTTTGGCTAAATTTTCTGTTTTTTTCTGAAGTATTCTTGGAAAACTTCCCTACTCTGGGAATATATTTTTCATGAAGGGTTTTAAAATGCAGCATGTAAAGCTGGAACACATAGATGAAATGTTAAATGCAACTGGACATGTTATTGGCTGGTGTTTGTAAAGAAGCCAATCCCAGAGTGCCATTCATTTTCTAGCTGAATGGCTGGAGTGGAGATGAGAACAGTGTTGCCAGATTAACCACCGAATTGCGCAAATTGAAATTCCAAAAATAAATAAGCTTAATGGAAACACACCATTTTCGAAAAAACACAGTTTTTGTTAAGGTTTTGCGCTGGGATAAGGTGTTTTTTTGGCCATATTAAGTGAATATTTTTCAGAAAACTGCAATGGAAATAAATTTTTTTGCATCACGAGTCAATCACAAAAGCACTGGGTTGGTACAGGATGTTACTACTGTCAGAAACACAGAAGAAGACAGGACGTCGTTTCCACATTAGCAAAATATAGACAAAAATTAGTGCGTATTTGAAATGGAAATACAGCAACTGTTATCTTACTTTATACAATACTAGACATGCATTAGAAGATGAACATAAAGAGATATTTCTTTTCCTTTTTTGAATTAGAAAATATAAATTTTATTGGAAATAACAGCATTTCTTTACTGAATGTTTATTTTTTTATATTGAATGATTTTTTTTTTTTTGCATTGACTGAATAATAATTGGATAGCAGAAGATGCCTAATAGGACATTTTTGTTTTTGCAGAATTTGAGTCAGGTGAAGCTACAACTTAGTCACTTTAGGAGTTCTGGGTAGAAAATATTTACAAAGGTATTTTTAATTTAGTTGCTAATGTATTTTTTTTTGGTACAGTTTTGTCTAAATTACCTCCCTGAGTGTGTTGTTCTATCAGCATATGTCCTTTTTTGAGTCCTTATACCCCAGTTAATGATTAATTGATTATTAAATTAGTTGATTATTCCACTAATCGATTAATCATGATTAATCGTTTCAGCCCTAGATAAAGTATATTGCGAATTGCGGCTGTAATGTGATAAAAATGTGAAAGAGTTCAAGAGATCTGAATGCTTTTGAAACATTACATCCAAATTTTTATTTTCATTTTAACTGGAAGAGAAGAATCCTTTTAAATATACCCTGGACGATGCTGAGTTGTAATTGAAATTTCTGGCTTTAGGCTAAATGTTGGGTTTTGTTTGTTTAATTTGCATAGATTTGTTTTTTAGAAGTCAGAAAAGAAAGAAGAAAACGTATTCTCTTTTGTCAAAAGATGACGCCTCTCCTTTTTTCTTCCTGGAGTCGGCTCATTTGTCATTGTCACCTCTCATGCTCAGCTGAGATTTGAATATGCAACACGAAGCGCTGCGTGGTGTGCCACATCTCCTGCGACGGGGGACGTGCAGCTGCCATATGTGCGCCGAACGGTTTCTATGACCCACGCGAATCAATACGGCAAATTAGGAATGTTTGACTTTGCGCGGCGCCGTGGAGGGAGCTTACATGATTCTGGGAAATAAACATCGTCTGTATTCACTTCGCCGTCTTCCGTTGGGAAATCTCCAGTAGGGACCTCATGAATAACACTCCTTCTCTCCCCTGTCGGAGCACTGACACGTGGGCGGGTTGATGGATTAGATAAACCTGGTGGGCACATTTTCATCTTCACTGCATAAAACTGACAAGGAGACTGTAAATCCACCATATCGCACTTCTTTCTCTATTGACTTTTTCTCTTTTTTGCTGGTATAATTGAAGAAGGGGGAATGAGTTTCGAAGAGATCAAATTAGGAGAATGAAGCAGAAAGCCCACATGGTTGTCGAGGAAATGTTTGCTTAGCGGTCTATTGATCTAGCCTTAAGTTTATAGAATGAAGCTGATTTCATTTCATGCAGTTGCAGTAACTCACAAAAGTATTCACACTGAAAGAATCGATGCATTTCATGAGGTTTTCATCTTGTAAATCGACATAATAGAATTGAATATTCTTTATTGTCCCACCATGGGGTTGGTGTGCAGCTATTTAGCTCTATCCATCTTTAAAAAGTGACCTGTGTCTCTTTATAAGGAAACTTCCCTTTGATTTAACTTTTTAAATATAAAATACTAAAGTTTACTATAAATTTTTGACAGAATGTATTAAAAAAGGAATGAAGGACACAAAGTGGAGTCAAGGGTAGAAGGTACAGAAGGAAGAAGGAAAGAAGGAAAATTAGTTGTTGATTATCTCAATAATCGATTAATACGATTAATCATTTCAGTCCTACTTCGAAAGGTGAAAAGTTCAGTTTTTAAAAGGATTTCAACCAGGTGAAGCTAAAAATGCTACTTGAAAACTTTTGGGTAAAACATGTTTACAGGTAGTTTTTGGAAAAGTTAAAACACTTCTTTGAGTCTGTGCACTCCAGTTAATGATTAACTGACAATAACTGAATAATCACAATTAATCACGATTAATCGTTTCAGTCAAATCCAAAGCCTGTAAATCCCTGAAGATAACTTATGTGGGATCCTTATTCTGAGAAACGTACTTCACTGGCTTGTTGTCTGCATCGGGATCTCTGGCCAGCACAACGCCGACGAAGCTGCCGGCGGCCGTGTCCTCGTGAACTTCAATGATGTAAGGGTTACGGGTGAAAACGGGCGGCTCGTCCACATCATCCACCGTCACCTTGACCGTGGCGTAGTCTTTGAACTGCACGCCGTGGATGAACCTGGCGTCTAAGTAGGTGTTTTTCACCTCCACTCTGAACTCGTAGTCCCTCTTACTTTCATAATCCAGCGCCTGGAGATGAAAGAGCACCAGAGAAGGAAAGCTGTAGACTTTTCCATTTAAAAGAGAAAGCCTGCCTCCGGGATTTTAATATGTGATTCATTGCGTTTCATTTGTCTGCCTTTATCTTACTGCCTCTCTAAATTCAGAGTAACAAATCCAAGTCAGGAATACTAGAAGATCTTAGGGGAAAACTAAAGAGAGTTTCTTGCAAAAGGCTCCTTTATATTATTCATTTTACAGGCGTATGATATCTGATTTTACACTGCGCTTCAAAAATAAATCCTGTCATATCTTTTTTTGCATGAATAAATGTTTTCAGGGGGCCATTTTTTCTTCAGAAGAAAATCATGCTGGGGTTAAATGTTCTGTAATGTTGGGAGGGAGATGTTTTGTAAATCCAGGCTGGCTCAAAAGATGGCTAAGGTTTGACTGGAATGGAAATATGCAATAAGTTTCGGGTTCATTTCAATCCCAAGATATTTAGAAACATACTAACAACCCTTAAACTGTTAAAAAAAACTTTTAGGGATAATAGTTGACAGAAAAAATATTCCCTGTATTATTTTTCTCATTTTGTCTTCTTACAGACAAAATGAGAAAAATGTGTCTTTTGGTTATTTCCTGTACAAAAATAAATACAAAAAAAAATCGCAAAGTCGAACATAATTAGGATTTAGGTGGAAAATAATGCATTTTATGTATCAACAAGCCAAAAACCATTGCTAACCCCAGGCTGAAAACAGACACTCAATAAATTAGAACATTATTAAAAAGTCTGTTTATTTCAGGAATCTTATCTCAAATTGAAACACATTATAAAGATTAAATGCACTAAGATGGATGTTTGAAACTTTTATTACTGTTGATTATAATTTTTCACTTACAAAACAGTTACAGTTTTGGCTTAATTAGTACTCTGAATATGTTGTTTGAATACGATTAATCGAATACTAAATTAGTTGACAATTATTTCAATGAGCGATTAAACACAATTAAGATGATTAAACGTTTCAGCCCTAATTGAATTACACACAACTGATTGCAATGGATTTGATCAGATTTAAAAAATACTGCAAATATCATGTAATATTTCTTCATTTCATAATAATCCACTACTTAAAATCCAAGTAAAATATATGACGTTCTGAGTGTAACATGACAAAATGTGCAGAAACTTGTATAGGACGGGATGATACCTCTTTAATAATGATGACTCCTTCCTGCGTCGCTTGGTCGGTGATGATGTTGAATGTGTCGTGACCGCCAACGATGCTGTACTCCATCTCGGCGTTGTGTCCCACATCTGGATCGTCGGCCTTGATGCGTCCGATGGCTCCACCTATCTCCGTAGACTCCACTGTAGTCACTCGGAAGGAATCTAAATGAAATTTAAATGTCCGTTTTTCAGCGTTTTAAGCCTCTGTTGAGTCAGTGGAGATATATTAGGAGATCCTTACGGTTAGCGAAGCGTGGCGGACTGTCGTTTACATCGGAGAGGGTGATGCTGACTGTCGTGGTCCCTGAAAGCCCACCCATCTGTCCGGCCATGTCTTTGGCCTGAATTACAACCTGGTAGTGCTCCTTCACTTCTCTGTCCATGCCAGGCAGAGCTGTCTTTATGGTTCCTAGTAAAAAATATATACATTTTATTATATTTATATGATGATTGGATGAGATCTCAAAGGAAATCAGATTGCTGATAAGGTTAGAATCCATGTTTTGGTTGTTTTCAATACCGACTACATCAATCTAAATATTATGTGATCCAGAGGTATTTCAATGCAGAATATGCTGGTATATTCTAAACTTTAAAATTTGCAGCAGTTTTACCCAAATTACTTTAAAAAAACCAGCATGTTAACAGAAATTCTGGCGAAGTGAACTCTGGTGCAGTTCGAATGCATATGTGAACGGCAAAAGCAGGAAGTGGATTGTACCAAACAGCATTCTGGGTAAATTAAATCAAAACAGTGAAGAACTAGCAAGAGAAATGACTCATGGTCTTCTACCAACGACAAGAGAACTCCTACAACCACTAACATTTGACGCCACTGTAATTTTGTTTACTTTTCATCAAGAAGGATGTTGCGCACAGTGTCTTCCTCTGAGGTTTTTGTGTCATTTCCTTCAGTAGTTCTTGGTGCAGCTCCCCCACAGGAGAGGAGGGGAACAGGTTTATTCAAAAAGTTAAGTTGCAACGCGAAAGCGAAACGCAGAAGCTGAAAATGTATCAAATGTTGCAAATTTGGTCCTCATTCAAACCGAGTATACCGCACTATCAGGTGTAAAAACACCCTAAGATTGCTTAAAACGTTAAAATCTTATTTTACATTGCTTAAATTATTGTCTGATCTCCTTAATGTTATTTTTTATTCAGTTTTGTGATACAAATCATGAAAATATGATAAATGTATAATTTCTCATGGCATTAGAAAGGCATCAGAGACCTTGCCAGGTTTGTCTTACCGTTTTCTGAGTCCACAGAGAAATATGGCTGCCCCTGCAGGATGCTATATACCAGCTTGGCGCTGTTTCCGTATGTTTGATCATCGGCGTCAGTGGCTGTCACTGTGACCACAGACGTACCTGTGAAATGCAAAGAAAATACACACAGTCGAGTTCAGCTGCTTGTAATGCTGTGATCAAGAGACTGAGTCAACTTATTTTCTTGTTTGCTTTCAATTTGCATGGGCTGGCTGCAGGCCTCAGAGCGCTTTTCAGCCATGCAATTTTTTTTCCAGCTTTTAATACCAACCGTGCCCTCATGTTACTGTTTCAACCAGTAGCCAGTGACTAATCTTTAGTGACTAGATGGCCTAAAAACAGGGCTGGAGTTTAGTTTCTCCTGGCACCTCAGTGATTAAACCCTGTTTTGTTTTTTTTTCCATTTCATTTGTGCAGTTCCTTTGAGCTTTGGTGAGACTGAAACAAGCAGCCAGCTGTCGAAACTAATGCATTTAGTTAAAAAGGACAAGAGTTGAATATAGATTTTAACAAACTAATTCAAGTTAAATATATTATGATGTGTTATGGCCACACTAAGAATTTTTTTAAATTGTGAGAATAAAGTCACAATATTATGAGAACAAACATGCAAAAATAAAGTCGTAATATTACGACGTTATTGTGGTAATATTATCAAAATAAGACCGTACAAGAATAAAGTCGAAATACTACAACAATAGACATGCTAGGAGAGTAAAGTAATATTATGAGAATGTCATATGAGAATAAAGAGTGAAAGAGTAAAGTTGTAATAAGAATAGTCATTTTTCGACAATGTCATATTATGTAATATTACAGTTATTTTTGTAGTATCACAACTTTATTCTTGTACAATTTATTCTCGTAATACTACAACTTTTTAAATGTATTTTCTTATTGTGGCGTTAATAATAAGTCATACTATTGTACCTAAAATAGATGAGATGCAAGTTTGCGTAAGTGTTTGCAACATAAATTAGCATTTTAAGCAATAAAATATTCATTTTACTATTTAAAAAAAGAACTGAATTGTTTTATTTGAATCTTTTAATGTATTTCTAATATTCTATAAAAATGCTTAAGTGGTGAAATGAAAAATCTAAAGAATGCGGCAAATTCCTTATCCGATTAATCTGTTAATTGTCAGAACAATCGATTAATCGGTTCCATTTTTGTCACATCTGCTTCTGGGATCATCAAGATTTTTGCAAATTTTTGAGAATTGACCTTTTGTTTTAGTAGCTCATATTTTCATAAGTAGTGCTTTGCAATTTCAAACATGAAAGCAAATAAAAGAATCATTTTGTTTTTATTTTTTGCTTTACAGTCATAATAAATATGGTATTGGCAATATAAATGGTTATTTTCTTATTCAGAAAAGAAACTGAACTGTTTATTTGCATCTTTTAATGTATTTCTAATGTATAAAAATGTGGTATAATGGAGAAACCTACGGAATGTGGCACTGTTTTAATCCAATTAATCGATTATGCTGATGATTAATCAATTAATCGGTGCCAGTTTGGTTTTGTCGGGCTCAGGGTTTATCAAGATTTCTACTTTGGAGAACATTTGAAATTGATTTTTTGTTTCAGTGGCTCGTGTATTTTCAAAATTAATGCTGTACAATTTCAAACACGAAAGCTAATAAAAGGATTATTTTGTTTAGAATTTATTTTTTATTTGACAACCATAATAAATAGGACATCCCACCATTTTTGCTCAAGGTTACCACACAATCAGAATCTCATGGTGTAAAAACAACCCAAATAAGTGAAGCTTACAATGAGCTCAGCTCCTCTTAGACATCCAAACACTGAAATCGCCTCAGTAATAAACTCCGCTTTATCCAGCCGAGCGTTTCAGCAACCCACACTGCACATACTGTCCTTGGCATTCAGGAGACCTCTGCCATGTCCTGTTTGGGTCTGACTGTCTCTGTGCATACTAATGATCCCCTGAACATCTGTCTCACTTAGTTCCTCCACCGATAGCGTAAAGGGAAGAGGGGGTTGCTGATTCTCCATGGCTGGCTGCCTTGATAAAGTAACGTGTTCAGTTTCAACATGTGAGGCAGCTTATTAGTCCACAGATGAGTAGCGGTGACCCTGACACACACCTCTCCCCTGCAGCCTGTGCAGCTGGGAAGACTGAGGACACCCATTTATGAATTCCAAATTGAGTATTGTTATTTGTCATAAAGGCAATTGGTTTTTTGATTTACCCCTGATTGCTCCTGTGTATTAATTTGCAGCTTCATAATTGAGGATTGATTTCAGCTTGCATGCATTATTTTCGTAAGCTTTGTTTATATTCAAGCCAACCGATTTATTCCCATTACTTGAATTCAAATGGAGTGCAATGAAACAAACACTTAATTGGAAAGACTGTGACAATCTAAACTTTCAATATTTCAGCTGCCTATTAAAAATGGCAAATGGCATTACTTATTATGAATGCCTAATGAGGCTGACCAAACATAGCAGTCAGAAAACTGCAGAAAAGCTGCACATTATCCCAGTAACTTGTCTCCTCTCCATTTAAAAGCTGCCTTACCATTAAGTCACGATAAAAGCTAGACAATAAGTTACTGCAATAAATAATAATACTGTTCTGAAACCATTTTTAATGGATTAATAATGCAAAAAAATCCTCAACGATCAATAAGGTTGAATTTCTAATGAACATTTAACCCTTAGCCTAAGTGTCAAGACTCCGCCTAATAATTTCTGCTTATTTTAATTGTATGAAGTTCTTTAAATGTCCTGAGTAAATATTTGTTCCCATTTCTCCATAACAGCTGAAGCTTTCAATCTCTAGCAGTTATTTTCGCAATTCACTGCCTATTAAAAGAGCGTTTCATCAGAGTAAACCAAAGAAAAACATACTCCCTGCAACGGCAGGAGTGAAATTACCGTAATAACCCGATATTGGCTGATAAGCGCAACATCTCCCCTTTTCAGAAACGGTTCTGACAAAACCGTTGGAAATTGTCAGATGGCTCAAAGTATGGCAGAGTTAGGGTGCCGCAAAGTTGGCGACATATTTCGGCCAATAAGGGTTAACACTGGAACTGGGAGACAATTTAAATGAATAAACAAAACAACAGAACAAATAAAATGAATTATGAAGTCTATGTAAACAAAGTTGTCCTTCAAAAAAATGGGCTAGTTGAGACCAAAGCATCAAACTGAAGAATTTTGTCATCCAATTTTTGGTAGAAAGAGAGAAAAAAGAGAAAAACTCTACATCATCTTAATTTATCATGCAAATAATTGATTTATTGCTTATTGCAACACTCCTTCTTACTATGTTCTATTCATTCTGCACTGACCACCCATAACATTATGACCGCTGGGCTGTAAAATGAGCAGCAACTATGTTATGTTTGCCTAGGACTTGCAGTTCATCCAAATAGCAAAGGAGCCCATCATCAAAACGGTGTAGGCAGGGATCAAAGAACACAGAAAGAGAGAACGGAGGTGCTCATCCAAGCCCTCGACCTCAATAAATCCAAATCTGACGCAATCTAATGGCATCTGCGGGAAGCAATGCGAAACCATCCTGCAAATCCACAGGGCCCAAAGGATCTAACGCAAACTTTCTGGTACAAGAAACTTACAGGGACCCATGCTCTAACAGCATAAAGTTAATAATATGGGGAAAAGTCTGACTTACCTTTAGGCAGCTTTGATGTAGTTTCTATTAATATTAATCACAATATGAGTGACAAAATACTTTTCCTGTAAAATGGAATGGTTTTCTGTTTGTCTGCAACACTTTTGAGGTACCGTCTGTGCAGATTTCTGTCTATTTTAGGGCTGCAACTAACGATTAATTGATTATTCTGACGATTAATCAATTATAAAATTGGCACATTCCACAGACTTTTTATTTCATCACTTAAGACTTCCTAGTACCTCGAAAGCAACAGCATATTCCTGTAGTGAAGCTAAAACTACCGGTCCCAGCCTGGCAATCTTCCAAAAGAGATTTACTTTCATTTACAGACAAAAGTATTTTTATCTTAAATGCAAATGCATATATTTTTTGTATAGTTTTGACTTAATTACTGCTCTCATTTATCAAGAAAAATTTCTTATGATTTTAATTTAATTTTAATTGTTTTCACAATAAACTTCAGTTATTGATGATAAACAAAAAAACAAAACAAAGTATGTTATTTTGCTATTCACTTTAACTTTGAAATTAATATCAGATTTTCTAAACTTTCTGGGTTAAACAAATTTTTACATTTATGTGAAAAAAATTAAACATTTTCTAGAAAAATGTTAAAAAATTTTTCAAAAGTTTGATATTTTCTCAAAGACACTTGGAAATTTCTGCATTTAAAACGTTAAAAATGCTTGATATTAATCTTTTTCTTGCAAATTCTCAACTTCTGAAGCTCAGACATTAACTATTTTTTCTAGAAAATTTGAGATTATCTCAATCTCTGAGTTTTTTGGTGGAAATTTACTTCTTTTTCTGCCAACAACGACCCTAATATGCTGTCATAAATATCAGTCAACATAATTTTTACTTTAGACAATATTTGGTAATGTCCGGTGTGTTTTCACAAACTGCTGTTTTCTTCATGATCTTGTTTATGAGAATAGTTTTTTTAAAAGATAATGGAACCAGCAGCACAATAAAAACTTCATAATACAGAAAAAATAACATGCGACTTATTTGTCAATCCAAAGCCAATCATAACCACAAACTTTCAGTATATTCTAACAATAAGAGGACATTATGAAAATCTGAATTTCTCATATTCCGCCATATTCAGGAATTCATGCTTTGTAGTGACTTTGCATAATGTTTGTCAGATTGTGTTTTCTGACAATCAAATGAATCTCCATGTTTTGTATTTTGTTGTAAAAATACTTTCTGTCAGAAAAAAACCCAAAACTCACCAACTTCAGACATTTCAGGGACGCTGGCGTAGTACACCTCCTTTTCAAATCTGGGCGCGTTGTCGTTGATGTCGTGGATTTTTATGTTAAACTCGGTGTCGGGTTCGAGTTCTGTGTTCGTGGTTCTGTCCACGACCTTGGCGTGGAGCGTGTACATGGCTTTCTCTTCCCGGTCCAGCCGCTTGGTGGCGTGGATGTCTCCGGATTTCTCGTCGATCAGAAACAGGCTGCCAGCACCGTCTCCGGTCAGGACGTACTTCACGGTGCCGTCGCCTTTGTCCGCATTAGAGTGCAGCTGGAAATCAGAAGACAAGTTTGTTCAATACAGAGAACAAATTTTAGAAAGTAATTCTGTCGGACCGAAAGGCAACAGTTTTAGTTATGGAAATGATAAGATTAATATAGAGCTGGAGAATATGGCTGAAAAACGTAACACTATATAAGCATATTACATCAGTCATTAGTGATAATTATTTCTTCGTTTCTTGGTATAAAAATTTGAAATACTGCCAAACATTTGGAAGAAGATTAGAGCCACTGAAAAAAACAAAGATTTCTGACTTTAATCTCAGAATTCTGAGAAAAATTTATAATTCTGAGAAAAAAGTCAGAATTCTTTTTTCAGTGGCCCTAGTCCTCTTCCATACAAACTAGTGGCGTGACCTTTCCTGCTTTATCCTGTTTTCACTCCACGCTGTTATTTTTAAGCAGGTATAAGGCCTGAACCCAAAGAGAGAGTGAGGTAGTTGATTCCACCAACCTTTCTAACCTGTGAGAGGTCGAGCTAAATAAACACTTTCTGCCTGCATCTCCCAGAATGCAGTGCAGTTCTGGATCTGAGATCAGTAAAATTACTGAATATTCTGTTTGAAATATGTATTGATATTCATCACATGTCTACCACAATATATATTGTTATTGGTTTATTATCCGTCTGTAGGTTAATACATATTTTCATAAATATTCTGTTTGTTGGAAATGCATTGCTATGTTTTTATTTTTGCACCAATTTGGAGTAGGGCTGCAACCGACAATTAACAATTAACAAGTAATTGATTACTACTTTAGTTGATGATTATTTCATTAACAGATGAATCACAATTAATCCGATTAATTGTTTCAGTCCTAATTTTGAGTATAAATTAGTTCTATTACCTGTATGTTCCACAGGTTTTAACACTATAAATGCTTAATTGTAAATTCAATTTGACATTGTAGTACTGGAATATTTTCTTGGCTGCTTTACAAACCTACATCTGGTCTATAAATAAAATCTTTGAAACATTAACATTGCTATTTAAATCATAGTTTTTAATTTCTGATGCTTTTGTTTTAGCTGTTTAAAAATAAATAGCCAGATTGTGTTTATAACCCCAATCTAAGAGGTTCAACAGACTGGCTCTTTTATTTTTTTAATGTGTAATGATGGACTTGGACTTTAACCTTCAGGGCACATAAAGACAATTACAAAGTCAGCCTTTTATCACCTGAAGAGAATTTCTAGCACTAAAGTCCCAAGAAGATTTTGAGAAACTTGTTCATGCATATATTTTTAGTCTAAATAATTACTGTATGAATGTCTTCACAGATCTGCCTAAAAATATCAGTTACAAGCGAAAACAGAGCACATTACTCCAGTTTTAAAGTTATTACACTGGCTCACTGTTGCTCAGCGAATAGACTATAAATTCCTCTATTAGTTTATAAATTATTCAGTGGTTTACATTAAAGATCTATTCTTGTTGTATCAACCTTCAGGCCTCCAAACATGGAGAAGCAGAATTCAGTTTTTATGCATCACAAATCTAAAACTTCCAGAAAACTGGAAATGTTCCATTTTAGTACAATAAAATGTCACAATTTCACCAAAGATTTGTGTCTTTTCCTTTTGTTCTGGGCTTGACACACACATATTGCACTAAAACTAATTTTCTCTTGGTTTGGGACCTAAAAAAGTGCTATTTAATTAAAGTTTTACTTATTTTACTTACTACACTTATGGTATTCTAATACTCTTCGTTATCATCAGAAATTCATGCGACTCATGCCTAATTCAAATGTTTTAACATCCTTTCAAATCGTTTCGAATATTCTTCAGCTGTTTCACGGTGGTGCATTAAAACTCCATAGAAACCCCTTGTGAGCGATGAAATAATGATGTAAACCCACCAAGGAATCAGACTCGGTCTCTAAATCTTCGCCTCCCACTGCAGCGAGGGCGCCATCGCTCATTACTCAAGGTCAAATTATGCTTCATTTCTCTCCCAAATTGGGCCTTTTTAAAAAAATGAGAAAAATCTGACCCAGAGCAACAATTGCTAAAATTAGTCACCTCTGACCCATTGATCACCTTGAAGAGCCTGACGGTGTCGGCCAGGAGTAATGGCGCCATATTGTGAGAGACACTTGATTCAAGCTCATTACTGCGCTGGATCTGTCAGCAGATATATTTAGAGCACTATCTCATGGGCTCACATTTTAAATGACAAGGAGTTAGGGACGCGGAGTGTACCTCGGCAGCTTATTAATATTAATGCCTGCATGCTGCGCGGGGAAGTAATTATTTTTTTTTCTCCCGCGTACGGAAGGAGCGATGCCAACAGCACAACTTTTGGATGGAAATCAGAAAAAACGCAACGCCAAGCTGGTCCGCCGCATTAGGGAACGAGGACGGCGTTCGAAAACAAGACGCCGTCAAGCAGAATACGCGGCATTTGGCTCTGTATTTGAAGAAAATTTCATGCAGATGAACCCTATTATTCCAAGTCTATTAAAGAAGAATATCAGTCCGCTTGAATGTTTACTTATTCATTGTTGTGAATTTGAATTCCCTCCTGAGCTTTAGGCCAGTGAACCAAGGATTTAAAATGGGATGCTATGAATCTAAAAGCTCCTGCTGCTATTGACTATAATTTAAGCAGGTAGGAGAGTATTTGTATGAATTTCTTGCCCCCGAAACAGGCTTCTCATTCCAGATAAAAAGCCAAACGGGGAGGACAGGAATTGCAAATTAGCCGGCGCTAGAAATGCAACAGTGCGCAGTATTTGTTAATGCAAAACACATCAAAATAAATGAGAAACAAACACAGAAGCACCTTCTCCCTCTTAAAAACTCATAATTCAACAGTAATCCTTCATCCTATACTTTGAAACCAAATGTTTATCTTGGATATTGCGCGTAGGAGGACGCTGATCTCCTCAGCAACATGAGAGGAACATATTTCATCAACGTTATTCAGAACTGGGACTCTTCAGACTTCTTAATTAGGCCAGAAGAATTTCAGACCACAGGAGTTGCCTTTTTTTCTCCCTCTAAAGCTTTTGATTATATTTTGCACTGTTTTTTTTATGTGATCATTACCATATTTCCCTGTCTGTGTTGCTAATCCTGTAAAATAAAAATGAATATGAGAATAACAAACAAGCAGCCATCAAAGACTCCTGTACTTTACCAACAGAGCAAACATGCTTCCATAAAAACATCCATCAGTCTTTAGATAAACTTGTATTTTTAAATAGTGTTGGTGAAAGTTTTCACACCCAAGTGAACTTTTTAACACAACAAAGAAAGTTTAATGCTGACTTTCCATGTTCAGATGATGGATTCTAGGAGATGTCAAAAGTTTGGGAGATTATTTTATAGCTTAACTCTGCAAACATTTGTAATGTGAACGCAGTTATTGACTGCAGCTATAATGCAGCTTATATTTAATAAAATATTTAAAGATGCCACCTGCCAAACAAACCAGTGGGTTTCTCAGCAACTAATTAATCGGTAGAGGCAATTTGTCCCAAATAAAATGCCCATTAACTTAAGAAACTAAACATGCGATAAAGTGTCGGGTCTATCATTAAGAATGTGCTGCGGACAAAAAGATTTGGTGGAAAATAATAGGAAAAAATTGGTTCAACGTTGTCACTAAAGATCAGGATAGAGTTTATTCCTTTTGCAAAACTCAAGCAAAGTCTGAACAAATGTGAAAGATTGATAAATTCCTGTGGCTGACCTCATGAACAGCTGTATAGCTACATGTTTTTGTCATCATTGCACCTTATGCTTAGTGGTTAAATCAAAGATCGATGCGTCAAGCTAGGCCCAAAACAATAAATGTTTGCTTTGGCTACAGATAGGTGCAGCTTCTTTGTAAAGCAGTAACCTTTTAGACATGTGGTACAAATATTCTGACAAATGTGATCAAACATAGTTCAGATACGTACTAGTAAGTAAATACTCACCTGCTTTTTACAAGTGCAAAATGCACCCGACACAATAAGCCAAACAAGATGCATAGATGTGACAGAAAACACAACTGGTCTAATATTTGGAAAATTTTAAGAATAGAAGACAAATATTCACCAACAAAGCCAATTTTGAGCAGCAGGACAACCTAATAAATCCAGCATATCCTCATGTTATTTCACAGCCAAGCTGCTGTGACTCCAGGCGGTTGAGGCTACCACTAACATACCCTTGGTAGCTAGCTAGCTAGCTTTTTTACATCTATTACAGGGACGCAGGTCTTAAATTCCATTCAATGGGGTCTTAAAAAGTTTTAAATTTTCTTTGTGGAACATCATTAAGTTTCAGATTTTTCTGGCTTGGGTCGGAACCCTGAGAGCCTTATTTTGCTGCCTGACTTAGCCGACCTGCTAACGGCTAACGGCTGCCATGATGAAGAGATTTTCTGTTGTTCATGTCACGTGTCAGTAGCCTGATTAGTGAACACCAAACATTTAGGTAATAACCTGTTTTTGTCCTCTTGCTTGCTAAAATTCTCACTAAGAGCTTCTGCAAATAAGGAACATTTGTGCAAACAGTGATAGTATGAAATATTTCAAAATGTGCCAGGAACACAGATTTATCCAATAATACCACAAAAACTCAAAACTCCCTCGCTTTAATGACTACAAACCAAAGTGTGCGGCTTTTCTCTGACACGTGAATCTATATTCATGACTTAAATCTATATCAGTTTGCACAGCTTGGAAAAAAACGCCTTGGTAATTTTGAATAAGTGTGGCACAAAGTGTTTTTGCACAGCCTCCCCTTAGAAAATCAAATGTTAGCACATCCGCACTATATTTGCAGAGACTTAGCAGCTCGTCTTCCAAGGCCCCGTTGCACAAACACAGCCTCTTCAAGGCCTTACAACAGAAGCACAGAGGAGAGCCTTGATGAGTTAAATCGCTTTGCACAAACACTGAGGAATTGTCAGTAAAGCAGCAAAAAATCATTGGCAATTCTTGTCAGGTCTCTGGTAAGCATTGCTCGCTGCTGCAAAGAGGAGATAGCAAAATAGAGCACAGAATGGATGCAGAATAATTACTCTTTCTCCTCTCTCTCCCTGCGCCTTTTAAGACCTGGGTTGTGATTCTTTACTGTGCTATAATGTCACATCTGCAGGTTAAAGTTGCAGCACGCCGTATCTCTTAATGCGCTTTACGATTTTCCATTACTTACGCAAAAATTTATCAAACGAGGCCTTCCTTTCCGAATTCCCCTGGATGCTTATTGTCCAAATATTAGCACAACAAAGCAAGCTACCTTGAATATTTTAATTTAGGCCAGCACATTTTGTTTACAAGGCACAGCACAATGCAGTGTACCAAGAATTTAATAGGATTTAGCTCACTTCAAACACACCACTCCAGTGCTCCTGAATCCAAAGTTTGCGGCTGTATTGCTCAGCATTGCAAGTGTTCACACTTCACAGCCTCGCTTAAGAAGTAGGCCACCGCAGCTGCAGACAGCACAGAGCTCATACTCACTAATGGCCTTCTCAAAGTATGTTAAAATGAGATTTTTTTTCTTCCTTTTTCTTCTGATGGGACGGTGGTTTTGCACTTGATTGCATAGAATATGAGTGGACCAAAAGATACGCCGTGCTTTTTTTTAATCACGACGACAGCTGTGACAAAGCAGAGGGTAAAAGGTTGCAAATCCTACAAACGGAATGAGTAATTGTTTGTCTATGTCATTTTCTGGTATCTGTCAGCAGCATTCGGCACGCAAAAGCCTGAAAACTGCGTGTCTTTTGAACGCTGCGATAAGCATTATTGTGGAGCAGCAGTGCACCGCTTTTCCTTTCAGCTGAGCAGAGGGCTATAAAAGACTGACAGTTCTTTACATCTAGTTTCACTGCCATAATCAAGAAATCAACCTCAAGTGACAGTTAGCGAGCGTGCAAAGGCTGATTGGAGAGGTTTGATTGAATGTGAAATAAACAAGGTTTCCCACAGTGCACTGCAAAAGGCTATTAAGTGATCTTTATGTGGAAGACCATCAAGGCTTTGATCGCTTTGTACAAAACATGAGTTCTTTTCGCAGTTTCATTACTTTCTTTTTTTCTGTCTCGCTTCTTTTTTTCTTGCAGTCAACTTTGTGATTACATAATTGCACAACGTATGTAATGCATAATTTATGTCAATTATGTAATGGGCAATTATGGGGGAAGGAAAGACGCGATGTTCCTTAAAAATAACACTGTAATGAATCAAATTCATATTCTTCTCTTAATCAAGTTTACAGTCTTTGAGGTCAAGTTCAAGTCTTGATGCTAGATGTACAAAGTTTCTATAAAATCATCGCAACGATGAGCCAAAAGTCAATTTTAGATAATTGACTTTCCAGATGAATCTTTAGTCTTTCACCTCCACTCCAAAGTCCCCAACCCAAGTCTTTTGACACTGCAAAACACAAAATATTGCCAAGTTTTTTTGTCTAGTCTCTAGTGGAAATATCTTAGTACAATTCAAATAAGACAAAACTAACTGACATGTTACGTTTCAGCCCGTTATAAGAGCTCGTTTTATGTAAAATATTTCTTAATATTGATGGAAAGTGTAATAGTTTCACTGGCAAATTATTTCACTTACGTCTTATAATTGAAACAATCAGCCTGAGGAAGAAGTACTTTTTATGTATTTTATATTATATATACATAATTGGACCTATAGAAATTGCATTCCCTGATCATTTTATATTTTTTTTTCAAAATGACCACCGTGGCTGTCATGGAAAATTAATATTTATCTAATTGCAGTAAAATCTATAATTAGATAAATATGTTTAGTGTTAAATCATAGCCTACATATTTTAAATCATGGAAATCAAATGTATTTTCTTGATCTTTTTGCGCATTTTTCAAAATGGCTGCCGTGGTTGTAAGGGAGAATATATGTTTGCATTAAAATCGGCACTGGTTACTGCCAGTGATGGGCACAGCTAGCCAAAAAGATAAGTTCATTAACCACTAAATGTCTAAAGATGAATCTTAGATAGGCTAGTGCTAAACTGCTAAATACACAAACATATAGCAGAAGCTAACATTAAACACAAAAAATTACCGAAAGATAACCCAAAATGGTTTAACACATGAAGCTAATGCTAACCATTAAGACAACTGTCTCTCAGTCTGAGCCACACATCTTCTTCTTCCATTTGATGATTGGCGTGAGACTCGCAAACAGCAAAGTCCTCCGTTTCTGATTCTGCTACATATCATCACTTTAAAGTTGTATGAATAGGATGACCAATATTACACACCTGATGTAACATAAAGTTAATCCAAGTTATGAAAATGGGTAATATTTTATGGCAATAATTGATCAAAAAATGCTAAAGAATGGCGGCCATCTTTACAAATGGCGGTCATCCTGAAATTCAAGAGGTAAATGGGAAATACGAAAAACATTCAACCTGAACACTTTTTCCTCTGTTTGTTACATTTTCCATTTATTTTGTTTCTGTATTACAAACACTAAAATGTTGCTACACACTATTGTAAAAACTACATGGGTATTTAACATAGTTTGAATTTTTATATTTTATAAAACTACACGCATAATTTTTTGTGTAAGATCATGCTGAGGTTATTTACATAATTAAATTTTTTTGTAAACTTCACCCATAAAAACAATCAAAATAAAACTATATTACAAATAAAATGGCTTTTTTGTTTCTAAAAATGTATCATTTGAATGACTCTTTAAAGTGAATGCAAGTCCATTTTCCTGACTCAAAATTGACCTTTTGTTGATTTCTTTTAATACATGAAACCAAGGGTTTTTTCTATGTTCAGTAAATAAATGTAACATTGAATATTCAACAGGCTGTTCTCATTTTTTATTTTATACTACAAAGACCTGAAAATAAGTAGTAAAATAAAATGTATTCTGATGTGGACTAGAAGTCTATCTGCTGTGATTTATGTAGATTACATGTGCATTATTGATGATGCCTATTCAAAACCCCATATAGATAATAACAGAAATCTGAATAAGTTGTAACAAAGGCATCACTATAAGTGCTCTATACAGCTTGGAGAGGTAAAATGGATTCTCTGTGATCCTGATCTCGAGAATCTCACAATCTGGCTGCCTTGAAAGGTGATAGCCACTGGGGAGAAATCAGAAAATGGAGTCAAAATTAGAATACTCCTCTGTTCAAGATGAGTCATAATGTTTTAAGAGATTGAATAGACTTATAATTAAATCCAAAGTTTGCTATTATCAAACTTGTCAGTGAAATAATATGCTTTTTCCTGTATTCATGCTTCCTCTATGAAGTCGTTCTGTTTCTCTGTCACCGGCAGAAGATTGTGGCTGTTGTTAGATTTACCGATGCGTATCGCCACGCCTCCGCCTGTAAAACAAGAAACACAGAGCCTTCACCACCACCGCCACCTGTAAATTATTTAACCGTCATGAAGTTCTGACAGTTTAATGACTTTAGACACAAGGAGAGCGCGGAGACGGCGAATGTGATTGCCACGAAAGTTGGATGCCAAGAGGCATCAAAGAGTTTGGGGAAAAAAGGAAAAGTCGTTGATGATTCACCGGATGGCTCCTTTTATACTTCACGGCAGCTTCTTTGCTGCACCATCACATATCAGAGAGTGAATTCATATATATTTTTTGATTGATATGTTTTCTTCCTTTCCATTTTGTCTCTCTTTTCTGTTTATTATACACTGCACCTTTCTCCTCACCCACATCAGGATGATAGTTTCTGCAGAGGAAGTTGTCATCCCCCCACCCCTCTCCACTCAACCCTTTCACGAGACACTTGTTTTCTCCGGAGACTGAGGTGCCTGATGAAAGCAAGCCTTCTTCTGAGAAAATTGGGTGTTGACAGTCGCCTCATTTCCCTCTCCGAGTTGATAACGGCGGCTTTCCACCATGCTGCCTGTCTTTACGGTGAGCCGGTGAGCTGACAGGAACCACTCTGATCTCCGGGACTGCAGATGAGAAGAGTTGTCCCAAAACTCCCTCGGATCGGTTGTAGTCCTTAAATTTGATCTCAAACCTGAATCTCATGCTGATAATGTGTCCAGCCTCCTTATCATACTTTTAGTAAGCAGCTTTTTCTGTGGAACAAGTTCCTGACCTATGAAGACCTTACTACAAAGACAAAGTCTTTTGTTTTTCTAATTTTGAAGACTGGTCAAGAGAATGCCCCCTGCAAAACAGTTTTAAAGGGGATGTATTATGCAAATTTGTACGTTTTTGTACTTTTCCATTTGAGTCTCTACTGCTTCTAAACAGTCCAGCTGGATTTTGGCAACAATATTTTGTTTTTTGGTGTCTGGAAAATAAGCCATTTCAGAAAACTCAGCAGGCACTGCCCTCTCACCTAGTGACCCTGGCCCGTTACCTAGCAACCCCTGCAAAGCCCAGTCCGTTACCTAGCAACCCAAGCTGAGCTTCAGCACATTTGGTCAATTGGTTTCACTGCCGTGGAAAATGGCTGCTGGAAAAGACAAGTGTTTTGTTGTTGATTTCTGACCAATCAGAATTCAAATTCAAAAATACTTTATTGATCCCAAAGGGAAATTAAATGTTGTGTAACTTATTAATTCAGATTCTTCAAAGAGTTATTGTAGATAGTGAAGGATGTTAGCAAGAAATATCTCGTGTGGCGGTCTATATTACAGCGAATCTGCAGAAGCCTCTTACTGAAGGCACACTGTTTTTCTAAGTCAGTCTTATGAAGAGCATGGTCAAGGTTGTCCATAATTTCATTAGTTTTATAAAGAATCCTTCTTTGCGTCGTCACGTCCAGAGGCTCTGCAGTCGTCCCCATTAACGAACCAGCCTTGTTGAGCCTTTTTAAATCTCTGGCTCTAATGCTGCTGCCCCAAAAGATGACGGCAGAAGATATGACGCTCTCAACAACAGACTCCTAGAAGATCTGTAGTATCTTTCTTCAAACCTTGAATGATCTTAGCTTCCTCAAGAAGTGTCCCGTCCAATCTGTTGTCCAGGCAAAAACCTGGTTGAGGTATTTACATTCCTCATTCACCTCCACTTCTTCTCCCATGATGGAAATAGGGTTAGATCTAACCCTGCTGTTTCTTCTGAAACCTACAGTCATCTCATTTCAAGATAAGATGATTGTTCCCACACCATGCTACAAAGCGGTCCACTAGATCTCTGTACTAAGCTTCTTGTCCATCTCTGATACACCCGACAACTGCAGAGTCATCTGAGTATTTCTGTAGTTGACAAAAGTCTGACTTGTGCTGTAAGTCTGAAGTGAAGAGAGTGAAAAAGAGTGGTGAGAGTACAGTTCCCTGTGGTGCTCCTGTGTTGCTCACCACCTGGTTAGAGACACAGTCCTTCAGTTTCACAAACTGTGGTCTGTTTGTGAGGAAGTCAGAGATCCAGGTGATTGGTCTGTGTCTGTATCCTCAATTTCTCTTTGTGATAATGTTAGTCTTATTTCAGTTATTCAATGCTACTCCACATCCAGCCACTAAGGGTGACTGTCGCATTGGTTACATAGAAAAGGCTTATGGGCACAGGCAGAAGAATAAACCTCCCTGTTAAATGCTAACAAAAGCTCAACATGTATGCCTCATCTTTTCTGTCACAGGTCAGTAAATGTGTCTTCTAATGGATAAATGTTGTTGACTTTTAAGATCTGAGGATATTATTTAACTACTGAGTCATATCATTTGGTTTCTGATTAGTATTTTTGTATAAATCGGGACATATTCCTGTATGCTAACTTGTGCTAATGTTAGCGGATTTTGGGCATGTTTAAGCTAACTACGAAACAACTGAAAGACTGGTGAATTTCCTATGAACTTTTTGTACTATGATTTTTTAAATAGTTTTCACAACATATTACATTGTTTTTGTCTCTGTTGTAGACACTGAAACCATCTGAACAAACCCTGTTAAGATAAATAACAATCTTGCTCAAATTAAATACAACTGTATAGGTAAAAAAAATATATAAAATAAAACCTGAAAATCCCTACGTTTTCAGGCATTTAGCATATAAAAATAATTTTAGTGATTCTAACTGACCTAAAACAAGAAAAGTTTAGTTTAATTTAACTTGAGATAGTAAGACAAAATGTCTTTATTCAATAAGCATCTAGCTTCAACTGTAAACAACAGTAACATAAGTTTTCTCCAACTTATACTTTAATATCCAGAGAGAAATGGATAGTAGATACCAGATGATATTCTTCAGTGTTCCATCAGTGGAAGCTTGATTTTAGGTATAACGCTGGAAAGTGCGCTGGAAAGCAGCGTAGAGAGGCCATTGGTATGCACTCATGTGGATCTGAATGCTCCAGTTAGCTCTGCCTGTAACAATCAAGACTACTGGCAGCCCATCCATCTCCTCCCAATTACATCAAACACTAGCCCAACAAGCTAAACCAGCTATAATTACTCTGCAGACAATGCACTTGGACACTTTACCTTGCCAACGTATTGATGGTCATTTCCCGTGTACTCTTCGAGCAGAAAGAATTGATTCCACATCCATCCCCGTTTGGAACGCTGAAGAACCTTCCCATCACTCTCTGGCATCCCAAACAGATTCCCAATATTCCCAGTAATGAAAGGCAGGGCAGTACTGGGCCACAGGAAATAGAGCATCAACAGGAGCAGAGCTTGATTGCCTATCATGGTATCCAATCGGCAGGGAAATGTCCAAAATGATTTGTGAATTATGGAAATAAGCTGGAAAGTAGCCTTGGCAGAACACGCATTGTATTTCCTTTCACTCGCGTCCTTTAGGTTTCTGTGAAGAGAGAGAACTGCAGTTAGCGTGGACTTCGTGACACTTTGTGCAGATTACAGCACAAGAATGCTCTTGTATCCACAAGCTTCAGGCTAAATTTATTCAATCGTAACATCAGTTTGTGCTTCATAAAATCAGTAGCTGGAGAACATATGACAACACCAAGGAAAAATATGTCTTTCACATGATTTATTTATGAGGGTGTTAAGCCTTAAAGTTTCTAATCTGATGCTGGAATCTCGTCTAAATTCAAATGTACTCAAAGTTATACAAAAATAAATGAAAAACATTCAAATATGATTTACAAGCCTATGAACAAGCATATTTTTCATGACATAAAAATGTCAATGCTTTGTCTTTGGTAATGGATTTTAAAACTGATGGAAACCTCATAAAAAACAAGAACAATTTTTCAATATATATCTACCTGGAAGGCCTAATTTTTTTTCATTCATTGATAATCAAGTTTATTTTTATAACACATTTAACAACAAGGCAGTTCAAAGTGCTTTGCATCATAAAATCATAATAATAAAGTCAAAACTTGAGAAATCAGTAGCAAACATTGTAATTGGTCAAGTGCCATAATCAAAATCATCAATACACATCAATGTTTCAGTGGTAGTGGGTCAAGAGAATAATAATAATTTTGACTTCTTGTCATAAATTCAAAATTATGTTTTAAAAAACTGTTCATGTTTTGTCAGGATTTCTATTTTTACTGGTTTTTTCCACTGTTTGTTCCATGACAACATCAATAAATATCAATAATTTTGAAAATATGATTAAATGGAGTTACATGCATTTTAGTGATTTCAGTCACTTCTTTGAGCATATTACAGTTTTTAAGAAGAGTATTTGTGTTTGTGGGACTAAAATAGGAGTAATAAAATAGTCCTTTGATATAACCATTTTGGATCAGTAGATTTCAAGAATTATTCATTAGTTGTTTTTTTTAAATACCTGAAACTTTACTGTTTTATCCCCAGTTTTCACTCCACACTGTTGTATTTTATCTTTAAGCAGTTATGAGAAACCTTAAACTGCTACTGCAAGTTACTCAACAGGTCGTTGCTAGGTAATACAAAGTTGTATACAATCTGCTTGTAACAGGTAGTTACAAGCAGATTGTTGCTAGGTAACCAGAGAGTGAGGAAGTTAGTTGATGCCACGTCTCCCATAATCCTGTGTGTTTCTGAAATGATTGAATAATCTTTGAGACGTGTTATCTATTGATACTGATGTGTATCAATGTGTCTATTGTGATATGTATTGTTATTGATTTATTGTCACAACGTAACCCCAAATATCGCAATAAAACTTTAAGTTCGTATCATCTACCCTTACTTGAGAGTCACTTAAATAACCTTAAAGAGGCATTTCTGAGAGTCGAGTGCGTCAGATGTGAGGGGGGAAAAATCCCAGACACAACTCTACATTTGTTTTTCTCAAACTCACGTTTTATTTATACGCCTCGTTTCACACCCCGTTGCAGTGAGCAGCTTCTCTAACATGTGAAAATGGATCGCGTTGCTCACAGGAAGTCTCATTTTTAATCTCTACCCTCTTTTCACAACTCCTCGTAATTTTAGCTCTAGTTTATTTTACTTCCTTTAACTGAAGGGTAAAGTAATTGATTTTTGTTCCCACATCAAAAACTTTGTAAATCCACATGAGCATATAAGGAATGGCCAAAAATCATCCCCAGTTGCTGCCCAAGCTTTTATCTGCAAATAAGCTGTTTTCTGTTATTGGCAGTCTTCTTCCAAGACCTCACTATAAGGCTGTATCCCCAGCAGGAATGGCCCCTGACAGGTAATTTGGGTGTGCATGCATAATTTACCATCTTTTGGGAGTTAATCCTAATAAATCTTTCTGCTCTCTTTAAAGCCATTTGTGAAGGCTGAAGTTAGAGATTTATCCTGAAAAGCATTCTCTGTGTAACTCTGGGACTGTTGAGGCTAAGTTCACACTGCAGGTCTTGATGCTCAATTTAGAATTTTCATTTTTATTTATTTATTTGTGTGTGATTGTGCATACTACTAATTAAACATGACCGCAATGAGACTTGTGGGTGAACCGTTTACGACTTTAATTGCAGTCCGCATGCGTAGAAGAATGTAAACGTCACACAGCAACGCTCTGTTTACGGAAATACCAATGGAAATGCTACCTTTTTATGGTGGTTGGCAAAACACTGAGGTCATTGCGCATGCAGGACACTGTCAGGTCATTTGCAGCTCACACAGAAGATCCTATACAAGTTGCATATATTTGGAAGTATAAACAACCACGCAAATAAAAATCCGATTTCACAAAAAAGCTGGAACTGAGCATTAAGGCCTGTAGTTTGAACATAGCCTAACGGGCTTTTGTGGAGAATTGACCGCAGTTTCTGTGGAGAAGTCTGTTTAGGAGACGTAGTCAGAGCTAAGAGTTGTGGGATTATAAAGCGTTTAAGTGACGGACTTCTTTCATAATTTCATAATTAGAATTTTCGGCCATTGTTTACATCCTGATTTACCGCGTCCAACTTTTCCTAGTCCAGAATTATGACGCATGTCTCATGTCAGACTGAAGACGCTTTGAAAACAGTTGGATATATCTGAATTTGAAAGTGCAACGTCACGGTAACAAATTTTGCTGGATGATAAATTGTCCCAGTAATTACTGCGATAAGCAATATTGTTGTTTTGAGACGATTTTCAATAAATATATTGATAATGCCATAATAATGCAAGTCTGCTTACTTTAATTTTGCACAAACCAGGTCACACAGGAAGTGGAAAAACATTTTAAATATCCAAAATAAAACGCAAAACCCAAAAAACTATAAATAAAAACATATGAATAGGGCCATTTAGACTGCCTTGAAAAAGTTGGATTTTCCTGCTGTGTAAACTTGGCCCAAGACAGTTCAGTACTCTTAAATAAGAAGTGATTAATGTCTTAAATGAAACATACGAATAAAAACAAAACTTCTAGTTCTAAGAATTAAAAATACAAACTATTTGAATATCTTTCCTAATAATTAGCATAATTTAAATCGGGGAATTTAAAGATATTTTTGCAAGTATGATATGTTGTGGTGTATGTAAGTCATCAAAAGTGATGACTTTTGATGCATCTTGGTGACATTATTAGTAAAAGTATAACAACAACAAAGCATGTTATTGGTATGATACAATGATGCTAATGATAGTAGGCAGCTTAGGAACAATAAAGCATCTGGTTAGTATTTGGGGCCACCCAAATAAAAATCAGCTTAGGGCCAAAAAGCCTTAGTCCGGCCCCGAGTATGCGTTATATGTCCAGTAGAGTCCAAAGTGTTGTAGTTTTCCAGGACTTAAAGCCATAATCATGTTGATTGGTGCTACATTTCTCAGTAGGTATGAAATGTGACATAAGTGTGACACGAATGCTGCTGAAATCAGGGGAAGCGCCCGCCTTGCAATTAATCCAGTCTGATGCTTGTGATTGCATTTTCTAATTATCATTCCAGCCCGTCCTTGAGATTTTAATGGCATTCTGGATATTAATCTTTGATGTGGCGTGCCTATTAAGCATTAGGCCAGTGTTTCTTTTTCAAAATTTCTTCCAAACACTCCATTAATGGATGAATGAGCGCGCTTGAAACCACGCCAGATCCTATATGGTCGAGCTGAATTATCTCGACTTATTCAGCCCATTAAAAAAGCGGGGCGCATTAAAAGAAATTGTTTATGACTAGATTAACTTGTAGGGAGCTTATTCGGCTTGGCACTACAACACACACAGATGTGGAGAGGACCAAATTGTTAAATATGCTTTTATGGGTGGTTGTCTTTGAATGTTTTCTCTTAATCTTGGCAACTACGCATTCCGGCTGGCTGGCAACAACTTCACCGCGCTCCATTGCTTTAATCTGCAAATTATACATTCTTGTTTTGCTGAATAAGAACATCTTTGATCAGATACAAACGAGCTGTTCATCAGGATCTGCTTCCTGGGAAGAAAAAAAAAAAAGAAAAAGCGCAGCCTTTGCAACATTGAATATGAATTTTCATGCACATGCCGTCCTAAAAAATGAACATGCAAGCTTGGGGAGAAAAACCGTAACTGAGCTCTGCAACTAAGCACTTTTGTGGATTCTCTAACTCGAGAAGTACAATAATTATAGCTGCAGTATGCTCTTGAGGTAAGCCTTCATTGAAGGTTTTAGAAGCGTAAAATATATGCAGTAAAGCTCAAATTTGTTCATACCCCTGGCAGATCCAGAGTTAATAGTTTTTATGCAACAAAGAAGTTGATTTCTGATGGGAAATGACAAAGGATTCTCTGAAAAGACGATAAAATAATGTAAAGAAATCAATATTCAGTTTTCAGGGAGAAACTTTGGCATTACAGTAGAACTTCAACTCGTCCAAAAACTTTCAGATTAGGCTTAAAACATTATTATTTTCAGTTAAATGAAACAAGCTGATCCAATTAAAAGATTATTTTAAATCTAAATCTTCCTGGCATTCAAAGAATGAGTTTAAACGTTTAACGACTTTTACGTCTTGAACAAAGCTTAAAGTTTCCTCAAGAACTTGCTGTACCAAATAAATGTGCTGTTAAACATATTTTACATATTTATTTGGTTATGATCAAAATTGTCATGCTAAAGCCTTCGAATAAAGCGTTAAATGTATATTGATTCACTTTCTTTCCATGTTTGCACTAAAATTTAACTTACATTAAAACAAATCTTGATTAAACTCATTAATCAAACATCCAAGTTTATCCACTAAAGTCCAGGATGTTATTGTGTCTTCATGTTTAATGCAGTTTGCCACTTTCCGCCAATCTGGATTACACTTCTCCAGTCTAAGATTAAAGGAAAAGGTTAATTTCTCAACTATATGTAGTAAGAGGTCCTATTAATTGACATTGCTTGAGTTAATGATATAAGAAATATTTTTCATATGAATAAACCCAAACTTTTTCTTTTTAACAAAAACAGAAATTTATTTCAATTTAATATGTCTGTTGGCTTTACTTTTGAGTTTGAGCTTGAATATAGAGATTTCCTGGTTAGAATCAACTTTTTCACAATAAAACCTTAGTTAATTTCTCCACTATATGTATTTCCTTTAATGTTACTATTCTTTATTTAATATTGAGATCTCCTTATATTTAACCTAAATCAAAATACGGCTTTTGTTTTTACGTGAGGCAATGATAGAAGGAATATTTCCCAAATGAATAAACCTCAAAAACATCTATTTCTTTAAATTTAACATGCCTGCTGGTGTTATGAAGTTTAATCTTAAAATGGAGCTATAAATATACTCGTATATAGATGTATTTATTAGCAGATGCAGCGTTATGTAAGGATTGGACCATATAATTAGGCATCAACAATCCAAAAACTCCCACACACAATTTGAAACAGCCGGCTATTTCGATTCAAGTATTATGTGGAGCAATATTCAGCAGTGAAGGTCTCGGATTACAAGAAAACAGAGAAGATGACAAGGTCATGCATTTGGGTTACACATTTAAAAAAAAAAAACATAACTCAGACTGACATAAGCAAACAAACAAACAAAAAAAACACTATGCGAGGTTTGATTTCCAAACTATTGCAATCTGATTGGCAGGTTTAGTGACTCCAGTGATTGCTTGCAGGGACAGAGTGTAAATCTACCTGGGGGTGGGGGAGGGGGGAAATGGACAGGGTTGGTGGTGGGAGGGGGGGTTTGCAGTTGCAGTTACACATGCCTCCACTTGGTGGCGCCCTAGCCCTTCTCAACGCCGTGTGGCTGCAGTCTTTGGCAGACCTCGGCGAGCTTTACTCATGTTTTGAAATCCTCAAAGCAATTTTGTGATACAGTGCACACTTCCAACACAGCCGGCTCGTCTGGGCTGGACGTTTCTTGAAAAGAGTCTGACAGTTAAAGTGTGCCGTGAAACCCAACCTGTGTATTATTTAGAAGAAGAAGACACTCTCGCTTGACTTTCTTTGGGGTTCATTAGAAAAAAAGACTCAATATTCATGTTTAAAAAGTGAAACATGCAGCAGTTTCTATTCTAATTTGCACCAACTGTAATAGCATTGCATTGTCAACCCCTAAAAAAAAAGTCACTTAAGAGTGAGGAAAAAATAAAAAATGAAGCCAGTCAGGGTTGGATTAAGTTTGTGCTTTGGAGCACATGTCCAAAATAAACACCTGGAGCTATTTTTTTATTTTTTTTAGAGATATGAACGCTACACCGCCTCTCCATCAAATTGCAGCACAAGTGCGACTTTCTTTCTTGTGGAGACTCAGAAAGTCAAACAGGTGCAAACACCTGCTGTATGTGCGTAGACACACACACAAAAAAAAAAAACGAAAAGAAAAGAAAAAACCAGCAGGGATGAGTGACAGGTGTCATGCTTAATCTGAATTAACAGCTGCAGAAACAAACAAAAGATGGATTCATGAGGAGTTTTCAGTCTTATTTTTTTAAATCTTGACGTGATTATGGGTTGAAGTAGCATGTAGATGAGATATGATGGATGGATGAGGGGAAAGGAGGAAAAAACGAAATGCTTTACCTTTGGTTTTGCTCTGCTTAGCATCCATCTGTGTGTCTGAGTGAGCGCTGCTCCGTCTCGGCGCTTAGTGGTTGGAGAATCGGACTCCTGACGGCAGCGCTTACATTCCAGAACTGACAGCGGCACAGCTGCTGCGAATGTGTATGGGACTGTGTGTGTGTGTGTGTGTGGAGGAGAGAGAAAGAGGTAGAGAGAGAGGGTCCTCCTCGCTCGCTCACTCACTTACTCCTCCTCCTCCCCTTCGTCCACACTTTCCTTCTTTCTTTCCATCATCTCTCACAGTCCCCTCCTCTTCTCTTTCCTCCTCCAGCAGTGCATCTATCCCGTCGGTGGATGTCACCGAGGCGGAGGCGACTCTGCCCCCTGATTGGCTGCCATTCACAAGTTACAGATAAAGGGGGATGAGAAGAACCAGAGCGCCGACTGACGTCTAATCTTCCCTCAATGACGGAGGAATGAAGGAGAAAGAGGCCATAACTTGTAAATCAGAGTAAGAGAGAGAAGAAGGTGGGTTTCGTTTTGACCAGTTTAGCTTCATCTTCATCATCTTCGACTCGTAGACTTGGCCGCCAACGTGAGGCAGGTGCACACACACAGAGTCCAGGCACTCTGTCATCTCTCCTCATTACATGCTGGATGCATATCAATCCGTCTGCATACAGCGCGGCCCACAGAGAGCCTTATAACATCTGTGTGAATGCACAATCGAACCACGGAAACGTGGGGAAAAAATAAAATAATAAAATTACGAAAATATGGTCATGAAATTGCGAGAATAAAGTCAGAAAACTACAAAAAAAAGTCAAAATTGTGAGAAGAAATTCATAAAATTACGAGATTAATTATGTAACAAGAATATAGTCAAAATTACAGGAATAAGTCATAATATTACAAGAATAAAGTTGAAATAATTAATAAATGAAGTTGTACTCTTAAGAGCATTGTCAAATTACAACTATTCTCTTCTGACAACTTTATTCTAGTATTTGAGTTTAATCTTGTACAACGTCTCGTAATATTTCAACTGTATTCTCCTACAACTTTATTCTACAATAAATAATAATCAATTTTATTTATATTGCCCTTTATATATCAAATTGAAATCTTAAAGGGGGTGATGGCAAGCTACTGGATTGTAGCTACAGCTGCTCAGAGGCAGCCTGACAGAAGCTAGGCAGTCATTTTCTGCCACTGGCCCAAGGACACAAACAAGGGCAGGCAGATCAGGAATTGAACCAATGAACTACCAATTACTGGGCGAACTCCTACCACCGTCGCCCCCGTTAAGACTTTACTCATACTTTTAATTTTTTAAATAATTTTTTCTTAGTATAGCCCAAATACTCTTCATGTCGTAGACATGGCCACCAGCGTGAGGCAGGTGCACACACACAGAGCCCAGGCACTCTGTCACCTCTCCTCATTACATGCTGGATGCATATCAATCCATCTGCATACAGCGCGGCCCACAGAGAGCCATATAACATCTCAGTTCAGCTGGAAGGGACAGAGGGAGGAGTGACGTGTGATGGATCTGATGAAGATGGGGGATGTTGCATCTTTAAGGGTGATTTCACACTGTTTGGTGCGTTTTAATCAACTAATTTGACTATAAAGTCCAGGTCACTGGGGGAGGTGTGAATATGCAGTCGAACAATGGAGTATTAGAGCCACACTAAGAAAAATCTTTTTTAAATGAGAATAAATTCCTTATATTACAAGAATATAAAGTCCTTTATTCTTGGAATTTTTCCTCAAGTGATGGAAGGCCGGCTTTGTAACTGTCTTTATGTGTCTCTAAAGGTTCACACCCAGATTTTTGGTCTGATATCTAGTTTCTACCTGTAATAACTGACTCTAGATCATATGTGTCAAACTCAAGGCCCGTGGTCCAAATCCGGCGAGTGGGAGCATGTAGGTATAGGAGGAGTCCCAGGATTGAGCCTTGGGGTGCGCCACATGTGACTGATCAGAAGCTACGCAAAGAATAAAATGTTGATTTTCTTATTTTAAAATGGAATTCATTATTCACTTTTAATGTGTTTCCAATATTATGCTAAAAATGATTGAGTGATTAAATAAAAAATCTGCAGAATGTGCCAATTATCAGATAATCGATTATTAAAATAGACCCTAAATACCATGTGTTGGTCAAACACATCAAATCCCCTGAAAAACTTTGACCTTGTGATGAAATGTGCAATAGTTCAAGTCTGTTAAGACTCTGGAGATCTTTAGACATCTCCATATTTCCTTAAAACACACCAGACCAGATAAAGTGACTTTTAAAAGACCGCCAGTCGTTGCTTGATGAATAATGTAAGAAAAGAAGCAGCTCCGCTGGCCAGCTTCAATCTGGGCTGGAATTTTATTCTGCTGATATCAGTGTGCATAGATTATCAGCTGTAATGCGCTGCACCAGATAAATAAAAATGCAAACAGGCCAAACTAATTAACATCCAAACGAGTGGCGAGGTAGCCTCCCTCTGATGCCAAGCCAAGTCCTCCTCGCACTCCATAACTCAGCCCCTCGTTGGGTTCATGGCGCTGGGAGATTAAGAAGTAGGTGTGTGTGTTTGCATTTGTTCCCCCTGTGTGCAGTGTTTACCGAATGGTGGTGTGAGTCTGTGTGTGGCGTTCTCTTGCTAACAAGCCTCTGAAAAAAGGAAGCAATTTTGTACCTCTCTGCATAGAATTAGTAATAATTTAGTTGCTATTTACACCCCTGGGATGTTAATTACGCTGTTGTTACGCGGCCCAAACAACTCGGCAAACATCAGAGAATGAGAGCGAGCATTGTTCCAAGCTGCTTGAGGAAATACAGGAACATTTTCAGACTACACTTCTTTAGAAAACACACAAACAAGCAATATCTTCTCATTTTAACTTCACAACCTCATCCGCAGCCAGCGATTCACACAAAGCAGTTTTTTTTGTGCCTCTCTTACTCTCTAGATGAGGACTCTATTACATTAAATCAAAGTTTTCCAGCCTGCAGAAACAGCTTCCTTAAGTAAGAGGTGTCTCTTGATGCTCTCCTAATACGGAGTGTCAGCTTCCATCAGCGTCACGAGAGCATACCACCGAGCTTCGCCCCTGATCGGTTTTCCGATGTGCCGCACCTTCCCAAAGCTGCCAACCACTGCGGATGCTTGGTGGCTGTTCTTTGTGCTACCATCAGAACGCCAGCTGATGACAGGTTGTTGATTTGCCTCCTTGCTTGGCAGTGGTTGACTCACATTCAGCGAATTGTCCAAGCTCCCATTTTTCTCTGTTTTTTTTCCGTTCATCTTAAAGTTGACCAATTATGCTTCCTTGAACTGGTTAGTATGAATTTTCGGGACATACAAAACATCTTAATTACATGTTTCTGCGCAAATTCATTCTTAGATAATGAGATTTTAGTCAGAATTAATTGTTGTAGGGCGTCTTCTCATTTTAAATCCAAGTAAGCTGCTTCTGGCCACACCCGCCCAACTTAACATTTACACTAAATTGAAAATGGCTGCAAACAGATGTGCAATTATACAACCATACATCTTTGAAAAGCAGAAATAGAGCCTCCTGCACAACCAACAAGAAAGCAGCAAGTGGTTTCTGGATGGTAAGTCAACAACAGAATCATTGTCTTTTCCAGCAGCCATTGTACAGCACATACAGCAGTAAAACCAGCTTACCAACCAGCCGCTTGGGTTGCTAGGTAACGGGCTGGGCTTCATTGGGGTTGCGAGGTGACAGGCAAAGACTGCTGATTGCTGACGTTACATTGCAGAGGTTTTTGAAACTGCTCATTTTCCACACGCCAAAAAAAACATTAACTGAGAGACACATAAAGACTATTACAAAGTCGGCCTTCCACCATCTGAAGAACATTTCCAGGATTAAAAGACTATATTACGAGAATAAAGTTGTTACCATTGTTCCATAAGTGCTAACAACTTTAGCAATTATGCAATTATTTTATAATTGCTAACAAATGATTAGCCAGACTGGCTAATAATTGTGAGGAGTGAATGGTGCAAGTCAATGACTTAATGCAATATATGGTTTCCTTAGACAGAAAACGTTTTTAACTAATATGAAAAATAAACGTCTTGATGTAATGTGTTGAAAATTAGCAATGTATAAATAAACCGAACTGAACATTTTAGGGAGATTTACACAAATAATAGTTGAAGCTGAATATTTAAATTTGTGCCTAAGCCCTAACTTGTGCACACAATTCTTATAAATTACTGTCGTTTACGTTTTCATGATAAACAACAACATGAACTAATCAAAAAGTTTGCTCATGATGACTGTCCACCTAAAAAAAATAATTTTGAGATTTAACATACTCTTGGTGTAGAGACAAACAACTAATTAAAAAATACCTTAAGTTGTTTCCGCTTGTATTGATTCAAGTCATTGAATGTAAAGTTCAGCAAGGCAGCAATTACCAAATCTCATGCAAAGACACAACAAGGAATCTCAAACAGTCGTCCAACCCACCCTATGTAGTTCTTAAATTTCGGTTTTGAGCAAATGAGCAAACGATGAATTCAAGAATGTAATTAGGGCCTGAGAACTTAATTAGCTTCTTGGGTCTTTGGCTTGTTCACAAGAAGCTAATTAAGGTCCAGGAACTCTGTAAATGTTGTATGAGATCTGAAATCCCTCAGGATGGTCAGGAGGGATTCTGGAGATCGTTTTGTTTTAACGTCCTTCCACAATCAGTAAAAACGTTTGTTTACAGAGTAAAATATTGGAGGGTCACACTAAAGACTCCTCAATCCTAGTCATCTATAAATGTTAATAATCCTAACTTTGCTTAGGACAGATTTGTGCATTTTGAAAAAACTACATGTGGATTTTTTTCCCCCATGTCGCACAAGTCATGTGATCAACAACCGCATGTTACCACTGGCAAAAACAGCAAAGAAGACAACAGGAAGTGGTAATAGGATAATGATGCGGCATGACCTGTTCACATGTGATTTTAATTGCGTTTCTTATTTATTGAAAACACAGCAATTGCGAATTTGAGGGTTTTTATTACCATTAGTAATGGAAATGCAGCTAGTGAAGACGTCCTCTGATGCTGGGGTGCACAAAATTACAAACTATTATTTCATGTTAGGGAATTCAAACATTTTTTCTCTCAATATTTTAGGTAACTTAGGAGATTTTGATTCTGTTCTTATACATAGTCAGACCTCAGTTATAAATATGTCCATAAATATTTTAAGTAAACTTGAACAGCTACTATTTGTAGTTGATATTGTTAAGCCCATTTCTGTTATTTGGTAATACTGACTGCATATAAAAATACATTATTTAATTATAGTTAACAATGCACTCAAAGTTGATCTCCTGTAAATTTAGCATATTTTCACCTGTTTTCTCTGGTTTACATGCTTTAAGGATCAAGTATTGACACAAAATTATTATTTAATTAGAGCACCTTATTACCACCAATGTCACAACTATTCCTTTTTAATTGCAGTTTATGGTAGATGAACTGTACTTCATATTAATATGCATTTTGAAATGTAAACTGGGTTTATATAAGAAGTTTTTAGTGGTTAGAAAGATACAGGAGATTAAACAAATAGTGTAATAGTGCGTTATATAAAGTACACTGGCTGAATTGGACGAGAGTTTGATCTGGTTTCATTTAAATTCATTTCACAGATTAACTGCAGCCTCACTGAAAGCTTTGCTGAGACCAACTAACCCTGGGTGAAAATCTATAACAGAGCTTCATTTCCTAGTTGAAGGACACTTTCACTGTTTGAATGGCTCTTCTTAGACACGTTAGCTATCACAGGGCCTGAGCTGCCTTTATATTACACAGACTTGGATCCGGGTTCGGAGTTTATCCGAGGTTTATTGCTCTTGTGGAACCGTTCCTTTCAAAAGGCAGTTCAAAAGAGGGCCTCCATTTATATTTTGAACTATGGATATTTAATATTCATTCTTAGCAAGACTAGTAATGAATGAAAACCAGAAAAAGGACATGTGAAATATTAAACTGGAAAGGAATAAGTCATTTATTGTCACTTAAAATGCCCCACATGAGATACATATTATCTTATAATCTATCAATTAATCAATATATATATAGAGAGAACAGGCAACGTTTTCAATTCAGAAATCCTTTTTGCTGCTAAATTAAGTAAATACACATGAACCCCACAACATAATGTTCAATGTTTTTGATCTGATATTTGTCATTCAACCGTCAGATTGATGCAAAGTGCTATTCTACGTACAGTCATAGTTAATAAATTAGAATGTGTTCGCCAATGAAGCTAATTAGTCAGATTAAATGAACCTTTTGAAAATCGACAGGTTATAAACATACACTTGTGCATCAGATCTACAGACTTACAAGAAATGCCATCCTTTATGTATAAAAAGAGACATTGTTTTACATTTTTAACTTGTAAAAGTCTTTTAATTAACTAAAATTAACACAAGAAAGTCCTGACCCTTTTAAAAACAAAATGTAATGTATGTATTGGGTTGTATATTTATGTGTTGATTGAAAAGCATGATTTTGGATACCTTTTTTATGAATTGAACATGATTCTCTATGGAATCCTTTGGAATTACCGTGTCCTCTGCTGGGCTCTCCCCTTGTGCCTGTTCTCTGTCTCACATGTTGGAGAATCAACCAGGGGTCTGCGTGTAGATTTATGGAACAACACAGCAAAAAAAACACCAACAGGAGCAACTTTGTTCCCATCTTTTTTGTTAGAGCCGATGAAAATCAAACTTGTAGTCCTGATATTGAAAATCTTTGTATTAAGAATTTTCTTTTGCTTCAATATCTGTCTTCTGTTAGCTCCTTCTTTCTGATATGTCCTCCTTTTTTGTGTATTTTTATTTTTTCTTGATCGTACTCCCAGCAGTCTCTGAAGTTCCCACTGAGCATGCTGAAAAGGCAGCGATTAGTCTTCTCTGGACTCGTATTTAATTCAGCTGTAAATCTAAAGTTTTTCCTTAAAGTAAAGTTCAGAAGGCACAGTTTTCAGTGCCATTGTTTGCTTCGCACTATGCGATGTGTTTATCTCTTAATCGGGAGTTTAGGAGTCCCAGAGGGTTCATTCTACACAAATGATCAGCAACGGGGGGTCGAACTCTGCCAGATCTTTCACTACACTGAACCCCCCGACTTATCTGATGGATCTTTATCAAGGAATTAGAGCTGTCATGCAGACAAATCCCTCTTTCACAACATTACTGTGTTTTACACCACAATTCATATAGCTCCTGGTGATTTAGTCGCTTTCACTCAACATTTTGTTGGAGAAAAAACTCAATATTTCCCTCCAAGCTTTTTCTTTCTCAACTCTGCTGTGATTTTGCATGCTGAAAATAGTCCTTCACGCACAATACCATCTCCACCATACGCTCTCCGTTGTGACCATTGCGTGTTTTTCTTGTTGCATTCCCCTCTTCCCTCAATTGTTGTTGTCTCATTGGCACCAGCTCCTTCTGGCATCTTGCTTCACCACAACCTTCTCCAAAATATCTGGGAGCATAGATACATGTCTGGTAGGGGACTACTAACTGCCGACGCAGCCATCAATCCTCCTCAGATCTGGGCTATTTGCCTGCAACTTGCAACGTTTCTCTGAAAATCAGGTCTAAAATGGTGTGAAGTGATAACCTGGCTCCAGGCACTGTCTTCCTCCAGACTTTGTGGTTCATTTTTACCAAACGCATTATGTTTGCCTGGGAGGAGGTGTAGTCTTAGGAGGTATATATGAAAATATATTTTTTTCTCCATGTTATAGAACATTCCCTCTACTGTTACTATAAATAAAAATATTCTACAACATGGCGGTGTGAGTGTCACACTGTTTTGAGTTCCTCTTGACATTTTAAATCTTTCCAACACCTCCAAACTCAACATTTACATCCGCACATGAAAATGGCTGCAAACAGTTGCGCAATTATACAACCATACATCTTTGAAAAGCAGAAGTGGAGCCTCCTGCCCAACCTATAAGAATGCAGGAAGGGGTTTCTGGATAGTGACATGAACAGCAGAGCAATTCTTTTCCCGCAGCCATTGTACACTCAGCAGTAACATCAGCTGACCAGTAGTGCTCGAGTTCCGTTTGGGTTGCTAAGTAACGGGCCTGGGCTTAGCTGGGTTGCTAGGTAATGGCGCAGTGCCCTTGGAATGTGACTTAACAATCTGTAAGTTTTTGAAATGGCTCATTTTCCAGACACTAAATAACATTACATTATTGCCAGAAAACGGCTGCGTGTTTTTTTTAAGTGCTTGGGCTGTTTTTAAAAGGAGTTGAGGCAAAAATGAAAGTACAAAAATACAGTAGGTCCCAATTTTGCTGCAAACTGCAATTTGCTGTTACCTTCTGCGACAATAACAACTATCATACTAAAGCTTTCCTAATTGAAAGAATCTACAACATTTTTGTACGTTAACATAGTTTAGACTTAAAGTGACAATAATTTGAGGCAATTTCAGGCCAGTATTCCACTTCCCAGTGGCAATTTTACAGTAGTTAACCGCGCTAGACATCCAGACACCCCTTCCGTGATGTAATTTGTTACCAACAGTGATTAATTAGAGTTAACAGTCTATATTGCACATTACTTGGTGAAGACCTTCCATCATTGGCTGGCATAAATCCCCCGTAATGTGCGGTGACGTGTGTGGGGATGGGTTGTGTGCATGATGAAGTGTTGTGTGGTGGATTCCCAGCAAAAAGCCCTGAGGATGCTCCTGTCCTCGCCAAAGAGATGACAGTTTAGTCAGTCTGTGAATACTTACTTATGGAAGTGAAACATCTGCTTTTATTGACTAAGCTGGCTGTATATCAGAGAAATTTCATGCTCTGCTGCACTCTGCAGGCTTTCATCAGATGCAGCGCTTGCAGTCTTCAGCTGCTGAAGTTCATTTATTGCCGCACAATTAATTAAGCAAGTTGGAGATTTTTTGGGGGGATTATTAGTTCCTATCGTATATAATTTTGATAACTCAGAACTTATCACTTAATAGTAGAAGATAACAAAATGGAACAATCAAAGCTTTAAAAGTCACCTTGTTTTTCCAACACGGCAGGAAAACAAGATTTAAAACGCTGCAATATGGAAAAACATTGCATTATGTTGCAATGTAATAAAATCAAGCTTCATAATGTAATAAAACATTAAAACAGCATCATAATAATAATAGTACATCAAATTTATGTAGTGCATTAAGGACATTATGTATGATAATAGTCGATGGAAATTGTCATAAAACTGCACAACATGCAAAAAATCTGCCAGTGGAAATAGTAATTTTTCAAAAATTTTAAATAATTATTGACTTAAAACAAGCTCTTATCTTGCTTTAATAGCTTGTTTGTTTGTAAGTTAGTTTTGTCTTAATTCAAGTGTACAAAGATATTTACACGAGATTAACTACATGCATCAATGCATTAAAGTTGATAGCCCTAATTCCAACATACATTTCCTTCCAATGATTTACAGTTAAATACAAATAATTCCCTTCTTTTACGTATCAAAAGATATACAAAAAGTGGATTTTGAGACAGGAAAAAGTTAGTACTAGTGATTGGACTTTGTGTTGTTAAAAGAAATACTAGTTCCATCGCAGAAGATGTTCAAAGTGAAATAATCTGCAATTGGATTTTGTATTTTGTCATCAACATTAAGGAATTATTGACTCCTATTTTGCTGAAAAGTTCCTTGTAAGTTAGTTTTGTCTAAATTCAAGTGTCCAAAAATATCTGCACTAGAAACTAGACCAAAAATACTTGGGAAGATTTTTTGTTTTTGCTGTGCATGTAAAATTCTGATTTTGAAGACATTAATAAATGTCTTTTATATATTATGTCTCTTATTATTGTGACATTTAGCAATTAAAAAAATACAATCTTACTTGACCTAGCTTTAGACAATGAGGGGGGAAAAGAGCAAATGTGCCTTTTTATTTATTGTATGTAAATTAATTTTTGGTTTCAAATGTATTATTATTATTTTATTTTTTTTAGCTGCACCCATTTGTTGTGTCAATGGAACAAGAGTCTGAGCTTGACAGGAAAAAACAGAACAAACACAATGAGTGTTTTGAATAACATTCTGCCTGATTGGCTCGTCAAGGAAAAAAAGGGGGCAAAAAGACATTCAGTTTGAGGAGAATTACCGATAAGAAACCTTGTAAAAGTGAATCCTTGCTGCACCAAAGTGACACACCAAGATTTCTTTGACTTTTTTCCCTATAACAGCTGCTGTCAATACATAACTGTGTGTAATTAAGGCGCACCCACGAGGTTGTAACACCAGTAACACTAAAGCCACTCCTGTGACTCCTGAGGACAATTTTGCTTTTCCTTTTTTGCTTCGTGAAATGTTTATGCATTGTTGAGCTCGACCTTTTCATGCACTTAGGAACCATTTTATATGGGCAAAAAATAAAAAAAGGTCCTCAAAACCCTTTTCGCACATGTTTACCAGAGGGTTTTTTTTATTCAAAGGCTCAAAATCACAGCAAGTTTCTTGGCCTCTTTGTGAGGTTGTTTTGGTAACTGACGACAACGTGACTCAGAAGCTTGTAGGAGAGAAATTTGTAGTGAAAATATCAATGTATTTTGACGATTAATCGCTTATTCTAATGATTAATTGAATGTTCTAGCGATTAATCGTTTGTTCTCAATTATGAGAAATCTGAATAATTCTAAATTAATCAATTCTGCAGATTTCTCATTTAACCACTCGAACCTATTTTACACAATATTAAAAATGCAAACAAGTAAAATTATTCAAAAACTTTTTCCAGTAAGAAAAAAACCTCCAGTCCTCCAGTCCTTTAGCTACAATTGATCATTTGTTGCAAAAATGCATCTGCAGCTAAGAAACCCAATTACTTTAGTTGTTGCTCTGTTTTGAGCCATATAAAAGAAAAAATATTGCATATTTTACCTCTTAATATATAAAAAAAGAACAGAGAAAATATACAGAAAGGACAAGACATAGCCTGAGTCATCTAATTCATGTTTTATATAATACTGTATTTAGACATCAAGAATACATTCGGCTCAAAAAGGTGTGGGAAGAAGACTAACTTAATTACTCCGTCTCCATAATCGCATATATAAATACTGTCTACTGGTTTGTTTGTTTTTTTTGGATTAACAAATGGACAGAAATTGTGCATAATATTTGTTTTCTTACACAATTTGAACCAGATGAAGTAAAAAAAATGCCATTGGAGGAGCTTTAGGTAGAACATATTTACAGACAAACAGGGTTTTTCATCTTAAATACAAAATATAGATGTTTTCTTCCACAGTTTTGGCTTAATTACTGCAGTGAGAATGTTGTTCTTTCAACATAATGGTCTCCTTTTGGCATCTGTATTCTCCAGTTAATGATTTATCTATTACTAAATTAGTCTGTGATTATTTCAATAATTGATTAATCATGTTTAAGTCAATTAATCGCTTTAGCCCTAAAACAGCAGATTAGTCCATAAATGAAACATAAATATCTACATATCTGATCAGAAGGCTAAGTGAGAAATTACTGTTATTTGTGAATATTGGTGCAAAACTGCTAGTTTCACTTCAAACATGTGGGAAATGTCTTATTACATGAGAAATAATCTGCCAGTGAAACTTGTACTTTTACATCAACATTAAGGAATAATTGACCTAAAAAGATTCCTATATGTTGCTGAAAAATGACTTGTCTTATTTCAAGTGTACTAAGATAAATGTACTAGAAGCTAGACAAAAACTCTTGGTAAAATTTTGCATTTTTTACAGTGTTCCGAAAGCATGCATTTCAGGTTTGGCTTTTTTCTTTTCCTACCTCTCACAATGGAAGCCTTTTTCTTTTAGCTTGAACAATGATTACACTCCAGACTGTGTGAAAATTGGTTCAAATTGCTCCAGATTCAATTAGTGTCTTTCAATGGAAGCATGAGAGGTGATTTGATTGGTCATGACTAATGGTGGCCTCAGCAGCGTGTTAGTGGTAAGGAGTCGTTGCCAGGTTACATAAACGCCGATGTGTAGGTAGGTTTGTAATTGACACACGAAGGTCCAGAAAACACCTCAATATTCCTAAAGATTTTTAGTAGGGCCAGGCGCGTTCAATTAATTTACAAATCTGGCTGGAACCTTTTTATTTGTGTGTTTCTGGTACGCCTGTAAATCTAACGCACAAGCAACGTAAACAGTGATGAATGAGAAAGCAACATATCTTGTCCCACTGGGGGTTGATTTTGCTTCAAAAATCGCTCTGATTGGATGCTGGAAAAGACTATTGCTGTGTTCAAGTTACACTAAAAGGCGTTAGCCTAACAGCAAAGCAGTTAAAGCCTAAATTAGCATCTCAATGCTAAACATGTAGCAGCATCACAGACATCCCCAACGCTATTGTCAACGTTCATACTCCACAATTAAAATGTGTTGGTTTAAAATGACCTGTTACACTTCCTCAAACTTCTGCGGTGGGGATGCTAGGTAGCGGTGGAACTCTGCTGGGGTTGCTAGGTAGCGGTGGAACTCTGCTGGGGTTGCTAGGTAACGGTGGAGTGCCTGCTGATTTGTAAACGGCTAGTTGTTTTTTTTGTGTTTCGAGCGCATGGGTTGTTTTTAGAGGCTGTAGAAATCCAAATGTATACAGTACAAAAACATGCAAAAGTACAGTATGTTCCTTTAATACATTTCTTTGTTTTTCAAAAGAAGTCTGGTTTCACCTCAAAGACAAACCTTTTGGTTAAATGAAAAAATAAATTAATCTTCCAGGTACATGAGTATTTTGGATTTAAGTGTATGTTTTAACAGGAAGAGATTGATTTCAATTTATTACATAAAAATATTATTTTCAATATTAGTGTGTGCATGGGTATGATCTTTTAGAAATGAGATTCGACTTTATTATAGAAGGGAATTTGTATGTATTGACAGATCTGTTGTCTCTCATTCACTCATCTAAAAAAATAGCTTAAAACATGAAATATTTGTGCCTGATAAACAGAAATATTATTTATTCATGTGTTTGTTTTTCTTCCTCCTGAACATTTTTTCCCCAGATGGATATTCTGACATTTGCCTCGAGAGATAGCTGGTCGTATACGCTGTCCTGGCCTTCGTGATTCACAATAGGATAAAAATATAATGCCATAATTCTCGTGCAAATGCTCATATAAACAACATGAGGTGGTGTTTCACAGATGGGAAAGTTCTTGAGCTTGAATGCGGGGTTTTATCTTCTTTCCACCTCGTAACATATTGCTGCTAATTTCAACCACAATCTCCCGTTTTGCTCTCATCCGTGCAGATTTTTCCAACAGCTCTCTAGTTTGTCCTTGTGATCTTTCGCAAACTTGAGATGGGAGAAATGCTATTCTGAGAATAAAGCTTTTTTTCCCCCCACTATACATCCCTGCAATGCACGTCATTGTTGCTCAGACGTCTGCTTGTGGAGGAAACGTAAACAACAGAAGCCAAAAAGAGATGCCTGGAAAGGCTATTTTACAGTGATGCTGAAAACAGCAGCTGGTTTTTGAGCTGCTATTTCAGGAACCTGAAAGGTTTCTCTGTATAAAACCTAGAAATGGTGACGTGTTATGCTCACTATAGTTAGAAAAAAGATAAATTACAGCCAAACGATTCAGAAATTCTGACATTATCAGAAATTTTCTAGGAAAAACGAGGAACTTTGAGTTTCAGAAATTTTACATTTGTGACAAAAAACTAAAAATCTTGAGATTAAGCTCAGAAATTGTCTAGAAAAAAATAGAAAATTTCTGAGTTTCAAAATGTGAAAATTGCTCACATTTGAAAGTCAAAATTTCTCAACTATCCCAAAATTAGTCTCAAAATTTCTGAGTTTTCTAGTACCTGATTATGGACTTTTCAAACTCAGAAACTTGAAAGTTTTTTCTAGAAAATTTCAGAAACTAATCTCAAAATTTGAGCAAATTTTAGATTTTTCAAGCTCAGAAATTTCCTTGTTCTTTTGTTTCTCAGATTCTCAATTTCTATTTTTCTAGCTAATTTTCAACTTTGAAACGCAGAAATTAATCTCATCAAAGATTAATCTCAAAATTTTCTGTTATAAACTAGAGAACATGTAATTTGTGGCGTTGTCCAGGTTTCAGTTACTGTTAAATGTTGAATTATCCAGTTTATGTGGCTTTAATTTTATGTGGCGGTTAATGAAATCCTATGCAGAGTTTTAAAACGCTGCAGCTAAGCCTGCCGTTTCTGCTTTGTTTTCACTTAAAACCTGTTTAGAAAGTTGGGGGAGTTATTAGGTTAATACTTTGCAAGCTGGCATTTACTTTAATAAACAGAAGAAAACTAAAACCAGCCGTTTATTATAGTCAATCCAGGCGCAGATAGCTTCTTGGTGAGATTGAAAAGGCTGTTTCTCTGATCAGGATCGTCCTCTGCAGAGGTGTCCAAATGCGAAAGAAATGTCCAAATGGAAACAGAAGCTGGGACACACTGCATGGATTATGTTCTTTATCCCATATAGCCTCGAAGGATTGCCAAGTACGGATGGAGGGAGAGGCATTGGCCTACTACTCAGTCAGAACTGGAAGGGGTGAGGATTAAGAGCTCTGACAGATTTCACAAACAAAATTTAACTAAAGGATCCATATTAGCCTAAAAAGTATATCTACAAAAATTACAAAACCATCAAAAGTGAGTTTTACATTACAGATTTTGTTCAAACAGGGAACTTTGTAGATTTTTGATGACATGAATTACATGAATTTATTACGTCGGGGGCCTTGAAATTGCAAATAGAAAGCTGTTTTGGTATAACATTTAGCATAATTACCGTTTGAGCATAAAACACGTGAATAGGAAATCTTGTAAAATCTTAGATCATTTGGATCAGTGGGACAAGCAGTATAAATGAGTTAAATATAAATAAATACATTTCATTCTAGCATAACTTTGGTTTTACCATAAATTCTTAGAATAAACCCCATTTTAATATAATTCTGCCATAGCATAGCTTTTATTTTAGCATAAATCCTGTTTTAGCATTACTGCCATTTTTACATAGCTGCCATTTTAGCATTAAATTACAGCTTAGCATAACGTCTGTTTTATCATGAGCCTTGTTTTAGGATAACCTTAGCTTTAGCATAACCTGTTGGTAACTTGGCAACGTAAATTATGCTGAAATGTAACTTCCATTGTAAGTTACGTAAGTTACAGCGTAAGTTATAGTTTAGCATAATTTCCGTTTTAGCACGAGTCCTGTTGTGCATAATTTTTGCTTTAGCATAAATCCCAATTTTAGCTCAACTTCCATTTTAACAAAACTGGCATTTTAGCGCAAGTTAGATTTTAGCATAACATCCATTTTAGTGTAACTTTCGTTTTAGCTTAAATTCTGTTTTAGCATAAATTTAATTTTGTCATAGCTTCTATTATGGCTTTGAATTTTGTTTAGCCCTTCCGGGCCACCGTAGCCAGAGTACCAAGGAAAATCTCCGACATTAACTGGGAAAACATGCTAACTCTTTGCAGAAAAACCCCAGGCTTTGATTTGAAACCTCTTTATCTTTGTCTCTCTTAAATGGCTCCAGTGTTTTTTCCTTTATGTACCTTCATGTGCTCGGATTTGCTCGTTACTTCATGAATAGAAAACTGTTCTTTGTTTCCTCTACATTAACTGACCCATATAGCATTTTATTTTGAATTATCCGACCACTTATTTCTGGTTATGTAACTTCTTTTTGTAGGACGCTGCTGAATGCGTGGTCAAGCTGCATGCAGCATATGATGTAGAAGGCTATTATAAATAAAATAAAAGCCCATTTTCACCCCCTCTCCACGCCAACCCTTTGTTTCCCCTCTTTGTTGCGTTTCGCTGCAGTAAATGTTCGACACCCAGCTGATTTGACATCAACCATGTGGCACTTCTGTTCAGTGATGTTGCATTTCTTTTCTGTGAATCTGATTTGCTGTTATTTACAAGATGAGAGACCTTGTTTTCATGAATCCACGTCTTCCAGAAGTGCATTAGCACTTAAAGTATAAAACCCAATATAGCATCTTCGCTAACTGTAATAGCCCACAGCATTTCACTGAAGATGACCTTAAATCCAACTACTGAAAATATCTTCTTTTTTCCTGATTCCTTCCTTCCATGGCAACTTTGCCCTCATCACCATAATCACTGATTAATGACTACAGCGTGACACCGAAATGGAAGCAGCTTGAGCCCTAAAAAAGAGGAGAAAAATCCACCGGATACAAGAAATCTGAAGAAAACCTCTAATCCATCTGTTTCTGCATAAGATGACATTTGCTCAACTGAATGAGAGGTTTTATGGAAGGTTTGCAAACACTAAAATATGGGTCTGAATATATTATCAAATATCTACTACTTCACTGCACTGAAATACAACGCAAAACAGAGTTAAAACATTTCGCATAGCTATAACTTAAGAAGTTATTTGTAAATTTTATTCCTTTTTTACCCTAAAAATTTTGAATTTAAGATTGACTGTGACATACAGCTGTGGAAAAAATTAAGACCACTTAAAAGGATCAGTTTCTCTGATTTTACTCTTTATATTTATATATTTGAGTAAAATGAACATTGTTATTTTATTCTATGAACTACTGACAACGTGTCTCTGAAATTCCAAGCAAAAATGTTGTATTTATTTGCAGAAAATGAGAAATGGGCAAAATAATGAAAAAATATGAGGTTTCAGACCTCAAATTATGCAAAGAAAACAAGTTCATATTCATTTAGAAACAACAAAACTAATGTTTTCTGAACTAAGAGTTCATAAATCAATATTTGGTGGAATAACCATGAGGTTTTCAATGGGGTTCAGTGCAAAGGGCTCTTAATTTTTTTCTCAAACCAGTGAAAGAGTTTTAATGAAATTTGAAAAATGCAAAACAATTCCCTAAGACGATAAACTCTTAAACCATCAGAAAATGAAAAATATAAGCATTTCAGTTTTTACTTTTCTATCATTTCAATACCCACCAGAAAGTCCATTATTCCTTACCGGTAACTTAATTCAGACCTGTGAGGACACTGTTGCAATAATTAACAACTAAAGATCAACACACAGATGAGCTTTTTTTCTAGATCTTCCTGGGATATTAGTTGTGTAATCCAGGAAATGTTCTGCAGGCAATAGAAGGCCAACTTTGTAACTGTCTTTATGTGACTCTGAAGGTTGAGGTCTACTACACCCAGATTTCAGGCCTGGTCAGCAGTTTCTAGCCATAACAACCAATATTTTACATCCAGATTTACTGCATCTGGCCTCTTCCAAGACAGAATTATGACTCATTTTTTATCTTAATGACAAAATTTTGAAAACTGTCGGATGCGTTTCTGATTTAGAACCACCTATGGAAGTTGGACAAATCGTGTTTTTGTGGGTGCAAAAAGATCAGGATCAAGTTGTTCTGTATTGTTAGAAAAATTGTTCAATCATTTTAATTCATAACATGTTGCAGTGACAGATTATTTTACTATCAATTTTAAGGGATTATTGATTTAAAACAAGCTCCTATTTCTTGCTGGAAATGTTTACTTTTGTCTTATTTCAGGAGTATTCAGATGTTTTCCTTAGAAATTAGACAAAATCACTTGGTAATATTTTGTGTTTTGCAGTGCATACCTTCAATTTCTTTGAAAATTGTGAGTAAAATCTAAAATGTGAAGGGTTGGATTTCCCACTGCGTCACCATCACCTTTTAAGGTTTATTTTGTTCCGTTAGGGCCCATAAACATGGAGCCACACTGTTATTAACTTGGATTTATTAAGTCCAGTAATTCCTGCCTTATTATCTCTGTTGTTTTGGCTGATGGGGTTTGAATCTACGCAGGCAACCGCCTGTTTACCACCATCCCCTTACTTTCTAGAGCATTACCACAAAGTTAATTAGCTTTGCTTCCTAATTGGGTACAGAAGATGCTGGTGGATTTTTTTTTCCCCTTTTTGTTGTGACAAAAGCTGGTGGAATAAAGCTTGGTCCACTTTCAGCTCAGAATGAGATGGTTAACTGTGGCCTGCTGCAGCTGTTTTCTCCCTCTGTGTAAGTTTCTGTGCCCAACAGGCTCCATCTTTTATTAAACTCCTTCCTGCTCCAAGTCTTGCTCTGACAGTTAGCAGAAGGTAGCATGTAAAACTACTTTGAGAACAACTCACGCTCTGCAGTGCACCTCCACTCCTCTTTCTGACAAGTGGTGACATAGTAACTGTCGATCTTTCCTCCCCTATTATGAAGGAGGTTTCACATTTCTCCACTTCAGGGCTGCCAGTCGTCTTTTCTCTCCCCACATTTCTCCTTTGAAACTTGCTCTGCTGCTACAAATCAAAACATGACGTATCGAGCAGAACCGCTCTCAAGTAGCGGCTGCTTTGACAACGCTGCAGACAAGCGTGGATGTCTGGCAAGGTGCATGGCTCCCTATGGTAGCTGGCTGTGCAGCATCAAAAAGGGGCCATTCTGACACCTGGAGACGTATTAGAAATCACTTGCTTACTTTTAGAAAAATTATTTGAATTTAAATTCAGAAATACTTTATTAAAGTTTTTGTAACTTGTATTTTGTTGTAGATGCTGTAGCAGTCTGTTATACAGCGATTTCAAAGAAGCCTCTGACTGAAGAGAGAGAATTTTTTTTTTTAGAAAATCCTTTTTCGTGTTTGCACAAGCATCTCCAGGAAAATAGCAAAAATTAAATAAATTAAAATCCCCTCAAAAATAGAACTACACTGCAAAAACAAAATCTTACTTAAAAGCTGAAGGTGAAGTAGTGACAAATGGAACCTATCTGTGTTTTTCACCGACTGCACTGCAAAAACATAAAATTTTACCAAGTATTTTTGGTTTATTCTAGATCAAACATCTTATTATACTTGAAAAAAGACAAAACTATCTTACACATAACTTTTCTGGAAGACAAAGGAACTTCTTCTAAGTCAATAACTCATTTAATATTGATTAAAAAGTACTAGGTATAAGTCACATAATCTGCCAGTGGAAGTATTAGGAAATATTTACTTAAAACAAGCTGCTACATCTTGCTTAAAAATTACTCTCAGGTTAGTGTTGCCTTATAAGACATTTACACTAGAAACTAGACAAAAATGCTTGGTCAGATTTTGTTTTAGAAATATGAAAATAAATTCACTTAATGGCAACAAGCTAATTTAGAAGAAACTTGCTTTTTGATAAGTTTGTGGGCTAGGATGAGGTGGCTTTTTGAGAGCATTTTGCAAAACTGCAATGGAAAAACTTTTATTGCATCACCAGAATCATGTGACCAACAGCCAGATGTTACTACTGGCGGAAACGATCAATAAGATGACAGGACGTGGTAGGAGGATGATGATGATACATGTTTTTTAATGACTTTTTATGTATTCACGTGTGATTTGGTTTCTTATTTAATGGAAACACTCCAATTGCGAAATTGTGTTTTTTCTGTATTAATGGAATATTAAAGTTTTGCGCACATTTGTAATGGAAATGCAGTTAGGAGCACAACTTCCTGTTTCAAGACATATAAACAAAACTGGAGTAGAATCAGATTTGCTCTTTTGTCTTTGATAAAAAAGAACAAATGCCAGCAAGTTTGGCGTTTGTTTTGGTTCTATTTACCCAGAATGCCCTGGTCTCTAGTCCACTTCCTGCTTTTGGAGCAGACTTTCTAGACAAACGGACTGGATTTGGATTAAAGCAGACTAAACAGGGTTGGTTTAAGTGTATCAAACGTCTGAATCTATGATTATCAGTAAAACATGTCTTTATCAACATAAAGACGAAACTTTCTTGTCTCATTATAAGCATTGCAGATTAAAATCTTTTTGCAATTCAAATACTTTTCTGCATGGTAGATCTTTCCGCAGCCTTATTAACTAACATCACAAAACAGAAGACCGTGCTGTTTTTATCTCACTGGGTCACCCCCTCCCACATCTTTTCTTCTTAAAGAAAAGGAAAGGATGTTGCAGTGGTGAATTTGTGATTAAGGCCAGGAAGAACCCAGGTGTTTTAAAGGTTTGAACGTCTGTCACTGGTTTCCTCACAACCCGCCGGGACCAGAACTGACAGTATGGCTTCTGGATGGATTTAACTTCTCCACCAGATGCTTCTCTGACTCCAGGGTACAGATACTCAGGAGGAAAAGCTTGTGTTACATGTTTTCTCTCTTTTTTTTTCATTTTGGGATATATTACAGAAAAGCTAATTCTCAAGGGCAATTCGGTGGTGATATTTCGCCTGCTGTGTTAGCACAGTTCATCATAATGATGCACAGCCTGGGAAGGTTATTTTCGAAAATGTATTCATTTCATTATAAGCGTGGAGTTAAAAAGATACCCTCCAGAATGTGGTTATTAAAAAAAGAAAGAATATTTCTGAAAGGGTACACAAACAAAATGACTGAAGAGGATTAAAAAGAGCCACTGATGGCAGAAAGAAGGCAGATATATCATTATTCTGAGAAGAATAAAGGCAAACCTGAAGTGTAGAAGTGGACTGCATTTCAAGGTAAGGTTCTGTGATGAAGCTGAGTATTATTAATTACACTCATACTGGGATTCTAACTGATAGGATTGCTGCAAAAATCATTCCTATAAGCTTTATAATTAGCTTTTGTCAACCTTTACAATTCAGAAATACAAATTCCTCTTTTTTTCCCCATATTGCCCATGTTATCTTTGTCCAAGAAGAAGAAAGAAACAATGTTCTAATCTATCCGAACTGAATAGATTAGGACTTGATCTAAAGCACTTCACAGCAAAGTAATGCAAAAACAGCTGCCAATTCTGGCAACAAAAGGATGTTTAAGATCTTAGTGCTTGTTTTTAATCAACAGAGCAGCTGCTTGTTCTGGTTTGTTGTTTTATTTCACAGTTCTTGTAGAGATGTAACAAACAAAATGCCACAAACACAATAGAAAGTTGACCATTTTGGGTCACAGCTGCCATTTTAGGACAAAAAAGTGAACCTTTGCCCACCCAAAAACCTCGGTCTCTGTTCGGTTGAAGTGAACGCTGGTGCAGTTTGAATGCATATGTGAACACCAAGCGGACCAGAGACTGCTTCAACAGTAGGAAGTGGACTACACCGCTGGGCATTCTGGGTAAATACAACCAAAATAAACGTAATAATTTAGCGCTAGCAGGAGAAATGACTCTTGGTCTTTGACCAAAGACAAAAGATAAATCCTACAACTAAAGTTTTTGTTTACATTTTGTGAAGAAGGAAGTTGCGGTCAATATCTTCTTCAGAGGTTTTCATGTCGTTTCCTTCAGTGGTTCTTGGTGCAGCGCCCCCACAGGCCAGAAGGGGAATAGGTTTTTAAAAGTTTTTGCTTTATTTGACACAGTGCAGAATGTTGAACTGCAGTAGCTGAAAATGCAACAAATGTTGCAATTCTGGTTCCCAACCAAACTGACTGTCAGGTGGGAAAAACACACCCTTAGTTGCTTTTAATTTCTTTGTGTTTCTTGCATTGCTTTGGTGTGGAGTGCCCTAGAGAGTATCTTCACTACGTCCATACTCAGATGAAACAGACATGTTTTATTTGATCAAATATTATTGAAAGTAATGCCCCAAATGTTTAAATCTCCACACTAGACTTCTCCAATGATCATAATCGAGTTTTGCTAGCCGTCTTCCAGTTTCATCCCTTTTTTTCAAGGGTTTTATCCCTCTCCTCAAGCAGAATATATTGAATGAGTCTGCGGGTGTCAAGGAAATGTGCAACTGCAACAGAATAGCAATTTAATTGCTCTTTGACTTACTCAGCTCGAGTGATGATTGTTGTAAAATCACCAGCCAATCACTCCTTTGTGTGCGCAGAATAAAAAGCACCAAAGATGGCCAGCAGTCCTAATGTTGACAGCGTGTCTGGTTGCCTTACATACACTTTCTTCAGAAGACATCTTGTCATAAGGGAGCATGAACCATCCTTCTTTATTCTTTCCTGCTTAACACAGATATAAAGCTGGATAAACATTTGTCTTCTTTTTGTAAAGAATCCAGGTGCGTTTATGTGGGACAGTACAGCTTTTTATTCTTTTCTACTCTTCCTACAAATTGCAGTAATGTCCCACATTTTTACTTGCGCTATTTTCCAAAAATTATCTCTGCAGGGTGAAGACTTTTCCCCCATTTTACCAGATCCAGTGGCGATTAAAGAAAGTTGGGAGTAAGTCAAGTGCACGCTGACCTGTCACTGTCTTTGCTGCCCAAATGGGAAATGCTATGAAAATAACGACTTAAGCTGCGTAGGTTTCTATTGAAAAACAGAGAAAATGGCCGCAGAGCAGAGGAAATAAAATGGCAACAAATGTTTTCTTTCTAAACCCTGGAGTAGCTGAGATTTAGAAAAGTAGCTGAAAACACCATCACTTACTACGATGGGCTGCACAAGTCAGTGCAGTGAGGAAAGCAGGAATAAGTGCTAATGTATACATTTTTTGTTTTTAAAAATCACTTTTTGCACATTTTTGTACATCTATTTGGGTTTCTACTTCTTTTAAAAACAGCCCAAGAGCTTAGAAAAAACACTCAGCATTTTTTTTTGACAAAATGTTAATATGTTTTAGTATCAAAACATATTTCAAAAACCTTCAGAATGTAACGTCACAAATAGAAACGCACTGCCCGTCACCTAGCAACCCCATTGAACTCCAACCAGCTGCCTAGCAACAAGAGGAGCTCCAACACGAGTGGTCTGCTTTTGAGTGCTTTTGTACTTCCGTTTGGGTCTCTTTTATTTCTAAAAACAGCCCAAGCACTTAAAACACAAATACTTTGCCATTTTTGGCATTAAGGTAACATTTGTGGTGTCTGGAAAATGATCCATTTCAAAAACCACAAGAATGTAACGTCATAAATCAGCAAAGCCCGGCCCTGTTACCTAGCAACTCAAGCAGAGATCCTCGACGTTTGGGCAGCTGGTTTACAATGGAAGCTGGAAAAGACTAGCGTTACCTAGCAACACAAGCACAAATTGCAATGAACATGTTTTGTATCACCATAGAACTATCTTAACCTGTTCAAGGAGGCATTATAGGTTAGCTTTAATGCTTAACTTGGAATTAGTGCTAAAAGACAGGAGGCTTCCCTTGAACTTATCCTCAAGGTCTTGATACTTGAAAAGGATTTGTTCATTTCAAACTTGAGATTTGACTTGGACTATTCCCTAAATTACTTGAAACCTGACCTGGACTCGTGCTGTAAATACTTAGGATTTAACTCACAGTTCTAGTTTGGGACTCAAGTCTCACAAATCTTTTTCTTTATTAGATTCTTATTAGAGACTTGAACTAGTCGTTTAAAGATTGGAGACTTTACTTCGCAGTAACTTTCAGGGAATTGTAAAAAATATTTGTGAACATCTCTGGGAATCATCCACAACTTTCAGCTTGTTAAAGAAGTATCCCCTTGCAGAGTCGGAATATTTTAACTGATTCTTGATTACTGTGCCAAGGGAAAGGGTAGGCACATTTATCAAATGGTCAGAAATAACAAAAATGCATACACTGCAGTGCAGCCTTATTGCATTCCCTGTGCACACACCGGTTCTCCTTTCTGTGACGTGTTGGCCTCTGTGGGCCCATTCTTAGCCAGAACATTTCTTGCTTTGTCAAGTTAAAAGGTTCAGAATGAGCTTTTCACTATACCATCGGAGGTGAGGCAGTGGCCATTCTCCCTCTTCCTCAGTGAACACAACACCGCACAAACGGAAATGAACTGAAGGACAACTGATGCAAATGAGCCAAACTGCACAAAGGATGCAGGTTATCATTACTTAGGAATTAGCTTTTAGCCGTGACCTTTGCCGAGTGACACTTGAAGGTGATATAGGTTCGTCAGTCACTCTATCAGATTATAGTCAAACTCTCATAATATAATGATGAGACTAGACATGTAGAAAGAGCTTTTTCAGATAGTCAAAAATGATTAAGGTCTCTAAATGTTAAATATTAAAGGGGACGTATTACAAAAAAATCACATTTTGCACATTTTAGTTCTTCTGTTTGGGTTTCTACTACTCATAAAAGCATCATAAGCACTTAAAAAAGTGCCTAGCCACTGTTTGGAAATAATTTAATTATTTTTGGTTTCTGAAAAGTGAGCTGTTTCAAAACTAGCAACCCCAGCCAAGCGCAGACCGTTACCTAGCAACTTCAGCAGAGTTCTGCCTGTTACCTAGCAACCTCAGTGGAGCTCTAACACATTTGGTTAGTTGGTTTTACCTCTGTATGTACAATGGCTGCTTGAAAAGACAAGTGTTCAGTGGTTGACTTACTAAGGGTGGGTGATATGGACTTAAGGTTTTATCATAATATTTTATGGCACTACTGTGATAAAAACTATTCACTTGTCTTTTAGGATACGTGTATAACCGTGACTGTGCGACACAGCAGTTACAACCCCACAAACGCAAATAATACCCTTTGAAAACATCCAATTTGTAATTTGCTTCTTTAGGACTTCAGTTGTGTAAGGAAGTGTGATTTTTATCACTAAGCTGCATACTGTGACTGTATTTTCAAATTTATTGTTTCTTTTTTTAAGTATTAGTGGTGAAAATGGTAATTAAAAGTCTTATAATAAGAAATTAATCATTATTAATGATAAACGATGTAATAAATCCCCACTACTACAACTTGCCATCTAGAAACCACTTGCTGCATTGTTGTTGGTTGTGCAGGAGGCTTCACTTCTGCTGTTTGAAGATGTACTTTTGTATAATTGTACATCAGTTTGCAGCCATTTTTATGTGTGAGTGTAAACAGAGTTGGGGGGCGTGGCCAGCAGCAGCTGATTAGGATTTAAAGTGACAGAGGCCCTAAAGCAGCTCATTCTGACCTGATCAGACTAAAATCTCATGATCTAAGAATAGTTTTGTGCAAAAAAATGTTTGGTATAGACCACAGACCTATTCTAATCTGTTCAAGGAAGCATAATAGGTCACCTTTAATCTTTATGTGCTACTGGACAATAAATTGAATGATTTAAATCTTTAGAGTATTTAAAATCCAACATGTTTTAGGAAGTAAAATTAATTTTAAAAAAATCTAAAGAGGTAGTTCCTTAATGTATTATCAATTATTATGATCACTGCATTACTCTAAATAAGGATGATCTACCAGCTGTAGATGTTAAAACCTAAAAAGCCATTCTTTAAGATAAAAGACAGTTTATTTCATGTTGCATTGAACCACTAGATGGAAGAAAGCATCCACAAAGGGCTAAGCTAATAGGCTGTAGGCGTTCAGAATGATTTTAATCAATTAACTTACACTGGATAAAAAATAAAATGGATTTTGTAGTTTTCCAAATAGCACAGCCCACTCTTTTTCTAAGCCTAAAAGCTACATTTGTCCACAATATGAAAGTCTAGTCATGCCAACAAAGGATCAACCTGACCTGATTCATGTCAATGTTTCATTGAAAAACTCCTGGTTAATGCAGCTTTGGATTGTGAAATGTTTCATGTTGAAAATATTTCCATAAGCTAGTTGAATCTTTTTGTCCTGTCTTGGTGACATGAACGAAATCAACAAATGAATCTGAACAAAATGCCGGAGTTTTAAACATGTGAAATGCTTTCTCACTCATCATCGCATCTCATTATTCTCGTATTTTTACTTTATTCTCGTACAACTTCTCATAATATTATGACTTTATTCTTGTAATTTTAATTGTACTTTTTTTCTTAGTATAGCCCCAGTCCTCTGTCATCTGAAAACTGCATATATCAAAAATAAAACATAAAAGAAACTTGACATAGCAGTTTGATATCTTCAAATTGGCCTCTGTCTCTTTAAGAAGCGGGCAGTTTGCACCATTTTTGCACGTGCAATCAATTGCACTGGCAATCTTTGTAGATCATGTGCAACACAACCACTTACTGTTCATATGTTTTGCTAAGTTTTTTGCTCGTGAAATTTAGCATTCCTTAAATTCCTTCAACAGTTCCTTTATAAGTTGTTTGTTGTTCACAATCATCTTAATGATATTTTTTTATACGAAAAACCTTTTTGTGTTTAGAAACGTAGTTGCCCCTGATAATGCACAAGCTAGCATAAGCACCCTAGCAGAAATACCTGCTACAGGAATTTAGAAAAGTAGATGTTTAAATTATTCCTACAAACGATATGGCATGTTTTAAGTTTTGTTTAGCATTTTATTCCTTTATTTGTTATTATTATTCTGTCTATGCACTTTACTAGTGATAGCACTTCAGCACAGCCAGCTAGCTGCAAAGGAAATCCAGAATGCTAACAATTTAAAAAACTTTTATTTTTGATATTGATATTTACTAAATGGAAATAATTTTCCACTTTGTAAACCACCAACTTGTTTTCCTCTTTTATTAGAATAAATACAGTGAATCTGAATGAACATAAAAGAACATAACAGAGTCACACTAACATTTACGTCCAGGTAGATGTTAGTGTCAAGCTGCTACATGACGTTAGCAAAGTTAGCAGTCAAAAACGGCATCAATTCAATGTTTGTTTGTTATTATACACAATTAGTAGCTAACGAAAATAAGCATTTTGGGTGATATTTTAAGTCTCTCAAAACTCAAAGCTACATTAACCAGTTAGTGTAACTGTACTTTTTCCATGTTTCTTTTTGCACCGTCTCTCTTTTCGCTTTTATGTTTTTATAATGTTTTTCCTTGAGTCGCATTATGTGAAATGTTGAATTGAAGGTTGTTTTTTTGTCATATTTTCTTTAAGCTCAAGTCAGAGTTCAGCTTTCTCTCAAGTTTGAGTGAAATGCACTTCAGTTTGTACTGTGAAATTGAAGACCAGAGTGGAAAGAATGAACATAGAAAGCTCTGAAGCATAGAAGAGAGGCACTTTGCACTCCTGCATGAACCTTTTTTATTTTTTCTCCCGTTACTCTGCCGTTGTATTTACATTCATGCCTACTGTATATCACACCCTCGCTTTATTGTTTCCAAATGTGTGAACTTTGTAAGTCGTGCATTGGAAATTTAGCACAGTGTTTTTCTCTTCCCGGTTGGAAATAAAAACATTAAATAAACAAAGGCAGCAACATAATAATTCAATGTTTGCTGCTTAAAATATATTCAAATCAAACTAGCCATTGAAATCATCATAAAAACTAAATGAAAATCAACTTGCAAATTACTAAACAAATTACGGAAGATAAATACATATAAAACATTGAACATTTTCAGGGTAGTACAGTCAGGGGACAACCAGATTTTGCTGTTGAATTTGCTCATTGTGAGCGCTCTCCAGGGTGCGGTAAATCAGTGTTTAAGCTTAGATTATATTGTAATGAGGTCGATCCAGACTGAGAGAACAAGAGGGCTCTTTTGAATAATTCAATGTGAACCTTTGGGATCTTGCAAAGACAATTATGTGCCTGTCGACTGCAATTTTCCTATTTTTTTTTTTTTTATTTTTTCTATTTTTTAAGGCCACAGATTTATAAAAAGGGGCAGAAAATAAAAATTTGTATGTGTAAAAACAGAATCAGAGCTTGTATTTTAATCAGATATAAAGTCAGAAGAGTCAATACAGATTTAACAGGGTTTTATTAAGCTTTTGAATAGATAAAGAAGATTAGTCCATTATTTCAGTCAAATTTGTTTGAATATTTGAAGTACAGGCTTGTGATATTTAATCACATCACCATTAAACCTTTTCTTTAAGCAAAATAATAATGTTTCTGTTAGTTTTACCATTTATCTTGGATATTTTGTGTTGGTTTTATTCATGTCAGTGACTCACTGATAATGTCTTGAATGTTTTTTAATGCTTCAGTGTTTAGCAACAACCACCTACCAACATTCATGGGCTGAAATACTTTGAATTAATTTGATTCAGACAAAGAGATTAAAAAACAGACAGGGACTGGTTTTTGATTTGAATGAAAAGCTGAAACAAATATACTGAAACAATGCAAGTTAGAAAAACTGCATATTAATTTATTGTACTCATTGCCAAAGGTTTTGCTAGACAATTGATTTGTTATTTAGGAGATCAAACAATACATATAGAGGAACTACTGACTCTTTGCCCAGTAATTTGGCAAGATCTTGGTTAAAACTCAACTTTTACACTCACATGTGAAAATGGCTGCAAACAGATTCACAATTATACAACCGTACATCTTTGAAAAGCAGAAGTGGAGCCTCCTGCACAACCAAAACGAGAATGTAGCAAGTGGTTTCTGGATGGCAAGTCAACAACAAACCAGTTGTCTTTTTCCAGCAGCCATCTACGGCGTTAAAACCAGCCGATCAAACGTGCTGGAACTCCACTTGGGTTGCTAGGCAACGGCACAATGCCCTTCAAATGTGACTTAACAATCGGGAGGTTTTCGAAACGGCTCGTTTTTGAGACACCAAAAAAAAATGAACGTCTAGTTAGTTACTTCCAAATGAAGTATAAAAATAAACACAAAGTGAATTTTGGCTAATAATTCTCAGTTAAAGAGTTATCTGGTTCTAGAAGAAGCCAAAAAGCCACAATTTAGACAACTTTCGTCTGTCAAAAATGTCCGTCAAGCCAGCACAAGAAAATTCTACTGTCAAGTAAAGCATAAAATAGCTTATAAAGTTTCATTTAATTCATGTTTGGCTTGCACAAGAAACCCCATAGATGACAAAATGACAAAAACATGCTTTCCATAACAATGAAATATTATGAGAAATATAAATTTGTGTTAAGAAATTTGGTCATTCTTTCTTTTTTTTGTATCTTGTCAAATATATTCATTTTGAAAGCAAAACCTTGAAAAATCCAGTTGATTTACATTTATTGGTGCAAACATCCACAATTTGTTGTTTCTTTTCTTCTAGTAGCCTGCAAAGCTACAATTACGATCCTGTCACAAGCTGCCTCTGCACATAATAATAATCCATTTTTTTCCCCCTTTGAATTCGTTTCACACTTAACAAATCACCGGCGCGGTTTTGAAGCATGAAGTTGACGGGGCCCGTTGTTTCGTACGGCGTGACAGTTTGTTTCCTTGTCAGCTCGGCTCTCGTCAGGGGTCACAGGAAGTCGCATCTGAAGCGTATGACATGAATGAAATCTTTATTGTGTCGCTCTTTTGCATAAATGTTTGAGTTTCAGACATTGTTTTGATTAGATCACAGGGAAACCAGTTGGAAAAGAAAAGAAGACGGGACTCGTCACAGGAACATGAGCCGACTCGCTGCTGAATCTAGATTTTTAACGTTGGTTACTTTTCTAAGAATGAGAAATGTAATGTTTTGGATACCAGTGAACTTTTATTGCAGACCTTTGGTAGCGTCAAGGAAACGGGTCTATTAATACACTTGATTAATTGAAGACTGGATCCAAAGGTAGCAAAAACAGAAGAAAACCAGAGTTGTTAAATATAACTTCTGTTAATATTTACCAATGTTGGAGAATAAAGTTCCAGCATTGCCTAGTTACAAATTTCTTCTGTTTGTTTTAGAGAAGTTGTAATATTACAAGGATAAAGTTGTGATTTTAGGACTTTATTCTTGTAATTTTTCAATTTTATTTTTGGATTATTTTGATTTGATTTGTATATTATTATGACCTTATTATCAAAATATTATGACTATATTTACATATAATTTCAACTTTATTCTCATAATATTATTCTCATATTACTTTCACTTTACTCTCAAAATATTACGACTTTATTCTAGTGCAACTTTACCCTCATTTTCCGGCTATTTTCGTATTATTTTGACTTTATTCTTTCATTACTTCATATTATTACAACTTTATTCTCATAATAATTTATTCTCGTACAACCCTTTTCTTGTATCATTTCGACTTGTTGTATGACTTTATTCACGTACAAGTTTACACTCGTAATATTCTCTTACTATTCCGACTTTTTAAAAAATGTATTCTCATACGACATCATTTGCGTAATTTTATGCCTTTTTTCTTGTAATTTTAGTTATTATTTTTTTATTTTTTAGTGGTGTGGCTCTATCCGCCATCGTAGATTGACACCAGATTAATATGCCTGTTATTAATTTGACCAGTAGGGGGCAGGCATTGCACATACCCCTGAAGAGATTCTGTGATGGTTTTGTGAAACCTGTATGTTGCTTTTAAGGTGAAATACTGTGCATTATTTGACCTGTTGTACATTAGTAGAGGGAGAAACATTGCTTTACTTAAAAAAAAACCGTTCATATCTTATAACGATGAATCCCTGCAGGCCCCAGTGTTGCAGATTAAAAAATAAATTGTTTGACCTGTTTCATATGCACTTGTACATCTTTTTAAATAATCAATTTCATCCTCTGTGTGTTTTTATATGTATCTGCTATCTGTTTGGAGGGGAAAAAAGTGTTTTATATTGAAATGATTTCCATGATGTAATGTGAGGTGACAGAGTGTGGGCAGTTTGGACTTGGTATGGCTCTCAGGTAGATTTCCATGCAGGAAAAGAAACCCAGCAGTCATCAATCACTTTCAGTCAGGCTGGAGAGACTGGCATATCTATCCTCATTCGAGCTGTCTGTACCAATCAGGGAGCCAAATTACACCCAGGACCTAATGTGTTTATCAAGGATTATTAGGAGATTTTTCTCCGCCTTAAATCTTCTTAAGTGTTACACTTTTTTTCTTTACCGTTTTTAGTTGACATCGTGAAAGTAATATATCAATTATTGGTTATTTTTCGATTTATTTTTTCCATGTCAGTTCTTCATTCCCGTCTGAGATCGCTTGTAAAGGATCCATAAACTTGCCTGTCTGTGTTGCCGCTGAGAATTACGAATAAATGTAGGGAACTCCAGAACTGCTAACAATTTTAATAGTGGTGTTGAAGCAAGTATTCCCAGTTGCTAAAGAAATTGGCAATTAGATCTTAAACTTTACCCATCAACTATATTCTGTGCACTAGAGCAATACACTAAAGTAAAGCACACAAGAATATAAATTACTTTACATTTATAGTGCAGATTTGTTATTTATTGTCTGCACTACATTTTTAGCAGCTACACTGCAAAAACTCAAAATCTAACCAAGTATTTTTGGTCTAGATTTTAGTGCAAATATCTTAGTACATTTGAAATAAGAAAACTAACTTACAAGCAACTTTTTAGCAAAACAGGGGAGGAATTCAATCTGGAGAGACTCAGACGGAGATGAGAAGACAATTAGAAGAGTTTATTGACAAACAGAATTTAAAGTCTTTGGCGCTCGGGCCCCGGCTGGGGATAACGGTTATCGCAGCGTTAGCGATAGGCTTCAGATGAGCATCCCGATGCTGTTAGGAACGTCATCCCCCAGGGCCCGGCACTGGTGGTGGAGGTTGAAGAAGGGTGGGGGCCTCAGGACCGGGCAAATGGAGGAGAAGGGGTGGTGGTGGGTTGAGCTCGGCTGGAGAGCGAAGGACGCCATGAATGAAGGTCCTTATCAGCTGGGACGTGGTCGATGATTGGACGTGACGTGGCTTGGTCCGGCGTTGATAGGTTGACGATTGTGGGCAGGTCGCTTCAATTAACGGGTCCCGGTGGGGATAAAAGAGTCTTCCAGTTTGAATTTGCGCCTAGGCTTCATTTCAACAATTTCTTCATGTTGATAAAAAATAGGCTAGTTCTACTGACAGATTATTTAATTTATACAGAATATGTCTTGATCTAAGTAAAATAATCTGTTTTTTCATTATCAATATAAGGCAATTGTCACAATAAGATCTACTTTTACTAAAAACTGTGCTAACATCTATCTCTGCTAATGGTTAATCATACTAACAGCTACCGAGGTAACAGATCTTGTTCAACAGTGAATTTCAGTTTTTTAAAATATTTTTTACACTTCATTACTTTGTCCTAAGGATATATTTTCTTAGTTTTATTGTCTGAACCAAATGACATTAGTGTCAATCTGTAGTGACACAAATTGCCATTGGTAGTTAAACAACTAATAATTTAAGCTAATAGTCACTCATGCTAACACCCAAGCTAACAGTTATTGACAACAATGTGTGTTTAACAGAAAATATCAGCTTATTAAAATGTTTTTTCTCATTATCACTTTAGTAATAGACATGAATTTGCTTCATGTCAATGTGTAGTGACACAAACACCATTGGTAGTTCACCAACCAATGATTCAAGCTAACAGCTAATGACAGCATAGCTTGTTTAACAGTGAATTTGAGCCTTTTAAAATGTTTTTACACCTTGCCAATTTTGCATTAGATATACATTTGCTCTGTTGCTTTTGTCTGAACCAAATTACATTTGTGTTAATCTGGAGTGACGTAAATTGTCATAGTTAAGCTATCGATAATTTGAGCTAATAGCTACTCTTGCTAACATATACAAAAGCTAATGTCTATTGACCACAAGAGAGCTTTGGAAAATTTTTACACCTCATCACTTTTCACTAGGCATGAATTTGCTTTAATTGTCTTAACCAAATTACATTTGTGTCAATCTGTAGGGTAGATAAGGCAGCTTTGGTACATATTTTTAGGAATAGCATGATGACTTCCTACTACAGAGAAGATAGTGACTTCTGAAATTAAGAGGATACATTATACTGAAAAGATTCTTTAATATATTTTTGGTTTGAAGGTACTCTATCTGCTCACTTGTCCCCAACTCCATCCTGCAAACTAATATAAAATAAATTCTTAATCGTCAGTGCCTGACCTGTGGGTCTTTGCTTTCTGATGAGCCTTAATTATCATCACCACAGATTTCCAACTGTGGACACCAAGAGGTCAGCAGAGACGGATGCCGCGCATCTCAATAATTCAGCAATTAAGGTAAGAAAAGTAAGTCGTTTTTAAAGCTGGGGATGTAAAATTGTTGTATTTATTCTACCAACTGCAAAGCAATACGGCAAAAGAAGGTATTCTTTGATTTTAATTAAACAGAATATGAAAACAATGAAACTGTAGATATATAACATCACAGTGACTCTGGTCGGTAAATGCATTGTTTGTGAGCCTTGCTGTCATATCCATGTGAAGTATGCATGTAATAAATACCCCGTTGTTTGCTTGGCGCCATGAAAAGGTCACGCTTTGGGGATTTCAGCAGTGCCTAAAAATAAAGCATCTCATCAAGGTGTATACATAATTAATGATTGGTCATTTTACATAAGGAGGCAGATTTTTCCCTCTCATTGCCCTAGTCAATCATCCAGTATCAGAAAAGAAGGTTTTCATTCATATGCATTAGCTCATACTCATCAATTTAAGGGTCTTAATGTTTAATCTTCAATATTTGTCAAAAGGTGTTGATCAAGTGTTTAATCTTTTTGGATAATATAATATAATACAGAAAGTTTTTCAAAATTGCAACAAATAATGACTTCAAAAACTAAAAAAAGCTCTATTTTTAATTTTATTTTAATTTTTTTAAGCAATAATTAAACTTGCATATAATACAATAGGGAACGCTTTGAATGTTGTAAGGCAAATTATCCGCCACAAATTAATTAAACATGTCAGCCCTTTTAAAATCTAAATTTAATCGACTCATTAGAAAGTAAATTGCATAAATTAATGATCTGAAGAGTTCACAGCCTGTAATAAAGAATAAACTTTGAGCTAGAATCATGTTTTTGTGCTCTGGTTTACATTTTTTTTTATGTCAACCTGTATTTTTCCAGAAAATCTGTTTTTTTTTTATTTTTTTCCCCCCTCTGATGTACTTCCTGATTTGTTTTAGTGCTTGTCCTCCTTGGTTTTTATCCAATTAGTTTCCCCCCGGCCCTTGACACACTTGGCCTTTGCTTGCTGATTACAATTCAGCTCTTGTTCATTTGTCATTATTTCCTCCTGGTTTCATGCACACAGACAATGGTGTTTTTGACAAACAACTTCAGTTTTTGACACCTCCAAGTGTTTTAAAGGGGACCTATTATGGAAAAAAATTCACTTTGTGCACATTTTCATACCTACTTTTGAATTTCTACTGCTTCTAAGGAACATAAAATAAAAGTTTTCTTGGCAATAAGTTGATCTTCTTTGGTGTGTGGAAAATTAGCCATTTTAAAAACCTTAGGAATATAATGTCACAAATTAGAGGGCACTGTGCCGTTACCTAGCAACTCCAGCAGAGTTCCGCCCATCACCTAGCAACCCAACAGGAGCTCTAGCATGTGTAAAGTGCTTTGGGGTCTTCTGGACTTAAGTGCTATAGAAGTACAAACCATTAAGCAAGAACCTGGATATTTAGTTTAAAGCCAAAACATTTCTTAAGCTCATAATTTAACATGTTAGCTACATATTTGTTAGTAGCTAACAAATAGCTAATAGCTAACAGTTTGCTAATCAAACTGACTATTTGATTAGCAAACTGAAAGTGCTAAACATTTAGTTAGTAAACTAAACATTTAGCTTACTCATTATTTAGTTAACAAGCTAAATATTTAAAGCAAAAAAATTGTTAGCAAACTAAATATTTTACTTGCTAGCTAAATATTTGTTTTGAAGCTAAATATTTTGTTCACCAACTAAATATTTAGCTCCAAACTAAACATTTAATCTGTGAGCTAAACATTTAGTTGGTAAGCTGAAAATTTAGCTTATTAATTATTTAGTCAGGAAGCTAATTTTTAAAGCTAAAAATTTTGTTAGCAAGCTAAATATTTCACTTAAAGCTAAAAATGTTCTTATCAAACTCAATATTTAACACCTTTGCTAAATTATTAGCTTAAAACTAACAAATTTGTTAGCAGGTTCAATTTTTAACATGGTAGCTAAATATTTATCTTGAAGCTAAAAATGTAGTGTGTGTGAAATAATCTGCCAGTAGAACTTGTATTTTTAAAAAAATCAAAATTAAGGAATTTTTTACTTAAAACAAGCTTCTGTGTTTTGTTGAAAAGTTGCATGTAAGTTAGTTTTGTCTTTTTTCAAGTCTACTACAATACAAACTTATCTCATTAGTCAGACAGGGCTGTTGACCTGTCATTGCTTCTATCAAAATATCAATCATTCCAAACCACATTACAGCTTCCAAAGATGTCAATGTTTCTTTCCCAATTTGAGCTTCATTTCCCTCATTAGAGCAGCACATATTTCACCCTGTCATTTGTTTTGAACCGGTATTGAGCATGTATGATTAAAAGAGGAGAGATTGATTTTCTTACAGACAGCCTCTTAATGAAACCCAGCAGAATAATTGACCCTGAACTTTTAGTGCCGCTGCATCTTCCCCTCATGTATCCTGAGCGGTAAAGATGCTCAATATTTAAATAAACACAACTGCACTGCCAGGAGGAAATCGAAGGCCGAACACTTTAAAATACATTCAGATAATACACTACTTGCTGAAATGATTGGTCGCACGGAGAGAAGCCATTACGTGGCCGCCATTAACAGTGCATCATGCAGAAATAAGCTGATCAGCACTTTACGATGGAACTGGCATTTGTAAAGAGGATTGATGGCCTTCTGTGTTCATTATCATCAGTATGTCTCCAGTTACGCAAATCAATTGCACATTAAAGCACAATGAAGCCAAAATATGTCTGGAAGGTTTTGTTTTGACAGCTTAGATAGCATAATATACAAATATATATTACAGTGGAGATACAAATAATGTAATATAGCATTCTCTCTATGCAGATGAAAAGTAGGCTCCTTTGTTTTGTTTCTACCCCTTTTACAACCTTTCATTGTTATATAACATTACAATTAATTATGCTTAATTTTCATTCCTATTCACTTTCTTGACATATTAAACACTTTGTGGTTTTATTGTTGTGGTAAATGAAAGTGCTGACAGCTGAATTTGCACCTGGAAGACAATATTTCCAAGCATAAATAGATTTATTATTATTATTAACCTTTTTTTAACCAGGTAAGAAAATCCATTAAGACCAAAGTCTCTTTTACAAGGAAGACCTGCCAGAGGTCAGAGGCACAAACTTCAGAAACAGGACTAAGTTAAAGCAGTCGTTTGACATTTAAGGAGCAAATGATTATAAAAGCAGTTGGATTGAAGACAAAATAGTTTAAAATGGGCAAGTTTTCACTGTAAAATATTTATCTCTAAGTGAGTTTTCTCCCCTAATAGTCCGGTAGATTCAGTATGATTAGGGAACAAAATCGCAACCTTTGTTACATTTTCAGCCGCTGTGGTTCTGTTTCAGACTGCACTATGTTAAATGAACCAAACTATTTGAAAAACCTGCTCCCCTCCTCGCCTGTGGGGGCGCTGCACCAAGAACGATTGAAGAAAACAACACAAAAACCTCTAAGCGTAGACTTTAGCGCCACTTCCTTCATTTTCAATTTGTAAAATTGAATTATATGATATTCAATTTGTAAAATTGAATGAAAAAAAATATCATTCCAATTTAAATTTTTGCATTCACAATAATTTCAAAAACTTATTTAAAGCTTTGCAACAATATGTATTGAAGTAAATTGCAGTAATGATGTATAGCAGTTAGAATTTCTAAATTTAAGCTGTTTTATGTATTTCACAACCTCTAAAAACAAAGTAGACGAAGGTAAATTAATGAAAATAGCATAAATTAATGTGAGTATTTTTTTTCCTAAAGGAACTGCTATCAGATAGATAAACAATATCCAGTTACTGAGTGGACTGTAATATGATAAAATACCATTTGTACGAGTTCCTTTAACATAAACTGATGTTTGTTCTCCAGTGAACAATTTTGTGTCTCTCAGTTGATAACAATTCACCCAGCAGACATTTGGACAACGATTCCTGCAATCTTACTCATCATCTACACAGGACTGCCTCAATTTTACCTTTATGACTCCAACAATAAAGGACCCAACAAATAGGGTGGATGGAAACAACTGGAGACTAACACACACTTTGTTAAATGTTTATTCAGAAGCAGAATAAACAGATTTATATTAAATTGTTCATGCTTTGGCAAATCATTTTTAAAAGCAGAAAACAAAACTTGGATGAATTACATTAATTTTAAACTATCTTAGCTGACATTTAAACTAAACTCAGCTGAACAGTTTATGAAAATACAGTATGTAAATATAATGTTTAGATGTTTAATGTAATAAATTTTTTTATGTTTGTTTGGAGAAAAGGCAAGCCCAAAAATCTAGAGCATGACTTCCTCATTTTTCTGTCTTTCTGTCTTCCAAGCTATATTTTCTGGCCCTCCCCTGCCGTTCCCTCACAACTGAATCCAACTGAGAGTCATAGATCACTTGAGACGCCCCAATCATTTATATGCAAATTGGATGCCATCCATTAGCCTTTTACAGAATCAGTTTAGATTATGGGAGAAAACAGAGAAATGTCTGTATCTGATTCCTCTTTCCTGGCCACAAAACCCCATTTCCTCCCCCAACCCACATGCATTAAACTGTCATAAAAACACGACTAACGCTTTCACCACACTTTATATCTCTTTATTAGTGGACTGATTATTGAGAAATATAATTTCCTGTTATGATGATTAATGGTTGAAGAAGAAAAGAAAAGAAAATGCATAATCTGTATTGAATATTTTTTATTCCTTAGAGAGAATGAATAGCTATTCAGACACAATGTTAGTTTTTTTGTGTGTGTGTGTTAACCTGATAGCTAGCATTGAACACTAAATAGCTAGTACTTCACCGGTTAGCTAGCTTGCTGCTAATGCTTGTTGGTTAACATTTCAATGTTAATTTCCAATTATAGTTACCAACTGTATCTTAAAATACGGAATTTTTAAACTTATAAGGGGGATTCAATTTTAATCAGTGTAAAAAAAAAATATTTGAAGATGCACATAAACAACTTTTTAAATTTTACTAGTGCTCGGTTTTATAATTGGCTAGCTTTAGCATATTGCCATTTATTTTCTTTCTTTAAAGTTGAAATTAATGATTATGTTTTGGATAGCTTAACTTGCTCTTTGGACCCATTGTGCTTTTTTCGTCTAATTCCCGATGCAGGGGATGATTTATATAGAAATGTTCTGATAGTTTTATTACGCTTACTATTTTTAGGTTTCTTAATAAAACAGAGAAACACTTCCATAAGATGACAATGCTAGCTGACTGGCAACAGATATTTATCATTAAAAATAAAATCACATTATTTTATGCTAGATGATTGACAAATATTTTGTGTAGAAAAAGATACACTAGTGAAAAAGGTTAGCAAATAAACATAATCCATCCCGGTATATAAATAGCTTCCATCTTTGTATTTGAATGACACAGTGTATGGTAATTGTTTTTTGCAAAACAACAACATCTTTGCCTCTTTTTCTTTTTTTTTTTTTACCAGTAATGGCTACTTTGGATGTTGGTATTGTAGAGAGAGAGAGTAATGGGTCGGGGGGGTGTGGAAGCTGTATCTCTGCTAATTAAATGACAGCGAGCAGGCAGATGAGAGAACCGGTTTAATTTTTCAAAGGTGACATGCAACCAGGAACATTATGTGCCAGCTATCAATATGAATAACAGGTAGAGAGGCATCAGCTGGCAGGCTTTCTAATGAAGGACTGCAGCACTGTAATGTTGTCTCCATCTGTTGTCAGATGTCACTGCATTCACCCTGTGGCTCTTTTTCCTTATCCTGATGTTTGCCTTCGTCTGTGTCAGAACTCGGCTGTATAGGCTGTCAAATTACAGATTCAGGTACCAAGAAAATACGTTAAGTTCCCACTCATAATTAGGACGGCGTATTGGGGTCATGCTAAGAAAATAAAATAAATACAATTATGGGAATAAAGTGGTAGTATTACAACAACAAAGTCATATTACTACTTTATTCTCATAATATTATGACTTTATTCTTGAAATATTTTTGATTTTATGCTCAAATTACACTTTAATCTTGTGTAATTTTGATTTCATTGTCATACAACTTCATTCTTATAATGCTATGACTTTATTCTCAAAATATTATTACTTTATTCTGATATTACAACCGTCTTCTTGTATTATTTGACATTTATTTTCATAATTTTATGACCTCATATGATTTTGCCTTGATTCTTCTATTATTTCGAGTTTAGTCTCAAAATATTATGTACGACTTTATTCTCACAATATGCCTTTTTTCTTGTACTGCTGTTTTTATTCTCATAATATTATGATTTTATTTTTATACTAGCTTATTCTCGTAGTTTTATATCTTTATTTATTTTTCTGTTTTTATGGCATAAACCTTTGAAAGTAAAATTATGTAACGTATTAACTGATTTAAAACAAAGATAGTTGATTCTTTCTTGCTATATTTGATTTAAAGTATATCACAAGTTTTCAAGCAGAGTTTTGAAAAATTGACCCAAGACAATAAGATGTTTGAAGTTTTCATGATTTTATGTTAAAAGGGCCTGCCATACCCATGCAGAATATATGTTAAACCGTCGACCAATCACGTCACCACCTGGACCTGGAGTTCTGGAGCTTTCCACAGGGTAAAAAAAAAAACGTTAAAGAAAGCTACCGCCATTTCAGGACATCCGTGCAGCCAGAAGTTTATTTGATAAACTGTTAATAAAGCATAAAATTGAATTTCTTTAATGCGGATATTTATTTATGTTGTTTAGTTTTTAGTCGGACTGTTGTGTCTCAAGTCGTGCCTTGACATTAGTGACTTAGCTTAGCATACACCGAGATTCTTTGGGTATAAATGTATTTCGAGACTTAAAATTTTAAAGTTATTTTACACTATAAAGGAGCACAATTATTGTGTTAAATAACTATTATTGAATTATTTGCACAGTAAATGTGTTGAAATGTGTAGTCCTTATATAGACATCTCATTGTGTTGGGTTTTGACTCAGTTTGTGTTGATATTAATACATCTGTTTTAAGAGTCCCTTAATTACTGAATTTAATGTTTCATTAATTCTGATTACATAGCATTTCTGTCATACCAGTTTCATATAAATGCACTGACACAGTCGAGATTATTATTTGAAGTTTGAGTTCAACAACAACACAAAAGCTGTAGTGTATTCAGAAAAATAATTGGCTTTAACGCAAAAACCAACCAAACATGTAAACACATGAAAAAAAAAAAAGAATTAACCTCAAAAGCATCCGAGCATAAAAATAATCCCAGCTGGTGTTGTTTTATTTCAGATTAAAGCTTGTATATATCTGCTTTTTATATCAAGTAAGAAGACATTGCAGAGCTGCATTAAAGATGCGAGTCAGAGAAGTAATAAGGAAGATAAAGTTAGTGCTCCAAATCCATGTAAAATATATGCAATTAGACCACTTCATTTACATTACTTTGCATACATGTCTCATTACAACATCCGTATGTTGAATCTGTGCTTTATAGATTGTTTTGTGTGTCTAATCAGACTTGGAGAGGACTGACTATTAAGTATCTGAAGACATTCCAGTCATCAGGGTAAATACAGTCCCATGATAAATTTTTGATTTACACTTATTAAAAATGCATAGACGCTTGATAAGTACATCACTGCACTGTCCTGATGAAACAACAGAGAGTGAAGATGACTAACATCAATCTTTGGAGAAGAAATATTCTTCTTTACAGTAACACTTTAAGTATTTCAGCTCAGATAGAGTCAAACTGTCCCGGTTGAGAAATGGTGAGTCGAGGCCAATTGAAACAAAATGCTTTGTTGCGTTTCATGCAAAAATCTGCCCAACAGAAATAATAACAACAGGTTGTTTACTGTAATATTGACCAGTTTCACGTCATGTCAAAACATTTTATGCACACGTTATCTTATGTATAGCACCTCAAAATGACAGTTGATAGTCCAATATTGCTTTTAATTCATTGATTTCACTGTAAAAATGGTCATAAGTTGCTGCAAGGTTGGCTGCACAGAAAAGGCTGCAAGCCAAACATGTTATTTTATTGTAAACCTTTTAATGAGGAATGAAAAGTATTATTTCCACTGACAGATTATTTCACTAATGCCTTGTAATATGTGACATAATTTCCTCCCAGTGAAACTATAATTTTTAAAATCATTATTAAAGAATTGTTGACTGAAATAAGCTGCTATTTCTTGCTGAAAAGTTACTGTAAGTTAGTTTTGTCTTTTACAAATTACTAAAGATATTTGCACTAGAAACTGGACAAAAATAAAATATATAAAAATATTTAGTGTTTTTCCAGTGTGGATGGAAGCTGACCAGAGACTGCTCCAAAACCAGGAAGTGGACTACAACACAGGGCATTCTGGGTAAGTACGACCAAAACAAACGTGAGTGCCTCACGCTAGCGGCAGAAATGTCTCATGGTCTATTACCAAAAACAAAAGATAAATCTTCCAACCGCTAAAATATGATGCTACTCAGTTTTTCTGAAAAAGGAAGTTGTGCTCAGTGTCTTCTTCAGAGGTTTTTGTCGTTTCCTTCAGTTGCTCTTGGTACATCGCCCCCACAGGCGAGGAGGGGAACAGATTCTCCATAGGGTTTGGGCCATTTGACACAGTGCAGTGTGAAAGAGAATCAAAGCAGTTGAAAATGTAACAAATGTTGCAATTTTGGTCATAAATTGAATGGCGTCTACCAGACTCTGAGGTGGGAAAAACCCTTTGGCTGCATTCTTATCAACCCTGTTTAGTCCACTTTAATAAAACTTTGGTTTGCTTGCTTAGAAAGTCCAGTTTGTTTGGGCAATTCGAACCAAAAACACTAACTCTGGTCTTGGTTCGGTTGAAAGGAATTCTGGTGCACAAATGTCCAGCGGAGACCACTCCAAAAGCACAGAGCGGACTACAGTGCATTGCATTCTGGGTTAACACAACCAAAACAAATGCGAGAATCTAGCACAAGCGGGAGAAATGACTCATGGTTTTTTATCAGACAAGAGAGAAATCTTACAACCGCTAAAATCTAGCACTACTCCATTTTTGTTTACATTTTGCACAGTGTCTTCTTCAGTGTTTTGTCTTTTTTTTCAGTGGTTCTTAGTGCAGCGCCCCCACAGGCAAGGAGGGGAACAGGTTTCACAATTAATTTGTGCATTGTGAAAGAAAACCACAGCAGCTGAAAATGTAACAAATGCTGCCACTTTAGTCCCAAATCAAACCGAGAAAACAGGACTACCAGGCATAAAAACACCCTAAGAGTCACGTTTTGGGACCGTGGGAGGAAGCTGGAGTACCCAGAGAGAACTCACTCATTAAAGGGAAAAACATGCAGATAAATATCAGATCTTAAATGGGAATTAATATCAGTATCTCATCTCCTAAAAAGCATAGGATGGCTTTTTTCACTTGTTCCGGTATATAAATAGAGTATTCTTCTATTTTCTGGTTGTTTTATTGGTTTGTTGTACAGGTACATTATTGTGTTATGCTAATGTATCCCCCTTTGCAGAAATGCAATATCATTGCACCTCTAAAAAGCAATATTAAACCTGCATATGTTGCATTTTATTTTTAGCCTGGATGTTTTTTGTCGTTTGTTTTTTTTCCCCACCCGTTAACAGTAATCATTGTAGTAATACGTGTGACGCTTAAATGTTTTTCTGCAGCAGTTTATTTATCCTCGTCGGCCAGAAGCGATAGGGTGGTTGTTTTCCCAACGTGAATTATCTTTGCTACCGATGCGTGGTGCAGTTACAATGACTCATTCTAAAAATTCAATACTGCTGCTTAAACACTGCCTGAGTGTAATGGGGACAGGAATATTAAACACTGGCAAATTAAAACTATCCATAACTCTGATTAAAAGCAGTGCTCTGAAACAGCCACACGCAGGTGGAGGGAGATATATGAGCAGCCAGAGAACAGCAGAGTTTCCTGTTATGTGCTGCTGACATCCTTGTTCTAAGCTAGCTGAATACACAAAGTACAAGCCATTATAAGGACGAGTGTCAGGGGACCTACTTAGCTTCACATTCAAGGCCTAGTGTGCGTTCTTACTGGCCAGTTATTCACAAAACTAAAATTGTTTATTGTGTCAATGCCTCTTTTCATTTCCTTTTGCCTGGCGTGAGTGTTTCTATTCTGTCGTCTGCTGTGCATTCTGTGATTTACAGTTAAAAAGTGTTCTTCTGTCACACTGAAGCGCCTTAACCGCAAATCAAACGCTGTTGGTTTATGGTCTTCTTTTGGTTTGCCCGGCTACGTCGGTGACTATTTGTTTGAATATGCTGAAGCTGTTAAAAAAAAATTCAAGCAGTTGCTTGAAAAATTAGCAAATAAATCCCTCGGTGTGTGTATGGCTCCTTGAACCATACACACACCATCCTTGCCAGTTTTAGAAACGGTTTGTGTCCTTTTTGATTAATTTCTGCAACATAAAGCAGCTCAGAATGAATTGTTATTGCTGTATTAAACTTTGGCATGTTTAAGGATGATCAAAACTGGAAACAATAACTTGTTCTAAATTTTGTTAGTGATAAAGTTATCACTCCAGCTCTTTTGTTTATGTACTTCTAAATCACAAGAGATGGAAATAAAACATAATTAATGTTTTAAAGCATAAATGAAGGTTGACATCATTGTATTGCATTTTATTTTGATTTTATGTGACAGACCAACACAGATTACAGCATATAAATCTGAAAAGTGTGGCATGCATCCGCTTTCAGCTAATTTTACTCTAATACTACAAGATAAAATACAGTGTAAACATGTGGCTGTGTTCACAATGCAGGCAAATCCGTACAAAATCCAATTTTTTGTCCTCATGCGATCCAACCTTTTCATGATAGTTTGAACGGCCCCAATCTGAGCTTTTCACTCTAAAAAAAGTTCATTTGTGCCTCTACCGGTTATTATATGTAACTAATCTACATTCATGCCACTTTTTAATCCAACTTTTACGACATTAATGTGAGACATGAGTTATAATTTTCCACCAGAAGAAGAAAAGATGTGGGAAATCTAAACTATGGCTGAAACTATGAATGCTAACATGCTAACTGTTAGCTTCCTTCGTTTTGTTAGGATCTTGCAAATAAAACTGTCAGCTCCCTGTGACGTTGCCTTATGCAATAATGTAGTAAAATCTCACCTCAAAATGTAATAAAACATAATCAAAATAATATGATAACCATTATCTAACATCGCAAACTAGCTTGTTACAAGCTTACTACAAGCTAAAATAATATTATGTGCAAATTATTTGACTATTGTAACAATAAAAAAGAAAATTATTTTTGTCATAATCCATACTTCAGCATTACGTTCGGCCATCTTGGATTTGTCGTCTTTCTCTAGCCAAAACAATGTCTCAAAAAAACCACCAGAGGGCGTTTTAGGGCGTTTTACAAAAACTGTTAATCCAGTATTAAAGGAATAACCCGTAAAAATTAAAAGCAAGACAAACTGTAATGAATGCTGAGGAATAAAATGTTTTTTTTTGTTTCCACTTTTAATGACTACATCAACTCTTTTATGAAATACAAAAGCTTAATCTGTCTCGGAAATGTCGATCATGATTCTTTATTTATATGTGGAACCTTGATCTCATTTCAGAAAGTATAATCCTATTCTTCTGCACACCCCTGTAGCAGCAGAGATGACTGTATTCATCTGAGAATATGAATAAATAATGGCACCCTATAGCTATCAAAAGACCACCAGACTGGTTGTTTAGTGGCATTAATTTCATATGCAAATCAATAACTTCACATCGATGTCGTACTTGAAAAGGGCGCTTCAAAGTCAAACATTTTTAACATTCACTTCTAGTCTGATCTTTGTGGCCTTTTATCTGTTTAGATAATAATTGTTTGTATAATTTCACCAAGCAGAACCCAACCAAACACACAATCTGGTGTGTACTGTTGGGTTTTTACTCACACAGAGGCTGCATGTCAGGAGCAGCTTATTTAACCTTTGGTCCGGTCCCACAGGAACCCTGCGGCTGCACCACAATAGGATCAGTGGCTTTTTCAACATGAATAAGTTATGTACTGTAGCCTGATTATTGAGGTCTTAATGTTACATGATGCCTCTGTGGACGTAGGAGCAAATACAGAGGATGGGGAAAGCGATATGAGATGGGTAATGCACTTTGAAAAATCACTGGATCATGTCTCTCTGGTTGGAGTCAAAGACGAATAGAAAATATTTAATCTGAAAAACCAGAACTAAAGCTGAAGGAACTAAATAAAGATCCATAGTTTAGTTCACTTTGGAGCTGAGGTTGTGAATCAGGTGGGAAGACTCATCTCTTACTTTTTGTTTGTTATGTAACATTTTCAGGGGATTTTGAGATTATATCACAACCAACAAGAGCAATCTGAAGTTCTGGATCCCAACAAGGTTTTATTAATGGCTACATTTGTAATTAATCAGCCAGTACCGGATGATGCAATGGTTTTTTGTGATCACTGAAAACTCAAATTACTGATTTTGCGTCACAATCAGAGTTGCTGATTTTTTTCCTAACATCGTCTTACAAAAATGTTAGAATTTCTGCACATACCTTTCCCAAAAATGTACAAAATGTTAACAAAAAGTAACATTTTTAAGTATTTTTTCAAATAACACCATTAGTACAAGTAAAATTTTAACCTGAGGAGTTGTTAAAGTGAAAAAGAATAATTCTATTCTGGATTAATAATAATTAATAACTAAAAACAAAAGTTGCATAATAGAAGATTTTTTTACAGTAATTTTAAAAGTGCTAAAACTATGGAGTTTAAGGATTTTTTTGGAAAAATATGAAAAGACAATAGTTTGTTTTTTTATCTTAATTGAATAAAAAAAACATGTATAGTGAAGAAAAAAAAAATAATCATGCGCTTAAGAGTTATTTTTCCATATATCTTCCATGTATATTACAGTCATGCTAAGAAAAGGTTATGTGAATAAGGTGATAAAATTACAAGGACAAAGTTGCAATGTTACCAGAATGAATGCACACAAGAATAAAATCAGTTCTACAAGAATAAATTTGTACGAGAACGAAGTTGAAATAATACAAAAGTCATAATATTCTCTTACGACTTTATTCTTGTAATTTTATTTTTTAAATTTTCTTAGCATGGCCTTAATACTCAGTAATGTTTTGTACAGTTTGGCTTAATTACTGTTCTGAATATGTTGTGCTTTTTAAAAAAAAATTATGATTTATTTCTGATTTTTAACACAACAATGAACACCAAACAGTAATTTGCAGAATAAACACGAACCAAAAAATGACAAAACAAAAACCGAAAATAAAACAAAGCAGCAATTATTTCTATAAGTACGGGGATAAAAAGTTAATAACTAAAAACATAAACTAACAGAAATTGTAGAAAATAAATAAAATACAAATATGTTGTAATTTAAGCAGAATGTCATTTTGAATCTTTATTTTTCAGTCCGCAATTAATATATTAATTATCAATTAATTGCATTTAATCTGAATAATTGTTTCCTCCCTCGTCTGTTCCTGTTGCTGGATTGACCGCGCCGCTTCGTGATTCTGCATTGTGATCAGACACAAAGGGGTAATCCACTACAGTGTTTTCGTTCCCACAGTCGGCGTGTGCTTGGGAGTCCACAATGCGAGTGGGAGAGATGAGAGCGGGGGTTTTGGGAGGTCACTTTTTTCTGCTGCCCACCTTGGCACCGCCGCCTGCTTGTCTTCAGATCAGAGCTTTGCCGTGAACCGGAGGGTGGCAACGAATCCAAGTGGCCGGGGGAGATAAGGCAGCCGCTGGGACATTACAGATGCAGGCATTAGCTGAGAGGAGGCTTGATGGAGAGCAGGGCAAGCTGAAGCCTTTGATAGTGCTGCCGATGTTTACTGCCACCACTCAAGAACCGGGCATCCTCGAAGCGCTTCGGAGACTTCAGGCTCATTCAGACTTGTACTGACACAGGCGCTCCACAATCGCTGCACAAGCAGAGTGATCAGATGTTTGGACGTTGCCAATTCTTTGCCATTTCATTCCTCCTGAGGGGATTTGGAAAGCCCGAACAAATACATAAAATCAAATCACATCGTTTTTAAATATTTGTATGCAATAAATACCTCTATTCATACAAATTTTCCCCCTATTCCTGCTGGGTTTTTTTATTTTTCCCCCCCACCTTATAGAAGATTCCCATTGGATTGCCCGGCATCCCACATTTTCCGTTCTCTGCTTATCTGACAGTAACAGTGCCGGTCCCCGTCCTGAATCTAACATTTACTGTACCATCCGTCTTTCTCCTCGCTGCCTTCAAGCAGCTCTGCCATTTACTATACGTGCCAAGAAGTCTGCAACCCAAAGAGACAACCGTGAACTGAAAGAGGGAGGGCAACGCTTGACAAAGAGGCTGTCACTCTCCAATGGTGTTTCTCGGGTGAATAATTCCATGGCTGGAATAATCGCCAACATAATGCGATAACCCACAGTGTTGTTTAATGTAGGACAAGTCCCCATTAATTAAAAGCCTCGTGGTCAACCGGCCAGGCCTAATTCACCAACCTTTTAATTATGCTAACAAATTCCATGTCAGACACGCTAAAAACTAAAAAGACATTTCAAACTCAACAACTCCGAAGCTAAATCACTAAATCTTACCAAGAAGTTTTGGTGTAGTTTCTAGTGCAAACGTCATAATATAGTTGATAATCACTTAATATTGATTAATTAAAGAAGTACTTGTTCCACTCACAGATTTATTAAATGCTTTAGAGTTCTACCTACATTCACGATGTGCCATACTTTGAAATAATTTTATTTAGACAAACAGATGAAAAACATCCTGGTTTTTTATTTAAAGTTAGTCATACATTAATTTCTTGTATTCATTGCCAAAGTTTATTTTTAAACTGATAAGGAATTGATTTGTCATTTAGGAGATTAACTTCAAAAACACAAAATCTTACCAAGTGTTTCTGATGTATTTTCTGTTGCAAATATCTTGGTACACTTGAAATAAGACAAAGCTAACTTGCAATAAACTATTAACTAATAATCGCATCAATTTTTCATTTAAACTTAGAGAAGTCATGTTTTGATTTATTGTATTTGTTGCCAAAATTTTAATTAGTTAAAAACAGAGTAATTGATTTGTCATTTAGGAGATTAAATGCAAATACACAAAATCTTAGCAAGTATTTTTTGTCTAGTTTGTAGTGCAAAGTCTAATAAGCAACTTTTTAGCAAGAGATGGGAGCTTGTTTTAAGTCAATAATTCCTTAATATTGATGAAAAATACTAATGAATGAAATAATCATTTTAATTTAAAATATGAAAAACAAGTTCAGTTTTCCAGTTTCCATTGTGTTTCTTTTGTTTTCAGTTTTCCACATTTGGTCAAACTGCACCAGAAACCTTCTTAATCAACACAAAGAGCAGTAATTAATTACCAAACTAACTAAATCTGATCAAATCAGCTCTTTTACATAGTTTACTGATTGATAATGAATAAAGTTTTACACATACTGAGGACTTCAACCCCTAATTCATTTTGTAGACAGGCCACTGGCCTCCTAAATTAAATGCAGTGATGTCTCTTGGTCTCAACCTCAATGCTTCATGGTTCCAAGGTTTCATTTATTATGCTTCACCCACAAATTAACAGGACGTAATTTGAAATTTAATATGGAAAAAAGGGGCTGTGATTCAGGGTCATATTTGGTGTTTGATGAAATACCGTATAATCCATCTTACAGACTCGTCCGTGTGGTCTAATCACGGATGGTCAAGTGGACTGTGAACTTAAATGTTAAATAGATGAGTACATCTAGCAACCACAGAGGAAGAGGACAAAGTAAAACGAGCAGAGGAACAGGAAAGATGGGGCGAATGTCTGGTACATTTTTATTTTGGCTCCTGGAATAAATGGAGAAAGAACAAACTATCTGTTCTTCAGACATTTTCTTATAGAGGCTATTTAAATGAAACTCACTAAAGACACAAAGCTAAACTGAAAAAACATAGAACGTTTGTTTGATTTAAGAAACAAGCAAATACCTTCCATATATATTTCTAAATTAGCTGTACATTTGAAAAACACCAATTTCACCAAGTGATTTTTATCTAATCGTGTCTTAGTACATTTGAAATGAGACAAAACTAAACAGCAAGTAACTTTTCAGGAGCTGGTTTCAAGTCAGTAATTCCTTAATATTGATAAAATAGTTCTAGAAACTTAAAAGTTACTTGTACGTTGTTTATCTTACTTCAGGTGTATTATGATATTTGCGCTGCAAACCAGACTGAAATACTTGGTAGTATTTGGTGTTTTTGCACTGTAATCATTTACTGAAATGTTTTGGTTTGGTCCAAATGCAGGTAAGTGAACATGTGGTCATATTGTGAAATCTTCTGGAATATTGTGGTTTCTTTTAGCTTTTTCTGAACTTTGAAAAGTCATTAACTGAACACCAACAAATCTGATGATATTTAATGAAAAATGCATTTCTGGGGTAAGTGGCAGAGCTGTGGATTATAAAAAAAACTTTCCCTCTGCATTAGCAGATCCTCTCTGTCAGTTTCAAATAGCTTTTTCTGCTGTTTAATTTTATTTCTTGGATTGGAGGATTGAAGAAAGCAGATAGTTTTCTAGTTTAGCAGTTTACTAATTTAACAAATATGGACCACAAGAGCCTGACACATAAAGTGGTCAATGTCTAGTCAATGTGGCTAAGAGTGTTTTCACATCTAATAGTCCGGTAAACTCGGTTTGATTGTGGACAGAAGTTGCAACATTTGTTACATTTTTAGCTGCTTTGGTTCTCTTTCACACTGCAATGTGTCAAATGAACCAAACTATTTGAAAAACCTGTTCCCCTCCTCGCCTGTGGGGGAGCTGGACCAAGAACCACTGAAGGAAACAACATAAAATAAGACACTGAGCGCAACTCCCTTCTTGGTTAAATGTAAACTTAAATGGAGTAGCATCAGATTTTAGCGGTTGTAGGATTTCTGTTGTGTCTTTGGTATCTAAGTGCTAGCCTCACGTGTTTGTTTTGGTTGTATTTACCCAGAATTCCTTGCGGTGTAGTCCACTTCCACTTTTTTGAAGCGGTCTCTAGTTCGCTTGGCATTCACATATTCATTCAAACCACACTACAGTTCACTTGAACCAAACCAAGACCGAGGTTTTTAGGCGAACCAGAGTTTACTTTTGCGATCGATTCCGCATTCACACCTCCCTAATTACGAGAAAAAAGTCAAAATGTTACCTGAATAAAGTGGTATTACAGTTCAACTTTATTCTTGTAATTTCTTTTTTGTATTTTCTTACCATGACCAGAATGCTCTGTCATAGTATGTCTTATAATTGGGTAGAAATATTCGCTACAGGACTCTTGTGCAGTGGATCAGTCAGGTTTCCCTCCTGTTGGTCTTTGTGCCCAGCAGCAGAGGCCAACAATGAACGTTTCCATTAAACAATCAGCGAACAATCTCTGCCGTCCTTAATCAGCGAGATGTTTTGCACTCATCAAAATAACTACCATCCTGACCAGACACTGCTGCCTGATAAACAATACAAATGTTACACTGTACGTGAAAAAAATCAGAGCACAAAAGGAAAGAAGTTCGTTTAAGCCTCTTAGATTTTTACTTCTACCAATTAAGTGTGATTCTCCAAGCAGCTCACCACGGTTTTCTGCTCTTCACTTGTTTGTTTTCACTAATGCAATCAACCATAAGTGTGCATGGCACAGAAAACAACGCAACGAGTTTGAAAACAAACAGCATGAATGTAGTTAGCAACCAGCAATGATTGACAATTATTTGATCATTTGCTGCAGTAAAACTGAGGTTTCTATACGTAAAAAAAAAACTAAGTACACCCCTTGTTGCTCAAAAGAGAAAATAGCAGCTGGGTTCTTTAATCAGATTTGTGTTTAAAGAGCTGAAATGTTGAATTTCCATTATAATAAACAAGCTTTGTACTGGTATTTGAATTTTAATAGTTAATTTTTAAGATTTGGAAAGAGCTTGAAATTCAAACTGTGCAGTTTTTTAACAAAGTGAAATCTAACGTTTTATCAAAAGCCTAAATTTTGAAAACATTTTTTACAGTTGAAACCAGATATTGGATACATTTTTTTCTCACTGTCTGAAGTTAAATCAGACAAAACTTTTCTTGTTAGGTCAGTTAGAATCAAAATAATTATTTTTATTAGCAAAATGCCAGAAAAAATAGCAAGAACATTTTTTTGTAACTGTCTTTGTATTTTGTGTTTAAACATTTAATTTGAGCAGGAAGGTCAATAACCAATGATTTGGTGGAAATGTTTCAATGTAATGAATATTTATTAGTCATTATATTACATTACATTCATTATTACAAAAGTTGCAGTGACTTAATGATTTTATTTCTTATTTGTTATTTATTGAACAATATTGTTAAAATTGGGGAATTTGTTGTCAAGTCTGTTTTCTTCTGGGACCAGTCGGGTGTATAGGTTGTGTGTGAGACATTTCAAAGAATAAGATTTTGTTATATGTTAGTTTACTTTGTCCCTATTGCAGAATGTAGAATAAATAATAATTTTACAGTGGGGAAAAACGTACAAACCCATAACTATCTGCTTTCATTTTGTCATAATTAGGAAAAATGTTTCTTTTGTTGCCTGATTATTTTCCTAACATATAATTGCTGCGACCCCATCCCTGTGTTTTTCTTTAGCTCTGTGGCGTAGCGATCGTCAAACTGTGCCGCTCAGTCTCCTAACCACTCCCTACAGAGCCTGTAAACCATATAAAATCAAAGAAAGTTTCCTTAATGCAGAGCCTATCATTGATTCCTGCAGGATCTCTGGCGTGTTTTGGCTTTGGTGATGGGAAGGAATTGATTTAGTGACGACCGTATTTCCCCATTGAGTCCTTTGTACACAATTTCTGCTCAAGTGCACGAATTACAGCGCGGATCCAAAGGCTGCTGTCAGGGGCAATTGTCCTGGAAGATGAATTTAGAGGGATGCATGCAGCCAGAAACTGAAATATACTAATCAGGGATGTGAGCAATGCTTTAAATCTGGGCTTTTAATCATGTATTCCAACATTATTAGGGAGATGGAAAGATTTATTTATCTTTTTATTTAATTTTAGAAGCTACAATTGGGCGCACAAGTTGAATTTCCTGTCCATTTTCTCTAATCCACACAGGGTCAAATGTTTACATACAGCAACTTTATGAGACAATTTTGACTAAAAAGTTGATCAACCCTCTGAATACTGAAACTAATAATGAGTTTGGTAATTGAATAATCTATTGATTATTCTGAAATTTAATCGGATTAAAATATAGGCACATTTTGCAGATTTTTCCTAAACTAAAGCCTTTTCCATACAATATCAGAAATACATTAGAACCAGAACCTTCCTGATGACCATAGAAAAAGGATTTGTAGCTGAGGTACAACTTATTGAAGCATGTTAGTGGAATATGTTTCTATTTTAAAAGAGTAAAAAAATATGTTTTGCATCCAATTCATGGTTTTGAAAAGAGTAGAAGTAGTAAACAAGCTTCATTGTCTTCAGAAAATCATTTAACACACTTTTTAAAAGAAAGAGTTAATTTCTAAAGTTGTCCTAATCAGAGATACTTGGATTTATTCTTAGAGTTTTTAAACTTTGTCAAGCAGTGAGAATTCACAGATTCTTCCAGACATCAGTATTGTTCTTGGAACAATTGCTAAGTGCTGATAAACACAGACGAGTGAGTCTAACCCGAGGCAAAGATCCTGTTTGCTATAAGTCTACCAGAAACCAAACAGGACATTTTATTTTATTTTTTCTTGTTTTTTTTATTTTTTATTTTCAGAACAGCGTCTTGCCACTGGCTCTCTACGCCTGCAGCTATGTTGCCCCGTGGGGAACGTTCTCTCGGGCGACTCTTGCCAATCTCCTACCTGCCTCCAAAATGTCCGTGCCAATTTCTAGTTTGCGGTCCAAAATAAGCACAGCTCCTTTTCTGTTCATGCATCCAGCTCACCTAATTATCCTGGTGCTATGAGGCATGTTAGAATGCACTCGCTCTGCCTCTGCCAAGCCACTTTCCAACCTGTGCTCTTTAATTGGTCTTCATTATAGAGGGAGCTTGAGGAAACAAGTCCCACGTAAAGACTTAATACGACTTGTTTGTATGCTGCATGCAGGAATGGTTTAGACTGTGTGTTTACAGTAATGCTGCTAATAACATTTAGGAAGAGGAAGCTGCTTGTAGTGTTTTTCTCTCTCACACTATTGGATAAAAACTGGGAGGTGAGACTGAATCCACAGGCAGCAAGTGATTTTAAAACAGAAACCTCATGTTTTTAGGACTACATTTTATCAGATTAATCCCTATGTTTATCTTTGTTAGCCTGAAATATGAATATAAACAGTTTCAAAACAATCTTCAAACGGATCTATTATGCAAAATTCACATTTCGCACATTTGTGTACTTCCATCTGTGTCTAAAAACAGACCAGCCACTTAAAAAGAAACATCCATTGCTCTCTTTTGGCAAAAATATAATGTTTTATTTTGGTGTCTTTGTTTCATAAACCTCTGGAATTTAACATCACAAATCAGCAGCCACTGGCTGTTACCTAGCAACCTCAGTGGAGCTCCGTCCATTACCTGGCAACCCAACCTGTGCTTCAGCACGTTTGGTCAGCTGGTTTTACTTCTGTATGCACTGTACAATGGCTGTTGAAATAGACAAATGTTTTGTTGTTGACTAACCATCCAGAAGCCATTTGCTGCATTCTTGTTAGTTGTGAAGGAGGCACAACTTCTGCTATTCAAAGATGTAAGGTTGTGTAATTGTGTGTCAGTTTGTAGCTATTTTCACGTGCGAGTGCAAACGTTGAGTTGGGGGGCATGGCCGGCAGCTGCGTATTTGGATTTAAAGTGACAGGAGTCCCTACAACAGCTCATTCTGACTAATGTCTCGTTATCTAAGAAGGATTTTGTGCAAAGAATTTAATAAAAACGTTTTATATAGCCCATAGATCTATCCTAACCTGTTCAAGGAAGCGTAATAGGTCACCTTTAAAAAATAGAAAACGTTTTATCGTCTCTCAAACCAAACATGTCTGAAGATTCTGAATTTTCCAGGTTTGTTCATTTAGAAATCTTAATTCAGAAATGTTAACTATAAACTGTTTGTGCTTCTGTCAAACTAATAGTATTTTAGTTCATACAAATATTACACCATCTTGATATACATTTTAAGAATAATCCTTAAGTATTTATTCAGTTTCAAGAATTTGGAATAATTTTGAGTTGCGTTCCACAGAAAAACGCATTAAAACTGAACCCTGAAAAGATGAGGGTCGACTGTAAATATCCGTTTTGCAGTGGAGAGACCTTGAGATCTGTCACCCCCAGTTGGATGAACTAAATAGCATAAGCTACATAATCCAAGTCCTTTGTTCTTCCTGTTTGGGTTAAAAGAAAACCCAACAAATAAACAAAATCAATGTTTTAGGAGAGCAAATGGAAAATGTGGGAAAGGTCTTTCTATCCAATCTATCAGGTCAAGAGTTTCATTCTTGAAAATAACAGTAAAGCAATAAAGCAGAGGGCCGAAAGAAAAAAAAAATAACCCGACACGGTCATGAGTCGTCTTGAGGTTCAAATAGAAAAACATAATAAAAAAAATGGAGAACCGCTCAGTCCGCAGTCATATTCCGAAACACACGCTCAACAAGAACAATTACTTCATCCCAAATGGCGATTTCTCTCCTTTCTGCGGCTACTGTACCGCTTCAATTTGTTCTAATTATTAGAGGGTTTTACAGAGTAATTGCTTTTGGATCAGAGGAGCTGAAACATCAAAAGGTAATTCAGACATTCTCCACACTCCACAATGAGGAGTATGCATCGACCACAGCGAATAACAAGAAATGAAACCGTAGAAAATGATGTGATTGGATTGACCTTCTGAGTTAGAGCACGTCTGTGGAAGCTCCACTCAGTCACTCATGAGTGGGTTTTAGCTCCTGCAGCATCCACAGCAGCCATTATTGTAATAGTATGCATTACTGGCATTCAGTTCCTGTTTTGACTCAAACCTTGACCTTTACGGCCAATTTTCCACATATACATCGGACATAGGTGTTGTTTTCTTATACGGATATATTTGGTGAAATGTCAGCAACAATTGGGGTTATATGCATAATGTATATAAATCAGATACATTATCTGAGAAGAGAAAGGCAGCAGACTTAAAATAAATCCCTAAATAATTTGAGTTTTGCTCCTCATTTAAAATCCCTGAGAGGCTGGAATGAATGTTAGTCACTTCCCCAACGTTTCACTATTATCCAGACGCACAAAAATGAAATGCCATTTGAGGCCATGTACTGGAAATTAGTTTTCAAAACTGTAAAATGATGAGCAGCGGTAAGATGCTGGAGGGAAGGCCCTGATTGGCAGGTCTCAGACCAGCGCTATCAAACCAAAACTGCTGGAGAGATGTGAAATCCCAGACCCATGGGGTGGATAATAATAGTTCTGGTGCAAATATTAAAATACCGACTAAACCATAAAGGAGATGTTGATGTGCTCTCAGCGTGCACTACAAAAATTCCTCTGTTAATACGGCTTTCTGAACATGAATTATGAGTTTCCCTATAAAAAAGCATCCATCATTTGTTTTTAACATAAATTTAACTATAAATGTATTCAGTTCAAGTTTAAAAATGCTTAATTTATACCAAGAAAAAGAAAGAAATGTAACAAGCGTCTTCATAGAGTTGTTGTGGACAGGAAGACACTCCTGTAGCAGTCAGTCTCGCAACGACTCTGGAGAGGCCACTGACTGAAGACTTGCTTTTTTTCTTTCTTTTATTTGGATCCGCATTAGTCTCCGTTCCTTGCATCTACTCCACACATTCAACATAAACAACTAGAAATACATAACATACACAGGACATAACAAATTCAAAATAAAAGTAACTACAAAAAACCAACACAAAATACAGGCCATACGTAAAAATTAATTATACTATAATGAAAAATATAGTATTACACACATTATTAAACAAATAAAGTGGTAATGATACAAAAATAAAGAAAAAATATTCATCATTCTTGTAAAACAACTTTTATTCTCATATTATTTTGATGTAATTCTTGCAATATGACTTTACTTGCAATTTTATCAAAATGTTTTTTCTTAGCACGGCATTAATACTCAGTCGTATTTTCCTGTACAGTTTTTTACTCCAATTGACTAATTTTATTATTTTTTTATCGTCTTGTTTCATACGACATTAGCTGAATATTGGTAAAGTTTTACCCACATTTGAAATGAAAACTTGTCGTCTTGTTGGCGCTCAGCAGGATCAGAAAACCTGAACGCTGAAATCTGCTGTGGAAGCCTCTAAAATCACAAACTGTCACCGCTGTAATGTATGCCACTCTCAGCCGAGGCCAGTTGACGGCAGGAAAAGCGAACGTGACATTATCTTACTGAAACTCGGACCCCGGTACCAGACGTACATCCGTGCTCCGCGGAGTTAATGTAAAACTCACTCTGACATTTATTTAAAATCCAATTTAGCTCAGGTGCTGCGGGGATATGGAGTCTGGATGGAGTTTTGTGTCGGCTCTCTAATGAAGGAACCAACGCTGGAAAACTTAGAGCCTGATGAATATGAGCAGATGTCAGAAAGTGATCTGACACATATTCCATCAATTTGGCCGTGTACCTGCAAGGAAATAAAATGTCTGAATAACTCATTTGGTAAACAGAACACCTTGTGTGGCACCTAGAAATTCTATCATACGGGATGGGAATGGCTCGCTGGTTATACGTGCGTGTCTGACTGTATATGCATGTGGGTAATTTTCAATATGATGGTATTTGGACAGTGTGAATTAGTGAGTAATGCATATCCAATTTTGTTCAATTTCATCCAATTTTACTTGTTTGTCAATTTGCTCCTGGAAAGAAAGGTTGAGATGCAACTGTCAATTTGCCTTCGGAGGAGCCACGAAATGGACATTTTATATAAATATCCGGAAATATTTACATTTAGCTTACTTCGTTGGTATTTTATAACACAGACCAAAGCTAAGTAGTGCGTAATTGTAGAATGATACAGTTCAAAACCTTTCTTGTTTTCTCACTGTTTTAAGTTAAATCAGACCAAACGTCTCTTGTTTTAGGTTAGTTAAAATCATCAAAATTATTTCTATTAAATGCCACAATAATGAGAGTGATTTATGTTTTAATGCCTTCAAAATCAGAAGTTTACATACATTTCCTCAGTATTTGGTGGTATTCCCTCCCTCAAGCTTCTCACAATAGTTTGCTGGAGTCTTGGCTCCCAACCAGCCTTAGCACGCACAAACCTAACCCTCACAAATACAGGCCACATGTGCAATAATGTACACAAAAACAGTTCATTATGTACCACAAAAACAGTGTATTTGATCCACACAAAGCCCAACGCGCATGACACAACACACTCACACACACATGCATAGCCTACCTTGTTTAAAATGTATTTACAAATTATACTAAATAGTCAAGACCGGAAAGTAAAGCCTACCTGTGTGATCCATGGGAGGACGAGGACGGAGATTCCCAGGTTCAGGTGGACATATCTGAGACTTCCAGAGGAGGTGAAACAACAATGTTTGCTTAATTTCAACTCTTTTGGCAAAGGTTTTGACTAGATTTAACTGTTTAGTCTTAGCGCAACGCTTCAGAAGAGCGCGGCGGATGTCACGGTCGGCCAACCGTGTCAGCTCTTCAGTTTGCGAAAACAGAAAAAAAGCTGGTAAAATCTACGGAGGGTTCAAACTCCACTTATTCATTTTTAGCTAGCTTCAGTGTATAGTAACATCTAGTTTATAAAAAACGACAAAATAGAACTGGTGGAACTGGGTCAAATTTGTTGGCCGAAAGAAACCCTTGTTTTCTTTTTTCTTACAGTAAACCAGACCAATTTTCTCTCACTTAAGTTAAAATTATCAAAATAATTTTTATTAAATGCCACAATAATGAGAGAGAGAAGAAATCAAAGGTTTACTTTTTAATGTCTTCAAAATCCAAAGTTTACATACACAAACCTGTTAGTTCTGCATTTTATTAAGCGTTTTTGTATTTTCAACAATTTTCTGTTTTGCTTGAAGATGCACCATCTTTTGCTCAAATGATCCTGCACTCCAAAGAATAAAGGCACATTGTTAGAATAATACTTTTTCCTATAGGGTTATGATTCCTGTAATATTATGACTTTATTTTTGAGTGACTTTATTCATGTAGTATTTTGATTTTATTCGTGAAATATTATAGTTTTATTCTCGAAATATTACAACTTTGTTCTCATATTATTTTAACTTTATTCTCGTAATTTTCTGACTTTCTTCTTGTAGGAGTTCTCGTAATATTATGACATTATTCACTGAATCTTATTCTTTTAATTTTTCTTAGTATGGTCCTAATACTTGGTCAAAATAAATCAACATTTTAAATACTTTAGCAAGGCTGATGTGGTTGGAAATCCAATAATAAAAATAAGTCAAAGTTTATTTATATTTCACATTTGCAACAACCTCAGCTGACCAAAGTGCTTCACAACTATCACATCACAGACAGATACCTTATAAATCAGAAAATAAAATTTAATTTGGTAAAAAAAATTTTTAAAAAAAAGAAGAAGAAAAGGCCAAAAATACAAATATTTTAGCATTCAGCATTTCATTTCAGCTGCAGGGATTCCCCCCCTCCGAATCAGTGGATAACGAACTTTATTTTGAAGGGACAAACATAAATGTCACCAGATTATAGCATAAGCTAATTCACATCTGCTGTCCTATTTCTTCCATTGAACTATATAATATAAGCAGACTTTTCTGTCCTGAGTGCCAATTGACTTCCCCCAGATGAAGCCACATAGAAGAGGCCACCATCAACAATGGAGGCCAGATTTTCAGACACAATGTGGCTGATTTCCTCAGGACAAAAACGCCAGAATTGGTCGACGTTTCTTTAAGCCTTTGGGTGTCTTTTTTTGAAGACTTTTGTGAGAAGCACGGCTAATTAAATTTGCTTCTCAGTCAGCATGTGACTGCTCTGCATTCTGCGCTGATATGTTTGTGTACCAGCTGACAAAAACTCAATGCTTCAGCGTCTCGGTAATGAGAGAAGGTTGTATGAAACGTATGGATGGGCGTTTAGATTCACTGTGATGCAGTGAACATTAATGGGACACACTTTCAGAAAGTCAGTCAGATGAAAAATGATGAGAGTAAAGGTCATGATGCAGGTTCGTTTTAAAGACAGGGGGAGTTGGAAGATACTTTACTCACAGATTCAGATGCAGTTTGACAAAAACAGAGTTCATCACGAATATTTGAATCTAAAACGCTTCAATATTTTAGACATGATGGATACAGATACCTGAAATCTAGATGGACACACGGAAATTTGACTTCCTATTTTGACCTACTGAAATTGGGTCTCTGTCTCTTTAAAAAGCTTCTGCTCTTTCTGACACTCCACCATCAGGATGTCATCACAACAACTTTTCTCCATCAAGTCGATTACAATCGTTCCAAAGAAAGTTGGACTTCTTAGGAACGTTCCTTGGGTCCTGAGACTTTCCACCGGGTGTTTGCTAATTGCTGCTGCCGCTAGTCTAGAGGAGCTAAGTGAAAAGAGGCTTTATTTGGTGAGTAACTGAGAATCAAGCATTTCTTAAACATGTGAAAGAATCAAAACAACACTCCAGGTATATTTTTGATAAAATAATAACACAATATAAAGCTGAAAAAGTTGATTTTTACATAAATCAATGAGATAACGGCTCTTTACCCACCAAATAAACTCAACTACTTCCTGTCCCTCAGGATAAGGAACGTCGAATACCAAAAGTTGATGACATTCGTTTGTGTTTGTTTATGCGGTGCCTCTAAAGCCATGAGTTCTTGAGCATTATGAAGGTTGTTGCACTCCCACTGAAGTGTACGTGAGAGACCAAAGGATCTTGATAATGTGAGCGTGTGGAAATGCTCACAGCAGAGGCTAAGAAAAGGTCACTTTGACAGAAGAGAATTAGAAAAACGACAGAAATGTCAGGAGGCAGTTTTATTAAAATGTCAATATTTTACTATATCACTTCAAGCAGGTCATTGAGATAAGACCTTTATGCTGTGTTTTTCTGACTTTCTGCCAAATTCTGGCATTTTCTACAAGGAGAACGACGCAGTCTCATTATATTTTGGGGGAAGAAGGAAATGTGCTTTTCACTTCTAATGCACTGCCCTCCTGAAGTTTTAATTAACTTTTTTACTCTGTGTCTCACAAAAATCACAAACTATTGCATACTTCTTTGGGATTTGATTTGATCTCCTTGGAAAAACTCTTAATTATGAATAGTAGTGGAGCTAATAAACGTTTTGCATGAAAATCATTAATAAATGCTTTTTGCAGCCTTTTGCTGCAGTTACATCAGTGGTTTGGACATGGAAGAAAGGAATGTTTTGCTTATCTTGTTCAAACAAAATATTTACATATATTCTTTTAAAAAAGAACATATTTTAATAATTTCAGTACATGGATGGGGAAGAATATATCCACAGCTTACTAAAGCTTGTCTGGATTCCTTCAATAATGCTAAAACGTGACTTGAAACAAATCAACAAAAAATTAAGAATATAAACTAAAACAATATATAGTTTTTTCCACTATGAATGTTTTTTATTACACATAATGGCAGCTAATTGTATGTTTAGCATCTTTGCTAACTTTGAAAAAGTTTTGCCCACTTTGCTAATAAAACCAATAATTTACTTAATTCTTCAAGTAGATGTTTATATTAATGCTCTTATTTTGAAGTGGGTATATATTGTTAAAGAAGCTGTTCTGTTTCCTTTGCCCCAGTAACGTTACAACAAACAAGAAACATACAGGAGAAAAACAAAACAAACCACAGAAAACAAGGTTTAAACATAAATAAACTATTTAAAATAAAATTTTATTTTTTTGGAGTAAAAGTAAAAGTAGCCCTACTTCAACAGATTTTTACTCAAGTCAAAGTGAAAAGTCCAAGAAATTACTCGAGTTCAAAAGTATTTGGTAAACAAATTATTGAAGTACTAATTAACTGATCACATTGTCAAACATTTAACATTTAAAAATGACATAATCATCAGGACCAAAATATAAAATTATGTGGAAAAGTTTTTTTAAAGGACCAGAACAACAATAATTCATATAAGTAAAAAAATAACAAAATCAGCCAAAAGAAAATTTTTCTAAATCAGTTTCTTTCAATAAAAAAATTATGAAACTTTAACAGAAACTGCATGTTTGCATCTTTGTCTGGATTTTTGGTTAAAACATGTTTGTTTCTCATTCGATGGATAGAAAATCCAGAAACTTTACTCAAGAGTAGAAATACTTTATATTAAATTTACTCAAGTAAAAAAAATAAAAGTACAGCATAGTAAAAATACTCCTAAAAGTAAAGTCTCTCAAAAAAGTTACTCAAGTTAATGTAACTAGTTTCTACCCAACTCTGCTAATATTGATATATTACTTACAGTTATGACTATAAAAAGGCAAAAATACTAAAGTAGTAATGTTTCTGCAGCTATATTTGTGTTTATATGACACCTGATGGAGTTAAAAAGGAAAAACTTCCACAGATTCCGGCCTACATCAGCAGGATTACCTAGCTGCAATATCTTTTCACATCCATCATCTATAGTTTGTGTTTTCCAGTTTAGAAATAAAATATTTCCTTTGTTTTGACTTTCTGCAGCCTGTAAATTAAGCTTTAAACAGGAATAAACAATGAAGAATCTCTGCTAATTTGGCCTAGCAGGAGTTTGGACATATACCGCTCGATAAGTCACGCTTAACTCCATCTGATAAATAATAGATCATATTCCATCATTGAATGAATCCAATCACATTAAAGGATAACAAGAGGAGCAGGGGAACAGGTGAGTGGGAAGAGGCTCAATTTCATCCCGCAAATAAGTGCGAGGCGAACAGCTGGGGCCTCAGCAAGTGGTTACATCAAGAGTGACAGCTGCCAGATAGCTTTCAGAGCTGTCAGAGGCAGCCGTGACCTCACATGTCTGCAGTGTGATATGTGCACGGGGGTGGCGGCCATGTCAAGGTCAGAAATACTTTGCTTTGATTGTTGGGCTTTGCTTTCCAAAAGAAATTCTCTGACGTTTGGTTCGAGAAGCTGGAAGGTTCGATGCAGCGCTGGGGCCACGCTAAGAACGTTAAAGAAATAAAATTACAAGAATGGAGGCAACAATATTATGAAGATATAGCTGTTAAATTACAATAATAGTCATATTACCGGAATACAGTAATATTCTGAGAAGTCATTAAATTTCAAGAATAAAGTTATAATATTAGGCGACTATAGTTATTAAATTACAATAATAGTCTTTAAATTAGGAGAATGAAAATAAAGTCATGTCAACAAGAATAAAGTCATGAGAATATAGTTAAGTTACAGTAACAGTTCTGAGAATAGTCATTAAAATACAAGAATAAAATCATATTAGAATATAGTGAATATATCACAAGAATAAAGTCATTAGGAGAATAAACAACAACCACTGAAATCTGACCCCACTCTATTTTTGTTTACATTTTGTGAAGATAAAGTTGCATCAGTGTCTTCTTCAGAGATTTTCATGTTCTTTCCTTCAGTAGAAATTGGTTCAGCGCCCCCACAGGCGAGGAGGGGAACAGATTATTCAATTAGTTTGGTTTGTTTGGCTCAGTGCAGTTTTAAAGCAAACGACAGGAGCTGAAAATGTAACTAATGTTGCAGTCTTGATCCCCAATAGAACCAGGTCTACCGGACTATGAAGTGCTTAAAGTGTAGTCAAAGTACAGCTTTCTATGAAAGCAGAGCTGGCTCAATTCTACGCAGATAAAAAAACCCTCTGTCATCTTTGATTTGACCTCACTGATTTGTCAAATTCACCTTATATGTTTTATTTCATTTCCCTTTCTGTTTTTGGGAATGTTGTGATTGCTCAACGTTGTGCATAATCATCTAGTGTTAAAGATCATGAAGGTATCACGTCCTGGATGACACCATCACTTGTTGACAACCTCTGCTAATCCACTTCATTTGCTTTTGCTGTTTTTCTTTAAATCTCTTTAGAAAACACTTCAAAAACATAAAATATTACCTAATACTCTTGGTCTAATATTTTAGTACACTTGAAATAAGACAAATAATAAGTTGTGAGTAAATATTTAGTGAGATATGGGAGTAATTCTACTTCCTCTGGCAGATTATTTCACCTAGAACATGGGAAAAATATCTTTTGATAAGTTAGTAAAATCTGGCAGTGGAATTATCACTTTTTAATATTCAAGAATTATTAACTTAAAATATAGTTTAAAAAAACTAGATTTTGATAAAACTTGTAAGTTAGTTTTCTTTTTTCAAGTGTTAGATATTTTCATTAGAAACTAAACAAAAATACTTGGTAAGATTTTTGGTTTTTGCAGAGAGCCGGGATATGATTCTTGCCAATTAAGATCATAATTCGGTTGTGATGTAGGCTTTCCAGATGCCTTGTTGCCATGGTTACATACCACAACAAGTGTCCAGGTAATTGTCCGCACATTCAACACCTCAACTCTGGACAACGAAAAGTGTAACCAATAACATTTGTTCACGCCGACGTTTACAGAACGTTGCGTTAAAACACTCCAACACGCTTCAACCCGTCACAGGCTTTTAAAGTTATTTAGGGCATAAAACAAGAGAGGAAAAACTAATCTCCGTAGCACGGTGGGTCAGCTGTGTCCCTAAACGCACCACGTTTCCCAACCGGTATGAAAAAGCATTTCACAACATGATATTTCACTGCCTCTGGGGACAGCCAAAATTGGGTGAACAACAGAGGGGGGAAAATGGTTAGTAAATGTCACTTTAGTGCTTTGGTAACCCAGGCTAGGATTAATGTCAGTCTGAGTATAGGGCTGCCGTCTCAGAAAGAGAGAAAGCAGACAGCTTTCAGACAAATGGTACACACTGTCGACAGTTAAGAAATAAATCTCCCAGCGTCTTCAGACTCTCTGTTTCAGAAGTTTGTCACAGTTTCTCAGAGAGAAGGTCCAATTATTTCACCCTTTCCATCCAAAACTTTGACATCACAAACACAGCGAGACTTTTAATGTTCGTTTGTACATAGAGTGGACTAAATTAGAATTATTTAGGGTTTTAAACTGAGCTAAATCACTTAACAGTTCTTAATGATATGTCAAAACCACAAATAGATTGTTTATTTTGAGACATCTAAATGTGTAATATATTCAACTGAAGTAAGAAAAACTGACTAATCGACCATCTATGGATGGATATTTGGTTTGTGGTTGGGTTTATGGATTATTTTAAGGAATGGATGAACAGAGGGATGAATGGAGTAATGGTGGGATGAATGATTAGTTAATGGACCAACCAGTGGACAAATGAATGGTTTATGGACTGACCGATGGATGGATTGATGATGGGTTGAACGATGGATGGCTGGTTGGTTGGTTGGATTGATGGATTGATTTTATCCAGAATTAAGCCAAAACTCTGTTGGCTCCAAAAAGCCCTGCAGTTTCTCTCCAACACTTTAAAGAAACATCAACTTAAATATCAGGGGGGATTGTATACAGTGGTGTGAAAAAGTGTTTACACCTTCCTGATTTCTATTTTTTGTGATAAACATGCACAAAAAAATATATTCAGGAAAGGGACAAACTTTTTTTTTCACACCACTGTACAAAACTCATTAACAATTCGAATAAAAGATTAAAATCTCAGGATTACCCACAGCGATCCCCATAATGACTGACTACTCAAAAATGATAGAAATTAAGCTAAATTAAGACATGATTTATTATCTTTGGAGAAACTATGAATTCACGCAGCGTCTTTAAACCAGCCGACATTTCTGCACCGCGTCTTGGGAGTCTTCTTTCTTTCATTCGCAAACACTGCTGGATTCACAACAAGAAAGTAAGACGCAGCATAAGTCTGCCCATCTAATAACAGAGTATTATGGTCTAATCTCCCACCGGGTCCTGAACACTGGCTCCCAAATCAAGAAGAAATATCTGGCCGACGCGATCCGCAGTATCCCACTTACCTCAGTCGCATCTTTTATTTCTTTCCACCTTGTTGCTGTTTCTGCTCATCTCTGCGAATATTACTGGATGCTGCTTCTGATAAGGACTGAAATGCAGCTCTGTTCTCCCTGCGGACGGTTTTCTAGAGATACTGGAAAACATTAACGCAAATTAAAACGGTGTCACTCGTCGTTTATGAACACCTGGATCCCATTGAGAAGAATCATCAACCAGCTTTACAGCAGTATTTAAATTTAACTTACTTTACTTTTTCACCAGTTACAAAACAATCATTACTGACTAGTAAACAGAGTAATTAATCTGAAAAATAACCAGCTAGATAAACAGATGATAAAAACAAAAAAAGCACAAATTAAAATGAATAGAAGTTGCAGAGGAAAAAAACTATAAATATGTCACTGTAGAACATGTTTTATAATCTTATTAGTCGGTATTTATAGTATTTAAATTTAATCTTGAACATTTTTTTGTCACATACTTGTTATAAAACTGAATTTCTACCAAATATGTGCCAAAGAAAATCAACACTGCACATTTTTCTAAACCTACCATTCCCACTTTGAAACATGGTCGTGGCAGGATCATGCTGTGGGAAAGCTGATAAGAATGGCTCAGTCAAAGTCCAGATATAAATCTAATGAGACTTAAACAGCAGACTTCACGGATGCAGAGGAGGAAGTTCAAAACGTCTCTTTAATTGATCATAATGAGGCAGGATTGTATCCCCTACTCCAACATCTTTCTAATGACGCGGCCAGAGCGGCAAAAGCAAACAAGGGGAAAATAAACTAAATCTCACCAAGTATTTTTGTCTTGTTTTTAGTGCAGATGTTTCAGTATTCTTAAAATAAGACAAAAATAACTTACAATAACTTTTCAGCAAGATATAGGAGCTTTTTTTAAATCAAAAATTTCGTAATATTAATTTTAAAAAGTACTGGTAGCTCTGGCAGATTATTTCACTAAGACATTTATTTTTTAATCTCGTGTGCTAACATGTTTGCACTAGACAAGAGATTAATAATACTTAACATTTCTTGTTTTTGCAGTGAAGTATTTTTGAATTTAATTCAATCATAAGCAGGTTTTTCAATTAAAGTTCACGGATGCTTTTTATCGTATCTACTTCAACATAAACAATTTTTGCAAAAAGAAAAAGGATTTCAAAAATGTTAGTTTCTAGTTGTGTGAAATAATACTCTAACAGACCTGTAGTTGGGGAGGCTGAGATGAAATGCATGCCACACTTTTCAGATATTTATTTGCAAAAAAACGTCTCATGTGACTTCTACTTCACAAAAAGACTAATACATTTAGATTTCTAGTTGTAAAATTGGAAGAAATTGAGAAAATTCAAAGGATTATTATTAAATTTATCGACTTGTATCACTGATTTTCTCCCGTTATCCCAGCTGCAGACTGGAAGGTCATTACTGTTCACTACAAACATTTCTCAGGTCAGGTTAGCAGTAACTATAATCAACAGCTGGCCACATTAGTGATGGAAAAACAACTGAAACAAACAACTGTGCGTGCCTACACTGCTCCCTCCTACAGTCAATACCGGACTGTGGGAGAAACTGCAGCACCTGGAGAAAACCCACACAGGTTCAGTGAAAACATGCAGCATTAAAACAGAAAGGGCAAAACTGAAACGGAGGATTTTCTGGGAAAAGGAATAAAAACAACTTGTGAGGAAGCATTTTGTTCTGACAATATCAATTTTATAAGACATTGTTTGTTATTTTTGCTTGATTGCGTCTACTCAAATTTTCTGGAGTTTATTGGTTGGAAGGATGGTTAAAGGTTACCTGCTCACTAAATCTGTTTAATTAATAATGTAAATACTGTAAAATAATACTTATAATGACTAGATGCAGTTTAAGCTAAGAAATGTGCCCACAGTTTGATAAACAATAGCAGAAATAACATTTTGCTTGGAGGCTAACTACAAGGCTAGAAAGCAAATAAACAGCAGAAATCACTCATTTTTTAATTTAAAAACAACTCAACCATTTCCTCTTACAGACATTTGATCAAATGCATAATTATATAGAATATAAAAACTGACAATATCTAATTTTCTGTAGCCATTTGGAGGCTTTAGAGTTTCACTTTTCCTGCCTCTGGCTGTCACAAGCTCCAACTCCCCCTCCCCAAAATAACAACAAATAAAAGGCTTCCTGAAGGGATGTCGCCAAGTTGTCTTGGGAAAGATAAGAGAAAGGAACAAGATGTTTCAAGGGCAAGTACGCAGAGATTTGTTCAAAATATCCACCCTGAGTCAGCCAGTATGTGGTGGTGTTAAAGTTTCAACGGCAACTTTACACCCAGTAAAAAGTGCAACGAATAGCTGTCACATTGTACCGTAAAATAAGTAGAAAAGACCTGCTTTCTGGGTTAGCATGCTAACATTAGTTCTGGTGTGCATGCTAGTGCTAACATTAGCATGCTAATTAGTATGATTTTTAGACTTATTGAAAATGAAAATGATCAAAGTAAATATTTCCTAGATGTCAGAAATATTTGTCACATTCTATTGTAAAATTAGTTGAAAAGACCTGCTTTCTGGGTTAGCATGCTAACATTAGTTCTCAAGTACATGCTAGTGCTAATGTTAGCATAATAATAAGAGTTTTCATACTTTTTGGAAATGATCGTAGGGTAAACATTTCCAAGACGGGTCAAGTTTACACCCGATAAAATGTGTCAAAAATGTGTTGCATTGTACATGCTAGTGCTAATGTTAGCATTCTAAACAATGTGACTTTTTGAAAATGCTCAGAGGGTATAAATTTTCCCAGATGGGTCAACTTTGCACCTGGTAAAAGATGCGACATGTGTTTGTCTCATTTTAACTTGAATTTAGTGAAAAAACCTGCTTCTTTTGTGTTAGCATGCTAAAATTAGTTCTGGTGTACATGCCAGTGCTAGCGTTAGCATGCTAATTATTGTGATTTTCAGTTATTGAGGGTAAAACATTCCTAGATATGATGAGTCTTTATATATTTAAGAAATATGTTTGGGTGAATGGATAAAAAATTAAACAAAGAGCCAAAAGAAAAACCCAGCAATTTTACATAAGAATACATATTGTGGTGCTCAAACAGTGCTAAACAATGCATAAAAAAGCAGGATACTCTCTATCTACCTCATAGAGAGTAATCAAACACAGGAATACTTTCTATTCTGCTGATAGTCGAGCAGAAATGTCTCAAACTGCAGGTTTTTCTGTGACCCACTACGATTGAAATTTGGGGCTTCCTCGGAGCAGCCATGCACATAAAACCATGATGTTTTACTTAAAATGAAGCATCCAACCTGAAGTGGTAGCCCATGCATGAAATAGGACATATTGATCCAGAAGGTACCGCAGAGCATTCCAGGCTAAAGGTGAAAAGTTTCTGAGGTTTAGATGGAGTTAACCCAAACCTTTTTTATACGGTTGGAGTATTTAAAGTAAATATGAAGAGTTAGCCCAGGGAATCGCCAACGATTGCTTAAAGACAAGTGGGTTTACTTCAAGAGTTCATTGTTTCATCAACAATTGCTTCACTGATTGTCTCAGAGTTCAGAAATGGGCAAACAAAAGTGAAAAAGTTGAACCTCATGCTGTCAACAAGCTTCTGGCTTTAATCTGGATTGGACCTGTCAGTTTCTTAGCATTAAGAAAATTAATTGCATTAATTGTATATTGTGTAATTATTCCAAAACTCACTGTAAATAGAAACTGAATTATAAGGTTAAAAGAGCTTTGAAAGATGCTTGCAGCACAAAAACACTGTAGAAGACATTGAAGCACAGTTTAAAATCCTTTAGAATACAGTTTTTAAGAGACGTTGAATATGTTTTGAATTTGTCGCACGACTAAGAGGCTAAAAGCTCAATCCATCATTTGCATGTGTCCTTCAAATAGACGCATGGTAACAAATGTTTGATTAAACTCCTGAAATGTGAATATTAGAGATGCAGCCAGGAGGGAATAAAGACGTTGTGTCGAATCGTTGAACAGCAGAAGTTCCTGTGCACATCCGGATAAAAAAACAAAAACTAAACAAAACGTGTTTGTAGCAGCTGCAATAAGACTTCAGTGTGTTGCAGATGCAGTGTTGTGTTTACTTTCTGCACATAAAATATCGTAGTAATTTATTACACAATGACAATGTTGCTGCATGTCTGTGTGATTTATAAACAGTTTCCTCCCAAGCGCTGAAAGGTTAACGGTGTTAATATCTGTCCATATGCTTTTTGTTGACAGGGATTTAACAGCGTTTTAGTACAGTTTAAAAAAGAATTATGGCTAATAAATAAATTTGAATTATTAATTACGGTAATTCAAATGCTAAATGTATCCTAATATGTATTTACACACACAGTGTATGAATGCATGTTTCCTAAAAAATTACAGTAATGTCAGAAAACAAGCTAGGATCTACAGTTTTCCTTAAAAAATAAAAATACTTATGAGCTTGTCAATTTTTTCTGTTATCTCTTAAATTAAAAGTTCCAGAAAAATAAGATTAATTCAAATGAAATGTTAAGTAAAATTATTCTGAATTTATTATGGCAGCAAATAAAATAACTAAAATCAAATTTGGCGTTTTAGATCGGGGGGGTCCGACTCTTTTTTTTTTGGGCCAAATCAAAAATCTGAATCATCTTAAAGGGCCAGTTGTGCCAGAATTTCTTGATGAAACCCATTAAGCTGCTAAAAAAACCAATAAATGTTGAACATCTTTTCACAATGATCAGTCTATCCAGATTTTTGTGATCGTTTTCTGTGATTTTGAAATATTTGTAAGGAAGTTTTACAATAATTTGTCCTGCCGTAGCTGCAAAATTCACACAAGATTAACAGATCCCTATATTTTTTCTGATTTTCCCTTTTCTCAAAATTGGCCAAAAACATTAAGTTTAAGTGACTGCTGCCTCAGCCTTACTTGATGTCAAGTTGTAGTCTGTGATTGATACAGAGATTAATAAAAAAGTCACCTTTAACGTCATAAAGCAGCACAAATATTTCAGAATTTTTACCACAAAGTCTGTGATTTTGATTACAAAAAAAAAAAAAAAACATTCACAAAAACCTGGATGGACTGATCAGGGTAAAAAGATGTTCAATATTAATTAACGCAGAAGTAAAAAGCTATTTATTGATATTTTAACAATATAATGGGGTTTATCAATACATTCTGGCACAACCGGCCCTTTAAGAACATTCAGACTTTTGATTTGGCCCAAAATGAAGTTGAGTTTGACCCCTGTCTTCCACTTACAGTAAGATCAAACTAACTCATAAGCAACTTTATGAGCTTGTTTCAGGTCAATGATTTGTCCATAAGGTGAAAAGGTACCAGTTCCAGTGGCAGAAATGGAGCTAGAAACTTTTGCTGAAAAGTTACTTTAAGTTAGATTTGAGTACTGAGATGTTTGCACCAGGAGCTCAACCAAAATACTTAATATTTGGTGCTTTTGCAGAGCATAAAAAGGGAAAAACTTTGTTTTCTGAACCCGATTCCAGATTAATCAATTTAATTTCTGGCTGTATCTCATCACCCTTCCTTTTTGGAACGGCCTCACCGTCTCGTCACCATCGATTCCCCCCCAACAACAACAACACACTCTGCAAATCCCTTTTCAACTTCCTTTGTGTCGCCTCTGGTAAGATTCTTCGAGCCAAGAATGAGAATAAACACTGCGATGGTGTACTGGAGGCTCTGGAATAAAAACACCGGCTGACTCTGACAAGCTGATTAGTGAGCAGATGGATAAAACAAGATTAATGTGTATAATTACTATCGACAGGGCTTATCTCTGGAGAAGAGTTGTTTTGTGACTTACACTGTATCTACAGCAGTTTTTTGCGCAGTTTGGATGGCTCTGAAACGCCTCGGGCTTCAAACAAAAGAAAAGAAAATATCCTAAAAAAAACAGATGAGTTGTGAAAAAATGATGTGCCTGAAATATTAGCTTCATAAAACTCTTTGGATGCAGGCAATTTACCTTCCTTTGAGTCAACAGGCTGCGAAGCTGCAGGGAGGTAAAAGAAACTCTGCTTCTGTCTCCATTAAGTTGTTGATGGAAAGCCCCGCTGGGGCGCTTTCTAATTCCCAGCAGAGGTAAGCTGCAGTATGTCAATACCACACACTTGATTTACCTATAACAGTTCAGAGCCGATAACAACACACTCACGCTCTGCTCAAACGCTGAGCTGAGGGTGATTAAAAACACGCCTCGAGGAGGAATTACTTGTGCTTTAGCATCCGTTAGCATCTCTTTTTTGGATCAATGTGTTTATCCTCTGACACATCTCACCATGCAGGGCGACATAAACAAACAATATACAACAGATACAACATTTGGCACCTTTCACATGCCTCAAAATCATATAAAGTATTACTAAGTTATATATTCGTACACTTTAAATAACAAAAAGAATGACATAAAAGCTTGTTTTAAGTAAATAATTCCTGAATATTGATGAAAAGGTACTGGTTCCAGTGGGATATTATTTCACTTAAATAAGAGGAAAAATGTTTAAAACGTGTTACTGGTACCTTTCCATCAGTATTAATGAATTATTTACTTAAAAAAGCTTCTGTATGTTGCAGAAAAGTTAGTTGTAAGTTTAAGCTTTGTCTTATTTCAATTGCTCTGAGATATTTGCTCTAGAAACTACACCAGTGATACTTGGTAAGATTTTGTGTTTTTGCAGTGTAAAGTCTGAAAGATTTAAAATTTCTCTGTTGATTTTCAAAACTCTCATAGACATGAAACAAGACGATTAATATACAGTATATGTAGTATATATATGTATATGTATATACATATATATATATATATATGTATATATATATATATACATATATATATGTATATATACTGTATATACATATACAGTATATATAATAATGAATAAAAACTAGCAAACACACTCTAAAAACTAATTAAACCTAACAGAATTAGATAAACAAAAAGCCGTAACGAAATAAAATTAAGCTATTATGAAAAAGCCAAAAGTATTACAACCCTGACTTCTCAAACTAACCCTGACTTTGATGTTTTTTTAGAAAGTTGGTGACGCTTTAAGTGAGCCACAAGGCTGTCTGTGTGTCTCACGGTGCTGATCCGAACACCTGCTGCTCAACTTCCTCCCGCTGAGCTGCTCAGATCCAGACAGGAGCAGCTCCAGGTGTCCAAACCTGCGACAGGAATGTTGTCACGTTCCCAACCACCCACAGGACCGAGGTGTTATTAATGTAATATAACACATAAACCAGGCAGGGACTGACTGTGGTCAGGTTCCTGTTGTGGATATCTGTCACGCTGATGCCTCAGACATCCAGTGAAGGGATCAGTTAACCTGATAAATCATCTCTGATTTATTTTATTTTCATTTTTCAGAAGAAATGAATGATTGATCACCTCTGTTTAGCATTTTAGCGTCGACTCGTCGGTGCGATAACCCCGTCGACTCCACGTTTGCTTCCGTATCTATATTTATTCATTCACTTATTTATTTTTGCCTCTTTCATTCGTCAGCGTCTCTTGTCAGAACGCGATCTCGTTTTTTTCTTTCATCATGCAGGAAGTGACAACTTTTTTTGTCAGGACGATGCAGATGGTTCAACTCATTGTTTTTTTGTTCCCAATCTGTTGGTACGTAAATAAATCTTTGATGTCACAAATATCATTTACATTTCCAAAGGTAGCAAAACACAAAGAGTAATAACAGGAATTTAAGGTTAACAGAAATCCTTTTAACCTCCATTACAGCTGCTTAATTATCAGGATTTATCTGTCGACATGTGTGAAAAAAAAAAAAAAAAAATTTAAATTTAAAAAATATGTATTTGTTTCTCTGCATCCACAATTGGTTGTATCGATATTTGAGAAACATTTATTTCAGATGTAAGGACAATACACTAAAATACAGGAGGCTGTTTAGGTTTTTATGAATTTTAATAAAATATTGTCCGTTGCCATATTGTTTACGCTGCAATGGATCCTGGGTAGACGATGCATGCTAGGTCCTGCAGGCTAGCTCCATCGAGGCAGAACAGTATTTTTTGCCCAAAAAGTAATGTTCATGCCTTTAAATTTTAACCGTAATGCAGAAATAAACCAAATGGATGAAGAAGAGAGATTCAGCTGAAAAATGTTGGTGTTTGTGCAGCTGCTGCTTGGAAATATCAATCTGACAGTACGCTACAAATAGCTCCACTTAGCATTAGTTAGCTAAATCAAAACATTTTCTCAAATATATTACAATGGTTTGTTACAAAGACTTAAAAATGCTTCAATGTCACTTTAGACATCCGTTCAATATCTTCCTATTTGTTTGGATTTCAAGTTAGCGCCTGCTAACTGTGTTAGCGCTAGCTAATATTGTAATCAATAGATTATAAGCAGATCGCACTTGTTTTTCAACTGTTTTATACATGAGTTATTTCTCCATTTGAACTGCAATGGAGAAATGACAAGAGGAAATGAAGACGAGGAGAACCAAATAGCTCCACTTAGCATTGGTTAGCATCAAGGTAAAAAAAATTCTCTCAAATATGTTATGATGGTTTGTTACAAAGACTTAAAGATGCTCCATTGTCATTTTAAACATCCACTCAATATTTTTTTCATTTGTTTTGATTTCAAGTTAGCTCTTGCTTACAGTGCTAACTCCTGCTACCTGTGTTAGCGTTAGCTAATATAGTGAACAGTAGCTTACAAGCCAATCACATTTGGCTTGTTTCGTCAGATATCTTCTGTTTAGCTACACCTGAGGCAGTTTGCTTCAACACAGAAATTTTTGGAATTAATGTTAGCCTACATGATTTTGACTTCTTGTGTTTTGTTTTTAGACTCGAATCCTTCTTAAGAAAAAGGCATCATCGACCTGGCATGCACTGCAGAGGGGAAAAAAAGACAACTTCCATAGATGAATGATATAATAAACATATACAATTTTTGAAGTATTGAGAGTTTGTTACATATTACAAATAATTTTTAGGTTCATTGGAAAATAACATATTTAGACCTTTAAGAACAAGGATGTACTTCTTTACGCAGAAGGGTCTTTACATTTGTTACCTCTTAAAGTTAATATAACTTCCTCCAACACAGTTGGCTTTCTTTGGTCTAAACTGTTGCTTGGCTTCTGTGTTTTTGTGTCTCCCCGTCCCGTTTTAGCATTCTGCACACTGCTGTTTGCCGCCCAAATCTTAATGTCATCCACTGTTTTTTCACCTCATGCTATTTGCTCTGTCTTGGTTGTCTGCTCTACTGACTTAAAAATGGCTACCCCAAATCATTTCATTTGTTTGAAGTATTTTCAGTCATTCTGGTGTCCAAACAACTTTGATTCCATTTGGTCTGAGCTTCTTTGTTGCCTCGTTCTTTGCAAACAAAAGTGTCTGTTTGGCGAGTTGGAGTTCTCTTTGGATAGTCTTGTGTTTGAGTAAGAATCTGCTTTGATATATGTTGGTATCAGATCCAGCCAGATTGTCTTTCTTTAGATTATCAAGTGCAAAGACAGAACTTTGTGACCTGGAGGAAAAATCTTTTCTATATTAGGTTTACTAGAAACAACAATCTACTATTTCTGGCCCCTAATTTAGCTATTCAACAACCCAATTTCTTGTTAATGGTTGATACAAATACAAAATTTTCCCAACTTAAAAAAAGATGCCACTAGCAGTATCCCATGACAAAAGACTGACTTTGTAACCATCTTTATGTGACTCTGAGGGTCAGGTCAGAGTACACCACTACACCCATACTCCAGCCTGATTTCTAGTTTCCAACGCTCGCCTCATTCGTATCTAACTTATAAGCAATATGAGTACATTACTATTATTACTACACTACATTACATTACTTCTGTGTAATACTAAGATAAATATGATATTTACTGTAGTACTTACTGCCGAACCAGCAAAATTGGTTTTACTAATGTAGCTTTTATCTGCTAGCTAAGACGGGCATGTAGCATACGTGTTTGTTAATACGTGTACTTACTCTGCCAGTAACCAGAACCTTGTTATTTACACGATCCCTTATAAATCTGTTTAATCATTGATTATATCTGTCCATGGATTTCAGGCTGCAAAGCTCCTTCGAACTCTTCGTGTTCACTACGTAGTGAGATCGGCGGCAGCTTGTCCACGTCGTCTGACATGTTTCCATAATCCGTCTCATACGGGTCGATCCAAGCAGCAGCCATTTTGTTCTTGCACATTGGTCAAGAGTGTCAATATACTTTCTTTATATTGGTCTGCTTTGCTTAGCTTTTGCCTACCAAGATGGCGCAAATCACTTCCGGTTCAGACTTTTAAGATACAGTACATGCTCCCATTAGCTTACCTTATAAGCTAATGGGAGTTTATAATCTAAGCTAAACACCATTAGTTGTTTATAACTTAGATAGGAATGAGGCAAGGGCCAGTTCTAAGTTTGTGTCTTGTTTATTGTTGTCATAGCAACTCCATAGCAACTGCCTACCAAGATGGCTGTCAGCTACACAGTTCCCATAAGTATGACGTCACATGATATCCATGCATGAAGTTATTTATCATAACTATGCAGATGACACACAGCTCTAAATTACAATGTCACCAGGTGACGCTGAACTTGTAGATATTAAATATAAGGGGTCCCAGGACTGAACCCAGGGGTACCCCACATGTGATTTCTGTCCGCTCTGGTGAAAAGTTACCAGCTGACACAACAAATGGAATCTTCTTTAGATGAGAACTAATTAAGTACTCAATAATACATCACAGTTAAGAAATTATTTAACAGCTTTTTCAATAATTTTACAGATTAATGGCATAATTTTCCTGCTGGGATTAATAAAGTAATTCTATTCTATTCTATGTCAGAGTAAAATCCACAAATTTAGTTCTGGAAACCATATTTTCCTTCCACTCCACACTTAAAGTTTGCAGTTAAAACATGGGGAGGAAGTGGAAAAGTTCGAAGTTCTGCACAGTTTTGCATCTGTCGGATTTAAACGTTCGTATTTCTGAAAGGGATCAACTTGAGCTGCTGAGTTGGGAGACAATGTTCCCTGCAGCAGACAGCCCATAATAAAACCAACACTTACTCTTTCAATGCCTCCATTTTGCTATGCATTAAACAACTGACACATTGTGTATTAATTAATAAGCTTTAGAGGTACTTAAAGGGAGGATATTATGTCACAGATATATTTTCCAGCCTCCTCCAAGCCGTCAAGCCATCTTTTGGCCGCCACAAGGCATTAAATGGACTGTTATGAAATTGATTGTATCGATGTCCTATAAGTCTTGGCACAGCGGAGAAAAAAATGAGTCTCACCCACAAGGTTGGGATGTTCTATAATGTATAAAGCACTATAGTGGGAGAGACGTGTGTTTTTTTTCTTTTTGTTTACTGTGAAGGTGAGAAAGGATGTGTGATATAACACAAGAAATATTTGTGTTCCTGTTATCTTACACAGCTGTTGTGGGATGGCGAATAGCTTGTAGGGTGCTTGGAGCCGCAGAAGTGGAATATGAATAAATAACGACACAAAACGGTGTTTGTTCCTCCGTGTGTCATTCTGCTTTTCAACTTTCCAGTTATTGTTCTTTATTTCTGGAGTGTGAAGCAACAATTGATTGTCAGATTGGAATAATTGGATTCTCTGAATGAAAGGCCACTTCAGAAGGGATTATTCACCCGTTGTTTTTATTTTTTATTATTATTATTTAACTATCTTCTGCGCAAATCCAAACAAAACCTGAAAATGAAGATGAATTTTATCTGCAGGATTTGGCATTGATAAGTAAAAAGAAATCTAATTTATCTGTACATTAATGAGCCATTAAGCTTATTATTAGCATTTTATAATTTTATTTAATCCACTATTGTGGAGCATGGTCGTGTTTTAATGGCGTAGTCAAAGTCCAGACATTAATAATTTTCTTTCCCCTTTTACAGTTATCTGGTCATTAGAGCTGAGCTATCAAATAAATTAAAAATACATTGCAGTTTGTGTTTTAAAGAGAAAAAAACGACTTTATAAGACTAATTAATCAGAATACGGTAGAATTATAGAAACAGTGATTTATCAGCAGATATGAAGGTTTCCTCTTATTCTACAACGGAGAAAATTAAGAATTACAAGAATCAAGTCGAGGGACAATTTTATGACTTTAATCAGATGTGTCTCTATGGTCATAATATGACCTTATTCTCATTTTATTGTGACCTATTTTCAGATTATTTTGACTTTTTTGTTGTGTCAAGAAAACTGGTATGAGGTTTGAGATCTATCCAGGTACACGCAGAAAAAGGTGCATGAAGGCCTGAGGGAAATAAAGCAATCTTGTGTTTTGATTTATAATGATTGAGTGTTTTGATAATGATTAAGTTGAACATGTATGAATACAATAGGTAAAATGACTGTATGTAAGTAATCGCTGAATGATTCTGAAGTGTACGAATCATAACAATGAAATGATTAAGGTTTGATGATTTATAATAAGTGAAAGAGGTGATTAATGCTTATGATTAATGCTTAATGGAAATCAGCACATAGTTTTTAATATTTGACTGTGTTTAAAAGTTAAACAGAGAAAAGCACATAGTTTTTAATGTTAAAAGGAAAAGGGGAAAAAGGAGAAGGGGAACTTGTGAGTTCCTGCAGTCGCAAGCAGTTCTGAACAGATGGCCAGACGCACAGGATGGGTGGGGCGGTATGGTTGGCTAAGAACAACACGCTGAGGAAAGGACGGTACATTCCATCCCAGCCAGCAGACAGGAGGGGCCGACGGGGGTTTCCGTGAAATCAGCAGATGTTCAGGAAACCACGTAAACTAACACTCCCCATACACATACATGGCAGAGAACTGTATATAAGCAGACGGAAAAGGAGAAGTTCTTGTTCTTTGTCTGCGGCACCGAAGTAGAGCTAATAGAAGAAGCAGATCGAGGAAACAACAGCAGACCACACCCTGGAGCCACGGGAAAAGCTGAAGCTTCTTGCCGCCAAAGGGAGACAAGTTCCAATCGTCCAACCCGGGTTCCTGATTCGATCGTCGGTCTTGCCTCAACCCAAACATTGCAACAGACTTGGAGAAAAGACAAAGGTTCCGGAGGGATAAGGAGTTGGGTTTTCAAAACAATTGAACCCTCTCTACTTTGCTTCCATTCTAAAGAGGATTATTTCACACAAAGGATAAAGACTCAGACCAAGGTTTTCGGACGTTCCTGTTGCTAAAGATCCACCACCAACTGGGTATGAGTCGAACTTGCTTCCTAAAAAGCTATCTCAGAATCTGCGACATAGGTTAGGGAAAAGAGACAGTAGGGTATGATTGTACATGTTGATTTTATTATACTGCTCTTGAATTATATACAATTGATTATTGATTTGTATGTCACATATCCCTGCTTAAGCTTGCTTAATAAATTCATACTCTAAAATTCTAATGAGGTTGGTGGACATTGGAATTAATTGAGTCATTTACTCCTTTTTCAGTTCTTTTAATAAAGGTAAAACTAATGTACATGATTCTAGTAAAGAGGAGGCTTCATAATTTCCTTTGGTGAGAGTAAAATAATGACCCAGGGACTTACATCCAAGTCACTAAATCTAGTCTAGTCGGTTCCAAGAGCTAGTTATATTTTAGAAAGCGAGCTACCGTTAACAGAAGTGGTTATTGGAATTATGCAGCTGTGAGGGCTACTCAGCTGACTGTTTCTTAACTGAAAAGGGTCGTAACTTCTGGATTGGAGGTAGTTAGAGCTAGCCGAATCGCTTTCGACACCAGTTTAAATAGATTATCTCTTATAGATCTCTTTTAGGGTAATACCCAGGTCTTAGAGATTTTCCGGACCTGTTAGACAGAGAACTGGTCAGTAGTCAGCCCCGGAGGGTTGTGATGAAGTGGGCGGGGCTAGCTATTGCAGGATAACGGACAGTTGTACAACTTTATTCTAGTAATTTTTCAACTTTATTTTAACATTATTTTGACTTTAATCCCATAATATTTTGACTTAATTCTACTAATATTTTTACTTTATTCTTGTATGACCTAATTTTCAACTTTATATTTCGACTTTAATCTTTTAATATTTCAATTTTATTCTTGTGATGTGATGATTTATTTCTCATGTTGCATTATTTTGACTTTATTCTCCTAATGAGTTCATTTTTATATTATTGAACTTTATTTTGACTTTATTCTTGAGCAACTTTATTCTGGTAATATTATGACTTTATTCTCATAATACTCCTGTTTGTTCTCATTATAATCTGACTTTATTCTTGTACATTATGAATTTATTCTCACATTTTTCTTTTCTTATTATCATTACGTCCCCAATATGCTGTTATGTTCTGCTAGTTTCTTTCTTTCTTTCTTCTTCCAATAAAAAACTAAGATCAGTAGAAGAATCTGAACAGAGAAAACCCAAACCCCGCTATCAGCGCCGGGTTAAAATGTCTTTCCAAAGATTGGATAAAGTCCTGTGTTGTCCTGCTGGATCGTCTCGGCTCTGCGGGAGCAGCAGAGAAAGGTTGAGAGGCTGGGAGTTAACCGACCCGCAGTGGATCAATCCTGGGTCAAAGGTCACCAGCCAGCAGGGTACAGATGTCAACCGGCAGCTATGTGCTCCTTCTTAACTTACTGATTTCTGCTTTAACACTTTGACTTACAGTCTTCCACCAGTTTCACTGTAGTCTGGTGGTTCCTACAGTCAAAGCTGCAGTCAGTTTTTGTCTGATTTAAAAATGAAACCAAACAAGATCAAATCAAACTTTATTTGTGTAGCACATTTCAGGAACAAGGCAGTTCGAAGTGCTTTACATCATAGAAACACGAAAATCTATATTTTTCCAACAGCCGTCGCTACAAATCTAAACAGGTGGGTTTTTAGTCTAGATTTAAAGGAACTGAGTGTTTCAGCTGTTTTGCAGTTTTCAGAAAGTTCGTTCCAGATTTGTGGTGTGTAGAAGCTGGATGCTTCCATGACTTTAAAATACTAACAGCTGTATTTTAAAGTCTATTCTCTCAGTGTAGGGACTTTAGAACTGGGATGATGTGCTAAATCTTCCTGGTTTTAGTCAGAACGGCAGCAGCAGCATTCTGGATTTGATTGAGTTTTTTTAGGAAGACCTGTAAAGACACTGTTGCACCACTGCAAAAAAACAAAATCTTACCAAGTACTTTAGGTCTAACTTCTAGTGCAAATATCTTAGCACACTTGAAATAAGAGAAAAATAACTTACAAGTAACTTTTCAGCAAGATATCGGAGCTTATTTCACTAAAAAAATTGGAAAAATATCAATATTAAGAATTAGTTGTCTGAAAACAAGCTTTTATTTAATGCTGAAAAGTTATTTGTAAGTTAGTTTTGTCTTATTTAAGGTGTACTAAGATATTTCCACAAGAAACTAGTACTTGGTAAGATTTTGTGTTTTTAAAAGTAAACGCATGAATAAGTTTCTCTACATCTTGCTAATCCTGGAAATGTTCTTCAGGTGATAGAAGGCCTGCTTTGGAACCGTCTTTATGTGTCTCTGAACGTTCATCACTATATCCAGATTTCGGGTCTGATTGCTAGTTTTCAGCTAAAGCCTGGATGAGTTTCTCTAGATCTTGCTAATCGTGGAAATGTTCTTCAGGTGATAGAAGCCTGACTTTGGAACCATCTTTATGTGTCTCTGAAGGTTCAGGTCAAATTTCATCCTCTAGTTTCCAGCTGTAATAACTGAAGCTGTGCATCGACTCTCAATTGTTCGTCTTTGGGTCCAAAGTTTCTGTTCAGAGATCCTCAGATTGCTTCTCAAAGCTACGGCGTAATATTCCTGAATTCGCCTCTGGGGCTGATCATACACGGTATCTAATCTAAAGCGATCTGGTAAAGGAGAGTTCATTGCCTTTAAATGGCTGTGAAATCACAGGACACTTCATTTGCGACACATATCTATGGGTGTTTATTCTGTGTACCGTCTCTTATAGCCGGCGCTCCACAACTGTAGCCTTGGAAACCAGATTATGCAAACGAGGCGCGTTCGCCTGAGAGCCAAAGTTATATCCAAGTGCAAAAATTATCCCAGTACTGAGGCACAAACAAGATCACGGGGCGAGCGAGAGCAAAGGGGGAAGAAAGGGAGTGATTATATACACGCAGGCTAAATATATCCGCAGGTTATTGACCGTAATGGTTTGGAAAGCGGTGACTGCCCCCGCTCTGAAGTCGCTGATGCTGATTGGATTATTAAAGTGACTCTGTCACAAAAACACATTTCACTGAGATTTCTCATGAAAGGATTGATATCAGCCTGTTGTTTTCTCATTTAGTTTGATCACAAAGACTTACAAGAGCTCTGCATGGATGTTTGGAGTAACTGATCTAATTACTTCACTGTTAATCTCAAGATTGTTGGGACATATGACAATTTCTCATATATTTATCATTATTTTTGACTTTATTCTAGTAATATTATGGCTGTATTTTCACATTTCTATTACTTTATTAATGTAATGACTTTATTTTTCATTATTACATTATTCTCAATATTATGATTTTTTATCATTTTATGCAACTTTATTCTAGTAATATTATGACTGTATTTTTGTTTTTCTGACTTTATTCTCATAATGACTGTAGTCTTATATTATCACAATTTTATTGTCTTTTTTAACTTTATTATTGAATTATTTTTAGTTTATTCTTGAATTATTTTGACTTTACTTCTAATATTATGACATTATTATTTTACAACTTTATTCTCATATTAGTATGACTTTATTCTTGTATTTCTTTGACTTTATTCGTATTATTTTGACTTCATTTGTAAGACTGACTATTCTCTTATTAATGTAGGGAACTTGCTTTAGCAAAGCAGAGAAAAAGGGGAAAGGTGTGAACATGCATTTTTATAAAATTTATATCCTGCAGATTTGAGCTTACAATACAGCTAACTAGCATGTTATTTATTTTGCATGCTACTTAAGGCTAACTGGAATGCTACACCAAGACTGCCAGCTCATAGCTTCACATTAAGTCACAATCAGCAAATAATTTATTACATCATCATGTCTGTCACCATTTAGCTCAATATACACAATATATTTGTAGTGGATGAATGATCAAATCAAATAATTTATATATGCAATGACATCTGCAAGAAACAAGTAAGCTAGTTAGAATAATCAACTCGGGTAATGTGGCTAAACTAAACTAACAAACATCAAGTAATTGATTACAACAAAATATTTTTCGTTTTCTTGAGTTTAAATTTTTCTCCATAGCAGAATACATTTGATTAAATGCATTCTCAAAGTACTGCCTTTTAGATTATACATGCTAATTAGCATGAAAGACTACGCTAACCAGCTTAAGTATTTCTAAAATTCCTAAATGAGTAAAAAAAATCATGTAAGCATTATAAGTATTTTTTTAAATAAGCAGTAAAATATGTAAAGCTGAAGAATCAAGATAATAAGTTTTATTAAACAAAAACAGTTAGCATGCTAAGTTAAACCAGTTTAGCATGCTAATGTTAGACACCAATAAAATATCAAAATATTCATTTAGTTAGCAGCTAGATGTAGACTCTATTTAATTCATATCAACCCATAAATAACTAAAATAGCAAATGTATCTTATTTAATTTAAATAAGATAAATTATATCTACAAAGAAGTTAGCTTTTTTTAATCCCGTCATTATTTCAGTCTGTTGAGCTGCGGCTGGAACATCTTTCCTCACAGAATCAACGTCCTGTCTTATCTTTTTGTTCACTCAATGCGTTGCAAATAGTTATTTTCTTTCCAGGAAGCATCTATAGCATTCTGACTCTGGGACCAGGCTCAGCTAAATGAAATACAGCTGCCATTTTGCTGCTTTGATGTGTCAGAATCTACACTGTGAAACGAAAGAGGACCTGGATCATTATTCCAAAGAAAAATGGGAGCGGACGCATCAATTTTTCAAAGAAAATCAATAGAAAACCACACATTCATGAGATTTTTTTTTTTTTTTGCCTTGAGATGTTTGGGGAGAAGCTGACAGCCAACAAATACAACAGAGAAGCTGCTATCAGTTGTTTTTAAATATAATTAGATGAGTTTCCATGGCAGCTGAACAGCAGAGTAAACAATCAAGAATACAAACACTAAACTAGATAAAGATTAAATTACATTACATAAGTGAGAATTATGAATATATATGTTACACTTTACCTTCTTTTTTGATAAATTAAAAAATAAAACTCAATTTGAAGGTTTTCTCTGATTTCACAGATTGGTTGCTGTCTTTCTGTAGCCGATAAATGGAACAATAAAGCAGCAAAGATGATATAATTACAACTTTTGATCAAAGTAAGAGTCATTGCAAAGATTTAAAACTTGCCCACTGTTTCATTTTTCCTTCTCCAAGGACATTATCAAGCCTATGAAGTTGCTTTATGATGGGAATAATTATCAAAGAAAGTGTCAAATGATGTCACTGTAAGAAATGGCTCAGAATTTGAAAAAAGGGAAAGTTTCAAGCTAACATTTAGTAACTTGTTCATGTTCTACATCACTAACAAGCATAACGTTGCCAAAAAATCAATAGATGTTTAAAATACGTCCCAAAAAATGGTGTATAGTAAACTACTTTTGCAAAAATCACGTTATAAACTTTCACATTAATAACTCAAATTCAAACTGCAGACTTTGCTATCAATACTTTTCTTTTTGGGCGCCCATTTTGTTATGCTTTGTCAATTCATTTGCTCACATTTTAGTTTCATGCTCCTTTACATAGTTCATGGTTTTGGTCATGGGCACATTCCAGACATACAGGAATGTTTGGGCATATTCATCTATGTGAAAATCAAATATTTATTTGAGCAATGTGAAATAAAACCAAAATATAATGATTATTAGCTAAGATACAGTTAAATGTCTTTAAATTTCTTTAAATCGGGATGTTTCTAACCACTTCCTTTTGCAATGACATTAGATTAACTCATAATTCCCATGGAGTTCATCAGCCTGTAACACTGGAACATGACCATATGTTGGTATGGACATCTGATGCTGTTTTTTTTTCTCTGGTGGGAATTGGGAAAGAGTATTTTAATGGATATAGATTTTCTGACGTAAAGCAATCAGTTTTAAGGCAGTTTTCTTCTCACTTCGAACTCTGCTGCTGATTGTCACATTTGTCAGTTAGAATGACAAATGTTGCTGGCAGCAGGTCACATCGTTTGCCACTAATTATTGTGAATTCCTCGAGTAATTTGATGGCAGGCCAAAACATTTGGCTGTTGTCGGGTCTGTGTGCTTTCTGCAAGCTGCCGTCTGGCTGTGCTCAGCCAGAGATCTTCTATGAAGGAAGAACATTCACTTTGTGCAATGGCATTACACTTGATTGAGTCACATTAGTTTCAGATATTTTTATGGTTCATGTCCGTAATTTATGCTAATGAGAATCAGACGGAGCCTGGTGGAGCACAGGTAGCTTATCTGTGTTGTAGCATTTAGAAAAACTTACTATTTTAGCTTTCAGCGTGGTTGTAACTCTCATATAGCCTTTAATATCTTCCTCCAGCGTCAAATCACCAAACACTGTCATTCTAATGCTGTTTTTTTTGCAGCACACACAACCATAAAACACAAAAATGAGCATCAGACAGGCTTTATATGGATATAAATGACCTTTATGTCCTACAATTCTGGACGAGCCCCCAATATTTGGACAATGCTACTACACAGGGCATCCTTGGCTTCCTGTGGTCAAAGTTTCCCTCTACACATAAATAAAAATTAAAAGTGCTTTACATAATTAAACAGACAGCAACAAACATCCCAGCACAGCAACAAACCATTTAATTTCTGTTTTTAGTATAAAAATGAAACAAAGATACTGTCTCCTCTATGGGAACTTTAAAAAGTACATATTTTCCAAATTAAAAGATCTAAAATGCAACTGGTACTTTTACCATTTTGTCATGGAACTTTAATAAAAATTATTCCATTAAAACCTTTAAAAATGTGTATTTGTTTCTCAGAATCATTAGCTAAAGTTATTAAGGTCTGGAGTCTCATGTTGCAGAACTGATTTAGGTCAATAAAAAGTTGCTACATTGGTCACTTATCACTTTATTGAAAAACATAAAATTGACTAATGGTCATAAAAGTTGCTAAATATAGCAACGAAGCTGCTAAGCTAGCAATAGCTGCAGTACGATTGGTGCTGCGATGTTGTCGCCAAAGTCTCCAATAATACAAACAAAAAGTTGCTAGTAATTTAAAGAATACAAAGAAGAAGTCACTATATATAGCTACGTGGCTAATACCTATGGATGGACAAAAGCTACTTTGCTAGCATAATGAGATGTATGGTAGACGTTTGATTATTATTTTTTTGGTATCTGTATGTGGAGTACTACACCGTTTCCAATCTTTACTTCGTTTTTAGTTTACAGGTGCAATACACGTAAACATGCTAAAAGCATAATTTGCAATCTGTCCTAGCTGTTTAGTGTTAAAAACAAATTATTTTGTTAAAAATATGCAAGAGTAACATTGTAGTGATTTAGGACTGAAAAGATTAATCAGATTAATTGTGATTAATTGAAATAAATGTCAAGTAATTTAGCAGTCGATTAATCGTTAACTGGAGTGTAGACACTCAAAAAAAAGTCATTTTCTGAAAAAGCAGCCAACTAAGAGCAGTAAATAAGCCAAAACTGTAAAAAAAAATAAATAGGTGAATACATTTTGCATTAAAGTTGAAAGATTTCCTTTTCTAAATTCCATTTTTAGCTTCACCTACTTCAAATTCGGATAAAAATGTTACCATTATGTCCTACATTTCTGGGCCATCATGATAACATGATGTCCCAGAATGTTACCATTCTATGCACCTTTTTTAAATCCATTTATTAATGCAAAAAACAATCTACAGATTATTACACAGTGTTATTTTAGCTGTAAATGCAATAAATAATAAATGTATGTATGTTTAGCTTGCCCTCTGCTAAGCATACATACACTATGTTATTGCATTTTAGGCAATAAAATTGTTTTCTGTTCAAAGTAATTGAATTATTGAATATTTAATGTATGTCTAAAATTGTGTAAAAAAGCTAAAATAGTCAAATGAAAAATCAGCAGAATGTGGCAATTCTTTTATACGGTTACTAAAATAATCGTTAGCTGCATGTACAAACTGCACATACTGTAGATGTTGCCGTCTTTGTGTGTTGAATGAAAGTGGAAAAGGTTTTCCCTGTTATCAGGAAAAATAAGGAAGAGCTCAGTAAATATTAGCTCAAACTGCGCCTCGCCACCGCAGCACATTAGAGGGATTACAATATGCTCATACCTTCACAGGTGGATATGATTTACTTTCGCGTGGCTCACATTATTCCGGGACTGCTGTTTTTCCCGTTAGGGAGATGAATTCATCCGCTGATGATTTACATAAACACCTGTCAGTGCTTTGTCTCCCACTGACACCTAATGAATTTCAAGCATTGCTTGTTCTTTGAGGTTCGTCTCCCCCCGCAGTCCAAAGATGCCCTCTGCTAATCCTGAAATGCAGATTTTTCTACATCTCGCCGTCTTTCTGAAATTGTATCCGTCAGTCATCTCCCCGCTGGATTTTCACCGCAGAGCAATTGGGTTTGAAATATGAATTGAGATATTTCAATTGTACTCTCCACAAAAGTTGAAATTTATCATCCTGTGCCTTTCACACTGCAAAGACAAAGTATTGCTAAGTATTTTTTTTTGGTCTAGTTTCTTGTCTAAATATGTTTTTACACTTAAAATAAGACAAAACTAACTTTTCAACAAGATATAGGAGCTTGTTTTCAGTCAATAATTCCTTAATATTGATTATAAAAACTACTAGTACCACTGGAAGATTATTTCATTTATAACAACATTTTTTAAATCAATATTAAGGAATTATAGACTTAAAACTTCTACATCTTGCTGAAAAGTTAAGTTAGTTTTGTCTTAACACAAGTGTATTAAGATAGTTTCACAACAAAGTGCCGTCAAACTCGTTTGGTTTTTAAGATCACAAACGTTTTAAAGGCCCGGTTGGGCCAGAATGTACCAACAAACAAATGGTTTGAACTTTCTCTGCATTTGATAAATTCATCTTACAATTAAACCATATTTAGTATTGTGAATATTTAGTTTTTCACATCAATCAATCCCTCCAGGATTTCACTTTAAATTGCTAATTTATAAATATTTTAAAAGAATTTCACAATATTTGCACTTGTGTATGATGGTCAATTTTATTTTTTGCAAAAAATCAATCACAGACTAGAACTCGACATCAACTAAGGGCAGAGGCAGGAGTGGAAAAGTAAAACATACCGCCACCTATGGGTTGGGAGTTGACATCACTTAAAAACAATATTTTTGACTATTTTTCAATAAACTCACAATGATGCATTAGCACAAAAAATTTGTTGATTTTTGCCTGAATTTCCACTGGAAGTATTGAGTGATGTAATTTGGCAGTAAATGGATAAAAACCACTTTAATTGGAATAATAAAATAATATTTAAGCACTCAAATCTTGAAGGTTTTATTTATGCATAAGTCTGGAGTCTAGAGAAAAAGCTACGGCGGGCCGGATGTGGCCCCCAGGCCTTGTGTTTGGCACATGTGAAATAGGTGAAAAATTGATGGTAAGACTTTGTGTTTTTGCAGTGCATTCCCATTTAAAAACTCCTGACAGAAAACATCTTTTTTTTTCTCCCCTGAAATATAAAACAACTGCCTCTTCCTCTTCCGGACTCCTCCTCCTCCTCCTCCTCTGTCGACATTGAATCTGAATAACAGATTAAGAAATAGGAATTTATGGTGTGCTCACGGCATAAAACAAAACTCATTAAAGGGGGAAGCATGGGCGCAGACCAAGGATTCTGCAGACCTGACGGTGATGAGTTGGCTGCTGCCGCTCATAGTTTGTTATAAATACTGCCTGAGACTGACTGCTATGGGAGCAATGCATCACCTGGGCAGATAGACCAGCGGAGTGATGATGCGCGTGTCCTTGGCGCGGGCCTGCGAGGAGGGCGGGGTGAGAAGGACGCGTGGCTTTTATCTCCGCCGAGCATCAGCGGAGAATAGCCTTCGTAAGGTCAACCTTGAAGGTGAAGCTTCAGTGGAATGTTTTGCTATCATAATTCGCTCAGATGACATGCTCTAAATAGAAAGCAAAGGCATTTGTGCGATTTGTGAAACAAAATTTCAGCGTTAATAAAATTTGCTGAATGAGAAGCTGGAATCTGTTGTGCGGTTTGAGGGAAGGTGAAGGTTACCTTGGTTTGACAACAATGAGGCAAACGAGGTTTGTTCAGATTCATTTAATTGTTTTTGGTTTTGGAAAAGGGATTTCAAGTCTCAGATAGAGAAGACAAAAGATGATTGGGTATTTTTGTACAACCCAAGGTAATGTCTTTGGGTGAAAGTAAAGGCAATTATTTGATGTCAAAAACCTTTTCTTGCCTATTTTTCCCTTGTAAATGTTCAACGAGTCACATGATCAACAATTTCTGCTCGCATGATTTATCGTTTTTCTTTTTCTACCAAAAACGGGGTGAGAAAAGTCTCCGGTTTGGTGTTTTTTTCTGAAATAACCAAATTTTTGAAGGACAATTTTGTTTACACAGACTTCGTAATTCATTTTATTTGTTGTTTTGTTTCTTTATTTTGGATATTTTAAATGTCTTACAGTTCCAGTATTAAATGTTAATTATAATTTCAAGTTTATTGATTTTTGAGGACATTTTCTGGCATTGTTATACCATTAAATCACACAAAAATGACCTCAAAACAACAATATTATTGTTTATCGCGATATCAATTTATCATGACTCAACTAGCAACAATAAAATGTAACTGAATTATGTAATAAAATGAATATATTTAAAAGGATAAGCTTTAATTTTATGTAATTTGTTAGAAATAAAATCACATTTCGATCTTTAATATTAATATATTCAAAGTTGTACAAATATTAAATTCCTTTAATTTGCCTTATACGATGTCTTTGCTAACATGCTAACGTCTATAAACTTGGACCACAACGGGGAAACTGTGATGAATTAAAGTGTAACTAAATCCTACATTGACTTTCTTTTTTGCTGATTGTCTGCCTAAATTAATTATTTTTGACTCTTTCTTTTGTTTTGACATTTTCGCGTAAATTTCCGTCTCAGTTCTCGTCTCCTTCTGTGCCTAAGCAGGTGAATTTTCCAATAGTTTAAATGGAAGTGATAAGAAATAAAATATAAAGCAACTCGACAGAAACAGCAGACAATATGAATTATAGTTTATACTGATATAAAAACAATGGAAATATACATTTGAAACTGAATTTCCAATTAAACAATCAGGTTTATTTGCATAGAAAATTTCAGCAACAAAACAGTTCAAATGCTGAAAACATAAAAACATCATAAACACGTCACAGGAATACCAATTGTTAATCTTTTTATTGCGGTAATCAAAGTGCAACTATATTACTTTTGTCATAGAAATGTTCTTTAATTGATAGAAGACTGACTTTGTAACTGTCTTTATGTGACTCAGAATGTTCAACCAGTTCAATCAGCTAGCGCTAGCATGTTTAGCTACTAAGTCAATCACAAAAAATCATGGTATTGGTTTTGTCCGTATTAGGAAAAGCAAAACGCATCACTTCCTTCCTGCTTGTTGGCGCCGTAATAATAAATATAGAGATAGAAACTGATTAAAGTGGCATTGTTTTATACAAGATGGCTTCCAGGAGCCGCTAAGTGATAAAAAGATATTATATGTGAGATAAATAAAACCGAAATGTTTTATGTATAAAACAAGGCTTCTCATGCTGGGTCAAAAGCACATGAAAAAAGATGAGTTTCCAGAGCAGATTTAAAAATACACAGAGAGCGGAGGCCTGTCTGATGTGCACTGGCAGTGAATTTCAAAGCCCTGGAGCTGCCACAGAAAACACTCTGAGCTTCCGCCACGTCCTCAACACATCTAGAAGGATCTGACCTGAGCAAACGAGCAGCGAAATTAGAAAAGCTCAGCGAAGTAGGGCGGGGCGAGACATAAAACTCATTAAAGAATCTTAAAATTAATGGAAGATGCAGGTATGTCGTAGGGTTATGTTGATTTCTGTGCTGATGTTACTTTAGTATCAGAACAAATATAGTTACTAAGTTTTTTAATATTGTAAAGAATCCGATCTAATAAACTATTCTCCTTTGGAAAATCCAAATAATAAAACAAAAACAAGATTAAACGACTTCCTGTACATGCTAGCTTTAGCACGTTAGCACAGCTAGCAATAACAGGAAGTTAGAAAGTGCCAACAAAATGTATGGGTAGTATAATCTTTGGCAGTTATCTTTTGTTATTAGTGTTAGTAAGGATGATAATTTAATGCCAAATGCTTAGATATCAGTCAGACCAATCAAGATATATGAATAAAAATATTTTGTTGAGTCTTTTTTCCCCCAATACTGATATGAAATAGGGCAATACTTGCTTTAAAAAAACATTGAAAACTTATCATAAAAATCATTCAGATTTGTATATTTGTTAAATGAAAATGGAAGTCATTTTTTTAGACTTATATACCCAATATAAGCCATTTTTTGCCTTTTATCTTAGCTTTTCTCTTCTTAATTTGCTTTAAAATTGTTGTAAATTCTGCTCAAATTGATGACGGCGATATAGACTTAAAGATTTATTACAATATTTTCTGGTGCTATTGTGATAACGATAAAAGTGACGATAAAAACTATTTATTACTTGTTTGTTTTTGGTAACATTAAAGCTGTGAGTGTTCTAGAGAAACATATCTATTGGTAATTTGCTTCTTTAAGACACTAGTTTTGTATTTATTGATACTCTCAATGAACAAAAAGTGGAGAAAATAATTTAAAAAAAGTAATTTAAAGAAATCATTAATTGGAATTTATTGTGACAACGATGCATCATGATCAGAAATTTATGACGATAAATTATAAAAAATACAATAAATGCACACAATGTTTTTTAAATTTGTATTTTTGTGCTTCTTTTTAACTGTGTATCACTCAAAACAATCCACTACATAACTACCATGTTGAAGGTTTTCCTTAGTGTAAAATAAAAGTTTCTCATATTTTCATAGAGGAAGTCATTTAATTCATTTCAGACGAAGTTTCAAAGCCACGTCCAAGCAGTCATTTGCGGATATTCGCGGAGTTTTCTGATCGCTTCAATCTGTGCAGCTAATCAATCCAGATCCTGCTCATTCCATCTGTAAACCAAAAACGAAAAAGAAAAGTTGTCTATGCATCTAACAAGACAAACAACAAAAACCTACTAAAGAGACGGTGGAGTTGAATTATCGGGGCAAAAGGAAGGTGATATCATTTGGCACAGAGTGCGTGTTTGCTTAGCGGTGTAGTTGAGAGGCTCAGAAGACAACAGATGGCCAAACAATAACCAGAAGCAAAATGTGCAGTCCTGAGAGGAATGGGATGAAAGTTGTTGGGAGGACTTGGCATTCAGTCGCTCCCCTTCACCAGCGCCTGGCCCCGTTTTGATGTGTTCCTCCCCGTGGCTGTGGTCATTCTCAACCAATAAATCACCGTGACAATAAACGCTGTGACATCTGCCACGCAGCATCTGATGGCTGACAAAAGTCATCTGTACCCTGGATCTTTGAGGGGGGAAGGCAAAAATAATGTGCTGCAGTGAGCCAATGACACGAGCCGCCTCGTGTGCCGCGGCTCGTATTGGCAGATCGGTTTGTAAATTAGAGCAAACTGAACTGCCGCGTCCATTCTCAATTAGCAATGTCACAACTGTTCAATTCTGACCTTGACAGTGAGGCTGGAAACCAATACGACACACACATCTTCTCATTTTCTTTTATGTAACAAGAACACATATTTAAAGATTACCTGTTATTATTCCTTGAACAGATTAGGATATTACATTTTTTCATTGAAAGTCCTAATTAAATAATGAGATTGTAGTCAGAATTACCTGTTTTGGGGCGTCTTGTCACTTTAAATCCAAATAAGCTGCTGCTGGCCACGTTCCCCAGACTCAAAATGGCTGCAAACTGATGCGCATTTTTACAACCGTACATCTTTGAAAAGCAGAAATGGAGCCTCTTGCACAACCAACGAGAATGCAGCAAGTAGTTTTGTGATGATATCTTTTCCAGCAGCCATTGTACAGTAAATCCAGCGGTAAAACCAGCTTACCAATTGTGCTGGATTTGGTACAAATGTACCTGGTTGCTAGGTAACGGCGACGTGTGACTCAACACTCAGGAGGTTTTGGAAACGGCTCACTTTTCAGACAGCAACTCGTTTTGGGCTGTTTTTAGAAGCAGTTGAGACCCAAATCATGAAGCAAGAGTGACCATAACAGGAAATAGATACAAATTCTAATTGTGAATTTTGCATAATACATTACCCTTTAACATGTTTAGGAATTGAATCCTAATTGTGAAGTTCAATTTAATCAATTTAGCTGTTTATTATGTTTTAAGGCTGGTTTCCCACCTATTAGACTCGGTTTGATTTAGGACCAAAATTTGCAACATTTGTTAGATTTTCAGCTGTCCAGTCTGTGGTTTGTTTTCACAGTGCACTGAGTCAAACGAACCAAACTTTTGAAAGACCTGTTCCCCTCCTCACCTGTGGCTGCACCAAGAACCATTAAAGGAAATGACACAAAAACCTCTGAAGTAGCCAATGAGCACAACTTCCTGTTTCGCAAAATGTTAATAAAAATTGAGTGGCATCAAAGTTTAGCGTTTGTAGAATTTCTCTTTTGTTTTTGGGAAGAAAAAAAAGCAAGTTCTCCTGCTAGCACTAAGCTAAGTTGTTTGTTTTGGTTGTATTTACCCAGAATGCCCTGCACTGTAGTCCACTTCTTGCGTTTGGAGCGGACTCTGGTCTGCTTGGCCTTTACATATTCATTTAAACTAGAGTTCACTTCAACCCGAACCAGTACAGACGTTTATAGGCGGACCAGATTTTTTTTGGTCTGAGTTTGATTAAACCGGACTAAACTGGGCTGGTGTGAATTAATTCTTACAGCAGTAGGGAGTTAAAGATAACTGCTTAGGTTTCATCTGGGCAAGCTTTTCGTATTTGTGCTCTTTCTTTCTACCGACAACCACACTGAGAAACGACGATACGATGAGACTGTCGGGAACAGGAGGAACAGATGGGGCTCGAGGAAACACCTGGACAAAGGGTCACACATTTCAAAGCCACCATGTGCAAACGCAGACTGTCAACAGACTGAACCTTCACATGGTTATGATTCAGAGTCTGAGCCTAAAGGCACAGCTAATTATTGTCTTGTTTCTACCCAGCAGGATCATTTGATTTGGAGTATTTTAAAATCTTATTGATGTTATCATGGCTGAGATTAAATGCATAGAAAACCGAGTTACTTATTATAAGATACACATAAATATAGATAAAAATAAACAAAAAAAGCACAAAGCAATAATGTTCTTTGGTTCAGTTGAAGTGAACTTTGGTTCAGTTCAAATGCATAAGTGAACGTCAAGCGGACCGGAGACCGCTCCAAAAGCAGGAAGTGGACTACAGCACAGGGCATTCTGGGTAAATACAACCAAAACAAATACTTCAGCGTAGCACTAGCGAGAGAAATGGCTCAAGGTCAAAAGAAAAATCCTACAACTGCTAAAATCTGATGCCATTGCATTTTTGTTTACATTTTCTTAATTTAACTGTTTATTTCGCTTTAATCGAACTCCAATCCATTTGCCTTGAAAGTCCGGTCCATTCTGGGACGGGTGAATGAATCGAACCAAAGAAAGCCAACTCTGGTTTGTCTAAAACCCTCGATTTCTGGTTGAAGTGAACTCTGGTTCAGTTTGAATGCACTTGTGAACGCCAAGCGGACCGGAGACCACTCCAAAAGCAGGAAGTGGACTACAGTACAGGGCATTCTGGGTAATTATAACCAAAACAAAAGAAAAGTGTCTCGTGGTTTCTTACCAAAGACAAAAGAGAAATACTACACCAACAAAGTCTAACCCTACTCCACTTTTATTTGCATTTTGCGAAACAGGAAGCTGAACTCAGTGTCTCCTTCAGAGCCTGACAATAAAAATTAACAGAAATAAATGCTTGAAATATATCCATTCACTACAAAAACTCAAAGTTATTAAAAGTATATTTGGTCTAGTTTTTAGAGTAAATACTTTGGCATACTTGCATTAACAAATAATTCCTTAATCATGCTAAAAAACTAATTCCACTGAGATTATTTCACTATTAATATGTTTTTCATAAATACTAGTGAATTAGTTACTTAAAATAAGCTCATTTTTTTTGCTCAAAAGTTATATTTATGCAAATTTAATTGTGTTAAAATATTTGCACTAACATCTACTTGAGAAGATTCTGTATTTTTGCAGTGTAATGGATCTGTATTTGCTTTTCAACTTGAATTACTAAACAAACCTGCATTTATCGAGTTGCACCTGTAAATGGGTCATAATCCCCAATAAACACATTTATTTTACACCATCATTGCTCCAACAACATGACGCACACAACAGAAAAAAGGATTTTTTTTTTTTATCCCAAAAGTTTCACTGTCCCTGATATCTGATATTTCTGTCTTCATCTGGAGAGTTAAAGCCAAACAGAGTCTATTTTCTGACTTCTGAGAGTTCTCAACTCAAATAAACAAAGCATTCATTTACATTTATTAATATTAAACAAAAAAAAAAAACTGTTGACTTCTTCGCAATGTGCGGTAGGTGTTCATCATGTAGACGGTGATACAGAAGTTCATTGTTAAGAGGTTGCTTCTTGATGTTGCCACATGTCTTTTAAATGTATATTTATGAGGAACCCCTGGCACTTGAAGGCAAGCCAGCCCATGCGCCGCGTACATAATTCCCCCGTAATTAATGTATTTATTCAACATCATGTTCAAGCATCGGCGTGCCCTCTCTTTTCAAACTGCCCTTTTGAAGAAGCCGGCGTGCTCTTTATAGCTAAAGCGCACGTTGTTTTCTTTTCTTTTCTCGCAGATAACAACAGCGCACATTTCCATTTTTGCAAGGACGGGGAAAAATGGAAAATGTATACCTTTTTTTAAGGTATACATAAATAGAAACTTCATTTATGAGCCGTAAATAAACACGTGCAAAGCAGAGAGGCTGCACCAGAAATAGAGCGTGAAGTTTAGGAAACAGCAACGCCACAGGCTCAGACAATTATCTTTCAATTCCCGTGGCCAAACTGTGTTATTGTTGCTGTGTTTGTGTTGAGAAAATTTCTGTGAAATTGTCGGCAGTTGACTGGAGGATTTGTTGCATCAGTGCGGAGCAAAAAGAAGCGGATGCAGCTTGAACTTCACTGAAGATCGGTGGAGATTTCAGAACAACTTCCAGAAATTATCGCCATGTTTACCAATTCATGACGCCACACGGTAAAGAGAAATGGGCTCAAAATGTAAAAAAACTAACAATCATTTCTGCAGATGCTTCTCCTGACACCTGCGGTGATGTTCAGTATAATTGTTTCAGTTGGAGGCTTTTCTTTCATATTTTTATTTAGCAAGCAGAGTGGGACTCTTAACCTGGCGCATAAGAAAAACAAGGTTTCTATCTAAAATATAGTTTCTGAGACGCAGTTTTGGTTTTTTCAGTGTTTTCACACCTGATGGTCTGATAGTCTGTTCAAAACTGCAACACTGCAAAAAACTAAATCCTACCAAGTATTTTTTGTCTAGTTTCTACTGTGAATATCTTAGTACACTTGAACTTTTCAGCAAGGCAATAATAGCAAGTAAATATTAAATAATATTGATGAAAAAATACTAGTTCCATTTTCAGATTATTTAATCTTTTACGAGATGTTTTTCCTGAATTATACGTGAAAATTTATTTCAGGTACAAGTAATATTTTTAATCAATATTTAGGATTATTAACTTAAAACAAACTTAAATTGGTTTACTACTTACAATAAGAAGTAGTAAACGTCATCAGAATACGACTTTATCAGACTTTATTCTGAAATTACTTTATTCTGGTAATTTTGATATTTGATTCTCGTAATACTATGACTTCTTTCATATTATTTTGACTTTATTATCCTATTATTTAGTCTTTATTCTCCAAATATCATGATTTTATTCTCATGTTTTTATGACTTTATTGCCGTACTATTTCAGCTTTTTTCTTGTACGACTTCATTCTGGGAATATTATATCTTTATTTGTGAAGTCCTACGACTTTCTTCTCGTGCGACTTTATTTTCTTAATATTCTGGCTTTGTTCTCATACTTTTATGACTATTCCTGTATTATTTCAACTTTTTTCTTGTACAACTTTATTGTGGGAATATTGTACTTAAGTCTCTTGTGACTTTATTTACAAAATACAATGACTTTTTTCTGACAAAATCACTTTGTTCTTGTAACATTATGGCTTTATCCTGAAAATATTCAAACTTTAAGTATTATTTAGATTTTTTTTCTCATATGACTTTATTTGGTAATATTGCAACTTTGTTCTGATAATTCTATGACTATTTGCGAATTATAACAACTTTTTTCTCAGAATGTCGTTTTATTCTAATATTATTTAGCCTTTATTTCCCAAATATTATGACTTTAATTCTGTATTATTTAAACTTTTTTCATATACAACTTTATTCTCGTAATATTACGACTTTATTCTGATAAAATCACTTTTTTCTTGTAAAATTACGACTTTTTTCTCAAAATATTATGAGTTTATTTTTCTCATACAACTTTATTCTGGTAATATTTCAATTTTATTCTTCTAACATTATGCATTTATTCTTCATTATGTAGTCTTTATTCCCCAAATATTATGACCTTATTCTCATGTTATTACAACTTTATTCCCATTTTATTTAAACTATTTTCTTGTGCAACTTTATTCTGGGAATATTATGACTTTTTTTTTTTATCGCCCCGCAAGGGGTCTTTTTGTGGGCTCTAGTGTCCCTTTTTCAAAGTAGGCTGACAGGAAGGGGGAAGGAGAGGGGGGAAGACATGCGGTAAACGTCGTCGGGTCCGGGAGTCGAACCCGCGACAGCCGTGTCGAGGCCACGTTGCCTCTGAATGTGGGTCGCGCTAACCCCTCCGCCACCACGGCACGCCCATTATGACTTTATTCTTAAAATATGACTTCATTCTTGCATTATTTAGTCTTTATTCTCAAAATATTATGACTTTATTCTCATGTTATTACAACTTTATTACCGTATTATTTAAACTTTTCTCTGTTAAGACTTTGTTCTTGTATTATTTTGACTTTATTCTTGTAATTCTAAGACTTTACTTTCATAATTGAACCTTTCTTAGCCTGGCCGTAATACTCCGTCGCTCCATCTAACCTCAATCTGTTTAGGAATAATTGCTATTCCTATTCCTTGAAATTTTTGCATACAGAAAAACGCGGTAAGTATAAAAAATCCCAATTTGGCGTTAAACCTGCTGGTCTGTGTAGCGAACTGTAGGCAGGACTCTCCCATGAGGGGCAGATTGATTAGCGATGAGGTCATAATTGCTGCCTGAATCACCTCCATAGTTAATCAATCTCTGGCTGAAGGATAAATACGTTGGGTGAGAAAGGACAATACTTCATGAGGTGATGCACGGTTGATAAAGGACATATTCATTCATCACGGGGTTCCTTTGCTTGATGGATATGCAGCCATCGATGGTGGACTCCATCCATCAATCAGGCGCAGAACGGAGGTCAGCTTTGAAGATCAAAGTCAAACACCCAACTATTGCACATCTAATGCGGTACAGTAAAGACCTAATAGGTTTTCAGCGGATCAAATTACCTGCTATATTCCACCTTCAAGTGTCCATTTGGCCTCATAATCTGCAGGTTAACCAGACGTGGGAATAGATTAGCACCTGCTTTGTTGCTTAACTTCAAGCTAGGTGCTTTAGTAATCAGCGGAGAAAATGTTTTCCACCGGGGTTTTTTTGGAAGGTAGTTTGAGTTCAGCACATATATATCATCCAAACTGACTTTTTTCTGACATTCCTTTTGCAGGGCTCACAATAAAATACACTGAACCTCTTGAATTATGAATCTCTGAGCAACGCTTTGATGTCAGCTCCTTTTGAACCAAATTCAATAACCATAATAAAGATGAAGGGAACAGAAGCAATTTTTCCACTGTGCCTCTTGCCGTCCAAAGCGCAGCGCTGCCTATCACACGAGCGCTGCCCCTCTTCCCCTGCGGGGACTCTCTGAAATGCCCAAAAGCAAATATTATTTCTAGTAGATGACAAGCTGCTCCTGAAGTCACAATAGGAGCTCTGGATTCAGAAGGTGAACATTAGTCTAGTCAAAGTAGGCTTTTTGGATGCACCTAATGCTCAAAAAATAGAAAAGTACTGCCACTTCTTTTTCTCTTCAGTGGTTTCATTTTTATTCATTTTTATTTAAATGGACTGTGCAGGTGTGGGATTTGCAAACCAAAAATACACTTCTTAATGTTTTCATAAAGTATATTAATGGCAAAAACACAAATTAATACAAACATATTTTTCTATTTTGTTATAATTACACAAAATGTCTCTTGGTTTTTGGTTATTCGGATTGTTTTACTTTGGAAACTCCATCATTGTTTCAACCGTGAGATTTTAAGATCGGGAATTCTTCTTCTGTGGTGTAGTTAAATTGTTTGCACCACTTTTGTCATGTTGTGCTGTGGGAGTTATTTTTTGTATTAATCTAAATAAATCCAGTTTATGTATAGATTTATTAAGTCGTCCATCCATCCATTTTCTGTTCACCCTTTGTCCCCAATGGGGTCGGGAGGGTTGCCGGTGCCTATCTCCAGCTACGTTCCGGGCGAGAGGCGGGGTTCACCCTGGACAGGTCGCCAGTCTGTTGCAGGGCAACATATACAGGATAAACAACCATGCACACACACTCACACCTAGGGAGAATTTAGAGAGACCAATTAACCTGACAGTCATGTTTTTGGACTGTGGGAGGAAGCCGGAGTACCCGGAGAGAACCCACGCATGCACAGGGAGAACATGCAAACTCCATGCAGAAAGACCCCGGCCGGGAATCGAACCCAGGACCTTCTTCCTGCAAGGCAACAGTTCTACCAACTGTGCCACTGTGCAGCCCATTTATTAAGTTGGTTTTAGTTTTGATTTATACTTTTGTTTTGTGCATATACGGTTGTTTTCTTTGTTGTTCTTGCCAGAATAAACCGAAAATCCACCAGTTTTAAAGAAAAACCGTGTCACGTTCTAATAATTTTAATAAAAGGAGCAAAATGCAGAACTGCTACGGTTACATAGACATAGCTGAGGATAAAAATCTGAAATTTTAATGCAAGAATTTTACGTTTTTTTATTTTAAAGAGGTCACATTATGTAAAATCAACTTTCTTTAGTTTTTTATCATGCTATAACGGTGTCCAACCGTTCTTCAAAGCAGGGGTGTTCAAAGTGGGGCTCAGGGGCCATTTGTGGCCCTTGGAATAATTTTGTGTAGCCCCCGACTACAGTTCAAGGATGGCACAAATCTGATTCTGGAGCCAATGTGGATGCTATCATTTTGTAATTAGAATGAGATTTTCATGATAAGCTTATATCTTCTCAATCTAAAAAAAACTTTTCTTTTTCTTTTTTTTTTTTTTTACCCAGAAACACACTTGGGATCATCCATCCATAATATACTGCTCAAAAAAATAAAGGGAACACTTTAAGTGTTAAACACCTGTTTAAGTGTTCCCTTTATTTTTTTGAGCAGTGTATATATCTAAACACAGCCAAAGTTTTAGATGAAAATTCTAATTTTCATTGACGTGAAGGAAAAAAATGTGAATTTGTGCTTCCATTTTGGTTTCTACAGCGTCTAAAAGCGACCCTAGCACAAAAAGAAATCCTAGGCGTTTTTTGGTGTCTGGAAAATGAGCCGTTTCAAAAACCTCACAAATGTAACGTCGGCATAAATGTACAAAAGAAAATCAAAAATGTTTTTAAATATAAGTAGGATGAAACTTTTTAGCGCACAGTAAATGTAGCATCGGACGGGTTGGCAACAGATGTGGGCCAGTGGCGAAGATGAATATCATCCAAACGATCGATCGATCGATCGATCGATCCATCCATCCATCCATCCATCCATCCATCCATCCATCCATCCATCCATCCATCCATCCATCCATCCATCCATCCATCCATCCATCCATCCATCCATCCATCCATCCATCCATCCATCCATCCATCCATCCATCCATCCATCCATCCATCCATCCATCCATCCATCCATCCATCTTCCGCTTATCCAGGGTCGGGTCGCGGGGGTAGCAGCTTCAGAAGGGAGGCCCAGACTTCCCTCTCCCCGGCCACTTCTTCCAGCTCTTCCGGGGGAATCCCGAGGCGTTCCCAGGCCAGCTGAGAGACATAGTCCCTCCAGCGTGTCCTGGGTCTTCCCCGGGGATTCCTCCCAGTGGGACGTGCCCGGAACACCTCACCAGGGAGGCGTCCAGGAGGCATCCTGACCAGATGCCCGAGCCTCAACTGGCTCCTCTGGATGTGAAGGAGCAGCGGCTCTACTCTGAGTCCTTCCCGGATGACTGAGCTTCTCACCCTATCTCTAAGGGAGAGCCCAGCCACCCTACGGAGAAAACCCATTTCGGCCGCTTGTATCCGCGATCTCGTTCTTTCGGTCACGACCCAAAGCTCATGACCATAGATGAGGGTGGGAACGTAGATCGACCGGTAAATCGAGAGCTTCGCTTTTTGGCTCAGCTCTCTTCACCACGACGGACCGGTACAGCACCCGCTTGACGGCAGACGCTGCGCCAATCCGCCTGTCGATCTCCAGCTCCCTTCTTCCCCCATTCGTGAACAAGATGCCGAGATACTTTTTTTAGTTTAGTTTAGTTTATTTCAGACAAACCTTTCACCGACAGTGTAAACGACACAAAGTACATAATATATTTCTTTTAAAAAAGAAAAAAACAAAAACAATAAAAAAAACACATCACATCGGTGATTATGAGTCTGAAAAGGAGTATGCTGAAGTATAACTTATGTAGTCATACCCCTTTTCCAGCTATAATTTATCACAGTATTTTCAATGTCCGATATCCTTTCTGACAAAGGAAATAATAAGTATAATAAGATTTCCTCAGCTAGATGAAAATAGTGCATACACACACATACACATCTGTACACATGCATATATATATTTACATATACAAACATATATACGTATATACACCCATATACACACCCATCTGCTTATAGACAAAATACACTGTTATTTTCATACCTTTATATATTTACCCACACCTGCGCCGACATGCCACCTACTTGATGACATCCTACCTAAAGTTTTGATTCCCAACCAGGATTATCCCCCTTGTTCTTCCTTATAACTTTGAATAATAGCTGCCTTGAGACCTTTCTTAAAATGTCTCATACTTGGACTTTGCTTCAGCTCTTTAGAGAGTTTATTCCAGATCCTCACACCAACCCCCGAAATGCACAATGTTTTCATTGTTGTACGAGCCTTCAAAGTTCTGAAGTTAAGGTTTTCTCTATAGTCATATCCCCCCACTCTATCGGAAAATAATTGTTGAATCTTTTCTGGCAGTATTTTATTTCTGACTTTAAACATAATCTGTGCAGTTTGAAACTCTACTAAATTAGTGAATTTCAATAAATAAGAATCTATAAATAGATTGTGGGTATGACAGTAAAAATCAACCTTATGAACTAAGCGAATGGCTCTTTTTTGTAATGTGCATAATGGTTGTAGTAACGTTCTGTAAGTGTTGCCCCAAATTTCCACACAGTAACTTAGGTAAGGTAAAATAAGTGAGCAGTACAGAATGTATAGGGCAGAGGAGTTTAAATATTTTTCTAGCATTAGCAAGAACTGCAATACTTCTTACCAATTTAGATTGGACATATCTTATATGAGATTTCCAACAGATCTTGTTTTGAATCAGTACTCCCAAAAACCTAATTTCAGTCACTCTCTCCACAATCATATTATCAATTTGTATTATTAAATCACTCTTCTCTTTACACTTACCGAACAACATAAACTTTGTTTTATCTAAATTTAGTGACAATTTGTTAATATTAAACCACTCCTTCAGTTTACATAAGTCTTGATTCATTTCAAACAACATCTTTCTTAAATCTTCACCCGTGCCAAAGATGGTTGAGTCATCAGCAAATAGTACAAAGTTAAATCTCTTAGATACCTTACATATGTCATTTATATACAGAATAAACAATTTTGGCCCCAATACCGAGCCCTGAGGGACACCACAAGCAATATCCAAGCATGAGAATTGGAAATTACCCAACTGCACAAATTGTTGCCTATTGCTGAGATAATTTTTCATCCAGTGCAACACTACTCCTCTTAGACCATAACACTCAAGTTTTCTGAGTAGTATATCATGATCAATTGTGTCAAATGCTTTTTTCAAATCAATAAATACCCCAACAGCATGTTTCTTTTTATCTAAAGCACTGGTCACCTCTTCCATTAAATGCAGAACTGCCATTGCTGTGGATCTTTGTGACCCAAATCCATACTGACTTTCAGTCAGTAGATGATGTTTACTAAGAAAACTTTCTAGTCTGACAACAAATGTTTTTTCCACAATTTTAGAAAATTGTGGAAGTAATGAAACAGGCCTATAATTTGTGAAGTCATGTCTATTCCCCGATTTATATAGTGGGATTACTTTTGCAATTTTCATTTTTTTTGGAAATATTCCTGTTTGAAATGACAGATTACAGATATATGTTAGCGGTTTAATAATTTCCACAATCACCTTCTTAATTATTATCATGTCGATGCCGTCATAATCAGTTGACCTTTTATTTTCACATTTATTTACTATATCTATAATTTCGTTTTCCTCCACTGCTGTAATAAACATGGAATCTGGATTTCTCACTAATGCATCATTTGATATTTCATGTCCTGTGGGCTGCAGTATTTCCTCAGCCAACTTTGGGCCCACACTCACAAAGTATTTGTTAAAATTGTGAACTATCTCTTCCATATTATTTAAATGTTTATCTTCATTGTTTGTGAAGTTTTGTGGATAACTGACATGTTTAATATTTTTTCTAATAACCTTGTTTAAAATATTCCACATACCTTTAATATTATTTTTATTTCTGTCCAACTGTTTACTATAGTAATCTTGTTTTGCTTTTCTTAAAACAACAGTCAGTTTATTCTTGTATTTCTTATATTTATTTTCGGCCACAGTTGATCTATGCCTTATAAAATCTCTGTATAGCTTATTCTTTTTTTTACCGGCATTTTGCAATCCCTTTGTGATCCATGGATGATCAAAATATTTATTTTCAGAAGGAAACTCTACAATCGGACAATTTTTGTCATATAATAATTTGAAAATATTCAGAAAATTATCATATGCTTCATCCACGTCATTTTCTTTTAGTACTGACTCCCAAGTTTGTTTAGATAAATCTTCTTTAAATGCATTTATAGTTTTTCCGTCCTTAATCTTTTATTGATTGGATTATTTTTAGTCATTACTTTCTTGTGGCAGATATCACAAACAACAAAAACAGGTAAATGATCACTGATGCCATGAACTAACAATCCACTTATGGTGTTGTCAATTAAATTTGTAAATATGTTATCTATTAATGTAGCTCTATTAGCTGTGATTCTACTAGGTCTCGTAATTTGAGGGAAAAGACTCAGACTACATGTGGTATTAATAAACTCTTCCGTCAATTTGTGATTGTTGACATTTAGCAGATCAATATTAAAGTCCCCACAAATAAAATAGTTCTTTGAATTTATAGCTGTATATGTTTTCTCAAACCATTCTATGAAGAGGTTCATGTTAGAACCAGGAGCCCTATATATACAGCTAACAATTATATTTTTATTTTTTTCCATATATATTTCAACTGTTAGATATTCAAAATGATCTTTAACCACATTAGTCATGTTTTCAATTAACTTATATCTGAAATTGTTGTCCACATATACAGCTACTCCTCCACCAATCTTTCCTTCTCTATTAATATAACTAAATTCATAACCCTCTAATTCAAAATCGGCTCCCTTATTCGAAGTAAGCCAGGTTTCTGAGATAGTAATGACACTAAAAGGCTGTTTAAATTGATTTAAACAATCCTTGATGTGGTTAAAGTTCGCATATAAACTTCTACTGTTGAAATGTATTATGGAGAATTTATTGTCTGTTTTAACTGTAATATTATATTGTTGAGTCGAGTAGTAGCAGCAGTTATTCCCATTATTATAGAAAAAGTTGTTTTCTGGGTCCAAGTCCTTTTCCTTATCCTGGCTTTTATATTCAGTATAGTCAAAAGTTTTCAGTTCAGGGTAGTCTACTTTAGTTCTAGGTGCTAATGTTGTATCCATAGCCGATGAGGACAACATGTTGTTTAACTGAGACATAGTGATTGAGTGTCATATGCAATCATCTAAGATCCCAGATATAACATAAAACATTCAATTGTACTTATCCAGGTCAGCGATGTCTCGAACAACCAGAACCTTTGCCTCCTCTGGAGTTCCATTAAGTTTAACGAAAACCTTACAATTTGTTGTCCATGTTGCTTGAATCTTTCCTTGTTTTCTCAGAAACCGAGCCTTTCTGGCGATATCAGCATTCTTCTTGGTCAGGTGCTCATTAATAAATACGTCAGATCCTTTCAGCAATCTGCCTTGTCTTAACAGGGCAAACTTGTATTTCCTCTTTGTGAATCTCATGATAATGGCAGGTTTATCATCTTTTCCTCTCCTCGGAAGCGGGTGGCATGCTTCCACAGTGTCACAGTCCACCTCTATCCCCTTGGTCCGGAGGAAAGAAGTCACCTGTTTCTCTGTGGAGTCAAGCCCTTCTACCGATGGTTCACCAACAGTACTAGTTGCAGCCACAGCGCTGGCATACGAACTGGGCTTAACTCTAAGTCCCGTGATGATCACATCATTTATCTTACTGTACTGTTCCAATTCGGCAACTCGGTTCTCCAATGCGGCGATTCGTTTATCCTTTTCCTCATTAGAAAGTCTCAACGACTTCACTTCTTTCACTAAGTCCAAAATGTTGTTTTGGTGCAGCCGTATAGCTGTCACTTCCTCCGAGAGAAAATCCAAGGATTTCTTGATATCATCCAGATCCTCCGAAGCTGGAGTCTTTCTGGGTCCCATTTTCTTTCAATTTTATTTATTTATTTTTTTTTTACTATTTATTCTCCAATGAAAATTCCTCGCCACTGCTTACGTGTTACCTTCCAGATTTCCACTGCCTACCGGCATCCAGATTAGCTTACAGTTAGCTCCCACCGCTTACTTGAACTCCTCCACTTGGGGCAGGACACCCCCCCTGACCCGGAGAAGGTACTCTACCCTTTTCCGGCTCAAGACCATGGCCTCGGATTTGGAGGCACTGATCCTCACCCCGGCCGCTTCACACTCGGCTGCGAACCGCACCAGCGAGAGCTGCAGATCATGACCCGATAAAGCCAGAAGGACCACATCGTCTGCAAAAAGCAGAGATGAGATCCTAAGGCCACCAAATCGGATCCCCTCAACACCTTGGCTGCTCCTAGAAATTCTGTCCATAAAAGTGATGAACAGAATCGGTGACAAAGGGCAGCCCTGGCGGAGTCCAACTCTCACCAGAAATGAGCTCGACTTACTGCCGGCAATGCGGACCAGACTCTGACACCGGTCATACAGGGACCTGACAGCCCGTATCAAAGGGCCTGGTACCCCATACTCCCGGAGAACCCCCCACAGGGCTCCCCGAGGGACACGGTCGAACGCCTTCTCCAAGTCCACAAAGCACATGTAAACTGGTTGGGCGAACTCCCATGCACCCTCCAGGACCCTGTTGAGGGTGTAGAGCTGGTCCAGTGTTCCACGACCAGGACGAAAACCACACTGCTCTTCCTGAATCCGAGGTTCGACTATCAGACGGATATTCCTCTCCAGGACACCCTCCGGTCCCCCTTTTTGAACAGGGGGACCACCACCCCAGTCTGCCAATCCAGGGGAACTGCCCCCGATGTCCATGCGATATTGCAGAGTCGCGTCAGCCAACACAACCCTACAACATCCAGAGCCTTAAGGAACTCCGGCTAGATCTCATCCACACCCGGAGCCTTGCCACCGAGGAACTTTTTAACCACCTCGGCGACCTCGTCCCCAGAGATTGGAGAGCCCAACCCAGAGTCCCCAGGCTCAGCTTCCCCAATGGAAGGCATGTTGGGGGATTGAGGAGGTCTTCCACCGGCCCACAACGTCCCAAACATCCTGATGTTTAAAAAATCCAGGGTGGCACCCAGTATCTTAACGTTCCTGATTGGTACATGTGGATTAAGGTACGTCCAACTCGTTGCAGTAATGTTGGCGTCTCTTCTGGGATTTTGTTTTCAATATGGGGGACCTCCTTGGATTCTTCTGCCACCCTGGATTGTATATTTTCCGTCTTTAGTTTTAATGCCTCAATTTCTTTCTTAAGCTCTCTGTTTTCTGTTTGACGCCACTTTAGTTGTTTAGACTTTTCATTTAATAAATTCTCAAAATCCTTGTTTAGTTCAATCTCTGTCTGTTTCAGTTGTGCATTTCGCTTTACAATTGCGTCATGTTTCCATCTGAGCTTGTAGATTTTCTCTCTTTCTTTGTCCAGGTCCAAGTTCAATGATCTAATCTTGTCCTTGTAGAATTCATTGATGTTATTAAGAACATTCTGCTCAGCTTGGTGGTTGTCTGCACTGTTAGAATTTAGCTGTTCTAGTTTTCTCCTGAGTTTTTCAACTTTCCTTTGAAGCTGCGCCTGTTCTTCTTGCAGCTTGATGAATTTCTTCTCCAAACTCTGAGTTTTGGTCGACAATAACTTCTTTCCTTCCATTGTAACTTTTCTTTCAAATCTTAAACTGCAAATGAATTTCTCTGTGGAATCTGAGAATACAAAGACAGTCGCCTGTGATGTCACAGACAGGATGAGTGACATCACAGCTTGACATCAAAGCCACAAGAAGTCTGTTGGGTGAGGGGGGGTGAAGGGGGGGGATGTTTTTTTTTAACTTTATTTGCAGACACACTGTATAACGACAGAGTTATGCCTCATTTGTTCTGCCTCAAGAAAAAACAAATACAGATAAATATATTCAAGAAAAAGAAAAAGCTAAGGGTTCATTTAAAACAATACAGATTTCAATTGTTTTAATAGCTATTTTTTGTCTTTGATAGTCTGGATATAAAACTTAACTTCATTGTAAAATGCAGCAAGGCATGGCTTCCCCTACCTGGAACAATGAATATGATATTTAGCTAGTGGCAATAAAGGATTTATGAGAAACTCAGAATTGTTGAGCTCTTAGTGAGGCCAAGTAAGACATCTTCCCATAACAGCATAAATTGTGCTTCTACATTGTTGTGGATAAAGTCACATGTAACGCTAATTAAGGCTAGGCGCCTGAATATGGCCAAATATGGTAATAGGCAGTCAGAAAGGTTCAGCTGAGGTGTGTGTGAATAAAACACCAACAGGCAGGTAGTAAGTTTAAGTTATTGTATTCAAACTTATATTTTTGCATATATTTTGGGAGGTATTCAATAATAATAATAATAATATGTTCCTATAAGTATAAACAATGAACACAACAAGAAAACAACAATAACAATAAACAGGGTTAAACTACTATCCAAAACAACTAAACATTCAGAAAAAATATCTATATTTCATAAAGTATTTGTCAGGAATAATTCAAATGAATTTTAAGTTAAAGATCACATTAATGTTACAGATCAAAGTAAAGTGCACTTTCAAGTTGTATCTAAGTTTAATTAACATTAAAATCAATTAAACTTAATTGACTCAAGTACTGTTTCAATAAACAATGAATTGGTTTTTTGTTTTATTGCGCAACTCCAAAATAAGAAGCAATTCCAGAATTCTATAGGCTGTCGACAAAATAAATGAAAAGTAACTAAAAGTATCCTTAAAGGACAAATTTAGAAAAATCCAAGGGCTTATTTAATACTTTGAGGACATATCTTCAATTTGGTCTGTGAGGGGTGAGGTGGGGCACAAAGCCTAAATCTGATTGGTCAGTTTATCCATCCATCCATCCATCCATCTTCTTCCGCTTATCCGAGGTCGGGTCGCGGGGGTAGCAGCTTCAGAAGGGAGGCCCAGACTTCCCTCTCCCCGGCCACTTCTTCCAGCTCTTCCGGGGGAATCCCGAGGCGTTCCCAGGCCAGCCGAGAGACATAGTCTCTCCAGCGTGTCCTGGGTCTTCCCCGGGGCCTCCTCCCGGTGGGACGTGCCCGGAACACCTCACCAGGGAGGCGTCCAGGAGGCATCCTGACCAGATGCCCAAGCCACCTCAACTGGCTCCTCTCGATGTGAAGGAGCAGCGGCTCTACTCTGAGTCCCTCCCGGATGACTGAGCTTCTCACCCTGTCTCTAAGGGAGAGCCCAGCCACCCTACGGAGAAAACCCATTTCGGCCGCTTGTATCCGCGATCTCGTTCTTTCGGTCATGACCCAAAGCTCATGACCATAGATGAGGGTGGGAACGTAGATCGACCGGTAAATCGAGAGCTTCGCTTTTTGGCTCAGCTCTCTCTTCACCACGACGGACCGGTACAGCGCCCGCTTGACAGCAGACGCTGCGCCAATCCGCCTGTCGATCTCCCGCTCCCTTCTTCCCCCATTCGTGAACAAGATCCCGAGATACTTAAACTCCTCCACTTGGGGCAGGACACCCCCCCTGACCCGGAGAAGGCACTCTACCCTTTTCCGGCTCAAGACCATGGCCTCGGATTTGGAGGCACTGATCCCCATCCCGGCCGCTTCACACTCGGCTGCGAACCGCTCCAGCGAGAGCTGCAGATCACGATCTGATGAAGCCAAAAGGACCACATCGTCTGCGAAAAGCAGAGATGAGATCCCAAGGCCACCAAATCGGATCCCCTCAGCACCTTGGCTGCGCCTAGAAATTCTGTCCATGAAAGTGATGAACAGAATCGGTGACAAAGGGCAGCCCTGGTGGAGTCCAACTCTCACCGGAAACGAGCCCGACTTACTGCCGGCAATGCGGACCAGACTCTGACACCGGTCATACAGGGACCTGACAGCCCGTATCAAAGGGCCCGGTACCCCATACTCCCGGAGAACCCCCCACAGGGCTCCCCGAGGGACACGGTCAAACGCCTTCTCCAAGTCCACAAAACACATGCAGACTGGTTGGGCGAACTCCCATGCACCCTCCAGGACCCTGCTGAGGGTGTAGAGCTGGTCCAGTGTTCCACGACCAGGACGGAAACCACACTGCTCTTCCTGAATCCGAGGTTCGACTATCCGACGGACCCTCCTCTCCAGGACCCCTGAATAGACCTTGCCAGGGAGGCTTAAGAGTGTGACCCCTCTATAATTGGAGCACACCCTCCGGTCCCCCTTTTTGAACAGGGGGACCACCACCCCAGTCTGCCAATCCAGGGGAACTGCCCCCGATGTCCATGCGATATTGCAGAGTCGCGTCAACCAACACAACCCTACAACATCCAGAGCCTTAAGGAACTCCGGGCGGATCTCATCCACCCCCGGGGCCTTGCCACCGAGGAGCTTTTTAACCACCTCGGCGACCTCGCCCCCAGAGATTGGAGAGCCCAACCCAGAGTCCCCAGGCTCCGCTTCCTCAGTGGAAGGCATGTTGGTGGGATTGAGGAGGTCTTCGAAGTACTCTGCCCACCGGCCCACAACGTCCCGAGTAGAGGTCAGCGGCACACCATCCCCACTATAAACAGTGTTGGTGCTGGGGCACAAAGCCTAAATCTGATTGGTCAGTTTACTTTTGTTTATTTCACGGGTTGGCGATTTTCTGTAAGTTAAAAATGAAATAGTGGAGTTTGAACCTCCCGTAGTTCTAAGAGCCCGCGTGAGCTTTTTACAGTGCGGTTCTGGTGGGTTGCCGGTTTATTAGCTTTTTTTGTGGTTTCACGAACTGAACAGCTGACAGGTCACCAGCTGGCTGACACCACCAGATGTCGAAATAAAAAGGTCCGACAGATCGGAGGGTAGCACAAAACTATCACTGCACCTGACCTGCAAGAGCACAACCACCTCTCCTACGCGCAAAACTCAGCACAAACTCAGCTGATGCTAAATAATAAAGACATGGAAGCGAAGCCTACCCTTGTAAGAGGAAAGTGTTGATGGCAGGTTCAGGTGGTGTCAGACGTCCAGAGGACGAGAAGGTAAAGGAACAATATTTTCTTAATTTCTATTCTACTTTAGCTAGATTCAATTCGACTAGATTAAATTGTCTAACCCGCAGTCTTAGCGCGACGCTCAGGAAGAGCAGCAGATGTCAGCAGAGCCTCATAAACCGACAACCTGCCAGAACCGACACTGTAAAAAGCTCTGCTGGGATCCAAACGACCCTCTTAGAACTACGGGAGGTTCAAACTTCCGTCATTCATTTTTATTTTACAGAAAAAGCGCCAAGCCGCCAAATAAACAAAAGTAAACTGACCAATAAGATTTAGGCTTTGGGTGCCCTTTGACCCCCAGAGACTCACACAGATGAGCTCTACGTACAAGATGTTCTGGCACAAAATATCTTTTTTTCTCTACAATTTTGTTAATAGTAAAGAGGGTTAAATAATAAAAAATCCAGAAATTATTCTTTTGTGTTTTTACTTAAAGGAAGATCTCAAGGTTCAAAGAGTCGGTGCAGCCGTCCAGCTGCAGGCGCCGCTGCTCTCCGATAAAATCCTGCAGGCGTCTGCGCATAGTTCTGAACTTTAACCGTAGGAAAGAGTTTTATACATAAAGCAATTTATTTTAAACGTTTTTATCATTTCCTTTTTAAAACTCTGAATATAAACAAATGCTATTAATTAAATGTAAAAACATTAAATTAAATAATTTCTTTGGCAGTAATGACAATGGCTATTTTTAGAACCTGCTCCATGGGCGACTGACCACGGTCCCCTCGGGCCACCGGGGGCCTGCGGGCCCCGTGTTGGTGACCCCTGGTCTAGAGCAGGGGTGGGCAACTCCAGGCCTCGAGGGCCGGTCTCCTGCAACTTTTAGATGCATCTCTACTTCAGCACACCTGAGTCACATAATGAGGTCATTAGCAGGACTCTGGAGAACTTGACTGCACTTAGGAGGTGATTCAGTTATTGGATTCAAGTGTGTTGGACCAGGGAGACATCTAAGATTTGCAGGACACCGGCCCTCGAGGACCAGGATTGCCCACCCCTGGTCTAGAGTCATGGATTGCAATCTTGAGATGCATTTAGTTTCCCTCTGTGATTAATAAAGTATTTTTGGATTGAATTGAACTGAATTAATAGTAAGGAAGCCATTTTTCAACATAATAACTTTGACATTAATATTGTTGTTAGCATACTAAGCTAGCAATCTCATATAAACATTTCTATTCGGCTACACAACAAAGTGAAAATAATATCAATTTTGAACACTCCTTAAACAAAGCTGGAGGTTAATTTAAACTCTGTTAATAAATTATTCTACGCTGATTTTTTTTTTTTGTTGAACTTTAACTGTTGAAGAGACAAACTGAGTCCCAACATCTATTGAACAGCTAAAAGATTTTCTTCTGCTATTCAGCCAGAAGTTAATTCACTCTGACAAGGGAGCTATGCTGATGCTGCAGCAGATTTTTTTTCAATTATATCAGATTCACATGTGGCTGTTTTACTCAACTATTATTAACAAAATTATCTTTAATCTCCCAGTGCTTTTGGTAAAAATCATTTCAACCTTGGATGGAAAGGCCGATACGAATCCCTGATCTCCCCCTTTGCCCATACAATCAAATTACTTTATAACCAGAGAATAAAATTAATTAAAGTCTTACACAGCTGAATATCATAGTTTAATAAAACTTAATGGAAACTTTCTGTTCATCACCACAAGCAATTTCAGGCATTTTTGTTCCTCCCTGAAAAGTGAAGGCACCGAAGGGAGCAAGAGGGGAAATCTAATTTTAAAAGGAAAATCTCACAAGATGTAAACGATTTTTTACCTACAGGATACTGGATTATTCTTTATATTTATATAAAAATAAATAGAAACATAAAGGCTGAAACGATTAATTGGATTAATCGTGACTAATTGAATCGTCAACTAATTTAGCAATCGTTAAAAGAGTATACAGACTTTAAAGAAAGGCAATTTGCTGAAGAAATAACATATTCAGAGCCAAAACTGTACAAAAATATCTACATTTTGCATTCAAAATGAAAAAATCTTGGTCTGAAAATAGTTTTCAGCCAAAACTCCTTATGTGGGGAGTTCAGATTTACTAAAACATAACGCTTGAGATATTTTATACAATAAAATATGAATTTTCCTCTTTAAAAAATGAATTAAAATTGTTTAATTTTTTTAAAAAGCATTTCCAATATTGTAAAAAAAAAAAAAGACCGAAATGGTTAAATGAAAAATTGGAAAAATGTTTGATTTCTTTAACAATCAAATTAATTGATTAATCGCCTGAATAATCAATTACTAAAATAATGTTGTTTATATATACTTATACAGAAATATACACATAAGTGGTTATTATGATTAATTGTCAGAAATTAATCTGATTAATTAGCAATTAATCAGAATAAATGTGATTAATTTATTATTTAAATAATCACCAACTAATTTAGTAATTGATTAATCGTTAACTGGAGGTTACAGACTCAAAAAAAGTCAATTAGCTGAAAGAAACCAAATGTTCAGAGCAGTAAATAAGCCACATCTGTACAACACCTGTCTCTAAATATGTTTTAGCCAAAACTCCTCGATTGGCATCATTTAGCTAAAGTCCGTACAGATCTAATAAAGTATTATTGCATTTTAGGCAATGAAATGTTTATTGTCTTGTTTATTTGTATCTACTAATGTTTTTCTATTATTGCATAAAAACAGGCTTAAGACCAACCAGTTAAAAGATTAATCACCAGAATAATTGATTATTCGATTGCTTAAATAGTTTCGTGTACACATAATGAGACAAAGACACCGAAAAATGTTAACATTTTATCATAAGAGTGTTAAAAGTTTAATGTGTCTTCTTATAAAACACAATTCTATATAAAATCTGGTGCTGTAATCACTCCATCTTGTACTTTCACTTCATATTAATTATCATTATGCTGGCTGCTGCTGTCTGGTCTCTTAATGACCAGAAAGGGAGAAAAACAGGTAAATTTGTCTTGTCTTGTCCATCAAACCAGTCGATATGAATTTCAATAAACAACCTGGTAAAAGCTCTCTTTCAGAAACCTTTGAGTAGCTAATCTTTGGCTCCTTCTCAACTGCTGATATAATGGGAGCTAATGAGGTTTTTCATTATTTCTAGAACAGAAAAAAAACTGCTGTCGCTCTTAATTGGTAGTTCTTTGGGGACTTGTAAGAAAAAAATTTCTTCCCCGTCCCCTTCTTTGGCTTGTTATTTAGTAAATGTTCAGCTCATTTCCAAAACCATGAAGACAAAGTAGTGAAGGACAAAAAGAGGGTTACTGTGAAAAACCCCCAGAACGTTTTTTTTTTTTAAGATTACACAACAGTTACTCACCATTAAATATAGCCACAAAAACAATTAAAATTAAATGTAAATACTAAAAATTTTCTTTACCTTTGTCATTGGATTTTACTCAAATTAAATATCTTGATTCTTGGCTGAATATTAAACATCTAACTCACTGGAGACAACCAGGGTTTTTTGTAAAGTTTTCTAAAGAAAAACAACAGCAGGAAACAGTAACCTTCATAGTTCTTCAGGTAAAAATGTGTAAAAAGAATGAAAAGTGATTTTTAATTCCAGTAGTTTCATCTCACATTGAAAGTTGTAAGAGTGAGAGTAAAAAGATGACATCCTTCACTTCCTGTTTTAAGTGGGCGGAGCTTAAGTGACAAAATGACCATGTAAATGTGTTGAATTAGTCTATGATGACACAGAAAGTTTTGTCCATCTCTGACATTTTGTGAAGAAGTTATTCCACTTCAAAGTTTTATGTCGAATGGCCACGCCCAGATTTTTTGGTGCAGCAAAAAGGTTTTGATAATTTTTGATCGCCAATGCCTTAAAATTGAACTATTTATTTTTGACGTTTCCAAGTCAAAAGCTGAAAAAATGCACCTTTGATCCTAAATGGCTAACTTCCTGTGACAGTTTGTAACTTGTTTTGTTGCTAAAACTATCAACATGCCATGCCAGTATGTTCTGAGAAGTGTAAGTATCTAAAATTAAGGCCTTAAAACGTTGTAATTTAAAGAAACCTCACTAAATTGGTCTTAAAATCACAGGTCTTAAATTTTGCTTTTGCAGTTTAAGCCCTCATACTGGGACTTTTCTTTCACTCTGAAGTTTGAGTCGCCTGCAGATATTTTCAGTGCATTCTGTGAATCAAAGTGCTAACTACCCTTGATAGCTAATTTGCAAGCTTTTGTGCATCTGTCATGGATAAATGCTAATTTACTGTGGAGTTAGGTTATATTTCCTTTATAGTGTTTTTAAAAAGTCTTAAATTTGAGTTGGTGAAACCTGCAGAAGTCCTGTAAATGTGAACGGAGTCAGATTTCGGTGTATTTAGTCGAGTTTTAGAGCTTTTTACTTTGTTTTACTTTGTCGACTACAAAGATTTGTGTGGCTGCTGCACATAAAAATTTCACACAATGTTCGTTTTCTACATTCAGACTTGTGTGCCGGCTTACACATGAGGCTCCAGAACTAAATCTGGCACGAGATCTGTGCAATAACCTGCAGAGAACTGTGGATAAGAAATGTTCTGATAGTCTGTTAGAACCTTTGCAGAATATAGAAATCAACATGCATCCTGCAGTTTTGATCTCCTGCAACCTGAAGCAGCCGCTGAGGAGGCAACGATGCGGCTACTGACGGAATAAAAATAAAGTTGATAATTGAACAACTGAACGACGCAGTAAAAAGTGGAGAGGTATTGCTGAGACCAATGTCTGGTGCAGGAGAAATGCATCCTGCTTGTAACAGCATCGCACCACTCCACTTATAAACCAAACTTCCTCTTTAATGCAGCAGCTTACTGAGGCTGAAGCCCCGAGGCTGACAGCATATCAGGCCCAGGAGGTTTGGTATAAAAAAGTATCACTGGGAGAAATATTGCTAGACTTTGTGGGTTAACCTACTTCCAGCTGTGCTGAGAGTGTGTATACAATGTATATTGATCTTTGAAAACTTGCAGACAAGTTTTTGAATCAATTTCAGTTGTAACTATTTTGAACTGAGGTTAAATTCTCCTTAAAATTTTGAAAATACAGATAGCAGGATTTTTTATTTATTCTTTTTGTCCCTGGCTTCAATACAAGGAATTTTAAAATAGGTATTTGCTGTCAATGAGCAGTATTTCTTACTTCAACTACATTGCTTCCTCAGCCTTATTTAAGTCATAAAACATATGATCGAAATGGCGAGTAACAAAAAGTCTAATTTCCTGTCATATTGGTGCAAATATTGCAAAATTTCTCTAAATATTTCCAATTTAGCGTCACAAACACAGATTTGTATTGCAAAAAAATGACAGAAACAATTGTGAAATTCTGCAGGGACTGATCTACATGAAAACAACAGTTTTCATGTAAATTTCAAAACCCCACTTCTACTGGCAGGAGCAAGAAGTTACCATAAATATTAGCATGCCTGCTTTTTGTTGTGATATGACTTGTTGTTCATTCTTTGCCCAATATATTTTTGCATAGCAACAGTTAATCTTGCAGGAACTTATCTAAGACGCCCAGTACAATAATTCTAATCATTCTGGCACAACTGGCCCTTGAGAACATTCATTATCTTGATTTGGTCCAAAATAAAAAATAGTTTGAGGCAGTTTTAGGTACCAATATATTCAGCACTTTCAAAACTTTTTAAAAGCAAGAACTTACTTTTACCCAAGTTAAAATGTTAATTTGGTCATTTTACTTTAACTATAGTACATTTTTTGTCTGTTTTTTGTACTTTTACTTAACTATAGGGTTTAATGTCTAACATTTAGCAAGAAAAGCTAATTGAGTGGAGACATTATTCCAGTGAGCTTGGATGTGCAGAACCATGGCAACAGAATAGCTGCTCCGACCCCTCAACACATAACAAATCTCAGCTTAACTCTGGCAATTTGTGGCGTTCACAGCTGAGAAATGATTGGCACTTTGGTTGTAGAGAAACAGTGAGATTTTCCTAGCTGCTATTGCTGCCATCGGAGTTTGGAAGGAAACCACGAGTGTGGCACTTTAGTGGATTAGTTCCTTTGTGATAAAAGGTAGCTGATTATAAGGGAGTCTGATGGGTGTGTGTTGGCGCTGATATAAAAACTTGGGTTGAAAAGCGAGCTTGTAAAAGCTTCCTTACAGACATGAAGAACGGCATTGCTCCTGAAATATGAGCTTTAAAATCGCGCCTTTCTTGCTTTGCAATGTCCCAAGTCCTTAATTCCATTAGGTAACCTTAACCTCGCCTCACTTTTTCTCTTTCCATGCGGGAAAAGTCATGGTCAGCACGACCACGTTTACCCTTGTGGAGTTGTTTTGTATTCTGCACATAATAATGAAAATATTGATTTACATTTTAGGCCCTGGCCAAGAAGTCGCGGATGGCGATGACAATATTTCTGCAGGCAGTAAGGTGAGGAGATTAAAAAGTGGATTTCAGAGAGTGATAATAAAAAAAAGTGCAAGTAATGTCACAGTCCACTGTATTTGGTTCATAACCCCATGTGGAAGCAGAATAACCCATTAAAGCAATTAAACATGTCTGTATTATTATACAGACATTATTTAAGGTCACTACAGAGATTTTATGTAAATTCAGTGCAGCTCCAACTCATTTCCAGTCGCTGAATGCGTTTAAATTATCCAGCTATATTGAATGCCATTTTTAATGTATGATGCGAATACATTTGGCAGGCGGCTCATATGAGCTAATCTCACTGACTGAAAGGGGTAATATTCTAGACCACCCTCTCTCCATTTTCTCTGCCTTTTGCCAGAAACGAAGAGGAAAAAGTCTACACCGCCGTCAGAGTCGCCTGCAAAATTGCCTCAACTCTCCTACCTGAAACTAAACAACCTGGTCAGATTGTTGTTGGGTTTGTTTTTCTGTTAGCATAAATATAAATATCATCTAAGAAAAACCACAACCTTTCACAGTATACCTGGTTTGGTTCCCACCAGAAAAGGGATTGTGCATCTTTGAGCTCAACTAGAGGGAATTATTTCACAACATTTGGTAAAAATAAATATATGTTATATTGGACAATTTGCTGGAAAATTGCTAGGAATAAATTAAGTAGGATTCATAAAAGTAGCAGGACGTCTGTATTTCTTTAAAAAAAATTGTTATTGATAAACTAAAGCACAAGTCAAACTCCAGGTCCGGGGGCCAAACCTGGCCCGCCTTTAGCTTTTTATAGACTCTAAATTAGATCAAGTCCTCTAATTTTTCACAAATCCGCAAAATTCACACAAAATATCATTGTAAAGGATCCCCACATTTTTTCTGATTTTTACTGCAAATGTGTCTAAAAATTAGCCAAAAACATTTAAGTGACTGCTGCCTCAGCTTTACTTGATGTCGAGTTGTAGTCTGATTGATACGGCGAATAATAAATAGTCACATTTAACATTGCACATACATTAGCGCACATACAAAATATTCCGTATAAATATTTCTAGATTAGCACCACAAAATCTGTTATTTTGATTGCAAACAACTACAAAAACAATCATAAAATCCTGCAAGGACTGATCAATATTTTTTAATTTTAAGAAACATTTACTGAATGCTGAAACAAACAGCTGTTTGTTAATATTATAACAGTTTAATTACTTTTATCTGTACATTCTGGCACAACCGGCCCTTTAAGAACATTCAGATTTTTTATTTGGCCCAAACTGAAACTGTGTTTGATTTCCCTGAACTAAAGTATTTAAAAGTCTCATCTCTAAGCTACAGGTAAAGACTTTGATGATGATGATAATTTATTTCAGACAGACATTTCACCAACAAAACATAACAATAATAAAGACTTTCATGTTTCTAAGTGTAAATACAATACGTTACTATCAAATTTACATACTCAAATAAAAATACACCACTTATTCGGTGACTGTAAGTCTGAAAAGGAGTATGATGAAGTTTAACTTATATAATCATACCCCTTTTCCATTCATTAATTCATAGCATAAATAGTCTTCCTTCAAAAGTGATGCGCTCTGTCTTCCAAAGTTTTGGTGACATAACCCGTAAAGACACTGAAGTAATCAGTATCAGTGTCTCCAGATCTTTCTGGGAGATTTGTCCTCAAATCTTGAAAATGTTTTATTTTAGGTGATGGAAGACCGACTTTGTAACCATCTTTATGTGATTCTGAATGTTCAAGTCTGAGTCCATCACTCTGTACCCAGATTTCAGGCCTGATCACGGGTTTCTAGGCGTTTCTAATGTGCTGCATGCGTACACGGCTCCGCTCTGTTACGCTCCTATCAGTCACACATCCGACTCATCCTGCGGTCACAACAAGCAACAAAATGGAGCTGGAAGATGTTAAACACCACTAAGCCGAGCAGCAGAGTGCAAAGTCTAGCTTACGTCCGACTCGAGCCTCTAATTAGAGTTAATTAAATCTAAACTCTAGTGCTCAGATGCTTGACTCTCCTTTCCCTAATGTCCAACTCAACTTAACTCAAATACTATTTATAGTTCTCAAATCAGTCCTTATGGCCATAGTAGGCTAAAATCTGTGCCTTGTCTTGTGATTTGCTAATTTGCAGACAAAGTAAAGGAAAGCAGAAGAATCAAGATAAACTCTGGGATCTACTGGCTGCAAACCTGCAACATTTCAACGCATCTCTGCTCCAGCACATGATTTAACTAAGTGGTTACTGACCAGACCTTTCTAAAACCTGCTGACATATCAAGAAGTTAGCATGAGACGTAAACTTTCCAAACTCGAGTGTTTTGAATCGTTATCTACTGCTGATAACATTACCACTAAAAGTCCATCATTATGTCTAAATCAGGTTTCCTGCAGAGTAACCATCAGACGCTCGTATAATGCCAAATAATGTCTCATTTCAGAATTATTAGGGCTATCTGCGCCTTTCTCTGCTCCTATTTATGCCCGGCTTCGGCGTCTGATTAGGTTTTCAAAGCAGCTCTGAGCACATGTTACAAAGTCTATATTTAATGTGCAAGGCAAACCATCATAAATCTCTAAAGCGCTCATCAGTTTTCTCCAATGGCAGTCTAAATCACTCAGAGGATGAAAAAGCTGACACTTCTCCCCGTCTTCGGGTGCAGAATGGAAGCTATCTGGCTTTAGATTCTTCTGACTTCTCTGGCTCATTTATCAAGCTGCGAGTTCTGCTTCCAGTCTGTGGGCAAAGGGAGATATTCAGCTGCTCCCTGCCACTGCACAGAGTGTGCTTTTTCTTCTGAAGCTCCTCTGTTTGGGTGCCAGTTTATATATCTTCATGACAAATGCATTTATTCCTGTTTCAATGTGACGTATTGTTAGAGTTATGGCTGACGAGATTAATCGCGATTAATCGATTATTTAAATAATTGTTAACCAACTCAAAATGGGAAATTTGCTGATAGAACAGCTTATTCAGAGCAGTAATTAAACCAAAACTGTACAGAAAATATAAAAAAAATGTCATTTAAAATAAGAAAAAACGTTTGTCTTGAATCCTTTCTACCAAAAACTCCTTAAATACATAGTTTTCACATAATCTGATTAAAATTACTGTAAAAGTCTCCTATTAAACACCTTTTGCTATCCAATTGTTAATAATCATCTGACCAGTGCTGTACTGTATTGATGTTAAATCCAGAAGAAAGGAGATGCTCCTTTGCTATAAATCAATTAATTGTCAGAATAATAGACTAATAGACAACTGAGTGTTTTTCCAGTCCTACTCAGGATATTTCAGCACATTTAAAATGCAATAAAGTACTAATAAGATACCCAGTTGGGCAATGATAAAATGTTCACAAATGAATGATATGTTTTTGTGTTTTAGTCAATTTTTTTTTTTTTTTACAAAGGAATTGAATCATTTGTCTTTTGGCACCTTTCAATGTATTTTTAAATGTGCATTAAAAAAATTTAAAAATCTGCAGAATGTGCCAATGTTTGTATCCAATTAATCGATTAATTATTAGAATAATCGATTAATCAGTAACTAAAATGCCAGTTGCAGCCTTAGTGTGGACATGTTGTCACATTTAAAATGTAAAAAATACTAATAAGATACCCAGATGGGCAATGATCAATTGCTCACTAAATGAATGCTATGTTATTGTATTTTAGGCAATAAAATGTTAATTTTTTTAGTTTTAAAAGGAATCATTGAATCATTTTTTGCCGTCTTTAATGTATTTCTAATATTGCATAAAAAAGAAATGAAAAATCTTCAGAATGTGCCAATATTTGTATCCGACTAATCAATTAATTGTCATAATAATCGATTAATCAATAACTAAAATGTTAGTTGCAGCCGTAGTGAGAATATTTAAGAAGCCCAAACATATTAATAAGACACCCAGAGACAAAAGTTGCGGTGCAGAATGATTTTATTAGCAATAAAATGGCTGATTTGGCCGTTTGTTGATGAAGAGGGCGATGTCGAGGGCATATTCAATGAAGCCAATGGATACATTTCTTAATGTATAACTGTGTTGGAGTTGATGCAGGCCTCGGTGCACAGATACCCATCCGTAATCCATATTCAGAGCCGCTTTCTATTGATTGAGTGTGTTCCAGATAAGAGGGGATGCTGAATCGCACAGAGATAATACATTCTATGGATCACAGGAATGCAAATCAAATCAGATACCCGTGCAAATGTGTGCCAAAGTCATCTGAAAGCAGATTTTATTTTATATATTCAGATTCTGAAAATTTTTCAAGTTCGCATTTGTAGCTTTCGTTCTCTCACAGTTTTTTTTCCCCTTCTCCTTCTTGAACTCTCTTGGAAAATAATTAATTAGCTAATGTTTTTCAGAGCCTAATTACCGGCTCGCCTTCTCCTCAACATGCACAATCAGGAGGCGTGACGCATATTCCCAAACCCCTTGATTACCACTGTCCCTAGTTAGCGGCCAACTGCTGAATCACTGGCTGCTTGAGTCTGTTTCTTTCTCCGTCGGCAGTCAGAGTTTGATTCACAGGCATATTTTCTCCAAACAACTCCAGCTGAAATTGTTTCCTGCGGCTCATGCTTTATGTCGTACATTTCCAGTCAGACCTTTACATACACTTGCTGGTCTAAATGTTATACATGGGCTTGTAATTTCTCCCAGTTTAAACTGATTACAATCGTAATAGTTCAGTATTCACAGATTTTCTCCTAATTATTCATGGAAAATTTGTCTAGATAGAGCATATCTAAAATATTTTTTAAAGAGATGCAGTTTGGTAAGCTGAAATAATTTGATGCAATGAGAGTTGACACTGTTGGCTCGCATTTGCAAAGCAACCAATCAAGGGGCACCAGTCATTTTTCTTGTCGCTGATTGGCTCTTCCCCAACAAGATAAGGAGATCACATGACTTTAGCAGCAAAAGTATAAAAAAGCAAATGGAGTCAATAAAATAACTCCATTTCAAAGTATTTTTGAAGCAACAGTAGCATCAATTAAATAAACTAAAAAGTTTGTTTTATTCCTTAAGTGCCTAGTGATGCTAATTGGTGACATACCTAAATTTACACTAGCAGTAAGTGCAATGTTCAAATCACTAGCGTCTAATTCAAATTTCTTGTCATGTGGATCAAAATTGTAAACGCAAAAATAGTTTTGGGTCAAAAAACACCAACCTAAAATCAAGCAAATAAAGTATTTGTTGTAGATTAAAAACTTGAAAGCGATTTTTAGAACTGTGTAAAAAAGAAGGAGTACATTTCCTCCAAACACTCTGAATTTTTGTGATTAATCTCTGAAATTTTCTAGAAAAATTTTTAAAATAAGGTTTTGACATTTGAAATACAGAAGTTTCCAATATTTTTGTTCAAAATTTCTGATAATAATCAAAACATTTGGGGGCAAATTCTGGCAAATTTCTGAGATTACTCACAAAATTTTTATATTTATTTTGTTTTATTGTTTTTGCTGTATTAAAATAAAAGCATCCACTTTTTCTGTTTCTTTTGGACTCGATTGAATGAATTTATTTTCAGTAATAAGAGCAGGATTTGGTTCACTTTCTTTCAAAAAGAATAAAAGCTAATTTGGATGCAGCAAATTTGGCTTTTCAGTAAAAGTCTCTGGATAATTTTAGTTTCACCTTTTGCTAAAACTTAGTGATAAAAAGAAAAATCTCTGTGTTGTATTTTATATTTTCCTGTGTAAGAAAATTATGTTGGTAACAATTTTTACCCTGACTTCAAATTAAAAGTTTCTGTTTAGATCTACGGGTCAAATTTGTATCATTTTTGAATTGCAGTTGGGGGCCACACAAAGTCAGTCCAAGGGCCACAAATTTCTTTTGTACACTCCTGCTCTGGTTGATTTCAAATCTCATTAGAAGCAAAAAGAAAAATCAGCAATAAAAACATTAAAACCATTTTTTTTTTGGTCTGAGGGTGACAATTTGCATTTGTTGATTATGTCATCAATGCTTAAAAATGGACACAACTGGGTTTTTCCACAAGTGCACATACAAAACTGGTTCTGGAATAAATAAAGCGGGATAATTCAAACCTAAAATTTGACCAGAAAAACAGCCAATTTAAATGAACTCTGCCAATTCAACCCATGCTGACTGATTGCAAACCTCTGACCTGAACTGTGTTTACTGACCATGGAGAGCATCAATAATGCATTTGCCAATAAAGTCATGCCCGGTGTCTCTGTGTCATGTTTTTATTGATTTAACAGAGACAGAAAACACACAAATCAAGACAGAAAAAATAGGAGTCATGACTCAAAATTGTTGAACGTAATGTTGGATGGTAAAATCTTTGAAATGAATGCATAAACACACACATCCAACAAATGAGAACTGACCACACTCTGTGATCTTCATGTTTATATTTGTTCAGGGTTTTTTTTTTTGTTTTCTTTCATTTCTTTTACTTTTTAACACAAAGTTACAAAATGCAGTTTCAAGTCTGGGCAGAGTTGCTTTTATGGCAAACATAAGCCAACTAATGTAATTTTAATACAGATTTAACAATTTTAGTCAGTTACATTCTGAAGAAAAATCTGCAAATAGGCAGAATTTTTTTTGCATTTCTTAAAACTACATCATAATTCAACTTTAAGATAATCAAGTTAACATTTGTTCTCTTTTTCAATTCATTGCATTGAAAAATATATTTTATTTCTCTACCTCTATTACGAAACGATTAATCAAATTAATCCAGATTAATCGGTTATTGAAATAATTGTCAACTAATTTAGTAATCACTTAATCGGTAGCTGGACCATACTGATGCAAAAAAAGGCCATTTGTTGAAAGAACAACATATAAAGAGCAGATACTAAATCAAAACTGTATAAAAATATAAACATTTTGCATTTAAAATAAAATAAATTTGTTTGTAAATATGTTCTGCCTAGAACTCCATTATGTTGGTTATGTTGGTTTTGCAGCTTTACATGGATTTGTTTCTGTATTAACTATTAAAAATCTGCTTTTATTATTGATTCTTATGTTATATTCTGATGTTTTAAGTTAAATTAGTGAAAGAAATGAATATTTGATGACATTCTATTTCACTGTTTGGTTCTGTTGTGATCTAATGATCCCTGCGAAGGCTGTAATAAATAAAGATCCCACTCCCTGTGCATCAGTGCGGATTTTTTTATTCACTCGCCTCCTTCTCTAAAATGCAGTTAGGTATGTTAAATAAAATCAGACGACCAATAAGCAAAGCCACTAAAGCGACACACTCATCACTCAGATCACCCGGCGGACCTCTGAGCTGTCAATTACTTCACTCCTGCAAGCGCGCCTCGCATACCGACGCCGGCGGAGGACCAGACCAGTTCATTAATTGATCTTTGGTATTCCCCAACGAGGACGGAGGCTCAGCAGAGCATCTTTTGCTGATTTTGTCGGTAAAATCCAGCACTTGTTCGTCTCTCTAAGCGGTTACGGACTCGGCGGACGGTTTTAATGAGAAGGAAAACTGGTGTGTGAATGTGAAAACAAATTGTCAGCACCGGCGAACTTGATGTACCTCAGGCTGAATATAGCCAGGGTTGCCAGGTTGGGCGGGTTTTGGACTCGGTTTGGGCGTGTTGTTGGAATTTGGGATGATTTTTACAACTTGTGGCCGGTTTTTAGACAGTATTCAGAAGAAAATTATTTCTAAAAGAACAAAACGTTTAATAAAGGGCTGTCATTGCTTTAATTTGAAATGTCAAAAATCTGTCAAACATGGCATCGTCAATGACTAGTAGTGATTGATTAATCAAGCGTTATATACATGGGTATATAACTCTTGTATTTGTATATATTTCTATATATTACAACTTTATTCTCGCAATATTGTCTTCATTGTCCTAATATTATGACTTTATGTTCATATTATTGTGACTTTATTCTCGTAATATTTCAACTTTATTTTTTGTACTATTACTTTATTGACGTATTATTTGGACTTTATTCTGTTTACTTTTTTTGTATTATTATGACGTTATTCCCAAACAAGTTTTTTCTCATAAAGCTGTAAGTTTATTTTTGTAATTTTGCGACTTTATTTTCGTATTACAACTTTATTCCCGAACAAGTTTATTCTCATAGTATGACTTTTATTTTTAACGTTCTTGTTTTTTCTTAGTATTGCTCTGATATTCTGGGTTTTATTTCACGCACAGATGTGTGAAATAAAGCCCAGAAACTACTGAAGATTGAAATTTGCACTTGTTTTGTTTAGAGTTGGTTGCATTTTACGTTTCATTTGGCTGGAAATCATCAGATCTGGCAACCCTGAGTCCAACTTTCCATCACCCCAGTTTATGTCAGTGCAGCAGCATCATCTTAGATGCGACGGCTGCGTTGTTTTATTCCACTGTTTTCTGTGAGTTGCGATGCAGCAGCCTCCTCCTGGACTCCTTCAGACTTGCTGATGCATTCTGTTAGTCTGCGATCCGCTCTGCCTTGTTCCGCTCCACACAAGCGCGCATGAAACTTGCAAACCTGCAGGTCTTGAAGTCAACACGGCGCCTGTCTAAATTGTTCTCTTCTATGCGCTGAGAACAAGCTCGACGTAATTATTCTGCCCCTCAGATGTGGAGCGCTGGCTAAAATAAAGGAGATGTGTCTTTGCTGAGCACAGTCCAGCGAGCTGATAGACCCGAGCCGTCCCCGGAGCAACGGCGAGCGGCGCGGATGTCAAATACGCCGATGAGCAGATATTAGAATCCGTCCGCATTATGAACTAAAACAGATGGGATTCAACACTGCTGGATGCCATTTTACTTATAATCACGTTTTAAACTGACAGCTCTCATTTTGGTGCAAAGCAGCGCGAGGAAAACATGAATAGCAGCATTTGACATTTTCCCCCAGAGACTTTTAGTGTTTGGGGTGGACAGCAGGTTGCAAAAATTTGAAACCTTTTCACATTATAAACACAAAGAAACATTTTTTACCTGTGGATTGGGTCTAAAATGATACGGTTTGTTTACAAATACAATTTTGAAAAGCACAAAATCTTACCAAGTATTTTTAGTCTAGCTTCTAGTGCAAATACCTTATCATACTTGATATAAGAGAAAACTAGCTTAACTTACACCTTTTCAACATGATATAAGCTACTTGTAGGGTGAGAAGCTGTTCGCTAACGATGACTAGCATTGGTTTTAGCTGTCAAGTTGTCAACATAACGCGCTAAATCCTAAATGATATATAAAAGAAATTGTGATGCAGTGCTTTGCTACTAATTGCCAACACTACAACAACTAGAATACAAGGTCAGGAAAAAGTTTTAATTAAGAAAAAAATAGCGACAGAGAGGGAAGCAGTTCAGTTACGCTAGCTTGACTATGACAACCGTAACATGTAGATGTGCTGTGGAATTTTGGTTTTGGTTGAGTTAAAAAAAGTTTTTAAAAAGGCAACCCACAAACCTACTCTGACAAATAATCAGCAGAGCAGGAGTTTAATTTAGCTAATCAACCACCACTGTGTTAGCCTAGGTATTAGCAGCGGTAGCTAATCTACCACAGTGAAAACATAAAACTGTAACGTACTGAATGTTTTGTTGTTTGTGTGGAAAATGTTTGAGTATTTTTTATTTGGGTCTTGAATCTTGATACATTAGTGGAGCTGTTGTCGGTCAGTTGCTATGGCAATGGGTCTGTATGTAGCATAGCCAATACAGAGAGTGAGAAAAAAGAATATGAGCGGTTTTTAGTTATTATTCAATGTTTTTTCTGCATTATTTTTCTCTTCTGTGGCTCACTGCACTAAACTAGTAATACATACATCTCCATGTTTTATTTTCTTAACAGAACTGTTAAAAATTAAATTAGAAGTAACTTTTCAGCAGGATATAGGAAATTATTTTAAGTAAATAATTCCTAAATATTGATAAAGACCTACTAATTCCATTGCCAGATTATTTCATTTATTACAACACATTTTCCCATGTTATAAGTTGAACTGGTACTTTATTATGTCAGTTCTTGCTGAAAAGTTATTTGTAAGTTAGTTTTGTCTTTTTTCAAGATATTTGCAGTAACATCTAGATAAATACTTGGTAAGATTTTGTGTTTTTACAGTGAATGAATGAAGTAGAAATAGATTTTAACAGAGCTGAAATGTGAAAACATTAAAAAGTTCTTTTTACACAAAAACAGATTGTTTGGGAAAAGTGAGACTGTTGTTCTTTTTCTCTTATTCAGTGTTCTGCTTTTATTAAAGCATCTTAAAGCAAGAACTTTATCTCAACTGTTTTGAGGTAAAATAATTACCTGGCATGAATCCTCCTTACAGCTACGATCACAACAAGAACAAAAGCGAACTGGCGGATCAGAGGGAACTAGTTACAAATAAAAATCCAGTTCAGAACTGGGGTGAGGCGACCGTGGAGCAAAAACAAATCAATAGACAGAGCGGATGAGTCCAATCCCTGCTCATCAGGAGAATCCCTGGGGATTGGAGAAAGCTCCCCAACACTGCCCACCCATTACCTTCCAATCCTGTCCAAATCCCAACACAAAGCAAGCAGCTTCCTTTGCACCACAAATGAAAAACGGCATATTGAAACTATCCTCTAATATCTTGTTTTGATGTGAGAGCTTAGTTTTATGATGATGATGAAAGGGGAACGCTGCATCGCTAACTTTGAAGCACTTTATTAGTGCTATTAGTGTGTGTCCTTCAGCTTGCTGCATCCAGTAAGGAGGGAATAATTATTGTAATAAAGTCTGTGAGTCACAATAAACAGCAGCGGGAGGAGCGGGTCACCTAAACTCATTAGAGGTGCAACGTGGGAGAAAGAGCTGCTGCTTTCATCCATCTGCAAACCAAATTCAAACTTCATTCAGTGTGGATTTTTAAAATCCACTGCAAAAACACAAAATCTAACTAAGTATTTTTGGTACAGTTACTAATATAAATTTGTTAGCACACTAGAAATAAGACAAAACTAACTTAAAACTAACTTTTCAACAATCTATAGGAGCTTATTTTGTCAATAATTCCCTAATATCGATTAAAAATGGCAGATTATTTTACTTATTACAACACATTTTTCCCAAATTTACTAAGATATTTGCACTAGAAACTAGGCCAAAATTACTGGGTGAGATTTTGTGTTTTTGCAGTGTAGGGGTGTCACAAGGTTTTGCACTGCAAAAATAAGATCTTATCAAGTATTTTTGATCGTGTTTCTTGGTACACTTGAAAGAAGACAAAACTAACTTACAAGTAACTTATAGTAGCTAGTTTTACGTCAATAATTCCTTAATATTGATGAAAAAGTTGCTGATTATTTCACTTATAGCAAAACATTTTAACCTTGTTAAAAGTAAATTAATCTGCCAATGAAACCAGTAGTTTTTCAGTTCAGTTAAATTCTTACATACTTTATTAAATTAAATGTTGTGGGTCATATTATTTAAGGTTCTTCAAAGAGTGTTTGTGAAAGGAAAGCCCCTCCGTTAGCAGTCAGTATTACAGTGACTCTGAAGAAACCTCTGACTGAAGACACTTTTTTATCACCAGAATTGTTTTGGATTTTTTTTACATTTTTTTATTTTTTTAGTTTCTAAAATCTAAAAAATGAACATAAACTGCAAAAATAAATTGTTGGTTAAGTTTCTATCCTAGTTCACTTGAAATAAGACAAAACTAACTCACAAGCTAGCAAGAAAAGCGAGCTTCTTTTAAGTCAATAATTCCTCAGTTTTGATTAGAAAATGTCTTGAATTCTGCATCTAAAAAACTAGTACTGTAGCTAATAAAAAGTAAACTATATTTAACACAAAACCAACTCTAAATAAAAACTAACTGAATTACACAAACCAAAAGTCACAACAAAATAAAATGACACTACAATAAAAAGATAAACGATTATTAGACCTTTCTAAATGTTTGCTGTGAGATTACGTTGCTGCAATAAAAGATGAATTAATTTCAGAGTTTCTGCCGATAACTGTGGTCAGAATTAGTTTATCAATGAAGGGAAAGGTTTGCGGGTGGGTGAAGGGTTTGGCCTTTGATTGAGTTGAGCAGCATCCACTCTATTGGCCTGTCCATCTCTTTAATTCCACTGTCAATGAGAACAACTTTCATTCTTCATTACAGCGCACGGCAGCCCATTTATCAGCTCTGAGAACCTCTGACTCCACCAGCAGGTCGGTTTTCAGTGGCTGTTTTTACGGTTTTTCTTACTGCGTTCTAGCTACAGTTTAAATTAACAGCAGATGCTATGTCTGTCTTTTTTCTTTCTTTCTTTGTTTTTCATTTCTCTGACATAATAATTAAAGATATTAAGCAACTGAATAGTCAGAATTTGTGAAAAAGGCTTAAAGTACATTTTAAAAATTATTTGTTGTCATTAATGGCACTTTGTTTTCCAAAAAGCTACAGAAAAAAATGGAACAACCCATAAAATAACATTTTTATTAAAAAAACAAAAACAAAAACAATAAATTTATGTTATACATAAAGTTGGAAAAGCTGCTAACTGTTCCAAAATTTCCTTTCCCCTCATTAATACCCCCAGCTGTCAGCAACATACTAGAAAGTCCTTTAAAAGTCTGGTTGATGCATCTGTTCGGTTGACCTTTAACTGGGCCAACCAGCAGATATCGATACACAGAGTGAAGTATTGACCAGAATGAATACAGCTGGGACTAAAAGAGCTCAAGGACCAGAAAACAAGACCAACAGAGAAATACCACAGGCCAAAATAAGGTAACAAACATCACATGAAAGGCTAATAAAGCTACAGAAAAATCCAGTGGGAACTCTATCGTGTAGCATAATAATCCCATTGATGACCAAACTGTTCATTTTTGGGTCTAAGTTGATAGGAATGGAGGAACTAAGTAATGAAAAAATGAAATGATGACCCATGATTGAGGAAAATCGGAATAACATTCACAGTTTGTAAATGTAAATCAGACCATGACCTTACAAACGTTGATGCCCTCATTATGAATACATTAATATGGAACAGATCTGGTGAAGAGGCTCCAGTTTTACCATAACAGTGGAAAGAAAAGATGAGTTACACTAATTAACTACGTATTATTAAAGCTGTTTGTACTCCACTTTAGCTGAATAAAACTATATATATTCTATTTTCTGTGTATTTCATATACCAAGGATATACCAAGGTCTGTTTACCTGTACAACTCGGGTCAAATGTTTTGTGTTTCCTGCCACAAGCTTTTCACTTTGTTGGAACCCAAACAGAGAAAAACTGAAAGCTTGTTACAAAAATGTTGCTGAAATACTTTAGAACAAAGATAGATCCAGTACAAATGAAAGACAGACTCTGGGCAAAAGTCGCAAAAGGTGCAGTTACATTAATGCTAAAGTTTAATTTCTGCAGGTAGTTTTATCTGGATAGATCCTGTGTATGAGGAAAAAGCTAATTACCGTTAGTGTGACTATTACTTGACACTAGCTTAAATGCTAAATAACGTTAGTCGGAGTAGCCTAAATGCTAACTGTGTGACCGTTATTTACCATTAGCCTAAACATTATCAACTGTTAGCATCTTTGTAGAAGAAGCTAAGCTGTAGCCGTTAAGTGCTGTTAGCCTATATGCGAATTACCATTAGTTGGGCCGTTAACTGATGCTAGTAAACTGTTAGCACCTTTTTCGAAGAAATTAGGCTTTAACTTTTGACTGAAGTTAGTCTAAATGCTGACTGCTGTTAGTGTGACCATTAGCTGCCTTTAGTTTAAACGTTAACAGTTAGCATCTTTGTAAAAGAAGTTAGGCTGTAACAGCTACTGTAACTGCCTAAATGCTAATTACCGTCACTGTTACTTTTTATTGCCATAAGTCTAAATGTTATCATCCGTTAGCATCTTAGTAGAAGACATTATACCGTAAGATTTAACTGGCATTAGTAAAGGCTAACAGCCGTTAGAAGAAGTTTTATGATTATTTGCCTTTTGATTTTAAGTTATTTATTCATGTACTGGTATATTACAAGTATAAAATTGGAGATTTATTTGTTTTAGGACTGTAATATATGCTAATCTCATCATTGTTTATCCATACTATTTGATTTTGTACATAATATGTAACTTCCAGAATAGAGTCTGGTTTGTTGAGCAGTACCTGTACATGCATGCAACATCTACCCAGGTGAAGCCGCCCAGCAGTGCAGGCAGGGGTCGGCTACTTCCTGAAGGACATCATGACTTTGCAGGCTCGTATTTTTTAGATATTTTTTTTTAAAAGAGAAAACTCGTGACCATCTGGTTGCAGGACAATCTCAGGACAGCAAACACTAACACACCTGCTGTTAGGTAATGAGTCTGTCCACAAGGATTACACAAATACATCCAAATCTTTACGCCAATTAGAGGTGAGAACTGGAAGTTTGTGCTGCAGTCAGTTTAGCTGATAAACTGCTTCTATATATACTTTATATATATATTTATATGTGTGTGTGAGGGGTGTACTTTTTTGTTTTTTTGTAGCGTTTTTGAGCAATCATCAACTTTTTTGTAGTTAACAGAGGTCCAAACTGCAATCTGGCTTTTGGGAGAGGAGTTTGCAGATGACAACAATAACAAATGCATTGACTAAGCAGGAAAAATCCACACACCATGACTTAATGTATGGCTTCCTCGCGAGGCTTTGCTTACCTGCACACATTTTTGAATACGATCAGCACTCCTTCTCTGCACAAATCCCAGGACTCAAGGTGTAGGTGGAGGTTTGAGAGCAAGCCCTCTTCCCGCCTTTGGTTTCATTGAGGAAGAGCAAAAAAAAAGAGATTATTTTTCTGTAGAGTTTCAATTTATAATCCCTGGTCATTGCAATCATGGGCCGTGAATTTGTTTTTGTGATACTGACTGGGTGTACTCCGCCAGCGGTATTGATTTCTTTCTTTTTGTTTAAGATTCAATGCGTGGGCGGCAGGATGATCATTTTGATTAGGCTGGAAGGGAGGCTGATTTTCACCCTCTATGTGTTTGCAATGTTGATAAGACTGTGACAAGTATAGGAAGCATGAATAATCCATGAAGTAAAGATGTATACTGTGCCGCTTTAACTTGAAAAGCCATTTTTCAGTTTCAGGATTTTTGTCACAAATCTGATACTTTTTTTTTTCCTTTTTAGGAATACTTTATCTGCACCTAGCCAAGACATTTAGCAGTTTCAAACATAGTGCTACACCCTTTTTTAGCTTTATTTAAATGGGAGGTTATCATTGCATGTCACTGCATCACTTTTATTCTGAGCTGGACTTTGACTACGCCACTACAAAACTTTAATTTTCTTCTGTTCTGTTGTATAATTCAACTCCACTTTTTAGTTCAGGCTCTAAAATTAAAGTTTTTTCCTCAAGATATTTAGTTGAAAAGCATCAGATACAGCACTGTTTTTCAATGTGGGGGCCACTAGGTGGCGCTCAGAAAGATAGAAGGGATATGAGAAAACAAAAATACAAAAAAGTATTTTATTATATGTAATCAGTTGTTTTATGATGGCGTATTAGGGTCGTTGTAAATAGAAGAAAAATTAATATACATCTGGCAAAGTGGAAATGTGAAATTTTTAGATTAGTCTCAGACATTTTCTAGAAAAGACAAGGAAATTTTCTGTTTTAAAAGTTGAAAATTTGTGACAAAAAATCAGAATTTTTGAGATTAAACTCTATGATTTTCAATAATAAAATGTGTTTTTCAAAAACATGCAAATTTCTGAGTTTGAAAAGTTGAATATTTGCAAGAAAAAAGTTGGACATTTGCTAGAAAACAATCAGAAATTTTCTTTAAAAAAACAAAGAAACTTCTGAGTTTGTAATGTCAAAAATTTGAGACTAATCTCAGAAATATTCTAGAAATACTTGGAAATTTCTGAGTTTCAAAAGTCGAACATCTTCAAGTTTTTTGGCAGACATTTACTCTTAATTTTTTTCTCTCTACAATGGCCTGAATAGACCATCATAGTTTTTTATTCATTCTTATAAAACATAAGTGAAATTTATTAAAATGTAATTTTTTATGCTCATCTTTCTGTCAAATTAATCAACCTGCTTTGCTTCTCAAGCTAGCATAGCAAAAAATGCTAAGAACTCAACTAAAGCCAGAAGGTTTGAGGCAGCATTTATGCTAAACAAATGCAATAATTATTAAAAATTAAATGTTTCTTTACATATTTTATAACGTTGTCTATGAAGCTGCAACTCCTTCCAGACACACAGACGTAAGTTACTTCTGCTCTCATTTCTCTTCAACTTCTTAAAATTATTACAGGCTGTTTCGCTTTGTGAGGTTTTCCTTGTTGTCGTTTTAAAATGCTTAAACTTATTTTTCAGCAATGATGTTGCCATGCAGTTTTATCAGTAGTTAAACATCTTTTTGGTTGTCTTTTTTTCTACCTGATTTAATTGACGATGAACAAATTCACAGGCGCCTAGAAATGTGCTTTTATTTTTCTGACAAAGCTTTATGCACACATGATAACTGGTTTTTGTTCCTGCTCCATAGCTGTGGTTAATATTGATGTGTGTCATCTAATATAGCAGTAAAACGGCAGCTAGATGTTGTTTTTTAGGATTGGGAGCCTCCAAATTGCTGTTTTTGATGTGTTGATAACAAATAACAAGTTGACGGTAGAAAACAATCACTACTGATTCTGAGGTCGTTCCACCAGCTGGATTGCATGTTGGGGTGAACCGGGTGGACCAGAGCAATCAGTTGGAAGTTGTCTTTCATTTTTAGAGCACAAATTGTTTTTACACACCAGCTTCTCAAGGTTTTAATTTAGGCAAACACACCAGGCTGTCAGTTTAAAAGAAACGGACCGACTTCTGTTTCCCAGTAACTGAAAAACAGGAACTGTAATCCGGCAAAGAGCTGCTGGAAATCCAGAGTATCACCAAGTTCTTAGGCAGAAACTACATATTAATAATTTCTGTTGGCCTCATACTACTATCCCTGTTGATGCTCATTATTACATAATATTACCCAGAATGCTCGGCTCCATAAAGATAGTCCCTGAACTTACAGCTTAAGTGGTTGTGTTGGTTTGGGGCAAAACTGAATAAAGGTAGTTTATTCATTATGTTTAATTCAATTCAGCACTGCTAATCCAGCTCATTTGCTTTTGCTTCTTCTCTTTAAATATCTAGCTATATGGTTAAAAAGCTGGGCACAGAGATGTTGGAGTAGGGGATTTAAACTTTGCTTGTTACGTTAGATAGAAAAGATGGTTTGAACTGCTTTTTGGTTCTACTCTGCATCAATGAATTATCAACTCCTCTGGTAATTGGGGTCAAAGTTCAGGTATTATTTGAGCTTTTAAGGGTGCATTTCCTCCAGTCCTGTTTAATCACATTTAACCCAATTGTAGTTTGTTTGTCTAGAGTTTGGTTTCTTTGGGGAGGTGAGAATCAAACCAAGAACGTGAACCCCTGTAAACTTACAAACCTCGGTTTAGTTTGGTTGAAGAGAACTCTGGTCCGGTTCAAATGCATATGTGGACGCCAAGCGGACTAGAGATCGCTCCAAAAGTAGAAGGTGGACTACAGAGCAGGGCATTCTGGGTAAACACAACTAAAAATAAATGCGAGAGTCTAGCACTAGCTAAAAAAATGATTGGTAATTGAAAGAGAAAACAACCGCTAAAGTCTGATGCTACTCCATTTTTGTTTACATTTTGTGAAAAAGGAAGTTGTGCTCAATGCCTTCTTCAGAGGTTTTTGTGTCATTTCCTTTTATAGTTTTCAGTGCAGTGCCCCCACAGGCAAGGAGGGGAACAGGTTTTAATTTTTTTTTTTTTTTTTTGACATAGTGCAATGTGAAGAAGAACCACAGCAGCTGAAAATGTAACAAATGTTGCAATTGAGGGTGTTAACTGCCGGTTGACTCTGGATCTGAGCTTTAAAGTTGAACAGGTAAGGTCTTTACAAAACATGTTCATTATATTTTTGCTCAAAATCATTATTAGATAATGACATTTGTTTCAGAATGAGCTGTTTTATTGCGTTCTGTCACTTTAAATCCAGATAAGGTGCTGCTAAGGAGGTGGAGCTCAGTTTGGGTTGCTAGGTAACGGGCCGGGGTTGCTAGGTAACGGTGTAGAGCCCTTCTAACGTGACTCAGGAAGATTTTTGAAACGGCTCGTTTTCCAGAAACCTGTTTTCAGAATCAGTAGAAACGCAAATGGATGTACGAAAATGTAAAAAGTGTGAATTTTGCATAGTAAAAATAAAACAAACAAAAAGCTCTACAAATTAATTAATGTTGAACTTTCAGTTCAACACAATTAATCGCATATAAAATAAGATGTAAACCATTAAAATGAGAATCTTTAAAGCCTGATGAAGGACAGCGGAGTTTAACAATCATAAAAAGAATCCTAATTTTCTTCCAATCTCCTTCTGACGGTTTTCTTTACCACCTTTAAAACTCCCTCCTTACTGCCAACATGAGCAAAACGATGAAAGTTAAAATATTCCCTAACGTGTCCTCGAGTAATTTAACATGTTTTGTTTACAAAACACTCCTGCAAGTCTTGTTTCTTTTCTCTTTTTTTTTGGTTTCCTGTTGAGACTTTTCCACCTCCATCGTGTTTATCCCCTTGGGTTCAGTATGTTTTTATATATATATATACTGCATATATATAGTTTTTTTTTTTCTTTTACTCTTGTCTGTCTGCCACCAAAATCATGTATGGCATCTCTGGGATGAAGAGGGGAGGAAAAAAACAAATTTAAGTCTAATTTCCATACAGCATGTATGCTGAAGGAGTGATCTAGTATTCATTGTACCATATTTGTCAGAAATATTTGTCAATGGCAAAACTATTTCTTGAAGAACATTTGTCAAACATCCTGGAAGAAGTGAGGCTGAGAATATTACTAAGACGAGTTCAACTTTTTTTCCCAAAGCTTTAGTAATTTTTCTGCTCTTATTTTAGTTTGATTCTAATTGAGTTAAAATGTTTTTTAAATGGTTGAAGCGTCTCTTTTTCTCCATAAAAATCCTACTTTCCAACACAAATTAGGGAATCAAACGTGGTTCTGTGTTGATGATTCAGATTAAAAACTTAAACTTGTTGTTTTCACACTTAATTGTAGCTTTATTTTTTCTTTTTGTCTCTAATCTTATACCAAATGTAGCTTTGGCTCATACAAGAATGAGTTGGGGAGTGTTTTTGGTGCTTGGATTTCACATTTTCAGTCCTTTCATGGTTTTGAAACACGCTGATTATTCGAAGAGGCTAATCTGATGCATCAGACGTTGCAGAAAATACTCTTGCGAACTCTTGTAGGAAAAATTAAAATGAAACTATAATCTGTGATGCCTCGCTTCAGCAGAAGTACCAGTTTAGCTAAAGTAAGTGTTTTCAGCAGGAAGAAAGAAATGCTCAAAAATAAAACAGTAAAAGTACGGCAGGATAAGGAGTCTTTTTGCATAATTTAGAGGAAATCACTACTGAAAACTAAACAGGGTCTAAACCTTGAAATAATTTTAAAAAATAATCTATTTATCTCAAGATAAAACTAGTTCATGTAGTAATTTTTAAAGATTTTACTTTCAAAATGGACAGTCTAACAAGCTAATGTTACCTAAAGCTAGCTTGGTAGCTTCTAGCTCTCTGAGATTTTTCCCCTCACAAATCTCTTCATGATATGATACATTTCTAATACAAATATATGAACTACTATAATTTTTTTTTTACAGAAAATTACTTTAAAAAGTATTAACCAAACATTTGATTACTATAAAAAGGCCACAGCTAGCTAACACAGCAAATCTGTTAGCTGCTAACAGTGCTAAAGTCAGCATCCGCTTAGAAATGTATTATGAATGCTAAATAGAAAGTGTATTTCACAGAATTTTAAATGTTTAATATATATAGTGGTAATAATAATAATAATTAATAGTAATATGTCAATCAAATATGGATCATTTTACATTGAATAGGTTTTTTGAAACCATTTTTCCTACTTATTACGACAATAAATTGCTTTTTTCTTCAGTAGGACCTCCTTACAATGGCGCAAGCAAAAAAAACACAATATATTGACTGGTGGACATTGTGAACATAATGTTCTGTGTGTCACTTGGATGTAAGAAGAAGTTATAAAAAAATAATTCTGTAAAAATGTGTTTTTGATGGTTAACTTTGTCCTTAATGCTGAAAATTTGGAAATATCAGTTCAATTTGAGCTCTTCTCATGGAATGACTCTACAGTAATTCTAAGTGTTTTCCCGCTACCTGAGTGAAGTTGGCCCCCCCACCTTCTTCAAATCAGACGAAATTGGTGTCAAACGTTTGTGCTACATTTGTGCTGGTTTGTGCAGCAAAAATTTTCGTTTGTGCTGCTATCATTTTAAAGATATAAAGAAATGTTTTTAGAGGTCATCAAAGGTCAATCAGCCCCCCCACCTTCTTCAAATCAGACGAAATGGGTGTCAATCAACTCGGCTACGTTTGTGCTGGTTTGTGCAGCAAAGATTTTCATTTGTGCAGCTATCATTTTAAAAATATTAAGAAAAAAGTTCTAGGGGTCATCAGAGGTCAACCAGCTCCCCGACCTTCTTCAAATGAGACAAAATGGAGTCCACTTCCTGCTTTTGGACCAATCTCCAAATCGCTTTTTTTTTTTTTTACCCCTCCAGGGGGTCTTTTGTGGGCTCTAGTGTCCCTTTTACGAAAGTAGGCTGGCAGGAATAGGGAAGGAGAGGGGGGAAGACATGCGGCAAATGTCGCTGGGTCCGGGAGTCGAACCCGCGACGGCCGCGTCGAGGACTCAAGGCCTCCAAATACGGGTCGCGCTAACCCCTACGCCACCACGGCACGCCCCCAAACCGCTTTTTGTTCACATATTCATCTGAATTGTCTCGGTCTCAGTTCACTTCAGCTGAACCGAGACCAAGACTTTGGGCGGACCAGAGTTCACTTTTTTGCTTTGGATGCACGTTCACACCTCCTGAAACAAACCTGATCATCTTAACTGATGTGAATGCACCCTTTTTGTCTGTGTGTCGATGTCATGCTTAAGTAGAAGGAAACAAATTTCTACAGTACAATACTTGGCCACTATTCATCTCCGATCATCCAACAAGCTACATTTAAAAAAAATTAAAGGTATTATTACCAGGATGAGGTTTAATAAAAAAGAATATCTGTACTTCTATACAAATCACAAGGAGGTTATGTTTTTCATTTCATTTTGAATAAGATCCTTCTCCTGGTACACTGAGTCCATGTATAAAGTTATTGCTTCAGGCAGGAATGACCTGAAGTCGACCTCACTGCAGCAAGTCTCTCAACCAAAGGAACCTGGTGCTTTGGTTTGTGCTCAGGTTATGCTGTGTTGCCCCTAATGTTGAACATCTTTTGTGTTGATGACAGTCACCATCAGTGCTATTTTAGTCTCATCCACAACCAGTTTGATGACCTGCTAACCCCAACTATCCACCACTACGTCAAATAACGGAGTCTCTCTGATTGGTACAACTGCAAAAGTTTAGATTTTTCAACTCCAGCATCGGCCACGTCGAACGACCGAAACACTTCAAATGTGCAGCGCGAGAGTAGACCGAGTCAGTCTGTAAGAAACTCCACGTAAACAACTGACACTCAAATCATGTTCGGTCTGAATACAGCATTAGTGATGTGACACCTTTCTACTACAGATATGTGACGTATTACAACTACTTATTTTACAGAAACTCACTTCAAAAACTGTTAATTAATTACTGTAAGAATGCCACAACTAGCTAACTGTTAGCTGCTAACAATGCTAAAGTCCTCGTTTGAAACTGTATTTATTTATTCCGGTTATTGTTGATTGATTTTCGGGGCAGATATTTTTCCCCAGACTCTATAAACTCTTCAGATTGTGTTCAGTGGATCTTCTTTGCCGTTGTGCCGCTCCTCACTATTCAAGCTACACAGTTAAATGCTGTTATTTTGTGTCCATTAGCCTCTAAAAACCTCCCATCTGAAGGTGTTTTTCTTTCGGTTTTACAGCAGGGACTACGTCAGGAGTCCGTTTTGCCCTTTTCCCACTTCTCCCTAGTCTCCATTATCCGCCGATGTACAGCCCAGCTTTACAACCGGCTGTTTCCCCGGTGACCTCCCGCTTCGGCGTCCACCGCCTCTCATTGCCTTTGACCCTGTTTGCCATGCAGGCTGTAATTGTCACTCGCTCAAGGCTTTTAAAACCATCAAAAGCTCCTCAGTGCTGGGCGTGTGGCAATATATCTCGGCTCTCATCAGAACGCTGTCCTCCAAGAGCTAATCCAGCAACCCCCGAGGTGGCTGATCCAAACCAAACTAATTATTTTGTTTAACCGCGGCGGCTGGAAAACAGCCACTGCAGTTTCAAAATGGAGGTCCAGAGCGAGGCGTCTCACGATGCTATCTCTTACATTTTCTCTCCTTTTCCAGCAGATAGAAATGTCTCTTTTTCTGTTTTTGTCACAATAATCTGTTTCTTGAAACAGCAGCCACCGTTTTAAAAGTTTTTTCTTTCTCTTTGTGTGTGAAGTCGGATGTGTTATATCCGTAATGGAGACCTACCAGCAGCGTGTTGAGGAGAATCTTTTTCTCTGCCCCTGAAGTCTGGACCTTCCCCGGGCCAGCAAATATATCAAGCAGCTTTCCAGTTTGTGTTCTGCTCTCAGAGGAAATAGGCTCCCTGAGGCTTTGAGGCCTTCTCTTGATCCCTTGGTGATACTGAGGATTTACAGGGACTCTAGTGATTAGCCAGAGGGGAAATGGGAAAACAGGGGCAATCGCTGCCAGCAGTCCCACATCCAGCAAATACAGACAAACACACACACACACACACACACACACACACACCCCAATGCTACCATAGCAGGAAAACATCAGAACATTCACACACCTTATAAACGCATTATCACACACCGCTTTAAGATGTTAATGTCTCTTATTAGGAGTTTGTTTAAAAGGTCAAATCAAAGCAGTTCAAAATTTGGAGTGGAAGGAATATTTATTTAATAGTTGAATTTAAACTCAAATTTATTTAACATATTTAAAAGATTAATGGTTTTCTAAAAATTGAGGCATATATTTCAGGGGATGACGGGAGTATTAGGGTCATGCTAAGAAATAAAAATAATAAAATTATGAGAATAAATTTAGAATATTACAAGAATAAACTTGTATGAGAAAAAAGTCAAAATGTTACGACTTTATTCTGGTAATATTATGGCTTTATTCTCGTAGTATTGCAACGTTAATCTCGAAATATTTTGACTTTATTCTCTTAATTTACTCTGCCGTATCAAGGTATCCGCACATCCTAAAAAATATTTAAAAGCCTTAAATTCATGCATCTAAAATTAAGACCTTAAAATATATTAAATTAATTTTTAAGCAAAATTAAGTTGGCCTGAATTGTTTTGTGGCAGGACTATTTAATCTAATTTATTCCATGTAGTTTACTCCTCCTGGAGACTTTTGTGTCAGGTAACAGTTTGACATCTTTATTGCGTTTTGTGACTCAAGGCGGTTGCAGCTACCGCTAGCTAGCTGCTAACATACCCTTGCTAGCTAGCTAGCTGGCTTTTTTGTGTCACTCATGGGCAAATTAAGCAAGTCATGTTACATTTCATTCAGTCTAGGAATAAAGAAGTGGCAGATTATCTCACTTATAACAAGACATTTTTCTCATGTCAAATAAAATAAAATAATCTGCTACTTGATCTAGTACTTAAATCAATATTAAAGAATTATTTACTTAAAACACACTCCTTTATCTTTCTGAAGTTACTTACGAGTTAGTTTTGTCTTATTTCAAGTGAACTAAGATATTTGCATTAGAAACTAGACCAAAATACTTGTAAGATTTTATGTTTTTGCAGTGTTTTATTGCATTTGTTACTTTGTAAATCAGTTTGTAGACATTGAAAGGTGCTACATAAATATATTTTGATTAGATTTTTTATTTAGATGTATAAAAGGCTATGAAAACCATGCCCCTTTTTCCTTCAGTTGTACAATTAAGAATAAAGTGTAAAAACATTTATGAACATTGAACGTTACGCTAAAAACAAGCTAATAAATTTTGAAATATGACTATTCTGCCATAAAGTTTGTGATATAATTTTCTGTTTTTCCTTGTTTTTCTGAACTCGGTGTATGAATATGCATCCTCTTTTTTCCCCAACCTTGGAAATCAGCATATCCAAACAAATCAGAGCTCCTTGTTATTGAAAATGGTTGTAGCAGTCCCGTATGTCCCATCTGGCCTTGAAGATAAAACACTGAAGAGACATGGTTTGAAAGTACAAGCTCTTCTGCTGCAGTGTAAGTGTATTATTCGTATTTAGGGCTTGTAGTCGTGTAGCACGCTGGCATTTGGTTGATCTTATCCTCTTTCTGTAAGAGATAAGCAAAGGCCAGGATCAAACTGGCTTTATTTGGCTTCATGCTGCAGAGGAACGTCCAGCTGTTAGCTGGAGCTAAAGCAGAAAGAGTTGGACCTGAAGAGTGATGAGAGCGTTGCATCATTTATTTGACGGCGCCTTAAAAACCGTAAAGGTTAGCAGTACGGCTTATGGTGTGAAAAGAGGATCAAAGAGATTTTAAGGAAATAAAAGTAACTCAGTTACTGCACTGCAGGCTCTAGGATGAACGGATGAATGGGTGGATGGATGGCTTAAAAGAAAACTTTATATTCAGAGAAATCTGTGGAAGAATCTACGGACGGACGGACAGATGGATGGATGTTCAGATGGATGGATGGATGGATGGATGTTCAGATGGATGGATGAATGGTTGGATGTTCAGAAGGATGAATGGTTGGATGTTCAGATGGATGGATGAATGGTTGGATGTTCAGATGGATGAGTGAACGGTAGGATGTTCAGATGGATGGATGAACGGTTGGATGTTCAGATGGATGAATGTAGGATGTTCAGATGGATGGATGTTCAGATGGATGAGTGAACGGTAGGATGTTCAGATGGATGGATGAACGTTTGGATGTTCAGATGGATGGATGAACACAGGAATAGGTTAAAAAACTTTACAGAAATCATCACAGATCAGTAAATGAAAGAGGAAGTGACATCATGCTGTTAAGGGATGCTGATTGGCCGGTCTCTGCTCATAGCTCTGCCTGCATGTACGGCAATCCCTAAACATCATTAATTAGCTCCAAACAGCTGAATCCTAATAAGATAAAAACTCCTGTTGTTGTGCCGTAGATTTCCTCAGAGGTTCAACGTAAAGTTTCCCAAACGTCAGCGAACACCTGATTCTGCTACAACAAAAGATTAGACAATTTAGAAGCCCAAAAAACGGTTTCACAGCTCAGTTTTGGTTCCATTTGGCAGCTTTAAGGGCCAGTTGTGTGAAATATCAGCTGCAGATGAGGTCGAGTGCCAACACCAATAGACAGAGGTTTCCAATTATCCAGCAGCGGAGGCAGAGGAACGGAGAAACAGGTGGCGCCTTTAATTGCTTTTTGCAACCCCAGAAGCAAAGCAGCACCAGAGGGAGCGGAGACGTTGGACGTCCTCTGGGAGGAGAGACATTCACCACTGTCCTCGTAATTGGTTTTATGGAGAATGTGGAAATATAATTCTGTTGTACAGGGTAATGTTTTTATTAAAAGCTCAGGATGAGAAGTATTGAGAGTGATTTGAATTTGGAGAATCAACACAATTTCCATCACAACAAAGGAGGACGGCTTGACGTTAACTCGGCTTTTATCGGAGAAACAGGATTTACCATCTGAACGAACGTCCGTCCATTCATTCATTCATTCATTCATTCATTCATTCATTCATTCATTCATTCATATTGTGCTGGTTGTACCAGCTAACCTGAAACTCATTGCTGCCATTTTAAATATTAGACAGGATTTGTTTTTAGTTTCTCTTGAAAATACTGTCTATGTATTTTATTTTAGTATTTTTGTGTTGTTTGATCTGTTTTAGATCTATAGTGCTTTTACAATTTTTTATTGAAACATGCTTCATAAAATAAATAAAATTAAGAATAAATAGATAAAAATGATTTTAAATGTGGATAGTAAATAGATAAAATAATAAAAAGAAAGAAAACTAATAGATGAATAAAATAAGGAAAAAAGGTTAAAAAATAAACATGGATTGTAAATAAAAAATCAAACTAATAAATTTATATAAATAAATCAAATGCATAAATAGAAAAATATTTACATTTATCTAAAAAATCTGGATAATAAATAGACAAATAAAACAAAAGTAAAAAACATATAAAGAAATAGATCAAAAATAAATGAATATGCATAGAAAATAGAAAAGAACTCAAATGAATATAAAATACAATATTAAGTAATTAGATAAATACAAGAGAAGGAAAAATGGATATTCAATAAATGAAATAAGGAATAAAATTTTAGTTACCTTGAAATATTTTGTTTTTATCACATGTTTAAAACATATAAAACATGATGGATAAATAAATTAATAAAAATGTGATAAAGAACAGATAAAAACAATTAAATAAAATTCATAATCAATCAATAAATAAAAGTGGATCATGATCTAATTGAAAGTTTTCAGAACAGATTTTACATCCAAAATAACAAAACAGAGGAAATCAGCTGCCTGCTCCTCAACTTTAAGAAGTAGTTAGTAAGTTTGGTGCATGAGATCGCTATTGATCATTATTGATTTCAATCAGCAAACCAATACCACTAATATCCTCTGTCTGTCCAGCTGGTGTTCATCTTTTTTATTTTCTGCAAACGTTAACCTGAGTCCGGACCGACGAGGAGCAGGAAGCTTCATGCATTGTTCTAAACCGGGCCTGACAGTCTGCAGCTTCACGCACGGGGAACTGCAGCTCGATAATTGTAAATACTAAAGTATGAAATCATTATATGTCTCATAAAGTAGACAGCTGGACTTAAATGAGTCATCTGTTTAAGTGGCAGCTGGCACTAATGGAAAACCGAGACTTATATATCACTGAGCAGCAGGAGTTTCTGTTCGGCAGAACCTCCTCTTCTGGCATTGCAGCCCAACACACGGTGTGGAAAACACCATAAAATATCCTTTACTGCCCCAAAATGGGGAATAAATATAAAAATATGTATAAAAGAGAAAAAAGAATAATAATCCCATATGGTAAGGGCAAAATTTAAACAAAAATGCTGGATAGTAGTAAAAAAATAGTGCAAAATGATTTGCTTAAAGTCAGAGAAAGAATTGTCAGTATAAATAATGTCTGAATTTTTGGGATTAGAGTCAGAGTTCTGAGATTAAGGTCAGGATTCTGAAATTAAAGTTAGAATTATGAGAAAGTTTCTGAAAAAAAGTCAGAAATCAGAGATTGAAGATAAAATTTTGAGGAAAATTTTATCTAAATTATGAGAAAAAAAAGTCAGAGTTCTGACATTAAAGTAAAACATTTCTGAGAAAAAAAATTTAATTCTGAGATTAAACTCAAAATTTTGACCAAATAAAGGTCAAAATTCCCAGTTTAAAGTCATTTTTTTTGTTCAGTGGCCCTGATCCTCTTCTGTATGATTCTTTCTACTGCGTGGTTTTTATTAACCTTTTCACTTTTCGGCCTCATTAACATTCCCAGTCTGCAAAATGGGGGGTAAAGGAAAGAAATGCAAACTTTTCAGCTTTTCCAGCCACGACGTCGGACTCAAACAACCTCTGCATCCAACCAACCATGAAATTGAGCTCTTACCAGGTTTTCCTGGTGACAGAGAAAAATCACGGCAGAATTGATGGTGGCTGTTAGTGCATCTAGAGAATCATATTGTCTGGTCTTTGCATCCGAATGAAATATTCATTGGCCAACACATTGGTTCTGTGCATGCAGCGGCTGCTTGGGAAGGAACGTCTTCCTGCTTCTAATGACTTGGACGTCCTTGACAACCAGAATGTTCTTTAGCATCATTAGAAGGAAGTGAATAATCAATCATCTCTGGTACAGTTCTTCTGCGTTGTTCTATAAGTAGGTTTTAATGCGATTCCTTCCCACCAGGATGAATAAAATGACACACCAATGTGTGCAAACAATGGGCCATCTGAGTCTGACCCTTTCCTTTCCCTACCGACGAAAAATTACTCTCTCTGCAGGGAGCTAACTCAGACATTGGCACTATTTCATTTCTCTTTCAAAATATTCTCAGCAGGCCTCCAATATGAATCTAATAGAGCACCAGGGTCCTCCAGGAGTGTGTTTGCATAGTGGTTCTCACATGTAATATGCCACATGTTTCTATCCCAAGAGGTGCAACGCTGCTACCTGCTTTCCAGATTCGTAAAATCCCTTCAGAGCGACGAAACACAGAGGAAATCAAAAGCAAACCGCCTCATTTCCTGACAAGAAACTCTAAATTCTAACATATTTTTTTTATGTTTGACAGAAACTTGTTTTGCTCACTTCAATTTTATAAAACACACATTTCTGATTGCCGTTTTACACATATACACTCGGATTAACTGCGTTAGGGGGGGATCCACTTCTGCATGTTCTCTGGGGTTCAGCAGAGCCTCTGTCTCTACCTTGCTGCTCCCTCCTGCTGCTAAACTTAATGAAAAAATGTGTTGTGAGGCAGAGGATAGTGGGAAAAAAATGGTCCTTCTGGTCCAACTAAAGTTTTTTAAGCATTAGTGAACAATGTAGCTCTACAGGCAACTGAAAAAGCTTTCTGAAAATCCTGAAATGGATTACTTGCTGAGTTATCTCAAGTTAGTAAAGCTGTCATTGGTAGTCTCTCCTACAATAGCACCTTAGAAAATTCATATATCTAAAATTAAAGCGTTAAAAAGTCTTAAATCCATGTAAAAAATGTAATTTGGTTTTAAATATGCTAGTCACAGGTCTTAAATTTTGGCAGAATGGTCTTACAATCTTGTGTAATCTATGTTTTTTCTGTCGGGGAAAAGTTTCTTCTTTCATTACGGTATCGCTAACTAGCTGCTAATATACCCTTGCTAACTAGCTACTCTCTTTTACATCTACCATGAGTAAGTCACCCAGATTGATGTTGTAATTTAGAAACAACCTTTAATTGTCTCATCTTTCTAAATGAAGTTTGAAATAATTAACTAATTAAAATAATAAAAATACAAGCGACATCAGGAGCATTTCTCAGAAGCAGGTATTAGCTTGGTTTAGCATGTATTAGCTTATAGTAAACACTGAGATAGGGATAACATGAGAGATAGTAGCAGGTAAACCAGATAAGCACACTTTAGTGGAATAGCTGGTTGAAGTTCATTTGCTAGCTAGTTAGCATGGCATTATTGAGCATTTCTTAGCCTAGCCTATCTTAACTAACAAAACAAAAATAAGTAAGTAAAAAAAGAGACTACTTAGGACTTTTAAGATTTTTTTAGCACACCTTATCTTACAATAACATGTAAGTAAAGGAAAACTTTCTATGAAGGAACTGTTAGCTTGGCTAATTTAGCATGTCACTGGGTGAAAAGTTAGGTCAAGGAGAAGACTCCATCTGTCAGCTGTAAGCTTAGCATGTGTCAGCTTAGAGTAAAGTTTAGCTGTATGTTATCTTAGAGACAAATGTCATAGATAGGAAGTATAAAAATGAAACTCCATCTACCAATTGGTTAGCTTAGCTAGTGTGTTGGCATTTTATTAGCTTAGCTTGTCTGGGATAACTTATCTTTGCATATCTTAATATAAAGATACACAACAAAAACAAAAACTATCTGGAGATTATTGACTCATTTACCTAAGTGTACCTTAGCTATGTGTACATTAGCCTCAAATAAATCTGTAATAGAGTTGTGAATGTGTGTGGACATGTGTATGTATGATCTTTTATTCACACTATTCATTTCCCACCAAGTCTAAAAACTTTCATAAAGCTCTGCCTCTGCTGGACGCGGCTACATCAACTTCCTCCCTCCTCCACTTTCATCCTCCCGTCATGCCAACATCTGTTGCATCGCCAGCAGGGTATGACAACTACTGGGTGTAAATTACCTTTTGTGTTTATGCTGGTTTTGTTTTCACATCTCAGGTACACAATGCTGCTGTACAATCAGCGAGAAAATAATATTCTGTCCTGGAAAAAAAAAAGTCTTGCATCTCAAGGTTTTCATAATAGAGAATCTCTTGATATTCGCTGCTGTTTGATTTGAGTATAAAGCTTTGCTTGACTGCTACCATCAGACGCTGCCTAACCATCAGAGAATAATAAATATATGCATTTATGTACACAATAGGGCTGGCTATTAAATCGATCTCATCAATTAGTTGCATTTTTGAACATTTAATTTTTGAAAAGTCAGTATTTCTTTTTAATTTATAAATTTTTTGTTACCAATGCTGTCTTTCTATAATTCCGAGCCGCCACCTTGTTTTACAGCTGCGATTTATTTGGACTTTATTAGAGTAAAATATACGGGTCGGGCTGGGAGTTTTTTATAAATATTATTACTTTAGTAAGAATAAAGTCATGTGACTATAAAGTTGAGATAATGTGAGAATAAAGTTGTAACATAGGAGAATTAAATCATTGTTTTGAGTACTGTTAAGAAATAATGATTATTTTGGTGCTTAATACAGCTAATATACGACATGTGTAAAGGTATAGCCAACACTTTTATTTGGAACAGTTTTCTGTTGAGCATGTGGGAGCTGACAATAGCAGACATTCAAACAAGCAGGGCTTTTTTCCTCCCCCGCTGAAGACAGAGTAATAAATTTACATTCCGATAGGGGGCAAGAGACTTTTTGGCGCCTCTCCCCGTACCAGACGGAGATGAACGCGAAGTGGTCCGCCCTTTTACTTAGACAAAAACCAGACACCTTTGCCATAATGAGGGGAGTTTCCAAGTTTTTCTGAGTCCCTGAGGGAGTTTCTAATTGGTCAAAGAACGGAACGCCTTGACTGCATATATTAAATAGGGAAACACCTATTTGGTATAAAATTACGTACACGCCGAGAGAGAGAGAGCGGCCGCTATTTTTGCCTTTTTTTGTCTTTGTGTTTTGTGTTCGTTTGTCTTCCCCTTGTGTGTCTTTATTCTTATGAGAAAAATGCATATCTCTGTTCCTCTGCAGCTTTGTTGTCGATTGCTTTGTATGAGATTAAACTCTGTGATCTGTGACGTCAACACGCTTTGTTGTTGTTTCGTTTTAGCAGGACGCCGCCACTCGCCAAGGACTCGGGAGAGAAAAGAGGAAAGAGCCAAAACTTTTTGTCCAAAGCTAGCATTAAATGATCCTCTTTTTTAATAGTACTTCAACATGAAAATAAAAAGAAATATTATCCAAATTTTTCTAATTAAAACAACACATTTTACTCATAAGAAGTTGTTCTGGTAAATTGCATCCTTATTTTGCTAATATCATGATTACTGTTACAAAAAATATAAATAGGCTGTTGCCTGGTGTGTTACATTACATGCTAAAAACTGTGGAAATAAAAACAAGAATTGCAATTCAACTAGCTTAAAACATATTTAAACTTTTTAAAGTAAAGCATATTATCACCAATTATGCTTAACCAACAAATTATAAAACACAAAGTTTTACCCCTTTGAAGAGTAACAAACATCAGTATTACACAACTCTGTGCAATAAACAACAGTTAGCATTGCGCTAATTAGCTGCCAATGTACAAAATAACATAACATTTTCATTAGCTTAATGATAATTTAGAACAAAAAACACATCTCTCTCATTAGCTTACAACCGTCAGCAATAACTCACCATGTTGGGCAACACTCAAAAACGTAGGTAAGAAGTAGATTTAGGGCTAAGTTAGTTTGCTAGCGTCAGCAGATGGTGACATAAAACAACTTCCGGTTCGCGCCGGGACACTTCCGGTCGGCCGAAGTCACTTTAACTCCGTTTGAAATGAGCTGTGGAGCCCCCTAGTGGAAAGGAAAGTGAATCCAACAACTATGTTCTTGTAATTAAACAAAGTCTTGTAGTCCTTTTTGTGAAAGACAATTTTTTTACATAAACGTTATAATTCATTTTAGTTATTGTTTTGTTTATTTATTTTGGATATTTAAAATTTCCTCCAATTCCAGTGTTAAATGTTCATCAGAATTTAAAGTTTATTGATATTTGAGAATGTGCTCTTGCATTAATTGCCATAAAAATAGTCTCAAAACAACAATATTATCATTTATTGCAATAACTTAAAAAAATAGTTATATGTGGAGTCAACCCTAAGTATCCAGCCAATGCTGCAGTAGGCTGTTTTTAGATACATGGTATGTCTCTGCCCAACCCTTTTCAGCAGCTGTAAATGCAAATTTTAATCTTCTGCATCAGTGCTGAGGACTTTTAGGCCGTATAACTCTTTTATGAATCACCACCAGGGTTCATAAAACAAGAATATAACTCACGATTGCTGTTCTGCTGATACCGCATACCATTACTTTTACTTCCTGCGATTACATCACCGTTTTGAACCAACTCCCTGCTGCTCGTAGCCTGTCAGACCCGCTCGACGACGCCGGTCACGACACGCGACGCCGAGCAAAGAAGTGGGGTTTGCCTTCGGGTTTGCGTGGTCATGACTTCGACAGTGCAACAGAATCACTATAGCGACCTTTGCAAAGCCCGCCGGCGTCACGTCTGACTCCTCATTAGCACATTGTAAAGGTGGTAATATTGTTCCCGAGCCATCTGTTTTGACCACCTTTCAGCTCCCGTCATTAAGCAGTGGCTGTGTGGCCGTGTATCTGACAGTTGCACACTGCGGACTGAAAAGAGGCATTAGTCAGGGTGAACCGCAGGCTTCCCTTTGATCCACACTGGAGTCAATGCTGCTATGAATTCATTATAAATATCAGAAGAGGAAAAGAAAAACATATTGCTGGCTAAAACAATAGGTTACCGAGTGCATTACCCTGGCTTTATTTAATCTGTCTGACTTGACAAGTCGTCTGAACCTCTGAGAAACACCGAGCCGAGCCAGGTGATGCAGACTTACAGATGAAAAACATTTACATTCATATTCTGTATTGTTTGCATTAAACAAAAACATCCATCCAGGCTTTTAATTCCTGTTTACTTTCACTGCAAAGACACAAAATCAAGTATTTTTGCTTTACTTTCCAGTACACTTGGAATAAGGCAAAACTTACTGGTAACGTTTCAGCAACATGTAGGGTTAACTACACTTTTTCCTTCCACTCAACTTTCCATAAATATGCTGAGCATTTGTAGCTTGTAGAAGGTTCTGGAATGAAATTAGTAGTATTCCCTATGATTGTGTTGCACTGCAAAAACACAGTACACATGAAATAAGACTAAACTAACTTGCAAGTACATTTTCAACTAGATAAATAAGCTTGTTTTAAAACAATAAGTCTGTAATTTTGTAGAAAAAGTGCTAGTTCAATTGGCAGATTATTTAATTGGGAAAAATGTATTGTAATAAGTGAAATAATCTGCCAATAAAATTAATAATTTTTCTCAATATTAAGCAATTATTGGCTGGAAACAAGCTCATTTATCTATTGCCAAAAAATACTTGCAAGTCAGTTTTGCCTTATTTCAAGCGTACTAAGATATTTGTACTTGAAAGTTGAAGGAAAATTACTGGTAAGATTCTGTGTTTTTGCAGTGCACTTTTCAAAATTGCATTCGTAAACAAAACATGCGTCATTTTCCATCCATTTCACAAATAAAACCACGTTAGTCTGTGGTTATAATAAGAAAAAGTTTCACACTTTTGTGACCGATTGTACAAGCTAAACGCTGAAGTTCTTTGCAGAAATGTCAAACTCTAGTATTCATGTTTCCACTCGTTGCTTTGCACCAAAATGAGAGCTGTCACTTTAAAACACCTCATTTCAAACGTACTAACACATCTGCACTAGAAACTGGACAAAAATGCTTGGTGAAATTATATGTTTTAGCAATTTTGAAGTTCCTGCTACCAAAAGTTATTCAAGTAAAAGCATTTAAATTCATGCATGTACACAGGCTGGGATTTCTTTGCATGCTGTTGATGTTTTGTGCATCAGTGTGCTGCACGTCTACCGTCTGATGTGCTTGTGTTTCTCTGCAGCGCTCTCCGCTCTGCATCCGTCTAATTATGCGCAGAACAAAGAGACTGTGAGACTATGTAGCCCTTTGTAGTAATTGATCCTTCCACCTGAGGGCAGTACTTTCTAATGTAATTCCAGATAAATCTGTTTCATCTTCAATTAATCTGAAATATTGAATGAATTGGGTGAGCTCAGGTTGATCTCATTTGCTTTAATTAGTTTACTTCATGGTGTGCATTTAAAAACAAAACATGAAAGCTTGCAGTACCGCCTTCCCCCAGCAGGACGGCGTAGAAAAAAGGTCAAGCATTGCATAAAATTAAGGAAATGTTTCAGAGGCTGAATAATGAATTATGATGAGCATGTTGCATATTTTCTTTTGTCAGTTAAAAACAGAAAAACACAAAGCAGATCTTCTCAAAAAAAATTAATCATTACTAGCAGAATATGTGTGAATTTAGAAAATACTTCAAGAACAGCATATTTTATGGACTTCATGACTTAGAGAGAGAAAAAATAATGAATTTGTTCCCGCAAATTCAGTAATAATCAATCATAATTAGGTCCTGTAATTTTTAGTGGAGGATTAGATTATAAATCTGGATGGAAAAGTCAAAAATCAGAATTAGAAATTAACCAAACGCCAAAAATATGACGTATGATGATGGTTTTAACGTTTATATATTACATTTGTTTAATCAAGTGCAGAGATGTAACAATAAAAAAATCATTTATTCTCTTTCTTTCAGAAATAAATAAAACCAGGAGACAAAAAAACCCATTTTAACTTCAGTTTTTTTTAACCACCTGTGTGATTTGAGACCAGAAGCAGAGAAACATCAGTGATTTCAAGGTATTTGTATTCAGACACTGAACTCAGCTTGCAAACCATAAAGAGTCTTAACAGATGGACGATTTAATTAGACTTTGGTAACAACATCAATTTACATTTTTCTTATCATTCATGCTTAATTTAAAACTGCACAAAGTTAAATAAGTACTGAAAGATTTCTGGAGTTCATAAAGTAACCAGTAAGTTGTAACGCAATGGAGAACATCATAATAAAAGATGAATGACCCGACACCTGATCCCTGAGGAACACCTTTGGAAAATTACAAATGCTTTCTTCAACTTTATATTTTATTTCTCCAGACAGTCTCATATATCTTGTTAAAATGGGACAAATAAAAACGTTTGAGTTTTAAATCTCGCTGTAATGACAAAAGTTTTTGCTTTAACAAAACACTAAACAGTTTCAGAGAATCACATATTTTTCTGGAAATTATTTTAAATATTAAAAGAAATTACAAGAAAAACTAAGAAACAATTTGTACATTAATTTCTACTTTATTTTATTTTTTATTCGAATAACTCATCTTGTATGTTTAAGAATGAAATGTTTTAGGAGTTAAAAATAAAACCCTTTGAAAAAGCTGTTCCCCTCCCCGCCTGTGGTGGCGCTGCACCAAAATCCACAGAATAAGACAATGAGCGCAACTTCCTTCTTGAGGACATGTATTTATTTTAAAAAATAAAATATAAATGATATTATTTTCTGTTACCTCATTTCTTTTTGTAAGATTTTTTCAGGTTTTTTCTTCTTCTTCTTTGTAAAGTATGTAAGTACCTTTGCTGTTCCTGGATGCTCTCAGCAGTAGTTGCCCAGCCGTCGTCCCTTTCTACTCTCTCTTACATTACATTCTCCTTTACATAAATCAATTATTTTCACCATTGAAAATCTGCTGCCAGGGGCTTCGCTCATCCTCTTTTTATTCATTCAGAAACAATGTCTGAGCTGATTACACAGACAGCCACCTATCGCCACACAGGGTAGGAAAACACTTTTCTTCACGAATGAAAAACAATAATTTTGATGTCTCATGCTGGAGTGACAATTTAATTTAGTCTGTGGTGTGAAATGTATGCTCAGAAGTGATATACTGTAGTGCCAAGCTGAATCTTCTCCTTTTTGACCCAGAGGCTTGAAAATAAAGAGAGAAAAGAATTGATGCAATTCCTTAAATTAATCTGCCTCTGCCACTCTCTGCTGATAGACCACAAATTGTTCCTTCAAATAGTATTTTCAAGCTGTACACACAACCTCCAGGTTAAATCAAATATAAAATGTTGCTTTGGTGCTAACCCAGAATAAAATACCTCAGTGAAAAACAATATAATCAGTCAAACTAAAAATATATTAAAGGAAAAATGATCAGACTGTATACCATCTGATGTTACGACTCCATAAAAAGGAAGAAATGGTATGAAATACCAGCTATAGTCTTTACTAAAGCAATGAACTGTTTGTTTTTCCAGTGAATATGTGGGTTGATATTATAAACAGAGGCTCAGAAATAGTCACACATTACACTGAGAGTGCTTTCACCAAAACTGCAACATTTGTTTTTCAGCTACTGCTATTCTCCTTCTCACTGCACTGTGTCAAACCAACCAAACCCTTTCAAAAAGCTGTTCCCCTCCACGCCTGTGGTGGCGCTGCACCAAAATCCACTGAAGAAGACACTGAGTGCAACTTCCTTCTTCAGGAAACGTAAACAAAAGTGGCATGGCGTCAGATTTTAGCGGTTGAAGGATTTCTCTTGTGTCTTTGGCTAAAGACCACGAGCCATTTCTCCTTCTAGCAGGTTTGTTTTGGTTGTATTTACCCAAAATGCCCTGCTTTATAGTCCACTTCCTGATTTCCGGTCCACTTGGCGTTCACATATGCATTCAAACTGCACCAGAGTTCAGTTCACCTGAACTGAGACTGAGGTTTGTAGGTGGACCAGAGTTGGTTTCTTTGCTTCACATCAGAGTTTGATTACACTTTCACACTTCCCCAAGTTAACCGGACCAGAAAGCGGACTAAGTACTCATTAAAAGTTACTAAAATGTTGGATTTCCATAGCAGACTATGCGAACTGGATTTCCCAGCATTCATAGCGAGACGCTATTGTTGACGGCAACAAAGTTCCTCAGCACGCTTCCTCCCATCCTCTTAACACTTCCGGTTGTCCTCTCTTTGTAGTTTCTACCAGTAGTAACATCCGGTCATTGATCACATGACTCGTGTGTTTCCGTTGCAGTTTTGTGAAATACATTTGTTTTGATTCTGCCGAAAAAAACACTTAATCTTAGCGCAAAAACGTTTTGAAATTGCAGTATTTTCATTACTCAAATTCCACTTGGCGCGGTTAAATGGTCAATGGAAACACAGCTAGCGTGTTTGTGTCATTTCCTTCAGTGGTTCTTTGTCTTTTTCTCCAATGTTATCGCTGGTTTCTCCTATTTGCATTGTGCTGCAGAACAGCAAGATGCCAAAAACTCTTCTGCTTTTCCTCTTAAACCACCTACAGGCAATGTGTATTTAGTTCCATTGTTTGTATCGATGTTAATGAAAGTTTATTTCTCCTATTACAGTAAATACTTGCTAAGATGGATTTAGTAATTTCTTTTTCCACACATTTGGACTTGCATGCAGCCATTTCTTTCAGTCTCTTTATAAAAACGTATTTTCCAAGATCAATAATTGAGCGTGTGACTTTGTTTGATCATGCACTAACAAGATTAGTGTTTCAATCAAAGAAAGCTCTAATAAGTTTGATGATAAAAGCAGCTGATTAAAAGAAGATATTCCACTTAAGGGAAACGCAAATAACTGTAATTCCTCTATTGGAGTGCGTCGATATCCTTCAGTTTAACAAAGCCCCTCGGTTACTAAAATTACTTGAAAAATATTCACTGAACAGCACAAAAACATAGTGATTAATTATAGCTGAGTCAAACAGACAAAAAAAGATTATCTGGAAAGCAGATGTGAATCTACAGTGGAGAAAACAAATAATAAAATGTGATAATGTACTTATTTTAACGTAAAATAATGTAACATTTCTAACAAAAACAGATTTGTGGGTGAAGTACAGACGTTTAAGGCAGTTAAGATGACCTTTTAAATTATATAGAATTGAGCCTCAGAGCAAATAGATGTTTTATTTGCTAAAGAAAAATATTGTTTATGCTTTGAAAATGCCAACGGCTGCATACAATTTGTATAAGACAGACATTCCCCTGATTCTTCCTGTTGCATATATTGACACAAACAGGCAGCTGTGGTCATGAGAAATCAGGAAAATCTATGTTTTGCATATCTACATGTGGGTGTGAGATACACGGAGTCACTTCTTTAAACATTAGCAAATGGATAATATCTCCAGACTGGCAACCAGAGAGAATTGAAGTCCGAACACATTATACGAATGACAACATCAAGACAGAAGGCTTGAAATCCTCAGCTCTCTCCCCAACCTCGTCCCCCAGCTGCTCCGCTGGGACTTCACCGTATTCCCAAGCCAGCCTTGAGATATAATCCCTCCAGCGAGTCAAGTGTCTGCTTGAAAGCGTTTCCCCTAGGAGATGATCTAAAGGCATTTAACCAGACACCCAAACAACCTTAAATGTTTTATCTGAATGCAGAGCGGCAGGGTCCAACCCCAAGCCCCGGCCAGATGACTGAACTCACCTTTAAAGCTGAGCCTGGCCGTCTTTTCTTGATCATAGAACAGATTGGTCATGTCAGTCAATCTACCCCCATATTCTAGTCCTACTCTTACAAAAATATCAACAAAAGATTGGAGCCATAAATTTAAAGGAGATAAACATCAACCCTGTTTGGTCCACTTTACTTGAGTTCTAGTTTGTTTGCCTAGAAAGTCCAGTTTGTTTTGGGAGGTGGGAAAACGTAATGGGACAGAATGCAATTTTAAAAAATGATCAACGCCACCTGTGCTTCAAAAATGTACATTTTAGCACCTTCAACGTAGCACAGTTGATTGATTCCAATTTTGATTAATTTGCAGAAGGTTGAGGTTGAATTTTCATGACCTTTTATCATAAAACATTTATTAATATCTTTAAAACTGTAACAGCACAAACAAAAACTTCTTAGCAATCGAAGCTTGGTGCGGACTCTGGTCCGCCTAAAAACCTCGGTTTGGTTGAAGTGAATTGTTGTGGTTTGAATGCATTTCTGAATGCCAAGTGGACCAGATACCGCTCCAAAAGCAGGAAACAGACTACAGTGCAGGGCATTCTGGGTAAATACAACCAAAACAAACGTACTAGCCTAGCGCTAGCGGGAGAAATGGCCTGTGGTTTTTAGCCAGAGACAAAAGAAAAATCCTACAACTACAAACATCTGACGCTTTTCCATTTTTGTTTCCATTTTGTGTCTTCTTCAGAGGTTTTCCTATTGTTTCCGGCAGTGGTTCTTGGTGCAGCGCCCCCACAGGCGAGGATTGGAACAGGTTTTTCAATTAGTTTGGACTGAGTGCAGAGTGAAAGAGAATCACAGCGGCTGAAAATGTAACAAATGTTGCAACTTTGCTCCCTAGTTGAACCAAATATCAGGTGTGAAAAAAACAGTAAATCTGGTTTCCATCCTAGTTATTGTTGGTTTGGTTTCCTGGGACACCAGTCACTTGGTGGCCTTCACTCCTTACAAATTAATCGGCCAGCCTCTTTGAATACATCTACTTCAGGAAAATCAAAATAATGAACAGCAATTGAAAATCAATCTTTGATGTCAGAATTGAACTATCTGCCACCAATTTAACTTAGAATCAAATCTATAGTGAAGAATGTTTTAAATTTAAGAAAAACCACTGCTTAACTTTGATAATTTTTCAACTGATGGGTCTTTTAATTCAATCTAAAACTCATTAATCTCATGTCTGGAATTATTAATGGAAGGTTCCTGTAAAACATGCCTTCCCAGACAGCAGAGCATTATGTTGGACCTCTAATATTCTGTTCACACACAGAAAAACACTTATTGTAGCTGCGATCTCAGGTTAACTGATTATCACCTATTCTGTCTGTGCGCAGATGTGTTGCAGACTCTTGTGCTTGGATAATTTTCTCATTTCTTGTATTATTCTGGTTGCTTTGAATTATCTTACACTTTCCCATGAATAGAAAAAGTTAACTTTATCAGCTTTACTTTATTTAATCTCTCAATTTTTGAGACTTGTAATGTGTACTCTATTTTGTTTTTAAAACTGTTGCGTGAACTTTGCTTCATTATTATCTCAAGAGAGGTTTTCCACTAAACTTTCCAAAACATGGTTTTAGTTAATGCTTCACTGAAAGAGTTGAAATTATGGCTTCATTTTCTTTAGAAATAAATGCAAATTTCCACTTTTCAACCAAGAACTCATTGTATTTTAACAGAATATTGTCACCTCTAAAGCGTATTTGGGAATATTGAACAAAAATACACTTGAAAAGGCAATACTATTACATGCAGTCACTATGAAAAATTCACTGAGAGATCTAAGCACCATTAGCAGAGACAGTTGTTAAGGATCCTTGGAGGACAGCCACACCGCGGATATTTGTTACATTTAGTTAAAAGCCTAGTCGATAAGCAATTTAAACACGCCAACTAGTTTTTGACACCAACTAATGAAGCCAATGAGTGCAGAGGCAAGACGGAGCGATATTAAAATGGGGTTGTTGCAAAGCACTGCTGTTCTGTGTGATTAAGGAGAAGCTCCAACTCAATTATCAACAAAGAAAAACTCCTCACTTTTTGATATTTTTTGGTGTAAAAATACAGTCAAAGCTTATTTGCAGCTTAAAGTCTTAAATGTTACTGAAAATACATGCTTGAAAGAAGTGTATATCTAAAAACAGTTGAGTTTGGAATATTAATAAGAGCCAAGTGCAGGAGATATGAGTAGTTATTCATTGTTCTGACTATTAATAGATAAATCGGATAAAAATGTGGCTCAGTCTGCTGATTTTTCAGTAAAAGATGCAAATAAGCAAATAATTCAATTACTTTTTTGAATAAGAAATTAAAAATGCTATTGCCTAAAAAAGCAATTTAGTGAACACTTGATCATCTGCAGCTAAAAAAACACAGTCTACTAATATGTTGATAAGTTTTTGAATTAATATCTGAATAGCAAATATGTTTTTTTTACAGAATTGGAACCAGGTGAAGCTAAAAATATAATTTTAGGAGTTTTAAGTAGAGGATATTTACAGGAAAAGAAAGTTTTTGCATCTTAAATAGAAAATGTTTAAATTTTTTGTACAGTTTTGGGTTAATTAGTGCTCTGAACATGGTAATTTTCCCCAAAACAGACTTTTTTTGAGTCCGTATACTCAAATAATTGATTAATCACAATTGATTCGATTAATCGTTTCAGCCCTAGGAAAATATACAGAACTCTGGTAAAATTTATGGAGTTCAAGAGGTAAAAACAAATGAAATCCCTACAAATTTAATACAAAATAAATGAATCTGTCAGGATCTGTGTTTTTCTGTGTTTATTTAGAGTTTTCTGTGTCCTTGAGTCTCTTCGTTGTCCTGTCCTCCCCTTGATTGTTCCCAGGTGTGTCTCGTTTCTGTGATTACCCGCCCATGTATTTAACTCCACCTGTGTTCCTTGTTCCTCGTCGGGTCCTTGTCGTTGTATGTCGTTGTATGTCGTTGTCAATGTCTAGTCGTCGTGTCCATCTGCCTGCTGCTCGTTGTTTGGACTGTGTTCCCGTCATTAAAATCATCATTTTCATTTCTACCTGGGTCTCAAGCGTCTGCCTCACCACCTCACACCGCACCGCTTCATGACAGAAGGACCCGACCAGACCGAACGGTGAGGCACGCTATTTTTTACTTTTCATCATGGACCCAGAGGAGTTAAAGGAGCTGACGGAAACGATCAGGGAGTACGAGGAGGCAATGGCCAAGCCGTACGCTGCCATCCGACGCCTCGGTTTCGCCATCCGCTTGGGACTGCTGCTGGACTACTGGGTTCCTCGCTTTCCGCACCCGGGGTTTGTGGAGTTGCAGAGGGAGGCAGAGTGGGAGCGTAAGGCGGCCCTAGCCGTCATGGCTGGCGAACCTCTGCCTCCCAAGCCGCACAGTTTCTCCGCCAGCCCAGATCCCGCTCCAGTTCCGGGACCAGCAACTCCAGCCGGCGTTCCGGTCGGCGCACCCGAGGCCGAATCAGCCGGCGTTCCAGCCGGCGCACCCGAGGCCGAATCAGCCGGCGTTCCAGCCGGCGCACCCGAGGCCGAATCAGCCGGCGTTCCAGCCGGCGTTCCTGCCGAGACCGAGACCCCCTGCGTTCCTCCCGAGACCGAGACCCCCTGCGTTCCTCCCAAGACCGAGACCCCCTGCGTTCCTCCCGAGACTCCCAGCGTTCCGACCGAGACTCCCAGCGTTCCGACCGAGACCCTGACCTCCAGCGCTCTGACCGAGACCCCTTGTGCTCCGACCGAGACCCTACCTCGGGGGGCTCGTCATCGCCGTCTGTGGGCGGCCCCCGGGACTCCCCATTGCCACCTCCAGCGCCGCGGACGGCCGCTGGACCGCCTCCGGGGGTCCCGCCTCCGTGGTTCCCGCCTCCAGCGCCGCGGACGGCCGCCGGACCGCCTCCGTGGTTCCCGCCTCCAGCGCCGCGGACGGCCGCCGGACCGCCTCCGTGGTTCCCGCCTCCAGCGCCGCGGACGGCCGCCGGACCGCCTCCGTGGTTCCCGCGGACGACCGCCAGACCACCTCTGTGGTTCCCGCCTCCTTTGCCTCCGCCCACCCTGTGGGTAGTTTTTTGTTTGTTTATGGACTCTTGGCCCTTCTTGTGTTTCCGCCCACGATGGTGGGTTGTTTTTTGTTTTTCTGGACTCTGGCCCCCCGTCCAGCGCCCCTCCGCCCACCCTTGTTGTGTTTTTTTTTTTGTGGGCGTCTGGTAGCCGCCCTTGAGGGGGGGGTACTGTCAGGATCTGTGTTTTTCTGTGTTTATTTAGAGTTTTCTGTGTCCTTGAGTCTCTTCGTTGTCCTGTCCTCCCCTTGATTGTTCCCAGGTGTGTCTCGTTTCTGTGATTACCCGCCCATGTATTTAACTCCACCTGTGTTCCTTGTTCCTCGTCGGGTCCTTGTCGTTGTATGTCGTTGTCAATGTCTAGTCGTCGTGTCCATCTGCCTGCTGCTCGTTGTTTGGACTGTGTTCCCGTCATTAAAATCATCATTTTCATTTCTACCTGGGTCTCAAGCGTCTGCCTCACCACCTCACACCGCACCGCTTCATGACAGAATCCACATCCAATTATACGATTACAAAGTATTATGAAGTAAATCTGATTTATGTAAAACTCAGCTGTCCTGTTTAAATGTTTCAGTCAGGGTAGGGCTACGAAAAAAGTTTCAAAAGCAAATTGATGAAAATGAACCACATCTAACGGAGAAATCAAGAGAATATCTTTAATCTGTTGGGTTTTTATTTTTTGGTCAGTGGAAATCAAAATGAATTATTGCATTTTTTTTAAATGAAACATTTATGTTTATTTTTTAGCTGAAATCTATAAAAATAAACATATCATAGAGAAAATGGTTGTGAAATCCAGAGCAAATGTGATTTATGCCGTAATTATGAGGTTAAATCGTCTTTTTCTTAAATCTGAAATTCATTAATGTTGCGCCTGGAAATATAAAGAGCTGATATTCAGCAGAACATTATGTTGGACCTATAACATTCTGTTCACACACAGAAAAACACTTTTAGTAGCTGCGATCTCAGGTTAAGTGATTATCACCTCAGATATTATGAGCTGCAGACTCTCCAATGCTGGGATAGTTTTCTCATTTTTTGTTGTATTTAATTATCTTCCTATATGCTTTTCCATGAATAGAGAATCAGTATTTTCTGTACCTTTGAGTCTCCATCTTTATATTTTAGTTTTCACATTTCAAGACAATAATTAAAGCTGTTAACAGGGATCACTCTGTTTCTATACAAGCTACAGGCAGCTTTGTTTTACTTTAATTAAAATTTAAACTGTCGCTTTCACATAATCAAACTGTGTTTATGTTTTAAATTAACATATTTAAATGAAATGTTTTACATGTTTTAATGGGTGTGACTTGCTTTTTATAAATGCTCATTTGTGCTACTGTTAAACATTTCACGTAATTTGCTGTAAATTATGTGTTATGTGTGTGTAAATTGTTTTTATTTATATTTTACTATCAACCTGCCAGAGGAAAAAAAATGGCAATTTTGAATAAATCTTGCACCAAATTGTGTTGATTAATATGCACTATCCCTTATTTTGCTATTATTTTCATATATTTATATATTTTTTTCTATCTATTGTGAGGTATTTCCAATTGAGATATATTTATTAAAATATTACATATCCATCAATTTTTTAATCTTTATTTATCCTCTGTTTATGTTTCTATATATATATTTTATACCATTTATGATGAGATGCAAGAAATATTTAAGTTGTGTAAAACAAATAAATATAGTGAACACCCACTTATTTTCCAATTTATCTATTTACAGATTTTGCTGTGGATCGTAACTCAAAATTATCTGCTGTCGAATAGCAGAGTGGCGTTGATTTTCCTTGGCTCTGATTGGCTGAGTGGAGCTAAGGAAAGTTCAAAGTGCTTGATAATAAAAGTAAATTATGAAGCAAGCAATAAACGTTACATTTGATCTAATACCATCATCAAAAGCAACAATATGTTGGTGAATTTTCCAGTTAGAATTAATCAAAAGCAACTGCAAAGGAGCTCAGTGTTTTGGCTGTTTTGCAGTTTTTGGGAAGCTTGCTCCAGATCTGTGGTGCATAGAAGCTGAATGTTTGGTTCTGGTTCTGGAGATGCAAAGCAGAAAGAGCAGAAATATTCTTCAGGTGGTAGAAGACTGACTTTGTAACTGTCTTTATATGACTCTGAATGTTCAGGGATTTGATATGCCATTTATTTCCGTAACTTTTTATTATTTATCCGACTATTAATTTAAGTGTTCATATACTTATTTACTTTATAGTTTCATTATTTATATATACAATCTGGCTTTCTTTAATACAAACTTACTTAATGTAGCAAAAAGCATAAATAATGCAATTATTTGAATGAATTCTGTTTCTAGATTTAGATCAAACTGTTTTAAAACAAAATGGGAGTGAAATATAACCTGGGCCTGGTATCTGCCATGACTTCTGTTTTTATAAATACCTCTAGCTCAATTAAAGTGGTTAAAAAATGTAATTTATTCAAACATTGGACTGTTGAGTGGGCTTTAATGCTGCTTGCTGCTGGTCCTGCAGAGGTGGAGGTGCAGGGCAGCTTCTACCACACAGTCCCGGCCTGGGAGCGCTTTGAAGACAATGAACTATGGACTGTACTGCACTGCTGTCAGCAGGGATTTTCTGCAGCCTTGTGAACATTTTATGAAAGATATTTTGTTGTTCTCTCTCGAACAGCATGAAAAAACAAACTGTGTTCAGACTGAGTAAATATTCAGAGCTGGCTTCCTCCTTCTGCCTTCTTTTCAGTTTGATTCGGGTTTCTGAGAAGGACGACCCAACATGGCTGACCGCGTTGTAGTTATTGGTTTTATTAGGAAATATTAAAAAAGATAAGATCTTTACCAGATTATTAAATAGCCACATCTATACGGATTAAAGTCATTTTCTACTGAACTTATAACACATTTATAACATTTCTGACTGGTTTTGTATAATTATTTACTAAAGAATTGAAAGAAATCCAACTTTCTTATTAAGCAAAATTCATATTTTGAACAATTTTGTACTTCCATTTTGGTCTCAATTTCTTCTAAAAACCGTAAGAAAGCTTGAAAAAAACCACCTGGACTTTTCTTTTTGTGATAACTTAATATTTTTTGGTGTGAGGAAAATGAGCCGTTTCAAAAATCTTCCAAATGAAATGGCACATTCGACAGGCACGCCGTCGTCACCTAGCAACCCAAGTGAAATCCAGCCTCGTTGCCTAGCAACCACATCTGAGCTCCAAAGGGTGCTGGAAAGAACAAGAGCTTTGTTGTTGACTTACCATCCAGCAACCACTTGAAGCGTTCTTGTTGGTTGTGCAGGAAGCTCCACTTCTGCTTTTCAAAGATGCGCGGTTGCATAATTGCACATCTGTTTGCAGCCATTTTGACGTGTGAGTGTAAAAGTTGAGTTGGGGGGCGCGTGGCCAGCAGCTTATTTGGATTTAAAGTGACAGGATATACGTAAAATAGCTCACTTTGACTAAAATCTCAATATCTAAGAACAACTTTGTGCAAAATAAAATGTGATGAAAATGTTTTATAAAGGCCGTAGATCTATCCTAACTTGTTCAAGGAAGCATAATATGTTACCTATAACACCTTAATCCCAGTTTCACCTGACCAAACCACTGTCCAGGTGGAGTTCAAACTGGAAGGACAGAAAAAAGTCTCAATCTACCACGAGATATGGTCCGATGGTTGCTATGGAGATGCTATGACTGCATTTTAAAGTGCATATTAACGAGACTGCTCTTATTTCTTAAGCACAATTCACCTTTCATCTTGCAAATATTTGACACCTCTGTAAAAACTCTTATAACTGCTTATTTTAGCAGTTCAAACACTAATATGCATTAATAGAACAATAAAAAAAATTAAGCATTAAAAATTGTGTGAGATTGTGCTGCTGTATTAAAATCTTTATAGTTTTTAGACATATTTACCACTGTAAAACAGCCTGGTTGAGTTCAAAGTTCAAGAAAACTAATCAATCAATATGGTCATCTGAATGAAAATGGGGTAAAAATATCCCTTTGCTTTCATGTTATGTAGAGAGGAAAATAGGTTTGCAGGGTAATGGAACAACATACGGTAATAAACATAAAGATTTTAGAGACATAAAAGCATCTTTTAAAGAACAGGACAGGATTAAAGAGATGCACTGAGTTTGAGCATACTCCCAGATAAATCCCATCCCTTTCAGTCAGAGATGTGCTAACCAAGACAAACCTGGATACCTCATGTTCTGTGGCTCTCATTGTAATTGGAGCAGATCAATTGTGCCTTTATTACACGAATAAGATGGATAACCTTGTCCTCCTTTCCGGGCTGTTTTAATGGGCCACTCGCAATCTCTGCTCCTCGCCTCTCACTAATCCCTGTGAAGCCTATACACACTTTTAATCCTCCCTGCCGGACTGCTAACACAACATGGGCTCATCATCCATCCAGCCTGCTCAACCTCCCATATACTGCAGAAATTACAAATTCCTCGGGGTTCGTCAAAAGAAAAAGAAAAAAAGTTTGGAGGAATTGTTAAAAAAACGGAATGTTTGCAGGAATAACTGCAGTTTTGGAAACTTAAAATACACCACCAGCTAACATAGCGTTAGCTTTAAATACTGGGTTACATTCACAGCAGCCGTGTTTGGTCCGATTTAATCAAACTCTCAAAAGTCCGGTTTGCTTGGGAAGGTGAGAATGAATCGAACACTGGTTCACCTACAAACCTCTGTCTCGGTTTGATTGTAGTGAACTCTGGTGCATAAGAGAACGCCAAGTGAACTACAGGAAGTGGACTACCGTGCAAGGCATTGTGGGTAAATACAACCAAAACAAACAAGACTAACATCAGGCAGGATAAATGCCTCATGATCTTTTTCCAAAGACAAAAGAGAAATCCTGCCACCATACATCCTTTCTTAGCAGAGTTGCAAGCAGATGCACATTTAATCAACCGTATGTCTTTGAAAAGCATGAGTGGAGCCTTCTGCACAACCAACAAGAATGCAGCAGCTGGTTTCTGGTTGGTGAGTCAGAAACAAAAAACACTTGTCTTTCCCAGCAGCCATTGTACGGCGCTTACAGTGGTAAAACCAACTGACCTAACGTGTTGGAGCGCAGCTTGGGTTGCTAGTGTTAAGGAAGAATAATTTATAAATTAACTTTGGACAAAACGTTTGGCTCTCTCTTCCTTAAACGTCCGGGTCCTCTCAGCGGGCGACGTGCAGCCACAAGGAAAACAACAATGTGTGTTGACGTCACAGAATCACAGAGTTTAATCCCATACAAAGCAACGTATGAATCAACAACAAAGCTGCATAGGAACAGAGATATGCATTCTTTACCTTATACTAACAAAGACAGACAAGACAAAGACAAACAAAAAACAAAAAAACAAAGACGCGTCTTTGGAGAGAGCCGATGCAAAAAGCAAAAATAGTGGCAGCTCTGAATTTTTACTCCTGTACACGAAGTCTTATACTGAAGGTGTGTCTTTCTTTTTTAATATATTCAATTAAGGCATACCTCTGGCTGACCAACTGGAAGCTACCTTGGACACTCAGAGAAACTTAGAAACTCCCCTTAATTTACGCCAAAGATCAAAGGCCATTTGCTCTCTTGGTAAAACAAAAGAGCCAACAGCTGCGTCCTGGCCTCCTGGGTTCTACGGTCATTTTGGGTACAGAGAAGCATGAGATAAGATTTCACAGATACCTGTGAAATCCGAAGTCTCTCCCGTTATCTCCCCCAGGCTCACGTAATAGTGGCCTGGAGAAGATGCTAATTTTACGGCCTCCTGTGGTCTGAATACTTGCCCATCTGGTTTAATTTTAAATCCTTAACACAAACCTGTTCAAAATTAAGAAATTTGTTCAAAATAAGAGTGTTCAATATGCCCTTTACACATGCCGTAAGATTAACTGTATTAAGCACTAAAAATAATCATTTTTCCTCAACACTAGGTAACCGGCAGAGATCTGCTGTGGTTGCTAGGTAACTGGTCGAATGCATATGTTGATACTTGTAAACAGTTCTGCTATCTTGCCAGGTCTCGGGTTGCTAGGTAACAGGCACTTCCTGCTCATTTATGACTCAATAATCATGAGGTTTTTAAAACGACTCATTTTCCAGACACCAAAATACATTCGTTTTTTTTTTTTTCTTTTTAAGTTTTGGGCTTGTAAAATGTGAATTTTTCACAACATATTCCCTTTAAATTGACATAACAACCACGCATGAAAAAAATGGATAGGATTAATCATAAACCAAAAAGAGAAGAATGAAATGTATGTGTAACTATAATCACAGAGCCTGAGCTACACATTGACAACAGATTTATCTGCAGTGATATTTCTGTTGCCATCTGTAGCCTCATCGAGCGTCAAGATGAGTCTCTCGTCTTGTTGACAGATACAAAAACAAGAAAAGTTTCCAAAGGAAAGCGTTTAGGAAAACATTCTCAGGGCGCAGTGCTGATGGTGTTTGTTCTGCTCTGCATGGACTCGATAACATCCTGTATTCCTGCTGTATCCGTGTGAATCCAGCAGGCTGATCGGAGGAGACAGACTGCCGGTGCATACAACCCAGCTACACTCAAAGAGCAGGACACTGCAGCCACTGAAAGGAGGACAGACTTTCATTTGATGCACATCATGTGGTGTGATTAGACTTCATTGCACAGTGCCTTCCACAACCCTTTTAACTTCTTCACGCTTTCTCATATTTGACCACAAACGTCTGCGGCAACGACAGAGGGAATTTCTGAAAACCTCCTTTGAAGGAATGAGAGTACTTCAGATTTATCTAAGAAAATCTCTGCCATGCAAAGTCGAACAAACAGCAAGGCGGTTCGAAGTGCTTTACACTGTAAAACACAATACAGTGACCAATTATTATTACACAAGAAATAAGCATAAAATTTTTACCAAATCCGATCATACACATCAAATATGTTGATCAATTTAACTCTAAACGGGTTTTTAGTCTAGATTTTGAAGGATCGATTTATCTATTATTCTGACGATTAATCAGGTAATTATTGCAGAATGTGGAAATTTTTTTTATCTGACTAATCATCAGATTAATGGATTAATTGATTACTAAAACAAAACAATCGATTAATCTTTACATCCATTTGCAATGCCTGGCAATCATAGACACTGTTGACAAAAGAGCCTAAAGTGAAGAAATTTGCCAATTTTTTTTATCTGATTAATTGTCAGAATAATTGATTAATCAATTAATCTTTACATCCATTTGCAATGCCTTGAAATAACAGCCACTGCTTGTTCACCACAAAGCCTAAACTGAAGAAATCTGTACGTTTTTTAACCAATTGATTGATTAATCGTCAGAATAATAGACTAATCGATTACTAAAATAATTTATTAATCTTTACAACCATTTGCAATGAAACTCTCTGTTAACCACACTACCTAAAGTGAAGAAATCTGCAAACTCTTTCTCTGATTAGTTGATCAGAGAAATAGAATCAGATCAGATAGAATAGATCAGAATAATAGATTAATTGATTACTAAAATGACTTATTAATCTTAACATCATTTACAATGCTTGACTGCACAGCCTAAAGTGAAGAAATTGCCAATTTTGACTTTTAAAAAAAGGAATTTCATTTTTTATTTCCATCTTTTAATGTATTTCTAATATTGTATAAAAAGGCTCAAGAGGTTAAAATGAATAATCTGTAGATCTGTAGAATTTTTATCTAACTAACCGATTAATCACCAAAATAACTGATTAATCGATTATTTAAAAAAATTGATCTATGCATCCATTTGCAGAGCCTTGGAATCACAGCCTCTGTTTGTTGACCAAACAGCCTAAAGTGAAGAAATCGGCATGAGGCTTTTAACCCAATAAGCGTCTCCCCTCTCCATCAACATTACTAACTCTGAATTTGTGTCAAACTGTAGAGCACAAACAGGCAAACGATCGATAAACTGCCACGGTTCAATAAGTGTACAACCCCAGGCCTTGGTTTATTACCGGCCTCTGAGTCATAAACCCCAATCTTGTGTATCTTACCAGCTTTTTTTCAGAAACACAGTTTGGCCTCCATTGGTTCTTTTGTTTGACTGTTGAAATAAAACTTTCCTTTCAGCTACGATCATCAACATGGCGGCGAAAAAGAGAAATGTATCATTTCCGTCTTAATCAAATGCTGGACATTTAATTTGATGCGTCTTGTGTTTGAACAAATAAAACCTCTCGTATCCACGCAGTGGGATAAAACGGCTGATTTACGTCTTTTACTCGCCCAACATGTCACTACTAATTCGTTTTGCCTTGTATGTTTTGTGGAAACGTAATTGCTGCTTAGATTGGTGCTCCCTAAAGTGAGTCCCAGTAGATTGATTTTTTAGACTGTTGTACACAACGCCAGCCTTCGTCTTCATCAGAAAACCAACAAACTCCAACAGGAGACTTTGGATTCTATCAGACTGGGGTCTGTAGAGCAGCTGACGTCATCATCTTACCTAAAGTAAACAACATAAGACTTTTTTGAGTTCTGTTAGACATAAGATTATTTTACTTAAAAAAGGTCTCAGAATAATTCTGTGAATAATTATTTATCGCAATAACTTCTGGAACTACTTAGTGTCCAGCAAAATTTGTTACCATGACAACCCTAATAAATACCTTTTTATAAAAGATTTTTATGTTAAAGTTATAAAATAAAGAAAACAAAGCCTTTGCAAAAAGACAACAAATTATAGGACATTTGTTGAAATATAAAAAATTTATACAAAAATGTAAAATAAGTAAGAAAGTTTTGACTAATTTTGAGAAAAATCTGCAATGAATTCCCAATTATGTATTTGTGCAACAAAGTGCACAATTGTTGATTTTGTGTGAATTTTTACGATAATTCTCAAGAAACTGGAGGGACTGATTGAACTGCACAGCCTACTGTTATCAATCAAATCAAAACTGCATTGATTTGATTGATAACATAATATTTAAGCACATTTAGTGTTTAGTCTAGAATCTAGAGGGCCACATAAAAAGCTATGGTGGGCTGGATTTGGCCCACGGGCCTTGAGTTTGACACACGTGGTGTAAACGTACCTAAAGCTGTGCTAATCTGCTTCATTATTCACATTTTCCTCTGATTTCTTTTATCATTCCTCTTTAATGAATTTAAAGTAAAATAATGCCTGGCAATTTTTCATCATTTCTGTTTTCAAAAATATTCAGATTAAACTCGACAGTCAATAAATGACCAGAATCCTAATGTATAAAAGCAGCTTGAAACATTTGATTTTGTTGATTTATCAGAGTCTCACAAGCTGATTATCTGGATAAATAATTCTAATTAGCTGTGACATCATGTAAAATTTCCCTTTTTTTAATGTCATCTCTTGTTTTTTAAAAGTCTGTGAAACTGAGTCTAAATCTTTAGGAGATAATTCACAGCAGGGAGATTTTATTAATCAAAATTAACGACAGAAGCATAGCAGCTATCACATCTAATTGCACAACAGCGTCTTAGATAACATCCATTACCAAACACACGTTTCATTATCTCACATCGCACACCTAAATTCAATTGAACCCAAATTTACAGCACAGCTTTCAACGCCACTACTAAAACACTGCGGCGTCAAAATTAAAAAGTATGAACCTGAAATAGCTCATCGTTTAGCTGCAGATCCAGCTCATTAAATTTGTTTTATCACCTGTTTTTGCATGTTTATAACTCCTTTTGCGTCGATGCCCGGATCTCTAATTCAAGCGATCAACTTAATCAGCCACATCGATTTTACTGACATGTTCATGATGCCTTTTAGTGTTGTTCTTGCTAAACGCCGCATTAAATGAGTCGAGGGTGGCTGTGTGAAGGGGGCAGAGACATTAAGGCCAACGTGAATTAATCACAACTGAACCTCCGAGACGATATTTTAAGATGACGGCAAAAGAACAGAAGCCAAATGATTATCCGTCGGACAGCTTCAGAGCTTTAAATCTCTTTATTTTTATTTCTTGCGACGAGGCTGGCAGAAATTACACACATCAATTTAAACCCTACATGAAGTTCAGCTTTTATTTCTTATGAAAAAGCATTTATTTAATAAATTTCTGTGTCAAACTGGCACTGATTAAGATCACAATGCGCGAAGATTATACTTGAGCCAAAGCATTGATCGCAGATATGTTTTGACAAACAAAAAGAGGTCAAAGGTTACCAAGGGCAGCAAACATCCAACCCTGACCTTGGGGTGCTAGCAGCTAAACATGCCCCTTTTTTTGTGATTTTTTTTTCCATTTAATTTGAAATCGATGAACAAAAGAGGTAAAATAAAAAATCTGCAGTGTTAGCCTGTCACGGTCACAACATTGTGTTGATTTTGATTTGATTTCTTTTTCCTCTCACTGGAAAGCTCTCCGGTCAATGTTACGGTGTTATTTCTTAAATCTGCAGGTTTTATGTTTGTGTAAGTAAAATATTTTTGAGATTTATATCATGTTATAATGTTACTCTTTCATCAAAAACACACCTGGAGTTTGGTATGTCTTGAGAAATCATTTAGTCTCTTTTGGCAACCATTCAGGGATGAGTAAACGTTTGGTTTCACCAATTATTTCCGCTCAGTTCCTCCAGACTAGCGGCAGCAGCGATTAGTTGTTGGAACTGCGTATCTCTGGAGTTTATCATGCAGACTAATTCTAAGAAAGGTTTGTTAAGAAATAATGATTATTTTGGTGCTTAATACAGCTAATATACGACATGTGTAAAGGTATAGCCAACACTTTTATTTGGAACAGTTTTCTGTTGAGCATGGGAGAGCTGACAATAGCAGACATTCAAACAAGCAGGGCTTTTTTCCTCCCCCGCTGAAGACAGAGTAATAAATTTACATTCCGATAGGGGGCAGGAGACTTCTTGGCGCCTCTCCCCGTACCAGACGGAGATGAACGCGAAGTGGTCCGCCCTTTTACTTAGACAAAAACCAGACACCTTTGCCATAATGAGGGGAGTTTCCAAGTTTTTCTGAGTCCCTGAGGGAGTTTCTAATTGGTCAAAGAACGGAACGCCTTGACTGCATATATTAAATAGGGAAACACCTATTTGGTATAAAATTACGTACACGCCGAGAGAGAGAGAGAGAGCGGCCGCTATTTTTGCCTTTTTTTGTCTTTGTGTTTTGTGTTCGTTTGTCTTCCCCTTGTGTGTCTTTATTCTTATGAGAAAAATGCATATCTCTGTTCCTCTGCAGCTTTGTTGTCGATTGCTTTGTATGAGATTAAACTCTGTGATCTGTGACGTCAACACGCTTTGTTGTTGTTTCGTTTTAGCAGGACGCCGCCACTCGCCAAGGACTCGGGAGAGAAAAGAGGAAAGAGCCAAAACTTTTTGTCCAAAGCTAGCATTAAATGATCCTCTTCTTTTTTAATAGGTTGTAAACGGCATAACAGCACTCCACTGCTGTGATGACGGAATATCAGGAAGAACAGGAGCTTCTTAAAGAGACGGAGGTTAATTTCAAGGCATCAAAACTCTGACATAGTGGACCTATCATGCAAAGTTCATGATCCTGTACCTCCATTTGGGTTCCTACTGGTTCTAAAAACAACCCAAGTGCTTAAAAACAATAAGTTAATGTTTTCAAAAACTTTCTGATTGGTAATTCAAAAACGAGTGGCACTGCATCGTTACCTAGTTTTACAATGGCTGCTGGAAACAAAAAGGGTTTTATTCTTGACTTTACCATCCAGAAACCACTTTGAATTCTTGTTGGTTGTGCAGGAGGCTCAATTTCTGCTTTTCAGAGATGTACGGTTGTATAATTGCACATCTGCGTGAGGCCCTTTTCACATCTGAATGTAAAAGTTGAGCCCTGAGTCGATAGCACGAAGCTATCAGTAAGTATAGTACTTACAAAAACTGGGATGTTTACTACCAGTTACCTTCGTGGTGCTGACTAACGTGGTAGTTCCCGTCCATCAGTTTCATTCAACTGGACATGAGGTGGGCTGCAGTCAACGATCCATTTCTTGTGTTATTCCAGACTCCTTGTTGATTTTGGAAATGTAATAAATTGTATTTCACCCTCTGTATGTTCTGGGTAACGGCTGTCGGGATTGCATATTAACCACTTACAACTTGGACAGTGATTATCTATTATTTTCCTCAAAATCTCTCTGACTGCAGCATGTTTTCTATGATAGATACTGTCAATATTGTCAGAGTACTGTACTTGAAACAGTTGCTGACAAATGCCCTGGAATGATTGGGGGAGGATTGCTCTACATCAGATGGGGGCAGAGCCGGCATCATGTCAATTATACTTCATTGCTATTTAAGCTAAACATTCTTTAGGCTAATGTGGTTCTAATGTACTAGTTTAAGTAATACTTAAGCTGATACTACTACTATCTTACTACTTAAGCTAGTACTACCTAAGCTAGAAGTTGTACTCGCTAATTTCTACCAACCTAGGCAAAGTTGGTAGAACTTAGTTTAATGGCTATTTATCATCACCGTCTTTTTATTTGCCAAAAGGGAGTTTTGTTTTTTGTTTTACACAAAATAACAGGTCGTCATTTTAGGAAGGTGACCTTATGCTAACATCAATTCATGCTAAAAGTTACTTAGTTCAACTGTTGCCTCTACTCAAGCCAACGCTATTTAAACTAAACATATTTTAGGCTAATATGCTGTTCTAATTTATGACTAACTGCTAAGTTCTACCAATGCTAAAAGGCTAGGTATGGCAACTGCTAAAAGCTACTTAGTCTAACTGCTGCCAACTCTAGCAGCTATTCAACACAATGGTAGCTGAATTTTTAGCCATTTGAGCAAAACATTTCTTAGAATAAGTGCTGTTCTGATTTACTCCTTCTTAAGCTAAAAACTACTAAGGCTATTTGCTAAGTTTTACCAATGCTAAAGGCTACTTATGCTAACTACATTTCATGCTAACAACTAGTTAGTCTAACTGCTGCCCACGTTAGCAGCTAATCAATCCAACTTCATTGATATTTAAGCTAAATGCTACTCCAGCTAGCCTTGGCTTAGCTACAATTAATGAGAGGTTAAAATTGTTTAGTGGAAAGTTGGATTTTAGTCTTGGTAAAGTTACGTCCAAGAAGCAAGCCGGCATACAGTGGATCTTTTAGCTACTGCATGTCCTGCCACTCCTTCCCTATTTCTGTTTTTTTATTCATATACTTGGATATTCTAGAAAACCAGCTGATGTTCTCAAACCTCTAAGGTAGTTATAATGACATTGTATAGGAAAGGTTGTATATTAGACTACTGAGACAATATCCCTAGGAAATTCTTGGTATTATATCCCTGATCAAAACTTAAATTCCAGCCGATAAATCATGTTTCCTCTTTCCCTCTTTTCACCATCTCCTTATATCTAAAGTGATTATATTACAGCTTTATCCATTCACAAAACTTCTTTCTGGTACAAGGGAAAGGTCACAGATTTAATGAGCACAGAACAAGAAAGCTTTAAAAGTCCTAATAATACCACAATGAATATGTCTCAAAATGTACCGGTATACCTTACAGGCATTTATATACCTCAAAACATCCTGCCTCTGAAATGATGCTTATTTAAGAGACATCATGGGAATACTCTTCACCACAGGGTGAAAGAAAAATCATATGAGCGCATTTAAATCACAGGCAGATTGATGGACACCCCATCAAGCCATGTCTTCGCACCATATGCCAGCTCATGTTGATAAGCTGGAGGCAATTCATCTTCGTCACACAGAACACATCGTCAGCCTGCCTGCATGCTTTAATGGTTTGTACACCCAGCAATCAAGTTACAGAACCAGAATAAACTTTTATCGGTTTCAGGAATGGGACTGTAAAAACCAGAGTTATGGAGTCTGGTTATGCTTATGTTTTGCCAGAATCAAAACGCAATGCCAGGAAGCCGTGCCCGTGTGAAATTAAATATGATTGCAGCTTCTAAAATTACCATCTGATCGGAAAGATCACTGAGCATAAAGTCCGCTAGTTACAATACACTTTTGGAAATGGGAAGGGAAACTGGTTCCAGTTTACAGTGCAGTAGCAAATATTGTTTTTAGTGACTTAAGAGGGAAATGCATCTTAACCCTTAAATACATTAAACAAACAGACAAAGGTAACCTGAGTATGCATGGGATCCAGTTTTTCACTAATAACTTGATTTATTAAAGGGGGAAAGCAAACAAACCTGCAAAAATACAAAATATCACCAAGTATTTTTGGTCTAATTTCTATTACAAACACTGAAAATAAGACAAAATTAACTTAAAGAATCTTTTCAGCAAAATGTAGGAGTTTGCTTTAAGTTAAAATTTGTTTTAATTGATGAAAAAGGTGATAGTTTCGCTTATAAAAATACATTTTGTCTTGTTATAAATAATCTGCCAGAGGAACCGGTACTTTTTCATCAATAATAATGAATTGAACAAGCTCCTATATATTGCAGAAAAGTTACTTTTAAGTGACTTTTGTCTTATTTCCAGTGTATTAAGATATCTGAACTAGAAACTAGACCAATAATACTTGGTAAATTGTTTTTTTACAGTGTATAGGTAAAACCTGATAACTGGTTTTTTAATCCTTTACAGCAACAACTGGCATCAAGCATTTGTGATAACAGATAATGAGTTTTTTACATCAAAATGTTTAACTGTTTCTTAAAGTTTCTGTTAGTTTTAGGTCAGATAAATGCAATGGGACACAAATAGGGCCTCAACTACCTATTACTTTAGAAAATGATTATTCTGACGATTAATCGATTAATCAGATAATGAAAGGACACATTGTGCAGATTTTTCATTTGGGTAGAACGTATTTACAGAGAAGGTTTTAATTTGATCTTAAATGCAGAATTTATATATTTTGTTCAGTTTTGGCTTAAATTTTGCTCTTAGTATGTTGTCCTTTAAGCTAATGGCTTTTGTATACTCCAGTTAATGATTAATTGTGAATAGTTGACAATTATTTTAATATCTTTTGCTACAAATGATCAAGCGTACACAAACGGAATACAATGTTATTATTATTTTCTCATATAAAAAGGAATTGAATTAGTTGTTTATGTGCATCTTTTAATGTTTTTTTATATATTGTATAAGAAAGGCTGAAATGGTTAAATGGAAAACCTGCAAAATGTGCCAATTTTTAAAATTGCATTGATTAATCATCAGAATGACTGATTAATCGAATACTAAAATTATTGTTAGTTGCAGCCCTTTGCAAATCCTTGGATTTAAAAATAAAAAGAATCTGCAGAATGTGTCAGAATAATCTATAAATTAATCAATATTCTCTTCAGCACACATCATAGAAAACATTCCAACTGTTTGTATTATCTGTGTTTGTAGGTTTGCTTCAGCCACAAGCAAGAGCAGTATGTCCGTTGTATGCATTTTTTTGTTAAATTTTTTTTCAGTACTGTGTTTTACAGTAACAAACCTTCAACTGGGTGTGTTCAGCTTCTCTTTACCTTGCTTCTTGAACTTGTTCAAGTCAAGGTGAATTTCCAAGGTAGTTTTCATGTGTAGATGACACATTTCAGCTCTAAGGACGCCCAACACTCCCCCTTGGATTCAAAAGAGTTGTAAGAGGCTCTTGTAGCCATTATATTTAAAGAGATTCGAGGCTTGAAGGCTGTAAAGACATTGTCAAGGTTTCTCCCTGAGAAGCAAGCTGTCAAGCTTCTACACCTGATCCAAGGTCTTTTTATTTTCTGTACTACGCCAAAGATCTTTTCTCTAAGAATCCTTCGATTCTGAATGGTGTTTTAATATAGTACAAACCCACGAGAATGCAAGCAATGTTATTTTCCTTTTAGATATAAAGGAACATGAAGCTAACCCAATTTCTTCATACTGAGAAGCAATAATTACAAAAAAAAATCTTCTCTTCTGGATTTTAAAGGCATGTTGCTGTAAAGTTTCAGTAGACCTTGATAGAGGCATCCATGATTGTCCAGGAGAGCCAAGAAAGTGTTTGCAAAGGCAAGGATGTCCAAAGTCGGGCCACCAAGCCACAGTTTGTAAATGTTACTCCTATAAGAACATCCACAGGTCAAAAACTTGACAAAACTTTGCAATAAAACCAGCCGTAAAAACACGGAAGATAAAAGTCAGTGGGAAAAGACAAAATAACTGCATTCAATCACCTTCTGAAACATAAACGCTGCAGTTATTGAAGCCCAACAACAGAAAAATGGTTCAAAGAGTAAAAGGTAACAATCCGTATCGTCATCACAGGATGGATGAGTTTTTTTTCATCGTTTTCCCCGGAAAGACAAACAATAAGATGATTGGTTGTATCCAGTAGAAACATTTTACATTTTTCCTCCTCAGCAACAAATTAAACATGTAAATATTTAATAAAATAAATCACAAAAGAACTTAAAATCATAGATTTGACATTTGATTTTTTGATAAAATTCAATTTTGTTTTTGTATGATTGTTCATTTTACTTACTAATTATTAAGGTGAAGGATTATTTTAGCAATCGATTAATCAGTTATACTGATGATTAATTGATTAGATTTGTTTTAAAAATTAACCTGTAAAGGTGGCAAAGCTGTTTTTATCTAAAAAGCGAAATGGCCTTTTTTGATTCTGTATATCCCAGTTAATCGATTACTACATTAGTTGATGATTATTTCAATAATCAATTAATTTGATTAATCTGATTGTTTCAGCTCTATTTGTGTGTAAACAGCTCGCAACCACAGAAGAAGGCAGACATCACAAAGCATATGATAATACTGTCACAAGATTAAGACAAAGCAAGCGGTTAATCGTGAATAATCGATTGTTGAAATAATCATTAGCTAATTGATTAATTGTTAACCGGAGACCAAAGAAAAGGGCAATTTACTGAAAGAACAATATATTCAGAGCAGTAATTAAGCAAAAACTGTACAAATAATATAACATTTTGCACTTAAGACATAAATATGTTCGACCTTAAAGTCCTCAAGTGACTGAGAACTTCAAGCTTCACCTGGTTCCAATTATATAAAACAAAACAAAGAAAACTCATATTTATCACCTTTCACTTTACCTTTATTAATCCAAGAAAATAATCACCAGATTAGTAAACAGTACTTTTTTGGTTACAAATTTGCAACAAATAATCAATTGTACACTGAAGAAATGCTACATTATTGCATTTTATGCTATAAAATTTAAATGTTAGAAGATGAACTAATTGCTTCTTTGAATATTTTATTGTATTTTCAATAAAGCATAAAAATGGCTTAAGTGGTTAAATGAAAAGTCTATAGAATGTGCCAAATTTTTTATATGATTTAATTGATTAATCGTCAGAATAATCTATCTATATCTGCAAAAACATCACATTTTACCCCTTGCAGCTGAGTGCCTTTGATAGTCAAATGCATCAACAAGACACAGTAAGATTTGCTTAAGGATGCAAAATAAATCCACTTTTTAATACAATACGAAAAGTTGAGGACACAAAAAAAGTATAAAAAATGTAAGGAAGCCATGTTTGTCTCTTCTTATGTGGTCCCAGTGTCCCTAATTTGATTTGACCTGAGTTCATTTCTGGACACTTCAAACAAACACGGCCACTTTGGGCCGACGCTCAATGTTAATGGCGTGATTAGTGCCGTATCTTTCCCTCGGTGTGGCAATTTATTTTGCTCCATTAAGCCTTTGAAGCTATGCCCTGCTGACTCAGATGCTCTTAGTAACAAACAGTAATACTGAAATGACTCTTACCGCCAAAATCTATCATCTGGAAATGTCTTGTAAGGTCACAGAAAAGTGCACCTGAAGTGAAACGTCCAAAACGGGAAAAGGCAATAAATCTAAAGGCAAGTTTTAGGCTTAAGTAAAAATTTTGTAATCTTCACAAACCAATCTGTCAAAAAAATTTTCTCACGTCTTATGGAAATAAATCCGTGTTGGATAAAGTTTTTTGTATTTTTTGTCACAGCTACCAAACAAAAAAAAAAACCTCTTTCAGTATTTTTCATTCCAAATGTGTCCAAAACTTTGTCAATATTCCGCTAATGTAAAAAATACATTTCTCACATGCAGTGTTTCCATTGAATAAAAACATAAATAAAATCACAACTGAATAAATTTGTTTACGTTATAAGTCATCAATAGAATGCTGCACCTTTAATCTCCTACTACTTTCTGTCGTCTTCTTTGTTGTTTCTGTCAGTAGTAACGAAAAGTGTTTCGATTGCCGTTTAGCAAAATAAACCAATTTAAATTTTTTTTAAAATCTACTTCATCATCAAACTAATCAACAAATGAAAAATATGTGATTTTATTAAACAAGTTTATTTACAAAATGTCAAATTACGCAACTACTGACTTAAATCAATTCACAGGATAAAAGAAATTCAAATTAAAAATATAATTAAATATAAACTAAATCATGAGTTCAAAGAAATTACTTGAGTGGACGATATGAAGTAGATCTCAAAAAGCTAAACATCAGGATGAATTATCAAAATTATTTTACTGTTGTGGACAAAAAAAACATAATTTTGCATAAAGTTAGCATATTAACAGCATGCAACAGTATACTGCTTTGAACAAATGAAAAACATGAAAATGTATAAATATAAAAGCAACAAAGATATAAGAAATAAGTCAAGGTTTCCCCCAGGAAGCCTGCTAAACCCGGTGGTTGGGGCGCTCAGAAGTCATTCATCCAGTCGTGTTTTTGAGTTTAAATTTTTTAAAAAGTTGACAGGAAAGATTGAAAAATTAATACCTGAACACCAACTATTAAGTCTTAAAAAATTCAAACATTTTAAGACGAATAAGCAATGCGTAGCCTGGTGGGGACATAATAAAGCCTGTTGGCCCGCCAGGCTTATAATGCACTGGGGGAAACCCTGTAATTTCATGTTCGGCTAGCTAATAATTTAGTTTAAACAACAATGATGAAAAAAATAAAATTATGTGAATAAAGTTCAAATAATACCAAAAATATTTGTCATAATATTTTGAGAATAAAATCATAATACTACAACTTTATTCTCACATGGCTTTATTCTAGTAATGTCTTTTTTCTGAAATTCAAAAGTTGACATACATTCAGTCAGTTTTAAGGATAACTGTCTTAATTTTCTAGAAAATGTTCTTGCCAAGTTTTTTGTCATTTTGTAAAGAGAAATAATTTAGTTAATTCTAACTAAGCTAAAACAAGAAATGTTTGGTTTTATTTAACGTCAGACAGTCAGAAAATTAATATTTGTATCTTTTTACACAGTGTATGTAAATATCTGGTTTCAGCTGTAATTTAAAATCATTCTGTGACGGTGAAAGACGCAGAAACTCTTTTAATCCTGAGTTTATTTCCGTTTTTAAACATTTCCTGCCATGCAGTCAAAGATCCTGGGATATACAAGCATCTGCGAATGTCCCTGACTGACTGACAGAGGAAGCACAACTCCTTCATGTTAGAGAAAGAAAGGGCAACATGAATGCATAATAGCGTTTCGCTGTGTTGATGCCTCGGGTATTCAAATTGTGTTTGCTGGGAAGAGGAAACAAAATCAGGGCTGTGCATAAACTCCCTTTGATTGACTGTTGATGAATCCTTCAGAGATCACTGGAGGTAAACTGCTGGATGGCGGAAAGGTTTCGTATTGACAGCTATCCGATAAAAAATGTGCCAGAAGCCGGAAATTCCCTCCAGGTAGACCAGGCAGGATTCCCACAGAGCGCAACTCCAATTAAATAAATAACAACCTCAACATTAGCTGTTTTTTAGTGTTATTATTATTGTTGTTATTACTCGAGCACTCTTTCTTTCTTTCTCTCTCTCTCTCGCTCTATTCGCGCCTGACAATAAAATATTCATCACTCTCTAGTATATTTCCTCATCTGATTTACAAACTTCAAACCTGAGTCAGGAGCGTTTGTCTTTGTGTTTGCATTGAAACACTTTTCTCTCCCAGTCACATCCTGTTTTCGGATTTATGAAGATAAAACGTGAACAAATCTGCAGCATGTGGAGCTCTGATGAGGGTCATTTCATTTGGGACCAACTGAAACGGCTCGATAATGTTGGAAAGTAGAACAAGACGGCTGGTATTGTGTTGTATTTTCAGTATTAAATGTATCAAATTACCCGGTCAGATAAAAGGACAATATACTTAGCTATTCTTGTTTAGTGTTTATTTTATGATTTTGGTTGGTGAATGCATGGATTAATTGGCTGCAACTTAATAATTCATTAGGAATTATTATTAGGAAGAGTCATTTTTGGTGCTTTATAAACACACAGATCATGCCACACAGTCAGTTTAGTCCGATTTAATCCAACTCCAGTCCGTTTGTCAAAATAATTCGGTTCGTTTTGGGAGGCTGAATGCAGAATCAGACTCTGAAGCAGACCAAAAAATGCAAACTCTGGTTTATCTAAAACCCTAGGTCTCGGTTTGGTTGAACTGAACTGAAATGCATAAAAGCTGGAAGCGAACTTTAGCGCAAAGCATTCTGGGTAAATACAACCAAAACAAACAAAGTCTAGCGCTAGTGGGAAGAAAATTGGCAAATGGCTTGCAGAGCTTTATGGTTCTGTGACAAACCTTTTGTTATGACAAGTACATTGTTCCCATGTGACTTCACACTTCTGGGAATTTTGTAACCGACGGCCATCTTGGTAGGCAGTTGCTATGATAACAATAAACAAGCCTCAATCTTGGTACTAGCTCTCGCCTCGTTCCTATCTAACTTATAGGTAATATAAGAACATTACGACTATGTTTGAGAACTCTAACTTTCAACTTTGTGGGAACAGTTTAGAGACTTTTCTCCAGCTGAACGGAACCAAAACTGAAGTTATTATCTTTGAGCCCAACAATCGAGAGTCAACACACAGCTTCAGTTACTGGGAACTGGAAACTAGAGATCAGGCTGAAATCTGACCTGAACCTTCAGACACATAAAGACAGTTACAAAGTCGGCCTTTGACCTGAAGAACATTTCCGGCATTAGAGAACTAATGACTCAGCAAGATCTGGAGAAACTCATCCATGTGTTTATCTTTATTTGCATTGATTACTGCAACAGTGTCCTCACAAATCTGCCAAAAGATTTGTGAGGACACTCACAAATTCATATCCAGAACACTGCTGCTGCTGCTGGCGCTCCGACTAAAACCAGGAAGTTAGAGCACATCACATCAGATCTGAAGCTCCTACACTGGCTCCCTGTACCTCTGAGAATAGACTTTAAAATACTGCTGTAAAATACTCTGCATCCCTAGAAGCAAACATGGAGAAACAGCATTCAGCTGATTGACAGCCACTTCCTGCTGCAGTATAACAAAATCCATAAACACAGAACTTAATTGCCTTACCTCAACCAAACTGGACATATATGGAAGCAATCAGAGCAGAGAATTGGTGTCCAGCATCAATGTCTGACCTCGCAAATGCATCTCTAGCTGTTTTGAAAAGAAAAGCTGCTAAAAATGCCAGTTTCTTGCCCCTGGAAACACAAAATACACAACATGTTGACTCAAGTGGACGCTTTGTGTTGGAGCTTCTGGGCCTGTCATGATTATAAATTTTGCTGAACGATAAATTGTCCCAGACGTTTTTGCAATAAACGACCATATTGTTGTTTTGAGACCATTTTATTCTAATATCAAAGTAATGGCATAATAATGCAAGCACTGGACATTCTAAATAAACAAAACAACATAAATAATTACTTATGATGTATCTGTAAACAAAATTGTCCTTTAAAAAAAGGGCTAGTTGAGACCAAAACACCAAACTGAATTCTTTTGTCATTCAGTTTTTAGTAGAAAAAGAGAAAGATTATGAATTGTGACAGCCCTAGGGGTACCCATTAAAATCTCTGTAAAATACATTAAACTTCACCGTTTTTAAATGTCAAAATGCTGAAAATTCTATATTCACTGCATTAGAAATGGTCTGGATGTTGCCTGTAATACAGTTTATTCGTTAGTGTAATCTCAGCAACTTTGCCCCTTCCTATATTCTCTTGTTAATGTTGCTCCTAATTAGACATGTATGTCATCATAAACTTGCATTGCTAAAATAAACACCTCAAGTCCAATTTGTCAGTGTGAGCTCAACCCCACCTCCCGTCCCAAAAATAAACAATCAATCATCACCTGGATGAGGGGAGGGGGAAGTCGGGGCTCAAATTGCTTCGGCCGTCACTTCTCTACACCTGAATTAGTTCAATAAATGTTTCAAACGTCACAACAACTAGAAGCCACACAACTCTGGGGGTTGCCTCGCTGTTGCATCAGTATGATGAAGGGGTTGCTCTAGATCTCTCTGCATGTGGTGTTTATTCATTAATTTATGTAGTAGTTTCTCTGATCCCACTTCAGAGGGAATACAAAGACTTTGTCCCCCTTTTTTTTGCTGCATGGGGATTCAAGTCTGCTAAAACACAGGTGCATCATCAGACATACAGCTGTTCTCCATCAATACAGATGATTTTTAGATTGAAGGAAGTCAGTTTTCAGTTGAGTTCATGTCCAAGCAGCATGAAGAGTTTTAGGGTGATAAAACACCTGATAGTCCAGTAGACCAAAGTTGCAACATTTGTTACATTTTCAGCTGCTGTGGTTTTCTTTCGCACTGCACCTGTTCCCCTCCTCGCCTGTGGGGGCGCTGCAGTAAGAACCACTGAAGGAAACGACATGAAAACCTCTTGAGGTGCAACTTCCTTCTTCAAGAAACAGAAACAAAAATGGAGTAGTGTCAGATTTCTTCTGCTAGCACTAAACTAGTGCGTTTGTTTAGGTTGTATTTACCCAGAATGCCACGCGGTTGTAAACATTTACCTTTGAGCGGACTTTCTGGTGGACGTCCACTGAGTGACAATGATTTTTTCTTCAGTATTGATCCACCCTGCACTCCAGTACGGTAGAGGAGGTTGAGTCTACATATTTTGATATCGATCCAATACCAATTGTAACCCACATTGCGTTCAAGGATTAACAAGATTTTAAATAATCAGAATTAAAATTTATCCAAACAGTTCTTAAAGTCTAGCTAGGTTCGGCTACTGGAGGAGATGGCAATTTGTAAAGCACAGAGACAGTAAGATGGTGCAAATTGGTGAGTTGTATTTAGTATTTACAATATATATACACATTAGTCCATAGTTTAAAGGAAAAAACAAGTTAAAGTTCCTTATACCAAGGACGTCCACCAATCTTTGTTGATGATGAAAAAACCCAAAATAATCAACTTCCTTCAATGGGGACTTGAGCTGATCCTCCAATTAGTTCGGAAGAATGTTCCCAGATAAGTCTTGTGTTTCTGGATCCTGCTTATTTTAGCTCGCCAGTCTGGTCAGTGAAACCAGACAATCCTTGCTATTGTCAAGATCCCTCCAGCCACTCCTTGCGCGAGGGATCTGCAACGCACCTGGCCTGTACAAACAGACCTAATTAATCAGTTACATGTACAGAAGTTTCATAAGTAAATATAACTTATGCAACCAATATTGTTACGCAACAAATCAATATACAATCACAACAGGCTGGAAGACTAGTGCTAGCATACTAGCTCCCGACCACACTCACCAGTTCCTTCTTGACTAACCGTGATTCTTGCAACGCTTGGTTGAGTAATCACCCGGCTGCAAGTTAACATAATTACACGATTGAAAAATAGACAATAAAGATCTGAAACCTCTTTGGAAACAGACCAGAAGCCTACCTGCACATCAGAGTCCCACAGCGGTTCTGCCTAAGCTGCGATTTGCAACCATATAAACTGTGCTATCAATTTAGGACGCTGATGTGCAGCTGTCACATGACGTCAGAGTCACGCGAGAACACTATTGTTCTCGCCTGGTTGGTGTTAAATAAATTAAATGGGAAGAGGAAAACATTTAATTAAACCTTTTTTTCTTTTTAAATAAATCTAACAAAATGGAAAATAAAATAAATAAATTAAACCTAATATAGAAAATGATCCTGGTTACACAATACTGAAATTTTTTATCAATTAGGTTTGATATAACATCACACCTCTGACTTTGTTATCTCCTTTAAAACCTGGGACAGAATTAGGAAGCATAGTTGTATCTACAAAATACTTTAAAAGTGACCTGTTATGCTTCCTTTAATAGAGTAGGATTGATCTTTGGTCTATACAAAACATTTTCAATAAATTTTTTGCACAAAATCAATCTTAGATCATGAGATTTTAGTCAGAATAAGATGTTTTAAGGCCTCTGCCACTTTAAATCCAAATAAGCTGTTGCTGGCCACAGTCCCCAAACTTGCAAACTCGCAAGTGAAAATGGCTGCAAACAGATGTGCAATTATACAAGGGTACCTCTTTGAAAAGCAGCAATGGAGCCTTCTGCACAACCAACAAAACTCTTGTCTGTTCCAGCAGCCATTGTACAGCGCATACAGTGGTAAAACCAGCTGACCAAATGTGCTGGAGCTCAGTTTGGGTTGCTAGGTAACAGACAGAACTCTGCTGTGGTTACTAGGCAACAGCAAACCTCCCACCTAACAATTGGGAGGTTTTTGAAACGGCCTGTTTTCTAAACTCAAAAAAGCATTAACTTATTACCAAAAAAATGTGTTGGCTATTTTAGAAGCAGTAGAAACTCAAATGGAAGTAAAAGAAATGTGCAAAAGGTGAATTTTTAACAAAATGAGGACAAGACAGAGAACAAAATAGTCCTGAACTCTTTCTCAGGGGTTTATAATAACCAGTTAATATAAAATCTGCTGCAAGAAGTTGCTTTGAGTTATTATTATGTACTTGGAATCTAGAGGAACCAGTTATGAACAAATGTAAAACATCTTAAGACAAGTTCTTTTTTACTGGGAGGAGAAACGTGTGCAGCCTCCTCCAGGGAATCCTGATATGTGGAGTATCCATTAAGAAATGGGACGTCTCCGTACCTCCAACCCCAAAGAGCGCGCGGGACACGGTGCGTGACCTCTGGAAACACTTAAACGACGTGGCAGAACAAGCTCTTCCCTTATTAATGTGCTGCTTTACAAAGCAACACACCATGCTCTGTTCCCCCAGGACAAGGCGGTGCAATGAGTGTGGCGAACGGGTCTGTTCATTTTTTAAACCTGGCCTTAAAGGTAGCGCAGTAAATCAAGATGCTGCTTAGCTGCTCCGCTAGGTTTTACTCACTCTCCGGCTGATGCATGTAATGACTCATGAGCCATCCGTCTCCGACAGAAGCTACAGCTCAAACGTCTGGTTGCAAATAAAGTCTTCACTTTTTAAGTAAAAATTCTTGGTTAATTCTTGTGTCACGGCGTGGAATCGATTGGCAGTTCCAGTCATGATGTGTTCACAGTCCAGAGGACAGGGCTGAACGCTTGGCTGGCTTTGTACCTATTAAAGGTGGCGCTTTAGAATAAGGGGGAAATGCTTACTTTGATTTCCCCCAGGCTTTTTGCTCTCAGAGCAAAATGAAAAGGCTCCTTCTACGGCGCCATAAAAGGTACGACCCGCCACGCAAAGGCCCATTTATCCTCAAAGAATCGCTCACACATACATGCATGCACAGGAGCTTTTTATGAGCTCGCAGTCTGCAAAAGGTTTTGCCAGTTAAAAGATTTCTTCACAACTGTACGACCTTGTGTGCTTCATAAAACATGACGGATGCAGGGATGTGTTCGGGCATGACAAGACGATTGATTGTTTTCCCTACTGTGGCGCTCATGTTTCATTGCCTGGCTGAGAAAGCATGGGACACGGCGCCGCTGCCGATCCATATTCACTCATGCACATAGAGCCTCGCAAAAGTGTTCACACCACTTTACATTTCATCACATTAAAGGAGTTTTCACACCTGGTAGCGCGATAGATTCGGTTCGATTGGAGACCAAAACCACAACATTTGTTACATTTTGTGTCAAATGTTAGAAACCATTTGAAAAATCTGTTCCTCTCCTCGCCTGTGGGGGCGCTGCACCAAGAACAACACAGCAAAAATACAAAATATTCCAGTTTCAAGTGCAAATATCTTAGCACACTTGAAATAAGACAAACCTAAATTACAAACAACTTTTCAGCAAGATATAGCAGCTTGTTTTAAGTAAATAATTTCTTAACATTGGGAAAAGATGACCTTAATCCATCTATAACAAGACATTTTTGCCTTGTTATAAGTGAAATAATCTGCCATTTAATCTAGGACATCTTTCTCAGTTTTAAGGAATTATTTACTTAAAACAAGTTCCTGAGGTTTGCTGACAAATTAATTATTTATGTCTTATTTCAGTGAAACTAATATATTTACTCTAGAAACTAAACCAAAAACATTTGGTAAGATTTTGTGTTTTTGCAGGTTGTTCACTAACTGCAACACCTGGATTCCTACTCAGAATAAATTGTTACACATTTGTATTTAAAACTAAAAGGCGCTTCTGTTTGGATGCGACACTTCTCATATCTATACTGTATTTCTGAAATATCTTTTGAAAGCCGTGAACCACATTACTTCCTCCCTGCAGTCAGACACAACTTCTGGTTGATAAAATGTGAAAAAGTGAGAAGATTCCTGCAAGGCTCTGTATTTTCTGCTATCCGAGATCTCTGATCCCTAATTGCACATGATGCTGAGGGACAGGTGGAGCTGATGCGCTCTGCTTGGCGGCGTCGTCAAGGTTGGGTTCAGTTTGACTCGGCCGCCGGCATCTTGAACCGATCTCCAAACGCTGGAAAAAGCCAAAGGTCGTTACCTCCGAGTGTGTGTAAGAGAGAGAGCAAAACCGCTAAGAGGCGTCCCTCTTCGTCTCATCACACATAAAATTACAGCCCATTCTAATAATTGATCAAGTTTTCCAGTCTGGTTCAGCGCTCACTCCGAGCGCCGGGCGAATCGCGGCGTGGCACGAAGGGTTCCACGTTTGATTAAGTCGCTTTACCCTCCACATCCTTCCATCAGAAAGGTCACCACACATCCTCCTCTCATTTACATTTCGCAGAGCAACCCCCCAAAGCCGGGCTCATTTACGAGGTGTAATCCATTTCACTCATGATTTGCCCAAGTCAGGTGCCGTTTTGGTGTGGAACATGAATCCATGGGAAATTTCCTTTCAGCGTTAAACTTGTTGTGAGAAAAATGGCACCTTGGTTGCAGTTGGAGTCAGCCTCTGGTTATTTTATCTCCTGTTTTAAAGCACCTACATTCTCCACACTCAATTTTTTTCATTTCTTTATATGCAACTTTTACTGTTTAGAAATGGATCATTGCTACTGTATGTGATGTACAATGGCTGCTGGAAGAGACAAGTGTTCTGTTGTTGACTTACAATCCAGAAACCACTTGCTGCATTCTTGTTTGTTGTGCAGGAGGCTCCACCGATGCTTTTCAAAGATGTACTGTTGTATAATCGCGCATCTGTGTGCAGCCATTTTTACGTGTGAGTGTAAACATTGAGTTGGAGGGCATGGCCAGCAGCAGATTATTTAGATTTAAAATGACAAGACGCCCTAAAAAAGCATCTCATTTATAGAACATCAGTAAAGTCAAGTGAAGTCAATTTTTTTTCAGAAACAGGGCAGTTTAAAGTGCTTTAAACTTTAAAAGAGAAAAATACAAAGTTATAAAATACACCGTAATGTCAATGATTGAGAAAACCAGCAACAAATGTCACATTTTGATGACTGTGATCATCAAAATCATCAATACACATCAAATATGTTGGTCAATGTTTAATTTATTGTCTTTCAAAAGCAAATCTAAACAGGTTGGATTTTAGCCTAAGTGTAGAGGAACTAAAGCTTTTCGGGTGTTTTGTTGTTTTCTAGACGTTTGTTGCAGATCAAGGTCTTTCAGAGGCCTACACTGCAAAACCATAAAATCTTACCAAGTAGTTTGGTCTAGTTTCTAGTGTAAATATCTTAGTGCACTTAAAATAAGACAAAATCTCAAGTATCTCTTCAGCAAGACATAGGAACTTGTTTTAAATCAATACGTCCTTAATATTGAACGGCCCCAATGTGCTGTCGTATAAGTGTGACATCATTTATACTAATTAGAGATATCTTAGTTTACTAATGCATCTAGTTATAAACCAATTTCAGACATCTGGAATATAAGCGCAGTGAAACAGATTAAATGCTAAACTGGCATGCCGTACGGTTGGACAGCGCGTCGCCTCCATTGTTCTCCGCCGTGTTCTTCTTCTCTGCCTGCTAAAGTCCAGAAGGCATATTCATGAGGGAGGCCTAATTAAGCAGTCGGGGTCTGGATGGCGTCCAGATGGATGAGTTATTATTGCCGTTATTGATACTGGCTGGTTTGAGCCCCGCTATCAGGGATTAATGCTGCTTGAATTTAGAAGCCATCTTACCACTTAGTCCCATGATGAATAATGCTAGGCAAAGTCGTTTGCTCTGACACTCACTTACTTCCCCTCATTTTATGTACTTTGCTTGCCTTATTAAGGCTCTTACCACCGGCTTAATTGCCTATTTAAAATTCCCCTCTTTGTGACCTAGATGTGTTATTTTGTGAATGTAATTAAGTTACCTGTAAATATATCAGCCACAGTCTCATCCATCTATGTTATGTCGGCACTCTTTTTGTTTTTTATTTTTAATTAATTTAATGGCTGCTGTATCTGGACACGTATAACCTCGATAAAACCAGGAGAAAGTGGTTTTCGGTGGTGTTGGACTGGAGTTGTAATGGATCGGCGCTGGAGTGGCGAAGCGTCAGGCGTGCGCGGTGAAGGATTCAGGGCGCGTGGATTAATGTGCCGGCATGTGAGGAAACGCTCCACATAGATAAAAAGTGCTCAGTTAAAAAGGAATGTCTTGATTATCACTTAATAATGTTGACGTCTATAAGAACAATGAAAATAAATTACATTTAGTGTCAATTTAAATTAGGCTTAATTTGTTTGTTTAGCTTAAAGATGTCATTTTCCTACACTCACACTAGCTGCATTTTCAATACAAATGTACGGAAATATTTTTTCAAAATTCTGTTAAATAAAAAAAAAAAAACAATTTGTTTCCATTAAATAAGAAACACAACAAAAATCACAGGTCAATAAGTTTTAAAAACATGCAGCGTCATCCTACTCCTAACACTTCCTGTCGTCTTCTTGTCTTTTCCACCAGTAGCAACAATTGATTTACTGAAGAGGATCATGGTCACTGAAAGAAAAAAAAAACTACTTTTTCCTCAGTCTAACTTTTTTCTAAATATTTTGACACATTTTTCCTCAAGATTTTCAGTTTTTTCTCAGAATTTTTTACTTTTTTCTCAAAATTGTGAAAATTCTTAGATTTGGCTTTAATCTGAAAATTGTGACCATTATTTCTCAGATTTTTGACTTTAACCACAAGATTTTGACTATTTTTTCTCCGAATTTTTACTTTTTCTTAGAATTTTTAATTTAATCTCTGAATTTTTTACCTTCTTCTGAAAATTGTGACTATTGTCAGACGTCTGACTTTAATCTCAAGATTTTAACTTTTTTTCTCAGAATTTTGACTTTAATTTCGTCCTCTTGCACAGACAACTTTAACCACAAGAGAGCACATGAGAACCACTTACCACAAACTTCTATTTCAAACATTACATTGATAACTATACCAGCACACTTTCCTGCTACGCAAACAGAAATGGACATAAACGTCTGTTAAAATCGCATCAATATGTTAAAATATGACTCCAATGTTGATAATATCGTACATCCTTAGTTTTCTCCCCTAAAGTGTCTCCAGTCCTGCTTTCTGTGTGATTTATTGCAGGTGTGAAACGAAGGAATCCATGTAAGGTTTGTGCAACATGTTGCAGGAACAAGTTGTCGTCTCTTTCCATATGTTACTGCAGTTTCTTTCCAATTATGGTTAAAATGTCAGCAGCTGAATCACGGTGTTTCTGTTCCCAGCCAATATGTTCTGCTGGAAATGGGTACAGGAGGGGGGGGAAATGCACCAGCAGCATTTAAAGCTCCATTAAACTGCTTGTTTAAAAGCACAGATCCAGGGTTTTACAGGCATGAAGGGACAATCTGTGAGAGTCAAGAGATATTCATGAGAAAAACTGTGTTTACTTAAGTGGTGCAACACGTCACATGGTCACTGCAGATCTTTCCTTCTTCAACTTTTTGTTATGTTAGAGGACAGTCGCTGACTAAAGCCCAGAGTAGGTTTTTCTTCGGAGAACTCACTACCCTGACCTAATTCAATCCTTTAAGATGAGTATCCCCTCACCTTAATCCCCTGCTGGAATAGCAAACAGCTTCTGTTCTCTGAGCCGGATCTCTGAGGATTGGATCGCCAAATTTCTGAACGGAGAGGAGAAACTAAATCAGATTCTCCTTCAGGAAACACAGTTATCCCTCAAATACTCACAACTTTTCCTGAAAACAAACACGTGAAGAATATTTAAACTAACGACTAAAAAACAACCTGTCACCATGATAATATTCATCCATTTTAGTTACTTATACTTTCAGTAGCATCAGTTGGAGAGATGAAAATCATAAAGAAAGTTGGGTTGCGACTAACAATTTTGTTAACAATCGATTATTTGATTGATTATTCTGATGATTAATCGAATAACAAATTGTCTCATTCTGCATATTTTTCTTTCTTTCACTTAAGTCTTTTATACACAATATTAGAAATTCAAGATGCAAATAAGTAAATAATCTTACTTTTTTAAAGAAAATGACATTTTATATCGTAAAATGTAATAATACATAATTTTTTAGAAAATGTTTCTCATTATAATGAAAAAAATAATAATTTTTCGGTACAGTTTTGTCTTAATTACTTCTCTGAATATGGTGTTTTTCAAGCAAATGGACTCCTGTTAACGATTAATCATTTACTATATTAGTTGGATGTTATTTCAATAATCGATTAATCACAATTAATTTGATTAATCGTTTAAGTCAAAGTTCAAATATAACTGAAGCCCTTAAGTATTTTTGGTCTAGTATCTAGTGTAAATATTTTGGTACACTTCAACAAGATCAAACTAACTTAAAGTAACTTTTCAATGTATTATAGGAATTTGTTTTAAGGCCATTCCAGATATAAAATAAAGGCGGAGAAAATTTTTGCCAAAAAAAGACTAATCTGAGAAATTTTCTAGAAAAAAGTAGAAAATTTCTGAACCCAAAAGTCAGAAAATTGTGGGAGAAAAATATGAAATTTTCTAGAATTTTCCAGTGTGAAAACATTTCTAGTAAAAATCCCAGCACATTAATCTAGAAAACTAGGAAACTTGAATTTCAAAAACTGAAAACGTTTGACTTTTCAAACAGAATTATTGACTTAGAACAAGCTCATATCTTGCTGAAAACTTACTTGCAGGTTTGTTTTGTCTTATTTTATGTGTGCTAAGATATTTTCAGTAGAAAATACTTGGTTTTGTGTTTTTGCAGTACAACCATTTGAATAAACCGGCAGAAAACTCATTATACTGATATTATCCTCACACTCCTGACTGAACCTCCATGCAGAACATTATTTTGCGAGCTGGTCTGCCTTAGCTTTACGTCTTATTGGCACTGTCAAAGCCCGTCTTCCATTAACCTCTGCAAATTAATTATTATCGACACATTTGGATGGCGCTATTGGATGAGACTGAATGCCAGATTGATGCTGTAATTGCTGCGACTCGTTATATAATAAAAGGTCACGCAGAAAAGAGATGAGATATTTGATATTTATTCACTCGTGAGGATAAATCTCTCTTTTAATGTGCAGACTATTTAGGAGATGCATATACCATTTAAATCCCCTCAGCGCTAATCATGGGTTGTTTTATTTTTAGCAGACAAGTTGACATGTTTCTCGACTTGCTGCTCTGAAACAAAGGAATAAAGGCATCTCCTGCAGACAGTGTGCAGGCTGAAGTCTGTCAGAGTGTACTGTAAACTCATTTGCTCTCATCTCACAGAAACACGATGCTGTCAGTGCACTCGCGCTCGCCGAGTGATAGATCTTTGTTCGAGACCACCGACACTCGGCGCAGACTTGTTCAGGCTGGAAGAATGAAACCCAGGTTTAGGCAGAACGTTTCTTTGATCGCAGCTGGTTAATCGCGACTCTTTTCTCTGCAATCGGCTAAGTGTTTCTGCAGATTTCAGACTGGTGTTAATGTTTTGACATTTGCCGCATCATTTTTTGACTATTTATGGCCGAGCTTTTGGCGTCGTGTTTGACGTGGGGATGATTGGCTTCAACACTTCAGTCAGATGAAAAGTCCTGAATAATTTCAAGCATTTTTACACAAGGCAGCATTTTTGCAACATATATAAATCTTTAATATCAGTCGTAACAAACTGCAAAAACGCAAAATCGTAGCAAGCATTTGTGGTTTAGTTTCTAGTGCAAATATCTTCACTTAAAATATGACAAAATTAACTTAAAAGTAACTTCAAAAAGATAAAGGAACTTTTTAAAAATGGATTATTCCTTAATATTTATAAATAAGTACTAATTCCTCTGAATAATTATTTCACATATAATATGGGAAATATATCTTGTTATAAGTAAAATAATCGGAGTACATTTCTGCCCAAAAACAATTTTTAGGTTAATCTCAAAACTCAAAAATGTTCAACTTTATGAAATCAGACATTTCCTTGCTTCTTCTAGAAAATTTCTGAGATTAATCGCAAAATCTCTGACTGTTTTTCCAAAAAAATTCACTTTTGGAGTGGCAATATTTTTGTTTTTTCTAGAAAAGTTATGTTATTTCTACTGAAAATCTATCCATTTTCTTTTTTTTCTAATATTTTTTGAGTTTGCAAACTCAGAAATGTACATGCTTTTTCTTTTAAAAAAAATCTGAGATTAAGCTTGTTTTAAGTGAATAATTCCACTTATAAAAATACCTTGTTATAATTAGAATAATCTGCAAGTGGAACGTACGACGGCGTAGTTACGGGCATTTTAGATAGAAAATAAAGAGGAGTATATTTCTGCCCAGAAAAACTACAGTATTTTGAGATTAATCTAAAACATTTCTAGGAAAATTTATGACCTCAAAAAGTTTAAATAGTTAAGTTTTGAAACTCTGAAAATTTCCTAATGTTAAAAATGTTTGACTTTATGAGCTCAGACATTTCCTCGCTTGTAAAAAATTTATGAGATTAATCTTAAAATTTATGACTTTATTTTTTTTTATTTTAACTTTTGGAGTGACAAAATTTAAATTTTTTTCTAGAAAATTTATGGGATTTCAGGTGTAAATTTACCCCTTACTTCCCCCCCTTTCTTGAGTTTTCAAACTCAGAAATTTACATGATTTATGACGATGTTTTAAGTCAATAATTCCTTTATTTCGATCAAAAAAATTGCAAGTTCCACTGGCAGTGTATTTCACTTATAAATGAAAGTGGAATAAACTGCACTTTATTATCAATATTAAGGAATTAGAATGAAAACAAACTCTAATGTTTTGCTGAAAAGTTACTCGTAAGTTAGTATTTTAAGTGTCCTAAGATATTTGTGATAGAAACCAAACCAAAAATACTTGGTAATATTCAATGTTTTTGCAGCATTCTGCAAAAACACGTGGAAGTAAAATCAAATTTTCTTCTCCAAAACGAGGCGCTGAGGCCATATGGCGCGCGGCGGCAGTAATTCTCTCCACGGTCTGTCCGTCTCGGAGCAGATCTGAGACACAATGCAGGAGATGATCGAGTCTTAGTGTCAATACATCAGCCCAGAAAATTACCTCCTCTCTGCTTGGCCTACTTTAATCTGTGGCCCTCTATTGAAGCAATGAACACTCTCTCCTCTGTCCTATTGACGACGTAAAATAGGTTTGCCGGCTTGATTGACAACTTTGTCCAGATGACAAAATGTAATGCAGTCCAGGACAAAAAACAGATCAGGAATTCTTTTGGACCCAATCTGGTGCTGCCGATTACATTTTTCTCCTCCGTCTTCTTCTTTATTGTATCAGATGGGTCTTTTGAAGTATTGAGGGAGAGTTTTTTGAATTTATTTATTTATTTATATCGTGTGAGCGCTCACACACGTATTCAGCTGCATGTTTGAGAAGAAGTTGGTTTTGGCTTTTTAAGCTCCGACTTTCATCTGGACCGACTCCTGAATAACAAACAGAAAAAAAAGAAAGCGTGTTCTCCTGCCACCAGGAATAAGATCTCATAAAAACAGCACCGACTACCTCTGGTAGCATTCCAGTGACCATGATTTATTTTTCTGTTCTAGCTCGGTGAATTATTCAGGCTGCACTTGTAGACATCAAACACATTTTCTGCTGACAGGGAGATTTAATGAAAACCAATTCGGCTCTCCTGCAACACTAAAATGTGAATGAAACTGATGGTTTCTAGAGCTGTTTGAGGGCCTGTTTTACTTTGTATCTGTAAGATATATCTGAACTGTTAAAGCCTGGCTTTGATATGAAATTAATGTCAAACAGAATTTAAGCTCCACACCAGGAAAAACCTTAAAATAAATATTTTTTAATGTTTGAACAAAAAACGTATTATTTGGCATCTCTGCAGTGGAAAATATTCATGACCTGTTTCATTTTATTGAAATTTTATGTAATTAAACTAAAGTCTGAGTAATAGAAACCTAAAAACTTAAATTAAAATTCACTTTTTGCACATTTTCTACTTCCGTTTGGGTCTCAACTGCTTCTGAAACAGTCTAAAAAAAAACACCCTGCTGTTTTTTTAAGTAAGTTAAAGTTGGGGGAGGAGGGGTTTTGTCAAAAGACAAGAGAGTTAAATTCTTTGTTCTCGCGAGGAGAGCAGACAGAGATATGCTTTCAGTTACAAATCTCCAACCGCTCTGAAAAACACATCTCCCGCTCCTCTGTTTTATTGATTTTAGGAACCCTGCCACACGGGGCGCTGCAACTCTAAAAGGGTGGAGGGGATAATTAAACACATCGTTGCAGCGCTAAATGATAATCACTAACTAAACACATGTTATCTACAATCTAAATCCTTCTTGCTCCAGGCACGGCGTCGAATGGGACACGTTGTATAGCTTCAAAGCAACGAAGAACAAAGCAGAGTTCTTTGCAGGACTGTAAAACTCAGCTGGGAACAACTAACACCTCTATCTCCCAGAGATTCCTGCAGGGTAACAAATGCTAAGAATAGCTGACACCTCTCTCTCACAAAGGAGGCCTTTAGGAAAGAATCAAACTTATTTAACACACAGAAACATCACTTAAAATAGAAGGAAAAGAGTAAAAGCATATAATTTAACATTATCTAAATGTAACTACAAGGCTGCATGATACAACGAATATTTAATAATTTACTAAAATACAATCTATCCAACAGGTTTAATGGAAAATGAGCCATTTCAAAACCTCCCAAATGTTAAGTCACATCCTTTACCTAGCAACCCCAGCCGAGCTCTGCCCGTTACCTAGCAACTGTAGCAGAGTTCCAGCACTTTTTGAAAGCTGAGATGTGCTTTGATTGAACTGTCCAATAATTATTCAGTCCAGATTCTCTGGTTTTGTTTGGTTTATTGTTCAGTAGAAGAAAAATTACCAAAGTTCCATTTGTGGTTTTCAAAAACTTCCCGGATGTTCAGTCACATTTCGTTACCTAGCAACCCCAGCTGAGCTCAAGTTGGTTTTTACAGCAGAATTCAGCTTCTATGCGTCACAAATCTGGAATAAACATCCAGAAAACTGCAAAACAGCCGAAACACTGAGTTCCTTTAAATGAAGACAACAAACACACCTGTTTAGAGCTGCCTCTGAACCATAATAAATGGAACATTGTCCAACAAATTTGATGTGTGTCGATGATTTTGATGATACACTCAACATAATGTGATGTTTGTTACTGATTTCTCAATTACCGACTTTTTATTTTTAGGTTTTTATGATATAAACCACTTTGAACTGCCTTGTTGCTAAAATTTAGTATACAAATAAGCTTGATTGGTTGATTGATTTACAATGGCTGCTGAAAAAGACAAGTGTTTTGTTGTTGACTTACCATCCAGAAACCACCTGTTGCATTCTTGTTAGTTAGTTGTGCAAGAGGCTCTACTAATGCTTTTATATGGTTGTATAATTGTGCATGTTTGCTGCTATTTTCACGTGTGAGTGTAAAAGTTGAGTTGGGGGGCGTGGCGAGCAGCAGATTATTTTGATTTAAAGCCCTAAAACAGCCCATTCTAAGTAAAATTTCAATATCTAAGAATGATTTTGTGAAAAAAAGGTGTAATGGAAGTACAGCATCTCATTCTCACATCCCTCTAACGTTAGATTCAACTGAATCAGCAGTTTTCAGAGTGTTGCTCCTTAAACTGGAAGTCACAGGAGAGACGACGCTGTGTACGGCTTAATGTTGCCAAGTTTCCCAGGAAGTTGTTAGTGAGAGAAATAACCAAACACCCTGATTAAATACAAGCATCTAAACAAATTTCTGTAAATCGGCGTGAGATGGCAGTCGATAACGCATTGATTCCTGTAGCGTCTCTTTTCCCCTTAAACGTCCTGATCCTCCAGTAAGCAGCAGCAGCGGTCTCCAGACGGGGGAACAGAAAGTGGTCATTTTGACAGGAAGCCGCGTTAACTCGGACTAAGATATTTTGCCGCAGCAGGGCTTTGGAGGACGTTAAGTATTCATGGCATGAATTTTCCATCAAATCCATCCAGAGAACACACTGATCACAAGGCTTTAAATAACCAAAAACTGCAAGCGGAGCATGTTAACCGGCAGGGCTCTCCTCATCTGTTATGCTACCAATAGGTGAACAAAAGCAGCAGAACTGTACTACATTACTGCCTCAGTGTGCTACAATTTAATGATCCTGTCAGCAGTTCTCTTCAAAGGCCTCACTTCTGATCAGATAAGCCTCTCGTTTCCTCTCCGTATTTGAACCTCCTTGAACTAGAAAATGGATCTACCCCCATCCATCCAGCCCGCCGTTCGTTTGGCACGGGAGCTGAAACTCAAACCGCGGAGAGCTTTTGGAAACGAATTTTGATCAAGAGCATAAAAGGACATTCAGCTCGACGTGAAAATTACCAGGTTAAGCTGTGGGGGACAGACGCTCCTCAGAAGTGATCATACCGCTTCGATTTGTTTCACATTTTGAAAGATTGGAACCACTGACGTCAAATTTCTTCTAAATCTTTCCAAAATATTTGTGTTTGTGCACTGCAGAAACACTAAATCTTACTAATTATCTGGTCTAGTTTCTAGTGAAATATCTTTGTACATTTAAAATAAGACAAAACTAACTTTAAAGTGACTTTTCAGCAACATGTAGGATCTTGTTTTAAGTAGATAATTCCTCAATATTGATGAAAAAGTTCTACTTCAACTGGCAGATGATTTCTTTCATAACAAATGTGGAGAACATGCAGATTTTTTTTTTAATTCCTGAGATTAAATTTAAAATTTCTGAGTTTTTTACTGGAAAATTTTGACTTTTCAAACTCTAGAAAACTCTAGAATGTTTCTAAGTTTTCCTCACAAATTTTGGACTGTTGGAAATTTCCACGTTTTGTTGCAAACATTTGCTCCTCCATTTTTTATATCCATAATGGTTCCTAAAACTCACTGAAAAGTTACTTGTAAATTAGGTTTGTCGTATTTAAATGTACTAAAATATTTACACTAGAAACTAGACCAAAATACTAGTGGGACTCGTACTTTTTAAAATCAAAATTAAGGAATTAGTGACTTAAAACAAGCTCCTACATCTCACTGGAAACTTACTTATAAATTAATTTAGTCTTTTATCAAGTGTACTGAGATATATACACTAAAAGCTAATAATAATACTTTGCAAGATTTTGTGTTTTTACAGTGAGTGAAAATCAAATTCCTTGTTTTTGTGCAGAAACTTGGTCAGTAAAATCAACTAAAAACATTTGCACTTTATATATATACAATAAATTTATATTCTGCTTAATTTCAGCTGCTAATCAAGCTAAACTGCAGCACTTTTCGCTCTCTTATTGCTGCTTGTGACCTTGAATGTTTGCCTATTAAACTGCCGATGCTCAGACAAGTATCCATCTCAACCTCAGGGGACTCATGCACAAGGATAACGAATCAATCGGCGCCTTCATCCATGATCCAAAGGCACGATAACTCAGGACTTTGGCTCTTTCCCTGAGAAACTGCTTTACCTCCAGGGAGTAACTGCAGGCTGAAGACGAAGGGTAAACCGATGCAGAAAGAGGTCACTGTCTGTTCCCTCCGCCCATGGATCTGTCTTTCGTCTAAACTGGAATTGTTCTGTAAGAATGTCATATATTGTTGAGTTTCCCTAAAAATACCTAAAGTAACATCCCATCCTAATTAAATTATCATCTACATGACACAGAAATGTAGCTGAGGAGATAAAACTATCACATAAAACGCATTTATCTAGACATAATTTTTCTTCTTTTAACTTAAAACTGTTAGAAATGCACATTAGTACGATGTGTTTTTAGGACATTTTAGAGACACTTTTTATTTGGTGAACTAGAAGTTCAACTTATAGGCGATGTTTTTATACTTCCATTTGGATCTTAAATGCTTCTAGAAATAATCGAAGTGCTTAAAAAACACCCAATAAGTTAATGTTTACGTGTCTGGGAAATGATACAATTCAATAGTTACATTCCACAGGCACTGCGCAGTCACCTAGCAACCCCAGCCAAGCCCAGCCCCGTTACCTAGCAACCCCAGCCAAGCCCGGCCCAGTTACCTAGCAACCCAAAGCCGAGTTCCATTACATTCTGTCAGCTGATTTTAAACATTTAGACATTTACTGTGATTGAACTGAACATTTAAAATGTGCATTGAGCTAAATTTAATTCCAAGGCTAACAATAACGCTAAAATAAATAAGTAAATAAATAAATGTTTTACCACTGTATGTGCTGTAAAATGGCTGCTTGAAAAAGACAACTGGTTTGATTTTCACTTACAATTCGGAAACCACTTGCTGTTTTCTTGCTCATTGTGCAGAAAGCTCCACTTCTGCTTTTCACACGTTTGGTTGTTTAAATCTGTTTGCAGCCATTTTCATGTGTGAGTGTAAACGTTGAGTTTACGGGGCATGGCCAGCAGCAGCTTATTTAGATTTAAAGTGACAAGATGCCCTAAAACATCTCATTCTGCCTGAAATCTCAATATTTAAGAATGATTTTGTGCAAAAAATTTAATGAACATGTTTTGTATAGACCACAGACCTATCCTAACCTGTTCAAGGAAGCATAATAGGTCACCTTTAAACAGTTCATTCATGGTTTGGATAGCTGTTTTCCAACATGAATGAAAACATTGTTTGAAAAACTGCCTTTTGTACTCGTCAGTGTTAATTAATATAAAAACTTGTTTGACAATCTGTTACATTTAAGGACAATAATTACTCAAAAACGGCTAAACATAATGTCAGAATTAAAATGAAGACTTCAGTTGGCTGCTGCTCTACAAGATGGCCTTTTTGTGCTTTTTTAAAAATGATTTTCAATGTGTTCCAGATTGTCCAAATGTACAATCCGAGCTTGTAAAGTAATAATTTTTCATCTTTAAGCATATTCCTAACACGTTCTGTTTAAATATGGAGTCCCAGCTCCCTCTTTAAGCCAGAGGAAGGTCTGATTTAATCCACGTTGCACTGCCAACACTCTGCTATACTTTCTGATTTACATCCTGATTTGTTGGCCTTTATGTTCATGTAATGGTTACACTACTCATGTGTGGGATATTAGAGCCTCTTTCACTGACGCCCATAAAAACCGACATTACAGGGTGAGGCGTCGATGACCGGCATATCTGGCTTAATCATTTATTGAGATTCTGTGAATAAGCATCTGGTTTCTTATTGCTGATTTGTCTGGATTTTTAAGGAGAAGTCAGTCAGCATCAATCATAGCTGGTGATTTTTAATTGAGTTGTTTAAAATGTCACAGCTTCAGATTTCAGACGGATGAATCGATCCGCGTTAGTAATTTTGAAACATTCATGTTTTCTGTCTGTGTATTTTTAAGTTAAATCAGATTAGAAACAAAACTTCTAAGGGATTTTAATGGTATTTTATGAAATAACATAAATGGTGAATCTATTGTCCAAATCTGCTTAGAGGAATATATATTACTGATTAAAATAGAAGAAATTAGAGACCCCAAATATACAGTAGGTTGAGCATTACAGAATCAGTAGAAACTAATTTAAACGAAGGCATGAAATAACAATTATTTTAGCAATCAAATATTCTAACATTTATTCTGATGATTAATCAATTAATTGGATTAAAAATGTCTAATTTTGCTGATTTTCAGTTTAACCACTCTATACCTTGCAAGAAAGAAACATAAAATTCAATTCTTTTTTTAAAAAAAAACATTTTATTTCCTAAAATGAGGGGTTGGTTTACAGGCTGGTAGTAAAAACAGAAAGTTGTGTCTTGCATATGGCCAAAATAAGCGGATTTGGGTCGCATTTGCCTCCTAAGAGACGTCTAATGGCAGCCTTTATTTAGGACTATAAGCATAAAAGATACTTCTTATATCATTTCAGTGTGTTCATCTTCTAATTTAAACAGATTTTTTTTATATACAGCTTCTCATCATATCATATCTACACCTGTCAACCTTGAATAGTTACAGAAAATCATGTTTTGTGAAGTGGAGAAGTCAGGAGTGGAGTTTTGAATAACCTTGAGTAAACCATCTGTCACCCTGGCAGACACCAGTGGTTTGCAGGTAAGCTGGAAACTCTGCAGTCTCTATTATTCTGCATGCCATGTGAGAAAACCCGCTGACTTCAACCGTCCTGCTGGGCTAACCGCTGATTAGCTTGCAGTTTGGTTTGTGTGAAACAAAGCTGCATTAAACAGAAACGTCCAACAAATACTCTCCTTATTGCTATTCCACGGATTAGCTGCATCTCTTCCAGAAATCATTGCTGGAATTAAAAGCAGGAAGTATCAGATGTTCTGCGCTGGAGCGCCCGGGTTTCCTTTATTTGGGTTGCTTTTGGCTCCAGTGGTGGCCAATTTCTGCACAGCAGCTGCCAGTCGTGCATGGACACAAACCGCTGTTTCTCTAGAAGGCTGCAGGCGCGACGGAGGTGATGTCACTGTAAGTCGTTTCTTTCTTTGTCCCAGCAGCTTCACGGTTTCTACAAGCCCGTTTAAATCCTCCAAGCATAATTAATCAAGCTATTTCATTTGCTTTTCTTTAAAGGATTACTGTACTGAGGCAGTTTTCTGTTGTTTTTAGAGCAAGAAGAGATCATATTTTATATTACTGTAACATTTATCAGATAAAGTTAGTGTTAAAAATGGACAAAAATTTTGTTTAGCTGTTTATAATAAGCTACATTTTAGCTTAATTTTCCATTTTTGTAAGGTCAAAATTAATCTCTAACAACTTTTTATCCACACTGTCTCATTATTTGGCATCTTCACTTGTTCAGTGATGTGAACCTGACAACTTTACACCTTTAAACAGAAAGGACCACTGACTAAGAGCTTGTGTGTTTAACTGTACATTCACATCGTTCGTTTGTTTTTCCTGTCTGACCATAATGGTTCTGCCCAGAGGAATATCAGGAATATCTTATTATAATTGTACATTGTTGTTAACTTTTATAGAAAGTATACTGCTCTTGTTGAATTAGATGGAACTTTTATCTGAACATTTCTGCCGTTAAAGCATTCAAAACTCATATTTTGAATGCTTTTGTACTTACATTTGGGTTTCTACCGCTTCTAAAAACACCCAGTACACAATAAATTTGGTGTCTGGAAAATTAGCCGTTTCGAAGACCTCCCAATTTTTAAGTCACATTTGGGCACTTCGCCGTTACCTAGCAACCCCAAGTGAGAGCAGCCCGTTACCCAGCAACCCAACAGAGATCCAGCACGTTGGGTCAGCTGGTTTTATGCGCTGTACAATAGCTGCTGGCAAAGACAAGTGTTTTGTTGTTGACTTGCCATCCAAAAGCCACTCAATGCATTATTGCTGGTTGTGCAGAAGGTTCCACTTCTGCTTTTCAAATATACACGGATGTGTAATTGTGCATCTGTTTGCACCATTAATTTTTGACTATAAACGCTGATTTGTGGGCGTGGCCAGCAGCAGTTTGAATTTTTAACACACTTGATTTTAATACTTTATGTCATGTGTTTATGTACAGCTGTTTGTGAACTTTAGTTTTATTTTGACAAGTTTTGTAGATAAAGCTGGTATGTCATGGCTTAGCTGTGTCTCTTAATGAATGTAGTTTTTGATAAAGCTTCACGCTTTGTTTTCATTTCTAAAAATAACTACCTTTGGCCCAGTTCTTGTGATTTGATTGTCTACTTTTCCTTCAACAGAAATTACCTCTAGTTCTGCACTTCTATGTCTTACAGTGTCTCTTTGCTGCCAGGGTACTTTTGGGTTTTGTTCTGTCTTTATAGTAACTGGCTACCAACCCTCCTTTCCTTTTCTTCTTTATTTTCTCTACCACACAGCTAACGTTTTATATTTTGCTGTCGCTTGACTACACTTACACAAACGTATCACCAATAAACTGTCAAGATGCCTAATTTCATCAGCACAGAGTCGCTGTCCATATGGAAATCCTGACAAATAACATAACTACACAACACATATACCTCCATATGGATCGACATGGTTATGTTTAGTCCTTGGTTTCTTTTATGATTTGAACATAAGTCTGCCTGTTCTCCATCTGGCTGTTAATTTCCTGTTCAGTCGTGTTATATAAAGCAGCAAAACTATCATCAAATTATCATATAATTAAACCAGAGCAGAGAACATCTGTAATTTTCTCCTTTTTCTCTCAAACAACAACTGAAAAATCTTTGCTAGACTCCTGGAGCTCCAGGTTCAGCTGGTTCGATGAACGTGCCCTAGGTGTGAGCACAACTACAACTCAATACAGGCGTGTTTGTTGGCTCAACATCAAAAACATTAAAGCTGCTTCATTAACGCACTGTTTCCGTGTTTCCCCCCAAAACTTAAACCAGCAGAATTAAAAAACAAAGCGAACACTGAAGGGTAGCTGTTTAGGTAAAGTAGAAAGAGACATGTTAGCAGATATGAAGTGTATAATAACTCTGAAACCTCTCATCTATTATTGAGTCCTGACATTGGCAAGTGGTAGATGACATGAAATATAGATGAGGTTGAACTCCAGTTACTTAAAGATTCAGCTCCGCACATAGCAGTTGTACTGAATCGCTGTCTTTGTGTCCAACTGGGACTGAAAAATAAGTTCCTTTTGGTTGCATGGAGCAGAAGTTGTTTAGTCATGAAAAGCCTTGATTGCCCAGCAGAGAGGACATTACCTTTTAATTTGCATTTGCAGCGCTGGAACGAGGTTAAAGCTAAGCAACAGGAGAGAAAGTAGACGGGATTGTTGGCCGGCCGCAGCTGAGACGGCCATTATAGCTGGCTGAAGAAATGCTGTAAACTTTGCGATCCTGCTGATATAATTGTCTTTAATGACCTGTTTTTTGTGGCCAAGCGGAATTCAGATTTGATTGCGCGAAGGGAGAAGTCGAAGCGCGTGTTGTTCTAAAAACAAAACCCTCCAAAACTTATTATTGAAACTTGGAACAAGCATAGAACCTTAGGTGAATACTTAATATCAACCAAAACAAACTAACAAAAAGGGGGGAAAAAAGGTGCAAAATTGTCCAATCACAAAAAAAAAACTGTGCTAGAAAAATGGAGAGAGCATTTATAATCATGTCCAGTCTCTTTTTATTTGCAATTCGCCTCCTCAAAATGTGGGTCTCTGCTGGAGAGCGACTGAATATGTTGTCCTCGAAGTGTGTCCTCGTCCCGTCTGAATAGACGCTAGAGACAGGTGAAGTCAAAGAAAACGTTCCAACGTCAGAGAGAAAGGTTATAATGTAACATTTAGAAAAATGATAAGAAAGCAAAGCAGTTATTAGCTTCATGACATATTACATGTTTTTTCCACTATCCTGATGGTCCATCTTAACACTTAAGTAACAGTAAATGGTTACTACCAAACTTTTTGTCATGTTTTTATTGTCTATACAGCATTTTAATGTAGATTCAGACCCCAAAAATATAACATTTTCTGTTTTGTACCATCCTGAAATTAAAAACCAGTATTTTGTATTACTTATATCAAGTATTATGAATGAATCCAGCCAACCTCATGTTAAATTCCTTTAAATAAGCTTTCTAAACCTCACCTTTTCTTCATAATTGATGCATTAGGCTTTTGTGGTTATGGATATAACCAGTTACTTTTGTTAGTTACTTCGCATCCTGTACATGCTGAGTTCCAATTTCTGCCCCATTATTTTTGATTGATAAAGTTTATGTCATATACAGGTTTCCATGGGTTTGCTATTACAAACCACTTCCAAGTTGTTTTGTTGGACAAAATATTGTTAATATTTTTAGATGAATATGTTTTAAATCTTATGGATGCTAGCTTAAAATACTAGCATTCTATTTGCGGAGGTTTGTTTTGGTAGCATTTAGTAGTTGTTTGAGCTTTTTGTTGCCAGCAGCTATTGCCACTAATAACAAGTTCTGTTGCTAATGGTTGTTAGCATTTTAACTAATGCTACTGCTAGCAAGGTTTTAAGGAAGTCAACTATTGTTGGCACTCAATGTTTCTGCTAGCAGTTGTCGTTCTGCCTAATTAGAGCTCAGGCACACGTAAAAATGATTGCAAACAGATCATCATCATGCGCAATTATATAATTTACACCATTGAAAAGCAATAGTGGAGCCTCCTGTACAACCAGCAGGAATGCAGCAAGTGGTTTCTGGATGGTAAATCAGCAACAAAACACCTTTCTTTTCCAGCAGCCATTGTACACCCAGCTGACCAAACCTGCTGGAGCTCCACTTGGGTTGCTGGGTAACGGGGCTGGGTTCCGCTGCCGTTGTTAGGTAACAACATAACAATCTATAAAGCTTATTAAAATAAAAATATGGTTTACAAACAGCTGTACACATGACAAACTATAAAAATCAAGAGGTACAAATCTAAGCTGCCCAACTCAACATTTACACTCGCACGTGAAAATGGCTGCAAACAAATCCGCAATTGTACAACTGTACATCTTTGAAAAGCAGAAGTGGAGCCTCCTGCACAATCAACAAGAATGCAGCAAGTGGTTTCTGGATGGTAAGTCAACAACAAAACAAAAACTAGCTGACCAAAATGCTGGAGCTCAGCTGGGGCTGTTAGGTAACAGCACAGTGACCGCTGATTATGACTTAACAATTGGTAGGTTTTCGTGACACCTAAAAACATAAACGTATTGCCTAAAAGCTTGGGCTGTTTTTAGAAGCAGTTGAGACCCAAATGAAAATATAAAAAGTTTAGTATAATAGCTCCCCTTTTAAAATCTTCAGCAGTGATGGCATAGTTACTTTGAAAAAGTAACTGAGTTAGATTACTGTTTTGGAAAGTTACTAAGTTACATTAAAAGTAACTTTTTTAGTTACTTTCAGCAGCTGCTAACAACAACGCTGTGAAAATTACATTGATCTTTGCCAATACTTAATTGTAAGCTATTTTATAATGGTAACATCAACAATGTGTCTCCACTTATAAGGTTGAACTGAAGGGGAGATTTTTTTAATGGTTACAGTACAAAAAAAAAAACGTTAGTAATTTGTGCATGTTTTTGTGTGCTCCACTATTGTCTGGAAAACTCTAAGAAGGATTTTTGCCCCCCTCCCCCAGTCAGCCTCCAGGTTGTGCGTTACGGCCCTGCGTTTGGTGTCAGAGCGCAGCGCACAGCGTTCCTCCTGCGGCTCCACAATTCAGATGGCTGCTGCACAGATTTGTGATTTTGTAGGATATTATTAATTATAATGGCATTTAGTTGCACAACTTTACGGACTCGTTCATTCGTGGTTGTTTTCACGTTTATTGCGCTGTTCGTTATTATATTAGTCTCGATGTTTCCAATGTTCTGGATAGCTCGACGTAATTGACAGGTAATATATTAACTTGACATTAACAAAGACACAGCGGGACGGATCATCCGGGAAATGATGGACAGGGAGAGCCTGACTAAAACTAACTGGAGATCAGACACATTCTGGGGTTTATTTCTGCTTATTTCCAAGCCCAAATGAGCAACTTCACGTTCAAAAACGAGCCCAAAAAGTGCAACACGCGACTCATTACATTTGCTAGCGACTTTAAAAAAAAAAAAAAAAAGCCCACAGTCACTTATAATAATCGGACTTGGCCTTGTCCTTCTTCCCTCCATTGCTTACATTTCTGTCGCATAGAGACGTCGGTCACTCGACAAGACGCGTAGAGGAAATAAAATTAAATTCCAAAAGAAAATAGTAACGCAAAATGATTTTGATAAGTAACTGTAGTCTGACTACTGGATATGAAATAGCAACGCGTTAGATTACTCGTTACTGAAAAAAGTGGTCTGACGTCGGTAACGCGTTACTGACATCACTGATTCTCAGAATGTAACAAAAGCTTAGAAAAAATAAAATAAAAGTGAGTTTGAAAAAAATATGGAACCCTGAAACTTTCACAGAGCTTTGGCTTTCTAATAGCCTTGTGTCTTTTCAATTCATCTATTCTCTTTTCCACATTTAAAAGTCTAGATATCATATTCCTAGAATAACTACATTAATAGCGATGGGCTGTTGCATTGGAATTGCAAGCCTTCATCAGAAGAGGTTATCAGAAATCTTTTTTTATGCTTTTTTGTAATATTCATCACCAGCAGGCAGGCAGGGCCCTGCCAGGAGCTCAGTGGGTTTGTTTCATGAAACCAGGTGCAGCATTGAATGTAGAAAGGTGTACCTTTCTTTTCCCATTGATACATTCTTACCTTTTCATCCTTTTCCCCTTTCCTCACTTCCTGCCTTTCAATAACAAACATATTATTGACATCCTCCTTCCTCCCTGGCAGAAACAAAAACAGAAGCAGAAAATCTCAATGTATCGCCATCCTTATGAGTATTTTTCAGTATTTTTGAGTATTTCCTTATGAGTATATTTTGTTGTTTATCACTGGGAGTGTGTGTGTGTGTGTGTGTGTGTGTGCTGTGGTTTTTCCATAGGGTTGCTGAGCTCTAAGCTCAATTGGAAGCAGGTGTGGCGTAAAGACCTAATCACATTTGCGGCTCATTACCCGGTGACTGTGTGCACATATTTGCCTCTCTGTGTCCTTATTAATCAGGCAGAGACAACCCTAAGTGCTCCTCTCCACTTTTCCACATGACTTGCTACAAGCAACAGTAGAGCACAACAACGTGATGAGACCACCTGCTGCTGTCTGCTTTTCCAGCACCTGCAATGCAAACGCTTGTAATTTCTCACTTGACCTCTAACCGTTTGCCAATTGGCAGAGCGTCAGTTTTTTGGCCCGCTTGAATGTTGTGGTACTCGCTTCGGAGTGATCATAACAGCATTAGGGGAGCTTCCTCGCTCATCTGTAACTAATATAATACTGTATGTGGTCGTTTTCTAAATCAGCAGAAGTTGTACGGCAAAATAGAAACGCAACACGGTCCAAAATGTTTTCCTGCATGCAAACGATCACAGATTTCTCGGGGGTTTTAAACAAAATGTACTTATTTAGACATGTGTTCACTTTTTTAATGCAAATTCCAACTCAAAATATAATAATTACTTCTGAATATGAAAAAAAATACAATAGAACAACTGCAAATTGAATTAGAAACCAATGATCATTTTTAGTTGTGGAAGATGTAGTGGATGCTGCCGTTTATGGAATGATTTTAAACTTGTTGAGCAGCAGAAGCTGTTTGTTGCTTTATTAGCAAGATAATGAAATAATCAGGTGGAGAATTATGCAACAATCTGGAATAAACGTCCCAAAAACTGCAAAAAAGCTGAAACAATGACGTCCTTCAAGTCAAGGCTAAAAACCAACTTGGTTAGATTGGATTTTGAATCATTATGAATAAAACATTGATCAACTTATTTGATGTGTATTGATGATTTTGATCATGGCACTTGACAAAATGTAATGTTTGTCACTGCTTTCTCAATTCATGGCTTAATAATGTTTCTATTTTTGTGTTTTTATGACGTAAAGTACCTTCCACTCCCTTTTTGCAGAAATATGTGATACAAATAAACTTGATGGATTAAATACAAGAAAAAGGCTGGGCAAAAATGGATAAAATGGGAAAGTTAGTAGGATACCATTTGTAGGATTTCCCTTTTGTCTTTGGTATAAGACGAACAGCCATTTTTCCTGCTAGGGGCAGGCTAGCGCCTTTGTTTTCATTGTATTTACCCAGAATGCCCTGAACTGTAGTCCACTTCCTGGTTTTGGAGCGGTCTCCGGTCCGCTTGGCGTTCACATATGCATCCGTACCGCACCAGAGTTCACTTCAACTGAACCTAGATCAAAGTTTGTAGGCTACGATGGAGTATTAGAGTTACGCTAAGAAATTAAAATAAATATAAGGTCCTAAAATTCTGAGAATAAAGTTGAAATAATATAGAAATAAAAATCTGAATATTATGACTTTATTCTTCTCATATTATTTTGTCTTCATTCTCGTACAGCTTTATACTTGTAATATTATGACCTTCTCGTAATTTCATGACTTTATATATATATATATAGTTACCAGAGTTTGCCTAACTGAAGGTTAATATCTGGCCATCAGCTCAACCTTATGCAATAATCCATTGCACATCAGCCAGTATTCCTCTTAAAACTGCAAAAAACAAAAACATTTTTGGAGTGGCCTTGTCAAAGTATTCCGGTCTTCCAGTAGAGAACATTAGAGAAAGTACTTCACCAAATACTGAGTAGCTGTGTGAAAAAGCTTTGTAAAAGCTCTTCGTGTGGCCACAAATGCATAAAATAAGTTGAAACCATTCACCAAATTTCCTCCTCCTCCGTGATGTTAAACTCTCTTTCCAGCCAAATGCTTAATGGCAGCTGGTGACGCCAAAGGTAACAGTCAATTTTTAGGTTTGGAGAGTAATTAGTTTCCACATCGGGCCAGGTTGGTTCGAAAAGCTTTTTTATCCCTCTTAATGAATGCAATCATCATTTAAACACTGCTTTTTGGATTTACTCATTTTCCACATCTAGATTACTGAATAAATTAACAAAAATTCTAATATTAATCAGTATTAGTCTGAATATAAAAAATATTCCCTACAGTTATTTAAACAATAAAGATAAATACTTTTGTCTCAAAAATATTCATTGAAAAATGCTACTTTAACATTAAAAACTTAAAATAGTGGGGAAAAACGTTTAAATAATGAAGGGAAAATATTCATCGAATAGTTCGATACTATGGTTTACCTTAATGTTAGACATTTAAAATGGTAAAAATAAAAAACTTAATGAGAAAAAAGTCTAAATTATGAGGAAAATGTGGGGAAAAGTCTATAAAATGTATTTCTTCCAAACCCATGTGGATTATTAAATAAATATTAGCATGAAAATAAAGAATATTCACTAATTATTTGAAAAACAAATGTTTAAAGACTTCTGACAGCCAACTCTCATGTAAAGTTGCCCATAAAAAATGTGTCATTTTGCAATCTTTTCAAATTTCTAAGTCCAGAATCAGCAATAATGGCAAAATAATTAATAAAATGAAAACAACTTTTTAAGTTTCTCACTAGTTCATGCTCTGATCTGACCCTCTGAAATAAAATGTCTTCTTATACCACCATAGAAAGGTTGAACAAACACATTTTAAATGGAGGGAGTGAAGTGATTACATGAAATCGACGTCCAGCGTGGTGCACAGTAAGAAATAATTTGCTTGTTCATTAATGAACCCTGAATTAAATTCTTTGGTATTTCCTGACGTGCCGCACTTTGATGTTCCGTCATTTTCACGAATTTCCTCAAAATTATTTGTCGCAAATTGAGTTCAGTCACAGATAACAGCAGCAATTATGAGGCTGAGCATTTCAGGGGTCCACACCGAGACAAGTATACGCATACATAAACCGCAGAGAGGGAAGACAGGACAAAAATAGTTTACAGGAAGGCTTGGTGTGGGAGTCCTGTTGGGCCCTGGCGTCTATTCTTCTGCCGTTTTATCTCTTATGCTGAGCATGTCTCCACCGTCTCGTAAGGATCTCGGTTTCCTGTTTGGTGCGGCCCCAGAGACACGCATGGCACCATATAAAGAGCCATAAGTGGGACACAGAGACTTGGAGTCCCAATAAAAAGAGACGAGGAAAAACGCTTTGAAAGCTGAGACGTGTTTTCACTGAACTGTCCAAAGATTATTATTAGCAAAGATCTATTTGTGGCTACTTCTTAGTTCCATTAGAACTAAAAATGCAACTATGTGGTCTACAATGTAACTTGGTTTACAACTTACATAAGACTATTTAACAATTTTAACAATTAAATTCACATTTTCAATGTTTTTGTATTTAAATTTGAGACTTTACTGCTTCTAAAAGCAGTCCAAGTGCTAAAAAATACCCACCCCAGCCATATTGTGGTAATAAGTTCATGACTTTTGGTGTCTGGAAAATGAGCCGTTTCAAAAATCTCTGGAACAGTCACTGTGTCGTTACCTAGCAACCCCAGTGGAGTTCCGCCCCATGTGGTCAGCTGGTTTTATGCACTGTACAATGGCAGCTGGAAAAAAAAGTTTTGTTGTTGACTTATCAACCAGAAATCACTTCCTGCACTCTTGTTGGTTGTGCAGGAGGCTCCACTCCTGCTTTTCAAAGATGTAGATTTGTGTTATTGTGCATCTGTTTGCAGCTATTTTCACGTGAAGTTGTTTGACTTGGAGAAGCTAATTTGGTTTTAAAAGAAAAGCATATGGCTAGTTAAAGATTTAAGAAAATTGCTACAGCTTTAATTTTCTTGTATTGATACCAATGATCAACACTGGTAACAGAATAAATGTTTATCTATGTACCAATTTAGTCATCACTATCTCAAATTAATACAATTTTTAGAAGTTTTTAATTAGAATGCATGTTCTACTGTAACCTCACACATTTCATTTATCTTAATTTTGGATATATAAACAGATCCTGTGAAAAATATTACACCAACAGCCAGATCAATCAATAGTGTTGGTAAAAATTATATTTGTAAATGGCAGATAATTTACTGTAAGGCATAATAGAGTAAGAGAAATCCATGCTGTTGATTTCCTCTTACTGTCTGAATAAAATGGATTATTCAGACATTGTTCAGATGAACAGCAGTAAAAAGTAAATTCTAGAGAGAATAGGGATGTACACAAAAGTGCAGAAAATGGTAGCCAGCTCAAGGGAAATTGACTGAAGTGGTTCAAATTAAAGCTACAAAGGTGTAAAAAATAGAAAACAAAAGCTAAGCCAATGGCCAGTCCCAGGCTGAAGATGAAGGTCTGCAGATCTACTGGTCAGAACTGTAACAATTAGAAGACATCTATGAAAAGGCAAGCTATCAAAAGACATTGTTGATCGTTTTTATGTTGATTCCTAGCTGTTTTTATGCTTTCTTTTTCCAGTCCAAGAAGCGGCGCACACAAAATCAATTCTTGAAAAAATAAAGAAATCTGTTCTAAAACCAAAAAATACCAACTCCATACAACAGCCGTAACGCAGTTCTCAGGAATGGTGATCATACAAATAAATACTCTTTAAGTGAATCACAGGAAAGTTCAATCTTCAAGCATTTTTCCTTTCTTATAGAAAATGTTTCAGTTTGTAAATGAAAATACATTTCTTTAAAATCCTTGCATTCCATTCTTCCTCACCTTCTGTAGAGCAGGGATGTCAAACTCATTTTCGTTTTGGGCCAAATCAAGAACATGAATGCTCTTAAAGTGCCGGTTGTGCCAGAATGTATTGATAAAACCCATTCACAAACTGTTAAAATATCAATCAATTCTAAAAAATTAAATAATATAATTGAACAAATTTTCAGTCCCTCAAGTACTTTGTGATTTTTGTTAGCATTTTGTTTGCAATAAAAAGTGTTTGTGGTAGTAACTTGGAACATTTGCACTTATTTATGACGGTAAATTTGACTTTTTATTACTCGCTGTACAGATCATGGACTATAATCTGACATCAATTAGGGTTGAGGCAGCTGTTTAGTACAAGTAAGAAAGTTTGACAATTTTTGAGAAAAATCTGCAATAAACTCCCAATTATTAGCGGAAAAAAGTGTGGAGATTTGTTGATTTCGCGTAAATTTCCACAATAATTCTAAAGAAACTGGAGGGACTGATTGATATAATTTGGCAGTAAACAGATAAAACGGCATTAATTTGATTTATAACATAATATTTAAGGACACTTAGTGTTTAATCTAGAATCTAGAGGGCCACATAAAAACCCACAGCGGGCCGGAGTTGGCCCACGGGCCTCGAGTTTGACACGTGATGTAGAGTTATTTTGTCAATTTCTGTTTTGATTTTATTTTGGAATATGATATGCAGTGTAGGTTTACCAACTCTGTGAAATACGTTAGCAGAATTATACAAAACATCAGCAAAAAAGCAAACAAACCAACAAAAACACACTGAAAACATGTTTTTATTATTTGTTTGCTGAACCATTACTATGGTGGCCATTTATCATCAAAATAAAAGTAACATCCTCAACACCACCAATATTAAAAACCAATTAAAACAACTTATGAATCACCAACTGCACCTGATACTTTTTTAACTTCATGTAGCAGCTAACTGTTCTGTTGTGCTAACGCTAGCGAGCACAAAAACAACATATAGAGAATCAGTTTTAGCTAATATTCTTGTCAAATCTTATCTTCTCTTTTTAGTGGCTGGTCTAATAAGCAATATGTGGGTCACAAATATTCCCATGAGTCTTTTTTCTCTTTTTTTGCAAGCTGTTATCCTAGTTTTCTTTCATTGCTAGCTGTTCTACAGTGTTAGCACTAGCTAGTACAGATAGTTAGCTCAAGGCAGAATGGATCTATGTTTTCATATTTTACAGAGTTTTGACCACTTGAAAGTTGCTGAAATTGAGATCAGTTTCTTTCAATTAAAACTTATCAAAAACTGCAGGTGTTTGTCTGAGTCTGGTGGATTTTTGGTTAAAACATGTTTGTTTTTCAATCAGTGGGTAGAAAATCCAGAAATTTTACTCAAGTAAGAGTAGAAATACTTCATGAAAAAATTACTCAAGTAAAAGTAAAAAGTACAGCGCAGTAAAAATACTCCTAAAAGTAAATTTATTTTTTGAAAATGTTACTCAAGTAAATGTAACTAGTTACTCTGTCCAACATTAAACTTAATAAGGTGAATAGAAATAGAAATACAAGAGTAAATCCATGTCGGTGACGATGGAACCAAAAGATGCAGCAGTAATAATATTCAGTCTTGCATTGGATTGATCCTATTTTATGTCACTCAATATTTTAATCATTGTGAGTTTTTTGGTTTTTTGTTTCGTCGATGTGACGGTTTTAGGTTTGGTTGCTTACAGATTCAGGTGAAGCCTTGCTTGTGTGCTGAAACTGCCACTGAGGAACCTTGAGGAAGCGCTCTCCCTCACTGTCAGACGCCGAATCTATATCAGGATTCATTCTTATTCAAATTGCGCCCCGCCAGCTCATAAACATAGCATTAGATTATGGAAATGAGAGGTCTGCATCTATCCCCGTTTAATTCCTTTCGGGAGACATTTAATTTAAACAAATAAATAAATAACAGCAGCATCAGGTGTTTATTAAGGTTATTGTGTAAATGTAGCCATGCAAACTGAATGATAATCACTCCATTTGACTATCCACGCTCAATCACCCAACACTGAACACTTCATTAAGGCTTTAATAGTCTTTTAAGTATGTGAGACACTTGATTTTAAGAAAAGGTATCAGGGGAATTTTCTCTACTTGTCATTCACAGTAACATGCCTTCAGTCCAGTGAACTGCCCATTACTGAGTGAATGTTTGCTGTTGAAAAAGAAAGGACAAACAGTGAGTTTACAAAATATATTTAGTTAAGATAGGTCACTTTTGAAAAAGCGACCTTCTGCCCATCCAATTCCAAAAAGCGTACAAATTGCTATTTGGGCAATTACCTGAATACTAACAGAGATTATATGAAATTCAATAAAACTGCTACAGAAACTAACTAGTATTGACCGTTTGCAACTACATCACTAAATCATTCGAGTTGCTATGTTGGATGTTGGAAGTGAGGGATGGGAGTGTTAAACTCAGCGACGGAAATTGTTTTCCAAATTTGTTATTTCCAGTTTATTCGTGGCTTCCTCTTGTTCGAGTCGAGCTAGTTTGTCTGTGAACGTAACACACCTGGTCAGGGCTCATTGACGGCGGTATTTACAAAAGTTGGAAACAGCTAGCTTAGAAACCGACCCGTACCTCCTTCCTCCTGACGTGTTGATCAGATTACCGACTTTACCTGAATTCACACCACATGATTTATGTCTCCATGTCATAAACAGCGTTTGCCCTTTACACCAGAGAAGCCTTATAAACATATCCGATTTTTTGCTGAAAATTTTTTGGCATGGTCGTTCATGCTACTTACTAAATGTGACACAATCAGACTTCTGTGTGAATGGTTTATGACCCAATCCATACACGTCACTCTGCAGCAAAACAATTTACGATTGTTGAGCAATAGGAGTCGATAACATTGTCACAAGGTCATAACAAGGCAAAGCTAAGAAAAAAGAAAGTACTGCTTGCTTCAGCTACTGTTTATGTTCAGATTTACAGCATCTGTTTATGTTCTAGTGCAGAACTATTGTCTCACATCAATGACGTAAAAGTCAGCTAAAATGTAACATGATTGTTTTTATTGTAGACGCTTTGAAAATGATCGAATAAGTATCCACTCTAGTACCACACATAGATCCTTGGTTGAAAAGAACACAATGGGTTGTTCATACTGCTATAAAAAAAGTCACATGTGGGTCTCATATGAGCAAAGAATTAGGATTTTGGTTGCATTTGTCTTCTGTGCAAACAAATCCTGCAAAGCTTTTAGTTTGAGGGACTGTTAGCTTGCAGTAGCAATTAGCCTAACTAACTTTAAGCTTGATTATCTGTTAGTTTAAGTTGTTTTTAGATTAAATAGTTGTTGCAGTGGGTAGCAGTTAGTTAACCTATACACATGTTAGCTTAAGTTGCTACTACTTTACATTGTCGTTATCTTGAGTAGAAATTAGCCTAAGTAACTTTTAGGGTCAGGGTCCGTTAGTCTGAGTAGAAGTTTGCCTAAGTAGCTTTGATTTCCTTTTTTTTTTTTTTTTTTTGATAAATAAAGTATTTGAATTAAACTGAAGCTCAGTTACCCGTTAGCTTCAATAAGCTTTGGGGCTAAAAGTAGCTGTTACCTAAAGTAGTAAATAGCTGAAGTTTCAGTTAGCTGAATGACTTTTTAGCTTGAGAAAGCAATTATCCTAAATGCACTTCAGCTTATGTAGTAGCTAGACAAAGTAGCTTTTAGCATGAGTGACTATTAGCATTGTAAACCGCCTAGGTAGCTTCTAGATTAGCTATTTTTAGCTAATCATGGAGTGTGCATGCTGTTAGCCTGGCAGTTATCCTTTTTTTTTTTTAAATCCAGCAAAGACCCAACACAAGACCTAAGAGATTGTTATCCTTTAATGTATTACTATAGACCCCAAATTCTTACTTAGCTCTTTAGAAATTATGTTTCTGAATCCAAAACTGTTTAATGTTTGACACTCTCTTTAGCTAGATGTTGTTTTTATAGATTAAATCCAAAATATTAAACAAATTTTCTATGTGACTAGCTTCTGGTTCAACTTAATCCTGGTCCTATTCAAGGGATGGTGTAATCGTCTTCATAAACAGATTATAAAAACTATGAAAATGGTAAAATACTTGACCAAATAACCTTGAAAGACCATTAGAAAACTTGAAGTATTATTGTTCAAGGGTACTTTAAAGATAAGAAAGTCTGAATAGAAAAAAATAAGAGAGTCATGGAAAGTTTTTAAGGTTCCATATTAGATGTGTCTAAGATAAATGTTTCAAACAAAAATGGAAGAGTACGTTATAGATTATTTCAACCTACGTATATAAGTCACCATTGGACTGAGGAATTACTAAAAATGCCAAGCACAACTTGAATAAAATGTTTTCTCAACTCAGTTAAATTTTTATGCGGATTTCCACATCAATCAACTTCTCAGAAAAGGTGAGTAATATTTTGAGTGGTCTATACGGTTGTAGCAAAGTAAAAAGAGCAGACAGAAAGTTTTCAGAGGATTGCCTCTAGGAAATATTGGAAACTCAAACCTTTGCTTTACACAAGAGGATGGAAATATGCGCTTTACTATCTCTTAAATGCACTGATGAAGAGGGTCCATTCACACTTGGCTCCGGACCTCACAGGACATGTGGACGAGTCAACACATGGAGGCAGTCGTGATGCGGATGGATCACGGGATTAACTGAATCTCAGAGATAGAGCGCTTCTTACAAGAGACAAAATGCATGAGGCAGAAGGCAGTGGATCTGGCACAGAGACTCCCATAAGTGGGACATGTATTTCATACTGAGAATGGGTTTGCAGTAGCTTGAAGCACAGTGAACATGGTACAGTGTACCACAATGGACTGGATTTGTGAGGGCTTGGCTTTAGCTGTGCAGGAAAAATTCACCGCAGAAGCAGTTAAATAAGGCCCTGAATGCAGTATGTTGGCTGCTGGAGGGCAACTACGAGGTCCTGACCCCAACCACAGTGGTAGAACAGAAAGCAAATTCAAGATGTTCTGTTCCACTTGAATTCAAGACAGTAAACCTGGAAAATACCTTTCTGGTCATTTCACTGAATACCATCACATATGTGTTTTAGGTCCGCTAGCATTAACATTTCAGTATTTTCTACTCATTTTTATGCCTATTCTTCGCTGCCATTTGACTTTTTTATCTTTAGACATTGAGGAGGAAACATCTGAAATAACACTGGCTTTAGAAAGTTTCTGAATGCCAAGTTTCTGGAATTCTTTGGTTACCTAGCAACTCACTTACTCTTTGGTAACCTAGCAACAACCTGCTGAGTAATTTGCGCAGTTTCAAGTTTCACCACCAGCTTGCCTCAAAACTCCTTAACTGCTTAAGTAGCCTTTTAATCAAGTACTTTTTTATGTTTACAAGAGTAAAAATATGTTGAAGTAGTTGATTACAATTATTTGTCAACTCTACCCACTTCTGGTTTTAATTTTCTAAAACTTTCTTTTAAAAACATCTTATTCCCCCACAAAAAGCTTTCAGGTTCTGAAATATCCAATGTGTTTTCTGCATTGTTCCACTTTCAAAGAAATTGAAATGACCTTCACTGGAATATGAAAGTGATTTAGCCCAATATTTTACATCACACTTTATTGTGTGAGACATCTTAAAATGAAACTTTTTTCTGTTAGGATGTTTTACTCTTTACGTCTATTTTTTGCTGGAATTTGACTTTTTTACTTTTAGACATTGCCAAAGAAACATCTAAAATAATACAGCCGTTAAAAAGTTCCTTATTGTCAAGTTTCTGGAATTCTTTAGCTGATTATCAGTGACCTGGGTAAACCACCAAACTAGAAAATCTCGTTGGTTTTGGCTGTTCAATCAAGTTTAGTAAAAAAGTGCCTCGTGAATTTTGGAGAACGTTCAATGAATCATTTTTAAAAGGTCTAAGATGAAGAAAATCTGGAGGACAAGCTGGAGGGAATTTGCTTGGCAACAAGGTTGAAAAGCAATCAACACCATCGTGAACCTCCATGTAGCTACTGCTTCCCATTGGAAAGGGTTTCCTGATGCCTTCTGGGTTGAGTCCGACCTTATCGCCAAGACTCAACCAACAAATTTGCAGTGGTGACCTCTCTATCAAGTCTATTCATCATTAAATCAAAGATCATAGGGATACTCTGTGATTTTTTTAGGTAAATCCTCAAACATGTTTCCAACAGCCAAAGAAAAAGAGAAGGTAAAAGTCAGTGCTTGCTCTCTTCTTCTTCCACACTTTGTACTTCGTCTAATTGGTAGCTGGCAAATCATATTTTCTGCCTTATGGCCATCAGGCCACATCTTTGTCTATACTGCAAATTGTTGCCCTCGTGAGAGTTTGATGCTTTCACCTAGTTGGTTTGATAAACTGATTAATCCCAAGTCTTCCAAGATTTGGTCCCGGATACAACTTGTTGAAATGAATTTACTCCATATCAAGGTAGGACCCATCCCAAAATCTATGGGCTATGCAAAACATATTCATTAAATATTTTTGCACAAACTCACTCTTAGATAATGAGACTGAGCTGTTTTAGGGCGCCCTGTCACTTTAAATCCAAATAAGCCGCTGCTGGCCGTACCCCTCAACTCAATGTTTGCTGTACATCTTCGAAAAGCAGAAGTGGAGTCTCCTGCACAACCAGCAAGAATGCAGCAAATGATTTCTGGATGGTAAGTCAACAACAAAACATTTGTCTCTTCCAGCATCCATTGTACAACGCATAAAACCAGCTGACCAAACGTGCCGGAGCTAATCTTGGGTTGCTAGCTAATGGGCTGGACTCAACCGGGGTTGCTAGGTAACGGCGTAGTGTGACGCAATATTCAGTAGGTTTTTGAGAGGGATCGTTTTCCAGACAGCAAAAATCATTAACTTATTGCGAAAAAAAAAAAAAACAACTGGGTGGTTTCATTTACCATCCAGGAACTGTTGGACATATTGATTATTGCTTCCCAATATTAAACTCAGATTCAAGGAATTGGACCAGAATTTAACACAATTATCTACAAGGTCTGTGTGAACGTTTTGTAGCTTACGAATTGCAAACACTGAAGTATTATCTTTGTTTAAAATTTGAAAATTTTCTCATCATGAGAAATTGGTTAAAAATAAAATGTTTTTTACGAATGTCACATTAGCAATTAATCACATTTACTCAAAGCACACAATTATCCATGATAGCAACCAATTTGATAAATGACTCCTTTAATCACGTTTCATTGGCTCACATAATTACGCTGAGTTGATGACGGAAAACGGTTCACAGTGACATGATAAAATCAACACACAGACATGTAGGGTGTACTGCATTTTAACTGCAAGGTTAAATTCTGACCTTTTGGTTTTCTCTCTGAAGATGCTGCAGCTCTAAGAAATGTTCCTCAGAGATCACGGCTGCGTATCTGATGTAAAAGCTGTGTAACTGACAGTTTTCATGTTGTTGTTGTAAATGCATGACTTCACAGCTCATAGCACCAAGCTCATACATCTTTGCAAAACACAAAGCAACCTGCATTGCGAGCGATTCTATCATTACAAGTTTTCAAAGAACTTATAAAAATTAAAAATCACCTTTGTTTCCAGATGTGAATTTTTCAAAAATAAAAAAAAATATTCTTTGACTCACAAATTATCACCTCAGTACTATGTTTACCGATAAGGTGCTGCTGTCGCTATGAAATATTTACTTCGGGGAAATTAAATAAGAATGAAATGCTTACATTTTTTCTCCCAAATCATGAATAATAAATTGTTTACTTGCTTTATGGCTCTGTTAACTTTGGCAGATCCAGCCAATGTGTCAGTGGTTCTCCTTTAAAGTTATTGTCTTTAAGCATCTACTATATTCTGTATTTCAAAGTGTGTCTAGCTCTTGATTTGTTGGAGTTGTCTGTTTTTGCATTGCATTTGAGCTCAAAAGAAAGTTTAATGACTAAAGAATAGCAAAAAGCATTAACTTTTCCACTGTTGAGATTAAATTAAATGAAACTGGTCGTGACTTAAATTGGGCAGAATGATGCTTTCTCAATCTCAAAGTCTTGCAGAGAATTTCAGATTTGATGGTAGAAGGGAAATATTACCCGATATTAATAATTGCACAATCAACCTTTGATTTTAAAGGTTTGTTGAACTTTCAAAGGTCTCACATGGTAAGAGTATGTTATTGTTTTTTTTCCTGCCAGTGTTGCCAAGTCCTGTGATGAAATTTACTTTAAAATAATTCATCATAAATTAAGATTAACGGCTGATTACCATGATTTTAACACTCAACTTTGTGTCAAAATGAATATACATATTGGAAAAATCATTTAAATGACTAAAATTATGGTTATTATTATTAAAAACAATGGGAAAACATAAAATCCTACATTCATGTTATACGTTTTTTACATTTTTATTTTGGTGTGGTGAAACAGTTGGATGTTATTGGGGATTTTCTTTTACATTTTTTGCCTAAGGTTTCCATACAGGCTGCATGTTCAACCGGCCTCTTCGACATCGGGGCTCCAGCCACTGGAACTGTCCCTCCTGGGATCTCATCATCTACCAAGAAGTCTGACCCCAGATGTTTTGTTGTCGTTTAAAAAAATGGAAAATTATTCCAAACCAGAGCGGCAACAGTGGGTGTTATGATTTTATGTAAACCAAGAGCAGTATTTTGGATTCACATCCAATATTAAACGAGAATTGAAGTAATTTCTATCTAAATTATGATATTCGTTATTGAGAGTGATCTGTTTATTTTACTTGTTGTGCTTGAAGACCAGCAGCTGTTGTTTCTGAGCCTTTTTACATGTACTTTCAGGTGATCCTTTGAGCATAAACAAGGTTTATCATTATGTAAGCTTTTGTAAACAGATGCTTTAATTATTCTTATGAATTCAATTATACAAACTGGTACAATCTAACGACATACCAACTGGTTTTTGGTGCCATATTCCGTGGAAAATGAAAAATTCAAAACGGCATGAATAAAACATGGCTGACGCAGTCGGTACCTGTTAGTGTCCTGAATCTTTGATTGACATCATTTTATGTATCGGTCCATCAAGCTGTGGCTATTTAGTGCAAAACTACTCACAAATACAAATTAGAAAGAACCACTTTGGATGCTAAATTGGAAATGTTGCATTTTAATAAGATAAAATTTTGTTTTCAGAGCTAACAACCAATCAGAAGAGATGATTAAAAGGGAAAAAACACCAAGTCGAACGTCTCGACCTGATATGATGTCATTTTGTTGACAGGCTGCCTTCGCGCACCGCCGGGGTCAGGTTAGCAACATCCACCGCACTTTGTTTACCTCGCACCACGGGCCTTGTAGAACCATCTGTGGAGTTTTTTCAGCATCTCAGAGAGGGGATCGCTGCCAAACAGGGCTCAGCTGTCTGTCACTGGCCAGTTTTCAGCTGGATTTTACCTTCTCCTTCCCTCCAGGTCTCCTATTAGTGTCAAGAAGGCCACCTATGTCCAGGTGTGAAGATGTCTTGCCAGGTGCAAGATGTGATAGTAATTTGTTGTGCCCATAATGTCAGCCGGTCGGTTCTCCTGGGAGCACAGCAGCTGACTTTTTGCCTCAGCGGCGTGAACTAATTAAGTGTTAAATTTGGGTTCATGCATCTGTCTTTTATGTAAACAATGTTCTGCAATTAGAAAAAAAGGATGAATACGATGGGAGATTTCAAGAATAACTACTAATATTAACACAGTATGGACATAAAGTTTTATTACAATGTTTTGTAGTAGAATTTATCACGATAAATAATAATATTGTTGTTTTGAGAGTATTTTTAAGTTAATATAATGGTAACATTGGCATAATAATGCAAGAAAACATTCTCAAAGATCTATAAACTTTAAATTCTGGTGAACATTCAACACTGGAGCCGGAGGACATTTCAAATGTCCAAAATAAATAAACACAACAACAAAAACATCAAATAAAATTAATTATTAAGTCTCTGTAAGTAAAATTGTGCTTCAAAAAAGGGCTAGTCGAGACCAAAACACCAAACTGAAGACTTTCATCATCCAGTTTTTGTAAAAAGAGAAAAACGAGAAATCCTTATTGAGTTCATTTTGATTCATCATGCCATTATTTGATAAAAATGACAATAAGTACTATTTATTACTTCTTTTTTAAGTAACTATATAACTGTATCCAAATGGCAAATTATAATTTACTTATTTAGGTCACAAGAAGTGTGATTAGTGTCACTAATCTGCTCACAGTAACAAGATTTCATTATTTATTGATGCTATAAAAAAAAAGTGAAGATATATCAAAAGACAATATATCTGATTTAATACAGGCTGAGGAAAGACTTTAGCTGCTCCACTTTTCATGTTCAGCTAAGCTAAGTTGGTAGAATCAACTAACTCACTCACTCTATGGTTACCTAGCAACTCACTCACTCTGTGGTTACCTAGCAACAACCTATAGATTGACTTCCACAGTTTGGAGTTTTGCCACTTTACCTCATAACTACTTAGAAATAAACAACGTTGTCGGGTGAAAACTGAATAAAACACCAAATGTCACCACCAGATTGCCAATATTTCAGGTATTCAACACTGATCAATAATTATCAATATCTACCAATATGATGCGTTTTTCAGCCAGGCGCAACGAGTTTTATAGGTTTTTTTATTGAAAAACATTGTTTAGAAAAAGTGCTTCTCTGGACATTTCTAATATTCAGTGTTTAAAATACCATAACTTTAACATTATTTAATATTTTCAGGTGTTTTGCTTAAGCAGCTTTTTAATCAAATACTTTTTTACGTTTACCAGAGTAAAACTACATTGACGTATTTCAATTCTTTCTTCAGTACAATTATATGTCAACTCTATTGACTTCTGGTTTTACATTCCTAAAACTCTCTTTAAAAAACATCTTATCCCCCCCAAAAAAACTCCTTCAGGATCTGAATTATAAAAAGGTTTTTTCTGTATTGTTCCACTTTCAAAGGAATTGAAATGACCTTCACTGAAATATGAAAGTGATTTATCCCAATATTTTACATCACACTTTATTGTGTAAGACAGCTTTAAAATGCAAATGATTTTCTGTTAGGATGCTTCAAACAATACTTTATTGCTTTGATCTTTGCAGCTGCATAACAGTGGAAGATATTATTAGTATCTTTTTTTTTATTAAAGGAAATTCGCAACAGGAAACGAGTCGTATTGAGTCTGTGTTAAATCAGGTAATTTTCTGTAATTTACCTTTTCTTTTAGACGCAACATTAATGTTTCCTTTCCTTTTCTTTCCTTTCCTCGGTGGGAGATGTGAAGCTGACGGAGGCAACAGCGTATGATGTATTTGAAATAAATGCCTGTCATGGAAACAAATTTGAAAGTAGCTGCCAGACAGCTTGTCAGTTTCAATACATCCTGCTTGTTTTTTTATTATTTTTTTTGTATTACAGTACCTGAAATGTTCATTCTGTGTTTTGGATGCTAGTTGTTGGCGCTGCCTGACAGCAAAGGACTTCCAGGGCGTTTTGCTTGTTATGTGTTGTACTGTTGAGGTTGTTTTTTGTTTTTTTAACATCTCCCTTTTGGCTTTGCTTTCTGTCTTTTCAAAGTCACATTTCTGGCGTTTTCTCCAACGTGTCGATTATCAAACCGGCTGGGAAACGAACGGTCTGTTTGGTTCGCAGGTCAGTACTTTGTGTTCGAGATTCATTTAGTTTCCCGACGCAGATTGATTAATTAAAGGGAAAGTACATGAAACCATGGTAGATCCAACAATCCCTGGCTTTCCTCTTCTTACAAAAACTAAAACAACAACAGACTGGTTGTAATAAAGAAAAGACAAATGTCAGGGTTTTCCTTCCAAGGGTTTGGGGGAACAGATGCAAAATGAACAGCATGAGAAACTTCAGATCCCAACAGGATCGCTCATCTCCGACTTTACAGTCAAACCAATATTGATTTTGCAAAGGAAAGAAATGAAAAAAATGGAATTATTGTTTATAATTGGCATCCTGAAGCTGAAATCTGAATATTTGGAAGAAAGACATGGATGTGGAGTGAGAAAACGTTTTAGAATCAATCCAAAATATGAATAATTATCAATACCAAGTTGGTATTGACTTTGACAGAAGGGGTAGACTAAGATTTTATTTCTTCAAGCTTCTTCTTTTTATTCAAAACTTTTGTTTATTTTAAACTACAAATGAATTAAATAAATAAATAAAATCTGATTCCTTCTTGAAATTTCAACTTGACTTGTGTGGAGGACCAGACTCAAACGAGAACAAAAAAATGTTCAAAAATAGAAAAAGTTCAATTTAATACTTCCAAAAATAGTGAACAAAACATAAAGATTTAATGCAAGAATAAGTCAAAAAGGACAAATAACAAATTTGGGCCCAATTTAACTTAGGTCAACTGAAACTCTAACTGAACACAAACAAAACTAACCTATTTGTCCTCAAATATTTCTTTTTAAAACTTTACTTATTTAGGAAAAAATCCCAATTAGTTTTTTTTCTCTCAATCATGTTAAGATGTTATTAAAGTATTTTGTAGTTAAAGCAACTTTAAACTCTGTTCAAATTTTCCCATTCATTTTAACAAAATAATTCAAATAAAAACAACCCAATGTTTAATGATATACCTAACTGAAGTAAAAAGTATCGGTATCGGTATTGGCCTCGGCGATACAAGCCTTTAATTTATTTTGTATCAGATCAATACCAAAATATGCAGTATTTTAGTATTTTAAATGGTGTGATCTGTAGTGTACACCATTTAAAAGCCACCGTGTTTAGTAGAAAAGGTAAGTTGCTGTTTTAAACGTTCAAATAATCCTTAAACATGATATTATTCAGTACTTACTAATGATCTTTTCAGTGCAGTAGCTGAATATTTACAGCATAACATCAAATTACAAAAAGTAATATTTTGGATGCTTTTAATTCTTCCATCATAACGCTTTCAAGATCTTTACATATGAGTTTCAACAACATGTAATTTCCCTCTATGATTATTAAAGTAATTCTGAAACAAATTGGAAACATTTTGGAAAAATTTGTCATTTTTCTTACTGTTGTAAGTTTTATAAAGAATATTATGAGACGGATAATCTCTGTAAAAAGGTATCTACTCCACCTCCTCCCTGAGCTACTATTGCCATTTAAAGAAATGCACCAAAAACAACCACTCAGAGAAAGGAGGAGTGTCTTAGCGCTGTCAATCAACCTTATGAATGTGCTACTAAATGTGCTAATAGCGGAAAAATAACAGGAAAACTGTTTATCTGCCATTAGACCAACTAGCCTGAGCGTTAACAACAAGCTATGCTAGTTACAGCACAGCAGGGAGCAAGGCGAGGGTGAGTGACAGAACTAAGACCCGCCTCCTGGCTCTGATTGGTTGTTTCTAATTAGTACTTGGAGATGTCAAAGGAGTTCAATGTTTTGATGGTCAATAGGAATTACAAACAACTCTAAACAGGTCGGTTTTTAGCCTCAATTTAAAGAAACCCAGTGTTCCTGCTCAAAAACAACTAATCAGGGTAAGGAGGCGGGGCTTAACCCTGTCAATCAAACTTGTGAACCATTCACCGTTACAGGAAAATGGTTTATTTGCCATCATTGGTGGCTACGCTAACTGGTAGGATGAGTGACAGCACTAAGCCTCGCCTCCTGCCTCTGATTGGCTGCTTCTAGTTACCACAGATTATCTGTCTCAACAAATATTTTAAAAACTTACATACATACTGGTGCTTTAATGGCATTTTAAGCACATTGTACCTTTTTATCTGATGTACAGAAACAATTAGATGCATTTTTTGTGCGTTTAGGATATTGTGTGCTAGTTCTGTTCATATTCACATTTTCTAAGCATCTGTACATTTATTTATATTTCTTTTTCAATTGAAAGGATCAGCTGAATGGATGGATCTGTGTTGCAAAGTTTCATTAACAAAGGTTATAGGTAAATTATATTCCTTTTACCATTCGCTCTAGTCCTCTGCAGCCTTGCCCTTACTTTGACTCATTGCTGCTTGTATTTCCATCCCTGCATAGAGTAAACACCTAAATGCTGGAGTGATTAGTTTTCCCGGCCATTCATGGTCCCATTCAGTCTTGTTTCATTGAAAGCAACAAGTTCAGCGCCTTTCTCTGGGATCTGTCAAAAGTCCTCCTGGGAAATGAAGAAAACCGCTAATTGAAGTCTAACAAGACGAGGCGGGTCGAGGCAAAGGGCTTAGAGCAGAGAGAAATAACCCACTGCGGGATAAAAGGTGGGAATTTATTCCTTTTTTTATTGAAAAATAAATAAATCTTTCAAATTTAAACCAGCTTTATCAGGAGAAAAACACTGGTATTCCCTTTATTTTTTACTTTAATGAAAAATAATTCAGACTCCAGCTGCACAAAAAGTAAATAAGAATGTATTTGGAGCAAAAGCTGCGTCTGTGTGACAGGGGGACGTGGAAATACAAAACGCTGTGGATGAATAATATTTTGAAGGGAACAAAACGTGTGCGCTGTCATTGCTATGAACTGGAACACCATGTTGTTTCTCTCTTTTATCCGGAGTGGCCCTGACAAAAGCCAACACTGGAACAATGGCTCTGAAAATAACAGAAAAACAGGATTTCTGTGACAGCAGATGAATGACGACTGTAAACCTGCAGAAACAGTCAGAGTAAAAAAAACATCTAAAACTTCATGTATCGAAACATTAAAACTAATAGTCTTTTCTTCCCTTTCTTCTTTCGTTAGAAACTTAAACGTACTAAATGGTGCTTTGTTTTTTAATCAAAAAATTTAAAAATTTCATGTAGTGAACCTCTTCTATTCGACAGCTGCCATCTGTTACCCAAAATTCAACTACAAATGTTTAAAATTGACTATTTTAACAGTTCAAACACCAAATTTACCTGAAAGGTGACTTAATATGCTTCCTTCAACAGATTAGGATAAATGTATGTCCTACACAAAACATGTCCATCACAGATTTTGCACAAATCATCCTTACATAATGAGATTTTAGTCTGCTCAGTTTTGCTGGCCACGCCCCCCAAACTCAATGGTTACACTCGTGCGTGAAAATGGCAGCAAACAGATGTACAAATATACAAACGTACACTTTTGAAAAGCAGAAGTGGAGCCTCCTGCGCAACCAACGAGAATGAAGCAAATGGTTTCTGGATGGTAAACCAACAACAAAAACACTTATCTTCTCAAGAGGTGAAACCAGCTGACCAAATGTGCTTGGAGCTGAGATTGGGTTGCTAGGTAACGGGGCTGGGCTAGGCTGGGGTTGCTGGGTGATGGCATCAACTTATTCCCCAAACAGTAGGGGTTTGTTAAGTGCTTGGGCCTCTTTTTGAAACACTTCAGGCCCAAATATAAGTGAAAAAAATGCTAAATGTGAATTTTGAATAATATGTCCCTTTTAATATTTACAAGCAGAAGCTAACTTTTGCAGTCTTCCTCATTTTCACTCATGAGGGATCAACCAACCAACGCCAAGGAATATAAATGTCGCTCCTGGATTGGCCGCTTTTATCAAGTAGCTTTGGTATTTCAGCCTTATTTTCTTTCCAGTATTTTTAAATGCTTTATGAAAGAAATCCGTGACCAGGCATATTTTCCACTATTAATAATTTGGATCTACGTTTCACAGAAAAATTCACAAATACTGAATTGGGATTAATCAAAAATACACCAGAATGGAGAGAATAGGACTACATCTGTTTGGTTATTTCTACTACGAAGAATATTTGGCTAAATACAGCAAGTATTTTCAAGGACAGAGTGACCCAAATATTGTTTATATTGCTTAAATCAAGCCCAAAACCAATGCCTTTCTTTTTCAAAGGCAAACCTGTCCTGAAATTATTTATTTTATCTTTATTTATTTATCTTTCCTACATAACAATCTGACAAATTATTGTTTAATTAAAATATTACATGCTTAGTTTATAGTCAAGCAGGTAAAAAGCAAACATTTAAGCTTCATTTCTTGACTTGTGAGTATTTTTTACAGGCAATTTTGTCCCAAAACGTTTGAATACCACTGATCTAAACCATTTAATTTGATTTTGTCCTGTATGTTTTGGGTTTTTGTCCAGCTGGAAAGTGAATCTCAAACTAATTTATTTTCTCATCTAATCCGAGCATCGTCTGTGTCCCTTTCATAGCTTGTAGAAAAATTAAAATAGATGATTTGACGTTTTTTTTTCCCCCCGAACTATTTTGCCATTAAAATTTTTGGAATTGAAGGTTAATAATTTGCTCCTTGGAAAGATTCTCTGATGTTTAAAACCTGATTCTGCTTTAAAGCTTCTTCCTGTTGCGAAGTTTGCTAATTTAGACAGAAGACACTGAGTGTGAAAACTGTTGAAGCTCAACATGAGGAATGTGTTGGAGCCGTGATACCATCAGAGACTTTATCTATTCCTCTTTTGTTTTTTTTTGTTTTTTCCACTCATCTTGGTTCATTTTCTCTACATTTCACAGAAAATCGCCGTCAACATGAAGTAAAATCCAAAGTGACGACCACCTTTTCCCCAGTTTGCAACATTTTCTTCCCAGACTTCAGCTTCTTCCCCACAGTTTCATTTAAATGCTAAAAATGATCTATTAGAAAAACAACAAAAACTCTCATAAGGCTGCTCTCAATTTCTCTTCATCGCTCTCTTCTTTTTTGCCTGGAGCAAACTCATGAATGGTCAGAATTTGAATTGTGTTTGCAGTCTGCTGTGATATAAGTGAATTTAATAATAGAAAATATTGAATAGCTGTCTGATCTCTCCTTCTCAGAGATACAGGGTGTTCTGCATTTTCACATGTATTATTTATGAGACCACTGAGACCAGCTGCTGTTAGCTTCATTACCTAATCATGTTAGCCAACTTGACGGTAAAGCTACCGACTGGATGGGAGGGAAAACCAAACATAATGACAAAACGCAGAGAAATTATCAGCTGAAATGAGCCAGCATCCCACAACATCACCCCTCCACCTCCATGCTTGACTGCAGATATGAGTCGTTTCACATAACAATGTTTGATTGGGTTGGGCAAAAGTATTTGCACCCTATGTGGTTGTCCATGTTGTCAAGCTAGAGCCACAAAACTCGACGTGTTTTATTAAATGTACATGATCGACCAACACAATTGAAGCACAAATGAAAATCTTATAAATGTGGCGTTGATTTGGTTTTGGACCTCTACATAAAATTCAATGAACATTATCAACCAATCTAAGTTTATTTGTGTAAAAAAGTTTAGCAACAAGGCAGATCAAAGTGCTTTATCTTGTGAAAACATAAAAACATTGTATAGTTACCAATTGTGAAACCAATTGGTTTGGCGTTTGATGAATGTGGTAATCAGAATAATCAATATGCATCAAATATGTTAATCAACGTTCCAGTTATTATGCGTAAAAACAACTCTAAACAGGTGGGTTTTAGTTGTGATTTAAAGGAACTCAATGTTTTGGCTGTTTTGCAGTTTTCTGGATGTTTGTTCCAGATTTGTGGTGCATAGAAGCTGAATGTTTGGTTCTGGTTCTGATGCAGAGGAGACAAGAATCTGGAAGGTTGATACAACAACAGCAGATCTTTAGTGTATTTGATTCTGTTCAGTGACCTCTGTTTTGTTTATAAACTAACAAAAGTATTTCATCTTCTTGGTTTTAGTCAGGACGCCAGCAGCAGCAACTAAAGATAAAAACCGGGATGAGTTTCTTTAGATCTCGCTGGGATATTGGTCTTTTAATCCTAGAAATGTTCTCCAATTGACAGAAGGCTGACTTTGTAGCTGCCTTTATGTTACTCTGAAGGTCCATTATGCAAAAATAAGTTTAAGTGTCCATTCATGATCCTTAGCCTGGCAAATAATTAAAACTTGTAAATTTCCAAGATGATTTTGAATCTATAAAATGAATTTAAATTACTTTCCCTTTGGGCTCAATAAAGTATTTTTGACAACGCACTGAATATGCTTCAATGTTCCACCCAAAACTCCAGGGATCTGCAGAGCAGCTGATTTCTTATTCAACACCTTTCAGTTAAATTGGACGTCTGCAGCCTCGCACACAAAGTTCAACTCTTTACCTTCCTTCATTCTGATCTGCATAATACTTGTATTTATATTTAAAAACCTCTTATTGTTGTGGAAACTAATTGCGGCGACACAATTAAGCAATTTTAAGTGCTTTTTGTCAGCTTTTCCAGAAGCGTAGATGGTGTTGATGTATTTCCCAGTGAGAATAATTTCCTAGAAACAGTGCAGAATGCAAAGCAGCGTCACTTTAGAGAGGTTTGTGAAATTGTGATGCATGGAGGATAGCCTCTGCCTAATGCGCAGTGTTCATTTTGCTGCATGGAAATAAAAGGAGGGAAAAAAGAAGCGTGTCACTGCTGTCATGGTGAGCAACGTAATGTAAGTAATCAGCCAGTATAAAGGCAGAAATCAGTTTGTCTTCCAGTAGAAACTGATTTATTCTGATAATTAGCTGAAAATGACATCCTGGATGCTGTGAAAGTGTTTTAGCCCCTTTTCTCTCAGCAGATAACAAGAATAGTTTTACAACTCATGAAAATTTCTGTCAAAAACAAAGTTTTAACTCTCCTTTTCATCCAAAATTAAAAGCGGATTCTGCTCGATGAATCTGGGTTGGAAAGTTTAAGGTATTTCAAGCCTTTTAGACACAGTTAATAATAAGGAAATCAGGAATTAACAATAACAGTATCAGTTTTAAATTCCTGTTTGCTTTTAAGGGTGACCAGAAGCAGCTACATTTTGGAGCAATGATGGTTTAAATTCAGATTTGTCATGTGTTTTATACAAAAACCCAAAAGTTTGAATTTTGTATTTATTTAAATTCATCTTAGCAGCTGCATTTATGCCTAGACCCAACAGAAACCCTAACAATTACCAGTATGACCTTTTCCAAACTATATTCATATTGTATTTAACTCCCAAAACTGAACTGTTTTGGTCACTGGACTCGTTTATGGGGAATTCATTAGCTGTGTTTCCATTGACCAGAAAATTGAGCAAATTGAAATTAGAAAAATAAATTTGATTAATGGAAACAAGTACATTTTGAATAAATTTGAGTTTTAGTGCTAGTGGCTTTTGGACCGAGTTGAAACTGGTGTATTTCATAAGCTGCGACGGAGACACTTTCTCGCATCACGAGTCACGTGATCAACAACTGGATGCTACTACTGATGGAAACTATAAAGCAGATGACAGGAAGTGGTCAGAGGATGATGGGATAACATGTTTTTTAATGACTTTATGGCATGAACAAAGAAATCCATGTGTAACTTTAATTGCGTCTATGATTTAATGGAAACACACCAATTGTGAAATTGTGTAAGACTAGAATAAAGTCATAATCTTACAACTTTATTCTCATAATATTTTGACTATTTTCATAATTTTATGACTGTAGAGTTTTTTTTAGTATGTCCCCCACACTCTCACCTTGCCGAACAAACCGGACTGGTGTGAATTCACCCTGAACGCAGTCAACAACACCAACGCAGAACGTAAGAATGATTTTATGTAAAGCTAAAGTATTTTTCCATTAGAAAATCTTGATATTTGTGTATTTGAAATCACAGCTTTGGTTTGTCTAACATCACAGAAAATATTGTGAAACAGGGTGAAAGGATGATGGGTCTGGGCTAAGCTTGATTCTTTCACAGCTTTTTCTTGTTCAAGGAAAAAAAATAGTTGAAAGAATCTAGAACTAAACAGCTCTGATAGTACTCACGTCGATGCTATTTATCTTTGCCTCTGGCTCAGACGTTTGTGATTATGTTCCAAGATGATAATCAACTGTGGTCTTCAAATATCTCTTGGTTTCCTAACGCATTCTTCACATAACGGCACTGAAGGAGAGTGTATTTCATGTAAGAGCACAAGCTGTGTGTCCGTCTAACCTCAGAAGAAGAAGAAAAAACTGATTGTAGCAATCAAGAGTCAAGGCAAGACCACGCGGCAGGAGTCGGCCTTTGGACAATTGGTTTAAATTTACACACGGACTCACACAAGCATGCAAGTATAGGGTAGCTGAGGAGTTCATGCAGAGGTGTGCAGAGGCCAACGCTGCTGCAGAAAGTCCTTTTATGACATGAATGCCTCTGTTTATAAACCTCTACCCTCTCTCGTGCCCTCACCTCTGACTGTGCCAGAAAACCAGAACAGGTTGATGGTCAGTTTATGAACAAATCAACCACGTAAAAAATCAGAGAGAAACCTTTTCTGCTACCCAGCACATCACAACACTCAACGGTGCTTTGCACCAGACCTAAAGATCTGGGGCTTTAGGTGTGATTGCTAACGTGCTGATTAGGTGTAAAATTATTTTCTCCATCCACAGGACTTTTTTCCTCCAGCAGTCACGGCAGGTGGTCAACTACTTATTACCTAATTTGATCGCAACATTACTCACAGGTCTGTTTCTAAAGGTGAATGTGGCAATCCTGAGCCGCTGAAACATCAAGAAGAAGGTAAATGACAGGCTTTAGAGACGTTTCTTAACTGTTTGACATCTCTCTGTAGAAACTGCCAGTCTAATGGTAAAGAAACAAAGCTTAAAGCATCATAAGGGTTTAATCTCACCGGCCCTGTATAGTCCACTTTAATCCAGTTCGTTTGGGGAGGCGTGAATCAAAAAAGTTAACTCTGGTTTGGTTGAAGTGAACTCTGGTGCGGTTTGAATGTATATGTGAACACCAAACGGACTGCGGACCGCTCCAAAAGCAGGAAGTGGACTACAGCGCAGGGCATCCTGGGTAAATACAACCAAAACTAATACAAGAGTCCAGTGCTAGGAGGAGAAATGGCTCGTGATCTTTCACCAAAGACAAAAGAGAAATCCTACAACTGCTTTTGTTGTTGACTTACCATCCAGAAACCATTTGCTGCATTCTTGTAGATTGTGCAGGAGCCTCCTCTTTTGCTTTTCAAACACCTACGGTTATATAATTACACATCTGTTTGCAGACATTTTTCTGTGCAAGTGTAAACGTTGAGTTGGGGGGTATGGCCAGCAGCTTATTTGGATTTAAAGTGACAAGACGTCCTAAAACAGCTCATTCTGACTAAAATCTCAGCTCAGAATAATTTTGCGCAAAAAAAAAAGTAATATACAGATACATCCTAACCTATTCAGTGAAGCATAATTGGTCACCTTTAACACTTAAATGAACAACAGACATTTCTAAAGCCTATAAAACTGAAATCAGAGAATCTAAGATGTGCAAAAGAAACCAGCAACATCTCAAAATGAATCCCTTCAAGTATATAATAACCACTGAGCCCAAGTTCATTTTGGGACAGCGGGTCTGTGATTGAGAGGTTTTCTCCTCCTTCCTGCGGTTCCCCCATCGGATCGACGACCCAACTGACGGCTTCTTCTCCCACCCTTTCCGTCTACCGTCCGCTTCTGTCAACAGCTCATCCCGTCCCACTGGGAGTGAAATCAAACCAGAGGTGGCTCTCTTCTATCTACTGTCATTTCTCATTAAAGAGATATGAATCACTCCTGACACAGTGTAATTGGTAAATGGTAATTTCTGAAGGGAAAAATTCAGGGAGAGTGCGGAGAAACCTCACTTTGGGTTTGGAGATGGGAAGGATTGTGACACGGAGCTTAACCGGCTCTTCCTACTGTCTTCTTTTATTGTATCTGATAGCCGAGGATCCCACTTGCTCTGGAATCAGAGACATTTCTTATCTAGGTACCCTCAAATAATGGCTCCGCTGGGTTTTAATATCAGCTGCTTTACATCATTCTGAGCCTTTTAAACTCTGATTTCACAGTCCGTTTAGAAGGAAACATTTTCATTAAGCCCCCATCAAAAGAAACACAACTTTGTCTTTATTTCTAAAAAAAAACAAAACTTGTATTTAATGGGATACTTTTCAAATGTTCCGTATTCTCAGTGGTGACCAAGGTGAGCATCTGATTATTTTAACCCCTCATTAAAGTCGCTGATTCTTCGACTGCGAGTCTAGCAAATTAACGTTAACGTTGCAATACAGAGATGAAAAGAGAGATAAAAAAGACTGGGGCCACAGCAATTAAAAACTTATTGCTGCACAAAATCCCCCAGAGAGAGGAGACGGTCATGGTGAAAAGCTTAATTGGTTTTGGGTTAGTATTCCATTTATTAGAGTACCAGTGCAGAAGTTAGACGTGAATCTGCTTGCGTTTCTGTTTTTGCAAAATCCGGAATAAATCTGCTGCCTTATGGTTTTAGAGGATGCATATATTTTCCTGAACCGTGCATATATTGCTTATATTTCACCTCTTTCCGTTGCTCCTTTGGTTGCTTTGTGGAGCTCAGGGAGTGGAAGACAGTTTCCTCAAAAGCAGACGAGCTTTCTTTTCACTAATAAGACAGTGGGCCGCCCACAGAAGTACAGTGCCATGGAGCTTTTTAACTTTTTTCTCATTATAGCCTCAAAATTATATGTATTTTATGTGATAAAGACATAAAAAGCTCTACAAACCATGTAGCAAACATGCAAAACACCCTGAACATACCAAAAAAATGTATTGAATGATTTGATTTCAATGAGACCGTACATATTATGAATGTTCTTTACATTTTCTGCACAAATTCAGTCTAAGATAATGAGATTTTGAGTATTATAACCCCCTTTCTGAATTAGCTGTTGTCTCTTTAAATTCAAATAAGTTGCTTCTGTCCGTATCCCCCCCAACTCAACATTTACACTCGCACGTAAAAATGGCTGCAAACAGATGCACAATTATACACCTGTACATGTTTGAGAAGCAGAAGTGGAGCCTCCTGCACAACCAACAAGAATGCAGCAAGGGTTTCTGATTGGTCTAAAGTCATCCAACAAAAAACACTTGTGTTTTCCAGCAGTGCAGCGCATACAGCGGTAAAACCAGCTGACCAAACTTGCGGGAGCTCAGCTTGGGTTGCTAGGTTACATCACAGTGTCTATTAATTAAGATTTAATCCAGAGGTTTTCCAAGACACCAAAATAAATTAACTTATTGCCAAAAAAGGGCAGGTGTTTCTTTAAGGACTTTGGCTGTTTATAGAAGCAGTTGAGACCCAAATAGAAGTATGAAAATGTGTAAAAAATGAATTTTGATTTAAACAAAAATGACCAGAATGTAATAAAACCTAAAACAAATGTCATATAAGTGAGTCTGGAAGAATAAGGAACCCTGAAAACCTCACAGAGACTTTCTAGATTTGGTTTTCTTCCAGCTTTGCATCTTCTCAATTCATCTGTTACTTTTTCTACATTTAGATTAAAACCAGTTGACCAGGCGTGCTGGAACTCATATTGGGTTGCTAGGTAACGGGTGGAACTCTGCTGTGGTTGCTAGGTAACGGCACAGTGCCTGCTGGCTTGTGAGGTTACATTTTCCAGACACCATAACACATTAACTTATTGATAAACAACAGCTGGTGATTTTTTCTAAGTGCTTGGGCTGTTTTTAGAAGCAGTAGAAACCTTAATGGAAGTACAAAAATGTGCAAAATGTGAATTTAGAATAATAGGTACCCTCTATACCTATTAGATTAAAGGGAATCCTAATAGTTTCACTGAAAAAAACTATTAGTATTATAGTTTCTTTTAGTTTTGCTCAAAACCATGAACCTACTTCTGTTCCCCTTTGAAGCAGTGAAAAGTCGAATGGTCCGGGGTGTAATCTCGGCACAAACAAATGATAAAAGCAGACCGAATTACTGGGAATAAATTAAATTAAGGTCCGTAATTACTGAACTAAACACTAGCTGCATAAATATTGACTTTGCATGAAATTAATGTAAATATTGCATTGTTCTCATACATTAGTTCCAGATTAGTATTCAGGCTGTTGAACACAACAAGATTTGTTCGGTTTTTCCCGTTTCAGCAGAATGCAGAGGGGCTCAACAAATCTATTTAAAGCCACCTACAGCCATAAATGGGGGACAAACAGATGAATAGCAGTTTTCATGATTATGTCACACTGAGCTATATGAAACTATTATTATTTCCATCTCATGCTGTGGCATATACTGACCAAATCCCATTCAAACCAGGCCTTTTGCTCCTCCAAATCCCCTAACATAATACTGAAAAGAAAAAAATATTAATTATAACGAGCTCTGGCAATCTAACCCTTGCACAATGGTTCATTGACATGATTAGAAGTAAATAAAGTAATTATCCATCGTGCAGTTTGAAAAAGCTCCTGCATATAAATAGGCATCATTATGGCGAACAGTGGATGAGTTGCAGAGCCTTTCTACCTTTTGGTGGAGAGTGATTTTGATCTAAATTGATTGCTATGGGATTATCCAGGATTTATTAAATATTAAGGCATTGACATTCACTAATGTTGATAATTAGGGTTTATTCAAAGTCAGGGCAGAATTGGCATAAAACGTGCATGGAAAGCAATTCATTACCCAGCCACGAGTCAATTCATCAATTATGATTTTTATTACGTATCATAATTAAAAATGCTCAGGCTGAATTGATGTCGTTTAAAAGACTCGTTATGCTGCTATTTTGGATTAACAAATACATTCGGGAATGTGTTGCAACACACGCTGAGCAGACCGGGATCATCTAAGACACTGAAAATTATTAATCACTCAATGGGACGATCCATTTCTTTAATATGCAGTGATGGTAGAGAAAGTTACCAAAATAACTAATTCACTTGTTTAGGTACAAAGACATTCATGACTTCAGTCCAATCTTCTACGATATGAAGTTATTCTGAATATTGGTAATGAAAAAGTTAAAAAGTACATCTAAAATAAACTGAATTTACTTTATTTTGGCATAAAATTTTTAAGTAATAACTTAAAAGTTATTTGTGTATCATCAATTAATTTTTCTTGTCCTGAACAATTTTTTTATTGTTGGAAAGTTTGTTTATTTCCCTTTAAATAGTGCTTTATTACAAAGTCTTACTAAGTATTTTTCTAGTTTCTCGAGAAACATATCTGAGTAGAATGAAAATAAGAAAAAACGAACTTCTCAGCAAAATATAGGGGCTTCTTTTGAGTCAGTAATTCCTTAAAATTGGTGAAAAGGTTCTAGTTCCACTGGCACTTTGGAACCGTCTTCTTATAAACAAAATAATCTGCTACTTTTTCCACCAATATTAAGGAATTGTTGACTTAAATCAAGCTCCTATTTCTTGCTGAAAAGTTACTTTTAAGTTAGTTTTGTCTTATTTCAAGCATACCAAGATATTTGTACCAGTAACTAGACCAAGCATAGGCGTAAATCCCGGGGGGCTCCGGGGGTCCGAGCCTCCCCGAATCTTGGAAAAGTCTAGAATTGCCCTTTAATTACCATTCAGCAGCGCTGAAGTGAAGAGCTAGCTGTTAGCTGTTAGCTGTGGCTCTGAAGCACAAACATAAAACCCTCCAGTAAGTAAATACTTAAAACAAAAGACATGTAACACCTTTTATTTACTTTCATTGCTCAATAAGAAGAATAAAAATCTGACTGCAGTTTGTTATTTTATTACTTTGGCTGAATCCCGATAAGCTGACTCATTAGCAAAACTGCTACACTGCTTTCATAGACATAAGCTTTTTTGTCAAAGGTAGCAAACATCTCATACATATTTAACTCTTTAACTTTTAGTGAAATTAGAAGAGTTTGAAAAAGGAGAGAGAGGCTGAGCAAGTGGACCAGCTCTGTGTGTGGGAGCCGAGAACAGATAGATAAAACTAAAAGTTATGCCTTTATTTCTCACTGTCTTCAACATAGAGCCTCTAAAACCACAAAATAAAATCTGAATATTTTTCTATCTAAACCCTGGTGCTTTAACTGTTACATTTAAGTTATGATACTTCCCAGATATTTATTTCCATTTACTTGTTGGTTCTCAGTCATACAGGACATGAAAAAACTAAAAAAAGGCTTAAAAATAAAGCAACTTAAGTAATAATTTATACAGCCCATAAGTTGTATTGGGAGCCATTTCAATAAATCATTGCTTAAGAGGAATTTTATTAAGAGCAGTTACTCATGAAAGCTTTTTTATTTAGAACCTTACATTTTTGTAAAGGTGCAGCAGAGATTAGAGCAGTGAGACTGAACAAAACTCATATCTAAGCAACATTTGAATTTTAGTTTTACTTCTCAACAGGTTGCTTACTTAGAAAAACACATTTGATGTGCATTACTAGATATTTTTGGTCCTGCAGCTTGAATGTGGTTAAAAAACGTTTTAAACCACATTTTACGTTACATTTCACTGTAACTTTGCCGACCCTCCCCCAAAATTGGTCTTCAGAAATTTTCCTGCTTATGGTCCCCTTCAATAATGAGATGGGATTTACGCCCTTGAGACCAAGATTACTTGGTAAGATTATCCAGGGTCCTTAGCTAGCAGGTAAAGAAAGCTGTGAATAAACCTGAACTTGTTTACCTTCCTTCAGAAGTTCAGGTGGTGATCCTGCATGTTTCTCCTGATGTCAGCCATTGTTCTCAGCAGGCCTTTCAGCTCTCACCGAGCCTGGCGCAGTTCAGCTGTCTTCCCGCTCTGCGCCTGCAGTAACAGTAGTTCATTATCAGCAGGAGCTAGCTGAGCAGACACCGACACTGCTGTGGCTGGAGTTTAGTTCAGTTTAGACACAAAACAAAAAAAAGAACATCCCTGGGTCTCAGGTTTCAGTTGGAATTCAGAGGAACTTTGCAGCTAATATCATACTCACAGTTAGGAGAAACCATTCAAAACCCACCTGAAAGCCTAAAGCACTTTCTCTTGCTTTGATGCCTTCATGCCAACCGCAGTCTCTGCACATGTAAAATTTTAATACCCAAATAGTGAGGGAAGATAGCTGTCCTAAAACCAAAACGACACAGTACAGCTATCTGTTCAAATACAGCCAGATACGACACTGTATTAGGGCCACTGAAGAATAAAGGAGTACATTTCTGCCAAAAAACAAAAACATTTTTAGACTAATCTAAAAAGAACTGTCTGGAAAAAGTTGGAAATTTAAAAAAAGGGAATTTTGAAACTCAGATATGGATATTTCTAGAATTTTTTTAAGGAGTTTCAAAAGTCAAAAATTTGCAAGATAAAAATTATGTAGAAAAAATCTGAAAATTTGAAAATGAGCTCCACAAGTCAAAAATGTTTTACAAAAAACTCTAGAAATCTTTCTAGAAATCTTTGAGAAAAAACTTGGAAATTTCCAAGTTTGAAATTTGAACATTCACTAAAAAAAAACTCATGAATTTCCAAAAATGTGGACTTTTGAAACTCAGAAACTGATATTTCTAGGAAAAACATGGAGCTCCAAAAGTCAAAACAGGGCATGAAAAAACTCAAATTATCTAGAAAAGTAAACATGGAAATTCTTGAGCTCCAAAATTCAAAAATGGTTAAATTTATCTTAGATATTTTCTACAAAAAAAATTGGAAATTTCTGAGTTTGAAAACTTAAAAATTTGCTAGGAAAAACTTTTAACTTTTAAGATTAATATAATTAATCTAGAAAAAAAATTTAAACTTCTGAAATCTGTTTTTTATGGAGCTTCAAAAGTGAAAAATGTGCAAGACAAAAAACCCTAAAATGATCTAGAAAAAAAACTTGGAAATTACAAAACTCCAAGAGTCCAAAATTTGTTAGAAAAATCTCAGAAATCTTTGAGAAAAAACTTAGAAATTTTCAGGTTTGAAAAGTCGAACATTTGGTAGAAAAAGAACTCAGATGATATTGTCAGACTTGGAAACCTTGAAAGTCAGAAAGTAATATTTCTAGAAAAAAATTTAATTTTTTTTTTTCTGGAGCTTCAAAAGTCTAAAATTTACCCTAAAATTATCTAAAAAAAAACATACCTGAAAATCTCTGAGCTCCAAAACTCCAAAGTTTTCTAGAAAAAACTTTCTGGAGGCAAATGTCTCAAATTTTCTTCGTTTTTCTACCTACAAGGTCCCTAAAACTCCTTTGTCGCCGCTGCCAGTATGCAGCTGCTGAAATTAAATTACAGCATGCTGCTTGTGTCGCTGACATCCGTCTAGCTCCCAAAGTAAATCCCATTCTGGGGATGAAGTGAACTTTCCACGTTGGAGGCTTTGCGTGGTGAAACACCGTGGCGGCAGAAGCTAAATGCATTTGAGCGAATGAAGTGTTGCAGAAAGACAGCGGCTCTCTCTCAAGGAGGTGGCGGCGCCAACTCTCACATTATAGAGCTGGCAGAGATTCGAGAGGCATGCTCCTGCTTGTGATTGGCGATTAGCAAATGTTTTGTCCCGACCAGAGATCCGGGTAATGAGACTATAGACTCCCCGGTTGGTGCTCAGGAGTTAATCACAAAACAATGAGGCGCGGAGGTAAAGGATGGAAGTTACGGATGAAAAGGAAATGGGTTCACACCTTGCAAGACGAGGCCCCGGAGTTTAATTGTGTTTGGATAATCTCATTGTCTGTACAGGTAAGTCTCTTCACTCTCCTTATTTTCTTCAGACGAAGTTTGTTGGAGTTCAATAGACTCTTGAAACAAACTTTAATGGGCAGTATTATATATTTTCCAGGCACATACAGACATTTTATAGCACAATAAAATAACTATGTGCCCTTCAGTTGTTATAAAAATTAGGTACGTTCTGCCCTGAGTATGTTTTATACGTTAAAAAACCCAGTGTTGTTACCTTTACAGGAAGTTTTTACAATTAGGAGTTGCAAAAAACATGTTTAGGCAAGAATCTTTTATTTTGAAGCCTGCTGAAACAGGAAACAGTGATAAAACGGGATATTTTTTGAGTTGTATAGTAGGAAATAGCATGGCTGAATTCATTTAAATCTGATGAATCAAAAACAATTTAGAAATGTAAGTTTGAGCTGATTTTTAACTGAGATGCTGAAACTTCCATAAATTCACTGCATAATTATCTGAGTTTGTACCTTTTGCTACTCACTTAATGTCAATGTGTAAATCTTATTTTTGTAATATTGTAATTTCTGACTCTTCATCAATATTAACACTTTGAAAGTATATCAAAGGAAATTTGACTTTGCAACTTAACACCTTGAAATTGGGAGTCTGTCCCTTTAAGAAGCTCCTGTTCCTTCCGAAACTCTGCCTTCATGACTTCATCACAACAACGTTCTTTATAGCATTGGAATAAGAAGTAATTAATATAAACACAATGGACTCACAGTTTGCTAATTGCTGCTGTTGCTAGTCTGAAGGAGATTTGTTTGGTTTCTACTACAAATATCTTAGTAGACTGAAATAAGACAAAACTAACTTACAAGTAACTTTTCAGCAAGAAATAAGAGTTTGTTTTAAGCCAATAATTCCTAAATATTGATAAAAAGTTCTATTTCCACTGGCAGATTATTTGACTTATGGGAAAAAATGTCTTGTAATAAGTGAAATAATCTGTCAGGAAGTAACTGGTGGTGAAGTTTAAAGCTCAGTGACCTTTCACCTAATTTCACTTAAGTTCTGTATGTTTATATTTGTGCTTTTGATTTATAGTGTTCACGATAAATTCCAATTAATAAAGTTTTACTATTTTCTGCACTGTTTGTTCAATCAAAGCATCAATGAATACCAATAAATTTAAAAATACAGTTACCATCTACAGTTTAGTGATACAAATCATATTTATTTATTCGACTGGTGTCTAAAAGAAGCAAATTACAAATGGCAGTGTTTTCCAGCAGCATTATTTGTGTTTGGGGGGCTGTAATTGCTGTGACACAAAGTCACAATCATGCAGTTTCCTAAGAAAATGTATGGAAATCCTAAATAAATGGAAAATACTTGACCAAATTCTTGATTCTAAGCACCATTAATCAATATTCAAATGACACATTTAAAGCCTAAAACCAACACATATGTAAACTTCTGACCAAATCTAACACTTTGACTACATAGTGGTTTTTTCCCTGCTTTTAGCTCAGGCTTTTACATCCATGTAGACACACTTCCAAGCCACCAGACTGCACTGACAAACCCAGTTATTTTGCCTCCCAAAACACTGCAGATGCATCTCTCCGTATGCCTGCAATTCTTCTGTTATGATGTATATTCCAGACTTTAGTACGTCTTTCTTCCAAGGTGTCAACGTTGAGTGAGTAGCATAAGTTCTGCAAAGCTAAATTACAGTTTTTACCGTCGAAGTTCTGAGAGTTTTAAAAAGCACTTAAAGGAACTCCGTTTTGGAGATTTCTGAAAAACCTCTGAGGTACAACGGTAAAAGTTTTAAAATATAAACATGTCAGGAACCTTATGTGATTGTAGGCTTGCTAACGTAGTGTTTAGGGTTTATACTTGCTTAGCACTCAATGCTGTCCACTTTACTGTCGTCTCCAAACTGAAACCACTACACCAAGGTTAGGTTAAGTTACTCATACTGAAAGCTACACAAGCCAAAAACTATTCAAAAGCCTTTTTCTGGAAATAGCAGTCTAGCAGAATGCGGTTTAACTGTATTTTTAATCTGTATTTTTTTTGTTATACTGTTTAAATCTCCCACTATTTTTAAGATTACAATAAAATACAAAAAGAAAAAAAAATAATCAGACTAAGAGCTATTTAAAAGCTACTATTATTAGCAGTTACTCAAACTAGCAGACAACTTAATTACCCACTAAAGCGATTTAGAAAAATTTTAGCTGCTCAAGCTAAACTTTTTCAAGCTAACAGCCACTCAATTGAACATCTATATATGCTTAATGCTACATTAATGCTATAATTGCTTAATGCTAGCAAGTAGCTAATTGTGATAACAACTACTCAAGCTAACAAGTATGAAAGGTTTCATCTAATAGGACTAAATGTTATTCTACTTTAAACAAACTAAGATAAATTAATTAACCACTAAAAACAGATATTCGTGCTAACAGCTAATCAAACTAAAGTTTACTAACAGCCACTCAATTGAGCATCTATGCTTACTTAAAGGTATTGAAGTCAACGGCTACTTGTGCTAACAACTGTTCAGGCTAACAGATGAAATGTCAGCTTTTGAATAGCTCCTAATCAGTCCAGGAGCTTTTAAAAAGCTAACATTTAATCTGTTAGCTTGAATAATTATTAGCACAAGTAGCTGCTGGATACTGTTAACAGTTACTCAAATTAGTGGATAAATAACTTAACTACTAAAATAGAGTTAGTTATGCTAACAATGACTCAAGCTAAAATTTTCAAGGTAAAAGCTATTCAATTGAGCTTCTGTTTGCTTACTGAAGCCGACAGCTCCTTGAGCTAACAGCTATGCAACCCAATAGCTACTTATGCTAACAACTATTAAAGCTACAAGCAAAAATAAATAAAGCTTACAACTAACATAGCTAATAGCTACTTGTGGTAGCAGCTGACAGAAAGTTTACAGCAGCTCAGGCTAACAGCTAGAGAAGCTTACAGCTACTCAAACAGCGGTGTAAACTGAGAGTCTGGCAGACTGTTAGATTAGGGACTAGAAGTGCAACATTTGTTACATTTTCAAACAAATGTTCAGCTGGTACGGTTTCAAACTAAAACCTGTTCCCCTCCTCACCTGTAGTGGCGCTGCACCAAGAACCACTGGAGAAAATGACACAAAAATCTCTGAAATGGAAACAAAAATGGAGTGGCGTCAGATTAGTGCTACATGTTAGCGCTACAGTTAGACAAATATAATTAGTGTAATGTATAAGATAACTGATGCAGGCTAGTTTCCTTTTTGTGTATACTTCAGTGCCTGTCTATCCCCCTGTCAAATTTCTCCCTAAAAACCTTTTGACTTTACCCTGCTGCCTTAAATTTTAAACCTGGAATCAGCTGTAAAAATGAAGAAAATGAAATATTATGTCCACATTCTGAAAGATCAACTACCTTTATTCTTTTTAAAATGAAAAATGTGACATTTCTGCTCTTTTAGTCATGCAACTGTCTGGTTGAGATCTAATCTGAGTACTATAAAGTATTCATACACTGAGCTAATATCATTTGTCAGCCTTCAACTTGGCTTTTACTCAGCCACATTAAAAGTAATGTAATCCTTAGAGAAAACTAAGTGGATCCTGGTTGTTTTACTTTCAAAATTAATCATGCACCCTGATATACTTCGCATTTGCTCACATTAAAGCCACGAGCTTCAGGCCAACTGAAAGCTGTACATAATATTCAATTAGAAACAAAAAAACATGGTTAGGTTTAAAATCAAAATGGAAATTACTAATCAATTACTAATTTCTCCAAAATATCTCTGTATTTTTGTTCTTTGCAGGTTGATGCTGCTTGTGCTCTTCCGTCAGAATCAATCAAACGTTTTGGACCTCAAGGTATTGATTTGCAGTCTTTTCAAAATGGCGGAAAGTCTAACACTGTAAACAACTTAAATTGTGACATAGTGCTAAAGTTCCAGATATTAGTTTTATAAAATGCTGTTTTTCTCTGTGTAAGTTTAGTTAAATAAAGTCAGCTTGTGGGTACATTCTGTAATATACTTTCTTTAAAGGTTGATCTATTATGCTTCCTTAAATAGGTTACATTTATGGTCTATACAAGACAGGCGCATTACGATATTAGTTTTGAACTGTTTTAGGGCTTTTTGTCACTTGCCACGTAACCCCAACTCAACGTTTACATTCGTACTTGAAAATGGCTGCAAAAAGATGCGCAATTATACAACTGTACATCTGTGAAAAGCAGAAGTGGAGCCTCCCGCACAACCAAATAGGATGTCGAAAGTGGTTTTTGCATGGTAAGTCAACAACAAAACACTTGTACGGTGCATACAGTGGTAAAACCAGTTGACCAAAAGTGTTGGAGCTCTGCTTGGGTTACTAGGTAACCGGGCTGGGCTTTGCTTGGGTTGCTAGGTAACGGTGCAGTGCCTGTGGAATGCAATTTAATCAAAAAACACCAACTTATTGCCAAAAAACCTGTAGAAGTTTCTTTTTTAAGAGCTTGTGCTTTTTTAGAAGCAGTTGAGACCCGAATTTAAGAACAAAAATGTGCAAAAGAAATGTTCTCAAAATCGTACAAAGTTGTTCTGCTAATACATAGACAAGACTTGTGTTTCATGTCAGCTATACTTTACCTTAGCTTGTGGCCCCCCAAGTGGCTCCGGAAGATAGCTATAAAGTCTAAAAATTTGCTTTGTCTTTGCTGCGAGTGGCCCACAGCACTGATTCGTTATAAAGAATTGAAGCTCTCAGTTGGAAGGAGCTGCCACCTGTAGACTTTCTTGAGATGTTATATTTGGTGATGTAAAATGTGTTCACGTCACATCCAGCCAGGCCCTAGTTGTACATCTCTACAGAATGTCTGGGGAAACTATCTTCCACAATCTGTCAAACGGTGCAGCATTGGTCTACCAATTACAGCTGTGAGAAGCGAGCAGCTGTCTTGGCTCTACAAACTTCTGTGCCACCATGTCTCATGCTGCAGATTACACGTCTCCCATTGTGAAAATGTGATGGTTTTCACTGAGAAACAAGGGTGAAGTGGAGAGCAGTGATGGAAAGGGTGGTATGGCAGAGGGGTGTGGGTTTTTTTTAAACCCGGTAATCAATAGTTGATTATAGACGGAGGTAAAAAGATCTTTGAGAAAGCGTTTCAGAATCGGTCCAAGACTGTAAGATAACTATATTCCTGAATTTCATACAGCTGAATTTGAAAGAAACCACTCAGCTGTGTGTGAAGTTGACGTGTTCAAGCAGAAAAGTGAAGAATAAAATCAATGGGTGTCCAAAGTATTGAGAACAGATCTTATAAGTGTAAGGCTTTTTTATATATACATATATATATATATATATATATGAAAGCAGCTTTTCAAACCATTGGTTTGTGCAACTGAGTACTAGAACCAGATTAAGAGAATTATATTTTAATAGTGAAAATAAAGTCTTAACATTATAAGAATATAATCATATTAGCAGAAAAAACATGGAATATTATGAGAAAAAAGTCATTTTAAAGAGAAAAAAGCTTTGATAGAGTCTTCGAAATAGCACAAAGTCCTGCTACTGATAATAATCTGATGCTATTAAAAGGTTAAGTATTTTCTTATTTTTAAAACAGATACCAAAGTATAACTTCACAAGATGCTCAACATTCCTCATTTTAATGCAGTAGTAAGACTAAGGCTTTTTCCTGCAGGACTTGTCATAAAATTTCTACTTTATTCTGGTCATTTTTCAACGTTACTCTCGTAATTTCAAAGAACAAGATTCTCTTAGTCAATCCCTGATAAGTCCTCATAGTTTTGTCTCCATTGAAATAAAGAAACATGTTTAATTAATATTAAAAAAATAATACAAAACATAAAGATATATATATATTATGTAATTTTTGAAGATTTCAAATTAGTCTGGCCCACAATAGCAGACTTGGAGAACTTTCAATTCAGTCTTCACTGTCACAAAAAAGTGCAGTTTTTTTTGTTTTTGTTTGGTTCTTATCAGAGTTTGATTGCGCGTTCACACCTCCCCAAATGAACTGGACTTTCTAGACAAGCTAACTAGAATTTGATTAAAACGGACTAATCTCCATTTTCTACCTTTAACAGTGAAAAAGATAATAAATTACACTTTTGCCATTTGTTAAAACGAGAAACAAGTTAGCTCATTTGTAGCTCTCAGGTAAACATACTAGTAGCAGAAATAAACCAATAATATAGCACTACATTTATAAGCTAATGCTAATTTAAACTTGGCTTCAAATTAAAAACGACAGTTGGAAGGCTAGCCCATTAACATCAAATACTTGGTCACGTTAGATCTCAAATTAGAAACATTAAACAAGACACAACATAGCATTAGCTAACATTAGCGCCAAAATACAGCCTCTCATTTGCATATTGAAGTGATAATTAGCGTTAACGCATCGTTATAAATCCCTTTTGTCACTAACACAGACACTTATCAATACATACTGTATATTCCTAAGGACCCCTCAGTTGCCCAACAAGGTGCCTGATGTAAAAGTTCAACAATGAACAAAAACAATAAATAATCCTAGGCAATTTATAACACCAAATGTCTGGAATCAAACTTTCTCACTGTAAGGTATCTACAATCTGTGCAACCCTGTCCAAATCTTGTTTGTCTAAATTCTTTCTTATAATTTCTGCAGCATCTTTGGTTTGCAATTTTCTACCCTGTAGCATTTTAAACTATAATTATTTTTGTAAGATGTTCTGTATTGTATGCAGGTCACATCTGCAGCAGCCATGTGTTATATTTTGATCTAAATGATGCTGGTTTGTATCTGTTGTCTTAATTTTTTTAACCATGTTTTTAAAGATAATAATAAAAAGAATTTAAACTATAAAAGAAAGGTTATTTAGCAAAGCTTCAGCAAACTAAGAAGTGTTTTTTAGGTTATATTGCTTCATCTGAACATGAAAAATTCTCTTGTCTAAAAATAAGTTTTCCTCCCTTTTTAGTTTTAAATTAATCCCACAGAGAGCAAAGCTTTGACAACAGGAACCAGTATTCACAACCTCATCAAGACCATGCAATGTTACTGTTTAAACATGTTGAATTTCATGCTGTGATTATCCCAGGCTTGATTTTTATCACAGAGGAAAAACATGAAATGCAGTCAGCAGGTTGGTGGTTGTATTCATTAACAAGGTTTCTAAAAAGCTACGTGGAAAGAGACGGTGTTGCTTCTGTTGTAAGGTTAAAAATGCATCCAATTTCTCTCTGTTTTAGAACAATTATCCAATTCTCAAGCAAATTAGCATTTAGAAGCTAATTTACTGATATAGGTACAGAATAGTCAGCAGGGGTGTAACAGGATCTGCAGGGCAACCACATCTTGCTTGCAAGACTTATTTTAGGGGGCAAATCTCTTAAAGTATGTTTATTTTTTGTCCGACATGATAGTTTATGTAATTTAAAGGAGAACTATTATGTAAAATTCACATTTTGCACATTTGTGTACTACCATTTGGGTCCCAACTGCTTCTAAAAACAGCCAGCTGGTTTTTTTGGAAATAAATTGATATTTTTTTGGTGGCTTGATAATGAGCCGTTTCAAAAAGATCACAGTTGCTGAGTCACATTCAGAGCGCACTGCACATTTACCTAGCAACCCAAGCACATTTCCGCCCGTTACCTAGCAACCCAAGAAAAGTTCCAGTATGTTTGGGTTTTACGATGGTTGCTGGAAAAGGTGAGTATTTTGTTGTTGACTTACCCTCCAGATACCACATGCTGAATTCTTGTTGGTTGTGCAGGAGGCTCTACTTCCGCTTTTCAAAGACGTACGGTTGAATAATTTTGCATCTTTTGTCAGCCATTTGTACTGATTAGACTAAAATCTGATTATCTAATAATAAAATTGAGCAAAACTTATAATAAACATGTTTTGTACAGTTCATAGACCTATCCTAACCTGTTCAAGGTCACCTTTAAGTCAAAGTTAATTTGGGAAAGCTGGGGAACAAAGAAGAGAAAACCTCCAGTTTTATTATTTTCCTCCCTTACTGCCAGTAGTATCAAGATGCAGTTCATTTAAGAAGGTTCTGTGTCGTTCTCATTTGGTATCGGCTGGTATTTTAGGGAAAAATGTCAGTTCAACATGATCGATTCATGTTCGGCCGTCATGCTGACGAAAATGAGAAATTGAAATTGATTTTTGAAGGATGTTATTAAGATCCAGGCTTTGACTTTTGCTTTCTTTCTTTTTTTAAAATGTAATCATGGGATTGTTATGGAGACAAAGACTGGGGCAAACATGGTAAAGCTAGAAAATAAACCCAAATATAAGCAATACATAATACAACAACAGAGAAAAGGTGTTGTCATGAGTGAACGCATGAAAAAAACCCTTAAAATCTGAAACATGATTCTCAGCACATTGTCGTCATGAATTATAAATGTCAGTTTATTCAGCCAGGAGTGGTGGTAGGTTTACATATGCAAAGATTTGTTCTGCAGCTCTGTTTTCTTAACAGCATTACAGGTTAGTTGGCTGTGTAACTACAAGATGTTTTTCACCCTCCACTGCAGTCAGGAAAATATCTCATATTGTCAAGGAGGTTGTTACATGATCTTCTGAGTGAGTAATTCAGAGATCACATAACAACTTATCCATCAGTGCATGAAACCCGGCAGAAAATGGGCTCTCTGATAGCCCTGTTGCAGTAATCTTTGCAGAACTCGATCTGTCACGTTTTGGCTGCGAGGAATCAAACCGGAATGAGCAAAAGATGAAGGTGAAAATGTTCTCTTTTTAAATATTTTAAGATCAGACTTTGAAAAAAGTAAGGATATAACACCAAAAAAATAACAAACTATTTTAGATTTCTAGCACTGGTAACTTTATTTTTCCATTTTAGTGAAAGGTTTTATGTTATTTGACTTCTCTAGAGCCAGATGTTTCCTGTCCTCTGACTGCAGATGAAAAAAGTGCACTTTCAGCAAAACTACTTGTCAAATACTCCTGCTCTTTTCTATTGTATTGTATTCTTTCTTTCTTTTTCTGTATCCTGTCCAGCAGTGTAGCTATCAGAGTTGTTGTCAGAGTGCCAAAGTCCACTCGATCTAAAATGTTACAAACAACAATCTGTTTGCATTCAAGTAGACTCAAATAAAACTCATAAATGTTACTTAGATCAAGTGTAAGTGTCTACTCTTACAACTTCATTACAATTAAACCATTTATACTCTTTAAAACAACAAATATTAACAGAATGCTGAGAATCAACAAATAAATCCAAACAAAATGGCATAAAAGGTTTTCTAAAATCAAGTAAATCTCCATAATTGTGACAAAGAACATAAGTTAGTCGTTCTTATCGTAAATAAAGTAAAAACAAAATTTCAATGTTTACTTTTGTATAATATTCAAATAAACACAACATTTAAAACATATTTAAACCTTTATAGTAAACCATATTAGCATATCATCACCAATTATGCCTGATTTAACCGAGTCATTTAGCATATAGTTTACTCCATGAAAACACTACAGCATTAAACACCACAATAAACAAGAGCTAGCATTGAGCTAATTAGCTTCTATAACCATTAGCTTAAAGCTAATTTGCCAAAATCCACATGCAGAACAAAAAATATATTTCTCAAAAGTTTAAACATTCAAACATCAACTCACCGCGTTGGTCCGTTTCCAAAAATCGTAAAGAAGAATTATTTTTAAAGGTAATTTAGCTTGCTAAAGAGCAGACTGTAGATACAAAACCACTTCCGGTTCGTCGTGTAGTCACTTCCTGTTCCGCCGGCAAGTCACTTTAACTCCGTGTGAAGTAACCTGTGAAGCCCCCTACTGGAACGGGAGGAGTAAATTTAACAGTCATGAAGGTTTCAGATTTAAAATATTCAAATCGTTTTATAGATTTTAATCACACTTTGTTTTAATTCCCTTTCAAAGTGTGTTATGTTTTATTCCACGGCAGTTTAATGTAATGTCTGTACTTGGTTGTTTTAAGCTAAAGTTTTTCTTAACTTCCCATTTTTTAAGAGAATTCCCGGATATTATTGGAGAATATTATTTTTTTGCTCTGAATTTTGCTCAAAATTAACTAATTCAGCTAATTTTAATCCTCCCCTTTGTCTAATTAAAGTATCGGTGTAGTTGTTTTTTCTACTTAAATGTTGATTCTACAGTTGTTTACCCAGGATGACAAGTAATGTAGAATAAGTGCATTGTTTAAAGCATATAATGCATAAAAATTGAATAAACATCTTATTTTGCATAGTAAGGCAATACTCCTGACATAGTTTCCAGTTTATGTCTTCATTATGTAATATTAACTCAATAAACTTTTTAGATTGATCACATCCATTAACGCATACTGAAAATATCAACATTTTCTATAACAACTACACTATTTTATTTAGTTTTTCTATGGTTATAAATGACTTTCTTACAGAAACACAATTGTTTTACTGGTTGATATTAGATTTATTTTACGTCCGACACCAAAAAATACTTGAAACAGTTTTATCTTGGGTTCTTCTGACCCTTTGTTCAGAGTGAACTCCGCCACTCACCTAAACATCAATCATCCCAACTCCCGAGTTAGTATTTCATGATTAGGCTGATGTTTCTTTCATATTTCTAAATTACATTGTCTTCTATTATATCAGTCAGGCTTTCAGGAATGAATGATGACTTGTATTTACTGTTGGTAGGTTTTTTTCTGGATTTTTTTTATAACAAATGACTGCTATTCTTTCTTTCTTTCGCCACATAAAGCTTTCACAAAAATGAAAATCTGCACCTCCTGCAAGGGGCAAAAAAAAACTAACTAAATATAAATGCATCCCAGAAAGAGAAAAAAAGCTTTTCTTTTGTTCCTCAGATCTCTCTTCCAGTGGCAAACTTTTCTGCACGGCGTGTGTGCGTGCGTGCATGTGTGTGTGTGTGTGTGTGTGTGTGTGTGTGTGTGTGTGTGTGTGTGTGATGCTGCAGACAATGAGTTGCTTTCCAATTGCCTCCTCTCCAGCCGCCACACATCTGCATACGAAACCATCCGTGCTGAGGATGATATAAAGGCTTAAAAAATGGGCTGATAAAACAGAGGCAAGGGGTCATTAAGCAGCAGGTTTGGAGACAGCTTGGGAGACGCGAAGTCCCAACTTCATCAAGATTAATCACTGACATCTGGTGCCTTTGGAGGACCTAGTTAGTAACCCTCTGTTTTCCCCCTGGTGGGGCGTGAATCATCGATGGCAGCAAGGCAGAGACGCAGGAAGCTCAGCCCCGGATGCGTGTTGTGTCTTTTGTCTCGCTGCGTGACAGAAGCTGATGATAAACGACACAAAGGAGCATAAATATGCTTTTTTTTTTTAAAATGGTTCTGCTGCCATTAACTGTAGTGACATAATTTCTTTTCACAAAACAAAAGCCATGATTATGGGAAAGACTTGAAATAGAGTGAAAGCATCTTATTATATTTACTCATAGTGAAGCATGGTGGTGGCAACGTCATGCTATGGACACAAATTCATTTCTCGAGCTTCTTATTTTTCTACATAATTTACTTACAATGGAAAATGCTACTTCCGACACAAAATATTAATCTTTTTATATCCAAGCTTTTATAATAAGTAGAACTATGTCTGTCACAGACTTTTATTTTGCTGCATCCAAATCAACTTTTATATAATTTATTAAATTTGACTCAATATAGCAAAGTTGTGAAAGGAAGAGAGCCAAATCAAACTCTGGTCCACCTACAAATCTTGGTTTCTGTTAGGTTGAAGTGAACTCTGGTGCGGTTTGAATGCATATGTGAACGCCAAGTGGACCGGAAACTGCTCCAAAGGCAGGAAGTGGACTACAGCACAGGGCATTCTGGGTAAATACAACCAAAATAAAAGCGCCAGGCTAGCGCTAGCTGGAGAAATGACTTGTGCTTTGTACAAAAAAGAAAAGAGGAATCCTCCAACCGCTAAAGCCTAACGCTACTCCATTTTTGTTTACATTTTGTGAAGGAGGAAGTTGCACTCATTGTCTTTGGTGGTTTTTGTATCATTGACTCCAGTGTGAAAGCAAACTACAGCAGCTGAAAATGTAACAAATGTTGCAACATGGTGCAAGTCTACCAGACTACCAGGTGTGAAAACACACTAAGATACTATCCATGTACCAGTTCGTTACCTGGAAAACATTTTCTGTCTGAAACATGTGGCGTTTGCTAATCTCTACTGACACTTAAATGTTTTGGTCAGATGAAGCTAAGATTGAGCTTTTTATCAACACAAAGTCCAGAAAGGAAAAGCTAAGAATGAATATCCAGAGAAGAGCGTTCTAACTCATGTTATGTAGGGCTGAAACGATTAAATTGACTTCATTTGTTATAAAAATGCTATAAATATCAAATATGATTTAAAAGAAAATTGACCTCATTTAACGTTGTGAAATTGGGTCTCTGCTGCCCTTTCTGAAGCTCCGCCTTCAGGAAGTCATCACAACCTTTCACAACATTTCTGCCAGCATTTCAAAGTAGCTCCTATTATGAGCTCAACAGGAGTTTGCTAATTGCTGACGGCTAGTCTGAAGGAGCTGCGTGGGGCAGGGATGCTCTTCGAGGTAGAAGGTTGGAAAATGCAGCTGTGAGGAGGAGCTTTATCCTCGAAGGCGGGGCTAGGCCCACCCTGGCGTTTTGCACAACTGAATGGTTGCCATGGAGATTAAAGGCTTTCTAAAACATGCATGAAAGAGTCAAAGCAACACAGAGTAATGTTATAACATGATGTAAAGCTAAAAAAATTTGATTTTACATTATATTTCCCCTTTATGACCCAAAATATATTTCAATAAGATCAGAAATGGTTCCACAGACAGAAAAATCAACCAGTTGATTGATAAACGTGACAAAATTGACCATCTATTTACTATCATCAAAACCTTTTAATCAGATGTTTCTTTACTGTTTTCAAGAAATAAATAAATCTACGTGTAGTTATGTGTTCAGCTTCTCTTTGGCGTGACCTCAACAAATATTCCAAGAGCGTTATCTCATTATTGATCACAGGGAAGTGAGGAGATATGGATATTACCGGGCCGAAGGCCACAAAGGTACCGGGGTTGATTCATGGGGGCGTCTTCCTCATAACTCAGGCTCTAGACAAACAGTTCAGTCCCAGCAGCGCTGGCATTTGAAGGAATAAAGTTCTTGACTTTAAAGCAGGGTCAGAGCAAGATCCTTTCCTCTTAAAGGTCCTTCCTTGAGTCTGGCGGCCATCTTCCAGGTTAAAGTTTCCCTCCAAAACCATAAACACTATCTCTTATCCCTTAGCCTTTCATTCCACTATTAAATCCCTGATTTTTTTTTTTACTTCTTTGTGAAGCAACTTGTGCTGATCTTTGAAATCGGCGCTATTTTCTGTCTGGCAGAGACGAACCCTTTTCATATTTTCTGACAGTGCCCTTTCCGGCGAGATCCTTCGAACACCCTCTGCTTTTCCCCCTTTTCTCGTTTTTTTAATACTACGGCTGTCACTTGTAGAGAGCCAATTAACATATTGTGTCTGAGGAACTCATTCTCCCCAACAGTCCTTCTCTCTGTTTTTGTCACTCTGCCGGCTATACCGGGCAGTCTCACACAAATTAGCGGCGTGGGCTGCGAGGCTCAATTACCTTTTAAAACGTTCGGAGGTGGTGTCAGCCTGTCTCAGAGCCTCTCTCCGACGATAAGGGCACAAAGCGAAGAGGAGGAGGGGAACAATCGGCGTGCAGGGGGCTGGGTTGGGTTTCTTACTGATCTAATTCCTCTGTCTGCAGGGCGCCTAACTGTTGGCATCCCAGTTTCCCCTGGAGACAAAGGCAGCTCTCTTCTCCTTCTTTTCCTTCTTCTTCTTCTTCTTCTTCTTCTTCTTCTTCTTCTTCTCATCAACGCACCTTTGTCCATTTGAATAGGATGGCAGTGGTGGACTCTCAGGAGGAATTGCGGCAGACCGAGCCTTGTTATCGTGCAATGGAGACAGAGAGGCTGAAATGGGAGAGACAGAATGGTAACAGGAAATGGTGGGAGCAGCAGACATTTTATTAACGCCTCCAAACGCCAAAAAGAGAAATTTATAACAGAGTAGAGCACACAAACACCTTAGACAAGACTTTCTTTAAATGTCCTTGTCAATGCAAGGTCTGGTTAAAGCAACCTCTTACCTCAAACATTTATAGATCTAGCTAGTTCTGGGTTGGGCATCCTGTTATGCTTCCTTAAACAGACTAGGATATTTTTGCACAAAATTATTCTTAGAAAGTGAGATTTTAGTCAGAATGAGCTGTTTTAGGACGTCTTGTCCCTTTAAATCCAACTAATCTGTTGCTGCCAGCGCCAACCCAAACTCAACGTTTACAAATGAAAATGGCTGCAAAACGAGGCGCAATTATGCAAATGAACATGTTTGAAAAGCAGAAGTGGAGCCTCCTTCACAACCAACAAGAATGCATTAAGTGGTTTGCCGATGGTAAGTCAACATCAAAATGCTTGTCTTTTCCAGCAGCCATTGTACAGCACATACAAGGGGAAAATTAGCTTGGGTTGCGAGGTAACGGTGTACTTCTTGTTGAAACCAAAAACATTATGGCTAGGTGGTTTTTTAATGCTTTTAGAAGCATTTGAGACCCAAATGAAAGTACAAAAATATGCAAAATGTGATTTTTGTATAATATCCATTATCTCTATCACATTCAGACCTGTTGATGGGAACTCGTCATATTCCAGAAAACAGTTTGAGACGATGTGACACAGTGGCCTATTTCTCCCAGACGCTGCAGATTCCCAACAGCACCTGAGGCCCCACAGTCTGAAACATTTTCTGTTTGTGAATGACTCAACGTCCAGTTTGCCAGAGCATAAATGGGCAGAGGACATCCTGTCCGAGGGCCCAGATACAGCCGGACACAGAGCAGTAAACAACCTGTCATTTAACAATTTAAGGTAGTTTGTGATTAGGATTAGAGTTTAGTCAGAGTTGGATTTTCAGCCATGAAAGTGAAAAGTTCACCAACTGGAAAAGGCCTGGGAGTTTTGGTGTAGCAGCATTCAGCTTTTATGCATCATAAATCTGGGACAAACTTCCAGAAAACTGCAAAACAGCCGAAACACTAAGTTTCTTTAAATCATGTCAGTAAACCCAGCTGTTTAGAGCTGCTTTTAAACCATAATAAATGGGAAATTGTCCAATATATTTGATGTTTATTGGTGATTTTGATGATGGCACTTGACAAAATGCAATGCTTGTTACTGGTTTCACAATTGGTGACTTTTAATTTTGTATTATTATGATGTATAGCACTTTGAACTGCCTTGTTGAGAATGGTGCTCGCTTACTTTTCTAATGATTTTTTTTCATCTTTAATTTTGACTTTAAGTATCCCAGTTTTAATTTTTTTTAAATAAAATGTCAGTTTTTGGAATTTTCTTTCCATTTCATAGTCAATTTTGGTCCCCCATTCTTTAAACACAGAATTGTTTCCCTTTTTTGAATAAATGTACTCGATTATAGGTCGGACTTTTCCAGGTTTTTCAGTGTGAAATTAAACTGCTGCAAAGAGGTTTTCCATGCGGTGCCAATAAACGTGACCTGCTCTGCTTTTCTTTGACAATTTTTCAATGAGCCGTCGCTCTCAGCCTCAGGTGAGCTCCAGTAAGAAAAGCATCACCAGGAAGTCTCAGTCAGCAGTTAGACTCACACATTACAGAGCGTGTCGCGCTTTGTGTTATTCATTGATACAGTCTCATGTATTTATAGTCCCAAATCATGCGGTTTTTAAATCTCTACATAACAAAGCGGAGATGAGAGTTGAAATCCACAGTGAGAACAAGGTAAAAATGATTTATTTTAATGCAGATATCAATGTTGGATCAGAATGATTGAAGACTTACAGCTTCATCGTGAAAAATCTGTCAATGTTTGGAGAAGAACCATGAGTACTGTTAATTTTCTAGATATTAAAGGACATCTGAGGTAGCTTGGCTTTGTTGATCCGCCACCAGGGGGCAGTGTTGTGCAGGCAGCTTGATCTCAGCTAACCCCCATCCTGAGCAGATCACTGAGTCTCTGCTGTAAATCCTCCTGCCTGTCCTTCCTGTGCATCTCTGGAGTCACGCTGCCTGTTGGTGTTTGCAGAACTTCTTCATGTGTTTTTTTAAATGCATGAATAATCGTGATGTGTGTCTTTTCACTTGTTACTCCACATGATGAGAATATGAAGCTCTGCTCACTTTTTGCAATCAGAGACACAGATTGTATTGTAATTTGACTACTGAGTAAGTGACTGTTGTGTTTGAAAATACACTGCAAAAACAGAAAATCAAGTATGTTTCGTTTAGTTTCTAGTTTTAACAAATTAGTGAAATAAGAAAAAACTGTCTTACAAGTAACTTTTCAGCAAAACATTGGAGTTTGTTTTAAATTGATTATTACTTAATATTGATTAAATATTTCACTTATTACAAGACATTTTCCCAAGCTATAAATGAAATGTTTTTCTTGCAAATTTTCAGTTTTTTGAGATCTGAAATTTCCAAGTTTATTCTAGAAAATTTCTGCGATTAATGTCAAAATTTCTCAGCTTTTTGACAGAAATGTGCTACTCCTTTTTTTTTTTTACCTACAGCGGCCCAAATACAGGGTTGTAAATCTGCCAGTGGAAATAGTATTTTTTCATCAATATTAAGGAATTATTGACTTATTACAACCTCTAATGTCTTCGTGAAAAGTTACTTTTAAGTTATTTTATCTTATTTCAAGTGGACTAAGATATTTACACTATTTTACAGAGTCTGAAATATATAAAACCAGCTATTTAATGGATTTGAAAGTTTGATTAGGCCAACATTTCTTAGTTGATTGCAGCTGGTGCTTTCTCTTTGTCAGCATAAACAGGATTTGTTTTGATAGCACTCATTGGATAGACCGAAACCTGGAACACTGTTAAAATTCAAGGAGCTCATTGAATATCTGGGAAGGAGATTTACAGACTTACACAAGCTGGGAAAGTCTTTTGGTGATTATTGATTATTCAATTTAGTTTTAGAAAAAGTGTCTGTCTAAAGAAAGTCGCTGACCTCCTACATTTGGTCCTGTGGGCGAAACAATCCCAAGTAAAATGACTTTTTCTCTCTATTTCAAACAAAATCTCAGAGTCTCCAAAGGGGAAATCTTGGATTCATGAATATAATTGCACAAATTGTATCTACTAAATAAATTCATTTAATGGAAACATGCCGATTTTTTCAAGTCATGTGATCAACAAATGGATGTTACTGCTGGTGGAAATGACAAAAAAGAAGACGACAGGAAGTGGTAGGACGATGATGGTTTTTAATGACTTACTGCGTGATTTTAGTTGGATTTATTTTTTTAAAATTATGTTTTTTAAATATTAGCAAAATATCTACAAAGTTTTGTGCACATTTATCATGGAAGCAGAGCTTTCCCCAATAAAATGTTTCGCTCCTGTTTGTACATTTACAAAATTATCATTAAAAACTGTTTACTTGGCTGTGTTGCCGTCAGTTGTACTGACCCACAGATGGAAAGAGGAGGAAATAATAAAAGTTAAGGGTTTGGTCATTTTAAATGTCCATTACCTCCCCTTGGTGGCGCCACTGAGGCTCAGTTTTACTTTCCAAACTGGAAGAAGGAACGCATCGAATGAAACCAGATTAGCTTTAAACTTGATACAGGAAACCTTTGCACCAGCAGCTGGAAGAGCAAACTGATGAAGGTGAGGAGAAGCTGTGGCCTGGAGGAAATGACAGCAGGAACCAGATTTAGGGTCCGCGTCGTTTCCTGCAGCACCTGACAGCCTGCAGCCCAGAACAGGACACAAAGTGTCAAAACATGCTGCTCACTGTGGACTCTGGCTCTGTTCGCCCATTGATCCGTCTGTCCTGCTTGTCCTGTCTACCTGCCACAGATCTATACCAAAGAAAGTTAGACTTTGATGACATGCTAGACATAAAGCAGCCCTGAAATTCAAAGTGAATTAAAATAATAATAATAAAAAAGATCTGAACTCTTCTCTTCTTTTTTTCAAATTAAAACATTTTGGATGTTTTTGCAAACTAAAAACATTTTAAATTCTTTTTGGAATGAAAAGGCGACGGAGGCAGCAGATTGTTTCCCGTTTTAGGTTGAAGACAAGAAAATCCATGTAATTCACAACAACAATAAGGATAAAAAGATAAAAATGTGATGATTTACCTGATTTTCTTTTAGACAAGAAAATAAAGAAAGAAAACATGTTTAGTGGACAAAATATACGAATACACTTAAATTATCCATCCATCCATCCATTTTCTGTTCACCCTTGTCCCTAATGGGGTCGGGAGGGTTGCTGGTGCCCATCTCCAGCTACGTTCCGGGCGGGAGGCGGGGTACACCCTGGACAGGTCACCAGTCTGTCGCAGGGCAACACAAAGACATACAGGACAAACAACCATACACACACACACTCACACCTAGGGAGAATTTAGATAGACCAATTAACCTAACAGTCATGTTTTTGGACTGTGGGAGGAAGCCGGAGTACCCGGAGAGAACCCACGCATGCACAGGGAGAACATGCAAACTCCATGCAGAAAGACCCCGGGCCGGGAATCGAACCCAGGACCTTCTTGCTGCAAGGCAACAGTGCTACCAACTGCGCCACTGAGCAGCCCTACACTTAAATTAAATGCTAAATAAAAATATTTATTATTACTATGAAAAAATGTCTATTAGTACTAATAGTAAGAAAAGAATGACTAAATTTGTAACGCAATAAGTAAATTTCTTTATTTTTCAAAATAAAAAAATAAAAGTTAAACTTAAGAAAGATTTTTTTTACCTTCTAATTAATTACCTTCTAACTTATTTTAAATTATAGGACAATATTTTCTCCTATTTGGATTAGTTGTAGCACCAATATGGCCATATTGTTTTATGCTATAGCAGCGATATCAAACTCATTTTTGTTTTGGGGCAAATTAAGATTATAAATGCTCTTAAACTGTTAAAATATCAATGAATTTTTAAAATTAAATAATATTATTGAACATCCTTTCAGTCCCTGCAGGATCTTGTGATACTTTTTGTGATTTTTTGCAATAAAAATCTAGGTTTGTGGAACAAATTTAGAAATATTTGTGCTTATTTATGACAGTAAATGTGACGTTTTATTACTGCTGTATAGATCATGGATTATAATCTGACATCCATTACAGCTGAGGCAGCTATTTAGTACATGTAAGAAAGTTTTTGACAATTTTTGAGAAAAATCTGCAATAAACTCCCAATGATGTATCAGCACAAAAAAGTTTGGGGATTTGTTGATTTTGTGTGAATTTCCGTGATAATTCTCAAGAAACTGGAGGGACTGACTGATATAATTTGGCAGTAAACGGATCAAAACTGCATTGATTTGATTGAAAACATAATATTTAAGCACATTTAGTGTTTAGAGGGCCACATAAAAAGCTATGGCGGGCCGGATTTTGCCCACGGGCCTCGAGTTTGACACATGGCTTGTAAAACAAGTCAGAAAGTCTGTGATGTTTTTGTATATATTTTAAAATGTTTTTGCCCACCGAGGTTTCTCTTCTGCTCACCATCTAAACGTGTTAGCAATGTTAGCTGAATTACTCCCTAACGCTGCAACGTCTGCTTGTAATAATCTTTGCATTACTTTAATTTCTGCCAATGAAAACGCTAACTAACGCTGAAGTGATGCAAGCCACTGGTGAACATGTATCTCCTGCTCTGTTTGACATTTAAAGTTTACAGCAGGAGTGACTAAACCCCAGTTTAATATTACCTAAATGTCAACTGATTCAGTCATGTCACCTCACAGTAATTGTATTACTGGAGAGATCTGGATCTGCTGCAGAATCTCAGGTCGCTTAAATCCAAATTTACCTTTAAATTTGTTGATTTGAAAGAATAAATTTGTCTATTTGTAAAAAACCAAAAACAAATCATAAAGTAGTGGATACTTTATTAATTTCTTAAAGAATATATTACTTGTTTATCAATTAATAAACGATTAAACAGATTAATCGTGATTAATCGCTTGTTGAAGTTATCGTCAACTAATTTAATAATCGATTAATCGCGTACATGGACTCAAAAAAGGCCATTTGCTGAAAAGAAAACATATTCAGAGAAGTAATTAATCAAAAACTGTACCCAAAATATGTTAATTTTGCATTTAAGATAAACAAAAAAAAAAACCTTTTCACATCTCAAATAGTAATTCTAGCTTTACCTGGTTCAACTTATGTCAACATTAAAAAAAACTCATATTAAGCACATTTTGCTTTCCAATTATTAATTAAAATAAAACAGAGGCGTCCAAAAGTTTTTCACCAAAGGTTAAAAGTTGCTTTTTCTCTCCAACTAAAAATGCTAAACTAATATAATTCTGCTTTTTCTCTCCTTGACCTGCATAACAATAAAACATATTTAAATAAAACCAACATCAGTGTGAATTTTGCCTTAATGTTTACAGTTATTGAACTTTTTTGGTGCCAATTATTTTCCATTTTATTGGTCAATGAAATGTTTCTTCATTTCCAGCAACAAAAACAGAGAATTTTCTTTTAAAAACCTTCTGTGTGTTAAACCAACGAGTGATTTGTAGTAAAACGTCGCCGTATTTGTGGTATGACTTTCTATTAAATAAAAACAAAAGCAACAAAGAAATAGATAATTATTTGTTTAATGACATTTTCTATCTCCTAGAACAATTACAAAAAGTATCCAACTCTGAAAGTCAGAGGGACAAATTTGCACCATTTTTCAAACGCAGTCAGCGGCCACAAATCTTATTCTAAGGGCCACAAATGGCCCCGGGCCACACTTTAGGAAACCCTGCTGAGCTGTTGCACTTTAGGTTATGAAATTTTTATTTACTTATTTAGAAATGGATTTAATTGTTTGTTAAGTTGTCTTTTTAAGTATTATTGATATGGTATAGAATAAACTTTAGTAGATAAATGAAAAATCTGCAGAATGTAGCAAATTTTTTATCCGATTTGCCATCAAGAATAATCAATTACTAAAATAATCAAAAATGTTCATTGTTACTTATCTATTAGGCTTTCTAATCTTTTCATTTTATTGTTCTGAAGTGCATCATGTTGCTTTTTTCTTCTTCTGGGTGTTTTATTGTGCAAACATGCCTACAGCCAACCTGTAACATTTCTGAAGATATAAAAACATGATCGAAGCCATCTGTGTGCCTGCATGCCGTACTAAAACTTTCTTTTCCTCTGAAGGAACAAAAAAAAGTATTTTGCCATTCAAACTGATTTGTTTCTCTCTGTGGGGACCTGCAACTAGAATAAAATCCAACATGACTGAGCTGCACTTGTCTGTAGTTTCTTTATATGGACAAACCATCTGTGCCAGGCAGCCTGAAGCCCTCCGCTCTAATTGTCCCGTCTGTGGTGTTTGATATGCATAATTAGACTTTTAATAATCTTTGCTGTGCAGGTGATGTTTGCCATGAGTACAGACGGATTTGTGTGGCTCCAACAGGCCATTATGATCTTTCTAATAACGAGTCGGGGTTCAAACTTTTTCATTAAAGTCATTCATGTTGACCAGCTATAACAACATGTGAATGTAATCAAACTGCGGGCCAAAGAGGAAACATTTATCTATGGAAAGTAACATTAAGTTTTAACTAACCACTATTTAGAATATATGGTGATATAAGATGATCTAAATGATTTCTTCTTTCTGTTCCACTGTAGCTCAGAACTTGAAACAGCCTAATGAAGGCTGTTCAGTCATGAACTCTGACCTTTCACATCCGACAGTCTGGTAGACTCGGTTTGATTGGGGTCCAAAGTTGCACCATCTGTTACATTTTCAGCTGCTGCGGTTCTCTTTCACACTGTACTGACTCAAACGATGTGTAATAATTAAAAAACTTGTTCCCCTCCTCGCCTGTGGGGGCGCTGTACCAAAAACCTCTGAAGGAAACGACACAGAAACCACTGAAGAAGTCACTGAGCGCAACTTTCTTCTTCAGGATAAATAAAAACACAAATGGAGTAGCGACCACGAGCCACTTCTCCTGCTAGCATTAACATGTTGCAGTCGTTTTGGTTGTATTTACCCAGAATGCACTGCGCTGTAGTCCACTTCACATTCACATACGCATTAAAATAGCACCAGACTTTACTTCTACCAAACCAAGGCCGAGGTTTGTAGGCAGACCGGAGTTTGATTAGGGTCTGTTTTTATTCTTCCTTTTTTTCAGAAAACCTGCTACATTTTGCACAGGGAATTCTGGGTAAATACAACCAAAACAGTTGCGCTTGGCTAACGCTAGCTGGAGAAATGGCTCGTGGTTTTTTTCTAAAGACAAAAAAGAAACCGTAACTCCTATAATCTGATGCCACTCCATTTGGTGCCATTGTAGGTTGAAAAACAAAATCAAGGAGTACATTTCTGCCAAAAAACAAAACATTTTGTAGAAAAACTGGGAAATTCTCTGAGCTCGAAAAGTTATAAATTTGTGAGACAAAAGCTCGAGTTCCGACATTTTTTTCTTAAAGATATGTGAAAATAATGTCAAAATATTTTAGTTTTTTCTCACAGATTTACCACCTTTCAAACTCAGAGAACATCCTCGTTGTTTCTTGAAGATTTCTGAGATTTCTGGCTAAAATTTGCTCCTTCTTTTCTTTCTACAATGCCCCTAATCCACCGTCATAGAAATTAACTTCATCCATTGTTTGCAAAAATGTAAACATTTTGAATTCTCACATTGTAAAATTCCTGGTCTAAGAATCTGTGGAGTTGTTGACCACTGATTCTCCCCTTGGATTTTTTCCTCTGGACGTTTTCCAGGTAAAAAAAAAAAATTACATTTAGAAGACACTTTTTTTCTTCTTCTATGCTTCGCATATAGAAAAAAAAACCTGAATCGTTTAAATGCAGCAGAAAAATGTCAAGCTCTTCCTTTTCATTGACGAAGTTAACAATAAATGTAAAAACGTCCTTCTTTCTTTAGAAGACACTTGTTAGAAAGATGCACTTAGACTGAATCTAAGGCATCTAAAGGGCTGAACGCCTTGTATTTGGTCCCTTATCTGTAATTACGCTTGAAGAAAAAGGAAGAAATGAAAAGGACATCAGGAAGTTCATAGTTCTCTTCAAATCCATTCAATATAAACTTCTGTAATATTTATTCTAACAAGTGAAGGCAGCAAATACTCTGAAGCTCATCTTATGACTGAAACAGAAACAATAAAAGCAACAAAGCTGCAAAGAGCAAACAATTTTATGTACATTAGTATACAAAGACACAGATATTCAAAGATTTGCTGTGAAAATTTTCCAGTTCTGTCAGGTTGGTGGGAATCAGTTACACTGCAAAACACAAAATATTACCAAGTATTTAGTTTATCTTAGTACACTTTAAATAAGACAAAACTAAATTAAAAATACCAGTTCCACGGGAAGATTATTGGCCTTATAAGAGGGGAAAATGCCTTATTATATCTTAAATAAACCTCCAGTGAAACTAGCATTTTTTTCCATCAATATTAAGGAATTATTGACTTTAAACTCCTATATCTTGCTGAAAAGTTACTGTAAGTTAGTTTTGTCTTATTTTAAATGCACTAAGATAAAAATATGAGATATTAACCATTTTCTTTGCAATTTGTTGTCTCAAAAAAGCCAAATTCTGCTTGTAAAAACATTAAATGGTACCATATCCATGGGGAAAAATACATTTTATAGGCTCTGTGTGTAACTAGGTACAGTTGAACGGTTCATCGTTGGACCTCAGAACCGACTAAATTCTTGGTGCCGTGGACATTTTGGTCCATTTTGACATGAAAGCATCTTTTGGCTGCTCCACATGTGAAAGGTCCTCTGTTGGATTGAGATCTGGTGACTCCGGGTGTCACTGCAGTTCAGTGAACTCGTCTTGATCAGAGTCCAGCTTGAGACAACTGGAGCTTTTGTGATTTTCAGAACAAACATTTCAGAACAAAGTCCGCAGTTAAGTCCCAAAACGTATTCTGTATTAAAAGGAAGTATTTTACAGCTCAGACTGCCTCCAACTATAAGAATTATTGAAATATTTTCTGATCCAAAAGGAGACCAATTATGCTTTTTTTTAATGAATTTTTCTCTGTTTTCTGAAATTCATATTTTTTACTGCTTCTTAAATCTGCCCAAGTGCTTAAAAAAAATCCAGCCATTATTTAGAAATAAGTTACTGTTTTTTTTCGTGTCTTGAGAATGAGTTGTTCCGTTACCTAGCAACAGCAACGACACAGCATTACTATTGCTTTGATTTGTAATTGCTGCCAGTCTTGGCCATATATCTCTTGAAAAAGAGATTCTTAATCCCTATAAAACACACCTGGTTCAACAAAACCAGGTGTATTGTTACCAACAACCAGCATGTTTGTTCAGCTGGTTTTACTGCTGCGTGCGCTGTATGATGGCTGCTGGAAAAGACGAGAGTTTTGTTGTTGACTTACCATCCAGAAACCCCTTGCTGAATTCTTGTTGGTTGTGCAGGAGGCTCCACTTCTGCTTTTCAAAGATGTACGGTTGTATAATTGCGCATCTGTTTGCAGCCATGTTCAGATGCTAGTGTAAACATTGAGTTGGTGGGCATGGCATCAACAGCTTATTTAGATTTAAAGTGACAAGAGGTAATATTGCCAAGTCCACTTATTATAAACAGCTTTGGGCTTGGTTTCTTTTTTCTAAAGTGGCTTGAAATTTCATAAGTTACGGTTTTCAGGGGCTTGTTCTTGAACCTGAAGTTACTTATTTGGGCATGACTTTCTTTCCAAAAAACAATTATCTCCCAGCTTCCACCATAAAGCAAATCACTAATGGTAGGTAGAGTCTGCAGAGGAGTAGTCTATGTGATACGCATAGACTTCACTTTAAAATCTCCTGGATTTGCATATATCCACTTAAAATAAGCAGATAAACCATTTTTATTTGTGTCAAATGTTTTGGCAGGAAATTAACTCCATATAGCTGGTTATCCTGTGTGTCAAACCCATTTTCCCATGATTTGTATGTGGTATCAAACTGGTGAAAACTTTATTTTTTGTGTTAAAATAAATAGAGCTTATATTTGCTTTTGAGGCGTTTTCAGCTGAGGTTTCTCCTGCAGAAAGCTGGGTTGTCACATCAACAATTTCTCCTGAAGAAGATGGTAACTGTGATTAAAAGCAACTTCATGTTCATTAGAGGAACTGTCTTTAAAAATGCAAATGCCAGGATCAAGCTGAAGAAGCGTTACTGAACTGCAAGCCTGACGTTTGACACGGCAGCATTACTCGCACGTCCGATGTAATATAAAACGATTTAATCTTGACGCGCCGCTGATGCGGTTTGATGGCCCGCCTCTGGTGTTTTTTGTTTTTTTTTCTTTTTTCCTGGATCGTCTCTGTGAGTTTTGTTGTGCAAGAGGCCCAGGCACAATGGCGGTGTTGTGGCATTGCTGCTAATGCCTCCTGAATGTGGCAGTGGAGGTTTAAAGAGCGCACTCAAAGGGCTCTCTGATCAAAGGAGTGTTTCATCTGTGAGTTCTGCTGCAGTGTCGAATGCCAGAGACGTGTTATGACAGAGATCTGATGTGAGGAGAGAGACGGCTCCGTCTCTGATGACCCCTCTGCACAAAACAAGAGAGAATAAACCGAGAATCAGAGCGCTAACAGCTACTGGAAGGATTACAGTGAATCCACAACAAGCCAAATCACCGTTTCATGCACGGATGATTAACTCTTTACGTCGTTCTGATGTGAAACACTTAGAAATTAGGTAAAAAACAAAAACGAAAAATATCTAAGACTGTAAAAAAAAATTAAATATTAAAATTATGTCTTAGACAATTACCAAATTCTTACAAAAATTCTTTAGACTTTGAATCTTTGGCATAACACGGTGACTTGCAGAAGCATTCATACACCAACACAAAGTGATACGCTATGTGAAGATGATTCTAAACATTATTTACATATAATAAATGTGAAAATGCGCTGTGAAAAAGTATTCAGCCCCCCTGAATCAATACTTTATGGAACCACCTTGTGTTGGTCTTTCACATAAAAGCCCAATGGTGTATTTTTATTTTTGTGGTTGTAATGTGACTAAATATGGAAAAGTTCAATGGGTATGAATACGTTTGTAACTCCCTGTAGCTTGCTAATTGAATCCCAAAAGGTAAAACTTCATGCCCTGATCTAAACAGATTAAACAACAGACAAAAGGCCTAAAGCCATTGACCTCTACAGTTACAAAGTAATTTCTAAGAGTTTTGGACTCCAATTTTTTTTTTTGTGTCAGTTGGTAACATTTCACTGGAGTGGACAAATGTTACATGTGTGGAACCACAAGGTTCAATCCTTGGGCCTCTCCTATTCAGGTTACAACAAGCAACAAGATTAGCTGTAAGTATGCAGGTGATGCATTACTCTACATTACAATGTAACCAGGACACTTTAAACACTGAACAATGATTATGACAAATCAATACAAATCAATATGTGGAGTTATAATGAAGTTATTATTTTAGGACCTGCAGAGACCTAAAACACGATTAATCATTTCAGCCCATCAAAGCTTTTAATTGCACCCAAATCTTCAACTTGGTGCACCAATGAGTAGATGTGGTCCTAGCTGCCATGACGACAGAAGGGACCCATTTTATCACTTTGTGTTGGATGTTCTGTAAGTAAATTTCAATTTAAAAGTAATAGTTTTTTCTTACTAGTTAATAGCAGCAAAAAAAATCAGTCCATGAGCCACAAATGGCCCACGCACCCCACGTTGAACACCCTCACTCCTTCCTGTAGGGCTTCTATCTTACTTTTTAAAACGGTCAAGCTTTTAAGATGCATCATTCTGATCCTTTCTGATAAATTTTAACAGATGAGCAGCAGGATTCACAACGTTTAACGTTTTCTGAAGCACCAATATATGTGTGGAGGTTTTTATTATTTTTTTTAGGTTAACTGTTCATGAAGATGCACTCTTAATCTTTGCTGCTTCTGCTCAAAACTAGCAGATACAGAAAAAGAGATAACACACTTCATGTAATCGGCTCAAATAAAACAAAATGGCCGTACGGTTCTTCCACATAATGCCCGAAACCACTGAATATTTGTTTAAAACAGAAGCAGAAGAGTTGTAATCTTCTCAGAAGGAGCAATAAAATCTGAATTTTATTGTTGCGGCAAAAAGCAGAGGCAATGTTGGGCTGTTTGGAATAAAAAATACACCTTTGGTCACTTTAGCACAAAGCTGAGAGCCATCAATCAATCGGTTGTTCACTGCATCACAGGATAGTGTTGTAATTCATCCCTTTGTGTCAGGCTTTTCTCAGTCGGCTTCTTCTCCTTCTGTAGGTGATTTTCCACACCTCAGAAGGAGGATATCTGTGCTGCTGTGTGGGTCGGCAGAGCAGCAATGCAGAGAAAGAGACTTTCCAGGGGGAAAAAAGTGGGTCCCATCCCCCAACTCGCCACTTCCTACATCCAAATTTCAACTTCTGCTGCAACAAACGTTTCATTTAAAGATGGAGTCAATGAAACTGACCCAGTTTTACATGTTTCTATACAAACCAGCTGCTGCATTCTCATTTTTGGCACAAATTTTATGCTGAATATGAACTTTGAAGTCTTTAGCTGAGCATTGACCTCACAGGGTGCTAGTCAGCTCCCCTAGACTAGCGGCAGCAGCAATTAGCAAACACCTAGTCGAACTGTGAGTCTGCTGAGCTTCTTATACAAACTACTTCTCACTCCAATGGTCCTGAGAACGATTGTAAACAGCAAAATGAGAGGCATTGTTGTGATGATGTGAAGAAGGCGAAGTGTCAGGAAAAAATTGGAGCTTCTTAAAGGAAACCTGTGATGTAAACTTCACATTTCTTACTTCCATTTGAGTCTTTACTGCGTTTAAAAACAAGCCAAGCGCTTAAAAAAATCCACCCCATGATTTTTGGTAATATGTTCATGCTTTTTGGTGTTGGGAAAAAGAGCCGTTTTAAAAACCTTTGGAATATAACGACATGAATCAGCCGTTACCTAGAAACGCCAGTAGAGTTCCGTGCCGTTACCTAGCAATCCAAGCGGAGCTTTAGTAAGTTTTATCAGCTGGTATTGCCACTGTATTTGCTGTATAATGGCTGCTGGAAAAGACAAGTGTTTTGTTCTGACTTACCATCCAGAAACCACTTTCTGCATTCTTCTTGGTTGTACAGGAGGCTCCACTTCTGCTTTTCAAAGACATAAAAAAACAGATTAAAATCTTATTAACTAAGAATGATTTCGTGCAAAAATGTAATGAATATGTTTTTTTATTATGTAGACCTATTCTAAAATTTTTAAGCTTTTAAAGGAAGCATAATAGGTTTTATTAAATCCAACTTTATATCTGGTTTTGCATTAAAAACATATTTTTTCACACACAAAGTTGTAAAAACAGAAAACCTCTGTACCAAATTTCAGAGGGAAGATCTGCTTTCAGTCGGACTGAGCCACGGATTGTTAGGATGTGTTTTTAACACTGACTATCAATTAAACAAAGCCGATTTCAAGATTCCTCTCATTATCTTCAAAGCAGAGATCTGTGTTCGGTCAGAAAGTCAGAATTCCCATAGGAGTCTCATGAAACAAAAGGAGAAGCTGCTCATTCGTAGAGATTAAAAGCAAAGATAATCAAACATGCGCAATAGTTTATGCTTTCAAACATTACTGAAGGTGAATTTGTCAGAATTTACATTTCAAACACAATTTAGCACAAAAATCAAGGATGACTGACACCTACAAGGCTGGAAGTCTTTCTATTATTTATCAAAGTAAGCAGTTAGCACATAATGAATTAATAAGGCAATTGTGTGTAAGTGAGAGTTTCCATTCAGCTCTTTTATGAAATGTACATTTGACAAATACCACAGGCTTTTCTATAGCCAGAGTGCAAATATTCATGGACTCTTCTGGAAAATGTATAAACCAACACAACAAAAAGTTACTCGGGATGCAGAAATCAATACAAATAAAACAAAAATCTAATTAATCACTGGGCATCACTTGATTTATTTATGATTAAACTCTATGGTTATAACCTAAATTAACCATATTTGATTAATTTCACAACAAATTTAAGGATTTAAACTTTACACATTCTTGGGCTGTTTCGTTTTGAGCAGATGGAGGTACAAATATGTGCATTTTTTTCATAATAGGTCCCCTTTAAATGTGACAAAAGAATAAATCTGTAAAGGAGAAAACATTGCATTTTCCAAATTTCTTCTGTTCTGCCTGCGTATTTGTAAACAAAGCTGTTTAGGCCTCCTGTCCATTGAAATATGAACATTTCTTTGGGTAATTAGAGGAAATAGAATAAACTTTTCTGCACTGGACGATTACAGCTCCAGGATATTCTGACATGGAAAGCTGCACTGACAAAATAAACCTTAATACTCATCTTTTTAGATTAGCGAAACAATGCCTGAGCTGGAAGGGGCGGAAAAAAAAAAAAGAAAAGATGACTGCCGACCTGACAGGGAGCCAACCTGAAAATTGCTTTTGGATTAATATATTTAAAATATGCATTCACATATATCATTTACCTCAGATGATGGGCTGGCTGTAATTTTCTCTGTAAAACCAGGCTTGGCCGAAATGAAAAAGGAGGTCACATTAATGTAAATGTATTTTCTGCATTCAGCTAAGGTTTTCGTCCAATTTGGTTTCCAGTAAAAGAAGTCAGAGTCCACTTTCTGCTCAGGGGCTCAATTTAACACACACACACACACACACACACACACACACACACACACATGGAGAGAAAATGAGTGGCAGAACAATGCAGAACATTTTCATGCAATTAATACATTTGTATTAATATGTTTTTACAACCATTCTGAGATTATAATACAGTTCAGTTCAAATTTAAAAAATACTAGACATTAAACGTAGCACATTTTATAAGTTTCTTTAAAGAGTTGTGCCAGGAAGGATCTCCAGTAGCAGTCTGTATTCCAGCTGCTCTGGTTAAACCTCTGTCTGAAGACACTGTTGTTATAAAATGAAAACCCAGCTTTTATTTTTGATAATCTATTTCTGGTTGTCGGCAAGTGAATTTTCATACGAGTTCTAAGATAATGTTTAACTGAAAGTGAGATTGTTCATTTGTAAACTAACAATTTAGCTTGCTAACAAAAATATTTAGCTTCAAACTAGAATAGAACATTTAATTTTTCTGAAAGAAATTAATCTTCAACACACATATAAAGTATTTAAAAAAGACATAAAAACAAGATAAAAATCATAAAGAAGATGTTTAAATACCCCTGCTGGTAAACGCTGTAATTATGATTATATTGAATGACAATAATATTTAGCTTGCTAGCCTAATATGGAGCTAAATATTTAGTAGGGCTGTAGCGATACAATAATCTCCCAATATGATACAATATACGGTATTCTGATCACAATACGATATGTATCACAATATTTGGCAAACGATACAATTCGATGCACTTTTACGATTTTCTGAAAGATTTTAGAAGGACTTTTTTCCTCTGCTAACTAAATATGGAGCTAAATATTTAGCTGATTTCCTAAATATTTAGTTTACTAACTAAATATGGAGCTAAATATATATTAAGCATTTAAGTAAGCATGAAGCTAAGTACTTAGCCAACTAAATATTTAGTTAGCAAATTAAATATTTAGATAAATGTCTAGCTTGCAACTAAATATGGAACTAAATATTTAGATTACATACTAAATATTCAGCTTGCTAGCTAAATATATGCTAAATATTTAGTTTGCTAGTTAAACATTTAGTTTGAAACTGTAACATAGTTAAGAGAAGGTGAAAATATGAAAATTTTTATGACAGGGTGTTAATTTTTCACTGTAATTTTACAAACAGCACCTCATATTCTTTTCATTTGTGAACAATAAATTTGTATTTATTGACTTTTTAGTAATTATTCTGAAGGCAGTTGGTTGGACTGCATTACATTTAGTGTTATAAGAGAAAAGGGGGTTAAACACAAATTTTGGGGGGTAAAATATTTTAAATGCGTAATTTTACTTCAAGTCTGAATCCCTGTGTTGCCCTATAATATAAGTGCTATTAAAATGAATACAATAAAGTTTGTTGTTGTTGTGTGGAAAAATATATATTTTTACGCTATAAGAAGCTCGGATGTGTCTCTTTAAATGTTGTTGAGATGAACAAATGGACTAAGGAGAAAAAGAGGAAAACATTTCAATAATAAATAAGGGTATCTGGGACAGAGTCCAGTCATGGCCGCAGGGGTTTGTGTCCCAATATTTCAGCCACAAAATGCGTCTTTATCCCCACTTTTCTTCCTCTCTTATCCCACAGAAACACTCCCACCAGCACAGCAGGTTGGCTCTCTGGATCGTCTCCATGAAAAGTTGAAAAGCGAACAAACACGAGTCGCCACCATGTCGTGGGAGTTGAAAGAGAAACAAAATGGCCGCGAGGTGGTGGCGGTTTTTTTCTCCAGACTCTTGGAGGTTGATTGAGCGCTTAGAAGATAAGCTCGGTGACATTAGATATCCCGGTGGGCGGGGGAGGGGAGGTTAATCTCATTCTCCGTGATGATGTATCCGAAGCGACTCTTTTAGCCGCTGGTGTCGTCTCTGAATACTCCTTGGGTTCCAAGGGCAGCGGGAAGTGTCCGCTGGAGCCGCTGCATTGATTGCTCCACGATTTGATTAAACCCTCGGCTCTTCTCCAAATGTAAGACAATAGCATTGAGATAATCCCAACTTCCCTCCTCAGGTCAGGAGTAATGGGGTTTAACGACGTAGCTGTGCGCTCATGTATCACCTCTGGACCCTTTGAGTTGTCCCAAACTTTTACAAACTGTTTGGCAAAGAAAGAAATCGCACCACACTGCAAACAGACAAACGTATTTTTGGTCTAGTGTCTATCACAAATAGGAATAGATTCAGATATAGTAAGATATTTGCACTAGAAACTAGACAAAAACACTAAGATTTTGTGTTTTTGCAGTGCAAGTACTTTATCTCTGGAAAGCCCGTGTTTTATTTGAGTTTACTTTAGCTGTACACTGAAAAAACACAAAATCTTACCAAGTACTTTTGTCTAGTTTTCAGTACACTTGAAATAAGACAAGATAAACTGATGGTATTTTTATTGAATTGTTAAACTTTATTGAGAATAGTTTAAGTGGCAAACCAAAAAGGCAACTGACAAAGGCTGGGTGTCAATATTTAGGAATTATAGGTATAAAACAAGCTCCTATATCATTTTGAAAAGTTAGTTTTGTCTTACTTCAAGCATCCAAAGCTTTTGTACTAGAAACTAGACCAAAAATACTTGGTAATACTTTGTGTTTTTGCAGCGGAAGGAGAAAACTCGCTCCTGGATATACCGGCGTATCCCAAATGGCTGCAAAGATAATTAAGATCTAATATTTAGTGAGGAATCTCAAGGTAAACATCTCAACGGCCCGGCGGTCTCTAGTGGGTCATCTCATCCCAAAGGGCAAACTCTTAAATAGGATCCAAGTTCATCCTCTGAAGCCTGTGGCCAACATCTTTATTGGCCCTCATTAGCAGCCGTCCTGTACAAAGTTATTCACTCACTGATTACAGAACCAGGCTCAGGGCAGGAAAACCGCAGCCCGGGAAATCATTAATTGATGATCCTACGTTTCCAGTCCTGCTTAATGTGTTTCTCCGAGCTGGAAGTAGAAAGAGCGGACTCAAACCAACAGCTTTAGTTTCAAACGTTCTCCCCTACATCAGGTCTTTTTTCCCTGCGTTTCTTCTGGAAATTACCTCATTGTAGATCATTCACTTCTTAAAGCAGACAAATCATGGGAAAAGATCGGACTAAATAAATTTTACAAAATCAAATGACGACCTAAACCCATTTCTCAAGTGAAGAAAACATAACATTCTTGCTTTTATGGTTTGTAATAGAGAAAATCTCCTGAAAACTACAAAAACAGTTGTTTTGACAGGTGTGTTACATTGCAAAAAACTAAATCTTACCAATTATTTAAGTATAGTTTCTAGTGCAAATGTAACCATGTGAAACGGGAAGTTCATTATGGTAGGAAATTAAATGAGCACCGGTAGCTTTTATTTTGAAAAGCCGGCAGAGCCGCTTCAAAACACCAGGTAACTTCCGGTTTGGACATTTTGATTTTATTTGCATTAAATGTGTTGTTATGACTGTAATTGTGAATAATTATCTTTAATTTATAGCTTATTAAGCTCATAGTTTGGTATTTGAGAGTTAGTTCGGTGTTTAAACAGAAAAGGTAACATTATGGCGGGCGAATTGTTTTCCCATGCTAACGGAAGGCCTCTTTTATTCCGCTGGAAAAAGTATGAAGGTTTCTTTTTCTGTGCTTAACAGATGTATTTTGAGCATTAAGAGATCTTCCAATTTGTAACTTAGCAGTTAAGCTTCGTTAAAGAGCCGTAGGACTGTGTTAGCAGATATTTAGCAGCTCTTATGTTACATGAAACATTGCTAACAAAGTTGCTGAAAATAGTATTGTTGCTGGTTAAACAGGCGCTGGTTCTGACTATTTTCTGTTATTTCAGTGCCAGAGCATTAAAAGTATCTTCAAAACAGTTATTATTCCCACAAGACACCGCACAGAATGAACTACACTAAACAAATATATTATTTGTCCCAAACAAAATGCCTCTTACCTGGAGGAACTGAATCTCTGACAAAGAAATTTGGTGGAAAATATTTTTAAAAATATTTTTTTTAAGTGTCGTCAGTGGGGGACATGCGCTTAAGAGCATTTACAGATCAAAATAAAGTTTATTCAATTTGCAAAACCCAAATTGAGTCTGGAAAATTATTGATAAATTCCAGCGTGACCTCATGAACAACTGAATACAACAGTGATTGACTGAATAACTACAACATGTTCGTCTTATGATTATAACGGCACATATAACATTGTTATAATAAGAAAGGAGGAAATTTCCACCAAACAACTCAAATTTGGAGATTAAGCAGAGGGAAAAAAGTTTTGAACTTTCTGAGTTTGAAAAGTTAAAAACATTTTTTTTTAAATCTAAAATTTTGAGATCAATCTGAGAAATTTTCTAGGAAATATTTTTGAAATTTCAAAGATCAAAAAGATCTGATTGAACTCAAAACTTCTGAAGTGTTTCCAGCAAATTTGTGACTTAAAATAAATTATGAGATTAATCTTTTAAGTTTTTTTTCTAGAAAACATTTGACTTTTCAAACTCAGAAATGTCCAAATTGATTTTGGTAAAAAAAAATTCTGAAATGAATCTCAAAATTTCAAAAAAGTGGGGGAAAAATTACTTATTTTTTTCTGTCTCGAATGGCCTTAATACAACATTGGCTGGTGGAAATAGTACTTTACAGAAAACTTCCAAAAGTTGAACATTTTTGACATTTGAAACTCACAAATTTCTAAATTTTTTGACAATTTCTTTTTGTGCAAATTTCTGAGCTCCAAAAGTAAATGTTTTCTTGCACAGTTTTACTTTTGAGCTCAAGCCGTCAAATTTTGGAGCTCAAAATTTCTAGAAAATCTTCTAGTTTAATCTCACAAATCTGAGATTTTTCTACTAAATTTTCAACTTTTCAAACTCAGAAATTTTCTTGTATTTTCCAGAAAGGTTCTGATTTTTTTTTGCCCTAACAACTTTTTGGAGCTCTGGATTCATTTCTGAGATTAATCTCAAACTTTCAGATTTTTTTTAGCGGACATTTACTCCTCCTTTTCTTAAATTTCTTCCTATAATAGCTCTAAGTCGTCGTGGTAATAGATTTGGTGTCTGTAAGACAATAAAACCCCTCCCGCCTCCTGATAGGAGAGTGGTTCCTCTGACAGGTTGGGTTTTGTGTTTCTGGGAGAGCGATCTAATTTAGACGCAGTAAAATCAGCGATCCTGCTGAGGTGAGACGCCTTCTTCTTCTGCTGCATCTTTTTTTGTCTCAGCTCTACAGTTTTCCACAGCTTTTCCCGTCAGCTCCGCTCACTCCATTAATTTCCTTGGAAGCGCCGCTGAATGCTCCCATAATGACGACAATTAACCAGGAATCGCAGTAATATTAGAGACCAGAATCAGCGCATCAGCCAACTCTGAATGCTAATTGACTTGATTGTTATTAATTTTGACATTACATTCTAATTAAAGATGGTAAAACACTGATATTATTTTCTTTTCATTTTATGCTGGGAGATTATGGAGGCCATTGATCACACCTGAATAACTCTGTGTGTGTGTGTGTGTGTGTTGTTAATTAAAGACCGAGATTGCAATTAAGATAATGAGTCCAAGTTTTTAATGGAAGCATGCAAACATGTTTTTTTTTAAACCCTGTCAGTCAGAAAAGATTCACATGAAGAGTTTAATACATGGAAACATCCTGAAATAAAAATAGAAATCCCCGTATTTCTGTCTCTGCTGCTAAAATTGGTTATTTTGTGTGGAAAGTACTTTAAGCAGCAGGATCATTTAAACACTCACGCCACCTCATATCATCTACCTGTCTTTTAAATAGTTTTGTTTTCCTTCATTGTCTCCCTATCTTGTGTTGCAGGCGCAGCGTCTCCACCCGCCACTTACAACCCGTCTCCAGGGCAGGATCAGACAACCCACCTGCAGAGCGCTCTTCCACGATCCGCTCCATCCAACCAGTCTGCAACAAATCATCGCTCAAGCTGTTTAATCTCACCGAAGAGGCTGAGTCTTTTCCTGCTGTATGTCAAACACAAGTTGAATCCATTTTTCTTCACCAGAGCTCCGGCTCAGACTCTGAAAGAATATTTTAAACAAGACACGTTAAGGAAAATTCAGGTTTTGTATGTCTTTTGTATTTCCATTCTGGTTTTTATTAATTCTAAAAACAACCAACCAGCCATTTTTCTCAATAAATTAATGTCTTTTGGTGTCTAGAAAATGGGCTGTTTCAAAAACTTCCGGACTGTAACATAACAAATCAGCAAGCACTGACTGTTACCTAGCAACCCCAGCAGAGTTCTATCCGTTACCTGGCAACCCCAGCAGAGTTCCGCCCATTACTTAGCAATCCAAGCTGAGCTCCAGCTCATTTGGTCAGCTAGTTTTACTGCTGTATGTGTTTGTTTATTTAAGTCAAGTATACACTGCCAAAACACAACCTCCTACCAACCCTACTCGGTAAGATTTTGTGTTTTTGCAGTGTTCAGAACTACTTTCTAAATTAACTGATGCTAGCTGTATCATAAAGTGAGTTGGATTGATTTTACACTGCAAACACACAGAGTCTTACCAAGTATGTTTGTCTAGTTTTTAGTGCAAATACCTTCACATGAAAATAGATTAAAAATAACTAAAAAGTAACTTTTCAGAAAAATATAGGAGCTTGTTTTAAGTTAGCAATTCCTTAATACTGAAGCACAAGACCAATTATACTATCACACTAGGTATTAAACTAAATTAAATTAAGCCATTAATTATTCATTAAACTCATTGTTTTACTTGGTGATAATAGTGCGGTGTAACACAAAAGGAAATGTACTTCTTTTTTTTTTTTTTTTTACATATTTCAGCATGTTAAACAGGTGTTATCATGGCAAAACTCTAATAAACGGCTCCTAATAAAACTGTTGTGGTTTAAAATTACAGGGGAACAGAAGGATGGAGTAACATTTTAAATATTTCAGAATTATTTATTGATGTTTTCTTGTTTTGCAGCTGAAGGGCATAAAGCTGTTTATTATAAATTTGATCCGTTTCATTTCTGTTTGCAAAGTTAATGCATACCTCATCAACATCTGTCCAACCATGAACTAATTCAATCTTTTCAAATTATCCACATGTTTTTATTAGATTTTTTAGTCGAATATTGTTTTGTTCCTGCAACTAATGATTCACTATTTCCTTTGTTACTTTAATGGAAACACTGAATGTCTTTGAAGTAGCTTAAGAAAACAACAGAGCTATGTTTGGGTATTACTTAATATCTTTCACCTTGGATCTCCTGCAGATTCACAACCCGACCTGATTTTTTGCTAATGAATGAAAAGTTGGAGTCCATGCTGGTTCCAGACGTTTCTGTACCGTGACGTTGCGCCGCAGTTGGAAGGATTCGACCTAATTAAAAGGAACGTCCTGATGCAGCGGGGCATCCCGATGTTGTTCCTTTGATTGGAGTGGCAGTCAATTTATTACCGGATACGGCCGGCCAACATTTACCTCCGTATAGTGGGCCTCTCGCTTTCTGTGCCTCGTGCAGCAAATGTAATTTGTCACTCATTATGTATTATTTTTTTATTTTATGTTAGCCTCAGTGGCTCATCGTAGCTGAATCAGAGTTGATGTGAAGGGGAATGTAACGCTGGCTTCAGGTTAAACATTTTCATGAAATGTAGTAATTTACTGCAAAAACACAAAGTCTTAAGTAGATAGATAGATAGATAGATAGATAGATAGATAGATAGATAGATAGATAGATAGATAGATAGATAGATAGATAGATAGATAGATAGATAGATAGATAGATAGATAGATAGATAGATAGATAGATAGATAGATAGATAGATAGATCTTTATTGTCATTGTCACATCTAAGTATTTTTGTTTAGTTTCTTGTGGAAATATTTTAGTTCATTTGAAATAAGGCAAAACTAGCTCACAAGTAACTTTTAAGCAAAAATAGCTTGGTTTAGATTTTTTTTAATTTCTTGGTATTGGTGAAAAAGTACTAGTTCCAACTGGAGTACGATTGTACAAAAAAGGAGTACATTTTTGCAAAAAAAATCAGAAATTTTGAGATAAATCTCACAAATGTTTAAAAAAACTTGGAAATTTCTGAGTTTGCAAAGTTGAAAATATATTTCTGCCAAAAACTCAGAAATTTTTAGATTAACCTCAAATTTTATTTAAGAAAAAACTCAGAATTTTCTACATTTAAAGTGTAAAATTTACAAGAAACAAACTCAGAAATGTTGAGATTAATTTTACATATTTTATCTAAACAAACGGGAAATTTTCTGAGCTCAAAGTATAAAATTTGCAAGAAAAAAAAATCAGAAAGTTTGAGATTAATATCAGAAATTTTATTTTAAAAATTGTGGTAATTTCTGAGCTTGAAATGCAGAAAATTTGTGAGAAAAAAAAACCTCAGAATTTTTTAGATCTATTTTGCATCTTTTGTAGAAAATACTCTTTGTGTGCTTGTGAAGTGGAAAATGTTTTATGTTTTGGAAATTTTCTCAGTTTCAAAGTTGAAAATGTTTGTCTTTTTGAGTTCAGAAAATGTTCAGATTTTTCTAGAAACTTTCCGTAATCAATCTAAGAATTTCAGAATTTTTTGCTGGCAAATGTTTGTTTTTTCAAACTCAGAAATTTCTCATTTTTTCCAGACAATTTCAGAGATTAATCTAAATGTCTGAGTTCTTTTGATGGATATTTAGTCTTCCTTTTTCTATATATTTCTAACGGCCCTAAAAAACCTTCATACAGATTATTTCACTATAACATGGGAAAAATGTCTTGTTATAAGTGAAATCTGCCAGGGAAACTAGTAGTTTTTTAATAAATATTGATCAATTATTGACTTAAAACAAGCTCCCACATCTTGCTGAAAAGTTACCTATAAGTTGGTTATTTTTGTCTTATTTGAAATCTACAAATACATTTGCAGTGGAAACTAGATCAAAATACTTGGTAAGATTTTGTATTTTTACAGTGTAGCTGCAAGAATCATTGGCAGCTGCTATAAATTGCAGGTATTATGATAAAGATTAATATAGAGGAAGGTTTATGGCACCTAGCCATTTTATTTGGATATTGCATTTTTGGTTAGCTACCTAAAATATTTTCACTAAAATGTAAAAATTAAATAAAAAGACTATCAGTTTAACTCCTTTAAAGTCAGTTTTGTCTCATTTCAAATGTACTAAGATATTTGCTTTAAAAACTAAACAAACACCGGACTTTCTAGAAAATCAAGCTAGAGTTTGATTAAAGCGGACTAAACAAATACCTGGTAAGGAGTCTGTAGCAGTGACAAGATTCAACATTTATTTTTATTTTTTGCACATCTGTCGACAATCTAATCTCTTACGGGATAACAATGCTGCAAGAATCCTTTAATAGTGCACTTCGGATCGTTATCCTGCCTCGGCGTAGAGGAATCCGGGACGTCTCTCCTCCGATGCTCAAACCTAAACAGAGTGGCATATTTATGGATATAAATATGTTATTTTTCTCTACTTGTCGTTGTTGAGCAACTGTGGGCAGCTGAGGCTTGTTGTAGAGGCTTTGATCCTCCGGTAGGAGAATGGGTGGTTCACCCTTCAGTCCTGTCAACTAAGAATAAAAATGCTGCATATGTAGAAAGCAAGATTTTTGGGTGAACACACACAAAAAAAATGCTGTGAAAAAGCATTTTGTAGAGGAAAGATAAGGAGAGAAAGGTGCTCTACAAGTGAGGGCTATTTTCAAAATGCAGACTGATCAGAACGGTGGGTGAAGGTATAAAAGGTAAAGGCAGCAATACTTATGGTGGATATGTTTCCTTATGTTATGATTGTTCAAAAGATTTTCCTCATTTAAAAAAAAAAAGAAAGTTCTTATAAATGAAAAATCGATTTTGCCTTCCAAGATGGCCGTCAGCTACAGTTCTCAGAAGTGTGATGTCACATGAGAACTATGTATTACGACGTTGAATCAAATTATTGGAAAGCCCAAAACTTTGTCCTGGCATTCTTCTTCCCAAAATTTGAAGACAAACCAACCAAAAAAAAGAAGCTAACTTACAAAATGGCAGAAGGGTGAGCTGCCCAGCTAGCGGTTTTGTTGAACTTCATTTCCAAACATTGCTTTGTGAACCTCAGTTTTTCACCAGATGGCTTTTTCCATGTCGAAAGAAAGAGGCCAACATGAATCTTTTTATAACGCTGTTGAAAACATTCATGCTGGTAAATTAGCTGGGTTTAAATTGTCACTCAATCAGACCGAAAGTCTCCACCAAGCACAACCTGCATGTGTGAAATGAGTTTTATTTGAGGCCTATATTTGTTTTTGATTGCTCCTAAGAGGACATTTTACACTCCTTGACAGCTTGCAATTGTGCAGTAAAACCCAAGAGAAACAAACTCACAAAATCTGTTGAATAAGAAAAGAGGGAAGAAACATTTCTGCTTCCTGATTGTTAGATTCATTTTCTTTTTTAAAGTAGGAGTGAATTATTTCAAAATATGGTGTCTTTTGGGAAATATTTTTGCTTTTTTTGTTCCTTTAATATTAAGAACTCGTGCAGCTTTTATATTTTCTGTCTTTATTAGACATTCTTCCTTTATACTTGTGGTTTTTGCTCAATAAAATGAAATTTTTCTTCATATTTGCTCAATAATGAGGATTACAAATGACTTCCTGCAGGTGCTCTGGAATGTAAACATCTCACATTTCTTCATGGGTGTCACATTGCTTTTGATTTCACTAGTTTTTCTCCTCGCAAGTTCTCATAATGACTCAATAAGTAAAAATAATTATAATTTCTCTGGTGTAAAAATAAAAAAAAGTAATTATCACAGCTGAATTAATCAGACAGAAAAATTGCAATCATTTTGCTCTTATTAAGTGCCATTATTTCCCAGACCACCATGAAATTGTTTCTTTTGGTGCTGCATTTTATTATGCGATTTATTATTAATAATGGTATGTTCTTTTTTAAAATTAAGAAGCAGTGGGCTGCAATTTAACTTTTTCTCTCTTTTTGCATCTCAAGGCCAGTCCAACAGAAAATCTGCACTGTGTTACAAAAAAATAGAGCGAGAGGAAGGTTCAAATTTGACAAAAAAGCAGTTTTTATGAAGATGAATGGGCAAATCAGGGCCAGGTGTGTTCAGCAGCAAAACTCAGCCTTGGATAAATAAAGGCAGTTTTTTCAGGCTGTGAAGGACAAACCTGAATACCTCCATTCATCTGCAGTTCAAATGAACAATTCAGTTAATTTTAAAATGTCTGTGATTTATAATGAAGTTGCAATATCAAAACTGACCGAAACATTAAAAGCCTAGGCAGCTTTTTATCGTCCAATTTAGCCTTGGTTTAGAAGCAGAGCGAAAAGCATTTCTAAGACCCTTTTCACTTCAACTGGGTTGAATTATGTGCTGCAGCCAGTTAGAGATGTGCTATTCAGCAGAGGAAGACTTTTAAAAAGCTTAAAGGGTGAAATAATGATAGATTCAACCTCCCACGTGTATTATGACGTAGAGAAATGTTCTGGAGCTGCTAAAAGTAGAAAGAAAACTGCAAAACCTTAAAGGCCACAATACGCCCGAGAACAGAGAGATTTAACATTATGGCTAGTTAGGCTACTCATATTAACAGCTAGTTAGTTTAAAGGCTCTTCTAACTGTAATGTACACAGCTTCATAGCAAACCAGGCTAAAACATTCTCGAGCATTCATTATTTTGCTTTAGTGATATTTAAATACTTTTTGTGGTGTAAAAGCCACAACAACAATAGGCTCACACTAATTAGCGACTATGCAAGACAACAACTAGCATTCTCAAGCAAGCCTTCTGTGTGGCTTTAGCTTTTGTTGACCCAAAGTGCAAAAGCCACAATACAACAGCAATAGGTAAGAAACTAAACGAGCCCACACTAATTAGTAGCTATGGAAGGGAACAACTACCTAGCTCGCTAGCTAGTTAACTAGCTAAGTAGCTAGCTACTCCCATGTCATGGAGAAGTGCAAATTTATTTTCAGTTGGCTGGACGACATTTGTTCTGTGGAGATAGAGGTCTTAAATTTAATTTATTATGATTTTAAAAAGTCTTACATTTGAGTTGGTGAAACAGTAACTTCAATTTGTGTTGATCTATTTACATTTGAAAAAGAACAAAGTTTAGGAATACCTATGCAAGGCACTCTCAAACTTCTTCCATTAGCTTTGTTTAATGTGTAAAGTTCCTGGTCGGTTTAAATTTCCGAGCCATGATCTGGGCTGACCTGTTGCTGATGTGTCTGTTAGCTATGCACACGCCGTGGGGTGTGCTGCAGACCCAAACCCGAGATCTCCCACTAAGCTAGTATGTCCATAATTAGCTTCACAGTGAGAAGAAATCCATTTTCACATGCCTAACAGCTTCCAGCTGTCAGCCGCTGCCAATGGATATAGATGGACCTTATCCTACTAATTACCCAATAGCAAACTTGCCTTTTTTATCCTTCATAGCAAAAGTAGTGTTTTAAACCACAGTGCAGCTAATTCTTCTTATGGTGAAGTTTACATATGACTTTAAAAAGGCCCAAATTGGATGATTTGCCAAACAATAAGCGTATTAATTTTTCAAAAGCAAATTTTATATATGTTGAATAAGGGCAACTCTGAAAATTTTTATTTTTTTGCATTTTAGGACTGCTGTAGGAAGAAATCTCTCTATTCCTTAAAGAGCTGTGTTCTTATTTATTGACTTGACAAGGCTCAGCGTTATTTTGCTGCGTAGCTGTTAGCTTAAGTAACAGCCAAACTGACTAGCTGATAGCATGAGTAGCCTAACTTGGCATAGCTGGAGTATGTATTAGCATGGGTAGCTTTAGCTTGAGCAACCATTAGCTTAAACTAAGCGGTTAGCTTCATTAGCCAGTAAGCTAGCTAGTTGTTGGCTTGTATAGTTGCTTATTAGTGTGAGCCTGTTTACTTGCTAACTTGTTGTTCTAATGTTGTGACCTTTACACAACAAAATGTATGTAAACATCATTAAAGCCACAGAATGCTTGCTTGAGAATGACTTTGCTTGGATTGCCATAGGTATACCTTGAGCATGTATTAGCTTGAGTAGTAGCTTGAGCAACCATTAGCCTGAACTGAGAAGTCTGCTACATTAATCAGTAAGCTAACTACAGTAGTTGTTGGCTATTTAGTGTTGCCCTGTTTAGTTGTTAATCTGTTGTTGTTGCGTTTGCACTGTTTTGACCATTCTAAAGTCAACAAAGTGCAAAGATGCTATGTAGTTCACAATTTAAATAACATTTAAACTGACTTACTGTTAGTATGAGTAGCCTAACTGGGGATAGCTTGAGTAAGCAGTTAGTTGGGTAACTGTTAGCTTGAGCAACTGTTAGCCTGAACTAAGAAGTCAGCTGAATTAGCTCTTAAGCTAGTTGTTGGCTTGCTTAGCTGCTAATTAGTGTGAACCTGTTTGGCCGCTAACCTATTGTTCTTGTGTTGTGGCTTTTGCACTTTGTTGACCCCTGTGTAGTCAACAAAAAGTATTAAAAAACATTAAAGTAGCACAGAATTCTTGCTTAAGAATGCTTTAGCCTAGGTTGCTATTATGCCATGTAGCTTACAGTTTGACAAGCCTTTAAACTGACCAGCTGTTTCTATGAGTAGCCTAATTGGAAATAACTTTTGTATGTAATAGACTGTGTAGCTGTTAGCTTGAGCAGCAGATAGCCTGAACTGAGAGGTTAGCTTCATTAGCCAGTAAGCTAGGTAGTTGTTGGCTAATTAGTCTGAACCTGTTTAGTTGCTAACCTGTTGTTGTTGCTGTTGTGGCTTTTGTGCTTTTTGTGTCAACAAAATGTATTAAAACATTTTGAAAGGAAGAAAAGACAGAGATGATTTATAATCCAAACTTTGTTTCGCTAAGAATAGCAGATGTGTTGTACATCAAGTTAATGTTTTAAAAAGTGGAAGTCTGAACTACCTGGACTTCATGTAGTGCTTTTTTTAGTTGTTAGTCATTTCACAGAAAAAAACAAAACATATTTCTGCAGAAAACTAAGCAATTTTTAACCAGGACCAGAAAACAGATCTCATTTCTAAAAGATGTGTGATTTATTTGGACTGTTTACAACTTCCATTTAAGATAAAATGAAAGCGTAAAAGTACATCTTTTTATAAAAGAAAGAAAATGTTTGTGGTAGAAAAAAAGAGATTGAATAAATGCAATACATTTTGCATCTTAACCATTAGGCTGCTTTAGCTTTACCTTCATGGTGCTGCATCATTTTTGAAGTCTGTGCCGTATCAAAACACTGGAATATAAATGCTGCTGAAAGGATGCCTGCTTTTGCTGCAGAGCCTGCTGGGAGTCACCTGCCGGGCCTGTATAATGCTGCTGCAGCTGTGGCTGTCACTCTTTGGATGGATTAATGTCTTGTAATCATACTTAATTATTATCCCCACCTGCTTGTGGACTGCCTGAGACTGGGGGACCTTGTAAAACGCAGAGTCGGCGCCAAGAAAACCCCCTCTTGGGAGACGGTTGAATGTCACCACACAAGCCTTACCAGCCAAGGAACATTCAAGGCTGTCAGGTTGGCCTGGTGCTTTTTGGGCCCATATAAAAACAAAAAGGTCAAAGGTTCAATGGCGGCAGAAGGCAATCTGTCCTTCTATGCAGCTCTACCTCAGAAGAAGAAATAATGATATTTGGAAATGGAGATAACATCTGCCCATGTGTTTGTTATTAATGGAGAAAGACATGCCTCAGTATTTGCAATTTTCTAGAAAAAAAACTTCAGAAGTTTTTAGAATAATTTTTGATTTTTTTTTAGTTTGGAAAGTAGAACATTTGCTAGAATAAAACTCAAATTTTGAGATGAATCTCCTAAATTTGCAGGAAAATAAAAAATGTATTACATTTTCATACATTTTTTTGACGGATTTGAGACAAAACTGGGACATTTCTAAGTTAGTTTGAACAGTCAAAATTTTTTAGATTAATCTCAGAAGTTGTCGAGGAAAAATATGGGGAAATTCCTGAGTCAAAAGTATCAAAAATTTTCGACCTTTGAAACACATAAAATGTCCAAAAATTGAAAATGTTTTACTTTTGAAACTTAAAATTTTCCACCAATGTTTTTTCTTTGAAAATTTCTAAGATTAATCTCCAAATTTCTGAGTTTTTTTAAGGCTTTTTTTTTTTTTTACTTTTCAAACTCAGAAAGTTCCAAGTTTTTTCCAACATTTCTGATTTATCTCAAAATTAAAATTTTTCCTATGAAGTTTTTGTCTTTTCAAACTTAGAAATTTCTAAGTTTTTGTCAAAAAGATTGCTGAAATTAATCTCAAAATGTAAGAAAATTTCAGAAATGTAAGTTTTTTTTTCTCTAAATTTTTTAAGATTCATCTCATAATTTCTGAAATTTTCTCATTTTTAGCAAATGTTTGACTTTTCAAACTCAGACATTTCACATTTTGTTCTAGAAAATGTTAGAGATTTTTTTTTTTGGTGGCTGAAATTTACTGCTTGTTTTTTTTAGTATACGTCGTCATCACTCACCGAGCTAACAACAGAGGCCTTGTAGTTCCGTGGCATATTTTCCATATATGGTAAAGGGAAGCGTTTTTGCGTTTTCTCTAGAAAATTTCTGAGATTAATCTCCACATTTATCAGATTTTTGGAGGAAATTTGCTCCTTTTTTATATCTAAAATTGTCCTAATATGCCGCTGTAGTGAGCAGTATGGAGAGGTTGTGATGTGTTTCTTCATTATCCATAAAAATATCTTTTACTTTGCTCGATTATTTATTGTTTAGATGTGGTAACGTGATTTACCGAGTCGTCTTTAAATGCACCAGGAGTGTAAACATGGCGGTGCCAATTAGACCTGTGGATCTGAAAGTGGAGGCTCATATTCAGCCAGAACCAAAAGGCAAAATACTTCGCAGTTTTCTTCCAATCAAACCGAGTAACGCTGCTCCATGCAGATAATGTTAGCTAACAGATGACTAGCTAATCCATGTTATTACATTAAGCTTGTTAGCAAGAATGCTAATATAATTGATGACCAAGATGGCGGCGCGTGAACAACGCGAGGCTCAGCGTCTCTCCAGAATCTGCTCTTTAGTGGTTTTTTATCTATTCATGACTGGACTTTTTTCGGAATTGCACAGCGTTGCTGCACTACAGCAGACACGAACTTCTGGACCTTTGGAGCTACAATTTTGACTCTATGATCGCCGATCTCCGACTCATCCCAGAGATCTCCAGAACACCGGGGGCTGCTCACTTCTCCCGGCCGGGTGGAAGTGTACGCAGGCCGCGACGAGAACGTAAACAAAGGCGGGGTAAGCGTGGAGGGGTGCGAGCTAGGCTAAAGCTAACACCACATCGGCTCCCTTTACCCAGCATTTTCCTCGCCAATGTCCGTTCTCTGGCTAATAAAATGGACGAGTTACGACTATCCATCACGAGTGACAGACGGATTATGGACTCAAATGTCATGTTTTTCACCGAAACATGGCTAAACAACAGCTGCCCGGACAATGCTATCCAGCTAAGTGGACGCCACACACACCGAGCTGACAGGACAGCAGATGACTCCGGCAAGACCAGAGGCGGAGGTTTGTGCATTTATATTAACAAAGCTTGGTGCACAGACTCTGCTACTACCGAGAGTCACTGCTCACAGAATGTGGAGTTTTTAATGGTCAAATGCAGACCTTATTACCTCCCAAGGGAATTCACCTCGATCATCCTCACTGCCGTGTACACCCCCCCGGATGCTAATGCCAAGCTAGCCATGAAAGAACTCTATGCGGCTATTAGCAAACACCAAACCAAATACCCCGAGGCTGCTTTTATTGTTGCAGGTGATTTCAATCACTCCAACTTGAAGACAGTTCTTCCCAGATTCCACCAACATGTCTCCTGCCACACCAGACGAGATAAGACCCTGGACCATGTCTAGTCCAATCTGGCTGTAGCCTACAATGTGACACCCCTCCCCGACATCGGACAATCAGACCATCTCTCCCTGTTCCTCACACCTCGGCACTTAACACTCATCCAACGTGTGAAACCTACCGTGAGGACAGTAAAGGTGTGGCCAGAGGGCTCAGACGCTGTGCTCCAGGACCGGTTCAGGAATACAGATTGGACTATTTTCCATCATACAGACTTGGATCAGTACGCCTCATCTGTACTGAACCATATTTCCACCACCATAGAACGTGTCACCACCTGCAAACGCATTACCATGTACCCCAACCAGAAACCCTGGATGAACCGAGACGTTTGTCTCCTGCTGAAGGCCCGCAACATCGCCTTCAGGTCAGGAGATGCACAGACAGTTTGGTACGGGAACTGCTCTGTCTCCGACCGGCAGGCGCTGCAGAGGGTGGTGAAAACTGCCCAGTATATCGCCGGGGCACCGCTCCCTGCCATCAAGGACATCTACAGGAAGCGGTGTTTGAAAAGGGCTGGGAAAATCACAAAGGACTCCACTCACCCAGCACACACACTCTTTTCTCTCCTGCCCTCTGGGAGGCGCTACAGAAGCCTACGGACCAGAACCACCAGGCACCGGAACAGCTTCTTTCCCACAGCTGTCACGCTTTTGAACGCCTCCTGACATAAAACATAAACTATAAGGACTGTACTCCCCTATCCTCTCATACAACAATAACACATGGACTATCCTCACACACACACACACATCACGGCCTGTTTTCTTCACACACACACATACATCCTGTAAATTTTATCTGCCATTATTTATCTATAATCCATTCCCTAACATTCTTGTATATTCTGTATAATCTGTGCATATAGCTCCCATATTTATATTTATACACAGTATCTATATCTCTTTGCTATAACCCCTTATAGTCCATACATACATAGTCTTGTGCATCTGTAAATAAATATTTATATCTCCTAGAGCACTTCTGGATAGATGCAAACTACATCTCGTTGCTTGTACTTGTGACAGTGCAATGACAATAAAGTTGAATTCTATTCTATTCTAATGTTGTTTTCCGTATTTTACATCCCTTGCAGTTTAGTTAATGCCAGGAATAAACCAAATCCTCTTTAATTTTGCTGCAGAAGTTGTGCTCAGTGTTGCTCTCCACACGATTTCTGTGAAAAAATTATTCACAGAATGAAAAGAGTCAGGAAGGAAGGAGACATGCAGGTAAGGGCAGGTTATAACTTAACGAGAAAAATAAAACACTGCAAAAACACAAACTTTTACCAAGTATTTATGGTCTAGTTTCTAGTGCAAATATCTTAGTAAACTTTAGATAAGACACAACTAACTTAAAATAACCTTTTTGGCAAGATATAATAGTTGTTTTATGTAAATATTCACTTGTGGCGAAAAAGTTATAGTTGCACAGGCAGCTTGTTTTACTTATAACAAGACATTTTCCCCATGTCATAAGTTAATTTATCTGCCAATAAAACTAGTACTTTTTCAGCAATATAAAAAAATTATTTACTTAAAACCAGTTTTTATTTGTGCTAGAAACTAAACCAAAATTAGTTGGTTTAGTTTCTAGCACAAATAAAAATAGCACCAAATACAAAATCCTGGTAAGATTTTGTATTTTTGCAGTGAAGGAAAGAAAAGATTATGTGTAGAAATGTCCATTTTTTGTAACAACATGTTATTTAAAAATAAAGCTTAAAAAATTCACAACAAAATCAGTAATAAGGCTGCGACAATTACAAAAAATCCTTTCTACGACTTTATCTTGAATTTAAGTGCCTTTAATTAATTAATTGTGTATTTTTGTTTATAAACAAATATATTATTAATAATATTACACTTAAACCTCTACAGGACTGTTAAATATGCATCAACAGTTTTCCTCTGATTAAATACTGCAGCTTGTTTCAGCAGCATTTACAGATAAATCTTATGATTCGTCCTAATAATTTTATTTCCTCTGTTTCTTGGCGCAGAAAAGAAGCGAGTATCGAGCCAAACCTTTTATCCGCCGAGGTCAAGTTTCGGCCAGATGTTCATGCCGCTCTCCACAGTCTGGACACACACTCTCTCCGCTCCGTCTTGGTTTCAGTCCTGCGTTCAGCAGGCGTTTTCTGTGCAGAGATAATTAGCATCATTCCAGATTCGGGGCGTTTTGCAGACCCAGTGAAGGTAAATTTGCATCCATTTCCAGTGATCAAAGGTGTGTGAATTTTTTTGTCTGCTTCTCTGTGAATTTATGTGGTTTCTCATTATAAGTTGTTTTGTTTATCTTATACAATAACGTAATTACTGCCTCCAGAAACAGATGTCTCCACACCTTTCAATATGAAAGGGTAAGCCTGCGAGATACGAGCCTCCTGCTGCACAGGAGAACACAGATTTCTCCTCGCGCGCAGAATAACAGCGTCTTCATTAGATTAGTTGCAAAACAGCAGAAAATAAAGTGAAGGATAAACAGCAATTTCATTTAGTTTTCAGCAGAAATTTCTCAAAGAGACAATCTCTTTCTCTTAAAGTTGTCTCAAAGTGAGCAGCTTCGCTTTACATATTCACAGTGGGATGTGAGAACTTTCTGTTTTTAAAACTCCAGCTGGGCAGCTCTATAAGGCGAATGAATAATAATTATCTTAGCAGTACTTCTTTTTATGCTTAAAAACCCAGGCTTGTTTTGTGAAAAGCTGCTATTTTGTGTTGTTAAATAAAGACACTGATGGCTTTTCAATCTGAAAGTAAATGTGTGATCATTTGAAACTAACTGGTCTTGTTTTGTATTCGTAAAAGGGAAAATCAATACTTAATCAAACAGATTTCTCCTAATCAATACACACTCAAATGTTTAATTAAAATGTTAAAAATTCTTTAATAATCCAGAGGGAAATTAAATGTGAAATTTCCTACAATGGCAGGAAGGATCTCCTGCAGCAGTCTGTAATGCATCACCTCAAAGGAAGCCTCTGACTAAAGTTGATGCGGCCACCGCCATGCTTAGTGGCTAAACAGGTTTGAAAGCCTCACCTTAATAAATTTAAATGTAAAAATATCTCAATCTCCGACATTGAACGTTTCCAAAATTGTGTAAATTGATCTTCACCAGGATTTCTTCAGGTTTCATCAAATCAAATTTGAGACTTTCTGAAACCATTATGAATAAAATGTAAGACCTGCCCTACAAAAAAACAAAATCTTACCGATCTTAGCTAACTTACAAATAACTTTTCATCAACATATAGCTGCTTGTTTTAGATCAACAATTACTAAATATTGGTTAAACAATTCTAATTCTATTGGCAGATTATTTCACTTATGAGAAAAATGTCTTGTAATAAGTGAAATAATCTGCCGGTGGAATTAGTATTTTTAGCTAGTTTACTAGCGTCAAAGCTAACTCACCAAAGCTAGCTCACCAGATAGCACCAAAGCTAGCTAACAAGTTAAGAGTTTATTGGTAGCTACTACTGGCTTAAACCAGCTGTTTTATGACAATAACTTTGCTTTTTGATGGCTGTAAAATGAGCCGTTTCAAAAATCTCCAGAATAAGTTACAAATTAGCAGGCACTGGCCTGTTGCCTAGCCACCCCAGCTTAGCACATCACTTAGCAACCAGCAGCTTTTATCACTGTATGCACTGTACAATGGCTGCTAGAAAACATAAGTGTTTTGTTGTACCATCCATAAACCACTTTTTGGATTCTTGTTGATTGTGTAGGAGGTTCCACTTTTAGTTTTCAAAGATGTACGGTTGTACAATTGCACATCGGTTTGCAGCCATTTTCACATGTGAGTGTAAACGTTGAGTTTGGGGGCGTGGCCAGCAGAGGCTTATTTGGATTTAAAGTGACAGTAGTTTTTAAAACAGCTCATTCTGACTCTCATTATCTGAAAGGATTTTGTGCAAAAAATGTAATTAAAATGTTTTATATCGTCTATAAATATATCCTAAACTATTCTAGTCACCTTTAGTTCTAACTTAAGACATTCATCTTGCTCATTGAGATGTTTCCCCATGTTTCTAAGTCAATCCAAATGAAGCTGTAAGCATAAATGTTAATACTTTCTTTCTTTATTTCTTTTTTTTATTCTTATCATTGTGTGGTTTTGACCTGAACCAACCTGTCTTCCCCTTTACTGGAAACGCAGATAAATCCCTCAAGCCTTCTTAATTTCAGCTGATTTTTTACAACTCTTAACTTCCTCATCACTCCTTCTCCAGAAGACATTTTTTCGGGTCGTCGTCGTGATTAGAATGTGTCTCCTCCCTGTTTTACATAATGCTGTTAACACAGTTTTTCTTTCTTTTTTTTCCTCTTCCTGCCTTTTTCTGTCAAAACAAGTCATCTGGGTTAGCCCTGTTATCAGCTCCCCACTCAGCACTGCTGCAGATAAATCCCTCTCACTCTTTCACCATGCTCCTTATCGCTTACAGTGCCATGATGTGGTCACAGCAAATACAGCAGAAAGGAGATAAATCTGCTTGTCTGCGGAAGTCGCTGCTACAGATATGCCAGAATTTTAAATTCACCTCAGGAGTAAGCTTATTTAAGCCTGTCAGCTATTAAAGTTTCCAAAACTGGAGAGCTGATATTCTTAGTCTCCCAGTTTGCATCTCTATGGTGCCTGGAAATACATTTCTACTGATATGACACAGAGATCTCTTTCGGAAAGATAACAACAACCATTTCCTAGTTGTGACATCTGTGCTGTTCAGGGATCTGTGGAGTACAAAAACACTGCAGCTTCACAGAAATCTTTAAATTGGATAAACTCTTGCAATGCAGTCAAAACAGTTTCCAGATTTATATCCCAAAAAAACATAAAATCATCTTCACAGTTATTAATATTGAAAGAAAATCACATTTAGAAATCCCTGTACGAGACCTTAGAGCAGAGGTACTGAACTTATTTTGATTTTTGGCGTCATCAAGATAACAAATGTACTCCAAACAGCTGGTTGAGGCAGAAAGTATTGATCAAGCTACCCATTAAAAACTGTTAAAATGTTAATATAACATTCATATCTTTCTCTGCATGTGGTGAGTGCTTCTTGAAATTGAAGGTAACCATTTATGCTTCCTTGAACAGATTAGGATAGGTCTATCATTACATTTTATGCACAAAATAATTCTTATATAATGAGATTTTAATCAGAATGAGCTGTTTTAGGGCATCATGTCACTTAACAGACGTGGAATTATAGAGCCGTACGTCTTTGAAAAGCAGAAGAAGAGCCTCCTGCACAACCAACAAGAATACAGCAAGTGATTTCAGGCAATAAGTTAGCAACAAAACATTTGTCTTTTCCAACAGCCATTGTACAGCATTAAAACCGGCTGATAGTGGAACTCAGATTGGGTTGCTAGGTAATGGGCTGGGCTTGGTTTGGGTTGCTAGGTAACGGGCAGCCGTTACCTAGCAACGGCTGCCCGATTTGTGACGGGTAGCTGATTTGTGACGGGTTTTTTTTGTTTTTTTTTTAATGTTTGTGCTGTTTTTAGAAGCAGGAGGAACCCAAATAGAAGGACAAAAATGTGCAAAGTGAGAACTTTGCATTATAGTTCACTTTTAAATGTTAAACTTCTTTTCATATTGATGTAATTTGACATTATTCAGAATGAAATGGTTTTGATTAGTTTGATAAAATAACACTTAAACACATAAATGTTATCTTGAAGATTCTAGATCAGTGGTGTCCAAACTGACAAACTGGGTCACAAAACTCATGAAATTAAAAATGCTAATATTAATTTATTCTCATTTTTTGTTGTTTGTCTTTTATCTCCTCAACAATAAACACAATGTTTTATGAACTATGTATGTAATAAACGCAAAATTGCAATATTCAACCATTTGAAAAGTCAGTTATTCATGCAGTCCCAAAATCCAGGCTATTAAAAACACAAAACAAAACGCGTGGCTCGCTAACAAAAAACATGACTGGTGTTCATTTTTTGTTTTTTCATCACAATAACCCAGTATAATTTGATTCTAATAATTTCTTTAAGTCATTTTTTGTGTTACAAGTAATAACACCATAAAAGTTGTATTTTTCAAACTCAATCCACAACCAACTTCTGCATGTCTGCAGTGGAAATCTCTGCTGAAATTGTCTTGTCTTCTCCGAGCCCTTGGAAACTACACCCAGCATGCTTCAGAGACTTTATTTTTCATTTATATGAGCTATCTAACCTTGTGACAATCACATTGCCACCCAAGTGTATAATAGTTGTTTTGACATCATTTCACAAAATGGAAGTTAATATACCCCAACATGTTGCTGTGCAGCCGATACAAGGTCATTCTTGTCAACGTACAGAGCTGAAATATATCCGCAGGACTGAATCTTGATAGAAGAAAATAGTCAAAATGACTTTGCTTGTGCAGAACTGCTTTTCATAGTATAGATGTTGTCACAAAGAAGAATGCTTTATGGTTCTTTATGTTATATGTCATCTTAAACTGGACTAAATCAACATGTTCGATGTTCTTTTTACGTGTTATGTGTGATTCATATGGATATATTTCAAGGGTTTATCACTGTGAATATTGACAATTGTGACTAACAGCTAATGAAGACCTCAACTCAGTTTCTCAGGAAACGTAAATATTACAAAAGAGCAACAAAACATTTTATTTTTGTGACACGTGTTTTTTGTGTGGTTTTTATTGTTTATTCAGTTTAATTTTGAAAATCGGGAAACCGGAAGTCACGGAGTTTGCACTTCCGGTTTAGCATTACTGTTCTACGATCGTTTGCAGCTGTTTATTCGGCGGAGCACAACCTGTAAGTTCGTAAAAAAAAATATAATTTTACACGTAGGAGCATATATTTACAGTGTATAGTTACTTAAAACACAAATATACTTTCAGTTGATCGAAATGTTGCATCTGAGCTGTTAGCATGTTTAGCATTTAAGCTAGCGGACACATGCATTAGCTTCTCATGCCATTTCAGCGACCTGACGTGCTGTTTCTTTTGCAGTTTTACTCTGACCTGTGGTGCTTTGAGTAAAGTTAGCAATATTTCTGTCACAAATCCGGTTTAATTGATCAATGTTATATTCAAACCAAATTTTGAGCTTTTATTTTGTCTGTTGCACTGTACACTCTTGTGTAAGAAATCTCTCATATTTGAGCCTTACTTTTTGAATTTAATTACAGAAATTAACAGTTAATATTTAGAAATTACATAATCAGATGGATCAAAATATAAGGTTAAATGGAAATTTTGGTATTTTAAGGGCAAAAATGACAATAATTCATATAACTAACAACTAAAGAAAATGTTTCAAAATCAGTTTAATTCAATATAAAACTTTAACAAAAACTGCAGGTATGTGTCTGTGTCTGATGAATGTTTGGTTAAAACATGTTTGTTCATTCAGTGGGTGGAAAATCCAGACATTTTACTCAAGTAAGAGTAGAAATACTTCATAATAAAATTACTCAAGTTCAAGTAAAAAGTAGCCGTCCAAGAAAGAGTAAAAAATATTTGGTCAAAAGACTTCTCAAGTAACTGAGCAAATTATCAATTATTTAATGTTTAAAAATTACGTCATAAGGTGGACCAAAATATAAAGTTAAGCATTATATTAAGTATGAAAGTGACTATTCAAAAAAGTAACAAGAAAATGTTTCCAAGTCAGTTTCCTTCTATATAAAACTTATGAAACTTTAACAAAAATTGCAGGTGTGTGTCTGATGAATTTTTGGTTAAAATATGTGTGTTTTTCATTCGGTGTGTAGAAAATCCTGAAATTTTACTCAAGTAAAAGTAGCGATACTTCATAATTAAATTACTTAAGTAAAAGTAAAAAGTACAGCGTAGTAAAAACACCCCTAAAAGTACATTTTTTCCAAATAATTACTCAGGTAGATGTAATAGAGTAAATGTAACTAGTTCCTCTGTCCAGCTCTGTCTGTAGGTTTCATTGAAGCACAAAGGTGGGTTATAAATTTAGCCTCCATCTTGACTTTCCTCCCCCTTTGTTCTGACGTCCAAGGCCGGATCCCTGCTGATGCAGAGAGGGGTCGGCTCCGGCAGCAGGAACAAAGTGGACTTGACAAGTGTGAAAGATTTAGTGCTCGGCATTTAGAGTGATCATCTTTTCCCCTTTGTCAGCAGGTAGAGAAAACTCTCCACCCTTACTTCGTCCTTGGTTTTGAGTTTGATGGCGCAGGGGGAAATCCTGTCTCCCCTCCACTGAGGTCGCCTGGGCGCATCGTTCCTGTAATGACTGTTATTCCTGTGAGTGGGATGATTATTATTACCTCAAAGCCTCACTTCTTATTTCCTGTATTTATGAGGTGCGTTTTTAGGCTAATATTAACTGTGAATGTCTCCTTGAATTAAATTACCATTTTCTTCTTGTTTTACTTCAACTCTGTAACTTCATTTCACCAGAGCGAGTCAGAGAAATTTCAAGGTGGGTATTTTTAAAGAGAGAAATTTAATATAGGTGCTTTATTTTTGCAAGGAATTTGATTAAACTTAAAAATCCTCCTTTGCTGCTTTGTAATGAGGTCATTAGTGGAAGCGTGACGCTTCATAATCGTTACCTGAGATCCACATCGCCGTCTTATCATGGCTCCAGATATTCTGCTTCTTTTTTTTATGGCGGTATTTCATCTGGATGGAGCTGACAAGCAATAACAAGTCACGAGTCGACCTGGCAAACCATTTAATGTTGGGAAATGAAAGCAGAAAACAGGTTTAATCATAACTTGCCAAACATTGTGAGGCTGTGAAAAAGCCTTAAATCTACTGGGGAGGATTTCCACCAAGTTCAGGAGTTACTGGCCGGTCTTCCAGGAAAACGTTTCTGTCTTCACTTGACTTGGACTCGATCCTCAAAGGCCTGAGACTTGACTTGGACTCGCCACTCAGACACTTGAGACGAGGTACAAATCAAAGTAAAATTTGAAAACTTAATTCTCAATTCTTTGAAGTGTAAGTCCAAGTCAAGTGTCAGGTTTTTGATAGTTGAGCCCAAGTCAAGTCTTAAGTATTTGAGAGGCAAGTCTTTTAGGATCGAGTCCAAGTCAAGTGAAGACAGAATCGTTTTTCTGGAAGAACGGTCAGTAACTCCTGAACTTGATGGAAATCCAAGTCCCCAGTCAAGTCCCAAGTCTTGACTTGACTGGGGACTTGGACTTGCCCTGAAAGACTCAAAACTTGACTTGGACTTGCACCTCAAAGACTTGAGACTTGACTAACCTTGGACAGACAATACTTGACTTTCCAAGTCTTGTCTAAGTGTCTATGTCAAAATCTGATACGTGACTTGGACTTGCCTCTCAGAGACTTAAGACTTGACTTAACTTGGACTTATCCCTCAAAGACTTGACTTGGACTTAATTCTGAAGTCTCCGAGAGGTGAGACCAAGTCAGGTCCCAAAACGAGAGGGACAAGTCAACCAGTTTTTCCAACTCAAGTCCCAAGTCGAAGCTTAACTTGGACCGACCCCTCAAAAACCTGAGAAGTCAGTACAAGACTTGGACACGGAATAGTTTGCCAAGTCTTCAGACTCTTTGTTGATCTGAGTCATATGTATTATAATCTAAATTAATATTTTTACTTGTCAACAAATGATTGTGTTGCTGTTTTTTAGTGCGTTGTCTTTAATATTGGCCAGATTCTTTATATATTTTACTTTTCTAGGCTATAATTTTAAAACTTCTGGAGTGAATAAAACCCTTTAAAGAGGAAAGAGTTCAACACGCTGCACATTTCCATACATCCACACACTGAATCCCCCTCAGGGATCAATAACGGGCTCCAGTTAAATGGCAACAAAAGCTGCATTTCATTTGATATTTGCACTTGATGAGCCATATCACTGAAAAAGAGAGGAAAAAATGAAGCTTTGTCTGCAGATATTTCACATCTCACCAGCAAATGATGGAAATACAGTCCATTAAATTGAATTTTACAACACAAGCAAAGTTGGTAGTGAAAACTACGAAGCATGTAATTTCTCTTTTACATTTTGTTGTCTTCCACAAAGCGCCTTGGTGGATTTCTTTTTATGAAGGAACCCGCAGCGGAGGTCTTCCTGTTTTCCTCGGCGGACCTGCTGGCGTGGAGATTACCAGGCCGAGAGAAGCCAGAGAGCGGTGCTGAATAATGCAGCTCCTCCTGGGAAGCCGCTTTGTGGCAAACCGGGCCCACTGTAGATGACTGGTTAAACAGGTCGGCATGATATAGGTAACTGCAAGAGGGAGATAAAGGAATTCAATATTATCTGACAATATACCAGCGGAAAGAAAAGGGGGCAAAGGTTAATATTTGCAATAGTCCAAAGAATAAAAGCGGTCCATCCTCGAGAGCTTCTAATAATTATGTACGGAAGTACTGATATCTGTAATCATATTTGCGTGAAGAAGAGACGAAGAAGAGGGAGTTCTAGTAATAACCCTTCAAGAGCAAATTAGACACCAGCTTCGTTTGTGTTCAAAGAAACCACTTTGAGTGTCTTTTCTAAGTGAAGGAAATGTGAGGACGCTGCAAAAACACAAGATTTTACCAAATATTTTTGTCTAGTTTCTACTGCAAATACCTTAGTACACTTAAAATAAGACAAAACTAGCTTACAAGTAACTTTGGAGCTTGTTTTTAGTCAATAATTCCTTTACATTGATTAAAAAATACGAGCTTCCACTGGCAGATTATGTCACTTACTACAAGACATTTTCCCCATGCTAGCAACAAAACTAGCCAGATAGGTAGCTAACTAGTTTTGTTGCTAGCTACCTAGATAAATAATACTAGTCGGCAGAATTTTCCACTTATTACAAGACACTTTCCTATGCTAGCTTTATTACTAGCTAACTAGCTAAAAATACTAGTTCCATTGGCAGATTATTTCACTTACTACAAGACATTTTCCCCATGCTAGCAACAAAGCTATGTAAATAGGTAGCTAGCTGGCTCTGTTGCTAACTATTTAGCTAAAAAAAGAGATTATTCCACATATTACAAGACATTTTTTCTACACTAGTGTTGTTGTTAGCTAGCTAGCTAAGATTTACTAGTTCCGCAGGCAGATTATTACACTTACTAGAAGATATTTTTAATTTAAATACAATATATTGGAATATTTTTTCCTCCAGATTTGATTCTACGCTGCTTAGAAACAATAGAAAAAAGCAGAATCTTTTCACTTCAAACTGCATTTCAAATACAGCTTTAAAACTGTGGGGAAATACTCATTATAAATAAGGGGAAACACTATAAACCAACCTCAAAGGGAATTTTTATGAGTCTGGGATCTCTAATAAGAAACCAGTTTGGATCCTGAAATAAGGCTGCTCTTTGTGAACTGGTGAAAACAGTTCGGAAAGCTCGCTTTGAATTCCTGTTTCTGAAAAGGCGCTTTGCGTTTCAAGCCTACGAAATGAAAGCAATCAGATAAAAGTCTGGCTGTTGATAACGGCTGGAAAGCCACCATGACAGGCAGCGGTCCCGTCTCATTTGGGCTCCTTAGGAACCGAGCGGACAGCAGGACGTGTTTACCGCTAAACGAATGAATGATGGAGAGAGTAGGGTGTCACATTTCAGGGGAAATGATGGGTTTAAAATGTAGTGATGTAATGCAGCGTGAAAACGCCGATTCAGCAGAAGAAAACAGGCGGGAGGTGGAGGGTAAACAGCTCCATATGTCTTTTTGTCACATCCATGAATGCTTACCAATTTGGCCTATCAATAAGGCAAGCCAATATGATATTTAATCCAAAAAAAAGAAAAAAAAACATAATTCATTTGTCTTGCAGAAGGAAGTTGACTACAGAGCAGGGAATTCTGGGTAAATACAACCAAAAGAAAAATGTTAGCCTAGTGCTAGTGGGAGAAATGACTCGTAGTCTTTGCCAAATACATAAAAGAAATCATACAACTGCAAAAAACTGACGTTACTTCATTTTTGTGACTGAGGAAGTTGCGTTTTTCGTCTTCAGAGGTTTTTTTGTCGTTTCCTTCAGTTGTTTTTTGGTGCACAGGCGAGGAGGGGAACAGATTGCAGTTAAAAATGTAACAAATGTTGCAATTTTGGTTTCAAATCAAACCAAATCTACCAGACTATAAGGGGATAAAGTAGCCTAAAACAGCAATAAGAAGCCTTGTACATTCTGGTTTGGGTTTTTCACTCCCTATAAGCCGTATTAATCAGAAAATGAACAGAAATAGATTGATTACTCAACTGTTTTGTGTTTAAATTAATGAAACATTTTGATAATATTCTACCACATCCAGCTGTGACGTCTACAGAAGATAAGATGAAATAAAAATCAGCACCGTCCCTTTAAGAGTGAGCAAACAGAGCAAGACTTGTGGCCTGTTTAAAGGTGATGTAAACAGGCTTTGATGGATGAAGGACTCCCGTCCATCCATCATCCGTCCGTCCTGAAGAGCCTTAATCTTCCACAAACACAATCCTGCCACTGTGCCCCTCATCTCGTCTGCCTTGTCTCTCAAGTCCTTAATAATATCCCGTTTCGTTTGGGGACCTTGTTGCTGCGGTGTCCCTGACATGCACACTGCTGGAAAAGAAATGACACTCTCCCCAGGTTCAAAGCCACATGAAACGCACCGATGGAAAAAGCTTCTTCCATTGGTCCAAATGTGTCGAGAAATGAAGATGGACGGCTACAGGTTTTCTGTTTTTAAGTAACCAGAAGCTTCTCTGATTTGACTCAGTTGCTTTTTCTTGTTCAGAAGCCTAACTTTTCTGCCCCGTATTTCCTCTAAGATGCTGCAACATTAGTTTGACTTTCAAGTCGTTTAAAGGCATTACTGTAGTTGGGTTTTGTTGGCTGCCTGTCAGTTTCTCTGTGCCCCTCCTGTTAGCGCTGCTTCTGCCAAGCTACTGTCTCCGCCAAATAATGTCAGACTTCTGGGCCTGGCACAAGATCTTATAAATGCTTGCCCGGCTGGCCAGCAGACATCGCTGAGTTTCGGTTGCCAGGGTTATTACAGTGATTGAGGTATCGTGATGAGTTTACAATATGGGTGACGATGATAACATTTCATCAGCAGCAACTCCATTTTTTTGTTCTTCTAACCTTGTGTTTAGACATCACTAATTCAAAACTGAGGCTGTTGCACATTTGTTTGTCCCTTTAACCTATTAGAATTTGACCTGCAACTAATGATTATTTTAGTTATGTATTGGATTTTTAAAAAATCGGCACAATTTGCAGATTACATTTTTTATACAATATTAGAAATACATGAAAAGATGCAAGTTAGCAAATTATTGCAGTGATGGTGCTGGTTTGATTCGAGACCAAAGTTGCAACATTTCACATGTTGCAACTTGTAAATTTCAGTTCAATCCAGATATATTATTTTAAGAAAATGTTTTCACACGTGGAGATGATGCAGTTTTCACCTTCCTGGTGCGTTATTATTGGAGATCTTTAGGAGTTAATTGTGTCATTATCTTGTCGAGAAATGTCTTGTTTCTCAAGATGAATGAGAAACTATTTAGAAATCGCAGGAGAAAGAAAAAAGATATTTAATCTTTAGAAATCAGGAACATTGTCACTGACAGCTTATTCAAACTGAAAACTTTAAGGAGACATCCAGACAGGATAAGACCAAATTTTCTTTTTGTATTGGAGGTTCATTTGCACACAAAGTTAGCTTGAAATTAGTATCTCTTGCCTTCTTTTCAACTGTGTAAATTAAAGAAAATCCCTGCTGTTTGATAAAAGGTAAACTTTTCATTGAACTTCTTCTTGTTTAGAGTTTATTTGCTATTTTTATTTGTCTCCAAGTCATTTTCCACCCCTGTTAACCAGACCCGAGAACAAAAGCAAGGGCACATTTTTCTTTTCTCCTGAAACTCTCACTGGCGAAGCGAAGGAAATGTGTGCTATTTTCTGGTTCTTGGATGCCTTGAATCATAAACAAAGCAGAAACTGTTGAATGGGGAAAAGAAAAAAAGAAGGAGAAGAAGAAGCGATCAGCTGTGGAAGTTCAAGTCAAAAAGAAACGTCTGGAATAAAAACACACATCGAACAGTTAGAGGCAAAGCGATGGAAGGATGATTGTGCTTTATCTGCTGCAGATGAATGCAGAGGCTATTTATTGGCTCGTAACGCCGTGTGTGGAGATGATCGGAGGGATGCACACATTTACCGATGGAGAACGGTGTTTTAGCTGTTGTTATTGAACGCTCTTTGGAAGCATTAAAGCTGTGAAACACCGTAAACTCAGGCTATTCTTGTTCTCTTCCTAAAGTAGCATTGAGCCGTCTTCTGCAGACAACAAAGCAGCCCTGATTACCGGCAACTGCAAATATCCAGCTTCTGCAATAGGTGTGAGTCAGCGTGGAGGTATATCACAGCTTCAGAAAGTTTAGAAATAACAAAAACGTTACATTTTGATTATTTTATATCCTATTTTTAAATGTGGGATGCTAAAGACGATGCAGTTGTTGGTAACGTCTTTTGCATAATTAATTTCTGTGCCTCCCTGTAGATTATAGACACTCAGCTGTCTTTTAGTTTAATATACCAGTGGAAAATCTGCTAAAGTTTAAGCTTATTTGTGCAGCACATTTCAGTAACAAGGCAGTTCAAAGTGCTTTACATCATAAAAAATGCAGTGAACAATTATGAAGCAAGTAATTAACCATCCTATTTGTCAAACGCAGTTATCAGTCAAATATACATAAAAAATGCTGATCAATGTTTCAGTTACAACTAATAAAATGCAACTTTTTTAGCTTTGATTCAAAGGAAGTCAGTGTTTCGGCTGTCTTGCAGTTTTCTGGAAGTTTGTTCCTAGGCCTGTCGCGATAAACGATAAATCGATTAATCGTACGATACATTAAAACTATTGACGTCATTTTAATTATCGGCATTATCGTCTCTTCCGGCCTTTTTCTCTTTCTGTTAATGACACTGAATGTAAAAAGGCTCAACTCCTCCCTTCCTCATTTCCTTAGTATAAAGCCCAGCGCACACGACACGATCTTAGATCTGTCGGCTGATTGTCGGCCCATTTTCAAAACCTGAGACCACACATTAGCCGACAGAAATCCGACAGAAATCCTAGGTATAACGGTTCGATCGGATTCGTTCCTGCCGTGTGGTGTCCAACAATGGGCACAAAATAATGGCTACAAGTCCAGTGAACTCATTTTAAAACCAGGCATTAATCAATGCTTTACTACAATCTACCTGCAATGCATGTTGCTAGTGTCAGCATAAAGTCCTGACTGAATGAAAATCATTAGAACATATTTACGTCACGTTAAAGAAGAACAGCTGAAAAGTTACCGGGTTTATCAACTGCGGTAGTAATTTCACTCCAACTCCTCCTCTTGTCATTTCTATATTTTTTGCATGTTGAATAAACATTAATGTTGTTTCCACATATCATCTCCAATGTCGGCTGGACTTCGGGTTGCGCCGTATCAGCTGTTTGGGATTCCCCGACGTAATTTCCCCTCAGAAAGTGCGGAGGAGAATCCTCGCTTTCTGATTGGCTACCTGTCACATTCAACAGGCTGAGTTAAAGCTCCCAGTCGGGGAAAACCCCTGATTTGGATCGGAGCGGCAACGATGATCTACCGTAACACACCACACAATCTTAGGAAGACCAACGTTCTAAGATTGTTGTAAAGGGAAAAATAGGAGCAAAAAATCATGTAGTGTAAATTATTGCATCAGGTAGTCGATGTGCCCATTTTCTCTATTTAAATCTAATTATTACTGAAGGGCAATATAGTATATAGACTTCATAATCTGCACTCTTTTGGTTGAATGCAGTATTTATTTCCACTTTTACTTTATGTTGTTTAATTTTTTTTTTTAAGTGCGTTTTCTGTTAATGGAGACCATTTTATTTTTGTTTTTGGTTGTTTTGTTTATTTTGTTTATCAGTTCCAGTGTTAAATATTCTTTTGAAAATAAAGTGTATCTATCTTTGGCAGGAAATCACATGGATTATTATGTCATTTCCATTAAATCAGTGTAAAAAGGTCTTCAAACAATATTATCGTTTATCGCAATAATTTTTGAGACAATTAATCGCTCAGCAAAATTTGCTATCGTGACAGGCCTATTTGTTCCAGATTTGTGTTGCATAGAAGCTGAATGCTGCTTCTTCAACATCAGATCTTTAATGTATTGTGGTTCAGTGATTTATTTTCTCAGTGTACGGACTTTAGGATTGGGGTGATGTGCTCCATCTTCCTGGTTTTAGTCAGAATGCCAGCAGCATCGTTCTGGATCTGATTGATTTTTTTAGGCAGACCTGTAAAGACACCGTGGCAGAAATCAGTGCGCCTAAAGACAAACACATTTATGAGTTTCTCTAGATCTTGTTTAATCCTGGAAATGTTCTCCAGGTGATAGAAGGCCGACTTTGTAACCGTCTTCATGTGACTGAAGGTTCAGGTCAGTCCATCAGGTCAGAGTCCATCACTACAGTCACATTTTGGACCTTATTGCTGGTTTCTAGTTACAATAACTGAAGCTGTTAGGTTGAGTGATAATAACTTCAGTTTTGTTTCTATTCTACTGGAGAAAGTTGTGGCATTTTTTTAGCCCACTTTGTGTTGTCAAACAGGTACAGTTTGAGGTTTTTCCTTATCCTACAGATCAGTAAATTTGACCAAAAAATACTAAGGGTGTAAGAATGCAGATGGGTTTATTTTCCCATTGGACAAGGTTGGTTTGGATGCAAATTTCATTAGACAGCAACTTTTTGCAATTATAAAATATCTTTAATCTTCAATGTCTGTCTTCAATACGAGCAAAATTATAGATAATTGTCAAGCATCAACCAGAAAACGTGAAGTAGAAGCTACAGGTCCCGATTATGGCTTGAAAAACACCGACCATGAAGCCGCATTTCAGAACTTTTATTCACCGCAGGGGTTTTTAGAACAAAATATGCTCTGAAAGAGGAAATTGCCTGAAGAGTTGCACATTGTGGGAGCTTTATTTGGCGAAAGACAGACAGATGTATTTAGCAAGCAGGAGATGCGGAGTACTTTAGAGATATTTATTGCCTGTAAAGAGGCGTTTGAGGCGCAGCACCGAGATCCTGTGAATATTTTCAGAGACAGCGATTCACAACGACTGATATTATGAAATGTCTTGTTTCTTTATTATTCTGCTGCTCCGCTTGAATTCAGTGCCGGAGAGATAAAAAGAAAGCCTGTACAACCTGCCATGCTGTTGTTGAAATATTAACTCGGAGACAAAATGAAATATGATAAGTGCTAAAGAAAAAAAATCAATATGACTTTTTTTTTTTTGCTCTTCAGCTCGTCTGAGAAACATTGAAAGGTTGAACTTTAATCTGATTTGCTGGAGGCAAAAGAAAACTTAGAGCAGGAGGAACACATGGAGGTGTTGGGTTGACTTTCATAAGGTCCAGAAAATCCATCAAATATATCAACCCACTTACAATCAGCCGTGGAAAAGTATTCACCCCCTCAAACATAGTTTTGTTTTCATATTTTCTCTCATACAACCAATGGTCGTTGTTTGAAATAAATTAAGATTTATGAAAATGAATGAAAAAGAAACATGAAGAAATCTCTTAATAACCCTTTAAGGACTGCGTATCAAATCTCCGCCTGGATATTTTTGCTTATTTTAATTGTACAAAGTTCTTTAAATCCCCTGTGAGTAAATAATTTAACCTATTTCTCTATAACAACTGAAACTTTCAATGTCTAGCAGTTATTTGCAACTTACCGTCTATTAAAAGAGTTTCACCAGATTAAAATGAAGAAAAACCTGCTTCCTGCAACGGTACGAGTGAAATTACCGTAATGACCTCATACTGGGTAGAAAGCGCAACGTCTCCCATTTCAGAAACTGTTGGAATGTTTCAAAAAGTGCAAAGTACCGCAGAATTACAGTACAGCAAAGAACTGCTGGCCCTGCGACAGACTGGCGACCTGTCCGGGGTGTACCCCGCCTCTCGCCCGGAACGTAGCTGGAGATGGGCACCAGCAACCCTCCCGACCCCATTAGGGACAAGGGTGAACAGAAAATGGATGGATGGATGGAAAGAACTGCTGTTTGGGGTTTTAGAAATGGAAATACAAAAATGTGCAAAAAGTGAATTTTGTGTAATTGATTCCCTTTAATGATTCCCCAAAAATATTGAGAAAATATTCTGAAGACTAACGAAACAAAACTGGAAACTTTTTGAAGGTTACAATCAAACATCCGTCTGTCTGGCTAATCAGATTTGATCAATTAATTGAATCAGTTCTTCTCACTCGAGTCCATTTAGGGTTTGATTACTTTACTTTGGATAGTTTTTCCTCTTCATAAATTCAGTCACTAAAACTGATCTTTGTATTTACCGTACCAACCTTTGCCATTGAAACATTAAACATTTACAAGAAGTAATAACTCTATTCGGGGTAAATATTTATTTTTTAACATCGTGAGCCATTCGTTATTCTTCCTGATATCTGTCCTGAAGCGCACGCACCTTGCTTTTTCACACTTTTCCGCTCTTCTCATCCGGTTTCCCGCCTGCATAATCTGAGTTGTAATCATCGAGGCGTTTCCCTCCTGGGCGTGGCGTCCTCCCAGGGGGAAGTGATGCGTACCAAGCCTCTGACAGATATATGCGCCGCTTTATCTTCCTGTTAGCTCTGCAGCCAAGTGAACTGTAGAAAAAAATCTGAGAAAATGCATCAGCAGCTGCAGCGCCAAAGATCCCCTCCCCTCCTCCTCCTCTTCCCCCTTTAGGCTCCGAGTCAGCAACAAGTCTTGGGAATCCATGCAAAACAAATACTATTAATAAACATGGCGCTCGCATATCCTCGCTGCTGAAATCTGTGGGTTTTAGAGAATTCAACAAAGTGGCAGAAAAATGGTTCCACAGATGGAGATCTAATCAGAAACGGCACATTTTCTCTGCAGAAAAGGTGTGAAACAAACAGTAAACGTTGGATATGAGCGCTTTATTTTAGAGAAATTCATCTTGGTTGCTCATATGCAGTTTGTGTTTTCTCATTAGAACATGAATAATCTTGTCAAATCTCTAAATGAGATGCATTCATTTGACTCAAGGGGGAAAAAGTGGTAAGAAAACCCCAAAATATTAAAAGCAAAACTGATTATTAAATAAAAATATATTATTTAAAGGGGGAAAATAACATATTCAAAGCATGAAAGGTGTTGAAATTACTTTTTTAATCAAAGCAATTGCTTTTTATGAAGACAGTTTTAACAAGTTGGTTAAAATGACCAACATTTTTTCTTCTTAGTACCGTAAATGAAAGTAAAACAAATATGAGAAAATAAATAAAGAAAACACAAGGAACCGACAAAACAAACTCAGGAGAGCATGCTCCCACCCTGGCAAAAAAATAGAGAAAAAACAAAAATATAAATAAAAAATTAAATAATATTTAAATAAAATTAACTTTTTTTATAAAGTAGTAATATTTTAAATAAAATTATACAAATAAAAAAATAAATAAAAACATTTAAATAAATTTATTGAATTTAAAAAAATAAACATAAATAAGAACATTAAATAAGATAAAATTATATATAAAATACATAAATTAAAAATGTAAATTAAAGAAAATAATTTTCCACGTTATTATTTCAACCTCAGGCTGCAATACGTATAAATCTGGAACAACATTAAGAACATTTGTTTAGTATTTTTTGTATAATGTGTGTTAAACGTTTTTGGTTTTCTTCCACCAATTTGCATCCAACTTCCTGGTAAATGCTTTGAGATGTCGCTTCAATATTCTTTTCCTCATCTTTCGCGTCATCATTATGACTAAATATTGTCTCTAAAGATGATTCTCTTTGTCCTTGACTTCATTTTCAAACTGTAATTTGGCTTCTTCCCCACCGAGCGGCACCTCAGCCCGGGTCAGGACAGAACTCGTTTTCTTTTCAAGTATTCGACGGGAAGTTTGAACACATTTTGGAGACAAAACAATCCAAATCCACAACAAAATATTTGAAAATATACCTTCTGATTGTATTGTATGCTGTACAGAAGGGACAAACAAAATTCAGTGTTTTGAAATTTGGATGTATAAAATACAGGCCAACCTTTATTTAATTTACACAGATCACTAAATCATTGAGCCACCAGGAATATTAAATATTCATAAATACAATAAAAAGCATTGAGCAAATAGAGATAGTTTAACTGACCTAAACTAAGAAAAGTTTAATTTAATTTCAGACGGTGAAAAAAAATATATTCTTTTTAATAAGTGTATGTAAATATCTGGTTTCAACTGTAAATTGACGATACAAACCCTGATTTCACTTAAAACATGGACATTTTATTTTTATCTGGCGCCAAGACAGTGAGAATAAAAAAGGTTATGTGTCTTTTTATTCCGTGCTTAGAAATATCTGTAAATATCCCTCAAAACGCCGGTGATGGACACGTTTCATCGAGCTACATTCAGGCCTTTTCTCTTTCTAGCAATGCGAGTATTTAAATGGAAGGAGTGTGAAAGAGCAGACAGTGTCATTTATTTCACTTCCAGTTTCTATGGATTCATTTTTATCCTGTTTTTTTTTGGTTATTTCCTTCATGCCTGGAGGGACAACAGTGTAACTCGACTCGAGCTGCAGCTGACGATGCCACTGCTGAACCCTGGACTTCATAAATACAGAGCAAGAAGAATGTGGAAAAGTAATAGAATATGAAGAAGCAATAAAAACCTGCTAAGGAAACTGGAGTTGAGGAGAATATCGTATTTTTATTTTAATACGCGGTGACTTTCAGCAAGCTGTTCCTGCTGCTGTTTTACCAGGAGGATAGAAATGAAAGATAAGGCCAGCGAAAACAAAACCACAAAGAGTTGAAACGAAAACACGTCCGTGATTATGTGGTGCGTTTCTCTCCAGATAAGCCTGCAGGTTGTTTTTTTTTATTTCTGCTTATGGATTTGTTCTGTTTTTGTCAAACGTCAATATTTCAGATAAACCTCCAGATGCTCCAACCTGAAGGGGGCAGTCCGAGTTTTCCACGGCCGCAGGCTGGAAGAGGCTTTAATGAACAGCAGGACCAACTGCAGAGGAATCCACGCCGAACTGCAGGTGCTTTTGATAAATCTTAAGATCTCTTTCTGGAGTTTTATGCTACTTTTAAACTCAATACACACACAAAAAAACTGCTAGGGCCAAATGTAGACCAAAGTAAAACAACAAAGAGCAAATTTTCACCAAAATACCCTCATGTATGTGTCAAAGAATTTTACCTCAAGTCCCAATTTTGCAGGATAAATGTGCTAAATTTGTTTGAAGGCATAAATTTATTAAATATGTTAGTTTATCAGCTTATTTTAAACATTACAAGTATACTTAATAAAGACTGTACACCTTTCACATATAAAAGCTCAATTTTATGTCCAAAATGGGAAAGACATAAAATAAAATAGTTTAATATAAACTAATATAAAAGCTCAGATATTCTCTGATGTTATGTTAGATGTTTGTGATCAAATAAATGTCAGAAGTTTGCTAAAGGCTAATGTGAAACAATGGCGTCAATGTAGGTAGAAACAATTATGTAGGAGTACATTTCTGCCAAAAAACATTCTAGAGAAAACAAATTTGAAAAATCAAAAATTTGCTAAAAAACACAGAAAGTTTGAGGCTAAGCTCAGAAATCGGCTAGAAAAAAACCAGAAATTTCTAAGATTTTTGTAGAAAATTTGCATTTTTTTCTAAAACAAAAAACTTTTCAATCTCAAAAATGCTCATGTTTTTTTCCCTCCAAATTTCTGAGATTTTCTAGCAAATTTTTGATCTTTCTTTGAGTTTTCAGACAGAAACGCAGAACTTTTGAGATCAGTCTCAGAAATCTTTGAGGAAAAAAAAGATGTAAATTTCTCAGATTGATCTCAAAAGTTCTGCGTTTCTTTCTTGCAAGTTTTTGACTTCAAATTCAGATTTTTACATGTTTTCTTTTATTTCTGAGAGTAATCTCAAAATTTCTGAGCAAATTCTTTACTTTTCAAACACAGAAATTTCCCATTTTTTCTCTAGAAAATTTCTTAGATTTATCTCAAAATTTTTGAGTTTTTTCTAGCAAATTTGAGCAAAAATGTTTTTGATATTTTGATAAAATATTAACTCCTTTTTTTAATCAACAATGCGGTAAATACCCTGTCGTAAAGGGGTATGTAGAGTTTAATTCTTAAAACGTCTGTTACTCTCCAGTTGATCCAAACTGTCTACAACTTTATAATCTGGCATACGTATATGTTAATGCGTATCACTGTATATTGTCATATTTTTTTGGATTTACCGGTCTCAATCTTGTAAGAAACTTAAAATAAAAGAAACGGCGACATGAAAAATGTTATTTTTTACCTAGAGAAAGCAACTTTCATAGTAAGTCTCCAACATTTCGACACAGATGTCAAATTTAGGATTTTGAGTTCCTATTTTCAAAAGCAGCACAGAAAATGGATGAAGGGTCGAGCTGCGACACTTTCAAAGTGGAGCGCTTGGGTTATTTTTATTTTTGCATCATTTCAGGCAGTAACCTCTCCATTACAATAAAAACAATTTGAAAAACCTCCAGCTCTCTGAGTGACAGACATGTTTCTAAGCACTCGGCCTGTCCTTGTGGACAATATTGACATTTTTCTTTTTTTTTTCAAATTAGAAAGAAAACAAAACCCTCATAACAATGAGTCTGAAATAACGATGACATCAAATGGGAGCTGGAGCAATTTAAAGGCAACTGTTGATGCTCATTGCTTTATTTCATGTTAAAGTGTAGAGAGGGAGGATTAAAATGAGATCTAGCTATAATACACTGATAATATTTTCAAACATATAACATTTAATTTAATCATTGGCCCAATCTTTGATACTTTAACTCTTCTGGGAAGGCTTTACGAAGTCTCTCCACGTTCACCTTACTATCAGTGGTGTAAATAGACCTAATAATCTGGTTTCCCTTGCGTTCTCAAACAATGGATTGGTATTATAAGTCCCCACAGTTTTCTCCAAGTTAGTTTAGGTCCTTGATCTGAATCTGCCTTCAGAAACTCCTTGAAGACCAGTACACCTTCACCTTACAAGTATGGAGTTATGTAGTTCTACAATTTTGGCTTCCCTCTACAATCCAAACAATGGATTGGTCAGCTATAACTCACCGGAGTTCTTTCCAAGTTGGTTTGGTTTAGGTCCTACCTCTTGAAAAGAGTCTGTTTTAAATGTAGTGGGAAAACCAGACTTGTTACACTTCAAAGAAACAGCTGTGACAACACACCTTACCTTCCAAGGACTCTCCTTAAAGGCCTTACTAGCAGTGATTTAAATAATACTTAATAATCAAGCTTCCATTGACATCACAAACATTGGATTGGTACTACTACTCCCCATAGTTTTGTCCAGGCTGGTTTAGTTTAGGCTCTTAACCCCTTTAAATGCTCCGGACGATGGTTCATCAATGCCGTTTGTATGTAAGGAGAACCAGACTGGTTAAACTCTGAAGAATCTGTCTTTAGAAACTCCTTGAAGACCAATACACCTTCACCCCTAACACTTTGGCTTCTCTCTCTCTAGTTTTGCCCATGTTAGTTTAGCTTATGGGCTGCACAGTGGCACAGTTGGTAGCACTGTTGCCTTGCAGCAGGAAGGTCCTGGGTTCGATTTCTGGCCCGGGGTCTTTCTGCATGGAGTTTGCATGTTCTCCCTGTGCATGCGTGGGTTCACTCCGGGTTCTCCGGGTTCCTCCCACAGTCCAAAAATATGACTGTTAGGTTAATTGTTCTCTCTAAATTCTCTCTAGGTGTGAGTGTGTGTGTGCATGGCTGTTTGTCCTGTTTGTCTCTGTGTTGCCCTGTGACAGACTGGCGACCTGTCCAGGGTGACCCCGCCTCTCGCCCGGAACATTAGCTGGAGAGGCAGCAGCACCTCTCTAAGTAATAGACACCACTAGGGGACAAGGTTGCTAGAAAATGGATGGATGGATGGATGGATGGATAGTTTAGCTTAGACCCTTACGCCATTTTATGTTCCGGACGATGGTTCAACAATGCTTTTTCAATTTAGAGAGAACAACACTAGTCAAACTGCAAGGAACCTGTCTCTACAGCCCAACTTACCTTCCAAAGAGTCTTCTGTTCACTTGCCTCTTACAAGTAGGGCCTGTGGTTTATGTAGCCCTACTACTTTGGCTTCCAAAAATGGATTGGTGAACTATAAAACACCAAAGATCTTTCCAAAATGGTTTGGTTTCTGGAGCTCTGAAAGCTCCAGAATCGTGGTTCAACAATGCTTCTTGGGGATATTGGTTGACAAAACTTGCTTTTAGAACATACTTTACCTTCCAAGGAGTCTCTTTGAGGTCATATCTATCTTCACTTTATTGGATTTGTAGTGATGCTGAGACTCTTCCACTATCAAACTGTGATTTGCCTCTTTCTTTTTGCTTCCCCATCCAAGAGAAAACATTTTCAGTGCATTTGATAAATCTACAAACCATGAAAACCATACCAGCTGCAGACCAGAAAATCTTCAATGAAAGAACCAACAAGTGAAGGAGAAATCCCATATCTGTGCAAAGGAGTGTACAGAATGACTCAAGGTTTACTTGTTTCACAAAGCTGCCAGCAACAATCTGTCAGAAAGCTTCGCTCTGTGTCTTATTTGAACGTTCACCAGTCTGAGGAGGAAAACCTTATCAAGGAGATGAGAGCAACTGTGATAAATTTGCTGCATCCAGCTGCATCCAGCTGATAAGAACAAAATTATACTCTCTCTACATGCCTGCTCTAATTAAAAACAGTCTCTCAGGTTCCAGCAAGTCACCATGTGACGTGTTTTAATCTTTGTTAAAAAAAAAATGATGCAAGAACCGCATCAAATTTTCAGATTAGGTTTCCCAGTTCCTGAGTTGATAAATAAATAATATCATCCCTGCGCCCTCTTCTTCTCGACCACCTGCTGCTTTTAGTCTGCGCGCCGAAGCTGGCATCATCAGTATTCATCCGGATCCTTCCACCTCATGTCGCTCCCCACAAAGGAGCCCTCAGGGCATTAATGGTGAACCTTTACCCACATGGGACCTGTTGGTCTCTCTGACACCTGTCTCCCTCAGGTTGACCCCAGTCACGGCTCGGATCACGCTACGATGCCTCCAAGTCTGGATCTGTCGGCACGGTCCGGCGTTGACGGGCAGCTCCAGAGAGCCGACATGCAGATTTGAGAAACTAAAGGAAATAATCCGGAGGAGGAAAATGTAAAAGTATGAGAAGAAAGATGATGTTTATTTGCACCAAAGCCTGGTCACTTGCACGCTCTGGTTGGCTATTGATTGTCAGGAGTTTATTAATCTAAAAAGTTTCCAAGAAAGACTTGGGGAAAGGCCACCGTCCAAAGAAACAAAAAAGAAACAATCTTGGAAGAGAAAAATCAATGCTTATTACCATACATAAGACTGTATGTGATGCTGAAAGCTTTATTTTTGCTTCAGTCTGAGAAAACATGCAAGAAATATTTCAGATTTAGTTTTTACGTGACCATAAAAAGAGAAAAAAGCAGATAAACCTAGAGTATTAATCTCCATATAAATCTGATACTACAGTTTAATTTTCCAATAATCAGGAATTTTGTTTACATCGCGTTTTTGGGAGCTAGTAGTTTGGTCACCATGTAATGCTAACAACTGCCAATCCACAAAATCTTTGTATTTTTGGTCAAGTTTCTTGGGTAAAAGTCTGACTGCACTTTAAATAAGACAAAATTAACTTATATGTAAGTTTACAGCAAGATATAGGAGCTTGTTTTAAGTCAAAAGATCCTAGCTAGCTAGCTTTTTTAGCTAGCTACATTTTCCTCATACCTCCATTGGTTCTGCAGAAACCAGAACCAATGGTTCCTGCTAATATTGCTGCTAATATACTCGTTCTAGCTAGCAAGTGTATGTTAGCAGCTGTTTACCATTAGCCGCAATGGCCTTGAGTTACAAAATGCAATGAAGCAATTCCACAAGAAAAAACAACTACATATAAAATGAGATTAAATAGTCTGGCTACAACTAAATTTAAGAGCTATGATTAACATATTTAAGGCCAGTGTAATTTTTTAAAATGAATTTAAGACATTTTAAGGCCTTAGGAACTGCACTTAACATATTTAAGATTAACTTGGCTATTTTAATATTAATTTAAGACATTTTAAGGCTTTAAGACCTATGATTAACATATTTGAGTCAAACTTAGCTTTTAAAAATGAGTTTGTGACATTTTAAGGCTTTAAGAACATATTTAAGGCCAATGTAACTTTTTAAAATGAACTTAATACATTTAGGGCCTTACAACCTATCTGTTAATATAATTATGGCATTAAAATGGTCTTAAGTATTCATAGAATGCGAGATTAAATAGTCCAGCCACATTTAATGCCTTGACTTAAGATACATTAATTTAAGACTTTTTAAGGATGTGTGGACATCCTTTGTGTTTGAATCGTGAGAAAACGCGCAAACATTTGAGGGACTGCGATATTCTTTGATATAAACAATGAGTTTCCTGTGAATTTAATACAGCTGTTAAATCAATTAGTAAACAGATGATAATCAGAAACAGACGCCTATTTTGCATCAAAACCACTGAAGTAGACACATCCTCTACAGCTTCACGCTGAATAAATATGTCAGAAGTCTTTTAAATATATTTGGATGAATTATTTATCATTGAAGGCTCCTGCTTCCCATTCTTTCCACTCTTACCTGCAAAGTTGGACCTTTTTTCTTTTAGCTGACGCGGCAAACTGCTCACTTGTTCTACACAATTATCCATGAAAGTCACTGTGTTTTACATCCCAACTGTTCAAAGTAAATTACCTCGCAGCAGCAAGAACCGCCTTTAAAAAAAGCATCTGAGAAGAAATACACCAGGCTGAAGGACATATTTACCCACTTATGTGGAAATATAAACAGAGAGGTAGTTTCCTTTTCAGCTAAGCTGCTTTGTCCATGTCAGTGTGCGAATCGGTGTCCTGGAAAACTTCTTGGAGAGAATGTCAAACAGCTTCCAAGCCAATTAGGAGATCTACTCCCTGCAGCAAGGCCTGGTTCTTCAACCCTGAGGACTTTACCTAGCAGGTTGAGTCTGTTAAAGCTCTATGGGGAAATGTCCAGGAGCCTGGGACCAACGGAAAATGCTTCTGTCAATCTGTGTCCTGCTATTCAATCATAACATACTTCTGCTATAAATAATTAAATCTTCTCAATTTATGTCATAAAAGTCTTACCTGCTGCTTGTACCATTTACTTGTCAGTCTACCCTTTGAGGTTATAGCTGTGTCGACTCTTCTGGGAAAGCTTTTCATGAGGTTTAGGAGTTTGAAGTCAGATGCCAATGTTGAATGAGAAGCTCTATCTCCCTATAATGCTTTATGCATAGTTACCACAAGTCTCAACTGAAAGTGATCCACGCCATCTTGGTAGGCAAGACCAGACCCATGGCTTCGAGACCAACAAAAAGAAAATATGTAGACACTCTTGACCAATGTACGAGAAAGCGATACATGAACAAAATGGCTGCTGTTGGGATCAACCCGTATAAGACGGAGAAGTAAAATATGTCAGATGATGTGGACATGCTGCCTCCGATCTACTGTGACGTAGTTAACTAACTAGTGAACACAAAGAGTTTATACACAATGGAGGAACTTCACAGCCTGAAATCTATCAATTCATATAGTCGGTGTTTAAATGGATTTGTAAAAAACATACGCATTCTTTGTGTGAATACAAGGTTCTGGTGACTGGCAGATATACAACCAAAACAAATATGTGAGTCTAGCGCTAGCAGGAGAAATGGTTTTTGTCTTTTACCAAAGACGAGAGAAATCCTGCAACCTCTAAAATCTGACGTTACTCCATTTTTGTTTACATGTCGTGAAGAAGGAAGTTATGGTCATCAAAAAAAATGATCTCTGGTCCACCTATAAACCTCGGTCTCAGTTTGGTTAAACTGAACTCTGGTGCGATTTGAATGCATATGTGAACGCCAAGCAGACCGGAGACCACTCCAAAAGAAGGAAGTGGGCTACAGTAGGGAATTCTGGGTAAATACAATCAAAACAAACGCACAAGTCTAGCGCTAGCGGGAGAAAAAGAGAAATCCAACAAACACTAAAATCTGATGTCTCTCCATTTTTGTTATTTTGTGAAGAAGGTAGTTAGGCTCAGTGTCTTCTTCAGAGGTTTTCATGTTGTTTAATTTAAATTGTTCCTTCAGAGGTTCTTGGTGTAGCACCCCCAAAGGCGAGGAGGGGAAGATGTTGCTCAAAAGTTTGGTTTGTTTGACATAGTTTAGTGTGAAAGTGAACCGGCAGCCTCTGAAAATGTAACAAATGTTGCAACTCTGATCCCCAATCGAACTGAATCTAGCAGACTATCAGGTGTGAAAACACCCTTAACTTCATATTTGGGCAAATAAAGCATTTTGGAATTGAACTGAACAGAAGACTTTAAGAAACCTCCTTTAAATGCGAAAAACAAAAACAAAGTGAGACGTTACATTTTTGGAGGATGGTCACTCCTCTGACTGGTCTATATTTTCCTCATTTTCCCTTTCCAAATAGGCAAAAGGCAATGAATTTGTTTCTCATCTTCTCAGGTTTGATATGTTGCTTTTTGAGCCATTTAGGCCTACTTCATGTCATCTTACAGGTGCTGTGTAGATATCGCCAGTCAAACCAAGTCTGAAAACACTCTACGAATGAATTAGTTCATTAACATTCTGAACACGTAAGAGTTTTGATTTAATATATTTATTCCAGACTTTGGGGTTTAGAGTTAGATAAGCTTTGTCCGCCACCGTGTCACCAGATAATAATGTCCTCTACGTTTTATTGCCCAGCCATTTGTCAGCGTCCTGTTTTCTGTGTACGGTGCGTCACATCGTGCTTACTTCCTCTGTTCGGCCCGCCGCTTGTCCCATGCTGCTGAGTCATTTGGTGGGAAATGACACTCCATTTGTTTCCCATCATGCTACCTGGGCAGTCACGTAAGATTAACGTGCCCCTGCTTACTGACCCGAAACCGGTTTCTTCTTTTTTTTTTCTTCCTCCCACCCTGCTTGGGTAGTCACAGCATACAGCCTGATTCCCTCACTGTGGATTCAACCGCCCAGCCCACCTTTGGAAGAAAATGCTCCTTTGTTGGTGTTTAAACATGCAACAGAATTTAGAAACATCTTCCAAAACTATCGGCGAAGATCTGTATGGATTTGCACCGTTTTTTGAAATTCAGCCCACAGGGGCAAACGTCTCTGAACACAGCAGAGTACTTTCATCCTGAACGCTGCCGGTTCTGTTTTACACCAACTGAAGGTGAGTTAAACACAGAAAGAAATTTAAATCCAGTGCTTGAAGCGAAAGCTTAGAGGTTGGAATGAAAAGTTGTACAAAAAGGGAAAAAAAATCATGCAAACTGGGTGTGAAATGTATTCTTGTTGCTTTTAAGGGAGGGAAATTGGAAAGACGGGACCACAGTGTGTGCCGGCGCAGAGGGAAAGACGAGATCTGTCTTCCACAGAGACCTTGTCTGTGAAAAAGAGATATGGAAGGGACATGCTCGGAGAGGCGTGGACCAAACATGACAAACACGCGTGCAGAACCCAAGAACTTCCCAAAATATCTCACCCCAACTGGGGGGAAACTCAAATACTCGAGAGGGAAAAGGGTTGATACAATGAAGAGAAGGATAGTGCAAATGTGGGGTTAGGGAATACAGAAAAAAAGTGAAGTAAAAGTAATTTTTCACATGAAAGCAGTGTCCAAATCCATGACTCAAGCAGGCCAAGCCATCAGGGGATGAATAGTTGAAAGAAACCAGAAAGCAGGGGCTCCCAAAGCGTAAACTACAGTGACAAGATGATATAATGACAAAATAGGGGAAAACATCAATGCAAAGTTTAAAAAGAGGGGACAAAAATATGTGAAAAACAACAGCAGTTAGGTGGAAACGTATCAGTTTCCAAACACTGACTTTGAATTTCTTGGGACTTTATGAACCAACAGAAAAAAGTGGTGTGCATTTCAAAAGTAACGTAATTAGTAAATGCATTTACTCACAGCATAAATCAGGGTTTTGCCGATTTGTAAAATGTAAGACTTTTTAAGAACTCTATGAATGAAATTTAAGACCTACTGTACATCATAACAGAAATACAAAAGAAAATTTTATGTTTTAGATACTAATGTAGTAGTACAAAGGTCGTATTTTTGGGGGGAACAGAAGTGACCCAGTGGCAAAAAGCTAGCTAGCAAGGGTACGCTAGCAGCTAGTTAGCAGTGAAGATATCTGAACAAGACTCAAACATCAAATGTATAATGTAAAATAGTCCTGCCACCACAAAATCTAAGTCCTGTTACTAATGTATTTAAGGCCAATTTACATTTTTCTAATGTATTTAAGACTTTTTATGGCCTTAATTTTAGATACAAAATTTAAGACTGCTATGAATGAAATTGAAGACTTTCATCATGAGAGAAATATACAAAAGAAAATCTAATGTTTTAGATAGTATAATAGTAATACTGCAGGGCTTTTTTTGGTTGATAACAAAAGTGACCCAGTGGTAAACAAGTTTGCCAAAAGCTAGCTAGGCAGCTAGCTAGGAAGGCCACGCTAGCAGCTAGTTAGCAGTGAAGATGTCTACACGACTCAAACATCAAATGTACAATATAAAATAGTTCTGCCACCACAAAATTAAGACCTGTAATTATTGTATTTAAGGCCAACGTATCTTTTTTCTAATGTATTTAAGACTTTTTTTAAGGCCTTTAAAGGTTTATAAGATAAAGCAATGACTAAAACTGTTTTTTATTCTGTTCTAATTATCTGGATTTCTTTTTCTTTCTTTTTTTTTGGAAATCACTATAGACCGATTATTACTTAAGAATTAAAGTCTAAAATAATTATTGTAATTATTATAAGCAGTAAATATTTCTCACAAAATTTAAATTGAAACATAAAAAGTGAGCCACAGTTATTGTTTGTTTCTGAATTATTATGCGTTTGTTAAATACATTCAGCTGCTTTTTCTTTACACAGTTTACATGTTTAATGGTGTATAGTTGCAGTATACACAGTAATATTTACTTTTTTTAAATAAACAATGAGTATGTAAAGCACTGTGTAAATAATAAAAATGTGGGCAATATAAAAAAAAACTAGATAAACACGAATTAAAACAAAACAAAACACACTAACACAAAATGAGCGGAAATGTTCCGTTATTTGAAGACAAAAATTAAAAATAATCCGTATTTAATTAAAAAAAAAAAATCAATTAAACAAAACAAGAAAATTAAAGAGTCAGTCAAATTTATGAAATCTATGTTTTAAAGTATTCAGAAAACAAATGTTAAAAGAAATACGTTTCACAAAAATACTTACTTTTTTCTACTTTTCCTAAAGATCAACTTAATTTCAGAATGCGATGCTCACCTATAAGCCCTGAACCTCTGCACTGTTTTTGAACCCCATCCGCGGCAGAAAAACAAAAGATTTTCCAAATCGAAGGTTAGCGAAACCAGAAGATCTTAAATCAGAGCTCTACAAGAAGATTAGAAAGAAAAAACAATCGGGAGCGGCAGACTACATTTTCTCAGCTAGAAAACTCCAGTTCCTGGAAGCAGTGTCGGATAAAAAAAAGAAACATACAGCGCAATACATGAGAGACGAAGCAGGGCTTAATTTAAATTGTGCTTTATTTTAGAGGCACAATGGAGAAAGACCACAGAGGATTCACTCATCAAACAACCCAGGCAGCGTCTCCACGGGAAGCAGAAGAAAAAAGGAATAATAATTGTGTATACTCTGAAGGTCCAAGATTTGTCATTATAGAATGGAAGAACAGAGGGAGAAATAATAAGCAAGGGATTTCTGACGTTATTTAAAGAAGTTTTAATCATTAGTCTGCTGTGCGGCGTGGCCAGAGGAGCCACCGCGGCCTCCTCCTGCGAAGAGAACATGATCAAAGAGGAGGAAGGTTAAATGAGTTTAGTTGGTAGAAAGACAAGAAAAACTGACCGGGGTTTCTCACACGCTCGCTGAATGACAATGTAACGCCACGAAATCCTACAAATGGTGGACTCTCGATTTCCCTTCAGACTGGAGCGACAGCAGAACCGACACAAAGAGCTGGAAATCTATTCAAATCTCCTCATGTGGCATAAAGTGAGAATCAACTGTTTGTAGCTGCGACTCTCCAGCTGTCCCCGTGTTTGCCAGGCTTGAGCTCCCCACGTTCTCCTCAGTCTGCACGCAGCGCGAGGCTTATCTCTGCTGATCTTTTGTCCTTAATAAACACTTATTTCACAACCAATTTGGGCTCAGGCTCACGCTGTGAATGCAACACGATGTTTTCATGCCATAGCCTTGCTTTTACTGCAGCCTGTGCTGCACTTATAGCTAAATAATTGAGTCAAAGTTTCTCTCCTTTTCAAAAATAAAACTGAAAAATTATTGTTGTTTGGATAAAATAACCAAATAAGATGTAGGTAATTGTTTCCTGATAAACAAGATCAGAAAAATGTACCTGATTCTCATAAAAATGGTGTTAATTGTGTAAAATATCAGTAAAATGTGTAATATTTCAGCAACAGATAGTGAGTACACTGCACAGACAAAAAGTCTTAAGTATTTTTGTCTAGTTTCTAGTGCAAATGTCAAGTTTTTGTCTTATTTCAAGTGTATTAAATTACAAGTAAGTTTTTAGTGAGAAATCTGGGCTTATATTAACAAAATAATTCATTAATACTAATGAAAATGTGCTAGTTATATGTGAAGACCTAAAACATGGGGATAATATGTTGTAATAAGTGAAATAATCTGCCAGTGGAGCTAGTATTTCTTTAGCTAGTTAGCTAGCAACAAAGTTAGCATGAGCAAAATGTCAAGCTCACAAACAAAAACATTTAGGTTAAGAGGAAAATGACAACATATTTAGGCCAATATGTTCAACTAGTTCTTTTTTGTCATGAAATGCATGTAAAATCAGCTTTGACATGAAGTCACATTTACTCAAACCTGTCTGTGACTAACTGTACAGAAAGTTTCAAACTGAACGTCTGGAGTTATTTTGACGTTGCTGTCAGTAGCTGCGCTTTCATTACAAATATGCATAAAACTTTGTTGATAATCCGCTAATATATAAAAAAAACACCACACACACAGTTCTGGTATTTCTATTAAATAAGATGTATTTAATATCATCTTATTAAATGATATTTAATAAGATGAAGCACAATTAAAATTACATCTGAAAAAGTTTGTTTACATGTTAAAATCATGACAAGTCATCATCCTGTTACCACTTCCTGTCGTCTTATTTGTCATTTCTGCCAGCAGTAACATCTTGTTGTTGATCATGTGATGCGAAAAAGTGTTTCCATTGCAAATTTTTTAAAATACACTAATTAATTTAATTTAGCTGAAAAATCACCTAATCCTAAAGCAATTTTTTTTATTGAAAAACAAGTTTTTTCAAAATTGTCATGTTTCCAGTAAGCAAATTAATTTTCATAATTTCAATTTGTGCATTTTTACCCAGCTACTGTTTCCCATCTCACCATACATTTACTGGATAAAAAGAAACAAACTTTTATTTCTACATGAAAGCTAAATTCAACCAATTATTCACTCGAATCATCAAAAAGTGACCAGTAATTAGTTTTCAGTCATTAGTTTGTCCAGCTAATACGCAGACTAAGTGATAAATTTGAAGCAAATATTCAGAGAAAACAAACACAGAATTCCATAATCTGTTCTAGGTCTAGTAGATCATAAAATGCCAAAATAAATTAAATCAGCAACATCCCATTCTGCTAAGGCCTGGGTGAGAAACAATTGTTAGATTGTAACTTTTTTCGCAATGATCTGTGAAAAGATACTCTTAGCAATATTGATAATATTGCACCGCTAAAAGAAAAAGGTTCCAGAAACGTTTAAAGGTTTTTGTGCTAGTATTACACATCCAAGGTATTGCCTTCTGGATTTAAAGCGTTTGTTTCCAACTATATGACAGATCAAGTGATGTTAATTATCCTACGGTGTGGTTAAGACATCTTTAATGGGGTCAGCCACGTACATGGACTCAGCTGTTGATAATAACTGGATCATTAATTAAATAAACGAAGAGTATCGGCTTTAAAAAAGGTTACACAAACAGCACTCCATCATGGTTCATTAAATCAAAGCAGGTAAACACATAAAACCTGCTTGGTACTCCATCAAACCCACAGACAGCAGGGGATGTGAATTTTACGTTGCTGTATTTACACCTCCAGGTAGAAGTAGCCAGAATTATTATGTAAATGAGTCTGAATAGGAAAGGGTGGGCTTGTAGGCCTTAATGAGCTGTTGCACCTGGATGCTTGACAGGAAAAGGGGTCCTAACAAGAAAGCTGTCAATTAAAACAACAGAGAAGGATTATAATAGAATAAATCCTTCAAGAAAGTAACTGAAAGGCTGGAGTTGCTGGAGCAAACACAAACAAACACAATGAGGTGTCAGGATCGAACTCTGAAAGTGATAGGACTTAAATTAGAAACTTCACGTTCCATCCGTATTTAAATGCATATTGGTTAGACTCTGAAATATAAAAGTAGGAATGCTCAACTGGGTTTAGCTTTTGAAGACAAACTGCATTTATGGTTAAAAAAACAAAAAATTCTTAAACTTATCAGTGTTGAAACTACATAGTTGGCTGTGTTTCCATTGACCGTAAAAAAAATTAAGAGTTACGAAAATAAATTTGGTTGATAGAGGCATGCCAATTAAAAAATAAACTGCTAAAATTAGTTGGTTTTTCAGACATAGAAATTTGTGTATTTTGCAAAACAGCAATGGACACTTTTTTCACATCAAACGAGTCATCTTATCAACAAGATGTTACTACTGGGGGAAACGACGGGTAAGACGACAGGAAGTGGTAGGACAAAGATGGGGCTGCATGTCTCCTTGTGTGACTCCTTGTGTGAACAAACTTATTCACATGTGATTTTAATTGGGTTTATTATGTAATGAACCCTGATATGGACTGGCGACCTGTCCAGGTGACCCCGCCTCTCGCCCATTGACAGCTGGTTATAGACACCAATGGATGGATGGATGGAATGAAAACATCGCAATATAGAAATTGTGTTTTGACAAGCAAAATATCGACAAAGTTTTACGCTCATTTATAATGGGAATTCAAAACAAGTTGGATGTGCTACTAGCTGCGTTTCTATTGACCTCAAAATTGCACAAATTGAAATTCCGAAAATAAATAGGAAAAGCCAATTTTGCAAAAGAAAAAAGAAACGTTTTCCATTAGTAAGTTTTTATACTAGGAAGAGATGTTTTTTCAGCTGTATCAAATTTTGTGTTTTTCACAAAACTGCACTGGAAACACTTTTTTTCCAGCATGTGATCAACAACCAGATGTTGCTCCTGGCAGAAACAACAAAGAAGACGACAGGAAATAGTACAAAAGTGATTTTTTAAATGAATTATTATGTGAACAAACTTAGTCACATGTGATTTTAATTCTGTCTTTTAGTTAATGGAAACACTGCGATTGTGAAATAGTGTTTTTTCTACCCTGGTTTGGTGCACATTTGCAATCAAAACACAGCTACTGATTCACAGCAAACTGCTTTGTTTCCTTTCCAAATTTGAATGATGAACTAAACTTAACTGCATTATTTAGTATTCAATTGTAATGCATTATGTATTTACAAACATCCAATATGTATACAAATTGGATGTTTTCTTTAAGTGCCTTTAGATAACACTATATAAAAATGGATTTAATTAAACTAATAAAAGTACAGTAGGATTCAACAAGACCAGCTTAATGGCATCTAGCAATTTTCTTCAGAAAGTCCCAGATTAATTTTCCAAGCTGTTCAATGTTTTTGTTTATGATTGAACACCTCGTGAACTTTGTGTAATCTTCTCTGCTTTAATTTTGGCCTCTTGTTGATTAAAAAGTTAATAAGGTAAACATTTCTGCAGGGATCTTCACACCTGTGGTACAGCTACTCTTTTCTGCAAGCAGAGCTCACGAGCCTGTTGTCTGGAACATTTATTAATCAAAAACATCCATGTACAGAAACACACAGGGTCTTTTAATTCTTTTTATGAACCGCAGAATGCCCAGAAGAGCCTGCTGATGCTGATGTAAAACCCCGGCTCATAAACAAGCCAGTAATTTGTACTTTGATATGAAATGCAAATGAAAATCTCTCGTCAACGGGGACGTGAACCACTCCACGGTGAGAACGAGGAGAACGTCTTAGTCCACACCGACAGATGGTGAGGGAAGAACGGAGATCAGATCAACTCTTCTGCGAATTAAAGGGGTAAACAAAGCTGACAGAACGGCAAAGTCCACAAGCCCATCAGTTGCTAATAAATTCATTCTACTTTATGCATTTAGGCATTTTTTTTCTCACTTTATAGAAGCTCAAATTTGACAGTTTTATAGTGGATTTACACTAATGAATTATATCACATGTTAAATAGTCTTTAGTTAAATTAGGAACATAATGATAATAACAATACTTTATTGATCCTCAGAGGGGGCGAAATTTTGTTTGTCCCCAAATAGCACACAACAAAAATTTAAAATTATCTATTAAATGGATAGAATTGTACTAACTACACTGCCAAAACACAAAATCGTTAGTAATTCTGGTCTACGTTGTAGTGCAAATATCTTACTTTTGTGTTATTCAACTTACAAGTAACTTTTCAGCATAATATATCGACTTGTTTTGAGTAAATAATTCCTTAATATTGATGAAAAAGCGCTAGCTCCACTGGCAGATTATTTAAATTATAACAAAATATTCTTACCATGTGAGAAGTGAATTTATCTCTCAAAATTAAGGAATTATTTACTGAAAACAAGCTCCTGTTTCTTGCTGAAAAGTTACTTATAAGTTAGTTTTGTTTTATTTCAAATGGAACTCGGCTTGGGTTGCTAGGTAACGGGGCTGGCTTTGGCTGGGGTTGCTAGGTAACGGCACACTGCCCGTGGAATGCGACTTGTTTCGAAAGGGCTTATTTTCCAGACAACAAAAAAAACCAAACATGAAGTTATTGCCAAAAAACCCATCTAGGTGGGGGGGGTTTTAAGCGCTTGGGTTTTTAGAAGCAGTAGAGACCCAAATGGAAGTCACAGTAGTTTTGCAAATTAAAACCAGGATGACTGAACTGCCCTTGTTGTCTCAACACTGGTGTCGATGCTGAAGCGGGGTAAACAGATGGCTGATGGAGGCCGGGGCCGAACCCTTTCTGACAAAGAGGAAGAAGTGAAAGCCGCAGACAGGAGCGCTGCAGACGGTCTGAACGACATTAGGACAGAATAGCAATACATTTTTAGGAGCAGAGATCAGCCGCTGAGTCTTCCCGGAGATAATGGCTGAGAGGCTTACTGGACAGTGATGGTAACCAAATGGAGAATGAGCTGAGTTTGACTGTGTGGGAGCGCATGAGTGACAAAGAACAGCAAGAATAGCTCCCACTGCCAGGAATTAAAGCGGCTCTGCTGGAGGACATCTTTAATGATCCAAATCAAAAACTCATATCCTGCCTCCAGAGACTGCAGAGGTTTGTTCAACAGTTCGTCATATGGGAGGTACAAGTTTTATATTTAAACACGGTCAGGAATGTAGTTAAGGACAAAAAAAGCTACCAGTGTGACATGTAGGTTGAATATTACGAACATTTAGGTAGCAGTCAGGAAGCTGATCGGACAGATGCAACAAAGACGTGTATTGTTCCAGAGGTTGGCTAGTACAAGGAAACTCTGAATTAAGATCTTTGGTAACACTTTATGTGACGGCGTCATGATAAGACTGTCATGACGCCGTCATAAACATGACATAACACCTGTCATGAACATGAGTAAGTCTTCATGAATATTTATGACTTGTCATAAAGTGTCATTTGGTAAATCATGACACTTTTAATACAAAGTTGACATTAAACTAGACCAAAATATTTGGTATTATTACACATAAATAAATTTCACCAAAGTTTGAAAGAGCATCAATCATTTTTAGGTAGATTAAATCATGTTCAGAGATTTCTTTGAATGTTTCTGAGACATAAATAATGAAATACGTAGTTAATCTGAAAGTTAACTCTCAGAATTGTTATTCTGAAATTACTAAACAATTAGCCCACATCGTCTTCCTCCCCTTGTCTCCTTAAGTACCCCCTTACTTCCTTTTATACCCAGTCATTCTGTTAAGTTGATGCCAATTATTCTAATTAGTTAGTAGATGTTTTCCAGTTTATTTTCCTTCAAATCCCAACTTTATAAACAGATTAGATGGTTTCCAAAGCATAGATACAACACACGACTTCCTTGTAAATGTCTGTGCTGTGTGATTATTTTTAGACTTTACTTTGCTAGGCACCTAATTTGGCATATTACTGTGCTTTTTTATTTTGCCCAGCCGTTTCAGCACGCTCCACTGCAAAAAGCTCCAAATGTGGCCCAAAGGGAGGTGATGCAACTTCCAGCTAAAGCTCAGAGAGGTACCGGTACAAAAATGGTTAACGACTGTGCTAATGGCGGATGTGGGGGATTAAAGGAATGGGATCTGACATTAGAGCAGATCTAAAGGTGGCTGTGAGCTTGTTCCATGCAGCCATCAAGACTGATTTGTGTGATGGAGAGCTGGCAGTGAACGCTGATGGTTCATTCGCTGGTTGATGGATAATTGTTGCTACTAACAACATGACACTGGGCTCACCTTTATGAAATTCTTTTTTATGGTATTGATGATTCGTCCTGTCCGTGTCTTATCATCCATTAACAAAACGCTACACCAGTGTGTCCTTTAATGGCCGACGGTATCGAACTTTAACAACTCAGTTCTATCATTTCATGACAAAATGAAATTAATCTGAGATTTACTCATCAATTTTATGAATTTAAAGCATACATGAACACCCAATGGACTCTGTAATATTTTATTAAACAGACATAAAGCTAAGGCAGAATTATCTCCACCTGGTTTTTTATAAGAAAATTAGCTTATTATTTATTAGCTTTTTCTAATAAATTTGTTCCATGGATGACCCAACAGGTTGTTGAACCATGGTTAGCAACTACCATTAGTTCCATTTCCATTACAAATGTGCACAAAACTGTCAATTTTCTGCAAGTTTTGAAACACACAATTTGAAAAAAAAAAAAGAAGAAACATAATTAAAATCATGAGTGATTATGTTTGTTCACGTGATAAATCATTAAAAAACCTCATCCTCATATCACTTCCTGTAGTCTTCTTTGTTGTTTCTGGCAGTAGTAACATCCGGTTGTCGATCACGTGATTCATGACAAAAAAGTGTTTCCATTCTAGTTTTGCCAAACAAATTTCAGTACAGGCATAAAACCACTTGATCATATCGCAAAAACCTTTTCTCTAACAGTTTTTTTTTTAAAAAACAGACATTGTATATTAAGCATATTTATGTTTGTAATTCCAATTTGAGCATTTATAAAGTCAATGGAAACACATCTAGCGATTATGAAAGGATTTTGATCCAGAGAATAATGTCTGTATATCTTATAGAACAGAATAGAAACAGCCTTTATCGTCCCGCAAAGTTGAGTCAATTTAACCAAGTCAAGGTTTATTGCTTTCCTTTGTCAGCCACGTTGTAAAGTTTCTGTCAAAGATTACCTGCCAAAGCCTGACAGCCTCATGTTCGACTCTAGAAAACTTTGGTTTTCTACAGTCATTTGTTCACTTAATGAGTGCACATCCAAATCAAGCTCCAATTATATCCTATCCACCACTGTACAAAGGATTATATCTCTACTTTAGTCTCGTCTGTCCACAGAAGATTGTTCCAGAAGTCTTGTGGTTCATGCTTTAATTGTTTTCTCAAGAACTGTGAAGAGTCTCAGGTGGTTTTTTTGCAATTTCTTTGAGTATTGTACAGTTTGTCCATGGGTTAATTTAATAGGAAGGCCACTCCTGGAAAGATTGGCACTACATAATCTTGTGTCTCAATACTGTGATAAACTTCAGAGAGTTTGAAATGCTCTTCTAACCCTTCCAAGATTGATAGGCAGCAACGATTGCTTCTCTAAGGTCATTGCTGGTGTCTTTTCCTCCTGGCGTTGTGTCAACACCCACCAACAGACTCCTGCCAAGATTTCCCGCTTTTAAAAGGTTTGTCACACCTGCTGAAATCATTTTCACACCGGCAATTCCTGGAGAAAGAAAATAAAGCTGAAATGACTTCAACTTGAAGCAAATATCCAGTTGATGTAAGCATATATTGCTGCTACGCTTCATTCAGACCCCCCTAGGCACCAGAATTAATTAACCTAATATACAGTATTATGCTTTGAAGCTAAAACTATATATTTCAACCTTGCCTTCTGGTTCCCTTCCTTTGGGAAGCAAAGTCATATAAACCTCTCAGTGTTACATAAACGTTGCTTTTTAATGAATATTCTAGTGTTCTTGGCTTTGTTTTAAATTCATCTGGGAAGGTCAGTGTTATCTATTTTTCAAAGAGAGAGAATTTACTTAATTAGCTTGGATCTCTTTATTATGCAGGCATTAAAATGAATTCAAACTTTATTTTGAGTATCAAGCTCTTTGGGGCTGGTTAGCAAGCGTCCAATGTTCATATTTTCCTCACAGAGGCAACATTATATTTAATGTGAGCACCAAAGTTGACCTGGAGAGTCTAAAATAATCGAACTCTCTCGATTAGCTGACTCAGTGCACTCTCACCTGTTAGTAGTAGAAGAAAAAAACTGAATCCTACAGGGAATCTACTCTTTGAATTTAGTGAAAAAGCCTCCAGGATACAGCTGCTCTTCAAAGAACATTCTTGATAAGGTTGCTCGAAAATCCATTATGGTTTCTGTAAACTGTCAGCGTTCATATTTAATCGACAAATGGGCAATGTTCGCCCACAGATTAAACTGCGGCTGTGGCAGGTCTAAATATAGATTCTGACCCGGCTCTGACTCACGCCACTTCTTTCCACATCAAATGTCAAACGCCTGGCAGAGGAAAAGCATTGCTGTTGCCCTAATGGAGAATATTTAGATGTCTCTGAAGGCGCAGTTTGTTTTCAGCAATCACCACCTCGCTGCATGGGATTAGCGGTTTTGACGTTGTTTACATTGCTGCAGTTTTCGTAACCAAACAGCTGTTGTTGCTGCGTCAGTTTCGATGACAAATTTGGTCTTGATGTGTCACTTCTTTCGATTGAGGACCAGAACTGCCACATTTGTTGCATTTTCAGCAGGTGTGATTCCATTGGCGTTGACTGCAAATGGTGTCACTGTTGCTCAAAGAAAGCATAAACAGTATCGTGGCATTTGAAGAACGTTTGGAAGACTAGATTTCTTCATTATTCAAATGTTAAAATGAATTCAAACTTTACTTTGAGGGTCTAGTGCTTTGGGGCAAATCAAAGTTTTCCAAAGAAAAAATCTTGTTTTCAGCTGGTGTGGTTCCAATGGCACCAACTATCAAAAAAATGGAACTTGTTGCGAATATTATCAACTGGTTGAGGATAGGAAAGCAAGTCATGAGGCAAAATAAAATATTTCTGTCATGAATTATGGTGTAGAGTGGTGAGGATTGATGGGGTAGGCCCAGGTTATGGTGGAAATGATGGTTTAATGATGATCACAAAAGAGTGCAGAAGTCCAGGCAGCACAGATGAGCAATGAGGCTAGGAACTCAGGTGGGCATTAAATTGTACATACTAATAACCTAAATCAGCCGGTCACAAATAAAATCACCATTTTTAATAGCTGTTGTCCGAAACTAAAATGGTTGGGGTGTTTGATGTCATCTGTGCCTTTGAAAAACCTGTTCCCCTCCTCACCTGTGGGGGCGCTGCACAGAGACCCACTGAAGGAAACCACAGAAAAACCTCAGACATGAGCGCAACTTCCTTCTTCATGAAATGTAAACAAAAATGGAGTGGTGTCAAAGTTCAGTAAAATTTCTCGTCTGTCTTTGGTAAAAGACGAGTCATTTGTCCCGCTAACGCTAGCCTCTTTGTTCTGGTTGTAGTCCACTTCCTGCTTTTGGAGCGGTCTCTGGTCTGCTTGGCATTCATATAATTCAAACCGCGCCAGAGTTCACTTGAAACAGAGACCGAGATTTGTAGGCGGACCAGAGTTTGTTTCTGTTTTTCTTTTTTTGATTTCGTATTCACACCTCCCCAAACGAACCGGACTTTCAAGAAAAATAAGCTCCAGCTGAATTAAATCGGCCTAAACGGACTTATAATGTCCTTAACTGCAATAAAGGAAGAAAAGTCAGCTCCCATTCCCTTCCTCAAATGAATTATTTTCCTGTTATTACATTATAGACTATGAAATTACATTTCATTCAGTTACCAAGGGAAAATTAGCTAAAATAACTATTAGAAACACTGGGGACAGCCTGTTGTTGTAAAAGCTTCCCTGGGGGTTCGAGTTCCCTTCCTTTGAATGTGTTCAATGATCAAAATCAATCTGCATTGATATGGAAATCATTCGTAATGAAATACAGTTGTAGACCGCAGTAATAATATTTTTCTGAGACAATTGTTTAGATTTAGATCAATGATCAGAATCACAGAGGCAATTACATGCTATGAAACTCTCGTTCCAATCAATGTCTGAGGCTGATTTAATTCAAGCTGAGAAAGTGCCGCTTATTTATTTGTCTGCGGTTATACGTGCAATATCATTTCAAGACTCTTCATGGGAGCTTTCCAAATCTTCCACGACAGATGACATTTTTGTTGCCTGTGTAGGTCTGTGCCAATTTCCTTCATTCTCTGTTTTAGAGCTTCTTTTTAATGCGTGACAGCTTGTAGCAGCTGTTCCAACACGCACACATTCGGTTTTATTATGTGGATGAAGCCAGATAATAATTAAAACACAAAACGTCCCGAAAACTAAAAGGTGCTACCATCGGCTGGAGACTCAAAGTCAAACTAAGAAACATTTGCTTTAACCTGCAAACAAACATCGTTTCAGGAAAACAACCCACTAAATCCAGAGCTGTTGTTTTATTTCACAGAGCCGCAGAAGATCATGACACGAATATTGTTTGTTTTTCTAAGTCCAGCTGAAAACTCCCAGGAGCCAATTCACCTCGGCGTAAACAGCCGGCTCCCACTGCGGAGGCCCGGCTTTACCATCAATCAAATGGGTGGCGGAAAAATTGGGCCAAAAAATGGCACTTGTTGTGAATATTACCAACTGGTGGAGGGATGGGGAAGCAATTTATGAGGCAAAATATAAGAATTCAGCACAGTAGGTGTGTTGACTTGTAAAATTAATCAGAAATGTTTGCAAAGAAACTTTGCCGTGGTCTGGAATTGGGGCCAAGCATATTTTACTGTTTGACTGCGAGTTGTTGAGGTAGAATCTGCGGTCGTCAATTTTTCAAACTTAAAAAAATTCAACTTTAAAATTTTATTTACACAATTTTCTATTGTTTTTCTAAAAATAACCAGGTGCAATTCAAGAAGCATGAGAAGAGAATCAGCTAAAATAAGAGTAGATTATTTTAGCTACTCTTAGATTGTTAGGCATTAGCGCAGATGGATAGCAACAACTTTCTCACCTTAGACATTTTAACATGCATTTGTTGCTGGGCTGTGTCATGTGTGTTGCAAAAATAAGCAATCCGCTCAAGGAGAGGTTAGCTGTAAGACATTTAAAGATAACAAGCTAAAAAGTATTCATATTAGCAAGGAGGCATTCAAAGCTAACTTCCTGAAGCTTATTGGAACTCTGCTTACTTTAACATAAACCATCATATTGGTTGGTCTCTAATTTTTATATTACATTTTTAGAGTTTTGTTTTCTTTCAAACCTGGCTCTAAAACAACAGCTCTACCAGCAATTAGCTACATATGCTAACAGGTTAATAGACAGACAGAGTAGCATTAGCTCTGCTGGATAGGAAAAACTAACTTTCTATCTTTGAACATTTTAATTTAAAAATTAAATTACATTTACTTATTTTCTATGTATAGGCTAAAGCTAATGCTTTAACCTATACATAGATGTAATCATCTGTCTCAACAATAGTTGAAACAAGATTCTTCTTATAAATAAACAGCTGAAGAACATATTTTGGACCCTGTTTCTTTCAGTGATGCGCCGCACTCATTTAATCATTATTCCACTCAGACATCTTTATTGGCTCCGTGCGTTTTCCTGAACCACAGCCACAGTCCCACTCCTCTCCTGCCGGGCTCGGCATGCCTCCACTCTTGACTAAATCTCAGACTCGTCTCTCACTGCGGCCCTTCTCGTTCTTGGCATCCATCCTGCTTTGAACCTGTGGATATTCCTCACTGAATCTAAACTGTACCACCCACAGTGAGCACCACAAGCCATATCGCTTCTGTAAGATTTCAAGTATTTCTGCTGCAAGTAGCGAGACTTGATTTAGATGTTTGTATGTTTTGCTCTCAGTTGTGTTGAAACAATCAAATTCCATTCAGAGCACTGAGGCACTGTGCAAATATAAAAGTATATATTACATACACATTTTATTTGAACCTTTTCCAATATTCACATGTATGGAAAAATGCCCAATATTTTGTAGAACCATCTATGCCAGCAATAATTCTCGTCGTTTTCTGGCCTTATTAGTCTTCAACATTGGATCCAAAATATTTAATTTTAAAAAACTAAATTCAGTAAAATTATTGGTTTTTACCTACTTAATAATAAACTATTTTAACTAAACAAATAATCAGATTTTCTTTTGGAGGAACGGGCTTGTAGATCCAAAGCTAGCACTACAGGACTTGTTAGACATTATCTACCCAGAATGCATTGCAGCGTAAACAATGTGGTAAGGTATGTTTGACAATATTTTTATTTTTATTTTTAAAAACTAAACGGCCTACAGTATTTTACTGTGTTGTTTTTACATCAGAAATAAATATTTCTCAAAGTCTTGTTGTTTTTTCACGTTTTTACTCGGATGTGAAAATGGCTGCAAATAGATGTGCAACTTATACAACCGTACATACTTGAAAAGCAGAAGTAGAGCCTCCTGCACGACCAACAAAGATGCAGCAACTGGTTCCTGAATGGTAAGTCAACAACAAAACACGTCTGTTCCAGCAGCCATTGTACAGCACATATAAAACCAGGTGACCAAACTTATTGGAACTCTGCTGGGGTTGCTAGGTAACGGGGCGGAACTCTTCTGGGGTTGCTAGGTAACGGGTGGTGCCTGCTAATTTGGAACGTTTTTGAAACGTCTCATTTTCCAGAGACAAAAAAATATGTATTTAAGGACTTGGTCTGTTTTTAGAAGCAGTAGAAAAACCCAAATATAAGTACAAAAACGCGCAAAATGTGAATTTCTAATAGATGCCCTTTAAATCCAACGAAAGTAGACAAGGTGGGCTTAAATTCAATCAGAGATAAAGTGTAGAGGTTATAGCAGATCTTGTAAAGAATAATCCACATGGTCAGGCTTGAAATAAAACGATGTGTAGGAAAAGCGCTGCACAGTGAAACACAGCTCGCTGATGTGTTTTAACAGCATGTCTTTTGGCAGGAACCGAGCCCATGGCTCAGAGCAGATACCTATTTCAGGCTTCAGCTAGATACTTGTTAGTGGGGAAAGTATTCTTGCCAAAAGACTGAAAAAGCCAGCTTGGGTTTTTTCCAGGATTATCGTGAATGTTGTGCTTTCCACACCTGCTGTATTTTATCCAAGAACATTGTGACAACGATTAATCACTGATGTCTCATAGTAAAGAAACGTGGAAATGCTGTGACAGACGCTGCCGGGGTTTTTGTTTCTCCACACTGGCTCGGTGCTGCAACATTCGTGTAGGTTGCACAAAAAGGGAAGATGAGAAAGTCCTGCTGTCTGTGTTTGTTTGCAGAAAGTTTTTGCCCCAGTTTAGATGTGACGAAGTCCGGCGCCGAGGAGAGAAAGGTTTGCCTCGGGCGTCCGCAGCTGTGCTACTGTCTGCTGCTGGGAGTTTTCCACGGCCCCGCTGGGACCAGAACAATCCTCTGGTCAGTTTCAAAGTGTGACCTGAAGTGTTCCCGGCTGGAGGAGAGAAAAACCAGCTCAAAAACACCAAAGTCTCTCTCCTCTCCGAATCATCTGGACTGTTTTTTACGTCTTGCAGACTTGCAATTAATATTTGCGGCTCTCCAACATGACTTGGGGGGGATGTTCATTGGAAGATCGATGCTTGTTTTCTTCGGTATTGCTCCAATTTCCTGTTGAGTCACGGAGGCACTCAGAATGATGTAGCCTGGAATTAAACCTGTTGTTTTCACACATTATTTTCAGCTGCAGCTCCAGCCGTGTGTTCAGAATAACAATAAATAAGGGGCCCCATCAGGAGCGCTTTGTTGTGGCTGAAAAAGAATGTCAGAATATCAATCTTAATCACCACCGCTTGTATTCACGTCACACTGACCAGACCTTTAGATCAACAGATTATTATAAAAAACACACTCAATGGGAACCGCATAGGTAAAAATTACATAAGTGCTCCCATGTGGTTTCATTATTTAAAGCTGAATATCCACTTGACATCACTGTACAATGTTAAGGCCTACTGCATCAGCTGGTGGGTGTATCGACACTTCAACAATACATTTTATCTCTGCTCAAAAACAATCAATGTTTATAACAAAAAAATGCAGGATTTCCAGTTTTTCCGGTTTATTTCTAAAATGAATGTGTATTCTTCAAGCAACTTCTTGATAGTTTTTATATTTAGGTTTTTATACACCTAAATACAAACACATATTTAAATTTAAGGTTCACAAATAAATCTATTTTTAATTTATCATACAACTGTGTTTAGTTTAGATTGTTTTTGCCATATCGGCTGTTGGTCACGTGACTCTTGTGATGTGAAAAAAGTGTTTCGATTCGGCCGTAAAACAAAAAAGTCAAAATTCAAATTGGGTTTTTTCCATTAACAAATTAGTTTTTCGTAATTTCGAGTTGCCCATTTTTATAGAAACGCAGCTGGTGACACTTTATTAACCAGATTCTGTTTGTTTTTTTTTTTCAAAATGAAGGAATGAATGAAATGATTGCAAGAACGAGGCATTTTATTGAAATGTACAAGTTTTGTACTTTTTTGACTCTGAATTACTAGTAGATCTTTCCTGCCGACAGCCATCAGTACCTACTGTAACAATTTAAAGACTTTTAAAATAACATGAGTTACAACAACCTTTACTTTCCCCTTGGGATCAATAAAGTATATTTGAATTTGAACTACTCTGAAAGAAGAACCCCAAGGGGGCGGAGTTCCACTGTGGTTGCTAGGTAACGGGCTGGGCTTTGCTTTGGTTGCTAGGTGACGGGCAGTGCCTGCTGATTTGTTACATTCCGGAAGGTTTTTGAAACAGTCCATTTTCCAGTTACCAATATCTTACCAAGTATTTTTGGTCTAATTTCTACTTAAAATATCTTAGTATACTTAAAATAAGACAAAATTAAGTTATAAGTAGTTTTTCAGCTCGTTTTAAGTCAATAGTTCCTTAATATTGATGAACAATTACTAGTTCCTTTGGTAGATTATTTCACGTATAACAAGATCAATAAAATAAGTATTTTCTCATCAGCAATAAGGAATTAATGACTTAAAATGAGATCCTATATCTTTATAGTTACTTATTAGTTAGTTTTGTTTTTATTTCCAGCGTTCTGAGACATTTGTACTAGAAACTACACCAAACATACTTTGTCAGATTTTGTGTTTTTGTGGTGAAGACATTAACTTAGTGCCAAAAACTGCTCTGTGTTTTCTTTTCAGCTTTAGAAGCACAAAATGTGGATTTTCACTGACCGTTGTAAAGCTAACTGCCCCCGTGAGCCATTGCTGCCCTGACAGTGTTGTTTCAGTCTGCCCTGGCAGTCAATTTGATGGCAAATCGCAGGACACAGTAAACATCGACAGAAGCATCCATCTTCCCCCCAACCTGCCTCTGTTTATGGATTTATCCCGGTTTAGGTGCTCGCTGTCGTAAATATTAAGCTGCGGCGATCATTTGCTGCTGTGTTGGGCGCCACGGACAGATTGTGTCAGTATTTAAAGCGCTCTGCGTCCACTCAAGGAAAATAGGCCTCCCACTCTGATTATAATGACAACGTAGGAAGAGATTAGCAATATAAATACTTGAAACACAATTACCAGAGCTGACTATTACTCTTTAACCACTACTTGGCCTCTGCTTCAGGCGTGAGGTGATTTCGCAGAGCTCGTTCATTTCTCTTTTCAATATACTCACAGTGTGTTATTTTCTGAGTTCGACTCAGATCAAACTTAGATAGTAATTACATAGTCTCGAGATGATTATCGTAATAGAGCTAAATCTGTCACTTGATGGACTCATTAAAGTTATTTTAGAATTATCTACTAAAACTAAGCTGCAAAGTTGGAAAAAAAACAACATAACTTAAAAATACTTTGCTACACAAACAACTTTTGACATGAGGTTAATTAAAACAGCGACAAACCAGCAGGAAGAATAGCATAAGAAAAACAGACGTATGCCTCGTTCTGTTTACTTTCTAATGTTTTGCATTTTAAGCTCTAATCCTCCTCTATTAATGACTTCTTAACAAAGCAAATTTTACATGAATATTAATCTGAAAAACACAGAGAATAGAATATGTGTAGTCGTCGTAAAAGCCTGTGGATGTTGTGTAACTGGTTGGTTTTTATTTATTCATTCTGACACAGTTTGGGATGTCTTCACGCTCCCTTTTGTGCAAAGCTGGATTTTTTTTTTTTTTGTAGGATAAAGAACAGATTTGTTTGACAGCAGTGGAAAATTAAAGTTTAACTTTTGTTTTGTTTTTCCCCCACAGCAAGAGACGTTTTATTAAACTGGAGCTTTCTCAGTTCTGTGCTTTGGAATAGAAATAAAAATGGCATTTGTCCATCAAATCAGCTGCTGCCAAGGAGATTTCCCGTTAAGTAGTTTTACTATCAAACAGATAGTTGTGGAAAATAAACAAGTTTGTTGATGATTTTAATGCTGAGTTTTATCAATTTTGGATTTCCTACCCATCCCTATAGAACTGAGCAGCTGCAGAAAGTTAAAAGAAGAAAGGATTTAGTAAAAATTATTTATTTAAATGACAAAATGTTGAATAAAGAAACTTACACAGGAAACCTGTTCCCCTCCTTGCCTGTAGGGGCGCTGCACCAAGAATCATTGAAGGAAATGACACAAAAACCTTTGAGAAAGACACTGAGCACAACTTCCTGTTTTACAAAAATGGTAAGTAAAATTACATTTAAATTATTTTTAATTATTTGAAAATAATTATTTACATTTTAAAATTCTTTTAGATATATTTAAAACCTAATTATTATTATTTTTTTTATTTTTTTTCCGAAGAGTTTTTGCGGCGCTAGTGGCTCGTATTTTTTCGACAGTAGGCAGACAGGAAGGAGGGTGAGGAGAGAGGGAAGACATGCGGCAAAGGTCGTTGGGACCGGGAGACGAACCCGCGACGTCCGCATCGAGGACTAAGGCCTCCAAACGTGGGGCGTGCTAACCCCCTGCGCCACCACAGCACGCCCCAAAACCTAATTATTTAAATGATCTTTTAAGTAATTAAAACCAATTTTAGCGCTAGGTCAGTGTGTTCATTTTGGTTGTATTTACCCAGAATTCACTGCGCTATAGTACGTTTCCTGCTTTTGGAGCGGTCTTTGGTCCTTTTGGAGTTCACATATGCATTCAAACCGCTCCAGAGTTCACTTCAACCAAACTGAGGTTTGTTATCGGACCAGAGTTCACTTTTTCAGAGTTTGATTCATTCACACCTCCCAAAACGAACCGGATTTTTTTAGGCAAACGGACTGGAGTTTGATTAAACCGGACTCAACATGGCTGCCATGAATGCAACCTCATTGATACCTTAGACTTTTGGGATTTTGTTGACTTATGAGAAAGAAGTGGAACTTTGTCCCATTTCAACAGATATTAAATTGGCATTTCACCAAAGATCATCATATTAACAGGAAAACATGACAGAGACGTTATGATGATGTGCTTCACATTTAAGGAGCATTTTTTGGAAGTTTTTAAAGTTCAGTTCAGTAAAATTCAAAATTATTTTATGTCTCCCAACGTGAGATTAAATATTGTCTTAACTCACCTCATTCTTCCTGGTGATTGAAACATGCTAACATCGATTACCAGGCAGTGGAGACAATATTCCACAGCAACATGTCCTGGATGACACCATCAGTTGTTGGGAAATCCACCTCATTTGCTTTTGCCACTTCTTTTTAAATCTCTGTCTGGCTGTCAGGTTACAGGCCGGTTATAGAGAGATGTTAGAGTAGGGGATACAGGAATGGGAATAGTTGGTCAAACATGCAACCAAATGAAAATAAGAGAACAAAAAGAAACAAATCACAGCTAACCCAACATGCTAGAGCCATTAGCAACGCAATTCTGGGTTCACTGAAAAAAACGACCAAACCTTCTAATTTGTTTAAAAGATAATTTAGTTTTGTTTTTAGACTTTGCCTTTTTGAAACATTACGCTGTGTTGTTGTCCTTACTCCTAGATCCTAATTGCAAATATTGCCAGCTAACTGCGCACATGTACACGAAGATGATAAATACTGAATTCAATTGGTGAAAAACAAAAGAATAAAGACTTTGACAAGGTGTCAGAAAACATGAAAGTCATTAAGTAAAATAAAGAGTTCACACACACCCTGATGGGCCAGACAGCTTTAGGCAGTGTGTGTGTTTCTGTTTATTTTTTCCTCCTTTGACCAACATCTGTGATTATGACAAATAGTTTTATCTTTTTCCCCTGAGTTATCGCCAGACACAATGGCTTCAGGGACTAAAACCTGAGAGGCGTCGGATTTATTGAGAAAGTTCCTCCGATTTCCACTTTATATCCCAAACGATTTTCTTTATTAAATACATGGAAAGTGAAATGTATTTATTGTTGACGGATTTAAGAAATATAATAGCCTCTCAGTCACCCGTAATAACATACAGTATTAATCAATAACGGCATTTTTCTGCAAAGCTGAAACATCTCCGTACACTCATAAAATACAAAAAACGAAAAATTCACAAAAAGTCTAGGGCATAAAAGTTAATCCATAAAGACTTGGCCAGGTCAAAGGTCACCAGTCATGCATGGAAAGCTGTTTCATTTTCCACCAGTGCTATAACTGTGGAGAAGCTTCAGTGAAGCTGCAACTACAGATTCATGTCTGTAAATAAGTTCTTCCCAAAAACATAAAGGTCACGTTTCACCCCGGTGACAAAGCGGTTCAGATCAACGGCTTCTGCGTCTGTTTTCACCAAAAGCTTTGGAGAAAACAGCAATAATCACAAACATCTGAGCAGGAGCTGAAAATTGTTCACCACAATTAAAACTTTCTTGTTTTTTTACATTTTTTTTATTTTGGGGTGTTTTCAACAATTAGAGTAATTAAGACTGAACTCAGAAAAAACATTGTAGGTCAACCGAGGTGCTTGTTTTAATTGTTTTTTATTAGTGTCGTGATGAGAATTCAGGCGTTTTATTTTGAATGAAGAGGTCAGTAAAATTACATAATTATTCAATATTATGCAGCTGCTGGAAAGCCTAAAACAGAATATGAGTCACTGTATTGAGCCTCAATTTGAAATTAAAGCTAATTTGCTTACTATAGCCTCTATTCTGTAAAATAAACAACTGATCAAACTACTTTTCTTTAATTAAAATGTTTATTTACAAGATGAAATATTAAAGTAACAATAACACTAAAATGGCAGCCTTTCTTTGAGCTAGTAATACTGGACATTATATATAAATGAGTTTCTAGTTATTATCGGTTGTGTTCAGCATTTTTCATGAATTTAAGCCAGTGAGTGTAAAGGTGTACGTAATTCCTCACAGCCTCAGGCAATTCTAGATTTCAGCTTGAGTCAGCATTTTTGATGAAAAATGTTAAGTATCTTTTAGCTGGAGTAGTAGCTTCAGTAGATGTTAGCTTGAGTGCTAAGCTTAAGTGATAGCTTAATTGCAGTTCGTAGGTGGCATTTAGTTTAATAGTTAGATTTTCTAGCAGTGTCTTTGCCTGATTTGGAGCTAACTCGAGTAGCAGTTAGCCCATGTAGCTATTACTTCAAATAGCTGTTAGCTTAACCATCAGTTATTTAATTATTGATCAGCAATTAGCACAAGTAGCATTTAATCTAAGTAGCTGTTAGCTTGAGAATCAGTTAGTTTAAGTAGTTTTTAGCTTGAACATAGCTATCTTAAGGTAACTGAATAGCTAACTTAAATAGCTGATAGCTTAAGTATCGGTTAGATAATTATTGGGCAGCAATTAGCACAAGTAGCATTTAATCTAAGTAGCCTACTTGTTAGCTTGAGGTTTAGGTCAGTAGTTTTTGACTTGACTAGCAGTTATCTTGAGTAACAATTAACATTAACAACTTTTATCTTGAATAAGATTTAGCCTAAGTATTTTTTAGCTTGAGTTGCAGGTAACTTAAATAGCTTGTAGCATGAGTAGCTATTATCTTCAGTATTATTTAGCTTGAGTTATATTAGTTTGAGTAGTAGTTAGCTTGATTAAATCATCTTTTATTTTCACTCTAGTGTTGCCAAGTTTTCAGCTAACAGCTCTTGAAAGTCAACATGTTGGCAATTTGTCTCTTTCTGACCAGCTGCTGGCAACAACTTGCCTAATTATCCCATTTAAAAGTTGCTTCTTTGCTAAGTTTGACAAAGCACTAGCTCATCCCTTGAACATAGCAGCCTTTCATACGCCTGGATGATTCGTAGCCAGTTAAACTAAACAAACTCGTCTCTTTGAGTTAAAAAGCTTAAAAAGTGCAAAGGAAAACTCAGAAAAGATGTTTAGGAAGGTTCAAAAACTGCACATCTAAGTCTTCTGTTGCTCTAAGAGATTGGCCATAATGCTATGATGTGCAAAGATCAAAAGTGTTTGTTTGAAAATAAATAAAAACAATATTGTAGATGGTTGATTAAAAATGTCTGATATCTTGTTTGTTGGGCTTTTGCAGGGATTACAGTGATAATACAAGTCAAATAAAAAACATTAAAATGTGGATTTAGACATTGGTTGCCATGGTTACAGCCAAATCTTCAAAGCTTTTGAGAAGGAATAGTCAAATTATAAATAAGAAAGGAATTAAACTGAACAATTTTAGATTTGTCTCCTCATATTAAACTAACCAGTCATGTTTCCAAGACTTAATAGAAATAAATGTTTTCATCAGATCATTGGCACTTTGCAGAAAGTTGCTGACCTGTTTATTCCCAACTTTTTGGAGAAATCAAATGGAGCGAGCAAAATAAAAATGTGCGTCTTTGTGTGTCGAGGTCGTGATGTTCAGCCGTTCAACCTTGATCTATCGCCCTGCAACGCCTGATTGCACAAGCGGAGCGAGAGGAATGAAACGGTGAGAGTTGCAGCACCTCTGGTGGGTTTGGCTCATTAAAACTGGGCTCATCGAGGGGGCGGAGCCGCTGCGGCGCACATCACAAGGTGTCAGAGCCGCAACCCACTCCAGGAATCACACGGGTTGATGGGAGAGAGGAGAGAGAGATGGAAAGACGAGTGGGATGTAGGCGATGGGGCAAGGAGGGGAAGGTGTTCGATTCACAGATGGAGGAAATGAAACTGTAACACAATCTGATTTTCCCAATATCGCTCAGGTTGTTCCACAGGACTGCTAAGAAACTCCACCAAGAGAGCGGCTCTCACTTTTCCTTTCAATTGTATTTATCTTGCTTTTGTTTAAAAGGGAATGTTTTAAGCAAAATTCAAACTTTCTACTTATTTGTACTTCCATTTGGATCTCAACTGCTTCTAAAAACAGCCAAAGCAAGTGAGACAACCACCAAGTCCTTTCTTCTGGCAGCAAGTTCATGTTTTTTGTTGTCTGGAAATTTTTACTAGTGGCACTTCTGGTGTTCCATACAAACAGCAGAACTCATTGTTATTTTATAAACATCTTGTTTAATTAGATAAAATCATAGGAGTAAGTAAAAGCAGAAAGGTTTTGATGCTGAAAAGGACAAAATGTCCTCCTCCTGTTTGCCTCTGTAGTTTTTCGTTGAGGCTCAGATTTAAAGAGAAAGTCACCAGCGATGATGTCACTGTATCGATTTTAATTATCCCATTACTGAGCGTGGGGGGTCTTATAAAAACAGATATGCTAAAGACCTCCGACTAATCAAATACAGAGCCACACCGTGCATTTGTTTCACCGTTGTTTGAAGTTCAATTTATGTTAAATAACAACGATTCAAACACAAAACATATTAACTTTGACAGAAAGTGGAGAGACAGAGACAGAGGTGGAGGGAGGTGGAGCCGCTCTGCTCCAGTGTTTAACCCAAGTATGGTTCCGTTTTAGTGGGAGGATGCACTTCCTGGGTCAGATTATAATCCAGAAAGGCAAATTAACAGTAAAACCAACAAAAAAAAAAATGGAATCACTAATTTTGGGGGATTTTTACTGAATTTGTTCTGGTTTATCCCAAACTGAAACTGGTTTAGGGGGAAAAAACATGTTTTTTTCAGTAAAATATAAGAAAAACCTGGAATCATTCAGTGTTCCTTACCCAAATATTAAAATCCAAGATGGCCGCCTTTTGCATAATAGCAGGAATGCCTGGTTTAGCTATACTTCTGACTGTTTGTGTCTCTTTAAATCCATCAGAACCAAAGTACTAAACATAATCTGATCATTTTTTGTGTTTTAATGCATAAAATGGAGAGAAAAACTTCTCTGACTTTGGTCATTTCTGAGATTTTCGTATCCTTTAGCTAATCGTATGAGTATTCACACAACAGTTTATATAACAATTTTATTAAATTCATATTGTTATTTTTTTTAACTTAATTTCTGTTCCAGTGGAAGTAGACAAACAAAAGACAAAGATATGACAATGATAAGTCAGTATTTAAAGGGGACCTATTATGCAAAATTTACCATTTTTCACTTTTTTGCTCTTCCATTTTGGTCTTAGCTGCTCCTAAATGCAACCCAAGCACTTACAAAATGTGGCAATGTTGATAAGATAATGTGTTGGTGCCTGGAAAATGCACTGTTTAAAAAAAAACAACTTCCCAGTTGTGAAGTCACAGAGGGCACGGAGCCGTTGCTTAGCAACCTCAGCAGAGTTCCACCCGTTACCTAGTAACCCAAGCTGAGCTCCAGCACGTTTGGTCAGCTGGTTTTATAGCTGTACGCGCTGACTTACCATCCAGAAACAACTTGCTGTATTTTTCTTGGCTGTGCAGGAGGCTCCACTTCTGCTTTTCAAAGATCTATTTGCAGACATTTTATGTGCAAGTTTAAACAGCAGCTTTTTGGGATTTATTGTGACAAGACACCTTTAAAGAGCTAAAATCTCATTATGTAACTATGAGTTTATGCAGAAACTGTAGCAAACATGTTTTGTATAGGCCGTAAGAAGCACAATGGGTCACCTTTAACTAAATATCCTGCAACTGTTTCATAAAAATACACAAAAATTACCCTTTCAATAAAGTGTTTCATCTAATGTGGGGCTTGTTGGGAGAGACATTTCTTCTAAACCACAAAAGCCAGTCACAAACTACAGCTGTTGTCGATTACCTCATCCCATATTTTATTCCCCCCCACATGATTTATACACAAAAAAATAAATTTAACATGGCAATCTGACGCAATGCAGCCGCAACCCCTTTCCATACATAGGCAGGCTTTTCAGGTTCATCCGGCTCTCTGTGGATGGCAGAACGGCAGAAATGTAGAGTAAAAAATAAAGGAGAGAGAGGTGAAGAAATAGGAAGTAGCAGAGTGGAAAGGTGAGGGCGTGAAGCATGAATGCTTCAGCAGCATTGCCACCACAAACAGTGTTGACCTGGAAAGCCTCAGTGTGCTGGACATCAGCTTTAGAAAAGCCTTTTAGAGACCTCCTCTGGGGATTAATACTGTTTTGGTGTTTGGGGTTTCTGTCTTTTACCTTTTTTTCCACACTTTCTCGCTCTGTTTGTGTGCGAGTGTCGGCTCGACTTCGGGCGTCGGCACCAGAAACGCGTTTTTGGGCGTTTCTGGTGCGAAAATGCATAAAAGGGCGAAGAAAAAAAAGATACAGAGGTGGAGAGAAGAAGATTGATTTTCTTTTTTTTTTTGTAATTCAGTTGAGATGAAAGGAAAAAAGTAATTTTATTAGTTGATATAAATTTCAGGGTAAAAGAAAGAGTAGGCAAAGGTTTTCTGAGGTTAGAGTCTTTGTTCAAAGTAAGAAATAAATGAAAAATCAACATCCAAACATTTCAGGAACATTTTTTATTTCCTCCACTGTTTTCAAAACATCAGTTATTAATATTATAAATAACCAGAGTTTGAAAACAAAGTACATACTCTTACTTGAGTAAAAATTATCAATCATTTAATATTTAGAAATTGCAATATCAGACGGACCAAAATATGAACTTAGTGGAAATTTTGGTATTTTAAGGACTAAAATTACAAAACTTTAAACAAGTAACAAAATCAGGCAAAAGAAAATGTTTCCAAATCAGTTTCTTTCAATAAAAAATTTCTGAAACTTCAACACAAACTGCAGGTGTGCGTCTGTGTCTGGTGGATTTTTGATTAAAGCATTTTTGTTTTTCATTCAGTTGATAAAAAATCCAGAGTAGAGGTACTTCATAATAAAGTTACTCAAGTAAAAGTAAAAAGTAGTAAAACTTTTCCTAAAAGTAAGTTTTTTTACAAAAAGTTACTCAAGTAAATGTAATTGAGTAAATGTAACTAGTTACTATCCAACTCTACAAATTCATACCAGCTAACATATGGAATTAAGCCCAAAATCTGTGTAGATTTAATTTAAAATTGTTTTATTTTAACAAAAAGTTTGTCTTTGACTTTAAAATAAATTGGGCAGACTGTTGTGGGAGAAGAAATTTCACCCAAGCAAACCTAACAAATACTAGTAGAATATATTTATATGTCTGATTTTGAAGAGCACAATCTGAAGAATAAAAATATTGGACCTGTGAGTTTTTATAGAGAGATATAATGGTGTATTAGTGTCATGGTAGATTGAAAAAAAGGATACATTTCAGCCAAACAAATCTAGAAAAAACTTGTTCAAAGTTTCAAAAGTGAAATATTGTGGCTGAATTTTTTCTCTGAAATTTTTAAAATTCAAAAAACTTATGAATATCAGAAATGTCAGAGTTTTCTGAGAATATGTGTAAAAGAAAAAAATGTATATATATATATATATATATATATATATATATATATATATATATATTTTACACAGACTAAAAAAAATTTAGCTCCAGTGCGAACTAGAAACAACCAATCAGAGGCAGCAGGCTGGTCTTAGCGCTGTCAATCACTCTGCTCGTTAGCATAGCCACTGATGATGGTGGATAAACAGTTTTTCTGTCACGGTAAGTTGTTTCTCCACCATTAGCACGTTAAACAGTGAGTACACAAGGATGATTGACAGCACTCCTGCCTCTGATTGGTTGTTTTTGGTGCATTTCTTCAGACGGCAATAGCAGCTCAGGCAGGAAGTGGAGGATATTCATCTCTTCCCAGATTAACTGTCTCATAACAAGCTGTCATAACACGGTGACGGTTTTATCAAGTATGTAAAAAACATATTTTTATTTTGAAAATATTTTGCATTTTGTCGTATTCAAACAACAAACGGAGTAAATGTGACCCAGTTGTTGCCCCCTTTGAGTTTCCCACAGCAGTAACCGTGAAACCCAACATGAACTCGCAGAGCTAAACGTCTCATCACAGACAGTTGGAGACGAGAAGATGAGAAAAGAAAGCCCTTCGTGTGTTCTCCTCTCAGCTCTTCCGGCGAACGGACGTTGTCCGACGAAAAGCTAATCATGGCTGACAGCTAGCGTCGCATCAAACAGGTAGCATAGCTTCGCCTAGCTCTGGACGCTAGATCGCTTTTGACAGAAAACATCCAAATAAAACATTAGCAGGGCTTACAGAGAGAAACCCACTGAGTAAATTATTCACACATTGACTTACTGACGGAATGAAAGCTTCTGTCCGTGCTCTAATCCCCAGCAAAGCTTTTGGTAATAGCGCCGCGCTCAAGAGTTGCCTCTCACAAGGCTCTATTCATCAAACTTTCCAGCGTATGAAATCGGCGTCTGACAGGATTTTGAAATCCTGCGGCTCCTGCATTATTATGGCGTTTAGCCTCAAACAGCCTCTCGCGATGGTGATTGCTTTGATTTTAATTGGGATCTTCTCGGGGTTGCTGCCGCCTCTAATCCAGCCGTCTCCCACCGGTTGGAAAAGGGTCGCTTGCAGTGAGGCCGGGTTGTCCTATTGAGTTTGGCGGCGGAGAAAGGCCGCGCGTCGCAGCGGGGCGGCTTCTATTTTCGCTGTGAAGTCACAGGTAATTGAGAGATGAAATATAGAAGCCATTTGATGTGGCTGGAAGTGTCAAACAGCCGCTGTCCTCGGTCTCCGGAGACGAGCTTATGGCACGGTAAAGCACCATTTAGCTCGTCCATCCTTGAAAGACTAAGCCATGACCCCACTGGGGAAAAATAAAACACATGAAAAGGCTTACCAGGTGCATGTCTCTCCAGACAACTGAGGGATCATGGCGCACCTTTGTCTCCATGAAACCGGACCACCTGCTGCTCTCTAAATGATCCTAAAAAATAATCCTTTATATACAACGGAGAGGCTTGCTGCTGCTGCTGCTGCTGCTGCTGCTGCTGCTGCTGCTGCTTAAACTCTCAACAAAATGGATTCTAGGGAAGAACAGAAAATGTTACCAGGCATTTTTGGTCGAGTTTCAAGTCCAAATATCTTAGTAAACACTAAACAAGACAAAACTAGCATACAAGTAACTTTTCAGCAAAATGTCTGAGCTTCTCTTCAGTCAATTAGTCATTAATACTGATGGAAATGTTTTCATTTGCTAGCTTTGTTGCTAGCTAACTAGCTAAACAAGACATGTTTCCCATGTGATTTTGTGTTTTTTCAGTGCAACAAGGCAATACAAATAAAAAACATAACAGATTGTGAAACAACACTGCAAAAACACAAAATCTCACCAAGTGAATTTGGCCTAATTTCTTGTGCAAATGTGTTTATACACTTGAAATAAGACAAAACTAACTTACAAGTAACTTTTCATAAAATATAGGTGCTTATTTTAAATAAATAATTTGTACAGGTTCCACTGGCAGATTAGTTCACTTAAAACATTTTATAACTCCAATAATGAGCTTTGCACTATTTGAGTTGTGTGTTTGTTAGAAGGACAGGAAAACCTCTCAGCTCCAGCGGTGGAGATCTGGAGAACGGAGAGAGGATTTCGGGTTTCTGTGCCACGGTGACTAATGGTGTCCCTAAAAAGTACGATTGGGGCATGAATTTCTTATCAGCTTTTTTAAATCTTGGTGATGAATGTCCTGCTCTTTTGGCATAATGAAATCCTGTCGCCTCTGGAGCTCTCAGTAATTAGCCTCAAAGAAGAAAAAAATAAAATCACCTCGTGGAGACAAAGTTTGCCAAAGTTAAATCTTCAACAAAGGACTGCGCCATGTTGTGACCACGACTTCACATCCACACCATTTTGACATCTGGATTAGAAATCAAATAAATAAATTCCAACTTTTCCCCATAGATTCATTAAAAGGCTAAAACTAATGACTGATGACTGGATGAAAACCTACAAGTCATGTTAGACCAATTATACAGTAAATTTCCGCCAAAGAAAAGAGAATATTTTTAGGAAGAACGAGAAAATTTCTGAGTTAAAAAAGATCATTTCTAAAAAGCTGTGGAATTTTTAAAATTAATCTCAAAATATGGAAATTGAGTTTGAAAAGTTGAACATTTGCTGGAAAGTTTCAACTTAATCTCTGAAATTTTCTAGAAAAAATGTTTAAATTTCTGAGTTTCAAGTCAAAAATTTGCAAAGTAGGCCTCAGACATTTTTAGGTTGATTGAAATTTTCTTGAAAAATAAAATACATTTCTGAGTTTTAAAATAATAAAAGAAAAAATGCTAAAAAAAAAAAAAAAAAAGAAAAACCTCTGAAATTTTGAAGTTACTCCCAGAACATTTTTTGAAGAAAATCTTGGAAATGGAGTTTAAAAACTTAAACGTTGCTGGGAAAAAATCTGAAAGTTTGAGGTTCATCTTAGAAATTTTCTAAACAAAACAAAACACTTTTGATATTTGAAAAGTCAAGAATTTGCTAGAAGAAAGTCATAAATTTTGAAATTAATCTCAGAAAACTTCCACAAAAAATGGGGTAATTTCTGGGTTTCAAAAGTAGAAAATTTGAAAGACAGACCTCAGAAATTTGGAAATTGATCTCAGAAATTTCTTAGAACAAACTAGTAAATTTCTAAGTTTAAAGTCAATTTTTTTTCAATATTTGAAGCTCAGAGATTTCCATGTTTTTTCTAGAACATCTTTGGTTTTTGAAACTAAAATTTCAGATTAATTTCAATTTATTTCCACTTTTCAAACTCAATCTCCAAGTTTTTCTTCTAGAAATGTTTCTGCGATATTTTCAACTTTTAGATCTCAGAAATGTCCTTTTTTTTCTAGAAAATTTCGTACATTAATCTCAAAGTTTCTGACAGAAGTTGATTCCTCCGTTTCTTTTCTTGAGTACGCCGTCGTATAAACCTCCGACTGCAGCTGGATGAAAACCAAAATGGCCGACATCCCCTGACAGGCAGGCCGCTCTCTCACACGGCTGTGCGTTCGGGTTTCCGTCATTGCCTCCATCCATCAGCAGTGGTTGCTGCGGTTAATCACACTGAGTGGAGAATGACTCACGGAGGCAGGGGTTACCCCCAGCCAGAGCTCATTTCAGGGCCACACAGCAGCTGCAGCAGCAAACTCCAATCCATTTCTAGTTATCTCGCTGAGAAACTCTCTTTCTCATGCCTTCCCTTATTTTCTGCCCTCTCCATTTTTGATAAATTTGAGGCGTATTTTTCCCCAGGTTTCCTGCCAGTCTTCCTCAGGAACTTTAAAATGTGAAGAATATCTTGAGTTACTTCTTCTTTCAGGGGAATAATACCCAGCATGCTGGAGAAACTACTTACAAAATGGCATTTTTTTAAATTTATTTATCTTGCACTCTTATAAAAAGTGTTAAAAGTTGACCAAAGTGGTTCAACACAAAGTCCAAAAATTAATTCAGGCATCAAATTAACCTGGAATGAGCTTGAACACGTAAAAATGAGATAAATAAAGCATATAAACTGGTGTAACCTTTCGGTGTTAATGAGAAAACCTCACCTCCATTAAACAGGAACTTTATGTGGTTGTTTATATGATGGGGGTCTTGCTCCTGTTTTTCTTCTTTTTTCTTCTTTAACTTGTTTTTATCATCACGACTTGTTCTCTGTATTTTACACAATAATTCAAACAGACCTACGCAAAAAATACTATTCAATTTATTTTTTTAAAGTGATCTTTCAGGCTTTCAAAAGATTTTGTAAATGTTTTTTTTTTTTTTATGTTTTTGATCCTTTTTTTAAAACTCATTTTCTAATCAGAAAGATCTGATAGAAATAAACAGGAGGAGGTAAAACCAATGATGAAGATGTCTTAAAAACATCATCAAATAACAAGATCATTGGATCTAAAGATACATTGACTGGTACGTTTTTGTCATTCTGTTGTGAAAATTCAACAACATTTTTAAAACTGTCAAAACCTGCATGTGTTAGTTTCTATATTTATATCTAAAAGCACAACAATGAGGATTATGAGTGTGTCAAATAGCATTGTGTCAAGGTTTTTTAGCTTCCAAAGCTGCATTCATTCTCTTTAGAATATTTCAGTTATTCTCTCTGAAAAATCTAAACAATAAAAGGGAATATATTGTACAATATTCACATTTTGCATGTAATTTTTCTTTTTACTTCCATTTGGGTCTTATCTGCTTCTACAACCAAATCACTTTAAAAAAAATTACTCAGTTAATATTATTTGTTGTCTGGAAAATGAGCCGTATCAGAAACTTCCTTATTAAGTCACATTCCAGGGGCTCTGAGCCGTTACCTAGCAACCTCAGCAGAGTTCCGCACGTTACCTAGCAACCCAACTGGAGCTCTGCAAACATTTGGTCAGCTGGTTTTATTGCTGTATGCGCTGTACAAATGTCTGCTGGAAGAGACAAGTGTTTTTGTTTTCGACTTACCATCCAGAAACCAGATTGCTGTGTTCTTCCTGGTTGTGCAGGAGGCTCCATTTCTGCTTTTCAAAGATGTATAATTGCGCTTCTGTCTGGAGTCATTTTCACATGTGAGTTGGGGGGAGTGACCGACAGCAACTTATTTTGATTTAAAGTGATAACATGCCCTAAAGCACCTCATTCTGAAAGGGGCTCAAGATAGGCTGAACTGATCTAGATAAATCTAAGAATGAAAATGTAATGGACATGTTTTGTGTAGGCCACGGACCTATGTTAGCCTGTTCATTGAAACATAATAGGTCACCTTTAAAGGGGTTTTTTGGCTTCCCATCCAGGAACCACTTGCTGCATTCTTGTTGGTTGTGCAGGAGGCTCCACTTCTGCTTTTCAAAGATGTACAGTTATATCTTGAGCATCTTTTTGCAGCCATTTTATGAGTGTAAACATTGAAATGGTGGGCGTGGCCAGCAGACAATGTTTTATAAAGAAATGAGAGATTACTCAGGAGATCCACGTATCAAATATAAGACTAAATGTTCAGAAATTTAAACGCTGTTCAAATGCAAACATTCTTTTGTCCATTAAAATAATCTCTCACTTCCCCCGTCTTTCTCCTCTGAAACCGTTGTGGGTGTTTTTTTTCTCCCCCGTCTGAACCGTTCCCAACGGTGAAAAAATGCGAAGCGCCGGCATCCATCACCGGATGGCAAGCCGACCCGCGAAGGCACGGCGAGACATTTACATTCTGTGGCCTTTCGTCGGTCCCTCTGCTTCAGCGGCCGGCCTCGCGAGGCTCAAACTGACATGCACTTTCCAGGTTTGTTGTGTTCTACAAATAGACTTCTCCTCTGCATTTACCATCAATTTTTTTAAAGAACAAAATGCAGAATTGTGTATATTCTAACAGGCAAGTTCTTGAAACTCCCTCTCCTCTGGCCCCCCAAAGCGTTGCCCGAGGTGAAGACGTCTTTTATTGGTAACCGGTTTGAATCTGGTCGTGAAAAATACGGCTTACTTTTACAGCGTTTCTGCTAAATGTGGCAGAAAATTGCGAGTAAGTGAATATCCGTCCTGGAGCCGCTGTATCTTCCGGATGGTTTAATGATGAACGACAAGGACATGAAGGAAAATGAAGCCCAGATGAAGGTGTGTTGTTCATTTTAGTCGTTATATTAAGCGCTGTATAGTTGCCTATTAAGCTGCCATGCTGTAATTTGCGGTCTCACGGGCCGGCGGTGATCTAAGCAGTCAGTAACCTATTAGCAAGCTTTGTTATAAAAACAAGCCGCCTATTGTTGCAGAAGGAACCTTCTCTGACAGCAACACTGTGTTTTCACCCAGGCTTAATTTGTACGTCTTCTCCTCAGGAAGATTAATTGAAAACAGAATCACCATAACCCACTCAAGGTTAATGCAACCCATGCTCAATTAGGTATTTGAGAATAAGCAGCCGTACAGTACACTGTAAAAAAACAAAATTAAAGAAGTTTCCTGACTGTTGAATCACATTGCCGCAGTGGTTCATTCTTAAATATGTGCATATGTCTTCTGAGCTAATCTTACAACCAGGAAGCGTGACGTCACACTTCTGGAAACTTTGTAGCTGGCAGCCATCTTGATAGGTATCCATGACAGTTGCTATGACAACAGTAAACAACTCACAAGCAGAGAATTTGCTCTCGATTCGTTACTGCCAAACTAAACAATATGCATAGTTTTCATATGACGTCACGCTTCCAGGAACATTGTAGCTGGCAGCCATCTTGGTAGGCAGTCTGAATTCTGACTTTAATTTCATAATTCAGCCTTTTTGTGCAAATCTAACTTTTTTCATATAATTCTGACTTTAATCCCAGTTTTTTCAGTACAATTCTGACTTTTTTGTCTTCAGAATTCAGACTTTATTCCTCCAAAACTGGGCTTTAATCTCATAATTCTGAGATTAAAGTCAGAATTGTGAGGAAAAAAACCTTGTTGCCTGCAGAAGCGTGCTGGTTTCCTTGCTGTTTGACGATAAGCCCTCGCCCCTTCAGTTATTTGTGTTTTTTCTTGTCTCAGTGTTCAGCTGGCAGGGTGAATGTAAAGGGTGAACAGGCTTAGTGAATTTCAAAGTCACCCAGGCAGCTTAATGGCTTCCCTAAATGACTCAGCACATTATTTCCAGTTGTACAGTAGTCCATTACATGGTGCGTTGCCGTGCCCATACAGTGTTTGGTCTCACTCTCCTCCCGTCCTTCTGGCGCTCGCTCAACAAACCACTCGAGCCTGAATGCAAAATGCCGTCCCCCTGGCTGTAACATTAAGGACGGTTCAATCTCTTTAGTGCTTACCTCAGTCCTGCCGCCGACACCCCTCCGCCCCACAGGCCCCAATGGCAAAGGTGATAGCTAAAAGTGTAGCTGCCAAAACTACATCGAGCAAAAGAGAGCAATTAGAAGTCCTCTGCACCATAATCCCCGGGAGACAAGCCCCATCAATCATGATGCTAATCCTTTGTTTCTCAATAAAGATAACCGTGCTGCAGGGAGTTAACATTTTCTTAATAAGTCATCCCACTCAGGTCCAGCCGAAATGCCAGACTGGCCCAGAATCAGCCTTATCCTTTATGTTTGACATTGGGTTGATAAGAGGACACCAAGACAAGTGTGTTATTTTGAAATTTCAATGGTAACAGGTCCAGCAGAGATGGTGTGGTTTGGGAAAGATTCATATTTTGATTGCATTAAACCTGTCTTGTCCTGTGATGGATCGACGACGGTTCAGATTGCGCCACGCCTCTTGGCCATTGACTGAAGAGTTAGACACCGCAAGGACAGAGTGGGAATAAAACTGGATGGAGGGATAAACCAACTTAAACTAAATTCCTGCTTCCTGTTTATTTATAAGCTACGATTAGCTTATAAATGCCTAGCTAGCTGCTACAGAAAGTAAGGTAGCACTTTAAAAATACAATTTACCTGAAAAAAGTTGTTGCACAGATGTATGTGTTTATGACGGATAAAATAAATGAAAAAATAAAACCAACTTTCCACATGTTTGCTTAAAAGCTTTGACTAGCATGCTAACACAGTTAGCTGCAAGGGAATTGGTACTCTAAAAATACTATTAGTACTTGTAACAAAAATTTTGGTACAGTGCTCTACATTTTTATGAAGGACAGAATAAATGAAAAAGTTAAAAAAAAAATCTAATCCAGCTCCCTGCCTGTTTGTTTACAAGAATTTGCTAGCATGTTAGTACAGCTAGCTGGAAAGAAGGCAAATTGGTACTCTAAAAAATACCATTAACCACTGCAAGGCTTACAGAAATGCTGGTGTAGTGCTTTACATTTTTATGAAGGATTAAATAAATGGGGGAAAAAACATTACTGAAACCAAATCTCTGTCTGTAGTTTATTTACAAGCTTTTGCTAGCATGTTAGCACAGCTAGCTGCTACAGGGAGATACAAAACTAGCCATTTAAAATTCAGGAGCTGCTTCATTAAAAAGTGAATCATTTATGATCCGAGTTTTGTCTTGAAAGGGTTAACTTGAACTTTTTTATTTTTCTCGGATAAATTAAAATGTGTTTTTATGAATGTTCCATCAAAAGTCAAATTATGATTGCTACCAATTCTTATCAATTCAAGAAGGCAAGTATATAATTTTTTTTTTTGGTTATGCTAATTTAATTAATTTGTCACTATTGTTGACCAATTTTAAAAAATCTTGTCATCGGTTTTACAGCTAGAATTGGTCCAATAATAAAATATCTTCCATTCTGAAGTAATTTAATTGCTAAAACATTCAATTAAAAGCATAAATTGACACCTAGTGATAGTTTTCAGAAAAAAACTGGAGTGAAACAGATTCCATGAACCATAAAAATCCGTATCAAATGTCAGAGCTGTTCATCAGAGTGTCACCCAAATAAAAAGCAGTATCATAGGTCGTTTGTGCAAGCTTTTATATTTCGAAATAGGTGACCTGTTGTAACGACGTGGAGAAGGACTGCAGAGACCCCAGGAGGAGGTTTGACCCAGACAACCACGAAAACTGAGCTTTCTGCTGTACTGTAAATGTCACGACAAGTTACAGCCTGACGTATACCGTCAAACTACCCAAACCCCAACCGTTTATTATTCTTACATTTTTCCTACAAGCTTTTGACCTATGCTAAAAACCACAAAATGGATGTAAAGTTCTCTAGCTATTCTGATTATTGAAACAAAAACAATGAAATCAGGCATTTCACAAGAAAATCTGTGAAATGGTTGAGATTTTTAACTGAAGAAAAAAAAATGTTCTAGGATAAAATAAATTTAAATGCGTCTTTCTGAATACAGAAATGTATGAATAATATCACTATAATTTTATAACTTTAAAATAATCTTATTTTAAAAATCTACATACAGTCTGCCTAATTTAAAAGTTCAGTGGTGCATTTTTCTTTTTAATTCATTAAAATTACACAGCCCAAAGTCTTTTTACTGTATTGCTTTTACATCAGAAATATGTGTTCCTAAACATAAAAGTATTGTTGTTTTTTCACGTTTATGTCAAAATGGCTGCAAACAGATGATCAACTATACAACTGTACATCTTTGAAAAGCAAAAGTGGAGCGTCCAGCACAACCAACAAGAATGGAGCAAGTGGTTTCTGGATGGTACGTCAACAACAAAATACTTCGTACAGCTCCTACAGAGGTAAAATCAGCTGGTCAAATATGCTGGAACTCAGCCTGGGTTGCTAGGTAGCAGGTGGAATTCTGATGTGGTTGCTAGGAAACGGTGCAGTGCTTGTAGAATGTGACTTAGTAGGGAAGTTTTCAAAAAGGCTGATTTTCTAGACACCAAAAATCATAAACTTATTGGATTTATGTTTATAAAAACCATCTGGGTGGTTTTTATAAAGCACTTGGTCTCTTTTTAGAGGCGGTTGAGACCAAAACAAAAGTAAAAAAAATAGTACAAAATATGAATTTTGCATAATAGATCCCTTTTAAATTGGTTAAATTTTTTTTCCCTAAAGAACATCTGAGATAGTGTAAAGAATGCAGTGGTAAAACCAGCTGACCAAACGTGCTGGAGCTCCACTTGGGTTGCCAGGTAACGGGGCAGCGCCTGCTGATTTGTGACTTTACAGTCCGAAGGTTTTCTAGACACCAAAAAACATGAACTTATTGCCAAAAAACAGCTGGATGAGGGTTTTTAAAAGTATTTGGGCTGTTTCTAGAAGCAGCTCAGTTCCAAATTCAAGTACAAAAACATGGAAAAGGTGAATTTTTCAGAATAGGGCCCTTTTAAAACATTGTAGATAATGTTTAAGAGCCAGGGTTGTGCCAAGAAAACAACCAGTTGCCAAGCAGAGTGGTCCATACTCATGCGCTTAATGAGCAATCTTCCAACTGATTTGGTTTGCCAGGAGTTGTTTTGTAACGTTTTTCACCAAACCTCTGTGGATTTCCACGAACATTTCACTCCAAACACTCAGGATGCTGCAAACTTCCTCTGCGTGAAGGTAAATCATTGTTAAAGGCACTAAGATATCTAATCAAATAGGTTTAGGTTAGAGTGGAGCTCTAATTGCGAGCTGCAGCTTCAGGGCATTTCTCAGAAATTATACAATAAAAAGAGTTAGCTCAGAAATTCATCATGACGGCCCAAAGGCATCGCTTTAAGAACGAACCATTTTTCTGCGCCGCATAAAGGGATATTTGCTGGAAGGCAAATAAATTACCCTTCTTGGTTCTTCGACTATAAATTAATCTAGCATATTTTCTCCTGGAATAACAGAAATCTTGTCTGCAGAGGAGCAGAAGTGTGACCTTGAAGGTGTCTCTGTGTCCAATCCGCTGCGGCTGGATCCATCCATCATGTTTCTCTTGTTCACCTTTGTCTCAGTGAAAACATTTTGCACCTTGTTTCTCTCTCTCTCTCTCTCTTTTTCTTTTTCTTTCCTTCTTTTTGTTTCTCTCTGTCATCCCGCTGCTCCAGTGTCTCGGCGGGTCTTTCGGAGAAGTCGTTTGTGGATGTGATGTCTGCAATGCTTCAAGGTCAAGAGTGCTTAGCTAGATATTAAAGAGACAGATGGGTGGAAGAAACCGAGTGGGATGGCAAAGCAATGCAATTATAACCCATGCCCACTGTCCACACACACACACACACAACACGAGAAGCAAGACAAACAGAGAGCGAAAGTGGGTGAGAAATAGATAGACAAGAGATCAGTGCTATCTCGGAAACTCTGTGGAGACAATCTAATATCAGCATGAGTCCACAACAGTTAGAGCATGCACGCACTCATGTACAAACAGCCGCGGCTGTGCACACACACGTGGCACAGAGATCGTCTGATAGGAATTGTAATGGCTCATTAAAGCACCAAAGTGATCCTGCGGATGGCACCGGGAGGAGGAAAACAGAGTGAATGATTGATACAGTGAAACGGCGCGCGCTCCCTCCACCAGCCCATTAAGGATGATTTACAGGGACTGTGGAGTGCAGCCGGAATGGGGAAGAGGTTCCCTTTCCCTGCGTTTCGCTTGATTCCAGCCGCACTGGCTGGCTGATTGAGAGAGTGCGGGAAAATGAAAATGTTTTGCACCACCCGGAGATCTCGCTGTTGAGGGAGTAATTGCTCAGGTAACAGCCGTGACGCAAAAAAAAAAAAAAAAAACTGAAAAAAACAAAAACGACTCGGCTGAACCGGACTAATGGTGTTTCAGCGGTTTGTGTGATTGGTTACTGTCACTCAGAGTTACTGTTACTTGAGTTATTTTATTTTGAAGTATTTCTACTCTTACTTGAGTAAAATTCCTGGATTTTCTACCCACTGAATGAAAAACAAACATGTTTTAACCAGAAATTCATCAGACTCAGAAACTACAGTTTTTGTTTATGTTTCATAAGTTTTTTATTAACAGAAACTGATTTAGGAAAAGTTTGTTTAGTTGCTTTTGTTACTTATATGAACTATTGTCATTTTTGTCCTTAAAATACCAAATTTCCACTTAACTTTAGATTTTATTCCGTTTGATGATGTAAGTTTTAAATATTAATTGATTTGATCAGTTACTCAACTGACTGATCAAATTACCAGCCATTTAATTTTTAAAAATTACATCATCAGACGGAGCAAAATATGAAGTTAAGTGGAAATTTTGGTATTTTAAGGACAAAAATAATTAACAGAATTACAAAACATCAAAATCAGGCAAAAATTCTTTTTTCTAAATCAGTTTCCTTCAATAAAAAACTTATGAAACTTTAACAAAAACTGCAGGTGTGCGTCTTTGTCTGGTGGATTTTTGGTAAAAACATGTTGGATTTCCATTCAGTTGGTAGAAAATCCAGAAATTTTACTCAAGTAAGAGTAGAAATACTTCAAAATAAAATCACTCAAGTAAAAGTATAAAATACTCCTAGAAGAACATTTTTTCAAAAAAGTTACTAAATTAAATGTATTTGAGTAAATGTGATTAGTTACTATTCGGCTCCGGTTTTAACAAAACTCACAGACACACACCTGTAGGTTTTTGTTAAAGTTTTATAACTTTTATTTTGAAAGAAACTGATTTTACATTTTTTTATTTGGTCTCATTTTGTCATTTTCTATTTATGTCATTCATATGAAACATTTTGGTCCTTAAAATACCAAAACTTCTACTGAATTTTACATTTTGGATGAGCTAATAATGTAATTTTTAAACATTAAATGATTAATAATTTGATTATAATTTTTACCAAAAACTTTTAAAAAAAATTTGAAATAATAAACTGAACCTAATCAACTTCCAATGTGTGGCATTAAACTGAATTACAGCTGTATAAATAAAGTAAATTGAAATAAACTGAACAAGTTGAAGTGCTGATGGAAAAATATAACAAAAGCGAAACTTTTTTGCTCTTGATCTAATCTTTCTGAAAGTCTTAAATCCTTTTTCAAAGTAATATTCATTCTTTAAGGGACACAGTACACGATCAAGGCGTTATTTACACAGATTGGACATTCTGCACTAATAACGGTCACGCCGTGAGGAACATTCACTGGTTTCATTAGCTGCACATGAGTTGCTTCGGTTATAATAAAGCATGCATCTGCGTTAGCCTCTGATTGCTGTTCTCTGCTCTGCATCCAATTTTATGACGGACTTTACAGCCTAATAACCCACATTAGTTATAATCTGCTTTTGTTGGTTGCTTCTCGGTTTTAGTCATATGAAACTAGCAACTATTAAGAAGGTAGGTTATTATTCAGAAAGGGTTTTTAACAAATACGAGAGATTGTGTGCTTGTAATATGAATGCTATGTGCTAAAAATAAACTATGTCACTATTATCAAAGCTATAGAAGCACACTGAATGTCAAAAAGTTTTTATTTTGCAATAAACCTCCAAGCTTACAGTCAGCACCTCAAAAAGAGAGGAAAAAGCAAGGACATGGCACACGTAAAAGCAGATGACTGTGCACTAATAGGCCTCTAAAGCCTTGTTATAAATAGTAAAAGCGTTAAATAGCTGCAAGGCTCAAGAACTCACCCACACACGCGCTAGGCATAAGGACAAGAAATCGTTGCCCTTAAGTATTTTGCACTGTGACATAGAGCATAACCTCTGGATAATTAGCTATTTTAATCTGTTTCTAGAGCACAAACACCAGTGGTGTCAGCTGCAGGCAGCATGGACAACATATTCTGAAAGCAGTGTGTGCTGTTAGCTTCCCCAACCTAAAACGATGGATTTGAAGCTAAAATAGAGCCGTTTTTCTTACTATTATCTATAATTTGATTAACAGCTGGGTAATGCTAAGTAGTATAAAGTAGTATAAATATAAGATCTGGTATTGAAGTCAGGCTGTCGTTATCTTACATATAGCACACATATTTGGAGCAAACAATTTTGAGAATAAAAGACGCCCAGGAATTTAAAGCTACTCAAACCTATAGATACACAAGTTAAGACAAACCCTAGCTACTAAAGCTAAAAGCAGTTCTAGCTAAGCATTAGTTCAAGCTAACAGTAATTCACTAAAGATACAAGTGTATTAATACATGCTAGCTAAAAGTTTTATGAACTAACAGTCATACAAGCTAGCTGCTACTCAGGCTAGCCTTGCTCTTTAAAGCACTCTCAGTTTTGGGATTAAGAGACTCTCAAGAATTTAACATAATGGGCAATGATTCTAAAAGGTACTCCAGCTTAAGGATACACAAGTCTATGATCAGCTCTACTTAGCAATTACACAAGCTAGCATCAGAACAAACTAACAGGACTCTGGCTATTCATTCTTCCATCTTCCATGTATTCACTGTGTCCAATTTATCTTAAGCTCTCAAGCTACAAATTGATGGATACACGCTAACCAAAAGCTACTCCAACTTACAGATACACAAATTAAGACAAACCACACATGCTCAATCTAAGAGCAGACCTAGCTAACATTTACACAAGCTAGCATTAGTACAAGTTAACAACACTGTCTTATGGTTGCCCCATTTTCCATCTACTATGCCCACTTTCTGCACTCAAGATACAAGTTTATGAATACATGATAGCCAAATGTTCTACAAACTAACAGTGATACAAGCTAGCTGCTGCTCAGGCTGACCTTGCTAGTTTAGCAAGCTGCTGTACAAGCCACTAGCTACACATATTTGGATCAATCTCAGTTTTGGGAATAAAGGGTGTTTAGGACTTTAACATCAATTTAATGGTCACTGAATCTTAAAGCAACTCCAACTTACAGATATACAAGTTCAGACAAACCCTAGCTACTAATGCTAATGGATAACTCTAGTTAACAGTTACACAAGCTAACATAAGTACAAACTCACAGAAACTCTGGGTAATTATTGCTCCATTTTCCATCTATTCACTGTGTCCAGGTTATAAACATAAGATAAGATACAATTTAATAGATAAACATTAGCTAAATGTTTTACAAACGGTCATACAAGCTTGCTGCATTTCTGGTCAGCCTTGCTAGTTAAGCACAAGCCGTTAGCTACACATTTTTGACGCAATCTCTGTTTTGTAAATAAAGGACACTTAGGAATTTAACATGACTTTAATGGCCACTGAATGTTAAAGCTACAACTTACAGGTACAGCAGGTCTAGCTAACGGTTACAGAAACTAGCATTAGAACAAGCTAATAGCTACTCTGGATAATGATCACTCTATTCTCATCTATTCACTGTGTTCATTTTATCCACTCAAGATCAGTGTGGTATAAAGTACTGAAATCTCAGAGTCAAGTAAAAGTACAAGTACCTCTCCAAAATATGACTTTGGTAAAAGTCGAAGTCACTGACTGAAATGTTACTTGAGTTAAAGTCTTAAAGTATCTGAAACTTCTTGTACTTAAGTATGGAAATTACTGTAAAAATGGATGTACTCAAGTAATGTAATGAAAAGTACAAGTAAAAAGTAAAACAAAGCAAATGCAGTTTGAATGACATTTTTTATATTTTGGTAAACTTGTCAAATACACTTAAAATAATGTACCCAACCAAGTGCAGGCAAAATTAAACCTGCTAATAGATATACCTGCAGGCATCATTTAGTTAAGAAAATTAGGTGCTTTACCTATAGCACAAGGTTAACTTAACCTGCTTTACAACTGAACCAGCTTCTTAGTATATCCTCCAGGACAGAAAATACAAAGTTTTTGTAAGCCTCAAGTTTTCCCTTCAAGTAAGGTCAGTGCTGAAAATGAGAAAAATAAATAGTACAGAAAATGCGGCCAACATGAAGAAAAAGAGCTGTTATGATTACTCTACTTCACAAATCAGTGAATCAGTCAATGCTACAGTCAGTAGGTGGTGCACACAACTGGTCATTATGCAAAAGAAAAAGAGAATTGGGAGGGAAATGCAGCTTATTGGCATCTGTAAACCTGGTTTTGAACTTGCATGCCTTTCCTATATTCGTTAAATTTAGTCTAAATTGCTATCGCTATGGCTTCGGTCCCCCCTTGAACAGAGGAGTCTAGGTAGCCTGCTACAGTCAACATTAGGCCTAAGCTAAATACACCACGTATGGAACTGAAACAATGCCAAACAAAGTTCATTTATGGTCAACGTTTCACAATACAGTAGTGCCTAGTGACCAAGCTATAGTTACTGAAACAGGAGGATTATAACCATTTCATAAGACGTTACCTCGATGTGTTTCTTCAAGTTGGACGGCGAGTTTTTGTAAGATAGAATTTCCATGTGACTGCTACTGATTGCGAGACTTGCTTTGTGTTTAATGGGAGAAGCGAAACAGGTGTATCCTAATTAAAAGTAAAGAAATCAAGAAATGGCAAAAAATGTGGAATGAAGATAAGAAAGGAAGAAGATTATATGAAGTACAAAAGTCAGTTCAAATTCGAAGCATTAATGAAAGAAACAGAAGAGAAGAAATAATAATTAGTAGATTAAGAGTAGGTCATACCTACTTAAATGACATGCTTTATACAATAGGGAGGAAAAATAATGATAAATGTGAGATGTGGAGTGAAATAAAATGTAGAACACATATTGATGAAATGTAAGTCAAATGAACTCGAAAGGGAAGAATTAAAGAGAATAGTTAGAAATATGGGGCATGAATGGAATCTTAAAGGTATATTAGGAAATGAAGGAAACATAACAGATATTCACAAATTAAGGAAAGCATTGTTTATTTATCTTAAGAATACAAAATTAAAAAGTAGAATTTAATAGATATGAAGTAATGCTGCTACACACTCATGTACAGTAGGTGGCGGTATGCACCTTAAAGTTGCTTGTGATCCGCCATAATAGAAAAGAAGAAGAAGAAGGTGTATCCTATTGGTGGTGATGAACAAGCCCAGGCAAGCAGGCTACGGACTTTGTTCGGTAGCCTGCTTGCTACTTGCTAATCAGTAGGTGGGATCAAAACACTTTGTTTCTCTCTCTCGCTTTTTTGTAACGAGTAACTAAACCACACATTGAAAATGTATCGGAGTAAAAGTACGCAATTAAGTTCGGAAATATAGTGAAGTAAAAGTGAAAGTCATCAAAAATTTTCATACTCCAGGAAAGTATGAAGTACTCCAAAATATACTTAAGTAAAGTAGTGAAGTATTTTTACTTCGTTACTATACAACACTGCTTAAGATACAAGTTAATGGATACATGCTAGCCAAAAGTTTGACAGACTAACAGTCATACAAGCTAGCAGCTACTCAGGCTAGCTTTATTATTTGGAGCAATCTCAGTTTTGGGATTAAGAGATACTTGGGAATTTAACTTAAGTTGAATGCCCATTGAATCTAAAAGCTACTCCAACTTATAGATACACAAGTTAAGACAAAACCCACCTACCAAATCTAATAGCAGCATTAGCTAACAGTTACCCAAGCTAGCATTAGTACAAGCTAACAGCAACTCTAGCTAATGGTGGCTCCATTTTCAAATTTGTGGATCCATGCTAGCCAAAAGTTCTTACTAAGTATTTTTGGCTACTTTCTAGTGCAAATATTTTAGTACACTTGAAATAACTAACTTACTAGTACTTTAAAAAAATTATATTAATGAATTATTTACTTTAAACAAGTTATTTTTTGTCTTATTTCAAGCACACCAGAAACTAGACCAAAATTACTTTAACACTTTTAAAATCTTCTCATATGGAGCAGTTAAAATATTTCTGTCTAAAATTACCCAATAATACTCATTCCAACGACAAAGTGGATGATTCTCAGTAATAATTACTTTCATTTCAGTAATTGTCCTCAAACTTACTTTTACCTCCCAGTGAGCAAGCTGAAATTGCATTTCAGGCCTGATTGATAATTAATTAAACGAGGGCAGTCCGAATCAGGACGGTCACACTGCGACCCTGCGCCGTTATTTACTCCTGACTATGGAGATGTCGACAGTCCCATAGTCCACATGATTGCGGACAAGAGAAGAAGAATCAGCGGTGCTGTGAAACGGAGCCCGCCTCACGCTGAGGCAATTGAGTCAGGAAATGGGGGTCGGTGTGGGGTCATGGCATCCAAACTCAGCAATCTGAAGATTTTGTGTTTTTCACAATCCCCTTACCCAATCACCCTCTCCCTCCCTCTTTCCCTCTCTCACACAAACAACTGCAGTCCCGCCATGCCTCCCAGTCTTCTGCCCCCCTGAGGTGAGAGTGTGATATCAACCAATCTGTTTCAGCCGCCCCCGTAACCCCGGCAGTCGCGGCCGCGCCGCCCCCAGCCTTCCTGTTCCTGCCCAGTTTGCCACAGCGACACCAGAACCGACTGCTGGACTCCCAGAGGCTCCAGGGAGAGAAGGTGTTAAGTGAGCCGAGAAGGAAAGAAGCAACAGAAAGAGAGTCCTTTACGACCCACGCCCATGTTTTAACATCTCACTAAAATGAGTCATCTGGTATCGTCAATGTGATGAGGGTCGATGTAGATACAAAGAAAATTGGAGAAAATTTTCACCAAAAAGACTTGGAAATATTGAGATTATTACCAGAAATTTTGTAGTAGGAACTCGTACATTTCTAAGTTTGAAAAGCCAAAAATTTCTTTGAAAATCTCAAATTTTGAAAGCAATCTGACATTTTATAGGAAAAAACTTGGACATTTCTGAGTTTGAAAAGTTTACAAAAAGCCTGGAATTTTATAGATAATCTAAAAAGAAATTCTAGAAAAACGTACATTTCTGAGTTTGAAATTTGCTAGAAAAAATTCTAATATTTCTGAGACCATAAATTCATAAATTTGGTAGGAACTCGTCTCCCTCCCCCCAAAAAAGGGGTTTTGAGATTAATCTTTAGAAACTTTTAAAATTTTTGTAGAAACATTTATAAACATTTCTGAACTGCAAAAGTCAAACATTTGCTTGAAAAAAACTCAGAAGTTGAACATGGGAATTTGGGAATTTTGGACATTTTCAAGCTTTTTCAATTTGAAAATTTGACATTTTCAAAAGTCGAAAATGTATGACGTCTGAAAATGTCCAATTTGTTTCTAGAAATCTTTAGAGATTATTCTCAAAATTTGACGGTTTTTTAAAAAAGCAAATTTAAAAAATTTCTAACTCAGACATTTTCTGTCTTTTTTTCCTTGAAAATTTCTGAAATTTTTAATCTAAAATGTCTGAGATTTCTCTAACAAATTTTTGATTTAGTGTTGTAGTTCGGCCGCCATCCAGCAGAGGGCGCTGCTGGTCATCCTCAGATGAAGTTTCTGAGATAGGATTAAAGATGGCGGCGGTGACGTTCCACAATTGTAAAGAGAAACGGTCCAAACAGAGAGCGGCGCAGGATGCTAAACGCACTTTAAGCGATTCTGTTTTGAAATATAAACACTCGAAACGTTCCTTAAGTTTCACCTTAATAAAGTTTTATCCATCCGAGCTAAGAAGACGAGGATATGATGATAGAAAAGCTGGGGGAAAACGGAGAAAAAGTGTTAAAACATGATGCTAATAATCAAGATTGATATCCACGGCTGTTGCACTTCACGGAGAAACGTTTTATTCCTTCAAGACCAACAGACGGCACTTCTGTATGAACATCTCTCTGTAAGTGTCTTACATATTTTATTCATTTAATCTTTTATTTGTCTATTAGCAGTTTAATAAGTTCTTCTTTTGTTATATTTCATAATTATGTCGAAGCTTAACGTGAGAACCACAATTTTCTGTTCAGTCTGTATTTAAAATGTTAAATGTTAATGTTTCTTGTTTTACTGCAGCATATTATATATATATATATATATATATATATATATATATCGATCCAGAGAAACATCGCTGTTGTCGGGGCAGAGGAGGCGCAAGGCCTGTCGGACTCCTTTGATGCTTCGGAAGAGAGAAGTTTGGATGATAGAGATAATGCATGGGAGATGAGTAAATCGACGAACTGTGACAGCGATGTTTCTCTGGATCGAGAGGTGTCAGAACCAGGCTTATCCAACCAGAGTCTTGTAACGCCTCACAGTGTGTTGGAACTCTCAGGTGAACATGCTGATAGTCATCTGGCAGAAGAAGAGTTACATGCAGTGAGTCAAGTTCATTCTTTGGACACAGAGGCTCTTCCTGTTAATTCAGACGCCAACATGGACATGTGTCATCCCCCAGAGAATACTGACCAAGTTGTTAGGACTCGGGTGGGCAGGGCCAGCAAAAGGGTGAACAGACTCATTGAATCCATGGTTCAAAGACCTTTTGATTTTAGGGATTTGGCAAACTCTGTGAGCCAAAAATCCCAGTCCATTCTTACTTGGTTTTGAGTGAACTCATTTGTTTAGAGTCTTTATATGGACAGTTCAGCAATATAACTGTAATGGAATATTGTTTTCCTCAAATATACATCCGGTATTGTGTTTATGGGTTTAAAGTAGACACAGAATTATGTGGTGTAAATGGCATCATATTGATCTGAGAAGGGCAGAGGCCTGATCAACCGTATGTTCCTTCGAAACCTGTTTTGTAGGTGTCTCTCAAGCTGAATGCTGTACTTGGTTATGGCAACCCTGGGTTAAATATTTATCAAATTTGTCAGTTTTTCTTGTATTAGGATTGCAAAATTTGGACTGACTTGGATTTTGGTGAAATATAGGAGGGGTGGATGTAGCAAGTGTGTAAAACTGTTTATATTTCACCTCAAATCCATCCTCATTACCTGAGTATATTTGTTTTTCTTAGTTTTTGAATTGTATTTTATTTTGGCAGAGAAGCTTTTATTTTCTTGTTTCCTGTCTCCTTGTCATATCCTGTGTGTTCGCGCTGCCCTCCTCAGTTTGCGCCAAGCTGCGGTGGGGAGAGGTAAGCGTACAAAGTTGTCTTCTGTTTGTCTGTTGAAGTATTCAAAATGTCCTTAAAAGTATTTTTGCCAAACTCGCAAGTTTTTATATGTTGTTCCCCAACTGTTTTATGTTTAGCGCAGCACTGTACTGGGCACCTAATTCCCACGTTAAGGACATTTATTGAGTTTACCGTGCCAATGTGGTCATTTTTGTTCTTTTGATTTGTTAAAGTGTGTGTGGGAAAGCCAGAGCCCAAGAACTGGAATGCTGATGCATTTTTGTTTTAAACAGGTATGTGAGTTGCTTCAAAATGTTATCTGAATGTTAAATTAATGTATTTTGTATATTTTCAGTTTGAATTACAAAATATTGTAACTAATGGGCAGATTATTTTTGTTTGGGTCTTATTTTAATTGTCTTGACATTTTACTTTATTATTTGTGAATGTCAGAGAATTTTGGTTGGTTTTACCACAGTCTTTGAGTTCGCGCCAAGCTGCGCTGGGGAGAGGTGTGTGTGGGAAAGCCAGAGCCCAAGAACTGGAGTGCTGATGCATTTTTGTTTTAAACAGAATAAACCTGCCCTACTGCTGCAATACACCCTGGTGTTCTCGTCTGCTGGTTCCCTTTGCCTATACACACAACGCAGAGTACATGTACAACAGATGAGTCGGATAAGTGCGGCTACATTATGACACATTTATGTTGTGGAAAGAGGGGTCTGCCTTATTCATACAAGAGAAGACTCAGGTTTTTAAGTAAATGAGTGCTTTATCAATTAATTATTAGTTGATTGATAAGGTTAATCAACTCTAGATTTACTCATTAATCAATAACTTGAATCCCAAAATGGCAGATTTATTCAAATTTCAACATTAGTTAGTTGGACTAGGTTCGATTGGAGATCAAAGTTGCAGTATTTGTTATTTTTTCACCTGCTGCTAAGCTTTAAAAAAAAATCTTAATAGCAAAATGTCTATATTCTTGAAAAATGTTTGCATTTTTTTGCTCTGACTGTTGTTTTTTTCCAGAAAATTCCCTTATTTGAGTTTGTGTACTCCAAATAACAATCGATTACTAAATCAGTTGATGTTTATTCACAAATGATCCGATGAATCATTTTAGCATTAATTGAAATTAAAGGTTAGATAAATCTACATTTGAAAAGCAGAATCTACTTGAAGGCTTTCTCTAGTGAGAATTGAAGCTGGTGTATTCTGTGTGTTTTCAGGTTAGCTTAGAGGAAATAAAAATGGCGGTGGCCAGCAGATGTGCTGGATAATATGTCAGAAACAGCAGTGGCCCCATCTCTTTCTGCTGCTTTCATTTCAAAGTGAAATGTGTGGAAACTCATCTGACCAATGAGGCGAATTTTAAAGGCAAAAAGCTGCGACTACTTAGACGGCAGGCAGCCAGCGGGGCTAAAGAGGCATCCCATTCCTGCTGCTGTGAATTTCTACGAATTTTAACTCCAAGTTCAATACCGCTTTACCATAAGATGAGCAATTTTATTCTTTCTCCAGCTGCTTATAGGTTTAACAGCAAATAATGCTTTGTTTTGCCTCTTCTTGTGTCAAGCACTCATTAAAGAAAACAACCTACTTGCTGAACTGAAACACAGAGAAAGAGGCAAAGATCAAACATAACAATGTCTTGAAATAGAAAATTAAATATAATGAGTCTGCTATTTACCACAAATAGCAGAGCATGTTTATGTTTTATAAAGCTATGTTGGCAATCTTCTGCAGTTCACAACCACGCAGGTTAGGTCACCTTCACTTAGGGACCCTGAAAGGCATCTTGAAATTTAAATGAATGCTGAAAACGTGAATGTTTATTAGCCTCTAATTTTTGGAGTTAACCAGGATGTAAAATGTTTTAAATGTAGCATAGAGTGTACAAAAAAACACAAAGAAGACTTCACACAGTTTAACCAGGGTGATAAAACATCAGCAGTGATCTTTCCAAACCATTTAAAGGGGACCTCTTATGCTAAATTCACTTTTTGCACTTTTTGTTTCTATTACTTCTAAAAACAGCTCAAATGTGTAAAAAGAACAAAACAAAAAAAACCACTGAGTTGCTGTTTTGGTAATAAATTAATGTTTTTTGGTGTCTGGGAAATGAGCCGTTTCAAAAACCTTACGATTTGTAATGTCACTTTCTGTGGGCACTGCGCCGTTACCTGGCAACCCCAGCAGAGTTCCGCCCATTACCTAGCAACCCCAGCAGAGTTCCGCCCATTACCTAGCTTGTTGCTAGGTAATGGGTGGAACAAATGGAGCTGATGCAAATGGAAACGTTTTGTGTTTTTCTTTGTATCAAATTTATATAGCAAACTTACATCTAAAATAATAAATTTTAGGTGTAAAACAAGAGTCTTTCTTCTTTTAATAACAATTTTTTAAAATATCAGTCAGCAGGATCACAAATCTTCACAAACTTCTTACTTAAAAACAGATTTAATCACACCCAGCAAGTTAGGAAGCTGTACATGCCTGACACCTATTTTCAGACCTTTTTATTTAAAATGAATTGTAATTGTTATGGTAAGGTTTCATGAAATTATTTAGCATTTTAGCTGAAAGAAATACAAATAAATTGTGGCCCCTGAGTAAGTTTGGCCCTCGGAGTGAGACGTTTGGACACGCCGACTTACTGCATTCTTGTTGGTTGTGCAGGAGGCTCCAGTTCTGCTTTTCAAAGATGTACAGTTGTATAATTGAGCATCTTTTTCCATTTCAACGTGTGAGTGTAAAAGTTGAGTTGGGGGGGGCGTGGCCAAGCTCATTATGACTAAAATCTTATCTATGAATGATTTTGTGCAAAAAAATTACATGTTTTGTATAGACTGTATTTCTATCCTCGCCTGTTCAGTCACCTTTAGAAAACCAGACTTTTAATGCAAAAAAGACACATTTTTACATCTTTCCTCTTCCTCCAATAAGTTTAAAATCCATCTGCCTTATTTTCTCAGACAGTGCTGATTATTTAAAAACGCTATGACAGTGTTAAACACAATTTCCTCGACAGTTTGCAGTCAATCTTATCTGCAGTATGGGCAGAGAAAATAAAAGAATTAAGAGCCCAGAAAAAGATGAGAAATGGGGACATTGTTGATTGCTCAGCAACATGCAGAGGAAAATGGCGTTAGAGATTCTTAGATTTTGGGTGAAAGTAAAAAATATTTCACTGACTGAGCCATTGTTCAACACGCATAATTTATGTGGCTGAAGCTTTAATAGAGGGAAATACATTTTATAGACAGAAGTAAAGAAAATCCATTTGTCATCACTTTCTTCCATGAGGAACATTTAAAATATTAATCCAAAATGTTACAATAATTGATGAATCTGACAATAAACAGCTGTTCAATTCTTTGGTTTATAAACTGAAAATGTTATCGTTATTAAATTTGATGGTAACCAATGGAGATTTTAGGGATTCTGCATTTTGGTATAAAAATTTCAAATTGTAGAGTTTGTTCCTGTTTTTATTTTCAGCTGATTCAAATAAGGCAAATTGAAACATTAGACCCTCCAAAAATGATTTGTTGGAAAATGTGCAAAGTGAAATTAGATAGAGCAATTATAATGTCATAACTTAATTAACCTGGTTCGGTTCAACAACAACCTTTTAGGGTTAATTTGATATTTTTACCACGGCTGCTTCTGATTCATGTTTAATTGGTCTGGTCAAATTAATTTTCTTTTTTGTGCATGTTTCCAATAGTTACAACAATGACAGTTATTTTTGTTTGAATTCTCTCAACACTTCCAACAAAAATAATCCTGTTGGAAGACGATCCCCTTTTTGTGATACTTATTTCTGAGTTGCTGAATGAATCAGCAATTCTGATTCATTCTGAGTTGCAAATCTAGACTATTTTGAAAACGACTAGATTTGAACCACTTATCTGGACCATATAAATAGATTTCTTAAAAGTCTGACTACTTTGAAGGAAGACATAAAGAAATTGGACGTGGTTTGAATCAGTTCAGTTCAGCTTGGCGTCTCATTTTCTCATTTCTTGAAAATGTCAAATTGCTGTAAAACCAGAGTATGTGTTAAAAAGTTGAAATCTGCAGAAACTTTTATTTTTACTTTCCTTTATAAAGTCACTATATTAAAAAATATTTGTATAATCACATAGTATGTTTACTACATCCAAGAAAATACAAAATAATTAGAAATCTAAATTAATCTGGCTAACAAAAACAGCCTGAAATCAGCTTCCAAATGGAAATAAAAATATTTAAACACACAAATTAAACAAATTGTTTAATTAATTTAAGTAGGTGGGTAGGCATGCAGATTGGTTGATCGATAGGTAGGTACATAGACTGTTTGTTTGGTGGGAAAAGACATAGGCTGGTTGGTAGATTGGTTGGTTGTTGGGCAGGTAGGTAGATAGGTGAGTAAATATATAGGTAGGCAGGTAGATTGGTTGCTTGTTAGGTAGGTAGGGGGATAGGTAGGTAGAATGGCAGGTATGTAGATTGGTAGGTAGGTGAGTAAGTATGTGCAGGTAGGTTGGTTGTTGGGCAGGTGGGTCTGTCTGTCTATCACATGATGAATTTCACCTCCTTGTTCATTTGGTTAGTATCACACCGTTTGCCATTGATGGGTGGACTGTGCAGTTTTTTATTTTTACCGGGTTTATTGTGAATGATATAATATCGCCCAACAATACCCATATGTGACCTGTACCTGACCTCTGATCTGATCTCTGCCTCTTCCGTATGTGCGGTCTGAACGGTCATGTCGCATTTTATCAGATTTGTACATCATAATTCTGCTCAAGAAAAAGCCAGATGCTGTAAATCTGGATGTAAACAATAGCTGAAAATTCAGATTATGAATTTATGAAAGAAGTCTGTCACTGAAGCGCGTAACGTCAAAATCCGACCACTTTTAGCTTTGACCACATATCCAAACTTTCCTACAGAACCAGCAGGCAATGCATCACAGAAGGTCGTTGGTATTAATTGTGCTTTCTATTTATTAGCTTCCTTTGTGATTAGGACTTTTGTGACGATACTGTTGGCACCTGTTGCTGAATAAATTTTTAATTTGATCCCTGGACGTTCTGGAGATCAATGTGTGACGTCAACGTTCTTCTTCTTTGCATGCGGGTTGCTTTAGGGTTGTAAACCATTCACACCATTCTCTGATTGTTCTCTCGTTTAAACAAGTATGCCTTTTTTATTTCCCATTTAAGAAACCTTATCAGTTGTGTCTGCTAGTGGAATCTCCAACACCAAGCAATCAATTTAAAACCTTTTTTTAATTAGTCGCATCAGTGCCTCTGATAAAAATATTCATTTCTGTGGTCCGGTAATCTGCACACTTTAGTATGACGTTTCCAGTCTGTGTTAATGGCACCATTGATCTATCTCCCACTCAATCCTAGCTGTCACGAACAAGAAGACATTAAGATACTTTAACTCCTCCACTTTAGTCAGAGAGTGACCCCTGACTCTGAGGGAACAAACCTCCATTTTCCGGGTCAGAAGCTGACCTCAGACTCAAAGGAGTCGGCTTTCATACCATCTGCCTCACAGTGCTGAAACTCTTCTCCCAAGCATGCTAAATGAACCTTTTCAAAAGACTCATCCACTCAAAACAAAAGAACTCCCTGTTCATGACTGAGCTTTGATGTTTATTAATAAGTTGACACTTAAACACAAGTGGTGATTGATCAGTTAATTTAAACACCTGCTCTACCGATGATCTGTCAGCGAGTTGGTGTCTGGGTTGCCTTGTTTCTGCGTTAACTGAACAAAAACAAACCAAATTCCACAGCACATCTACATGTTAAGGTTGTCATAGTCAAGCTAGCATAGCAGAACTACTTCCCAGTTTCTCAATTTTTTTTTAAATTAAAACCTTTTCCTTGGATATGAAATGTGTTGCCTACTTGTAGTGTTGACAATTAATAGCAAAACATTGCATTCCTTTTTCAGATTTTTGCGTAATTTTTGTAACTTTCCTGACTCAATGGAGCATATGTGGCACTATACGTAAGTCACTGTATGTCCAATCCAGTATAGGCATGTTGCAATAAGCAGTAAATCATTCAATTACATAATAAATTCAAACAAGCTCAATAATTTCCATTTGCATGATTCAGTACCAAAAAACTGATTTTCTTTGGTTAAAAAAAAATCAGTTTTTATTTCTTTTTTACCAAAAACTGATTGATAAAGGTCTTCAGTCTGGTGCTTTGGTCTCAGCTAGCCTGTTTTTATAAAGACAGTTTTGTTGTTTCTGTTGTTTTGTTTATTTATTTTGGATATTTAAAGTGTCTTCTATTTCTAGTGATAAATGTTCACTACAATTTAAAGTTTACTGATCTTTCAGAATGCTATTACCATTATATTACTTGAAAATGGTCGCAAAGCAACAATATTATTGTTTATCGTGATAACTTCAGCTAAATTTGTTACCGTGACCGACCTAGTAATGTATACCAATAGCTGATCCTTTAGGTTTTGTATTGTTTGTTCAGACAATATTCTAACAGTGCTTCATCTAGGCATCAAAACACCAATTTAGTCTTCCTGTCTGTGAGAACGTTGGAAAGAAAAACACGCGAGCAGAGTGGGTAGTGTTGGGGTGAAAGGGGCCAACTATGAAGGCGATGAAGCAGAGCTCAATTTGGACATCAAACACAGGAGGAGAGATGTGAAGGCAGTGGCATGTGGGCCTGCGATGTCAGGAAGGAGCTCTGTCCTGACTCAATTTCCAGCCCTCCCGTAGGAATCCCACGCATGTTGCAACAATGTGGCAACACACTTCATCCCATTACCCCCGAGGCTCTTTACCCTCAATCTGCTCTTGTCTCAAAAACTGACAACTTGACTGTATTGAACTTGTTCAAAGCCTTTCTTAGTTCTTGGAAAGACTGCGAGGATGAGAAATTAATCATTTCTGTGCCTTTGAAAGTTTGAGGGGTTGAACAAAAGACGCATGAATGAGTGAGAAAATATTTGAATCTCAAATTGCAGTGAGTTACTCTCCATACGAGTGAAATGTATCAACTAAAAGTGACAAGCAGCTAAAAAATCGCGCTTCCTTGTGGAGGGCAAAATTCATCTTGGGCAACAACAAATCAAATTGATCAAATCAATAATTCCCTAATGTTGATGGAAACTTACTAGTTCCTGTGGCAAATTATTTCACTTATTGCAAAAAATTTTTTTCTCACAAGTAAAGCAATTTGCCAGTTAAAGTCACTTTTTCATCAATATTAAGGAGTTATTGATATATCTTTTTGAAAAGTTACTTGTAAGTTAGTTTTGTCGTATTTTAAGCGTACTAAGATATTTGCACAACAAACTAGACCAAAGATATTTCGTAAGATTTTGTCTTTGCAAGTACTAGTACTTAGTAGTACTAGTGCCTCAAAATCTCTACGAGCCAAGTGATTTTGAGGGGTGTGGCCTAATTTGGGGATGAACAGTTTGGGGTCAGGATGAGAGGAAGCACACACAACTAAACAAACTTGCATAAAAATATCAAAAGTTGCACAGAAATATAAAAAATAGCCTCCAAAATAACATATTTAGACAGTTTAATGGCAAAAAGTTGATTTTTTTAGATTAGTTACTCTTTAAGTTAGACATTTTTCAAGATTCTTGAAGTTTTACACGCTATTTCTTTTGCAAGTGGCAGTTTAGAAATTTTCTTATTTTCTCTGCCAAATTTCTGTGTGATGTTGTGCTAATGAAAATATGAAAACCTTCGATTTCAGATTGTTTTCAGAGTGAAGTGTATCACAGCATGGACTGGCTGCTAAATAAAACATGAATTTTGTCACTTTAATACCATAAAGAGATGTTATGACCATTAAAGAAAATCAAGTGATCAATTAATGACAGCTAAATGTGATGTACTCAGTCAATCTTGTGCTGAGATACAACTAATGCAGTCATTAATATTTGAAAATGGTAAACAACACCTCAGTAATGTATTTGGAAAACTGTAAGGAGAGTAGCAATTATGAGTAGCTGCATGAAAAATGAAGATGACTCCAGGATAGCAGATCTATAAGCTTGTTAATGATTGGTAAGTCATGGTTTCCGGATCGGTTTGAACATGGAGAAGATCCTTATTTGCCAAGGTCACCAGCGTTCTTCTCTTCCCCTCCCGGGCCGCCAAACGTTTCGGTGAAGGTGCAAACGATACGTCCCTCACTGCTCTGCTGTGGAGCCAGCGTGGCAAAATGTGACACAAGTCGTATCGTTTATCATCATTTTTCAAGAGGTAATTAACAGCAAATGAGAAAATGGCTGCTGCCCTTCAGGATACTGCAGTCTATGCTGCATTCATGATTCCAATAAATAGAGAAGTAATGTTGCTTTCGCTCAGCCATACGAACACTGTTGATGGAAAACAGTTCAGGAAACTAAAATCCTAAACTTCCAACAAAAGATTTGTTGTAGATTTGTTTGTAGATTTAAGATTTATGTTGACATCTTGATGCTAAAACCAATGCTAGTCATTGTCCAGCAAGGAGAACGGGGCGGGATCTATAGACTATTTTTTTTCTGATCTTACGTTCATGTTTGAGCTTGTGTAATTTAGAGAAAGTCCAGAGTTAATGAATGTATGTAGGGTTATCTCTGGGGTTGTATGTTTACACACCAGTTTTTATGAATGACAGAATCTGTCAGTGATTGATTTTAGCGAGACGCTACCTGACAGTAAGAACTGTGTGAATCCTGTGACCAGTCTTTTTGTGATAACGGCCGCAGTGATTGAGTGATATCCCTGGCCTCCTGATGAACATATCACCTCGGCGACTGACAGGCTCCGCCGCTGTCACCGTTGACGTGTCGCTCACCTGACTTACCGTGCCGATCACGCTGCTTTGTCCTCATCATTTTTTAAAAGCTCCTGTAGTGTCATTTCCTGTGCTATGCTTGACTTGAATCTGAGGAAATGAAGCCTGAGTGAGGTGAATTATTACCCACGGTGACTTTTAGACTAATTGAGACCATTACGCTATGCAGCACAGGAAAATAGAGTGCCGACTCTGGTGGCAAACAGACTCCCAGTGCGCGGGCTCACCCCCACCACACCAAATCATAAAAAACAGCGCCCTAATTTGTCAGTTAACCTTAAATGTCAAGGTGAAACGCAAAGGTTGAATGTAAATTAGTGGCGTGAAAAACATTCTCCCACGACCCCAATCTGCACAGTTCATGGTCTTTGTTTAGATTTGCTTTTTAAATGGGTTATCCCTAATTAGAAGTGACCCTTGGGCTGAACTGCTTGGTTAGTTCATTGTGTTAACAGCTCACCATGCAAGGATAGGTGTCTAATCAAATGTCACAGTTCAGTTGCGAAGTTAGTGACCTGCATCGTTGTGGTTTACGACGGGAGGGGACTGCGCGAGCTCTCAAATGGGATCCATGTAGAATCACCACCAGATAATACAGAAAGGCTGTAAAGAAGATTTCATCCCTCTGAGTGTGACTGGAAGACGAAAAAAAGGAGGGAACAGAATGAAGCGCAGAGCAAAATGGTAGCAACTTAATCATTTTGTTAAAATACCATCTACTACAGCAACAGGTAGTTAGGCTAACTAAAACGGTTCAATTAGCCTAGCTAACATCTACTAAAACAGGGAGTCTAACAGCTGCTCATGCACTCAAATAGCTACATTACCTGACATTTAAAAAATCTAACTTCTACCTAAGCTAACAACTACTTAAATTAATAGCTGTACTACCAACAACTTGAACTCAAATGTGCTAAAGCTAACAATTATTCTATCTAATAACCATACGCTAATCAAGTTAAAATTTCAGACAAGCCTTTTACCATTTGTACCATACCAGCTAGACACATTCTTGTTTATAATCACTGCCTGCAACACATCGGATCCAGGTAGTCTCACTGTCAGGTAGGCATCCCTCTTAGTGTGACTGGAAGATGAAAAAAGGAGCAAACCCAATGAAACGCAGAGCAATATGTCAGCTAGTTAGTCCTTTTGTTAGTTAAAATAACTTCTACTAAAGCAACAGGTAGTTATGCTGACAATTATTGACGCTAACATCAACTAAAACTAGTTGTTAGTTAAGCTAGCAAGTACTTTAGCCTGTTGCTAGCTAGGCTAACAGCTACTCAAACCTACTGCTATATAGACTGCTACTTTACTTAAACTAATAGCTAAACACTCACACAGCTACTTTAGCTAGCACCCGTATAGACTTACTTCCACTTAGTCAATAGCTGTACTACCATAAACTTTAGCTCATAGGTGCTAAAGCTAAGATTTATTCTATCTAATAACCATTTAGAGTAGTAGCTATCCATCCATCCATCCATCCATCCATCTTCTTCCGCTTATCCGAGGTCGGGTCGCGGGGGTAGCAGCTTCAGAAGGGAGGCCCAGACTTCCCTCTCCCCGGCCACTTCTTCCAGCTCTTCCGGGGGAATCCCGAGGCGTTCCCAGGCCACCCGAGAGACATAGTCCCTCCAGCGTGTCCTGGGTCTTCCCCGGGGCCTCCTCCCGGTGGGACGTGCCCGGAACACCTCACCAGGGAGGCGTCCAGGAGGCATCCTGACCAGATGCCCAAGCCACCTCAACTGGCTCCTCTCGATGTGAAGGAGCAGCGGCTCTACTCTGAGTCCCTCCCGGATGACTGAGCTTCTCACCCTATCTCTCAGGGAGAGCCCAGCCACCCTACGGAGAAAACCTATTTCGGCCGCTTGTATCCGCGATCTCGTTCTTTCGGTCATGACCCAAAGCTCATGACCATAGATGAGGGTGGGAACGTAGATCGACCGGTAAATCGAGAGCTTCGCTTTTTGGCTCAGCTCTCTCTTCACCACGACGGACCGGTACAGCGCCCGCTTGACAGTAGACGCTGCGCCAATCCGCCTGTCGATCTCCCGCTAGTAGCTAATAAAGCAAAAATTTTCTCAAGCTTTTTACCAGCTTGTATCTTGCCAGATACAACACATATTTTTTGTTTAAAATTACTTCCAGCTATACATCTGATCCATGTAGTCTCACTACCAGGTGGTACATAAAGATGTAAAGATTTCATTCCTCCAAGTGACTAGAAGAGGAAAACAAGGAAGAAACAGAATGAACTTCTGAGCAAAATGGTAGCTAGTTAATCCTTTTGGTCGTTAAAATAGCTACTTCTAAAGCAACATGTAGATTTACTAACCTTTATCAAGCTAACAAGCTAAAACTAAAAGTTAGATAAGCTAACTAAGCTTAAGCCTATTGCTAGCTTAACTAATATCCAGTAGTCCAGCAGGTAGTTAGGCTAACAGCTACTCAAGCTAACCACTATATAAACCACCTACTGTTCAAATTAAAAACTAACAGCTAAACATTCATGCTACTATTTTAACTATCACCTAAGATAACAGCTACTTAAACAACCAGCAACTTGAACGCAAAGATGCTAAAGCTAACAATTATTCTGTCTAATAACCATTATGAGTAATGTAACAGCTAATCGAGCTAAAATTTACTCAAGCCTTTTACCGTCTTGTATCTGCCAAACGAGACAGAATCTTGTTTAAAATAAATTCAGTTTTTATTTTAATAAAGATTTAAAGCTCTGCTATGATAAAATACAGCATTTTTGTTTGCGAAGAAAGGTGCCAACGTCGGCAGTATTGATTATCCCTAATTAGAAGTGACCCTTGGGCTGAACTGCTTGGTTAGTTCATTGTGTTAACAGCTCACCATGCAAGGATAGGTGTCTAATCAAATGTCACAGTTCAGTTGCGAAGTTAGTGACCTGCATCGTTGTGGTTTACGACGGGAGGGGACTGCGCGAGCTCTCAAATGGGATCCATATAGAATCACCACCAGATAATACAGAAAGGCTGTAAAGAAGATTTCATCCCTCTGAGTGTGACTGGAAGACGAAAAAAAGGAGGGAACAGAATGAGTGCAGAGCAAAATGGAACCCAAATCCCCCCGAGAATAATATGGAGATCTGCCTAACATAAGATCCTTGTGGTAATGCAATTTAAGTTGGAAGGAAAAAATGTCAGGGTAATCTCATCAGTCCGTCAGAGAGAGGGATGTCAGACATAGCCTGTGGCGAGCCTCCAGCAGGGCCGCTTCTATCCTTCACAGAGCACCGCTCTGTCTCCTCTCCTCTGCTTTTTCTTTCCATCACAGAGCAGAACCACCACTGTATTGTGATACGGTCCTCACTGTCGATTCATGTAGCCGAGCAGAATGTGCAAATAAACCCAAATCCGGAGTAGCTGCGCAACGTTGGAGACAAAAGGCTAAATAAACAAAAATCTACATGGGTAATGTCTATACTGTGTCAGAAACAGACAGATTCTGCCCAGGTACCATATGCATGATAGGTCATTAAGGTCATCCCTAAAAGAATAATGAGGGGAAGGTGAAACGACATGCAAGAAATCATCCTGTCGGTCATATGGAGATAGGATCTCTAAATCAGTGGACCCTGTAAGCTCCAGGGGAAAGAGAGGTGCAGAAACCTCCTGGGACAGAGCAGCTTAAAAGGATAAAAACGCAACAGGAAGTATGTAAATAAACTATAAATATAAGAGAGAGATTATTTATTCATCTGTTTGTGTTAGCGTGGGCCTTTGTGTTGTTGATTCATCAAATATCAGTGAACAGTTTCTCAAACTATCAGCTAGTTAAGCTAGCTGCTAGCTAGCTAAGCTAGCAGCTACTCCGAATATTACTGCTACTTGAGCCTGTTGATAGTCAAACCTAACAAGCCACTTGAGAATCACTGTACAACAGGTAGTTAGGCTAATATCTTTTCAAGCTAACATTAACTCAAACTAATAGGTAATATAGCAGGTATTCAAGCTAACTGCTAATCCAGCGTATAGCTAATTAAGACTGTTGCTATTTAAACTACGAACCACCGTAGTTAGGCTACTATCTATTCAAGCTAACATCAATTCAAACTAATAGCTAGTCCGTATAGCAGGTACTGAAGCTAACTACTAATCCAGCTTCTAACCAAGACTGTTGCTAGTTAAACTAACAATCATTTTAGCAACAAGTACTTAGGCTAATATCGATTCAAGCTAACATTAACTCAAACTAATAAATAGACAGTATAGCAGGTACTCAAGCTAACTGCTAATCCAGCTTGTAGCTAGTTAAGACTGTTGCTAGTTAAACCAATAATTACCTGAGCAACAGGTAAAAAAGTTAATATCTATTCGGCTAACAAATCAAAACTCAACTAGCTATGAAAGCAGGTACTCAAGCTAACCGGTATGCCCCTTTAGTTAAGCTTGTTGCTAATTAAGATAGCTACTACTCAAGCAAGTTAGTTAGGCCAACATTTATTCAAGCTAACTGCAACTTATTCAAATAGCTAGTTAAGGTAGCAGGTACTTCACCCTATTGCTAGTTTGGCTAACAACCAGTCAAAGAACAAGTAGTTTGGTTAATAGCTACTCAAGCTACCCACTATATAAACTAAATGATTTTAAATCAAAAAGCAAACAGCTAAACACTTGTACAGCTATTCTAGCTAACATCTAAATAAAGTAACTTCCACCTAAGCTAAAGCATACTCTAGCTAACAGCTATTTAAACTACCAGCATCTTGAGCACAAAGATGCTAGAGCTAATGATTATTCTGTCTAATAACCATTAGTAAATCAAGCTAAAATTCACTTAAACGTTTTGTTATTTTATATCTTACCAACTAGCCATATTCTTGTTTAAAGTCACTTCCAGTAAAACATAAACACTCTCATACTAGCAAGTAGTAAATATGAAAGTCAAGTATTTTTAGAATTCAATTCTTGTCATATGGAACTATCAACACGACCAAAATCCTGGGGATAAGAACCGTGAAACCCGGGAGATGAAAGGCCACATAAACAAAAATCTGTCTGAAAGCACGCGTTCCCAGGTCAGAAACTGTCAGATTCTGCCTCGAGTGCCATCTGCGTAATGTTGTAAGGTCATCCCTGAAAGATTATAATGAAGAGAAGGTGACACGACCAGGAAGAAATCATCCCGTCGGTCATATGGAGATAGAATCTGTAACTCACTGGACCCTGCACGCCGTAGGGTAAAAACCGATGAGTGTACTCAAAGTTGATTAAAAGTTTATTATTTCCACAAACTGAACATGAAGAAATGTTATTGAATATCCAAATTTCATACCATTTTCTTTTAACGCTGATTAAGTAGAGTGATTCTGGAATTATTGACGAAAGGTTTACAATCCATAACTGCCATCAGGAATTTCAAATGGAGCGCCTGAGGACATTGGAGGGGTGTGGAAAAGTGGCAGTGCGCCATATCAGAGTGGGAGATAAGGCCAGATTGTGGTGTATTGATTCTAGATAAACATCTACTCTCAAACACAAGCTGCCGGTCTGTTTCTGGCCGTCGGAGAAGACCTGATAGGTCTGGATGTGCATGTTTCCCCGTTTTGATCCGATCTGTTATTTCAGTGTCTGGCACCAGTAGTTTACATCGCTCCGTTTGTACACAGTCTCAAATTAACTGAGCACAGAAACTCTGCGGCTAAATAAATCAGTCTGCAATGCATTCAACATTTAGGGAGTGTTTCGAATAAAGGTAAGAAAAGAGAAATTTCAAATATGAAAGCTCTGCTCTCTTAGAAAGAACTCAGTACTCATTAAATTTAATATTTTAAACTCAAGAAATTGACTTTTTTGGATGGCATGCACCAAAACAGTCCATGATTTTAATCTCATCCGTTGGTTTTCTTGAGTTTTTCAACCTTCAATACTCGAGTACTTGAGACTCCCTCTCAAAACGCTCACAACTGCAGATGTTTTTAACAGGTCAAAACATCAAATATTGCTAATTTGTACTGTGGAAGCCATCTTAGCACAACCACAGAAGCTAACAGCTATTGTTTTTCGTTCTTCAGGGTACAGCCAATCAGTGGCAAGGAAAATAAATCCAATAGCAGTTGATGCTAATTTAGCTTCCAAAACTGCATTTTCTTCCCGATATTTTAAATATGCTCTACAAAAAATATCTGTACGTTTACATCAGCCCTGCTTTGTCCGCTTTAATCAAACTATAAATCATTTGCCTAAAAAGTTTGGTTCATTTGGGGAGGTGAGGATGCTTAAGTGAGCTCTGGTCCCCCTACAAACTTCGGCCTCGGTTCGGTTAAAGCGAACTAAAGGGGTTCAAATGCGTATGTGAGCGCCATGTGGACCAGAAATCGCTCCAAAAGTAGGAAGTGAATTACAGAATAAAATCTGACGCCACTCCATTTTTGCTTACATTTTGCAAAACAGGAAATTGCGCTCAGTGTCATCTTCTGAGGTTTTTGTGTAGTTTCCTTCAGTGGTTCTTGGTGCAGCGCCCCTACAGGTGAGGAGGGGAACCTGATTTTCATTTAGTTTGGTTTGTTTGACACATTGCAGTGAGAAAGAGAACCACAGCAGCTACAAATATAACAAATGTTGCAATTTTGATCCCCAGTCGAACAGAGTAAGGAGTCCACTGTACATTTTTTTAATTGCTTTGAAGGAATTTTGACTTGAAATGTTTATCCCAGCATCATTGGAGGTTGTTTTGAGTATGAACAACCTGTTTAATAAAAATATCTCTCAATATCTCAATCAGATTTAAGTCTTAGCTTTCATTTGGACAGTCTAAAACCTTAATTTTATGCCACGGCATCAATATTTTAAAAAAAAAAAGAGTTAGTTTATGGAGCCTGACGTTCCACTTTTCTGTCATCTTTCACAACCGTTGGAGATCATTAAATGTTTTTTGGCAAGTGTAAGTCAGACCTTCGTGTCTTTTCTGATCAGCTGGTTTCCTCCTTGGAAATCTGTCCTGGTTGCAGTTTTTGCTCATTCTCCTTCAGATTTATAATAAATATCTTTTCACACTTCTGTAAATTGGTAAAAAAAAAGTTTTACAGATTAAATGGAAGCAGGAAGTAGTAGAAAGGCAATGCAACACAAATTGGTAAACAGCAAATAGATTTAAAATTTTCACACAATACTTAATACCAGTTAAATTTGAATGCAAAAAGATAAAAACACAAGTAATTTAAAAAAGTAAAGATACAAAACGAATTGTAGATCTGAGCAAAACATTAATCCAAATGGCATTAAGCATTAAACCTGCAGGTGATGTTGTGGTTTACTGCAAAAAAGATAAAATAATCTCTTTTTAATAATGGAAAGAAATCATCCTGGTAAATGGTGATTTGTGGGAACAGACTCAAAGACGAAACAAAAGAAATGCAGAATATCAGGAACACACAAAGACCTCAGATACGTTTTTACAGCCACTGATGTGTCTTTACTGTGGGGTTTTACCATAGAAGTAAATAAATAAATAAAAAAGGTTGCTGACTGACAAAATGAAAAGACTTTGTAAGGAAGTCATGGAGATCACTGCACCATTGTAAGCTGCTATAAATTAAAAGACACGTAAGAGAGGAAAACGTGGGCCTGCAAGAGGATTACACCAGCCTCTTTGTTGCCTAGCTGCCTGCGGTACACGCATTTTAACTTGTTTGTTATGATCATTTTTTGCTTTATGCTCAATATACTGATGTGCTTTTTTGCTGAATAGGAAACTGCATGAAAACATGAAGATTTGCCTGAACTGAGCTGAATGAGGGCTCCATTAGCGGCTAATGCATGGGAGAAGCTTCTGGATGTAAATAAGACGGAGCCGCCGCTTTGAGCTACAGATGGTTTTTAAAGGAGGTGGGTTCTGTTCACCATTATTACCAATGTTTCAACACAAACTCTGAAAACTAGTAACACCACTCACTACAGTAATCATTTGTCAAAACGGCTGAAACAAGCTGCTCGAAACTGGCTAGCATTGTCGAAAAAGCGACTGATGTTTCACAAACAAAATGCCGCTGTTCGTACAGATTTCACTCTAGAGAAATAATTGATGCATCAAAAGATAGCTAATGGGGTCTGCTTTCAGAGAATATAAGAATCATTGCTGTAGGTTTTATGGTTTTCTTTGAAACACTTTCTGAGCACCAACATGTCACGCCCTTCATCCATTGAGCTCCATATGAAAAAAACAATATGTTCCACTGGCAGATTATTTAACTTATTGCAACACATTTTCCCATTTTATAAGTGAAAGAATCTCCCAACTATGGTAACACTTTATTTGACGGATTGTGAATAAGACTGTCATCAATATTAATAAATAAAACAAGCTCCAGCATCTTGATGAAAAGTTACTCGTTACGTTAGTTTTATTTCAATTGTACTATGAGATGTTTGGACTGGAAACTAGATCAGAAATAGTTGGTAAGATTTTGTGTTTTTGCAGTGTGTTGTATCTGACTGTAAACAAGGATAATTGAAGATTTGCTTTTAGACTTGTTACTTCTCATCATTTTTGTTCTGATTTTGACCTTCAGGCAAATGATGGAGCCATAAAACCGTTCCAGTTTTCAGGCATTTCTCTTTAAATTACTTAAATTGGTTTTGCTTTTTGGATCCAAACTTTTAGTTTTAAGGGCTAAAAAGTGTTTTTTTACCTACTTTGGGATTTATTTTAATCACAGCAGTGTTGGAATAATATTTCACTACTGATGTTTTACAGCATTGGTTTGCTAATGTGTTTCTATTTCACTTTAGCTTCTACAAAATGGATTGCCTATATCAGCATAGCACTATATAATCCACAAAGCATTACCCAGTGGGGACAGTAAAGTATATTTGATTTGATTTAACTTCAACAGCAGCTTGTAGAGCAACAAGCACTAGCAGGCTCACTCACAACATAACCAGAGTGCTGTGGTTAAGAAATGGAGAAGGCGCGGTGGTTTTGTTGTTCCCTGACCCTCTTTCTCTTTTCCTCATTTATCTAAAGTCGTAAAGCAGCAGCACCAGCAGTCTGCTGCCATCAATCTCAATCGGCCTGCACTTCCTGCACCGCTCTGATTGGACGTAATGATCTCCGCCTGTCACTTCACACACTGATATGTTTCTCCCCGTGACCCATCTGCTTCCCTATTCTGCCACAAGCCGCCGGGGTGTTTACCACGGACACTCACAAGCAGGGTCCTCCCACGCGCCATTCACTCCATGCTACCTAACAATCCCTCACTACCATCATGTGCTTTCCCCTCTCATCTTTTGTCTGCTCGCTCCCACTTTTGTGGAGCATCATTATCACTTACATATGCAACATAAAAGGAGTGTTTTTCTGCAGATATGTATGTGAAAACTGTTCATTTTGAATAACAAACCTTAAGGGAAGGAGCCAATTACGAGACTTATGCAGTATGTTGAACATGTGCAATGAGAACATTTTACAATGCCCAATCTTAAGAACTTTAATCACAAAACAGAAAAACTTACTTTCTGACACCATATAACTCTTAATTAGACCCATTTTCTTCGGGCACAGTAGCCGCATCCTCAAATTACACAATGAAAACCCCTCAGCTGTCTGCCAAACAAAGCAAACCCTGCATAAATCTGGCTAAAAGGTTTTTCGCTGAGGATCAGATAGCAGCCATGTTCCTGAGATTAGGAGTGGAGGAAACGACTTGGTAAAGAGGCCAAATCTGTGTAAACGAAACCCCCAAGAACACACATTACGACAGCGAGGAATTAGAGGAACAACAGCGCCGGGATCACGATAAGGACGCCGCTCAGTCGGGTGATGCCAGTCTGAGTTCCCACTTGACATGGACGACTCGTATCAATAACAAGAAGAAACCATCAACGCTGACATCTGAGGCAGAGGTAGTAACAGGAAAAGATGCTTTTGGCCGTGAATTTGTGAAGCCTCTTCAATTTCCTGTCTTCAATAGAAAGTGCTGAATTAGGAAAAAAAGCAGGTGGACTTTAGAGTGTAAAGTTTATGTTCTTGAAAGCAGGTTTAATGTAACACGAGCTCTGTTTCAATTGCACAAGTTGGAATTAAAGTAAATTTGCTTAATTGAAATGCATAATTTTGAAAAATCTCAAGTTTTTTGATAAGTTTTGTCAAGTCAGGTTTTTTTGTGCTAAGATATGTTTTTTTGGCTAACAAAACTGCAGTAGAAACACATTTTTTTGCATCAGACTAGTCGTGATCAACAACCGGATGTTACTGCTAGCGGAAACGACAAAGAAGACGACAGGAAGTGGTAGGAGGATAATGGCACAACGTGTTTTTTAATGACTTAAATGGAAACAGCCAATTGCGAAATTGTGTTTTTCAATATTAGTGGAATATTGACAAAGTTTTGCGCACATTTGTAAAGGAACGCAACTATACCTGCAGAGCTGGGAAAAGTATTTTCTTCCTTACAGATTACTTATAGATTACTTTGGCTTTTTCTTGTTTTTATAAAGAGACAAATCATCCAAACTAACCTTCCTTTAAAACGTGAATAAACTGATTATGCAGATTTTTTGGACCTAGTAAGTGTTTCAGCAGTTTTCTGGAAGTTTGTTCCAGATTGGAGGAGCATTAAAAACTGAATGCTTCTCCATGTGAACTGCAAGGAATTGGTGCTTATTTAATCCTAGAAAATGTACTTCAGGTGATAAAAGGCTGACTTTGTAATAGGCTTTATGTGTTTCTGAATGTTCAGAATCAAGCTAAAATAACAAAACTTCTCAACAGCAATGTTAAAAATTTGTCGGTTATCATAAATAATAGATAGCAGACATTTGATTAGATAAAAGCTTACGGTCTGGCAAACAACCGTAAGCAGATGAAAATTTTGGAAAGGGGGTAAATACTTTTCTGAGCATTTTCATTAGTGTTAAAATGAATACAGATATTGCAGAGTGGCAGATATCTTAGTTTCTATAGAAATCTAGGTTGTCTAGATGGAACAGCTGTTCTTTCCAAAGGTCACCTGCAAATGTTTCAGTTTCTTTCATAGTAGCAGATTATAATTGGGTAATTTTCTGGCTGTGATTCAAAAATATTTCTTTTCCAATTAAATGTGCCAACATTTCTTCCTTTGAAATCACTCTTGTGGTAAGTCTTAACTAGTTAAAACTCCTCTGGAGATCTTTGAAATTTCGGCAAACATGACTCACTTTTACAATTAGGAACAATGATGATGATGAGGTTTTTTTTATTTCTCTGCCTAAAAATAGTAATAATGGCGCATAATTCTTGTAATTTTAGCTCTGTTTGTATTTACTTGTCTGTGCTACAATTAGGCTGGTGATGAGCCAGAAATTTTTAATTGAAGGAGGGAATCTAATGGGACCTATTATGCAAAATTCACACTTGCCATATTTTTTGTACTTCCATTTGGGTCTCAACTGCTTAGTTGAGCAGTTAGTTTGCATTTCACAGGAACTCCGCTGTTACCTAGCAACCCCAGCAGAGTTCTGCCCATTACCTAGCAACCCAAGCAGAGCTCCAGCACCATTGGTCATCTGGTTTTGCTACTGTATGCATTGTATAATGGCTGTTGGATATTTGGAAATTTCCAAATTGCAATTGTGAAATAGTTTTTTGCTTTTTGACGTTAGTGGAATATTGTAAGTTGTATGTGTACTTGTAATTAAACCTAGCTTCTGAGACAGTACAAATTTAGAGCAAGCTATAATGTAGCAAGAGAACAGGGGGTGGAAAGTTTTAATCACCATATAACAAAGGATTTTGGATTATTTGCAATTTTATACTACAACTAGCTCTCTTCAAATTAGCATAATGAAAAACAGATGGTGCAGGGCATTCTGGGTAAATACGACCAAAGCAAACACACACACTTAACGCTACCGGGAGAAATGGTTTTGATACTCCCATTTTTTTTTACATTTCGTGAAGAAGGAAGTTGCGCTTGGTGGTTTTTGCGGCGATTCCTTCAGTGTTTCTTGGTGCAGCGCCCCCACAGGCGAGGAGGGGAACAGTTTTTTCAAACAGTTTAGTTTGTTTGACGCATTGCGATGTGAAAGAGAACCCGAGCTGCTGAAAATTTAACAAATGTTGCGGTTGTGATCCCCAATCGAATTGAAACTAATATGAATTCATCATCATCTCTCAGGTTTACAGAGGCCGACAGAGTCCAACAAAGAGAAACTATCAAGTAAGAGTGGACAATAATGTATTGTTGTCAGTGTAGAATGGACATACCGGAGTGAAATAATAGAAAAGCAATAGAAACTAGGATATCATGAATAGTAGTTCTGAACAAACAATACATTGAACTTTGAAGCAGATGGCCAAGAACAGCAGGACGCCACTTCTGTCAGCTAAGAACAAGAAACTGAGGATACGATTCACACAGCTACAGCAAAATTGGACAATAACAGATTGAAAAAATGTTTTACGGTCTGACAAGTTTCAATTTCAGCTGCAACATCAGGAAAGTTTGGTCAGAATTTAATATAGACAATATGAAAACATTGATTCAGCTTACTTATTGCAAGACATTTTCCATTGTTTTAAGTAAAATAATCAGTGGAACTAGTATTTTTCATCAATATTAAGGAATTATAGACTTAAAACAAGCTCATTTCTTGCTGAAAAGCTACTTGCTATTTTTAAGTGTATTTGTACTAAAAAGGACAAAAATACATGGTAAGATTTTGTGTTAGTAGGTAATGAAGTTAGTAGGTAATGATAGCTGGTTTACTTTGAACAAGAATTAGTTCATTTTAACTTGGTTGAACTGAAATTAGAACTAGTTCATGTTAAAGACCAATTAGCCTCTTGATTTCAGAAAATATTACTTTGTATGCATACAGTACACTTAAGACTTCATGTCTGCAACTAAAAAAAAACGGTTATATTTACCGAACCTTTAATGGGCAGTGTTGTGGTTTCCAGGCACTTAGGTCGAATTTATGCACAATCAAGGAACTATAGTATCTGATTTGATATCTAACGTCTTGAAATTGGGCCTCTGTGTCTTTAAAAACCCAAACAGGTGTTTACTAATTGCTGCTGGCTAGTCTGAAGGAGCTGAATGGGGGGAAGGCAGAAGCTTGGAAACTGCAGCTCAGAGGAGGAACTTTGTCCTAGAAGGCGGAGCTAAGTCCACCCAGGTGTTTTGGACAGCTGAATGGTTGCCATGGAGACTAAATGATTTCTCAAACATGCATAAACAAATCTAGGCAACACTCCAGGTATGTTTTTGATTAGAAAATAACATTATAACATAATGTAAAGCTAAGAAAAGTATATTTTACATGATACGGCAGCTTTGAAATTATTTTTCCTGGGCCTTTTTGTGCGTTAAAGACTGTGTGCTCATGCTTTGTGTGCGTCTGACGATCAAAGCTCGAGAAGTTTGAGCTCAGCATGTGGGAGGAGTTTGAAGGAAGCGTGCTTCACTTTGTATACACACATGCTGAAATTATACAACCATATGGACTTCACTGAACTAAAGGGAAGGAGAAAAACAAGAAAGGGAACAAAGCAAACAAGCCAGAGGCGCGTATCTGAAGAACGTCCCCTGTGTGGTTTTATTAGTACAAACAAACACCAGCATGGGTCTGTTTGTGTGAGTAAGAAATGTTGTTCAGGGTATGGAGGAAAAGTCCCAGGCCGGCCTTCCCTGGCGACAGGGGACAAAGGTTGTCGAAGAGTGTACATGTTACGTTCAATAAAGGACGGGGCCTGACACGACCGTTTCATTATTCATCAGATCTCAGCCGAGAAATAAAACAGCAGTCGCTGTCAGGAGCGTTTAATCCACATATGGCGTGAGTGAAGATGTCAACAATCTGTCAGCTCCGCTTGACGCCCGGCTCGTCACGCGCCGTGCCAAACACCTGCGCATCGGCGAGGCGGCGGCGAACAGAGGAGGTGTTGAGTTTCTATTTTAAACGCCGTGCTTTTTACTGTCACAGCCTCAGGTGGGTTTTACCGTTACCCTTCACAATCACCCCATTTCCTCCAAACAAATTCCGGGATCAGGTTCGCTGACTTTTTCCGCTCACAAGTGAAATATGAACTCCCTCCTAAAGAGTGCTCTGTCCGCAGAGAGAAGCAATGAGCCGCGGTGGATAATTTGCCTCCTGGTCCCTTTGCAATCAGCTGACAGGAAGGGATTGCCGGCCTGCAGCCTCACTGACATCACATTAAAAAAAAAATAGGGTGACCTGACAAGGACAGTAAAAAATTTATTGGGGAGCATTTTAAAAGAGGCAGAATATTTTCTTACATATTTGTTGAAATTGCCATGACAAGATGAAACGTCAACCAATCAGAGCAAGGAGGCGGGTCTTAACGCTGTCAATCACACTTCTTCTCTTTCTCTGTGATACACTACACCTAACATAACCTGTCCTGAATGCTATGGCTAGTTAGCATAGCCACTAATGATGGCAGGTAAATGGTTTTCCTGAAAATTGTAACTGTTTTTCTGCCATTAGCACATTTAGCGCATTCACAAGTTTGATTGACAGCGCTAAGACCCGCCTCCTGGCTCTGATTGGTTGACTTTGGTGCATTTCTTCAAATGGTCTCATAACATGGAGACATATTTTTTATAAAGATCACATCCCGCAGCATTAATATATTTATTAATTTGTTAATCTTATACATTTATTGATTGTTTTATTGGGTTTTATTTATGTGTTTATTGAAGAAGATTTTATGAATAGTGTGTCATTGTTTCCTAAATATCCCAACACGTTTTCCATCAGGATTTTCTATTAGAGAGTTGAATTCAAGTTTCCCTTTTCTTCCTCTCATGGTTTTCCCTTTGGCTGCTGATGTACAGTTGCCTGTATACTTATCTTAGCTGCATCCTAATAAATGTCCATCATGTTTGCTCGGTGTATTGCTGCGACTGTCTCTGGGGTCTGCTTTGATAGCCTGGTTCCCTCAAGAGGCCGTGTGTTTTCCAGGCTGCAGTTGTTAAAAACAAATTCAGTTAAACTCAGAAATACTTTATTTATCCCAAAGGGAAATTAAATGTTTCCCTGAAAAGCACCAGAACCGGCGTGCCGCAGCTTTCTCCGTAGCTCAGCTCTCCAAACAGATTCACACCTCTGCAGGTGTGATTAATATCCTGTTTTAGATATTTAAGAGTTTTTATAAATTTTGTTCAATGAACTTAAAGTTTCTATTTGTATCGAGTTTATGATCCTTCCCATTATAATCGATCTCTTGCAGTCAACAAGGTACTGAAAATTAGCTTAAAAGTCTTACTATAAAATGTGAACAAAATTCCCAAACTATCGAACAATTTCTCTTTACATATTTATTCCTTGGCTTACTTCCGTTTTAGTGTTTTATTTTTTTCTTTTGTCATTTCCATATTTTGAATGTTAATTGATTTTTATTTGTACAGCATTTTGTCACAATTGTTATTTTAAAGTATAAAAAATATTTTAATATTTGTGACGACAGAAAGTTAGAAAGGTCGAAGGTCAACTGCTACTCAAGACTAAAAACATCCACATTTATAAAAATGTTTAAAAATTAAAAAAAGGAAAGAAAAACTTCTGAAAACCCTCAAAACTAAAGGTTTCATTTTCATTTCATAATAAAATCACCAATTCTTTCAATTAATAAATAGTAAACAAGTAAATAGTCAGAAATGTTTGCATTTTTTAGCAGTAGCCATGCAGATCAGAGCAGAATTTACACAAAGAAGGTGCACACATGTTAAATAATTGAATAATTAGCAAAAATATTCATATTTATTTAATTTGGAAACGATAAAGAATTAAAATGAGAACATTGCAGATTAAAAATTCTACAAAATTAATTAAAGGTAAAATTTTTCATGAACTTTGATTAGTTTTTGTGGCTTTGATTAGAAATATTTGTAGTTTCTTTTTTTTATTAACTTTTTCTCCCCAAATTGTAATTTATAAATTAGCAGGTTGCATGGCCTCAGAGCTGCTTTTGTGATTTTTTTATCAGATTGTAAATTTAGACAAATAATACCTAAAGTGAATTTTGATATCTGAAACAAATAAAAATTAAATCAGGCTATATGTAATTTATCAGCAGTATTGGTAGAATCTGATTTCTAAAGGTGAAACTTTTGATAAATTGTCATAATGTAGCATTTCTTTTTTAAGCTCTACTTCCAAAAACGCTAAGCAGTAGATTTCAAGAAATAAATAATAAACTTTTCACAATTTTAATCTTTGTACTTATCACTCAATTACGAAAGACTGAACACAACAGGAAGTAAATTATTAAATTCACACAGACTTTAAAAAAGGGAAGGAAAAAAGAAAAACCGGCTCAAACAATAAATAGTTGATCTTTCTATAGACGATAACAGCATGTTTGCACAGTAAAAAAAACACATAACTGCCAAAGTGTTTCAAGAAGATGGAAGTGATTTTCAATCTTTTTTTATAGCTGGGGATGAGTGGTTTTACCCTTTAACCTCAAGTGTCCATGCTTAGTTTCTATGCCAACCACAGACTAATCTCTCTGCTCTGACAGGCTACCATCTGTTTTTGCTTCTGTGTTCTCCGTTTGTTTCTGTACAACTATAACATGCTGCTTTGATGTATTTCACACCATTATGCCCGATGAACAAAACAACGAGCTGTTGTATGAATTGCTGCAGGAGATCCAAAAGTGTAATTTTGGAGGCGAAAACATCTCTGGGTTTTATGTAAGTCAGTAAAATTATTTTATATCTAACTGGGGATTTGTTTCTCTTACCTGCATTGGCATATGGATAACCATTTGATTGAAAACTCATGTTAGTACATTTTATTGGTTTCACCGCAGCTTGAGAGAGTGAGCTATGAATTCAGCGATCCTGATCTGTAATCTATACAGCAGAAAATTATTGTTAGGGATGAAAAACCCTCCAAATGATGCATTAGAGCCTATACTATAAGTTTAAAACCTTTAACTTTTGATTTCAAACAAATTCCTTTCACTTGAGGTTGGACATTGTTTTTGTTTTCACCTCTCATACCCTGAAGTCTTTATTCGTTTGTGTTTTTTTAAAAGAAAAAAATAGTTCTTTCACATCACAGTTGCTGTCAGTTTCCTGCTGGTCTTTTTGTGCTTTTTGCTTTAAATTATGAAGTAGTTAGGATCCCCGCTGTTGCACCTTCCCATCTAATGCCAGGAGCCGGCAACATCGCTGCAGTAACATTTTGCAGCCATTACAGGAGCAGTAATGTAGTGGCAACAGTCGCAGTCATAGCAAAGGTCTAGCAGTACCAGAGTAACAGTAGTACAGTATACGTAGCAGGAGCAGCCGTTTAAGAGTGACAGTGTTTCAATAGTCGTAATAAATTACCAGCAGAAGTTGGTGCTACATGACAGAAGTAGAAGTAACAATTTACAAAAAACAGTAGCAAAATCAGTAAGTGTTGCAAATACAGTACAAGTATAAGGATATTAATAGTTTACTATCAGTTATACATCAATAACTGCAACAGTAACAGTGAAGCAACAGTAACAGAGTAGCAAAAAACTGTAACAATGTAGGAAAACTGTAACATTGTAGCAAAAAACTGTAACAATGTAGCAAAAAACTGTAACAATGTAGGAAAACTGTAGCATTGTAGCAAGACAGTAGCCATGTTGCAAAAATAGTAATAGTGTAGTAAAAAGTGCAACAATGTATCAAAACACATAATAACAGTATTGCAAAAAACTGTAGCATTGTAATAAAATAACAACAGTGTAGCAAAAACTAACATTGTTGCAAAAAAGAGCAATATTTGACCAAATACTATTAGTTTAGTAGTGTCAGAAACAGTTACTGTGAAGGAAACTGTAACTGAAGGAAACCAGCCACAATATAGCAACAGTAACAAAGTAGCAAAAACAGTAACAGTGTAGTAAAATGGGAACAATGTAACAACAACCGTAGCAGTGTTGGAAAATACAGTAATAGTGTCGCGAAAAGCGTAACAGAGTACCAAAAATGGTAACAGTGTCGCAGAAATGGTGATATTGTATCAAAAACAGAAATGTTGTACCGAACGCAGTAAAGACTAAAGAGGCAAGAGTAACATTGCATCAGTAATGATAATCGTGTAGAAGCGTATCATTAATTGTAGCATTGTATCAGTAATGCTGTAACATTATGTAACAGTGCAGCAGTAATGGTAACAGAGAAGCAGTTGCACTGTAATAAATAATTGTACCTTTAAGTAACAGTAGCGCTGTGGCTGTAAGAGTGTACTAAAAATAAACAGCTTAATTAAATAAATGAACCACAAACACATTATTTCCTTTGCTACAGCATGTACTGACAGAGTTATTGTAACTTGCATACAAAATGTAGATAAGGACATGCAAACAATCTATTCACGATGTAGCCTGCAGGCTGGTTGAGTGGATTAGACCTTACTGGGTTAAGCTTTGTGGTGGATGCAGCTTTTTGATGATACCTAGATACAGATGTTTCAAGTTAAATCAAAAGAAATCCCAATGGTTACCACTCAGTCTGAAGTAGCTCTGTGAGCCCAACGCTGGTGGAAAGCACCAAGTCTCTTATCTAAAGCAGTCCCAGAGCTCGGATGGACGGACGGACGGGCGTGAATTCCTTGTACATGAATTCCTTGTTTTTTTATTCAGGTTTGTTGATGTTTTTATGACCTCTCCAAATCTACATGTCTTTGCTCTTGACATTATTGTGTTTAGACAGATGTCTGCAGCAGTTGTGCATGTCTCAGTTATGACCGGGTTTGCGATTGTCAAAGCGCCACCAAACAACTTCGACAGCTTCTTAAAGACTTTCTTTCATAATGAGCTATTTGTTAAGCCTAAAGCTATTTAATTGTAGCAAATTAGCATAGTGAAAGTATATAATTGTCAGAGTTAGACTCCAATTACCTGTCAAACATGTTGTTGTGAGGCACAGATGGCTTGATATGCTATTACGGTTATGCTTTGTTTGAAGTGTTGCATTGTATTGTGTCTTGTAAATCCAAAGAGCTGAAGCTGAACCACAGCTGAGCAGCATTTAACCGGTCTCTTGAATTGGGTAATGGGTTCCCAGATTGCAAGGAAAATTGGGTTCACTGTCAAAAGATGGTAAGCTTACAGCTAGATCTACAAGTCGAGATAAGATGGATATTTATTCATGAAAACAAGAGGGAGCTTTGTGCTTTATAGGCCTTTCTCGGATGGTTGGAAGGTTAAATAAGTGATAAACCAAGTGAGGAATGGTCATGATTGCAGTTTTACTTGTACTTTAGCAATTTCATTAATAAGATGAACAGTAGAGTATATATTTCTGTAGAATTTGAGTTCAAGGATCTCCATATTACACCGTACGGTGTCGTCTCTCACTTGATAGTCGAGCTAATAGTTACTAAAATAAATAATTTTTACACTATTACTCTCAGTCAGTTACTCTGAGAGGATGCTGTCACCAGAAGCAGTTTCATATGTGTGAATTTAAATGTCCCTAAATTCTTTTTTTTGTGCTAATTACTATTTATGAAAAAATATCTCCCAGACTGCTGTATGTGCTCTATCATGCCGGTACATCTGCATAAAATAAAGCCTTGAGCCTTTTGACAAGCCTCCAAACTCTGGAGGTTGATGGACATGTTTTGATGACTATACAACACTTTTATTCTTTATGAAGCCAAGAGAGTTTAAAGAAAATGTAAACTTTTAAACCTGGATATAGTGTTTTGATCTAGAGTAAAAAGAGACGCAGCTATTCCCACCACACCTGTTTAGTCCACCTTAATCAACCTTCAGTCCGTTTGTCTAAAACGTCCAGTTCATTTGGGCAGGTGTGAATGCAATGTGGACCAAAAAAGTGAACTCTGGTTCACCAACAAACCTTAGTCTTGGTTCAGTCTGGGGGGACCGGACGCCAAACGGACCAGAGACCACTCCAAAAGCAGAGAATTCTGGGTAAATACAACTAAAGCAAACATGCTAGCCTTGTGCTAGCAGGAGAAATGGCTCGTTGTTTTTGCCAAAGACAAAAGAGAAATCCTACAACCACTAAAATCTCACACTACTCCATTTTGTGAGGAAGGAAGTTGATATTCATGTCGTCTTTGAAGGTTTTTGTGTCATTTCCTTAACTGGTTCTTGGTGCAGCGCCCCCACAGGCGAGGAGGGGAACAGGTTTTTCAGTTGGTTTGATTTGTTTGGTTTGTGCAGTGTGAAAGAGAATCGCAGCAGCTGAAAATGCAACAAATGTTGCAACTTTGGCCCCAATTTGAACCAAGTCTACCTGACTATGAGGTGGGAAAACACACTAAATGCATGGATACTTATTTTCTTTTACTTTAATGTACCATCTTATTAGATATCTTTCACTGTTGTAGACTACTGTGTGTATGAATACAGTAGGTTAGTATAATCTTAGCTTACTCTTTTCCTGGTAAATTATTGGTTTGTAAAATAGCATTTAATTTAGTTTCCTCTTTTGTAATGTTGTAAATTTACCAAAAATAAAGCTAATCTGAGTATCAGTAGTTCTAATTTCAACTTGCTACCTACTGCAGGTCATAGTGTCTCCGCTGAACCCCAAATAAAAATAATAATTTGGTCAAACTGCCACAGACACACCAGTATTTAACCTATAAAAGCAACAACTTCTGGCCTGTTTTAGAATAAAACAGGCAGGAATAAGAAAAACCCTGCATACCTTTGACAACCAGCGAGGTCATACATTTTGGTGAAACATTTTGATCACGGCCCAGTTTAATAGTTTCACACTCCAATATAGCTGTATGTGCCTTAATGGCCACCAAGAAAAAGTGTGCCACTTAACAAATGGACTGCTGTGCTCGATATGCAATTAACCTATATCAGAGAATGGAAGTTTTCAGTCCTGCGCCGAGAGATTTGACAGAGTAAATATCTAAAAATGGCAGTACGCTGTGCAGAAATCAATCCCCCTTTTCTCTCCATTGATTCCATTAAAAGCCTTTTTGGAGATTGATTACACTGAAAGCCTCCCTCCGCTTTGGATTACAGTTGCACAGTCCCAATCTCATTTTTTACAGTCCAAAGATATGGGCATTTATTCCATTACACTGTGAGGTGCAAAGCCGGCACATCAGAGACCACCCTTTCTTTTTCTTTTTTCCTCCTCTTATAAGGAAAATACTTTGTTCAGATAGTAGAGCATCCGTTTGAGTATTGGGTATTGCCCCGCTTTCCCCAGATAAGTGTTATCGTGCTTGTTGTTCACTTCTCAAGATCAGTTTTCCTCCCCATCAACATCAACATTCGTGTTTCCTGAAATCAGAAAACAGCTCCTCTGAGTAAAAACTATCTACACGGCTTCCAGCCCCCTGATAACACACACACTTATTGTTGTTTTATTGTTTTTCTGCAGTTGGCACAGGGTGGACTTTAAGATGTAGTGTTAGAGCCATCCTAAGAAAAAATTAAATTGAGATTAACATGACCGTACAATCCTAATATCACAAGAATAAAGTCAGAAAATTATGAGACTAAAGTTGTTAAAGTACGAGAGTAAAGTCAAAATAATACGTGGGCCATATTTCAAAATTAAAGTGATATTTTGAGAATAGTCATAACAGTATAAGGATAAAGTCAAAATAATGAGAATAAAGTCAAAATAATGAGAATAAAGTCAAAATGTAACAATAGTCAAATGAATGATGGAATAAACTCAAAAATAATGAGAATAAAATCTTGTGACAGTCATACAAGAATAAAGTGAAACTAATGAGAATAAGGTCAAAATATGATAATAAAGTTGTATTATGACTTTATCCTTGTGTTGTTTCAACTTTATTCTTTAAATCTTATATTTTATTGTCTTAGCGTGGCCCTGATACTCCATCGTAGAACTTCATTGTTTTTATTTAACATCTTATTTAAATACGAAGACAAAAAATCAGCAATGTAAAGGAAATAAATTGCATATAAATTCCCCAGCCTGCTGTGGTTTTCTATACTGCAGCCTTATCTCTGTAATGGATTATTTATCTGCAAAGAGAAGCAAAAAAAGGAAAAAAAAAATGTTTCCAATAGCAACTGAATGCATTAAACATTTAGCTTTTTCCTGGTGTTCCTATATCAACGAATAAACGATCCAGATTATTAAAGGTTGGGGGTTGGAGGCGATTCTTACTCAGCAGCTTGCAGAAGCAGCCATGTTTGGGTGAACTCGGGGACGCTGTCCTTGCCGGGCCTTTTTATGATTCATTTATCTGTCAGTTTTTCTGCTGAGTGTACCACTATAAGCTGCTGGGATGTTTATGAATACACCCGCAAAATGGTATGAGGGCAATAACAACTCACAGGACCCAGGTTATTTCCTGCGGAAATTGATCAGCTGTGCATTAGAAAATGCATTTCTCCCGCCTCTGATGGCGTGATCCTGCATGTAGCTCGCAGCAGCGCAGCTGCCGGTGTGTGTGTGGTTTTGCATACGACCGTGCGTGACCTTTCCCCCGCTCAGCGCAGTATTTTGGCAGATTTAAGTGTTGTTGCTGAATAGATAAGCGCTCATCCTGAAACGGATCCATGTGAAGTCTGGCTTCTCGGCTCTGTGCTTGCTTGCATTTTAAAAGGTTAGTGGAGGATGCCAAGTTGTGACTCCGCTCCGCCGGAGGCGACGACTCCGCCGCTCCACCCCCGTTGCCCCTCCACTTTGCTGTAGTTCAGGAGGGTGACGTCGGGCCACGGCAGGAGGTTTATGGGTCTCGCCTCGACTGCCAAGCTGAACCAAAGAACGGGAATAAAACCGGGGCCTACAGTCACTGGACCTCAGCCCAGAAACATTTATGACTCCTGAATGGCCTTTAAACGTCATTTCCTACGATTGCATCAAGTTGAAACAATGACTTCTGATTATTTATATTCATTCTCTGCAGTTTTTCCTCTACCAGTGCATTTTTAATCAATGCATAATCCAGACCGCACTCCCCTGATTCCTACAGGTTGCTTTCCAAGCCTGCAGAATAAGCATTTCTGCACTGGATTAGGAAAACACCAAAAATGTAAAATCCTGCATCTTCAGGTTTTTTTTCCCACCTTATTATCCAGTAGAATCAGTTCAAATTAGGACCAAAATTGCAACTTTGTTACATTGTCAGCTTCTGCGGTTCTTTTTCACACTGCACTGAGTCAAACGAACCAACCTAGTTAACAAACCTGTTCCCCTTCTCGCCTGTGGAGGCGCTGTACCAAGAACAACTGAAGGAAATGACTAGAAAACCTCTACAGACGACACTGAGCACAACTTTCTTCGTCTCAAAATGTTGACAAAAATGGAGTAGCATCAGATTTTAGTGGTTGTAGGATTTATGTTGCCATTGGTAAAAGACCACGAGACATTTCTCCCATTAGAGTGTTTTGTTTATGTTGTTTACCCAGAATGCTCTGTGCTGTAGTCCACTTCCTGCTTTTGGAGCAGTCTCCAGTCTGTTTGGCATTCACATACGCATTCCAACCGCACCAGAGTTAACTTAAACCAAACTGAGACCAAGGTATGTAGGTGGACCAGAGTTCACATTTTTGATCCACATTAGAGTTTGATTGTGCATTCACACCTCCCCAAGCGAACCAGACTTTCTAGGTAAATAAGTGAGTTAGATTAAAGTAGATTAAACATGGCTGATGTGGATTCATCCTTATACTTATACTGAAACTAAAAATAATGTTCATAGCAATAAAGGAAAGTTACATAACTTCTTCCAGACCAAAACTTCACATATCAAGCTTAACCCCTTTTGAAGAACTGAAACGTCTTTGGCTTCAAACTGAAAAATGCTTCTCTCATTATAAATTGGCGGGAACACAAAGAAGCCATTAAAGCCATTCTTTACATCCTTTATGTTAACGCAACACTATTTTGACTCCTTTGATGATTGACCAGATTACAGATTTGCAATTATCTCATTTCAGTGAAAAATACTTTTGTCGTGACTTTGATAGTCCTCATAACAAATATCTTAAGTGAATGTGATGAAATGTCAACACCAGCAGAGTGACTTCTGTTAGATTCCCCTTTCAGTTTTGCCCCATATGGGAAAGCATAGTACAAATACTCCTAAAAGTATTTTTTTTCAAAGATGTTACTCAAGTAAATGTAAGTGAGTAAATGTAACTAGTTACTAACCATAAGTTATGAAAAACTGATCTTATAGTTTTGGGTCAGTAACAGGAAAGTATTTATTGCACTTTTTAGAAATGGAACTTGTAAATATTCACAAGTTTGTGGAAAGTTACATGAAAGTAACCAATAAATTCTTATAATGCTCCCAATAATGAGATTATTTGTTTGTAAACACGGCGGATGTGAGATCAAACTCATTGCAATAATATTACCACTTGCCATGGTTACCCATCATTAGCTTGCGTTTCTAACATTAGCTGGCATGTTGTCACCGTGCTCCAACTGTCTTTCACAGCGTGATAAAATAAGTTACGCAACCAAATTGACATTAGTGAATAAAAAATGTAACCCGTTTAATGACCTTAACGTGTTACATTAAGGTGTGTTGGCATAAAAATACACCAAACATTAGTGGCCAGCCTTACTTGCTAGAAATGTTAAAGTAGTTATTTCCATGATAAGAAAATAGGACAAACGTATCCAACGAGCGCCAAAATAAAGTTTTCTGAATTTGTAAATTTCTACAAATGAAATTCATATGTAGCATGCAAATGTCAAATAAGATCATTTCCACCTTCTTTGTTTTCAAGTGGCAGTCATTTTGACTGCAGGTAATTTTGTGCTGTTTTAGTTGATTTTGTCTGACCAGGTAAAACAGAAACTGGTCTTCAAAGAGCATTTCCATCAGTGTTTGGTCGCCATTACAGAAAAAATGCCACGAATTTCACATTTCACACTTGCAAAAACCTTGTCCCACATGAAATATGAGTACACAGCTGCAGTTTAGGTTCAGGCTTTACTGTGAAAGTTGAGGACGTTCTGGTAAATTACCCTTTTAAGATGTAGAAAATTATTTTTTTTAAGTTATGGGAAATAACCTTTAAGTTTTGAACAAGTACAGTGAAAGATCTTAAAGTACCAATGAGTTCTTGGAAGAAAAATGGAAAATATCTTGTAAGTTGTGACAAGATATGTAAAAACACACCATGAGTTCTTGAAATGTACCATATAAAATTGGAGAAAGATCCATTTAAGATTAGATCATTTATTTTAATCTGTAGGTTTCAGACAGATATAGTGTATACAATTAAAGTATTGCTTTCTCTACCTTACAAGAACAGAAAGGATGAAAGCTTCATTCACATTTTCCCTTTTATTTGTCCATGCAAATCTGGATTTTGTTTGATTAGAACAAATTGCACGTCTTAAACAGTAGAACAGCACACATTTTAAACTTGAAAGCGCCATTTCAAGAGCTTTACGCAGACACCAGTGTTAAAAAGTTTCCTGTTTTTGTGTTGTATGAAGTGCTGGATGTTGCCTTCGTTACCTACAAAACAAGCCCCTCTATCTTTTGTGCAGTCCTCGTGTTGTCACTTGGTTTCAGTTTCCTCCCTTAATTGGAACTTGTGCCACACAGCAGACTGAAAAGCTGACAGTTCACCGGCATTTTTTAGTTATGCCTGAGTCCATCTTGCCGCTAACTAGATCTTCTCTGTGCTGTCTTCGGCTGGATGCAGTGAAGGTGTGATCATCCATTTGTTCTCCAGAGTTTAAAAGAAATCCTAAAAAAAAGAAAAGAAAAAGGGGGCTAGTGGGGACATTTCCTTTAACAAGGGCTGTAAATTAAACGTCTTTCAGGCACCAAAATGAGCTGGTTTTATTCTATTTCCACACTTTACATTTAATTTAATTTGATAGAATATGTTGGATGTCATTTGTAAAATTACAGTCAAAAATTAACAGCAGCAATTTGAATTATTCAATTAATCAAAACAGAAGAAAACTAAATATTTAGTTTGTAAGCTAAACATTTAACTTAAAAGAAAAACTTTTATTTTGGTTGTCCACTTCTGCAAACTGATTGTATAGCTAGCTAAGAACTAAATATTTAACTAGTTTAGAACTATATAGTTATCTTGGAGTTATATATAAAAAATTAAAGTAATGACCAATTAACTAGAAAACACAATGAAAACAAGTCTGTCACCTCAGAATGCTGGATGCTTGAACTTAAAGTGAAACTGACAACATGATTTACTTTCTGTTTATTGTGTTTAATAATTATCTGTCTGTGACAGACAGATAATTACAGAGCAAGACAAATAATGACATGGTGTAACCAAAATAGTAACCTACCCGGTCACGATGCGACAGAACACTGTGAATGCCACACCCTTGACCTCAATGCGCTGCACTACTCAGAACAGGGGGGCATGAAAAGTGACAAAAACAACACGGAACGTATGTTTTTAGAAATCTCATTAATTTTTCACATTTAATCCCACTTAATGACCTGATTGTCCATTTATGAGGTTTTAGAAACATACAAACTTTTATTTTTGCACATTTACTAAATTTCGTTCTGTATACACCCTGTGCATGCAAAATGACAATAAAGTCAGTCTAAGTCTGTTGTGCAGAAATGAAGTTTATATTTTCATTTGTACAAACCTTTACTTTGAATATAGTTAAACGATAAATCAACAATGGAATTACACGCCCAGAAATATTTAATTTACTTTCTTAACTACTTGACACTAAACAGCAGAATCTGCATCTAGCTTTCCTTAAGATGCCAGTTTTTTTTGACTGCATTTTTTAAAAAGTAGTTCATCTTTTACAACTTCATTTGTATTCCACAAATACAAGTGAAAATTTGTAAGGAACACCACCGATGTTGGTAATGAAGGCGAAACTGCCAGAAAGCACTAATTGAAACTAAAATGCAGCTTGATATGTTTGCATGTCTAAGAGCTTTTTAATTGAAAATATTAGTGAGCGGGGAAAAAAGACTTTCCCTTCAGTTGAGAGCTAAAAAGGAAAATAAATGTAAGAAAGGTGAAGACATATTAAAGAACTTATATTGTTTTGGCAACAATAAAGCAGTTTTAGTGTCACTGTGACCTCTAGATGCCCCCTGGGTGTAGAAAGTAGGACAAAACTCACTACACTCGTAAAATTAATTAATTCCTAATAGGCCATAAACTTTTACTACAGGAGTTATGTCATCTCTGCTTTACACAAACATCTGTTAGGCATATGAATGCAATTTTATTATTAAAAATATCACCATTAAACCTATTTTCTATCATTTTCATCTTGGAAAACAAATATTTTTTTTAAGCATGTGATAAATGTGATTATTTAACCCTATGGTTAAATAATTAAAAGGCTTTTGTTGTCATTGTTGGAGTATCTTTTTAAGAACTTAGTGTTTGGCGGTGTGTGTGTGTCATCTGATGATGGTACAACAAAATCAAAAACAAACATTGTAAACACATTTGACATGACAAGGAATATTATTCAACCCGATTATGAAAACAGGCAGCATATTCAGAATTTATGTCAAAACATTTCAGTAATTGGCTCATGGTGCTTGACATTTATCAGATAATTTTTAAAAGAAATCCTGGTTAATACTCAGCTTTACTGAAAACCATAGCATTTTTGTTTTGTTCATTTGTAAGGCAAAACAGATTGTTAGGAAAACTGTGACTTCAGAAGGCTTAGTCATACCAGGTTAGATAGAAGACAAAAAAGTGTTCATTGTTAACTATTGTGTTTCTTTTAAACATTTTGCACGTTTTTATACCATCATCTGGGGCTCAACTGCTTCTGAAGCTCAAGCTCTTAAAAAGAAACATCTTTTTGGCATTAAGTTATTGTTTTTTGTTGTCTGGAAAATGAGCCGTTTCAAAAACCTTCAGAATGTAATCAGCAGGCACTGACCGTTACCTAGTGACCCCAGGAGAGTTCCGCCCATTACCTAGTGACCCCAGGAGAGTTCCGCCCGTTACCTAGTGACCCCAGGAGAGTTCTGCCCATTACCTAGTGACCCCAGGAGAGTTCCGCCCGTTACCTAGTGACCCCAGGAGAGTTCTGCCTGTTACCTAGCAACCCAAGTAGATCTCCAGCACATTTGGACAGTTTGTTTTACCGCTGTGTGCGCTGTAGAATGGCTGCTGTAAAAGAAAAGTGTTTTTTTTTTTCTTTCTCTGACCTTAATAATTAAAATAAATTAGCGAAATACAATTAAGGGCTTACTGAGACAGTTCTCATTCTGTTGGCGGGAATAAACAAGAATGTTTATCTTGAAACCGTACAACTTTGAGAACTATTAGTGGGTAAAAAGAAAATGATTCACAATAAAATTAAAAAAATTTTAACTGGAAAAAAGCTTGTCATGAATAAATGAGGGTTACAAAATGTAGTTTTCCATCACAAGTTTTGAATTCAATTGTTAAAATCAGCTTTACATAACATATTAGTTTGATCTCCTATATTTAAGCAGATAAATCTGATTCAGAAGGAAAAGTGCCAAGATTCTCTTTCACAGGCTGGCAACCAGCGATTCTCACATGTTGGTGTCAAGAAACACTAGCAGTGAAATGAAGCCCACTGGTCTCTCGCCAGGTTCAGGTGAGAAAATAAAGAATATTCAGTGTTAGTCTTTGTGTTTTTTGCATTAGTTTGACAGAACTGATGCTAAAGGTACATCAAAACAAAACTCTGCAGGTTTGCTCATTTTTCTCACACAGCAGTTCAAGCACTTTTCAAAGTAACTTTTACAACAACAAACTTTGGAGTTGAACTAAAAATATAGTTTCAATTCACCATTATATATCATTTCATACTGTTACTAGTAATTTTGTGTGATATTATTCTACATTCTACATCAGGGACAAAGTAAACTAAACTATAATTTTTTTTGTTTTGACACAAAAATAATGTTTAACATATAAAATATAAACCAACTTTTACTTAAATTACACTGACAACTTATTGAGCCATTAGGAGTAATAAATATTCATTACATTGAAATAATTCAAACAAATCATGAGTAAATGATTAAAATATTGAATGCTTAAAATACAAAGGAAGGTTGAAAACATTGCCAGAAATGTCATATTTTCTTAATTAGTAATTTTAGTTAATGTTTTCTTAACTTGTAGTTTTTAATGCTTTTTTTATTTGTAGTTTTTTGTTTGTCGTATTTTCTTTGTAGTTTTTAGTTAATGTATTTTTCTTAATTTGCTGTTTTGTATTTTTCTTAACATTTAGTTGCGTTTCAATAATGCTTTCATGAATATATTGTTTATTTCCGTTTCTGCGTGTGCTTAGTGATTTAAGTGGCTTGCAGTAGTTCGTAGGTCAAGGTTGTCGTTAGACATGGGTTAGCATGTTTAATAGCATTAAGGAAGAAGAAACAAACACAAACGCAGAGCCATGACTAAGTCTGCTAGAATACCTCCGTTCCTTATGGCTTTCAGCTGTGCGGTTGGGAACATGGGAGCCTGTCCTGTGTGACTGGTTTGCCGGTTCTGTTGTGTCCTGGGGCGGCCCGAGTCACAGGCTTAGCTGCTGCTGCTGCTACTGACCGCAGCCATCTGAACTCCTTTCCTATTCTGTCTGCAGGCGGCACACAGTCTGCTGCTTGATTAGGTCACTCCACCACCTCTAGCTAGGGGGGAATTTCAAGGCAGGTCCAACCTCCATTACCATATGGCCCCTCTTGGTCATGCTGTCATAAAATATGAATCCAGCACAAAGGGCTACTGGTCATAATGTGCTCAAAAGTGCTGCATGCCTCTGCGTGTTGCAAGGATTTCATCATGCATGAAAGTTTCAGAGTCCAAGAGTCGACATTGTTTACATCAGCTCAGTGTCAACGGGCGTTATGTTTGGAAATAAAGACATTTTAGGAATCACACCATCTGCTTTCATAGAAAAGGTGTAATTCAGTTGTAACAGTGTGTACATCAGAATGGAAAAACTGTTTCCAGTAACTGTGCTTTGTTCAGTGACCGCAAACAGCAATAATAGAAATAAAGTTTAAGAACAGCCTCCAAGTTTCCTAGAAGCAGATTTATTTGACTTGTAGGAATTAATGAAAAGTGAATGGTGTGTCTGCAATTGGCAGCTCAGATTTTTAACCTTGACAAAGATTTTATAAGAACCTTTTCAAGTAAAGGTAAACAAAACAACACTCACTTGGAATGACACCATTTTTTATGAACTGTGATGCTGAACATTGTTCAAAATAAACAAAAACAAACCATCATCCCCCTACTACTTCCTGTTGTCTTCTTTGGTGTTTCCGCCAGTAGAAACACCCAGTTGTATGATGTGAATAAAGGCGTTTCAATATGGCTGAAAAACCGACTCATCTTAGCTCAAAAACCTTCTACCGAAAAACATGAGTTATTTCGAAATTGCCGTGTTTCCATTAAGCTAGTTTATCTGTAATTACAATCTGCTAAATTTTAGTTACTGACACTTTTTTCATAAGTTCATAATTAGAATTTTCAGCCAATGTTTGCGTCCTGATTTTATCGCGTCTAAGTTCTTCTGGTGCAGAATTATTTCACATTTCTCTCATCAGTGAAATAAATGTCAGGTAAAATGCAACTTAATCGTTCGGACTGCAGACGCTTTGAAAATAATCGGATCCAAATTTGTTCCACATATCAAAGAGGATCAAATCAGATTTTTTATTTCGGGTAAAAATGTCGGAATTGGGCCGTTAAAAAATGGCTAAAAGTTGCAGCAGGAGAATAGACTATACTGAGAAAATTGCAAATAACCTTAGCATTTATTCTGACAATTAAGTGAATTTGAGATAGAAATGTAGAATGATGGACTTCCAACATTTGAGACTTTTCCTGTATTACTCTTCCCAGATTCATAGGAACCAATATTGCTGCTGACCTTTCACCCTTGAAATTTTACACAAAAGAAGCAGCTGAGGAGAGAAAAGCAGAAAGGTGTCAGAAATGGTTATTACAGCATTTCAAAGCTCAAACAAACACACTGTCGGCCAAGAGAAGCAAAAACTCAGACGGGTTATTACTACTTTGCTAAAGAGTCAGCAATATACAGATTAGCATGAGACTCATCCGTGTCGAGGCTGTAATTTACTTTAATGTAACATCTGCTACTAGCGCTGAAATGAAAGTCGAATGGGAATTCAGATTTTGTTTTCTATAAAAACACAATAAATGCTGTTTCCAGGCATAAATTACATTTAAAAATATGCATTATTCCTTACAAATCAATTAATTTCTCAATCTTGATATGATTTTTAAACTTTTTTATACTTTTAGTAAATTAGTTAATGCTTTAATTTCTTTTCTATTGTGAGGTAGGTGTATTACTCAAAAAAGTGAACTCTGTTCCGCTTACAAACCTCGATTTCAGTTCTGTTGAAGTGAAGTCTGGCGCGGTTTGAGTTCATATGTGAACTAGAGACTCCTCCAAACGCAGGAAGTGGACTACAACACATGGCATTCTGGGTAAATACAACCAAAACAAATGCGCTAGCTAAGCGCTAACGTGAAAAATGACTTGAGAAATCCTACAACCACTACAATTTGACACTACTCCATTTCTGTTTACATTTTGTGAAGGAGGAAGTTGTGCTTAGTGTCTCCTGAGGTTTTTGTGTTTCCACGAAAGGAAACATGAAAACCCCCCTGTGGGGGATGCAGCGCCCCCACAGGTGAGGAGGGGAACAGGTTTTTCAATGAGTTTAAATTGTTTGAATCAGTTCGGTGTGAAAGAGAACCACAACAGCTGAAAATGTAACAAATATTGCGGTTTTGGTCCCCAACCAAACCAATCTACCAGATTATTAGGTGTGAAAACACACACAGTATTCTCACTTAGTGTGTAATGACAACTTTTGTTTTTTCTTAAGTTTTCAATGTCTAAAAGGAAGCAAAAACACAAATTAACTTATTTGCTAAGTCATACCAAAGTAAACAAACTGCCCTAAAAATAAATTCTACACTTTATCGGACCTTGGTAAGATGTTTTTAACCTATAAATATGAAAATGTGGAATTTTCGACACATTGTTAAATACTTGCAGCTAAACAGATTTGGTGTTATAAAGCAGCGTCTCTCCTGGACCCGATTGCCATTTCTGACAGGTGTTGACCCTGCGTAAGAAATACAATATCTCAACTTGCAGGAGGAGCCTAGGGACAACCTTTGGGTGTTGAATGTCACCATCTGTTGAGGACCTGCTCAGTTGGAGTCATTACAGCACAGATTGCAGCTGTCTTGGGAAGATTCATGTTTTTTTTTCACAGAAACTCAGGTGGGCCCTGATCAGATTGGACTGGAAATCACTGGGTCCGTTTTGGATCATTTTAAAAACCCGTAATTCTTGAGTTTCTGACCCGACCAAAAACAATACATTTGAATTATTGAAACTCAGAGAAGATATCACCTCAGAGATAATATGTCTTGTACAAACTTTCTGTCCCATTAGGAATTAGTTTCTATAATTTTATAACATCTCAACTTTTTATGGATACAAAGTAAAAAATTTTGTGCATTTAAAGGAATTCCCATCCTACTTTAACTGGATTTTAAACTCTTTTGAATAAGTTTTAAAAAGTTTCCTTCACCCATATGTGGCATAGAGTGGCTCTGCCCCTCCCCCACTTGTTGTTGCAAGTAGTAGACATATGGTAAACAGCTGAATGCAGACTTACTCGTTGAGTAGAAATACCATGATTATCAACACAAAAACATAAAACATGATTGCTTTTGTTTAAAAGAAATAAATATATATTTTGTTGCTGTTTCAAAAGTAATATATTGATTATTTTATTAACAATCCACATTTATTTTACCATATACACAAACATGGAAAGTAAGAAAAGTTGTGTTTGTTTCCAATCACGGCGTTTAAAATCAGATTCTAGTTTTAGAAATAAAGACAAATTTAAATTAAAGTCACAAGCAGAGTCGAACGGCCTTCGTAGTTCTCTCCTGTTGATCTACAACTGAAGGACTGCTACATTTTGAAACATCAACTGGATTTTAATAAATTACGTTAAAGGGGACGTATTATGCTAAGTTAATATTTTTCACATTTTTGTACATCCACTTGGGATTCTGCTGCTTCTAAAAACGGCTCAAGCGCTTAAAAAAGAAACACCTTGCCATTTATTGGTAATAATTGATGATTTTTGATGTCTGGAAAATTAACAGTTTCAAAAATCTATGGAATAAAACTTCACAAATTAGCAAATTAAAATTACCTAGCAACCCCAGCAAAGCCCAGCAAGTTACCTAGCAACCCAAGCTGAGTTCCGTTGTCACCTAGCAACCCACGCTGAGATCCAGCATGTTTGTTCAGCTAGTTTCACATTACATTGGCTTCTGGAAACGTTTTGTTGTTGACTTACCATCCAGAAACCACTTGCTGCATTCTTGTTGGTTGCTCAGGAGGCTCCACGTCTGCTTTTCAAAGATGAATGGTTGAATAATTGCGCATCTGTTTGCGGCCGTTTTCACATGTGAGTGTAAATGTTCAGTTGGGGGGCGTGGCCAGCAGCAGCTTAATTTGGATTGAAATTGATAAGACGTCCTAAAACGGCTCATTATGACTAAAATCTCAATATCTAAGAATGTTTTGTGTGGGCCATAGATCTATCCTGACCTGTCCAAGGAAGCGTAGTAGGCAAACCTTTAAACATATTCAGAGAAAATGCTCAAAATGCTCTGCTTTACGCTTAGAGCCTCAGCAGTGGGAATCCACCTGCTCAGAGACAGCAGCTGTGATTAAGTTCTGTTGTGCACATTTGCAATAAGCGTAAGCGACATATTGGCCACCCTTTCTGATGAGATGCCCATGCGTGACTCGGGTCCAGAGCTTTGAGATGCAGCACAATTAGTTCCAGCAGTCTTCCCCCTTAACTGGAGTTTGATTAAGTTTTCAGGCGCCGCCGCAGGACACCCCGGCTTTCATTTTTCTCCTCGGGTCGCCGTCACACCTCGGCCACGAGTGAGACCGTCTTGCGCAGCCAAACTTATCTCTGAGCAGATAATTCTGCACAGTCGAAGGTATTATGCTCCCCAGAATCAACTTGGAGCCATAGAATCTCGGCTGATGCGCCTCTCAGGTGGCCATCATATTGCCTGAATGGATTTCAGGCAATGATGTGGAACATTTCCTCCGAGAGAGGTGCCCATTCAAATGAAGATAAAGTCATTAAAGCGCCGCAGCTGTCCTTGGATCTTTGCTTCTTCCTCAATTACCTGTGCTGAAAATGTGCGGCGCATATGTTTCAAGGATAAGACGCTCCAGAGAAGGATGTTCATTTGCAGCACACTGGAATAGTCAGGCTTTAAGACCATCATTTGTCAGGTTATTTGTGGTAAATAATTATCCAAAGAAGTTCTGCACACAGTTTCAACACTGCAAAAACACAAAATGTTACCAATGTTTTCGTATATTTTCTAGTGTAAATATCTTATTTCATATTTGAAATAAGATGGTTTTGTCTTGAAATAAGACAAAACTGACTTACAGGGAACTTTTCAGCTTGTTTTAAGTCACTATTTGCTTAAAGGTGACCTATTATGCTTCCTTCAACAGGTTAGGTTAGGTCTACGGTCTACGCAAAACATGTTCATCACATTTTCTGCACAAAATCCTTTTTAGATAATGAGATTTTAGTCAAAATGAAATGTTTTAGAGCCTATTGTAACTTTAAATCCAAACAAGGTGCTTCTGGCCACGCCCTCCAAATCAACGTTTACAGTGGCAAGTGAAAATGGCTGCTAACAGATGCACAATTATGCAACCGTACATGTGTGAAAAGTGGAGCCTTTTGCCAACAACCAACACGAATACAGCAAATGGTTTCTGGATGATAAGTCAACAAAAAGACCCACTTGGTTTTTCCAGAAATCATTGTACAGCAAAAATAAAAAATAAAAAAACCTGAACAAAAGTTCTGGAGCTCCATTTGGGTTGCTAGGTAACGGATGGAACTCTGCTGGGGTTGCTAGGCAATGGCAGTCCGTGCTGATTTGTGATGTTACATTCTGGAGGTGTTTGAAATGCCTCATTTTCCAGACACAAAAAAACATGAACTTATTGTAAAAAAACAACAACAGCTAGGTGGCGTTTTTTTAAGCAGTTAGGCCGTTTTTAGAAGCAGTTGAGATCCATATGAAAGTATAAAAATGTGAATTTTTCATGCAATATTAATATTGATGAAAAGGTACTAGTTACACGGGTAGATTATTTCACATGTAATATGGGAAAAACGTCTTGTTATAAATAAAATAATCTTAACTAGTACTTTTTCATCAATATTAAGGAATTATTGTCTTAAAATAAGCTCCTATTTATTGTTGAATAGTTACTTGTAAGTTTGTTTGATTTTATTTCAAGTGCACTGAGATATTTGATGTGGAAACTGGACCAAAATTACTTGGTAAGACTTGGTGCTTTTGTAGCGAGCAGCTTGCTGGAGCTCCCAGCTCTGCAGAACTTCATCCAACTTCCTGTTGAGGGGATGATTTTGCTCCCACCTCATCTCGTCTCAGGAATGTCCGCCTGCTGCTCTGGCAGTCTAGTGATTTGCTACCAGCTGACACTTTTCTGCGGCTCCTGGGTGAAACCTTTTCAGCCTCTCGCCTCGCTGTACCTGCTGCAGCTCCCCAGGCAGGATGGGGATATCACAGGATGGAGCGTACGTAATATTCTACTTGGCAAAAGGGTTTATTTTAGCAAAATGACACAGTGCATTGAAATCACGAACTTATAGTAGGAGTTTAGAGTATCTTTTACCTGGATGTGATGGAGCAACACAAAGTGGAGCATAAGGAAGGATTTCTCTACACTTTTACTAGAAAAGCTGGAAAGTGCTGCCTTTTACAGCTACAGCTCTTTGCAAACACAGAGACCAAACATTTTAGTTTAAACTGGGCGATTAATCGATAGAATTGATTTAACAAATTTTTGGTTTATGACGATTAAACTTTTGGAGTTTCATATTTCAGAGTGACACCATCTCGTTTATATCTTCTATTTATTTGGACTTTGAATTTAACAAACTCTAAAATATTCGAATATAAGATTTTTTTTTTCAATTGCGTGAATGAAGTAGTAAACATAAAAAATTATAAAATGAGAAATGTTGAGCATCTTGTCAAGTTATACTTTGGTGTAACTTTTACAGATAATACTAAATAGAAATGCTTTTTTATTAGCATGAAACTAATAAAAGAAGAATGATTGAAATGAAAGGCACTTCTTCAAAATATTTTCACTCATTTGTAATTTATTTCTATTGGAAAATTTAAAAATAAAATAAAATTAGGAAGTCTGAAATATTCACATTTAGAATTTTAATATTTATTTTAGATTCTATTTTATTTTCCATATATTGATAGTAAATAATGATCAAAATTAGAAAATCGTATTTCTAAAAAATAAAAACATTTAAACATTTTTTGACATTCTGTTCTATTTGATTTCCTATTTAATAAGTATCAATATTATCATTGCTATATTTAGTTTTTTTCCTTTTATTTAAATGTGCATTCTGTTGTTTATTTTTTAATTTAATAACTTTTCTTCTTTCCAAATTTTCTGCTTCATTACATCTTGATATTTGTATTTCAAAGAGCTCTTGAAGTCATCTTCCAATTTAAAATAATAGTTTATTAATAATAATAATAATAATAATAATAATGATACAAGATACTCATATTTATTTGTTTGGCTCCATTTTCTTTATTACATCTTGGTTTTTGTCTTTCAAAGCGCTCTTGAAGTCCTATTTCTAAAATTAATTTAGTCTATTTTCATCCTGCTGTTTTTATTTTATATTCATCAAACACTGAGCTGAACTGAAAAGCTCTGGTGCGAAGGTACTCAAGAGGTTATCACAATCACTGTTGAGTTGGAGTTTGTTGAGCCTCTTTTCAAGCACCGTAAGTGCTCTACAGAACCAAAGATCCTGTTACCAGGATACTAAAGTTAGCAAGCGATGCACAAACCTGCAATTCAATTTTTAAGAAATTTCACTCAGCAGGTAAAGCTGGCTGACCGCTGACGCACAATAAAACAACAAAATGTTAATCCAGTGAAAATCTAGATAAATAAATTATTACCACACAGACTGATTTGTCCATGATGCTGACAATGAGGGGAACAGCTGATGAAACTCAGAATTTGACATATTTTCATGCCTGCTGTGTCGATCACTCATCTGCACTGAAAGCTATCTCTGAGTTTTCTCTCATTTTGCCCTTGAAGATGTTTACCTCAGAGTCCTGAGGGATGCTGCCACCGTGGATATCTGTCAATCGATGCCTCTTTATTGGACAAGATTCTTATTTTTAAAACCTAAACAAAACTAGAAATAATAATTTTGAGAAAAGCTTTGAGGCATAAGAAACTCACACCTTCACTTACTTGCTTTACAGCTTGATGTCTATTCATCTTCTAACCTGAGAAATCATGAAATTATGGCTAATTTAGTGTGACAGCAGTGAGAACACATCAGAGTTTAGTTAATCTGTCAGGACTTGGATTTGAGAAGGTACATTTGATTTAAGAAACATACCATTAAAGTCTGTGACTCAAACGGTTCCGCTAATCTCAACCCACAGCTGATCAAAACTAAGTGGTGATACACGGTTTTCAAACGCATCAATTGGACACTTTTCTCCTGCAATAGTGACTCTTAAGCATTTATAGTGGTAACTGATTATTTTACGTGTCGCTAGAAGAAATATTGATCATTTTATATACAGAATAAAGTAATTACTTGAGTCTTATAGCTCCAGTTTGCATACACTCTTCACAACCTTTGTTTTTGTCCATAGTTTCAGCCATCTACTAGTTCATTTGTGGTGAAGTTGAAAAGGTTTACCTTCACTATTCCACCTACTTTGTGCAATGAAAACCTTTGTGAGCAAAACAGACCCTAAGTGTGATGCACATACAATTATACACCATCATGGAAAGCAGTGTAAAGTTTAGGTTTACCTTGCTTTGACTTGTTGGATTGCCCAATTCTGTCCCAGATCCAACTTTTTAACCAAAACTGTCACTCTCAAAGAGAAACAACCCAGAAACCACCAAGGCCCAAGTCTACTACTGACTGGAAATGGGTAGAAAACCAGCACCAACAGAGAAACCATCAAGTCTACTACCGACTGGAAATGGGTAGAAAACCAGCACACACAGAAAAACCATCAAGTCTACTACCGACTGGAAATGGGTAGAAAACCAGCACACACAGAAAAACCATCAAGTCTACTACCGACTGGAAATGGGTAGAAAACCAGCACACACAGAGAAACCATCAAGTCTACTACCGACTGGAAATGGGTAGAAAACCAGCACCAACAGAGAAACCATCAAGTCTACTACCGACTGGAAATGGGTAGAAAACCAGCACCAACAGAGAAACCATCAAGTCTACTACCGACTGGAAATGGGTAGAAAACCAGCACCAACAGAGAAACCATCAAGTCTACTACCGACTGGAAATGGGTAGAAAACCAGCACACACAGAGAAACCATCAAGTCTACTACCGACTGGAAATGGGTAGAAAACCAGCACACACAGAAAAACCATCAAGTCTACTACCGACTGGAAATGGGTAGAAAACCAGCACACACAGAAAAACCATCAAGTCTACTACCGACTGGAAATGGGTAGAAAACCAGCACCAACAGAGAAACCATCAAGTCTACTACCGACTGGAAATGGGTAGAAAACCAGCACACACAGAGAAACCATCAAGTCTACTACCGACTGGAAATGGGTAGAAAACCAGCACACACAGAAAAACCATCAAGTCTACTACCGACTGGAAATGGGTAGAAAACCAGCACCAACAGAGAAACCATCAAGTCTACTACCGACTGGAAATGGGTAGAAAACCAGCACCAACAGAGAAACCATCAAGTCTACTACCGACTGGAAATGGGTAGAAAACCAGCACACACAGAGAAACCATCAAGTCTACTACCGACTGGAAATGGGTAGAAAACCAGCACACACAGAAAAACCATCAAGTCTACTACCGACTGGAAATGGGTAGAAAACCTGTACACCATAAAAACACAGTACGGTAACCAACTATAAAACAAGCAATACATTTTTTGCCATCATCAAAACCATCAAGCAAACGTACCACAAATATATAAATCAATGTTCCAGTTACTAAGAATCAAATAATTAAAAATAATAAAAAAACTATTTAGCCTTACCTATAAGGAAATCAGAGTTTTGCAGTTTTCTAAGAGTTTGTTCCATATTTGTGGTGAATGTTGCTTCTCCATGTTTGGTTTTGCACCAACCAGAAAACCTGAGAGGTCTTTAAGGTTGATACAACAACATGGAGTCTTTAATGTATTTTGATGCTAAACCATTCAGTGATTTATAGACAGACGCATTTTAAAGTTGTGGATTTTATATATTCGTGGTCAGTTTGTCTTCAACATAATATGCAGAGTTCACGTCTATATTTCAGCAGATTGGTTTGGGGAAAATCTGCAATAAACTCAAACTTTACAAATGATTGAAGCCCAAATTATCAAGTGACATTCAGACTGGGAGGTGAAATTTTGAGACCCTTGTTGGACCTACTGAACTTTCCTGGAAGTGGAAACGCTTTCCCGCTGATGTAACCTGGTTACGCCAACAGCAGCCCACTAAAACGCTGGATCTAATCTCAGGGACTTGAATAAGAGCGAGTCTTTATTGATTGTGAGCGGAGAGAGCAACAATGGGCCGCTTTACCCCTCTAATGTGATTTTGTTCTTTGTCTGAACACCGGCGTACACCTCTGACACTACTTTTTTTAAATTTGCAATCAAACAAGCTGAGCAACACGGGAAGTTAGCCGTTCTAATGTTACCGAACCCCGGAGCGACGCTCGATTGTCGCCGCCGCTCCACGCTAAAATTAAATCTTTTCTAATTTCACCAGCCTCTTGTCGAGAACGCTGTCTCTGATTTTTTTTTTTTTTTTTTTTTTCAGATTGCTTTCTTGATTGTTTTGTCCCTGAGCGGTTCACATTGCCTTCGGTAGTTATGTGTCACTTTCTCTTGTATTATTTTATTGAAGTTTGATGAAATGCTCGGCGAGAGACAGTGGCTGGATTACATTAAAAAAGCCCCTTGGCTGAGTTCATTATTCATTTCTTTTTTCTTCCGTTTTCCTTGTCCCAACGAAGCCTCAGAGATTTGTATGCCTGATTGTATCTCTCAGGAGGATTATTACTCCATTGTGTTGGTTTTTATTTCAAGCCAAATAATGTGTTAGGCTGAATTGGTAATCAATAGAAAAATCCTTGTGCTTTTTTTTGTCAGAGCGAAGTAATCAGTAGTCTTTTATCTTGATGTTATCGTACCTCTATCACCTTCTGGATTTATTATCTGTTGTTTTGAAATTCTGTTTTTCTCTCTTTTCGAGATCGACTCATGAAAACGTCCAGGTTACTTGAGGATTTTGTCCAATTAAAAATGATTAAATTATTGTTCAAAACCTAATTAAACAATGGATTTAGTGGTTAATGGAGAGCTTTATCCTGTTCTAATCGGTTAATGTTTGTGTTAATTATCCTGGCCTGAAAAGTGGATTTAATCCACTGTTTATGTAATTATATCAAACAATCAGATTTTGTTATTTATGTCCACAGGACGAGTTTTAGATGGAGATTTAAAACAAAGCTTTTTCTCCCATTAAAACTTCAACACGTTTTATTGGGTTATATAATGCAGTTTTTCTCTACATTTATCAGTCTAATAACTTCACTTTGATTCTTCCTCTTCATTTTATTTAACTAATATTATATCTACGGTCATATTTAATAAACTCAATTCACCAAGTCAAACATTGTGTAGATAAATTACACACAGATTGATGTTTATTTTAGTTTGATGATTATGAGCCAAACATTTTGTTTGTTTTTAAACAACTTTTCATGTGAAGCTTTTCTAGGCTCAGATTCAGTTTTCAGTTAATTTGTTGATATTTTTGAAAATGATGGAAGAAAAATTTAAATCTATAGCAGAAAACCAACCTGAAGAGGATGGATGGATGAATAAACGGTTGGATGGATGGATGAATAAACGGTTGGATGGATGGATGAATAAACGGTTGGATGGATGGATGGATGAATAAACGGTTGGATGGATGGATGGATGAATAAACGGTTGGATGGATGGATGGATGAGTGGATGAAGGAACGGTTGGATGAACGGTTGGATGGATGAATAAATGGTTGGATGGATGGATGAATGAACGGTTGGATGAACAGCTGAATGAACGGTTGGATGGATGAATAAACGGTTGGAAGGATGGATGGATGAACGGTTGGATGAACAGACGGCTGAACGGTTGGATGAACGGTTGGATGGATGAATAAACGGTTGGATGGATGAACGGTTGGATGGATGAATGGATGAATGAACGTTTGGATGAATGGATGAATAAACGGTTGGATGAATGAAAGGATGAACGGTTGGATGAATGGATGAATAAATGGTTGGATGAACGGTTGGATGAACAGATTGGATGAATGGATGAACGGTTGGATGAACGGTTGGATGAACAGATTGGATGAATGGATGAACGGTTGGATGAACGGATGGATGAACGGTTGGATGAACAGATTGGTGGTCATTCCAGTAAATCTTCGGTTTTCTCCTCAGCAGAAACCAAATTCTTCCCAGTTGAAACTGAAACTGGTTTAAATATTTCCAAACTCTCTCCATGATCCGTTTTTTTATTTTTCTTGATTTGCATTTGGAAATTTTCCCAGAATGAAATGGAACCGCTTCAGGACGAGCAGCAAACCAGTGAAGTTAACTGGGAAAAGGTTTTAATGGTCCCAGTCTCAGGTCCTGTGATGTCAGCCGGAACAAAAAAACTGAATTTTTCCCTCCACTTAGACGAGTCGATCTCACACAGTACTGCAACATTTTCATATTTTCACCCTCATTCTTTTATCCACCATTTGAAAAAAAAGAGAAGGAAAATCTTTTGATGTGAATCTACAAGGGGAGAGCCGGCGAACGCCATCATCATGAGCATAATTCCAGCCTGAACATTACTTTTCAGGGAAAAGCTGCACAATAAGTGAAACTGACAATTTTCAAGATGAGATGGAAAACAGATGGAGACAGAGACTAAATGAATAGTTCCCAACTTAAGAGGAACGGGGGGAGATAGCCGAGATGTCTGCTTTAAATTAGACTTTCTGGGATTCCTTGTTATTTTTCTTTTTAACCGTCTTCGCCGTTAGTTTGTTTTAATGTGGGCTGCTCTGTATTTAGCGAGCATATGAGCCTCTACTTAAAGTTTTCACAGCAAACTATTGTTTGTTTTTCAAAAAAAGCTACAAAAGTGTCCATGCCCCTTGATGTTTCTCATGTTTTGTCACGTTGCAGCCTCACATTTCAATGGATTTCATTGGGAATTAAAATTTAAAGTCATTTAAAATAAACCAATCTCAATCAGACTGTGTCTGTAAACATAATTGCGTACATAATTTTGTACGCAATTACAAAATTGTAATTGTAATTGCAATTACAATGCAATTAATTGCATTGTAATTAATTACAATGCAATTAACTGTATTAATTAATACAATTAATTACAAACACTTTTGATCTGAGCTATAACTTTGTAGCTCTGGTTGTATGTTTTGGGTTGTGCTAGTAGCCTTGTTTCAGTGTCTAGTGAATTTCCTGTGTGGGGAAGCATTCCCACAGCATGATGCTGCCACTACCTTGTTTGAAAGAGGGAATGATCTGTTAATTGCAAACTACAAACAGGACTTTAATGCTTTTTGTGGATATATGGCTGGATTTTGTTGCTTACTTTCTGTAAACAATTAAATTTTTCCATAAAATACAGATTCATTGGTAAATTTTCAGGAAATTATTATTAGTAATTCAATAACCATTGGTAATTTCCTCATGTAGTTTTTGAAAACCATCACTGTTGTGGTTTAACTTATTAGTTTCTCTTAAAATCCTGTTAAATAAACATTTGTTTGTGTTTGTAACATGATAAAATGGCGGAAAAGGCTGAAAACAGAAAGATCCCTGAGCATCAGTGTGAAAAGCAAAACAAATCCATCCTCTGGTTTCCATCAAAACGGGTTTGTTTGACCTTTATTAAAATCGAAATCTCATTTAGTGAGATTCTGTTGAAAATGGCAACACGGTTACCGGACCAGAACCGCAGGAACAAGACAAGAGCAATGAAAAGCACGCGAACATAACGCATAAAAACCGAGAGGTGACTTGTTCTTTTTAGCTGCGGACCAGACGTGCTTTCTGAACATCCACAGCCGGGTTTGATCTTTATTGTGCAGGCGGGTCCGGTCTGCTGTCTGAGCATCGCTGCGAGGCAGTGATAACTTCAGACAGACACCAACTACTTTGTTTTATGTCCACACAGAGAGAGAACCATTAAAAAAAACCCTCACACTTCAGTGGCACCTTCAAAGTGTCGGAAACCTCAAGCCGGGGTTTGATTCTTGTTTTCTTCTGCTTCCGTCCATCTCCAGCTGTAGAAAAGAAAACACGCGAGTCAACTGGGTCACAGCTTTGTTGGGTTATCGAGCCGTCTGTCTTCTCCTCAAATGGACTTTCAAATAGTTGTTTGTGTAACTCTGAGTATGGTTTTCTTTTTCTGAGTGCGTGTATGGGAGGAAATCTGAAATGTGACGGCTTTGCGTTTGTTCTCTATCTGTAATTTTTTCCACAGCAGTGATGGTCGAATCGAAAGAAAGCTTGGTGGTTATTAAATGTAAAGTTTTGCTTTTGGTATAAATATGACAAAAACAATTTTCATAAACGAAGGAAGTTTTTAGAAAAACTCGCTTATCACTATTGACCAAGATTTAGTTTTATTTTGTTGTGCCTTTTTGTTTGTTTGCTAGTTTTATATTAGTTATGAGTTAAATGTTTAGTTTAGTTTTTTCATATTTTGGTGCAAAAAAGGTAAAAGTTTTGTATTGTGATTATGTATTAATTTAAAAAAAGATGTTTTCAGTTATTGTTGAACAACCATCTGACGGCCATTTTCTGATGCCGCCATGTTGTGGACTAGCTTAGCGTAGCCGCCAGGATTATTACGTGGTGTCGTAATTTCCTGATATCTGATGTAAACTACTTCAGTGGGAAATTTTTTTATTTCACGTTAGTTCAAAAATACAAAAACGAAGGATATTACATCTGTAATTTCAGTATGTTTTAGTTAACTTTATAACCGTGCAACATAATTCCAGTTAGTTATAGCTTCTCCACTTTAATTACCATTTTTATTTATTTCCGTTAATAAAAATGTTTTCTCAATTTTTCACCATCGGATTTTGCAAGTAAAAACAGTATTTTCAGCATTTCTTTAAAACTCATAGTCAGTCAGTTTGGAGGAAACCAATTTCAATGCGAGATTGAAAAAAACAGTACAAAACTGTAAAATTCCCTCAGATGTGTATATTTAATCCCCAGAGAAAGTGGTAAAATTCTCATCCCAAAGCAAAATAAAAATAAGAAATTACACAAAAACCTAAATTTAACATAATCTGACTGCAAATGGCAATAAAAACCAAATCCCACCAGTCAGGTTCCCGTCGTTTTCAAGGCAGCAGTCGTCAAGCCCTTTTATCTAATAGGAAATGTGAGCTGTGAACATGTTTTCTTCCTGAAACCAACCTTCTGTCACCTAACAACCTCGCCGCCACCAACACCCCTGTTTTTCAGCTAAACAGGTTTACGTGTGACTGTGTGGGCATGGTCACTGCCAAAATGAATGTACACATGTCCAGTGATTCATAAAATGTCAAACAATTTTATCCTTCTGTGGTTTTTAAATCCCAGCATTGATGTCAAAATGCAGGATGTGGCTCAAAAATACTATGATTCTTCAAACAAGAGGAATTATTTACATATTTACAAACAATCCATATCTGGTTTTTTTCTGTCTTAAATGATCCAATATCTGCTGTTTTTAAGAGAAATTATCAACAGTACTTTTCAAAGTAAGGGAGTTTTCCTTCTTGCTAGTCCTGTGAATTTGGTTTGATTTGGGACCAAAATAGCAACAGTTGTTACATTTTTAGTTGCTGTGGTTCTCTTTCACGCTGCACCGAGTCAAACAAACCAAACTTTTGAAAAACCTGTCCCCCTCCTCGCCTGTGAGGGCGCTGCACCAAGACACTGAGTGCAACTTCCTTCTTCACAAAATGTAAATAAAAATGGAGTAGTTTCAGATTTGAGCGGTTCTAGAATTTCTTTTTTGTGTTTGGTAAAACACAACAAGCCATTTCTCCCGCTAGCTTGAGGTTAACTTGTTTGTTTTGGTTGTATTTACCCAGAATACCCTGCACTGTAGTCCACTTCCTGCTTTTGGAGCAGTTTCTGGTCCGCTTGGGGTTCACATATGAATCCGAACCGCACCAGAGTTCACTTCAACCGAACAGAAACCGAAGTTTGTAGGTAGACCAGAGTTTGCAAACCGGAGTTTTTAGACAAACGGACTGGAGTTGAATTAAATCGAATGAAAGAGGATTGTTGTAAATGAAAAGACTAATATTATGTTAAGTTAACGCTTAACTTTACTTATCATATCTATTTCTTTAATAACTGTAACTGTTTCTTTAATTGTCTTTTTATGAGGTGGACCACAGGAGGAGTAGTCATTGTTATGGAAATGGCTAATGAGGGTCCAAACAAAACAATCCTTGGTGAAATACATAAAATATATCTAAACTACATCATATTGGATTTCTCCATTATTTAGCCGCAAATATTTTATCATCATTTATTAAACACGCTGTACAAAGTCCATTAATCCAAAAAGCTGAAAACCACAAAAAGTTGAGGTTCTCCGCCTTTTAGATTAAAGTTGAAGTGAAATAATCTGCCAAACATTTCACTTTTCATGGAATTATTGACTAATAAAAGCTTTTTTTGCTGAAAAGTTGCTTCTAAGTTATCCATCCATCCATCCATCCATTTTCCGTTCACCCTTGTCCCTAATGGGGTCGGGAGGGTTGCTGGTGCCCATCTCCAGCTACATTCCGGGCGGGAGGCGGGGTACACCCTGGACAGGTCGCCAGTCTGTCGCAGGGCAACACAGAGACATACAGGACAAACAACCATGCACACACACACTCACACCTAGGGAGAATTTAGAGAAACCAATTGACCTGACAGTCATGTTTTTGGACTGTGGGAGGAAGCCGGAGTACCCGGAGAGAACCCACGCATGCACAGGGAGAACATGCAAACTCCATGCAGAAAGACCCCGGCCGGGAATCGAACCCAGGACCTTCTTGCTGCAAGGCAACAGTGCTACCAACTGCGCCACTGTGCAGCCAGAGCTTTGTGCTTCTAAGTTAGTAATGTCTTATTTCAAGTGTACTAAGATATTTGCACTGGAAACTAGATCACAAATAGTTTGTGGTTTTGCAGTCCAGAACTGATCTGAGACTGCGTTTCTGCACCATATGGAGATTAAATGCCACCTATTAATCACAGGGATGATTTCACTCAAGCTTCAGAGTTACAGTGTTGTTTCAGACTAATTTTATTACTCCGACTGTTTGCTTCTCCCAATAAATCAATTAATATAAATCTGCGTCAGCCATCTGCAGATGCTGCGCGTCGCCTTTTGGACCGGATCTGCCTCCAAACGGAGCCTGATGCTTTCGGCAGCAGCCTCCAGTCACATACGGCGTCGTGCAGATGGACAATCTGTTTCGGGCTTCAAAGTTAGAAGGCAAAGTTCATTAACGCGGCATGAGCTTTGGGCCCGCGATTAGAAAATAATTTAATCATCCTCCTAATTATGTTCAGACATTTCTAAACTTTAGCTTGCCGTGCCAATCAACTTTAAGTAAACAGCCGCCTCGTGGAGATCATGTTCCTCTCTGAGTCACTTCATCTGCTGTGGGAAAATGAAGCGGAGTTGGTTTGCCTCAACAGGAAGGCACATCAACACTGATTAGGAAGAAGCTCCACTCCTTTGCTTCAGTTGGACAGAATAAGATACACAAACATGTTTTCAGATGCCAAAATAAAAAACGTGACGTGTTTAATCTGATGACTGTGGATTAAACTTGATCTGTAGATATAAAGATCGTATATCATCACTATCTGCTCTGACTGTAGTGCTACTCTTTTTTATTTTCAAAGACTAGACGCATGATGTTACATTTGGAATAACAAACTTAGGCATGAACGCTTAACTTCCCTTATCATGTCTGCAGTTAGGAGAAAAAATTCAGCAAAATATGTTGTCACTTTATGTCTTTAGGTATTAATAATTTGCTCCAGTTCTGACCAGCATTATTACAACTGTTACCAGATTACTTTTAGTGAGCTACGTAAGTGTTATGGAACATGTAAAGCATTAGTGAATGGAAGCAGCTAAAAGTCTTATCAGTCCTTCTGTTTTGTACAATGGAGTATTAGGGCAACACTAAGAAAGATTAAAACGATAAAAATATGAGAAAAAACTCATAATATTACGAAAACAAAAACAAAATATTATGAGATTTTTTTTATATTACGTAATACATATGTAATATTTGTTGTTTATGTTTAATTTGTATTTTTAAAATGTCTTCCGTTGTTAAAATTTTGAGTTTATTGATTTTTGAGAATGTTTTCTAACATTATTATACCAATAACATAGTTACTAGAGCATGGTCTGAACGCAACAATATTATTGTTTATCGCAATAACAAAATTTAATTGCAAAATAAAATTTGCGATAAAAATGTTATTTACAAATGAAATTGTAAAAAATTTACATTTAATATAAATTTTTTCTAATGTATTTCTTAAATAAATTACATTTGAAAATTAACATTAAAAGCACTTAGTTTTAAATGTTATTTTTTAAAAGTAAATGTTTTAAAAGTGTAAAAAAAAAAAATTGAACATTTTTATGGCCTAGTTTTAGGATGTATAAATGCATCTTAACACTTATGGTATCTGAAATGCTATTCTGGAAGCAAAATTTGGCATTGAAGCTTCCTAATACTAAAGTTATGTAAATAAAATCTAAATGTTATCAGTCACGTTGAAGAGCCAAACTATTTTAAGCAGGGTGAAATAAACTTACATTTTCAAAGAACTGAAAAGGTAAAATATAGTTATTTTATTGAATAACTTCCAAAAGAAAACCACAACCTGCAAACTGAAAGAGGCAAAAAGGAGCCAAACAGGCTAATGTGATTCAAGGCTTTTCTTTCTTTGTGATAATTTCTTTTTTCCTCTTTACAATCATGTTCTGTCTCGCTTGTTTTCATCCTGTTTTTGAAGTGTTAACCCCGCTTTGAGTGCTTTTCAATCATTGTTTACTTGTGGTCCTTTTACACCTTTTTGCAACCATTTCTGTCCCTTTTTGTAGTAATTTCACACCAGATTTGCAGTATATATTCATGCCATCCGAGCCATTTCATGCATAACTGGGGTCAGGATACATTTCCAGGAAAACAAAGAAGCCACACAGATACGATTTGTTCTGTGTTGTATCCACACTTTAAAAGATTTAGTTGTTTTTCCTCCAGATCACATTAGGTCTTGTTATAGTAAATATATTTGTTTTTCCACTTTTATTAGATAAAAAGTACTTATCGGCTGTTTTGTAGGCATTTTATCTTCATTAATATTTTACTACTGCTTGTTTTACGACTCTTCCAGAGAATTTAGTGACATTTAAAAAATTACAAACCTCTTTTTTTTCCAATTCAAAATGTTCTTTTTTGGTCTATATACTAGCAAAGGAATATATTCAGTTTTTGTAACCTGCACTATAGCTGCTAATGCACTAATAGTGGAGCTACGTTTTCACCTTCTGTTTCTGAACTTAGCTTATTTTTCACTAATCTACTTGACTGTTCTCTAAACTTTCAGAGTAATAAACAAATACAACTTTTAAGACCGTTAAAAAAACGTGTAAATTATAAGCTCAATGTATTTTGAATTGAAGTTAACGTGTTAGCATTAGCTTTAGCATATGTTTTTTTTGCTAATTTACTTGAGCTGTAAACTTTCAAATGAATAAAGTTTGACATTTTTGTTAAAGTTTTGGTTGTCAACTGTTAAGAACTCAAAATAGTAATGCTCTTATTTTGAAAGTGGTGAAAACTGTTTACGCATCATTTCTGTTTCCTCTCAGGTTTTCTCTGTTTTTTGTAAAATGACATTTTAAAACAGCTTAAAAATAAAACACAGACAGTGGAGAACGACATAAACATAAATGTAAGACTTAAGGTCATTGAAGAATATCTAAATTATAATGTCAGTGTATTCTGAATTGAAGCCGGCACATTAGCATTAGCGTTAGCTTCCACTCAATAGTGAATTGGTTTGGGGTTTTGCTGTTTGCATAGCTATTGTTTATGATTAGAGCTTTGGGGTTAGCACATCTAGCATTTTAGTTAGCGGTTTGTTGCGATTTGATTCAACATGGCAAAGAAAACGCCCCTCACTGGCAGATTATTTCACTTAAAATATGGGAAAAATTTCATCTTACAGTGAAATAATTTGCTAATTACTAGAAACAAGCACCTGTAACTTGCAGAAAAGTTGGTAAGTTAGTTTTGTCTCCTTTCAGATGTGCTAAGATATTTGCACCAAAATACTTGGTAAATTATGTGTTTTGTATGTTTCTGGTAGTTTATCCAGTGTGGGTTTCCTTTAGAAAGCTTTCTTGATTTAATGTCACTTTTATTTTTTTGTTTTGGAGACAGTAGATGGTTTAATTTGGCTTTTTTCCTCACTCAGAGTCTCCCCTTCATCCACACCTGAATCAGATGTGGTGGAGAGAGAAAAGGCCTCTCTGAGAGCAAGGGGACACCATCCAGTGAGAATCAGAAAATAGCTGCCTCTCCTGGGCCGCATTAGTCTGAAGGTCACCGAAGGGTAAAATGACCCCGGTTCCTCCCTCTCTTCGTCCCTCTCCCCTGTAATTGAGTGTGGTGCATGGTCAGGGAGCCCATGCTCATTGGCAGCCCCGAACATGGTAGTTAGTTACACACGTTTTCACCGTAATTACCAGGCAGACTCTCGCTGTCTCCAGATCTTTTCAAGGTCGCATCAATTTCACAGCCATCCACGCCGTCCACCCCCGCTCTGTCCGTCTCTCCGCACGCCGTCCGCCGTCATTACAGGCTTTCAGAACCCCAACTTCCTCCTCCTCCTCCCTTAAAAGCATATCGAAATCAAAATGGCAATTATTAGCTGATCATCCGAAGGCTCTTCCCTGGGACCGCCGCTGCGGTGGGAGGAGCGCCGCGATATCCTTCGAGGCTGAGAGTGACTCATCTCTGGCTGGAAATGTTATTACTGGCTCACTGTCATGCAGATTTACAGCAGCATGACTGCTAACCACCATTAAATGCAGCTCGATTGCCTCCGAACGAAGAGGTCAATGATTTTTGGCAAAACATTGGACTGCCCTCGGAGTGTGATGTAGTCCCAACGAAGGCCAAAGATACTGACACAAGCAGTTCTGCAACGCTAGCGCCCCCTGTTCACCTCGTTTTGCCTCGGATCAGCTGTGTTGCTGTCTTACATCTCCATCAACACATCTGTCAGACCAGCAAGGAAATCGGAGTCCTCCAGCAGAGACCCATCAGACTTACTGGTTTCAGTCAAGACTCTTGGACTTTTAGTGATTTAATTTGAACCTTTTGTGTCATAAATCAAGGACTGTGTGCAGAAATTTCAGTTTGTCATACGTTTTCTTTAATCCACAGAGGGTCAAAGTCTTAGGATTCATTCACACCAGCCCTGTTCAGTCCGCTTTATTCCAACTCCAGTCCGTTTGCCTGAAAAGTCCAGTTCAGTTGGGGAGATGTGAATGCAAAATCGACCAAAAAAGCTAAATCTGGTCCGCCTACAAACCTCGGTCTCGGTTCAGTTGAAGTGAACTCCGGTGCAGTTCAAATGCATATGTGAACGCCAAGCAGACCGGAGGCCGCTCCAAAAGCAGGAAGCAGACTACAGCGCGTGGCATTCTGGGTAAATACAACCGAAATAAAGGCTCTAATATTAGCAAGAGAAATGCCACGAGATTTATACCAAAGACAAAAGAGAAATCCTACAACCACTAAAATCTAGGCTATTCTAGCGCTAGCAAGCGAAATGGATAGTAAGACAACCTCTAAGCTCTGTCAGCAATCCATTTTTGTTTACATTTCATGAAAACGAAAGTTGTTGCGGTCAGTGTCTTCTTCTGAGGTTTTTATGTTGTTTCCTGCAGTGGTAATTGGTGCAACGCCCCCACAGGTCAGGAGGGCAACAGGTTTTCTGAAAGGGGTTTGATTCGTTTGACTCAGTGGAGTGTGAAAGAGAACCACACCAGCTGAAAATTTAACAAATTTTGCATTTTGCCCCCCAACCAAACAGTCCAAGAGTGAGAACACACTTTGAGACAAGTACAAATACTCAACATCTGAGTTTGTTTAACATTTGTTTATCAAGTTGGACCTCAACAGCATAAATAACGAGCTTCTTGTATAATGGTAGTTGGATCCAGCATCACATTTTTACAGCAGAATTGATTTCAGGTTCTAACTCTGAAGCGTAATCTGCGTAACTTTAAAAGAGTGGACGATACCATTCCAGACCTTCTAAAGTTATTCTTCTTTATCATTTCCAAAACAAGACCTGATGTTTGAATCAGATCATTGTCCTATTCCAATACCCAGTTTGGTCCAAGTTCCAACCAATCTTGCTAATCCATTCTTAGATGTGAAGCCTCTCTTTTCAATCACTGTCCAATCTGTCCCTAAAACCTTTCTGCAGATTCTGGATAAACTTGGTTTTACCTTTTGTCTAAACTCGGTTCTGAAAAGACGAAAAATTAGTTTTGTACTTTATAAATTAATTTTTTAAAGAAAATTATGTTTAAAAGTCTCTATCTGCATCTAAGGGCCAAATATGTATCATTTTTAATTCGCTTTGGACACCCCTTTATTCGTGGGTGTATATGTAAATTTTTGGCTGTGCTGATAAGAGATAATCATAATAAATTCTTGTTTTTTAAACTCATTTAAGTTGTGGGCTGTATAATCATTCCACTCTGGCGACAAAGATGCTTAAATAAATTCTGAAGAGGCCAAAGTTAATGACATTCATGGCCATGATGAGTGTACGTAAACTTCTCACCGGAACCGCACTCCAGTAGGCTTTAACAGCATAAGCACCACTCAAATCAAGGCGCAGCACAGCAGAACATCTGTTTCGTCATTTTATTCCATTTGGTGCCGCGTGTGTTGGCAAATGGCCGACAGAGCCACCTGTTCACCGCCGTCGCTGCACAATCCAATCCCCACCCGGACGCGTTCTCAATTTTGGTATCTTGCGTAAGATGTCCGCTGAGTGCTGCTGAAATGATCGCTCCGCTAAGTGGTTGTGATTTGTTTATGTTTCCTGTTAAACTAATAAGTCCTCATATCACTGTCAAGGCCTGACATTGGAAAACGGAGGCGCATGATGCTTGCTCTGATTACATGGCACTCTGATGGCGCAGATTAGTGAGAGTGCCGCTTCATGGATCCTTGTTGTAGAAGAAAAAAAGGAGGGCGGCCGGGTGGGAGGGAGGCTGATTGTGTCGACGTTTGATTCAGTCACAACGTGTCAGGACTATTAGCCCGTACCATCTGCACGTGTCCCGCATCCTCGGAGTTGAATTGATTGAGATTTATTGCGCAGGATGATTAAAGCCATGGCAGCCGCTGTCGATATGAGGGAACACGCATCAACTTCCTGTTTACTGACAAAGGAGGGTTGATGGTTGACAGAGTCACTAGAGGAGCTTCCAAAGTCTGGTCAGGGAGATTCAAGGTTTAACATGAGGCAAAGGGACTTGCAAGCCAAAAAATAATAATAAGGGAGGAAAATAAAAATTCACATTTTTGCTTGTTTTTGTACTTCTATTTGTGTTTTAACTGCTTCTAAAAACAATCCAAGCGCTTACCAAACAGTTGTTTATTTATTTATTTTGCGAAAAAGTTTAAGCTGTCTGGAAAATGAGCCCTCTCAAAAACCTCTGTAATGTAAAATCCCAAATTAGAAGGTGCTGCTGTGTTACCTAGCAACCATAACAGAATTCCGTTGTAACCTAGCAACCCAATCGGTTCTCCAGCACGTTTGGTCAGCTGGTTTTATGCGCTGCACAATGGCTGCTGGAAGAGACAAGTGCTTTGTTGTTGACTTGCCATCCAGAAACCACTTCCTGCATTCTTGTTGGTTGTGTAGGAGGCTCTACTAATGCTTTTCAAGGATGTGCAGTTGTATAATTGTGCATCTGTTTGCAGCCATTTTCATGCGCGATTGTAAACGTTCACTGAAAAGGTTAAAATCTCATTATCTAAGAATGATTTAGTGCAGAAAATGTAATGACCAACGATCTATCCTAAACTGTTCAAGGAAGCATAATAGGTCACCTTCAGATGAGTAAAGTTGCATTATTTTTTGTTGAAGGGTTATTTATTATAGATCCAAATTGTAAAGAGTTTTGCAGGGTTGCATCATTAAAAGAAAGGAGTCCAGTTTTTTCAAATTTCAAAGGCCTCGACTGCAAATTTGTCAATTCTGAGCAAAAAAAGCAGGATTTAGGTCACTTTTACTGAAAAGTGCATAGCTAATTGTATGATTAAAATTTTTGTTTGATAATTTTTGCCCTCATTAAATCTAAACAAAACACCGCAGGACTGGCTAGTTGTGTCATTCTGGGGCTTCACTTTGGACGCTCCTGGTTTGCCCAGATCTCAGGAGGGTCGGCTGCGCTTTGGGACTGCAGGACTCGGCCTAATGCGTCTCTAAGCTGTCCTTGACTGGTTCTGGATCCTTTGTGCCAATACCTGGATGATTAATTGCCCGGCTGGTCTCATCTGTTGGTCCAGGAAAGGCTCCGAACCCCTGAGGAACAAACAAACCTACTTAACCATTTAGTGCTTTCTCTGCCTCCGGTTACCACTCAATCCATCCACCTGGAAACGCTCCGGTCGCCGGGGAGCCGCGGCTTCTCCTACGCCGCACTTTTAATCATTCTGCATCTCCGCACAGATACACAGAAACAGAAATCATCTCCAGACGGCAGCTTTAAAGAAATCCAATTAATCACTTCCTGCCGTTGGTAAGCTGAACGTACGCAGGTGTGAGCTCACGAAAGTGAAGTCTACCGTTTCAGAGACGCACTGCAAAAACAATAAAACAACTCAAATCTACTCCATAAAATTAACGCTTTCAGCTTCTATGCACCACAAATCTCGAACAAACTTCCAGAAAACTGAAAAACAGCTGAAACACTGAGTTCCTTTAAATCCACCTATTTAGAGTTGATTTACAATCATAATAAATGAAACATTGACCAACATATAATTGACTGATGATTTTTTAGTCTGCCGCTCAACAAAATGTAAAGTTTACTAGTTTGTATCTTTTATGATTTTATATTTTTTGTTTTTATGATTTTTACGTGTCTTTGTAAAGCTGATAAACTTAATTGATAACCAATATTAATCATGATATTTAGTATTTTAAGTATATTCAAATAGAAAATATTAATTTGAACAAATCCAGTCAGAAAAAATACAATCTTTAAAATGTATTTAAATTATAAATTAATCATAAAAAATAATTTTATTGAAGTCATATGTATTTAAATCCCCTCTAGAAAATTTAACAATTATTTTCTAAAAACCGTAATATTTTTAAAGACTTCAAGAAGAATCTGTCATTTCTACAGGTAAAATTTTATAATTGAATTGTTTTAAATTAGCAAGCATCATATCACCACTATTTTTATCTTTTTTTTTTTTGCCAAAAGTTTTTTTTTTTTGTGCCTAAATCGACTTTTGGAAACAAATGATTCTTTTTTCAGAAAAAATAAATCTCCAATCACTAGTTTTAAGTCTGGTTTCTTTTTTAAAAAACAAAGTTTTAAAGTAATATAATATTAATGATAATGGAATAATAATGCAAGAAAACATTCTCTAAGATCAGTACTGTTTAAATACTAATAAATATTTAATGTCGGAAAATAAACAAACCAAATAAATCAGTAAATAAAGTTAATTATGAAGTTGCTGTTAAAAAAACCCCAAATCATTTAAATGGATATTGGTGAGCTTCTGATTAATTATTTTGCTTATTCCGTCAGAAATATCCACAAAGTTAATAAAGTAACTGCATTAACTCTAAATAAAGCTAGAGTCTGTTTTTGCAGTGTGCTCTTGGGGAGATGAGTGTGCAGAATCGCCGGTGCGGCGGGTGAATCCATCCTGATTTAGAGCCAATCCCTCCGAGGCGAGCCTCCGAGCGCAAACTGAAAAACCGAATTCTGTCTGCGCCGATAAGGAGGTCACAGCCGCCGCCGCCGCCGCCGCGCCGCGACACGCGGGGAGATTGGCGGACTTCTCACGGTCAGCAACCTTCTCCTCCTAATGCAGCCACCTGAGCTGACCCAGATTCCTCAACGCCTCCCAACTGGTCCTGAAGGAGCTCATAGCAGATGGCCGTCATACACCAAAGGCTGCAGATAACAGCCATTTATCAAAGCATTAGAGGACTGCCATGGAATAAGGCCACCGGACATGCATCGGCCCACTCACAAATTCTCAAATGCACCTTTCAGAAACGTTGCTCATAAATAATTCAGTGGCCATCGGCGTCTCTAAACCTGTGTTTTCATGGACTTTGTCTGTGTTCTGCTAATGCGGAAAAACACAACTTCTACTGATGAAGAAATTAAATTAAAACCACATGTGAATAAGTTTGTAGAACATTCAGCCATGGCAATGGGCGAGCCTCTAAAGTTTTCACAGCAAACTATTGTTTTGTTTTTTCCTGCAAAAGTTACAAAAGTACTCGTACCGCTTCACGTTTTTCACATTTTGTCACATTACAGCCTCAATTTTCAAAGGATTTTATTGGGATTTTAAGTGACCAACACAAAGCGGCGAATAGTAACGTTTTGCTACAAATGTTTAGTTTAAAATAGCCCAATCTCAGTCCAATCAGGTCTGTAAACATAACTGCACAGGCCTGTCACAATAACAAATTTTGCTGGACGATAAGTTGCCCCAGAAGTTATGGCGTTAAACGATAATTTTGGAATATCTAATAAAACTAATAAACAAAACAACAAAAACAATAAATAAAATGAATTATGGAGTCTCTGTAACCAAAATTGCCCTTCAGAAAGCAACAGACTGAAAACTTTTAAATCCACATTTCAGTAAAAACCGAGAAAAAACCCAATAAATCATGCAAACTGAAATTATTGAATAAAGTCAAAATATTAACAAATATGATCAAAATAAGTCTGACTTTATTCTCAATTTTATTTTTCTTATTATTTGTTTTAGTACTGCCCTAATTCTCCATCATATTCTCCACTTGTAAGGGTAAACTCTTATCTTCTGGCTGAAAAGCTCATCATAAAAATAAACTTTTCTAACAACAACGCCCAGCGTCCTTAAAGCTGCTCCATCGATTATTAAAACTCGTCTCGCTGTCCAGCAAAAGCACTGATTATAATTTAAGTGTCTTATTGTCCTCCTCCGTTTGAGCCACATCCGCGACACAGTCGGTTCTCTTTAAACTCTTAATTTGAAGCAATCAACAACTTGGCGTGAACTCCTCTGATTGCTGGTGACTTCCTGCGCCACCCAGGAAACCAGGCGTCGGCGGCGGCTCCTCCCACCATCGTGGAAGGCGATTTCTGGACGTTTGATTGGATATTTGTCATGTGGTAATTCCTAAATAGGAGGCATTAGTGATCTAGGTCAGAACCCAGTGGTAGGAGTAGGGCTGTCATTGACCACAGTTCAGTTAGACATATTTCTTAATTAGCCTCTCTGTCTGCTCTCCTCAAAGTAATTAACTTGATCAGAAAAGACCTTGCCTGAAGTCGGAGCAGAGTCGCAAAAAAAATAAAAACATTTTATGGCAGTGACTAACTGTGTTAAAAAAATTTGAAATCATATGTTTATCCCAGGCTGTCTGCAATTAGTATGCACAGAGAGCAGCCTAATTTCAAATCCTCGTAGATTACTCTCGGGGAAGTGATCTGGGAATGTGCTATCATAATTTATTTGGCTCAAGGTGTCAGTACTTTCCTTTTTTTTTCCCACTCTCATCTTGCAAAACATTTTTGCGCACGTTTGTACTACAACAAGAAACAAATTAAAATTGAACATGACACTTTGACTTCTGCTTGTTTTTATTTGTTTTACGGCGCACATGCTCCTCGGGTCTGTTTTTTTTTTTTTTAGAGAGAAAGAGTTTGACCAGAATCCATGGAGACGGGAAGATAAAGCACAGAATGATTCACACTGTAATTGCATCAGAGACAACAGAGCGCACTGAAAAAAATCCTCTTTGTTTTTGCATCTTTCATTGTCTTGTGCTTACCTGCTTGGTGGAAGTATACAAGTATGGAGAAGTTAGCTTGTAATGTTAGCTTAATTGGGTACCTGTGCTAATCTAGATATGAAAATGTTGCAGCTTAAACAACTCATTTTTAGCTAATTAGCTGAACAGGATTTCTGAGTTATTGCTAAAAAAAGAACATGTGACATTTAACAACTAAAACATTAACAAATGTTAATGTTGCTGCTTTTCTGACTTACTGTTGCAGCTAGCTATGCTGCCTTGCAACCAAGATGCCTGACAGAGCAGGACTACTTTTTGTCAAAGACCATCACACGTGAGGTTCCTCAAGGGTCCCTTCTCAGCCAACGCTTATTAGTTCGTACTAGCTCAGATTAGAAAGAATTACAAGATATCTTGCCATAAATATGCTTTTCTGAAGTCCTGGTGCAGCTAGCTATGCTGCCTGGTGATTAAAAGACGCCTGACAGACCAGGACTACTTTTTGTCAAAGATTGTGTTCCTCAAGGCTCCCTTCTCAGCCCACTTTTATTAGTTTTTACTAACTCAGTACAAGATAACTTACCATAAATATTCTAACTTCCTGTTGCAGCTAGCTACGCTACTTTGTGACTAAAATATGCCTGACAGACATTAGTTAACAGCGTCTCTCTATTGTCTTTTTTCTGACATTTGGACCTTTCCATTGACCATATAGACCACATAATGTAATTTTTTCTTTTTCTATTGAAGTTTCTGCCAAATGTAAATTGCTATGTCACATGCTAACAGCTAAAGCTAACCGCTAGTGATCAGAAAACCTGGCATTAAAACAACATTCTAGAAGGTTAATTATCCATTGTGGGATATAATCTGCTTGGATGAAAATGACACTGGCACTTCCCCCTGGTGAAAATTTTACTGTTATGTTTTACTTTTACTTTTTCTGTTTGCAGATGTATTCTTTTTACGTCAGCTCATATATGACGGTGTTTTTGCTGATATTATAAATATATCTCCTTTTAAAAATTAGTTTTTTTCCCACTATGTCCATACACAACTTTATGAAAATTCATAAATATAGTCAATGACAAAATAAAAGTAGAATTAGTTTTATAATTGTTTAAAACTAAAAAAAAATAGTGCCATAGCCATTAAAAATACAAAATTTTAACAATAATTTTAAAGTGGACTCGATAGATTTTAGGAGTGTAATGTAGGCAGTTTTGTGCAAATAAATGGTAAAATTTCACTAAGATTTTGTATGTTACCATGGAACTGTTTCTATATTTTGGGTATTTAGAGGATTTTAAAATGTTACTGCAATAAAACCACAAACATTGAGCTCCAGAAACGCAAAAAGAAAAAGTTTTTTATTAACTCAGTGTGTATGGTGACCAAAAAAATTTTAATTTCCCCCTCAGAATCTGTTGTTCTGATATAAAAACCTAAACAAATGCATAATCTGAATGCCATGTGCTCCTAAATATATGGGATTATCAAGGCACATCAAATATACCAGCATATTATTAATAGCCAAACAAGATATTAGCCTCAAGTATCAATAACAAACCTCCATTGTATTTACAACCAGTTCAAAAAGCGAAAAGTAAATCCCTTCACCCTACATTGAAGGTTTACAGCAAACTTGTCCAGATGTCTCCTCTTCCCCTTCCTCCTAATCCCTTCTATGGATCTGCAGGGCTTAAGGTCCATATTTTCCAATTGGCTAATGATCTATTTCAAGCAGTTGGAAAATATTTGTCTCAGTTAGTTCTGGTGTAGAAAAGTTTGAGAGATGGTGCTGAGGGGAGTGCAAAATCAATAAACCTATCCGAGAACGGCGACATGATATATGCCGGCCGGGCGGCCTCTCGGCGCGAGCCGCAGAACTTGGCAGAGCCCAGAAAAGATGAATATGTGCTGCTTAAAACATCATAAAGTGCGCACAGTAAAAACAAAGCTCTATCAGTGGTTGTTTTAGACGGCTATTTATTGCAAAAAAAGGTAAGATTTACCGTTGTTGGAACCTCTAAATCTGGGACAGAAAGTAGATTTTTACCGCTAGAAAAGTTTACATCAACTGTCCGACAGCAAATACAAATACACTGCAAAAACAGAAAATCCTACCAAGTATTTTGGTTTAGTTTTGGTGCCTCTACACACTCTCTTTAGTACGCCCCAATTATTTAATTCCTAATGATTGGTGATCTCCATTGTAGGCAAAACAAAACAAATTTTAATTTACATTATTTAAAAAATCTCATTTTTGTGGCCATGGAGTACTTTCAGTTTGGTCTACACTGCAAAAACACAAAATATTACCAAGTACTATTGTCTAGGTTGTAGTGCAAATATTTTAGTACACTTGAAATAAGACAAAACTAACTTACTAAAGTACTAGTACCATTGGTAGATTTAACTTATAACATGGGAAAAATGTCTTCTTACAAGTTCTATAATCTGCCGATATTTAAATTATTGACTTGAACCAAGCTGGTATATCTTGATGAAAAGTTACTTGTAAATTAGTTTTGCCTTATTTCAAGTGTACTAAAATATTTCCACTAAAATTAGACAGAAATACTTGGTAAGATGTTGTGTTTTTACAGTGTAGCAACAGAATGAGTTTATTCTGAGTCAGCTTTACTGGGTGTTTTTTCTTTTTTTCTTTTTTCTTTTTTTTCTAACCCCGACTTTACCTGAAAAACACAAATGTCATCGGCGTAATCCGTGATTAATATCCACACTTGCAATTACAGCCCTAATCTGGGAGCGCGTTTTCTCCACCGGAAGTTGGTGTTTTCATTCTTTTTCCGAACCGGGACTTAATGTCGCCCTGGGATCCGCGGCGTTGCCTGAGCATGCACGGGTAAATGAAGAAATAGATTCTGTTAATGAAAAATGCAACAGATGGTGGCAGTAAACCCGGTCCCTGCAGAGCACGAACATTTCCTGCAGAATGACGGAGAGCGGATTAAGGTCATTTTTGTCTAGTTTTTCAATTTATAAATTCATGCTCAGAGGGAAGTGACAAAAAAAAAAAAGAAAAGCTGGCATCCTGCCTCGACTCACTCTGGGAAATCCAAATGTCAATGAGCACATCATGAAAATGTGCAAAGATTCAAACGCTTTATGGCCGGCCGGAGCGAAAACTGCCCCTCAGAAAGCCTTTTGTTTATCAGCATGAAAACCAGACTGCAGCCGATCAGCAGGAAGTCCTGTTTAAAATACGACAACCAGAGTTCCACACGTTCAATTTGTTGTCAGTTTCATGCTCGTTTTCCATCGGCTTATTTTTATTTTTTTGGCCATGATCGAGAGGGGAAAAAAAGTCTGTATTCATGAGTTTTTCTGCTACGTCCTTGCGCCGCCTGCAGATTCATACCAGAGCCGTTTCAATGTCATAATTTGAATGGAACAATCTTCCTGGAGACAATGACCAATTTTCACTGTACAAATTGAATTTCTTTTCTCCTACAAACTGAATAGACGTTTTCCTCTAAAGCAGGAGTCAAACTCAAGGCCCGTGGGCCGATCTGGCCCTCCAGAGCTGCTTATGTGGCCCTCAAGACTCACATAAATACAGTTTAGTGCTGAAATATCATTTTATTAGTCAAATCAAATCAGTTTCATCTGTATAGTGCAAAATAGTACTTTTAGGAAGAAGTACTCAAAAAGCTGTAATATTTCAGCCCAGTTTTATGTTTAGTTAAAAAATGTTAAAAGTTGACAGGAAATTTTGTACATAAAACATCAACAACAAAGAAGCGAAACAAATAAAACTCGTCTTTCTGTAGGTTTTGCATGTGTAATAAAATGTTTTATATTTATAAATAGCTAATTATCTGCTGAAGACTACTGATTTTTATTATATATAAACCTAGCTTAACCTATCTTTGCTATTGCTGCTATTGTTGTATTAAAATATTATTTAAAATAAAAAAAACTGGTATTATAAGCCTGGCGGCCCGCCAGTCTTATAATTCCAGTAAGAATTGAAGTATTTGGTAAACAATTCTACTCAAGTATTGAGTAACATATCAAATTATCAATCATTTAATGTTTAAAAATTACATCATCAGATGGAACAAAATATAAAGTTAAGTGGAAATGTTAGTATTTTCAGGACAAAAATGACAATAAAGCCCCCAAAATTTCTAAATCAGTTTCTTTCAATATTAAAACTTCTGAAATTTTAACAGAAACATTGCAGGTGTGAGTCTAGTTAATTTTGGTTGCAACCAAAACTAGTTAAATTTATTCAATTAGATTTAGTTTTTTGAAAAAATGGGATTTTGCTACACTGTACTTTTTACTTTTGCTTGAGTAATTTTATTATGAAGTATTTCTACTCTTACTTGAGTAAAATTTCTGGATCTTCTACCCACATAATGAACAACAAACATGTTTTAACCAAAAACTCACCCGACACAGACACACACCTGCAGTTTTTGTTAAAGTTACAAGAGTTTTTCATTGAAAGAAACTGATATGGAAACATTTTCTTTTGGCCGATTTTGTTAAGTTTGGTTGTCATTTTTTTCCTCAAAATGCCAAAATTTTCACTTTATATTTTGATTTGATTATGTAATTTTTCACTTCCAATCTGTCATTGAATAAATGTCTGAGTAAATGTAACTGCAATCGGCCGTTAGAGGACATTCATCATGTTGATGTAAATAAAATTGAGTTTGACTGTAAAGTATTTGCTGCTTTGCAACACCAACCTGTCCAACCTTACGTTAGCATGACAGCTCAAAGCTAGGTGTAAACAAACGAGATGCAAAAACGGGGGAAAGTTATGTCATAACGCGGCAGCATTCGCACTACAGATCTGGCAACCCGCTCAGATTGAACTCAAAGCACCCGCATGGCAACTCCCCACAGGAAACATGAGCTAGTGGCTGCGACAGATGCCTGGGATGCAGAGCAGTTAAGTGTCAAATATCTGCATATGCTCGTCGGCCTCGCTCTTAGCATCACGCATACATCACAGCGTATGTGTGAAGAAGGTCAGCGATATGAAAACAAGCCACCTCGGTTGTTGCTACTGAGATTGTGGCGGAGTCACTTCAGCTCTTAGAGTCCCCCTCCCTAATTCCTCGGTGACAGAAAACAGCTAATGACCAGCAGATGGATGTGACAGAATGAGGATGATTTACTGAAAGTGTAAAAACCGAGGCAAGATAACGAGTGTAAAGCAAATCAGGCAGATTAACTGAAGAAACCATGCTGCTATCACTCCTTAAAGGGACAGTTCTGGTATTCTTTATTTTTCTTTTGAAGAAAAGATATGTGGAGATGTTGAAAGTAGTTATTATTTTTTGCCTTGCAGTAGACAGCTGTCTGAGATCTCAGTCTGAAGAATCGGGGAGAAATTATCATGAAGGAATCAAGATAACAGCTTGTGAGAGGAGGTTCCCACCAGCTCTAGTAGGAGCAAACACACTATTATGATTTTTTTAATTGCTCTGTTTTGGCAGTTGTTTCGTTGGCTGTGTTTTCTCAAATAAAAACAGCTTATTTGTGGAATTGCACATGGTTAGCATAGCAATGCAAAGAGGCAAGTAGCACTTTTAAAGCTAGAAGTATTGTTCCATTCACTAAAGCTGTTAGTCTTTGTAGCTGTTGCTTTACATAGCTGTTAGCTTGACATTTTGGGTTTTAACAGCTACTTGCTGTTAGCTAAGTAGCAGTTAGCTTAAATTTATCTTGAGAAGCTCCTACTCCTATTTAGTTATTAGCTTAATTAGTTGTTTGTAGCTGTTGCTTTATGTAGGTATTAACTTGAAAAGCTTTCTTAGAATTTAGATTAACTCGCTATTAACCTAAATAGTTGTTAGCTAAGTATGTGTTAGCTTAAAATACTTTATCCTGAGTATCTCCTAGATTAACCATTTATTATCATTATTTGCTGTTTAGAGTAGCTTCCTGCAAACCTGATTCACTGTTAGCTAAGGAGGTTTTAGCTTAAAATGATCTTGAGTATCTCCCAAATTAGTTATTAGCTTAATTAGTTGTTTTGTAGCTGCTGCTTTATTTAAGTGTTAGCTTGAAAAGTTTTTAGTTTGAATGCTGTTTACATTAGCTTGCTACAAATCTAATTAATTATTAGCCAAGTAGCTGTCAGCTTGAAACCTTTGGTTTAATGCTGTTTAGAGTAGCTTGGCGTAAACTTGATTTGATGTTAGCTAAGTGTGTTAGCTTAAAATTATCTTGAGTAGCTCCTAGATTAGTTATTAGCTTGATTAGTTGTTTTGTAGGTGTCGCTTTTTGTAGCTGTTAGATTGACATTATTTTAATCTGAATGCTGCCTTAGATTAGCTCACTACAAACTTCATTAGCTGTTAGCTAAGCAAGTATTCGCTTAGTATACTTTATCTTGAGAAATTCATTGATTAACTAGTTATTACTTTGATTTGTTCTTTGAGTACCTATCGGCTTTAAAAGGTATTATTTGAAGTAGTATTTAGCTTGAGTGGCTGTTAGCATTGATCGCTATTAGCTTAGATAGACTGAGAATGAGTACTAGTTAGCCTGATTATTATTATGAACATTAGAGATGTTCAGTTGTTCTGAGCATCTCTTACCTTGACTGGTTATTAGCTTGGATAGCTAACATGTTAGCTTTGTTTAAACTGTAATTTTACAAAATAAACATAACTACAAAGCAGCATCTGGATGTGGCTTGAATATATTATACCCTATTAACCAATAGCTAACTGTTAGCCGTGACATATGAAAAGAGCAGAACTTCCAGTCACTCTTACAAACATTACGTCTGACTTGCATAAAAAACAATAAAACAAAGCAGTACAGCCCGTAAACACTGGGTTCACCTTTGATTTTGGGCCGTTTTGGAGAAAAGCCTTTTGGGGAGAAGAAATCTCTGCTTCTGAGATGATTTAGTCGTCTGTGGTCGTTTTGTGTGACAGACCCACTGACCTCTGAATGACCCTTTTCCAGCCTAAAACAACTTATACTGACTGTTTCCAGCCCAAAAACAAAGTAAAAACCACCCAAAAATCTCAACCTCTAATGAAATGTCCCATATGTCATCGACTGCATTCAGACTTGTGACATTTCACAACATTTTTGGTTTTATTTTGTTATATTTTAACCAGAAACAAATCCCAGTGGACTTAACGCACGTGTCAAACTCAAGGCCCGTGGGCCAAATCCGGTGCGCCATATCTTTTTATGTGGCCCTCTAAACACTAAGTGTGCTTAAATATTGCTTTCAATCAACTCAGTGCAATTTTTATCTGTTTATTGCCAAATTATATCAATCAGTGCCTCCAGTTTCTTGAGAATTATCTTGGAAATTCACACAAAATTAACAAATTTCTGCACTTTTTGTATTTATAATTGGGAGTTTATTGCAGATTTTTCTCAAAAATTGTCCAAAACTTTCTTACTTGTACTAAACAGCTGCCTTGATGTCAGATTATAGTCCATAAAAAGTCGCATTTATTGTCATAAATATCGCAAATATTTCCAAATTAGTACCACAAACACTTTGACTTTTATTACAAAAAATCACATAATCCTGGAGGAACTGAAAATGTTCAATAGTATTATTTAATTTAAGAATTAATTGATATTTTAACAGTTTGTGAACAGGTTTTGTCAATGCATTCTGGCACAACCGGCCCTTAAGAGTATTTATGATTTTGATTTGGCCCAAAACCAAAATGAGTTTGTTGCCCCTAAATTAGCTCTTGATGTCACGTTTGACAAATTTTGGAGATTTTAAAGTAAATTAACCAATAAGATACTTACATTTTATTAAAACGTTTGTGCTTTCCAGCCAACCTGCCCAATCTGGGAACTCTGATCTGCAATGTTTGACTTTTGCAGAGACCAAAGTCAGATTTTTGTTTGGCCTCATTGTCTTAAACATCGGATTCAATCCTGGGTCAACTTTAATTGTCTCTTCTTGGTTTGTTTGGATTATTTTCCTTTAACCTTCTCCAGCATCTTTTAAAGCTTATAAAAACCTCCAACAGCCTAGACATCATCATCACCACCATTCATCATCTTCACCACATTTTATAGATCCGTGCATCTGGTGTCAAACACATAAATATTGTAGCCAAGGAAAAAGACGCAACCCAAGCATGATCCCAATCAGAGGCGGTATAAACGATGCGCTCATTGTGATTGTAATTGCGAAAGCTCTGGGTCTAAAGAACCGCTTGGCCTGCTGGTAGTAGAAAATCGTGACAAATGGCAGGCGTTGAAGACTTTGATGACAGCGTGGCAATAAAACAGAGGTTAGGAGATTAGGAGAGTGAAAGTGTCGCACAAAGTGATAAAGAGACGGATTTTCTCATTGAAATTCAGGGCAGACATACGGAGCACATCTCAGGGAAAAAAGAAAAGAAAAAAGTAGAACAGTGAGTTGCTGTATCCTTTTTATCAGAGCGAGAATGTCTAGAAATTTAAGACCACCATATTTTTAGAACCCCATCAACCTGGCCTTTATATAGCTCGATAAAATAGGCCTCTATGTTTTGTTGGAGATTGAGCTCGACTTATCCAACCATCTGAGCTGCTTTTGTGAATCCCGTCTCTCCTGGGGACATCTACAGGAGGAAATCTACGGGCTGGATCGTTGAGTCCCATTTAGATTGATGGAAGCCGCTCGCTCTGTCAGCATATCGTGAGCAAAATGTTTCCGATTATTATGGAAAGCAGGAAGATGTGTTTGCTTGTTTTCGACGAACATCAGAGGCAGATGTGAGATTACTCTGCAATAGAAAACATGAGATAAAAGAAAGTTAAATGGGAATAAAGCTTATGAAAAAGTATGAAGGCATTCGCTTACATGCCGACCCCCTGCTGGGTTTCTCCCCGGGGAGTTCGTTAATCACCCTCTTAGATCTGCCTGCCTGTGGGTGGGACCATTACCCTTCAATGCCAACTCTTTAGTTGCCCAAGACATTGCCGTCATTCTGATCTTGCTAACACCTCTGTCTCTCTGATGCAAAACCAACCTAATTGGAGAAGCAGGAGATAATAATGAATAAATAAACAAATGAAATGGAAAGTGAGGAGCGTGGTGACAGCTAGCGAGGCTCATTAAGTGAACGTCGCCCGGTGTCGTGCTGCGTTCAGCACCAGGTGGGGTCCCTGCAGCTCACCTGGCTCTGTGTGTCACACAGGGCTAGCCGTTAGCCTTTAGCTGTCAAGGATTTTCAGAAGTTTGGTGAAGTTTGGCATTTAAAAAGTAGAGTAAAAGTTTAATTAACAAAGCAAAATGTGCGTAAAAAAGGGGGCTGAGCTTTGAAATTACAAACCATTGACGAGTTTTAAGGGGACTGATTGCGCAAAAATTCACATTGTTCACATTTTTGGACTTCCGTTTGGGTTTCTACTGCATCTAAAAGCAGCGCAAGTGCTTAGAAAAACTACACCCTGGAAGTATCTGGCAATAAGTTAAAGTTTTTTGGTGTCTGAAAAATTTGTTGTTTCAAAATAAAAATCTTCCAAATGTAACATCAAAAATTAGAAAGCCCAGCCCGTTACCTAGCAACCCCTAGCTGAGTTCCTGCATGTTTGGTCAGCTGGTTTTACCGCTGTATGCCCTGTACAATGGCTGCTGGAAAAGACAAGTGTTTTGTTGTTGCCTTACCATCCAGAAATAACTTGCTGCTGTTTTGTTGGTTGTGCAGTAGGTTGCATTTCTGCTTTTCAAAGATGTACTGTTGTATGATTTCACATCTGTTTTTCAGCCATTTTCACGTGTGAATGTAAACGTTGAGTTGAGGGGCGTGCGAATGGTTGTGGAGTCATTTAAACATAATGCAACACAAAAAACTCATCAAAAAACTAATTTTAAATGAAATATTCTTTTTATTACTAGCAGCATGTCACAAAGACAAAAATATAACTGAAACTCAACATTTTTTTAACTAGTATTCAAACTAACAGCCACTCTAACAAGTGCTCAAGCTAAAGGGTGGTTAGGCTAGTAGCTATGCAAGCTAGATGCATCTTAAGCCTGCTATGTAAGCTAAATGTTAGTCAGGCTAGCTGCTACTAAAGTTAAAAACTACTTTGGGAAATTGCTACTTATTCTAACTCAAGGAAATAACTTTTATTTAAAATTACAGCTACCTAAGTCAGTTACTTAAGTTAACTATTACTCAAGCTATCAGCTACTCTGAACAAGTTCTCTAGCTATAGGACAGTTAGGCTAACAGCTTTGCAAGCTAACTGCATATTAAACCTGTATCTTATTAGACCAGCTGCTATTTAAGCTAAAGGATAGACAGGCTAACTGCTACTGAACTTAAAATCTATTTCAAAAAGTTTCTGCTTATGCTAACTCAAATTAACAACTTTTACTTAACATCTATTACTCGAAATAACAGCTACTTAAGTTAACTTCTACTCAATCTAAATGCTACTTAAGCTAAAAAGGCTAACGGCTAGTTAAACTGAGATTAAGTTGACTATTTCTTAAGATATAGCCAACTTTCGCTTATTGGCGAGATAATTTGCATACTAAGTATTTCATTCTTACCTTCATAATGCTAAATATTGAGCTTGCTAGCTAAATATTTATTTTGAATCTGACTTTGAAAAATTAACCCTCATTATTAGAGCTAACAGGTACTAAAGATAAAATCAACGTAACTTTCATCTACTCTATTTGGTCAAAGCAAAAACTTTACTGAAAACAAATAAACAGAAAGTTTAGCGTCTACAGAAAACGAGAAAGTTTCATTTCAAGAGGAAGAGCTTAAAAAAATATAATTGTCTTTTAATTAGTGCATAGCACAACAATAAAACAGCATGTTGAAAAGCATAAGGGGTTTCAAGTGGAGATGTGAATATGTTGTGTAACTACCCATATGATATGTGATTGTAATTAGTTGGAATTCGACAGGTTCTCCTGAGTTGCAGGTTAGCAAATGAAAGCAAACAGTGAGGTAGCCTAATTGACCATCAGTAAATGGTCAATAAATAATGTGGTAATGCCAATTAGACTGTATCATGTGGGGTGTTTGTGGCAGAAGCCATCTGTTTGAGCTAAAGGTGTTTGACCTTGGTTTAAAACGGCTGTAAAAAGCCCATCATCGTTCTGTGAACAAATCTGAAACTGCTTTGTTTTGTATTTAATTTGCTCTGCTAACTCTAGTTGCTTTCTTTTGTGCTAATGTACAGCATTCCTCTTGTTTTCCTAATTGCCGTAACCGACTCTGTTGTTGCCATTCTGATGGATTACTTCTGCATGAAACAGAAACACGCTGCGGTTTTTAACTTTTCCACATTTAGGGCTTTGATGATTTCTGAAATTTCTGTAATTTTCTTGTCTTAGAGAATGTTTCTACCTAAACAAAGAACTTTGTGTTCAGTTTAGTTGACTTGCGATGACTGTTGAGTTCAGGGAGAATATAAAAGCCAAAATCAGTCAGTTTATCTCTTCTTCCAGTTTCTCATACAGTCATCGGTCCATCCGGTTCTTCCCAGTATGTTGGCAGATGTTCCCATGAAATTTAGATAATAATGGGAAAATGGGATGAGAGATAACAGAGATTATTTCCAAAATAAAAGCATCTGGCCTTTGTTTTTGGAAATGGGTTGTTTTTTGGTATCTGGAAAATGAGGCGTTCCAAAAGCCTTTCTAAATGTAACATCACAAATCAGCACAGCCCGTTACCTAGCAACCCCGGGAAAGGTCCATCATGTTTGGTCAGCTGGTTTTACCGCTGTTTGTACAATGGCTGCTGGAAAAGTAAAGTGTTTTGTTGTTGACTTACCATCCAGAAACCACTTGCTGCGTCCTTGTTGGCTGTGCAGGAGGCTCTACTAATGCTTTTCAAAGTAATGTGGTTGTAAAATAGGCAGAACTGACCATGCTAAAATCTCAGTGAGGGATTTTGTGGAAAAAATGTAATGAACTTATTTTGTTGGTTTTTTTATAACCCATAGCACTAATTTATGGTTTTCAATTTCTATTTTTTTTTTTTTTTTGCAGAGTGAAAGATATGTCTAAATCTTTGACAAACTTAAAGATGAAATCACTAAATAAATTCTGGTCACATGTGCCTTGTTAAACTCAGCACTTGGTCTCATTCTCACATTGGCTCAGCTGGCAGGAAGGAGGTTTGTCAAATCAGAGGCGGCAGCCCTTAATACCGCGTGAGTCGTGTTAACACAAGACTGTCTGCAGATTTTCTGACTGACTTTTTTGTTGTTTACAGCTAGTTTTAGAAGAACTTGAGTCAACAGTCACACCTGCTGGGAGTGTTGACTCGCAGAAGTTGCTTAGCAATCACAAAAATGACTCCCAGTCTTTTAAATTTGGATAAGTGAGGCAGCTGTTACTGGCTGGAAGCATTTGAATCATCTCAGAATGTACAGAATGATGATCAATATTAAATATTATCCAGTTGAACAATTTATTAAATTATTCTTAGATGATGGGATTTTAGTGGTTTCATTTTGTTTCAGGGCGTTTTGTCACTTTAAATCCAAATATGCTGCTTCTAGCCCCCCATACTTTTGGACTCGCACGAGAAAATGGCTGCACACAGAAGCACAGTTATACAACTGTGTATCTTTGAAAAGCAGAAGTGGAGCCTCCTGCACAATCAGCAAAGATGCAGCAAGTTGTTTCTGAATGGTGGGTCGACTTGTCTTTTCCAGCAGCCATTGTACAGCGATAAAACCAGTTTTTGTTCATTACACCAAAACATGGAAATAAATGACTCACATTGATTTTATATCATTTTAAAAGTTTAAATATTTTTTTGGGACTGAAATCCAATGAAGCATTTTTTTTAACAACCTTAATGAAATATACACATTATTATTTAAGTATAAAAGTTTGCAAGGCTTTAATTTTTTTCCATTATGTGGCTCTACATGCTTTTAGTGGGAGCTGAAACAAAACTACCTCAATATTTAATCTTTAACGGCTGCTGGACCCTTTTATAGGCACAACAAAACAAATTTTAATTTATTTCTGCATTAATTTTCATTTTAAAAAAATCTGATTTCTGTTTCCATTGAATACTTTCACCTTGGTCTACACTGCAAAAACACAAAATCCTACCAACTTTTTTTTTCTAGCTTGTTGCGCAAATATTTTTGCACTTGAAATAAGACAAAACTAATTTAAAGGTAACTTTTTGGCAAAAAACAGAAGCTTGTTTTAATTCAATAATTCCTTAATATTGATGAAAAAATACTAATTACACCGGTAGATTAATTCACAGATGACAATACAGTTTTCCCATGATATAAGTTAACTAATCTGCAATATTTATTAATTAATGTTAAGTAATTGTTGACTTAAAGAAGCTCCTTCATCTTGCTTGTAAGTTGGTTTTGTCTTATTTCATTTAAAGATATTTGCATTAGCATTTTAAATGTAGAGATTTGTACAGTAAAACAGATTCAAACTTATCAAATTAAAATGTCTACACTGCAAAAAACACACAATCTCACCACGTATTTTTTGGTTTAGTTTCTAGTGCAAATATCTTAGTGCTCTAGAAATAAGACAAAACTAACTTACAATAACTTTTCAGAAAAATATGAACTTGTTTAAAGTCATAATTCTTAATATTGATGAAAAATTATAGTTACACTGACAGATTTCACTTATAACATGGGAAAAATGTCTTGAGTAAAATAATCTGCCAAAGAAAGTATAACTTTCTGATTTAAAACAAGCTGCTATTTTTTTTTTTCTTTTAAAGATACTTGTAGTTAGTTTTGACTTATTTCATGTGAAACCAGACCAAAAATACTTGGTAATATGTTTTGTTCTTGCTGTTGATGACTAAATAATGTTCCTCACATCCTGAATTTACCAAATCCAGCAAATCCAGGGTGTTTTTTCTTTTCACAGCAACTGCTGAAACGAGACCCAGAGAAAGCCCTCGAACGCGGCGCGCCCAGCGTGAATAATGATGCGATCCGACGGCGTTGAAAGCGCCTCACTCTTGTCGCCTCAAAGTCGAAGAAGTGTTCGGTGAGCAATCACTAACAGCGAGCGCGACCGAAGGAAATGGAGGGGAACAGGTGAACAGAGGGAGGTCACACTTACTGAAGAGATCAGCAGAGTGAGGAAAAACTCACACATGCAGGCAGAACAAACAGATGGAGCCGTGAAACGCTGCAGATTAATTAAAAAGGGTTTTTTATTTTAGTTTTATTTCATTGTGACTTTTTGTTTGTCTTAGTCAGTTAGTTTTTTAAAGTGTGTTTGCTAGTTTTTATTATTTATTATTGGTTAAATATTGCTCAGTTTAGTTTGTGTTAGTTGTACTGGCAGTTTTAACTTTTTTATACTTTGGTTCATTTTTAGATGCAGAATTTGAAAAGATCCAAGAATTGAGTTGTGATTATGTGATTAAATCAATCGGGTAATAAAAACTCAGCAGAAGATACTATTTCCAATAAACCAATCAAGATTATTAGTATAGCACATTTCATCAACAAGGCAGTTCAATCATAAAAACACAAAATCAAAACTTACATAAACTTAATTTAGTCACCAGTTGAGAAACCAGTAATAGAAATTATATTTTATTATGTGCCATCGTCAAAATCAAATATGTTGCTCAATTTTCCATTTATTACGGGAAATAAATGAATAGCAACAAATGTATTCAGTTACTGTTGAACAACAGACTGACTAGAAAACGAGCCGCATCTAAAACGTCCCACAAATCAGCAGGAAGTGCCCCTCACCTAGCAACCTCAGCGAAGTCCAGCCTCGTCACCTAGCAACCCAAGAACCTTCGGTCAGCTGGTTTTCCTCGCAGTTCGAAAGGCAAATAAATGCTTTAACAAACACAAAAACACATTTCAGTTAGTTTTATTAGCGCATAATATATTTCCCAGTTAGTTAAAGTCTTTTCCTGCTAATTACTGCTAATAAAAATGTTTTCTCAATTTCAGTTTTTTGTTATTATGTTAACTATAATAACATGTTGCTACACTCCCAACATGCTCTCAACTCACAAATGAAACTTGCTCTTAGCTTTGTAAAATATTCCTTTTGTTTATTCCTGCCTGGCTAATTTAATGTTGCTTGTTTTTTTAAATGCAAAACTCTCCTATTTTTCATGTCCAAACACTCAACTGATCATAACTAATAACTTGAGTGGTGATACATTATTTCTATTGCAACTTAAGGAAATCAAAGGGAGAAACAACAAACATGCTTTTTGTGCTAATAGTCATGTCTTTTCCAAAAGCCTCTTAGGCCTGGCAGTAATATTTTTGAGTTACCCTTGATTGGTAGTGCGGCTAATGCAGAGAGACGGGGCTTGCTAGGTAAAATCAAGCCGGTCCGAAAGAGACTTGGACGCGAGCTCGTTGCCCAGGGGTCACCTGTCCGATCCTTTGACAACACCATTTGATCACAAAGGAGGAACATGCAGAAAATATTGTAATGTTCAGACCGCGGGGGTGCAGAAGAGTAATGCCCGAGCTGATGTGAGCAGACAAGACATCATATACCACACATGTTCCATCAAATAATCTTCGTACATTCGGACTCAGAGGGGATATCATGCAAATGTGCTTTGAAATCAGGACCAGTCGGGGTCAGATTCCCCGATGTCTTTACGTGGGTTTATGCACCAGGAGGGCGCTAAGTGGTCTAATGAGGAGGTGAGCAGAAATCTCCGCAAAACCACTTTGTTTCAGTCCTGTCTACATTCTTTTTCTTCTTCCCTGCTATCAGATCATCTCAAACACGCAGCGGTTCCCTGATAATAAAGCAAAGTGAAAGTCTGGTACTTTTCAAAAGGTGAGATTACAGCCATGATAGAGTGACTGAGACGTACCGGAGAGGCCACGATGGCTCCTTATCGACGCTCACTCTCCTTTTTATAACCTTATTATTTCAGCACCCATCATCCTTTGATGCCCTGCTACGAAACCAGCAATAATTGGAAATAGAAGTCATGAGAAATAGACAAGAAAATACCAGCAAGATAAAAGCTCACATGGACGAAACACTTGATTTGAATCTGTGTTGCCTACATAGGAAATCTAGCAAAAACATTTAGATTTTACCACTGAATATTAGGGTCAGACTGAGAAAAACCCCCTGAAAATAGAAATAATGACAGTAAAGTTGTAATATTACGAGAATAAAGTCGCAATATCACAAGAATAAAACCATAGTAAAGCAAGAATATTCATGTCACGAGAATAAAGTTGTAATTTTACGAGAAAATTTTTTATATAACAAGAAAAACATTAAAATATTACGAGAATCTTAATATTATGAGAAAATTTGTAATATTACAAGAATAAAGTTGTTATATTTTGAGAATGAAGCCATAATATCACAAAAACAAAGTTGTAGTAATTCAAGAATGAAGTCGTCATGTTAACAGAATAAACTTTAGAATTGATCTAGAAAACTAATCTAGGGATTGCTAAGTGTGCTAGGCATTTTCAAAGTTAGCAAAAGCGCTAAAAGGCTAAGCAAAAAAGTCAGCTATGCTATTAGCACATTAACGATTTAGCACAAGTGTTCCCAGCACTGCCGATAACCGTAAAGGAGAATCCTGTAGATAACTTTTGATTAAAACTTAAATGATAATAAGGTGGATTATAACAGAGATTTTCATCACACAATGATAATTTTTGGTGTTCCACAGGGCTCACAGTTGGGCCCCCTACTTATTCTGAATATAAGTGATATTTGCACTGAAAGTGGAAAATCTGCTGATGGTTGAAATAATAATTTCTCAGTAAGATGCTCAATATTCCCAGGAATGAACGTAACAATGTGAGAGACGGACAAAGTCAGGATGGTTCTGTTTTCCTAATGAGCTTCTAAATCCAGCCAGTTTCCAACATCCAACACCCTCTAAAATGTCTTCAATAACTCACTCTTCTTCCCTTAAAAGAAAAACATTTCTCTAATTGAACAGTAGAAGCAGACTCCCCTGAAAATCCCGATCATCAGAGACGTTTGGAAGTCATCTGTTGATATGGCAAATTGCCGTTTCTCAGAACAAACTCTTAATTGCATCTCTGACACATATGGCATCTAAAATGTGATTGATTGCAGCTCCGAATTGCAGAAAAGAACCTTGATTTCAACATAACAGACTTCTCGAGAGTGGTTGGGAAAATTACTGCGGGGAGTGCTCTTTGAGACTCGCGTTCGACCTCACAACATCTGCCAGCCGTGTTTCTCTGCGCAACAGTCAGACGGAGTTTAACTTAAGGGGGAATAGCTCAAATGTAGAGCGGCAGAGACGTAAATCTACTTACAGCTGGGAGAATGCTATATTACAACATAATTACAATGTCAGAAAAGACTCCAGATTTTATGGCAAAATGCATTTTTGCTCCAAACAATCATTGTTGTGTTTGTATTGAGCAACGGGTCAAATTTACTGTTATGATCTAAATGTAAAAAATACCTACTCTACAATCAAAAGACAAATTAATCTGTGCATATTCTGAATGAAGCCGCCATTAACTTCACCTTCTCAGGAAAACATGCATCAAGATATTTTTTAAAGGCATTAATTTATATGGTTCCAATACGTTTTGGAATATGAACATTTGATGGCTACATATATAAAAAAGTGTTATTGCAGTTTAAAGGGGATTTATTCTGATAAAATTTACATTTTGCACATTTCTATACCTCCATTTAGACCTTATATGCTTAAAAAGAACGCCCAGCTGTTTTTGACAGTAAGTTATTGTTTTTTGGTGTCTGGAAAATGAGCTGTATCAGAAACTTCCTGATGAGTCACAAATCAGCAGGAACCACAGTCCCAGCATGTTACCTAGTCACCTCAGCAAAGTCCAGCCCCTTTACCTAGCAACCCAAGCGGAGCTCCAGCATGTTTGGTCAGCTGGTTTTAATGTTATACAATGGCTGCCAGAAAAGACAAGTATTTTGTTGTTGACTTACCATCCAGAAACCACTTGCTATATTCTTGTTGGTTGCGCAGGAGGCTTCACTTCTGCTTTTCAAAGATGTATGGTTGTATAATTGCGCCTCTGTTTGCAGCCATTTAAACGTTAAGTTGGGGGTGTGGCCAGCAGCAGCTCATTTGGATTTAAAGTGACAAGACACCATAAAAAAGCTCATTCTGATTAAAATCACATGGTCTAAGACTAATCTTCTTCAAAAAATGTAATCCTGGACGAGCCCCCAAGTCTGGCTCTGGAACCATAACAAATGAAGGGAAGCAATGCATGGGATAACTTTAAATTATATTTATTTAACAAAACTCATGACTGGCTGGAGAGAAGAGGGAAAGGAGAGGGAGAAAGGGTGGAGAGAGTGATAAACGGTGAGAGAACGGGCAGGTTGAGTGAGAGACAGTGGTGCATCTTAAGCTGGATCTCAAGTTGTTCTGGAGACACTTGCTAGCTGCCTCCATTTCCAATCAGCACCAATTAAGAGCTGAGAAACAAAGATGCTAGAAAGACCCAGAGGAAATACAAACATAACAAACATGTTTTGTATAGACCACAGACCCATCCTAATGTGTGTTAAACATGATAAGATTTAGGAGTAAACGTGTCTGAATAGAGCATGTGTGTTGGGATCGAGCATGTGCAAGGTTCCTACATAACACTGGGAAAACTACATTTTTTATGTGAAAACCATTAATAGTTTACCTTCTCCCACACAGTTTTAAAATGCCCCCATGTCTGTAAGCGAGCGAAGAGGTCACCCGGAGCAGATGTGGAATAAAACCAAATAAATATGCAGGGCATCAGTCAGATAAGGTGAAGCCTCATTGTGGGCTGTTAGATGATATGGTGACGGCCCGGCTGGGGGGCAGCAGGGTCAGAACCGTCGACATGTGTCACAGAACCGTGATATTTAGAATCCTCTCTGCTACAAGCGCACAGGAAACCAAGAACAGCATGAAAACACACGACAGCGCGGCCTCTGGGGGATTTCTGCTTCCTGTGCTTGTCTCCTGCTCACCTTGGACACCAGGTCGGTGTCAGCTGTCAGTGTCAGGTTGAGAGCAGGAATGCTAATGGACCCTTACCACATCGCATTGCTGTCCTCTCTCCTCTGCCCTGTCTCGCTCTCCGCTGCACGTCAGACGGAAAGCTTTGAGGAGCAGAGATGAGGCTCTGCTGTGTCTGTCAGCAGCGCAGTGGCTCTGTGTGCAGTCCCTCCCCTCCCGCTTCGTCTTTCCTCCTCCTGCTTGCATAAATGCTTACAGATACTGCAGAAAATCTCCGCTTTAAACCCTCAGAAGACTGCAGCTGTCGTCGCACTTCGCCGTGGAAGAACCTGCGGTCATCGGAGCGCCTCCTTAGCGCGCCACCGAGGGCGTTTGCTAAGTAGTTCACTTTTGCCTGCGTAATGAGAAAGCTCTGCATGCGGTTTCACTTATATCAGTAATTATTAATGATAGACACTCCTGAAGGAAAGCATAAAGGCTGGCAATTAGGAGCTTTTGGCATTAATTTTCGTAACAATAAAGCATAAGGAGTCGGACTGTGATAAAAAGCAGTAGTTTAGATGGCAGAAGTACATACTGAAGGGAACTTTTGACTAAATATCAGCGGGTACAGAGCTTGAATTAAGCCACTATGATGCAGGTTTCGTCATTTTTCTTTTTAAATATATTTGCACTGCAAAAACACAAAAAAGTATTTTTAGTTTAGTTTCTAGTGGAAATCTCTTTGTAAACTTGAAATAATACAAAACTAACTTGTTGGTAAGACATAGGATTTTGTTTTAAGTCATCAATTCCTGAACATTAATAAAAATAAAAAAAACGTTTTTGTTCTACTTTTCATTTTTCCCATAAGTGAAGAAATCTGCCAGTTGAACTAGTATTTTTTTAAACAAGCATATTTATATTTCTGAAAAGTTCCTTGTAAGTTAGTTTTCTTATTTGAAATATACAAAGATATTTGCACCAGAAACTAGACCAAAAATACTTGATAAGGTTTTGTGTTTTTGCAGCGTGCCAAGATAAATCTACCAATCCAGTCCGAATTTATTCATAACTTACTAAAAAACATGGATTCCACTTGTCTATAATCGTTTAAGTGCTGATCAATAGTTCTTCAACGTCTTTGAACATTTCCTTTTTAGATTTGAGGCTTTTTCAATTATTTTATGTTTGTGCTTCAGAGTCAAAAAATGCCTTGTTTAACAATCCCAGTTTACAAATCACAACCAAAGCAGCTTCAGTTTTTATGGTTATAGAGTGAACATGCAGAAATGGCTGAATATCATCAGCATAGAATGTTTCAACCAAGGAAAAACAACTAGAAGGGAAAAAGGCCAACAACTGCGCCCTGAGGGACCGTAAATTCTGTAAATTCTGTAAATATATACAAATACATCGAACCTGATATCACACCATTATACTTTATTTTATTTAATAAACACTAATTCCATACTTGCTACTGCTAATTATAGCTAATTTTGGCAGAAAGGTTTATCTTAAGATATAGCTGCTTGTTTTAAGTGAATAAAGTACCAGTTCCAATGGCAGATTATTTCACTCATAACATGTAAAAGATGTCTTTTTTTCAATATTAAGAAATTATTTACTTAAAACAAGCTTCTGTATCTGGTAGAAAAGTTACTTGTAAGTTATTTTTTTCTTATTTCAAGTGCATTAAGATATTTGGACTAAAACTAAACCAAAATTACTTGAGATTTTGTAGTTTTGCAATGACAAAGTAAAATTATTAAAGATTTCAACCCCTAATATTTAAAATAAAAAATACTTACTCTAGTGCTGTTTGTTTCGCTTTGTAAAAAAAATAATAATAATAAATCCATTCCGCTTGATTAATAAAATACTCGCACAGTCCAGGTTTTTCTGGTTGCCTACAATGACTCACCTCAGCATGCTCCAAGCTTAAGTGACAAAGTGAATCGCTTTAATGGTTAACTCAGTAATGTGGGGTTAATTTGTAATTAAATAACAATTTATTACTTAATTATTTTGTGAATTTTGTATTTTTATCATTAAATCACACAGACCATGTTTAAAGCACAATTAAATTTGATCCTGAACCCATAGATACCAGATTATATCCAGTGCAAGAGTTGCTAAATATATGTAAATCGCTAAATATCCTGATAGAGGATGGCTTAGATAATAGAAACCAAAAGTATGCAGAGTTGAAAGGGTGAAAACCAGCAGAACACTGTGACCCGCTTTGTGAGGGGAAAACACAGAATCACTAATAGCATCAAATTAGCATATTAGCTTATTGGGGATAAGCTAATACGCTGTAACTGTGACACCAAGACCCTGAGAGCAGAGGCCACATAAGCAGAAGTTTATTTCATATCATTTTTCCCTCTGTTGAGATGATTCTTGCTGCGTCTTGTAAAAAAAAAAAAAAAAGAAGAAGGTTTTAGCTTAGTTCTGTCAGTGCAGTCAAACTGACAGGAGTCCATTTTCTGCAGAGAACTAATCCCCTCTAAACGCTGAAAATTGCTTTGAAGACAAATTGACAGATAAATGATGCTTCATCGACAGAAATGTTGAGTTTTCTCAAAGAAAGCAGGTCAAAACCAGCAACGTTTGCATGAACCTTTGGAGGACGGTTATTGAAATTAACATTTCATGAACCCTTCATTAAAACCCGAAATGAAGAGATAGGTTTCATGGCCAAGTTTCGTTGAACTTTAATTTGAAAACAACAAGAAGATCGTATTTGTCTTCGTTCTACCGGCGCAATTAATCAAAAAGCAATTACATTAGCATGCCCCGGAGGTGGATTAAATGGTTTTTGAGTATTTCTGATGCGGCCCTGCCTTGTTTTGGCCGCTTTCTGAGAACCGGACCAACCACAAAGACTGGAACATTTGGGATAATTAGTGGAAAAGACGAACAGAGGGGGGTCTATCCCGTCCCCTGGTGCTGTTTGTTACAGCTGACGTATTAAGGCAAACGTCTGTTAAATCACGGTGTGCCACACACTCTCCATGCCTTATTAGACTATAAATGTGCTGAATGAAGGCTCACAGCCTAATTAGGGATGAGTTCTGAGCAACCAGTCTACTTTTCTCAACATCATCCCCCCGTCCAAGACTTAAAAATTGCCTCAAACGTGGATTTGTATGGGGGGATTGCACCTTAGGCCAATCCCCTTCCAGCCATCTCAGCCATTTTCTGCCTGGGGAATGCAGCTGGCGATAGATCGGAGGGGGGGATCGTCTCAGGACTGTCAGTGGTGGAGGTGGGAGTGCAATATTGAATCTCAAAGAAAGCAACCTGAGAGGCTTCTGAAAAAGATTCAAAGAGGGGTCAGGATGTATCAGCCCACACAAGGCTTTGGAATAAGTGATGATGGGAAGAAAGAAAGAAAGACAGAGTTGCCATCCAGCTTGAGTGCACTGGTTAATAGCCTCTGCAGTTGAACATAATATGTGCCACAGAGCTGGAGATCCAGTCAAGGTCCCAGTGGTGGAATTAGGGTGAAGGACGACGTTGGAGACACAAGGCGCTGCTGGGAAACTGCCATACTCGACTCGACACTCATTTATTTATATAAGCCTCCTGGTTCGCTGAAAAGGTTGGTAATTACCATTAGCAATTACCACTGAGCAAGTACAGACACCTCTAGATGCAGCCGGAGGTACCAGATGTGAACTCGGGGTCCCTGAAATACACCCGAGGGCAGCGTTCCAGATCCCTGATGCAACATCGCTCCCCTGAAGCACGTCTTTGACAACCGGAGACGGGCGCATTCTCGTTTTTACGAGGCACAAAAAGTCTCCTCGAGATTGGCGCTATCATTATCTCCTCTGAATAAGGAGAGGAGGGCCGTGACATCCACAACGACGGGAGGGAAAACAACGTTCAATGAGAGAGGGAATTACACAGAATAATGGGTCAAGCCAAGTAAGCGCATCATTCTCCGTAGCAGAGGTGAAATACGGGCCTTTTTTGCAGGCATTAGCAGCGGGTTTTCAGGTAGCTTAGGACTGGACACCCTCGTGTCCTCTGGGGACGCCACACTGTTCGGTGAACGCACAGACACCCCACCATGCCGGTAATGAGACAAGCCCACCACCACCGAGGCAGAGGAGATAATTACACACAAATATACTTGCTCACTGCCACACGCATGCAGCAGCCTCAAATTATAGCTCACACTGGCTATTTATTCTCAAAGTTTGAAACACTGCTGTGACCTGCTGAATTTGTAAAGTGATTGTTTCTTGGCTGTGGTCTGAGTTTCTTGCTAAGCTTTGTAAAGGTTGAGCAAACAGAGTTTAGCTGCTGCTGGCTAAACTTCTGAATGCGGTCAGGGCAACTTTAACTTCTCTGCTGTCTCTTCAACCAGTAAAATCCATCAAAATAATACATTATTATTCCTGAAAGGTCATAACTATGGCGTGGGAAAAAGTTTTAAACAAAAGCTAGTAGTTTTATATTTTCCTTCCAAGAAATAAGAGTTGACGCTGTGCCTGTGGCTTTTCCTAGCTTATTGGTGATAAAATCCTATTTCCTTTTGGTAAAACTGTTTTTCACAAGATCAAGCCAGACACTATCTCTGGCTTGATAGTGTCTGGCTTAAATGTTACTTAACTATCCTGCTAGTTAAGTAATATTTAGCCTAAATACCTTTTAGCTTGAATGTTTGTTGCCTTCCTTCGTAGCTAGCTTGAAGGGCAGTTACTGTACTGGTTAGCTTGAGCTCTACCTTGGTATTTAAGTAACATTTAGCCTAAATATCTTTTAACTTGAATGATTGTGTCATCTTATCAACTAGCTTGAAGTGCAGTTAGTCAGTGTAGTGGTTAGCATAAGCTTTAGGTGAATACATCATAGAAAAAAACATGTCACCATCTTTGTCCTGCTGGTTATTTAGCCTAAATGTATTTTAGGTTGAATGATAGTGTTGAGTTTCTTAGTGGCTAGCTTGATGAGTGAGTTAATCAGCATAGCATTTAGCATAGGCTAATTACAATTTCTTTTGGTGAATAAATCCTAATCTTTTTCACAGAATCAAGCTTGTATCTCTTTAGCCTAAATACCTTTTAGCTTGAATGATTGTCGCCTTTCTTAGTAGCTAGCTTGAGGGGCAGTTAGTGTAGAGGTTATCTTAAGCTAAGTACAGTTTCTTTCGGTAAAACTGTTAATCTTTTTCACAGAATCCAAGCCTTCTTTATGCTGTTAAGTAATATCTATACATTTTAAGCTTAAAATCTTGTAATGCCCTTCTTAGTAGCTATCTCGAGGGACAGTCGGTATAGCTGTTAGCATAAGCTTTCTGTGAAGTTATGCTAACCATTTCACAGAAACAAGTCTGACACCATGTCCATCCTGCTCAAAAAGTAATATTTAGACTAAACTTTTAGCTTGAATGATTGGGTTGCCTTTCGTACTAGCTACTAATTTTATAGCTAGGTTAAGAGACAGTCAGTGTTGCAGTTAGCAACAATTTCTTCCGAACAGTGTTGATCTTTTTCATAGAATCAACTCTGTCATTGTCTCTGTTGTGCTAGTTAAGTAGCTTCTATCCTAAATACTTTTTTACCTTGAATGACTGTGTTGCTTTTCTCTAGCTAGCTTGAACGACAGTTAGGCAGTGTAGCAATTCGTGTGGGCTTAAATTGTAGTTAGCCTGAAAAGCTTTTAGCCCAACAATTTAATAAGCAGTTGCTAGCTTGAATAGAAGTTGGCCTTAGAAGTTTCAAACTTCAGTTAGCTTGAGTGGCAATTAGCACAAGTAGATCTTTTTTATCTGATGTAGTAGCATATAGCTGCTTACATGAGTAGCTGTTAGCATGACTGTCATAATTTGGAAAAATCAAATTTTTGCTGGTATTCCTGAGGGTTCTCAGGACTGTTGTCTGTGTCAGCAACATTTATATTTCTTGTTAGATTACAAAACGTTGAGTTATCTTTTTTTTTTTTTGTCTTTATTACAAAGGTTTTCCTTGGAGAGTCGATGTTAATTACTGTATATATTTGGGGCATCTGCACTGAGAGTACACAATAGGAGCTTACAATGGATCTGCCTGGCTTGTTTTTGTGGATGTAACTGTGTTCAAAAATCTATTTAAATAAAATGTTGTCGTTTTCACCAGCAAGACCCAATAATCATCCAAAGTTCAAAATAATCACTTTGTTTTCTTCTTTTGTCACTTTCTGAGTGAGGCAGAAACACTTTTTAACCTTCTATCTGGGTAATGAAGTCCTGTTTGGACTCTAGTTCATCATAAAATGAGGCTTCCAGGAATCTCACCTTCATAAATCCATGGCAGTACATCTCTCAAACCTAAATTCACCTTCACTGGCATCTGCCTACGATTTTTTCTCACCTTCAGATCCCTCCATGTCCGGGCTCCTTTACGCCCTTTCAACCTCTATTACCTTTACACGCCTTCATGTCTTCAAACCCAACTCTACTTCCAATCCCTAAAATGTAAGATTTACTGCAAGAGCACAGTATAAACCAGACATTTATGTACAATGAATGCAGTTTTTCTTCAGTCTGAAGTTAAATTTGAGCAAAATTCACTTGATTTAGGTTAAGAAAATATAGTGAGACCATTTTTAGAGATTTGTCTTCAAATGTTTACATACATTTGGTCAGGTTTCTGGTCCATTTCTCCTGAAAATGCCTTTTCAGATCTTCCCACAACTTCTCCATAAGATCAGGACTTTGTCTAGGCCATTCTAAAACTTTGACTTTTTCCTTTGGTTACTGTGTAATCTGGAAGACTGATCTGCTTCTAATATTTTACTTCCTGCTTCAATATTTCCACATAATATTTGTTCCTCGTGATGCCATCTGTTTTATGTACCAGTTCCAGTACCAGTTCACCAGTCCTCCTGCAGCAAAACAGCCTCACAACATGATGCTGCCACCACCAAAATTTACATTTAGGATGGTACAACTGTCCCCATTTTTTACTCCAAATTTAGCTACAGTCGTTATGGTCAAACAGTTCCACATGACTACAAATCATGTTTGCAAAAACAAAGATCTTTGACCATTTGGAAAGTCTAATCTGGCTTTTTTATGTTTCTTCTGAAGTAATGGCTTCTTCCTCGCTGAGCGGCCATTCAGCCCATATGGATAGAGACACTATCCTACCAGTTTCTAGGGTCAATCTGGATGTTTTGGACCAGAACTCGCCTCCTCCCTGAGCGCTACGGTGTCTATACTTGTTATAATCGGTTTAACCTTTGAACTTGGTGCCTTCAAGTGTTGGTAAATTGTTCCCAAAGATGGACCAGACTGGAGCAGCTGTTCAGTTCTCTTCCTGATTTTATTTGAATTTCCCATTGTGTCAAACAAGAAAGCAGTGTAACCTTAAAATAAATCCTTAGGTGTGACTCCAATTACCTCAAATGCGTCTGTTTGTATCATAAGTTTGTGTAAGGTTTGACCAATTGTATTTGAATTTAAAAGAGTTACAAAAAATCTCTAAAAAATACACGTTCTTGTCAAGTTTTCTGGCATTTAGCAAATAGAAATTAAGATAATTTTGTTCTGATTTATCTTTAGATAGGGAGAAAAAAATATCTTTTTATTCAGTGTATGTAAACATCTGGTTTCACTGTGCATCCTTTAGATTGCTAGGTATCTTTTCTGCAGCAAGAAGCCAAAATATTAAGATTTTTGTCTCTCAATCCTTGTTTGTAGAAACAGCTGAATTACAAAACCCACCTTGAAGAGCAGCGTGTGAAGGAAAGAAAAGGAGGAAAAGGTCATGGGCGGCGCAGTTGAACCCGAACCCAGCCACTCATCTACACAATCGCAGAGTGGTCACGTGGTCGCTCACGCGCCGCGGCGGCCGCCCTGCGGTACGATTAAGGGCAGGCCGGCGTTCTTGTTCTGCTCTCTCCTTGTTCAGCTGGTCAGATAACCGTTAGCGTTCCACTCCACAGTGCTGCGCCGTGTAATTATCGTTTGCTGGAATAATCAGCAGTGCTAAAAGGTGATGGATGACGGGGGAGCGCGTTGCAATAAACCAAGCAGGCAGTCCTCTGGTCTAATAAGCTGGAGCACTCAGCCGGGCGCTTCCACGTTCCTGGTTTATCTGACTTGTTTTATATCAAAACACGGTGCAATTAGAGGCTTTATCTACTGTTCAAATTGTTAAACATATGAGAGAGTAAAAAAAATGAAATAGGGCTGAAATTTATTGTCATAGATAATGAAAAGCTCTCAGCATTTTATTATCACATTAATTGCTACTTTTTGTGTGAATTTTGGTGCAATAAAAGGGAGAAAATAATAATTTCCTTTCAAATTTTATTGAACTTATTCATGTTTTGTCACAGCTTCCCTTAAACCAACAAAAAGTGAAGCAGAAGTATAAATGGCTTGAAAACTCTTTTTAAGCATAAAAAATCTAAAAAGTTTTTATTTCTTTGCAATCAAACATTGAAAAAGAAGCTTTGTTACTTTCACAGCTTCATGTTTTTCAGTATTAGCCTTCAAGAAGAAATGATACGCAATTTTTCAAACTCTTCTTTAATATTTATCTAGAGCTCTAAATGTAACATCTATAAGGCTGTTTTACACCGAGTCTGGTAGACTCGGTTCGATTGAGGACGAATGTTGCAACATTTGCATTTTCAGCTGCTGCGGTCAAACAAGCCAAACTAAATGAAAAAGCTGTTCCCATCCTTGCCTGCGGGGGCGCTGCACCAAGAATCACTGAAGGAAACGACACATAAACCTCAGAAGAAGACACTGAATGAAACTTCCTTCTTCACAAAAATGTGTCAGCATCAGATTTTAGCGGTTGTAACGATTCTCTTTTGTCGTTTATAAGAGACCTCAAACCATTTCTCCTGCTACTGCTAGGCTAGTGTGTTCATTTTGATTGTATTTACCCAGAATCCCCTGCGCTATAGTCCCCTTTCTGGTCTCTGGTCCGCTTGGCGTTCACATAGGCATTCAAACTGAACCAGAGTTCACTTCAACGGAACCCAGACTGAAGTTTTAGGTGGACCAGAGTTTGATTAGCATTCACACCTCCCCAAACAAACCGGACTTTCTAGACAAGCTGGAGTTGGATTAAATCGGACTAAAACATGAGTGACTCAGTGTTAGCAGAGGTCGTGGTGTAGCTAACACTGCAATTATTTTTGTCTAGTTTCTTCTGAAAATACCTTAAAACACTTGAAATAAGACAAAACTAACTTAGAAGTAACTTTCAGAAAGATATAAAAGTTTGTTCTAAGTCAATAATTCCTTAATATTGATTAAAAAGTTCTATTCAACTAGCAGATTAATTCACATGTAATAAGTGAAACAATCTCAGGAGGAATTATTGACTTTAAACAAGCTTTCATAAAGTTACTTGTAAGTTAGTTTTGCCTTATTTCAGATATACTAAGATATTTGAACTGGAAAATAAACCAGAATTTGGTAATTTTGTGTTTTTGCAGTGTAAAAGTGTAAGAAAAAACCCTCCATCTGCAACAATGTGTAATTTGATGCCGGGCTGAGATGTTTTAGAGTTGTATCCAGCTCTGGATGTTCCAGGCGGATGATGACCTCCTTTCACCCTGCAGGGACGCGACTCTGTCAGAGAAATGTAGATCTGTGTAATATCACCGCAGCTCAGGCTTTGATGTGGTTTCTCTTTTCTCACTCCAAAGTTGAATGTCGCAGCTCTTGATAAAGAGCTGCGACATTCAAAGCCTCAGCCCTGGATGTCTTCCATTGGACAGAAGTAAAATTAATTTTGCCTGAAGATCAGCTGTACTCTGCTGGCTGTCTGACCCAGCAGAACATGGTGGCTAGTCCTGCTAAGTGTTTGGTTCTGTTTCTTCATTCTGGGCCAGAAACGGCACCGCTTGCATTAGGCGTCTCTCCCAGCACCTGAATCTGATGTTATATCTGCACAGATCTGCTGACTCCTCTGGGGTCTTCCTGTGTTAAACAGTTGCTGAATCTGGAAATCATAGAACAGAGTATTGAAATATTTATCTGAGTAGTCTGACTTGAGTTAACGCTTGAGTTAACGCTTTTAGCTGCAGGTTCCCTTAAGGTGACAATTTCTGCAACAGACGCTGAAATCAGAAGTTAATATTCGCCCTGAGGTGAGGGAAAAACTCTGGTAATGCACATTTTGGGCCTGTTACTAGATGTTTTCTTACCTCAGAAAGCATTTATTCCCTTTAAACTTTTTGTGATCTTGCAACCACAAACCTAAATGTGACCAACCAAAGTTTATTTTACATTTATTTATGACATTTGTTTACAATTTAATGCTCTCATTTGATTGTCAACCACTTAAAAAGAAACAAAAAAAAAACAACACCCAGTCTGTTTTTGGCAATAACTTTATGTTTTTTGCTATCTGGAAAACAAGCTGTTTCAAAAATGTTTCTTTTTTCGGGTCACTCTGTGCCGTTACCTAGCAACCTCAGCCGAGCCCAGCCCGTTGCCTAGCAACCAAAGTCAAACTGTCATGGCCAGCTGCAACTTATTTGGATTTGAAGTCACAAGACGCCCTAAAGGAGATCATCCAGACAGGTCAGAAGTGATTATAATTATCACATTAATACAATACAGGTTTATCCAATATAATCATGTTTATTCATTATAATTATTACTTTCGTACAGTTCTCCATGTTTATACAAAATCTAGTTTATACTATAATTATCCCATTTGTACTATATTTGACATTTATACAATGTAATATCACATTTATCCAATATAAGTATCGTGTTATAATGTGATAGTGTTCAAAAATGTATTTTCCTTTGACAGTATAAAATTTGCTCAATACTTGTTTTTTTCTGTTTTGAGTGATTGTTCATAGTGGCTCTTATTGAATGTGTAAAAACATAAAATAATCCACATCCTGAAGTGGCTCTTTCTGAGGTCAGTCCTTGTGATTTTGGTTCTGAACAACCCGTCCTACAGAACCAGGACACCGGAGACCTCTGGCCCGTTTGTGGACAGTCAACGAGCTTGTTGTCCACGAGGGTCTGGAGAGAGGAGAGTTTTCTCACTAAGTGGACGTCAACAAGCAGCTAAAATGCTGTCCTCTGCTTCCCTGAAGGGGTTGTTTTGTGTCATGACCTTTAACGATGGCAAAGTTAATAAGAGATTTTTAAAAAAATGTATTTTGACAAATTCCATTGTGAGATCCAACAGGAATGGAAGGGTAGTTGGTAATATAAGGTGAAAAATGTTTTTCTTTTTGTTGTTGTTGTTTCCAGTCTTGGTTATTATGCTTTAAAAAGTTTGCTTTTTCTCTCTAGTTTGTTATAAATCAACTTCTGGACCAAATTCTACCGATGGCGGCCATTGTTGCCTTCTTAACGCTCCCACAGAGGAGACTGAGCCAGCCCTTGTTGCTACGGTAACAAACACTGATCATGGGGGCAAATAGTTGGAGGAAGGCTTTTTTTTCTTTTTTTTAATATATTGTGGATTAAGTCGGTGGACTTTTATTTCCTAAAAAAATGTTGTTAGTATATCATAAGCTTCATAAGAATTGTGCTTAGATCTTAATAGATATTTTTAAATTTGTTTTATATATCCATTTTGTTTTGTATGAGCCACAACATGAGCTCACAAACTGAAAATAAGTGTTGCATTTTAGCTGTGGGTACTAATAAAGTCGAAATGCTAGCTTTGGAGTAAGATGGAGTCCCCGTTTTAGCGCTTTCTTTCCAAATGTTGTTCATTTCTTAATCACACTAAAGAAACATTTTGTTTACTAAACAGCTTGGGGGTAAATTTGGGGATACGGCTCAACTTACCTCCTACTCTGGGTAAGTTGAGCCATGAAACAATACGAATATGCTACATTATCAAAATAGTTATGTTTACACTTGCTCTTATTGTTTGGAGGGATGCACAACATCCTGAAATATGTGCAGAAATTTAAGTTTGCAAACAAACCACTGGAGTGGATTCACACCAGCTCTGTTTAATCTGCTTTAATCAAACTTTTGTTTGTTGGTCTAGAAAGTTCGGTTTGTTTGAAGAGATGTAAATACAAAATTGAAACAAAAAATCAATCTCTGGTCCGCCTACAAACCTAGGTTTTGATTTGGCTGAAGTGAACTTTGTTATGGTTCAAATGCATATGTGAACCCCAAGCGGACTGGAGACCGCATCAGGAAGTGGACTAAAGAGCAAGGAATTCTGGGTCAGCAAAGCCAAAATAAACGCTTTGCTGTCTTTCGCTATCTAGAGAAATAGCTAGCGCTAAAATCCGATGCTACTCCATTTTTGTTTCCATTTTGTGAAACAGGAAGTTGCGCTGCCTTCTTCAGGAGTTTTTGGGTTGTTTCCTTCAGTGGTTCTTGGGGCAGCGCCCCCACAGGAGAGGAGGGGAGCAGGTTTTTCAATTAGTTTGGTTTGTTCGACTCAGGGCAGTGTGAAAGAGAACCATAGCAGCTGAAAATGTAACAAATGTTACCAGTTTGGTCCCCAATTGAACCAAGTCTACCGGACTATCAGGTGTGAAAACAGCCTACGGTTGCCTTCATGTAGTGATCCTAAATATGAAAAATGGACAAAAAGTCAGCAGATCTGTCTCCTCGCTTCCATAACCCTGTGGTTCGTAGGGCTTGTTGTACAGATGATGGCCTCAAATGATCAGTTAGTTTTTCATTCTAAAATAAGCTAGGGAATGGTTTCGAAAACGTGCTTTATTTACAATGGCATCATTCAGACAGCAATTAATAAAAATCAAGCCGTTTGTTATGACACAGTTTGAGTTATGATAAGGTAGGTAGAAAGCAATGAGTGAGAAGTGACTTTGGAACAGTATTTTTGCCTGAAATGTCCATTTCTGGTTCTTATTTAACATGTGAGGAGTTTACTGACCACAGATTAAAAACTTTTATGTTACAGTCAGAGGAAATTGTGTTCCCATGGTACATCCCATGCTGTAGAAGTTGTCCTTGTATTCATGGCGGTGTTCCTGGACGGTTATGGTGGAGCCCACTCCTTTGGATGGTAAGCAACCCCCACACATGCATTGGCTCAGGATGCATAAGTTTTGGAAACTACACAGGACTAATGGCAGCTCTGGCAATTTATTCCCCAAATGTTACAACCACGAGATTTATCAGAGAAAATAACCTTGTTCCAGTGATCCAGTGTATACTTCTTGAAGAATTTCAAGTTCTTCTTCGGACACACTGTATTCTGCTGTACTCTGTACAGTACTCTGCTGTATTCAACAGGTTTTCCTGTTGAGGGGAGGAATCCTTATGTCTTGACTTCCTGTATCTAACACTAAGGTTTTAAAATGTGAAGTTCATACATTTATGTGGTCTTTAATTCCATTCATAATGGTTTTAAAATGTCTTGAAATAGTTGAGACTACCGGTGATTCACTGTTGACATGCCCTTGCTAGCTAGCTTTTTTGCCAGGTCTTTATTTATAAGACCATTATGAATAAAGTTGGGTCTTTAACATCATTCATAAAGGTGTTAAAAAGTCTTAAACGTGTCGCCAGTTACGTTGGTGAAGTTTGCATGTTTCTCTGTAGATATACTGTAGGTCTATTCATTGTGGTCTTAAAAAGTCTTGATTTTTAGTTAGTGAAAAAGGAAAGTCAGCATCCAAACTCATGAAAACCATTTAGAAGTTAGAATCTGATCATTTTGTTGAATGGTTTGTGCTTGTTTTGCAGGACAAGAAAAACTTCCCTCTGAAGTGAACAAAAACAAAAAAATAAAAAGTTATAAAATAAATCTGAATGGTTCCGTGGAATGATCCTAAATGCAGCTGAAAGTTTTTGCCACAGCTGTCAGGGCTTCTCAACCTAAAAATAATCACATCTCTGGAAAGAATTAAAAATAAATTTTGCAGCGGAAAGTTAAAAAATCTCAGAATTTTGGTGAACTGTTCTTAGATGTTCTGAAAAATGTGTTGGAGTTTATTTTATCTTCCTGTATCGGGGTTTGGGTGAAGATAGAACCCAGCTGGTTCTGGTGGGCCCATGTGGCGACCTGGTACAGTCCCAGGAGCCAGGACTTGGCCAGCTGGTCCCCCAGGCTTGGCTGTTGGCAGTGAAACCAGTTTCTTTGTTCCTTTGTGGGAATATTAGCTACCTTGACTCTGCTGGGATCTTTAGACTGGTTCTGGTCTACTGGGACCAGTAACCTGTGGAGGATCCAACATGGAGTCTCAGAGCCAGAGAGGAGGACTGCATCTATCCATCAGTCCATCCATCCATCTGTCTATCTGTCCATAAAATTATCTATTCATCCACCCATCCATGGGACCATTCACATGTTTGCAATTCATTTATCCGTCCGTTCATCTGTCTGTGATGTCAGCTAAGCAGAGATAGTTTGGTGTTAGGATGTGATAAATGAACCTCGTCTTTCCCATCAGAGTTTGACAGCAATAGGAAAATGAACAGCGTGACGCCCAGCATGAAGGAAGAGTCATTTCATGGTTTTATCACAAAAGTTGAAGAAGCCGTTTGAAACATTGCAGATGCCCAAAAAGCCATCAGAAAGCTTTTAACCAATAAAGTCTCAGAACCTCTGCTGAGTCGCACCATCATCTTCATCACGTCAGTCACTGTAGCTCAAACCGTATTCAGACTGATCCGATGCAGACGCATGTCAGGGTTTCTGGGAGCGATGGATGACAGCCCGCTTTGTTTTTCCTTCACTTTAAATCATTTATGCTTCAGGGGCGGCTGGGGCGGCAGAGATAACCGCTGCTGGAGTGGAGGGTCACCATGGCAACCAACAAACAACCAGTAACCACTGCTGTACTGACAGACATATACATTCATTCATCCATTCACCTAATCAACTGTGTGTTCATCCATCCATCCATCCATCCATCCATCCATCCATCCATCCATCCATCCATCCATCTACTAATCTTCCATCCATCTGTGCAGCCATGTATTTATCAATCTTCCATCCCTCCATCCCAGCTGGCAGAGATAGTTTGGTGTTAGGATGTGGTAAATGTGTCGGATCTTCGTCTTTCCCATCAGAATTCGACAGCAATAGGAAAATGAACAGAGTTTCTAACCAACAAGAGGGAACAGTTTTTCATGGTTTTATCATAAAACAGGAAGACTGGGGGTTCGCTCTGTCAACACACACTCCTGTTTGTGGGTGCAGCCGTTGTGTTTTGGGCCGGACATTAAAGCAGACGGACACAGGAGGGCCGTTACCTCGGAGGCACCGAGCCCACTTCTCATTAGTGCTGCTTTTAGCCCAGCTGATGTTCACCACCTACTGAATTATACATCCGCCTCTAATTTGGGGAAGGATTTTAATATCAAGTGTGCTTTATCTCTATGAAAAAGCTGCAGGCGGATCGACTTTCTCCTCCTCCTACCTTCGCCTCCTAAGTGAGAGAGATTCTTGGCGTTCTGACCCAAGTTAAGCAGCTTCTCGTAAAAACGAAAGCTTTAAAAAGAAAACAGTGAAATCAACATTTAAAAGAAGCTGCGTGACTCAGCCACTCGTAATGAGTTGTGTGATGTCAGGATAAACTGAGGTGAGGCAACAGACTGACATGCTGCAGACACTGACTTAGACCCCTAATAAGTCATTCATATTTAATACAGTAAACGATCTTTCACCTCCAATTTCGCATGTAGCGTCTGGAATATTACATAGCTGCGTTTTTAGTTAAAAGAGCATACAGAGAGCATGCGTATGGAAGAGGGTTAGGACAAAGAAAATAAAAATAAAGTATTGACTTTAATCTCAGAATTCTGAGTTTTTTCTCAAAATTCTGACTCTTTTTTTTGCAGAATTTTCTTTTCTTTCACAAATTTGATTTTAATCTCAGACTTTTAATCTCAGACCTTCGATCTCAGAAAAGTTTCAGAACACAAACTTTTTTCCCAGAATTTCGACATTTTTCACAAAATTTTCACTTTTCTCAGAATTCTGAAATTTTGTCTCAGAATTCTGTTTTTTTTCAGAAATATGATTTTATTATCAAAATTTTGACATTTCTCTTTACTATTTTCACATTTTTTTTCAAATCTCACTTTTTGTGTGAAATTTTCACACACAATGTGACGAAAGTTAAAATAATGTAAGAAAAAAAGTGGAAAAAAATTCAACATTTGTTCTCCACATTTTTATGCTAATCTCAAAACTGACTTTTTTCCCCAAAAATACTCACTTTTCCTCAGAATTCTGACATTTTTCACAAAATTCTTATTTTTTTCTCTAAATCCAGTTTTCTTTTTTTTTTTCTTTTTTTTTTTTTTGAAATTCTCACGTTTTTTTAAACTCTGATGTTAATCTCAGAAGTGTTTGCTTTTTAGCTTTTCAAAATTCAGACTTTTTTCTCAGATTTCTGCCATTAATCTCACAATAAGAATTGTTTAGTTTATACACCTTCAGTCATTTCTAGTTTTAAAACTCAAATCTTACCAATACATTTTGGGACACGTTTCCAGTGTGGATAAAGTGCAGGTTTACAAATCCCATTACAAGGAGGAAACAGTTGTGATTTTTTCCATATGCCAGCAACATAAAGAATGTGTAGTTATTTTGACATAGATTAACACAGAATTGAGTTATACTCAAAATTCAGATTTTTTTTTGTGGCTCTATTCTTCTTCCATACATGCAGGCTGATTATGTTACAGAGATAAAAAATAATGCCAGCCGTCCTTGAGGGATGTCTGCTTCAAAGCTGCAGGGAGCTGTTGGGTTTTGTCTGTAGCAGCTGAAGTGGACCGCAGCGACCCCTCCACTCAGACCCCAGAGACTTTCCCCTGCGTTATCCCAGCAGCAGGTCCAGCGGATCGGTTCCAGTCGGCACCTGGCAGGGAGACAAGCGGCCAAAACGCCGTCCAGCTAACAAGCTGGCTTGTGTTCGCCAATAACTGGGAAGTACAGGATGAACTGAAATGGGCCAAATGAGAGGAAAAAAAGCAAAACGAGAAGCTGCTGCCGCCGTGTTATTCAGCAGGCCTTTGAATTACAAATATGACCAAACTGGAGGTTAATTATCTTCCTGCTTATGCGCCGTGTCACCTTCCTGGGTTTTCTCATGACTCAGCTCTCGCAAAGGTGAACTTTCAATCAGTTTCTTCATTTTCCCTGACAGGGACGTTCCCTCCTGGTGCGTCCAGGTTTCAGATCAACTGGCAGAAATAATCACAGCCAGGTAGAGCTGGCCATCGGTTGTACGACATTGGACCTTTTTAGATTCAAAAAGTTATTTTAAACAGTGTACAATTCTGACAAAAAAGACACAAATATTGAGATTATGCTCAGAAATGTCAGAGTTTGAAAAGTGAAAAAATTGCTAGAAAAAACCCTCTGAAATCTTTAGATTAATTTCAGTAATTTTCTTCACAGAAAAAGTTGAAAATGTTCTTGAAAAATGTGAGAATAATCTGAGAAATTCTCTAACAAAAAAAACAACAAACTTTTCAGAGTTTCAAAAGTAGAAAATTTTTGACTTTTGGAACTTCAGACTCAGAAATCTGATTTGATTTTAGAATTCTGGCTTTTTTTCTCAGAGATTTGACTTTCTCAATTTTTACTTTTTCTCAGTATTTAGAATCAGTATTAAGGAATTATTTACAAGGTCATATTTGTTGCTGAATAGTTACTTGTAAGTCAGTTTAGTCTTATTTCAAGTGTACTAAGATATTTTCACTGGAAACTAGACCAAAAGCACCTGGTAATATGTTGTGTTTTTACAGTGTATTAACATTTTAACAGTGTGTTAATGGATTTTACCAATACATTCTGGCACAGCCAGCCCTTTAGAGACATTTACAATCTTTATGTTTTGCCCGAAATTAAAACAGTTTGCAATCTCTTCATTTTAGTTTGATAAATTCGGGGGCCGCTCAGGGCCCCCACAAACCTAGAGACGGCCCTGCTTTGGTCCTGTGTGTCTGATTCAGATGTTCTAAATTAAAAGCTGCTGTTTCTATTCATTATCCTCACAGGTTAAACAGTTTTATTGTTTTAAGGAAAGCAGCAAGCCCCCAGTCTGCTGCTGGCTGCCTCCCTACATTCCCTTTTTGTTAGATTTTTGCTTGAGCATACAGTCTTTGGGAATATTGTCTGTGGATTAAAAAAAAAAGACAGGGCTCAGCTGTTTTTTCAAATCTATAAAGGGATGATAATTAACCAGCAGTGTGGCCTGGGAATCCATTGTCAGCAAATGCAGAAAATCTGTAGCGAGGAGTCGGAAAACACTCTTTGATCCGTCCGTTTCCGGAAGAAGCCCTGACAAGATACAAGCAGGCTCGGAAAAAAGAATCGCCGAATCCCGTCGGTGATGGGAAAAAGGTTGAAAACACGCCACCAAATCCCAGCTAGCGGGTCATGCGCCCTGTTATCTAATATGATCTAATCTCCGGTTTCCCCTCCCCCGGTAGAGGACACCCGGGCGGAGAGCACAACATGTCAGGGATATTGGATATGTTATGGTGGGGTTTGCTGGAGGTGTCTTCCTCAACTTTCCCTGTGACTCTGATGAGCTGAGGGAGCGTTATTCCCCGGGTGATTCTGGCCGAGATTAACTCCGCTGATTCTGTGTGTCATTTCCCGACGCTCCTGTGTGGGAGTGAGGGAGCTAACCCAGTAATCTCACTCAGGAATTGGTGAGTTTGTCCTGCAAAAACAAAATCTTACCAAGAATCTTTGGTCTAGTTTCTACTGCAAATGTCTTAGTGCACTCAAAATAAAACGAAAACACATCAAAAGTCACTTTTCAGCAAGATATAGGAGCTTGTTTTGAGTTAATAATTGCTTAAAGGTGACATGTTTGCTTGAACAGGTGGGATAGGTATCACGATAAAGTAAAACAAGCTCAAAAATTTCCATTTGCATGATTTATCGTTTTCTATCAAAAATTGAATGACGGACTTCAATTAGCTCTTTTTTTGAAGGACAATTTTGTTTACAGAGACTTCATAATTTATTTTATTTGTTCTTTCTGTTTTATTATAGCAACAGTCAGTTCAATGTCCTTTACATGACAAAAACAGAGAAATACAAAGACATAAAACCACAAAGTAAATCAAGAAACTTTACATTTTGTCAAGTGTTGTCGTTACACATCAAAATGTTGGTCAATGTTTCATTTACTATGATAAAAAAATCAACTCTAACCAGCTGGGTTTTTAGTCTACATTCCAGATTTGTGGTGTAGAAGCTGAATGCTGCTTCTCCACAGTTCCAATGTGAAATGGCCATTAAGATTTAAAATGTATTAATATTTCATATTGTGTTCTTTCATTATTACGCCATTATTACCATTATATTACTTGAAAATGGTCTAAAAACAACAACAGCATTGTTTAGGACAATTTATCATCCAACAAAAAAGTTTTATCCTGACATGGTCTATACAAAACATGTTCACTTTTTTTGCACTCAATATTTTAGATAATGAGTGTTTAGTCAGAATGCGCTTTTTTAGGGTCTCTGCCACTTTGAATGTAAATGAGCTGCAGCTCATGGCCAACCATGCTGGAATTCCTCTGGGGTTGCTAGGTTACGGGCGGAATTCCGCTGGGGTTGCTAGGTTACGAAGTGGGCTTTGCTGGGGTTACTAGGTGAGGGGCAGTTCCTGCTGATTTGTGACGTTACATTCTGAAGGTTTCTGAAGGGGTTTGTTATCTAGATAAAAAACAGAAACTTATTGCAAAAAGAAAATGTTTCTTAGAAGCAGTGGAAGCCCAAACGAAAGTACAAAAACGTGCAAAATGACAATTTTGCACAATACATCCCCATTATTAGTTACAATAATGATAATTTCCTTTATAAAATGGGAAAAATGTCATGTTAAAAGTGAAATAATCTGCCAGTGGAAGTAGAATTTTCGTCTTATTAATATTAAAAATGTACTTACTTAAAACAAACTCCTGTATCTTGCTGAAAATTTTCTTGTAAATTAGTTTTACCTTTTTTAAAAAAATCAAATCAAATCAGATTTTTAATCTTTATTACAAAATAAAAGCTAAAATAATGCATTGAAATGTTATTTGTCATGCAAATGAGAACAGTGTAGTTCTTGTTTGCTAGCATAACTAGCAGAACAAACTGGCACTAAAGTTTTTGGCACTAAAATGACCAAAGGAAAAAAAAACCTAATAGCTCCTAAAATTTGGCCGACTAAAATTTGAATGAATGAGGCAGAATCTATGCTACTAAATGTAATAAGTCTTAAATATTGATTAAAAATGATGGAAAACATTCAAAAAGTTGATGTTTCTTCATATATTTAGTAGCGTCTGACTGTTTGGGGGGCCTTGATGTAGAAAAGTTACAAAGATATTTTCAGTAGAAACTAGACAAAATACGATTTTGTGTTTTTGCAGTGCACATCTTGTTTGCTGATGGATTCCTAAAGAAAAAAAAAAAAACAATCCGCCTCTACATCATTTTCCCGTCCTGATGCAACCTTTGGACCTCTCTCTGCTTTTCAGATGTTATTGGCCCAACAGATAAGAGGTTTCATTGGCAGTCGTGCTGAAACAAGGATGCAGCAATATCAAAGTCTATCAGATGAACCCAGATTGAAATGCTGCCTCCAATCTCTCCTCTCAATTATCTGCTGAATGGCGCCGGCGCTGAGGCTTTTGTGTGCGGATGCCTGCGAACGCAGCAGTCATAGAAGCTCTTTATAGGCTCAAGGCTGCATGTTGCTAAATGAGTGAAGAACAGGACAATTAAAAGGCAGCTGAAATGAATCAATCGAGCTTTTCTCTCTTATTTTCTGTTTGCTTAAAGAATTGACTGTGAAAAAGACATCCTGAGCATTTTTTAATGTCGAGGAATAAATAACTTTACATTTGCAGGAGAAATGAAGCCAAATTCTGACAATTTCTGGGCAATAATTTCTGCTTTTTTTTTTTTTTTAGGTGTAAATAAGAATATTCAGTGTGGGTCAGGGCAGAAATATTTATTCCACTCGAGCTTTAAAGATGGAAGGAAGAACATGTCAGAACAGAATATCCTAAAAAAGTTCAGTATTTTACTCATTTCAGAAAGTAACACCCATATTGAATATTGATTTATTGCACAGAATTCTGACTTTTTTCTTAGAATTTTCACAATGTCTCAGAATTTTAACTTTTTGTCATACTTTTGACTCTTTTCCCCAAGAATTCTTATTTCTCAGAATTTTGTCTCTTTTCTTAGAACTTTTTCAAAATTGTAACTTTTTCTTGGAATTCTGACTTTTAGTCTCAGAATTCTGACTTTTCCTTAAAATTTTCACATTTTCTCAGAATTATGACTTTTTCCCCCCAGAATTTGTATTTCTCTGAATTTGGACTTTTTTCCTAGAAGTCAAAATTCTACGAAATTTAGAATCCTGACTTCTAAATTTCCCACTAAATCAAGTCTCCGGTTTGAAGGCACATCATCAAATAGATTTTTATACATCATTATTTGCAATTACTTAACTACACAGGCCAAGGTTTTTTGTTCACATTGACATTATAGTAAACTTTAAATAGAGTTACATAAAGTTGTGTGTCAGATTTATAAGGAAATAAAGTATTTACTGTATAAAATCTCAAACACATTTTCTCAAAATTTTTACTTGTTCTCAGAATTGTGATTCTTTTTCTTCTCTGAATTCTGATGGATTTTTTTCCACCAGGATTTTTATTTTTCAGAATATTGACATTTTTCTTAGAATTTTAATTTACAAAATTAGAGTGCAAAAGTCAAAATTTGTGTATTCAAAGATTAAAATCAGAATTACGACTTTTTTCCTCCCAGAAACATTTTTTTCTCTGACTTCTGACTTGAATCTCAGAATTGTGACGTTTATCTTGTGGTAATTTAAAATCATCAATACAGAAAACAGAATAATCTGCATTTTTGGGATCTTTCCTTTAAACCAGTCGGTAATTTATTCTTTTAGACATTTTGAAACCTTTTACTAAGAAAGCAGATGACAGGTTTGGCTGTGTTTCCTGAATAAAAGTGTCTGTTCCTTTCCGTGGATCTAATGAAGTGTTATCTGGCAGGGCGTCTCACATTGTTCCACTATTACACTCTAACAAGTCTGATTTCACCAGACTCCTCTGAGACTTGGTGACTGGGAAGAAAAAAGACTTGGATTGCCTTCTATTTTTGGAGCTTTCCAAAATGACCTCTAATTTCTCAGTTTCATCAAAGCGGCAGAACAAACCGGAGACGGAGGGACGACTCAGTCTGAGACAAAGAGGAAGAGAAAGTCGGGAGTCCAGATGTCAGATAGTTTCTACCAGCTGGTTCTAACTGGGAATTTTAGAAAAAATGAAATATTGCCAAGTATTTTTGTCTAATTTCTAGTTCAAATATCTTAACACATTTAAAGTGAGACAAAAATAACATAAAAGTAACTTTTCAGCAACATATAATTATTGATTTATTGTTTTATATCAATAATTCATTAATATTGATTTTAAAAAAAACTAGTTTCCATATTGTTTAACTTATAATACAGGAAAAAGGTCTTGTTTAACTTAGCGGTGTCCAAAGTGTGGCCCGGGGGCCATTTGTGACACTTCAGATTGATTTTTTGTGACCCAAAGCTGCAGTTCCAGAATGATACAAATTTGTTTATTAACTTTTTATTTCTTTAATTAAGGTAAAATTATTCAGAATTTTCTTGAAAAATGTCAAGTACAACAAAAAGTATCTTTTTATAACTAAACTTTTATATTAAGTAGAACATTGTTTATCCAGAGACTTTTACTGGAACGAAAAAAAAAAATCTTTTACTGGATTTATTATCCTTGGATAAATACAGGAAGCTTTTTCACAGGAATACAGTTTCTATTGGCTAGAATAAATTTGTTCAACCAAACCTAAAAGAATTTGAAAAATTAGCGGCTTTCGTTTAATACAACCAGCGTGGAAAAATCTTTTTTAGGTTTTTTAACAAGAATTTTTTTTTTCCTATTTAAAAAATAATAATAAATGATCCGTCTTTATTTTGTTACGATGAAGTATTAGGGCCAAAAACAAAAAATTACATTACGAAAATAACATTGTGGTAATATGAGAATAAAATCGTAGTTTAACGGGATAAGTCGGAATATTATGAGATAAAATTTTTAATATTATGAGAATAAAGTTGTGACATTGCATGATATTGAAATCGTACTATTACAAAAATAAAGTCCTAATATTAAGAGAATAAAATTGTAATATCACTTTTTAAATTATTTTTTTAGTGTGGCTCTAGTATAATACTTTGCTTAATTTTAGTTTTTTATGTTTTGAGTGTTCTTGACTCAACACTTTCATGACTGAAAGTTAGGACACCCTTGAAATAAGAGAAATAATATTTTTATCAATATTAATGAATCATTGACATAAAACAACCTGATATAAACTACCTTGTAAGTTAGTTTTGTCTTCTTTTTCACCAGAAACCAGATAAAAATGTTCGTTTTTTGCCATTTTTTATTTTTTTTGGTGCTGCAAACTGTTTTATTAAAAAGAATCATTGTTGGAAACAATTGGAAACATCCTCCTTGTGTTTCCAACACAATGATGTATTTTTTTTTTTTTTGCCAATAAACAATAGTTTATGTGGAGATAACGCCGTGCAGCTGAGTTGTTTGTTATTATGGGATGTGGAAACAGCTGCAGCCGTCGGTAACGAGGCGCTCGGCGTTGTCCAAGGAGTCAGGTGCAAGGAGAAGAGAAATAGGCAAATTAACGGCAAATCAAATCCCGTTCAGAGAGCTCAGCTGCTGCGCAGGAAGTTCAGAGATGGTTCCTTTCCTGTGATTGAGCGGGTTACCCATAATGCAGCGGGGCTCCTTCCATCCGACTGCGGCAGGAATTCACAAACGGTTCAGCTCTGTTATTTCTGAAGCTTCAGGAAGGAGACAGAATACAGAAAGAATCAGGATGAGAGGAGCTGAAGCTGCTTCTGACTCGTCTGCTGGGTGGGACCAGAGGTTCTGGTTTGGTTCTGGGTGGGACCAGAGGTTCTGGTTCGGTTCTGGGTGGGATCAGAGGTTCTGGTTCGGTTCTGGGTGGGATCAGAGGCTTGGTTCTGGTTCGGTTCTGGGTGGGACCAGAGGTTCTGGTTTGGTTCTGGGTGGGACCAGAGGTTCTGGTTTGGTTCTGGGTGGGATCAGAGGTTCTGGTTCGGTTCTGGGTGGGACCAGAGGTTCTGGTTTGGTTCTGGGTGGGACCAGAGGTTCTGGTTCGGTTCTGGGTAACTGTTTGGATTTTAAATAGATTATTTGTCTGGAAAATTTTTACTTCTAAATCTGGATTTTTTGCTTTTTCCAGCGTCTCGTCCTTTATTCTTTCTTTTCATTCATTCATTCATTCATTCATTCATTCATTCATTCATTCATCCATCCATCCATTCATCCATCTGTTCATCCATCTATCCATCCTTCCTTCCTACTTTCTTGCCTTCCTTCTTTCCTTTCTTCTTTCCTTCTTCCCTTCCTTCCTTCCTTCCTTCCTTCTGAACTGAATCCATATTTTTTCCATCCCTCGCTGAAACATGTCCTCCGTCCATCTGTCCGTCTTCCTGAAGGTCGCAGCGGCTCCGTCGGGGTCAGCAGTTATTTCCTCCTCGGTGACTCGCTTGGCAGAAGCTGTGATGTGTCTTTAATGGAAGCTGAGCGTCATGACAACGGCGGCAGGACGGGGAATGAGGCCTGAGCGGCGGCCATGACACTTTTCCTCTCAACTCGTCTTCCTAATCGTGTTTCTTCTGAGCAGAACAAACAGGAAGTTCCTGCTGCTGATTAGCTACAAGAGGCAGATTAGATGGGGATTAAAATAGTTAAATATAGTATGTCAGGGATTAAATTCGCTTCTAAAAGGGAGAGCTTCTGCATCTGTCAGTCAAACTGAGATATGTTATCTGATTCTAACCGAGCTGAGATCCAATTTTTTCTTAGAGCTGCTCTTTCCTTTGTTAGTTTTCAGTTCCCAGACAGATTTGATCCGTTTCAACAGAACCACTAGCCAAACGCAACCCACCAAACCTGGCCGCTGCTGAAAGCGCTTATCTCCTGCTTAATCATTTAATAACAAAATATGACTGAGCAGAATCCCAGATTATGTTTGCTGTACCACTTCAAATATCAAACGCTTTGATTTTATTTTTATCACCTGATAAGAGGGAAAGTCTGTAAAGCAGCTGGAGCATCCGGAGGGTAAAGCTTTGTTTAGAAATAAACGTTTCTATCTGGAAATGTTGAATTATTGCCAACACTAACTTTATTTACTAAAAACTAAATAAATATTTTGGCCTATCTTGATTTCCAAGTCAAATTTATTGCAAAAACACAAAATCTTACCAAGTATTTTTGTCTAGTTTCTTGTGAAAATATCTTGAAAGAAGACAAAACAAACTTATGGGTAACTTTAGAGCAACATATGAGTTTATTTTAAGTCAATAATTTTTTTATAATGATGCCATACTATGGACATGTTGCATGTTGTTGTTTACATTCGGAAATTTGCGCACAGCGCTGCTACGGTTGAAACGATCGCACTAACAAAATGAAACCTGGAGATGTAGGTGTTATTCATTTATTGCACCAGACCAAAAGGAAAATATTGCAGAAAAACCGTCGGACGACAACTCAAAACCACTTTTTTTCTCGCTCTGTGTCGGCTACGCTACACACGTTGCCATAGCAACCAACAACAATACAACTTTGTTTCAGGTTTCAACACCAAAAAAAACCTAAAAACTTTTTCCACACAAAGAACAGAACAGTCAGTCCGTTACAGTTTTATAGTTTTAGGTTTGATGTCTGCTTTGTGAGCTAGCATAAAGCTAGCATAACTGACCTACTTCCGTCTCCCTCGCCATTTTTTTCTTAATAAAACTTTTTCCTAACCTTCTTATTTAGTTGTCGTAGTGTTGACAGTAAATAGCAAGTCGCTGCTTCCATTTATCTTTTATATATCAGGCGTACATTTTAGATTTAGCGCGCTATATTGATTATTTGACATCTAAAATCAATGCTAGCCATCGTTAGCGAGTGGCTTTAACACCTACACCTTGCTGAAAAGTTACTTTTAGGTTAGTTTTGTCTTATTTAAGATATTTGGAGTAGAAATAAGACCAAAAATACTTGGTAAGATTTGATGTTTTTGCGGTTTTTATTTATTAAATAACGCCACAGTGAAAACTGGTTTTAAAATGCTCCAAGAAATAAAAAGTAGAAATGATCTCATCTGGTTTAAAGATGATTAAAAAGCTGCAGTGTAACAGATGTATTACTGAAGGGCCACATTTGTCATGTTGCGATATATCAGCTGAAAATGAGGACAGGATCTGTCATTTGCAGGTAGAGGTGTCGAGGCAGAACCTGTTCGCTCTGACCTACATAGGACGGGTTGTCTGGAGCGAGGTTAGCGCTCCCGCACCCCTTTCCTCCCCGCGTCATGGGATCATTAGTATCCTCTGCTATCGAAGCGGAGCGCTCTTTTGATGCCCCCGTTCCCGGTGAAACCACACCGAGGGCCCGGCCCATTTTCCAGCTTTGAAAGTGGCCGTTTCCATTCACCGCTCCTCTTCTTCTTCTTCTTCTGCTTCTTCTGCTTCTCTTTCTCTTGTGTGGAAATTAGATCAGCAGGAAATTGGAGCATCGGGGTCAGCGCTCCCGCATTTGACGGCGTCTCTGTGGGAATCTTCACCTAGACAATAAAAGTGAGGCGGGAAGGCTGGGATGTGTTTTAACAAAGCCTGGCGGTCGAGCTAATTGAGGAGATGATAGGAAAACGCCGGTTTGGTTTAGGCAATAAATCGCTGACAGGTGGCGTGAAAAACAGGCTTGATTCATTACGCAGCGGCGCTGAAATGAATACATCCCTCTTTACATCCCGCCTGTACGCATCGGATTTATTCGGCGCCATTCTCATTGAATGTGTAATTTCAATGCAATGAAAATAGGCCTGTTTTGCTTATGGCGACAGCAAATATTGATTTATAGATGCTGATGAAGCCACAGCGGTGTCTGCTTATCCTCACTGTGTTTACAGCAGAGTCCCGCGGCCCGTTTTCCAGCAGCCAGCGCTTCGACTTCTGAAGTTTGTTCTGCAGCTTCAGATTGACGGTGACATCTGAGGGTGTTTGGCACGGCCAGGCCTTGAGATTTAATAGGCTGCAGCTTCGTTTTATTTACATGAATGCAACTGAAACTGACTGAGTCGGCCTGTCCTTGCAGCATTGTAAAGGTTTTTATTAAAAGCACACCCACACACATCGCTCTATTACTACAGCCGTTATGTGCTTTTCATTTTCACTGACACACAAAATGTTAAGTACATAAACTTCTGCTATCTTTGCCCTTATGTTTTAGATTTCTCTTTCTCTGAGCACTGCAAAAACACAAAATCTAACGCAAGTATCTTAGTACAATTGAAATCAGACTAAATAGATTTACACTTAATTTTTCAGCAAGAAATAGCAGCTTGTTTTAAGTCAATAATTCCTTAATCTTGATGAAAAGGTTCTAGTTCCACTTATTTCACTAATGAGACATTTTTTCCATGTTTTTAGTTAAATAATTTGCCAATGGAAATACTTTCTCATGACAAACTTCTTTATCTTCCTGAAAAGTTACCTACATATTAAGTTTTGTCTTAATACTTGATAGGATTTTGTGTTTTTACAGTGTGCTGCTTCCTCCCACACCGATTTATTGCTCTTTATGATTATTTTGTTTCCTCCAGTCTGTCATTAGGATCTTTGTTGGAAAAGGCAACATCTTACGAACTAATTGCTCTTGTTCCTGTTGCAGTCTAAACACTCCTACTCTTTTGTCTGTGCGTGTTTTCGCTCCTCGAAAAGCACTTAGCATCAACCGCTTTCATAAATCAGTCTGCATGTATGGTTTTCTCAGTTTCTAAGGACTTAAATCCATAGTGACTCTGCAGACATTATGTGTCTCCATTAGTTCAGACGTTCTTAGTTACAGGAGGGGTAAAATGTTCTCCAGATGCAGGAAAGATTTTCTTTAAAATGTCTTAAATATGAATTTTTTAGACCATTCCTGCAATCTTTCAGGCTTTTTTAATCTTTAGATATGAAATAAAAACATTCCTCTTACCAAAGCTAATTAGTATCTAACGTAGAAAGCGTTTGGGCAAGTTTTTTTCTCTGTAAATAAGACAAAGTGGTCAATAACCACTAATAATTTGGATTTACCAACACTCACAATGTTGTGAGTGTGAAACTCACAATAGTTTCCTTTGAAACTATTTCACAGTTTCAAAGGAAAAGGGATTTTATCATCAGGAGGTGATTACCAAACATCTTTTAGATGCACACTTAGCATACAGCGGGTGGTGAATGGAAGGATAAAACATCTATTAGCTCCTGTGTCAAACTTCTGTTTTTAATTCTCCAAATATTTCCCTTTCTTAAACTAACCAGTTTTTTAGGTAGTAGCAAAATATGCTGGCAGCGTATTGGGGTAAAAACAACGTAGGCTAACTGCTATTTGGACTGAAACCTATATTGCTTTACTGTTACTGGAGCTAAAAGTTAAATAGGCTAACTGAGCCAAAGCCTACGTAGGCTAAATGTCACTGGAGCTAACAGCTACATAGGCTAACTATTACTGGAACTATACATCGGCTAACTACTACTTGAGCTAAAGGCTAAATGGCCTAACTGTTATAAAGCTAAACACTATATTGTTTTACTGCTATTTGGGCATATGTAACTAGTAGTTACATATGCTAACTGATACTTGAACTAAAAGCTACATATGCTAACTGATACTTGAACTAAAAGCTACATATGCTAAATGTTACTTGAACTAAAAGCTATATATGCTAACTGATACATGGACTAAAAGCTATATATGCTAACTGATATGTGAACTAAACGCTTCACATGCTAACTGTTACTTGGACTAAAAGTTGCATATGCTAACTGATACTTCTACCAAAAGCTACATATGCTAACTAGTACTTGAACTAAAAGCTACATATGCTAACTGATACATAAACTATAAGCTTAATAATCAACCTGTTCCTTGGACTTAAAGTTACATTTGCTGACTGCTATTTGGACTAAAAGCTACATAAGCTAAATGATACTTGAACTAAACGCTACATATGCTAAATGATACTTGAACTAAAAGCTACATATGTTAAATGATACTTGAACTAAAAGCTACATATGCTAAATGATACTTGAACTAAAAGCTACATATGTTAAATGATACTTGAACTAAACGCTACATATGCTAAATGATACTTGAACTAAAAGCTACATATGTTAAATGATACTTGAACTAAAAGCTACATATGTTAAATGATACTTGAACTAAACGCTACATATGCTAAATGATACTTGAACTAAACGCTACATATGTTAAATGATACTTGAACTAAAAGCTACATATGTTAAATGATACTTGAACTAAACGCTACATATGCTAAATGATACTTGAACTAAAAGCTACATATGTTAAATGATACTTGAACTAAAAGCTACATATGCTAAATGATACTTGAACTAAAAGCTACATATGCTAACTGATACATGGACTAAAAGCTATATATGCTAACTGATATGTGAACTAAAAGCTTCGCATGCTAACTGTTCCTTGGACTAAAAGCTACATAAGCTAAATGATACTTGAACTAAAAGCTACATATGCTAAATGATACTTGAACTAAAAGCTACATATGCTAAATGATACTTGAACTAAAAGCTACATATGCTAAATGATACTTGAACTAAAAGCTACATATGCTAAATGATACTTGAACTAAAAGCTACATATGCTAACTGATACATGGACTAAAAGCTATATATGCTAACTGATATGTGAACTAAAAGCTTCGCATGCTAACTGTTCCTTGGACTTAAAGTTACATTTGCTAACTGCTACTTGGACTAAAAGCTACATAAGCTAACCTTTACTTGAGCTAAGTGCTACGCAGAATTGCTACTGTTTGGGATAAAAGGTTAACGTCTACAAGCAAGCAAGTACAGTACATTACTATTTGGTGTTTGTTTTTGTTTTTTTTTTACAATATTGTGGCAAACTGTGAGCATGTAAGGCAGCATTGCCAACATTTCATGGCGTTTGACAAACGCTTTCCTCAGGTAGCGGTGAACTGATGTAACACTGATGGTACATGTGAACTGATGTTGAAAGTGGTGGCATCATATCATCTCTGACGATGTTGGAAACGCACCAAAATGCAGCAAAAATTAAAATATGTCTGGAGTTGAGAAGTTTGACCTTTTGTATCTAAAAGGACTGAATGATCCGTCCAATTATCTCCAAGTCAACATGTAGAAAAGAAAAACCGTGATTAGAAAGTCTTTTTATGGGAAGTGACTATAAGCTCAACACTTGCATCCATTGCTGTGGAAGAAAAGCCCTTTATGTAAGATCTGAAGAATTTTGTGTCACAACCTTCTGAGATGCACCAATTTTCCCACAGTCCGTCTGCACACAAATCAAAAGGATCTGAAACTGTATAAAATATTTCCAGAGAAAGATAAAGTAATTGGATCTGATTGCCTTCACTGTTCCACCATACAGAACGAGAAAAATCAGCTTTCATCTTCTGGCTTTGTGACCCCAGCAGAAGATCAACACAATTTTGATCAAATTTTTAATGAATGTTCATTGTTTGATTTTTCTATTTTTCCCATTGTACAGTTAGTTTGGAGGTCAAAAGGTCACCTGTGGGCTTTGTTAATCAATTACATGTTTGGTACCTAATTGGGACTTGAGAATTTCATATGATTTTTAAGCTTTCAATGTGGATTTAATAAAAAGTCATTCATTTTTTAAATAAACCCCAAACACAGCTGCATTTTTCAAAAAAATCCTTAAAAATAATACACTTATCTTCTGTATGCAGACCGTAAGAAATGTAATTACATGCAGAGTGGCATTTAATGGAGTTTTATGACTTAGCAAACATGAGTTTTAACTGGAAATATATTCATATTTGAGAGTTTTTATCTTTGTGTCTTGTTTCTCTTACTATCAGTAGAAACATCCGGTTGTTGATCACATGATTTGTGATGTGAACAAGTGTTTCCATTGCAGTTTTGCAAAATATAAAATTTTTTGTAAAGCCAAAAAAACTAGCTCTACCTAACACAAAAACTTTTTTTATCAAAAAACATTTATTTTTAAATTGCCATGTTTTCATTTAGCAAATTAATTTTTTAAATTCCAATTTGCACAAGTTTATGGTCAATAGAAACGCAGGGTTTGTTCAAAATGTCACAGACAAGGAAGGGAAAAAGAAAAGAGAAGAGTGGTACGGCAAAAAGTTTAAAGTTTAGATAATAATACAGAATATAAGATCACACCTTTGAGTGAGAAAAACAGAAAACTGAGAAAACATCCCTTTGTACTAATTAATACAAGATGTATTTAGTGGCAACAGCTTCCCAAGATAGCTCACAACTTTTCCTAGTATAAAGTTAATTACATTAATATTAAATAATAATGTCTATAACATCAAAAAATTCAACAAAAATGGCCACAAAATGAACGTCCTAAGAAGAATTCTTCATAAAATTTAAAAACCTGCCCCCCCAAAAAATAAACGTTCTTAATGTCTTCAGTCAGAGGCTTCACTGAATTAATGTTATACAGACTGCTACCGGAGAAACTGAAGAAACTTTAATAATGAGTTAGAAAAACGTAGTCATTTCTGTCTTTAAACGGTTAAAAATGTAAATTTTGACCTTTTTAAATGAAGACTAAGCGACTCATTAAAAAGATGTTTTGTTAGTTTAGAGTTTTATGTTCATTAGACATGCATTCAAGTCACTGTGGATGTTAATGTGAGCAACATTAAGCGTCGGCTGAGTGATTGATTCAGCCGCACGTGTTCCTGCCGCAACAAGGCAATAAAAAGATATTTGTAAGATTTAATGAGCTGATTGGGTTACGCTGCAGCTTAAATTTCTCTCAGCTCCCTTATTAGCTAATAATGGCAGATTTTATTCACACAGACGTGTTGCCAGATTAATTTTCTCCCAATTTTGAAGAGTTATGATTATTTTTGCGGGTTTGGAGGTTGGGTGGTTTTGTTCAAGATAAATGAGGTGAACAAAAGTTTTGTCAGTATGTGTGCAGATGAATGCACAGAGAGAGCTTTCTTATTAAGCACCACTTCTGATTCTAAAAGCTCTCTCATTCATCATTCATAAACATTTGTTTTGTGCATCTCTTTCGTTGGCTTCTTTTAGGAAAAACGTGTCCGTTGATTAACCGCGAAGCAGCTCTCCGCCCCGCCGGCTCCTTTTAAAGCCGTTTAAAATGCACTGGTTCTATACAAAACCAAATTTCTGATCTCTTTGCGGTGTGAACGCGTTTCCACGCGCCGGCCACGCGGACCGCCACACGCTGTAATTTGTCAAACAGGCGTTTCATCCATGCTGATATTTTCCATTAAGTGTGGCTTCTGTGTTGACCAGGAAGTTAATTAGCAACATGTTGCTATTTTGTTTTCTTTTTTATTCGCTGGTAAACAGCTTGTCAAGTCTTTTACCATATATTTTACATCTTGCTCTGGAAACAGAGATAGAAATGACACATAGAAAATAATTAAAAGTGATGTAAGGAGAGATTTCTGCAAACGAGGTAGAGTTAAGTGGAAGCTAGCTAATGAACTCAGAATGTCAAGCTCGGATTTATCCGTCCGTTGGGATTTTTATTTTCTCTCTGCCGGCCCTTAGCAGTGTTGTTTATGTCTCTTCACGCCGTTCTGATGGTTTAATAAAGATTTCTGAGCTGCTACATGACCCAGCAGCCCCGCTTCTTAAGTCCTCGCTGTTGAATTTCTCTGCATTGATGTCGGCTGCAGCTTAAAAACTCCCCCACCTCTCAGCAGCTTCTCCCCTTTTTCAACTTCTGCACATTTTGTCACATTAAAACCACAAAACTACATGGAGTTTATTGCCATTTTCATGTGGTAGACCTACGACAGTAAGCATATTTACACAACCAGTCGCCTTAATAGCAAAACATCTGTGTTTAATTTGATTTCTGTATAAATGCACATGTTTATATCACAATTAAAGAATAGTCTAAGTTTGGTTTCATACAAACAATGTTGGGGTGAAATTTTTCTTAATTGCAGGCTGTTCAATTAAATCTAAAATATAAGGTGCAAAACAAAATATTCATCCGGGGTTTTGTTTTAATTTAATTTATCTGCAACAGGGACAAAAAACATCCCATATAATAAACTTGGAAAAATTAAAAAGAAAGAGTAAATTTTCACCAAAAAACTCAGAAATTTTTAGATTAATCTCAGAAAATGTTTAGTAAAAAACTTTAAAATTTCTGAGTTTCAAAACTTAAAAACTTTGAGATATCACAATTTTAATCTAAACAAACAGACATTTCAGAGTTTTAAAAGTCGAAATTTAGAAACTTTCTGAATTTTAAGTCTAATTTTTTTTACTTTTAATTCTCTATTTTTTCTATCTGCAATGAACCTAATATCCTATTATTGTTGCTAAAAAAACACACCAAAATATCCATAAAAAGATGAAGCGTTTTCGACGGTTTGCTGGTTGTTTTTTCTTTGAATTTACAAAAATTTACTGATCCATTATCTACAGAGATCTGTTTATTTTTTATTAAAATGTTCTGTTTAGTTTATTGTTTATCTAGCAGGTAAACAACAAAGTTTAATAATTTTTGCTTTTATAATTAAGAAGAAAAATACAAATAATTTTGTTCAACTTGACATTTTTGGCCCTAACTTTTCACACTAATGCTGTAAAATGTCACTAAACATGGAATATTGAACATGCATATAATTTATTAATACTTTATAAATATTTCATTGTATTTATCTCAAAGGAAAAAAGGAACATTTAATGTTGTTTTAACTCGGGTCCAAATATTTTCAATATTTTCATGGCATGATATGCTACTCCAGTAGCAGTCGGTATTCCAACAAATCTGCAGAGGCCTCTGACTTAGTATTTAACACCTAATAAAAACTGTGTTTTGATTTACATGCAAAATATAACATCCAAAAAAGCAAACAAAAAAATGAAATCAGCCAGAGGAAAACTTTTTCACAACATGGAGAGCTTGGTTTGTTTTACAAAGAAATGATAGAGATGTCACTCATATTTCACATTTTTATAGTTAAAACATGAAGAAAATCATTTATCCTTGTTGTTGCAACTTTACATTTTGCTCCTTTTGTTTGAAAGACATAAAACTTTAATAAAATACTCTGTAGTTACTTTATTGTTAGCATTGTGCTGCTTTCTCCCCTGTGTTTCCTGATGTGTGATGGAAGCCATGTTGCAGACAGATACTTTAAGACACTCGTCCCTGTCAAGAGAAGTGGAGTTTTGATGACTACACTGAGCCCTCTGTGACAACTGAGGATGAAGAATCTGCATCTTCACATCCCAAACGAACCTCTTCTCTTTCTAGTGGATGAGGACGGCGAACTGCAGGAGGGTGATGGACTCCCAGCATGTGAAAGGTCTGACCTCATGGAGGGGGTGTCAAGAAAATCCGAGCTCATCCCACTTCCCCATGCTGGAGATTTTAGTTTAACAGTAATAATAAATAAAGTTATCTTTAAAATGAATCACTCAAGTGACATCAGGGCCCAGCAGTAGACTTAAGTGTCAATAAAGTTAGTTTAACAGTAATAATAAATAAAGTTATCTTTAAAATGAATCACTCAAGTGACATCAAGGCCCAGCAGTAGACTTAAGTGTCAATAAAGTTAGTTTAACAGTAATAATAAATAAAGTTATCTTTAAAATGAATCACTCAAGTGATATCAAGGCCCAACAGTAGACTTAAGTGTCAATAAAATAAATCTAGTTGTGTGTGTTGTTTTTGTCTCATGCAAACTTTGCTTTAATTCTACTTTTTTCTATCTAATCATAAAAAATCATAGTCAGTCAGAGAGAGTCATTAAACAGGAAAAGCAGGTTTCCTGGAAAAAGAGGAAGTTTCCAGCCTGCAGATTTATAAAAATAGCTGAGACTATTTCTTAGTTTAAAGCATGAAAGTTTTAAAGAATGAAATCTAAACATTATTAGTAATTGGATAAGATTCAAAGTAAAATACTTATATTAATATTGGTTTAATTGTAATAATACTTACACTTACATTTGTGGGAACACTTACAAGAAAAACAAGTAACTGTAACTTTAGTAGTAAATAATTAGAATCATGTATTATTCTTGGTTTCTTTTCAGAAAAACATCTGTAATAACTCACATTAAGATTATAATAAATATAATTAATAAGTTATAGTTATAAAATTATAAATGAATGCTAAATCAGAGAAGCTAAAGAAAATAAATGTGATATAAATGTGATTTTGACATTGAACTTGAAATGGTGTAAAAGGTTGTAAAACTGCAATTAAACATCACTGATATGTTGGAGGTAGATGGTAGGTGAAAGGTGACAGGAAGGGAAAAAGGGGAACTAACAGGAGAGCAGAGATGATCAGCACCTTATATGGAAACAGGAGGTTGAGCAACCCTGAGACATTGGCACAGACATCATGACATGATGTCTCTTAAGACAGTGACGGATATGAGATCATCTGTCTAAGCAGACGGATAAACCCTATAAAAGGTGGGTGCAAAAGAGGAACCGTTCGTTGGATCCTCCGGGCAGCTTCGAGCCAAGATCGAGATGGACAAAGAACTCTGCAGCTGAAGAAGAGCCGGGGCCACGGAGCCGGAGACTGTCCTGCACATGGAGACCAACCCGTCTGGCCCACAATCTGTGGCTTCGAATCGCACTTCTCTCATCGGCTGGGTTCAGACCCCAAAGACAAAGATGAAGACAAAGACAAGGAAGAAGAACTGGTGCCTTTTTTCCTGCCAGCACCAAGTCCTGTGTGACCTCAGCATCCATGCGGAGAAGAAGCTCATCGGACCTGCGGAGATCCTGGCCTTCGCCGATCAACATCTTCCTCCTGTTGCAACACCTTCTTCATCATCGTGCCAGGTCTGGGGTTCGAGGCGCCAAACTCCGTCCGTCTCTCTCTAAGGTTCCTTTTTTAGTACTCAGTATCAGCAGTAGGGAAAGATAGACTAGATGACTGATTTTACTTATTTGATTATTTCTGCTACTGAATTAAGCTGTACTGACCCTTGCAAAAATGCCTTACTAATAAAATATTTAGCATAAAGAAAATCTAAAGATGTTGTGGACATTCAGTTAATGAGTCACCTTAAAGTTCTTTGATGGTTGTAAAATAGCTGTGATGTTTGATTCTGGAGAGGAAAAAGTGGAAAATGTTTTTAGGTTGCTGGTAGCCCATATTTAAAACCTCATCCTTGGGACTCGCCCGAGTTACTAAAACCTACCTGGTTCAATAACAAATGCAAGTTGCAAAATAGAGAACGAGCGACCGTTAACAGGTGTGCTCTGTGAAACTAGTTGGCTGTAGGCTGCTCAGTCTGGCTAATTCACAGGGGGAAGAAGGGTGGGACACCTGGATGTAGGCCGTCAGATAACCAGGCGAATCGTTTCTCGAAACCAGCTTAAACAGAGTTTACTTCAGTTCTGGACAGGGTAAATCCCAGCAGATTTAGGAAACTCAACGGACCCGTTAGACGGAGAGCTGGTAGCACATCTCCCCTCTCAGAAGAGGAAGTACGAGAGTGAGAGAGTAGAGACAGAAAGGAGGGGGGGGGGGTGTTGCGCAACAACATCCCTCACAGTAATAACAGTTTACTGTCTTTCCTGTCATCTGACTGCTGAGTGCCTCCAATCTCTGTATTTAAGAACCTCCTAATTGGCAACCCAACTGAACCTAATGGATCTCTAAAAGTCTATTTGTCGCTGATTCTCCGCCATATTCGACTGCTGAAGAATTACTGCAGATTCAGATGATGCTGCATGTGAAACGCTGTTGGTGTGTGTGCAGGAAGATGTTAAAAAATTGACTGGAGGGAAATGGATTCTATTTCTCGTGTGTACAGGAATGTTTTTGCGCTGTATATTGTTCATCTGTGCCCCCCGCTGCGAACAGCTCGGTATCTGTGATTGTATCTGGTTGCTGTATGCAGGCATTCCCTCTCACAGATTGCGGCGGCTCTGTGATGCGCCCGGCTTCAGACTGCAGAGGATGCCTGCACTCCAAACTGCTTTTTCTCCTGCAGCTATACAAGATGTTCACTATCAGTGCAGATTATTTCCAGCCAGGCCTATAGCTTTCATGTAAATATCAGTGGGAGAGGCGTGTCGGGAAGATAAAAGGCCAGATATGGGAGTCCCATCAGTGGTGTAGGGGGAGGAGAGGGGCTTGTGTGCGTCAGGGTGAGGTATTGATGGATGCTGCACACTATGAGCTGAAGCGTCACCGTGTGAGATTGACATGTCTTTGTAAGTAGCAATCTAACATTCGGCTATCCTGCTTTTTGGCTGTCTTCGGTTTCTAATGGACTGAGCCGGTTTTAAAGTTCCAACACCTGAAGCTTTCAGGTTGTCCAATATGGAGGAAAGAAAAGAGTTCATCCATTCATCTGTCGATTACATCAGGCACCCTTCAATTCTGGCGTTGTGTCTCCAGTCTTTTGTGAGTCTGTTGTTTCTCCGGTCATTCGTGCGTCGGTACACTGCTTCTACGATCCTTTTAGCATCCGTTTGTCGTTTCTATGGTCATCCGTCTGTCCGTTTGTTGTTTCTACAGTCTGGTACGTCCATCAGTCGTGTCTTTGGTCTTTTGTGTGTCCATATGTCGTTTCTCCTGTTTGTCGTTTCTACAGTCTCATGTGTCCATCGGTCATGCGTTGGCTCAGCGTTTTCACATTCTTTTGTGTGTAAGTCCATTTTTATTTGAGCATCCGTATGTTACTTCTGGAGTCTTGTGCATCCATACATTGGTTCTCCCTTCTTTCGTGCACACGTATGTGCTTTCTACTGACATTTGGACATCCGCTAGTCGTTTCTGTGGTCTCATGCATCTACCAGTTATGCATCAGTCCATCGTTTCTACAGTCATTTGTTTGTTGGGATGTTGGCTCTACGATCTTGTGTGTCATGTCTAGAGTCTTTCGTCCATCCTTGCGTCTCTTCTACAGTCATTTGTATCCATTGTTTGTATGGTGTTTTTGGTGTCCTTACGTAATTTCTCCAATCTTTTGTGCATTTGTTCATTGTTTCTCCCTTATTTTGTGTGAAAGGTCATTTCTCAGGACCTTTGTGCATCCGTCCATCATTTCTCCGGTCGTTTGTGTGTAGGTATGTTGTTTCTGCTGTCCTGTGTCCATCAGTTTCTCCGGTCATTCTCCGAACATTTTGCAGGCAGGTTTCTTTTCTCTGGTCGTTTGTGCGTCGTTTTTCCAGTCAGTTGTTTCTGTTGTCTTTCTTGTTTCATTTCTTTGGTCTTTAGTGCGTCCGTCCGTCCGTCCGTCTTCCCAGGTCAGCCCAAAAACACAGTCCGTCTGTGTCCTGGGTCTTTCTTTTGGCTCTCACTAATTTACACAAAAGGAGTCCAAAACAAGTACCTAGTGCATAAATGCCTGTTTTGTTACTCTAAATATAACATTGTGTTTTCATGAGCTGTAAACCATAATCATCAAATGTAACCACAATAAACAGTTATAAATAGAATAATTTCTCAGTATCCCAATTTAGTGAAATGCACCTGTAGGTGAGGAAGAGTTATAAAAGCTTAAATTGGAGCCAGATTACCTGACTGCGGGAGCAGCAGTTGAATTGACCCGTCGCGTCCCAGATAACATTTTTAGATGATTTAACAAATAATAAAATAATAATTCATCCAAGGTGAGGCTGATTTGAGTTTTTCTTCTCCTGCAATCAGTCAAATTGAAGCCACATGGTGCCTCTGTGCCATCAGTGATGAACGTCCCCTCTTACCTTGAACTCCAGGGTCACGACCTCGCCCTCCCAACATCTGATTTCGGCAGGTTCGCTCGAATCAGACTCTGTGTTTATGCTAAGTCGCAACGATTGGTTTCACGGCACGCCGAGGATAATTACCAAGGGTTTTCCCTTATTGAATGGTAATTACAAAAGACAAATAGACTCGAAGCGTCTGACTTCCTGAGCGGAACGGCTCGGCGCGTGTGCAGCTGTGGGTGGCGACGGCACCGAGAGTCAGCATGTTTGTTTCTGCAGCTACGCACTCCGAGTACTGAGATAATTACATTTCAGGTGGCTGCTTTGAAAACCAATGACACAACTGTACAGTTTACAGCTTCATTTCAGCCATTTTCTGACTTGTTTTACACATCAGCTCAAATTAGGGTAATAAATCAACGGAGTACCACTAAATCCACAGTTTCTGAGCTCTTTTCTTAACTTTTTTTTCTTCTTTTTTCTGGATTAATATCATAATGACCTTTGACAGTTTGCCATTTCAAATGCTGGCTCGTTCCCGCGGCCGGTATGGACTTAACACGCCGTCCCTGTAATTGACTTCTGTCCAGGTCCTGACTGAAGGTCGCTCCGGCAGCCAGACAGCAGAGTAATTAAAATCTCTGCTGCTCTTTAAGGCACTCGTTGAAGTCCACCCTTCATTTAGAAAATCATTAGTCATGCTACAGCTAACCCCAGCTTTATATCACAAAATTTCGCATTCATGAACAATGTATAATCATTAGCGGTGTCTGGAGTAATTGAGGGTGGCAGTGGGGAAACGGCTACCTGATGACGACAGGTAGAGGCTTCGCTTCTTCAGTCACAAACTGATGTGAAGAATTACAGGGGATCTGTCATTCAAAATTCACATTTTTATGTTTTTTATACTTTCATTTTGGTCTCAGCTGCTTCTAAAATCTGTTTAAAACAAACTACCAATAATTTTATGGTGTTTTTTTGGTGTCTGGAAATTTAATTGCACCAAAAACTTCCCGATTATTGAGTCACTTTTCATTGGCACTGTGCTCGTTACTTAGCAACCCCAGCCGAGCCCAATCTGTTACCTAGCAACCAAAGCGAAGTTTCTGCACCTTTGGTCAGATGGTTTTACCGCTGTGAGCACAAACATTTCCCCTCTTTCTACCGAGCCTTTTCAGAACCCGAACACAAGGTAAAAAGATTTATTTTTATTTCTTTTGACAAACTAGTGTGCCCACCCATCCTTCAAAAGCCTTAAAGTGTAAGTATTTTTGTAAAATCCATATTTTTCACTTCTTTATACTTCCAGTTGGGTCTCTACTGGTTCTAAAAACAATGCAGCTGGTTTTTGGCAATGAGTTGATGTTTTTGGGTGTCTTTAAAGCGAGCCCTTTCTAACACTTCAGAATTGTTAAGTCACATTCTTCAAGCACGTCACCGTTACGTAGCAACCCTGCAGAGTTCTGTCCGTTACCAAGCAACCCAAATGGAGCTCCAGCATGTTTGATCAGCTGGTTTTACCACTGTATGCGCTGTACAATGGCTGCTGGAAAAGACAAGTGTTTTGTTGTTGATTTACCTACCATCCAGGAACGACTTGCTGCATTCTTGTTGATTGTGCAGGAGGCTCCACTTTTGCTTTTCGAAGATGTAAGGTTGTATAATTTTGAATCTGTTTGCAGTCATTTTTACCTGTGAGTGTAAAAGTTGAGCAGCAGCAGCTCATTTGGATTTGTAGCGACAGAAGGCTCTAAAACAGCTCACTCAGACTAAGAATGATTTTATGCAAAAAAAAAAAAAATTAATAACCATGTCTTGAATAGCCTATCCAAACCTGACCAAGGAACCATAACAGGTCATCTGAACTTCAAATAAGCTCTTGTTGCTCAGCTTTGAAGGCGATTAGATCCATAGCCGTTGTGTAAATATTTAATCATCTTCTGTTAAACAATGCACAGCAGAAGAATCGCTAAGTTCAGCCCAGTGTGTGCTGAAGGTAAGCCTTCAGTCATCAGCAGCTTTACTTCTCTGATTGTTTCCTAAAGCTTCTCCAGATCCAGTTTTAACATCAATAGAGGACAAATGTCTCAATTCATTTACTGTTATCAAAGAAATGAGTCAGCTGGAAAAACAGAGAACAGGATAAAACAGAGGAGATGAGCTGAATACTAAAGGCCAGGAAAACAGGCTGGTTCCTATATAAATCCATCCTACCTCCATGTGAAACCCCTTTAAACTTCTATCTGCCCATTTTACTACGTCAAACAGCAAATATACCTTCATATTTGTGGAAAATCTACTGCAGAAGTTTGGAATGGGTTGGTTTTATGGACTGCTTTTACAATGAAAACAGAGAAAATATGGTTCCAAACACCAACAGCTCAGTGGAAATGTAGTAAAACAACACAGAGAGATTTTTTAATTGTTCTTTATCACATTTTCTGTTAGTTTTTTGGTCCTTCCTTGGATTTTGGAGCCTTTTTTAAGCCTAAACCACAATGAGTGAGTTTGAATCAATAGAAAGTTGCCAAAGTCCAAAGAAAATACCATCTTACCAAGTATTTTTCATCTAGTTTCTAGTGTAAATATCTTTGTACATTTGAAAGAAAACGAAACTAACTTACAAGTAACTTTTCAGCAACATGTTTTAAGTCAGTGATTCCTTGACATTGATGTAAAAGTACTACTTAAACTGGCAGGTTTTTTAATTTAAACATTTTTCCATTCATAAGTGAAATAATCTGCCAATAAAAATAGCAAGTTTTCATCATTATTAAGGAATTATTGACTTAAAACATGTTGCTGAAAAGTTACTTGTAAGTTAGTTTTATCTTACCTTCAAGTGTACTAAGAGATTTGCATTAGACTGGACCAAAAATACTTGGTAAGATTTTGTTTTTTGCAGTGTACAGCAGCACTAAAAATACCATGACATAAAAAATCTGAATCATTTCAAACTTCCACCTGAACGTTTGTTTTCCAAGCAGTGAAACCTGCTGATCACTGTGAGGAAAAGCTGTGCGAATCGAGTCCCAGGCATTTGTAATTAGTTCGACTCTTCAAACCTTTTCCAACAATCAGCAGCCATTGACTCCACTAAACAAATACCTGGAGCTCTGAAAATGGAGTTCAGCAAAACATCTCCAGGTAATGTGTTTACCAAGTGAGGACAAGATGAGGTTAGGAAGACCAAAAACCATCTGAATGACTTGGTCATAAAATAGTTAGAAACATGGATCAGACACAGGTCTCCTTAAATTATTAAACCTTTGAAACCATTTAAATAATTTTTTGCTTTTGGGTCAAGTTACAAAAGTATGATAGTCTTTGGAATAGTTTTGCATCCTTTGGACCAGATCATGAAATTTCTAGAAAATTAGTTTGTTTTTAACGGACATTTATAATGTAAAATTCACATTTTGTATGCTTTGGTGATTTCTTTTACATTTCTGCTGCTTCTGAAAAATACCCAGATGTTTTTGGCAATAGGTTAATATGTTTTGGTGTCTGGAAAATTATCCGTTTTCCAGCAACTTCAGCTGAGCTCCCACAAGTTTGGTCAGCTGGATTTACTGCCGTATGCGCTGCACAATGGCTGCTGGAAAATACGAGAGTTTTATTGTTGACTTTCCATCCTAAAACCACTTGCTGCATTCTTGTTGTTTGTGCTTTGGGAAAATATTTGAAATGATTTATTGAGAACTCATTTTGTAATATCACAAAAAACCGAGAAGATGATTTGAATTTCCTCTGAACCAAAACCCAACAGCTTGTAACTCGTTTCCAGTTGAAAAACTGTTTAACAGACCAGAGACCAGTCCAACAGCAGGAAGTGGACTACACAACAGGGCATTATGGGTAAATACAACCAAAATAAACGTTCTAAACTAGCGCTAGCAACCGAAATGGATCTTAAGACAACCTAGAACTGCTAAAACCTGACGTTTACATTTCATGAAGATGGAAGTTGTGCTCAGTGTCTTCTTGGGTTTTCATGCCGTTTCCTTCAGTGGTTTTTGGTGCAGCGCCCCCGCAGGCGAGGAGGGGAACAGGTTTTTCAAAGGATTTGGTTTGTTTGACGTAGAACAGTGTGAAAGAGAACCACAGCAGCTGGAAATGTAACAAATGTTGCGACTTTGGTCCTCAATCGAACCGAGTCTACTGGACTATGAGGTGTGAAATCACCATTAGACTTTGTAAGGGCAAAGTGAAGAAGATGGAGATGCACCAACACAACCAGCTGCTTCATCCAGACACTATTCTCCTTCCGCAACGCCAAGACAAACTTCTACCGTTATTGTACTTGGCATATAAAATAATTGTGGTTTGGACTTTGAAACAACGTAACCATAACAGGGAGAAACTCGAGCAATCACAGCTTTGTTCTAGTTGGCTGTGTTGAATGAAGGGAGGACAGACGCATCAGAGCAGCCTGCGGTGCTGATGGAGTTGGGCCCATCCTCGGCCTTGCCAATCTGTCATCCGCTGTGTGTCCTGCAGGCTCGCAGAACAAACACACACATTTCCACACACAGCCGGCGAGTCAGCCCATGAATCAGTCATCTCCTGCTCTTCTGCGACCTCAGTCTCACCACCGTTCGTTGCCTGACTGATAAAAGCAGCAGGCCATCCTGTCACAGCCTTCCTGTCCATTTGGAGTATCCGCTCTTTGATTCCTGTGTGACCTGCAGGTACGAATCATTCTATAGGTTAATTTTCCTCTGCCTGGTTTCTGTTACAAATGTGCACTGTCTGTGTTCTGTTAATGTCAAAAAACTAAATTTTGTAACTCCTGTGTTTTCGTTAAGAAATTAAAATCACATGTGAATAAGTTTGTTATTAAAAATCAATCGGCTGTGCTACACACAGTCTTGTTGCCATAGCAACTGGCAACGACGTCACTTTATGTTTCAGGATTCAGCACCAAACAAAACACATTTCCCACACAAAGAATGAAACATTCAAACCATTACAGTTTTATGTTTTCAGGCTTGATGTTCTTTTTGTGATTATTAGTAAGTGATCGCTTTGGTTGATTACCTTCCTCTGCTATTAGAGCTATTAGCTCATCTAACACAGTGGTGGTTGATTAGCTAATTTACACACCTGCTCTACAGATGATCTATCAGAGATGGCGAGTGGATTGTGTGTTTTTATTTTGTAACTGAACCAACACACTGAATTCCACATCACATCTGCATGTTAAAGTTGTCATAGTCAAGCTAGCATAACTGAACTACTTTCCTCTCCCTCCCTATTTATTTCTTAATAAAACTTTTTCCTGACCTTGATATCTAGTTGTTGTAGTGTTAATAATTAGTATTTTTTCTTTTTTATATCATTTAAGATTTTGCTCATTATATTGACACCTTAAACCAATGCTAGCCGTCGTTAGCGAACAGCTTTTTGCCCTCCACCTGGGAGATCGGGCGGGAACTTGCGCACATGACATCACGCTGCAACTGGTCTGTAAAAGGGTTATGGATTCAACACGTTGGAATAACACAAGTTTTTATGAACTGCACAATGTCTGGGAAAAATCTAAATCAAAACATCATCCCTCTACCACTTCCTGTCGTCTTCTTCGGCGTTTCCACCAGTACATCTGGCTGTAAATCACATGACTCGTGTGATGCAAAAAAAGTATTTCTAACTGCAGTTTTGCTAAATATACTAATTTTGACGAGGCCGAAAAATCATAGTGCAAAAACTTTTTATAGGAAAATGTGCATCTTTTCAAAATTGGCTCGGCTCCCTTGAGCTAATTTGTTTTCATAATTCCAGTTTGCACAATTTTATGACTAATTGGAACACAGTTAGTGACACTTTTGATGCATTTGAAAGACCAACGCTATCTGACCTCCATTTTCATTCAACCCTTCAAGCTCATCAGTAGTGTAAGTACCAGTGCGCTGGTTTGTTTACTTCGTCAACCTCAGTGCTTTTTTTTTTTTTGCATTTGGCTCATTTTAAGGTGGCCAATTATCAGCCAACCAAGCATCGGAAACAAAGTCACAGAGTCGCATGTGGCCGGTTAATTGGACAACTTTGGCTAACCTGTCATCTTGGCAGGTTAGATGTTTTAAAGATGCTGCAGGGGGTAGAGGTAGGTGGCTATGCAAACACCTCTGATTTGATGCCCTGTAGTGTCCCTGCAGCTGATTATTATTGATTTGTTTGCAGGAAGTTACAGAAAAGCAGATGATTATTAATGTTGCCGTCAGTTTGTCTCTTTCTGCAGGAAAACACATGCCAATATCCGGCTCGTCTTCCAATAAATTAGCGTGGTTGCGGTTTGTTTGTGTTCCTCCACTTTCTTTTCTTCCAGATAAGGAAGTGGAGAAAAGGTCTTCCAGCACTTAAAACTTAAAGTATTTCTTTAGAAATGTGGACAGGAAATCTAAACATACTTCTTTCTGCTAAGTCTATTACATTTATGAAACTTACCTAAAAATTATTGTTGTAAGAAAAAGATGCTACTGAGTACTTTGAGAGGCACTGACAGAAAATGCTGAGTCACTGTGATGACTCGTTAAAGTGAGCAAAATTTTAAAGGTGACCTATTATATTTCAGGTTAGGATATGTTTATGAGCAACACAAAACATGTTCATTACATGTTTTGCACAAAAATCATTCTTAGATAATGAGATTTTAGTCAGAATTAATAGTTTTGTGGTGTCTTGTCTCTTTAAATCCAACATCCCCCAACTCAACGTTTACACTCTCACTTGAAAATGGCTGCAAACAGATGCGCAATTATACACCACCACTTCTTTGAAAAGCAGAAGTGGAGCCTCCTTCACAACCAGCAATAATTCAGGAAGTTGTTTCTGGATGGTAGGTCAACAACAAAACTCTGGTCTTTTCCAGCAGGCATTGTACAGCACATACAGTGGTAAAACGAGCTGACCAAATGTGCTGGAGCTCAGATTGGGTTGCTAGGTGACGACGCTGTGCCTGTGGATTGTGACTTAACAATCAGAAAGTTTTTGAAATGGCTCATTTTCCAGACACCAATATACATCAATGTATTGCTTTAAAAAATGTCTAGATGTTCTTTTTAAGTGCATGGAAGCAGTAGAGACCAAAATGTAAGTACAAAAATGTGAAAAATGGGAATTTTGCCCAATAGGTCCCATTTAATATCGGATCATATTTACTCATCGGACCAAGATTGACATGCTAAAAAATGACTAACAGATGCCGATACCGATGCCAATATATATCCTTACTTAACTTCCAGGATGAACCTTCTAAGTTGCTGAAAATTAGTGGAAAGTGAATATATAATTCCCTGAATTCCCACATACGCAGGTCTGTCACAATAACTAATTTTGCTAATCAATAAATTGTCCCAGAAGTTATTCCGATAAACGATAATACAATAATTGTTATTTTGAGATCATTTTTCAAGTAATATAATGGTAATAAACACATTCTTAAAAATCAATAAACTTTAATTTCTAATGAACATTTAACACTGGAAATGTAAGACATTTCAAATAAACAAAACAACAAATAAAATCAATTATGAAGTCTCTGTAAACAAAATTGTCCTTCAGAAAAAGGGATAGTTGAGACCAAAACACTAAACTCAAGTCTTTTTTTAATCCAGTTTTTGGTAGAAAAAGAGATACAATAACTTGTAGAAATGGAAATGATTGAGTTTGTTTTCACTTATCGTGCGATTAATTGATTTATTGTTTATTATGACAGATCTACACGTAGGTAGAAACTCCCAACGTCCAATGATGACTGAATTATAAATATATGACTTTTAATAACTTACTGTGTTATTCACATGTAATTTTAATGTCATTTGTTATTTAATGGAAACACCACAGCAGAATATAGACATTTGTAATGTGAGAATCTTTACTCAACGTCGTTTCTTTCCTTCCCCCACAAAACGTCGCAGTAACTACTCATTCTGGACGATGTTGTCTGTTTTGCCAGCAAATCAGAGTTGGAGGTAAGCAGCTTCTGAAGCCGCCTGATGAATAAAACATTTCTAAAGACAATCAAACTCTGTTTGACACGTACAGTCAAATCACATCCCCGGCTCTCCTGATGGCTGTAGGCTAGAAGCGCCGGCCGGCTCTGCTGCTTGTTCAAAGTGTCGCGGGGGAAGTGAGAAAGAGAAGTCCATTATCTGCTCCCTCTCACTTAAACAAGGTGTCCCCCTCCCCACCACCACCAACCCATCACCTATGGACTTTCTCCCATGGTTCAGCAGCAGGGAAGGCTGATAATTGCTTGGACTGCTGCACAGTCAGAGCAACACTGTTCTTTTCTTACCTCATTAGAGACACCCATACAGCCGCGTTGAAATTTCAATAAGCCGTTTGATTCCAACCGCTTTGACATTTGTGAGATATTACATCGACTGAATGCAGACGCTGTATTTATATTTCATTGGCTCGACTTGTATGACAAAAAAACACATGTGAGCGGAGGATCAAACATGCTAGGAACGGTTTGTTCACACGGTTTGAGCAGCATGTATGTTTCACGATAAATATGGGGTTTTTTACCACTTTGGTTGGTTTAACTGTATAAAACTAAGCACTTTAATCCACCTACGCTTTCAATGGGCAGAGCGGTTTTGATCAAAATGCCTGTAATTGATTTGGAAGGCATTGTAAACATTGCTTTAATAGTTGTTTATACTTTAGGTTAGAAAGTCCCAGTGCTTTTTGCATTCATAATTCAGCAGATAAATGCTCTGTTTGTTTTAAAAGCTGAAAAGATTTCAAGAAAATTAACCTAAATGTAAATGCGTAACTCGCTGTCTCAAAGTAGAGCACCTTGAGACAAAATAGACGTTGTTTATTAAGACAAAATGTTTTTCTATGAAGAGACGTGTGGAAAAAATGCTGGAAATGTGATATTTCCCTGTAATTAGTAAATCACAGGGCTAATTAACATGTTTGTCTTTTCTCACTGTTTCACACATTCAGACACCTTTCACTTATTAAACACGTATTCTTGGCGCACAAGGTAAGGTATTATTTTTATGCTCAGTCTGAATGTGTTTTGCCGTATTTTTCTCTCTGCATTTATCAATTTACAGAACCAAAACTTAAATTAGACCCATGATGGTGGAGTTTATGTGTATGTGAGTAAATATGACTTATTTCTACTGTCAAATAGACATTCATTTATGTAAATAATGTAAATTTCAGTATGATGCAAATTTGACACACTAGGCACTTAAGGAATAAAAAAATATTTTTAACCTCAGTATGCTGATTATTTTATTGATGCTGCTTTTGCTGATACAAAACATTGAAATTTAGTCAAAATACACTGTAAATTAGCAAACAATTAGAGATAAATTGGTGTTTAAACACAATTATAATTTGCACTGATGTTACAAGAGCTGCTTTTAGTGATAATGTGAAGAATTCAGTAAGAATAAAACTGGAAAATCAAATATTTTACTTCTCTAGTGGAGAAAAGCATTAAGTTGGCTGTATTTTAGATGTTTAAAACAAAAAACTAATCAATAATTATCCATACCGACTGATTTTGATAAGTTTTTCAGCCGTATCTTCCAGCCCTAGTTTTAACTCCAAAGTATACTTCACAAAGTAAACATAAAGCAGCATAAATCTGACTTTTCCAGAGTTTTACGTTGAAGAAAATGATTGTTTCAGTGAAGCAATCTATCCCGAAGTTGGCTTGTTAAATAGACATCATGATCCGGGTTGTTATCCCTGGAACGACGGGGGAATCACTCGTACGGATATGCGGTTTCGTTCTTATCTTTACATGAATTCATCTGATAGGAAAAGCTTTAACAGAAGATGGAAAAAGCCACACGATTCTGGGTGTGAGCTCGCCACATAGGGAGTTCTTCACACAAGAACTGAATGTAAAGTGGATCATTTGCATCTCACGCCTTAAGACTCACTTTGCATTTTATGTAAAATTCTCATGATTTGATCACATTTGCAAAATCAGAAAGGAGAAAAAAATGTGATAAAAATGTAAAATATGTTTCAGTACTTTTGTACTGACATATTTTCATTTAGGTGAGGAATAATGAGGGTTTTTCAGGTGTTGGTTTAGATGTTCCCTCCAACCAAACAACACCTGTCTGTTTTACACCGAGGACCTGATTCAGCACTGCCTGCCTTCTGCTGCGTAGCTACATCTCCATAATGTTTTGGTGCTGACTATCGCTCTTATACTACAGATATATCTGGAAAATTTACCCCTGAAGCAAATTACCCCTTTTCTTTTCTTTTTCTTTCATCTTTCATCCACTCCCCCCTTTTTATTGTTATTATACAGCCTAATAGATATAGTTTGCCTGTGTTTGTTAGTGATTATATGGGTTGGATGAATTCCCAGATTGCTTTGGTTTTGTTTTGTTTTTTCTGCCATTTGCGAGGCCTTGTGGGATATAACTAATGTGGTGTTGTGCTTAAAGGATTGTAGTGTCTGGTGCGAGTGTACCCTGGGTCGCGGTGAAGTTAATTACCTGGGATTGAACAGTTACTTTGTCGCTTCTCCTGGGATCCAGTCAGCCGGCAGGAGAGAAAAGCGATGAGTCCTGAACTGGCCGTATATTCAGGTCGCTGTGGAAGATATTTTCTCTCCACATTTAGTTCTTATTTGTTTGTTCTGGATGTCATCGCATGGCTAAGAAAATATTTGTTGTTGTACCATTTAGTTACTCATGTATCCCCAAAATAAAAACTTTGAGAAAAGTAAACACTTCTGCCCATTCAGACGTCAACACCAGAGTAAACTACGTTGGTAAAAGAGAACCAGCAGAGGGTGCGCTAGGCTGATAAGTGGGACTTTAAGTGTGAGTTCACACCAGCCATGTTTAATTGAACTCCAGTTTGTTTGTGTAGAACGTCCGGTTCAGTTTGGGAGGTGTGAATGCGTAAACAAACCAAAAAGGTGAACTCTGGTCCGCCTTCAAACCTCCAACCTGGCTCAGATGAAGTGAACTCTGGTGCAGTTTCAATGTGAACGCCAAAGGGACTGGAGACCACTCCAAAAGCAGGAAGTTGACTACAACGCAGGGCATTCTGGGTAAATAAAACCAAAACAAATGCAAGAATCTAGCGCAAGCATCTGAAATGGCTTGAAATCCTACAACCACTAAAATCTGATGCCACTCCATTTTTGTTTACATTTTGTAAAGAAGGAAGTTGCGTTCAGTGTCGTCTTCAGAGGTTTTTGTATTGTTTTTTTCAGTGGTTCTCAGTGCAGCGCCCCCACAGGCGAGCAGGAGAACAGGTGTAGTGTGAAAGAAAACCACAGCAGCTGAAAATGTAACATGTTGCAACTTTACTCCTCAATCTAACCGAGACTACCGGACATTTTTGCCAGCCTCAGAGATGGGGGGAAAGGACACATGTCGTCAAGCAGATACGACACAAGTCTGATTTTTCTTTTCCCCGTGCACGACCTATATCTAACTTTCTCATGGCAGTCTGAACGGCTCAATTCCGATCATTTCAACCCCAAAATATCCAATTACAGTAAACTCCGTATGTGGCACTGATTCTGATATGAACCGGATAGTTTTCATATTAGCATTCATATTTCTTTTTATCCAACTTTTACGTCATGTGTGAAGTTTGATTGCGGTTGCATTTAATTAGTATGAATGATTACTCAGCAAATTATTCATTTGCTGAGTAATCGAACTTCTGTTCCTGTCTGTTATGCAAAAATAAATCTGCATATGAATTTACTTCAGCCAAACCTTCTCAGTCATTTTTGTCTCTTCAGATCTTCTGATGCACGGTAGGATGTTTTTATGCTGCAAGAAATTTCCTCATGTTTAATACTGATGTTGAGTAACTTTGTAATTAAATTAGTGTGTGGTTACAGGTACTAGATAACTTACACTTTTGCACGCAAAACAATTTACGGGTAACAAACTTTAGCAAAGAAATATTCAAATCAAACTTGGCCCATTTTGTATTTTTATGTAAGCTGAAAAAACTTTTTTTTTTTGTATCCAGCTACGAAAAACACTTATTTCTTGATTTATCACTCTGTCATTTTACCATAACAATATTACTGGACATAACAGAAATACAAAGGAGAAGAAACTGTTTTTTAAAATAAAGTAAACATTTTCCCCCTGCAGCTCGTAGAGTAAAGTAAGATTTCTCTTCTCCTTTCATCCCTGATTAAAAAGGTTTATGATAACCCGGATTTTGTTGTTGCAAAGTTGCAATTGCTTTCCTGAGCAGAGTGTAATTATAAAGCTAATATTACGGTGAAGCTCTGAAAACAAAACCTTGATTGCAATTAATTGGATTTAGGATTTAATGTGCTTTAATTTCCATGAACACCTGAGAGAATTCAGGGCTGATGGAGGAAAGCAAAACTCATTAAACTTTGTACAGTCATCACCTGGACTTCAATGGCAACGCCGCCGCAGAGAAGTCGACAATTTTTACCCCGCAGGATCTGAAAACAACAAAAATAAAAAAATCTCTTCTGAAAAAGGAGTGTTTTAAAGCGCCTAAATGTGGAAGTTGAAGAAATAAAGAGGGAGAAAACATGCAGAAATCCCTCTGAGCGTTGGAGCGTTTATCAGGGGATATGTATCCCAGACTAGTTGGCAAGTGTGCAGTGAAGCCTGCCATGGTGTCACGCCGCACTGTGGCTTTTAATAGGAACACGGCTTAAGAGGCCCTTACATCTTTCGTTTCACTTGAAGTTGTCACTCAGTAATCCCTCGGTAAAGTGTAATGCTGCTGGATTAGCGCCGCAACCCCAGATTTCCAAATTATCATCGGAAAAAGCCCTTTGAATGATGTCGCTAATAGGAACCAAATTATGCAAAAAAAGGAAGAGGGGCACTATTTCCTTTTTTTTTCCAATTTTTTCCCTCCCTGCACTCTTTCAATTTGTCACATCAGTTTCTCTCTCTCTCTCTCTCGTTCTGTAGAACTTTTATAACAGGCAGATTAGCATGGCGCTGTGTTCGTGTCCACTGGCTGCTTGGAAGAGGAGTCAAAAAAAAAAACACAACATCACAGGAGGTTTTATTAATAGGGGGCAGACTGAGTCCATCTGTGGTTGAGCTCAGGCCTAATCCTTCCCTCTCACTGAATGAGACTGTAGAAATTCCCCGTGATAGCTCGTGTCAGCGGCTCTTGGAGTGGGCGGGGAGGATGAGCAGCGCGAGGAAGAGAAGGAAAAGCTGCCTCCTCCCACCGCCGCCGATCCCTGGAGCCATCTTAACCGAAACGCCAAAACTAGAGCTGAAAGCCAAAACATTTCCCCGTCTTTCTGCCAACTCTGTCCAGAAGCCACACAAACACACACACACACACACACACACACACACACACACACACACACACACACAGTCCAAAGTTTTCCCTTTTCACAAGCCAGGGTGTCCGCACATCCTTCAGAACTCTTTACATTTACATTTTGCATGTTTTTTGTACTTCCATTTGGGTCTCGACTGCTTTTAAAAACAACACAAACACTTAAAAAAAACACCCAGCAGGTTTTAGGCAATAAGTTAATATTTTTTGGTGTCTAGAAAATTAGCCGTTTCAAAAACCTCCCCATGTTCTACGGGCATTGGGCCGTTCCCTAGCAACCCCAGCAGAGTTCCGCCTGTTACCTAGTAACCCAAGCTGAACCCCAGCATGTTTGGTCAGCTGGTTTTACTGCTTTATGGGCTGTACAGTGACTGCTGGAAAAGAAAAGTGTTTTGTTGTTGACTTACCATCCGGAAATCACTTTCTGCATTCTTGTTGGTTGTGCAGGAGGCTCCACTTCTGCTTTTCAAACACATACAGTTATATACTTGTGCATCTGTTTGCTGCCATTTTCAAGTGCAAACGTTGAGTTGGGGGAGGTGGGATCTTGGATTTAAAGAGACAAGTCACCACAAAACTATTAATTCTGAATAAAATCTTATTATCTAAGAATGATTTTGTGCAGAAAATGTAACGAACATGTACCGCTAACTAGCTGCTAATATAACATTGCTAACTAGCTAGCTAGCTTTACTCTATGAAGTTTACTGCCAGATGGCTGGATGAAGTTTGTACATTTCTGTAGAGGTATATGTCTTAACTTCATTCAAAATAGTCTTGAAAAGTCTTAAATTCATCACAAGTAACGTGGGCGAAGTTCATCCATTTCTGTAGAGATAAAAGTCTTAAATTCCATTCAAAATGGTCTTAAAAATCTTACATTTGTTTGTTTTCACCACTGGCTCGACCCACATAATTTCTTATATTTCTAGTTTTTTTTATAGTCTTAGACTTCATTGGAGTTGATTGAAAAGGTCGTAAAAAGTCTTGGATTTGACAGTTCCTGCCTCCTCCTTCGTGTCTCTCACTTTCACCAGCTCCATGTTCTCTTGCTGGACCTGAAAGACTTCCTCAGAGACCTCATCTGAGTCGTGTTAAAGCTCGTTTTACTCTGCTGTTCCTGACTTTGTCAGATTTGTATCAAAAAGCCCTGGATAGGAATCTACCAGAATGCCTCCAATTGTCCATCTTTTTTTCTTTTTTTTTTATTCCATCATTGCTGATAAAAGAGGAGAGCAGGGCGTGTTCCTGTCGTTCCACTTCTCTCTCCAGACGCAGCCAGGGGACACAGGAGGAGGGATGATGGGAGCTTCAACCTGCCCTCACAGCACAATTGGGCTGCCTGCCATGGGCCTCATGATTTATGATGCCATCAAAATGAACACCGTGTCTTTTTTTTCTTTTACTTCACCAAGGGTCACTGTGTTGTCTTAGATGCTGCCATCTCCCAGGGTGCCGGGACGCTCTCTGAACCGAAACAGGGATGACTTACAGTGGCTTTTGTCATGTTAGAACCAGAAAACCTTAATTTGTTTTATTGGGATTTTATGGGACGGGATAATTAAAGTAGTGCATAATTGCGAAGTGAAGTAAACTAGAGGGGTTCATATGTATTCACCCCTGATTAAATTGTCTTCACAAGTCGCCTAATTACTAATAGCTCTGGTCAGATGTAGCTTCATCCATCTTCCATTGACCTCTGACCTTTCAAAGTTCCTACAAGCTGCTCTATTTACTGCTTAGTAGGAGTGTAATGCTATCCAGTATGTTGTTTTATACCTGAATACATGCAGGATGTTTCTGTACACAACCAAGAGCACAGGGCAACAATCGACCTATCAACCTTAGAGTCACATTTTAAAGAAATAATAATTTAAAAAATGAATGAATCAAACCAATTGAAAAACCTGTTCCCCTCCTCGCCTGTTGGGGCGCTGCACCAAGAACCACTGAAGGAAACAACAATAAAACCCTCTGTAGACCCAGAGTGTAACTTTCTTCTTCATGAAATGTAAACAAAAATGGAGTGGCGTCAGAGTTTAGTGTTTGGGGGATTTCTTTTTTGTATTTAGTAAACAACCATCTCTCCTGCTGGCGCTAGCCTAGCTTGTTTGCTTTGGTTGTATTTACCCAAAATTCCCTGCGGTACAGTCCACTTCCTGCTTTTGGTGCAATCTCCTGTCCACTTGGTGTTCACAGTGGAACCGAACCAGAGTTCCCACCTCCCCAAACGAACCGGACTTTCTAAATAAACAAACTACAGTTGGATTAAATCGGACTCAACAGGATTGATGTGAATCCACCCTGAAACCAAACCGAGAGGAATCCCGGCTACCACTAAATCCTGCTGTTTGGGACTGACGTTTTTCATGCACCAACTAATTTCCTTCAATTGAAACGATGTCAAGTTGAACGCCCAGTTTACCGCCTCTTAAACACTTCTAACTGCATATTTTAATAGCTTACACATCAAAAATACATGAATATGTATTAATACAAACAGTGGAAACGTATTAGCACTAGGACCGCCAAACCCTGACTTTTGTGTCTTCTGGTTGTATTGATAGTATTTATTTAGCAGTATGAGCCACACATCATGCTTCCTTTTCTTCTTTTTAGTAAAATTGTCTAAACATATTAGCCCTTTTTAATATGCTTTATATTCATGTTCTACTTTGTGTTGGTCTCTCACATGAAATCCCAATGAAAGCCGTTGAAGTTTGTGGAAAATGAAGAAGTTTGAGGAGCTCCCACAAGGTGCTGTGTCTCCGGCAGTCTGTGTCCATTTATCTGCTGTGGCTGAATATGATGTTAAAATGCAAATCTTGAATTTTTAATATTCTGTTTCATTCCTGGAAGCTGTGATGGAAGTCGTTTTCTCCCTTTGTTGCAGAAAAGGAGCGCTATCTTAGATGCAGTGTGCCTACATAGTCTTTAGATGTTAGCACCAATTACCAGAGGAACCTGTAAAGCCGTATATCTACACAGGAAGGACTGCAAGGCTTTGAATATCACCTTAAATTGCAAGCTGCTGAATTCATCCCCCTTACATATGCATGAAGCGTATGAAAACTCTGCAGCGGTGGGGAAAGAACTCCCTCAGTCTTTGCAAGGCTCTAGAAGAATCATCATCGTTTAGCAGGACCCGGTCTGGAGAAGTGAACGTGACGAAATCTTTTTATAACACTCATCCAAACCGCCGCCGCCTCCTCCCAGCCGGAGCACCGCCAGTTCATCCTCTGATGGAGGGGAGACGGATTTGTCCCCGTCAAAGGGCTCGGCTCGGCTCGATTAGCCGCGCTCACTGAGCATGCCCAGAAGCAGAGGCCCTGCCGTTGAGAGGCGGAGAGGCATCGGCTCCGGTCGGGGAGGGGTCGGTTAATGAGTGCACGCTTCCAAACATGGGGTGTCATGCAGATATGAACCCCGCACCCCCGGCAAATATCGCTGCACATTTGATACAACCCCCCCGTGCCGCTGCGTTTCGCCTGTGGCGGAGGTCGCCTGAACCGCGGCTACAGATTTAACATCCGAGGTCCCGTGGAGCGGGAGGTCCCGAAAACTGCCGATTAAAATCCTTTTTAGACGCTCGGCTGTGATTTATTTTACAGCATAATGCAGAGAGGCTCGGACTCCCAGCCTCCAACTTTATTTTATTTTAATTTGATTTTTTTAGCAAATCAGGGCGTTCGCACAACCTTCAAAAGTTTGAAAGGGGACGTAGTTTGCAAAATTCACCTTTTGTAGATTTTTGCACTTCTGTTTGTGTTTCTACTGCTTCTTAAAACAACCCATGCACTTACAAAAACAACACCCAACATCTTTTGGCAATGAGTTAAGGTTTTATTTTTTTATTTAATTTTTTTGGTGTCTAGAAAATTAGCCATTTCAAAAACTTCCGGTGTGTAATGTTATAAATTACCTGGCAACCCAAGCTGAGTTCCAGCATGATTTTACTGCTGTAGCACTGTACAATGGCTGCTGGAAAAGACAAGTGGTTTGTTATTAACTTACCATCCAGAAACCACTTGCTGCATTTTTGTTGGTTGTGCAGGAGGCTCCACTTCTGCTTTTCAAACATGTGCAGTTGTATAATTGCGCATCTGTTGGCAGTCATTTTTCACATGCGTTGAGTTAGGGAGTGGGACCAGCACCTTATTTGGATTTAAAGTATCAAGAGACCCACCCCATCTCAAGGTCATCTGTAACCAAGCATCCTTCAATAGTCTTGAAGGGGCCACATTATGCAAAATTCATATTTTGCATGTCTTTGTGCTTCCATCTGGGTCTCTACTGCTTCTAAAAACAGCCCAATGTTTAAACAAACCCACTCAGGTTTTTTATCGCAGTAAGTTAATGTTTTTTAATATCTAGAAAAAGAGCTGTTTCAAATACTCCAGAATGTAACGTCACAACTTACCTAGCAACCCCAATGAATCCCTGTCCCTTACCTAGCAACCCTCGCTGAGTTCCAGCATGTTTTTTCAGCTGGTTTTCCCACTGTATGCGCTGTACAATGGCTGCTGGAAAAGAGAAGTGTTGTTGCGTTACCATCCAGAAACCACTTGCTGAATTCTCGTTGATTGTGCAGCAGGAAACATTTCTGCTTTCCAAACATGTAGAGTTGTATAAATTTGCATCTGTTTGCAGCCATTTTCTCGGGCGAGTGTAAACGTTGAGTTAGCAGCAGCTTATCTGGATTCAAAGTGACATTTAACGTTTGATGTCCTGTGAAGCAGGAGGTCCTGAAAACTGGAGCTTAAATTCCTTTCCAGACGCTCGGCTGTGATTTATTTTGCAGCGTAACCCAAAGTGGCTCGGAGTGCCAACCTCGGTTGAAACCAACACTCACGGGGCGCTCCGGCTGCAGAGTCATGACATTTTTATGCTCCTCAATAAACACGTCTATTAAAGTCAGATGACTCGCCTCAGACTGTGACTCATTTAAGAAGAAAAGTCACATCTTTGCAGTATTTTTTTATTAGGAAAATGCTATGTTTGCCAGCAGAGAGTTGGTGATCTGGGATGAATTAGCCTTGTGGCTCTTCGAGTTATTGCGAGTGCCTTAAATCATCCTCATTGACTAATCTGCTGATCAGCGTGAGGCGTGGCTGCCGATCTGTCAGGAGAGAATTATGTTTGATTATCGCGTCCCGTCAGGAGAGTCTCTGTGCAAGGTCACAGGGATCCGCAGAAACGGCTGTTTGCTCTGCTTCCCTCAGACTCCACTAAGCGGAGAGTAGTCACAACAATTTGTTGCGGGGATGTGAGAAAATAAACTGTCCAAAGATGGATCCTAATCCCTGCACTGTGAGCTTTTTCTCAAAAGGGAAGAAAAATTGCAACACCATTCACAACTGATTTTCTGCTGATGCTGAAAAGTGCTCATTGGAAACGGCAAAAAGGTCGTCCGATAATTGGGAACTGCTCATAGCGCCGTGTTCAGCATGTAGACATGCAGACCAGGGAGATATCTGCTTAAAGTAAATACGCATTATCATGTAAATCTGCACTTTAATTGACCTGATTGTAAAACCAGAACCTCTACCTATGGGGAAGTTCTGAACCAGACCGGATGTTGATTTAGTGTTTCTTCTTACAGAAACGTTGGGCAAATACACATCAGATATAATAATCAATGATCCAGTTATTATTAATCAAAGGCAGATCAATCAGGTGCTTCTTTTAGCCTTGATTGAAAATGATGGCAGATGGGATCAGTGTTTCAGCAGTTTTGCAGTTTTCTGGGAGTTTGATTCAGATTAGAGAATAGAAACATTCATCCATCCATCCATTCATAAATCCATCCATCCATATATCAGTTCATCCGTCAATCCATCCATCCTTTTGTCCGTCCGTCCATCATCCTGTCTTTTCGTCCATGTGGTCTATCCTACTTCGTGTTGTCAGTTCGGTTCTATTAACATGTTTTCATTGTTCCAGATGTTTAGTTCATGAATTTAAACCCAAAATCTTGTTAATCAAACCAATCCTGATTGGGTTTGGTTCTATTCAGGCCCATGAGACAGACCCAGCAGCCTCATCATCAGTTTAAGGACAACAGGTGATAAAGACGATGTTTGGAGTTTAGAATGAGCCAATCGTAGGCCTGGATTAGCTTCCTTCCCTCTGGACTGGCACAGCGATCGGAGCTCATCATGTCCTATGTTGTTACTGTCAGGTTCACAAAAATACAGAGAAACTTAAACTCCCCGAACATGGAACCAGGGTTCCACTACTAAAAAACTAAGAAACTTTTTCCTTAGATCTTAAAGGAGCTTCATTTCCATTCTAACTTTTATTTCTGTCCACTTTTACACAAGTTTATCAATTATTAAGTCTCAAACGGGCACTCAGAAATCGACTGCATGGACTAAAAGAGACAGGACTGAGTGATGATCCATGTCGGTTGGACAGCTGGCTCCTCGCTTAGCCCCGCTGTGTGGGGACGCCCTCTCTGGTCCTGCCAGAAATCATAAACTGGGCTAATTATGTGAAAACTCCTCGCTATCCTGATGTGCCCCATTACAGATTTCTTCTATTTTCTATTGTTTGTCAAGCTTAAAAGCTTCAGTAAATTAAAAAATAAGGGAAGAGAGCTACCCAAACTAATCTGAACCTATGTGGGAAATGTAATCGTACCTTTTAGTAAATCATGAATTGTAATTTATCACTTCTGTTTGATTTCTAAAGCTGCATACAGACTAAATCTAAGCAAACACCAGATTCATCTTTACCAAACCTTTACAGAAGGTTTGTGTTTGTTTACGTTTAGCGTAACGCTAACAAACACACTAGACATGCTTGTTTACGTCTAGCGTAAAGCTAACATAGCATTGTGTACGTTTACGTCTAGCTTACAGCTAACCTAGCGTTGTGTTCGTGTACGTCTAGCATAAAGCTGACCTAGCTTTTTGTTTGTTTACGTCTTGCGTAAAGCTAGCCTAGCGTTGTATTCGTTTACGTCTAGCGTAAAGTTGACCTAGCATTGTGTTTGTGTACGTCTAGCGTAAAGCTGATCTAGCTTTGTGTTTGTTTACGTCTAGCTTAAAGCTAACCTAGCATTGTGTTCGTGTACGTCTAGCATAAAGTTGACCTAGCATTGTGTTCGTTTATGTCTCACGCAAAGCTAACCTAGCGATGTGTTCATGTACGTGTAGCATAAAGTTGACCTAGCATTGTGTTCGTTTACGTCTCGTGTAAAGCTAACCTAGCGTTGTGTTCGTTTACGTGTACCATAAAGTTGACCTAGCATTGTGTTCGTTTACTTCTAGCATAAAGCTAACCTAGCGTTGTGTTTGTTTGCTTCTAGCGTAAAGCTAACCTATCATTGTGTTCGTGTACGTTTAGCATAAAGTTGACCTAGCTTTGTGTTTGTTTACGTCTAGCGTAAAGCTAACCTAGCGTTGTGTTCGTGTACGTCTAGCATAAAGTTGACGTAGCATTGTGTTCGTTTATATCTTGCGCAAAGCTAACCTAGCGTTGTGTTCGTTAACGTTTAAAGCTAACTTAGCATGTCTGCTGTGAAACGTAGTGTCAGGAACATTATGAGCCAGGTTTGCATCAACTTATTTATGCACATTTTGAAACATTGCCTTACAAATGTTCATGAAAATGATCAAATTTGAAATAACTTAACATAGAACATCTTTTATTAGATATAATAATAATAATGGATGAATGGTTGGATTGTATCCATCCATCCATGCATCCATCCAGTTTATCCATCCATCCATCTGTCCATCCAACCATCCGTTCTCCCTCCTATAATAAACTCTCTGATCCCTCTGATAATAAATGTATGTAATTTTACATACCCAATGTGGAGGAACCTGTTTCTTCCCTCCATTCTCAGGGGGACAACGTCTCTCTTTTATTTTTATTTCTACCTTTTCTTAAGTTAGCAGCTTGGTCAGCAGTCAAAACAAATGCGAATCATTCGGCAACGTCAAACCGCATTTGAGCCCCGAAGCCCGAGGCTTTGGAGAAACAATCCGCCGAGTCGTTGAAAACTTGTGACCATCATCTGTTTCAGCTGCGAATGCATGAAAACAGTGAGCCGATTCAAAGATAATTACACAACGTGTAACATCTGAACTGTAAACAAGCCTGTGTCTGAATTAATTCATTATGTTAAGTGTTGCTTTATCTGAGCTGCAATGACTGAAGGAATGCGGATGACTCAGGCAGGCGACTGTAAATGTGCTGCTTTATTTGCTGCATAGTCATATATTTTTCTTTCCTCAGAGTAGAAAGATCCAAATGTTTTCCTGTGTGTTTATTTCTCCTGGGAGCTGAGAAACTAAGTTGATAAAAACTTATCTTTGCCCCAAAGAACAGCGCAGTATCTGGTTGTCTTTAAGGAAGGCTGTGATATGTGCGATGCTGAGGCGCCTGACTCCTCTCTGCTGCCTTGTTCACTTTGCTGTAACGTATTGATCTTTTTCTGGGATTGTTTATAGGACTCCGTGTGTCTAAAAGGAGAATTATTGATTTCTCTTTTTTTAGGGGTTCTGCCTCAGCAGGACTCAAAATCCCACCTATCAAACAAGAGATTTGGGCTTAAACACAAAGCTTAGGAAATTATAGTTTTAAAATAGTTTTAGGTTTTTTGGTGGTTTGTTTAAAGAAAAGCAATTAGTTATTTTTGACTCGGATCAATAAATAAGCGTTTTCCACGTCTGAATGTTTCAGTGGAAAAAGCAGCAGATTTCTCTTCATCCGTCCATCCATTCATCATCCTGTCTTTTCGTCCATCTGGTCTGTCCTACTTCGTGTTGTCAGTTCGGTTCTATTAACATGTTTTCCTTTGTTCCAGATGTTTAGTTCATGAATTTAAACTCAAAACCTTGTTAATCAAACCAATCCTGATCAAACCCCAAGTATCACCACTGTCGGGTGTTTTTACCGAGGTCGCCCTTCACGTCTCCCGTCTCAACCCGGCTCTGCATAAACGTTGTTTTCTCCTTAAGTAAGACGCTGGATGAACAGCTCTTTGAGGTTTTCTTATCTGTAAAGGAAGCATCAAACTGACCCAGCAGCCTCATCATCAGTTTAAGGAGAACAGGTGATAAAGACGATGTTTATAGTGTAGAATGAGCCAATCGTAGTCCTGGATTAGCTTCCTTCCCTCTGGATTGGCAGAGCGATCGTAGCTCATCGTGTCCTCCGTTGTTACTGTCAGGTTCACACAGACTCTGGCAAGGTGAGAGACACATTAATGAAATATGGATGCCTGTAAACACAGAGACCCACAGTCCTGGCAGCTCTTTCTCTCCCTGCCTCTCTCTGTTTTCTTTTATTATTATTTTCAAACTGATCCTGAAGTATCACCACTGTCAGGTGTTTTTACCGAGGTCGCCCTTCACGTCTCCCGTCTCAACCTGGCTCCCCGTAAACGTTGTTTTCTTCTTAAGTGAAACGCAGGATGAACAGCGCCGTGAGGTTTTCTTATCTGTAAAGGAAGCATCAAACACTTGAGGCTGCATTCACACCAGCTCTGTTGGTTCACTTGGATCAAACTCCAGTTCATTTGTCTAGAAAGTGCGATTTGTTTGGGGAATCGAACTCTAAAAAAGACAACTCTGGTCTGGCTAAAAACCTCGATTGAAGTTGAATTCTGGTACAGCTCCAATGCATATGTGAACATCAAGCGGATCGGAGACCGCTCTAAAAGCAGGAAGTGGACTAAATCGCAGGGTATTCTGGGTAAATGCAACAAAAACAAACATGCTAGCCTAGCACTAGCGGAAGAAATGGCTTGAGGTCTTTTATCAAACATAAAAGAGAAATCCAACAATAGCTCAAATCTCAGCTACTCTATTTTTGTTTACATTTCCTAAAGAAGGAAGTTGCACTCAGTGTCTTTTTTGTTGTTTCCTTCAGTGGTTCTTGGTGCAGCGCCCCCACAGGCAAGGAGGGGAACAGGCTATTCCTCGCAGGCTGTTTTTTACTGTCATTTAATGGCGACAGGCTGTTAAATAACCTGCAGAGAGATGAAAAATAATAATAATACGGAGGCGATTCAGCAGCAGTGGTGCAGTCAAGGGCAGCGGTTACTCATCTCAGCCTGATCTCCTGATAGAACGTGATGCCAAATGCGGACGTCCCTTTGGCTCGGTGCATTTTGCGCTAAAGGCAAAGAGCTTGATGTTCGCTGGAGAGGACAGGACAGCAGCAAAGTGGATGCTTGGAGAGCTTCCAGGGATTAAACTCATGAATCTAACAGCAGCCAGTGGTCATCGTGACACAAACAGTGCATGGGTGGGAACGTGCGTGCAGCAGCGCTGCGGCGTAGCGCGGCGCTGCTGCGGATTTGGGGAAGCGGGGAGGGAACGAGGGAAAGCCATAAACGCCTGCAGAGCGCCCTTCCATCTTGATGCTGCACATTTGATGGGTGCTACATTTTTATTAGAGATGACACATGCTTTGTGGCTCGTGTCGCTCCGTGGCTCCGCTAAGTGTTTTGAAGAAGAATGTGGCTCAAATGATGAATAAAAGATTGGTGTATTTGGGGTTTTATTTCCATGACATTAGGGACTTTTTGTCTGCAGGATGTTTGTATATTTGAGGATTTTATAGCAGATAATCATGACCTCATTATCCCCCTGTCTGAGAAAATTACTTGGATTTACTTTAGACTCTGATTTTATTATCTTGTCATGTGCGCTGAGCTGCTTTTGCAACATCTTGGCTTAATTATGAGGCGGTTTATGTTTGCAGAGTCTGCTGTTTTCAGACCATAAAGGCAGTAAATCCTTAAGCTGGACAGGCAGCCGGATCCACTGACCGTCTGGATGGAGGGAAGTTTTCCCAGTTTTCACCAAATCAGGCTGGAAATGATGTCAGTTCAGTTTTAGAAGAAGAAAATGTTTCTATCATCAGTTTGTTTATTCAGTTATTTATCCTTCACCTGTTTATTAGTTTGATTATGAATGCATGAATCCATCCATTCATCCCTCCATTCATCCCTCTGTCTGTCCGTTCATCCATCCATCCATCCATCCATCCATCAGTCCATCCATCCATCCATCCATCCATCCCTCCCTCCTTCCGTCCATCAGTCCATCCATCCATCCATCCATCCATCCATCAGTCCATCCATCCATCCATCAGTCCATCCGTCCATCCATCCATCCATCAGTCCATCCATCCATCCATCCGCCATCCATCCATCCCTCCCTCCTTCCGTCCATCAGTCCATCCATCCATCCATCCGCCATCCATCCATCCATCCATCCATCAGTCCATCCATCCATCCATCCATCCATCAGTCCATCCATCCATCCATCCATCCATCAGTCCATCCATCCATCCATCCATCCGCCATCCATCCATCCATCCATCCATCCATCCATCAGTCCGTCCATCCACCCATCCATCCATCCATCCATCCATCCATCCATCCCTCCGTTCATCCGTCCATCCATCCGTCCGTTCATCCGTCCATCCGTCCATCCATCCATTCACCCATCCATCCGTCCGTTCATCCATCCGTCCATCCATCCATCCATATTAATCAGTTTTTCCGTCTCTATTATTTTATCCATTCATAGTTTCTGTTAGATTCTCCAAAACATCTTGATTTTATCTACTCAAACTTTTTACCTTACAGTTCTTAGGCTTTTTTAAAATCTGTTTTACCTCTGCTGTCTCCGTCTGTCATGGATGTTTTTTCTTCTCAGTCGCCCCAAAATCCTCGAATTCAAACTGCAGTTTAATCCCATTAAGTTTCATTTCTAATCTTTTTGTTTCAAACCTGCGACTAAATTGTCTCTTTAGGTTTTCTTATCTTCCACATAAAACACCGCAGACCCGTTAAATAACAGAATGTTTATTCGAGGTTTAAACTCTTCTCACTGCTTCTCTTCCCCATTTCCCCCACTAGAAGAAAAAAAAAATCAGGAATCACCATGGCAACCAGTGACTCAGCATTTCTTCTGGGTTCCTCCTCAGCATGATCTTAATCCGTCATGAAATGAACTCAAAATCTTTCATGTCTACCTGAAGCTTCTCCTTCTTCTTCTTCTACTCTTGTTCCGCTTCCATGTTTAACCTTTTAGAGAAATATGAATTGCATAAAAGCTTTGTGAACGCCTTCTGCGCCGTCAGCATGTGAACACAGAGTGACACGTCGGCCACGTCTTAACGCCACATGATGCTTCCCTGAATCTTTTTAGTGCACTGCTCTTCTTTAAACCTTCATGTTGAGGTTTTTTTTTGTTTATAACCTGATCTACCTCTTTTACGAATCACACTTTTGTTTTTATGAATGAGCAGTACCTTCTGTTTTCAGCCCAAACAGTGTATTAAAATGTTAATGTAGCCCCTGTTTTGTTTTTGTTTGCCATCCCAGAAGCTTATGAGGCCACTCTGTGCATCAACAATCAGAGGCAGAAAACAAAGATTACAGGCTAATCTGGTCAAAGCAGAGCTCTGGACGAAGCATTTATGAGCCGCTTTAGTTTGATTACACTGAAACAGAGGAGTTTACAGGCTCAAACAGATCCCAGCTGATTGGTTCAGGACCGGAGGAAGAGGAGGAGGAGGAGAGGCTGACCCGTCACACCAACTCCTGGATTTAAATACAATCAGGAGCCTGATAACCTTTTATTATCTGTCTGTGCCTACCACTGGCCCCAGCATCCTGCATACAATCACCTGATTAGCAAAATAGATGAATGAAATTAGCTACAGACACTTGAATTGTTTCATTTTGTAAAGTCTTAAAACAGTTTACCTTTAGCCTATTTTGTTTTTATGTTTGTTTTGTCCTTTAGTTTCTCTAGTCTGCCTCATATTTCCCATTATTCACCTACTTTGCCGCTCATATAGGCTCTTAAAGGGGCAGTATACATTGTACTCAGGCAATGTCTCACTTCCAGGGCCTTTGTAACTGTCAGCCATTTTGGTAGGCAGTTACTAAGACAACAATAAACAAGCCACAAGCGTAGAACTATCTCTCGCCTCCTTGCTATAACTTAAAAATAATCTGAATATATTACAGTTATTGCTGGATTACAGTTTTTGAGTTCTCTACCCATCTCTGTGTAATACTGAGACAAATATCAGGGATATTTACTGCCAAACTAGCTAAATTAGCTTAGCTAATGTAGCTTTTATCTGCTTGCTAAGACGGACATGTAGCCTATGTGTTTGTTACTACATGTACTCTGCCAGTCACCAGAACTTTGTTATTCAAGTGAAGAGCTCCTGTGTCCTTTACAAATCCAAAATATTGATTGTATGCTGATCAATATTGATTGATTCCAAGTGAAGCTCCTCCACGTTGTACGAACGCTTCCTGTTCACCACCTAGTGAACTATGTCAAAGAGGAGGCAGCTTGTCCACATTGTTGGACATGTTTCCTTCTCCATCTCATACGAGTCAATCCTGACAGCAGCATTTTGTTGATGCATCTTTCTCTTGCACACTGGTCAAGAGTGCCTACCAAGATGGCGGATCACTTCTGGTTCAAACTTGTTTGAATTACATATTATCTACAATCATACTATAATGTTATTTCCAGATGAAAAACATACCTGAAGTGTTGCCTTGATTCTTTCATGCTTGTATGAGAAATCTTTTAATCTCCATGGCAACCAATCAGCTGAGTGAACACAGCTCCTTCAGACTAGTCAACAGCAATTAGCAAACACCTGGTGGAACTGCTGACGTCATTATAGGAGCTACTTTTTAGTGAAACGCTGGTAAAAACGTTGCTAAAGGGTTAATAGAGGAGCCATGTTGTGATGACTTCCTGGAGGCGGAGCTTCGGAAAGAGCAGGAGCCTCTTAAAGGGACAGAGTCCTAATTTTAAGGTGTTATATTATAAAGTCATATTAGATATACATAGAATTTTTATAACAACTGAACATAGTTACTTGATTATGATATACAATGACAGTATGTGACTGCAAAACACCTGACACTGTAAAACTTCCTCTTTAATTTTTCACTTTTGAACATTGGGATTTTCTGTCTTTTGTTCCTGAGTTTTGTAGATTTTATTCATTAATCTCTACTGATGATGACAAAATTACCTAGATTCTTCATGAGGTTATTTATGTTTTTCACCTTTAGGCATCTAGAAATGGCAGCCAAAGTTGAACCAGACTTGTTTTCTTTTTGACGTATTCGGGTGTTTTTCAGATTTTCTTTTTATTTAAAATCTGTAAATTCATTTCACAGATGTATAAAACGTTACAAAGCTTTCCCCTCACTCTTCCTATATGCATTTTAATCATATTGCATTTAAAATTTCTGAGTTTAAACTAATTTTCTGGTATTTAGCAAACGGAAATGAATTGGATATTGCAACCTAAAATGGGAAAAGTTAGGTGTAACGTTTTACAGTGTAGAGAAATCAGTTGAACTTTTTGAATTAAATCAACTTTTCGCTGATTTTGCTCTCCGGTATAGCAGCCCTTTGTTTGCTCTCCACGGAAATTGATCATTTATTGAATAATCACGACGCGCCATCAACCTCTGACTGTTAATCAGAAATCAGAAGTTAAGCATCGTGTTTACGCAGCCTCTCACTATCTCCCCTTTGTTTTTCTCGGTCCATATCGGGGTGTGTGCGCGTGGGTGTGCGTGTTTTTTCCTTTTTTTCCCTCTCCTCTGCCTGTTCTGCTGGAGGGACTTGTGAATGGCAGCCAATGGGAGGGTAGAGTCCCCTCAGCCTCTCTGACATCCACACAGCGAGAAGTGATGCAGCGCCGCTGAGACGCGCAGTCGGGGCGGAACAACGGGCAACAAAAGCCGCAGCGAGCGGATACTCCGCGATCCGGCGTGCGGGGTTTTCTCTTTTGCGGTTTTTCTTTTTTTTTACTATTTTGTGCGTCGTGGGAAAATCTCTCTCCGCTGGAATAAACTTCAAGAATCAGGTAAGCGCGGATTTGCTTCGCTTTTAACTTCCAAAACGCAGATTAATTATTATTATTATTATTATTATTATTATTATTATTATTATTATTATTATTATTATTATTATTGTACATCCCTTCAGCTTAAATACCAAACATGCTCCGCGAAATGACAGTGTCCGGATTTTAGCGAGAGGTCCGCACGTCTTTAAGCCTCAAACGGAGCAGCAATGACTGCGTTTGTTAAATCAAAATATTTTCGATGCGCATCCAGGTTTCTTTAACTTTTCCGATGCGTATTTCTGCGGGGACGCGTTGCGCGTCCTGCGCCGATCAGATGCGCATCTTTCCTGCTGGTTTGTACCCGCTGGTGGCGGATCCACGCCGCGGACAGACTTCAGATGATGTGGAGTTTAGTCAAGTTGTCTAAAAACACCGCGTCCTCCAGGGTTATTGACAACCACGACCTGTCTGTGAATGTTTAATGTCCTGCCTGAATAATGCAGCGCGGCTATAAAAGGCTGTTTTACTTAAGCCTGAGTGATGGGGCGATGTGTGCAACCCAGGGAAAAGTTGCCTCCAGATTGCTCAACCTTTTTGTAAAAAACTGAGGTAATGTGTCTGATCGCAGCCAAGAAGTTGGATGAGTTTCTGCTTTGAACGGACGGAGTTTACATTTGAAAAGGAAGAGGGATTTTTTTTTCTGGTCTTTTTGTTTTTGGATGAAGAACTTCTGAGCTGCCCTGTGAAAGGCAAAGCCGGTCCGACTGGAGCAGACGGTCCAGGTTTGAAGTTCAGAGATGAAAGGGACAGAGGTGGAATCTGGCTGATCAAAGTCAAGCAGAGGAACATGGGCGGCGCTGCATATTTAAACCTGCGGGTGTGTGGGTGTGTGTGTGTGTGTGTGTGTGTGTGTTTTCCACCAGTACGAACAGGTTAACCGTGGGGAGCATCTCTCTTTCTCCTGTATATCTTCTCCCGGAGTGTTTTTGTGGGATTTTCCGACTCAAGATGAAGGGTTAGTCGTTGCTCTGACGTCACAGGATGATGGGTTTACCCCTCGGCCAGGCGACTATGACCGGTGACCCGAGCTGATTGCATTATTTGTGCTCCAGATGGACCTCATATCGAGCATTTCTAGTCGTCTGCACAGCAACATCTGGAGCTAATGGAGTCCCGTCAGCCGCTGTGGATCCTAAAAATGATCCGGTTCCCTCTGTGGTTCCGTCTCAGGCCCTCTGGGTGTCGAACCGGGTTTCCAGGGTCGTGTTTGGGTCGTTTAGTCAACATTTCCTCCATTTGGTGACAAATCAACTGAAGTTATTTGATGCCATTCATTGAAATGTAACATTTGTTTCTGGTTTTCTCAGTTGTTGACCGCATGGTGTCTTTTATGACTTTGTATTGTTGTTTTTATGACTAGAGCTCTTTGAACTGCCTTGATTGAAATCAGGATACTGGAGTTGCGTTTCATTTAATGTCCAAAGTTTTTGCGACTAAAATAAAGTGAAATGCTCCATAATGAGATGGATTCCTAGCAGAGAGCAGGTGGACAGACACACTTCAGGTCCGCTTCTCTTTAACCACGCAGACAAGAACAGCTGGGACAGATATTACATTTTGTCAACTGTCATCGTCAAAATCATAAAAACACATAAATATGTTTAATTTTCCATCTACTGTTAATTACTGTTGGTTTAAAGGAGCTCAGTGTTTCGGTTGTTTTGCCGTTTTTCCCAGATTTGTTTCCTCATAGAAGCTGAATGTTTGGTTCTGGTCTTGTAGATTAAATGAGTCTAAATCTGAGTCACACAAAATGTTGCCAAAATCTTCTATTTCAGTTCAGGTGTTTTACCTATTTTAGCCAGAAAATTAGATTCACTAACATCTTTATTTAACACAAAGGAATCCATTGAAAGTCACTCTAACCAAAGCTAACAACCGTAGCATATATTAAACCAAATTAAATATTGTCTCTATTGATTCTTCAAACTGTTTGGTTTCCTTCTACAGTCCAATAACGTTCATGTTTGCTTATTTTTACTAACTTTGGGCATGTGTGTTTTTATGTCTGAATGATTCATAGATCAGAGTTTCACTGCAAAAACACAACATGTTACTTCAAGTATTTTTGGTCTAGTTCTAGTGCAAATATCTTAGTACACTTGAAATAAAACAAAACTAACCCACAAGTACCTTTTCAGCTTGTGGTAAGTCAAACAAAATTCCTTAATTTTGATTTAAAAAGTACAAATTTTACTGGCAGATTATTTCACTTATAACATAGAAAGAATGTCTTGTTTTAAGTAAAATAATCTGCCATTTTTTCATCATTATTAATGAATTACTGACTTAAAACAAACTCCTATATTTAGCTGAAAAGTTACTTATGAGTTAATTTTGTCTTATTTCAAGATATTTGCACTAGAAATTAGACCAAAAATACTTGGTGAGCTTTTGTGTTTTTGCAGTGTAATCCTTGTGTCTCTAATTTAGCAGAGATTTTCACAATAAAACTAACTTAGACATCTTGGATTAAAATGTCTAAGCTGCAAAAATTAATCTTACCAAGTATTTTTGGTCTAGTTAATAGTGAAAGTATCTTAGTTCACTTGGAATAAGACAAAACTGACTTAAAGGTAACTTTTCAGCTAGAAATAAGAGCTTGTTTGGAGTCAATAATTTGTTAAAATTGATTAAAACATTGGAGTTCCACTGTTTCCTGTTGTAATCTGCCAGTGGAACAAGAACATTTTCCTCAATATTAAGAAATTATTGATTTAAAACAAGCTTAAGAGTTACTTGTAAATTAGTTTAATCCTCATTCAAGTGTAAATTAGACAAAAATCCTTGGTAAGATTTTGTGTTTGCTGACATGTGGCTTAAACATCAAGTAGAAAGAAATCTTTGTGGTTGTATGTTGGTTGTTTGAGGGCATAAGACTTTTCCTTCATGTGACAACAACCCATGATTCTCGTGTTCATTGCTTGTTTTCCTCATAAGTTCAGGAAGTTAATGTTTGGGTTTCCTCACAATTACAGTAGCAACTTCATGACTCCCGATGAGACAGATTCCCTGCAGAGACGTCTGTTTGTGGAACAGTAAGGACTCTAGAAAGTGTCGCATGTATAGATGGACGTCTCGCCTTTTAATACGAATTCAAACAGGAAGCAGAAACTCTGACGTGAGTTCATGGAGCAATCAATATCACGGCCTTCTGGGCCGTATTTGGTTACTTCAATGGGTTTTTGAGTGAACAACTAAGGATGTGGGTTGAATGTTTGAGGTTTTTAGAACCAAACAATACGGAAAAGAAAATTAGGATGCAGTAAAGTCAGTCTGTTGATGTTACTGCAAAGATTTGAGGACTCTTAATAGACGATAAGTTGTTCCAGAAGTTATTGCAATAAACAGTAATATTGTTTTCAGGTAATTTGAAATTATTGAGCTCGTATTAGTTTATCATGCGATCAATTGATTTATTGTTTATTTTTAAATTATTTTGTTCAGACAAGGTTTTAATAATTTTGGGTTTTCTGTTACAGTTTAGTTTTATTTTGTTGTACTTTTTGGTTTTACTTAATTTTTTTGTTTGCTAATTTTTTGTTAAGCATTATTAGTTAAATATTGATTCGTTTTTTTTATAAGTTACAGTAGTAGATTTAATATTTTCATACTTTGGTCAGAATCAAGTGCAGAATTAAAAATGGGTCAAAGTGTTTTGATTATGTTTACATCAGTAGGATAATAAATACTCAATAGAAGAAACCATTTTCAATCAATCAAGATAATTAGCAAAGTACATTTCAGCAACAAGGCAGTTCAATCATAAAAACGTTAAACAACAACATACAGTCACCGTTTGAGAAACCAGTCACAAACATTTTGATGAGTTCCATCGTCAAAGTCATAAATTCACGTCAAATATGTTGGTCAATCTTCCATTGATTATGGTTCAAAAGTTTTTATTTTCAAAAAAAATTTTCCAGTTATTGTTAAACAACTGACTGACTTTGCCGTTTCATCCCAACTTCTGTCATCCGGCATTTTGTGGAAAAGCGTAAGTGTCGCCAGGAGGAAAGAGTCAATTTCAATCAGACTGAAAAGCTAATAAATAGATTCATAAACACGAAAATAAAGAACGCTATGTTTTAGTTAGCTTGAATAATACACAATATAGTTCCAGTTAGTTGTAGTTTTCACCATTTAATTAATGTCTTTATTTATCTGGGTCATTAGGTGAACATGTGCACCATGTGAGCTGGAAAGAAAGAATCCCTCGGAGACGCAGTTGCCCGTTTGAGGGCATTGGTCAACATTTCCTTCATGCAATGAGAAGTTGCTTTGTTGCGTTGATCATTCGTTTGTCCGTTGGAACAAATTTCCTCGCAGGCAGAGTGGGAACTTCATAACTCGGTCTTTGCCTAATGAGACGGATTCCCTTCAGAGACGTCTATTTATGGCACGGTTGGAACTGTAATTGGAGGGAAAGCAACCTAAAGGGAAGAGATGATATTCGACTTCTGATGCGTGACATGAAACGATAACATTACTGTTGCTATGGGCAACGGACTCCACAATGTGGAGAGAGATTTAGGTCAGTAGCTGCGTTTTCATTACAAATGTGTTTGCTAAACTTCGTTGATATTCCGCTCATGTCAGAAAAACACAATTTGTACCTTACAGAGTTTCCAACTAACTAAGAACGTGATTAAAATTACAGATGAATAACTTGCACAACAAGTCATTAAAAATCATCCTCCAACCACTTCCTGTTGTCTTCTTTGTCATTTCCACCAGTAGTAGCATCCTCTGTAGATCAACAACAAGATCTGGGAAAAAAACAACAGAATTCAGATTTTTTTTTTTTCTCATAAGTTTGACATCTTTTCTCACAATTCCAATTTTGTTTAAAAGATTTCAGACTTTTTTTCCTCAAAATTTTGGCTACTTTCTCAGAATTTTGAAAATTTTTCTCAGGATTTTTAATTATTTTTTTGAATTCCGACTTTTCTGAGAAATCCGTTTTTCTCTTCATAATAAAATGTTTTTCAGAATTTTGACTTTTTCAAACATTTTGAAATTTCTTTTTAGAATTCTGACTTTTTCGTCAAAAATAAATAATATAAAATAAATAAATATATATATATATATATTTTTTTGTTTACTTTTTCTCAAAATTCTCACATTAATTCTGATTTTAAAGTCAAAGTTATAATTTTGTCAATTTATGCCAAAATCCAAACAGCCAAACATTCATATGTGTCGACGTCAATTATGTCGTTAGCAAATAAAAATAATCACTTAACTGTTTCTTCCATGTGATAGGATTTTCACGTTATCCACACAGAAAGTCTATCCCAGATGAATTTACCACAGTAGATTTCAGAGTAGTAGTAGTAGAGTAGTTTAAGAGTAGATTTACTTGATGGTGCAGAAACTTGATGAGAAAAATATCCTCTTCCATATCGATCATGTGACTCGTATGATGTGAAAAAGGTGTTTCCGTTGCTGATTTGCGCCATGCACTAATTTTGATGCGGCCGAAAAAACCCATCTCATCCTCCCTTAAAGCCTTTCCTCGAAAAATATGATTTGTTTTTAAATTTTATGTGTTTCCATTAATTAAGCTAATTAATTTTTGTAATTCCAACTGTAGCTATTTGTCCTTCAATGAGACGTGAAGATAGATTTTGTAGTTCACACCTTGCTGAACAACAGATAATTATCTCTTCCTGCTTTGTGTAGGTAAACTCCAATTACACATAATTAAACTCATACATTGATTTACTAAATGACCAGACAGAGATGCTACGTTTTAGGTAAAACTGATGAGCAGCGGCTCAGGATCTGGTCCTGGGAATCCAGAGTTTCATTATGAAATCACTTAGATTGCTGTTATTTGGATGTGAGACGGAATAGATGGCTGCCAATGTTGAATAATACAAGCTGCCAGCATATTTATTTTTTATTTTTTTATTTTTATCCTCCCTCCTCTTAAACTTTGGCTTGGCTCCACAGCTTTTCTAATTACGAAGTGTCTGAGAAATTGCTTCACAACCAGAAAGCCAGCAAGCAGTCGAACTGCATCACCAACAAAACCCTGACAGACAGAGGTTAGCGAGCTTTTTTTATTTTTAAAAAATGTATTTTTATTGGGCAAACACATTCCTGCGTTCCCTTTAAACTGGAGGATGCACACATTCAGAGGGAGGCAAACAAACGACGTACAAAAGAAGAAAGGTGTTTGGTACTCTGCGCGCTTCTCAACACAATTTAACAAGATATATTATTGAGCCAGGAGGCAGCGGAGAGCCAGCAGTGGGCTGCAGTCTGACAGGGGCAGATAGTGATTTACAACAAAGCCCCCTGGACCGTGGCACAATTCCAGAGTCACGGAAATGACACTCCTGAAGCAGGCCATGGAAGCCATTTCTTACCTTATATCACCTGAGGACATTATCGTATCGTTTATCATTTATCGCAATGAATTTCTTATCCTGAATCATCGTTTCTCAAGATAAATTAAAATTAAGGCTGTTTAAAAACTCTCTGTGTTGTTAGTTTTAACTTTTTTTTTTCTAAAGAGCATTAATACATTTTAAAATTTGAAATGCGGTTTTGATTTACAGTTTAAAAATGTAAATCATGTTTTTTTTTATGTGACTGGAGTCCTACACTGCAAAAACACAAAATCTTACCAAGTATTTTAGGTTGAGTTTCTGGTGGAAACATTTTACTGCGGCTCGGGCGGTTGCTGAGGCAAAAACTCGGGCGTGGGAGGAGTTTGGAGAGGCCATGGAGAAAGACTTCCCCACGGCTTCGAGGCGATTCTGGTCCGCCATCCGGCGTCTCAGGGGGGGGAAGCAGTGCAGCACCAACACTGTTTATAGTGGGGATGGTGTGCTGCTGACCTCTACTTGGGACGTTGTGGGCCGGTGGGCAGAGTACTTCGAAGACCTCCTCAATCCCACCAACATGCCTTCCACTGAGGAAGCTGAGCCTGGGGACTCTGGGTTGGGCTCTCCAATCTCTGGGGGCGAGGTCGCCGAGGTGGTTAAAAAGCTCCTCGGTGGCAAGGCCCCGGGGGTGGATGAGATCCGCCCGGAGTTCCTTAAGGCTCTGGATGTTGTAGGGTTGTGTTGGTTGACGCGACTCTGCAATATCGCATGGACATCGGGGGCAGTTCCCCTGGATTGGCAGACTGGGGTGGTGGTCCCCCTGTTCAAAAAGGGGGACCGGAGGGTGAGCTCCAATTATAGAGGGGTCACACTCTTAAGCCTCCCTGGCAAGGTCTATTCAGGGGTCCTGGAGAGGAGGGTCCGTCGGATAGTCGAACCTCGGATTCAGGAAGAGCAGTGTGGTTTTCGTCCTGGTCGTGGAACACTGGACCAGCTCTACACCCTCAGCAGGGTCCTGGAGGGTGCATGGGAGTTCGCCCAACCAGTCTACATGTGTTTTGTGGACTTGGAGAAGGCGTTCGACCGTGTCCCTCGGGGAGCCCTGTGGGGGGTTCTCCGGGAGTATGGGGTACCGGGCCCTTTGATACGGGCTGTCAGGTCCCTGTATGACCGGTGTCAGAGTCTGGTCCGCATTGCCGGCAGTAAGTCGGGCTCGTTTCCGGTGAGAGTTGGACTCCGCCAGGGCTGAGCTTTGTCACCGATTCTGTTCATCACTTTCATGGACAGAATTTCTAGGCGCAGCCAAGGTGTTGAGGGGATCCGTTTTGGTGGTCTTAGGATCTCATCTCTGCTTTTCGCAGACGATGTGGTCCTTTTGGCTTCATCAGATCGTGATCTGCAGCTCTCGCTGGAGCGGTTCGCAGCCGAGTGTGAAGCGGCCGGGATGAGGATCAGTGCCTCCAAATCCGAGGCCATGGTCTTGAGCCGGAAAAGGGTAGAGTGCCTTCTCCGGGTCAGGGGGGGTGTCCTGCCCCAAGTGGAGGAGTTCAAGTATCTCGGGATCTTGTTCACAAATGAGGGAAGAAGAGAGCTGGAGATCGACAGGCGGATTGGCGCAGCGTCTGCTGTCAAGCGGGCGCTGTACCGGTCCGTCGTGGTGAAGAGAGAGCTGAGCCAAAATGCGAAGCTCTCGATTTACCGGTCGATCTACGTTCCCACCCTCATCTATGGTCATGAGCTTTGGGTCGTGACCGAAAGAACGAGATCGCGGATACAAGCGGCCGAAATGGGTTTTCTCCGTAGGGTGGCTGGGCTCTCCCTTAGAGATAGGGTGAGAAGCTCAGTCATCCGGGAGGGACTCAGAGTAGAGCCGCTGCTCCTTCACATCCAGAGGAGCCAGTTGAGGCTCGGGCATCTGGTCATACAATGTTCTTTCTTTGTGATGACTTCAATTTTTTTGCCTTTTCTTCAAAGTGTAACAATAAAATTTTATGTCACATTTCCAACAGCTTGAACTTCACAAAGTTAAATGCAAACAAGGTTAAGTAAAATGGAAAGTGGAACAATCAAATGTATCAAATATAAATCATATATCAAATCAAATATATAAAAAGTGTTAAAAAGACAATAAAACAATAATAACAGATAAGCTGTAAGAAAGTATTTTGGAAAATGCCTTTTGTAAGTGAATTAATCTTCCAGTAAAACTTGTACTTTTGACTTAAATCAAGCTGAATATGCTGCTGAACAATTACTTATACGTTAGTAAGATTTTGTGTTTTTGAAGTGTTGTTTTACAATTTGTTACTCTATTGGGTTTTTATTGTGAAAATCACTTTGGAGTCCCTTGTTACACTTCAAAAACACGAATTCTTACCAAGTATTATTGGTTTTATTAGTAAACTTGAAATAAGACAAAAAAAAAACGTACAAGTAACTTTTCAACAACATATAGAAGCTGGTTTTGAGTCAATAATTGATTAAGATTGTGTTTTTGAAGCGTATTAGAAATGGGTGTCTTTCAAAAAGAAATAATAAATACTTTTCAGCACCATAAAATATTGTGATAAAACTTTGACGCCAGCCAGAACAACCCCGAACGTCCAAGGACACCAAACATCCACCTGTGTGTTAATATCGAGGCGTAATCGATTTCTGGGCCCTGTTAAGACTCCGGATTGGATTTGGAATTAAATCTCTGTATCCAATGTGAGGTTTGGGCGAGGCGGTGGCGGCGGGGGCAACAATAATCACCTAATGGTAGAAATCACAAGTCGAGATCACTATCAAAATCTCATCAGCTGTTCCTGGCTGCAGGCTGAGCTCGCCGCCCAATTTCATGGAAATTTGTTCGCGGGTTTCCGCAGACGCCACGCAGACACTCAGATTATGTGACGGAGGTGAAAATACAATTTCCTGCAGAGGTAAAAATGTAACGCACACCCTAATGTGTTTGCATTTCGTCCAGATTTCCGGCTGCAGTCCAGAAGGAGCTCAACGTTTCTTTCCTTTTTCACTAAGTCAGGAAAAGCAGAGCTGGAAATCCCATTCGGAAGTCATTTCTCGAATGTTTTGGCGCTGTTGCCTTCAGGTAGGAAGAGTTTGAGTGAGTGCAGCAGACAGATCATGTCCGCCGGTCCTACCCCCCCCTTCTACTCCTTTACTCTTCTCTAGTTGGATTCCTGTCTGAGCAAAGCCCAGAGGCTTAACTCTGGCTGCAGTAAGTGGACTGAGGAACGCTAAACACTATCTGGGGGAGGCTGCTGAACATGACAGCCAGTTAATAAGAGTATGGAAGAAGAGAAAGGAGGAGAAAAGACTCGGTGCTGGCATGAAGGAGGAGTGAGAGGACGGTACGCAATCATGGAAAAATATCACGGTTTTATAGTTCCAGCCCTGAAATGTGTTGCTTTGCATTTCTTTAGCATCGGCGATTTGATTCTTGGATGTTTGCTGATTTTTGGGTTGAAATTAAACCTTCGGTTTCTGTACTTTGTCAATATTCCGCCAATGTCAAAAAACCGCAATTTTGCAATTTCCGCTGTTTCCATTAAATAAGAGACATGATTAAATAAGTTTGTCATTAAAAAACATTCATCCTCTCACCATTTCCTGAGTTTTTTTAATTGCCATGTTTCTTTTAAGCAAATTTATTTTTGTAATTCCAATTTGTGTATTTTTATGTGACATGAATAAACAGCTAAAGTCAATTTTAAGCATCTTTTAGATCAAAAGTTTAATACTGAAATTGTATTCGCCTCTAATGTGTGCATTTATACTTTCTTGTTTAATTTTTGGCAAGTAATCAAAAGAAAACTTTTGAAATTAAGAAATTTCCAAATATTTTTCCCAGAAAATTTATTTAAAAATTTCTGAGTTTTTTCTAGAAAATTCGTGACTTTTGGAGCTCTGAATGTTTTTTGTTTTATTCCTGGAAAATTTTAGAGATTAATCTCGAAATCTCCGCTTTTTTTCTAACAAGCTTGTGACTTTTCAGATTCTGAAATTGTCAATATGTGGGTTGATTAAAAAACTTCTGAGATTTTTATATATTTTTTAGAAAATTTCTGAGAATAATCTTCAAATTTCTGTGTTTTTTTAACAAGTTTTTGACTTTTCCAATGCAGACATTTCCAAGTTTTTTCACATTTTTTCAAGAAAATTCTGAACTTTTTGAGCCCCAAAATTTACTTGTTTTTTCTGAAGAATTTTATATTAATCTCAAAAAAGTTTACATTTTTCTGTAGAAATTTACTCCTCCTGTTTTTTCTAACTACAATGGACCAATACACCGTCATACCCTCGAGATATAGGAGCTTATTTTAACAAATCTGACTAAACAATTGGGACGTTTTTGAAGTGGCTCATTTTCCAGACACCAAAAAACATTAATTTCGAAAAGCTGTTTTTATATGGAAGCATAAAAAGATGCAAAATATAAATTTTGCATAATAGGACTCTCTTAATGAATTATTGACTTAAAACAAACTCCTATTTTTTACTGAAAAGTTGCTTGTAAATTAGTTTGTCTCATTTCAAGTGTACTGATTTATTTGCACTTGAATCTAGACCAAAATACTTGGTAATACTTTCTGGTTTTGTAGTGTATATCTTGAAACCGGTGCCCAGACATGACTGTCTGAATATTGGGATTTTTCTCAGTAAATCAGTTGGTCAGGTTAGTGGCATAATATTGGTTGTTGGTTGGTTGGAGGGTAGAGGTCGATCAGGAAGAGAAGAAGGGATAAAAACGGAGGTAGAGTTTAGAAATGGGGAGAAGGCAGTAATGATGCTTGCTTTGCTTCAAGAGCTGTCAACTTCAGGCAGCGCCGGCTGCTGGGACTCTCTATAAGACGCCTTGCGACTTTAACCCCTCACACTCTGGCAACAGCCCGTAATTGCGTGTGTGTGCGTGTGTGTGCTGGAGTGTGACTCGGAGTGTCAGTTTTTCTTGGCAGCAGTGAGAGCAGAGTGATGTGATTTTCCCTCTAACAGCCTCCAGGAGTAATGATCCAGGTTATCTGGGATGACGTGGAACACCTCAACCCGCCGGCCATCGGATCGCCACAAACCGGCCCGGCAGCTCCAGGGAGACGGTGTGTGGTGGCGCTGCTGCGCGCGCAGCCCCTTCCTCTGTGGATGATAGCCTGCTGTCTGTGCTGTGAATGATATCTGGACTCTATGTGCTGCACAATGCCTGGTCTTTATTTTTCTGGGCTAGCCGTATTGCTAGTTGCTACAAATGAGCAGGGAGACACACCAGCAGAGATCCTGTTTACTGTCAGTCCCCTGAGCTACCAGAGCTACCTGAGCTACCAGAGTTACCTGAGCTACCAGAGTTACCTGAGCTACCAGAGTTACCTGAGCTACCAGAGTTACCTGAGCTATCAGAGTTACCTGAGCTACCAGAGCTATCAGAGTTACCTGAGCTATCAGAGCTACCTGAGCTATGTGAGCTACCAGAGCTACCTGAGCTATCAGAGCTACCTGAGCTACTTGAGCTACCTGAGCTATCTGCTGTTGGAATTTTGACTCTCATAATTGTCTTTTTATTATAATTATTAATATTTTTTCCTAAAATCTCTTTTGCCTCAAATTCTGACTTTATTTTGTCGAAGTTCTGGTTTTAATCTTAAGACTCTCAGAAACATTTTCATTTAAATTTATAAAAACTAAACAGCTTTTGTTTTTCACTTAAAATTCACTTTTTTCAGATTTCCGATCTTTTTCTCAACATTTCAATTTTAATCTTAGAATTTTGACGTTTTTCTCAGAATACTTTTTTCTCAAAATTCCAACTTTTCTCTCAAAATTATGATTTTCATCCATGAATTTAGACTTTTTTTCTCAGAATTCTTTCTTCTTCTCTCAATTTTGACCTTAGTTCGAAGTCCTGCCGTTTTTCCCCTCAAAATGTTTACTCTTTTTCAAAATTTAGATTTTATTAATCAAAATTTTTATTTTTCTTAAAATTTTAACTTTTTTCTTAAAAATCCTGATTCTTTTCTCAAAGTATAGTAATAATCTCCTAACTGATTCTTCCTGGTGTCTGGACCGGCCAGGGTTTTGCTGTGAAATCACGTAGCTTTCGGTCTTTGGGTTTTGTGCAAGTTGGGTCAGTGTCCCTCCCTCTGTGGATCCAGTCTGCTGTCTGTGCTGTGGAGGATATCTGGTCTCTATTGTTCACATTGTGTTGCACAATGCCTCGTCTTTATTCTATTTTTTGTGCTAGTCATATTGCTAGTTGCTCCAAATGAGCAGGCGAACAGTAAGCAGAGGTCCTGTTGCTGTCGGTCCCCAGAGCCAAAGAAAGGAGAGGTTCTGCTGTTGTTCTGCTGCCTCTCAGAACATCAGGACGGTTTATTGTGAGCCAGGCAAACAGAAAACCGATACGCACGCTACCTGTCGAATCAAAGCGAGCGCGCCGCGGTGGGACCGCGTATTCCTCTGGGAAGGACACAAAGCAATAATAACATCAGGCTTGTGTTTCAGGCGGGCGTCTCTCCGCCAGCAGGAGGAACTCGTCTCCTTTGTGGAAAGGTCGTCGCCGCCGACCCCCAGCAGCGTAACGCTGAGCTCTGACACGACAAACTGACAAACGGATGTGGTTTGGGTCTGCAAGGCCTCCAATTACTGCTTGATGCCGCTGTCTGTCAGAGACAAACGGGGCAGGAGACCTCCGAGTTGAGCCTCGCGGTCTGCCGTAGTTGGAGTGGCTGCGAGCGCTCGCCTTTAATTGAGTTTGATCGAATGAAGGCAACGTCAAACTCGGGTTATTGTTCGCCTCAGGGCAACGCAACAGAATTCAATCTATTGTTGGAGGGGAAAGATGCCGGGAGAGTTTCTTTGAAATGGGAAAACTGCATTAAACATTCCATTTGTATTAATTACATTGCAACGCTCATTAGCATGGCGGCTCCTCGGAGCGGCAATATGAGGGGCAACCGTCAAACCCGAGGCAGATCGGCTGAATACCAGCTGAGTCTGAAGCTTTGGTCCTACGAGGCTTCAGTCACTCAACGTTCAATCGATTGACGCTTTAATTCAGTCTGATGGTTGCAATGTGCAACCGGATCTTCTTTCAATGTCAGACCTTCCAGCTGTTCCATACTAACCCTAACTATTTATGTGAAAAACCAGAAGTATTCAGACCCAACTCAATAATTTTCATTTGAAAGATTTATCGTTTTCCTCTTTCTACCAGGGGTGATAAAAGTCTTTGGTCTCAACTCGTACAGTTTTGTTTAGAGATTCCATAATTCGTTTTATTTCTGTTGTTTTTGTTCATTTTTTTTATATTTCAAATGCCTTCCACTTCCAGTGTTGAACGTTTGTTACATTTTAAAGTTTATTGATCTTTGAGAATGTGTTCTTGCATTATCACCATTTTATTGCTTGAAAATGGTCGCCAAGCAACAGTGTTATCGTTTATCGCGATAAATTCTGGGTTGTTTTATCGTCCAGCAGTATTTGGTATTGTTAAAAGCCAAATCCGACCCAAATCCAACGTTTTCATCCACCAAGACATCAGATATTAATTCGGATTCGTCTGCAGTCTGAACGATGATTTTACATCATTGATGTGAGATTTGAGCCATGATTCTACACCGGATGACGATGGACGTAAACAACGGCTGAAATTTGTTTTTATTGCAAACAGTTTTCATTTTCTTCATGTTCTAAGTGAAATAATCTTCCAGTGGAACCAGAATATTCTCATCAATATTAACTTAAAACAAGCTCCTCTCTTTACTGATAGGTTATCTGCTAGCTAGTTTTGTCTTGTTTCAGGTGTATTAAGATATTTGCTATAGAAACTGTAGAAATACTTGGTGATATTTAGTTTTTTCAGTGCATGTGGACGGGTTGGACAGTCAGACGCAGTGAGGAACCTCCCTGGTTATGTTTAGCAGGAACTCCCAGCGAGTGTTTAATGTTGAGAGAGCGCTGACAGATTTAAGTCAACAAACACGTTAAGGCGGCGGAGGTGTGTGTTTACTGCTCCCTGCCACCTTGTGAGCAGCTGTGTGTGTCTGTGTGTGTTTACATGGAGAGCAGGACGGATTATTTTTTCCACTTTTATTTATTGAACCACAGGGAGGTCTTCGGTGTGCGGGTTGCTCTTTTCTCCCGGTGATTGAGTTTGTGTCTACATGTGCGGCGAGCGCGTCTGAAGGAGGTGGCGGTTGGTACACCGACCCATAAATCAGCAGACGAGACGGTGAGGGCTGTTCCTCTCAATTCTGAAGTAATCTCAGAAAACTGACTTTTTTTCTTAAATTTCTGCTGTACTTTTCTCCTAAATTCCAACTTTTTTCTTAGAATTCTGACTTTTCAAATTTGTGACTTTTTTCTCAAAATTCCAACTTTTACCATTAAAAGTCCAAATTGTTTTCAATATTCTGACTCATCTTACAATTCAGACTTTTTTCAAAAATTTCAGCTTTTTTTCTTTGAATTCCGACGTCTCAAAATTTTGACTTTTTCTCAGAATTGTGATTTTTTTTCCTCAATATTCTGACTTTTTCTCTCAAAATTCTGACTTTTACTGTCAAAAGTCCAAATTTCTTTCAAAATTCTGAATAATCTTATAATTTTTGACTTTTTTCAAAATTGTGACTTTTTCTCTCGATATTCCATCTTCTACTCTCAAAATTTTGACTTTTGTATCTCTAAATTTTGACTTTAAAGGGAAAAAAAGTGTGTGTGTTTACATGGAGAGCAGGACGGATTATTTTTTCCGCTTTCATTTATTGAACCACAGGGAGGTCTTCGGTGTGCGGGTTGCTTTTTTCTCCCGGTGATTGAGTTTGTGTCTACATGTGCGGCGAGCGCGTCTGAAGGAGGTGGCGGTTGGTACACCGACCCATAAATCAGCAGACGAGACCGAGGCGGTGTGGGTGGGAACCGGGCCGCGGGGGAAGGGGGATGCAACCCGGCGCTGTCTGACACGCGTGTGGAACGGGGCTGACAGGAAAAGTTGACAGATGCCTCACTGACGTCCATTATTTATGAGAATGAGGAGAACCACGCTGCAGGTCGGGTTCTGACGTCGTTCTCTGCGCGGGGCGATGAGCCAGTAGTTGAATACATATGTCCACTTTCTGACTCAAATGCACAAACAAGAGGTCTGAGGAAAGGTGGTGAGTTTCCCTCAGGTGTTTACATTTACACCCAGCTTCCACACATGGTCTGTATCTAGTTATTAATTAGACTTTACATTCCAGTGAAGTCGACTACACGACTAATTCAGGATTTTATTTCAAAAACACAAAATCTTACCAAGTATTTCTGTCTAGTTTCTTGTGCAAATATCTTTGTACACTTGAAATAAGACAAAACTAACTTACATATAACTTTTCAGCAAGATTTACAAGCTTGTTTTAAGTCAATAATACCTTAGTATTTATGAAAAAATATTGGCTTGTAATCTAGTGTTTGCTCTAATAGCTAAAGCTAATGCGAAGTCAAATCTAATTGAAAGATGATTCATTGTTGATAAAAGTTACAATGAATCATCTTTAAGTGTTTGTAATGAACCATTCTATCATACTTGAGGAAAGATTCCTGATGCTAACCATGAATAGCTCTTTGTAGCGTTCTGTCGGATCAACATTTCCAGCCACACAAACACCGACTTTTTCTTTCCTCTTCCTCCTCACATTCATTTTCTCTTGTCATTTCCTCACTGCAGTTCAAATTGAAAGGGCTGAATGTTACTTATTGCTCAAAAATTACAGTTCTGGCTAGTTGGTGCTAGCGCTGTAGCACCTAGCATACAACAAATACAGTGTAAACAATATGGCTTCGTCTGTGTGACACGTTTTTATTGCAATTTATAATAACCAAACAACTTACTGTTTCACTCAAAATTAACTTTTTTCTCATATTTCCCATTTTTCTTTCTCAAATTCTGACTTTTACTATCACAATTGCAGCTTTCAACAGTTTAAATTGAAAGTCGATTGTCAAAAATTACAGTTCTGCCTAGTCGGCGCTGTAGCATCTAGCAAAGAGCATAAACAGTATGGCGTTGTCTGTGTGACATTTTTTTATTTAAATGTATAAAAACTAGACATCCTTCTGTATTTCACTGTGTTGTTCTTACATGTTTCTCAAAAGATGTTTTATTAAAACTGATGTGCGTCTTTTAATGGACGTTAGCTTGACGTGAAGCTCCATGTTTGAGGTTTTGGTGAGAGAAACCACAAACATGTCCTTCCCGTCTGCAGCCCGTCTGGTTCTTCTTCTTCTTCTCATTTTTCCCAGTTTGGATGAGTGGGTTGGCGGTTCCTGTATGCTTGCTTTATAGACTAAAGCGCCGTCTTCCCGGCCTTGTCGTAATAGAGGATTCAGCTCATAAAGCAGCATCATGATTTGCAATAAGCAGAGTTAGGGTAGAGTAATGAAGGCGTAAATCAACTGGGCCTGTCTCTCTCCTTTTTTCTTCTTCTTCTTCTTCTTTTAATCTGATGTTGGCAGTTTCCCTCCCTTCTGTTCTGTCCTCCTCCTCCTCTGCTGCTTCTTCTTCTTCCTCGCCTCTCTCTGTTTGCAGTAATGGGAACCCTGGCACTCTGTAATAAAGCCGAGCAGTATTAGTAAACAGTTTCAGCAATCATTATGCCTGGTCTGACTCCTTTATTTTTTGTTTGCGAGGTATTTCTTCACCTCGCAAGGCGCTGAGGTTGAAGGGGGGGCTGTTAATGAATGAGAAAGGAATGAGGAGTATTTAAGTCCAGGCTGGGAGACGGAGAATCAGGGACTGTTCTTCGGGCCGCCTCATAAGAACGCCTTTGTTTTCTGCGGGAGTTTGGGACAAAAGCCTTCCCTTTTCTGTCAGAGGCAGCTCTGGGAATGTAAATGCAAATGTGCAGCATACAAGCTGTGCAAAAGAATCAATCAAGCATCCATGGCAGGAAACATAATGCCCCCCCATCCCTCGAATAAAGCAGAGTTCCTGTTCAGTCTGCAAAGACACAGAATTTGATTTCAGCATTTTTCAGGTCTGGATGCATGTAGAGAAAGAAATATTTGTGTTTTTTTTCTTCTCTCATGTATCATCAGTCAGTAAGCAATCCATTTCAGTTTATTTATATAGCAGAGCACTGCAAAAACACAAAATCTTACCAAGAATTTTGGGTCGAGTTTCTAATGCAAATATCTTAATATACTTGAAACAAGACAAAAGTAACAAAGTAACTTTTCAGCAGGACAGAGGAGCTTGTTATATTTAAATAATTCCTTAAAATTGGAAAAGAAATACCTGTTCCATTGGTAAATTATTTCACTTGTTACAAGACATTACAGTATTTTTCTTGTTATAAGTTAAATAATCTCCCAATAGAACTGCAACTTTTTCATCAATATTAAGGATTTATTTTCTTAAAACAAGCTCCTAATATTTGCAGAAAGGTTTCCTGTTAGTTTTGCCTTATTTCACACGTACTGCGATAGAAACTAAACCCAAAATAAGATTTAATTTACCAATCTTCCCAGGCCGCCATGTCTGTTAGGATCACCAATGCTGGAAAAGACAAGTTTACTTGTTGACTTAACACCCAGGGGCCACTTTTTGCATTCTTGTTGATTGTGCAGGAGGATCCACTTCTGCTTCTCCAAGTTGTACGGTTGTATAATTGTGCTTCTGTTTGCAGCCATTTTCACATGCAAGTGTAAAAAGGTAATTGTCATGTTTTGTGTAGGCCAGAGATTTATCCTAACCTGTTGAAGGAAGTGCAATATGTCACCTTTAGTGCAGCGGAGGTTCGAGGAGGAGAGCAGCGGGAACGTTTCACATAGAACCGTATGTTTACGTCGGAGTGGGATTACTCCCCTCCACGTTGCCGTCGTTTAACTTCAGCCAGCCTCTGCGGACGCCTTAATGCGGTATCGATTGTTTATCTGCGCTGCTTCAGCTGGACCGGCGTGAGGCGGCAGCAGATAGCGAAGGAAGCGACACCCTGTTTTTGACCGGTCGCTGCTGATCGACGATCTGCGGGCGGAAAGCAACCCCGGCTCAACTAGCTGGCAACAGTCCAGGTGTGAAATGGAAACAGAAACTGGAGGTGGAAACGTCTCAGCAATGTGGCTTCCGCTTGATAAGGCGGCTGTTGTGACAGCGAGGGTCCTCCGCGCCCGCAGCCCATATGGCCGACTACAGTGCCGCTCTTTAACCTAAAAGGTTGCGGCTATTGTTGAGCTAACATCCCCACCCCCAGAGGAGACTGGTAATTACAAACAATCTGGAATCCGGGGGGAAAAGCGAGCGTGATTAAAGATGTGTGCACTGCAAAGTTCAGAGGCCGTGGAGCGGCTCGGGATTCGGACGCTAACGTAAATCAATCAGGGTTCTTTTCCTCATTACAGGGATAGAAAAACAACCTGAGCTTCATTCTGCGTTTACCGTCAGGAATAATAAATTGAGGAAGAGAAAGCTCAGAGTTTAGATCGTGTTTGTCATTAAGACAAGGCACAACTTTACTAAAGTTTACCTGTTTGGAACAGAAACCAGCAGCAAAACAGTTTATTTAGAACTTTACTGCAAAAACACGAAGTCATACGAAGAATTTATGTTTAGTTTCTACAGCAAATATCTGAGTTCACTTAAAAAAAGACAAAACTAACTTACAAATAACTTTACAGCAAGAAATAGAAGCTTGTTTTAAGTCAATAATTTCTAAGCACTGATTTAAAAAAGTCTTAGTTTCACTGGCAGATAATTTCACATACTATAAGAGAAAAAGTGAAATAATCTACCAGTGAAACCAGAACGTTTCCATTAATACTAGGGAATCATTGGCTTAAAACAAGCTCCTATTTCTTGCTAAAAAGTTACTTGTAAGTTAGTTTTCTCTTATTTCAAGTTTTATAAGATATTTGCAGTATAATCTACATGTCAATATCTGCTTTCTGTTGCTTTCTCAAGCGCAACCCAAATAAAAACCAGTAATTTGTTGTCATCACACGCACAATGTTATTACTTTCCCTTACGGAAACATCTTGTTCCGGCTCTTGTGCCGAATAATGAACCTTCAGTCCTGAATTATGGTTTCAGATTGTGTCAACATAAACACAACGAACAGCAGACTTCTGCTCCACACCACTTCTGGGAATTAATTGTCTAAATGGGAGCTTAAAGTCATTATCTCCTCTTGCCAGTTCTTCAATCCTGCACTCACGGCTAATAAATGGAGGTCCGATTTCGCTAAATGTCCCCCGTGTAATGATTAATAACGCCTGGTACCCTGGTGGCGCGCAGATGTGGTCGTGGCAGCGGAGACGGCTCAATCGGCCGTTTGCACACGAGCCGTCGCCTGTTTGCTCTGCTGTGCGATCGCTGGCGCACATGTTTGGTCACCAGCAGCCGTTTGGTCAAACACAAACGCAGAGGGAGAGAGAGAAGGAGGCTGAATGACAGCTCTGCTTTCCCCCACTGCGGCCTTTGTGGGAACACTGGTGGTGATGGGAGCCTCCGACTTCATGCAAATCAGTGTTTGCTTCCCGAGTGCAGTCAGGCGTGTGAGTTTTTTTCTTTTTTCAGTCTGGAGCCAAAAGGCCGGAGCTGGAATAACATCCACTCTGAGCCTTCTAATTAAAGGTTGTTATTTCTGTATATCAGTTAATAATATTGCCTCCCCCTCCCCCATCGCCTGGATAGCCGCATCGTTTGCTTTTTAAACGAGTCGTGCGTCTGTGGAAGCAGATGCATTGATTGGGGGAGCGCGAAAGGTCAAAGTCGGCGCGGAGAATTGAAAATCAGCAGAGGAGTTGTGCCGCCACGTCCGCCTCGGCGTCCCCGTTGTGACAATTACACGAAGGAGGAGCGACGCCGAGCCGCGTTTCCACTCAGGCGCTTTATCGACTGTATCAACGGGTCAGACGGCAACAAACACGACTGTCACACGTCGACCCATCATGCAGCTGAAACAAAGACATCACCCGCCTAAAATATGGCCCAATCCAAGCCTGCGTGGAGAAAATGAGCCTCTGCTCCACCATTTTTACCGAGAGCAAAAACCTTTTTATGAGCCAACCCAGACAGTCAGGAGCATCTGTTTGTTTCTCTACTTTGATTGCACCGATTTGAATATCTGGGCCGATATCAAAAGCTGATATTACTATTGCTGTTGTTATTTCATTACACTTTTGAAACGTAAAAAGAAAACTATAATCCTTTGCTACCAAGATGGAAGTAAATACCTGTTACTAATATCAGCCCAATTGTATTTATCGGACCGATACCAATATGTTAAAAAATAACTAATATCGACCGATTCTGATGTTGGTGAGGTAAATTGTTTAAAAAGTATAACGTCTTACACGCAGGATCGGTTTCAGAAAACCTTTCAACATGAACCTGCATAAATTGGCCACTAAGAGTTAGTTTAAACACTCCAAACCTGTAGGGGGCAGTGTAGCGCAAAGCTAGAACTACATCAGCCAATCAGATGGAGGGTAACATTAACTTAATCCATTCTGTATGTCGACTTGAGCTTTTACGACAAAATTAGATAAAAAGGTAATGTTAGCTTTATTACTGTCATTATGTTTGTTGTTGCTAGCATGTTGAGTAATATTAACTTAATTCGTTTAGCATGTCATCTTTAGCTTTTAAGATAGAATTAGCTCAATTTAGCTGCCATTATATTTGTTTATGCCAACATGGTTGGTAATATGAACTTAATCCATTCACTGAGTCACCTTTAATTAGCCCCAAAAACTCATGTTAGCTTAATAACCATTATTATCATGTTGGCTTTACACTGACATGCTGGGTTACATTAACTTAATCCTTTCACGGAGCAGTCTTTATCTTTTTATACATTAGCTTAAAACGTTAATGTTAGCTACAATGCTTTTTGGTTGGTTCATGCTAGCATGTTAGGTAGCATTAATATAATCCATTTAGCAAGTTAACTTTAACGTTTAAGACAAAATTAGCTTAAAAGATAATGTTAACTTAAATGCTATTATGCTCTAGCATAATGATAGCATTACTGTAGCTACATTGACATTAAGTTAATGTACGGAAACACTAATTTGGGAAACATTTAGCAAGTCAACTTCAACTTTTAAGATAAAATTATCTAAAAAAGGTAATGTTAGCTTAATTGCTGTCATTATGTTCCTAGCATAATTAATTGATTTTGGTATCAACAACAGTAGCAATGGCAGCTACATTAATCTTAAGTTAATGTAGGCTTAGGTTAACATTTACTTGGGTAACATTAACTAAATTTATTTAACAAGTTAACTTTTAACTTTTAAAACAAAATTAGCTAAAATGCTAATGTTAGCTTAAATGTTATGTTTATCTACATAGATAAGAGTCCCATAAAGTGTTGTTAATGTTTTTAAATAAATTTTGAGGAAAATGAAAAGTTATTTAGCTTTATGGCTTCTGAATGTAAAAGTTGCTTCTTTTTGTGCTGGTGGAACAATAACGTCTTTGTAGCTCTTCTAAAAAATGTAAAGATTTTTGGTCTCATCTCAATAAAATCCATTGAATTCTGTTGTTTTAATGTAGAGAAGCACTTCTGCTTCGGCACTAGAGCGGATTGAGGGAGGCCTTTTTTCAAAATGAGCTAAGAGCCTCCTCTTCACCTGGCCTGTTACTCCCTTGTAAACACCGGAGCTTATAGAGGCCCCATCTTTGTTTTTGTCAAACTGACAGCCGGGAGAAGGCGAGGGGAAACCGTGAAGACAGAGCTGAGAGCAGAAAGCTGGCAGCCTGCAATTTAGTCCAGACTGAGCAGACATAAAATCAAGCGCGCAAGAGGAATGGTTACTTCAGGAACCCTCTGCGGCTCCTAAAGTAGGCCACTCCGTCGATGGCTGTAAGAGCTGAGTGATGCAAGCCCTGCTGAGGAAATAACTAGAAAACAGGCAAAATGGCTCCCATTGACTTGGCCTAGATTGTGTGATTTATATGGGTTATTTGCTATGCATTTGGGCAGCGAGGCGAGCTAATGTGTTTGCAGTGAGCTCTGGAGCAGGACATCTGACAGGGACAGTATGAGATAATTTATTGGAATACCGTCGTCTGTTTAAAGGGACAGGCTCGTGTTTCCGTCCTGCAGGATTCCCAGGAGGCGGTTTAATCCGGGACAAAGTTGTTGATCCAAATGGATGGAGAGAAACTGGGATTTATGGACTTCAGTGCAAAAATACAGCATCTTATCAAATCATTTTGGTCCAATTACTAGTGCAAATATCTTAGTGCACTTTAAAAAAGACTAAACTAACTTATAAGTATTTTTTTAGAAGGAAATATGAGTTTGTTTAAAGTCAAGAATTTAATAATAATTATGAAAAAGTGGCAGATAATTTTGCTTAAAACAACAAAATTGTCCTAAGTGAAATAATCTGCCAATGAAACTAATAATTATTCATCACTATAAGGAATTATTGACTCATATTTATTTTTTGAAGAGTTATTTGTAAGTTAGTTTTATCTTATTTAAAGTGTACTAAGATATTTGCAATAGAAACTAGACCGAAATGCTTGGTAAGATTTTGCATTTTTGCAGTGCAAATCTTAATAAATGCCATCTTTATGCACTTTACAAATATTTTTAATCTGCAAATATCTTAGTATTTAATGAAATAAGACAAAAGTAACTTAAAAGTACATTTTTAGGAAGATGTAAGAATTTGTTTTTGGTCAATAATTTCTTAATATTGAAGGGAAAAGTCCTTAAAAATGTAATATTTTAACAAAAATGATCTGCTTGTACTTTTCATCAATGTTAAGGAATTACTGACTTAAAACAAAGTCGTGTATCTTGCTGAAAAGTTACTTTTAAGTTACTTTCTCTTATTTCTAGTGTACTAAGACATTTGCACTAGAAACTAAACCACAAATCCTTGGTAATATTTTAGATTTGTGATGAAATCGGCTTGTTTGGAGTAGGATTGGAATAATATTCCTCCTTAATGTTGTGAGAAACTGAAACAGAAACAACTGCTGAGAATAATTGTTGCTAAAGGTGTTTTTTTTCCAAGCTGTCGGCTCACGTTGCTAACTGTAGAACCTCATTTTATTCCCATGATGGTAAAAATTACTCCAGATTCTGCGTGCTTACCCGTTAGCATGTTTAAAGTAGCTTTTGGTTTGTCCCTCGTTATTGTTTTGCTACAGTTTTAACAAAAAACAATTCAAATTATTCCTCCTTCTGTCCTCAGGTGTGGTATTCGTTTGTGCCTGAACATGCAATAACATCCGTTAACTGGAATCATTTCGGTGTTCGTGTCTTTCTGGGAATCTTAATGTGTAATTTAGAAGCAGAGAAGGGGGACTTGTTGCACCAGTAACTAAATTCCAGTGTTGTTGCGTTGAATCCTAATTTGGACTAAGAATCCTCTGGTGTTTTTCCTGCGATCCGTTCCAATTTCATCACAGACTTTCAGAGTTTTATGATGATGATGAGGCTTGTTTTCGCTGAATTTTGTTATATTTTCAGTGAAGTCCCTTTTGTTTACTTGGGGGGGGGGGAAGTCATTTCCAACACAATGCGACGCTGTGTCTAGACACAGCAAAACAAAAGATCAATATTAATGTATTGATCAGTTTTGAAGGCATATTTTGGAGAAACAACAACAAAGAAAAACAGGTTTTCTTCATGATGCACCAAACAGGCGGGTAAATATCCTGCGTTTGGTTATTAGCACGATACATAACGTTTTTCAGAATGAGATGTAAGTACATCAGCAAACCTGTTAATAATGTGTCGCCTTTAAGCTAAGAGAGACAAAGGTCAAAGGGCATAAATCATAATTGACCTTATCTGTGTACAGGCAGAATTATTTATTTAATATCAGAAATTGTGAAAAGGAAAGTGAAAGGTAACAAATTAGAACAAAGAAAGCTAAGAAATTAGCCAAAAGTTGCTTAACAGTGATACAAGCAGTAATTTGAAGATCTAGTATAATGACACCCAGTCCAGGGATTTAAAAGCGTTGTCTGTCACCAGAAACTCTATCATTCTGGCTGTATTCAATGATCTTATTAGTTTTGCTTCTGTCCTGACCAGCATTAACTTGCTTTCCAATTAAAAATGAGTGCAAAACTTTGTGAACATGATGAAAAAACTCAATTTTGCGATTGCTGTTTCCATTGAATCAAAAAAGCGACTAAAATCACACCTGAATAAGATTGTTCACATGATGAGTCATTTTATGTCAGAAATTGAGAAAAAGAATCTGAATCCAAGGATGGTAATAAAGCAGCCAAAAGTTGATAATAGTGATGAGACCTAATAAACTGACACCCAGCTCAGGATTTTAAAAGCGTTGTTTGTCTCCAGATCGTCTGTTGTGGTAAAAGCTGTAATGAGAAACAACTTTGCTCCAGTTCTGACCAGCATTAACAGTGTTTCCTTTACAAATATCTTCAAATATTTTTCTTACTATAAATTTTCAGACTAAAAAATTCCAAGGAAGAAAATATAAGTAATTTGTATTGGCGGCGGTGGGAACAGTGGCAAAGTTTAGGAAATACTAATGATAACATCAGGAGTATCAAAATCTCCAGGGAAGAATATTATATTTTGAAACATGTATCAAAATACTTCATATCGTTAGGATATATGAAGCTGTGAGTTTTAGTTTCTCACTTAAAAACATTTTTTTGTGACAAATTAACCTTGCACTTCCTGATTTTACTGAGGATCTGATATGATTTGTTCTTTGCTTGACTCCCCCTAGTGGTCTGGAGCAGCACTTCCGTTTTGTGCAGCGAGTTTGCAGTTTTTTGCTCCTTTTTCTTGTGATTGCAGCATTTTTTGTTTGCATTTGTTTTTGTGTTTGTGTGTTTTGGAGTTTGTGTCACACACCTGTCGCCTATTATAAAAAAATACGTCTAAAAAATTCAAACAAACATTTTTGTTGCTTTTCTTTAAAGGAAACTAAACATTTTAATAAAAATAGGCCAAAGTTCTTGCAGTGAAATGTTTGTTAGAAAATAATGTTTATTGGTCTATGATTGCGTGTTCTTGCTTCATTATGCCATTATTATCATTACATTACCTGAAAATTGTCTCAAAACAACAATATTATCGTTTATAGCAACAACGTCTGGTACAATTTATCGGCCAGCAAAATTTGTTCCCAGAAAAAGGAAACCCTTTAGGTATATTTTTATATTTTATTAGCTTTCTGATCCAGTTTTTGCACAGATTCCTGTTAGATTTGTGGAGCAAAAGTTCATCCAGCTGCTGAGTTTTGGGCGGTATTCAGCAGGGAGCCGCATTGTGAACCACTAACCCACATGGGCAACGAGACAAATGGGAAGCCCCGGATTTGGGTCGGAGCTGCATGAAACGACACGGAGTCGGAATCAAACCGGCGGGACGAGCAACCTGCTGCAGACTCCTCCGGACGTTAGCCGCCTTTAAGGGCCTCCTCTGCGGATTGCGATGTTACCTGTGGCTTCACTTCCTCCCCCGTCTCTTCCCTCGCTCGACCCCTGGCTGACATTCTCCTTTCTCACTTTTAATTGCACCCAGGGGGTTTTCTGCGGGTTGCTGTGGAAGTCTCCGGCTCAACAGGCGCGCCGGGGCGCTTTTTGCCGTGTTGCTCGTTAGCGGGGGGTTCGCTTGGCGGTGTGGGACCGGAGCAGAACCTGGGAGAAGTGAAGCTAAAAAAACCTGATTAGGATTAAAATACTGGTGGGAATGACACACACACTGCAAAACACAACATCTTATCACATATTTTTTTAGTTTCTAGTGCTAATATCTTGCTACTGTTGAACTAGCATTAAACTAACTTACAAACAACCTTTCAGCAAGAAGTAAGAGCTTGTTTTTAAGTAAATAATTCCCTAATATTGATGAAAATGTTCTAGTTCTACTGGTAGATTACGTTTTTATTTTTAACAAGACATTTTTCCCATGTTATTTTCTGTTTTTGCAGTGTAACAATGCAGTTCAAAGTCCTTTACAGCATAAAAAACATTATACAGTAATAAATTGTGGAACAACTGCAAAAATATACAATTCTACAAAATACTTTTTGTCTAGTTTCTTCTGAAAATATCTTAGTACACCTGAAATAAAACGTAAAAAGTAAGTTTTCTGTAAGATATAGGAGCTTTTTAAAGTTAGTAATTCCTTAATATTGATGAAAGAGTTTATATTTTTGTTTATTTTTCTGGTATTTTTAGCCTTTCTTTATACAAATCAAAAAAGAAAAACAACTTGCAAGTCTGAAAAAAAATGCAAAAGCAGAAGAGAGATGATGTTTAAATTTCTATCGATGGCAACAACACAAAGTGTCGACTGAAAAGTGAAAAGTTTCCGACTTTTGAAACTCTTATGTAAAATTTGCTAGAAAGAATTTTGAAATTTTCAGATAAATTTCAGAAATTTTCTGGAAAAGTTTCAATTCAAACATGTTTTGACTTTAAGAACATTTCTAAAATTTCCAAATTTGTTCTAGAAAAATTCGTAGATTATTCTAAAAATGTGAGATTTTTCTAACAAATTTGGGGACTTTTCAAACTAAGAATTCTTTTTAGATTAATCTCAAGATTTCTGGAATTTTGTTTTTTACTTTTAAATGTGAAATTTTCTCTCTTTTTTTCTAGAAAATTTCTGAAATCTAAAAATTTCTGAGATTCTTCTAGTGAATTTTTGACTTTTCAAACTCAGAAGTTTCCAAGTTTTTTCTGGAAACTTTCTGAGATTAATCTCAAAATTTAAATTTTTTTTTCTGGAAGCATTTTTTACTTTTAAAACTTTCAAATTTATTCTAGAAAATTGTAAATTAATCTAAAAAATAAAAAATCCAGCAAATGTTCAACTTTTCAAACTAAAATTTAATCCCAAAGTTCTAAATGTTTTTGGCATGAACGTACTGCTGTTTTTCTCTCCTAACACATCGTCGTTTTTATCCTCCCGTTGTGTTTTTGCAGTGCAGTTTCATTCAGACCTGCAACAGGAAGGCCATTAGCCGGCCAGATCCAATATGTATTGACGAACGCATTTGTGCGCGGTGTATCGTCCCCGTCTCTATCCTGACGCGTCGCGGTTCGATGCGACCGATAGATACATTTAATAAATAACCGCTCTGATTCCGAGACGTTATCCATTTTGTTTTCCAGCCAGGACTCATTCAGAAACTGGCAGCAGACACATTAATCTCCGCATTGCATGAGTCTTATTGCTCCGTGCCAACTCAACACAATCTGTGACAGGCAATTTAAAGTAATTTACTTTTTTTTTTCTTTCAATTTTTCATCAAGCTTTTTTTTTATGCAATCAAACGGCACATGATATGTAGCGACGGCGAGACAAAGAGGGAGAAAACACAGGCAGCCTCGTCTGGTTGTAAACACTGGCTCTTAACTGAGAGAATATAATTATGGTGTCATGTTCTATTACACACCTTCATTATGACGCCGCCGCGGGAAGATGAGACCTGAGGCTGTTTTTAAAAAACTCGCCTGGAGCCACTTGGAGACGAGGAAGACGCCGTCCTCTCCGTTTCAACGGGATCGTCATGGTTACAGAGGCGGTTTGGATCCAGACTCTTCAAAACGCTCCTCACTCTTTGTTTCGCGCGTAAAACAAATCCTGGTCATGGAAAATCGCTGTTCGACATGGAGAAACACAAATATGCATATCAGAGGATTTTAATGAAACTGTACAGATAATTTTTAAGTTGTTTCCAAATTATTATATTCATATTAAATGTGGAAAAATGTCTAAAAAGTTGGATTAATTTTATCTTTGACTTTCATTCAAACTACAGTTAACGGAGAAACATCATTGGGCTCTAAGGCAACATTGATGAAATTTTTTTTATAAAGAATAATATAAAAAGTTGCAAAAAACAATCTTGTAAGAATTAAAAATTTAACTGTAAAAAAAGTTTCAAAAATATATTTAAAATGGGAAAACAGTTGAAAGAAAATTCACATAAAATAAAGACATTAAATATACATCTGAAAAGTAAAAAAAAACACAGGTAAGCTACATTAAAAGAAAAGAAACAAACAAAAAGGAATTAGAAAATAAAGAAAATATAGTTTAGTCAAATTTAGGTTAATCATTAAGAAGGAAAAATACCATTTTATTTAAAAAATATAAAATTTACTGCAGCCTTTACTATGCACATATATAAAAAACATCCTTCACCTCAGTCCATCGAAGAACTCGTAATTTAATATTAGTAATTTTATGTTGAGATACTTATATTTTTAATCCATATCTGCTGGAGGAAAATGTTACAGAACCACCATTTTATTTGTATTTTTATGTTTGGATATGTTTTCTTGTATTTGGTGTTGATGTTTGAACAAAATTATGTTTAAAAATAAATAATACAAAAGGATATTTTCCCATTTAATGGTCCTGTGGATTCGTTTTCATTGTGGGACAAAAACTGCAACATTTCTAACATTTTCAGTGGCTGCGATTTGCTGTCAACCAAACAATACTAATTTAAAAACCTGTTCCCCTCCTGGCCTGTGGGGGCGCTGCAGCTGGTGTTACCACTCTATGCGCTGTACAATGGCTGCTGGAAAAGATGAGTGTTTTGTTGTTGACTTACCATCCAGAAACCACTTGCTGCTTTATAGTTGGCTGTGCAGGAGGCTCCACTTCTGCTTTTCAGATATGTAGGGTTGTATAATTGCTCATCTGTTTGCAGTCATTTTCACATGTGAGTGTAAACGTTGAATTGGGGGCGTTTTTCACCTTGTAAGACATTTTTCTCATATTTTAATAATAAGTTTTGCTGGACGATAACTTGTCCCAGAAGTTATCTCAATAAACCATAATATTGTGGTTTTGAGATTATTTTCAAGTAATAAAGGGTAATAATGGCATAATAATGCAAGAACACACTCTGAAAGATCAGTAAACTTTAAATTCCGATGAACATTTAACACTGGAACCAGAAGACATTTTAAATATCCAAAATAAACAAACAAAACAACAGAAACAAATCAAATGAATTATGAAGTCTGCCTAAATAAAATGGTCCTAGTTGAGGCTAAAGCGCCAGACTGAAGAGTTTTATCATCCAGTTCTTGGTAGAAAGAGAAAAAAAACAATACATTATGCAAACAGAAATAATAAAATTTGTTTTAATTTGTCCTGCGATTAATTGATTTATTGCTTATTGTGATTATTGTAAATAGTATTTTTTTAATCAATCTTAAATGAAAACAAACTCCCATTTCTTGCTGAAAAGTTAATTTTGTCTTATTTCAAATGTTTTAAAAACTAGACCAAAATTACTTGTCAAGGTTTGCGTTTTTGCAGTTTTTTGATCTTTATCCTTCCTGATAAATTGCATCGTCTCCATTTGAGTCAAAATAAAATCCTCTGCCAGCTTCTTCTGCTCACCAACGTGAAACAGAAACGTTTTTTTTCTCGGCCACCAGCAAACATGGCGCTCGCTCTTAACCGGCTCCGACATTTTGTGACGTTGCAGAACAAAAGCTTCCGCTGACTCGCCGTACGTCGTCGCTTTCTGTCGCTTTCGGCCGTTTTTACAGCTGCGGTCAAAGGTCGACGTCTCCTCGCCGAGCAGCCTCGGCTTTTCCACTGTGACATTCTGAAGAAGTCTGTGGGAAAAGAACCGGGCCGGCGGAGCGGAGGGACCGGCGGTGGAAAGCTTCCTGGGTCGGCCCCAGAGACCGGCTGGTATTTCCAACCAGCCCTACAGCAAATCGATAGCTCAGAGTCCCACACGCTCCTCAGCAGCGTCAATTAACTAAATTCATAAAGTCGAGTGTGCTGGGAGCTGGAGGAGGAAAAAAGAGCCAAAAGTGGAGAATCCATCCAGAAAATTTGGATAAAAAGCTGCAACCTTGTTCCATTTGCTGCTATATCTGGTATCTTCAACTATTCTCTAGCAATAAATTCTGCTTTTTCCTTTTACATCATCCTGTCCCTCCATCCCTCAGTGTCCCTCCGAGTTAAAGACCTGGTGCTTTTTATAAAGCTTGACAAAATTAAATACAAAATGCCGATGTTTAGTTTGTGGGACCAGAGCAGAACCCGGAAGAAGTGGAGATAAAAAAAAACTTGATTAGGTTTAAAATACTGGCGGAAAAATGACACACTGCAAAAACACAAATCTTACCGAGTATTTTGGTCTAGTTTTAAATAAGAACTAAAGATGAGAAAAACTAGCATAGAAGGAAGAAAACTGGATGATAAAAGTGCTCAGTTTGGTGTTTTGGTCTCAACTGGCTCTTATTTTGAAGGTCAGTTTTGTTTACAGAGACTTCATAATTAATTTTATTTGTTGCTTGTTTGTTGTTGTTTTTTTTATATCTAAATTGTCTTCCAGTACCAGTGTGAACACTACAAAAATCAGAATCTTACAAAGTAGTTTTTAGTGCAAATATCTTAGTACAATTGAAATAACACAAAACTAAATTACACATAGCTTTTCAACAAGATACAGTAGTTTGTTTTAGTCAATAATTCCTTAATATTAAAAAATTATTGATTTAAAATAAAATCATATTTCTTGCTGAAAAGTTACTTATAACTTAGTTTTGTTTTATTTCATTTGCACTAGACACTTGCAGCAACAAGAATTATGTATTGTAATTTGGAGAACTACTTGGTAACTACTTAATTTACTTGAGTGACTTTTTTAGAGAAAATGTACTTTTAGGAGTATTTTTACTACGCTGTACTTTTTTCTTTTACTTGAGTAATTTTATTATGAAGTATTTTTACTCTTGCTCGAGTAAAATCTCTGGATTTTCTACCCACTGAATGAAAAACAAACATATTTTAACCACAAATTTACCAGACACAGACACACACCAGCAGTTTCCGTTAGTTTCATAATATTTTTTATTGAAAGAAACTGATTTGGAAACATTTTCTTTGTTATTTTTGGTTACTTATATGAGTTTTTGTCATTCTGGTCCATCTGATGATGTAATTTTTTTATTTTAAATGATATTTTATTAGTTACCCAGTAATTTAATAGAATTTTTACCAAATATGTTTTTAGTAATCTTTTGGACGGCTACTTTTTACTTTCACTTCAGTAAAAACATGTTGAAGTAGTGCTAATCTTCCTCCTTGTTTCTGGTTATTTGTTTGATTGGCTCTAATAATGTTTCTAAAACAATAACTAACTTTCCACTCCGGATGGGCCTGGCAGTCCGTGTTTTTTCCCCTGGCTGTGCTGATTCAGGCAGAGGACACATGCAAAGTGACTGGCTTTCAGCAAGCAGTGATAATGCATATGAGGGAGGAGCTTTAAACTGCAGCGCAGGGGGAAAAGAGAGGCGGCGGACCTCACCCCGGCTTCAATCTGCCTCCTAAGGGGAAAGCGGGCCGAGCCGTAACTGCCTGTGGAAGACAGGGCGGGTAATGGATGGGGCCGCTGCTGCTGACGCTGCTCTGACGGGACGCTTTTAACTCTCCTTCAAACCGGCTCCTCTCCCCCCGTTAGCGTTGTCACGGTAACTACATCTGATGGTCTGACTTTAAGCACCTGAATGCTGAAGTTCCTGTTTCTGCATCTGGAGGGCAAAGCGCCGGGAACAGGAGTTAGCAAAGTCTGCAGAGGAGCCGGAGATGGGAATCAGAAATACTACCAGCAACTTTTACACTGCAAAAACACAAAAGTATTTCTTGTCTAATTTCTAGTGGAAAAATCTTAGTACATTTAAAATAAAACAATGCTAACTTACATGTTCAGACCTTGTGACGGTGGTTAATGTCCGCCTCGCCACGATTTGACTGGTCTGTCGAGGTTCTCATTTAAAAGGAGACCTATTATGCAAAATTCACATTTTGTGTGTTTCTGTATTTCCATTTTGGTTTCTACTGCTTCTAAAAACACCCCAAGAGCTTAAAAACATCAATCCAGATTCTTTTTGGTAATAAGTTCATGTTTTTTGGTGTCAGGAAACATGCTGTTTCGTAAACCTACCAAATGTTAAGTCACATTCTACGAACACTGCGCCGTTACCTAGCAACCCACGCTGAGCGCCAGCATGTTTGGTCTGCTGGTTTTACCACAGTATGCGCTGTACAATGGCTGCTGGAAAAGACAAAAAGTTTTGTTGTTGACTTACCATCCAGACATCACTTGCTGCATTTTCGTTGGTTGGGCAGGAGGTTCCACTTCTGCTTTTCAAATATGTACGGTTGTATAATACCACATCCGTTGGCAGCCATTTTTACATGAATGAAGATATTGAGTCGGGGGGGTAAAAGTCTGAGGTTTGAGCACATTGTTCTGTTTTTTTGTTTGTCTCTTCACTTGGAAGATTTGCTGCACAATACCACCAGTTAGCAGCTGTGCTTTAGCACTGAAAAACACTTGTCAGATGCTACAGCACAGCTGCTATAAAGGTTACAAAAAGAAAACTAAACCCACTGTCACCAGTGACTGTTCTGAGTTTCTTTTATTCTCTCTTTTTTATCTCATGTTGCAGTTTTTCTGAAGGTCCACTCTGCTTTAAGTGGGCGTGTTAGAGTAGCAACAGAAGAAAAAAAACCGAACAACAACCCGACTCGAGCGTCTTTAGGTGCCGTTGGACTTTGTGCCCCTGGTAAACTCTGCGATGGGGCTTGTGGGTGTGAAGTAAACAAAGACAGTCAAAACGTCTTTCAAAATCACTGCTGGAGGAACAAACGAGAGCCATAATAACAGCTGAAAACGCTCAAGTGTATCAAACTCTCCATTATGTTTTGAACCTCTGTAAACAGCTTGACAGACTGGCACGGCAGTGAAATATGCAGCTTGTTTTGTTTAACGGCCTACAAAGACGCCGACATCAAACCCCCCCCTCCCCTGAACAGAAGTTGGTACAAAGCCGTCCCAGTCGGCGTGGCGAGGCGTCTGCGAGTTTAAATCTCAGCGGTTGTCTTGTGTGAGATTGCTTGTTGGTTTTTCTTCTCGGCGCTAACAGATTTCTTTAGATACGAGAACAAACTGGTGTGGAGATGTGACGAGCAGCACCGCACTGCAAAAACATACTTTGTCTAGTTTCCAGTGCAAATTTCTTAGTGCACTTTAAATAAGACAAAACTAAATTGCAAGAAACTTTTCAGCTGGAAATAGAAACTTGTTCTAAGTCAACATTTGGACAACAACAAATTGTTAATTCTGCTGGCAGATTATTTCACTTTAGATATTTTCCTCCAATGAGATATCAGTGCCATAATAAGAATAAATACATGAAATAAGATTATGAGAACAAAGTTGCAGAAAAAGAAAGTCGAAAGTGCAAGAATAAAGTTTTAAAATTACATAAATAAAAATGTAAGAGAATATTTGAAATAACATAAGATTAAAGTCTAAGAAATACGAGAATAAAGTAAAAAAGAATCAAGTGAAGTTGAAAAATTATGAGAATAAATTCATATAAAAATAGTTGAAAATCCACAAGAATAAAGTACAAAAAATACGAGAATAGTTAAAATAACACAAGAATTAAATCAAAATATGACTTTTTTCTTGTATTATTATGCGTGCTTGTTTATTTTTGCACTTTAATAATTCCAAGAATAATTTATTTTTATTTTCTATACCCTAATATTTATTTTCACCATGTAATAAGTATTTATCAATATTGAAAAGTTACTTGTAATTTAGTTTTGTCTCAATTCAAATGAATTAAGATATTTGCGTTGGAACTGGACTAAAATACTTGGTGATATTTTGTGTTTTTGCAGTGATCAAAGCCGTGTTTCTCGTATTGTAGAGTAAATATCGCGGTCGAGTGAAGAACTGAAAAACAGCAAATGGTTTTTCTTTAAAGGATTTCTGCTGCTGCTGCTGCTGAGGTTTCTCTTTGTCGCCTCTGTTGCCACTTCATCAGGATATGATGCAAATTGCTGCAATTTCATTAAAATACAGACTTGTACAAAACATGTTTGTCCTGGTAACTAGTTCCCTGTTTTCACGGCGAGCTGCAGCTCTGCAGAGGAAATCCTGAATGGCCCAAAAATCAAACTGAGAAGCTGCACAACTGGATGCGTTAGCCGTGGGATTCCTGTGCGGATAAGGGAAGTAATGACTGTTTGAGGCCAGTTGTTGGCAGGTGGAAGAAGGACGTGGAACAAGATGGATAATGCTGGACGGAGTGGGGTGAGCGGCCATGGGTTTCGTTTTGTTCCTGTTATTCCTGGATGTTGGGCGGTTTCCAGGCAGCCAGCGTTCCTCAGCTGCAGCTTGGGAGGAGGGTTATCAGTGGGTCGGCTGGGGAGCGTTTCCAACGCGTTTCCAACGCTCTGCCGTATCGCGCCTGTTCAGTCCGGGCGCGCCGTGTTGGGCATGTAGGCAGGATGTCTCCGGACATGAATTAAGTACCCTGACCTGCATGCAGGAGAGGAGCCAGAAGAGGAGAGGAGAAGAAAAGAGTTACACTGAAAAAACACAAAATATTACCAAGTATCTTCATCTAGTTTCTACTGCAAATACTTTAGTACACCTGAAATAAAACAAACTAACTTAAGAGTAACTTTTTAGCAAGATATTACATGAATAATTCCTTAATATTAATGACAAAGTTTTACTTCCACAGGCGGATTATTTCAGTTTAATGTTAGTGCCACTCTAACAAAAAACCAAAAATAAAAATTACGAGAATAAACTTATACAAGAATAGTAATTTTTACTAGTTTTACTAGTAATGGCAATATTACCTTTAGAAGTCATGGTAATAGTAATCACTAGTATTACTAGTCACTAGTATTGTAAGTAAATCTACGTTTTCTTAGATTTACTTCTAAAGTAAACTGTTTACTTTGTAATATAAAGTAAAGTTTATTTTACAAAATAAAGTCATAATATGAAGACTTTAATCTCACCATTCTATATTTCCATACAAGTTTATTTTTGTATTTTTTTCTACTTTATTTTTATACAACTTTTTTCTCCTAATTTTATAAATTTAAGTTTTATTCTTTTTTTTTTTTAGTATGGCCCTAAATCTCTGTTGTAGGAAAATGTCATGCTGTAGTTGAACTTGTACGAACTCTGTTCCGCCTACAAACCTCGGTTTGGTGCGGTTGAGGTGAACTCTAGTGCAGTTCAAATGTGAACGCCAAGCAGACCAGAGACCGCTCCAAAAGCAGGAAGTGGATTACAGTGCAGGGCATTCTGGGTAAATACAACCAAAACAAACGCGTGAATTTAGCACTACTGAGAGAAATGGACCACAAGTCTTTGGAAAATCCTCCAACCACTAAAATCTGACACCACTTTATTTCAGTTTACATTTTGTAAACTGAAATATTTACAAAATGTAAATATTTCAGTTTACATTTTGTAAAGAAGGAAGTCACACTCAGTGTTTTCAGAGGTTTTTATGTCGTTTCCTTCAGTGGTTCTTGGTGCAGCTCCCCCACAGGCGAGGAGGGGAACAGGTTTCTGAATTGGTTCATTTGACTCAGTGCAGTGAGAAACAGAACCACAGCAGCTAATAATGCAACATATGGGGGCGTGCTGTGGTGGCGCAGGGGGTTAGCACGCCCCACGTTTGGACGCCTTAGTCCTCAACGCGAACGTCGCGGGTTCGACTCCCGGTCCCGACAACCTTTACCGCATATCTTCCCCCCTCTCCTCACCCTCCTTGCTGTCTGCCTACTGTGGAAAAAATACGAGCCACTAGCGCCGCAAAAACTCTTCTGAGAAAAAAAAAATGCAATATATGCTGCAGTTTTTCTCCCAAATAAAACCAAATCTACAGGACTATCACGTGTGAAAACAGCCAGATGCTACTTCAGTTGCTACCAGATTGCTACCTAGAAATGCATATTTTAGTTCTGGATTTACCGTCTGGTCTCAAGCATCTACATCTTTAGATTCATCTTACAAAGACCCGCATTAGTTCTGGTTGTTTTTATTGTATTCTGTTGGTGAAACATGTCAGAAGCACAAAGACGGAGCGCTGGGCTCCACATCAAGCCGTTCGCTGCAAAAGGTTTGGGTTCAGGGTTTAATTCAGCTGTTCAGGATGCAAGTCCAAGACGCTGACAGGAAAAACGTCTAATCTGATATTTATCCAGTTATGCGGCTCTCAGTCGGCCGTCAGTCAGTTAGCTGACAGAGAACCTGGATCTATAACGGAGCTTCTGGATGGGATTCAGCATTTCTGTCCCAGGTTTTCCTTTAGCCTTGAGTTAAATATTTAATATTTCATGATAAATAAAGAGAGAGTAGACGGCCGAACATAACAGAAATGCTTTGAGAAATACTGTTGGAATTGATCGCACTAAATGTGGAATCATGGGATTTTTCGGTGGCAAAGAGAAAATCTGAAGAATTTTAAGGGTTTCTAAATCCACAGTGGAAAAACACAAAATTTTACCAATTTGTTTGGTCTAGTTTCTTATCTTAGCACCCTTGAGATACAACTAAACTAACTAACTTATGAGGAAGTTTTCAGCAAGAAATGGTTTTAAGTTAGTTATTCCTTAAAGAGAAAATATTATGAAACATCAAACATTTTGTTATTTAAGGTCAAAACTTTTTTGGCAACAAGTTCATGTTTTTTGGTATGTGGAAAATGAGCCATTTCAAAAACCTTCCATTAGGAATTGTGCTGTTATCTACTGTAGCAACACATACTGAGCTCCAGCATGTTTGGTCAGCTAGTTTTACTGCTGTATAATGGCTGCTGGAAAAGACAAATGTTTTGCGGAACCACTTGCTGCATTCTTGTTGGTTGTGCAGGAGGCTCTACTAATGGTTTTCAAAAACATACAGTTGTATAATTGAGCATCTATCTGCAGCCATTGAATGTATGAATGTAAAAATTGAGTTTGGGGCATTTTTCACCTCAGAACAAGACATTTTGTGACATAATCTGCCACTAGAATTGATGCTTTTTCATCAGTTTTAAGGAATTATTGACTTAAAACAAGCTTCTATTTGTTGATGGAAAGTTACTTGTAAGTTAGTTTCCTCTTATTGTGATTGTACTTAGACATTTGCACTAGAAACTAACCAAAAATACTTAATCTCTTTTGTATTTTTTAAGAAAAGCTGATACATTTTGGTCTTTTGAACTTGATTTTTGTTTAATTTCATCTTTAAAACCATCAGAGTTGAGTTTAAGCTTCTTCCCCATCTTGCGTTAACAGCCTGTTTGCCTGTGTTTTCGTTCCAGGCGCTGACTGACTGCTGCCCAACGTGAGTCCTGCCTCATCCTGCCTCAGCAGATCACAGCATGAGAGGCGAGCTGATCCTCTGACCAGGAAGCGGTGGATGCGAACCAGCGGGGCGGTTTGAGGCTTGCTGCTGCTGTGGTTATGGATCGGAGGAGACTCTGCGCTCTTATGATGCTGTGGGCCGTGGTCCTGCAGCCCGGACAGCTCAGCTGTCCGGGCTGCAGCCTCAGGGCGCTGCGAAGGACTACAGGGGGGCGGAGAGGGCTGACGGGTCAGGACGCCAACGGAGTCCCGCTCCGGCGCTCCAAGCGGGGCTGGATGTGGAACCAGTTCTTTCTGCTGGAGGAGTATACTGGGACGGACATGCAGTACGTGGGAAAGGTAAATCTCTGCATGTTTCCCTTAACACAGCCTTTTATTTATTTATTTTTTGTTATTTTTAAACTTAATTTAAAAAGTAAAATATAAATGTGTATGTTTTAAAGTAGACCGATTATGCAAATGTTAAATTTTGTACTTTTTTATGCTTCTAATTCGTTCTCTAATGCTTCCAAAAACAATCTAAAAAAACCCACCTAACCTTTTTTTTGGCAATACCTACATGTTTTTGTTAAAGCCTTTAAAAAAATCTCCTGATTGTTATGTCACACTCCATGTATACTGTGCTGTTGCCTAGCAACCGAAGCTGAGCCCCAGCATGTTTGGTCAGCTGGTTTCACTGCTGTATGTGCTTTACAATGGCTGCTGGAAAAAAAGAGAGTTCTGTTCTTGACCTACCATCCAGAAATCACCTGCTGCATTCTTGTTGGCTGTGCAGGAGGCTCTACAAATGCTTTTCAAAGATGTACGTTTGTATAATTGTGCATCTGTTTGCAGCCATTTTCATGCTGAGTGATTGTTTCACTTAAAACATGGGAAAAATGTTTTACACTTAGTGGAATTAGTATTTTTTTTCATCAATATTAAGAAATTATTGACTTTGAAAAGCTGTTACTTCTGGCTGAAAAGTTTCTTAAAAGTTATTTTTGTCTTATTTTAAGTGAACTACAGTATTTGCACTAGAAACTACACAAAAATACTCTGCAGAAATGTATTTTGCAGTGTTGTCTTCTATTCAGTGAATGTAAATATCTGTTTTTAACTCTATGTTGTGTCAGCTAATGTGGACGTGCCTCAACACTTTGACGTCTTCCTTACTCCATATTTCTACAATCTCTTTTATTTATTTCTTGTATTTTATTTTTGTCGGCTCCAAACTTCAGACACAGCTGAGTAGGAACAACTAAGATTTTTTTGCCTCACGCGGTTGAATTACTTTCTGGAGTTTTATAATCCGTACCATTATTTCAGCTGACAGCTCTTTTGTTGGAGGCCAAACTTCCCGTCAGTAAAGCAGCTGCAGCAGCGCGTTTCGTCTGCAAGCGCTTCGTTTTAAACTTTGAAACAGTTTGCATATTTACAACTGTTGGTTTTAGTTTCAAAATGCAAAAAAGAAGCAACATATTGGCTGTAATAGTCTATGGTTTTTGTCCTATATGGTTCAGCTGAGATATTTTTCTACCTATTTCTTCTTTTAACTTTGGGTAATTCAGGAAATACTACCTGAGTAATTCGATAAATATGTGGAAATGCGGCACTTTTTCCTATTAATTTAGGAAAAATTCCCAATATTGTGTGTAGAGGAGTAAGACAGATCATCAGGGCCAGACTAAGAGAATAAAGTCATAATATCAGCAGAATAAAGAAGCAATGCTAGAAAACGTGCCTTTCTTTCTTCAAAATAGATACACAAAGTCCTGATACTGATAATAATTTGATGCTGTTGTGTTAAAAAGTTAATTATTTTCTTATTTTTCTCATTTTAATGAAGTGGTAAAATTACTTTTCCTGTAGCAGTTGCTACAAATTTACTACTTCATTCTGGTAATATTGAGACTTTATTCTTGTACTATTTTCACTTTCTCGTAATAGTTAGACCGAAAACCGCTCCAAAAGCAGGAAGTGGACTACAGCACAGGGCATTCTGGGTAAATATAACCAAAACAAACGTGCTAGCCTAGCATTAGCAGGAGAAATTGCTCGTTGTTTTTCACCCAAGAAAAGAGAAACTCTACAAATGCTCAAATCTGACTCTTCTCCTTTTTTGTTTACATTGTGCTCAGTATATTATTCTGAAGTTTTCATGTTGTTTCCTTCGGTAGCTCTTGGTGCAGCGCCCCCACAGGCCAGGAAGGGAACAGGTTTTTCAGGTTCAACACAATGTAGCGTGAAGGAGAAACCGCAGCAGCTGAAAATGTAACAAATGTTGTCTTATTTTAAGTCCCGGATCGAACCAAGTCTACTAAATGAGCTTTACCAAGTCGACCGAGGAGAGTCTCTGCCAAACGAAGGCTCCGTTTTGTGCCTGAGACTTCAGGGATCGGCCCGTCTTCTGGTGGCTGACGTGACGCGATGCTGTCGTTCAGTCCTTCAATCCATCCTGAGGCTTTGTTTGCCGTTTCTTGTCCAAGTCGCTTTCCACTGGCTGCTTGCTTCGTGTCATTTCTGCTCACATCAAGTCAAAAATAACTTCCTCTGAAGGTATTATCCGGTCCGGCCTCATGAAAACTCGCTGTCGACCCAGATATCATTGGCAGGGAAGATTTGGGGGGGGTCGGGGGGGGATTTGGGTTGTGTACAAGAAATTGGGTGATATAATGCTTGCTTTACATGCAGCAGAGCGGAAGTCAAGCTATTGGCCTCCTCTTCCAATCTACTGTAATTGAGGCGATTGTGGAGCATTGTGGCAAGGTCAGGGAGACGGAGCGGGGGGGAAGAAAGGCAGTTTTGTGCTGGGAGTTGAATGGACTTGGCGCTTTGCATTCCAATCGCGTCTCTGCTGAGGATAGAGTCATCCAACCAAATGAGATTCTGCAACATACGTCCTCCCCGGCTAAAGGTTGACTTTCAGTCCTGGACAAAAAGGATTACAGCCACAAAAAAAAGAAATTGAGTGAGTGGAGATCAAATGTAAATACAAAGCTTGATCAAACCACTTTGTCTTTAGAGGCCGGTGATTGATGTGCCACTCGTCCTTTGAGCTTGTAAAGCGACTAATAGCAGAAGAAGAATGGATTATCAGAGTGTGGTGTACATTTAGAGAGCCAGAGGCCGCGGCCTGAGAGGCCATCTCCACTTAAGCACCAACCTTCCAGCCGCATACTTAATCAAGACCCCGGCACTTGCGTTTTTCTCTGAGTACGTGCAGCTGGATGCTTTCCCTCATTGTCTGCTCCAGTATCCAGTTTTACCGCAGGATTGCATCTTTTCTGATTGCAATTACAGTTCGTTAATTGCCAGATGAAGTACGGGCGGGGAGCTCTTAAAGAGGGAGAGCGGCTTTCGACTTGGGCGCATCTGCGTCCTCAGGTAGAGGGAGGCCGACGCTTTCCGGGAGGAAAATCTGGAGAAGCACAAAAGAAAACGGCTTTTGTCACGATGAGTGACATCACATCAACGAGGGGAGCGCAGCGCGGGACAAAAACGGGCTTTGTTTGTGCCCAAAAATGAACAGGAAACAACACAATGGCAGGTTATTATGAACAAGAGGGCAGCTCTTGATACTTTGAGTTAGACTGAATGAAGAAACCACACTTGAATTACAGCATCCTGCCTCTTGTTGTTTGCGGCCTCTCCCTGCCGTTTCTTTATAGAGTTGTGAAGTGCTAACAGATGAAATTTCAATCTTGTTCTGAACAATCTTAACAAAGACAGTTGGGAAAGAAAGAAGGAATTTGGACAATTCGATCAGGACTTGCAGGAAGAGGCGTGGCTTCAGCCTGCAGAACAATTTATCGAGCAGTTTGAAATGCTCCTTTTGTCCTTTTACAACTGCAATTATTCAGTTTTTTTATTGTTATTGTTTCTTTTTTATTTCATAAGAATGTGACAATAGAAAATACAAGAAAATAGATGCAATGCAAAAAATACAAAATCTTGCCAAGTATTTGTGTCTAGTTTCAAGTACAAATATCTCAGTACTCTTAATATGAGACAAAACTAACTTACAAACAACTTTTCAGAAGATTTAGGAGCTTATATTACATAAATATTGATGAAAAAAATTATAATTCCAGTTATCAATATTAAGAGATTATTTAGCTAAATCAATCTCCTACATATTTCTGAAAAGTTACTTGTAATCTTGTTTTGTCTTATTTCAAGTGTACTAAGATATTTGCACTGGAAACTGGACAAAAACTGTTTTCCAGTGTTACTAGTTGTGCAAATTTTGATCCAATCTAAGACTGCAGTTCCCCTTCCTGGCCCCCGTAGAAGAGAACCTAGACACGGCCCTGCCCGCAGGATTTAAAGATACTCTGAGTTATTTTAGGAGTTAGTTGCTGGTAATCTTGCTTTATTAGCTGATGAGTTTTTTTATTTAATTTTGGTGAAGTAGAGGAAGCGAACTGCGGCTCTCATTAGCAGTCGAGCCGCGCGGCGTTCTCAGAGGAGCTGCGCTGTCACCGGGGGAAGGGAGTGTTTGTTTATTTCATTATTTCTTACTTTACCAAAGGGCACATATCCACTGAAAACGGTTAATGGCCTGTGGTTGAGGAGTGTTTGTGCTGCACTATCATATCTCATAAAGTATTTACAGCCTCTGATAGGCCCCAGTGGTTCTGGGCCTGCTGGGTAGACTGCTCTACACAGTCCCTCGCAAAGAGAGCTGCGCGCTCTGCATGCAAACAAACAAACAAACACCGGTGCAACATGCAAACAGCCGCCTGCAGCTACTGCTTACAACTCACAGGAAAGACAAAGAGAGGTTGATGAGCGCAGACGCGGCGCGCCTCCCCGTCCTGCGTGACTCAGGAAACCTGAGGGAAGGGGCTTGTTTGTGATTTTTGTTGTTGTTTTGTGTTCATGCGTCCCTCATTATCAGCTGCTCACCTTGCAGAGAGGCAAGGAGTTTGCGACGCGATGCAACATGGCGCCCTGCGGCGGCGGCGCCCTGGCGGTGATTGTTGATTAGCCGATACGTTTCTGAGCTGGGCGGTTTCCACGGTGACGTCTGTCCGAGGAGTAGTTTGGGTGTGGAGCGAGAAACTGCAACACATCCGGTAATTTTCGCCGTGATTTCACCTGTTTCTGAAGCGCGTTTATTCACGGTTCGCTTGAGGTTTCCGCTAACACGTGTCTGAACAATAAAAAAAAAAAACAACAACAATTAAAAACAAAAAAAAATAAGTTTAGCATTTTCTCTGAAATGTAGTGAAAAAACAACAACAAATGAATAAAATCTCACTAAGTTACAAAACTTTTTTGACTTTTTTGTCAAAAAAATAAACATTTTTACAACAGAGAATTAGGGCCATGCTAAGAAAACAGAAAATAAAACTGTTAGAATAAAGTCATAAATTTAATATTATAACTTTGATCTCTTAATATTATGACTTTATTCTCATAATTTTACTTTTTTATTTTTTATTAGTATTCCCCTAATACTCGGTCGATCTATTTTAACTCTTCATTTTTTAATATTATAATTTGGACTTATTCCATTTTCATTCATTTTAATTACTACACTGCAAAAACAAAATCTCACCAAGTATTTTTGGTTTAGTTTCTAGTGCAAATATCTTGGTATGCTTGAAATAAGACAAAACTAACTTAGAAGTAAATTTACAGGAGATTGATTTTGTCAATAATTCCTTGATTTTCATGAAAAAGTTTTAGTGAAGTGATTAATCTGCCTGTGAAACTAGTAATTTTTCTATCAATATTAAAGAATTTGGGCATAAAACAAACTATATTAGTTAGTTTTGTCTTATTTCAAGTGCACTAAGATATTTGCATATAAACTAGACCAAAATATCTGGTAAGATTTTGTGTTTTTTCAGTGTGATCAACAGTGTGGATGTAACTTTTTATCTGACAAAAACCAACAGCGTCTGCGTAAATCCAATTAGTAACTAGTAACTAAGTGGAGTTGTATTTAGCTAATTCATTACAGGATGTTTTGCCTGATAAATGTAAACAGAGGTTGATGGTAGGTTTATGTAGATGTAGGCAAATCTCCTCTAGGTTGTAGTTCAGTTCTTATTATTGGTTTTGCTTTGTTTGAACCTACATTTAGGTTTCTTCTGATTCTGAAAACAGTCCAAGTGCTTAAAAAAAAAACACCCGACTTCTTTTTTCCAGTAAGTTAATGTTTTTTGATATCTGGAAAACGAGACTCGAGCAAAGCTACAGCACTTCTGGATTCGAGGTTCTCTCTTTAAAGGAGTGAGAATCACTCCTTTAAAATTCACATTTTGTTTGTTTTTGTTCGTTCGTCCATTTGGGTTTCTGCTGCTTCTGAACAGTCCAAGTGATAAAAACGACTCGCAGTCATTTTTTGGCAAAACGTTATGGAAAACAATCCGCTTTAAATACTTTCTGAATGTTGAGTCACATTCTACGGACACTGCTCTGTTACCTAGCAACCCCAGCCAAGCCCAGCTCGTTACCTAGCAACCCGAGCTTAGCTCCAGCTCGTTTGGTTGGCTGATTTTACAATGGCTACTGGAAAGTACAGGTGTTTTGTTGTTGACTTACCATCCAGAAACCACTTGCCGTATTCTTGTTGGTTGTGCAGGAGGCTCTACTAATTCTTTTCAAAGATGTACGGTTGTATAATTGCTCATCTGTTTGCAGCCATTTTCACGTGGGAGTGTAAACATTGAGTTGGAGGGCGTGGCCAGCACCAGCAGCAGCTTATTCTGTTTTAAATAAGCAGCTCATTCTGACTAAGAATGATTTTGTGTAAAAAATGTTTTGTATAGACCATCGTTCTGTTGTAACCTGTTCAAGGAAGAGTGATGGGGCACCTTTAATAAATGCAGCTTCCCACAAACGCTAACCAGCTGCTTTTGTTCAGACTTTGATGTTGTGAAACTTCAAACTAAAGCAACATAACCGCTTAACTTGACCCGCGCATCGCGATGGGATCGCTTCATTTGCATCAAAAGCTCTTGTAGCTCCTTGTGTGACTGGAGGACCTTCTGCAGTTTGCATATGCTTTGGTGCAGGACCGCGCTCAAACTGCTTCTACATTCAGACGTGACACAAAAACAAAAGATGCCTGGGGGAGACAAATATGTGCTAACTGACATTTCACCTTCGACCTGGAGTTGTTTCCATGTCAGCAGTCGTTATTCGACGGGGGCTATTTTTGTGCTCGGTCTGAGGCTACCATCTGGCTACGACAAAGGCAGCCAGTTCTCGACACGTGGCCTTAAAGGCTAACTGGCTAATTGCCCTAAGCAGGCCGTTTCCAGTGCCATCTCTTTTGGCCGAACTCGAGTGAAGCACAAATGGTGGCCAGATCGAGCCTGCGCTAACATTTGCTGCACTCAGAGCTGATTAATTTCACAAACAAAGACGGCTCCCTGATAAGTTCTCACGCACAGATGTCTGATGAGCACCACTTCACTCTTCAGCCCTCTTCAGACTGGAGGATGAAGCATGTGGGAAGAGATACGAATGTTTTTGCTGTGAAAGAAATGCAAACCAGGGGAAATAATACTTCTCATTTTCTCAGAAGGTAAACACCTGTTTGCAGTTCCAAATGCTCCAAGTATTCTCTAAAAAAAACGACGGTTCACGATTCGTGACATAAATTTTAATTGATACAACTCGAGCAAATCCTCTGACATAAAATAAAATTATTAAAATTTATTCCCCAAAAATGGTCACTTTACTTATAGAAGTTGAATCAGCACCTATTTAATTATGGGTGGTTTTGGTAATTGCATCTTTAGATGAGTACAAAAAGAAACAGTATTAATATTATATATTCCTGCACTGCAAAAACACAAAATCTTTAGTCTATTAAATATCTTAGCACACTTGAAATAAGACAAAACTAACTTTCAAGTAACTATAAAGCAGAATATAGGAGCTTATTTTAAGTAAATAATTCTTGAATATTGATTTTAAAAAAGTACTAATACAAATTACATAATATTTCACATAGGAAAACTGTCTTGTTATAAGTGAAGTAATCTGCCAGTGGAAATATCACTTTCTCTTCAATATTAAGGAATTATTGAGCCTCTAAGCTAATTCTGTAAAATTATGCTACTGAATGCAATTTTTACTGCAGTAACATAGGCTAAGAATATGCTAAGCTAGTCAGCATCAGGTGGCATTATTGACCTTTCTTACTGTACCTTAAAATATGCTAACTAGCTTTTCCTTCTTTCTTTGCTAAACTAATTAGCAATTTGACAAGTTAGGATGCATTAAACATTTAAAGTTGTTTCCGAATTTTACTTTTTACTCTAATGTTAGACTTTACAAAGTTAGTAAAGCTAACTTTAATTCTCCCTATCTTAATTTCTAAGGTAATACTGTAAAATTACGCTACGCAATGAACTTTTTACTGTAATGTTAGATATGCTAAGAATTTGCAAAGCTAACCAGCAGCAAGTAGTTTTATTGAACTTTCTTTATCTTCAATCTAAAATGTGCTAACTTTAAGTATGCTAACTAGCTGCTAGCCTCTTTTTACTTAAGTTAATATACACAAAGCTAAGCTAGCCATTCACTAGATTCAGTCTTTTTATTTGGTAAGCCAGTGGACTGTGTGCCAGGTTAGTATGCATTAAACGTTTAAAGCTAAGTAGTTGTTGAGTTTTCTCCATGTTTCACTTTTTACTCTAATATTTACGACAGCGTATTATGGGCAGGGTAGCCAAAAAACTCAAACATTTTGAGATTTAATCTCAGAAATTTACTGGAAAAGACATGAACATTTCTAAGTTTTTGACTTTAGGAAATTTTTTGAGAACATTTTTGAGATCTTTCTAGAAAATGTTCAACCTGTCAGACTCAATTTTCTTTCTAGAAAATTTCTGAAACTAATCTTGTTCATTTACTCCTTTTTTTATATCTACCACTGCGCCAAATATGCCATCGTCAATATTAGATTTTGCACAGTTAGCAAACCTAAACAGCTTCTAGATAATACTGTGAAAATATGCTAGCTATAAAACTTTTTATTCTAAGGTGAACTGATAAAACATTGATTAGTGAATATTTTCTAAGCTATAATGCTCCAAGGAAACTAATGCGCTCTTAGTTTGTGTTTATTTATTTCATTTTTCTAAGCTAAGACGAGCTAACTTATGCTAGCAACCTGTTAGCTGCAGTCTTCTCCTCATACTTTCCTTTCTTATAAAATGGAAGTTTTATTATCGACACGGTGACCTAATGAGATGGTGCTTTCTTTTTACTGTCTCTCTGTCTTGAAAAGACTAAGACCCACAGTGCTAATGGATATAGCGTCATGTTCTCTGCCTTTTTTTACAACAATTTGGGACCATTGGGGGGCAAAGGAGAAAAAGCAGGCTATTGATGTGCCGGGACCTTTTGGTGACCACACTGAAAGCACATGTGGCTTTCTTTTCTCCCCCTGTGACAGTTTAATTGTATTTTCAATATAAATTGATCAAAGGGCCATTGTGAATGCACATTGGGCTGCCACATTGATTTCCACATAAGTTTCTTTTCTTCTTCCTCCTCTTAATTTGAGGAGAAGGCCAGCGGTACTTTTTTCTCACCGGCAAGGTGGGCAGCTGGGAGGGACGGGGTCACAGCAGCAGGCATTGGAGTTGGATCCTCTGAACTGCCTTGTAATATCTTTCACAGAGGATGAGGAGGAACTCTTCAAAACCTCAAGATCTCTCTGTTTCCATAGAAATGACAGCCGACACGGCGCGTGTAACACTGTCTACCTCGCATCTCAGCCCAAAGGAGACGACTCGATGGTTATTAACTGAACAGTCGTGCAGGCAGAGATAGGCAGCTTGATAGACAATCATAGAAAAGGACATTGCAGCTATAACAGAGGGAGGAAGATAATAAAGTTGAAGTGGATTGTTTTCAGCCAACCGAGTCTGTGTTTGGAAGCAGAATATTCTCCCGCTGCAGAGCACTGCAAAGGAAATTAAATCCTACCAAGTATTTTTGGTCCAGTTTTAGTGCAAATTTCTTATTCCACTTCAAATAACATAAAACTAACTTACAAGTGACTTATACGAGCTCATTTTAAGTCACTAATTCAATAATATTGATGAAAAAGTGCTAGTTAATATGGTAGTTTAATTCACTTATAACAAGAGATTTTTCCCATGTTATAAGTGAAATAATCTGCCAGTGGAACCGGTTATTTTCATCCATATTAAGGAGTTATTGACCCAAAACGAGCTCCCATGTTTAGGCTTGTTGCATAAGACATTTTGCTGGATCAATCAATCAGTTAAATTAATCAAATTTCAACCACGAGACACCTCAAAGGGTTTTACATCATAAAAACACAAAATAAAAAGTCATTACATTTTCTAACTGTCGTTACAAATCAGATTGTTGATTAATGTTTCATTGATTATGTTTCAGCTCTAAACCTTTAGATTTAAAGGAACTCAGTGTTTCAGTCGTTTTCCAGTTTTCTGGAAGTTTATTCCAGAAAACTGTATTTTCAATGATAAATTATTCCAGAAGTTATCGCCAAGAATCATAATGTTTAGTAATTTTGAGACAATTTTCAATTAATATAACGGTATAATAGCAAGAACACATCCTCAAAGATCAGTAAACTCTAATAAACATTTAACAACTGGAGCTGGAAGACATTTCAAATATCCAAAATAAATCAACAAAACGACAAATAAAATGAATCATGAAGTCTCCGGAAACAAAAAAGCACCAAACGGAAGAGCAGTTTGGGTAGAAAGAGAGAGAGAAAACAGAAAAACAATAAATCACGTCAATGTAAAATATTTATTTCTTGCTGAAAGGTTATCTATAAGTCAGTTTTGCCTTCTTCCACAAGAAACTCGACCCATAGGATTGTGTGTTTTTGCAGAGAGAAGAGTCTCTCTGGCCAGGATTCAAAGCGACGGTGAATGAAACAGTCGAGATCCTAATCCAAACGTGGTGAAACTCTGCGACGCGCTCGGCTGAGGACGGTTAGGCAGCCGAACAAAACAGTGTTAAATACTCTAATCCAGAAAGCTGTTGGCCTCGCATGTGCCAGGCCCGATAAAACTCCATGAATTAGTAAAGCCTCCCAGCACCTGCGATGAAAAGCTTTTTAATATATGATGAGACGGGGAGACTTGGATTCCCACGTGACCCAAACGCGACGCAAGTATCTCCACCCTCGATCTGTCCTCGGTTTGGGCCAAAGGCGGCAGAAAGTCACACTGAAAACCGGGAAGAGATGCCAGAATCGAACCGTCTCTTTAGTTTATTGTGTCTGCAAACATTTTGACCCTCCGTGAAGTTATAATTATCATATTCATGATTATTGAAGCGGGGTGAAGGAGGAGGAAAAGGGGGCTGGACGAGCTTTTGATGAGTTCTCTGAGATAAATATGTTAAGGGGGATTTGGTGGAGGAATTAAAATGTCAGCGCATGCTAAGCTGGTGTTCATGTGGAGAGGGAGAAGCAGTGGTTCATCGTTTTATCACGGTACTTTATCGTGTTTTATTGGGATAAACCGACACAAAAGAAATGGAAATCAAAACAACTGAAAAATAAAGTAATTTCATTTAAAAAGTCAGGAATTTGTGATTTAATCTCATTATTAATGCAGATGTTTTATTTCTGGCTTTAAAGGCAGTGGTGCCCTTAAATGGTGGGTTAGGGGGGCCATGGCCCTCCTGGGAAATTGTTTTATTTTTGTCACATTTCTAGTTTAAACATCTTATTACACTTAAAATTGGACAAAACAAACTTACAAGTTACTTATCAGCAAAATATAAATTGTTTTAAATCAATAATTATTTGATATAGATAAAAAATATTGACAGATTATTTCACTTATAACAAGATATTTTACCCATGTAATGAACTATCATTTTTATCAATATTTAGCCATATTGACTTAAAACAAGCTGCTATGTCTATATATGCTTGTCTTATTTCGACTTTACTGAGATATTTGTACTAAAAACGAGACAAAAATACTTCTTCAACCAAGTAAAATGTAATAAATAAATACACAAAAATAATAATAAGGTCTATGGTAGTGGTGGGTCTGTAATTAATAGAACTTAATTGCACTGCAAAAACAAAATCTTACCAAGTATTTTTGTGTAGTATCTAATGTACATACAGTACAGACCAAAAGTTTGGACACACCTTTTAATTCAATGAGTTTCCTTTATTTTCATGACTATTGACATTGTAGATTCACACTGAAGGCATCAAAACTATGAATAACACATGTGGAAATATGCACTAAACAAAAAAAGTGTAAAACAACTGAAAATACCCCTTATATTCTAGTTTCTTCAAAGTAGCAACCTTTTGCTGTGATTACTGCTTTGCACACAGTCTGCATTTTCTTGATGAGCTTCAAGAGGTCGTCACCTGAAATGGTTTTCACTTCATAGCTGTGCCCTGTCAGGTTAATAAGTGGGATTTCTTGCCTTATAAACAGTCATGAAAATAAAGAAAACCCATTGAATTAGAAGGTGTGTCCAAACTTTTGGTCTGTACTGTATATTAGTACATCCATCCATCCATCCATCCATCTTCTTCCGCTTATCCGAGGTCGGGTCGCGGGGGTAGCAGCTTCAGAAGGGAGGCCCAGACTTCCCTCTTCCCTCTTCAATTGCATACAGAGACTGCAGGGCAATAGCAGATCTACTAGAGCAGCTTCAGATGGAAATTGTAAGGTCCCCTTTCGAAGAACCGCTTTTGCTCAAAGTGCTCTCCTGTCCTTGAGAGGATTTTCAGTTTTAACTCACTTCCTGTTGATTTAAAGTCTGTAACCAGTTTTAGTACGTTCAACAAACAAACAAAACTCTGGTTATGTCAAAAACAGAACTGTACCCATTTTTGATGTTTCACTGTTTGTAGATGTCGTCAACGTTATGCTGTGCTATTTTAAATGATTATCATTTTAACTTTTAGAAGTACTTTTTAAAAGCCCATCTAGGGACAAGTGCTGCGAATTAGCACTATGACGCAAACATGGGACTGCTGTTTTGTTCAGTTTGTCTATGTCGATGTGTGTCTGTCCCTGCCAAATAAACTAAAAATAAATAAATAAAAAGATCAGATGTCAAATTTATAACCACATTTCCTGGGTTCCTGCTCCGGGTCATATTTGAAAAAATCCGACCTGTGTTGTTCAGACTCATGAAAATATCAGATTCAGGTCAAATAAAGGCAAAGAAAAATATGGAACTGAGTCACTTCAGGCTCCAATGTGAACGTAACTCAAGAGTTGTTTAATGTAATCAATTTTTCAATATTTTATTTTATTTTTTTAGCAAAGGAGCATTTATTGGGTTTTCATACATTGTTGCTGTGGCCTTGTTCAATAAACATTTGTGATCTAAATCATTTGAAACTTGGTAAAATCTGAGCAAAACAACATTACATATGTCGTTGTAATGTAAACAATTTTATCCTGATACATTTTTCAGCCATATAATCCGGGCCTACAGCAGAATAATGAGAATGTTTCTTTTCTGTTTGGATTATTGGAATGGTGTTTCTATAGCTGTGTTTAAATACCTGCTAATTTTTGTTTTACCTGTAAAAGAAAACATGGTTTTAAATTACCTTGTATGAATGGTGCTATGCAAATAAACTTGCCCTGCTTGGGAACGTATATTAGTACAGTTGAAATAAAATGAAACTAACTTTTCAGCAAAATATAGAGCGCGTTTTATGTCAATAATTCCTTAATATTAAAATGTACTAATTCCACTGGTATATTGTTTAATTTAAAGTAAAAATGTATTGTTACAGGTGCAATAATCTGCACTTTTTCACTAATATTAAGGAATTATTGACATAAAACAAGCTCCTATAAATTGCTGAAAAGCTACTTTTTAGTTAGTTTTGTCTTTTTTAAAGTTTGTTCAGGTATTTGTGTTAGACACCAGACATAAATACTTGGTAAGAGTTTCTGTTTTTGCAGTGTATGAGCTCAACAACATATATTTATTGTTTTATAATGAGCTATTTAAGTTTTTCAACCATCAGAGTGCATTTACTTTCCAGTTTTGGGTTTGCGTAGGCTGCTCTTTCAGCGACGGCGGCGTTGTGAAAATCTCCACGACCGAGATCGTGACGACAAGAGTGCAACAGTCGCAGCGGCAACGAATGCAGCTTCTCTCGTGGCAGATTTTTCACAGAGGCGAGGTGAAGCCACGAAGCGTGTGTCATCATAACACGGTGACAGTTTACTAAAGATGATACGAATCTGTTAAATGACACCAAACACGCTCGATCAAAGCTGTCAGCGTTTATTTGCCAAGGCCCAGATTGGTCGGACCGCTGATGTTTGTGTGCGCCGCGTTGAAAAGTGCGACTCTGCTTTGAAAAGTGCTTTCTGCTGACAGTTTCTGGTACAAAGTGTTCATCGCAGGGATGTGTTTTTGACAGAGATTCCCTGTCAGTCAAGCAGTCAGCCAGTTCTCTCACTGTTATTTTTATTTTTTATTTTCCTTTTGCAGCTGGTGATAATTTTATTTTCCTGCTCAAAAAGCTGCAGTGTGGTGTTCATAAAAGCAAATTAAGCAAATGTGAAAGCTCTCACGAAGCTGAGTTTGAAACAATTAGCAGCAGAAAGTGGCAAAGTGGAAATTTATTAAAATGAGCATTACACAAACTGCTGCACTGCAAAAACACAAAAGTATTTTTGATCTAGATTCTATCTTAATACACTTGATAAAAACTTACAAGTAACTTTCCAGTTTAAGACAATAATACCTTAATATTGATGAAAAAGTTGTAGTTCCACCTATAATAAGGGAAAAATGTCTTGTTATAAGTGAAATAATCTGCCAAAGGGTCAAGTATTTTTTTATTAATATTGAGAAATTATCTACTTAAACCAACCTCCTACAGTATATCATTCTGAGAAGTTACTCTGTTATTAGTTATTACATATTTGCACTAGAAACTAGTCAGCCTGTAATGATAACAAATATTACAAGACAAAATATTATACTGTTGTTTTAACACTGTTTTCAAGTAATATTTTAATAATGGCATAATAAATGCAAGTTTTATCTCACAAAGACTATTAAACTTTAATTATGTAAAGAACATAACTAGAACTAGAAGATATTTTAAATATCCAAAATAAAACACAATTTTAAAAAAGAAAACTTAATTAAAATCCACACATAATCAGAATCAAAATAGTTAAGCTAATTTTAATTTATTATTAGATTATTTCAGTATTTTTTCATTATAATGGGTTTAGAAACTAGACAATAATACATAAGTTTCCAAACGGGCCTTGGCCCCCTTTGGCCATCATTTCAGAGCACCACTGTGCAACAGCTCCATTTGTAATGACAATAATTTACTCTCTTTATTAATTAGGTGTCTTCAAAATGAAATAATTTGCTCTGAATCTATATTGGTTATCTGTTTTGTTTTTCTTTTCTTTTCATTTCTCATTTAATGTGCTACTTTGGGTTGGTTTTTGATATAAAATACGTTAAAATTTGATAACATTTTGAACCACTGTATCTCCAAGAAAACCAAGACTACTTGGTGAGAGTTAGTGTATTTGCAGTGTATTGTTGCCGATTTGAAATGCTTTTGCTTTGTTTTGTAGCTCCACTCGGACGGCGACAGAGGAGACGGCAGCGTGCGTTACGTCCTCACCGGCGAGGGCGCCGGGACGCTGTTCAAGATCGACGAGAAGTCCGGCGACATCCACGCCACCAAGAGGCTGGACCGCGAGGAGAAGGCCTACTACATCCTGCACGCCAAGGCCGTCAACCGGCTGACCAACGAGGCGCTGGAGGGCGAGTCCGAGTTCATCATCAAGATCCACGACATCAACGACAACGAGCCGCGCTTCACCAAGGACCCGTACATCGCCCGGGTGGCCGAGATGTCCGACGTCGGTACGTTTCTCAAACCTCCGGGGCCTCGGGTTCGTCTGGCGGGGGATTAGGGCCGGTGTAGATGGGGAAAAAACAGGGAGGAGAAAAATCAAGGACATTCCTGAGTTTGAAAAGTTTTAAAAAATTGCCAGATAAACTCGGAAGTATTTAGATTAACTTCTGAAATTTTGTAGGAAAAACTTGGACATTTCTGAGTTCAAAAGTAAAAAAAAAATCCAACAGTCAAAACTTCAGTCAAACTTTTCAGTTTTTTTCTAGAAGATTTCTGAGATTAATCTCAAATTTTTATTTTTTATTTTTTTCGGTAACAAATGTTCAACTTTCCAAATTCAGAAATGTCAAAGTTTGTTCTAGAAAATTTCTGAGACTTAAGGCTTACAATTTTTGAGTTTGACCTCAGAAATGTCAAATTCTTTTGTAGAGCATTTTTGGGATTAATCTAGCAAATTTCTATTTTCTCAAACTTATTAATTTTCTTGTTTTTTCAAGAAATAAAAAAAAAATTGGCAGAAATTTACTCCATCATTTTTTTAATCTACAGTGGCCCTAATACATGGTTGAAAGTGTGACACCTCTGGTTTAGATGGTTTCAGTTTGGTAGATTTGGTTTGATTTGGGACCAAAGTTGAAACATTTGTTCTACTTTCAGCTGCTTTCGAATGATCCAAAACCTTTGAAAAACCTGTTCCCCTCCTCGCCTGTGGGGGCGCTGCACCAAAGACCATTAAAGGAAGCAACACAAAAACCTCTGAAGAAGACACTGATCTCAACCTACTTCTTCAGAAAATGTACACAAAAATTAAGTAGGAAAAATTTAGTGGCGGTAGGATTTCTCTTTAGTCTTTGGCTAAAGACCACAACACATTTTTTCGCACCAATGCTAGACATTTGTTTATTTTGGTTGCATTTACCCAGAATGCCCTGCTCTGTAGTACAATTCCTGCAGGAAACCCAGCCCTAACGATGAGCTGTCGTTCGGGATGTGAACCAAAAATGTTAACTTTTGTCCACCTACAAACCTTGAACTCGGTTTGGTTGAAGTGAACTCTGGTGCTGTTTGAATGCGTATGTGAACACCAAGTGGGCCAGATACCGCTCCAAAGCAGGAAGTGAACTACAGAGAAATGACTCATGGTCTTCAGCTATAGACTAAAATCTGATGCTAAAGAAGTTGCAAGAAGTTACATTTCATGTCACTTTCTTCAGTGGTTCTCTGTGCAGCGCCCCCACAGGTGAGGAGGGGAACAGGTTTTTCAAAGACTTTAAATTGTTTGACTCAGCACAGTGTGAAAGAGACCAGCAGCAGCTGAAAATGTAACAAATGTTGCAACTTTGGTCCCAAATGAAACCGAGTCTTGCGGACGGTATTAGAAATTTTCCTGGAAATAAACTTGAATTTGTGGGAATAAATTAATATATTTTAGCATAGTCTCGACCAAAACAAACAGATTGCATATGTGAGTCCTATTCCTTAATATTTCATGATATCCTGCAAGTCTTTTTGTCTCTGCAGAAGCTTTTGGCTGCGACCGACTGGTAAAAACCTAAATTGATCAACATTTACTCAGGTGAAGGTTGAGCTGCATTAACAGGATTATGATTCAGATGTTATAAAACTGCGGATCAGTGGGATTTGATCAATCATCATAATGACGCCAACTCAACAAAGAGAGCACGTCTAATTAAACGAGCGACGAGGAGACCAGACTAAACAGCCGCTGCAGCAGATAATCTTTTAAACACAGTATTGTAGTCTATTAAAGCAGAATTTAATTGAATTTAATTAGCAGCACTGTCGGCTGTGTCACTGCAGAGAAGTGTGGATTTTAATCCTTGCGGCTCCTGAAGCCGCACCATTTGCACCGTCACTCTCCTCTGAATGAAAGTTTAATTCTGGGTCTAAAAGCGGCTCATGAATATAGATAAACAACACAGAAAGGCTCCCAATCGATAGCAGCATGAAAAACATAAGAAGAGTGTCTCGGGGCGACTGCGGTCAGACATGTGACACAGTTGTCACTCGGTTCAGCGACCCCGAGTGAGAGAGGGCCGGCACTTATCTGAGGGCAGCACGGGTGCCCATGGCAACAGGCGAGGTGTGATGTCAGCGCATGGCAGAGCATGTGTTCACGAGTGACTGCGTTGAGACTAAAGTGACACTCGCTTTCGCTTTTATTGCTACAGACAGCGTTGCCACAATGAACACAGGTTGATCAAACCTGGGCTCCTTTTTTTTTAGAAAGGAGGAGATGGCGCTGTCCAAATAATGAGCAATTAGTCAGTTAATCGCAGGATAAATTTGTTTCCGTTTGCATGATTTATTGCTTTTCTCTTTCTAACAAAACCTGGATGACAAAAGTCTTCAGTCTGAATCTTACGAAGTGTTTTTGGTTTAGTTTCTGGTGCAAATTTCTTACTACACTTGAAATAAGACAAAACTTAAGTAACTTTTTAACCACAAATAGGAACTTGTTTTAAGTCAATAATTCCTTAATATTGATGAAAAACTATAAGTTGCATTGGCAGATCATTTCACTTATAGCAAGATGTTTATTCCCATTTTATAACTCAAATAATCTGCCCGTGAAACTAGTACTTTTTCATCAATAATAAGGGATTATTGACTTAAAATATGCCTATATGTTGCTGAAAGCTTATATATAAGTTAGTTTTGTTTTATTTCAAGTGTACGCTAAACACTAACCCAAAAATACTTGGCAAGATTTTGTATTTTTGTAGTGTGGTGCTTAAAGAACAGTTTTGTTTACAAAGACTTCATAATTAATTTTATTTGTCATTTTTATTGCTTTGTTTATTTATTTTGGACATTTCTTCCAGTCTCAGTGTTAAATGTTCATTGGGATTGAAAGTTTATTGCTCTTTAGAACCTGTTCTTGCATTATTATGTCATTATTACCATTATACCACTTGAAAATGGTCTCAAAACAACAATATTATTGTTTATCGCAATAATTTCTGGGACAAATTAGTATTGTGACAGGCAGAAAAGCACAAAACCTTTAATAAATTCAATGTTCTTGGACTTATTTTATATAAATGACTATATCTGGCGCTATCAACTTTTTGGGGGGTTTTAAGTCTTTTTTGGGTTGGAAACTGTCAGACCTGGCAACTCTGCGCGCGGACGATTACAGGCAGAGAAAAAAGCAGCAGCAGAAGAAGAAAATCCTGTGATGTGATCGCTCCTGACTTAAAGATTTAAAGGTGACTGATGTGGATCTGTGACAGAAAAAAAGCCTCTTTGAGTCTAACTCCATTGTCAGAGGTATTAGCGATCAGGGTTCGCTGAACTTCCTGGAGAATCTCCCTGAAGAGATCCAATCTCCCTGAACCGCCGCCGAGCTGCGCCTCAGTCTGACGGTTCTGGTTTTAACGTCTCCCTTCGCCTCGGCTCACATCAAATTAGCAAACTTCCATCAGGTCGCTCTCTTCTTCTGTTGCACAATTCTGTATTTATAGCACTTTGCCATTAAATATTTCTACTCAATTAATTTCCCTCTGCATGTAATGAGGCAACACTTGGCCCGCAAGGCGCCGTTTGGGAGCTAGCGCTTGGCTAACGGTCTCCCTTTGTTCTTTCTGGAGGAGAAACTGGATCACAAATGTTCACCTGCACAAATACTCACCGCTCCACTTTAACTTTTCTACAGTTTATCACATTAAACATCCAAAACTGTGTTTGCTAGGGTTCTGCTAGAGATGAAGAAAAAAAGTGTAAGGGATGCGTGATTTATCGGGATTAACATTAGTGTAGGTTAACATTGGTTTCTGTCAATGCTAGCCATTTTTAGCAATGGTATTGGTCGATTTTTTAAACATATGGATATCAACTAATGTTAGCCATTTTTAACTTTGGTACCAACCTTTGTTAGCCATTTGTTAACATTGGTCTTTGTTGATGTTTGTTATTTTTTAACATTGTTATCAACCGATATTAGCTGTTCTTTAACATATTTGACTGAGGTTAGCCATTTTAGCATTGGTTTCTGTCAACGTTAGCCATTTTTAACCTTGGTATCACTGACAGTAGCCATTTTTTAAATATATTTTTTCTGTCAATGCTAGCCATATTTTAACATATCAGTATCGGCTGATGTTAACCATTTTTTAACATTGTTTTTTGTTGATGTTCACCATCTTTTAACTTCGCTATCAACGCTGTTAGCCATATTTCAACATTAGCCAAGGATAACTGTTTTTAGACATACTGTATCAACTAATCCTAGTAATTTTTTACCATATCAATATTGGCTGATTTTTTGTCATTTTTTAGCATATTGGTAACAACACTAGATTTTTTTAACATCAGGATCAGCCAATTGTAGTAGTTTTTTACATACTGTATTGGCCAATATTAGCTGTTGGCTAATGGTAGCTATTTTTAAAGTCTTATCAGGATAGCCCAATTTAAATAATTTTTTAACAAATCTGTACCCATTTTTTTATATATCAGTATTGGCCGATATATATTTTTTGCATTGATATCAGTCCATATTTTTTTGTCAGTAAATATCAGGCATCAACCGAAGTAAGAATATGATAATCAGATATCGATATTGGCCCAAATTGTCAAATATGAATCTAAATAGTGTGGCCTGCATTTACATTCAACCTCCTTTAATCTGATTCTCTAAAGCAAATTGTATTCAGTAAAATCCAAATAAAATACATTAAAACTCACAGCAGTAGTGCAACAAAATGTGAAGAAGCTGAACATTTTTCCAGGCTCTGTATTTGTTTCTCAGACTCTCTGGAACCACGGAAACGTTGATGGGCGTCTTGGGGTTTGCAGGCAGAGATATGTTTACATTAGGGCCAATCGATTAGCCGCTGAGATCAATCATGTGTGGGGATATACGCGGCGTCGTGATAAGGATTGCTTCTGGTAACGCAAAGAGACAGAAACGATCATTCACATTCAGAGGAGGACCGGACGTCTCATCAGACGGAGCATCGGCCCGACCGATTACCCAGAGGCTCATTCTTCAGCCGCCATGTGAATCATTGTCCTGATGCTGTTTTCTCGCCGCAGGCACCTCGGTGATCCAGGTGACGGCCACGGACGCAGACGACGCCACCTACGGGAACAGCGCCAAGGTGGTGTACAGCATCTTGGAGGGCCAGCCGTACTTCTCCGTGGATCCGGAAACAGGTCAGCGTCGCCTCCAAAGGTCAAACTTTAACGCCTTTCACTTCAGTTTGCCGGTTTTAAGGATTATTTACAATAAAACTTCACAATAAGACCATAAACACTTTATAAATGATTAATAACTGTTTATTATGCATTTATTAGGGATGAAAAGGAGGGAAAATCTACTAATTCATTCGTTCACCTCTTTTTTCTTAATTTTTACTTTTATTTTCTTTAGTTTCATTCTATGTCATTATTTCTTCTGTCCTTCTAATATTTAATGTCCTGGTTTATTTTATTTTTTTAGCTTAGTTTTTGTTCTTTTAGATTTTCCTCCTAAAATCCAGAATTTTTTAAATGTACTTTTGTATTTTTCTTTTTTATTTCACTGTTTTTTTCATATTTTTAATTTTAAAAGATTTATTTTTGAACTATTTTTATAATTTTCTTTTGATTTGCTTCAACTTTTAAGTATAGTTTTTTTACATTATTTATTACTTTTACTTCTTTCTTTTCTTAATTCATAAACTTCTCTTATTTGGATCAAATAACTATGAGAAAACGGATGCTTCAGCAGGCAATGAGCCATTTTGATAATATTTTATTAATTACTTTTGTAAATCAAAGTTTCTTTCATTGGATCCACCTAAACGTTTAGTAAAAGCTGAAAGTGGAATCCTGGTGGAGCAGCTGAGCTCCAGAGCCGCTCCACCTACAGACTGGGTGCTGCCTGCAGGGCGCCATTGTGAGGAAAACACAAGCAAACAGAAATATTCAGAAGAGAAGCTGAACTAGAACAATCCCTGACAAGAGAACGCAGAGAAACCAGCCTGGTTTTCCCAGAAACCCGCCCGCCTCACCTCCTCTGAAGCTGCCGCCGCCGCCGCCGCCGCCGCCGCCGGGCGGAGCGGGGAGGGGAGGGGAGGGGAGACGGGATTTGCTGCAAATCAGCCGTCCTAAAGATCTACTTTTAATCATTACTGCGCGCTTTGGAACACATCCCGCTCGCATCTAAACAAAAGAGTCAGGGAGAAAAAAGCCATTTGCAGATTAGTGAGGGGATTAACAGTAATATGGTTTATCCCACATGTGGTATGTAAGCTGACATCCCCTCTTACACAAAGACATGCCTGGACATCGCGTTATAAGCAGGATTTGTTTCCCACTCCTCCTCTTCTTCTCTGGGTATTGTAGTCATTAAGGAATGACAAAGGTAGAAGCAGGAAGTGAACTCGCCTGACAAAAACGAAAGAAATCCTCCACCTTCTCCTTCGTCATTTTAAATCATTGTCTGCTCAAACTGAAGCTGAACCTCTGATGGTTTCGCTTCATTCAAGGTGAAATTGATTTATTTAACGTATTTTAGCGTTGCTATCAGTCGATGTTAGCCATTTTTGAACATACTGATATTGGCCAATGTTGGTTATGTTTAACATATTAATATCAGGTGATTTTGGAAATGATCGATGTTAGCCTTGTTTTAGCCACTGCAATTGGTCGATGTTAGTCGTCATTTAGCATATCTATCGACTGATCTTAGCCATTTCTAAACATTGGAATTGGTTGTTAGCCATTTTAAAGGTTAGGTGGTTGTTTTAAACATCAAAATTGGTCGATGTTAGCCATTCTTTACTGTTGGAATTGGTCGATGTTAGCTGTCACCATTGTTAGTTTTCTTTAATCATATCAGCACGGGCCGATTTTAGTCACTTTTAACACAGCTGTTCTAGTTGATGTTATCCGTCGTTTAAGATATTTGTGTCGACCCTTGTAAGTTATTTTTCAATATATGTGTGTAGGTTGATGTTAGCTGTTTTTAGCATTGGTATTATACCGGTGTCTGCCCCCTGATAAAATGCTTGTTTTTCATTGTTTTCCATTGAAAACCAAAGAAAAGTTGATTCAAAACATCCATCTCTTCCCTCGTCGCTTTAAATCCTATTCTTCTCTTCCTCGAGCCTCAATCCCTGAAAGTTTTGCTTTATTCAAGGTGAAATTTATAAATTTTGCATCGTTCTGAGTTTGAACTCCCACCAGCTTCTTTGCTTCAAATGAAAGCGTTTAGCAGCAGCCTGGATTTAGGGCCTGATGGGAGCCTGAGCACACCTTTTCAGCGTGCTGCCAATTACCACCTCGCTCTGTCCCGACGCCAAGCCGAAGGGGTTTCAAGGAGCAGGCGACTCCTCGGCGCTATAATGCTGCAAACATCAACAGAGAGGAGACGATAAACGATCCTGGAAACTTTCAGATGTTGCTTCAACTCTTAGAAAATTAAAGATTGTGCTTTTTAGCTTAAAAAACATACAGTGATTAAATTATTTGTTTTCAAATAACAAATAATTTATTTGTTTTCAAATAATTTAAAAAGAAGGAGAAATGTTATTGTGAACTGAAGTAAAAAGTGCTTAATGTTTGATACTTTATATTTTAGGCTGTTTTCTGTTTCTAGCACTAGAATGGCTTGAGTTAGTCCACTTTGACATATACCTATTTCGGCTTAGATAGTCCAACTGGCCTGAATGATTTTATCTAGCAGGTGCTTTTGTTCAGTAAATAGGGCCATTACCTTATCAGTACCCTGGTAATGGCCTCAACGCATCTCACAGTTGCACAATTGTTCCTTAGACTTCGACTTCGACTGACTTTGTTGTCATTTTGCATGCACGGTGTATACAGAACGAAATTTCGTTGCATACGGCTCAGGATAATGTTTGAGGTTCCAATGTTGTGAGTAAAATAAAATACAGTATAAAATATGAATATAAATCTAAATATAAAATATAAAGTGCAGGACTGACAGTAAAATAGAAGTTATTTAGCTCTGTACATATGCAAGGTATAAAGTGGAGACCAGTTTTTGAGTGCAATCCAGTTAAGAGTTCAGCAGTCTGATGGCAAGTAGGAAAAAGCTGTTTCGGAACCAGGTGGACCTGCACCGGATGCTGCAGAACCTCTTTCCAGAGGGCAGCAGGGAGAACAGTCCATGGTGGGGGTGTGAGGGGTCACTGATGATGTTTCGGCCTCAGGACACGCATCCTGCATCGATGGTTGACCTGACACTTCGCCCTTTTGCCTGAGCTGGGTGTGGAAGGTTGTTGCCGAAGCAGTTTCTCCTTGTGTGCCTTCTTCTCACTCACATGAGAGTTACCGAACTCTTTTGCAAGCTCAACCAGGAAGTCCACCCGTCTCTCCTGCACCCCAATGCATGCCTGATAAAGCACATGTGCATTCAGTGCTGCCATGTCAATCATGTTTGCCAGGTTTGCTGACCAGCTGTCACATAGTGATGGAACCTTGGTCACCCCCCGCAAGATTATGACTGAAATAAATGCCATTAGTTCTTGTGAACTAAATAGGTGAAGCAGTCACCTATTTATCCTCCACAGCACAAAAGGCTGCATGCAAATTTGCATGTGCAAAGTCTCCCAGATTTCTTTTGCTTACACTTTTTGCATGATTTTTTTGAGGTGGATCAACACAATTAATTTGGTTAGTTTATTTCTAAACTGTCATGTTATACCCTCTTAGCTTTATTTCAAAGAGAAACATTACTAATTTCTTTTAGAAAAACCTTTGCATATTTTTTGAAACAGATTGTATGTTTTGCAAACTCTATGTACATTTGGCAAAATGACCTGGATAATGCAGCACCACATCATGGATCAGCTGCAAAAGGTCACATCTCTCCAAAAACACTTCATGTATGCTTCAAAACTAAACTGAAGAGCATTACCTACAGGAGATCTGATCTCCTGCAGGTATCATAGATACCCACCCCCAACATGGACTATTCACACTCCCACCTTCTGGCCCGACGGTCAACGGCCACATTTACAATTGAAGAAGGGATGCTAATTTGAGCCATCAGAGTCGTCAGGGTGGACTCCGGCCTTTTGGCCCTGTTGAGCCGATATGGGAAGGACTCGAAAACTGAGCCATCCTAGTGCTAGTTGTGAGTAAAGCATTCATCTTGTGCAAATGCAGCCGAAATTCTGTTCAGTAGTCATGAAAAACAAACAAAATAGGAAAAAGAAACGTGTATAGTTTAAGTTACAACAATGTTTAATTTCCCTCTGGGATCAATTCAGAGTTTCTTTTAATTGAACTGAATAATTTTTTTGTGCTTATCCATGATCAATAAAGACGATCAAATCAGTTCAAGCCTGATTAAGCTGAACCAGGTGTGAATAATCATCTGTGTTAATAAACTGAATCTTTAGCCGTCTTACTAAATTACATCTGGGTTGTAATGAATAAACTGAACTGAATTTAACTTTATTCTTTTTTCATTTAGTAAATTATATTTTATTTACTTTGATTGACTTAGATTGAAAATGACTCCGTCTGATACTGAAACAAACTGGGCTGAATTGGACTGTTTGTAATCTGATCATGTTGCATTGAGTCACTTTGAGGTTATTTTGAAATGTTTTGGTGTGAATCAAACTGGACTAGACTTCAATTGGATAATTTGCAATTGGTTCAATTCTATTGGTCTTCTTAGACAAACAGCTAATTGTACTAATTTAATATACTAAATTGTACAATATTTCAATAGGCCTAATTAAAATTTGCAGCATTGATTGGGATATATGTAATTCTGACGCAATATCCTGACATTGTGTCCTACTGGTAGTATTTCTTGCATGTCCTTCAGTAACATATATCATGCATAACCAGGGGTTATTTGTATATTTCTACAGATTTTCATAGGGAAATTAAATGGGAGAAATTTTCATGGTCCAGTCCAACCAAAAGTCAGGTGCAAGAGCAGTCAGTGACCACATCAGCAAATAAACAAGTGGAGACTCTTAGTTTGCCTTCACAGCAGCCATGTTTAGTCCACTTTAGTCCAACTCCATGTCTGGTTTGTTTGGGTCGGTGTGAATGTGTAATCAAACTCTGAAAAAACAAACTCTGGTTTGAATGCATGTGTGAAAGCCAAGCGGACTGGAAACCACTCCAAAAGAAGAAAGCAGGCTATAGCACATTGCATTCTGGGTAAATACAACCAAAACAAACGAGTTAGCCTAGCGCTAGTGAGAGAAATGACTCATGGACGTTTACCAAATATAATAGAGAAATCCTACAATTGCAAAAATTTGACGCCACTCCTTTTTTGTTTCCATTTTATGAAGGAGGAAGTTGAGTTAATGTCTTATTCTGTGGTTTTTGGTGCAGCGCCACCACAGGCGAGGAGGGGAACAGCTTCTTCAAAGGCTGTAGATCTTTTGACTCAGTGCATTTTTAAATAGCTAAAAATGTAATAAAATGTTGCAATCAGTGCTGGGAGAAAATCTTGTTTAAAATATTTGATATTTTTAAAAAGTGGCTTCTGTGAGTTGTACTACAAAGTATTAGGGCCATGCTACAAAAAGTTTTGTTTAACTACAAGATGCTGTAGATTCCTCATTTTAATTAAAAGTTTTTTTTGTCATGTAGGGGTTTTCATAAAATAATACTCCATTCTAATATTACAGCTTAAACGTTATTATTGAATTATTTCATATTTATTGTTGTACAACTGTAATCTGGTAATATTGTGACTTTATTCCCAAAATAAAAGAAAAAATCTTAGTCTTGCCCTAAAACTTTGTCATAGAGTTAATAGAAGCTGTGAAACAAGATGGCCGCCCTGGGCATGCTAAGATGAATTACAGAAAAGGAGTACGTAAAAAAACAAACTGATTTTCTGAAAATTAAGTCTTCGAAAAGCAAAAATTAGCAATTTTGGTTCCCAATTTATTTGAGTTTGTAAAACAGTTTTTGCTTCCAGTGGGTTTGTTTTTTATAATTTGGGAGATTAATCTGGAATTAATCCCACTGTTTTGTTGCTTTTTTTGTCCCCAGGTCTGATCAAGACGGCGCTGCCCGGCATGGACCGGGAGATGAAGCAGGACTACCAGGTAGTGATCCAGGCCAAAGACATGGCGGGCCAGATGGGCGGGCTCTCAGGGACCACCACGGTCAGCATCACCCTGTCGGACGTGAACGACAACCCGCCGCACTTCTCCAAGAGTGAGCACAGGCCTTCTGGACACACATACACACACGCACGCACACACACACACACACACGCACACACACACACACACACACGCAGAGTGACCAGTCAACAGCAGGAGTCGGTGCCAGGCTGGCAGCCCCCATCTGGTGTCAGTTTCAGAATGAATTTGGATTATTGCAGGGAGCTCTGGGTTGTGTGCGACTGCGACGCAGCTCTTAAAGGCACAGAATAATTAAATATAGAGCCATATGACGGAGCGAAGGGTCCCGCAAAGTGCATCAGATCAGGCCTGTAATCCCTATTAAACGGAGAGAGAGCATTCCCTGGGTTTTATCTCCACTCCTCTTCCTCGCTCTTTGTCTCTCTCCGACTATTAAGTCGTTGCTTCAGCTTTTTACTCCATAAAACCGCTGTTCTCACTTTAGAGCGCCAACCAGCCTCGGTGCGTTCCTCTTCCAGCCATCAATCCACATGCAGGCCGACTCGCCTTTCTCCTCTCACTCCCGTCTCTTCTGTGCATCTGTCCACATCGGATGGACAGATTACCGTCCTCCTAGATCCCTCCAGCCTCGCTCTGTTTGGTGTGGCAGGACAACAGGGCTGCAGGGATCCCAGCAAAGCCTCCAGTTAGCGTTGGCGGGTCTCACCGGGAGCCCCAGGGCCGACAGAATGATGGAGAACAGTGGAGGTTCGTGGGACAATTTTAGGAGTGAGTTAGTGCGGAGGAGAAGAAGAAGAATTCCTCTCCTGGTGTCTGGGTGTTGCATTCCTCCGTTCATAAAACACTCCATCCATCCACCCATCCATCCATCCCTCCCCTCGTCCATCCACCCACCCATTCATCCATCCATCTGTTTTTTGCTGCAGTCTGACCTCTGCCCACTAAATCCTTTATGACCTTTTCTATAAATAGCTTAGAAACTGACAAAACAGGGATTGAGGGGATCTGTAACTCTGAGCCTGGAAACGTATTGAATTTCCACGTTCACGCGCGGCGAGCCCGGTGGCAGACGCTGTCATCTCCATGGCGATAGAACGAGGGAGGATGGAGAGACAGGCAGACAACAAAAAATAAATAAACGATATAGAGAGAGAGAGCAGAAAGAGGAAGAGAGATTGTAACGGGACACCCAAAGGAGGAAGAGTGTCAGGGAGCGATATCATTGTTGTCTGCCGGAGTGATGCCTCTTCTTCTGCTCCTGATGCTAAATACCTGTTAGCCTCGGGGAAACCTTCGCACAGAGCTTCCCCCTTTCAGTGAATGTGTTTGGAGTGAAGTGTCACACAGACCTGCCGACTCAGGCGTTGCCAAAACACTGTCAGCATGTTTTATTAGTGAGTGTGTGCTGTTTGTCTCCGCGGGCTGCACGCGCGTACATCACAGCCGATTCGTTTAAGCATACTGGATGCCGCCATCAATCCGTCGCCTCGCCCTGAACCAGGAAATCATTTGGCGCATAAAAAAAGAAAAACCAAAAACAAGGGGCAATTAATTTATGTTGAGCAAATTGGCCTTGGATTTATGCTGCGCGGGGCTTGTAGCGAGTCGGTTTGGAAGCGAAAGATGTTTTACATCTAACGGCGATAAATCTATTCACACGCTCCCGATTCGCTTCGACCTGAACTCTGTGACTCACCCACTTACCAAAGCTGCTGCTTTTCACATTAACAAGGTCAGAAAAGACATTTTCTCTCTTAGTAGCTCCTTCTGGGAGGAGCTTTACCTTTTTTTTTTACCTGTTTTTATTTTTTAAAAATCAACATTTGAAAAGATTAAAAGATTTGACCTCGGTTGTCATGACCACACACCTCTGATTGTTTCCTCTTCATATTTGCTAAAAATGTTGAATGTCACATTTTACATGTTTTTGTACTTCATTTGGGTCTCTACTGTTTCTAAAAACAACCCAACACTGCAAAAACACAAAATCATACCAAGAATTTTTGTTTAATTTCTAGTGGAAATATCTTATCATGCTTGAAATAAGGCAAAACTAACTTACAGGTAACTTTTCAGCAACATAAATAAGCTTGTTTAAAAACAAATACTTGTCCCACTGGCAGATTATTTAACTTGTAGCAAGACGTTTCCCTTTATTATAAGCAGAATATAAGCAGAATAATCTTCCAGTGGAACTGTAATTTTACCTCAATAAGACAAAACTAGCTGACAAGTAACTTTTCAAGAAGATGTAGGAGTTTGTTTTAAGTCAATAAATTCATAATATTGATGGAAAAGTACCAATTCCACTATAGATCATTTCACTTAAAACATGGGAAAAGTTCCTCCTGGTAAAATATTCTTTCAGTGAAACTAGTTCTTTAATTTTTATCAATATTAAACAGTTATTTATGTAAACAAGCTTATTTATCGTGTTAAAGTTACACATAAGTTAGTTTTTTTGTATACTTAGTAAGATTTTGTGCTTTTGCAGTAAAGTTTTTTTTTTTTTTTAAAAAGTCACCCAGACATTTTTTAGGCAACAAGTTGATGTTTTTTGGTATCTGGAAAATGATCCCTTTATAAAACCTCCGGAATGTCCCAGACACCAGCCGTTACCTAGCAACCCCGGAGAAGCCCAGCCCGTTACCTAGCAACGGTAAAGTAACAGGAGGTCCTAAAGCAGACCATTCTGAAAGCAGCTCAAAACAGGCAGAACTGACCAGACTAAGATCTCATAACGTAAGAATGATTTTGTACATAAAATGTGACAAACATGTTTTGTATCGACCATAGATTTATCCTAACCTTTTCAAGGAAACATAAACATTTAATTTCCCTTTTGGATCAATAAAGTATTTTCAAATATCAGGTCACTTGTAACAATCAGAAACCTCTCTCCTCGCAGGCCTGTATGAGTTCAGGGTGCCTGAGTCCAACGAGTTGGGCTCCACGGTGGGAGTCATCCACGCCATAGACGCCGACATCGGCCAGAACGCCGAGATGGACTACAGGATCATCGGGAGCGACGGGCCGGGCGTGTTCGACGTCTTCGCCAACAGGAGCACGCAGGAAGGCGTCATCGTGATCAAAAAGGTCAGCAGCTCTACACCTTCTGTCAAATTACAAACACAAACTCTACTGGATTTTACTGGGATGACAGACCAACGCAAAGTAGTGAAAAGAATTACGGAAAAATTTGAAAAGAGTTTCAGAGGCTCTTATTTCAGTCTTCCATTCTGGGAGTTGTACAACAGCATAGAGATACGAGGACACAAGAATTTCTGTTTAATTACGAGAATACAGTTATCATATAAAGAGAATAAACACACAATAAAAAAAATATATATATATTTTAGTGAGAGAAAAGCTTCTAGAGTTACCAAGATGTGATAAAAATATATTGGAAATATAATCAAAGTCCAAGTAAATAGAAGCTGTAAAACACGATTGTGAAACAAGATGGCCGCCGTAGGCGTGGTGACATCACTGAACTATGAAAACTCAAAGAGAGCAATGATGAAAAAAAAGACAGATTTCACAAATATTCTGCAAAAAACTAACATATTATAAAAAAAATAAAATACTTCTTCTGTTGGCAAATTATTTCACTTATTCCAAGACATTTTTATCTTTTCCTCATGTTTTCAGTGCCATAATCTGCCAGTGGAACAATTTTTATTAACCAGTATTAGGGAATTATTGACCTAAAACCAGCTTATATCAAATTTACTGATATTACTATTTGAAACTAGAGGAAAAATACTTTTGGATTTTGTATTTTTGCAGTTTTGTTCTGCTGGCAGATCATTTAATTTATAACAAGATATTTTCCCCATATTTTAAGTGAAATAATCTACACTGTATCTAGTAATTTTTCATCAATATTAAGGAATTATTGAATTCTTGATTTGCACCGGAAACTAGACGAAAAATACTTAAGATAAGATACTTACTTATTGGAAAGAATCTGAATTAAATCCATTTAGGTTTTCCATATGTGACAAAAAGTAAAATAATCTCTAAATTTGCGTCGCTGTGCATTACCCCTCATTTCTCGCTGTTTCAGTTTGATGTGTTCTGCAGATATGACGGCATTTAGCCTAAAGAGACTCACATCTCCAGCAGCTGAAAGCGTTTCCCCCTCAGTCTTGTCTGTAAGGCTGTCTTCAGTCTAATTGATGAAAGCGTTTATTCCTCCTCAGAGGCCGTCTGCAGACAGCAACAAGATTAAAACACAGAAACCACCATCATCAACTGCATGTTTCTCTGAAAAGACTCATTTAATGTAGATTTTTATTAACACTCAGAGCTCATCAAAGCAAGACGTGGCTCAGGAGCCTCTAATTGAGCAAATAAGTTCCCATTTTCCAGCCACACAGGCTGCATAACAACTCCAGAGCACATGAACATCCTGTGTACTCCAGGCAGAGAGGATTGTTGCTGCTGTTACAAACTGCGTAGACTCTGTGTAAATCTGTGTTTTTTCTCCTAAAAGAACGACAAACACAGATAGGATATTAAACTCTTGATCTTGAAGATTTTCAGTGCTTGTTTACACTGTGAGCAGCTTCTGGTGGGGGTCTATTACTGCAGCAAACACACACCTCTGCAGCTTGGCGCGTGTTTACAGAGCAGCCGCGCTCAGTCAGAGGTTATGTTGTTTTAATGCCTACTTTATTAAGTAGTTTCTACACATCAGCGGGGTGCAGTTTAACTGTGACCCGCAGCGCTTTCTTGCATCACTCTGGAATATTTACATTAAAATAGGATTAGGTTTTAGTTGGTGCGTTGCATGAAGAACAGGCTGGCTGCTTCAAAGTAAAAACTTTTCCATTTGGGCTTTTATGTGAAGAATTGTTGTTGGTCTTTATTAAAGGTAGGGCTGCACGCTGCAAAAACACAAAGTATTTCTCCAGCAAATATCTTAGTACACTTCAAATCAGACAAAATAACATAACAACTTGTTTTAAGTCAATAATTCTTTAACCTTAATTTAAAACCGTGCTAGTTCCACTGGTAGATTATTTAACTTAAAACTGTTATAAGTGAAATAATCTGCCAGTATAACTTCTAAGTTTTCTTTAAGAAATTTTAAGGAATTTTTTACTTGGAATAAGTTTTTACATCTTGCTGAAAAGTTACCTGTAAATTAGTTTTGTCTAATTTTAAATGTACTAAGATATTATAATAGAAACTAGATCAAAAATACTTGGTAAGATTTTGTGTTTTCACAGTGTAAGGTTGGAAAGTGTTACTGAACTAAAACGGCTCTGTCTTGCACATTGTTGCTGCTGCCCTTGTTTAAAGAGGAAGTAAACAGTTTACAGGAGTCCAGATAAATTCGGTCCAGTCCGGTTTGTTTTAGCAGAGTCCAGTTCGGGGTAATAGGATCCTCTGAGGATTCACAGGGAGTCGGAGCGGAGGGTTCCTCTTTAACAGGAAGAGACCTCCAGCAAAAGCCGGACTCCGTGAGGGCAGCCATCTGCCTCGCCCGGCTGGGGATTAATGCACCAACAGCATCACTGGATTAAAGTTGTGCATCCGAAGCCAGGCTGAACGCCGCACAGTGCAGGGCTGAGATGTAAATACAGTAAATACCCTTTTAAAAAGTTAAATGATTGATGTGATTTAATGGAACTAAAGTAGACGATCATCATCCACATACGGTGGAAATGTAAGATATTTGTAGCGAAGATGTTCAGCGTTTGTGATGTAAATTGTTGGATGTTCACAGCTTGATTTTCTCTGGTGTATACAAGCCGAAATCACATGCAGGGACAGCGGCATTGTGTTGCTGTTTACCGTTTCAATACCAGTTTGACGCTCGCAGTGCACAGCATAGCTGTGAAATGCATTAACAAACTGTAAAGTTTAAATGTGTGCATTCATCAAGGCAACCTGAACCTTTGAACTCTGTGTGAAACAAAACATAAAACCCAACAAATGCAGGATTCGGCATCATTAGGAGTTTATTGACTTGTAAATGGACATTATATAATTCCATACAAACAACATGCCAGTGACAGAAGCAATTCCCCCAAGCATGTTATATGTCAAAATATGTCAAAAACACAGTAAAAGTAAATAAATGGGTCAATGGCAGTTTAGACAAATTATTAAGGACCCTTGAAACATTAACAGAAAATAATTAGTAGTCATTTTTCAGAATCTTTAATAGTTTCATACACAAATTAAGCATATGTAATAAAATTCCACTATGAAGTTCTGTTCCGCTGTTTTGTTCAGACAAAACGGGACTAAAAACAGATTTAAGCAGTAAAAACAAAATGATCCAAACAATCTCAATGTCAAGCAGCTCACTGTTGAATTTTGGTAACTCTATATCAAATTTTTGTTAAGTTATGTTTTATAACAGCGCTCCTCAGTGGCTGGAGGACTGAACAGGCGATAGGCTAGCTGAAGTTGGCTACACGTTCGAAGTTACTTTGTTTATTTTTGCCCCACTCTTAGAAAAGCTTTGCTTTACAGGATTTGATTTAAAGCTGGAAATTATACCTAAACATCAACAACAGCCCACAAACTAAATACAGAAATATTGTTATTCACAAAGCTGAGCGATGATAAAAAGTTTCTTAAATGAGTTAGATTATAAATATATCAGTAACCCAACAAAATCATATTTAATTTAAAAACCTGAATTTAGGATGCTTTGCAGTATTGTCAATGTATTAATGTGTTTGATAATTTTTTTAGGGCTTAAAAATATAATTTCTAGTTTTTTCATCCCAGATCCAATTTTGAATTTTATTTATTTGTTTATTTTTTGCTTTCTTGTTTAGAAAAAGAAATTACAAAAGCCAGAATTTATGTTCAAAAAGTGGCTTTTTTTCAATCATCCATTTTTGTTGCCAGGCTCTGGGAATTTTTGTTTTATTTCGAGAATATAGTTATACTGTTAGCAGAATAAATATGCAATTGTGCCAGAATAATGTCTTAAAATTACGAGAAAAGTCATTTTAATGAGAAAAAAGCTTGGAGAATTAATTTGTTGGTATTTTTCATGGTGGACTTCTCATAAAATGACTTTATTCTCTGTGTATTGCAATTTAATTCTGGTAATATTAAGACTTTTTTCTCGTAACCACTGGACCACTGGAGAAAAATCTAGATGATCTCAAAGTGCGATGATCTGTTTGAAATACGTTTAGCACCATAATGAGTTTATGTAAGAACTTGGCCGTTAATCTGACTCCAGGAGTTTCTGTCTGATTCTCTGAGTTTAGATCATTCTGACTGTTACATCACACAAGCGCAAAGTAACATTAATAAAAATATTCTCCTCTGAAGCTACCAGCTGCAAATCTCTCAGCTCTGAAAGTGAATATTCTAAAGACAGTTGAACGCTATAAAAACAGACAGTTGGTTGGCACGGCGGTCAAACGAGTGAAGTATTATTGCTCTCAAATGGTGAATCTCAGCAATCAATCTTTATTTTCTGGTTGTTTTACTGGCCTAAAAGCCAAACGGGCCGCGCCGGTGCGGCTCAGCTGCACAGATCTAAAGCTCAGACTGGGAGAAATGTGGAAGTAAAAAGATGTTTTAGAAATTTCAGGGCAGCAGATCAACGAAGACAAACAACATAAACGTAACTCGATAATTTCAAAAGGAACCTGCTATACAAAATTCACATTTTGAACGTTTTTGTTCTTCCATTTCTAATGCTTCTCAAAACAACCCAAACAGGGTTTTTTTGGAATAAGTGAATGCTTTTTGGTGTCTGGAAAATGAGCCGTTTTGAAAACCTAAGGAATGTTGAGCCACATTCAACAGGCAATAAGCTGTTACCTAGCAACTCTTTCTAAGTCCAGTCCCGTTACATAGCAACCCCAGCAGAACTCTAGCACTTTTGGTCAGCTGGTTTTACAGCTGTACGCGCTGTACAATGGCTGCCGGAAAAGACGAGTGTTTTGTTGTTGACTTACCATCCAGAAACCACTTGCTGCATTCTTATCAGTTGCACAGGAGGCTCCACTTTTGCTTTTCAAAGATGTACAGTTGTATAATTGTGCATCTGTTTGCAGCCAGTTTCACGTGCGAGTGCAAACATTGAGCTGGGGGGGGGCGTGGATTTAAAGAGACAAGATGCCCTAAAACAGCTCATTTTCACTATAATCTCATTATCTATGAAAGATTTTGTGTGAAAAGTCATGAACATGTTTTGTATAGACCATAGATTTATCATAACCTGTTCAAAGAAGCATAATAGGTCACATTTAATTCTTACTCATTACTCTATACTGTACATTTTTGTCTTTCCCCCACAGCCTCACATTAAACACACCGACCCAATCAATAGCAGGAAAAAAAGAGAAGCAGAGAGTAACTTTGTATTTCCTCTCTGCTTCAGCGGGCAGAAGATGGACAGCGGCGTTATTAGATTTCATTGTACGCTTGCTCTCACTTCCAGTACATTTGTTTCGTGCGAGATCCGCTCTTCCTCAAGGTTGATGCAGGAGTATTGATGCCGATATGGATGGCAGTGTGGAGCTGAGGTCCGTTTGATGTATCCAACTGTATCTGGTCGTTGCCTCATCAGGCTGCAGCCTCCCATCGATCCCCTCCATCACGGCGTCATTAAGCGGCGGATGACATAATTGCCTTTTGTAGGCGCTGCGGCGCGGCGAGGCAGAACGGACTGAGCGTGCTCTAATTCTGAGCCTGATAATTAAACAGTCTCGTCGTCCCATTGGTCCTTCAAAGGAACATGGACCCCCTCCACCTTAACGGCAAACTGCAGAAATCAATCACTTCTAATATGCCGTGATTCAGGGGCTCCTTCCATCTGGATTTCATTTCCATAATTCAGGCCCTCGATGACTCCTCTTATTTTATTTTATGCGTGTGGTTGGCTGCCTGCGAGGATGTTCGCTCTGATCCAGCTGCTCCTGCTCTGCGCTCATTATAATGCAACACTCACCAATTAATCCCATCAATGCGGGGATACCTTCGCTGGCTGCAGCTTCAGAAACAAACCAAGTCAAAAAAATAAGAAAACAGCAGCAGCAGAACTCTAAAAACAGGGACATTAGCAACTGTACATCAGCTATAGGATTAACCAAAGACCATTAAAGAAGTTTTCTTTTGTTCTAAGCAAAATAAAATGCTAAAGTAGGATGTTTACACTGCAAAAACACTCAATCTAACCAAGTATTTTTGCCTAGTTCTCGTGCTAATCTTAGTATATTTTAATCAAGACAAAACTATCTTACAAGTAACATTTTAAAAAGAAATATGAGATTTTTTTAGGTCAAGAATTCCTTAATTTTGACAAAAAAGAACTTATTCCCCTGGAAGATTATTTCACTTATTAAAATACATTTTTCCCACGTTATAATTGAAATAATCTGCCATTGGTACAATTACTTTTTAAAATCAATATTGATCAATTATTGACTTTAAACAAGCTCCTATATCTTGATGAAAAGTTTTTGTATGTTAGCTTTGCAGTAGAAACTAGACAAAAATCTTTGGTAAGATTTTGTTTTCAATCTGTTTTATTGTTCAGAAATTTACATTATAGGTGCAAAATTACAGACAAAAGGATTACACTGCAAAAATACAAAATCTCACTAAGTATTTTTTTGTTCTAGTTTCTAGTACGAATATCTTAATACACTTTAAACTACAAAACTAGCTTAAAAGTAACTTTACACAAAGATGTAGGAGCTTTTTTAAGTCAGTAATTCCTTAATATTGGTCACTAAGTGAAATAATCTGTCAGTATTAAGAAATTATTGACTTATAACAAGCTCACATTTCTTGCTGAAAAGCTACTTGTAATGTAGTTTTGTCTTATTTCAATTTTACCAAGATATTTGCACTAAAGAGTAGAAAATACTGGGGAACATTTTGTGTTTTTGCATTGCATGCTTTGAAAAAACCAAACAGAAAACGTTTAAGCCTCATTAGCTTAATTTTCAATATTCACATGACCTGAAATAATCTTGTTAGTCGGCCTCCATCATCTGAAGGCTCATCAGACTGATGTTTCCAGTGGAAATCAGAGAGAAATTTAAAAGGTTCAGAGGTGAATTTATAAAAAAAAAACGCTCCAAGGAGAGAGAAAGAAGGAAAGAGACAAACTAATGCGAGGAACAACAGGAAAGACAGAGGACAAGATGAAAACAGAGACAAATTCAGAAGAAAGATAAACACATAGAAGACAAACTCAGAAAGAAAGAAGATGGGCTTTCTAAAAAACTGAAAGATAAAGGAGAGGCTCACATAAACAGAAATGAAAGTAAATTTTTGAAAACATTTTCCGTAATTTGTCATTTCTTTTTTTAGAAAAGAAAGCAAGGAATTTCTTCTTTTTTTTTTAGCAAATTTGGCATGGATTTTTTATAACTAATCTGTATCTCCCAGCCATACTTTCTGAGTATTTGTGTTTACTGAGGCTGTCAGTAATGATTTATCTTTGGATTTTAGTCAATAATCAACTATTTTAACCAGTTTAAGGTGTTTTATTGAACTTATTTTGTGGCGTTTCAGCATCTGAGCTGGAGGTTCTTTCTGCTTGGTCCACTTTTAATCAGAGAACCAGATGAGATTTCTGCACTTCATTTCATATTTTATCACGTCGAAGCCGCCGAGCGCTAATCTGTCGCGCTGATCTCTTCATTTAAAGAAGAAACACACCAAAAGGAACAGATGTCACCCTGCGAAGATCAAACCGCAGCGCTGATTGATTGTTACAGAGCCGCCGAGCGCGAGGATCAGGAAATCAAGCTGAAAAGCATCTAAAAGAGTCGACAGAAGAAAAGTTGTTTTATTTTTTTTTCTTCTGTTTCTGCTCAGTTCAAATTAATCAGATCTGGAGTCTTAAAACTCCTGACATAAATCCTGGCCTTTTTTAAATGAAGGCAGCCTTGTTATCTTCATGTTTAGTTTTTTTCTCCCGTACTGAAACGCGACATGAGTCACATTATTGGATTATTGGAAGTTGTGTCCATCAGAGGTCTTGTTAGTGTCTCTGAAGACACTAAGACCCTCACATGAGGTCATTAGATGATCCCAGAGACATTTAATGAATAAAAACTGAATCTGACCTTAAAATAAAGGTGGCAGGATGTTTGGATGTGAGTAGATAATGAACTCAGAGGAGCGCCGTGTCTGTTGTTTCAGCCTCTGGATTACGAGAAGAAGCGTCAGTACAGCCTCCGCATCCAGGTGGAAAACGCCATCATCAACCCGCGCTTCTACTCCATGGGGCCCTTCCGGGACGAGGCCAGCGTCAAGGTCGTGGTGGAGGACGTGGACGAGCCGCCCGTCTTCGAGCGCCCCAGCTACATCATGGAGGTGAGGGAGGACGCGGCGAGGAATGCCATCATCGGGTCGGTCAGCGCGTCGGATCCGGACGACAAACACAGCCTGGTCAGGTAACCAACCGGACCCTGACTCTGTCCTGGCACTGCAAAAACACAACGTCATAAAAAGTAGTTTAGTTTCTAGTGAAAACATCTTAGTACGCATGAAATTAGAGAACTTACAAGAAACCTTTTAGCAAGAAATAAAAACTTGTTTAAAGTCAATAATTCCTTAACACTGATTTTAAAAACGTACTAATTCCACTGGCAGATTATTTCACATATAACAGGAGGAGTCAAACTCATTTTCATCAACATCATGAATGTTTTCTACAGGCTGGTTAAGATGCAGAATGCATTGATAAAACCACCTATTCAACTTAAAATACAGGCTTTCTCTCGGTGTATCATAAGCCTGGTTGGCTTATGATACACTGTATTATCAGCCTGGCATCCCACCAGCCTGATAATACCAGGCTAAATCCATCCATTTTCTAACACCCTTGACCCCAGTGGGGTCAGGAGGTGCTGCTGTCTCTCCAGCTAACGTTCTGGGCGAGAGGCGGGGTCACCTGGACAGGTCGCCAGTCTGTCGCAGGGCAACACAGAGACAGACAGAATACAGAACCATCCACACACACCTAGGGAGAATTTGGAGAGACCAATTAACCTAACAGTCGTGTTCTTGGACTGTTTGTTAAGCCGGAGTACCCGGAGAGAACCCACCAGGCACAGGGAGAAGATGCAAACTTCATGCAGAAAGACCCCGGGCCGGGAATCGAACCCAGGACCTTCTTGCTACTTGAATAAATATTTTTAAATACACCAGTAACAGAAATAGCCAAGACAGGTGAATCTAGGTTTATGCAGAATAAAAAAATCTGTAATCTTCAGTTAGCAATTTAACAAAATAGTATGTGTTTACACAAACTACGGTAAGATGAGTTTTATTTAATCCATTGGTGTATTTTCTATGTTGTAGATGTTTTACTTCCAAAATTTCCTGTCAACTTTTAACATTATTTAACAAAAAAAAACAACAGTGGGACAACTGGTGGACGGCCATAGCTCCCCTAAAACTGGACTTAGATAAACATATGTAATTTGGCTGTTTACAGAAAAGAACTGACTTGGTTTGACAAATAAAGTTGTATTTTAGCACAAAACCCAATAGAGTCTTGATGGCCACATAAATAGGTTTGGTGGGTCAGATTTGGCCCACGGGCCTCAAGTTTGATGCATCTGACTTATAAAATGGGAATAAATTCTTATCAGTGAAATAATCTGCCAGTGGAAGTAATGCTTTATCATCAATACTATAAAATTATTTACTTAAAACAAGCTTCTTTCTGCTGAATAGTTAGTTTGGTCTTATTTTAAGAGTACTAAGATTTTTGCAATAGAAAATACACAAAATACTTTTTAAGATTTTATGTTTTTGCAGTGAAACTGTTGTGCAGATTTTCAATAAATGTACTTGAAAAATATGATTGTTGGATTTAATTGATTGCTGTTGGCTTCGGCTTAGAGAAACAAAACTTCACCTCTGAACTGCAGTAAAATCCTTCCTAACAGTTTGACTATATTCCTGACTCAAAGCAACATTACCTGAAAAATGAAGGAAAATGGACTAAAATCAATTCTGCTGAAGATTTTAGTAACTTCTGGATTTGGTCAATAAAAGCTCAGCGCCCTGGAAATGAAATACTTTTAGCTTTAATGTTAGAAACGGACAAAACAAACGTCTGAGAATAATGAATGTTTATTAGATCACTACAGGCATTTGAAACAAAGAGTTAGCACATCCAGCAGCGGGTCCAGAGTTCCCCCAGTTCATGCAGATCCGTAATTATCCGAATGACTCCAATAAACGGGAACGATGGCGGGGAGGTGCGAGGCGGCACCTCCTCTCCGGCGCAGACTTTTTCATTTTTACGACCCTCTGAGGGAGTTGGCTCTCAAGGTTGAAGTTCCAGCGCTTTACTGCAGGTGTCAAATATGATATCATTCTCTTTTATCGCCCGTCATCAGCGGCGAAGCTTCCCGGTGGCATTTACCGCCGCTCCTAAGCGGAGGAGGGAGGGAGGCCTGCAGGCTGCCTGGGATCAGGAAGTTTTTGGATTTATTGGCGTTAGTGACACACGCAGACACGTGCTCACAGGAATGCAAACACAGATCATGGGGAGGCGCAGCTTTAATGGAGATGAGGAGCACTTAGTTGCTGAGGTGTTAGAAATTCAGCCGGTGTCGTCGAATGATTAATTAATTACACTCAGGCCTTTAAAATATGTTTAGAGGACGTTGTCCTCATTAAAAGTTCAGGCTTTGGTTTTTGTCCAGCTGGCCGGCCTGACATGTGACTAAAGACCCCGAAGGTGTTCAAAAAAATAAAAATGGACGTTTTATTATTTGCAATCTGACAGCTGCTGCTGCTAATAAATAAAACTCAGGTTTAGCGGAGTTTACTCTACATGTTTGAGTTTGCGATTTGGATCAGCATAAATAGCAACAAGTTATTCCTCTAAAAAAAATCTCAAACATGAAGAAGAAATATTCAGGTTTTTACTCCACTAACCTGGAACAAACTTCCAGAAAACCTCAAAACTGCTGGAACAATAAAATCCTTCAGATCAAGGCTAAAAATCCAGTGGTTTACATTTGCCTTATTAAATGTTATTAAAGGCGACCTAATGTTTCCTTGAACAGGTTAGGATTGGTCTAACCTGTTTTTCTGTTTTTTCCACAAACTTATTCTTAGAGAATGAGATTTCAGCCTATTTTTAGCTCCTTTTAGAATGAGCTGTTTTAGGGCGTCTTGTCACTTTAAATCAGAATAAGCTGCTGCTGGCAGTGAAAATAACTGCAAATATGTACAATTATACAACCGTACACATTTGAAAAGCAGAGGTGGAGCCTCCTACACAGCCAACAAGAATGCAGCAAGTGGTTTCTGGATGGTAAGTCAACAGCAAAACATTTGTCTTTTCCAGCAGCCATTGTACAGCGCATGCAGCAGTAAAACCAGCTGACCAAATGTGCCTGTACTCCACTTGGGTTGCTAGGTAACGGGCAGTGCCTGTTCATCTGTCACATTTGCAAAGTTTTTGAAATGGCTAATTTTCACATCATATAATTCAAATTACAAAAATAAATTTGCTTAATAGAAACGCACCAATTAAAAAATACATTCAAGTTTTTCAATGTTGTTTTTCACAAAACTCCAAGAGAAACACTTTTTTTTGCATCATGAGTCATGGGATGAACAACAAGATGTTACTACTGGTGGAAACGACAAAAAGGACAACAGGAAGTGGTAGGAGGATGTTTTTTAATGACTTGTCCCATGAACGTCTTCATGTATGATTTTAATTGCATTTCTTACTTTATGGAAACACTCCAATTGCAAAATTGTGTTTTTTCGCAGAATACCAATGACGCTTTTCACTTTTTTCTAATGGAAATGCAGATATTGTCCAAAAATGGCTCAGTAGTTTTGTTTTAAACTCTCTTGCTGTTTTTCCAAAGCAGTTGAGAAACGAATGGAAGAATAAATACGTACAAAAATTTGAATTTTGCATAATATGTCCCCTAAAATGATTACCCAAAATTTAAACGCTTGGGTCTGGAAATGTCTGGAATTTTGGAAATATTTAGGAATCATAGTTTATTAACACCAAAGAAGTAAAATATGCTAGCTCAGCAAAAATACTGAAGAGGCTTCCTGAATGTTTCAAATGTTTTAGGAATAAAGACAGAAGGAGAAGTAAATAATCACAGAGGAGGTGATTTGTAAAGATGGCCGCCGTCCCCCGTCTGAAGAAGAATTAGCTGATCGCCAACATTCCCGTGACCCTCTGCGACCTCCCATCCGTCCAACTGGCTGGCGGCCTGCTTACCGCAGCACTTCGGATCCCCGGTCGGGCCGAGCCACCGCCGTTATCTCCGCGTCAGAGTCTGGCCCAGCCAGCTGAATTATTGCGATTCTTAGAAAAGCAATTAGCAGAGCCCACATCTGACACAGATTTAACGAGGTTAGAGTTTCAGCTTGGCCCGGCGAGGCGCTCCGAGAGGAAGGAGGAAACGGTCGGTGTTGGAGGAAGAGAAAAAACAAATCTGTGGAAGGAGGAGAGCGGAGCGGCGATGCGTTCAGAGTCTCCCCTCGGGGTTGTCCTGCCGCTTACGCCGGCCCTCGTGACGCCCGCTCCTCCATTAATCACGGCAAGCAGAGAAAACTCTCCACTGTTGTGTTGTTTGTGTGAAGAGTCGACTCCTCACCACAGGGCAAGGCTGCAAAAACAACCAAGTCAACCGATTCTCTTCACTTTAGCTTCATATGTTTGTTACAGATTAACTTCCAGGTTAATGTTCTGATTTAAATACAACATACACTGCAAAAACACAAAATATTACCAAGGATTTTTGCCTGGTTTCTAAAACTTGCCGTTATTTTTAAAGATCCACAATTTTATGACTTTTTTGAGGTTTTACAGTAAAGATAAATATAAACTTTTGCAAGAAAAGAACAGATTTGATGATGAAAAATGACAAATTAGTAGCTTCCAATCTATTAAGAAAAAACCATCTAAAAAAATTTGTAGAAACATTACTGGTACTTTTAGTGTCATTTTTTGAGTAAATTCAATGCAAGTATTGCAGAAAAGCATTGATAAGACCTGAATTTGCTGCATCTTCATTTAAAAGCATTCCTGGGTGCGGTTGGTCGCTGGCAGCTGCTTTGGCAGCGACGTTTTGCTGCTCATCAGTGACTGCCAGATGGACAGCTGTTGGGTCAGCAGTCAATGACTGTGTTGGCTTTAATGTGACATTTAGGAGATAAAACTCATTTTCTATTGATTTGATGTGATTTCCTAATTATCCACGAGCCATAATCATCATAATTAAGGAATATAAACTCCTAAAATATGCTACCCTTTAGTAAATGTACATGTGTTACTGTAGTGAGCTGTTTATTATAGTTTGAATTGTTGGTCTTTCTAGTTGAAAGTTGGTCAAAACTTTATGATATTCCTTTAAAATGGACTTTAAATAACAGGATACAGACTGTTGTGTGTCATTTTCTAACTGAATCATTTACTTTACATGCAATAATTAGGGCTGGGTTATAACAATTTTTGGTTTTCAAAGATTTAAGTTTTGGATTTATTGCGTTTTCATAGTTTAGAGTGACGTCAGCGCGTCTCAGGCGGCCATTTTGTTTGACAACTTCTTTGAAGTCCAGGGACAGGTTACAGTTTTTCCTTTTTATTACAAGAATAAAGCTGCTGACTAATACCAGTAGCAGGACTTTGGATTTCAAAGAAAGAACCTCACAAATTGCTAGTAATATCAGATCTTTATAACTGTCAAAGCTTTTTTTCTCATTAAAATTATTATTTTTTCTTAGAATCTAAAATGTCCTTCTGGTAAAATTGCACCTTTATGCTGCAACTTTATTCTCGTAATTAAGCTAAATTTCTGGTAGCCCTGATGTTCCATTGCATAACTGATTGAAATAAAAAACACTTTTTGCAAATATTTTGTCATTTGTAACTCCTTGTTAAAAAAAGAAAGCAAGAAAAACAAATCGATTAAAATTGTATCTGAAAAAATCTGAGATTTTATATTTAAGCCATATTGCCCAGGCCTAGCAATAAAATGTTTAGAGGACCTATAATGCAAAATTCACATTTGAACATTTTTGTACTTCCGTTTGGGTTTCTAAAAACAACCCAAACACTTAAACAAAAAACTTGATTTTGGCAGTAAGTTAATGTTTTTTAGTGTTTGGAAAATGAGCGGTTTCAAAAACTTCCAGTGTGTAACGTCACAAATCAGCAGGCACTGCCCGTTACTTAGCAACCACAGTAGTTTTACCCTTTACCTAGCAACCCAGGCAGAGTTCCAGCACGTTTGGTCAGCTGGTTTTATCCCTGTATGCGCTGTACAATGGCTGCTGGAAAATACAAGAGTTTTGTTGTTGACTTACTGTCCAGAAACCACTTGCTAGATTCAAGAAAATATATTAAGCATGTTTTGCGTAGACCACAGACCCATCCTAACTTGCTGAAAGAAACATACTTTAAGCACCGTCAGACTTGAATGGAGCCTTTAGTACGCCTCACTCCAGTGTTACACCACAGGTAGGCCGGTAAAGTCTCTTACCCAGACATTTACCTGATCTCTCTCCCCTTATTTACTCTAAAGTGATCGCTCCAGATAAACACACCACCGTCTCCACAGACTTTCATCCCTCTGTGTGTGTTTGGTGCAGGTACACCATCGACCGGCGGACAGACATGGACCGAGTGTTCAACGTCCATGCAGGAAACGGCTCTGTGTTCATCCTCCGGGAGCTGGACAGAGAGGGGAACGCCTGGCACAACATCTCCATCATTGCCACAGAGTTCAGTAAGTACAGCAGACGGTTCTGTATCCCTGCATACTGACAGCCAAATTGGGTTTTTGGATCTTTGGATGTTGAAGTGAAGCACTGGCTGGCAAATACTGTTCATCATCCAAATGTGAGTAGCACTTGTATGGTAGAAATCTGAATAAAGAGGCCTGATTTACCTGGTGTCTACCTCTGAAGCAGGGCTGTGAAGAGGCGTTTGCTCCACTGCACTGCAAAAACACAAAATATTACCAAGTATTTTTGGTCTAGTTTCAACTGCAAATATCTGAAATAAGAGAAAACTGACAAACAATTGGAGCTTGTTTTAAGTGAATAATTGCTTATTGTTGAAAAAATACTAGCTCCAGTAACATTATTCCAATGTTGTAATTGAAATCATCTGCCAGTGGAACTAGTTCTTTTTGTTTTTACCAATATTAAGGAATTGTTGACTTTAAACAAGCTCCTATATTTTGCTAAAAAGTTACTTGAAAGTTAGTTTTGTCTTATTTTAAGTGCACTAAGATATTTGTACAAGAAATTAAACAAAAATACTCGGTAAGGTTTTGAATTTTGGCAGCATACAGATTTTTTCTGTTTTCACTTTACCCAAACCAACCTGGTTGTTTCTGAAAAAGTAGTTTTCATGCCCTGAGCTAAAGAAATTCAACAAAGAAGGGAAAGAAAGTTGTTGGGATTCCAGAGAACCACATTGAGCTTTACCTGGACTGGACTGTCCACCAAAATTACTCCAAGATCCTGTCAACGAATGATCCAGGAGGTGACAGAAGAACAGCTGAGAGCGAGTTCAGACCAAATCTGTTCCACACATCAAAAAAGTTTCAGATGCATCAAGTTGGATGTGTTTGCACTTTGATTATAGTTACAATACACTGGGAGAAACCCTGAGAAGCTACATGGTAGATGAGGGTACAGAGGCTGAGGTATACATATCGATATATTTGTTTGTGTGAGTGTGTGTATTTGTATAATAAAAACACACACAGGCCTCATACACACATGATTAATGAATGACTGATAGGAGATGGCAGCTCCTGATCTGTGGACGCTGCTTTATGCCCCACAGCCACACCAAAGCACAGAAACTAACTCGAGATTGATACTAGAAAAACAAGCAGATGCATCATGGGTATCATAGTGTTAAATGAAGGGATGGACTTTTAACAGTCTCTTTAACAGCAGGTGAAATTGAGAAAGTGGCTTGGATTTAATTACTGGAAGCAAGAGAACGTTGGGCGCCTGTTAATATCTGGTGTCTGGATTGACCAGATTATTCAGAAGTGTTTTTAGTTTGGTGAGTTTCACCACATAGCTGTGGGCTTATGGTCACTTTCACCACCATTTTTGTCTCACCTGAGCCCGGTTTGATGACCTGCTGATCCGCATCAGTGCCCGGATAAAAACTCAAGTCTCTGATTGGTTGCTGCTAGAGTTTCCAACTCCAGCGTCTGCCGCTTTGCACTGCGGCACAGAAAATGGACTCCATTGGAGCCAGACTTTTGGAGAGAATCTTCTGTGGACTGAAGAGAATAACGAGGAACTTTCTGGAAGATGCGAATCCCGTTTCATCTGCTGCAAACTGAACAGCATCTCAGGAAAAGAGCATCACATACTCAAACATGGCGGTGGTTCCAACTTGATGTTTGGATTGAACCGCGGACAATCCTAAAGAGAAATGTCCATCAATCAGTGTAGGAAGCAGAACATTGATCTGAACCAAAGATGAAAACAAATGAATGGTGTGGAGCAACTTCAAATCTGGACTCATGATATGTGAAACAATTTTGCTGAATTAAAACTGTTTCTGCAAAAATTAATTTCCTGAAATTCCTCCAGAGAGACTCACTGGATCAACCAGGATGTTTTGTATAAATGAAATCGTAATCATATCTGAAATTCACATTAGTTTGACATTTAAAGTCTGTAAATTTCAAAAGTAATTTTTCAGCAAACTTCAGTTTTCAGTTTTTCAATCACTGTAATTACTTTGAAGTTGCAGTTATAATAAATTAACTTAATGTGTCTCATTTTCACTTATTGTGATTGAAACGCTTCAAACTTCTGCACAGATTTCACATTTAAAGTCTTAACAGATTAAAACAGTAAAAGCTGTTATTTGTTGTTGCATAGTGTTAGTTTCTCTTTCAAAACAACCCATTATTTATTTATATACACATAATTTGATTTAGATGTAAGCGGTTGCCTGGAAACGCAGCCAAAGTCTCACACATGTTCAGCACCACACTTGTGTGAGGGAATAATTATCCGTGTGAAGTCACTGTGTCCACCTTTGTGTTTCCCAGACAACCCGCGACAGATAAGCCGTGTGCCTGTATACATCAGAGTGCTGGACGTCAACGACAACGCTCCAACATTTGCCACCAATTACGAGACGTTTGTGTGTGAGAACGCCAAGGCTAATCAGGTCAGTTATTACAGCGCATAAAGCCATCGCCATGGTTTCATCCGGACCTCACTGCTAGGATTAGGTGTCCAATTAGCAGACCTCAGAGAGAATTTGCAAGTCTGTCACATGTGTTTTAAAAGGACTAGATGCTTGTTCCACATCTCAGGTCCTGAAAAAAACTCTCTCTTTTTCAAATAGAATAAAGAAATCAAAGGTGGAGCCAAAGGAATATCTATTAACTTCAGTTCTTTGAGCGTGGCGATGTGGGTTATTGCTACTGAAGCTAACAGCTACTCAAGCCAGCAGCTACAGATTACTTACTCAATCTAAAGTATTTTCCCACTTAAGCTTGGGAACCAAAGTTGCAACATTTGTTACATTTTGTGTCAAACAAACCAAACAGTTTAAAAAGCATGTTCCCCTCCTCACCTGTGGGGGCGCTGCATCGAGCACCACTGAAGGAAACAACATCAAAACGCCTGAAGACACTGAGCACCACTTCCTTCTTCATGAATTGTAAACAAAAGTGGATTGGCGTCAGGTTTTTTCTGATTTCTCATTTGTTGTTGGTAAAAGACCACAAGCCATTTCTCCCACTAGCGCTGGGCTAGCGTGTTTGTTTTGGCTGTATTTACCCAGAATGCCCTGCTCTATTGTCTGCTTCCTGTCCAGCTTCTGGAGCTGTTTCCGGTCCATTTGGCATTTGAACCGCTCCAGAGATAAATTTTTAAAAAAGAAAACATAGTTTAATGGCTTTAGTTTAAAGTTTAAAACACAAGTTGGCTTCATTTGCCAGTTTGGACACTAGAAGGCCAAATCTAAACCCCGTCTTTCTGATGCTGCTTTAAAAAACAAAACAATTTCCGCTTATTGTCTGCAAGGATGAAACTGTCTTTTATCTGTTTTTATGTCCAATCGCTGTTTTATTGTGTGATTCATGCATGTTGAAATGTTTGCAACACGGGAAGTCTGCAACAAAGGGAGGGTTGACAACCCGGCCTTGTAAATGTGGAGATAATGTATAAAAACATCAGGAAGCAGGCTGGGTCTCTGTCAGGGTTGTTGGAGACCCAGTAGGCTGAAGGATTGTCCTGTGAATAAATGAAGGCCTGACTTTATTCTCATGACCTCGTTTTTTAACTCCTGCTGTTCAAAAATGCATTCCAAAAACTAGAGACAAACTCGGACTGATCAACGCTTTAGTTTTAAGATGGAAAGCTGCAATAAAAAAATAAAGACGTCACCAATCTTTAAAGAAAGGATTTAATGTTGTGTTATTTTTCTTTTAGTAATAAATGTGCACTGACTGTCAGACATATCTGAGTAAGGAAGTATGTAGGATGCCATGAAAGCCATCTTTAAAAGCAGATGAACAAAAATAGCATCGCTTGAGCTGCTTTTAGGTTTACTTGGGTTGATGACATCACAAAAGGCACCAAAGAACTGATTAGCTTTTTTTTTTTATGGTGTATAAGCAACTTTTTACAGATTTTGAAGCATTTGAGTTGCTCCTCAAGACCAGTACAAGCTTCTCAAGATTGGAAAGATATTTTCTTTTTACCCAAGGAGGCAGGAACGTATGACAGCGTACTGAGGCCATTGTAGATTTCCACCAAAAATCTAAAATCTATAAAATGCAAAGTTTCTTGGAAGAAATGTTCACCTTTTTTCTATCTACACTGATCCTAATCCATCGTTGTAGGAACCAGAACAACATTAAAGTCTTAAAGAAGACTGAAGGATGTTCCACATCTGGACAAAAAGTGTTGCTTGTTGACATTATTAGTACCTGCAGGAACCAAGTATATATTTTTTTACTTTACAAGTCATGTAAGAATCAGTTCAGAGTTTAACTTGTGAATTTGAAGCAAAAAAATTCTTTAATTACATCATAATTAAAAAAACAGGGATTAAAGCTTTAAAACAGTTAATAAATTTAATCTGTTTTCTTTTGCTTACAAATCATGAATCTGTTGTATTGATGGAGGAAAATTGTGCTAAAATTATTTTAATGTTTGTGCTTCAACTTTCCTGAAGGTCATCTGACTGTTTAACAATGGGCCGGATTTTACGTTAGCCTAATTCCTTCTAGAAAAAAATGTTGACTAAAGCAACGTTAAAATACATTAGAGTAGAGCTCAGTGCAGCAGTTTATTTTAAAGAGATAAAAATAAAGTTTGGTTCTCCTGAATCGAGTCAGTAAACGACCAATCAACACCCCCCCTTTGTTGGGAAAGTCCTGGATCGGTTCCTGCACATGTGCTTTTGTTTTAATGACCCCATCCTGGAAACCCACCAAGGATCCTCTGGTGTGTAATGCTGGAACGCATCCATGGAGGCTTTCTTTATACTTTCCAGGTCAAATCACATTTATTTCACATCCACTGTTGCAATTCAGAGCTGTTGTTATGTTTTGAACACTTTTAGGGTTCAGAAACGGGTCACTGTAACATCTGACGTTTGCGTTTCCTTCGTTGCAGAGGATACAAATCGTGAGCGCGACGGATCCAGACGAGCCACTCGGAGGACATCGCTTCATCTTCAGTCTGGCTCCGGAGGCCGTCGGAAAGGCCAACTTCTCCGTACGTGACAACAAAGGTCAGTTCACAACCTCTGGGTCTGATGTGGAGGTGGAGGCCCACACCTTCGATTCAGTTCATCTACACCAGGGGTTTTCAAAGTATGAAAGGGTGAGCCCCCCTCCAAGGAGCACAATGCCTGCTGCCCCCCCCCCCCCCAATAATCAACCCACACACAAACAAAACACCTTCTAATTGCTTTTATTTTAGAACCATCTCATCTTTTAAAATGACACTTTATCTCAATGAAATTTAGCACATGAACATTTTAAAACATTTCCTCCCATTTTAATTATTTTATCAGGGTTTTTGTATGGCATTTTTCTAATGATAAGAACAATAAACTCATTTTTCAACCGTTTTCTCAAACAAACGTTACATCTGAGATTCTGAGTTTAATGTTTGAGATACCAACAGTGTTTTCACATCTTAACAAAAACATTTTGATCAGATCTTTGGAACACATCTGTAAATGTTGCACATTTCCTTGAAATTAAAAAATAAATCAAAAACCTAAACAGTTGCAAAATCGTGGAGCTCTTTTTGTGGCTCATCTAAACAATTTATCTCGAGCTAAAAGAGCGAGCTGTATGAAAGAGCGGAGGCATACAACGGAAAAAACAATCAGCAAGCAGATAGCTTCTTTTCCGGTTTATTTTTTTCCTCGCACCACGCCTCCCCTAAAGTGCTCTGGCGCCCCCTAGGGGAGGCGCGCCTCACACTTTGAAAACCGCCGATCTACACAGTTCGTTGACAAGAGTCGTCTCAAAACACATTGCAAAAGAACCTTTTGTAATAATTTTGTGCTTTAATTTGTGTTGCTTCTAAAAATGGTCCAATCACTTAAAAAACAGTTTTCTGTCAGTTCACATTTTTTTGTGTCTGGAAAATGAGCCGTTTCAAAAACCTCTGAAATGCTGAATGACATTCTACAGACACAGTGCCGTTACCTAGCAACCCCAGCTGAGCTCCAGCACATTTTGGTCAGCTGGTTTTACTGCTGTACAATGGCTGCTGGAAAAGACAAGTGTTTTGTTGTTGACTTACCATCCAGAAACCACCTGCTGTATTCTTGTTGGTTGTGCAGGAGGCTCCACTTCTGATTTTCAAAGATGTATGGTTGTATAATTGTTCATTTGTCTGCAGCCATTTTCACGTATGAATGTAAACGTTCAGTTGGTGGGTGTGACCAGCAGCAGATTATTTGGATTTAAAGTGACAGGACGCCCTAAAACAGCTCATTCTGAAAGGTACGACGGCGCGTTATGGCCATTGTAGATGGATTATAAACTTCTGCCAAAAAACGTGGAAATAACTGAGTTACAAAAGTCGAAAATGTTCCACTTTTAAGGTTCTGAAACGTCTGAGTTTTTTCTAGAAAATTTCTAGATTTCTTGTAGCGAGTTTTTGATTTTTCCTAAATTTGTCTAAACATTTTTTGAGATTTTTGCTCCACATTGGGCCCTAATACGCTCTCGTAGAAAGGCAAAAAAAATGTAGCAGACATGTTTTGCAAGCTAATCTATTTAGCTAACAATAATGGTATTTCCCATGAAATCCCACCATTTGTGTCAGTAGTGTAACATTTTGCAGCCTGCATGCTGGTTCTGAACCTGTGGACCTGTTTGTCTCCAGACAACACGGCCTGGATCCTGACCAGGAGGAACAGCTACAACAGCCTCCAGAAGAGCGTGTACCACGTCCCGGTGGTGATCACGGACGGGGAGTTCCCGGTGCAGAGCAGCACCAACACGCTCACCATCAGGGTGTGCACCTGCGACCGTGAGGGCAACATGAAGCTGTGCAACCCGGAGGCGCTGACGGCGAGGGCGGGGCTCAGCACCGGCGCCCTGGTGGCCATCTTGCTCTGCGTCGTCATCCTGCTCAGTGAGTTAATGAGCTCCACTGCTTGGAGGAGTCCGAGCCCTGGCAGGTGTTTCAGAGGCGGTTTCATATTTCACTTCTTAATTTGAAGCGACTCCTCTGGTGGGTGGATTATTGTCAGGAACAACAGCTGCCGTCATAATTTAGTTTGAGCCGACTGTGACCAACGGCGCCAGAGTTTCACTGGAGTTTCAGGGTGACAAACATTAATAAATAAAAAGATAAATTAAAATCCTGAGCTTTAGAAGGATGTTTACGTCTATAGTGCAAAAGCAAAAAATCTTATCTAGAAAATAGTTTACCAGTCTTTGACAGAACGGACTTACATTAATTACCTGAAAATGGTTTCAAAACTACATTACAATTTATTGCAAAATTATTGGAACAATTGATCATGACAGGCCAACTAAAGGTAGATGGTGACGGATTATTACCTGAAAACCTGATTTGAACGTTGATCTCAAACTGAATTGAATTATTATTTTCTAGTAGGCTGTCAGGATCTCAAACCGTAAAAATGAACTACTGCTCAGTCCAGATGTCACTGAAACATTTAGACTACAAAAACACAAATCCTACCAAGTATTTTTATGTCGTTTCTACCCCAAATACCTCAAAAGTAACTTTTCAGCAAGTCAGTAACTCCTTAATATTAATTAAAAAAAGTTCTAGCTCCACTGGCTGATTATTTCACTTATGTGGAAAATGTCTTGTTACAAGTGAAATAAGTGAAACTAATAATTTGTCATCAATATTAAGTAATTCTTGACGTAAAACAAGCTCATATAGTTTGCTGAAAAGTCAGTTTTGTCTTATTTAAAGTGTATTAAGATATTTGCACTTGAAACTAAACCAAAAATAACTGGTAAGTAGCTTTTCAGCAAGAAACAGGAGCTTGTTCTAAGTCAATAATTCCTTAATATAGATAAAAAATACCAGTTTCATTGGCAGATTATTTCACATTTTACCAGTCTGCCAGTGGAACTGGTATTTTTTATCAATATTAAACTGGCAGTTAAAATATTTGAACTGGAATCTAAACAAAAATCCTTGGTAAGATTTTGTGTTTTTGCAGTGTAAGACAGAATTAGGCTTTGATTGAAGCTTCATGTCTTCATATGTGGTTCCTTCAGTTGCTTAAAGACGGTGGCCCTGAGCGGACACAATGCATAATGTAGTGGTACCAGTCTGTGCTGAACAAAGTCCATGAACATCAGTGGAAAACATGGACGATTCCCTCTGGAGGGTCGGCGGCCTTCAAAACAAAGTCTCTGATTGGTGGTGTTTGTTTGTGCTGCAGTGATTGTGGTTCTGTTCGCTGCCCTGAGGCGCCAGAGGAAGAAGGAGCCTCTGATCATCTCCAAGGAGGACGTCAGGGACAACGTCGTCAGCTACAACGACGAGGGCGGAGGAGAGGAGGACACACAGGCCTTTGATATCGGCACGCTGCGCAACCCGGAGGCCATCGAGGAGAGCAAGCAGCGGCGGGACATCATCCCCGAGACCTTCTACCCGCCGGTCCGACGGCCCGTGGCGCCGCCGCCGCCCAGCCGAGACAATAACGGCGACGTGAGGGACTTCATCAACCAGCGCCTGCAGGACAACGACAGCGACCCCACGGCGCCGCCGTACGACTCGCTGGCCACCTACGCCTACGAGGGCAACGGCTCAGTGGCGGAGTCGCTCAGCTCGCTGGAGTCGGTGACCACCGAGGGCGACCAGGACTACAACTACCTGAGCGAGTGGGGGCCGCGCTTCAAGAAGCTGGCGGACATGTACGGCGGCGACGACAGCGACTCCTAACAAGAACCCGACGCACGGACGGAAGCGTGACGTGAAATCTGGACTTTCAGGCGGTTTGGGCCTGTGGAGGCGCGGCCGGCGTGAACGTCGGGTTCCCGCGCAGTCCAGCCGTTTCTCCGGTGACCAGACGTAGGCTTTGTGTGTCCAGTCAGTGTTAGTTGCGTTTTTGCAGGGACGCAGTGAAGACTTTTTTTTTTTTTTTTCTGTGTGTGTGTATACAAGGTCCAAACGAGGCCCGAATATATCAACAGATATTATTTAGTTGTTTTTTAAATTTTTTTCCCGAAGCTGCCTGAGACTTCCGGACTCTACAAGCAGCTTGGTGACCAACGGATATGCCGACGTATTTTTCAGTGTTTCTGGGACTAAAACATGCTGCATATTGTGAGTTCTATCTTAGCTTGTGTACGTACGGTAATATGACACAATCCGCTGTACAGTTTCCTTTTCTAGGGATTTTTCTCTCTCTCCCCACTTCTTCAGTCTGAGCTTAATTCACCAGGCAGTAGCTGCGTTTCTATTCACCGTAAAAATTGTGCAAATTGTGACTATGAAAATAAATTTGCCACTTTCTAAAAAAACTAAGAGAGATGGTTTTCAGTTGCTATGCAGAATTGGTCACAACTCCGACCACTAGATGGCAGTGAAGTGCTTCTAACACGATCAACGGTTTGCTTACAATAACAGGCATTGAATAAATGGCTTTGTTGTAAATTTACAAGTTGTTAAACGATTGAGATTCCATCCATCCATCCATTTTCTGTTCACCCTTGTCCCTAATGGGGTCGGGAGGGTTGCTGGTGCCCATCTCCAGCTACGTTCCGGGCGAGAGGCGGGGTTCACCCTGGACAGGTCGCCAGTCTGTCGCAGGGCAACACAGAGACATACAGGACAAACAACCATGCACACACACACTCACACCTAGGGAGAATTTAGAGAAACCAATTGACCTGACAGTCATGTTTTTGGACTATGGGAGGAAGCCGGAGTACCCGGAGAGAACCCACGCATGCACAGGGAGAACATGCAAACTCCATGCAGAAAGACCCCGGCCGGGAATCGAACCCAGGACCTTCTTGCTGCAAGGCAACAGTGCTACCAACTGCGCCACTGTGCAGCCCACGATTGAGATTGTTTTTAAATATTTTAACTAATTTATCTCATATATCATTCTTCATTAGCTGCGTTTTAATTAAATGTAAAATTGTGCAAATTGGAATTAAGAAAATAAATTTGCTTGATGGCTGATATGGTTTTTAGCTGTATCAAAATTTATGTATTTGACGAAACTGCAATAGAAACACTTTTTTCGCATCCAATGATTCATGTGATCAACAACCGGATATTGTTGATGTTTCTCCACTGGCGGAAACGGCAAAGAAGACAACAGGAAGTAGATGGAGATTAATGGCGCCGCATGGTGTTAACGCGTTTTTTTTTTTATGGAAACACAGCAATTGCGAAATAAATCAACTAATCTTTGCGCACATTTGTAATGGAAACGCAGCTGCTGTCTGCTATACACCAAGATAAAGTTAAATGTAAACAGTTTTGAGGTTTTCGTTGTGAGGCGATGGATTATTTCTTCCCAGTAGAGGAATGTTTAAGAACTACCTACACAGATTATTTTAGTTTTAATCTGATCCAATAAGGAAAATACTGGTCTTGCTAAAACTTCTTGCTGACTTTACCAGAAATGGAAGAAGTTCTGAGTCACTTCCCTTTTTATATAGGTAGAAAGTTTAGAAAGTTTTGGTTATACACATCTAATTGACTGCTTGCGAAGAAACAGTAGAAAGAGTTACAGCACTATCAACCACTATTTTTCTGATTTGTAAAAATTCATATCCAGGCATTTTCTATAATTTCATCCTTCCACTAAACTTTCTGTTAACATGCCAATGTTTTGTGGCCGTTCTGAAAATTTTAATATTACAAGTGGTGTATGCAGATTGAGCTTTTAAAAATGAATGAAAATAGATTTTAGTCTCATCGGCCTCCAGAACGTCTGAATCAAGTGCTGGTATTGACATTTTGGACTAAGAAGCAGCAGTTGTGCAACAGAAATGTGCCAAAAAGCAAAGAGGACCAGTATTTTCCTTCCTCGCGCCTCATTACATGCGCTGTACCTCGCTGTGGAGCCAGAGCAAACGCTCGGCTTTACCCAGCTGATTTCCTGCGGGACCTCCAGCCTCCTCCATAAAGATGCTTATCGAAGGGGCACCTGACCTTTGAGCGGCACAGAATTAGGCTTTTAAACCTAGAAGATTGTCCTCAGCTCGGAGAGAAGGTCAGCACATCGACGAGGACACACGAGAGGTTCGCTTTAAATGTGATTTGGAAAACAAAGGCGAGCGATCCTTAAGCTGCAGTATTAACAGAATTAGTCAAAGACCTTCTGAAGATGAGTAAACAGCTCTGAGTTCAGCCCAGTGTCTCTTTCTGAGAGGGGAGAAACTACAACATGCTCTGCCCTCGCTGGAACAAAAGGCCAACCTGTGAAGAGGCTGACATTTGTTAGACATTTGGAACAGAAATAACACAATGGCATAATTGCCAAAGAGCTACTTTCTTCTCTCCGTCTGTAATGGTGACGGCTATTAAACATGCTGGCTGATTATAGAGGCTGGAAAACTCTGAGAGGTTACTATAAAATGTTGTTTTGTTTATTAACTTCAGTTTTCAGACTGAAGCAATGTTGCTATGATAAGAATTTAATCATCAGCACAGGAAAAAGTCAAAACAGAGGCAGTATAACTGGAGCAGGAGGATTCATCACATAAATCTGGCTAATTGCTAACCCTGATAACCGAGCAACCAGTGGTTACCGATGACAAGGTGACAACTTCCCACTTGAGTTAGAATCTAAAAGAAATCATCTAAAACATGCAGCAAACTGAAATAAAGCAGTAGCATAGACCAAGCCAACAGCTAGCTAGACCAATAATGGTATCATACTTTTAATTTTAGCACAAGTTTTAAATCTGATCACAAAATTCTTTAATAAATATAAAACATTTTCAGGTCCAACTTTGAAAACCAGTCTAACAGCTAGCTGTCCAGTTTTATGCCTGACTAATTTAACCACTATAACAGAAATGAAAACAGTATGTTTTATTTTTTTAAACTCAAGTTCTAAAATTTTAATTTGAAAATCATTCAAGCTGATTTACCAAACTCTGAATAAACCAATAAAGATTTATGTTTCTTCAGCTAGAACAAGAAAAGAGACTATTGTGTTGCTAACTATGCTAGCTATTAGCATGTGCTAGCTATTAGCATAGTTAGCAACACAATAATTCTCATCCTCAGTAAAGAGATCCAGTTAGCTTACATTCAGAAGAAAGCTGTGTGGTTTATTCTCCTCCTAAAATCTAAATGGATGCTTCTGTCCGATTATTCGACCAGCATGTTCAGATTAAGAACCCACAGAGTTACACACATCTTTGCTAGACTCAAGCTAACAATGCTAACAATTAGCATCTGTAGCACTGCAAAGCCAATGTTGCAGATTGCATTTCATTTATTAATGCAAATGATTAAGATTCAATACACAGAAGTTGACAACAAGGATTTTAACATTTGGCTAGTAGCATTTTGAAGCTATCCAAATTAGCTGCTTACATTTCTCACAGATAAGCTACAGTATGCTAATTCCTGCTGCCTTGAGTTTAGTCAGGTAAAAAAAACTAAAAATAAATAGAACTGAGTTACTACTAGTTATTTTTATATTTAAGTAGAAAGTTACATTCCCATCCAAGGTTGGTAACCATCCACTTCTTTGGCTACTAGCATTTCAAATATTAGCTGCTTTAAAGAAGAAAATGTTATTGTACGACCACATCCCACTGTCTACATGTATTTATGCTATGATCAAGTAAACTTTCTAGTAGATTGATCATTAGCATGGGGGCACTAATAAATATGCAAATGTCTTGCTGGAGATTGATTACAGTAATAACAGTTAGCATCATTAGCATTAAAATTCAGAATTTAGTTTTAACTAACATACGCCTGATAATTATTAGCATTACTAACTCATAAAAGTAGACAAATAACATTTTAATAGTTTTAAACTAGCCAATCCTCCACTTTGGTTACTAGCATTTTGATGCTAATTAAGCTACACACTTACATAGCACAAAAAATCTACAGTTTGCTACCTGTTCCTACTACCTGACTGTTGGACAATCCAATTAGTTCATCATTAGCATAGCAAGGCAGCTGAATATAGCAAAAACCTAACATGACTCAAGAATCACTGCATTAGCTTCACAATACTAGTGCTACTACCTGTATTAAACTTCTATATGCTAATGATTAGCATTGCAAAGCAGCTAAACTAATAAACTTTGATTTCATTGTAAAGTAACTATGAGATGGATTAAAAAGTTTGATATGAGCCTGATGACATTTCATTTTACAAACTAGCTTTAGCAGCTAGCATTTGAAAGCTAACTATATTAGCTAGTAACAGTCATCAGAAAACTCTTGTTTTTTCTGGGTTACTTATTCAACTTTTTGTCTACGCTAGTGGAGTGGTTGTCTTGTTATTGTCACCACTGCGGGTTGCTAAATTTTCAAAGTTAGTTAATTATCAGCCAGATAGCTAGCTGGCATCCATTAAAAATGATGAAACAGAAGTGTTTTATATTACCGTTTCCATATGGGGTATAATCATGTCACCATTATTGGGCTTTTCTTTTCTTTTCTTTCTCCTGGTGTGTGAGGCTAACGGTTGGCGACACTGAAGTCCAGATGCAGTAGATCTGTGGTTGTTGATGTGCAGACGCGGTGGGCCTCGCCTCTTCTATGCTATAACTCCGTCGGTGGCAATGTGGTTGAGTTTTGTTCATGTAGAAACAATCCGAGAACTAGTGGTAGTCTGCGGAGGCCCGACGCGACCGGCCATTCATCACTCTGCTTTGTAAACCGTGATATTTTGTACTGAATATTTATATGACATTAAATATGTTTAAAATGAGGCCGTGTCAGCGAGGTTTTCTGTGAAAGATGGAAACTTTAATTTGAAAAATGTGACAGCAGCTGCAGGCGAACACACACCAGACACTTTCTAGCCCTCTCAGGTATGTACGTCTTATCTACAATGAATCTCAATATGAAGAGACCCAACTCCACCATAGATAGTTATTAATATGTCTGCCGTTGTTAAATAGCTGGATCCAGAGGCGTCTGAGCTGGGGAAATTGTTAATTAACCAATCTATAATTAAGATCTGTGAGACAGCCAATTGGATCACAAGTGAGAGATATATTTTGATTATTAGTGGAGGAGTGGCAAATGTGGAACAGATGGTGACATTGTTAGCATAATGGACCATTTTTAGCCATTTCTCTCAGAATTACAGATGCACAGATCCGATATCAATATCTGTATCGGTCCCAATATTGAAATAATTATAGATTGGGTATTAAATGAGAATGTGCCCAATCAATAATGGCAGATCTATTCAGTCTAACTCTACGCTTTATGCTCTTAGCGACCTCATCCTTTATTATTATATCATATTTACATTTCCTACATCAGAAAAACAAAATCTCAACAAGTATGTTTGGTGCAGTTTCTGATGCAAATATCTTTGTACACTTGAAATGAGACAAAACTAACAGAAATAGAAGCCTGTTTTAACTCAACAATTCCTTAATATTGATGAAAAACTAATAATTTATTATCACTTTCTGGCTGAAAAGTTACTAAGAAATTTGCAGTAGAAACTAGACAAAATACTTGGTAAGATTTTGTGTTTTTGCAGTGTATTTGAACTTTCTGAACCATTTTAGGGAAGATCTGTTGTACATTATTTTTTACACGTTTGACTGACAGCTGACCTACTTTTGCCAGTTTATTGTTTATTTTACATTGGTTGTTAAACTAAAATATATATATTTTTTTCATATTTGACCTAGCTTGTGAAGCTATTAGTGTATTTAAAGTGAGCTGTACTGGTGCAGAGTTATCAAACAAATGAGTAATTCAGTATATTCATGTCTTTTCTTAAAAAAGGAACCATTTTAAGTCAATTCAAAACTGTTTTTCTGTATCGGAAAGAAAACAACAGATTGTTAGAGCAGAATTTTAAAGCTTTATTTATCTCATCTCATATCCCATCTTATAAAAACTTCTTGTTTCTAGTTGTTAGCTTGTTCTGGTAACGCAGTGAGTCCTGCTGTTGCTTTAGATGTACCTTTCAGACATAAAAAGTACAAAACTGTACATTTGTGGCTTCCTGACTCACCCTAACTCCATCAACTTTCACTAGCTCTGGCCTGACTGGCTAACGCTTCTCCGTCACTTCCTGGCCTCCGCGCCGTCGTCCGTCTCCTTCTCCTGCCGCTCGCGCTCTCGCCGCATCTCCTTCAGCTCTTGACGGTACTTCCGCTCGATGAAGCGCTTCTGATGAGCCATTTGTGGGAAGTTATCTGGAAAGAGAGAGAAGAGACGAGGTCAGAAAATTAAGAGATTACAGCAGCGACGGTTTTTAAATGAGCTGTTTTAGGTCAAATGTTGCAACTAAACCCGCTTGTTGATATTTCCTTATATTGATCCGTTTTGTTTGGTTTCAGCCTGATAACTGCGAGATCTGATTGCTCAATTACAAGTAGACACTTCTAAATGAGATCAGTAAAACAAAATTAGAGGCAATAAAGCTAAATCTGATACAATCATACAAACGTCTACATAACCCATTGAAAACCTGACGGTTATTCCAACAAGTATTGATTTCTGAACTCTTAAAACATTCCTATTGTTGTTTCTAAACGAATATGAACTTGTTTTCTTTGCATCTTTTTCATTATTTTGACCATTTCTCATTTTCTGCAAATAAATGCTAAATTTTTGCTAATTTCAGAGTCATGTTGTCAGTAGTTCATAGAATAAAAGAACAAATTTCATTTTACTCAAACATATACCTATAAAAAGTAAAATCAGAGAAACTGATCGTTTTAAGTGGTCTCGTAATTTTTCACATTGTTGTAATTTACTGGCAACTTTCTACATTATGGAATTATGGAAAATGTAAATTATGATGGCATAATTAAATTGGTCCTTGGGGTTGTATGTATATTATAAGAAAATTATTAGTGTCAATGAAAACCATGTAGTTGAGAAAATATGAATGGTTGTGTATGAACACATCAGCAAATCAGCAAATTTAAAAAGTGCAAAAAATTATTTTTCTCCAGAATCATTCTTCTACCAAGCCTGTCACAATAAACAATAAATCAATTAACTGCATAATAAATTAAAAGAAACTCAATTTTCATTTGCTTGATTTATAATTTTTCTCTTTTTTATCAAATACTGGATGATAAAACTCTTCAGTCTGGTGTTTTGGTCTCAATATTCCCGTTTTTGAAAGATAAATTTGTCTACAGAGACTTTATAATTCATTTTATTTGTTGTTTCTGTTTTTTTATTTACATATTCTGGATATTTAAAATGTCTTCCAGTTTCAGTGCTTAAATGTTCATTAGAATTTAAAGTTTATTGATCTTTTATAATTTATTCTTGAATTATTAAGCCATTATTATCTGAAAATGGTCTCAGAACAATAATATTGTTTATCACCAAAAGTTCAGAGACAATTTATTGTCCAGTAAAATTTACCGTGACAGGCCTGAAACAGTGAGACGAACTGATCTGACTGTAACTGTATGTTCAAATCCTTAAAAGATGCATTTAAATTTTTGCACAAAGCTGCTCTTTTCCAAAGCTGACAAATGTTTCCATCTTGGCTTCCGAAAGCAGAAAGAAAAGGCTGCAAATTTGGCTACACAAACTCGTAGTTTTCCACAGGAAAGTACTGAAAACTTTGATTTGGGTTCCCTTCCTGCTGCCAACTTGGCCGCAGCCATTTCCAAGTCCGATACGACACATTAAGCCTGCGAGAACAGAACAAACAGGAAACTCTTCGGGTAAGGACAAGGTACCGCGCTCCGAACCGCATCGCAGACTCTGAAAACTTCGACCAAAGTTTCCCCAAGCAGATTTGTCACATGTTCTCATTAGGCGCAGAGAAAACGCGGGGGTGGCGTTCTCGAGAGGATGTGCTAAAGGGCTAACTGCAGCGATGATAATTATCAGATGAAGAAGAGGAGAAAAAATACAGATCAGGACAGGGAAAAAAAAAGACAGAAGTCACGGTCAGGCAGGTGAAGAGACTTCCACGCTGTCCTGTGAAATCAGCTCTAAAATGTCACATTTTAATGAACGGGAGATTCAGGCCTGGTCTGAGCTGCTTTTTGCATTTTTTAGAGAGTTCAGTGGCTTTTCAGAAGGTCCTAATAACGCTGGAGCTTCAGTAACATCTGAAAGCAGCCTGTTCCATCTCATCATGGAGTCGAAACGTGAGCCGAATTCACATTACTTCAGATAATCATCTGAGAGGTGAAGCTGATAAATAACTCATTTTAAGTTTGGGTGGGAAAAGAGAGAGAGAGAGAAAAGTTTACAGCAAAAAAACCCCATAAATCCATACCTGGGAATATATATAATTTAAATACACACAGTGATGGTGAAAAGAAAGTACACCCATCTAATTGTGAGGTTTTACTTATAAGAACCTAATCTGCTCTTAATCGGGTTAAAAACTTTTTTTTAAATCTAACTCCAACTTACTTAGCATAAAAAAATAAATGTAAATTAGAAATATTCCATAAAAGATCACTAATAAAAGTAACTGTTACAAAGGTGTTAACCTTTACAAAGTTAAAGTTTTGTAACAAAGTGTAAAAAAAGTTACAGCTTGAGTGAATACACTTTGGCGTTCCACAGGGCTCACTACTTGAATCCCTCCTTATTTTAAAGTAATTAGTATAAATTTTGCACTCAAAACCCTTTAAGTTTTTGGAAAAAGAGTCAACAAGTTTGGATTTCAAAGCAGTATCAAAGCAGAAAGGCTTTTCTTTCAGACAAAAATATATCAGCATGATTGTAGCTGGATTTCAGTTCCAAAACCAAAACTTTCCAAGAAAGGCCGAGAGTGGCAAGAGGTAGTTTGGTTCGTGAACACAGTTCAGACTTCATTGTTTGACAAAATATATATACTTTACTTTTAGCAAAAATATGAGCAATAACTAAAATTCTCTTACAACTTAAATGAAACCCAAAGTTAACTTAATCTGATGTAACAAGTTCAAAAACTGCAGACACACCTGCAGTTTTCAAACTTTCATAACTTTTTTATAGAAAGAAACTGATTTGGAAACATTTTTCTTTTGCCTGATTTTGTTATTTTGGTCCTTAAAATGCTTAAAGTTACGTGGAAGTTAAATTTCCACTTAACTTTATATTTTTGTCTGCCTGATGACGTAATTTTAAAATGTTAAGTTATTAATAATTTGATCAGTTACTCATTACGTTTTTACTCGTACTTGAAAAAATTAATTTATGGCTACTTTATACTTTTACTTCAGAAGTAGTGCTACCGTTAATCGAGTACACTTTTGGTTACTCTACCCACATGTGGTCCTAAACTAACTTAAGTACATTATAACTGTCCAAATAAAAGCTAAATTGATAAACGATTTACAAAAATTCTACATAAATGGCCACAACAATGACTTTGGTGACATCACAATTAACCTCCAGAATGAAACTTTTGGAATAAATGTTCAGATACATGAAAGAGGAAGAAAGATGCTTTTCAGGACAAACCCAAACACCTCATACCAAAATGTCAGGCATGGTAGTTGGGCTACAAAACTAGCTAATCTCAAAAATCATTGAGCGAATCATAAACTAACAAAATATTCATGTCTCAAATATGAGATAATCTGTTTCACAGATGAAGATGGAGCCAACCGCCAGTTCTATACGTTTGGTTGTGGGCCGAGGTTAAGTAGAAGAACAAAAAGTGGTTGCATAAATAAAAAGGTGAAATGCTCTTAAAGGCCTGGATGTTTCATCCTCCAGGCTGAGAATGAGAGGGACCATGTGGGTCGATGTGAACATCCGGATATTTAACAGGAATTAAACCAAATGGGCCATTTGCACATCTGCGAAGGCACCATTAATGCTGAATGAGGTAACACTCCAGCATATGCTACCAGACAGTTAGCATTATTCCTCTCATTTCTGCACATTCACACCAAAGTTCAAGGTGTGGGGAACGGTCTAGTGTTATTTCGGTTTATTTTTATGACTTTTTGGGTGGAAAATGGAATTAAACTTCACAATATGTAGCTAAATTTCCAATAATTTAAAAGTTAATCTTAAAAAAAATACTAAAGCCTGATTGTATAAAGTCGACAACCGTTTTGTAGTTGCCTCTTTGTTTAAGGACAATAAGATTGGGAGTAAAATAGGCAACATGTTTCAGTATTATACTTTAATACTTTATTATTCAGTATTATTTGTTTTCAATGTGAAACTTCAAAGTTAGTTGAAATATTCCCTCTAAAAACTGGTAAAGTGAAAGTACCAAAACTACCAACTTCTAGAAGTAAATTCTAGTTTCAGGGTTCATAAAACTGCTCTAGAAATGAAGCACGATATGTGAGACAAGTCGGCTGAGATATTTAAACTCAATCAGAATCATTCTGTGAACTTTTGTTATGAATTTACAACAAATCCCCACAAATGTCTGTCGATGCATATTTTACACAAACCATAAATTATATCAGAAACACTTTGCTGCCATCTAGTGGTCGGGGTGATGCCCAATTTTGCATAATTGGGCGAATTCACATATTTCCAGTTCAGATTTGACTGAGATTTTTCAGATTTCAAACAAAAAAAAGTCCAAATTCATTAAGACCTGGTTCTTAAGCCTTTTAGTTTAGCTCAGGAGGCTGCAACCTGTGGCTTTTATAAAAGCAAAATATAAATATTTTTACATAAAATGGTAATAAGATAAGCTAGTTCTTTTACACACTTTAATGTACTGAAATATTTACAACAAAAAAGGACTAAAGGTAAAAGACTTTTCAAAGTAATTTCATGGTTTTTTTAGCTTTGCTTCATATTTTGAATTAGTTTCCCTTTCCAACATATGAATTTTTTTGACAACTGTTCTAAAATCTTATTTATCCTTAAAAATAAAACATTAGATTTTATAAAAAAGTTGGTTTTTTTTTAGGTCCAAGACATTTCATTTTGCAGTAGTGGAAGAAAAAGTGTCTCTTTGAACTAAAAGGTTTGCAGGTTGTGGTATTACTATGGAGTTTATAAATAATTGTATACCTTTATCTAACAGGGAACAGAGATAAATCTGGATGTTATACATTAAGAATAAAGAAAACTCTGCAGTGGTGGTAATTAAGTCTATAAATCATTTATTTTGTTTACTTTAAACCAGTAGTTCCCAAAGATTGTCCGGGCTCCCCTATGGATTACAATAAAATCCCCCCGAAGAAAGAAAATAAATAAATAAATCAACTGGACACACACATCGTTCAACCAGACATAAACCTAAACACATATTTTGTTTTCAAACTCCACTGAAGTTTATTTCACACTTCAGGTTGCAACAAAACAAACTACAAACACTTTTGTGTAACTGTTTTTAAATTATTTTTATCCACACAATGCTTCCTGCGCCCCCCCAGAAATCGCACGGCGCCCCCCCGAGGGAGCGCGCCCCACACTTTGGGAACCACTGGCATAAACAAAATGAATTGCTTAGAGCAAACAAAACCAAGTACAAAACAATTGTACTTGATTTTGTACAACTGTATATTTAAAAAATAGTTGTACAAAAACAGAAATGTAAGCCTGATTTTTGGATAACAGTGGAAAACAAGATTTAAATCCATGATTACTTTAGTTTTAAAAAAAAACAACTATATATACAGTATATATATATATATATATATATATATATATATATATATATATATATATATATATATATATATATATATTTTAAGACAGAGAAATCAAACTTAGCCCACAATTTAGCATCAGTTCTTTAAGAAATTGTTACGAATGGTCCCTGTCATTAAAAACGGTTTAAACCCGGTGACAGAAGGAGTTGATAGACTTCAGGTGGTTTTCCACTGAGTGTTTACATTACTGTGCGCCGCCACAGCTCGGCTCGATTCGAGGCGTCATGCATGACGGCTGCCCACTGGTTTGTGTCGACTCGCTGAGGATCACATTTGACTGTGCAGTTTTTCCAGTCACAACTCGTGACCATGCAAACTAAGTGTAAATTAGAGCTTCAAAGCCTTTTAACAAAGCCGGAGTTTGGCTGTGAGAAAGAGAAGAAATAGAAAAGGAGCAAAGGACCGATCTGCGACAAAACCTAAGAAACTTAAAAACTAAGGATGTTTGAAATCAGAGATTTAAATCTTTTACAAACGATTGTCATCATAAATCGACAGGGATCCTTCAAAAATCCTATTTGGTTATAAATAGGATTTTTGTCAAAACAATTACAAGTGAAAAAAGTTACAAGAATTTTTTAATGTGATTTTATGTGATGAACAAACAAAAAGAGGCGAGAATTGTTTTTATAGATAAAATTTATGGAATATATTAATTAGTAAAAGGATGGATGAAATAAAACTGATCTTTAGACGGATGGATTATATTAGAGGCATCAATTATTTTGTCCAACACGTCAAAGAAGTAGCTTGAAATCTGGGTGTAGAGATGAACTCAGACCTGAACTTTCAGAGCCACATAAAGACAGTTACAAAGTCAGCCTTTTATCACCTGAAGAAGATTTCCAGATTAAAAGGACTAAAACTATCTGTCTTTATCTCTAGTCGCATTGATTACAGCAGCAGATCTGCTTAAAAGGTCAATAAGATGCGAAACGCTGGATAAAATTAGGAAAATATAACATCAAGAATGTAGACATTGCAAAAACGCTATCTGACCAAGTATTTTTGGTCTAGTTTCTAGTGCAAATTGTATTAGTACACTTGAAGTCACAAAACTAACTTGCAACAAACTTTTCAGCAAGAAATAGGAGCTTGTTTTAGTCAATCATTATTTCATATTGATGAAAAAGTGATAGTTCAATTGGATAAATTTATGAGTGTTTTCCTATATTATAAGTGGAAATCTGCCAGTGGAACTAGGACTTTTTGACAACAGTTAATCATATTTCTTGCTGAAAGATGATCTTTAAGTGAGTTTTTTCTTTTTTCAAGTATGCTAAGATATTTGTACTAGAAACTAGCAAAAACTATTTGGTAAGATTTTATGTTTTTGCAGTGTACAGCCCTTCCACTGGCTTCTGTTAGTTCATAAATCACTAAATGGCTTAGCATCACAACATATTGTTTAAAACTTCCAGACCTCTCAGGTCTTCTGGTTCCAACCAGAACCAAACATGGAGAAGCAGCATTCAGCTTCTATGCACCATAAGTCTGGAACAAACTTCCAGAAAACTACAAGTCCTTTAAATCTAGACTAAAAACACTTTGACAAAATCCAATGTTTAATAATTAGTCACTATTGTATTTTTATTTTTGAACTGCTCTGCTGCTAAAATGTGCCACACAAATAAACTTGACTGAAGTTATGAAATAGTTTTCACCATTTTCTGCAGTCTGAACTGGCTGGAGGAAAACATCTTTAACTGATTTCCAACAAGCAGCCGTACAGAGCTTCACTTGTCTGCAACCTGTTCATGTATTCATAATTCAAGGGCCTCCTATGGTATATATGCAACACAGTCAAAAAGCCCAATTTACATATATTATGCATTTGACTTGTGGAGGGAAAGAAGATGAGTGTTCTTTCTGGTGCAACACTCTAATTTGTCATTATAGAAACAGAGAAAGAAAGTGTGTGATAACAACGGTATCCCATTAAAAACGGAGAGCCAGGGAATAATAAAAACATACATGAACTCACACTGAAACACACACAATCTCCGTCAGCGAGGAAAGCCACACACTGCAGTTAAAATATGGAAATCACCAGCATTTTTTCCAGGGAGATGACTTGAGAATAACCCACTCAAGAGGGGGAAAAAAGAAGCTTTGGCCCATTTGCATTGTTTAACATGCAGCACAGGAGCAATCGACAAAAGAATAAGGTAGCGGCAGAATACACAAGGCCTTTGGTTTCAGAACCTGTTGGAGCAATATTGAGAGTTCCCAGCTGTCCGGCGCCGAGGAAAAAGCACCTTTGAGGAGCGTTTACTTTGCATGCTGAACAGTTAACACATTAACTCGCACAACCCAACTGCAGATTTGGACGTGAATAAAAATGTTCCGTCAAACAGCAGGATGTGAAAAAAAAATTACTTTTAGGAGTATTTTTACCCTGCTGTACTGTTTTTTTATTGTTACATGAGTATCTATGCTCTTACTTGAGTAACATTTCTGGATTTTCTGCCCACTGAATGAAAAACAAACATGTTTTATCCGGACACAGACACACACCTGCAGTTTCTGTTTTTTATTGAAGGAAACTGATTTGGAAAAATTTTCTCTTGTCACTTATATGAACTACTGTCATTTTGGGCCTTAAAATAACAACATTTCCACTTAACTTTATAGTTTGGTCCATCTGATGTAATTTTTAAATATTAAATGTTAATTTGATCAGTTACTCAGTACTTGAGTAGACATTTTACCAAATACTCTTTTACTTTTACTTGAGTAAATTTATTTTGAAATATCTCTACTCTTACTTGAGTAAACTTTCTGTATGCTCTGCCCAATCAATGAAGAACAAACATGTTTTAACCAAAACAACAACAACAAACTAGATGGCTACTTTTTGCCTTTACTTGAGTAAAAACATGTTGAAGTTTAGACTCTTAAAGGAGCTCGACAGCATACGGTTTTGTTTTAGCATTCAGCGTGAACGGACGCCGAGAGACAACTCCACAACTCTGAGTCTATCACCTCGAGCGCAGCACATCCGTCAACAGGCCTGCAGCGCGGCTGCATAATGCTGCTGATGAAGGGATTTTCCTGCCATGCCAAAGGGCAAATTAAACCCTGAAGCCAGCAAACACAGACGCTGCATACTCTTCTTTACTCTCCTCTTTATCCGCCTGACGCTTTTATCCAGAGATTAAGAGGTTTAGAGGGAACCGAGTAAAGAATGTAGTTCCCCTACAGCAACAAGCTGGATAGAGACTCTTTCTCCTAGTCAACAGATATTGTATTGTTTAAAAAACAAGCAGCTGCAAGGGAGCAAAAGGGAAAAAGGAGAGGCGGCGTGTTTTTAGACAATGATCTGAGGAGGCAAAGAATTTGGATAACCAACAAGGGAGGATAACAGTTGATGTTATAATACTTTTTAGGAGTTATATTCTGATCTTCCACTCATTTGGTGTTGCAACAAGAAAGCTACTATGAATTAGCATGCTAACTATGCTACACAGCTAGCCCATTCTTCAGTTTTACAATAGCTTAACATGCTAGCAACTTTATATGACCATGTAGCTCAGATAAAAGACTTTAAAATACATTTGTACTGTTGTATTAACCTTAAAGACTACTCAGGTCTTCTGGTCCAGAACCAGAACCGAACATGGAGAAGCCCAGATTTTATAAAACTATCATCAAGTTGTGACGGTTTAATATGAGACAGATAATCTGTGAAAAACAACATAAAAAACATTGAGCTACCAACCCAAAACAACCAATTAGAGCCAGGAGGAGGATTTTAGTGCTGTCAATCAACCTTGTGAATGCGCTGCTAAATGTTCTAATGGTGGAAAAACAAATTACATTTAGAAGAAAATCGTTTATCCTTAACTAGCCTTAGCATTTGTGGCAGGCTATGTTGCAGTACATGGCGGAGAGCAAAGGGTGGAGGGAGTGAGCACAAGAGTGATTGACAGCAATAAGGTCCTCCTCTTGGCTCTGATTGTTTTTTTTTTTTGACTGAGTGGTGTATTTCCGAAGTACTGGGAGCTAAATGTTTTTCAGATTATTAGTCACAACGTAATGATAATTTTAATAAATATCTAAAGAAAACATTTTGAAGTAAGGAATAGTAAAGAAGCCAAATAGAGGCTCTTTTTCCGTTTATTACAAACTATATTGTTTATCAAAACAAGCAAGTTTCAAGGAACAAGCAAAGGGAAGATGAGTCTCAGAGCCAGATAAGAAGCAGTTCTATCCGTGAGAATTGAATGATAAATGGTTAAACCGTTTCCATTTATATTTGAAGATCTGCGTCAGAAACTCTGAACCGACGACTTCCCCAGCCCACCTGGCTGCTCTCAGCTCAATTTGTTTGCACTCATGTTTCCCGACAGTGTGGGCCTTGGTTAACATTTAATCCTGCCCTGACAGATACAGGCAGGAGACTGTCAAAACGCGAGCCATCAAAGGCGGGAACCAGCCCAAACCGCCGGCGCATCGGCCAGAGTCGGCACCGAGTATCGGCCGGCTTCGGTGTCTTTAATGAGCTCTGAGCTGTCGGAGGGAATGCAGTCGTGTCTCCTCACCTTCCTCTCCCTGGGATCCTGTCAGCTAGGAAAAGATCAGCAGTGGAAACACAGAAAAGAAGAAGTTCAATTCTTCTCAAAGTGCTCCTGATACTCGGGGAGGCTTTAAATAAAACATGGAAATGAATCCCGACACGATGCAGGGCGGCGTTTTCGATCAGAGACTTACACAAGGTAGGGCTGTTATACAGCGGGAGTAATGGTGTAGCCAGAACTGCACAGAGGGCCAATAAGACAATCAATGATGAATTACATGACACCGGGGCTAATGTCCTTGATTAGTCTTGCTATGCGAACAAATGAAGCGAGGCCCTTGACAATCACACTAGAGACAATGCGGCTCCAATAGGAGTTGATGTGTTAGGCCGTTCTGCAGCACATGAGCTCAAGTCTCATTATACAAACTCATGGTCAGGAGACGCACAAATCCTTCAAAAGCATGTTTAAATCCTGATTGTGGCCTTGCAGGCTTGTATAAACAGAATCATGTTTGCCTATGGAACCAAAAAAGAACATTTCCTGCTCAAAAATGATGAATCTAGACAGGATTCATGAATAATAATAATAAAAAAACAGCCATTAATTTACGATTATCCCGTGTCAAAGAATGTGGCCTCTTAATAAAATAGATAAAACCAAATTCCACATTATTTTGTTGGATTATATTAATTAATATTAGCCTGAATGGTTGTCTTTATCAGAGGTGGACCCAAAAAAATGTCCTCAAGTAAGAGTAACACTACTTCAGCATATTGTTACTCAAGAAAAATAAATTACTCAAATAAAACTTAAAAAGTATTTGGTAAAACTTCTACTAAACTTAAACGAAATTAACATAGCATACTTAAAAAATTAAGATGATCTATTTATATAGTTCCTAAATAAATACAAGTTGTCAGCTAACTTAGCTAGTTCATGATGTACTGTAGATAGCATGCTACAAAATAGCATGATGATTAATAGCTGAGTTAATGTGCTTGTTAGTTTAAAACTGGGTAAGCAGCACAAAAAGTCTGCAAAAAATGTTATTAACTAGCATGTTAACGTACAGCTTAATATGACTGTTTCAAATTGGTATTGATTACAGAATTACTATGCAAAAAATAGCATGTTAACTCAACAAAGCAAGTATGTCACAAATTAAAACTACAGACTTTAATAAATTCTTGATATACTGTATTAATTGATCGAGTTCAGAGGCGAGTAACACTACTTCAACATATTTTTACTTTAAAGCAATAGCATCACGTATTTTAAGGGCACATAGCACCATCAGGTAACTCTGTTACCTTCAGTCTGTATATCAAAAAACAAGAAGTTTGATTTGCTTTGAAACTGGGTCTCTGTCTCTTTAAGAAGCTCCTACTCTTTTTCATGATGCCGTTTCAACCGTTTTTATCAGAGCTGGACTGAGAAGTTGTTGCATCAGGTGTTTGCTAATTGCTGCTGCCGCTAGTCTTTAGGAGCTGAGAGGGAAAGGCAGGGGCGACGTAAAAAGAAATTTTTTCCCAGAAAGTTACTCAAGTAAATATAAGAGAGACTTAGACTGACTTTATTGTCATTTTGCATGCACAGGGTGTATACAGAACGAAATTTCGTTAACTAGTTACTACCCACTTCTAGTCTGGTCAGATTTGTGTTTGACGTTTTATTTTGAAATTTAATGTATTATTTTATGGTGTTGTGAGTCACTAGAAACACTCAACATATCACACATACATACATAAACATTTTTGGTAAAATTATTTTTACTATTTTAGGAAGGTGACGATATTAATTGGTCGGTGACGGTGTTAATTTATGAAAACATGTTTTGAATTACCTACAATAATTCGTATTTTTTTCCTGTTAGTTTTTTATGTTTCACTGCTCAAGTCATCACTTTTTCACACATATAGTTTTATTTTATAAGAGTGCAACCATTTTTTAGTCTAGGCTGCAAACTGTAATTAATTCTTATTTGGCTAAACCTGGACTTCTTAAAATACAAAAGCAAACAAACACATCTTTCAAGGCTAATGTTTTGTTCGTTACATTTCAACTCACCTTTTCAAAACAGCCTCATTTTTATATTACAACCACTTCACGTGCATGAAAACCTACTTTTATCTCTTCTGCCAACAGTCTGCACTCAATTACAGCGGCTCAAAATTTAAAGCAGGTTAGAAATCCCAAAGCTCACACCGGGAACATCATGTGAAAAAGAGCACATCCTGCTGACAGGTGACTTGTAAATTAGCAGACTTAAATTAGGTGAGAATACAAAGTCAAACAAAGCCCTTCAACTGGAGGCACTCTGCACCAAACAAGGGAGGGCTCCAAGAGATGATTTTAAATTAACTGACCTTTTAAAAAGGCATCGCTAATCTAGTCACATGAAACAGCAATTTATGAGGGGGGGAAGTGTTCATTTACTAGCAATGAGCATCTATCAATCTTGGTGACAGACGAGTACACTGGGGAGAGGGAGGAAGACGGAGGGCACGGAGAGTGGAGCTTTAGCTCCTGACACGCTAACGCTAATGTTTCATAAAAAGCTAAAGCCTGAGAATACAAACTGCATCAATCACAAGTGGCTGGAGGCCTCATTTAAGAGCAGAGAGAAGTCAAAGTTGGACCTCTGCGCCCTCGGCGACTTCCACAGGCCAGCTCCGACAAAGCCATTTGTGTTCACCTCCAGCTAATTAGTCGAGAGAAGAACAAATTGTACGTTTGATTAATGAAGTAGTCACAGAAAGCAACTGATTCCAGTCCAAGATGTCCCTCCCAAACACAATCTGGATTCTGCACACATGCATCTGCATCCATATGCAAGGAGAGTACGAGGCGGCGGCGGTACACGATGGAAATTGCTGGTGGATGTGTTTGTGAGCGCCGCGTAATTGTAGTTTTACTTGGCAGAGAACGAGATGTCGTAAACGCCTCAAACCCGCCATCTATTCTCCTTAAGTGCCGGTTGATGAAAAGACAATAACAAGATGAAAAACAGCCAGAAAGGGCAGCGGCTCATCAGGGACGCATCAGACGCACTCCTTCAAATCTGAAGAGCGGCGATGAGTACATGAGAGTCCATCAGGGTGTGAAGAAGCATGATCACACAGGAAAGAAAAAGCCACAACACAAACTGTGCATCACTGACAGAAACATCCTGCCGGATGATTGATGTGCTCAATGGTGGTTAGCTTCCTGGTTCTCCGTTTCTGGCTCGGCCTCTCGCCCGAGCTGTGGGCCGACAGGCTAACACTCAACAGGAACAGTGCAGCATCGTCGACACAGAGTGAATAAAATGAGACACAGATGAACATTAAGGCTGTTGTCACACCTCACAGTCCTATAGAACTGGTTCGATTGGGGACCAAAACTGCAACAGTTGTTACATTTTCAGCTGCTGTGGTTCTCTTTCACACTGCAGAGTCAAAGAAACCAAACCCTTTGAAAATCCTGTTCCCCTTCTCGCCTGTGGGGGCGCTGCACCAAGAACCACTAAATGAAACGACAAAACTTCTGAAAGACACTGAGCGCAACTTCCTTCTTCACAAAATGTAAATAAAAATAGAGTAGAGCTCTATACAATCCTAGCGGTTGTAGGATTTCTCTTTCGTTTCGGTGAAAGATCACACATTTCTCCCACTAGCGCTAGGCTACCATGTTTGATTCGGTTGTATTTACCCAGAATCCCCTGCGCTGTTCACTTCCTGCTTTTGGAGCAGTACCAAGTCTGCTTGGCGTTCACATATACATTCCAACCGCACCAGAGTTCACTTCAACCAAACTGAGACCGAAGTTTGTAGGCGGAACAGAGTTTGCTTTATTAGAGTTCGATTTGCATTCACACTTTCCCAAACAAATCGGACTTTATAGGCAAACAGCCTGGAGTTCAACTAAAGTTGACTAAACATTAAAACAATCAATCCAAATTTTAATAGTTCTTTTCTTTTTATAAATACAAATTAAAAGAAGTCAGAAGCCTCCTCAGATTCGTTGTGAAACTGACTGCTACTGGAGATCCTTCCTGCCATCCAAAGCAATTCTTTTAAATACTCGGATGATATTGGGATGTGTTATAACAACATTTAATTTCCGTTTGGGATAAATAAAGATCATTTGAATTTGAAAATTCCCAGTCTATCAATCAATGTGTAAGGATGAAGAGAATTAGCATGTAGCAATGAGATCCACGAGAACCAAGACAGACTCACTGAGAAAATATCTAAAGGAAAGTGTGTTTGTGTTGCTGAACGACTTACATTTTTCAAGCGCATCCATCGCAGCTCCCATTTCAGCCTGTTGGATGCTGGATTAGAGGGAGACAGAGACACAAGAGGCAGGGAAGGATTTTAGCATATTCAAAATGGGACTTTCTGAAATTCTGTCAAAGAGAAGAAAAACAGGCCCGGTGCTGAGAGGATTATCAGGAGGGCATTATTTTTATTCTTAGCGCACCCTTCTGCCTGACAATCGCAGGTACACTCAGAAAAAATAAACACCGGGCGCCGTTTGCAACTCGGCGTCGTCCTGCGCGTATTATGTTGATCGTAGCCTCAGCATCAGAGGTGGCTGGAAGCTTAAATCATGTAAATACGAAAACAGTGAGCGCTCTGAGATTCTGCAAAAGGGACAAACTTATCGCCAGCTTAGAGCAACAGAGACTGCTTTCAAGTGTGGATGGATGGATGGATGAGGTGTGTGTGTGAGAGAGGATGAGATGTTTGATGGATTTAGGTTTCATTTCTCGCAGGCTCAGCTGCGGCTTTATCGCCTCCAACCCTGAAAAGGCCGCCGTGTGGAGATTCACTTTCTCTGCTCTGCATGAATACAGGAAGTAGCGACGCACAACAACAACAACAAAAAACAGGTTGCACACTGCAAAAACACAAAATATTACCAAGTATTTTTGGTCTAATTTCTACAACAAATATCTTAATACACTTAAGACAAAACTACCTTGCAAGTACATTTTCAGCAATACCTAGAAACTTGTTTTAAGTCATCTTTTTTTAAAGGGACCAATTATGCAAAATTCACGTTTTGCACGTTTTAATAATTCCATTCACAGCTTCTAAAAACAGCCTAGGCACTTAAAAAAAAGTCAGTTTTTTACAATAAGTTAATATCAAGTAATTTTGGTGTCTGGAAAATGAGCCATTTCAAAAACTCTGGAGAGTAGCATCACAAATCACCAGGCAATGCACCGTTACCTAGCAACCACAGCCGAGTTTGCCGTTACCTCCAAGCTGAGTTCCAACACATTTGGTCAGCTGGTTTTACATATGCGCTGCACAATGGCTGCTGGAAAAGACAAGTGTTTTGTTGCTCACTAACCATCCAGAAACCATTTGCTGCATTCTAGTTTTTTGAGGAGGAGGCGCTACTAATGCTTTTCAAAAAGGTACGATTGTATAATTGTGTATCTGTGTGCAGACATCTTTCATGTGCGAGTGTAAACGTTGAGTTTTTGGGCGTGGCCAGCAGGAGATTATTTGGATTTAAAGTGCCAAGACGCCCTAAAACAGCTCATTATGAACTGAGCAGACTGAAATCTTATTACCCAAGAATGATTTTGTGCAAAAGACATATTGAACATGTTTTGTAAAGACCACAGACCGATTCTCACCTGTTCACAGAAGAATAGGTCACCTTTATTATAATCCTGCAGATTATTTCACTCATAGTGAGACATTTTCCCCATGCTATCAGTGAAGTAATCTACCAGTGAAACAAGTATGTTTTTAAAATCAATATTAAAAAAAATATTGATTTAAACAAGCTCCACATTTGTTACTTATGAATTTGTTTTGTTTTATTTCAAGTGTACCAATATGTTTTCACTTGAAACTAGAGCAAAAATTCTTGGTAACATTAAAATTTTTTGCAGTGTGGACGGACGGTGAAAAACACAAACGCTTTCCTTCGCCTCCTGCTGCGGCCGCAGGAATCCCAGGTGCAGCGTCGCCTCGGCGCATTCGCTTCTGAGCAGCAAAGTGATATTTTCATAACAAAATTTATGTCAAATCAATAATGAATTGATTCATTTTCATTGTGCATAATGTCTCTCCCAATAGAGCTGAGCTTAATTGCTATAATAAACGGCATCAATACAGCGAAGCCATTATTCTCATCCCATTAGTAGAGCACTGAGAAGGAAAGCAGCCGGTTGTTGTTGGATATTTTTATTCTTATCACAGTTTTTTGAACATTTTTGTCACCTGTTAGTTCAAACCATCAAAACCAAAATTTACCGCGAGTTTAAGACGATATTTATAGTCTACAGGAAGAATGGAAGGATCAGGGTTTCGACATGTTTCACATAAAAATATCGGATTTTCGTTTTCCAGAGTTTCCAGACGTTCGTGACTGTTTTAAAATATAAACATTCAAAACTTGTGAAAGAATTAAATGTGAAACCTTAAAATGACAAGCAAGAAAGGAAAGAAAAACACAAGGAAGAAGACAAAAAAATACAAAGAAAGGAGAGAAGGAAAAAGTAAAGGATACAAGGGAAGGAGAGATTATGCAAAAAGGGAGGGATGAAAAAATATGGGCAGGAAAGAAACAGATGGAAGAATGAATGTAAAAAAGGAAGGTAGAATAAAAGAATAAAGGAAAAGGAAGCAGGACAAAAAAGGAGGGTAGTAAGAATGGGAAGGAAGGAAACAAGGAAAGGATACAAGAAAAAAGAGAAGAAGAGAATATGGAAAGAGGGAAACATAAAAAATGGAAAGACAAGTTTGGAGTGACAGCAGGAAAAAAGAGGAAAGTAGAAGGGACTTATTGCAAGGGAGGAAGTGATGTAGAGAACATGGAAGGAGGGAGAAATGAAGGAGAGAAGGAAAGACAAGGATACAAAGGAGGAAGGGAGCATGAAAAGAAGGAATACATGTTTACAAGGTGAAACTGGGATTATTAACTGGGAATGAAGGGATTTTTCTCACCTTGGGCCTTTGCCACAGCCGATGCGTTCTCCTTTGAAGTAGACGGCGACCGTGTACGTCCGGGCGTGCGACGGCCCGACCGTCTGCAGCGTCCTGCGAAAAACAGGAACAAAAAACAAAAACAACCATGAGTCCAGGAAATTCATCTGAAGCAAAGAGAGATTCGCTTTTCCCAACAAGCAAGTGGTTTGAGCTGCTGACGGGAAACGGAGAAAAGAAGCGACTCATTAATGGTGATTCTCGTTTAACAGAAAAGAAACGGCGACTCCGTTTCATTCCTGCAGGGACGGCAGCACAAACACGCTGCGACTCCACTTAATTTTTCACAGCGTTTACTTATTTCAGCGGCTCGATTCATTTTTAATGCCGTGTGTCGATTATGACGGCGGAATCAATAATGGAGCGAGAGCGAGGCGGGTTCGGACCAGAACTTTCTGTTCAACAGGAAGTACTGACGGCCTGCTGCGATGGAGCGGATCAGCCTCTCCTCTGGTTCTAACTCCTGACCTTTGACCTCTTAGAAGAGAGTCAGCTGGAGGTCAGAGAGCATCAACAGAACCGAGTTTTCCAGGAGACTTTTTTATAAAACTGAGAAAATTACAGAGATTAAAAGACTAAATAAACCACAGGAAAGGAAGGAAGGAAGGGAGGGAGGAAGGATGATGGAAGAAAATCAGAGAAAGATGAAAGAAAGTAAGTACAACAAGGCAAGAAGGAAAGAGGGAAGGATGGATAGGAAGGGAAGAAGAAATAAAGATGGAGGAATCAAAAGAACAGAGGAAGGAAAATTAGAACATGAGGATAAGACAGATGAAGATAGGATAGGATAGGACAGAAGGAAAGGAAGGAAGGACGAAAGGAACGAAGAAAGGTAAATAAGAAAATGAGAGAAAATAGAAGAAAGGAAAAAACAAAGAAGGAAGGAAAGAAGAAAGGAAAGGAGGACAGGAAGAAAATAAGAAAATGAGAGCAAAAGGAAGAAACAAGATAGGAAGGGAGGATGGAGGGAAGAAGGAAAATGGAAAAAAAAGAAAGGAAGAAGGAAAAAAGAAAATGATATAAAGACAGAAGAAAGTAGGATAGGATAGAAGTAAAAAAGGAAAGAAGTAAGACAAGGATGGAAGGAGTGAAGTAAAATAAGAAAATTGAAGTAAAGACAGAATTAAGTGGAAGAAGGAAGGAATAAAGATTAGGAAAAATGGAATAAATGAAGTAAAATAAGGCAAATAAGGAAGAAAGAAAAATAAAAAGCCTCATAAATCTTTGATTTGACTTCCATATTTTTCCAGGAAGTGAAGGAACGTCTTCATATCGACATGCAGAGGTCAGGCCGCCTCAGCAGGAAGTCAGGATTACAAGACCGGCCCCTGGTCTCTCCGGAGCGGCGTTCGCTCCGAGTGAACCGTTGAAACTCATCCCGCCGCGGCACTCCGTTTGTTTCTGCTTGGCGTTCCCGCGGGCGGCGGATCGCTGACTGCGGCTGGAGAGACGCGCTGTGTCAGAACCAACAGAATCAGGAGGAAAAATAAAGCTGAAAAGACGGAGATAAACACGGAGCGGGACAGAAGGAGCCGATTGAACATCAACACGAACTTCTGTCTCCATGCTGACCTCCTCTTTTCACTCCAATAAAGGCCGTTTCTACGTCTCTATGGCAACAAACGCAGCATCACGGCGGCCGTCCCAAGTCTTTTATAAAGCTCGACTCCTTGTTGAATGAGAGGTTTCGGCGGCCATGTTTATTTATCACGAAAGCGACCTTCAAACCGGAGGTCACAAACGTTCTGGGACCAACAGCAAAGAAAGGAGTCCTGCAGAAAAACAGATTTTACTTTTCTAAACATTTACAGTGAGCAAAATAACAGGTTAAACAGCAAAGCTCTGATTTTAGAGGGAAACCCATAAATTTAAGCATTTTTAATGACAGAGATCATAATGATGGGTTTTTGGACTTATTTTCTTACTTTTGGACAGCTGATATGATGCGTAATTGGAAAACACTTTGTAACAGTTTATATCTCACTAAACAGAGTTTCTGCAGGTTTCACCAGCTCAAAATTAAGACTTTTTAAGACCACCATGAATGAAAATAAAGACCTGAGTCACAACCGAAAATTCTATATTTTACGATGCTCTCGCACTAAGCCTAGAGTTATAAATTTGCACTTACCTGTAACAGACGCAAAAAAAAAACCTAGCAAGGTCACATTAGCAGCTAGTTAGCATCGACTGCCATCAGTCACATTGCTAGTAATATTATTGTAAAAAACCTTTTAAGGACAGGATTACTTTAAGAAATGCTAATGCTTATATTTACATTTATTCAGAAATGCCACTAAAAACTGTTTTAAAAACATATTAAGTGTTTTAATTTAAGCTCTGATAATAGCTTATTAAAAAATAGTTCAAAATCCAACATATGAAAGATTTGATAGCTAATTTGGACACAACGTCTCCAAAAACCTTAGCTGAAACTGGCTTAGGAAAAGAGAAACTGGGCTTAAATTTATTAATTTCATAAAAACAATTTAATTTAAAGTCATTTTATTAAAAATGACAATAAATCAGCTACATAAAAGTAAAATTAATTAAATTCTAAGTTGCTAGCAGCTAGCACTGGCTAGCATTTTTTTGAATGTGTTTATTCCATAGTGCATTGTAACACGTTCAGACATTGTTGTTGTGAACAGTTTGACGGTAAGTGGCTAGGAATAGCTTCACAGCTTGCCTCGAACAGATCGTACGCACGCGGCGCTGCCCTGACTTCTCTGAGCTCTTACTTGTACAGCGGGATGTCGGGCTCCTTGCCCTCCGTTCTCAGGGTCAAACAGCACTGCTGCAGCTGAGATTTGGGGTCGTTCCAGTCCTGGTTCAAAATAAACTCCTGCAACACACAAACCACTCATTTCATTTCGATCCGTTTTTCCTTTAAAAGCCATTTCTTTGAGAGAATCAGTGTGCTGAAAGTTAGGACCCCTCTCCTTTGGCTCTTGCTTTTATTTCATTCCCGCCATCCCAGTGCTTTTTATAAAGCTCCCCCTTTTGGACTCACTTATTTGCTCGCTCTCAGACTGGCTCTCCATCTGTGTCTTCACAGTGGGTACAAATCACAAGCTACTTAAGACAAAAGCCAATCCCCGGCCAGAAATAAAAAGTGTCTGGGAGTCTCCCAGGTGTGCAGCCCTGATACATTTTTCCTACCCAAGTGGGACTTCTAAAAGCCCTTCCATTAACAGGGAAGCAGTCTTGTCATAAAAAGGCAGACTTTGAATGCAGAACTGTCTGCTCCTATTAATTTTCTACAAAGAGTGCTTCTGCTGGTTGTGCTCCCTTGCTCTCGCTGCGCTCTACATCTCTGCTGGTTTTGCTTCTCTTTTTTTTCCCTCCATCCAACTTTCCCCTCATCTCTCGCCACAAAAACTTACCAAGTATTTTTGGTCTAGTTTTTCCTGAAAATATCTCAGTACAGTTGAAGTAAGACAATAACTCCTTAAAGGTGACCTGGTACGCTTCCTTGAACAGGTTAGGATAGGTCTGCGATGCAAAAAATTGTTTTGGCACAAAATCATTCTTAGATAATCAAGTTTTAGTTAGAACGAGAATTTTTCAATCCAAATGAGCTGCTGCTGGCCACGCCCAAAAACTCAACGTGTACTCTGACCTGTGGAAATGATGCTGCTGGGCACCCCACTCCCCCAACTTAAAGATTACACTAGCTCTTGAAAATGGCTGCAAACAGATGCACAATTATACAACTGTACATCTTTGAAAAGCAGAAGTGGAGCCTCCTGCACAAAAAACAAGAATGCAGCAAGTGGTTTCTGGATGGTGAGCCAACAATAAAACACTTGTCTTTTCCAGTAGCCATTGTACTGCGCATACTGAGGTCAAAGCAGCTGACCAGACGTGCTGGAGCTCAGCTGAGGTTGATGGACTTTACTAGACTGGACTTTGCTGGGGTTGCTAGGTAGCGGGCAGAACTCTGCTGATTTGTCACGTTACATTCGGAAAGTTTTTGAAAGGGCTCATTTCCCAGACACCAAAAAAACGTGAACTTTTTGCCAAAAAACGTTTTCAGAAGCAGTTGAGACCCAAATGGACTTTGGCAATGGATAATGTTAAATAAATATTAAGGAGTTATTGGCTTAAAACAAATATCTTGCTAATATCTCAGAACACTTGAAATTAGACAAAAATAACTTACAAGTAACTTTTCAGCAAGCTTGTTTTGAGTCAATAATTCCTCAATATTGATGATAAAGTACTAGTTCCACTAGCAGATAATGTTAAGACATTTTCTCATTTTATGCATGAAGTAATCTGCCTGTGGAACTAGTACTTTATCAATATTGAGGATTTATTGACTCAAAACAAGCTTGCTGAAAAGTAACATGTAAGTTTTGTCCTTTTTCAAGAGTACATGACATTTGCAGTGGAAACTAGACTAAAAATGCTTTTGTGATTTTGCAGTGCTTCTGGGTGGTGGGAGGTTTCCACGCTCCTTCAGCGTGAAGCAGAGGAATTTTGATGTTTGGAAATTAGCACAAAGCCCACCTCTGCTGCAGAACAAGCCACTCCTGTTGCAAAATGCACTTGTGCAAGCCCCTCGATATGCATCATCACACGGCGCAGCACAAAGGAGGAAAAAAATACGGCAAGGTTGGCTCTCTATTTCCATCTAAATTGGATGAAGCAGCACAGTGTGTGACGCCGTCTTTCCACAAGGCTGTGTAAGGAGACGTGCTGGCTGTTTCACAACTTTTCCTCTTGGATGTGGAAATGAGGTGCTCTCTTGCAGCGACCATGACGCAAAGCTCAGCTCCTCCAGAGCTGAGGATTCTCCCTGGAGAGGCACACCAAGACAGCAATTAGCATGGCATATCAGACCGCTGCAGCAGCCTCACAAGGAGAGGTCCAGGCTGTGCGGGTTACTCGCCATGTGTGTGTATCTGATAGTTCTGCAAGCAAGTGTGCAATCTGGGGTGTTTTCTCTCTAAATTTGGACTCGGGGCACTTGAGGATAAAAAGCCGATCTGGCCGCAGGAGTTCTGAAACACACTCGACTTCCTCTGCCGCAGTCCTTAGATCAATAGCCAAACGCTGATGAGCAGCAAACACACCCCGACGCATGCATCTCTGCAACGTTTGCGCTTTCCATTAAAAGTCGACTGGAATAGCAGCGCGAGCCGCCATTATGAGAGGCATTCGAGAGCCAAGCACCACTTCAGGGCCCCTGCATCGATCAGGGCCCAGCCATTAGCTCCCTCCTCATCATCATCATCTCCTCGGCGCTTTTCTCTCCTTAAGGTGCCCTGCTCGGCAGCGCATTGATCAGGCGCGGCCGCTGAATGGCCATCGATAGGTGCTCACCTTCAGCCGAGGAAAAAAGCAGACGTTCATGAAGGTGTGAACGTACTCCAGGTCTTTGTCGATGTAGAGAGCCGCGATGAAAGCTGCAACAACAAAGAGAGCACTTATAAAAGAGCAATAGAAGAAGAAAAAAGAAAGCAAGGTAGCCGGTGAACGGTTAAGAACTTGTTCTTAACAACAGTCTTCTAGTTCTACTTTGACATAAATAAAAGCTAAAAAGCCAGAAGGTGTTCAGCAGCAGACTGGAGTTTAATGTAAACATTTTGAAACAAGAACCAGTTGTTCACAGGATGTTTTCCACATTTCCACCTAATTTAGCAAAGTAGCTGCAGTCAATTTTAAGACTTTTTAGGACGTTTTCAATGCCACCCCGAATTAAATACCGAAGAAAACTATAAATAAAGCAGAGGCTTACATGTAAAGTAGTGCAAAGGTTAAAAGTTTTTATGCACAGAATGTATCCAGCCTCGGATGTTGAAAAGTTTGGCATCGGAAGTGACCCAGAGGGGAATATGAACAAATAAATCTGTATTTAAAGGGTTCAACACACAGGAGGCTCAAACTTTTGCCTGACAGAAAAAAAAAAAAAACTAGATACACAAGATAAAACAGTTTATCTTCAACGTACTTTACATTCATTTAAGATTTTTTTATTCTGGAAAATGTTTTGTTTTTTTTGTTTAATTTAACATCACACTGCAAAAACAAAATCTTACTAAGTATTTTTGTCTAGTTTTTGGTGCAGATATTCTGGAGCACTTTAAGACAAAACTAACTTGCAAGTAACTTTTCAGCAACAAAAGGTTGAAAGGGAAATAATCTCCATGTGGAACTTTTTCCATTAATACTAAGGAATTATTGACCTAAAATAAACTCCCATTTCTTGTGGAAGTTTAACTTGCAAGTTAGTTTTGTTTTAATTTAATTGTACTAAAATATTTCCTTAAGTAAATAGACAGAAATACTTGGTCAAATTTTGTTTTTGTAGTCTAGTGCTAATTGTTGTGTTTTAATGCATATTAATATGCATTTGTGGTTTGAACTGTTAAAATAAGCAGCTATAAGTGTTTTATACAGGGTCTCAAGTACTTGTGGATTTCAGTGATTTGTCTGTAAACTCTGACGGTTCTCTGTTTCACTTAAACAATCCAACAATTATTGACTACTCTCTGTTGATCTATCCCATAAAATTCTATTAAAACACACTGAATCTTGCGGCTGTAACATGATAAAAGGTGAAAATGTTCAGGGGGTATTAAACTCCCAGGCAGCTCTCTTTAAGATGAAACTGTACGTCAAACTGCAGCGCTTCCAACCCAGCTGAAAAAGATTTCAAACGCAAGCAGAGGTCATGCGGTGTCATCTTCATCTCTCTGCGGCGCCTTTTGTTTTCCCATTTGCCGCCGCCGCATTCACTCATCTCAGCGGCTAAGACAGCAGGACACGAAGAGCAAATAATAGGTAATATTTCAGAGGGGCCAGTAAGGGGCCTGCTGCCGCCTCGGGGCCCGACTCTTCATATAGAGAAGAGCTGAAATCATTTCCAACGCTGCCCTCTCCACTTCCTCCCGTGTCATCAACTCTGCTCAAGCCCACAGAAAAAATAAATAATATTTTTTTATTTTTTTAAATCTGAGCGAAGATTTGAAAGGCAAATGATATGAATCACAGTTTGGTTGTTCATCATTCTGGAAGTGTTTATTCCCAACTTCCCATATGCCTCCGTCCCAGTTTGCTCTCTTTCTGTTGGCCTAACGCGGACGCGTCGGCTCGATCCCAATAAGAGACATATTTACTTGTGTTATTCATCTTTTAATCTGGACAGACGAACAGTCTTCACTCTGGGCTTCAACTCAAGTGTAGGTTTGGCAGAGATGAGAAGAAATCTTTTTGTCTTTATTGGGATATTGGTGTAAATAAAGCTCCATGTGGCCCAATCAGTAAAGATGCTTGAAAAGCTCTAAAATTAATTCATCTTTTACTGGAGAAGAATTAAGAGAAAATTTATCAATTTTAGTCAATTTGTTCAAATGTGGAAAAAATATCAGGTTAAGAAACATGTAGACTGGCTGGATCTTAAAGGTCAAACCATTTAGTATTGATGTTTGCGTACAATGGTGTTCAAAGTGGGGATCGGGGGCCATTTGTGGCCCTTAGACTGATCTTTTGCGGCCCCGCTGACCATAAGAGCAAATAAATTAGGACAAAATTACAACTTTTAAATAAAATGTTATGTACCAAAAGGTTAAATGCAACACAAAATGATACATTTCCAGGCTTTCTGTTTTTTTTTTCTGTTGTCATGGTAACTAGAACCACATATACTCATTGACTTGTACGCTAAATTACAGATCGGCGCAAACAAATCTACTTTTAATTGCTGTAAACTTTTAGCAAGAAATGGGAGCTTATTTTAAGTTACTAATTTCCTAATAGTGATAAAAGGTTCTAGTTTCACTAACAGATTATTTTAGTTATTACAAAACATTTTTCCATGTTATAAGCAAAATAATCTGCCAGTTGAAGCAAATATTCATCAATAATAATCTACTATAGACTTTAAACGAGCTCCTGTTACTTGCTGAAGTTACCTACATGTTAGTTTTGCCTTTTTTCAAGTGTTAATACAATATTTGCACATAAAACTAGACAAAAATATTTGGTAAGATTTTGTGTTTTTGTAGTGTAATAAAATTCGAGAAAAAAAAAAAAACAGCAAGTGTTTTCAAAAGAAGACCAGCAATAAATTATGTATTTACTTAAGATAATGGATGAAATTTGTTTCAGATTTCTTCAATCAAGCCCAGAATAACAAGCAAACTGGTTGGATCTACGATCAGATTCCTACAAAACAATAAAATTGGATTATTATATTTGTTTAATTAAAATAGCTTACTGTCTAGTAGCATAATAAACAACATATTTGGTGATTTTAGTTTTTAAAAATGATATTCTGGCCTTCAAGTCACAAAGTCTGGAGCTCCTGAATGTTCCTAAATAATCCTGTTTCTTTCTGCTATTGTTATACTGAGCGCTGCATCTTACATTAAAGTCTGGAGTTTGCAACAACAGCTCCATGTTATAAGTGAAATAACACGACTGAAAAAAACAAAGCAGTGATTGATTAATTTCACCTGTCTGCGAGGGAGCTGGCAGCTCGGTTTACGTCCCGCAGTGAGGCGCTGGCCTCGGCACTCCCATCAAAAATAATACAGCAGCCTAATGATCCCAGAAAGTTGTGATTATCAGAAGCTGTGGTCCAGCGCAGCCTGCAGGACAAACCGTAATGTCCCTTAATGTTGTTGCTGCTATTTTTTTACTCCTGGAAGGTTTCTGAAGTTACGGATCAGAGTCTGGTTCTGAGTTTGTGGGTAAAAACGTCACAAATGGTGACGAGAACCAGGATTTAATTAGCTTGATTTGGCTGATGTGACGTTTGAAACATTCAACTCGTTGGTGAAACAACTATTAGTCGATGTTATTAGCAGAAGAACTGAAAATATAAAATACTTCTGTTTCTTCAGGTCAAACTGCTTTTAGTGCAAGAAAAACACAATAAACATTGTTTCTAAAAGTGAACTATTATGCTTCCTTGAGCAGTTTAGGATAGGTTTACAGGCCATACAAAATATGTCTAACATTTTTTGCACAAATTTATTCTTAGAAAATGAGATTCGAAATGAGCTGTTTTAGGCCCCCCGTCACTTTAAATCCAAATAAGCTGCTACTGGGAACACACCCACAACTCAAGGTTTACACTCGCTCATGAAAATGGCTGCAAACAGATGCGCAATTATACAACCATATGTTTGAAAAGCAGAAGTGGAGCCTCCTGCACAACCAACAAGGATACAGAAAGTGGTTTCTGGATGGTAACTCAACAACTCTTTTCCAGCAGCCATTGTACACCAGTAAAACCAGCTGACCAAACGTGCTGAGGCTCAGCTTGGTTGGTAGGTAACGGCACACTACAGCTCAAATGTGACTCAACAAAAGGTTGTTTTTAGAATCATATAAAGCAGAAAGCAGAAAATTACGTATTGTTGCACCAACTGTTTTGTCTGTTCTTGAAATGGGGTAGAGAAGGCCACACAAAAATCAACCTAGGGGCAGTTTGGCAGGTTTTTATTTGTGGTCTTCTCACATTTAAAATATATTTAAGGCGCAATAACTGTAGGAACAAAACATTAAAGAGTCGTCCAGTTCAACTAAATATCAAAATGGCTGCACTGATTGGTTTTCTATACATAGGCTGAGATTAAAGAAATCAACGTACACTCCAACAGGTCAGCCAAAGTCTTTGTGCGCAGCGCGACGGGCCGTTTCGTTTTGTCGTTGGTGATGGCGAACTCCTGCATGCCCAGCTCTTCTGCCACTTTGGCCTGAGTCCGGTTGTTCACCAACGAGCTGCGGAGAAGCTGCAGGGAAACAAAACAAACAAACAGGAACTCATGTTGTATCTGAGTAGCAAGGTGAGCAAGAAGAAAGAAAGAAGAAGAGAAACAAGAAAAAAACCAAAGAAGAAGTCGATAAAAAGCATGAAGATGGAGGGCAACGTGGAATAATTCATGCAGAGAAAATGTTTTAGTCTCTTAAATATTACATCGTGACTTGGAGCGGGGCGGATGACAACATGTTCGACTTGTTAGGGTGCATTTAAGTCTCTAAAAGAAACACACAAACATGGTAAATATAGCCACGAGATGCAGAAGGGAGCAAATGGAATGAAACGAGACTCGCATGAGTTCGTCTTGCTGTGATATGCCCTCATTTTTATTTAATTTTATTTTACAGCACGCACCCAACCTCGACTGAAGTGGCAAAAATAAAAAAATAAAACACAAACACCAACACTAGTTGAATGGGCACTTTTTATCCCGATTCAAAATCCATTTCAGATGCGCCCTGTGTTGACTCCTGGGTATTGCTCCGAGCTTTCAGCCTTCATGAAAGCTTGCTGGAGGCTTTTATACAAATGACGTCAAACAAGAAATATCTGCATGTGCTGCGATGCATGGATGTTTAGTGCTATCATGTTAAACCAAAAGAAAAACAACTTATTTTTTATTCTTTCCTTATTTTGTTCCTACTTATTAAATTAGGTGGAGTTATACAACAACGTTTTAAATGTAAAAGTTGGTTTCCCGCAGGTTTTGATTGGTTTTTGCTCTATAATTGACATAAAAATGATTCCTTGAAAGACAGTTTGGGAGCAGTAGCTGATGAAGCGATGTGCAACAATTAACTTGATTTAAAAATGTATAGAAAAAATAAAGACATAAATAAATTGACCATATATTTAGATACAATGTCTTAAAAATGACAGAAACGGTCTCTCCAAGCAAGATGTCAAATACAACATAAAAGTTAATAAATGAGTGAATGGCAATTTAGTCGAATTGTTAAGGATCTTAAGACATTAACCAAAAGTAATTCTTAGTTCTATTTGAGGATTATAAATAGTTTTGTACACAAACGTACCAAATTCTACTATGGAGTTCTGTTAAGTGATAAAATGGACTAAACAGGACTAAAAGTAGAGCCTAAGAATCAACAACTCAACAAAATGATCCAAACAAGCAAATCGACTTTTGTGACTTTCATCGAGTTTTTGGATATAAAATGCAGACTTTTCCGAATTTGGATGGAAGTGCTTAATTAGATACTTTATTACACCTCAAATTACTAGTAGACATAGAGGAGAAGATCAGCAATGTTGGAGACAATGTGGCCATCAGAACGTCAATCACTCTCATGTATTTTGGTCCTGCCCAAAGTTGGCACCTTACTGGGATGGAATCTGTCAGACTACCGGGATAATTTTGGGGTATGTCATCCCCAAAGACCCCAGAATTTTTCTGCTGGGGCTGATATCTGGAGAAGTATTTCAAAAAGAAGATGAGTATCTTTTTAAAGTTCTATCAATTGCAAGCAAAACACGCTCTTGGCTAAAGAAACTCCCTCCCCAGCTAGACCATTGGTGGGAAGTCGTGGAGGAGATTCACTCCATGGAAAAACTGACATATCTTTTACATATAAAAGGACACTCTTTTACAAATGCTGGTCTAAATGGCTGTCATACAAGAACAAGGAAGCATAACTAGATGTAACATCTTGTAATTATTTTTTATTTTCTTTTTATTTATATATGTATCAGTGCCCTAAGTTCTGTGTGTGTTTTATGTTTCATTGCAATGAAAAATGTTAAATACAGAGTATATTTTAAAAAAGCAGACTTTTCCACTCAAGCCATGCACAGTCAGCAGTTTTATAATATTCTTTATTAGCCTTTACTAACAGTAAAAACCTCCAGTCTGTTTTTCACTGGCCATCCTATATTTGATGCTCTTGATTGAAGCAATGTGAAGACGTGACAAACTGTGTTTCTTTTGTGCTTGTATCCTGACGAGACGCAGAGTCAAAATAAGCTTGAAATTTTCACCTGGATGCAGCTTTATTTTTCCTGTCTGACAAAGGAGCTGCAGATAAAGGGGTGTTTGTTATTGAAAAGCAACGAACGGTTTGGTCTCGTGACAATACCCATCACACAGAGTACAGTAAACACACTTTCTGTGGAGCGAAATGCAGAAAGAGGTGCAAATATAAAAACATACCTAAAAAAAACAAGATAAAATCACTGAAAACTAACTCATTTAGAAAGCAGGCAGCAGAAACACAAAGTAAAGATGGGAAAATGGATGTCTGTGGGTGGGAAAATGAAATGAAAGCCTTGTAAGGAGTGTGGGTGATGACATTTGATTTGAGTGATTTGATCTTACAGTTAAGTGTCCTTCATGGTGGTCAGGGAAGTGGATGAAGAGATATTCGGTGGCGACCAGCTGCATGATGGAGTCTCCGAGGAACTCCATCCTCTGGTTGTGGCCTCTGGATAAAAGCAGGAACACAAACAGGAGAAAGGAAGGTTACAGGAGGCGAAAACGGGATTAAATAGGAAGAGCATGCGAGGTCATCTGGATACACATCATCTCTGCGGATCTACCAGGCTTTTAGACTCCTAACTAAAACGACGGAGTTGGTTGATGTGTGTTTCATGTGCAGCCGCTGGGAACAGCTGCACTGACAGGCGGCGTGACAACTTGGAGGATCTGAATGCAATTCAAGCACTGAAGTACAAAAGAAGAGTGCTTAGCAGGAAAAAAAAAAAACACCTGCAGGAGAGCCTGTCAGCAAAAGCAGAGGCTCTGTGCAGAGGTTTATAAACCATCTTTCAACATCATTTCCAAGAAAATGTTGTGATTCTGTACTGTAAGTCCCCGCTTAGAGAGGGGTTGGGTGGGTTTGCAGTAACTGCTGCTTGCTGCTGCTGCTGTAATGGTCATTAATTAAACAGAATTATAGATTAGCATTGCAGATGTGGGCTGGAGTCGGGCCAGGCTGGCAGGAATCGCTGGCTGCAGGGGAACGCCGTGCGAGACGGGAGGTATATTCAGCATATCCATCTATAGCTGCACGCTCCCGGCAGGAGGCGGCGTCTGAAGATGAGGAGGGTGCGGAGGTAGAGGATGAAGAGCACCAACAAAAGGATCAAAGTTTATTGTCTAACTTTTAACGTCTGTCATTCTGTTTTTTGTTTTTGAATGAGCCACAGAACGCTGGACCCAAGTCTCAGAACAACCACCAGTTATTTTGACTTTTGATTAATGTGTTAATTACATTTTTTCGACTGACTCATTTAGCATTTGTAAGAATGAAAAATGTACTTTTCCTTTTCAAGTGTTTTTCTAAACAACCACTGTAAAAAGGAGGTAAACACATTATTAAAATACAAAAGGGGAAACAAAAGAAAGTTCAAAGACTTGGACCCAAAATTGAAGCGAAACAAAGAAGTCTGGCAAAGCTGCCTTTAAATTGCTTTAATAAAAACAACATTTACTGTCCATGGGGTTCATGTGGAGTAGCTAATAGTAGTCAATATCTTAACTGAAGCTGAGAGCAGTCATAGTGGTCTTGTGAGCAAGGAATCCTCCTGGAGACAACAAGAATGAATATCTGACTCAAACTTAAAAAATCATCTTGTAGCTTATAAGTAAAACTCTTGTTTACTATAATTTCAAATTAACAATGTTTATTTAACTAATTAGACAATTTCTGTTACAGCTGAAAAATGCTGGAATAGTTTATCAGGCATAGTTCCCAAAGATATATTAGCAACATGCATTTTGTTGTATTCAGAAATCTGGAGGCTGCAAAAACACATACTACAACCGATTAGCCGTTGGATTTTAAAGCAGTTAGCTCCAGTAGATTTGAGCTTTAATAGCTATTAGACTGAGCAACCATTAGCCTGAATCTTCCTTGAAAAAGAAATTTAATCTCAAGGGACCTCCTGGTAAAACAATGGTAAATAAAAAAAATAGGTGTCAGCTTGATTAACTGTCTTCAGTACCAATTAGCTTAAATAGCTACAAATTTGTACATATTTTGGCTAGAGCAGATGTCAGCTAGAGTTGCTGTAGCTTAGCTTGGGAAGTCATACAGTAGGCCTAGATAACACTTAGTGTATCAGTTACTTCATCCAGCTGAAAGCTTAAATAATTGTTAACTAGTGTAGCTGCTACATCGTCTGTTAGCTTGAGTAGGCTTGACCTGCTGTTAGTTTGAGCAGCTGCTACATTTTTCAACCATTAACTTAAAGACACAGAGGCCCAATTTCAAGGCGTTAAATCAGAAAAGAAATTGTTTTACGTCATATTTGATATATATTGCATTTTTTTAACTGAAAGTAACTTAGCTACTTATATATGCAGTAAAATGTAACATTTCAGCAAGAAGTATAAGCTTGTTCTAAGGCAATAAAGTTTAATATTAAGTGCTAGTTTTATTGACAGATTATTAGTGATAATTATTTTTAAAACATGTAAAGCTCTGCATGTTCTTTCCTTCGTTTTTCACAGCAAGTTGTCCTCTGTCAGTTAACGGGGGAGCTTAACCAATTAGTTAATCAAAACAGAAATTATGATAATCAACTGACTTAAAGGCTTTACATATGAAAACAGGCTAATATTCAATTGGTGTCCAATGAGAATCAGCCTGGCAGGGGACAAGAAAATACTTATTTGCCTTAAGTTATTTAAAAATGGTAATATTTTGTAGTTTATTGCTGACAATCCTGTGCTTTTGTCTTAATTTTGTTGAGTAAAACTGGCATTGGTGCAGAAATCTGAACTGTTTTCACTGTGGACCAAAGCATACAATAAAATCTGAAAAATAAGGATGTCAGATTTCAAAGAAACACTAGTTTGAAATTACATTTTTAAAACGGTGCTTGCCGTATGAATTTAAATTAGTCTTAAATTGTGAATTTATTTATTTTCTGTTTTTGTACTGCTCTGTTGCTAAGTCCAGAAAGTGTGGTGGTTATTTTTTAATTCAAGCCAAACACACTGATTTTAAAGTTCTCTCTTGGTCTGATATGTTTCTTTGGGATTTAAAGCAGAGGTTCGTATCTACTGCAGTAGAGGCTGAGCAAACTATTTATAGTTTGGAGAATCATTAAGACATTCTGATGAAGTAAAGCTACAGCTAATGAAGCTTTCAGATTCCTAATTGTAATAATACTCACTAAAGCTACTCAAGCTATAAATTAGCCAGCTGTAACGTATAAGCTAAGTAACAGACTAGCAGCTATGCAAGCTAATGTCTACTGAAACTGTCAATTACTCAAACTTAGAAGTACTTAAGCTAATGGCTACTTGGACTACACCTTTACAACCTTAAGGCTATATTTAGGAAAGGGATAATTCAAGCTAATGGCTACTCTAGCTTAGACTATCACTACTCAATAAAGTGGCTTATCCAGCTAGCAGCTACTTAAGAAAGTTTCACTATTTCTCAGGACGCCATCAACATAGTTCCTCTATTAACCCTTTAACAACCTTTTTACCAGCTTTTCACAGAAAAGTAGGTCCTATAAGATGTTTGCTAATTGCTGCTGGCTAGTTTGAAGGAGCTGGGTGCGGGGGAGGAGTTTCGTCCTTGAAGGCGGGGCTATGTCCACCCAGGTGTTTTGCACAGCCGAATGTTGTGATGGACGTGAAAGGATTTCTCAAGCATGCATGAAAAAAATATCAACACTCCGGATATGTTTTTGAGGAGGAAAAGCTAAAAAAAAGAGAGAAAAAAGTACATTTTACATGACACTGCCCGTTTAAGAGACAAAACTGCTGGGCGTGCCGTGGTGGCGTAGGGGTTAGCGTGACCCGTATTTGGAGGCCTTGAGTCCTCGACGCGGCCGTCGCGGGTTCGACTCCCGGACCCGACGACATTTGCCGTATGTCTTCCCCCCTCTCCTTCCCTGTTTCCTGTCAGCCTACTGTCATTTAAGGGACACTAGAGCCCACAAAAGACCCCCTGGAGGGGAAAAAAAAAAAAAAAAAAGAGACAAAACTGCTAAATGTTGGTTCAACAAACTTCTAAATAATAGAGTGTACTTAGTTTTTCCTTAACATACTGTAAAATTTTCGCTCCATCTTTGCTTACTGAATAATTAATCTGGAATCTGTGTTTTTGTCCCTCTGAAACATTTCCAGCTACAATTAAACTGTTAAATAACTGACTTTTAAACTTTCTGTTTGATATGGAGTTTACCGCATTAGCACCGCAGGAGGATTAGTCCGTTTAAAAAACTGGAGAGGAATAAAAGTCGGATGCAATTTGAATGTTTAAAACCGGAAAAATAAAGAAGTTGATTTTAATTTAAAGACTGTAGAGGAGCTTATGTAAGAGCGGAGGATAAGCTTTAAGTTGGAGCCATTTTTCTTTCCCTTTTACTGCGTCTTTGAGGTGCAAGACGTTTGGGGAGAGGGACACTGCTTGATGTCCACATTAAAAATAATCAGAGGGCTTCTTAATGAAAGGCTCCGCCATGGCTCATGAGAGCGTGAAAAGTCGAGGCGGAGAACGAGCGAGACTCAGGAGAAATCATCCCCAGACTTTCAGGGCTGAATGTCGGAAACACCTGATTTCTGAAAACCCAGAGCCGCAGAACGAGAGGGGAGCGAAAAGATGCTGATTTCACTTCCAACAGGAGGTCGAGGCGGGCAGGAAACAGCGGGGTGACAGCCAGAAAGGAAGTGAATAAGGGAAAACGATGGAGGACAAAAAAAGGAGGAGATAGAGCGGGTCAGAGAGGAATGTGTGCAGCTGCACAAAAGGAGCCTCCTTTATTCGCTTCAGTGACAATTCTCCAGAAAAGCTGGAGGAAATTGAGGTAAAGTGTGGAGCCGAGGTCTTTATTCACCTTTGAATTTGATCTAAAATGCCTCTAACAGCACTTCTGAGCGGGCAGAAATAAGGCCGCCCAATCAAAGAGAAAAGGCCTCTTCATTTTTTTTTTCCTTTAAAATCATTTTCCTCGTGGTTCTGAGGGAAATAATGTTCTGGTTCTGTATGGACACTTGTGTTCAATTCAAGTGCAACTACTTTGGGCAATTGGTTGGCTGGGAATTGAGAGTTCTTTAGAAAATGGGCAGCGCATAAATAAACACTGATGCCTCGACTTCATCTGAAGTGCAGTTAAAAAGTATTCACCCCTCCATTACAGATTTCTATTGTTTTTACTTTTTGTCACATTTTTTGACACTATATGGTTTAAAAATAAAATGTAATTTTTCATACCAGATACCATTTTAATCTATACTTTTTTCTGTTTGTTTTTTTTGTTTTTTTAAATGACAGAAAATATTTCCAAAAAGTGACATTCAGTTCAAAAATCTCTTCTCTGTGTTGTACAAAGGAGTTTTAGGGCCAGGCTAAGATTATTTCTGTTTTATTTCCAAAATACTATCATAATATTTCACCAGAAAAAAACATCTTAAAGTTGCAAGAACAAAAAAGTAATTTTAGTGAGAAATAGATTTGATGGAGTTATCGGTTCCTGTAGTTCTTTCTTTTAAACAGAATCAGTCATTTGCAAAATCGTTTCAAGTTCCTGCTGCCGATAATAATTTGATACTGATGTTAAAAGATCAAGTATTCCAATTTTCTATTAAGTGTTAACTTCACAAGATGCTCAACATTCCTCATCTGAACTATTTGTTGTTTATCCTGTTGGAATTCTCATAAAATTCAAACTTTATTCTGATATCATGAATTCAAAGACCAAATAAACAGAAGCTGTAAAACAAGATGGCCGCCAGTGAACTATGGAGTGCAAAAATCCCAATTTTCCAAAAATGTAACCTTCAAAAACCAAAAATTACATTAATCAATAATAAATTTGGAAATGTGGTCTAGTCAAAGTCTGTACTTGAATATGATATTAAATAGGCCGTTCATGCAGCAGAGGGACTGAATTTCATAAATTCTGCAAAGAGAAGTGGGCGAGTTATAATGCTAAGAGGGAAATTACTTTTTTACGTACCTGGTAATTGGCTTGGATTGTTTTTATGCTTATTCGTCGTTTGAAAAATGCTAATTGTATTCATTCAAATTATTGTTTCTATTATATTAAACTTTAAAAATTTGAGTATGCTAAAAAAACAAGACAACTTACCTGTGGGTGTGAATATTTTTCATAAACTACATAGTTTCTGCTCAGTTCTTGGCTGATCTGAATAATATATTTAATGTTTTTGCAGAAAAAGGTGCTAACTTTTTAAAATAACTCCATAAATAAACTAAATTTTTTTAGTCTACTAAGGAATTAAAGACTTAAACAAGCTTCTATTTCTTGATGGAAAGTTACTTTTCAGCTAGTTTTGTCTCGTTTCAAAGATAATAAGGTGTTTTTATTTTTGCTGTGTGCCCATAAATAGCCAGAATGTGGCTGAAAACTAACAAATTTGGAGAAATAATCCCTTAGAAGGACAAACTGAGTCTGCAGTCGACCTTTTTTCTTCATTCTTCTAGATATTGCCAAAAATACTTGATAAAATTTGTTTTTGCAGCGCTTCTCCTGTGTTTCTTCTTGCATCTTCTTCACCATGTAGGTCAGCTTGTCCTCCAGTCCTCAAAGTGAAAGGCCAAAGGTCGCCCGCAGTCTCCACATCCTTCCTTATCGTCTGGCTCTCCTTTCCGTTCTCTGACCTCGTTCTGCGCTCCATCTCCACACCGTGCCCTACTTCGCTGCGACCTTTGGTCCTCGTGGGCAGTCGTCGCTCGGCTGTATTTGGGTCAACGCGCCTTCGGCTACTAACGAGCTGATGAACATAAATTAAAATGGAAACTTATCGGCTCTTTTCCCTCTCGTTTTGCTGCAGGACAGGCGATCGGATTCGGCTGAAACAAGTAGAAACCTCCGCCGTTGAGTTGGAAAATATCGCTTTCAACCTTGAGTTGGAAAGTCCTCAAAGTGAAGCTCAGGAGGAGACAAAGCTCTGGACCTCTAATCAACTCGACTGACCCCGACTGGAGAGAGGTTTGACATTTAAGTGATGGATTAGAGCACGCTCAGGAGTGTGTGCGTGTGTCTGTGCAGACGGTGTGCACTAACACACAGAGAAGTGTCCTTGTGGCCAACCTAAGCAAGCAATTACAGAGCGCAACCTGCCAATAAGATATCAAACGGGCGCTGCCAAGCCTAATTTGCTTTAGCTGTCAAACCCACTATTGTGTAGAGTTGGAAAGCTCAGAAGTGAGCCGAGCGTCTATTGCAAATAAGCCTCTCCAAGTCTGGATGGAGGAAAAAAATAATAAAAATCCGGAGGAGAGTTAATGAAAATTGAAATTTTAAAAAAATTACATGGTATGAATAAATGAGGACAGCTACACAACAACTACAGATCAATTCCTATAGAAAGTTTGCAACTTTTCCCCCTCCGACTATCGAATAAACGTCACGGCACAGGAAAGGGAAAAAAAAACAAAAAAACCACACATTTTCAAAGTCTGGGGTGTTGCAGCACTGCTGCGAGACGCCGCAATTAACAGAGAAAAACAGAGCAGAAACCACATGCGCATGGCCGCGCTCTCCCTCTCTGAGCGCAGCACGCACCGAGGATGTATAGCGAAGCCAGCCTTAATTAAATCTGCATCAAAAAGAATGATTTAAGTAAGACTCCAAGAAATCAGTAGGTGGACTGAAGCACGACAGCGAGGGAGAGAGACAGAGAGAGAGGAGTGAGAGATGTGGCTGAAATAAATGAAAGAGAAAACCTTCAGTCCAGGACAATCCAGTGAATCAAAACCGCATTTCCCATGGGGCATTGGGGTTACAGCCTCGCAGTTAGGAGACAGAATACAGATATGGAGGCTTAAAAGTCTCCTGGGTTTTCCTTCTATCAGGCCTGTTGCCAAAAAAACAAACAAAAAAAAAATTTCGCCATCTTTCACCTGACAGGATGTTCAAGATGAACTGGGAAGTAACTAGTTACACTTACTCAGTTACATTTACCCGAGTAACCTTTTTTTTTTTTTTTTTTTTTTAAAAAAAACAAAAACAAAAAACTTACTTTTAGGGGTATTTTACTACGTTGTACTTTTACTTGAATAATTTTAATATGAAGTATTTTTACTCTTGAGTGAAACTTCTGGATTTTCTATCCACTGAATGAAAAACAAACATGTTTTAAACAAAAATTCACGCCTGCAGTTTTTGTTTAAATTTTATAGGTTTTTTTTATTGAAAGAAACTGATTTGGAAAAATTTTCTTTTGCCCAATTTTGACATTTTTTGTTACTTTTATGAATTACTCAACTTCATATTTTTGACTGACGATATAATTAGTGAGCTCTGATCAGTTACTCAGTACTTGAGTTGACGTTTTACCAAATACTTGAGTAATTTCTTGAATGTCTACTTTTTACTTTTACTTGTTTCAGTAATGCTACTCTTCCTTGAGTAAAATTTTGGGCACTAAATTTCAATTAATTATGCTAAAAAACCCTAAAACTGTCCGCATTGTTGGGATTTCTATTTTTCTATTTTCTCCACTAATTTTTCCAATAAAAATATCAACACATTTAAAAATATGACTAAATGCAGTTACTGTGAGCAGCTTAGTGATACAAATCACATTTTCTTATGACACTCGGGGCCTAAAGAAGCATGTCACAAAGTTTTTCAAGGACAGTATTTGTGTTTGTAGGAAACGCTGTGAGACAGAGGGTGATCTGGTCAGATAAAACTTTCTGAGGGTCTTTGAATCGAGGAGTTTTTTACCAGCAAGTGATCATCTGTAGGCTGCAGTTTACTCACAGCGTGAGGTGGTTGAAGCCTACTGTCCTCAAGGTGAACGCTCTGGCCAACAGGCGGACATGCGTGAACAAGACTCCGATCGAATCCTCGAAGCTGGTGAGTTTCTGAAGAACTGGAGACGTTTCAATCAGCTGACGGTCCGACTGCGGCTCCTGCACCTGGTTGGAGAGACAACAGATTTAAATAAATCCATCTGAATGCACCATAATACATATTTCAGCACTTGTTCTGACGACATAGTTTTTTAATTAAGAAAAAGAGAGGAGTGTTAGATCCTCAAGGTCTGAGGTCAGAGGTCATCAACCAGAAAGAGGTTGGAGATGAAGAAGACTTCAACTGTCTCTCCTGATCTGAAGTAAAGTAAATCTAGAACCTGTGGAAGGACTATACATATCACTAGGGTCCAGAAAGGTTCTGGAGATACAGAGGTGACCAGGTTTTACTTAGGACCCGTTAAATCGTAGGGTCAATATCAGACAGATGGTGCTGATGGATGAATAATAATTGATTAAAGGATGGTAGAGATGGGATGACAGTGGAATCGGACGGACGATTGATTGGTTTTTTGGATGGATGGTTGATTGGATGGATGGATGGACGGATGCCTTGACAGTGGACTTGGATGGATGAGTCCATGCATCCTTTTAGGTGTTCCTCAGGGAAACTGTTTTTACGCTCAGATGAATTCAACCTGAGGGCCGCCGGGCTGGTGATGAAGAAGAAACGTCTTCATCATGTAAAACCTTTTCTCCCAGTTCTCCCAGTCCTCCCAGTGCAGTGCTTGGCGCCGTTTGCATATTTTTACCCCACCTCTAAACAAACAGAGATGATCTGCAGCAGATGGAGCCACTCAGTCATTCAGCCAATCAGCTCCTTTTACCTCTCTGGCATTTCTTGCAGTCGATTCATCTGGTGACTCAAATACAGCAAATCACCTGTTTATCAAAGACGAGCAACTAAAAATTATTTTAGTAATTGAGTAATTGTGAAAAAAAGGTGTATCCTACAGATTTTTCATGTATTAACTTATGCCTTTTATTATACAATATCAGAAAGATGCAAATAAACAATTAAATTATTTTCCTTAACCTTCCTGTGATCTTAAAAGTCGGGGTCGCACTGACTTGTTTTGAGGTTTTGATTTATTTTTCCTTTGTGTGGTTTCGGGCACTGACTGACGGGGCAATGCCAACCGTGACATTCGCCGCGCTCCTCATGAGCGTCGCACTAAAACTACAGGAAGGTTAAATAAGAAAATAAACATTTTATTGATTAAAATGCAATCATGTTGGGCGTGCCGTGGTGGCGTAGCGGTTAGCGCGACCCGTATTTGGAGGCCTTGAGTCCTCGACGCGGCCATTGCGGGTTCGAATCACGGACCCGACGACATTTGCCGCATGTCTTCCCCCCTCTCCTTCCCTGTTTCCTGTCAACCCACTATCACATAAGGGACACTAGAGCCCACAAAAGACCCCCTGGAGGGGTAAAAAAAAAAAAAAAATGCAATAATGTTGCTGTAGTGAATCTGAGCTGGGTGAAACCAAGGAGTTTTGGCTAAGACATACTTTTTTTAATTTTAACAAAATTGTCTTTTTTTTGAGTGTGTGCTCTAGTTAATTATTAAATCACTAAATTTGTTGATTTCAATAATTGATTAATCACGATTAATCGTTTAAGCCTCACGAGCGATTGTGTGACTTTCATTGTTATTTTGCATGTAATAAAGATAAAAATGCCTCTCAGTCTTTCACCACAATATTTGCTCATGACTAAGCTCATTAAAGGAGGAATTGTGATGCTTAAATAGTCAAAAAATGTAAATAAACAAATGTATGCCGACGTTCTTATGGGGGCATTAATTAAGCTGCTGGAATCGTCTAATTGGTCTCTGTGTGGAGCAACTGTTAGCTTGACCAAAACATATTTTCCAGAGGAAATCTTTGCAATTTCTCGAGGACATTCAAAGATAACTGAAGCACATTTATCTGACCTTCTGCTGCTTTGTTCTCCCAAACACACCAGATCAAGGCTCTTCAAAAGATCCTTTATTTTCCCAACATTTCTTTTTGTCTGCGCTCTTAAAGCATCATTTTTCAAAGTCTCCCATGGCAAGCCGGCGAGCAGAGCAGAGATGTTTTTTAAACAGAGTATTTTAATTGGAGCGCTGCCGGTAATGTCATGGTTCCATCTTCCGGCACGTACCAAGAAACATTTCATTCCTGTCTCTCTCTTTTTTTTATATAAATTCCCTCTGTTAATTAACGCGAGGCGTTTAAATGTCATGAATCACAACTAACAACATCTGACGAGTTCAGCACACACAGGAGCTAGCTATCCTTCAGGGGGAATGGCCAGGAGCAAGGCTTCAAACGAAGTAAAGAGAGGATGAGGAGGAGAGGGGGGGAATCAACAGAAGCAATGAAGAAATAAATAAATATAGAAATGTTTCAAACGCCTTCAAAGCATCACTTTCAGAGTCCAAAATGAAGGAGGAATCAGAGCTGAGGCACCAACAAGCCCGACACTCATGTACCCCCCTGATAAACCGAAGGAGAAATTTTGTAATCTGCACTCGACGTAAATGACGTTCTGCTAAATTATCCTGGAGAGCTTGTCTGTGCGTTGGGTGTTGGTGGGATCAACTGGAAACACGAGGAAGTGCCTGTAAACCGCGAGGCGCCCCACATCCCTCCGCAGGGCGCGGCGGTGGCAAGCCCGGCGCATGCCAAAGATGTGTGCACGCGTAATTGCACATGCCGTGGCGAGCTGCCACCGCCGTCAGCTCAAACCTCATTAGGGCAGCTCCTCTTTCACTTCTTCCTCTCCGTCTTGGTGGGGAAGGAAATTAGGTTACACCTTGTTACCCTTCAGCAACAATTTTTGGGCTTCATGTTGTAACTTTGGGAGCTTTCAACACTCATGAAAAAATATGTTTATAATGACGAGGGAAGAACAGCTTTAGATTATTTCAGATTCCAGCATGTAATGTTTCTTCATGCACACACAAAGCAAAAGACACCAGAAAACCAGGAGACTCTGGTCCAGTTTGGATGTAAACTGGTAAAAAGTGATGGAACTGATTTAACTAAGAGAGATCAAACCTTAGTTTTAGATCCACTGCACAAAAAGTCACTTTATGTGACATTAAAGATTTATTATGCTTCCTTGAACAGGTTAGAATAGATCTACGTGACATACAAAACATGTTAATTAAATTTTTTTAAAGAAAATCATTCTTAGATAATGATATTTTAGTCAAAGTCAGATACCTTAGGGCCTATTTTACTTTAAATTCAAATAAGATGCACTCACATGAAAATGGGTGCAAACCGAAGCAAAATTATACAACCGTACATCTTTGAAAAGCAGAAGTGGAGTCTTCTGCACAACCAGAATACAGCAAGTGGTTTCTGGATGGTAATTCAACAATAAAACATGTCACTTTTCCAGCAGCCATTGATCCAGCGGTAAAACCAGCTGACCAAAGGTGCTAGAGCTATGCTTGGGTTGCTAGGTAACGGGGCTGGGCTTCTTTGGGGTTGCTAGGTAACTGCACAGTGGTCGTTGATTGTTACTCAAAGGTTTTTGAAATTACTCATTTTCAAGACACTAACAAACATAAACTTATTCCCAAAAACCGGCTGGGTGGTTTTGTGTAAGCATTTGTTTTTAGAAACTGTAGAAACCCAAATGGAATAGAAAAGCGTACAAAAAGTTAATTTTGCATAATTAAACCCATTAATTATGCAATTAGTCTGGCTTAAGCCCATGAAGCCAGACTAAACTTTTCCTGTCCAAGGTCAGTTGAGATTAAACAAATTCCTTCTACATCCTACATGTCAGGATAATGATGGGAAACTTTTCTGGAGACATACTTTCCCTGTAGTTTGGTACAATTACCTTAAAACTATAACTTGGCTAAATGTTTTAGGGCATTTCCTTCCAAAGCACTCTAAAACAGCGTGTTTCCACAGAAAGAACTGTTTCTAGAACAGGTTTGGGTTTTGCTGAGAGCTGCTGGTTGTTTTCATCCGTTTTGGAAACCAAACATGCATCAACAGGGAAAAAACAGAAAAAGAAAAAGATGACGGACATTTCTTTGTCTTCTGTTTGACCGGCCAATGGAGTGGCTTCACTTTTCACGCTGATTTTAATGATTCAAAATGCCTTCATAATGTTCTTTCCATCTGCACAATTGCAATGTCGTCCTAAAACCATCATTTCTATTTCATACCACATTTAATGTCTCCAAAATTGAAGTTTTTGTCTCTAATGTGATTTTTTATGTTGCTGTCTGGTTTCTTCCACTCCGAGTGGCATTTCAGCACAACATGGTACAGAACTCATTTCACTGGATGCACACAGGCAACCTTTGTATTGCACATTTCGCCAAGGCAATCCAACGTCCTTTACATGATAAAAACAAAACATTACACTGCAGTGTAGAAAGTAATGAAAAATTGGAATACAGATGAAATCAATGATGTTCCATTTATTAATCGAAGGCAACTCAAAAAGAAACGTGTGTTTAGCCTTGATTTTTAAAAAAAAGTAATTAATGACTCTTTCACAGCTTCAGCAAAATATTTTACAAGGTCTTCTGCTTTTCTTGTGGGGTTGACTTTTATAATTTTGTTATTGAACAACTACACGGCTCCTAGTCAATTCACAATGATAATGAAGCTTGGGACTAAAATTTCAATAAAGTACGAGTGAGTTTTGGCTTTTTGAGGTGAATATCTACAGTTGAAACCAGACGTTTACACACACCAAATAAAAATAAAAATGATTTTGGTGATTCTAACTGTTTTTTGAAGAGGGAGAGAAAAGGTGTATTTTTATTTGGTGCACATAAACAGGGTTTTAAAACCATTTGTGCTCAATTATAAGAAAATTGTTAAAAAAACAGATTCATAAGGTGAAAAAAATCTACAGATTTTCGTCTTTAGCCTCTTTGCTGGCGAGTCACGCACTAGGGTACTTCAACATATGCAATGGAGTTTTGTCCTGCATTAAAAATCACGGTCTTCATGAATGATGCAAACTTTTTCCTGTTTTGAGCTCCATTCATCTGATCTGTCAAGAGTTTCCGTCATCAGTCCATAAAACTTTTGAAAAATCTGCCTTCAGATATTTCTTGGTGCGGCGTGTTCGGTGGTGGTCAGGTTTCCGCTCTGCCTTATCTTAAACTCTGAACACCTCACAGCACTGCAGCAACGTTGCATTTCTGGAATACGAACGTGCCGATGGAGAATGGACTCCTTGTGGTTTCATGTTTCATTCTTCTCAAGTCTTTGGCAGTTAATTAGCATCTTTTTTCCATGTATTTACAACAAAATGTTTGATGTTCCTGTGATCACACACTCATATATTAGCAATTATAAGAGCGCAGCATTCCTATGAAAGCCTTTTTTCCCCACTTTTTGACATTTCAGTCAGTCAGTTTTTTGGTTCATTTTGCCTGCGGAAGAGAACCTGCCTAATAATTATGCACAACTTAATATAAGGTATTGATCTCCTTGGACCATGTCCTCCATCATTAAACATATCCACATCACCTGACATGTTTAAACCCAATAAGTATTCACATTTTTACTGCTTGGAGTTACTGATAATATAAAGTGAACACCTGCCTAAAATTTTGACACTTCATCAAATAGAAAAACTTTTGGCAATCCCAACTTACCTAAAACAAGAAAGATTTGGTCTGATTAATGTCAGAGAGTGATACAATCTATAAAAATAGATCGGTTTCAACTGTCACGGGTCTTCAGGGTTGAGCAATGTTATACAAACAGTTGCAGGGGTTTCCAAAAGTTTAATGTCGCAACCAAAGCTAACCAAGCTAAAATTAGTTAAATAATAGAGGTTTCTTTTACCCTTCCAGGGGGTCTTTTGTGGGCTCTAGTGTCCCTTATATGACAGTAGGCTGACAGGAAACTGGGAAGGAGAGGGGGGAAGACATGCGGCAAATGTCGTCGGGTCCGGGAGTCGAACCCGCGACGGCCGCGTCGAGGACTGAAGGCCTCCAAATACGGGTCACGCTAACCGCTACGCCACCACGGCACGCCCGACTAATAGAGTTAAATTGTTAGCTCTCCAGCGGCTGATGAGCTATTCACCAAGGAAACAACTAGAGTTACACACACTCAGAAAATCTCATTGCTAAACCTTTTTAGAACAGCTAAGCAAACAGCTACTGGAGCAAACACACAATTAGAGTGAATAACGACGCTCACTTTACAGCTTCTGCAAATTATCCTTACAGAGGCCTTTGCTTTTCTTCTGGGGTTGATTTTATTTTATTTTTTTACAATTTTATTATTGAACCACTGCACTGCTACTGGTCAATTCGTCATGATAATGAAGCATAGACCAAAATCTTCAATAAAGTACAAGTGAGTTTTGGCTTTCTCAGGTGATTATCTGCAGTTGAAACAAGAAGTTTACACACAACAAATAAAAAAAGTACATCCACCTTTTTTCCTCACTTTCTGGAATTAAATCAGACAATTTCTGTAGTTTAAAGTCAGTGAAAGCTAAAATACAACTAACATAACCTAACAAACAGCAGAAAAAGCTATTTGAGCTATAATGAACTCAAGTTACTCATGCTACCAGCTAAACAAGCTTAAGGTTATTTATTGTTCAGCTACTACTCAAGCTAAAGGTCATTCATGCTACTAGATAAAAAGAGCTAAAACTTACTCATGCTATTAACTAAACAAGGTAAGAGTCACTCAAGCTAATAGCTACTTAAGCTAACAGCTACCCAAGTTAGCAGTAAGTATAGCTAAAATATAGATAAGCTAACTGTAAGTCAAGCTAACAAACATTTAAGCTTACATCTAAAGCTATTAAGGGTCAGAGCTACACACTCTTATAGCCAATCAAATTAAATCTAATTTTAACATGTATTAGAGCTAACAGATACTGAACCTAACCTAACAGTTACCCAAACAAATGGTAGGGAAAGCTAACAAACACCCAGTCTACATATAAGCAAATAAGAATAGGTAAAAGCTACTCATATCTGACTCAAGCTAACAGCTAGCTACAGTAAAATCTATTCAGGCTGACAGTTATGGAAGGTAGCCACAACATAAAAACAGCTAATGGTTACCCATAGCAAAAGCAGGTATGGTAAAAACTACTCAGAAAATGTTGTATTGTCTAAAATAAATCTCAAATGGTTAAAAGTTCTTATTACTTTTGGATCTAGCACTCAATTTGAGAAAACTTAAGTTCAGGTCACGTACAAGAACTGGACAGAAAAAAGCTATAAAAACAACAGCTTCAGAAAACTTGTTGAAGTATTGATCAAAAGCAGTCCCAGAAAAATAAAAAATACTAAAAAAAAAGTAAAGTTATATACAATGCTGATAATACTGAGTTTAAAGGGCAGGATGCTGTCAAGCTACCATGCAGTTAGAACAGTTTACCAACTCATTGTCAGGGGACCACCCAGAGGAAACAGCAGCAGCATCCAGTGCAGTAATGAGCCTCCTGCTCTGAAGTGGCTAATGGAAGCAGACCTCGCACCACAGAGCAGTGGCGGGTCGTGGGGTGGACCCACGGGGCTCCACCCCGCTCATGTACTCACTGCTGGGGACTGTGCAGCTCACTAGGAAAACAGAGTGCTGGCTGCAGTCGGTTAATCCTGAGCCCTGACAAGCTCAACAAAAACACCTAGGCTCTCTCTCTGAGTCTTTAACATTTAGAGGTGACAAATAGATGGATGAGGAGGCACACATGTACAGAAAAAAGCTATTTTGGGCTAGACATGTAAAAACAGACATGTGGAAATACTGAGACACTTTATAGCACATGCACTTACAGAGCTTAAACACAAATCTCTGAGAAAGAAACGTTTCTTCCTACAAACACATCAGAGAGAAAGATGCCTGGCGGTCCCTGGAGACCTCATGTGATTCGGGATCGTAATCCTGTTATGGCATCTTTGATCTCGTCTTCCAAATTCTATTTTCAAACAAACACTGCTGACATGTTCAGTGTTTCTTTGCGGAGCGTGGCACTCAAAGCACAGCAGAGACGGTGAAGACACGGAGCGAGTGAAAGGGAGAAGCAAAGAGTGAAATGTTGCTGAAGAAGAGTAAATCAGAAAGAGGATTAAGGTCTTGACCAAAACCGGAAAGCAGCACAACAAAGCTGGTGGAAAAACACTTTGACAGTTACAAAATGTAAGTCAGCCGTTGCAAAAAATAACAGCCTATGGGTAACCAGGAGACAATTTTCTCCAAATGGATGAGGTGAGTTTTAATGAGAGGCTACAGAAACCAAATAAACATCAATAATAAATCGCATCTCGACCAACCTGCAGGGGGTGAGGTGGGTAGTGGAGCCAGACCTCCCGCAGGTCCTGTGAAGACAGAAACAAAGATGAGGAGTAAGGCAGAAGAAATTCATGGCGTGAGGGTCTTCCAAGTTCGAGATTATAAATAACACAGTTATAAAAAAGTAAACAAATTAGGAAATTATGAATGAAAAAATAGACTGAAGGTGAAAAAGTCTGATTGCTCTTCAAAAACTAATTTAAAACACCTCAGTTCATCTTTCAAGCAAATTGAAAATTATAAAAAGGATGTACATTTTATTTGAAGGTTGGTTGTGTGCAATAGTTGTCAGCAAAACAAATGTTTATCTTCACACCAGCATTAAGGCTGACCTTAGTTTGAAGGAACCAAAATAGCGTTGAAGTAGCTAGTAGCTACTATAATGCTGTTTGGTAGAAATAGCTCTTAGCTTTATACTAGCAAACAGTTATTTAAAAGCTAAAGAAGAAAGCTAGAAAAAGCTAAAAGCAATTTCTACCATCAGCTACTTAAGCTAATAACTTTCCTACTTAGCTGTTGGCCTAAGTATGCTAAATGAAATTATTGCTAACAGCTACTCCAGTAGGATTTTTAAAAACAGTAACAGTTATTTCCACTGATGGATGCTGAAGCTAACAGCTAATCAGGCCAGCAGCTATTCATGTTTAATGCTATTCAAGCTAGGTGCTAATAGAGCTAATTATTTGCATCAACAATTACTTATGCTAACAGTTACTCAAGCTAGTAATTAGAAAAGTGGAGCAAATTTAGCTGAGCGCTCATCGGCTTGGTAACCTTTTTAACAGAGTAGCTGTTAGGAAAAGTAACTATTAGCTTGATAGGCCCATAAGAATATCTGTTTTTCTCCAGAGTTTGTACACAACATTCAGAGTGACTTTGTTGAATGTGCAAATTCTTAAAAGAATCATGCTAACAGCTACTCTGAAGCTAACACCTTTATCGACCATTAACTATTTATGCTACTCAAAGTAATAATTTTTCCTACCAACAAACTGGCTGTTGGCCGGAGCATGCTAAATGCTATTATTGCCAGTAGCTTCTCCAGCTAAATGCCACACAAGCTAAGATCTGCTAGCACTAACAATTCCTTGAGCTAACAATTTTTTATCATGGTAACGGTTTCTACTAATGGATGCTGAAGCTAATGACTAGTCAGTCAAGTGGCTATTTATGTTAAATATTAGTCAAGCTAAATGCTAATAAAGCCAACTATTGGCATCAAAAACTACTTGATGTCAATTTTCCCTCTGGGGATTAATAAAGTATATTCATTCAATCATTATGCTAACAGTTACTCAAGCTAATAGTTAATTCCATATTCTTAGATGTATTTAAACCATCAACTGTTTTGTCTAGGGGGAGCAGGTTTAGCTGAGTGCCCTTTACCTTGGTCGCCTTTTAGCCGATAAAGTAGTTAGCTTGATATTCCCATGAGAATTTCCGTTTGTTTTTGTTCCTCACAAAGTTAACATGTTCTCTCTGTACCTGTGTGGGTTTTCTCTGGGTACTCCGGCTTCCTCCCAGAGTTCAAAAACATAATCATTGGGTTAACAGGTTACTCCAAATTGTCCTCAGCAAAGGAGGTCTCCTTATGTTGCCCCGGTAACCTGTATACCCCACCTCTCACCCAATGGAGACTGGAACCTGCCCCTCCACAACCAAGCATTGATGAGTGGGTAAAGAAAAATGCAATCTACTGAATATTTTGAGTTTTATTAAGTTATTAGGAACAAAAAAAGGCCCTGAAACAGTAGTGGGGCAAAAAAAACCATCCTACAACTGGTACAATGGACATCTTTATCTCCACACTATGCATTTCATCTGATTTTCTGATACTGTCAGTACTCAGAACTGACAACGCACTGCAGAGATGGTAAACGGGAGGTTGTGAGGTGTATCTGAGTGGAAAACACAGCATGTTACTGACAGGCGGGTTGGTAGTCTGTAGCTTTGGGAGGTATATTTTCTCTAGGGAGAAACACACTGTCTACCTTTCCTGGGGAGGCAAATGTGTACAAAAATCAACAAGTTTCTTCAATGTTGCTCTGAGGTAACTTTATAGATTAAATGGAAAAGAGATGGAGGGCTGGAAAAGCATACAGTACCAAGGGAGAGGGGGGAGTGTAAGTGCTCAAGCTGTTGCCAAGGAAAAAGGAGCAAAAGGCAGCTTTATGCTCTAATGTTGAGTGATTCATAGTGGTATAGAGAAGTGGACAGGTCCTCTAAAGCACAGTATCACTCAGGTGTTTAAAAGGTTCAAGAAGATAAACTTTAAAATGCAATGGACAGGATGGTGTGTGTGGCCATTGGTATTGAGTGGGAGCCTCATTTTCTCAACACACCCAGCTGGCAGCCCATCGCCTTGAGCAGCCAATGAAAAATTCATGACGGCGGTCAATACGTTTGAGTGAATGCTTCCTTTTGGTTGCCTGTATCCAAGATTGGGACTGGAGGTGGAAGGCGCCGGATACATGGCGTTGCTTGTGAACAAAAGACTCTCTGGCTGTGGAGATCACTTAAAGACCATCGATAGCACCGGCTAATGGATCTCATGTTATCGCAGCCTTGTTTCAGTCACAGTATTGGTTCTAAAAAAAACACACACGATTGTAATGCAATCTAAAACGTGCATACACACAAGAAGGAACTGCAAAGGAAACCAAAGGAGAAAAACAAATAGATGCAGTGAAGTACACACGAGGCGAATCGGCTTGTGATCGGGGTTTTTGATTAAAACTAATCCACAGGGTGCACACGAGCCGCCCACATACCGCATATAGACCTGAACAGCTAATGTTTCAATTACAGCCATCCTAAAGACAAGGCAGACGATGATTAAGCCAGCATCGAGTGGGGGATTTCAGAATAACAATATTTTTACTCTTTTCTTCTTTCTCTTTCTTCCAGCAGAAGAAAGGCATAATTACTGGGGCCACAAAGTATCATGTGCAGCAGCTGAATCACAGCCATTTGGAAGATTTACCTCTAGCGTTACAAACAAGGGGGGGAAACAGCCGAATGATTATTTCACTGTCAACTGCATAGTTTATAGTAAAAGTGAAAATTAAGAGACAAAAAGAAAAGTGGTACAGTGCAATCACCTGTGATCTACAGCGGATATAAAAAGTTTGCAGTTAAAATATTGATGTTTTTGAGACCATTATAAGTCATTTCTATGTTTAATGTGGCCCATAACCTGTACAAGCACATTCAAATATTTTAGAGAAAAATAATCTTTAATGATACTGTTTGTGCTCTACCTGCATTCCTGAATTTTTTTAGCAAGCTGCTGAAACTTTATAGCAATTACAGTCAATATTGGTTTTTTTAGGAGCAAAATAAAATGTAAAAATAGATTTATTTTAAATATGGAATGTCTAAGTCTACTGGTATTGGATTTTGTATTTTTTTATTTCATTTTATTAATTCATTGAAATTGTTGACAATCGAATTCAAAATGGATTATTTTTGGTGCAAGTTTACTAAAAATGTTCTAATTCATCATTGAAATTGCAGATCAACAGCAAAGTTAGACATTTCTTCACCCAATAAAAAAGGTAAAAAATGTTTTTAAAGATTTCATCATCGAGTAAGTTGTAGTTTAAATGTATTCAAATTAAAAACTACAGAAAAAAAAGCTAATCTTGTGAACGGGCAAGATTTTAGCGATGGTTATGAATAAGGAGGACCAATTTCCTGTAAGTTTTGTCAGCAAACGGCTGACTTGAGGCGCCAGGATACATCCAGAAATATTGCTAGGCTAGGTAACTGATGCTAACTCTTGAAAATGTAAATAAATCAGTGGAAGTGAGGGGAGAGTTTATTGAAGGATTTGTTTCTCTTTGTACCAATAAGTACAGTATATCCATTCAGGAAAAAAATTAAAACAATAATTCATATTTGGTCAAACTTTGCAAACTATGCAAGTACACAAAAAGGAAGAGTAATGATGTCTACAACACATGAAAGTTTAGTAAGCTAAAGTCTTACCTGACTTGAATCAGGAATCAAACAAACTTGGCTCAAACTCGGGCCGCACAAGCAGCCTGAACAGTCCACGGCGGCCCACCTACCCTCCCTACCGAACTGAACCGCCCCTGGGACTGAAGGCCATCTACCACTTCTCCTCTGACAAGGTCCAATGCTCCCTGACAAATTGGTCTCTTGCTGCAAGCTGCCAATCAATCCATCAAATGCGGTATTGCAGCGGGAAGGTCGATAGAAGATGGCACTGCTGATCAATACGAACATAAAAGGAGTCCAAAGAGCTTTCTGTCAGCGAACAGTCGAGGTGCCGTTTTAAATTTCCCTACTATGAAATTTCCAGTGCTTGAAACAGTGAAAGCGAACGAGAAAATGACTTATTTTGTAAGATATTAGCAAGTAAGGACACGGTTAAAAATAAAATAATTCTACTAGAATATTGATAGAATAATGGTTCTGTTACCAATTCAGGATGAAATGAGTCTTGGGTCTGAAGAGTTCAAGGTGAGAAAATGATGATCACACTGCAAAAACACAAAATCTTACCAAGTATTTCTTACATAGTTTCTAGTGCAAATGTCTTGGTACACTTGAAATAAGACAAAATTAACTTAAACAGAACTTTTCAGCAAGATAAAGGATTTTGTTTTAAATCCATAATTAATTAATAATGATTTTAAAAAGTATTTGTTAGACTGGCAAATTATTTAATTTATTTCAAGACATTTTTCCATGTTTAAAGTGAAATAATCTGCCATTGAAACGTGCAATTCCATTTAGGCCTGTCACCATAAACAACTAATTAATTGCATAGTAAATTAAAAGAAACTTAATTTTCATATTTGATTTATTGTTTTTTTTCTCTCTTTACCAAAAACTGAATGATAAATTCTTCAGTCTGATGCTTTGGTCTAAACTATCCTTTCTTCTTTCTTTTGAAAGATAATTTTGTTTAAAGAAACCTCATAATTCATTTGTTGTTTCTGTTGTTTTCTTTATTTATTTTGGATATTTCAAATTTAAAAGTTCATCAGAATTTAAAGTGTATTGATCTTTGAGAATGTGTTCTTGCATTATTATCATTAAATTACTTGACGATGGTCTCAGAATAACAATATTGTTTATCGCAATAGGCTCTGCGATAATTTAATGTCCAGAAAATGTTGTTATTGTGACAGGCCTGCATCTTTATCAGTATTAAGAAATTGATTTAAAACAAGCTAAAATATCTTGTTCAAAAGTTATTTCCAAATTAGTTTTCATTTACATTAGAAACTAGACAAAAGTACTTGGTAAGATTTTGTATTTTTGCAGGGCAGTGCAGTACTTTAGCTGTACACTGAAAAAACAAAATCTTACCAAGTATTGTTGCTGTAGTTTTAGTGCAAATATATTAGTACACTTGAATTAAGACAAAACTACTAATTTTTCAGCAGGACAAAATATTGATCCATTGATAGATTATTGCAACTATAACACAGGAAAATTGTATTTTTAGAAGTAAAATAATTTGGCATTGGAACTAAAACTTTTTTAAAACTTTTTTTCCCAATATGTAGCTGAAAAGTTACTTTTAAGTTAGTTTTGTCTTACTTTAAGTGTAGTAAGAGATCTGCACTAGAAACTATACAATAAGACTTGGTAAGACTTTATTTTCCGGTGCCTTGCTGACTGATTTTTTTCCATTTCAGAAACAAAAAAAAATCTCCAGGATGCATGAATAGGGCTGAAAATGAAGCCAGCTGGAAACCATTTTGTTTATTGTGCCCACCTGTGAAAAAGGAAGCCCGTTGCAACGCCGTATTACCAAAAAGTCATTATCCCAGCACCATGGTGACCGCCATAGTTGTCACAGCAACCTTTGTGGAGTTTGGTGTTTGGAGGTGCATGTGTCTGTGAGGCGGTGTTAATGAAATCCAACAGATTAGCCCATGGGCGACCAGAGAGCCCATTATTGTGATTGCTCCTGAAAGAGGCACTTCCCTCAGGTCGGAACGGTGGCATTAACGTCTCCGACGCAATATCGCCGTCGAGTCCAGGTTGGGAGCAATCGAGCAGCTTCCCCCTGAAGATGATGCCTCCTGCCTCTCTGTCGATGCTTTAATAACCTCCACAGTAATGTCATTAGCAAATTAGCATGTATTGTCTCCTCCAGGCTTCTGTGTGCAATGAGGCTAGATTCCATCTGAGGCGACATAAAGGCCTGTTGTTTTGGGAACCAGAGTCTGGGAAAGGTGATGTGTTGGGAGGGAAAATTGTGGGGACGGAAATAGATGGTTTGGCTCCTGCTATGAATGCCAAACTGATTAGGGGAAGCAGGGAAACAAGAATAGTGGAGCCAGGTGAGAATTAAACATGGATGTTTGGTGTTATTGAGTGTTTAGATCGAATGTGTGCACATTTCTTTGCCAAGATAATGAGGTAAGACACAAAAATATCTATTTTTTTATTAAAAAACAACATAATACTTTGACATGAGTATATCAAAACAGTAATTTTTAAGATTACCGAATAAAAAAAAGATTAAGCCTTTTAGAAATACATTAAAAGATACAATTAAACAGATATTTTAAAATTAAGAGCATTGTATTGACTAGAATGCAGTAGCAACATTTCTTTACTGTACTTTTGTAGCAAATGATGCATCTGCAGCTAAAGAAATACTTTTTTTTTCAGCATGTGAAAATCTCAGCCTTTTCTAATTGACTTAATATCAATACAGTGTAGGACTAATGTGTTGATTATTGATTTGATTAACCAATTAATTATTGGAAAGTAAAAGCCACTGTTTTCTGTATGCAACATATTTTCTATTCTTGTTCTTTGTTCATCTTAAATGCAGAATGTATATATTTTTGTACAGTATTTTTTGTATTCTTTTTAAGTCTGCTTGGTTAGTATACTAACTGGAGTTAACAACTAATCGATTACTGAATTAAACGGTTATTTCAATACTTAATGTATCACAATTATTCTGATTAGTCGTTTCGGTTAAAATACTGAAGCTTTTTTGATGAAGCATTGATTTATTGTTACTTTTGTCGCATACGTTCCACAAATCCCTTTGAATTTACTGTGTAAAATGGATGGATGGAAGAAAGGAATAAATAAATTATTAATTATCAATGCAACCTTCCAGAACCTCTCAGGTCTGGTTCTGCTCTGCATCCAGAACCAGAACCAAACATGGAGAAGCAGCATTCAGCATCTATGCACCGCAAATCTGGAACAAACTTCCAGAAAGCAACAGAACAGCTGAAACACTGAAAAACCCACCTGCTTAGATTTACTTTTGAACCATAATAAATGAACACTGACCAACATATTTCATGTGTATTGATGATTCTTGACAAAATGTAATGCTTGTTATTGGTTTTTACAAATGTTGATTGTATGATGTTGCTTTTGTTTGTTTTCACGATATAAAAACAAACTTTGAGCTGCTGTGTGGCTGAAATGTCCTATAAAAATAAACTTGATTGACTGATTAATTGGAGGGACCAATGGACTAATCCTACACTTTTTCTTATTCTACTTAAATTTTTCAGACTGTCAGTCTTTTTCAAAATAATGTCCTTATTTCTCTCTATGTTAACGATCTGCACCAGAACAAGTTCTGGCGATGTGAAGTGATCCTGTTGCTGATAGGAAGGTTGGTGTGAAACATCTCTTGAGGTAAAGATGTAAAGGAAAAGTCGCCAGAGTAGCAAAAAATTTCCACATTTTGATAGAGAAAAATGTAAAGTGCTTCAGTTTCGCACCTCATCTCATTAGTTTCAGTAATGTGCTGTGTAAAGAGCCATTCTGCAGAGTTGGAGTGAAAGTGCAACAGGATCCAAGCGGCTTGTGTGGGTATCAGTGCCTGGCTGTCCGTCTCTGTTCCCCACCCCCGTAGCCATCGCACCCCGCCACACGGCTGGTGTTTGGCTTTTTGGTCTTTTGTCCATCTGCCTCCTCTCGGCTTTGTGTGACAGAACAGCCATCAGGAGGATTCAGCAGGGGGCTGACAAGCCACACTATTTCAATCCTCCATCTGAATGTCTGAGAATCTCCAACTGGAGTTGAAAACAATCTCAACTTCTTTTCAATTTGTTGCAAACAAGTGAGTCGCTCGCTGAATGCAATTTTCCTGTGAGGCGCAGGTAGGACTTTTTTAAAATACTCTCTATAGGTGTGGAAAATGCAATTACTATCTAATCAACAAGAAAAGTCAACGACATGAGGCTGACATCAAAACGATGCGATTTTTGTCATACAACTTCAGCAATGAGGACCGACTTAGGTACGTGAATTAAACCAAGCAGAACTCTTAGACGTATTTACTATATTTTTTGAGAAAAGCCCTAGAGAACTACCGATTCTGTCCACTTTACAAGAAGAAGAATTACTTTATTCATCCCAGCAGGGAAATTATTTCGCAAGAATTTTTTATATTATTAACACACGCACGACGGGAGCTGCGTCTGCTGGTGCCATTTTTGAAGGAGGAGGTCGTCGGGACCGGGAGTCGAACCCGCGACATCCGCGGGTCTAAGGCCACCAAATGTGGGGCGTGCTAACCCCCTGCGCCACCACAGCACCCCCCAATGAAAGTTGCAATAATTCACACTAGTAATTGGAGAAAATGTGAAAATTTAAAGAAGTTAGCTGGATCCTGAATAGCCATAGCTTGGATAGCATTAAGCCTGACTGAGTAGCTGTTAGCTTTCTTAGTAGTGACTCGCCTCTGAGTTAGTTAGCATAAGAGTTAGCATGATTCTGATTAGCCTGCTTAGAAACTAGCTTCACCCTTAGTTTTATTTAGCTTGACCTCAAGTAGCCATTACCTTGCATTAGCCTGAGTGAGTACAGGGTTTCTCCATGTTTCACCAACTTATTTTAAAGACTTTTTAAGACCGCTGTGAATAAAATTTAAGACAAGTGCCAAGCTTGTTTGCCTAGAATGCATGTAGCAATGTCTGCAAAAGAAGTCAGCTAGTAGCAAAGATGAATGTCATCCTGCCAACTGGCAATAATTTACCTAACAATGATAGATTTTTTAAAATATATGAATTGAAACAAATTTGAAGGATGCAAAACGGTCCTAGAAGTTAGCTGGAAACTCAGTAACAAGAGTCTTAGACAAATGCACAGCACACTTTTCAATTTTTTTTTCAAAAACCAGAGAAAAAAAGCATTATTTTTCCTTCTGCTTCACAATTATGTGTCATCTTCTGTCCCATTATATACCAGTGAAACAACTATTGTTTCTGGCTGTATTGTGAAAATGTAGAAAACTGTTCAGAGGGTGTGGTTAGGTTTATGAATAGATGAAACTCCATCAACGCCCACAATGTTTTGTGGTTAGTGATTGTCAAGCTGTTTGCTTTAACGAAACTAATCTGGATCCAACAAGACTTCTGTGCAAAAATCATGAACTAGTTTTGTTTTTTTGGGTTTAGCAAAGCCAAAAAAAAAAGTTTTGATCTTCATAAATTAGATAAAATACAGAAAACGACCTGATTTATAACCGCTCTGTGTTTGCTTTTGTGGGTTTTTCTGGTCCATCTGGAAGCATCCTCCCTCAACTATGACAACAATGCCTCCCACCATCAACGAGGCGTTCATTAATACAGTTTTTCACAAGATATTTTTATGTTTGTATGTTTCTGTGTTTTTTTTACTGTAACAAAAAGAAATTTCAGGGCTTTTTTTTACCTCCCCATCCACATCTGTTGTGCAGTTCTTCAATAAAAAAAGAAATAAAATCTGTTCAAGCGAATCCCTCTTCATACAAACAGCCCTCAACTAAATCGTTTTTCTTGCCGACTCCCATGGCCGCGCGACGACAGCAAAAACAGAAGCAAGGGCGTTTCAGCACTCCAACACATTGGCTGCAAACTCAGAAGAGATTTGCAGTAAATTTGGCCAAGAGCAGAGACAAACAAGGCCAAATGTGTTCACAACTTCAGGGAAAACACACACAAAATAATAATAAATCAGCTCCACTGCTAAACCTAATGCTGAAATATTGATCTGAATTCTGATGAAAGTAATCCACACTACAGGGATGAGCATCACTGATACCAATATGAATAAAAAGGTGTTGCTTGCAGATTCCTTCTTTTGTTTTCTGCTGGTTCTGGTCGGGTTGTGCCGGTTCCTGTTGGTGGGCGGCTCACAAACAACCTGAACCGCCAGTTAGCGCCGTACGCCACTAACTGATTCATAGCGTTTCTGGCCGGGACGGACGCAAACACCACTTCCTTCATCATTTATTCATGCTAGCTGATTTTACACACATGCAAACAACAGCAGGTGTCCAACAAAATTATTATCTCTGTTCCAGAATTGTGTTTGTTTTTTTTTTCCAAGCAATGCTCAGGTTTTGTCCAGATCTTTCAAGGTTTGCCAGAACCTGCAGTGCGAAGGTTTGGCCAATTATTAGGAGGAGGTAATGTCTTCAACAACAGCTTTCTCAAAAAATAAAGATATGAAGAAATTGGGTTTGCGTTGAATTTTTTTTTATGACAAACTTTATTCTATCAGAGAGTCACAAAATTAACCTTTACGGATGTTTCTGCACTCACCTCAGTGTTGAAAAGCAGTCGTCCGAAAAGCTGCCGGGACTCCTCCAAGCCTCCCTCTAGATACACAGCCCCTGAAACACACACAGCACCAACATTTATTACACACAGTAATGTAAAACACAAATAATGATGCAACTACTATGGATGCAATTATTAATTAATAAGTTACTAAACAGCCATTTTCTTAAAAGCCTGAGTTTACAACAGTCTTTTCATAACAAAGAACTACCGTATTTTCCACACTATAAGGCGCACCTAAAAACGTTCAATTTTCTCAAAAGCAGAGAGTGCACCATATAATCCGGTGCGACTATATGGACCAATATTGAGCCACAACAGGTCTCGCAACTACGGTAAGCAGCCGCCGACTTCATTTGCCCCGTAGAAGAAGAAGCGCGCGGTGCACGCTGGGTTTTGTGTAAAGACCCCAAAATGGCTCCTATTAAGAGACACGCTTACGACGCAGAGTTTAAGCTCAAGGCGATCAGTCACACAGTAGAACAGGGGAAGAGAGCAGCAGCGAGAGAATTTAACATGAACGAATAAAAGGTGCGGAAGTGGATATACTGTATATTGTGATTGCACTAACGTTTGATTTACCGTAACAGTATCAGACTGTTTTTTAAGCGTTTATTGAATCGAGGAAACGTTCCCCTCCACTATATGTTATACCTTGCTGTTGTTAAAAGATAAACTGTGTCACCAAAATACCACGTCACTTACTTTACCTCGGGGAAAATAATAAAACAGCTGTTTATTCATTTTAGGAATGAACGGAGTTAATGAACGGAGTTTTCAGAACGCTGGTTTGTAATCTATTAAAGTTTGACTGACCTATCTGACTATTTTGTTGACATTCCCTTTATCGCAGTTCCATCTAATGGATGCATAACGTAACCCCAGCCTCTACTGTAGCGTCTGTTCTATGCGCCTTATAATGTGGTGTGCCTTATATATGAAAAAAGTTTTAAAATAGGCCATTCATTGAAGGTGCGCCTTATAATGTGGTGCGCCTTATGGTGCGGAAAATACGGTACATTTTCCATAAAATGCTATGTTAAAAAAACAAACATTAAACCTTATTATTTTGTATCCGTTGTATTAAATACAAAATGTCTTAAACTCAGAAATAACAAAACAGGAGCCTCTTAGGTTGCTGAATAAAAGTAAAAAATGAAAAGCATTCTTTTCATTTTTTACTTGAAATATATACAGCTAATGTAAAATATCTGAACCAGAAGGATGTTTATACAGAAGCATACGGAAGAGGATTAGGGCCACCGAAAAAAAAAAAAGAATTCTGAGATTAAAGTCAGAATTCTGACTGTAATCCGCCACCATCCGTGGTTGCTCTAAATGTAATATTTAAACTTTTCTCCATGAAGTTTATTAACTCACGTCTCTCAAAATCAACCGTATTTATTGCCATCTTGCCGTTTTTTTCCGTTTTCCCTCCACTTTTCTATCATCATATCCTCACCTTCTTGTCTCGGCTGAATGAGCGCCGTTAAAGTTATAACTTCAGGAGCTCGTCATGTGTTTATATTTCAAAACAGAACCGCTTAAAATCAATTTTACATGCCGAACCGGACTCTTGTTTGGACCGTTTTTCTTTACCGCTCCACCGCCATCTTTAAATCCTGTATCAACGTTAGTTAATCGATTGAAACTAATTTTAATGTGATGACATACTGGGGACTATATTTGTTTCTTTAGGAGTATGTTTTGGATTTATTGTAGGGGTATCAGAGTAAAAGGGGACTCTGTATGTATAAAGATGTATTGTTTCCACTTTTTTAGATTTTTAAATGTATAAAACCAGTCATTCACCAAATTGTGCTAATTTGTCACACAATAAAACAGAACCAACGGAGCGAATTTCCACCCAAACGCTTCATTTCTGCTGTTCAACATTTCTCAGCTCTTTCCTAAACAAAAAGCAGAAAATTAATTGAACTCAGCAATGAGTTATAATTGCTTTATTAAAAGTAGAAGTGCATTTTTATTGCTTTTTGGCAGCAGAATGACCTGGGGGTTTCTATGCGGACCGCCTCCCTCCCACCAGCAGGAGGAGGCGTTTGCATCAACCACAATGAGGTGGAAGTGGTTGAGGTCACACAAACCTGACGTTTGGATTAAGAGGCACAAACTGAGCCTACACTGCATGTCCAGGCATGAATCTGTGTGAAATAAAACATCCAAGCCCACACGGAGGGCACCTCTCTTTGTGGCGCGCCTACACACTCGGACATGAATGATCTGCGCAGATGTTCTCTGAATCCAACTTGAATTGCAAGGTGAAAAGGAACACAGTGTGCATACAAAGAGAAAAACGGGGATGAAGGAAGGAATGTGAAATGTCTCTCCAGATGGGAATAACGCCGCAGCCTCTCTGGCACATCCCGATGCCGGTTTCTGTAATTCGGCTCCTCTTGTGTTCCTGCAGAAATCTGTGGAACCATCACGCTGCCTTAAAGCTGCACACAACTTCTAAACCATCACACTTAGGGTGGCTCATTCAATTTAGAAAGCAATAACCACCTGGCAAATTGGGTATACAATCGCGCGCTGGTTTTTATTATGAGCATAAATGAGGCGAGTGGAAATGGGGCGCGGCGCGGTCGCGGGGGCCTAAACGCACAAACTGCCTTCATGGCCGACATCAAAAGCATATGAGGGATTCATCATCTGAGGAGGAGGAAGGGGGGACTGCTTTCAGATGGCTAACAGGCCATTTACACACACACACACACACACACACACACACACACGCACACACACACACACACAGAGGGAGCTGAAGATGCAGCCTGCATCACCATGACCATAAAGAAACACAAACAAACTACCTCCAACGAAGACAAACACAAACACTCTGGCAGCATGTTTGTGTTTGTCTGCTTTCTTCGAAGCAAAATGGGAAATTACTCACAGCTACAGCAAGAATGTTGGTGAAATTCGATTAAAGGCGACAACTTCCTTCCCCTCATCCGCGAGTCAGTGTGGGGAATTTTAACGCCTTTTATGAAAATAAAAACTAAAATTTTTCTGTTGGTGGGAGTTTCATAAATCAAGAAGAATCCACCATGATTTGGTCTTTATCGGCTTCAGAAACGGTTTCAACCTGAACTCCATGTAAGGAAACGCAACAGATTCCAGGGTGACTTTAGTTAGTAGATAAAAAAAAGCCAAAATAAACAGTTTAAAAAAGTAAGTGCACCCTGTGGTTCAACATCTTATTAAAGTCAGAAAACAGCTTCAGTTATTACATGGAGATCAAGTATGATATCTGGGTCTACACTGCAAAAAAATCTAAATCTTACTAGTCAAGTTTCTAGTGTGAAAATTTAGAAAACTTGAAATAAAACAAAACAACCTTACAAGAAACTTTTCAGCCAGAAAAAGCAGCTTGTTTTAAGATAATTCCTTAATATTGATTTTTAAAAAAGTACTACTTTCATTAGCAGATTATTTCTCTTAAAGAAATTCTTTCCATAAGTGAAATAATCTGCCAATTAAACTATTTCTTCATCAATATTAATGAATTATTGACTTAAAACAAGCTGATATATCTTGATGAAAAGTTATTTATCAGGTAGTTTTATCTTATTTCAAGTTTTCTAACATATTTCCACAAGAAACTCGACAAAAAATACTTGGTATGATTTCGTTTTTTGACCTGACCCTTCAGAGCCACATAAAGACGATTACAAAGTCGGCCTTCTATCACCTGAAGAACATTTCCAGGATTAGAGGACTAATGTCTCAGCAAGATCTAGAGAAATCTTTAGTCGCATGATTACAGCAACAGTGCCCTAATAGGACTGCCTAAAAAAATCTATCAGATCCAGAACGCTGCTGCTGGTGTTCTGACTAAAACCAGGAAGATAGAGGACATCACTCCAGTTCTAAGGTCCTTCTACTGAGAATATACTTTAAAATACTTTTGCTAGTTTATTAATCACTGACCTCACAGATCTTCTGGTTCTGCTCTACATTCCCAGAACAAGAACCAAACATGGAGAAGAAGCATTCACCACAAATCTAGAACAAACTTCCAGAAAACTGCAAAACAGCTGAAACACTGAATTCCTTTATATCAAGAAGACTAAAACTCACCTGTTAATATTCACAATAACTGGAACATTGATCAACATATTTGATGTGCTTTTGATTTGAAATGTAATGTTTATTGATGCTTCATAATTGGTAACTTCATGATGTTTTTATATTTTTATGGTGTAAAACAATCTGAACTGCTGAAATATGCTAAACAAATAAACTTGACTGCATCCTCAGCTGCAAACTGTAAAAACTTCTGTTTTTGTTGAAGTATAATCAGTTTTTAGGAGCCTTTTATTAGCGGCTATATTTCCTCTATAATCCTACGGAAGTAGTTTGTTTTTCCACACAGATATTTAGTTCTTTTCTTGCTTTTTTTTTTTTTTTTTTTTGCTTGAGTAGCCTCAACTTTAGCTTTAAGCCACTTCAGAACCTGCTAAAGAGTAAAATTAAAAGAAGGTGCAGCTTGGAAATGGCAGGAGGGAGTGCGGCTATTAGCCAAATAAAGTAATTTCCTGTCCTAAAATAAATCAATGCCGATAAATCTTCAGCTCTCTTTAAGTCCACAAACACAGAAAGCCACCAAACGTCTTGCAGATGTGCATCAGAAGCAATGTGGCCGTCTGAGCGAGGCCGACCACGCGGGCCACCAGAGATCTGCGGTCTGCAGCAGATGTTTCCACTGGAGAGCGGCTGTGGGAGGAATAAACTCTCCCTCCTGCGCTGGAGAACTGAAGTTTCCTTCAAGAATCCCTCACAACTCAAAACGAAGTGACGTGTGTGAGCGTTAAAGGCTGGAGGGAAACAGACGCGCAAGTTTTCCTTGTGTTCTGATGACGAAGCAAATTTGGCAAAAATGTTTCTGATTTGATTTTGAAAACTTTTTCTGACTGAAAGCGGAAAGTGGAAGTAAGCAGGAGGAGAAACTGAAACATCCTCCAGAGGATTCAGAAGGTATTAGAAATCTAAAAGCAACACCTTTTGGTGTCAATCAGCGGAGAAACCCAGATGAGGTGCAGAGCCAGAAAACTCCTGACAAGACGGCTGCCTGTGCAAAAAAGTGCAGCCCAAAGCGATCCAATCAAACGCGCAGCCCGCTGCAATCATTAAACGCAGATCTGGGCCGCCGCTCAGTCCGGCCCATCAGCCTGTGAAGCTGCAGCCGACGCCCTGAATACACATGAATGCACCAAGCGGCTCGCATGGCAATTACGAAGCTCATCCTGCAGTGGGATCGGGTCAAAAAACTCAAACCAACCGTCAGAACCAAACCTGAGATAAGAACGAGTCAGACTGCTTTGTTTGGAGTCGCATCCTGTCCTCTAAAATCCTCCTTGGCTTTCTTGATGTTTTTGACACAGAGAGTGACTATAATAAAAAGGAAATCTCCTCGGCCTCCATCATACGTCCATCTGGTTCCAGAACCACAGTATTTCATTAAACTAGAAAAATGTTACTACGAAATAGGGGTGCGCTAAATTATCAACCAGCTGATGTATCGGTGCCGATTTCTTTTATTTTGGGAGATCGGTGATTGGCCAATTTTTACATGTGAAGCCAATATTTTCCTACCTTGGCAAAGGTCTAAAAATCAACCACAGACAGACCGGCCCACAAGGACATGTCTGCATGATTACAGTTACCAATAGTTACCCCACTGTTGCCAATTCAGCAACTTTCTTCATATTTTTAGCAACATTTCAGTCAAAACAATTGCTATCGGCCAAAATCTGAATCGGCAGTGTAACAGATAGTAAATTATTTAAGATTGTAAATGATTTAAAAACAGTTTCCAAATTGTGCAGATTGTTTATAGATGTTTGTCTGTTTTGACAGTATATTTAGTTCTGATTTAATGGTCAATGTTTATTTTGTACCTCGTCGCTTGCCGTAGCCAATAAGGGCAGGCCTTATAAAAGCTGGCAGCTATCAGTTGTAAAAATGAATGGCTGGAAAACAACTGTCAGCGAGATTCAAATGTTTCTATAAACAAAGACAAAAGCTTTGGATTCCCCCAGTGAAAGCAGCGAGGTACGTTTTGTTTTGTCTGTATTGTAAGCCCATGTTTCATATTTTAATGTTTGTATGTTGTTAGTTTTCACAGTGATTCGGATAAAAAAGAAAATAGAAACGCTGAAAATCAGCCATCAAGGATGCTAGAGCCAGCTATTTCCGATTACCTATTACCGATTTTTTTTTTTTTTTTAAATCGGTAATAGGCGATCGGCCAGAAAATTGCAATCAGTGCAGCCAAACTTTGAAAGGCTCTTCTACTAAAGATTTAAGATCGTGGAACCCTCTGTTGAGAACTCTCAGAAATAATTCTTATTAATATTTATTTTTCTTTTTTGAGTTGAACTTCATGAATCTGATATATCGACATGTATCCCCTGGCACCTTACTTTTTACATTTTTTTTGTTGTGTGTTTATGTGTAGCGATCGGGAGCGATATTTACACATACTTAGGTACTATATTAGTTTTCTGATTTATCCGTTTTTGTTCGTTACCACAGTATGGCAATGGACGGTTTGTATGCTAATATTACACTACAATGTCTGCTATTAAACCATAAATAATTTTTTTTGGGGGAAAAAAAGAGATAAATTGATGCTACGCACATCTGTTGGCATCAAAACCAAAATAAAACATATCTAAACTGTATCTTTTGGAGATGTTTTATGCCCTTTTGCTTATGCATGCTTGGTTTAATGTGCGTCAATGACAATAAATAATGTTTAACAGAGAAAAATTAGTTGGAAATGTAACTTTCTCATGTTAGCAACAGTCGGACGGTGCCTGTAGCGACGTTGCGTTCAGAAATGACGTTTGTGGGTTTTCCTGTGACCAATAAAAACCGACGGTCGCATTAATAACCCGGGATGAATTATTCAGAAACGCTCCGGCTCTAATCCATCAAATCACATATTAAGCCGCTCGCTGCTCGGCTCAGCAAACTGAGACACAAACCAACACAACCTGGATGAAAATATAAAAAGAGTAAACAAGAACGGAAACATGAAAATAAATGTTTTAATTTCAGGATTTTCATGTAAAAATTCGAAGTTCAGCACTCAGTTTTTAGATTTAAAGACCTAACGGATGGCAGATGTTACCACGACGACCAAGGTTTAGGAAGGAAGGGTGGAAGGAGAGGACAGAAAGAAAGGAAGGAACTGGAAGGAATGAATGAAGGCGAGAAAAAAAAGGACAGGAAAAATTATCCAAGGAAGCAAGGAAAGAAACAAGGAAAGGAAGGCAAAAAAGAAAGGGAGTGTGGGGAAAAAAGGAAAGAAAAGAAAGGAAGGAAGGACAGATGCAAGGAAAGAAAAGAAGGATGACAGAACAAAGGAGGGATAAAGATGGGAAGGAAATGCAAAAGGAACGGAAGGATGGATGGAAACAGGAAGGAAGGAAAGAAAGGAAGGCAGGATGGATAGAAAAGGGAAGAAATTAAGGAAGAATGAGTGTAGGAAGGAAGGGAGGAAAGAAGGAGAGAAAAGGAATGAAGGAAGGAATGGATACAGGAAGGAACAATGGGTAGAAAAAGTAAGAAAGGAAGGAAAGAAAAGAAGGACAGGCAGAAAAATGAAGGAAGGACATCAGAAGAAGGAAGGGTTGAAAAAGGAAGGAAGGACACAATGAAGCAAGGGAAAAGAAGGGAGGGAGAACAAAAAGAAGGTAGGAAACAAGGAAGCAACAAGGAAAGGAAGAAAGGAATTACAAGCAAAGACAAAAAAAGGAAGCAGGAAAAAAGGAAGGATGGACCAGGACTGAAGGAAGGACACAGTGAGTCGAGGTGGGAAAACAGGAAGGAAGCAAGTAAACAAGAAAAGACAGACTGGAGGAATTAGGAAAGTCAGAAGAACAGAAAGAAGAAGGAATGAAAGGACTGAGGTAGACAAAAGGTAGAAGGACAAATTGTTGAATGGACAAAAAGAAGAGTGGAAAAAGGAAAAACACAGCAACGGAAAGATGGATCAAGAAAGAGTAAGGATTGACAGACAGGAAACAAGGAAAGAAAGAAGGAGGAAAGGAAGGAGACAGTAATGTTTTCCAGGCTCTGTTCTGTTTGCAAATCTCTCCACACCTGAAAACAGCGAACCATCAGACTTTCCCAGCCTGCGTAGGAGGAACCTTTTAATTTTTATATCTTTACTTGTGAAAAATCAGACCTGGAGGTAGGGATGAGACGTAGAAACAAAGGAGAAAAGAAAGACTGTAGCAATTAACAAAGGCAGCAGCAGAGCTTGAGAGGATCCACCGAGTGCATTGTGTATGAATCTGATATTCAGCAAGTGAGAGATAATCCCTCCTCTGTGTTCTTTTAATAGGGAAGAGCTTAGAGAGGGGCCTCACAAAGGTTCACCATCTGTATCCCCCACGGCTGCTGGCAGCACGTAATCCACACATCAACTGTACCAGGAAATTAGGGCCAAAAAATAAAATTAAATAAAATAGCAGAGCAGGCCTTTCTCGGCTTCTCCTCCTCTTCCTCTTCCCACAAGTTTTTACAAACAGAATCGCTCATGCAGGGATTCTACAGGTTTCACCAATTCAAATTAAAGACCTTTTAAGACCTCTTAAGACCATTATGAATTAAATTTAATGTCAGAAATGAACATAAGAAACAACCTTTATCCATGTAGTGTCAAGTTTTTAGCACAGAATGAATGTAGCATCACACAGATGATCCAATAGAGAAGATAAAGTGGAGATAAACTGGCATTCAAAACATGATAGACTCAAAAAAGCAAGCATGCTAGCTAGATAGCCTAGCTACATTGTTTTTTTGTTAGTTACCTAGTTCTCTTCTCCCTCCATTTCTCCTACACAAACCAGAACCAATGGTTCCTGCTAACATAGCTGCTAATGCACCCTTGGTACCTGGCAGACTTGTGATTTAACATCAACATTTTAAGGTCTTATTTTGTAAACATTAAATGAACACATTTCAAGATTGCTATGAATGAAATTTAAGACCCGAGTCATGTAGGAAATGTACAAAAGAAACAGTCTTAACTCTTGCAGTGCCGAGGTTATTTGCACAGAATGAATGTATCATTGTACAGGTTGGCAACCAAAGTGATCCAGTGAAGATGAACATGATTCAATCTGTGATAAATTTACACTTAAGTCATGACAGAAGTTTAAGTAGGTTAAGTGAGCTAGCTTGTTTTTTGCTAGTCAGAACCAATGGTCCCTACTAAACTGGCTGCTAATATACCTTTGCTAGCTATCAATGCTATATTAGCAGCTAGTTACCAGTAGCATGAACTGCCTAAAATGTTTGCTTGACAGCAAAGTCCAGAGAAAAAAAACTACATAGAATATATGAGATTAAATAGCTCTGCCTCCATAAATTTAAGGCCAATTTACCTTTTACAATGTATATAAAGGCATTGTAAGGCCTTAATTTAAAATACATTAATTTAAGACTTTTTAAGGATGTGGGCACCATGTCATCAGCGAGGAGGACCGGAGAGGCGAGAAAGTGGTTCTGAAGGAGGTAGAGGAAGGAAAAACAGAGGAGTGGAGGCCAAAAGAGCCCGAATGAGAATGGCCCACTCCGGCAGAAGTTAATGACAGGGGATCAGAAAAGCAAGATTTCCATTCAACACTTTGAATTATTCAGGGTTGCAGGGCAGCTATTTGCATTGCAGATTCCTCCACTCCTTTCTCTCCCTCTTCATTCGCTCCGTCTCGAGCAGGAGAACGGCCCTGCCTCGGGGTGGGAGAGGGAGAGGAAGCCTCGTCCATGCAAAACAGGAGATTATCTGTCATTTCCAACACAGCCCGGGTTCAACAGTCACCACGGCGCGGGAACAAATAAAACAAAGGTCAGAGAACACGTTTGCCAGGCCGTCGGAGCTATCTGCAAATATTACGGCTGTCGCATCCCGTCAATTCTCTGAACGACAAAAACGACAACACATCTGTGAGCACAGCTGCTTTACTCACGGCAAAAACACAAAATCTTATCAAGTATTTTGGTCTAGTTTCTACTGCAAATATCTTAGTACATTTGAAACAAGGCTAAACTAACTGAGAAGTAACTTTACTGTAAGATATAGGAGCTTTTTGCAAATAAATAATTCCTTAACATTGTTATTTTAAAAAAGTTATAGTTCAACTGGCCGATTATTTCACTCAGGCATTTTTACCATGTTAAAATATTAAAGGTGATCTATTATGTTTCCTTGACCGGGTTATGATAGGTCCATGGCCTATACAAAACATGCTCCTTATATTTTTTGCACAAACTAATTCTTGGATAATGTAATTTTAGTCAGAATTAGCTGTTTTAGGGCATCCTGTCACTTTAAATCCAAATAGGCTGCTGGCCACACCCCCTATGTTTACACCCACATATGAAAATGCCTCCAAACAGATGGGTAAATATACAACTATTTATCTTCGAAAAGCAGAAGTGGCGCCTCCTGCTCAACCAACAAAAATGCAGCAAGCGGTTTCTGGATGGCAAGTCAACAACAAAACCCTTGTCTCTTCCAGCAGCCATCGAACAGCAATAAAATCAGCTGAACAAATGTGCTGGAGCTCCGCTTGGGTTGCTAGGTAACGGCAGCCGAATGCCTGTCGAATGTGACTTAACAATTGGGAGGTTTTTGAAAAGGCTCATTTTCCAGACACCATAAAAATGGCTTGTTGGTTGATTTTAGAAGCAGTACAGACCCATATGGAAGTACAAAAACGAGCAAAATGTGAATTTTGAATAGAAAGTCCCCTTTAATTGTCATTACTTAAAACAAGCTCCTTTATCTTACTGAAATATTACTTCTGAGTTAGTTTTGTCTTATTTCAAGAGTACTAGGATATTTGCACAAGAAACTAGATGAAAATACTCGGTAAGAGTTTGTGTTTCCGCAGTGCTGCAGCTCAACGTCTCTGTTGGAGAACAGCTTTAAGATGATGGAGTGACTCAATAATTATGCCCAAAAAGTCTAGATCAGAGGGAGGTGTAGGCATGGAAAAGAGGCGTTTGAGCTAAACAAAAAAGGTCGGGAAAAGGGGGACGGTGAGAGGGGAGAGGAGATGTCTGGAGTCGGGCTGAGTTCACACCAGGAAGGAAGGCGGCAATATTTCAGAGTTAGTAACCCAAAGGCGTCACCACAGGGAGGTTCTCCCCTTCAGAACAGGAACCCTGTTTATTCTTCACTTCGATTGAGCCAATAATGAACCCGCGAAGGGAACGGTGTGACCCCAGGGCCGATGACAGGGGGGCCGCAGTGCCAGTCAGCACATTCCCCGCCTGCTGTTTTTTTCCCAGCACAGAGGGGAGGCGCTGTGGAGATGATCTCTTTAAAGCCACCCACTTTCTGCATCTTTCATCCGAGAGAGACGGCTGAACTGCCTCGAGATGGCGATAAGACGAGAGAAGCTCCCCAGAAGCGAGGCTTAGCAAGGACTGAGGCGGGGGGCAGCGGCGTGTGTGGGACAGGAGAGCAGAGATTTGGGGACCTTTCAGAGGTCAGCTAGGTAAACGTTTTCAAGGATTAACAGAAAGATAACTGAAGGCGTACACAGAACCTGCAGAAGGATTCTTGCATCCTTTTTTTTAACATTCTCACACCTGATAGTCTGGTAGATTCTGTTCGATTTGGGACTAAAATTGCAACATTTGTTACATTTTTAGCTGCTTTGGTCAAAAAAAAACAACCAAACTAAGTAAGAAATCTGTTCCCCTCCTCTTCTGCAGAGGCGCTGCACCAAGAATCACTGAAAGAAACAACATGAAAACCACAGAAGAAGACACTGAGCACAACTTCCTTCTTCACTTAATGTAAACAAAAATGAAGTCAGATTTGAGCAGTTTTAGGATTTCTGCTATGTCCTGTGAGCATTAGCAGCTCACAGGATGAAGGAGGGGGGAAAAAAACATTGCAGATTTTTTATTGATTAAAAAAAAAAAACACAAGTCACTTTTCCTGCTAATGCTAAAGTGTTTGTTTTGGTTGTATTTACCCAGAATGCCCTGCTCTGTAGTCCTTTCCTGCATTTGGAGTGGTCACCAGTCCATTTGTCTAGAAAGTCCGGTTTGTTTGCGGAAGTGTGAATGTGTAATCAAACTCTGATCTGCCTACAAACCTCTGTCTTGATTTAGTAGAAGTGAATTCTGGTGCCTTTTGAATGAATGTGTGAACACCAAGCACTCTGGAGTCCACTCCAAAAGCAGGAAGTGGACTACAGCGCATGGCATTCTGGGTAAATCAACATAAATGACTCATTGTCTTTCGCCAAAAATAAAATCATACAACCGCTAAAATTTGAGGTTACTTTATTTTTGTTTTCATTTTTTAAAGAAGAAAGTTGCGTTCATTGTCTTCTTCAGAGCTTTTCATGTTGTTTCCTTCAGTGGTTCTTGGTGCAGCGCCCCCACAGGCGAGGAGGCGAACAGTGCAGGGTGAAAGTGAACCAAGGCAGCTGAAAATGTAACAAATGTTGCAATTTTGATCTCCAATTGAACCGAGTGTACCGGACTATCAGGTCTGAAAACAGACTTAGTCCTAAATCCTAGGAGTGAAGATGAACATTTAGTTTATTCAAAATCTGTCCCTACTTCTTTGTCATCAATCATTTCTTCCGTTTTTATCTCAGGAGAGTCTCACCGATGAGCGCTTCAAAGCAGTTGGCCATGGCATGTCGAAGGTCCGACTCCCGGCACAGGTCGGGTCCGTGGGCGTAGAGCATGAAGCGATCCAACTCCAGCTTCTGGAAAAGAGACGCATTCATAACAGCAAGCTGCCCACTGACACCTCAGCATTAGCAGCTCACAGGACGAAGGAGGGGGGAAAAAAACAACATTGCAGATTTTTATGAAGGAAAAGAGCATTAGAGGGTAAAAAAAACTCGAGGGAAATGAAAAGTTGATTGCTCTGGTTGGAAAAGGTTCGACTTCATGGCACTGACAGATGTGCTCATGTGCTGTCCAGCTGTGGCATGAAGCAGGAATAAAATCGCTCACTTACAGACACTGGAAAACGACAGATGAAATGTGAAACAGTTCATTTACTCTGAAAGCTTCTCGTAGCGGTCAGTTACTTTTACACAACGCCAGTAGACCTCCTACTGACGACATGTTGTAAGAGAATAAGATTATGTTCATGGTCTAACTTGGTTACAATAAAGACAGAGCCTTTCTACACATGCAGAAATGGAGAAAATGGATTAAATTGTAATTAATTTTAGATACATGAATTTTAGACGTTTTAATGAATTACAATAAGAAATTAGCTTAATGGAAACATGACCATTTGGAAAAAACTTGTTTTTCAATAAAAAGTTTTGTGATAGGTTTTTCAGTCATGCTGAAACTGAAGTAAAAACTCTTTTTTTGCTTACCACCAGTTTGAAAAAGCAGCATTGCATAAAAATTAAAAGTTGTGGTTTTCTCACATTATTAAAATGAGACATATTTATAAAAAATAACAAAACAGAAAACTCATAGGTTGCTAAATAGAAAAATAAAAGATGAAAAGAATAAAATATTAAATTTTATCTAAGTATTGTGACAATTGAGAACAAATGTCTGAATGTAATTGAACGCAACTTATCAAACAGTACAGCACGTTTTTTTCCGTTATGTTACATTTTTTCTGTTTCCACTCCATTTTTGTCATCTCATCCATCATCGGCACCATTTGGTTGAGAAGTTGATGCTCCTACATGAAACTGAAGGACCTGGAACTAAAATATTGCATCTTACATCCCAAACAGGACTCTGTTTGGACCGTTTCTCTTTCCTGTTCTGGTATGCCCCTGCCATCTTTGTTTCTGTATCAACTTGCTCAATGACTAGTGGCGCCCTCTGCTGGATGGCGGCCAAACTACAACATTTAAAGAAGGTCAAATTGGACGATTGGAACAAATTTTAATGTAATAAACCATTAAATGACAATCGTAAGTTAATTAATTGTTTCCATTCCCACATTAGTAACGGAAATGCAGCTTGTGAAGCCACCGCTGATGCAGTGAAACTGGAATCCAGAAGAAAAGCAGCAAAGCGGCTCCGGATCTGCACAGATTGTATGTAATCTAAATGAGTTTGTGTTGCTGAGCGACGGAGGTCAGTCAAACTTTCTGCAAGTCATCTCCCAGCCAAGAGAAAAGTAGCCCAACTTGACTTTCCTGGCGGCGCTGCAGAGACAAAAAGCAGCCAGGGTGCTTTTTAATTACGGCTGATAACTGTTGGTGGTACCAGCCCCCCCTCCCCAAACTCCTCGTGATTGCACACACACAAATTAAATCACAATTCACAAATACTCCAACTCACAGGGAACCCGCTCTGACTTTTAAGCCCTGCGAGTGAAGTGGCGGATTGTGGCGGTGCTCGCTGAAGATACTTTCTGGGAGATAATTGCGAGTGTTCTTGAGCAGACGGCTTCAGAGGAGCCCTGGTAAACAACTTGGCAGCGCTCGACGCTGTATCACACTCACTTTAGCGCGAGCGGCAAATTGAAACAAGCCAAACTGCTACACGGCGCTAATGCAGATTCGGGCGGCTGCATCTTTGTATTCAGCGGGGAGCGACATGAAAGATTGAAGTTTTTAATTGGTTTCTCCACATCACGGGACGATTATTGTTGTGTTTCTTTACAAACCGTGCCAGTGAGTGTAGCTGGGCTGCCAGCGAGAGAGAAGGAGGAGGAGGAGTGGAAGAAGAGTGATAACAGGAGCTGAAGAGTGATTCAGGAAGACCTCCGAGGGTCTGCAGGGACCCTGGTTGCACAAGTCTCCAAAACAACAACCTTTTAACTCCAATTACAAACCTGAGGGGGTAAAAAATAAATAAATGCGCGAGTACGGATGGCAGGAAGACAAAATTACTCCTTAGCCTTGTGCGCACTCGGAAAGCAGCTGAGTCATAACACCACGATGGGAGACAGTTACAGTTTCCACCTGCAGAGAGACGCTCACCTTGGCCAGCATGGCTAAGTGCTGGTTCTGAACGATGGCCGTCCTGTAGGTGGCCAGACCGCCCTCCTCCAGACTGGGGAACAGGTAGTAGAGGTGGACACTGCGGACGAAGAGGAATTCATTTTTAACGGTCATCTCTGTTCTTTTCCAGGATCCCAAATCGAAAACCTTTGCATTCACAGGAAGTGATTTACACCAGCCATCAAAAGCCTAAATTGTTTCGGTAACTCATTCTAAAGGAGACCTATTATCAAAAATTTAAATTTTTTACAGTTTTATACGTCCATTTGGGTCTCAACTGCTTCTAAAAACAGGCCTACTGCGATTTTTCTGGCAATAAGTTAATGTGTTTTTTAGTGTCTGGAAAATTAGCTAGAAACTAGATCAAAAACATTTAAAATTTTGTGTTTTTGTAGCATATTCACATTTAATGATTGAAAACTGTCTGTTTTTGGTCAAACTAACTGCAGACGCAGTAAATACATAAAGGAAATCTTTTTGAAATATTCCAAAATGCACAAAAAAGAAGTAAACCTCGGCTGCATTCTCCGGGAAAACCAAATGAAAGTCTCCAACAAATTTGCAGCCTCTCCCTTCCAGGCCCGGTTTGGGTCCAAGAGACGGCCGAGGACGCTTGAGCGGTTCCACAGCTGGGTTCTACAGCGAGCAGGTTCCATTTTCATTATGCTCCAGCCTCTCCGTAATCACTGCGTGTCATTTGATTTCATTTGAATTAAAACAGGCCATTTCTTTCAGTCATTTCCAATCAGTGCCAAGAGAGGTAAGCAGGTGGCGTCCCGTTTTTTTGGTTTTTGTTTTTGTTGTTTGCAAACCCCAAATGAGCTCCATTTGTTAGGAGATGGGAGAAAACCTGGAATAAACACTTGGAGTAATTGAAAATAATTACTTTGGAGACACAAAGTTATTAGTAAAAATCTCTTAATATTGTTTTTTATTTAAAAGTACTAGTTCCACTGGTATTTTATTTCCATTTATAAGACATTATTGCCATTTTTAAGTTAAATAACCTGTTAGTGGGACTTTTACTTTATTAATATTACTTGCTGAAAAGTTACTTGTCAGTTAGTTTTGTCTTTTTTCAAGTGAACTAACATATTTGAGCTAAAAAGTAAATAAACATACTTGGTAAGACTGTGTTTTTGCAGTGTATGGAATAAATTGGGAAATTTTTAGATTAATCTTGTTAAAGAGTAAAATATCTCAACTTTAGGGCTCAAAAAAGGCAATATGTCTTTTTATCTGAAGAATCAGCCAATGGAAATAGTACTAAAAAAGTATTAAGGAATTATTGACCCAAAACAAGTTTATATCTTGGTAAAAAGTTGCTTGTAAGTAAGGCTGTCTTACTTCAAGTGCACCAACATAGAAACTAAAACAAAAATACTTGGTAAGATTTTTATTTTTTGTAGTTTATGGAGTAAATTGGGACATTTAAAAAAAATAAAATAAAGATCTGGTGGTGTATCAACCTTCCAGAATCTCTCAGGCCTTCTGGTTCTGCTCTGCATCCAGAACCTGAACCAATGGAGATGCAGCATTCAGCTTCTATGCACCACAAATCTGGAACAAACCTCCAGAAAACTTCAAAAGAGCCGAAACACTGAGTTCCTTTAGATCTAGACTAAAAACCCACCTGGTTAGAGCAACACTGACCAACATATTTGATTTGTATGACTTTGGGTGAAGGAACTTATCAAAATATGTTTGTTCAATTGTTTTGTGTGGTGTTTTCTTTATAATTTCATAAATGTTCTATTTATTATGAAAAGCACTTTAAACCGCCTTGCTGAAACTTTCTATACAAATGAACTTGATTGATTTTTATATTAATCTGGTTAAAAAGTTAAATATCCAAATTTTAGTGCTCAAATTTTGACAAGAACAAAATTTGGGTATTTTTTTATCTGTAAAATCTGCTAGTCAAACTAGGACTTTTAAATCTTGACTTAAAACAAGCTCTTAAATATTGCTGAAAAATTACTTGTAACATAGTTTTGTCTAATTTCAAGTGTACTAAGATATTTACACTTTAAACAAAAGTACTAGGTAAGATTTTGTGTTTTTGAAGTGCATAAAAAAGAAAATAGGCAGGTTGTGGTTTTGCAAAAATGTTCATTTAGCTGTCCCTCTTGGATGTTGACGATTTTAGCTTCTATATCTTGCTGAAAAGTTACTTGTTAGTTTTGTATTACGTCAAGATATTTGCATTAGAAATGAAGCAAAAACAGTTGGTAATATTTTGTGTTTGTGCAGTGTATTGAATAAATCTGGACTTTTTTTTAGAAAATTCTTGTTAAAAATAGGTTTGTGTGTCTTTTTTACATGAAAATGATGAACAAAGTTTGCTTCTGAGGACATTCATCTTTCATAATTATGACTAATTCAAAATCTTACCTGAACACGAACGAATTTTATGTGGAGATAAAAACAGCTTTTTTCAGAGGATTGCACTTGGATTTATTTTTTTTACATCATCTGCCGATCTTGTAGGTCCTCTCTGGTCGGCACAGACTCCCTCGCTACATTTGGGGCTGTTCGCATGTGCAAAATGTTCTTTTGGCTGGACAGCAGAGGCGCGCGGACCTCCAAGGGCAACGCGCACGAGGCAGCTGGCTGGATCTGCTGTAGCCATTTAACTGGACAAGGGGCTGATAAATAATTCAGAGGGCCAGGGCGCAGGCCAAGCATGTCTCGTCAGACACTAACAATCAAAGACGGGTAGGAGAGGAGGAAGAGGCTGAAACATGCCCGCAGATATCCTGAGAAACGGAGACTAACTGACCTGCTTGTAGCTGCATAAAGAGCGGCAGTCTGTGTGCCACAATGAGCTCCTATTAGACTTTAATCCTCGGCGCTCACTGATGTGGAAGTGTTGGTGACGCGGGTTACAAATTAGATTTTTGTGATAGAAGCTGCTTTTGTTGGATAAAAACATTTTTTCTTTTCGTTCCAGGAGCAGAGGGAAAAAGAAACGCTTTTACCTGCTTTTGAAGCAGTTAATTCATCTGGTGTTGCTGCAGGTTGGAAATACAGAATGTAGAAAATTAATACCAAGACTTTGTTTCTCTTCCAGGCAAAAATACTTTGTTTTAAAGGGGTGGCATCATGTAAAATGTAAGTTTTTTCATGATATTCCTTCATCAAACACAAACCCGGAGTGTTGCTTTGATTCTTTCATGAATGTTTGAGAAATCTTTTAATTTCTCAAACAATGCCTGGGTGAACCTAGCGCCGCCTTAAAGGTAAAGCTCCTCCCCCCCTCAGCTCCTTCAAACTAGCCAGCAGCAATTAGCAAACACCTGGTGGATCTGCTGAGCTGATTATAGCAGCTATTTATCAGTGAATCGCTGGTAAAAACGCCATTAAGGGATTAATGGAGGAGCCATGTTGGGATAACTTTCTGAAGGCGGAGCTTCAGAAAAAGCAGGAGTTTTTAAAGAGACAGAGACCCAATTTCAAAACTTTAAATCAGGAAGTATCTTTGAAGCAATATTTGATTTATATGGCTTTTTTATAACAACTGATGGTAACAGTAACTTGATTACACTTTAAAATGTGCATAAAATACACATATATTAGTATTTTCTACTGAAGTGGTCTGGATCAGCGGTTCTCCGGTTTTTTGGCTGTAAATGTTGAACCACCACCATGTTTAAAAGAGGGAAGGAAGTATTTTAAATAATTGTCATCTAACAGATACAGTCAGGTTCTTGACAGGTTAGACACTAACGCCACCGGAGTTGAGAATCCAATATAGAAGATTATAATTTTTGACCTTAACTGATTAAATCTTTTAATTATGCTTTGATTGAATCCATACAACTCAACAATATAAAAGCATAAAACAGAATATTTGGAAATTCCCCCCAAAAAAGAATTAAGTCATAATATTATGAGAAGAGAAAATTTGTAATATTACAAGAAAAAGATCATAATAATGCAAAAATATTATTAGAACATAGACATAATATAACCTGAATAAAATCTTAATTTTACAAGAATAAAGTCATAATATTACCCGAATAAAGTTGTATTATTATAACTTTATTCTTTTAGTTTTATTTTTTCTTAATTTCTTAGAGAGGTCCTAAAACTTCGCCAAAGGGGAAATAATGACAATAGTCAAAATATTACTAGAATAAATTTTAATATGACTTTATTCTTGTATTTTTTCTAATTTTTTCTCATATAATTTCAACTTTATTCACATACAATTTTATTCTTGTAATATTATGACTTTATTCTCACATTTATTTGTTTAAAAATATATTTTTAGTGTGGCCCTAATACTTTATTGTAGAGGAAAGTTGTAACAACAGGAGCAAGAAAATAATATTTAATATATATATATAAATGTTTAGAAAGAAGCGCCTCCTTGTGTGGGTTTCTGCAGGTTCCACCAACTCCAATTTAAGGAACATCGATGTAAAACAGTCAATTTATAGATAAGGAAATAAATTTGTCCCAGAGGTTCCGTACTGGAAAATGAGAAAGAGAAACTGCAGGAAATTTGAAGAGCTGATAATTAAGATTACTTCAAAAGATTACAAGAAAGTCTGGCAGCTTTGGAAAAAAAAACCCCCCAAAAAACTGACTCGTAGCTTTAGTGCTGAACTCAATGTTTCACTGATTAAGTTATGAATTTGCTCTTTTTTGGCCACTGTAAGGATAAAAAGCTGCTGCTGTTTTGCAGCAGTTTCTCATCTCAAAGGAGTCGGTGTTGTTATAGGGAGAGTGTGAGATTAATAACAGCTGTGCAATCCCAAACACAAAATCCTAACAAGTATTTTTGTCTAGTTTCTAATGCAAACACCTCAATACACTCGAAATAAGACAAAACTAATTTACAAGTAACTTTTTAGACAGAAATAGAAACTTGTTTTAATTCAATAAATCCGTAATATTGTACCATTTTTCATCAATATTAAGGAATTATTGGCTTAAATAAGCTCTTATGTACGTCTTACTAAAATACTTTTAAGTTAGTTTAGTATTATTTAAAGTGTACAAAGATGTTTGCGCTGAAAAATGGAGCAAAAATATTTGGTAAGGTTTTGTGTTTTTGGAGTGTAATTCTTTTTGTCTGTAATTAAGCATTTTAAATGTAGAGATTTGAACAATAAAACAGATTCAAACTTTTTGAATTAAAATGTCTACGCAGCAAAAACAAAATCTTACCAAGTATTTTTGATTTATTTTGTACTCTAAATATCTTAGTTTACTTGAAACAAGACAAAACTAACATAAATAACTTTTTAGGAAGATGTAAGAGCTTGTTTTCAGTCAATAATTTCTTAATAAAAGTGAAATAATCTAAATTTTTAAAATCAAAATTAAGGAATTATTGACTTAAAACAAGCTCCTATTTCTTGCTAAAACTATTTGTAAGTTAGTTTTGTCTTAACTAAAGTGTACTAAGACATTTGCACTAGAAATACTTGGTAGAATTTGTTGTTTTAATAGTAGCGACTTGTGTTGTCAGCAACACAACTCAGCTAATTGAAAGTCGTCACTGGCAATTTCTGGCTGTTCAAGTAACATCCCAGTTCCAATTACCAGTGAATCAGCGTCTTAATGAGGCGCAAGTATGGAGAAGAGCAGCTCTGTGACAGACAGGAAGGAACGCAGACAATGAGAAAGACGATAGAAACGGAGTGAGGAGGTGAAGAAAGAGGGGAAGAGAAAAGACGGCGTTGTAGTCGGCTTCGATTAGTGCCGGCGTCCATCAAAGAGTCTCACCTGGTGAGGAACTCGACAACAGCGTCGCCCAGGAACTCCAGCCTCTCGTTGTGATTGATCCTGGAGAAAAGGGCGGAGATTTGATCAGGTTCAGTCAGAAGCAATGAGCTCATTTCATCCCCCCTCAGGTACGCCTCCGTCCCACAGCTAGAGTTAATTTTCTTGTCAGCGGGCCTGCCGGGCGTATTAATCACACAAATGGGCGCTCTGATTGCGCCTGTGGTCAGTGATGTTACGAGCAGATACGAGCCAGCAGGCTGCTTACCTGGAAGGAGACGGGTCATCCTGACCCAGACGGGACATGATGTTAATCAGTGTGTTGATTCCTGGAAAGAAACAACCCGCAGGCAGGAATTATTAATCACAGAGGGAAGAAAAAAAAACATTTACTTGCACTATAAAACAGAAAACAAAAAAAAGATTTTCCCTCTGAATGAATGACATTAAATGTGACTAAACCTTTGACAGTTAGCAGATTACATACATATCCTTAGTGATTTGGTGGAATTAAAAATAACACTGCAAAACACTACATTATAGCTATTTTTGGTTGAGTTTTCAGTATAAATACCTCTAAAATTTCAAACAAGATAAAACTAACTTAAAAGAAATTTTTAAGCAAGATATAGCAGCTTGATTTAAACAATTCCTTACTATTGATGAAAAAGCACTACTTTCACTGGCAGAAACTGGAAAAATGTCATATTTAGGCAAAATACTCAGCCTTTTTAAATCAATAATAAAGAATTATTGACTTAAAACAAGCTCCTAGTTCTTGCTAAAAAGTGATTTGTAAGTTATTTTTTCTTATTTCAAGTGTATTAAGATATTTGCAATAGAAACTGGACAAAAATACTTGACAAGATTTTGTGTATTTGCAGTGTAAGTACATAGTACTCACAGTGCACTGCAAAAACACAACATTTTACAAAGTATATTTTGGTCTAGTTTTTAGTATACTTAAAATAAGATCAAACTGACTTACAAGTAACTTTTCAGCAAGATGTAGAAGCTTATTTTATGTAAATAATTCCTCAATATTGATGCAAAAGCATGAGTTCCACTGGCAAATTATTTCACTGTGTCTTGTTATAAGTAAAATAATCTGCAAATGGATCTAGTACTTCTTAATCAATATTAAGAAATAATTTTCTCAAAACAAGTTTCTATGTTTTGCTGTATAGTTACTAAGTCTACTAAGATGTTTGCACCAAAAATTAGCCAAAATCTTTCGTAGGATTTTGTGTTTTTGCAGTGTATAATGGTCAATAGAGCCACATTACTTAAACAGTCATATCTAAATTATTTATAATTATAGTAATTTCACTATATATATATATATATATATATATATATTAACTCCCTTCTCACCCACCGCGGGTGGTTCTTATCCTCTGAGCTCGGGTCCTCTACCAGAGGCCTGGGAGCTTGAGGGTTCTGCGCAGTATCTTGGCTGTGCCAAGGACTGCACATTTCTGGACTGAGATGTCTGATGTTGTTCCTGGGATCTGTTGTAGCCATTGGTCCAGTTTGGGGGTGACTGCCCCGAGGGCCCCGATGACCACAGGCACCACTGTGGTCTTCACCTTCCAGGCCCTCTCCAGTTCCTCCCTGAGGCCCTGGTATTTCTCTAGTTTCTCGTGCTCCTTTTTCCTGATGTTGCAGTCGCTTGGTATTGCTACATCTACCACAACGGCTTTCCTCTGTTGTTTATCCACTACGACAATGTGTGGTTGGTTCGCCATTACCATTTTGTCTGTCTGGATCTGGAAGTCCCACAGGATCTTAGCTCTGACGTTCTCCGCCACCTTTGGGGGTGTTTCCCACTTTGATCTCGGGGTTTCCAGTCCATATTCTGCACAGATGTTTCTGTACACTATGCCTGCAACTTGGTTATGTCGTTCCATGTACGCCCTCCCTGCCAGTATCTTGCACCCTGCTGTTATGTGCTGGACTGTCTCAGGGGCCTCCTTGCACAACCTGCACCTTGGGTCTTGTCTGGTGTGGTAGATCTGGGCCTCTATTGCTCTGGTGTTTAGGGCCTGTTCCTGGGCGGCCAGGATGAGGGCCTCTGTGCTGTCCTTGAGTCCAACTTTTTCCAGCCATTGGTAGGATTTACTGATATCAGCCACTTGGGTTATTTGCTGGTGGTACATCCCATGTAGGGGCTTGTCCTCCCATGATGGTATCTCTGGCACCTCAGCCTCCGTTCCCTGTTGTCTGAGATATTCACTGAGCACATTGTCTGTTGAGGCTTTGTCCCTGATGTATTTATGGATCTTAGTTGTTTCGTCCTGGACTGTGGTTCTCACACTCACTAGTCCTCTGCCTCCTTCCTTGGGGCTCGTGTACAGTCTCAGGGTGCTGGATTTGGGATGGAACCCTCCATGCACTGTTAGTAGTTTTCTAGTCTTAATATCTGTGGCTTTTATCTCCTCCTTTGGCCAGCTAATTATTCCAGCAGGGTATCTGATTACTGGCAGGGCATAACTGTTTATCGCACGGATTTTGTTCTTGCCATTGAGCTGGCTTCTCAGGACTTGCCTTATTCGTTGGAGGTATTTAGCTGTGGCTCCTTTCCTTGTGACCTCATCAAGGTTGCCATTTGCTTGTGGTATACCTAGGTACTTGTATCTGTCCTCTACGTCTGCTATTGTTCCTTCTGGGAGTGAGACCCCTTCTGTGCGGATGACCTTCCCCCTCTTTGTGATCAGCCGACCACACTTCTCTAGTCCGAATGACATCCCAATGTCCGTGCTGTAGATCCTGGTGGTGTGGATCAGTGAGTCGATGTCTCGCTCACTCTTGGCATACAGCTTGATGTCATCCATGTAGAGAAGGTGACTGATGTTGGCCCCATTTTTGAGTCGGTACCCGTAGCCAGTCTTGTTGATAATTTGGCTGAGAGGGTTCAGGCCTATGCAGAACAGTAGCGGGGACAGAGCATCTCCTTGGTATATGCCACATTTGATGGACACTTGTGCAAGTGGTTTGCAGTTGGCTTCAAGGGTGGTTTTCCACAGCTTCATCGAGTTTGCAATGAAGGCTCTCAGAGTCCTGTTGATGTTATACATCTCTAAGCATTCAATGATCCAAGTATGCGGCATTGAGTCATAGGCTTTCTTGTAATCAATCCAAGCCATGCACAGGTTGGTGTGTCGGGTTTTGCAGTCTCGGGCAACTGTGCGGTCTACGAGGAGTTGGTGTTTGGCTCCTCTGCTAATAGCCTATTAGTATATAATATATATATATATATATATATATATATATATATATATATATATATATATATATATATAATCATCTGAACTTTAAAAGAAGGTTTTCTCTCATAATACAGATAATTTTATTGCCTATCAATGACCTAAAACACATAAGAATTATCTAGTTAATTATTTATTGTCAGACAAAAGAGAAAATGTTATCTTTTCATATTTTGTAGATTTGGTTTCAACCATAAATTAGGTAAAGCCCACCTTTTTTCCTCATGTACATGTGGTGGACCTTCCTGTCGCCGTATTTAGGTTGGCGGATGCCGCAGTTGGACAGCGAGTTGCGGGCGTGATCGGGATTCATGCCAAAGTTGAGGTGGTGACTGGGATGAGTCATGGCCAGCTGAAAGAGAGCGTGAGCAGAAATATTTAGTCTACTTGTCCAAATTAACAAGTTTTCTTTCTGGTATCCAGGAGAAGTTTATCACTTCAGGCAGATCTGAAACCTCAACATTGATCCAGACATTTCAAACATAGAAATTGGTGTGAAACAAAATCAGAAGCTCTCATTTCAGACCAGTTTTTAACATCTCTGTATTTATTTTGTTTTCAATTAAATTCCAAATTACAATTTTTTTTATTGTTATTTATGCGACAGATCAAAAAAAAAAAATTATTTCTGGTCATCTTACAGTGAAAATTCAAACTCAGTTTCAGTTAATTTTATCACTACTTATTAAAAAATGAAAAATATGTCTGCATACTATAAAGCAGGGGTCACCAACACGAGGCCCGTGGGCCCCCGGTGGCCCAAGGGACCTTGTCAGTTGTCTGCGGAGCAAGTTCTATAAATAGCCATTGTCATTAGGCAGCATTGCCAAAGAAATTATTTAATTTAATGTTTTTACACTGAAGTAATAACATTTGTTTAGTTACATGTGACTTTATCCACAACAATGTAGAAGCACAATTTATGCTGTTATGGGAAGATGTCTTACTTGGCCTCACTAAAAGCTCAACTTGCTGCATTTTACAATGAAGTTAAGTTTTATATCCAGACTATCAAAGACAAAAAATAGCTATTAAAACAATTGAAATCTCTATTGTTTTAAACGAACCCTTAGCTTTTTCTTTTTCTTGAATATATTTATCTGTATTTGCTTTTTCTTGAGGCAGAACAAATGAGGCATAACTCTGTCGTTATACAGTGTGTCTGCGAATAAAGTTTTTAAAAAAACATTCCCTCCCCCTCTCTCCCCCCTCACCCAACAGACTTCTTGTGGCTTTGATGTCAAGCAGTGATGTCACTCATCCTGTCTGTGACATCACAGGCGACTGTCTTTATATTCTCAGATTCCACAGAGAAATTCATTTGCAGTTTAAGATTTGAAAGAAAAGTTACAATGGAAGGAAAGAATTTATTGTCGACCAAAAGTTTGGAGAAGAAATTCATCAAGCTGCAGGAAGAACAGGCGCAGCTTCAAAGGAAAGTTGAAAAACTCAGGAGAAAACTAGAACAGCTAAATTCTAACAGTGCAGACAACCACCAAGCTGAGCAGAATGTTCTTAATAACATCAATGAGTTCTACAAGGACAAGATTAGATCATTGAACTTGGACCTGGACAAAGAAAGAGAGAAAATCTACAAGCTTAGATGGAAACATGACGCAATTGTAAAGCGAAATGCACAACTGAAACAGACAGAGATTGAATTAAACAAGGATTTTGAGAATTTATTAAATGAAAAATCTAAACAACTAAAGTGGCGTCAAACAGAAAACAGAGAGCTTAAGAAAGAAATTGAGGCATTAAAACTAAAGACGGAAAATATACAATCCAGGGTGGCACAAGAATCCAAGGAGGTCCCCCATATTGAAAACAAAATCCCAGAAGAGACGCCAACATTCCTGCAACGAGTTGGACGTACCTTCATTCACATGTACCAATCAGGAACGTTAAGATACTGGGTGCCACCCTGGATTTTTTAATGTCTGAAGAGGAACTTTGTAATAACTTTAAGATTTTGCAGTGTGATTTTCTTTTGAGGTATTGAAGTTTTCACTTGCTGTAAGTTATGTTTTCCATTTTCAGTGAGCAGCACCACTGCTTCTTTCTTCTAAGGTTGTTTCACCAGTTTTCTCCTTACAGTGTTCTTGGCATTAACCATTCAGCAGTCATCCTCTAAGGTAACGGCATCTCAACGTGCTTTGCACTCGTGATGCGAGTACAGAAACGAATTTGGTGGTTGGAGTAAACCTGCTACTGTTATGCCTCTAACAAAGGTCATTCCAGGGTTAAGCTATTGAGAAATGAGGCATCAGCAGCACTTCATTATGGAGTCCAACTTTCACATCCTGCAATGTCAGCTTAACTTCTAAAAAGACGCAATGTTGCCTTTAATTTTAAGAATTTTTACACATGGACTACGCTACACAGTCCATGTGTAGCGTAGCCGACACGGAGAGCGAGAAAAAGAGATCCCAATCTGATCTAAAATAACAACGACTATAAGGAATCGGTAGTTTATTTCCCCAGTGTTTTACCTACCATTGGTAAAACAGAAGCCCGAGAGAATCCTGACGGATTAAGTCACAGGTGTCGGACTCACTGACTACTTGACAGACGGGTCAAAGATCGAGAAACTGAAGGGATGTTCACAGTCATCAGTATTCCTCAAATTTAAATTGTGACCCCAAATCTTGTCTTTTGCAGAAAATAAAGTTGTGGGGAGTCATAATGACGTGGAAGCTGAAAGTAGATAACTTGTCTGCTTTTGTGGCAGGAAAGAGGAACACTGAAAACGCATGTTTGCATTTTTTTCCTGTATCGTGTTTAGACATTAAGAAAAGAAGACGCTCTATGTGAAAGGAGTAGTACACTAATAAAGCAAACTGGTTGGATTTAGAGTTTATTTTTGATTTGGTGGCCTGGTTGGTGGCTTTGGTTTTGATTTTAGAGTGTAGATGTTACAGTATTGTAGAGGAGTAAGGGAGTATTTCAGTTTTTGATGTTGGTTGACCCAATCTTTGTTCAAGATTGTATTTTGACTAGAAAGTTGAGATTTTAGGATCAGTGTGAGAATCTGCTAGGTTTTTGTTCAATTGTGGTTTTTGGTTTTGTGAATAAATGGAATTGGTTTTTAGTGCAATGTGAGTAGGTTTTGGTAGGAAGGGATTGGTTTTTGGTGGAATGAGATCGTTTTTTTGTTTTGGACGGATGAAATTTGTTTTGGTGGGAAGTTTTTGGTTTTTCTGTGTGGCGTTGGGATGGGGTTGGTATTTGGTTGACTGTTGTTTATGGTTTTGTAGGTTTATGGGATTGGCTTTTGCCTGGTTGGGTGGACAAGATTGGTTTCTGATCTATTAGTTTTTGGTTGCATAGATCAGACCAACCAATAAAATAGTTTTTTGAGAAGATGGGTTTGTTTTTTCGTGGGTTGGGTAAAACCAACCCACAACCTTATAACATAACACTTTGGATTTATGTTGTAAGGCTGGGTGGGAATTTTCATTTGACAAGTAAGGGTACATGATCAAGATGGGAATTTTCTTTGAGGAAAAATGGTTGGGTAGATGGGTGGGTAGATGGAAATAAAAAAAACTCCAGTCTTGTACTGACTTATATTTCATTTGCTTGTCTCTTTTCTTCCTTCAACAAAATGCATCTCTACCCCGCTCCATCTGTAAGCATCTTTAATTCTTTATCACAGATGGCCAAATGCTGGAGAAAGCTCAAGGCTGTTTGCCAATTCTATAAACTGCAAAATGCATTACAGTTACAGCTCCAAGACAGCAAATCTGAGGTCATCTTTCAATTTGTCCTTCCAATGAGACTAATAGTTATGAATCACAAGACAAGGACAGCTTTCAAACTGGTTCGCATAAACGGTGCGTTCTTTCTCAATCTCTAAAGCATCAACATTCAAAACCTCCACAACTATTAAATAATAAAGTAAGCAGTATAACAAATACTTTAGCAGTATACTAATGCTTCATGTATACAAGATGTAGTCAAATTTAGTTAGTATATTAAGCAGGAAAATATTAATTAAAGTGATTTCTTTAGACATTTTCTCAAGATATCAAAAGATAACGGATGGATAGGGGAACCCCATGGCTCAAGGCTGGGAAATCTTCTGTTTTACTAAATACTAGATATTAAAATAAAAAATATAAAGGTCTAAAAAGTCCTTTGGGGTTATGAAACTGATAAGTTCAAAAGATGATCATCTAGTCTGACCACTTTTTGTTGCCAATTGCACAGAATTTTCCAACAATTTATAATTTATCATTTAATTTCTCTGTGGAATCAAAGTATTTTTTAATTGAATAGAATTTGATGCATCAATTCTCATCTCAAGTCAGACATATAAATAATTTGTTTCAATATAAAAACTCCATACCTTTTCTCTGAGTCTATTTTGAGTCTATTTACAAAGTGTAAATGAAAAAGCTTATTATTCTTTGAAATAATTGTTGTAAAGTTTATTTTGTTTATTGTGAACTGAAGTTAAATAAATCAACTGCTATATTTCGACAGGCGTTAAGTATTAAACCTGTAAAAAAAAACTGGCTGAACAGAGACGACTAACGGATGGATGAACGGATGAATGCATAAATTAATGGATAGAACCAAAAAGTAGTCAAATCCTAAAAAATTATCAGACACCCAAACACTCTAGAAGTGTTTTTCAGGCAATAATGTCAAGAATCAATGACATAGATGAATAAAAGCCAATTTTATGGTAACTTTGCAAATAAAAAAACCCATCAAACAAAAATAAAACAATTTTCTAGTCAGTAGGAACACACTGCTGAAATTTTTATTTGTGGTTACACAAAGCTTAAGTTATCAAATGATAACAGATTAGTCTCTTCCCAGCTGCAGAAATCTCTTAACTCATCCCTTCACAGAACAATTTGCAAGCCAACACTTCTAAGACGATGTTAGGCCTAACATGTAGTTACTTCACAGTTCTGTATGTCTTTCACTTGTACTTTTCTTTAACTAGATTTAATGCTTACACTAGGACTTTTGTGCCGTACCAAAGAGAGCAAGCAATGATGGGTCAGCAACTGTTCCAAGGAAATGAGGAGCGAGAGCTTCTTCTTTGTAATATTGGAAGCTGTTTGTGTAAAAAGTAATGGCTTACATTTTCATAAGCCAGTAAAAATGCTGGAATTTCAGGTAATATATCCCTGAGGGTAACACACGAGTCAATTTTCAGCTTTGTTTGAGGAGGAAGGTGGGGGAAAAAAACTGCTGTGCCTAGAAAGACTTGCCGTTGCGGAATATCTCAAACACGCCGAGGGGGAAAGAAAAAGGAGAAAGATAGGACTCAGTAGGATATGTTGAGCCTTTATCAATCTTACATTAGGAGAATGTTAATCTCATCCCCCAAAAAAGAGAAAATAGAAGAAATTCAGACTTCTTTCCCCCCCTGGGCTTGCGTTTCAAAATGCTTGTCTCCTTTCAGCCAACTTCAAATCAATTTCAGGCTCCAATGAGATATATATGTAAAACTCTAACAGAGAGCTTTCAATATTTATAGTTACTCAAGAGGCCTTCAGCTTTGTAGTGTTTAAACAGAGAAATGACAAATTTAAAAGCGATTGTGTTTTTTTTTGTGAACCAAGTCTGACGTGACACAAGCAGAAATCTACCAATTTCCAGCCCGGTGTTAAAAGTTTTACACTTAAAGCTGCGTCTTTCAATCTCCACTCTCCCATTGTGAGATGCCAGACGTGTCAATGACTGCCTACTGCACAGTCTCAAGTACAGAGCTGGGTAAACAAACCAGCTGCTGTTTGAGCATTGCAACTAACAACAATGGTACATTTTTAGCTGATTGATATTGGCAAATATGTCTGTGCACGTAATGACTGCTTATGGAGTGGCGGTGATTTAAGTCTAGTGATCAGCAGCTGCTCGAATGCCTGCAGCAAAAACAGGAAAAAACTCTGTTCTCAGAAACCAGCAGTAGAACAGAAAGTTCAAGGCAAACCTCACTTTATTTAAAGAGTAAAATATTAGTTTATATAACACAGAAGCAAATCAGCCCAACTTTGGTTTGTCATGTTATTATTAGACTTTGGATCTGAAAGACAGAAGTTTGGGGTTTCGACTCACCAACCATCAAACAACCAAACAAACTGGTTGTTTTGGCTGTTTATTGTCGCTGCTCGAACTTCAGTCCGCTTTAGTCCAACTCCAGTTTGTTTGATTAGAAAGTCCGGTTCATTTGTCAAAATCTTGTCCACCAAAAATCTATGTCTGTTTGGAAGAAGTGAACTCTGGAAGGTTCAAATTCAAATTGTCACCTTTCTAAAATAATGGCCTAAGTTTTTTTTTTTGGTTTTTTTTCGCGACTAAATTTCAATGTGAAGTTTATTTATTTGGCATTTTTAAAAGTGCACCAAAGTATATAACACATGAAAAATATAAATCAACTTTTGGTTAAAAAAATTACATTTTATGACGGTGACTAAATGTGAACACCAAACAGATAGGAAACCTCTCCAAAAGCAGGAAGTGGACTATAGTACAGTGGATTCTGGGTAAACACAACCAAAACAAATGGAAAGGTCAAAGAGAAATGGCTTGTGTATTTTTACCAAAGACAAAAGAGAAATCTTACAACTGCTAAAATCTGATGCCACTCCATTTTCATTTACTTTTCTTTAAGAAGGAAGTTGCACTCAGTGTCTTCTGAGGTTTTTGTGTTGTTTCCTTCAGAGATTCTTGGTGTAGCTCCCCCACAGGCGAGGAGGGGGACAGGTTTTTCAAAGTGTTTGATTCATTGGACATAGTGCAGTGAGAAAAAGAACCACAGCAGCTGAAAATGCAACAAATGTTGCAGTTTTGGTCCCAAATTGAACAAAGTCTACCGGACAATCAGGTGTGAAAACAACATAATTAATTAACTCAACTTGCAATGAATCAATGGAGTTTGCAATGGAGTTTATCAAGATTCACGCGATAGAAGCTCGTAAACTTGAGCAGATAATAAAAGCCGACAGCGCTGTTGAGGGCAGCTGCACTTCAAACACAGGGACACTTCTACCACATGCCAGCAGACGGATCAGAAAACAAACAAAATGCCGCGGTACACAGAGCACACATGCATGGGGCTCACAAACAAAAACATGCAGCATCAGAGCTCAGGCCGAGGACTTGTACGCTTAAATAATTGAGGACCTCTGCGATGCCTCTCATTCTGTCAGCATGGGTCAAAAGTGAAGAATGGCAGTAGAGCAACAGGGGTTGGGTGGGATTATGATGGTTCGGTGGATGTGAGGGACTTGGGGATGAATGCATGCCTCTCCAGCTCCAGAAGCCTACAGCCCTCCCCAGCTTTAAATGTTAAATGTTTAACAGGGAGGCTCTCAGAAGAGGAGCTTCAAAGAGGTGTTGCTGCTCTGCAGCCGGGCGGAGGGAATCTTCGAGTGCTCCTACTCTGCCAGGCTGCATATTTCACTACAGGATCATTGGGTTATTCTCTACTTCATCAGGTGTATTGATTCCCGAAGAGGAAATGAGCTCACAGACAGCCGGCGTGTTATAGTGATTATATAACAGCTGCTTGATGTACAGGTAAGCTTTTATTCAGCATTAGAGAGAATCTGCAGAGAACATGGATTGATTCTGGACAGACCCATCCAGCCGACGGGTTTTTCCCCCGTGATCTTTCATTTCCACAGAATGGAAGAGTGAAAACGTTCTTTCAATGGGGGAACTGCAAAGCTGCATTAAATAAAAAACAACACAGAAAAACAAAAAAGTTCATTTTCACCAAAAACTAAAATTTTGAGATTAAAGTCAGAAATTTGCCAGAAAAATGAAAATTTCTGAGTTTGAAATGTGGACATTTGCCAGAAAAACTCCAAAATTTTGAGAACTCAGAAATTTTCTAGAAAAAACAAGAACATTTTTGAGTTTGAAAAGGTTTTTTTTCTAGAAAAGACTTTAGAGATAAGTCTCTTGAGATAAGTCTCAGAAATGTTCTAGAAAAATAAGAAAATTTCTGAGTTTGAAGAGTTACAATTTCTCTATAAAAAAATCCAAAATTTTGAGATGAATCTCAGAAATTGTTGAGAAAAACTTGAACATTTCAAAGATTTCCACTGGTAAATTATGTTGGCTTGTTGTTGTGAACCATATATTTTATTGGATTACATTATCTGGACTCTTGTGGATGTAAAAAGAGTTTTGGGTCAAGATAGATGATTGTTTTATTATATTGCTAAATTAAGATTGCGTCTATATTTGGAAATAAAATATGTTTAATGCAGATCTCTGACTGCGGAGTTTGGGCTGGATGGGTGCTACATGTTCCTGGATTGGACTTTCACTGGTTTTTTTCTTTGGTACCAGTGACATTTACATTCAGCTTGACTTTTTAGGTGACTAATTCAGTTTAGCAGAACAAGCTACATACCTTTTTCTGTTGAATGATCCGAACTTTGACCTAACGTTTTGGTTCGGTTCAGCTCTTTTTCTTCACTGTAGCTGTAAAAAAAAACTTAATTTTCCCAACACACCCTGTATTTGTTTGGTACATACGTGTGTCGGTACGACAGGGAAGAACTGGATATTTTTAGTATGGAAACATATTCAATAAAAACCTTCAAACGTCAGTTTGTTCTATTGCATTTCGATTACACAATCATGGTTTCCCTTAACGTATGGTACAAGAAGCGGTGAGATTTATCTGTTTCTCAGCACAGCAACTTGAAGCGGTGAGATTTATCTGTTTCTCAGCACAGCAACTTGTCGGACTTCTGGTGACTGAAAGGCAGAATTTAAGGGAATACTTTTATACCTTTTTAGGGTTTTCAGGAGGAATTCAGCAGCAGTTTGAAAGGTTTCCACCCGCACATTACAGCCCATTGGAGGCAGATTAATTCCAAGCACACAAGCGCTCGTATCAAACCACAATTCATTTGTAATGCAATCAAAGAGTGGTACTAGATTCCCTCGTGTTTAATGAGTAGACTGTCAGTGAAAAACATCCATCTCATTAAAGGCGGTCGGCCCCTCGGAGTGGAGCTAAATGAGAAGTGACGGAGGATGTGAAACCTGACTCGTTTGGGAGCGAGCGCCGCCGCCGCTCCGTCTGAATCTATCTAGACGATAGGTTTGTTTCCACCATTGCATAAAAATCATTTGTGCTTGATAAATATTTGGTCCTTTATTGAGAAACCACTTCCTCACATCTCAATCTCCTGGGAATAAATCCACATTTCTGCTTTTCCCTTTCTTTTCCACTGGGAAAAAGACAACATCTTCTCTCCCCAACTGTCTTCGGCTCCCGGTTCTCTGGCGACCTTGTGACCCCTTCCCTTTATTCATCCCAGGAACTGAGGCCTGCAGCAGCAGTGAAGCCTCTCCGCCACCTTTCATCAGCAGCTCACCATGGGAGAACATTCCCTCAGAACCCAGCGGACCCCAGAGGACCCGGCTCTGTGTTTACGTGGAAGTAAAGAGCGACTGGACCGAGTCAGACCAAAAGGTTTCTCTCCAAGGACAAGACGTGTGCAGATTCCTGCTTCACACTGCAGGGAAAGTTGGCGGCTTATTCTGATTCATAATGAACCAAACATGCCTCGTCTGAGCCAACAGTGGCATAGCATGAGCTAAAAGCACAAAGGCTTTTAGTTAGATAAAACTAACTAAATAAAAACTAAAAACATTTTTGTTTTTGGAATAAGTAAAAACTGTAATTAATGGAGAAAACTACAACTAGAACTATATGGTGTATTCATAAAACTAAAACAAACTGAAGTTATAGACGTAATGTCCTTCGTTTATTAGCCTTTCGAAATAATGAGAAATGTATTTTTTACCTCCCAGAAGCAGTTTATGTCAGCTGTCTGCAAATTACGGCACTACATTATCCTACTTATACTTTCATATTATTTTGATAATTTTTTTAATGTAATTTTTTCATGTATTTTTTATAATATAATGCTATTTTTTATAATAATAAGAAAACAACCATATTATACAAATATTAATATTAGTTAAAAATATTACTAATATTAGCAATAATAGTACCAATTAATAATAATAAAGCTGTTATTATTATTATATTTATTAATATATTAATAATAATAGTATAATTATTATTTAAAAAATTATATTATTATTTTTAATAATTTGAAACTAGTATTTTTAGAGTAATAATAATTTGTTTTATATCAATGTTTAATATTTTGTCACATTTTTAAAAATAATATTTTCGCATTGTGTAACAATGTATAATGTATAACAATAATTTGATTATTAGAAATTATTACAAATATTTTAACAAATTATAATTTTATTTTTATATTTAAGAGTATTTTAATATTTTTTGCATGATTTTTACAATAAATTTACTTTTAGTGTTTTTAATAATATTTTTATAATAATTTAACAGGTAATACCAGTTTTCTAATAATTAAATGAGAGTTTGTTATAGTAACAATAATAATAATAATAGTAATCTGAGCAGGCTGGCTCCTGCCGTGTGCAGCAGTGTGTGTGTGTTGATGATGGTTCTCTGTTCGGGTCATGTCAGCCGCACCTTCAGGTAAATTTCTGACAAGCCAACACACACAAACAAAAACAAACACCAGTGAGCCGGTATTAACACCTCTGTGGATATCATTGTGATAGGAAGTGGCAGCTCACGTCGCACTGAGGCCGCGACGCAAGCTGCTGTGTCCAAATGATCGCTTCTTAGTTTCTGTTTGGCTGAATGAGAACCAAGGGAGGCGGGACTCATTTACAAAAGAGGACAACGCTGTTTATTTTCCAGCACTCGTAAGAGACAGGTCGTCGTTATGCCAACGACAAAGAAGCCGATCGCTGATCGATGCGGCCGGAGAAGTAGCGAGCCCGGAGCGAGTCCTATTGCATCCTTCCCCCTCTTTAACTATGTACAGCCTACAACACATTGATTTCTAATGTATCAGCTTATGACAGCTCTTCAATACTGCTGCAGGCAGCCGGGGAGAGGTGAGCCGGGCTGGTGTGTGTGTACACACACCTGACAGGGGAGAGCTGGCATTACGGAGGAGGGCTTGTTGTTGTCCTCCTGACTACTGTCACTGCTAGTCAGGGAGCCGGGAAACAAACTCAGGCCAGTCACAGTGAGTCGGTGTCGGTGTGCGTTCGCCCAGCTGACTCCTGAAACCCCGTTTCCTCCTCGACAATCCCTGCAGAGGCTGCAGTAATGAGGGAATGCTCCTCATAACAAGCTCCAGCACAAGCCTGGTTTCTAGATTTTTCCTGCCAAAAGGCCTTATTCATCATGATAGTGATCAGCAGAGGTGGGTAGAGTACGCTAAAAGTTGTACTCAAGTAAGAGTAGCACTACTTTAAAGGGGATCTTTTATGCACAAATTGCACGTTTTTATGCTTCCACTTGGGTTTCTACTGCTTTAAAAAAAACCAAAGGCTTTATATCAAAAAACTAGCAGCTTTTTGACAGCAAGTTCGAGTTTATTGGTGTCTGAAAAATGAGCTGTTCCAAAAACCTTCAGATGGTAGCGGCACAAATCAGAAGGCACTTTCTTATCACCTAGCAACCCCAGCAGAGTTACGCCCGTTACCTAGCAACCCCGGCAGAGTTATACCCTTTACGTAGCAACACCAGCAGAGTTCCAGCACATTTGGTCAGCTAATTTTACCGTTTTATGAGCATTTTTGTACTTCCATTTTAGTCTCAACTGATTCTAAAACCAATCCATGTGTTTAAAAAAACCAACAACAGCACCCTGACAGTTTTTGGCAATAAGTTATTGGGTTTTGGTGTCTAGAAAATGGGCCGTTTCAAAAACCTCCAGATTGGTAACAGCGCAGTGTGATTCAACAAACAAGCTCAGCTGAGTTCCAGCCCGTTTGGTCAGCTGGTTTTACTGCTGAGTGCTCTGTACAATGGCTGCTGGAAAAAGACAAGAGTATTGTTGTTGACCTGCCATCCAGAAACCACTTGTTGCATTCTTGTTGGCTGTGTAGGAGGCTCCACTTCTGCTTTTCAAAGAAGTACGGTTGCATAATTGCGCATCTGTTTGCAGCCATTTTCATGTGTGAATGTAAACGTTGAATTGAGGGACGTGGCCAGCAGCAGCTTACTTGGATTTAAAGTGACAGAGACCCTAAAACAGCTCACTCTGTAAGGAATGAAAAATGTAACAAGCATGTTTTGTTTATCCCATAATGCTATCCTAATCAGTTCAAGGAAGCATAATAGGTAGAGATGCCTAATATAACAACATTTCTATCGGTCAATATTAGTAATTTTTTCAACATATTGGTATCAGCCCGATAAATAAAACTGGGCTGAAATCAATCAGTGATTTATTTCCACATTGTTTCTGGTTGTTTTTATTTCCAAAGATGTCAAAAAGGTAGAGAAATACATATTGGTCAAAATTTTCATATCGGTACATCCCTAATTGTAGGAGACCCGTAAATAATGCAGCAGTGTCTGACAGAGTTGCATCTCACCTGCAGGAGGCAGCGGTCCTTGAAGACGTAGCCGATTAGCTTGTCCAGGTGCATCAGGCACTGGTGGTATCGGATGTGATGGGTGAGAACCGGGAGCATCATGGCGTGCTGCGGGATGACAGAAACGGGGGAGAAAAACACCCAGGTGAGATCATGTCTCTTATGAAAGGAGAGTGAAGAGAGCGAGGGGAGAAATCAATCAGCCGGCCATTATTTATTAAGAGGGGCTCTGCAACAGAGAGATGAAATAATCAAAAAGCCAATTGCTGGAGTGTGAGAAGGAATGACAAGAGGACGGGAAAGGAAATTCACATTTGGACAGGGCAGCAGTGGAATCGAAGCCCTCGCTGACAGCCTGACACGCTCAGCTTTGAGCAAACACTGACAGGCCTTCCTGACCCTCATATGAAAGCCAAAAGTTTCAACAAAGTGGAGGGAAAAGTAGCCGAGGAAGAGAGGAAGAAGAGCGGCGGGCGAGATCTTATGGAGTCATTACCGGGGAGGCTCATCGAGTGTACACACATTAACCCCGGCGCCACTGCGCAGGAGGCGAGGGAGTGCCGGCTGTTTTAATTAGAGCTGCTAGGGGGGGGGTGGGAGCGGCGACGCGGCCCCGGGGCCAATACAGGGGCCACCCCGACACGGTCCCCAGGCCTTGTTAAGCAGCCAATTAAACAAAGTCAGGGCCCCGGTTGTGTGTGCGGCTCCTGACCTGTTCTGATGACTGACTGAGGACAAAGCGCGTGTGTGTGTGTGTGTGAGTGTGTGTGTAGTGAGGGCTTGTTAAAACTGACACTCTGGTAATTAACAAGGTGGGAAAAGATCTGATTTACCTTCACCCATCAGACCAGCAACAGTTTTCATGCAGCTTAGACATGAAAAGCATAAATTGGATCCTTTAAAGGGGAAGTATTGTGTTTTCAAGGCACATAGTGCCATTTTAAAACACAATAAATTTAATATTTTATTGTTAATTTAATAATGAATTGTTATTAAATAATTTACTTATAATACAAATTTTTTGCAAATTTATTTTTTGCAGTTTTATTATTTATAAAACTTACTTCCTGATTTAACACCTTGAAATTGGGACTCTGTCTCTTTAAAAACTCCTGCGCTTTCAAAAGCTTCACCTTCTTGAAGTCATCTATTAACCCTTTAACATTTTCACCAGTTTTGCTCTGAGAAGTAGCTTCTATAATGAGCTCAGCAGGTGATTGCTAATTGCTGCTGGCTAGTCTGAAGGAGCCAAGTGGGGGAGGAGCTGCGCCTAGAAGGCGGAGCTAGATCCACGTAATTGAGATAAATACAGACTCTGCAATTAACTCAATAAAATTTTTAATTGGGTCCCCCCATTAAATTTAATCTGTAACATCATCATTTTGGTTCTTCTAAATTGTTCATATGAATACTTTGACTTTCAAAGTTTACATACAGCAAATATAAATAATTTCTGTAAATATTACAAACTTAAATCAAGAAAAGCTTAGTCTGATTTGATGTTAAATAGGCAGAATAAATGTTTTCTATATATATTTATACAATTTTAATCCTTTAATTTTTAAATACAATCATAAAAGAGTTTATCTAAATATAAATGAACAGGATATTGGTTCTTTTTTCATCTCTACATGAGACAAAACAAGGGCATCTAATGCTTTTTTTCATAATTTATATTCTAAATATAAGTAAAACTACAAAAACTGAGGAACATTTATAATTTGAAGTTTCAGAATTAATTAGAAGTTTCTTTGGAGAATAACTGAATTTTTCTCTAATAATTTCACTCATTTTATGTTCATATTCTGTTGCCTTTTCTGAATATTCACTAAGTTTGTTTATTTAACATGAATAAGAAGGCCATTCCCTGCCAAGCAGCCTATTCACTGCTGTAGGAGGGGAAATAAAATGCCTGGTTTTAAAATGTGTTTTGGACACTTGATGGCCTTCACTCTGATGTGATAAAGGCTGGAAAAATACGTGGAGATGAATAGAAAAAACAAAGATTACTAAAGTAAATCAAAATAAACCCTGTTAGAGCTAAAAAAAGAAAAAGAAATAAAAAACCTTGGAGTAGTTGAGAGCTGCTCCTGTAAAGACCCGACGGCTTTCAAAATGAAGAAATTAGGGGTCACTTTTAGCGGCCATCGCTCGTCCGTGTCACGCAGTGCTCGGAGTGCAGCGCCGCGGCTCCAACTGAAATTATTCATGAAGCAATTAGTCGCGGCGGTACAGCTTGAAGCAAATATAATTGGACAGCAATTATGGATCGGATTCTTCCCTGGCAGACCTCGCGGGGAGCGGGGTCTGACTCGTGAGGCTACAACTTTCTGTCATTCCTCGCCGAACGTGAGCGGGAGGATCGGCTACGGGCCGACGGCGGCGCGGACGGTGACGTAACCGGGACGGAGACGGAGAGCGGAGCCACCGCCAGTTATCGCCTTAGGCCAGAGTTAGCAGAGTGGACGATAAATTAAAGAAAGTTTTCAAACTTTTCCAGCACACTTTGGAGACAAAACAACACAAATGAAGTAAAAAAAATCTATAGTTTCAATTCACTACTATATGATAACATTGATTACTGTTATAAACAGTGATATGTCTACATTTACAGCAGGAACAAGGTATAGATATACACCTGACTGGTCCGAAAACAAACACTAATTCAACACAAAATGTTCAATTTTAATAACTTTTAAAGCACAATATAGGCGATCAACAGCTGCATTTCCTTTAAACATAAAATTGACAAGTTGAAGTTGCTAAATAAATTCCCTCAAACTTTGAGAAAAAAAAACTCATGTTTTTGATGAGCTTTTGTGTTAGAATGAGGTGGTTTTTCTAATCTAAATGGATGCATTTATAAAACTGCAATGGAATACATTTGTTCGCATCATATGAGTCACATGACAAACAACAGGATGTTACTACTGGTGGAAACACCAAGGAAGATGACAGGAAGTGAAAGTGATTGGAGGATGACCGTTTGTTTTTCCATCCATCAGAGCTCTCTCAGTGTCATGCAGTTCATAAAAAGTTGTTTCATTCCAACGTGTTGAATCCAGAACTCTTCTGTAAAATGGCCGACTACAATTTCCCCAAAATGCCGTGTACAGAGCCACTCCCAGGTAGGCGGGGCTTGTCGCGCTAACGCCTGACGTTTCCTCTGATGGCTGAATTATGAAGATAACTCCTGTAACTGTTTACATTTTTAATGACTTGTCACATGTACAAGCTTATTCACGTGATTTAAATTTAATTTCTTATTTTATGGAAACAGCCTCTGCAAAATTGTGATTTTTTTGATGCAGCTAATCAGTAATTAAGCCATTAAGAATGAGAAAACTTTCATTTCCACGAAACAATCCAAATAAATTGTGTTAAGGTAAATTACATTTCAGCTCATATTAAACACTTAAACACAATATACACAAAAAATTACAAAACAAAAATTCTTAGCTTTCAGGAATTTAGCCAATAAAAATAATTTTGGTAAAACTAACTGACCTAAAACAAGAAAAGTTTAGTTAGATTTAAATTCGGAAATTGAGAAAAAAAATTTCATTTGAAGCGTTTTCTTAGAAATGTGAGCAAAACTTTGTCAATATTCCGCTAATGTTGGAAAAAAGTCTGCAATTGCGGGGTTTTGTTTGTTCATGTGATAAGCACAATTTTACCATTAATGGAAACAAATCTAGTGTTTTTTATAAAATGTGTAAAAATATCTGGTTTAAATTGTAAACATTTTCCAAATTTAGGCTTCTAATCAAACTTTAGATTGCACTTTATTACAAAACTGAGCAGATAAAACAAAAAAACACTTCCAAGGACTTTATACAGAAATCACCCAGTTGAAATTCAAGGATTTTCAAGGAAGCAGGATTTTTAAGCAGTTTGAACTCCACAAAACATGCAGCTGTGGAGTTCAGTCCTCATTAGATCTGCTAAATTACAGATGTACGTACGTAAAGGAACTAAATATTCCCCTGAAATAAAGATAAAGACTCAGATAAAAATAAACCCCCGCCCAGATTCGTTTCTGTCGCTGGTGAAAACGGCGCGCGGCGGCGCAGCTGCATGTAAATAAACTGTCAGGTTGGAGTCGTTGCTTGATGAACGGTGTAAGTGCTGCAGCTCTGCGGGGGTCCACTTTGCTCATACAGACTCTGACACTCGAATGGAGACGAGGCGCGGCGATAGAGGAGAGATCACAGGCAAAGTTTCTGACAGCATATGCCTGAGTGGAGCCACAGACACAAGGATGTTCTGGAAGCAACGTCGCATCGCAGAGCTTTTCCTTTTTTCTGTTTCGCTTTGAAATTCAGCTTTCATTCCCATCAGTTACCTTTTTATTAGCAGAGACAGATCGGCAACTCTGTACGTCAGCAGGCGAAATTAGGAAAAGAATCAAAGCTGCATTCATGCAAAACGGACAAAATTACACAAAACAAAAGTTAGAAGTCTCTGATTTTTGGATGTGAAGCAAATAATGTCAAAATATTTTATCTACTAACTTTATTGGGTCCAGAGGTGGGGAAAGTATCCAAAAATTGTACTTAAGAGTTGTGATACTTTTGCATATGTTTATTCAAATAAAAGTAGAAAGTAGCTGTCCAAGAAATTACTCGAGTATTTCTTGAGTAAAAGATCAAATTATCAATCATTTAATATCTACAAATTACATAATCAAACAAACCAAAATGTAAAGTTAAGTGGAAATTTTGGGATAGGGAATAATTCATATAGGTAACAAAAATATAAAAATAAAAAATCAGACAAAAGATAATTTTTCCAAATCAGTTTCTTTCAATAAAAAAGTAACAGAAACTGCAGGTGTGTTTCTGTGTCTGGGGAATTTTTGGTTCTTTTCATTCAGTGGGGAGAAAATCCAGAAATGTCATCAAGTAAGAGTAGAAATACTTCATAATACAATGAGTCAAGTAAAAGTAAGAAGTTCAGCACAAATAAAAGTACTTTAAAAAAAAGTTACTCAAGTAAACGTAAATGAATACATGTAATTAGTTACTCCCCAACTATGATTGAGACAGGAAGTGGCTTCCAAGTTCGTCCCTACAACATCCTGCCGCCACCATGTTCCTCCATGTAATGTGCATTTATAATAAACTCCCTTCAGTTTCATTTCTGCAAACAAAGAAAAGCTATAGGGAGTCAAACTTCCAGAAAACTGCAAAACAGCCGAAACACTGCGCTCCTTCAAGGCTAAAAACCACCTGGCTAGATTTGCTTTAGATTAGTAGTAACTGGAACATTGACCAACATATTTGATGTTTATTTCCTTGAGTTTCTTTGACAAAATATGTTTTTTGCTTGTTTCATAATTGGTTACAGTATTAAGTGTTTATGAGGTAAAGTACTTTTAACCGCCTTGTTGCTTTACACCATAGAAACATAATTGATACAAATAAACTTGACTTGTCCTGATGCACTGTTGTTTAACACGGTGGTGGCAGCATCATGTTGTGACTACAGCGGGAAAACGGAGGAACAACTTTGTCAAAACTCAGTCTTAAAAGTTTTAGAGTTTCTTTGCTTCAACCTCAATCAAATCATTAGCAGGACTTGAGTTTGGAGGCATGTTATGAGTTAAAATGGCTCATAGTTCAATATAGTTCAAGTTTGAGATCTTTTGGAAAGAAAAATAAGGGATTTGCTTTTATCTCTAGATGTAAAATATGATTTAGACAAACCCTCTAAAGACTTAAAGCTGTAATTACAGCTTCAAGTTTTTTACATTTTACGCAGCATTGATAGTATAAATTTGATTTAATTTTGATCAATAGAATAAAAAGCACAATAAAATACAGTAAATCATGCCTGAAACAAAAGGGGTATAAACACCTTTAAAAGTGGCTAAAAAGACAAATCTAACTTGAGTGGTTTGCTCATCAACATCTACCTGAACTTTAGTTTTTTATATTCAATAATCAATAGGGAGTTAATAAAAAAAAAACAAAGGATATATTTAAAAAGCCAACAAGTAGGAAACTATAAATGACTCCAATCCGAAGGAAAAAAGGAACTGAAATAGTTCATTCAGTCCCAAAACGCCTTCATGTGTCACTGAATTTCTTTTTTATTCGATTTGTGATTTTTACTATTCTAAGAACAGAAACTCAATTCAAACTCTGGTTACAACTTTAGAGCTTTGAGGCCTTTCTTCTTTGACATCATCATAGGTTTTACGTCTATGTTTTGATTAAAGGATGATTTAAAAAGGTGCCTGCTTTGATTGCCTATCATTTATTTAAAAAGGTGAATTCCTCGGAGATCCGAGCTTTAATGCGTTACGTGTTGCGGAGTTTGACAGCGCGTTGCTGCTGGATGTTACCTGGCAGACGTCGGAGCGGATGCCGGTTTTCCAGAAGCCCTGGCTGCTGAGCTCCACAGTCACCTCACGGCGCATCGTGTTCTTCTGCCGGATCTTCTGAAGAGCTTCCTGCCAAACAACCAGGCCAGTCAATTATTGATCGGCTTGAACCCGGGCCTCCTGAGACGACTCCCCGTCCACACAAACACACTCCTGTCGCCGCGCAGGCTCCTCTTGTTTTCCCCCACTTTCCATGACAGACTGCCACATGCAACATACTGCAACCTTACACGGTACGAGATACAAACATGGCAGAACGCTGAGGTTTAATCATGATGTAACACATCTGCCATCGCCTCTACACCAACAGTTTTAGCAAGAGCACAAATTGTTGCTCTGCATTAAGCAGAACAGTTTGAGTACATTTCTAACATCCAAGCAGTTTGCAATAAAACCTGTGTTTCAGGCTAAAGAATTAGAATTATGTTCTGATTTTACACCAGAGATACTACCCAAAATGTCAACATGCTACATTAGCAAGCTAATGCTAATGTTGACAGGCTAAAACTAATGTCAGAGTGTTAGTAGGCTAATGCTAAATGGTGAAATACAAACAAACTTTAGCAAGCTAAAGCAAAATATTAACTACCCCCAAAAAGTGCAGGCTAATGTTAATGTTAATACTCCCATAAAAATTTAGCAAGCTAATTTTTGTGGTAGTATAAATATGTCAATTTACTAAAGTTAGTATGCAAACATTAGTTTGTTGGCACAATGCTAGAATTAGCAGGCTAATGCTAATGTTGACAGGCTAAAACTAATGTCAGAGTGTTAGTAGGCTAATGCTAAATGGTGAAATACTAACAAACTTTAGCAAGCTAAAGCAAAATGTTAACTTACTACCCCAAAGCTAAAGCTAATGCTAGCGTTAGTAGGCTAATGCTAAATGTTGAAATACTAACACCAACTTCAGCAAGCTAAAACAAAATATTAACTACCCCAAAAAAGAGCAGGCTAATATTAATGTTAATACTACCACAAAATTTAGCAAGCTAATTGTTGTGGTAGTATTAGTATGTTAACTTACTAAAGTTAGTGTGTAAACAGTTTGTTGGCATAATGCTAGAATTAGCAGGCTAATGCTAAATGTTAACATACATTCACTACAATGAGCAGGCTAACTGTTGACACTAGAAACTAGACACAAATATTTGGTAAGATTGTGTATTTTTGCAGTGTGAAAATGGTTCTTATTTTCATCAAAATATGAATTCAAGCAATCTTCCCCCCCACCTAAATCTACTTGTTTCCTTATATTCCATCTGAAACTCAAACAGGATCTCACAAAGCTGGTTGGACACAGATCCAACCTTAACGTGAGTAGACTGACCAGAATGTCTGAGTCAGATATTAGGCAGTCCTGGATATAACATAACCAAGATGGAGGCCGTATTGACAGTCTGCGCCTCCTTAATGTATGTGCTCACGCGTGTCTTTCATTCAGCAGAGACAGCATCGACATGCTCTGCGTTAGCCGTGATCTGCCTAAAATGGAATGCCAGGAATTTTTGACTCGCCGAGGAAATAAGAACAACAAAGGCATGAATAAATAATGCCTTCCCACTTTGAACTGTGCATCAAAAAGAAACTCGCTCGCCCACGCGCATGCACCACCACACACGGCAAACCCTCCTATGGACAGCCAGCCACTGTATATGGAAAGCAGTCATCACAGAGAAGCGTGAATCGTATGTAAACAGTTTATTATGCAGGGGCTGCAGCGGGGTCAGAGAACTGAGGGAAACAAGAAAAGTAAATAATTAACCAGGGAGGTACATGCGCTGTGTTTCTGCTGGTCAAAGTCACGGCACATTTGACTTTTGCCGTCATCTCCTTCTGCTGAGAGGACTGTTTATATTTTGGATCAGGCTGAGGTCAAACACCAAACGCTTCCTGAAAATCAATGGCTGACGAAAGGAGAGCGCACATCTGTTGCACGTTCTCCTCACTTTCCGTCGAGGGTTTTGACTTTTCTGCGTCAAAACGCGGTAGATTAACTGGAAGACTTCATCTACCGCAGAAGTTTTGAGTTAAGACTTTCTCTCTACGGTTCAATGTTTGAAGGAAATGTTTGGTGAATTTCATAATTTGTGCTTTTTTTATTTAAAATGACAAACTCAGATTTAATTTTGCTTTTCTTTGTAATTACAAACTATTTTATTAATAATGTTGGTATCATTTGGGAGACTCCATCTGAAGTGCAAGTTTCTTAGAAAATGAGGATTGTGTATAGAATAATTTGGATTTTTGTGTGCATTAAACAGTATATAAACTTTCTAGTAATAAATCAACATTTCCGTCAATTAAACTGTCATATTTGGTGTTTTCATGAATTAACTGAAGAAACAAGAACAAGCTTTTCGTGACCTCCTGATGTTAAAGCGAGAACATCAACATCCAATTTCAAATGTTTTTTTTGTATCAAAAATGACAGTAACTGAAATGAATTGATTGTAGAAGTAGCCAAACTTTTCCAGAAAGCTATAAAACTCTTAATCAAAAACACTTCAAGAGACTACAGGGAAAGCCTGGCGAGTTGGAGGAAATGTAACGAAATAAGGGATAACAATGCAAAAACACAAAATGTTTAAAGTATTCCTGCTCTAGTTTCTGGTGCAAATATCTTGAAATAAGAAAACATTTCAGCAAGAGATGTCAGCTTGTTTTAAGGAAATAAATCCTTAATATTGATTAAAAAAATTGTTTTAACTGGCAGATTATTTCACTTATTAGATGGAAAAAAGTCCTGTAATAAGTGAAATAACCAAACAATTGAATTAGAACTTTTTCATCAATAGTAAGGCATTATTTACCTAAATCAAGCTCCAATATTTTGCTAAAAAGTTACTTGAAAGTTTGTTTTGTCTAATTTCAAGTGTACTGAGATACTTACACTAGAAAATAGACTAAAAATACTTGGTAAAAGTTGTGTTTTTGCAGTGTACAGCTGTATTAGAAACCACTTGCTGCATACATTCTTGTTGGTTGTGCAGGAGTCTCCACTTCTGCTTTTCAAAGATGTACAGTTGTACAATTGTGCATCTGTTTGTAGCCATTTTCATGTTGGGTTGCAGCTTATATGGATTTAAAGTGACCAGAAGCCCTAAACCAGCTATAAAATCTTAATATCTAAGGAGGATTTTGTGCAGAAAACGTAACAAACATGTTTTGTATCGCCCATAAACCCACCCTAACCTGCTCAAAGAAGCATAACAGGCGGCCTTTAACGAAATGAGAGGGTGGTAGTTTGCAGCTTTGGTGTGAGGGCCGGTTCTCGTCACACAGCTGGTGTGAAAACCTCGGACAGGTTGTGTCCTGATGCCCATCAGAGGCTTTAGTCTCGCAGTGCTCCCCGAGGCATTAAATAAGCAGCAAAGCCGCAGCGTTGCTGACACGGCTAATGCTCCTGGTGGAGCCTGACGGACCCGCGGTGTGAGTGTGCATGCGTTTGGCTTCACTAATTGCTCTGCTGCAGGTTGACAGTGGGATTGTCGGGGCCTGTTAGCTGGGAGAGCTTTGCGGCGCTACCTGGGAAACAAACTAATTGAGCTCAGAGTTGCCGCGCGTTATTGGTAGAGAGTGAATCAAACGATCCGGGGGAGGATCCCGGATCTGCAGGAAGGATCCGGTTCTCGGGGCCACACGCGTAGCGGTGCAGCCGAGGGATTCCCTGCGGCTGCATGGTCATTACTTCACCAAATCCAAACCTTTTCCGCCCGCGCTCCCACGGCGGCGGGCTGACCTTCACACCGGCTCAGGAGGGCAGTTACTGCCGCTTTATTCACAGCTCCAAATTCATCTCAATTATGCAGCAAAAAAAAGGCGCTCCGCATTTTTCATGCCTGACTTAAAACAATGGCCGCACAGACGGAGCCGCACAACTTCTGCAGAACAGGAAGTCGGGTTTTTCCAGGCCTCCAGAACAAAAAGTAAACAGGAAAAGAGTCAGACATTTAGTTACCTAATATTTTAAACTCTCCAAGTGAAAAAAATATAGAAATGTTGGGTAAAAATGTAAAAATCCTGTAAGAAAGTGAAAGCTTGTTTAGTGAATGGTTTTATCTTACCAAGCCTTTTTGTCTAGTTTTCCTACCTCTAGTTGAAATAAGACAAAACTAACTTAAAAAGTAAATTTTTAGCAAGAAATTGAAGCTTGTCTTAAGTCAAAAACTCCTCAATTTTGATGAAAAAGTTTTAGTTCCACTGGCAGATTGATGCACTTATAATATATTTCTCTAAAAGTAAAATAATCCGCCAGTGGAACAAGATTTTTTCTTTTATTATGGGTTAAAATGTAACAATTTGCTTCTGTATTTTGCTTTGAACTAAAATATTGTCTAGTTTGTAGTGCAAATATTTTAGTACACTTAAAATAAGACAAAACTAACCTAAAAAGTAACTTTTCTGCAACATAGGAGGTCAACAATTCTTTGATATTGATTTAAAAAAGTACTAGTTCCCCTGGTAAATTAATGCTTTCATCACTTGGTAGCAATATTATCAGTATTATGACTGATCAGTGGAAATGAATGCATTTTGAAACCCATTTAGTATTTAATGACGCAGCTACAAAATGCTTCATAACTCAAAGGACGATGCAGCAGATTTTAAACAAAAGCTGACAAAAAATTTTTTTAAATTATTTTCTTTTATCTTAATGAAAACTGTTCTGGGAAGATAAAATTCGTCCGTTTTCTTTCCACCCACCTCTCTCTGCGTCAGCTTCTGCTTTTCGATCTGCTTGACCTTTGGGCTGTTTGCCAGCAGGTGGCGCAGTTTCACATAACTCTTCCACAGCTTCTGGTACCTGCAATCAGAAAACATTTTTTTATCATCATCTTTCATGTTTATTTTGCCTTATTTCCAACATAACTGAACGCCGCTACCAGCTGCTGAAGAACTGATGTTGAGCTCCGAAGTTCGAGTCGATTGTTTTCGTTTTATCGTTCAAGCGGATAAAAAGAAAGTGTCTCAAACGTTCGTTTCATGCCTCATTTCTCTATAAAATGTCATTGTCTTTGCTGTGATTTGCATGTGAAAGGAGGACGGGCGTTATCGGCAAGGTGACATGAACTCCCCCTTCCCTCCATCCACTCTCTCTTTTCAATCAGAGCCCTGATTGATGCACCGAGGGGCCGACTGCGGCCGTTCTGCTCCCATTCACGAGACTTTCTCCTCGTTTAGCCGGCATTATTCACTTATGATTACTTGGACAGAGAGCACTGCAAAAACACAGAATCCTACAGAGTAATTTTGCCTAGTTTCTGGTGCAAATATCTTAGTCTGCTTGGAATTAGAAAAAACTAACTTAAAAATAACTATTCAGTAAAATATAGGAGCTTGTTTTCAGTCAATTTCTTGACAGAAAACTAGTTTCATTGACATTATTTCACTTTTAACATGATTAAAATATCTAATAAATTAACTTATCTGCCAATGGAACTAGAACTTTTCATCAATATTGAGAAATTATTTACTAAAAACAAGCTGTTATACTTTGCTGACAAGTTACTTTTATCTCATTTCAAATGTACAAGATACTAGACCAAGATTACTTTATAAAATGTTGTGTTTTTGCAGTGCACTGTGAATACTATGTACTTACAACCCAAAAACACAAAATGTTACCAAGTATTTTTGGTCTACTTTCTAGTGCAAATATATTAGTACACTAATTAGACCAAACTAACTCAAAAGTAACTTTTCAGCAAGAAATAGCAACTTGTTTTAAGTCAACAATATTAGTGACAGAAAACTAGTTTGGCTGGCAGATGATTTCACTTCAAACAAAACGATTTCTCATGTTATAAAATTGCTACCAAGCGTTAAAAACTTTTAACCGAGTTATTTACTTAAAACAAATTCAAAAGTTACTTGTAAGTTAGTTTGTCTTATTTCAAATGTAGGATATTTGCACTAAATTAAACCAAAATTACTCAGCAAGATTTTGTGATTTTGCAGTGTAACAAGGCAGTTCAAAGTGCTTTGTATAATAAAAACATAATACAATAACAAATAGTTACATTTTAACTTAACAGAAAAAAAATACTGTTTCAATGGCAGATTTTTTTTCCACTTATCAGGAAATAAATGTCACGTTATAACTGCATCAATCTACCAGAGAAACTTTGTTAATTAATATTAAGGAATTATTGGCTTAAATACAGCTTCTATTTCTTGCTGAAAGGTTATTTCTAAGTGGAAATAAGACTTTATAAAGATTTTCAAGTACATTTCTATCAAAGGACACAAAGATATCAAGCATCTGAACACCTGGTGACAAATGTTTACACACGCAAATAAATTATAAAATGACAAAAACTGTGGCAAAGTTTACGACTGTGTACCATGCTCTACTGAAACTAGACAAAATTCTTGGTAGGTTTTTGTGTTTTTTCAGTGTGGAGTGATGAGGAAGGAGAGCAGCGGATGAATTTCAGAGCTTTATTAGCGGGGACTTCTTTAGAGGCTGAGGCGAGGGACTGAGGCGGCTTTACCGCCCCGATTATCAGCTCGCCGCCGCCGCTCACAACGACGGAGAGAGAAATGAGGGAAAGAGGGAGCCGGTCCAGCCTGGGCGGTCCCCAACCCGCCGCGTTGACCTTTCTGCGGATCCGCCGCGGCTCTCTGGGAAGCTTTCATTAGCGTATGCTGCTTCTCTATCCACCAGTTCTCCAACGCTTCTCAGACACTTTCGTCTGAATCTCCGTCACTGAAAACTTCCACGAAGACACGGCGAGGAACAAACCGCTTCACAGAATCATAGAAACGCCCGTAGATTATTTACACACGGTGAAATAATGGAGTTATTTCTGCTAAGTTTGATGATTATCACTTGAAGATGATTAAAAAAAACTATTTTTAAATATAGAAGTGCAAAAACTAAATCTTAGCAATAACTTTGGTCCAGTTTTAGGTGCAAATATCTTAAACTTCAAATAAAACAAAACAAACTTTCAAGAGACTGTTTCAGCAAGATAAATAAGCTTGTTTTAAGTCAATCAATTAAATGAAAAATGATTTTATTACTACAAGACATTTTCCCCATATTATAAGTGAAATAATCTGTAAATAAACTAATAGTTTTTCCATCACTATAAGCAATTATTGATTCCTATTTCTATCTGAAAAGTTACTTGTAAATTAGTTTGTCTTATTGCAAGTGAACTAAGATTTAGTGAACTAGAATCTAGACAAAAATACTTGGTAAAATCCTGTGTTTTTGCAGTGCATGTCCTTCATAATTATAGGAAAGACTGTTAACTTTACAGTATTTTAGTCACCAACACCCTCTATAGCGTTAGCAATAAAAAACATTTCATAAAAGAGCTAGCTGTTCAGAGTGATGTATGCAAACATTAACAGAAAGTTTAGTGGAAAGAAAAATGTGGTAGGGAAATAAAGATAAGCAACAAGGAGGCAATAAAATAACCATAAAACAAACAGAAAATAAGTCTAAAGGAAAATTGATAATTTTACTGAACTCTGATCCAGAACCGCAGTGCAATCTGGGAGATGTAGGCTCAGCCCGCTAAGCAAGGTGGGTGACATCAACTAACTGTCTGTCTTTGGTTACCTAGCAACAACCTGTGTAACATGCGCAGCAGCCAATATTTCATTAAATTAGAGAAGTGAACAGATTAATGGCACACGGTGAAATAAGTGGTGTAATTTCTGTTAAGTTTGATGATTAAAATTTAAATATAAAAATGCCGTGCTATGACCCATGTAGTCCTAGGGCAGGCTGTTACAGCTGTCCAGCAGACAAGAATATCAATGGAAAGTTTAGTGGACGGAAGAAAAAAGACATGCAATATGGAGGATTAGTAAGCAAAGCCCATTCTATTAACTGTTAGCATAACTACAGTAGTTATTGATGCAAATAGCTGCTAGCTTTAATGGCTGCCAGCTTAAGTAGCTGTTAGCTTGATTAGCATTTAACATGAATAGCTGCTGCTAGCTTCAGTTTATATTAGTGGAATCTATCAAAAACTGGTTCAAGACTGAATTTATTCCACAAATTAAAAAATATAAATGATAAACATTTATTTAAATTTTATTAAAGTAGCTTTTAATGGATGTGAATTGCAGTTTTCTTTACATAATTAGTAAAAATCATCTGAATGTCAGTAAATATCTGTAAATGAACACCTAACTTCAGAATATTAATGTAAAGATGAAACAAGGTAAACAGCTTTTATTTAATAATCCCAAACGGAGGCCTGGAGACGTCATCAGGACATAAAGCGTCCAATCACAGCGCAGAATGCTGATTAGTTTCTCTGCTTCAGTTCAGGAAAGACTCAACTGCTCCTGCAGGCATGAATGTGACGGGAATCACTTTCAGCTCGTGTCAGGTGCTGCTTTTATGAATTTAGAAAAATAAAAAAAATAAAGAAATGGAGGAACGAGTTGAAAACAGACAGCAGGTTGAAGCGAAGCCGCAGATTTCATCTTCTGTTTACCTTTTTCTGTCATTTTTAATTTATTCTCTGCAGTGATTTCACTCCTCTTCCATCATCCTGATTTATTTCTTCTCTACGTACGTCCCCTGACCTCTGACATTATCATAGCTTCTGTGTCCGTTGGGCGGGGAGCGGAGAAGAAGAAGAAGTGTCAATAAAAGTTGCTGCTGATGTGTCTGCGGCTACGTTTGCCGCCGCCACTGACGCTACGCGCGTCATTAGCTGCAATCAGAAATCCGGCAGGCAGCATCAGAAAAATGGATTTCCAGATTATTATTCTCTTGTTTTTCTCTTTATCCTACAGAGAAAGCAAAGGTTTTCCTTCCAATAACCTTTCCTGCATTTTCTAACTTTACAAACCAACATAATTTAGGGTGCAATTGTGAACTGAAAAAAGAAAAATACACAATTTTCACACTATTTTTTTAATAAATCAACATCTAAAAAGTGCGGTGTGCATTTGTTTCTGGATTAATGGACTGTAGAACCAACTTTCTTAGCTTTTTGGGGCATTCTTTTCCCACAAATTCTCAAATGTATTCAAGCATGGGCTTTGACTAGACCATTCCAACACAGTTTGCACATCTGGTTGTATGTTTAAGGTTGATTATCGTCTGCCTCAGCCTCTAACAGGTTTTATTTCCCAATTATCAACCAGTTTGTATTTTTTATGCTCAAGAGAAGAAATTCCCTACAGCATGATGCAGCCACCACCGTTGTTTGTTAAAGTATAAACAGCCATCAGAACGGCTTAACCACCCAAAACTAGATTAATAGTCCAGATTTTCTGTAAAACGTACATCTATCTGATTTAAATCACAGAGTAGAAATCAAATAAACATCTAGATATTTATATGTATGTGAAAACATAAACATTCAAGTCCTTCATCAGAGCTAGAAGGAGAGGCAAAGGAAAGCAAGAAAGACAAAGAAAAAAGAAAGAAAGAAAAAAAACCCAACAAAATAAGCAAAAAAAGAAAAGACCAGAAAGTAAAAAAGACAGAAAGCACCAAAGTAGAAAGCAAGAAGAGATGAGATGAAGAGATGAGGAAGAACCCAATGTTCGATGTAAGAACATGAAGGAAGAGGACAAAAGATGGATAGAAAAAAAAGGAGGGAATGAAGCGACAAAGAAGAAAAGGACACAATGAAGACATGAAGGAAACAAAGCAGAAACAGAGGCAGTAAAATAAGGACATGAATGAAGGGAGTAAAAAATGACACAAAGAAGCAAAAAGAAGATAAAGAAACTGAGTTAATAAAGTCTGGAAATATTGATACTCTTCACAATGATCCAGAAAAAACAGTTGAAGTTTGAATTTCTAAGTTGATGAAATGTGGGTGAATTTAATGCTTGTGTCTGTTAGCTGTCTAGTTTTAATTAAAGTTTGTAAACAGCAGCTCAGGTTTAAATTTAGACTCTGTAAACAGGGTGTGTGTTTGTTGTCAGAACGCTCACATCATCTCATCTTCGTCTTCTGCTAATTATGCAGCAACACAGTACAGTTCTGTCGCCCGGAGTCCCCCGGATGTTACATTACTATTCACCAGACGCACGGCGAATCCGCAGCGCCGCCACGGAAACTCGGGACCCGTGACGACGCATGCGAAAACGTCGCCGTCCCCGACGCGGGGAGGCAGCGGCCCGCGTTTTGTGTTTTCTGCTGTGATCTTACTGGGGGTCTCCGGCGTAGCTGAGCTGAGCGGGCCGGATGCCGAAGTGAACGATGATGGGGAAGGTGATGACGTCTGGGTTGAACTGCTCCCTGTCCAGCTGGTCGATGCGCACCGAGCTCGGTTTCTGAAAAACAGGGAGGGAAGGACGCTGCATTCGTGTTTCCATCAGAAAAATTCAAGAACTTTTTCAAACTTTTCCCGCTTTGGAGATAAAAACAACACAAATTAACTTAAAAATTATACCATTTAGAGCATTAATTAAGCAAAAACTGTACAAACAATATAAACATTTTGAATTAATGATAAAAAATCCTCTTCCTATAAATAGGTTTTAGCTAATTTACTAAAAAGAATGCGGTTTTATTGAATTTTAGGCACCAAAGGGTTTTCTTATTTGTTTATTTGCATATTTTAATGTATTTTTAATATTGTATATTAAAAAGCTTTAAAGGAAAATCTGTAGAATGGGTCACTTTTTATGCGACTAAATCGATTAATCGTTCAAATATTAAACTGAATAATCGATTACTAAAATACTCATTAGTTGTAGCCCCAATATACATAAAGCACACTGTATTTTTATTAGCTGCAGCCATAAAAGGCACTTAGTTGCACCAAGGGCCTTTCAAAGTTACTTACTTACTTCTAACACCTAAGTGGGTAAATGGAAAAAGTGCAATTTTAATATGATTAATCGATTAATCACTCAAATAATTTACCAAATAATCGATTACTAAAATAAAGAGTTGCAGATATAATTTATATTAACCCTGTTTTAGTTTGATATCCACCAACTGCCTTTCAAAGTCACCTACTTGTACAACCCAAGTGGGTAAATAGGATAAATGCAATTTTAATATGATTAACCAATTAATCGTCAAAAATATTTGACTTGAATAATCAAATAATAAAATAATAATTAGTTGCAGGTCAAATTTATATTAAGTTAATTTCAGTTTGATATCTATCAAGTCTCTTTCATAGTTACCCACTTCTCCTACATAAGTGGGTAAATGAAGAAATGCCACTTTTTTATGATTAATCGTCATAAAAATTTATTAATTGACAGAATAATCAATATATTAATCAATTATGAAAATAAGTGTTAGTTCTAGCCCTATTAAGATCTGGTTTCAACTTTAAATAACATTTTTCAGATTTAAGCTTTTAATCAAACGTTAGATTGCACTTTATTACAAAACTGAGCAGCTTGAATATCAAACACTGAACTTCAAGTATTTTCAAGGGTTTTGAGCTCCTGGATGAACCCTGGAGAGACAGAGAGGAGAAAAATCATGTTACAGTATCAACATGTTTAGCCACCAGGCAGCCATCGCTCAATCAGCGGCGAGCCGCAGGATGTGATATAAATAATCTATACCACGAGGCAATCCGTCACAGAATGATAGAGCGAATGACAGGCAACCCGTCCTGCACCAGAACCCGGATCACAAGCCGCCTGTCGGCCGGTTAGGGGGATCAGAGGGAGCGGATGGCACCGACTCGCCTCTAAACTCCCTCATCATCCAAACTTTTCATCCCAGGGTCAGAGGTCACTGCTGCTGACAGCAGAACCAGAGTTCAGATGATTTGATTAATCTGGAATCAAAGCACCGGACTGGGCTGTAAAAGAACCTGGACCAGACCAGGAAAAGAACCCAGACCGGAATGGGAAAAAGACCCAAACCGGACTGGTAAAAGAATCCAGACCGGATTTGGAAAAGAACCTGGATTGGACTGGAAAAAGAATCTGGATCGGATTTGAAAAAGAACCTGGATTGGACTGGAAAAAGAATCTGGACCGGATTTGAAAAACAACCCGGATTGGACTGGGAAAATAACCTGGACCGGATTTAAAAAACAACCCAGATTGGACTGGGAAACAAAAGTTTCTGAAGCTAAATCAGATTTATGGATCCACCTACATCCATCCATGATGTTCACAGCTGGCCGTTTAACAAGAAAATGGAGAAAAACTGAAAATGTCCAGATGAGCAGCATTACTGAGACTTGAAAGGTGTGAATATTTACCCAAATAATATCTTTTATGTTTTATACTTTTATTCAACTGCTAATCTGTATAAATCAGCTTGTTTTGATATTAAAATAGTTTATTTTTTGTCAAAAAGCCAGATTTTGTCACTGAGGATTGATTTACAGCATCAATAAAAGCAATAAAACATCTGAGGGAGTGAAAACTTTCCACATTCTCTGACATCTTCACCCTCACACAGACACAGTTACTGCTTATCCTTTGAAAACAGAGGCTGAGTAAGAATGTTATCCGACTAAAAGCTTTGAGTGTGGAGGAAGACAAGGGAAGTTCTTCATGTCACAACCTGCTTCCTGCAGGGTCAGAGTTCAGGACAGAAGAAGAAGAACTCCTTACCATGCCGGGGTTGGTGACGATCATGCCTTTGCACTCCTCTGCGTATTTCTGCCAGTCCAGCTGCTCCCACTGCAGCATGTCTGCGATCTCCTCCTCTGGAACCAGCGCCTTGCTGCTGCGCAGGAGGTACAGCAGCACCTGGTGCATCGACAGAACCTCCTTCCCGCCGTCTACGATCACCCAGCAACAGAAAACATACGCAGGAATCATATAAATTGTGAATATGTGCTATTTATACCTGAGTGACTTCTTCAAATCTAATGAAATTGGGGCCAAACGTTTCTGCAGCATGAATTTTCATTTGTGCTGCAATCATTTTAAAGATGTTAAATTTGGGTAATGTTGGGAGGGCTGGTTGACCATTTGACCTTTAAACCTTCATTAATATCAATTAGTTTGGTTTAACTAACCAAACCATTGGAAAAAACTGTTCCCCGCCTCACCTGTGGGGACGTTGAACCAAGAACTACTAAAGGAAACAACATGAAAATCCTCTGAAGACTTGAACGTCACAAAAATGGAGTGGCGTCAGATTTTATTGGTTTATCGAATTTCTCTTTTGACTTTAGCTAAAAACCACAAACCATTTCTCCTTTTAGCTCTAGGCTTTTTTTGGTTGCATTTACCCAGAATGCTCCACTTCCTGCTGTTGGAGCGGTATCCAGTCCGCTTGTCCTTCACATACGCATTCGAACAGCATCAGAGTTCACTTCAACCAAACAGAGACTGAGGTTTGTAGGCGGATTATCTGAACAGGGTGTTAACTTCATGAGCTGTTACGTTGGAAGGGCTACCATACCAAAATATGATTTAGAAACATTTTAAAAATGTTTAAAAATGATCACTAGGCTTTGCCACCCTGAGATGGACCAAAAAAGTGGCCACGTTTTTGGACCCACAATGGCACAAGAAGAACATGCAAATTAATCCAAGCTGGGATTCAAACCCAGAACTTTTTGTCTGCGAGGCAGCAGAGCTATTTGGACTATATGTCATTTTAAAGCCAGACGATGGTTTGTTATTCATGAAACACAACGGAAACGAGAGCGGGTGCATTTCTTTCTACCTGGACTGTATAAAAAAAGGTTCCTCCTCACAGATCCCATCAGAAACATTTGATTAGCCATTGCTGTGCTTTTGTAAAAGAGCAGGATAAGTGTCTGTCTGCTGCTTCTTCAAATTGGGAGAGGAACTGTTTTTTGATGGCATGATGGCAGGAGTCGCTGTGACAAATGCCACTGAAGCAGCAATGCAACAGCACCACCTGGTGGCTGAAAGGAGAACTGCAGCACAAACGGCAGCGAAATCTGAGATGCTGCTTTTGTATTTCAGTCATGTAAAGGTTTTAAAGAGTCCTACCCGGTAAGAATCTGACAAAACGAGGCATGAAATGGAAGCGCTGGCATCCAGAAGACTCGGAGTCGCAGTCAGGACCTGAAAAAGAGAGAAAACAGTCTTCAAAAAGTCCAAATAATCTGAGATTCAATGAATAAAATGAAATGACTAAATCTGAAATGTTTCATGAATCTATGCAGCAAATGGTTTCTTGCTAACATTTCAACTTTAAAGCCAAGGGATGAATATTATCTTTGTTTTTCTTGTAACAAAAACAACTTAATTAAGTTTTTCATTAATGCAATAGGTTCATTTTCTCTGCTTTACTTCACTTTAATGAATACATTTTTAAAGTTTTGCTTTTTAAACTAACACACTCAGGTTTGTTTTTACAACAATAGTCAAAATATTGAGTTTGTTGAGGGTACAGTACTGAAAAAAGATCAACAAATTTAAAAACCATAACAGATTAGATGAGTTTCATTCAGGGATGAAGTTTGGAAATCAAACTGGTATTTCATAAAAACACAAATTAACTGGGATAAATACATTTTTGGGTTATATTTCACAAGCTGGTAAAATCAAGGGGAATGAACATAAATGTCACAATAAAGGTATTTATCTGACTTTGAACACACCATGTCTATTGTTAAACATACACTGCAAAAATACAATTTTACCAAGTATTTTTGGACTAGTTTCTAGTGAAAATATCTTAGAAAACTTGAAATAAAATAAACTAACTTACAAGTAACTTTTCAACAACAAACAGGAGCTAGTTAAAATAGCAGATTATTTATTACTAGACATTTTGCCATGTTATAAGTGAAATAATCTGCAGATAAAACTAGTGTTTTTTCATCCATATTAAGAAATTATTGACTTAAACCAAGTACCTTTCTGAAACTAGTTTAATCCAATTAATCATTTCAACTCCAGTACTTTTTCATCAATACTGGCTGAAAACAAACTACTATACCTTGATGAAAAGTTACTTCTAAGTTTGAAGTGTATTAAGATATTTTCACTAGAAACTAGTCCAAAAATACTTGGTAAAATTTTGGGTTTTTGCGGTAAAGTACTATATCTTAGGGAAAGTTTGTGTTTTTTAGTTTATTTTAACTGAACACTGCAAAAACAAAATATCACCAAGTATTTTTGGTCCAGTTTCTAGTTCAAATGTCCTAGTACACTTGAAACAAGAAAAAAAAGCATTTAAATAACTTTTCAGCAAGATAATAGGATAATTGTTTTAAGGTAGTAATTCCTTAATATTTGTAATAACATGGGAAAAATTTCATGTTATAAGTGAAATAATCTGTCAGTGGAACTAATAGTTATTTTTAAACAATATTAAAGAATTATTTATCTTAAAGAGACTCCTATACCTTGCTGAAAAGTTTTGTTCTAATTCAAATGTACTAAGATATTTGCAGTAGAAACTAGACTTTGTGTTTTTGCAGTGTAGTGGCGGTAGTATCATACTGTGGGAATGTTTTCCTTCCAATACGGTTTCTTGTGACGATGTTAAAGCCAGTCGTTTCTTGTTTCATACCCGTCAGGTTCCAGTCGTAAAGCTCCAGAATGTCCCGGAACAAGTAGGAGGCGAACAGCTCCAAACCTCGGACGCAGTAGTTCTGGAAACAAGCAGGAAAACCCAGAGAAATGTCATCAAACATTCACTCTCACAGAACACCTGAAAGCTCATCTGACTGATCGATCCGATCAACTTTTGTAGGTCAAACCCGGAGGTTTCTCCTCCTCCTCCTGGAACGGATTAGCCGCTGGACTCCGCCGTTTGAGATAAAAACAAAAAGAAGAAGGAGAAGAAAAAGGGGAAAGAGGAGCTGTGAGATAAAGTGGTGTCTTACTGACCTCCGGTGTCATCTCCTCTATGAAGTGAATGGTGTAATCTATGTTGAAGCGGATCACTCGGCACAATGGAATCTGTGATGATGAAAGGAGCAGAGGACAAGGAGAAGAAAAGGACACGGTGTCTCATTACCACGGCGATAGGCAGAGGTTACAGCTTTTCAAGGAAAACTCATTAAAAGCTCCTTTTTTTAAAAAAAACTGGAAGCATGTATGGAAAACGGAAACGCAGGCAGATGCATTAAAAAGGCCCGACTCGTGGAAATTAAGCAACTGAAATCTGGCTAAAAGGATAAGCCAGCTCTTCTGTGTTTAATCTCCCCAGTTACACGGTCTTTGTTGTCGGAGCGCAGGGGTTCGTTTTAAGAGATTAACCTGGGAGCAGCGCTCAGTCCTGCCCGTCCCAGCGGCTAACTAGCAGCGAGCTAATATCGCTGCGCTTTTAGGTTTTCTAATCCGCCTCGCTCCGGCTCTTAACGAGGCCCGTTTAAATTATCCGCCTCAGATCGGGCCATGTCCTCCAGGGTCTTTCATGCTATTGATCACATTAGCCAAACATGTGGGATACACTGCAAAAACACAAGATACGGCAATATTTTGGTCTAAATTTCTAGTGCAAATATCTTACTACACTTGAAATAGGACAAAACCAGCTTGCAAGTAACTTTCCAGGAAATTATAGGAGCTTGTTTTAATTCACAAATTTCTTAAAATTGATGAAAAAGTACTAGAGCTGAAATGTTTAATCAGATTAATTGTAATTAATCAAGTACTGAAATAATGAGTTAGCTTAGTAATCGATTAATCGTTAACTGGAGAAAACAGATTCTAAAAAAGGTAATTTCCTGAAAGAACAACACACTCAGTGCAGTGATTAGGACAAAACTGTGCAAAATAAATGTGGATTTTGAGTTTTAGACACTGTAAATATGTTTTAGCCTAAACTAAAACAAAAAAGCTTTTTTTTTTTTTTTTTAAAAAAAAGGAACTGAATCATTTGCATCTTTTAATGTATTTTTAATATTGTATAAAAAAGGCTCAAGTCGGCAAATGAAAAATTTGCCAAATTTGCCTTAATCATTTTTAATGGGTTTAACCAATTAATCAATTACTGAAATAGTTAGTTAATTAATAATTAGTTGCATCCCTGAAAAGTAATAGTTCCGCTGACTATTATCCACTTAAAACAGGGGAAAGATATTTTATAATAAGTGAAATAATCCACCTGTGGAACTGGAACTTTTTCATCAATATTAAGGAATTATCTACTTAAAACAAATTCCTAGATCTTGGTGAAAAGTTACTTTTATCTCGTTTTAGGAACTACCATATTTGCACTAGAAACCAGACAAAAATACTTGCAGTGTAAAAAAATAAAACACTTTGTAGATCTGTGGCCATAAATCAGAGTTAAAGTTTTCTAAAGAGAGACAGAAACCAGGCTGAGCTCAAACGGCTCCGGATCGAGTGGTTCCTCTTTAATGGCCGACAGCCAATGATGGGCCTTCAAACGGCGCGGCGGCGACTCGGTGGCAAGGTCAGCCCGGCTACAAAGGAGCCGACCCGCAGCCAGAAGCTGATTTTTGAAGTTATGTTTGAGGAAACTGGATCTGAAAGCTGAGGAAGGCTTCGCTCAGCGCGTTAACTGAAGGAGGGTCAAAGGAGCGCTGACGGCGGGAAAGGGAGTAGTAAAAATCAGGTGTATTCCTCATGATTAAAATGGTTGTTTGAGCTAAAAGCAAATATCTATTATGTTTGACATATCTGGAGAAACAGATACACCTCTTGGCCTTTCATCCACACAAATGTTTCATGCCATTAAAAATTATTATTTGTTTTACAAAAACTCAAAGTGGAAATTTAAGAAAACTGTTTACTTGTATTTGCATGAGTTCATAGGTAAACATTTGGAGTAAACGTCGGAAATATGAAATTAGAATTTCATTGCAATATTTCTTGGTGCTGTGATAATAAAAAATATGATAAATTAGTTAGAACTTATTTTTTGTTTTAGGCAAATGTATGGCTGTGACTGCATGTCACTGCACTCATAACGCTACAAACAAATACTGTTCTTGAGAAAGATTCCCATTTAAAATAAGCTTTTTAAGGATGCCACACATTAAAAAAAGAATTAGATATGTGGAACAAAACATTTCCAATAATACTGTCAGTTTTATTTTACACCAATAATTGAATGATAATAAATTAATCACTTATAAAGTGGGAAAAATGTCTTATTATAAGTTAAATAATCTGCTAGGAATTCAAACAAGCTCCTATCTAATTGTAGTTTCCTAAATATAGGAGCCATAAGCTTGACGCTCTCCGTCTTTTCCCTTCAGTCCACTTGATGACGAAAAAACGACAACCAAAAAAAAGGACTGGATCCTCTTAATATGGTTTACTTCAGAAATAATAATAAAAACGGTACAAAGGTTACCTTTCCACGAAAAATAAAGAGAAACGACAATTTAAAAGGAAAGAGAGTGAGGTCAAAAAACTGTGTGGCTCCACTCCAACTGCCCAACAGACTCTGGCTAGCTACACCCTAAAATCCTTAATTCCAATTAGATATGCAAATTTGCAAGACATTAGTGTAGTCAAATATAGTAAATTACTATGCAATAGATCCAACTAGTTAACATCTTTATCCAAATACACAAATTATACTAAGAAATATGAACATAACTTATCCTAAAGTCTGAATGAACAAAAACTGAATTTAGGCTTCTACATTAAAAAGTTAGTTTTTTCTTATTTTAGTTGAACGAAGATATTTTCACTAGAAACTAGAAAAAATACTTGGTATGATTTTGTATTTTTGCAGTGCTGAAATGCTGCAAACCCACAAACTTACAATTCGTAATTAAATTAATTCATAAAATCTGGAGGAATTAGAAATTATAGCTTTAAACTATCAACTCCTCCTGGTTAAAACCAGAAAACAAATGCAAAAACAAAAACAAAACATAAAATCAGGTCAGTAAACATGTCTGACCGGCTTGTTAATCGATTAATCGTTCCCTCAGACTTACGTTGGTGAGAGGAGTGTGGGAGAACAGAGAGAATCCTTCGAACAGATACTCGTGGTCATCGTACTCTATCACTGTCGGCCGGTCGGTCTGGAAAAGAAGGGAATCAAAACGGTGGAGTGAGACATCCGAGTTGCTGTAATGGAGGAATGAGACGCTGATGACATCATACCAGGAAGTTGGTGGGGGGAGACACCGTGATCCTGTAGTGGAACAGTTTCCCGGCGTTGTTGTTCATGGGACGGCACTGCTTCACAGGCTGGCAGCAAAACAAGAATTACAATCAGAAAATAAATACATTTCAGATAATTCTGCTATTTCAGTAAACAATTCATTGATGACTAAGCTAGCTGGTGATTATTTCAATAATCAATTAATCGGTAAAGACGTATATTTACAGACAGTTTTTATTTGATCTTAAATGTAAAATATATATTTATTTTGTACAGTTTTGCCTGAATTACTCCTCTGGATATGTATTTTGTTTTCTTTTAGCAAATGTATTTTTTTGCGTCTTTATATTCCAGTTACTATATAAGTTTATAATTACTTGAAGAATCGATTAATCGTTTCACCCATACAGGATTTTTATCTCAATAATGTTTGTTTTTCAGTTGAATTATACAGGATGTGTCTCAATGAAAGTGGATTAAGTTCCTAAATGATTGATGATTTCGCTGCATTAGGAAAACTTGGTAAAGAACTGAATTGAAAATCTCATGTCAAGTAGCAAATCTTAGTTTCAGCTAAAACATTTACAGAGTGAAGGTCTGTTTTTAATGCAAAATGTATATTTCGTACAGTTTTGGTCTAATGTCTGATCTGAATCTGTTGTTTTTCAGCAAACTTGCTTTTTTGAGTTTCTTTACTCCAGTCAACGACTAATTGATAGATAGTTGACAATTATTTGAATAATTGATTAATCATTTCAGTCTGTCAAAAGGTTTACTTGTGTAAAAATCCAACTGGAATACATTTAAAAACTAATGATAACAAAAATTTTGCATTTTCACTGCAGAGAATCAATGTTTTATATCCGTGTGGATTGAAAATCTCATGTCAAGTAGCAAATATGCAACAAATCTTGTCAAGACTGATGTGCAAATTGAGCAAACTCCAAAATACCTCCTGTAGGTTGGAGGTTTATTAATCAATGCATGATTTTTATCAATTAGTGCTGCAAGAAGGTCTGATATCAAGGCTAAAATGTGTTTAATTCTTCCACTGAAGGGGCTAACAGAAGCTAAAGCTTCTCATGAAAACATAATCAGTGAGTCACAAGGACCTGAGTCTATTTTTTAATCTTCTTATCCAGGCGATGGAGTCACATTTATTGTAGTCCGTGAGAGAATGGCCTTTGTGTGGGAATGAGTGAGATGCTGCCCTTGGCCGTGCTGTGGCGCAGCGTCAAGGTCACGATGGGTGATTTATTCACAGCGCGCCCCACCTCCTCTCCGGGGTAGATGCTGTGGCGGATCCCCGTTCGTCTGGCCTTGGCGCTGCACTTGCACAGGGGGCCATCATTCATCTGGACAGAGAGAGAAAGGAAGAAAGTGATCCATGATGGCGTCAGGTAGAACCGGAGGAAACGCTGCAGGCTGCCGACCTTTAGCTCCGAGGTTTTCATAGGTTCAGGAAGAAATCAAGATGGCGTCACAGAAACAAGGCAGGATCGGAGAGTTAAATCTGCTGGGATTTACTCCCACTGGAAGAATACGGTCCCGACCGAGGGAAGGAGCGGAAAAGATCCGGAAGGAATCTGGATCTTTACATCTATACATTTACATATTCTAGATGTAAATTTATAAATTTGTAGATCAATGGCAAATATTTCTGAAGTGATGAAACTTTGAATATGGAGAATTAGTAATAAAAGAGAGGTTAAAGAACAAATGAAGGAAAAAGGAGAGAAAGGAAAAAGGGAACAGAAGAAGAAGGAGAATTGGAAGAAAGGAAGGGAGAGAAAGAAAAAAACATAGAAAGAAGGATAAAAGGAAAAAGGAGAAACAGAAAGCAAGGAAAGGGAAAACAAAGGAAGGAAGGAGAGAAAAAAGGAAAGGAAAAGAGTAAGAGAAAGAAAAGAAGGAAAAAATAAAGACAGAATTATGGAAGTAAGAATGGAAGGAGGAAAGAAATGAGGGAGAAAGAAGAAAGAAAAAAGAGAAAGAAATATAAAGGTAAGAGATGGAAAGAAAATGAAAACATGGAAGAAGAAAGAATAGAAATGAAGAAAGGAACTTCCTTGGTTGTTTTTCCTGCCGGCCCCCTGACCAGCTGCTCCTCCACCAGTACCCTCCCCAGTCTCACTGGTCTGAACTGGGCGCTAACTGGTTTCGTCTCACCTGCCCCGGGTCGTTGTACCACAGCTCCTCATGCAGACGGTCCGGATGCGCCTTCTTCCGCTTGATCTCAGCGATGACGTCGAAAACCTCGGAGTCGGAGCTGCTGGAGCAGCTGCTGCCGTCGCCGTCCGACTCGCAGTCCGACTCGCTGCTGCTGTCGTCTGCAACGAAAAGGTAAAGGTAGAGGCTGCTCTGAAAGGTCACTGAAAGGTCACCGACATCAGAGGCATCACCATGTAAATACTCCTCTGTAAAGGAACCAGAAGCTTTAGTTTCCACTGTGAGGCCGGCCCTCATTTCCACCTGACTCTTCATTAACAGGAAGAAACTGGCATCAAATAAATGATTATAGAGAGAGTTCAAGGAAGGAAGGAAAAAAGAAAGGAAGTAAGGAGGGAAGGAAGAAATGAATAGCAGAAGAATTATAAAATTCAGGAAATAAGGAACAGAGGAAAGAAGGAAGGATGTATGAATTGATAAAGTAAAGAAGGAAGGATGAATGGATAAAGAAGAGAGAAGGGAAGACAGACTCATTAATGCATGAAGGAAAGAAAGAAGAAAGGAGGGGAGGAAGCAATATAAGAAAGGAAGAAAGTAGGGAAAGAAGAGAGGAAGGAAAGAAAACTGAAGGTCAAAAGAAAGCAAAGAAATGAAAGAAGGATAGAAGAAAGGAAGGAATGAAGAAAAAAGGAAGGAAGGAAGGAAGGAAAAAAGGAGGAAGGAAAGAGATAGAGGAAGGAAGCAAAGGAAGGAAGAAAACAGGAAAGAAGGAGACAAAGAAGGGAAAGAGTGAATGAATGAATGAATGAATGAATGAATGAATGAAAAGGAAGGAGGGAAGACTAAAGGAAGGAAGGAAGCAAAGAAAGAGAGAAGGATAGAAGGAAGGAAGGAATGAAGAAAACAGGAAAGAAGGAGACAAAGAAGGGAATGAATGAATGAATGAAGAAAAAGGAAGGAGGGAAGACTAAAGGAAGGAAGGAAGCAAAGAAAAGACAGAAGGATAGAAGGAAGGAAGGAATGAAGAAACTTAAGAAGTGGTTAATGGAACCAGCAGGTCCAGTTTCCTCTCTGAGCCCGGAGGCTGGTCCTCACTTCCTTCATCGCCTCTTCATTAACAGAAAACAAACTGCAGGATTATAACGACTGTTCAGACGTTTCGTAGCTAAACTGCTTCTTCAATTCTTATCAGCTTTTTAACGCCAGTTCTTTATTATGTGACCAGAGCCCAGACCCACTTATTCACAAAATGAAATTGAGCAGGAGGGATTCGTACGAGCTGAAACAGACGGAGTGATGCAGATAGCATCGTAAACAAATTGGCTTCTGGTAGCAAAACGTTACACAGACAGACAGACGAAGAAGAAGAAGAAGAAGAAGATGGACGCCCCCATTAAAGCCTTAAAGACCCAACGCTGGGAGCTGCAGCAAAATACCTGAGCAAACGTCTTAAACTGATCCGAACTAAACCTCCTGGTTCTTCTGAAAAGGTTTTTGGTGGATATTTTTTAAAAGCATCCTTCCATAAAACTTTAGTTGTGTTTTTGCCCTTGCAGGAAATTTGGCCAGATTATGCTTTTTAGGATACATTTAGGATAACATTTATTTGAGAGATATTGAAAATATTTTTAACATAAATAAATAGATATTTAATTCATTGTCTTCAAATCACTGCAGAAGAAGTAGAAAAGTAAAAGCAGAAGAAGTTAAGTAGCCAAAGAAGTGAGAGAAAAAGTAGCAGTAGAGGAAGACGTAGATGAAGTAGAGAATGTAGAAGTGGAAGAAGCAGCAGAATAAAAAGTAAAAGAACGAATACAAGTAGGAGATGACATAAAATTAGTATAAGATGTGGAAGTAACAAAAATAGAAGTAGAAGTAAGAGAAAAAATAGAAGTGGCAGAAGAAGTGGAAGTAACATAAGTCAAAGAATGTGGATCAGTAATGGACATATATTCATTAATCTTGTCCAATGTCTGGAGTCTCATGTATTTATGCCAACATCAACCTAATGAGGGACAAGCAGACAGAAACTAGCCTGGGGCTACAATCTGGCATATTTATGATTAATATGCTTTATCAATGTTTTAAATGAATAAACCTGAATCAGAATATCTCTACGGTGATTTTTTAAATAATTTATTTCAGTTTCCAAACAGATAATTAACTGGCATTTTCATCACTTTTAAAGTTTCACACAATAGCAGTTTTTTTTTAAAATGTTATTTAACAGAAGCATGTTGACCTCATGCTCTGATGAAGCCCACCTATTAAAAAACCTTTTCATTTAATTCACTCTAAAGCTAACTTTTTTTCTCCACGTAAACAGTTAACATGTCTAAACCCAGGATTAAATCTTCATACAAAATAAAAAATATAAAAGTTACAAATAAACACACCTAATCTGTCATTTTAGTATATTTTATTTCACATTCTTCCCTTTATAACTGGGATTAAAGGGTCTAACTCAAATAAAGTTACATTGATTTAACGTTTTCTGCGTCAGGATAAAAAACTAAATCCAAATAAAATTTATAATGGAAAACTGCAGCAGAACCAGTAAAGCGTTGGGCTACACACCTGGATTCTCGTCCAGTTTGGTTTTAGGCGGCTCCCATCTGGGTCGAGCGGCTTTGGCTCGTTCCTGCCTCTTTACGAGTTCGTCCTCGAAGCGTTCGTAAAGGTCGCGCAGTTTGCTGGTTCCCACAACCGTGGAGTCGCCCTGAAACAGAGAAAGGAAATGGATCTACGTGTGCCAAGTAGCAGATCAAGCTTCAAAACATGATGTGTAAATTCTTGGTAAAAATTTAAAAAAGCAAATTCACAAACATGCCATAATACAGCTGAAATGCCGCTCACTAAGGAAGAAGCCATTACTCTTCTGTCAAAGGTTTTGGCTCAAGTTTCTCTTTACTGAGTTTCGGCGCTATAACTTTTTGGGACACTTGGAAAAAGGTTTCTCCGACAGTTGCTTTTTTTCTTAAGCATAAAAACACATTACAATTTGCAAATTTATTCAGGCATAAGGATTTTTTCCCCCTGTGGTGTCTGACTGTAATGATCATCGTTGGATTTGGAAGGAAAGGGCAAACGTTTGCAGGCACCATCCTTTGATGGAAACATGCTAAAGGTTTCTAACGTCCAAGCAACGGTTAAAGAGGACTGAAGTGAATTTAATGCAATTTTTGCCTCCAACGCCTGCAGAGAAATTATTATTACACACGAAGAACACTTAAATGTAACTTTCTGTGACATTTACAGGAATGTCAGAGTATGAAGTGACAAGGTGGGCTGTCTGAGTGGCTTAATGTGATCACTTCATTAGATATTAGGTTTCTAGAGACTGAAATTCGCTCTGTGGGCCGATCAAGTAACAAAGATCATCAAGACAAACTGAGTGCTTTAAGAATGCAACAAATACTCTCCTGAAAGCTCATTTTGAAAACTGTGAAAACGTAATTTTGTCCCGGAACGAGAAGCACATTAAATTATCAAGCTTTCATTCCCATAAAGCGGTTCCATTTAACCTTCGATCTGAGCGCCAAAGTCACTCTACGCCCTCTGTTTTTTCACTCGGTGATAACATCGTCACTGTCCCGGCAGAAGAAGCACAGACAGTCGTGATAAATCAGTTTACTCCGACATTTACAGTCACTCTGGCGTTCCTGGAAGAGCAGCCAGCGTTCCTGCTGCAGCTTTCACCGACTCCTGGTAAAGGTCAGTGTTGGAGAAAAACACAGAGCTGGGATCAGGAAGGCTTTTATCGTGCAGGAAGTGATCTGAGGCGCCGCCTGACGATCTACAGCATGGAGTCAAAATTATTTTCACTTTCAGCCACATCAGGACCGTGAATGCTCCAGAATGCATGAACAGAATCCATTAAAAAACAGTTAAAATATGAATAAATAGCTGTGTCTGTATTCAATAAGTTCTTAAAATTAAATAATATCGAACATTTTCTCACACTGATTGTTTTGGTGATTTTTTTTCAATTTAAATTACAAATTTAGAAATATTTGCAAGACATTTTTGCAATATTTTTGCTTATATATGGCAAAAATACGGCTTTTGTCACTTAATGGCAATAACTTGGCAGCTACTGAAGCAGCAAATAAAATACTGCCACCTACAGGTGGGAGTTAGCATCACTTAAACAGAAAGTTTTTGACCATTTTTGCATAAAACTTGCAATAAACTCGCAATTATGCTTTCACGTTTTTCCACTCTGATGCATAATTCTGAGTTTGTTGCACATTTTTGTAAAAATGGTGAAAATGTTTGGGTTTAAGTGATGCTAACTCCCACCTGTAGGTGGCAGTATTTCTTAATTCTACTAAACTGCTGCTTTAGTAGCAGTTTAGTAGAACTGCTAACTTGACATTAGTTGATGTCAAGTTATCCTTTATTGAGGTGGAGAATAACAGAAAGTTTCATTTGACATCATACATAAGTGTAAATATTCCTAAATTTCTTGTAGATATATCTAAGTGTGATTTTAATTGCAAAAAATATAAAAAAAATAAATCAAAAACAATCATGAAATCCTAGAGGAATTAGTCAGGGTGACAAAGTTTTGGATTCCCTGGCAGACTGTCTCACTTATAAAAAGAGAAAAATGTCTTATTGTAAGAGAAATAATCTGCTAATGGAACTAGAGTTTTTTAAAATCAATATTAAGGAATTATTTACATAGAACAAGCTCATATATCTTCCTGAAAAGTTACTTGTAAGTTAGTTTTGTCTTATTTCAAGTGTAATAAGATATTTGAACCAGAAACTAGACAAAACAATTGTGTAAGACTTTGTGTTTTTGCAGTGTGAAAATTTTAATTTATTGTGCAAAATCGCCAAAAAACTGGAGGGACTGATTGATGTAACTTGGCAGTGAACAGATAAATGTCCCTTTGATTTGACTGATAAAATAATATTTAAGCACACAACTGTTCTGAGTTCATCTGGAAGGCGGGCTGGGTTTAGCCCATGAACCAGAGTGTGCTGAGCAGAACGTACCACTTGGTCCATGGGGTCGTTGGAGTAGTAGCTCTCGGCGTGAGTGCAGCGGATCCAGGCGGGTTTCAGCTGCTCTTCCTCCTCATCGTACTTCTCCTTCTCTCTGTCCCGCTGCCGATCGCGCTCCCCGAACGCCTCGTCGTTGTCCCGGCTCCGGAGGGACGAGTAGCTCCGCTCCCGGCTCGGCCCCGAGGAGCTGTCTGACCTCCGCTCCTTCTCCTCCTCCCAGCGCCCTCGCTTCCTTTCTCGGCTCGTTGAGCGGCTACACAAAACAAAAATAAAAACACACTTTCGGATTTCTATCTTCTAAAAATGGCTCACATCTTTTTGAACTCTGGTTGCTTTTTCCCCCACTCATTTCAAGTTGAGTCTTTTGACCTAAATCTAATAAACGCTGAAAAAGATCACTTTATTGGTCATAATTTGTCATGAAAAATATATTTTCACAATAACATTTTGATTGATCACCATCATAATAAATTCCAATGAATCCACTGCAAAAACACAAAATCGTTATAAGTTATAAAATGGGACAAATGTAAGAACTAAGTAGAACTTTTTCATTAATATTAAGGAATTATTGACTTTAACAAGCGCCTAATTCTTGATGAAAAGTTACTAGTAAGTTTCAAGTGAACTAAGATTTTTGCACTAGAAATTAGACAAAAATACTTGGTACTTTGTGTTTTTTTCCAAGTGGAAATTAAAGTTTGATCTTTGAGAGGCTGTACTTTTATCATAACCTTATTGTTTTATTAGTTGAAAATTGTCTCAAAATGACAATGTGATCATTTATCATGAGTTTTAAGGTGACATTCTGCTGCCTCCCTGTGTGAACCTGAAAGTCGTACCTCCGAGGTCTCTTCCTGTACCGATCAGGTGACTGGGATCGACGAACATCTCGGTGGCGGTACCGCTCCCTGTGATGAAGCAGACAGGAGTGAGATCCTTATTACTGAATAGTTTTTTATTGATTAAGAAATATGAATGTTTTTTGTTTTTTTTACACTGAATTTGAACCAGGTGATGCTGAGGAGTCCTGGGTAAAATATATGTACTGAAATTTAAAAAAAAACCTTTGATACAAAATATTTATTGGCTTTATACAGTGTTGCTTAAAGATTTCTCTAATTGTGTTGTTCTTTCAGCAAATGTCCTTTTATAGAGTCTGTATAGTGATTAATTGATTCAATTTATTTATTTTATGTAAAGCACTTGAACTGCCTTGTTGTTAAAATATGTCACACAAATAAAATTGATTGATAGAGGGCCACATAAAAAGCAGAGGCGTGCTGGTTTTGGCCCCCGGGCCATCAGTTTGACCCCTACCTGCTCCTCTCCCGGCTCCGGTGTCGCGGCGGACTCCTCCCTCTGTCGTAGTCAGCTTTGTAGCGCCCTCCCTCCGGCCTCCCGCGCCGGTCGGGACTCCTCCCGCGCTCCTTCCTCTCTCCGCTGAACTCCATTCTGTGTCGCTCGCCGTAGCTCTTCTGCCTGTGGTCGTCATAGCGATACCCTCTTTCCGGTGACCTCCGGCTGTCGGCGGACTTCTCGTACGGGTACGGCCCCCCGTGTCGCAGGCCGTGGTCCGGTTGGAAGGAGCCAGCGGTCTGGGTGTAGCCGGGGTTGAAGGGCGGAGGAGGGAAAGGAGGGTAGTTCATGGGGTATGGGGGGTGGTAGCTCATGGGCGGAGGCATGGTTGGGTGAGGCAGTGGGGGCGGAGGCATCATGTAGGGGGGATAGGAGGTCTGAACAGACACTTGGGAGCCGGGAGTGGGACCCCCTGCTGAGCTGGGCAAAGGGGGAGGCGGGAAATTGGGAGGTGGTTTGGGGAAAGGCGGGCGCAGCGGGCACTGCCTCAGAGCGCCGGGGGTCTGCTGCGGCGGAGCCGGGGGAGGGTACTGCATGAAGTCAGGGTGGTGGGGCATGCAGCCGGCGCTGCCATGGTAACCCGAACCCGGCGGAGTCTGTGGGTCGTAACGGTACGGTGGAGCAGGAGGTTGGGGAGCGGGAGGGCTCAGGTAGTTCTGGCCGGGGGGCATCTGTCCCCTCAGACCCCCACGGTCCGGCTGGAAGGACATGACTGGGGACAAAAACTAAATTGACCAAATATTCTCAAAATGTTTTTATCAGGAGCTTTAGTCACTTATTACTGTATTTACAAAACTACATCTATTATATTAAGAATCGATTAATCAGATAAAAATATTTGACACATTCTATGGATTTTTCAATTAACTACTTAAGCCATTTTTATGCAATATAAAAAATACATTAAAAGACGCAAAACGAATAATTACATTTTCTTTTCTTAAATAAGAAAATAAATATTTTCTTGCCTAAAATTCAATAACATGGCCTTCCTTTTTGTGAAATTGAATCGTCACTTAAAGAGTTTTGGCTAAAGCATAAATGTGTTTTCCTCTTAAATTCAAAATGTATGTATATTATATGCACTTTTGGCTTAGCAAGTTGCCTTTTTTATGTCTTATACTCCAGTTAATGATAAATCAATCATTTTAATAGGAAACATAGAGACTTTTTAATGAGGTAACATGTGGTTATACCAGTAGCCTTAACTGGAAGGGGGATCTAGTCCCATTTCTGCTCAGGGACTTAATAAATCTTGGACCGGCCCTGCTCTCTGTCCAGTTTTAGATTAATATGGAAATCTTCTCCAGAAAAACATACATAGTTTATTTTATTTAGTCTTCTACACAACTGGCATTTGAAATTTGTTGAGATATCAGTTTAGGTGGAGACTGAGTTTTATACATTTGTGTGAATTAAATGATATTTTAAATATTTTCACTCAAACTGAGACCAGATTTAACCTGAACAGGAATTAAAACAATAATTAATAACACATAATATTCAATTTAACTGTAGGATGAATTAGAGCATTTCATACGATCTTTAAATCTGACCAATAAGAGAGAATAGTCGGTATTTGTTTAAAAATGTCAAAGAAAGGCCACATACTGTATTTAAATAACAAAAAGGTAGTAAATTACGGAGTTTTAGCGCTAAAAGCATTAGCTAATGTAAACTCGTGTTAGCCAGCTAGCTAGCAAGTCATTTCAGGATAAAAGCCGTAGAAATTACCTGAAACAGACGGAATTTATGTCGCTTCGAGCGTTTACGATTACAACGACGTCAGCTGCATCAAATTAGTGAATTAAAAACCTGCTGTAACAACGACAGGATGCGATGTTCGACGAATAACGGATGGAAAACAGCGAGTCCGTGTTTCTACTCGGAATCTGTAACGCTGGAACACAAACGAACCAATCAGATTCAACGTCGCGAACAATGACGAATCAGACGTTCGTCGCCGATGTGTGACAAGCTGCTCGTCACACGGAGACGTCAACCATTCCGCCATATTGGAAGGGGAAAACAGCCTGAAATGGAGACGGTATTGCGTGAAATTCTGTTCTGTTTCATTCCTTTCATCATGGACAACAAATCCTGTAGATTTATTAACATTTGCTCTCTCTTTTTTTTTTTTTTTGCCAAAGTTAGAGAGAAGATTGGAACCAAATATTTCAGTTGTCTGAAATTATCTGTTCCCCCTCAAATATTTGGCAAATAAAGAGCAAATGTTTCAAAATGTACAGTATTTGTTGTCCATAAAAATCAGTCAGTTAGAATGGAACTTATTTAATCTGATTGTATTATACAAAACTAAATTAAGTTGAACGTATGAATTAAAATTACAGTAAACTAAGTTTGTGTGTTTTATTTTGGTGAATGTAAACTTATGGTTTCAACCGCATAGTGACAGCAAATCTGTTTTTTGTTTGAATGTTGTGATCTATACAGCATATAATTAATCTTACCTGATACTTTTTAATATATTTAATTTAAGTATGCTTTCACTTCTACCATTAATACCCTAGAGGGCAGCAGAGGATTGGATTTCTTTTTCCTCGCCTTTTTTTTTTTACCATATAAAGTTGAACCTGTCTTGGGTAACATTACTATGGAAACCCTGTTTTCTGACCAAAAGGGACATCAGTGATGAGCAAGAATACAAACTAACACAAAATATTCTGCCTTACGGCTAAACTTCAGAGTTCCTACAGCACCTTGGGAACAGATTCACCCTTGTCAGTGTAATCTCTATTATTTTGAACTTCAGCTCCAAACTGATCTCATCTCATCTCTTGAGGTGTTTGCTAAAGTAGGCAGAGTCTCGTTGTCCAGCTCCGGTTTTTATGTGAAGTTATCCAGAACCTACGGTTGGTGGATGAGTCTAAAAGGTTAAGGAGTCAGAGTCCACACAGTTTGCTGGGGGGAAGGATTCTTCCCAAATTACTAATCGACAATCAAAGGGAATTGAAGTGCAGAAACATTTTGTGATAGTCTGAGGGTTAGTTACAGTATGAGGATGCTCAAACCTTGGAGAACGCTGCCCACGTGTTGTTTCTTCTCTTTCCAAACCCAAACTTCAGGAATAAATTAAACTTTTCAAGGTTGCATATGTATAGTTGAAAACAGAAGTTATCAACAGTACTGTGTAAGTAATTTCTAAAAAAAAAAAAAAGTTTTTGCAAAGTTTTCTGGCATTTAGCAAAAAGAAATAATTTTGGTAATTCTAACTAAACTAAAAAATCTGTTTCTTTTTATTCAGTGTATATGTTTAAGTCGAATTAACTGACTTTCTTTTGCAGAGGTAAACGGAAACATGGGGTGAACATTTCAACATCTTTAATTTTGAAGAAAGGTTTTGAATTTTGCAGCACATGGCTCGCCTCCCTTCCCCCTTGAGATGAACTGCTTTAGGATTTCTGTCACAAACTCTGAGGAAGAGAATTGTCCTTCAACAAATTTTGTATAGACCTTCATTTTTTTATCTCCTTAAATATTCAGGAGGGCTTATTCATATCATTCACAGCCTCAACATTCAGGAAAAGTGTATCATATTTAAATAAGAAACTGTATGAATAGTTTAGAAAGTAGTTGAATAATTATTTAGTGTATTTTGTAGTAATATATTCCCTGCAGCCTTTGTTCGTTGCCCCCCTGCAGCGCCGCCCCTCAGGCCATTTCTATTCCTATGTGAACCTGTCAGGTATTCATGTTCCACTAAAATATTTATGCATAAATGCAAAAATCACATATTTAAATCTATGCTGTGAAAAAGATCCACAGATTTGGACCAGACGTGTTAGTTTTCTCCTCTGACGTGCCGCAGGCAGCAGGATCCCATCACAATTCACTCCCAGTCACTTCAAGCAGCATCAATATTCTGTGGCTTCTGCTGTTTTTGTCCTTCCATCCTCAGAAAACAAAGGTGATTTTCTGTCTGTGACGCTCCCTGACACACTGCCTCGGGTTTTTAGAAACACTTCATTTAGACCCAATCATGACTTCTCACCGCCTGACAAGAAAATGTCTGTCAAGCTTTGATCTTTGTCTCTCAACAATCTGATATTTACTACAGAGTATTACGCTAAATTTAAAAATTCAGAAAAATCACATACGACAGAATAGTCGTATGAGAATCAAGTCAAAATAATACGAGAATAAAGTGATAATATTACAACTTTACTGTCAAAATATTACTGATATTATTTTACAATATTATTGGATTATTTACAATAATAAAGTGATAATATTTCGACTTTATTATTGTAATTTTGTGACTTTATTCTCTGAATTTCTACTTTATTTTTGTATTATTATATCTTTATTATCAGAATATTATGACTTAAGTTTTTCATGGCTTTGTTCTTGTACTATTTAGACTTTATTCCCAGATTAATTTAATAACATTATTACTTTATTCTTTTATTATTACAATTTTATTGTCATAATATTGTGAATTTATTATGGGAATATTATGACTATTTTCATATTACAACTATTCTTTTAATATTATGACTATTTTTGTGATATTATGACATTTTTCTTTTAATTTTGAATTACTCTTGTTTTATTACGACAATTTTCATAAAAATATTCTAAAAATATGACTTCATTCTCATATACAAAGACTTTATTCTTTTATTATTTTGAGGTTATGCTCATATGAGTTTTGTTCTTGTAATATTATGACTTTATTCTTGTAATTTTAATTTTGATTTTTATATTTTCTTAGTATGGCCCTAATGCTTGTCGTAATTATTGGACTTTCGGTTAAACATAAAAGGCTGAGGAATTTTTAAAATCAATGACATTTTTCTAGGTTTTGAATTTTTTTTGGTCAAATATCAGATTTATTATAAATCATTCAAGCAGAATACTGTTCGTTCTGGTTCTTTGGAAATGAGAACATAAAATGCTCTAACCTTTTTAAAAGCCAGATGTTTTCTATTATTCCAGTTCTAGTTTTTATATTTTGTGTCTCCTTTACATTATACAGTTTTAGTTAACATAATGCGCTACACAGACGTGAAGATGGAAGAATAGTTGAACATTTTGACTTCTGGTTGGCCGACATGTTGAAACACATTTTTATGCCGAGAGCAAAGCTAGGCAGTAACACACTGAATGGCACTGATGTATTTCCTCTGCTTCCTTCATATTTGCTTCATAATTCTGCTGAATTCCACATCAGATCTAAAACTTTCTGAGAATTTTCCTGATGTTAGGAGACAAAAAACTTGCTCAAGCCTTTTAATAAAGTTCTGGTTCTGTGTTACAGAACTCATGAAAGCCAGATCTGAGCTCGTTGCATCTCTTTGTAATGTGCTGAGGCCTGCAGGGCAACAAAAGGAGAACAGAAATGTGTGGAGTGCGAAAGAGACGGAGGAATGTGTGGGAAAGCAGTGGACAGGCTGGACCCAAACACGCAGTGATGCATGATGGACTCTGCAGCTCTGCCAAGCTGCTGTTTGGGCAGATAAACAAACCGGAAGCACCAGCTACATTTTTCTTTTTAAGCATCAGGATTGCTTTGAATTTATGACAAAAAATCGCCACAATGTATCACATCTTCTCTTCAGAACCTTAACTGAACAAAACCAGCATTCAGTGAGGAACCAACTTACCTTTTCCTGATTTACTTCCGTTATTCTGTGAAAAGAAATGTTAGAGGAGATTTATTATGCTAAATTCACAATTTTCCATGTTTTTGTTCTTCCATTGAGTATTATCTGCTTCTAAAAACAGTCCAGCACTTTAAAAATACGTCCAGCTGTTTTTTGGTGTCTGGAAAAGGAGCCTTTTCACAAAGCCTCTCTATTATCAAGTCACAATCCAAAGACGTTGCACCGTTACCTAGCAACCCCAGCAGAGTTCCACATGTGACTTACCATCCAGAAACCACTTGCTGCATTCTTGTTGGTTATGCAGGAGGTGCCACTCCTGCTTTTCAAAGATATATACTTGTATATTTGCGCATCTGTTTGCAGCCATTTTCACATGGAACTGTAAACACCGAGTTAGAAGCAGCTAATTTGGTTTTACAATGACAAAGGCCCTAAAACAACTCATTCTGACTAATGCCTCACAATCTAAAGATGTGCAAAAACATGTTTTGTTTAGGCCATAGTCGTTCCTAACCTGTTCAAGGAAGCATGATAGGTTATCAGAAACCACTGGCTGCATTCTTGTTGGTTGTGCAGGAGGCTCAACTTTTGCTTTTCAAAAATGTAAGGTTTGTATAACTGTGCAACATAAAATGAAATAAAAAGTATGGATGTTGTTATATAATTCAGGAACATAAAACGTCACAACTCATGAAAGCACATTAAGGATGTCCTGTAATTGTTAAATGTTGGAAAAATGTTTTAGCAAAAAAACTGTGAAAGCAACAAAAACCAAAACGTCTTTAATGGACTTACATGTTTCCTCCAGAGCTGCTTTTCTGCATGAATGAGCTCGTTTTTCTGATGCTCACTGTGGATACATGGAGACACATAATTACCTCAAGTGACACAAAGAGCAGAAAACACATTTTCCACTTGAGACAGAAGATGGTGTGTCGATGTGCAGAGAAGAGGAAATAAATTTCAGAGGAAAAACAACGGTCAGCAAGTGTATTCTGATGTTCCCAGCCTAAGTGCCGAGGCGCTCGTTGCTGCTGTGATTATGAGTAATTCCTCAAAACGTTCAGGCAGATGAAGAAGCAGCACATGGATGTGAACAGGTTGTGTTCATGTAAGATTTCAGGTCAGAAATAGGTTCTGTGAATTGTGTCTAAATCAGAAAATGTGCAAGATTCAGCTTCATGTTGAGTCTTTGAAGAGAGGAAAGTTTATTTAAATACATTTTAAGTTAACCAATGTGAGATAAAAAGCATTAAACAAAGGTATAGAGTAAATTTTAGTTTCAAAGAATAAATCATTTCCTCTTTTTTCATGAAATAATTATGGGATCTTCATTAACGGTTTCTTCATACATTTTTTAATAACTGTTCTTAGTATGTTGTCCCACCTGATACTCTGGTAAACTCAGTTCAATTTGCTACATTTCTCTTTGCACTGCAATATATCAAACCAAACAAGCTATTTGAAAAACCTGTTCCCCTCCTCGCCTGTGGGGGCGCTGCAACAAGAACCACTAGAGGAAATGACATAAAAACCACTGAAGAAGACGATGAGAGCATTTTTCTTGTGTTTTCTTGTGTTATATCAGCAAAAGTGGAGTAGCATCAGATTTTAGCCGTTTCTTTTTTGTCTAGAAAAAAACAAGAGTAATTTCTTCTGCTAGCACTAGGCTAATATGTTTGCTTTGGTTGTATTTACCCAAAATGCCCTGCGCTGTAGTCCACTTCCTGTGTCTGGTCCGCTTGGTGTTCATATATGCATTCAAACCGCATTCATGGCTCCCATGTGTTTGCTGACTGTGGTTGTTGTGCTTCAAGGATTTTCTCCTAGCCTCTTTAGCATCGCTGAAACAGCAGAAGGTTAAAATATTCTCAATAAAATATCCATAAAATCCCATTGGCTTAATTAAAAGAATGTCTTAAATTTGTCAAAACTCACCACTTAGATTTTTCCCCAGTGTTTTCATCTGCTTTAGTTAGAGCAAGTGTAAATGCAGATTAGCAGGTGGAATTCAAGCATATTTACATATGCATGTTTTGAGCAGCCATTTAGGTTCAAATAAACTTAATCTGACTTGATAATTAGAATCTGCTTTTTGAACAAGAATTTAGTTATCAGGAATAAGACTTGCCTGATGAATTCCTTTATAAATGCACTAAAAAACATGATAATTCTAACTGTCAGAATTCCTTCTGGGGGATTTAAGATGATTTTATTCACACAGACTGAGCTGGAAGTTGGAACTGCAGCAATTAAATTTGACATTTTGCCAAATTCTTACCACTGTGTGAATCTGTCAGAGGAAAGGAAGCGCTCATTTTGTTTCCTCCTGTAATTAAAGAACAACTGCGAATAAAAATGTGAAGGTTTGACAGCTTTTTAGAAAAGCACTGTTATCCTTTGTTGGTGCAAACCTACATGCAGATGCAACACAAAGTAAGAACTGAAAGTGGTTTATTTACAAAGTGAAAAGGTAATTTCTGGGGGAATATTGGTTCTGTATGTTCTGGATCCTGGATTTAAGGTCTTGAAGTGAAGAGATGTGAATGTTTCGTGATTTGATTCCAATTTTTAGGGTCATGATTCAATTCTGAAGCAATTCTTAACTCAGAAATCAATTTTTCTATTCAAATGGTTTTGAAATTCTAGTTTAAAATATGACTGAGAAGAAGAAAAGAAAGTGGAAACAGTTCAATCAGTTCAGATTTAAACAAAAACAGGTTTGTGATTATCATTCTGTAACTGGCTCTTAAAAATGGCAAAAGTATAGTTTTACAACATTTTTTGTAGATTTCAGTCTAACATAATGAATTATGTTAAAATAAGACAGACTTTACAGTTGTAGTGCATTTAACGTTACCTTAAAACTAAATGAGTACATTTCTGCTAAAACACAGAAATTAATGAGTTTCAAAGATTGGCATTTTTAGACTTTGGAAATTCTCAACATTTCTGATTTTTTTCTAGCAAATTGTAAACTTTTCATCCTCTGAAATTTCCTAGTTTTCTAGAAATTTTCTCAGATTAGTCTGGCCTTCTCCGCTTAATAATTGCTGTTTCAAATACTATTTTATGCAATGAAGAAAGTTACTTTTTAATAATATTGAGATGCTCACATAACGACTAAACTAAATTACTCCCTTTATAAGAAAACCTGAAAAGAAAGCAGCCTCTAGTGAACAGAAATAAATACCAATGAAAGCTTTAGTCATTCCTGATCACTACAACAAGCAGAACTCATAAACATTAAAATGGACAAAATACTCCTGTTCATTTGCTAGGACATTTATCATTAATAATATTCCTAAACGCCTGAAGGCCGAACTCGTCCTGAGGTCAGGTTCATTTTTAAATAAGACGTACATGTGGTGGAGTTAAATTATTAAACATTTTTAGAGCATAATTCAGTATAAAGTGGATCAGTAAAGCAGTGAAGTGAAAGCCTTCAAGAGTTTGTCCTCTAATTACAAACATTAACAAAAAACTGTAGTTATGTAACTGTTTATTCTCTTATAAAAGTACCTTATCATCTATTTCATGGCTCATTAATCATCTGCTTTTTTCAGTTTCCTTTCATTGTTTTTCACAAAGAAAATTTAATCGGTTCTACTCAGTGGACAAAGCAATTCCTGTTAGTCACTGAATATCCTGTTATTTTCTGACAAAATTAATTTCTAACAATAAATAAAGGACAATTTAAAACATAAAAATGATGTGAAAACAGAAGATCATAAGCTTTAGAGCAAATAAAAATCTAAAAGACTTCAAATTCAGTTTCATTAAAACATAAACATTTTGGTTATGAATGGAAAGTATTGACAAAAGGAAACATTTCTACTAGCTTCAACACACAAACCGAGATAATTAATTAATAATTAATATTTATCTGAAACCACATCTGAAAAGCATGTTCTATAAGATGATCATGCATGACATTTAATTATTATTTAACTTTTTTAATTACCCCTGCAGACTCCAAGTAAAATCAGTTTTTCAACATACAAACTTTTGAAATTTTGCCAAGTTTGATCTGATCTGCTGCTCAGAAAAAACAGGATGTTTTAATGAAAAAGACAAACTTCAGCATCTCTGAGAAAAGTTATTTAAATGCAGGAATGTGTTTCAATCAGCAACTGCAACCCTGAAACCAGCAACAAAACATTGCTGAAAATTTCTGACCCTGACATTAGCAGGAGATGCTGAAAAACAATTTTCACGTCACACTTTTCATTTTCTTGAATTTTTCTCCCTCAGATCTTTTATACATCAACTAAGAAGGTCAGGAAAAAGTCAGTGCAGCTGAATTTGCATGTCTGTAAGTGCTTGTTAACATATTGTACAAGGCCGTGTAAGAAATCTGTAATGACTGGTTAAAATGTTCATCTGTTAAAAACAATCAAATCTGGAAAGAACATTGAGGGTTTAAAATCATTGCGCATCTTCTGAAGTTCATCTTTTGAGATTTTATGAAAGCTGAAGAGAATAAAGAGCAGAATATTTCTGACGTGATGATGATCCTCCAGAAGCGCCTAAACTCCATTATTCTGCTGATGTTTAAACTACAAAGATATAAAAACTGAGAGCCCTCCTGCATAGAGGTAATATTTAGGAAATTAGATAATATTTCATATCTATGCATGATCAGGGACTCTGTTTTGCAACAAGCAGGAAGTTCTGGTCTGTTGTGTTGAAGAAAGAGCAAAAAGATAAAACTCAGAACTTGCAGGAGGGATTTCTACAGTGAGAAAGTATTTTAGTTTTCTTTTTTTTTGCCACAATTAAATGTTTTTGGTCGTCAAATTAATTTTAATATTAATAAAACCAACCAGAGAAAACATAAAATAAAATTTCTTAAAAGTGACGTATTATATAAAATTCACATTTACATGTTTTTTGTTCCATTTGAGGGATGTGGTATAAAATTTATGAGTGGCGGTAACGATATATATCATGAAATGTTATTGGTATTAAAAATGGTAAATGTCCGGATGACATGCGTATCAGAGTAAAAATGCTGGTAAGAACTGGAGTAAAAAAAAACTGCATTTTAACAAAATCCTGTCAGAAAATAAAGTATTCTGAATTTGAATATTTTGAAATACATTACAGGGTAAACAGCATGTTGCGCGTTAATGCCAACGTTCAGAACGTCAAATGTAACTTTTCCAGAGCACACACTGCAAAAACACAAAATCTTACCAAGTATTTTTTTGAGTTTCTGGTTTTCGCACCTCTGAAATAAGACAAAGCTAACTTAAAAGTAACTTTTCAGCAGGAATATGAGCTCATTTTAAGTCGATAATTCCTTAACATTGATGAAAAAGTGGTATTATTATTTCAAACAATATGAAATTATTTCCACATAAGTGAAATTATCGGCCAGTGAAACTAAATTCTTATCAATATTAAGGAATTATTGACTTAAAAAACCTTCTACACATAGTAGAAAGTTACTTTTAAGTTAGTTTTGTCTTATTTCCAGTGCATTAAGGCATTTTCACCAAATATACCATAAAGTAAACTTCTTACTTCAAAACAGTTGACACAATTTAAGCAAAACTTTTGAGTCAAACAAAGTCAATATGTCTAAAAATAACTCATCATTACTGTGACCCTGGAAGCCAGAGAGCCTCTGTCCTCACTCATAACATGCACACTTCACACTTCATTTGTTTTAATTTTGCCTTTTGGATATTTGTCTATATCACATTAAATCAGACACAGAGACAGTCACACTTATTAAACTGCTTATCCGTCTCCTGATAATGGACGAGAGGAAGGGCGGAAAGCAGACCAGAATGACTAAATTAAACTCTTGACTCTTTATAATGTTAAAGGCACTTTGTTAAAAACGGAGAAATTTACAACCAGGGGGAAAATGTTAATGGCTAATTAGAGCTTTAAAAGGCCGTGTTACATTTACCATGAAACAGTTCTTCAGTTTTGAAGAGCTTTCTGTCGTCTACTTTACCTTCATTTGGAAATAACAGGAACAAAGATCAGAATGAGAGCAAATGGAAATTTTATTGAATGTAACCTTCACTTTTTTGGGTTCTAAAGTTTTGCTAACAATCCAGCAGCTTTTGTTAGACTGCGGTTCATTGTGTTGATTTCTGTGTCTGACTGGAAAAAAGCACTCAGAGGATTTGCAGACAACAGATTTCTGCTTTGGGAACAAAATGTTTTGCTGTTCTGTCGAGTCGACCTCCTGCAGAACTTTCTTATTGAAAATCATATTGAGATTTTTTTTTTGAAGCAGCGATGGAATAACAACAGGATGTTCTCAGCCAGCATGGTTTCCCTCGGGTTTATTAGGAAGAAGAGACGCTGCTGTACCTCCTGAACCATTGTTATTGTTTTTCTTTTTATAGAAGACTATTGTCTGTATGCTCACCAGAAAATATGAAGTCACACTCCAAACTGTTCATATTTTGGTTTTGCAATACAAGCTGATAAACACACACACTTCATTAAAAATTTAGTTTACCTCCTGATGCTTTTAACATGTAGACTCGGTTCAATTTGTGGCCAAACTTGCAACATTTGTTACATTTTCAGGTGGTGCGGTTTGTTTTCACGCTGCACTGAGTCAAACAAACCAAACACTTTGAAGAACCTGTTCCCCTCCCCACCTGTGGGGGCGCTGCACCAAGAACCACTGAAGGAAACAACACGAAAACCTCTTAAGGAAACACTGAGCGCAACTTCCGGTTTCACGAAAGCAAAAATGGAGTGACAGGAAGCTTCGTCGTACCACTTCCTGTCATTTTTGCCAGTAGTAACATTCGGCTGTTTTGCAAAAAAATCATGTAATGCAAAAAATTTTTTTGCATTGCAGTTCTGAGAAATATATCTATTTCAACATAGCTGACAACTTTTGATTGAAAAGAGCAATTTAAAAAAAAATGTGTATGTTTCCATTAAGCAAATTCATTTTTGTACTTTTATTGCAAGTAACATTGATTTTGTGGATGGTGATTATGACACATTACCGGAGCTTTGGACAAAAAAACATCTGCAATATATTTTCTGATTTGGCCACTTCCACTCTTGGGAGTTTGCAAAGTTCAGGTGGTTTGTTGACTAAAGTGCAAAAGATTAACACAAAGATGATCCATCCATCCATCCATTTTCTGGTCACCCTTTGTCCCTAATGGGGTCGGGAGGGTTGCTGGTGCCTATCTCCAGCTACGTTCCAGGCGGGAGGCGGGGTACACCCTGGACAGGTCACCAGTCTGTTGCAGGGCAACACAAAGACATACAGGACAAACAACCATTCACACACACACACACTCCTAGGGAGAATTTAGATAGACCAATTAACCTAACAGTCATGTTTTTGGACTGTGGGAGGAAGCCAGAGTACCCGGAGAGAACCCACGCATGCACAGGGAGAACATGCAAACTCCATGCAGAAAGACCCCGGCCGGGAATCGAACCCAGGACCTTCTTGCTGCAAGGCAACAGTGCTACCAACTGCGCCACTGTGCAGCCCAAAGATGATCCAATGAACATCAAATGATATTAATGACATATCAGAGATACTATTGCTTCCTTTACTTTTGGTCTTTGCCAAACTTTCCCAAGAGAACAGAAAAGAAAATAAAGCTTCGATTTCTTGGTTACCCAACTCATGAGTCACTGTCTGTAAATAAAACAAAACGTCGAGCCGACACGAAGGAAACTTCCAACACAAGAACAAAGGCGCTGGGAATAATAGGCAGTCTGAGTCCGTCCACACGAATCCTCTGATTTGATTTTGTGACCTTATAATTCATCATCAGGTCAGACTGAGGATCAGGAAGTAACAGAGGAAATAATTGCTGTCTGAACCCACATTTAACTTTAATTCAGGGGTAAAGTTCAATGGATATTTTTGCTTTTAACAAACTAGTCCTGTAATAGAGAAGTTTTACCAATAAATGTTTAAAAGCAAAGATCATTTCCCAGACTGCATGGAAAAAGAGAGCAGAGGTTTTACACCTCTGCATTTATTAAATAAATCCGAGCTCAGGATTGTTAGATTCTCTGAAGCCTCAAGTTCACATTGGTCTGCATCGCAGATTTCCACGTTTATTTTCCACTGTCGGTTCAATGACATCATCAGTAACAGTAGTTTATGTTTCAAATAATAAATAAATGCATTCTATTTGTAATGTTTTGTAACTTATGGAATATAACTGGTGTAGTTAAGCAGTATATTTGATAAAGGGCAGGTTTTATTTTGAGTGGAGAGGCTCTGACTGGATGCATTATCATCATATTTAGATCCAAAATGTCAAAGTTTTAACTTTAAGTGACTTGTTTTCATTTTGGTTTTGTGATATTGTGATTCATTCACACATCATCACCAATTCTTCTTGGATTGTGGGAACACGCTGCTTGTGGAGGACATTTTGAATGAAATGGAAGGAAGGTCACTTCCTTGTATGAGAAGAAACCCAACATGTGAAATTGGACTTTAAGTGGATTCTTAAATATTACAGATTGTGGTTCCTTAAACAGGTTATGATAGGTCTATGGTCTGTACAAAACATGTTCATTACATTTTTTGTAAAATTTTGAGATTTTTAGTCAGAATGAACCGTCATAGCGCATCTTGTCACTTTAAACCCAAATAAGCTGCTGCTGGCCACGCCCCCAAATCAACGTTTACACTTGCATGTGAAAATGGCAGCAAACGGATGTGCAATTACACAACCGTACATCTTTGAAAAGCAGAAGTGGAGCCTCCAGCACAACCAACAAGAATTCAACTAGGGGTTTCTGGACGATAAGTCAACAACTAAACTTTTGTCTTTTCCAGCAGCCATTTTACTTAATGTCCTGCAGCTCAACTTGGGTTGCTAGGTGACAAGGCTGGGTTCGGCAGGGGTTGCTAGGTAACGCCACAGTGCCTGCTGATTTGTGACATCACATTCTGCAGGTTTTTGAAACCAAAAAAACATTAACTTATTGCCAAAAACTAGATGAGTTTTCTTTTTAAGTGTTTGGGTTGTTTTTAGAAGAAGTAGGAACCCAAATGGAAGTTCAAAAACATGCAAAATGTAAAATTTGCATAACAGGTCCCCTTAAATATTTTTTCTTGGACAGATTTTCTGATTCTTTCATTTGTCTGTTATGTCCGGACAGAATCGGCTCCTCTGAAACTCTGACAAAAAGACGAGAAGCTGTAACTAGTCTAGCCAGAATATGAAATCTGAATTTATAAAATGTCCTGCAGAGAGGATGCACTCAATCTTTCTGGCAAATTAAAATCTAAAAATATGTTTTAGGAGCGTTAGGTGCTGCTCTAATTTTCCATGTTGTGTAATACATGTAGCAAAATTAAAATACTATTAGAACGTGTTGGGAGTTGAAATGCACCACTGCTCTCATCTCTTCTGAATAATGATGAAGACTTCATTATTCAGATGCCTCAATTCATTACATTTTAATGACTTTCAATAGAAGTTATTAAACTTATACCACCACAAAAGCCCTGTAGGTAATTGGAAATAAAGATAGATTTTGAAAGTGTACATTTGCTTGCTCTTTTAGGTGGGGTTTTGTGACAGAGTTGTGAATCGTCAATATCTTACTACTGCTAAACAACTGTCAGCGGATTCTCATTTTGGAAAATCAGACAGAAATCAGATAGAATAGAAATATCAAGCTAATAAATACACAACTTAACAAGAAAACAAGAAAAGCTGCTTTGAATCAAGTTATTTGTCAACTTAAGCTAATGTTGCAAAGACTAACTGCGACTCAAGATAATAGCTATTCAAAGAACGACACTTGTGTAGCTGCTTCTTACTTTTAAGGTTATATATATACAGTATATATATATATAGTTTTATCAGCTTCTGACAGAAAGCAGAGGTTGTTTTTAGAATCAAAGCACCTGCTTCACCAGTGCCAAATATTGTGGCTCAAATTTTCCTCTTCCTCATCTCCAACTCGGTTTTTAAATGACTCTGGGAAAAGACTGAACCATTCAGGCAAGATAGCAGCATCAATTTAACATCAATATTGAGTAAACAATAACAATAACAGAAAAAGGAATTTACAAAAAATTAAAATATTGTGTAAAAGGAAAATCATTGGGGTGCTTTTTTTCTTGCTGTAATTCTCAGTACATTAATCATAAATTAAAAAATAATGGATTTGTAAATCCTGTAAAGCTTCTTTTTGTGCTGATTACCTTGAGTGGAGGCAGACAGCTCTGTTCAAAAAACAGCCTTTAATTATGTCAAACACTGGAGGAAAAAGATAAGTAGTGAAGAGCAAATTGCCCCAGCTGACTATTTGCTGCCATACATTATGCATTCGGATCTGCTAATCACAGCTTTCCTCCATTATGTCTCAGATATTAGCTATGATAATGGCTCAAGCTGTGGGTCAGTCCAAGCAGAAAATTAAAAATTAAAACCTCTGCTCAGGTAGAGGTGGCCAAACTTTGGAAATCTTTTATATTTACACTTTTTAAATACTTGCTCTGTTAAAAGGCTTTCATCAAGACAATCAAAAAGTTAAAGTTGTGTCATGTGACTTTACCAAACTAACTTTTTACTGAGTAAAAAAAATAACAAAATATACAGAAAAAAAGCGATAGCATGAAAAATTTGTAGAAAAGTCAACACATTAAAAAGTTACATTAGGTGTTCCACAGGGCTCACTGCTGGAGACCAACATTATTTTGAAATGCATTTGTGTGTGGATGGTTATGGGAAACTTTACAATCTGCATTGCAAAAACACAAACTCTTAAGTTATTTTGGTCTATTTTCTACTATTAGTGCACTTTAAATAAGACAAAACTAGCTTTTAAGTAACTGTTCAGCAATATTTAGGAGCTTATTTTAAGTAAATAATTCCTTAATATTGATGAGAAAGTTGTGGTTCCATTAGCAGATAAGTTTACTTATAACAAGACATTTTTTCATGTTATGAGTGAAATAATCTGCCAATGGAACTAGTAATTTTTTAAAATTAATATTAATGAATTACTGACTTAAAACAAGCTCCTATTTCTTGCTGAAAAGTTTCTTAAAAATTTGTTTTGTTGTACTTCAAATGTAGTAAGAAATTGGGACTAGAAATTAGCCTGAAAATAGTTTTTAACGTTTTGTATTTTTGCAGTGTGAAGTCTGTTGTTGTATTCTGAGACAGTTTATTTGCAAACAGACGACATATAAAACAATCACCAGTTTGTCCAGGAGTTAATGTAGCAGCAAATTCACTGTAATATCAAAACAAAGATGCGACAATTTGAAAAACGGACCTCAAAAAGACTGAAAAAGTTACCAGGAGGAAGACTTTTCTCACAATTTTAGCTTTTGAAAAGCTACATCAAAATAATACATCTCGAAAAATGTTCCTTTTAGACCAAATTATATGCTCAGCAGTATGTTTGGAGAAAACCAAATGTAGCATATTAGCAAAAATGTTGTAGCAAATGTCAAGCATGAGAGTGGAGGAGTGATGATGTGGGCTTTGTTTGCAGCTTGCACTCATTGGTTATTAAGCCAGTATATATAAATATAAGGTCAAATGTGAAGGTGTCTATGTGTGAACTGAAGCTTAGAACAAACTGGGTCATCAAACAGAGTGACAAACATTCAACCGAATGACTTAAAATGAAAACAATCGATGTGTTGTGATAAAAACCTGAAGACTAATACGCCTGCTGTATGCTTGTGATTTTACAAGCTGTTAAGTCTCGGAGTTAACTTGGTTTTTAGGAAATCCATTTTGTTCTGTTTTTAATTAACAGAACAATAAACTCATGAAGATTATTTTTGTAGCACAAAAACAAATGTGAAAGTGTCACAATTTCCAGCTGATTTAATGATGTTCTTGTTATTCTGACAGAAACTCGTAAGGTTATCTAAATGATTTTTTTCAGCAGTGCAGGTTATTTCTTAAACCTCAGAGGTATAATTAGCACATAAAGCTGCTCAACATTCTCTCTGTTGTTAAGATACTTTTTATTTATGTTCCATAAGAGCTATGAGTAAGAGTGTATTTATAGGAATAACATCTTTTAATTTTTTATTTTAACATTGGTACTTAGTGTTTGAGAAGAAAAATATTTTGTATTTATTTGCAAAATTATTGAAAAATCAGTTTCAATAGCTTCCTAACAATGATCAGTTGACGTCTTTCAGTCCGGTTTCCATGGTTACTACAGCAATGAAATTGCTCTAGTCAAAGTGTTCAATGACATCCATCTGTGGAAGATCCACAGTACTGGTTCTGTTGGACCTCAGTGCAGCTTTTCTTGGCATATTACTGAAACGACTGGAGAGTTGGGTCAGACTCTCCAGTCCAGTCCTCAACGACATAAATATGGTTACAAAGTCAACCTTCTGTCACCTGAAGACTAATGTTGCCGTAACATCTAGAGAAACTCATCCAGGTGTTTATCTTTAATCCTTTTATCTGGAACAAACTTCCAGAAAACTGAAAAGATGCTGAAACACTGAAATGTGCTGTAGAAATAAACTTGACTTATGATTATATAACACTCACATACAACAACATATGAACCATAAGAATGGCATTCTCTGCTTCTTTTATTAACTTCCCATTGAGCCACTATTATCTCACTATCAACTCTGTAGTCATGGAAACCTGCAGGGATGAACAAATCCAACCCTCAGAAATCCAAGGAACAATCCAAGGAAATCCTATACTCAAAATGTCGATCATCTGAAAAAAATGTATGTTTCAATGTTGGAGGCAGATGCCCTTCATGCTTCCAAGCAAAGATGTATTTTGGACGAACAAACCAAGTTATGAAAACAATCAAAAGCACGAACAATAAAAAACTCAACTCAACTGGCTCTTATCCCTTTCAGCATGAAGCCACACCAGGCCACAGAAATGGATTTTAACACTAGCATTACTGCGCCAATCCCACTTGTCCAGTATAGCAGAAAATGGGCCTCAGTTGTTCAACGATCAAATGTGAAGACAAGACAGTTACAAAAAAACTTAAGTACAGACTGAACATCATCAGGATTTCTATCTCCTGAAAAGCCACTGATTTCCACTCCAAACTGGGATCAAATGTTCAGGCAGAATGGATTTAGAATGAACTGAGCTAAACTCGACTCCCAGAACCAAAAGGAGAGAGCAGATCATAAGATTTATGACAATTTCATATTGTTCATTTCTGAAACTAAGTTTGAATCCATTCTAACTCAGAGGACGTTTGTAATAATCCACTGATCTTTAATGATTAAAGTCTCTGAGATTAGTCTGGTAGGGACTGTAATCACGTACATAGAAGCAGCTGCTGCAGCATATTTGCTCCATTTATATTTAAAATATGTGAATAATCAACAATCTTGGCATCTGTGATTGCTTTAGTCTGTGTGTCAGGGTGTAAAAGCTGAAAAATATTCAGTAAAAATCAATTGAGGAGGCATTGATTTGCATTTATCTCTCTTTATCCATCTCTGTGGAGTCTGAATTTTGTTTAATTAAATCTTTCTACCAAGGTTGGAGGATTTTATCAACATATTATTTGAATGCAAACTGAAAAATAAGTGATGTTCAACATGAGGGGCTGGTTTAATTTCTTCCACAATGACTTTATGAGTTTAGGTCCAATATTATATCAAAGAGTAGGAAACTGGTATAATCAAAGTCTTGGTTTTAACCAAACCTCACCTCCTGTAGGAATCTAAGAAACACTGAAGTATGATCCGGGTTTAACCTCCTAGAGCAAAATGCCTGTCATGCAGATCTGCTGCCAGCTGAAAGATTCAAAGTCAACAACTGGTTGCCCATTAAGTTACCAGAACCAAACTGACTTTCATATTAATTTACTAAATTGAATAAATATGGTGTAATAACAGACTTTAGTGGCTGTAGGATTTCTCTTTTGTCTTTGGTAAAAGACCACGAGCCATTTCTCTCGCTAGTGCTAGACTCTTGTGTTTGTTTTGGTTGTTTTTACCCAGAATGCCATGCGGTGTAGTCCACGTCCTGCTTCTGGGGCAGGAGGTGGATTACAAACCAAGACCGAAGTTCGTAGGTGGACCAGAGTTCACTTTTCTGGTCCGATTACGCATTAACACATCCTCAAATGCACCACCTTTCTCTGCAAGTGGACTGGAGTCTGATTAAAGCGGACTAAGGAGGAACGAACCGCTAAATGCATTAAGTTTTGATCATTGATGCTGGTTTGCTATTTGTCCCAACAAGCTATTGAATGGGTGGGTATATTTAAAAATTTTAAATAGTTTGTTTAAAAATGCCATCATCCTCCAACTACTTCCTGTTGTCTTTTTTTGGTTTGCTCCATCTGGTTGTTGATCATGTGACCAGGGTGTTTCAAAAAAAGCGTTTCCATTGCAGTTTTGCAAAATCAACCAATTTCAATTTGGCCAAAAAAACTCCCCCCACAAAAACACCTGATCCTACCGTCAAAACATTTGATCAAAAACCTGAGTTTATTAGAAATTCTTCATGTTTCAAATAAACATATTTATTTTTGAAATGTAAAATTGTGCTGTTTATGGTCAACTGTTTCAAGCATGTTAAGATTATTGTGGCAGAAAAATGTATTTTGCATTCATTGTCCATGTGTGTGATTTTATATTGCTATCATGTTTGAAATAAATAAATAAAATAAAGTCCATCTAACATCCAAAGTAGTTTAACAGTCTGGATAAAAACTCTGACTGCAGCAGAAAGTTTTCGGATCCTGGTGGTTCTGTTGAGCTCAGCCCTCATTTGCTGCCATGTTTAATCACTTTAGTGATCTACTGTGTAACAGAACAAGCATCGTTTCATGCATCAGAGATCTTCCTCATTCTGTATCTCATTTAGCTGGAACACAGAAACCACATGGCAGTGTTTTTGTTCAGCTGCATTAAATATTCACGTTTTCCAGGGCTTGTTTTATACCCAGAGGATAATTGAGATTGCTGGCAGTCATGCATAAAACGAAAGCAAGAACGGTAAAACCACAGAAAAGCATGGTGGTTTTCTGCTGTCAACTCAGAGTGCTTTCTTTGACCTCTGACCCCTCAGAGGGCGCTCTGTCCAGCTTTAAGCCGATCTGCATTCAGAGCACCGCAGCCGACTCCGCCACGCAGACTGGCAGAGGTTTGCTGCTTTGCTGCTGGAGTAAATATTGATCAAACCTTTGAGAGGAAACTGGCGCTCCACAGGAACATTATTTTATTTACACTAAGTAGAGCTCTGAGCTGGAGAGGCCTTCTGCACTCATTTAGGAGATACTTGACTTTTCCAACGTCGAGGAGATTTCGACTCACTTCCTCCTCCATAAAGGTCTTAATATCCAGCTCTTCTCCTAGATTTGATTTCGTTACACTTTTGAAATGTTAGAAGGCGATAAGAACACAGTAATATCTGCTTTTGTCATAAGACATACAAGATTAAACATTTCCAAGTCTCCTGGTGGACAGTTGGCAAAAATAAACATGTTACTTTCACTATTTTTCAGGCTCTTTGATCGAAAGCATATTGAGTCTTTAATTAATTTACAATAAGCTGTTAGTTTCTGTGCATATATCTTAAAACTACAGTGTTAGATACAGAATAAATGCAGACTTTAGTTTTTAATTCATTTTATATGCCAGGCAAATATAAAGTTGCACATAATTATGATGGACATTTTAAACCATTCTTTATTTCAAAATGGCTCTAACTCAGTAGATTAGAAACCAGCGGTTTCTAAATCTTGGCAACAATTGTAAATTGAAGTTAGGTCTAGACTTTAACTAGGCCGTTCTAACACCTAGATATGCATTGATCTAAATCCTTTTGTGGCAGAACACAAATCTATGCCATGCTTCATAATTTTTATTTGTTAAAAAGTGTTGAAAATCATCTGATCCTGCAACACTACATTGCGTTGATTTTTCTCATAACATATTACTGAAAATATATTAAAGTTTGTAGTTGTGATAAGATGTGGAAATGTTGAACCAGTCAGAGACATTTTATCAAATGTTTTTAATAAGAATGATGGCTAAAAGTAAGTAATGATTTAATTAGGACCTTTCATGTGAAGCATGTTGATAATCAGTGGATGAACATGTTGATGAGCTAAAGGGTGAAAATGTCAAAGCTGCAAAATTATTTTTGTTATGACCATAAACACTGAGTGACAGCCATTCACACTTTTCTCAACGTGTTTGTTTCACCTTTACTCGTACGCCGCTAATTAAATGATTCAAATCGTTACCATAGCAACAAGCTGTTTCTGAGCAGCGGTGGGAGTCAAGTCTCTTATTCCAGATTCTGAGTCATTTGGCCCGGTTCTCCCTTAAGGCTCATCTGGCTCCCAAATGGCTCTTTACTTCCTATTACCACCAGTTTTACTTTCTATAAACCGAGAACGACTGATTTATCAGAACCGCTGATAAAGGGATGGCATTCAGTTTCTAATCTGGAACAAACTTCAAGAAAACTGCAAAACAACCGAAACACTGAGCTACTTTCAATCAGGGTCTAAATTGTGACCCATGAAATAATCTGACCACAAGTCAAGAATGACCGAAACATTTGGAAATTGTCTTTTTCTTTTAATAACTCAAAAGTCGGTAGCCCTTTTTATATTTTGGATCTTCAAAAAAAATAAATTTTTAATGAAATTTACAGATTTCATTAAAAATTTGCTTATTGTTGACCAGGTAAAACTAATATCTTATTTTTGCTTATTGTTACCTTTCAAAAATAATGGCTTATGTTATTATGTTTTTTGCCAAAAAAAAACAACGTACTGTTTAACTGCTGAAATATGCTGTACAAATAAACTTGACTTGATTGAAAAAACAAACCACTTGACCAAAAGTGCGGGAGTTCTGCTTGGGTTGCTAGGTAACGGGGCTATGCTTGGGTGGGGTTGCTAGGTAACCGTGCAGTGCCCTTAGAATGTGACTCAACAATCTGTAGGCTTTTGAAAGAGATCATTTTCCAGGCAACAAAAACATTAACCTATTGCTAAAAAACAGGCGGATGTCTTTCTTTAAGTGATTGGGCTGTTTTTGGAAGCGGTAGAAACTCAAATGGACGTATACAAACGTGGAGAAAGTGAATTGTTCAGAATAATTACACTGTAAATTGGAAATCGACATGTTTCTAAGTTTGCTGTGGAGTCACAAAATTAGCATCCAGTAATACATTTCATTTATCCAGAATAGTTTGGTGCTTTTTAGTATCTTAATATAAACACAAAACTCATGCAGCATCCAGAGAATTGAAAATAGCTGGTGTCTATTACGAGAAAATAATAAATCAGATGTTTCTTCCTCCAGACACTTCACCCCATGGACAGAAGAGAAAAAGATAATTACCAGAGATTGAATCTTCTACAAAGATGAAATTTCTAAAGGGTCGCTGGCTTTTATTAGCGCCCCGGTACTTAACTGCTCACTTCAGCTCCAACGTAACATTAGTTGTTGAGCTGAAATCTCCCGGGACTCGGCTGATTTTGATATGTGACGCTACAGCGTGGCAGAATCAAAGGCCGGACACATTAGTATTAACCGCCCGGCTCAGCCGTTCATGTCTGGAAATCTCATGAGATGTTCTGTGAATCAGCCGGGACAAACTCATTAAACTGTCTGATGAATGACATCAAGCTTCCATAAACTCCCTGTTATCATACGTTTGATCCACCAGAGGCAGAAAAGTTCAAATTTTCCATTAAGAATTTGTCCAATTAATTCATTACAAGGATGTCATGTCATTTTATTTAATTTGATTCATCTACATTGTCTACCTTTACTGTCTTGTTGATATCTAATTTCCAAGATGAAACAAAAATACAAAATACAAACACAGCAACAATACATATACAAGTATTGTCTGTTGTTTCTTGTGAAAATATCTTAGTACAAAACTGACTTAAAAGTAACTTTTCAGCACAATATAGGACATTTTTTAAGTCAATAACTATTTAATATTGATGATAAAGTACTAAATAAATTGGCAGATTATTTAACTTATTACAAGAAATTTTTCCCATGTAATAAGTGAAATAATCTGCCAAATGAACTAGGTACTCAACGCAGGGCATTCTGGGTAAATAGAAGTAAAACAAACATGCTAGTTTAGCGCTAATGGGAGAAATGTCTTTTAAAAGACAAATCCTACAACTGCTAAAAGTTGATACCACTCCATTTTTGTTTACATTTTATGAAGATGGAAGTTGCGCTCAAGTGTCTTCTTCTTCAGAGGTTTTTGTGTTGTGTTCGTCAGTTGTTTTTGGTGCAGCGCCCCCACAGGTGAGGAGAGGACGCTGCAAAGGGGTTTGATTCGTTTGACTCAGCGCAGTGTGAAAAAGAACCGCAGCAGCTGAAAATGTAACAAATGTTGCAATTTTGGTCCCAAATTGAACCGAATCTACTGGACTATAAGGTTAGAGACACCACTTGTAAAGCTTTAAATCATTTCATCCAACAAATGTTTGCAGCTTTCATGTTCTGTCTTTCAAATCATAATTCTCCCCACTTCAATAATTTTCATTTTTATCGTTAGAGGCACTGACTAATGTTTTTGAACTTAAAATAATGTGATTTAGCCTTGATCTGTGCTTATGTGCAAATGTTACTTGCTAATGACTCCATCACTGCTTGAACGTCTCTTGTTAGCGCTGGAATTAGTCTTATCGTGTTACTGCTACGTTGATTTGTGTCTGATTTTTCCTATAACAGGCAGATAAAACTGAAAGGACTGAAAATGAACGCTTCAGCCACTTGTGATATAACAGTGATTAACCACCTGCAGACTTAGCATTTTCACTCCACACAACAGCTGTCACCTCCCTGATAGAGGTGCATCGATTAGAACGGCTCCAACTCTGGTTCTGCTCCAACGAGGTTTATATCACATCCAAACGACTTTCACCACGCATTCACATTTCTGAGTGAAGAAATACTCTACAGTCTGGATGTGATTTATGTAAGAGATCCCTTATTGTAACCATGAAAGATTAAATGTTCAAACTAAATCTGTTTGTATGCACCTCTCTTCGTTTATAGGTAAGAATATGTGGAAAAATTTTACCTACGATTCCAAGTTTGGAAAATTTTGCCTTGATTCATTCTAGTTGTGGAAAGTTGCTATGAAAATCTGTTAGCTAACATCTACACTCTTCCTTATCTCCGCTCTTGAAAGTTCAGCCAAAAAGCAGCAAGAAAAATAATTGGCATTCCTGGATTGGCTGCTTCAATAATAGCCTGTAGCATGTCAAGTAGCTTTGCGTTGAGGTATTTCAGCTGTATTTTACATTTGCTTTATGAAAAAATCTCCAAATACTAAACTGCAAATAGGTGAGAGTCTACTCTGTGTGGTTATATACAGTAGACCACACTTTAAATCACATTTTGAAAAGTCAACATGAACTTTACTAGCCCTGTGTTTTGTTGGTATGACATATCTTAAAAGTTTTTCCACCCAGTAGTCTAATAGACTCAATTCGGATACCAAAACCTCCACATTTGTTACTTTTTCAGCTGCTGTGGTTCTCTTTCACACTGCACTGAGTCAAATGAACCAAACTCTTTGAAAAACCTGTTCCCCTCCTCGCCTGTGGGGGCGCTGCACCAAGAATAACTGAAGGAAAAGACATGAAAACATTTGAAGAAGACACTGAGCGCAACTTCCTTCTTTACAAAATGTAAACAAAAATGGAGCGGCATTTGTAGGATTTCCTTTTTGTCTTTAGCAACTGCAGTCGGGGGACCATACAGAAGTGTTCCAAGGGCCACAAATGGCCCCCAGGCCACACTTTGGACACCCCTGTTCTAGACAAATGAACTAGAGTTTGATTAAAGTGAAATAAACAGGACCGGTGTGAAAGACTCACTTACGTAATACAAAGATTTAATCTAATTTAACCAAAAATGGTTAAGATTAAGCCTAATGATTATTACTATTTATGTCTTTAAATATTACACAAAATCATTTTCGGTTGCAGTCTGACAGGTTTGTATCAGGGAATTATCACTTTCTAACAAAGGACACTGCTTGTGCTTTCTTTCAGCAATCCAGATGAAAGCACTAATTGACCTTAACTGAGGCCCTGACTTGGAAATAAATTCCAGCATTATTTGCCGTGGCTGGGGATGCCAGGCGCTGAGTCAACACGGACTAATTTAATGCAAGCAGCTTCGAGTACAAATCCCCAGAAGCACCGTCTGATAAGAGCCGGAGGCAGCAGAGCACAAAACGATGAAATATCCTAAAAATAATACATTTTTCAGCCTTAAATCAAGCGTAAAGAATAACGCGGAGCCACAACGCGGTGGCGATCGGTGGTCCGATCTGCTGGTTCATTGGCTGTTTGGAAGGCAGTGAGGCGAGGCTCTGACTGATAATGCTGGTTGTGGCGTTTCTCTCCAGCACATCAGGATTCAGCAGGACTCCTGGCTTAAAGATGCTGTTTGATAAGTGACACCCTGAAGAGCCAGAGATGAAGCAGCTCACTGCTTCTGCACAGCTGTGAGAATCTGACCGTTTTTAGACGGTTTGGTTTGTTTCTCACATCAATTTCATCATTTGCTCAGCAGCTAGAGCGTTTCTCATAACAGTTATTTTTTTATTTCTTTATTATTGTTTTTAACAAATCATAAAAAAAGCAATGCTTTACACATAAGAATCAGTCATTTTAGCTACTGTACCTGTCCAAAAAGGAGTGAGGTTACTTTTTTAATTTCAACTCTTTATTACTATTCTTTAATATACTTTTGTATCAAAATGCACGAGTATTTTGACACTATCATACATAGAAAACATAATTTATAGACTCATATATATTTTATACTATATTTAACTGATTCATCTAAGAATATTCAGTTTTATTTTATTGTTTCTAGAACAAAAGTGCAAAACTATGTAGATAAACTGGAGTGTTATATGCTCAGAATAGAAGATCAGTTCCTCAAAGAAATTGATTGATGTCAACAAAAGTGTCATTTTTAGCTAATTGTAAAATTCTGACACCATAAATGTAAATGTTTTCTTATCACTTACAAAATATTTATTATTTCATCACATATTATTTTGTATTTGTGTAAAATGAAAAAAATACAATTACTTGGCTCCTATAGGATTTTTTTCTCTCCAACTTTACAGTTAAATGGCACAGATATTTTGACTACGTCTATTTTTTATTCAATCTATTTTAAGTAGGAATAAAAATGGAGGTGTTGTAATTTAGTCCTAAATTTATTTTAAAAAATCTTTAAAGGTACTTTTGTAGTTTAAATTATACATATTACTTGAACATTTTAGCACACTGTCCAAATGTAGTAAAGAATGAACTAAACTTTACACAAATTTCCATCTATTGGTTCCAATAAGTCATAATTTTACCAAATTTTAGCCAAAGTTTTCAGATTTGTGCTCTGAAGAAGTGTTTATTTGTCGTGCTTTAACTTTGATAGTCTTTTTTTGTTCGTGATAGAGGGAACAAGTGAGTAAAGTTAGTAATAGATAAAAAGAATAAAGATGTTTTTCTTTCACCTGATAAAAACAAACATTCAAATCTTCATCCTCACCATAAAACCCGTTGCAGTGGAGGCTTAGGGTTTTGTTTATCCCCCTGAGGGGCTTTTATGCTTCTGCCCTCCAAGAAATGTTTTTCAGTCTAAATGAGCAAAGTTTTGTATTTTCTTTCAGCTAAGTCTTCCTGATGGATTTGTTTCGTTCTGGGTGACCCAGCAGAGACCCTCAAATGCAAACAGCTTAGCTAACAAAGAAAAGAGAAAACACCTCTCACAAGTAAAAGCTTTCAGACGACTTATCCAGCTATTAAAATATATTAATGTGGATAAAAGCTCTCCTGCTCCAAATCCCCCATATTGTAGATTACTGTGAGGATTTAAATTTAAAATCAAAATGAAGGAGGAATTTACAGGATGTAGAAAATATTTTGATAAATGTAACACTCTTTTAACAAAAGATTTTCAACATAAAATACATCAAAATAGATAATTCAGATGAATCTCACACAAAATAAACTTTATAGTTGTAGTCAAAACAATCAGAATAAAATAATATTTTTAACATATTTCTTAAAACTGTCACTATGTTGTGACAGTTTGTTATGAGACAGTTAATCTGTGAAAAGATCGATGTCCTCCACCTCTTCCCTGAGGTATTATTGTCATCTGGAGAAATGCACCAAAAGCAACCAATCAGAGCCAGGAGGCGGGTCTTAGTGCTGCCAATCAACCTCACATACTCACTCTTAAATGTGATTGTGTCAGAGAAACGACTTAAACTGTTTATTTGCGGTCATTGGTCTACATACTAATAGGACCTAGCATTTATGATAGGTTATGCTGGCAGCTAGAGCAATGACAGACATCCTGGCCCTGATTGGTTGTTTCTAACCAAGCAGTGCTTTTCTGCAGATGGCAGTAGGACCACAGGGATGAGGAAGAGGAGCTAAAGCTGTCGTTTGCAGCCTGACCTGCAATAGCACCTTACAAAAGCCTTAAATTCAAGTATCTAAAATTAAGGCCTTAAAATGCCTTAAATCCAGGTAAAAAATGTAGTTTGGCCTTAAATACGATAATCACAGGTATTAAATTTTTGCCAGAATTGTCTAATCATGCGTAATCTATAGTTTTTTTCCCTCACATGCCTTTTCTGTCAGGCATAAGTTTGAGTCATACGCTGACATCTGTATTATGTACTGTTGACTAGCTGAAACATTACCCTCGCTAGCTAGTTAGCATCTATGTTATTGCTGAAAAAGAAATATAACAAAGTCAGTTTTCCCGACTTTATTCTATTAACCTTTTCCAGTTCTGGGTGATTTTGCAATCTCTTTTTCTTGATCTACTAAGATGTTGCATCTGTTGCATTTTTAATTTCGTATCAACCAAAACTAATTTGAAATTGTCTTGACATTGGAAAGAATTCAATTTCTTGCTTCTGCCACTGCTTTGAAAGCATCACTGAAGGTTTTTCAGGTGCCATTCAAGGCTGTAAAGAAAGATAAAAATTAATTGGCTTTATCAGATTGAATAGCTGCAATATATAAAATCCTCCTGAAGACGAAGTGATTATTCATCACCTACAGAGATTTCTGGAAGCCATAATTTAATGGTTTGCGATCTGAAGGTTGGATTTCCTCCCAAACTGAAGGAAACGTTGAGTTTTATCTCAGTTTTGTGCAAAATCAGAGTAAAGTTACATACAGATCTGCGGCTCAGGTTGCATTATGATTTATTCAAGTCACAGCAGCAGTGATTCACAGTACACACTGATGGGAAAAAAAATACAAAATATGTTTTTCAGTTGCATGAGTCACATGTCAGGCGGAGCTGATAAGACACCCTGTTTACATCTGTTCTCTTGTGCGTTTTGTGAGCGTTTGAATGCAATTCAAGTTTACAGAGGTGCACGTTAAAAAGGCAACACTTAAAACATCAAAACTGTACATAATCTTTTTTTTCTGAGACACTTTCATACAGAATACGGTTTCTTTTTATATCACAGTGCAACACCATTAAGGCAAAGATTTAAAAAAGCAGCAGGTCAGACACACAGAGAAAACCTACATTAATTATACTCCTCCCTTTCACACAAACACACTGAAAAATAGACTTACTTATAACCACATGCTTAAAGGTGCCAGTGTGAATAACTCAAATGTGCAAATTTACACAAATACTTACACAAACTTACAAGAGCGTAGATGAGAAACAAGCAGATTTTTTTTTTACCCTGTTTGAACCTGTGAATGGTGCCATCAAATATTTCAGATTATTTTTTTAGCTCAACATTGTGCAATATTGAACTTTCTTTGACAACTTTTAACTTAATGACATTACTTTTTTGCCTGAGGGTTTGAAGTAAACAATTCTTATTTGGTACTGAAAGTCTGCTATAAAAGAAAATAGTTTTGTAATAAAGTTTAGCTGATTTGTGCTGGAAAGAGACCAATACTGTTTTTGAAATTTGTGCTGTGATGAAATCAAAGCGGTGGGTATACTTCCACTAACCTGCTAATGTGCTAATTAGCGCATATCAATTAGCACAATCACATTATAATTAGCTCTGCTATTAATAGCAGAGCTAATATTTTGTTTAGCGCCTTTGCTAAACTTGCAAACATTTAGCACACCTAGCTTCCTTTAACTGAATTAAGTTTTAAAACACTAATTTATTTGGCTGTTTTGTAAACTTTCAGTTGAATAAAGGTGACCAAAAATGAAAAAAAATAAAGCGAGTACAAGAGAGGGCGTGATTGGTCGACGATGAAGGGACGCTATTGGCTTACAATGTGTCGTGTGACAATCCGTGATTGGTCGACTCAGTGATAAAACGCTAAACATAGCATAGTGTAATTCTGCAGTATTTTATTGTTTTTAGCTTTAGCGCTACAGAATTAGCTTCCATGTTGGTTTAGCTCTAACATGAACTTCATGAATAATGTTGTAGAGTTTAAATTTATTCAAAAACATCAGCAGCAAGATGTCATCACACAGATTCACCCCTTTGGTAAACAGAATTACAATCCTCTTTCTTTCTTTAGCCTCTTCATTGACATATACATTAATGTTATCATTGCCTAAAAATGTCTTTGACAGCTATGTACAGTAATGCTATGATAACCTTATGAAGCAATAGGCCTCCTTTTATGGCAATATCATGGTTGTGTCAGTAAACAATGGTATGATTACCTTTTAAGGCATTATTTTTATCCTTGATTACATCATAAGGCAAAGTTATGGTTGCCTCAGAAATCAATGGTGTGATTAATTTAAAGAGAAAAACTCGCCTTATAAGACAGAGTTGTGATTGCAGGATTACCTTATAAGGGTAAGTTATAATTATAATGTAATGATTGCTTTATAATGCAATACTGTGGTTGCCTTATAAGGTATGATCACCTTATAAGTAAATATTATGATTACAGTTAAGAGTAATGTCATATCACCTTATGTGGCGATGCTATAAAGTCCTACCCCAATGGTTCCATGTTCAAAAACCAATGGAGACATAAAGTAATCTCAGTTGTAACAAAGTTAGTCTCTTATCTCATTCTTAGCTGTCTAATGTGCTTTAAAAACATCATATGCCGAAGCATTTTCAATCTGTGCTGCTGCAAAACTGACATTTCAGGCTCTTCATCCTTTTAGATTCACAACATTGTGGACTGCAGACAAATCCTCTGTTAGCCAACCGTCTAATCAACCCCGCTTTGCACTGCACACGGATTACAGATGAACTACCTGGAGCGTCTCACAGAAAGCTAATACACCAGAGAGCCTATGAGCAGCAGAAGATCTCCTTAAAGGTCTTCCTCATCTCCTGGCTGCGGAAAGCGTAGATGATGGGGTCGATGATGGAGTTGCACATGATGAGGATGAGGTACATGTTGAAGTGCGACATGAAGCAGGTGCAGTAGGGGTTCCTGGGGCAGGTGATCATCAGGATGAGGTGCAGAAAGAAGGGCGCCCAGCACACCACAAACACCCCCAGCAGGATGGTGAGGGTGATGGCGCCCTTCATGTTGGCGCGCTGCTGGATGGGCGCGTTGCCCGGCAGGGCACCGATGCGCTTCATGTGCTGGCGCGCCAGCAGGAACATGTGAACGTAGAGCGACGCCATGAGGACCAGCATGGTGAAGAACATGGTGATGAGGCAGATGAGCACCATGGTGCTCTCTGAGTAGATGATGAACAGGATGCCAGAGACGGTGCAGCACGTCCAGATGCTGGCGATGACCAGCAACGCCCGCCGGATGGTGACGATGTTGTGGTACCGTAGGGCGTAGAAGATGGTGATGTAGCGGTCGATGGCGATGGCGAGCAAGCTGCAGATGGAGGCGAGCAGAGAACTGCAGATCATGGAGTCGAACACGTTGTCCATGCTTTTGATTAACGTGACGGGGATGGTGAGGCTGCCGCTGTTGATCAGCTCTATGACGATCGTCTCCGAGGCGTTGGAGACGCTGACCAGCATGTCAGCGACCGCCAGGCTACAGATGAAGAAGTACATCGGGGAATGGAGGTTCTTGTTCTTGATGATGGCGGCGATCACCAGGATGTTCTCCAGCAGGCTGATGATGCCCAAAGTGAGGAAGACCTCGGTGGAAATCGGCAGCTGCTCGTAGCAGCCAGCAGAGGAATCCTTCTTCTCTCCGGAAACGTCTTTCTCTGGCAGAGTTCCCAGGCACAGGCTCCTGTTCAGGTAGCATGGGATCAAGCCTTGCTGAGCCGTGGAGTTCATCTTTACTTCTTCTCTTTGTTACAGCCAGTCCTGAATGGGTTAAGATTTGGATAAGTGTCACCTTTCTTTATAACTGATTCTATGATTTTGTTTGGTAAATTTCTGTTGTCCATGTTCTTAGTCCATGATGTATCCTGGCAGCTTCATGCGCATGAAAACTCTGTCCATGAAGAAGCTGAGGAGGAAACTGACGAAGCCGATGAAAAGCAGCAGAAAACGATTCAGTTTAGGAATGTTTGGAGCGGTCCAGGATTATCTCAGCTGTTTCTTTTTCCCATTTTCATCTTTCAGCTCCTCCTCAAGCACCAAAAACAATCCTGTTGCTCTGGTTTCAGTGAAACGACGTGAGGAAGAAAAGTGGAGGAGAAACGGTGAAAGGGTGGAAATTAATCAGTCGGATTCAGAGCAGCAGAGTGCAGCGGCTGGCTGTGTGACCGATCATCACTTCTCAGCCACTGTGGTCTTATCCTGGTCTCACTTTCTCTCCCTCTGCTTATGTACTACCGCACACACACCCACACCCACACACACACACCCTCAGCCCATCCCACCCTCACAGATAAAGTGGGAGGTGTAGGAGGAGCAAAGTTTAGGCTGACGCATTACTCAAGGTTTTGTCATTGAAACGAATTTGTTGCCATGTTTGAAACTTTTCCGGACTGAAGAGAGTAAAACTATTATTTTATTTTATTTGGTTTATGAATGAATAAATAATAATCATTCAGCTGCTGGATGATTATTATAGAAGAAGCTTGTTCGTATTTTCAATTAGTGATGTGCAGAAACCAACACTGCTTTTAATTACTATATCACTTATTATACTTATTATAAAATCGGTTCTAACAGGAGGAATAAACTTGGGTTATGTTCTCTGAATACATCTGAATTATTAATTTAATCTTAGCAAAAAATAGACACTAACATGCATTACTGTATGGCCAATGCAAATTACTTAGCACTCTTGAAATACGACAATACTAACTTACAAGTACCTTTTCAGCAATATAGGAGTTTGTTTTAAGTCAGTAATTCCTTAATATTGATGAAAAAGTTCTAGTTCCATCTGCAGATTATTTCACTTATAACAGGAGATTTTTTCCATTTTATAAGTGAAATAATTTCCCAATGGAATATTAAGGATATTAAGGAATATTTGACTTAAAATAAGTGCCTACATCTTGCTTAAAAGCTATATGTAAGTTAATTTTGTCTTATTTCAAGTGTACCAAGATATCTGCACTAGAAACTAGATAAAAAAAAATTCTTGGTAAGACTTTCTGTTTTTGCAGTGAAGAGTCTCAACAAAGGTTATGTTTTACAGCAGATAAATCCGACCCATATCCAACGATCTGTGGAATAATTTAGGATATATATTGAATAGATTTCAAAGCAACAAAGAGAACCTATTAATAAATACAGCTGTACAGATTTCTATTTCAGCTGCTACTAGATTCTTAGCAGCTAATGCTAAGTGGTTAGCAACTTGTTCAATTTCAACGGTCTGTTTACCCTCAACAGAGTGGTCAACGTAACAACAAAATAGGATTTTTCTTTATTTATAGCATCACAAAATCAACCTTATTCAGGTTTAAAGAGCTAATTAGAACTACGTCCTTCTTTGTGGGGAAACACTTCGTCTTCCACTTGTTACACTGGGAACAATTCACAAATTAAGCGTTTGTGAGTGGTTTCCACAACCTGACACATCAGAGACTAATTTTGGTGGAAACAATTAGCTAGCCAGGTCTTCTTGTCCCACATTAGTGTCTGACCCCACATATGCTTTGTTGGAGGAAGAATCAAGAACTGAGATCAACACAAATTCCTTTTCTTTATTTTATTCTATATTCTGAAAATCCCAACAACTATAATTTCTCCAGGCAGCCATTTTGTCTGGAGAACAGCAGTAAAAACTGACTCTTGTCAAACTGAGTTACCTGAAAGGTAACAACAGGATCACAGGTTACTCCTTTTACTGAGCTCCTTTACAAGAATAAAATAAAAAATATGAACTATTGATCATTTTGGTGCTTTATTTCCCGACAGCTTTCCTCTCCTGACTGCGATTGTTGTGACAGCTAGCTCAAAGCGGATGAACTCCATCAGATCTCATTATGTTTACTGCTGTTTGTATTGAAGATCTGCTCTACAGAGAGCCGCGTTATGATTGTGTGTGTGTTTTAAAAACACTAAAGAAATCTGTTGAATGTTCTCAAGAGATATAGATTGGAGGAGCAATTAGAAAACTTTCAGACTGCAGTGAAAAAGCAACAGGTTTCCTGGAAAGACAAGGCTTTTACTAACAACCTGCCGGATCACGCCAGCCTTTAATGCTTGGAAAATGTCAGCCTTTGTGCAATACAGAATTAAACCAGCTTAAAAAGCTCCAGAGAAAATGAGGTTTTTGGAGGAAGTCATGCCAACAGGATTCAATAATAAAATCTACCAAATAGTTTCAAAACATCTAAATTGAAGCCTTGAAGCCCAATAACTTTAAATTGATAATCAAATGTCTAAGTTAACATTAAAAATCTTCAATATGAAGCTATATTTTACTCTAGTCATATTAATAAAATAAACATTTTGAGATATATTTTTATTATTATTACTTCATGTAATCAGCGCAATTTTCTTAGTTCTGAATAAAAATAAAATATACTCAATGCTTTCCTAACCACAACCGTCTCTCTCCAACTTAATATACTTTTATTTTTTTTTTTAAAACTTGTTTTTTTACATCTTCACTGAACAATGACGCACACTGATGACATGTCAGCTTGTTTTTCCATCTTCTGGGCATCTAATTTATTTTCTGCATAAATCAGATCTCTGTGATTCACTACATGTTCCCTAATATATTTAGCTGCCAAAAAATGTGCCTGTTTCTGTGTTACTCATTTTACACAAGGGAACAAATAATAAACTGGATGTTTTTTTTTTCTTTGAGTTTAGAAAAATGTCTCGAGTTTATCTTACCTGCTTAAAATACCTGAATGTTTTTGTTTATCTTGATGCAAATAAATAGGAAACTGATCCTTTGGTCACAAAAATACAAAACCAAATAGCAAAATATTGCTTTAAGATTGTTGATTATATTTCAAAAAGTAAAAAAAAGAAAGGAAATGAGGGAACAGATGCCCATAAATGTACTTCGAAATCCAACATGGCCGTCTTACACATAAAGACTGTAGTAATTTTCTTTTTCTTCTAGTTCTTTTCAAATTAAACTTGTAATACATAATATCTCATAATCTCTACTTGCATAATGCTTGTGTGCGTAAAATGCAAGAGAGAAACAATATTAGCAAGTGCTGCTAATCGTAGCTGGCAACAATGAAACAATTAAAGTCATTTTCTATGTGTAGAAAACTATACATAGTTCCTACAAGTCTAAATGGCGCCATCTTGGTAGGCAAGGTCAGTGCAAAGTATAGATGAACCATGGCCTCAAGACCAACAAAAAGAAGGTTTATGGGGACTCTTAACCAATGTGCAAGAAAAAGACATATCAACAAAATGGCTGCTGTTGGTATCGACCCGCATGAGGCAGAGAATGGAAACATGTCAGACGATGTGGACAATCTGCCTCTGATCTCCTGCTATGACATAGTTCACTATTTAATGAACATGAAGAGTGTTTATACCATGGAGGAGCTTCACAGAAATCCATGGATGCAAACGATCCGTATTTAAACGGATTTATAAAGGATGTAACAACAAGGTTCTGGTGACTGGCAGAGTACATGCAGTAACAAACAGGCTACATGTCCGTCTTAGCTAGCAGATAAAAGCTACATTAGCTAAGCTAATTTTGCTACTAAGTACAAATATCACTGATAATTATCTCAGTATTACACAGAGGTGGGTAGAGAACTCACATACTGTAATTGAGTAATAGTTGTTATATTGTTCATAAGTTAATAAGAATGAGCCGAGAGCTAGCTCTAAGCCTGTAGCTTATTTATTGTTGTCATAGCAACTGCCATGACAGTTAACTACAAAGTTCCCAGATCTATGTATTTAAATATAAGTATTTGGAAAATTTATTTGCAAATAGCTGGAGATTATAAAATATCCCCATGGATTCGGTTAGCTGGGTGTCGTTCAAAAATATCCATCTAGATAAAAAAAACACCATCGTGTTTAAGTTCTTCTTTGATGACTCTTGTTTGCAGATTTATTTAGAGCAGGATGTCATTTGCCTAGCAGAGGAACCAAAGGTTAAAATGGCACAAGATGAAACCAAGCTGCCCAAGGACTAAGCTCTGAGGAACACCAGAAGTAAGAGGAGAAGTGGGAACAGAAAGTTTGATAGGAAGTTTCTAAAACACTCAGACAAAGCTGTCTGGCAACAACAACCTTAATACATTTAAAGTAATTTAAATTCTCTTTCTAATTTTGAGTCTTCAGCGGGTCTAGATGCCTGAACAAAGGTGGGGACTCGAGTCACATGACTTGGACTCGAGTCAGACTCGAGTCGTTAAAATCACGACTTGAGACTTGACTTGAAAAAATGCTCAAAGACTCGGACTTGACTTTGACTTTCATGCCATTGACTTGGGACTTGACTCGACTTGAAGCTGTTTACTTGAAAAGACTTGATATATTTTACTCAAAGTCTTAAAATTTAAAACACATTATTTATAAAGTGGCGTCATTAATTAATGTCACTCATTCCGTATCAATATGCGCAGACCGTCACTATGGTTTTCCTCTCTCCTTATGTATGTATGTGTACGTAGCTGCAGCACAACCAATCAAATTAACAGGATTTGGACGTTTAAAAAAACGCGGCAAAGCTACAGAGCTCAGGGAACGAAATACGAAATAACCGCTCGAATATGCTTCCGCGAGTAATTTCTTTTGGCTACGTAGGTTATGAACTTTCGACTAAAAACCGAACTGCAACTTGTAAAACATGCAAGAAGAGAATATTGGATGGAGATGCCACGACGTCCAACTTTGTCCGGCATTTGAAGCTTCACAAAGATCGGTAGGTGGCGCTTTTCTTTTGCTGTAAGATAGTTGACTTTAGCTAACTTCGTGTTAGCATGTGTACTCCGGGTTAAATTGGTGATTATTTACCATAAATCCGGTCCTTCAAATGCCTCCACAAATAATGTGCACCGTGTTAGCTCAGGAAGCCGGTGGATAGTGAGCGGGGCTCCGGAACAGAAAGCAGATTCTGGACCTGAACACAGGGAACAGAGTCTCTCTGTCCCATCATGATGATGAGCCGGGTCTAGTATCATCTAAGGATGGTTGGTGTATTTGAAGACATCTACGTTGGGAAATTATAATGACAATATATACAATATACTGCAGTCAGTGCATTCAACTGTTTTTGACTTAATGCACTGACCGGCGTGATTGTCACATGTCGCACAGAACCCATTTCCAGATTTCTATCATTTGAGATAAATACATATTTTAAAAAGAACAAATGGTCTATTATTTGAATTTTATGTATAATTGCAAATTATAAAAAAAAATAAATAAAAACAACTCGAAATGACTTGAAATTAAAGGTTCCTGACTTGAGACTTGACTCGACTTTTGCCTGTCTTTACTTGAGACTTGACTCGGACTTGAGGACAGAGACTTGAGACTTACTTGAGACTTGCAACACAGTGACTTGGTCACACCTCTGTGCCTGAATACGATAAGTCGCTGCCATAATCAATCATATCTCCCTGTTAAGGTGAAGGTGTTACCATGGAGACAAAACAAGCCTCTGTATGCGCTGCAACTCAGTAGTAGTACACAGTAGTAACTGTACCAGTAGCACACAGTAGTAACTGTACCAGTAGCACACAGTAGTAACTGTGTGCTACTGGTACTGTTGGACCTACAGAATGCTACATTCATCAGATAAACCTTAACTCTGACGTTTAGATTGGGCGTTTCCACCATGTTGGACTGAATACCAGCCAGCAGATCATTTTGTTCATGACTTCTAACTGAAGATCCATTTGTGATGTGATTTTTCTGACTGGTCAGGCCTGCAGCAGCCGGTGGTGCTCCGGTTTCAGAGCGCTCTCCCTCCACTCTGCAAGACACTCGTGTTGCTGCTCAGAAACAACTCAGATCATCAAAGACGGGAGAAGAGAATAAATGCATCAAAGCAAAACAGCTGCTAAAGCTGCTCAGGCTTTCAGCTGCTGCTGTTTTTCCAAAGAGAGAACAAACCACTTCACAAACTCAAAACATCTGCTGGTTTCTTTATCCTGATCATATTGGGATGTACGTCTTTTAAACTGGAACAAAACAGCATTGTTGTGTTTTCTTTTATGTAGTTTCTCAGTTCCTCCTGTTTGAAACACATGAGTGTGTGGCTTTTGGTTTTTTATTATAATTATTTTAAATATACAAAAAGCAAAGAGGAAGATGAGACTTTCATCCACAGCTACTGATAATCTTCTGCATGGCCGTTACAATAACTACAATAACTCTTTGTAGAATTTGAATTACTAAGAGTTACAATAACATTTAATTTACATTAAAGTAGTTTAAAGTTAAATTTAATTTGAATTACTGAGTCTGGTCTGTGTTGGTCCATTAACTGCAGAGTTTTGCACATTGAAATTATAAAAATAAATCTGTTTAATGGAAACTAAAATGTTTTGCTAAAAAGTTTATAAGCTTTTTGGCCGTCTCAAAATATTTTTATTTCGCAAAATTGCAATGAAAACAGTTTTTTCGCATCAGATGAATCACATGATCAACAGCAGGATGTTACTACTGCTAGAAATGCAGAAGAAGACGACAGGAAGTAGTAGGATGATGAATATATGTCATATAACTGTTTACATTCGTCGCTGCCATGATTTTTTTTATTTTTTATTTTTTTTCTCCGAAGAGTTTTTGCGGCGCTAGTGGCACGTATTTTTTTTGACAGTAGGCAGACAGGAAGGAGGGTGAGGAGAGGGGGGAAGATATGCGGCAAAGGTCGTCGGGACCGGGAGTCGAACCCGCGATGTCCGCGTCGAGGACTAAGGCCTCCAAACGTGGGGCGTGCTAACCCCCTGCGCCACCACAGCACGCCCCGCTGCCCTGATTTTTAATAACTTATCGCGTGAACGACCTTATTCACATGTGATTTAATTTATTTTTCTTATGTAATGGACACTCTACAATTGCAAAATTGTGTTTTTTACGCTAGAATATAGAAAAAGATTTTCACACATTTGTAATGGAAACGCAGTTACTGTGTGGTTTGGCTCATCCATCCTGCTGATTATCAGAACTGACTTTCCCTCCATGTTTTATTTCAATTCTCCTAAAACTTTGTTATTTATACTTAATGTATATAAGCTGCTGAATGTGTAGAAAAATGCAATTTATGCACAAAATCCTGGCCAATAATGTTGATTTTGATAAGTGGGGTTTATACTGAAAACAACTTTCAAGTTGGTTACCACTACCCTGATTCTCTAAAATCCTCACAAACACCATTTAAAACTCCAGCACTCTGATTCACTCACAGCTACATTTTACAAAGAAAGAGTTACAGAATTAAAAAAGTCATTTAATCGCTCACTACATACTAAATACTAAGGAACTTTACATTTGGTTGGAGCTCAAACGTTCATCCATTCACAGATTCCCAAACATAGACGATGATTTCTGAAAACAAAAAAGCCAAGCGCCAAACCAAGGCTATTTCTGTTTTAATGCAAGGCCTTTTAAATCTGTTTCCATGGCAAACCTGCAAAGACATGCAGAAAATAAAACCTTGAATTCACTGTTGACACCTGAATATCAACCTCAGATTGTTGCCTTTTAAACACAGGAATTTGGGATTAAAATATTTGTCGCATAGAAAGACTCAAATTTCTACCTTTGCAAGGAAGCAGATATTCCAAACATGATGGCAATAAGCACAGTTGTTTTTGAGAGATATTGTGAGTTAATGCATTAACATTCCTTCAACCAGACAAAACTTCTGTATGAATCTTTAATTTTCATTTGAGCAACCTGCGAGGATCCTGTATTATGTTTTATAAATGCGTCTAATTATGTGAGAAAACCAAAATTTTCTGTTTATTCAGTCAGTATTTAATACAACTGACAAAATAATCGAAACATTTAGCAATAGAGAAATCAAGTTTTGTAAGAAAATGGCCACTTAATAATAAGATCTACAAATCAATTAACTTTAGATTAAATAATTAATCGATCATTTTCCATCTCCTCTCTTGTTGATCCTGTTATGTTAGCAAATATTTCTAAATATACTTATTTGGGATGACTAAAGGAAGATAATTTAGTAAAAACAGTTAATTTATAAACTATATAAATATTTTTTTTCCAGCTCAAGAGGTTTAGCAGTAAAATATGTTCTGAATAACGAAGCATGCTGACGGATTTTAATTTAGATTTTGAAGAGATTAAGTTTATGAAAGCTGTTAAACTTTGTCTTGCAAAACAGAAGCAGCACAATGAAATGAAGTTAGTGATTTAATCCCTCTGCTTCTTCAAATATCCTCTCTGTGATTTATGAAGGTTTCCAGCAAAATGCAATAAAAAATTTTAAAAAATCCCCAGAAAAACAAGAAAAGATTCTGAGTGGAATTTGATAGGAGAAGCAATTTGAACGTTTGCTAAATGATTTCACTTCACTGGAGCTGCAGAGATATGAGGAAACATTCTTGTAGATTCAGGGATGATGTTTTTATTTCCTAATAAAGGAAACATCGTTGACCTTCCCAGGCTGGTGGAGAGAAAGCAGCACTTGGTTTCTGAGTGTCTCCTGATTACAGAGAGCGAAACCTCGCCGACTTCCTCCTGAAAGGTCGGGTCAGAAATCATCGCTACGCTGCTGGCTGCTGATCTACGATCTCAGGAAACAAGCTGAGTGAAACACAAACTGAAACGTCGTTTCTCTGAACTGACAACGTTAGAGAAACAACATCCGCTGTTTAGACCAGTAAATGGATTCGGAAATAACGAAAACATTCAGAGGAATAGAGGGAAATAAGGGTTTTTTCTACTGATTCTGAAGCAATAAAGTCAAAGCAACCTGTGAAAATGAAATCATTTTATAAGTAAAATGTTCAAGATGAAGAGTTTTGTTAATGTGTAATGCAAAATTACCATTTACTGACTCTTAAAACTGACCTTTGTATTTGTCTTTGATTGTAGCTTGTTTTAAAATCAATACGTTTTAGCCAAACGTATTGATTAGCATAGCTACTTGCAGAGTTTTGCAAAAAAAAATTGCAGAGTTTTTAAAAATAAAGCTTTAAAACACTTTATTTTTAAAAAGGTTTGTCACAAAAGTAATAATTTAGGTTTTACATTTGAATGAGCAAACCTAATTTTTCTAGACATAAAACAACAAACATAACCAACTAGAAGTTGAAGCAAATTTGATTTTTTTCCTTGTGGAGGAAGATAAAGAGACAGAATCCGGAGTATTTCAGAAAACAGCTGGGAAACGCATTTAGATCAGCTTTTAGAGGCTTTTCTGCTTCCTGCGTTTGAATTGTTCCAGCAGTGTGGTGCCGTCTGAGTGGATCTCGTCCTTCCTGTTTTGTTTTTCCTGCAGCTAAACTCGGCTTTGGCTCAGCAGCAGGACGTCGGGTCTCGCTGATGAAGACGTCGTTCAAACCGAGACTGCAAAAACAAACCAACCAACGCAAATCGAGTCTGGTCATTTCGACCTCACAAACACACTGCAGAAGAAATTATGTTTCTGAGCATCTGCTACCTGGAAACACTGGGCTCATATTGTTCCATTTGTTGAAAACTAAAGCATCTTCCTCTGTAGATATTAAGAGAGGCTGTTACTCAGGGATATAATTAAACCTTTTGATTTCCAACATGCAGGTGTTCCTCATTGATAGACTGTCATTATTTGTGTGTAGCTGCAGCATCATTAGTATTCTAACAAGGCTAAAACACAATTAGTGCCGAGACAAAGCATCAATAATTACATTTCTAAGTTATTACCTTGGACTTGTTATCAGTTTAGTTTGTGACTCCTCATTTGGAGCTGAGTGACTCAGGAGTTTGCCGGTTTTCCCGTTTGTGAGATGAGTGAGGATGAGGAGCAGAAATTCATCCTGAAATCAGGCGAAAGGCAGGAAGGATTCCCCACTGCGGCAACACAAACAGTCTGCTGCACCGTGTCTCTAAGTCAATATTGTGCTTTTTTATTTCAATTAGGGAAAAAACTAATTTGTGTTCATGTTATGACTATTGTTTTCAGTTTAACCCAATTATGATGATACAATTTTGGATTTTGGTCACATAAAAATAATTCTGGTGTTTGACTTTTGTTCACATTATTCAACAGAAGCTTTAAAATCTGCTGAATTATGTGAAAACTTTTAACTGACTGAACAGATGAATGGATGGATGGATGGATGGATGGATGGATGGATGATTGGATAGATAGACGGACGGATGGATGGATGATGGATGGATGAACTGATAAATGGATGGATGAACTAATTGATAAATAGGTCATGTTTAATTGAATAGATATAATTTTTATACAACAGAAAAGACGACCAACTCCAGTAACTAAAATATTTTTCCATATCAGATCTTAAAAATAACCAGAAGTCCATATTTTCCAGACATCATGATGAATATTTTCATCAATGATCCAGCAGTTTTAGTCGTTTTAGACGCTAAATAAATATTCATGTAAATATTCTGTATTATTTGTTCCTGCTGCTGGACGTTATTCCGTCTCCCGTTGAGCAGGAAACTCATTTCCTCCAGCAGCCTGTAAACGAGGAGGCGATGCTGCATCTTGTGAGCCGCCAGAGAATAACTCTGAATTGATTATTTGAGAATGAACCTAGCAGCTGTTCATGGACGCTTACAGGCTGCAGAGATCTCCATTATCCCTGGAGCTGCACTCCTTAATCTGCTGCGTTGATCCACTGAAGGACGTGGATGGAAACAATCAGCTCAGAAATTTCATTTACAGGTTCTAGTCTCTGCTGCATCTCCTGATGTTTAACATGTAAATACACCGATAGGTTTGCTAATGTTTTATGACTTTAACAGATTGATGGAGCTTTAAATTACTGGAGGAACATTATTTTTTTAAAACTTGTCTGATGTTAAACTACACTTGAAAAGCTGTTCAAACTCTAAAGAGAAAAAGTTTTGGTAGATTTTGTGTCAACAGACCAGAAATAATGAATTGCCTTCATTAATATCCATTTTTATCATTAATTTATTATTAATTTCAAAACACAGACACAGTTTTGATTCCATTTCCGTTAAAAACACAAAATAAAAAGTAAAGACGCACTACAACTAAGAGTTTAAGCACAAAATCCAAGTGTGGTAACACAAAACAACTTCATCTATAATCTTATTTATGTTTTATTGTAGTGCTGCCAATCAATTAAAACATTTAATCAGATTAAATACTTTTTACTTTCACTAGAGTAAACAAAAGTTGAAGTAGTGCTACTTTTATGTGAGTACAGTTTGAGGTTTAGAAGAATCTATCTGAAGAAATGTCTCCACTTTTAAAGTCTGAATGTGTCTGATTAAAATATTCTGTGGTCAGAGGATAAAACTGATGGCCTCTGACATTTTGCATGAAAAGCACTTAAAAAAGTAATTCAGGTGGAAGGTTAAAGGGTAAATGGATGGGTCTGTTCTTTTGTTCTGGTTCTACTTTCAAAAAATCATCCCACCATCTCTGCTGCTGCCTTAAATTTCCTAAAATCACCCAAATTATTCACCACAGGACCACGTACGGGGAAAGAAAATGGTCCAAAATGAGCTAAAATTATAATTATTGGAGACTTTTCAGTGAAAATTGATCCACGTTTAGGTGACTAATCCGACTTATTTTTGGTTGGGTGATGCCATTACTTTTTTGGAGTGTCATAAATGTGACAGGACCAACTCTGAGGGCTGGTGCTGCTTAAAACTATTGGAACAAAACGATAATCAACACATCTGAGTAACATCAAACACAAACAGTCGGCACTCTGACGAGGCAGAACTTACTGACTTTCAGCTCACAAACAAACTCCAAACATGTCCTGCTTTCCGTGCAGCTTCTGCAAAGTTAATGGCATCTCATCTAGAGATAAAAGCTGCAAATGGCACAGGCAGACGTCAGCGCTGCTTCAGCTCCATAATTAGCTTTAATAGAGGCCAATTTCTTTTATTTTTCAGAGGTTATTCTGTGCCATTGTCGCTTTGATTCCCACCGTTAGCAACAGTCCGCCTCAAAGAAATTTGCGCGTGAATCACAGAGCGGGAACAGCAAAAAACACGGCAAGTTATGCAGACACATGTTTAAAGAGCAGAGTTCGTACGGCTGAATTTAAATTAAGTAGCTTGATTTCTGTACAAAGTGCTTAATATTCAAACTGCAAAAGTTTGTAATAAAGTGCAATCAACGGTTTGATTAAAAGTTGGAATGTGGAAAACATTATTTACGACTAAAACCAGGTAAAAGACACAGACACATTTTCTCCTCCTGTCTAAAGTTAAATCACTTTCTGTGTTTTAGGTCAATTAAAATCACCAAAAGTATTTCTATTTACTAAATGCCAGCAAAACACAAAACTAACTTAAAAGTAACTGTCAGTAGAACGTGAGTTTGTTTTAAGTCAATAATTACTTAATATTTATGAAAAAGTTCTAGTTCCAATGGCAGATTATTTATAAGGAAAAAATCTCGTTCTAAGTGAAATAATCTGCCAGAGGAACTTGTACTTTTATATTAATACTAGCAAATTATCCACTTAACAGAAACTCCTATTTGTTATAAGTTAGTTTTGTTTTGTTTCTACTGTACAAAAAAATCTGCGCTTGAAACTGGACCAAAATACTTGGCAGGATTTTATGATTTAGCAGTGAGAAAACTTAGCGAGAAATTTTTTATTTTTTGTAAAATATTTTGCAAACTGTTTAGCATTTAACAATATTTGTCTGGGTTGATTCAGTATAATTAATAGTTATTATTACTCATATCTAAATGACTTATTGATTTTGTATTTGAAAGAAAAGTTTTTATATTTTAAACATTAAACAAAATTACTGAATTTTTTTTTTTCCTTTTTTTGTTAAATTAGTGTTTTAGTTGTACCATTATTAGACATTATTAATCACAGCAATAAATTATATAATAGTAAATTGAAACTGTCTTAATTTAGTTCAGCACCACTTCATTTTTATCAAAATGGTGTTGGAAAAGTTTGAAAACCTACCTTGAAAATACTTGAAAATGCTTGAAAAGTGCTTGAATTGGGAAAATGTATGAACCCTGAAAGAGTAGCAGAGAAAATCATGTTAGAGGGTTTTTGAAAATTAAATTTTGAGCCTGTGTGAGACATTTTTAACACTATTGATAAATTAAACTCAGAGTTGTGCACACACTTCTTGTTTTTGAAGATCTTTGCGGTGGTTTGTGAAACCAGACATTCGTCAGTGGAAAAAGAAAAGTCTAAAGTAAAGTACTATAATACCAAATTAAACATCTGGAATGAATGTAAATGTAAAAGTGAAGATAATAAACACGGAGTCAGGACGGTGTTATTTCATCATACGAAGCGGTAAAGAGAAAATTCATGGCGTCATTTTGGTCGTTACGTAACTCCAGTTCACAGAATGTGGATAAAAAGCCTGAACAATGACAGGTCAACAATCTGCGGCAGTGTAATGACACGGCACTTACTTCTGAGTGCTGCTTGGAGAAACAATCTTTAATGGTGGAGAAGATGATCACATTATCGCTCTAAAGGAAGCAATTAAAGGCAGTTCACAGCTTTTAAGGAAGTTTCTTTTTGGTGTTGATTTAAAGGAATGTTATGAGAGTCTCCTGTGTTACATTTTATTAAAAATAGTCTGAAATGGACTTAAAAGGAAGAAATAAGTTTGTTTTCCTGCTTCACCTTTTAGACCAACTTCCATCAGTTTCAGGTTTATAAGTCGTTACACCAATCAGTGCGATTGGTTGAGTCACTGATAAAAGCTGTTGGTTCTGTAAGACGTTTGAACCGTTTGTTCGGTTCTTAAACTACCTGGAACAACGGTTTGCTCTGGAGGTGCTGGAAACATGAACTTTCTCCGGTTAAAAAATAGGAGCTTACATTTTTCTAACAAAAGTACAAACTCAAGAAACATCAGTAACACAAACTGAAGGAATGGCCTTCTCTCATCTTATGCTATATTGTTTTCTAGGCTGGATTTTTTACTTTTCAAACTCTGAAATTTCCATGTTTTAATTTTCTTTTTCTTTCCGTTTTATTAGAAAAGTAATCTAAACATTTCTGAGTTTCTTTTCTTAAAAATCTTTCACTTTTCAAACTCAGAAATAGTAGAAAGTTCAGTTCAGTTCAGTTGAGGAGGTAAAGATGAACAAACCTCGGTCTCGGTTCGGTTGTAGTGAACTTTGGGGCGCTTCAAATGCATATGTGAACGCCAAGTGGACCTGAGACCGCTCCAAAAGCAGGAAGTGGAGCAGCTGTAGTAGGTAGAAAAAAGAAAAGAACATTTCTGCCAAGAAAACTCAGGAATTTTTAAATGAATCTCAGAAATTAAAAAGAAAAAACAAGAAAATTTCAGTTCTTAGTGAGGTGTTCTGGGCACGTCCCACTGGGAGGAGGCCCAGGACACGCTGGAGGTCTCCTGGCTGGACTGGGAACACCTCCACATTCAGCCTCCTGGTTTTACTAGGGAATAAAATAAAAATAACTGCACACGTTATGTTAGAAACACAGAACTACAATAACCCTGATAGGCTGCTGTAGATCTTTCTATGCCACTTCAGGATACAGGAAAACTGAATTCTTCTAGCAGTTTTTTACTTTGTTGCATGGTGTTAATATTGCTGTTTCTGCGTTTTCTGGTATTATATTACTTTGTCCATTATTAAAAATCAATCTGATATTTTGTTGCTGGTCAGCCTATCAGGTCATTTTCCAATTTGAGGTGAGTGGCTCAATGAAGACAGACATCATTTGCTTCTCTTCTGCCCGTTCTCAATCAACTCTTCAACCTGTGTTGCCATGGAAACCTGACGTGAGTAGCCAGTCAAGGTACCAGGGTAATTCAGCGAGACGCTGTTGTCACGGCGCGTCCTCCACGGGAACGAATGGCCAGATTTTCTGAAGAGTTTTTCCCCACAAGGTTGAGTAAAATCCAAGAAAATGTGCGTTCACAATCACAAACGTTACAAATCTCAGACGATTTGTTTTAAAGAGACAGAGAAAAAAGAGCATTTAAATTGCCAAGAAAAACAGACATTCATGGTAAACAGGAGGCAGGAGCAACTGAAAAATTATTATTTTTAAATAAAAAAAGTCTATGAAATTTTAATTTTACTTGAGTATTTGTATTTCAAACTTTAGCAACTCTTATTCATTTGTTTTCTAGATTTTTCTTCAAATTGCTTGGGCAGTTCTTCCCTTTTTCTATTTTTTCTTTTAGACAGATCAGTTGCTAGATGATGTTTAACCATGGTAACAAGGTATTTTTTTTGTAAAACTGGGAGCAGCTGTTTATTATCTCAAAAGCTAGAAAAAACCTTAACTGTGAACTCAAATCAGAGTTGAATGGAGAGAAAAGGAGGAAGTTGAAACATCGACATAGAGCTAAAGCAAAAGCAAAAGAGGCGGATTAGCAGCGCTTGCCAACAACCGATGATGCTTTCCAGGACATGTTACTGTGAAATATTGCATCTGCTACCCGAATATTGAACTGTTAGCATGCGATGATGGTCATGAGGCTGTCATATAGCAACAGTCTTTAAATATGTGTCAAACTCAAGGCCCAGGGGCCAAATCCGGTCCGCCGCAACTTTTAATGTGGCCAAGTTGTGTGCTCTAATATTATTTTATCAATCAAATAAAATCAGATTTTACTTGTTTACTGTCAAGTTACATCAATAAGTCCCTCCAGTTGTTAATGAATTCAGGAAATTTATGTTAAATCAGGAGATCGGCGAATTTTTTCCTGCAAATATTCCACAAAAATGGTCAAAAACGTAAAGTTTAAGTGATGCTAACTCCACTGCTTCCCACCTGCAAGTGGCAGTATTTCCTACTTCTACTACATTGCTGCCTCATTAGTCTGTCAAGTTTTCTGTAATTCCACAATCGCAGAAATTCACCTCAAATGAACAGATTCTTACAATTTTTGTGCAAATCTTCCTCAAAAATGGTGGCAGTATTTCTTACTTCTACTACACTGCTGTACTTGAAGTCAAGTTATCGTCTGTAATCGACATGGAGAGTTACAAAAATTACATTTGCCATCTTGCAAAAGTACAAATATTGCTAAATCTTTTGCAAATATTTCTAAATTTGTGACATGGATTGTGAAAAACATTACAAAATCAATCCTGAAATCATTGAAGGTCTGATTAATGTGGAAATATGTTCAAAATTATTTAATTTTAAGGACTTATTGAAAGCAGACAGAACGCATAGTCAACGAGTTTGTGTAAGTGTAAACGCAACATTCACACTCGAGTGAAAATGGCTGAAAACAGATGCGTAATTAAATAGTACATCTTTGAAAAGCAGACAGGGATCCTCCTGCACAACCAACAAGAATGCAGCAAGTGGTTTCTGGATGGTAAGTAAACAACAAAACACTTGTCATTTCCAGCAGCCATTGTGCAGCTGACAAAACATTCTTTAGCTAGCAACCCAAGCCGAGTTAAAGTGGCTGGGCTTTGCTGGGGTTGCTAGGCAACGGCAGTGCCAATTGAGTGTGTCTTAAAAATTGTGAGGTTTTAAATTGGCTCATTTTCAAGGCACCAAAAGACATGAACTTGTTGGCAAAAAACAGCTGGGTAGGTTTTTTAAGTGCCTTGTTTGTTTTTAGAAGCAACAGAAACACAAATGTAAGAACAAAACGAGCAAAATGTAAATTTTGAGTCACAGGTCTCCTTTAATAAATTTAAGTGGACTTAGCGAAAGACTCCATTTCTTCACTGGACTACCTGAAAGCTGCCACTTTCCCTCCTAAAGCTTTAAAACTCCCACAGTGACATTTAGCAGAAGGTTAATTACAGGCCAGCTGATTCTTCAGGGTTAAAAACGAGGCCTTTCAACAGCACAACACCGTAAGACTAATCAGGAACCCTGCAGCCTAATGAGCTGATCCCATACAGCAAAGGTCCCTGAACGCATCGTCAGCCCGTCCTGAGGTGTGTCAGGTTAACACCACAGCGGCCAGCGTGTGGGCGGGCGGCGTGTAGGAAGCTTCTGAGGACATCATCACAACATCTACGTCTTGGTTTTTAAAGCAATAAGAAGCTAAAAACTCTCCCAGCTCACCTAATAAATCTATTCACCACTCAAGTATACCAGTTATGAATATTTCAAGGTAAACAATCAAAGAAAAAATTCTATTTTCTAACCAATTTAAAGGTAAAATGCTATTTCCTCTGAGTTGCTGAAAGTAAAATGTTTTAATTTAGTTGAATTCTTGTTCAACATTTAACAGAAAATAAAACATTTCTTCACTTCTTTCCATTTGATTTCTGTCAAACATTTGTGAAAATATTAATCTGTTATGGTCTCAGATGAAACTGTACTCATATGGAAATAGAGCTCCATCTGGTGGATGAGATCAGAACTGCACCGCTCCGTTTCTGTAAATAAAACAACTTTTACAAGTAAATGTAGTTTATTTTTTAAACATGAAGCATATTGAGGTTGTGTTAATTAATTTGAGACACGTTTTAAAAAATATATACAAGAAAGACTGAGCTGTTTTCATTCTTCCACCACACTTTTTTAAGTTTACACTTTGTGTTGTTGACATTGGCAGGATTTTAAATATTGCTCTAGTTCCATTGGCAGATAAATTTATTTCTAACAAGATAATTTTCATGTGTTATAAGTAAAAGAATCTGCCAAGGCAACTAGCAATATTTTTGTCAGTATTAATAAATGATTGACTTAAATTAAGAACCTTTATCTTGTTGAAAGTTTATCTAAAAGTTAGTTTTGTCTTATTTCAAGTGTACTGAGATATTTGCAGTAGAAACTATCAAAAAGTACTCGGTGAGATTTTGTGTTTTTGCAGTGTGGGACAGAAAAGCTATAAAAAATTAATAATAAGAATAAATCTGGTACTGTATGCCCTGACTTCCTGGAAATATGTTATACTGGAGCAGCTGAAATGTGAAAAAGCAGAGTTTTTCCACCAACTTATTGATGATGAGTTCACTGGCTTGTTTTCGCTAACAGAATGGCAGCTTCCTGTCTGTTTCTACTTCAGAGTCCTTCTGCAGCATCACTTATTCAGGTGGCATTGAGTGGAGTGGGCTGCTTCCGCACTTATTGCTTTTCCTCCAACAAGATGGCACCCAGGAGGAACTACTTTAGCATCTGCTGCTTTATTATTCCTTCCTAAACAGCCTAAAAAGAGTAGAGCTGTGCTGTTTCTACTGTATCTACAGCAGGCGGATGAATCAAAACGTCCATCTGCGATATCAGAAACTCACCACAGTGAATCTGAGATCAGCGCCACGTTTTTACGTCTTCTTCTGCTCTCACTCCGTAAAGCGCCTCATGCAGGATTCCTGCCTGCTGTAGACATGAAAAGGAAATCACCTTCTCTTGTCCTGCATCTCGTCAACAACGAACACGTCTATTTTTCATGCTGTCTACATGCGGGCACATCAATCTTAAGCAGGAAAAGCACTTATGGAAATTAGAAGACTGCAGGAGATTTCCACAACAGACCGAAAGTGACAGAAACAGATATTTTTCTCAGTTCATCGTAACTTGGGTAAATAAAAAGAGCTGTTTTCAAGTACAACGACAGGAAAGGTATCTAAATTACTTTCTTAAATTATGAATTAACTACAACTTGCTACGTTTTTTGGAAAAGCAGCAACACCCAGATTTTATTCAGTCAAGAAAGTTATCTAAATAGAACCTGAAAAACCACCGCATCATGCCCCAAACAACAGGTGAGAAACCGATTACTGCACTGCAAAAACACAAAATCTTGCCAAGTATTTTTGTCTAGTTTATAGTGCAAGTCAATCAAATTTTATTTGTATAGCACATTTCAGCAGGAAGGCATTTCAAAGTGCTTTACATCATATCAAACACAATGCAACATAGAATCAACTCAAATATCTCAGTACAGTTGAAATATGACAAAATTTTATTTACAAGTAACTTTTCAGCAAGATAAAGAGCTTATTTTACATCAATAATTCCTAAATATTGGAGAAAAAATTCTAGATTCACTGGCAGATTATGAAACTTTGACAAGACATATTTCCCATATTTTAAATTAAATAATCTGCCAGTGAAACTTGTTCCTTTTTCATCAATATTAAGGAATTATTGATTTAAAACAAGCTCTTTATCTTGCTGAAAAGTTACTTGTAAATACATTTTGTCTTATTTCAAGTAAATTAAGATATTCATACTGGAAACTAGACTAAAATAATTTTTTGGACTGTGGCGTCTATCAGTTTGGAAATTCCCAACAATGGAAAAATGTATTCCCAGTTGTCACCAGTAGCAGTTAGAAGGATATAAATAAGCATGAAATAATAGATTTATCATTGCTTTTTGTATTTATTGTTGTCTGGTATTAAGATTAGTTTGATTTCCTGGAATAAAAAGCAAAAATAGAAGAAACCTGTTTTTAACAGCGCTACCTGTCTGCTGCCACTAGAGGGCAGAAGAGAATCTGTTTGTCTCTGCAGACATGGTTGGTTAGCAGAAAGATTTCCAATAAGTTTGGACTAATAAAGTGCGAAACAGCCGTTCCATCAAGAAAAATGAGAATCTACTGAAGTCGCAACCTGCTAATATCAACACAAATTAAAAAGAAAAATGTGTTTAGTGCAATTTATTAGCAAGAAATTATAAAACTTCTGCACACACACACACACACACACACACACACACACACACACACACACACACACACACACACACCCACAAGTCACTGTCGGTCGGTTAAAATTAAATATCTGAGCTCGTATTTGTTCCACCATTAGGAGCCCACAAAGCATGTTCTGGTTCTGAGTGGAGTGAGTGTTTCCAACTCCCGAGGGTAATTCAGTATTCATTACACCCCCCCCCCGCACACACACACACCCACACACACACCCACACCTTCAGACACACACCAGCCAACCAGTGCAGCGTTGCTTTTGGTTTGTCTCTGCCTGGTGAAGTGTCTCCTGTCCAACATTATTCTGATTTCACCACAAAGGAGGACGGCGGATTCTCATCAAATCACCCACCCTGCAGAGGGACAAAGTGAAATTCAGATGAGCGTAAATACGTTGTTCAGGCTGCGAGGAACCAAAGCGCCGAGAGATCAGACTAAATCTAAGATCTGAAAGGAGATAAAAACTCTTAAAAACTGAGATTTTTCTTAACTTAAAGTCAAAAAGCTGCACATTACCTAACATATTTAAAATCCTCCTTACTTATTCCGTAAAATCACCGTTTTTAACTGAAAAAGTTGTTTTGGTTCATATTTTACTCTAAATAGATTTTTTTTTTTACAGTATCTACCCAATGTTGAAGCAGTTTCTTGTGTCAGATTGTAAAAAGATGTGCATTTCAAGAGCTAAAATCTTTATTCTTAGTACAACTATGAAATGAAATGACCACAACCAGAAACCTCAATATATTTCACTTGGATATCACAATCTCAGGCGCAGCGCGATTTGAACCGTTAGGAGCCTCCGACACGTCCGACAAATAGGCCGGCAAGGGAAAACAACCGCTAGAGTGATTTTGACTGGTCTGACGGGTCTGACGGGTCTGACGTGTCCTCGACGCGCTTCCACGTAGACTTTGAATGTAAACCAGTCGCCCGAAACGCTAGGTGTAGAACAAAACGTCAAGCGTCGACATTCAGAGCGCACATGCGCAGAACTTGACGCATTTTGGACGCCGTCATGAAATGCGGTGTGAGGTGGTGAGGCAGACGCTGAGGACCCAGATTGGAATGAATAAAGGTGAATTTAATGATCAATCCAGAAATGCAAAAGTCCAAAGTAAAAATTCAAGCAGCACAGATGAGACTCGATTCTGGTAGCAACTGGTCAAAACATGAGACATGAGAAAATCAGCAAGACAGATTGACAGATAGACAAGACTGATGTGACAAGGAACAAAGGTGGGTTTAAATACACAGGAAGACAATCAGGAGAAACAAGTGACAGCTGGAGACAATCAAGGGTTAAACAGGACAACAGGGAAACTCAACTGACACAGAAACCTAAATAAACACAGAAAAACTCTAATCCTCACAGACGTTTAGTTTGAACGCACCATTACACCTTGTTCTACAAAACCTTTCCCTTTAACTCATCTTTCCATTAATTTGTTTGGCTACATGTTGGTCCAGTTGTAGGCAATGTTTCCTTGCAGCCTTGGGTTTAAATCCTGTATGAAGGTAACACATGGAGACTGGGTTAACTGGTTTCTCTGAACTGCCTTCAGCAGTGAGTGTTGCCATGTGACACTGCAGATTGACAAAGCATCACTCTACTTCTTCAGTAGTGACATTAGTGGCTTGATCTCCTAGTCAATGATTGTCAACTGGACAACTGTCAGGTCAGCAGTCTTCTGCATGATTTATAAATCCCTCTGTGAAGAAGCCAGTACTCTGAAAGCATCAGCAGAGGTCAGAAGACGGTTTGCAAATCCCTGAAGGGACAAAAAGTTTAATTACTGGAGACATGTGTTGGTCGATGAAGCTAATGTTGGACTGTTCCACCGTAATGTCAGCGTTTCATTTGGAGGAAAAAGGTTTCAAGCCTGAGGACACAGTACCAGTTGTCAAGTATGGAGGTGGCAGCATCATGCTGCGGAAGGGGTTTGCAGCAGGAGAAACTGGTGCATTTCCTGCAAAAAATGTGTGGAAAAAAAGAGAACTGAAAACAAATACCACTTTGATCATTTTAATTTTTAGAGTTCCAGCAAATTGATTGATAATTGATCCGTTTTTTGTTTTAAATATCCAAAATACTGCTAAACGTGATGTGACCTTTCACGCCTCCTCAGTCTTTTCTGTTTTTCAGCAGTTATTAGGCATTATCTATGACAGCATATGTCAGATTAATCACAAAGTTTGACATTTTTATAACAAATTAAAAAATTTTCGAGCTCAGAAATTTTCACATTTTTTTTATAGGAATTTTCTGAGATTAATCTAAAAAAAATTTGGCGGAAATTTAACCCTCTTTTTTCTTCTATATATGACCTCCAAGGAGTGAAGTACGCCTGAGGATGTTGGAGCAACTTGAAACCTCTACTTTGTTTGGTTACCTAGCAACCAAAGTATTGCTAGGCAACCAAAGAGCGAGTGAGTGAGTTAATGTCACCAACTTTACTTACAGATTAGAAAATATAAAAAGTTATTTATATTCCCATACTTCAACGAGGGAATAGAGGGAACTTTCAGGGAATTAAAACTAAAAGACAAACAACGTCTTCCTCCTAGATTGTTGACGATGCTGAAAATGTACAAAATTAAGGAATTTGTCATGACAAACGTCAAAAATCGGTCAATACGCTCAATTTTGAAATCTGACATGATATTTAATAAAACTCCAAATATTTATTCTGAATTTCCTTCAAACGTCTCCTTAAAAAGTTATTGGTATTCATGTTTATTTTGTGTTATGTTTCTTTTCTTTACTGATTTATTCATAAAACTATGATAGTTTGAATACATATTAGTGATCTAATAGGTTTATTATTGATAAGTGAAGAATATTTTATTACAAATAAAGCTCAGTTTATATAAACTATGCAATAGAGCAGTGGTTCTCAAATGGGGGTACACGTACCCCTGGGGGTACGTGGAGGTACTGCAGGGGGTACGTGAAGCTTTTCAAAATATCTTTAAAAAATCAGTAGGCTCCTCATAATAAGTCTTGGGAAAAATTATTTTGTAAAAAGTTCAATAAAATATAAATGTGTTCATTCACTGAATTTTATATTCAGTATTTACAGGGTATTTACAGCACTGTACCTCTTTTTTATTCCAAAAATGTTTTGCCCGTGTCAGGGGGTACTTGACTAAAAATATATTTTTAAGGGGGTACATCACTGAAAAAAGTTTGAGAACCACTGCAATAGAAGACTGATAATAAATATTATTGATTATAGATAGATTTGAGACTGAAAAAGGTTTCAATACACAATTATTAATTTGTCATTGACTGCTAAATTTAATACTTCTTAATTTATTGTTTATTTATTAGAAACGTACTAATTTGCACATAAATCATCTGGAAACTTTTGGCCTCACTTTGTTGCCAGCAACAGCGAGCGTCATTTTCTATGAAATCTGGCAAATCCTCCATCATTACATGTTAGCTGTCAAAACTGAGTTTTTAAGACAGGAAAACATCCCAAAATAAATCAGTGAAGACGTCAAAAATCTCATTTGTGCCACACGGGCTGAACCAGTGAACATGGCTGTCCTCACAGGACGAGGAGCAGACACGGCTGTCAGCTTCGTGACAGACCAGCAACACTCAGAAAACAATTCGACTCAGGCTTCATTACACCAGAACACACACAATTTGCTAGATTTTCAAAAAGTCACTCAAAGACGACATCATCCCAACACATTTTTAATTCCATAATTGATAAAATTGTAAAATAGCGCAAGCTGGAGCGGCTCTGCTGCGCTGGTTTTTAATGCCGTGCAGCTCATCGGTTTCCAACTTCAGAGAGTTGTCATGAAGCGTAACCACGGCAACAAGGTGTCGGTCTCACAACTGCTAGCAGCTGATTAGTTCAGCGGCCTGAATAACGCTTGAACTTTGACCCCCAGAATCCCAGAGGAGTTGAAAAGGAAAGAAGAAGGAGGAAGTTCACACCGTCTCTTCCATCCATCGTATCCCCTACTCCAACATCTCTCTGACCAGATGGAGATTTAAAGAGGAGCAGCAAAAGCAAATGAGGTGGATCAGCAGAGCTTGGTGTCATCCAGGAAGTGTTAGCATGTCTTGATATCCTAGCAAGTATTTTTGGTCTAGTTTCTGCTGCAAATATTTTATATACTAATATACAGTAACTATTTTTTCAGCAAGAAAAAAGCCAATAATTCTTTTATACTAAGGAAAAAATTCTATTTCCACTGGCAGATTATTTCACTTCTAACATGGGATTGTTGGGCACTGCCCACTTTTGGTTGGAGCTACAATCCCTTTCAGATAAATAAAGTCTGTTTGAATTTAATTTGGACAAAACTCTTAATCTGTCAATGAAAGCATAACAGTGTAACGAGTTTCACTTTTTGAACTGAATTTCTGAAGTAACTCAACTTATTTACTGATTTTATGATATGTAGACATGATGACCCAACCGTCAGGATAAAACCTTTCCTGATCAAAAGAACTCCGGCGCTGACGGACCAAATGGGACATTGAGAGGGAAAGTTTGTTAGAAGGATTTAGGTCTTATGATGAGCAGCTGGAGGCTGGGAGGCGGCGGCCCCTCGGAAGGCCTGCGCTCGCCGTAAACACGCTTCCAACCCATCAGTTGGCGGCGACACGCTCATCGTGTTCTTGTTTTCCTGCGTCTCTCGTTGACTCGCCTAGCTTTAATTGCTCTGCTGACGCAGAGACACCGGGGCGAAGCTTTGGAGTTTCCCTCCACGCCTCAACACGCCTTCGGCTCTAACGTGGATGTTCGCGTCGAAGCTTCAGGGCGGATTTAATTAAGAGAATGTGACTTGTTGTAATAGCTTTCATGTTGTGAGCCGAGGCTGAGACATTATTGATTAATGAGATTATCGTCTGATCAAAGTCTGGATGAAACCGCTCCCAAAGAGATGTCAGTCTGAACGGCGCCGCTCCGAAAGGGAAAATAAAAGAACTTCTAAGATGAAAGATACATTTCCAACAAAAATTTCAGAAATTTTTAGGTTAATCTTCAAAATTTTCTAGAAAAACAAGGAAATTTCTGAGCTTCTAAAGTTGCAAGTTTTCAAGAAAAAAAAAATTTGAGCTCAATCTCGGAAATTTTCAAGAAAAAAACAAGGAAATTTATGAGATGCAAAGTTGATCATTTTTGACTTTTGAAACTTGATATTTTCGACTTTCAAGTTTTTTCTAGAAAATTTTTGAGATTAAATGTCAAAATTCCTTAGTTTTATTTATTTATTTTTTTACAAATGTTCAACTATTTCCAGTTTTTTTTTCAAGAATATTTCTGAGATTAAATCTCAATTTTCTTCCTTTTTTTCCCCACAAATTTTTGACTTAACAAGGTGAGAAATTTCTGAGATTAACCTAAAACTTTCTAGGATCTTTTTGTTGCAAATGTTCAACTTTTGGAGCTCAGAAATTTTCTTGTTTTGTCCTTGAATATTTCCATGTTTAATCCCAAAACTTTAGAATTTTTTCTCACAAGCATTTTCAACTTTTGGAGTTCAGAATTTTTTATTTTATTTCTCATATTAATCTTAAATTTCTGAGTTCTTTGGCAGAAATGTACCCCTGTTTTTTAATCTACGATGATTTGGGTCATCTAGGAATTCATAAGACCAAGTGAATTCCTGTCAGAAAAGTCAACAGGCTTTAAATATTTACCATCTGAATCTAAATCAGTCCTGTGGCTTCAAGCTGTGAACCATGTTGAGGAAAAGCTGTGGACAGATAGACGTGATGTGTTGAACCCAGGTGAAGCCAAAACACCCAAACATGATCTGATTTCTAAAAACAGTCAGAAACTTTTGGATTTTCCTCAAAAAGCTCCTCTGGAAGTCGTCGGCTGGCTGCTCAGCGTATCGATTCGCATGTCAAATTTTGGTATCTTGAAGATCAAAATGAAAATAACTCATTTATAGAACATAATTACAAAATTATGAAGGAGTATTAAGACAATACTAAGTAAAAAAAATTTAATTACAAGAATAAAGTCGATATAAGAATAAAATAATAAAAGACAAGAAAAAAGTAAATTTGTCATGATCAGGGTCATACTATGACTATTCTCATAAAATTACTTTATTATCTCATTCCTGAAAAATTATGACTTTATTTTCATAATGTTACAATTTTCAAAATCTTGACTTTAATCTCATATTATGTCAATAATACACAATTTTATTCTTGTGTGACTTACGAGAAAATCATAATTTAGTTTTTTCTAACACTCCACCGTAGAACACCAGGGAATAATTTCACATCAAAAGTACCTTTAGAAACATGTTTATTTTGAAAAACTGTGAATTGCTGAATATTTATTTCACCATAATGTAATAGATTTACAGTTTTAAAGTTATCTTAATGCTATCAGAACAGCTTTAATGCTGTTAAAAATCTGCTGTTTTTTAACATACGACAAGTTATGGCCAAAAACATACATATTTAAAAGCAAGTGTTCTTTTTCATATATTTTACTAATATATAATCACAACAACCAGTAATTTGCTAAAATTAGCACCAATCAGAATAAAATCAACATCTCAGAAACAAGTTTATTAGACTCTGTTCTGAGTTCATTTATTACGCTTCAGAATAAAATCATTGATCTAATAAAACTCAATCATTTGCACAGTTCCAATTTCTGGAGCGCAGATTGCCTCTCCATTCACTTATTAAACATTCACAAATGGATTGCTTCGTGTCAGTCACTCTTCCTTTAGCTGATGAAGGCTCACCCTCCATTTTGGAGAAAATCCTCTCAGAATTGGACGTGACTGTATGAGAACGACTGTTTCCCAAATTACTGCGACTCTAAGCCATTAGAAATGAGGGGAGTGAAGGTTTTTTTTTTTTTTTTAGATGTATATCTGAATTTCTTCAACTGAGTCAGGAATCCGCCTCGGGGTTTTCTCATTTTTTTCCTTTTTAATCAACCTTAAAACCTTTAAGTATAAATAACTGCTGCCCTTAGAAAAGGCTCCACCTCGCAAATGAAAGCCACAGCATCCTGATTCAAAGCCAGAAAATTAATTAAACCAATCTCTCATCAAATGTTGCTTTTTGCACAGATTAATTTACTGAAATGGAACCGGATTCATCTCCCAACTCGGTTAATAATAACTGACGAAAGGCAGAAAGTCAACCTGCTGCAGCTCCTCTAGTAATGCTCTTGAAAGTATGAAAATGAAAGACTGATCCCATGAAAGGGCAGCACAGCAGGGAGCCCAGCAGCATGAAACACAAAGCATCTTTCCTCGCTTTTCCTGCTCCCCAAAAACCAAAAACCGTTTCAGTTGCTGCGAGACCAACGCTTCCTCTTAGACCTCCAGCGGAGCGTGCTAATATGACATCCTTTCAAAATACCTAGATTAATAGTAATATGGAGCATTTGCAAAAAAAAAAGCTCTCAATTTTTAATTAAAATTTGAAATTACAATATTATTGGTGCTAAATATTACATAGATTTCTGCCTTGGCAGGGTTTCTGTTCTGCTAGTTTATCAAGATTTTTTATTTTATTTTTTTTTTTGTGACTCCATGTTTGTTGAGAAATTCTGCAGCAATGCAACTTGAATTTTAAAAAGTAAGTTTTTCCACACCACACTGGTGCATAAACAAACCATCACTCAGTCAAGAAAAAACTTAAAATAGAGATGATTGGATGCAACATGATGAGCGTTTAGAACAAACTTTAAAAAACAAACCTCACCAAGTAATTTTGGTTTAATTTCTACTGCAGATATTTTACTTAAAATAAGACTAAACTAATTTACAAGTAACTTTTCAGAATGATAAAAGAGCTTGTTTTATGTTAATACTGATGAAAAAGAGTTGGTTCTACTGGAAGATGTTTCTTGCTGAAAAGTTACTTTTAAGTTAGTTTGTCATATTTCAAGAGTATTAAAATACTTGTACTAGAAACTAAGCAAAAATACTTGGTTAGATTTTGTGATTTTTTATGGAATCTCCATTCCTTTCATTGTGAGACGACAAGCACCAATTGGTTGGACCTCTGCTGAATTAGGTCAGTTATTAACTTTAGATATAGGAGTTTATTTTAAGTCAATAATTCCTTAATAGTGCTGAAAAATTACTAGCTGATTATTTCACTAAAACATGGGGAAAATATCTTGTTATAAGTGAAACAATCACTATAGGAACTAGTGATTAATATAATTAAATGTCCCTGCTCCACCCATTTCAGTGCTTGGGAGATAAACCTAATAAAACCAGGACATTGTTACTGATATATCCATTTTAAGCTGTAAAAACAAAAGTGTTATTGTGCTATTCTTAAACAAAACCCATTAATTGTTGATATGAAAATCCTCCGGTTAGGTTAGGCTTCCAGATCCTCTGAACCGCTGTCAGAGCTCATAATAACAAAAGGCCTGGTGAGTATACTTTACAGGTCAACACAGCTGCAAGGCAAATCACTTATCCACATTGAATAGTAGGCAGCATGTAGGCAGCACAGAGTTATTGTTCCACGGCTGGAGCATGACATTTACTGCTGGGAAAACGCCGGGCTGGAGGTGAGTGGGCTGTGCTGAGCAGGAAGACGTATACCCTCCACTCTGTGCTTCTTCCATCCCCAACGAATGAATTACGACATTGAAGCTCGGGGATATATATACATTTATGCTAGTCCAGTCCTCAGAGGCGGAAAGCCAAGACTTGTAAGTACATTAAAAACGAATTGTTATGAATTATTTAAAATGCAACAACAATCTTGGTATTGAAAATAAATTTAAAAGCCTTTTTGGAAAGAATAAAAGAACCGCCTTGCTCCTTAAAGCGGGTAAAATTAGAAGAAAACAGAAGGACTAATCTCAGGAAGATCTCACTGTCGCCATCTTGCAACATCAACATTAAAGGTGACCTGCTATGCTTCTTCAAACTGGTTAGAATGGGTCTATGGTCTAAACAAAACATTTTCATTACATTTTTTGCACAAAATATTTCTTAAATAATAAGTTTTTAGTCAGAATTAATTTGTTTAGGTTCTCTTTTACTTTAAATCCAAACACGCCCCCAACTCAACACTTACACTCACTTGAATAGATGAGCAATTATACAATCATACATGTTTGAAAAGCAGAACTGGAGCCTATTACATAACCAAAAAAAAACAGGAAATGTTTTCAGGAAAGGAATCTGTAAGTTTGATGAATGTGTCCTTTAAATTCTGGGAATTTAATGCTTAAACTTTCATGATCCAAGAACTTAACCTGTTACTCCCAGGAAATTAACTTGGAAATTTCAGTAAAGTGCTCTCTAATTTTTGGGAATGTACATTTCAAGAATTTAGAAAGAGGACCCTTCAAGTTCATGGAAAGTAACTTGTCTATTTCAGAAAAATATCTCAAAAACAACTCCCTAAAGTCCCCAGCGTTTTACAGGTAAGTCACCTAAATTCACAGATACGCAATTATAAAACTGTACAGCTTTGAAAGGCAGAAGTGGAACCTCTTGCACAACCAACAAGGATGCAGCAAGTGGTTTCTGCATGGTAAGTAAAAAACAAAACACTTATCTTTTCCAGCAGCCATTGTGCTGTGCATACAGCAGTAAATCCAGCTGACCAAACGTGCTGGAGTTCCACTTGGGTTGCTAGGGAACCAGTGCCCATCAAATGTGACTCAAAAATTGGGAGGTTTTTGAAATGACTCATTTTCCAGACACTGCTTTAACTCGCTCCCAAAAAGCGATAGGGTGTTTATTTTAAACACTTTAGAAGCAGCCGAGACCCAAAAATGTGAAAAATGTGAATTCTGTCTCATTTAAAGCTCATTTTTTCCTGCTAAATCTTTCCCTGACATTTATTCCTTTTTACGGCTGATTTCACTGTTTGGTATTTCCCTGCTCTTGTTATTCGTTTTGTCAACTTTGGAGTCAAAGTTAAGGAAAAGGAAACTAGTGAAATGTCGAGAGGTGAGAGGCTCAACCTTAAGACATTTGCAGAGGTAATCAATCAGACTGACAGCGGTGCCACCGTTCGGTTTGCCTCATGGTTGTAAAACACAGAGGGCACTTTGCCACGTAACGAAGCAGGACCGCTCATAAAAGTAATTAATTCCTAAACATCATCATAGGAAACACCAATTAGGAACAAGGGATAACAATATAAGGTCATGGTGGAGACTTTCTACTCGATTATGTGCTTCAAGAACAGAAGTTCAGCCATTATTATGCCTTTATCTGGGTAAGCTGATTATCAACCTTGCAATAAATCAATGTGAGAATATCAACAGTAGGGGTAATGCATGAATTATTAAGGAGTTTAATAAACTGGTGCTGTAATGTGACCACTTTATAGCAGGCTGCTGCAGTGCGTCTGAACACGGCGGCTTTAATAAAAGAGAAACGTGGTCAGATTTGCCAGCCGTCTCATTCACAACTTGAAATTGGTTTTCAAAAGCAGTTTCTTCATAATTGGTGGCAGTTCAGGGTCAAGAAATAAGATTCGAGCTTTGACTATTTGAATGAAAATCCACCATCATTATATCAAATGTTCATGTTTATTTAGGCCATTTAGGTATTTGCTTATACCACCAATACTAATTTGGTACCATGTATTGTTACTTTGAGACACTGCTAATGCTAATTGTTCTGTACTAACCCTTTACTTTAAGCAAAGTGAAGGAATTAGCAGCTGCATTAGGATTAACAAGCTAAAGCTATAGGCTGCAGTAGCATTTGTCTTTTGCAAACACTATTTACATTAACAACATATTTATGGCAGTTAATATTTAGCTTTTCGTTTGATTTGGGTTCTTTTCCTTTCTATTTAAGAAAAATATGCAAAGAAAGTTAGCTAGTTAGCTGCTATAGGCAGATGATAATGTCATAAAGAGGAAATGGGATAATTAGCTTCTTACAAAGCTACAAAACTAAAACACACAAGTAGCTATGTGTGCCATTCAAGCTCTGAAAAATCATTAACCTTCATTTACCTACTAACAATATAATTTTATAAATGTATGTTTTTACTAGATCTTTGGAATGAAGATGATAGTAATATCAAGGAAATAAGCTGGTTAGCTGCTATATTGTGCTCACTATGTCACGCTAAGTAGCTAAACTCTACATGCTACAGCAGCATTTGTGCAATTAGACAACGTACAAATTGTTTGAGGTACAAATAAAACTTCTAAGTTTCCAAAATCAGATAAAAATAAATAAATGTTTGTTTTTGCTATAACATTACCAACACAAGTCCTATGATGAAAATTAAAATATATATATATATTTAGATATTTATGGGCCACGGAAAAAGTAGGAACAAGTTGCCAAGAGAAGAGATAAAGAAGAAACAATTTTTTTTTTGCAAACTATATTAGTTGAGCCATAAAGAAATAATCTCATGCTCTGAAAAGCAGTTTTGGAGGTTTTAAAATGGTAAATTTGTGTTTTAATTCAGCTACTGTCTTTGAATGGTTTTTCACACGGCTATCACTGTTGGTTTTGGCTACAAGACGCGTGTCTGAAAGCAAGAATGAGAATTTAACCAAGAAGGTACTTCAGCATGAAAGGTAATTTTTAATAAAATGTTTTTTACATATCTGTAACAACTGTCACTGAGTCCTGACAGTACAATAAGAGACAGATAATCTTTTTAAAAAATCAAGCTCCTCTTTCTCATCCTGGCAGTACTATTACCATCTGCAGAAATATGCTACTTCCAGTCAGAGCCAGGAGGAGGGTCTTAGTGCTGTCAATCAAGCTTGTGTACACACTGGTCGTTCCCCACAGCCGTGTCTAGCATGAATGCTGAAGCTTTTAGCATAGCCACCGTTCATCAGCGGATAAACAGTTTTTCTGTAATTATGAGTTGATTCTACACCACTATTACAGCTGAAGTAAACCGGCAATATTGAGCAGCGCGTACACGAGCCTTTTCCAAAATTCAATCTTCAAAATCAGAAAATTAAATTAATTGATAAAATCAGTTTATTATAGGCATTCTTCTTTTGCCAGGGCTTGCAACGTTTTTACAGTTTGGGATAAGAAAAGAAAACAGGGAGATACAAGTAGTGAGAAATGAGGCAGCTGATTTGTTTTGGATTTCTTAACATGAACTGTTGGTTTGCAATATGAAAAAAAACCACGCAGAAAGCACTTCCTCTCTGGATGTTTTTCCTTCTTTTTCAGTGAGTAAATGAGTTACATTTGAGTGAGTTCTGGATGATTAAAATGAAAACTGGGATAAAAAGAGGAACAGGCCGCTGCTGGAGTCTGTGAAGGACATCTGTTGGTGACCTCAGACCCCACCAGCTGCAGCGAGTCTCGTCCAAGTGCTCCTCCAAGGCCTCCGCCAAACCCTCACTGCTGGCACTTCAACGCAAATTTTATGCACCACTTCAGAGTTGCCAGTTTTCCACTTTGTTTTCAAAGAGGTTAGTTCACCCTTGTTTATGCATTTACAGCAATTCTCCATCTACTTTGACAACCCAGAGCAGAAGGACCTCATTTGCATACATGGAGGGATAAACCTAATTCCACCGTCACAGAAGCTGCTAGAAAAGCTGCCGTTAGTGTTGAAAACCAGAAAGGAATCTGGGGAATAATGGGCTGGACTGGTAGACGTTAGGCATAAAAAAACATGATATGTGGAATGCTTAATATACTCGCAAAATTTAGCAAAAGAATGTTTCCAAAAGTTTAGCAAACTTTAGAATCAGCCCAATTTATTCTCAGGCAGACGTTTTTACAATGTTCTGCAACCATTATAACTGAAGGAGCCATTTTGCCCTCAGTCCAGCTAAATAAAACTTGTTTATAGTTGCAAATGTTAGAAGGTCTGTTGAAAACAGACTGCAGTTCAAAAACACAAAATATTTCCAAGAATTTTAGTTTCTAAAAAAAATATCTTACTGCACCTGAAACAGGAAAAAACAAACTGATAAGTAACTTTTTAGAAAAATATAGGAGCTTCTTTAGTGCTGGCAGATTATTATGAAATGGGGAAAAATTTATTTGAATAAGTTAAATAATCTCCCCGTATTTTTAATCAATAGTAAGAAATTATTGACTTAAAAGAAACTACTGCAACATCTTGCTGAAAAGTTTTTTGTAGTTTAGTTTAGTCTTTTTTAAAGTGTACTAAGATATTTGAATTAGAAAGTAAGCAAAATTACTTGATAAGATTTTGTGTTTTTGCTTTAATTTGTTCTCATCATCATTTTTAGATTATAAAATTAAGACAGTCAACATTTTGCAATAAATCTTTTTCTATGGGACGCTATTTGTGGAAAATCTGTATCATAAAAAAAAAATCTGTATCATATTACCTCTAAAGTTTATATTTACTGTATACTTTATATTTCTACGCTGTGAACTCTTGAAATAAAAAATAAAAACTTTTGTTTGAGAACACAATGTTGCTCTGTAAGGTTGGATTCTGAAAATGTAAAATTGTTCCAACAAATAAAATAGTCAGAAATTTATAACATAAAAAAAATACTGATTGTTTTACAGTCATTCTATTGTGAAAATTTAACGCAAAAAAATCACAAACCTGCACTTGTTATATCTACTTTTAAAGAAATTACTTGGAGCCACTAGCTATTTTTCCATTACAAATTTCTGCAAAACTTTGTCAATATTCCGCTAATGTTGAAAAAACATAATTTTTCAATTGCTGTTTTCATTGAATAAGATACGCAATTTAAAAATTACGAGTTAAATAAGTTTGTTCACGCGTTAAGTTGTTAAAAAACATGTAGCACCATCATCCTCCAGCTACTTCCTGTCGTCTTCTTAGTGGTTTCCACCAGTAGTAACATCCTGCGGTTAATCATGACTCGTGTGACGTGAAAAAAATCAACCAATTGCAGTTTTGCTAAAAGAAAAACCAAACAATTTCAAAAAAGAACACCGCATCCTACCACCAAAAATTTTGCTTTTGAAAAAAGTGAGTTTTCTGTAAATTGGCCTGTGTCTATTAAGCAAATTTATTTTCAAAATGTGAAATTGCACAATTAGACCCTTGTTTTAACTTAATTTTATTTTTTTGACTTGATGGACATTTCCCGTCTCTATTAGTTCAGCTGTTTCAATTCAACACTCTTCACTTCCAGGCTGTTTGAATCCATAAATCAACATGTTGCACACATCTCTCAGACCCCAGAGTGAAATGCTAATTTCTTTGATTTCTCTGCATCAAAGGGGCCTTTTATCGATCTTACTTCAGCGTCTGATCATGACTCAGTTTCTATTAAAACATCACCTTGTGACTCAACCAACGTCTGACTCAGAAATTGTTCTTAGATGCTGCAGCAAACAATAAAGTACTATAAGCTTTCCAGTTCTTTTGATCCGTGTAATGTAAGCGGCTCATTAGATAAAATAATTAGGGCTTCAAAAGCAGCTGGAGTGGAACGGTGGAAGTCGTGGCAGCAGTACGGGTCGAGACGAAGTCATGCAGCAACAAATCTGCAGACAACACAGTCCATGAGACAAAACGGCAGCTCTGCTTTCTCTGAGCGACTCGGATACTTCACAAATATGAGTGGTTTCTATTTCACTGCAAAAACACAAAGTCTAGCTTCCAATGCAAATATTTCTGCTCTTGAAATAAGACAAAATTAATTTGAGTAACTTTTCAGCAAGATATGGAGCTTGTTTAAGTCAGAGGTGTTCAAAGTGTGGCCCAGGGGCCATTTGTGGGCCTTGTAATGATTTTATTCGGCCACTGACCACAAATCAAGAATAGTAGAAAATTTGGCCAACAAAGGAGAAAACAATTCATGAACCCAAATAGAAAAATAAATAATCACAATAAACAAATTTTTCATTTTTATCTGATGAATTTTGTGGCCTGTCTGTATTTAACATTTGTCAGTTTTGGCCTTCGTGGAAAAAAGTTTGGACACCAATAATTCCTCAATATTGATGAAAAAGTGCAAGTTGTTAAAAGTTCAATAATCTGCAGGTGGAACTAGTAGATTTTTTAATCAAAATTAATAAATTATTATTTAATTGCAGAATTTGTGCATCCTAGGTGCACAAAGGAGGGTCATCATAGATCCTTCCTCTGTTGCAGCTCAGTATCCACAATAACACATAAAGCACATCGCATTCATTTTTATTATTATCCCACTTAGTTCCTTTTAATCTGAATATTTTATTTTTATTTAACCATTCAGTAATGTTTTTCTTATGTTAAAATGTAATAATATGTAATAACATAATCAAATAAAATTCAGTGAATGTTTGTATTTATGTTTAACTTGCTGCTTGTACACCGCAAAAACATAAAATCTGACCAAGAACTTTGGTTTAGTTTGTAGTGCAAATATGTTAGTACACTTAAAATAAGACAGAACTAACTTATAAGTAATGTTTCAGAAAACATAGGAGCTTAATATAATACCCTAATATTGATTTTTAAAAGTACTAGCTTAATGAAGTTTTCCTTATAAAAGGACATTTTCCCATGTTTTCAGTGTAATAATCTGCTGGTGGAACTTGTAGTTTTTGATCAATATTAAGGAATTATTTATTGAAATCAAGCTCCAATATCTTGATGAAAAGTTACATTTAAGTTAGTTCTGTCTTATTTGAAGATATTTGCACTAGAAATTAGACAAAAATACTCAGAAAGATGTAGTTTTCACAGTGTACACAAAAGGTTTTGTATTGATTTGTGAATAATTATATAAGATGCATTTTATAAAATGAACTCTTTCTATCAAGTGTCTTAAATCAGCGCAGCAGAAAACGAGGCCATGCTGTTGAAAATGTGACGGTTTAGTTTGCAAATCAATTTAAATTTGAGGGAATATTTCCCAGCAGGCTCTCTGCTTTCTTCCAGGGGGCATCAGGTGATTGACAGCGAGCATGTAAGCAAGTTATACCAAAACACTGAACTGGGGCACAATGAAATAATGATCAAACAGAAAACTTCCAAACAAATTAGTGATTCTCAGTCACTGTTATGGATTATCTTCATCTGTCCAACTTGGTTTGTCACATTCCTGAAGAATAAACGGCAGTAAATGTCTTTTTTCCCCTGGAGGTCGTGAAACGAGGCTTCATATCCCAAACAGAATGAGGAACGTTAATATGAAGAGCAGCGTCCTCCATTAATGGAGTTCCGGATTAGACAGACGCTGATGAATTTCATTTAAAATCACTGAAGACACAATAATTGTGCTTTTTATTTCATCCCAAAAAGTCAAACATATTCTGAATCGTAATTAATCTTTTTGCTTTTAGATCCAAGTAGAAATCAGTGAGGTGACTGGAGGCGATAAAACCTGGTGGGGTTTAGAAATGATGACAGAGGGCTTCCTTCTTGACCCCGAGGTCAAATGTTTGTTTGGATATAAGTGGAGAATTAGTCGTTTAATCACTCAAGTCTTTCATCATTAAGAGGCTCTTCAGTTTACTAATTTCCAGCGCCGCAGTAAGATGTTCCTCTGACTGCAAAACCATCCAAAACTAACAGAAATATCTGACAAAACAAACATTCTCCGCTGTTTGTGCTCATCTGGAAGAAAACTGTCATATTTTCCCCAAACACCAAACAACTATAAATAAACAAAAATAATTAAAATCAACAAATTGGAGGAGGCAAGCATTTTAAAAATGTTTGTTGCATTTTTAAATAATATTTTCAACCAGATGTGGATGATTCATCCATACAACGTGCATGTATGTTTCTAATATTTGCTACAAAATAATCACTAAAAAATATTCTCACTACGTTTTCTGGCATTTAGCAAATTTAATTTATTTTGGTAACTATAACTGATCTAAAATAAGAAAAGTGTACTTCAGACAGAGAGGAAAAATTGTCTTTTTATTTGGAAAATATATAAATATCTGGTCTGAATTGTAAAAAGAACAAAGAATAAACATCAGAATGTCAAAATAAGAAAATTAACTTACAAGTAAGTTTTCAGCAAGAAACAGGAGCTTGTTTTAAGTTAATAATTCCTTAATATTGACAAAAAGTATCAGATTATTTCACTTATTACATGGAAAATATCTTGTTATAAGTGGAATAATCGGCCAGAGGAGCAAGTCTATATATTTTATAAGTATTAATAAATTATCTACTTGTTGAAAAGTTACTTGTAAGTTAGTTTTGTCTTAATTCAAGTGTACTGAAATATTTGCACTAGAAGCTAGACCAAAAATACTTGGTAATATTTTGTGTTTTTGCTTTCATTACATGAGTAAAGTACGCAATACTCTGTGCAATGAATAACATATTCTATCTTTTGTAAGCATACAACAAAGGCCTGCTGTAGAATGTCCTATCGTCTTATGACCAATTTTCTTCCTAGAACTTTTATTCTGGAAGTAAAATCCCTGATTTTGCACGTTGCAAAGCGATTACACGATGATTTGTCAAGTTTAAGCAGCTTCAAAAGCTCTCTGTCACAAGGTCTCTGCGAACACATCTTCTGGTCATGTTTGGGATAATGATAATACAGTTTCAATGAAGGAGGCTTCTCTTACCAACATCCCCTGCAGCCTTCTGCGGTTTTTTCACAAGAGTCCTGTGACTTCTCAAGAAGCAACATCAATGCAGTGCTTACGTGATGAATTCCCTCACCTCCCAAAAAAAGGTGAAAAACTTTGAAAGACAACTGTGAGTTATTCACTTGAGTTTCAGAATATGACGTGTGAAGTTTGAAATCACAGCAACACAAAAAAATTCTCTTTTTACATCAGTACTATTGTTGCTGTTTCAGGTGGGCAGAACTGGTCCGGGGAATGCAAACACACAGCAGAGGCAACTCTGCAGCCGAACCTGCTGCACAACAACATCAGGCTGAGAAGATTTCTGGATGGATTAGTGATGTATGCATGTGTTTCAGTGGATACTAAGAGAAAAAGATACAAAAATGGCTTTATTTTAATCAGAAATAATAAAAAAAGAAGAGTTCTGACTAGTTTATAGGAAATAATTATTAGATTTTTGTTGAGGTTCTGACTAAAGGAAACATTTCTGTTTATGGATTTTAACTGATTCAAAACAGAAAATATTACTTATTGTTCTTGTGCAGTTTCTAGTGCAAATATTTTAATATTACAAGTAACTTTTTAGCAACGTTGAAGAGCTTATTTTAGCTCAATAAATCCTTAATATTAATGAAAAAGTACTGATTACACTGGCAGATTATTTCACTGATAAAAAGGGAAAAAATGTCTGGTTATAAGTGAAATAATCTGCCAGTGGAACTAATATATATATACATATTTTTATCTATATTAAAGAATTATTTACCTAAAACAAGCCACTTCAATCAGTTGATAAGATGTGGCCATATTTAATATGATAAAATATGTCCATTACTAGAAAGTTTTGGATTCTCTAGGATCACTTTTCATTATAAATGAAAAAACTTGAATGTCAAATGAATATCAAAACTTTTTGATATTCTGCTAACATTGAAAAAACACAATTTTCCATTTGTGGTGTTTCCATGAAATGAGAAATGCAATTAAAATTACATGTGAATTAGTTTGTGACCGTGATAAGTCATTAAAAAAACATGCAGCGCTCTCGTCCTCCAACTACTTCCTGTCATCTTTGTCGGTTCCATCAGTAGTAACATCCTGTTGTTGATCACATGACTTGAGTGCAATGGAAGTGTTTCCACTGCGGTTTTACAAAAAATAAAACCATTACAAATTTGCGCTTTTATCCTGCTGATGTCTAAACAAACAGATTGCTGTGTTTCCATAAAATAAGAAATGCAATTAAAATCATGCATGAAGAAGTTTGTTTATGCTATACGTCACTAAAAAACATGCAGAACCACTTCCTGTTGTCTTCTTCTTTGTCGTTTTTGTCAGTAGTAACATCCTGTTCATCACATGACTCATGTAATGAAAGAAAAGTATTTTTTGCATTACCCTTTGATGAAATGGTTTTGTGAAAATTAAAACCATCTCGTCCTAGTTCTAAAACTTTTTTTTAAATCAAAAAGCGTGAATTGTTTCCATTAAGCGGATTTATTTTCATAATTTCAATTTGCACGATTTTATCGCTAAAGGAAATGCAACTAAACTTATTATATCCATTATTACTAGTCTGTGCGTTCTCTGGGATCACTGGGGCTAATTTAAGCTGGAAAAGCTGCTCTGCCACAGACCTGCAGCTACAACCTTAAAGAAATGAAGAAGTGAACGGCTGCTTGGGGTCTCCAGAGATAAAACCCAGGGGTGGAGGGAGAAGGGCTGACATTTATTTTTAAACCTTCAGAGGGGAGCAGCCTCTTCTCTCCCACTTCAACCCCCTTAAAACCCACTTGAATTAAAATAATCCACTTTTCACTTTGTGGCGACTTGAACGTTTCCAGAGGGTCTCTGCGATACTCGACCACAAGACGCAGTCCGCTTCCCTTCCTCCCTCCATCTTACCCTCTGAGACACAGATGTTGTAAGTCCCATTACTGCGCGCATGAAAGGGAGGCGATTAAAGCTTCAACGTCTCTGCTTTCCCCACTGACAACTCTAACGAGGAGCATATTTCACCCCAACCTAAATGCTGTTTTCTTTCCTTACTTTCCACTGAGTGCATTTAAATGGAGCCTATGAAGCAAGAAAGAGGAGATTCAAATTTGTTTTTTGGGACAGCGCTGTCACAGATTATTCAATTTCAGCGCCCTTGCAGAGCATATGTTTGATTTTATGACAACTTCTGCCTTTCCTCCTGCAAGGATTATTGCATCAGGCTTTATGGGCTTTCCAAAGCAAACAGTGCTGTCATCCTGCAGCAGATTCAGTGAGTTATAACGTTTCTAACTCCATTGTAATGCTGAGTTGATGGTTGCCTCTCGCTGAAGACCTCATTTATCCTCAAGGTTTCCCAATGACATGTTAAGCCTGGGCTAGCAAAGAGAGGCAGAGAGGCGGAGATTGAGAGGCGGTGAGCGAAAATAAAGAGACGGAGTCCATAATGGGAGTTAAGGAAGGTGGTAACTGGAGAGACGGGAAAGGAGATGGAGACGGCAAAGAAATAGAGTCTGAGCGTGAAACTCGCTGTGCCGTGTTGGGCAGGAGGCTGACCTTCACGTCTCCAAACCCACAGCGGTTATTTGTGGGCAGAGTTTGGAGGGAGAGCGACTGGAAGGAGGGCAGGTGTGCTGGAGTGACCAACGCTAAGTGATTAAAGGCTCACCGCAGTTCTTCAGAACAAAACGTCTCACTGTCAGGTTCAACTGGAACCCAAAGAGAGCTGGAGAACAGAAATAAATCAGGACCACTGATGTGTATTTTCACCACAAATTGAAACGAAACCCAGAGTTTTAATGAACCGGAAATGAATCGATAATATTCCAGTTCAGGTTTTAGTTTGCAGGAGCTGATAAAAGAGGAGAAAACCTTGTTAGTTGGACAAATGGCTGGACGAACGGATGGTTAGCTGGATGTAAGGTTAAATAGATGAATGACTGGATTATTACCGTATTTTTCGGACTATAAGCCGCTACTTTCCCCCACGCTTTGAACCATGCGGCTTCAAGCCCGGTGCAGCTTTTCTGTGGATTTTTCTTCAACCACCAGGGGGCTCTTTAGCAGGAAGTGAATCATTGGAAGTCAAAATTGGAAATCAAAGAAGAAAGTGCTGATTTTCATTTAAAACAAGCACATGCTAGCAGCAGGCACAACGGAGAAATGTTTTCAAACTCTTACCCCCTCATCATGGAAACAACACGAAGAAGTTCATATGATGCAGCTTTTAAGTTCAAAGCTAGCGGTCTGGTTAATTAGTACAGGAGGGAAATAGAACCGCTGAACGAATCCATGGTTCGGCTTTGGAGACGCAGGGCTGCGTCCTTAATAGCAGATTTATTAAGTTAAATAGCGCCCTCTGCTGCGATCTAGTGGAAAACCCAAAGTGGCGGAGATACCAGCGGCTAATAGTCCGGAAAATACAGTAGTTGGATGGAAGGATGAATTGAATTGTTGGATTTAAGGTTGGTTGGATGGATGGATGAACAAATGAATGGAAGATTGGATGGGTGGATAAATGGATGGATGACTGGTTGGTTGGATGGTTCAGTGTAAAGTTTAAAAAAATAATTACATAAAGTGAGTTTCAGTCTCTTTTTCAGTTGCTTCTGTCAAAGATGAAATCCTCACATCCATTCATTTGATGATAATAATAATAATAATAATAATAATAATAATAATAATAATAATAATAAAGTAAATCAGCAGTGTGTTACACACACTCAGCGCTGTGGGACTGAATCTCTTCTCCCTTAAAGACTGTCCTGCTTTTATCCACAAAGCTCTAAAACAACACGAGCATTTAACCCCCTTCCCGTCACCGCGGCGACGCACACATTAGTCTACAATTAAGTTTGTCATTTTTGGCATGGCTAATTGCTGCTGAGATTGTTGGCCTACCTGTGTGTAGGTGTTCATCAGGAAACCGCTCCAAACACACAGCGACACTTTAAATAACCTCATTCCCCTCCAGATCCGGAACAAAGGAAAACATCCAACCAAACCAAAACCCACCTACAGACTCCTGAGACTTTGTTTATCAGCTCCAAAAATATAAACCGATTATATCGCCTTCACCTCCTGCTTTCATCTCTCCTGACAGCAAAGATGCCTTTACCACAATATTTGAAATGTTATTGCTGTCACAAATATTTTAAATGTCACCTGATGTCATGGCTTCATTGAGCTACAGGCAAGAAAAGCACCAGGCAAAATAAGAACAAGCTGCCAGCACCAAACACATTCTACATATATATATATCTATATAAATAAAACTCTACACCGGCGCCCAAAATAAACTGATTAATCTCTGCCTCGCCTCCCGGGCGACGTATGGGTTTCAAATGTTTCATATTTTATTTTGCAGGTTTGTGTCTGGGATGTGTTTGTGTTTCTTGTAACATAACGAAGGCCTAATGAACAAACTGCAAACCTGCAAAAAACAAAAACAATATAATTATATTTTTCCTGAAGCATATTTGGCAAAGTGTCAAACATTGAATGTTTCAATAAGTAGTTTGTTTGTTGGAGTTTTTACACATAGAGGTTGGTAAAGTTCCCAAGAACATAGTTTTACTCAAGTTAAAATAAAAGGTAGCTACACCAAAAAATTTTAAATTTGGGATATTTTAAAGACTAAAATTAAAATAAATAAATAACATAATTACAAAATAAAATCAGGCTAAATAAAAAAAATATCCAAATCAGTTTCTTTCATTATGAAGTGCAGGAAACTTGTCAATAATTCCTTAATATTGATAAAAATAACAAATTTCACTGGCAGATTATTTCACTTACAAAATGGGAAAAACATTTTGTAATAATGAAATAATCTACCAATTGAACTAGAACATTTTCATCTATTATTGGAATTATTGACCCCACTATCCTGCTGAAAAATCACTTGTAAGTGAGTTTTGTCTTATTTTGAAAGTATTAAGATATTTGCACCAGAAACTAGACGAAAATACTTAAAATACAAAAAAGATTTTTTTAGTGCAGAATCAGAAGTCCAAGTGTAACCTGTCACAGAGTTAGAAAAATAAAAATGCAGCATTGTTCATTATGACGTATTAAAGAAAATATACGGAGGGTAAGCACACATAGAGTGCATTCATACCAGCCCTGTTTAGTTCACTTCAATCCAACTCCAGCATGTTAGTCGGGTTCTTTTGGGGAGGTGTGAACTCTGGCCTACCTATAATCCTCAGTCTCGGTTCAGTTGAAGTGAACCCTGGTGCAAATGCATATGTGAACGCCAAGTGGACTGGAGACCGCTCCAAAGCAGGAAGTGGACTACAGCAGGGCATTCTGGGTAAATACAACCAAAACAAACGTGAGAGGCTAGCGCTAGCAGGAGAAATAAAGACAAAACAGAAATCCAACAACCGCTAAAATCTGACGCCACTCCATTTTTGTTAACATTTTGTGAATTATTGACTTCAGGGTCTTCTTCAGAGGTTTTCATGTTGTTTCCTTCAGTGGTTCTTGGTGCAGCGCCCCCACAGGCGAGGAGGGAAACAGACTTTTTAAAGTGTTTGCTTGGTTTGACCCAGTGCAGTGTGAAAAAACGCCATAGCAGCTGGAAATGTAACAAATGTTGCAACTTTGGTCCTGAATAACTAATCTACTGGACTATCAGGTGGAAAAACACACTTAATTATACTGGAATACATTCAACAAGTACTTTAAGGATTTTTAAAAGCAAGTACTTTTGCTAGAGTACATTTTTGTTTGGTTGTTTGTACTTTTACTTCAGGAGGGTATTTGGTTAAGTCACATTTAGTCATTTTAACTGCTGCTGTTTCAGATAAAATCAAACTTTTAAACACAAACGAGGGAATAAAAATAACCACAAAGTGAACAAACTTCATGTTTTACATGTTTGTATCGGGGGGGTCCACAGCTTTAACCTGCCTCCACACACAAAGACAGCAGATAAAATGTGAGCCTTTGTGTGTCTGCAGACCTGCGAGCGAGCCTGGAGCTCCAACCCCGGCTGCTCGCGCTTTAATGCCACCCCTGGGACAACGGCTTCCCCTCCGCGCCCTCATCCGGTCCAGGTGATTAGGAACTTAACGCCGCTCCCCCTCCCATCCTCTTCGTTCGCGTACATCTCGGCATCAAGGGGGAATGAAGGTAATCCTCCGACAGTTTGCCAGGTGAGGTGAATGGCGCAGAAATGGAAGGAAGGAGGATGCGATTCATCATGAGGTTCCTTTCATTTGGCTCGCCTGGCACAGCTGTTTGAAATGGCACCTCTCGCCTGCAGACTTTGGGGAAGGGCGCTTTTATGAAGATGCATGAGTCGGAAAACAGACTATTAAAGTTAGTGAGAGTTCATTAACCTTGTAGAAGTAGGCAGTGGCTCCCATAAAGCTCCATATTTCAAGATTCCCACCATCATCTTTTATCATAAGTGCTCTTGGTGGCCTGATAGTTCATTTCACACGAGACAAGCATTAAATGAGACAAAGACAATAGGAGCAGGAGCCGCGCACATGCAGCGGCTAATGACGGATTTTGTGGCCCGTTCGAGGGAATGTCAAGCGCTCAGACTTAGAAACACTTCAAGCCGGGTCCAAATTAGAAAACACAGAAGGTAATCACAATCAGGGAAGCTGCTGGCAAGCCGGCGCGGTTAATCAACTCAGAGGGGCTCCGGAGCCGCGCGATTGGTCCAGGAGGAGAGAACAAACACGACGACAAACAGCCCAACCTTTAAGTTTCTCCACCATCTGTGAGAATCATCTGCTCTCCCGCGTCGCCGCCGTGCGCCAGGTTGTCATAGCCGTCATCACTACCGATCAGACATCAACGTTTCTAATCCTGCAGAACATCGCCGCCGCTCCTGCAGCGAAAAGAAACTAAAATAATCAGAGACTTTCCCAGAGATAAAGTACCTGCACTGCAAAAACACAAAACATTCCTCATTTTCTGTCTAGTTTCTCCTGCAAATACCTTCATGCAAGTAACTTTTCAGCAAGGTATAAGAGCTTATTTTAAGTCAATAATTCCTTAATATTGATTTTTAAAAGTACTAGTTCCACTGGCAGATTATTTCACTTATTAAAAAAGAAACATTTAGTGAAATGTGCCAGTGGAACTAGTGCTTTTTAAAATCAATATTAAGGAATTACTGACTTAAAATAAGCTCCTATACCTTGCTGAAAAGTGATTTTTCCAAAAACTAAACAAAAATACTTGGTAAGATTTTGCAGTGTGGAGCTAAAATAAACAGATTTTCCCAGAGATGAAGTTCTGTTTGGTTTCTAAGGAGAGCACTTGGAGTAACTTGTGGCGCCCCCCTGCCAAATTACAGAGAAAATGATAATGACTAATTCTGAGCAGATGTGTGAGCAGGCTTAGAAAATAAAAAAAAGCTAATATATGCAAATCACAGCTATTATTTGAAAGTGATGGGAGAACAGACGCAGGCGCTCTCTCTGCATGTTCTTTAAAGTGTGATTGCTGGATTTCCGGTGACTGATCGGAGCATTAGTAGCTCTGAAACCATGTGACCATCAGAGGAGGCGTCGCCTCGCCAGGCGCACATCAGCGTCAACTATCTGGGAAGGCAAATGATCCTCAGAACACGGAGGATCCGTGGATGTGCCGGAGCTAATCGCTCGGCCCGACCCGACCCCCCGCCGAGCCGCTTCCTGCAGAAACTCCCACTGAGCAGCAGAGAAGCAGCAGCTGCATCCGTCTGCAGGGAGATAAAGCTGCTGCACTACGAAGCCTTTCCAAACTAAACCTGCGTCTGATGCTGCAAAGATAGAAGAAATTACAAAAAAAATTTACATTTACTACAGAGAAGCAAAATATGTCATAAGAGAAAGAAAAGAAACTCGGGTAGCAATATTTATTAACCAATTTTATACGATATATTCCTGAATCATGCTGCGAACTGGAACTCGTGTATTTTGTATCAAAAGCTTACAGAGTATCGTTGCAAAACTTTTAGGATATTTTCCCAAAACTTAGAGAGTACATTTCCAGAATTTAAAGGAAACTTACTATGAAAAGTTAACATTTTGCTAATTTTTTACTTTCATTTACGTCTAATATTTATAAATCAAGCCATGTGTTTAAAGGAAACATCCAGCTGGTTTTTGACAATAACTTCATGTTTTTTGGTTTCTGGAAAATGAGCCGTTTCAAAAACCTCCAGATTGTTAATTTACAATCCCTGGGCACTGATTGGCAGCGCTAAGCCCCGCCTCCTGGCTCTGATTGGTTGGTTTTGGTTCTTCACATGGCAATAGCAGCTCACTATTCATCAGGTCCATTTAGGGCCTGATGAATAGTTTTAATGTTCCTGTTCTTTAAACTCCTAATCCAGGAGTTAAACGTTCTCCTGAGCTGAGTCCGCTCCGTCCCTCCAGTCATTAACTGAACCTTGTTTGTAAATGAGGAGAAGCCGTCTTTGTTTCCAAGTGAGCGTCCCGGTGGCGCTCAGCTCTCCACTCACCTCGCCAGCGCAGGATGCCGGATCGTTATGCACATCCCATCAGACGAGGAGAGCGATTAGTTCCTGCTCCTTCATCCTCCTCTTCGTCTTCCTGCAGCGGTGCAGATGCGCTGGGTCCTTTGAGGGCTCAGCTGTCCTGCCTGACTTGAGGCCAGATGATTAGGCGGCGGTCCAGAGTGCAGCGCCCAGGTAAGCCGCCGCTGCCGCACTGCACCGACCGGTCCTATCAACCAGAGACAGGAGACGGGATTGAGATCGAACGCTTCCTGGAAAGCTCCAAGTCCGGCTGAATCCTGAAGCAGAAAATCTGGGCTTCACCTGCAGCAGGAAGACGTTTAAACGCGGCTAAGTGGGAGACAAAACCGCGACATTCAGCTGAATTTATCCAGGAAATACCTTCAAGTGTTTCCAACCCCCAAAAATCTAAACTTTAACTGTTATTGTCCTCTTTAATTAGCCTCTTTATTCGCTTCACTCCAGCTGTGACCAAAAACCAAAAACTCATTATTCATCATCATGGCTGGAAACAGCCACATGACAGCCTGTTTAGAATAACAAATGAAAGAAACTCCAGTGACCTTGTTGTGTTTGTTGGAGACTAATAGCCAAGCCCCACAGTTCATTTTGTTTTAAATATGCAAAACACAACAGCCGACCAAGTATTTCTGGTCTAGTTTCTATTTCAACTATCTCAAAACACTTAAAATACTACAAAAATTTCATTTCATTTACATTTTTATGTCATTTACTCAAGCATGAATAAGAATAGTTAAATTAACAACTAAAGAATCAACAGGAGGAGAAAGAAGTATAGACTTATAATATTCTATCAATGGTCATATAAAAAGAAAATCAGCTCAGAAGACGTAAAGCGGCCACTGGAGATAAAAAAAAATAAAAATAAAAATTCTCTTTATTAAAAAAAACAACTCTTTTTTTCCTTTTAAAACTGAAATAATTTGCAAACCGTTTTGTCTTCATTTGAGTGAACTAAGATATTTCCAATTAAAATTACACCAAAAATATTTTGTGTTTTTGCAGTGTAATGCTTATGTTTCTGCTCTCTGTAATGTGAGGGGTAACCGAGTGTTTTCAGCTCGTCTGATGAGTTAAATTAGGAATAAAATGCAATTTAAAATTAAAACTTTCTGGTTTCTGAATTTTGAGTTTGAACATTTTCCTTACGGTAAAAAAGAAAAACTAATTTGGATGTGAAATCCTGAAGTTTGGCTCTTTTTTGTAGGTCAGACATTGAAATGTCAGTTAATGATTGAGTTGACTGAAGTGTATATAAAATTAGATTATGAATCAGTTATTGTAAAGATAATTTTTTTTTTTTTTTCAAACGTTGAGTCTTGGTTTGGCCAAGTTTTTAAACAAAAATATTCAGTATAAAACCATCAACATCTCTTTCATTGATTGGATGATTTCTGAACTCGCGTTGATTTAAACCTTGTTATTTTCTAGTCTGTTCATCTACAGACATGAAGAACTTAGATGGTTGGACAAATGGCTGGATGAACGGATGGTTAGCTGGATGTTAAATAGATGAATGAATGAATTATTACCGTATTTTTCGGACTATACTTTTTCCCACGATTTGAACCGTGCGGCTTAAAGCCCAGTGCGGCTTTTCTGTGGATTTTTCTTCAACCACTAGGGGGCTCTTTAGCAGGAAGTGAATCATTGGAAGTCAAAATTGGAAATCAAAGAAGAAAGTGCTGATTTTCATTTAAACAGAGATAAAGAACAGAGAAGGCCGTCTTCAACAATCAGCAGAGGTCGAATGTAAAGACAGAAGTTACTTCTGAAGGATGAATTTTCTATTTTTCATTTTTAATTCCTCTGATCCCTTCAGGCTGAAATTTGATTTGCATTTACAAGTTTTTTCCTTTCTTTTCAGCTCGACCTCTGTGAACCTTTTATTTAAGGGTTATTGAAAAAGTGAAAAGAAGTGAACTTTAGCCTCAGCATTACCCTGATGTCTCTGGAGATGCTAAGGATCTCAGAACGGCAGCTTCTTGTGTTGCAATTACTGAATTAACGTATTCATAAAACACCCACATCCCTGAGTGTAGAGGGAGAAGCTGCAGGAGGATCAGGATGTTCAGATTCAAGGCTTCAATCCAAGACTGTAATATAATAATGACAGAATAAATGTTTTACTTTTCACTAAGACACAAAGAAACAAAAAAACAAAACTCTGTTTATTGCAAATCAAATAAATGTAAGTGTAACTAATGAAAATTATTTTTGGGAGGACTGTAAGTGCATTTTTTTATTTTATTTTTTTAAATGGATGATTAACTCCAACATTTGTTTTTGCTAAAATCATATGTCTTTTTTAAGGTCATTCATTCTACTAATTAAATGGCGTAAAACGTAATTTAATTGCATAATTTAAATATCTCTATGACAAGGTGCCTCATAACTTGGAAATGTTGTCTTAAATGTTCAATTTACTTTGAACAATTAATGCAGTAGGTCATTGTCTAAAGCGAGCCAATCAGGGACATTGAAATAATAGTTCATTGGCAAATTATTTAACTGATAAGTTGCTTTTCTTTGTTTTAAGTGAATCAATCTGCCAGTGGAACTGGAGCCTTTTCATCAACATTGACTGAAAACAAGCTCTTATTATTAGAAAGTAAAAGCAAAAACAAAAATTCACAAAAGATACACTGCAAAATGCAAAAATACAAAATGTTACCAAGTATTTTTGTCTAGTCAGCTGTCATATTGACATATTAGTACACTTATAACAAGACTTTTTTCCCCCCATTTTTTATGTAAAATAAATATTTTTTTCATCAATCTCAAGGAATTATTGACTTTAAACAAACTCCTGCTTCTTGCAGAAAAGTTACTTGTAAGTTAGTTTTGTCTCATTTTGATATTTGCATTAAAAACTAGACTACTTTTTGCAGTGAAGCTTCTTACTTCCTGTTTGTGTACGAAATCTTGTTCATTTATATAGTTTGACATCATCAGTGTAGAAATAAAACTCAATCTAAAAAGTGCATCACATCAGAATTGGCTCCAGCTCATTTTTTCTTCTTTTTTTGGTAACTTGACTCGTATTTGTTATGCAGGGAACGGAAGCGAATTGATGATTTCCATCCTGCCAGTCGTTCTCAGGAACATAAGCCGTGAATGAATGAGAAGATTTCAGTCAAAACGAGATTCTTGAGGTACAGTACAGAATGTGAAAAATGGCGCGGCTCATATCTCACTTCCAAATCGAGTAATTTACAGAGGATATGGGAGAGCTGCCAGGCGCAGAATCAAACAGGATATTTAACAAGGAAATATGGGGGGAATAAATGCACCATCAGAGAACAATCCCATACATATTCAGCATATTTACTGGCAATATGTGTGTATTGATCAGGCAGTCTGACCTGCTTCTCTTTGTGGCATGAAGCTCCACCTTCCATGGTCACAACCATCCCCTCCTTTGTTAACAATGGAAATGAACGCACTTTTCCTCACACAGAAAAAGCTAAAAATATCAGCGGAAGAATTATTCCACCCCTCCTCCTCTGCGTTTGGATGAAGGGTAAAGTGCTCTGGAAATCACTGTAAACCAACATGTTTACCCGTGAAGTATTGTTTGTATCGTCTGACTGGAAACGCGCTCGAGCTGAGGAAGGATGACTAAAAGGCCATTTTCTGATTCATGCATAATCCTCGTCGCCACGCTCCCGTGCAGCGTGCGCTCCTCAAAAGGAGAATAAAACGTTGCAGGGTTTTAACACAAATGTGTTTATGCGCCCTGAGGAAGCTGCTACCTATAAACAACCGCTGCTGTCTGCAGAGTAAGCACTTCTGCAGGTTGGAGCTAAAAACAATTAAATCATTACAGCTGCCTGTTGGTGGAAATTAATCCGTAATCATCCACCCCGAGTTGGTGCTTTGGACCAAGAACAAAAAATCTTACCAACTATTTTTCTGTAGTTTCTACTGCGAATCTATGAATACCCTGGAAATAAGACAAAACTAACTTTTCTAGCAAGATATGGAAGCTTGTTTTAAGTTAATATTTTAAAAGTTTGAGTTCCACTGGTAGATTATTTCCAATCTTACAGATTAAATAATCTCCTAGTGGAATAAATACATTTCATTAAGGAAGGAAAGGAAGTATTGACTTAAGTTAAAACAAGTTCCTACATCCTGCTGGTAACTTTATAGGTTAATCTTGTCTTAATTGAGATATTTGCAGTAGAAACTGGAGAAAAATAGTTGTAAGATTTTGTTTTTGCAGTGCTGGTGATGTTAGCAACAGTTATACCAACTTCTGTTCTGCACAAACACAAAACCTTACCAAGTATTTTCACTCTGGTTTCTAGATTTATTCTATAAAAAGAGAAAAGAAACATTTTTATTGTTTGTTTGGTTTTAAATGAGTGGTTTCATTTTCTGATGGATTATAAACTTTTACGTCTTTTAATTAAATTCAAAGGTAAATTTTTTTACTCTTTTTTATGTGATGTAGTTCTTGACTTCAGTCAGTTACGTCAGGAAAAAGGTAAAGAGCTCTTCTGACAGACATTTAGTTTTTACCACAAGAAGAGACTCAGCAATAGAAATATTAAATCAATTATTAAAAAGCTGGAGGTGATTTTTTTTTAAGGAAGACAAAGGCGGGTTTCTGCACATGGGACGGCGAGAGCTCAAGGCCGTGTTCTTTATAAATATCCAGTGATATTTTAAAAGGTTGATTGCTTGTTAAATGTCAAGAGAGAGACATCGTCTCAGGGGACCAAACGGTTTTCCTCTTGAATTTATAATTACAATCAGCCTCTCTCAATAGACCCATGTTCTTCACTCTGGAAATTGGCTATTTTTCTTCCAAAACATAATGTGTGTAATTCCTCCTGAAGACCAGATTTAACCCATTTGGATTCATCATTGTTTGGTGAGAAAAGGTTCATATAACTATGGGTATCCTAGCAATTTTCTTCAGTGCAATGTTACATAAATCCAATGTAAAAGTTTAAGCTTTTCCAAAGTTTTGCTGTTGATCCAAAGTACAACTTCAGTTCTGGGTTGCTAATTGTGGACAGAAGCATCGAAGGTAATGTCCTTTCCATTCAGTTGTGAGTCTGAAAAATAAATATGTATCAAGACCTCTTGAGGTCCCGCTTTAGTCCAATTAACCAAAGAGGAGGCCATAAGCCGTGAACAGAGAAATAATTAAAACGGTCAGTGGGAAATGTAATGATTAGAGCAGCAACATGTGACGACATAATAACGGTCATTAATCAAAACTCTACACGGCTCATCAACCCAAACCATGGATTTCATCAAGGCGGCCATTTTCCCACCAGAAACTAAGCCTACTTCCTGTCAACTACTGGTAGAGTTGATTTGAAAGGGTTTAATACAAACACTGGATGGACATAATTAACCCAACAGGATTTCAGCAAACATGTAGATTTCCAGGTGTTTGTTTCTGTTATTAATATTTTCTTTGCTTTTTGCATGGTGACACATTTTAACCGTTCGTCCAGTTTGGTTTGGAAGAGTGAAAACGTTCACTACACTGCAAAAATACAAAATCTTACCAAGTATTTCTGGTCTAGGTTTGAGATGAGGCAAAACTAAATTACAAGTAACTTTTTAGCAAGAAATATGAGCTTGTTTTAAGTCAAGAATTAATATTGATATTTTAAAAAGTGCTAGTTTCATTGTTAATTTATTTTCTCTGATAATAAGACATTTTTCTATGTTATAAGTGAAATAATCTGCCAATAGAACAAATACTTTTATAAATCAATATTAAGCAATTATTGACTTAAAACAAGCTCATATTTCTTGCTGAAAAGTTACTAAAACTAAGTTAGTTTTGTCTCATTTTTAGTGTATGTTTTAGTGTATTTTAGAAATATTTGCACTAGAAACTAGACCAAAAAAACGAGACCAGTTTATTTTCAGAGAAAATAAACTGATTTATTGATTGATACAACCTCACCACATCACCCTGCAGATGCAAATTGAGATAATTGCTTTATCTTTAATTATGGCAAACATATTAAAATCTTCTTACAATAGAGAATGTTGGGTATCAAACATAGTATTAGTATATTAATACCTATTTTGTTTCCCTTTTCTGTTATTTTATACCAGAAAAAGCTCATCTATCCAGTTACTTTTACTCTTGTTGCTAAAAATTGACAACATTTTTCCTCTGTTTTTCCATCAAGGTCAGAAATTATTGCAAACATTACGAGTTAAATGTTTCCCAACAGAAAAATCAAATAATTGTATCTTTTGTTTACAGTTGAGTTTAAAAAAATTCTAGCTACTTCTGGCTTGACAATTTCGCCACAAAAAGTTTCAATAAAACTAAAACCTGACTCAGAAGTTTAGAGGCAGACTTTATACAAATTTAGAGGTTTAAAGGTCTCTGTGATGCTGTCAGGATGATGGTTTTACCAGCAGGGGGTATCCGACAGGAATCCGATTAATTTGATTCATTTATTCTGCAGGTAAGCATGATGGATCTTTACAAACTCTTTAACAAAACTTTGAAAGTTCAAAACTCAAAACTCTGCAGATCTCTGCATGAGCTGGCACAAGAGACTCTTTAGTAATCACAGTTTCATTGCAAATCACTTGAAAGATTTGAATGTGAGGATTAATGAACTGTAATTTGAAAACATGATAAAAAATCCTGACGTCTCATTTTCTTACACTGATTTTACCTGAGACAGTCAGATGTTGGGTTTTTGGCTGAAATAGGGCAAAAAATGCATCAGATCTATAAAATTCTGCAACAGAAAAATTTGGTTGACTAAATTTTATGGTTTGGAAAGTTTCTTTTTCCAATATAAACCTGAGATGATAAGATGTCTTTTTATCATCTTTATATATGTTTTTTTATGTTGTGAAGAAGGAAGTTGCACTCAGGTTTTTCTTTAAAGGTTTTCATGTTGTTTCCTTCAGTGGTTCTTGGTGGAGCGCCCCCACAGGCGAGGAGGGGAACAGGCTTTTCAAAGGGCAGCAGCTGAAAATGTAACAAATGTTGCAACTTTGGTCCCAATTCAAACCGAATCTTCTGGACTATCAGGTGTGAAAACACCTTCAAACTCATCTAAACATTAAAATCCTTGGTTTTTGCTCTGAGTAGCGTCTCCATACCTGAAGGTATTTTCTCCAATCAACTCCCCAAAACAAGAAGTAAGACTTTCACAATGTCTACATTTGATTATTTCTGCTCCTAATCAAGGCAGCAATCCGTTTCTGCTATAACAACAGCGGAGCCCACTTCAGACGCGCTTGATGCGGACGCACGCTGTTATTAATTTGTCTAAAAACAGTCCTCATCCAGAGGTGAGCGCCTTTGATATTCAGCCTGCAGGGCGGCAGCAGGCGTGTCAGAGTGCATCATGTCCAGCGTCCTGCGGAGAGGATCCACGTCAGACGCCCAGCTGTAATGGCCTGTGATTAGAGAGCTGATTAGCAGAACTAACGACCCGGGAAGCGATCCCCTCTCTCATATCTCTGTCTTTGGGATGATGCTACAGGGGCTTATGGGGGGCGGCGACGGCAACGGCGATGGCAACGGCAACGGCGGCGACTGTTCTCGTTAACCGAGTGAACAGAAATCCAAGTGGATGGGAGGTGAAGGTGGCTTTCTGTATGCAGCGCCAGACGCCGCAGGCCACAGGGTAATAGGTGGCTGTGGGCGCATCAGATGGAGAATAACAGTGGTGATTATCTTCTCTACCTCCTTGAAGTAATAGATGAAAGCCTCACCATCATGTAATAGGCTACTTTAGTCTGTCAAGGCAGGAGAAATTTTCAGCCTGTCCTTACTCGCCCGGCTGCTTTCTCCCATTTTTTGTGGTTAAATATGCTTTGTCTGAATGACCCTGATCATCAGACGCTCTCTTCCTTCTCTGACATGATGATAATCATAAAAAAAAAGAAAACACCCAGGAAATGTGCTTTTAGTTCCCTTCAGGCTAAATCCCAGCAATCAGGAGTCATTTAGGATATGCCAGGCGGGAATAATCACAGTGATATCCACACTATGACATCACTAATGAGGCGGAAGAGAGGGACAAACCCCGAGGTGAACGAGGCGGATAAACGGGTTTGTTCTGCACAGAGACGGCATGGCGGATGTTTTCTGCAAATCACTTAGCATCAAAGCTGCAATTCTGGAGGAGAGGAGGCTAGTTGTTAGCAGTAATGACAGCCTGCGCAATGCCAGGCAAAACTAATCGCACCCCGATAAAACGACGACGCTTTTCTGTCACAATGAAACCACAAACTACTTTATTTAAATAGGATCTAATGAGATAAATTAGATAAACGTTGAGCTGATTTCATGTTGCTTCTTCAAATTAAATTCAGTTTATGTTGTTTTGTGGAGCAAAGACTTTTGTTTGTGTCGCTATGGTTTTAAAAATGTCAGTTAATGTTTCCAGAGGTCATCAAAGGTCAACAAGCAAACACATTTTGTGTCAATCAACTGTGCTAAAAAAATGTAGCAATATAAATAAAATAAAAAGGAGGGAAATTAGTAATAAATTGATTCAGCTGAAATTAAGTATGTCTTGATTTTTATTCATGTTATTTTTTGGTGATTTTTCAACCAATTTTTGAATTGTCTATTATTATTTTTCACAAACCTAATTTTATTTTTTGTTTTATCATTTTTCTACTTATGATGTTGTGATTATTGTGACTTGCTTTTGTCAGCTGATGTTTTAAAAACAACATACATTAAACCTTGACAAATTTAAAAAATAATTTAAATCAATTATATCAACATCAAAATTTTTGTTTGCAATGTTACCGTTTTAAAAATATTTCAATCTGGAGAGACTCAGACGGAGATGAGAAGACAATTAGAAGAGTTTATTGACAAACAGAATTTAAAGTCTTTGGCGCTCGGGCCCCGGCTGGGGATAACGGTTATCGCAGCGTTAGCGATAGGCTTCAGATGAGCATCCCCGATGCTGTTAGGAACGTCATCCCCCAGGGCCCGGCACTGGTGGTGGAGGTTGAAGAAGGGTGGGGGCCTCAGGACCGGGCAAATGGAGGAGAAGGGGTGGTGGTGGGTTGAGCTCGGCTGGAGAGCGAAGGACGCCATGAATGAAGGTCCTTATCAGCTGGGACTTGGTCGATGATTGGACGTGACGTGGCTTGGTCCGGCGTTGATAGGTCGACGATTGTGGGCAGGTCGCTTCAATTAACGGGGGGGATAAAAGAGTCTTCCAGTTTGAATTTGCGCCTAGGCTTCATTTCTAAATGTTTACAGACATTAAGTTGTCCAAACATTTTGTAAAATTGTTAACTGAAGAATACTCACTGTCCGAAAAATAAAACATTTTCGAATACTAAATTCACAAAAAGATTTACAGAAAATTTGTTTTTCCTGCTCAACAACAAACTTAAGCATGAAATATTTTAATCATTTCTTTTGTAGTAAAGGAATGTGTTAATCATTGTAGATCCAAAATGTTAGAATAGTTTTGCATTTTTCTGATATTGAAAGAAAGGCAATTACTTAACTAATTTAGCTTGGTGTTGATTAAAGAAAACAAAAAATTGTTGTCCATTCTCAAGAATAAAAACATGATTTGAAAAAGTTTTAATAATGTAATTAGAAGCAGATTTGGGTGCATCAAAGTCTGCCTTAGTGTCCAAATCGTTTCCGATCTCAAAAACGTAATTATTAAAAGATAAATACTTTGTGTTGTTTCTGACATTTCTGTGAGGATATTTTAATTTGTGGGATATAGTTTTGTCCTAATTGGAAAAAAAGTCTCCATCTTTTTATGTATCATTACACAACGTCTGTTCAGGGGCCACAAACGGCCCCCAGACCTCAGTTTGGACACCTCTGTTTCATGATATGGTCTCTTTGAAGCGGACCTTGTTGGACTAAGCGGTGCAGAAATCAAATAAAGATTACAGCCATGCAACAATCAACTCAAACTTCATCATCCTGCAGCTTCTGCACGAAACGTTGTTCTGAATCAACACATCCCACTGAGGCGCCATTTCTTTTAACTAAGAACCGCGCTCAACCAGACACAACCTACTACCCCGTTATTGGCTCAGGAGGGGCTGTTAGCCGGGTGAAAATGTGTCCCCAGGAGTCATTTCTTTTCTCTGGATTTTCTCCATCACAGCTTGTTTTCCCAACAATGCCTGGGTGAAAGTAATCTTCAGTACTACAGTTAAAACTGAGGGGTTCCCCGATCAGATCCAACACCTGAACCAAATGGCTTCATTAACTCCTCAACATGTTAGCAGGTTCTACGGGGAGCTGGTAATGAGTTATTTATCTGATTCAGGTGTAGTGAAGTAGAAAAACTCAAAAACATGGCAGTGTGTAACCGCTGAATTATATTTTAATCTTAAACAACAGACTGACCCTCTACAGGTGACGTCACACTCTTCAGAAAGTGTCGCACTCCATCCTGGTGGACGTGAAAACTCTAGTAAAGCTAGCAAAAAACAGACAGTTGGTACCTTTATTTTGCTTTTATTTGGTTGAGTTCACTGTCAAAATGATCACAGGGTCAGCTGCAAAAACAGACAAAGATGCAAACCAAACTTATAATTTTATTATAAACATTTTACTGAGGAAAGCAGATGGCAACAGATAGCAGCCGTCAACCATGAAGACTGGCTTTTTACAAAGTAAGAAGATTAATGTTCATATACTTCATAAGTTACTAAGATACAATCAAACATTGTTTTATTGAGGTAAGCAGTAAGAGGAACGCTGTTGAAATAAAGTTCAATTGTTTTAGCCGTTTTTCTAAACGAGCTACTTACTGCCATTAAAAAATGACTAAATTGATAACTAGGATCAATTAAATGTATGTTTGATTAGACAAAATGTGTCATTATTTTGTAAAGTGCCATAAGGTGATGTGTTGTGTACCAGCCCAAAATACATTAGTAGTTAGCCGCTAGCTAGCGGGAAACTAGCATGCTAGCCCCAAATGCTAACACAGTAGAAAAGTAATTAACTCAAAATATTGAGGTAATAATTATCAGTGTAAATATTGTTAGACTGATAATAAAAACTTTATGGGAATCATCTCCTTGTGCTTGGTGGATGTTAACAATTTGGAATTTAACTATTTTTTTCTATTATGCTACATTAATTTGATAATATTGCAAAGTGCTTAGAAACATGCTGCACATACATTATTATTATTACTATTATTGTTCTGTGTTAATCTAAAACATACAATCCTAATAAAATGAAATTTGTTGTTTATTATGTGACAAATCGTTAAAAAATGAATATATATCAATACTTTAGAAAGGTGCTGTATGAGAAAGGTTGTAAAACATTTTTTTATAACTATTATTCTCTGTAAAATGGTGATTTATGCATAACATTTTATCGCCTCTGCAGTTTCTCAGAATTTATGACCAAAATTGGGTTTGTTTTTGTATTTTCCTCCAGAATTTGGAAGCTTTCATCAAGATGTAAGAAATAAAAAATAAAAAAAATGGTTCCACAATGCTCCACATCATAACAACCCGGGTTTAAAATGCAGTTTTTCCACTTTGTTGAGTGTCACTGTGGGGGAAAAATGCTTGCCTTTTGCTCCACGACAAAGAGAAACAGCATCAACCGCCCACAACAACTCCAGATCCACATGCAGTAAAGCAAGACGCTGTGTGAAATAAAGCAAGCATCTCCGGCTGACACGCTACCTGCAACAGTCAGGTGTTACAGCCTGCAGACAAATCATACTGATGTTTATTATGGCTTCCTACAAAGTGGATTCAAAAGAGGTGAGAAGTGCTTCCAGTTTTTAGTAAATTGTATATATATTACTTATTTCTTAATATTTATACAAACCCACATACCTGTGATGACTGTATGGTTACGGTAAAAAGATTTTTCCCAGAGAAAAATGTTGGTTTTTGACCAGTTTACAGCAGAATGAAAGATCATGCAGGGTTTTTTTTTAACTTCTGTCACCCTTTAACGTTTCAGATCATCCAATATTTTTTTTTCATTTCAGCTAAAGATGGCCTGAGTAAACATAAAAAGTTGTTTGTTTTTATCCAAACGGACGTAGGTCGATATAAAAAAATCACACACCCTGTGAATTCACTGTGATTAGACACATTTTTGCCTATTTACTGCCTAATCTTTATAATCAATAAATTACTTAAACAGAACCAGTGAGATGTCATGAAGTAAACCAACAGATCTAAAAAACAACACCTGACCTAATGAGAGAAACAAAGTTAAACTAATAGTCTGGGAAGGATTTAAAACGTCTTTCTACTCAGTTTTATGAATCCAATATTCCCATTTCTAATAACTGCATAGTATTTTTAGGTTATATTTATTTTTTATTTACTAAATTGTAGACTGAATATACTTTGGGGAACAGAAGAAATAATTGTGTTGTCCTTTCTGTTAATGTTGCAGCATTTTGATGTTGCTCGAGAATTTTGGAAAAATATTCTGTGGATTGATGTCACAGAAGTTAAACGTTTTAAATTTAGTGGGTGGAAAGTTATATCTGATGTAATTCAGCTCTCTAACACAAATTCCTGAGTGGAGAACATGAATGCATGAATTGGTAACCAAAAGCTCACAAATAGTTGGGCTATCCAGCAAAAACAACAATTCAAAATGAGTAAATATCTTAGTACACTCAAAATAAGACAAAACTAACTTTTCAGCAATATATTAGAGTGTGTTTAAGTCAATAATTCCTTAATATTGATGAAAAAGATCTAGTTCAACTGGCAGATTATTTCCCTTATAACATGGGAAAATATCTTGGTACAAGTGAAGTTATCAGCCAACAAAACTAGAACTCTTACTGACTTTAAAAAAGCTCTTATTTCTTGGAGAAAAGTTACTTTAAAGTTAGTTTTGTCTTATTTCAAGTATACTAAGATATTTACACTAGAAACTAGACCAAAAATACTTGGTAAGATTCAGTTTTTTGCAGTGCAACTGCTTAAAGAAGGAATTACATTCAAGTTTTAGGGTGGCCTAGTCAAAGTCTGGGCTTAATCTAAAATAAATGTGTTGGCATTATCCTAAACAGCCTGTCAATTCAAGTCACAGCGATCTACAAGAAACACTGCTAGTTGTCGTTAAATAAAAATGACTCTTTCATATTGGCGCAGGATTTTCCGTTAATTAAATGCAACTATCACCTGAAAACAGATGTTTGATGATCTGAAATATTTAAATGTAATAAATAAAATTTAAAAAACCCAGAAGAAATCTGATACTTTTCCAGCAGGTACTTTGAAGCTCATTCTTTGCACAAATGATGCCCATTAAGCATCAGAAACCTCATTTTATACATTACCTGTTATTAGCTTTTATTCAGCTGCAGGATAATCAACATGTACAATAAGTGGCGCTGAAAGCATAAATTTCCTCTAATGTCATAATCTGGCATTAAGGCCTTGTTATCTTCTATTGTAAGCCCGGGACTGCTGCGCTGCTTTATTATGTGTGGACAATTATAAGAATTAAACTCAACATAAGGACGGTAATTTGTGAAACTGTGGCTCGTTTCGTGAACACACCACCAGCCTCTCTCAGAAGTATGTAATCTAGACAGAGTGACCTACAAAAGCATAGTGAAAGCCATTAGAGGAAACTTTGATCGACCTGCTCTGTGAATCATATGAGTGTGTTTTCACCACGGCTGACGAGAGGCAGGGAAACGGCGGAGCGGCGAGGCGTTGACATGACGACTGCAGAGGTAAAAACAAATTAATCCTTAGTCCAGATCAATCAATCACATTTTATTTGTATAGCACATTTCAGCAGCAAGGCATTTCAAAGTCCAGATGACTGCTGATGGCAGATGAAGAAAGAGGAAGAGACTCCACTTTTTTACTGTGTTGCATTTTCAAAATAAAACTAATTTTGTCTGTTACTCCAGGTGAAAGATCCACATGGTAAAGATATTTTCAGGCCATTTCCATTAACTTTTTTTCCCCCCTTTTTCTGTTTTGTTTAAAAATAAATCTTCTTGACAAATCCAATCCAATTTAAGAGCTTTAAAACAGCCACCGATGAAACAAAGTGCTGCACTAGGCCTCAAGCTACAAACGTAGCATGAAACGACAAAGGAAAACCACCATGACACCTGAAAAAACAAACTAGGTCAAAATAATTCTTACTAGAACTAAACGCTAAAAAGTAAGTGTTTTTTTTCACACCTGATAGTCCGGTAGGCTCGGTTGGATGGGGAACAAAAGTTGCAACATTTGTTACATTTTCACCTGCTGCGGTTCACTTTCACACTGGACTGAGTTAAACCAAACTAAACACCTTAAAGAACCTGCACCCCTCCTCACCAGTGGGGGCGCTGCACTAAGAACCACTAGACAAAATGACACAAAACCCCCTGAAAAAGACACTGATTGCAACTTCCTTTGTAATGAAATGTAAACAAAATTGGAGTAGCGTCAGATTTTAGTGGTTGGACAATTTCTCTTTTGTCATTGGTACCAAACAATGAGTCATTTCTCCTGCTAGCGCTGGTCTAGCGTGTTTGTTTTGGTTGTATTTACCCAGAATGCCCTACACTGTAGTCCACTTCCTGCTTTTGGAGCCGGATCTGGTCCGTTTGGTGTTCACATATGAATTCAAACCGCACCAGAGTTCACTTTAATCGAACCGAGACCGAGTTAGGATTTTCAGATTTTTATTACGTATTCACACAACACACAAACAAACCGGACTGTGTAGATAAACGGACTTTAGTTGGATTAAAGGTAACTAAACAGGACTGGTGTGATTGAAACATAAAAAATAAACCCAAGTACGGTTGAAGAAGCTCGGAGGGGGAAAATCAACTCTAAAACGCGCCGGCAAAGTTAAATGAATGAGGCAGAGATAGATTCATTCAGCCTCAACTTTGCCGTAAAAACTTGGACTCGAGCTCTGAGACTTGAGACTTACTGTATGAAATGAATAAAGATGGCTTCTGCAACTACTGGCCATTTCCTACTGGTAATCTGCAGAAAACAGACATTTAAAAAAGGAGTGTGATACCTTCAAACTTCACCAAAAGCGATCTAAAATAAATTGATGTTGATGTCACTATTTCCTTCTCTGTGAATCTAATCATTACTCTGACACTTTGAGTTATTTTAAAATGTGATATAACCATGTTTTGTCGCTCAGTCTGTGTGGACGGTGATGAAAATAGTAACGTTATTTTTTTTATTTATTGCATTTAGGCTGAAATGTGCATCTCTGTGAATAATGAAATGTTTTCACCCGCAGTGTAACGGTAATGAGAGCGATAACTAGCTGTGACTAAATTCAAAAGATGAATTAGTGCCAATTAGGTTCCTCCAAAAGCCAGAGACTCCCTGATGAGTGGGACATCTCCAGGTCAGACCACTGCTGTGCAAAATTCAAGAATTAAATGAGATTTACATACAGGTAAAAGTTCAACTCGGGAAAGTTTGAGCAAAAATGAACACTTAACATGTTTGTAAATCACAAACAGGAATCAAATGTTTATTCTAATGTTTTTTTTATAATGTTCCCCCTCCACATGCACTGAAGCCATTTAGACCGTCAGATAAATTGATAATGGAAATTTAGGGCAGGAAGGACTGACGTTTCATTATTTTAATTTCTTTAAGGGTCGCCTCAAGCTTACAGTCAAATTGCATTTATTTGTGGCCAGATGAGATTGTTACACAAATAAATCTAACCGTTTTATTACATGGTCTGCTGGGAATTAAATTATGAACTGAAAATGTGCTCCATAAGATCACCGTCATCATCATCTGAATATGAAATCAATAAATCATAAAGCCGTTCTAAAACAGTCATTTCATGCTGCATTTTTGTCGACGGTGTTAATTACAACAAAGCAGGAATGAATCTTTAATTTCCCAGCACATATAAAGATATGAACCAAGGAATTACAAACCTTTAAGGGTTAAAGGAATAGCATTTAGTATTTTACCTTAATATTCTGGATTTTAATAAGAATTTACCCATATTTTTTTTTTATTTATAAAAACTAAACAGCCTACAGTGTTTTTACATCTGAATTAAATTTTTCTCATAGTTTATTATTACAACTAACACAAAGTCAAGGCAGCCTGCAAAAAAACTAAATATCTTATCCCAGTTACTCACACTACAGAGAGTAGAAAAATAAGCATTACATTGCAAAAATACAAAATATTACCAAGTACTTTGATCTAGTTTCTAGTGCAAATTTCTAAGTACACTTGAAATAAAACAAAACTAACTTAAACGTAACTTTTCAGCAAAATATAGGAGCTTATTTTAAGTCAATAGTTTCTTAAAATTCAGTGCTAGTTCCACAGACAGATGAATTCACTTAAAATAAAACATTTTTAATCAATATTAAGAAATTAATGACTTGAAATAAGCTTCTATGTCTTGCTGAAAGATTATCTACAGTTACGTTTGTCTTATTTCAAGCATACTAAGACATTTGCAGTAGAAACTTTACACTTGTTGATATTTTGTGTTTTGCTGTAAACAGGATTTCAGTTGATTTCAATCAGGGACAAATTCTCTAAAGGAGTATAAACACTTATATTTTCACTGCATAACTACATTGTGAAGGAATGTGACAACAGCAACATTTCAAACTGCCTTCTTTCATTTTTAATTGGACTTTTGAGAGCTGTGCAAACATTTTCCCATGGTCCCGGTCTTCAGAGTCAAGGATGCTGACTTATTTTTCTCATCTCTGTGTTTTTATATCACCAGTGGATTTAAAAGATGACCCAAGTTCAACAGCAAACAAATCCTTCAACTTTCCCCTTTTTATTCTCTGTTTGTTTGTAGAGTAAAAAACTATTTTCTGTTCTGGCTTCTGATTAGATGCGACCAAAGGGATGTTGAACAAATTGAAGACCTGATTCTTTTCCAAGTCCCTCATTTAGCAAAAAATAATCTGACTTCACTTTATACCCAGCTGCAAATCAACCAGAGAAGCAAAGAGTTAGGAGATGAAAAACAAATTAAGGCGTGACAGTCGTGTTTTTCTTTCTGTCAAATGTCACAGTGAGCATGTTTTTTTTTAGAGATGGCGGCAAATGCTGGATTTGAAAAAGGAGGAGGAGGAGTGCTTTATTTCTGCAAATCTAAACACGAATCAAAATGAATACCTTGGAGCGTATTCACCATAGATACTTTCTGACGCCAAGTGGCAAAATTATCATGCAGGAAAATATGCTCCATTTTGTCTGAAATTGCACTGAAGGGACTCAAAATCACAGACTTTCTTAGATGGAGACAAGTTTATCTCAAAGAAAGAAGAAGAGGTTCAATGGGAGATTGGCTGGCAGGACAGAAAACATCATTCTGATGATTTGCATTTATACTCTGTTAAGAAAAGTGTCATCAGACCTGCTTATACTTACTATCAGTTTACAGATTGTAAGTTTGTAGTTGCAGGAAAATGAATCTCAGCACCTTGAAAATGTGTTCTAAACAACATAAACTAGTTAAATTTGGTCATTTTCTTCACAATAACTGTTTTATTGCATGTTGTTAGTTTTATGAAATTATTCTGTGCCACATTGCAAAAACAAATCTAGCATTTTTGGTCTAGTTCCTAGTGCAATTATCTTAGTACACTTAAAATAAGACAAAACTTACTAATAGATAACATTTCAGCAAGATAAAGGAGATTGTTTTAAGTCAATAACTGCCAAATATTGATGAAAAAGTTGTAGTTCCATTGGCAGATTATTTCCCTTAAAACATGGGGAAAATATCTCATCATAAGTAAATTAATCTGCCAGTGGAACTAGAACATTTTCTTTAATATTTGGGAATTATTGACTTAAAGCAAAATTTACTAGACAATGAGGCTGGAAACTAAACCAAAAATAGTTAAGTTCTTGTTTTTGCACTGCAATAAATTTAAGAAATATTCGTCTTAGGGCTGGAAAAAATGCCACATTATGCTGGGGGAATGATTTATTTTTCCTCCTCTTGTTCAGGGGTGAAAGGACTAACAGGAGTGTCACAACAGGAAATGGGTGCCAAGAAAAATGGCCAACGCTATAAAACACACGTAGTTGAGAATTAACTACATTTAAAGCTGCAGTTTGTAACTTTTACAAAAAAATAGTTAAAACCATCAGTCCTGAGAGTTTAATACGAGAGATAATCTGTGAAAAGATCGATCTTCTCCAGCCCCACCCTGAGCTACTATTGCTGTTTGAAGAAATGCACCAAACACAACCAATCAGAGCCACGAGGAGGGGCTTAGCGCTGTCAATCAACTCATGAAAGCACTGCTAAATGTGCTAATGACAGAGAAACAACACAGTGCAGTGAGAAAGCGAACCATAGCAGCTGAAAATGTAAAAATTTTTACATTTTGGTCCCTAATCAAACTGAGTCTGCAGCACTATCAGGTGGGAAAGCATCCTAAATGTTTGCCAGGAAATAGCTGGATGTTTTTTAGTGCTTTGACTGTTTCTAGAAGCCATAGAAGCACAAATGAAAGTACAAAAAAATGCAAAAAAACACATTTTACATAATACATCCATTATAATCAACTACCTTTAAAAATAGTCTAATTTAATAAATTTTGAAAACCTTGACTGTAGGTTAAAACATGAAGCTCCCATCAATCAGCATAACATATAAGTTGTAGAAAACGATTATCTCCTGAAATACATACAGTAAAAAGAACTGAAGGAAGAAGCGGCATTATGCCTGAGAGCTCTTCTTCCCTCAGAGGGGATATAAGGAGTAAAACCATCCAGATCTTCATAAGTACTTTCCATCGCAGCAGTGGAGCTGTGTGACCCTCTCAGCTCCAATTAGACATCAAGCCTCTTGCTGAGAATCCCACCCAGCTCACCTAAGATGTTATGTTTGATCTTCATTAGCTCAGCGAGAAATGTTTGTCCCTGGAGGGCCTTCCTCCATCTTTGCTAATTACCCCTTGTCTTCTTCTCACATTCCAGAAAGGCTCGTTTCTCCTTGAGTTGAGACGAAGAGAACAAAAGTCTGAGTGTTGAAGTGAGCAAATGTTTCCCATAGTGTTCCACCTGCTACCTCTAAACTGGCTACTCTGCTTTGTTTTAGCTATTTTGTTTTTAGCACTCTGTCGATAGTCCCAGAAAAAAAGAAAGAAAAAAATTGTTACGTTTTATTTCTAAAGAGTAGAGGTAAAAATAAAACATCTTATTGTTATTTGCAATTAAGTTGTAAAGGCTACTGACATCCCTGCAGATCCCTCATATGCTGGACATGAACTGTTTAAACTTAAACTGATTTTCACTTTTCACTTTCAATTCAGCTGTAAATATGAAATAAATGTAATATTTCTGCTTTAAATCAGGAACAAACTGAAACTTTCATGTTCTCAAATCCCTGCCTGAACACTCAAGAGAATCTGGGTCGACTTACACTGCAAAAACACAAAATCTTACCAAGTAGTTTTGGTCTAATTTCTAGTGCAAATACATCAGCGCACTTGAAAAGAGACAAAATTAACTTAGAAGTAACTTTCAGCAAATTATAAGTGCTTGTTCTAAGTTAATGATTCTTTAATATTGAAGAAAAAGTAATAGTTGAAGTCTTTCAATTAAAACATGAAAAATGTTTTTATAGCTGTACTACAATCTTTCCTCAAGAAAATAATCACAACAATATGTGTTTGTGCAGTGCATGTTTTGTGAATTTTTATTTTTGTTTCTCTTTTCTAATAATTTGGCTAAATTCTCTGCATTTTAATTAAAAAAAAAAATCATAGAAAAACAGAATTTTCCTGCTTAAAATTATTTTACAAGTCCAATTTGATTGTTTGGTGATTTGAAGTGTTCACGGTTCATTTGGCGAAGTGAAAATGTTATTAAAATTTCTTCTCTCACTGAGGAGTCCTGCACTCGACTGTATTGTGAAGTATAACATGTCCTGGCCAGAATCCACACTGTTCTCTCAAACAGCTTTCTTGCTGCTGGTGGAATATATTCCCTTGAATTTTGGAACCGACACTTTTCTCTCCCACTGATAAATGATGCAGAGCCATTCCTCACATAGTTCCAGGAATTACATTACAAAAGTCGCCTTTTTGTTCTGCAAACTCGAGCCTTTAGGTTCTTAATCATTAACCTGGAAGCTGCACTGAATTTGTTCTCTTCTGGTGAATATTCATGACACATAACTCAGTTTATATACGTAGTTTTCAGTAAGAAACAGGCCGGTTCTGATGTGTTTTATGATCAAACTGGACCCACCTCAAGGCCTGAACATGAAGATACAGTAAATTTGTGTTCAGTCGGCTGCTGTAAACTTTTATTCTCTCCATCTCCAGAGCGAGATTCACAGTTAATTATTTGGCTTTTTTTTCTGCTTCTTCTTTCGGTTCACCAAAAAGAAATAAATTACCTCTTGGGCTGTAAACTTTGAACAAACCTGAGCCTTCAGGCTGCAAAGCCTCACCCTGGAGACTCTGGTGGATTTGTTATCTGCTGTGAATTTCTATTCTTCCAGTTCGTGTGGATCAGAGTTTCTACGCAGTGTGGACATTTTCCAGGTCTGGATAACTGGGAAAAATAATAATATGGGAAAAGTTTGAATTTCCAGACTTCATTATGTTATACAGTATATAAAGAATAAGAAGCATTTTAGATTGAATTAAAGTTAGATATTTTTGGTTTAGCTTTGGTTTAAATGATTTTAGCTTTTATGTTATTAACAAATAAATCAGTCTACTACTCTAAAGAACAATTTTTTAAGGATTTTTTGGCACAAGTGGCCTTTACTGAACAGTAAATTGACAGACAATATGGAGCAAACAGGTTCACATAAAGATAAAAGTACATAAATATATAAAAACTATAATTAAGAATAAAGTATTGTTCAATAAGATAAAGACTATATTGAAATATTGTGCAACTCAACATACTCTGATCCAAAGAATGTGCAACTGATTTAAAAAATAAAAAGCATATTTTTGATATATAAATAATTTATAAAAAATAAAAAAAATCTTCCTCCTACTACTTTCTGTCGTCTTCTTCGTCGTTTCCGCCAGTAGTAAGATTGATCATGTGACTCGTGTGATGCAAAAAAATTAATTTCAAAATTTCCATTAATCAAATTTATGTTTGTAATTTTAATTTGCACAATCTTATGGTTAATGGAATCGCAGCTAAAGATCATAATGGGTTTAAATTTGTTCAGTTTCCTAACAAACACTGAAATGTCTCTTTACCTCAGTGCTGAATATAACTTCACCGCTAGTTTGTGGGATAAACTGACTCATATGTTCAAAACATCGTCTAAGAAAGTTTGGGAATTTAAAACGTAGATATTATAGGAGTTTTGCTGTATTAATAAATTAATTCAATAACTTGCAGTTTAACCTAATTTGTGGATTTTTCAGTGGAATCTGACTAAAAATGATCCTATTTGTGGGATTTTCATGTAGCATATCTAAAATATTCACCTTGGAAACTGAAAATAAGATGTCAGCCAACAGCTGACACGCGACTGGTTGGAGTTTCCAAAGCAGCCAATTCAGAAAGGTCATTCATTTTCACTGGCACTGATTGGCTATTCTAAGATAAGGAAGACCTTGAATGTTGGCTTTTGTGCTAATACGGTTTCCTGATGCATATTTGGTGATTAAATGAATAAAATAGGCAGTAGAAGTGTTTTAAAGACAGTCTCAACAAAGTGAGAATGAAAAATGCAATTAAACTCCAGTCATTTCCTTGAAATGCAGAATTTAATTTTCATTTGAATACCTTTCCATACAAACAGTGACCCAAACATTATTCCTATGAAATTAGAAAAACAAACAATCTCTGGTGACCTCCAGCAGGAACCGTTTAAGGAGAGGAAGATACCAGAGATAATAAAAATATATACAAGATTTTGAAATGTCTGCCATAATTCCCCTCATGTCTTTCTTTATTATCATAATTTCTTTTGAATAGTTTAATATGCAAGTGTAATTAAAGGTGCAGAATGTAACTTTTATTAAAAAAATATGTTTTTTACATTTGTTAAAATTGTCACCATGCGACAGTTTATGAGACAAAAAATCTATGAAAAGATTGATTTCAACTCCTCCCTGAGCTGTTATCGCTGTCTGAAGAAATGCATCAAAAACAACCAATAAGAGTCAGGAGGCGGGTCTTAGCGTGGTCAATCACCCTCGTGAATGTGCTGCTACATGTCCTAAAGGCTGAGAAACAAGTTGCTGTGACAGGAAAACCGTATATACACCGTCATGCTAGCTAGCCTTGGCCTTCATGACAGGATATGCTAGCTGCAGCGAGAGGGTGATTGGCAGCACTAAGACCTGCCTCTTGGCTCTGATTGGTTGTTTCTCGATACCACTGGGAGAAAACAGAGGTGCTTGATTTTTTTCACAGAGTAATTGTCTTGTAAATTGTCACGACAATTATATTTTCAACAAAAACGTAAAAGAAATATTTTTTTATAAAAGTTACATACATTTAACAATAAGCATTAAATCAATTAATTGCATGATAAATTAAAGCAAGCTATTTTTTAACGGATAATGTTGTTTACAGGGACTCCACAATTCATTTTATATGTTGTTTCTGTAGTTATGTTTATTTATTTGGGGTATTTAAAATGTCTCCCAGTTCTAGTCTTAAATGTTTTTTCAAAGATGGTCTCAAAAGAAGAATATTATCGTTTATCGCAATAACTTCTGAGGCAATTTATCATCCAGAATTTTTTTTTATTTTATCAAGTTCAAACCTTCGATTAGCTAAACTTCGTTAAGACTTTGACTCTCTCCAAGCTCAGTGTCAACATTGATGACCAGATATTTGCTTTACACGCCTCCTGTGAAAAAATCAACTTGCATCATCCCATTGGTGCGGCTTATTCTTAGTATTCAACACAGGTTGGATATGCTCTGCTAACCATGTGTCTGACAGCTTTATTATGAAAATTTTCTTTCATCTCTTTTTAGAGAGCTAATTTTATTAATGAGCCTTTGGCTGGGTAATAATTGACAACTGCCAAAGACCAGGTGTTTCCCTGCATTTGAATTTCAAAACGGCGCTGGATAGATGTTTGCTTAGGCCGTGTATTCAAATGCTGAGTGTGTCAAGATGAAGGACCAGTTCTGGCACCAGCTGCCTGGCACCACTGACACCCTGATTACAGCACCGGGGGCGACGGGTTGGCCAGAACCGCTCCGGGTTAGCATGTTCTAACGGTAAATACCCCAACCGGATCAGGACTTTGTTCAGTTTGGAAAGAAGCAAGGCGGATAAATAATGGGGTGTGTGAGGAGACGGTGAGACGGCTGGCTGCTTCTGCTCTCATCTTTTCCCTGACAGCTCCGTGGATGCGCCGCTTTTCTTCTTTTAAGGCTCTAGCCTGCAGAGGGACAATTAAAAACAGCCCATGCTCTCTTCTAGACTCGCCGGATGATTATGGAATACTGATGAGAGGTGAAACCCGGCCGATCCGAACAGCAGAGTCCTGCATTGATTTGTTTCTGACTGGATGCAAAAGCCTCCAGAAGCTGTGCGAAAACACACAGACTGATGAGCGTGAGGGGCGGGGGAAATATAAAAAATAAAGTTCAGGGAGGTTTAGTACTGGAAGCAAAACGGGACACATTATGAGATTTCTGCAGTTGGATTTCCCAACTGTTTTACCGCTACTGCGCTGTTTATATGATGTGTGCCCATTAGAACTGGGAACAAACTCTGCAAAACTCGACATTCAGTGGCTGAAAATCAGTATCTGTTTATTAAACCACTGAGAATTGATTAGAGCCTAAATTTTGACGTTTTGGTTCTTTAAAGGGGCAGTATTATGTCAAATCGACTTTTTTGAGCTTTACTTCATGTTGTATTATTATTCTTACATCCAAAACAAACTTATGTTGGTTTGATATGAATTTCAGGGGTGCCTAAACACTCCAGACTAGCGGCTGCAGCAAGTTTTCAATAAACATGAAATTGAAATTTGTTTATTTCTCAAAATTATAAATGAAATCCTTTTTTTTGTATCACACGAGTCACAAGATCACCAACCGAATGTTTCTACTGGCGAAAACTTTATTGGAAGCTTTATTCCTCAAATTAGCAGGGTTTTATTATTATTTTTTTACCCCTCCAGGGGGTCTTTTTGTGGGCTCTAGTGTCCCTTATATGACAGTAGACTGACAGGAAACGGGGAAGGAGAGGGGGGAAGACATGTGGCAAATGTCGTCGGGTCCGGGAATCGAACCTGCGACGGCCGCGTCGGGGACTCAAGGCCTCCAAATACGGGTCGCGCTAACCGCTATGCCACCACGGCACGCCCCAGGGTTTTATTATTTTTTGAGACACTAAACTGTGACAACAGAGAAATTTCCAAAAACTCTTTCACAACTCAACCGACTTTAGAAACTTTCTTGACTTTCCTTCCAGCTATTTCCTCTCATCCCCTTTTTCTTCCCCAACAAACTTTGAGAACTTTGTGAGCCTTGGCCTGTCTCACTCTGCATGAGCCCAGACAGAATGGGCTTGACAAAAAACAAACAAAAACCATCGTTGGACTTCAGCTGCTCTGGATTTACGGTAAACCCTTCCTCCAGTTATGAAACATCCAGTGACACATGGAAACCTCGTCAGCTTGCAGAAGCTTTTCAGATTTCAACTTCTGTTTATCAAAACCAATTAACCGGAGGGGAGCTGTCCTGATTTGGTCATTGAACAAATGTCTCCATTGTTGTTTTTAATGATATGCTTCTCATCTAATCTACACAGAAGCACAAGAGTGTCGTGCTGATTACGGTTGACCCTAAAAGTAATTGGCAGGCTGCTTGCCAAAGCAGGGAATTAATCTAATGTTTCGGAGCGATGATGAATCAAAAGCATTCAGGATATAAATCACAAGAGGCCCAACAAACAAATGAGAGACTGTAATTATCAAGAGGACTTTGCTTTGTAGCTTCACCTAAGAACACAGAAGTGAAAGAAAGACGATAGCGCTCGTTGAGGATGCAGTCTCAGCAGACCGCCAGGCTGTTTGCAGAAGTCGATGCCTCGCAATTACTTTTCAGCGTCAACCACAATCGACTCGACACTCCAGGCGAGGCAGCAGATTACAGGCGACTGCTTAGAGGTGAGAGCAGGACGGCTGCTGGTTCATCATGGAACCACAGAAACATCTAAGGCCCTTAAGCAAGGCAACAATTGTGGTAGAAAAGCTATGACAGAGTATGAGGGTCAAGTTAAAAAAATTGAAATAAAGAAATTAAATTGAGATTAAACTCGTATTGTTACGTGAACGAAGTCAAAATATTATGAGGATATAGTTGTACAAGAATAAAATCACAGAAGTAATGCAAGAATAACATAAATAACACAAAATATAACAAAACAGCACAAGAATAAAGTCATAATATTTCAAGAGTAGTCATAATGTTACCAGTAAAAAGCCATAGTAGTAATATATCAATAAAGTTATTATATTTCGGGAATAAAGTTGTAGTAAAAGTATGCAAATAAAGCCAAAATAACACAAGAAAAAAGTAAAAATATTATGAAAATTAAGTCATGATATTACTAGTGTAAAGATTATTATCAGTATAAGGATACAGCCTGCTACTTATAATCTGATGTATTAACAGATTAAGCATTTACTTATTTGTAAAAGCAATATAACTTCATAAGATGCTCAAATTCCTCATTTTACCACAGTTGTAAACCTGCTTTTTCAAGTTGGAGTACTCATAATATCACAACTTTATTCTCATCCGCCTATAGAGGGGCATAGAGAGAAACAAAATCAACCTAATCTAAGCTGAGTTGCTAATCTGGGTGACAAAAAATCCTCCAGAGTTTATCATCCTGTCATGTTTGGTGAAGTTGGAACAGGACCAAACCGCAGACATGAGAGCAACATGGTGGGTTTGGTTAATAAAAACAAAACTCACAGCAACAAGACCAGACTTTACAGTCGATGTAATTTCTGCTTACAGCTGTGCCTCCTACACTGTCTACCGTCAGTATGCTGATCTGACACAATGCTAACCTTTAGCACAGCAGCCGCACAGTTGTTTAAAAGTCTATTTTTATTATTAAAAATGGAAATGAAGCAACTTTTGCAGCTTGTTGTTCAGACTGATGGGTTACTTTTTAAATCCCCTACAGAAACTTTGCACCAAATGTCTGATCTGTCCAGAAAACATTATTCCAAAACTCCTGGCCTGCGTGTTTTCCATAGAGAACATAAAATATTTGTTGCGATAGCACAGGGATGTAATTTCATTCTTCCAAAGATCAAATAGTGACGGTTTATGCTTTCTGAAGACTCATTTTAGCCTCTTGCTCTGCTATTTAAAATATATTTTGGTGAAATCTTGCTTTGGAAATTCATATTTTCTTATTCTGCTGGGGTTTTATTATGATAACTTGGCAGTAGAAGAACCCAGGATGAAGAAACAAACAAAAACCCTGCATTTCATCTCCAGATTAAAATTCATTCTTGATCCAAGACCACATTACCTACTTTCCATGGTGACATTTTAATAAAAGGGTCATGAATTTGTAGCTAATTGGAGCTGTTTCTCGTGTCGACCTGCAGCAGTAAAACGTGGCTCCTTGGAAACAAACCAATAATTAATAGTTAAAAAAAATTGTGAAAACAGCGTTTTTGTCCTCGATCACGCAGACAAAGGTCAACAGGAACATGTTTAATGATTTTGTATCTCAGTTTGCCATTTTTTAACATAATCAGAGCCATTTTTCAGAGGTTGTATTTTCTCTGGAGAGTCATCATCAGTTGTAGAATGCAAATTAGATTTCGCTGAATGAATGTAAAAATCAAACAAAATAATCTTTGAATCCCATTACAATCATGACTGGCAAATCAAGAATATTTAGGCAGACAAAGGCTTCAAAACAAGCGTTTTGATTGATGAGATGCAGTTTGATCTTTACCAACATGTTTTGCTAAAGGTAAAAGATTTATTTTAAATGTACATTTGTGGGGGCATTTCTAGGCAAATGGAAACTGGTCACAAAACAGCCAAATGTTGGATGATATTTGGCTGCAAATCGGGAGGGGGCAAATAGGAAAAGATGAAGCGAAGGGAAGAAAAGCCAAATGAGGATGGCAGCCAACACTTTCATGTCCCTCCAGTCCTCTCCTTCACATAAGGGTTTACTCAGAGAAATCTGCTGCCTGTGGTTCTTCATAAGGCTTTGAATTGGCCCTATTGGTGGGATTTGTTAGCATAAAAGAGAGACATTTGGACTGGGATTATCACAGGGCCAGACCTCCATGTCTCATCAAAGTGAAAAAACCTGCCAAACAGGCTCATGTAATTCTGACTGTATGCAGGGCAACATGTGCATAGAGACCTTGGGCTCAGCCCGTTTCCATACATCCTTATTCTGAATGACCCAATAGCCCCGACTCCAACAGGACCTTCAAAAAGTATTTATATGGCTTAATCTGTTTGGTATTTTATCTCTTTACAAAAACATAATTCTTTGCACTGAACTTTCTAGGGATTTTATTTGAAATACCATCATAAAGTTGAGCATAATTTTAAACTTTAAACATATATATTTTTAGGTTGTTTTCCAGTAGATCGGAGACCAAAATTGTAACATTTGTTACATTTATCTGCAAACCCTTTGAAAAATCTGTTCCCCTCCTCTCCTTTGGGGGCGCTGCACCAACAACCACTGAAGGAAACAACAAAAACCTCTGAAGAAGACACAAAATGTAAACTAAAGTGGAGAGGCGGCAGACTTTAGTGGTTAGAGGATTTCTCTTTTGTCTTGGGTAAAAGACATAAGACATGGCTAATGCTAGCCCTAGCATTAACCTTTATTTTTGAGTTAAGCATTTTCTATAACTTATGTCAAACAAACTGGTGTGAGTTTCATGTTTAAATTTCAAGTGAAGATTAAATATTTTTATACAGAGCAAAAGTCTGTATTCATTTCGGACTTTTTGGGACAATTTGGGAACCAAAGCAGCAACATTTGTTACATTTTCAGCTGCTGTGGTTGTCTTTCATACTGCACTGTCAAACAAACCAAACCCTTTGAAAAACTTGTTCCCCTCCCCACCTGTGGGGGCGCTGCACCAAGAACCGTTGAAGGAAACGACACAAATGTCATGAACAGATATTCTCTCTTTTCACCACAAAAGGTTTGCCTACTCGTCAGTGATCACTTTGATTTTCCTCCACCATATTTGAAATGAAATCAACGGGTAACGGGAGTAATTTACATCTTATATCTTTCTGAATAGAGTCTACTTCAGTTAAGATACTAATGAATCATATACATATCACTAATATCTACTAACTAGCTTTATTTTTGCAAAAATCACTCACTATTGGCTGTCTTCCATGTACCAGTTAGCTAGAATAGCCTCTAATCAAGTATTAGCTAAATAACATACTGACTGTTGATGCTATCTTTGTTGTCAATGTACCACTTTTTAATTGAGTCAGTGGAAATCGGTAGCTTGAATAAAATTAGTTTGTGTAGCTTATTAGCTTCAGTTGTCAGTTAAAAATCATTGCTATTCTCTCCACTTATATCTTTTTGAATGATTAGATCATACAACTAAATCTTTTAAAAAATAGTAATTATCAAGCTTTCTCTTAAAATTCATTGTTATTGTTGCACTGTTGAGCTGTTTTACAAATTCTCCACTTATTATTATTATCCGAGGCAGCTGGCTTTGAAATGGTTTGGTTATGTTACAGTTCTTTCAGCTTGTTGTTAGTGTAGCTGTAGAGTATAGTTGTTGGTCAGTGTAAACATAAAGTCAGCCAGAAATGATTTTTCATGTCAAGGACCAAATGCTATGTGCGGCTGCTGAACCCCAGAAAGCCTACAGCAGCGGCGTCTGGAGGACTGATGTTTCTAGGTTATATTGCGCTGTTGGAGGAAAAACCTTGAGGGCCCTGGAGCAGCTGAAGCGAAGGCGGTGGGTTAAGCTCTTTAGTTCATGAATGAAAGTAATTACATTCAGTCTGAGCTCCATAACAACACTCTTGTGATTGCTGTTTTTATATTTCTTGTGACGAGGCCTACAAGTTGCTGCTAAGGTACTGCAGAGCCGTTTTCTGTGTGGAGCAGATCCTTCACCACTCCCTGCTCACCCTGACAGAAAAAAACAAAACAAATGGATGTTTATGACTAATTTTATAACCTTTAAATTAATTTGTAGGATTCCAATATGCATTTTTTGTTTACCAACTATAGGTACGGTTACATAGCTGCAAAAGGAATCTATAAAACATAGGTGTTTATTAACCAACAAGCTCTTTTAATTGGGGTATTAGTGCATTTTTGCAGTTCTCCCAACCATCTGGTGTTTATTATGAAGTGTGCAGCTCAGACAAAACAAGATGATTAAAGAAAATGTGGTAAAAAGAGCCACAGGCCATAAGCACAGAAGTGCAGCTGTTTATGCAGCTGCAGAAATGCATAAATATAGCGAGTACTTTGTAGAGGAATCTTTAACCCTTGAACTTTTCGTATTTATTACAACCATAAACTTCATTACTGAGTATTTGTGAGACAGAGCGACAAAAGTGGTGCATAATTGTGAAGCGGAAATTTCTCTGCCAGCGTCTTACACCTAGAGACGGAGATGTTTTATCATTCTTTGCAAAATTTGATGGAGACCATCTGTGAACACCAGTTTTTCTCGTCTTGGCACAGATTTTGGACTTTAACTGGGCCATTAAAACAAATGCATAAGCCTTGATGTGGGCTCTGGCTGGATGTTTATGGTCATTACTTGAATCTTTCAAGTCTTTTTTAATCTACATTTTAAGCTGCTGCAGTTCGCTTTCACACTGCACTGTGTCAAAAAATCCACACTAATTAAAAAACCTGTTCTCCTCCTTATCAATGGAGGCGCTACAGCAAGAACCACTGAAGGAAATGACACGGAAACCTCTGAAGAAGACACCGCAACGTCCTGCTTATTGAGATATAAACAAAAATATAGTGTCAAATTTTAGTTGTAGGATTTCTCTTTTGTCATTGGTAAAAAACCACAAGCCATTTCTCATGCTATCGTTAGCATTAGCATTTGTTTTGGTTGTTTTTACCCAGAATGCCCTGCGTTGCAGTCCATTTCCTGCTTTTAAAGCGGCCTCTGGTTGCATCTGAGTTTTGTAGGCGGACCAGAGTTCCTTTTTTGGTCCGATTAGTTTCACACTTCCCTCAACCAAACTGGACTTTCTATACAAACTGGAGTTTGATTAAAGTGAACCAAACAGGGCTGCTGTGAATGAATCCTTAATGTTTTCAGATTTACAATCTGAAAAAGAAAACTGTTTACATCAAACTGCTTGCATGTGTTTTCAGTGGAACCAACTCAGCAGCACTTGTTAAAGATCTCCAAACCCAAAATCTGTAACTGCAAATAAAAATAAACAGACTCAATTCTTGGATTCTTTCTGGTTGGAAACAAAAGAAAGAAGCATTAGATCTGGCAAAGGCACCCAGAAGTGGGCCGCTTTGCTGCCCTTTTCTTCAGATTTCACCCTTTCTAATGCTGCGCTTCATCTCCTCCTCCTCCTCACCCGCTTCTCGCTGTTCCAGTTCTGAGCACCACCATTATGTTCATAATGGCCTCAGATGCACAAAAACAGATTTAAAAACACATAGGAGGAGGGGCGGAGAGGGAAGAGAAAGAGGCTCCAGAGGTGGCTCTGGTTGCAGTGGCATATTTTTGTTAAGCTTCTTTGCAGCGTGCTCCACAGATATACAAGAGGAGACGCAGCGACACGGAGAATACGCTCACCTCATTAAAACGATACTCTTAGAGAGGTGAGCGCCAACTAGGAGACAATAGGGATCATAGAAAAGACCTGCAGCCCTTCACATATTCAAATGAGGGGAATACATGTAGATTTTCAGTTCATTATATGAAAACGTTTGTCGATGCTCAGATAAACAACAAGCAGCCATCAGGATTAAATAAGCAGTGAGGAAGAAAAAGGATCGATTCGGTGAGAGCCATTAGTCTCCAGACAATTAGCACTCATGTAGTCTGCAAGTTGGGTCCAATATGAAAGCAGCAGCTAAAAAGGGAATCAGTTAATCAGCTAATTAATCAGCAGCTTTTCCCCGACTTACAAGCAAATGTGTATAACGACAAGGATTTCTTGGGTTTATTTTGCCCAAACTTTAATGTTTCAAATTAAACTTTTTTTATTTGGTCAAAGATAATCTGATGTTGATTTCAATAATTATCAGAAAACATCCACACCTAAAAAAAAAACCCACAATCTTACCAAGTATTTTTAGTTTAGTTTCTAGTGTCTTAACACGTTTGAAATCAGAAAAAACTAATTTACAAAGAACCTTTCAGCAACAGATATAGAAGCTTGTTTTAAGTAAATAATTCCTTAATATTGATGAAAAAGTTCTAGTTCAACTGGCAAGTTATTTAACTTAATACTAGAACATTTTCATCAATATCAAGGTATTATTTACTTAAAACAATTTCTTATTGTATAGCTGTTTTTTAATTTCATTTAAGCTATAATAAGATATTTGTAGAAGAAACGATGTCAAAAACACTTTGTAAGATTTTGAGTTTTGCAGTGCATCCAAACCAATCAGGTTGTAGACGCATCAATCCGATATTAATATCTGCATCGGTCCGATATTTAAACAAATTCTAGTGAGAATGTGGCTGATCCATAAGGGCAGATCTATTCAATGCAATTCTAGGCTTTCTGCTATGAACAACCTTTATTATTTAATTTACATTATATTTAGACTTTCAGAAAGTTTTGTCAGTTTCTTTATTATTTATTTTTATTGGTTGTTAAACTCCTAGTTGCAGTGACTGAACAAATTAATGTTTTTTTTTTTACTTTTTTGACCAAGCAAAATGTGCTGTACAGGTGCAAACTTATCAAATAAATTTGTAATTCAGTACATTTATGTCTATATTTTAAAAAATAAACATTTCAAGTGAATTTATTATTGTTTTTCTGTATTGGATAGGCCGATACTAAACATCAGATATTGGTACTGGTATTGGAAGTGAAAAAAGTGGATCGGTGCAAAGTAGCCTGACAATTGAAGACGTCGAATTTAGTCTTTTTCACTTAACTTTTGATCCCTTTATGTAGAAAATGTAATACCATCTACAGGAAGAACACATAATTGTTTAGATATTACACAAATCCTTAAAAGAAACTTTATTACTTGTAACTTCAGAAACACGAGAAGCAAAAAGTTATGTTGAAATACCAGCCAAAAAGAGGAATTAAACGTATATTACATTACAACGTATCAACTGTGCTGCTGGTTTGAACACTTCCTCCTTTTCATGCTGACAAGTTTGTGTCAAAAAAACTAAAGGTAAAGCATCATAAGTGATAGAAAAACAACTAGTTTCCGCATAGATGTGGAATCTATGCGGTGGTTTCATAATTTAATATTTGCAGATGGAATATTGTGAAATTCTTCTGGTTTGTTTATTGTTTTGTGACAGTAATGAGGAGCGGCGAATTGCTCTCACATCCTGTCACCAGAACACGTCCTATAGAGTAATAATATGGCGAGCTAACACTTATCTCACAATAAATTGGCTACAGTGCGTCTGAGAAACATCACACTTCTGCAGGCTCAGTCCTAACTGAAGTCACAGGTTTGCTTTATGCAGACTTTATTCCAAACACCATTCTTACAGCGCTAATTAGGTAAACATTTCTTCCTTTGAAACACTAATCAAACTCCAAATTAGCCCGTCTGTCAGTCTAGAATTACTGTCATGTTTTTATTACTATTTTGTTCTCTTGCATTTGTAATTTAGCATCTCAGAGTTAATCGTTTTGATGTAAACTTGACACGTACTGGAAAAGTATGATGAGTAACCAGAAACCTGAAGTTATGGATGGAAAAACGTCACCAGTTCATCTCAAGGTAAAGTAACGCAAACACACTCAGATCTAAGGGAAATTTAGAAACACAAATTAGCCTCAAGTGGAAGGAAGTCAGAGTACACAAAGAAAAACTACAAATGAGCACCGCAAAAACACAAAATCTTACTTTATAGGACAAATATCTTAGAAATAATGCAAAACTAACTTACAACCAGAGTTGGAAAGCAACTAGCTACATTTACACAATTACATTTACTTGAGTAACTTTTTTCAAAACATATACTTGAGTAATATAAGAGCATTTCTACTCTTACTTAAATAAAATGTCTGGATTTTCTACCCACTGAATGAGAACCAAACATGTTTTAACCAAAAATCCACCAGACTCAGACACACCTGCTGTTTTTATTAAAGTTTCATACATTTTTCATTAAAAGAAAACAGATTTGGAACTTTTTTCTTTTTCCTGATTTTGTCATTTTTTGTTACTTATATGAATTATTTTCATTTTGTCTATAAGATACCAATATTTCCACTTAACTTTATATTTTGGTCCGTCTGATTATGTAGTTTTTATTTATTAAATGATTGATAATTTGATCATTTGAGTAGTAAAAATTACATAATCAGTTGGACCAAATATAAAGTGGAAATTTTTGGTATTTTAAAGATCAAAATGAATAAAATTTATATAAACTACAAAATAACAAAATCAGGAAAAATAAAAACATTTCTAAATAAATTTTTTTCAATATAAAACTTTAAAAAAAACCCTTGTAGTTCTGTGTGTCTGTCATAATAAAATGACTCAAGCAAAAGCAAAATAAATACAGTTTAGTAAAAATACCTTTAAAAGTAATTATTTTTCCCAAAAAGTTACTCTAGTAAATGTAACTCTGGAAATGTGCTATATTATAAATACCTGTTTTAATCTTTGTTTTATATTTTTATCTATTTAAAAATGTCATTGCTGTCAATTTTCTAATTGATTTGATTAGTTAGCTTATTCATAAATTCTACTTTCTCTCAGTATTATTGACATTTTAATCAAATCTAAGCCTCTTCTTCCTGTTCTTGAATATTCCTTCTTCTTCTGTGGTGGCCGAGTTGCAGCCATGTTTGATCCAGATTCACCTTTAAAAGACACTTAAATCCCTTTTGAAAGCGTTTGCTTCCCGTTTAGTTCTGCTGGCGTTTGGTTACACAACGGGGGGAAAAAAGTCAAATTTGTTTAGTTATGCTTATGTTGTGACTACAAAGCATCAGAAACATATTGGATTTTATAATAGGACTCCACTCAGTATGCAAATTCCTCCACAGCGGGTCTTCAAGGCAATCACAGAAACACTCAGCCGCTGCTCTTTGCTTTCCTGGACATGCTCTATTTTTGCACTGAATGGATAAAAAAAGTGTTTATTTTCAGAATTATTTGCTGTTGCTGGCTCCAGCTTACAGTTTCAAAGCAGGGGAAATGAAAGCACTCTCTCCTGGCAGACAAACTCCAAGAGGAATTTGAATATTGTCGCATCATAATTTAATTACATCTCTGCCACATTTCACTTTAACCCAAGTCTGATGGCTTTTCTTCTTGCTTTTGTTGGAGAAAACTGAAACAGGAGGAGCAACACGTGCTCTTCGCTCCTTAGAGGTTGTGACAGTCCTCTCAACACCCCGCCGGTAAACGGAGGAGTTGCACTGAGGGGGTCATTAGACTGACGAGAGCAATCTGAGCTGATCCAAAGCTTTCTTTGTGCGCAATTAAGGAAAATTATCCGTCTTCATTTTGGCAGGGCAGCAAACTAATGAAAATGTGCTGTGGTCAGACTGACTGTAAAGAGGAGGAGAAGCTGCATCTTGGGTCACCTGATGTCTTAGATGGAGACTTTTCCACTGAATTATGGGCTCCATCTGCAGATAACGGTTTGAGTTTCTGATATAAAACCTAATTTAGAGAAGATTTCTTCATTAATTAATAATTCAAAGCATGAGAAGAGATGCAGACGGACTGTAATATTGATGAGAGACGTGTTGCACTAGTCTCTACCGGATTAAATGGATCACAGGTGAAGGGGTGTGAATAAAGTATATGTGTAACATCTGTCTGTCTCTAAGTGCACAGAATCTCTACAGAGCTCCATTCTGTTCAGATTTTGATCAAAAAGTGAATGAAATGTTGAGATTACGAGTAAGTTTAAGATCCATGGTGCAGGGCAGTAAACATTCCAGTTAGAAACTAATTAGGGATAGCAAAAGATGCTTAACGGGGAAAAATTGACTTTTTACTGTATAATCAAGTGAGTACCTTTACATCAGTTTTTATAAAAATGCTATAAATATGAAATATCACTTAAAAATTTACTTCCTGATTTAATGTCTCTTTAAGAAGCTCCTGCTCCTTCTGAAGCTCCGCCTCCAGGATGTGATCACAACATGGCTCCTCTTTTAACCCTTTAGCACCGTTTTTACCAGCGTTTCACTAAGTAGCAGCTCCTATAATGAGCTCAGCAGCTCCACCAGGTGTTTGCTAATTGCTGTTGACTAGTCTGAAGGAGCCGAGTGGGGGAGGAGCTGCGCCTTGAAGGCGGGGCTATGTCCAACTGGACATTTTGGACACTTGAATGGTTGCCACGGAGACTAAAGGATTTCTCAAAGCAAGCATGAAAGAATCAAAGGAACATGTCAGGTATGTTTTTGATGAGGGAATAACAATATAACATGATGCAAATCTCAAAAAAGTACATTTCACATAACATTGCCTTTAATAGGGTTAATTTACTTTTTAATTTTATTGTTCATTTGAAAGGGAGAGATCATAGTTAATTCGAACACTCGTCCCCAGAAGGACCTTTAGATGCAATAAAATTATAAAAAAAGAAATATAAAATCTACTGATTCAAAACTATTTTGATATTTAAAAATGAGTACAATTCTGGTTCATCTTCAGCCAATTTTTAAGCCTTGAAAATAATATTTTAATGTCAGTTACAGTCTTAAAATCAGGTGGTAATGAGCTCCATAGTTTACGACTGCTAATAGAGTCCAAAGGTTGTCCTTCGAATTGGTACTTCACAGTCATAAAAAGAAGAATTTAAACCAAGTGAAGTTAAACTATGATGAGTTCTGGGTAGAAAATATTTACAGATTTTATTTTAAATGCAAAATGTATCTATGTTTTGCCCAGTTTTGGCTTAATTACTGCTATCACTAAGTTTTACAGAAATGACCTGTTTTGAGTCTGCTCCAGTTAAAGGATCTGACAATTATTTAAATAACTGGTTAATCTCATTATATGTTTCAGCCCTACTTGTAACCAACGTATTCACAACTGCAGTCAAAGTCTACCTTCTTCAGGGTTTATTAGCAGGCGGAGACGTCAAAGCTGATCAGTGCAACGCCGGTTCTTGCAGGATGTTCTCTACATGGTATCCTAGAAAGCTGACAGAGCCAAACACCAAACAGACAGTGCATACCACCAGTCCCCCCCTCTGCTCTCACGCAGGCATCGCGTCGTCTCAAATTAGGCCTCCTGCACAGACACAAAGATGTGCGTGTGTCCAACCAGCCTGCAGTCTCCGGGAATCCGGCTTCAAATGTGGCGAGTTTTCATCAGCAGAGTCAGAGCTGCAGGCGAACGCTGCACCTCCTCTGAATCAGTCAGTTAGACACGCACATCGCTTCAGAACAGGTGATATCGCTCCTGAGATCCTTCTGTCACGTTATCTCTTCACTCGCCATTTCAAGGGCTCCTCAATTTACAGCAGGGGCATGAGTTACGTTTTTTTACACCGATAAAGCTGATTTACGGTTATTTACCCTTGGCTGTAAAAAACGGCGCAATAAGCATTTTGCAAAGTGAAAGGGAAAAAAATAAATCCCTCTGCAGGTAAAGATTTATCTGTGTTACTGACTGGCTATATTTTAAACAAAAGTTGTTTACATCTGTTCAGTTACTGAATACGGCAAAATATAAAACCTGGAACAGGCTAATTACCAGCATCAAGGTATACGACTGTTTTAAAACAAAACACTTTCAAAAACTCCCTTTACAGTGCTCTAACAATTTACATTTCTTTAAATAAAAAGACATAAAAAATGCAAGAGGTTAAATCTCTTCATTGTCACCTATTTACTACTTAGTCTGAAAGTTGGCTACTATATTTTATTTCTTGTTTCCAAATAAGAAAGAAAACTGAATATATATATATATATATATATATATATATACATATATATATATATATATATATATTGTTTATTATTAGCATTATTATTAGCTAATAATATATATATATATATGTATATGTCTGGTTGTAAAAAATATGGACAGTTTTGGTTTGAAAACAAGCAGAAATAAATCAACTGTCACTTTTAAGGGAGCATCATTTTAACACTTCACTTGGGAAGCTAATATGTGTGTTTTTCAATAGTTTTACCCAGTTTCAGTAATATTAAGAAGAAGAAGAATTACTTTATTCATCCCAGCAGGAAAATTATTTCGCAGTTACAGCAAGAATTTTTTATACACAGATTAACACACACACGACGGGAGCTGCGTCTGCAGGCAGCCAGCTGAGCCGGCGCCATTTTTGAAAGACGACATGCGGCAAAGGTCGTCGGGAATCGTCGGGACCGGGAGTCGAACCCGCGACGTCCGCGGGTCTAAGGCCTCCAAATGTGGGGCGTGCTAACCCCCTGCGCCACAGCACGCCCCTTTTTTTTTTTTTTTTTACATAATTAGTTAAGCTTTTTTAGTATTATTAGGAATAATTGTTGGTTTTTGGTTCTAAGTTAAAACATTTAGACCATGTTTATTTATGTAAATACAGTGAAACTTTACTCAAGGTTACCAGATTGTGTCAACATCACTCCTCCACACGACTAAGCATAAGTTTAAAATGAAAAGTTCAACAAACTAAATGTTATAAAGAAACTATAATTTAAAAAAAATAAACATCTACATTAGATAGAAACATAATAAGAAACAAAACAGTTCTTTACAAATTGTAGTATTTCTGAATACGTTTTAAAATTTTCCATTAAAGTATGTTAAAGATTGAGATTTCTCAATAGTTTGGTTAGTTCTGAGAATAATTTTTAAAAAATGTATTTGTAATATCAATTATTAACATCGTACATGGCAACAACACCAAAAACTAATATGAATCCTAATATGAAGTGAAGAATTACTCGGTTAATGATTTAATAACAATAAAACCAGGAACATCTGTGTTGCTAAGCTAACCGCTATGCTAACGGTTAGCTGGAGGCAACTAAAGGGGGCTGTTAACAACATACAAGGCAAAAAAAAAACAACAATCCCAATCTTGATCTGTAACTTAACAGTGAATAATTTCCCTGTTGATAATTTAATATGTGTCTGTAACATCAATAAAACCAAGAACATTTGTGATGCTAAGCTAACTTCTATGCTACTAGTTATTTGAAGGCTGCATTCAGAGACTATCAGCATTATAAATGAGAGAAAATGCTAATAATAATCAATTTAGAACTTTATATGTAGGCTATATTGTCAATTAAATCTTTGTAAATATGAAGTAATATGTGGATTCAGGAAAAAAATATATTTTTGTGTTGCTAAGTCAAGCACTGGAAGCTTTTATAGCAAACATTATAGAAAAGATTAGGTTACAAAATTTTAAGAAAATAGCATCAATTGTTTTTAGAAACCGACTGATAAACCGTCAAATAATTTGATTGGTCGACCTCAAGCATTCAAGGTTTGCTTTATAGTTTTTATTTTAATGTGATCTATACTTTAGTTTGCGATAACATGTCACAGTAAAATGAAAAAAAAAAACACTATGAAAAGGTACAATAAATAAGGTGTACTGTTCCTCATTTAAACATTAAAACAGTTAAAATAAATACAATGTTGACTTTGGATTCTCTTGTTTTTACTGAACAAAATCAAAAAGAAAAAAGTGTGAGTAACTAATTTAGCATTGGTAAATTGAAGAAACTGTCAAATAAAAGCTAAAAAACAATAAAAATAACAACTTATCTCACCCTCCGGCACTTTGCATCCAGTAATTAGAGAAAACAGCTTCTAGTCTGGAAAATTGTTCTGTCAAAGTTGAAGCCAAAAGAATGATCTTATTTGATGAGGGTTGCTTACAGTGAATAAATCTCCTTGGCTGTCAAACTCTCGATCAAAGTTACACTTGTTATGTTGTATTCAATCATAAACTGTTATTGATCTTGTTCTGAGAACATCCCTGCAGTGCATTGTCTGAGATGATTAAGTGGAACATCTTCGCTCATTTGTCATGTTTCAAATCCATCGCGGTGAAAATAACTGCAGGACCCAGAACAAGAGCAAATCATGCAATCCTGGAGCTGTTGCTGTAATAAAACCTGAAGATTGAAACCAAATAAATCATGGCCTGATGAAAGAACAGCTGACCAAAGCTAGACAGGCACAGGGGAACATAACCAGCAATCTGCAAGTCTAAACAAAACCCACACAGGTGTCAGGTGTTTCAAATTAAAACAATTGTTCACTCATGGAAAGATTGTCAGCTTTGTGAACAACCTTCCTCTCTGTAGAAGATTAACGGAAATAATTATTACCATTAATAATATACACATGTGATATATGTAAATAGGTAAGCAGGTATATTGTTAGGCAGGCAGTAAAGTGGGTAGGTGGGAAGGTTGGCAGGTAAATAGGTAGGTAAGAAGCTAGGTCAGTAATTTGGTAGGTAGGTGGGTAGATAGGTAAGGAGATAGATAGTTTGGTAGCAGTGACGTGCGGTCAGGAGAGGCATGGAAAAATAATATATAATGATAAAATAATTTATATTGCTTTTTCAACCTGTAGTTTCTATTATAAAGTACCTATTTTTCATTTATCTTAACCAATTCTGATTATTTATTCTTTAAAATCGCTGAATTTTCGCATTTTCCCATTCAAATGCTCGGGAGAGCAGCAGGTGAGGCAGCAGCAAGCTGAGCCTCACCTGGGATTGATCAACCTCTCACTAACTGCACTGGCTGCCATTCCATGAGAGCATGCTCCTCCTGTCTGCACGTCGTCAATAAAATGTTAAAAAACATTTAATATATGAACTGATTTTCCATAATTTAGCTTATGTATATAATGTACAGTGTTTTTTGTCACCAACTGTGTGTGTAACGTGTTTTGTGTGCTGATTAGCGATCAGAAACAGCAGAGAACAGATTTGAGGTGAGGCAGGCAGTTCTCTGGCCTCATGGCAGGGGGCGCTCATGATCCCAGACATTGTGACTCCACAACTGCAGAGTAAGAGACAGAGACAGCGAGCTAGCCATGGAGCTAGCCATACAGTAAAGTCAAGTGCAGCCATACATTTACAGTTTTCTCCTCTTACCACAGCAATCACTTATTAATAAAACCAAAATAAACATTAAGCCTAAAACCATACCACTGCAACAGACTGAATGTTCTGCTCTTTGTGTGGGAAATATCTGAGTGTTTTTTTGTGCTGTTGTTGTCAGTTGCTATGGCAACGAGTCTGCGCGTAGCTGCGCTGATACAGAGAGCTAGAAAGACATGGTTTTGACTCCTTAACGGTTTTTACCTTTGCTGTGGAGAGCAGCACGAAATTAATAATATCTACTTGTCCAAGTTTGATTGAGTTCACGGAGTTATTCTACGGCGGCAGCGCGGCTATGGATGACATGTAAAAGAATTGCCGTTTTGCCCTCCGTTGTTGTCCGCATGCGCAAAATTTCCTCATGTAAATAATAACATGCAGGGGTCTATATTTGTAAATGTGATTATGATAAAGTCAGTGCCTCACCAGCTATGAACCTGAACGCACGTCACTGTTTGGTAGGTAGGTAGGTTGGTTGGTAGGTAGGTAGGTTGGTTGGTAGGTAGGTAGTTTGGTTGGGTAGGTAGTTCGGATGGTAGGAAGGCAGCACAATAGTTAGGTTGGCAGGTCAGTAGGTAAGTTTGCAAGTAGGCAGCAAGGTAGTTAGGCTGCCAGGTAGATAAGATGGCATTTGGGTAGGTGTGTATGTCGACAGGTAGCTAGGTAAGGTAGATAGGTAGACAGACAGACGTGTCATCCCTAAAACGCAGACAATATTTGCTTCTATGAGCCCATCGCTAATTAAGACACAATGCCAATCATCACCGATTGACAGCAAGCTACCAAAACAATGACGACGATCAGTTGATCAAGTATTTTAATTTGCTGCACCAGGCAGCTGCTTTTCTTTTGAAATCTTCTGGACACAGTAGGGGTGTACTTACTTTCTCACACACAGTTTCTCCACAGTAGCTTTGTCTTTAAGCAACAAATGACAGTTCATGTAAAAATTAAATACTTTTAGAACTTGGTAAAAAAGATAACTGATTTCAATCAATTCATCATACATACAGTATGTGTTTGTTTATGGATTTATTGTCTTTATTTTAGCTTTACAAGCCCCAGATAAATAAAAAGCCACATGTGCATTTGTTGAATTTTTTTCAGTTGCTGTTTTGTTGGACAGTAAAAATCACCCAGACCGCGTTTTACCGCCTTCTGTCTCTGTCGCCCTGCTTTATTTCTCATTCTGCTCCCATCTCTGGGAAAACCCTCCCTCCCTCGCTTACTCACCGTGTTTCACACAACATAAAGAGACAAAGTCTTTCACCCAGATCCACAAGCCGCTAAAACAAACATTTGTTTGTTGTTTTTGCTCATTTCCCACTCGCTGCTGCGACATGATGTGTGTGTGTGTTAATAAGTAAGACGAGTGTGCCTGTGTCTTCGTTTTTGTGCTTTTATGATGCATCTGCTGTGAATTGGGAACACGCGCCAAAGACAGGTCACAGCTCTCCTTGTATTTGCACATTAAAAAGCCTTGCTGTTTCCCCTCCTTATTATTATTCATTTTTATTCTGTATAATGCCGGAAAAGGTCCCTGCAGATGTTCCTCTGGCTTACTGTCAAAAGTTATCTGACTGATATAAGGAAATGTCAGCTGAATCCAAAAGTAAAACCAAGCTGATTATTCTTTTCTGTGAAAGGTCACCTGTGACACTGTTTCAGGAAATGTGAGATAAATTTGTGCAACATGAGGTGTGCTCGGCCAAACCTAAGCTGCTCGTCTGCATCTCTGCTCCGGCTCAGAAGAAAGACCTCAGAGTTTTTCATTTGTTTATAAAATCTCTGGTCTGATAAACTCTGTGTCACTCACCGGCGGCTGCAGCTCATCTCAGGACTTTTTGTTGCGTCTGTCTGTTCGCCGTTTCGTAATCTCGTGTCTCCATCGGGCTGATTGTGCACATGCAGTCGTTTTGTGCTCTTTCACAGGTGACTGCTTTGCTCCTAACACTCACGGAAAAAGTGCATAAAGATTGCTTTCTATGGAGCGCGTTCTGAGCGGCCGGGGACGTTTGTTTACCTCAGGCAGGCGGCGACGCTCGGCACTAAGAATAAACATGTTGGAGATGTTTTACCTCATTGTGTGACTTTAAAATAAGGCTGTACGCAGCGCTGTGGGTAAACAGAGGTGATAATATGGTAGAAAACTAAATGTTCACAGCGGTAAAAAGGCAGTCAGACATTATCACCATCATGTTTGACTGGAGGCATGATGTTCTTTTCTGAAACGTTGTGTGAAAGGCTAAAAATACAGAGAAATAATTTCTGCAGGAACATATAAATGTTTTGTTTCAGTCATGCAGTTAATCCTGTTTCCATCCACCTCAGATCAAATCGTAACACTGCAGATGGTCTTTATTTTTGATTCCACAGGTGATCAGTCACCTGAATGACTTTCAAATTAAACAAAATTGGTGTCAAACGTCTGTGCTGCAAATATTTTTTGTTTATGTTATTATTTTAAATATTTTATAAAAAGAAAGGTTCCAGAAGTCACCAGAAATCAACTTTGCTTTAATCCTGTTGATTTTACAACTCAGAGCAGCTAATTAGCATCTAAAAAGCTTAAAAGTGACCTATTATGCTTCCCTGAACAGGTTAGGATAAGTTTATTAACATGTTCAATACATTTTTTTACACCAAATCATAATTTTATTCTGGTCAATTCACTTCAGAATGAGATGTTTTAGGGCATCTTGTCACTTTTATCCAAATAAGCTGCTCCTGGACACAACCCACATCTCAACGTTTACACACATGAGAGTAAATGAGTGCAAACAGATGCGCAATTATACAACCATACATCTTCGAAAAGCAGAAGTGGAGCCTCCTGCACAACCAACAAGAATGCAGCAAGTGGTTTCTATATGGCAAGTCAGCAAGAAAACACTTGTCTTTTCCAGCAGCCATTGTACAGCGCATGTGGCGATAAAACACAGGTGTCAAACTCCAGTCCTCAAGGGCCGGTGTTCTGCAACTTTTAGATGTGCCTCTGCTGCACCACACCTGAATAGAATAATTAGATCATTAGCAAGGTTCTGGAGAACTGATCTACACAAGGAGGAGGTAATTAAGCCATTTCATTCCAGTGTTTTGTACCTGTGGCACATCTACAACCTGCAGGACTGCGGCCCTTGAGGACTGGAGTTTGAAACCCCTGCGATAAAACAAGCTACACAATTGTGCTGGAGTTCAGTTTGTGTTGCTACAACAAGGTTGCTAGGTTGCTAGGTAACGGGGCAGCGTCACCTGATTTGTCAAGTAACGTTCCGGAAGATTTTGAAACCACAGCAAAGGAAAAAATAACACAGAAAAACTGTTGAATAACTCAAAACCACTCGTGATTCTTTTGTCTCCCTCTCTGTGTCAGCTACGCTACGTAGACCCGTAGCAACTGACAACGCCACTTTGTTTCAAGATTCAATATAAAAAAACACCCAAACATTTCCCACACAAAGAACAGAACATTCAGTTTGTTAGTTTTATGGTTTTAGGCTTGATGTTTATTTTGCAATTGTTATTAAATGATCACTGTGGTAGATTAGCTACCGCTGCTATTAGCTAAGTTAACACCGCAGTCGTTGATTAGCTAAAACAATCCTGCGGTGGCAGATTAGCTAATTTAAAAACCTGCTGTACTGATGATCTGTCAGAGTTGGTGTTTATGTTGTGGTGTTTTATTTTTTAACTAAACCAAACGACAGAATCCCACAGCACATATACATGTTAAAGTTGTCATAGTCAAGCTAGCATAACTGACATAAGTCAAGCTTCTCTTTCCTTCGCGATTTCTTTATAAATTAAAACTTTTCCCTCACCTTGTTATCTAGTTGTTGTCGTGTTGACAATTAGTAGCAATGCACTGCCTCACTGCTTCATTAAACATCACATGTACATTTAAGATTTAGCACGCTTTACCTACAGGTCCGAAATTATGTTAAGGAAAAAACTTCTCTCTTTCCCTCTAAACCTCCTGTTAATGATTTGGATAATCTTCTGTCACCTTCCCCACCGAAAAAGGGTCCTATTTCATGTTTGTATGAGAGATTGTGCTGTCTTCGTGAGTCCCCAATTCTCTCAATCAAAGCGGCATGGGAAGAGGACTTGGGTTTTCTGTTTCCAGATGACTTGTGGGATAGAATTCTTTACCGTGTTCATGGTTCGTCACTGTGTGCCAGACACGGACTAATTCAGTGTAAGGTCCTGCATCGCACTCACTGGACTAAGGCCAGGCTTTCTAAAATATACCCAAACGTTAGTCCGGAATGCGATCGTTGCCATCAAACACCTGCCTCACTGATCCATATGTTTTGGTCATGCCCATCACTAAAGCAATATTGGACAAACATTTTTGCAGCCTTGTCTGAAGTAGCTCATATGTCCATCCAGCCTGATCCACTAACTGCATTGTTTGGTGTACTTTCTGAGACGGTTTCTTTGTCAAGACTTGAGGCTGATCTGGTTTCATTTCTCACTTTGTTGGCGAGGCGTAGAATATTGCTGTGCTGGAAATCAGCTTTACCTCCCTCATTTGAAATCTGGATTAAAGATGCTTTACACTTTAGTAAACTTGATAAGATTAAATTTACCCTACGAGGTTCCACAACTAAATTTTTAAAGATTTGGCAGCCGTTTTTTGATTTTGTTCAGACATTGCCGTCCCGTACGGTGCCCAACTAAATTTAGCTTTTGCCTGACCTTTTTATTTACATTATCATATTATTTATCAAATTATTTATTTTGTCATTAATACCCATTGATGTACCTTTTTCTTAAATCCTTCCCCCCCCCTTTTTTTTTTTTTTTTTTTTTTTTTCTTTCTTTCACTATTAAGACCTATATTTATATCATTGTACTTTGCACACAAGACTAATGTCTTTTTTATTTCTTCTTCTAACATATCTACTTTTTGTTTTTTCTTGTTTTCTTTTCTTACTCCTCTGGATTTTATTTGGGAAGGCTTATCCATGTGTTCTGTACGACTTATGTTCGGTTCTGTTATAGAAAAAAAGTTTACATATCTTGTTCATATATTTTTGTACATTTTGTATTTTGATGTTAAAACCTAATAAAAAAAAATTAAAAAAAAAAAAAAAAAAAGATTTAGCACGCTATATTGACAATTTAACAGCTAATTTCAAGGCTAATTATTGTTAGCAAACAGCTTTTTGGGGTGGGATACTGTATATTAGGTATTTTTGACCTGAAATAAATTGAAATGATTTCTTAATACTACAGGTCAGACAGTAACTTGCCCTGGTTGAAATTTATTCACCTTTTTTATTCACCTAGATTATTTATTTTTGTATTTATAAATGAAAACATTTGTAAACAACCTTTTTCATCTACTCGGGTTATATTTGAGTTGAAACATGTAGGTGTGATAAAAACATATCTCTTTTGTTTACTGTTTTTGTAGAGCTTCTTAAATTGTGCTTTATTTTATTTATTTGTGCACCTTTTGCCTCATTGAGAGCCTTTAACTTCCAGCTGTACAAGTCTTTACAGAAAAAGTGAGGCAATGATACGGTGAAAAATCAAAACATACATTGGTGTTTCCCGCAGCTCCTGCTGAGCGTCATGCAGATTTACGCTGCAACCCCGTGACAGTGAACACAGCGCAGCGTGAATTTCCCCCTTGCCTAATGATGCAAATTATTAAAACGCCTTTCCTTTCGCAACCTGTTTCATGCACTTTCTTCCAGAAATAATTGAAGAATCTTTTCATGTTTTCAATTAGCTACTTTTTTCCCTCCCGCCTTTGCCTCCCCGGCTCATATTCCTCCTAATTGCTAAAGATTCAGAGTTTGCCTGAATATTTTGTGGGGCATCGCAAATAACAGACTCTTTATTTTTCCTGTCAGTCTTCTACAATATAACAGAGAAGCAAGAGGGAGGTTAGAAATAATCACTGAAAGAAAAACATTAATTTTTCCCCTTTCTGCCTCGGAAAAGATACACACTTATTCCTCACAGGGAGTAATTAAACAGAGTATTATTGACACAGCGCAGTTATTCTGGTGAAATTTGCTGCACTCGCACCTGATGCCCATAAAATCCAGATACTTCAGGAAGTTTTTCTGAATTAATTCTTGTTAGTGTTTCATTAATGAACTTTTAAGTGCTTGTGTTTCTGTTTCTGGTCCAGTGTTTGCTTCTCATCATGACTTCTAAGGATTTCCATATTGATCTTCCCAATATTGTATGAAAAATTATAATAAATTATTTAAGTCTCAAATGTACAAACACAAAAGATTCCACAGTGTCATTATTTATTAACCAAAGACAAAGAGAAAACGCTGTGAGTGAAAAACTGATGAATCGATAGATTTAAGCAGAAATAACTCTGACTTCACTGGTTTCTCTTTTTGTAACGAACAACGTTCAGCCTGGTCTTCTTTACGTCGCTTCATTCGTTTAGAGTTGGGAGTTTTTCTCAAGAGCTGCAACATCATCCTTGACTGCAGAATTCAAGTGCGACCATAAAAGATTTTGATTTTAATTTCTCGGCCTTCCTTCACGTTTTCGCTCAGTAAAAATCTTGAAAAAGCAGCTGAGGATAAACTAAAACTGTGGTTGAGCTCCTTCACTCCCACAACTTCAAACCTTCACAATAAGAGCCTTAAACATACCGTTTTGTATTTCTAGTTCATTAAAATAGCTTAAAGGAACTTCTCTGCTTGTGAAAACACAGCAGCCTCGATGCCATTCGTGTTCGAATCACATTAATCACTGCTGGTAAAAACCAAAAACCTAAAACTCTGTACAGCGGCCATGAACTGCAAACCACATCAATAAATCATCAAGCACAACTACAAATTAAAAAAATACAACATTAAGAAAACAGCAGGAAACCTGAGAAAGCGCTGATTGGACGATTTGAATTGGCTTTAATTTGTAGAAATATGAATATTACCAGTACTTTCCAAGAATATTTAGAGTTGGAACAAACTTCAACTTCATTCTTTCTACAGTTTGGGCAACGGGCAATAATGTTGCGCTTTCTTAATTTGCAGTTGTTCCAAGTTAATGTTGTGTTCTTCAGTTTGTAGTTGTATTTAGCGATTTATTGAAGTGGTTTGCACTTCAGGCCACCATAAATACGTGCTTGATGCAACATGATGAAAACACTGCAGACAGAAAAGCAGCAGCTGCAGATAAAAGTTCAACACATAAAATATTTAATTGGTGTATTCAGCCAAGTCGTAGGCTATCGCTGTAAAACAACGATCGCTTTAATCAGTGGAAAAGATTTTGTTCGCATCACAGAAATCAATAGTAAATATGATTTCCTGTCAAAAGACGCCTTGTAGTTATGGAAGTACTGATTGCAGTTTTCTGGTCTTTCACTGATATTTTCTGCAAGTTGTGTTTAAAATACATAATAGTATCTTACAAGAACGTTTGTTAATATAAAGATTGATTGAAAGAGACAGCATTTATAATTTGTGGGGATCTAATTATAAATGCAAATAGAAATGTTGTTATTGTCTTTATTTATACACATTGGCTGTTTTGTGTTTATTGATTTTTAGTTGCTTATAGAAAATTTACTTTTGAGAAAAAAGGTAAACTATGTAAGTTTTCCCAACATGTTGCATGTTCATTTTAAGGTGTAAATGAATAAAATAAACAAATAAATCTTTAAGAAAAATTTGGGCCATGGTGATTTTTTTTGTTTTGTTTGAAAAGTAGTGACAAATTTGCTAAGTTGACAACAGTAGGGTGACGATTTTTAACCAGGACGGTTTTTAAAAGACATTTTGAGTCACCATAAGGCTTTTCCGGTTAAATAAAGATGAAACCAAAAAATAATTGGTGCTATCACTCTGATTGATGAACAGCAACCGCAGCTTGTACTGAGGTTTTACAGATGAATTTCCTGCTGCTTTTTAAAAAAATCTATCAAAAACAACAAGAGTGAAAGATCTAGAAGATTTAGAACATTGTAGAGACCAAATCCTTTTTATTACGCTTTTATACTTCAAACTCTCTCTTTTCTTCCATTATTTTATCAAAACTGCTTGACAAAAGTAATAAACAGTTTTTCTAAAATTTGCATAGTTCTCTTGTGTTAGTATTTTTCTAATAACCATATTGTGGTAATTTCTGCGTGGATGTTTCTGATGGCTCACTCTAACTGTATATAAAAGTCCAAATGGCCCATCAGAACCGAGGAAGGAGCTACGTTAATGTTTATGGCTTCTACCTGCAGGCCTCTACGTTGATTTCCCCGCTTTATTATGAATAAGTCGAAGCCGTTACCAAGCGTCCTCAGAGTGCAGTAAAATAGCAGTGGTTGGTATATTGTTCTGTTTGGATTATGTTCAGCCTCCAGCGTGCCCAAACCTTTCCTCACGCCACGAAGTTATGCGTCTCACAAGAAAGATCTGGAGTTTCATTTATGTGTGCAACGATAATTGCAAACGCCGGGACAACTGATGCAAAAATCAAAACAGAAACAGAAGAAGAAGAAGTGAGGTGCCTATGATGGAAACTGCATGTTATATTCTAATTCTTTACAGACTGAAAGTAGAATTTATTGGTCCAGTTTAACCAAAAATAAACTAAATTAACAACTACTGTACATCATGAGCTAAAGTCGGTTATTTGCCCATTTTTAAATGAAAGGTATGAAACAACGATGGTAAATGTGGGAATATATGGAGCAACACTTTCCAGAAATGGTTAATCTCATTGCAGAGACTTCACAGGTTGAAATGCAAATGGACGCCTAATTCAAAAACATCAAATATTATTACTGATAAATAAATATTTTTTATTGATTCACCAAACTTTGGGGTTTTTGAAGATTTAACTTTAGGAAAATCTGGATTTAAATTTAAATTTTTACCAATGCACTACTTGGGTTTAAATAGTTCAGTGGGCGGCCATCTTGTTTTACAGATTTTAATTCAAATCAACTCTACGGCAGAAAATTAGGACCAGACTAAGAGTTTATTTGTAAATACGAGAATAAAGTCAGAATATTACCAGAATAAAGTTGGAATATTAGGAGAATAAAGCCATAATGTTATGAACTCGAACACAAAAAATACAAATCTTTAAACTTAGAAATGTTAAGCAATGTTAATCTTGTGAAGTTATACTTTGGTATATTTGAAAATCATTATCAGTAATTTGTGAAAACTACTGTGTTTATTTCAAAGATAAATCTTGACAAACTCGTTAAAACAATGTATTCTCATAGTTTAAGACATTTCTTCTGGGAAAATTTTATTTGCTAATAATAATATATTCTTGTAATTCAACAAACATTCTCATAGCCTGACCTTAGGGATTCATCGTACAACTCACAGAAGGGATGACTGAAATAAAATCCACTTTGTGAAAATATTTCCTGTAATTTATTTCCTTAGAAAAGAAAATCGGCAAAAATTAAAAACAAAAAAATGATTAAAATCGATTACAGGCAAACATTCATGGAACAAACTACCAGCATATGTCAGAGAAAAATGACAACTTTTTAAAAAGAAACTGAAACATTTTTGTGTCTATTGCTTGTTTTAACATGCTTATGTGTACTTTGATTAATTTTTTTTAACTTCTCTTAGGAAATAGGATGAAATTTAGCTGCTGTGCTAATTCCTGCATATTTACACTGCCATGAACGGTGGTAATGTTGATTAATGTGAACTGTTCTAATCAAATAGATTAAATTCAACATAGTTTTGATTCTGTATTTGGGGAAAACTATTAATGCTGTTTTTGTTCTCTGTAAAGAAGCGAGTTTCTTTTTAATGGTCTCAGCTAAACGCCTTTTTATGTTGCTACAATGAGTCCGTTTAAACTGCTGCCTGTTTTTAGGAAACATGAACTCCAGCAGCGAAGCTGCAATCTGAACAGGCTGCAGGTATTAAAACTCTGAGCCTCGAGAAAATTAAACAAAAAGCTGGTCAAATTCTCTCTGCCCTGTTTACGACACAAATTACTAAAAAATAGTGAGGTTTGAATACTCAATCAGTAACAAACCAGATGTAAGGTAGAAAATGGTTCCTGGAAAACTGGACTCTTAATTGGGTTTATTCCCTCGAGGGTCCTGGTTAGAGATCATCAGAAAAGGTGAATGTCATCCCCAGAAAAGCTGGTATTATTCTGCTTATATGCTAATCGGTTTTACCTCTGTCCCCCTGTGCTGCAGGGCGCCTTCAGGCAGGAACTTTCTCCCTTACGTACCGTGTTCATACACGTCTATTTTCCTGGTAAATGGAGGTGAAGAAGAGTTTTCCTGCTCCACATATGACTATTCATTCATTAAAACATTTATTTTATTGTTTAACCATAAACCCAGCAGGAAGATGGTTGAATTTAGACATATTTGTTGTCCTTATGCATTATTTATATACCGACAACTAAACATATGCTGCTCTTTAGATCCTGCTAAAATTACAGCAAGCAACACTGATTACAGTTTACTTTTAGTTTTAAATTCAATATTGTTTTCAGTACATTTTACTCTGTAATTATTATGTAAATGTATCAAAAAATGAAATCATTGCTTTATTCAAACAGCAAAGATAGTTTTTTGCTAACTAGGAATAGGGCTTGGCTGTTTGGTAAACTGAATAAAGTTCAACATCTGCGTTAAAATTTTGGTTCTCAGATGTAAATGAAAAAATTTATATTCATGCTCTTATTTTGAAGTGACTGTAGGCTGTTTATGCAGGAGTTTCATTTCCTCTCCACATGTTATTTTTCTTTTTGCCCCCAAAAACCAAGAAACATCAAGGAACAAAATGGAAAAACATAAACAGTAGAGAACAAGATATAAACATGAATTCAATATCTAAGGCAACATAGAATTTGTAATTTATGTCAAAATATGTCAGTATTGTGTTTTTCAGGCACATAGCACCATTTTTATAGCATAACCAACTAACTATATTACAATTAGTTGTAAAAATGATACATGTATCAGATATGACTTAAAAGAAATTTTACTACGTAATTTGACATCTTGAAATTAGGCCTCTGTCTCTTTAAGAAGCTCCTGCTCTTTCTAAAACGTCGCCTTGAGGAAGTCATCACAATATGGCTCCGCTATTAACCCTTTCACAATGTTTTTATCAGTGTTTCACAATGAAGAAGCTCATATATGGAGCTCAGTATTTGCTAATTGCTGCTGGCTAGTCTGAAGGAGCTCAGTGGAGGAGAAGCTGTGCCTCGAAGGCGGAGCTATGTCCACCCAGGTGTTTTGCACAGGTGAATGGTTGCCATGGAGCTTAAAGGATTTCTCAAACATGCTTAAAAGAATCAAAGCAACACTCCAGGTCTGTTTTTTTAATGAGGGAATGACATTAGAACATGATGTAAAGGTAAAAAAAGTCAGTTTAACGTAATACTGTCCCTTTAAAGTGCAGATATAATGAACTGACGTTAGCAATTTACCATTAGCTTCTGCTAACACTTTAGAAATAGCATGTTTACGATAACTGTTTTAGTTAGAGGTCCCCAACATTGGCATTTTGTCCAGTTTTGAGCCAACAGTTGGTCGGCTAAATATGTATTTCTTGCTATATTTGAGGAAATACAGAAAAAAATTGTGTGAAACTCAAATTTATTGCTTGAGCTGCTCCAATTTTTCACATTTTATTGAAGTATACGAGCGTGTGTGTGTGTGTTTTACAGAGCAAAAAGCCTGTGCAGCTTGCTTGTAGAGAAGAGCTTTGTGAATGAGTGGGTAAACAACATTTTGAGTGGTAGAGTATCAAGAAGTAGTGCCACATAAAGGTACTAATCAAATAGTTAATTGTCTTTTCATACTTTCACTGGTCAAATTGACCTCAGAAATCAAACATCTTACGGTGCAATCAAAGAAAATATGTCCTTCACGGACCAAGAGCCAAGAAAACACCTTTGGTGCCATTTTTCTTTCAGTCAGTGCTACAAACAGGTCAAAACGACCTGCCATCACTCGAGGGTTAAGTAGACGTTTCATGCTTGACAATGTAATGCACTCAGCACTACAAAAATAAATGGTACATAAATTCTTCTAGGTTTTAAAGGCTGAACAGATTGGTGGTTCTGTCCTTCAGAGAGAACAGCAATTGTAGTTTGAAAATACGTCTGCTACAATGAAAGGTGCTTCAGTCACAAAACAGCAAAGGAGAGACTCCTGCTGCTTACCTGCAGGTTAAATGCTTTGGAAGAAACTGAAAACTCCTCACAGCAAGTGAGAGTGAGTATTGTACAGCAAATAGAATAAAATTAAAACTTATTTCTGCCACGACGGATCAAAACTGAGAACAGTGGGAAACAATCAGCCGAGGTATATCAGACTGTTGGCTTGGCTGGTCAACAGCCAGGACAAATTTTAGTCCAAATACTCTTTATTAAAACTAATAAAACTTTGTTGATATCTGGCCAATGTTGAACAAACACAATTGTTCACGCTTTAAGTCATTAAAAACATTCCTCCAACTACTTCCTGTGGTTTTTCTTTGTGGTTTCTGCTAGTAGCAACATCCTGTTGTTTACCATGTGACTCATGATGCAAAAAAGCGTTCCCATTGCAGTTTTGCGAACTGAACCAATTTTGACAAAGCCAATGAACCACCTCATCCTAGCGCCAAAACTTTTAAAGCTAAAAACAAGAGTTTTTTTCAAAATTGGCACGTTTCCTTTAAGCAAATTTATTTCCAAAATACGCAGCTAGTAACAGTGATTAACAGTACAATTGTCCAAACTGTTCTTAATGAATTACTGGTGAAAATTGGCTAAATGTTTGAATTTAACAGCATCTATCTTTGGTATGGGACACACTTTGTATAAATGCTACAGAATACTTTGAAAAAAAGCTAAGTTTTATCATGTTTTATATTCAGTGTTTAGTAATTACTACATTCATTTAGCATAAATGCTGCCTCATACCATCTGATTTTAGATGGCCATGAGTTCTTTTACTATCAGATCATGTATTATGACTTTAATTCCAGATAATACAGATTTTCATCAAAATCCCATCTTTTGATTATAAGAAAATACGGAATATTTTATATTAATCATATCAAATTTTACTTTATTCCCACTGTTCTTATGGTTTTTTGCTGCTGAATGGTTCCTTTGGTCTTTTCTTGTCAGAAACTTTTCCATTTATTAGTTATGCTAGCTTGATGAATTTGACTAATCAGAGAACGAGCATCGGAAATAACATTTAAATAAAATATTTTAACTTGTATCTGATTATAAAAAAAAAAAAGATCTGCTATTATTGTATCAACCTTCCATACCTCTCAAGTCTTCTGGTTCTGGTTTTAGTCTGGTCTGCATCCCCAGAACCAGAACCAAACACGGAGAAGCAGCATTCAGCTTCTATGGACCACAAATCTGGAACAAACTTCCAGGAAACGGAAAAACTGCCGAAACACTGAGATCCTTTAAATCAGTGGTAAAATCCCTACATGTTGAGAGTTAAATTAGAACCATAATTAACTGACCAACATGTTGATGTTTAATGGCGATTTCAACAGTGGAACTAGACAAAATTTAATGTTTTTCACAATGTTTTGACTGTAAGATGAGCATCAAGGAACTTTTTACTAAAATATGATATACAAATAAACTTGACTTATTGAAATCTCAAATTGTGCAGCTATATGGTCAATGAAATCACAGCTACTGGTGAAAATTGGTTAAAGGTTGAAACTTGATTGGATCATAGATTGGATCCAATACCTTAAAAGAAACAATCAATAATCAGATTATTACATGAACTAGTTCTTCCCCTCTGAGGAGAATTAAATTCCTGACTCCTGCAGCGAGGTGGTGAAGTTGAAACTAGGCTAACCTTTCTGGCCTTTTCCCCCCTTGGGAGACGGTGGCAGCTGTATAAAACCTCTATTGCCCTCCCCAGCACATCTACAGCCCCAAAGCTCTGCAGGCTTCCCTTTCATGCTGCGCCAAAAAAGCCAAGCTGGAGCAATCCCAAGGGAGCTCAAGTTTAGCACCGGCTCTTGGGTCTGAAAATCCACAGAACATCCGCTCAGCCGGATCAGTTGAAGGCGTCCGTTTGCTTGTTTTGTCGTTTTCTGTTCTCATCCTGGTGGACGCAACGGTTTTCCATGACATTTAGGACGAAAACGCAGAACCAAAACTCCAACTCTTCACATTTCCTCCTGGAACCAGCAGGAAGTCACACACAGTTAGCAGCTAACACTAATCAGCCGTGGAAAAAACAAGTGAAAACAGAATCAACCGAGACATTTTCTTCTATCACTCGAAGCATCCTGGAAGTACAACAATCACTTACAGACTAATCCCATAAAGCAACTAATCATGCTGCGAGGTTTGCCTTGAAACATGGACGCCAGAAGAGGCTGTAAAACAAACAGAGATGTGAATAAATCATCATCAGCCGAGCTCTTTTTCTGTTAAATCAAACTTATCCTGACCAAACTTTGCAGCACGTAGATTAAATGTTAATAAAATACACTAAAATGAAACTTAAATAGTCTTCCAGTTCTTGATGAATCTAACTGACAGCTTCCAATTAAACTGTCAACTTATCGCAAGATTTCCGGAAAGCTGAGGCATGACTGAAATTAAAAATCACTAATTATTATAGTTTTACTTGATTGGAATAAAATCCTTCTTACAGCTCATATTAACCTCCAGGCATGAGGAAAAACTGCAGGATTCAATTCGTTCTTTATGAATAACTGCAGAGGAGATGTTCTGCGCTTCTAAATTATTTATGCTTAATATCCAGAAATGATCTGTGAACTGATGGAGAGGACCGACTCTTCCCCCAACTTTACCGTTCTGCTAAAAAGGTCAACATCTGCTCTCACCAGTTCGAAACACAGTGGGAGGAAGAAGAGGACTGGAAATGAACTGGGGCTTGTTTTAACTGGACATTAGAGTTGGTTTATAACTAATAAACTCTAAATGTGAAGTGAAAAGCTTTACAACCACGTTGTAATACGGCTGAAAAAGTACATCACGATATAAACATTTCATATCAGTCGATATTGATAATTATTGATTTATGTTTTTGCTTTAAATATCTAAAATATTGTGTAATCTTTTCTGTTTTATCCACAATTTTCTTTACATGTCGTTTTTTTTATTTTTAAGCAGCTACACTGGCAAAAACTGAAACTGCTGCTGCACAAGTTACTCAGCATGTCGTTGCTAGGTAACCAAAGAATGAGCGAGTTGCTAGGTAACCAAAGAGTGAGCGAGTTGCTAGGTAACAAAAGAATGAGTGAGTTCAGTCAAAGCCACCAACATTGCTTTGCTAGTCTTGAGAGATTGAGGAACTACAGTATTTCCTCTGCCTAAAAAAAGTTACACAAAAGTGTTTCACTGTAAAGACGGTTTGTAGTTTGTTTTGCTGAAACTTGAAGTGTGAAATAAACTTCAGTGGAGTTTGAAAACAAAATATGTGTATATGTTTATGTCTGGTTGAACGATGTGTGCCCAGTTGATTTTTCTTTCTTTGTTGGGGGGGATTTTATTGTAATCCTGAAAATCTTTGGGAACCACTGCCTTATCCGATGTAGTTTCCTCTGTGCTTTTATTGCATGTTGCTGTTTACATCCGGACATTTTGCGTATGCGCACAGTGCTGGGGGGCAAAAAGACGACTCTATTACATGCTATCCATAGCTGTGCTGCTGCTATAGAAAGTTTCTGTTAACTAAATAAAACCTGGAGATGTAAGTATTATTAATTTAGTGCAGAGCGCTGCAGCAAAAAAAAAGAGAAAAAATATTAAAGAACGACTCCGAACGACTCGTCTTCTTCTGTTTTTCTTGCTCTGTGTGTCTGCTTTACTCTGCAGGTCTACCTGTTGCCATAGCATAGCATCATAACATGGGGAAAAATATTGTTAGAAGTTAAATAATCTGCCAAAGGAAATACTACTTTTGTTTTTATCAAAGTGAAGAAATTATTTACTTAAAACAACCTCATATATCTTGCTGAAAAGTTACTTGTACATTGATTTTGTCTTAATTTAAGATATTTGCATTAGAACCTAAAAATATTTGGTAAAATTTTGTGTCTTTGGAGTGATTGCAATCATTTCTAGGACAATTTAGCATTCAGCTAAGCTTGTTTTTGTGGTAGGCCTAATTATGGGTAAAGTTTTGATCTTACTGACTTTAAATGGAAGGAAATTTGCTGACTTATCTCACTGAACCTGGAAGTTCTGCTCTGCTTTGGTCCAGGTCAGACGTCCAGTGAACCTGAAGTTACTTTGTTAAGCATGTAATCCTGCTAACTGCAGGCCGTCTGTTGGGTTTATCTCTGTGCCTCTTAGCTTGAGATCAATGATTACAGCTAATAATCGACTGTAAAGTCCCAAAGTGGAGAAAAAAAACTTGTACTTGCTCTACGTTTCAAATGTGTAAATTAGACAGACGACGTAAACGTTTGACGTTTCTGCTGCTAGTCTTTATGTGTCTGAGTCTCAGATGCTGGATTTAATTTGCATTTTTTCTGTGTGAAGCGTGGCATTTCACACATTCCACGTCTGCGGAGGAGAGAGATGGTCCCCGCAGTGAGAGGCAGCAGCTTCTTCCACCAGTCCACACACCAGCGTGGTATAAATAAATACTCACAAACACACATCCGCTCAGAACCGTGCTGAGAACCTCGGAGCAGACTGACAGTATATGGCTCAGGAAGAAAAAAAAAAAAAGGCAATCCATATTTTTTATTTGATTTGTTGCTGACTGACAGGTTACTGCACACCAGGTTTGTGAGGCTGACAGCTGAACATCAGGTGAGAAAATGAAGAGTCGTGTTGTGATCAAAACCCAACTTCAGTTCGTATCATGTCAAGCGGGACCCTCCGAGTCTGCCGAGCCGTCATCGGCGGACCTCAGCTGCTGTCCGTCATAATTATTCATCATGCCAGCAGCACACAGGTACACAGCAAGCTGGAAGCCGGGAGAACGGCGACTAACCGTCAAAGAAAAGAAAACCGGTTGAGTCCTTTCTTTGCCCCAAGTACCCCGCTGGTCCGCAACGCTGAGAACGAGAAGAAAAGCATCAATCTTGCATTTGCTGTTGACGGCATTCGCAGCCTTTTTCAGGCAGATTTGGTTTATCATTTGAATAATTTGTGCCGCTGCTGTTTTGCAGCCGCACCTCATCAACAATTTACAGCGGCTGTGGTTTCTCCCTCCGCGGTCTGTTTCAGTCAGTGACAAACTTTATGTGACAGTTGTGTTTGCAGTGAAATATTGATCCGGTTCAGGAAGGCAGGTGCAGAGTGGGGGGGGGGCAGAAAGTAGTTGACCACCTGCCCCTTCCCTCCTAGATGCCCCAAGTAACTTTTTTTAGGTTTTTCTGTTGGTTTTGTCATTTGTTAATAACAAATTAGCTAAATAAAACGATCTGGCTCCATTATTGAATATAAACAAACCAAGGCACAGCCTGGTAACGGTTCGGTTCTTTCTTTACTTTGTGTTTTTACGCTCCAGGTTTGGTTTATAAAGAATCCAAACTAAAAGTAAAATATACTTCAAAAATAATACAGACTTATAAAGCCAAGTGCATGGTTAATTAACTAAATATTTAACTTCTAATGAAATATTTAGTTTGGAAAATAAATATAATCTCCAAAGTAAATATTTATTTTCCTAACTAAATATTGAGAAAGTGATCTAAATATTTAACTTGCTTCCTCATTTATTTATTTAGAAAGTTAAATATTTAGCTTCCTAATCAAAAAAATTATAAAGCAAGCTAAATCTTATGTTTGCTAAATATTTAGGTTGCTAGCTAAATATGTTGCTCATAACCAAATATGTAGCTTCCTAGCAAAATAATTAACAAGCAAGCTAAATATTTGGGTAATTATTTTGCTTACTTGTTAATCATTTAGTCGGGAAGCTAAATATTTAGGTTGCTAGATAAATATTAAGCTAGCAACCTAAATATTTAGTTTTTGATTAAATAACTAATAAGCGAGCTAAAAACTTAGCTTGCTAACTAAATATTTAGGTCCAAGCTAAATATTTATGAAAACTAGCAGAAGTAGAATATCAAAATAAAAGCTGGGTTTGCTGACCTCTATATAAACTCTGAGTTGTAGCTCATGTAACTTTTTGTTATTTTATCATTGGTTCTTTTCCTCTCAACATGCCCAACATTGGTAGGACTGTAGGAGTTTTTGCTAGAAAAACTAATTCAGCAAGAAAAAGCCTTATTTTTAATTCTAAGCGATGCGCTCAGGCTCTCTTTAACTGATATTAAAACTAGTTTAATGATCTGAAACGTGTGTGTGTGTGTGTGTGTGTGACGAACAAGAAAATGCAGCAAAAATTTAACCAAGCAAGTAAATCATTTGGGTTTAATATCTTTTAATTGCCTTCCTTTCTGTTTCCCTCTGTAACCCTTTTAGATATGTAAAGCTTTTGATAAAGAGGCTCATAATATTATGTAGTAATAACTTTGAAAACTTGCACCTTGAAAACATCCTGGACGTTGATCAGTGAAAATAAGCTCTTATCCCATTGATGGCGTCCCTGAATATTTAGAATACATTACTGTTATTATGACCCTGAAACATTAATCCCTCGTCTAAATGCCAGTGAATAGATGTAAAACGGTTTCTCAGTAAAATGATCCTATGTTGCTCTAATCACTGCTGCTTGGTTAACTTTACATAAAAATTGTCAATTCATCTGAAGATGGTTTTACTTTTTATTAAGGGAACTAATTCAGTGTTGGAAACCTTGAGATGAGAAAGTATTTCATTCACAGTTATATTATATTTTCCTGCTAATCTCTACAGTTTATAGAAAATGTTATTATTATTAATAATAATAATAATAATAAATAAATTCTGATTGGCTGAAAAGGCCCTCTTGATGGCTCCATCTTTTTGTTTACTTCAAATGATTTATGTTTTTGTTCAGATTTAGTGTGAAAATACTTGAAAGGTTTGTGACAACAACATCACGGGTTGTTTATTGCAAAACTAGAAAGCGGACTACAGTGCAGGGAATTCTGGGTAGATGCAACCAAAACAAGCGCACCAGTATGGGGTTAGTGGGAGAAATGGATTGTGGTTCTTAAGTTGTTCACTAAATATTTAAGTTGCTAGTTCAGTTTTTAGCTTGTAGCTAAACATTTAGAAAATAAGCTAAATATTTAGCTCAACTAAATAACTGGGAACCGAAGCTAAATATTTATCAGTATTTTTTCAATTGTTGTTCTGGAGTTGCAAACGTTTTTTAACGTCATCCTGGTTTACATTTTATTTTTTTCCTAACTTTGAATCCCTCAATTTGACCCACTCTCACTTCAATGTTTCTAAGGCCACAAAACACTATTTTTAGGGTTTAAACACGTAAAAATCCCCTTCAAAATTCTGAGTAATTATATTCTAACACTGATGTAATTTCAGACAGCTTAAGAAGGAATAAATGTGATTTATTAATCGGCAGGAACTGCTTTTTAAACTGAAAAACTTTATGTCTTATCACTTTTCCATCATTGCTAATTTTATATGCTCCAAATGTGGCAAAAAACAAACAAACATGTTTTTGTTTTGATTTCTGTGTAAAGAGAATTCACAAACACTAACTGTTGCTTGAAACAGTGATTTTATCAACGTCTGTTTCCTGGAATAAGAAGACAAATCCCTTTTGAGGGGGAATCAAACATTTACTGGAAGATACGTTTTAGATGACGTAATGATGTGGCTCTGGTTCTCTGCTGCATTTCTATAAAACATGCAACAAATTGTTTTCTAATTTGAAACTTTTTCCAATGTAATTGCCATTTTTTAATAAAATTTATGCACTTTTACAACTTGTACTTTTTATTTCTTTATATTAGAAGCCTAATACGCCAGAGAGGACACTCAGTCCTGTCCTTGCAGAGGGATTTTACTGTAACAGGAACCTAAATCATTAATCCAGCAGGCAGGACCAGCAGCCACTGCAGATGCTGATCGCAAATGGCAGTCGGCTGTGCTGCAGCCCGAAAGTCAGGGACAAACATCCAGCTAAAACCGGCTGCTGTCACGACCAAACCTGACAATTAGGAAGCTGTCGACATCTTTCCCCAACAAATTGCTCACATGCGATGTTGAGCAGCGGCCCCAGAAACAGCCAGCATGACTTCAACCAGTTGTTCTGACTTTATTTACCTCTGGTTGAAACTTTTAGCCACCTGTCAACCGTGAACGTCGAGCGTTTTTCTAGGAAAGATTTGCAAGGAAAAAAATCCTCAAATTTTCTAGAAAAAATGTGAAATTACAGAGTTCAAAACTTCAAAAAAAAAAAAAAGAAACCTCAAAAACATTTAAAAGATTCATTTTTACATTAATTTGACATATTTTCTCAAAATAAACTAGAAATGTTAGTTTCAAAAGTAAAAACTTTCAAAACACGTTTCAGTCCTCAATAAATTCACAATAAAAAAGGAGTAAATTTCTACAAAAGCATGGAAATTCCAAAAGTCAAAAATTTGCTAAAACAAACAAAAAAAAACTGTTGAGATCAACTTTGCATACTTTCTAGAAAAAGCTTGGAAGTTTCTGACTTCCAAAGGTCAAACATCTGTGAGCTCAGAAATTTCTGTTTTTCTCTTAATTTTCTGAAAAAAAAAACAAAACAATTTCCTATCCTGGGAACTTGTCTCCTTTTAACGATTCCTGATTTTTCTTTCTCACAAATTTTCAACTTTTCTAACTGCAAACTTTTCACATTTCTTCAACACAATTTCTGAAATTGATAACCCACTTTTCTTGTTTTCTCCTCACAAATCTTTTACTTTTGGAACTCCAAAAATGTTTTTTGGGTGGAAATGTGCTCCTCCTTTTTCTTTTCTATCTACAATGGCATTAATACGCCGTGACAGATATCAGTTAATCGCATAGACTCCGTTCTGTTTATTAAATTCCACCATTACTTCAACATTTTCCGCATCTCGTAAATAACAAGCCCCCATAGACAAATACAAGTTGGGATTTGAACTCATAACCTTCTTATTGCAAAGTAGCGGGCTACCACCTGCTGCGCCGTAGTGAATATGATGTTAATCAGCGGCACACAGCTTCTGTGTCACACAATAAAATGAGAACAAGAAGTCTTGAGCTCGAGTTGTATGCAATACGAGAATCTGTTTAAGTAAAAAAGTAAAACATACTATGACATAAATGTTAAAACTTGTTTTCCAGGAAAACAGGTCTGTCACTGTGCCTGCAAAATCCCAGTTTAGCAAGAAGTCGAGCAGCGGCCATGCATGGCTAATCACCGGGGCGCAGTGTGTGGGTTTCATATGGATAAGCAATAATGTATTCATCATAATGGGATCCTGGATGGAGGCAGAAGCTTTGCCTGTGGGCAGTTTTTAATGACCTCACTGCAAACCCCAAAGCTGGCCCAGAGCCGGGAAGTAACGGAGCCGAAGGAGGCTTCCAGAGGAGCAGCGGTGAAAATGCCCGAGGAGGCAGAGCGCCGCGCCTGGAAACATGGACTCCATCGCTGCCGCCTCACACTACTCTGACAACGGCGGGGGAAGCCAGAATCCAGACCACACACCACCAAATTAATGAAAAACAAAAAAGTCATTTGGAAAAAAAAAATATACATATATATATATAAAAATGAAAAGTAAGTTACTTTCCATTTTCTTACTTTCTCATTACCAGTTCTTGTAATGAAATGTCAGGTTTATGTTCATCGATTCCATTTACTTGCTTTGAGGGAAATGTGTGAGTTGCAAGCAGACTACATGAAACATGGAATCAGAGCATCTGCAAAAGCTACACTACAGTCAATTAGGTAAAAGACAGGTGAAACACCTGTGAGTGCTCAAGTAATCAACTGAGACATAATTGAGAAAGGTTTTGAGGCACACTGGTTAAAGGGAGAGGAAACCAACCGAACCACTGTTGTGTCAAGGCATAAAGAACAGATCAACAATGCCGAGAGGAAAGGAGACATCCGAGGACATCAGGAAGAAGGTGGTGACAGCCCATCAGGCTGGGGAAAGCTACAAGATGTAAAGGAAGAAATATTTATTATTAACTTTGAACAAAACGTTTGGCTCGTATCTTCCTTTAAAAGCCGGGTCCTCTCGGCGAGCAGCAGGGCAGCTGTAAAACAACCCACAACAAGGCGTGTTGACGTCACAGATCACAGAGTTTAATTCATACAAAGCAACGCATGAATCAGTTAACAAAGCTGCAGAGGTACAGAGATATACATTTTATCACAAAATAACAACAGACAAGGGGAAACACACAAACACGAAACACAGAGACAGACAAACAATGACAAAGGCGCGCCCTTGAGAAAAATGGAAAAAAACTCTCTCTATTTTAGCGTTACATGTAACTTTATACTGAGTAGGTGTTTCCCCACTTCAACATATGCAAAGACGGCGTTCTGTTGTTCAACCAATCAGAGACCTGTTTCGGCCCCCAGAGAAACCCGGAAACTCCCCTCACTACAGCTCAGATGTCTGGTTTTTATCTACGCAAAAGGGCGGACCACTTCGTGCTCATCTCTGTCTGATACGGGCAGACCCCTGGCGCCAAAAGTCCTAAGATGAGATTTCGCAGACACCTCTAACACATTCCAGCGCCGTTTCCATGGAGATGCTAATTTTATGGCTTTTGTGTGCTCTTAAGCAGACAGTGGAAGGCGTCTGCTTGTCTCCTTGGGCCTCTCTCGAAGGGTCACACAAAGCCTGTTTTTCAAATAAAAGTGCTTAATATACCTTTACACATGTTGTAAGATTAAGTGTATTTTTAGCACTAAAATAATCATTTTTTCTTAACAAAGACCATCACAAAAAGATTACAGCTTCATCCATGCACTGTAAGACTAATCATTTACAAAGGGAGGACGCTAGGCATCACCGCAACTCTGCCCAGAAGTGGACGGCCGACAAAACGTACACAACGAAGAGCCAGAAAAATAAGAATGCAGGTAAAGTCCAACCCACACATCACCTCCAGAGAGTTGCAGACCTCTCTGTCAGCATCTGGGATAAATGTACGTGTCTGCAATCCGGCGAAATATCAATAGATGTGGGATTTATGGGAGAGTTGCTAGAAGGAAGATCAAAGTCTGGATCTCAATCCCATAGAAATGCTGTGGCAAGATCTGAAACGGGCAGTACATGTACATACCAGATGTTCCTCCAACCTCTCAACTGGTGGAGTTCTGGACAAAATCCCAAAAAGCAGATGTGAGACAATCGTTTGTGACAACAGAAGACGTTTGGTTGAAGTAACGGCTGAAAAGGAGATGACACAAGGTACTAACTGAAAGAGTTCACACACTTTTGCATTTTCAGTTTTGACAAAATACTTTTGTTGAATAAATAATGAAAATATGTATCTTTTTTTCTTTGTAAATATTTGGAAGGTTTGCTTTACAATTTGAGATTTGGATGTTCATTTCACATGAATATTATAATTTTTCTTTAGAAAACAATGACCATGTTTGGGTGATTCACAAACTTTCGAGCAGCACTGTGTATCTATATATATATATATATATATATTTTTTTTTTTTCCTAATTGGTAAGTAAGATGTTTTCCTAAAATGAAATTTTTTTTATATCAATTTGGACATATTTTCATAATATATCAACTCTTTTGCCAATTTTAGTAATTTTCCTTTCAGTGTTGATCCATTCTTAATCCAAATTTTAGAATAATTTATTAAATTTTAATAATAAAATTATTACACATTTGTGCAGTTTTGTGTTTGTTTTCCTTCAGATCCAAGCTTTATTTCTAAAAATGCGTAATATATTGGCACCAACATCGGTATCGGATAGTATTAGTCATTTTTATTAACATATCGATATCGGCCAGATAAATGAAACCAAGCCAATATGAACAACTGGTATTTAAAACAGATTTAAAACCCTAAAGAAACTGTTTCCCACATTTTCTGACACTGTCTTTGTTGTTATTTATAGATCTATTTGTGTAGATCTTCATTTCCGCCTCTGCCTCTGCCAGGCTGTTCTAATTGTTTCTTCATCTCACTCTCCGGGGACGTATTGGCACGGCCTTATTATCCCAGCAGATCGATGCCGTTTTATCGGTTTACGGAGTGAGACATGCAGATTGTCTCATCTCTCAGGGAGAAACCTCAGAAATCAATCACAACCTCCCAGCCGGTCGCTGTTTTCTCTCTTCAAACTGATGAACCAGACTGTTTTTCTTCTTCTTAAACACTCAATTAAATCTCTAAAATGTAGGATTCATGAGAAAAATACTGACGATTGACATCTTGTCCTGCAGTAATGCTGATGAATGCCAAAATGCAAATGGCCGCCTAGTTAGCATAATGGTGTTAGCCCTCAAGAGGACGAGACGTTTCCACAAAGCTGAGCAGATAATTTCCACAAACATCTGATGTCACTTTGTTTCAAAGATCCCTGTTTTTTATTGGAAATCAGCATCGCTAGAGAAAACAGTGCAAAATACAACAAAGCGACTGCAGACCTGCGCTTGTATTGATCCCAAACAATTGATTAGATTTCCCCCCACACACACTGCCTGGATTATTGGATCTATTTTATTATTTTTGTTAAAAATAATGTTCTTTTTTAATTACAATTTGCATCTGCCATGGCTGCAATAAGATCAAGACCAAACAGATAGGTATTCAGAAACTGCAAAAATAAAAAATGTTACAAAGTATTTTTGGTCTAATTTCTAGTGCAAATATCTTAATACACTAAATAAAACAAAACTAACTTACAAGTAATTTTTCAGCTCGTTTTAAATCAATATTTTGTTAATATTTATGAAAAAGTACAATTTCCACTAGCAGATTATTTCATTTAAAACATCGGAAAAATGTCTTGTTTTAAATTAAATAAACTGAAAAGTAAGATATTTGTGTCAATATTTTCAATAAAAGTATCAGAAATAACAAATTGTTTTAATTTAATGCAAACTCTAGTCTGGTCTGAAATATGATATCCATGCATTTTACTAAGTTATGTATTAATACTTTTATATTTAATAAGTTGATGCTGTATTTATTTCCAGTTTGAATTTTTTTTTCCTGACATATCAAAATGATTATTTCTTTATTGTTCATATTTGGCATCATTCACTATCCATAGAATACATATATTTTCAAAATAATTTCCCTTCTAAAATATGTTTGAAAAACAAAACAAACAAAAGAAAATAGACTTAATCCCTCGTAAATTTCACTGAAATTAACCACATTAGAGCTAGAATCATAATAGAGAATCAGGGTAGCATTAAATACCTGAAAGAAATACACACAAAATAAAATAATATGTCTCTTTTGAGCAGTTTATCTCTTTAATTCATGCTAAAACTAAAATCGTAGGTTTGTCCTGCGTATCTGGTTGTAGTTGCGTTTCAGAGCGGCTGAGTCGATCTCCAGACGTGTTTACGTACTGGCTGAGGAGGAAACCAGATAGAAATCTCCCCAAAAAAACTGCAACTGAATTAAACTGCTGTTAAGAGGCCATAAAAAGCCTCACAAAGGAAATCTGCACAGCTTTAACCATGTTACTATTTCTACAGGATTTTTGCAGATATTACAAGTCAAGGATGAGCAACTAAAAAAAAAGAATATTTCTCCCTTTACAAGTTTAATTATTTTAATTTCTTTTCTCACGAACAAAAACATGTTTGATATATAAATTAGAGGGAGAGAGTTGGGATGTTTAGTAACACAAGCTGCAGCAGAGGCAGCGAAACTGGTGCACATAACTTAGGTAAATGACAAGAGAGTTTTGTCTTTGGTTTCCAGGGCAGAAATGCAGATGTCTCATAAAACAATCTTTGGTGTGTTTTTTTGTTTTCTGTAAGGATTTATTTAAATTTATATCTCTGTGTTGCGTCATATTCGTCCTCAGGGAATCAAAAAGCAATTAAAAGTTTGTAGATACTCAGATCGATTTCATAAAAAGAGCATAAAACTAAAAAAGGTTTTCATTATGATTAATTTATAGGAGCTGTTAACCAGTTGCATTAATGCACTCGAATTAAAGGTCGAGTTTCTTTAATCTATTTTTATTGCTGCATTTTTACACATCTGTACTCGCAAAAGTATTCAAGCTGTTCCTCATGTCGCCTCAAACCTCATGGCATCTTGTTGGGATTTTACCACCAACACAAAGTATTATATATAAGAATTGGATGAAAAAAATTAAATTCTTTGTAGAGTTACCTCGAGTTACATATGTATTGTATATCTAAGGACTGGAATATTTGCCAATTTTCAGGTCTTCCCAGGTGGATTTAGGTCTGAGACATAGTTCTAGTTACATGTTTATGTTTGTCATAAAGAAAAGGTGATTTGTTTTCCCCATATATTTGATAAACCATAAATCTATTTATTTCCACTCTAGGTATAGAAAAGGGTTATGCGACGTTTATAAATGTTGGTTTAGAGCCGTTTTTGTTAAATAAACATTTGTGGGAAAAAAACTGAAAAATGTTCAATAAATATCGTCTATAGGAAATATGTGGTCATTTTTAAAGTGTCACTCTCTTAGGTCTTTAGGTTTTAAAACAAAGAAAAATATTGAACATTTACTAAATATTTTTCATCTATTGGATGCTGATGCTTGTGGAAAATGATGTAGACAAAGAAAAGTACATTGTCATACAGATTCAGTTCAATTGGAGACCAAAATTTGAACATTTGTTACATTTTCAGTGGCTGTGGCTCACTTTCACACTGCACTGAGTCAAATGAATCAAACCCTTTGAAAAACCTGTTCCCCTCCTCACCTGTGGGGGCGCTGCACCAAGAATCACTAATGGAAACAACACAAAAACCTCTGACGAAGTCACTGGGCGCAACTTTCTTCTTCATGAAATGTAAACAAAAATGGAGTGGCGTCAGATTTTATCGGTAGTAGGATTTCTCTTTAGCCAGTGCTAAACTAGCATGTTTGTTTTGGTTGTATTTCACCCAGAATGCCCTGCGTTGTAGTTCACTTCCTGCTTTTGGAGCGGTCTGATTCGAACAGCACCAGAGTTCAATTCAACGTAATGATGAAAAGAAAAATACTGATACTTGTCATACATGTCATGTTGTTATGAAAATTTTATACAAGATTTATTCATGCAAAAAAATGCTAAGATCTGCATTTTGTTATATCAATATTTTAAAAACTTGTTGGTTTTGCTGTTTTGTAGCAAAATTATTAAGAGGCGCTAAAGATCCAAAGAGCCACAGGTTACTTAAAATCCCAATAAAATTCAGAATAAAATATCAAAACATTATTTTTTACTACATTACCTCCTGTTCAACCTGTGTCTATCCTATCCTACCACTTCTAAAATAACCAATAAAACGGCTAAAGAAAGAGACTATGTGACATGTTAACTCGTCTGAAACACTCCTGAGTGTTTTAATTAAGACCATTTAATTATTAACTAAGCCAGGGAATGGGGCAGTAAATATTTACTCATTAATCTTACACATTGCTTTTAGCCATGATTAATTTATAAACCAATTTTCCTATAGTGTGTGCTCACGTGTGAAGAATGCACAATAATTCAACCTGCACTGCAAAAACACAAAATCTTACCAAGTATTTTGTTCTAGCTTCAAATGAAAATATCTTAGTAAATTTGAAATAAGACAAAACTAACTTATAAATTGAACAAATATATTTTCAGCAAATTATAGGAGCTTGTTTAGGGTAAAGATATCTGCATGAGAAACTAAGTAAATACTTGGTAACATTTAGTTTTGTTGAAAAGTTACTTGCAAGTTAATACACTTGAGATAAGACAAAACAAATGTATTTGCACAAGTAACGAGACCAAAATTACGCAATAAGATTATGTGTTTTTACAGTGCAAGTACTTTCTCACAAGGAAAGCCTGTGTTGTTTTTTTGTTGTTTTTTTTTTATATTTTAGCTGTACACTGCAAAAACAGAAAATCTTACCTAGTATTTTTGGTAGAACTATCTTAAGATAAAACAAACTTTTCAGCAAGACATAGGAGCTTGTTTTAAGTCAATAACTCTTTAATATTGCTAAAATATATATTGCTAGTTCTTCTGGCAGATTATTTCATTTATAACTAGATATTTTTCTCATGTTATCAGTAAAATAATCTGCAAGTGGAATTAGCCCTTTTTGTTGATATTAAGGAATTATTGACTTAAATGGTCTTGCTGAAAAGTTGCTTGTAAGAGAGTTTTGTCCCATTAATGTGTGTTAAAATATTTGCATTAGAAATTAGTAAGGCTTAATAAGATTGAGTGTTTTTGCAATGCAGAGCACAAAGTTAATAGACTATCAGTAAAAGGGAAGAGTGGGTGTGCTACATATGCAGTGAAGAATCGTTGGATTTGTAGAGTTAATTCATCTACAATCGCTGTGGCTGAGCATTGATGCGCGGCGCAGGGATGGGAGGGAGAGAGCAGCAGAGAGGGAGAGCCGCTGAGCGAGCTCGTCCACTTGGCTGCGAACGCAGGGAAGAGGCGGAGAGAGGAGGGTCTGCCTTTTCACCTGAAGATTACTTTGTCTCACACTTTGCTCACCCAGAGCGCTGCAGAGAGGCGAGTCGATCGGACTTCTCTTACAGAAACCGCTGCCATCGGAGTCCCGACTGGGGAGAAAAAAGTGCAACAAGAGGAGAAGAAGAAGTAGTTCTGGGTTTCCTCTTCAGAGGTAGGATTTCATTTACTTATTTACAACCTGCGAGGAGGTAAGTGAGCTCTGTGTCTGTCATGACTTTGGCATTGGGAGGTGAAGAAGTTGGAGGGGAAATGTTGAGGAGTTTAGTTGGTGCACTGGATGGCGGTGAGAGGAGAGTTGCTGTGAGTGATGGAGGAGTTGGGGGATAGAGGGGCGGCTGGCAGCCGACTCTGTAACCAAGGCAGCTGAGACGAGACAGAGCCAACAGGGGACACTGGGATTTCTATTTTTCACCCTCGCCGCGATGCGTTCGGGCGCTGCCAAGTCCCCTGCCTCATCCCTGACGGATAAAGATTTCATTGTGCGCCACTGTGACCGAATTCATTAAGCATCTACCCCTAGCTCCCCCCTCTAACTACCCCCAACCTCTCTATTTGCCCCGTAGTCAGTTCACCCCGCGCTGCAGCAACAGTTGAGTTTCTCCATGCTCTGCGGGAAAAAACCCAACTGAGAGCTCCTGGAGGGACGGTGTCTACCCCCGAAAAAAGTTTATCAGTGAAACTCTCAGGACACCACATGGGGTCGCTGTAAATGCAAATGACCGCTTACTGGAAATTTATGTCATAGCAACTTGACCAGTTTGCTGCCGCTTCTGGGAATTGGATTCCAGTGACATCCTGCTGGCTAAGGACAAATACAGCAGTAAATGTGGGGAAAATATGCAGAACCTAAGAAGTATTTTCTAAAAGGCTGTACAGCTGTGGTTTAAAAATCAATCATTTTGCATTGTTTCTTGTTAATATTGACTTCCCTTAAGGGGTTCTTATCTAATTGTTTAAGTTTTTCTTCCAATTAATCTTAAACCGCAGCCGATTCTTTTAAATTTTTTCTTGGTTTTCATTTATAAGCACCCATTTTCTACAAAAATTGTAGCAATAAAGAGAACGGCAGAATCAGTAGGACTGAATACAGTTTTGTCTCCAGCTGGCCTGAATTTCTACAAATGAGCAAATATGTTCACTGTACATTAACAGAATCGAGGTGAATGCCGGTTTTATGCTTGTAGGTCGTTTTTAGGTGCCCTCTTGTGGCCCAAATAAAAAACAAAACACCCTGGATAGTACAAGTCGTCGGTTTCTGAATCAGAACTAACATGATTTATTTTGTTCATTCAAGCAGGTTTGATTTAGGCAGAAAAATTGGTTGAAAAGGGTTTAAAACAGTTTCTTTTTGAAAACACATTAAAACAATTGAATTTTTGGGTCTTCAATGGGATAAACAAGCCAAACCAGGAAGGGGAGAACAGGGCAAGCAAAACTGATGGATTTAAGTAGGAAGTCGACAGCCAGACCACTGAAAATGTGTCGTTTTACCAAGATTGTTGTTGTTATATCAGTGTTTTGTATCTGTTAAGTGATTCTCTTGATAAATAATGTTTACCCAAGCTAATTAGCAGCAGCAGCACCAGCTTATTTTCTTTCCACTGTGTCTGAGCCAAATGAAGGAGAGCGTGTTTGATTACAGCTGCTTTCTAACTGTATATCATTATTTGAATTGGCTGTTTTTGACCAAACAACATGCAGAGGTGGGGACACTTACTGCATGGCTACATTAGTGTAAACTGTCAAGACTGATTATGTCAACAAAAGTAAGACCTGCAAATTACTGCATTAATAAATATTAAGGACTCTGATAATCTAGCCTGGTAAAACCAGCCTCTTGTTCTATGCTTATCTTCGTACAGAGTGTCTATTGAGTGGTTATTGAAAAGTGATTGGTTCTCAGATGCGTGGACTTTGTTTAGGTTAGCAATTTTACACAATCACTGATTGTGATGTGTATCTGTCTGGTATGCAACTTAGCAAAATAGGCATGATTTGGTTATAAGTCTGACAGCTACCAATACAACTATTGGTATGTGTTGAATGTGCATCAATCGGCAATAGTGGCATATAGCACTAGCTCGGCGGTGTGGTGGCTCTAAGCTAATTCACAAAATTTGTTTAAAATGATTGCACAATTATTCTGGATTCGTTGGCACAAGTTGTTTTATGCTATTACACTCTCCTAGCTTATGTATTTTTTATGAAAGTTGGAATTCAACCTCTTTAGAGAAACCTTTATAGCATAACAGAAGCTAAAGATTTGTTTTACATGTTCACAAATGTAAAAAATCGGAGACTGCTCTGTGCGTTTTTCTGGTTACTAATGATGTCTGCGTTAAATCTCTTTGGTCTTGCAAACACTACTGGTGATGTCCATTTGTTTTACTGCCTTAGACTTACAGCTGTGCAATAAATCAGTAACAATATGAACATCACGATTGACACATGATCAGTATCAATAGATATTACGTCCGAAATAAGTTCAATAACTTCACCAAAGTTAGAATCACAGAGCATTCTGGGAGATGTAGGCAGAGAAAACACTTTAACCGCTCTAACCAAGATGGTATCAACTAACTCACTCACTCTTTGGTTACCTAGCAACAAATAAAAAACGGTGTGGAGTAAAAACTGTGGGTAAGACAGGCCAGATATTTAAAACAAAAAACTAGTCAATATTTATGGATATTGAGTGATATGAAACGTTTACACCATGGTAAATTTTTCAGGCATACTGTCCAAACCTACTTGACTTTCATAGTAACTGGACATAAACTGTTGTGAGATTTCAACAGCGTTTCGGCTGAAATTTGGAAAGTTTGTTCCAGATCATAACCGACTCTAAACCAAATAAATTAGAACCTTTTCTTCTGGCCAACACATTTTTAAAGAGGTAGCAACGACTGTGAAGGTCAGTGAAAAGGCTGAATTCAAAAGGACTTTATGTGTTTTCGTTTTACACATCACTCTTTTCATGCCTCTCTTCACAGTAAAGCCGGAGTCATCACCCCTTTAGGTAAAAAGACTGGTACAGGCTTTTATGGGCTCCTTATTGTTTCCAAGATGTGAGACACCACCCTCGTGGTGAAATCAATAGCCCAGTAAATTCCTAATTGAATGACTGCGGGGCTCAGAGCCTGACGGGGCTTTATAGGCTACCAGAAGGCGCCTTTGAGCGCGCGGAGAGCATCAAGCACACTGCTGGCGTTGTTGTGGTCTGGGAAACAACGGCGCGTCAATCAGCGACTGCCTGGCAGGCGACAGTAGCGTTAGCGTTCGCACACCTGCCAAGATATGCTTCACGAGACGAAGAGGGGATCACGTTACTGACAATTAGCTTTTCTTCCTGCTGAACCCGGCCACCATAAAGCAGAGAGGACACCTGTGAGGCGGGTCGTAGGTGTCAGAAAGACGGAGCGGGAGCCTCGGGGTTTAAGCGCAGGAACACGATGAGACTTGTTCTACGTTCGCCGGTACTGTGCATTGGAGCAAATCCTTTTGTTTGAGCTGTAAGTCATCTGTCTGAGCTGCTGATGAAGTGACTGACCTCAGGGCTTATGCTGCTGCTGCTTCAACACAAGGAAAAGACAGCAATATGTTGTTTGTGGAAATGTTTGAAATGTCACACCTTTTCAGACAATACACCATCTCTCCTGTTACTTTGTTGGGAAGTAGACAATGGACGGGGTGATGTTTATGAGTATCATGTAAATGTTCCTCTAAACCTAAAAAAAAATCTAATATTTCCAGTAATATCTGATTACATACCAAATGATGAAACTTACAGGACAATAAACTCACAAGTTCACTACAAAAAAACAATATCTTTTGTATCTTTGGTCTGATTTCTAGTGCAAATATCTTAGTACACTTGAAATAAGAAAAACTAACCAACAAGTAACTTTCCAGCAAGAAATAGGAGCTTGTTTTAAGTCAGTAATTTCTTAATATTGATTTAAAAAAGCTATAGTTTCACTGGCTGACAAATTCACATAAGAAATTTTTTCAGTGCTTTTTCTTTAATACTAAAGAATTATTGATTTAAAACAACTATATCTTTCTGAAATGGTATCCATAAGTCTGTTTCATCTTATTTCAAGTGAACTGAGATGCTTGCACTTGAAACTACACCAAAATATTTGGTGGGTATTTTGTGTTTTGCAGCATTAACCCTTCATTTTATTTTGACATGGCTTTACCAGACCATAAACTATCATTATAGACTTTGGGTGAGAAGTTTACTGTGTAGATTTATGTTATTTTTCCATTGTGAAATGATTATACAACCATCTTCAACAATGATTGAACCGGCTGCGCAATGCAGTTAAATTATTTAGGAAAACATAAAAACATAATAAATCACACAGTCAACAGCTGTGAAAACCATCAATGTTTTATTTATTATGGTTCTAGAGCTCTAACTGGCTGTTTGTAGTTTTCTGGAAGTTTGTTACAGATTTGTGGTGCATAGAAGCTGAATGCTGCTTCTGCATGTTTGGTTCTGGTTCTGAGGATGCAGAGCCGAACCAGAAGATCTGAGTGAGTCTAAAAATTTGATACAACAGCAGATTTTTTATATATTTTGGTGCTAAACCATTTGAGTGATTTATAAATTAACAGAACTATTTTAAAGTCTATTCTCTGAGCTACAGGGAGCCAGTGGAAGGACTAAAGTTAAAATCTTGCTGTGACATTAATCCTGTAATCCAGGAAATGTTCTTCAGGTTATAGAAGGCCAACTTTGTAACTGTCTTTATGTGGCTCTGAAGGTTCAGGTCACATTTCAGCCTGATCTCCAGATTCTAGCTGTAACAACTGAAGCTGCTCAGAACATGAGCTCATTGTTTCTCTTGTTTTTATTGTTTCGCCAGGCGGAGCCTCTCAAACCAAAGCTGTTCACTGAATTAAGTCTGAATCTACATTCATGGCTGTTGTTCATCTATTATGTCAGAATATCGCTAGCTGACACTTTCCACACTGCAATGAGCATTCACAGAAAGAGACAGCTGCTTGCTTCAGCCTCTAAACGCAGACTGGAGATATTAAGACATCGATTTGCAGGGAAAATGAGACAAACACTGTAATCTGTGAAGATAATCTTTCTCCCTGCACTGATGGTCCTCCACAATGATCCAGAATACAGCAGAGAGGAATTAAACACTGTATGGGAAAAGAGTTATCCAATGATGTGATGTTATGGCTGTGTGGCATCTCTCGGTGTGCTTCTGCTTGGAGAGGGAGTTAAGAAGATTTTTAGCACAAAAATGTTTTCAGTTATTTCAAACTATTAGCAATCTGCCTCACAGCAAAACACTACAAAAATATTAACACCCAAATGTTAACTGTGGCTCAGAAAAGCACTCGTACCTTTTATGTAAGCTTTAAAGCTGCATATAACCCTTATAAAATATGGTTTTTAAATGTTTGTTGGAACAGTTTTCATGTCTGAGACAGATAATCTGTGAAAAGATCGATCTGCTCAACCTCTACCCTGAGTTGCTATTGCCTTGTGAAGAAATGACACCGCTCCCAGTCAAAAACAACCAATCAGAGCACAGCGCTGTCAGTCACTTTTGAGAACGGGATGCCAAGTGAGCTAATGGCAGAGAAACAACTCACCGTTACAGGAAAACCATTTATCTGCTGTCATATGAAGAAGCTGTAGTATACCAGAGAAAAACTGAGGGGTGAGCTTGATTGACAGCGCTGAGACCCGCCTCCTTGTTCTTACTGGTTGCTTCTCATTAGCACTGGCAGAAGACAGAAGAGCTTGATTTTTCAGATTATTCGTCTCATACAATACTGTCACAACATAGTGACAGTTTCAATATTTTTGTGGAAAAATATTTTTATAAAAGTGACATATTGCAGCCTTAGTGTATTTTATGGGGCTATTATGTGAAAAGCCAACCAAAAGGTTCCACTGACAAATTATTTCCCAAGTTAGAAATGAAATAATCTGGAAATCTCCTTAATATTGACCAATATTAAGGAATTACTGACTTAAATCAAGTTCTTATTTCTTGCTGAAAATATACTTGTAAGTTAGTTTTGTTGAATTTCAACTGCATTAAGATATTTGCACTAGAAACTGGACAAAAACACTTGGCAAAATTGAGTGTTTTTGCAGTGTGGTGATGGACTCCGACCTGAACATCTGGAGCCACATAAAGACAGTTATAAACTCGGCCTTCTATCACCTGAAGAGCATTTCCAGGATTAAAGGACTAATGTCTCTGGAAAATCTAGAGAAACTCATCCATGCTTTTACATTAAATAGAATATGTAAAGAATGTATGAAGTACTTAAACTGGAAGAATAGCCTTAAAATACTTCTGTGAGTTTATAAAGCACCACAAAACATTACAGATCTGCTGCTGTTGTATCAATTTCTGGTTCTGATCTGCTCTGCATCCCCAGAACCAGAACCAAACATGGAGAAGCAGCATTTTCTGGAAGAAACAGAGTTTCTTTACATAGATACTAAAAAGAAGAAGTCATTTGTTCTGAGTTGCTTTTGATAAATAATAAATAGAACGCTGATTCACTGACGTCTGGTTTTAACTGTCATCACTTCATGTTGGCACTTCAGTGTTTTGCTTGTTTGTTTTTTATGTTTTCATCAAATGAAGCACTTTGAACTGCTTTGACGATGGAATGTGCTAAACATATAAACTTGCTTTACGTTGTTTTAGGTTAAAACAGGGAAGCTGGTCTGAGTTGTTGAGAAACTGGACAATCCTGGGAGAAATCATGTTAAAAAGTGGAGTCCAAACTGTCCAAAATCAATACATTTAAAGAGTTTGAAAGCAACAATTTTAATTTTTTAAATATTTTTTGAACATGTAGTATTTGGATAGAAAAGTGTCCCATTATTCTGAAAAAAAGTTATAGTAGATCCAACACAAAGGGTTTTGTAGGTTTTCCTACAGTTTATAGAGTCGTCGAATGTGTTTTAAATTTCATTTAGAATGAAAATAGTCTGGGAATTTCTTTTAAAAAAGAATCCTTTTAGACAAATCTTATGAAAGTTGCTGATATTTTTGGTCATTTGTACTGATTTTAATAATCAACAAACATCATTAATAAAAGATAAATCCTTCCTCTTATTCCATTTTAGGAAGATTTCAACTTGTCAGTAAAAACAACCTGCGTTAGTGGCGCAAATATACAGGATGTTGCTCTTTGTCGTCATGGCAACGGTGCTTTGGACACTACTGTGTATGAGACTAGAAGAGTCCCGGGGTGAAAGTTCACCTTCCCGAAGTACAATGACCCCAAACATACAGCCAGGGACACAGTGGAATATTTTATAGTAAAGCATGTTCACATGTAAGAATGGCCTCAACCAGTGTTTTTCAAATTGGGGGCCGCAGACCCCTGGGGTGACGCCAGGGGGCGCTGTGAGGGCCTCAGAAAGTTGGGAGGAAAGATGCCGGAAATTTTTTTTTTCATCATAATTTTTTATTTTATCAATCATTTAAAAAAATATAGGTTAAAATAATTTACTTAAATGCCATTTCTGATGCTCATTTTCTGATTGGCTGCCAGTCAAATTCACCAAGCTGCTTTGCTCTTCAAACTAGGACAAAATGGAAACACTTCTGACAAGAAAGATCAAAGGACTCTACTGCAAAAACTGTGGAAATTAAACAAAATTTGATAGAATTAATATAAAATATTACATATTTTTATAATCAAAACAGGGGATTGTGTTGAGAAATTGTATTCTCTGGTAATAAAGTCATAATATATTATCTGATAATAAAATTTTCCGCCTTGTAACTCATGGCAATCTAAAATCTGATGGTATATGGAAGCATTTATGCTAAATGAATGTAATAATTATTGAATAGTGAATAAAAACATTCTAAACGTTAATGTTTCTTTACATATTTTCTAGCATTGTCTGTAGGTTTGCAACGGGGGACCCCAACCAAAGGTTAAGCCAAAAAATAAAGACTTGAATATTGAGCTTCATAGATGCTCTAAATGTTGCAGGTGAAATATTCTTTCCTTTTCATAGTTAGGAAAGAACTAACTAACTTCTAACTTCTGTTTGCTGATCTCATAAAAAAAGAAATAAATGGTTTGAGTTTTTAGGCTAAATCAAACATGAAAGAGTCCAGGGAGCAAAAATACTTTTGCAAGGCACTGAACACTTTACACAGTTTGGGGAATATAGTAAAGAATCCAGATTTCTTCAGCTCTTTGGGTCACATTTGGTTGAAATCAAAGAAAAACCCACTGAAAAAGTAGCAAGAAATCTTTACACACAAGGCTCACATCTCGCTTCTCATATTGCGACAGAAGACACACTCAGACTTTATCATAAACAGAAGCTACCGTCTCTGTAATTGCTTTGTTTTTATAGACGTTTTGGACAATAAACGTCTTCACTGGAGGCACAGTTTGAAACACAGAAGCATCCATTTAGCCCCGGTGGACAAATGTACCGAGACAGCTGAAAGTACAGCTCTAATTTAAGCTGTCAGTACCAACACAACTAATACAACTCCAAGTAATAAGTTGGTTCCCCTGGGCTTCTGCTGCAGCCTAAATACACTGCAGTAAAGGTAAAAACTGTGCATGAAGTGGGAGAACAAGTTCTTAAATCCCCAAACTGATCCCACATAAGAAGATGCAGGTGTTCATTTGATTAACTTATTAAATTACTCCAGTTTGAAAATGCACTCAGAGATGACAGATCTATTAGAGGGAGACGGACAGGAACACGTCGGCTCTACAAATTAAACAAATTCATATTTTTCTGCTTTCCTACCTGACAGGATTTATTATTTTCCAACTTCCAAACATTCGAGGCCATGTTATGAAAAAAATTAAATAATAATAATAATATATTTTTTTAAATTGAGCTGATCTGACATGTGAACCTTCTCCCTCGGCAGTCCTTCACAGCGCTGCGTGGAAACATACTGTAAGCCTGTTGGTTTTTAATGAACTGCTGGGGAGCCGCGCTTTATTATCCATTTGATTATTAGTGAAGCAGATCCAAACACTGCAGATAATGACGAGCGTGGCTCGTAAAATACATACTGCTCATAATAAACTGCGGCAGCCTGCTGAATTAAAAGCAGAAAATATTGGAGACAGGTCTATAAATGCTGCTGGGGACACAACAAAGAAGCAAACACAGTTAAAAATCAGTTCTGTTAATCTGCGTAGATAGAAACTACTAGCTGACATCCAGGAGCCTCAAATGTGTTGTCCGTTCTACTCTAAACTTAAATATTATCAATTATAAATGCACATAGATTCAGGAATAAGAACAAGAAACTTATTCCATCTTCTCCACTGCCAATTTCTGAAGCTAATCTTTAATAAAGGCGAGCTTTGACACCTTTAGATTGTTCCCAAGAGTGGGAACCCGTTTGCCGCTGGTTACAGAGTCTCATCTTAGGGTGCTTTCCCACCCGTAATGTGATCAACTGGAATGAATTCACACATATTCACTGCACAAGACTCCACGGCTGAAGAAAAAGCGTGTTCGAGCTTGTTTAAATTCGCTGCAGAAGATTGGGACAAGCCAGGGAAACACAGAGAATTTTTGAGACCAAAACTCAACTCTCTGAATGTCAACACACACCATGTTTGGAGGAGCACAAAATCCAATATACAATTGGATATGAGAATAAAGGAAGGCTGTGTTTTAGGGTGCTGATAGTCTGGTAGACTCTGTTTGATTTAGGAACAAAATTGCAACATTTGTTATGTTTTCAGCTGCTGTAGTTCTCTAACTCTGCACTGTGTCAAACGAATCAAGTCCTTTGAAAAACCTGTTCCCTTCCTCGCCTGTGGAGGCGCTGCACCAAGAACCACTGGAGGTAACAACATGAAAGCCGCAGTAGAAGACACTCAGCGCGACTTCTGTCTTTACGAAATGAAAACAAAAATGGAGTGACGTTAGATTTTAGCGGTTGTAGAATTTGTGTTTTGTCTTTGGTAAAACATCACTACTCTTATCTCCTGCTAGCGCTAGACTAGCATATTTCCTTTGGTTGTACTTACCCAGAATGCCCTGCACACAGTGCAGTGATCTTGGTCTGCTTCGTGTTCATATATGCATTCGAGTTCACGTCAATCGAACCGAGGCCAAGGTTTTCAGGCACATTCACACCTCACCAAACAAACCGGACTTTCTACACAAACGGACTGGAGTGGGATTAAAGCGGACCAAACAGGGCTGGTGTTAATTTACCCTTAATATCTCAATATTGAAACAAAATTTTACTTTCTATGGTAAATTGAATTGTCTGGCTGTTTGAAATGACAAACTTTTCTTGGGTTATGGGTTTGCGTAAATCTATAAGGGTCATTTGTCTCTGTTTTATGTATTTTGTGAGTGAGAAACCCAATATATTTGGTACTGTAACAGACAACAAAACAGCTACATATACCATGTACGTCCTTTCAGTGGAAAGTTACAGTCCCGACCCAAACACCCACAACCCAAATCACCATCGATCTGTTCAAACCTTCATCCACTCCGTCGATTAAAACATCAGGAAAAAACACATAAAATATTCATCTGATCTTTGAACTGCAATTAACTCAAAATTAAACTTCCCCAAACTCATCCATTATCTGAGACCAGGCTAAAAATAAACAGCTCATCAACCTTCAGCGGAGGCCAGAACGATCATCACCATGAATAAGGAAAACAGGTCGACCTTGGTGCTGGCAGACACTGATTATGTTTTATTGCTCCTCCCAACCAAAATGAGCCAAATACTCACCAATGTACTCCGGCGGATAAAATGGAGCGAGACGGGGAATGAGTTATAGCGTCTGGAGCTGGCGTGCTCCAGTTAACTTTTTTCTATCCTATAGCAGAGCAGAGGATGAGCCATAAATCTGACCCACACATCCATTAGGTTTCTATACTCTCCAGCTCTCAGCATGACGTCCCTCTCTCCATTTATTTTAATGTGCTGTTTTTTTAACCGCGTATAGCGTGTTTGCGTGTGCCAGTTTAGCTAATTAACTGTTTGGAGAAGTGTTTTGGTTTCAATCTGTGCATGAATTTGCTCTCCGAGAGAAATGACCCAAACTGAAGAGGATCCAAGGACAGTCAGTCAGATTCAATCCAAAAGCGGCTCCAGCTCTAAATGGCAGCGCTTTAAATGACTAAAGAGACAGAACGCAACATTAGAAGCAGCACGATGTGCATTAAAACACTGATTATACTGTAGTCTGATGACGAGGAGAGCATGCAAACAATCTGCAAATTAAACATTTCACTTGTTGAATCCAACAACATAACTAACGCAGTGAGTCCTGCACATTCATCAGCAGCTTCTGAGTTACAGCACACAGCTGGAGAAACACCGCCGTTTCCATCTGGGTACCAACAGAGTTTATCAATCATCCTTGTGACTCTCAGCTGGTGAGGCAGAGCCACAGTTTACTGCTTCCTGTGTGTTAATGATTAACGCTTATTTTAACAGTCAAAATTAGAGATGCGCTGAGCCAATATCAATATCTGTATTGGTCCTGAAATTAAAAAAAATTCTCCGCCATTTTTCTTTTCACTGGCACACATTTCTCCATCTGTCAGCTGTATGGGCCATAGGAAACATGTTTAGCACATTTTTTGCACAAAATACTTCTTTTAATGTCTTTTCCAGCAGCCATTTTACAGAGCATACAACGAGAAAACCAGCTGAACAACAAAAGATGTAGATCGGGTTTCGGAGACAATGTGCCCGATCCATAAGGGCAGATCTATTCAGTCTAATTCTACGTTTTGTGCTCTGAGCGACGTCTTGTTTTATTATTTATTCTGCATTATATTAAATGCAAACACCAACTTGCCATGCTACTGCTGTAATCATGGTCCAACAGGGTGTGTACGCGCCTGCATGCCAGGCTTGTTTTGGATGGTTCTGCAACCCGGTGCATATAGTTTATAACCTCAGAGAACAAATTTAATGCACCTGCATTCCTTTTCTGCACCTGGCAGATTTACGGGCTGCATACCAATGAGTGACATGTAGAGACTCGCCCTTGTTTTGGTTCTTAAAGGGGCAGTATTATGTGTTATTTTAGAGCATAATCAAGTGACTGTTACCTTTAGTTGTTATGAAAATGCTACAAATGTCAAATATGACTTAAAATAAATTTACTTTTTAATTCAACTCCTTGAAATTGGGCCTGTGTCTCTTTAAGAAAGTTCCATCTTTCTGAAGCTCCGCCTCTAGGTAGTCAATACAACATGGCTTCTCTATTGTCCCTTTAACAACGGCTTTACCAGTGTTGTACTGAGAAGTAGCTGCTACAGTTGATGTGCAGTTACAGCAGGTGTTTGCTGATTGCTGCTGGCTAGTCTGAAGGAGCTGAGTGGGGGAGGAGTTGCACCTTGAAGGCGGGGCTAGGTCCACCCCGGTGTTTTTCACATCTGAAAGGTTGCCATGGAGATTAAAGGATTAGAAGACAGGCTTGTGAAGAAGGAATATCATGATAAGATGATGTAAAGCTGAAAATGTTGATTTTACATAATACTGCCATTTTAAACATGAAAAAGAAAAATTATTCTATATCTATTTGGTCAGATTTGCAAGAAAAAGAAACAAAACTTGATGCAAAACTCGCTACTACGGCGCAGCTTTGCTGGTGTGTGCGTCTGTGTTCGTAACTTGTGAGCACATGTGTGTGTCGGGGCGTTTTTCCGTTGCGTGTGTGTGCTTGCATCAGCGCAGATTGCTCATGAAATGCGACCTCTGGAAAAGTTTCCTGTCCACATTCTCCTCTTTGAACTCCAATCCATTATCTTCAGGTATCAAATTCGCCCCAACAGGTGTATTGTGGTAGATGATACGGGCCCGTGGCAGCCTGCCACAGATGCAGGGATGAAAGAGAAGATCCGGGTCTGTGCACACACCAACACACTCGCGTATCCACCTTGAGAGTTTGCAGAAAGCGCGGGCCTCATAATGCAGCTATCGCCGGGCTCATCGGCAGCTGCGAAGGAAGTGAATCTGCTTTTAAAGGACGTGTGAAGACGTCTATCTGGGTTCCTGTCATCATTTTTCTTTCATACCCAGAGGCGTTCGATCGATAGCAAACAGAAACAAAGAAAGTCTCATACTGTTTATGTGAGACAGCGAAGAGGTGAAGCAATAAAACACTGGATTTAGTTGTTGCCTCACGAAGATGCTTTCAACCTCGGTTTTTACAAATTACCATCCTTTGTACCTGCTGCACATTCTGAAACTGTACCTGTACCAGTGGATGGTATGAAAACAACTAAATGATGAGTGTAAAACGAACATTTTGTAGAGCGAGAGCCTTCCTGTGAACTTGGTGGAGAAGGAAAACAAAGATAAAAAGAAGAAACAACAGCGAGCAGATGGTCAGAAACACAACTGTGTGCTAGATGTGTTGTTGAGCAGCTGTATGCCGACACGTTCAATTTAATAAGCTGCAAAAATGCCAGTACTGTTAACAGCTTGTTGCACAGCCCCCTCATGGACTGCAAAGACATTCGCTTGTTCATTATTATCACTATTTTCTACATAAAAACAGAAAAATCCACTAAGGACTGCAAACTTCAATATATTCTACTGGGATTTAATGTGGTAAAGTAAACAAACTGGCCTATAACTGTGGAAATTATACATTAAAATGGTCTCTGTGGCATCGGCATCTTCAAAAACAATCCGAAGAATATCAATTTCCATGTTTCTAAAAGGTGTTTCTGAAACTAAGAAATATTCACACTGCACCATACAAGAACAAGTGGCCACCCATAACGTACTTACTCCTTGATATTTGTTTAAAAAACACAAAATGCGTCATTATAACGTGATTTTAGCTCCAGACAGATCTAAGAAGGTTGAATTTGTGAATGCAAACGTGTTAAATCTGGATGTGGCTTTATGGCTTTGGGCTAATGCCTGTTTAATGTTGTGAAAGTTCGTCCATATGGTTGAGATAAAAATTGTTTACTCACCTCCAGTCCTGCTCAGAGCTTCTTCATGTTTATTTTATGGGCTTAATTTAGCCAATTTCAGATTTAAGAGTTAGCTGACCTTTACTAAAACCTGTCAAATTAAAAAAACTAAACAATCCACTAATCCTATGATAAATTAAAATGAATTAAATAGTTTCCATTATGACGATTTTTCAAAGGGTTTGTTTGCTTATAGAGACACTAAAATTCTTTGTATTTATGGTTGTATGTGTCTTTTTATTATGTGCATTTTATTCATTGTTTTTGGTTGTTGTGTTTTAGTTTGGATACATAAAACATTCCAGTGTTTGATGTTCCTTCCATAATGCAAGTTTATTAGTCTTTGAGATGGCAAATTTGCATTAACATGCCATTATCAATATATTATCACAATAGTTTCTGGATCAATTTATCGTTCTGCAAAATGTGTTACTGTGACAGGAAACGCAGGAAGCAAAGAGAAAAAGAAAATCATTTTTTTACACATTTTTCAATGATTTTTGGTGTTCCCATCCTTAGAAGTGTCTTATACTGTAGCTAGCCAAACAAAATGGTGAATTATCGCCACATTGTGGTTATTGGCTGCTATTTAAAAACTAGATCAACATGTCAATGTTGACAATCAATTTTTATAAACTTCTTCCCCGGCTAAAAACATATTAAAATAATATTTAATACAGTCATAAATTATAGACAGAGGTAATGTGTATTTCAGATATGACTGATTAAATTAGATGCTAATCTTGCTATTGAACTAATGAGATTAGATCTGCAATGATTAACCAATTATTGAAATGAAGTCAACTAATTTAGTAATTGATTAATTGTTAACTAGACCATGCAACAAACTTAAAAAAGGCTACTTACTGGAAGGAACAACATATTCACAGGTGCAATTAAATCAAACTGTACAAACTTTTTCCCACTTAAAATAAAAACACCGTCAGCTGTAATCAAGTCTTATCCAAAACTCCTCAAGGAAAATAGTACTGTATAAAAAGGTTTAAGTGTTTAAAAGAATGTGAAATGTTACATTTTCTTAAGCGATTAATCGTCAAAATAATTGATTAATCGTTTAATAAAACAGTTAGTTGCAGCTCTACTTTCTATGTATATGTAAAGCACTCAGAACCACATAACTGCAGTTAAAAGAGAGATGCTCTAAACATAACCCGTGCTCTATTTCCAAACAAATACTCTACAAATGTTGTTTGTTTTGCTGAGCTCTTGAGAGTACACACAGCTTCAAATTCATCAGAGTTCCTGCTGTTTGATGCAGCTGACATCCCTGGCGCCTTGTTGCAGCAATAGGTGGGAGCGTCGGGGCCGAACACCTCCCCACTTCCACACACTAACATGGATGAGTCGTTTGATCCCAGGGTTCAAAAGACATCAGCCATAGTCTCTGCTCCCCCCTCCCCGCTCTCCGTAGCCGATTCTCTCCTTTGAAATAACATTACCTGTGTCCTTTCTGTGAGCTCAAGAGTCTGCAGCAGCAGATGAGACAGAATAGAAAAGGTAGAAAAGGAACTACGGCGTTTGTTATTGCCTCTACAATCGGTAGGGCGGATCAGTTATTCTCCCTGAACTATCGAATGTCTCCTGTGAAGGTTTATCCAAACTGGTGGGAGAGCTTCTTAACAGTTTTCAAGTCTTGTCGTTAAAAATTCCTACAGTTGTTTGAGATTTTTATGTATTAAATTGGTTTTAAAGTAGACGTCCTTCGGTTTCATCAAATTATTGGTTGGATTTCAGCTAATAGTGTGCTAATCGAGTTTTGGGGTACTTACAGACAGACTTTGTAAAGAAGATGAACACGGTCCATAACGTCAACTGGTTTGTTGACTCCACTTCCTAATCCTCAAGTTTCACCGCCAATTTTGAAAACTGGAAACCAGTAGATGATGCAGCGCCTCTGAAAAACAAGATAACAGAATTATCTGTATCATCAATCATGCTCTTTCTACTTTACTCAAGGCTTATCGTCTTCTCAAATTCAACATTAGTACATTAGCGCTCCCAAAAAGCTAAGCTACTAAAACGCTTCGAAACAGCCAAGCTCTTTCGAAGCAGCAAAGACCAAAGTACTAACCAAAGAAATGATTGACATTTAAATTTAAAACAAATAAAACATGTAGATACAGGTAAATTCGACATACAGGTAAAGAAAATCAAAATCAACTTGAACGACTAATATTTAAATATTTGAAATCAACAAAGGCTACATTAACACGGCAGGTCTTTATGCTCACTTAAATTTTTTTTTTGTTAAAATTATATTTTTTTCTGAAGTGGTCGCTAATGCAACCAAAATTAGACTTTTGTGTGAACAGTTTACAACCACAAAACAGAAAAGAAAGACGTTACACTGTAAAGACGTTACCAATTACCAATTACGGAACCAATTATTGATCAATTTTAAAGTTTTTGAGCAACAGGAGCCGACAGTATTGTCAAACATAAACAGATTAAGAAAATCTACCACATCTGGTTTGTTTTGGTGCAGAATTATGACGCAAGGCGGATGAAATATGACATTCCCGCTCTGACTACCAACATTTTGAAAACCATCGGATACCGATCCAACTTAGAAACACATAATGTAGCACAATTAGATTTTTGGGGGGTGAAAAAATTGGAATTGGTTCGTTCAAACTGAGAATATGGGTAAAAAAACCAAAAAAAGTATTTGAATCATATGTGTCTGCTGTGTGAACATAGAGTATTTAAATTACATTTAAGTTTTCTGATCTTTTACTTTTTGTCTCATAATACAGGATTATGCTGTTAGATTAAATAAACAATTAAATTATTCAATTCAGTAAAGGCCAAACACATGGGCATGTTTTAATGTATCTTCTCTGTGGAGTGAAGCTTCTTCTCTGCGTCGCGTTGGATTAGGCAAGGCAAGGCAAGTTTATTTATATAGCACTTTAAAACAGTACCACTGACCAAAGTGCTGTACAATCACAAGATTAAACAAATAAAAATCAAAATTAAAACACATGTTGGATTATAAAACTAACAAACTACAAGACGAACATGTAATTCACCATTGTTGTTGTTATGTATGAAATATTTGTGTTTAGAGGTGTTTTCGCTGTCCAAATGAAAAAGTGTTAAAACAAATTTAACTTTTAGGGTTTAATAAAATGGAGGTTCCAGTATTTTCTGGGTTTTTACCAAATAATGACTAATTAGCTAAAGTCTGATTTGCTAATTCAGGTTAATTTGGTTTTTGTTTTATGTATGAAATTTGTTGAGCTGCATCAACAAATTTCAGATTAAAACACAGATATTAAACCGAAAATGAAAAAAAAACAAGTCACCTTGTGCTAACAGGTAGCGGTTCTAAGCTAGCAGGAAATAAAGCAGAAATGTGAATTATTGGTTCTTCTTCATTTGATGGTAAAGTCAACATGAGTTCAGTTTATATGAAGTGGCAGGTAATCACCAACATCTCTCCTAATTTATTCTTTGGTTAATCTAAAATTAAGTGCAGTAATATTATAAAATGATTAGAAAAAAGGTTCCTTTCTGTCAAAACTGTCTGGTTCAACAACGTCTCTTATCTATTCAAGTGTTTGCCGTCACGTCAGTGAAGTTCCAGCATTAAGTATTTGAAGATCCAGGCATGAATTAGGAGCAAAGAGACGAGACGCCTACAAATCATATTTAGGTGAATTAGAGTCCGCTGACTCTAAATGCGCCTGGTTCTTTCTATAAATGATTTCAAGGCAGATAAACATAGAGAGAAAACAGAGTTTCCTTACTGTAAACAAAAAGAATTGTGTGATTTTCAATATTTTTCCATCTGAGCAAAGATTGCAAGGACCAGATCTAATGATAAGTTTGGAGGAGATAATTCCAGGTTTATGGTTTTTATACACACATTCAGTTCCTCCATGCTTATGTATTAGTTTGAGACATTTTAGATAACGCCACAACACAAGAGGGAATAAGTATTAAAAAGCATCAAAATGCCTTTTCTCACTAAATATATTCCACGCCATGTTGGTAACAACCAACTCTTTGTGAAGCAGGCGCCAACTTCTGGTGTGAATTTAATGTCAACAGGCAAATTAGACAGATAAATATTTAAAAGTAACTTTTGAGCAAAGAATCATCTTATGTTTGGTCTATGCCTTTACACTGATGAAATAACTGATCATTTCACTTATAACAAGACATTTTCCCCATGTTATATGTGAAATAATCTGCCAGTGAACTAGAAACTATCGACTTAAAATAAACTCCTATCTCGCTGAAAAATTACTTGTAAATTTGTTTTGTTTTGCTTCAACTGAACTAAGACATTTGCACTTGGTCACCAGCATTACGGAGTCAGTGACCAAAATACTTGACAGGATTTTGTGTTTTTGCAGTGTTTTATAAATTTTCAGAGGATTGCCACTTCTATTTGGTCTTCAGAGAGAGATTAACACTGAAATTCATTCTGAGCGGACAGTTTAATTTAACTTGTATCAAATAATTTTCAGCAAATAAAAATAAAATGTTAGATGCTATCCTATAAACATTTGCTGAGAGAGTTGGCATGATGGCACCTCCCTTTAGTATTTTGTTTCTGAGCCAATAGAACGGGGGAAAAGCAACAATTACCTTTCCTTTCCTTCTGTGTTGGTTTTCTAATTAAAATTGTATGCATACATAATTTTAAGGGCAACTCAAAACGATTTAGAGTTACATTTTATCAGATCCAAAGATTTATACACTTGGCAATGCTGCAGTAATTTGATGTTTATTAAAGAAATAATAAATATTATTTATAAAGAAATTACCTCAAGACAATCACTACCACATTATGCCACAGCAGTCAGAGTGGTTCTTTTCTTAATTATATATTTTACACTGAAAAAAATAGAATCTCACCAAGTATTTTTGGTCTAGTTTCTAGTGCAAATGTATTAGTAGACTTGAAATAAAACAAAACAAACTTACAAGTAACCTAAGTCAATAAATCCTTAATCCAACTGAATTTCAACATATATTTTTGAACATAGCATCTACTGCTAGTGTAAATTATGGTATGATGCTAATTAAATCCACTAGGCACTTAAGGAACGAAACAGACTGTTAAATCTTATTCTGTTGAAGCCACTAAGAGTTTGTGTTTTTGCAGTGTACAGTTAAAATAAACTAAAAGATATTAACTTTCCCAGAGATAAAGTACTTGCACTGCAAAACACAAAATGTTACCAAGCATTTATGATCTAGATTGACTTGACCACAAGTACACTTGAAATTAGACAAAACTCACAAGTAACTTCAGCAACAAAAGAGCTTGTTTCACTTAATTAATTATTCGAAATTGATTTTAAAAAGACCTGGCAGATTATTTCACTTATGTTAGTTTTCTCTTATTTCAAGTGTACTGTGATATTTGCATTAGAAACTAGATCAGAAATACTTGGTAATATCTTGTATTTTTACAGAGTAAGCGCTGTAATTGCACCCAAAATCCTTGTGAACTTGCTAAACAGGATGGAGACAAAACCCATCAAATCTTTAAGATTCTGCAGAGAAAGAAAGAAGTGAGACAGACATAAGTAAACAAAGCAAGTGGAGAGAAAGTGAGATGAAGGCCTGCTGAGTGTTGGACTGTGGATTTCTCTCCCTTCAGCTGCTGGCTAAGTCTGTCATCTGCTCAGCGTTTGAATCAACATCTGGTGAAGTCGCGAACACGCAGCTTCCCGAGCCTCCGACGGCGAGGCAGCGAGGGCGAGTGAGAAGCTTACACACTCAGCTGGGCGTCACAGTTGTAAGGAGCCGACGGAGAACAACACACACGGCCCCGTCGGTGATGTATTTTCAGCACATCGCGGCCGTTCTGCTGGGAGAAATGCATTACGGAGCCGGTGCCTCGCTGTAATCACATTAATGTTTCCTGTAATGGAGTAATGCTGGATATTAAAGTTCAACTTTTAGCATTACGCTGCATTTACTGATCCTATCAACAGGTCACGACTCGGATTACGCGCTCAGCATTGTAAATAAGCATGGAAGATCATACCTATTGGGGGTCTCATTCGTTTACGTTTCCTGGTGTACATCAGGAAGACGACAGCCTTATGATCAGAGTTAACTTTGCTTATTGGGTTAATGGACATTTGAAACATTTGCAAAGCTTCAGGAAATCTTAAATGAAACCAAATTATCTTTATCTTGCTCTTGGCTCATGCTTGTGTATAAACGTTCAGTTGTTTCCAATGTTTTGGAGTTGAAACTCAAGCCTTCTTGGTGCAAAATTGGTAAAGTTTTGAGAGAAACAAACACTTGGATATATAGAAAAAAAGAGCAGACAAAATAAGAAATAAGATGTTTGAGACATGATGAAGATGAATAATCTTTAGCTATAAATTAAACATTAATAATTTGAACATTTCACTTACCACCAGTGTAAATTATGGTATGATGCTATTTAGAACCACTAGACGCTAAAGGAATGAAACAGACTGTTCAATCTCAGCCTGTTGACTATTTCATAAATGCCACAAATAATCAAAAGAACTTTAAAATTGAGTCAAAATATTATGTTTTGACTATTATGTGGATGATACTAAGATTTTGTGTTTTTGCAGTGTGCAGCTAAAATAAACTAAAAAAACATAAAAACACAGACTTTTCCAGATATGATGTACTTGCACTGCAAAAACACAAAATCTTACCAAGTAGTAACTTCTCCGCAAGATATAGGAGCTTCTTTTAAGTCAAAAATTCCTTAAAATTGATTGTTTTTAAGTACAAGTTCCACTGGCAGAGTATTATTAATTAATTATTAATTAGAGTAGTATTAACAAGAAGTTTTTCCCATTTTAAAAGTAGAAAATGTAGGTTTTATTGCCATGTTAAGGAATTATTGACTTAAAACAACCTCCTATATCTTGCTGAAAAGTTACTTATATCTTAGTTTTCTTATTTGAAGTGCAAGTTATTTGCACTCAATACTAGATAAAAAAAAACAGTTGTTTAGATGTTGCGTTTTTGCAGTGTAGATATCTACAGATTTTTATGTCAGAAATCATCATTGATCATATTTACCACTTTTATTATTATCCATTAGAGACAAAGGCCCTCAAGTCAAACCCACTTTCTATCTGGGAGATTATTTGCACCAGATGCTACAAACAAAGAGTAAATCCCACTAATTAGATTTATATTTACAGTGCAGAGACATCTTGTCACAACTATTGTTGTAGCAGATGTTCAAGCTGTCATATTCTCATTTTTTAAATCTATGAGGATAAAACTGAGTTAATGGGGAACACAAGAACTTCAGAGGAAACCCATTATTAATTATTTGGAGTAGTTTGTGAACAGAAACAGTATTTGTCAAAACAAGTGATGGCATGAAAAATATTTCACAGTTTACTGCTTTAAATGAGCGTGCAGCGAGTGTTTCAGTCGGCCATTACAGGTCATCCTCAATGCATCAAGCTGTCGTTTCTATTTCTGGGCAGTAGCAGAGAGACGTCCTATATCTTCGCCTCTTTGGGTTGGCTTTATGGGAGACCTCCTCCTCATGCAGTTCAAGTCAGTTGTCAACATGATTTATGGAGATGTGAGCTATCTCTAGACCAGCTCCTCAATCTTCCCCTGACGAATTGCTACCATCGGCCCTTGTAACCGTCGTTTGTTTTCCTCGCAAGCCAATTTTCATCCAAGCTGACAAATTAAATCTGCCATGTTTTGAGGAAGCAATTTTTCCTCCTCTTTTTCATATATGACCCGCTCGGCAATTATCAGAGATGTGAGTCTGACACACGGCTGAATGAAGCTCTCGGCGCAGTTCGGGAGTCTGATGTGAGTAATATCCACACTTCTAATGGAGGTAGAGCGCTATAAGGTTTAATGGGTGGGAACGTGAGTTAGATGACATGTTTCTCTCAAAAGATACGCACCAGTTATTGTCCCAATCATCTTGTACAGCTCACTAACACCGGTGCTACTTGATTAATTTGACTTTTATGAGCAGGATAAAATACAGTGCAGATTATAGAGGTGAACAACCGGGGAAACTTTCCAAAACATAAAAGGTTCCAACAGCCAATGCAAGATGCAGGAAGTGAGAAATGAGAGTCAACACTGTAAAAACACAAAATCTAACCAAGTATATTTGGTCTAGTTTTTGGTGCAAATATCTTAGTACACTTAAAATAAGACGAAACTAATTTAGAAGTCATGTTTCAGTAATTTATAGGAATAAAAAAAAATTCTATTCATGAAAAGTACTAATTCCACTGCCAATTTATTTCACTTATACCATGGGAAAATATCTTAGCACTTTATCAATAATAAGGAATTATTCATTTAGAACAAGCTCCTATGAGCTGAAAAGTTAGTTTTGTTTTATTTTGAGAGTAATCAGAAATTTGCACTATAAACTGAACCAAATATACAAGTAAAATTTTGTGTTTTTCAGAGCAAGCAACAACGCAAAGCAGATTTCAGCATGACAATACTGCAAAAATTTAATCTTACCAAGAATTTCTGGTCTAGATTCTTATTACCAAGGTATTTGATATCAAAATATATTCAAATAAGACTATAAAACTAGCTTATAAGTACATTTTCAGCAAGGTAGGAGCTCGATTTAAGTCAATTATTCCTTAATGTTGATGAAAAATATCTAGTGTCAGACTATTTCACCTACAACACAATAAAAATGTTGTATAAGTGAAATAATCTACTAGTGCAACTAAAAAACAAATTTTTGTATCAATATTGAGGAATTATTAACTTCTACTTTTGCTGAAAATGTACTTGTATGTTAGTTCTGTTTTATTTGAAGTGTTGCATTAATTAGTCAAAGCTACAGGTAGGTTTTCAATGATAAAATTATATATTTATAATATTATACATAGTCCAAACATGTCAATACCCCTTATTGTTTATTGCATTTGTTTTTACTTATTGTAGTTTGTAGTTTCTGTCTCTTTTAATCCACAACCACAATGTTGGTGTGCATCTAGGAAACGCACACCAACATTTCCTAGAACCATCTGGTTGTAACCAAGTTTTACCAAAAAACCCAGTAGTGATGTCATTCTTATTTTGCACAAACAAAACTGCATCTCCTCCATTTTGGGGTGAATCTGTTGCTTTTCCGTTGAGAAGCCGTTCAGGGATCCTTGTTTTTAGTAAAAACAAATGTTCCCTTTGATCCAATAAGGTTGTCTAAACCCAGGCACCAAATCACTGGAAGAGAATTTTGTTCCAACAAAACTCTGCAAGCAGATTAATAAACTCAGATTAGTCCCGGAAATTAATTCCTTTAAGCAATTTGAAGTTTTGATGACGGCGTGAATTTTAGGAAATCCAGAATAAAATGTCCTTGGATTGAATGAAAACGAACAAATCAAGACATCCTGGATATTTCTGCTGAGACCTTTAACTTCCACAGATAATAAAACAGCAGCCGAATGTATAAACGGCCACTTCTAAATCTGTCTCAGGAGTAACAGCAGCGCCGCTGCCAGCTCACAGAGATGGATGAGGCGGCAGCGTTGGGTTCTGATTTAGTACCCACAATGCAGCTGAGTGATTTTCTCTGTGGAGCGCGAGAAGAAAATTTACCCAAGTAGCCGTCTACGTGTCCCCAGCTGCTCAAACGCTTAACTCCTCCTTTGCTTTCTGAGATGGGGATGATAGCTGCTAATGGATTTCAAGTCCTGGGTGCTTTTTGGAAAGGAATTTTGTGAGGAAAATATGTGACTTTAAGGTTTTTCTTCCAAGAAATCCCTTGTTTCCACTGTGTTGGGGTTGAAGCTCAAGCCTACTTCAGGTTTGAGAGAAACAAACACTTGAATCTATGGAAAATAAATAAGTGGATGCAGAAAAATGACACCTTTATCTCCTAATTTGGAGGCAAGCAAATAAAAATAGCTTTTGGTCAAATACAGCAGGGAGCAAATCAATATAATATAATAATAGAATAAAATATCCATCCTTATTTCCACTATTTAAGAACTAAAAAATGCAAAACCAAATCTATTCTTTCTTGCTTGAATTTACATCCAATTGTACAAAAAAAATGTATAACTTGTGTTTCTGGTGTCAATCGGAAAATTTTAACATTTCACCCACCACTAGAATAAATTATGGTTTGATGCTAATTAGATCCACAAGGCACTTAAGGAATGATGCCGACTGTCTGTTGACTACTTTATGAATTCAGTGAAAATGTTATGTTTCGTTGCAACTATTACATTTTCAATGTTTTACAGTGTTTTAAATGCAGAAAAACACCGTAAAATTTATTTGCAACACATCCGCGAGCTTCTAAGCCCCATTTTAAATATGAAATCAAATTGAATTTCAACATATTTTTGAACATTGCACCAATCCTTTGTGTAAATTATGGTGTGATGCTAATTAGATTCACTAGGCACTGAAGGAATGAAACAGGCTGCTCAATCTCAGTTTGTTGACTGTTCTATGAATGCTACTAATGGTTAAATAAACTTTAAAATTAAGTCAAAATATTATGTTTTGTAACAACTATTACTTTTTCATCATTAGTGTTTTAAATGCAGTTAAATACTGAAAAGTCTTGTTACTATACTATCGTAGAGGCTTTATCCCATTTCACTATAAAAAATATTGTATTTGGGTACTTATATACTTATGTAAATAATGATTGAATCATCTATATTTATATTTTATAAACTGCAGTAATCCTTTGATTCAAAGTTGTAAAGTCAAATGACTATTATTTCTATAATTATACATAATGTTTCTAATTACTAGTATTACTCGTTTCCATTCCTTAGCTGCCTAGTGTCGCCGAAAAGCTTCAGACCCAAAATTAGAAAATAATTTAAGAATTTTGATCATATGTGGTCAAGAAGACATTAGCACGTAGAAATATATTATCTTATTGCACAACCCAGCTCAGTTATGATTATTTACAGAGATTATCAGCAGAAATCCATCTGCAAATTGCACTTCCTTTAGTTCACACTTTGGCCACAACATACAGTAGGTATCAAAGCACTTCTAATAATATCCTTACTATGTGTTTAAATCACAGGTGTCAAACTCCAGTCCTCGAGGGCCGCAGTCCTGCAACGTTTAGATGTGCCTCTGCTGCACCACACCTGAATAAAATAATTAGGTCATTAAGGCTCTGGAGAACTGATCTACACAAGGAGGAGGTAATTAAGCCATTTTGTTCCAGTGTTTTGTACCTGTGGCACATCTAAAAACTGCAGGACTGTGGCCCTTAAGGCCTGGAGTTTGAGACCCCTGGTTTAAATGAACATTTGTTATACTTACACACCCCTATGGCTGCATTCACAAAAGATATGAAGCTAATTAGCTTCACTTGAAATCAAATTGAATTTCAACATTTATTTTTGAACAACCACCCTGCAGTGTTTCCAAAACAGCTAAATACTGAAATACAATTAAACTTTTTTAAAGTAGAGACATATATACATGCAGACACAGACAAATGTGTACAGAGACAGCTATGCTTTTGCCTGAGGTTGTAGGAAACAAGCGCCATCAAAGCTGCTCTTTAAAGATGGGACATGTCACAGGGGGGCAGACGGAAATCCTTCCCGCCTGGAGGCAACACGGACGAACCGTCTGGAACCGCAGAATGGGAATAGTGTAAACACAACAGGCGGCAGCGGCAATCCCTGACATTTCTCTTGGAGCACTCGTCTCAACGGCAGCAGAATTCAGCGTCTGATAAATCTCCTGACAGGTCGGAGACGGTTTATCCAGATGAGTTACTGGGTCGGTTTGATGGTTTTCCCAAACAGAGCAGAATCAGATGACTGCTGATTGACTCTGTGCACCAGTCTGCCTAATCTAAACGCATCAAAGCATAGAGAATCCCTCAAGAGCCATTAATGATCCTCTGGATCATTAACTTAAAGCTTTATGTACTCTGTGAAAAGCAAGTCTCAACTCAAATTTGTATGAAACTGCTCAAAATGTAACAAATAAGAGAACTAATTTTCCAAATGTTAAATGGTTTAAAAGTGTTTTTGATCCATTCTGGACAACAAATTTGAAAACTTTAGTTTTAGCTACATGGTGAAAAACACAAAACCTTACCAAGTATTTTTTCTAGTTTCTAGAGCATTCTAGATCTTCATACACTTTACACATTTTCAGCAAGATATAGGAGTTTGTTTTAAGTCAATTTTTTCATCTTCATCAATAGTACTAGTCCCACTTGCAGATTTCTTTTCACGTGTAAAAATAGATTTTTCCCATTTTATAAATGAAAAATGGGAAACAGAACTAGAAGTTCTTTTAATCTGTGTACTTCTATTTGGGTTTCTCCTGCTACTAAAAACAACCCAAATGCTTAAAACACATTTGGTGTTTGGCAATAAGTTTTTATTGTTTGGAAAAGGAGCCATTTCAAAAACGGTACATATGTAACGACATAAATCAGTAGGCACTGCCCGGTTGCCCAGCAACCCCACGGAAGCTCAGCCCGTTACTTAGCAACCCAAACAGAGTTCCAGCACATTTGGTTTTATGTATGCGCTGTTAAACGGCTGCTGGAAAAGTCAAATGTTTTTTTGACTTGCCATAAAATGTAAGTGATAATACTTTTAATAAAAAAAATCTTTGGCATATTTAAAACTTGAAGTACATTCATAAGGAGGACAAGCTGCTCCAAAATATCACTTCCAGTCAGAAGAAACATCCATCCATCCATCCATCTTCTTCCGCTTATCCGAGGTCGGGTCGCGGGGGTAGCAGCTTCAGAAGGGAGGCCCAGACTTCCCTCTCCCCGGCCACTTCTTCCAGCTCTTCCGGGGGAATCCCGAGGCGTTCCCAGGCCAGCCGAGAGACATAGTCCCTCCAGCGTGTCCTGGGTCTTCCCCGGGGCCTCCTCCCGGTGGGACGTGCCCGGAACACCTCACCAGGGAGGCGTCCAGGAGGCATCCTGACCAGATGCCCGAGCCACCTCAACTGGCTCCTCTCGATGTGAAGGAGCAGCGGCTCTACTCTGAGTCCCTCCCGGATGACTGAGCTTCTCACCCTATCTCTAAGGGAGAGCCCAGCCACCCTACGGAGAAAACCCATTTCGGCCGCTTGTATCCGCGATCTCGTTCTTTCGGTCATGACCCAAAGCTCATGACCATAGATGAGGGTGGGAACGTAGATCGACCGGTAAATCGAGAGCTTCGCTTTTTGGCTCAGCTCTCTCTTCACCACGACGGACCGGTACAGCGCCCGCTTGACAGCAGACGCTGCGCCAATCCGCCTGTCGATCTCCCGCTCCCTTCTTCCCCCATTCGTGAACAAGATCCCGAGATACTTAAACTCCTCCACTTGGGGCAGGACACCCCCCCTGACCCGGAGAAGGCACTCTACCCTTTTCCGGCTCAAGACCATGGCCTCGGATTTGGAGGCACTGATCCCCATCCCGGCCGCTTCACACTCGGCTGCGAACCGATCCAGCGAGAGCTGCAGATCACGATCTGATGAAGCCAAAAGGACCACATCGTCTGCGAAAAGCAGAGATGAGATCCTGAGGCCACCAAATCGGATCCCCTCAACACCTTGGCTGCGCCTAGAAATTCTGTCCATGAAAGTGATGAACAGAATCGGTGACAAAGGGCAGCCCTGGCGGAGTCCAACTCTCACCGGAAACGAGCCCGACTTACTGCCGGCAATGCGGACCAGACTCTGACACCGGTCATACAGGGACCTGACAGCCCGTATCAAAGGGCCCGGTACCCCATACTCCCGGAGAACCCCCCACAGGGCTCCCCGAGGGACACGGTCGAACGCCTTCTCCAAGTCCACAAAACACATGTAGACTGGTTGGGCGAACTCCCATGCACCCTCCAGGACCCTGCTGAGGGTGTAGAGCTGGTCCAGTGTTCCACGACCAGGACGAAAACCACACTGCTCTTCCTGAATCCGAGGTTCGACTATCCGACGGACCCTCCTCTCCAGGACCCCTGAATAGACCTTGCCAGGGAGGCTTAAGAGTGTGACCCCTCTATAATTGGAGCACACCCTCCGGTCCCCCTTTTTGAACAGGGGGACCACCACCCCAGTCTGCCAATCCAGGGGAACTGCCCCCGATGTCCATGCGATATTGCAGAGTCGCGTCAACCAACACAACCCTACAACATCCAGAGCCTTAAGGAACTCCGGGCGGATCTCATCCACCCCCGGGGCCTTGCCACCGCGGAGCTTTTTAACCACCTCGGCGACCTCGCCCCCAGAGATTGGAGAGCCCAACCCAGAGTCCCCAGGCTCCGCTTCCTCAGTGGAAGGCATGTTGGTGGGATTGAGGAGGTCTTCGAAGTACTCTGCCCACCGGCCCACAACGTCCCGAGTAGAGGTCAGCAGCACACCATCCCCACTATAAACAGTGTTGGTGCTGCACCGCTTCCCCCCCCTGAGACGCCGGATGGTGGACCAGAATCGCCTCAAAGCCGTGCGGAAGTCTTTCTCCATGGCCTCTCCAAACTCCTCCCACACCCGAGTTTTTGCCTCAGCAACCGCCCGAGCCGCATGCCGCTTCGCCCGCCGGTACCCATCAGCTGCTTCCGGAGTCCCACAGGCCAAAAAGGCTCGATAGGACTCCTTCTTCAGCCTGACGGCATCCCTCACCGAAGGTGTCCACCAACGGGTTCGAGGGTTGCCGCCGCGACAGGCACCGACAACCTTGCGGCCACAGCTCCGATCGGCCGCCTCGACAATGGAGGCACGGAACACGGTCCACTCAGACTCCATGTCCCCCACCTCCCCCGGGACGTGTTCGAAGTTTTGCCGGAGATGGGAGTTAAAGCTCCGTCTCACAGGGGATTCCGCCAGACGTTCCCAGCAGACCCTCACAACACGTTTGGGCCTGCCAGGTCTGACCGGCTTTCGCCCCCGCCACCGGAGCCAACTCACCACCAGGTAGTGGTCAGTGGACAGCTCCGCACCTCTCTTCACCCGAGTGTCCAAGACATACGGCCGCAGATCCGATGAAACGATGACAAAGTCGATCATCGAACTGCGGCCTAGGGTGTCCTGGTGCCAAGTGCACATATGGACACCCTTATGCTTGAACATGGTGTTCGTTATGGACAATCCATGGCGAGCACAGAAGTCCAGCAACAGAACACCACTCGAGTTCAGGTCGGGTGGGCCGTTCCTCCCAACCACGCCCCTCCAGGTCTCACTGTCGTTGCCCACGTGAGCGTTGAAGTCCCCCAGCAGAACAAGGGAGTCCCCAGGAGGAGCACTCTCCAGTACCCCCTCTAAGGACTCCAAAAAGGGTGGGTAATCTGAACTGTCGTTCGGCCCGTAAGCACAAACGACAGTCAGAACCCGTCCCCCCACCCGTAGGCGGAGGGATCCTACCCTCTCGTTCACCGGGGTAAACCCCAACGTACAGGCGCCGAGATGGGGAGCAACAAGTATGCCCACTCCTGCCCGACGTCTCTCTCCCTGGGCAACTCCAGAGTGGAAGTATGTCCAGCCCCTCTCAAGGAGACTGGTTCCAGAACCAGAGCCATGCGTCGAGGTGAGACCGACTATTTCTAGCCGGAACCTCTCGACCTCACGCACTAGCTCCGGCTCCTTCCCCACCAGAGAGGTGACATTCCACGTCCCAAGAGCCAGTTTCTGCAACCGAGGATCGGACCGCCAGGGTCCCCTCCCTTGGCCGCCACCCATCACACAGTGCACCCGACCCCTTTGGCCCCTCCCACGGGTGGTGGGCCCATGGGAGGGGGGGCCCATGTTTCCTCTTCGGGCTGAGCCCGGCCGGGCTCCATGGGTAAAAGCCCGGCCACCAGACGCTCGCCATCGTGCCCCCCCTCCAGGCCTGGCTCCAGAGTGGGGCCCCGGTGACCCGCGTCCGGGCGAGGGAACACCAAGTCCAAGGTTTTCCTTCATCATTGGGGTCTTCGGGCTGCACTTTGTCTGGTCCCTCACCTAGGACCTGTCTGCCTTGGGTGACCCTACCAGGGGCATGAAGCCCCAGACAGCATAGCTCCTAGGATCATTGGGGCACTCAAACCCCTCCACCACGATAAGGTGGCAGCCCATGGAGGAGGAAGAAACATGTTGGTGTGAAATATCATATACCCAACTGTAATAATGTCACAACAGACATTATTGCGATAAACAATAATATAGTTGTTTTGAAACTATTTTTGAGTAATTTAATGGTAATGGCATAATAATGCAGTAACACATTCTCAAAGATTAATCATCTTTAAATTAAACACTTAACACTGGAACTAGAAGACATTTTAAATATCCAAGATACATAAAACAACAGAAACGACAAAATTGTTCTTTTCAAGAAGGAATAATTGAGACCAAAGAACCAGACTGAATACTTTTATCACTTTTGGATAAAAAGAAAAGAGAAAAATGATAAAGCATGCAAATGGAAATTATTGAGCTTGTTTTAAATTATCTTGCGATTGATTGATTTATTGCTTTTTGCTTCAGACCTAATGATCCTGTTACCGGTATTTGTTTTTTAGTTTGGATATAAACTTTGACTCCTTTTGTAAAGTGACTTAAGATGACATGTTGTGAATTGGCACTATATTAATGAACTGAATTGAAAATATTTCCGCGCTAAATATTTACATCAGACAAGACAAACATGCGTTAGAGAGAGAGAACTGTAAGAGTTGTTTTCTACCAATTGATGACATCTTTCAGCTTTTCTTCATCCTCAAACCATAAAGTGCTGTTCAGATTTCCTCCAAGTGTCGGATTATCTCCCGTTTCCAGAAAAGTTTGAACACAGCACTGCTGGATTGAACCGTTTCCTTTGCAGCTCTCCTCTGTCATCATACCCCTCTCCTGTATAACAGGCTGTCTCTCAGGGCTGTCACGGTTCAGTGGGCGTTCGTGTACCTAGATGGGGCCTCTTTGGTGGTCGGAGAGGTCCTAACTCTTAACAGAAGCAGCAGTCTCATCGTATCTGAGTTTAAAGCTGCACATGCGACAAGTGTGGCCAATTATTTCTTTTCTCCGCTCCATGTCCGTCTCTTTCCCTCCATCTTTCTCACATGATCCAACACTCTGATGAGTTCTTTATCCAAGTAGAAAGTGAGCATCTCTTGTTAAAAGCTTCTGAAAACATGCTGAAGTGAGCAGGAATGTGTGTTAGAGGTGTAGGTGGACAACTTTTTATTTATTTGGGTTTGATTTCAGCTTTAACAATCCTGACAAGCTTCCCGACTCCTCTGTCAAAAGCTTCAGCATTCGATGAGGAAACAAACCCATGCTGGCCTCAGTAGGAATGTCTGGAAAATCAATGATGTTAGGATAAGCTCACTATCACTCCTGACATCTGCTCTGCCTCCCCTTCATCATTTTCTTTGACAGAAGACAAGCAGAAATACAAGCGCTTGAAACGCTGTGCAGGTGTTCACATACATCAGGGTGTGCAGCAGCAGTGAATGGTGGGTAGTTTGGGAGCAGAGAAAATGAAAATATCTCAAAAGAAGCGTTTGTTTTGTTTGGAAAATATTGCAGATGGAAAATAACTCCAATTGCCAACTGTGGTGGAACTCTGGTGTAATATTTTAATGGTGTAAACATCAAATATACTTTAATATACACTAATACATGCAATGGAAACTGTCTTAACAGTACCACAGAGACTAAAATTTAAAGTCTCTTCTTCACTCTTGGTGGTTCAGCCAATCAGCGACAAGGAAACTGAATGGCGCTCCTGGATTGGCTGCTTTAAAAACACCATTCTGTTATGTCAACTACGCATTTCAGCTTCCAAAACTGCAATTTTGTTCCAAATATTTTAGAAATGATCTACAAACAATCTATGTGAATTTTTTCGCAAATAATTTAGTTACATTTCTTCAGAAAAATCTGCAAATACTGAACCATGAATAGGTGATTAATCAAAAAAATTGGACAATTAACGATTAATCAGATTTTTTAAAAGTGGCACATTCTGCTGATTTTTCATTTAGTTATTTAAACATTTTCATGTAAAATTAGAAATACACAAATAAATGATTCTATTCCATCTTCAGATAAGAAAAACATTTTATTGCCTAAAATGCAGAAATACAGAAATCCATTATTGAACAACTGATCGTTGTAGATTCATTGATTTAATTTTGCATTAGTGACTAATAATCAAACAGCAAAAGGCGCTTTTGTTTTTACAGAATTTGAACCAGGTGATACTAAAACTAGTTCTGGTTTAAATATATTCTTGTTTTTTTATTTTAAATTAAAATGTTTATATTTTTGTACAGTTTCCACTTTATTACTGCTCTGAGTGTATTGTTCTTTCAGCAAATGGACATTTTTTGAGTTTGTATACGCCAGTTAACGATGAATCAATTACCAAATTAGTTAATGATCATTACAATAATCAATTAATCACGATTAATCGTTTCAGTCCTACTAAATTGTGAATTATTGGAGATCTGAGACAATTTAAGTCAAATAAATTAAAAAGCCAAAACTATGAAAGGGGCATGAAAAAACATGGGATTATCATCTTATTTATAGTAATGTATTCAGTTGATTGAATGTAATTATTTTAATACCCATCAATAAAATGAAATGATTAACAATTAAACCAAGCATTAAAGATTAAATTATGTTAGCATAAACCAATTAAATCTCTTAATTTAACTGTTATTAAAACTGTTTATTTCATTAATATTAATATTTCTAACATAACTGCAGGATTTTTCCTTTAAAATGTCAAACAAGTCCTTTCTGCTAGTGATCTAGTGGTTTTACTCATTCACATCCTTTCGCTTTACCCAATTTCAGTCGTGCTCAGGAGGAATTGAGTCCCAATATTCCAAACCTCCTAACGTTGCTGTCTAAATGTAGAGAGCCCTGTTAGGAGATAGAAGATTCAGTCTGTGTAACAGAATGGACTTTAAATTACCAGATAACATAGATAGCCACAACTGAGGGACACAACAAGCCTCTCAGGAATCAGAAAAACGTGGCAAGAGGGGGCACAGGTCATCGTTAGAGTGGGTCTGAAAGCAGCAGATGTGGAATTACTCAAACTTAGGGATGAGAAGCTCAGGACATTAGGGTCAAAGATCAAAACTAAAAGTAAATAAGTATAATGGTGTGCAAAATGCAAAGTTTTTACATAAAAGAGTTGAGTTTTTCCTGTGGAGACAACAGTTGTTGCATGGTCGAGTGGACAGAGGTCTACGTGAGTGAAGATGTAATCATGGTTCAACAGCTGTGGAGGAGCTGAAGAGGCAGATGACAGAACAGCTGCAAAACACTTCAGCCACGTTTTTTGTTTACTTCTTGTCAGTTTACCAACTTGCTCAGTGACAGGACTGCATATGAGGACAGAAGGATGTTTCTTTATTTACATATACACAACTTTACAGGACAAAAACACAACTTACTTACAATTATCTAAGGTGTTTTCTTTCTTCTTTATTGTGCAGATTGAAGGATTCAAATACTAAACTGGAACAACTGCCTAATTTCACTCTAAAAAAAGGTTTAGACAGTTTAATTGGAACTGTAGTGACCCAATAAATAAACACGATGACTATATCAATATCCCACTGTTAAAAGATATATTTATATATAAAAAATCTTATGTCAAAATCTTACTTCAGGTAACGATGAGTAAATTGAGCTAAGAGCTTTTTGGAATAAAATACTACTTAAAATGCTAGCAGAGGAAGCTTAGCTTTTATAGCAGTTTGCTTTGATCACTGTTAGCTTAAGTAGTTTGTTATATTTTCCTGGACAAATGTTAGACTGAAAAGTTCAGAAAGTCAGAGCCTAATAAGTTTAAATAGATGTTAGCTTGCGTAAAGTGTATACAGTATATCTGTTAGCTTTAATAGCTATTAGCTTAATGCCCTTGTAGCGTGCTAGCTGGCATCTTAAAAAGACGCCAGATTATGTAATTTTGAAAGCTGTAATGTTGAGTAGCTATTTATTTTACTTTCAATAATCAATTAATCCCGATTAATCTGATTAATCGTTAAACAGATTAATCAAGTTATCACAATCAATCATTTCAGTCCCCCATTAACTTTCTAACAAATGAACTAAAATTACTGATGAACCCATGAATCTTTAAACTTTGAAATTTTCAATGCATGCTTAAGATTTACTAAAAGATTCTGAATGACGTTTTAAATTTAAGTTTAAATAAACTTTAATTCAAACTTGACTAAACTTTACTCAAGTTTACCAAAGTTTACTCCATTAAAGTTTGAGTAAACTTTAATTCACAATAGAGTCTGGATACTCTAGTTAACAATTAATCTATTACTTAATTGTTCTCAATTAATGGCGATTAATCGTTAATCTGAGTAATCAACTCTTCAGGATTAACTCGATTAATAATTTCAGCCCCATAAAAGGATGAATAATGCAACATTAATCTCAAGTAACTTCCTCACAAATGTACCAAAAATAGTGTTGAACCTACACATCTTTAAACTTTAAGTTGTTCAATGTATGATTAAGATTTAGTCAAAGGATTTTGAATGAAGATTAAGAAAAAAGGAAAAAACCTTGAGGTTAAACTTTGGTTTGGCTAGTTCCAGCTCTGGCCAGGCAGATTCAGAGATATTTCCTCACTGTTATTAGGAAGCCAGAAGCCTGGGGTGAAGAGCATGTTTAACATCTCGGCTCTTCCTACTCCACTATGAGAGGCTCGGTCTTGGCAGCATAGTGCTCCAAGATCAACACAAGGTTGGTGGCCATCTGGTTAACAGCAGAGAAACTCCTCACCAGGCCAAAACCAGCCACAGCCTGGGCAGAGCCAGCCAAACAAGATGAGATCAAACAACCGTTTCATGTGTGGGACGGTATACGTCTTTAAACACAGAGGTGATGGGCTTTGTGGTCTTATTTATGGCAGCATTTATCTGTGGGAGAAACACAGTTTGTGAAGGCCAAGAGTCTCCTTCATCAGAGGGAGTCGGGTTTGCGAGCCAGTCAAGGCTTTCCACGAGAAGCAGCTCACTCGAATGCCATCATTCTCCTTCGTTATAGTTGTAACATGCCCTCTCTGGATCATCATGTCCGCCAGAGTCGCTATAAATCATTTTTACGGCAACAGAAACATCTATTGTGATTGCATGCCCTTCTTTTGGCAAATGTCATCTTCATAATAACACCTGGGAGAGCTGGCTATGCTATGAATATGAGCACTGCGCTGATGCGGCCAAATAATCGGCGCAAAGTACAACCTCAGGGGGCGGTTGACTTTTACACAGCGGTGACGAGTTCCTGAGTGCATAATGAAAAGATCTGAGAGCACAAACAGGAGGAAATACTGAAAAAAACAAAAATATTACCAAATATTTCTGATCTAGTTTAGAGTGGAAATATCACTTGAAATTAGGCAAAACTCCAAGTTACATTTCAGCAAGATATAGAAGCTTGTTTTAAGTTAAATATTCCTTAATATAGATAAAAAACTAATAGCTCCACTGGCAATGTTTTTTATTTATGATATAGGAAAAATGCCTTGTTGAGTGAAATAATCTACCAATGAAACTAAAACTTTTTAAATCAATATTAAGGAATTGTTTACTTATTTACTCAGTCTGAAACATTACTTGTAAGTTAGTTTAGTCTTATTTCAAGTACACTAAATAACGTGCGCTAGAATCTAGACCAAAAATACTTGGTAATATTTTGTTTTTGCAGTGTTGGCAATGCTGTTAGTTACAGTCATGCTGACTTCTGCTTTGCTTCGCTGCTCAGTTTCATATTCATCAAATGAAGAACATCAATCATGCTTCCTCTGCATGTGTTCTTCGTTGCGCCGTGATAAACACGTGTCAGGACGCGGAGACACATCAATACGATCGATCCGCTGATGGATCACACCCGGGGATGAATTACTCGCCGACAATTAGCTAAACAGGTAGGGGATTGATCTACGAGCGGGAACGGGTCCTCGTTAAGGGAATGTGACGCCGGGCGGTGGTGAAGCTGGAGGAAGAGAAACGCCGCAGAGATGCATCGGGTGTAGTGAACGGTGAAGGCGAAGCAGGAAGCCACCCTCTGAGACGGCATATCTGTAACTCAGGATGACGCTTCGCAGGCCCCGAACGAGAGCGTTCCTCGGAGCGCCTGTCAGTTTGTGTGCAGGATGAAGTTTGACTTGCAGGGCTTCTGGAACATATTGTTTACAAAGTGCTGCTGGAAGCTGTCTGCGCGCTGCACAACCCGGGAACATTTTGTCTCTTTGCATGCGACTCGTAGATTTGCCTGCTTGTTGTGGCACATTGAACTTAGGCAAATAGCAGCTTTTATGTGCTTTAATCCTGCAGCACATAATAAATGTAAGCAGAGAATTTACCAGACAAATATGAGTTGAGGTCAGAGACTGGAAAATAAAACAAAAAGAGTCCATCTCCAGCCAAAGATTGTCTCTCAATTCTAATTACATTGCTTTCTGAATTAATTATTGGCGTTCGATAGAATAATACTTTTTAAACTGCACAACTGCATTATCACCTGTACTTGTTTTAAGTCAATAATTCCTTAATATTGATTTTAAAAAAGTACAGCTTCCACTGGCAAATTATAAATCAATATTAAGGAATTATTGACTTAAAAAAAGCTCCTATTTCTTTCCTTTCAGTTAATTTTGTCTTATTTCAAGTGCATGAAAGTATTTGCACTTGAAAATACACCAAAAATACTTGGTACTATTTTGTGTTTTTACAGTGTAAACACCGAAACCAAGCTAACGACTATCAACATCACTAAGTGCAAAAACAAAATGTCACCAAGTATTTCTGGTCTAAATTCTAGTATAAATACCTTAGTACACTTAAAATAAGAAAAACTTACTTAAAATATAAGCTTCTTTGAATCAACAATCCTTTAATATTGATTTAAAAATAACTAGTTCCACTGGCTGATTATTTCACTTAAAACTGGGGTTGCACGATTTATCGGCACCAACATCGGCATCGATGTAAAAATTAACAACCAATATTTCTTTTCATCTCATTGCTGTTTAATTCTGGTACTTCTTTCCTCAAAGTGTTGAAATAGTGGTAAAATATATATAATAAAGGTACATATCACTCATCAGCCATAAAAACAATATTAATATTGGATATTGGTATTGGCCCAAATTTTTATATTGGCACATTTTTACTTAACACTCCCTATTTCATCAATTTTAGGGAATTATTGACTTAATAAAGGAGGAAAGGAATTGAGAAATGATTCCTACATATGCACTGCAATGACATTACAAACTGTTGCTAAAACTTTAAATTAGTCCATTAGATTTATTTATTCAGTTATGTTTAAAATACATTTAATTTATATCAGTTTAAAATAAACTATTGTCACTGAATGTGACACAGAAGCATCTTTCATCATGCACTACATTGTAAAATCTGTATAATTCTCATTTATAATTCAGAAAAAAACCCAGAAGTTTAAGGAGTTAAAGAAAATCAGCATCACAGTGTTTCATCAGCCTGGAGGGCTGCCAGGCTTTACTTGCCTCCCCGCCAGGGTGAGCATTGTCTGTTTAATAATTTCTGCATTTTTTATATACATATTTTTCTTTTGTAAAAACTTTATAGTTGGTGTTTAGGTATTGTGAATAATGTCTTCCAATTATCAAGTGATATTTTTAAATTTACTATAAAACCTTTTACATTTTGTGACTGAAACATGTCAGGGTGCTGGATGCCGTAACTCGGGGCTTAGCAGGTTTTCTGGGGGAAACTCTGCATCATTTGCAGCAGTAATCATGAGGCCTGTTGTGTTTCTGTAATGAAAGAAATCTAATTCTGGCAACAATGGCAGGTGGAGCGCCGCTCTCCTGACAGACGTACGCGGCTATAGAAAACCTCAAATTGTCGCCACAAATCATTATGTGAGTAATGAAACAGCACGCCCCGCACTCTGCTTCTGTCTTGATGGAGATGAATTAGAAGAAGAAAGAGAAATGGGGCGCCACAAAAAGAAAAAGCAAAATAATAAAAAAGAGAACGCAGCAAGACGAGTGTGAGAAGAGAGACGGCGTCGACGACGGGTGAGGAGCTTCATCCATTTGGCATGGCGGGCGAAGACACAAACACATTCAGTCTGAGGGGAGTAAAGTAGACTTCAATCAGCTAAAAGGTGATAAAACATAATTAATTCAATCACCCACACACCGAGGCGCTTCCTGCACGGACGCATTCACACATGGGAGTTAATGGGAAGAGACGCTCGCTCTCTTTCTAAGCCTTTCCTCGTTATTTATCAGCTGCTCGTCTGATTCTGTGGGATCACAATGGGGATCGGCGCCATTAAAGGGCCGGTAGGTAACAGGGCCGCCAGGCGCAACGCACCGGCCCTGGTCATGGAGAGCCACATGTTGAGACACCGCCGCCATTAAGAGGAGGAGAGATGAACAACTGGAGAGAGAGAGAAAGGACAGCCGCTGGCTTCAGAGAGAGACCATCAATAACCAATCAATATATCGATCAATCAATCAATTTAACATCCAAGAAACCAAAGCTACATCCACGAGAGTCCATGGAAGCAAAACAAGGAAGGAAGGAAGGAAAAAAACTTAGGAAGAATAGAAAGACAGAATTAAGGAAACAAAGAAGGGTGGAAGGAAGGAAGAAAAAAGATAGAATGAAGGAAAGAAGAAAGGATGAAAGGTAGAAAGGAAGGAAAGAAGGTTAGAATAGAAAGATAGATTGAATGAAGGAAGGAAAGAAGGAAGGGAGGTAGGAGAGAACCAAGGAAGGAAGGAAGGATAGAAAATGAGTGAAGGAAGAAAGGATAGACCATTTGTTCTAGGTCAAAGGATTGATTGACAGAAGGAAAGATTGAAAAAGATTGAAAAAAATAACAATCAAAGAAGCAGAATGAAGTCAAAGAAAAACAGGACGACGAGAGAAATGGAAACATTTTGGAAACTGAACCGCTGACGGCTGCCGCCATATTTATGGTGCGCCTTCTCTACCGTTGATCCACGCCGCGGCGGCCATTTTTTCTCCAAATCTGAGCATGTCCAGAACCCAGCAGAAAGAGAGTTTGACGCTGGGAGAAAGTGCAAAGTGAGGATGTACCGACTCTAAATACGAGCCAACATCAGGCTTCCCCTCGTCAGGCAGGTGTGAAATATGGGCGGGAAAAATTAGCTGTTTGTCTGTGAAGTCGATGCGCAGAGATCAGAGGAGTGTGTGATTTGAGAACGGGAGGTAAAAAGGCGCTGGAGCGAGAGACTCCATGCTCATTTGTGGAAGGAAGTATATCCCTGAGAACTGGAGCGCCGCTGAAAGTCTGCTCGTTTCCCACCAGAGCACGGTGTGAGGAATGAGAACAATGGCTACCGAGAGCGGAGTCGTGTTTCCGTCTCCCATAACAACCGGGCGCTGCACTCCAGGGAGCGGCTGGTGTTACAGGAAACGGTTTGTCCTTCCCAGAGTAACCAGTGGATCACTGTCACCAGAGAATCCAGCAAATTACTACAACAACCAGAGTGGTGACTACAGGGGCTCGGAAGGGTCAAAGTGCAGGTTCAAATTTAAGACTTTTTAATGGCATCAAATGTAATTTAAGACCCAAAAAACTGTAAATATAGAGGATGGTTGGAGAAGCTTATTGCATTACAATCAGGTGTATTTAAAACCGGGAACGCAGATTTGGGCCACAATGAAGGCAAGGCAAGGCAAGGCAAGGCAAGGCAAGGCAAGGCAAGAAGGAAGGAAGGAAGGAAGGAAGGAAGGAAGGAAGGAAGGAAGGAAGGAAGGAAGGAAGGAAGGAAGGAAGGAAACAAGGATTTTAAGAAAGTTTCAATGAATCAAAGAAATCAGTGGAAGGTTCTGAAGAATCAAATATATTTAACAGTGAAAGCCATTGAATGTGACCACATTAGATTGGGTGATTCAAATCTAAGCTTCAAATGAACAAATACATTCAATATTGAGTGGAAATTAAAAAAGGAGCAAGGTTTTAGTTTTCCTTTTACCATCTAACATTATCTTAAAGTGAAAAATGATGCGACTTGGCATCAGTTCAATACAATATGCTGCAATGTATTGCAATTTTTTGTCATCCATCTAGTCTAAGAGTATCCAATATTTTTTAGTGTCTAAAATCTATTTAATGAGCGTAAATGAGATTAGATGGTAAAAACAATATTCATAATAACAGATTTTCCCTGAGATAAAGCTCAGCTCTGTTTCTGTGCAGCAGCTGCTGATTTTTGCTCTGGAAGAAAATAAAAGCAAGCAGTGAGAAATATTGTGGAGTCGGGGAGAAGAGCGCAGGTTTCTGTTTAAATGTGGATAATTACTTTACCACCTTTCTCCGGCAGTTGCGTTGCTTTAATGCTCATAATTAATTTCATTATTTCCCGCCTTGGCTGTTGAGCGCAGATTAGTTCTGTCTCCGAGTCTGGAGGATGAAAAAAAGAATTACAAATTAAAAAACGCAGTAATTGCTTATGACTCTCAGAGCTCACATTAAATTATAGTAAAGCCAACGAATTAGAAAATATCCAACTGCCTTTAGTTAAATACAAGACTGCCTCTTGTTTCTACTGGAGCCTTTTTTTTGTACTTCGGCTATTCAACTTCCTTCCTGTCTCGGTAGTGAAAATGTGATTTTATCCAATCTAAATATAAAGAAGTGGAACAAAAGTAAGACACTTGGATGATGTACAGTAGAGAAAGCAAAGTTTAGCAACTCTTTACTGTCCAGTTTCTTTTTCCAACCAACATTTTAACCTTGTTTCAACTGCAAGGTTTCTTTTTCACGTTTGATTTCTGATTAAACTCTGGAGTGAAGATGGTTTTCCTGGTTTTAAAACGTTCTGGTTTACATTGCTTTTAATAATAATATGTCCAACATGGTGATTTAGTGCAATTCTCTATGCTTCTCGTTTGTGGGAGCTGTTGCTTGAAATATGATGAAAAATTTTTTTTTGTTTTAAAGCTTTTCGTCTTGAACAAAATCAGAAAGAGACAATATGGGACAATATCTAGCAAAGGTGTCAAGGTTGGGAACTGAAATCAACATCGTTCTAGCTAAATGTTTGCAAAAAGTGATAATTTAACCTTCCTTTATGGCTTGAACCAGAGGTAAATAAAGTTTCTCCTTCTTTCAGTCTGGAGAATCCTCAGATTTTTTACGGACTTCCTTTTTAGCATAAACTTTTTCCTAAACTAAAATAAAATTATATTAACTAAATATTGTATCACTACAATGGTGTATTAGGGCTGTTATCAATAGGAGGAAAAATTGGTACATTTCCACAAAACAATTCTGAGAATTTGAGATTAATTTCAGAAATTTTAAAGAAAAAGACATGGAAATTTCTGAACTCTAAAAGCTGAAAATTTGACACGGAAAATTCAGAAATTTTGTGATAATTCTCAGAAAATTTTAAAGCAGTTTTAAGAACATTTCTGAGTCTCAAAAGTCAAACCAAATTTTTGAGTTGTTTTCTAGAATATTTTTGAGAATAATCTCAAAAATGTCTGAATTTTTTGGCCGAAATTTACTTTTTTTTTCTATCTACTATCTAATATGCTGTCATACGTCACGCGTCAAGCTCAGAGTGAACAGACAAAATAAAAGTCATAAAGTGTTTTGATTATAATAAATGTATCCCAAAGTGAATGTAGTGATGAAATTAAAGATGTACGACATGGAAGAAACTTCACACTTTTTTATTTTACATCCAAATCTCAAAAAGTGCTTTCTTGTTATTCTCCTGCTTAAAAGAAAAACTAAACATTGAACATTCAGGCTGAAGAATATTTCTGAATTTAAAAGTGTCAATGATTATTAACATATTTGAGACTTAAAATACTCCGTCTCAAACCATTTCATTACCTCCAACTGTTGGAAGAATCAATATTTGCTCAGTTTGTTGATTAATATATTTTTGGGGAACCATAAAAGAGGGTTGTTGTGCTAAGTAAAACAAATGTGTGGCAGCGCCTCCAGATGGGGTTTTGTTCTTGCCCTCCTCCCTCAGTCCCTGGTCTGCTCTTACTACCTTAAAGTGATGGAGTGCAGGCAGCTGCTTGTTTATTTGATTGAAGTGTGCCAAGTTAGCCATTAGGCAGACATTATGCAAATGTGCTTCATTGTGATGTTGGTAAGTAAAAGAACAAAAAGTCTGATCTGCAAAGGGAAGAGTTTCAGTCTTTTCAAAGGCAGAAGGAGCAACAGGCGTTGATGTGGCAAAGTTCCCTGGAAATAAAACCGGGACATTTTATTCCCATTCGCTGTTTATATGTGGCTCTTACACAATTCACACATATTTACAGCAGATAAATTGTTTTTGTTTGCTTGATTCTCCAAAAGTCTTACAATTGATAAAATAAAAAAAAGACTTCCACTAGCAGATTATTTTAGACATTTTGCTTATAAATGTTATACATTTTATATCTTGCTGAAATGTTACTTGCAGTTCAGCTTTGTCTTATTTGGAGAGTACCAAGATATTTGAGCATGAAACAAACAAAAATACTTGGTAAGATTGTGGTTTTGCAGTGTAGTGATGGACTCAGACTGCAACATTCAGAGTCACATAAAATGGTCACAAAGTCGGCCTTCTACCACCTGAAGAACATTTCCAGGATTTATGTCCCAACCAAATCTTGAGAAGCGCATCCATTCGTTTATCTTTAGTTGCATTTATTACTGTAAAAATTGTGAGATTTATCATGAAATTTTTCTTTTCATGATTCTGTATTATTACCATGATAAATTGCATAAAATCACAAAATCTTGCCAAGTGTTTTTGGTCTAGCGTCAAGTGGAAATATCTTAGTACACTTGAAATAAGATAAAACTAACGTATAGATAACCTTTCAGCAAGATACAGGAACTTTTTTTAAGTATATAATTCCTTAGCATTATTAAAAAGGTTCTAGTTCCACTGGTAGATTAGTTCACCTAGAACACTGAATAAATGTTTTGTTATAAGTTAATTTATCTGCCAGCAGAACTAGAACCTTTTCACCAATATTAAGGAAATTATTGACTTAAAACAAGTTCCTATTTCTTGCTGAAAAGACAAAACTAACTTACAGCTAACTTTTCAGAAAGAAATATGAGTTTGTTTTAAGTCAATAATTCCTTAATATTGATGAAAATTTTCTATTTCCTTTGGCAGATTATTTCACTTATAACAAGACATTTTTCCCCATGTTGCAAGTTAAATAATCTGCAATACGATTATACTTTCTAATCAAAATTAATGAATTATTTACTGAAAACAAGGTAAGATTTTGTGTTTTGCAGTGTATTGATTAAAATAGACTCCTCTTACCTCCAATCAAGCTACGCACAAAATGAGGAACTGTCACAAAAATCTGACATTATTTGTAAAATTAATAATCTGAAAGATTATTTTGTTGTTGAGCTGGCAAAAATATTCACAATTATAATTTTCAGTTCACTTTGACTTGCTGATTTCTATAAAACAAAAGTTGGGTCACCACTGATATGTCGCTCCTTTAGAAGCACAGTAAATTGGAGAGCTTCTCTTTAAAGACGTGTCCTGAACCCCGACATCACACTCTGTTGTGTGGCGACACTCCCTGGCTGGAGGCTCAGTATGCGGCAAGCTCGGTGTTCAAAGGAAGAAAAGAAGTAATCTGTCAGCGGCAGCAGAAAATCTACCTGAGCGGCACATCAGAGGACAGGTTGTTTAGAACGGGTCACAACTTCAGTAACAAGATCTCCACGCAGCTCCATCAGGAAGGATGAGAGCGTTACACGGGCTTCTGATGATGGCTCTTTGTACGTATTCGGGTTTAAAAGCGGCTCAGTGGAAAGGCAGCGTAACGAAGGGTGACCCAAATAGACGGACGAAAAGGAGAGAAAAGATCACAAACAGGAAAACATGTTTACTCATGTTTTCATCTTAAGTTTGGAGTTTTGAAACAAAGTATTGCCTCTTAAATTTAATGTCTGACTTTGTGTAAAATCGACTTTTTATGAGCTTTACATTGTGTTGTAATGTTATTCCCTTGATTTTCCTTGATTCTTTCATGAATGTTTGAGAAATCCTTTAATCTCCATGGCAACCATTCAACTGGATGGACCTAGCCCCGCCTTCGAGGCGCAGCTCCTCCCCCACTCAGCTCCTTCAGACTAGCCAGCAGCAATTAGCAATCACCTAGTGGAACTGCGCATCTATAATAGGAGCTACTTCTCAGAGCAACGCTGGTAAAAATGTTGTTACAGTGTTAATAGAGGAGCCATGTTGGGATGACGTCCTGGAGGCGGAGCTTCAGAAAGAGCAGGAGTTTTTAAGGAGACAGAAATCCAATTTCAATGAGTTAACTCATAAAATCACATTTCTTTTAAGTCACACTCGATATGCATGTCATTTTTATAACAACTGACGGGACCATAGTTGCTTTAATGTGCTATAAAATGGCTCTATGTGCCTGGAAAACACAAAATGCTGGCCTTTTATGTGACTTCTTCTGATCGTAAATATAAAGGCTCATTATGTGACAACAAAACTGGAAAAGTTTCCATTTTACATGACCCACATGCAACCTTACAGCTGACAATTTTCCCCCCAAAAGCCTGATATCCAATAGGAAACCAAACCATGACACTATTACCTCTCTGCTTCAGTCTCAGGTGCTTCTGATACTTTTGTAATACGCAAAAAAAATCAGACTCATTTCAAAGTGAAAAAACCCCTAAATATTAATATAGCAAGACGCTATATATTAGTTTCTACAAGTTTTCTCAACAAAAAATCACATTAATGAAAGGGATGTGGAGATAAAATGAAGCAATGCGGCTCACTTACACTCTGGAAGATTAAATCTGTTTTGGTTGATTATGCTCTTTTTAAGTTTTATGTCTTTGAACAAAAAGTCCATCTGAATTTTGAGTTGTGATTGAAGACCAATCGTTTTAACTGTAGAGCATGCAGACCATGTCATCTTTAATCTATTTGTAGCTTATTTTATGAACTTTAGAGTTTCATGTCAACCGCCTGGGAGCTAAATGAGCTAACCACTGAAATAAATAACCTTTCATTATCTTACGAACCTTGACAAGTTTACAGTCGATGGACTCAACATCTCATTAATATATTCCAGGTAAAAACTAAATCTCCATTTGCTGTCAAGTCCTTGTATATGAATAAACACAAACCTAAAACATGGAAAGGTTCTTTTGCGATGCCTGCCACTACATGCAGTAAGATTAGACACCTGCATGTTTGCCTTTGAAGAGAAAACAATATCTCAAGGTTTGGATATCTTATAGAGGTGAAAATGGAAAGTTTTTGGTTTAACTCAACAAACCAGACAGTCATGGAAGAGAGGATAAAAGAAAGATGTTGAAAGAGAGTTCAGAAGTTTCTTTATGGTAAACGTTTAGAATTGGGTGAGACAGGGTGGAGGCAGTATCATGATGCGGAGATGTGTCTTCAAAGCAGGTTTAAGCTTTCATATGTTCACTTTGTAGTCATTTTTAAAAAAGGTGATTTTTGTGTTTTTTATGCAGTTTTTGTGTAATGTTTGATATAAAAGTGCCTTGTTTTTGAGATTTGATTTCAGGGTCAGCATTTGTGTTTGTGAGGCTTTTTGCATAAGCACATACAATCATAGTAATATAATTTATCTCTAAAAAAAAGATACTGCATCTTAAAATACTTTTTATTGCAACGTTTTAAGCACTATGATGCATAATCCTTCAATTATTTGTACTGTACTCCAAGAAGTTTAGGTCAGAATTAGTGCTAACCACTAAATTAACCCTATATTATTGATATTAACAGCCGCAATGAAAATATACAAACCACCTAATTTAGGTAAACTGACTCACCTTGAAGGTACAGTATGTAACTTTCATAAAAAATATTTTTTCTACATATTTGGTGAAACTATCATGACAGTATGGGACAGAAAATCAAGCTGAGACAACCAATCAGAGCCAGAGCCTTGGGGTGTGCTGTGTTGGCGCAGGGGCTTAGCACGCCCCACATTTGGAGGCCTTAGACCCGCGGACGTCGCGGGTTCGACTCCCGGTCCCGACGACCTTTGCCGCATGTCCTCCTTCAAAAATGGCGCTGGCTCAGCTGGCTGCCTGCAGACGCAGGTCCCGTCGTGTGTGTGTTAATCTGTGTATAAAAAATTCTTGCTGTAAATGCAAAATAATTTCCCTGCTGGGATGAATAAAGTAATTCTTCTTCTTAGCGATGCCAATCATGCTGGTTCACCCTCTCCCCCTTCCTTTCTGCTACAATACAGGTTTGTCCACAACAGCATAGCCAGTTGTGAATGCTAAGGCTAGTTAGCATGGCCATCAATAACAAAGAGTTGTTTCTCTGCCATTAGCACATTTAGCTGCGTGTTCACAAGTTTGATTGACAGCGCTAAGACCCGACTCCTGGCTCTGATTGGTTGTTTTGGTGCAATTATTACGACAGCAATAGTAGCTCAGGGAGGAAGTGGAGGATGTTATTTTTAAATAGATTATCTTTCTCATATTGTGACATGGCAACAGTTTTAATAAATATGTTAAAAAAACATATTACATACTGCAGCTTTAAAGGAGAAATCTGAATTTCTCTGTAGCTTGATGTCAAGTTCATATGTAGAAACCAGGTTCAAAGATGGATGCAGCATCATAGCCGTGCCGTTATATATAATAGGATTAGACGGCCACATATTAGCCGTGTATCTTCTCCTTTGAGAGACACTGATCTCAGTGGCAGCCGCCGCCGCCGCAGCGTTTCCGTACCTGCTGGTGGCAGGCACAACCGCACGGAAGAGAGCGGTCAGCATTCGGCCATTTTACTACCTTAAATTCAATTTGCTGGCCTTTAATTCTGTTTTAAATTACTTTTTTTTTAAGTGCATAAAGATAAAGATCTTTTTTAATTAAGAAGAATGACTCTGCTGTTTAGGTCAGACTTTGAATATAAACAAGAGCAGAAACCCAAGGAAGGTCGCTCATCTGAACAAAACAAACAATGCTGCTAATTAGAAATGTAACAAAAGCGCCATCAGAAGCTTGACAAAACTGGGAAAAAGTATTTCTTCTGTTTTTTGTTTTCAGCAGCTGAATGTTTGGATCAAACAAATTGAGAACATTCAAAAATCTTGATACTAAATGAAAAAGTAATCGTCCTCTTGCCAAATCGTTAATTATATGTAATTAAACACATATTTTTTGTTCAGAAACTCAAACTTCACTCAAACACTGATGGTGTGGGAAACTTGAATCCTACTTTCTTTTCTAAAAAAAAAAAAAAGAAAAAAATTATGTTAAGCTCAAATTCATATTAAGCTCAGAAAAAATCTAAATTAACTTCTCTGAGCGGCCCAGTCAAAGTATATGTTTAAATCCAACAGAGATGCTTTAATATGATTTTAAGGAGGTGTGAAAGTCCTGAGGTATTCAACAATACAGGAAACGTGGGTCACAGTGATCATAGAGACTCATTGCCAGTTGTCGTAAACAGTTGACGATTGTTCCTGATCCATAAGGGCAGATCTATTCAGTGTAATTCTATGCTTTGTGCCCTGAGTGATGTTGTGCTTTATTATTTATTTTACATTATATCCAGAATTAATTGCACTTTCTAAACCATTTAAAAAAGGGGTTTTGTTGTTCATTTTTACATGTCAAAGGTAGTCAAGTCATTGTTTTAGTCAGTTTCAGTTTATTATTTATTTTAGGTTTGGACAAAAAACAAAATCTTACCAAGTATTTTTGTCCAGTTTCTAGTGTAAATATCTTATTTCACTTAAAATAGGACAAAACTAACTCATATGTAACTTTTCAGGAAGATAAAAGGGCCTGTTTTAAGTCAATAAATCCTTAATATTGATAATAAAAAAAGTTCTTGTTCCACTGCTAGATTATTTCACTTACAACATGGAAAAATGTCTTGTTATAAGTGAATTTATCTGCCAGTGGAACAAGAACCTTTTCACCAATATTAAGGAATTACTGACTTAAAACAAGCTCCTATTTCTTGCTGAAACGACGAAACTAACTTATGAGGAACTTTTTTCAAGTGTGCTAAAATATTTGAACTAGAAACTGGACAAAAACATTTGTGAAGATATTGTTTCTTTTGCAGTGTTGCTGTTATACTAATAATTAAATTTATTTTTACATGTTTGACCAAGTAGCTTGTTACTCAAGCTACTGGTGTATTTAAGTATGTTATACTGGTGCAGTTATCAAATTTGTAATTTAGTACATTTATGAAACATTGCAAGTTAATTAAGCATTGACTTTCTGTATCAGTCGATACTAAACCTCAAATATCGGTATTGGCATCGGAAGTGAAAAAAGTGGATCAGTGCATCCCTATTGTCATTATCCGATATTAAAGTTTGCTTGGTGATCTAAAATGTTTACATGTAATAAAACAGCAACGAAGGAAGAAATCTGTAGAGGAACAAATACTAACGTAAGGCTGCTAACTAAGAGTTAGCATCTTTTCGATGCAACAAAGCTCTCTAGTCACAGCACTGTTCTTCTGTTTTAAGCTTCATAATAATATCACGGGAGCAGAAAATGAATTCCTTCGTAGCTCGTAGTGATTTATGCCGCCTGACTGAGCAGGAGGAAATTTAGTTTCTTATTCAAGGACACTGCTGGAGCACATGTGGCAGTTGATGGACGTGAATCCAACCTGTGAGCAGACGAGTTCTTTAAAAGGGAGAGCTGATGCAGAGGGGGAGATAATCTCATCAATGAAGGGAAAGGTCAGCCAAAAGGAGAGCTGAGATGGATCACATTTCATACCATTTACAAAGTTTGGAGACTATTTTTTACTGTTTGCTGGAGATTAACAACATTACTGCAACGTCGAAGCTTCAAATAGTAAAGAATGTTGAATTTCTGCAGCCATATCTCTATAATTTTGCTCATTCGCTGGTTATTAGCAGTGCTGTTTCAAACCCAATCCAATGGTCTTCCCCACAGTAATCAAGTTTATCTGTGTAGCACATTTCTGCAACAAGGCAATTCAAAGTGCTTTTTCTCATAAAAACACAAAAATAAAGTCATAAAAACATCGTACAGCCACCAATTGAGAAACCAGAAAAAAACATATTTTGTCAAGTGCCATCATCAAAATACACCAAATATGCTGCAATCTCAAAACACAAAGTCTTATTAAGTATTTGGTCTAGTCTCTAGTGCAAATATATTCATACACTTGACTTAACTTATAGATGACTTTTCAGCAAGAAATAGGAGCTCGTTTTAAGTCAATAATTCCTTAATATTGATGAAAATGTTCTAGTTTGCTGGCAAGTCATTTCACTAATAACACTGGAAAAATGTCTTGTTATAAGTGAGTTTATCTGGCAATGCAACAAGTAATTTTTCATCAATAACACGGAACTACTGACTTAAAACGAGCGCCTATTTCTTGCTGAAAATTTACTTGTAAGTTAGTACACTTAAAATAAGACAAAACTAAGAAAATTTGCATTACAAACTGGACCAAAAATACTTTGAGATTTTGTTTTTTTACGATGTTGTGGATTAAATATAATTCTGAACAGGTAGGTTTCTAGTCTTGATTTAAATTAACTCAATATTTCAGCAGTTTTCTGGAAGGTTGTTCCAGATTTGTGGTGCATAGAAGCTGAATGCTGCTTCTCCATGAACCAGAACCAGAAGACCAGTTGGCGATAATTTTACTTTTATCCATGATGGACACAAAAAGCTAGCTAGCAAGTAAATATATAATAGCAACAACTGAGCGGTAGCCTCAACCGTTTCGAGTCAGTGAACACAATGAAGATGTTTCATCTCTGCACAGACATACTGTCGTTTGAGTGTGACTCAAAAATTTGTCTGTCAGAAAAGTCCAGTGAGAAAAAAATACCTAGAATATACGAGATTAAATAATCCTGCCACAGCAAAACTTAAGACATATTTAATGGCAACTCACTTTTCATATGAATTTAAGATATGTTAAGGCCTTACAGGAATACAGGAATTAAAGATTTCGTTGAGACTCTTTAAAACTCCAGTGAAAACAACATTTTACATATTTGTTGTATCCAGTAGGCGGGTCTTAGCGCCGTCAATCATGCCCAGAAGAGCTTGTCATGAATGCTAAGGCTAGGTGTCATGGCCACGGAGGATAAACGGTTTTCATGTAACTGTAACTTGTTTCTCTGCCATTAGCACATTTAGCACAAGGTTTACGAGGATGATTGACAGCGCTAAGGAAACCTCCAGATTCTGATTGGTTGTTTTTGTTGCATTTCTTCAGACAGCAGTAATAGCTGATCAAAAAGGTCTCCACATGCTGATAGTTTTAACAAATATCTAAAAAACATGTTTTATAAAAGCAGCATACTGCAGCTTAAAGGATGCTAACTGTCAACCACACCAGCTGACTTTAAGCCTTTATTGGCTTAAAGGCGCTAAACGCGCCGGTAGGTTAAGGTTCTTGCTTGTCTCCAAGATTTTCTTTCAATTAGAAGAAAGAATTCATCAGATAAGTTGTCCAAGCTAATCCAGGTCTTGGAGTCCCAACTCCATGGTGGAGTACATCCGGTTCACTTTGCATAAAAATACTCCTTCAGGTAAAAAATATCCCTCCTGGTCAGTTCTTCCAATTATGATGTTTAAAACTGTCACATTCTGCTCCTAATACATAATGCCAAACCGACACTCTGGCTGTAGCATCTCTACTAAATTTGCAAATGTCACTTCGGTGAATGTGGATGTGTCACTTATTCCCAGGTTCTGCATAGAGGATGGATTCTGGATTAATTTTCCTGCGGATAATGCCCACATCAGTCCCAGAAGTGTCACATCTTCAAACACTTGGCAATTATTCCCAACTTCAGGCGTCTTCAGCCCGCTCTCTTCAGCGTTAGTCGCTACCAAAAACACTTCCAAGAGTGTTGGGGTAGTCTTTGTCACTCTCTTAAATGAGGTATTAAAATTCCTCTTTTCTCTCTGAAGCCGTCTATCCAGCGTAATAAAGTAAGGCTCTCCGTTTGGAAACGAGCAGTGGCGGCGTCGGAGGGAACAACGCCTCCGGATTCTGCAGCCCCGAATCCCGCCTTGCCGCGGAGCCGAGCGCAGCGGCGGAGTCATTAGAGCAGTTGGGGAGATGATTTCAGATCAATCTGTCAGTGGCTCCCGCGATGCCGCCCCAGTGTTGCATTAATGGGGACATTATTAAATCAGCGCGAGAAACAGGTGCCAGATTTTACTGGGAATCAAGCTGCCACTTAAACCTTTGTTTCATCCCACTCTTCCAATTTTACAAATATTTTTTCCTCTCATAGTTAAAACCGTACCAGCACTTGAAAAAGAAAATTTTATCATTTACTGAGATGCGAGATAAAAGGTTTGCACTTCAATACATGTGGAAAGAAAACAAACCTTTTCATCCTGAGGTGTAATTTAAACATAAAGGCTTTATCTTTGTAACTTTTCTGAACTTTATTCCTGAGATTAAAAAAAGGGAGAATCAGAGAATCAGAGTCAGCTGAAAATGATACGTTACATCCTGATGGAACAATTTAAATGATTTCTGAACAAGCATCCAAATTATTGAACGGGAACAGGCTTTTTTTGTGAGTTTGGATTACTCAGATAATGTCACAATCTCAAAGTGTTTCAGCATGCTTTGTTATTGTGCTAAGCATGTTTTAAGACATTTATTGGTATTTCTTGTTTTTGTAAAGTTGCTCCTCCCAGTTTGTTGGATAACCGTGTAGTTTATTCGTAAGTTTACTCGTTCTGCATCGGGGCTTTTGTTTCACACCTGACTCATTTTTATGTTAATTCATTTTCAAGTAGTAATAAAAATCTTGTGCGTACAGCTTAGTAATTAACAAAATCATCAAAAGTTAATTAATTTCTGTAAATAAATTTAAAATGTTTCATGTGGACGATGGAGCACGTGACATTTTATCCAGGAGGCAATCAGTGATCCCACCCATGAGAAGGTCCTTTATTCAAGTATGATAATTGTCTGTGGCTACATAAACCATGTTCATTACATTTTATTTGTGCAAAACCATTCTTAGATAATGAGATTTTAGTCATAATGAGCTGTTTTAGGGCCTCCTGCCACTTTAAATTCAAATAAGCTGCTGCTGGTAACAACCCAACTCAACGTTTACACTCACACGTGAAAATGGCTGCAAACAGATGCGCAATTATACAGCCAAATATTTTGGCAAAAGCATTAGTAGAGCCTCCTTCACAATCAACAAGAATTGCAGCAAGTGGTTTCTGGATGGTAAGTCAACAACAAAACTCTTGTATTTTCCAGCAGCCATTGTACAGTGCACACAGCTGTAAAACCAGCTGGCCAAACGGGCTAGGGTTCCGCTTGAGTTGCTAGGTAACAGGCCGAACTCTGCTGGGGTTGCTAGGTAACGGGCTGTGACTCAACAATCTGGATGATTTTGAAACTGCTCATTTTCTAGGCACCAAAAACATTAACTTTTGCCAAAAACTAGTTAAGTGGTTTCTTTTAAGTACTTTGTTTTTAGACGCAGTTTATACCCAAATGAAAGTAAAGAAAACATGCAAAATTCAATAAAACAGAAGTCTAATGCAGTATTGTATTGATTACAGAGTTTTTATGTTTCTTTTAGGACATTAAACAGTTTTCTGTTCCAAGTAGCAGGTATAAACCAACACGGTGGGATGCAGTTATGTGTTTTGGTGTTGACCTTCATTTTAGGAAAACAATCATTTCTTCTGCCTCCATCTCTCAGTTATCATTCAAGGTGTCTAACTTATTGCTCCCAAAACAGGAAACAACCTGAGAAAAACAAAAACACCTACCCTCTATTCATCAGCAGCACCTTGTCAAAGGAAACACCAGGGTAGTCTTTCAGATAAAGTGCAACAATGAGAAAGTCATGTTCTTTGGTAAAAGGGTTCACTGCATAAGTTTTACCTCTGGGTTGTGTGAGTCAAGCCACACTTTTCAGGATCTGTGAATGCAGGAACTTTGGAGGTGAGCAGGTCCTGTGAAGCTTTTAGTTGCCAGGTGACAGAGGAGTAAAATGATTCTCAGACCGAACGCGCTGCCGCAGACCCGCAGGTGGAAGGACGACCTCATAACTGTCCTAATTGATTTTTTCATGCTCCGCTGGTTAACGAGGAGCCGGCCAAGATTGTGGGCGACAGCTCCATCTCCAGCGCAGCACATGTTTCACAGGAGGAATATAATGGCTGCTTGGATTCAGGGTTTTGGAGAGAGAAGTTTTCATGCGTGCAGCTTCTAAATGAATCCTCGGTTCTGATAAGACAGGCTTGTTTTGGATTTGGACGTGTAGTTCCCCGTCTGATCGCCGGATCAGAATTGAACTACCAAACAAAGGAGACGTTTATTCTTGGTGTGTTTGTTTCTGGTTAACTCTGGCAGCCGATGCGTGTACCCCAACCGCATACCAAACATGCAACGCAGCGGGAACACTCCCCCTAATTGTTATTCTATTGATTCAGGGAAGTGGGGGTAGGGACTCAGTCAGACCTGATGATATGGGACACGTGCACATACTGCTGAACAAAAGCCATCTCGCTGAGAAATACAAGATGGAAAAATGACTCTGCATTTGAAAATAATCGAATCAAAGGCTGATTTAACCCTTTCAGATGCCACATCCACTGGAACATTGGTATTTCTGGGCTTACGCCAATAAAAAAAGTGGGGATTTTGTCATTTGAATTATTTTTATTGATTAGTTTCTCATTGACCAATGACATAGTTTATTGTCATCCAACAAGACAAGCGTAAGTGTCCATTTTCCATCAAAAATATAAATTAAAGTTCATTGGTAGCCTAATAATAAATTGCTCTTGTCATTTTAAATATTTCCAGACAGTATTTGAAGCTATTTTCAAAATATTTTCCATCACTAAATTATAGGATTTGTTTCAAAGTTGAATGTCCAACCCAGTGGTCATCAGGACTTATGATCTATTAACTTTTTTTTTTTGAGACAACGAAAAGTAAAACCAGAAAAAAAATAAGACAATTTGAAATAAAGTTTAATTATTTAGTGCTAGCATGCAAAGAGGAAAAAATGATCTATAAGCATTTTATAGCTTATTTTTGATTTCATATTTCATTTATTTTCTTTCATTTTTTTACTTTTATGTTATTTATGAATATAAAATCATTTTTTCCTTTTATTTTAATGCTGAAATGGAGGAAAAAGTAGCGTTTTTGCTCTGTCATCTTGGGATGATAGCTTTCATTGTCAGAGACTAGTTGTTTTTGTTAGTTGCATTTAAATAATGAAACGGGGCATAATTTACCAGACGGAAGAGTTTAATAATTCAAACATGTTTCGTGTTAATCTGTGTTTCTTGCTTGCATCAGTCACAACATTTGCGCTGCTTCAGAAGTTAACTCCCGCCTTTCATTTGGGATTCAGCTGCAGAGATGGGGGTCACAGGAACAGAGCGGAGCAGCGGTTATAAGAAACGACAGAGCAGGGAGGGGTAAATATCAGAGCAAGATGTGCTGCTCCTTAGGTTTGTGGTCCTGCCGCTTCAAGGCACCACGTCTCCTCTGCTCCTGTCAGCTCATCAAGGCCACATCCCAGCCGATCCCTGCTGGAATACCGCATCAAACAGCCCGGGGAGCCTTTTATCCTAAACAGAACGCCGCCTCGTGTCACGGCGCCGGCTCCTCCACCAGTGGCACGCGGATGGCGGAGTTTAACGCAGCGGAGAGAAAGTCAATAACCCTGCTGAGGTGGCGGAGCTCAGACATGAGAGGGGAAACGGTGAAAAGGTCGGCAGGGTAAATGATATCCTGAAGGTTGACAAAGACAGAAGCACAACTGGGGGGGGCGGGTCAGACGAAGCCAAGCCAAGCTAATGTCCAAGGTCACTCTTTTAAGACAAAAAAACCCCCACCAGAACTTGGGTTTGTGATAAAAAGGACTTTGACTCAGAGTTGCCAAGATCTCACAAGCCAAATTTTATCAAGAACCATAAAATATATATTAATTTTCAGTGACAGCATGCCAGGATCTTACCTCCTGTAGAAAACAGACTGACTTCAGTTCAAATGATGAACTCTGTATGAAAGAGTTAAGCTAATAAGTAACAACTGAAGCAAACCGCTCCTTGCCACTACATAGGCTAAATCAAAAACTAGCTAACTGCTACTCAAATATACAATTAGCTAACTATTCCCTAAACTAATTGTTACTGAAGCTAATTTCCACTTAAACTCCATCTGTGATTTAGGTGAACAACCGATCAACCTCATCGTTATTCAAGCTAAAGTTAACAAGCTAACATCTATTTAAGCTAATTGTTACTCAAGCTGACAGTTGCTTATGCTGAAAGCTGGCAGGATTTACATTTACTTGAACTTATCGTTTCTTACGCTAACAGCTGCTAATGCTAAAAATTGACTGGTTAACATCTACTTTCATTCATTCATAAAGGAAATACAAAGCTCACAAACAGTACTACAATAGCTAATAAAAATATATATATTAAAAGATTTAAATTCTAGTTGAAGTTGTTACTCAACCTAACAGTTGCTGATGCTAAACGTTGACAGAATCACATCTACCTCGGCTAATTGTTACTCAAGCTAACTGTTGCTAACACTAAAAGTTGACAGACTAATACACATGACTTGACCACCTTATCACCACTTTTTAAATTGTTTTACACTGCATTTAACAACAATTGTACCCAAATACACCACAACCAGAGAACCTGAAGCCATGCTACTTACATCCTTAGCCAACTCTTACTGCAGTCCAGGCAGTCCTCCCAGAAATAACCACTGCTTTAACAACAGATTTGCAACATATTGTGCTGCCCGAAAGTAAATTGTCCAATTTTTCTAACCGAAGGTTCTTTGTCTGCACACAAGAAAAATATATTTTGAGATTATATCTAGCCCAGAATGAGTCATAGCCAAGAGGTAGCAGTATATGCTCAGCAATCCAGAACAACAGATATAGTTCAACTTTATGGCACAGATAACAGTTTTATAAGAAAGTAATGATGGTTAAAATACTTAAAACAACTCTCTCAGTAAACCACTTGTAGTTAGATGCAGCAATTTGTATGTTTTATACTTATTTCTTTAACAAAAACTAACAGCATATAAAGCAATTCTTGCAATAGAAAACTGAACTATTGCACTGATTCAACAGCAGCACAACTTTATTTTTATTTGTATTGATATGAAACCATTTTCTTTTGTTTAAAGGTATGGTCAGATAAAGAGCACAGTGTTGATGAGGCTGCCCTTTGGATGCAACCGATTTGTTTTTAAAGGTTATTAACCCCATGGAAGAAACATAAATACTTGACAAATCGTCTGATGCTGAAGTGTTATTCTACCTTTGGAGATGAAATATCTCATCAGCCCCAACTTTAATGAGACAACGCTTATATGCATTGTTTTACATTAGTGCTCCAATTTGATTACAAATGCGTTTGCGTCTCTCAATTGCTTGAGAATTAAAAAAAAAACAATAGCATGCGTGCCCTGTGGCACTGCTGGTGTTTCACAATTAAGGCCAACCATGTTATATTTATCTTTTCACCAATTACTGTAAAGGTTACGGAAACTTTACTTGTTTTCTTCTAGGCTTTTCCATCAACAAAGATGCAATGACTTCCCAATCTAATTTTCCTTTGTTGTGACTCTCAGCCAAAAACACAGACATGAAAAGCCTGAACTGTGGATCCCAAAGACACAGAGTAGCTCTTTGTACCCCAGCTTGTTCTGCTGCATGCCATTTTTAATCTTGGGCAGAAGGGAAGAGAGCTGCTGCTCTTATCTTAGATGACATGGAGGCTTTGCTCCCTCTCTCTGGGGCTCTCTCGTCTTGCTCTTCTGAAACCTAACCCTCTTTTATGCTCTTCCCTCTTGGTGGTTTGGTGGCAAAGAGATACAGCGAATGAGACTGGCTAACTTTTGTTTAGCTTATTCCATCTGAAGTCTGTTACATGATACAGGGTGTGAAGAGGCCGGGTGTTGCCTTTCTGTGGTAAATTGTGTGCTTGCTAACTCCTGTTGATACTCTTAGCTCTTCTTTTATTGCCCAGGGCTGGTGGAAGCTTATTCAGCAGGAAAAGAGAAGTTATGATTTGGAAAATAAATTACTGCTCCTTATTCCACATTTCTGAAATGTTAAAAATTCATGCAGGTCCTGGCAATAAAGGGAGGTTTTATAGTGCTGTGAAAAGATTTTTATCCACAGACTACTTTGTCTTCACTTTCTGTCACATAGAAATGTTTCAGATTACCCAACAGTTTTACGTGGAAATGGAAAATACCATTTTCTAATAATCTATTTATTCACTAAGAGGGAAAAAATCACTCAAAACAACCTGGTCTTATGTTAAAAAATAACTGCCCCATTTTGATGAACAACTTACTGCACGACAAAGAAAATCACTTAAAGAAAACCTTGATAACTTCATAAAACAGGCTAAAATATCTCAAAACCTGATATATATCCCAAAATAGATGAGAAGTAAAGCTTATTTTCCATTACTAATTTGTGCAAAACTTTTGTCAATATTCCATTGACGCCTAAAAAAAATAAAATTTGCAATTGCTATGTTTCCATTAAAGAAGAAACACAATTAAATCACACGCAAGTACATTTGTTTGCAACTTCCTGTTTTCTTCTTCTTCGTGGCTTGCACCAGTGGCAACATCCGGTTGTTGATCATGTGACTCGTGTGATGCAAAAAGAAGTGTTTCCATTGACGTTTTCCAAAATAAACCAAAAAAAACCCACCTCATCCTAGCGACAAAACTTTTTAACAAACGAAGAACGAGTGGGTTTTTTTTTTTCAGAATTGAAAAGCAGCTGACTTTTGAAATGTCAAGTTTGTCAATGGGAATGCAGCTAGTGACATCCATCACTCCAGAATGGATTATATATTTCTAAAGTTTTGAAACTACACAGTGAGCCAATGTCCAGTTATGTACAGGAGCATGTTTTAAGTCAATATTGATGAAAAAGTACTTGTTCAATTGGCAAACGTCTTGTAACAAGTGAAAAACATCTGTCAGTGGAATTAGAATTTTCTATATCAAAAATAAGTTATTTTCTTAAAACAAGCTCCTATATCTTATAGAAAAGTCAGTTTTGTCTTACTTGAAGTATACTAAGTTATACTTGGTAGGTCTTTGTGTTTTTGCAGTGTGCATAAAGTATTATTCTAATGTCATACATAAGAGAAAGTGGAGGCAAATGTCATGAAATACTTCTTGTAAACCAATCATTACCTCTATGTAGGTCTAACAGGCATGTAATGTGCTTTTCACTCGATTGTCGGGAGTTGCGATAAAATCTTCTTGTAGGTGTCGAAACAAGTTTGGCCTTTATAAACCGACTTAAGAAGAGGCGTATTTGGATCCCTAAAACATCCTGCCAAACCAAAGTCCAGAAACATGCAGAACACAAGTGTATCCAATCTATTTCTACGCCATATCCAGGCTTTTGTGCCGAGGCCTGAAGGGACTTGTTTTCCAAACGCCTGCAACTATAAAAGACTTAACTGAGAGAGGCGCTTCCATGAGTCCAATGGGTTCAATTTGTTCTGCTAATCATTACCAGCTTCTCCGCCGCAGTAATGGGAGGTGTCGTTCAATGAGCTTCAATGCCACTCTTTGCATGGACGGTCCAGACAAAGAGGGAGCCCCCTGCCTTTATTTTTCTCTTTTTTTTTTAAAGGGAGGTCCAGTCAAGCATTCACAAACAGATTGGTAACCAGTCAGGTCTTCAAATAGACAAAGGCAACAGGGTGGGCCGCAATGATGGGAGGGTGGGGCGATTGTGAAGAAGAATGACCTGCCAAATGAGAAAGAGGACTTATTGAAAGGGACAGAGTGGGAGAAAGGAAAAACATATTGAACCGATGGAGAAGCTCAACCTTTTGACCATCTGCCTCAGTGGGTGACAACAGCCTTCATCTGTATTTTTAGAGCTGTACAACACACCAAATTACTCTGTCAGAAAGATTAAGGAGAGTCAATGGGCTGTCGAGTGGAAAAACAGGGCAAAGTCATCCCAGTGTGGAAACTTTGCATGTTTGTGTCTGCAGCAACTTTATGGCGTCAAGGAAATAATTCTGAAAAATTAAAAAAAACAGAAGCCTGAGAAACAAATTGTGGAATAAAAATCTCATTTATGTTTAAACATGGTTGAGTACATCTACAAAATGATTTCAATTTCATCATCCTTTTCCTCCTGTGGAGAAATTTGCAAAGGACATGACTCTGAAAACCCGTTTTTTGCTGCATTAATTCCATGATTACTTTAAAGCAGAAATGCTATTTTCTCCCTCTGAGCTAAACAAGAATCAGATCTCCATGACTAATCTCCCAGTGTGGGTATTGTATTCTGGTATGAACCTAATATTTGAGGCTTTTTCTGCAGATTTGGAAAACTAATTATGCTTTTTTCAGTAGTGAAGTGGCCAAAAATAATGCAGGTAAAAATTACTCTCAAATTCAGACATGACTTAAAAGTAGCATATAAGCTTTTCTTCTAGCATTGGAAAAATCTGAAGAAAAGTCTGATCTAAAAATAATTTTAATATTAACTTAAGCTACTCTAGTAACATTTAGACGGCTAATAGGTATTCAGGTTAAATGTAACTAAACCAAACACTTAAATTTACTGCTAAAACCTAACACTTACACAAGCCAACATGACCTTTAAGGGTTATTTAACTTAACAATCATGCAAGCTAACAATTGCTAAAGATAAATGTTATTCAAGCTAACGTCTACTCCAGCTAACTGTTATGCAAGATCACAATTTGTGAAGTTAATGGCTATTCAACTAAATGCAACTCAAACTCAAGTTACCCAAGCTAAAAGGTACTAGCTAAATTAAGCAGGTATTCAAACTAATGTCTACTCAAGCTAACTGCTACCTAGGCTAACAGTTACACAACCCAACAGGTATAAAAGCATGAAGATATTCAAGCTAATAAACTCTCAAGCTAACAGTAACACCGAGAAATATAGTTCTTTCTGGAAGACATTTCACACTTTCAAAAAACTACAACATTTGTATGCAACAGTTATCAAATATCCCCTAGAAATAAAGTTCTGTGCAGATGATTTGACACAAACTGGCAAGAATTCCCAATCCAAAACCAAATCTCAATCATCGGTAAAGCTGGACAATATGGCTGAAAAACTTATCACGATATAATCATTTCATATCAGTCGATATCAATAACTGCCGATAATAATTGAATTGTTTTTGGTTTTAAATATCTGAATTACTGGCAAACTGGTGGTGTGACCTTTTGCACAGTTTTCACTCCACACCATTTTTTATTTATTTATTTTATTTTTAAGCAGTTATGACCCACAATGGCAAAACTTGAAACTGCTGCTGCGCAAGTTACTCAACAGGTGGTTGCTAGGTAACCAAAGAGAGAGTTGCTAGGTAACCAAAGAGTGAGAGAGAAATGAGAAATTTATTATCAGATTTATTATTTATTACTGATATTTATTGTTATTGATTTATTGTCCAGCCTTAAACATGCTAAGAACAAACAGGATTAGACAAAGAAGAAGTCATAAAGAAACAAAAATGAACTATAATGAAAAACCCGAAACTATCATAACCCTGAGTACCACCTAGAGCTTCTTTCCTCTCATTCCTCCGTCCCATCCTCGTCTGATTTTTCACCCCATCCCTCCCCTCTCTCTGTAATTTCACCTCTGCCCTGCTGTCAGTCCCACTCCCCTCCCTCCGCTCCATCTACTTTCTCCTCCTCTCCTCTTTTCGCTGCTCGTGGTGGGAGATTGGTGGATTACGCCGGAGTAGGGGGAGAGGTTGTCGCGCTGATTGTAAAAGAGAGGGACAATAGGTCCTTTAGTCTGATTGGGTCCCCAGGTTGGCAACACCCGAGATGAGAGTGCACAGGAAGCCGCTATAGAGGCAGCATGAGAAAATGCACGTTTATTTATATGTAGATGGAGAAGAGGGGAAACTTTACCGAGAGGCTAACAAGGGAGAGCACGCATTCAAGGTGACTTTAAGAGAAATTTCATACCTTTAAGAAAAACTTCAGGCAAAGGAAGAGGAAAGAAAAATTAGCAGAGGAGAAGCAGACAAGGCAGAAATAAATTTAAAAAAAGGTAAGGCACTGACTTATTTGAGTTTTGTTTTAATTTTTTTATTTTACACAGATGCTGATGAATTTGCTTTATATGATATTAACTATCTGCAGATAAGAGGTTTGCATGCACTTTGGAAAGTTTGAGGCTTTAATTCTGAACACGTCTGCACTTTTGAGTCTTCAAACAAGCGACGGTATCTGCCTTTTACGGAGCGTCGTTTGGCATTCAGACCTCATTCCTCAGTCTGAGCCAAGGTTCTACTCTCCCAAAATGAGGACTCTCTTTTTTTCCATTTTACTGTCAAACCCATTAAAGTACAGCCTGTCTTGTAAGGAAGAAAATAAGGTACGAGATTGGCATGTGTACCCCCGCCAGAGCGTGGAGACGTTTCTTTGATATTATATCAGGGGAAGGCGGTGAAGACGGGCTTCGGGTTGAGATATCTTCACTGACATTTGCAGCGTCTGACAAAGAGCTTTAAGAGGACATGGACCTTTTTCTTTCTAAGGAGATCCAACGTAATGCTGTTTAATTAGTGACACAGATTGCAAACTTTTCCAGATGACACTTATAAACGGTGACATCACTTCCATGCACCAGTGGCTGGGATGAATGCCAGTTTGTGTGATTTAATTTATACACAAATGATGACAGTTTGTTATTTTTGAACTACAGTGGCTCTCTAAACTCTGGACACTCCTCTTTTAAAGAGAGTTTAATGCAGAAAATAAAACATTGATAAACTTTTCCATCTTTAATATGGATATTTGAACTGCTGAAAAGTAGAAATTGCAACTACCTAGTTACATAAATGAGTGCACAATAAAACTAACGGTCCATTCACACCAGCTCTGTTCAGTCTAATGAATCCAACTCCAGTCCGTTAGTCTAGAAAGTCCGGTTCATTTGGGAAGGTGTGAATGCACAATCACACCAAAAGAAACAAGCTCTGGTCCCCCTAAAAATATTGGTCTCGATTGAGTTGCAGTGATCTCTGGTATGGTTCGAATGGTCTGGAGACCGCTCCAAAAGCAGGAAGTGGACTACAGCGCAGGGCATTGTGGGTAAATACAACCAAAATAAATGCGCTAGTGCTAGCAGGAGAAATAGCTACAACCGCTAAAATATGAATCCACTCCATTTTTATCTACATTTTGTAAAAACAGAAGTTGTGCTCAGTCTTCTTCAGACGTTTTTGTATCGTTTCCTTCAGTGGTTCTTAGTGCAGCGCCCCCACAGGCGAGGAAAAGGAACAGGTTTTTGAATTAGTTTGGCTAATTTGACACCGTGCAGTTTGAAAATGAACCACAGCAGCTGAAAATGTAGCAACTTTGGTCCCTAATCAAACCGACTCTAGTGGACTATCAAGTGGGAAAACATCATAAGACTTCATCAAAACAGATTCTGATTTAATTTTAACTTTTCTAGAGGATTTCATTATCTACAGATGTTCTGATTAATTGATAATAAAGGATTGCACTGCACAAAGGTACCAGTCATGACAAGAGAAAGAGAGAAAGGCAGAGAGAGAGAGATAGCTAGATAAAGGTAGAGATAACTTGAGATTGAGAGAGAGAGATTGATCGCTGGGCAGAGTGAGATAGCTTGAAATAGAGATAGAGATAGAAAAATAGCTTGAGAGAGACAGAGATATATAGAGATAACAAGAGAGAGAGATAGCTTGAAAGACAGAGGTAGACATAGACGGATAGCTTGAGAGACAGATACATAGATAAAGCTTGAGAGAGAGATAGCTAGACAGAGTCAAATCAATATATACAGACAGAGAGATGGAGAGAAATAGAAAGCAAGATAGACAGACAGACATTTCTCCAGTTTCTTGTGTTCCTTTTAGGAGGCTAAACCCAACCAAAAGATTATTCTACAAAGTATTAATTTAAGGTGTGTAGCTTTAAATATCTCACTGAAGTTGAAGGACACTTTCCAGAAACGTTTATCATGGTCTCCCATTTTAGATCGACTGGAAATGTACCCTAAAGAGGAGGGAAAGGAGGAAACAGATGTTTTAAACAGCAACACAGATGTTTAATTGGGCAAAATGTGCATCAGATTTGCGGTTCAGAAACCCAACTGGTGCACAAATATTAGAAAAGGGGTAGATGAGAAGAGGAGGGAGTGCCGAGTAATTAGAAACACCTTGCAGTAAACGAACCACAGGGAGGGGGACGGAGGCTGCGGCGTGCACAGCTGCACGACCCCAAAACCCCGGGAGCTCCCCACAATTAAGAGAGACCGGTTCAAAGCCAGCGCCTCGGTCCTGGGGGGGCAAGGATAAAAAGGCCGACACACAGAGCGAGGCACGTTCTGAACTCTGATTCAGACCAACACAAACAAGCGTGTGATGTTGGGAGAGTCTGGTCAGGATGCTCTCTGCCTTTGAAGGCTGCATTCCCGCCCTGAGAGCCAGATAAGAAACTGGGTCCTTCCTCAAGGCGCCGATGGGATGGACATTTCATTTTAAAAACCACAGAACCTGCATGACTTTACCCAGACTAATCCACAAGCTGTGCTGCTCATTAAAAGCTGGAAAAGCAACTGCACAATCAAACTTTACTTATGTTGCAGTTAGAAAGCTGAAACGCTTCTGCATGGAGAACAAACATTGGACGCAATCATGGAAATAAAAAAACAAACAGGAGTTCACAGCAAAACACAGAATTTCACAAAATTACCTAAAATCCAAACTGCATATTGTGGCCATTTAAGATTTAAGAAATTTCTGACTTTGACAAGTCAACAATCTTTTACTTTCTCCGCTTTAAACCAAGGATTTCCACACTTTTGAGAGCCACTGAAAGTCAGAAATAAAGAACTGTCAACATTTGTATGTCAGTTTTTATCTAGAAAATGTCTTAGGTCAGCCATAGCAAAAAACTCTCTGAAACACCAACGGCTTCACCAAAAAATTAATAAGCAAATCTTAGCGCAAAATTCAGTGACGCAAAGTTCTGAGCCCCGTGCAAAATCAATTGTGGTTAACAAATTGGCCGTGACGTCTCACCCCACCATGAGAGCTTTTATGGACCCGCCCACTTTTTAGGGCCCTTTTCTCCACCCTCTCTTTAAAAGCTGAGGTTAAGTTAAAGTAGACATGGCCGGTGTGAAATCTACACTCCATCACGCTGCAGACTGACCCAAACAGACCTGCGCCACACACAGAGGCTCCTCTAGATCGGCAGATCAAAGTTTGAAGGCTTCATTAAACTTTATGAATCAGTTAATTATTTCACATTTAAACAAACCCAACAAAATTAAATGTGAAAACATATTAAACTTCAAAGATTTCCCCATTAAAATATCAAAAGTTTACCTTATATATTTTTAAAGAAGACTTTATATCTTAACCTTGCTCATCTTTCTGAAACTTAACTACCGGTAGTTTGCTTTCTTATGTTTTTGTTGACATATTTTACATGTTTTAAAAATAAATACAAACAAAACAGAAAAACTGCCAAAGAAACTGACTTAAAGCAAACTCCTATATCTTGCTGAAAGGTTATCAGAGTTAATTTTGTCTCATTTCAAGTGTACTAACATACTTGCACTAGAAACTAGACCAAAAATACTTGGTGAGTTTTTGTGTTTTTACAGTGCAGCATCTGCAAACGCATCTCTACTTCCTTATTTTTATAATTCTGTTGGAAAAACATGAATTATTCAAAACAATCTGAGCTTCTGATCCCTAAGCGGTCGTCGTGGCGACCTCTCACGTTGCCAATGTTTGATTTCTGATCAACCCGAGTTTCATGTGTGCAACCGCAGGGATGGCGCCGGTTTCGGCTCATTATTCCCAACAGGTGGAGCGGGTCACATCCAGCTGAACCGTGCCGCTCGCTCGCCGTTTGTTTTTCTCCCTCAGTAGCAGAGCTCACCTTTCTCCCTGGTGTCGCAGCGGTTTGATGTAGTCTGCTGTTGACAGATCGCAGTTAATGGAGCAGCAGGTGGACTCGGAGTACGATGATACAACAATATGGCCCGTCATTTTCTCACGCCAGCTGCTCCCCCCCTGACAATCACAGCCTCCTCCGCCGTCACTCAAACTCTTCCTCCGTCTCGATAAACACCTCTGCCTTTCAGGGCTTTCTCATATTTCAAAACAAACGCACGACAAATTGGATGGCTCTGCGCCTCCTTTGCCACGGTGGCTTTTCTTACAGCGTTTTCTAGATAACTTGAGATTGGGTTATTTTTTCTTGAGAATGCAGAAGGCAGGAGGGGAAAAACTCCTCTTAGTTGTAAACTTTTTCATATGACCGATTGTCCAGGGATTCCTGCACATGAAGAGGTTCAAGACTTTTCCAGATTCAACTTCCAGAGTTCCCAGTTCCTCATGTTCACTTTAAAAGGAACACTGAAAGGAGTTAAGGAAGGAAGGGAGAAGGAGAGATAAAAGGAAGAGAAGAAAAACAGAGGTAGGACACAAGAAGGAAACAAAATTAAGACTACAAGGAAAGAAGGAGTAAAGGACATGAAAAAGGATGGAAAGACATGAGGGACGGAGGAAAGGAAGGAAGGACTGGAGAAAGGACACAAGGAAGGAAGGACAGAAAGACTGGAGGGCATGAGCAAGAAAGTCATAAGGAGGGAGGAAAGAAGGAAGGACATAAGGAAGAAGGATAAGGAAGTCATGCGGAAGGAAGGGAGGAATAAAGGAACAAAGGAAGGAATGAAGATAGGACAGAAGGGAAGAAGGGAAGAAGGAAGGACATGAAAAAGGATGTCATCAGGAAGGAAGGAGGGAGGAAAGAAGGAAAAAAGAAGGATCAAAGGGATGACATCAACTAGGAAATCATAAGGAAGGAAGTGAAGAATGAAGGAAAGAAGCAAATAAGGAAGTAAGGGGTAATTATATGGAAAGAAAATGTCTATTTCTTGCCGAAAAGTTACTTGAAAGCTAGTTTTGTCTTATTTAAAATGTACTAAGATATTTGCACTACAAACTATACCAAAATTACTTGGTAGAATTTTGTGTTTTTGCAGTGTAATAAGGTAACTACTCATTTATCTCAAGTGATGTCAACTTTAACCAAACTGATGGCGTGTTGCGTGTTTTCCTAGCATCATGCTCCCTTCGTAGGAACCCTATTTATCCCTTCTGTCATCCGTCAGCGGCTTGTGAACCAGCTGCTTCCTTAAACAAGCGAGATACCATCACATTACCAGGAGAAAGGACTGTGAAATGTTTTACTTTGCACGTCGCCTCATTAAGCTTAACAAAACGGAGCAAAACGGCCTGGGTGAAGGTCGTGACCTTTCACTGGGCGTGGCTAGGAGCGGGGACTTCATAATGGAGACCAGGCGGCATGAATGGGCTGAAAACGAAGGGAGCAGCCGGGTCGAGGGTCAGTCGTCCTGCTAAGCTGAGTTTTCTTTAACAAACACACACCAACGCACACACACATTAGCCAGGCGCCCGCTCACAATGCAGCCAAGCCTCCCACCATTCGCTGCCTTTTGTGCCTCTACCACAATGATTAACTGGGTTTGGTGATTCAGAGAGTCTACAGAAGCACAATGCTCTCTTTTACAACACATAATGGAGTCGGTCCATGAGTCAAACAGCCTGCTTTTCATTCCTTTCCTTTGGAGCACCAAACTTTCCGTTCTGCCCCCCACTCGCTGCCTTTTCACGCCCCTTGTTCTGTTTTTTCATTCATCTATTTTTCCTCTCAAATACATTAAATCAAGAAGCAGGCTGCCTTCTTATACATATAAACAAGAAGCATATGGAAATGTACAAAGTCAGGATGCAACCAATCATTTTAGTGTCCGATTAATCGATTATACGGACGATTAATCAATTGTTCTGATGATTAATCAATTAATCACATTTTTTTTAATGGCATATTGCACAGATTTTTCATTTGACCACTTCATAGGGGTTTCTTACAGCTGAGATACAGAGGGAAAATTTGAGAAAAAAGTAGCATTCTTGTAATGAGCAGCGTGCAGCACTGAAGGGAGCTTGTAGAACATGGTGCGAGTGTAGCTGAACAGGAGTGTTGACAGAAACACTGCAATCTCAGAACATCACACCACGGGCCAATTACACGAGGTGTGAAGGAGCGCACCTCTGCCGATGACAGGAAGGGGAGGAAGGAGGAAAGGAGTGTGGCTCCTTGTGAAGACTTACTGTCCAGAGCTGGAGGGAAGTAGCAGCAGCTTGGCGGGATTTCTCCAGCTGTTAATGTACGCGTCATTAAGAATTTGGACAAACTGTTTTAAATTTTGAACAGGAACACTGGGAGGACTCAAAAATTAAGCAAGCAGCCATGTTAGAGTGAAAGGTTTGGTGAAAACAGTCCTGAAGGCCTACTGGAGCCCGTTCCCCCCTGCTGTTCGCGCAAACGTTGACACTCCCGTTGATCAACTCAGATAAAATAAAACCTTCTGATCACAGAATGGACGAAATCTGGTGGCGGTTTTTCTAACGTCAAAGTTTGTTTCATGTTGCCTGGAAAGGTTACCGAGTTCTTACAAGAAAGAAAGAAAGGATGGATGGATGGATGGATGGATGGAAGAACAAACTGACAAATGTGTAAATAGAGGATGGATGGATGAATAAATGAATGGACAGATGGATGAGTGGATAGAAATTCAGATGGATAAATAAATGGGAAGATAAATAAATGACTGAATAGACAAACAGATGGATGAGTAAATAGAGGATGATGGAAAGAAGGATGGATAAATAAATATAATCAATGGATGGATGATAGATGAATAGATGATGGATGATTGAATGAATGAATGGATGGCTGATCGATCAATAGATGAATGTATGTCCTGATATAAACTTGTATTTTTGACGTTTTTCCTTCTCGTACCTGAAGTAGAACTTTGTGAACACCAATCAGCCGGCTCCTGGCTAGCAGCAGGTGAACGCTCTGGACTCTTTGTGTTCTCTCCTCCATTCTGTGTGACTTTACTGGGCTCAACGGGATCCCTTCCTATTCAAACACACACAGGCAACCCAACAAAACCTCAGCAGTGGAGAAGTAATCTTGATGCTGAATAAAAGGACGGCTGCTTTATCCACAGGTTTCCAAATATAAAAATGATAAAGACACTCATCTGTCCTCTCCTTTTCTTTTCTTTTCTCAGAAAGTCTGCTGCAGGAATCAGAAAATAAGAGGAAATAACACGTGAACAGCACAAGTCTGTTCAGCATCGCTGCGTTTCACAATGGGGGTCCAAGTGCATCTTCCAGCCACTGTAGGCAGCTTTTTGCTACCTGTGACCCTTTGCATTTTGACCCTTCTGGCTCAAGGCATCCTGGGTAAATCAGGAGACGAGGAAAATACCAGAAACTCTGCGCTTCTGCAGAGGGTGAAAAGAGGATGGGTGTGGAATCAATTTTTCGTCTTGGAGGAGTACACCGGACTGGAGCCGCTTTACATTGGAAAGGTCGGTGCTGACTGCACACACACACTCACACAGTATATATATATATTTATATATATACATATATGACAACATAAAGGTACAACCTGAGGAAATGCTAGGTGAACAACTTTTCAGTGTGACCTTTTCAGTCAGTGTTGCTGGTGTGAAGACAAGCTCAGTGTAGGAGTAGCTAAGTTTCCAAACTTTCCACCAGAGCAGAGTAACAGATCTTCCAGAGAGCTCAGCAGCCTGAAGGAGGAGGGATGATCAGACGAGAGGCAAAGGGCGGCTTCAAAGGTATAAAAAAAAAAATCCAGATTTAATCCTGAGGTCTTCAGGCCCTCAGCAGTGCTGTCGTTGGAGCTTTGACATACCCCCGACCAAAGAAACAGGCAAATAACATGCTCAAAATAGAAACGGTGAGAGGATTATTGTCTGATCTGGTTTCATTTGACCTGAGATGGGATAAACAGGTAAAACGGGAAGTTTTAGCAGACTGTGTGAAACTTTAGGAAAGACTTACTGGTTGCAATTTAGGGGTTTTCATTATTCATCCCACTTGGAACTGCATTGCTCCGTTCTAACCACATAACGCTGTTACAATCGTGCAACGCTTCGTTATAATCACACAACCCTCTGTTGTAATCATGCAATGTTTCGTCATAATCATGCACCGCTGCTTTCTAACTACATAGCATTCTGTCCTAGCCACGTAGCGCTCCGTTCTGATCACGTAACGCTCCGTTCTAACCACATGACATTTCGTTATCACGTAGCGCTCCATTCCAATCACGCAATGCTTTTTTCTAAACACGCAACGTTTCATTATCACGTAAGATAAACTGACCTAAAGAAATTTAACAATCCGTGTGTTTTTCTCCTTTCCTACATAATATTTTCTATACTCACTTTTACTCTTTTTACATTGAATTGCTTAAAATTTTCAATAATGTTCTAATTAACTGAGAAAGACACATTCTTAAAATAAACTTGGTATTTTAAACTGTACAGCCTTAAAATTCTTTCGCTTTGAAAAAATTTCAACGCTAACACGGCTTTTATATGGGAATGATAGAAACCTGCCAAATTTCTATTCCTGATCAATTTTATTTGAAAATATTTTAGAAAATTATGAATTTTTAAAACCAATGGACAGAAACTCCAATGGTGTTTCACATGGATTGATTTACGTGTTAAATGCTTTTTAATTTAGTCACTTTAACATTTTATTGTTGCATTTGCTATACAGGTAATTTTTTTATCTTGATCTGAGCTTTTTAATTTCACTTACAGTGCTTTACCGAGTAATATTTCATATCTGGATGACAACAGTGGTTCAAACAGATCAGTCACCAACAGAGGGAGTATAAAACATGAAAAATATATGGCATACTCTCATCTTTTAGCATATTTCACCTCGATTCAAAGCTCCTCTGAGCCATTGTTAAAAGCCTTTAGGTTGGGAGATGAAGCAGGTAACTAATACCCTAAGTTTTCAAAGCCCTTGGAGGTAAAAAGGGATTAGTGCAGGTGAAGGAAAAGCTTCGGCCTACGATGCATCAACATAAAGAAGAAGTCTAAAAGCAACAACACTGTTGATTTAAAAATTCTGCCTGAGCCTGATGAGTTTGCAGGTTGGAGTGCAGGTGAGCATGAGGTCCAGAAGCAGAAAGGGAACACTGCATTGTCCGCCGCACGGGAATGATAGGTGTTACAAAGAGAGCTGGTGAAGCATCAGCGGCATAACAACAAGGAGCTGTTTTACAACCCTGTCTGGGTCTCTTCTTTCAGAGGCCACAGATGATGAAAGGCCAGAGCCAGCGTCTTGAAAGCAGTGTGTTTTCAGATAGAGTGCTGAGCATGTGTGCTCGCCTGTTGATTGTATACAGCGCAGATACCAATGGAGGCATTGAATTTCACTCTGCCAACGTGATGGCAGTAAGTACTCGTCATCATACAGAGAGGCCCTCTTAGTACAAAGTAAAGGCTGATTGCACATCAACAGGCTGGCATTTGCACTTAGAGGCCACAAAAGGCTGCTGATTGCGCCGCTGGGTCCATAGCAACAAACAGGGAGCGAGCTGTGATTACAGGTCTGCTGCCTGTTAACAGATTAAAGTTATGCATGTGACCACACATCACCCCTCTGGTCTAGTTAACTCATTTTCATTTCCAAACTGGACATGCACAGGACCTGTCAGTTTTGGATTCAACAGACATGTTGCAGAATGACCTCACACATTCAAAAACTGCTGACAGACGATGACTACCATTGGTTTTAGCTGTCAAGTTGTCAACATAACATCAAATCTTAAATGTACGCATGATAATACAAAAGAAAAATGGATGCAGTGAGTCGATACGAATTCTCAAAACTACGACAACCAGATAAGGTCAGGAAAAAGGTTTTAATCAAAATAGTGAGGGATACGGACGTAGGCCAGTTATGCTAGCTTGACTTTGACAACCTTAACATGTAGATGTGCTGTGCAGTTCAGTTTGACCCACACTGCAACTCCAACAGCTCGGCCGTAGAGCAGGCATTTAAATTTCTAATCTGCTAATCTGATACCACATTGCTAATGTGCTGCTAATTCGCTACCACAGGCACAGCTAATCTAACACAGTGATTAATAATCGCAAAACAAACATCAAACCTGAAAACATAAAACTGTAACGGACTGAATGTTTTGTTCCATGTGTGGGAAATGTTTGCATATTTTTTGGTGTTGCATCCCGATACATTAGTGGCATTGTAGTCAGTCAGTTGCTATGGCAACAAGTGTGAGTATAGCATAACCGACACAGAGAGCGAGAAAAAGTTAGAATACATATGGTTTTGAGTTGTTAAACCGTTTTTCTGCGTTTTTTTCCCTTTCCTGTGGCGAACTGCACTAAATAATACCTACATCTCTGGGTTTTATTTTGTCAAAGGAGTTGTAGTTATGTTCACATGGCACACTTTACAGAAAAATATATTGGAGATACTTCAGAAGAATGAATTTCAAATAGCTTTAATAATGTATTTGCAAGAAAAACAATTATACCAAATGTTTTTTCTTAATCCCATATGGCATGCTAAATGCCTAAAGCATGCCATTATATCACCACCAGCCTAAACTAATGATAACAGGATGGGTCAATGTTTTCCTGTTGTTTACACCAAGTTCTGACTGAGTTGTTGAACTGTTGAAGCTAAAATTGAGACTTATCCCCAATGTTGGGGAGGCTGTGTAAATTGTAGCTGCTTCAAGGCTCAACCTGTTTTGTGTCCAGATGTGTTATTCAGCGCACCTTACAAGTAAGCAAGTGGATGTTTGAGCTCCTTTTTCTACTTTGTCTGCTCATTTGTCCTCTAACATCAACAAGGCCCTTTCAACCACATACCTGCCTCCCACTGGTTATTTTCTCTTTCCTAGCTTTTCTAGGACTACTTTTTGTAAAACAGAGATTTTTTTGTGCTAGAAAATATTAGTAGAGCAGCAGTTTCTGAAACACTCAGACCAGCATGTTAAAAGTCGCTGAAATCCACTTTCTTCCCTGTTCTGGTGCTCACTTTGAACTTCACTAAGTTATCGTCACCACAGCTAGAATCCTGAATGAGTCTAACATCATGTGATTAGAAAATTCAATACTTTCATTAACCAACAAGTGTAGCTGGCTGGTAGGTATATGTATCAAAGAATGAGAGCAAAGAATTTTCTGAATGCATGAAAGTGAAAATGGCTGACAGTGGTGCCTGCTTCCTATCTCTTAAAATTGTTAATGAAGTGTCAGTTCTGGTTTCTGATGAGCAGCTAATTCAATTATACGAGAACTCCAGAAGGAAACAGTTCAATGTCTTTGGTCTGTATTTTTTATGCATTTATATCCCTTAAAAGAACAGTTGGAGGTCATCTGCATATTTGTAAATATTAAATTCAGTCATAAGCAGATGAAATTTAGGCACATATTGTAAGTGTTGATGCATAAATTAGTATAATCAACCAACTTCTTGATTTCTGTTCACACCTGTCATTAATCTGAGTTTATCGCCACCTACTGGTTATTTATAGTTTCTGCTGTCTTGCCTGATCAGAGAATTTTGCTAAACATGAAAACCTTCCATAGCATTGTGATATCTTTACAAACATTCTTTCCAAGTTAGCATTTCTTTACTTGGATGTCAGATTTCATACAACTTTCCCAGAAACTAACTTCATGAAGTTTGAATCTGAATTTATCTACATGCATTCATCCAATCTGCTCCAGCTTTAATTTGAAAGCTTTTATCAGCCAAAACTGATAATGTGCTGATAATATTGTTAAGTCCACATTTCCACAAATAACTGCTGATTATTTTCTGTTTAAATCAGCTCATGTTTATCTCTGCAGGCATTTTTTTCCTCCAATCGGTCTGTTCTTCAGGGATTGAGGAACATGCTAACTTGGACAGAGATCATAAGGCTGATTTGGCCTGGAAAGTGATTTGGTTGTCTTATCTTCATGTTTAGCAGAGCAAGGCAGCTTTATTGTTGTAAAACTGGGAGATGTGACCCATTTGAATGCCCTCAAAAAACACATTGCCACCCAAAATACTGAGCTTGTGGCTGAATTTAGAAGCATTCACTTGCAGACTGTTGGGATCAGACTGGTCATTAGAAGAGTTTCATTGTCTTAAAGTGTTGTTTTCCTGCAGCTCCACTCGGACATGGACAAAGGTGATGGCTCCATCAAGTACATTCTGACGGGTGAGGGGGCAGGTACCACCTTCACCATTGACGATAGCACCGGGGACATCCACGCCATCCAGAGGTTGGACAGGGAAGTGAAGTCACAGTACGTTCTCCGGGCCCAGGCCCGAAACCGCCTCACAGACCGACCTCTGGAGCCTGAATCAGAGTTCATCGTCAAGATCCAGGACATCAATGACAACGAGCCAAAGTTCCTGGATGGTCCCTACCAGGCCACCGTTCCAGAAATATCCAGAATAGGTAAGCAGAAGGGAAAAATCATGGCAGCTTGAGTTGTATCACCAACAAATATCCTCATCAAACCATCTCTTCTTCCAATTTGCTCAGGAACGTCTGTGATCCAGCTCACTGCCACAGACGCCGACGACCCCACGTATGGAAACAGCGCTCGTGTCGTCTACAGTATTCTGGAGGGGCAGCCATACTTCTCTGTGGACGCAAAAACCGGTACGACTGCAGACATGCTGCACACCTTCCTGTTTGACTTTCAGCGTCACGGAAGTTGTTTTTGGGGAGGTTGATTTTGTTTTTTTGTTTTTTGCAGATTCTGGTTTACATATGTTACAAAGTTAGGAATGTAGCTTTTCTACAAAGTTAAAGAAAAAAATTTGGAGCATTTAAGTTTCTGCATGCGTAAATTATGGTTGCAAATTGCCCCAGAAGTTATTGATTCTTATTGCGATAATTGATAATATAGTTCTTTTCTGACCATTTTTGAGTAATATAATGGCAATAGCATAATAATTCAAGAACACATTCTCAAAGATGAATACATTTTAAATTCTAATGAACATCTAACACTGGAACTGGAAGACATTTTAAATATCCAAAATAAATACACAAAACAGAACAACTACTAAAATGAATTATGGTGTCTCCTTTATCCAGTTTTTGGTAGAAACAGAAAAGAGAAAAACAATAAATCATGCAAATTGAAATGACTGAGATCATTTTAATTTATCATGCAATTAACTGATTTATTGCTTATTGCAACAGGCCTACATGCACATGATTTAAATTATGTTTACATATGATTTAAAGTTACAAGTGTAGCTTTCCTACAAACGTAAAGAAATAAATCTGGAGGATTTAAGTTTCTATGTATTAAAAGCAGAATTTGTGTACAGAAAAATCATTTCTCAATTTAAAACTTGAAATAATGAAATAAATGCATAGAATACATAATTTTATCTTAAGTATCTATTTAAAAGCCAATCAGAAAACTTTTTGAACAATCCTATCCAGACATGTTTCAACTCCCAGATTAAAATTAGGCATTCAATCTGTATCTTTACACCTTGAAATGATTTGACAGTGATGATTTAAATCAAACTGTCCAGTCAGATGGCAGATAATCAAGTCATTTCCTGCTCATCAGGTGCTTCATTTAAACAAACCTTACTTATTTCACCTCAACCATCAATCTAAATTCAATTTAAACCAAGAAGTGAGCAATTATTCAGCTTCATATTTTCCTTTATTCAACCTGCCTCATTTTAATCTAAGCTACACCACTGAAGAGAAGCTTAACCACTGATGCATATAAAACTACGTTCACACAGCATCCTTTGCTGAAACCAGATTTTTATTTTTATTTTTTGCATGGTCGTTCATACTACTAATTAAATGTTGTCTATGACTCCAAAGCGACCGGCAGAAGAACAACGCATTTTTTCCAGGACTGCATGTGTCCTTTCTGTCTTGTAACCCAAAGCAGAGCTATATGGAGAACAGAGGAGATTGTTGTCACTCTGGAAATTCCTGCAGGTCATTCAGTAATCTGTTTGCCTCTTGGTAGAACAGTTTCCATCTCATCTTTTCATCCGTTTTGCAGAACTTTCCAGTTTTTGTGATGTCCTTCTTGTCCCATGTTTCCTTATATTGGTGACTGTTTAAACTTTGTACATTTACATTAAGGTGGAAATGTTTTGTACCCGTTTCCTGACTGATACTCCTGAATCTGTTTTTTGGGAGATTTTACAAAATATGTGCCACAGTACAGGGAAAATCATTTAAAAATAACTTTTGCATTTAAATTTTTACAGCTTTGTCAACGTTTTGGAGCCACTGGTAAAGTAAAAACCTTCCTGTGGCTGCTGTTTTTTCCTCCTCTCTGTCACCGTTCTAAGATGTAGCTGCAGTGATTTCAGTGCTCGCTTTATGCCCCCTGTGTAAACCAACCAGCTCAAAATGTGGGGAGCTCAGCATGGCTCTGGTTGTTGCTACGAAACTACCCAACGTGTTTCTTTTGTTGCTACATATAAAAACTCGCTCATGGCAGCTGACAAAGAAGACGTGTTAAGCTTAAAAGTGTGACTTTCCTGTTGATAATGAGGACAGAAAGCAGTCTGTAGTGTGGAAAGAGGCTTACTTGAAAAAACTTTCAGCTTATAATTGAAATCTAGCCTCTTAGATGTGTTTTTTTTTAACCAAGCTGCGTTGGTTTGATTTCAGTTATTTGGCTCTTACTCTGTAGTCTTGGTTACTGCAGGGTCAACTTGATTATTTTTATGAAACTGCATTTTCTTCTGGAGTGAATCTTTCCAAATGTAAAACAGATTATTGTTGGTATTTTTTACAGAAAAAAGTGAGTTTTATTTTCAGGTATCCACACGTAGATCGATTCAAAAGACGGCAAAAACAACATCTCTGTTTTTCAGTGACTCACCAAGAACTCTCAAAGGCTGCCAAAATAACTAGAAAACAGGAGGAAAAGATATTAAGCAAAGAAAAAATCTTACTCTAGACCCACATTATACCTGCAGAAGAGAAGATTGGAGGAAATCTGACCAAAACAAACAAGCGCTTGGAAAAATATCACAAAAGAAAAATCGTAATAAAGTCTTTGGGCAGCAGCCTTGGATTAGTTATTAAAAACCCTTTAGACGGGAATGCTTACAGAAGCTGAAGCATCTCAAGTGGAAATACAACAATTAACAGTAAGCTCAAGGCTGTTCTGGTTTGCTGTGGTGAAGAGAAAACTTGTCATTCACCAGTGAATCTACATTCCAGTTTACCACCTTGGTGATACTGGGTTGGATCCACTTTTCCCAACAGAACTGCCCTGTCTCCAGGAACAGACAAGGTCAACAACAGAACTCAGGTTGACTGCCTTTAAACGAGGCTCAGATTATCATAAGAAAATGTCTGCAAAATGAAGGCTGTGGCTGGAATCAAGGCTAATCAAACAAGGAATGTTTTTGTCATGTAATTTATGAGCAAGCTTTCAAAATGTTGCCAAAAAGAGAAAATAATGTGAGTTAGGTGTGTTTCTATTTACTGGTTTGAAGTGAATCAACCAGGCGACTTAACTTTTATAAAAATATATTCTTTTTATAAATTAGTTAAAACCATCACTTTGTATTGACAGTATAGTATAAGACCGATAATCTATATTTTAAAAAATCTGTCTTCTTCCAGTGCTCCCAGTACTACATTCATGCACAACTAGGTCAGAAATAACCAATCAGAGCCAGGAGGAGGGTCTTAACACTGTCAATCACCACTGTGTATGTGCTACTCACCTCCTCCCCCTTTCTCTCTGCTACACTACAGCTTCTTCTGACAGCATAGCCTGTTATTAAACCTCAGGCTAGTTAGCATAGCCACTGATGGCAGCGGATAGTTTTCCTGTAACCGTAGGTTGTTTCTCTAGAACACTGAGCAGCGCGTACACGGGGTGAATTGACAGCTCCAAGACCTTCTTCCTGGTTCTGATTGGTTGTTTTTGAACCGGCGCATTTTTGCCACTAGCTACAGTGGCACAGGCAGGAGTTGGAGGAGTTCGATTTTTTTTTCACAGACTATGTGTCTCGTTCCAAACTGCCACGACATGGTGACAATTTTAACAGAAAAAAAAAATTTTCATGAGTAAAGCAGTTTTAAAGGATTTACTTTTGCCATCAACCTTTTCTAATGCTGGACTTGTAAATATGCATTAAAAACATTGATAAAAACACAGCCTTGGTTTCCTGTTGTTAAGCTAACAGAAGAGGCACCTACAGTACAAACTTATTCAATGTTCAACCTGTTGTGTGTCCAGAGATGCTTTTCAACACACCTTGCTTGTAAACGAGTAGATATTTGAGCTCCTGTGTCTACTTTCTATTCTCCTCTGACATCAATAAGCCGCTTTTCATCCACACACTGGATATTTTCTCTCTTTAGGAGCACCAGTCCATCTGGCTGCAACAACCATGCCAAGTTCAAAGTCTCATAAATCTCTTTTCTTCTCCATTCTGATGCTCGCTTTGAACTTCAGCAGCTCTTCAATACTTCTAGATGCAAAAGGCATCGAGTTGCTGCCATTTCATTGGTAGAATTGCTTATGTATTTGATAATTACGTGATTGAATAAAGAAATTAAATGAATGCACACTGTTAAAATTAGGATAAGTGGGGGATAAAATCTTTCTTTTGATTGTGACTCTCAAACTCGATTAATCAAGAGTGCAAGATTTATTTTAATCCCTGACAAAAATTAGTTTGAATCGATTAAATAAGAACCTTTGAGCAAAGGATACTAAAGCTCCTGGGCATTTATTGTATCATTTATCGTGATAAATTTCAAAAAGATTTGACTTAACATTGCCATGATAAATTCCTAATTATGTTTTAAAAAACCAAAACCATCTGTGATGTCAGGATTATTTTTACTATTTTCTCCACTATTTGTGCAACGTGCATCAATAAATACCAATAAATTTCTAATTATGATTAAATGCCGTTAGAGTGTGCAGTTTAGTGATACAAATCGCACTTCTTTAAGTGACTGGTGTTCTGATAGTACCAAAAGTTCCACAATAGTACCTCAAAATATTGTGATAAAACCTAAAGTCCTTATCGCCCACCCATAGTGCGGGATGTAATCATTGCCCATCATGATCAACGGAAGAGAGAGTTTGAACTTCCTCCTTTTCAACCCATCTGGGATTTGGGGTCAAAGTTTAGGTGTTATTTGAGCTTTTGACCTTGTTGCCATGGTTACGCAGCACAACAACTTTTCTAAAATAAATTTTAAAAAAGTAAGAGCAAAAATCCTTCCAGTTGCACATCATCCAGAACCAGGGGGAACAATTATCCAAACATTCATGTTGTTGCCAAATTCGAAACGATCATAAATTTGGCAAACAAAGCCAATTCCTAAAATTGTGCAGCAGATCTTCAGGAAACACTCATACTGAGACATCTTGTCTTTTAACGACCTTCATGATTTAATGCTGGCATACAAAAACCTTTTAGTTTTCCTGTTTTATTTCATCCGACAGCTCCCCTGTCAATAAAAACTCAGCATGGCTCTTGAGCAATGAATCAGCTTCCTGGGTTCCACTGTAAGTGCTGCCTTTAAGGCTTTTACTCATGTCAACACAGTATAAAACTCAAAACTGGAGCTGAAAACATCATCAGCTCACCCAGACTTCTTGTTTTCTGCATAGCTGTTGGTTTTTATGAAGACTACACTGGTGAATTAAGTGTGTCGAGTCACAGGGTGAAGGCCAGCCACATGCACTGAACTGCTTCTACTGTAAAACCTGAGACTTCACATATACATCCCACACAAACAGCACAGATCTCTGCCAAAGCATCCACACCTATTTGAAGGTTACAACCATCAACTTTTATATATTTTATTGCTATTTCATGTAATTTTTTTATTATGAATTTAATCTCAGTTGCTCTGTGAAGACCTAAGGGATTTTTTCAAAGAACATTACAGAACAATTAGCTTTAATAAGAAACCAAAGCACTGCAAAAACTATATTTTATCAAGAATATTGGTCTAGTTTCTAGTGAAAATTTCGCAGTACACTTGAAATAAGACTAAACTAACTTACAAGTAGCTTTTCAGCAAAAAACAGAAGCTTGTTTAAGTCAGTAATTTTTTAATATTGATAAAGTATTCATTCCATTGGCAGATAAATTCGCTTATAACAAGAAATTTTTCCCATGTTACATGGTTATATTTACACAAAGCATTCTGCTAATGGAACCAGTCCTTTTTCATCAATATTAAGGAATTATTTGCTGAAAACAACCTTTTTCTTAATGAAATGTTATCAATAAGTTAGTAGTTTTATTTAAAGTCTACCACAATATTTTCACTAGAAACTAGACCAAAAATACTTGGTTAGATTTTGTGTTTTTGCAGTGAACGGAAAGGTTGGGGAGGAAGTTTCGGATTAATCAGAGTTAAGCAGAGAACCACAGTAACTCTGGAGTTAAACATGCAATAATCTGCTTTTAGAGGGAATCTAACAGAAAACACCATCTTCATGGTGAAACACAGTGGTGGCAGAATCATGCTGTGAGAATGCTATTCTTCCCACAGGACAGGGATGGTGGTCAGTTGATGGAGATAAACTGGCAACCAGAGCTACAAAGTAGCATAGATCAAATGATATCAATGTGTTAGAATGGCCTAGTTAAAGTTCAGACAATTTAATTGAAAATTGGTGACAAAAAGGCCAACTTTAATCTGTAGAGGTGCAGAGCTTGTAGATAATTAAAATCAAGAATGGTCCTAAGAATCAGTGGTGATAAATGTAAACGCATCCTATGGTTTTAATAATTTTTTATTGCCAAATACTTTGTTTTGATCTATTTCATAAAATAGCAATAAATAAGATTGCAGGGTTTGGTTGGCAAAATGTGAAAATGTCAATGGAGATTAAATTCTTTTTAAGGTTTTTCATGTGTTAAAGTTTTTTCTGTTTTAGTCCAAGTTCTGGTTTTCTTACTTTGTTGGGGGTTTTTTTCATCTTCTTGTTGGATGTTGTTTTTAACCTTTTTTGTACAAGCTCTTTGAATCGTCTCTGGCTGAAAGGTGCTGTACAAGTAAAGTTACCTTGCCTACTGAAAGTCTATAAAATTCATGAACATGGGTCACCAAACATCCATTTATGTGCCATTACTACATTCAGTCATTAACTGATGGGAAAAAAATGTAACCAGAAAATTTTTAAAAATCTATTCTTCAAGATGAAAGTGAACTATATTTCATGGACACACTCTGGAGCAACTCTCCTTCTATGAGCTTTAATTGACCCCGTGACCTTTGGTTTCTGCTCCCAGGTGTGGTCCGGGTGTCCTTAGCAGACATGGATCGAGAGACCAGAGAGAACTACACCATCCTGATCCAGGCTAAAGACATGGGCGGACAGCTGGGGGGGCTGGCGGGGACCACCACCGTCAACATCACGCTGAGCGACGTCAACGACAACCCGCCCGTGTTTGACCAGCGTAAGCAAAACACAGAGTCTGTTTACGATGCATCTTCACCACCATGACACACTTTATTACCTCTCCTCGAGTTTTTAACAGCTCATTTACTGTAAGCAAATGGCTGCATGCACAGCCTGCAGCTTCGAATATCTGCAGCTGCTGCAACAAACCTTTGTTTTTACAGAGAGATATGCTTCGAGTGTGCTACAAAACATAAAACAAAGCTCATTTTTAAATAATTTTATTTTATAGATATTGTGTTTAGAGGGGCAGTACTTTGTAAAATGTAATTTTCCCAGCTTTCTATTATGCTGTAATGTTATCCCCTCGCCAAAAACATTCATGGAGTGTTTATTTGATTCTTTCATTCATGTTTAAGAAATCCTATAATCTCCATGGAAAACATTCAGCTGTGCAAAACGACTGGGTGGACCTAACTCCGCCTTCGTAACATAGCTCCTCCCCGACTCAGCTCCTTCAAACTAGCCAGCAGCAATTAGCAAACACTCGGTGAAACTGCACGTCTGCTGAGCTCATTATAGGAGCTACTTGTCAGTGAAACACTGGTAAAAACATTGTTAAAGGGTTTATAGAGGAGCCATATTGGGATGACTTCCTGAAGTCGCAGTTTCAGGAAGGGCAGGAGTTTTTAAAGAGACAGGGGCCCAACTTCAAGCAATTACAGTACGTCAAACTTTAAGTCATATTTGATATATATAGAAAGCATTTGTAGAACTAAAAGTAACAGTGATTTTATTGTGCTATAAAATGAAATTATATTCCTGGAAAATACACAATACTGCCACTTTAAGGGGACATAATAACCTCTATCTGGGATGTGCTTCACTCCTTTCTGTTCAGACCGATTAGGAAATATTCATAGGATCCAGAACTACATAAAACGTCTCAATTTTAGCCCAGTTTTTTTTCCTGGCATCACTCCTCAACTTATTCACATCATGATGGTTGTATAGTGAGTTGCGGCACTTTGAAAGTGTTTTATAAATAGTTATTATTAATAACTTCAAACAAAGTGTTGAACATTTTCAAGAAGATAAAAACAGTTCAAGTTAAAAAAAAAAACAAGATTTGCAAATTGTTGACCAGAGTAGACTGAGCCTTAAAGAGATGCAAGCCAAAAATGAGCCATAATATAAACACATAATTTACATTCCACTTACTCTAGCAGACCGTTAAAATAAAAGTATTCACCCATGAAATGAGGGGGAAAAACAACAAAATAATATTTTAACTTGATGATAAAAATGGCAAGAAGTTGTCAAAAAGTGCTTAAAATTGGAAGAAATTGGTGTTATCATGCCAAATACAGCAGAGTGTTAAACATAATCACTGCTTGCTTTTACTCCACTCTACGAAAATCACAAATTCTCCCTGAAGTGCAGAAAGCGGCAGTTCTTATCGCGCTGTTAGAGTTCACAAACCCCTCAGTTTTGATTTATTTGGCCGCTTTTCTTCCAGAGAAAAAAATGGAGTGTGTGAGCGCAATGAAATCCGATTTATTTTCCGTCTACCTCAATCCAGATTAACAGACATCAACTGGCAACATGTCATCAGGAGAAATGACAATAACAAACTGTGTATCATCAGCATAGATGTGAACATTTCAAGTTTTTTATCTTGAAATGTATAAAGAAGAGAAGGATCAAAGCTGGAATCTCAACAGTCCTGCTTAATCCGCTTTAATCCAACTCCAGTTTTTTGTCGAGAAAGTCCAGTTCATTTGGGAAGGTGTGAATGTGCAATTGGACTAAAAAAGTGAAGTGTACTCTTTAAGTGTACTCTTGAATGGATATTTGAACGCTAAGCTGACCAGAGACCGATCCAAAAACAGGAAGAAGACTATGGTGCAGGGAATTCTGGGTAAATACAACCAAAACAAACCCACAAGTTTAGCGTTAGCAGGAGAAATGGCTTGTGGTCGTTTACTGAAGACCAAAGAGAAATACTACAACCGCAAAAATGTCACGCTACTGCGCTTTTGTTTCCATTTAGTCAAGAAGGAAGTTGAGCTCAGTGTCTTCTTCAGAGGTTTTTGTGTCATTTCCTTCGTTAGTTCTTGGTGGAGCGCCCCCACAGGCAAGGAGGGCAACAGGTTTTTGAATTAGCTTGGTTTAATTGACAATGCAGTGTGAAAGAGAACAACAACAACTGAAAATGTAACAAATGTTGCAACTTTGGTCCACAATTGAACCAAGCCTACCAGACTATGTCGTGGGAAAACATCCTATGATTCACTGCTAATGTTCTGAATAGATTGTGTTTTTATTCTTCATTCAGTGATGCGTTTCCTTCCCAAAAAGCATCCAGGTGGTGAGACCTTCAGTCCAGCTCCATGTTTAACTCATGATAACTCCCCTCTAAAATCCGGGGTTGTCTCTCTCTCTTTGGTCATGTTCAGATGGCTGACTCATGGCTTCAGTCCCCAAGAGAAAAAAAACTCACCACCCACTTCCACCTCCATCATAACTAATTAGCTCTGACCAATTAGCACTGTCACTTGTACAGGCTTGATCGGCTGCCTGATCACACCACTCTGTGCAGCTGTCACCTTTTCTTTGACATTAGGCGGTAGATGAAGCCCTCGCCGGCCCATAAGGCGGCGTATCAGGAGTTTATGGCGCCATTTATGTTTCTCTGGTGTGGAGTCAAGCTGCAGTTCCGATACAAGGAAGGTGTTTGGCTCCCTCTAGAGGACAAATGAGTGAAACGTGGCTGGTTTGTGTTGTCAGGGTTGTATCAGATGAGCGTGCCGGAGTCGGCCCCTGTGGGCTCGGTGGTGGGCCGGATCTGGGCCAAGGACAGGGACATTGGCGTCAACGCTGAGATGAAATACAGCATCATCGACGGAGACGGGAGGGACACGTTTGACATCAGCACTGACGCCACCAACCTCTTTGGCATCATCACCGTAAAAAAGGTAAATGTTTCAGCGCAGATATTGATTGATTTCCTTAAAATAAGTGTTTTTTATTTTGCTCATTTCTAAATCATATATAATCCTGAGAGGTAGCCATTGTTGCCACAATTTACTGCATATTTAAAAAATTATTACATATATATATGTATATATATATATATATATATATATTCAGTAAAATACTAATTCAAAAGCACATTTTTGCTTTGCAGAATAATTATAAGCAGGCATATTATTGTTAATAGCAAAATATAGCATTTAAAGGTTTCTAATATTATCTTTAATAATCGCAATAATTAATACAAATTATTGTCATTTATTATAACATGAAATGAAGCATTTATACAAGTTATTTTTTATAATTTAAACCAGTAAAAATAAATAAAATATACATGACATGTCACAATTTAAATTTAATTTTGTTTCTACATTTATATGTATTTTCACCTTTTATTTAACTAATAAAGCTTTTAAAAAAATATTAAATTGCAGCTTTTAGTTAGATATGTATATGAGTGATATATTAGGACAAATTAATGAAAATATTAATGAAAAATGTATGTAATTTATAGAATTATGCATGCCATTAATTTATAAAAATGTAAAAGGATTCACATAACAACAGCAATATAACATAAGTTTAACGAGAAATATTATTCAATTATTTTCCAAAAAGTTAATATACACAGTATAAATAATAAAAATAAACATACTTGCCTTTAATAAAAAATAACTTTTTAAGTTATTGACCCACTTAAGGGCTTAAACTAATTTCCGCCTCAGTTAGTGGCATGAATGAAATGCGGCCATTTTGCTTTCCATGTAAATCAAACCCCATAATCCAGATTATCTGCTTCTCTGTTCAAGCCGTTAAACTTTGAGAACAAGCCAAGCTACACCCTGAAGGTGGAGGGAGCCAACACCCACCTGGACCCGACCTTCCGGCACCGCGGCCCCTTCAAGGACGTCACCATCGTTCACGTGAGCGTGGAGGACGTGGACGAGCCCCCGCTGTTCGGCTCGCCGTCGTACTACATCGAGCTTCTGGAAGACGCCGAGATCGGGACAGTGGTGAAGACGGTGTCGGCGCGAGATCCTGACGCTGCCAACAACACAGTGAGGTGAGAAGAAGAAGAAGAAAAAACACATTCACACTAAACAGTTTTTTATTTTCTCCTTTTACAAATTCAGTTTTTGTTTGTGATTATTTCAGGCAGTATTTTTCTCAGGTTGATCTACGTCAGTTTCCCAAAACTACAAAAGTTTTTTTGGATTCATTTAGTTTTTTTTTTTCTCAGATAAAGTTTAAAACAAATGTAATTTCACTTCATCCCAACATACTGTATGAATAAAAAGAAAAAGTCGTTTTTCCCAAGGAAAATCTTTAATTCTCTTATGTTTGGCAAATACAAATAAAGAAAACACTCAAGGTGCATTCAAATGCAAATGTCAGGGGGGGGGGGGGGGGGGGGACAAGATAAGATAAGAGATAAGATCAGATTTATTGTCATTGTCATCAACAGATTACAACGAGATTGAGATTTACTCGAGTTAAGATGCAGGTTATGTGTATATACATAATATACCAAGATAAAGAAATAAATAGTACAAAATGAGAAATAAATAGACATCAGAAGATGGTTGCAGCGCCTGGAGGTGTCGCAACAGAATTTACATTTTAACAAAGTGGTGTCAAGAGCAGAAGTTCTTATGCCTTTGAATTTAGTCCATGATTGCCATCGGGTAAAAACTGTGTTTTAGGCGATTTGTCCTGGTTTTTATTGCTCTGTATCTCTTGCCTGAGGCAGCAGCTGGAAGAGACCATGGCCAGGGTGTGAAGAGTCATTTAAAATGTCCAAAACTCTCTTGTGGAGCCTGGAAGTGTAAATCTGTTCCATAGTGGGGAGGGGGCAGCCTATGGTTCTCTCTGCTGCCCTAACAACCCTCTGGAGCGCCTTCTTGTCTGCAGATGTGCTGCTGCCGTACCAGACACACAGACCGTACGTGAGCACACTTTCTATGGAGCAGTGGTAGAAGGCCTGCAGCAGGTCTGAGGGGAGACGGTTCTTCTTGAGTATTCTCAGAAAGTACAGTCTCTGCTGTGCCTTCTTCAACAGCTCCTTGGTGTTGGTGCTCCAGGTTAGCTTGTCCTCCAACTCCATGCCCAGAACCCTGAACACTGGGACCCTCTCCACACAGGTCCCACTGATGGTGAGAGGCTGGATGTCCGTTTTGTTCTTCCTGAAGTCGATCACCAGCTCCTTTGTTTTGGAGGTGTTGAGGAGCAGGTTATTGACTTTGCACCACTCTGACAGCCGCTTCACCTCATCCCTGTACTCCAGCTCCCCCTTCCCGCCTGAGATGAGACCAACAACAGTCGTGTCATCTGCAAACTTTATGATCTTGTTGTTGAGGTGGTTGGAGACACAGTCATGAGTGTAGAGGGTGTAGAGAAGTGGGCTGAGCACGCAACCCTGTGGCGATCCGGTGTTCAGGCTCAGAGCAGTGGAGGTGTGGGGGCCCAGTCTGACCCTCTGGGAGCGACCTGTTAGGAAGTCCAGGATCCAACTGCAGGTGGCTGATGGGAGCCCAAGGTTTGCTAGCTTGGACACCAGACGTTGGGGAAGTATAGTATTAAATGCTGAGCTGAAGTCCACGAAGAGCATTCTGACAAGATATAAACAAAGTGGTTTCTAACTTATTGCAACTGATTCCTATTTAAAAACAGAAAACATATTGAAACTAACAAGTATTTTTTTAAGGTCAGAATTAAATCTCTCTCTAAACTAAGCAAATTAACCAGACTAAGTCTTTCAATCAGTTTCAAAGTATCCAAGTGCTTAAATGATATGTAATGTTACCTTTGCACCACCAGAGGGCAGAATTATAACACACATTAAAGCTGATCACAGATGAAGCCCAATAAAGACAAAAATAATGACCAATATGTGCTTTTAGCTGATAAAAATAACCAGTTTGACCAGTTTGAAACCTAACCAGTACTTTTTGTGTTTTATAAAAACAGATGTTGGTGTTCAGATTGAACCATTCATAAACTGATTAGACATAAATCTCTTAATTAGGTTAATAGTGATAGGAAGGAATCTCAGCTCCCCTATAAAACTTCAATCAGCTTTAAGATTAACTAAATTAAATTATTTATCATACATTTTTTTCTTAAACCTGTTATTTTGTGTCACTTGCCCATTAATTGCCTGTCGTTTTAATGTAAAGAGAGGAAAAGGTAGCAATTTTTAATTATTGTTCGTATAATAACATGAACATGTTTATGTCCAAATGTAATTAATGGGTTAGTATTTTAGTCAAAATTTTTTATTTATTTTTTTTAACTAACAATTTTTAACTATTGTTCATATACTAACATTTTTTTGTTCAAAAAATGGAGTTTATGTAATTCACACGCTAGTATTTTGTGTTACGTTGATTTAATATTTTAAAAAAAAGATTTTTATAATTTTCCAATGCTCTTAATGAAAAAATATCTAAACATCTACTAAGGTACAGTGCTGCTTGAAAGTTTGTGAACTAGTTGTGTAGTTTAGATTTTTCTTATTTTTAACCATGATTTTCTTATTTTCTCATTACCAGTTTTTGTATATGAAATGTCAGGTTTATGTTCATCGATTCCATTTGCTTGTTTTGAGGGAAATGTATGAATTGCAAGCAGACTAAATGAAACATGGAATCAGAGCATCTGCAAAAGTAAATGAACCACAGCTGCACTGGTAAAGACAATCCGGTAAAAGACTCAGGTGAAACACATGTGAGTGCTCAAGCAATCAACTAAGCAGACCAATCAAATGAGACATCCTTGGGAAAAGTCTTGAGGTGCACAGGTTAAATGGGAGAGGAAACCAACCAAACCACTGTTGTGTCAAGGCATAAAGACCAGATCAACAATGCCGAGAGGAAAGGAGACATCTGAGGACATCAGAAAGAAGGTGGTGACAGCCCATCAGTCTGGGGAAAGCTATAAGACCATCTCCAAAAGATTACAGCTTCATCCATCCACTGTGAGACAAATCATTTACAAGTGGAGGGCACTTGGCATCACCGCAACTCTGCCCAGAAGTGGACGGCCATCAAAACTCACACAAAGAAGCACCAGAAAAATAATAATGCAGGTAAAGGCCAACCCACACATCACCTCCAGAGAGTTGCAGACCTCTCTGTCAGCATCTGGGATAAATGTACATGCGTCTACAATCAGGCAAAATATCCATAGACATGGCATTCATGGGAGAGTTGCTAGAAGGAAGCCTCTGCTTTCAAGAAAGAACAAAGCTGCCCATTTAAACTTTGCCAGAGCACTTGGACAAACCAGAGGCTTTCTGGAAGTCCATTCTCTGGAAGGATGAGTGCAAAATTGAATTATTTGGCCACAATCACAGGCGTCATGTTTGGAGAAAAGTAAACACTGCATTTAAAGAAAAGAACATCCTCCCAACAGTGAAGCATGGTGGTGGATATGTGAAAGTCTGGGCCTGCTTTTCTGCCTCCGGACCTGGACGACTCCATATAATCCAGGGAACCATCAATTCCCAGGACTATCAACAAATTCTTGACCAGAATCTCCTGCCATCAGTCAGGGAGTTGATGCTGGGACGGAAATGGATTATGCAACAAGACAACGACCCAAAGCATTAAAGCAAAAGTACCAAAGATTGGCTTAAGAGAAAGGAGATTCACACTCTGGATTGGCCCAGTCAAATTCCGGATCTCAATCCCATAGAAATGCTGTGCCAAGATCTGAAACGGGCAGTACATGCCAGATGTCCCCCTAACCTCACTCAACTGGCAGAGTTCTGCAACGAGGAGTGGACAAAAATCCCATAAAGCAGATGTGAGACACTCGTTTGTGGTTATAGAAGACGTTTAGTTGAAGTAATGGCTGCAAAAGGAGGAGCCACAAGGTACTAACTGAAAGAGTTCACATACTTTTGCACTTGGCAGATTTTCAGTATTTTGACAGATAAAATACTTTTGTTGAATAAATAATGAAAACATGTATCCTTTTTCTTTGTTTCCCTTATTTGGAAGGTTTGCTTTACAATTTGAGATTTGGATGTTCATTTCACATGATTATTATAATTTTTCTTTAGAAAATAATGACCATGTTCAGGTGGTTCACAAACTTTCAAGCAGCACTGTATGTCAAATTAGTGCCACATTAAAACGCATTAGAGTTTTTTGATCTTTGTGGATTCTTTTGATTTAGTTTAAAAAGATGCACTGATAATTTAATACATACTTTGTACATGTTTGCTCTTAAACTTTAGAAAAGAAATACTAACAATAATATCACTGATTAACAGGACCATAATTTTTTAAACATTAAAAAAGCATTACACCGGTTTCATAATTTCTGAAGGTTTGTGACTAAATTAAGAAAGATTTCTTCTTTAATCATGGCTTTGTCATGTCAGTTTGCTGAAAAGAGGAACAAATTCAACGTTTTTCTGTATCGGATTGGTATCGGACGATATTAAACCTCAGATATCTGTATCGGTATCAAAAGTGAAAAATGTGGATCGGTGCATCCCTGTGCATTTAAGTGTGCAGTAGTAGTGCAAAGTTATCAAATTAATTTGTAATTCAATAGATTTATGTCTGTGTTTAAAAAGAAACATCTTAAGTAAATTCAGTGCCGTTTTTCTATATTGGATCGTATCGGATGATACTAAACCTCAGATAATGTTAACGGTATCGGAACTGAAAAAGTGGATCCCTTGTACATACTTAAAAATCCTCCACAGGAAAGAGTTAGTAAAATTTGTCTTTGTAGAAATGATCTCACTTCGAGAATCTCTCATATTCAGTTGTCAGTGTTACTGGCACCAGACCTCGGGGAATCTGAGCCAGTATCAAGCGGTGCAAAGGCACATGAATCCTTTGCAACCAATTTCTGTGGATCACAGAGGAAGCGAGTTGAAACAATGTTACTCTGGCAGAGCTCGTTTATTCTGAGCCGCGCATTTTCAATTAAACAAACACAACCACAATACAATTCAAATGCAGTCAACAACATCCGGAGTTTCCACAAAGAAATAAAATAAAATAAAATAAAATCCTCAAATAAAATTACATTATAGCAAAAGAAATTAAGAAAATCTAATCCTAAATTAACATAACCCAACTGAACAAAACATTCCATCTACAACACACAGTAAACACCAACGTTTGTCAGTTACAACTGTTTTTTTAACGTTTGTCAGTTGTAACTGTTACAGCGGCCACAAAAGAGATCAAGCCCACCACAAATAAATACACTGTTATAAGAAACAAAAATATTATAATGCTACCCAAACAATACTGACCGATCAAGTGATATAAATAAATTTAAAAATCCCCAAGGCTCCAACAACAAAAAGCAAGCTACACGCCGACACAGATCAACGGCAATACAAAACTTTGCAATTATACATGTAAGTTATACAATAGACTCCGAAATTAATCTTTATATATGTACAGATCATTTTACATGGCTTATGAGAGTGGCCTTCTATCTTACCTGTGGATCACAGAGGAAGCGAGTTGAAACAACGTTACTCTGGCAGAGCTCGTTTATTCTGAGCCGCGCATGCGCAGAGCCAGGAAACTCGTTCTCGCTAGACCCACAGCGGCGCGAGAGCGCCCCCACTGGCAAGAAGACACACGCACACAACAAACACGTCTACACACACAGGAAAAAAACAAAGACAAAAGACAAGACCAACTCCGATAGAAAAATAGGGGGTGTATTTTCTATTTATTTATTGATTTTTTTTAACCTTTTTTTCTCAACCCACTACATCAGCAACCTGCTCCTCAGAGAAGCTGTTGTTGGAAATCGGCCCACAGTGACAGAAGATGAGCCAAAGCAGCTCTCTGCAGGTTTGTGTTTTCCTGCCGCCTGTTTGGCACGGGGAGCAGATACTCTGATTAAGCCTCCGATCAGGAACGCCGTCTCCTCGCTGCGCCTGCAGAAGCTGCCAGACGCCTTATCTCCCCACCGCACACACACATGCACACGCAGCATCGGATACGAACGCGCGGCGGCCCTCAGACAGGATTACAGCACCACCAAAAAAATAAAACACGCAGAAGTGCACTTTATACAGCGCTGATGTGTTGATATCAGTGCAAAATCCAAATCTTATCAAGTATTTTTCTTCTAGTTTCTAATGAAAATATCCTAGCACACTTGACATAGAACAAAACTTCATAATAAAATTACTCAAGTTAAAGTAAAAAGTACAGCAGAGTAAAAATACTCCTAACATTACATGTTTTCAAAAAAGTTAGTGCAATTGAGTAAATGTAACTAGTTACAACCCAAAACAAAACAATATTAAGTGAATTTTTCTGCCAATGGAACATGTACTTTTTCATCAATGTTAATGAGTTATTGACTTGAAATGAGCACTAGACTAAAAACTCTTGATAAGACAGTTTATTTGCAGTGTACCCATTGATTGAGGTGTCATTTTTTTGGCTTGCAGGTATTCCATCGACAGGAGCAGCGACCCCAAAAAATTCTTCTACATTGAAATCACTTCCGGGACGCTGATGACGGTGCGTTCGCTGGACAGAGAGGAGGTGGGATGGCACAACATCACAGTCCTGGCCATGGAGATGAGTGAGTAGAAAATAAGCTGATAAGCAAATAAGTGGAGTAACTCCACCAAAATCAGAATGTGACTCAATTTGTAGCAGAAATACTTCCTAAAGATCTGGAACAGTAGTTCTAAAACTGTGGCCACCTAGTGGTCTGCAAGGTACTGCATATAAACCACCGTTTATTTGTTGTGACGTCTGCTCAAAGACCGATGCCACAGCTAGCTTGCAAAAGATTGTGTTTAAAAATAAGAATGACTAAGTAAAAGTAGGGAAAACTGAAGATATTGGTAAAAAGAAAACAACCCCAGGATTACTTATATGACCAAAGGAAGCACCAAGTCACCTTCATCCTTCATCCATTGGCTTTGTTTGTCTGGAAGAGTCTTTGTTTGCTCGACACACCTTAAAGGAGGCGGTAATGGATTCACCGGCTGATTAAATAAGTTCTCGCGTGGCGGCTAATTGAAAATGAGACGTTGAGGGCAGCAGTAGGAAGACCTGGTGAGGCAGAGCATGGCGGGAAGGAGGAAACGATGAAAAGGCAGAACGAGAATCAACAGGGAGAACAAAGGGAAGCCAATTGATTTAGAGAACAGGCAAAATAAAGTTACACACTTCCTCCAGTTTTACTCTCAATGCTTCTGTCGCTTTTTGCTCACAATGCGGTCGGTGGGTGGGTGGGTGGGTAGGATGCTTTCATTTATATAATAGACCAAAAACTTTACCTATATTAATGTGTTACATTTAGTTCTGGGCTTTGACTAGACCATTTCGACTGAGAATCCAGTCTGACTGAGCTTGAGCTAAGTTGGTGAAAATCCAAAAAAGGTGTAAAATACTAATAAATGGGGCTGATTTTAAATATGCTACAAAGCAAAACACTTCAAATCATCTATTATTTTCCTTCACAGTGACCCAACTGTTATGCACCTCTTTGAGTTTGTCCATCACATAAAATAACAAAAATAAGTACATTGAAGGTTGAAGCTATAAAGACAAAAGTATAGAAAAGTTTAAAAATACTTTTTTAAACCAATGTAAGATGCATTTTAGTCAAAAGAAAAAAAATCTAATTGTATCAGCAGCAAAATTTAAAAAATGACAACCAACTTGATTTTTTTCCTTTGAGAAGACATCAGTAAATAAAAGAAATGTTGACATTTAAAGTGGGCGGAGCAATCCCACTCTGTAGGTCGGACACTATTAGACCCTGTGGAGTTTTGACCTCCAGAATCAAAGTCACATTGCTGACTGAGCGATCGTGTGATAAAACCTGAGAAAGTAGTTACCGCCCTCTAATTGTATTTTTATAGCCCATTACACAGTTGGTTAAGGTATGCAAATCGCTGACTGTAATGAAGAGTAATAGAATTGTGATGGGAGCGTGAGAAGCGGTAATGTGCTGCGGGTTGGCAGTAAATGAGGGGAAGATTAAGCAAGTCCCACCGGGAGCTCAACACCTTACAGCATCTTTGTGTTTTTTGCAGATAACCCCACGCAGATCGCGAGCGTGTCTGTGGCTGTGAGGGTGCTGGACGTCAACGACAACCCACCGTCACTGTCGCATTACTTGGAGACGTTTGTGTGTGAAAACGCCAAAGCAGGACAGGTACGGAGACCAAAGTTACAAACTAATGGTTTGGTTCATTCACACTTACACAAGTGAGAATTGTGTTGAATGGGCGGCATCATGCGATTCTTAAAACATCAGTGGATGCCGTTTGAAAGGAGTCTTGCTATTTCCACCAGCTGCTCAACAGGTTTTTGGTGTTAAAGGCTGACAGAAAATTTTAAAATATGACTTGGTAATTATGTGTCATTGGAAGATATTATTGATGACATCAGCTGCAGTCCTAAAAAAGGCAAACAATAAAATAAAATCACCAATTTTTTTGCACTTTAGTGGATCTTAAACAAGCTGTGCAGTCCTGGTTACATTTAAAAGTAGAGTAGATTAAAAATGAATATTACCTATAACGGTCCATAATAAGTCACTAGTCACTAATAGGCAGTAAGCAATAAATGAAATCATAAAACAAGCTCAATAATTTCCATTTGCATGATTTATCGTTTTTCTCTTTTCTTTCTCTTTCTGCCAAAAACTGGATGGTAAAAGTCTTCAATCTGGTGCTTTTTTTTTAAGGAAAGTTTTGTTTACAGAAACTTCATAATTCATGTTATTTGTTGTCCTGTCTATTGTTTATTTTGGATATTTAAAATGTCTTCCAGTTCCATTAGAATTTAAAGTTTATTGATCTTTTAGAATATGCTACTGTGACTATTATATTACTGGAGAATGTTCTGTTATTCCATAATTATCCAGTAAAATCCAGTGAAACTCTGCGGTTCACAGCAGTAATCACACCTGTCGCTGTGTTCCAGCTGATCCAGACCGTGACGGCGGTGGATCCAGACGAACCTCTGGGAGGCCAGCGCTTCTACTACAGCTTGGCTCCGGAGGCCGCCAACAACCCCAACTTCACGCTGAGAGACAACCAAGGTAGATGATCTGAAACACTGAGTGTGGCGGCATTAGCTGCACGGAGCCGATCCCAACTGTCCCTGCCGCTGCCAGGACAAACGAAGCTCCCACATGGAGCAGCAGCTCAGGCAGCTCTGCCTGAACTCCCTACTGTCTACTGTATGAAGGCAACTGCAAAAAACAAAATATTACCAAGTAGTTTTGGTCCAGTTTCTAGTGCAAATATCTTAGTACACTAGAAATAAGACAAAACTAACTTATAACTAACTTTTCATTAGGTATAGGAACTTGTTTTAAATAAATAATTCCTTAATATTGCTAAAAAATGTTTTTAAAAAGTTAGTTTCACTGGCAGATTATTTCACTTATAACAAGAACATTTTCCCATGTCCCAACAAAAAATAAATTAATTGCATGATAAATAAAAATGAACTTGACCATTTCCATCCTAATGATTAATATTTTACAGCAATTTTATCTACAGATATAATATATTTCATTTATTGTATTGATTGTGTTTATTTCTGGTTTTAATTATTGTAATTAGTCATCTTGTTTGTTTTTCTTTTTTTTTAAATAGTCCCCGTATTAAGTGTTATTAATTCAAGTTTATTTATCTTTGAGAGGGCAAACTTGCATTATTATGCAAGTTAATTACAAATGGTCTCAAAACAATAATATTATAGTTGTAATTTCTTACCAATATGTAAGAAATTGGTTAACTCTATTAACCAATTAATAATCGGACAGAACCATAATAAATAAAACATTGACCAAAAGTTTGATGAGCAACGATGGCCTTTGATAAAATGTAATGTTTACTGTGTGTGTAATGTGTTGTTTTTCATAACTTGTTTTTATCAATCATGTTTATTTATATAACACATTTCAGCAGCAAGGTGGTTCAAGGTACTGTACATAATGAAAACAGAAAATTACAACGTGATAAAGAAAACACCCAGTGGTGGAGAAAGTACTCATACAATGTACTTAAGTAAAAGTAAAAATACACAGACAAACATTTACTCAAGTAAAAGTCAAAGTACCACATTATTATTTTACTTAAGTAAAAGTAAGAAAGTACAAGCTTTTAAAACTACTTAAGTATTAAAAGTAAAAGTACTTGCCGACCATAATACCTAACGGCTTATATAATGTCATTCAGTGTACCTATCGTATTTAGTTTTAATAAATCAGTAATGTACCATTTTTAATGAGCAATGCTGCAGATAAAGCATGTTTTTATTGTGTTTACCCCCTGTGACAGTTTAGATTTAGATATTTTATTCTATGCATCAGAATTCCAGGGATGACCTGCAGGGTTACATGTAATTAGGCAAAATGAGAGAAATTATTATACCTTTGAAATGTTTTATTTAATTCAAAATAAACATGTTCAAAAGAAAATTGTTTCCCTGAAAAAAGGGACTTTAAACTGACCTAACAAACATCAAGCGATTTGGAAACATCTAGTCTTTCGTCCTAACAAAACATGAACTTAACTTTTTTGCCAGCTATTTTGAGAGAACTCTTAACAGAAAGGGGCTGACAATGAACACCTTCCAGGCAGGGGGGGGTCCGGCTGACTCTGTGGGCGGGAATGTCCGCCAATGTCGCCGGACTTGCAACAATTGCGTCTCATTGGAACCCATATTCTAATTTATTGAATGTGACTGTAACTGTTACATGGAGATTATTTTAATGGCGCTAACATTTATTCAATAACCAGGACGTGAAGGAGTTTAGCGTCAATGTATATGTAACATTCATGGCGGGAGACGTGATCACGACCGCAGTAATCACTGTTACTTGCAAGTTCATGCTAGCTTATAACAATATACAGTAATCGTATTTATTTACTGCAGTCGAGTTCAACAAAAAGCTTGCTAAGATTACATAAAACTTCACTAACACAAATTAATTTAACATCGATAGCGTTTAGCAACTTAACTTACCTCAATATGTTTTTTCAAATTTGATGGTGAATTTTTGAAAGATAGAATTTCATGCTTTCGGGGAAGGCAAAGGCGGCATTTGAATCTCCAGGACGCGTTTTTTGACCCAGTTATTTCAAAGAAATCTTTTAAATAAGGCCATGGGTGGGGCAGGTCTTCTGGAGGATGATTATCCTTGGACTCCATTCTGGAAGTTAATGATTCTGCAGGTCCTGCGTACTGTGCTGCTCTTCTTGAGGGAGGGCCTAATGGTTATTTCCCGCTTTGGATTGGTTCAGCGGACTGATTCTGCTCTCGCCATTGGATACTTTCAAACTAACGAACAAATCAAAAAACTGAAATGCGTCTTGGATGTAACGAGTAACGAAACGCTATATAGAAATGTAGTGAAGTAGAAAGTACAGATACTTACTGTTAAATGTAGTGGAGTAAAAGTAGAAAGTATCCATTATTAAATCTACTTAAGTAAAGTACAGATACACAAAAATTGTACTTAAGTACAGTAACGAAGTTACTGTACCACTGAAAACACCATACAGTCAACAATTGGACAAACATTACATTTTGATGAGTTCCATCACTCAAATTCATGCACAACAAATATGTTGGTCAATATTTCATTTATTATGGTTTCTATGATGTAAAGCTCTTTAAACTGCGTTGTTGCTGAAATGTGCTATACAAATAAAGTTGGTTGACTGATTGAAAGCAAAAGCTGCTTAAACTTTTTTTTTTTTTTTTTACATAATTTGAACCTGGTGAAGCTAAATCTGAATCTGCCAGAACTGTTTCAGATAAATAAGTTTTATCTGATACATATTTTCAGATAAAAAGGTTTATTTTATCTTAAATGCATACTGTATGTATTAACTGTACAGTTTTGGTTCAATGATTGTTTTAACTGTGTTGTTTTTCCAGCAAATGGCCTTTTTTTGAGTCTTGTCGATTGGGAAATTAGTCAACGATGATTTCAATAATTGATTAATCATGATTAATCGTTTCATCCCTAACAGATTCACAGTGCCTCTTGAGCTTCTTATGCTACATTACTGTGCAGAAATTATTATCCAACTCAGAAGGTCTCCAGTAAGAAGAGATCTATTAATGAAGACGACTTTAAAAATGTCCACCGAATGCTGGACTAAGACTTTCACCTTCCCTCCAGTCAGCTGTCAGAGCTGAACCTTATCTCTGCTGTCTTCAGACAACACGGCGTGGATCCTGACGCGCCGCGGCGGCTGGTCCCAGCAGGACCAGACCATCTTCTACCTGCCCATCTTCGTGTCCGATGGCGAGCAGCCGATGCAGACCAGCACCAGTACTCTGACCATCCGGGTGTGCAGCTGCGACCAGGAGGGAAACGTCATGTCGTGCAACGCCGAGGCCTACAGCCTGCCTGCCAGTCTCAGCAAAGGAGCGCTCATTGCTATTCTGGCCTGCATCTTCGTCCTGCTGGGTGAGTGAGCAGCTGGTGCTGCAACTTGTGCTAAAAAACCTTCCAGAACAAGTTGTTTCTTGTGGTTTTCCTTGAATAAAGCCACCAGTGGCTCCTTGAACCTTCTCCAATGGCTCTTAATAACTTAGCTAAATATTAAAAGGAACCAGTTTTACATTTATATACAGACATTAACGTTGAGCAATTAATTGATTTCAACAATTATTCATATTTGACGATTTAATTTGAAAAAATCCAGATTTTCAAAAATTAAATCTTTAAACACCAAAATTTTGAATATTTCCCATTGTACTACAGTAGATTTTAGTTTTGTAAGGGATGACAGCTGTAATTCCAGTCTAAGGTGGTAGTACAACTGTTAAAAATATAAAAAATGTATAGTACAAAAATTTAAAGATTTTACATAAATATTCTTGTAAGGTTTTGTACTGATTTCCAATTTTTTTTTTTTCCCCCCAGTGATGATTCTCCTCATGCTTTCCCTGCGGACACATCGTAAAAAGCCCTATCTCTGCGACGAGGAGGAGAACGTGCACGAGAACATCGTACGCTACGACGACGAAGGCGGCGGTGAGGAGGACACCGAAGCCTTCGACATCGCCGCCATGTGGAACCCCAGGGAAGTGCACCATCCTCTAGGCAAGATACGGCAAGACATGATGCCGGAGATCGAGAGCCTGTCGCGCTACGTCCCTCAGCCGTGCGTGATCGGCGTGGGCAGTGGCGAGGACAGCAACGTCCAAGGCTATGTGCTGGCGAAGCTCCTGGAGGCCGACCTGGACCCGTGCGCGCCGCCGTACGACTCCCTGCAGACGTACGCGTATGAAGGCGAAGGCTCGGTGGCCGAGTCGCTCAGCTCGCTGCAGTCGGGAACGTCGAACGCCGACCATGAGTATGACTACCTGAACGACTGGGGGCCACGCTTTAAAAAACTGGCAGAGATGTACGGAGTGCTGGAGACAAACACGCCTCCCATGTGGTAGAAGGAGAAGAAAGGCAAAACACAAATGAGAAGACAAAGCTGGGACGCCCGTATTCTACATCCGAAGGCTGGATTATCAGCAGCCTTGAAGGCCTTCACGCCTGCAGAGGCAGTCTGAGCTGGGTTTAAATCTTCTTCAAAGATGGGCTGGATTTTTGGGCCTCATGGGGCCCAGTAGAGGAACAGCTTCAAAGCACACGTTAACCCCCTTCTCGGGTCTGAAACACCCAGACAGAGCCCCTTTGGTTCAAAGTGTTTGAGCTGGAGATAAAAACTCCCTACACCACAGAGATGTTTTCTTCTGAGAGAAAATCAGTGTTTTGATGTGTTTTTGGTCCTAATTTACTCCTTTGTTTCAACTTTTGTATTTATGTTTTAATTTATTTGGGTTCTTCAACTAGCACTGTGCGTAAACTTTAAAAACATCACATATGTTGTGACAGTAGACACCTTCGGTTTGCTAGAAAGGAGCTTTCAATGCTTCTAAAAGTCACACCCATTGGTATAAATTACCATTTGGTATAAATTACTGGATTGGACATTGCGTCACTATCATGTCAGTGAAATTTGTATGCACTGAGTCGCGAATATCAGTTGGGAAAATGACATGATCACATAAAGAAATTTTAAAAAGAACACCATGTTTTGATATTAATTGTCAACACTAAAAAGAAGGAAGTAGGTCAGTTATTCTAGCTTGACTTTGTTAACCATAACATTCCAATGTGTTTCGGTTCAATTATCGCTAAAATAAGGCAACCCACACACCATTCTGACAGATCAGTAGAGCAGGTGTGAAATGAAGAAAACGAGTGATTTAGAGTTGTTTATCAGTGTTATCTGCACTGGTGCACTGCAGCTGCTGTAATTTCTAAAAGTTCAATAAACGACAGAAGCTGAGCTAGATGCCTTGTTTGTTTGCAGAATGTCGCAATATTCTTAACAATCATCAAAATGGATTAAATATTTCGTAAAGTAAAGCAGCAATTATGTAAAATTAAACTATTGTCCAAGATAAAGGAGAAATTTGTTTAGTCCTCTCTTGCATTTTGACTGAACAGAGAGAAACCAAACTATTTACAAATGTATATCTAGGGAGAATACATACTGTACATATTAAAACATTTTCAGCTTTAAATTAAGACATTCATAAAACTCAGATAAGAAATAAGGCCGTTTCCATTTCAAATGTGGGCTAAACTTCTTCAATGTTCTGCTAATGTCAAAAAACCCACAATTTTGCAGCTGTGGTGATTCCATTAAATGCGAACACAATTAAAATCACACATGACTAACTTTGTTCACAGGAGAAGTCCTGAAAAAATATGCCATGCCATCATCCTCCTACTACTTCTTTGTTGTTTGTTTCTGCCAGTAGTAACATCCGATTGTTGATCATGTGATTCCTGTGATGCAAAAAAGTATTTCCATTGCAGTTTTGCAAAATAAACAAATTTTAATACAGACAAAAAAATTCACTTGATGCTAACGCAAAAACGTCTGAAAAAAAGTATTTCTTTTTTCCAAAATTGCCATGGCAAAACCCATGCCTTATTTGGTTAATTACCATTAACCAAATTTATCTTTGTAATTTGACTTATGTGGTCAATGGAAACGCAGCTGGTACGGCTTGTGGACATGACTCAGTGCATAGAAATGGCGACACTTCCTATTCCGGCTAATAAATGATGTCCAAACCAGTAATATACATCGATGGTAACGCTGTATTCTCATAAGGGTCTTTGATGTGTCTATTGTGATATTGTCTGTCATTTTTCACCTTTTTGTATTAATTCCCAGTTTTCTTGAAAGCATAAAGATGTTGCCATGAGGCCGGGTGGAGGTTTATCTCGACAGAAATCTGAACGAGCACACGACCAAATAGCCTTTCGTTTCCGATCCCACCGCCGTGCCAAACGGAGTCCGACAGCGGAGAGGCTCCAACCGTCACGTTGCTTTTCTCTGGTGGAACCCTCCAACCGTTTGGGCTGCAGGGACACTGATCAACCTGCAATAAGTGCCAAATGTATAAAGAACAAAAAAGACTTAAGAAAAAAAAAAGAATCCAAGTGAGACGGAAACACCAAAATATGAAAAAAGGATTTTAGAAACTGAGAAAGATGTAAAAAGTGCTTTTTCATTATTGAATTGGGCAGATTTACTTGAATTCAATATGGTGAGTCATACTACACTAAGTGGTATGTGAATGTAGATATTTTTTGTATTCTCGTTAATAAAAGCTTTTCTAAAAAATGTTTGTTGTTGAACGATAATTAAGCCAAAGTTTAGAGTGAGCACCTCCATAAAACACCACGAGCAAAGACAACAGCAGTGGTGTTAGGGGGCAACTGGGCAATTATTTGATATTCAAAATGTACCCAGTCCAAAAATACTTTAATTATGCAAACAAACAAAGAGGTATGAATTATTATTCCTTGAAAAGTTCTTGACTTATGGTTAGCACTCTTTTGCCTTGTTATGAATGAGCGGTCTGCACGAAATGAAAACAAAAATGGAGTGGCGTCAGATTTTAGCAGTTGTAGGATTTATCTTTTGTTGTTGGTAAAAGAACACGAGATATTTTTCCCGTTAGTGCTAGACTCTTACATTTGTTTTGGATGCATCTACCCAGAATTCCCAGCGCTGTAGTTCATTTCCTGCTTTAGGAGTGGTCTCCAGTCTGTTTGGCGTTCACATAAGCATCCGAACTGCACCAGAATTCACTTCAACTAAACATAAACCTATGTTCGTAGGCAGATCAGAGATTGCTTTTTTGGTTGATTACGCATTCAGACTTCCCCAAACAAACAAGACATTTTAATAAAATGCAATGGAGTTGGATTAAAGCGGACCAAACAGGGCTAGTGTGAATGCCTATTAGGGTTAAGAGGTAACCAAAAACTTGGTTGGTTTTGTACTAGTCAAGAGATGCTTTCAGAGTAGGTCTGATCTTTAAAAGTCTGACATGTCTGGATTTTGATGTAATTTCCTTGTTTTTGCTACTGTACCCCAATGACAATATGTGGAAAAGAAAGTTGAACTGTTTCATATTCTTTGAATGTCATTTTGTAGTTTCCAAACTGTCAAAGACGAGAAGGAGAATCTGCACTTCCTTCTACTGTATTCTCATCTCTTCAGCACACATCTCGTCATTTTTCAGCACATACAGCTCACAACCCAGAGCCTCTTTCCTCCTCACTGCCCTGCTCTGCACCATACAGCAGTATAAATTAATCCCTTACATCCAGATGCAACAGCACAGCATCCTCTCCTTCACATTTGCCCCGTTGTCGACGCCTCCCACGGCCATTTTTAAGAAAGAGCTTTGCCACCGAAAGGCTCTGTGGGGCTAATTTTGTCTTAAGCTCCACTGCTCTCCCTAACAGACAATGGAGCTCAAACGCTTCACAATAATAAGAAGCCTTGCAGCTCTAATCCTACTGAGGGTAAACCGCGGCAAACCCACTGAATCATCCCCTAATGCCGAATAGAAAAACACTTCGCTCTGCTGGAAATTAGGGCATGGAAAGAAAACTCCTAGGCTCTGGAGAGAAGAGCAGGTCAAGCCAATCTGACACATGAAGAGTGAAACGTACATCTGAAGACCCAGTCATGTCCTCCAAATATTCTCTTCCTTCTAGCAAACAGTGTATTAGTTCAAACATCTCACACAAACTGTCAAATATGTCGGTGGAGAGTTGATGATTTGAGCTGATTATGTATTCATAGGACAAAGGCAACTTGAGATGTTTTCTCACCAACAGACTTGGTTCAATTGGGGGACCAAACGGTTCTCTTCCACACTGCACTGAGTCAAACCAACCAAACTAACTGAAAAAGCTGTTCCTCTCCTTGCCTCTGTGGGTCGCTGCATCAAGAACCACTGAAGAAAACAACACAAAAACCTCTGAAGAAGACATTGACTGCAAGTTCCTTCTTCACAAAATGTAAACAAAAATGGAGTGGCATCAGATTTTAGTGATTGGAGGATTTCACATTTGTTTCTGGCAAAAGACCATTTGGGATTTCCTCCGCTAGCGCTAAACTTGCATGTTTGTTTTGGTTGTATTCTCCCAAAATGCCCAACTTTATGACTATTAGTGACTTTGTAGAGACATAAATATTCTGTAATTATATTTAATTAATGAATTAAATACATGTCATTTTTTCTTGGTTTGTTTGATTTCTGTTTCTTAGGTCTTTTGTTTTTTCCCATAAATAATGTCAGTGGAAGCTCAAAATATAGTCTGACACATTTTCGGTCCTCACTAAAAGATTTAAATAACGTTTACTATCGATATATTTATAGAGATATAAATATGCTGTATTTGAGATTAGTTTATGAATTAAAAATAATATGTATATATATACTTTTCGTTTACTTTTTGGTTTTGTTTTTTCCTAATATTGTTAGTTGTAGGTCAAGATATAGACAGAAACATTTCTTTATTTCAGGCGTTTCAGTCCTCTGACTTCTGTAGATAACCAAATATAGATTTTCTATAAACAGCTTCAGTCTCTTCAGAGTTTGTCCTTGACGTGTCTGCTCTGTCCTTCATCCGATCTGAGCAGGATATAGAGACAGAAATAAATGTCTGAGCAGCACCAGCACCTTTTTGTAAAACTCTGAACTCCTGTGTTTTAGTTTGGGGAAAATATAAATATATTCTGCTAAGGCAGTGCCCTGCAGCTATTTCACACAAATTAAAATCCCATTTCCTTTCATTACATGAGAACTTAATTCTATTAGTTCCACTGAAAAACATTTCAGCAGTCAGCGGCGGCCAGGTCTGAGGAGGCTTTAAGGGGCGAGAAGTCCTGATAAAGTGCTTCAGAGGTCAGTCGCCATCGCCGGGTGAAGGAGAGGGCGGAGGATTCGCCTCAGGCTACGCCATTAAACAGGAGGATGAAGAGCAGGAGCTGTCATCATCGGTCTGGGATTACAGGATTTCACAGGGGAGCTGCCAGCAGACGTCACTCTGCATCCTCCAAGCTCTTCACAGAAAACCAGCAGCTGCATGAAGCTGCTCTCCAAGACAAGTCTTTATCTTCTGATTCACCTCATTCAGAAAGTGGAGTTTTACCGATTATTTATTCCAGTGTGAATCCAAATTGATCGGTAAAGCAATGATCTCCAGGAAATTAAATTTCAATGTTGGGACACAACTGGGTCTGCTAAGATAAATTTCCTGGACAATAAATTGTCGTAGATGTTACTGCGATAAACTTTCATATTGTTGTTTTGAGACCATTTTCAACTAGTTTAATGGTAATAATGGCATAATAATGCAAGAACACATTTTCAGAGATCAAGAAATTTTTAATTGTAATGAATCTTTAATTTTCTGAGTTTCAAAACTCAAAATTTTCAACTTTTGGAGCAGAGAACTTTCCACGTTTTTCTCTAGAAAATTTTCTGATATTAATCTAAAAATTTCAGATTTTTTTGACAGAAATTTACTCCTTTTTTCTATCTACAATAACAATAATATCCCATTTTACATATGACATTTTCTGGCAATATGGCTTTTTTTATTAGAATAGACTAACTCTGACTCTGAATGTCCTGATTTTTTTCTTGTTACCTCTACGAATAGAGTTAGGTAAGATTCAGTTTCAAAAGATTCCTAAACGACAAAGATATTTGTCTTCAAAAGGATAAACTGAAATATGTCAAGAAAATAAAATATTGATAAATGACCTGGGTTTTTATTTTTAGAAAACTAGTCTAAAAAGCTAAAATTATTAAAAATAATTCACAATCTTTTTTGTCTTCCCTATTCTTCTCAACAACTGATCTAAATGTTATGCTTTTGCAGCTTTCCCATCCTAAGATCTACTGAGACAGAGCAGCAGTTGTAACAGCTGGATAAACATGCAGGTCTATCTGATGGATAAGTCCATCCACTGAAGTCCGGATAAAGCCGGATTTGGGGTCAGAAATTGCTTATCTAAACAGAGAGCTGCATGACACCTGCTCTGAGAATTACACATTTTTGTTGTGAGCGTAGCCTCCTTTAATCTGTCACGCCACCCATCCAGCCTCCATGGTGCATTTATTAAGATGGAGAGGCGTAAACAGATCAATGGCTCTCTGGGAGGCAGACATGGAGGCGCACATGCTAGCAGTAGCAGCTTCCACACAAATGTGAATCAGGTGTTACTGACAGTACTGCTGAGATACTGTAGCACCAGTAGGAACGTTTTACATCATGAGCTACATTCAGCTCAAGGGTATACTAATGACAAAAGGTGCAGAAAAAAATAATATATTCGTTGGGGAATCACAATTCCTAGTTCTGGGAATTTTACATTTTAATATAAGTTCACTTTGGTTAGGACAAGAAAGTCTGCATTTTGTTTAAAGGTAAAGTTTTGGAGATTTATAAAACATAAATGCGCTACAACTGGGTCTGTCACGACAAATCTTTCTTAATGATGAATTGTCCTAGAAGTTATTGCTATAAACAATAACATTTAGGCCTGTCACGATAACAAATTTTGCTGAGCGATTAATTGTCTCAAAAATTATTGCGATAAACGATAATATTATTTGAAGACCTATTTACACTGATTTAATGGAAATGACGTAATAATGCATGTGATTTCCTGCCAAAGATAGATAGACTTTATTTTCAAAAGAACATTTAACACTGGAGCTGATAAACAAAATAAACAACCAAAAACTAAAATAAAAATGGATTCTCAGTCTCCATTAACAAAACATTTACTTGAATAAAAACTAAACAACATAAAGCCAAAGTGGAAATAAATACTGCATACAACCAAAAGAGTGCAGATTATGAAGTCTGTATATTATGTTGCCCTTCAGGAATAACTGGATTTAAATAGAGAAGATGGGCACATCGACTACCTGATGCAATAGTTCACACTACATGGTTTTTTTTTTTTTGCCCCGATTTTCCCCTTAGGACAATCTTAGAACCTTGCCGTTCTAAGATTGTCGCTTGCGATTTCATAACCGATCATCCTGTAGTGTGTTGTGTGTTACGGCCGCTCCGATCTAAATCAGAGGATTTTCCCCGACTGGGATCTTAAAGCAGCCTGTTGAATGTGACAGGTAGCCAATCAGAAAGTGTGGATTCTCCTCCTTGCTTTCTGACGGGAATCCCAAAGTCCAAGTCCAGCAACATTGGAGAGATACGTGGAAACAACATTAATGTTTATTCAACATGCAAAGAATATAGAAATGACAAGAGGAAGAGTTGGAGCAAAATTGCTACAGCAGTTGATAAACCCGGTAACTTTTCAGCTGTTCTTCGTTAACGTGACGTAAACAGGTTGTAATGATTTTTATTCAGTCAGGACTTTACGCTGACACTAGCAACATGCATTGCAGGTAGATTGTAGTAAAGCATTGATTAATGCCTGGTTTTAAAATTAGTTAACTGGACTAGTAGCCATTATTTTGTGCCCATTGTTGGCCACCACACGGCAGGAACGAACCCGATCAAACCGTTATACCTAGGATTTCTGTCGGCTAATGTGTGGTCTGTCAGGTTTTGAAAATGGGCCGACAATCTGACAGCTCTAAGATCGTGTCGTGTGCGCTGGGCTTTACACTAAGGAAATGAGGAAGGAGGGTCAGAGTACCGGAGTTGAGCCTTTTTTCATTCGGTGTCATCAACAGAAAGAGAAAAAGGCCGGAAGAGACGATAAAGCCGATAATTAAAATGACGTCGATAATTTTAATTTATCGTACAATTTATTGATTTATCGTTTATCGCGACAGGCCTAACAACATTGCTGTTTTGATACCATTTTCAAGTAATATAACTGTAATGGCATAATAATGAAAGAACATATTTTCAGAGCTCAATAAACTAACTTCTATAGACAATAACATTTTTACATAAGTAAATGTGATTATATTAAGGCTGCACAATCAGTGGGTGCAAAGACTTTTTGGAGAACAAAAATAATAGCTAGCTAACATGTTCTAAATGTTAAAAACTTGCATTTTTTATGCTAATGTAATATTTAGCTAGTTGGACAGAGTCTCATGGCAGATGTTCACACCAGACACTAATGACGTTACCCAAACTGCTAAAGGTCACAGAGTGATGGAAGCAGATGACAAACGGAGAAAAGAGGAAAATAGGCAGCTAATGTCACCAATACAAGATTTCCTGACACTGACATTTATTCTATTAGCCACTTGGAAAAAATTTTAAAAGTAAGGAAAAATTCCTTCCAACAGTGCAAGGAATCTACGGTACCATACTGAAATTCAAAGTCCAGACAGGCAACAATGCTAATAGCTGTAAAAATGTGGAGTCCCCACAATAGTTTTGGAAAACAACAAGTGAAAACAATTTGGAAAAGAAACATTATCAAACAGAGGGACTGCAAAGGGATATCATACAGACACGTTGATACATCCGGAAGTTTTGCGCATGTGCACAATGCTGCAGGACGAAAAGACGATTTTTTACAATCTCGTTAAAATAAAGCCTGGAGATGTATGTATTATTAATTTAAGAAGCACAAAGCATAGATGAACCATGACTAAGAGACCAACCAAAAGAAAGCATATTGACACTCTTGACCAATGTTCAAAATAAAGATAGATCAACAAAATGGCTGCCAGGATCGCCCGTATGAGACAGATATTGAAAAAATGTTTAAGCTGCCTTCGATCTCATACAATGAAATAGTTCACTACTTAGTGAACACGAAGAGTGTGCACACCATGGAGGAGCTTCAAGGCCTGAAATCCACTGATGCATATAATCAATGTTTAAACAGCTTTGTAAAGGACTACAAACTCCTTGTGTGAATAACAAGGTTCTGACTGGCTGAGTAAGTACATGTACTAACAAGGCTACACAGCCGTCTTAGCTAGCAGATAAAAGCTACATCCGCTAACCTAATTTTGCTAGTTCAGAAGTAAGTGCAACAGTAAATATTTTTTTATCTTAGTATTACACAGAGGTGGGTAGAATGCTCAAACATTGTACTCAAATAATAGTTATAATGTACTTAAATTGTTTTTAAATTAGACAGGAATGAGGCAAGAGTCAGTTCTAAGCTTGTGGCTTGTTTATTGTTGTCATAGCAACTTCATAGCAACTGTCATGACAGTTAGCTACGGCACCTACCAAGATGGCTGTCACCTACAAAGTTCCCAGAATTCTGACGTCACATGACAGACTATATATGACTAGCAAAGCACTTCAATCCTTTTTCTTGTATACATCATACGCATATTTAAGATTTAGCATGTTATGTTGACAAGCTGACAGCTAAAACTAATGGTAGTTCTAAACAGCGAGAAACTTGTCTATATATTTCCACTGATAGCATCTGCATTTTCAGTTCGAAACACCCAAACTGGGTCAGTAATATTTGACAGATCTTTGGGAAATTCTCACCTGCAGGAGGGAAAGATTTGCTTTTAAATAATCCAAGGCATCGCCTGTAAAAGGTGAGAAAATCGGAGCTGAGTAAATGTTGGTGGGACAGATGCAGCGCTCATCTGATGACTTTGATGGAAGGGGATTTAGTGGAAACGGCTGGCCCAGCGTTTTTACCACATCTGATGGATTAGACAAGCCGAAGCAAAGGCTGTGTGCGGGAAAGCAGCACGTTTCAAACAGAGCCAGTCTCACTCAACGCTTCATTTCAACAGGGGGCGAAGGAAACAAGTGTGGAGTGTGTGTCAGAGGATGGAGGGATGCAGGTGTGTGTTTGTGTGTGTTGGTGCATAATTCTGCTTGTCTGCTTTTATGATTGTGAGCATAAAATATGCAGCGCCTGCAGAAAACGGCTTGCAGGCTTGTGTGATGATAGCACAATAAAGGTTTCTACAGTCGATATTCCAGTGTGGGCCAATCATTTGTCTGCGGCCACGCATCGCTAGGAACCATCGCAATCAATATGGGCGTAAATAAATTGGAAGACCAAGGGGAAAACATCACCCAGTATCCCTTTAGTAAGGGATACTAAATATAAGGGAGCTTTGCATCTCCACTAGATTGCTTCTTTAAGTTGTTTAAAACACTTTACGATAATGGTAAAATGGTAATGGTAAAAAAAAAAAACTGTTTCCTGGTATAAAAACATATTAATTTCTACCTGCTCCTGTCACAACTGCATTAAGTCTTCTTGTGTCACAGCTAGCTGTCAAAAAATCTGATCTGATTTAGGCTAAACTTAATAGACAACAGAACATTTTTCATTGAGATCAGAGACTTGATACCGTTTCCAGCTCCAGCTCCAATTTGTGGAGAAAAATGTAGCTGGATGGATACAATCTGAAAACAAATCCGTAAGTGATGTATTTGGAATTTGTTAGATGCTTAAAAAAAAAAATGATTTGAAACTGAAATAAGTTTTTTTTTCTCAGTTTCAAAATTAAAAGTTCTGGCTCTTTTTTGTGGTGTTGGACCTCAGATGATGGGGGTTGTAAAACCATGACTGACAACTCAACACAGGTCAAAATATTCCCTGTTGATGCTCTCAGGAACTGGAAATATCTTTAAATCGTCATTCATATTATACATTTATTTAAAACAACATGCCTCAATGATATAAGCAAATTATCTCAGCACATGACACTAGTCTCAATGGAAGTTAAAAACAAAGAAAAAATAAATCCAAAACTAAAACAAAAATCTTAAAATTGTTTTTCCAGTTTCAAAAACTTTTGTTCAGCTTGAAAATTATTCTTCAATTTGATTTATTTAATTTTTTTTCATCAAACTTGATGACTCCAATTTAGCTCCATATATTTAAAATGAAGTGCATACAATATGTTAGTATTGTAACATTTGCTGCACTTGTTTTGCTGCAAAACAAGTGCAGCAAAACCAGCCAAATATAATTGGGGGTTAGAAACCGGGTTGACTCACCACTGCAGTTGAAATTCCTCCACATCCAGTCCTTGGGTCTTCAGAATAGGTTCACTGCATTTTAGTTTCTGTAGCTAAAATTAAAAAGCCATGTGTGTGGGAGTGGCGTCTTGGGTAAAGTAGAAAGGCGTCCATTGTCAAAGACGAACACACTGTCCTGAGCGTATTTACCACTCCGATCCATTTACAGCGTTTCTTTTCCCTTTAAACTGCCAAATAATCCCACAGGAGTCCGAAAACATACAGACGCTACACACAGCTGCTCATTCCTCCTGCTGCTAACCTGAAATTAGCTAGCAACTTAAACCATGCCTGGACTCAATAAGCTCGGCTGGAGGACGTCCTCTTTAAATACTGACATTGTTTTTATTAGATAATTGCCCAAAATGTCCAACAGTGGAATCCCCAAAAACGATCTTCTTCTTCTTCTTCTTCTTCTTGAGTTTATTGGCGGTTGGCAACAAACTTTAAGTAGCATTACCGCCACTTACTGGTATGGAGTGTGGTTCGAGATGGACTATCTATTTATATAAATATATATACTCCTACAAATAACAATAATAAATAAACTAAATAAATAAATCATATAAATATATATATATATATATACACACACATTCATCCATTTTTACACTTAACTTTATACTATACCCCTCTAGATCATGCACATATTCACAAACACACCTACTATAGTCAAATTCTGTGAAACAATTTAGTTTTCTTTAAATATTTAATAATTATTTGTATGTGTTTGCTCCCCAAATTCTTCCTCAAAATATCTAATAAATTAATCTTTTCCTTAATACATTCAAACTCTCTTCTCATGTATCTTCTTTATCTTTCATACTTATGACATTCTAATATAATATGCTCTATTGTTTCATATTTTCCACAGTAATCACATTTGCCATTATCATGCTTTTTTTATTTTAAAAAGTGTATACTGAAGTCCTGTATGCCCAAATCTTAATCTTGTTATCACCCTTTCCTCCTTTCTATTTCTTCTTCCATTTCTTCTCTCTCCTACTATTTTCTGAATTTTATAAAACCATCTTCCTGTTTTTTCTTCATCCCACCTTTTTTGCCATTTTTCCATCAGTTTTCCTTTAACCATACTCTTTCCCTCAGATTTACTTGTTTTAACTGTAAAACTAATAGGATTTTGAATTACCCTCTTTGCCATTTTATCTGCTCTCTCGTTTCCTTCAACCCCAATATGTGCTGGAACCCACACAAATATAACTATTACCCCAAAAACGATATTTAATCTAATTGTTAATATTTTCAACATTCCTGGAAGCTACTGAACGTGAGTTAGCTTCCCCGCCCCTTCACCGCTAATGGAACGTTCCAGAATTCCCTGCAGCGGCGGGAAACGCCCATTGGCTGAAACTCGAGCTGTGATTGGTTGATCAAACTTCCTGTTGTTTGAATTACGTTACAACGCTAGCTATCTAAATCACTTCTGAAAGTTTTTGTACGGAAGAGAATTACGTCAAATGAAAAAAATAAACAACATAAAAAAATCTGATAGAATTTCAACTTTTTGTGGCATGTTATAAGAAAAAAGTAAGAAAATATGTAAGCCAACTGAAAAATGTTTGTTATTTTACTTTTACTCAAAATGTTTTTGGTTGAGTTGTATTGCATGTTTGGACCATTTTTCCCTTTTGTTTGGATGTTATGTAGCAGGAAAAATTCCTGCTCTTACTTTTTCACTTTCAGACAATTGTTATAACGCATACCCATGGCAACAAGAAACTGCTTTTACAACTGGGAGCATCTAATTAGTACCTCAAAAGCTCAAATAATACCTCAAATATGATCGCAAATCCCAGAGGAGTTTCATAAATACAGAGAGCAGAGACAGAAGGAGGAATTCAAACTTTAACCATATAAAGGCAGCCATTTAAAGAGGAGCAACAAAAGCAAATGAGGTGGATTAGCAGTGCTTGTCAAAGATTTCATCGTAGCAGTCTACTGAAAGAGATTTTCAGTTTGTTTTGAAGCAGACATATACTTAATCAACTTGCTGTGTATTCGCTCTTGAAAAATTAGGCTACAATTTATAGTTTGCGACAGTTAGCTTTGATATGAAAATTAGTTTGATGATCATTTTTACATGTTTGATTTTAGCATTTTAAAGCAAAATCTGTCATTCAGAGGTTCTTTAGCCGACATATGTTGACTACTTGTGTTAATGTTTATGTATCGGGGAATAACTACATTATACAGTCAATGTTTGAGTTGGTCTGAAAGAGAAACGCTACATCTTTGATATGTAACACTCTCACTGTCTGAACTGAACTACTAATTTTACTTTTTTTAGAGCCCTGGTGGTGTGGGGGCCCTAATCAGCCTTGGGCCGGTCTGTATGATAGATATCATTGCCATCCCTTGTCCTCTTAATGATAGGAAGAAACAGATGCACAAAAAACTGAATTCAGTTGATGAGTTATGAAAAATCAGGGTTTAAAAAGTCAAGCTGTGTCATCTAGATTTCCAAAGCAGAAGGTGGAGGCTGTAAGGAGTTTGTGCTCCTTTTACTCTAAACAATACTCCAGTAAAGGACTTAAGTTGAGGAGGCGAGGGCTTACTGCTGATATACTGAACCATCTGTTGTTTACACCCTGGCGTTACCTCATGGGCATCCTCTGTGAAGAAAATGAGACAAAAGCACAGGAGCTGATGAGTGCTCTCGAATTTAAAAGCCCTGGTTTTTATTCATTTAACATCCCCTGATGAGAGCCTGAGCTTTCCTCCCTGTGAGGTCTGCAGTGACTTAACCGAAGTCACAGAGAGTTTTGGACTAAAGTTATGCAGTGAAATGGAGAAAACTGAAGATTAGTTGTGGCAAATGTCTTGGAGCATGTTGTACATATTGTGTACGAACTTGGTTTTCAGGTTGGTTTCCACAATGGGCAGAAGAAGTGAGAGAGAATATTGGTGATTATTGCTTCTGGAAGACGATAAACAAATGTTTTCTGACAAACAGCAGAGGGATGTTTGGCCTTTTACTAAAAGAAATTAACAGTTTGAGTTCAATGGACTAAATTACACGAGAGTTTAAAACTGTTTGCATCTCATTGAGTGGAATAAATGAACTTGGTGGAGAAACTTTAGGCATTTCTTGCAGCTGTTTACCAGTTTTGCACTTATCTCAGCAGGGATGTCAACCCACTCCTCCATATAAAAATTCTCTAAATGTTTTAGGGTTCAAGGCAGCCTCTTGGCAAATCAAATCACCATAAAAGATTTACACCTTGCAGCTCTAAACTGTGGAAGACAGATTGAACGTCCTGTGTCAATGTTGCCAGTAAGGCCTTTAAATGAGTCAGAGAAGTTGTTGGGTGATTCTAAAACTGAGCTGGTTGGGAGAAAGGGTGGTTGGTTGGTCTGTTGGAAGAATGGTTGGCTGATTGGCTGAAAGGCTAATTGATTGTGTGGGTGGTTGGCTTATAGGATAGTTGATTGGTTGGTTTGAAAGATGGTTGGAAGGAAGGTTAATTTGATAGTTGGTTGGTTAGGAAGAAGGTTTGTTGGCGGAATGATGGTTGGTTGGTTAGTAAGTTGTCTGGAAAGATGATTGGTTGGTTTTTGTTTGGTTGGTTGGTAAGTTGCTAGTAGGTCGTCTAGAAGGTTGGTTAGTTTTTGGTTGGCTAATTGGTTGGTAGGTAGGTTGTCTGAAAGGATGGTTAGCTGGAGAAATGTCTTTTCAAGAAATGGTCATGTTGCTCCCAATAATGTTTGAATAAATGCTTGAAACTGTTGCCATTTTAGCAGTGTGGACTTTTAAACACCTCTTTAGCAAGGGTCCATAAATAAAACATTAAAATCCATGAGAGTATCCAGCTAGGTGCTGAAATAATTTACAGCTTTTGCGTTACTGTTCAGGCTACAGTTCAACCTATTCCAAACAAATTTCTGTCATTTTTCCTTCAAGTTATGGAGGAAAAAGTTTCTAATTTCCTCTGGTCTGATGGAAATTTTTGAACATGTAAACCTCTCATAAGCAGAGATTGACATGCTGTCAGGATGGAAACGAGCTCCTTCATACTCTGCCAACCCCACAACCCCAACCATCAGTTACTGAGGGTCACAGGTGAACAAATACAAGAACCTCACACACGCAGACTAATTAACCTGTCATTATATCCACACCTGAAGCACCAAAATTGCTTTTTCACAACTCTCACATTTAGCAGCTGCAGAGATTGGGGGTCATTTTTCTGAAGTTGCCATTTTTCAGTTTGATTGCATTCAGTTTGTGAAACAGAAATGGTTGCACAAACACAGTAGAAAAATAATTATTTCTGTGGCCAACAGAAAAGCTATTTATTTTGGATGCTTTTTGGCATTTTTATAATTCAAACTCCTCGTCTAGATGCTGATTGTTGGTTTGCTTCTCTTCATAACAATGGAGAACAAACAACAAAACCCATCAGAACGTGTTGCTCGATAGGAAATGGTGCTCTGTAATATGCATTATTGATCCATTCTGCATTGTTTATGAAATTTTAAAACATAAACATGAATTAGCCCATGTATTGCAAAGGGTTTTTAGCAATAGACAGAAAAACACAGTCCTCTGAAGATCCATAGCTCAGCCACACTTTGAAGTGGAAACACCATTTAAAGTTTTAGAAAGTTATAGAAAGTTGGACTTTACTAAAATAAACTAGTATTTAAATAACTTTTATTGCTTTAACACGATCCCACTGTAAGTTTTATGTCTTTTTTTCTCTCAGAAGGTGGTGTTGTCACACTAGTTTTCAACCCTGTGAAATATCCAGAAACCTTTTTGATTAAACCACTTTCATGTTCACAGTTTCTCCTCCACAGAGACAATTTACATATCAAAACGTAAGCATTTCTCTCTGTTTTCACCCAGTGCACATCTCTCTGGTTTAACAGATTCTGTTTTCTTTCAAATCCCACCAGAGTGCAGAGATCTCTCACACAAACTACAATTCACTCCCATCATATCAGCACAAAATTTTTCTTTCAAAGCTGGAATTGAGCATTCTTCGTTTACCTATAAAATGGTAAAGAAATGTAAAAATGACTGTATATGGCAACCAGAGGGTCTGGCACACAACAGCCTGAGATTTTTTTAAAAATGATTTTTGGTTTTCAAACAGCAACTGTTTGTTTGAGACATTGATTTGTTTCTGTTTTGTTTGTTCTTCTCAACATAGTGGAATCACCAAAGCAACAAGTGGTTCAACATTTTCTGTATTTGTGGTCTTTATGGCATTGATTTCATTCTTTTATATGTTATTCCTTCATAGTTGCCTTGTAACTGAGAATAATTTTGCAGTACTCAGAATTAATACACATCCGAAAGAACTTTTAACTTGTACTTTCAGAATAAGGTTCACAAATACCCTATAAAACTCATATACCTGGCTTGAAAGAAACTCTCTAGCCTGAATCTGGAAACTAACCTTTAATAAACACGATGTTCTTGTTAAAGCAGCTTAAGTCACGAGTTCAGACTCCTTTGAAACAGTTTTGAAACAGGTTCCCTGTCCTGACACATCACAGTTCGAGTTAACACACAACGCTTCCCTCTAATCTTTTCAAATATTTAGGTTTTAAGTTGTCAGAAACACTGTGCGGCTGTTCACTGAAAAATTGATATACCTATTTATTCACTCAGTTGCACACTGTCTCCTACAAATAGGAACCATCACTGTTTTTAACTCTCTTCCCCTTCCGCAGCATGAGGAAGCAGTCTGATCTTCTGCCGGGCTTAACGGGATGACAACCTCTGCTCAGCTTATGTGGAAAATCCAGGATACATCCTCAGCAGAGCTCATATAACACAGTGACACAGGAAAACAGCTCCCCTGAAAAGCATTTACAGTAATGCTGTGTGTCAGAGATATGGGGGAAAAAAAGAATTTTATAGCTCTAATATGGGAGAAATGCAAATGATCTACAGTGAAAGTGAGGGCTGGGAAACTGCAGTGAGCTACAGTTGACTCTGAGGATGGGATGGTAGAAAATAAATCAGAATATTAGAAAGTAAAATTACCTCCAGACTCTCTTCCAGCCTTTTTGTAGCAGCTGCTTCTGTATTGGTGCTATAAAGATCAACTGAATGAAATTAAATCATAAACTCTAATCTGTTCTTCAATTATTATTACAAAATGTAAGTTAAAATAATTTCTTTAAATGTTTTTTAGCATGCTCATGTTTCTGATTGGCTACTAAGCTACTTTGCTCCTCAAGCTAGGACAAGTGCAACATGGGTGAGGAAAAGACCTCATATCCGATTAAAATCAGACGGTATGAGGCAGCATTCATGCTAAACAAATGCAAAAATTATTAAAATAGTGAATAAAAGCGAGAAAAAATAGTTTCTTTACATATTTTGTAGCATTTGTGGGTCTTGTAAGAGGTTCCCCGGCCAGAAGCTAATGCTGTTTGGGCCATGGCCTGCAGAAGTTTGGGAACCCCTGGTGTATGTAAACTTCTGGTTTCAACTATATTCCAATGACTTTGTTCTCTAAATTTGGCTTAGTTTCTAATACCAAAACCTACACTAAAAGAATTTGTTGCCTTCTTGTAAAGCCTGAAAGTAAGCTACAACTTTGTTTTGCTGTTCACATTTTTCACAAATGATTTTTCAAAAATCAGCTGTAAAAAAAAACAAAAACCTAAAAATCAATAATGTCACTTAAACCGAAGTAACAGGAACCTCCAGGAACTCCTCCATCAACATTCTGAAAATGCAGATTTGCATATTTAAATGTTAAGCCTGGCAACCAGTGCTTTCACGTCCAGCTTAGCGGTGATTAGCACCAGCTGGAGGCAGTAACTTTTGTCAGTGTGAATGTGAGCTAATTTGTTTTCATAAATTATTTTCAGATTTCTCCTTCATTTTGGATGGTGTGAGTTTTTACATTTGTGTAAAACAAAAACTATAACTTTTAATTAAATTAGCTCAATGGGCTATAAAGTAGAACTAAAAGCTGCTTGATAATTTCAGTGTGATGTAAGTATTCATCTACAATGAAAATGAAAGGCAAAGTGAAAATCTTAGAAATTTTGTCCAGTCTTTAGGCACTTGGAGATAAACAAAACCCTTCAATGATCCTTAGAGTAAAGAAATAAACACCAAGCATGTGGAGCTCTTCATTAACAAGCGCTGCTGCTGCTGGCTGTAGTTAACCGAAGTGGCATGCTGTAGAAAAGCTGGCTGCAATTGGCCCTGAGGAATGTTAATTACCTCCGTGACAATAAATCCATAAAGATTTGAAGGAAAAAGAGATTCTTGAGGATAAACAAAGGAAAGGAGTGAGTTATTAAGTTCAGTCAGCTGTGAAAAATAGGATTTCTGTTAGATAAAAACTGGAAATAATTGACTGATGCCAGAGAATGCAAGGTTTTACAGATAAGAAGAATCCAAAGGTTGAAGGATAGTAGCTCTCAAGGATTAAACTGCTTGTTTGGCGCAACCTAAAAGCCAAAACTCAATACACACAAAAAAGAACCATTGAGATTTATGAGGCTTGAACAAACAAATGTTTTTAATTAAAATATAAGTAAAGCAATAAAAAACTTCTATTGGCTGATTTAAACAAAAATTCACACTTTTACAATCCTAAAGCATCTCAGAGCTAGCTGTGTATAGTTCAGCTGTACAATATACTGCTCAACAATTCAGCCTATACAGGGTCTTTAACAGGAAAAAAAAGAAAATCAAATGGGAAGGTGTGGATGTTGATTCCCACCGAATCAGAGAACAGTCCAGGTTCTGGATTTTAAAGGATCTTTTCTATTATGCAAAATTTCCATTTTGCATGTTTTTCTCTTTTATGTGGGTCTCAATTGCTTCTAAAACAGCACAAGTGCTTAAAAAATCCCAAGTTGATGTTTTTTGGTGTTTGGAAAATTAACCATTTTGAAATGTTTAACGTCACAAACCAAGCTGGGCTCCAGGATGTTTGGGCAGCTGGTTTTATCACTGTATCAGTACAATGGCTGCTGGAAAAGACAATGTGTAGTTGTTGACTTGCCAACCAGAAACCACTTGCTGCATTATTATTGGTTGTGCAGGAGGCTCCACTTTTGCTTTTCAAATATGTATGGTTGTATAATTGCGCATCTGTTTGCAGCCATTTTCTTGTGTGAGTGTAAATGTTGAGTTGGGGGGCGTGGCCAGCAGGAGCTTATTTGGATTTAAAGTGACAAGATGCCCTAAAACAGCTCATTATGAAAGGAGCTCAAAATAGACTAAAATCTCATCATCTAAGAATGACTTTGTGCAAACAAAAGTAACAAACATATTTTGTACAAACCATAGACCTATCCTAACCTGTTCAAGCAAGCATTATAGGTCACCTTTAAGACACAGCGCTCAAAGCCTCAATATGGCTAATAAAAACACAGATAACTGATGAACTTTTACAAACCACAGAGCAAACAGGCGTTCCAGTCACTTCGAGTGTAATGGATGTCTACGTCACTCTAGGAAAACACAATCAGCTGTCTAAAAAACAGATCCACGGTGACTTTCAGAACGTTCTTGAAGAAAACACAAAGATGTAGCAGTTTTTAGAACCAACACACAGCTGGTGGAAAATATCCATTTTCAGTTTTCATAATTGAAAACAAAAAACAATTCTGACAGACAGTTTGTAAATCTCCTTTTCATTGTTCCCTCATCAGTACTACTTCCCTTTGTTCCGTCGTTGCCGGGTTTTCCTGTGATGTTAAGCAATGTCTCCACTCCTCAGAAGAGTTTGAGCCACTGAGGAAGGGGCGGAGGTCCGCAGGAGGTCAAATCGACCTCCCTCAGCCGCAGGAGATGACAGTGAAGCGTTTGGAGATGCAGGACATGTTGTGCAGCACGATTCCCAACAGGAACAGCAGCACACACGCCACCAAAATAACCGTGCAAACGCCGGACCATGTGGAACCCTTTCCTCCTCCAACAGGGCCGGGAACTCTCCTCTCACCTTCGCTGCCGTCCAGCCCGACGCTCTCCAGACCCATCGCCAGGCCCAGAGGTTGCTGTTCGGCCACGGTCACCACCGTCACGCCCTTCTGCTGGCCGCCAGGAAGAAAGCGGCAACCCAGGTCTCCCGGCAGGCCGAGCGCCCGCTCCTTGGTGACCGGCAACGGCAACATGTAGCAACCATTGCTAGGGAGGCGGATGAAGACGGGCGTATGCTCCGAGGCGTGAGGTATAGCGATGACAGTGATGATGTCCGGGTCGTCTGGCAGCTGGGAGACGGACAGGCCGGGGGGAAGCTTGGTGACGCCGCGGCACCAAGGGCAGCGGATCTCCTTCTGGGTGCTGCGCATCTGGGTCAGGCACACGGAGCAGCAGGTGTGCCTGCAGTCCAGGAGTTTGGGCCGCCGCCGGGGGCTGTAGTAGTTAAAGCAGATCTGGCATTCCAGAATGGAGTCCTGGGAAAGAGTCTCCATGTTGGAAAGGTGCAACCAGCAGCCAGTAGCTTGGTTAGTCTCAATGCAGAGCAGGTTGTGATGTTTTGCAATCCAACACTGTCCTCAACTTCACTGTCGTCAAAACCCTTCAGTTGGCGAAATGTTCCATCTGCAACAGAAGAAGAAGAAAGACCAGTCTTTAGAAACTGCATGTAAAATGAAAGCCTTTCTCAATCATACGACAAGACCTGTTGTAATAAGAAAGAAATCAATTAATCGCATGATGAATTAAAATTAGTTCAATAATTTTTATTTGAATGATTTATTGTTTTTGCATTTTGAATTTAAGATTTAAAAAAATCTTTGTAAATGTGCTCTATTCAAAACTCTTCAAGTGGCAATTTTACCTTAAAATTAACTTCAAATTATGTTAACAAAACCAAAAAAAAAAACTCCTATTAAGCACTTACTGCAATTTAATTATACATCAGTTAATCTAAAACAATTAACAGATCAGTCCTACGCTGTACTGCAGTGAAGTCAAGCAAAAAGGGCTGAGCTTTTTGCTCTGATGCTTGACCATTTTTTTAGCTGCAGATGAATTTTTCTGTGACAAATAATCCAGAGTTTGCTAAAGGAATGCAATGTTATTGCAATTTATGGAATAAAATGTTTATTTTCTCATTTAAAAAAGAAATTCAATTACTTGTTTTTTTTTTGCATCTCCTCATGTATTTCTAATATTGTATAAAACAGGCAAAAAATGTGCAGAAAGTGCTAAATTGGTATCCGATTAATCAATTAATTGTCAGAATAACCGATTAATAGATTAATTGTCAAAATAATTAGCAGAAAAATCAATTACTAAAATAATTGTTAGTTGCAGATTGAAAGATGTTATTTGCAGAAAGAACCACACAATTAGAGCAGCAATGAATTCAAAACTGAACAATAAATACAATTTGCATTTAAATAAAAATAAAAAAAAGAGAAAGAAAAAAGCTTGTACATCTGTTCTACACAAAACTCCTCAAGTTTCAGTCTTGGCTTCACCCGGTTCAAATTATATAAAAAGAAATTTCATATTAAAAACTTTCTTGATACCCAATTAATTGGTTAATCCAAGACACAAAAACATGGCAGATTTGTATCCGATTAATCGCTAGAATAATTGATTAATCGCTAGAATAATTGATAGAATAGCTGTTTTCTAAAATAACTATTAGTTGCAGCCCTATATTTAGATATGAGAAACAACTGGCATTCTTGTGAATGATGCAGACAATGTATGTATCATCCAGCAGGTGACTGCAGCAGCAGTGTATTCATACGATCCTTCGGTATTTGTCTCGACTGTGGCTGTTTCCTTTTTCTCCTTTAGGCCTCACACTCCAGGAACCCCTCCGTCTACATCCGACTCTTCTTGCATAATCACGTCCTCAGTGTTAATTCATACGGAAGCGGCCATAGTTTGTTTTTACAGATGATTAAGCCCTGTCAAAATACCACCATGGAAACATGGAATACCAAACAGGGCCAAGCCGCCTTTACGTTTTGTTTCTTTGCCCAAATTTTCAAGTATGAAAACTGCTGAGGAGGAAAAAAAGGAAGAAAAACGAGTAGATTTTCCTCTCTTTCTCTTTTTTTTCTACGCTGCCATCACGACAGAGACGCTGTCCCTTCAGGCGTAAAAAGCGGGAGAGGACGAAGTGAGATGGAGAGAAACGATGATAGAAATAGAAAAAGGTGACCACTGATTGTCTCGCAATACTGAGCGTCGGTGTCCCTTATCAGAAACAAGATATCAGGTAATTACAGCTCTCGTGGCGCCCCGTAGGGACACCGATGCAGCAGGAGAGAGATAAGAAGAGGTTTCACATCAAACATGTTCAGAGCAGATCATTCAGTCCTGCTGGCGAGGTTCATTAAAGTGCAGATCAAACTCGACCTTGGATGGAAAAACATAACAGGACCAGAAAAAAAACATCAAATATCTACTCAAATCCTCTCTGAATATAAAGAATTTCAGTATGGAAAGAAAGTATACCATCTCACATTTCATAATAATTTATTAGACAAACATAAGAGCAAAATGGAAAAGCTGTGCATGGACACAAGAAGAACGCATAATGAATTTTAGCCCGCTTTTCTTTCCAACATTGCTTCAGATTAGTTAAGTCTCTCTCTCTCTTAAAGGGGCGACATTATGTATTTTCCAGACACAGAGGGTCACTTTTTATCACAATCTAGTAACTATTTCACCTTCAGTCATTATAAAAATACTGTAAAAATTAAACATGATTAGTTTTTGTCTCTTTCAGAAGCTCCTGTTCTGTGTGAAACGTCTAGGAAGTAATCACAACAATGCTCCTCCTTATGCCATTTACAACTGTTTTAGGAGCAAAGAACTGAGAAGTAGTTCACAATGTGTTTAAATGTTATAACATAGTAGCTTTTAATGTACCTTTTTGGGTTTTCTGAAAATATATTTTTTAAATATTGCCTCAAAATTGAGACATATAGCTGACAAATAAAGAGAGTTTTGACTTTATGATTCAGTTTTAGGGTGTTTTCAAACCTAGATTCTGTTCCATTGGTGAAAACAAATTGCACTATTTGTTACATTTTCATCTGCTGTGGTTTTCTTTCCCACTGCTCTCAGTAAACCAAACCGTTTGAAAAACCTGTTCCCCTCCTCGTCTGTGGGGGCGCTGTACCAAGAACCACCAAAGGAAACAACACAAAAACCTCCAAAGCCAACATGAGCGCAACTTCCTTCTTCACAAAATACAAACAAAAATACAGCAGATTTCAGATTTTGTAGGATTTATCGTATGTCTTTTTTTCCAGCTAGAGCTAGACTCATTTGTTTTGGTCGTATTTACCCAGAATGCCCTGCGCTGTAATCCACTTCCTGTTTTTGGAGCGGTATCCGGTCCGCTAGGCGTTCACATATGCATTCGAACCGCACCAGAGTTCACATTAAACAAACTAAGATGAAGTTCGTAGACAGACCAGAGTTCAATCTTTTGGTATGATTGCACATTCACACCTCAACAAACAAACCGGACCTTCTAGAGTCGGATTAAAGTGGACTAAAGACGGCTGGTGGGAATGAACCTCTGTGTTAAATAGGAGCCATGATGCCTGCAGCCAGTAAAGACTTTACTTCAGCACCAAGTGTTGAGCGGATCCTCGTTAGGTTTGCCAGGTCAATACCTCGTGAGTGTCATCGACTCCAGCTGCTCAAACCTCTCCATCCTCTGCCTCCCTGGAGGCAAAACACTCCCTCCTTAACCGAGTCTGGAGGCCAGACTGCTCACTTCTTCCTCCATGGCTGACCTAGTTTCTCCACACCGGCTCAAAGTAGAGAAAAGGTGCTGAAAAGTCCGGTTTCATGGAGCACTGAGGAAGATGGGACAGATGGAGAGGAAGGCAGAGGATTCCCACTGACAGTTGAGGGTTTTACCAAGTCCTCTCCCCACAGATATGGATTAGCTTTGATCTGACTAAAGGGCTTTGTGGCCCAGTATTCCCATACACTCTGCTGCTCCGTTTTGACTAAGAATCCTTTCTTCCTCTACACAAAATCTTCACACTTATAATTTTTCAAGTGACTTACTTCCTTTTTCTGCCTCAGCCACACGTTTTCTACACGTTAAAGATAAAACAGAAGCTAAAATACCTAATTTATGAACGCCAATACCAACAATATGAGGTAAATTATGTTAAAAATGACCTACTATGCTTCTCTGAACAGGTCAGGATAGGTTTATGGTCTATGCAAAACATGTTCATTACAAAGTTTTGCACAAAATCATTCTTAGATAATGAGAATTTAGTCTGTTCCTTTCAGAATACGCTTTTAAAGGGCGTCTTGTCACTTTAAATCCAAATAAGCCACGCCCCCAACTCAACCAGGTAAAAATGGCTGAAAACAGAGTAAATATGAATTCAAAAATAAACAAACTCTAATGATTATTGATCCCAAAGGTAAATTTAGTAGATAATAGCTTAAATAAATGTGTAATTATGCAACCATATATCTTTGAAAAGCATTAGTGGAGCCACCTGCACAACCCACAAGAATGCAGCAAGTGGTTTCTACACTTGTCCTCTCCAGCAGCCATTGTATGGCACATACAGCGGTAAAACCAGCTGACCAAAGATGCAGGAGCTCCTTGAGTTGCTAGGTAACGGGCGGAACTCTGTTTAGGTTGCTGGGTAACGGCTGTGCCCTTTGAATGTGCCTTAACAAGCCAGAGGTTTTTAAAACAGCTCATTTTCCAGACAGCAAAAAACATTAAGTTATTACTAAAAATGTTTGGGTGTTGTTGCCGAGACCCAAGTGGAATAATAAAACATGAAGAAGGTGAATGGGCTGCATAGTGGTGCAGTTGGCAGCACTGTTGCCTAGCAGCAAGAAGGTCCTGGGTTCGATTCCTGGTCTTTCTGCATGGAGTTTGCATGTTCTTCCTGTCCATGGTGGGTTCTCTCCGGATTCTCCGGATTCCTTCCACAGTCCAAAAACATGACTGTTAGGTTAATTGGTCTTTCTAAATTCTCCCTAGGTGTGAGTGTGTGTGGTTGTGTGTCCCGTCTGTCTCTGTGTTGCCCTGCGACCGACTGGCGACCTGTCCAGGTGACCCCGCCTCTCGCCCAGAATGTTAGCTGGAGAGGCAGGCAGCAGCTCCTCCTGACCCTATTAGGGACAAGGATGTTAGAAGATGGATGGATGGATGAAGAATGTAAATTTGGCACGATAGTTCCCCTAACTATTAAACTGGCGACCTGTACATTTAAACTATTAAATGGAAAATAGTTCAATTCCACTATTGCAAATAATTTAGTTAAAAAACGTTTTTCATGAACTGAGTTTCTGTAAAAGAAATCAATACAAGGTTATAAAGATGCTCAAGCTACAAGGCTGAGCAGCTTCTGTTGGTTTTAGCTGTATTTGGTCATTTTAGCAACAGTTTTTACACGTCGTCGTTCAGATAAATGGAGAAAAACCTTTTTCCTTTTTCTAGTTTTTTTAGAAACATTTCCGAGGTCGTAAAACAACAGAGAGGACCAACTCCATCTGCAGCATAATGATATGATTTATCGGTTCAACTGAGCAGTAACCAGGGCGAGCTGGCTGACCCACTTTCTCTCACACCCACCAACTGTAGACACAAACACAGAAATATCCAGAGAAACAAACGTCTGAGGGAAAGTTTTCCAGTCTTTCAAGCAGTTTGTGTGAAAGCTTCTGCTTTTGTAGCTAGAGGACGAAGAGTGACCGAGCAGCAGCTGTAACGCGTCTGATCCACCAGGAAGCGCCGCACACCTGAGGACACGGACAGGAGGTAAAAATAACCGCACATCCAACTCCACACGGCTGACATAATAACATAGCTGGAAGCAGCACAAAGCAGAAGATTGTTTTCATGCGGGAACCCTCGGGTGGTTTGAACCGGTGAAATGTCAGAGCGGCGGTGACGCACAGAGGGATGCAGCTTCAAACGTGCAACTTCGCTATGGATGTGTGTCTTACGACGGCGTATCATGGCCATTATAGGTAGGAAAAATAAGGAGGAGTAAATTTCTGCCATAAAACAAAAACAAGGACATTTCTGAGTTTGAAAAGAAAAATAATTGTTAGAAAAAAACACACATTTTGAGAGTAACATCAAAAATCTTCTAAAAATATTTGAAATGTTGAGATTAATCTCCAAAATTTCTTGAAAAAGACTTCCAAAAGTGGAAAAATTCTGACTTTAGAAACTAGAAAAGTTTTTTCAGGAATATTTCTCTGCATAATCTAAAAAACATTGTTTTTGTTATTGCTAGCATATTTTCTACTTTTCAATTGAGTTTCAAAAACCAAAAGTTTGCAAGAAGCCCTTAGAAATTTAAAAATTTATCTCACGCATTTTCAGCAAAAAACTTTGAGTTTGAGAAGTCCAAAATTTTCTAGAAAAAAAACAGAAATTTTGAAATTAATCTTTGAACTTTTTTTTTAGAAACAAGAAAATTTTCTGAGTTTTAAAAGTTGAAAATTTGCTAGAAAAGTAAGGAATTTTTGATGAATTTGATCTTAACACGTCAGCATCAAATTATTATCAGTAGCAGGACTTTGAAACAAGTCTATGTCTCATGTCAGATCCCGATAACCAAGCTTTCGTCTCATCATTTTAGATGTTTTTCTGCTTACACTATGACTCTATTCGATAAAAATCTGTAGTGCAACTCATAGAAGGAATGATTGAAATAAAAGCCACTTTTTGGAAAATATTTCCTGTATTTGTCGTTTAAAGAAAGTGAGAAAAATCTTATCTTGTATGAAAAAACTAATCTGAATTTTTTTGCGCCACATCGGTCGGCAAGGGAGATTTTTTGTCTCTCTGGATAAAATTGATTTTTCAAAGTTTTTAGAGGAAGATTATTTTTGATTGATTTTGTACTGGGTTGCCAATAAAAAACACATTTTATGACTGAAATTTAATGTTGTACTCCTGCACAAACAATCCCCAGAGAGTTTTCTGGAGGTCAGAAGCTGAGAGAATAAAGTATATTTTCTCTTCTCTCTAAGAAAACGGTACGTTGTCCTTGCCGCGACCCTCCTGCCAGCATAAATATTGATAAATGCCAGCCGCGATAAGCCGATTTCATCCAGTTCTACATTATCTGACCAGCTGATTTATCTGCACTGAGTCCAGATTTGCATTCACAGACAGAAGCGCTCACTTCTCCTTTTCACCGCCGTCGTCCTTTATTCTCACCTGATCCGCGGCGGAGGAAACACAATAATATTTCACAAAATGGAATCGTAAACCTCAGCAGCTGAAAGTGATTTACAGCAGCTCACGCTCACATGACAGATAAATGGATTCTGACTGCTGTAAGAGTTGGTTTTAGTGAGCGATTCATCTCCGTTTGCTTTTATTTCCTTTTATTCTCCCGTCTCCGCCTGACTTGGTTGAGCTGGTGGGATTTTTGCATGAAGATAAATAGGTCAGGAAACCAAAACACAGCTTCCTCCACGGAGGCACAAAGATGGCGTGGTGACCTCCTCACCCAGATATCTCCATCTGGACTGGAGATAAAACTCCTTTAAAGTGTCTAACAGCTGAAGCAGCCATGCAGAACCTAAAATAAAACCGGATCAACTGGATGTTTCACGGAAAAAGATCAAACTGTTCTTCAGAAATGTTGCATTTCATGGTTTATATCAATTAATGAGTTAATTTAAAGTTGACTGATCTAACATTTCATTTCTTATTAAAAACCTGTGCTTAGAAAAAAAATAACATTTTACTGACTGAATTAACAAATAAAAGTGATTTTCTCACATTAGACCCATTTATAAAACATAGCAAAACAGTAAGCTCCTAGGCTGATTTTTGAAGAGAAAAATAAAAGATGAAAAGAACTAAATGTATAAAAGGCATAAACAGAGGGACGTTCGTGCAGAAATTGTCTTAAATTAATGCTGCAATTTGGCTCCATTAACTCACAATTGCCCTCAAAATCATCTTTATTTATTGGCACAATGTTTTACTAGATTACAATTATAAAAATAATTGTTTTGTTGCAGTCATGGTAAATATCAATTTTCATCAATGAAAAGGTATTTACATTATGAACTGGAATCAAACCAGTTGGAGATGGTTTGCTTTGGAAGCCCAAAACGTTTTTTGTTGCCAAATATTTGATTTATCAAGTAGGAAGTAAGAAAAGCGCGCCAAGAGGCGCGTATTCCAGGAGTTGATGTAGTTTCCTGTTGCACCACGGGAGCTGGAAACCGGAGAGAGGCGCATCGTGTCAGGGCTGACACTCGTTGGCTTGTCAAGCTGGAAATTGCCATAATGTGTCCTGCAGTGGTCGGCTGCACAGGCCTCGTTGTGCGGCTCCATCTGCGGTTCTGACACACCAACACAGGATGCGTCACTGTGGCAGCGATGAGCAAAAATCTACCTCTTAATGCAGAAATGCATTCAGCCTCATCGCCTTAGAAACACACTGGACGGCCATCTTGGGTTTGTTTCTTACAACGTTTCAAAATGACAAAACTTACAGCCGTAACTTTATGAGAGAAGAAGGAGATGAGATTACACATCAACACGTGAAAATCCCTTAATAAAGAGCTGAAGATTTAATGGAGTCCACATGACTAACCAGCAGGGATGGCAATATCTGAACACTTCCGAAACACGCTGTGTAAAGTAATTATGATGGTCAATTCAGAAAGGAAAAATCGTATGCCAAAAACTCAAACATTTTGAGATTAATCCCAGCAGGGTTTTTTTTTATTTTTTTTAGAAACACAAGGAATTTTTTGGGAGTTTGAAAAAGTCGAAAATTTGCAGGAAAAAAGTCAGAAACTTCTAGATTAATCTCAAAATATCCAAGAAAAACAACATTTCGGAATTCAAAGAGTCAAAAGATTACCAGAACAAAAAAATGTTGAAGAAGAAAAAGTTTCTCAGTTAAAAAAGTAAAACGACTAGCAAACGTCAAACGTTTGCTAGAAAAAAAACTTAGAAATTTTTTAATTAATTTTAGGAATTTCTTTAGAGAGAACTTGGAGATCTGAGTTTCAAAAGTAAAAAAATGTAAAATTTTCTAGAAAAAAACTTAAAAAAGTAAAAATTTGTTGACCTTTGAAACTCTGAAATTTCCTACTTGTTTTTTTTTAACTTCTGAGATTAACATCAAAATTTCCATGTTTTTTTGAGCAAATGTTTGATTTTTCAAACTCAGAAATTTCAGAGGTTTTTTCTAGAAAATGTCTGAGTTTTCTGTTGGAAATTTACTCCTTTTCTGTTCTATCTGGAATCGCCCTAATACTCTGTCATAACCCAACCACAGAAATGAGAACTATATCAGTTCCCAGGCAGCGCCAACACTTCAGCACGTCAGAAACTAAACTCTTCAATCAAACCCAATGCTGCTTTTTTTCTTTTGCGAAGGCAGTGAATGCATCACGACCTCACTTCCTGTGACTATGGGAATATTTTCCACATCATCGAGATGCACAGCAGGACAAGCTGTGAGTGTTCGCTCCCTCTGCAGAAGCTTAAAATGAAACTCAGCAGGGAAGCGTTCCAGGTTGAGATAAATAAATAACTAACGCACCTTATTGGATATTCATCACATGTATCGGCTTCTGCTTAACCTCCACCTTGAAGCGCGCATACAGAACGTCAGGCACGTTGCCGGGGGACGGAGGCTGGCGCATCGCCGCTGGTTTGTCAAAGATTTGACCCAGAGTGGTTGGAAAAATCCCTGAGGTGAAGGCACATTTATGGAACTGTCTTCAAACTGTTTCAGCGTGTTGTAGATAGAAAAAAAAAGAGTAAATTCTGCTGAAAAACTTGTAAATTTATGAGTTTAAAAAGTTGAAAAATTTGCTAGAAAGAAAAATCTAAATTTTGAGATTAATCTAAATTAAATAAGAAGTAAGTTTGGGAGACAAAACTCAGATTTTTTCTTGAATAAATCTCAAAGGTCATATAATTATTCACCCACCCAATCATAAAGTAGGTCATGTTGTCAATTCCAAGCATCCAACAATCCAAGTGAATGAAGCTTCATCAGCGCAGACAGAGCGTTTGCATGGTGCTGTATGAAATTTAACAGTATTATTGTTTGGTGACTGATTACCTCGATCTGAATCTGATTGGATTGAATTAATTTAATCTGGGTCCAGTTGGATTCTGTACAATTAAATACAGATTTGGCCTGTATGTTTTGGAAAGTGCCTCAATCCATAACAGTTGTCATGTTATCAACCTGTGATGGACAAATAAGCAGAACGTGGTTGAAATTTGTCCAAAAAAAAATTTATGTAAAGATTTTTTCCATCAAGGATGATTTAAGACAAGAAAACTGTATTTGAGCAGAAAAACAATTAAATTCAGTCTAAATACTGATTAAATGAACCTCATAAACAACCAAATAGATGGATGATTCAGCAAGTGACACTAATAAAATAAGATACAGGCACAAAAAAGCATTTTCTGACAATATGCTTACACTTTACACTTGTCCGTCTGCAAAAAAAGCAATATAAAAAAAACTGGCAGGAAAACAATCTTTACATAAGTTCAGACTACGCATCTTATAATGTAGTCCCAACCCTACACCTCATAAGAAGCCCTTGACAGCTTCTGTATAATTCAACAACCACTTTAACCTTCATGCATTAATTTCCTCTCTGCTGTAAGTTAATGTGAGATAAGTTTCGCTGCCGTTAGCCGTGATCCTGCTGAAGTCCCACTAAATCTAATGGAGAACAGCTATTTTCTATTTAATGCAACACCTAAAATGCTAATTAAGCTGAATTACATTACTCCAAAATGACATGAATGGATTCAAGGAGAGTCAAGAACCACAACAAGGATGTGAGCTGTTGCCTGGTAACACTGAGTCCAATGAAGGAACAGTTTAGATATTGACCAGCAGACGCAGTGACAGTCAGCATCACTGCAGGATCACCAATACTGACAAAACAGTTCACTTCCTGTTGGTGAACAACCAGATATACCAGTAACAGCAAAACAACCAGAGAGACCAGTAACAGAAAAACAACCAGATAAACCTGTAACAGTAAAAAAACAACCAGATAAACCAGTAACAGAAAAACAACCAGATAAACCTGTAACAGTAAAAAAACAACCAGATAAACCAGTAACAGCAAAACAACCAGAGAGACCAGTAACAAAACACAAATTCGGTCAAGAAGAAGAAATGCTTTACACAGGAACCAGAGGGATAACAATTTAATCTCAGTTTTATATTTTCTACTTTCTTCCAAAGGTCTAACTCAAAAAAAAAAAAAAAATATATATATATATATATATATATATATACACACAGTATATATAGATGGATGGATGGATGGATGGATGGTTGGATGGATGGAAAAAAAGGAAAAATGGATGGATGAGGACTGGATGGGTGAATTGAAGGATACAAGAACAATGAACTGATAAGAAGAATGGTCGGATGGAGGGATGGAATAAAGATAAATGGATGGATGGACATACAGTCAATGGATGGATGATTGGATGGATAAAAGGATGATGGACTGACAAAAAGGATGGATGGATGGATGGATGAGTGAATGGTGGTTGGTTGGAAGGATGGTTGGATGGATGGATGCTGACTAAACAGTTTGACAGGTTGGTTGAGGATTGGATGTTGGATGGACAGACAGATAAAATGGTTGATAGAAGGATGAATTGATGATGTAAAAAAGAAAGAATGATGGATAAAAGGGTCAATGGTTGGTTGGATGGATAAGAGGCTAGATAGATGGATGTAGATTTTGCATCTCATCCTTTGTCGCTTTTTAAAAAAATCTTTTTATAACTTTTTCTTTGTTTCTGATCCATTTCAAGCCAAGTTGTGTTTTCTCTTCGTCTCTCTGATTGTCCTATTTTCCCTCTGGGGTCACTGAATCATTTCATGGTCATGTTGTTCTAGATTACGCCCAGTTGATTGATTTTGTGATTATTCAGGATCACAGTAACGCTCCTCCGTCTCTGAAGCGTCTTTCAATCTTTAACAACGACGTCTTTTGTGTTTTTCATAATTTCCCTCCCTGTCTTTGCGTCCCCTTTGTGACTGCCGCCATCATCTCTGTCTTCCCTTTTAAATCAATTGTAGTTTCAAACAGAAGCTGCATTGTTTCCAAGAGTCATGTGCGAAGGAAATTGATTAAAAGAAATCTATAGGAGCAAAGAAACATTCGTCTGACACCTGGAAACTCACGGATTATTAAACTGTCAAGACTTCGGCCTGAAAATTCAATAGTTTGCACCAACAGTTACAAAAAATATGAATTGCTTGTAGATTACTGTAACTACTACATCTTCAATTCTCAACGAAACATCCACGTAAAGTACACACACCTCCAATCAGTTAAGTAAATGTTCTTATTTGATCAAATCCACATATATCTCTTCACTTGGCTTTCAGCAAAGTAAAGGGATAAATATAGGCAAATCATATTTTGGCATTAAATTAGATTTAGTAGGCAGAATAAATGATGGTTGGTTGGTTATGAGGAATGTTGGTTGGTTGGTTGGTTGGTTGGATGATTGGTTGGTTGGTTGGTTGGTTGGATGATTGGTTGGTTGGTTGGTTGGTTGGTTGGTTGGTTGGGAGGTTGTTTGTTTCTTTGGTTGGTTGAGTGATGGAAAAATGAATGATGGACTAATAAAAAGGATTAGTGTTGGATGGATGCTGACTCAACAGTTGGATGATGGATGGTTGGATGAATAGACAGATGGACGGATAAATGATGGATGTATTTAATGCTTTATAACAAATCTTTTCTAACTTTCCTACAGTTCAGAATAAATTGATTTATTACTGAGGTAATTTCTCAGTAATAAGTCTCGTTTTTCAGACCAACTCTTGTTTACAATCCTAAATGCTTTGAGTTTAAAGATATTAAATAATTTTCTTGTGAACGGAGCAGCAGCAGAAATTACCCAGAAACAGCTGAAGGAACCAACTCTGGTCAAATGATCCATAAAATATGTTTTAAAACAAACATCAAACTTCTGGAAAACTTGTCAGAGTAAAGTGAAGGAAACTATGTGAGTTCAGGACTTCCTGTGCAGATCGGACTCAGACAAAATGGCTGCCATGTTCTCTGTCAGCTGTTTTCACGCCATCACTCTTCCCCCGTTTATCTCTGTTAGCGTGAGCGACAGCTCCAAAGATGGGAGCGTCGCCCAAACAGAGGAATATTTCACCGGGACAGATGAGCCGGATTTGGGTCGATAAACTGATCGGCATGAAGCTCCGACTCACGACAAATCCATCAGGACTCACCGCAGACCGGAAACTAAAATAACATCAGTCGTTCATTCATGGATAAAACCAACAAAAACACAAATAAATATCAGAGTTTATACTAGTTTGGTGTTTTCATTATAGTTAAGTTTTATTTCATTGTGATTTTTTGTTTGTCTAATTCAGTTTTAATTAGATTTTACAGTGTTTGCCAGTTATTATTATTATTTATTACTAATTAAATGTTTCATTTTTATTATTTATAACGGTAGTTTTAGTGTTGTATTTTGGCTAGGAAAGGAAGGAAAGGAAGGAAGGAGAGAAGGAGGGAAAGAAGAAAAGACGCAGAAATGGGTGGATTTATTAAAACCTTATAAATCTTATCTAGAGTTTAGAATAAACTGAAGATAATTTTTACCTGAAAGTCTCAATTTTTAGACCAACGCTTGTTGTTCCTCACACGTTGCCATGGTGACCATCTTTCATATTTCTGCATACTTTCTCTCCTGCTGATGGTCTGTCTGTGTTGACAGTCACCAGGTGTTCATGCTGCTCTTCCTTACGTGCATGAACACCTGAAGCAGAAGCCGCTCACCTGCGGGACCCGGGTCACACAGAAACCGCCCCGCCCGCCTCCCGCCAGCTCACGCAGAGGGGAAATCAAGCACACCCCATCAACGCTCGCTTCAGATAATGAGCCCTGCCGCGGAGGATATGGATTGCAGAATCTGCAGGTGAGGCAGATAAGGAGGGATTGAGCGGAGGAGCCGTGGCGGCGATTTGTCAGGATTAAAGCCGGACGGCGAGCTGATGCCGCGCCATCAGGTGTTGCTCATTACTGAGGGTGGCGGCCGTTTGGTTCTGTCAGCGTGTCCAGGACATCTGCTGCGCTTAATCCCACCTTAAGCCAAGAAGGACAGGATGCAGTCTGCATCTTTTCACTTAGAAATTATGACAGAAAACCATGGAAGGGGGTTAGGGACCCTAAATTAAAAGATATATTTTTGACTTTATTCTCCAAATTCTGGCTTTAATCTTCCGTGAAAAAAGTCAAAATTCTAAAATAAAAAAAAGTTTGAATTCTGAGATTAAAGTTTGAATTCTGAGATTAAAGTTTGAATTCTGAGATTAAAGTCAGAATTCTAAAAAGTCAGAATTCTAAAAAGTCAGAATTCTAAAAAGTCAGAATTCTAAAAAGTCAGAATCGTGGGAAAAAAAGTTAGAATTCTGAAGAAAGTTAAAATTCTAAAAATGTCTGATTCCTGAAAAAAAAGAGTCAAAGTTGTGAGATTAGAATTCTGAGGACAAAAAAGTTAGAATTCCAGAAAAAAGTCTGAATTCTGCAATTCAAGACAAAATTCTGAGTTTGGATCAGAATTGAGTAATTAAAGTAAGAATTCTGAGAAAAAAGTACAAATCCTGCGAATAAAATCAGAATCTTGATTTTGACATCAGAATTGTGCAGTTAACGTCAAAATTCTGAGATTAATGTCAGAATTATTATTTAGGTTTTTTTGTGGCCCTAATCCTCAGAATAATTGGCAGGATTAAACGACCAGCTTTTAGAGCTTAAACCTCCAAATTATCAGTTATTTCCAATTGATTTCCACCAACATCTCCACATCCTGAGCTGTAAGACAACAGAAACGTCCTGAGACGTTTCAAACTGAATAAAGCTCAGCTGCTCACGCTGTCAGTTTCCCTAACGACCCGTTTAATTACAGTTAAATGTAACTGATGGCTTCAGAGCGCAGCTGAACCCAACGCATTAATCATCAGTTTCAAAGAGAGAAATCAATCGTGATTCAGAAGGTGAAAATCAGTCACTTCCTGCTTGATGCTTTGCTTATTTTCTGGTGAATATATTTTAGGGCTGAAACAATCAGATTAATTGTGATTGAATGTTTACTAAAATCATTGTCGACTAATTTAGTAATTGTAAATGTTGAAGGAAAAAGTACCAGCTCCCCTGGCAGATTATTTAACTTATAATAGGAAAAATGTTTTTTTATATGGTGAAATAATCTGTCAGTGGAACTAAAACTGTTTCATTAATATTAAGGAATAACTGACTTATAACAAGCTCATATTTCCTTCTGAAAAGTTACTTCTACGTTAGTTTTGTCTTATTTCAAGTGCATTAAGATATTTGCAATAGAAACTAACAAAAATACTTTGTATTTTTAGTGTGAAAAAAGATCAATTGCATAAAACCAGACTTGTAATTGGCTAATTTTTGTGCTGTATGCCCGGTTTCTCTCTCTTCCTCCACTTCCACCTGAGCAAACACCAGAGGGACGGCGTCCCAGACGAACCTGTGATTATCCGCCTGCAGCATCATCTCTCTTTGAAGCTCTTTGCACATGAGACAAGAGCTGCGCCGCCGAGAGAGCCGGACAAAGAAAGAAATGTCAAACATTAAACACACAAACACTGAGCAAACGCAGGTGACATGTCTGACCTTCAGAAACGTCTCTGGAGGCCAAACACTACATTTGCTCGCATGCTTTCAAGGTATCTCTAATGGAACCGCCTCACAATAGCCTGCCAGCCGCTGCGTCGCTGCAGGAAGCTTCCCTGAGAGGCGTCAGAGCTGCAGCGGAAACACGATGCTTCGCCCTGCAGCCCGCAGACACCAGGCAACATGAACACACAACGGGAAGATTTTACCGAGTTTTATTCACTTTGTGGTTCACGGAAACCAAACTCATCATTTAGTCACTGTTTACATATATTACCAACACAAATATAACCAATTACTTAGAAATTCCATCCATCCATCCGTTTTTTTCCGCTTATCCGGGGTCGGGTCGCGGGGGAAACAGCTTAGAAATTATTTACTGAAAACAAACTCCTATGTATTGGGGAAAACTTGCTAGTAATTTAGTTTTCTCTTATTTCAAGTGCATGAAGATATTTGCACTAGAAAGTAGACAAAAATACTTGATAAGATTTTGTGTTTATCTTTGTCACAATAAATTTTTAAAATGATGATTTAATTAACCCCCCTAATCTGTCCATGTTGTCTGGATTGTTAGTTTTTACCATTTTCTCCACAGTTTTTTCAATGAAAGTATCCATAAATAAACAAATACCAACAACAGGAATGTTTTTTCCAGCGCAGTATCTATATTTGTATGACTATTATTTCTGTTTACTGCAGTCAGAACCATACAGTTACCTAAAAACGGCATAATAGTAAAGGTAAAGGTAATTTTATTTATATAGCACATTTTCAGCAACAGGGCAAAGCGTTACTTTGCTGCTGAGTCTTTTAATTCCTGTAAAGCAAAGTCCTTTACAGGAATTAAAAGGAAATACAAACAAGTATATAAACAAGTTAAGTATTCACACAAAATACTGTGATAAAACTTTAAGTCCATATCATCCATCCTTGATGTGGAAACTATTTACCCACCATAACTTTAAAGTTAGGAGTTTGCTACCAGCAGCTGCATCAGCTCCAGGTTTGTTTTGTTTTTCTTGCATCTTTCCGTCACACTTCCATATCTGACAGCAGCACAGGTGTGCAGAGAGGAATGAGCAGCAGTAACACCTGCTGAGGCATTTTTGCACAGTAACCCTAAATGCTAATGACTCCAGCAGTTGGTGAGAAAATTGACAGACTAACAAGCTCCGAAGACGCCCGCAGAGTTAATCAATGCCAGGAAGAGATAAAGGAAGAAGAGCGCCTGGCACACGGAGGGAAGCGAGCGGCGAACCGCCTTCAGGAAATCAGCTGTTTTACTGGGGTTGATCCGAAAACCTGCAAATCATCCGAGCACGTAAAAAAAAAAACTCCTCGAATACAAACAGATGGGAGAGTCGGCGCTACAGAGGTCATAAATCAGCTGCTTGGCATCTAGTGTCAGGACAGCAGATGCTTTCAGTCACCAGGGCGGCGATAAAGCCGACAGCATCAAAACACGGATGAAGCTTTTAGGTGGAGCAAACACATGGAGACACACACAGCCACATTTACTTTACGCTCTGTAGAGCTAAAATAAAAACCAGAGACTGTTTACCAGCAGACTCCTGTTTGTTAAAAAATATTCCTGTAAAAAGTATTCACCAATATCGGATGATTTAACCTTTTTATTACTTTTAGGAATCAATCATGATTGAGGAAATTGGGAATTTAAAAATAAATTTTTTTAAGCACTTTTATTTCAAAGTTAAAACTTATTTCAACAAAATAATAGCAGTCAAATGGGACACATTATACAAAATTCACATTTTGCACATTTTGTACTTCCATTTTGATCTCTACTGCTACTAAAAATAGTCCACGAATTTAAAAAAAACTGAAAAAAACAACAACCAAAAACACCCAGTTGGCAATAAGAAAATGTTTTTTTTGTATCTGGAAAACGAGATGTTTCTAAAACCTCCGGAATGTTACGTCACAAATCAGCAGGCACTTCCCTGTTATCAAGCAACCCCAGGAGAGTTCCGCCCATTACCTAGCAACCCCAGCAGAGTTCCGCCCGTTACCTAGCAACCCCAGCAGAGTTCCGCCCGTTACCTAGCAACCCCAGCAGAGTTCTGCCCGTTACCTAGCAACCCCAGCAGAGTTCCGCCCATTACCTAGCAACCCCAGCAGAGTTCCGCCTGTTACCTAGCAACCCCAGCAGAGTTCCGCCCATTACCTAGCAATCCCAGCAGAGTTCCGCCCATTACCTAGCAACCCCAGCAGAGTTCCGCCCATTACCTAGCAACCCCAGCAGAGTTCCGCCCATTACCTAGCAACCCCAGCAGAGTTCCGCCCATTACCTAGCAACCCCAGCAGAGTTCCGCCCATTACCTAGCAACCCCAGCAGAGTTTCGCCCGTTACCTAGCAACCCCAGCAGAGTTTCGCCCGTTACCTAGCAACCCCAGCAGAGTTCCGCCCGTTACCTAGCAACCCCAGCAGAGTTCCGCCTGTTACCTAGACTTAGACTTAGACTTAGACTGAGTTTATTGTCATTTTGCATGCACAGGGTGTATACAGAACGAAATTTGGTTGCATACGGCTCAGGACAATGTTTTGAGCTTTCAATTGTGAGGTTACTCCAGAATAAAATAAAATACAGTATAAAATATGAATATAAAATATAAAATATAAAGTGCAGGAGTGACAGTAAAAAATAAGTTATTTAGCTCTGTACATGTGCAAGGTATAAAGTGGAGACCAGATTTTAAGTGCAGTCCAGTTAAGAGTTCAGCAGTCTGATGGCAAGTGGGAAAAAGCTGTTTTGGAACCTGGTGGGCCTGCACCGGATGCTGCAGAACCTCTTTCCAGAGGGCAGCAGGGAGAACAGTCCATGGTGGGGGTGTGAGGGGTCACTGATGATGTTTCGGCCTCGGGACACGCAGCGCTGGGATGAAATGTCCTGGATGGAGGGAAGGGGGGCCCCGATGATCCTCTCTGCTGTCCGCACCACTCTCCTCACGTTCTTCCAGTCGGAGGCGCTGCAGCCTCCACACCACAGAGAGGCAGCTGGTCAGAATGCTCTCTATGGTGCTTCTGTAGAACGTCTTGAGGATGGGCGGGGGCAGGTGTGCTCTTCTCATCCTCCGCAGGAAATACAAGCGTTTCTGTGCCCTCTTGACCAGAGACGTGGTGTTCACAGTCCAGGTGAGGTCGTTTGTGATGTGCACCCCCAGGAATTTGGTGCTGCTAACCACCTCCACAGCCGAGCTGTTGATGAGCAGTGGAGCGTGGCTGGGCCGGTTCTTCCTGAAGTCGACGATCATCTCCTTCGTCTTGTCAACGTTCAGGATCAGGCTGTTGTCTCTGCACCAGTCCACCAGCTGCTCCACCTCCTCTCTGTAGTCCAGGTCGTTGTCGTCTCTGATGAGGCCCACCACCGTTGTGTCGTCCGCGAACTTCACGATGTGGTTGGTGGCGAACCTGGGGACGCAGTCGTGTGTCATCAGAGTGAACAGCAGAGGGCTCAGGACGCAGCCCTGAGGGGAGCCTGTGTTGAGGGTGATGACATCGGAGGTGTGTTGTCCGATCCGGACTGACTGAGGTCTGTCGGTGAGGAAGTCTAGCAGCCAGTTGCGCAGGGGGGTGCTGAAGCCCAGGTGTCCCAGTTTTCCTGCCAGATGCTGTGGGATGATTGTGTTGAATGCTGAGCTGAAGTCCAGGAACAACATCCGCACATGAGTGTTCTTCTCCTCCAGGTGAGCCAGGCTCAGGTGTAGGGCAGAGGAGATGGCGTCCTCAGTGAAGCGGTTTCGGCGGTAGGCAAACTGGAACGGGTCGAATGTGGAGGGGAGTCTGGAGACGATGTGTTCTTTTACCAGCCTTTCAAAGCACTTCATCATGATGGGAGTCAGTGCCACAGGCCGGTAATCGTTGAAAGAGGTGAGTTGAGGTTTCTTTGGCACCGGAATGATGGAGGCAGTTTTGAGACAGGCTGGCACTGTGGCTTGGTCCAGTGAGGTGTTAAAAATGTCTGTTAGGACACCAGCCAGCTGACCTGCGCATACCCTGAACACCTAGCAACCCCAGCAGAGTTTCAGAATGTTTGGTCAGCTAGTTTTACCGCTGTACGATGGCTGCTGGAAAACATAAGAGTTAAGAAACCATTTGCTGCATTTTGGAGGCTCCAGTTCTGCTTTTCAAAGATGTATGGTTGTATAATTACGTATCTGTTTGCAGCCATTTTCACATGCGAGTGTAAACATTGAGTTAGTGGGTGTGGGCCAGTGACTACTGTCACTTTAAATCCACTTTATTTATTTGTTTTCACTTTTAAGACTCTAAAACAGCCAATTCTGACAGGAGATAAAAATAGACTAAAATCTCATTATCTATGAATGATTTTGTGCAAAAAATGTGCTGAACGTGTTTTGTATAGCATAACAGGTCACCTTTAAATAATTATTGAGCTTGTTTTAATTTATCAAGTGATTAACTGATTTATTGCGACAGGGCTGGAAATCCTGAAAAAAAATCTGAGGAAAATGATCAAAACAATTTATAGATTGATTGTAAAATCCATGGCCACCTTCCCTGGTTATCGACTGCTCACCATCTGGAGTTTCTTTTTTAAAGCATCAAAGCGGAACATCGTTTATTCGGCGAGCAAAGTGAGAATGGAAGCGAGGAGGGGGGCTTGTTTTGATCCGGCAGCTTCAGCCGGGCCACCTGAGGAGTGGAGATTATCAGCGGCTGTCCGGGTGGAGGCAGAGCTGCAGGACCGGTCCCAAAACACGCTGAGGTTTGGCCTCTGGATGCAGATAAAGCTGTACTGCTTATTGAGTGCCACGCAGAGAAAACCAATCCCAAAAGCAGCAGTCTGACACAGCGCAGCTGCTGCGCTAAACGCTGCAAAGAGGCTAAATAATAAGAGGGAGGAATGGAAGTTTTTCCACTTATAGTAAACTGGACAGATTTCTTCTAGACTGATCTGGAAAGAGGTTTGATAACCTTCAGTAAAATCTTAAAGTGTTCGGTTCTGGAGTTGGTTGGAGGTTTGTTCATTTAGTACTCCTGTGTTTATTTTCTTACTTTGCAGTGATTCTAGTTTATTATGTTCATTTCTCGTCTCTAGTTATTCTTTGTTCCTCTAGTTTAATTATGATCCATAGTTATTCTCTAGTGTTGGATTCCAGAGGTGGGCAGAGAACCTAAAAGTTTTACTCAAGTAAAAGCAAAAATTAGCCGTAAGAGTAAAAATATATTTGGTGAAAAGTCTACTCAGTTACTGAGCAACTGATCAAATACTTAAGATTTAAAAATTACATCATCAGATGGACCAAAATATACAGTTAAGTAGAAATTTTGGAATTTTAAGGACAAAAATTACAATAATTCATATAAGTAGGAAAAAAATAAAACCAGGTAAAATAAAATGTTTATAAATCTAAAAGTAAATTTTTTCAAAAAAGTTACATAAATGTAATTAGTTAGTACCCTACGCTGTATACGCTCCCAATGCCCTGCTTCCTGTGATTTTTTTGCTCTGCTCTGGCTCCCTGTGATCTCCATGAATTTCTTTTCATTCTTTTATTAAAATCCACAAAAACACGTCTGCCTGCTGCATTTAGGTCCACTTTAAATCCACACATTAGGACAGAAAGAAGGCAAAGAAGATAAATCTGCTGCTTGAAAAGGCAGGAAGAGGAAAAAACTGTTCCAACCTAAATTAGGTCAAAAGGCTTCAGCCGTTAGGACGACAGTTCAGACTGAAATCAGAGGAACATTAATTCAACCCACCAAAACTGTTCATCAACGAGGAAAACTCACAATATTCAGCTGAATGGAAAGAAGAGGAGAAATGAATGTCTTCAGCATAGAAATGATAAAACATCAGGATGGATGGATTTAAAGATGGATGGATGGATGGATGGATGGATGGATGGATGGATGGATGGATGGATGGATGGATGGATGGACAGACGGATGGATGGATGGAGGACGAATGGATGGATAGACGGATGGATTTAAAGATGGACAGATGGATAGATGGATGGATGGATGGATGGATGGATGGACAGACGGATAGATGGATGGATGGATGGATGGATGGATGGATGGATGGATGGATGGATGGATGGATGGATGGAGGACGAATGGATGGATAGACGGATGGATTTAAAGATGGACAGATGGATAGATGGATGGATGGATGGATGGATGGATGGATGGAGGGATTTAAAGATGGATGGACGGATGGATGGATGGATTTAAAGATGGATGGATGAATGGATTTAAAGATGGAGGACGAACGGGTGGATGGATGGATGGATGGATGGATGGATGGATGTTAAAATCTAAACATTTTCTTTCTCTCTTGCTTTCCTCTTCCCATCCCGACCTGAGCAGAACTTCAATTTCCTTCCAGACTTTTCCGGAACGCAGGAACTCTTCAAAATGCGGCCACAGCTTAAATACAACAAAAAGGCGGAGTAACTTCTGTCCCGGCGGACCGCGGGCGGTAAAGGTCAGCCCCATCCTTCATCAGCAGAGCGGTAATTTAAAACGAAGCAGGAAGTCACCTGCTGCGGACGGCCGCCCGACTTCCTGCGCCATCCAGCAGGTGAGCGTCCCGCTCCGCTGTGTGGATAAACAGCACCTGCTGCAAACTGCTGAATATAAATGCGGTTCACTCCAGGAGCGCTCGGATATTAACGCGGACACCTGTGGGACCCTCCTGTTGCCATGGCGACCGGCAACAGCTGCCGCCACAACAGAGTCACGACGTCAGCGGCGGATACAGCGCTTCCTAAACAAATTAGTCCGGTGCAAACCGCTGACACCGTAACCCTTTAATTACATCTTTCACTGCTAGACATAAATATAATATTCAATAATTCAATATTCATGTCTTTGAGTCACTGCTTGACCTTCTCCAGACGTATAATGTCCATAAAGGTAAACAGAAAAAAAAACAATTTGTAGCAATAACTTGCTTTAAACAGTTCGTCATAAAAACAGTGGGTGTTTATTTTTTAAAGTCATATTTTTAAAATGTTATTCATATATTTATACATGCCACAGTTTCAAAATAAATATTTAATTTGGAGCAAAATATTTGAAATATTTCGCTTTCAAATTAAATATTTAGTTAGAAAGCTATATATTTAGTTTGATTGCTAAATATTTAGTTTGAAAATGTAATTTTAATTTGCAAAAATAAACATTTAGTTCGGAACTACAGCTAGGAAATGAAATGTCTAAATTAGAGCTAAAGATTTAGTTTGTAAACTAAATATTTTACTTCCAAATTAAATATTTAGTTAGAAAGCTACATATTTAGTTTTTGTATTGAATTCTTTCAAACTAAATATTTAGTTTGAAATTTTGATGTTAGGAACTAAATATTTAGTTAGCAAAATAAATATCTAATTTAGAGTTAAATATTTAACTTCAAATAAAAATATGTTGTTAGAAATCTGAACATCTAGATATAAATGTCTAGTTTGAGACCAAATATTAAGCTCAAAATTAAATACTTTGTTTACAATCTAAATATTTAGCAGTCTAGCAAAATGCGTTAAAACCGTTTTAATCTTTTTTCTTGTTATTCTTTTTAAATCATACACTATTTTTGCAATAACGACCCACAAAATAAAAAAAAAATAGCCCTCCCTGGAAGTATTTCAATACTTTGTCTTAATAGGAAGTGATCCACACTGTTGAACCGCCATCTTGGTAGGCAAGCGCAGATGAACCTTGACTTCGGGACCAAAAAAATTAAACTGATATTGAAACTCTTGACCGAAGTGCAAGAGAAAGTTATATCAACAAAACTATCAGACCAGGATGTGGATTGTTTATTGTTGTCATAGCAACCCCATAGCAACTGTCATGACAGTTACAGATACCTACCAAGATGGCTGTCAGCTACAAAGTTCCTGGAAGTGTGATGTCACATGAGAACTACGTATTAAAACGGATCGTGCAGCGACAACTTCAACTAAAACTGATGCAGTCCCACCTTTCTGCCTCTTCCTCCTCCCCTACTCCATCATCAGTCTGGAACATTTATATCTGGGTTTTCATTCTCAGGGGAGACAGAGAGAAATGTCAAGACAACAGAGACACGGCGGCTTATCCTCCTTCCATGGCCTTTTCACATCTCCTCCCATTCTCCTCTGCCTCTTCACTCATTCTTCGCCCCTCTCTTTCTCTTTTTATCCTGTCATCTCCATTGTGAGGAGCGTCCGCCGCTCCGCAGAGCCGCCTCTGTGGAAGCACGGCAGGCGGGCGGAGCAGAATAGAGATGCACAATGGGAGAGCAGGATTCAGACGGGTGACATTTAAAATTCTGTCAGAGCAAATTCAGATACGGCGCGGACCTGAAAATGTACCAGTGCGACAAAATTAAAGGGTTATCAGGAGTCTCAAAGAGAAATGGCAAAGTAGCAACAAAAAAAGAAAGAAGAAAAAACGAAACACCTGCAAATAATTCAAAACATCACCTGCGCACTCCAGCTGATAACTGTCTTAGATTTAACTGTGACCTATTGTGCTTCCTTGACCAGTTTAGGATTGGTCTATGGTCTATACAAAACATGTCTGTTACATTATTTGCATAAAGTCATCCTTAGATAAGATTTCAGTCAGTTGATTTCAGAATGAACTTAATGTTTACACTCATGCATGAAAACAGCTGCAAATAGATGCGCAATTATACAACCCTACATCTTTGAAAAGTAGAAGTGGAACCTGCTGCACAACCAACAAAAATGCAGCAAGTGGTTTCTGGGTGCCAAGTCTTCAGCGAAACATTTTTCTCTTCCAGTGGCCATTGCACAGCACATAAAACCAGCTGACCAAACGTGCTGGAACTCTGGTTGCTAGGTAACCGGGCAGTCCTTGGCTGGTGTTGCTAGGTAACGGTGCAGAAGTAACTAGATAATGGCAGCAAAAAGCATAAAAGTTTTGTCAAAAAAAACGTTTTTAAGTACTTGAGCTATTTTTAGAAACAATAGAAACTCCAAGGGAAATACAAAAATGTGCAAAATATACATTTTGAATAACAGGTCCCCTTTAAAAAAAAAAATCCTAACGTTAGTGAAAGATAACCCGAGTGAGTAGAAAAATAGTACTCAACACTGTTTTTGATTCAATTTCAGCACCCATAGCCCAGTGCCAGATCTGGAAAATCAAGAAAACCCTCAAACAGAACCTGTCTGAAAACACGAAGCAGGCTAAAAGATCTAAAAATGCCCCAACTCATCATTTCTGTAGAACAAATGAGAAAAGTTACTGACATCCATCAGCCTGGGAAGCAGAACAATAGCAACAGGTTTCCAGGAGTTCTTGGCACAGACTGTCCAGGTTTGGGACCTGAATGGAGTCGGCCATCATTGCATCCTGTTATGACCGAAGACGGGTCGTTGTTTTGTCCGATAGAAACAGTTACTTGGCGTTTGGCCGGTCTGTAGGGGCGTCATGACTCACTTTCCTGGCTTTGCTTGTTTTTCTCAGGCAACTTATTGGGAGAGAGAAGGTGGAAACTCACTACCACTTCACTGCAAAAACACAAAATCTGACCAAATACTTTGGTTCGGTTTAGTGCAAATATCTTAGTACACTTGGAATAAGACAACTAACTTACAAGCAACTTTTTAGCCAAAAATATGAGCTTGTTTTAAGTCAATAATGTCTTAATATTGATGAAAAACACTGGCAGATTATTTCTACTTATAAGACATTTTTCCCATTTAATCAATGAAATAATCAGCCAGTGAAACTAGAACTTTTTATCAATATTAAGGAATTATTAACCTAAAAAAACTCCTATATCTTGCTAAAATGTTACTTTTAAGTTGGTTTAGTCTTTATTTGACTAATCTGATAATTAATTGATTACTAAAGTAGTTTACAATTATTTAAATAATCGATTAATCATAATTAATCAGATTAATCGTTTCAGTTGTAATAGAGATATTGCCAATTTTTCGCTGAGTCGTCATATGTGTGTTTACCAATTCTTCTTTTCCGGATTTTCTCTCCAGTTGGCACGAAAGGATTTCAGGCAAAAGAAAAAACTGATCAATAACGCAAATAATCTTTGAACTTAAATTCAGACAGTGATTTATTTCAAACTGAATTTGTGCATCACTGGCCTGCAGGTTTTCTTCTCATTATGAAAACATTACAGTCTGTCTCCTCGTCCCGCTTCTTTCCTTTTAGGTTCGGAAATCTTCGTATGGACCCAGAACCAGCAGGTCGTGTTATTTATCTCCCAACTATTACAGCGCCATCCAGGCACTAAAGCAATTAATTACTGAATTATACTATGCTGGCGCACAATGAGTGCAACAGGCCCGTGGGGCTCTTTTCTCATTACCAGGTACACACTGTCCTACACAGAGGAAGCAGTGGAGGCTTTTAATAACATTTAGCATTCAGATTAAACTGCTGTATGCAGCCGATGCTCCGGCTTCCAGGGTCTGAGCTCCAAAGTGGGATCAATTTACAATCCAATTAATTCAAATTGTGTGGAAACATGCTCACAAGGAGGAAAACAATCAGCTGTCCCATTAAGACAAAGACGAACGAGGAAGTGGAGGAACTCCCAAAGAGACGGACAAGACGGCGTTTACAGCAAAGTACGAGACATCAATGAAAAGTTTAGAACTTAGACAACTGGGTTTGATGTGGATGTGAAATGTGCCTCAGATCCAGATCTGAGGATTATGCTCTGCATGGATTCATTAGAGCTCAGCAAACAGCTGAAAAGTCCTTCAAGCAAACGGGGGGGTTTGAGAAAAGCTGCAAACAGGAACGAGGAGGGGCGGAACATCAAATACCGAAGATAAACACCAAACAGTGACGTCTTAATGTGGAGAAACAGATGGAAATGTTGATGAATGACAACATTAGCTGTACGTTTTATCCAATTAGTTGTTGGTTCACTTCAATCAAGAGAAACACATAAAAAGAACGTCTTAAAATTACAAGAAAAAAAAGTAATTTTAACTAAAACAGTCTTTAATTTTTTTATGTTCAAATTTTATGTTCAAACTTCATTCTCCTGATATTACACCTTTATTCTCACGTTACTCTACTATTGTAGCTTTATGCATGGGAATGGCTTAGGGTCAAAAAATAAAGAATTTTGACTTTTTTCTCAAAATTCTGAGAAAAGAGACAGAATTCTGAAAAATCTAAATTCTAATAAAATTTCTGGAAAAAAAAAATCAGAATTCCCTGGTTGCGCTGGCATCACTCTGAACTATGAAATCGATTTGTTGCTAAGCCCTACAATACTCAATAAAAGAATATCGGATATCGGCCCAGTTTTTCATGTCACTGCGTCCTTGTTTTCTGCCGTCCACATGTAGCTGAATCTGTGTGTTTCTCTTTGTGTGTGGGTTAATTAAAGCGTCTCAAAGAGGTCAACTGGTGCCACATGCTGCCCTCAACCTCCCCGCCAGCAAGGTGCTTGGCGAGACAGCGCCTAGTGTAGCAGAAGGGGACGCAGCACGGCCCAGTTTGTCATCCTGGTGGTGTGCTGATTCAGACCAAATACCAAGTAGAGCAAAAACAACAAAGGTAAAGTCAGAAAACCCTCATCAGTGCTGAAAAAGACACACAACTGAAGGAAAAACTGCTTTTTAAATCTGCTATACATGCAGCAATCAAGTACAGGATGAAAATGTAACAGAAAAATTATTCATCTTAACACCTTCTCCTCTTACATCCTCGGTGCCCATCGCTTGTTTTATGTCCAGCAATGATCTGTGGAACGAATGCCAAGTGTGTAAATCTGACAGAATCACTGGCAGCGCTGAGCGGCGGTAAATCCAGAGACACTACGTCTTTATTATAGTGCAAATGGACGAAGCTCACAAAGATCCGGATGGAAATATGAAGTGGTGAAATAAAAGATAAGTGGTAAAAGGGAAGAGAACAACGGCACTGATAAACATTAATATAAGAATAGTGTCTATAAGTAATCACACATTTTGTGACAATGTTGACAAAATAAAAGACTTTCTCCTACTAAATTATTGAATAAATAGATATATTGTATGTGCTGATGCTGCATGGTAGCATTGAGATGCTATTTTAGGCTTGACTAGCTTTCCTGATAAGCTAACTCCTTTTAGCACAACTTGAACACAACAATAGTCTTTTCCAGCATCCAATCCAATCCAATCTGTTTTGAAGCAAAAATTAACCCCCAAAGGGCCAAAGTGGTTTTGTCGTCCATTGATCTTAGCGGATGTAGTTTATGCGTCAGATTTATAGACGTACCAGAAACACAAAAATACCAAACAAGAAAAGTTAAAAACAAAAACATAGATTTCAAAAAAACTATTTTTGTTCTAGTTTCTAGTGAAAATATATTAGTGCACTACAAAATAAGAAAAACTAACTTAAAAGTAGCCTTTCAGTTTGTTTCAAGTCAATAATTCCATAATATTGATGAAAAAATACTCGTTCCACTGGCCGATCATTTCACTCATAACATGGGAAAAATATTTTGTAATACGTCAAATAATCTGAACTATTACTTTTAGCCAGTTAGCTAGCAACAAAACTAGTAATCTAGTTAGTAACAAACTAGCAACATGCCCAGCTGTCTACCTATCAGCAAAACTAGCTATCTAGACAGAAACAAAGCAAACTAGCTAGCTAGCAACAAAGCTATCTAGTAATCCAGCTAGCAACAAAATTAGCAACAAGACTAGCTAGCTATCTACGGAGCAACAAAACTAGTTATCTAGCTAGCAACAAAGCTAGCTAGCTAGCTACCTAGTAACAAAGTAGCTATCTAGATAGAAACAAGGCATTCGTTCCTTTATAGCTAGTTGCTATAAAGCTAGCTAGCTAGCTTTATAGCAACATAATACACAAAAACATAATATTCCAAATATCTTTAGCAAATAAAAAACATACACAAAACAAAAATAACTGATATTCAGACAGAAAATATATACATTATTGACCAGATTGAACCAAAATACAAAAGTAAAAAGCAAAAATAGACAATTCTGTACAAAGAATAGCATTTCCAAATACCAAAGATGACCATCTCAAAACCATCAGAAAACTTGACATGTTTTTAAATTTAAGGCATCCAGATATTCAGATTTTATGCTGTGCTTCAAATAAATTTAAATAAAAGTCAAAGAGCTTGTCTGCCTTTCATCTGCCCTTCGTCTAAACTTTTCCTGATTACTCATCCTCACTTCCACCTTGCTGCTGCTCGCCTCCGTCACACCACACCCCTCTGGGTTCCTGCTCTCCAACGCTGGAAATGAAGCGGCGGCTGTGACAGCAGGTGTGTTGTGACTCATACTTTTCTACAAAACGTCCTCTCAGAAAAGCTGAGCTCATCCTGAAATATATACCAATGATTTCCACCACTCTTTCCACTGTGACATAACCACAATTTAATGCAAATCTCCTTACTGGGACATAATGTTCAGCTTTGAGTAGAAGAGGCATTGGTTCAGTAAAAAAAATAAGTCGGTGTTGTTAATAGAGTTGGGATTGTTCTAGTTCACCATTGTTATCAGGCTGCAATGCTGAGGTCATTACAGGGATTTGTAGCTGCATGTTTTTGCTGAAAATAAATGGATCAATTTTGTAATGGATTCACAGGCTAACAGCCAAACGGGTATGGAAGAATCAGTAATATCTATCAAATAAAACTATATATGAAAGAGTGTATTTTCAGCCAGTTTTCTAAACTTTAACCATAAAGAGAGTTTTTTCAGGCAACACACTGTTAGGAGTAAAGTTTTTAATATAGTGAGTGGATAATGGAGAGCTCCAGCGCCGCCAGCTAGCTAGCATCAAGAATGAAACTCCAGAGCCGTTTTCACCAAAATAATCCCATCTGTTAGTTATGGGTCAGATTATGTAACTTGGGCTACAACAGGGAAGTGCAACCCAAATCCAATCATTTTTCCTCAGAAACCCAATTCCAATCTTTTCTGAGAACGTTTTTCTATAAAATTTCTGAGATGAATCCTTAAATTTAGGATTTGTTTTGCAAATTTCCAACTTTGTTCTCAGGAATTTCCCTGTTTTTTCTAGAAAATTACTGATAATTTCAAAATTTGAGGATTTTTTCTTCTTGGGAAATTCCGATTTTTTAGACTCTGAAATTTCCATGTTTTTCCTGAACATCTCTGGGATTAATCTCAAATGTAAGATTTTTTTTTAATGGAAATTTACCCCATTGTTTTGTTTTCCGTCTACAGCAGCCCTAATATGCCATCATCCGATACGGATCAAACGATTATGAAAAAGTGTTTGAACGCTTCCATAAAGCCGTGATGTGCTGCTGCTGCGGCGGCGGAGACGGCGGCGGCAGTCATTTTCTCTGATGATTTCATGAAGAGCAGCTGTAACCGACTGTGGGAAGTCGTGATAAATAATGAAGGCCTGTGTGCGCTGCTGAGGCGAGGCAGACAGCTCCAGATGTTGGAATAAAAGATAAGTGGGTCAGGTGTCTAGTTGATGCCCGATCAAACTGCGACATGAGGAGGAAGATGAACTTTTCTCTAAACCATGAAACAGATGGTCAGAATTTGCTGAGACCTATAAAGCAAAGCTAAGTGGTGAGTGTTTGACTGCAGACCATTAAAGGTTAAGAGGTCAAGTGAACGACTGCAGGGCCATGTTGTATGATAAAGACCTTCACAGGTTTTCTAACGCAGTCTGAAATACCAAACATCAATCAGAGTTCACACCTGGCTCAGATATAAATCCCATGGATCATCACCTGATCCCGCTGCTTAGCGACACACACCTTCAAACCGATCGTCAATCATCCCCGGATCATTAGACTGTAACTCTGGAAGCGCCGCCTTCGCTCCGACATTTTGGGAAACGTTTATGAATGCCTTACTAAATCACTCCATGGTAACCGCAAACAGAATCGCCTTCTTTGCTTAAGTAAATAATTCCTTTAAAATGATTTAAACTGGCAGATTATTTCACTTATAACATGGGGAAATTTATTGTTATACATTAAATAATCTGCCAATGGAACTAGCATTTTATGTATCAATATTAAGAAATAATTTACTAAAAACAAGCTCCTACATCTTTCTGAAAAGTTATCCATCCATCCATCCATCCATTTTCTGTTCACCCTTGTCCCTAATGGGGTCGGGAGGGTTGCTGGTGCCCATCTCCAGCTACGTTCCGGGCGAGAGGCGGGGTACACCCTGGACAGGTCGCCAGTCTGTCGCAGTTCTGAAAAGTTAGTTTGGTCTTATTTCAAGAGTATGAAGATATTTGCACTAGAAACTAAACAAAAACACTTGGTATATATTTAATATTTTCTGTTTTTGCATAGAAAAACAAAGTAAGATTTTTTAAAAATCACTGAAAATCTGGCAGTTACAACTACAGTGAAAGGTGATTCCACAAAGTATTTGTTCAAATGCATGCCACACTTTTCAGGTTTTTATTTGCAAAAAAATATTTGTGCTGTCCAGCTGACCTGCTGTGGTCCACACAGAGAGACTGAAACTCAGCGCTGCATTACTACTTGGATGGATTTAATTTCCCAAGAGAGAGAGACAGAAACGCGGAACAATAAGGTAAAGACGAGGTTTATAGTGGCAGAAAAAAACTCTCAAAAACTGAGACACTTTCTGTAAAACTCCACCTAACAGCCTCTGAAAGGCAGTTACCACTTCCAGTGTCTTCATACGGGGGATTTGTTGCTGCTGTTTTCTCGTTACTGCTCTCCGTCTCTCCATCCAGCCTCCGTAATCCTAAATGTCCCGCGCGAATATGCAGAGCCCCATTTATCGGGCCTTAATGACTCTGTTTCTGATGAACGCAGGGAACCTGCGACGAGGAATTCCTGAAAAGGATCCAATCTGAATCCATCACCGTCGCTCCCGGTGGCCCTGTTGTTTAGAGGGAAGCGTCTCTGCTGATGATGGATGCCGTTATTTTCCGCTTGCTGGGTGGATTGTAAACAGTGACGAATGGTGAGGGCTAATGCGTGGCGTATTGTCGGAGGCAAATCATTTACCTTGCTTTCACAATCCGTTAGAGGAGAGAAGCTGGGAATGTAAAGCTGAACAAAGACGTTACATTACAAAAGAACAAAATCTGAACAAGTAATTTGAGTTTCTAGTACAAATGTCGTGAATTTAGAAATGAACCGATCCAAAATCAAATCAATATCTGTATCGGTCCTGATATCGACAGTCTGATTCTATGTTTTATTATTTGTTTTGCATTATATTTAAAATTCCTAATTGCACTTTCTTTCCATTTGTAAGGTTTGTTAGTTTGATTTTGTCTGTTTCAGTTCAGCCTGTCACAATAAATCAATTAATTGATTAATTGAATGATAAATTTAAACAAACTCAATAATTTCTATTTGTGTGATTTATCGTTTCTCTTTTCCCAATCAAAAACTGGATAATAAAACTCTTCAGTCTGGTGTTTTGGTCTCAACTAGCCTTTTTTAGGCAAAACAGTTTCATTTGCAGATACTTTATAATTCATTTTATTAGTTTTATTAGTTTGCTTTGTTTATTTATTCTGGATATTTAAAATATCGTCCAGTTCCAGGGCTAAACACTCATTAAAATGTAACATTTATTGATCTTTTAGAATGTGTTCTTCCTCTATTATTGTGTTTATTATTTTAAACACGGATTTAAAAATGTGCTTTTTTAATCTGAACGACAAAATAAACACCGTTTTTCTTATCGGATGTTGACATTTGTGGAAAATAATGTAAAATAAAACCTTTAAAAAATATATTACTGGTACCTTTAGTGTTGTTCTGTTGTGGAAAATTAATACAATTATTCCATAAAAACTGGAAAACTGCAACAACAAAAATGAACTTTTTAACCAAAGTTATTAAAAGCCAGCTGAATAGTAGTGAGCAAAGCTGCCTGCAGAAACGACTGAAACGATTAATCGTCAACTAATTTAGTAATCGATTAATTGTTAACAGACTCTGAAAAAACAACATAGTCAGAGCAGTAGCCAAACGCTAAAGAAAAATATATATTTTGCATTTACAGAATTTGAACCATTTGAAGCTAAACATGTCACCTTATGAGTTCTGGGTAGAACAGATTTACAGACAAAGAAATGATTCTTATTTTAAATGCAAAATGTCTGTAATTTTGATGCAGTTTTGGCTTAATTACTGCTTTCAATATGTTGGTCTTTTAGAAAATTGCCTTTTTTGAGTCTGTGTATCCCAGTTAACGATTAATCAGTAGCTAAATTAGTTGACGATTACGTCAACAATCTATTAATCACGATTAATCTGATTGAGTCAAAATCTTGTTTTCTTCTACCACAATAAGACTGAATCTTCCTCATAATCCAATAGAGACAGAAAACTAACAAAAACAGAAACACAGGTGGGTGAGATGCCAGGACAGGTTAACCTCAGTGGGAGAAATTGAAAGCATTTACATTTTACATTTAAGATAAAAACACTTTTGTCTGTAAATATGTTTCACCCAAATCTCCTTGCAAAGCAGTTAAAGCTTCACCTTGTTCAGATTTACTAAACGAGTGCTACATGATTGCATTTTAGGCAATAAAGTTATTTAAATACAGAATTAAATCATTTGTTTATTAGCATACTTTTATGCATTTCTAATATTGTTTTTAAAAAGGCCAATTTTTTTATCCGATTAATCGATTAATCGATCCTCCACCACTCTAGCATAAAGCACACACCGACAGTTAATGCTGTGACATGGCAAAATATAAAAATTTTCAACAAGCATGTATTGTTCTTCAAAGCTAACAGTCAACACTGTAAATATTGACTTTCTCATATAACATCCGTCGTGAGAATTTGTCTCTAGTCAGTCTGACTGGCTGTCTGCTGCACATGCACCGACTCAGGGTTTCCTGTCACTTCCTGTTTTGGTCTGCTGGGTTTGAGCGAGACTCAACAACTTCCTTCTCTGAACCTTATCTTCACACAGAGCGAAACTCACAGCGCAGATAAGGATGGGGAAATTATTAAACACAGCGGAGGGAAGGTACGTGTCTTTTATGCTCTTGTAAGCTCAAAACAACCATAAAAACACACAAGCAACAACTTAGATAAGAGAAACAAAGACTTAAGATGCTGTAAAATAGCCAAGAAATGTCCAAACCTTTCCCGACCCCACTAGGGACAAGAGTGTAAGATGTTCAGACCTTTAACTGAAACAGGAAAAAAGATAAACACTCCAGGGAGAATTGGGATTAAATCTGGGTAGAGAGGAAACAAACTCAATCAATATGCTAAAAACTCTTGACAGAAATCACCCAAGAAACCATAAAGGCCGTTTTCTCCCAACAGATGGGAACCAATTAGCCACCTGACTCCCAGAAAACACTTGGGCAGCCGTGTGGAGCCGAGATGCAAATGAATCACCAGAGGAAGGTGGAAGTGGACCTGCCAGCATCCTGGGAGAGGAGAAATTAATGAAGGAGACTGAGGAGGAAGAGGGGGAGGAGGAGGAGGAGGACTTCTGTAAAACAGGGAGAGAGTAAAGCAGGAAATGATGTATGGCGAGTAAGGAGGAGCGGACTGAAGGACCCAGAAAGGTTAACGCAACGAGCAGCAGAAGGCAGAAACTAAATCTGGACAAATTCAACTGGAAATCAGACATCAAAAAACCTTCCTGCAGCTTTTGTTCACACAGAAACAAACGCGGTTTTAACTAAAAATGCACTCAAATGGTGTAGAAGGTCCGCCACATCAATTGGTGGCGCTGTAGCGCTGCCAGACAACGACAATGTAGTGGTAATGTAAAACTGAAATCCCAGATTTACAATGACATGGTTGCAAAATAAAGAATTGATGAGTCTGGTTGTGTTTCATACGATGGTGTATTAGAGCCATTCAATCAATCAATCAAGTGTATTTGTGTAGCACATTTCAGCAACAAGGCAGTTCAAAGTGCATTAAATCATAAAAATACAAAATCATAGAACACACCACACAGTCACCAATTGACAAAAACAGGGAGCATTAATTTTTAGATTAATGTCAGAAAATTTCCAGAAACAACTTGGAAATCACTGAGCTCCAAAAGTTAAAAAATATTCTAATTTTGAAACTCAGAAAATTTCCAAAAGTTGAAAATGTTTTGACTTTACGACCTCAAAATAGTTCAGTTTTTTCTACAACTTTTCTGAGATAAATCTCAACATTTCTGAGACTTTTTTGGTGGAAATTTACTCCTTTATTTTTCAATCTTCAATGACAATTAATACGTAGAACTTCTGGTCTCCCAAGACGCCACATCCGTGTGAACGGACGGCCTAAACGTTAGAAAAAACTTTTGCTGACATGCCTGTTGTCATTTCTGAGTGGATTGTACTGATGCATCCCTGTTTCAACAATAATTCACTGTTATTAGCTTTACACGCTAACCATTTTCATAACATTACATTAAACTTCAACTTCAAATGGATTGTAAATAGGCTTAAAATGAAAAAAAACTGTAAAAGATCTGCAGCCCACAATCATTTTAGTAATTTATTATTCTAATTGTTAGTCAATTAATCGTCAGAGTAATCGATGAATCAGAGTAAAAAATTGCAACATTCTGCTTATTTTTTATTTATCTTGTTAAATGTGAACAGATTCACATACAAAGAATGATTTTTTATCACTAAATGTATGTATTTTTGTACATTTTTGGCTTAACTGTTGCTCTGAATATGTTGTTTGTTGAACAAATAGCATTTTTTGAGTCTGAACACCTCAGTTAGCGATTAATCGTTAGTTGATGATTATTTGAATAATCGATTAGTGACGATTAATCTGATTAAAAAGTAATATATTTTTCAGTGTAATACAATTTTTGAAGTCAAAATCTTGTTTTTTTTTTCTACCACAGTAAAACTGAATCTTCCTCATTATCCAACAGAGACAGAAAACTAACAAAAACAGAAACACAGGTGGGTGAGATGCCAGGACAGGTTAACCTCAGTGGGAGAGATTTAAAGCAGCGAATGCATCTTCAACTCGGCTCCTTAATGAAATTTAAAGGCAATTTTTGCCTTTATATCCTCTGGCTCCTCACACAAGTCAGGCAGCAGTGAGATAAAGCAAATACCTTTAAGTGTGGGCGATATTAAGTGACATATTCCTCCGGAGGGTTCAGAATCCTATAGATCTGCATAATCAGCAGCGTTTCCAAGACTGACATAAAAATAAAGGAAGAGCCTGGATGAGGTTTGCAAAAATATACATACATCTACTGCATGTTGCTTGTGTTTTCTAGCAGAATCATGATGTTAAGAAAAATTAGGAAGTTCATTTGGAAACAAAGACTCTGTGTGTAGCAGCAGATTTCTCCTATAGATTATTGATTGTCGATAACAGAGTACTGAAGCAGGTAAATGGTGTTGATGTGAAGCGGAATCAATTAGGTCCAACTGAGAGAAACGCAGCAAAGAGCCAGACAACAAAAGACTTTAAAAGAAAATTCAGTACATTAGCTTCTTTATTAGCCTGATGTTGGAGCTTAAATGTTGCATTTCTTTACAAAAACACCTTATGACTAACAATTAATCGATTATTCTGACAATTAATCGGATAGAAAATGGGCGCATTCTGCTGGTTTTTCACTTAACCACTCACGCCTTTTTTATGCAGCATTAGGAATACATTAAAAGATGCAACTAAACAAGTAAATCTATTATTTTTAAATAAGAAAAGAAACATTTTGTTGCAAAAAAACCAGAATTCCTTCGGTGAATGCTTGATAGCAAATGATGCAGCTAAAAAATCCTCCTAACATGAATATGCCGTACTGTTGAATAGGTGCCTAATAGGTAATTTGTTTTTTACTGAATTTCAAAAATGTGAAGTTAAAACTAGGTTTTTAAAATAATTTTTTTCATCTTAAATCCCAAATATTTATACTTTTTGTACAGTTTTGGATTACTTACTGGTCTGAGTGGGTTGTTCTTTCAGAAAAAATGCTTTTTTTAGTCTGTAAAGTCCAGTTAATGATTAATGGATTACTAAATTAGTTGACAATTTTATCAATAATTGATTAATCATGATTAAGCTCTACAGACCTTTTTAGATCCTTAAAACTTTTCATACTTTTCATTGCAAACTACTAAATGTATTGTCTTATCACCACTTTTTACAAGAAAAAAAAACAAGGTAAAATTGCTAAAACGACCTATTTAGTAACTAGAGTTCACAAGTTTGTAAATTAATATTAGACACAATGCAGATGAAATTCTGATTGACAATTTGCTACAGCAAACATATAAAAGAACGTTGTCTGCTCAGACGAGACCAGAATGAAAATTTGCAGCCTGCATATAAAACTAATACAGCCACTTAATTTGAATACACCACATCCACATTAAGATAAGATCAAATATCCTGTAAGAATATTTTTTTCCCACCTGGTAACCAAGTAGATTCAGTTTGATTTGGGACCAAAGTTGCAACATTTGTTACATTTCAGATGCTGTAGTTTGTTTTCTCACTGCACTGAGTCAAATCAAAAACACCCTTTGAAAAACCTGTTCCTCTCCTCGCCTGTGGGGGCGCTGCACCAAGAACCACTGAAGGAAACAACATGAAAACCTCTAAAGAAGACACTGAGTGCATCTTCCTTCTTAACAAAATGTAAACAAAAAAGGAGTAGAGCTAGATTTTAGTGGTTGGAGGATTTCTTCTTTTGTGTTTGGTAAAAAACCACAAGCCATTTCTGCTCCTAGGGCTAGACTCTAGCATATGTTTTGATTGTATTTACCCAGAATGCCCTGCACTGTAGTCCACTTCCTGCGTTTGAAACAGAATCCGGTCTGCCTGGCATTCACAAAGGCATTCAAACCACATCAGAGTTCACAACAACCAAATCGAGACCGTGGGCGGACCAGAGTTCACACCTCCACAAACAAACCGGACTTTCCAGAAAAACAGACTGGAGTTTGGGCAAAGTAAACTAAACCAGCCTCGTATGAATTAACCCTAACAGGCTGCAGAAGACTTAAAATTGGGGTGGAGATTCACCTTCCAGCAACACACACAGAGTAAACATGCAGCCAGAGGTACAGCTGATAAACAGATGGTTCATATCCAATTATATTCATGTGTTAGATGTCCTAGTCAAAGTCTAAACCAAAATTCAATATGAAATTCTGTGGCAAAACTTAAAGAATCTTGTTGGAAGATGCTCTCCAACTAACCTGATTAAATTTAAACTATTTTGCAGAAACATTTGCTTAAGCTTCAATTCTGTGGTTGTGCAAAGCTTGAAATTTGAGACAAACTTATGAAAAAAGGCATAAAAGCCAAAGAGGTAAGTATAATATTCCCACTGTTGAAGGGATAAAGAGATATTCGTAAATCTGAAGCCAAATTATGTATCTGGATTGAACAAATACAGAAAATGCCAACTATAATTATTCTGCCATATTTTGGCGCCCCCTCTAGCATGGCGCCCTTATTCGTCGCATATAGCGCATCCGCACTTTTTGCGCCACTGACCTCAATCTTTAAACAGCACATCTTGTCCAAACAACCGAGCAACTACTCCATCTGACAGAGAGCAACCTGCTGACTGTCGCCTCCACAGAGGGACACAAAGAAAAGCCAGGGAAGAGGAAAAGTGCTCACCAAGCAGTAAAGGTTTACAGCTTGTAGAACAAGGACCGAAATGGGCTCAAACTCTCATCCGAACACACGGATCCTGCAGCCAATTACTCTGACTGAAAAATAAAGTGTCTTAAATATTGGCTGGAGTCCGGCAGCTGTTAAAGGGGTCAAAGGGACATCAGGAAGAAGATCCAGAAACCAAGATATGAACTGATTTTACATTAAATAACCTTTTATATCTTAAGATCAGCATCGCAGATATTCCCTGAACCTTAAACTTATTAGAAATAACCTATCTAAATCAATTTTACAACAAAAAGCTGATTGTTTTAGAAGGGGAATGCGGCTGCAAAGTGGCGGAAGAGAGATGAAGCTTATCAGAGCCACAATCGGGGTGGAAATGTGGTCAAAGGAGAATGAGGAACCTGAAAACAGCAACCCGGAGGTGACAGCGCAACGAAACAAAGAGATTAAAACTGCGTCTCAATGCATCTTAATATCTGGAGTGTAACCATCGCGCTGCGTGACAGCAAAGAAACAGGATGCACATGCGAAAGTCTGCAGGCGAAGCCACTAAATGTCAGGTTGGGTGCAAAACAACGCAGAGACAACTTGTTTGTTGAGATTCAGGATAAAATGTGAACGCAAGGGCACTCACCGTCCTCTGGTCCGTCCAGCCGGCCGTGTGTCGGGGCTCCGCTCCGGGTTGGGAAACAGTTGGTGCGCGTCTGGGCTTGTTTAGTGGGCGGCGTGGCTCCTCACCAGTGTTTTCCACCCACAAGGAGAGGATAGGGGAGAAAAAAATCACAACAACACAGCAGAGAGCCCTCCCACTGCTTCCACTCCTCCTGTTTGTGCCGCCGGGTTTAATGCGCTAAAACGCGTCTGCGGACGGAGACAGGAAGCGGGCGGAGCCGAGAGCGGATCCGGCGGGCAGCCTGGACCCCTGCTGCACCGCTGCGCTCCGGAGGCTGGCAGGCTGGATGAAAAAGGAAGAAATGTCCATCCTGATGGGGCGTTGTGGTACCGCATGTTTCAGAGCGGGTCTCGCTGCCCACCGGCTGCTCAAATGTAAGGTTTACATCTGAAAATAGCCATGAACAATGACCTGGTTTCAGCACTGATTCAGGTGCATTCAAACAAATTACAATATAATCAAAAAGATCGCTCAATCCAAAGCCGGACGCTCATATATATCTTTTATACACCGAAATATTAAATTTTTTAAATTTGTAGACAAAAACAAGTGAAATTAAAGTGAAATTTTATTATTTAAAATTTACTCTTTTTTTCAATTTACATAATTTTCTAATGTTCTTCCCTCACAAACAACATTCCTGGAGTGTTGATTTGATTATTTAATGCCCCGCCTTCAAGATGAAGCTCCTCCCCCACTCTGCTCCTTCAGACTAGCCAGCAGCAATTAGCAAACACCAGGTGGAACTGCTGAGCTGATTATAGGAGCTGCGGCTCAGTGGAGGAGCCATGTTGGGATGACTTCCTGAAGGCAGGGTTTCAGAAAGAGCAGGAGCTTCTTAAAGAGACAGAGGCCCAATTTCAAGGCGTTAAATTATAGTCATATTTGATGTAGATTTTTGAAATAAACAAATGCAGTTTGTTAAAAAACATAAAAATACAGACAGATTACAATTTCTTCAGTGCAAAGGTGTAAATACTTTATTAACAACCTGTTAGTGTAAGAAAATAACATATTTTAAGGAAAACTGAGGTAGTGTTTACCTTAAAAATTAACTGACAAAAAGAAGGTGTGGTAATTCAAAAACTAGAACCAGGTGTCCGAGACACTAACACAGAATGAAACTTAAAAAATCCAACAAATTAAATTATAAGTAAAGCTTAAGACACAAGTCAGTTCTGTTTAATGGTTTATTTCCTGTAATGTTGCAGCATAAGAAGCTAAATTATCTTTTTGTTTTGTTGGCAAATCTAATTTAATTTGAAATATTAAAAGTTTCTGTAATGTATTTTCACTCCGTTGCTCTTTAAATTAACTTTTAATATCAAAAAGAATAAGTCTTGGTATGAAAATTATTATAATTGTGAAATCCCTCCAAGGAGATTAAGACTATAACAGTCGGCGTTGTGTTCTTCTGAGTGCTACTGCAGGAGGTTTGGATTTGCTCCATTTCACCATCATCACATTAAACAATAGAATTACATGTTGTGATTGAAAAGTAATTAAAAACAGAAGCAATTCTGTTTAATAGCAACAACACATGCAGGAACTAGTGAGTACAAATCGATGCGCTTTAATGTTTTAGAGGCTACCTGAGTTCACCGACTATATCGTAGCAACGAAAGCACTCTTTGAAATATTAGCTTTAATTAAGGAGGATAATGGATTTAAATTTCTCATGCATCAAGCTTCAAATATGGCAACCCTTCCCAGGAGTCGACAAATGTCTGATATTGCTTCAGGCTGCAGGACACTTTGGGAAATCTTCTCCAAGAGTGAGTTAATGAAAATAGATAAGCCTCTGAAATGCTAATGTTGACTTTTGGTGCCTAAATGTGGCGGCAGCTCCTGGGAACCTGCTTCAGAGAACGTCACGCTGTTTGTTAGAAAGATTTATCGCCTCTACCTTACAGACGATTTTTCTGAATCATTCAGAGACAAATTGATTTACAGGAGCCAACAAGTTGCATCTAGAGGTCATTTTCAAGTTTCTCTCTGTCCTTCATCGATTTTTTTTGTGTTTAAGCTGAGCGTGATCAAACCCTACATGTTCGAAAACAGATTAGTGCTACTTAAAAAAATCTGATATTTCTTCTCAAAATTCTGACATTTTATACAAATTATTGCTTTTTTCAGAATTCTGACTTTTCTCAATTTTTTTTAAAAATTTTTCCAGAATTATGATGCTTTTCTTGAGAATTCTGACATTAATCTCAAAATTCTGACATTTTATTTCAGAAATCTGTTTTTGTTCTAAGAATTCTGCCATTTTTTCAGAAATCTGGTTAACCTTAATTTTTGACTTCTTTCAGATTTTTTTCTCAGAATTTTGTTTCTGACTTTTGACGTCATCACCGCCTTCTGAATTTTTTTCCTCCTGAAATCTGAATTTTTCTTTCAGAATTAGGAGTTTAATCTCAGAATTTGATTTCTTTTTTCTGAATTTGTTTTCCTGACATTTTTGCAGAATTCCGATTAAACTCAATTTTGACTTTTTTTTTTTCAGAATTCTGACTTTTTTCCTAAATTCTGATTCTAAATTCTAACTTTTTTCTCAGAATTCTGACATTTTTCGGAATGCAGATTCTAATCTCAGAATTTTGATTTCAATCTCAGAACTTAGTTTTTTTTTTTTTAGAAACAGAATTGTTTACATTGTGTATTCCCCATCAAGCAGATCTAGCCTTAAGACGTTAAATTCACTAAATAAATTTGGGACAAGCTAAATGCAGGTTTACAAATCATACAACAAGGAAAAAAACTTGATTATTTTCATACTAACAACATAATTGGCGTACACCTCCGAATGTTTGGTTATTGATTAGAATTTTGACATAGATTCACACAGAATTAGAATTCAGAGTTTAAAGTCGGAATTTATTGTAATCTTTTTTTCTTGTTGGCCCTAATCCTCCTCCGTATCCACGTGTGGCCGCGCCGCTGGCAATTAATTAAGGAGAAAACATGCAGAGCCTGTCAGTCATCAGCACAGCATGTCAATGATCTGACCATCAACGACTTAATTGGCGTTTGGAGGACAGACTGCTTCTCCCTGATCACTGAATCAGCAGACAGAATGCAAACTTCTGACTTCATCTGTCTCAGTCAATAACTCTGTTAAAGTTCATCTGATGATTATTTGTCTCTAATCTGTGTTGTTGAGGCGACAGGACGTTTTAGCTTAAATAACTGAAATAAATGGCTTAACTAATGCAGACGTTGTCAGGGGATAAAGGAGGTCATTCTTGAGTGCAGGTTTTTTTTAGCGTTATTGTAGATTTTAGATCATTTTTTATAACACCACCAATCAGAGGGCGACACCGGTCACAGCTTGTTTAATTTAAATGAATCCACGGTTAGCTGTACCAATAGACTTAGACACATAGTAAAAAAATACTGTTGGCTGTTTAGTTTTTCTAAATTTAAATAAAATATTGTGCCAAGGACATTACAATGTTGTTGACGATGCAATGCATTCTGGGTAACTCTGTCCAGCCAGAACAGTAATTTTTGTGCAATCAGTAATATTTAGCCCTTTCAAAGAGTTGGTGAGATTTGGGGACCAAAATTGCAACATTGGTTACATGTTTAGCTGCTGCGGTTCTCTTTCACACTGCACTCTGTCAAATGATCCAAACAAATTTGAGAAACCTGCTCCCCTCCTCACCTGTGGGGGCGCTGCACCAAGAACCACCGAAGGAAACAACATGAAAGTTTCTGAAGAAGACACTGAGCTCAATTTCCTGAACAAAATGGAGTGGCGCCAGATTTTTAGTGGTTGTAGGATTACTCTTTTGTCTTTGGTAAAAGATCACAAGTTATTTCTCCCGCTAGTGCTAGCTTAGCACGTTTGTTTTGGGTGTATTTACCCAGAATGCCCTGCTTTTTGGTGCAATTCCTGCTTTTGAGAGGTCTCTGGTCCACTTGGCGTTCACATATGTATTTGAACTGCACCAGAGTTCACCTTAATCAAACTGAGACCGAGGTTTGTAGGCTTCATTCCGACCAGCCCGGTTCTCTCCAACTCAGGTCCGTTTGTTTAGAAAGTCCAGTTCGTTTGGGGAGGTGTGAACTCTGGTCTGCCTACAAGCCTCAGTCTTGGTTCAGTTGAAGCAAACTCTGGTGCAATTCAAATGCATATGTGAATGCCAACCATACAGAAGAATGCTTCAAAAGCAGGAAGTGCACCCAGAAAGAATTCTGGGTAAATACAATCAAAACAAACTCACAAGCCTAGCGCCAGTGGGAGAAATGGCTCACGGTTTTTTGCTAAAGAGAAATCCTACAGCCACTAAAATCTGATGCCACTCCACTTTTTTAACATTTGTGAAGAAGGAAGTTGAGCTCAGTGTCTTCTTCAGAGTTTTTGTGTCGTTTCCTTCAGTGGTTCTTGGTGCAGCGCCCCCACAGGCCAGGAGAGGAACAGATTTCTCAAAAGTAAAATGTGACCAATGTTTCAATTCTGTCCTGATTCAAATAGAATCCATCGGACTATCAGGAGGGAAAACAGCCTTAGATGCTCATTCACATTCTCCAAACAAACCAAACTTTGAACTAGAGTTTAATTAAAGCAAATCAAAGATGGCTGGTGTTAATGCACCTTAAATCTAGTCAGTTTCCTCTCTTTCTTTGCTCGTTTAACTGAGTGATCACAACACCTTTTCTTTGCACAGATCCCAGAAATCAGGTCAGCCTCAGTGGAAATGGGACGAGGGCTGAGATCAAAGCTGGCACACTTCTGCAGCTCTCCTCTTTCCAGATTTTTACATCATGAAGCGTCAGCCACCTGCCACCATTTCAGGTGAAACAAAGCGACTGAATGAGGGTGAAGTGGGAGTTTCTCCTCGACACAGTTTGAGTTATCAGAGTCGGAGCGTGCCTGATAATTACATTCACAAGTCGGCTTCAGTAGCTTCAAAGGCTGCTCCTCTTCCTCCATAAACTTCAAATTGCCTATTGTGCTTTCAGCTCGATGATCCGAGTGATTTGTTGTGACAATTTCCAGAATAGTGAGCTTTGGGTTGGTTTTGCTCCCACTCAGACCCACCCACCGCCACCTTCCTTATTCCTTCTTGTTATGTAAAGTGCGTGTCAAGTGTTAGTCTCATGTACGTCAAGTGGGAAGTGTGTGTGCACGTCTCGTTCCCAAGACAACTTCAGGAGCAAGAAAAGTTGCTGTTCTGCCATTCAGGGAAGTTTGTTTAAAGCTTTTTTTCCCCCTTTTCAGAGACGGTGAGTCATCCTCTCGTTTCCTTGGGAAGGAAAAATCAGGTGGGAGGCGCCGTTTTATTCTCGGAGAAACGATTCAGCAATAATTCAGACCGACTGTAAAATAGATAATAGGAGCTGCAGTTTCTTGATTCACTAATCTTTGAATGTGATTATTTTCTGTTTGAGGCTACAACGCAAGTTATTTCTGCAGGCTGGATGGTTTAATAAATCGCTTGTATCCAAGCATTTATCACTCAAAGTTGGATTTTTTGTGGTATTTCTCTAACCCAGAGGTTTAAAATTACACACAGCATAAATTATACACAAGTTAGGCTTGTGTATAATTTATGCACAAGCTGTACTTGTGCATAAAGTACAAAAGTGATTTGTGCACAAAAAGTACTTGCATACTTTATGCACAAGCTCAATGTTATGCATAAAATGTAATCTTTTTTAAATTCATGTTGAGTAAATAAAGATGAGAATATTTAAATTTAGACGGTGAGAAAGAAATGTGTTTGTCTTTTTATTAAGTGTAAGAAAATATCTGGTTTCAACTGTAAATAAAGTTTTCCAAATGATTTTTATGACGGCATATAACGGCCATTTTAGACAGCAAAAATTATACATATATTTCCACCAAAAAATATCAGATTTTTTTCTTGGAAAAAAGAAAAAAGAAAATTTCTGAGTTTGAAAAGTTGAAAATTTGCTGGGGAAAAAATAAAATTTTCAAACTCAGACATTTTTTTTATATTCCCATGTTTTTTCTAAAAAGGATATCAGAGGGTTTTTTTTCTAAATTTCAGAAAGTTTGAGATTTATCTCAGACATTTTCTAGAAAAAACTTGTAAATTTCCAAGTCTGAAAATAAACTTTTCAAACTCGGAAATTCCCAAGATTTTTCTAATAAACTTCTGAGATCAATTTCAGAGTTTGTTTTCTAGCAAATGTTTTAACTTTTCAAGTTCAGAAATTTTCTTGTTTTTTTATTTTGAGATTAATCTAAAAATAGTTTTTTCTAGCAAATTGTTGACGTTTCAAACAATTTGTTTTCTTGTTTTTACTTGAAAATTTCTTAGATTAATCTCAAAATGTATGTTTTTGGCAGACTTTTACTTTATTTGTTTTTTTTTATCTGCAAAATCCCTAATAGGTAGTTGTAGATTTTATGGGATGTCATTAAATCTCCTCTGGTTCTCTGCCGCTCTTCGTCTTCCAAATGGTGCGCGGCTTTATTAAGTAGTCTCATTATATTCAGGTCCGAAGCGCAGCAGAAATGAAATGGCACAGAGGAATCAGGCCGTGTTTATAAACCGGGTCGAGCTTTTCCTTCACAGTCCATGTGGATAATTTCCTGGCCACTGGTTTCACATGATGACCTCTTGTTTGGTGACCTTATCATGTTTTCTCGCAGAGTCTTAAAGAAACAAGGGATCATTGCTGCTGCTACCTGGAAATTACATGGCATGAACTCACATAATGCACCATGCAAAAGTATTCACACTCTTTGACCCTTTTTCACATTTTGTTCAGGTAAAATCGCAAACTTCAACACATTTCATTAGGATTTTATGTTATATCTGAACATAATCTAGTAATAAATTGTGAAAATTAACATTAATTTTGATATTTTTGAATAAATATCGTAATATTCTTAAATAAAATCCACTTATTTAGCAAACGGAGTCTGGCTTGGTAAATTTAATTCAAAAACAAGTATTTCTGGCAGCAGTCAATCTTGCAACCAATCTGAAAATCCCTCTGACTGAAGACGGTCATGATTTGCTAGCATCTCAAAATCAAGCCAACAGAAAGAATATTTCACATCAACATGTCCTGGATGACACAATCAGTTGCTAGCTAGCGCTGCTAATCCAGGTCCTTTGCTTTTGCCGCAACTCTTTAAATCTCTGTCTGACTGTAAGGTTAGAAAGATGTTGGAGTAGGGGATACAAGCCTTTATGATGGATGGAACAGATGCTTCTCTCTTCTTCTCAACTCCTCTGGGATTTGAGGGTCAAAGTTCAGGTATTACCTGAGCTTTTGAGGCGATAATTAGCTGCTCCTGGTCGTAAACTCAACGCCTCGTTATAATTATAATAACTGTCCAGATGTAAACTCTGCAAAAACACAAACTCTCACCAACTACTTTTGATCTAGCTTCTAGTTTCTAGACTTCAAATAAGACAAAACTAACTTTCAAGATACAGAAGATTATTTTAAATCAATAATTTCTTAAAATTGATGGAGAAACTATTTGTTCTACTGGCAGATTATTTCACATATAACAAAACATTTTTCCCATGTTAGAAGTGAAATAATCTGTCAGTAGAATTAAAACTTTTTCCATCAATTTTAAGGATTTAATAACTTCAAAAAAAAGTTCTGATATTTTCCCAAAAAGTTACTTGAAAGTTAATTTTGTCCTATTTCAAGTATAATATAACATTTGCATGAGAAACATTGGTTATTTTTTGTGTTTTTGCAGTGAATGAAGTGAAAGCAAAAATCTTTCCAGCTGCACAAACTACCAAAAATTATGATTAAATGTCAAATCAAAACTAAAGTAACAGAGCTGCTCCAACATGTTGCTACTATGAGCATGTGTTGTTTCAATGCAGCTGATAAAAAGTTAACTCAACTAAATGTTTAATTTTATTTTTCATTTTTAAAAAGAAGCCGTTTTTACTGTGGCTCTGATGAGAAGTTCAGCGGTAAAAACCTAAATATAAAAAACTCAAGACTGATTTATTTCACTCTGGAAGCTCAGCTTTCCCGCTAAGCTAATAGAAAACTCATCTGTTATATTTGTGTAACCAGTAAAACTCTGTGAGTGTCTCATCCGCGGGATCCGTTTCGTCCCTGCAGACCTGCCGCCATAATGACGACGCTTGATTGCAAACATTTGTCTGGCACTTTCAGTGATTTATGGTTAGCAGGGCAGCGTGTGGAGGCCGACCTTGTCCTCTTTGTTTCACCGTTCCTTCTGGGAACATTCATGCTGTGTTCTCTTATCAGGAACCAGGAGAGGCAAACAGGGGTTTTTTTGTTGCAACATGCATTTCCTACAGTTTGCATCAGCCCTGGAGCAAAGTGCTAACACAATGGAATATGTTGCTGAGTCTACTGAACACACTAACTAGCTTATTGTTCAAAGTGATGCTGTTATCATCAGATTTATGGAAGATTAGAGATAAAAAAGTGGCTTCCTTCTGCAAATTTAAGATGTATTTTAACACAATGCCAATCTGGAAAAACATCAGAAAATAACCTTAAAGAAACAAAATATCTAAACTCTTTCAATAGACAGAAAGATGATTTACTGATAAATATTTAAGATGGCTGCCCAGAAAATTCATTAATTCATTCAGGTGATAGAAGGCCGACTTTGTAACTGTCTTTATGTGTCTCTGAAGGTTCAGGTCTGAGTCTGTTATTACCCAGATTTCAGCCTGATCTCTAGTTTCCAGCTGAAATAATCTCTCGTTAGCACACAGCTCATTCCTCTTTAGGTTCTGTGAGACCATCTTAATTTTTCATCAATATTAAAGTATTATTCACTTAAAACAAGCTGGAAAGTTACTTTTACATATCACATATTTTGCTTTGTTTCTAGAACAAATATTTTATTACACTTAAAATAAGACAAAACTAACTTACAAATAACTTTTCAGCAAGATACAGGAACTTGTTTTAGGGCAATAATTCCTTAAAATAATTTTCTTTAAAAAAGAAGTCTGGAAGATTATTTAACTTAAAACATGGGGAAATGTGTTGTTATGTGTAAAATAACAACCAGTGGAACTAGTCCCTTTTATAAAATCAGTATTAAGAAATTATTTACTGTAAACAAACTCATATTTCTTACTAAAAGTTTCTTGTAAACTAGTTTAGTTTTTGTATTTGTACTAGAAACTAAACCAAAGATTCTTGGTAAGATTTTGTGAAGTGTTGGAAAGTAGAGTTGGACTTTTTGGCTTCAGGTTCAATTTAAATAATGTATTTTTCTTCATCTGAAGAAAAACGTTAACAATTTTACAACCTAATGAAGACTAAATTATCTTAGTTTGAAAGAGGGCGTGCACAGGGATACAAATAAACCAGTTTTATGTTTTGCATAATATGAAAAATGCTTGCAAATATTGTCCCAAAGTGAGTGAAAAGTGGCAGAACATCTGCTGCCTTTGACTTCACCTTGTGACTGGGGTTTCTCCTCCGGCCTTTTCCTCCTCCACCCACCTTAAAACGAAATCTTCCAATCAAATTCCCCTTTCAGTCGCCCCTCGATGAGGAGGAGATAGGAGTTAAGGTGACCTGGTTCTGAATGAGCCTGCCAGGGCTGTATAATTGGATACACTCGGATGCGAGATTGAGTTTATCCCAGGTTAGAAAAAAAGAGAAAAAGCATCGGAGAGATCCGTTCTGCTCGGAGACGGATGGTTGTGAATGAGGGTAATCACTTTACAGAGGCAGAGACGGGCCCGCTGCTCCTCTTGCCTCTAAAATAACAATCAGTTTAACCTGCAGCTGCGGTGGCTAACCCACTGAGGGGTAAACACGCAGCAGAGGTCCACTTCATCTAACCTTCGCCCCTGTGAACAAATTGTTTACAGGTAAAACTGCTCTGTTTCAGCGTGAAACACCAAAATAATGGCAGTAAGACATTTTTGGAAGATTCTACGGAATGCCAAAACGCTCGAAATTAATTGAATACAAAAATAATAAGTATGTACACAAATAAACCACAGGTAAATACATAATTGTGAAATAACTGAATGAATAGCTACAAGAGTTTGGAAATAAAAACAGCTGGAATTATATAAAAATGGATATAATATTTGATATTATTGCATGGGGAAAAAATTCACAATAAAATTATGTTTTATTTTTTAAAAGAGAATGAAAAATATTTCACAATAATGAGATGATTCATTCAGTCATTAGATAAAGACCACAGTAGAGTAGGACGTTTTATGCAAAATTCATATTGTGCATAATTTTGTACTTTCATTTAAGTTTCAACTACTTCTAAAATCATCTTAGAAACAAAAACAAAACACCCTGCCGGTTTTTGACAATAACTTGATTTTTCTGGTGTCTGCAAAATGAGTCGTTTCAATAACTTCCTGATTGTTAAATCACAGAGGGCAGCGCGGTGTTACCTAGCAACCCAAGCAGAACTCCAGCATGTTTGATCAGCTGCATGCGCTGCAAAATGGCTACTGGAAAAAACAAGTGCTTTGTTGCTAACTTGCTATTCAGAGACCACTTCCTGCATTCTTGTTGAATGTGCAGGAAGCTCCACTTCTGCTTTTCAAAGATGTACAGTTGTATAATTGCGCATCTATTTGCAGCCATTTTCATGTGAAAATGTAAACGTTGAATTGGGGGGGGGGCAGCAGCAGCTTATTTGGATTTAAAGCAGTTTGTTCTCAAACTTATTCAGGCTGGAGACTATTTAACCCATTTAACAAACATCTAACATAACACAAAATCTTAATATGTACAACCTGAAATTAAAATATTAGTCTCTTGCTATCATAATAGAAACAAAGCTCCGCAATTCACTCTGAGAAAATGAAAAATATTCCTACAGACACGAATTTCTCCGATCATATTCAGTTTTTCTTTTGGTAAGCATGAACTTTGACCTCATATTACCACAAATAAATAGTTGTTTACATGCAGTATCTTGTGAACCACCAGTCTGATAAATCATCTAAGAATGGTTTTGTGTAAAAAAACATTAACAAACATGCTTTGCATTGAATATAGACATAACCTAATGAAGCACAAGGTCACCGTTCATAAAATCCACATTCTGCCCTTTACATGTTACACAACTTTAAATAAAAGACAAGTTCTGATTAAACTCTCCAGACAGCAGATCACCAGTGGCTGATCTCAGTCGGCTCCTCTGGCAGCAGGAGCGACGCGACGAAGAGCCCGACTGTTGGCGTCTTTTAAAAAGCTGCGGGTCCTCAGCCAAAATATTTCTCGCATTTTTCTTTCCTCACTCTCTGATCGGTCCAATTAATTCTCTCCTCTTTCTCAGGCTGTGGGTGATCAATGATCTCTCACTAATTTACTTGGAGGATCGTACAGCTCCCCTTGGACGCGGCGTGTGACCCTGGGCGGCGGTTACATGTCAGCGGTCGCGGTGTGTAAAACGAACAGACTCTATTAACATCTGTGTTGCGGCCTGGAAATGAGGCATAAATTAAATTTTGAGCTCGACCGCTTCGTATTTCAGAGCGCTGACCTTCACTTCCAATCCTAAGTGGAGATGGATGAATGCGCAGAAGGCAGGAAGCTAAACTGCGTCCAGTCCTGCAGGGGACTTTAGAGGTTACTGCACCAACTCCATAAGTCGTTAGGAAAGACTCAACACTTTACAGCTCAGAGTTAATGAAATAAGAAAAACCAACAAAAATGTTAAGAACAAAAGCACAAATAAAAAATAGTTTTCAGGAAGCTAAAGCTGTTATTTTTCTTCCTTTTCCATTTTAGGTCAAATGAAAATCATGTTCTTAAAGGGCCGGTTGTGCCAGAATGTATCACTAAAACCCATTAACACACTGCTAATAAAATATTAATAAGCATCTGTCTCTGCATACAATACGTTCTTGCTAACAATAAACAATATTGATCACTCCATCTAGAATGTCATGGCTGTTTTTGCGATTGTTTTTTGTGCACAGATTTAGAGCAATATTTATGCTCATGTGTGACGTTAAACATGACTTTTTGTTAATAGCCACATCCATCATGGACTGTACTTTGAAATCAAGTAAAGCTGAGGCAGAAGTGTCGTAAAAGTACAAAATAATACCAGTTAGCATCACTTAAACCCGACGTTTTTGACTGGAAAATATCCAATAAACTCATAATCAAGTATTACAACAAATAAATGCGGGTATCTGTAGATTTTATGTGAATTTTCACAATAGTGAAAAACTGGAGGGTCTGATTGATGTAATTTGGAGTCTGGAGTTTAAAGGGCCACAGAAAGAGCCACAGCGGGCCACATTTTGCCTCCGAGCCTTGAATTTGACACCAGTGATTTACACTGGATTTTAACAGGGTTTTGATATATTCAGTTGTGATTTGTAATTGTCGGCGTTTTGATCACCAATATACGCTGTACAATGGCTGCTGGAAAAGACAATTGCTTTGTTGTTAACTTGCTATTCAGAAACCACTTCCTGCATTCTTGTTGATTGTGCAGGAAGCTCCACGTCTGCTTTTCAAAGATGTACGGTTGTATAATCACATAAAAATGTGAAAATGGCTCCAATAACTTCACTTTGCCAAAATTGTGCTGCTAATCTTGGCAAAGTGAAATGAGAATGAGTCAAAAAATATGAATAATTCTTCAAAATGAACAAAACGAAGCGTTAGTTTCGTTTTGTTCATGTTAAGTTTCATGAACACATATGAAACTAAGACTTGCAAAACAACGAGAGTCAGAATGACTTTGTCCACAAAGACGCTGAAAAAGCCTTTAAAAACGTTGCTACGGTCTTTATTGGTTCCACATCAGGGGCTGCTGGTGTGCAGAATAAATCGGAGGCTGTATTAATGTCTGTGACGCAGCCTGGAAATGAAGCAGAAATTGAATTTTGAGGCCGAGTGCTTCTTATTTCAGAAAGCTGACCTTCAGGTCTGATTCTAAGAGCAGATGGGTGGATATATTATTTATATTTTAGATTTTGTGTACAGAAGCGGTCACTTTTTCTGCGCCAGCTGCATCCGCGGATCTAAGGACCTCATTAGGACGAAATACCTGGGGATGACATTTCATGCATTTTGAGATGAACCAAACCATTAAAGGAGACGTGCTTGGCTTCACACCTGGTCGGTTCCTCCACACATCGGCTGCATCTTTTCTCCCCACCTTTGATTTCAATTCAGCGCCTCTAATTCATGATGGAGGCACAGCAGGGTCTCCGGAAATCATTGGCTGGGTCAGATATTTCCCTCTACAAGAGGGATTATCCCAGCCTGCCTCCAGAAAGTTAAACATTCAAATAAAAATTCTGTATCTTGTCTTCACAGGCCCAGAGAAGCAGGCGGGGGATCAAATCTCAAGGTTTATTCATCACAGTTAAAGGGATAAACTAGTTTGTGTGCTTCGTAAATCATTCAGGATTTCTGTATCACAGATTTAATTAGGTCAAGAAAAGCGACTATGTTGTTCTGCTCCGATTGTTTCCAGTTTTTAGCTGTCAGTTCACAGAAGAAACTTCAGCTCGGTTAGCAAACCGCGTGGTCCTCGCTTTCATCCCGTCTGTGCCTCAGTTTCTGGAGGAAAAAGCAACACGGCTTATCGCTGGAGACACACAAACGCAGCGCAGCTAGAAGAGGCGTTTGGGTGTCTGTCAGAACTCTGTGATTTAAGCTGCTGTTTGGGTCGGAACAGATTCCAGAGTCTTTGCTCATTTTCTGTCTGACGGGCTCCAATTCAGTTCAAAGATACTCATTAATGATTATCAGTTAATCTGAATACCGATAAGGATGTTATAGATAGTTGTTGGTGGGCAGGAAGGAAGTCTGGTAGCAGTCAGTGCTGCAACAAGTCTGAAGATCCCTCTGACTGAAGGCTGTCACTGTCTCATCTTTGTCTTGACATGCTAACAACTCAATATCAAGGCAGCAGAGATGATATTTCATAAAAACATGCTCTAAACTAAATATTTAGCTTGCAAGCAATATTTAGTTTGGTGCAAAAATATTTAGCTTACAAACAAAATATGAAATGAAATGTTCAGCTCTAGATACTTATTTAGTTAGCAACTTAAATATTTAGCCTTCAAACTAAATATTTAGTAAACAAGGTGAATGTTTAGTTTGAAAACTAAATGTGTAGTTAGCAAGCAAAATACCTAGCTTGCAAACTAAATATTTAATTAGCAAGTTAAACACTTATCTCCAACCAAATATTTTGGGGTTAACTAAATATTTAATCTTTAAAGTAAATAGTTGGTTTACAAACTAAACATTTAGTTACCAAACTAAATATTTCTCCCCACATAAATATTTAGTTATCAAGCTAAATACTTAGTATGAGGCTAAATATTTAGCTAGAGATCAATTTAGCTTGCTAACTAAATATTTAATTGGACAAAAATAGTTAGCTTGTAAGCTAAATATTTAGCACTACCCAAATATTTACTTATAGTATATATACTTACTTATAGTTAATAAGCTAAATATTTAGCTTACAAGTTAATATTTAGCTCTAATATTTGTTTGCTAAGCTAAATATTACTAAGTATTTAGTTAGCTTGCTAACCCAGCTAGCTGATTGTGCTGCTGAGTTTCTGACAGCAGTTTCTGCTTCGTCTCTGGTGGATTCTGTATCTACTAAGAGTAAAGCTGCGGCGGTTCCTCTTTGGGCCCCATTCAGTTACATAACGAGAATTAGCTCATTCCTCCATCCTGCCCGTTTTTGTTTACTTCCTGCAATCATCTCTTGCAAACACTCTCTGGTCGCCACATCTGCTACGTGTTTCTGTGAATTAGATTGTTCTGGAAGAGGAACAAGTCATTGCTCTGAGGTCTCTGCAGACTGCTTGCTACACATGTTTGCAATCTCCCTCTTCCTGAATTGGCATTCCCCCCTGCTGAGTTTGTTTGGGTAAAACGTTCGCCCAGAACGCGGCGCTGATTACCTCTGGGTGTGGCAGCAGCAACCGCCAGGAACTGAGCGCGCTTATTTGCAGCGTTTGAATCTGATCTGATGTGTTGAACGAGTAAATATTATGATGGTAATCATGTGGATAATTATTCCCACGGCAAAGCCAGGCTGAATCTGCTGAGCACCTTTTCAGCAGCTGAACTGTCACTTCATCCAATTACTGCTGCTGAATATTCATGTCTGGAGGCAGGTACAGTTCGCACTGCAGCTCCTACTACACGCAAAACGAGCCCAAGGCTTCAAGAAGAAGAGTAATGTTTGGAAAACATGCACAGTATCGACACACACAAAAAAAAATAATATTTTTTTAGGCCGCCCCAAAACTCACGGCCCTGGGCTACTGCCAATGTCCAATGTTCATGTCATTTTAGCAGTTAGCTAAAACTGAAAATAGAGAAAACATTTTTGTTAACTGAAATACATAATTAATTGGGAAAAACTACAACTCTTTCTAAAACTGAAACATAATGAAATTAAAGATGTAGTAGTTTTTGTTTTTGTGTTTATGAATCTATTCATTAGCTAATGAATAATTTGAAAAGTTATTCAAGTTATTTACTTGAATAACTTTTTGGAAAAAGTTACTTTCAGGCATATTTTTACTTTTACTTGAGATTTGTTGTATGAAGTTAATATCTCGTTTGTGATATCTGAAATTTTACTTATTTTTGACTTTAGGATCAAATGCACCACAAACCTGTGTGAAAAGGAAAACAGGTCAAAAATCAGCTTCCCATCTCTTTCCATCCCTCCTAATAATCAAACACTTTTTGTAAAAAGAAACAAAACTATTTGGATTATTTTAGAGTTCTTTTCCTGGTGTAATAAACTCATCTGATTGTGTCTTTTTCAGTAGTGTGAATGGTTAATAAAGGGCCGTTTTCAAGCGCAGTCCCATAACCTAACATAAACATAAACACGCAGTTATAGATCGATTTTCAGTCAGTTTTCTTCCAGAATGTAGAAACACGTTTTCACTGAGACTCTTTAAATGTGTATAAATATGCAAATTTAAATTGATCTGCTCTATGCTTACAAAAAAAGACCATTTATTGTGATTTAATGCAAAAGAACATTTTCCCCTCATATCCTCTAGGGGGCTCCGTAGAGCTCAAATTAGCTGATTGGTTAAAATATTTGGAGCCAATTGATGCTTCTCATTGCAGTCTGACCTTCTCGTTTGCCAAAAAAAAACCTGAACCCAGTCCGACGAGGCGCACTTCATAAGCACAGGTCATTTTTCAGCTGAGGGGCGTTAAAGTGCACCAGCCCCAGATGTTAACATGGCGGCTGATCTATCTGCCGTCAGCTCAGAAATCTGAGGCGCCGCGGCGGCGTGATGAACCTGTTCCTCCGTGCAGAAAACAAGCGGAATCCGCTGAAATCTGCTGCTCCCCTCCGGCCTTATGACCTTACAGCATGTCCATTTTCACTCTGCGCTGACTCAGTACGCAGCCAGGCAGCACTTTATCGCTCTTGTTGTCTGCAACTAGCGATTAATCGATTAATCAGTTTTTAAAAAACGAGCAGATTCTGCAGATTTTTTTATACAATAGTAGAAATACATTAAAAGATGCAAATATTTCTTATTCTTACACTGAATTATTTTTCCTTTTAAGATATACTCCTTCTTATTGGTTAAATAAACTGTCACACAACAAAACAAACTCACATTTAATCATGTTTGCCTTCCGTAAATGTTGTGTGGAAGCAATAAGCCAGTCGGTGTTTTGTTTCACTGCTACATTTCCTCTCTGCTGCCAACATCAACGACCTTCACGGCGTTCCTGCTCAACCGAGCAGAATGTCGGAAACCCCGGCGGAAATCAAACCCTCAAACAAGGAGGCGATGATGGAGCCACGGCTACACTGTAAAAAATACCCAGCACACACACAAAAACAACACACTCATACAGAAGCCACTGCAAGTAGAAAAGGAAATGTCTTCCAAAAAACTCAGAGAAAATTTCTAGAAAAACGTGGAAATGTCTGAGTTGAAAATTTGTTTAAAAATATATTAACTTTGAGATAAATCTCAGAGGGTTAGGGTTAGGTAAAAAATGTTTTACTTTTTAAACTCAGAAATGTCCAGAAAACTGAAATTTTCTAGAATCTTCATCACACACACATTTTTTTTTAATTTTTCTGGAAAATTCAAATCATTTTTCAAACTTTGGACATTTGCTAGAAAAAAAATCAGAATATTTTAGATCAATCTAAAAATAAAACAATATCTCTGATCTCCAAAAGCCAAACATTTGCACAAAAAACTCTGAGAATAATCTCAGAGGTTTTTTTGGAAAAAAGTTTAAGAAAATTTCCATGTTTTTTTCTAAAACCATTTTTAGATTACTCTCAAAGTTTCTGAGTTTGTTCTGTGTGTGCAAATGTTTGACCCTGAGCTCAGAAACGTCCTTGTTTTTATGCTGAGAAAATTCCTTATAACATCTGCGGTGTTGGCGTCATTACAGTACTCATTTTTTCACTATAATGGCCATAATATGCGGTCTCACACTCAGGGTTCAGTTGGGTGGGAGTGTTTAACTTCCAGCTCTCCAAAAAGCTCAGAGAAGAGGAAATGTTTCAGTCTGTCTCGGCGCGTCTCACCTGAGAGGTCGGCATCCTGCACCAGCCGCGTCAGATGACTGATGGATCAAACCACCAGAAAAGTCACAGCGGTCTGCCGAGTGACTGATGCCGGCCTCCTGCCTCTGGGTGTGGACCGGCCAGCCGTAGCAAGGCGCCCTAATTGGGAGTCTGGATGACAGAAGGGATCTTTCAACGAGGGATCCATCATGTCGGTTAGGGACCAGAAGGCTTTGTCTTCAGTGGAGGAGGCAGCCAGGATGGACTCCAGTGTTTCTCTTCATTTAAAAGAAAAATTCAGCTTTTTATTTAGTTTGATTAATTAAGTTTTTGTTTCATTGTTTTTTAAAAATTAAATTAGTATTTGCACTTTAACTTGTTAATTTTGATTACTTATTTACATATATTTCAACTCCTTAAACGTTTTAACGCAATTAATTGCGACCGGAACCTTTGTATTCGCGCGTTTCCGGTACGCACGTAAATCTGACGCACATCCACAAACAACAGCGATGGTCGACAAAAGCTGCTTCTCTCGGCCCACTGGGAATTAATTTCTGCTTTAAAAAACGATCTGGATGCTGGAAAATACTGTTATTGTTTGGTGCTAAAAGGAGTTAGTTTTATTTCAAGATATCGGCTCTAGAAATCAGACAATAGCCTACCTGATGGTGTTTTCCATTTTTGCAGTGCAGAGCCAATCATTGTTGCCCAAAAGTTTTAATTTTACTGTCTTTCTACACTACGGGAAGTTTTTCCAGTTTTGTGATGTTATGTTAAACTTTAAATAAAATATCTTGATTCTATAAGTGACCAGGAAGGAATCAGGGAAATTAAAACGTTCAGCAAATATTTCATGGTTTATTTTTTCACATTAAATGTACATGAAGCTTTCAGCAGCCAGTGGTCAGGCTGCGTTTACCAAAGTGATAATAATCCCTCAGGGTTACATCGTTTTCTATTTAACTGTAAAAGACGGCAGAGCCCTTGAAGTGAAACTGTCCTCGGAGTAAGCGCGTGTTCTGTGCAGCATTAGTGATGAGGATTTCAAAACGCCTGAACCGTGGAACCGACTTGACAGCTTGACAGAATCCTGCAAACAGTTAAGGAGAAACGATGGATGCTCTTAACCTCCCGCAGCTCCGACAGGCATCTGAGGCACGACCTTACGCCGAGCTGAACACCGGCGTCGTGTTCGCCTGATGCCTACACCAAGCAGTAGCTGCGTTTCCTCAGTACAGTTTAACTTTCAGCTTATAGAGCTTGACGTGGTAGAACAAGATTTGGATTTTCAGATTCAATAAATGCAATTCTCTGCAGAGGATATCAGTTTTGAGGTATTTTTTAATGTTAAAAACATTAAATGATGTTGGATATTCATTGATTTAAGCACCTCAAGTGATTTTGTTCAGTTGTAAGCTGAACATAATTAGACACCTCGAGTTCCAGCTCTGCTAATCCACCTCATTTGCTGCTGCTGCATTCACATCAGCCTTGATTAGTGCTCTTTAAAGCTGCAGTACGTAACTTCTATAAAAACATGTTTTTATATATTTGTTAACCCTCACCATGTCATGACAGTTTATTATGAGACAGATAACCTGTAAAAAGATCGATTTCCTCCACCTTCTCCCTGAGCTACTGTTGCCGTCTGAAGAAATGCACCAAAAATAACCAATCAGAGCCAGGAGGCGGGTCTTAGCGCTGTCAATCAGCACAAGACCCGCTGATTGACAGCGGGTCTTGTGCTGAATGTGCTGCAAAATGTGCTAATCGAGAAGAAACACAGAAATCCGTTTTTCCATCATCATTGGTGGCCATGCTAAGTAGCTTTAGCATTCAAGACAGGCTATGCTGACAGGGAGAAGCTAAACTCCGCTTCCTGGCTCTAGCTGGTCGTCACAAAATAAAAACAATTTGAACAAATATGTTAAAAAATATATATTTTTATAATAGTTACATACTGCAGCTCTAATCAAACGAGTCTGTTGACCCAGAAAGTCGGGTTTGTTTGAGGAGGTGTGAACGCTAACTGAACCAAAAAACGTGAACTCTGGGCCTCCTACAAACCTCTGACTGGATTAAAATCAACTCTGGTGTTTGAATGAATATGTGAATGCCAAGTGGACCGCATAACACTCCAAATACAGGAAGTGGACTACAGGACAGGGCATTCTGGGTAAATACAAACAAAACAAACACAAAAGTCTAGCGCTAACGGGAGAAATGATTCTTCAGGCTCACAGAATTGAGCTAAACTAATCAGTCTGATCAATTTCAACGTTCGGGTTGATGGTGCTGCAGAAATATTTGAAAGCATTTTAACTGGATTTTAAATTGAGATGTGTAAAGAATAAACATTAGAAGCAAAGTTTTTTAGATGCGCTTGAGATATTTATTTTGCTAACTTAGGTTGTTAGCCATTTTGTAATTATCCATCCATCCATCTTCTAACACCTTGTCCCCAGTGGGGTCAGGAGGAGCTGCTGCCTCTCCAGCTAACGTTCTGGGCGAGAGGCGGGGTCACCTGGACAGGTCACCTGGACAGGTCGCCAGTCTGTCGCAGGGCAACACAGAGACAGACAAGACACACAACCATGCACACACACACCTAGGGAGAATTTAGAGAGACCAATTAACCTAACAGTCATGTTTTTGGACCAGAGAACCCGGATGGATCCCACCATGCACAGGGCGAACATGCAGAAAGACCCCGGGCCGGGAATCGAACCCAGAACCTTCTTGCTGCAAGGCAACAGTGCTACCAACTGCGCCACTGTGAATTAATTACGTATGTTTTGAATGAATCAAATATTTTGGAGTATTTGCGTTTTTAATCTGCATTTTTATAGTACAAAATGTGAATCCTGGGCCTTTTTAAGCTTTATAACACAACCTCACCAGCCGCCATCACATCCTACTGTAAATCCCCTGAGAGCCAATCAGTCCGTCACATTTACCCATAATGCAGACGTCATAAAGATGGAGCAGCGGAATGAAACAAGTCTGAGATATGAGCTGTGAGACCAACCACTCTGGGCTTTAGATCCGATCCCTGAAACGGGCAGATCTGGTGGGAAATCATGCGATGCGCTCCACCGATCCAGCTTTTCTAATCCCGTCTGGCTTCCAAGAACCATTCCTCGCTGATAACCGCAAACCACTAAAGAGCAGCTTTCTGTAAAATCCAAAACCTCTCCACTGTCTCTGCTTCAAACAAAGCACACCGAGAAGAAAGTAAAGTAGAGATGGGCGAAGTAGCCAAAGATTGTACTCAAGTAAGTGTAGCACTACTTCAAGGTACTTTTACTCAAGTAGAAATAAAAAGACATCTAAGAAATTACTCAAGAATAAAGAAGTGTTTGATAAAAAGTCTACTCAAGTTCAGAGTGACTGATTAAATAACCAACCATTTAATATTAAAAAAATACATCATAAGATATCAAATTAAGTGGAAATTTTAGTATTTTAAGGACAAAAATGACAATAATTCAAATAACAAAATAGGAAAAGAAAAGATTTTTTTTAAAATTTTCAATAAAAATAACATCTGAAACTTTAACAGAAACTGCAGGTGTGTGTGTCTGGTGAATTTTTGGTTAAAACATTTTTGTTTTTCTTTCAGTGGGCAGAAAATCCCCAAATTTCTACTCAAGAGTAGAAATACTTCATAATAAAATTACTCAAGTAAAAGTAACAAGTACAGCGCAGTAAAAATACTCCTAAACGTACGTTTTCTCAAAAAAAGATACTCAAGTAAATGTAACTAGTTACTACTGAACTCTGGAGGTTAAATACAGAAAATGCCAACTAGAAATAATTTTTTCTGCCATCAAAATTTTATGATAAAATTACTCAAATATTAGATATCCAAGAAATTACTCCTGAGTGAAAGAGTATTTGTCTCAAGTTCTGAGTGACTGAACAATATTTAAAAATTAGATAATTGCAAGGACATTTTGATATTTTAAGGATGAAAATGATCATAATATAAAAAATAAATAAAATCAGGCAAAAGAAAAATGTTTCCAAATCAGATTCTTTCAGGAATGTTTGGTTAAAACATGTTTGTTTTTCATTCAGTGGGTAGAGAATCCAGAAATGTTACTCAAAAGTAGAAATACTTCATAATAAAATTACTGAACAGTAAAAAGAGCAAATACTTGTAAAAATCAAATAAAAAAAGTTACTCAGGTAAACGTAACTAGTTACTACCCACTCTGGATGTATTGAGTGAGCCGAGTAAGTGGTGGCCTAGTCCAAGGCCCTGAAAGTCACATCAACTCCCAACACAAGCCAACAGACAGAAACATGCTTCTGGTTTCACCTCCCCTGCAGAAGGAAGCCATTATAACACATTACATGCTTCATCCAGAACAACGTCTCGCAGCGTTGTGCAGCGCTGCACGACCTCCAATGTTCTGCTCCGGAGAGATTTACTGTTTATTTAATAAATGTGTATTTAAGCTCACGGGGAGAAGCGCTTTGTGCTTTATCAATAACATGCACCACAGCCACTTTAGCAGCTTCATAAGAAAAATTGCTGGTATAATTATTTCTTTAACTGATTCAGCCCAGAGGCAAAAAGACTTTGCCCCAAACATTAAAAACTTGTGTTCTCGTCATTTTTGCTGATCTAATCATTAAAAGGGCAACAATATGTTTATTTTAGCAACTTGTCATTTGTTAAGGTCTGAGTAAAGGTGGGACCACATCTGTCTAATATTAGTCTCATTTTAGGTAAGAGGTTTGAAAAGGTTATAGTACTGTAAAATCAAATTAGAAAGCTGATTGAGTAAAAAATGTGGTGATAAAGATGGACCAACAACCAGTGGGAGTATCGGAAGTACAGACTTTTACCCAAATTTACTCTAAAACAGAAAAACAAAACTGGTTTCTAAACTTTTACTTTGGACAGAATTTGTAAGACATCTCCAAAATCAAGATGGACGATTCGATCAGTCACAACGGCATTTCTTCTGAACAAATTGTCCCAGAAGTTACTGCGATAAATATAAACTGTTATATTGCATTGAGACCATTTTCAAGTAAGTTGCATAATAATGAAAAATCAATAAACTTAAAACAATTTCAAAAAATTTTCCTTTTAATTTGGCACTTAATGTGAACAATTAAATTAAAAAATGAAAATCCACAAGAAAAACAAGCAGGCCCAACCAACATCTGGGTGTGATCGACTCAAACCTGAACCTTCACAGCCACATAGAGATAGTTCTAAAGTCGGCCTTGCATCGCCTGCAGGATTAAAAGGACTAATGCTTTAGTAAGATCTAGAGAAACTCATCCATGCTTTTATATTTAGTTGCATTGAACACTGCAACTGTCTTCACAGCTTCTGCCTTTAGGGCAAAACAGAAAAACCATTGCAGTTGATCCAGAATGCTAAAGTTGTCAAAATGTTGTAGGTTTGACCACAAGAGAACATCAGGAATTCACAGAATGGCATCGACAGAAGACCTTTCATTTAAACATCTGGAGTAAATGCGTCAGAGGTGGGTAGTAATTACTTACTTAACTATTTAAGTAATATGCTTGTACTTTCACTACACCAAACTTTGTTTAAAGCACTTCTCTTCCTCAAATGCAATTTCTGTCAACTCTGCCCACTTCTGCAGAGGTTTAAACTAAAAAGAAATTCACAGCTGACAAATTATGCTTTCTAGTTTTAGTTTTCCTAGTTCTTCTAAAAATCAGTGAAATAGAGACGTTTATTCATCCGATTAAGGGATTCGTGGTTTTCTGAACGGGAACAGCTCCCTCTGGTGGACAAATTCAGGAACAAAAACTCAAGATGTTTGCAAAAACTATTAAATTTGTGTTTATTTCAATATGAATAAATAGTGAACATTGTGATCATTTACATATCCAAATAAAGTGTAAAAGACTTAATTTAAGTGCTGATCATTAAAACAAACAGTGGCTGTACTTTAAGTTGTGCTCTGGTGCAAATCAGCATCTCGTTTCTTTGGTGCAGATTCCTGAAGAAAAGACGGGAGAAAATGTTAAAATTGAGACAATAAAACTTAGACCATATGCTTCTCACAAATAAGGAAATAAATTAGCTGGACTACATTACTTGAACAAGTGTCCTTTTTCAAAGTAAATGCTTTAAATAGAGTAAAATATACTTTATGGAAGTTGAAAAGCTACCACAACCATTAATGTGTAGACATTAATACAAATATAACATGTATTATATATATGCATAAGAACGTTATTGCAAATAATTTAAATATGACTAGATATAAAATACATATATAAAAGAATAATCTATAAATGAGTCTGGAGATGCATCTAATCCAAGTTAAATCCATTTTTAGCTGCTTTTTCCCTCCTATTCTTAGATGAAAAGTAATGCAACAGCTCATTTTTCTTTTATGCCAAGTTTACAAAGATATACAACTAAAAGAACATGGCTTCAAGTTTTGACAATCAGCTTTTAAATCTTGACCTGATCAAGAAGCTTTTTGTTGCCAGTTCAGATTTTTACCAATTAGCTTCATATAGATATTGATCAAACTAGACAGTGGAAAAACCAATTGTGACAACTGCTTGATTTTAGCCTTTACACCTTTTCCATTAACATCTGTGTTTGTTTTAGTTCGGTACAGCTTTCCAAGTCTAATACGCCTGACTTTAAGGGTATAGAGACTATGGTTTGTTTTTTTTAAACGGTAAAGTGAAACATCAAAAGCAAACCTTGTGATTGTGGTTGTGTTTTCTTGTGATTAATAAAGTGTTGTGAGGTGGCTTCCTTCAAGACGCGGCCATTGTAAGTGTTGAGCGTTGCATCTCTCCACGACCCCTTTTCTGGAAAACAGTGAGGTCAGACGTTAGCCGCTGCTGTTCTTCTTAAAACTGCTTTAAACACTGAACTGAAACAAATGGCTCCATGAAAGGAGATAGCAAAATCTTCAACTGATGCTAGTTTAAGACTCTTTGAGTCTCCATGACCAATGACACTCATGAAATAAATGTAGCCCTATGATTTGTTAGTTGTTGGCTTACCAGTTTGCCGTCTGTGCATCAGGTACATCTGGTCCAGGTTACTCCATTTTTCCTTGTGGGAAACTGGTGCGTCACAGTTCTCGTCAATCTCTTGGATCGTGTTCCCATGCGGACATCGGTGGAGTCTTTCCCAGCCGACCGACTGATCCTGCAGATCGTCATGCAAGCAGTTGCTCTGTCTCAGCCTTGTGTGGATTGTCATAGGACTTTCAGTTGCCATCTGCCTCGGTGCCAGCGGCCTCTTGAAGTCCTGTCCCGTCCGACATGAACTGTTCCCAGAAGAGTCACACTCTGTGTCGTGACCATAATGGGGAGAACAAAGATCCGGACTGGAATCTTTTCTCATGAGTTGCCTCTTTGTGTGAGATTTGCAGGCTTCACATGTCGGTAAAAGGACATCGTTCCATTGCTGGAAAGGAACCGCTTTCCTTTTCAAGCTTCGGCCTTCACACACTGAACTTGGAGATGTTGTGATCCTACGTTTTGCCGTACATCTGGTACAGAGTCGCTCATTGTTGGACCAGCGAGAGCTCAACATGTTCTCGTTGAAATTTCTGCCGAGGCAACATTCATGGTCAGAAAGACTTTGTCGATCCACCTTGCCTTTGGGTTTGTACCTCTCTTTTGGTTTCCGAACATTAGGTTGTTCTTTGTAATCCATGTTAAGCTTTCTTCTCCTTTTAGACACATCCAGACTATGGAGATTCCTTGGTTTGTTCTGCTTCATAGGAGCTAGTGGGATATTATTGCAGTGATGGCTATGATTAAAGTCTGAAATCCAGCTGGTAGAGGGAAGGTACGCAGGCAAAGATTCAAAGGAGGTGTCCTGATGATCCTGGTCAATTGTAGTTTCAAGCTGGTGATGTTCTCTGTCCGATTCCAGAGGGGAATTATCTGGTAGAAGGATATTGGTTGAAAGAGGTTCCTCTGCTGTGTTTGTTAGCTCAGGCAGTGGAGAAGCATCTGTAACAGGGTGGATATTTGCTTCAGACATCTCTACAGTGGGGACAGTTTCCTCTAGTTCAACCTTTGCTAGTACAGGCATCTCTGTTTCAGGGATTTCCTCAGTAGGAACCTCCTGTGTCGACATTACCAACTCCTCAGTTGAAGCATTCAGTGTTTTATTGGAAGCCTTCATGAAGGCGTTTTGGACAGGGGAAGTCATGAACGATTCCTCAGCTGACCAGACTGTGGACTCAATCTTCCTCAGTTCATCCAAATACGTTGAATCAAATGGCACCTGAACAACTTTGAGGTGAAAGCTTTTTGAGGTCACACTCAAGTCTTCATCAGTTGAAGTCTCTTCAGATTCGTTTACAGACACAGGATCTATTTGGTTCATGGGATCCCCTAGAGAAAGGCTCTTGTCCCCAGTGTTTGGCTTTCCAACTAACAGGCTGTCTGGACAAACATTGAGCTCCTGCTCAGACTGGTCTGCTTGAAGGTCGAGACCCTCATCCTGCAGGATAGCACTCTGGGTAGGAGAGCTACACTGAACCAGATCCTGGGGAAAGCTGTGGGACATTTCCGCAGCCTCTTGAGCGTGGAGCAGTTGGAGTCCCACTGGTGTGGCGCAACATTCAATAGTCACCTCCTCAGTCTGAATCACAAAGGTGCTGTTTGATGGTATCCCCGTGGTGGAAGAGGGCGCCTTCTCTTGGTGCTCTGAAGGGGATTCCTCTGTTTGTACGGTGAAAGACGGTGACTGGAGCTGATCAGTAGTGGCGTTGTCAGTGGAGTCGCCGCTGGACCTTGGGGTGCTGGTCCTATGAACTGAGAGAAGCGGCTCAGTTTGAACCTCAGAGCTGGTCATTTGTTTCGACGCAGAGTTGTGTTGGTAGCGAAACCTGCGGGCGTGATAGGCCATGGTGTGGTAGTACTGGGGGTTCAGCATGCGTCTGTAGTCCATCAGATGGAGGTGGGTGTGGGGAACAACAAAGCCAGGCGGCTCCATGTAGGGGTTTGGCTGATAGTGGGGCATCATTGGCAGGCCAAGCCCTTGACCACAACAAAACAGAGATATTCAACTTAGGTAAAAAGGAAAATATATCATCCTGCTAGTCACATTTGTAGAGAATAATGACAGATTATAATACATGTGGTACTCTGGGCATCTAAACACAAGACCAAGGCTGGGGAGGGAAGACTAGAAAGCTATAGTACCAACAGTAGTACAACTGTACATTTGAAACGACGCAATGGTGCAAAACCTAAGTTTTACAGCTTTATCTGAGATTTTTTATTCACATTTTCAACCATGAAGTCTTTAATTTGACATCTCTGAAGATGGAAAAGAAAACTTTTGAAGAGAACAATTTCCAAGTAACGCCAGTACCTGCCCAGCACCTCAAACCAGACACCAGTATTTCCTGACCTGCACTACATATTTTGGCCACCAGAGGGTAGTGACATGGTGACAAACATGGAAAATTTCCATAGAAGTTGAGAAAATCTTGCAATACTGGACTAAAGTTAACATTTTGAGCTAGTTTTATCCCAAGTCTCTCAAAATGTCAATTCATTTATGCATTGTTTGTTATTTAAATTAAACTATTTAATTTGATACATTTGTTTTTACCTACCTTTCCTTGTTTTCTATTAAGGTAAATGGACCTCGAACAAACAATCAGCGAAAGCAGGTCGACATATGAAAACTGGGTAGCGACTAGTTACTTTCTGAGGTGAATACGGACAAATTATGGGCACAGGTGTTGACAGAGGTGGGCAGAGGGCTCAAAAATTGCACTACTTCAACATATTTTTACTCAAGTGAAAGTAAAATGTAGCCATCCAAGAAGTTACTCAAGTACGAGTAAAAATGTTAAAAGTCTACTCGGGTACTGACTAACTGATCAAATGATCAATTATTTAATATTTAACAATTACACCAGACTAACCAAAATATAAAGTCAAGTGGAAATTTTGGTATTTTAAAGGACAAAAATGACAATTCACATTTGTAACAAAAATAAAATCAGGGGAAAGCATTTTTTCCAAATCAGTTTATTTATTTCTTTTTTTTTTTTAACTTAGCAAACTTTAACAAAAGCTGTTTTTGTTAACACTTGCAGGTGTTTAACTCCAGAAACTCACCGTTTCTGCCGAGTTTTTGGTTAAAACACGTTTTTTTTTTTCATTCAGTGGGTAGAAAAATCTGTAAATTTTACTCAAGTGAAGAAATATTTCATAATAAAATTAGTCTCAAGTAAAAATAAAAAGTAAATCATAGTAAAGATACACCTAAAAGTACTTTCTCAAAAAGGTTACTCAAGAAAACGTAACTAGTTACTACCCAACTCTGAATGCTGAATACAGAAAACGCCGACTAGAATTTATTTTTTCTGCCATCTCTTTGGCGCCCCCTTTACCGGAGCGCCCCTAGGTGTCTCTGAAAGTACAAACCCACTTTTTGCGACAAAAATGTTAATAATCCATTAGCCCGAGTCAGAGAATCTCACTCACCTAAGCCAGGGTAGCCGTAGTACGGGTTGTAGGGCATAGGCATGGCTACCGGCCACTGCAGACTCTGCATCGGCAGGTACTGCTGCGAAGGCTGGATGTAGAAGAACGGCTTATGGTGCTGCTCCTCCGGACGAGGCGGAACAGGAGCGGCCGGGTCTGGGCCCAGCTTCGGGTTCAAGTTTGGACCTCTAGGGCCCAGCCCGAAGGAATGCTGCAAGTTAGGCGTGGCTGCTTCCATATCTGAACAAAGAGAGACACGTATCACTTAGGAGTTAAGATTATTTCCTGGGGATAAAGTTGCACCTACATGCAAAGGAGAAGAAAACATCCACAGAGAAACCGGGTGAGCTTTCCTTTATGCTATCAAGTGGAAACCAAACACACAAGCTGCAAAGAAGCTTCCGCTCCAGGTGATGTTCGTCCAATTAGAGCTTAATGAGCTGCTGTGTGAACCAATCACAGAGCCTTATTCCGAACAGGTGGGTGTGGAACCGGAAAACAGCTGTGATCCAAATTAAGAATCCGATTGAGTCTAATGACACACAAAGGCTTACAAAGTGAAATCCTTTTGATTTTTAAACATCTCTGATAGAATCTGTTTCTCTTTGGACAATCAGAGGTGAGTAAAATACCCAAAAAATGTACACAAATAAAAGTAGCACTACTTAACATTATTCAGGTAAAAGTTAAAAGCAGCCATACAATAAATTACTCATGTAAGTGATGAAATTATCAATTATTTAATATTTTAAAATTACATCATCAGACAGACTAAAATATAAAGTTAAGTGGAAATGTTGGTATTTTGAGGAGCAAAATGACAATATATATTAGTAACAGAAATAAATAAAATGAGGCAAGACAAATTTTGTTCCTAAACAGTTTCTTTCAATAAAAAAAACGTATAAAACTTTAACAAAAACTGCAGGTGTGTCTGTGTCTGGTGAGTTTTTTAGTTAAAACGTGATTATTTGTCATTCAGTGGGAAGAAAATCCCAAAATTTTACTTAAGATTAGCAATGCAACATAACAAAAATACTCCAAAAAGTAAATAAAAAAGGTAACTAGTTACTACCCAACTCTGCATATAATTATTTTTAAAAAACAGTTTGTAATGTTATATGGAATCTTTCTGTTTAATCCTAAACTTTGTAGAATAAAACAACTTGTTCTAAAACTCAACTGCAGATTAGAAACCTTTTTCCAAAAACTTGAATTGTTCTTTAAGAATCAACATATTCAATTCTTTAATTTTCTGTGAAAACTCTTGGTTACTCTTCTAGATGATGAAAATCCTCCTAATGATGCTATTCTTCTTCTGTGGTATGACTAAAAACTTGTCAAATCAATCAAAATGGGATCTGTATCATTATGACAACCTTTTCCTCTGCCTCTGTTAGCTCAAAGATTCAGATTTAAACAGGGGAAGATGTTCAAACTGTTGGTTTTAGTAATACAACTTTCAAAACTCAGATATTTTCTCTGACTAGAAGATCTAAAATAACACATTTAACCACAAATATACTCAGCATCTCAAATGTTGGAAGATGTAAATAAATCGTGTTCTATATTTAGAATATGTTGGCGAGTGTCCAGTTAAAGAATTTTTAATTACTTCAGAAAGAGAAACCCATATATTGTATAGATTTCCTGTACTTTTGGTTATGACTTACAGATAATGAAAACCTCAAATTCAGGATTTCTCTGAAGCGTAACATATTGTAGACGTCCTGAAGAAGTTGGATGTTCACAGGCATAGTCATAGAAAGTTGATTGGAAGGAAAACGTATGCTAGAAAATGGTGCAACAACAACAGAGAATCACTTCAGAGTAGACGGAGGCATAAGAGCCACTGTGCTACAGGAGAACCAGAACTGGACTATTACTCTATGGTCCAAAGTTTTCAGCTAAAGGTAAAATTAGTGTTTTATTTGGAAGTAAAGGTCTCAGAGTCTAGTGGAAGAGTGGAGAAATACAGAATCCATGTTGCTTGAAGTCCAGAGTGTAGTCTCCAATGATTGGTTTCTCCATGTCATCTGCTGGTTCTGGTCCACTGGGTTTTCTGAAGTCCAGTCAATGCAAACATCTACCAGGACATTTAGAGTATTTCTGTGTTACTTCTGCCCACAAGCTTTATGGAAATGCCGATTCATTTGCCAGGAGAACTTGGTACCAACCCACAGAGCCAAAGGTACCAAAAGCTGGTCCAGTTACCACCGTGGTACTGTGGGTGATTCACCAGCATGCTGGTCTGACCAGAACCAGAGAATCAATGGAGTATTGTCAAGAGGAAGATGACACCACAACCAATAAGGTGACCTGAAGGCAGCTATCAAAGCAACCTGGATTTCCTCAAGCCCTCAACAGAACCACAGGTTGATAAACCCCCTGCTGTGCTGATGCCCAAACTAAGAACCGGGTACATAAAAATTACTGTTTTCAGGAGCAGAACTTCAAATAGTCAAAACTGTCTTAGCTTGAAGAACAAATATTTTCATCTATATATTTGCAAAGATGAGTTTTGGAGTTGCTGCTAGCATAGCATAGCTGCTAGCATAGACACTGTCAGGATAGCTAGTAATAGAAAAATCCCACTTGATCAAATTATACTAAAAAATAGCCTGTTTATTAGAAGTTTTCCTTACTGCATCCATTGGGCAACTGAGTACTTTTGGAAATGAGGTAATCAGTTCACACCAATAACACTTTTTCACATTATAACTACAAAATTCAAGCTACCCATGTGGAGAAACAAATCCATTTCAGGCCATTAATAGTTCTACTCCTTCAGGATTTCACATTTAAAAAGAGCAAGCCATGGTGGCTGGTTTAGAACAAAAGCCCCACAACAAGTTTAAATATTTATATTTTATTGGACTGACCCCAAACAGTGGCATCTTCAACAACCTTTTAGCCCATTTGTGAGATCATGTTATCTTTGGTGAAAGGCAGCATCACTGCAGATTTTTTTTTTGTCCTTTTTTACAACTATGCTTGTTGTGCAGTGCATTACACCTGGTGCTCCATTATCCCTCAACCTTTACACCTTTAGGGGGGACCTGTAAAAACAAAAAGTGGTAAACATGTAAATAGATGTTAAGACTATTGTTCATTTGGAATGATTGCCACCTACAGTTCAATGCGTTTTGTTCAAAACTCAGTCAAGGAAAACGTCAACATCTTGGTTCTCCTCTCACTGTGGAGTCTGAAAGACAAATTAACATTTTACATTCACATAATGACCAAAAGATAAACCCCTGCTCAAATAAAAATACCTCTTTGCCAACTTAATGGAAGCACCTCTTCTTCACCTTCATGATCATCATCTCTAGGCCTGTGATACATCACTTTCCACTGAGGGCTCATTTCTACATAGTTCGGTTAAGAGAAAATTCAACAGAGAATTAAGAAGGTCCTTATTACCGCTAAAAAAACACTGACTAGAATACCTACAAAATACAAAGTAAAACAGCACATCCTATCAAACTGAGTAAATCAGTCCCTCAGGAATGTGTGCTCAGTCCCATGCATCTTACTTTTAAACATCTTTCAGATTCAACATAAACCTCAAGTTCTCTAATGAAACCAGCATGAAGGACGTCAACATGAAAAAGGAAATTAAACCATTGGTCAGGCAAAGATTGTTTAGTTGAAAAAAAACTAAAGAAACTGTCAACTTGGATGAGCTAAACGTTACCTTGTCGTTGCAGAGGGGTGGCATGTCTTCTACGAGGAATTGCTTCTCCAGCTGGCCATCGGCCTTGGCCTGCTGTGGTCACATCTGCTCTGCAGAGTCCATCTGTGAACAGATTTATGGGTCACAGCCGTTTCTCCTGAATGTTTAAAAAAAAAAAAAAAAAAACACACAATTCAGGACTTACCCAGACATGTTCTACACTGCAGTTCCCTGCTGTCCAACTCCTCGGTTTCTGCTTCAGCAACCTCCTGCTGACAGGCCTCATGACTCTCCACCTGTTTCATGGCATCTGGCAGCTCTTTGTACTGGCCTTTGTTATACCAAGGTTTAGCTGAATGTCTCTGGACAGTTTGGGTTTTCCTTGGTGCAGAATGCTTCCTCACAACCACTCTAATTGGCTGCTCGCACCCTCTCCTGTATGCACCCTCCTCTTCAGAGTCTCCAGCTTCATCATGATAACCTTTGGAGCTATGGATTTTGCTCCTGCTTGTTCCCTTTTCCAAGTTTTTCCCACAACAAGCACACACAACCCTCTTCGACTTTGGCGACCATGAGTCCTCTTCATCGTCTGCCGCTGGAGGAGATCCTCCAATGACTGCCGAAAGTCTCCTCCCGGTGTACATGTGCTTTGGGAAGAGATCCGTGTCATCCAGATCTGTAGAGAACATTTCATCTCTGGAAGACAGTTCATCCAAAGATGGACTGAGGACACTCATGCGCTCGTGTGTAGTCTGCATGGGGAGGTAGTTGTAATAGTAAGGCGCAGCTGGGGATGAGAGCTGCACAGCTCCAGGAGCAAAAACACCATCAAACGGTAGCTTGATGATCTGGTAGCCTTCATCGGGTTTGGTTTGATCGCAGGAAGTCATTGAATCTTCTACCTTTGAGACTTTAGCCTCTGTTAAGACCAGCGAACTGGAGGGAAGTGAAGATTTGTGGTCCTTCTCAGCATCACAAATTGGAACACTTGAGTCAGTCACCGAGATATTTGATTGAATATCTGGGACCTCCATCTCATGTGAGACAAAATGTTTGTCTGGTGCCAACTGATGGAGACATTCTTCATGAACTGAAGAGCTGTCAATAGGCAACTCTTCCTCCAGTCTTCCTGTCCAGCCTCCCTCCGGGCTCAAATGGTCCAAAATAACTTGACTGGACTCGCCATCATAAACAGTGGAATCACTTGAAGTCACACCGGGAGACTCCAAAGAGCCATGATTTGGCTCTGACAGCAGTGGGTGACCCTGCTTTTCAGCTTTTTCTTCTACAGGAGAAAAGATACCTGAGGATTGAGAACCAACGCCAGAGTCCAGCTCTCGGTTGGTGCTCTGAAGCTCTGTGGCTCGGAGTTTATCCAAGCACTCGATTATCTTGTTTATGGCATCGCTAGGGTCGGTTTGAGCCCCAGAACAAGCGGTCTCACGACGCCCCGGAGGTTGTGGATGGTACTGTTGACGAGGTATATCTCCCCAAGCTGGTGCTTGGAATCTAGGTTCAAACATCCGCTTGTAATCTACAGGATATAATGGGGCATGTGGTAAAACAAAGCCAGGGTAAGGCATATAGGGGTAAGGATGCAGGCTGGGGCGGCCATAGTTAAAACCTATAAACAGATTTAGAGAAAATGCTCTGAGATTTACCATGTAAATGCATGAGCTACATGTGTGAATGGCTGAATACCTGCAGGCAGTCCGAAGTGACTGTATGGGTTGGTAAGCTGCCAGGGAGGGTAGAGATAATACTGCTGAGAAGGTGGCTGGACGAAGAAGTAAGGTCTGGGATGGGAACTTCTCTGAGCTCCACTGCCAAAGGGGGGAGGCTGTTTGCTTGGATCTACAGGACGGAGTCAAATAGCTTCAAACCACACATTAGTTGAACTTAATTTTAAAGTTGAAAATAAAAACGACTTACCTTCCATTTTCGTTCACGATCTCGCTGACTGTCGGAAATAAAACACCCAGGGATGAAAAATAAACATCCCCAAGTTTCAGAAAAATAAATAAGTTACTTTAACGATTTCTGTTTGAACAGAAGTAGAAAAGTGTCGCTCTATGAAGCCCAAACGTCATTTCTACTGAGTAAAAGCCGAACTGCTGCAGCCAATTAGTTATATAGCAAACAGCTTGCGACCCGTCAGGAACGTTGCCTTCGGGGTCAACCGGGAGCCTTATGTTAAAATAAGTAAGTTAAAATATGAAATTGTTGCGTAAATATATAATAAAAACACTAAATTTAAATTCGTTTAATGTAGATACTTGGTTTGTTTAACTTTGGAAGGCTATTCAAGATATTTTAATGTATCTTCTTCTATTTTTCTATTTTTTCTTTAAAATTTCCACCACCTTAAAACATTATGTTACTTTTTAATTGTCAATAATAATACTTTTTTGTGTGTACTTGATCTACCTTAAATTTGATGAATTTTTAATAGATGTTAATGCTTCGTTTTTTGAGTCAATTTTAACACAGGCAAATAGATTTTCAATATTTATCTACTTAAATTATTTTCTATGCGTATAATTATGACGCATTGTGTATTTTTGTACACTTAAGATTTATTTTTAAAATTCAAATTGTTTGTTGTAGAAGAAGTCCAGCTTAAAAAAACTATTTCTTATCATGAAGAGCTTTTGACTCTTTCACTACTGTGGTATCACAATCTATCCAGCAGAGGGCGCTATGTCTCCTTCTACCGTTGTTATGTTATTGTCTGTCCAGCAGAGGGCGCTATTTCTCCTTCCAACAGGGCAGGTCACTGGGTTTGAGTGCAGTATCCTCAGTTGGCCTCTGCTCTGTAGAGGCGCCTTTGATGCACTAAGAGGTTTGTCCGCTGCTCGGCGCCGACTCATAACAGTCTTTATCGTCTCCTTTCGGCCTCAGGGTTCCAGTTTACTCTTCATACTGACGGAAAAACATCAGGACGGTTCAGTGAGTGGCGCTCGCCGACGATCAAAGTAAGGCATGCAGTATTCTTTTCCTTGTCGGAGATGTATTACGGAAGAGGCGATGTGTAGCTCTGGCCGTTATTAGCTTAGCTGATGCGGTCTGATTTCCCTTTCGTGTTTTTTGACACCAGAATCTTCTGTCACAACAGCAGAGCTGAATGGTGGCATCTGACTCCTTCCTCGCTAACAGCGTGCCCCAGCGGGTGCCCCGTTAGTTAAACTGGGCCGGAACTGTGCAGAGTGGGGAAAGCTAAAGCTACCATGCTAAAGCTAACATGCTGTGAATCAGGCTAGAGCCGCTGGTTCAGTTCTGATTGTTTTATTTTCCTCTCAGACAACCAGAAACTCCGCTATAAAGCGAGGGCCAATCTGATCACGTCTCTTTGTTTTGTTCAGGCCAGAATGAAGCCTCTCAAACGGGTTGTTCCTATGGCGATAACGTGCTAATGTAACTAATTAGCTTTGGGCTAACAGAACATGTTAACGAGACAGATTCGCAAAATGTCAGCCTCTAGATCAAAATAAACCGGCTAGTTAGCTGGGAGTGACGCTGACCTTGGCAGCTGCATCATTTCGAACAATTTTAATGAAGATTATAATATGAAATCTTGATTTTGCTTAGGAATGGTATTAGAGCATGATGTTTTGTTTGAAATAAACTTGGATAGGATTGCTTAAAAACCTGTAATAATTAGATGAGCAAAACCTGCACTAAGTTGTGTAATATTAAAGCCAGATTCTTGAAAACACTCTTTGTAATTTGTGAGAACAATATCCTTTATGTGATTCCATATTAGAGATTAGGATGAAAACCAGAATAGTTAGAAATTTGTTCAAATTTGGGCAGAATTCATTTGTATTAAATATAAAATGTTTATGCTGCTTTTGACATCATTTTATGTTTGATTTATGAACTGCAATTTTCAAACTGAAGCCCAACAATAGTTTTTAAAACCGCAAAAAAGAATATAAACTATGGAAAACACATGGAGTTGCACCATCATGCTTTTTCTGGCCAATACCAATTTCACAGTTTTCTGGGATTTATTAACTTATTTTCTTTATTAGGTCATTTTATGAGAACTCAACACAAAAAATACTTATCCAAGACTTTTCCCTCATAATTTTAAGACATTTTTTCTGGTAAAATTGTTTTTATTTTGCTATTATTGTGACTATATTCTTGTAATTAAACAAATAATTTTGTAGCCTGGCTCTAATACTCACAAAAGGGATGATTGAGATAAGTCACGTTTAGAAACTATTTTCTGTCATTTGTAATTTCTGTCTAGAAAAGAAAGTGGAGGAGAAATAGGATCTGGTATGAATTTATTTTATTTTTTTAAACCAAGAAATCAAAGGAATAAAATAATGTCAGAGATTTTATTTAGAAGCAATATCGCCAGGACAAAATGTTTGGTATTGGACGACTCCATCTTCCCACCTGGTGTAAAAAAACCTGCTAACTTCCTCTTTAAGAACTTTGAATTGCCTTTACTGAAAATGTGCTACATAAATAAAATTACCTTACCTTTTATTTCAGTGTACAAGCGGAAGTTGTATATTTTTGCTTGCATGCCTCCTTTTTATTCATTTTTTTTATTGTGATATAAATAAATCAAATGCAAGTGTTAGGATTAGGTGAACATAAACAAAACAAAATGTGGAAAGGAAGAAAAGAGTCCAGTGTAGTCCAAGACAAAGGAGCTGGTTTTAAGTCAGTAGGTCCTTAAAATTGTACTTGTTCCATTGGCAGATTATTTTAATTTATAATCAGTCATTTTTCCCATGTTATGAATGAAATGTAAATGAAACCAGTGGAACAAGCAGTTTTTCATAAATTTTAAGAAATTATTGACTTGCAATGAGCTTCTATATCTTGCTGAAAAGTTACTTATAAGTTACTTTGTCTTATTTTAAATGTAGTGGGATATTTGCACTAGAAAATAGACCAAGCGTACTTGGTAAGATTTTGTGTTTTTACACTGTATTAATTTTAATAATAAAAATTCCTGATCAAAATTAAAAAACACTGTTGTTTTCCAGTTGCCCTTGATGTGACAGCGCCACGGCGGAGTTGCCCTCTCTACCTCCGATCGCCCTCCGTGCCTCTCCGCATGACGTCCGATGACCGCTGACCCTCAGAGGGGAAACCCCATCCTCACCCTGCATCCCCCACTTCCTGTGGACTCCTGATACCGCCCCACCCCGCACCGCCGCCACCGTCTGACACCTCCACCTGTTCCCAGTGGAGGTGTGGAGGACCAGAGAATAAATTTCCCCTTTTCAAATTTCTCCTGGTTGGTTTGAGTCCGGTTCTGCCGGCCACGCGAGTTTTCAAAGCTGGGGCGCGATTCCTGGGATGCAACCATGTCGGGTCTGAGTGAGCGCAGGCCGGTCAACACGGACTACGCCATCTCGCTGCTGGAGCAGCTCAAGTTCTTCTATGAGCAGAAGCTTCTGACGGATGTGGTGTTGCTGGTGGAGGACGCGGAGTTCCCGTGTCACAAGATGGTTCTGGCCACGTGTAGCTCCTATTTCAGGTGAGCAGGCTGCTTTGTTTAGCTGTTACCAGGGTTTCCTCCAGAGTATTATCAGCCTGGTGGGCCACCAGGCTTTACTTGCTCCTGCCAGGCTAAGCGTTTTGAAACTGTCTTTTTTTTCCTGTTGTTTTCTTTATTTATTTTTAATATTTAAAATGTCTTCCAGATCCAGTGTTACATATTCTTTGTAATTTAAAGTCTGTTGATCTTTCAGAATGCGATTTTGTGTTATTATGCCATTACCATATTACTTGAAAAGAAAAATATTTATCATTTATCGCAATAAGTTCTGGGACAATTTATCATGCAGAAAAGTTTGTTTCTGTGACAGGCCTACAGAAACAGTAGTTTTATTTTGTCCACTTCTGTATTTTCCTTGTTGTTGATGTTTTATTTACAAAATTTTCTGTCAACTTAACATTTTTTAACACTAAAACACAGTGGGGCAAATGATGAACTTCCCCACTGCCCTACCACAGCGCTTAGCCAGATTTCTGGGGGAAATCACAATATTTTTATGGAGATTATCCACTTTGAAAATCAATCTGAAAAAGTTTATTCGTAATTTTTACATGACTGTAACATAAAACTATAAGCTCAGTTTAGGGGCTACAACTGTTCAAAGTTGGAGAAATGAAAAACAAACAAAAGAGTTGAATAAACCAAAATAACAACAAAAAACAGTTTCTCAAAACAACAGAGGTGATTGAGCATTATCATACAGATTGGATACTTTAATACAGGAATGTCACAATATGGCATCCATGCAGCTGTGCAAAACACCTGGGTGGACCTAGCTCCACCTTCCAGCCGCAGCTCCTCCTCTAAGCTGGAGTTTCCAAGCTGACAAATTTCCACCTCACACAGCAGCCCTCCCCCACTCAGCTCCTTCAGACTAGCCAGCTGCAATTAGCAAACACCTGGTAGAACTGCTGAGCTCATTGTAAAAGCTTTGTTAAAAGGTTAATAATGGATCCATGTTGTGATGACTTGCTGAAGCGTGAGTTTTAGAAAGAGCAAGAGTTTTTAAAGAGACAGATGCCCAATTTCAAGGCGCTAAATCAGCTGAACAACTGAATGTCACAGTTACTTTATGCAATAAAATGGCGCTTTGTGCCTGGAAAACACAAAATACTGGCACTTTAATGGAAAGACGGCAGTTTCTAAATTGTGGGGCGGTTTTCAACTTTATATGAATATCAACAAAGTTCTGGGTAAATTGGAAACACAGCTACTGTCGACTTGAGCTCCTGGGCCGAACAAAATCATGTCAAGGTCCACCAATGAGCCCCCAGGCCGCGCTTTGGCTGCAGAACCAGAGTTCCAGCTCTTGTTCTCCAACCAGTTCCTGGTAGATTCAGGGAAAAAAATTAAGTAATTGCTACCAGACGTTTCCCTCTTTCATGCGCTTAGCGTTGCATAATGCAATGCTGCTGCATAATGAGATGCAGCAGTCTGTACGTTTCGTCTGGAAATCTGCTGCATCATGTCCCCTCCACCACGCGTTGCCTGTCTGGTGCGAACAGAGTGTTTCCCCCTCGGGGTGCGGAGGTGTCGCTGCGTTTCCGCCGAACTCCTCCTGCTTCCTCTCCATCCTCCACGCCTGGCTTCAGGGGGAGCAGCCGGACCGCAGAGCGGAGGCGGAGGGAGGGAGAGTCTGGTCACGTAGCTCTTGTTAAGAGATGGAGGGAGTAAAAGGGGTAATTCCGCAGGGTTGCGTAATACAGCCTGGCAGGTTTAGCCCCTGCTGAGGCCAACACGCCCAAAAAAAAACTCCACTGTATTGTTCAAAAAGCACATTTCTTCTTCTTCTTTTTACATTTTGGTAACAAAAAGCGATGACATCCCTGATAATTTGAGTTGTGTGTTGATGTTTTTCTGGATTATTATTTAATCTGTTGGTAAAGGTGAACCTTAAATGTTCAGTTTGGAGGCAGAAATGTTTTCCAGATGAGTCTGTTCTCTGAATGAAATGAACAATCATTCAGCAGCTGGTTGACATCATGCTTCCCACCAGAAAGCGGATGGTTTTAACCCAACAGCAGGTCTATCTGCTCTTCATCCTGAGGAGGACGAGGAGCAGCGGGAGCCTTTTGATTGGCTGCTGGGGTTTCAATATGGCGGCATTCTGGTCAGGAAGTCTGGAAAATGATTTTTGATTCAGGATCTACAGCTGGATTCACTTTCAACATGGAGGAAATGCTTCATCCTGCTGTTCATCCATTCATTCATCATTTTATCCAACTGTCCGTCCATCCATCCGTTGAAGTTCAACCATCAATCCATCTGTCCATCCGTCCATTTGTCATCCAGTCTGTTCGTCCTTCCATCTGTCCCTCAGTCTGTCCATTCTTTTGTCCTTTAATCTCTCACATCGTCAGCTGTCTCTATGGCAACCAGTCCATCCCTCATTCTGGGTTTTAATCTGGCTTCTGACGGATTCCTTTGGTAAAAGCAACTTGTGAAATCAACAAAAAATAAAAATGAAGAAGCTAACTTGCTAATTTATAGGTTTCAGACATGCTAAAGTTGCCAGATTACATCACAGCTGAGGTAAAAATAGCTGATCAGGAATAGATTTTCTTCTTTGACCTGATCACAGATGCTTTGGTTAGTGCACCAGTTGCATCAGGAATCCCCTAAAATCAGAAAATGCTTCTGTTTTCTGAGAAATGTTAAAGGAGATGGTGAATCCCGACATTTCTTTATAATTCTAAATAATTATTTCAGTGGTTATAGAGCTGAATCTTTCGCTTCAAAAACATCCCAGTAGTTGGGAAAGGTGCTGTTTTTCTTTAAACTGTCGAGGCTCAGTAGTTTCCTGGTTGTTAGGGTTACGTAACTCGCCGTGTGGACGCTGGTGTAGAATAACACGGGCAGCGCGGCGGTGTTTGGACTCCAGCAGCGGCCACTTCCAGGTACCCAGGCTCCGGCTGGGAGCGTTGGCGAGCTTCCAGACGTCATTAAGAGGCTCTGTGTGTTTTTAAAAGAACAACGCTGGGTTGTGAAACAGCCAAATGACCCAGTTTGTAGACCCAAACAGAAACATCTGTTCTGACTTGGTCCAGTCTCTCATTTTCTTGCACTTTATTGTGACTTAATTTGACATGTATGAGAAAAATGACCAAGAGAGGGCAGTAAAGATTAGAAAAATCTTCAGGTAAAATTTGATGCAGTTATGTAGAAATGTGGCTGATTCTAGTCCTTCTATTATTAAAATTCCTAGAGGTGAATTACCTGCCTTGAAGCTTTGTTAAATTGTGCTGCACTATTTAGCGCACTAGGTACCAGACGGATAATTATTTGAGTTGCGCTACACTCTCAATTCCACCAATGAGTCTCGACGAATGCTAAGTGCTATTAGCACAACTTATTGTTTCATCGAAAGAGGTGCATCCTCAACCACCTGTCTACCCAGGTCTTATGTTTTTTGTTCTTTTGGACAGGCTGTATTTTTTTTCCTGGGTTTTTAGTGATTTTGTGCAGTTCAGTAAAACAAATCACACTTTTTCGGTGACTTGTGTCCTGAAGAAATGTATTGCAAATGAGAATGTTTTTCAAGAGCAGCATTTGTGTGCCTTGCACTCAGTTACACAGTTACCTGAAAAAGAAGAAAGAAATGGTTCTTACTGTCACTTTTATTGTTATTTTATCACAATATTTTGTGATGCTATTATAATAAGTCCATGTTGCCCACCACTGCTCACTGCTGGTGTTTCCACTGCAGAGCGATGTTCATGAGCGGCCTCAGCGAGAGCAAGCAGACCCACGTCCACCTGAGGAACGTGGACCCCGCCACGCTGAAGATCATCATCGCCTACGCCTACACGGGCCACCTGGCCATCAGCGACAGCACGGTGGAGCCGCTCTACGAGACCGCCTGCTTCCTACAGGTACGTCTCACAGTCCCTCGTTGAAGTATCTTAGTATTTTGTTGAGGTACAAACACAAACTTGAACACTCCATAATTTGGCTGTCATGTAACAAAATAATCAACGAAGGACTGATTACTCAACCTTGAGGAACCCCAGAGGGAATTATTCATAAATGTTACCAATAAAGAGAAAATCCAGAGCTAAATCCAGTTTAGTTCTGGATGTTAATGTTCATCAATGTTCTACATTAAGTCTTATGGCGCTTGAGGAAGACGAATTAAGAAGAAACTGTCCAGATTTCGAGCTATAAAAAGTCTTGTGTCGTTTTACTTTTACCTGGTTTGTAGACTGAACGATATGGCTGAAAAAAAACTTACCACGTTTCAGTGTTTCATATAGTGATAATTATTGTTTTTTGTATTAAATATCTTGCACTGCAAAAAACAGTATCTTACCAATATTAATGAAGTACTAGTTCCATTGGCAAATGATTTCACTTTAACAAGACATTTTCCCATGTTTTAAGTGAAATAATCTGTCAATGGTACTAGTTCTTTCTCATCAATGTTAAGGAATTACTGACATAAAACAAGCTCCTGCTGAAAGGTTATCTGTATGTTAGTTTTATCTTATTTCAAAATATTTACACAAGAAACTAAACCAACAATACTCAGTAAGATTTTGTGTTTTTGCAGTGGGTGTGTAATGTAATCTTATTGAACGGATTTGTGATGCGTTTGTCTCGTTCAGGTGGAAGACGTCTTGCTGCAGTGCAGAGACTACCTGGTGAAGAAGATCAACGCTGAGAACTGCGTCCGCATGCTGAGCATCGGCGACCTCTTCAGCTGCAGCGAGCTAAAGCAGAGCGCCAAGCGCATGGTGGAGCACAAGTTCCCCAGAGTTTACCGACAGGAGGCCTTCCTGCAGCTCTCCCATGAGCTGCTCATCGACATCCTGAGCAGTGACAACCTCAACGTGGAGAAAGAGGAGACGGTGCGTGAGGCGGCCATGTTGTGGTTAGAGTTCAACATGGAGGCACGCTCGCAACACCTGTCCTCCGTGCTGAGCCAGATCCGCATCGACGCGCTGTCGGAGGTGACCCAGCGCGCCTGGTTCCAGGGTCTGCCGCCCAACGATAAGTCGGTGGTGGTGCAGGGCCTCTACAAGTCCATGCCCAAGTTCTTCAAGCCTCGTCTGGGCATGACCAAGGAGGAGATGCTGATCTTCATGGAGGCCATGTCGGAGACGCAAGGCGAGAGCTACGTCACGTCGACGTCCGCGCCTACGACGATAGTGTGTTACAGCCCGCAGGCGGAGAAGGTGTACAAGCTGTGTAACCCGCCGGGAGACCTGCAGAAAGTCGGGACCCTTGTTACCCCCGACAATGACGTCTACATCGCCGGCGGTCAGATCCCCCTCAAAAACTCAATAGCCAACCATGGCAGGAGCGGGAAGCTACAGGCCGTGTTCCGCTCGGTCGACAGCTTCTTCTGGTTGGATGCGCAGCAGAACGCCTGGGTGCCAAAGACCCCCATGCTGTGCGCCCGCATCAAGCCGTCGCTGGTCTACTGTGACGGCTACATTTATGCAATCGGCGGCGACAACGTGGGCGGGGAGCTGAACAAGCGCACGGTGGAGCGCTACGACTGCGAGAAGGACGAGTGGACTATGATGAGCCCGCTGCCCTTCGCCTGGAACTGGAGCACCTCGGTGGTGGCTCACGACTGCATCTATGTGATGACGCACGACCTGATGTACTGCTACTTCCCCCGCGCCGACGCCTGGGTGGAGATGGCCATGCGCAAAACCAGCCGCTGCTTCGCCTCTGCCGCTGCCTTCGGCGACCTCATCTTTTACATCGGCGGCCTCCACGTGGTCAGCAACTCCGGCATCCGCATGCCGACCAGCACCATCGACGGCTCCTCGGTCACCGTGGAGATCTACGACGTCAACAAGAACGAGTGGCGCCTGGCCGCCAACATCCCGGCCAAGCGCTACTCGGACCCGTGCGTGCGCGCCGTGGTGCTGCTTAACTCGCTCTGCATCTTCATGAGGGAGACCCACATGAACGAGCGCGCCAAGTACGCCATCTACCAGTACGACACGGAGCTGGACCGCTGGTACCTGCGGCAGCCTGTGTCTGAACGCGTCCTCTGGGATCTGGGGAAGGACTTCCGCTGCGCCGTAGGGAAACTTTACCCTTCCTGTTTGGAGGAGTCTCCATGGAAACCGCCGACGTACCTCTTCTCCCCCGACGGCGGTGAGGAGTTCGAGGTGGACGGAGAGCTGGTGACCCTCCCCCACGTATAGCTTTTACCTCCCCCCCCTCCATGACATAGTGGAGGAACATTGAGGAAGGGGGGGCTCTGTAGCGTTAGCGTGAAAAGTGCGAAGGGTCCACCGGACTCGATTCCCCTCGAATATAAACCCATTCTCCTTTTGGTTCTGTTTTATTTTGTCAGTGGTGACATCTGTTAGATATTATGTCGGTCATACTGTTTCTACAATGTGATAATCTCAAACTAATTTTGTGATGATGATGATGATGATGCACTTAACTGGTAAACCTTCTGGTTAACGAAAACTGTACCAAAATCTCTTCTTTCTGCTAAAGAAATACTCCACAGAAAATCAAAGATCACTGCAAATGGACGTTGAATTTGAAGATATTTCAGCGCCTTCTTGTTGGAAGACTTGAGTTTTGATAAATATTTATGCAGCTGTAATAAAATAAAGTTCGGAAAGCGATAAAAGTGAAGCATCTGGGCTCAAAGTGAATAAACTGGGTGGTATTTCAGCTCTGGGCCGGATCGTGTCCTCGTGTTGCCTTCTCATTTGTTTAATTTTTTCCCCCCTAAGAACTGGAACACATAAAGGAGGAAAATGTGCTGCAGGGTTTTCTATAAACATAGTTTATGATCCATCTTTAAAGGAAGGAATTAACAGATATTCCCCATTTATGCATCAAACCTCCGGCTTTCATTTCGTGCTCATAAAGAAACAATTTCACACGTCTACCTTTTCATTTCAGTTATTCCCTTTTTTGCAATTCATGTTTTAAACATTATATAAAGATGGAAACTTTATTCATCCCCAGAAGGAAGCCGAAATATACCGAATTGCAAAAAACTGCTTTCATGCAATATTGGATAGACTTTCACTGCCGTTTGTTTCCACATTTGATGATTATTTTGTATTATAAAAGTAGCTGGTGCTAATAAAAGGTGATATCATCAACGCAGTTTTCACCAACCGGGCTGCAATTTCAGTTTTTCTAACCTCTAAACACGTAAAATCTAAAATATCCCAACAAAATGCGGTTTGAAATGTGAAGAAAAGTCAGCAGAATACTCAAATCTGATGTAAAATTTAATTTAGTTTATGTTTTGCAGACTGTATTTAATTTGTTTCATTTTGGTGACGTCAGTTTGAACCCTTTGGCTAATATTAGCTTAAGTTAACCAGTAAACCGTCGTTGTTGGGTTATTTGACAACAGGTCAAAGCAAAAATAGAGCAAACTAGGATTTAAAAGAAATACTTTAAACCGTCAGCTTTCATATAGCGGCGAACTGAACCGAAGTCGAAACAAAACCCCTGAAAAATGAACAACCGCCACCATTTTGTCCATTCATGCTTCTGTTTTCAACTATTTCATACCCACTTAATCTTAAACCATTGCATATTAGTTTATATATGAGGGTTTGTTTTTTATTAATTATATTCATAAACATGCTCAGATCCCAAAATTTCATTTATTCATAGATGCATTTTTCACTTATTTTGGTTTGGTGTCATGAATAAACCCCGATTAAACCATATTGACTACATACTGTATGTAAACATGCCTGAATTCGCTAAAATAAGCTAATTCAGTAACCAATACTTTGGTAGTATTGGTTACTGGAGTCATAAAACCACATTTCCCTACAGTAGACTAACATTAAAATCGTAGACTAAAACTCATGGATAGTCATAAATCATCCTCCTTTTTTTATTATTTATTTGGCCGGAAACAGCGCAGAATAACAAAAATTAGTAAAGAAAATGTATGTAGAAAACTCACTTTTTTGGAAGCTTCCCTCAATGTTTGAACTTTGATTTTTAGCGGAGTATTCCTTTAAAAATAAATGGGATCATGCATTTTCTTAAAAGGCCTCGCAGACGCAGCGGGTCGTTTCCGGAGGACCGAGCGGGAAAACCGAGCGGCAGGTGGAAGAAGTTTGATTAAAGGCGGGGTGGCTGCAGGTCCAGCCACTCGTAGCCCCGCCTCCGCCGCTTGAGGCTCCGCCCTCTCCCTCCAACTGACCCCGCCCCCTTATTGCGTCACGTCTGCTGCACACAGGTCTTCCACACAACCAGCAGTTCACACCTCAGTCTCTGTTTCTTTCTCTGCAACAAACAAAACTCCACTCGCAGTAAAAAAACAAACAGGTTCTGGGCTCATGCATTTTTTTATTTCTAAGTTGCTGAATTATATAAATGTATAAAAACTATATTTTTCATATGTTTAAAACGGCTGTTTTAGTGTGAAAGGGACGGGTGGGCATAACCAGGTCTATTTTGTATTAGTGTCTTTCTTTTTTATTATTATTATTTAATACCCGACATTACTGTAGTGTGATTGTCTGTAGATCTTCATCTTCTTATCAGATTACATTTTTTCTGGATGAGTACTGAGAAATCTTGCTGCTGATTGGCTGAGAGAGGAGAGAGCTCGGTAAAATGGTGGGTGGGGGTCTTCCTTCTAAAACATCTTTACAACATGAGCACAGGTGCTTCATGACAAACCTTACTAGCATGTTTGGCTGCATCATTTTTCCTTTGGCACTGTATTTTGGATGAACGTTAATTTATTAAAAAATATACCAAAAACGTTCTGCAAATGGCCTCTGGTGTTTGGTTTGTTCATGCTTCAATTTTTAACATTTTAACCATTTCAGACCCACATATTTAAACTCGTATACCTTACATACATATTTTCATAAATTATAGTGATTAAAATGCTCACATTTGAATTTAATTATAGATTATTTTTAAAAAATGAATCTACAAATAGATTAATTTAAAAAATAAATTAAAAAAATAATTTAATTAATAAAAATAATTTTCTAAAAAATATCTGCCAGCAGGATTATATAGTGCTGTAATTTGCTGATAGCTGACAAACTGCTTGTGTGTGAAAACAAAATAAAACGAGATCAGTTCAAAAGGCTAAAAAATAGATTTATAAACACAAAAACAAAGGATATTAAATCTAGAATTTCAGTATGTTTTAGTTTTATAAACTCACCTTGCAGTTCCAGTTAATTATAGTTTTTTCCCATTAATTACAGATTTTAATCATGTTTTCTCAATTTAAGTTTTAATTATTTTGTTGGGTTTAGTTAACTATATGAACCAGGTTATTGACTAATATTTAAGACCAAAAGGCCAGGGAAATAAAAATGCAACTTTTATTTATTTTTAATACAGCAACATGGTTCGTCACTTCCTTCTCTTCCAGAAAAATATTTCAGCTTACAATACATTCATTCAGTTTAAATACAAAATGAAAAGATATCAGATTAAAAAAAGAAAAACAGCACAAATAATCGAAAACATTTAAAATCAAACAACTATGTGGAAAAACAACGTACTGGTCGATCATGCTCACTGGACGACAGTTTGCAGCATGGAGGGAAACGATCCTGAACGCACCTCAAAACCTACAGTTACAAGGTAAAGATCCACAGACAGAATAATGGCTGCTTTGTGCAAATAAACACAGTGGTCCACTTGTTCCAGTGTTATAATGACACAAAATGGATATATTTCTTTTTGATATAACACGCTACACATCAATAAATAAGTCTTCAGGCTATTTTAGGTCTTAGTAAATATAGTTCTCCAAATGTATATTCATTTAAAAGTAGAAAAAGGTCTGGGAAATGTTACCAACAGAGGATGTTTTGTTCTCAATGATTTCTGTAGCAGCACTGCGGTTGTTTCAGCATCAATGTTCACTGTAAATAAGTCTATTTAACTTATTAACGCAGCTTAATTTATAAAAATAATCCCTTTAATCCGCTTGTGATGCCAAGAAACACTCAAAAAATGCTGAGGTTTAATTTTAGCATGGTTTTAAACTATGTTTTTGTTTTATTGAGTGTTAATATGGTTTAAATTATTGACCTGCTGACTGGTTAAACTTTGTAAACTGCAAAATATTTTAGTTTCAAAAATACATAAATGCAACTTTAAATACAAGAGTCTGGCAAAATATATATATATAAAGGAATTGTAGGTAAAAAATAACAACAAAAAAACAGAAAATATAAAAATCTACAAAATAATAATTAGCAAATTTATCATAAGGCTTCCCTAAAACATAAATGGTAGCTATTTTCAACCACTTCCTTATTAGTAGTGCTGGTAACAGTGTAGTGTGTATAAAGTCTACCAAAAGCCAAACAAATCGTCATCAACACAAACTTTGTGTTTAAAATAAAATAAAATAAGATCCTCTGGCTGTAGGACCAGTTTCTGAGTTAGACTGACTGTAATTAAAGTTTTTAGGCTCTAATTATGTGGAAAGTTTGAAAGTTACTTACCACATGTTTCAAATGTTTTGTTAAGGTAGCTAAGACATTTAGCATTTTAGCTGGCAGACTAATACTAACTGAATTAGCTTAAATTGCTAAAAAGTATCAACTTTTACATTTTTGCATATTTTTTATACTTTGAGATAATTTTTGTTTTGAATCAAATGTTTGTTCAGTTAGAATCTATAAAGCTACTTATCCTACCAAAACTGTTAGCTCTGCTGCCAGCTTTTACTACCTACAAACAAATGTGTAGCTAATAATTTTATTAATGAAACAAATACACTTATAAATGTATTTGATGTGCAATTTTTTTCATAATTGATTTCAAAGTTTAAAAAATAAAGAGCTGAAATTTGGTAGAAATTTACCGCAAGTTAGCAAAAAAAGACCCTTTTAAGAAGTTTATAATGAGAATCTATTACATAAAAAATATATAATAAAATACTAAAGCAGTTAGCAGTTTAGCTAGCATCTAATGCTAACAAAATCTACGACCTAATGATTTTAGGAACATCAACATCATTGAATTTATCAGTTAAGTTCTGATTAGAACTGGTTTCGGAGTAAATTGAGGTAATTCTTTTGTAAATATGTGCATTTATGTATAAATCTAAACACACCATATCAGCTAAAAATAGTTTAATCCCTTCGTTAATTATGATATACAAACGATCAAACAAAAAAAATAAACCCTGATCTTAGTGTTCAAATAAGCATTTTATTTTTCGAATTTACTGACATACCATTGATAAACCTGAATTTTTGTCCTTTTTCTTCCAATTCAGTAAAAATAATCAATTTATTGTAAACACACAAGTTTCTGTTGCACTTCAATGACTGAAAGTTGATTAAATTTCACATAATTAAAACAACCACAGTGTCACAACAAAGTCATTGATGAAACAAAAATAAATTTCAAATTGAATTTTTCCAATTTTGTAAGAGTTGCTCAAGCTACTGAGTAAAATCCCAAGACCAAGGCATTTTAAATAACTTTTCCAGCAAAATGTTGACAAACTGTGAAGTACGAAGAGTGAACACAGCAACACGGACTGCAGCACTGAGACTGTTAAACTCCAAAAAGCCTCTTAGATGATCAGGTTTTTATGAAAGCAGGTTCCACCTCACAGTGATTTTGGGCTGCAGAGTAAATTTACCGCCTGCAGGCGCATCCAAGTGACGCCTGGGCTGCAGGAAGCCCAGAATCCAGGTTTATCCTTTAGATTCCCATTCGAATTTGAGGAAAAGTGATTGTTTTTATGCTCACATCCGTAATCCGTCCACTGATGCCAAGTCTTCACAGACGGCGCATCAGGGCCATTGCAGGAAGAAAAAAGGAGTGAATTTTCACCCAAAAAAACCCTGAAATTCTTTTGATTAATCTCAGAAAATTTCTAGAAAAAACGATTAATTTCCTGAGCTCCAAAAGTTAAACATTTTTTACTTTTGAAATTTTCAAGAAACCTTTGTGATTAATCTAAAAATTGTGATTTTCTCTTGGAAATTTTAGATTTTCCAAACTCATAAATATCAAAGTTTTTCCCCCCAAAATTTCTAATAATGTGAAAATGTAAATTTTTTCTAGAACATTTTTAACTTTTGAAATGCAGAAATGTAATTCTTTTTCTACAGAATTTCTCAGAAGTAGCTAAAAATTGGATCTTTCCTAGCAATTTTTTTACTTTTGAAGCTCAGAAATTTTCAAGACTAATCTCAAAATTTTAATTTTTTCTTGAAAATGTTTTTCTTTTGAAAGCCAGAAATTTGAAACGTTTCTCTAGGAAATTTGTGAAACTAATGTCAATTTTTTTAGAAGATTTTTGACTTTATAAACAAAGAAATATCCTGGGTTTTTTTTAGGAAAAGATAGTAGAAAGGAAAACAATTTCCTTGTTTTTGAACATTTCTGGGATTAGTATCAAAATGTCATATTTTTCTTGGAAATTTTCTACTTTTTAAACTCAAACTTCCAAGTTTTTTCTAGGACATTTCTGAAATTAATCTCAAAATTTGAGTTTTCTCTAGGAAATGCTTTTCTTTTCAAACCCATAAATTTTTCTAGAAAATTTCTGAAAGTTGTGAATTTTTTTTCTAAAAGATTTTTGACTTTTTAAACAAAGACATTTTCAAGTTCTTTCCAGAAAAATTCTGAGATTAATCTCAAAATTTGTGATTTTTTCCCCCCAGCAATTTCCTTTTGCTTTTGGAGCTCAGAAATATTCTTGTTTTTTTCTAGAACTTTTCAGAAATTAATTTCAAATTTTAAGTTTTCTAAAAAAGCTTAAACTTTTCAAACTTTTTACTAGATATTTCTGATATCAATCTAAAAATTTCACATTTATTTCTAGTAAATTTCTGACCATTGAAAGTCACTTCTCTTTCTACAGAATTTCTGAGATTAATCTCAAAATTTCTGAAAAATTTGGCGGAGATTTACTCGTTTTTTCTATCTATGGCGGCCTTGTCCGCTGTCGTTGCTAGGAGACGGAAAGAGTCGCTGCGGGACGTTTGGATGCTAACTGTCATGGCTTCACCTCGGAGGCCGGTTCTGGACCTGAGGATGGGGTCAAAGGTGAAGGCTGAGCCAGCGTGGAGAACCAGGACGACATCGCAGACTTGGCGCTCGTTAAGGCTCCGCCCACCGACTGACCTGATAAAAAATAATAATTCCATCAGAAACGCTTTTCTTTCAATGGAGCTTCTTGTGGGACGTTTGGAGGTTTTCCTACCCACTGCCTTCCCGGTTTGGACGACGCTGCGGCTGGTCGTCATCATGGCGTTTCCGATTTTTTTCCCTCGCTCGCTGTTCTGCACCGAACTGCAGAAAGAAAAACACAGAAGCAGAAATTAGAAAACAAAAAACTTTGTCGTCTTCAGGATGACGAAATGTTTACATGTTTCCCAACCAAACTAGACAGAAATGCAGCTACTGAATACTGCTTTATTCTGTTGAAGATTTGGAACAGCGCGTACTTTTTCCTTCCGCTTAACTTTACATTAGTAAATAAAAGAATTTATGGTTTTGTGGAATATTCAGAGTTTCTGAATAACAAAATCTTCTGCTGTCATTAGCTGTAAGCCATAATTAAAATGAACCAAAGCAAATACATCAAACACACTTTTTCCTTCCACTAAGCTTTTATTGGTGTTGTGAAATATTCTAATTTTCTGAAAAACAGAATTGTGTGCTTTTATTAGCTATAACCTACCAGCACACTTTTTCCTTCCACTCAACTTTATATTAATATGCTTATTTTACAAAAAAAAATTTTTTTTGCTTTTCTCATTTTCAGAGAAGTAGAATTTTGACTTTTCATTAACCGTAAGCATCATTAAAATTAACAAGTGCAATGCATCTGCCATACTTTTTCCTTCCACTAAACCTTCCATTAAAATGCTTATTCTAAAAAAAAAAAAAGTTTTTTTATCTTGATTATTACAATTGTTATGAGTAATTGAATTTTGTGCTTTTGTTAACAGTACGTGAATTAAAATGAACAGGAACACGCTTCTTCCTTCCACTCAACTTTCCATTAATATGCTTGAACTCGGAAAAGGCAGCATTGACATTTTCTGCTTAACCTTTCACTCTGACTGAAATAATGTCTCATCAGTTTGACTTTTTGAATTAAATCAATGAAACAGATTCACTTTTGAAAATGTGAGCTGACCTCAGCCAAACCTTCGGCTAAACGCGGCACCTCAACTCCTTTACTGCAGGATGATGTCATAATTCCGACCTTTAGCCCTAAAGTGTGTTTCTGGAGAAAAATAGGTTGCTTCTGTGTCCACTTTCTGTCTCCTGGGCTGACCCAGACAAACATCCTATGTGCTGCAATAAAGAAAGATGCGATTGGCCGGCAGCACTTTGGCTCGTCACGTGACTCGCCTCCTAAAACGTCTCTGCCACCAGCTGCTCTTTGTCCAGGAACAAGCTTTGTTTTTGCCCCCAGGGCTTCCACACCATCATCAAGTCAACCGTAGCTTCCCACTGTCTGCCTCCTTTTTATTTTTTATTTTTTAGATCCAGCGACGAGCCGGGCGTTTTTTACTTTCCTGACAGTGGGATTCATCACCCCGACCCCGATACCCCCCTTTGTCTGTCATCCAGGTCCAGGTATCAGGAAAATAACTCTGCGTTTACTGAGGCAGGGAAAAAGGACGAGTGTGGAAAATAATAAACAGGAACTGGAAATTAATAATGTTTGATGGAAGCAGAGAATGAAATATTCATTTAGATACAAAAAGAACAAATGAATCACTTTACATCATGGAGTATTACCATATTGCATATAAACCATGCTGTGGCGTCCCTCAGGGATGTGTTCTCCAGCCCTTTTTCGTTTCAGTGCAACGTCTTGCAAATGTATTCACACTTTAAATTAGTTTTTTCCCATAAATGAAATCATGCAACAACATCAAACTTCGGTCTACTTTATCAGGATTTTGATCGACCGACACAAAGCAGAAGGAAGTGGAAATGTGTTTGTTTTTTTTAAAATAGAAAATCTGAAAAGTGTCACCATTTATTTTCAGATAATAAAATCTACTGATCCCACTACTTTGGTCTATCACATTAAACTCAAGTGAAACACACTACAGTGCAAAAACACAAAGTCTCACCAAGTATTTTTATATAGTTTCTAGTGAAAATATCTTAGGACACTTGAAATAAGACAAAATAAATTAGCAATATGTTAGTAATATTGTAAGTATACATGTAAGTAAATATTTACTTATTTATTTTAAGTAAATAATTTTAACTTGTTTTAAGTAAATAACTTCTTAATATAAAAAAAACATTAATTAAACTAAAGCTCCACTAATAGGTGAAATATTCTGCAAGTGAAATCAGTAATTTTTCTTCAATATTAAGGAATTATTGACTTAAAACAAGCTCCTACATTTGAGGACTTTTTATTACTTCAAGTGAACTAAGATGTTTGCACTAGAAACCAGACAGTTGGTAAGATTTTGTGTTTTTGTATTTCTGACTGTATGCACCTAAACATGGTTTTATTTTACTTGATGCTTTAACTGGACGCTGTGAGCCGAGCCGACCCTCTGCAGCTTGTTTGTTTACTGAAGCTTTACGAGAGATTTCACAGCCGCTGTGACACCGAACACCTGCAGGTAAGGCGAGAGCCGCGGTCAGCGAGTCGAGTCCGACTTGCTCCTCCTCGTTTGGAGGGTAACTCTACCTGCGGCGTGCCACGCTTCCTGGAATGAAAGCAGAGCCGAGGGCCGAAGGAGTCGGAGGCTCCGGCTCGTTTTTTCAGAATGAAGCTGGCTCATTATTAATGACTCCGGCCCTCGACCTGCACAGACATTAGGCTGCATGAAGTATTCATCAGGCGTTCACAGTGTCAGGCTCACTGTTTCTGATTTATTCTGTTTTTAACTCCTTATACGATCACATAAAACTAAAAGAGCTTCACAGAGTTGGATCTCCATTTCCAAATGGGCAGAAATGGTTGAAGGAAAATCAAACTGGGAGGTGGGAGAGACTGGAGACTTTTGGTTTTGTTTTGCTTTTATCTACTGACATGCTTTACACATTTTAAGTTTAATAATTGTTGTAGCCAACAATTATTTTAGTACTGGATTATTCTGTCGATTAATTGATTAGTCAAATAAAAAAAGTGTTACATTCTGCAGATTTTTTGTTTAACCACTTAAGCCTTAATTATGCTATATTGAAAACAACAACTGAAATGTTGCAATAATAAATTGTTTGCAGGCCTATCTATACAGCATAGAGATGATAACAATCAAAAATTATTATATTTGATTGAGCGATTAATAATTGTACAGGAAAAAGTGCTAAATGTTTTTTATTACAGAATTTGAACCAGATGAAGCTAAAACTGCCAGATGAGGAGTTCTGGGTGGAATATTTTTACAGAAATATTTCTGTATATATATTTTAAACACTTTGAGTCTGTGTGCTCCAGTTAATGATTAATCAATTACTAAATTAATCTAATTGATCATTTCAGACCTAATTTGGAGATATCTTAGCTACTAAGAAAGTTGGTCAAAAGCGATCGCAAAGTGAATGCAGCAAGTTATCAGAAAATACAGAAAATAAAATCCAATCATCCGTCTTCTGATCTCGTCATTACTGAGCCTCTTTGGGGAAATGTTAAATGTACAGTTCATGCAGGATGGACCAAGAATTAACAGAAACTAAAGGCTTTCTGTCAATAAAAATGATAGTGCTTCCCTCTCAGATGAAATAAAGAGCCTCATCCACCAAAGATATCACCTCAAGTTGTCACTGATGTTAAAAGAAGCAGCAAAAGTTACAGAGAAACTTCTGAAAATGATCCGTGATGTAAAACTTCCTCTTGATGTGAGGGATCAGTGAATTGTTTCTACTTTTGGCCACTAGAGGGCAGCAGATTCCTAGTTTTGAGTTAATGTTTGAAGATTAGAGACAGATCTACAGCTGGGTTTGTAAACGTCTAATTTAAAGATTTGCCACATCAGACGCTGAAAGCAGGAGAATAAAATTAAACTCACTGTGAGAGCCGCAGTTTCACGTCTCCTACGCTGTACTGGCCCTGGAACGGGTGGCTGCAACAGAACGACATCCAGTTAACTTCACCCTGCCTCATCCTTACCGCAACACATTGAGAGTAACTTTAGAAATACTATATTTATCTGATATACGTACTTTATTTAAGTTCCCGTATCCTAGATTTCCTACAAAGTTGTTCCTTGTTTTTTGTTGCTGCTACTGCAGGTGAACTGAATTTACCAGAGAAACGTTCCTGAGGGATTAATAATCTAATCTAATAAAAATCATTTTAATGCAAGAAGCAATATTCTAAATATTCTAAAAATTTACATTTTAAAATTTTTAATCAAACTAGTATTAAAAATAACAGCAAGTCAATGTTTTTTTCCTAATAATTCTAATAAAAACACCAAAAGATTTTTCTTGTTTTCCAGGATTCCAGTTCAGTTTCTTTGAATGTCTCTAGTAGTGGACACACTACTGCTAATTGGCTAATAGCATATCCAACTTTTCATTTAGTGCTTTTGCTAACACTGATGTTAGCGCACTTAGCTTCCATTGAGGTTTTTTGTTTCGTTTGGATAAATAAAGGCTGAGTTTTAAACTTTTAGTTTAATAAAATTCAGCATCTGTGCTGAAGTTTCAATATTGATAAAGTAGTTAGATGTTTATATTCATGCTCTTATTTTGAAATGATTGTTTACACAACACTTCCTTTAGTATTAGCTTCTGCTAAATATTCATTCTGCTAACTTTAGTGTTAGCCAAACAAATATTTACCGATAGTGCTATAGCATTAGCAGAAACTATGTATGTTATTAGCACTTTAGCATTAGCAGAACTAGTGTTTATTGCACATGCTTTAGGGTTAGCACAAATAACATCTTAGTTAGCAATTCGGGTCCACCTACCCTGGAGTGATCGCCGTCATGCTGGGATGTTTGTTACTGAACCAAACCCGGAAGTTGTGGGTGTTTTTCCACGCTCCAATGAACGGCACCCCATAATCGGCCAGCAGCCTCTCATTATCTGACAGAAAGAGGAGGAGTCAGGCTGGGACGAAATCATGACATCACAGGATGTTCTGCAGATTTCCCACCTTGCTGTAGCGCAGAGGAGAGTAAGGAGTGCAGGTAGAGGGTGAACTGGGCTCTGATCCACTCGTCTCCTCCCTCCCAGCCCGTCCCGTCCAGGAACACGTCGTCTCTGTTCTCCGTCACGTGTTTCACCAGGTAATCTGCGAAGCGCAGGTCAGCTGTCGTCAGGCTCAGGATCTTTCGTAGTTCTGGGTCCTGGATCTGGATCCGAGCTTCCTCCACCTGCAGAAGCAAAGACGTTCAGATTAATGCGCCTGCTTTTCTGATTAAACAGAGGCAGCGTAAATGAGCAGGATTCACTTCAACGATGGCGTCACTGAGGTGCCTCTGCTGGCGGAAAAGGATGTTGGTCGCCCCGGCAACGAAGCCTCGAACTGTGACGTCCGACAAGAGGTGATGCTGCTGCAGAGCCATATAAGGCAGGCACAGGTAACCCTGGCAACGACACAAGCAAAAAGAAAATAAACCGCAAAGCAAGGAACCTATTATTAAAAATTCCCATTTTGTTTGTTTTTGAACTTCCATTTTGCTCTCAACTGCTTCTATAACCCACCCAAGGGTGTTTTGGCAACAAGTTAATGTTTTTTCGTGTCTGAAAAGTCGCATTCGGTTACCTAGCAACCCAAGCAGAGCCCCACCCCGTTCGGTCAGCTGGTTTTACCGCCGTAAAAAGTGTTTTGTTGTTGAATTACCCTCCAGAAACCACACGCTGCATTCTTGTTGGTTGTGCGGGAGGCTCCACTTCTGCTTATCAGAGATAAACGGTTGTATAACTGCGCATCTGTTTGCAGCCATTTTTACGTGTGAGTGTAAACGTTGAGTTTGGTGGGCTTATTTGGATTTAAAGTGACAAAAAACAGCTCATTCTGAAATGAACCGACCCAACTGAAATCTCATTATCTATGAATAATTTTATGCAAAAAGCTGTAATTGACATGTTTTGTAGCCCGTAAACCAGGGCTCATCAAAATGTGGCCCGAGGGATTATGTTGTTCAGCCCCAAATCACGAGTCAAGAACGCTAGAAAGTTGGACAACAAAATAGAAAAAATTGGAAATTATCTGTTTTTCTGTAATGAGGCTGAAGTCTGAACCAACTTTTATGTTTTGGATCTATAAAGACATTGAATAAAAATGCTTTTTTTTGTTTAGCAGGTTAATCTCAAACCAAAAATATTTTATTTTTTAATTTTTAATTGAATAAATTTTGTGGCCTGCCATTGGCTTAAATTTGCTGGTTTTTGATACTCCTGCCATACGGAACCACAATATGTCCCTCTAGAACCAGGACAGGTGGTTTTATTTACCTTAGTGAAGATGGGGAGCGGCAGGCCGTACTGATCCTCCTCCAGACCCGACACCAAACCCTGGATGACCCCTCCCTGACCGCTGACCCCCAGCGGCTGCACCGTGATCGGAGTTCCTGGTTTGGAGTCGAAGGCGTCCAGCATATCCGACCCGCTGCTGCCAGCTGCAGGTTCTTTGGGTTCCCCCAACACGCTGGGGTCCAGCGTCTCCCAGTCGCTCTCTGAAGACTCTGGAGAGGTGCGTGACGGCGGTTTGAGGTGGTTGCTTTCGCCCTCCGCTCTGTTCCCCGACGACAGGGACTCTGCAGCCGGCTGGGTGGCCTCCATGTTGGCGTGGGCGATGTCGGTGACGGACACGGAGACGAACTCCTCGGCTCCCAAGCCGCACTCTACCAGACTCAGGTCGTCTGACACGCTGCTCTTTGGTTTGTAGTGCGACGAATCCACCAGGCCGTGTTCGATCATACCTGCAGAAACATCGACGGAGAGACAGTAAGCTCACATCGTGGGAGGGATCAGCTGCCACACCTGCCAGGAACTGCTACAGCTTAGTAGCAGCAGCTTCCGGCTTCGGTGGGAACTGGCTTTTGCGACAAATGCTGCACCTTTTGTTAAAGACGCAGCAGCTTTTCTGGCAGGTGCCACAACTTCTGAGACATCTGACACAGGTCTCGCGGCATACGCCATGACTTTTGTGACTGATGCTCTTTCATAAAAATAAAGTAGATTTTTATGAAAATGTATAATTTTTGTTTTTTAAGGTTCCATAAAAGAAAACGTGTTTTCTTCTGTTTTACATCCTATAAATAGGAATAAAATGATGGCTCTTTAAACATTAGAACAAATTTCCTTCAGTAGATATTCACCAATATGAATAATTTGTGTTTTTTAACATTAATAGTTCTAAACGAGTTTTATTTATCTGGACTGAAGGAGTGAAAATGGCTTGGATGTCCTCTGGGAGTTACTGACCCGGAAAAAGTGACAGAACCGTCATCAGCGCTCCAACCAGCCTGTTTACAGGAGAAACATAGAATAGGACCTGCAGACAGACAGACAGACAGACAGTTCTGTTTGATCACAAGTGGAGAACCAAAACAACAGAATAAGATTTTACTTTTCTCACCTTCTTCTCCAACAGAACGAGTTTGAAGAGGATGAGAACCTGCAAAATGATGAAAAATGTTAGAAAAAGTTTAGATTTTAGCATCTTGTGAATGTTTTTGTTACAACCTTGTGTTGAAAGTGCAGGATGAGATCTCTTGGTGATAAACCTGAGGAGAAAAAAAACAAATGAATGAGGAGTTTTCCAGGATAATCTGAAGCGTTTCTGGAGGTCGGAGTCTGCGTACCGAGATAAACCTGTGACCCCTCCAGAGCGGAGCCCCTCAGGGAGCCGTTCATGTGCTCATACAGATCCTAAACAGGAAGCCAGGGGTGGTTACAACAGGAAACAGGAAGTGAATCTCATATAGTATCTTAAATTCACCTTCAGGATGGAGATCTGGGAGAAATCTTTCTCCTCAAAGTAGGCGTGTGTGATGAGCTGCAGCTTAGCTTGGAGCAAACCGTAGAGAGGCTGGAGAGAGAGAGGCAGCAGTGATTCAGAAACATCATGACCCAAACATGGAGGAGGATTTTCCCCCGACCCGGACAAAGATCCATAAATCACTGAGGTTCCTGCTGACTAATGAGATCTACTGATTGTAATCAGCTGATCAGCAGCAGCTGCCAGTAAACCGTCGCTAAACTGTGAATAACCAGAGAGAAAAAAAATGACTTTATTCAAACCAGATTTATTGCTGAACAGCAAAGGAGTTAAAATAAACGCAATAAAATTCCCACAGGTTCAGGGTAAAACTAAAAAGTCTGACAAAGGATTGTTGCTTTTTTTGTTTTATTTTAAAAAATTAATTAAAGGTCCACAAAAAATAACTAAGGAATAAATGAATGAATGAATGAATGAATGAATGAATGGATGAGGAGGATAGATGTTTAAATGAAAGGTTGGATGTTTAAATGAACGGTTGGATGTTTAAATGGATGGATGTATGTTTAAATGAACAGTTGGATGTTTAAATGAAAGGTTGGATGTTTAAATGGATGGATGGATGTTTAAATGAACGGTTGGATGCTTAAATGGATGGATGTTTAAATGAACAGCTGGATGTTTAAATGGATGGATGTATCTTTAAAGTAAAACTCTTCCTAGTTGGTCCAACTTGTTGTTTTAGAAATGCAGTTTTTAACTCATTTATTAATTTAGACAAGTCGGAAAAATAAATCCCGTTAATCTTATTAATTTATCTTTTTCTGTTCCAAACCTGGTATGACCTCTGACCCCTGTTTTCCTCTGTCCATTCCCCCAGATCAGGTTTGCTGAACAGATTGATTTAAGTTCAGTCTGATTCGATGCGAAGTCGCGGTTTGTTGAGCTGAACCTGAAGCTGACGGCGACTCACCACTCGACTGAGGACACAGACGCTCTTCTGGACCGTCTCCCTGGTAACGTCCGCCTGTCGGACCTTCAGGGCCTGAAATCACATCCACATCGAAGAACGGCATGAAGAAGAAAACAAGCAGGTAACCCAACAGTTTCCATCAACATGCAACATTTAGATAAATGAGGTCAAAGTTCAGCCTGAAGAATCCTCTACAGTATTTTATTTAAATGAGTTTCACTAACCTTTGCTTCTATTTGGCGATAACAGGACACTCCATAGACGCACTTCATGTCTCCACTGAGAGGCGGCAGGTGAAAATACACAGTGTCTGCAAAACAGGAAGAAAATAAATCAAGCTGTGTTTTCACACCTGATGGTCAGGTAAACACGGTTCGATTGGGGACAAAAACTAAAACAGAGTTGCATTTTCAGCTCCCGCACTAAGTCAAACAAACCAAAAGCTTTGAAAAACCTGTTCCCCTCCTTGCCTGTGGGGGCGCTGCACCAAGAACCACTGAAGGAAAAGACACAAAAACCTCTGAAGAAAGCACTGAGCAGAACTTTCTATTTCACAAAGTGTAGACAAAAATGAGGCAGTGTCAAATTTTAGAGGTTGTAGGATTTGTATTTTGACGATTAGCCATTTCTCCCACTAGTGCTAAACTAGCGCGTTTGTTTGGCTTGTATTTACCCAGAATTCTTTAGTCCACTTCCTGCTTTTAGGAAACCAATAACATAAGTAAAGACTGACTTTAGTCTTTTTTTAACTATATCAGCTCAATAAGCAAAACTGGTTCGATATTAATAACCACAGTTTATTTTCATCTTGTTGTATTTTATGAGGGAAGTGGGTTGGTAATGTGGTATTTATTTGGTCACATGACAGTCAAAGCGACACAGCGCAGTCTTGAATAGCATCAGTAAATATTGCTTATCGACCATAACAGCAATATTCACTTTTTTTTAAACCACTTAACCTAGTTTTAAAAAAAAAGTTAAAAATTTGACAACCAATAATAGTAAGAAGATATAAAATCATGTTTGAGAGTAAAAGCAGCAAACAGCAGCTAAGGTGGACTCCTTCAAACGATGAACACAGCTCAGTCTGCCAAAAAAAAAAAAGTAATTTACTAAATATTTTGATATTTTTCATATTTGGTCTTTTTTTTTGACGAGACAAGATGAGTAAATGGACGTTTAAATTAACACTGGAGAATCATTCACTCCCCATTCATTGGACATGCAAACAAGTAATAGAGAAATTATTCATGGTGAAAACAAAACTGTATATTTCCCCCGACCTCAAACGCCTGTGCTGCCCCAAGACCATACTGTCCTGGTGTAGAGCCATAATAGGACTGGACAATAAATCAATAACAGTATATATCACGATAGACACAAGATCATAATCAATAAATACAACATTTAATAAAATGTTCAATACACAGATTATTCAGTGAACTGCACAGCATTCTGGGAGATGTAGGCTAGGTTGGTGGAATCAACACTAACTCACTCACTCACTCACTCTTTGGTTACCTAGCAACAAACTGCTGGAAGGAGTTTGAAAGTTCCGCCCAACTTTGGTTACCTAGCAACGACCTGCCGAGTAACTGACACAGCAGCAGTTTAAGGTTTCGCCACTGTGCTTCATAACTGATTAAAAATAATAATAACAAAACAATACAGTTTGATACTATTTCAGATATTTAAAACAAAAAACTAATCAACAATTACTAATATCGACTGATATGAAACTCTTATGTTGTGGTATGTTTTTCAGCCATATAGTCTTTATTCAACCTTGAATCTAATAAAATTACACAGTTTATGTTTTTTATAACATTTTCTCCTTATAAACTAAGAACAAATCTGGTTTTTACTGTAAATCAATAATGAGTAAACATTAATTAAACTGGTTTTGGAGTCCTGTTCTGCCTGAAGACATTTTCATTAGATCTTCTCTGGTAAACAAAACGTCACAAAGTTCAGCCTCATTTCCATCTGAGCGTTTCTGAACTCTGTGGAGATTTTCTGTGGCTCAGAGCGACAGCAGAGCGTCTTAAAGGTTGATCAACACAGATTAAAGATTTCAGAGAAGAGGCGCCAGCGGCAACATCGCTGCTCTTACAGAAAACAGGATTCTGCAAAATGACGAATAATCCTCAGGAGAAGAAGAAGAAAAACTCAGAAACACAAGATTTAACCAACAGGAAGATCTGCAGCAAAAGGAGAGAAAAAATCTCTGAATTTCTTATAAAATGTACATTTTCACCTGTCCGTCCAGACGGACGGATGGATGGATAAACTGGATCACCTGGGATCTTGAAGCAGGAACTAAACTTTCAGACCTTAAAACCTTTGGAAAACAAGATGGAGGATTCCAATGTTGCCATGGCGATCACTGGTTGACCAGCGTCAGTTTTCTGTCTCTTCACAGCAGCCATTGTCCTGTGTAACCAAAAACCAGCAGCCTCCCTGAGACGCGGCTGGTTTATGAGCGGCTCAAGCATAAAAGATTTATTATGCTGTGAAAAACCAGCTGATAAGAATCCAGAAAGATGTCAAGATAAGAGTTAAATATTAGACAGGAAGTTTGGTTTCGGGTAGATGAAGCCATGACGTTTTCCAGCCTGAATATTAACTTTGGCTCAGATCCTGCTGTTTGCCTTCACAGGCAGGAAAAGCTGGAAGTGACAGCCACTCTGACAGCTTTGACAAAGCTTTAAAAATAAAAGGTTTTCAAGAAAAATTAATATTTTCCCAGACATTATTGCTATAAACGATAATATTGTTGCTTGACGCCATTTTCAAGTAATATAATGACGTAATAATACAAGAACACATTCTCAAAAATCAATAAACTTGGTTTTTGTCACATCTAGTTGTAAAGTAATCAAATTAATTTTGACTGCTCTTTTTATTAAGCAGAGAAGCCAAACCTTTTCTAGCTCAGTCCCACCCAATCTCCCAGTTAAGAACCATTCCAGAGAATCTCTTAAAAAAAGCAGTCAGCAGGATAAAATACATTCCTAAAAATGCTAAGTGTTTATGTTGATCGGTGTGAAGTTTTTGCACAAAACTCCACTTTAAAGTGTAAATAAAAGCAATTTAAACTCATCGAAAATGAGCACACACGCCTCCAAATCGCACCCTGCCTTTGTTGTGGCCCATCACAATAAATTTTGCTGGATGATAAATTGTCCCAGAAATTATTGCGATAAATGATAATATTGTTGTTTTGATACCATTTTCAAGTAATATAATGGCAATAATGGCACAATGATGCAGTATTCTCAAAGATCAATAAACTTTAAATTCAGATGAAGATTTAACACAAACAAAAAACAAAACAACACAAATAACATCAAATAAAATTAATTATGAAGTATCCGTAAACTAAATTCTCCACTAAAAACAACCATAAATACTGAGAATGATTCAGAAAGCCAATATTAGAATGCTTTTTCACTGCCTGAGTGAGATCTCTGTGGATCTGGCGGCGCCGTACCTTCCTGGTAGTTGTGGGCTCCATCTGGCAGAGCCAGGAAAGGGAGGTACTTCCACTCCTCTGGCAGCAAGCTGCTGTCATGACCCTCGTTTGGCATCAGCGGGGGGTACGAGAACTCAACCTGGGGACGCACAGGAAGCAAAAGCTTGGTTACTTCCAGTCATTCAAGAAGAAAGTTTTAATTTCTTCAGTTTTCAGATCATTTTGTTGAATCCAGCCAGATGATATTGGTTTGTACGAGAGCAAATATGGACATCATCTTTCTGACCTTTTAACCCTTCCCAGATTGATGGGCAGCAACAATTGCTCCGCTCTCTGCTGATTACTTACGACTATTCTGACAATTAATCGATTATTTTGACGATTAGTCAATTATTTTGATGATTAATTGGTTTTTTAAATCACCATTTGACATTCTACAGATTTTCTATTTAACCAAATATATTAAGAGATACAAATAAATTCATTATTTAAATAAGAAAACAAACATTTTATTACCTAAAATGCAATAATACAACATTCCTTTAGTAAACTAAAACTTTCAAAGTTTGGCTCAAACATATTTGGATAAAGCATGAGTGCAAAATGTATATAATTTTTGTATAGTCTTGGCTTAATTACAACTGTGAGCAGTTTTTTTTTTCCAGCAAATGCCCTTTTTGAGTCTGCATACTTCAGTTAACGATTAATCAACTACCAAGTTAGTTAACGATTATTTAAATAATCGATTAATCGTTTCAGTCCTACCAGTATGCTAAAGTCCTGCTACAGAGATGATTTAGCTGCTTAAACCTCTTCTTTAAAACGTCTCGTGTTTCACAAAACTTGTTTGGTTTCCATTGAGCTCAAAGAAAACTCTCATTCTGCAGCTGCAGTGCTGAATTAAAACCTGTTGCTCCTGAACACAGCACACACCCACAAACAATGACTCAGTTCTGCAGGAAAAACAGGGAGCGACTCTTCCAGGCCGAGGTGTCACGAGCCTGACCGATACGCAATAAATCAATTAATCACTTGATAATAAATTAAAAAGAGCTGGGCAATTTTCATTTGGACAACAATCTGTAAAGAAATGCTTTCCTATAATATTGTTGAAAAGCCGCCATTTTGAAAAATGCTGCAAACATTTGACTCCCAGTAAGAAGTAGTTAGTTTCTGCATTTAATGTTTTTTTTTACTCAAGTCTTTCCTGCCCCTTTCGCATGTTTTTCCTGTCTAAAGAAGAATGATTAATCATTTTTTAAATTCTGTTTCCAGAGATTTCATAATCCATTATAATTATTGTTGTTCTGTTCATTTATTTTAGCTTTTTAAAATATTTTCCAGTTACAGTGTTAAATGTCTTTTTTGAGCCTTGAGAGGCTATTCTTGCATTAATGCCATTATTCAAATGTTGGTTGAAAATGGTCTCAAAATGACAAAATTATCATTCATCGCAATAATTTCAGAGACAATGTATCAAGTAAATTGCAAATAAATTAATTTGATCGATTAATCAAATTAATTGTGATTAATCATCAACTAATTTAGTAGTTGATTAATCGTTAACTGAGTATACCGGCTCTAAAAATTAATATTTGCTGGAAGAACCAAGAAATTCAGAGCAGCAATTAAGCCAAAACTGTACAAAGTATACACAAATTTTGCATTTAAAAGGAAAAATCTTATTTATCTGTAAATCTGTTATATTCTGAACTCATCAAGTGGCATTGTTAGCTTCACCTGGTTGACATTCTGTAAAAGAAATTTCCTTTAAGCACCTTTAGCTGTCAAATTATTAATTTTTTTAAAAAATCAACAAATGTTTATTGCAGATAAATCCTTTGCTACAAATAATCAAGTGTTCACTAAATTAATGCTATGTTATTGCATTTTAGGCAAAAAAAAGAAAAGTAACTATATTATTTGTTCATTTATATTTTTTTATGTTTTAAAAAAATATTGTAAAAATGCGTATGTAGTAAAATTAAAAATATGCATAACGTGCCTGTTTTTTTCTATCCAATTAATTGATTAATCACCAGACTAATCGATTACTAAAATAATCACTAGCTGCAAACCCAGTGAGAGAGAAGGCCACAAACCCAAATGTCTGGTGCCCAGCAGGAGGCCGCTGACCCTGATCAGATAACCCCAGAGCAGTTTGTCCTCGCTCTCAACTTTACGTGAGAAATAAAAACTCTCTCTCTCTCTTTTTTTTAATCTTTCAAGGTGAAGAGCAGCTGCTTCTGAGGCTGCAGAGCGACATGATGCAGACAGATGGAGAGCGGCGACAACACAGAGGCAAACTGTTTGGTTTATGGCCGTCCGTTCACCATGTCATGCATTTTAAATAGGGAACTAGAGGACGGATACCTCATGTTCAGCATGTCCACTTTCACTGATTAGCAGACGGAGGAGACACAACATGTCTCTACACACAACGTCTGGGCTGAGAAATTAATTTAATCTGAAAATGTGGCTCAAAAACATGATGTTAGTTGTTTCATTCATTGAATTTATTTTTAAAAGGCTGGTTGTGTTGCACTTTATGCTAAAAACCATCCAGGAAGTAGTTTTTGTCATGTTTAGTTTCAGAAATATTTGACTTTTTGATTGCTCTTTTTTGGATTACTAAGAAATATGTTAAGCAGAGAAGCCAAAAGTTTTCTAGCTCATTCCCAAACCAATCTCCCAGTTGAGAAACATTCAAGAAAATACTCTTAATTCTCTATAAAAGTAGCCAACATGATCAAATCAATCCCATTCCTGTCGTTTAGAACCATGAAAAGTGTTGCCTTACGTCACAGAATTTGGCACAAAACTACAATTTAACGGGTAGATAAAAGCAACGTAAACCCATCTAAAAATGGGTGCACACACCTCCAAATTGCACCCCGCCTTGACCTGTCACAATGACAAATTTTCTGGTTGATAAATTTTCCCAGACGTTATTGTGATAAATGATAGTATTGTTGTTTTGACACAATTTTTCAAGTAATATAATGGTAATGGCCTTAGAACACAAACTCTAAATTTTAATGAACATTTAGCTCTGGAACTGGAAGAGATTTTAAATATCCAAAACAAACAAACAAAAACAACAGAAACAAAAAATAAGATGAATTATGAAAACTGTCCTAGTTGAGACCAATGAGCCAGACTGAAGACTTTGTCATCCAGTTTTTGGTAGAAAGAGAAAAACAATAAACTATGCAAATAGACATTATTGACCTTGTTTTAATTTCCACCCATGTGCAAACTCTGTGCAGCTTGTGCTGCTAAAGTTGGCAACAACTAATGCAACATGGTGGTTGACCTACAGAGACTTCACCAGCACAAGGAAGAAAGTCAGGTAGGAAATACCGTAACTTCCACCATCAGAAAGCGCTCTGGAGCAGCGCTTTCCGAAGTTTTCAGCTTCTGACCCACAAAATTAAAAAGCAAGAGGACATTTATATAATACACATGCTTTATAACTGTGAATTTGGTAATTTGGTTAGTTTCTGATCTCAACTTTGCAAACTGTGCATACGCCTCCAAATTGCACCTAATCTCACATGGGGTGCTTACTAAAGGGAGTTAGGTGTTTTTAGAAAGAGCTATAAACACACTGTGTAACAACAACATTAACGCAGTAGCTATAAGGATATTATATTTCTGGTCCCAAACATTCAAACTTCTTGAATCCATAATAAAACATTAGTCGCAGTGTCTTTCAGTGACTTTTACCTGATAAAGATCTTAGTCACAAAGGTGATAATGCTCAAGGAGAATGACCATGATGAGAGTAAAGAAGTGAGAAATGTGGCTTTTTTGCGGTTTATATTGTTTTCTCAAAATTAAATAATAAAATGTTTATTTGTCCTATAATCCTGGAACTCTACAACATATATTATTTGCATGCAATGCAATAGTTTGTGACTCCTGGAATTTAACAATTAATATTGCACGCACACACTGATATTTCAGTTACAAAATATCTGCAATTTATTACTGTTTCTTAAATGCAGTGAATAAATTGCATCAAATTATGCATTTATCTTTGTTAAAAACATTGATAATGAGGTGTTTTTATTCAGTTATTATGCTGTGGAAGTCCAAGTCTGAACACAACAAAGCAACAAACCATTAGGAGAATTTCATTAAGATTGTGTGATTGCTACAATGTTCTTAAATTAAACGTGCAGATATGTGTGTTTCAGTAGACATAAAATCAAAAAGGAACTAATCTTGTTTTTCAGGAAGTATTTCACAGTCACAGTTTTGATAAACATGCAACTTAAACCACTGCAACAAAAACAGACTGGGCAGCCAATCACCTTGCTAACCAATCAATTAATCTTAAAATGATTAAAGTAAAGCGGATGGGGGAATCAGGTGGAGACACTGAACTGTAAAAATATTTCAGTTGGAAATAGAAAGTAAGTGTATCCAAGAGCAAACAGCTGATTATTCATCTCCATACCAATGAAAGACTCCAAAATCATGCTTATTATTTACAATATATTATCTAGATGTATCCACAGCGAGAGTATTATTCCTACACACGTCGGGGGTAATCTTAGTAGGAGAGCGACTTTAAATGACAGATAGTTAGCCGGAGTTAGCATGAAGCAGGAGGTTTGAGTAGCTACCTGACAGCCCTTCTTATGGTGAAATCCAACCACCACGATGTGCAGCACTGGCCCCTTCATTTCGTCTCTGCCCTGAGACTCCATTTCTACCGTTAGTGTTCAGTTCTGGCAGTCCAGGTTCGGTTTCCCCTCGGGAGTCCGGTGTAAACAGCAGACAGAGCCGAGTTTTAGCCCCGAATCTATCACACACAAGCCGCAACAACAGCCACAAACCTGAGCTGGCTCGGGAATCAACGAGAGGGTTCCCTGCAGCGTACTTCCGCCCTCGCTTTGCCGCTAAAAGCCTTTTAAGAGCGTTAGCACGAAGTTAGCTTTAGCTTTTAAGACACATTTATTTGAAATTGTTTTTAAAATATATCGATTAATGTAACTATATCTTGATAAACTTTAAGATTGTTTTCATTTGAAGTCTTGTAGCTAAATAAAAATGTATAATAATGATAAATACTTCTAAATTGTTTTAAGATTCCCATATGCTAATTGGGGCTACCAAGCTACATAGGTTTATTTCAAGTCAATTCATTTGTTATTATTATTGCTTGATGAACGTTCTAGAGAAATTAGAGAAAATCTCAAGCGACAAAGTTTTAAATCTCTCAACTGGACTGAAAGTATCCAACTGGAATTTCTCTCAGTTCAAAAATGTTCTTTGAACTTTGTTAAAGTGTGATATTGTTTGTGTGTAGATGTCGATGAACTTAACTCGGGTTAAGTTTTTTTGTTTGTTTGTTCTTTAAATTAGGGGTGAACAAATTTATCTGCCAGAAATCAGTGCATCCCTAGAGTAAATATACCCTTTGTTATTGTTGTTTATAATAGTGTAGCATTGCAGGTGTAGGATATCTAATCTATTTTACTTTTGTTTATGTTTTATTTTTGCAAAGAGTAAAATGCAGGGATTCAAACCACTTGTTCACCAATATATTCGTGTAAATGCAAATGAAGTTCATTCTCTTCGACTCTATTTGAATTGAGACATTTTATTTTTTCTACATGGGCCTTTCTCCTCAAACTAAATAAATGCTAGAAACTAAATAAACGCAAATGCTACGAAGATAAAATGCTACATTTTGTTTTCCTGACTCGGTAGAGAACTATCTTGACTTTCTGATACATTCTCTTTGAAAATGTCGTCATACATAAACTGTGTCAACCAGCGCCATCATGTGGAGTCTGGTATCATCTCCCAATGAAAATGTTTTTATATATTAAAAAACTATACGAGTTTTGTTTCCCTTTTTTTAATTAAGCGCACAATATTTGATAGACAAAAATATATAAGCCACTATACAATTGATTGTGGCATGTCCGATTGCTTTTGCCTGATTCAAATTTAAATCTTCGGTCGATTGTTTTTGACTGCTTTCGATTCAAGATGGCGGCTACACCAGCAACGAATCCTTCACAGTTGCTCCCACTCGGTTCGTAATAATCTTAATTTCTGTATTTTTCTGATTCAGGTAGCAGAACCTCCGGATGTAGGTCAGAAACAGTGAAATAGTAAAGTCTGCGATGTGTTTATTTTAAATTTAATGTGGCGCAGCCACGACCAGCTTCATGTTGGAGGGACAAATGTGATGAAACAGAGCAAAGCTGCCATTTATCAAACACACGTTTTGAAAATAAGACGAAATTAGACAATACAAGGTTTTGGGCTGCATTACATTTCTAAAAGTACATTCATAGAAGTAGAAATTTTCTAAGATGAACGTCGCTTTAACTAATTAGACACCTGTGTTTCTGTCAAAATGGTTGCTCCAGTAGCAGTCAGTCCTACAACGAATCAGAAGAGGCCTCTGACTAAAGACTGTTGCTAAATGACTTTCATGATATGCTAGCAGCTCAGTATCCAGGCAGTTGAGATAATATTTCACAGTAATATGGTGCTGGATGACACTATCAGGTGTTAGCTAGCACTGCTAATCCACTTCCTGCACTTTTGCTGCTCCTCCTTAAATTTGGTTTAAAAAAATGCAAATGGCATTCCAACAGATGTAACGTGTTTTACAGAGCTTGTGGATAAATGTATCGGCTCCAGGATACACATAGTGATGAAAACAGACAAAGAAATCGTCGGCACGCTGCTCGGCTTCGACGATTTCGTCAGTATCCTTTCTGAGACTTGCGCATGGGTTCTGGTCGTCTGAAACCACCAGGTGTTTGGTAGGTGAGGGCTGGATGACAGGACTGTGCAGCTACACCTGTAGCTATGCCCCTTACCTGGGAACCCTCAGTTCTGCTCCTTAACTCTTGACTTTCAGACATGGTGCTGGAGGATGTCACAGAATTGTAAGTTATGTTTACACATCCATCCATCCATCTGTTCATCCATCCTATTTATCCGTTTGTACATCCATTTAATTATCATCCATCCTCTATTGACATCTAACCATTTATCCATTGATATTCATCATCCATCTATTCAACCATCCATCCATTTATTCATTCATGTATCCATATATATGGATAGATTCATTCAATCATCCACCCATCCATTTATCCATTCATCCAACCACCCAGCTCCATATAAATGGATTCACTCATCCATCCATCCATTTATCCATCATGCATCCAAAAATAAGGATGAATATGAATGGATGATGGATTAATTCATCCATCCATTTTTCCATCCTTCCATTCATCCAACCACCCAAATCCGTATGAATGTATTTATTCATACATTCATCATTCATCCATCCATAAAATGCATGGATTCATTCAACTATTTATCCATTCATCCATCCAATCTGTATTCATCCATCCATCCATTTATCCATAATCCATCCACCCAGATTCCTATTCATCCATTCTTCACTTTATATGGATGTTCTGCTCATGGTTTGGTTCTGGTCCGTTGCAGTGAGATTACTCCAGAGGGAAGGAGGATAACCAAACTGGATCAGATCCTCCTGAATGGGAACAACATCACCATGGTAACAAACATGGCCGCTGCTTGCCTTCCGTCGGGCTGCGTTCCATTTCTCTGAGTGATTCACTCTGTTTCCCCCTCTGCAGCTCATCCCCGGAGGAGAAGGACCCGAGGTGTGACCGCCCAGCTGCCTGCGTTCGCTCCTCACTTTCTAATACTCTGATTTTGTAAAAGGAAAATGCTTTTTGCTAAGAGTCTTTTTTTTGTGTTTGGTAAATAAAAGATGCATCATGTCAGATTGTTTTCGTTTCAAATAAAAGAGAATTTCCAACAGCTTGGAATAAAAAAAAGTTCTTTATTTATTGACAAGTTCAATTTAGTGCAAATGTTGGATCAGAAATGAAGTGTTGCAGCAAAGTAATGAAGTAATGAAACCAACATCCAGGTAATTATTTTAGGACTGTAGAGGGAAAATTAGGAAACTCCGGTCAGACTGGATTCAGTCGCACAGCATGGATTGATTTGTTGACAATCAGTACATCGACGACTTCTCCTCTCCCTTCGGATTGGTCACCTTCTCCAGGTTCTTGGTGATGATGTCATAGAGCTCAGCCTGAGGAAAACGGATGAGAGAAATCATGATTCACTTTTTAGGCTTTTCAATGGATTTAAGCTGCTTTTTTACTCTTATTTAGAGGAATATTTAAGCTGGATGATAAATTTATTTTCAGTTAATAAAATGTTTGGATTTTGAAGGTTTAAATTTAGGAGAATCTGGATCGTTTTCCCCATAAATCAGTGATGTCAGCATGCCCAGGGCGGCCATCTTGTTTTACAACTTCTCTGTATTTGGACTTTGAATTCAGGTCAACTCCACGACAGAATATTAATATTAAGTCACAATATTACAATAAAAAAGTTAATAAAAGTCATTACTTGAAAAATTTAAAATTAGGAAAATAAAGTCATTAACAGAATTAATTTGTAATATTAGGAAAGTAAAGTCATAATATAGCCAGAATAATAAAGTTGTAATATCAGAATAAATTTATATTACCACAAAGTTATAATGTTAGGTGAAAAAAGTCCTAATATTACCAGATTGAGTTAGTAAAATTAGGAAAATAAAGTGGCAAAATTAATAAAACAAAGTTGTAGTATTAAAAAAATATAAGTATTAATAGTTTAAGGAATGTTGAGCATCTTAAGTTATACTTTGGTATAAATTTTACGGATTATATTTAGTAGAAATACTTTATCTTTTAAAACATCAACATCAATTTATTATCCGTATCAGGACTTTGAAACAATTGTATATTTTGAAAAAACACTCTATACACTCACATCAGATCTTGATGAATTAGCTGTTTTTTAATTAAAATATATATATTTTCTGGTAATATTCTGGTAAAATTGCATCTTCATTCTGATAACTAAACAAAAATCCTAGTAGCTTGGCCTTACTCCGGTATGCAACTCTCAGAAGGTTTGACTGAAATAAAAGCCCCTTTTTCAAAATATTAAAATCAGAAATTCAATTTGGTGTAATTTAATATGAGGTCCAACAAACCGTTTCTCTCTAAACCAGGATCAGCAGTGAAGGAAAAACTGCTGTGAATTGGTTTTGTGAGTTTCCTGACAGGCAGCATAAACAGGGAGAACAGGTTAGGCTGGGAGGGTTTCTGTATCATTTTAAACACGTCTGCTATATTTTGTGTTATTAATGTAGCATGGAGCTTCCATACATTTTTTAATCATCATGTTTTGTGGGATTTGTTGCCATGATGACAGAAATAAGGGTAAGAAAAAAGTATAAACAAATCCTTTGTATAATTTTGCCAAGTAAACCCAAACACTGCTGTTAAAATTTAAATACATTATGAAACCGACGACTTCAGGACATCATTTGCATTTAAGAAATACAATCTTTACTGCTAAACAGCATAAAACAACATATTTATAATAATAGTTTTAGATGTGTCAATATAACAGTAACAATTGCAACAATATTCTAAGTTTTTGGGAATTCTTAAACATTGTTATTGTTGATGCAATAAATCACAAATAAATCCACAATTAAATAAGAATTTTTGACATTATGCTTCATGCTGTAAGTGTTTTTTGTATATATTTTTAAAAATTAACATAATTTGGACACCAGCTTAGCCAGGTTGCCACAGATTTTCTGGACACGTTGCAAAATTCTGCCATATCGACCTTCTATTTAGAGTCAAAACTCAGAAAGTCCGACTTCCAAGTTGAAAAAAAAAAATAAACTCAACTGGAACACCCACCCACACGTTTTATTTATTGCCATAATAGTGTTGGCCATCTGTAGCAGGGAAGAGTTGGAAGCATAACTGGAACGCGGAAAAGTGGGAAATTACGTCCCTCCAACTTCCCAGTTACGATTTCCCATGTAAATGGAATGCATCATGTGGGTACTGCTGCTTTATATTTGACGCAACTGCGCCCAAGTGTCAAAGCAATGATGCAACAACAACATTTAATCTCAAGCTACTTCATGCCTTTGCGCTGAAAAGAATTCACTCACATCGGCATGCTGGATGCTTGAAACAATCATTAGGACATTTAGATGTTTAGTTCTCATGTGTGTTTCACAGCTAAGCAAAGAAACTACAACATTACAACTTATTTATGAGTTTCCTTATATTCTAATAAGTTTTTTCTATTTACTTACGTAAAATCCACGGATGTCCAGGACGATCACTCTGATCTCGGAGAAGATTGCTTCGTCCTTCTCATGAACAAGTGAGCGGTAGTCCATCTGACGGCAGAAAGAAGCTAATATTTTAGCACACTGACGAAAACATTTTACATAAATTCCCATATGTTTATCCAAATTAAACAGTTTCGTACCACATGAGTATCTTTGGAGGCTTTAGCAATGGCGTCCCCCCTCTCTGAAAAGTACCTGTTCAAACCGAAACAACCACAGCTGAGCGCTAATACATAAGCTACCAGCATGCTTTACAGAAAAACCTCATCCTCGTCTTACTTGTTGATGTTGGTCTGAAAACCATCAACTTTGGTCTTAACTGCAGCGATTCTCTCCAAGATCTTTTCCTGTGGTTCAATTAGAGATTTCAAGTTAAGATGGAAGATTGCAGGAACAGCCCAACCTCGTAAAATCAACGCGACGCAGAAGAACTGACTTACCTGGATGGCGACGCCAAAGTCATTTCCATCCTCTATTTTTGGAATGAGGTGCTGGATCCAGCAGGAAACCTGCAGACATCAAATGGAAACATCAATGGGTTTTCATCCATTCATCTATCAGAGGACTTTTCTTTTTCTTTTTACATTTTAGGAAACATTTTAATAATCTTCTTTGTTGTTTTTTATTTTAACTATTGATATTAAATACAAATTTATTCAAGTATGGTAGAAATACTTTTAAACTTTACTGAGATAAAATTTAGGTTTGCAGAGACGAAGCCGACTTTTTCATCATCCAGGTCAAGGGTCAGGAAAAGGGCAGCTAACATCTATGCAGACCACACATATGCTGGACATGAACTGTTCAGACTTGTTGCTGCTGCCAGTAGATGTACGTACTGTTCCTTTATTTTTCTTTTTTAAGTATGATTTATTTCTGATTTTTTAACAAGAAACACAATATAGAGACATTCAAGTAAAGACTTGAAACAGTAATTAGAAAAATAAACCAAAAAACTGCAAATGACAAAAAACAAAACAAAGATAAATCAAAGCAACTACTATTGCAATAAAATGGATAAAAAGTAAATAAATAAACAGAAAAGGACAAACAGAGGTTACAGAAAATAAAACATAAATTAGTTTAACAGAAAGCAAATAAAACAGGGCATCTAAAGGGCTTAATGTATTCTGTACTATTATAATTGTTATAAGAGTTAGATATTATTATAAATTTATATGCTGTTAGAACTAGATATTTTGATTATTTATTCTAAACCTTATATGTTTATGCCTAAAGTAAAAAACTAAAAAGAAATTCCTTGGTTTTGCCCACAATTTTGAGCAATAATTTCTTTGCAGAAGTAAGACAGATAGATAAATATTAGCGTTAACAGTAATTACAGTAAAATCCAAACCACTGATAATCTTTTGGCTATTTATTTACCGCCAGGATGGTTTCTCTGAGATCCATGATCTCCGGCTTCACTCTGTCCAGAAGCAACATGATTTTCTCGTTTCCTTTGATGAAGCCACATTTTGGAGCTGAGGGACACAGAAACAACAGCTGAGGGGATTTTTCTTACAGAAATATTACCTTCACAAACAGAATCATCCAGGACGCTTTACCTTTCTTCTTCTTCTTCTCTTCCTCCTCGTTCTTGTCTGTTTCCATTTCCTGGAAGATAAACGTCAGAAATTTCAGACTTTTGGGTTTATGTGAAACCGGGTCGTCCTTTTGCACAGCTGTTGCTTGGGAATGTATCACTAATAAAACACAGATCAGCTTATGAAGAAAAGCAGAACATCTAGTACATATTTATTGCACAGTAATTATAGAGGGTGCCAATAATTCAGGCACCTGTTCTTTTGGAATAAAGTATTTCTCACCACTGGATTATTAGTTCCTACCGAATAAATATACAAATTACAGGTTAAATGTTTTTATAATGATGCCAATGAACGAAGCTTGGAAGGAAAAATAGAAACTAAACAAACCAGTTGGAAAATATGCAATAATAGAGAAGTGAGGAAGTTGTTATTAACTCTTTATGTCAGCAATTTTTCTACGCCCTTTTTGCACAATATCACAGTTCTGTCCACATTGGACATAAAGTAGCTTATATTTTAATTTGGACATGAATTTAAAGACGCTGTTGGGTTGGAATCAACATTTTTTTCTTTAGCTAAAATGCTTGAAATTGTGTTTTCAACCAGCATACCAATTCATGCCATAACTGCAAGAATCAAAATATACTTAGTTTTTACTAAAGAAGCAAAGAACATGTGACAATTATTGATTTAATTGCCATTTATACCTCAGTAATTCATGATTAGAGCTGGATGAAGTTTAATTTTGCTGTAAAGAAACAAATTAGACTACTAGAAAACTACAAATATGAAGGCTGAAGCACATGAATGTGTGACTGCTGTCCACAAGGAAGCATGCATAAATAACAGAAATTAATTCAAAGTGTTTATGACTAGAACAAAGGAATGAAGGGATCACCTCGTCTTCTGGAGCAGGAGGATCTGGGACGGGGATATCCAGAGGAGCCTGGAGTGAGGACATGTCTGTGATGCTGAGAGCATCATCCTGGGAAAACAAAAAGACACATTTTATTAAAATAGTCACCACGGGGGGGATGGATTAAAAAAATAAGAAATAGTTTGTATACTGAACCCTGAGGAGAGCATCCAGCTTAATTATCTTCACAGGAATAAAACTGGAAAACAGATTTTCAGCCTAGAATCACAAAACAAACCCAGGAGGATTAAAATGGGAATTATTTCAATTTTCTGGACAATCGAGGGACACAAACCTCATGATAGATGGACTGGCGGAAGTTTTCCACCTGTGTTAAGAGAGAAAAGGGAAAATAGACCTGCTGAGTCACGTTTGCAGAAAGCTTTTTGGGTTTACTTTCGCTTTCCTCTGAGCAACGGGAATTTCCGCTGCTTTTACGCTCAAAAACAACTTCCTTGTACATTTAATTACAGCCGACATTTACAAAACCTGCACAAAAACCGAGTTTCATTTAAAAAATAAGTTTCAGTCCAACTCTTTAAGTCCTGCCCCGATCGGAGCAGATCGACTCACCTTGACTGCGTAGTCTCTGCTAATTTTCAGGGTTGCTGCCTTTGACATGATGAAACTTTACCGCTCTTAAAACAATAAGATGTAAAATAAATAAACCCACAGAATGGATTTTAAATATATATTTTCTACGCGGCAGCAGCTCAGGACTTCTTGTCTCGTCCGTGTGTGAGGTATTTTATTTCCTCATTCAGTTTACTTTCGATTAAACCTCGCACCTCCCACCGACTGTGTCCCTCCTCTGCTGAAAGTAGTCCCCAAAAGACCTGCACTGAGAAGGCTATTATTGAGCATGCGCAGTAGAAACAGGAAGTCAATATGCCTCCATTAGCGTAACAAAAATGATCTGAAACTAAACTACAAGCATATGAGATGCGTTTATTTCGTGTTGGAAATATTTCACATTTCCAACACGAAGGCAATTCAAAGTGCTTAAACGCAGTGCCTAAAGGTGATTTAAAGGAAAGAAAATCAACAAACACTACGTAGCAAACTAAAGGGAAACGTATTTATGCCATTTTAAATGTAGTTGTCGTGAATAGAAACACAACATTTTCCCGTTTTTACTTTAAAACCGACTTAAATTGGCTTTTGGGAGGTGGAAACAAGGCAAGACGGATAATCCGCTTTTACTTTGAAAAACAAAATAAAACCCAAACCGGAAGTATATTTTAGTCTGCAGTCCTCAAATTTGTATTTCCGCATGAACAGTTGGTCACACACGGACAGACGTGTCCGAGTAAGATGGGGTGTGTTAAAGACATTTTTGGGACAAAATAAAGAATTAAAAACTCTACATTTAAGCGGAAGCGGGAAAAAAACCTGTCAGAATCAGTAGAAAGAGCGACAGCGGTGAGTAAACGAGCAAAACAGCTAGCTTGTTGTTGACTTTGATTTCAGGTTTCACTTTCAGCTGAACTGACATTGCTTTCTTAACTTGTAATCTGTCTAACAGCGTTATAACACAGTTACAGAATGTCTCATTTAGTTTAAATAAGCATAACTGAAACTGATCCTTTCGCTTTTCTCAGCTGTTTATTTCTGTAACTAATGTTAGCCCGGGTTGGAGTTTCCCATTATGTCATGTACAGAGTTAAACAAAAATTAATTTAAATTAAAGGTTGTAGTAGAATTGTAATCACTAATAATGCTTGAGTAATTCAGGACGGAAAGTTTGTAAAAATGACCATAATTCATGTCAGTATGAATTAATATGAAGACAAAGAACAAACTTTCATTTTTTTAGCAAATAAAACTGCAGCTATAGTTTCTGCAAACATGGAGTTAGAGGAAAGCAGCAACATTAGCTGCGTTTCCATCACAGATGTGTGCAAAACTTTGTTGATATTATGCGAAAAATGTAATAAATAAAAATTTGCAATTAGTGTTTCCTTTAAATAAGAAAAAATTTAAATCATACGTCAATAAGTTTGTTTACGCAATAAGTCAGTAAAAAACATGCTGCGCCATGATTCTCCAGCTACTTCTTCATCGTCTTCTTTGTAGTTTTTGCCAGTGGCTAACATCCGTTGTTGATCATGTGACTAGTCAGATGTGAGAAAAGTGTTTACTTTTGATTTTTGTGAAATAAACCAAATTCGATACGGCTAAATCATCCTAGCAGCGAAACATTTAATCAAAAAACAAGTTTTTTTAAATTGGAATGTTTCCAGTAGGACATTTTTTTTCGAAATGTGAAATCGTGCAATTATGTTCAGCAAAAAACAGCTTATCTGTGCCTTTAGAAAGCTGTAACAGTTTATCAAACTGGTATCTTTTTTCCCCGGCAGCGATGAGCAGCAGCGCCGAGTCGGTCCAGATGGAGGAGGTCCGGCAGAGAGCCCAGTCCCTGCTGTCGTCGTCGGGTTTAGCCCAGGATGTGAAGGCCGAAGTCCTGACGCTGGCCAGCATCTCTCTGCCTGTTTCAGAAAAGTACCGCCATCTGACAGCAGAGGAGATGCTGAAGGAAAACACGGCCGGTCGCAACAACCTCGAGGTTTCTCTTCTGTTCCTACTTCTTCCTGCAACGCGGCTGATGATTTCTGTTGTTCCTTATGCAGCAGTGCATTTGTCTTGTTAATTTTTAGCTTTGTGATCCACAATATTAGGAAAAATGTGTGTCATTTAAGTAGTTCTTATCAGTTTACAGCACAGGTGGGTGGAGAACCCAGAAATTATACTCAAGTAAGAATAGCACTACATCAGCATAGTTTTACTGAAGTAAAACCTCAAGTAAGAGAAAAAAACTTATGAAACTTTAACAGAAACTACAGTTGTGTTTCTGAGTCTGGTGGAGTTTTGGTTAAAACATGTTTGTTTTTCATTCAGTGGGTAGAAAATTCAGTAATTTTACTCAAGTAAGAGTAGAAATACGTCATAATAAAATTACTCAAGTAAAAGTACAAAATACAACATTGTAAAAATACTCGTAAAAGTAAATTTAAAAAAAAAAGTTTCCCAAGTAAATGTAATTGAGTAAATGTAACTAGTTACTACCCACCTCTGGTTTGCAGTTGAACGTCAACAGAATGAATGTAAACGGATTGTCATGTTAATATTTTTTCCTTTGGTTCTTTTCTCCTCGCCAGGCGTCGGAGTCGTTGAGTCGACTCGTCAAAGCTTTGAGCATCCTGGAGAAATACGGCTGCAACCTGACGAGTCCCACCAGGCCCAGATACTGGAGGAGCGTCAAACACAACAACCCCGTCTTCAGGACCACCGTGGACGCCATCAAGGTGAGAAAAATCCACAGACGTTTCCCCCAGACTAACACAATGATGCTGCGCTGCCAGGCGTTTGTTTATTTATTCTAAATAGTTTTTTTATAGTAACAGTGATGGCGAGTTCGGGTTGATCTAATAGTTGATACTCTGAACTCTATAAAGGCTGAATTATAGTTTCACTTTTAGAGGTTTGCAGTGAGACTTGTGTGTGTGTGCATATATATTTGTGCGTTTATATGTCACATTCACTCATTACGTGTTCTGGCAGTGCTGCAACTCAATAAAGTAGAAGAGAAATATATTTTGATGTCTGAGATAAAAATATAATACATATAAAAACTGAATTAAGAGCAACAAACTGTACAGTAAGGGCAAAATTACAACATAAAATACTGTACAATTATTAAAAATTGTGTCCTTTAATCCAAAATAATATGTAACTGAGTAGAATAATTAAAAACATTTACATGTGCATCAAAAACACCAGACTACTTGCAACAAGTGTGTGTAAATAATCTATGAAAAATAATAAAGACCTGAGGAGGGTTGTATTGATTAATTGTAATAAATCGATGATTGAAATAATCGTAAACTACTTTAGTAATCCATTAATAATTAACTGGAGTCATGAAAGGCAATTTGCTGAAAGAAGAACATATTCAGAGCAGTAATTAAGCAAAAACTTTACAAAAATAAAAACATTTTGCATTCAAGATGGGGAAAAAAACCTTATTACTCTTTAAATATGTTGTACCCAGAACTCCTCAAGTTGCTGGTTTAGCTTCACCCAGTTCAAATTCTGCAAAAATGAAATCTCCTATTAAGAACCTTTTTTATATCAAATTATTAATTGGTGAATCCAATAACTAATCAGCAGATTAACCCGACACTGTATTGATGCTAAGTCAAGCAGAAAGGACTAAGTGCAGATGCACCTGTTTTTGCATTTTATGAAGGAATAGGACCATTTATTTGCATTTTAATCTATTTCTAACATTTTATAAAATAAGCTTAAGTTGTCACATGAAAATTCTGCAGAATGCGCCTGTTTTTTTGTTTTTTTAAAATCAGATTAATTATTAAAATAATTGTTAGTTGCCTGGACTTTAGTTTCTACCAACATCAGAGAAATGTTTCCTCTGCGTCGTATTTGGTTTTGCTCAACAGGGCGGCCGGAGAGTCCTGTTTCTGTACGGATACACCAACCAGCAGATCGACGGCCTCAGCTTCCCCGACGAAGTCACCGAGCCGGACTGTGACGTCGTTGCCGCGGTGACGCTGGAGGTGATGACGCTGCGCACCGAAGTGGACATGCTTCTGAAAGTCAGTGCCGGCTCCTGGGGAAACCCGCTCTTTGTTTCTCTTTCTGTTCTGGATGAGAAACCCAACAACTTTGTTTTGTTGTTTGAACCTGCAGGGCGTCCATCCTCACCCAGAATGCTTCAAAGACATCATCCCGGGTCTCACCCTGCAGGTCAGGAGAAAAACACAACCCAGTCAGCTAGACTTCAGGAAACATCCTAAATGTTCTGCATTTCCTCTGCAGAAGGAGCAGACTGACGACTCAAGGAGAGACGACGGACAAGGAGAAAAACCTCAAGCTCCGCCCCTTTTAGTTAAACCGACTCCTTTACCCAGGCAGACTCAAGTTCCAAAACCACCAGCAGGTGAGTCTGTGTTGCACAATGAATAAAATGAAAGGAGGCTTCTTCTGGAGAGTATCAACAACTATAATAGAAAATATTCACGTCTCAGTTGAAGTTTTGCAGCTTCAAAAGCCTGAAATGAGCTTTTATCATCTGCAAAGTCAAAAATAAGCGTGAAAAAACATTTGTTTACAGGTTTTAATTCCCTGGAATTCTCATTTTTCATTATCTTCTGATAAAACTGTCGTTATGTGTTTTTATCTGCCTGCAGTTACTGCAACAACACCAGGAGATACTGACAGCTGTTAACAACACAGATTCAGCTTAAAATTTAGATCATTTTTAACATTATTTTCAAATGATACACGCTTAGAATAACATAAAATAGTGACAATTAACATTATTGTAGCAAAATAAACTCAAGAAATTGAGATTTAAAAAAAAGCTATTGCAATTTAAAAGCCTTATATCTTGGTGTCTTGGTCAAATTAAATTTAGAAGAGTAAAACAACCTTAATCTCTTTACAAAAAAGTTTGGTACAATAAAAAGTTTCTCATTCATTGTCCAGGTTTTTGTCCTGCTCTATTCTTATTCTGTCTCTGCTGTCTTCAGCGCCCCCTGCAGTCGGTCAGTGTAATCTCTGCGGCGGAGCGTCCACACTCGTCTGTCCGTCCTGTGAAGACAAGCCTTTCTGCGACGCATGTGACGACCTGTATCACCGCCACCCCTCCAGAGCCAATCACAAGCGAGACAAAATACAGAAAACCCAACTGGGTGCGTCACGCTGCTCCACAGAACTGATGCAGAATTGCTTCTTTTGGATTTTAGATTTCTGAATTTTGTCTTGTTTTGCAGAGAATTGCAGCATCTGCGGCATTTCTTCTGTAAGCATCCAGTGCTCCACCTGCATCCAGAGGCTGTGTTTGAACTGCGACCGGCTCTTCCACTCCCATCCGGACCGCAGAGGTCACAGCAGGACCAACCTGGCCGCCGCCACCAGCACCTCAAGGTGAGCAGAACGCTCCTCGACGCCATCGCTGGAAGGGAAACCAGTGCTAAGTGTTGCTCTCGTTCTCCCAGTCCGTCTCTGTCTACCTGGGAGTGCGCTCACTGCACCACTGTGAACGAGATGCGAGCCGTCCTCTGCACGACCTGCGACCGCCCTCGACTCGCCACTCCTGCGATCGCTGGCCCGGAGGGTTCCGGTCCGACCTCACAGAACACCGGTGGGCCTCGGACACACGAACCTCCAATGCACCAAAACAATAGGTGTCACGAACTGGACAGAGGCTTTCTGTGGTGTCCAAACGTTTTGTCCTCAAAAAAAGTTAAAAGCACCTGTACACTGCAAAAACACAAAGTCTTACCAACAAGCAAATGTCTTAGCACACTTCAAAACAAGACAAAACTAATTTACAAGTAACTTTTCTGCAAGAAATAGGACCTTGTTTTAAGTCAATAATTCCTTAATATTGTTGAAAAAGTTCTAGTTCCACTGGCAGATTATTATAAGACATTTTTCTCATGTTATAGGTGAAGTAATTTGATATTCAAGACGTTTTTACTTAAACTTATTTATCTGGCTGAAAAGCCACTTTTGAATTAGTTTTGTCTTTCAAGTTTTACAAAGATATTTACACTAGAAACTAGACAAAAATACTTGGTAAGATTTTGTGTTTTTACAGTGCAGGCCTCTTTTTTTACTTTCTATTAAATGTAAAAAATCTGACATTATTTAATCTTAATAAACTAAGACATGTCAGATTTAAAAAAAATTTAAATGCAAAACATAAAAATGGTTGTTTTATTTCTATTTTTTCTGACCCAAAGTCCGAATAAGTGTTGCTGGATGTTTGTGGTTCTACAAAATTACAAGTTCAAAAACCTGGACAATGAATAAGAAACTTTTTTTTTTTCTTGTAATTTTAAGATTTTGTCTGTAAAGTTTGTCGATCTAAAGGAAATGGGGAAAAAAATTGTTCACCTGTGTTCACAGCTAAAACTCTCGTCATTCTAGAACTGTGGGCCGCACAAAATCATCCAGAGGGCCACAAATGGCCCTCGTGCCTTATTTTGAACACCTCTGGTATAGACACACTACTTACATAAATATTGAGACGTTTATCCAATTTGATTGAACATAAACAGAAAATGTTGGAAGAAAATTATTTAAAAAAATTATGTAAGCATTTTTTTAGTTTATCAGCCAGACTCTTTATTTTTTATTTTTCTGACTGTTTTCTGTCCCACTAAACAGATTTAATTGGTTTCCAGTTGAATTGCATATATTTGAGCATTCCTCCAAGAGAAGATCTGTTCTCATTATGGAGTTTGTCGTTTTTATTTATTTTTGTTTGTTTTCCCTCAGAGTGGCAGTGCAAGAGCTGCACGGTGGTGAACCAAGGCAGCAGCATCCTCTGTGAAGTGTGTGAGCGCCCCCGCCTGGCCACTCGCCCGCCTGTCCCTCCAGCTCCAGAGTCTGGGTCAAAGGTCTCTGCTGACGATGTCATATTTCTGTGTTTAAAGGTTTTATGGATAATTTGAGACCTGGTGCTGTTTAAATGTCACTTTCCTGTGGGAAATGTAATGTTTATAGCATGGAAGTTTACAAAATTATGGGATTCAATTTTTTTATTTTTGCTTTTTTTCCCCCCCTCATTTTGTGTCTAACTTCCTGTTGGAGCGCCCCCTGGTGGTTTAGTTCCTCTTATATTTTATATATTTGTGTTTTTTCAGTGGACCTGCCAGTTCTGCACCTTTGTGAACTCCAAGCCCTTGGCGGTGTGTGAGATGTGCAGTCTGCCGTCCAAAGACGCGTCTGGCGTTTCTGCGCCGCAGCCGCTGCAGCAACCGTTGCAGCAACCGTTGCAGCAGCCGCCCTCCTTCACCAAGGAGCAGCCCGACTTGGGCACGAAGCCGCAGCCGAGGCCCCGAGTCAACCTGGATCTGAAGAGGCAGAAAACGATGAGGGAGGATGGACTTGTACTCATCCACCAGATCAGAGTAAGAAACACACTTCTTCCTTCCTTCCTTCCTTCCTTCCTTCCTTCCTTCCTTCCTTCCTTCCTTCCTTCACTCCCTCTTTTCGTCCTTCTGAACTCTGATCCTGTTTGGTCTTCAGGAAGCGGAGAAGCGCGGCGTCAGCCCCGAGGAGGTCTACGCTGCTCTGAGCATGTGCGGCGGCAGCAGCATCAACCCCTGTGATTGGCTGACCTCTGAGCTGCCGCACCTGCTGGACGAGATCTGTGCCATGGCGGCCTCCGTCCAGCTCACCTGCAGGCCGGGCAACGGCGGCTCGGCGCTTCTGATGGAGAGGGACGGGCCGGAGCAGAACGCCGCGCCCGGCGGCGTGAAGCTGTCCAGAGCCGAGGCCAAGCTGGCCTGGCTGGCAGCCGGCGGAAACAAGGACAAGGCTGTGAGACAGCTGCTGAGGGACAGACAGGTCAAGGTAGGACCCTGACAACGGTTGCTATGGAGATGACCTGCAGGAACCACTGGGCAGATCTTGTTTAGCTCAGTTTAGGAAAAGTCGATTCTAGGGCTGAAACGATTAATTGGATTAAATTCAATTAATCGATTAGGGAAATAATCGTCAACTAATTTAATCATCGATTAATCGCTAACTAGAGGCAACATGCTGAGAGAAAACATACTCAGAGCCGTAATTAATCCAAAACGTTGGAAAATATATACAGATTTTGCAATTAAGATAAAAACACATTTGTCTGTAAATATGTACAACTGTTGTAGATTGATCCGGTTCACATTCACTGAAGGAATTTTATATTATTGCTTTGAGAGAATAAAATGTTTATTTGCATCTTTTAATGTATTTCTAATATTTTATTTAAAACAAAAGCTTGAGGTTAAATGAAACAACTGTAGAATGTGCCATTTTCTATCTGATTAATCGTAAGAAAAATTGATTACTGAAATAATGATTAGCTGTGTTTGAGATCTCTTCCTGTTTCGTGTGCAGATGAGGGAACTTCACTCCCTGGGCTTCCAGGACATGTCGCAGTGCGAAGAGGCTCTACGGCAGAGCGGAGGGGACATCAAGGGCGCTCTGTCTCTGCTGCAGCGCCCCCTAATGGAGCCGTTCCACCAGCGCATCTGGCTGGACCAGCCCGAGCCGCCGATCAACCCCAAACACCCGGACAAGCAGGTCAGGCGACTGTCTGTCTCCTGGGACGTTTGTTGCTCTGGAAGGTTTGCGTTCCTCCCTCACATCGCGCCGGATGTCTGCTGCTGCTTTTCAGAGGATGTGCAGGCGCCTGCTGGCGCTGTACGACCTGCCCAGCTGGGGGCGCTGCGAGCTCGCGCTGTCGCTGCTCCAGGAGCCGGACGTGAACTACTCCCTGGAGGACGTGGTGCAGGCCGTGAAGGAGTCTCAGGACCGGGAGTTCATCCGGCGTCTGCTGAACACCGAGTGTCCCGTCTGTCTGAGCATCTTCCCCCGCAGCAAGGTCAGGGAGTCGGAACGGCAATAACTGGTCCTTCACATAGATATATGCGCTGAGATCAGTCTCACTATGCGCTCAGATATAACGCCACCCTAGTGGGGCTCAAAACAAATTTTTAGAACAACATTAATGTTTTTCTTTTGCCCAATTTTGTTATTTAAAAGAAATATTTTCATTTTGGTCCTTAAAAGTCCTAAATTTCTTCAGTAGACTTTTTACTAAATACTTTTTTTACTTTCTTGGACAGCTACTATTGATCTTTACTTGAGGGAAAATATGTTCACATAGTTCAACTCTTGGGTAATTTTTTTAATTGTACTTTTTGTACTTTTTATTCTTTTGTTGTCTTTGTTTTCTTTTTTATGAATTTGGACTCTGAGTCTGTAATAAAATCTATCTATCTATCTACTGGGTATTTTACCACCTCTAACTGGGTGTCTGTGTGAGAGACATTTCAAAACAAAATGTTATATTTTAGTTTAACTTGTCTCTGCTGTAAAATGTAGAATACAGTCACAAGGCTTTATTAATAACAGTAATAAATTTTACAATCATAAATTGAAACTATCTTTTTTTAGTTTCTTTGTATTTTTTTTAATCTCTAAAGTGTGACGCTGGAAAAGTTTGAGAACTTACCGTGAAAGGTGCTTGAATTTCACTGTGGGATTAGTGTGCTACAGCAGCATTTAAAGCTCGTTTATTTTTTGTGTTTCCATGTCGCTGCTGCAGATGCAGTCTCTGACGTCCTGCCAGTGCTCCGTCTGCCACGAGTGTTTCCGGCAGCACTTCACCATCGCCGTCAGAGACAAACACATCCGGGACATGGTGTGTCCCGCCTGCAGCGAGCCGGACATCAACGACCCCGAGCAACTGGACAGCTACTTCTCCACCCTGGACATCCAGGTAAACTGGGAACGAGAGGAAAATTTGTTTATAATCAATCTGTGTCTTAATGGTTTCACTTTTTCAATAAAATTACTAAAATAAAATCTGAAGAAAAGGAAGCATAACGAGACACAATCACACTAAAAACCTGTGGTTTAGTTTCACCTTTTAAGGTGGTTTTTACCTGAGTAAGATTCAAAGTAAGTAGTAACTGTTAATTTACACAGATTTACAGACAATATGATCATTACAGCAGCTTAATTATGGCCAACAAAGAAAAACAAATCCAACAGAAAAACATTGCAAAAGAAAAATGCTTCAATCAGGGTCAAAATGCTGCAGAACATCAAACAAAATGCTGCAGAACTGCAGACGAAATGCTATTGACATACAGTTTGTGATTAATTAATTACAGACCCTTTAATTAACTCGATGAAAAACTTTAATCTGGCTCCACCACTAGGTTTTGTGTTGGTGTGTTTTGGAGTTTGCATCATTCACGTGTTTGTATCACATCTTGCTGTTTTCTGCACCTGTATGCCGACATAATTATGTCTAAAGAAAACACAATGTTTCTGAAAATGTTCTGGAAGGAAAACCTGGAGATCTCCAGGTCAACAGGTCAGAGGTTAACGAACCAGGGTTGAGTGTAACTGAGTCTTATTTAACCGAAACATGGGAACTGAATTGTTTTGGTTTTGTTCTGCAGCTGCGCGACTGCCTGGAGCATGAAGTGTACGAGCTGTTCCACAAGAAGCTGACGGAGCACGCGCTCATGAAGGACCCAAAATTCCTCTGGTGCTGTCATGTGAGTCGTTCAGAAACATTCAGAGCTCAAATCTTTCCTCTCTGTGTTTATCGGTCTGAGATCTGCTCCTCCCCCTGCAGATTATTGATGTTCATGAACATTGTTCTGCTGCAGTTTGTTTAAAGTTATTTTAAATTATTTTCCAAAATACAAAAAAAATCATTATGTCTGGCAAGAACAAAAAATCTTACCACATATTTTTGGTCTAGTTCACTGTGCAAATATCTTAGCCCTCTTGAAATAAGGAGAAACAAACTCATATATAGCATGAGAAAAATGTCTATCATTAATAATCTGTCAATACATTTTTACCAATATTAAGAAATTACTGATTAAAACAAGCTCCTATCTCTTCATTAGTTTCGTCTCATTTCAGGTGAACGAGGATATTTTCTCTAGAAACAAATTATTTTATTTATTACGTTGGTTTGTGTAGCTTTCTTTATTTACTCGTGTCATATTTGTTGACACGCGTAAATAAAGTTGCACATTCCTTCCCGTTTACTAAACAACAGTGAGATTATAGTTTAGCTTAATTTAGCTTAACTGTCACACAGTCTTGGTGCTAAAAGTGAAAACCAGGGGGCGCTGTGGTACTGTGTGGCTAGAGCAGGTCCATCTTGCCCCGAGGAGGTGAAAAAGTACAAATATTTTATAAAAATCTACTTGGATCCTCCTGTTACGAAACAAGTTCATGTTCAATTGCATATTTTGTCCATTTTTAATAAGATTGCTGATTGAAATGCATTGAATAACTTCCTACTGTTCACATTTGTTTTTATACTTTCATTTTTGCATAATTTCTGTATGTTGACATGACGTTTCACAATGTGCACAAAATTAACCATTTTATAAAACGTTAGACTTTAAAATACCAGTTAATCAGTATTTTATGGTTTTTACACAATCACATTTTCAATATCTTTATCAATCAGGGGGAAGATCAGGTTGAAACTTTATGCAGAGCCGCCTGCAAACAGTTTATATCCATGACGAATCCAAAATGCTCATAGCTGATCATTTTAATAGTTCAGACACCAAATATTCTGTAATATGCTGAATAATGACCTTTAACCTTACTGAGATCAAAACCATTATCAGAAGTAATTAAAATGAATAAAACTCACAGCCTTTCGTAAGCATAATTAAATTACCCTGACCTGATGTAACTCTGGGAACAAACATATAGAAAACGGTATGGGAAGAAATCCAACCAGGTGTGGGGCTGAAGTGTTCAGGTCAGAGGTTAATTATTTCCAGTTTACATTTACATACTCAGAAGTAGCATATATATGACCTTCTATGAAGAGAAAGGGGAAAAACACAAAATCTTACTAGTTCTAGTTCCATTGGCAGATTATTTAACTTTTAATAAGACATTTTTCCCGTGTAATAATTTATCTGCCAATGAAACTAGAACTTTTTCATCAATATTAAGAAATTATTTACTTAAAACAGGCCTCTATATCATGCTGAAAAGTTACTAGTTAGTCTTATTTCAAGTGTACTCAGATATTTGCACTAAAAACTAGACCAAAATTACTTAGTAAGATTTTGTTTTTTGTTTTTGAAGTGAGGTAATTAGATCCACTATCAGTATTTGGGACTAAAACTGCAACATTTATTACATTTCCGGCTGCTGCAGTTCCCTTTCTGACTGCACTGAGTGAAACCAAACAAATCCTTTGAGCAAATTGTTCCCCTCCTCACCTAAGGGGGCGCTGCACTAAGGGAAACAACACAAAAACCTCTGAAGAAGACACCGAGCACAACTTCCTGTTTCATGAAATGTAAACAAAAATGGAGAGGCAACATATTTTAGTGGTTGGAGGATTTCACTTTAGTCTTTAGTAGTAGACCACAAGACATTTCTCCCGTTAGCTCTAGGGCAGCACGTCGTTTGATTGTATTTACCCAGAATTCCTTTGCGCCGCAATCCGCTTCCTTTGTTACAGTCTGCGCTTAAAAAAAACAAACCACCCAGCGGTTATTTTGATAGTAAGTTAATGTTTTTAGTGTCTGGACAATGAGCCGATTAAAAAGCCTCTGGAACGTAACATCACAAATCAGCAGGCACTGCCGTTACCTAGCAACCCCAGCGGAATTCCACCCGTTACCTAGCAACCAAGATGAGCTTCAGCACGTTTGGTCAGCTGATTTTACTGCTGTATGTGCTGTACAATGGCTGCTGGAAAAGACAAGAGTTTTGTTGTTGACTTACCATCCAGGAACCACTTGCTGCATTGTTGTTGGTTGCACATGAGGCTCCACTTCTGCTTTTCAAAGATGTACGGTTGTGTAGTTGCGCATCCATTTTCAAGTGCGAGTGTAAACGATGAGTTGGGAGATGTGGTCAGCAGCAGTTTATTTGGATTTAAAGTGATAAGATGCCATAAAAACAAAATAGGCAGAACTGAACAGACTAAAAACTCATCATTTTGTGCAAAATCTGTGTTGAGCATGTTTTGTATAGGCCATAGACCTTTCCTAACCTGTTCAAGGACGTTTTCTGTTACTAAAACTAAATGAAATAGCAAACAGGATGCAGTTTTAACAAACTTACAATAAAATCAAAGAAAAACTAGAAGACAGACCGAACATTTCACTCCCTTTTTCTCCCCCTCAGTGCACCTCCGGCTTCATCAACGATGGGAACCAGCTGAAGGTCACCTGCCCGTCCTGCCGCAAGAGTTTCTGCGCTCAGTGCAAGAAACCGGTGAGTCTGACCTCTGCAGGAATGTGTGTGGGAGTCGCTCGTCTTCCTTCAGCCAGATAAATATCTGAGGAAGCGCCCCCGCTCAGCTGCTGTGCCTCCGTTCCAGTGGGAGCCTCAGCACCAGGACGTTTCCTGTGAGCAGTTCCAGCTGTGGAAGCGGGAGAACGACCCGGAGTACCAGAGGCAGGGCCTGGCCGGCTACCTGAGGGACAACGGCATCAGTAAGCAAGAAAGTAGCAATTATCTCTGAGAAAAACATTCATTCAGTCTACAGGTACAACTTAAAAACTTCAAATATCACGAAACTCACATATAACATAGATTTACAGAAATGTAATTTTTTTCCTTCCACTCAATTTTCTGGGAATATACATAGATACTGTACTCTGTGAATAGCTAGCTTCTTTAGCAATTATTTTTTGTGTCTTCCCCATGATGCTGTCACAAGAAAATCACCAACTCAATCTAAAGGTGCAGCTCAAAAATCTTAAATATCACAAAACTCATATTTTAGAGATTTATTTCATCTGGAGGGAAATATTTTCTTTCTTTCTAATTATTTGTACCTCGGAAAATTTGAGTATTGCATAAGATCAATAAAAAAGTATTTTAAACAGAAATGCCAGGATTTAAAAAGTGTAAATTTTCCTCCAATACTTTTTTCTTCCACTCAACTTTCTGGGAGTATACTTGGTTACATTACTCTGAATAACCAGCTTCTTTAGCAGAGGAGCTGGGAATAACATTTCCCCATGTCTCCTAGGGGCTCCATAAAAACAAGTTAGTTTTGTCTTATTTAAAGTTAACTAAGATATTTAAACTAGCAGCTAAACCAGAACTAGTGGGTGATATTTTATTTTTCCAGTGTTCCCAGTTAAAGCCTTTCTCCTTCTGATCTGACCAGTGTGTGTTTTTCTTGCAGCCTGCCCGGAGTGTAAGTTCCAGTATGCGCTGACCAAAGGCGGCTGCATGCACTTTACCTGCTCCCAGTGCCGCCACCAGTTCTGCAGCGGCTGCAACAACCCATACTACAAGGTGGGTTCCCATGACGACGCAGCAGCCTGGGTGGAGTTAGCAACGCGGCGTGGCGCTCGTCTGACCCCTTCCTTCCTCCCTCCCTCTTTCCCTCTCTCCCTCCCATCTCTCTTCCTTCCTTCTTTCCTCCCTCCCTCCTCTCCTTCCTACCTTCCTATCTCTCTTCCTTCCTTCCTTTTTTCTTTCTTACCTTCCTTCCTTCCTCCATCCTTCTCTCTCTCTCCCTCCCTCCTTTCCTTCCTACCTTCCTATCTCTCTTCCTTCCTTCTTTCTTTCTTTCCTTCCTTCCTTCCTCCATCCTTCTCTCTCTCTTCCTTCCTTCTTTCCTCCCTTTCTCCCTCCCTCCTTTCCTCCCTCCCTCCCTTCCTTCCTTCCTTCCTATCTCTCTTCCTTCCTGCCTCCCTCTCTTCCTTCCTTCCTTCTTTCTTTCTTTCCTTCCTTCCTCCATCCTTCTCTCTCTCTTCCTTCCTTCCTTCCTCCATTCCTTCCTTCCTTCCTTCCTTCCTTCCTTCCTATCTCTCTTCCTTCCTGCCTCCCTCTCTTCCTTCCTTCCAGGATGTTTTGAGTAGGACCTTTCCTCCTTGTTTATAATTTTCAGTTGTTTCCTTTGTTTAGTTTTCGTCCTTCCAGAAAACTTTCTGCTCCCTGCTGAGCTGCGTCTGGTCCCAGTGTTCCCAGTAGATGTTTCTTATGCTGGTGTTTGTTCCTCCTGCAGATGGAGTGTAAGATTCCTCAGTGTAAATTCCCTGGCCTGCACGCCCACCACCCCAGAGACTGCCTGTTCTACCTTCGGGACTGGGACGCAGACCGACTGCAGGCTCTGCTGCAGGTAACTGGTTCTCCAGCTCTGAACTGGGAGGAAAGGGGAACCAGAACCCTTTCCTCCAGAACACGTCTAGACTGTTCATGTGAGATTGAACATTTGAAGCAGAGTTCCTCTCTGAGTTCATGGAGATGCTAAACTGGGAGATGCTAATCCCAGTTTAGCATCTCTTTTTATACCGTCGTCGTCTTTCCTTTCATATTTTATCTTTTTACTTTTCCTGTTCTCCTTTTCATCTTTGTTTTCTTTTCATTTCCATTTTATTTTAACTTTTCTTATTTTCTTTATTTCTCTGCTGTTTTATTTTTTAGCCGAAACAGAAACATTTTTCACATCAGGAGTTGATTTAAAAGCAGTTCAGTTTAATTTAAGGCGTAAATTAATTTCCTGTCTTGTTTCCCACCAGAGGAGCGGTGTGGCCTTCAACACGGATCCTTCCAATGAAACCCAAACCGGTGAGTGCCGGCCGGTTCTGCTGTGGAAATAATTGGGACCTTCTGGACTTTCCCGTCTTAACGGTCCGGTCTCTGTGCCGCAGATTCCTGCGGCGTGATGGAGCAGAAGGACGAAGGCGGCCAGCCGGCCGACTCGCCGTGCGGCCTCCAGACCCAGCCGGGCCAGGCGGGGCTCTGCATGTGAGTCAGCAGAACCGGACAGAACCTCCGGACGGTTCCTGCTTGTCGGGTCGAGCCCAGAGGTTCTGCAGCGAAGTGAAGCTGCTCTTCCTCCTAACACTGATTTTGTTTTTTAGTTATTTACTAAAAATGTTTAGGAAAAAGAAAACGGAGAAATCCGAAAAAAGAACAACTGACGGTCCGAAGGGGCCCGGTTTGTTTAAAACATCCCTCCCTCCCTCCCATAATCAGAGACCTGCAGTGTTTTAAAGGTTTAAATTAATGTCATCTTTTTTTTCCCATTCTCATTGATTATGTTTTTATTTTCACGTAAATCTTCTCCAGGTGTCACTAAAGCGCTGAAGCAGCTCTGACAGAAACCCTCTGAGTCTCAGGTTGTTTTTTCTGCAGGAAACACTACAGGGAGTACCTGGTGAGCCTGATAAACGACCACTCTCTGGACCCGGCGGTTCTCTACGAGGCCCAGGAGCTGGTTGTGGCCTGCCAGAGATACCTGGGGGACCTCAAGCAGGGAGACGGAGAGGACGACAACGCTTTCAGCGCCCGCCTGCTGAAGGTGAGGACAGGCAGGATTAAACTCATCTGCTCTAATAAACCCGGAGACGCTGCTAATCCAACTGTTCTGGTTCCGCTTTGCAGAAACTGATGGAGGTTCCTCTTGGAGAAAAAGTTCCTCGAAGCAAATAATCTGAAGAAATGCTTACCCTGCAAAAACTCTTACCAAGAATCTTTATCTGGTTTCTGTGGCAGAGAAAATTAACATGTAGGAGCCTGTTTTCAGTCAGGAATTCATTAATATTGATGAAAAGGTTAAATTCACCTATAACAAAATATTTTCCTATAACTTATATAGAACTAGAATTTGTTTTTATCAGTATTAAGGAATTATGAACTTAAAACAAGCTGCTGCATTTTGCTGATTAGTTATCTATAAGTCAGTTTTGTCTTATTACTCAGATATTTGCTCTGGAAACTAGAATAAAAATACTTGGTAGGATTTTGTATTTTTGCAGTGTTGAAATCTGATTGATTATTCCATAGAAATCACTGAACCATTTTTTTTTTTTTGTTGAAGCACAATCTATTTTAAAAATTTCTGCACATTTTCTCTTGCTTTGTGCTTTTTAATTGGATTTTATGAAAAAGTTGAAGTAATTCACTGTGTTTTGCAGGAATCTGACAGTTTTATTTCTTACACTCGAATAACGAAGCTAAATGTGGGGAAACAAATGAAAACATTGTTATATTGATTAGATTTTGGTGCAGATGTTAAATTTTTCTTCTGCTTTGGTGTTCACATGATGACATCAGATTTTAATAAATGGTTCAAAATGGAAAAGTTGAAGAAATTCTCATTTTTATTTCCTGCTCCTTTCTTTGCTATTGGGGGGCAGAAATGTGAAGAAAAATGGAACATGTCATTTTATGCTGGGCTCTGTAAAGGCGTATTTAACTCAATAAAGCTGTAAAGTAACTGAGGCTTAATGCTGTGCAGCCAGACCACAGTACAGTCATGAGTAAACAGGCTCCCCACCCCCTGCATTTCTGCCAGATGATGCAGCACTTCTGGTGAAGAGCTGTGCATGTTGCAAACATTTGGGCGTTCTCCATCAAAGGAAGTGACCAAAACGACCCAGAACACAAATCTTACAGCTACTATAGGATAAAATTATTTCAGATTAGTGTGGATTATTGGAAAGAGAATGAGATAACTTCATTTAGGTGGAGTCACATGAGCTCAAGTGAAGCTGAAATCATTTTAAACAGTTTATTCAATAGATTATTTACATACAAACTGATGTTTTCAAGCTTCTATTGCTGCTTATTATGATTATTTTTCATTTTTACAATTAGAGAATTACAGCAGACTAATAAAATAAACCTTTTTAACACAGAAATGTTTAGATTTTATGACAACGAAGTCTCATTGGGGGGCATATTTGAATTTACTGAACATGTAAATATTCATGTCGGATAAAAACAGCAGGATCAAGCATGGAGATGTACAGTATACTACTCAAATAACGGTATTAGCTAACAAAAAGTCTCAGAAATGTAGAATAAAGTGTTGCAGTGTGGATAATTAGATCTAATTATTTAGTCATAACTTGAACTAAAGCACGAATATATGTTAAAACAAGCTGCAGTTTCATTTAGGATTAAAAAAATCAAAGGTTTGGCTCCGTTTTTGTTACGTAATCTGCAGACTGAGCGGTGTTTTCTGTCGCCCCCTGGCGGCGGAGACGCGGCGCGTTTCTGCAAAGTCACGTGATTTCGAGGAAACGGGCAGCTGGGCTGAGAGCAGCGCTGCTCCGCTGCGCCGTCACTCAGTCTGCAAGGCGCCGCTGAGGAAACACAACCGAGGTAAACGAAACTTAAACCTACTTCCTTCATTTTGACACTTTAGCTTCTATTTCTGACTTTATAAAGTCCTCAGAACCGCAGCGGAGTTCTCGCTTCTGATATTTTATATCAGCAAAACTCGGCTCTGTTTGAAAGTTATCCGATTTTTAAAAAGAAAAACAACTATCAGTTGTTAACACGGCTAATTTCTGTGTCATAAATCAAATGTATTCGTCTTTTATTTATTTTTTCAGTCAGTTATTTATTAAAATGCGCCTGTAGAGCGATATTAGCTCATGTCATGAATGTGTCACTTATTATTTTATGTTGTTTATGTATTTCAGTCGCTTTAAAAGGGAATCATGGCAGCAGGAAGGATGAGATCCACCCGCAGACTTCGCTCCTGGATAGTGGACCAGGTGTGTGTGTGTGTGTGTGTGTGTGTGTGAGAGAGAGATAAAGAGGGCAAAAAGGGAGGGGGGGCAAATAGAGTCCTAATAACTGTCCCGGTTTTGAGGTCATATAAATATCAACCGGAAGTCTAATTTTCAGAAGTTGGTTCTCTTAAGTTATTAAAACTGATTTAAACTAAAATACCACCTGCTGAAACTTTAATGAGATTCTTTTATGTGACCTAAATCTGTTTTTTAGAACCAGAAATCTGTCTCAGAAACTAGGTTTGAGGTATAGTCGGTTTATTTGTTATTGTAAACAAGTTGTGTGACACAGATTAGACAGATTAGACATCTATGAATACCTGTGGATTGTTTTAACAAGTCTAGACGATTTTTCTCTTGCAGGAGACAAAAAAAAAACAAAAAAAAACTTGGTCACACTTGTGCGACTTCATTGTAACTTTCCACCCAAAAACTCATAGATTCCAGATTATTTCCACACATTTATGAGAAAAAGCTCAGACTCTATGCTGCTGTCAAAAAGTCATAAATTTACAAGAAAAACATTATAATTTGCCATAATAGTTACAATCTTTCCTTTAGAAAAACATCCAGATGCTCCTAATTCACCACCTCAATGTTAGAGGTTTTCTGGTAAAACTAAAAAATATTTTAAAAACATTTAATTATGAGAATAAAATCATAACATTAGAAAAGTCGAAATAAGATGACAATAAAGTCATAAGAAAATAAAATTGAAATAATAAGAGGATAAAGTTGATATTACAAGAATGAAGTCGTAATATTGTGACTTCAATCTTGTAATACTGCAATTTTATTCTTGTGATTTTATTGATCTCATAATTTTATTTATTTTTTTAAATGTCCTTAGCGCAGCTATAATACTCTTGTGTTCTGGCATTTTTTAATTTATTTTGTTTTATGCAAATTTGTGACTTTCAATGTCAGAGAAAATCTTTGTTCCGATATCGTAAATTTATTCTCTTAATAATTTTTTCTTGTTGGATTTTTTTCCATAAACTTGAAATGAATTTAAAAATTTCCAAGTTTTTGACAGAAATTTATTCCAGTTTAACAAACTTCCTGCTACTTTTTTTTTTTGGTTTTGTCAAACTGCAAGATAAAAATCGGATAAATTTGTAAAATAATTGCATTAAAAAAGCCCAGAGAAATGAAATTGGTTGAAGCAACTGAAAGTGTTGGGCAGTTCCAACAGGATAATGATCTGAAACACATTTCAAATCTGGTCTAACGGATAAACTAGCTAACTGGAAGCTCATTCCAGTTCAAACATTAACAGACTTCCTTCCAAATCTTAGTCTAATCCTGGAAATATTTAGTTATTATATTAAAAAACCATATTGCAGTGATGGAGTAACTCCAGCTCTGTTTATTGTGACGCTCAGATTCTGTTTGGTCCGGACTGAGCTGGAGATCTGCCGTCTGTCGAACCGTTAGCAGGGGTTAGCGCTGGGCAGCAGTTTGGTTTCGCCAAATGGAGGAACTTCCTGTTGGTGTTTAATTGTTGCTGGAAACCAAACGTTGGTGTTTGTCGTGTGACAGGTGAGCAGCGGGAAGTATCCGGGCGTGATGTGGGATGACGAGGCCAAAACGATGTTCAGGATCCCATGGAAACACGCAGGGAAACACGACTTCCGTGAGGATGAGGACGCAGCGCTCTTCAAGGTCAGAGGTCGCCTGATGCTTTGTGACTTTGGGTTTTAGTTTACAGGATGAGCAGGACCGGATCAGAACCCGGTGACCGGACTGGACCAAGTCTGGAAAATATTTCGTTCAGATTGAATTTAAAGTCTGACATCCGTCCATCCATCCATCCATCCATCCATCCAACATCATTCAACATTCGTCCACTCATCCATCCATCTATCTGTTCATTAATCTGTTCATCCATCCGTCTATCCGTTCATCCACTCGGATAGACAATCGATCTGTTCATTTATCCAGTTATCTATCCATCCACCCAACATCCATTCATTCATCCATCCATACACACATTCATCCACCTGTTCATTCATCCAGCATCCATCCATCATTTGTCTGTTCATCCATCCATCGTCTGTCAGCTTTTTCATCCATCTGTCCGTCCATCCATCCAACATGTATCAATTTTTTAATGCATCTATTTTTCGTCCATCCATCCCTCTGTCCATGGTAACGTTGGTTCCTCTGGTTCTGCAGGCCTGGGCCGAGTTCAAAGGGAAGCTGGCGAACGGAGAGAAGAATCCTGCGGCGTGGAAGACGCGTCTTCGCTGCGCTCTCAACAAGAGCCCCGAGTTCAAGGAGGTGATGGAGCGCGCCCAGCTGGACATCTCAGAGCCGTACAAGGTGTACCGCCTCGTCCCCATCAGCGAGCAGGGTAAGACCCGCACGCCGGTTCTGACCCGGTCCAGGTTTTCTGTCTGTCTCGGTTTGGTGAAAACATTGAGCAACACGTTGCACAAACCAATCTATTTTTAGAGCGGAAGCGTTTCTGCACCGGTTCATCTCTGACAGGAACGATTGGTGTTTGTCCAGCAGCTGGTTCTGGTTCTGGTCCAGATAAAACTCCAGCTGCTGATTCTTCAGATGACACTGGTGAACCTTCACACACATTCAGCAGACAGAGCGCAGGTTTTATTTAGAGCAGGAACCAGGAAACTGAGCGTGATTGCTCTGAGGTTTTCACTGCGATTTGTTGGCGGACGAAGTGGCTTCGGGTGTTTAGACGACGGCTGGCATGAAGATTCAAGAGGAAACGGAGCTGATGCTCCACGTTACCCTGATTTCAATATCTGGAAACTTTTAATTTCAATCTTACTTCCTATTTTCCCGACAGGAAGCCACTGTTCATTCAAATATCAGTCAGGAGTCACAATAAAAAAGTTACAAACATAAACATTCAACAACAGAATCATAGTGATGCTTTGTGTAGGAAGGATCTCCAGTAGCAGTCAGTATTCCAATCTGTAGAAGCCTCTGACTGAAGACTGTTGCTTTATCGCCGTCATGGCACCATCAGTTATTAACTAACTCTGCTAATCCACCTCATTTACTTTTGCCGCTCCTCTTTAATGCTGCGTTCCATTTTGCAACTCGGAAACTCCAGTTTCTGAGTCGAGAAAAATCAACATCCAATATGGCCGCTCATCGCAGCAGTAGAAGTGCGTCTAAAATCAATTTTACATGAAGCCCCTGCAACTCTAAGCTGAAAAGATTAGGTCATGGTTCAGGTGTTGTTTGAGCTTTCGAGAAGATTTGTTCTGCACAGAGAACTAGTCAAAGGCCGCCTTAGAAAGAGGAAGTATGAAGCAGTTAAACATGATGATGACAGCAGCGGTGTAAAACGAAGAGCTTAACTGGGATCTAACCTCAGGAGTCGCATCCAACGTTAATATTTCATCAGTAATAAAGTTATGATGTTTATCATGTCGGCTGTAAAGCAGGAAAACAACATCAAACCATATTTACAGAAACGTTTACCTCTCCTCTATAAAACTGCTCTGTCTGGGATCATTCATGCTAATGAGTTTCCAGTTTGTTTATGTTTTATTATGGGAACCAGAACGTGAATATTTACATGTCAGCTGCTTTCTGATTCACTTCTGACCAGGAAGGTCAGACTTTGAAGGATCGTGTGATTACATTTTTGTTCTTAACTTTGAGGTATTCTTTGATTCTATGCAGATTTTTAAATGTTTTTTTTTTATTTTAAATTAGAAAAAGTGACGATATCCAGGGTTGCTATGCACTCTGGGAAAGTCTGACTTTTGATTCAAGTAATTTCAGGTCTGGATGAAATGAAAAGTGGAAAAATATTTCCTTTATTTTACTTCTTATCATCTAAAACTTAATTTCCAGAGTTATTTTTTCTTTGTGCCTTTTCTAGTTCCTTTTTTTCTCGTTGTCCTTCCTAGAGTCCTTCTTCCCTTCCTTATTTCCTAGAGTCCTTCTTCCCTTCCTTATTTCCTAGTGTCCTTCTTCCCTTCTCCTCTTGTTTCTTCCCAGTGTCGTTTTTCCTGTTTCCTTCTTATGTCTCCTTTTTCCTTCCTTCCTAGTGTCCTCTGCCTTACGTTCCTTTTTACGTCTCTCCTTCCTAGTTACCTTTACCTTCCTTTAGTGTCCTTCTTTCTCAATTTCCTCCTGATGTCTTTGCTTTACTTTTCCTTCCTTCCTAGTGTCCTTTTTCCCTCCCTTTCCTTCTTGTGTTTCATTCCTTCATTATCTGTATCATTTTTTCTCTTTATCCTTTCTGCCTCCTTCTTTTCCTTCCTTCCTTCCTTCCTAGCTACCTACAGGTGAAACGGAGCTGTGTGTTGTGTCGTCTTGTGCAAAAGTCTTGAATCGTTCTTCCTTTTTGTTCTTTAGCCTTCCTGAAGGTTTTTCTGTCGTTTGCTTCAACCACCTGATCATGACAGCATGTTGTGTAGTTTGCGCTTAATAAAAGATGACATCTCTCAGAAGTTTCGGTTGCTGGCAGTCGGAATATAATCCCTTGGATTAGCGCTGTTGGACGTCAGATTAATCTTCCTCCTCCGCGTTTCCAGGTGTGCTGCTACCTGAGCCGAAGGTCAAAGAGAGGAGCAGCAAGAAGCTGAAGAGAAAGAGCAGCAGCTCGGACTGCCAGGTCAAAAAGATCAAAACTGAAGAGGTCACCTCTCAGCTGGTGAGGCCGACGCTCAGGTCAAAGGTCAAGGTTCCGTCCTGCTGATGTCAGGTGGACAACTAACCTTCTGTCTTTGATACACAGCATGAAGAGGACCAGCAGCAGGACAGCCAGCCGGTCCAGTCAGACGAACCCGTCCAGTGCACCAGTGAGTCCAGAGGGTTTATTATCAGACCCACAGCATGATGCTGCCACCGCCATGCTCAATAACTAGCACAGGGCTTTATAGAGGAAGGTCTAATTTCTTCTAAACTCTGATGCCAGAGATTCATTTACTAAATATTTTTGTTGTTTTGATGCATTTTTTAAGTAATATTATCCAGAAGGAACATTTTTTTGTTAAAACCACAGTAAGGTTGTTATCAAGCTGTTGCTTTGTCTCTGCAGTATTTCAGAATAACCTTTTAGCCTCATTATGAGTTTTTTCTGCTTAGCAACTGGTTTGTTTCTCATCTTCCTCTCTGCAGCGCTGGATGAGATCAGGCTGGACGTTCGGATCGAGGAGAGCGTCCCCGCCAACACAGGAGGTAACAAACATTTACAGCAGGAGAAAAGCTGCTGTCTCCATCATAACCCTGCAGCTTTAGCTCCGCCCCCTCGGTTAACTCCGCCCCCTCTGTTTCCAACAGACCAAGACTCCTTCAGCGTGACGGTTCATTATCTTGGCCAGGAGGTTCTCAAACGTCAGATCAGCGGCCCCGATGTCCGCATCGTGTACCTGCCCTCCTCGTCCGTCCCCCCGACTCCTGCCGCCCTGAGCCGCTTCCCTCGCATCCTGCTACCGGAGCCGCCGTCCGCGTTGCCGGCAAGTGAGGAGCTGCAGGCGCTGTTCACCCTGCTGCCCTTTATGGCGAAGGGCATCGCGCTGACGTCCACGGCACAGGGGGTGTACGGCAGGAGGTTCTGCCAGGGCCGGATCTTCTGGACGGGACCGCACACGACCACACCGGGCCTCCACCGGATGGAGAGGAACATGGAGTCGGTGCTGCTGTTCAGCAAAGACATCTTCAAGCAACGTGAGTCTAAACGTCTGGCTTTTATTTCCAGTCCATTGAGCCGCCGGGTACGACGAGTTGTAGCTAGCTTCATCCTTAAAAAGTCTTAAATTCATTTAAAAAACAACAACTGTAAATTGGTTTTAAATTCATTAATGTCATGTTGTAAAGGCAACCAATTTGCTTACTTGAACAGGTTGGGATAAGTCTGTTAGCTATTTAAAAAAATTACACTTTTTGCACAAGATAATGAGAATTCATTCTGATCAATGCAAACTCCTTTCAGAATGAAATGTTTTAGGGCCTCTGTCACTTTAAATCCCTATGAGCTGCTGCTGGCCACGCCCCCAAACGTCAAACACTCAAACGTCAAACTGGCTGACAATATAACAACCACACCTGTTTGAAAAGCACGGCAGCTAGAGAGCGCCAAGTGGTTTCTGGACGTTAAGTCAACAACAAAACACTTGTCTTTTCCAGCAGCCGTTGTACAGCACATACAGAGGTAAAACCAGCTGACTAAGCGTGCTGGAAACTTGGGTTGCTAGGTAACGGGCAGGGGGAATTCCGCTGGGGTTGCTAGGTAACGGGCTCAGTGCCTGCTGATTTGAGGCGTTACATTCCAGAGGCTCATTTTCCAGACACCAAAAAATATTAACTTATTGCCAAAAAACGACTGCAGTCTTTTTAAGAGCTAGGTCTGTTTTTAGAAGCAGCAGAAACACAAATGGAAGTACAAAAAGAAAAATGTTCAAAATATGAATTTTGCATAGCAGGTCCCCTTTAAATTTTGTGGAGAAAAAAAAATTCTATGTAGTCTTTTTTCTGTCAAGCTTCTTCATTACGTTCTGTGACTTGATGCAGTTGAAGCTACTGCTAACTAGCTGCTAACATATCCTTGCTAGCTAGCACAAGTATATTAACAGGTATATTAGCAGGAATCATTGGTTCTGGTACCTGCAGTGGAAACAGAGGGAGGAGAAAAACTAGCTAGCTAAAAGAAAAACTAACTAGCTAAAAGGAAAACTAGCTAGCTAAAAGAAAAACTAGCTAGCTCCCTTTTTTGCATCTATCATGGTTTAAGTGGAAATTTATCGCCATTTGGTTGGACAGCGTTTGTCTCTGCCATTGAATAGCTTTTGCTGCAACCCATATGATAATAAATTAATTCTGTTCTAAATTAATTCTAAAAGAAATTAATCCATTATAGTCTTAAAAAGTCTTAAATTTGAGTTGGTGAAACCTGGAGAAGCTCTGGTGATATCAAACATGAGATGGAGCCTCGTTTAAAGAATATTTCAGGCTCTGTTTTTACCCAGTTCCTGAAACTGACCTGGAAAACTTCATTAGTAGGTAAAAGTGAAAACTCAACCCGGTTCTGGTCTGGTGTTTCCTCAGAACTGGACCTTTTCCGAACCAACGGCGGCGAGCCTCCTCAGTGCAGCTTTACTCTGTGTTTTGGAGAAGAGTTCAGCAACACCGAAGATCCGTCTCGAAAACTGATCATCGCTCAGGTAAACCCTCCGAACCGTCAGCGTAGATACAATAATCGGACATGGAGGTACATTTTGGTTTTAATGCTACATATTTTCAAGAAAACAATTTGGAAAATTGATAATTTGCAGAAGAAAATATAGATTTCAAATATTAAATATACAATATCAAGTTGGAAATTAGTGAGAAAAAAGTGCCAGAAATCATCTAAGATGAAGGTAAATTTAATTATTTTCTCACAAATTTCCAGTTTCTCTATATCAGAGAAACTCTATTTCCTAAATATGTCAAATTAATCTCAAAGTATTAGTGATGTTGTAGGAAATTTACTGTTCTGACACCATTTCTAACATCTGGAATGACCCCTGTATTGCCCAAATGCAGCATCATATTTAAGGAATAAATTTTAAGTTATTCCTTGAAGTTTCAAAGAATAAAGTTGAAATCTAAAGAATCACTTTTGTAAAATCTGTATTTAAAACTACATTTTGTGTTTCTGATTCATACTTCCTGCTGTGTTTGCTCCAGTAATCTAATATTAAGTTCAGTTCTGATGGTTTAGCATCAGATTTAATAAAATAAAGCAACTACAATCTAAAAAAAATACATTTTTATGTCCAGTTTTTCTGCTGTGAAGCATAAAAGTTGAGATTGTTCCTTTGTAAGGTGGCCTGTACCTCCTGTCTGCAGGTTTCCCTCCCGTGGGCGGAGCAGCAGGTGGAGAACGCTCTCTCCGTCTTCAACACCCTGTCGGTCTTCCGGACCTTGGCCAGCCAGTCTCCGCTGGGAGAAATCACGCTGAACCTCGTCACGGTGCCGTCGCCGTCCTCCGAGCTGGACGCCTGTCAGACCAACTGAGCAAACTCTGAAACATTCCCAGCTTTCAAAATAAGAGCCTCCACTTTCTCTGCACACCAAATATAAGACTTTGGAGCACTTAAAAGAAAAATCTGTTGAACCCTGGAGCTAAAACGGCGACGTTTGGGGTTAAAGAAATGGATTTTCTTCATTTCCTGCGGGGATCGGTGCGTTGGAAACACTACAGGAAAAACCAACAAAGAGAGGTTGTGTGTTTTAGAGAAATCAGTTTTTATTGTTCTGTTGGTGCTTAGAACCCAGACACTCTTTTAAAGGGGCCATAAAGTTAAAAGCAGACCTGTTTGTCGTACTGTACTCCAATCATAGCATAGATTAATAGTTTTAGCTACATGTTATCTTCCAGACTGATTATGAAACAGTCTTAAAGCTGAGTTTTAGTTTAAAACACTCGTTTTATTAAATAATAAAAGACTTTTCACTGTGAACTTTATTATTACAGCAGAGATCACATCCAACAGATTTTCCTTTTCACCATTCCTAAATCTTCCCTCATTCACTGGATTAAATTATCCGTCGCTAAGGAGTAAAGCAAAATAACAACCATTTTTCTCCCTCTTGTTTTCTTAGGTAAAACTACTGTTTCAGCCTTAAACATACAGATTTTTATTTCATTTTAAGGAAGTTCTAACTTTAGTAGATTATTATTTAAAGGCTGGTTTAAGAAGCTCCACTCAGATTTTATTTTATTTGATTATTTTTGGCTGGAGGTTGTGTTATGATGCCACATTCAGGGCATCTGTTAAAGAAAAAAATAGTCTTAAAAGTTTTTATTTTAATAATTTCTCAAAAAAGGATTGCAGTATCAAGTTAGTTTTTGTTCAGTTTAGATGATAAAAGTTTAAAAATAGCTGTAATGATTAAAAAAATAAATAAAAATGAGGCCATGGAGGAGAAAGTTTCAGCGGAAAAACTCAAAGATTTTGAGTAATTTCACATTTTTACAAGAAGAAAGCTTGGATATTTTCTGCTGTTGAAATTTTTCTAAATATGATTAAAGGCTTAAATTTACAGTATTAAAACAAATTTATTATAATGTCAGGAATTTGTAAGAAAATGCTCAAATGTATCGATTTTTAAAAATAAATTGGACATTTGTAACAGAAAATGACAGAAGTCATCTAAGATTGAGGCGGTAAATTTAGGAGACGAACATCTGGATGTTTTCTAGAGTTAAAGGGAAGATCCGGGTTGTTTTCCTGGATCAGAACGACCCGGTTCTGGTCCAGAAAAAAGCTCAGACCTCATCCTTAAAGTCCGGGAAACATCCAGGTGTGAATCTCGTAGACGTAGCGCCTCAACCCTGGAGCGTTTCTGTCTCATTTTGTCACAAATGTACAACTTTTTAGAAAATTCCTGACAAATTTGAGTTTTCTTACAAATTTCTGGCTTTATACATCAAATAATAGTTTTAATATTGTAAATTTATGCCTTTTATTTTGGAAAGTTGTCATTTTACAGCTTTTCAACATCAGAGAAGTTTTTTTCTTGTAAATGAGTGAAAATAATTCATAAATTTCTGAGGTTTTTGGTGACGATCAACTCCTCTGTGACATCATTATTTTTATTTTTTTCATCTATAATAGCCCTGATACTCTGTCATATTTATACCAACTATTTATGTTTATTTATATTTTTTTAAGACTTAAACTGACAGAAAAACAAAGGAATTATATAACTGGAATGTGGGGAAAAAATCCAGAATTGTGAAACGGAAAATAGCAAACACTGAAATGTAAATAATATTCAAAAAATTCTCAGAATTTTTTTTTAAATCTGAGAATTTCTTGAATTTGAAACTGAAATTTTCTCATCTGATGTTGGTGTAAAATATAAATATGGGAATACTGTACTGAAGTTTAGAGCATTTAGTCGATTTTAAGTTGATTTTATTTAATTCAAGGAAAGAAAACACTGCAGAACTAAAGGAGGAAATTTATTCTTGGACCACAACGAGCTTTGAGCTCAGTTTATATCCAATATTTGAAACTGGAACATTTAAGGTTTGTAGATGTTGAAAACTTGTTACCAATGTAATTAATCAGTATAATAATAATAATAAAGTACATCCTTTCAAATTAAACATTTCTATGCAGCAATTATGAGGAAATCAACCAAATAAAACATATTTTTTAAACAAACTACCATCATCCCAACTTGGATGAACACTTTGTGACACAAGAAAAAGAAAAAAAGCGTTTAGAAATAAAACCAGGAAGTTGATTGTTGGAGTTAAATCATATTTTAAGGTGGATTAGTTGTTAAAAAATTATCCGTTTTTTGGGGGTTGGCACGAGATGTAAATCTGTCATTTAAGCGCGTTTGTCTTTGTTCTGTCGATAAAACTTTTCCGAGGACTCTGCTGGGTGTGTGTTTGTGTCGGGGGAACCGGGTCGCCGTCAGATGTTTCCGTTGGCCGGCGAGGAAAGCTCGGCGATCTTGGAGTTGAGCGTCTGATTGGTCCAGTCCTTGGTGATGTCATCCAGGTGGCCGTCGAAGTCCACCAGGAGGGCGTGGTCGCCCGACTCCAGCATCTGGCTGGCGATGGCCTGCGTCTCCTCCCACTGCCGCAGCATGATCCTGGACAGGAAGTGACACGAGTCCATTAGGCTGACGAACAGGAAGCTGCTGCTACTCAAAACAATGGAGTCTAAATCCAAACTAAATCAGCCATTTTATACATTTATTAATGGAAACTTGATAAATTGTTTCAGATGAGATTCTTATTTGTCATACAAAATCCCTTTTAAGTTTCAGATCTGCCATAAATAACATCCATGTCTGCCTCTGCTGACCTTGACCTGACCTTTCTACCTGAGGAATCCCTGACAGGCTGCACAGTGGTGTAGTTGGTTTCACTGCTGCCTTGCAGCAAGAAGGTCCTCCTGGGTTCGATTCCCGGCCCGGGGTCTTTCTGCATGGAGTTTGCATGTTCTCCCTGCGAATGGTGGGTTCTCTCCGGGTTCTCCGGGTTCCTCCCACAGTCCAAAAACACGACTGTCAGGTTAAATTCTCCCTAGGTGTGAGTGTGCATGGTTGCCCTGAGACAGACTGGTGACCTGTCCAGACCTCTCGCCCAAAACGTTCGCAGGAGATAACCCTAACCCAGCACCCCTGGTGACCCCACTAGGAAAATGGATGGATGGAATCCCTGACCTCACCTGCGCCCTCTGCTGGCCATTCTAGGTGTTTCAGTTCTTTGCAAGCTGGATTATTTTCTCTCCCTTCACTGGTTTTCATGTGAACCAATCATGTGAACTAAATTGGAACAATGAGTTAATGTAATTTAAAACATCCTGCAGCTTCCTGGAGATTCAAGCCACTTAAAATGATTTTTATTTTACATTTCAGTTTCTCCAAAATCCTCCAGATATGATTGAAAGGAATCTGCATCTTTTTCTTGATAGATAAAGGATGAACTGGCTGGACGGATGTCTGGGCTCAAAGCTGTGTTGATTGAAACTCTTCCCACAGGACTTCCTAAGTTAAAAAGTTGGTATTTAAACCAAACTGACTCGTTTTATCCTTTATAACTTCCCATCCCCCTCGGTTCTTACGTGTGTTTGTCCTTCAGAACCCATTTGGAGTCTCTGCGTTCGTACATGACGATCGGAGGAACCCGATCATCTGGAGACATCTTGCTGCCGTCGAGCTTCAGGAAGAAACAGAAACAAACCGACTGTATTAAACCCACAAACTCTCCCGTCCCATAAACATAGAAAACATTTAATCTCTTCATTAAACCTTTGTTTTCTGTCATCCTCACCATTAATAAGACGGCACTCTCAAACTGCTCTGCGATCTTGTCGGCTATCTTCAGAGCGCACGGCGTCGGGCTGCAAACAGACACCAGACCACTGAAACCGTTTCTGGATCGGCTTCGGTCCCGGAGAAGTTTCTCCCTTCAGGAAACTCACCTGCAGTCTGATGCGCAGGCGTTGGCCTGGTAATATCCAACTATCCTCTGCTGAGTCTGAGCGCACCAAACATCCACCTGGGAGGAGAGAAGAGAGAAAACTGCTGGTTTAGTCCTTTTAGACAACATGTCTGAACAACTTCTGAGTAAATTAGCTGATTTAAGTTCAGCTTCAGGAGGATTTTAAAGCTGAAAACGCCTCATGAACGTGTTGCAGGACATATTTAACTATTTAAATCAGCAGATTGTTTACAAAAATAAACACTTTATTGAAACCTTCAGTGGGTTTTGTAAGCATGCAACTATTATTTTAGTTATTATTTTGATGATAAATCGATTCATCAGATAAAAATACATTCTGCAGATTTTTCATTTAACCACAAGCTATGTCTTTATGGGGAATTTGATTTATTTTTCTAATATGACTTTTAACCTCAGAGAACATCCAAGTTTTTTCTTATAAACAAGTGAAATTAATTCATAAGTTTTTGGTGGAATCTACTCCTTCCTAACCACATTACTATTATTTTCATCTTCAAATACTCTGTCGTGTACATATAGCAGATATTTTTTTAATACTCCAAACTAAAATAAATAGAGAATTATAAAATTTGAAAGTGGGGATTGAGGGGAAAAAATCAGGAAATGTAGCAACGTAAATCCAAATTTATGTCCATCTGAATTTGGAGTTTTTATATTGCTGAAAGAAATTAAATTTTGAACTTTATTCTCATTTTTACTGAAAAACTTCTCTTAGTTTGGATCTACATCACAATCTGGACCTTTTTGAGAACCGGGCCACGACAGCAAACTCCACACCTGCGTGAGGGCCAGTTGCGTGATGGGAGCCAGGGGCAGGTGAGAGTGAAGCAGCGGCACGCAGTCCGTCACGCAAACAGCGCCACCTGCCGAGCTTGAGGACAGCAGCAGTCCATTGATGCTGCAGCGGGGGAACAGGCAGGAGTGCAGGTACATCTTCACATAAGCCCGACAGGAGAGCTCCACCTCGCCCATGGTGACCGCTACGGAGGTGCAGGGCGGACAGAGAGACGTTGAAACACCGGAGGAGAACAGCAACAAACACTTTCCTTATGAACGGCGCCGTATTTACCTAGAAACAGACCCAGAAACGTCCCGGTTCGGCTGCGTTTGACAGCCGGATAATTGCCCTGTTAGGGCCTGTGGTTAGCATACAAGCTAAACCGATCCGCTGAACTAGTCTACCTCCAAGTTAGTCTCACTAGAGCTGCGGGACACACGATCAACACCTTAAACAGTTTAAAACCAGTTAAATTACTTACAAAACCCAGAGGTCTGTCTATTCGCTAACAAACTGGCGAATGAATGACGTCCAACGGCAGTCACTGGTCCCGCCCACTGGAGTCATGTGCATTGTTCCGATTGGTTTAGAGCCGAGATTCTGTAATATGATTGGTGTAGAACCGTGCTTCTCCGTTCTCCTTTTTAAGAGCATGTTTACGCATCACAGCAGCGTGCGCCCCCTAACGGAGCGGAGGAAGCACTTTAACAAAAGTGAAATGTAGCTACATTTTATAATATATTGTGTTCTGTTTATCTGTACTTGTAAACAAAAATGCTCATTAAGAAAAAATTACATTTGAGCATCTAGAAAAACGTTTTGCTGAAATAAAGAGCATTACACTCCAGTAAAATCTCTGGATACTCAACCTACTAATTTTTAACCAAAAATGACACCTACAAGTCATGAAACTTATCACTGGATGTACTCCATTTTCTAGCATGTACTGCAAGTGATAGTTTTAAAACAGTTTCTACTTAATTTTGAAACATGAATTGCAGGTAGATTGAATACATGCACAGGGTTAATCCAAATACTACTGCCATTTGTAAAACTACCCTTATGTGAACCTCTTTGTTTATATTAAAATAAATAAAACTCAATGCATAGTTAACTAGTTTTATTGTGCAACTCATCTGCAGGACTGGTTCTGCTTTAGTGGTGCTTCTGGGACAGCTTTGGTCGGTTGATTGGGATATAAAGTTTCTGTGCCCATTTGACCAAATCACCACGCTGCCTAGCCAAGTAGAGCTTCTGTGAGGGTTTTGGTACATTGTGACCCTGGGGAGGCTTCGGCACGCCTGGACCCTGCAGAGGGCAGCCATAGTAGGGATACTGCCCCGTTGTCTTCTTAGGATCCTGGGGAAGGAGGCCATATTATTGTGGCATCTTGGTTGGGTAACCACGATGCTTCAGGACAGTTGGGACCTGCTGCAGGCAGCCAGGATGATGCCAAGGCCCTTCAGGTCCCTGGGGTTGATTGCTGCCTAGCTGATGTGGATGCTGAGATACAGAAGGCTAAAAGCTGATTCTTTCTGATTCTCAAGTCACTCACAAAATAATAATTAAGACACAAATAAGAGTAACAAGAAAGTTCTATGAGGAATAAAAGTAATTTCAAATTAAAAACTCACTTTGTAAACATTCCTTGTGTGGTGGTGGTTAGTTTCACCACCACAGCTGTGTTTGTTAGACCAAATCAGCAAAGTAAAATGTTTCATTTATAGGTTCAGAGGTTTATAAAAAAAATTGACTCCATTGTTTTAATTAATTAGTTAATTCAGTTCAATTAATAAACATTTGGAAGAGCTGTAGACTATCTGGTTATAATTCCAATGTTTAGATGTTCCAGTTGACATTCTAGACAATTTTCAAATGGCCAAATCTATTTACAACTTGCCTCATAAAACCTAAGTTTGGGGAATGAAAATGTTCTAATGTCTCCATTAGAATATTGACTTTCTGTAATGTGAAACCAACTGTTTCAAGTAGTGCACTCATCCTTTCACCAGCAAGTTGGATTTCAACAAGCCATTTTTCCATGAACTTGGGACAGGAAGTAAAGTTTATTTCACAGGGCTGTTCTTGGGATTAAAAAAAATTCTCCACAAAAAATTTGGCATCTTAAAACACCCTCCAAATGTTTACATTTGCATCAATAATACAATCTTGTTTAGTTGTGAACTTGGTCAACTGATGGAACTAGTGTTTCTGGAGCCAATTTATTTTCCCCTCACTTCTTGCCTCAGTAGCCAGTCTGCTGGGGATTCTTTGATCTTGTTTTGATATACTGGGCTGCCATGTTGGGTAGCTAGAATATGAGGCTGTTTGGGCACCTCAGGTTCTTGGGCCACAGACAACATACTTCGGTACATTTCACTCCTTGGGTAAAATCAAAGTGTTTGGACTGCATTGCATGAACTTGCAAGTATAGCCAGTTTCAAACTCAAGTTTACAACCAACTCCATAGTCTTATTAAGTTGACGTTGTGTAGTCTCCATTTTACCCTTAACATTGTAGAAACACCTGGAACATGCAAAGTTCCAGCCAAGTTGTTAAAACCAGTTCAGCACAGTAAAGCTTAGTTAAAAATGAGTTTAGAGTTTTGCAGGCAGGTTTCCTTTTATTAAATTAAAGTAAAAAAAAAGAAAAGATTAGAGCCACTTTATGAAAAAACATACACAAATGTTGTAATGAGTTCTTTATTGCAAGAGGTGAATGATTTAGTCTCATTGCTTCTGGACCTAGAAGGAAAAATATAGATAAGTTAAGACTGTAGAAAGTCAAAGTTTCTCTTCATAAAATTACTAACCTTCTGAAGCTCTCTAGTAGCAGGGCTTTGATTGCAGAAACGGCCATTTGCTATAGCATCCTGGATATCCATGATTCAAGCGCTCTGTAGGAACCTTGCCAGACTCCAAAGTTTGGAAAAGAGGCATTAGGCCATGGCTGACTGGAACCTCTAGAGGGTGCTTGGGCTTAACAGGGAATGTTTGTGGCCTACAAACACTAAAGGGACTTGCCACTGAACAAGGAGGCTTACTAGGAAGCTGTGGTGGTTGGACCTGAGGTACTGGACCTCCTATTGGATACATTGGTTCACCAGGAAGTACTGGTGGGTTAAACAGAGGGACTGGCCCTCCAAATGGGTACTTGGGTTCAACGGGAAGCACTGGTGGGTTGAAGGAAGGGATTGGAAATCCTATTGGGTATTCTGGGGCTATAGGAAGCAGTAATGGATTGAACAGCAGGCCTGGATGGCCTATTGAGTACTCTGGCACAATAGGAAGCATTAGTGGGTTGGATGGAGGGACTGGAGCTCCTATTGGGTACTTGGGTCCAATAGGACGTGCTGGTGGGTGGTTCGGAAGAACTAGACCTCCTATTGGGTACTTTGGTTCAACAGGAAGCGCTGGTGGGTGGGACGGAAGGACTGGACCTCCTATTGGGTACTTTGGTTCAACAGGATGCTCTGGTGGGTGGTTCGGAAGAACTGGACCTCTTATTGGGTACTTTGGTTCAACAGGAAGCTCTGGTGGGTGGTTCGGAAGAACTGGACCTCTTATTGGGTACTTTGGTTCAACAGGATGCTCTGGTGGGTGGTTCGGAAGAACTGGACCTCTTATTGGGTACTTTGGTTCAACAGGAAGCGCTGGTGGGTGGGACGGAAGGACTGGACCTCCTATTGGGTACTTTGGTTCAATGGGGAAAGCTGGTGGCCAGCAAGAACCTGATTGTCTTCCACTTGAACAAAGAGGCTTTCTAGGAAACTGTGGTGGCTTGACTGAAGGGACTGTACCTCCTAATGGGTACTTGGGCTCAACAGGAAGTACTGGTGGGTTGGATGGAGGGACTGGACTGCCAATTGGGTACTTGGACTCAACAGGAAGAATTGGTGGGTTAAAGGGAGGGTTTGGAAGTCCTGTTGGGTACACTGGGGCTATAGGAAGCAATAATGGGTTGAATAGCAGGCCTGGATGGCCTATTGGGTACTTTGGCTCAACAGGGAATATTGGCAACCTGCAAGAACCTGCTGGACAAAGAGGCTTTCTAGGAAACTGTGGTGGGTTAAACAGAGGGACTGGACCTCCTATTGGGAACTTCGACTCAGTAGGTAACTGAGGTTTACTACTGCCTGGTTCCTGCTGAGGGGCAAAGAAACCATGGAAACTCCTTGGAAACCATGGGGCATAGCGTTGCACATCTGGCAATTTGTGTGGTTTGTTTGGACCCGAAGTTAGAATGCCAGACACAGGCATTGAAGGAACATATGAAGCTGTTAAAAAGCAGATTCAAGTTAAATCTTTGTTTTAATATATACTGAAAGTTACACAAGTCAACCTTACCTTTTACTTTACATGTCTCCAATGCCAGTAAGGAGACCACCACCAGCCTAGGAATGAATAATAATAAAAAACTGTTTAATGAGGAACAAAAACATTCAACTTACTCTACAGTTTGACATACCTGAACAGAAAAGCCATAATGTCAACCTAAGTTGACAGGAAGCAGTAACTTGTGTACTGCTGCTGCTTAATTTTTATACCTCTCCCTCCAATTCTGTTTTGGTAAATGGAAACAGGTGTCAGTAGTTGAAGGCTGGTGTGGCCAATTATCTTACAAGCCTTGTGTTTCCTGCATGGGGAAACCATACAGGGACTTTTTTGGTGGAAAAAAGGTTCAGGAAATGTGTCTATTTTTTTCTCCAGAACACTAGAGAGTCACTTTAACATACATAATACATTTATTGTGAAATATAAATGAGAGACTACACAGATTTAAATCAAGATCACCATCTGTGGGGTCAATGGACAGAATCACAGATTTTAATGGCTTATATATATATATATATATATATATATATATATATATATATATATATATATATATATATATAAAGATTTAATACACATCTATAGCTTCAGAAATTGGTAATACACGGGATTACTGATTTCTGGTTTCAATCAAAGCTTATTTGATCAACAGCCAACAATGTGTGAGGATAAGAAAAGGTTGTTCGAAACGGTTGGGCACTACTTGTAGTGTCCACCAGGGGTCAGTATTGAGGAGAAGGACCTCGCTGCAGCGAACAGAAAGGGGCGGGGACGGACAACTGTCAGTCTCATACCTTATTTGGAAATGGGACCATTGCACTCCGGAAGTGAAGGGGGCTCTATTTCCTATATTATCCGCGGCCTCCCGTTTTTATTTTCTTTTGAAATCTGTGATATATCTTCATCTTTAGGAAGGAGTTTCACTCTCAGCATGTATTTGAACTTCTCTCTTTTATTTACTTCAGCGCAGCTCACAGTTTTTAACAAATTCTGTAGCTTTCGGTGTACTTCTAAATCTGCTCCTTAGTCGCGTCTTTTCGGGCCTGCTACTGCCTCTAGTGGCGTGGGGTGGTAACACAACTAATCTGATTACATTACTAAATGTAACTGAATACCACAAAGTCTTTATTATTTACTATTAATTTCGACATTTCTGGCACCGTATAAGATAAATTATCTTATAAAACACCATATTTTTCATTTCCTTATGGATGTAGAGCTAATTAAATGACATAAACAATACTTTTATAAATTAGAAATAATATCTATATATCTTCATCAGTTATAGGAGGAACAAAAGAAATAAGGAGACATAAAAAAACATGATCAACTAGAATAAAAATACCATTTGCAATGTATACATAAGAAATTTAATTGAGCAAAAGTCAATAATAAACAAATGAATTAGGAGAACAACCCAGGTTGTTACAACTGGTTTTTAATTACATACAAGCAGAAATTCACATTTTTGTCTTTACGGTGCCATGTATATTATTCTGAGACTTTTTGTTGGTACAGACATTTTAATTTCTGGTTGCTTAAATCAGTCACAAACGCAGGACTGTTTAAATGATTAAAAACATTCCAATCGGATTGAATTGTGGCTTAGCTTGGTGGTTCGTTTTCGTAGCTAGCTTAGTCACAGACTAAACTAACGGCCGTTTTCCACGAAGAACTACAACTCCCATGAGCAAAAATCCTTACGCAAGGCTTACATGACTTCCGACATGAGCATTTCAAAATAAAACTTAGAGACGTTCTCTCCGTGAAAAATCTCGCTCTCGGTGCCACTTTGTGCTTTTATTTTAAAACCGGGGTCATTCCTCCGGGTTTCGTCGATCCCTGACGAATCTCCCACCCGCTCCGCTCCCTCCTCCCCGACAGTTGGCGACCTGACAGCGGGCAGTGCCGTATGATTCTCCCGGGCAGGTTCACTCCTCCTTCGTCTTCTGCGCGATGAGGCTCCGTTTGGCCGGGGCCGTGCTGCTGGCGGCGGCCGCCTACTACGTGTACCTGCCGCTACCGAGCGGCGTGAGCGAGCCGTGGAAGCTGATGCTGCTGGACGCGCTGTTCCGGAGCTTCATGCGGGCGGTGAGTGGCGGAGAGATGCGCTGAATGCGGCGGAGCACCGGCGGACAGGTAGCGATCCGCCGCAGCCGGGATCAAGTTTTACAGGTTAAAGCCGCGCAGGTCAAGTAAACACCTGCTTGTGGGTTTAAATAATAAATCACTAATGCGATTTTTACTAAGTTGAGCTGTCTAAATCATGTTTTGGAGAGATTAAAATAGAATCGCATCGGAAAATACAAAATAAGAGCAACAAAAAAACCTCAGCTAAAATAGTACATAAATTGGGGGGGGTTGTTTCATATTTGTGCACAAATTTTCCTTATTAAAGCTTATGGGGATTTCTGGTTTTTCTGGCCCGTTTATGTGTTTCAATACTACTTTGGTTGGTGTTTTTTCCGGTGTGGAAAAGTGACTCGTGTATTTTAACACTAAGGTTACCAAACTTAAACACCTGTACGTTTCATTTCCGTTAATTTTACAGTTACAACTGGTGTTGTTGTTAGAGAATTAAGGTATTTGTAGTTTCTCGTGTGAAAAATGTACATTTTTAATTAAGATGATTGAATTGAAATTTTTTAGATCTTGCAAAAATGCTTTTAGTGTTTTAAACACTGAACCATGTGGAAATCTATTTATTAAATGCAACACATGTGGGCTTGTGGATTCTTGAGTCCAACAGAAACATTGTGATCATCTTAATTTTCAATTCTGTCTCTAATCTGAATCCGTTTTTTACTGAGCTGGAAAGAAAGTGCATGAAATGACTGGCTGATTATGCATTTTACAAACTGACAGAGATGCAAATATTTACTTTAAATGCATTTTATGATAATCAAAAAAGCCAAATTTCACACTGTTTAAACTGCTGGTCAAAGAGGAACTGAGTGATGCATCCTAATAAAAATGATAAATAAGAACCTCCAATTCAAATCGTTGTTAATGCATCAGATAATTATTCATTTTTATGTTTGTCGATTTATTGTATTATTGGGGAAAATTGCCAGGAGGTCCAAACAGAAAGCACACAATGCTGCAATAATGTGAAAAACTCCTTTGACCGCATTACTGATGGTAACCTGCCTCCACAGACGGTAATCTAATGGCCTTCAGCAGACGATGCTGCGTCTAGATCTTTGTAAGCAAAGAGCAACAAGGTTTTCCTGTGTTCAGAGGACAGGTTTGGCAGCCTGCTCAGTGATTTCACCCTGTTACTGAACAGAGGGTTGAACGTTTTCACGCAGGTTTCACATCCATTGTGTTTCTATAAATTAAAATGTCGCTGAAAGTTTATTTAGTTTTAATTACGTTATAAATTTGTTTATTTTAGTGATTTAATACAAAAAGTGAAACTTGTTGATTTGTTTCTAACAGGGTGATTATTTTGGATTATCTGGAGCTATATTTCTAACCAATTTTTAAAATGTCGCAAAAAAAAAAAACCCAAACAAATTAGGCGTTTTTTTTTGTTGTTGTTGTTTTTTACCATTTTCTGGTTTGAAGTGAATCCACCAGGCTATTGAAAGCATAATTTTGTCAGATTTTGGCTGTAAAAATAAAAGAATAATTAAAAATGAAGACATTTTTACAAGTTTTGTGCCTCTGGTAAGGCACAGACTAACTAGTGGAATTGGCTACGTCAGAACTTCTTCAGCAAATACCCCGATTTGGGCATCAACTCTTTTTTGGAAAAGCTGAAATTTTTTTTTAAAGAAATTTAGAAATTTTCCCATCAACTTTATCTAATGCCATACTTAAGAATACGCTTTAAAAAGCAACAAAAACGCTGTTTATGGGGTTTAGTCTATTGTCTGCAGTCCGGAGTTTGAAGCTCCTCACTTTTAAATGGGTGTTATTTGTGCCACCGTTTTTCCTTCCACTCAACTTTCAGTATATATAATTGAATCCAGACTCTCTAGCATTGATCTGTGGTGAACACGGGTTGTTTGTGCATTTCAGAGCGACGCGGCCCACACCCTGGGCGTGTGCCACCGTGTTCACCTGCTGAACCGGGTGGTGTCCTGGGTGGAGGTGATCGAGGCTCGCTCCAGTCCCACCGTCAACGTGACCGACTCCACCCTGGGAGGCGTCCCCACCCGCGTGTTTCAGCCAAACGGAGAAAGCAGGCTGAGAAGAGGAGTCATCTATTTCCACGGAGGAGGCTGGGCGCTCGCTAGTGGCAGTAGGTTCAATCCCAGATTTAATGTTTTTGTTATATTTTCACTCTAAATTAGGAATACCTGCAGTTTATATAAGACTTAAAAACAAAACATCTCAAGATTTCATGGTTTATTAAAAGTTTAGACCTAAACATCTTAGATTAGTCTAAAAATATATCTGATTCTATAAAAGAATAAAGGATGCATGACATTTCCAGATGTCAACCTTCTGTTATCTTGCTGACCAATATGTAAATTCATGTTTCCTCACATTATTTTCTTAATTCTGAGGCAAAAAAGAGTTTTATTTTTTATTTTGTTTAAAATAAATTAAAGAGTGCTCATCTTTATGACAACAAATTCTGTTGGACGATAAATGGTCCCAGAAGTTATTGCGATAAATGATAGTATTGTTGTTTTGAGATCATATTCAAGTAATAATGGTGATAATAATGCAAGAACTCATTCTCATAGATCAATAAACGTTAAAGTTTAATGAATATTTTACAAGGGATGGAAGACATTTGAAATATCCAAAATAAATAAACAAAACAACAGATAAATAAAGTGAATAGTCCTTAAAAAAAGGATCCAGTTGAGACCAAAACTTCAAACTGAAGAGTTTTATCATCCAGGTTTTGGTAGAAAGAGAGAAAAGAGAAAAATGATCAATTATGCAAATGGAAATTATTGAGCTTGTTTTAATTTATTATGTGATCAATTGATTTATTGCTATTGGATCAGTCATAGTCATTGTAGGAAACAACATGCTGTAGTTTTTCCATGATTCTTCTGGAACAAAGTAGAGATGTTTATACTCTTATTTTCCATGAAATATTCCCTCAGTGTTGATAAATTACCTCATTTTTCTGTTTTTATTCATCAGCTGTTCCTTTACATGCCAGGAAATGTGAAATTATTATAGAAAGCACTTAGTACATCTGTCATTTACACCACAATGTTCCTTATTTATGAATTTTACCGTCTTTGTTTTGCAGAGATGCGCTCCTATGACCTCCTCTGTCGGAAAATGGCGGAGGATCTGGACGCTGTCATAATGTCTGTGGAGTGAGTGTCGGGAGTTAAATCAGCAAACCCACCCAATTTATTTTCTTTTTCTTGCTAACGGCAGTGCTGCTGTGGCTTTCATGAAACAGGAAGTTTTTTATGTAAACTTCACGGTAGGTTTGTGTCCTGTCCGACAAACAGAGGGTTCGTTCAGTTGTCATGGACACGGTTGAACTGATGAGACCAGTGAGATGATTTCTGCCCAGAAACTGGAATATGAGCAAGAAAAGTTTGATCATTTAGACTTTAAATGCTGCCATGTTGTGTTTTTCCTGTCATAGTTACCGCCTTGCTCCCGAGGCCGTGTTTCCGGATCAGTACCACGACGCCGTGGCAGCGTCGCGGGTCTTCCTGTCCGCTGAACTCTTGCAGCAGTACGGCATCGATCCGGAGCGGCTCTGCGTGTCTGGAGACAGCGCTGGAGGAAACCTGGCTGCTGCTGTGGCGCAGGAGGTAAAAAAACCCACAAATATTGCAAAGAGGCACATCCATGTTTTAATTTATCTCTTTATTAATTCATAATTGAAATAACTGAAGGTCCTACACCCCGTCTTTCCACTAACGCTGCAAATAAACAATGTCTAGACAAATATTTTTGTCTAGTTTCTTGTGAAAATTTCTTAGTACACTTGAAATAATACAAAACTAACTTACAAGTAATGTTTCAGCAAGAAATAGGAGCTTGTTTTAAGTCAATGATTCCTTAATATCGATTTTAAAATTCTTGTTCCATTAGCAGATAAATTCACTGATAACATGACATTTTTACCATGTGATATGTGAATTTAGCTCTCAAAATTAAGGAATTATTTACTTAAAACGAGCTCCTGTGTTTTGCTGAAAAGTTACTTGTGAGTTAGTTTTGTTTTGTTTCAAGTGGGACTCAGCTTAGGTTGCTAGGTAACGGGGCTTGGGTTGCTAGGTAACAGCGCAGTGCCGTGGAATGTGACTTAACTGTCGAGTTAAAAAAAATATTTTTCCTATGTCACGAATAAAATAATTTGCCAAAGGAACTTGTACTTTTTCATTGATGTTAAGGAATTATTTACGTAAAAACAGTTCCTATATTTTACGGAAATGTTATCTATAAATTAGTTTTATTTCAAGTGTACTAAGATATTTTCTCTAGAAATTAAACCAAAAATATTTGGTAAATAAACCTTTTTAGTTTCTTCTGTCAAGTTGAAAACTTTAAAACAAAGCTTGTTGCTAACTATGTTAATTAGCACGTGTAGTCAAACATCAGTATTAGTATGGCTTGAAGATCTATAACTGAAACTCATGTTTAAATTTTAACATTTAAAACTCACTTGCTTGCCTGTGAACAAACTTGACCAATTTAGCAGCAAGCAAAACTAAAGTGGAAGTGCTATGATTTGTCCCATGTGAGGACAAATGTCCTCAGTTTGGTGATTTGGTCTCAACTAGCCCTTTTATTGATGGACAATTTTCTTTAGAGACTCCATTATTCATTTAGCAATTTCTGTTTTGTTTATTTATTTTGATTGTTTAAAATGTCCTCCTGTTCCAGTGTTAAATGTTCGTTATAATTTAAAGTTCATTGATCTTTGAGAATGTGTTGTTGCATTATTATTATTATTATTATTGTACCATTCCCATCATATTACTTGGAAATTGTCTCCAAACAACAATCGCAATAACTTCTGGGTGACATTTGTTACCGCGACCGGCCCGTTTCAGTTTGGGTCAGGAATCTTCCTCTAAACTTGTACATTTAATTTTGTCCCTGCAGCTCAGCCTGGATAACTCTCTGCAGGTGAAATTCAAAGCCCAGGCGCTGATCTACCCAGTGCTGCAGGCTCTCGACTTCCACACGCCGTCGTACCAGCAGAACCAGGCCGTGCCCATCCTCTACAGGCCTTACATGGCCCGCTTCTGGCTGCAGTACCTGGGCGCCGACTCCTCCCTGGAGCCCGTCCTACTGGTGAACAACCACAGCGCTCTGGACGAGCGGGCCATCAGCGCCGCCACCCGCTCCAACCTGAACTGGACCGCTCTGCTGCCAGCCGAGCGCAAGAAGAACTTCAAGCCGGTCGTTAAGGAGAAGGGATCGCCAGGCGTGGTGGGCGCGGTGCCGGGGCTGATAGACGTGAGGGCGGCGCCGCTGCTGGCGGAGCAGGAGGTTCTGGGTAAAACACCCAGAGCATATGTGATGACGTGCGAGTTTGACGTTTTGCGGGACGACGGACTGATGTACGGCAGGCGGCTGCGGGACGCTGGCGTTGAGGTGACGAGTGACCACTACGAGGACGGTTTCCATGGCTGCATGGTGTTTGCGAACCTGCCAATGATGTCGAGTGTTGGACAGAGAAGTATGAGGAACTACATTCGCTGGCTGGACCAGAACCTATGAGCAGGACTCCACACATATGGGAGCTCTTAGTTGAATTTTTAAAAATTGTTGTAAAGAAAACCCAAAAACAAAACAAGCAGTAACCATCTTTACACTGCAAAAAAACTCAATTATCCAGTATTTTTGGTCTAGTTTCTAGTGAAAATTTCTTATTGCACACTAAATAAGATAACACTAACTTGAGAGTAACTTTTCATCAGGAAATAGGAGCTGGTTTAAGTCAATAATTCCTTGAAAAAGTCCTTGTTTCATTGGCAGATAAAGTGAAATTAGAACCTTTTCAACAATATTTATATCTTGCTGGAAGGTTATCTTTAGCTTAATTTTGTCTTATTAAGTGAACTAATGTATTTAACAGAAACGAGACTAAAAATACTTGGTCAGATTTTGTGTTTTTGCAGTGTAAACAGACATGATGATCTGATTTACTGCTTCAGAAATGCTTTAAAAAAACTCACTGGATCTGAATATTTTATTGAAAATAGAGAAAAAAAGATATTTATGAAAAGCAAATATTATTATGGGGGAACATTCTGAAGAGGGGGAAATATATTTATGGCTTATTTATTTCTTGAAATTTCTAAAGAAAAAAAAAAAGAACACTTTTTTTATGTAAGCTAATTTTACACTGGATTAAAAGAAAATGAATTCACACATACTTAATAAAAAAGAAAGTCAGCCACTGGACAAAACGCATAATGGATCAGTGTTTTACTTTAGAGTCTGCACAATTTATAAATTTGTACTTTGGCACATTTTATTTGATATATTTGTTAATTAGGTCATTTATGTTTATGATTTATGTATTTTATTTAAAGGGTTAGTGTTTTTGATTAATTGACATTTTAGTTGGACACAACAAGGTGCTGTACAGGCCACAAAGCTGCTGTTTGCAACACCTGAGCTTATTCAAAGTACTTTTTGCAATTAATTAAATTTGTTACATGTGAGACAAACACATAAATTAATTATATAATTTAATGCAGTAAATATGGCCACTTTTTGGCTCCTCAAATCCATAAACATTGAAGTACAAAACATGTTTATCATGATTTTTTTGTTATTTATTTTTATTTATAACTCAATTGGGAGGTGAGTTATAACCTCACCTCCCAGCTTAGAAGATGGTACAAAGCATCTTCTAAGCTGCCTTGTACCGTTCAGAGTTCACTTCAAACAAAACGTTTTACTTTAAACGTTCGGATTTTACGCATCGTTACTGTTAAACTTGTACCAGACGGTAAAGTAATGAAAGTTCAGAAACAAAATGGTTATGGTAAAACCAAGTAAACACTTATTCAAGCAAAGGCTACTCAAACAAATAGCTAATACCAATTAGCTATTTTAGCTAACTTGTAACCAAGCTAACTCTAATAACTACATGACCTAGCTACTACTAACTAACTGTTCACTTGTGGGAATGTAGGTAAACGCTTCTTGCAGTGTAAAAGTCCCTGAAGTGATCAGCTATGTTAACTAAAGGTTAACATTTATTTTAGCTTGCAGCTAAATAATCCAACAACTACTAAAGCTAATGACAACTCATGGGAGTAACGTATTGGGCTAATGACTACTCAAACTAAATATTATTTTAATTAAAAGCTACACAAACTAATACCTAACTAATTGAATTGCTAGTCAGGGTTATAGATAGGTAAGCTAACAGCTAAACAAACTAAAATGTAGTGAAGCTAATGCTGTGATCCATTTGTGGCTGGAAATTTCAACTTCCGAGTTGGAAAAATAAACTTGAAAGCCCCCCAAAGTTGGACTTTGTTGGACAATCTTTCCATTTTAGCTAGCAGCAATTTAGGCTAATAGCAACTCAAACTAACAGTTGATAAAATAATAGCTACCCAAGCTAATAACTACTCACTCTTGAAAGTATTAATGCTAATGCTTAGTTAAATTTTTAGCTGCTTAAGCTTACAGTGATTCAAGCTAATATCTACTTAAGCTATTCTGCTCAAGCTAACGTCTACTCAGAGCTACTTAAGCTTGGTGCTGTTTAGGCTAGCTACTTCTTAGGCTAACTGCTACTTAGCATCTACTCAAGCTGTCAGATTTTTTAAATTAACAGCTGGAAAACAATTGCTCAAGATAATGACTGATTAAGCTGATTGTGACTCAAGCTAACAGCTATTAATGCTAAAAGCCTAGCAACATTTAAAAGTTCATCATTTGAAAGAACTCAAACTCTACTCCTAGATTAAGATAAGGCTATATTTATTTTTGATTTTTTTACTCTTTACTGATTTTATATGAAACATTTGTTTATGTTTGTCACTGTTTTCTCGTCTGTGTTGCTTTGGAAACTGTATTTTCAGTATATCTTACACTTAAAACCATATTTTTAAATTTAATCAGGCAACAACTCCAAGACTAAAAAGTAATGTTTACATAATAAATTATGACATTCCTTTCATTTTGTTCAATAAGCCAGAAAGCATTTTTTAAAAGAATACATCATGATTTGACTTTTTGCCAAAGCAAAATGTAATAATTCATACTGAAATAAAGGAACATTGCTTTCCTTTTTAATTATTATTCCACTGTTTAAAAATGGTCTGCAGATTGAAGATGATGCACTTTGTAAAAGTAAAGCTTTACATTTTGAATAAAGCTGCTTCCAGTTTGAAGAACTTCGACCTAGTCCTTAACAATGCCCTAAGAGACTGCAGAGGTTTGCTGACACATGTAACTAGAAGTCAGCGTGAGTTATGTCTGTGTGTTGTAGTAAAAGTATGCCAGAGTTCACAGCTGTGTATACTCAGCATTGTGCAATACTGTGTGTGTCCCTCTCACTCCGTAACGTGGAGATCGCTGCACTGCAGCGCCAAGATGATGGCTGTGAAATCTATTAGTAGACTTCTGTACCGCCATGAGAGAGCAGATCCCCGGTGGGCTATCATGTTTCCTTTCTCCTCCACTGCTGTCCTAAAAACGAATAAAATAAATGACGTCGGCTAGTGCCTGACAGACACGGCTCTGGCTGTCGGCCAGAAGCAGAACCGATGACCTGATTGTGGTCGTTACTTCTCCAGTTTTTGAGGAATAAGCAAGATGGGAGTTTCTTTTCTGAGGGAAGAAGTGATTCCAGACAATCAAGTTTATTTGAACAGCACATTTTATACATATTGCAACTTTTATTGTATTTGATGATAATCAAAGACCAATCATTGCAAAAACAAAAAAAGCAATGTCTAACCCAGTATTTTTGTCTGGTTTCTAGTGCAAATTTTGTAGTACACTTGAAATAAGACTAAACTAACTCACAAGCAACTTCTCAGTAAGAAATAGGAGCTGGTTTTATGTAAATAATTCCTTCATATCGTGAGATAACCAGTTTGAACAATGAACTGAAGGAGGAAAAAATAGGAGTGAATTTCTACCAAAAACCTCAGATATCTTGAGATTAATTTCAGACATTTTCTATAAAAAAACCTGGAAATTTCTGATTTGAAAAGTCCAAAATATGCCCCAAATTTTATTTTGAGATTGATCCCCAAAATGTTCTATCAATAATAAGGAATAAGGAACATTTTTGGATTTTTTAAAATCTTTTTTCTGGAAGACTTCTGAGATTAATCATAGTCAGAAAATTTCTAAAGATTTTTTCTCGGGAACTTTACTCCTTTTTTTCTTCTACCAGCAATATTCATATTCCTAGTTTGCTGATATTTTTGAATCATAACATTCTGAATAAAGTAGATTCTGGTTTCAGTTAACAGAAGATGGCGCCAGATCGCTCTCTGGGTGTTATTGAGCAACAGTTACAATTCTGGTTGCGCAGACTTAACTTATCACTCATGTTTCTTTTATTTACACTTTTATTTGGAAATTCATGAACACAGTTGTGTTTTTCATTTGTAAGTTATATTGCCAGAAATATTGGAGGCTAATAAAACCACTGTGCAGATCAGGGGTTTGTTGAAAAGGGACTTTTTGTCCTTTCATTGGTTTCTAAGACGCTCTTCTGCAACTTGTTCTTCAAGTTGAGGCTTGCAGAGAAACAGAAAGCTGTCAGGCGGATGGAAACGGGATTTCAGATCAAGTGACGGAAAGTTGGCAGTGAGGTGAGGCGACCTGCCGGTTAGAACCCGGCTGCTAAAAGGCAGGTCTTCGTCTGAATGCAACCACACCTGCAGTCAAAAAGCTTAACCAGACCCACCCAAGGAGGAGGGCATCTCAGAGTTTGTTTACCTGGATCCCATGAAGTTGGATTGGTGCCCATCAGAAGTCAGATGTCTGAAGCAGGTATGTGCACAGGGAGGTGGAAGGGCTTGAGCCCTTAACCCCATGATGCTCCAAATGCCCTTTTTTGAGTTGCATCTGGAACAAAGCTGAAGTTAGCTTCCGATTGTAGCTTCCTACAAGGCTGAACATGCTATCTGCTATATAAAGTACTGATTGGTAGTTCAAGGGTGTGTACATCTGAAATGTTTTTTTTTAGCTCAGGGTAACTCAGTCCTGATCTTTCAATAGTCCTCCTGATCAGATCCCTGACAAGGATTCTCACGCCCATTTTTCTTCTTCAGTCGCTCCCTGGTTTTCCTCCTGTTTGCTGCCGGACTCTGGAACACGTTCTTCTGATTCAGCCTCAGTGGGAGTCGTCTCTTCAAGTCGTCTTGGCTGACTGGTAGTGATGGTGAGATGAAGCCTCATGAGGCATTGAACCACTTGAGCCAACTGGTTCGAGAAAGGGTTCATTTCTTGAGGCTTCATGTGCACACGAAACCACCTACTGGCCAGGTGTATAATCACAGCCAGCTGTATCTTAACACGTGTGATGCATTGAATTTTTGTCTATTATGGCTCTTGGGAAGGACGTCACAAAAGGTGTAGGACGAAATCATTTGTCTACATAAATTATGTATACACATATGTGTATAATAAAATATTGTTTGAATGTATCCTCTGTGTGTAATTATTCCCAAATATAGTAGTGTCATGTGATATGGCATATTGTGTAATAAAGTTTTTCTGTGACTCTAGAAAAATGGCCTGGGCTTAATCAGGCAGAGGACAGTGAAAGTGCTTGTGGAACTAGGGAGGAGGTCGTGAATAGGCTAATGCTTGTGTAACTTGGATGATTTCATGCATTTTTATTAAGAAACAACAATTTCTCCACAGTTTTTGGTTTCAAACGATTTCTCTTTTTTGACACTACATGGATGAGGTGTTATTATTGTACCCCAACTCCTTGGAGCACAATAAACACCTCACCTTTACAGTAAATAAAAAACAGTGAAAAATACAGTTCCTCATAAGCAAACCTAATGCATCTGCAAATGTTCAGTTCACCTTACCTTGTTAGGGCTTATCAAATCAAAATGTTCCCACATAGGAGAAATCCTCCTCTTTCTCGCCGGCTCCATCCTACTCCTATCCTGTCCTCGCGCTCCTAAATCTCCTATTATCTATCTATCTCTCTCCTAAACTCTCCAAACACCAAACTAACTGTCTCAAACTAAATAACCATTATCCAAACTCTGCTATCCAAACTATCAAAACTCTATCCACTCTCTCAACTGACCGCAACTCGCCTACAACAACCCACATTTTGAATGGAGCCTGTGGGGTTTCTAAAGCTGTCAAACCCCGCGCCAAACTCTGAGCCACTTCCCGAAGCAGTCACGTGGTACAGCCAGGCAGCGAGGCTTCGGACGTCATCGTTTTCGGCTCCTCCCCTAAATGAAGCAAGTCTCGATACGCGCTTTACGGAAACGCCCCCTCCATTACTCGACACACGCCTCGAAGCCTCGGCACATCACGTAACATCACTACGGACTGGACTCTCTACAGATGGGGTGGACTAAGTTTACATATAGTGTAACAGACGTAATTGTGTAGTGTCTCTTTAAGATACTTGAGCATTGCTAATGACGTAACAAGTATGCGCCACGGCTTCTCTGTAGAGAGCGTGGGAGAAACGTGCTAGACGGACATGTTAGCTTTCTTTAGTAATGTTACCGGTTGTTTGGACGCTGCTCATCTTCATGTCTGATAATATAGCAGCCGTTCTACCGGGCTTTGTAAGGTTGGTGAAGAGAGTTTATTAAAGGACAACACTGTGAAATTCCCAGTACCAGAGTGGTTGTGAGTTTTTAATCGCCTTGACGAGGCTGCTCTCTTCCTGTCCTCCCTTAAATACAACCCAAGCGTTACAATAAGGGATAGCAGAATGCTTCACCCAGGAATTTAAAAAAACGCTCAACTATGGATAATTTCTCTCGAGGTCTTCTAAGATATTTTATAACTGATGTCACAACTATTTTGTCCAATGCTGCGTTGTCTGACATCATTAAACTACATACAACCAGGCTGGATCCCCTGAAAGTTTTACAAATAGCTTCAAATATCTTCTGGCTGTGAACTGAGATCGTAATTGGGTCGTCGTCGATTTCTTCCCCCTGAACTTCAGCCCAAACTTTCTCTAGGAGGCGATTATGAGTTGTATGAAAGACCCGAAGAGAGCAGTGAAAGGATGAAGTTTGAATGGCCTGGGCAATCAAAAAGTGAATCAACAAAGACAACAAATCTTTTTGGCCTTGTAAATGTGAAGCGTATTTCAATTTCTCCTCCGAGGAAGATGACATCCTTCCGTCTGACAGAGTTTGTCCCTCAGAAGAATCAGAAGAATGCTTTGTAGAAGTCAGTGGAGATGAGGATTTATTGTATGCTGGATGCACTTTAATCTCCTGTGCCCCTGGATGTGCCACAATATAGAGCCCTTCCTCCAGCTCTAATTCCTCCACCTCCAAATCTGATACCTGCCCTGGAAGGACAAAGCCCACCCCAAACTTTGTCTTCCTTTTGAACACCTGTACCTGTAAATCCCTGGTGGACTGGATCTCAGGTACAGTGGTTTCCAGAGCTTCGATATCAGATTCTTCATCTGGAGGAATGAAGGGCTCCACTGCAGTGGTTTCATCAAACCTTTCCTCCACTTCTGATTCTTCTTCCTGCAGAGCCTCCGTTGACAGGATCTCTGCAGGAATGAAGGTTACCATTGGTATAAATGTTGTTGACTCCAATTCCTGTATCTGAAAATCTCTTGGCCTGATTTCCAGTTCAATGTTTTCCAGATGTATGATGTCCGATACGTCTGGAGAAATGAAAGGCTTCAGAGCAGGAAAGCTCTTCTCCGTGGAAGACGTTTCCTGCTTGTCCGGTGTCTTCATTGGCGTAACCTTGGATGAATGCCTAGAGAACCTGTTGAAAAATCCCCTAATCTTCATCCTCAGGGTACTGAAGGTGGCAGCCTGGGTTTCTTCAGATTTATAAATAATCTTATTTGCCATAATAGCTCTAGATGTATCGAATCTTCAAGTTTTTCGCTAGGAGTGATCCTGGTTCTTCGACAAACAAGTGCAAAGTGACGTTCAGAGAAAAAGAACGAGCAAATACCCAACCTGATGTATGACGTCCGTTCATACGTCATAGGCATCAAACCCTCCCGCACAATATTCTGGTGATCGTTTTTTTTTGTTGTTTTTTTCTTTGATGATCCCACGTAATAAGTCATGTGACGCTGTGACGTCATTCTACGCATGTGGACGATTCGCAGTAAACACCTTAAAGCCTCTTTATGGAACCGGCGGCTTTATGAGGAAGTCCAGCAAATGTGGAGGTTCAGCTACCAAATGTTTTATAATCTAAAAAACAGGATCTAACCAGCCGAACCGTCCTGGTTCTGATCTGAACGGAACCCCGGCGAACCGGTGGATGCCTTAATGTGCATCCACTATGATTACAGGAGGAATGATGAATATTGTACATTCAGGATTATTTTTCTTTAAGAAATTAAAAATGTGGAAATGGTTTATACACATGTACATTATTTTTGTTTCCGTCTTTAATTTGCGCTGATAGCTTTTTTCTATTCATTTTCATATATTAAACCTTCATTTCAGAATGAAAGGTTTTATTTCTTTAAAGTCTGGAAGTGAAAAAAATCCCGATTCAGTCCAACAATGAAACATTTACAGGATTTTAAAATCCCAAATTTAAGATGAAATCCTGGATAAATAAAAAAGTTGAAAATGTTACAGAGATAAACTTTAATATTTTAAATATTTTTTGTTCAACCAAGTAGTTTGTCTTTTTTATGTCACATTTAAGTAAAATTGTCTTGTAACGTTTTATTAATACCCTTCTGATTAATCAGTTTAGAAATGTTAGTCAAAACAAACCGTTCTTATAATGGCTGACCGCTGACTTGTGAGTGAACCTGCAGAAAACCTGCAGAAATGTCCCACCAAGCGAGAGACATATCCGTGGTTTTCGCAATACGACCATAAAGTTATGTAACTTTTATTTATTTAATTATTATTAAAAAAAACAAAAAACATCACATATTTGTTGAAGCTGTCACCATTAGGTTTGTCACAATAATAAATTTTGCTGGTAGATAAATAGTTCCAGAAGTTATTAATGTTGTTTCGAAACCATTTTCAAGTTATCACGGCATAATAATGCAGCAAACACATCAGGAATCAATAAACTTCAAGTTCTAATGGACTTTTAACACTGGAACTGGAAGAAATGTTAAATACCTAAAATAAACAAACAACAGCAACAACAAGTAAAATGAATTATTTAGTTTCTCTGAAAAAGAGCTAAATGATAACAAAACACCAGACTGAAGACTTTTTGGTAGAAAGAAATAAAAGAAAAATGATAAATATATTGAGCACGCTATGATCTATACGATCAATTAATCGTATAATTGATACCTGAATTGTTGCAATGAGGCGACAATAATTGATAATTGTCGCCTCATTGCGACAGGCATGCTCACAATGCGGTGACAGTTTGCTTTAAGACAGATAATCTGCAACAAATCAAGCTCTTCTACCGTTTTCTAGTGTTAAATATAACAACCAATCAGAGCTTGAAGGAGGGTCTTAGTGCTGTCCATCATGGCCATTTGTGTGCTGCTCACCCTCCCATTAAAGCAATACATGTCCCGAATGCTAAGGCTAGTTAGACAGAGGCAGATAAATGGTTTTAATGTAATGATGAGTTGTCTACCTCCTATTAGCACATCTAGCAGCACGTTTATGAGCTTGATTGACAGCTCTAAGACCCTCCTCCTGGTTCTGATTGGTTGTTTTAGGTGGTTTCTTCAGACAGCAACAGCAGCTCAGGGAGGAGATGGAGGAGACTGAAATTTTCACAGATTATCTGTCATGATCTCTCACAACATGGTGACAGTCTTAACAACTATACAAAAAAACTATATATTTTATAAAAGCTACATGTTGCAACTTCAACTGCATTTAGTAAAAAACAATCAAACAATACTTTCCGACTTAACTGACTTAAATTAGTGCGACAATCACTTCATTTTGTTTTTCTCGGCTCTTTTTAATATATATAGCAGCAGTAGTCTCAGTTTGACTTACAATTTCCACACAGTGCAATCAAGGAAATTCAAATTACACCACTTTCGTTTTGTGGACCAAACATTTATTACCAATAAAATACAACATCATAGATAACAAACCCACTGCCAAGGTGTAAAATAATGCAAATATATAAACTCTGGTTACAGTTACCAAATCAATCAACACTTTACATCTTCTTTGTTGGTTTTTAAAATGTTTAAAGAGCAAATCGGTAGGAAAATGGCTCTACTCACTCTTACATAGTTCAAGTTTATTTTTATTGCGCATTTCAGCAACAATGCAGTTCAAAGGGCTTTACATCATAAAAACACAAAAATACAAAGTCATAAAAACCAAATCAGAAAACCAGCAACATAATCATCAAAATCATGAATACACATCAAATGTGTTGGTCTGTGTTCCCCATATTATTGTTCAAAAGCAACTCTACTGATGTGGGTTTTTAGCTTTGAGTTAAAGGAACTCAGTGTTTTGGCTGTTTTGCAGTTTTCTGGAAGTTTGTTGCAGATTTGTGGAGGATAGAAGCTGAATGCTGCTTCTCCATGTTTGGTTCAGTCGACATGCTGCTGATCAGGATTCCTTTTCCTTCTCTGGAGGTTTTCCAGACACACCAGGCAGAGACTCTGGATGCTTAACGGAGCTATGTATGTGTGTGTGATGGAAATGTCAGTTTCTCTGAGGAAACATCTCAGATGATTTAATGTTGTAAGACCCAGCGCTGTAATGTTGCAACATCTTGATTTCAAACAACTAAAAAAAATATAAATGTTGACTTTTCTTCTATTGTTTTTTTTACCCAAACCTAGCGACTAAACCCCATTGTTCAGTATTTGAATGGTACTGGATTGTAAATGTGAGTATAAGTTCCACCAATGAGGTCACGAAATACCACAAATTAAAAAAATAAAAAACAAAGTAAGATCTCTATAAATAATTCACTGGCCCTAGCAGATTTTCACTTGGGGCCCCCCATACCAACATGTCAACACCAGAAGCTGCTCTAATTCATTAACAATAATTAGTTTACATCGTACCAGTGTTATTGATGCCACTGATTTTAAATTTACAAGAGTAGCAAGCTAAAAAATAATGTTTGGATTTTGAAATGCAGTTATTTAAGTGTACCAAAAAAGGTTGCTGAAAAAAGTTTCTTTTTTTTTAGTTTCAAAATAATGTTTCAGTTTCAATTTTTTACTTTTGAACAAATTTTATGGCCCTAACTTAGTTCCATATAAAGCTTTTTGTATACTAGGTTGTGTACGTTGTAGGCTACTCTATATCTTTAACACATATGCTATCGTTAGCATAATTTAGCTTACATCGTACCAGTGTTATGTTTTTTCATTTTCAAATTTCATTTTCAGTTTTTTTTAAAACTTTTGAACAAACTTTATGGCCCCAATTTAGTTCCATACGAAGCTTTTTGTGTGTTTGGTTGTGTTTTTAACATATCTGTTATCATTAACAATAGTTAGCTTACATCATAGAAGTGTTATTTTTTCAGTTTCAAAATAATTTTTCTGTTTCAAATCTTTTTTTCAGTTTCTACATAATTTTACTTCTTCTGAATAAACGTATGGCCCCAGTTTAGCTCCATACAAAGTTTTCTGCGCACTCCGCTGTGTATTCTGTTCTGTAAAATGACCGTCTGAACACTTGGGGGGTCTGGAGGGATGGAGCCTCCAACACGTGATTTACCCAGGGGCCTCATTTTGGCTCTAATTTACCCTCATTTCCGGTTTCAACACATGTGGGCATTGCAAAAAGGGGTTTTAATGAGTTTCATGCAGCTTTCCACTGTTCACACTAATTTAAAAAAGTATCACAAATCAGACCGTGACACGTGAGAGGTGAAAACTTAACAGGAAGTGTATTTTTCACGCATGTGTGTGTTGGACCCTGCAGAGGCCCGACTGCTCGTTAATCACAGGTGCCCAGAAGATCATTTCTAAGGAAAACAGAGCTGCTGCGAGTGAAAACAAACCAAAGAGAATGTGAAAGGAAAGCCGCGGCGGCAGAGAATTCACCAGGGGGAATGTTATCGCTGTGACTAAAGGTCATATTGTTCACCTCTTCCTGACAGGCGGAGGAAAGGAAAGAGGGAGGACAGAGAGAGATTGGAGGGAGGAGGAGAAACGCTCATGTTCAGTTTACAAAGCAAGAAGCATGGTGACACAAAAATACCACCTTTAGTTGGTTTTTACTCTTTTTTTGCTCCCATTTAAATTAAATCAGATTTAGGCTTAAAATGAAAGTTTTCAAAAAGTCTTCTTTGCATTATAAATTAAAGCAAGCTCAGTCATTTCGATTTGCAGGATTAATCGTTTTTCTTCTCTCTTTCTACCAAAAACTTGATGACAAAAGTTCTTAGTCTGGTGTTTCATAGTTCCTTTTATTTGTGGTTTCTGTTGTTTTTATTTTGGATATTTAAAATATCTTCTGGTTCCAGTGTTAAATATTCATTAGAATTTAAAGTTTATTGATCTTTCTTGCATTATTATTGCCATTATGTTACTTGAAAACGGTCTAACGATATTATCGTTTATCGCAAAAAAATTTGTTATTGTGACAAATCGGTGCAATCTGTTTATATTTAAAAGTGATCATTTTCAATTATTTTCACTTCACTATCCACACCCAGACCTGAAACTTAAAGAAACCCAGGCTTACATAAACTTATCGATTATTCTAACGATTAATCGATCGGTCGGTTAAAAAATGGCCCATTCTACAGATTTTGTATTTAACCTCAGGCATTTTTATACATTGAATTATTAAATTTTATACTCAATTCCTCTCTTAAATAATAATATAAACATTTTCTTGTCAAAAATGCAATAACAGAATAAAAACCAAGCGAATACTGTGGCACTGTGGAGTAAAACATATTTACAGGCAAAAAATCTTAAATTCAAAATGTATATAGACTGTACAACTTTAGCTTAATTACTCTGAATGTGTTATTCTTTCAGCATATATTCCTTTTTCTGAGTCTGCAAACTCCAATTAATGATTAAATGATGACTAAACTAGTTGACAATTATTTTAATAATCAATCACGATTAATCGTTTCAGCCGTAAAGAAAACTCTGGAGACAAAATGAAGTAGTATAAAAGATATTTAATAAACAACACTTTTGATTGACATCTAACAGTCTGAAAAGGACCACAAAGATATTTCTGTTTATTTGGAAAAAAAAAATCAAAGACGTTAATCACAATGTGTTTTCAACTTCTAAGACAAAAACTCAACAACTTAAACAAGAACAAAATGTTCTCCCTGAAGCATTTAAGTGCTAAAATATGCAAAATAAAAAGAAATCTGTATTGAGCAATAAGTTTTCTCAGCACTTTATGTTGAGCAATATCGTCTCTTTGTGTTAAGGCTTTTCCTGCTTTTAGCAGTTTTCTTACACTATCTTTCTGACAAAACTATTATAAATCATTCATTTGCTTTTTAAGGAAAATTACTGAAAAACTTTAAACCCTCCAGTTTTTGCTCTGAGTTTTGGCAGAGAAGCTGCTGAATGACGGATGCTTTCTGATTGGACTGAACTGAGCTGCTCTTTTACTTCAGGTTTTTTAGGAAACATGTAAATATGCAAAGCAGAAATAACTTTCTCCCAGATATTTCATGGGAATTTTAGGAGCTGGCTACAGAGATAGTCGCTTTTTTTCTCCCAATTTAAAAGTGAGGAAACAAAGCCAAACATAAATTCACCCTCAGCTGCTGTCGACGTGTTTATTTAACGATAAAAGGAGAAGAAAATAAATCTTGTTATATATTAATCATGTCACTAAAACTCTATTTATACATGTAATCAAATGAGAACTGAAGCTGTCAACGCCGAGTTAAAATATGTCCTCTGGTGCCTCTCAGAAATGATTCGGGTCACAAATCAAACGAAAGGTTATGTCATAATTTATCAGCAGTTCTGAAGAATTAATCACACTTAATAAAAAATAACAGTAAAGTAACTGCTGTCAAGCTTTTCTCCTTTGAGGTTTTAATTAAGTAAGAACTTGCACTTTTGTTTTGTTCCCTCCATTGTGTCAAACATTTTATTTTTATACAATAATTATGAGAAAAACATTATTATTATTATTATTATTATTTGCATCATCTTACTATTTTTCACTCTGAAATTACAACAAATATATAAAAAAACAATAAGCGTTGAATTAACATGCTGAACTAGTAGACAGTTCACCATTGAACTGTCTACTAGCTACTTAAGCTAGTTCACCTAGCTTAAGTAGCAATTAGCCTGAATGTTTGTTAGCTTGTGAAGCAGTTAGCTGCAAGATATTAGACTGAGCAAGAAAATAGTCTAATATCCAAGTTTTTAGCTAAGTTAGCAGGTAACATGAGCAACTTTTAGTTCCAAATAATGTTTAAAAAATTAGTTATCTTTTCTGAATTATTTTTAGCTTGATTAGCTTAAGGTGATCTAACTGCAAGCATGTTTACCTAATTTTTCCAACTAAAATTGTCTACTGTTTATGATAAGATACTGACTGTTCATAAACACTGCATAGCCCCCAGAAATTGCTTGTTTTCTTTCTTCTATGTGTGTTTTTTGTGTTGTTCTTTGTGCTGAATAAACAGCAATAAAACTAATAATATGAACATGAATGTAGAAGTTTATGAGCTGTTATTATTAAGATATGGCTGAAGTTTGTAATAGATTTTTTTATTTGGAGGGAAATGAGGTTGGTTGCCTTCAGATTTTTGACCTGACCTAAAAAAAACCAAAAAATATAGTCAAATTTGACTGTTTTCAATATCCCGCCGTCCTTGAGTTATGACTCCCTGTAATACGTCATCACAACATAAATTTTAAAAACACAAGCAGAAAGAAATGGAGATTCTACGGCCTAAATTACAACACAGAAACCAGAACAAATCCTTGAGAAAACAACGACGGAGCCAGACTAATTTTGGAAACTTTGGAAAAAGTCCCCTAACTTTTTCCTGTGTGCTTATTGGTCTAACTTTGGGTTTTCCATCAAGAGGATTGGCGGCTTCAGTTCTCCCACCTCTCGAATGCTGAGGCGTGTGAGGGAGTGTTTGGAGCCACAAATCAGTAATATTGTTCCGCACTCGGAGCTGTGCTCTGCTGGCATGGACAAAATGAACAGAGTGTGTTTTCCTAAACGTGTGTGCGTGTTGGGAGTGTGTTTTCCTTGGCAGACACTCAGACACAGAGAAGGAGGGAAACTTGGCACATTTTACTGCTCTTAGTCATTGTTTTTACAAATGATGTGCCTGTTTAGATTAATAATCTACACCAACAAACACTGGAATTAGGTTCACACACATAAATTTAGTCTTAACGGTTATAGGGTGTTTCTCTGACTTATGTTTGTGATTGAAGGTTGAAAAGGGTTAAATTATAGCTTTAACAGTTTAACTAGATTTTTGTGGTATTGTTGAAACTCGTTATTATGCCAAATGATTGTCTTTAGTGATATTTAACTGCCAAAACTCTGGCATGTTCTCTTACGTAATGTTTTTTTGGTGGCTAGTATATTATAATGTGAAAAGCAAATGAGTCCAAAGGCACTCATAAGTAATTTGCAGAAATATTATGCATTTCACAAACCTTATGTATTTACTATGCTGTCACTTCAGAATAGTTAATGTGAGATAAACATACAGGGTGGACTGTGTAAGTAAGTCTGCATAAAAAGTTTTGCTCATTATTTTTAATAAAACACGTGGCTGGAGTTACAACGCTACATGCTGCACTGTGTCAGATAACTTGAGTTGTTTTAGTCGATCGAAGTCATTCTTAACTATAGTTCTGCTATTGGATTGAGGAACTATTAGCATTAGCGGCTTTTAGAGTCACTGAACAAGCAATTAGCGTAGCAGTATTATTTGAGTCAGTTGTTTGAGCAAAAATATTTATTCAAACAGCTGAGATTTTGAGTTTCATCTGCTTTAAGACAGCCACTTAAATTAACAGCTTTTGAGATGAACATCATCGCAAGGTAAGAGCTATAAAAGCTAACAGCTACTTAACAGAAAATTGAGCTAACTGCCAGTTAACAGCTACTGGCGCTCAAAGCCACTTGAGTTAAGAACTACTTGATATTATAGCTAGTTGAGCTAACTTATGCTAAAGCTAAGCATGTCATCCTAACCATGTATTAAAGTAACTGATACTAAAGCTAACAGCTGCCTGAGTTTAAAGCTACCTAATTAGCTTTTAACTGAAGTAGCTTTTAGGTCAGTTAGCTGTTTATATAAAGTAGTTCATAGCTCATGTAGCTGTTAGCTTTATGTCGCTTGTATAACCACTGCAGTTATTACTGTTAGCTGTCAATTAGCTGTGAGAAGTTACTAGTGTCTGTAGTTATTAGCTCAATTAGATGTTAACTTTGGTAGCTTTTAGCTCAGTTGAATTTTAACATAATTAGCTGTTAGCATTTGTAGCTGTTAGCTAATCTGCTTGCATTAGCATGCCTCTGAAATTCTTTAAACTAAGATTACGTTTATATCTGCTACGGAGAGTTTGACTTCTGTTTGCGATTACTTCACCACCTCTCCCATAAATATAAAACATACTTTTAATCTAGATTAACAGGAGGGTAAAACATTTGTTTAAAAAAAATAAACTTGATTGGTTGCATTGCTTCAAACAAAATGCAATCAGGTTTTCTGTTTCCTGAATAATTGCTAAAACTGTGAGGAAATAAAAACAAGACGTGGAGTCTTTAGTCCAGATGTGCCTGACCACAGAAACTCCTTCTATGACCTGACCCAAACTGACAACAACATTTGAATAAGACTGGGCATAAATTTTTATCTCTATTAAATCACAATTGGAGGACAATAAAAGCAATGAAGTCATAATAAACTGCATGGGCTGATAAATGATTTGAAATGTGCTCATTGACAGTAAGACTGAGGATTTCAGGAAAAAAATTCAGCCTGGGACGGAGAGATAATTCAAAAACGTTACGGCAGACAAAGAAAGAATGAAGCAGAGTTTATGAGGCGACAGAGGTAGGAGGGAGTCAGCTCTCCCTCCACACAACTTGGCCGCCTTTCAGCAACTCTGACTCTGCTTTTCAGCTTGTATTAATATAAATGCGGGGACAAAAATTGTCCAAACTGCATTACTGATGCTTGGGCTATTTGAAAGTGGGACACAAAGCGCCTCTGAGATGATGCTCTTTGTGTTTCTCTCTGCGTTACCCCCAGCAGGCCCTGCGGGTGGAGCGGAGTGAAACCTAAGTGGTGAGCTGCTTTCCCCCGGGACGGCGGGGCGTACGAGCCAGATTGAGGCCAGATGTTGCAGACGCAGAAGCGAGCCAGCGGGACCGCGATCCATTTATAGGCTCAGGCCGCTTTGCTGCAAAACAATATATTGATAACAACGACCAGAGTTTCTCTGGATGCCAAACGTAACGTGAGGGATGGATTTACAGTACAGCCTGTGCTCATTTCTGAAATATTTGCAGCCTTTGGGTTTTTACTGCACTCAAATGTGGTTTAAAACAGTTTGTTCCAAAGTTGATATTTTCTCACCCATTAAATAACAGCAGAGACTTGGAATTCTGGTTATTGTAGTTAACTAAAACTAACAAAATAACAAAAACTGGAATTCAGAAAACATTTTTGTTAGCTTAAATAAATAAAAACACTGATTAATTAAGAAAGCCTATAATTAACTGGAACTATACTAAAGTTCTGGATATAATATCCTTTGTTTTTGTGTTTATGAATTTATTTATTAGCCTTTTGAACTGATGTGAAATAGGTTAGCAGTTTACTTTAGCTGTCTGCAAATTGCGGCTACAACAAGATTGCGTTCAGCATCAGTTGGTTGTTCAATAATTTGAATCTATTTTTAAAAAAATAGCATCTTCTGTTGAGTATTAATCACCAAAGTGATGTATGCATAATCACAATACTTTGACCTTTTGAAATTATGAACACTAAACTGACTAACTAAACAATATCTGACGAATAATAACTAAGAAAAACTAGAAAAGCACTCTAAAAACTAAAACTTACTGAATTAGACAAACAAAAAATCACAACAAAATAAAACTAAACAGTAATGAAAAAATGAGCCCCAACAACCTTTAAGCAATCACAACGGTTTTTAATTTATTGTAGTAATTATGGTAGGTGCACCAATGTGAAAGTTTGGGTTAATATAACTCTCTGATATTAATACTACCAATATGGCAGACAACAATAACGATGAAAATGGGAAAGTACAGAGAAAGGTCAAGATACTATTAGATGAGTGATAAACTGTGTAAGGAACAATTAAATGACTCGGTTTGAACAGTTTTTAGAAATAACAAACCCATAAACGTGAATCAAAGGGAAGCAGATTTCTGGAAAAAAAAATCTTTAGTTAGATTATGGAGACACTCCAGATGGTGCTAATAATCCTCTGCTGTTTGTCGATGAGCTTGTTTTACACGTGGTGTTTTGTTGACTTCTGTCTGTCCTGAAAACAACACTTGAGTTTGTTTTTTTGTGGTTTCAGTTCAATAAACTGAGTTAATGGATTTCCCCAACTTTTATTTTCATTCCAGAACCTGACCCTGTGTTTTCTGTTTGTCTTCAAGAGGCGGAGGAAGTATGTCTGCTCTGTTTGATACAGTGGAGTCACCCATGTTTCCATTTTCTCCCAGACTTTCTGATGGGACAAACTCTGAAAAGATGGCACATCATTCCTGCCCCTGTTGGCCTTCAAACAGTGTTAGCACAGGGTGTATATTTTGTTTTGGCTGCAGCCTGTATCTGTAATATTCTGACTCACAGTGCTGACTGCTCTAGATCATCTGGTAGAGCCCCACTAATGTGGTTCTAAATCTTCGACAGGCCTTAAAGGTGACCCATGTGGTCCGGGCCCCTCGGGTTGGGGAACTCCCTGCTTCAAGAGGTCAGAGAGAAAAACAGTGTCTTCCCTTAAATCAGTGCAGTTTCAGTATTTAAAGTGTTGAAAAGCTGAAATCATTCCAGGTTGGACAGCTAAGTTTTACTGTTGTGAAGTTGTTAGTTCAGATTTTATCTGCAAAGTTTCAAATCTGAAAACTTGAGGGATTCATTTATTTTTGCCATTTAAACACAAATTTATCACATTCATTAAAATGTTGTAAAGAACTAAATCTGTGATGAATTTAGGAAACCCAAACTATGAGAAGTTCAAATAAACAGGTTTTACAAGCATGGCAGACGTATTGGACTTTGAAATCAGGGCTTTGTTTGGAACCGTTTTCCAGTTTTAACTTTGAAAAGAACTGGGATTTGCTTCTTGTTTTGCTAATTATTGTTAGCAACACATGCTGAAAACAGTCTTGGCAAGTTGATACGTTCTATTTCAATCAAAAATAATAAACAGCTTACTAGTGGAGATATTGGTAGTTTTTTATAGACGCTGCAACCAAATATGACAATTTTTCAAGCCAGAACTACAGTTTATTCAGGAAACACCTCACACCGACATAGATTTGGTAATTATTTTTGCTCAGTGGCCAGGCTAACTAGCATTAGCAACACAACCAAATAATGTAATTATGTAATATTGTTTTTAACAGGTCAAACAGCAAATAAAACTTAATTTACATTGCCGCACACTACTGCAGAAGCTAACATCCTGTCTTCCTTATCGCTTGGGGCTACAGCCAATCAGAGCTAAGGGTGAAAAAAAGAGCTCCAGGATTGGCTGCTAATCAGGTAGCATTGAATCTGTTACATTTTTCTTTAGAATATTTTAGATATTGTCACCTTCCAAAAATAATGTTCAGTCATTTTTTTGCTAAATTTATTTATTTTTTTTACCTAAATAATCTTGGACAGTTTTCTACACTTCATTTGAATCCTGAAGGAATATGTTCATTAACAGAAGTTGTCAAAAACTCAGTAAGTGACCAAGAACTATGAAAAGGTCAACTGAGCTACTTAACTGCGTAGTTGCGGTTGCCATATTGGATTTTGTGCAGCACAGCTAACACTAGCATAGCAAAGCTAATGCTAGCTGTGCTAATGCTAGCTTTTACGTAAACGGCAACCGCAAATACATTATTAAAAGAATTTGTCGAAACTTATTTTTTTTACTTTAAAGTAAAAAAGAAAGTCTACATATTTTTGTGAGTATTTGTGTAAAGTTACAGTTAAACTTCTTTGTTTTTCGGTCGACATTTCCCGCCTCATGTAGCCAACTGAACCCAGAAAGTTCTCCTCGCCTGGTTCTATACTTGTGATCCGTGGGCTTAAATATTTGGCGTTAAAATAGAAGTTATGCAGGTGCCATTCTTCTGGGTTTTATTGTGTCGGAGTTGTTTTTTGTAGATGTGTAGATATGAACCTCACAATAAACTATAGAAAGTCATCTGTGTTTTCTCAGCGCAGAAATGAAACAATAATCTCTCCTTGCAGGAGAAACTCAAACAGGGAGCAGCTTTTTATTCTCCGGTCCCGCCTCCGCCTCCTCCTCCTCCTCCTGCTCCTCCTCTTCCTCCTGTGTGCAGGAATGGGGAGGGCAAGAAGTTAAAAAGAGTCCACCTCTGAGCCATTGTTCTAGTTCTGGAGCTCTGGAGACGGGTCGGGACGCGGCTGCTGCGCTGCTGGTACCGGACGGCGGTCTGTCGTTATGACGGGCTCCGGTCCGAAGCTGGGCGTCCTGCTGCTTGTGGCGGTTCTGCTGCAGACGGTGGTCGTTACCATCACGGTGCTGCACTTCACCTCGGCTCTGAACTCGGTGAGGAAACGGGCTGATGGTTTTTGTTTGCGCACAGCGCGCGTTGTGCGTCATACTGATGCTGGTGCAACAAATTCTGCGTTTTTTACAAACTCTTGCAAGATATCTGTTTAAAAAACTATACTTTTTTCCTACAAACGTTTCTATTTTTATAAGATTGACGTTTTAAACCATGCATGTTCACGTTAAATCTGCAAACACATGCGCAGAGGTGACAGGAAAGTTTGGAGGTAGACTTCAGCCGTTTTTATGGGTTTCTGCAGAGCTTGCGTGCTTCTCCTGCTAAACTGGATTTATTCCAGAGAGACTCCTGGTCTGTGTTTACAGCAATTAATCATTAACTCTCATAAAATGGAGCAGCAATAAGTGGGAAATGAAACATAAACAGATAAGAAGCAAAGAACGGGACACCTGCCAGGAAAATTTAATGATGACTCAGGCTTTTAGGAAAACAGAGATTGCCTCCTTTTTAAACAATGAATGAGGTGGATTATCAGGAAAATTGCTTTGAAACTTTTTTTATTTTTGTCTGCACAGATGAAAGAGACGTTCGCCAGGAGCAGCGTTTCCTGTCTGACAGGCTCTGACCTGCAGAGCATCACTGCTGTACGAGGAGATCCATGCTGGCAGGTGACCCAGCAGCTTCACCTGCTCATCGAAAAGGTATCACACCTGGCTCTTATCTGGCAACGCAGCAACACAGCAATGCTTGTTGATCAGCAAATTACCCAGATTGTTCTCAAGTGAGAGTAGCATTACTTCAACATGTTTTTACTCAAGTAAAAGTAAAAACGTACTCCTTAGAATTGCTTTAAACTTCTGAGTAACTGATAACATTTTATATTAGATAGACCGAAAAATTGACAAATTTCATCACTTTAAAGATGAAATTGAAAAAATAAACCAAAAACACAATAATAGAGCAACAAATCTGAGCAGAAGAAACATTTTTCAAGTCAAATTTTCCAGAATAAAACTAATAGATGTATTTGTTAAAATATGTCATGTATGAATGTTTGTCACCATGAATTTTTCTGACTGATAAATTGTCCCAGAAGTTACTGCGATAAATTATAATATTGTTGTTTAGAGAATATTTTAATGTAAGTTAATGATAATGGCATAATAATAATAATAATAATAATAATAATAATAATAATAATAATAATAATGCAAGAACAGGAAGACATTTTAAATATCCAAAATAAATAAACAAATTAAATTATAAATTAAGGTGAGCTCAATAATTTCCATTTGCATGATTTATTGTTTTTCTATTTTTTACAAAAAACTGGATGACAAAACTCTTCAGTTTGGAGATTTGGATTCAACTAGTCTTTTTTTTGCAGGACAATTTTGTTTACAGAAATTTTTAAATTCATTTTCTTTTTTGTTTCTGTTGTTTTGCTTTGGATATTTGAAATACCTTCCAGTTGCAGTGTGTAAATGTTTATCAGAATTAGAAGTTTATTGAGGATGTATTCTTACATTATTATTCCTTTATTACCATTATATTGCTTGAAAATGGTCTCCAAACACCAATATTATTGTTTATCGCAATAACGTCTGGGACACTTTATTGTTAAACAATCGTGACAGGCCTAGTTAAAAATATTACTAACGTAAACGTAAAAAAATACGGTGTAGTAAAACTACTCCCAAAACAACTTTTTCCAAAACGTTGCTGCAGTGAATGTAGCTACAACCCTCCTCTGCTGATTAGTTTGAATATGCTGACACTTTTTGGCAAACTGCTGAGCTTCAACAAGTTAATTTTTCCTCCTCTGCTCTGCATCAAAACTTCCCACACACTCAAAACTGCCCTGAAAATTACGATTCCAAGAAGCTACTTTTATCCAACATTGCTATTTCTTCTTTCATGTCAACCTTTTGATATGAAAAAAAAACCAAACTCCAACTGTTGCAATAATTTGGTTCATTCTTTAGGTTTTGGATAAGCTGAGAACAATGAAAGCTCCGTTAGCAGAGCAGAGGACAGGTAGTTATCCTTATTAATATGATTATCAGTGGCTTCCTGTGAACAGAGGCGGCAGAAAAAATGCCGAAATGATCCAAATCTCTGTCAGTCGCACAATGAGCTCCTTCATAGATGTGATGTGATCCTCTGCGGTCTAATCAGCGCAGGAATGCATTCACCTGCTCTGCTCCGACACACACACACACACACACACACACACACACTGAGTTTCTTCATTTCACTGTTCATATTTGTACATTTTCCTCCTTCTCAGGCTTTGCTGCTTTATTTAATGACTTAAGCTGGTTGTTTTATCAGTTGTAGTTTGAATAAATTATAGAAAACAGTCGTAGTACTGAGACACTTTGACCTACAAATATCGAGAATTCCTTAAAATTACAGGTCCTCACGAGAAATCCTGCAAAAATGCTAAAATCTCACAATTAAAACTCTAATACAAGGATGGTGTTCCAAGGCTTAAAACAAATCCAACACGATCCGTGTTTCCACGTTTAAATTTCTTGAAGTATTGCATTGAAGCTGCAGTACTTTTATATAAAAAAGTGTTTTTTTTACATACTTGTTAAATATGAGACAGATAATCTGAAAACAACCAATCAGAGCCAAGAGGAGGGTCTTAAAGTTGTCAATCATTTTCATGTATTTCTTGTTAAATGTACTAAAGGCGGAAAAATAATCAAACGTTACAGGAAAACTGTTTATCTGCTGTTGTTGGTGGCTATGCTAACTAGCCTAGCATTCATGACAAGAAAAGCTAGCAGTGGCAAAGAGCAAAGAGTGGGGGGAAAGAGCAGCGCCACACAAGATTGTGATTTGCAGCGCTAAGACCGATTGGTTGGAGAGAAAGCAGAAAAACTCGATTTTTTCACAGATTATCTGTTTCATACCAAACTGTCACAACATAGAGACCATCTAAACTAATATGTAAAAAAATAAAATACTTTTTAAAAGTTTTTTAAAGTATATAGGACATTTTTAAATAATGTTTACAAAATGTTCTCATCCATTGTTGGGTCTGTGCCTTACCAGAGGCAGGAAAGTCCAAACTTCCAACTCGCCCCATTTCTCTGAGATGTGTGGTCCATTCTACTTGACAATCTCTACATTTTAACATCGATATCTGACATAATTAAGCTCTGTGTTGCCGGTTGATTCGCCCCAAAACATAAATCATAATTCTATGTTTTTTCTTTTTTTTTGCAATATTTAAAAAATTTGCTCAAAATTCGATTGACTGTTGGATGGTACTAGTTACATGTTTTAGGTCTTTTTCACATTTTCAAACTTGCCTTTTGCAAAGTGCAGATCAGTTTTTTATGTCACTTTTGGAGTGATGGCTTCTTCCTCTCTGAGCGGCGCTTCAACCCGTATTTTCAAAAAGTTTTTCACTTTTGTTTTGGGTTTTATTCACACATTTTGCAATAAAACATGTCAATTTCTGGGACAAAGAACCTGTTTCTTTTCTAAATGTTATGAGGGATGGATTTTTATTTTAATTTTTCAGACTGATTCTTTGTAATCTGTCCAGAGATTTTTCTCCAAATGAGTCCAATTTTATGCTTGCAAACATGCTTTTACAGAATTAATTGCTATATTTATTCGTATTAAACCCCAAATTATATTGATACCGCCAAATAAAGTCATGCATATCAGAATGTTAAAATGTAATAAAAGATTTTAATTGATTGAAACAAGATTAAAAAAGCTCAAATATTAAATTTAATCTTGCGTTTTTTTCTAAATTCAGTTTTGTTTTTCATCAGTTTGGTTGCAGCTGCTGATAAGCCGAGCAAAGGAACGTATAACACGAGGAAGCAGCGAGCGATCGGTTTACAGGAACACGAAAGCTCCTTGTTATTCCGTGAAAGAAACTTCCTGATCGTAGTGTCAGCACATTTCCAGGGTCAAACAGCCGCCTGTCAGGCAGAGCCGACTGTTCTTCGCTGCAGATAAGGCGTAAAGTTGCAGCTCATGTTGTTGTTCTGCAATGAGTAACACGATGGGTTGCCTCAGGGCTTGTTAAAGTGAGATGTGTCAGAGAAAAGTCTGTTGAGTTTGGGAAGGTACTGAAATAACCAGGAAAGCACCGAACACACATCTGTGTGACTCCAAATAATTGTTTGCATCTGTTCTTCCTGCAGTCTCTGTCTCAGCGCTACCAGAGGCGGATTTCATCAGCCGTGAGAGGTGGGGAAAATAAAAAACAACAAAATCAAGAAAAAACAGAAAAATAATCTGGTCTCTAGGAGGTTTTAAAAGAGATTAAATAATCCCAAAAGCATAACATACATAAAGAACTAAATTACACACAAAGCTAAATTACAAAGTGAGTGAAAATTGTGTCAACTGCTGCAGATTAAATATATAACAGTAGGACTGAAACGATTAATTGGGATTAATCATGATTAATCAATTTAATTAATTGTTAATTAGAATATAGAAACCAAAAATATCTGTACAAAAAAATACATATATTTTGCATTTGACATCTATTTTTAGCTTCACCTCGTTGAGATTTACTGAAGTAATGCTAAATTATTTTATTTTAGGCTGTTTATTTTCTTATTAAACTGAATTTAATTATTTCTTTATTTGCACTTTTAAAAATGTATTTCTAATATTGCATAAAATGAGCTTAAGTGGTTAAATGAAAGCCTGCAGAATGTGTAAGTTTTAAAAATATGATTAATCGATTAATCGTCCAAATAATTAATTATAAAAAAATCGTTAGCTGCATCCTTATTGTTTGCTAACATGATGCCAGGGTGGACAGACATCAGCAATGACCTTAGAGAAAGTATTGTTTCTGCTAATCAACTATAATCAATAACTGTCAATCATTTCAGGAATAAAAAACAAGATTATGTGAGACTCTGAAAGCCTGTTTGGAAAGAACAAATAATACCTTAACTAACTGATGGCCAGGAACAAGCCAGAGGAAATGTGCAGTCAGCTCAGTTTGATTTTGGATAAATATTTGACCAAATTGGATCATCAACAGGACAATCATCCCAAAAATAGCAACAAAACCGCTAGAGCTAACGTGCTAACAAAGAAATGAATCAATGTGTGGTAGTGGGATGAACAAAACCAAAACATTGTTTTATTTATCTTATTTCAAAACGTAGTGAGGTCCTGAAGATTCTTAATATATTGGAAATTTAACATTTGAAGAGATGTCTTATCTGTGTTTTGTCCTTATCTTTTTTTCTGCATAACAGATGAAGTGTCCCGTGTTTTGCCCTCACTAGTGATGGAGGACAGGGCTTCACCTCGCCCCAAAGTTGCCGCTCATGTCACGGGAAGTTTTGTGCCCAAACTGGAGCGAGACGGAGGAGGTGAGAGAACCTTTACTGACTAAATTTGATAGAAAGAATCCTGTTTTAAATGTATTTTCATTGGACCTGAATCAGTTTTACAAACAAAACTAAATGCTTGAAGATAAAGCGTCCAACATAAACAAAGCTTGCAATAATAAATACATCACTGTAGATGAAGAAATACATTGATTATATCAGGCCTACATTATGTGATAATAATAACTACATTAATGATATGTGACCGGGTGAATACAAGCAGGTATAGCTTCCTAAAGCAGCGAACAATGCTTCATCGCTCATGCTAACTTCTAAATTAACCTGACAAAAAAGTCTGTTTCTTGTTTTTTAAAAAAGCAATAGTTTATGGTCATTTTCAAATTCTACTCTTCTAACTTTCTGTATTGGTTTGCTGTGCTGCAGTGCTAATGCTAGCTTCTATGTAAATGGGAACAGTATGCTTAAATTAGATTTTAGCTTTTGAATGATAACATGTCCACTTCTATAAATATCGGATTTAGCTAACACCTTAAACAATTATAAATTAAGTTACAATCCATGTTGAAAAATGCTAGCTGTGTTGCAGTGCTAATGCTAAGCAGGAATGGTATGTTTAGATTGTTATTTCTATTATGTTGTCCTCTATCATTCGCAAACTTGAGCTAATAGATTAAATAATTGCTAATTGAGCAACATTTCAAATTGTAAAGTGGTTTCTAAATTCTTGGACAAGCTATCTGTACTCCAGTGCTAATGCTAGCTTCTATGTAAACAGGAGCAGTATGCTAAGATTTGAATTCAGCGCTTGTTTTTATTTTGTCTTCCTCTATTACACACTCTTGCTAACAGCTTAAGAAATTTCAAAAAAAGCAAATTGTAAAGTGGTGTTTTTCTGAATTCCTGTAGAAACTAGCTGTACTGCAATGCTAGCTTCTATGTAACAGGAAGCATAGGTGTGGATTTCATTTTTAAAAATTTCCATTTATGTCATTGTTGCAATGGTTATAAAATGTTTTTTATTTGCTTTCTTTTAGTAAAATGAACGTTGAGTTGCTAAAAGTTTTAGCCACCACAAAACCTGCTATGCTAATGCTTTAATTTCACATTTGTTCAGAGACAATGTATTCCAGATTTTTTTCTCAACCCCATGTTTAAAATAAAACTTTTTTCTGGTTTCAGATGCAGTTCCTGCAGGGCGACGCGTTCAGGGCCAGAAGATTTCTTGGTGGGAGGGTCAGAAGGGCCTGGCCTTCCTGCAGGACGTCAAGCTGCTGGATGGGGAGCTGGTGGTGTCGCAGCCTGGCCTCTACTACGTCTACGCCCAGACGTACTTCAGGCACACCCATTCTCTGGAGGAGAACGGCGAGGAGGCGGAGGATCGGGGGAAACCCCTGCTGCAGTACGTCTACAAAAAGGTGAACTCCTCTTTTTTAATTTGGCAGCAGTACCGCTGCATTTCACGCATCAGCTGCTTCTTAAAGGTCCCACTATCATGCAAAATTCACTTTTTCATGGTTCTGTACTTCCATTTTGGAGCTCCACCCACTTCATTACAAGCTCCCGCTCTACAATGGCTCCTGGAAAAGGAAATTATTTTCTTATCAGCTGCAGTACACAGTATGTGTTGATGCATTTACTTCCAGGCGTGGAGAACAGAGCTGCGTGGCTTCAGTTTATTTCTACTTGCAAAGTTTCTGCAATGTTGCTAAAGAAACATTGCAGTAGTTTGTAGTTTACGCTGATCAGTTTAGGAAGGATTCCTCTGAAAACTACTAGCTGCACATGGCAGGACTTATCAAAAGACTTGGACTAAAGGAAGGGTTTGTTCCTACTGTTTGTCTCTAAACTGCAAATGATGGTGATGTAAGTATATGATGATGTGTTTTCTGTTGTTGTTCAGCATCAACATGATTTATCAGTTAGCATAAGCTAACGCTGAATGCTAGCCTCTGTTAACGTCTGATGCAAGATTTCTCCCAGGAAAATTGCTTTAAGAAATGCTTGTAGTTGACGGGAAATTTGAAAATATCACTAGGCTTTTTGTGTTATTGGAAGACATTATTAACAATTCCTAAACACTAACTATAAATTCTTACATTTGAAAAAATCTAAATTATATAAACAAACAATCTTAGCCTGGTGGGGGCTGAAGGAAAGCCTGGTGGCCCGCCAGGCTTATAATACTCAGAGGGAAACCCTGTGATGCAACGTTACTCACAATACCTGCTCAAAATGGAAGTTTATTTTTGCGTATTGAGAGAAGTGTTTGTTCTCTAACCTCTCAAATACATATTTTAAGAAAAGGTTGCATTTGCAGAAATTTTTTTTCTTTTTGCCGAATTATTGTGCTGATTTCAGCTGCTTGTCTTCACATCATGGCGCACTGCGCTGCAGTGAATCCTCAGAGTTTAATTAATGACGATATAAATGTGCGTCAGATCTGTTTAATCCTTCAGAGGTTAAAGGTTTGATGGTTGGTCAGGAGGCTCCACTTCTTCTTTGTTTGTCCCTTTGTATTTCTATTTGGAGCCATTTTCACATGTCAAGGTGCTAGTAATGTAAACACAGAGTTAGGGGGCGTGGCTTCAGCAGCTCATTTGCATAATCTAATTGTACAGCTCATTCCTTAATGAGCTCAAAACAAGCAGAACTGAGCTTTAACCTATCCTAGCATAATAGTGGACCATTAATCTGTTTTTTGGTGACTCACCGCCTGCTGAGATGGATCTGAAGAAACATTTAAGTCTTAAATAAAACGCTGATGTTGGTAATAATTGGTCCAAACCTCCTGCCTGTCAGATAAAAAGCCGGCTTGTCCTGAACATTTCATGTCTTTAGTTTGTGATGATTCACATCAGAACGAGCCAAAGCGCTGCGTCCCCTGACTTCGATCAGTCAAAACCGATGACTAATGTGGAGCCAGACAGTGAGCATGCGCTGCTTTGTGACGTCCAGAGACCTGGAGTTCATTAAAAGCTTGAGAAAAATTACATTCTCTCAAAAAATAAGCTCAACGGAGAAACGTTTCTCATTATTTACCTGTAAAACAAAAAAAAGTTAAACCTGAAAAAGTTATTTTCTAATCAGCTGCTCTGGAGAGAACTGTTTCCCAACATAAATAAAAAAGTCTCACGACATTCAGCGTCATTCCAGATAGTTTCTCTCATTTATCCCGGACTCCCCACATGTGTCGGTTCTGGTTTGTGTTGCTTCTTTCCCGGCGCCGACACAGATGTTGAGGCCCAAAAGAAATTGATTTTCTGGGCCACAAGATTCAAGGAGAAAATATTCACACAGATTGTTTTAATTTGTGAAAGAAACTTTACAGGCACGTTTCTGACAGGTGAAGGATCAGGAAGACGCTCCGTCTGTCAGTTTATTAAACAATATGCTATATACTGTTATTTTAATAATCAATTATTATATTGATTAATCGATTAAATTGGCACCATCTACACATTTGTCATTCACTTTCATTCTTAAGCTTTAGTTAAAAATATTAGAAATATATTAAATCAAATAAACAAATTCAATTCCTTGTTTAAATAAGAAAATTAACATTTTATTACATAAAATGCAATAATAGCGTTCCTTTAGTGAATTTGGATAAAACATATTTACAGGCATTTTTACCTTAATAAGATATATTTATTTTTACAAGCATAAAACTTTAAGGCTTTACAATGCTCAAGTCTGAGTAACTTAAATAAATGTTTTCTGAAGTTATTTATAGATTAACATATTTGCATGTGCCCGCTTATTTATTTATTTATTTATTTATTTATTTATTTATTTATTTATTTTTCAGCCATATTGAATTACTTACATCACTTTTAGGCACAAATATTATAAATTTGATCTCCTATTGTTATAATTCTATTATTGATATAGAATATTAGAGCAAGCAGTTTTCCCTAGGGGATCAATAAAGTATATTCTATAATATACATAAAAGCATTTATTTATGTATATTAAACAGAATACACATAAATAAATGCAAATAAAAGGCTTTAAATGTTGCCTCTATTTTATCTGGTTCCATACTTTAAACTTTTACACAAAATATTTGATTTGCTCATAATATTTATGGTACTTAGCAAAGTTAGCATGCTAAGCTATTTAGCACGGGACTTAGCATGTTAGCAGTGTTAGCAAACTGCTTTTTTCAAAGCAAATTTTAATCCCTGATTGATCGAAACACTTTAGTTCAGTTCAAGTTTATTTAATAAACGATGATAGAAACAAAGCAGTTGTTGTTTCTTAGCCACATGCTAATCAGCTAACCCCCCTGGTTTGGTCCGGGTTTGAGCCAAAGTCTTGTTTCTGAAAACCTGTTTGTAGTTGGAGTTGCGTTGCTTTATTTTTCTTCACCATAAGCATTTTTTTTTGTCAGAATAGCTGATAAAATCTTTGATCTGCTGGATTTCAGTCTTTCATACAACATGAAGTATTTTTGTCTGGTTTTCTGTGCCTCTGCTCCAGGTGCACTCCTACCCGGTTCCCATCCTGCTGATGAAGACCAGCCGGACCTCCTGCTGGTCCCGCGGTTCCGACTTCTCTCTGCACTCCGCCCACCAGGGGGGGCTGTTCCCGCTCACCACCGGCGACCACCTGTTCGTGACTGTGACCAACGCCTCTGCTGTGGACATGGACGAGAAGAGCAGCTTCTTCGGAGCGTTTCTCATCAGTTAGAGGGCCGATCGACGCCGATCGAGGTTTTGTTAAAATCGATCAAACTGCTGCAAGCGTCAGACTCTCCTGAGGAAATTCCTCTTTTGTCTTACGCGATCAAAAACTGAACAAAACTTTGGTGACACTGGTTGGCAGAAGAGACCAAACACGATAGTTTGGATTGTGGGTAAACTGAGACTGGACTCAACAGTCTCTGCTCAGCAAAGACAAAATCTGAAGAACTTTTCTGGTCTGATGAGGTCCAGAACCGGTTTCCACAGAAACTGAATGACTTCAAATACCTTTTTAAAAAACTGCTATTTCACCATTTTATTACAGTAAATATTTATATTTTTACCCCCTAAACACTTTAGACATCTGAGCCTGGGTTTATTTTAAATTATATCAAAACAATGTGTTTGTGCCATCTGGCAGATGAAAAGAATTACATAGGGATGGTTCATTTGAAAATAGCACTTACAACTGACATAAATTAGAATTTTTGATATGAAAAATAATGTAATTAGTTATAATTGGATATAACTCCAACCACCAGGTGGTGGTAAAGTGCTTCCATTATAATCGCAACCAAATAGGGAGCAAATTCACATTTAACCACCAGGTGGTGCTGTTTAGTCCTGATTTCTGGGGACTGAAGGAAATAATGTGCTACTGTCGTTTAAAACACTTCACATGACCACAAACAGAAAGAGAAGAATTATATTTAAAATGTTATGACTTATATAAGTTCATCCTTTACAGAAGGAAGATCTAAATTTAACAGACAAAATAAAAATTAATTTAAACTGAAACATGAACTGCTTAACTTTTATTTGTCTAATCTATCGGACATTGTTTCCAAAAATATTTTCATGACCCTCAAAGCTTAGTAACACTTTCACTCAAAAATATGGCAAATAAAAAGCAGAGCGCATTGTGCACAAAATATAAGAATAAAAAAAAGTTTGGATTGTCTACACCGAAATATCTAAGTCATTTTATAATGTCTTTACTCTCAGATCTGTTTTGTTTTTTCTCATTTTTGTTTCATTTAAACAAATTTCTTTGTACCATTTGAGGATGATCAAAATGTGCACTGTAAAAACACAAAGTTTTACTTGTATTTTAGTTTTGTTTCTAGTGTAAATATATTAATACACTTGAAATAAGACAAATGTTACTTACAAGTATCTGTTCAGCAGAATATAGGAGCTTGTTTTAAGTCAATAATTCCTTAGTATTTGTATAAAATTCACTAGTTCCACTGGCAGATTATTTCACTTGTAACATGGGAAAAATGCTTTGTTGTAAGTGAAATAATCTGCCAGTGGAAATAGTATTTTTTAATCAATATTAATATTTTCTTGCTGAAAATTTACTTGTAAGTTAGTTTTGTTTTATTTTAAGTGTATTATTTGCACTAGAAGGTAGACTTGGTAAGATTTTGTGTCTTTGCAGTGCGTTGACTTTTAACATCTGTCCATTTAAGTTCCCGTATGAGGACAAGACGGGCCTTCTTCATTTTTCACTGCTGCTATCTCATTATCTGCCACCTAGTGGACAACACGAGCAACTGCAGTTTACGCTACAGATTAATGCTTTGCAAAAACTTGTGAATTTCGAAGTCCACTCAAAAACGTGTGCTGATTTCCTGGATTTGTTTTTCTTAAAGGATGTACATACTGATCTATACTTTTATGCATTTTATTTTTATGAACCTTTTCCCATTTTTTCCAAAATGAAGGCGGAAGGAAAATTAAAAGCCACTGAAACAAAAAGACTCGCTGAAATCTTTCTACTGCCTCCATTTCTGATTGTTGCATCACGTTGGCTCGTATGCTGCCGCTTTAAAAGCTCTCTTACGGTTGGTATTTGTGCTATGCTGCACGTCCTGCAGGGCTGGAATAACGATCATGGCGTCATGAACTGCTGCAGTGAGCAACACCAGATGCTCCCTGGAGGAAACAAACGTGATTATCAGATGTTTTTACCTCTTTTTCTGTGTTTACATTTGAGGAAAACAAACTGCAGGAAGCTGCAATCAACTCTAATAAACTAAACCCGACAGGGATACAAAGAAACACTATTTTTTCCAACGTTAAGTGAACGCGTCAGTCATTACAGAGCGTAAACTTTTACTTTCCGGTTCGTATTAAAACCAGTTAAACACACCGAGGCTGTCATGGTCGCACAAAAATATAGTTTTCATTATTCCAGCAGCTGGACGCTAATGAAGCTCCTACAGTATTTGTGAAACATGAAACTGTGTCTGATAGAAAACACATGAATGTGAATGTAAATAAATGTGTTTTTCAGAGTGTAAATATGTGAAATAAATACACAATTTTAAAAGGAAGAAGCTGCTTTTTTTGTTTTACGTCTGGAAGGCAGAAACATGTCAGATTTCTAATAAACAGTAATAAAGTAATGTTTTTATTTAAAAAATAACCGGAATGAATCTATGATGCTGTTTGAGAACCAAAAGATTTCCGCTAAACGGCTCCAATCTGGGTGGGATTTAAAACTTTTTATCGTTTTGATCGCGGATTCCTCTCTAAAATCACTTCCATGATATTCAAACATCCACATCGTCACCAGACTATAGAAAAATCTGCTTTCTACGGTTCTGATCCCTCTCTTTATTCGTTGCTTTGGGGCAAAACCGGGAGGAAACCTGCAAGAGGATGGAGATTTTTTCCTTTAAATGTCCCAGAGTAACTTTTTTTTTTCTTTTTGCAGAATCTCAGTCTGTAATTGATGGTTTTAGTGAATAAAGGTGCAGATGTTGGATCAAACTCTGCACTGGTGGCTCACTGGACTTGAATCTGTCAGCATGAAGGTCTGGATGATCCAGAAACATTTTTCTATAAACATCACCGCCCACAGATAAAAATCATAATAAAATATGAGCAGTAAAAGAAGAAAAGATTTAAATGAGATAAAAAAACTGAATAAAAAATTGTTTTTTTATGCGGACCTGATTTGATTTACAGGGTTGATCTCTACGGGTTTTATTCATGTTTTAAATGGGACTTAAATTCATTGTTTGCCATTTTTTATTCTACAATTTGAGTTTCTACTGCCTCTATAAAACAAGCACTTAAAAAAAACACCCGAGCCGTTTTTGACAATAACTTAATATTATTGTTGTTTGGAAAACGAGACTTTTTAAAAAAAAAACTCCTGAATGCTGAGTCACATGCTATCGGCACAGCCCCGTTACTTAGCAACCCCCGCCAAACCCCGTCACCTAGCAACCCGAGCAGAGTTCCAGCATGTTTGGCGCTATTCAAGGGCTGCTGGGAAAAACAAATGTTTTATTGTTGACTTTCCATCCAGGGACATGAAATTAATTTAAAGTTTCTATCTATTTTTTTGTTTGTGTATTTATGAGTTAAATAAGCTCATAATCACATAAATAAATGTCACAATTAATTGGATTAATCAATACGAATAATTGTCAACACATGTAGTAATGGATTAATTATTAACTGAAGCATGCAGAATTCCATTAGTTGACAAAACAACATATTTAGAGCAGCAATAAAGCTAAACCTGTACAAAGTATAGTTACTTTTTGCAGTTAAACTGTCTATTAATGCATTTCATGCAATAAAATAATTTTCTTACTTTAAATTTTTTTTTAATTTTCATCTTTTGGTGTATTTTTCTAAAATAAAGTTTGAGGTTAAATGAAAAATTTACCATTTTCTTTTTATCTGATTACAAAAATAATATTTTGTTGCAACCAGAAATGAATATAAATTCTTTTGCAAACTGGAAGAATTATTATTTCCCATGTCCAATCATGTAATTCAATAAATTCTGCGTGATGTTTTAGTGTAAAAAGCATAAAAATAAATGTAAAAAGTAGCATAATTGTCTTGTAATTAAGGCTGCTCCAGCCCTCTGCTGCCCCCTAGTGTTAATATTCTGCGCTGCAAATCAGCTGATTAATGTGTAAAGAAAACAAAACACTTTTTCTGATTTTCCTTTCTTTTTTATGGAAATATGTTACAGTTATATTACAGTTATTTAAATGCCCAAAGGGAGAAAACGAACAAAAACAGTTCAGAGACAAAAGAAGGCGACTGCAACTGAACCGAGACAGAAAGGGCAAAGGTCATGGGGCAGAACGGGCGACGGAGGAAGAATAAATACTGCGATGCAACAGAAGAAGAGTCCTCTCTCCGTCCTGTTGGGTTTTTAGCAGCAGGGACCAGAAGCTCGTGGGGAAACGGCGCACAGCGTCGTCTGCAATCAACCAGAGGTTTTAAACACATCAGAGCAGATGCACACTGTGTGTGTGTGTGTGTTTGTTTTTAAGCTGTGTGTGACCAGTGTGAGAAAGTGCTTCATGTTCACAAACACACAAAATGACGACATTTAAAAAACAGCAAAACCAGGGATTTTTTTTTCTTTCCGTTTTTCCTCCAGACTTAAAATTCACAATTTTACTACTTAAATACATGTTTGTGTAAGTTTACAACATCTCAGAGTAATATTTAGTAGCTTAAGTGGCTCACAGAGTATAAACATTCAACAGGCATATTAAACCTTGGCTGGTGGTTAAAGTCACATCCTGGCTCTACAGCTAAGCGGGTCAGAAAGTTTTGGCTCCTCCGTCTACCTGCAGGGTGTGAAAACTTTCTGGTTGAAAGCAGATCTGCTCCTGATTGGTTAGAAAACGCTGATGTAGAAAAAAAGTCTTTATATAAATTACACCAGTCTCTGATGATGATAAAGTATCTGTCTCCAAACCAGGGCCCTCGCACACACACACACACACACACACACACATCCCGACGTCATGCTCAACACGATACACTGCAAAAACACTAAATCCTACCGAGTATTTTTGGTTATTTTCTACTATAAAATAAAACAAAACTAACTCATTATTCTTTAATATTGATAAAAAAGTAGAATTATCTCAGCTACAGGAAGTTTTTCTCCCATTTTTAAGAAATCATTGACTTAAAACCAGCTTCTATGTCTTGCTGAAAAGCTACTTTAAAGTTAGCTTTGTTTTATTTTAAGTGTATTAAGACATTTGCACTAGAAAAAAACCAACAATCCTCGGTAGGAATGAATTTTTGCAGTGCAGACGAAGTAAAGAAAAGTGAAATGAAACCTCTGCGCATACAGTAACGCTACATCTCTGCAAAAACACAAAGTTTACCAAGTATGTTTGTCTAGTTTCAAGTGCAAATATTGTAGTTTATGACAAATAAAACTAAACCAACTTATAAGGAATTTTTCTGCATGATATGTGAGCTTGTTTTAAGTAAAATAATTTAGTACTTATTAGAAAGCACAAGTTTTAAATTAATGAATTATTTTATTAAATTTATCTCCTTTATGTTGCAGAAAAGTTACCTTAAAGTTGGTTTTTCTTACTTTAAGTGCGCTAACATATTTGCAGCAGAAACGAGACCAGAAATACTTGGTAAAATTTTATTTTTTTGCAGTGTTCCTCCACATGCACCGCCCCGCCGTGTAGCTGCCTGGTTCTGGTTCTGGTTCTGGTTCCGGCTCCGCTGCAGGTCGACCCGGGAATGTAGGAAGAAGTGCCGCGCCCTCAACAGTCAAACCGCATCTCCAGCGACTCCTCGAAGGCCCGGTTGTCGTGGCCGGCGCCCGACAGGAAGGCCGCGGAGACGGGCGCGCCGGTCGCCGTGGTGACGTTGAGGAGGGCGCCGCCCGGGGAGCCGGCGGCGGGGCTCCGCAGGGCGGCCGCCGTGATGCTGGTGAGGTTGATGCCCAGCGTGAGGCGGGTCTGCTCCAGAGCCTTCTCCGGCACGGCGAAGGCCTCCAGCTTCTTCTCGCCGTTGGCCATGTAGGAGTTCTGGCAGCCGCGGCAGATGCAGTCCAGACACGCCTGACACAACAAACATCAACGCAACCAGAAATAACTTTAAAAAACTACTAACTGATTATGATTACCATTATTTTAATATTTTTTAATTCATTAAAACAAAATTTAAGTAATTTATTTAATTATTAATAAATATAATAATTACTTAAAATAAAATTAAAGTCTCTTACAAATTAATAATTCACTAGTAATAAATTTTATAAATTGGATGAATTGTCAAATTTTTATTATGATTAGTAAACTTGATTATAAATTCATTTAAATATTAATAATGAATTTGATTATTAATATTAATAATGAATCTAAATAATATACGTAATAGTAATAAATTAAAGGATAAATAATAAAATTCTATAATAAATTGTTAATTGTTGACAAAAGTGTAAATAGTTTAAATAACTATTTAAAAATAACGATTAAATGTTATTAGCTTTATTAATATTGTTTTATTATTAAAAATACATAATAATTACATACACTTTATATAATTAATACATTTTTACGATATATTTAAATCAATACTGATTAATTATTAATCAATAATTGTAAAATTAATTGATTTAAGAACAGACAAAAACAAAAGAAATGAGTAATTCTGAGTGTAATAAGAAAACCAATATAATATAATATAATATAATATAATATATATTATAATATTGATCTAATAATATATATATATAATATGATATGATATAATTTAATATGATATAATATAATATGATATGATATAATATAATATGATATAATATAATATGATATAATATAATATAATATGATATAATATGATATGATATAATATAATATGATATGATATAATATAATATGATATAATATAATATGATATGATATGATATAATATGATATAATATAATATGATATAATATGATATGATATAATAATAGATATAATAATATGATATGATATAATATAATATGATATAATATAATATGATATAATATAATATGATATAATATGATATGATATAATATAATATGATATGATATAATATAATATGATATAATATAATATGATATGATATAATATAATATGATATAATATAATATGATATAATATGATATGATATAATATGATATGATATAATATAATATGATATGATATAATATAATATGATATAATATAATATGATATGATATAATATGATATAATATAATATGATATAATATGATATAATATGATATAATATAATATGATATAATATGATATGATATAATATAATATGATATAATATAATATGATATAATATGATATGATATAATATAATATGATATAATATAATATGATATAATATAATATGATATGATATAATATAATATGATATAATATAATATGATATAATATAATATGATATAATATGATATAATATAATATGATATAATATGATATGATATAATATAATATGATATAATATAATATGATATAATATGATATAATATAATATAATATAATATGATATAATATAATATGATATAATATAATATGATATAATATGATATGATATAATATGATATAATATAATATGATATAATATGATATAATATGATATGATATAATATAATATGATATAATATGATATAATATAATATGATATAATATGATATAATATGATATAATATAATATAATATGATATAATATAATATGATATGATATAATATGATATAATATAATATGATATAATATAATATGATATAATATGATATAATATAATTGATATAATATAATATGATATAATATGATATAATATAATATGATATAATATGATATGATATGATATAATATAATATGATATAATATAATATGATATAATATAATATGATATAATATGATATGATATAATATAATATGATATAATATAATATGATATGATATATAATATGATATAATATAATATGATATAATATAATATAATATGATATAATATGATATAATATAATATGATATAATATAATATAATATGATATAATATAATATGATATAATATGATATGATATAATATAATATGATATAATATAATATGATATAATATGATATGATATAATATAATATGATATAATATAATATAATATGATATAATATAATATGATATAATATGATATGATATAATATAATATGATATAATATAATATGATATAATATGATATGATATATGATATGATATGATATAATATGATATAATATAATATGATATAATATGATATAATATAATATAATATGATATAATATAATATAATATGATATAATATGATATGATATAATATAATATGATATAATATAATATAATATAATATAATATAATATAGTCAGAGCTCAGTTTTGTCTCACCTTGCGGTTGGAGTAGCAGGGACAGCGCTGCCCCCTGCAGGTCAACACTGATGGATTCTGAGTTGCTCTGCCGCACTTGCAGCCTTTCTTCTCCACGGCTTTTTTGTAGAGCGGCTTGGAGGGGCTCGGCGGGTGAGAGAGGGGGTGTGGGTGGGGTGGCGCCCTGTCGCGGGGCTGGGAGCGCGGTTTGGGGGCCCCCTGCCGGGCCTTGGTGTAGGGCTTCTTGTTGGGCCCGTGGTGCTCCATGGTCTTCTTCAGGGCCTTGTTGGGGACCAGAACCGTCTTGCCGACCCTTGGGGGGCCGCCGTTGGGGACCGGTGCCAGGTGGGGGTGGGGCACGGCCGTGGGAAACCTGGGCTCGTGTTTGGCGGTGGCGGCATGGTGCTGCGGGACGGGGAGTGCGGGCCCCCGCAGGAGGCTGGTGATGTTGAGGGGCTGCACCTTCTCGCTGTCGCTTTCCGAGCGGGAGCGCTTGCGGTGGCAGCGCGGCGGGACATGGGGGGCGACGGCAGAGGGCTGGGGCAACAGGTGGGGGTGGGGCAGGCGGGGACCACTGTCCAGGACGAGGCAGGCGGGGTCGAGGCGGTGCGGCCCGTTCAGGGCGGGGTAGTCGGGCTCGGCAGGGTCCGTCTCCAGAGTCCTGAGCACTTCCTCCACGCTGAGCAGCAGAGACCCCCCGCCGTGCTTCAGCTCCTCCCCAAAATGGCTGATGTCGCAGAGCTCCGCCCCCCCGCCGGCCGCCACGCTCACACACACCGGCAGCTCCTCCGAGAAACCCTCCTGCTTGGCCACGCCCGTTTCCACGGCGACGGGCTGCAGCGAGTCCGAGCCCACCAGGCCGTTGCAGTCGTGGAGCCCGTTCACTGTGGCGCCCCGCTCCTCGTCTTTGACCTCCGTCGGGGGCGGAGCCTCGTCTGGCGCAGTCCTAGGCGGCGGTGACGACGGCGACCCGGAGACGACCTCCGACTCCGGCTCGCTCTCGGCCAGCGCCAGCCCCTCCTCCAGGATGGCCTGCAGGTCTGGCGAGTCGCCGGCGGCGCTGGAAAGGTGCGGCGCCAGCGGCGACTGCGTGATGTAGAGGCAGAGCTTCCTGTAGCAGCGGACGAGCAGCGAGAGCTGGCGGTTCTCCTCGAAGCAGGCGTAGTCCTTGCACCAGCTGCAGGACGGCTTCAGCTGCATCCGCTGACCTTTGCAGCCGCGACAGACGTAGTGCTGGCAGGACGAGTTGGTGGGAGCGATGGGGTCCTGCAGCAGGTTACCTGGACGACAGGAAGGACCTGTTAAAGCAGATAGCTGCTAACCGGCGTTAGCTTTACCACCAATGCCGGCTGATGCATATTCTACACATTCCAGTCCCACCTGAATATCATTTACATTTATTGTGTATGATATATTTAGAATAAATGACTATTTATTGTACAACAATTTTAAATGTTCAGCAAACAAATAATTCAGATTTTTGTGACAGAACGACACATTATTACATAATTGTGAAGTGGGAGCAGAACTATAGTTTTGTAAATTTGTTTTACATAATAAGAATCTAAAAATTGATATGGCTGAACTGATCGATCACATTAATCGTAACTAATCTATTATTGAAATAATCGTCAACTGATTAAGTAATCGATTAATCGTTAATACAAGCTGAAAAAAGAACAACACTGGAAAAAGTAATTAAAGGTGAACTATTATGCTTCCTTGAACAGGTTAGTATTGGTCTATGGTCTATACAAAACATATTAATTACATTTTTTGCACAAAATTATTCTTAGATAACAAGATTCTAATCTCAAATGTTCTGCCCTTTTTGAGCTGCTTTCAGAATTATACAACCGTAAATCTTTGACAAGCAAAATTGGAGGCTCCTGCACAAACAACAAGAATCATACAAGTGGTTTCTGGATGGTGAGTCAACAACTAAACTCTTGTCTTTTCCAGCAGCCATTGTACAGCGCATGTAGCTGTGAAACCAGCTTATGAAACGTGCTGGAACTCAGTTTGGGTTGCTAGGTAACGGGAGAATTCCGCTGGGGTTGCTAGGTAATGCTTACCTAGCGGCAATGTGCCGCTAGGTAACGGCACATTGCCCATCGAATGTGACTCTACTATCAGGAAGTTTTTGAAACAGCACCAAAAAACATTAACATATTGCCAAAAACCAGCTGGGTGGTTTTAGCTGTTTCTATTAAACAGCTAAAACTGTTCTATTAGTATAAAAAAATATATAAAATTAGTACACAACATGTGAATTGTACATACTAACTCCTTTTAAGGTAATGTCTCAACCTTTTCCAGCTCTAAAGGAGTTCCACAGATCCACAGATGAGGTAAGAGAATCTGTATTTATTTGCTCAAATGGCCTAGTCATAATTCCCATACAGAATCTGTTACAAGAATAAAACAAATAATTGTTTTTCAGATTTCATTAAATGTGAAAACATTGACTGAATTCTTGTTGGATAAAGTCCATTCAAACTGGAACAAACGTGTGTGAATATTTTTGCCTAAGTCAGGAGGGCAGCTCATCCTGAGGAGATCCACACTTTGACACTTTGAGAAACGGCAGCAGGAGAATCTACATCCTTATTTAACCTCCTGAGCGAAGCTTGGCGCGCTGCCGGGCGGAGCGACAGCTGCTCTTTGAGAGGAGCTTCCTTAGCAACGCCGGCTTTTAAAGCACGCAGCTGCAGACGGGAGAAAGGAAGAAGGTCCATTCATAAGAAACAAGCGAGCACACACTCCGCCGCCGCCTCCCGACAACACAACGTCTATATTTAACACACAGCTCAGTCGGCTTTCACACTGATGCATTATTTACAGACGCAGGTTATCTGGAAGCACTGGGAGAACGGTCAACATGGTGGAAGTATTGCAGTTCTGTTATTTAGGTTCTCCTCCAGAGCTTATTTTAATGACTGGAAGTGGTTTGATGATTGATCAGGTTCTGTCTGGGTTTTCAAAAAGATACAGAAGTAAAGGACAAATAAAGAAGATCTCCAGCAGATTAAAAGGATTTACAAGTTATGAAAAAACCTGCTTTAAAAAGAATAAAGTGGCTGTAGACACAGCAAAGATCAGCAGAAAAATCAACCAGTTTTCTCTGATTTATGACAAAAATATAAGTTTTTACTAAAAAATAATCAAAACCACAAAAATGCATTTTAAGACTGTAAGGCTTAACATTGATAATAATAATAATTATTACTAAATGTTATTGTTATTATACCATAATAATCAAAATAATATTATACATTACTATTACTACTATCAGTAAAGTAATAAGACTATAATAGTAATAAGACTAATAATACTATTATTATTCAATAATAATAATAGCTAATATTATCATAGTAGTAGGATTACTACTATAATAATAGTGTTACTACTACAATTAGTAGTTTTTATAAGTATTTGGTCGGTTTTGACATAGAACATTTATAAATAAACACAAATTGTGTTTAATATCAATTACACAAATCAAAAACAAAATTTATTTACACAGAAAGCATATTTGTATAAAAGAAAAATCATATATTTTTTATAATTTAGGCAATAATTGTCTTTATTAATTCATCTATTTATAATAATTAAATAGACGAAACAGTGTTCTGTTAACTTATGTAATAAATATTTTAGTTTTATCACTTGATAGGACCTGAGAAGCGGTGAAAAGCTGGTCTATTGAATGTAAACATCCGCAGCAGCTGCCAAAACGCCACACAGACGGGGGTGTGTCATGGTGCATTCACTGCACTTAGGAATTCAGAGCTTCGCAACTCAGACACCAGGTTATTTGGGTTTTGCGTACGTTGTTTTTAAACTACAACTGCAGTGAAAGTCGTGGGATAACAATTCCTGGAAAACATTCAGATTGAAGTTTGATTTAAACTATATAAATAAGTATAATTGAAAGAAGATTAGCTACATAAAAAAATAAAAATTGAACATATGACGGAATGTTATTTTACACAACCAGCTCCACAGAGCTTAACCTGTTAGCTCTATTGAATTTGTCTAAAATTATATTTCTGGCTGGAACAATCAGCAAAGCTCCAAACAACATGATACACTCTCATATTTCCGACGGTACCTGAATGCAGCATACATTTAAAAGCTCGCCCCCACTGTCACATTAGCTGACGAGAGGAAGAGGGGGGTGGGGGGGGACCTATTTTATTCCAAAAATAAGACATAAAATCTGTTGAAAACGAGGCAGGGGACTCACCACAGACCAGGCAGGACAGGGACTGGCGGAAAAACGGCAACACCTTGCAGAGCTCCGCCAGTTCCCGGGGATCTCCGGGGTCGCACTGCAGCACCGAGCGGCTCGCCGACACGTAGAGAGCGGTGGCATTCACCGGGTTCATCTCAGCTGGCTGGCTCGGTCCGTTTAAGTGGATCAGTACGTTAAAAACACATAAAAAAAAGAAAGAGAGGAAGGAAGCCACACAGAGATAAATTAACCCCCGATCAACTCCCGCTTTCTGTGAGGTAAAAATATTTGTCGAGGGAGTCCGGCGGCTTTGGAGAGAGCATAGATGGAGGCAGTAACCTCGGTCAGTTCTCCGTCGGTAAATCCCACATATATAACAGTCTGAGCGCAGAGAAATCCCGGTTACACATTCCCAGTCACATCCTTGGCGTGATGTCCCGGTCCGGGGGAGAAGGAGCAGCTCCTAAAAGGCCTATCATGCACATAATGTCGGTTTATCCTCATCAGCTCCGGTTGTTTCCAAACGACATGAAAAATAAGACGGTTAACTCCGGACTGGAGCCTGTTTCCTCCGCCTTTTGACGCTGCTTTCGCCCGGTTAACTCGCAGCAGCTCCGAAATTCACATGATAAAGTGCTCCGGTTTGCGATGGACACATGAATCCATTATCCACATGCATTTTCCTCTCGTGTTGTCCACAGCTTGTAGCGCATGATGCATTAATTAAACCCTCCAGTTGCGGTGCAAGCCCCGGCGGCAGGAGGCTAGTTATTTATGGTTGTGTTATTGTTCGCAGAGATTCATGGCGGCTCGAAAACAAAACAGGCCGCTCGGGCTTTAAATGGTCCTTTTTAGGTGAGAAGTACCGGCACCCACGGCTCAGCGAGATGGGGCGGTGAAACGATAGATTCCTGGTATGAAAACAACAGCAGTAAAAATAATTAAAAAGCTTCGCCGGTTCTGTCGCGGCAGAGAAAAACAAGCGAGCGGAAGCACCGGGCTTTCCTGACAGCGCAAGCCGCCTGAGCTGCACCGGGAAGCCGGCTACATAAGCAGGCCGCGTCCCCGTTCACGGGATTAAAAAGATTCCTCCAATCTCAGAGAAAATGTAACACATAACAGGAAAAATTAACTCCTCTCGTAACTTTTACAGGACCCTAAGAGTGTCAGAGAACACAATATTAAATTATTTTCCCCGTTGGTGTTCGTTGCTATCATTAGCCGCTGTGCTGCTTCTCCACACACAAACAAGGGGGCGCTGTTGACCACATCTCGCGAGAATACACGTCCGTACAATACACGTACAATTTAAGAATAATAATAAAAAACGGTAATTTTAAAAATATTTCTGTTGATCAAGTTGATCGGAGGGAAAATATGTTTTGTTTTTTTTTAAAAAGGAACATACGGAAAAGAAAAAATAACATGAATAAATAAAATAATATAAAAATATTATTTTCCCTATATTTTCCTCTACATTTGTGATGTAGAGGAAAAAGTATTTGGTATGCAGATTTTAAACAAGATATTTTAATTGGAATAACTCAATCTCTAGAATTGAAAAGAGAGGAATATAAATACATTTATAAATGGAAATCTAAGTTTGTAAACGGTGCAAAAAGAAGAAATAACAGATAAAAATTGGCAAAGATTAGATTAATAGTATAATTAACTTAGAGTTAAAACAAAAATGGCAAACACAATGTGACATACAAGGAAAACATGGATATTCTTGCTTGAAATGTAGAGAAATGCAATATTAACAGTAGTTAACACAACAGTTAGCATCCCCCACTGTTTTTCACACGCAGTACGTTTAGGGTTAACGTAACACCATTAAGTTGTGCTTCGTATCATTCCCTGATATTAAATCAAGTTTGAGGCATACTGTACACCATTAGGTCTAATTGCATTAGCAGTTGGTTTTATTACACGTGGTTACTGACTGAGCTGATGATTTCCTTGATTTTAAGGGAGCACATACAATGTTATGCAGTCTGTATGATCTGAAAATAAATGTTATTGTTTTTTTATCCATTTGGCAGCCATATTGAATTTTTAAGCTGCGATTGGTAAAAAAATATTTGGCTTCCCATGTTAAGATTCCAGCTAATTGTTCCAACTTATTGGCTATTTCTAAACTTCCTGAAGAGTATATTGCACATCATTAGTCATTAGAAACTTGCTAACACCAATTGAAACTTTAGAGTTTAGAGTATGTTTCTCTTCACACACTGTACATTGTTGTTGGTGCAATACTTTAGGTCACAGTCCCACGTAGGTTTTCTCAAACTCTTTAGCAATAGACAAAGGTTGTGAAACATTCAATGACTCCCTGGTGCTTGTGATCTAATCAACTTTTACTTCCTAATTTGGCGTCAAAGGTTAAAGAATACTCACAGTCAAATATTTCATAAGTAAAAGGACTCTTCCTCTTTGGTCTTTAATATTTCCTAACTAGTGAAAGCTTTCAAGGATATTAAATTAAGCCAATATTCAGATATCATTTTGTATTTCTAAAATTTGGTATCAAAGTTGGCAAACTTTGCAGTTGATCACTGATTAAATGTTGATCTAAAGGGTAAGAATGGTGGAAAGTTTAAGAGTATTGACTCGTCTCACAGTGACGCAGTGAGACGTTGCAGAAATTTACCATATTCATGATGGAAACATGCGGATAAGATTTACTGCATGTGAGAATGTTTCTCTTTCTCATTATCTTCCGATTAAAAACATAAATGCCCGCTCGTTTCCAAACAGTGCAGATATAATGCATTAGTTAAGTGTTTTGGGGATATAATTTGCATCAAAACTTTCTGTTATCTGCAATGTTTCTCACTAGTGTTGAGTTTTATCAGGATAAAGTGAATCTTATTCAATAAATCCAACATCTAGAGAAATAAAATGCCTTTTGAAGCCAGTTAAAATATTACAACATGAAGCATCCACCTGTAATTTATGAGAAAAACCATGAAAATAATGTTTTCAGGTTATTTCCTGATGCAGCTGGTTGCTGACTTACATTCCACACACGTGAAAAATTCTCCTTTAAATAACATTCAGTGTGTCAAACTGCAGTGACTGTTCTTCTGTCTATTACAGTAACAAAAAAGACTAAAATACTTCACTGCTCATTCTCTGAGTTTTAACCTCAGTCTATTTTTTCCACGTGTGACAGGAAGTTCGAGTGATTCCACGTTTTTCTTTCTGCACATGCTCCATTCTTTCGTTACAGGTTACAACATCGTCTGCAAACGTTTTCATCCAGCAGGCAGGATTATCAGAAGTTTATGCCTGAATTACTGTAAACAAGATTCCTGAAGTATCCCAACCTCTATGACTCCTGCAGCACACCTCACTACTGTCTCACAGCATCTCCTTCTCTGACAAATGTTAGACTACGATGCCTTTTAGTGCCTGTGCTACTTTCTCGTGGTTATAGAGCTTTTTTTAATCAAGTCAATTTGTATAGCACATTTCAACAAAACACAAAAATACAAAGTCATCAACAAATGAAACGTTACATTTTGCCAGGCGCCATCATTACACATCACAATGTTGGTAATTGTTTTATTTATTATGGTGCAAAACAAACTTTTGATTTAAAAGAGCAAACAGCAGCTGGACATTTTCTGATTATTATTTTCATTTATTTTTCTAATGTATTTACAAAGAGGTGATTTTAAAAAAAAATCTTATACTCTATATAAGATTATAATGATGCATTCATGGAGGATCTGTTTTTTTGTGATCATGGGGCAAGAAATAAGTGTTTAATAGTTTTGCATTTCCTTTGTTTTACAAAGAGGAGCAACAACTGCAACATGACTAATAATTTCTGTCTCACGTCACATTTCAGTTTTATTTTGTAACATGGAAAATTACGTGCAAATATTAAAAATAAAGGAAGTCTTTAGAAAAAGGTAGCACACTGCAAAAATACAACATTTTACCAAGTAATTTTGGTTCAGTTTCTAGAGCAAATATCTTAATACACTTAAAATGAGACAAAACTAACTTACAATAATTTTTCAGCATCATATCTGAGTTTGTTTTAAGTAAATAATTCCTTAATATTGATGAAAATGTTAGTTCTCCTGGCAGATTATTTCATTATAACAAAGGAAAAATGTCTTGTAATAAGTTAAATAATCTGCCAATAGAAATTTTTTTTTTTTTACTCAATATTTAGGAATTATTGACTTAAAACAATTTTCCATATCTTGCAGAAACTTTCATTGTAAGTCAGTTTTGTCTTATTTCAAGTGAACTAAGATGTTTCTACCAGACAGAAGCTTTTGGTAACATTTTGTTCTTGCTGTGTGAAGGAAACCCAAAAAGGTGATTCTATCAAATAATCCTAAACTAAACTTTAGAATTTTAAGAGAGTATAAAAATATCTAAAATATTCAGTTTCTTATTATTGTGTCCTTAAGAGAAATCATTTAAAAAATCTTAACTGACCTAAAACTACAAACGTTTTGTCTGATTCAAAGTTGGATGGTGATAAAAAAATAAGTTGTGTTTTTAAATATTGTGACTGACTTTAACTGTAATGCTCTTCTTTATGATCTGTGTAGCATTTTCTATCATCAAGCTGCAATGAGCTGATTTACTCCTGATGAACTTTTCCAGATGTGATGAACTAACGGTTGGTTCTTTCTAAACAGCCGTCTATGAATCAATCATATTTCCTATCCCTAAGAATAAAACCAGACGAGTATTTCAAGAATCAGTTGTTACGCTAATAAACTAAGACGGTTGTGTGACGCTGAGGGGAATTACGTGGAATATGTCCCAGTTTAGAGTTTATATGACACAAAGGTACGTTAGGGATTCCCTTCAGTCAGTAATCCTACAAAAAACTCGTATCTTTGCCAGAGTATTTAAATTCCTTAAGCTCTTTCAGACTTTTTGCATTAAATCTGCAGACTTCATTGTGTTCATTGCAAAAACTCAAAATCTTACCTTGGTCTCATTTCTACAGTAAATATTTTAATACATTTGAGATGAGACAAAATTAACTTATAAATAACTTCTCAGAAACATTATTGATTGTTTGCCGTCAATAATTCCTTAATATTGATTTTTAAAAAATGGTTTTGTGTTTTTTACTTGCAGATTATTTCACTAATAAGACATTTTTCCCATGTTACAAGTGAAATAATCTGCCAATGGAATTAGCAACTTTTTCATCAATAATAAGGAATTATGGACTTTAAAAAGCTCCTATTTCTTGCCATCTTATTTCAAGTGAAAAGATACTAAACTAAACTAAAAGTAATTGTTAAGATTTTGTGTTTTTGCAGTGTAGGCCTTTGAAAAGTTAGACGTCTAAGTGAAACAGTCTGGCCTTGAACAGTTGCACTTTTTTAAGGACTTATTGTAAAAATTCCTGTAAGTTAGTTTTGTCTCATCTAAGTATGTTAAAATTTAACACAATAAAAACACAAAATACCTAATATTTCTTGTTTTGCAGTGTTATATTAGGGTTTTATTAAAGACCAACAGACAGTACTGCATCATTTGCAGTGGAAAATAAATGATTCAGTCTTCAAAAGCTTTGACTCACTGGAGTTTTCTTAGCTGCACCGACTTCCCCTCAGCTCTGACCTGATTAAATAAAACCTATTTGTTTTCAGCTTCCCCCTAAAACACATTTTACTCCATGAGGGAGACAATGGCTCACTGCAGAGTATGCTAAAGCTAGATAGCGCTAAAGCTAGATAGCGCTAAAGCTAGATAGCGCTAAAGCTAGATAGCGCTGCGGTTAGCCTGAGCTAACCGGACATAATGACCAAAAAAGGAGTTTTCCTTTCCGATGTCACTGCATTTATGCTCAGTGTGAGAGATTCCTACATCATCAACAAAAAAGCTGAGAGGATTAACTGCGTCAATCGTGAATAATCGATTATTGAATTACTAATTTAAGAATTGTGAGAGGAGTCAATCCACTGCAAAAACACAAAGTCTTACCAAGTATTTTTGTTCTCGTTTCAACTTCAAATATCTTAGTTCACTTGAAATAAGACAAAACTAACTCATAAGTAACTTTTCAGCAAGACAATAGGAGCTTGTTTTAAGACAATAATTCCTTAATATTAATGAAAATTTACTTGTACATGGGGAAAATGTCTTGTAATAAGTGAAGTAATAATTGAACTTCTATTATTATTTTTATTTTTATCAATATTAAAAAACTGCTTGCTCTTTAATATTTATAAAATAAAAGTGCTGGTACCAATGGCAGATTATTTCACTCATAACATGGGAAAATGTCTTGTTATAAATAAAATAATCTACCAGTGGAACTTTTTCTTCAGTATTAATGAATTATTTACTTAAAACAAGCTCCATTTTTTGCTAAAATGTTATTAGTTAGTTGTGTTTATTTCTAGTACACTAAGATATTTGTTCTGGAAATTGGACCAGAAATACTTAAGATTTTGTGTTTTGCAGTGTGTAACTTTTAACTTGGCTAAAAAAACCCAGGAAAATAAACGTTTTCCTGTCGTGTCGTATTTGTCTGACGTGTTGGTGAAGCTCAGAGGTCTCTGCACGTTTCCACGTTGCTCTGCATCCAACCGAACATTCAGACAGACGGTTCCGGGGCGTGTGTCTGCTTACAGCCGCAGTTAGCAGTAATTTCCACCCAACATGTGTCTCATGACCATCCAGCTTCCTATTTTCCTGCTATAAAAGATCGTCCTTCTCTGGTTCCTTCATTGCAGTTTGCAGCCCTCCAGACTTCCTCTCCTCCAGGTTTGCAGCATCATGTCGACTCTTTCTTGCAGCCGCTGGATCTTCCTGCTCAGCCTGGCTGCTCTGATGCTCATCTCAGCGTCTGAAGGTAAAAACTGGATGTTTTCTGTTTTAACTGAAAGAAATATCAGAATCTTCTTACCAGATATATTTACTTAATTTGTTACTTATTATCTTTGTTTCATTTTATGCGTTATTTCACTATAATTGCTTTTTTTACTGATTTTTTTAAAATTAATTTCTCCTTACTTTATTTAATTTGAGTTTTTCTCCAATTGCAATTTTGATGGAAAAGTAAAAGTTTAGAGCATTTATACAAGATCTTTAACAGACAAGTGCAAATATCTCAGTTGACTTGAAATAAAACAAAACTAACTTTATGTAACCTTTCAGCAAGATATAGCAGCTTATTTCAAGTAAATAATGCCTTAATATTCATAAAAAACTCTTATTTAACACGCAGATTATTTCAGTTATAATAAAACATTTTCCCATATTTTAAGTGAAATAATCTGCCAGTGGAACTGGTACTTTTAAATCAATATTAAGACATTTTGGACTCTAAATAAGCCTCTATATCTTCCTGAACAGTTACCTGTCAGCCAGTTTTGTTTTATTTCCAATGTATTAATACATTCGCAGTAACTAGGATCAAAAATACTTGGTAAAATTTTGCAGTGTAGCAGTAAAAGTGCTTAAAATATCAAAAGAATAGCTTTGCAGAAAGAAAATCAGTTGATCTCAGTAATCTGGAGACGCAGGAAGGTCAAATTAGTTTGTATATAAAGAGCCGAAACTATATAAAAATATTTGAACAGTAATTAAACAACGCATATTTAGGGAATCTGAACCTTAAAATGTCAAAAGAATTAAGAGAAAAACCCAAAAGATTATTTAATGTCGCCGTAATTGGAGAGAGGCAGCAGCAGCAGGGAGTTATGGGAGCTGTTGCCATGACGACAGACATGTTCACAGTTAAAGCCTGACTGCTGGGTTTCCTCTTGCTGTTTGCTGGTCCAGTGGAGTCCTTCTCCCCCATCATAAATCTGGACTGCTGCGAGAAGCTGACCAACAGAACCTTCCCCAGAACCAGAGAGTGCTACGAACAGAAACGGCTGGACTGCAAGACGCACGCCTTCAGGTAGGACAGGTGGACGAAACCGACCTCCGTGTTTCTGGTGCTGTGTGTCCTCACTGCCTCCGCTCCGTCTAGAATCAAGAGCCAGAGAGGAACATGGAGGTGCATCGACCCAAACTCTGAGGAACTCCGACAGAAAGTGGCAAGGGTGAGAATCTGAAAACTGACGTCAAAGAAAAACGACAAAATCAAATAAATTACATTATTCTGTGTAAAACAAGAAAAATTATAATTTTTACTTAAAGTTCATGATTAATAGAAAAATTAATTTAGAAAACGAAACAATCTGAAGGTAAGAAATGTACATTTCATGAATCACCGCACTGCAAAAACACAAAACCTCACCAAGTATTTTATTGCTGGTTTTGATTGCAAATATCTCAGAGATTGATGCAAGTCAATAAGTCCTATATATACATTTGTACATTTAATGCTGTTTTCAAATAAACTGAATAGCATCCAGATGTTTTTATGTATTTTTCCTTTAAAATATTTGATCGGCTGGTCAGAGACTGCAGTCCATCTCTCCTCTGATGGCATATTGTCTCTGTTTTAAATAAAATAAATCATAAATCATTAGTACTAGAAGATACTTGAAGATTATTTCACTACAACATGGGAAAAATTACAAGCATCCTGCAAACATATCCATAAACATTTATCACATTTTGGGACATTTCAACTTTAAAGTATTTTTAAAAGATTTCAGTTGTTTGACAAATTTGGATTTTAAGGAAGAAAAATAAACATTTTAAAAACAAAGACCCTCTAATTTCCTTCAGAAGTTCATATCACTCACAGCTGAAGATGTCATCTTTACAAAAAACTAATTTATCAAACTACAATATTGAGCTAAATGTCTTGAATGTATCCAACTAAACTCTTTTCATTTTTCTGCTCTGCAGGGACAGCTAACCTGCCCTCCTGACATTTCCAGTCCAGAATAAAGATTTACAAAACAAACCAGTGGAGGAGCTTCTCTGAACATCAGTGAATGTTTTTAAAATGTAATTTATTCTATTTATTTATTTGATATGGATTTTTTTCTTAAAATGTGATTTTTTCTGTAAGTTTCAGTAATGGTAGAGCTCTTATTTTTTTAAACCTCAAAGTGAGAAATAAATGTTAAAAGTATTATGTTGTAGTTTTTTTCTTTTCACCAATGAATGTTATAAAAACACAACTGGGTAAGTTTTTAAAGCACACAGCCAAAAAAAACAAAACACTGTTTCAGTGTATTAGCTGATGACATCACAAGAGGCTGACCAACCAGGGTTAGCTTTAATAAATAAACATTAATTCTTAAGGATTTTTATTTTATCAATCAACTCTGTTCCCCAGAGGAAAACAACTTGGAAAAATAAAAAATAAATAGTGAGAATTCAAATGGCAGAAAGTTAATTCTCACATTTTTAAGTCATTTGGATTCAGATGACAGAAACAAGGAGACAATAATCATCTTTAAATTATAAACTTGTGCAAATCTTTTGAAGTTTCCATCTGTGGGGATCTTTGTTGTTTGAGTCGGTTTTGTTTATTTCTGTTTCTTCATCTGTGTTTAGATCAGCCGTGTTTCTGTTTTACTTTGCTTCAGTCCTTTATTAGTGATTCTACTTTATTATGTTTATTTATTGTGTCCAGTTTTTCTTTCATACTCTAGATTAATTAAGTGTTTTAGCTCTAGTTCTTCTTCTTCTTTTCTGTGATGGCGGATCAAAAGCAATTTTCAGGTGCATACCGCCACCTACTGTTCATGAGTGTGTAGCAACACAACATTATATCCATTGAACTCAGTTTTTAATTTGGTCAGTGTTGTATAGTAACGAAGTAAAAATACTTCACTACTTTACTTAAGTATATTTTGGAGTACTTCATACTTTCCTCGAGTATGAAAATTTTTGATGACTTTCACTTTTACTTCACTATATTTCCGAACTTAATTGCGTACTTTTACTCCGATACATTTTCAATGTGTGGTTTAGTTACTCGTTACAAAAAAGCGAGAGAGCAGAAACAAAGTGTTTTGATCCCCACCTACTGATTAGCAAGTAGCAAGTAGGCTACCGAACAAAGTCGGTAGCCTACTTGCCTGGGCTTGTTCATCACCTCCAATAGGATACACCTGTTTCGCTTCTCCCATTAAACACAAAGCAAGTCTCGCAATCAGCAGCAGCCACATGGAGGAGGAGACGGAAACCACAACCACTGCAACTACGTCGGACACGGCTCCAGGGGAACCACCAGCTGGTGATGAGAGCCCATGGCCTTATTTAAACACAATATACTCTTTCGTGGGTGTTAAAGATTCGTCGTACCGCATGCAGTTTATGTTATTCCTGCCCGAAGATGTGGAAATTCTATCTTACAAAAACTCCCTGTCCAACTTGAAGAAACACATCGAGGTAACGTCTTATGAAATGGTTATAATCCTCCTGTTTCAGTAACTATAGCTTGGTCACTAGGCACTACTGTATTGTGAAACGTTGACCATAAATGAACTTTGTTTGGCATTGTTTCAGTTCCATACGTGGTGTATTTAGCTTAGGCCTAATGTTGACTGTAGCAGGCTACCTAGACTCCTCTGTTCAAGGGGGGACAGAAGCCATAGCGATAGCAATTTAGACTAAATTTAACGAATAATAATCAGTTGTAAAGCAGGTTAAGTTAACCTTGTGCTATAGGTAAAGCACCTAATTTTCTTAACTAAATGATGCCTGCAGGTATATCTATTAGCAGGTTTAATTTTGCCTGCACTTGGTTGGGTACATTATTTTAAGTGTATTTGACAAGTTTACCAAAATATAAAAAATGTCATTCAAACTGCATTTGCTTTGTTTTACTTTTTACTTGTACTTTTCATTACATTACTTGAGTACATCCATTTTTACAGTAATTTTCATACTTAAGTACAAGAAGTTTCAGATACTTTAAGACTTTAACTCAAGTAACATTTCAGTCAGTGACTTGGACTTTTACCAAAGTCATATTTTGGAGAGGTACTTGTACTTTTACTTGACTCTGAGATTTCAGTACTTTATATAACACTGAATTTGGTATTAATCTATAAACATCCACCATGTTTCCTTCAGTTTCCAGTGAAACTCCATCCTGTCCTTCTGTTTTTATCCCTTTCAGGCTCGTTTGTTTTACGATTCATCAATAATTGATCGATATTTTCTTTCTCCCCACATCTTTCACATTTATCATTATTTTCCCTCCCAATAGACATAAAATGTCAGTTAAATAAATATGACCTGCTCTTAATCCCATCATTATTATTCCCTCACTAATATTTTTAATTAATGCTTTTGTACTTTATATAAACTCTTTCCTTTCTTATCTTCATTCCAGCTTTTTTGACATATTTTTACATCTTTACTCTTACTAACTGGTTTCCTTCCCCTTTTCTAAATGAATTGTAATCATTATTACCCTCTAAAGCCCCTTTCAGCTAATTAATCTGCTTTTCATCTTTAGCTCCAGTTATTCTTTAGATTAGATTTATTTCCATCTCCCTGAAGGAGGACAAAAAGCTGCTCGCTAACGATAATTAGCTTTAGTTTTAGCTGTTAAGTTGTCAATAAAACATGTTAAATTTTAAATGTACACCTGATAAATGAAAGGAAAAGGGACGCAGTGGTTTGCTACTAATTGTTAACACAACGACAACTGGATAATAAAGTCAGGAAAACGTTTTAATTAAGAAAATTAAATTGCGAGGTTCAGCTGAAACCAGAACATGTAGATGTGATGTTATGGTTCGGTGTTTTTCAGTTCAGTTTAAAACTAAGAAAGCTAACATAAACACCAACCCCGACAGAGTGGCAGCTAATCTACCGCAGCGATAGGGGCGGAGCTAGAGAGGGGGCAGGGACGGCCCGGGCCTGCAGGGGCCCGGATCGGGACAGGACTTCAGGGATCCAAGCCTCTGTCCCACCTGAGGAGAGCCGGAGCAGGCGGCTCTACTCTCCTGATAAAACCCAGATGAGCTCAGTGTTTGTGTTTAGTGATGAATCTGTTTTACCGTCATATCAAAGCATTTTAGTCACATTTAAATCCATACTTTGACTGGACCAACCATCCCTGTGTTGGTAGTGAGCCATTAGAAGTGAACTTGATGACGTGCTGTGAATGTTTTCCCTCAGTTATGCTGATCATTAAGAGGTCATGGTGCCGTAACGAGCTGATTCACATCTGCCAAACTATTTCAGATAACATGACAAAACAGCAGCTCAGTGTTTGTGGTGGTCATCTAGGAAACAGGAAGGGAATCACCAACATTTCTGAGTTATTTCCTTCCACTCAGAAGAAAAAAACGCTCCAGAAATAAAACAGGCCACATATTTTTAAACTCACTGAGACGGTTTTAGACGTGTGACTGAGGGGAAATACTTTATGCAAATATGTGGCTCAGAAATAATCTGAATTTTTTCTGAGTGATGAAACCAGTTGAGCTTAAGACACTTTTAAATCCCAGATGTACAAATATTCTTTCGTCAGTAAACTAAGAAACAAGAAAAACACAATATTGATATGAAAGCTGATGAAATGTGTTCTGGTTCAGCAGAAAATATTAAAAAATCATTTGGAAAAGTTTTTTTTTTGGAACTTAAACCATCAAGAATTAAACAGACTGAAACTTCAGCATTGTGTTATTTAGCAAAAACACAAAATATTACAGTATAATATCACCATGTTTGTTGGTCTAGTTTCTAGTCTTTTAACTTATAAAATGGGGAAAATGTCTTTTAGTACTTAGAACTTTTCTAAATCCATATCGGTGAATTATTTACTTAAAAAAGCTCCTACATCTTGGTGAAAAGTGACTTTTAAGTTAGTTTTCTTTTTAAGAGTACTGAGATATTTACACTAGAAGACCAAAATACTTGGTAATAGTTTGTTTTTACAGTGTAGTTTCTATATTATTTCACTTACAACATGGGAAAAACATCTTGTTTATACCGTCAATTGTACTTTTTCATCAATATTAATTATTTACTTATGTTGTAAAATAGTTTTGTCTTATTTTAAGACATTTGCAGTAAAAACTAGACTAAATAGATGTGGTAAGATTTTGCTTTTTTTGGAGTATATCATTAAAAATGTCAGATTTTGAGTGGAAAAAGTGCTAAAAATATTAAAAGAAAATCTTCTCAGAAAGATAATTAACTGATCCCAGTAATCTGAGGACCAGGAATGTCAATTTTTATACCCATAACTATAAAAAATAATATTCAATACATCTTCCATCATGACTTTTTTAAACTGAGTAATTTCCCTCCATATATTTAGTGAATCTGAACCTTAAAATGTTAAAAGAAATGGACAGAAAACCCAGAATAAAGGCAGAAAACATTTTACAAGCAGATTAAGTTGAAAACCATCATCCTCTCTGTTTATGTTCAGTTCCAGGTTTATGTTAATTAAACTCCATCTGATGCTTTTTAGATCAAACTCTCAAACAAAAGTAAAACTTAACAGCCGTGACATTTTTTTTTGCCCCTCCAGGGTCTTTTGTGGCTCTAGTGTCCCTTATATGACAGCAGGCTGACAGGAAACAGGGAAGGAGAGGAGGGAAGACATGCGGCAAATGTCATCAGGTCTGGGAGTCGAACCCGCGACGGCCGCGTCGAGGACTCAAGGCCTCCAAATACGGGTCGCGCTAACCGCTACGCCACCACGGCACGCCTCAACAGCCGTGACATTTGCATCATTGCTCAGAACCAGTTGCTGCACCACAACAAATTTAAATATCTGTTTCCTTTCGTTAATGGAGCCGCAGTCTGAACCAGTCATGATGTCACAAAATGATTTTATTCTCGTGGTTTGAGCCAATCAGCTCTGCTGCGTCAAACCATAATCATATATGGACATAGCATGGAGGGTGTGGGGTCTTTTCGGTGTGTGTAGGGGTGTGTGTGTGTGTGTGTGTGCTCATCTCTGCTCTTACTCGTTGTTTCCACTGCAGACGTGTCCAATGACAACACAGCTTCCTATTTTTATGCTATAAAAGATCGTCCTTCTCTGGTTCCTCCATCGCAGCTCCAGAGTTTGCAGCCTTGCAGCCTTGCAGCCTTGCAGCCTTGCAGCCTTGCAGCCTTCCAAACTTCCTCTCCTCCAGGTTTTCAGCATCATGTCGACTCTTTCTTGCAGCTGCTGGATCTTCCTGCTCAGCCTGGCTGCTCTGATGCTCATCTCAGCGTCTGCAGGTAAAAAATACCCAAAATATTCATAAAGTTTCCTCTTTTGTGTTAAATTTTCTTTAATTTATGAATTAATAATTTGATCTGGATGAAATCTGTATGAAAAATGATTGATAAACATCAAAAGGTCGTTAACCTTTAATGAGAAAACTGACTGAAAATTAGTATTTAGGTGAATTATAATTTCTAACACTGTTATTTTGGTTATTGTGAATTAAAATACTTAAACTTTGTTCAGGTAATTTAAAAAAATTTGTTTTATTTTTTAAAATTATTTTATTATTTTGTTTAGAATTTAAAAAAATGTATTTTGCTTAGTATGATTTAAAATAAGCTTAATTTTGCTCAGGTAATTAAAAAATGTTTTTTTAATAATTTCTTATTTTTTTCTATATTTATTTTTGTTTCATAATTCTTTCCTATTTCTGTCAATTTAATTTACCTTTAAATTAAATCAAATTTTTAACTTGCTGGTTAAAAATTTGTGTTTTTATACAAAAAAAAAAAAGAAAATGCAGGATTGTAAATCTAAACTGAATTATTTCATATCATTTCTTGTTATTTAAGAAAAAAGAAAAATCAAGCGAATACTGTACGAGCAGTTTCGGTTCGGACATTGACTCAGGAAACTGCTGCAGATGTTTCATTTTTCGTGTTTTAATTTAGAAAAGTGATTTTGTGACGATTAATTCCTTTCTGTGTGTGTTGGATGCTGCAGGCGGCTATTTCCAGGCGCCGCCCTGCTGGGAGGCCTGCATATACCCTCAGAAACAAAACATAAAGACCTGCTTCGAACAGAAACCGCGCCATGACTGCCCCTTCAACAACTTCGTGTAAGCAGGACGGGATTTTAGTTCTGGTTCTGGTTTTAAACCCGTTGTAATATGACTGATTTTATCCGCCTTGTTTCTGTTTTTAGGGTTGAAAATGAGGATGGCAGAAAGTTTTGCATTAAAGGACACACACGGTGGATCAAAAAGATGATTTCAGATGTAAGTTCAGGTGTTTTAAGCTTCATCATCTCCTGATTAATTTACATGATGAAGAACATTAAGAATTTATATTAAAGCATAAAAATTATGACTGAAATGACAAATTATAATGGTTTATTTAAAGGTTTGTAGGTAAAGATGCCACGTTAACATTATTCAGTGAAAAGGAACTAAATATTTAACATTTACTCAAATAATCTCAAATGATGATGTAATATGTAAGATTAAAGTTTAATTTTCTTTCTTTTCAACACGTAGGAGGTTTAGATTTTAACTAAACGACCCACAGCCAAAAATATTAAGCTTTTATACTAACACTACATACTACTTTCTACAGAATTGTACCATGAGTTTGGTTGTGACAATGTGCATTGTTTTCAAAATGTGCAAAAAAGAACAAAAATATCATAATATTTTTTTAAAAAGAGTTAAACTCATTTGGCCATATTTTACGGTAAAATCATCAAATCTCGAATGGATCAGGAAATATTGGACTTCATCTGATTGAAATAATATTTTAAAAAGTTTCACCATTTTTTACGTGATCGTTTAAAACTTAAAACTGGGGATTTGTTTCTTGATTTTATCCGGAGATCTGAAACATTTTACATTTAATCTCATTTAATGCTCACACCAAAATCTCCACCTTTACAACTTTTACATCAAAATGTAGGTAATTTTATCTACTTTCACCTGAAATGTCCCTTATATTTGTATCACTTGTATTTTTCTGTTAAATCACGCCGGAGCGCCGAGGGTGGACACTTTCCCTCTGGTTCCCGCCATCACATTTCAGCTCAGTTTTTCTCTTGGCGCAGGAGTAAAGTTTCTCTTTAACCCGTTTGAAACATTTAAACCTTCACACACGTCTCCACCAGAAGCTTCTGCCTCTAAATATCCAGTTATTTTCAACCGGGGTTTGTTTGTTTGAACCTGTGATGCCTCTTCCTCCTTCCCCATAGCGACGCAGAAATCACCATGGCAACCGGTGATTTGGCATTTTCTCCTCGCAGTTTCTTGTGTTAGATCACGTAGCAAGCTACGCTGCAGAAAACCGGCCCACAGTTGAGTAACGTGGGTCTGACTAACGGAGGGAAGTGTCGGGTTTTGGGTGTTGGCTGCATCGGCGCAAAATAAAATATCTTCAAAAGAGTTTTAGTTTGAGCTAAGAAGCCCCTGAAGAGAAAAAATCTCATTTTAATGGCAGATTGTGTTTGGTTTTTTAGTGCTGTAATGACTTCTCACCCATTTCTTCTTCTTGTTGTTTTTCTCCTTGCAGGGAAACTTGCACTGTCCTCCCGACATCTCCGGTCCTTTATAAGTCCTGGGATCTGAAGACGTTTGAAAAGCAAAGGAGATTTTCTGAGCTTTTCCACTCAAATACTTCTGGTCAATTTCATTTCATGAGTGTATTTTTAATTTAAATGTGACTTATTTTGGGTTTATTTAAAGAAAAAAAGTATATTTTTGTCTAAATTTGTAATAAGCTAAAAGAATTGTCTATGGTCGTTATTTTTTTAACCTTAAATAAAACTGGATTATTTTTAACCCAATGGTGTATTTCCTTCACTGATAAAGATACAATGATAATAAAATCATTTGGGACATGAAATGTAGTTTTTCAGTGCAGGTTTTACAAAAATAAGAGGCTTTCAAACTGAGCTTGAAAAGAAAAACTGCCGTTTGAGTTTGAGACACAAAATAAACTACAACAAAACTATTTACAGAAAACAGAAAACCATAAATGAATCCAACGCAAACTGAAAAACAAAGAACAAGTTCTGGTTGCTACATCAAACCCAACTCACCCCGTTCCAGTCCAGTCAAGTTGTAAAGACGAGGAGGGTTATGCTAGTTACTGTGCTCAGTGAGAAGCTAACTACTGTTAGCATAACAAGCTAGTAGCAGTGAAACATGTTCACTATTAGAGGTTTTAAACATTTAATTAAGAAGCTAACTACTGTTAGCATAACAAGCTAGTAGCATTGAAACATGTTCACTATTAGAGGTTTTAAACATTTAATTAGACACAAACAGGAGTGAATAAACAGATTATTGCTACAGTTTGAGAAAGTGGCAGCCATTTTGGATTTTTAGGTGAGAGACGTCCTACTTTTCCCATTTAGCTTGTTTTACACTGCAAAAATGCTAAATCTTACCAAAACTTGTGTCTAATTTCTAGTACGAATGTTTTATTACACTTGAATTAAGACAAAAATAAACTAAATGTAACTTTTCAGAAAGATAAATAAGCTTGTCAATAATTCTTGAACATATATCAAACAGTACTAGTTCAGATTTTTTTCACTAAAGTAAAAAAAAAAATCTGCCGATGGACCAAATGCTTTTCCTAAATTTGTATTCAAGAATTATTGATCTAAAAACTGAAATATGTTGCTGAAAAGTTATTTTTAAGTTATCTTCAGCTTGTTTGAAGCGTACTAAGATATTTGCCTTACAAACGAGACAAAAATACATACAACTTTTATTTTTGCAGGGCCTTTTTCCAGCTTGATGTCTCATTAAAAAAGGAAATGTACAATTAAACTGCACCCTCTAACCAAACATGTTATAAAGTGTCCTAACATAGGAAATCCCCTCATACCCCCTTATTTCCTATTTTCTTGGTCCTTCTGAAAACGAAATCACAAAAAATGTCTTTAAATTAATAATTTTGCTTAAATGGAGCTTTAAAAATTGAAGCATTGTTTGTTTAACTCGGCTGTTTAACTTGTCCAGTTGTGGTTTTTGCTTCAGTTAAAGGAAAGCTTCATCATATTGTGTTTGTGTGGGGACATGTGTTAGTTATTGCTGCTTTATTTAGAGTTTTCTGTTCTGTACCACCTCATGTTTCATTTCCATGGAAGAAAAAAAAAGATTTCGATCTGATAACTTGTTATCTGCAACACTATTTAAATGCCTGTTAGTGACGCAGCAGATCTAAGATTGTTGCGGCTGTTTCAGCGCTGTGGTGTGTCACTGTGTGGTTTCCTTATCAGCCAACTTCTACCATCTCTCTGCATACAAACTTTTCTTCTGTAGTCATCATCACCCAACACTACAGTTCCTGTTTTTTGCTTCATGCTCACTAATTTAACGTAAACTTCGGCAGAAGCTGCATTTAGCAGATTATCAGCAGAAATTAATTTGGTTAACTGGAGAGCGAAACATCTTTCACTGTAACATTTTATTTTAACTTTTATTTTTAGGGCCTCCTCACTCTGCACTCCTTGATTATTGATTAAAGTTTGGGTTTGTTTTACTTTTTGGTGTCTTTTCAACCACAGATGGCAAATCATTGAGATTTAAAGAGTTGATCATAAATCCAAACTGAAAACTGTTCAAACAGATCAAGTCAGATTCTAGTATTAGGGGGAAACATCGTTTTTTATTTTCTTATTGGAAATAAAGTTTTAAAACAGTTCAGCAGTCATTGTGTTACATTTCTTTGACCTAGGTGACCTATAAAGCTTCTTTGAACAGGTTAGAATGGGTTTATGGCTTCTACAAAACATTTTCGTTACATTTCTTAGATAATGAGATTCTAGTTTATTTTCAGCTCCTTTCAGAATAAAATGTTTTAGGGCCTCCTGTTTCTTTAAATCCAAATAAGCTGCTGCTGGCCACAACCCCAACTCAACGTTCACATTCGTTCGTATGTGAAAATGGCTGAAAACTGATGCACCATTATACAATCTTTGAAAAGCAGAAGTGGAGCCTTCTGCGCAATCAGCTAGAAAGCAGCAAGTGGTTTCTGGACGGCAAATCAACAACAAAGCACTTGTCTTTTCCAGCAGCCATACAACAGAAAAACCAGCTGACCAAACTTGCCGGAACTCAGCTGGGGTTGCTAGGCAACGAGGTGAGGCTTGGTCGGGGTTGCTAGGCAACGAGGCGGGGCTTGGCTGAGGTTGCTAGGTAGCGGCACAATGCCCGCTGCCTATTTTAAAGATGCCATAAACATTAACTTATTGCCAAAAAACAGCTAGGTGTTTTTTTTAAGTGCTTGAGCTCCTTTAAGAAGCATTAAAAACCCAAAATAAAACATAAAAGGTCCCCTTTAAATAACTAAATAAACTTTAAACAACAAATGGGTTTAATTCAGTTATTTTCACAGAAGTAGGTGTAGTGAAACTCTTGATTATTCACAGATTATTTTTCTCTAAAATGCAGTTTGGGAAGTTGCAGCCGCAGAGGAAGGGTTCTAAAAACATTGATACAGTACAAATGGAGAACATTTTCAGATATTTATCTATTTGTTTTTGTGAAACTAAGCTTTTGCTTCACAATTACATTGAGGTTTGAGGTTTTAATGTGACAGAAAGAGGAAATGCTTAAAAGGTGTAAAAACCTTTGCAAACTAACGGCCTCAAAGTACAGGAAGCTTTTATTTATTAACGCTTTTGTTTTCTGTAAATAGATATTTTATTCTGACGGTCCTTTATTGACCACTGATGGTCAAAGTTCAGTTTAAGTTGTTGACAGTGACGGTCATGGGGTTTTTTTGTCTACATGGTTCTGGGATGTCTCATCATGTTCCGCCTCTCTGGGTTTCCACCGAACTGGTTTCAGAGCTAAACTGGTGCTGGTGCCTTGCGCCACCAACGAGGCGCCAGACCAGTCGAGAGGAACTTACTGGAGGTTAAAGGTCATCATTAAAACTTAAACCTGCTGAATTTGGTGCCAGAATCAGGTCAAGTTAAATTTTTCTATAAAGCAGATTTAATCCACGGAGTCAAGATGGACATTTAAAGATAAACATAAAAACATCCAGTAACAATAATGAATAATAATATTAATAATATACTGAATTATTTACATTTTCCTCACCTGAATCTGGAACAAACTAAGTAAAAATGATCATTTCTCTCTGCAGCAGCAACGATTTACTGTTAAATAAGTCGAGCTTTAATTAGTATTTGATCAAATAAAAAGGAAACAGAAACTTTGGACTCAGTTCGTCCTGAAGGAATCACTGGAGGCCTGCTGGCGCCCTCTACTGGTGATATCCAGTGTTGAAATATTACACATTTATTTCATGACTTTATGACTTTTCTTCTGGTTTTTCAAAACAAGATTTAGAATCATGAGTACATGTGTAACTTTTGTGCAACACTCGTACAAAATGCTAAATTAAACATTTTTTTATGTTATATTTAATATTAAAACATTGTTGTAGCTGTAAAAAAACAAAGATCAAACTTTTCTTTCATGTTTTTCTATGTCCAAGTTTTTCAAGGTTAAGAAAAATGTATGAAAATTACTTTTGATGTCACTGTTATGTCCAAATAAAGTCCTAAAAGTCTAATATAAACTATAATCGCTGTAAGTTTTGAGATAATTTCTGAGGTATTTTATGTTCAGACATATTTATCTATTCGGTTTCAATCTGCGTGTTTTAAGATACATTTTACCAAATTAGAGTCTTAAAAAGAGTGTAGCACTTAACAAAATGGATGTTTACATTTCTTTTAAATTACTTTATTAACTCATTTGCTTCTTGCATATGGGAGGTAAAATTATGTTGTATGAAACCAAAGATGGTGATGAAATCATAAACTGGAAAATAAACCAGGTTGCATCGCAGCGTGTTTCTAACCTCTTCCTCTCAGTTGTAGTTAAGCAGCCGCCGTAGTTCAGCTCTCTCTGACAGACGGACTCTAAAAGTAACACTAGAATGATTGACAGCGCTAAGACCCGCCTCCTGGCTCTGATTGGTTGTTTCAGACGGTTAGCAGCACTAGGAGAAAGCAGAGAAACTTGATTTTATTCACAGATTATCAAATTGCCATGACATGGTGACAAATATGCACCTTACTTATTTTTATTTTTTAAATAAAAGTTGCAGCTTTGAAGACGGGTCACAGCAGGACCAAAGAGGTCCAGAGGTTTCACAGCAGCAGCAACTAGCCATCCAGTAAAGTCTGGGTCTGGTTATGGTTTATTTATTTATTCTCAAGATCAGTGAAAACCACAAACTGATGCAACAAATTCGTTTTTTTTTTTAGTTTAGTGTGAAACCAAAGACTGCAATCATGTACGGCATGAGAAACTTCCACAAGTCAACGGCTCAGTAGTAGAAAACGTAGCGACAGGTTCAGAAACAGGAAGATATTCTCCAAACTTTAGCAACAAAAGCTGCTTTGTTGTGATTTTAGTGACATTATAAAAATCAGCTTGACCTTTGACTTGGTTTCCCTCAAATTCTTGGTCTTGTTTCAAACATGTTGAATCCAAACCACTTTCAGTGGCTAATGATTTTATTTTTTGCAAAAAAGCCTCTGGAAACATCTGTGTCAAGTCAGGTTCTTCTCTAAAATGTTAAACTTCCTGCTGCATTTTTCCCCAGTGCATGAATCAAATAACTTTTATAACTTCTAAATTGTTGATTTAACAGCAACAAACTGAAGAAAAGTTCGTTTCTTCGACCTCTTTAATGTTTTCGTGTCTGTCAGAAGAAAAGCTCCATCTCTGAGGCAGAAAAACCATTTTCAGTTTTTTCTCAGAATCTGCGTTCTGCAGAATTATCTCTGACATGATCTGACCAGTGGAAACTTTCAGGTGAACTAATGCTGAGAGTTGCATCAAGGCTGTCAGACTGTGGTTTGATAACGTGGTTCATGTCGGAGGTTTACGTGCAGCCACAGGCATTTCTTTAGAAACCTTCATTAAGACCCCAGTCGCCGCCGTTTCATCCATTCGCACCAGTTAAAGGCAGCAGTTGGTTCCCAGCACAGATCCGGTCGGCTTCAGATCCCAAACAAACGGACGACTTTCACCATCAGGGCGAAAATGTTTCTGCCCATCTTGGCGGTTTGGATCGTCCTCACTGTATCTGCGGGTAACGTACATTTAAAAACGTCGGTTTGTTCGCCGTTTTAAGCCACAGCTCATATCTATGACATCTGATGGGTGAATATTTGAATATTCTGCATAAGTAACCAGTGGTTTTCCATCAGAACATTTCACTTCTGACTAATTTTGAGTTTTAAAACACCTCAGGAGTTTTATTATTTTTTAAATGTTCTTTAAGGAGAATAATTCACACAGTTCTCCCTCTGCTGACGCACTTACAGCTAAAACCACTTTTTATTCACTCCAATCTCATATTTACTCATTTTGTATCACCATGTATCAGGATCCCTGGTTGGATTAAATATGGTTAAATATCCACTTTAAAATATTATTAGCAAAATGATCGAGAGGAAAATATAAAGGAAGAGATGCACAAAGCATTGCTTAGCCTACACGCACAATAAAAATGTTAATTATTTTTAAAATATTGCAAACATAATTAAAATGTTGGTTTGAATCCCAAGAGCTTATTTTACTTCAAGATAAAAAATTAAGAAAATCCCAGATGTAATCTCTATTTCTTTTCCTTATTTCTGGACTGGATTTAAAAAGCAGCAGGTTTGCACTAAATAAAACAAGAGCATCACGTTTGCACCTGTTTGTGCATTAAAATTGCAGAAGTTTGCACTTCAGCTACAAACACAATGCAGGAATCATCCAGTAGAAAGAGAGAAATATTTTAGTTTACCATAAACGTAACCAAATGAGGAATTAATTAAACTTTAATAAATAATTTTTTTATATTGTAAGAGGAAAGGAAAAACAAGAGATTAAAAACATTGATGTTAAAAATGGACCAAATTATAAAATATTTGCTGCAGACGTCACAAATAATATTATTATTCTACAATGTTTAATTACAAAGTAAATTTAAAAAGTTGGGTTAAAGGTTTGTACATCAAAGTTTAGCAACACTAAATATTTTATCAGTAAATCAGAATAAAAAGCAGCGTTTGGTTACATCCTGTTACCTTCGCTCTGCAGCAGCAAACCGCAGCCCCTCCTCTAACAAACTCATTTCTTCTTTACACACTTTATTTACGTAAACATCCATCAGTGGGTTTTTCCATAAAAGCCTCATTTCAAACGCTGAGCTAATATTTTAACTTTTAAACTTTCCAACTCAGAAATGTCCCTGATTTTTCTATCAAATTTCTGAGATTAATCAGAAATTTCCTTTTTTTTTCCCCAAGCAAATTTTAAACTTTTCAAATTCAAACTTTTCCAAGATTTTTCTAGAAAACTTCTGAGATTAATCCTTAGCATTTCTGAGTTTTTCTAGAAAATCTTTAACTTTTAAAACTCAGAAATTTTCTTATTTTTCCTAGAAAATGTATGAGATTAATCTGGAAATGTGAGTTTATTACTTTATTTTTTCTGTTACACTAAAATATGCTGTTTTATCTTTTACACCCGTTCCGATCAGAAATAATTTAAATTTATTTTTGTTCTGTGTTTTTTCAGGGTCGTCTGGAGTGAAATGTTTGGTTTGTCCTCCCTGCTGCATTGAGGGCTCAGAGAAGGCAAACGTGAAAAACTTCACGTGTTTCGAACAAAAACCAGGAGAAGCCTGCCACAAACACTTCTTTTTGTAAGCACAGCAAATACAAAACAAGTTCATCCTTCCACCTAACTTTCTCCTCTCCCAGCAGGACCATCCATCCATTGTTCTACATTATTACATTCATTAAATTACATACAGAAAATACAGAAGAAGTTTTTTAACAACAATGTTTAAGTATTAAATTAATACAAAATTTCTCATCGTCTGAAGTTAAATCAGATTAAACTTTAAGATTTTAAAGAATTACCAAAATTATTTCTATTTGCTAAATGCCAAAAAATTAGTGAAAAACTTTTTTAGATTTTTTTAGCATTTAATTTAAGCACCTTAACATGATTGGGTGGTATTGTTTAGACTTAATGAATATTTATTAATCTGGTAAGTAGAATTAACAAATATCCTATTTATGAGTTATTGATCATCTTATAGTTTGTACAGTTATTGATATTGGGGCATTTTTTGTTAAATTTCAGAACATAAACTCTTGTTATATGTAAGTTTACCTTGTCCCTGTTGTAAAATATATTATATTAACACAACATATTAGTAATAAATCCTATATAATAGTGAATAGAAACTGTCTTTTTTAGTCCATTTGTTGTTTTTATCTCCAAACTGTTGGAAAAGTTTTAAATCTTACCTTGAAAACGCTTGAATTGGCTGTTTGAGTCTATTTGGTACGTTTCCTGTTCAGCTGGCAGAGATAAAATAATATTTCATCTCAGTAAATATGTTGCAGAATTAGTGAAAATGTCCTGTTTGTGTCTCCGTAGGATTAGTGAAAATGTCCTGTTTGTGTCTCCGTAGGATTAGTGAAAATGTCCTGTTTGTGTCTCCGTAGGATTAGTGAAAATGTCCTGTTTGTGTCTCCGTAGAATTAGTGAAAATGTCCTGTTTGTGTCTCCGTAGAATTAGTGAAAATGTCCTGTTTGTGTCTCCGTAGGATTAGTGAAAATGTCCTGTTTGTGTCTCCGTAGGATTAGTGAAAATGTCCTGTTTGTGTCTCCGTAGAATTAGTGAAAATGTCCTGTTTGTGTCTCCGTAGAATTAGTGAAAATGTCCTGTTTGTGTCTCCGTAGGATTAGTGAAAATGTCCTGTTTGTGTCTCCGTAGGATTAGTGAAAATGTCCTGTTTGTGTCTCCGTAGGATTAGTGAAAATGTCCTGTTTGTGTCTCCGTAGGATTAGTGAAAATGTCCTGTTTGTGTCTCCGTAGGATTAGTGAAAATGTCCTGTTTGTGTCTCCGTAGGATTAGTGAAAATGTCCTGTTTGTGTCTCCGTAGGATTAGTGAAAATGTCCAGTTTGTGTCTCCGTAGGATTAGTGAAAATGTCCTGTTTGTGTCTCCGTAGGATTAGTGAAAATGTCCTGTTTGTGTCTCCGTAGGATTAGTGAAAATGTCCTGTTTGTGTCTCCGTAGGATTAGTGAAAATGTCCAGTTTGTGTCTCCGTAGGATTAGTGAAAATGTCCTGTTTGTGTCTCCGTAGGATCATCTCTGCCAACCGTTTGCCGCTGTGCATCAAGCCAGACTCCCAATGGCTCCAGCAGAAGATAAAAAACGTGAGAATAAAAAACTCCTGGGTGATTCAAACAAAGCAGATCAGATAATCCTGGAAACAGATTAAATAATCTTGAGTCCAAAGTGTGGCTCAGGGGCCATTTGTGGCCCTTTGACTCAGCTTGTGCGGTCCCAACTGCAGTTCACCAATGCAGCCTGTGCAGAGCAGGTGGTTGACTTTTTATTTTTAAATCAGGGTAAAATTACCACCAAAGTAATTTAAAATGTTACCCAGAGCACAAAGTTTTAATCTGTTTATTGCCAAGTTTTTATAATAAATAGAACCAAGTTTATCCAGAGATTCTTACTGAAAACTGTCCAAATCAGCTTTAATTTAACTGGCTGAATTCGGATAGATATAGGAAACATTTTCAAAGAAACTGACCCAAATTATGATCTTATAACTGAGTATTAATGCGTGAAATTGATCCAAAAAGAATCTGAAAACTAGATGCTTTTCTTTTAATACAGCAAACGTAAAAATCCTTCTTACGTTCTGGATCTACGATCCTTTTCTAAAACAAAAAACAGAAAATTGAACAATTATATTTGTTTTATTTCAGTTTTCTATTTGCCATCATTACTTTAAATCTGTGCTTTTGTTTCATCATATTAAGTCTGCATGACTTTCTATAACACAAGCGGCTTCCTGTTGGCCAAAATTATGTTTGACGCTGAAGTTTTTTGTCTTATTCTGTCCTTTTCTCTCTTTTTTTTGTTTCTACTCTCAGGAAAACTTGACGTGTCTTCCTACTGACGCCATGCAGCACAAAAATCACAAGAGTGAGAAGTTTCTGAAAAAACAAAACTACTGAAAAAGCTTCTTTCCTGCCGTCTGAACGGCTGCAATCTCAGTGAAAAAGCTTTGCATTTTTAAGTAAAAAGCTTTGCATATTTGTAAAATAACTTATTCTTGGATGCTTAACGACTACATCTGCAGCAACAAAAGGACTTCAGCTTTGAGAAAAACGTAAAATAAATCAGTTTAAATGCTTTTCTGTGGGTTTTTTCTTGCTTTTATTCCAGCTCACCTGTTTTATCTGGTTAATTTAATATGCATTGCATCATTACTTCCATAAACACAGTTCTGCTGCACAGCCGCAACGTTCTTCACTTTGGGCTCATGAAACGTTTATTCTCAGGTCTGATTGCTGTTGAATTTAATTAGAAAAATCTGAATTGATCTTCAAGCCTTCGCTCGGTGCTGAGGGCTGAGCAGAGGCAGACAGAGAGCAGAAAGTTGTACTAAGAGAAACTTCAGCATTTTTTACTCAAGTGAAAGTAAAAAGTATTTGGTAAAAAGATTAATGAAGTACTGAGTAACTGATCAAATATTACATAATATGATGAGCCAAACTTTAAGGTTAAGTGGAAATTTAGTTTTTTTAAGGACCAAAATGACAATAATAATAAATAACAAAATCAGGCAAAAGAAAATGTTTCCAAATCATTTTCCTTCAATAAAAAACTTATGAAACTTTAACAGAAACTGCAGGTGTGTGTCTGTCTGGTGGATTTTTGGCTAAACATGTTTTTCCATTCAGTGGGAAGAAAGTGAGGAGATTTTAATCAACTAATAGTAGAAATACTTCATAATGAAATAACTCAAAGTACAGCGCAGTAAAATACTCCTGAAAGTACATTTTTTCAAAAGAGTTCCTCAAGTAACTAACTAGTTACTACCAAACTCTGGTACTGGGAGACTTGGTTACCTGCTTTCTGCTGCCAAACATTTCTGATAATTTCCTGAATTGATCAGTTATCAGGAATTAATTATTTGTTTTAAATATTTTCCATCTTTGTTCCTGGTGAAGCAGCGAAAAATAAAAACAAACAGATTTTTAAAATGTTTGTGTTGGCAATGTTTTGTCTTTATTAAGGCAAAAATAATTACGTATTAGCTCTGCTTATGCAACATCTCAACAGAGAGACTTTGACTAGACCACTCCAAAATTGTTGCTGCAGCAGATGTCACCTGTGTTTGGTTCCCATGGTGGAAAAACGTTTCCAGTTTGTTGTCTGAAAACCTCCTTCGTTTTGAACGTCGTCTCAACAGCCGCCATTTTTAACTCGCCAGCAGACGTTTCTCTAATCGAACCGGTTCAGCTGCACCAAACTGCGGCGCATGAGAATGTTTGTTTTTTATTTCCGTGTCCGCAGCCTTTATCGTTCTCAGTTTCCTGTTAGATATGGTTGTCAAAGACGACAATCTTTTCTTTCCTGCTCACATATTCTGAGGCTAAAAGGTGGAACAGAAACATTCAGCAGCTTTTCCTGCAGATCACAAAAAACTTCAGGGGAAAAATGTTTCTGCTCTTCGTGGCGGTTCTGATCTTCATCCCTCTGACTGAAGGTAAAAAACATTTAAAGAATTTGGGATCTAACTTTTCACATAAAGAGAGTTTAAGGCACATTATTAGTGTTTATGAGAGATAATTGTTTCATCTCTGGTTCTTAGGGTTGATGTGTTTCTGCTTTCTGTCTATTTGTGCAATAAATAAATAAATTTATATCTGGTTTCTTTTTGTCAGAATAATGGAAATTAATTACATTCAGTTCAACGTGTTTCTGCTGAACTGATAGATTCAGGAAATCTGAGAAAATTCATTTTTAGTACTGCAGAAACTGAGTAAAAATAAAGTCTGATGGTCAAATTTAAGATATTTTTTTATATAATATTAAACATTTAGGTCTGATTTGTTGTTTTTTACAAAACAGATGTTATTTATAGAACCGTGTAAAAAAATGATTTTACATGTTGTATTATTCTGGGCTCGACTGAATTAATTTATTTCCAGTAAAAAGAAATGATTTGAGACATTTTGGTTCAAATTAATTCCTGTATTTGGCCAGATTATTATTATTATTATTTTCAATAAAAGTCTCTGGATAAATTTGGTTCTGATTTTTATTAAAGCTTCATTAAAAAACATGAAAACTTTGTATTCATGTTTCACATTTTTTATTATAAGAAAATTATGTCAGTCATAATTTCACCTGATTAAAAATAAAAAGTCTCCATCTGGATGAGACACCTGTGATGCAGTTTGGGGGCCGCACAAATTCAGTCCAAGGACCACAAATGGCCCCCAGGCCACACTTTGGACATCCCTGCTGTAGATGTTTTATTTTTTCTTAACTCATAAAATTCCTGATCAAGAACAAAACGTTAAAAGATTATTATAACTTAGTTTCTCCCCTAAAAGTATATTGAAAACAAACGACTTCAAGAAAATGTTTACGGTGAAATCACTAAATCTGCATGAGATCAAGGCCTGTGCTTTGACTAGGCCCCTGGCTTTGGTGAATTAACTGGTACGTTTTGCTTTATTGTTATTTTGCAGGTCCAGTCCTAATTTGGCTTTAATTTATTTAATTTTATGAGTGAATTTGTAATTTAAAAGAATATGGAATAAAAAATGAAGACTACATTTCCAATTATTTTGTTAAACATCTACTTAAATTTTGCATTTTTCCTACATCAATTGCAAAACTGAGAAATTATGAAATTTAGAAACATCTTCCTGAGAAAACAGACCGTCTTATTTTTCAGAAACTTCTTGTTAATCATCACTCGATTCGTTTTGTGTGCAGTTGTTTCATCTTCTGGTGCCAATGAATGTCTGAACGTTTATGCACAGTTAAATGTATTTAAACAAGAACATGATACATTTTTAACAATTTGTGAAAAATATTCTCCATGAGTTTTTTCTGTCTGTTGTGTTTTTTTGTTGCAGGTAGATGTATTTCATGCCCAGATTGCTGTGATAAAGGGTCAGATAAGGTCGACGGGGAAATCTTGAAGATTTTTGAACAAAAACCTGGACCTTACTGTGCCAAGCACTTCTATATGTAAGCTCAGCAGAGATAAACAAGATCATCCTTACAACTTCGTCCTTTCAGCTTTGAGTGCAGGTCTTACTTTCTCCTCGATGTAAAACGAAGAGCTCCATCTAGTGGTCGACTTTTGTATCAGCGATACCTGGAGAATATCTTTAATCTTCACTGAGGTTTTTCATATACACGTGTTTGTGAAAATTAATAATTATCTGTAAAGAGGCCATAACACTGAAGCACCTGGTGATTGTATTTATAGTTTTCAGGATTTTCTAAGTAATATTTAGGTCATTTTAATGTTTCATATATCGATTTTCTTCTTAAAATGGAATCAAACAGTGATAATAAAATTACTGAGCTGTTGTGTTTCTCACTTTGCAGCGTTCAGGTCGAAGGTGGTAAATATTTTTGCATCAATCCGGATTCCAAATGGCTGAAAAGAAAGAGAGATATGGTGAGAATCAATAAACAAAACATTCTGCTTATTAAAATACCTTTGAGGTTGAATCTGAACCCATATTAAATGCGTTTTATATGTCGGATAAATAATGTTTGATGATAGCTTCTCTTCTTTTTGTTTACTTTCATTGTCACAGGAAAACTTCAGCTGTCCTCCAGTTGGCGGCAAAGTAAAAAAGAGAATACAAGTAACGGTTATGTAAAACCTGAGGATGAATCAAACCAGAGTTGTGATTTTCTTCTGGTTCATTAAATGCATCACAGCTGAAACGACACCTGTTGGTCTGCAGCGGCCAACGTTTCTGTCTGCTTCAATCAAAGATGCTTCAACCTTTTGCTTATGCTTGATATGTTACATTTAATCAACAAATACCAATAAAAACGTTATACAGAGACGTTTGCCTGCTTATTGCTTTACAATCAGCTCACCTGAGTCAGACTCATTTCTCCTTCAGTCAGATTTCTCTGTTTTCTGCTGGATCTGCCAGATCTGAGCTGCAGCCACAAACACTGCAAAAACACAAAATCTTACCAAGTATTTTTGACTTAGTTTCTAGTGAAAATATTTTATTACAAAATAAGATGAAAACTAACTTAGAAGTAGCTCTTCTGCAAGATATAGGAGCTTATCTTAAGCCGATAATTCTTTAATATTGTTGAAAAGCTCAAGCTCCACTGGCAAATTATTTCACGTTTACAGCTGAAAAAATATCTTGTAAACTTATCTTACAGAAAGTTTAATCGTTAGTTTCGTCTTATTTCAAGTGAACTAAATTATTTGCACTAGAAAACTGTTGTGATGACGGTTAAACATTATTACCTGAAAAGCCGTTTTCTCGCTGGAACCTAAACTTGCTATTCTGTATTTTCCTGCACAAACACGCAGTGAAGCTGAAGGTGAAAGATGATTGGCTGCACCGATTTGTAGATCAGAGCTCAAACTGGTTTCTGTGTTCAGGAAGTGAAACTCACACAGTCACTTTGACTGAGAGCAGAAATGGAGCAGAATCATCTGGACAGAGAAACCGTCTCCAGTCTGATCTGTCTGGATCTACTGAACGATCCGGTGACGATTCCCTGTGGACACAGCTACTGTTCATATGTGACCTTACCCACTTGTCGCGTCACTTCATATGGGCCATGCCATTTGGCAAGCAGCTTGTTATCTGAGGTTGGTAGCAGCAACAGGACCTGCTGTCCTGGTTTCAGGACCCTCTCTTTGGATTTCTGGTCATACCATTTTTTCTGGTTCTGTTGTGCTGTCTGCATGCTCTCCTGTGCCAGAGCTGTCATTTCCTCCAACCTCTGTCGCATCTTGACCACATATGCCACGATGTTCTCCTCCGCTGATTCGGGACGTTCCCAGTAGTCCTTCAGGAGGTCCAAAGGTCCTCTCACTTGGCGTCCATAGAGCAGTTCAAACGGTGAAAATCCAGTCGAAGCCTGTGGGATCTCTCTGTAGGCAAACAGCAAATAGGGCAACCACTGGTCCCAATCTGCTCCTGTAGTAGAAACAAACTTGCGCAGCATGTTCTTTAAAGTCTGGTTGTATCTCTCAACAAGCCCGTCCGTTTGAGGATGATAGGGGGTGGTCTTAATTCCCTTCACTCCTAGCAACCTGTAGACTTGTTGTAACAGCTTAGACATAAAGTTTGTGCCACAGTCTGTCAAAACCTCTTTCGGTATCCCTACTCTGGAGAACAGTTGTATCAGGCAGTTGGCAACGTTTCTGGCTTTCACACACCTCAGGGGAAAAACTTCAGGATAACGAGTTGCATAATCGCATATAACCAGGATGTACTTATTACCCGCTGAACTTCTCTCTAAGGGACCAACTACATCCATCCCTATCCTCTCAAAAGGAGTACCAATAATTGGTAGGGGCTGAAGATGGGCCTGAGAAATCTTCTTCCCTGAAGTAAGTTGACATGTTACACAGGACTTACAGAAGTGTGATATTTGAGTATACATTCCTGGCCACACAAATCGTCTGGCAATTCTACACAGTGTTTTCTGGAAGCCCATATGTCCCGCCCACGGAACTGTGTGTCCCAGATCCATTACTCTCTCTCTGAATTGTTGTGGTAATGCTAGGGACTCTACTTCCCCTTTACACTGGTACAAAAGTCCCCCTTTTACTACATATGTAGCATCCTCCAGAAAGCCTGCAGAGCCCTGTGCTTTTCCTTCCACCTGTGTGACCTTGTCAAACCAACCTTTTAAAGTTGGATCCTGCCGCTGAAGCTCACCCACACTAACCGGAAGATCAACATCTAATAGGTGAAATGGTTTAACAATGTTAGCTGTTTGTTTGACAGAACCTCTCATCTTTTCCCTCCTTCTTGCAGCCCTGGTTTTATAAGGTTTAACTGGTCCCATTTCCCACATTTCTTCAAAAAATGGTAACTCTCTCAAAGTGTTCTGAGCACTCTGAGCCCTTGTGGTGACCATATTGTGCCCTGCTGGCGGACTTTTACTTGGGTACTCCATGGTTTGCTTTAAAAGAGCCCCAGTCACGTCCTGCGGGGAAAAATTTTCTGGTTGTGTGGGTACTAGTTTGGGAGGATGTAGTTCTGCCTGCTGAATGAGATCTGCAATAATGGGGACATCATTACCCCAAAATAACCGCATACGGCAGCATTGCTGCAAGAGCTACTGACATAAAAAATGTGTGCCCTCCCACAGTCAAATAAATGTCAGCTAATGGATATTCATGTTTATCCCCATGTATGCAACTTATGTAACATTTATCCCCAGTCCACCCTTCTCTAGGTATTAAAGAAGACAAAACCACAGTCTGAAACCCCCCTGTATCCAGCAAAGCTGTTTCCCTCTGACCATTAATGAGAACAGGTACAGTACAAGCAGCATTATGAAGAACAGATTTTGTAGGTCTAGGAACTGTGCAAAACAGAGATGGCTTCGATTGATTCGTACGGGGACAGAAATACTGGGTATGGCCCAGTCCATTACATACGTAGCATCTTATGTCTCGTTTGGCAGAACGAAAAGGGGCATTCTTAACAGAATCAGGTTTATATTCAGGTCTGTATTTATTCGAAACAAAGTGCCTACCACCCGAAATGTCACTACTCTCCGACTGACCACCACCCCGTTCATCCCCAACGGACTTACTTGCATGGGCAAAGTTCGAGTCCCGGCCGAAGGTACTACGTTTTGTCCCTCGTCTAGCCGCCGTGAAGACCTCCGCCAATTGTGCCGCTTTCTCTGCTGTCTTTGGGTCATGCTCCCGAAGCCACACCTCCAGTTCCGGGTTCACCATCCTCAGGAATTGTTCCAGGATCATTGTCTCAGAAATGTCTTTCACCGTTGCTTTGTCTGGTTTAACCCATTTAAAAAAACAGTTCCTTAAGGCGCACATATAGTTCTTGTGGAGTCTCACCAGAGAGAATGTTCACAGACCGGAAACGTCGACGATAGGTTTCCGCTGTAATCTCATACTTCTGCAATATGGCCGCCTTGACATTATCATAGTCTTCTGAGTCAGCAAAATCCATCAAGACATAAGCACTTCGTGCCTTACCAGTCAATAGGGGAATTAGCCGAATCGCCCATTCCTCTCTCGGCCATCGGCAGACTTGAGCCATTCGTTCAAAAGTAGTCAAGAAATGTTCGATGTCGTCATCCGGTAGAAGAGGATGTAGCTTAGGTTCTCTGTGCATGCCGAAATCCCGCTCCGGCCCGACACGCCAAGAATGTAGACTCGTTCCGTCTCCTAGATCGTCCATCTCATCCTGAGGCTGCAGTGATCCAGGCTGTAGCCGGTCCCCGTCAGCCTCCTGCCTCAGGTCAGTCACCTGCTGCTGAATTCGGTGAAACTGGTGCTGCACCGACTTCCATCTGTGCTCTTGACGGGAAGTTTCTTTTGCCAGCTGCTGGTCCCGCACTGATTGAGACTGAATAAGTGCTTTCACCAAATCTGCCAACTCTTCAATCTTCTCAGGGTTACTGGGTGCCACGCCCACCTGATTAGCAGATGCCGTCGCTCCCTCATCAGGCTCCAGCTGTTGATCTTGTTTCCGCCTTTCCCTGTCCTTTGTCATCCTCAACTCCACCTTGTGACTCCGGCCCCAAAACTTCTGACACCACTTGTTAAGATGGCCCTTAGCGGGAGGCTGAAATAGGAGTCTGGAAGCAGGGGTAGTGCAACCAACCAGGTGTTTTAATCTCCAACATTTAACAAAGATGACATTCCTGCTTACATGGTCATGAGGTGTCGCAGCACCCGCACCTATTACTACCTATCATGTGGCCAACATGCAGGCTTTGTAATCCTTGGCGGCACCAATTAACACACTTCTCAAAAGACAGGATAGAACAAACCACATATACACCAAACAACTTAACAAAAACAACCAATCTTCCACACATAAATAACAAACATTCTTCATGGTTACATACTCATTTGCTATCTAAAACTACCCTCATATAAATATTAATTTATTCATCACTTCTAAAATGCCTCAGGCTTTGTTCCCCCTCTTCCATCTGCACTTGGTCTCTTCCAGAATCTTTACCAGGTGTTCAGGCAGAGGTAAGCCATAATCTACAAACATTTGTAATACATTTCATAATTACCATACCTACTTCATTTATATTATCATTTACACATAATTAAAGTGTTATCCTGACCAGTAATGAAGACCTTCATTACACTGGACAAAGAAAGAGAGAAAATCTACAAGCTTAGATGGAAACATGACGCAATTGTAAAGCGAAATGCACAATTGAAACAGACAGAGATTGAATTAAACAAGGATTTTGAGGATTTATTAAATGAAAAATCTAAACAACTAAAGTGGCGTCAAACAGAAAACAGAGAGCTTAAGAAAGAAATTGAGGCATTAAAATTAAAGACAGAAAATATACAATCCAGGGTGGCACAAGAATCCAAGGAGGTCCCCCATATTGAAAACAAAATCCCAGAAGAGACGCCAACATTCCTGCAACGAGTTGGACGTACCTTCATTCACATGTACCAATCAGGAACGTTAAGATACTGGGTGCCACCCTGGATTTTTTAATTTCTGAAGAGGAACTTTGTAATAACTTTAAGATTTTGCAGTTTGATTTTCTTTTGAGGTATTGAAGTTTCACTTGCTGTAAGTTATGTTTTCCATTTTCAGTGAGCAGCACCACTGCTTCTTTCTTCTAAGGTTGTTTCACCAGTTTTCTCCTTACAGTGTTCTTGGCATTAACCATTCAAAAAAAAAAAAATAAATAAAATATATATATATATATAAAATTATCTAAAGAAATTATAAATGTGATTTTGACATTGAACTTGAAATGGTGTAAAAAGGTGTAACTGCAATTAAAGATCACTGATATGTTGGAGGTAGGTGAAAGGTGAAAGGTTAGGGGGGAAATGGGAACTAACAGGAGAGCAGAGATGATCAAGGCTTAATTAAGGTGTACTGACCCTTGCAAAAATGCCTTACTAATAAAATATTTAGCATAAAGAAAATCTAAAAGATGTTGTGGACATTCAGTTAATGAGTCGCCTTAAAGTTCTTTGATGGTTGTAAAATAGCTATGATGTTTGATTCTGGAGAGGAAAAGGTGGGAAATGTTTTATAAGTTGCTTTTAGCCCAAAACTAAATGTAAAACAACATCCTGGGGACTCGAGTCACTAAAACCAACCTGGTTCAGTAACAAGAGCAAGTTATAGTAAAGAGAAGGAGCGACCGTTAACAGGTGTGCTCTGTGAAACCAGTTGGCTGCAGGCTGATCAGTCTGGCTAATTCACAGGGGGAAGAAGGTTGGGACACCTGGATGGAGGCCGTCAGAAACCAGGCGAATCTTTTCTAGACATCAGCTTTAAACAGAGTTTACTTCAGTTCTGGACAGGAAATTCCAGCAGATTTAGGAAACTCAATTCACCTGTTAGACGGAGAGCTGGTAGCACATCTCCCCTCTCAGAACAGGAAGTAGAGAGCGTGCTGTGGTGGCGTAGGGGTTAGCGCGACCCACGTTTTGGAGGCCTTGAGTCCTCGACGCGGCCGTCGCGGGTTCGATTCCCGGACCCGACGACATTTGCCGCTTGTCTTGCCCCTTTCCTGTCAGCCTACTTTCATATAAGGGACACTAGAGCCCACAAAAAGAGTCCCTAGAGGGGAGAAAAAAAAGAAGAGGAAGTAGAGAGAGAAGGGGGGGTGCTGCGCAACAACAATAAATATATATATATATACATACAGTATATATACAGTATATATATACATATATATAAATGAAGAGTCCACTGCACTGAACCCCACTGAAAACTTTGTGGTTATTCCACCAAATATTGATTTTCTGAATTCTGTTAATTCAGTTAGTTAATTCAGTCCCGAGTTAAAACATTAGTATTGTTGTTTCTAAGTGAATATGAATTTGTTTTCTTTGCATTATTCAAGGTCTGCATCTATTTGGTTATTTTGACCATTTCTCATTTTCTGCAAATAAATACAACAATTTTGGTTTGTAATTTTGGGGACATGTTGTCAGTAGTTCAATGTTCATTTTACTCAAAAGTTAAATCAGAGAAACTGATCATTTTTCAGAGATCTCTTAATTTTTTCCAGAACTGTACATGTAATTTGTTTCTTTGAAACCTGGTTTTAAAAAAGTGCTGGTGTGTGAAACTCCGGTCCTGGTGTCTTGTAAATGAGCAGCTGGACTGTAACAAAAATTACAGTAAAACTGAAGAATGGCACAGTGTCAGCGGGTCATAAGTGTATGATATTCAGAGACAACCTTTATAGAAAAGTGTGGGAAGCTGGTCACAGGAAGCTGAAGAAACCCTGCCGGAAGGTTTTGAGGTCACTGACTGGGTCGCTCTTTGCCGGCCACATGGAAAGGACCATGACTGAGCATGTGACTGACAATATAAACTTATGTGTGGACAACAGAGAGTTATTGAGGAGTATGCAGAAGCAGCAAGGACTGTAGGAAGAAACTGGAGAACAAACATCTGGGGAACAATATTAGAGACGAGTGGTGAGGGATGAAGAAGGTACCAAAGAAACTCACCCATCACTCAACGACTGTAGACCTGCTGTCCAAGGTGGTTCAGTTGTTGGGTTGACTCGAGCTTTAACTTGATCTGTCAAGTCAAAGCTCACATTTTCATCAAATGTGTTGGTCTGACATTTGTTTAAATAAAGACTTTAACTGGATTCTTTGTACATTTATGGCGGTTGGTTTGGTTACAGTTTGTAAAGTATGTCAGTGCAAACGTGACCCATTTCATGTACCTATGAACATATTCATTGTGCCCCCCTAAGTTTTGTTGTCACACTGGAACAAGACATTCATTTGTTAACCGATGATCTCTTTTGATTTTACAGACAGATTAAGGATAAAGAATGGGTTCAGGCTGGTGTGAGAAAATGTGGTTTTCCTGTTGATTGGTTGCGACCCTTTCAGCTTGTACATAGCGGTTACCTCAGAAATGTTCCTCTGAAGAATTGTTGCATAAAACAGCATTTCCTGTTGTCTCTTTCACCTATTTAAGAGCTTTAAAAGTTGACTGAGCTGCATTTAGCAGCAGCTGGCGAATCGTTTCACTGCAGAGCAGAAACCAAACATCTGGACGACTTCAAGCATCAGGAGCAAAATGTTTCTGTCCATCTTGGCTGCTTCGATTCTCCTCACCATATCTGTCGGTAATGTACTTTTCAAAGAACTTGGGATTTCTTTGGATTCCCTATGGAATAAATTAAGTACTATCTTACCTCAATCTTATCTTATCTCATCTTTTATCTGCGGAGTCCAGATTTTTGAGATTTAACGAGTCAAATTTTGATCTTTTTCAGTTCAAACAAGCAAAGATTGGTTGTTTTTAAATAATAAATGCTGCCAGTTTGACATTTTTACTAAAAAATTCAGTTTAAAACAAATTAAGAAGTGTTTATGAACTTTCTGTGTAAACATTATTTGCGGCATAAGGTTCTTTAAAAAGAAGTTTTAATTCGGTTCTCAAATATTCATTTTACCAATCAGCATCTCAACCAAGAGGAAAACCAACACGGTGCATTAATTATGTAGCACTGATTAAAGTAAAAGTCATTAAAAATAGACAAAGAAGAAAACAAAAGACAAAATCAATTTCCTCCTCTTTAGGATCTTAGAACAGAAAACTGCAGATAAATTGAGCTAAAACTACCTTTAGCAGGAAATTTTCACTGAAATTCAGTTTTTTCTTTAATTTATTTGACCATATGGACATGAGTGTGTAGATTTAAGAGATGAAAATGTCTGAAAATAAACCTTTACTCTGTTTTTCTAGGGTGTTCCTCTGCCTCGGCCCAGGGTCAAATAAGCCTGCCGTGCTGTTTTAGTGGGATGGAGGAGGTTGAGGGGAAGATCATCGGGTGTTTCGAACAGAAAAGGACATCGCCCTGCAGGAAACATTTCTATCTGTAAGCACAGAAAATATTAAATACGTTCGTCCTTCCACCAACATCCAACTCCCTCTCAAAAGATATTACCACAACGTTCCGATTCTGTTTTATAAAACCCTGCAGGAGGTTTGAGTTTCCCCACTGTTACAGTTTTAAATCTACATTTGGAATGATTCTTTTTTTCTTTTTCTGATTCATTGTGAACAAATTCAGAAGATTACTGATGCATTTCATTATTACAACTTTTGTGTTTCATTTGCTTTCATTTAAAACAAATGTTTACATGGTAGGATCTTTTTAAGACTTTGCAGTCATGTCAACAAATTATGTCACAAATCAACTGCCTCTGATTTAGGACAAATTTGGATGAATGGGAATTAAATATTACTTTGAACAAAACTGAGAAATTTGAGTAAAATCAACAATAAACAGTAGATAAAAGTAGCTACAGCCATTTTGGCAAAATTCTAAACAACTTCCTCAATTTCCAAATTTTTTTTTTTGCTTCGATTGGTTTTGTTTTTTCCAAAAATAGCTAATGCGCTTACTGAGAGCTTTGGGTGTGCGCCTTACCAGAGGCACAGAAATGAAATTGTTCAGCTGTGACGTTTGTCTCGTTGTAGAGTCGCAGCTGAAGGAAAACCACCGCTCTGCGTCAAACCAGACTCCAAATGGCTCCAATATAAAATCCAGAAGGTGAGCATCAACACATCCGGTTAATTCAGCCAATCGTCGCTGTGTGAAGAATCTGCACCTTTATGTTTGTGTAGTATGTATTACTTCCTTAACTGCTGAAGATTTGGGTGAAATATGTTAGATTTGGAAGTCCTCCTCCTCTGAGATTTAAGTTTCTCAGTTTCTGTATCTAATTCACAAAGCAAATATCACAAATGGCATCAAGGCACAAACATGAGGAGCTACATTCTTTTACTGCTTTAATTCGGTTAATAAATCTAAACAAGTAATGGATGAAATCAAAAATGTACCAAGTTGCAAGTATTTTACATGTTGGTGTATTCCACTGTTCTGTTGTTACAGGAAATAGAAAGCGACACAATCAGGAATATTTATGACTCTTCACAAAAAAATAAAAAATAAATCACGTCCAAAGAAAATATTCTGTAAATATTTCCTTCAAACTCTTCTCTTACCGTTCATGGTGGAAATGGTCAGAAACGGTTTTCTGTCCACATATCACCACAAATACAAATACTTACATCAGAGAAAATATTTTTCACTTCTGGTTCTCCGAAAATATCCTGTAAACTTTTTTGTTTTTTTTTACAGGAACACTTGGAGTGTCCTCCGGCCTACAGGTACTGAGGAAAATGATCACAAGACTGAGACGTTGCTGCAACAACAAAAAAGTAAAAAAAAATAAATAAATAAAATAAACGTCGCCACTTTTTCATCTGCAACAAAACAAAATAACTGTAAGAAGCGTTTTTTAATAGTTTGCTAATCAATGACAGAAACTCTCTGCTTTCCTTAGATCTGCTTTGAATTGTGATTTTAACATCAAATACTGGAAAGTATATAATAATAAATAATGTATTAAAAGTGAAAAGTCACTTTCCAGCCTGTAGCCTTTGTTAAAGAACCTGCAATATTTTCTTCACTTTATAATCAATGTTTGTTTCATTTAATCACTTTATTAAAAGTTCACACAAATAAAGTCTGAAATAAGCAAAAACATTTAACCTCTGAGCAAAACTTTGAAGCAAAAATAAATTTGTATAAATAATCTGACTCTTGTTTTTTCTAACTGTTTATATATAAATACAATTAACTGGATTCTTTTTAATTGGTTTTGTTTATTATCTGGGTTTTTTTTCACCTTCCTCCATTTTGGTTGTTTTTGTCCCTGAAATAACCGAAAAGACTCAGAAAAGAGAAACAACGACAATCCAAAGGGGATCATTTAAACTTCAGTTCTCGACACCTGAATCAAAAGACTAAATTATTTGATTGATCACAAGCTGCGGTTGCCAGAGTTTTACTGTATTTACTGTATTTACTCGTTAAGATTCTGGCAGCCGCTGGAATGTTACCGTAAGTTAGACGGGGTTTTTTTTTACAGTGTGCCCCAGCGCTGACAGCTGGAATGGGGATTTCCAGCTGTCAATGGGTAAGAGGAAGGGTAAACCAGAACAGGTCATCATCGTCATCATCACAAAGACACAAAGACAAACCACCATGTAGACACCCACTGATAACTAACTGCAGTTTTGAGTTATAATTTACCCAGACTGTGGTGATTTTATACGGAGAGGAAGTTTATTTACCTTGCAGAGGGTTTTCCACCTTTTACTATTATATATTGTTCAATTTCTCACTCCTGTCTTTTTCTTATTTCAGTTTTTTTAAGTGCTAGTCTAAAAACTCTTGTTTATTCAACTCTTGGAGGCTTGGCAAAATTAGTTTTTTAATTTAGTAAGTTTATCTTTCACAAACTCAAACATTGAGGTTCAAAATCTAAAACCCGCTAAATTTATTTGACTTAAAGAGAAGAAGATAGTAGACACAATTAAATGCGGCTCAAATGTTTTACAGTGTAAAGACATATTCAGAACTAATTATTCAAGACCACAGTATTTTATTATCGGTGCTAAAATGATTCCGGTCTCATTTATCAGAACCGTGTCTGTAAATGCAGCTGGTTTTGAATCTTCACAGGGTTCAATCAATTCGACTTTTAGCCACTTTGCAGTTTTTGTTTTTTCTGCGTAAAGAGCCGTCCCACATGATGTTTACGGTCTGAACGTTCACTGAACAAACAGTTGAAACACTGAGCTCCTTCAAACCAGAGCTGTTTAGTTTCCCTTTGACTCATTATCACTGGAACATTCAGTCCTGCAGCTTCTGCTCCTATTCATTAAATAAAATATAATAAATGACCTTAAACAAACTAGAAAGAAATGGCTCCCAATGAGCAGTGGGCACCAGTTAGCTGCTAGCTAACAGCAGTTAGCGGCAGTTAACATTTGTCAAATTAAACAGGTAAAATGGACAATATTAATAATGAGAACAGTTAAAAACATATACAAAACATAGCAAAATTACTCATGAAACACAGTATATTATTAAATTTGTCTAAAATTTTATAATATTATTACATTTACTATTATATATTAGTATAATAGTAAAGAAAACAAAGAGCTGGTCCTACTACTACCACAGTTACCAACCGCAACAGAAAAGGGGGGTGGAGCTGTCAGTTACCAGTTACTATGGTAACCACCAACTGCCAAGAGCAGCGTAACACCAAAAAATGTCTGAAGGAACAACTTGTTGACTAAACAAAATAAATTCAAAGAATAAATAAACAAATTTTGATCAACTTCACATCAATAATATTAATAAAACCTTGTAACACAGTTTGACACCAAGCATGAGTCTGGACTGGATCTGTGTTAAATGTGTAGTTATAAACCAGTGTGATCGCTGGCCTTGGTGTGTTAGGGAGTGACTGTGTTGTTAGCAAACATTTAACAGATCTCTAACGAAGGAGTCGACTCCTCAGAGCGTCGACTTGCTCTGGTTGAAGTTTGAAAAGCCTCCCACTGCAGTGCAACCATTTCATGCGTCTGTGCACAGGTTCACTGCGGTCGTTCGTTTCGCCTTATCAGCAGCATCTCAAGTTTCATTCTCATGACAAAAACTTCTTTAGATTTTTTTATCTGATAATTTCCTGCCTGTCCTGGAACTCTGTCTCAGAATAATGTAACATATTTAGGGTCCTCTGTTAGAAAACAAAAGCAAACTAATGTTAAGAACTGGGTCAGGCTGCATGAGAATGTGGTTTGTTGATTCCTTATAACAGCATTTTTGGTCAAGAGATCGATTCCTGCTCTGTTTGTTTGAAGCGCCAACGTTCAGCAGCAGGTTATTGTTTCACTGCAGAGCAAAAACATGGACAACTTCAACCATCAGGGGCAAAAATGTTTCTGCCATCTTGGCTCCTCGTTGTATCTGTTGGTAACTTACTTTTTTCTTTTGGTTTTGGTGGGTTTTTTATTCACAAAGCCCAGAAAAAAATATTCTCTGATCTTTTATTTAGTAATTTAGCTGAGTGTTGCTAGTTTTGAACAAATTAACTTTTGTATTGGTGAGAAGTTGTCTTTGTTTATCCATATTTGTGTATTTTGCTGTTAAGAAACTCCAGTGTTGGATCCATTCCTCCATCTATTGTTATTTTAATGCCTAAATCTTATTATGTATGAACAATAAGCAAGACCTGAGGAACTGAGAATATTTGGATATTAATTTTTTTAATAACCAATCAACCAATAACTTGGTAGTTTTGATCTGAATTTCTAGTTTTGTTACTAGTTTCCTGTCAAGTTGAGTTAATGAGATCATGGAGCGTTTTTAACAAAAAGCATGACGGCCCTGTAAGAACAGGAAATATAAAAACAGGTTAGTGAGCTCCCTCTGCTGGAAGAGTCATTCATCAACACATTAATTGGCTTTTTTTGTTGTTTTGTTTGTTTTTTAAAATTATGTTACCATTTTACAGATTACTGATTCATTTCATGTACGTCACTGCAGAACAATTATTTGTTTCCTTTCCTTTAGGAAAAATAAATGCTTTACTGCAAAAAGAACACACTATTATGTTCCTTAGCATCACCAAAGAAGTCCCTGAATGCATCACAGGATTCCCTGAATGCATCACAGGATTCCCTGAACCTTGCAGCTCAGCTGGTCGTGCAGCAGACGGCGAAGCGTCTGATCAGACGTCAAACTGATCGCTGATCTTGTAAAGTTATGACTGTTGACTCTGACAATCTATTTCAGGAGTTTGCGTTTATGTAAATTGTGGCCACTCAGTTCATATTATCTGCAACATCTCCAGTTTCGTTCCCATGCTAGAAGAGACTTTTAGCTTTCAGCCGTCTGTGTGTTCATTAAATCTATCAATGAACAATGTAACCAAAAAATTTCACCAGCTGATGGGAAACTAGTAGAAGAACCGGTTCAAGCTGCGTCAGAGTCTGGTAGATGAGAATGTGGTTTTCATGTCTTTCAGGTCATATTCTAGGTCGTTATCTCAAACTTTTCCCTTCAGATATTTCTGCACACACCAGTTCCTGTTAGCTCCTTTCTGCTCACTACTTTTAATAATGTAGGTCGGTGGAGGCGGCTGCATTTCGTATATAATAAACGGCTTCATTCAGATCTGGTTGGGTTTATAGCAGACATGTCGACGGGTTTCACCACCGGGAGCAAAATGTTTCTGGCTATCATGGCCGTCTGGATCTTCCTCTCTCTTGCTGCCGGTAAAGTAGATTTTAAAGCTTTGGGATGATTTAACTTTTTACTCAAAGATACTTCCTGAGTCAACTTCTGCTGTTTTTGAGTGCAAACATGCTGCAGATCAAGATGGTATCTGATTGGGGTCAAACTGACAGTCACTATGAGGAGTTTTCTGAAATTATAGCAGCATCATTTTCTTTAGGAGCATAGATATTTGTTCAATTCCACAAGTTAATTTTAATAACTGGTATTTGAAGAAACAGGATGGATGGCCTGTTGCACTTTGTACATAAAACATTTTAATTCATTTTAATGTGTTTAAACAGGTGAGATCAAAACAAAAACTTCAATTTAGGACATTTGACAGAAAAGCAAAGAGGTTTGATTCAGATCTGTTCTCACATCATCTCCAGTAAGAATTAATAACCTTTAGAGACAAAATTATCCTTTAAATTCTCACATAATTATAGTTATATCTCGATAGTTTTGCAGTATTTTGCTAACTTATTTTACTGTTGCCTTTTACATTTAAATCTCAAATTATGACAAGTAAAGAACAAAATTCTGCTTTAAAAGATGAATAGAAAGTTTGAGTGTTTGAAATTAAAATATAAAGAAATAAGGAAAAAATACTGACAGTTCCACTTGTGCAGATGAAATTCCCTGTTAATTTTCATTTACAATGCACTAATAAAAAAAATTTATTACAAATGTTCAAAGTTAGCAAAAAGCTGTAACAGCTTTTTCAACATCTTAGTTTGATTTTAATGAGGTTATTTAAATGATTAATTTTCTGAGTGTCACATTTTTTTAGTCATTATTTAAATAACCTGTTTTCTGGCTCCTGAACTGTTTTATTGCAGATTATTTAACTCGTAACATTTTCCCATGTTATAAGTTATTTATCTGATAAAGTACTTAAAACAAGCCTTTATATCTCGCTGAAAAGTTACTTTTAAGTTAGTTTGTCTTATTTCAAGTGTAACAAGAAATCTGCACTAGAAACTAGACTAAAAATACTTGGTAAGATTTTGTGTTTTTGCAGTGCACTTGATTGAAATGGAAGGAAATTATTTGAAAACTTTATTATTGCCCCCTTGATGTCTTTTTTCACTGCGTTTGTGTCGTGGTGCTTTTCTGTTGCAGGTAGATGTAATAAATGCCCAAACTGCTGTGACAAAGGGTCAGATGAGGTCAAGGGGAAAATCTTAAAGTGTTTGGAACAGAAACCAGGACCAGCCTGTGATAAACACTTCTATCTGTGAGTAGAAAACAAATTCATCCTTCCATCTTCTTCCCTTCTCTTTCAGCTCTGATCAGTTTTCCTGTAGATGTTAACACGGACGCCATCTAGTGGTGTAATTTCATATCAGCTGTAACACCTGGAGAAATGAAGATGCGGTCGTTGTTTACCTGAAAATGTCATCATTCGGTGTTGCCCCTTTAATTATCCACATTTGTTTTTATCCTGCATGTCAGCTAGAACAATTTTATTTGTTAACAACATTTTTAATGTTTTAATATTTAACTTTAGTCGTCTGGATCCTGTTTTAAGTAACTTGCACATTTAAAAAGAGATTTCTCAGAGTTTTGTTAGAATCTAGCAACAACTGCATTTCCTGCTGCTGGAACACTTCACCGATTTCACTGCAGTATCAATCATTTTCAACACTTACAGATATTTAATTTAATTCCAAGCTAGCATGTATTACCAGGATGGTCCTTTAAAAAGGAAAAAGAAAACTTTTGCAAATCATTATTAGCTTAGAATCTTTGATCATTTTTAGTTGGTGTAATTTAGTGGCATAATTCTGTTAGCTCTTTGCTGAACTTTTAGTGATTGCAGTTTTCCCTTCATGGTTTCCCAACCCATGGCTCATGGACACTAAGAGGTTCCTTATCAGTGGTCCTTCTGTTCAGGACTCAGAGTTAACGGGGACAAACCGAGAGAATTTCTCTAATATTGAACATAAAAGCCTCTGAGACGTTCTTTTCTGGATAGACAATTCCTATATGTGAACAGGGTTAGTAGGTAAGCAAGTCTTTGTTTCAGTAGCAGTGTGTGTGTGTGTGTGTGTGTGTGTGTGTGTAACTTATCTTGAATGTCTCCTTTCTGTCTTTACTTCTCGCTGCCCCTCCTGCTGCTGGCGTCGCTGCAGCGTAGTCCTCCCCTCCTCTCTCTCTGCAGTTTCCTGTCAGTCCAACTGGTTCTGGTGTTGGATCTTTGAGTTGTCCAGACTGTCCCTCAGGATTTCAGGAGAAACTCCTAATTCTGCTTTCCTGGTTGTATCATGGGATATGTTTCAATTTCATCTAATTTTACGATTGGAGGGGGAGGGGGATTGTTCAGCTGAATCTGGCAACTTAGGATATAAAGGTGCTGCTGCTGCAGCTGCTGGGGGCTGCATCACTGCTGCAGCTCCTGCCTGTGAGCTGCTGCGAGAAGAAGCTCACTGGAGATTCATTGTCCTCTAGTCTGACAAACATACTTGTTGCTTCCTCCTGTTAGTTCTTTTTATTTTTATTTTTATTTTTATTTGCAACACTCTCTTCCAAGACTCCAACCACTCCTTCTACACCATACCTTTTTTATTTTCAGTGAGATGTCTCTCCACTGGCTTTCTTTCTGTGAAAGTGTAGAAATGCTAAAAACCACCCACAATCTTCTGATAGTTACTTTCTTTAGGCGAGAAAAAAAGAGAGTAAAAATACCCACTATCTGCCTTTTAGATAGTTACTTTCTTCCCTTAAAGGTGAAAAAAAGAGTAAAAATACCCACTATCCCCATAATTTTAGTACTCTGTGATTTAGCTCAATATGATCTATTATTTTGTGCTTCGTCACAGAAGTACACTTCTCGTGCCCCTATTGTTCCCTGGAGAACAAACTTCCCCGGTTCCCCACTTAGGAATCTAAAAGTTGTACTTTCAGAGAACTCGGCTCCAGACACACTTCACATTCGCACTCATACAAAAATTTCCTGCCAGCTTGAGGTTCCTTATGTGGACCTGAACCAGGGCGAGACTCTAACGCGCTCCTCTTTTTTTTAATTTTTGGGACTTTAACCCAAATTGGGACTCTAACCCACGTTTTATTTTAGGGACTATAACCCACGTTTTATTTTAGGGACTATAACCCTAAATTGGCTGAATTGGGACTCGAACCCAATTAATAGCGCTTTTTCAACTCACGTTTCTGTCGGTTCGTCTTGTCCGGTCGGATCCAGTCAATCCGCCGTTGGCAGACAAAGTGGGACATAGGGCGCTGGCCCAGCGAAGACTTTGTTTCCAAGTCCTGTTGACTCTGGCCGTGCACGGTCGTTCTTCGTCTGTCAGCAAACGGGTATATTGAGATCCGGGTCACGGCACCAAGTTGATCGGTATTTTCTCCACCTAAATAAAAAGAACAACAGACAACGTTACTGAGTTTTCAACCAAATTCTTGCAAGAATTGAGAGGCACAGAGGATCAGCTCCTACAAGCCGATCTCCTTGCGTTCTGCCATCCTGCTGCAGAACTTTTTATCTTTTTATCAAGCAGAGAAAGGGAGTGAATGGAAAGTGGGAGACTGATCTTAACAAAAGGGGGGGCTACCCTGATAACAAGCAGAAATAGAAACTAAATTCTACACACAGATAATTAGAGGCAGCTAAGGAGAATCTCAGGAAGTTCTCCTAAAAAAACACCTGGGAAAACATGATTGAGGTCAAAGAAAAGCACTAAACCTTAAAATATAAGACAACTAGTAATATAAAAGTACTAATGTAAGAAAGATAAAACAGAATAATTCTAACAAGGACCGAACTAAATGCTCACTTTGTTTGTTGTTTCATCTAATTTTAAGTGTTTATTTTTGCGCTTCATGCAGGAATAATTAAATTGTCCAACTGTTTTGCTTCTCTCTGCAGTGTTGAGGTCAAAGGTGGTAAAACGTTTTGCATCAACCCGAAATCCCAATGGCTGAAAAACAAGAGAAACCAGGTGAGCCTCATTGAGTGAAAAACTATTTAAATTTATTCTCATTTCTTGCAAACATTTACAAATGACTATCTGTGCATCAATTATTGGAGATAATATACACAACTATGAGGACTAAAAATGTGTAAGTTTTCTGTTTTACAGAAAATATGTAAATATTTGCTTTTTTCTTTTTCCCATCACAGGAAGGGTTAAGCTGCAGCTCAACTGACGAGCGTCGTCGGCACAAATTAGATGTTGGAGCAAAAACAAAAGGAAAGAAACATCAACTTCCCTTTATTAAAACAAGAAAATAATTAGAAACATGCTTAAGAAATATTAACAATGCAGAAATATTTTGGTTGTTGGTCAAAATCATCCAATTGTTTTGGTCAGCTCTGGTCAAAAAGGGAAGCAGTAGAAAATCTGATTGTTTTTCCCGGTAATTAAACGCGTCGTTTTTTGTTTTTTACATTTGGGATTATTGTTCCAGCTGAGAAGCAAAATCTTTGGTTTGTGATCTTTCACTTCTCAGCTTTGCAGCAAGAACGCTCACCTTTGGTGTGGCGCTAAAATGATCAAAAACATGCTAATGTTCGAGTAGGCTAGCTAAAGTTAGCATATTAGCATGCTAATTATTGTGACTTTTTGTATGACTGTTGCCAAATGTCCATCTGAGCCAGCAGGTCAGTTTGAAAGATTATAGGGAAACTGTGCAGCAGTCAATAAAAATTCAAATATATGTTGTATGTTATTGTGTATATTATTATTGTTATTATTATTTTTATTATTGTTATTATTATTTGTATTATTATTATTATTTGCTGTTTGTTGTTATTATAAGTTACAAGTTGCATCAGAATAACTGAATCTTGAAGAAATCTTGGCCCAACGTCAGTAAACTTTGGACACAGACTCTTTAAGGCACAGGTCTCAAACTCCAGGCCTCCAGTCGCTGTCCAGTTTTTAGATGAGCCACAGGTACAAAACACTGGAATGAAACGGCTTAATTACCTCCTCCTTATGTAGATCAGTTCTCCAGAACCTTAGTGACCTAATTATTCTATTCAGGTGCAGCAGAGGCACATCTAAAAGTTGCAGGACAGCGACCCTCCAGGACTGCGGCCCTCCAGGACTGGAGTTTGAGACCCCTGGTTTAAGGGGTTTTGAACGGCAGATATACGACCATATTTGGCCTTCCTGCAACCTGTAGGTCCTAATTTAAATCCAGTAGAACCTTTTCGTGTCAACAGGCGACTATAAAGACTATAAAATCAAATTATCTGCGGAGTTCATCAAGGTCCCGACCTCGGTCCTCTTCCTACTCATTCAAATATTACGCAATAGCAAGATAAGAGTAACAAATGTGGTGCAAATTCTCAATAAATGCCTAAATGCACAGGACAGATTAATAGTTGGATGTGTCATAATTTATTGTATGTAATTTAATGTATGTTGTTCATTTCAATACAAGCACTTTGAGTTGCCTTTAGATGAAAGGTAATGTGTAAATAAAGTTGCTTTGCCTTAACTTGCTTTCAGCAGAGTTTTTCCCTCTTGCAGACTTTCCATTTCTGGTCTTATTTAGCCCATTTCTTTCCTATTCTGATCAATATCAGGGTAATATCTTACAAAATGTTCTAAAAACACTCAGTCGCCTCTGTATGATCAGACTCTACATCTTTATTGAAAATGAAATCTACTACAGATGTTGATGTTAATTATGGCTGCAGCAGTTTTGTTCCCACGGTGGGAAAAACTTTTATTTATGTCTCGACTTTCTGTGGCTTCATTAAAACTATCAATGGATAATCTAACAGACGTTTTACAAACCGATGGGACTCTGGTTCAGACCGTTTCATGAGAAAGTGGTTTCAGATTGTATCCTCAGTCACTATCTCAAACATTTCCCGTTCAGATATCTCTGCTCAGTTCCTGCTGCTTTCTGTCATGATTATTAATTTAAGAGCGCTGAAGGTTGGAGGCGGCTGCATTTCTCAGCAGGTAACGAAGCGGTTCACATCAGAGACCCAGTCGGTTCCCCTGCACAGCAGAACCGGACAACTTTCAGCACCAGGAGCAAAATGTTTCTGCCCATCATGGCCGTTTGGATCTTCCTCGCTGTGGCCGACGGTAAAGTACATTTACAAAAACTAGATTATCTAGATATTAGTCATCAGATTGAGTTGGTTTATAAAATCTAATCATTTGGTCTAAATGACTATTTTTGATTGACTTGTAAACAGAGTGATCTATGGCACATTGCAGCTTATGCCCAGAAACACTTTAATTCATTTTAACGTGTTTAAACAGACGAGATCGCAACTTAAAGGTTATTTTATCATCCAGAAAAGCAAACGGGTTTAATACGGATCTGTTCTCACATCCTCTGCAGTAAGAACCAAGGGAGGAAATCCCATTTCACGATTGGGGGGTTACAATAAAGAGGGACACTTTGTCTAAGTTGTTGCTTTATTTTTAAAGCTTTTATGGTTTTTCCATGTCCTGGATGGATGAGAACCAACAGGTAGGTAGAGATAATGAAGTATCATAACTTCAACTTAAGGCTCAAAAGCACCAGGGTTTTTATAGAAAAATATTAAGATTTTATTTTGTGGTTTTAAAATAAATAAAGGCATACTTTCTTTCTTTCTTTTTTTACTGTCAGCTGCTCTGTAATCAGCTCTCACACACCGCGCTGTCGGCTAGCGCTAGCGCTCAGCCCCTACTGTTTCAAACTCTTCTCATTAACGGAAGAGTTAGAGAGCTAAATATAACTGAAATATTTGCTACCTTCGACAGAAAAAACCGCTAGGTTTATCAAAGTGTTTCATGCATTTACTTACTTCTGTTAGTGCTGCAGAGCCACAGCTAGCTTCTCATTTCAGCGGCTCTAAGGAACCTGCGCCATTCCGCAGCGCTGCTGTTGCTCCGCCCACATGTTGGACTGAACCATTGTTCTAAAAATGGCGGGGGGAACCTAAAAATTCATTCTTATTTTTTTCTTAGATAAATGGCGGATTTACTCCGTTCTTTGTTTCTTTTTGCCTTTTCATCTTGATATTGTTTAAGTACAAAGGTTTCTTTTATGATTATTTTTTTGGAGGGTCGGGGGGAACTCTGACGGTAAGGACGAGTTATTGAAGAAACTTTTAGAGATAAAATTACCTTTAAAGGTAAAATTGAACAAAACTCACATTTATTTCTTCACAATGAATAGCAAATCTAAACTCTTTCAAACTACAGATTAAAGAGAATTAACAGTTAGGTTTGTGTTCATCCTGAACTTGAATCTTTATCAAATTTAAATCGTAAATCATGAATATACAAAACGCTGCTTTAAAAGATTAAGAGAAAGTCTAAACATTTGAAAGTAAATAAAAAGGAATTAGTGACATTCTTTTTAAAAAAAACCTGACATTCAATCTGTACTGCCATCATTATAAAGTACCAGGAAACTGGAAATGTTGGATAATATTTAAATATCTTTTTAAAATCTCGGCTGACTGTCAGATGTTCCAGAAACTGTCTGTCTGTAAAACTCACGTTACAAAATGTGTCTCATTCAATCTCATTGCAACATAAATAAACTTTTGTCAGTAAATGTATGAAGATTTGCTCTTAAATATGTTTGAGTTTTTAATTAATGCTTGATTAAAAGAACAAGAAATTATTTGAAAACTTTGTAAAAATATTGCTCTCATATTTTGCTTTTTCTGTTGCAGGTAGATGCCTTCATTGCCCAGACTGCTGTGATAAAGGGTCAGAGAAGGTCGACGAAGAAATCTTAAAGTGTTTTGAGCAGAAACCAGGACCAGCCTGTGCTAAACACTTCTACATGTGAGTAGAAAATAAATTCATCCGTCCATCTTTTCCCTTCTTTTTCAGACTTGACCTCTGATCTGTTTCTTTAAACGTAATATGAGCGCCATCTAGTGGTGTAATTTCATTTTAGCTGGAGAAATGAACATTCATAAAATTACAAAAATATTGCATATTAAGCATTTTATTGACCAGCTAATTCATGATCTTGATCACAACATTGGAATGAACTAAATGATCGCTCATGTTTATCATCTAAACATTTTTCATCATTTCAAATGTTTATGCAATAATAATTATATTGTCTAACTTTGTGTTTCACTCTTTGTAGTGTTAAGGTCAAAGATGATAAATATTTCTGCATCAACCCAGATTCCCAATGGTTAAAACAGGTGAGCCTGAACTATAAACACAACACCACTGAGTCAACCAAACAATTTAATTAAATTTAATTCTAATTTTGTTGTGCTGTAAAAACTATTTGCCTCTGGTATTTCTTCTATTTTATATATATTTTTTCTGGTAGATGAAGTTTTATATCATTACATAAATCATAATACCAGCTAAAAACCATATACACAAGTATGCGGACATTAAAAAACAAGCATGTTTTCTGTTTAAATGAAGTAAGTATGTGATTTTCTCTTTTTACTTTTCATCACAGAAAAACCTACATTGCACCAAACCTGAGGAGCATCATGGACACAAATTACATGTTACAGCAAAACAAGAAGCGCTGACCTCCCTGCGTTACTGACTGCTACAGGAACAACAGAAGCCTAAAACCCTCTGCTTAAGAAACACCAGCAGTGTTTTTTGTAGATCTCAGTTGGAAACAAACATTTGTTTTATAAGTGTAGGGAAGTATAAAATGTATGGGAATTGTTCCACAACTTTCTGTCCTCCAAATCCATAAATGTAAATTTATTCTCACTTCAAAATATTCAACTTGGTTTATTTATCAAAGGAAAAAAGTAGAGTTTATTGTAACTAAATATTATATTCATTAATGTTGATTTGCTAAATGCTCCCTCTAATAAATTAACTCTGCTTGTTCAAAAGATGTCAAACAAAATTTTATGAGTTAATGTAAAAAAAAATTTCAGGTTTTGTTTTCATTTTGTACTTTGAAGCTCTATTAACCAGATTGTTATTTGTATCCAAAAGATGTTACATTATCTGTTTTTATAGACTTGTGATTAAGTTGTTGTTTTTTTAATTCTTCAATATTCAATAAATAAATTAAAATAAACATTACCACTATGTTGGTTTTTCCTTCGAGAAGCTCTGAAATGCTTTTATCAAAAACATAAATAGTCAAAAATCTGATTATTTTTCTTGTTCATTGAACGTATCAAAACTAAACACATTTTTTTCTTTTTGTTTTTTATTTACATCTTTAGGCAAGTGAAAGGTGCAACAAATGATTTTGTTTGTGGTCACTTCCTCCTCATACTTTGCAACAAGAACCTCTTTCACAATCTGAGCTCCAACTTTTGGATAATTTCTTATGCTAACGTTAAAATGATCACAGTATGCTAGCTAACAACAAGACAAACATTAGACCTGGGCAGACAGGCGCTGTGTGTTCAATGAGAATAACAACATGAAGAAAGACAATAAAATCTCTGCACATGAAAAGCAACATATTGATAAACATAAAAACATGAATTATGTGGAATATGAGAGGATGGACGAGTGTCAGACTAAAAATATGGTACAATATGACCTGAAAAACCCGCAGAGGCCTCAGTGTGATCAGATTCTTTTAATGAGAATGTAATCTAGTTCAGATGATTAAGTTAATTGTGTCTGTGACAGAATAATCGGACCGAGACGTTTCACAAACTAATAGAAAGAAAAGGTTATCAGTCACTATCTCAAACATTTCCCGTTCAGATATCTCTGCTCAGTTCCTGCTGCTTTCTGTCATGATTATTAATTTAAGAGCGCTGAAGGTTGGAGGCGGCTGCATTTCTCAGCAGGTAACGAAGCGGTTCGGACCAGAGATCCAGTCGGTTCCGCTGCACAGCAGAACCGGACAACTTTCAGCACCAGGAGCAAAATGTTTCTGCCCATCATGGCCGTTTGGATCTTCCTCGCTGTGGCCGACGGTAAAGTACATTTACAAAAACTAGAGTTTGTGTATCTTACGGAAGAGGATTAGGGCCACCAAAAAAGAATAATAAAAAAAATAATTCTGACTTTAATCTCAGAATTATTATTTTTATTCTTTTGGTGGCCCTAATCCTCTTCCGTAGTACCTAGATATGAGTGAAAGTTTTACATTTTTGACTGCAAACAGGACGCCGTAGTTTGTATCATTTGGTCTAAAAGACTATTTTTGATTAAAAGGAGACATTTCAACAGAGTGATCCATGGCACAAAAACACTAATTCATTTAAAACCTGTTTAAATAGCAGAGATCACAACTTGCGTCATTTCAGGACATTTTACAGAAAAGCAAACGGGTTTGATTCGGATCTGTTCTCACATCCTCTGCAGTAAAAACGAGTTACAGCAAATACTTTCAGAGATAAAACTACTTTTAGAGGTAACATTTAACAAAACTGATATTTCTTTTTCAATCTGACATCCAGTCTGCCCCACCACCGTGTTTCAGTCAGCAAGGAGACTGGAAATGTTGGATATTATTGAAATACATTTTTTGAAACATTATCTGACTGTCAGAAACTGTCAGTAAAACATCAATAACTCTCGTAAAAATATGCAAAACCAATCATTTAACAAGCCTTCTGTCAGTAAATGTATGAAGATTTGCTGTTAAATATGTTGTACTTTTTAATTAACGCCTGTTTGAAAGAAGAGGAAATTATTTGAAAACTTTGTGAAAATATTCCTTGTATTTTTGTGTTTTCTGTCTCAGTCACATGTCAGCATGTGAAGCCAACCTGTTGTGACGAAGGGACAGACGACATCAAGGAGGAAATCATAAAGTGTTTTGAACAAAAAGCAGGACCCGCCTGTGGTAAACACTTCTTTATGTAAGAACTGCAATCTTCTTCCCTTCCCTTTGAGCGCCATCTAGGGGTGTAATTCATATCGGCTGTAACACCTGAAGAGAATTACTGAAATATTGCAGCACTTATTTATCTCATCTGATTTTACATTCAGCATTTTATTTACCAGATAATATATGATTTATGTAAGAACATTGGACTGAATTAAGTAGTCACTCTATGTTTATGTCATGTATGTTACATTTTGGTCATTTTAAATGTTTATTTTTGCGCTTCATACAGTAATAATAAAATTGTCTAACTTTTCAATTTCACTCTTTGTAGCGTTGAGATCAATGATGGTACAAGATTTTGCATCAATCCACAATCCCAGTGGTTCAAAGACAAGAAAGAGAAGGTGAGTCACAACTATAAAAACATCAAAAACTATTTAATTAAGTCTAACTTTTTATTTATTGAGCTGTAAAAAAATAGATTTGTGCTTTTTAAAAATGTATTTGTTTTTGGTCAAACTGAAAAGTTTCGCGTCAACTAATACAGTGGTCCCCAACCACCGGGCCGCGGACCGGTACCGGTCCGCAGACCAATTGGTACCAGCCGCGCAAGAAATAATGAACTACTTCCGGATCTTTTATTTTGAAAATCCTAAACCGGATTTTACCGGTTACGTCTTGCGCGTCAAAATTGAGTCAACTTGCAGCAGAATGAGTAACAAAACAACATCAGAGTGCAGTGAACCCTCGCTATTTCGTGGTTCACCTTTCATGGTCTCGCTGCTTCGCGGATTTCCACCTGCGTTGTGTTCTGCATTCTGATTGGCTAAATAGTCTCTCCGCTTCTTCTCTACCTGTGTGTCAACAACGTTGCGGTTTAATATGTACACATACTGTACGTAAAACAGCTTGCCAAATTTAACATAATCGATGTTGGCATGTCGGTTTATAAGAATCTTTTTGCCCAGAAGAAAAAAAGAGAGACAACAGCTAACCGATAACTATGATCTTCTCTCGAAAAAACACACCTGCACCGCGGGCTTTAGAGAAAAAAAAAAACGCTACAGAGCGCAGTCAGGATGCAGCGGCTCAGTCAGAAGAGCAGTGAAATACACATGAGTCACTATTTGTGCTACTGTACTTTGTTTTGTTTTTTTTCATAATCATTTTTTATTTTCTCCAGTTCTAATCCAATAACTCAGGGGGCGGCGCTGATCTCCGCAATTCGGGCACTGGAATCCGCCTTCATTTCGTATTAAAATTATTATTTTACAGTACAGTAGTTATTTGTAAAAAAAAAAAAAAAAAAAAATGTTTACACAGTACTTTTTATTTTTTAAACAAATGTTTGGGCCTGTAAACAGGTTTTGTTCTTTGGTTTCAATGTATTATGGAGTATTTTATTGTATAATAATTGTAAAAAAATAAAGGTTCACTGTAACACCCCCCCCCCCCCCCCCGTCCGCAGGGCTGACCGGTCCGCGCGACTAAAAAGGTTGGTGACCACTGAACTAATAAATCATAATAAGAGATAATGGAGCACACTTTTGTTTTAGCTGTGTAATAAACTGATTGATTTGTCTCAATTAGGAATCAGCCAATAACAATATGGAGACTTATCTACATTATTTTATCTTAAAACAGAAACCTGTTTTTTTCTTTCTCTTCACAGGAAAACATAACGTGCCGCCCGATTGACGGGCATCGTCGACAGAAACTAGATGTTGCAGCAAAACCAAAAAAGAAGCACTGACTTCCCCGTTCTACTGACTGCTACAGGAAAACCTGACGCTGATAATGCTCCGCTTAATTAAAATGATCAATGCATCGATAACTTTGATCCTCCAGTTTCCCGATCAGCTCCGACCCGCTCTGCTCAAAACGCCAAACGATGAAAAATCTCTTTGCTTTTGCTTCTTTATTAAATGTATCTAAACTGACATATTTTTCCCCTTCCTGTGAATATGTCAGTTAACAGTTTGTTCTTTAATGCAGCTTGTTTTGAGTTTAATAAAAATGTAATAAAGTTCTGGGCAGATGCATTATGGGTTGACTCAGAAACAGATTCTGCTACGTCTCTGAAGGAACGTAAAGATCAGGTTTTTACCTTTTACTCTCAATCTTTATTGCATTTATTGCTTGAATTAGATCTAAATTTGCATTAATGAATTTAAAGGTTATTTAAAAATGGAATCAGAAACAGCAGAAACATTTCCACTACGAGACAAATGCTGAAGCATATAAATTTAATTTCTACTATTTTGTTTGATACATTTGGAAATAATGTGATGAAATGTTATGTTAGATTTTGTGTTTGATTCTACGTCCATAACAGATACACTGCAAAAACACAAAATATTACCAAGTGTTTTTGTTCTAGTTTCTAGAGAAAACATCTTAATACCCTTAAATTAAGATAAACCCAACTTACAAGCAACTTTGCAACCAGAAATATGAGATTGTTTCAGGTCAATTATTCCTTAATTTTGTTTTAAAAAAGATAATTTCACTTATGACATTTTTCCATTTTTACAAGAGTTTAAGTCAATAATTTCTTAAAAGTGATGAAAAAGTAGCAGATTGTTTCACTGATAAGACATTTTATCAGTGAAATGATCTGCCAGCTGAAATAATCCTTCTTTAAACAATATTAAGGTTTTCTTTTTTAACCTAAAACAGGCTCCTATATCTTGCTGAAAAGTTACTTGTAGGTTAGTTTTGTCAAGTATTAAGATATTTGCACCAACAACGGCACAAATATTTGGTCTAATCTTGTGTTGTTTTTGCAGCTTATTCTGTCTTTCTGAGTTTAACCTTCAGCACAGCTGCTCTGCTGCATGCTAACGATAGAAACCTCAGTATTTTCTGGCCTTTTCCATTTATCTACCCACAAAGCAGGCACAGATAAAAACGTAAATTATTTCAGTTATTAGTGAGAAACTGGTTGCTTTGACTTTATCTTGGTCACCATGACGCCTTGGAAACTGTGTGAGTTGCTGTAAAACTGTGTGTTTGCATACACGAAAACAAGCTGTGTGTTTGCATAATTTGTTATCTTATTCCAAATTATAACACACGCAAGTGGTGACGGTGAGGAGAGATTACCTGGGTTTACAAGAAGAAATGCCACAGGACCAGGATTAGAATAATCTGACATCTACCAGGGCAGGAGGAGCAAAACCGCAGAAACAGCAGCAAAAACTAAACGCTGTTGAGACTCTGAGGTTCAGAGAGTAAAAACAGAAAACAAAATCCTACGCTGCAAAAACACTAAATATTACTTCTAGTTTCTAGTGCAAATATCTTAGAACAATTTAAATAAGACAAGTAACTTCTAATCAGATATGATCTTGTTTTAAGTCAATAACTTCTTAATAATACTAAAACAAGTCATTGTCCATCTCCCAGTGGAACTACTTTACTTTTTAATGTATATTCAAGAATTATTTACTTAAAATAACCTTATTTCTCTTTCTGAAAAGTCACTTTTGACTTAGTTTTGTCTTATTTTACGTGTACTAAGATATTTGCAGTAGAAATTAGACCAGAAATGCTTGATAAGATTTCATGTTTTTAATTTTTTTGCAGTTCTGCATTGATCATCGCTCTTATAGGACTTAACATTGTTGTACAAATTAACCCCTTAACTTCTCTTTAATTAGAGAAGTCAGCAAACTGCATGTCCTGCGAGAGACAGCCTTCACTTTAAAAGAAATAAAACCTGAAAGGTCACCAACAGTTCATTAACGGAGAGACTGAAGAGCTGATTAAAGTTTTCAGCTGAGCCGTTCTTTGAGAAACGTCTCTCTGGCTGTGTGGGTCAACAGAAATGATGACGTTTCCGAAGATAACAGAAGATGGACAGATATTTACACCATTACTGATGAGAGTTTGTCCGCGACGAGCATTGGCTGTTAGAGTCAAAGCAAAACTTTAAAAACTTTTGCTCCTCTGTTAGCATGATAAATATAATAAAACAGTCTTAATAGCAGATAGAAAGTCACTAAAATCATTGAAGAAGTTTGTTTTATTTTTTAGGGCTTTGATATGTTTGACATTCAAAGGAGTCCAGGAATACTTTTTAACTCTTTTGACCGGCGCTCCCTCCATCATGTGAACTTAGCTGGCTCACTAACCGCAGCACTTTGGACGATTCTGCTGACCTGACGATGATGTCAATGATGTGATATTGGTTTGAGATAAATCTTAGAAAGCAGATTTTCATCAGAGTCTTCCTGTTTTTACTCGTTCTCCTTTCCTGTCTTTAAAGATCAAATCTTTAAAAAAAAGTACTTCAACCTCACAATACTTTTATACATGTTTTGCTTTTATCCAGGGTGACGGACCAAATACAACTGAACTGTGGATAGTTCATTTGTGATTATTTTCTTTTAACTATCATATATCCAAGCCCAGAAATACTCATACTTCCTGGAGATTTAGACTTACAGGAGACGTATTATGCAAAATTCAGATTTTACATATTTTTGTATTTCCATTTGAGTCTCTACTGCTTCTAAAAACAACTCAAGTGCTTAAAAAAAACACCCAACTGCTTTTGGGCAATATGTTCAAGTCTTTTAGTGTCCGGAAAATGAGCTGTTTCAAAAACAACCCCATATATAACGTCACAAATCACCTAGCAACCCCAACGGAACCCAGCCTGTTACCTAGCAACGCCAGCAGAGCTCCAGCGCATTTGGTCAGCTGGTTTCACCGCTGTATGTGCTGTACAATGGCTGCTGGAAAAGACAAGTGTTTGGTTGTTGGCTTGCCATCCAGAAACCACTCGCTGCATTCTTGCTAGTTGTGCAGGAGGCTCCACTTCTGCTTTTCAAAGATGAACAGGTGTATAATTGTGCATCTTTTTGCAGCCATTTTTTTATGGGGGCGTGGCCAGCAGCAGCTTATTTGGATTTAAAGTGACAGAGGCCCTAAAACAGCTGACTGATTAAAATCTCATTTTCTAAGAACAATAAAGTGCAAAAGAAACGTAATTAACATGTTTTGTGTAGCCATGGACCTATCCTTACCTGTTCAAGCAATAATGATAGGTCACAGCTAAATATATTGTTTAGATTAATCTGTCAGAACAAAATCTTCCCAACCAGATTAATGAGAAATGTTTAAGGAAAAACAATTTTGTCATCTTTCTTCAATAAAAGGAGATATCAACTTTAATATTTTATGTATTTAAGTTGATTTAAATGGTACTGGTTATTACATATTAAATATAAATAAAAATCAAAGAGTTAATTCAGGACATTTGATCAACTTAAAAGCAATCCGGTCTTCACCTTTAGGGGGAGACAAAGAGTCATGATGATCCAGGTTGAAAATGTCAAGAACTAAAAGTTTCTCTATTAGAAAAAAATTACTAAAATTGAGAATAGCTCAAATTTATCTATTTTGATAGCTAAATTTTATGCTTCAAAACAGACTGCAGTTCAGCTTTTTCTAATAAATTACTATCTACTCTGCCTGCTCCGTATAACCAGACACATTAGGTTTTCTTTCATAAGTCATAGAAAGATTCACAAGCCGTTTATCTTCCATCTGAGTTTCATATTACTACTCAGGAGAGATTTTATCTATAACGTACAAATGAAACAGAATCTGGTGTCAGTTTCAATTACCAACTTCTTGGAAGCATTCAACCAGTTTCTAATGATTTTACTCCTTCATTTGGAAAAAGTTCAAGAAAATACCTGGAAAAAATATATTTTAGTGTCCTTTAGTACTAGAAATAGTTATGTTATTATGTTAGTAATGTTATTCCTCCCAAAAAGCCAAATGTCTTTTATGCAGTGCAGGCATGTAAACATCTGGTTGGAGCTGGTAATCTAAGAATACATTTTCATGAAATGCACGCTACCATGTAGCTACTTTTAGAAATAAGCATGATTTTTCTAGCGAAGGACAACGTCAGGACGCACTACTTCTAACAGTAATAAATCAGTAGTAAATCAGTTTCAACATTTTACACAGAACTATTAGATAAACATCAGCACCAACACCAAGGAAACTTGTGGTTAAAGCGGTTTCACTATCATTCTTACCTTCTGCTGCAAACTGAGGCATCGGTGTTAAAAAAACACAAGTTGTGCCTGCTTCTGTTCCCTGCAAACACTAGAAACTTTACTCCCCCAGATTAAAAACAGTCACCCACTTGGAAAATCATAAATTACTTGTAGTTAATCACATTTCTAAAGACTACATTGACAGCTGATAGTACTGTAAAACCAATTAACCACTTAAACAAAATGTTTCTGACAACAGAAAGTTGACTAAAGAATCTCACAATGTAGCACATTCAATTCAATTCAATTTATTTGTCACTGCACACATATGAAATTAAAAGTCAGTTCCAACAGTGCAAACAATGTTGGAAATATATGCAATATAACCATAAATATGTTGATATTTACATTATTTACAATATATTATTTACAATCAGTTAGATTTAAATATACATACACATATAACCTCCATATAATTAGTGCATGTGAGCGTTCAGAGTGTTAATTGCTTTTGGGAAGAAGCTGTTTTTGAGTGTTTGTTTTAATGCATCTGTAGCGTACATCATACCACAATCTAAAGAAATTCAGGAACTAATGAAACATTTCTCAACCCATCTGGAAAGTAGGATCACAATAATGATTAGAAGGCCAATAAAACAGGTTGATCTACATAAAGTCGAGACAAAAGTCTAGGATGTTGTTAATATGTAACATTATTGGCTGTTCAGCAGCAGCAAAAGGCCCAAGTCTTCAAGAAATCCATGATTAGTTGTAATAATAAACATTTCTTTCAGATGTAAAAACAATGCAGTAAAATTTACTGTAGGTTGTTTAGCTTTTATACATTTACCGTATATAGAATATTGTCACACGGAGGTCGCCATCTTGTTTACGTTGCATTCTGGGTACATAAATGTCAGTTTCTATATGCTAACTCCGTCCAGCCTGAACACTAATTTTTGCACAATAACAGTCGACCCTTTCAATTTGAACCGGAGTGCGTTGAAATATGAAGTAATGCAGAAACGACCAGAGGAAATGAAGATACTACTGGTTACTACTGGAAAGATTTATCCGAAAATGTCGGAAAGAAGAATATACCTGCAAAGAACTTGACTTTCTAACTATGTTTACGGTAAGCATCAGGGTCAAAATATTTCATATATATACGGTTTGTTGCCACAATTTAGCAATGCATCGTCATTACTTTAAACAAACATTCATTAGCTTCCTATTTGTTTTAATGTTAGCTCCAGCTAACGGTGTTAGCTCTACTTAATATTTTAACAGATATCTCTTGTATAACTGCACATTAATCAATCCATAATAGCAAGACATAAACATTTTCAAGTACTTATGAGTTTTTACATAACTCAAGTTTGGGTTAATAGGTAAATTTCAACATATTTAGGCCAACATGCTGTACTCAGCCCTGACCTCTCTAAATTCTTCACTTCCTGACTGTACAACCACATTTTTGCATGTAGTCTCTATAAAATATTCAGACGCAGACCGAGCTGGTCCTTAATGCTGCTGAGTGACTGGTCTCATGACAATGTGGTGAGAAAATACCCACTTTCTGGATGACTACAAAACCAAACAGGTTTTAGACAGAAGGAAGCATAGAGAAGCTAAAGTGGAGCTAAATTACTTGGTGAATCTGCAAAACCTCCATCTGTACATACCTTTGTTTATTGATCAGTTTTTTCTAAATGTGTTTTATTTTTCAGGTTGTTGCTGCATGAAGTGACAGCATGAATATGTACTGCACTGTTGGCGTTGGCTTTGAGGTTTTTCCCTACGGTTTTCATCACACCACCTCGCTCATCACATCTACGCTGTTTCCTCCCAACCTACAGACTTTCCATACACACACGTTGGGACGGACAAACCTGGCAACCCAAAGACGAAGACAATCAATATGTTCTCCTGTTAGGATTATGATGCTTTCAGGATATTTTGTAGAATAATGAATAGATTTGTTTCTGCCCCATCCGCAGTATTGCTGGGTTTCAGACACGTGACCCAGATGACGTGCAAAATTCAGATGGAGGGCCGGAAGTGGATTTCTCTGGTTCAAAACAAAGCAAAATTGATCACAACAGTACGCTAATGTCCTAAATAGGCTGGAACAGACGAGGCATCTCGAAAAAAATACATGTTTAGGATATGACCCGTGTTATCTCAGTAAAAAAGACTTCTCTTATAATACTGAGGATTTACCCACATCGAGGAGATCCACATAACTAACTATCTGGAGCTGCGGATCTCATATTATACGAGCCAGAAGAAAGTTTTCAAAAGCCTGGAGAATAAAATCATTTAGTTTCAAGTTGGGTCAAACATTTAGGATCAAAAGAAACATTAAATGGCTGTCGACTTGTTTCTGTTCTGTTCTCCGATATGCGTATTTAATAAGATCTTGAGGCTTCACAGAAGCACGCGTGAGACATCTCCATCTTAGCAGGTACTGCTTTATTCTTCCCCCGCCCCCGAACACAATACAGCACAAAGGTTCCTATCCACCGATAGCCTGATACTACATCCCCCTTTCTGAATGGGATATGTTATGTTTATATACGAACATGTAGAACTGTAAACTTAAATCACACCCCAGAAAGATGCACCCTGTGGAATACCCAAGATTAACTCAGTATCTTACTAGTACTTTTCCCACAGTAGAATGTGCTAGAACTTTAACTTATTACTGTTTATTTATCTGTTTTACACTAAAGGTGCACAAACTTAAATCTCTTTCCAGTCACAGTTCAGCATTAGAACTAAGACATATATAAATCTCAGAACATTAAAGTATTCTCTATAACATTTAACTTTAGCTACTAAGAGGAAGGGGTGGACTACCCAAATCCTCTATCTGAGTGTGGGGATTATTCTGCCCCATGCAGGAAACTCACTCAGTTCCTATGAACAAATATAATCATCCAGATAGGCTGGAGGTCTCCTACTTCTCAGTGAAACCCGACTCTCAGGTGGTGGAGTCTGATGGCTAACCTCCTGCTGGTCTTCATCTGGAACAGGTATGTGTGGAGAATTGTGAAGATTTCCTTCAGGTAATGTCTCGTGTGGAACAGCAGAAGTTTCAGGAGGAACAACAGATGTTTCAGTTGCTCCAGGAGTGTGTGAAAGGTGGTAGCTATTCCTTCTCAGCATGCCTCTGGGTGTCTCGATGATGTAGGATCGAGGTGACCCTGCTCCAGACACTACTGTTCCTCTGGTCTTCAGATCTGTCACCCACACCTTCTCACCTGGATGTAGGAGTGACATGTTGCGGGCCCGGTGCCTCCGGTTGTAGTTTTGTCTTTGTTTTTGTCTATAATCGGTTTCTGCAGTCCTCAGCTTTTCCATATCAATAATCTTTGGCGTTAGCTGAGACTGAGTAACAGGAACAGTTGTCCTTATCCTCCTTCCCATGAGAAGCTCAGTTGGACTGAATCCATTTGCTAATGGAGCGGAACGGTAGGCCATAAGAGCAAGATACGGATCCCCCGCCTTTTTAAGGAGATTCTTGGTAGTTCTGACTGCTCTCTCAGCCTCCCCGTTGCTCTGAGGAAAATTTGGGCTGGATGTTTCATGACTGAAACCCCATTCCTGTGCAAATCTTCTGAAGGAGTCCGAAGCAAACTGTGGCCCATTATCAGAACGGAGACGCTCTGGTATGCCATGGCGTGCAAAGATGGACTTACAGTGTTCGATAACTCCCTCAGATGTTGTGGTAGTAAGCTTTGCAACTTCAAAAAATCTGGGGAAATAATCCACGATCATCAAATATTGTTTGTCCTTTAACTGGAAAAGATCAGCTCCCACCATGACCCATGGTCTTTGTGGGAATTCAGTGGGCAGTAGTGGCTCTTTGTGTTTAGTTCTCTCCCTACAACACGTGTCACAGGTCTCCAACAGCTTAATCAGCTCGCTGCTGAGACCTGGCCACCACACTGAATGTTTGGCCCTTTCTCTACATTTAGTTATCCCCAAGTGACCCTCATGTAGCTTTGACAGAATGTCCTTTCTGAGAGAAGCTGGAATCACTATTCTGCTACCATAAAGAAGCAGGCCATTTTGAACAGTGAGTTCCCCCGAAAATGGCAAATAAGGCTGGAAACCTTTCTCAATAGAGAATTTATCTGGCCATCCTTCCACACAAAATCTTTTCAGTCGTTTGAGTATGCTGTCGCTGTCCTGATGTCTTTGGATTTCCCTCAGTCGTGGTTCCGTGGCAGGTAAACATGCAACGACTGAGTCAACATACAAGTTGATCTCCTCTTCTTGCAGTCCTCCCAAATCGTTGGGGATTGGAGCTCTGGACAAGACATCAGCTGTAGCAATATTTTTGCCAGCCACATGGGAAATACTGTAAGAAAATCTCATTAGTCGCATTCGCAGTCGTTGTATGCGAGGAGGAAGCTCGTTTAGACTCTTCGACCCCAGCAGCGGAACTAATGGCTTATGATCGGTTTCAATGTGGAACCTCTTCCCGGTCAGAAACTCTGCGAACCTCTCACAGGCCCATGTTGAAGCGAGAGCCTCTTTCTCAATCTGAGCATACCTCTGCTCTGTGTCGCTGAGAGACCGTGATGCATACGCCACTGGCCTCCATCCTGTATCAGCGTGTTTCTGGAGAAGAACTGCACCGAGTCCATACGATGATGCATCTGCTGACACACATGTTTCTGCATTCGGGTCATACAATGCTAGTCCTGGAGGTGTTGTCAGATCTGTTTTAATAGCGTCAAACGCTTGTTGCTGTGGTGGACCCCATGACCACATATTTGACTTCTTCAGAAGATCTCTCAAGGGTCGGGTTTTCTCTGCCAGGTGGGGGAGGAACTTCCCAAGATGGTTCACCATACCCAGGAAGCGTCTCACCTCACCTATATTTCTGGGCTCCTCCATGGCTCGTATAGCACTCACTTTATCCGGGTCTGGACTGACTCCTGATGCATCAATGACTTGTCCCAAGAACTTTATTCTGCGTTTAGAAAACTCACATTTGTCATTTAGCGTAACTTTCGCCTCCCGGAGTCGAAACAGTGCCGTCCTCAGTCTTTCATCGTGCTCCTGCTGCGTCGTCCCCCAGATGAGGACATCATCCATCTGACAAAGGACTCCATCCAGGCCCTCCAGAATCCGTGTCATGCGTTTCTGGAAGTGCTCTGGTGCTGATGAAATCCCAAAGCAGAGCCGATTGTAGCAATAGCGCCCAAAAGGTGTAATGAAGGTGGTGAGCAGGGAAGACTTCCTTGACAGTGGAATCTGCCAGAATCCAGCATTGGCATCCAATTTGGAGAACACTTTTGCTCCTGCTAGCTGTCCGAGCGTGTGCTCTACTGATGGGAGTGGATGTTTTTCTCTCATGACATATTTATTCAGTTCTGTGAGATCAATGCATATCCTCACCTTGCCCGAGCTCTTGGGAACCACCACCATAGGTGCACACCAGTCTGTTGGCTCCTCCACTTTGGTGATGACCCGTTCCTGCTGCATACGGTTGAGCTCCTCTTTAACCTTAGGCAGTAGGGGAAGGGATATCCGCCTCGGCGTTGAGAGGGAGAAAGGCTGCGCATCTGGTGACAGAACAATGTTATACTCGCCCTCCATCAGTCCTAGTCCTGTGAAAAGTTTAGGAAACTCCTGTTTCACAGCATCAATCGAGTCCAAACCTATTTGGTTTACCCTGGCAACCAATTTTAATGCCATTGCGGCACGCCCACTCAGCAATGATGTGCATAAATCCTTCACAACATAGATGTCCTCCGCAGTACTAACACCGTTGTTGCTGAGTGTTGCTGTAAACATGCCTTTCACTTTTAATCCGGTGCCTCCTGGTCCCTGCAGGATTTTCTTTGGTTTATCTAATTTGCCAAATTGGCACTGCGAATACAGTGTTTCTGGGACAGCAGTGACATCAGCTCCCGTGTCTATTTTAAATACAGTCTTATGCTTGTCCACCAGTATGTCAGTCATCCATGGATTGTCTTTAACGTCTGTAGAAAGCGATCCCAGAAAAGCAACATCATTGTCTGTATGTGTGCTTTCTGTTGCAAACCCAGCATTCACTTGACATATTTTTTTATTTCTGCAGACCCTAGCAAAATGTCCCTTTTTCCCACAATAATTGCAGGCTGCTTCTCTAGCAGGGCATTGCCGCATACTGTGTCCTTTCGTGTCCCCGCATCTTCTGCACTGTGCCTTTTGATCTTGTGTAGCTTTTGTGACGGCATATTTGTGTGGCGCCTTCGGTTGCTCGGAGCGCGCGCTCCCACTCGCGTGAACGCGGTCCAACTGCGCGCCAGCAATGTCTGACTTGAAGTTAGCATGAAGCATTTCCTGTTGCTTTTTTACTAGCTCGCTCTGACGGGCTCTGTTTAGCGCCTTCTCTAGCGTCAGTTCAGCGTCCATTTGTAGCTGTTCTGATAGTCTTTTATCTCTCAGACCCACGACGAATCTGTCCCGCACCATCTCATCATGCAAAGTCCCGTATCCACAGTATTCAGCCAAACAGTGTAACGCGGTGTGAAAGCCGTCAATGGACTCACCCGTCTCCTGTTGGCGCTGATTGAATTTCGCCCGCTCAAATATAATATTCCGGCGGGCTACGAAGTGAGCATCCAGCCGTCCCTTAACAGTCTCGTACTCACTCGCTTCTTGCGGAGTTAGATGCAGGGAAACCAGTATATCTTCCGCCTCGTCCCCCATGGTGTATATCAGCGTATTTACTTGGTTTTCGTCCGCTTGTGTCTCCAAACCAGACGCGATACGAAACCTCTCGAAACTTATCCATTTCGTCCAGTCTTCAGCTCTGAACGTGAACTTTTCTGGCGGGGTGACTTGAAACTGGTTCATGACGTTGTCGTTCTTATTTTATTCGAGCCGTCAGTTCTCACTTGTTCTCTCTTCGCGTAGTAGCCTATACTTCTGACACCATGTTCTGTTCTCCGATATGCGTATTTAATAAGATCTTGAGGCTTCACAGAAGCACGCGTGAGACATCTCCATCTTAGCAGGTACTGCTTTATTCTTCCCCCGCCCCCGAACACAATACAGCACAAAGGTTCCTATCCACCGATAGCCTGATACTACAGTTTCTGCTGGGTGAGTGGTGAATTGTGATGTTTTAAGTAATTAGTCTATGATAACGATGCTACCGCTAATAACAAACTAACCCGTGTTGTTTCTATGAGCTTGGAGCTCACAGTAAATAATTTATTTAGCTTCTGTAAACGCAAATTCATGCTGGAGTTATAGTTAGTGTTGAGTGTTGTAGGTCAACGATCTACAGAAACCCCCATGTCTACACGAAGCATGTGGGGGATGGTCACAGCTCACTGTGACTGTAAGGCTGGCTGGGTTATATTTCATTTATTTAGCTTTTCTTTGTTTAGCATGAAAGTCCCACTGAATAAACATGATCTTTTCTGTCCGTGACTCAGCACTGAGCTAGCTGCTAACAACATTAGCACTCTGAGGACAACCACGCTACGGCATAAAAATAATATATCTTACCTTACATATGAATGCTTGGCTTTCTAAGTAACTGTCCAATAAAATATCTGAAAATACAATTTAAACAACGGATCGTTACCTGTTAGAAAGTGGCGCTGCAAACTCCGACGTTGTTAGTTTCCGCACCTCCTGTTTTTAGCCGTAGATTGTTGATCCACTTTTCTCCTCTTTTTTCTGTAAGTTTTTTAAATTTAACTCCCTTGTGACCAACTACCTTCAAAACACAAAAATAACGTTTATGTTTCTCTCTATTAGAACGGTCGGAACAACCGTACAGGACTCAGACTAGGCATTTTGATGCTGGATCAACAGAAATAAATGGGCTGCATTTACTTCCGGCCTTCCATCTGCATTGGGTGACGTCGGTGCTGCGTCACCTGAAACCCAGTAATAAGGCAGGTTTTCTCAAACTGTGGTCCGTGGGCGCCCCCTAGGGGTCTGCAAGGTACTGCATTTTAAAAAAACGTTTATTTGTCGTGACCTCGGCTCAAAGTGCAGCACTGCAGCTAGCTTACCAAAGGATTGTGTTTAAAATAATAATGGATAAATGGCTGAAGACCAGGTTACTAAAAAGAAAACCCGAAGATATCGGTGGAAAGTGTCTCAGGATGAAATGCAGAGCTTTTGTTTTTGAATACTGTCATGTTGAATGCGATATGACTGTAACTAGGCGCTGCGCCCCATGCTGACTAACTGCATCTTAACACCTGGAATAAAACTATTTACATTGGGCTATCTACTGGCTGAAAGAAAATGTTTTATTTTTTCTTTTATTATGCTTCTAAATTACAAAGCCCTAAAACGTTATTAGTTCACACAACACTCATAGTAAAGGACATTTTTTACTGGAAAGTTTAGAATCCGTACTTTCAGAACCTGTAAATAACTCAAGAAGGTTTTATTGTGGCCAGTCACATTTACATAGCAGAGCAACCTTTCACATTAGGCGGAACAAAGACAGTGAGTTAAGAGCCTAACATTTTAATTTCAGATGTTTAATTAAGATGTTGTCTTATTGTGGGGCAGTTTTAAGTCAGGTGGTCTGTGAGGGTTTGTTAAACGGGGTAAGTGATCCTCGGCCTGTAAAAGCTTGAGTATGTGAAGAGTGTGCAACTGAATGTTGCATCAGTTTTAAATAAGAGCAAATATATTTAGATGCATTTCTGCTGGTACGTCTAAGTCTGATGATCATATTTTAAGACTCTTGAGTTCACAGATGATTCTATTAAAACAACATTTGGCTTAATTACATTATAGATTCTTTGCTAACTTAAGTCATTTAAAAACATGACAGTTTGATTAGTTGAATAAATCGCTCTCTCTGCAGAATAGTTTTTTTTTTACATATATTCATACTTTTCTCACTATCAATTTTTCATTTGAACCGTTAGTATAAATGCTGCCACTGGCATTAGCGATCCTAAAAAACCACCTAAAGCTGCGTAGTTGATAAAACTGCAGATAAAGACGTTGCTATCTGAGCACATCAGCGTGAATCTCACGGTACCAAAGACTGGCACACAGCCTGTGATTGTGCAACCGGTTCTTTTTATGCATTTAGTTACTTTTTCATTCCCCTCGTCTCTTTTTATAATACATTTTTTTCTTACTTTAACACAATACAAATATGATGCTGTTATGAAACTTGTGTCATAATCTTTAGATTTCAGTTCATGGGTAAAAGATGCTACCAATGTTTAGCATTTTATGCATTTGTGCCACTTTTAGGATATTTATTTTGATATGCTTTACTTTGATCTTGTCCAAACTCATGATTTTTTTCATGCTTACATTTAGCAGTATTTTTCTCAGTAATGTATTTAAGCAGAAATACTGTCATAACGTAAAATGTGCTAATTTATTCAGCGCCCTTCCTCAGCAGGAAACTTGACCACATCCAGGACAAATATGCAAGTTAAACTTACAGACTTTCTTTCTCATTACTGCTGAATATGTATTAACTAATCTGACTCATTTAAGTGGCTCGTTATCACAAACTGAGGCCTGATGGGTGTGGCGGCGCCGCTTCCTGTGAATAATGGAGTCAGTCCAGCTAAAAGACGCCAACAGTTGATGAATAATTGTCACATGACCGTTTGATCCGTCCAAAGCTAAAACTTCTTCCTCTTTCTCAGCAGATTTAAGTTAAAGTCACAACACATGAAGTGTGGGAAGGAAGTCATCGAGGGGTTTCAAGGAAATGTCGTCTTTCCTGTTACATGAGTACATGACACCAATTTTCCACTGTCTGCTTCTCAAAAATATCAGAAGACTTTCTGTAGTTACAGTTAAAGCAAAAAATAAAATTCAGTTGGTGGAGAAAAACTCTTTTCAGAATAAAGTTTAGTTCATTAAAGAGTTTTAATGTTAAACTAGAACAACCCATGCAAAGCAGTTTCTAAGTAATTTTATATATTAAAGTGAAAGAAAATCTATCTGAGGAAGAAGTAGCTGTTGCCTTTGTTAAATGATGAATTGAAATTTTTTGGTTTAAAGTTTTTGTAGAAATCATTCATCAGCGCCTTTTAGACGCAGTTGAGACCCAAACAGAATTATCAAAATGTGCAAAAAGTTAATTTTGCATAATAGATCTGTTGTTTGACCACATGAATCTTGAGCAGATCATTAAGTCTCCTCAAGACTTAATGATCTCCAAAGTAAATGGCTTTACTGAAATAAATGTCATGTTTACTGGGGAATGACTTTATTGTAGTTTTATCTGACATTAAAAATAGTTTGATGATCTGAAACATTTCAGACGGATGAGTAAGAGGTCAAATAGTCGCACAGCGCTGCTGCTTTCACCTTTGACGCCACAAGAAAGATTGTAGTTCTGTGATGGGAGCGACGGTTTTGTCTTGGTTACGGTTTCTGTTCATGTCTGTGGGTATTCTTGGTATTGGTTCGATGTAACGCTACTGTCTGTTGCTCGCTGCGCAACACATTTCCTACACTTAGTGTTAAATTTTAAGCGTTTCTGGAATATTTTTCTTCCATTTTTGACATGATAGCCTTTTTGTAAATTTGAAAATGGTTTATATTCACCTTTTAACTCAGGATTTGGTTCTGCATTCATTTATTTTAAAAGAGAAACCAAAACAAACGATTTTATGTCACTGCAGTTCAGAATCTGAATCAGTTTTATTTGCTTGTTGCACAAATTCAAACATTAAGCAGGTCAATTTATTTATATATCACATCAAAACCACAGATGTTGACCAAAGTGTCGTACAATTCAATAAAGTGAAGCGAGAAAACAACAATAAGAACAACAAATAAATACTTAAATGTAAGGTGAAAACAAAATACTAATATACTGTATAAACGTTCATAATAAAAGATTCTGAAACTGCCTGAATCAAACAGAATAAAAATGGGTCCAGCATAAATATGACAACTATAGAGGAAATAAAACTGAAGGAGTGGCGTCTTCGTCTATGTTCATGTGTGGAAACACATTTTTAATGTGAGGTTAGAAAAGTTCAAACATGTTTTTAGGTTTTAGTCGATTAGCTGACTGGCTGTAGCGCAGACCTGAAGGTAGAAGTCTGAACAGTTTGTGTCCAGAATGTGTGTGGTCTGCTACTAAACCCCTTGAGAGTTTTTATTCTTTTGCTTTCCCTAAAGCAGCTGCTCAAGTGAAATAAGATATTTGCATTTGGAACTAAATAAAAAATAAGGTAAGATTTTTATTCATCTGTTTCCTGCAGAATATCTTCCTGTCATCGATGGTTTTTTTTACCTCTGTGTGCAGATGCACCACAATCACCTGCTGCAAAGGCTCTGCTGCCTCTCCGCTGATGGTAGCGTGATTTGACTAGGCCGTCCTCAGGAAGAGACATCCTGGTGCTCTTTGGAATATTTTTATTGTAACTGAACCCCTGGACCTAAACGTGATGACGGCTGCATGCAGGGCAGCTGCAACGTCGGCCCAAATTCAGGTTATAGCAGACAGATGAGTTCAGTTTTTATTTTCATTTCTAAACACTTTTAAAAACATGACATCATTTCCAGAAGCACCAGTTTGCCAGACTATCCTCCCACTGAGTGTTTTGCAATAACACAAGCCATTCCAGTCATTTCAAACTAACTCAGTGTGTTTTTTATAACTTTAATAAATGTTTTGAATTAACGTTTTTATTATTCTTTTTCTAGTATTCACTTTGAAATTGAAAGAGAGCAGCAGTCACCACAAAATGTTCCTCTGATTTACGGCTCCATTTCTGCATCAATGAAACACTGAGCTCGGCTAAACCCTGCACAACCAAACCTGAAGTCACCAAATTATGATCATGACTGAAAACAAAAAACAAGTATTTGAAGATCTTTGGTCTCAAGATGAAGGTTGGAGCAACAAAACAGAAACTTTTAGCTAAAGTCTTTCAGATTCGCACAACTTCAGGTTTATTGCATTCAAAATTTGTGACATTATTGACCCTGGTTTAGCACAGAGTCCGTCCCTCAGTTAATCAAGCTTGGCATTTCTGTTGCATCAGCTTTCTGCATGTGTGGTCAACCACAAGCGACAGAAGTGAACTCTGCGACAGGAAAATGAAAACGTCTCGCCTGTGTGCAGCACGTACAACATCTGAAAAATAATCTTGTTTTTAAGATTCTAGGAAGGATGAATTCAGATAAGGAAGAGTTTCATGCAAAGTGTTGCGAAACGTTTTAGTTTTAGTGTCAGAAATGAGGTGTCATGTCAGTTCAGTTGGTTTTCAGCTGATTCCCATCGCTATGGTTACAGGCCTTTAGCTCTGTAGCAGCCTGAGCTTTCACACGTTTCCTGTTCGCACATTCAAACTGTAGCAGTAAATTTAGTTTGCTATTTCTATTTTTCAGCGGCGTACGGTGATAACTTTGAAATCTTGGTTTGCAGGTCAGAGTGTTAAAATAAAACGCTTGACAGAAGTGAGCTGATCTAAACGGGAAGGTGTAAAATGTTTTGTGCAAGGCAGAAAATTCAGTTTCTCTTTCTGGATGTTTTAATGAATTTCTCACATTATTTACTTGTATCTAGTTTTCTGAAAACTCGTTATTATTCCTCGCACATTCAGAGCTGAAAGTCCTACAAAATATGAAATATTGTTACTGCTGATCACAACTGAGTCATTCAGCAACATTTCCTTACAGCAGGGTCTCAATGGAGAGAAGATGAATTTAAATCATAGTTTGTCAGAGTGGGAGTAATATGAGTTGTTGGCCTCCTGCAGTTGGATTTTCTCTGTTCAGAAATGCTTTCTGCAGCAGAATAACAACTCAGTTCAAAACAAAAATTCATTGAAAGTGTCGTATTTAAACCAGATCTCTAAAACCGGCATTAATATTTAATACAAGCAGCTTTTTTGGGGTTATTTTAGGTCTGGGAAAGTATTTTGTTCCTACTCAAACACTGGTTTCCGAAATATTCTCTTTTTAAAAAGGGAAATTCTCCAGATGAAAAGTCCATTCTGCATTTATAGCTGGCAGAAATATTACGTGTTGCAACTGAGAATAAAAAACGGTCAATGAGAAAATCAGACAGGAAGCTGGAGTTATTTTAATCCAGTCCCGATTAACTTCAAGCTACAGTTGAGTTTGGTCGCAAGTTTTCTGTCTTCTTAGCTTTGCATTGAAACCGACTGTCTTTAAATCCTCAATCTGCTCTTTTGCATTAAAAAAACTTTTTTAAAGTTAAGAGCTCCAGACAGAAACTTTAAAAACTTAAGAAAGCCGACAGTTTCCCTCTTCTGCTTCTGCTTTTGTTTTTCTTTCCGGTCTTCTGCTTTTTCCGAAACGCAGCAGTTTGGGTTCTAATATTATCTAAACTGAAATACTCCTGAAGTTTAAAGTTTGGTTTTAAAAGAAATCTATGTTTGTGCAGATGTAAAGCAGCTCATCCCATTTTTTATGCTGTTTGCTACCAAAACCTGTGCAGAAATAAGTTGAAACACATTATCTGACTGCTGTTGACCTCTAACTTTTTATCAACTGGAATAATAAACTGAACTTTGAAAACATGTAACTGACTTTGAATTAAACATATTTCTAAACTGATGTTTTGTAAATTGCATTTAGACATTTGTTGTGAATCGATGCAATATAAATAAGCTGAATTTAATTTTGAGGATAAATATGTTTGCATTGTGAAGAAATGTGTGTTTTACATTTTAAAGCATGTGAAAAGATGGACTCTGATGAAGGAAAATAATTTTACTCTATAAGACAGATCAGAAATTAGAACAAATTGTGTTTTAGTGGCTGGGAATCAAACTTTTTACGTTAAATAATCAACATTTTATGTCAGTACTTAATGATATATCATAAAAAAATGATCAGGAAGTTTAATGATGTGAAAATTTTAGTTATTGGACAAATAATGAAATTCTGAGCTCAGTTCTGGAGAACATTTTCCAACTTGAGGAACGTGAGAAGTTGAAACTTTTTCAGAGAAATTTCTCCCAACTTCGCAAAAGAATCAATGAATCAATTTCGTCTGAACTGTTCGGAGAGGAACTTATTCAGTAAAGTTCACTAAAATGAATCTGTAATCATTTTTAGAGGTTGGTTGGAATATTGAACGGTTTAAATCTTGCAGGACAAACTGAAGGTGAATCACATGAATGAACCGACGCCAAGTCATTTCCTGTCTCCTCTCTGAGGTTTTCCATTTAACCTCAATGATGGCATTTCCTCTATTCTCCATGGTTTCACTGTGTCAGAGTGAAATAAAGGTTTTTACAATAAAAAAAGAGTAAAAAGTAAAATATATCTGCAACAGGACATCAGAATGTAGCTACTGTATTTTATTTTTGTGTGTGGATGTTTTGTAGAATAGAGAGGAAAAATAAGATTTGTAAGTAAATTTTAATACTTTGAATATTTGATTCTATTGTTTTTGACATTGATGGAATATTTATTATATTTCTTTGAGGCCTGTTTGTATGGCTTTTCTCCAGGTCATCCAGTATTTGGCACATGCATCTTGTTTCTGTAAGCATTTTTTAATTATTAAATTGTGAAACTGAGAAAATAACAACTTAAAATTTGGAATATTGGTAAATTGACATTATTCTGGTAATATTACAACTTCATTCTTGGAAAATTATGACTTTATGCTCTCGTTACTTTGGCTTTATTCAGATAATATTTACACTTCATTCTCATATTAGTATGACTTCATTATTGTAATCTTCTGATTTTGTTCTTGTAGGTAAATTTTCTTTCTCTCAGTTTGGTCCTGATATTTTGTGGTAAGGATGGGACTCTAACATGTGACGATGTATTGAATTTTATGAGACATAACAGTTTGATTTGCTACTAAACTGCAGACCAATCCCACATTTAAAGAAGGAAGGAACAATTGTTCGTTTAGCTACGTTTGTGTTGTCATTCCTGTAAATAAATGAGAAATTTAACATTTTGCATAAACTCCGATGTGTGATTTCTCCCTAGTTAGAGGACTAACTTGGATTAAAAATCAGATTTTTGCAACCAGAGATTATCAGGCAGTCAGCTTGGAGATAAAATTTTCTGTTTCAGTCTTTTTCACCAAATTTCTCTACATTCTTAATAATAAATAAATGACAACAAAATAGATATTTTTTCTATTAATCTACAAGATAATTGAATTTTAGATAATCGGGAAATGACAGCAGGACTCAGGATCCTTTAGTTGGACGAGTCACCAGTTCATCACAGAGACACTTAGAGAGCCCAGTTAACCCAACATAGAACCAGTAGCAGGAGTACCTGGAGAGAATCACAGCATACACATGGAAACTCCCTGCATAAACACCACAGGCTGGGATTTGAACCCAGAACCTTCTTGCTTCAAACAAAAAGGCCTAAATAAAGTAAAACAGCAATGAGATCACAGTGCTGATGAGAGTCACATTGTTCAGCCCTGAAACTCTGGTTCTCTTTCTCTCTGCTGGGTCAAACCAACCTGTTCCCCTCCCCACCTGTGGGGGCGCTGCTCCGAGAACCACCGAAGGAAACGACATAAAAACCTCCGAAGACACTGAGCGCAACTTCCTGAACAAAATGTAGCAGCATCAGATTTTAGCGGTTGTTATTTTAGCATTTCTCTTTTGTTTTTGGTAAAAGACTAATAACCATTTCTCCTGCTAGTGCTAGCACGGTTAGCACGTTTGTTTTGGTTGTATTTACCCAGAATGCACCTCTCTATGCATTCGAACCGCACCAGAGTTCACTACAACCGAACTGAGCCTGAGGTTTGAAGGAGCAGATTCGATGTTTTTGGTTCGATTACCATTCACACCTCCCCAAATGAACCGGACTGTTTCAGATAAATGAACTGGAGCTGGTTAAAGCGGACCGGGCCGGGCTTGTGTGAATGAGACCATCACTAAGTGCAGTAAAGATGTTTGGACTTTTGCCTTCGATGATTCCTTACACCCCCTCAGCGAGGAGCTCCCTATTTTTGACTCAACTTTCCGAGCGAACCTTTCTGATGAAAGCGTTTCCGAACAGTAAAGTTTTTGGGTCATTTGGTGGAATTCCCCTGAAGTCAGCATCTCCTTCATTCACATGTTCAGAGCTGAGGGAATCGGAAGATGACTAACCAGGGAGCCGCTTCTGCTTTCGGTCGGTTAAGTAGAAGAGGCGTCCGTCCAGCCGTCAGTTCACAGCAGAGCAGCAGAGGCGGCTGACCAGAACCAAACACTTTCTCCACTTCTTCCCTCAGTCAGTGAAAATGATCCGGTTTGACGGTTTGCTGAAGGCTGCGCTGGTCACCGTCGTCTGGGTGGTCGCTTCTGGAAACGCAGGTAAGGTGGTTCAAAATGAAGCAGGATTTTTTTGTTGTCTTGAATTGGAAATGATTTGAGACTTAGAGGTTTTTTTTAAATCTTCATCTTCAGATGAGAAATTAGCCACTTGCTGTGAGAAAGTGAACAGGAATGAGATCACAGAGCCGATCCTGGGATTCCTGTTCCAGAAAGCCAATTATCCGTGTGTCCAGGCCATCATGTGAGTATTTTCAATCCAAAAACTAAAAACTAAAGAGCTGCAATGAAATGAGATCTTCAATGAGAGAATTTTACACTCTTTATTCAGATTATGTAAAATAATGAGACTCAACACTGTAAAAACATAAAAAAATATTTTTTTCTCTACTTTCTAGTGCAAATATTATAATACTTGAAATAAGATTAAATTAACTTAAAAGTAACTTTTGAACAAGAAATAAGAGTTTGTTTTAAGTCAATGATTTCTTAAAATTGTTCCACTAGCAGGTTATTTCATTTATAAGATGAAAAAACATCTTATTATAAGTGGAACTAGTATTTTTTAAACCAATATTAACAGTTTATTTAAATAAATAAGCTCTTATTTCTTGCTCAAAAGTTACTTGTAAATTAATTTTGTCTTATTTTATGTGATATAAGATATTTGCACTAAATCTAGACATAAATACTTGGTCAGATTTTGTGCGATTTTAAGATGCTAACCTTGATTCTTAAATTGAATTGGACTTTTATAAAATGTGGATTCTGTTTTCCCTGCAGCTTTCAGACAGAAAGCGGTCTTTACTGCAGTCAGGTGAAGGCTCCCTGGGTTAAAAAGAAGATCAGCGAATACAGGTTTGTCTAAAATAAAAGCTCCTAACGTCGCTTGTCCTTCTGTTTTACTCGTCTATAATCTGTATTTCTACGTTTCCTCTAACAGGGCAGCGAAGGCTCTAAAGAGCGCGGCCAGTTCCTCTCCACCATCGGTCTCCCTCCTCTCCATCATCACCTCCACCGCCTCCGCTCCGCCTCCCTCCGCTCCGCCTCCCTCCACTGCTCCTCCCTCCACTCCTCCTCCCTCCGCTCCGCCTCCCTCCACTGCTCCTCCCTCCACTCTTCCTCCTTCCTCTTCCTCTCCTTTCTTCAGCTCTGCCTCCGGGGTTTCATCCGGCGATTCGTTTTCTGGGAGCGAGGAGGACGAGAGCTTCGTGACCTTCATGACCTCCGGCTCCGGCGAAAACAACTGAACATGTTTCATCAACACCGGAGCAAACAGCCTAGTTATATTGAATTAATTTAGGATTTTTAGTTTCTTTCATAAGTTAAATTATTTATTTGGTAAAGCTAAATTTACTGTTCTGATACAGTGAAGGTTAATATTTATTACCTTGTGTATTTATAAACATTTGGAGTAACTTATGAAGCAGTTCGGACATGTTGAACGTTTACTCATTTAGTTGTTTGTGGAAATGTTTGGAACTTAAGAAACTTGAATGCTTTAATTTTGTATCCTGAAGGAAACATCTGGGAAAATAAGAACTTTATGCATTAATAAATATGATTTTATATAAGTTATTTGTTCATTTTGGTCTCCATCTCATATTGTCAGTAGCTCTTAGGTTCAAATCCCAGAAAAACACAAAATCTTACCAACTATTTATTGTCTAGTTTCTATTGTAAATATTTTAGTGCACCTGAAATAAGACAAAACTCACTTACTAGTAACTTTTAACAAATTATGAGAGCTTGATTTATGTACATTATTAGTTCTAGTTCCACATGCAGAAATATTTTCCCCCACAAAAGGCAATTTTCTCAAAAAACAACATATTCAGAGCACTAAATAAGCCAAAACTGTCAAAAATATTTTTACATTTTTAGCCAAAATCCATCAAGTTTAATAGTTTTAGCTTCTCTTGGTTCAAATTCACTAAAGGAATGTAATGCTGTTGCATTTGAGGCAATAAAAATATTACTTTTCTGAATAAGAAAATAATTAGTATTTGTTTACTTGCATCTAACACATTTTAAAAAGTTAAATGGAAAATCTCAGAATATGTCAAGTTTTTAAAATTGATTAATCATCGGAATAACTGTTTATTAAAATAATAGTTAGTTGCAGCCCTAAAAATGTCTCAAACTCATTTAAAATGTAAGTTTGTCTTAAATACAATAATCACAGGTCTTAACTTTTGTTGTGACACAAATATTTCATCTCTTATATTCAGTGAAGTAGAAAATGTCTGAGTTTTGTGCAGAAAACTGCGATTTGCGACTGGAGGCTGTTGTAGCTACCGCTAACTAGCTGCTAATACACCTGCTAGCTAGCTAGTGAGCTAGCTTTGTGCGCCTGGACGACATTCATTTTTGCGACTGACTCGCTAATGTTGCTAAACCGAACGATGCTACACTCATTCTGTGTAAAATATATATTATATATATCTACACAATTTTCTTTCCTACATTTCTATCATTATAGAGGTTATTATAAAGATTTAATTCATAATGGTGTTCAAAATGTTTCTATATCTGAACTCGGTACCGTTTGAATGGGTTCTTCTTTTTTCCGCTTTGAGTTACCATGACAGCTAGAAAAGACAAAGTCTTATTTCAGACGCAAATAAAACAATACTATGAACATTGCTGTCTTCCTAATATAATGGGCTTTTAAGTTTTCATGGATTTCCAAACGATCCTGAATTAAGAAGACGGTGGCTTGTAAATATTCGTCGCTACCAGTTAAAGCTAACGCAGCACAGCAAAGTTTACAGCCTTCACTTCACTCCGGATCAGCTTCTTCAGCCTAAAGCAGAAGGTAAAGGAGCTTTCTGTGTTATTTCCATGGAATCACTTCTGTATTCAGCCTGAAAGAGTTTATGGGAACCAGAGAGCAGACCAGAGCCAGACAGCCGAGCTACTGATCCGCCTGGACACACTGCTGTAAACACCGTCCTGCTTCACAAGAATCATGCTAAACTAATAAAGCGAAATAACACGGAGACCTTAAGGAACACGGTTATATTTTTCTAAAAGCAACAACTGAACCTGAACAGTCAGCTGAACTAGAACAGTTGACACCAGAGCTGCTCTACTGTTAAGCTATGGGCTTGTTGTTCCTCAGGCTTCAGAAGCAAAAAGCCTGAACCTAAAATCCCCGTTACTTGGTCTCTGACACTAACGACAATAAACACACGTAATATACTTGAACACAAGGTAAAAACATTGTCCGTTAGAATGGATGAAAAATGTTTAGATACTTAAATAGCACATTTTTACAAGAAAAATGTCAGGAGAATCTTGTCCTACTTAGCATAAGCTAAAGCTAATGTTAGCCACAAAGTTTAAAGAAAGTAAAACTCACCTTCGTATCTGTGTATAACGAGGCGAACATCTTAAAACCTTTCTCCAGCTTACTTGTCGGGGCTTCGGATCGATGTACATCATTAATTGTTACCTTGGACAAACACCCAGTGGAAAGAACTTTTTTCAATAGATCGGAAACGACCGAGCCGCTTTTCCCTGAACGCGGAAGCTGAGCTGCACAGAGCCCATCGATCTCTACGTTTTAAAGAAACAGGATAATCCACCTGCTGAGGCACCGTTCGCCCTCTAGAGGGCAGCACTGAGAAGAGAAAGTGGATGTAAACAAATTCACACAGAAATGTTAAAATTTGCACAGAAACATAAAGATAGAACCAAAATAATCTATTCAGACAATTTATCAGCATAAAAGTTGAGCTGGGAGTTAGTCGTATGAAAGTTTGTTTATGTTTTCAACTTTGTTTCTGTCATTTCTGCTGTTACACCTGAATCTCCCCAGTGAGACAACAAATGATATTTCTGTTCTATGGTACAATAATGATCAATGTGTGAATAATCCTGACTAACAGGATTATTATAGTTTTGATATCTATATATAGTTTTGCCTGAAGGTGTCCAGATATCAGTGTTGTGGCTTGTTTTTGTGTTACTGGGAGGGAAAACATTGTGACTTGTTGCATTAAGTCATGCTGAGACTCGTTGCTAAACCTGTTGAGACATAAATGCAACTTCCACAAACCAAGAACATCCTGACCTTAAAATCTTCCTGTTTTTACTTGTTTTCAACCTGAATTTAAAACACGTTGAACCAAAATGTAAAATGTATTACATACTCTAATATTGGTGCAGTTAAACCAGGCCTGCTTTATACTGTACAGGAATTAATTAAATTCATTTTATACGTTTTTGTGAAGTTGAAAAATGCATTTAAGTTGATTTCCCATTTGAAAATATTTATACTTTAGTTTATTGCCCTGGATTTTTATACAAAACGCCCTGATAAGATTCATTTTGGGATTTTTTGTTTGTTTTATGTATTACTGTACTTTTTGGTGTTGATTATAGAATGTTTATATTGATTTTTAAAAAAAAATCTTTTTAACCGGTTTTAACTAGTTTCTTTACCGTGGATCTCCGGTTCACGATTGTTAGAAAACACAACCAAACACCAAAGATAATTAATATTAATAATATTCACTAATATACCTGCTAAGAAGCTAACATCCACTGTCTTCCTTATTTATGCTCAAAGACATTCAGCCAATCAGCACCAAGCAAAATGAACACAGCTCCTGGATTGGCTGATTTGACAGCCAATAGCGTAGCAACCTAAATATTTCAGCTTCGCTTTTTGTTTTGAATATTTTAGATATTCTCTACAAGAAATATGAAAATAGGTCAAATTTTATGCAAATATTTTGACTTTTATTGATGCATTTAACCCTACACTGCAAAACAAAATCTTACAAAGGTTTCTGTCGAGTTTCTAGTGAAAACATCAGTGCACTTGAAATAAGTAACGCTAACAAATGACTCTTTTTTTAAATCAAGGTACAGGAGCTTGTTTTTAGTCAATAATTCCTTAATATTCATGTAAAAAGTTCTTGTTCCACCGGCAGATTATTTCAATACAATAAGATGTTTTAAGTGAAATAATCAGCCAGTGGAACTAGAACTTTTTCACCAATAATAAGAAAGTATTTCCTTAAAACAAGCTCCTGTATCTTGCTGTAAAGTTAGTTTATTTCGAGTGTACTAAAATATTTGCAATAGAAATCCAAAACCTTGGTAAGATTGAGTTTTTGCAGTGAATCCACAAGTTTATGTCTGAAGTGAAATTATATTTTTGCCATCAGGTTGACCTTTTATTTCCCAGGGTTTTCATGCGCCCACACAGTCAGGGAAGAAATACGACAAAAACTATAAATATAATTTTGTCATTTTGTGAAATCATCTACAAATCATCATCTGAATTAGTCAAATATTGAGTTGTTGCTGGATGACAAGCAGAGATGAACTTCTGCTTTTCTCAGTTTAATAAATAGAGGTTTTCTTCCGAGGGATGTCAGTTCACCATCAGCTCTCTGGAGGGGAAGTGAGACGACTCACCGACCAGAAATACTTTCTTTTCTATTTATTCTACTGAACCATCAGCATGTTGAAGGTCGCGCTGGTCGCTGTGATCATGGCGGCTGTTTCTGCAAACCCAGGTAAGGGAAACTTTTAGCTGAATATTAAATGTTAATTCCTGTTAAAGATTAAATATTTGATTTGTTTGTTGTTCTCAGGTGAGAAGTTGTTTAGCTGCTGTAAGAAGGTCAGCACAGCTGAGATCACAGAGCCGATCATAAAGTTTGAGGTCCAGCGGCCGAATCCTCCGTGTGTGAGAGCCGTGATGTACGTACCTGCAGTTTCTGATTAAAACGGGAACATGTGAGGCGATAGCTTCCAGGATTCTGGTTTGATTTACAGCAAAATAAATAATGGTTTAGGGCGGGGCTGTCCAAAGGGCGGTCCGGGGGCCATTTGTGACCCCCGACCGATTTTATGCGGCCCCCCGACTGCTTTTAAAAATGATACAAATTGTCCTGTAGATTCATTTTAATTTGTAATCAGGGTAGAAATGATTAAATTTCTGACAGAAAAATGTCAAATTGAACAGGAAGGATTTGTCTTTTAATAATTAAGTTTAAACAAAAAGTAAAACCAAGTGAATCCAGAAACTTTTACCGAAAAGCCAAATTTCTTTCTTTTTTTAAAACTTGGGTAGATATAACAAATATTTTGAAACAAAGTGACCCATATCCTGTTCTTATTAATTAAAAGCTTTTCCTTTAACACAGCAGGACCTGCTGCGGCGTTTCAGGGTCATGGAGGAAAAAAAACATTTGGGCGTAATCTCAGAAATCTAGAAAAAACTTAGAAATTTTCAATGAAAAAAACATTGAATTTATTTCAACATTTTCAAAAATGTTGAAAAAAATTTGTATTTTAAAATTTTTCTAGAAGATTTCTGAGATTAATTACAAAATTTCAGAGTTTTTTAAATTAAAATTTACTAATTTTTTCAATCTGCTATCTGGTAAAAATCCGGTTTTGGATCTACAGTAACATCAGGTATATTTGGCTGAATTTAGTTTTTATTTTATTTTATTTTATTTTTGGCCTGCTTCTGGGTTTACAGAAAGTTTGTACACCCCTGACCTTTCTCCTTTTTGCACCCTGCAGCTTCACCACTCAGACGGGGCATTACTGCAGCCACCTTCTCGCTCCCTGGGTTTTCCAGAAGATCCAAGAACTGAGGCGAGTTGAAAACCTGAATTTATTCCTAATAACCTCAATTTTCCACCTTTAAACTCATATTTTTATGTTTTTATTGATTTTCCAACAGGAGAGCCAAAGCTCAGTCGTCCACTCTTCAGGTTGTCACTTCGACCCCTCCTTCATCTTCATCTTCCTCGCTCCTCTCCATCATTGCATCCACCGCTGCCCCTCCTTCATCATCGTCACCTGGACCGTCTTCCTCGTCTTCGTCTTTCTCCTCCTCTGCCTCCACAAGCGCAGAAAGTGAGACGTTTTCCGCCTCCAGAGATCAGTAGAGCTGCAGCTGATGGAAAAAAACAGAAAAAATATTTAATTTATTTTCTCTGTACAACTAAAAACTAAAGATAAGAAAAATGAAAGAATATAATTAAGCTAAATTACGATTCACATTAAATATTCCGTTTTTCAGTGTTAATTTGGTAACGTTATTTATTAAAGTATTTCACTGTGCAGGTAGAGGATAAAATATATTTATATTTATAAATATATATACGTTATATATTTGTGACAGTTTAATAAATGATAAAAATGTCTGTAAAATATTTTAAGCTATCTATCTACTTTAAGGCGTTTAATGTTTCACTCTGAAGTAAAACTGTAAAGATATAAAGAAATAAAAATCTCTAATCTAAACCTTAATGTTTGTTTTTCTACATCTTGATTCATTTTCTGAAAATAAAAATCCAGATAAAAGTCTATGTTCAAAGTTTGATCAAACATTTTTATGGACAAAAATCATCAAACTTCAATTTAAAACAACAACAAAAAAAATTAACATAATTGAAAATGTTGTAAAAACTGCAGTTATTTTATTTAAAAACTATTAGTTACAAACAGATGTTTGAAAGTTTTTATTTCTGCTAATTATAGTAATTTAAAAGTAGAATGTAGTTTTAATGTAAAATATGTTTGATGTCGATTTTCAGTCGATACTTTTAACCTGATCAATGAAACTCATTGGATTCTGATTTATCCAATATGACTGCAGTGTATTAATAAACGTTTAACTGACCAGGATTAAATCATTTTTAACGTCATGACAAATTAAGAAATCTGGAAAGGATCAGGTCAGTAGGAAGAGGTCAAAGGTCAAACTAACTTCTAACCGAAACGCTACAATTGTTTAAAAGACAATCCTACCAAATATTTAATGTCTGAGTAAAAATCCACCCGAATGTTTTAGTTCTGTGGCAATGTGGTCGTCTTGAGTCATTATGAGCAGTCAGTATCTTATCTGAGTAAAGAATGAGGGAGGAATCCTGAACGGGGCGTTAAGCTAACAGCAGCTTCTGCTGATTCACAGCTCAGAAATGAAACTTCCAGAGCAACTGCTGATGTTTTATTGTTTTTATTAATTTTAAAATAAAAATAACAAAAGCACCAGGTCTGCAGGAGGAATTTACTCCAGAAGAAGTTTGTGGTAGAATGAAGTAATTTTACGTTTAGCAGGAAGTTAGTTTGGTTTTTAATAAACTACGAATAACGTCCAAAAAAATTATAATTCCTCCCAGATCAGAAAAACATCGAAGCCTTGGAAAAAATATCTTGTCATAAGTGAAATAATCTGTCAATGGAACCAGAACTTTTCATCAATATTAAGGAATTATTTACTTAAAACAAGCTCCTATTTCTTGCTAAAAAGTTATTTATAAGTTCTGTCTTATTTGCTCTAGAAACCAAATGAAAATAGTTGGTAATATTTTGTGTTTTTACAGTGTAGAGTTAAAAGCATCCATGAAGGTTCAGGTTTGAACTTTTATCAGGAAAACTGAGTTTCCTGAAAAGTTCCTGAGCTGAAATCCACTAAAAGTTTCGTTTTAATCTCAGAAAGTGATTCTGTTTCACAGCAAACCTCAAAACCAAGAGGCTTTTCTTAAAATGTTTCCCTTTTTGCAATTTGTTACATCAGAAGCGTGTCGACATTTAGACTCAGGATGTTGTCTAACTTAATGTTTTTGTTGAACTTGACCTGTTTTACATGTTCTAAGCTTAAAATTTCCTCTTTTTCGTGCTTTAAATCTGAGAGCATCTTCAACCTAATGACTAAAACATTTCTTGATGCCGATCACGCCGATCACGGTGAAATCATTCAGTTTCTCTGTATCATCAGTCACATGATGCATGAGGCTGCAGGATGTGGAAAGTTTCCGGCTAATTTTCCATTCTTCAGAAGTTGCCACCACTTCCTGATATTATAATGCAACGCCTGTAATAAATATTGCCTGGTGAATTATTATGCTTCCTTAAACAGGCTAGCCTGGGTTTGTGGTCTACAAAACATGATTATTATATTTTCTGTAGGAAATTATTCTTAAATAATGAGATTTTATTCTGGTCAGCTCATATCAGAATGAACTGTTTTAGGGTTCTGTCACTTTAAATCTAAATAAGCTGCTGCTGGCCACGCCCACAACTCAATGTTTACAACCACCTGTGAAATCAGATGCAAAGAGATGCACAATTATGCAACCATGCATCTTTGAAAAGCAGAAGTAGAGCCTCCTGCACAACCAACGAGAACGCAGCAAATGGTTTCTGGATTCTAAGTCAATAACAAAACACCTTGTCTTTTCCAGCAGCCATTGTACAGTGCAGCATGAAACCAAATGTCAGAGGTGAATAAAGTATCCAAAACTTACATTAAAGCAGGAGTAAAAAATATTGATCCAAGAAATTACTCAACAGTAAAAATGTATTTGGTAAAAAAAAGTTTACTCAAGTAACTGATCAAATTATCAAACGTTTAATATTCAAAAGTTACATCATCAGACGGACCAAAATATGAAGTTAAGTGGAAATTTTGGTATTTTAAGGATCAATTTTTCAATAATTTATATAAGTAACAAAAATAACAAAATCTGGCAAAACAAAAATGTTTCCAAATCAGTTTATTTCAATAAAAACTTATAAAACTTTAATAAAAACTGCAGGTGTCTCTGTCTGTCTGTCTGTCTGTCTGTCTGCCTGCCTGTCTGTCTGTCTGTCTGTCTGTCTGCCTGCCTGTCTGCCTGCCTGCCTGTCTGCCTGCCTGTCTGTCTGTCTGTCTGTCTGTCTGTCTGTCTGTCTGTCTGTCTGTCTGCCTGCCTGCCTGCCTGCCTGCCTGTCTGTCTGTCTGTCTGTCTGTCTGCCTGCCTGTCTGTCTGTCTGTCTGTCTGTCTGTCTGGTGGATTTTTGGTTAAAATGTTTTTATTTTTCATTCACTGGGTAGAAAATCCAAAAATTTTACTCAAGTAAAAGTAAAAATACTTTGTAATAAAATTAGTCAAGTAGAAGAAAAAAATACAGTAAAAAATATTTCTAAATGTACTTTTAAAAAAAGCTACTTAAGTAAATGTAACTAGTTACTATGTGACTCTGCCAAACCAGCTGGAGCTCAGCTTGGGTTGCTAGGTAACAAGCTGAGCTGGCTGGGGTTGCTAGGCAACGTTTCATTGCCCTCTGAATGTGGCAGAGTTTTGAAACGGCTCTTTTTCCAGACACTGAAAAACATGAACTCACTGCCAGTAAATGTCTGGATGATTTTTTTTTTTAAATCACTTTGGTTGTTTTTTTTTTAGAAGCTGCAGAAACTCAAATAAAAACGTGTAAAAACTGAATTTTGCTTCACGTTCTGCTGCTGTTTTAGACGTGTGGGGAGCTGAAGACTGACAGCGGCGGGGATGTGAGTGGCCCAGCCGCACAACGTTACGAAACATCAAACTTTAGTTTCTGCAACGTCGTTTTTACCTCAGAATGAAAAAACTGGCCACAGCCGAGCGGTTGATGCAGAAAGTTTCAGTTTAACATTTTCAGACAGTTACAAAACTTTTACTGAGCTTTTAAAATCCTGGAAGAAAATCAGGATCGAGGTAAAACCAACTAAATATACAGCTACGTACAAAAGTTGGCTCAGATCAAATGGCCTAGTCAAAGTACAGACCTAAATCTAATTAAGAAACTTGAAACATGATGAACATTTTTCATGTTTTTGTTTGTGAAAACAAATAAAAACAGCTGTGTGTTGTCACGTAAAAAACCACCTGATCAAATTTAGATTTGTTGCTCTGGAACAAAAGGTGTGAACTTATTACAGCGACTGATTGTGTGAAATTCATGTGCGACTTCCTCTGCAGTCAGAACAGGAAATCCTGAAAATGCCAAATCATAAATCATACAGTTATCCTCACTGTAGAGCATCAATCTGAGCTGCACTTAAAAACAATGCAAGACTCTAAAACTTTATTTCTGACGCCGTTATGAACATGAAGGAATCTTCAGAAACTGTCGACATGAAGCATCATTTGGTAAATAATGAGACTTTTAATGCAAAGATCCGTTAAAAGTTTAATTATTTACTGGATGACACTTCATGTCATCAGTCAGGAACATAAAGCCTCCTTCATGTTCATAAGTTGTTATGTTTTGTCTCATCTGCAGCCCTTCAAATAAAATGTCACCCAAACATTTAAAGGTTTCTGTTTCCGCTCTGATTGTGAGTTAAAGGAAATTTGACGTAAACGTCGCAGCTGGTGAAAATGAGTCCTTTTAAAAAGATATTTTGGTGCAAATTTGAGAAACTAAACTGGTGACTTTCCTCAGCATTTGTGTTTATCCTGATTAGTCGTCAGGTTGAAACGGAAACCCTGTTTTGTTGTGGCATGTGAAGTTGCCACCATGACAAAGCGAAACAGGCGACGCGTTTTCTGACGACGTGTGAGGCCGTTTCTCAGAAACGTGTCGCTGAGATGAAGCTTGTGGTCGGAGGGGCGAACAGGCGGAGGGGCGGAGGTGAGAAACACTGACCACGAAACAATCACACACAACCTGCAGAAGCATGAAGACATGAGCGTCACGGGGCCCACAGGGGCCCCGCTGATGGTGCCGATAAATACCAGACCGGAGATCAGCTGCCGTCACTCCGATCCATCAGCTGATGATCAAAATGAAGATCCTGCTCCTCCTGCTCCTCCTGCTCGCAGTGTGTCCGTGCAGCCACTCCTCTGCAGGTAGATATTCCTGCGTTTCATCCATCGGGTTCAGATACTTCAGTTTATTAACTGAGTGCTGCTTTATTTACTGCTGCAAAACACAAAATATCACCAATGTTTTTGGTTTCTGCACTTGAAATAGGACTAAATGAACTTTTGTGTTTTTGCAAAGGAGATTTTTGATGTTTTGGCAAAATCTCCTGTTGGAAACTTTTAAATGATTCATTTGCTCTTGTTATGAACTGGAAATCTTAATTAATGCTTTAGTTTCATTTCGATTATTGTAATGCATTCTGCACAAACCAAAACTCGGCCAGCTGAAGTCGCCACAAAATGTTCTCATGTGACTCAGCTGCCGATGCATCGACTCCTGGGACGTTTTCAAATGCATTTTAAGATCCGGTACCCAGTAGTTACAGACCCGAATCACCGATACTGATACTTTTTTATTGTTTAAGTTTTATATACCATGAAACTTCTGACCTTTAGCTGATTGGCGAAGCAGCAAAGTGTTTTGTTGTTGACTTTCCATCCACAAAACTTGGACAAGGCATTTAAAAACTTTTCAAAGAAATATCAACACTGTAAACAGAAACAATAGAAGAACAAAACAAATTTATGTCCATAAAACAAACAATCGTCAGAATAACTTCATAACTGGAACTACAGAAATAAATTTGCTTAATGAAAAGATGCCAACTTCAACAAAACTCAAGTTTTTTAAGAAAATGTTTTTTTTGGCTGAATCGAAGTTAGTGACAGATTATTAACCTTAGTCTGGAAAACTCTTCATGAAAATACTGCCAGGCGACGTCTGTTAAATAAAAAGAGACTATTCCACTCAAAATGTCATCATCTACAGGTGCTGTGGTGGCGGAGGGGTTAGCGCGACCCACATTCAGAGGCAACGCAGCTGTCGCGGGTTCGACTCCCGGACCCGACGACGTTTACCGCATGTCTCCCCCCCCTTTCCTGTCAGCCTACTTTGAAAATGGGAGACTAGAGCCCACAAAAAGACCCTTGTCATGTCATCATCTAAAGCTTTCTCATTTACTACTGACGGAAACGACAAAGAAGGGGAAGGAGGATGACGGTGCTGCACGTTTTCTAATGATTTATCACATAAACAGTTACTCATGTTTGATTTTAATTCTGCTTCTCATTTAATGGAAACACTGCAATTGAGAAATTGTGTTTTTTGGACATTAGTGGAATATTGGCAAAGTTTTACGCACATTTGTAAAGGAAACCAGTAAAACCCAAAAACAGCTTCCAGTTTATCATGGAAAAACGATCATCTGATTTAGGAAGATTGAACCAACTCACTGACTTTTCTGCAAAGCCTCAGAAAACACAGAGCAACAGCAGGAAGGAACAACAACCCAAACAGGAAGATTATTACTGTTACGTATTTTATGTCAATATTAATAAATTATTGACTTAAAAAAGCTCCTATATCTTCATGAAAAGTTATTTTTATGTCATTTTTGTCCCGTTTCAAGTGTAGGAAGATATTTTCATTAGAAACTAGAGGAAAATACTTGTTCATATTTTGTGTTTTTGCAGTTTAAACTCTAATCCCCTCTCTGTTTGCAGCTCACTATCCGACCGGGAAGAACCGGCCGTGCTGCCTCCACGTCTCCAGGAAGAACCTCAGCAGTCAAGTTGTCGGCTCGGCTTTCCATAAGCAGCCGGCCCGGTTTCCCTGTGTGAGAGCCGTGATGTGAGTTCACTCATTTCATTTCAACACGCAGAATCACACCAGAATTAACGAGCTTGTTTACATGTCCAGACTCTACACACAGACTGGACCCATATGTGTCCATCCCAGAGACTCCTGGGTCCAACAAGGTACATTAGCTCTTCAGATGCAAACACATGAAACAATGCATGATTTATGAATTAACTCTGATTTTCACTTTCCTCTTTTTTCTTTTCAGTCATTGCCAATATTACGAAGAAGGAATAAAGCGAACATGAACACACTGTTGGACATGCAGCTTCATTTAAAATATTAATAATCCTCAGGCCACTGATTCTTATATTTATTTTCTTCTACAAGAAAAATTTATATTTATTTGACCAATAAAATTGCTTAAAATAATTGCATTTTTCCCACTCGTCTCATTTTTGTACTTATGAACTTTCCCTGTGAAATGCTTTATGAAATATAACTAAATTTGCTTACTTATTCACTCAAATAAGTGAATTGCGCTGCTGAGAATTAAATAAATATATTTTTGTCAATAATTATGATTTTGAACATTTTTACACTTAAATCTTTTAAGGCGAAAGACAGAAGAAATGTAAAAAAATAACACAGAAGTCAAATTCCAGGACTTTACTGCCATCTTGTGGCCACAGCTGGTATGAATCTGAAAAACGGCGATTGGCCTAAAAACTTCTCAGTTAAATCCTGATGAATGGTTTGGTTTTAATGCACTGACCAGAAAATAAAGTTTAATTTAGTTATAAGTGTCTAATTATTAGTAAATACAAACTGAAAATGTGTTGGGAACCACATGAACACGAGCATCAAATCATAAATCATGTGGAAACGTTTCGGTGCAGAAGGTCCAGATGTTTTATTTTTACAGCTGAAGAGGAAAATAAAGCAGAAAAACGTTCAGTTCTTTGACTGTTTGGGCTCAGAACCAAAACCGCCTGCAGGATCACCTGATCCAGAGCTGCAGCCCCACAAAACGAACCGAACTGATGGACCAACTGTGCGCACAACGCGACACGCTAATAATAAAGACAGCAAACCAAAGCTACTCGTGTGAGGAGGAGGTCGCTGATTCCACAGGACGTGAAGCTTCATTTCTCCTCTTTTGACCAGATTTCTGTTTAACTCTCCTGCTGCAGGAAAAGGTCAGCAGGTCAGTTCCAGAAACCACAAATAAAAAAAGGGTCTGATGTGGAAATCTAATCATAATTATTAAAATTAAAAAATAACTTGAAATATCTATTCTGTCTCTAAAAAGAGAAAAAAAAATCCACTTTTCACAAGTTTTGATTACTGAGCTAATGGCTAAACAGAAGCATTTATATTGATTTAAAATAATTTCAGAACATAAATATTTAATAATATTTCATCTGAAATCAGATTTTTTCAAACATTAACTTGACAAAGCTTCAGTAATCGTCGTTAAGTGAAAAACAATAAAAAGAAACAGAAAGAGACTTTCTATTAACAGTTTTTAGAAAAGGTAAAGGTCCAGATGTTTACAGTTTTTATATTTTTATACATTTATGTCTAATATGATGCAGATAAAAACATTATAAACAGTGAGTCGATTTTATGATGAAGAATATCATTTTTATTCAGTTATTTAAATTCAAAAGAGCCATAAGCCTGAAAAATCATATAAAAATATAAAACCTGGCTGTAATAACGTTCTTTGTTTTTCCTCCAGGATTTTCAGTCGGTTTCTCTCTGATTGACATGTGGTTCGGTCTGCAGGATGGACTGGGCCCGGGTCAGAGCATGGTGGTTTCGGTCTGCAGGATGGACTGGGCCCGGGTCAGAGCATGGTGGTTTTGGTCTGCAGGATGGACTGGGCCCGGGTCAGAGCATGGTGGTTTCGGTCTGCAGGATGGACTGGGCCCGGGTCAGAGCATGGTGGTTTCGGTCTGCAGGATGGACTGGGCCCGGGTCAGAGCATGGTGGTTTCGGTCTGCAGGATGGACTGGGCCCGGGTCAGAGCATGGTGGTTTCGGTCTGCAGGATGGACTGGGCCCGGGTCAGAGCATGGTGGTTTTGGTCTGCAGGATGGACTGGGCCCGGGTCAGAGCATGGTGGTTTCGGTCTGCAGGATGGACTGGGCCCGGGTGTTTCTGGGAAACTGAGTGCTGTTGAGGTTTGCTGACAAGCGGCGGAGCCTGTAGTCCTGCAACACGCAGCGATTCGTGGATAAACTCCTCCATGTTCTCCGCAACTCAGTCTGAACCTGCGGAGGAGAGGAGGAGGAGAGCTGACTGACTGACTGACTGACTGACTGACTGACTGACTGAAGCGTTTCCAGAGACGGATGTGGGCAGGAAGTCTCACCTCGCTGTTGAGGAAGCAGTAGAGGACGGCGACGATGAGGCCCTGAAACACAAAGGACAATGAAGGAAATCTGCAGCGATAAATCGGTGAATCCGTAGTTCATTTTCTTTTCTGTTTTCTGCTCCTGATGTCCAGCTGAACAGTCAACAGTTAAAACAAAATTCATAAATTGTTGAGGGGAGGGGAGGGGAGGGGCCTTGGACCCTCAAAGGTTCTGAGGGTCCAAACGTTTCCTGACCTGGAAGGAGCCGAGGCCGAGGTCGAAGAAGATCTTGATCTGCTTCAGCGTTTCATCGTCTGGCTCCATCAGGTAGAAGAAAACTACGTAGTTTACTCCGAACAGAGGGATCAGCAGCAGGGTGGACTTGGCCAGCCGCCTGGACAGTGGGTCAAAAACAAGGAACTACAACAGGAACTACAGCAGGAACTACAACAGAAACTACAGCAGGAACTACAATATGAACTACAACAGTAACTACAGCAGGAACTACAACACAAACTACGTACAGGAACAATTCCCACACTGACAGGACAAACTTAAAACAATCAAATCAAGCTGAGTTAACGATGATTTTTTACAGTACCTGTACTGTGATTGGTCGTTTCCTCCGACGTCGGAGCTGCGTAGTTTCTGCACCAGGATCCGAATGATGCTGATGAACAGCAGGAAGTTTATCTTCAGGAGAAACAGAGCAGACACAGACGGAGCTTTTATTACATAAATCAGTTATTTTTATAGTGTAAAAAATAAGTAAATACAGTTTTTAAGAGAACAAAAGCAGACATTTATATAGTGCAAGAGGAGCGCTAACAGAAAATACGTTTCAACCAGGTAAAGGTGTCTAAAAACCTTTAAAAATGAAAAATAACTAAATCTCACAATGATGGACGCCATGATGGGCCAGTTGATCAGCCGGTCAGGAACTGGGTTGTCGTTGATCTCCCAGCATCTGGCAACAAATACGAACCGTTTTCAGAGACTCAAATGTTCCCTGAAGTTTCATCAAACTTATTTCACCAGGTTTTCACCTGGCGGTCCAAACTCACCTGGTGTCCTCCAGGTTGATCCGGCTGACGATCCAGGCCACGGTGAAGACAGAAGGGATTCCTGAGAGAGAGAGAGAGAGAGAGAGAGAGAGAGAGAGAGAGAGAGAGCGCGGTTCTGTTCAGGTTCTGCTAGATGGAGAACATCTCACCGAGGCGCGTTCAGGAAGCTCAGCGTTTAACAGCGGCGGTGACGCGAGTTTTGATAGATGGTGGAAGAAAAGAGCAGCGGAAAAGAAAACAGTTTGAACAGAAACGGTTGTGAAACCAGCTGAGGGTCACTGAGCTGCTGGTTCTGCAGTTCATCTCTGAGGAGAGAAAACATTCAGAACTTCAGATCCAGACGTGAACTCAAACACGGCGCCGAGGCTCTTCAGGGCCGATCCAAAGTGATTTCCTCCCTCTGCATTTAAAACTCGGCAGGATTTAGATGGAATTTATTCAGAAAATATTTAACACCAATAAATAAATACAACTTTTGAGAGGAACTTGCAGTCGGGTTCAAAATATGATGAATATGTTTAAAAAGCTGCGTAAAAATCCTAAAATTTGCATAAGAGAATCTATTTTGGAACCAATAAAAGAAGCGTGGTGGTTTATTCTTTCTGTTGAGTAAACCACAGAAAAACTCGACACACTAAAATATTACCTAGCAGTTTTGATTACACTTTAAATAAGACAAAACTTGAAACCAACTTCTCTGCAAAATACAGGAGATCAGTCAATAAGACAATAATTCCTTAATGATGATGAAAAAGTTCTAGTTCCAGTTACAACATGGGAAAAAGTCTTGTTAGAACTGAAATAATCTGCCTTTTTCAGAAACATTTATTAAAACAAAGCTCCTATTTCTCACTTCTAAGTTAGTTGTGTCTTATTTAAAGTGCACCGAGATATTTCCACCATAAACTAGACTAAAATACTTGGTTAGTTTTTGCAGTGTAGATCTTCTCTGATCACCCTCGACTAAATGAAGCGGACAGTTGAGCCGGTGCGGTGCAGCGGGACGGAGGGACGTCCGGCTCACCCCAACCAATCAGCATGCAGACGGAGAGGCGGACGCAGCAGGTCCGGATGACCAGCAGCAGCATGTGCAGGTACAGACCCTCCACCAGCAGCCAGAAGAAGTTCGCCATGACGAAATAGTTGAAGAAAACCAGGCTGGCCTTACAACCCACCTGGAACAGAAATCAGGATGTGGTAAAAAAACTGAATGTTTGAACTATATCGTCACAGGCAGGCAAGAAACATTTATCTCCTTTTTTATTTTCAGTTTTTTACCTTCAATGCAAATTATCTGCTTTGTTAAACATCCCACCATAAAAACTGTTAAACTATTCAGCAGGTTATTTGTGTTGCACAACAATGCTCTCACTTCCGCCAAAACCTACGCTACTTATGCTAAGCTAAGCTAAAATACTTTAAGCTAAACCAAAAAGACGAAACGGTTGACGACAGCCCGTCCTCCATGTTGGATCACCTGAACAGAAAACACCTGATAAACACATCAAACTCGTCTGTAGCAGCCAATAGGCATCGTTTATGTTCACTTTGCTTTGCTAGATGTGTGAAAATATGCCACAGATTAACAATGAGGCATATTTTGGCTAATGCTACATGTAGCGACTCATCGTAAAGATACCTGGAAGGATATTAGGTAAAAACCTGAATGTTGAGCCAAAAAACTTACAGACTTTTAACAAACATTCAATAAAACAACAATGCAGCACTTGGTGCGAATGTGTCAAATAAAGAGAAAAGCACAGCAAGAAAAAATGGTTTGTTTCTCTGCTTCTATCCTGATTAAATATTTATAATAATAGGATTTGATCAAATAAGCTAACGTAGTTTCTGCAGAGCCTGACAAATTATTTTTACTCAATTAATCACCAGAATAATTGATTTCTAACATTTTGTCAGATGAAAACAGATTTATAATCGTCTTCTAGATGTAGTAAAGAGCAAAAACTGGACAGAAAGTTGATGAAAAGAAGCCAAAGATCAACTTCAGAAAAACTTTCAGAAAACTTGAAGAACGATTTAAAGGACCAAACAAAGTCCGGCTGCTGGGAGGGAAACTTTAAAGAACTGAATCGAGACTTTCAGAGAACTACTTCCAGCACACTGGGGAAAATGAAACCTAAGCGTGTTTTCTATGTTTTATCTGTGTAGTTTCCGGAAAACAGACAGAAAACAGTTTTCTGTCTGTTTTGTGTTTTCTGTGTTTTTTCCGACTGTTTTCCGAGTGTTTTCTGTCTGTTTCTCATTTGTTTTCTGTGTGTTTTCCGAGTGTTTTCTGTCTGTTTCTCATTTGTTTTCTGTGTGTTTCTCATTTGTTTTCTGTGTGTTTTCCGAGTGTTTTCTGTCTGTTTCTCATTTGTTTTCTGTGTGTTTCTCATTTGTTTTCTGTGTGTTTTCCGAGTGTTTTCTGTCTGTTTCTCATTTGTTTTCTGTGTGTTTCTCATTTGTTTTCTGTGTGTTTTCCGAGTGTTTTCTGTCTGTTTCTCATTTGTTTTCTGTGTGTTTTCCGAGTGTTTTCTGTGTGTGGCGCCACCAGAGACAGCTGTGTGCTGCAGTCGGTGCTCTGGTCCTCTGAGAAGAGCAGCGTGTCTTTGATCAGCACGGCCACGGCTCGCAGCATGAAGGACACAAACAGGTTCAGATGGATGTAGTTCCTCATGCAGTGGAGCCTCCTGCACACACACACACACACACACACCCACACACACACACACACACGGAGCGTCAGGAGGAGTGTTTACAGGGAGAGTCGACCCGGTGGGTGACGTGTTGTCCAAACAGCAGCTGGAGTTCCTCCTGACCGAGTCACACACACCAACAGCGAGCTGCTATCGACTCGCTGGAAAACGAACCAATCCGGGTTTAACGAGCTTCTGCTGTTAATTGGTTCATCTTATCTCCACAGAGAAACCGGTCAGGGAGGAAACGCTGAGGCTCCCATATGCTGGACCGTCGTCATAAATGTCTCTCCACACTATAAATAAAACCTCTTAAGAAGATAAATGCAGATTTAGTCAACTGGACAGCGACCTAACAATTTATAAACTCTCTCTTTTTACAGGATTTTCCCAGAAATGTTTCAGATTCCAAAAATCTTTTTATGTTTAGACAAGCGGAAAAGAAATCTAACATAAACTTTATGTTTTTGCTGCATAAAAACGCTGCATGGGTCAACACAGCATCTTTTAGATCAATTAAACATCGAGATGTGTGTTGATCCTTACAAACGTCTACATTTATGATCAGAAAAATAATTTAAACACATAAGAATCATCAAGTTAAAAGAAGGGCCAAAAAAAGTTTCTTTTAACTATTTAAAAATAACTAAGCTGACAATATTTTAAACAAAGTAGTCAGATTTAGAAATATGTAAATTATTCTAGATTCAAAACTTAAGAAGTTTCTGCAGGTTTGCTTTATTAAAAGTAATTTTCCAGATTTTCTAAGTTTCAGTTGGGAAAAAGAGAGCAATTTAATCACTTCTGATCAATAAAATCAGGATTTAGGTCACACTTTGTTTGAAAATGTTTGCTGTATTTAGTCAAATAATTAAAATCAGATGAGAGCAGCAAAGGAAAGTTTGGTTTGGAGTGAAAACCACTGAGAAAATCTGACTTTATCTGTCATTGTTTTACCCTAATTATAAATAGAAAGTCTCTGTTTATTAAATGTGTATCATTGTTGAAGTGAAGAAGTCAGGGGCCACACACAGTCAGCGAGGGGCCACAAATGGCCCCAGGCCACACTTTGGACACCCCTGAACTAGACCAAAATACTTGGTAAACTGAAAATGTCCAGCATTTCTTCATTAATATTATCAGAATTTATCAGAAAGTTTTAAGCAACATAAGGCTGAATGAACTGCAGGTCGTGATGGAACATCTGCTGGAAGGCAGACGACCAGACCGTGAGAACCGCTGCGTTCAGAACCGACCCGATTCTCACCCCGAAAACATTCATCTGGTTATGTAACAAAACAATCCGATTAAACTGGCACTGAGCTGCAGAAGAAAAATGTTCTCGACAGGCTGCTGGTCTAAAATATCTGACTTCCAGCTTTTATTTGAGTTTTTATGAACAGTGGATGTGCTGCAGACTCAGAGTGTTTAACGTAAATGTGACGCTTTGCTGCGATTTGGGAGCGCTGTACCTGAAGGAGCAGATGATGGCGGTGCTGGTGATCAGAGCGACGAGCGACAGGCTGTGACCCAGAGTGGACAGGATCTGGACCACTCTGTAGAAGACCAGCTGCGCCGCAACACACAGACATCACTTTATGGAGCATTGAATGAGAAACAATGAGGCCGTTCATCAAAGCCGATCATAAAACATGAGGCGCAGCTGGGCTGGCCTCCGTGAAACCGCATTATGTTTCATAAACACAATGAAAATGGATTATGAGACACAAACCGAGGCCGGCGCTGCTGTTTATAAAAAACATTCTTTTGTTCAAATAAATCTCGTCTGAGTGCAAAAATGTTTATGAGAAAAGACACAAATTCAACCAAATATTTGTGAAGACTGAAGAAGAAATAGGCGGCTTCACAAAAAGCTGAACAACGTTTTCACTGAAGCAGCTTAAAGTCCTACAGGCTTTAAAAAATAAAAAAAAACTTTCTCTGGTTTTAAATAAGATGTGAAACAGACGAATGTTTCCCTCCTCAAGACAGGAAAGACAACAAAACATGGCACATGGTAAGACAACTGGTGATTTGGAAAGAAAATGACTCATTTCCAAACGATCAGTCAGTTAATATTTAAAAATTACAAGAACCTAAATGACAATAATTCATATAAGTAAAGAAAATGTTTCCAAATTAGTTTCTTTCAATACAAAACTTCTGAAACTGTAACAGAAACTGCAGGTGTTTGTCTGTATCTGGTGAATCTTTGGTTAAAACGTGTTTGTTTTTCATTCAGTGGGTAGAAAATACAGAAATATTCCTCAAGTAAGAGCAGAAAAGTAGAGAGTGTCGCATTATTCGTCCTCTGGCGACGCTAAAGGAGAAAACTTCACTCTAAGACTCCAAACTGTTTTAAAACGCTGTAATTTAAGTAAACAAATCCTCAATATTAATTAAAAACATACTACTTCCACTTTTATTTCACTTAAAGATTTTTCCTGATGTTTTAAGTGAAACCAGTATTTTTATATCAGTGATAAAGACTCAAAATAAGCTCCTTTATCTTGTTAGGTGAGTTTTGGTTTATTTCAGTTGTACTCAGATATTAGAAACCAGATAAAAAATATTTTTGTGTTTTTCCACCTGACTGAGGTGAAAACCTCTCCCAGATGCATTTAAACTCTTGAAATCAAGAGTTTTAAACTCTGAAGTGATTCATAACTTGTGTCTCCAACGGGAGGAGGCTCTTTCAGAATAAGAGCGGGGTTCTGCTCCGTCTCAGCGAGTTCTGCGCCTGGCGTTCATCGCTCTCTGGTCAGCTGTAAACAACATTCCCCACGGCTGACAATTACCTCCACACACACACACACACACACACACACACACACACACACACACACACCACCAAAACACACTCAACATATAGTGTAAAAATAGCTGCATGCATGTCTGCCTCTGTGACCGAAACCCTGAACACGACGCGGAGCAGAGCAATGGAGACCTGGAGACTCGTAGAGTCTGAACTCGTTCCCATGAAGATGGATTCCAGTGGGAGATCCAGACGAAGCGAGTTGGATATTTACAGCGACATTCCTCATTTTCTTAAATATTTCCTTATTTGGAAACTCGCAGCTCTTCTCTGCTCTTTGTCTCAACTATTCAACTCGTTTCTGCTCAAATATTCTCAAATCAAAAACTGTTTTGCTTTCTTACAGCCCACATCGCCTTCATGCTTCGCTCGGCTTAATTGCCGTTTACAGTTGAAACCAGATATTTACATGAACTGAGTGAAAAGTCAAGTCAAAGTTTATTGATTTACAATTTGCAGCAACCTCAGCAAACCAAAGAAGTTAAATGATAAAACAAGATATACAATTAATTTAAACGATGATAAAATTGAAAGGAAAATACCAAAAACAACAATACAAATAAAAAACCTTGAATAAATTAAGTACTGTTGCTTTTATTTTAGCCATCTTGTGATAAAAGACAAACATTTTTCTTGTACTGTCTGAAGTTAAATCAGACCAAACTTTTCTTTTTTTAGTTTTGTTAAGATAACAAAATTTATTTCTATTTGCTAAATAACAGAAAACTTGGCGAGAAAATGTTTTTTTTGGAAATTTTTTTTGTAGCTTTCCTCAAATTCCAAAGTTGGCATGAATTTGGTCAGAGTCCAGATAAATAAATGTCTTTTAAAACGTCTGATTGGTGTTCAAATCTATTGGGTTTCCTGCCACATTTTCATTTAGTTGCTCTTTAAATTTGTTTTGGAGAATAACCGCTGTGAAGAAAATCTAAATAAAACACATGCAAAGCCTTTTACAGCTGCAACTTTGCAGAGTTTGGTTTGACTTTGCGTCACTTAAGAAGCTTCTTTGACAGAAAAGTTGAATTTACTGCAGAAAATCCAAACGTTTTGCTTTTTCTGCTCTTTTTCACACACCGGTTCATGTAACCACTACAGATTTGTGTCTGAAAACATTTAGTGTGCAACTAGGACTTGAACAAAAGCTTTAGCAGACTCTTTTGTTAAATTCTGTTTAAACCAGCAGACGTCCCTGCAGGCTGTGGCTCTCTGAGGATCAAGCCTCGGTAGATTACGTTAACAGCACCGGAGTGTAAACTCACACAGCAAACCGTCCAGGCCAGTCGAAACGCGTCTTAAATGACCTCAGAGGTTTGGACCAAAGTTCTGCGATCTAACCGATAAATCCTGCAGAGTGTCTGAAGCCTGAAGCGTCTCTAACAGCTTTATGACTTCACTTCCTCCAGCGTCTCTCTGTTCGCTGCACATAATCAAACCCAAACTGGCAGAAACGATCAAACTGATGAGCTGTTGGTTCTGAGCTAAACTGTCTCTTTATTTTCATCTCAAACACGTAGATATTAAATTAAAATTTCAAGTTTCACTGAAATAATTTGCAAAATGAGCCATTTTCTCCTGTTTTACTCTTAAATTAATGTCCTTCCTCTTGATCTCCTGAAGGTTCAGTTCCTGTTTTAAACGCAGATTAAGGATTAGCAGCCGTGACGGAGCTACGTGGGTTTCATGAGACGTGGTGTCGAAAGATGTGCAGGAACAAATCTGATCCACGCTGACCGCAGCTCGGACTGACGGGACTTAATGGATCTGCTGACTCGGAGCGTGATACCGCAGGGCACGGTCCGAGGTTCTGCAGAGTCCAGCCGTCTCACGCAGAACCGCAAACTAACTCTGCAGGCCGGCCGTTACGCTTCAGATCAATTCTCCAGCTCAGAATATCCTCAAACTGTTTCGTTTTCTGTTTAGCTTTTTACTCAAGTTGATGCTGCTGACCAACCAGCAGGGAGTTTTGTTTCTCTAACGCAGAACGTGGTTAAAGCCAAACTGAACTTATTGACAAAAACAGCAGAAAATGCAAGTTTTTTCTATAGGAAGAACAGTTTTTTTCCAGCCGTATCAGAATGACAGTATTTTGCGAAACTGTAATTGAAACACTTTTTTTCGCATCATGTGATCAACAACCAGATGTTACTACTGGCAGAAACAAAGAAGAAGATGACAGGAAGTGGTTGCAGGATGATGGACTTATCATGTAAACAAACGTATTCATGTGTGACTTTATTTGTTTCTTATTTAAAGGAAACATCTTAACTGTGTTTTGGAAACTCGCTGAATCCTGATGAAGGAATCACAGCTGCTGTGGAGGAGCTGAGGCTCCATTCTGCTTCACTTCTCTGACTTTTCCAGACATTTGTTTCTGCACAGCTTTCTTCCAGATGTGGAGAAGATAAGAAACAGCAATAAAAACCTTTTAATCACGTTTAAAAAACTAAAGCCAGTTCTAAAGCACAACATGAAGGAGGATGTGCGTTTGTATGGAGACAATAAAGATTCTGGCTTTCTGCGTTAACCGCTTGTTTAAAGCTATAAAGCAACAGAATCCTGGAATGCAGTAAGTAATAACTGGAAGGTCCGAGTTGAGCTGCATGGCATCGGACTGGAGGCCTCCGTGTTAAAAAACGGGGTTCACTCAGGCTGCGACTGGAACCGCAGACGACACGGAGAAAAGGTCAAGAACGGACCAGAAACGCGCAGGATGAAACCTGCAGCAGCGTCACTCCACTGTTAATCCTCCAGAGTCAGGCGGAGGCGGCAAACTGCAGGACCTGCGTCAGGTTAGCAGGCAGAAACGAATCCAGATGGACCCAAACGGACCGAGACGGAGGCAGACGAGGTCGGATTAGGAAGCAGAGCGCCTCGACCGCGAACTGAACCCCTCAACTGGGAGGTAAAGCCAGCGTCTCGCCACAAACCACCTGATTAATAACCTGAGATCCAACCAGAGCAATCCTAGGAATCCTGAACCCACATGACCTCTGACCTCTGCATCCTGACACTCCAGCAAGTCACCAAAGTCTTACCACAACAATTTACCAGATTAATCTGGAGTAGTGAAGCGTACGTGACGTCATGCCCTCCTGAACTCCGCCATGATGGACGTCAAAACAACCAATCCGCTCCTGTGAAAACGCAGACATCTGGTAGCCTGATATCAGGCTGATTTAGTTGATTTCACTTTATAAATGAATGACTATACGGTGCTGCGCGGCACAAACAGACAAGGATAGAAACCAAACTTGTCATTTTATTGTATAAGTTTTAATGAGGAAAGATGCGGCGGTGATAACAGCAGCGGTCGGTGTAAACACTGATCTGCAGCCAACACTTTTTACCAGGTAAGAAGATTAATGTTCATATATTTTATAAGTAAGTATGATTAGAAAGGTTTCAAACAGTACATTATGGAGAAGGTACATGCCTAACTGTTAGTAATCATGGAGACAATCCCGTAGCCTAGCAGGTACTGAAAGAACTGCTCAGCATCGGGTATTTTGTAGGTTTTTAATGCGGCTCCGGTGTAAATGGAAGGACCGTTTATGACACTGTGATATAAATTATGTGGTGTGAATTCAGGGAAAGTCGGTAATTAGATCAACACGTCAGAAGGCAGGAGGTTCGGGTCGGTTTCTAGGCTACCCAGCGATACCTGTGAGCTCCAACCAGGTGTGTTACGTTCACAGACAAATTAGCTCGACTCGAACAAGAGGAAGAAGCCATGAATAAACCGACAACAACTGGAAAACATTTTCAGTCGCTCCGTTCTTATCCAGTCTTTCACTTCTGACGTCCAGCAAAAACAGAAACATGGCTCATCAAAGAAAAGCAACTAAGGAACACAGAAATTAACAAAACCCAAAACCGACTCAAACGACCAAAGATGCTGACAGTTATTGGTTCGCAAACCCTGAATCTATTGATCCAGTTTGAAGTAAAGAGACTGAAACCACTGAGCAACAGAAGTTCAAACATCAGGAGTCAACAATTAGCAACTGGCAGCTATGAGTTTCAAACTAACATCCTGTAAAAAACACAAAAAAACTCAAATTAGTCCAGGAAGAACATTAAAGTCAGTAACCATCGGGTGAAAGGTCACAGAGACGCTGTTTGTGTTTCAGTCCCTGCAGCCTAATTCACAGAAAACTCTGATTTATCCGTAAAAACTGTTCCACGCTAACCTACAGTAGGACTGGTGACTTGTTTTGGACTGCAGGGGTTTTTACCAGCAACCTGTTACAGAACTGAGTTAATTCAGCTGAATAAATAAAAACATGACGAATTTCCCACAGTTTGGTAGAAACTAAGAGTTTTACTCCAGCAATGTGACTCTGAAAGAGCTGTTAGCTGAAAACCAAATCCCATGTCATGTTTCTTAAAAATGTGAGTTTTATGCACTGTTAATCATCTGGAGGCAGTTTTATCAGGTCTGGCACTTTTTCCACTTTCCTCTGGACTGAGATAAATAGCAGCTGCAGTTCAGAGGAAAACTTTAGAAAGTCACTGAAGCTGACTTCAGTCTGGTGTTTTAGAAAAGAAAACATGACAAATAACTAAAATCTGTAAAACAAACTTCCTGTGAGAACTCGTCAGGGACGTTTCCTTACATAATCTGTAAAGAGTTAACGTTTCTGCAGAGAAAAGCTTGATATGAAACCAAGCACAAACTCTCAGAACCCTGATTAGACAATCAGAACCCAAACAGAGCAGTTTTCAGGTCAACAGAGAGCATCAGAGCTGCTGCAGGAACGCCGCCGCTCAACCGCGCAGCTGCAGGGCGTGGAGCAGATTCCGGGTTTTGAACGCACCTCGTTGGGTTCGTCACTGATGTCCGATGAGCAGGCGGAGCCGATGTCGGGATAAACCGACGACCAGCCGTTCTCTGTGCAGTTCCTGTTTAGGTTACCTGACAGAAACAGAAACAGTTCAGTCTTTTACACTGTAAAACATTTCAGCCGCATTGAGTTGTGTCTACTATCTTCTACTCCTTAAGTCAAATAAATTTAGCGAGTTTTAGATTTTTAACATAAATGTGAGACAAGCTTACTACTAAAGTTGTGTTGACTTTTTATTACTTTTGTCAAACCTTCAAGAGTTGAATAAACTGGAGTTTTTAGGTTAGCACTTAAAAAAACTGAAAAAGGTAAAAGACAGGAGTGGGAACTATTTCCCAGAGTGCTTAGCGGCATGTTTTTGTAGCTCCTTGATTTCCTGCGATTATATAAGTATTTTCTTTCCATCGGTATCTTCAGTCTTTCTTTTGAAAGTTTTATAAATTACTGTTTTTAAACACAATCCTTCGGTAAGCTAATTGTAGCGCCGTAGCGTCACTTATTTACATGCAGTACCCTGCGGGCCACTAGGGGCCGCCGGCGGACCAAAGTTTGAGAAAGACTGCTCCATGTGGATTAGAAAAGCTTTAATTTGAAATGTAATCTTGTATTTTTAAATGATTGCTGCACCGTGACAACAGAGCAGTTCCTATAAATCATTAGGAGAATAATTGCGTCTGTCCTCCAGCGTCCAGCAGGGCGGGGACATTTTGGAGCCACAGCTGCTGCTGTGAATGCTGCTGATGACTCCATGTTTCATCACTTCAGCAGCTGACCTGGAGCCTCCTGCTGCTGCAGCATGGAGGCGGATGAACCACCCAGAGATAACGACACTTACCCCGACCAAAAACAAGCTGAGAGGGAAAAAACGCAGCAGAAAACAGGATTTTAATGAACAAATCAGAGAAAAAGATCCAGAAATAAAAGTATAAAACCACAGAAACAAAGAAATGTTATAACTAACACAGCTAACCAACCTGATGGAGGAAGGAGACTGAATCCTTAATCTAGATGATAAATTGTTAATTTTGCCACCAGATCTATGGAGGACTCAAAATGCCAAAATCAACAACAAATAAAAAGATTTAGAAAAGAAAAACAATAATCATTTAAATTATGTTGCAACAAATTTCTCTTTATGTATTTATCTATTTTTGCTATAATTTTGTAAAGTATTACGCAGACTAATCACTCCAAAACTTCTTCTTATTTTACTGATGTCTCCAAAAGAAAGGACACAGCAGCCCTGTCACAATAAGTCAATAAATCAATTAATCACATGATAAATTAAATCAAACTCAATAGTTTCCATTGGGTTACTTATCATTTTTCTGTTTTCTCTCTTTTTACCAAAAACTGGATGATAAAAGTTTCCAGTCTGCTGATTTGGTATCAACTAGGATCATTTTGCTTTATTTGTCGTTTCAGTTTTGTTTTTGTTTTTTGAATATTTAAAATATCTTCCAGTTCCAGTTAAATGTTTGTTAGAATTTCAAGTTTATGGATCTTTGAGAATGTTTTCTTACATTATTGTCATTATGTTGCTTAAAAATGTTGTCAAAACTACAATATTATCTTTTATTGCGATAATGTTTGGAACAATTTATTGTCTATTAATATTTCTTATGGTGACATCATCACTTTGCATCAGAATGCAGGAAACGCTGCGAAGAATCATCTGCAAATTAAATTCACATCAAAATTATTTATTAATCCCAAACGGAATATTAAACGTTGTTGCAACTTCCATATCAGAGAATGACAGGAAGTCCGGACTCTAAACGTACATTTTATTTTGCTAATAAAAACATTTGACCGTAAAAAGTAACTTTGCAACCTGGTGGGTCCATTTCAATAAGTCAGAAAACCACCAAAAAAGTCAAACTCATGAGATTCCTGACGCAGAAAGCGAGAGCGTGTTCAGGAGGCTGAGATTTCATCAGAAAGTAAAGTTTCAAGTTTCCCAAAGTCGGGATAATCATAATCTCGGTTCCCTAATCTCATTACCGGATTAGGATCCTCAGAAATGTTTGTGCAGAAAGAGAAAAGGCTCGGAGGTCGGAGCGAACGTTCAAACTATGAGCTCCTCATCCGTCCTGACAGATTTCTGATCCTCATGAAGATTTTCTCCTCCTTATCAAAACATCTTCCTGACATTTCAGCCATTTTCATTCACAACGTTTATTTATTATCACCAGGTTTTCATGCAATTTTAATCATAATTTAGATTATAGTCCAACTCTATTGTTATCAATATAACTGGCAGGAAAACTGTTTCTGTTTGTTATTTGATTCAACAGGAATCCAGATCATGACTTTTTTTTTTTACCAAAGTTTAATTTTCATATCTGTTTGTTTTGTCTTTTAATCCAGATTTTTTTTCTGTCCATCTGAAGTAAAATCAGGTCTGTTAGAATCAACAAAATAATTTTTATTTGCTAAATTGAACAGTTTGACTGCAACTTTAAATATTTGGACTTATTATAGCATATCTGATGCCTCATTAGAGAAAGTTTTTTATTTTTTATTTAGTGGAGTTTGGTTCTAAAAAAAGCAACATTTTTTTATATTTGTGGAAAACAACTTCTTAAGCTTGGAGGGAAAATGTTTATTTTTCGTTTATTTTTAAGAAACATCTGAAGAGACAATATTCCTTCATCTAAAAACAAATCAAAACTTTTATTATTTAGTTTGAATAATAAATTTCTCTTTTACCAATTAACTAGGATTATATTGTAAATTATGTAAATGACTGTATGATTGGATTTATTCTTAAACGACACCGAGACAATATTTAAATAAACTGAAACCAGTTTAAAAAAACTTTCCAGATGTTTTAGTGGTTTCCTGTTTGAACTTTACGTCCGTAGATTAGACGGGTCGGATCTGATCGTTTTGAAGAGCAGCTTCAGATTTCGGCTGAACATCTGATATAACTGTGTATCAGATTATAACCTAGAATAAAATAATGATATTTTATTTTCCCACCGACGGCAGAGATGTTTGTTTTATTCTGGAAGCTCTTACAGGTTTTTCCTTTAACTTCTAGAAGCGTTTTCTGAGAAAGACGAATGAAGAAAGGAGGAAGTGTGTGTATGTGTATGTGTGTGTGTGTCTCACCATTTTTACCAAACAGAAGCAGAAAGGGGGAGGGGCACGGGAGGGTCAGCACTTCCCCGACAGCGGCGCTGTGCCAACAAGAAACATTGTTCCACTCGCCTTCACATCCTGCAGAGAGACACCCCCCCCCCGCCCACCCACACACACACACACACACACACACACACACACAAAACACACAAAGTGAGAGCTGCAGGTCTGAGCTTCCTGTTTATCTGAGCTACTGGTTTCAGACTCTCATCAGCCATAAATCGAGGAACATGAAAGTTTTCCGGCACTCGGGAATGTTTAGACACTCAGAGAATGAAAACCTCTTGTGATGTCATCGAACTCTGATTTAAGAAGCTGCAATAAATACCTGGAAACACGAAGCTTTTCATACTACAGCTGCTTCTTCTGTGCTTTTTTTAGATCTGCTTCTCTTTAGAAAATATTTAACTACTTACAGGTTCAGAAACGTCATGTTTACACTTTTGAAATTTACCAGAGTTTTATTAGTTATTAAAGCAGATTAAATGTATAAAATGAAGTTTCATAAAACTGATCCATCATGATGTAATTAAAGTTTAAATAAAATGGTTCCTATTACTGAGCCCAGAGGATCACCGTTATTTTCCTCTGTTGTCTTTATACTCTTTTGTTTCTCATTTACAGCACAGTTTATATAATTTAGTTTTTTAACTTAAAAAAGTTAAATAAAAAATAAGATTCTGTTCTCACCAGTCATTATTCCAGATGAATAAACGACTCAGATTTAATCTGAACAGTGTGGATTATCTCTCGACTGTGTGACACTTGCAGAATTAAAATCTGGCCTCAGGTTTCACAGAAATCCTTCGCATCAGTTTGACCTTTTGCGTTCGACACGTTTCTGAGAGAAAAACGAAGCGTTGCTCAATCAGCTGAGGCAACATTTTATTATCAGTCAAACTCCAGAAAGGTTTGAGCAGACCAGTGCTGGGGGAATGAGCCTTTTGCTTGTTTGTTTTTTTAATCTAATCCATATTCACACAAAAAGACAGATAGTCAAACTTTAAATCTTAAATCTCAGGACTTATTCTCAAGGCTGAGGTGAAGTTCAGGACAAAGGAGACATTTAGTCCACTCTGTGAAAATGTTGCTTCATTCATTCATTTCTGCAGCTCTCTCATGATCCCACCACTGCATTTTGATTAGTTTGAAGTCTAGACTTTGACTAGGCCATTGCAACACATTCTCATTTGCAGCCATTCTGCTGCAGATTTGCTGCTGTGTTTGAGTTTATTGTCCTGTTGACCCAGTTTGGGCCAAACCTTTGACCTCATGGTCCAGTTCATGACTGCGGAACAAGCCCCGGTCATTACTCCTCCCCCACTGTGCTCAGCTGTTGTGATTGTATGATTTTATTCCCTAAATAGTCTAGAAATGAACTTCTATTCCCAGACTGATGGGCAGCAACAACTCTTTCTTTAAATCGTTGCTCATCTTCAACAGTTTAGAGGAAAATGTTCAACAGGAAAGTCTGAACTCCAAGACTGTCCTTGGAGAAAAGTGGATGGATAAGAGGGGACACTTTCCCAGAAGAGCTCTGAACAAAAACACATGAAGAGTTTCGGATTTCAAGTTTCTTTAATGTTCCTGTGGTCTAAAGAGACGGGATTGTTTGGACCCGGCAGGTTTTTTCCTCTGTGTGCGCAGTCTGATCGGGTCGCACTGACCCTGCATGCGCTTTAACGAGGTTTTTTGTGTGTGTGGTTCCAGGAACTGACGATCTGACGGGACAAACCCCCCTAACCTTAGCAGGGTTAAGGGACTTCAGATTTACTCCTACACATCATTTAAGACATTTTTACTAAGCTGTTTCTTCAAACTAATATTATTGTGACATTTTCTTTTATATTTTTCACAAATTACAAATATTTTATCTGTCAACATGTTACATTTTACTAGTTTTATCTTTAATTCACCCTCACACTATTATAGGATATATTTTATATCTGTGTAATATAAAGAAAAGAAAGAATTACTTTTTTTTTTTTTAAGGCTTCTTGATTGAATTCTTTGTTTTATTTCCTTTTTTAGCAAGTAATTAACCGTCTGCGGACTTTGTAAATCCACTTTAATAAATCTATAACATTTCAGTCATCTAAATAATAAAAATGTTACTTTTATGTTTGAATTCATGTCCTACTTGCTTCCTTATCTGGATATTTTGTTTTGTTTTTAACACAGTTGAAAAGTGCCTTTGTTGTTTGTTTAATAGAAACAAAGTTTATGTTTCTCCGTTAGTCTGCTCTGGGAGGTGTGAGGGAAGGTGTGAATTAGAAAAGATAAAAGATGCATTTCCTTTTTATTAATAAATCACAAATATCTTAAGTGTTGAGACAGCAATCAGCACATCCTCCTCCTCATTTAAACCAGGAAAACTAATTTCAGTTCATGTTTTCGGGTGTTTTAGTGGTTTTTGTTGGATTTTTTTCAGCTGAAGCAGTTTTACCTTCAGCGCTTGGCGTCTGCTGCTGTAGTTGTGTCTGACACTCTCCTCTGGCTCGCTCCATCTCCCAGTACAGCCAGCAGTAGGGAAACCTCCCATTAACCTGTCAGGGCGAGGAGGAAATAAACATAACGGACATTAACACAAACGTTAACAAACCTGCCGTCTGTTGAATTCATGCTTCATCTCTCTGGAGGAAAGTTCATGTTTGTGAAACTTGTTGACCTCTGGCTGCTTTCTGCAGCTCAGGGAGGAAAGTTAAGATGAACGGGAGCTTAAAAAATCCTGTGAGCTCATTCTGGTTTTATTTAACACTCCGAGAAGCTGCACTACAAAAACACTAAACCTTACCAAGCATTTTAGGTTTCCAGTACAAACATCTTAGTACACTTGAAATAAGATAAAACTATCTCAGCAGTAACTTTTCAGTAAAATATAGAAGCTTGTTATAAGTCAATAATTTCTTAATATTAATAAAAAAATGCGAGCTGTATATAAGAGAAATAATCTGCCATTGGAATAAGAGATTTTCCCCAATTATTTCACTGATAACTAGAACTTTTTCATCAATATTCAGAAATTATTGACTTAAAACAAACTCCTGTCTGGTTGAAAAGTTACTTGTAAGTTACTTTGGTTGTATTTTGAGAAATTTGCACGAGAAAGTAGAACAAAAATACTTGGTAATATTTTGTGTTAACGCTTTGAGTCTATCTACTTCCATGGCCCCAAAATGTAGGACAACATGAAAAAAGCCTTTTTTAGTTTTATTTACAGTTCAGACATCACCAAGTTTGTCTTTAACAGCGGCCATTTTGTCTTCCCACCTCCCCTGTGTAGTCCGCTATAATCACACTTTAGTCAGTTTGTTAGAAAGAATAAAATAGTGAACTGTGGTTCGCCTACTAACCTCGGTCTCTGTTCGGTTGAAGTGAACTCTGGTTCGGTTTGAAAGTATAGGTGACCAAACGGACGGGAGACGCTCCAAAAGCAGGAAGTGGACTACATAGCAGGGCATTCTGGGAAATACAACCGCGCTAGCCTAGCGCTAGAAGGAGAAATGGCTAGTATTTTTTTTAGCCAGAAATCCTACAGCCGCTAAAATCTTTACATTTCATGAACAAGGAAGCTGCGCTCATTGTCTTATTCGGAGGTTTTTCGTGTTGTTTCCTTGTTGGTGCAGCGCCCCCACAGGCGAGGGGGGGAAAGGTTTTCCAAAAGGTTTGGTTCATTTAACGCAGTGCAGAGTGAAAGAAATCCACAGCAGCTGAAAATGTAACTTGGTTCCAAATTGAACCTAGTCTTTAGTCAAAGTCTAATATGGAACTACTTTAGAGAAAAATACCTTCAGTTCCATAAAAAGACTGGATTGGAGAGTCGGGTGTGTCGCCTATCTTGAGTTTTTGCGTGGTTTGAAGAATCCATGCTCCAGATGCTTTATCACATGTTGCTGCCCAACCTCACCATATTTCAGGCTGCAGATAAGTGGCTGCCACCTCGTTGTTTAACGTCTGTGTGTTTCCTGGTAGGGCTGATGTAACCAAGGATACGCTCTCAAACACGGCGTACACAAACGGCAGAGCTTACAGTACGGATGAAGGGAAAAACTCCAACAGAGCGAGTTCACACACCAAATCCGACTCCATTGATGTAGTGAGTGTGTGTAAGTGCTGGGAGGTCTGTTTACACTGAGATATACTGCCAACATGTCAGCGCTGTCGGCCCACTTACAACGCACATATTTCCTCTGCTTTCCTCACTTCCTGCTGGGAATGTTAATGCTTTGAACCAACCTGCCACCTTAACGTGTTAGGAAATATTCTTCATATCTGCGTTTTCCATGTTTTGCAGCTCATATTCCTGCCGCACTGCAAAACACAAAATCTTAACACATCTTTGGTCTAGTTTCTAGTGTAAATATGTTAGTCCACTTGAAATGAGGCAAAACTCGCTTATAAATATTTTTTGGAAACCCAGAAAATCTCCAAAAGTCAAACGTTTTTTCTTTTGAAACTCAGGAATTTCCTAGTTTTTTTTTTTGTTTGTTTGTTTTTCAAGAAAATTTGTAAAATTAATCTCAAAATGTCCGAATTTTTTCTAGCTATTTTTTTTTTACTTTCAAGCTCAGAAATTTTAATTTGTTTTCTTAAAAATGTATTTGATTAATGTCAAAATTTCTGACATTTTTCTAGCAAAATTTTCACTTTTCAAGCTCAGAAAATTACAATTTTTACTAGAAAATTTTTGAGATTTATCTCAAGATTTCAGAGCTTTTGGCGGAAATGTACTCTTGCTTTTCTTTGTTTCCTACCTGCAATGGCCCTAATTCACCGTCGTAGTTTTGAGATAGTTTTCCTTAAACATCAACATTTTTCAAGTTGCCTTCTTTCTGTCCTTCTTTACGTGACGACAAAAATTTTGTTTATTGTGCAAGTAAATATGCTGCCATGTGGATTTTAACGGATTTAAAGCTGTGATGTTGGAGAATAACAACAAAAATGTTATTTTAATGAGCATTAATAATACATCCCTCTTTCTTCATTTTTTGATCTGTAACTTGCAAAGCAACTTTATCTATTTCTCTTGAGGAGTTTAATGTTTCTGGATGAATAATGAACCACAAAATGAAGACATTTCCCGTCGGCAGACTCTTCTTCTGCAGAAAGACGAATCAGAAGAAAACATGGCAGCGATCTGACCGTAACTCTCATCAAACATCGAGTCTTTGCTGTTTCTAAGACGTTTAAACTTCGCAGATTTCATCGCTGCAGAGACGACGCATCAGCGGCAATAAAATGATTAGATTCGATTTGCAAAGTGATGCTCTGGGATTTTGAAAAGCTTTATAAGCTAATGCATCAAACATGAGCGAAATACCTGCTCACACTGAAAAAACTTACTAAATCTTACAAAGAATTTGTATTTAGTTTCTACTGCAAATATATTTTTACACTTGAAACAAGACAAAACTAATGTACAAGTCAGTTTTCAGCAAGAAATAGGACTTTGTTTTAAGTCAATAATCCTTCATTTTAATGAATAAGAACTAGTTCTGCTGGCAGATTATTTCACTAAAAACAAAACATTTTCCCAGGTCACAAGTGAAATAATCTGCTAGTGGAACTGGTGCTTTTGTTTTATTTATTTTTTTAGCAAAATTAAGGAAACTAGACAAAAATATTTGGTAAGAATTTGTGTTTTTGAGGTGTAAATCTTAACCTGTCACATAATCTGTGTCCTGAGTGGATTTCTGGACGGCTGACATTCACCTTGGATACTGAAGCAAAAAGCCACTTAAAAAGTCAACTGTTAAATCCAAACCCTGGAAGGAACAAATCAGGTTTTCAGTTTCCAGATTTAAGCCAAAACAAAAACTTAAAATGTTCCTCAGGCAGCCAGAAAGTGAATCTGCTCGTATTTTTTAGCAAAATGCAGCAGAGCCAAAAGTGTCAAAAAAATAAAGGTGCTGGTTTATCAGTAATGCGTTGCCTTGGCTGGAAGCGTCTCACAAAGAGGAAGAAGATTCACAATTGACATAAAAAATGTAGAGGAATCCCAAATAAACCATGTCTCAGACAGAATACACTGCAAAAACACAATATTACCAAGTAATTTTGTTCTAGTTTTTAGTGCAAATATCTTAATTCACTTGAAATAAGACAAAACTATCTTACAAATAACCTTTCAGCAAGATATGAGCTTGTTTTGAGTCAATAATTCTTTAATATTGATTAAAGTACTTGTACCATTAGCAGATAATTTAACTTATGCAACATTTTTCTGACGTTATACCAGAGGAAGTAAAACTTTTCATCAATATTAAGGAGTTATTGACCTAAAACAAGATGGTATATTTTACTGAAAAGTTTCTTATTTCAAGTTTACTTAGAAAATACGTGGTAAGATGTATTTATGATGTATTTATGAAAGAAAATGAAAAACAATTGGAGAAACTGATGGAATGAATAAGTTTCAGTTGGATTTACAGACCGACGTTCAGGCTGAGTGAGGACTGACCGTGTGGATGAGGGAGACGCCGAGCAGCAGCAGAGCGAGGCGCTGCGTAAAGAACATGGTCGCATCTCATCCACCTGCAGTTCACCTGGCTGCTGTCATCCTGAGCGGGAAACACGTCCGAACCGAACCGAACCGAACCGACCCGCAGGCTGACAGGTGAGAGAAAGCCGCTCCTGAATCCCGGTCCTCACCTTTACGCGCGGTTCGGACCAGGTCGCTTTTCTGTTCACCAGCGCCTCAGATGTGCAGACCGAACCGAACCGAGCCGGGAGAGTTTATTAAATCGTGGAAAAGTTCGGCTGAATGTGCATAAAGTCCCGAAGAGGCGTAACTCTGCGGTTCTGCTGGTTCCGGTTCACCTTCTGCATTTAAAGCGCGTCGCCGACAAATGGACCCCGCTGGGCCCCTGGACCAGAGAGGACCCAAAGTCAGAGCAATAAAGTCCGACAGCGCCCTCATGTGGCGCCTTCTGCTAGCAGCAGATCTGTTTTAAATCTAATAAATAAATAAAGGAAATAAAAGTAAACTATAGTTTTATTTAGAATATCAGTTAATTTAAAAACAATATGGTCAAAAAAGAAGAAAAGACATTTAAAAAAGTACAAGAATAACCACCTTTTTGTTGCCAAAAGATGATTTAGTAAAACAAACAAAAACAATATGTGTTAATAATCTGCCAGTGGAACTAGAACATTTTGAAAATTTATATTAAGGAATTATTGACTTAAACCAAGCCCCTTTATCTTGCTGAAAAGTTACTTTAAGTTAGTTTGGTCTTATTTCAGGTGTACTGAGATGTTTTTACTAGAAACTGGTGAGATTACCTGTTTTTGTACCTCACCTCCCACCAACACACATTTTAGGAAAAATTTCTGCTTCTCAATAGAAATCTCCCCCTTCATGGAGTACAGGATGCACCTGCATTAATCCGCTTGCATTTGAACCATTCTGATTGTGGATGAGCCTACATCCTGATCTTTATGAGAACACAATGTTTTAAAATGGCCTAGTTAAAGCCCAAACCTAATTCCCCCTGAGAATCTATGCCAAGACTTTTAATACTGATTGTCTCAGACTCTCCCCATCCAATCAGATTAAGTTTCAGCTGCTTTGGAAAGAAGAACTGGTACAAATCTGAGTTTCTAGATGTGCGAAGCTGCTAGAACTGATTTTGTCAGAACAAAAAATTCCAACAAAGTTCTGCAAACAAATGTTTTCATGTGTACAACCTTTGAAATCGCAACCTTTGAACTCTGCTGTTGCAAAACCCAATCACTGAGTTCTTTTCAGACAGAAATAAACTTTATCATTCGTGTTTTTTGTTTAAAAACACACAAAAAATTGTGTTTTTAAATAACTTTAAGAGACTTTTGATTAAACAGAGACGACAGCAGATCTAAAACACATTTTATGCTCCAAGCCTCCATCTGGGTCAGTTTTATGGTGTTTATCTGTCCCAGTCTCTGTTTTATGATCACATTTTAACAAGTTTGTATCTATAAACATTTCTCTTTTGTGTGCGAAGTTGAAAAATTTACATCAGCAGGGAAAGATGGTATTTGAGCTAATAAAAATATTTTCACAGTAGCAAACAGCTGTCCTCAAACAAAAAGAAAACAGTAAAACTCAACGAGGAAAGTTACTACAAAAAACCTTGAGATGCTTAATTGTTTTTGTGATATTTTACCTTAATTAAAATGCTAACTCTGCCACCTAGCCTAAAAAAAATAGTCACAATGGTACGTGATATAATTTGAAGGCTAACTATGCTAGTTAGCTCAATGAATACTTAACTTCTACATTAGAATGCTATCTCTGCTATTCAGCCTAACTGAGGGTAACTCGACTTAGTATAACATAGTTAGTAGAACAATATGCAGCACAATAAAAACTATAAATCTGCATATTTAACCTGTTAAAGTTCTTGCAATTTGACCCAGAAATGTACCGCATGCAGGGTGTAAAAATGTGAATGGTTACGAATTAACTAACATAATTATGACTTTTTACCGATTTCAATTCAAGTTTGAGATATAAATGAACCCATTTCCTCCTCAACTTTAACTCACCCTAACGATTCCGGTACCATTGTCCGGTTTTCCATTTTATTTGTTTGTATACATTTTAGTTTTAACTGATGATTCATTAATAAATCGTATTGAAGAGAATCAAACACCATCACCTCTGCTGCAGCGGATGAGAGCGGAACAAAGCGGCCCAGCCGGTTCTAGCCAATCAAAGCACTTTATTGCACTGTATAGTGTGATTAGGGAGCCGGTAGCAGGCTCTTATAAAAGTGTCATTTCCTCTTTTCATCATGTGTACAAAACAAGTCACACACACACTTTTACCGTACAAAATCAACACTATTTACATACAACACACACACACACACACACACACACACGCGTGCAGTCTCTCTCCCATTCAGCCCTGAACACAGACGGTCCTCCTGGTTTCTGACGTCATCGCTACGCTGCTACCAACAATCCAAGCAAACCTCTGATATGCATAATTAATTTTTTTCCTCCCGATGATGTGAAACAAAACGTGAAGAGATGTCACGTTTTTCACCCGCAGGCGCGTAAACTAAATTTATCCAAACAACGAGACTCTTACATCAGGAGGATCCCCAGGAATCCTGCCATAAACTGATATTTATTTAAACTCTACATAGATTTATTTATTTTTTATCATCTGGTAAAACGTCTATAACCTCGGAAAATGTTTGAGTCAGTGCACATCAGGCGGTAGCTCCGAGGTTGTTCTTTACTGAGGATTCCTGCTCAAAATGCACAAAAAACAATCATTTTTATGGTTTAAAGTCAAACTCTAAGGTTTGCAAGAAATATTTTGACATCTACAAAACATTTTCTATGTGACAAAAACAAAAAGAAAAGACTTTTAGATATTCAGTTCTTGAAAATGTCTCACTGCTTAAAAAAATCCATATTTATATGGTTTAAATTAAAAAAATCCTGCAACTCAGTGATTTCATAATCTTTTTTTTAAAACAGATAAATTAAATAAAAGTTATTTTTTATTCTAAAACTGTGATGTTAGAGTCTTACAGGCTGATCAGAGTAAAATATATATATATATATTTTTGCATCCAGCAGCTTGTTTCACGTCTTAAAGGTCCTGTCTGCGGGATGTAGTGCCATCTAGTTGCCCAGATTGCAAACTGCAGCCAGCATTTAAACAGCAGCTGTTGTTTTTGTTCTTTTCAGGCCACCGTAGCAGCATTTCTGAAGAGTTTCACTCTAAGAAAAGTGTAATAAATGCAGGAAAGCAATGAAAACCTTCAGGTATAGATATGATTGTAAATGCTGTGATGTGTTGAGATTAAAATCAGGAATCCACAGAATCAGTAGAGAACAACCTTTGGATGATTATTGCTACAACGGGAGCTTTTTTATGTAAACTTCATCCTCCTCTTCACCCCCGCAGCTTCCAGATGTTTCTGCAAGGACAAAATTTAACTTCCAACCTGGTAGTTAAATGTTTTAATGGAAACCTTTAATTTAATAATTTAATTCATTTAAATAATCTGAAGAAACTCCCTCAACACGATAAAATGTTTATTTAAATAAAGTCATTTGGTTTATTTTTGTTCACATGTAAAAACCTCTGCAGTAACATCTGGATGCTGAAGATGTATTCTCTAAAACTTTATTTAAATAATGATAACTTTATTTATGTTATATTCACACAGTGCACTTTGCTCAGCGAGACGCTTTTGGTGCTTCAGGACTGAAATTCTGAGTTTGCTCACATACAGAAATGTTTTTATTGTTCCTGTTGAAATTTGCAGCATTATTTTTGGTTCAAACCGACCGCTTTAAGACTCTTTTCCTTCTTTTTTTGAGATAAAAACAAACGTTTAGCCCCAAACAGAAGAAAGCTGCAGCCGATTCACACGGTTGTAGTTTTTTTCTTTGATCGTTTTTGAATAAAATCTGCGTTTAAAAGCACAGAAAATGTTCCTGTCGCACATCGACACAGACGGGTGAACACACACTCACACACACACACTCAGGGTGCGGGTGGAGAGAGCTGCATCAGGGGCTACTACACCTCGCTGTTTAGTTCCTCTCCATATAGATTATTATGTTTATGTACAGTATTTATAGTTTTTACAATAATCTGACGCCCCCTACTGGTGGAACTGAGACAGAAACCACAGATTTGAACACAGTGCTCCTCTAAGGCTTCCTGTTGGCCGCGGGGTCGAGCGAGGGGTTAAAAACGATCCATCGGCCGGAATCAGCCGGCGAAAACAAACGACTGCAGAACACATCAAATCAACGCTCAAAAATACAGTACATCTGGATTTCTGGGAAATTAATGAACAACGACGGCGATATGAGCAGCATACACACACACACACACACACACACCCTCTCTCACTCTCACACACACACACACACACACGCACACACAGCCAGGCTACATGTTGTAGGCCACGTAGATGGGGTCCAGCTGGTCTTGTAGGAAGCCGTCGCGGAGGTGCATGCGCTGCTTTTCGCCGCGGGAGTTGATGGGTATGACGCCGACGTCCGTCACCACGACGACGCCCACGATCAGGTAGTGCTCCTCCAGCACGGCCTTGGTCACCATAGGAACCAGGTCCAGGGCCTCCTGCTCAGAGCCCTCCAGCTCCACCACCACCACCAGCAGGTTGGTCCAGGTGAAGACGGCGCTGGGGGAGACACACAGCTTTCAGAAAAAACACAACTTCCTGTTGTGTTTTTCCTGTTTACTTATTCTGACGATTAATCGGTAAAGAAACTGGGATATTGTAAAGATTTTTCAGTCAATCACTTAGCCTTTTCTGTACAATGATGCACAAAGTAAGTACAAAGATTGAAAAATGCAAATCCACTAATAATTCAATCCCTTTTTTGGAATAAAATAAATATTTTATTGCCTAAAATGCAATAACAGGTGAATCTGAATCAGCGAATATACACAGGAAGGTGTTTTTATCCGAAATACAAAATGAAAATATGTTTTGTACAGTTTTGGCTTAATTACTGCTATGAATATGTTTTTCTTCTCCTGCAAATTGCCTTTTTGTTGAGTCTGTACGCTCCAGTTCACGATGAATTGATTACAAAATTATTTACGATTATGTTAATAATCGATTAATCAGATTAATCAATCTATTTTTAGGTTTCCTAATGGCTCTCCTACATGTTAGTTATCTGATACAGGAAGTGTCTGGTCCAGGTTCTTCCACCGACGGCTCCAGAACTGGGAACAGCTTTGCTGATTTAATCTCATCTAACTTAAATTTTTATTTCAGTCATTGATTATTCTGATGATTAATCAATAAAAAATGGTACATTATGCAGATTTCATTTTCATTTCATTAGTAAAAATACATAAAAATGCACATAAATAATTAAATTTTATATATATTTGTTACAGTTGTAACTTAATTTTTTATTTATTTGTGTTATTGTCATTCTTGTACAGAACTTTGATGCAGTTTTATGCCTGTTTTTAAAGTGCTATATAAATAAATTTGACATTGACATTAATTTCTGCTCTGAATATGCTGTTCTTTCACCAAATGACCTTCTCTGAAAGTTGTATAAACTGTTTAATGATTAATAATTTACTAAATTAGTTGACAATTATTTCAATTGGCTCGATTAATCATGATTAATCCATACATAAGAATATGACACCAGCTATCAGATGGTCTCAGTTTCCCCAGCATCATTTTGTGCAACTTGTTTAAAGCCTTTCTTTTTATTTTTAGAAATCCGATTTGTATGTTCCACAGAACAAAACATGAAAACAAACTTTTCTCAATATTAACGCTAACAGCTTCGTACTTCAGATGATGCTATCTGACCTGAACGTGTCTCCATGGTGCAGATGGACCTACCACTCCATGATGCTCTTGTGTGCGCGGATGACGGAGGTCTCGATGTCGATGGGGTGGTACCTCATCCCCCGCAGCTCCATGGCCTCCTCCAGCGCCCCGACCACGAACAGAGCGTCGTGCCTCTCTGCTCACAAACCCCACAAACACACCGTCAGTCCTGCTGCCGGTGCGGCCGCCGAACATCTCGCAGGAGACGGACGCATCATCCTCACCTCCGTTGGCGTCTGTGAGCTCGGTGCGGCGGAGGAAGCCCAGGTATCCGGTTCTGGCCCAGACCGTCTGGGTGTCTCCGAAGCTGAGTCTGGAGCTGAAGTGGTCCGACTGCAGCACTTCCTCGCCGTAGCCGCTGTAGTAGCCGCTGCCGTTGTGAGCGCTGTGGACCCAGATCTGCAGGAGGAGAGCAAAACCACATCAGACTGAACAGACACAGTTCCAACAGAAGAATGGCGGAAACGATTAATTGTGATTAATCAATCAATAATTGTTAAGTAATTTAGTAACTGATTAATCGCTAACTGCAGTACACTGAAAAAAACTACATATTCAGAGCAATAATGAAGCTAAAACTCTACAAAAAATATATGAATATCACATTTAAGATAAAAAAATCTTTGTTTGTAAATATGTTCTGCCTTGAACTCTGGTTCAAATTGGGTAAAAAAAAATGGTCATGTTGATGTAAGTATTTTTTTGGACCAATAGCTACCAATGATCACACCAATAATGCAGTTATTGCATTTTACCAGTAAAATGTTTATTTTCCTGTTTGAAAAGGAATTAAAATATTTATGTTTTTTTAACATATTTCCAATATATTACAAAAAACCTTAAGCGGTTAAATGGAAAATCCGTACAATGTGTGAATTTTTTAGTTTGAATAATTGATTAATCATTAGAATAATCGATCACTAGAATAATAGTCGGAGCTGCAGACCTCTCCCAGGTGGGAGTCTCCCAGCGGCCCTTTGGTCTCCGGGTTGGCGATGATGATACGGACTCCTGGCAGAATCTGGGAAAATAAAAGCACCACTTAACCTTCTTTCCAGTTCATTAAGAGCCCAGATTACTGTCTGTTAATATTCCAGCTTCTCTTTGAACATTTTGACCAGTAAACTGAAGATCCTGATAAAATGGATCCAAACTGTTTCTCCAGTTTTGTTTTTTTTACTGAATGTGGGCGCAGAGCGAGTTTTCTTCCAGCTGATGAGTTCTTCCTGCTCTGTGTGATTCTTTTCTCCCCGGATGAGCGAACAGAGAGGGAGGCTGTTCGTTTCCTGCTGGACTCAGACCTGCAGTCTGTTGTGACTCACTGGATGTGGGAGGACGTGCAGAGAAAAGCAGCAGAAATAGCCCCAGAACCGGCTGCCACTCCTCATCTCTGAGCTGTCAGCGCTCAGCTCACATCTTTGTCTCTCATTTCTGTCACAAGTGACCAACTTTTCTCAAAACTTCATTTAGATCTTAAGTCACGACTTGGATTTACGGTCCAACTTCACTCACCTTCCCAGACTCCATTAGCGGCAGGCTGTGGGGCGAGCCTCTCTCCACCAACCGAACCCTGAAGAAAGAAACGTTTCAGGGTTAAAACCGTTCCCACAGCAGAGGCGGATGACGGGTAGCAGCAGCCGGACCTGTCATGGCGCAGCGCTCTCATGTCCACGTACACGGTGGTGGGGTCGGGTCCTGAGGTCCCCTGCAGCCAATCACAGGGCAGAAACAGTCTGGCTCACTAATTCACACTTTCACCCTGAGTTTTTCTGTTTTTAATTTTAAAAAATGGATAAATGTCACAAAAGCACTTTGAGAGATGTGCATTAAGACTGATGTGAGAACATTTATGTTTGGGACCAAAGAATAACAAATAAACGGTTAAATAAATGTTCACTTCTTCATACTCCTTTTTAATCAGGAAAGTAGGAATAAAGAAATAATTTTGTTCTTGGTTATGCATGCACATGTTTTCTCTCTGTCCTGCTGATTGCTTGCTCTTAAATCTTTTAAATAAATTAAATAAAATAAAGAATAATATAATAATAATGGTTACATCTCTGTCTGCTCTTGCAACTTGACAAAGTTCATTTAATTTAATTCACATGTACTTTATTGATCCCAAAGGGAAATTAAATGCTGCAAGTCAAATTAAACAGTTTCAGAGGCTGATGAATGTAGCAGTCTGTTGTACAGCCAATCTAAAGATGCCTCTGACCAAAGACTGCTGTTGTAGGATGTTCCAGATTGTCCATCATTATGTAAATGAGCTACTCAACCAGCCAATCACAAACAGGTATTTTTCAGCCAATCAGACGGTATTAAGTGCAAACATTGCATTCTTTGGCGTGTTGCTGGTGTGTTGTTAACATGTTGTTCACATGTCATAGGCGTGTTATCGACGTTTTCCTCGCGGGTTCCTGGCGTGTTGTACCTGCAGACAGATGGCCAGGTTGACTCTGCAGCCAAACGCTGTGCTGACGGAGCGAGGGTGGAGGCCCAGGTCCTTGAAGAGTTTGGAGAAGGAGTGTGTGAGCGCCATCCTGGGTCTCTCCTCTGCCACCACCACGCAGGCCCGGACCCGGGACAGGTCCAGACCTCGGGCCTGGATCGGAGATGAGCAGAACACAAACAGAAGCTTTTTATAAAACGGGAATGGATCGGTTATTTCTGTCTTTGCTTTCACTCAAATCAAACCAAACCCTGTGGAGGGAAAAAAGTCTCCCAGGAGAATCATCTGCTCTTCAGCGAGGAAAGTGTTTTATGAAGAAACAGCCAGAAATAAACGCCGTTTCTCCTCCGCTCTGCGTCTCCATGGAGACTTAAAGACAGATAATCACTAAAATTAACTTCCATAAGTGACCAATCACTGCGGACGCCTCCGGCTGAGCAGATGGACACGGAGTTTATTAAACCGAGCCGGAGGACAAGCGTCTCCTGCAGAAGACCGTGATGGAGCGCTTAGCCTCACTGAGTGGACTGACAGGCCGACAGGACGTGTCCACCGGCACCGAGACACGTCCTGCTGGGCCTGAAGACCCGGATCAGAGCCAAACCCGTCCAGACTCAGGATATCTCTGATGTAAGAGGACCAGAACCGTTGGGTCTCTGTAAGGAATTCATCTAAATCTGAACCACCTCAAAGTTTTAAAACATAACATTTTTACTGATTTCCACTGGTTTGTGATTCCACCCCAGAGAGAACCACAGAAACGGGCCGGTTCAGGGTTCTGCATCATCCTGACCTTCAGTGCTTCGGTCTGCAGGCCGAGTCCTTTGGTGCAGAGCTCCATGACGCTGTAGGAGCAGAAAGTGTCTCGCACCCTCAGCTGGCTGACAGCCAGCAGCCACAGAGCCGGGTTGGTCTCCAGCTCCACCGGCGGGATCAGGATGGACTGGTGGCCCGAGTAAACGCTGCGGACGACACGCAGAGCTCACATCCAGGAACCAAGCTCCCATCATGGAGAATCGTGCTTTTAACGACGACGAAGCACCGACCTGCAGAGACACCAGAGGACGAAGCCGAGGCCGCAGTACGGGTCCAGGCAGATGGCCACCTCTCTGGACGGGTACAGCTCACACTGCAACTTCACCGAGCGGCAGAAGGCTCCAACTGCATTATGGGACATCTGGAAGGGGACGAATGGAGACGTGAATGACAAAACTACAGAGTTAGTTTCATTTTTACAACATTTAGGCTTTAAACTTGGAATGTGTTTGGACAAATTTGTTTTCAGCTTGGAGCAGTGGTGTCAAAACCTTTTTGCACAAAGAGGCCAAAACTGGCAAATTTAAACTACTGACAGGTCACCAAATTAATAAAATAAAAATACAACATTTGGTTTATTGTGTTCAACAAAAAATAAGATTTTAATAAAATCTGTAAAGATCCAAAATATAAAAAGGGTTTCAGATTGTTGCCTTATTAAAAGAAAAACAAACAACTTCCAATTTGATCAGCATCTTCAATAAAAGCTGAACTTTGACCCCAAATCCCAGAGGAACTGAGAAGAAGGTTTCATGGATGCAGAGCAGAGAGACGAGGAAGTTCAAACTAAATCTTCCCTCCATCATATTGGATAAGAATCGTATCCCCTACTCCAACATCTCTCTAACCAAACGGCCAGACTGAGAGTGAAAGAGGAGCAGCAAAAGCAAAGGAGGTGGATTATCAGAGCAACTGATGGTGCCATTTATGTATTGAGCTGTTAGCATATTATAATTGCAACAGTCTTCAGTCAGAGGCTTCTTTATTTGTTGCGAGACTGACTGCTACAGGAAATCCTTCCTGCCCACAGCATCACCTTCCACGACTCTTTCAACCTACTTGGATGATTTACAACATTTAATTTCAATATTTATGAATTTAATTCAAAATAAAAATAAAAAATGTCCCCACTCGCTGAATGAAAAAGTTATTAAATTAAAATATTCAATGTGAGACTCTGCCACTGCAATAAAAGACAAATTTATTTTAAGGTTTTTTAAACATTTTATTTTTCCCCAAATGTGTAAAAACATCTGATTTCTTCTACGTTACTTTAATCAGAAGTTGAAGTAAAAATCTGAATAACTTAAATATTTATCCTTGATTTTAGAGCCCAAAGTTTTCAGTCTGCAGTAAAATAAAAACCCCTTTATAATCTGTTATTTTTAGACTCTTGTTCTTGCTACAGTCGTTGGACTGAGTCTCCCTGTGGTGTGATGGGTGAGGAAGAGGATCAGGAGGAAGAGGAGGCCTGGTTCTGCTGGGGATTAACCGACCTGGACTCCGGCCAGCATGCCGGTGGTGGACACGCTGAAGTCCAGATAGGCCAGGCCGTCGGGGTTGGTGGGCTTATAGAAAGCTGGAGGCTTCTTCTTTGGCAGGTCGTCTGCAGAGCAAACAGAATCAAACAGAATCATTGGGTTCTGTTCGGAAAGCCTGAGTGACCTCTGGGTGACCCCAGAGCTGCGCCGCAGTTAATGCTCCACTAACAACCGACCTGCACCTGATACTGGTTATTAACTCAGAGGTCGGTTCTGATCCAGAACCATCACAACCTCCAGGATGACAAACACACAGGAAAAAAGAAAGTACACCCTCCTACAGGTGTACATACTTACTTACTATAAGACCTTTCTCCCATGTTTTAATTGAAACAATCTGCCAGTGGAACCAGTATTTTCTATATCATTATTTTCTTAAAACAAGCCAGTAAATTTTCCTGAAATGTTTCATGTAACTTAGTTTTGTAGATGGACTCCCTGTAGTTGTCTCTTTGGTCCAGTAGGGGGAGAATCAGCAGGAATGAAAGCAGCTACAGTTCAGACTCTGATTTTACTTTCAGCAAAGCATTTTCTGGGGTTTTACATGTTTTTTTGTCAGAAATAGAGTTAATTTTTTGAGATTTAAATTCCTTTGTAGTAAAAAACCTAAAGTGAGAATCCAAAAGTTTATGGAATATATTTTTGATAGGAAAAACCCAGGACATATTTTTCTTTCTCTGGACTTTTGACTATTAAAATATTTCTAAATTGATTAAAGCAGAAGACGTTTGTACCGGTGTCCAGAACCGGAGGCCAGTTCCTGATGTCCACGGTGGCCGTGGCCTCCTTAGAGCGCAGCAGCTTGCAGATGACGGCCGTCGTCATGACGCAGGCCGAGTGGCTGACCTGCAGAGAGGAGGGAGACATGTTGGTTTGTGTTCTCTGCGGTGATGTTGCAGCAGCGCGCGCTCTGATGGAAGCAGCGGCAAACCTCGACGATCATCTTGACGGTGGGCAGCGTGGTGGAGATGTTCTGGGGGTGAGGCGGCCGCACCGTGATGGGAACGCAGCCGGCGTACAGGCAGCCGTAGAACGCCGCGATCAGGTCGATGCCTGCAGGAGGAGCAGAGAGGAGAAACCTGAAGAAATGAAGCTGGAGATAACTATTATTCTATTATTATTTACCAATTGTCCCTAATGGGGTCTCCCGACCCCATTAGGGACAAGGGTGAACGGAAAATGGATGGATGGATGGATATTTACCAATTAATTTATGGATTATTCAGAGGATTAACCAATTAAGCAGATAAATTCTGAAGATTTTTTATTTTATTCTTTTTTTATGCATTATTAAAACTACATTTAAAGATGCAAATAAATTATGTAATTAATAAATTTTAAAAAAACATCATATTGTGTGAAATGCAATAACAGCATTCCTTTACTACATGCGTGATCATTTGTAGCAAAAGATGCAGCTAAAAAATACTTCAATAAATATTCAGCCCTTCCTGCTTAACCTCAGCACAGTGCAGGGATGATCTGGTGATTATTTATGATTAGTTGGTTAATAATTGGATGAAAAACCTGCTTAACAGATTTTTGTTACAGAATGTGAACCAGGTGAAGCTAAAAATGCCACTTGTGGAATCTTGGGTACAGCATATTTACGGATGAAGTTTTTTTTCCATCTTAAATTCAAAATGTATATTTTTTGTACGGTTTTGGCTTAATTGCTGCACATGCTGTGTTGTTCTTTCAGCAATTTACATTTTTTACGTCGATGTGCCATTTAATCGATTAGTACATTAGCTGACGATTATTTTAGTAATTGATTAATCACAACTAATCTGATTAATTGCTCCAGCTGTAGCTGGTTTGGTCCAATGAATCATGTCTGACCTGGTGGGTAAACCAGAGCCACATGGTCTCCCTCCTGCAGGCCTCCTCTCTCCATCAGCAGAGCTGCTACTCGCTCCGCCCGCTTGTGCAGCTGCAGACAAGTGAGGGAGCTCGACACCGCCCCCTGGGGAACCAAAGATGAGAAAACCGGACTGAATATCCACCGCAACACGATCTGTGGCTGGACGTGTTGATCTGAGGGTAGAGGGCGGTTAGGTTACCCGGGAGCTGAGCAGGGTGTAGAGGACGTGGTCCGGGGTGGTCTGGGCTCGCCACTGCAGGATTTCTGACAGGAACAGAAACTGGAAACAAAGACCAACATCAGAGGAGTTCAACAACCAAATCTGAAGTTCTTCAACACTCCCTGTTCAAACTGCAGTAGAACAGTTTGAGTCTAATTATTGGAGCATCAGCGTTTAACAGGAGCCATAAAGCACCGGAGCAGGACTGCAGGGCGTCTTTAAACACATCTCAGTCTCAAATGGAGCCTGAGTCGCCAGAGCTGCTGACTCTAATCAATACATCAGGGTGTTGAATCTGATGGACTCCTAGTTGTTCTGATTCAGAGAAATTAAACTGATTCAGTCAGAAACAGAAGAAAAACGGTTCTGACCTTTTGTCCGACGGCTCAGAAAGGCAGAAACAAAACCACCACAGCAGAACGTTTAGCATCCGATCTGCAGAAATCTGAATCACACGTTTGATTGTTTTGTTGTGTTCATCAATCAGTTGATCAAGGTGTCAGAATCAGCAGAAACACATCATTTTTCAGCCACCAAACAACAAGATATTTGATGCATTTCATCTTGTCTTGGTAAAAATATGGTTGAAAAATCTGTGAGGCTTTAATAATAAGGAACCATGTACTCAGACTTTACATGCCAGTGATATTTCTGGCATCATAAATGGACTTTCACTTTCCTTTAAGCAAGCAGCTGGTGTAGATTGTCAAGACAGAAAACCTGAAGCTCATGCAGAGGCAACATTTAATAACATCCTGCAGCTCCAGTTTTATAACAAAAGAATAAATAAAGGAAATGCTAGAATCTGTCTTGTAAAGCAAGTATGTTAGGCTTTTTAGTACAAATAATGTAACTCTTGAACCTGGAAAATTTAGCTGTATTTGTGGAGTCAGATGCTTCTGTAACTTTGTCCTTGATTATCAGTTATTTCACTGTTAGAACTTTCAATTGATCCAGAAAGTAAACTAATAAATCCTTGAATCCTTCCACTGATGTTTCTTGAGTAGAGATTGAGGTTGGCTGAAATGTGATTTTTATTAATCCAGGTACCAGCAGGAAGCTCTTCTCCAATATTAGCTGGAATTGAAACAAAGTTTTCCTGAATGAATCTGAATGTTTCCAGCCTTTGGATCTTCTCACCTGGTCGTTGTCGTCGGTCTGCCCCAGGTCTCTGCCGCTGGCCTGAGCTATCCTCTTCCCCGACACCAAGTTCCCCACCATCACGGAGGCGGGTCCGATCTCTGCGGCACACGGACAGAACCCGGATCACCACCCGGATCAGCTCCAGCTTTTCCTACCTACCGGAAACAGGCGAGTCTCACCTGGCTGCTTCTGCCGCGGTTTGGGCAGGTTGGTGACGCAGGTGTGGGGGCACATCAGGACGTTGCAGGGGTGCAGCCCCCCCTCCAGGTACAGCTGCTTGATCTCCGACAGGTGGATGCCGCCCAGCGGGGTTTTGGGGAGGGTGTTGGCCGGAACCAGAGCCAGACAGAACACGCCTACGCCATGGATGCTGTCGATGGCCTGAAGAGGAGCAGATCCGACAAAAATCTGTCATTTTGATCCATTTCCTTTCAATAAAGATTATTACCTCAAGTTCTGAGGAGCGATGAATAAAAGATGAGTATGCCTAACTGTTGCTATGGCAACCCGACATAAAACAACTGAACCGACACTGACAGAATCTCAGTTTCTGAGGTTCTATAAGGTCTGTGCAAACCACACTGTTTCTAGTTTCTAGTGAAAATGTCTTGCAAATACCAACTCATAGGAGCTTAATTTAAGTCAGTAATTTCTCAATATGGATAAAAAGCTACTAATTCCACTGGCAGATTACTTGACTAATCATTTTTCCCGTTAAGTGAAATAATCTAGTACTTTTTGCATCTGTATTCATGAATCATTGACTGAAAATAAGCTTATTTGTCTTGCTGAAAATTTATTTTCATGTTAGTTTTGTTTTATATTTGCAGGAGAAACTACAGAAAACGTTTTGTTAATATTTAGTTTTGGCAGTGCAGGTGTCCCGTACCTGCAGCACCCGGCTCATCCACTGGAAGCTGTCCTCCTCCGTGGAGTCAGGCCTCTGCTCGGCCACCACCACGATGCGCTCGTCTCTCAACACCGTCACGGAGAACACGGCGATCCTGCAGAGACGGAGAACAGAAACACGGTCGGCGCCGTTCTGATCACACCTGGACTGAAGCATCGGGTCACAGAGGTCAAGACAGATCTCCAGGACCAGTCACTGACATGAGCACTGGTTGATATTGTCCTGGATGAAACCATCAATTGTTGATAATCCATCTCATTTGTTTTTGCAGCTCCTCTTTAAAGTACCGTTTGGTTTTATGTGCCAAATCATTCAACTTATGTAACAATAAACATAAAAATGCAAAAATGAGTCCAAATGAAGATGATCTGGGACTTTTGGGAGTTTCTAAACACTTCTAAGGAGATGTGTTGGTAACACAGAGGAGAAGATGTTCACACTTCAGAGTGTAACTACGGCTTCACACCGACGATGTTCTGAAAGTCAGGAGTAAACAGAGGCTACGGCAAGCCGAAGCTGGAGAAAGGAACACAACAAACTGAAAGTAACGACTGCGTTGGGAATCAATTCTTCCATCAATAATTCTGACGATTATTCGAGTAGTCTGAGAATTATTTGGATAGTTAAATATTTATTGTAATGATTAATCGATTTTTCTGACAATTATTCTGACGATGAATTGATTTGTATGGCAATTGTTTGGATGATTAATCTATTAATTTGTCAATTATTCTCACAAATAATCAATTAGCCTGACAAATAGTCTACTGACAATTCTGACAAGTTAATTATTATGACAATTATTCTAATGATTAATTGATTAGTTTAACGATAAATTAATAAAAACTGGTATATTCTGCAATCTGTATTTAATCACTAAGGCCTTTTTATGCAATATTATACATAAAAAATACTAGGAAAATAAACACTAAACTGCAGTAACAGTATTCCTTTAGTGAACACTTCATCATCAAAAGATTCATCTGCTGTTGAAAATATCTTTCTAACATCAAGATGTGAAAATCTCTGTCCTTTCTGCTTGACTTTACATCGATACAGTGTAGGACTGATCTGCTGAGTGAATTATTCTTTTTAAAAAGGCTTTTCTTAGAGTTTTGACTAGCTATACAAGTTGAAGATTATTTAAACAATTGATTAATCACGATTAATTGTTTCAGCCCAAGTTAACCTGCTTTGGACCAACTGTGGGTTCCTGCAGCTGAAACTTGAAATTGCAGCATTGAGCGTCATCAGAGCCTGTCGGGTAAAAGATGAATTTCCTGCTCAGCGGCTTTGAATACAATTAAGTTTCTCCTGTTTTGCTGCATCCCGATTCTTCCGCCATCGCTCGACTTTATTAGATTCATAATGTGCCGGCCGCGGCTCTTTCATCACTGTGACAGCTGGGAGTGACGGCCACTCCGAGTGGGGGGTTCGCTCACCGGCCCCTGTAGACGAACTTCATGGGCTCCACCGCCAGCGCCGTGGCGACGATGTCGTCGGCGTTGTGCCGCCGCCCGCTCACCATGATGAGGCCGTCCATTTTCCCCGTGATGAAGGCCAGGCCGCCGGGTCCGATGAAGCCCAGCAGGCCGGTCCGCACGAAGGCGTACTCGCTGATCAGACCGCCGCCGGAGCTCACCGGGTACACCTGCAGGCACACGGAGAAACCGTCACCGTGGCAACCAGCCAGGTGTGCAGCCCGGAGGCGGAGAGCAGGATAAACTCAAGCTGCTGGTGGAAAAGCAGAGAACCTGACGGCCAGCCGTCAGATTTAATCATTTCAAATCAACAATTAACATTTTTAAGGTTTAAAATATCAACCGAAACTTTTGATTCTTTGTGGGGTTGGCCAATAAATCAATTTTATCAATTTATCAATTTTTGGTGTTTGAAGATTTAATTTTAGGAAAATCTGGATTTTTTCAGCTTATATTTATTTGCACTTTGAATTCAGGTCGACTCCACCATGAAATATAATAGCCAGGTTAAGTTTTTTCCTTTTTCATTATAAGAATAAAATTATAATATTACAAAAATAAAGTTGTAATATTAGGAGAAAGAAGTTGAAATTTTATAAGAACTCTGCCACTAAAACAAAAAATGTATTATCCCAGCCATTTTTCATTAAAACTACTTTTTTCTCCCAATTTCTCAAACAATTTTCTGGTAATATTGTCACTATATTCCCATAATTAAACAAAAATTCTTGTAGTCAGGCCTTAACAGTCCGTTGTACAATTCACAGACGATGGCTGGAATAAAAGACACTTTTTAAAAGACATATTATTTGTAATATGTCAATGTCAAATTTATTTATATAGCACTTTAAAAACAGGTGTAAAACTGCACCAAAGTGCTGTACAAGAATGACAATAGCACAAGTTGATAAAACAGAGCATCAAAACACCAAAGAATAAAAATGAGTTTTGAGAAGCGATTTAAAATGATCCAGGCTGTGGGCAGATCTAATTTGGAAAGGTAAATTGTTCCATAGAATAGGAGCAACAACAGAAAAAGCCCGATCTCCTTCCCTCTTAAGTCGGGTATGTTTTTTAGAAAAGAGAGCAAGAAAAAAACGGATTAAAATCGGAAATCAGATCTGTTTTTCTGATTCTCAATTTCTGAGTTTGTTTCCTAACTATTTAAATTTGTATTATGTATGTACATAGTGCTTTCTTTTGCAGCAGGGTTTGGGTTTGTGCAGAGCTGCTGCTCCGTCCTAAAACGCCTCACCTCGAAGGTGTTCTTGGTCATTCCTGTCAGGCCGTAGTAGGACGTTCCCGTGGCAACGGAGCAGACGCAGAATTCGCCGATCTCGTCCGTCTGGCAGAGCTGAGGGACGCCCTCGGGCTTCACCACGCACACCAGGCCTGGGACAGAGAAACGAGGACACACGGCGGTTAACGGCCAGCGGGTCGACCGGCACCTGGTTCTGAAAGTGGAACAGGCGTCTGAGTCACAGCCTCCAGCAGGCCTGCAGCTTTAAATAGGCCGTTCTACTCTGAGGTAAGGCTGATGTCTGTGTACCGACAGAAACCGGGATGGACCAACTGGAACTATGTTAAAGCTGAGAGCAAGCAGCATTATCCAAGACCCAGAGAGGTTTTAATGAAATGAAAGATGAATATTATTCACTTGGTGGTTAATGGAGAGGGTGATTATTGTGTTTTTAATGCAAAAACAAAAAATCTTAGCATATTTTTTAAAATACTAATTGAAATAAGATGAAAGTAACAATTAATTTTTCAGGAAAATGTAGGAGCCTGTTTTAAGTAAATAATTCCTTAATATTAATGAAAATGTTCGAGTTTCACTGCCAGATTATTTCAGATTAACGAGGGAACAATGTCTTATTATAAATGAAATAATCTGCCAGTGGAATTAGTCCTGTATGTTAGGGAAGGACCAAAGGGCCACTGGTGGCTCCAGAGCCACAGGTTGAGGACCCCTGGTGGAGAATGAGACGTTCTGATTGGACAGAGGTTTCCTGTCACAATTAACAATAAATCAATTAATCAAGATAAACTAAAACAATCGCAATAATTTCCATTTGCATGATTTATCATTTTCTTTTCTCTCTTTCTACCAAACCTGGTCTTCAGTCTGATGTTTGGGTCTCAACAAATGACTGTTATAAATTGTCCTTTATTATTTAGAAGAACCTTAATCAATCCATGTTGTTGTTTAGCCATAATGACTCAGAAGATGAACTGTGCTGCGTTTCATCAGTTAAAACCCAGAGAGTGAAGGCTGCTGCTCAGGACAGATTGCAGCTTTTATTAAAAATGGTTTCTGCGGTTTTCTGAACTTCCACAGGGAGATCAGTCATGAGCGGAGAGAGCGAGACCCAGAAAAATGGACAATGATTAAGAGGAGAGGCCACACATCCAGACGCCCTCCGACTAATTCAACTGTTTAATGGACTTAATGGATTCTCTGCCCTGCAGAGCGTGAAGCTCTGACAGCTGATAGTTTAACTCTTCACACAGCCGCGGCTCAGCTTCTGCTGCTTCACATTTAACACTAAACTCATGAAAAAGTTACAATAACCCTGTCAGTATTAATATTAGAGTTTATAGAACAATCCCAAAACTTTCCAAAGATATTTTTGCATCTAAACATGAACATTTTCAGAATGAAAACAACAAAGATGACAAGAAGTAAGAGAATATAAACCAGTAAAGTTTCCTATGAATCTGTGGTCTTTCTAGACTGAAACGGAGTGTGAGAGACAAGGAAGGATGAAGGATGCAAGAGGAACGAAGATGAGCATAAAGGAGTCAGGAAGGAAACAAGGAGATAGAAGAGGAAGGAATTAAACACACAAGAAAGGAAAGGAAACAAAGAGAGAAGGATGAAACAAAAGAGGGAAGGACACAAGGAAGGAATCACACAAAGAATAAAGAAGGAAGAAAACATGGGAGGAAAGACACAACGAACAAAAAACTAAGGAATGATATAAAACATAAATATAACAAAGAAGGAAAGAGAGAGAAAAATGAAGACAGAAAGAAAGACTGGAAGAAAGAAAGGAAGGAATATTGTAAAGAAAAAAGAAAGTAATGAAAGCAGGGAGGATAGATGGAAGGAAAGAAGCAAGGAAGGAAGTAATGAAGAAAGGAAGGACGCAGAAAGAAGAAAGGATGGATGGAAGGAAAGAAAACAGAAAGGAATGAATCAATCACCATGGGAACAGATTACAGATCAGATTGCAGGCACCATTCGACTGTTTTTTTGACCAATTTGTTTCTAGAAATACAGAATCAAACCCTCAGATATTTAGATTTGTTTGAACGGAACTTCCTTTTTTCCTAACCAGCAGACTCCAGAGCTATCTCAACTCTGCTCCTACTTGAAGACTATTAAAGTAGTCAACGTAATGTCTTAATTTTCTCAGTTTTTTTGTTAAAAACACAAGAAAACATGACAATAAAGATTTATCTTATCTTATCTTCTGGTCGGGTTCTGGTTCTAAGTGGGTCTTCCTGAGGTGAATACAGTCCTGGTTCTGGCTGAGGACCAAAGAAACCGTTTTCTGCTCACATAGTTTTATTATCCTTCAGTCAGCAGAAACAACCTGAGGCTGGAAATCCAGATTTAGATGAAACATCACCGGAGTCGAGTTCAAACCATTTCTCTGTCGTTCCTAAAAATCCAGACGGAGCAGCAGGAAGCCGTTACCTCCTGGTGTGACGGTGCCGACGTCCTGAACGGTGAGGACAGACAGACGCTCCTCCGTGTCCACCCGCACCACGCCGTAGCTCAGACCCTGCATGGACAGGACGCCGCGGCCCGGAGGTTGGCTGCTGTCCTCCACCGGCCTGCACGCGCACACACACACACACACACACGCACACACACACACACCAGCTGACTCTCTGCAGGAAGCTGCTGGTTGAATGCAGCCGATCAGAGCATAAACGTGTTTCATTGTGAAGTTAAAAAGATTGTTCAAATAAAAAGCTGAAAAGTGTGGAGTTCACAATTTTATTCACACTGCAAAAACACAAAGCCTTTCCAAATGTTTTTGTCTAGTTTCTAGTGCAAATATCTTAGGACATTTGGAAACAGACTAAACTAACTTAAAAGCAACTTTTCAGCAAGATTGTCTAAATAAATAATTCCTTAATGATAATGAAAAAGAACTAGTTATAAGTGAAATAATCTGCCAGTGGAACTAGTTCTTTTTTTATCAATTGGAAGGAATTATTTACTCATAATATCTTGCTCTGATATCTTGCTGAAAAGTTACTTCTAAGTTGTTGTTATTCTTATTTCAATTGTATTAAGATATTTGCACTAGAAACTGGACCATAACATCTGGTAAGATTCTGTGTTTTTGCAGCGCAACCTTCCTGACATTTTCAGATTGTTATTTGAAAATGATCAACTGTAGAACAAAATCTGTAAAACTCTTCGTTTTCAGTCTGTGTATGCGTTTGCATGCAGGAGGAATGTGAAGCATGCTTCATGTTTTCAGATTTCTGCATGTAAAAGAGCTGAGGCAGAACGTTTACCTCCTGATGGCGACCGTCAAGGCCTCGGGAGAGCTGGCGCAGGGACAGATGACCTCTCCCCTCAGCCCTTTGGTCTGAAACACGTTGAGGAAGGCGTCACAGGAGGAAATGGACCCTAAAACACAGGATCACCCACAAACACTCAGAATAACATGTAAAAAAAAAAATAATCCAGATGCATTCTGCACCAATTTGTCTGGCTGATACAGCAGAAAATCTCAAAAATATTTTTAAAAATCCATTAAGCATTTTTTGTTATCCAGTTATTAATTGGATAAAGTAAAATAAATAATCACCAGATAAGTCCTGCTCTGTAGGACATCAACTTTTCACATGTTGATGTTAGAAGTATTTTGTAGAAGGTATCCTTTGCTACAAATCATGAAGCGTACTTTAAAGGAATGCTCCTGTTACATTTTATGTAATAAAATGCTTATTTTTTGTATTTTAAAAAGGAATTTAATTATTTGCCTTTTTGTATTTTTTCATGTATTTCTAATATCGCATAAAATAAGCTAAATGGTAAAGAAAAAAACTTTTTTTTATCAGATTAATCATTGGACTAATTGATTAATCATCAGACTAATCAATTAATCAGACTAAACAATTAATTGGCAGACTCATAAATCGTCTGAATAATCGTTTACTAAAATAATTGCTGCTGCAGCTCTAGTTTAAGACTCATCACAGATTTCATGCCTGTAAAGTAAAACGTCTCATTTTTCATCAGATGTTGGTCTGATTTCCATTTTTTTCCTAAAGGTTTTCAGAATTGAAAACCTTTATTGTACGACACGTCCACACAGAGACGTTCTGTTCTGACCCAGACGTCCCCAGACAGTTCCTCCATCTCCCACCAGCAGAGAAGCTGAGCAGGAGCTTACAGGGATTGGAACCGTCGGCCACCAGCAGCATCCGCAGCGAGCTCAGGTTGATGTCTTTCTGGTCCTTGTGGGCCACCAGAGCCCAGTGCATATCTCTGGACTTGACGCAGGCCACCTTGGCTGCAGGTAGAAGCGCACATGCAGGAAGTTAGCGTCTAATCTGACTGACAGGAAGGAGAGGAGAGCCGAGCGACAGAGGAGGAGGCTGACCTTTGTACTGACAGACCTTCTGGATCCACGACAGAGGGTTGACCTTCATCAGGGAGTACGGCACGCTGATCACATGCATCATGTTCATCACGCTCTGCAAACACACACACACACACACACACACTCCAGCTTCTGCTTGTTTCCTAGCTAAATATCCAATTTAAGATTTCTAAGATAAACTTCAAGACGGGGTGAAAACAAATTTCTAGGTGTCATTATTGACAATAAACTCAAGTGGAAGCCACACAACAGGTACGTCCAAAGCAAAGGCTCAAAAAATATCACCTGTTTAACAAAGCCAGGTCAGTCACAGATGACATCACATTACTGTTCATTAATCTGAGGTAATAATTACAAAAACTACACTACAGGCATTTACAATACTACAAAAAAGAGCAATAATAGTAATTCATAAGATGCGATATTTAGAAAACACTACTTGTAAAATCTAAATAATTAAAATTAATTGTCAGTGAAACTACAGACAGCTCCAATACTTCACAAAACCAAAATTAAACAATTACTGGAAAAGAATAAAAATGTTTATAAGTTAAGAGGGAATCAAAGTTTAAAATATGCAAATTAAGAACTACTAGAATAAACGTTTTTGTATTAATAAGCGGAGTCAAAAACTGTTTGACTGTCCCAACATAAAACTGGACGAATCATCATATTATTAGTGATTATTGTTGGATCCGATATATAATATCAATAATCAATTATTGTTGGTGTTTTATATTGATGCCAGCTTTGTTTTTTGGTGAATTTTAAAGAAACAATGATTGTTCATCCCCTCTAATTAAAATTAAATAGATGCTATTAAATATGGGTTTGGTTGTTATATATGTCTGGATATATAAATGTAAGACTACTACCACTGATGTTTTCACATTATGCTTCACGTTGGAAGTATTTCCTGTACATATTAAAGGAACAGAAAAACGTCTGGTGTGTGTTCTCACCGTCAGGATGCCGTGCCACAAGCCCACGTCCTTCTTAAAGTCCAAGACGTTCACTATGGTTTCAGCTGGATCAGAGGAGGAGAAAGGGTTAACTCCCCCATCAGGGCAGGAGGAACTGCTGCATGTGTGTGTGTGTGTGTGTGTGTGTGTGTGTGTGTGTGTGTGTGTGTGTGTGTGTGTGTGTGTGTGTGTGTGTGTGTGTGTGAGGATACCCTCGGTGTAGCTGCAGGACTGGGTGAGAGCCTGGCAGTGTGTTAGCAGAGCGATCCTCGTTACCGTGACGCCCAGAACGCTGCCGTCCTTACAGGTTTTATACTGACAGGGGAAACAGCAGATGGAGCATCGCAGTCAGGAGCTTTCAGCGTGAAGCTAGCAAAATCTTTAGCTTTAATCTGAAACATCATGCAGTTTAAATATAAAACAGATGAATGTGTCCTTGATTCTGCTGCAGATCTTCTGTCAGAAATGTTTTACTCAAATCTGGAAATCATCCCAAATCAAGTTTGCTTGTTTTAAGTCAGTAATTAATTAGTACTAGTTCTATTGCCAGATTATTTCATTTATAGCAAGACAGTTCTCCATGTTTTAGGTGAAATAATCTGTGAATGTTGTTCTGTGAATCTCCCTCAGACTCTTGAATGGGTTTTGCTTCCTAGTTCTATCCAATTTGTGGTTATTTTTTTGTTGTTTGTGCATCTTTTTTCCACCACAGATCTTTCTTCAACTAAACTTTCCACAGGGTTGCTTGGGGATTTATCACCCGTTGATAAACAGAATTCCATAACAAGAGCTTCTGTGAAATTTTAAAACAATAAAAACTTTTTCTATTACACTTTTCCTTCCACTCAACTTTCCATTGATAAGCATGGATGTAGCACTCTTTGAACAGAGCCAGCTTCTTATCCTTCTTTAGAGTGGGTCAGTGACAATTCCCTTCATCGTGTCAGCCATAACATAGGCATTGCAGGACTTTGTTTTATTTAAAAAATTATTGGTTTTATGTAATATTGTAATTTTCTGAGAAACTGATGTTTAGGTTTTCATAAGATGTCATGCAAAATCAGACATAAATAAACCTGAAATATGTCACTTTGTGTGTATTTCAGATGCATAAGGTGGCACTCTTTAACTGAATTAGGGAAATAAATATTTCTTTGTTGGATTAAATATTGAATTCATAAACTATAAAACTATAAAACTGAAGCTGTGCAAGTTTCAGTGCGTCTGACAGAGGACAGCCGGTTCTGATCCAAACAGGGAGCTGCCGGTTCTGATCCGGGTCCGTCTGGAAGCTCACCTCTATGTATGCGGTGTCGTTGTTTGCGTCCTTGATGTGCGGGAACCAGTCTCTGGGAGGCTTGGAGAGATGCTTGGACTCCGTTACAAACCACAGCAGCTTGGGCCATCCTGCAGGGGGCGCTAACATGTAAATTCCTGCTGAACGCAGCGTCAGCCATGATTAATGACCTGCACTCCAACCTTTGAATTGTGGGATCTCTCCTGTTGCGCTCTTTGGAAGACCCTTATGGCAGGCATCGCTGGTCAGCGCCACGGTAACGCCACAGCTGCCCAATAAAAACCCGATCTGCTGGCTGCCGGCATCCTATTGGACGACAGAGGGAATAAGGAAACGACATTTAAACATTTAAATCAACAACTTATGTGTAAGATAAAGGGTTTGAATACTTTTAGAGACGGACCAATCAATCGGTTGGAGACCAGAACAACTACAGAAAATATGACATGTTTTCCAGTTCACTCAAGGATAAAAAGTAAAATCTAGAACATTTCTAGAACAGCGCTGCTCTTTATGGCGGCACGTTCCAGCAGCTCTACTACATTTGCTCTGATTTATTCTTTTTTCAGACTTTTATTCATCATTTTTCATGTTGTATCATTAAATATTTGGACAATTATTCCCTCTGGGTTTGGATGCTGTGAAGCTGGAAGGATTCGTGGTCTTACGTTTTTACTTTCAGAAAGCTTTTATGACAGGTAACCATGGCAACAAGGTATTGTTTCACAACTGGGAGCTGCTGATTAGCATCTCAAACGCTCAACTAGTTCCTGAACTACGACCCCAAATCCCACAGGAGCTGAAAAGAAGGAAGTTCAAACCATCCGTCATTCTAACCAACGGCCAGACAGATTTAAAGAGGAGCAGCAAAAACAAAGGAGGAGGATTAGCAGCTAGCTAACAGCTGATGATGTCATCCAGGACATGCCGTCCAGTTCCAGGAATAATCTAAAAATTCCTTTATTTTCTGCTAAACTCAAATCATCAATCAGGTCTGCAGAGAGAATCATTGGGGCTAACCTTCCCTACATCCAGATTTAGGGTCACAAAAAGAGCAGCTAACATCTCTGCAGACCCTACACATGCTGGACATGCTTAAAGTAAAAGTCAGCACTGAAGAGCACTATTTGTAAAATAAATAAATGTTAAAAAATTCCATATTTGTACCTAATGTTTCTTGTTTGCACAATAATCTTAAACTATAAAAACACAAAATCTTACCAAGTATTTTTGGTCTAGTTGTGCAGATTATTCCACTTATAATAAGACATTTATTTTTCTATGTTCTCAGTAAAATAATCTGCCAGTGGACCTAGAACTTCTCCAATAATATTAATGACTTAATGACTTAAAGAAAAACTCCTTTATCTTGCTGAAAAGTTAGTTATAAGTTATTTTTGTGTGTTCTAGGATATCTGCAAACTAGAAACTAGACAAAAACTACTTGGCAAGACTTTGTGCTTTTGCAGTGTAGCCAATAAATCTGATTGTAAATGTTGCATGACAACGTCTGCAGGACATTTTCTTCTCTTTTGTTTCAAACTTTTAGACTAAAACAGGATCAATCATAACTGGACTCATCAGGTCGGACCTCAAAGAAAACTAAATGGACATGAGCAGGAGAAGCCTGATTTGTGCGTTATTAATTTATCTAAAGCTTGTAAATAAACTGATGCTTGAGCTGCAACGACATTTTAAACCTTGCAGCAGAAACACAGGCTACCGGCTGGGGGGGGTTAAGAGAGGTGGACAGCACGCAGCAAGACATTTTCTTACTGCAGCAAGTAATCAGAGTGTAACCATGCCAACCGTGACAGGCAGCACGTCTCGGTGTTGGCTCCCAGATTACAGCAGAGGACTCGGTGTGCTGAAGCACAACTGACAGCTGGAGGCTCAGTAAACCGGTAGAACGAACGTGTTTCCAGATAGAAGCTGCTGTCAGAGGACAGACAGACCTCAGACCGGTTCACACCGCAAAGGTCAACTACATGACCCCGTGTCCCAACAGCAGGGGGACAGAGGGGGAGGGGGTGTACAGACACATGTTTCTCTTCCCGCTGCTCCCTGTTCAGACCGGATTAACTTCTCAGGAATACTTGTTGCCAAAAACAGATAAGAGCGACGATCTGAAGTAGTTTTCCCATCATCACCGACAGGACAGAAACACGTCCAGCAGGAGGTTAGAGGTAAAACGCTGACAGGGACGAGGCGGAGGGGATTAACGTCACACATCACCTGACCTCCAGCTGGGAGCAAAACGAGGAACTCAAAGACCCAAGAAGAAGAAGAAGAAGAAGAAGGAGTGTCTCTGATTGGCTGGCTGACTTACTTTGCGACTCAGCGGCACCTCGATGGGAACAGGAACCACTTCAGCCAGCAGGCAGCCGTAGAAGGCCACCATGAAGGCTACTGGGTCGTTGTTAGGAAACACCAACGCCACCTGCAGGAGACAGAGAGAACAGCAGAGAGGCATGGTTTAACCTCTGGTTCAGCAACGCAAACAAACGAACGCAAAACTGCAAGAACACAAAATATTACCAAGTATTTTTGTTTTGTGAAACTTTATTTTGTTTATGACATTTTTTCCATGTTGTAAGTGAAATAATCTACCAGTGGAATTAGAACTTTTTTCATCAATATGAAGGAATTATTGACCTAAAACAAGCTTCTATATCTTGCTGACATGTTATTTCTAAGTTTTGTTTTATTTCAAATGTACTGAGATATCTAGAAACCAGAGAAAAATACTGAAGAAACTATGGATTGTTTAGATCAAAGCATGTGTTGGAATGGTCTAGTCAAAGCCTGGTCCTATATCAAACATCTGCACACTCACCCAATGTGACAAAGATTGGCCTATTCTATTTTGTAAATAATATACATGTCTGCCACACTTCTCTTCTGATTCTTGCTAAATTTACCACAAAACATCCCAGAATAAATGGAAGTCTAAAGGTTTAATAAATAAATAAATAAAAGTCTGTTTTAGTCAGAATGAGCAGATGAGTTTCTGTCTGCACTCAGTTTCACATTTGCTTTATTTCTTGTCTTACAGATGGTGTTACTTAGGAACAGAACACCAGGCCAATCTGGCTGAACGGATCGTAGATGTATTTTTATAGAAGTCAATATGTCGGATGACGTCTGATCAGAGGCTGATTCATGTAGGGAGACAGAAAGAGGAAGCTGTGAGGGGTCGGAGGTGACTCACCCGATCGCCCGGCCGCACCATTGGCTCCTGCTTGCTGCCCAGTTTGTGGAGGATGTTGTAGGCCAACTTGATGCTGCGTGACCACAGCTTCCCTGCAGGGGGCAGCACAGAGAATATGAGTGTGGAAAAGTCCACAGGAAGTCAGAATGAGATTCTTTGTTCTCTGCCTTGTGAAAAAAACACTAAAAAAAAAGGAAGAAACCACCATCAATTGATTCAGTTTCTATAGGTGATTCAGCTCCTAATAAACTGACAGAAAATCAGCCACAGGAGAAAGTAAGTACACCCTTAACACTTTATGCAATTTTTAAGACCAAATGATCCTGATTAGTTGATGATCATTAAGTCCAACCAGCTGCTGCTGCAACATTTGGACACAAGAAGCCAAATTAAAGATGTTTGGTCAGAAAACAAAACCCAGGTTTGGAGAACCTGCACTTTTCATCAGTATTAAGGAATTATTGACTTTAAACAACAATAAGCTCATACACTCCTTGCTGAAAAGTTGCTTATAAGTAGGGTTGAGTGATACAATCATCCAATATGATATGGCCGTCTTTAACAAATCTAGCAGATGATTGGCAGTGATAAGCCCCGCCTCCTGACTCTGATTGGTTGTTTTCGGTCGGGGCATGTCTTCAGACTGCATTAGTAGCTCCAGCAGAAGGTGGAGGAGATAAATTTTTTCACAGATTATTTGTCTCATAAACTGTCATCACTTGGTGACAGTTTAAACAAATATGGAATAAAAACTATTTTTGTAAAAGTTACATAAAATAGCTTCAACTGGGATTTATCAAGACAACGATTAATCAAAATTCTTATTATGAAAGATTCTTTTTACAATAGATGATAAACAATATGACAAATGCCCACCCCTAGTTGTAAGTTAATTTTGTCTTATTTCAGGTATATTAAAGTGTTTGCATTAGATTTCATGTTTTTGCAGTGTGCATGTGAGCGCCACGCCCGCTGAGCGTCTGCTTACCGTATGTGAGGACGTAGAGGGGTTTTCCCGCTGTGTCCAGGCTGGTGAGGCAGGGCGCTTTGGGGGAGATGGTGCCCCAGCGCTGCAGCGCCGCCTCCAGGGAGGGGGGCCAGTTAGTGACCACGCCCAGCGGCTCCCCCCTCACCGGCATCATCTCGGCCCCCTCCGGCCGTGGCTGGTTGGGGTCTGGCTGCTGGACTGGAGGGGAAGCAGAGAGATGCTCTGAGTGTCATAAAGTTTTAATTCCTGGTGCGTTCGCTGTTGCAAAACCAACATGGCTCCAGTAACCGACGGCAACGAGGCGAAACAGCTGCGAGGCCGAACACACGCTGCACCTGCTGCTGACACGCGGCTGCAGGACGAGTTCATGAGCAGAAAATCCATCAAACTGTGACTTCATGCAAACTTCAGAGGTGTTAACTGTTACAGGAGCTGTGAAACTATTCACCTCCTTTAGTCAGGTTACAACCACAGATTTTAATGGATTTCACAGGAATTTCATTTGATAAACACAAAGTAGTGCATCATTTTGAAGTGGAGGAAATTATTCATGGTTTACAAATTAAACACAACATAAACGTATTTACAGAAAAGTAATTTTTTCTTCTCTCAAATCTAAAATGTATAGATTCTTTGTACAAAATCTACTCTTAATATTCAGCAAACGGCCTTTCTAGAGTCTGGATATTTCAGTTAATGATTAATCGATTACTAAACTGGTTGATGGTTATTTCAATAATTGATTAATTTGTATAATTGCTTCATGTATTTGGATCCTTCTTGTATAGGAAGTAAAGAAAGTAAATGACTGCTGACTGAAAATGAACAGAGAGCAGGACAGATGGTGAAGTCTGAGCAAACCAAGCGTTACGCCTCAGAGTGGCTCAGGTCAAAGGTCATCTTCATCTCAGAGGTTCTGTAAACATTTATTCTCCATCTACGGCTTTCTGACCTTAATTATGTGCATAGAGAAGCATTCATCATGGATTTTTAGAAGGGAATTAACAAACCAGAAAATTCTCCAGGAAGATATAAAAAAATAATATCAACCATAAAGTTTGATGTTAATTTCAACCATGAGTGAAACTTTATGAGCTGTCAAAGGTCTGCCAGAATGTTTTTATTGCCAAAATATTTGGTGACCAACAGGATTCCCTCACATGACTCCTTCATGTTCATTTTAAAATGTAAAACATTAAAGTTCATTATGAAGCTCTACAGTGAGAAAACTTTAGAAGTCTGAGAGACTAGGAAGTATTAAAGGAAACAAGGAAGAAAGGATGGAAGAGAAAAAGAGGAAGGAGGGTCGGCATAAGGGAGCAAGGAAGGAAACACGGAAATAGATGAAGAAAAAAATACAAATAAAAAAACAAACAAAATGAGAGAAGGGGAAGAGGAAGTACATGGAGAACAATTAACCAGACAAGCAATGAAGAAAGGACACAAGAAAGGAAATGAAACAAGGAAGGAAAGAAGTGGAGGACGAAGAAGCAAGGATAGAACAAGGAAGGAATAAAGGGAGAAAGGACATAAAGAAGAAAAGACAAAGGGACAGAGAAAAAACCACAAGAACAAAGGATAGGAAAAAAGTAAACGGAAAAAAGGAGGAAGGAAACATAGAAGGAAAGGAATGAACAAAAGATATAAAAGGAAACAGAAAAAAAGGATACAAAAAGTAAAGGAATCAAAGAAATGGAATGAGGAAGGAAGTTAGTAAGGAACTAAGGAAGGAATTAAATTTTTCTATATTTTTATTTTATCTGCAGCAGTGGCTTTAAGGTTCTAACAGTGACATAACTGTAAACTACGGTGTGGCTTCAGTTTCCACGGCAACTATTCACCACAGAAACTCTTAGAAAACCGTGCAGAGGTTTAAGAGTCACGACTCGGCCTTAACAGAAAACAGTGTGCTAACTTCCTCTCAACGTGGAGCAGAACAACTGCAGAGACAAAACTGACAAAACTCCGTCAGTCTGGATTCTGTCAGAAAGAGTTAGAAGTTAGGAATAAAATTAGGCGATTTTTAGTAATAACTCCTCTGGAAAACGAAGCATGTGTTGCTGCTGAACTGAGAGTTAAATGTGAGTGAGGACCGACAGGCAGGAAGTGATGCAGACATGACGGCGGCATCTAACCCTCCAGAAGCTCATCAAAGTCGTCGACGAAGAACTCGCGCAGCGGCGGCCTGCGGGGCTGCTTCAGCGTGTTGACGAGCTGCTGGATCTTAGCCGACACCCGACTGCTGACTGGAACACCTGGATGAAGCCCAGCAGAGACAGCAGGCTGAAAACGGCTGGAAAACAGAGCTGGAAACAAAACGGCCAAAAACCACAGCCAGAAACCAAACGACCAGAAAACACAGCCGGAAACAAAACGGCTGTTAATAAAACAGACGGAAAACAGCTGGAAAATACAGCCAAAACAAAACGGCTGGAAAACAGAGCTGGAAACAAAACGACCAGAAAAAATGGCTGTTAACAAAACGGCCATAAAACACAGGATCAGAAACTATTTCATCTGGAAGACGCTAACGAGGCTCAAACACCAACTGATCCAGAACTGCAACTCTAAAATGCTAATACAGAAATTCATTATGGAGTCATTATTTCAGTTCAGGTCAAAGGTTAAATACCAGGAAGGAAGGAAGTGAAATGAGGAAGGAAGGAATCAAAGAACTAAAAAGGAAGAACAGCGGAACGGAAGGACAGAAGGAAGTGCGCTGCACTTCCCGTTTAAAATGCTGCTTGTTCTATTGGCCTCGCCCCCCACTTCCTGTTTACAGATCTGCTGGTGGTGCTGGACCCCACCCCCCACTTCCTGTTTACAGATCTGCTGGTGGTGCTGACCCCACCCCCCACTTCCTGTTTACAGATCTGCTGGTGGTGCTGACCCCACCCCCCACTTCCTGTTTACAGATCTGCTGGTGGTGCTGACCCCGCACCCAATTCCCGCCCTTGGCTCACCGTCGCCGGTCTCCATGCGCTCGGCGTTGCCGTACTTCTGCGTGCTCCTGGCGATGGTGCCCATGTTGGACATGTGGTGCCGCTCGGTGTGGGAGTGGGACGAGTCCGACGAGTATCCCGTCACGTCCGGCTGCGCCGAGTGGTTCTCTGCAGGAAGACGGACAGGAAGCAGTCAGTCAGTGCCACTTCCTGTTGGCGCTACGCTCCATTAGACCCGTCTGACCGTCACTTTGTGTCACATCCTGCCGCGCTCAGCAGTCTGCTGTTTCATGACTCAGCGTTTTGTTCATGTAAACACTGATGTGAAGCGAGCAGCTTCTCCAAACATTGTCACATAATCTAGTTACATCTATAAAAATCTGATGAAGTTATTATCATAAATCATCAATATTCAGCACGGTTCATTCACTTTTCAATTTTAAATTAAAAACATTTTCAAGGAAAGTTTTTAAACAGAAGGATAAGGTAATCTAAAATATATCAAAATGTTATATTTTAAAACATTTCTGTAACACACTCTATAAACAAAATACAAATTTAATTTTAAAAAAAAGTCCCAATTTCAATAACCAAATTGAGATGATCAATAAGTTATTAGGTATAATAAATATTCATTACATTGAAACAATCCAGACAAATCATGTTAAGTTAAATGAACTTCCTGCTCATATTAATGCTTCAAAACAAAGAAAATTGCAACAAAAAAATCTATAAAAAATGTTTCCGCAGAAATAATTTAGGTAATTCCCTAAAATAGTCAAATTTAGCTCGATTTAACTACAGATAGTGATAAAAATGTCTGTCTTTAGCTGTAAACAACGTTTTCAAAATGTTCTTTTAATCAGATGTTAGATTGCAGTTTGATTATCAAACACATTAAAGGTTGAAAACAATGAAGCATTTAAAAAATGTAAAGCACCGTAGGAACCCTGAAGATGTTTTACTGAATAAAAGGTAAAAAAAAATAAATTTAGGTTTGATCTTTGTGAAGTTCGGATCCGTTTTTGTGTGAATTATTCCGTAAGCCGGATTTGGACGCTCAGCTCCCGGTCTGGACCTACCCTCTGACTCCAGAGGCGGCGGCCACAGCATGTCCGATCCAAACTCACAGGACCGCCGCAGAGAGCCGCCGTTCTCCGCCACGCTCAGAGCGCCCTTCCTCTTCAGAGACAGGTGGCCAATTCCTGCAGAAACACAGCGCTGTGTCAGAACCGGGTCAGAACACGAGATGCTGCAGGAACAAACGCTGTGACATGGAGCTCTAGTCACCCTAAAATCCAGGCTAAAATACTTTATTCATTAAATAAAACGTTAGAACTCATTGAGTTCTTTAAAAGGCTGTTGTAGAAGCTGACGGCTATGGGCAGGAAGGAACTCCTGTAGCAGTCTGTATTACAGTGGTTCCCTGGAAGCCTCCGACTAAAGACACTGTTGTAATAAATACTCAGCATTTTCCTAAATTTTCTTCATTTTATTTTGTGGCTCTTGATTGAAACAGTTTTAATTTGTGCTTTCTCAAGGAGTTTTAACCAAATAAAGCTGAAAAATATAAGAATTTGAGTTATAAAAAAAATTAATTTATCTGAGAATTAGGGTCACTGCAGACAGAAAAAAATATGTAAATTTCCACCAAAAAACTTAGATGAACCTTGGATGAAAGCAAAAATTAAAGAAAAAATTAGATTTTTGAAACTCAGTAATGTCCAAGTTTTTTCTAGGAAATTTCGGAAATTAATCTAAAAATTTCTGAGATTAACTTTGCCGGAAATATACTGCTTTATATATATATATTCAAGTTTTAGGCTTTCATGGCGTTTCAGCCGGTCACAGGCTAACGTTCTAACCGTGATGCGACTGTGACAGCAGGCTCTGCTGGTGGTGCGGCTGGCCCAGGTGAGGGTGGCCCAGGTGCGCCAGGTGCGCGATGTGCGTGTGCGCCAGCGAGTCGGCCAGCCGCCCGGCGTTCCCGCTGCCTCCGCTCTGCGTGGACGACGACGACGAGGAGGTGGAGCCCAGGTGGGCGGGGCCGAGCTGGGAGGGCCGGCTCATCCAGTGCTCCATGCCCGTCATGTCGTCGCCCGGACCCGCCTCCTCCTCTGAGCCCGACGACGAGTCAGAGCACAGCGGCGACAGCCCTGGAGAGTCATGGGAAGATGTTACTTTACACACAGCAAATACCAAAACATTCAACATGACAGGAAAAGTTTAGGAAAGAAAAACTCCTTTACCTGCTCAGTCAATGTTATTTTTATAGCAACATGCCAGATCAAAGTGTTTTATACCATAAAAACACAAAAATACAGTGTTTTTATTTGTTAATGTAATAATACAGTAACCAAATATGAAACAAGCCAATGCAAAAATACATCTAAATGAAATTAAAAACTAGTGATGGAACTCAATTCAATTGTTTAATTGATTTGACTGCAGACTTTAATTAATTAATTAATCACATTTTAATCAAAAACCATACCTCAACGAAAAAAGCAATATTTTAAATTCAAAAACACTTTTTGCTGCAAAATTATTAAATAAATCAATTATTCTTTTTAGGCAATGTATATGCTGTTGTCCGTTGCTGCTGTTTGTGAATGTTGCTTGTGCGTCAGATAAACGGGTGTACCAGAAACATGTGAATACAAAGGTTCTGGTCAAAATCTTTATATATATAAAAAAAAAAAAATAGAAGCTATTAAAATTTTTCACCCATTAAAACTTTTATGTAGTTAATTAATAAAAACTTCTACAAAGAAGGGATGATTGTTTTAAATGTATTGTTAAATCTGTGGGGTGAAATGATATATTTTTGGTTTTAGTTCCTCTGTGGCTGAGTATCTGAGGAGGAAGAACAACCGGTATTGATTTGCTGCTAGGTGCTGCTTTGGATTTCTATGGTCCTGTTTTTTCTTGGATTTTTGTTTCTGTGCTTGGATCAAAGCAGCTGAGACTTTTTGTTTTAGGACAGGCACAATGTTCCAGAGCAGGCGGGAACACGAAACGTTAGAAACGAAGGTGAAAATCCCTCCATTCCTGCCGAACTTCATGAGAAAAAACAAAATATTCCTGATGGCAGTTTCCAGGAAATGAAACATAATGTTCCTGCTGGTCTAACGCTTCACATCCCTGATTAAGATGTACAACAATAAAATCATTTATTAAAGCAGCAATAAAAATCCCAACCTGTAATTGTACGTTTATTGACAGGCCCACAGCATCACAGATTTCCCACCTTACAGTGAGCCTGAGTTGCTTTTTCTAAAGTGTCTGCTGCCAAAAAGCTCGACCTACTGAACAAACACAAAACTAACTCTAGATCCCTTCATATTTTCACATAATTACTGCCCAGACTGTGACATAGAGACGTTAAGATAAGTAGTTACAACATATCTGCCATATTAGAGTGACATGTTCTCTTTTCTTTCCAGTTTTGAAGAAGAGAAATTAGCATCTTGCCCCACAAGGAAATCTGATCAACTTAAAATATTTTTATAAAAAATCTTCATTAAACTTATTTTATACAACTTTTTGAAATCTGTCATATTTATAAAAAATATTTTCTTAATGTTATTTTCCACTCACAGAATAAATTAACGCTAATTAAAATTTGAATTTTTAAAAATCTTTTCATTATGAAATTCTGCAGCTGCAAAAAAAGATTAATTTATTGAAAGAGCCTTTTACACATATTTACGATTAGCGTTTTTTTCACACCTGATAATCCGGTAAACTGGAAGCTGCAACATTCGTTCCATTTCCAGCTGCTGCGATTTGTTTTCTCCCTGCTGAGTCAAACCAACCAAACGCTTTGAGAAATCTGTTCCCTTCCTCACCTGTAGGGGCGCTGCACCAACAACCACTGAAGGAAACAACATGAACCCCTCTGAAGACACTGAGCGCATCTTCCATCTTCACTAAATGCAAACAAAAGCAAAGTTGCATCCGACTGTACCGGTTGGAGGATTTCTGTTTTGTCTTTGGTAAAAGACAACAAGCCATTTCTCCTGCTAGCACTAGGCTAGCAAGCTTGTTTTGGTTACATTTACCCAAAATGCCGCGCGCTGTCGTTCACTTCCTGCTTTTGGAGCGGTCTCCACTCTGCTTTTTGTTCACATAAACATTCAAACTGGACCAGAGTTCACTTCAACCAAACAGACAGAGGTTTGTAGGCGGACCAGAATTTGGGTTTTGGTTTGATTACAAATTCACATCTCTCCACACCAACCAGTTTAGGGACAAGCAACAGTTTAGGGCCAGAAAACAAAATATTTCAGCTTCCAAACAAGGAATTAACTTATAATTATCTAAACTATGGAGATTATAAATGCAAAAGTCCAGAAAGAAAAAGATTTCCAATAAGACAAATTTGCCGTTGCAGTACTGTGACCTTTCAGTGACTGAGGCAAAAAGCTCAGCAGCTCAGAGACACCAAATGTCAGTAATTAGTGAATCGGATCTTGTGGCTTGTCAGTGAAACAGCCACAAGAACCAATTTGGGTCCAACATGCTTCAGGCGGCTGAATTTCCTGCTCTGAACAGCAGATAATTGTGAGAGCAGCCGATAAGGCCTGGTGAGCGCCGCTGTGTGCAGACATTTAACTAAGTGTTGTCAGAACGGTGGAAAAACACGACATGATGCGTTCAGGGACACGTCAGCTCTACTTAGCCATGTTCTCAAAGGTTAAGGAGCAAATTACAAAGGAACAAACTTATTATATTTCCTTCATTAAGATTCAATCAAAACCAAAATTATTCCATCAACTGTGGTTATGGATGATCTAATGAGCTGATGTGTGAGGTAAAGGTCAGCTGCGCTGGCCGTTTTCTGGACCGTCTCTCAGCAGAAATGCTGCAGAAGGTGACAGGGTTCAGCTTTTACAGCTTCCTGTGGCCGGTTTCTCTGTAAATCCCTCCGTGGGTTTTACATGCCACAGAGAATGTGCCTGGTTGCAGTTTTGGGTGGGATGAGCGTTCCTCTGTCAGAGCCGTCTGAGAAAGCAGAGAATCCTGTCTGAGCACAGGGCTGCTTCTCTGGTGGAGTCAGGAGACGCTACTCATTCAATATGAGCTGCTAACGTCACAGCTAACGTTAGCATCTCTATGAGGTGGATCAGAGAAAAACCTTGAGTCTGCCTGGGAGATGACCTGGTGTAGTGAGAGCATGTTTTGTTTGTGCGCTGTCACCTGGAGGCGTGTAAGCGTCCATGGAGGTCTGGACCACCAGGGAGCGCCGTTTGGAAGGCATGGGCACCGCCATCTTCCTCTCTACGTGTCGCGCCAACACGGCCTGGACCGCCTCAGTGTGGACGTCTGAGGAACAGAGACAAGAAGTCACACGTCTATGGACACACCGGACGACCTTTAGCCTGTTTGTCGTTTTCAAGTTACCAACTCTGAGCTAATTTTCATCTGTTTTTGTGTTTATGTTATGTTCATTTTTAGCAGGACAGACAGAAACACTAAATAAGAGTAAGATAACGTAAGTAAGTCTTCTGATGTAGCCTGAACCTACCTTTTAATTTTGACATGTCGGTTACAGAAGCTTCGTTTCTACTACAAAAATGCACAAAACTTTTTCTATATTCTGCTAATAAGACTTCCTTTAGCATCTTGCAGGCTTCTCTCAGAGTGAATTTGTTCAAATATTAATCTTCCAATAATTTCAAAATTCCTGTCAACTGTAAACATTTTTTAACTCAAAAACACGACGGGCTGCTGGATGGATGACTGCCCTCGCACCCAACCACCAGGCTTAGCAAGTTTTCTGGGGAAAACGTTGATATTCACTTGGAAAAGTCACAACCAGCTAATCCCAGTACTGCACTAAACTAGACTAAACAAAACGTTAGAATTTCTGAAGAAACCTGAAAACTTAACATAATAAAAACTTTTGTTTTTTACCCAAGGAATACTTAGTTAAGCTTGCTTTGAGATTCACTGGCTGATTAGTGCAATTATTTACTTTAATTGTATTTTTCTGTGTTAGCATTTTTCTTAAGTATTGTCAATACTTTCTTCCTATAACATATATTTTCTGTAAAGTTTTAACATTTTTTAACACAAAAACTCCACTGCTGGCCCGTCTCTGCGCCTCTTCCAGCGGGTTTAGCAGGATTTCTGGGGGAAACCCAGACACGTCTGACTGCAGACAGAGTGTGAAAGATTTCCAAGGTGTTGCTCTCAGTTTGTGAAAACCACAATAAAACGGTGCAGCTGGTGTTTCTCTGGGACGTAGCGTGGATCAGGCGGGCTTCCCCGTACCTGATCGGTAGCGCTCGTCTCTGGTTCCGGACGTTCTCCGCCGGTGGAAGCGGGCGGCGGCCGGGGGGCCGAGCGGGGCCCGATGAGACATGGGCCCCTCCATACCTACAAAAGCAGGCAGAAAAGCTTGTGGACACACGGACGGGTTTTTACAGGAACAACATGTATATGCACATGAAAGCAACAGATAAGAGCGCAATAAAGGAAAAACAGAAACATGGAGGTGATTTGAAACGGCAGAAAAATTTTATTTTTCTGACTTCATAACCCAAAATAACCAACATAAAACCAGAAACATGCAGTTATTGCATCTCTGCTCTGCAACAGAACATCTCATCCCTCGACCCAAAGCTTACCCTGGTGTGTGTGATGTGTGTGTGCTTTAGAGGCAGGGAGCGACTGCAGCCTGATCAGCGACTGATTCAGAGGAGCAGGCCCAAGCTGAGCTCCAGGGAATCCTAACCTACATCCACTAATGGCGGCTCAAGACTCCATCAATAGAGTACAGTGTTCAGACTACTGTATTCCTCCTGATAGCAGATCGATACTCCAGCAGCGCTATGGGAATATTTCAGCTGAGTGGGCGAAGCGGGTGTGTGGAGGGGGTCAGAGGTTGCTAAATTACCTCCAGCATATGCCCTGATCAGCTTGGACCTCTTCTTCTCATAACCCTTCTGAGTGATGTCCCCTGTGAACAGATAGATAGGCAGAGAGTGAGAGAGGCAGTCTGGCTGCGAGCGACGCTTCTGCTTTCATCAGATATGTTTTGGTTGCACAGATGATCATCTTTTTGTTTTAGGATAATCACTGCAGCCTTTTCTGTCTCTCCCAGTCTTCAACGTCTTTATCTGACTGTTAATCAAAGAGAAAAATGTGAACATAAAGAAAACAAGATGAGATGAAGCGATGCATGATAATGAAAATGAAGAATGGAAAAACAAGACATAAATCATAACCAGATCACCATCCTCTTATCTGAAATATAGCAAATTTAACATTCAAACAAAGATAACCTGAGTAAAAACAAATAGCAGTCTTTAAATTTATAAATGTGGAAATATGGTTCCCCCCCTCAGCTAAATTGTGAAATAAATGTGATTAACCGCATGGTTTTGGTCCAGTTTCACTAGAAACAACCACAACTGACTGATGCTTCATGCAAAGAATCAATAAATCACTCAAATAGAGCCAAAGAATCAATAAATCACTTAAATAGAGCCTGTCTGGCGATAGGAAGTACGCTAAAATATCCCAGAACCAACACATCAGTTCTGAATCTAAAAGCAAAATTCAAGAACTGATGAAAAACAAAGTGAGCTATGTTTCCATCCAACTATCATGTGAATTTTGAGCAAACTTTAAAAAATGCAAGTCTGCATGTTTCCATCGACTGATTTGTGGACAGTGGGGAACCTTCCCAGGAATGGCCGACCAACAAAGTTTACAACAGCAACAAGTCTAAAACTTTCCAACAAATGACAAAATAACCCAGAACCACATCTGAAGCTCAGTAAGGTTAGCGTTCATGATGTAAAAAAACTGAAGCCACTGCTGAACTATAAACGCTTTCCAGAAATCATGTTGGAAGATCCCTGAGACTTGGAAGGTGTAGATCAGGTTGCAGTTACTGTAAAACTGCCGGTTTCAGAAAATAAAACAACACAACAGTCAAACATTGTGGTGGTCAGTGGTTGATTTGTTCCTGGATGACTTGGCACAATTCATGGAACAGTGAAATCTGCTCTCTATAGGAGAAAGTCAGTTTGTGACCTAAAGCTCTGGACTTCTTTGGTTCTGCTGTCAGAGTTCTGGGTTCTACCAGAACCTGCAGGGATGTTTCAGGCATTGTTCACGACTCCAACATGAGTTTGTGGGTTCAGCGTCCAACAGGAGCTGCAGTGACGGATCGTCTCTCCTGGCCGGATCGTTTATGATTCATTTATGTCCGGCCTTCTGAGACACGGAGTAACAAAGTGCTCCCCAAACAGAACCCAGAGGACGTATGGATCCATACATGAGAGCAAACACATAAACAAACTCATAAAAATGGAAGTGAAGGCGCGAACCAGGATTCAAACCCAGGATCTCCTTTCTGCAAGGCAACAGCACTACCAAACGCTCCACCAAAAACTCCAATTTCTTTCGAAATTCAGTCCTAATTTGAGCTTTGTTGACCATTTTTATGATACTGGGAAAAACAGAGAATAAAATAAAATATTAGTTGCAACTAACACACATTTTCCAGCTCTTCTCTTCATCAAAGTCAAAATATTAAATATGTTGTTTGCCAAAGGAACAATAATGCATAAATAAAACATATTTTATTGTTCCAAAAAAGAAATGCGTCTTGTGTAGAGCTGCTGTTATTTATCAGCGTCATCAATCATGTTGGCTATAAACATCAGTTAACTCCAGTATTTTAGTTTTATGTTTGTTTGAATAAATGTATCTTCATATTTATAGGACCTTGCATAATGTCTTGTGCATATTGTACATAACATGCAGTATAGTTGAGCCTGAAATTACTCCTGCTTCTGGCAGATTTTTAAAAAATCTAATAAAATGTTATTTGTGTAGCACATTTCAGCAACAAGGCCTCTCAAAGCGATTTTTATAAAAACACAGAAATACAAAGTCATAGGACACACAGGCAACAATCGAAACTTTTAGTCAAGTGACATCGTTCATTTTTTCAAAAGCAGCTCTAACCAGGTGGGTTTTTAGTCTATATTTAAAGGCACTCCGTGTTTCAGCTGTTTTGCAGTTTTCTGGAAGTTTGTTCCAGATTTGTGGTGCATAGAAGCTGAATGCTGCTTTTCCACGTTTGTGGTTTAAAGCCATATTAATTTTGCCAACATCTTTCTTCTGACTGGACGTCATATTAACATTTCAGAGCCTCTCAGCCAGAGTCAGGACTTGATTAGAGAACCTGAAGAAAACTAGAGATTAGGGTGATGGCAAGCAGGTTTTCCTAAGGACTGTGGAGACGTGTGAAAGACTCGGTCCAGGATTAACTACCTCACAGAGCAGAAGTTTCCTCCATCAGTCTTAGCGAAGAAACCCAAGAAGCTACATGAGCTAAACGGCGCTCTGCAATCAAAGAGACGACGACATCAGCGGCCGTGTCATCAAACGGAGGGCGGCCATGACAGTGGACAGACACAGAGGTCGGTGGGTGACAGGGAAGGTGAGGGGTTCATTACAGTCCCTGAGGGGGGTCTTCACTGCCATGGCAACCTTACATCAAACCAACACAATCACCAGCTATCAATCGCACCCTACGGTCTGCACAGCACCGCTAATTTCTGCTGATACTTCCTGGTTTCTTCCAATTAAATGTTAAACTGCCTCTCCAGTTGCTGATTATTGATTATTCTTCGGAAGGTCAGGGAGATTAAACAGAAGATGTGTAACTTCATGCTTTACAGTTTTCCCAATAACAGGAGAAAATGGGGAATAATTTGTACTTGCAGTAAAACGATGGATGTTTTCCACTCACTAAGCTATTTTTCTGAGTCGTGAAACGCAGACAAACTACCAGAACACAGGCGGTCAGTCACTTCTCCTCAACCTTTTTAATATCTTATGTTTTGACACACAGTTTTCTAAAATTAAACAAGATAAACAGCTTCAGCAAATGTTGCTAAACCGAGCAGAAGGAGCATCTGTGTGGAGTATTTTCAGCCCTGCTCCAGAGCTGCAGTGGGTGTTTCCTACAGCAGGATGATTTATGTGGAACCCGACCCAAACAAACCAGTAATGAAGGAACATGTCAGCCGCTAGACTGGGACGGGTTCTGGAGGACAATCCGTCTGGGTTCAGGTGAACAAAGAAAACAAGAATAAATCACTGCTGGGTCGAATCTTTCTGCAGACAGCAAGACTAATGGAGGACTGTGTACGTCTGAACACAACCAGACAACAGCTTCTTCACACTAAAGAGTTTACAGTCATGAGGAAAAGAAACACTCCCTCCTACAGATGATTCAGCAAATAATAAAAATACATTATTATAATCTGAACAGGGTTTTACTTTTGAGCTTTCAGCAACTCTTAAAACCTTTTCAAGACTATTATGAAGAAAAATATTATGAAGAGACTAGAAAAGACTGGTGACGCTACAAAGCTAGCTAGCAACAGTATATCAGCAGCTAGTGAAATTGTTCTGCCACAACAAAATTTAAGATGTGTGATTAACAAATTCAAGATCAACTTACATTTTTAAAATGAATTTAAGACTTTTTAAAGATTCACAGACACCCTGCTGACCTAACTTCTATGTAAAGATGCAGAATTTATTAGCGACCAGGTGCTGCGGATCATCAGTGGGGCGGGTCCATAAAGCTGCTCTTTTTCCAGTTTGCTGGCCTGCAGAGTTCAATGCCAAACCAGAAAGACACCAGCAGTGAGCTTTAGAGCAGAAACTGCTGCTTGACATCAGTTTTGGAGGGTATATTAAGCACATTTCCAAACTATTTGACGTCATTCTGCAGCTGTAAGTCTTCCCAGGAAGTCCACCATGATCAGCCCGTGCAAGGTTCAGAGAGTTAACTAAAAAACTCACAAGCTCCATCTTAGACTCTGCAGTTAGCAGGTTAAATGTTCTGACAGGAGAAGTGAAGAAGAATGAACATGTATGGCTGTTTGGAAGGGCTTAAAGGAGAAAAACTACCACTTAGGATGTTTCACTAAGGTTTTTTTTACACCTGATAGTCTGGCAACCAAAGTCACAACATTTGTTACATTTTCAGCTGCTGCGATTCTCTTTATCGCTGCACTGAGTTAAACAAACCAAACCATTTGAGCAACCTGTTCCCCTCCTCGCCAGTGGGGGCGCTGCACCAAGAACTACTGAAGGAAACGACACAAAAACCTCTGAAGACACTGAAAGTAACTTCTTTCTTTACCAAATGTAAATAAAAATGTAGTAGCCTCAGATTTCAGAAGTTGGAGGATTTCTCTTTTGTTTTTGGTAAAGACCAGGAGCCATTTCTCCCAATAGCGCTAGGCTAGTGTTTGTTTTGGTTTGATTTACCCAGAATGCTCTGCGCTGTAGTCCACTTCCTGCTTTTGGAGCTGTCTGCGGTCCGCTTAGTGTTTGCATATGCATTGAAACCGCACCAGAGTTCACTTCAAATGAACCCAGACTGAGGTTTGTAGGACTTCACTTTTCAGGTCTTCATCAGAGTTTTATTACACATTCACAGCTCTCCAAACAAACCGGACCTTCAAACGGACTAGACTAAACAGTGCGGGTGACAATGCATCCTAAAATGATCATCACACAATCTGTTGAGCACGGTGTGGGAAGTGTGATGTCTCGGACTTCTACCGTAAACTCTTCAGTGAACCAGATGTGGTAAAGTAGGTTTCTACCGGAGCAGCGTCTCTGCTGACTTCATGGATAACATATGCTGAGCTGTGGGGAGTCTCTGGAGTGCAGGGAGGAAATATGTGAGCAGAAACACGAATGAGGGGAAAATAAAGCAGATTCGCTGCAGGGCTGTGATGACTGAAAGGTGTCGGTCTGCAGCTGAACCACAGACGACAGAGAGCGCAGAGAAAACGAGCCTCCGCTGTTTTTAATCACCCAGAATCAAATCAAATGGATTGATTTAACTCAAATGGGGAGAGAGAGGGAAATAAAGAGTTGATAATCTGATGGTGGAGAACAGCCAGAACATCTGGGTCCAATCTTCTGATCGGTGCCGGTAAGCTTCGTCTGTGTGCTATAAAACCAACAGATGCCTCCAGCTTCTTCTTCTCTCTGATCAGCCGCAGTGGAACAACATTCTCTGTTCTTCTCTTTTTTACTCTCTTACAAACACACCCGAGGTCCGTGGGGAGACGCCATCTTCCACTCGCAGCGCAGCGCAGCAGAGCTGGGAGGGTGTTGCCTAGCAACGGTTCTCTTGGAGAAGGCCTGAGATGGCCATCTTGGATTTGGAGAATCAGATGAGAGAGGTGCTCAGACGGTACCTGCCAAGGTGGATGAATATGATCTGGGCCGTGTGTGTGTGTGTGCGTGTGTGTGTGTGTGTGTGTGTGTGTGTGTGTGTGTGTGTGTGTGCGTTGCCGCAGGCTAATTAATTCCTCCTCCTGCTCAGTGATTTTAATGACACAGCGCAGCGTGGAGGACGGATGGCAGCAGCTACAGACTGAAGTTTTTCTGGAAAGGGCTGCTCAGCTCTGAACACGCTGTTCTGTTGGGCGAAACACACACCTGTGTGCGATGTTTCTCTGCAGCAAACCCATCAGGCCTGATTTTCTGCTCAGCTCTATCTTAAAGGGACAGGCACCCTTCTGATCCTGAACTCGCTCTCAGCCTGTTTGAAGCCACTTCCTAAATCTGCTCAAACCTTTTAAACTCATAGGCGAAGGTGAAAACCGGGAGGAAGACTTTTACACATCCAGACTTTATTTTTTATGGTTTATAAAATTCAAGAACTTTTCAAGCATTTTCAAGATACGTTTTCAAACTTTTCCAGCACCACACTGCACAAATTAACTAAAAAACTGTTTCAATTCACTATTATATTCACTATATGATCATTTATCACTGTTATTAATCATGTCCTGTGACTAGAGCTGAAATGATTAATCAGATTAATTGTGATGAATTGATCGATAAAATAATTGTCAACAAATATAGTTATCAATTAATCACAAACTGGAGTACACAGATTCAAAAAACGCCATTTACTGAAAAAACATCATATTCAGAGCTATAATTAAACCCAAACTGTACATTATATGCATACATATTACATTTAAAATAAAAACACCTTTGGCAGAATACTACTGGTATGCATTTTAGTGCATTTTAAGCACTAAAATGTTTATTTTCATAAAAAAAGGAATTAAATTATTTGCTTATTTGCATCTGTTAATGTATTCCTAACATTGTACAAAAAGACTTAAAAGGTTAAATGAAAAATCGGTAGAATGATTTTTAATCAGTTCTTTCGATTAAACTAAAATCATTTTTAGCTACGCGTGATAGTATCTGTCTTCTACAGCAGGCAAACTAAAATAAAATAACATTTTATGTTTTGAAATGTGTTTCTCACAACTTTTACGGCTGACTGGTCTGAGAAAAAAACATTGACAAAAAAATCCTTCAGCCTTGTAAACGTTGTTTATCGTATAAAATATGAGCAACATTTAATGCAATTAAACAGATCAATAAGTCATTGTTAGAAATAATATATATTCATTACACTGAAATAATCAAAACAAATCCTGTTATAGTAAATGATGCTTAAACACAAAATAAAAAGAAAGTTACAAAATAATCTTTAAATGTTACTGTGGAATATTGTCTCTGCTTTTGAGCTGTTAGCATATGGCAAGTCTTCAGTCAGAGGCTTCTTCAGATTTCTTGCAGTACTGACTGCTACTGGAGATCCTTCTGGATGTTATGAGTTACGACAGCTGATACTAAGGTGAAAATTACAAATTGACATATTCTGCATGTACATAAATATTTAAGAAACTAAATATTTAGTGTTTTCCACTCAAACCTCCGCCTGCCTAACGTAGCTTTGGTTCATCATTGGTGGCAGTCGAGCAGCAAGAAGGCTTGCAAAGTGTGACAGATAATAGCAAAACAAAGCAAAGAATTGGAAATAAGAAGGTTAACATTCTGGATGGTTTGTTACCAGAAAGATGGCTGAGTGCTATCTGAAGGAAAACAGAGCTGACCGTTTGATTTTTCTCCAAAGCCACATTTCAGCTCTGGTTTTCTCCTCCTTTAAGCCCCGTTTGTTTGTTTGGTTTCCTGGAGCTCTAATATGTGCTGGAACTGCTCTGTGATTCTCGGGAACTTGACATTTATCATCCAATGTAAAAATAAATGGCTCATTATACACAGCGTCGGAGCAGAGTGTGCTGAAAATGTCACGTACTGAAAACAGGCAACACGTCTGGTCATATGGAGCGACTTATTCAGCCAGCCTCCGACTTCTGTCCTCAGCAGCAACCAGGAGCAAATGTTTCTGAGGCCGTATTGGGAGGAGAGAAAAATCCAAATGTTTGGAAATTCATAAGCAGAATCACTTAGATGATGGAATATCAGATACAAATCTTTCAGTGTCTAGAGATTTGATTCAATTCTGATTTATAGGATGACGATTCGATTCATTTGTAATTCAGAAACGGTCTAGAAAATCTGTCTGAATGATGAGACTGACAAGAGGAAAAGACAGTAAACAAACAAAAACATTTATTTACAACTATGAAATCTATTTTAGAGGATTGCCAGAATTGTGATTCTCTGTAGAATTTTTTCTTCTATAGAATATATTCCATAAGAACAGCATGGAACCAGAAGCAGCTGCAGGATCCAGATGTGGAAGTTTGATAAGAATGAAACGAGTCGTCGGTGCGTCGCATCATCTCCATGGCGACCGGCTCACCCAGCCTCCTCTGAGCAGCTGCGTGTGTCACACTCGGCAGACCCCGGGCGGTCCCACTCACGTGTGCAGCGTCCTTTAGCTCTGCGGCCAGTCTCGACCCATCTGGGCCCGGCCGAGCCAGCGGCCCATTAACAAACACTGAACAGGAAGCAGGGCGTCCAGTTGGAGCACTGGGTCAAGGTCGTACTGTAAGGTCATCCAGTGGCGGCTTGGTCAACGCCTAGTGCTGAGTGTTGGGCTGCAGGCGGACCGGCTGCCCAGTTCTACAGAACCAGACCCAGAATGACTAGCAACACAAAAAACTGACACCACTAATTAGCCGAATTATTTCCAGTTAGTCAGTATTACTATCCCAGTTAACCCAGTTCCACAGAGCAAAATTACTTCAAAAGCACATCAACCATTTTTCAGGAAGTCAGAAGAATCCAGAACATCTAAAGCTCTGCTGGCCTTAGACGCCTTGGGGAAGGTCAAAGTTCATAATTAAACAGTGAGAAATAGAGGCAGAAATTTACCAGCAAACATTGTGAAGATCCTGAATAGCCTCCAGAAATCAATTTGTTCCTCTTGTTTTCAGTTCTGCTTCCTTTTTAATCTCAATAATAAACATTTTCATTTAATCACAAGCTCTGCTGATCTCTGATTCAAATGTCTCATCATAATCAGAAACAATCAGTTGATCAGGAGTGAATAAAGTCCATAAGCTGCTCTTTGTACCAAACAGAGACGCATGTTTCAGCAGGAGTGACGCCTCTCTGCTCCGCTCTCACGTTTTTCACTCTGACCCAATTAAAAGCTGCGTATCTCACAGCAACATAAACATTTATATCCTCAAACACAAGTTTCGATCATATTCACTGAATTAATTGGTTCTTAATGGGCAGAAATAGAAAACCAGTTATCCAGTACAGTAGTCACTTAAAACGATAAAAAAAATGATTTCACTACGATCATTTAGGGTTTTAACTAAAGATGGTGACTCGACTTTGATATTACAGATCAAATTGCACTGAAGTTGCAAAAATTAAAGCTTCAGATTTGACTTAGACTTGTGCTGTAGAGATTTGTACTTTGACTGAACAATACATGAAGATGTACCAGTACCACAATATCAAAACTAGACCAAAAATAAAGGCCCAGTTATTCAGCTGCCAGTTGAAACGATAAAAACAAAATGTCGCCATGGTAATTTAGAATTTTACTACTTGGACTTTTTATCTTTTAGGACGTGTCTTAGCCTTTTCTTTTAAAAACTTGAGACTATTTGTTTAATTTCATTAAGTCAAAGTGAGCATAAATTAGCTTGGATGTGTTATTATTTTCCGAAAGAAAATCACCAAAATCAGAATTTTTCTATTAGATCTCAAAGAAAAACAAAAGATATGATCAATCAGTAAACTCTTTTTTGGATGATTAGGGTTTGATGATGGACATATTGAGGATCTAGAATCTGTTAATCTGAACCGAGGTGAGGATGTGTTCGTCTTTAAAAGGTGACAGGAAGAAACATTTCCTGCCAGACTTCTTTGTTTCTGCTGAGTGAGGCTGTGAGGTCTGGTGAAGTGACGCTGCACAAACTGGACGTAAGAAATGCAACGGCGCTCTAAAGTCGTTAAACCTCAGCAGAGCGGTCAGGCTAGTCATGGTTCTGGACCTTCTGAAGGAGGACCGTCAGCAGAATCATGAGCAGTGAAGTTACACAGCCCACAGTGTGTTTGTGTGGAGTGGGGCGACGGAGACGAACGTCAGTGTAACCAGGCAGCGCAGCCAGCGCTGACAGCGTCTCCATTCTGAAAACACACCGACGCATCAGTCAGCCAGCTGTCACCAGATCAAATGCCTTCAGAAATGGAAACATGCCGCGGTTTCCTCCACTGTCCGCTAACGGAGGAACGTTCATCCTCCGCTAACCGCTAAGGGAGGAACCTTCATCCTCCACTGTCCGCTAACGGAGGAACATTGGGCCTCCACTGTCCGCTAACGGAGGAACGTTCATCCTCCGCTAACCGCTAACGGAGGAACGTTCATCCTCCGCTGTCCGCTAACGGAGGAACGTTCATCCTCCACTGCCCGCTAACGGAGGAACGTTCATCCTCCGCTAACCACTAACGGAGGAACCTTCATCCTCCGCTGTCTGCTAACGGAGGAACGTTCATCCTCCGCTGTCCGCTAACGGAGGAACCTTCATCCTCCGCTGTCCGCTAACTGAGGAACGTTCATCCTCCGCTGTCCGCTAACGGAGGAACGTTCATCCTCCGCTGTCCGCTAACGGAGGAACCTTCATCCTCCGCTGTCTGCTAACGGAGGAACGTTGGGCCTCCACTGTCCGCTAACGGAGGAACCTTCATGGTCATATATCTGACCAATTTTATAGTCAATGGACACTTTAGCCCAGAATAAAAAAATCGTAATATTTGAACCTGAATATTTCCATTACATAATTTAATCAAACTGAAAAATACGTCTCATGATCTAAATATACAGATGAAACCAGACGTTTACATACAGTTAATTCAGACCAAACTTCTCTTCCTTTACTTCTATTTGCTAAAAGTCATTTATTTAACATCTTCAAGACCAGAAGTTTACATACATTTCCTCAGTATTCGGTAATATATGATACAAGCTTCCCCCGACAGTTTGCTGAGTTCTGGTCCATTCCTCCTGACAGAACCAGTGGAACCGGATCAGGTTTGTAGTCCGCCTCAGTCTCAAACACCTCAGACTAATATTAAAAAGTCTAACTTTTTCAAACAGCTGTAAAATTATAATAAAAGTTGTTTATTTTGGTTAAATTTGCTTCCCAAACCCAGCAGCCTGCTGACAGAACCACTCCACACAGGAAGTAATCAGGGATTATAAAAGACGCCATAAATGATCCCAGCTCCACAGAAACAGAGCTGACCTGAAACGCACCGCTGCAGGCCACATGATGAGCATCGCTGCGTCGCATGCAGGCTCACATGCGGAGCAAAGCAGGGCTGCATCTCTAACGAAGAAAACTCTCAATCTGCAGCGCTGCAGAAGGTCAGAGGTGAAACACCAGAATCACGAACAGGTTGATTATGAATGTCCAGTTATAAACTGCAGGTTTCACACTTTACTGATTAAATATTAGATTATTTCTTTTTATTGTTCTGTCTGGTCTCAGTTGGTTTTCCCTGGATAAAGCTGCAGGTTTTTATGGGACAAATAAGAAAAACTTTCCAGAAGGTCTTTGAGCTTCATCACATAAAACTGGAATGGATACTTCAAGGTGTGTAGGACATGTCAGAGATCACAGTTTGGTCTGATCTGTAATGCAGCAGGAGCAAAATGCTCTGAGACGCTGAAGAATATTGACTTTTAATGGCTGGAGGTCACAGAAAGGCGCTGGAGGAGACGGGATTCAGCAGCGGAGAGTCGGCTGATTGCTCAGTTTATCTAATAAACAGGTGGAGCGCCGATTATCTGCCAGGTTGGAGTCAAACACTGTAGCTCAACCCATCAAATCTGACAGACAACCGCACCGATCTGCAGCTCTCGTCTTCTACAGGCTGGATTTTATTAGATAAAACACTAAAGTTTGTCAAAACCTGCATGCAGACAGCTGATCTGGAGGTTTCCTGTTTTAAACCCAATAAAGCTGCGTTCAGGTTGCCATGTTGGCTTAGATTAAAGTCATGTTATTATTGTGTTGTTGTGATTTTTAAGGTAATCCGCATGTATACCGGCAGCTTTCAGATTCCCTTTCACAGTCGATTTACTTCAGTCGTATCAATCGTACAAATTCCCAATAACACACCGAAGTTTGTTATTGTGATGAAATGTTAAATATTTTCCATGACTAACAGATGAGATGAGGTGATTCTGCTCTGAGTTACTAAACTGACTAATCGCTTTTATTTGCCTCCTTTTCCTTTAGCTTCATAAGCAGAGACAAACTTGACCTCTATGGACATTTCAAACCAGGACTGGGCGATACGGCTTACAAATAAATCTGCCATTCTTTTTCCTCGCTTTGTTCCTTGAAAAAATATCCAAATGAGAGAAAATATCTTTAAAAAATGGCTTTTGTTTCAACCTTTCCTTCAGCGAGTTGACAAGCTGTAAAAAATGCTTTTCAAACAAGATGGCCACCCCGGGTGCACTTACATCACTCTGAAGACTCAAGGAGAGCATTGGTGAAATAAAAAAATCCATTTAAAAAAACTTAAATCTTCAAAAATAGAAAATTTGATTATTGATAAAATTGATTTATCTATTTTTCAATTAGGAAAAACAGCTGTTGACAGGAAGGTTCTCCAGTAGCAGTCAGTCTTGCAACAAATCTCAAGAGGCCTCTGACTGAAAACTGTACAACTGTCTTGACATGCTAGTGGCTTAATATGTGGCAACAAGCTCTGCTAATCCTCCTCCTTTGCTTTTGCTTTTTAATTTTCTGTCTGGTTGTCTGGTTGGAGTGATGCTGGAGGGGAAGAGATGGTTTGAACTTCCTCCTTCTCTCTCTGCTCTTTTTCAACGTTTCTGGGATTTGAAGTTGTAGTTCAGGTATTATTTGAAGTTTTTAGATACTAATCAGCTCCTTCCAGTTGTAAAAAAGTAAAAGCAAAATTTCTTCCTGTCTGCACAGCATCTAAAACCAGAAGGAATATTTGTCCGAACATCCAAAAATTCAACCCAAAAATATCAACAAAGGTCTTCAAACACAACAAATGATTGGAGTATTTTCTGTAGCAGCTGAGCTACTGTTGCCTAAATGAGTTCAGGACCAACTGGGCCGCAGGAATCCGTAGAACTGGTCGAGCCTGGAAACGCTGTGCAGGGCGCAGATCAACGACATCTGAAATATTACAATCCACACATTCCTGTGTGGTGCTAATATTATCCACCCTGAACCAAAGACAAATACAGTCTGACAGAACCTCGCTGCTTTTCAGAGTCTGTCTGATAGCTTTAATTTTTCAAAATGATTAACGATCAGATCACTGCTCTGGATTTCCTTTAGGAATCAAAACTGATAACTCAGAACGTAAACATGGGCTGGTAAAACTCCGACCGGTTTGTTCCTGCATCACTGCAGCACTGTTATTAAATCAACACCAAGAAAAGAAGAACCAGACCACCACCCAGCTCTGCTCAGCTCAGTCTGACTAAAGTTCCCACATTTTCACAGAAACCCGGAAGGCAAACTCACTAAACGTCTTCCTGACTGCAGTAAAACAGAGGAATTCTGGGAGTTTTTTATACAGGTGAGTCAATCAAGTCAAGAATCCAAGCTTTATGTGATCAGAGACAGTTTAAGAAGTGAAAGGTTTTACAGCGACTGCTCTCTCACACAGTGTGGCATCACCTCCACTCCTGATTAAAATGATGATTTGGAACAAACTGGATTTGTAACTGTTGGCCTTTGAGAAACCTAGAAACTAGGTGTTATTATTATTGTTGACGGCTTTAGAGGTGGGCGATAAGGACTTTATCACGATATTTTGTGTTAGTATTCTGATAGCAAAAGTGAAGAGAAGAGTTATTTACTAACTTTTTTTAGCTAGTATATCGCTGTAACTGTGTGTCACAGCAGTTATAGTCCCACTAATACAAACACTGCTTTTGAAACATTCCTATTTGTAACACACTTCTTTAGCTAATGTAAGATCCTAAAAACAGTAGAATCATTTTATCTCCCCAATAACCACAAATTGGTGCATCTCTGCTTTTTTTTCTTGGTTTTGTTAAACTATAAAAGCTTTAAAATAGCTCTAGTTAGTTTTTTTATTTACTAGTAACTATAGTGTTTATTACTGATCTTTGTTTTTCTAGACATTTAGTCTAGTCATCTAGTCATAAAAGTATAAAATATGCTATTTAACTGAGTTTAAAATCACAATATCTGCTCGTTGAACTCAAAGATATTCTTTCCAGTTTTGATAAACATGGAAAAAGAAGGTAATTTTATGAAAAACAACAACAACAACCCTGTTTACATCAGGAGCAACCGGCATGCTGCCCAGACAGTTTTAAAATAAAACCATTTATAATTTTTTTAAAAGTCACGGCCTTTTGGTTAATCCTCTGAAACGCTGCCCTATATTAAAACAGCTTGGTCTCATTTGGTAACCGATTGCTCAGTCTCCCTCAGAGATCAGCAGCAGAAAAAAACACCTGAGCGTCCGGACCGAAGCTGGTTCTGGAGGTCCACTTCACCTCAGGAGATCTCAAAAAAAGAAGAGTCCTGATTGTGTGTCAACCTTTACATGATAAATAATTCAGCATCCATTCCAGAGTTTGCAATAAACATATTGGAAAGATTGTTTTGTTTTTTTAGCAAAACAGCTGCAGATTTAGCTGCAGTTTGCTGTCAGGATGTTTCTCCAAAATAAAAGGAGAATTTTAGGTGAAGAATGTGAATTTCACATGAGCCGATATGAATAAAATATGTGATTCCCATTATATAAGCCCGTCAGGAAGAAAATCTGAGCTCGGATGTGGGTTAAACTCACAATCCAGGGAGAGAAGGAGCATCCTGCTCCTCACCCTCCAGCTCCGCAGGCCCAGAAAAACACGCACAGGGAGAGGACGGGGCGCCCGGAGCCGGGGAGCCTCTGTGTGCTGCGGTGTCACGCAGCGTCGCACCGCAAAGCTATTATTAAAACCGACCACACACACACACACACGCACACGCCCGCACACACACACTCACGCAGTCAGTCAGTCAGGTAGGCCAGGCTGCTTGTGTCAACATCTCAAGGTCACAGCACGGCTCTGTTTTTGGATCGGAACCGGCAGAACAACGCGGTGTTTCCCTAAAAGCGGCACCGCGGCTGAGACAAAGTGCAGCGGCCCAACCCAGCAGCCGGATCCCGCTCTGCCCTCACCCTCCCCGGGCAGCACGGAGCTGCCCAGGCCGGTTCCTCCGGCTGACAAACATCTGGATGGGAGGAGCGGGAGGAAGAGGAGGAGGAGGAAGAGGATGAGGCCGCAGGAATGAACGGCCGGATTCCGCTACTAGTGAACAACCGGTGAGGATGGAGATGAGATAAGGTGATGAGGATGAAGAGGAGGGAGAGAAGGAGGAAGGAGGATGGGGGAGGTTTGCGCTCTTTTTCTCTCCCCCCATTTTCTAATTAATTCCTTACCCTCTGACAGCTCCAGCTCCAGCTCCGCCAGCCGGGCTCGGATCTCCAACGGTATCGGCGACGCCTCACGGTCCGCCATTCGGCTGGTACCGAAGAAAACAGCTCTCCGGCGGTAACAGCTACCTCCTCAGCCGCTCCTGCCTCCTCCTGGCTCGGCTCGGAGGCGGTGGGGGGAGCGCTTCTCCTTCTCCTTCTCCTCGGCGGCCCCTCCTCAGCGGAGGCGCGTAAAGACAGCGAGGCGTCGGGGTAGAACAAAGAGGATAAATCTGGGTCCGGTTTTAACGGGGGTCCGCCATGTTGCCCGCTTCCTTGGCTCGGTGAAGACCCCCGGTGGTTCGGTCGGTTCTCCTCTCTGCCGCTGCGGAGGTTCTGCTGGCGGTTGTGATGAGGATGATGAGGCTCGCGCAGCACTGCACTCGCAGCCGTTTGAAGCTTGCTGCTGTCACGTGACTGTACGGAAAGAGGTGGTGACACTCATCACCTGCAGGGGGCGCAGCGAACAACCACACCTACAGAGAGACACCGCTTCAGTTACACCTGACTGAAATACGAGATCAGCATAATTTTTATATTTCATCCACTGAATATCTATTAAATGTATCTATTAAATTAAGTTGTGATTAACTAAAAACTGTTTTAATGAAAAATGCCTAAAATTAACAAGTTAATTTTAGGCATTTTTACTGCAAAAATGTTCTTGTTTTACAAAAAATAAAACATATAATTGTAATAGTAGTGCCATTACGTCGTTTTTTTCATTTTTATGTTTCACAACATATGTTTCTAATTTTAAATTAAACCAATCGTTCTTATTAAATGATGTAGTTACTTTCTTGCTTATTTAATGACTTTAAAAAAATATAGTAACATGTTTATTAAGTTTGTGGAAAAATTTATTAAAAATAATACAATAAAATAAACAATTTTGATATTTTATTAGTTGTTCATTTGATCTTTTCCTTGCATTAAAATGTATTTCTTTAATGTGATATTTAACATAAAAAGCAAAACAAGATATTTTTTTAAAACAAAATGCTCCACTGTGTAATAAAGTTTGCATCGGGTTTTACTGACTTAGACTCTTGAAATTCGACTGTTAATTTTCTTGCTTAAAAATAATTTTAGTATTGAATTATTTCATTTAAAAATAAATTTGTTGGACTGACTTGAGAAATTTTGTTTCTTTCTCATGTCTCTTCCAAAAATGTTATTTCACGTCGATATTGCATTAAAACTATATAAATAGAGTCCTTTCAAATTAAAATAAAAACGCAAAAAGAGAGGTGAGGGAAAGTCAGACCTGGTGTCAAGATGGCCTGAAGACAGAATATGTATTTAGGTGACTTGATCCGATGCACTTTATTAAATTTTTGGCTGATATCTTTATGATTTGGCCTGTTATGTCTCCATTGTGCATCTAAAACCTTTTATAACATTCCTATTTGCAGGTGACCCACTCTGCAGCAAAGCCTCTTCGGAGCACAAAGTCTCAGTAACAAAATATCAGCACATGTGAGTCATCAGCCAAACTCAAACCTGTTTCATTTCCTTGAATTTATTTGATCATTTGAACCACATTTGTAAGGTGAAAAGTTCATTACAGATTCCATGAGGAAAAAACAACCGTTTCTATTTCTGTCCCCTTGATGTCAGTTTCTGCCCTCAGATGACCTGCAGCTGAAAGGGGAAATGAACTAAAACGTGATCAGTCTGAGCGCAGCCTGTGACCCGTTTTCATTACAGGAGATTTACGAGTCCTGCCAGGAAAAACAGCAGCTTCCTGCATTTTAAAACTTTTACTCATTTCATGTGAAGCAGGAGAAATGTGGCGCCCTGGTTTTGACACCTGCCACTCCGTGTGCGGGTCTCCTCTGAATGCAGGTGAATGCACCTGTGGCCCGGTGGAACAACCACAGGATTTATTACTAAACCAGAATCTGTTCAGACCAAATTTGGTTATTCTGGTGTGAACTGAATTCAGAGGCGGATCCTGAAGTCATCAGTTTTATTTGAGTAAAGTGTGATGAAGTGAGCCCAGTATGGATCATTTCATTAGTATGCTGCATGCTATTCATTAGGCCGCTGATAAACAAATGCTGAGCCAAACAATGTAATTAGAGTTGTGATGTGGCTCTACCGCCATCTGCTGGTTAAGAGAAGGAAGTAAATCTGTAAGAGGCTGAATGACTCAGAGCTTCAAACAAATAAAAATCTAAACATGTTACTTGTAAAGGCACTTTTTAAATATATTTCTGTTCAGTATTCTGTACATTTGTACACAACAACATATGTCACAATGGTGCCAGCTTTACATTCAAACTTCACATCAGAAAACAACATTAGTCTCTTTACAATCAAAGAAAACATTTCTTCAAGTTGAATCAGTTTGTTCTTGGACGCTCAGCGGTCAAAACTCAGCAAGTTAAATAAAGTCAACAACTAAAACAGGCCAGTTTAACAAATAAAACTGAATCTGTGTTTAAAATTAAATAAAACAGAGCAACAATAAAGAGTTGATATTCAGTACTTTCAAACATACAGGAAGGCTTTACAGATCTGGTTATTAATTGTTGGGCCTCTAAACACGGGAAAGATCAACTTCAGACTTAAAAATTCAGAATAAATAACAGAATCCTGACAGAACTTCCTGTACAGAGCCGACGGCCAAATACAATAAATCTGAAAATAACGCCTGGCTCTCATTACACTGAGCCCAACAACAAGACAAGAAACAAAACTAAAGAATTACAAAAACATTTACAGATTATTTTCAGTTCCCTGCCAAAAAATTAAAGTGTTAAAAATTTCTATTCAGCATCAGCAGTTTCTATAGTTCTAAGATTAAAAATCCTGAGCTTGTAAAGACTGGTTTCTGTTTAGCTCAGAGTTTATCTCCTTTACTTACTGATCAATCTTTATAATAAATATACAGCCAGCTATACAACTACACATTCCCATCGGACTGTTTTTGTCTCACGGCGGCAGCTGAGGCTGTTGGGATGCCTGGTACTCCGCTGAGGGGGCGGAGTCAGCCAGCGGCGCCGACGCCTCATTGGACGAAGCCTTCTGGCAGATCTCAGCGTAGCTCAGCTTCTTCAGCTCCTGAAGGAAGTGAAGAACAAGACCAGGCGTCAGGAGGCGGATACGCCGACATGTTTCAATTATTTATGTACTTTTCATCTTTACATAAACCATACACTGTTTTTAAACCAACAAATGAGTCCAGTTCAAATAGAGCTGGGTTTCCCCACTGTGATAGAGTACAACGTTTTCATGAAGTTTTCATGTGATGCGATTAATGACAACACAATGGATTAAAACCAGCAGACAAAATACACAAGAAAACGGATAAAACTATTTTAGTAACCGATTATTCTGACAATTAAAAGAAATTGAAAGAAATGTGATTTTTCACATAAGTCTTTTATACAATATTAGAAATACATTAAAAGGTGAAAATCAACAGAGTTCAATTCCTTTAAAAGTAAGAAAATAAAGTTTATGGCCTAAAATGCAGTGTCATCATTCCTTTAGTGAACGTTTGTAGAAAAAGATAAATCTGCAGATAAAAATCCTTCCAACATCAACAACAGATTTACAGAAAAAGGTTTTCATCTTAAATGCCCTGATTAGTTTAATCTTTTTAAAAGAGGTTCAGTATATATTGGTAAGAGTTGCTAAGCAACTATTTAAGACTGTTTGACCAGTGGACAGGCTCTGTTTTAAATAAAAGGTTGAAATGTTTAATATTGAAGTGACCTAATCAGGGAGTCACACGCTGCTGTCACAGAGCTGGTTGTGTTTTTGTCTTTGTGTTGTTAAAATGAAGCAATAGGAAACATTTTGTTCTTTTCTCCTGTTGAACTGAACCCAGATCAGCTCCAACCAGAGACAAGCACCATTAAACGACCCACATCTCCCCTCTGGCTGATCCAGGTGATAAACGTGAGTCCTGAATGTGTCTTACTGCTGCTGGTTCCAGTGGCAGCTGGACTGGTTTGTCCTCCACCGTCGTCTCTCCGCTGTCCCCGTCTTTCCTGCACACAACAACAGAGCTGCATGTGAAGCCTCCGGTCCGGCCGCACAGCCGCAACAGCTGGATACTCACAGCAGAGACGCCGGCTGAGGCTCCACTGGAGGAAGTGATGATGATGAGGATGAGGACGATGAGTTTGAGCTGCTGCTTTTTGTCGGACTCTGAGGATTCAGACACACAGGTCAGACTGGAACTGATTCAGGTGTGGGTGTGTATGAGTGTGTGCGTTACCTTGACGCTGTCATTAGCTGCAGGCGTCGTCGCTGTGGCAACATTTGCAGTAGACAGTGGGGGGAAGCTGGACAGGCTGAGCTCCAGAGGAGGAGGAGGAGGCTGATGAAGAGCAGACAGAATGGGAGTGGTTCACTTTTCCACAGTCTGACCTCTGCTGTGTTTTCTTACCTCAGAGTTCAGTTTGGGTCTCTCCAAGGATTTCTCCGTCTCCCTCCTCTTCTGGCCGAAGGTTCCCCTCCTGCTGTAACTGAGACAGAAAAACAAAAACCTGTTTTCTGCATCTCTGCAGTGAAATCCTCGTGTTGCAGAGCGTCGCTAAACTAAACTAAACTAAATTTTTCCATGTTTTGTTGCTTACTAGCCTCAAACTTCAGTGTTTTGGGGGGTTTTATGAAAGACAAAGGAAAAGTAAAGATAAACTGTGAAGTGCAAGAAAAATTTTGTGTCAACAAAAAAGAAAATCTGAAAAATGCGGCATGCATTTGTATTCAGCCCATCTGAGTCAATACTTTGTCTACAATTACAGCTGTCAGTTTGTTAATCAGCTTCAAAGATTAACATCTGAAATGTCTGCATGATCTTCAGAGTTTTCCACTCTAAACACACACAGGGCTCTGCATGCAGGGCAAAATGTTCCTTCGCTGCCAGCTGCTGCTATCTTGCTACGGTTTGGTTAGTATTTACCAAAGAGAACAGGAAGGCCTGCTGAGGCTGAACTACAGCTGCTGAGATTCTGCAACAGGAACAGTTACATTACCTTCCCCGGTCAGAGGGGGGCACCAGAACCTGTTTGTTGGATTCTGTTCTTCCGCCCCGGCTCTGCCGGCGCAGGCCGCCCCTCAGCCGGCCCCGCCGGGCCCTCAGGGAGGGAGAGGAGTACTGGTCTGCAGACAGCTGCTCTGACGGCTGGTAGAGGTCCGGGTGGTGGGTCTGCCAGCGGTCTCCACAGCTCAGCATCCTGGAGCCCCTCCTGCAAGTAGAGACCATAATCAGCTCCAACCTGGTCCAAACTGCACAGAACCGACTCAGACCCAGTCCAAACTGCACAGAACCGACTCAGACCTGGTCCAAACTGCACGGAACCGACTCAGACCTGGTCCAAACTGCACGGAACCGACTCAGACCTGGTCCAAACTGCACGGAACCGACTCAGACCCGGTGCATTAAAGGAGCAGTATTATGTAGTTTCCAGACACGCAGCACCATTTTATAGCACAATCAAGTTACTATGTTACCTAAAGTTGTCATAATCCTGTATATATCAAATATCACTTAAAAGAAATTTAACATTGTAATTAAACGCCATAAAATTGGGCCTCTGTCTCTTTAAGAATCTCATATCCTTTCTGAAGCTCCACCTACAGGAAGAACATGCAACATGGCTCCTCTATTCACCCTTTAACAACATTTTTCCAGCGTTGCTCTGAGTAGGTCCTACAGTGAGCTCAGCAGTTCCAACAGGTGTTTGCTAATTTCGGCAGGCTAGTCTGAAGGAGCTGAGTGGGAGAGAGTTGCTCTGTGAAGTGGAAGGGGAGGAGGTTTGCCTCAAAGGCGGAGCTAGGTCCAGCTGCTAAATGGTTGCCATGGAGATTAAAGGATTTCTCAAATATGAATGAACGAATTGAGGCTTCTGTTTTTGAAGGAGAGAGTAATATTATTAGAAGATGTAGAGCTGATAAAAGTGGATTTTTTTTTTACACTGGCCCTTTAAGAATGACATCAGCGTGGCGGTCGTACCTCTGTCTGTGAGCTGCGTGCGGCTTGAAGGTAGAAGCTGCTGGAAACTCGTTCATCAAGTTGTTCATCAGCAGCTCAGGCTGCAGAGAGAATCAGAGTTAATGACTGAAACACTGAGTAGGACGGACCAGGTCCGGATCAGGAAACCCGGTTCTGCTCTCACCTCCACGTTCTCCTGGTACTGGGCCGAGGTGGCGGGCCATGCCTCATTGTTCTGGTCAAACATCTGCTGAGGGAGGCAGGACGGGTTGAACGTGGTGGGGGGGAAGTAGGAGCTGTAGCGGCTGCTGCACTGGTCCAACTGGACGGGCCTGTAGCCATTCTTGGGGGCGAAGGATGCAATAGCCATGGTCTTAGCTTTGATCCGGGCCATGATGGGCTTTCCCTTAAACACCCGGACCTCCTCTCTCAGGTACCTGTAGGCCTGAAGGATCGGTCATGTTACTCTGTCACATCCCACACACTGATAGGATTATAATCTGACAGAAATACAGCCAAGCTGCTGGAGCACAAAATCTGCTGGAGGCAGCAGAAGACCTGAGACTGGGGTCAAAGTTCACCTTCCAGCAGGGTGACCACCCACCCTGAACATGCAGCATGGTTCTGGCTCTGGTTCTGGTGTGTTGTACGAACAGCTCAGTTTATGACTAAATCACTACTGCAGTGCTGAAGCTCTGCAGAGGCCTGATGATGAACCAGATCTGGACCACTGGAGCTCAGATCAAAGCAGACTCATGTCAGAATGGCCCAGTCAAAGCCCAGATTTAAGTAAGAATGATGATATTGCATCAATTTAATAGATTTTTTTTAAAGAAAACATCGAACAGAGAAGCAAAGAGCAAAACCTCTGGTAAGTCATCCCAGTGTGGTTTCTGCTGTTGGCTGTAAATGTCCAGGCTGAACCTTCAGCGGCCAGCCCGGCGTCTGATAACGGATAACAACAACTTCAAGTTCATAACAGGAAACAGGAAGATAACTGAATGTTTTCAATATCATTTCCATTTTAAAGCTTTAATAACCAAATATTAGTCATACTATGAATACCAGTATCTATTTCACTCCTGCAACATGAATCTGAAGGTAAAGGAGGGAGCATAGAGCTGCTATACATAGAATGTGTCATTAGTTAATTCTTATTATTCATGTCTGAGCTTAGTTGGATTGATGTCCATCCAAACTGACTTGAGTCTGTTGTAGGGGTTGAACGACTACATATTTTTTAAGGTCGACTACATCATGATAATAGTCGAGTCGATGTCGACTAGTCGCGGTGACGTCATAGTGACGTAAGCGCAAAAACCCTTCACAACTACTTGGAGGCTTTATTAGCTATTTTCACGGCAAATATTGACCCCCCCCCCCCCCACACACACACACACACACACTCTCCCCTTCTCCTGCTTTTACTAAGTCTATTATGGAGAAGTTTGTTGCACAAAGTCGGGTCTGACTTTTTTTTTTCTAAATACCGGCTGATGCTGATGATCTCTGGATAGTTACTATAGGAGTCAAATGATCACACTGACTACATGGTGCTTTTGGAACATCACAAGCCAAACTTGTTATGAACGGATCCCGTTTGGTTACAGCTGAATTCAACGAAACCACCTGCTTCTCCTACGCCCGATGCGCGGCAGGAAGCTCTGCTGACTCAGCAGATTGAACGATTTAAGATATTTTCTAGTCAACGTCAACATGATAAAAGCCGAGTCGATGTCGAGTTGACTAGTCGTTGTGACGTCATAGCAACGCAAGACGCAAATTTGTGATTTGCTGCCGCCGGTGTCCTGTCACAGCTGGGCGTTTCATGAATGAAGTTACTGACAACTGACTGGATCGAGCCGGTTGTTCAGGAGCTAGCATTAGCATTAGCGGATGCCTTTTCAAATGACTGTGCATCGCGGTCGTACTTTTGTTGTACTTCAGCACAGCTTTGCAGATTTTGCATGTTATGGTAGTTAAACCAGAAGAGTCATCTTTAGTGAAATATTTCCACACTGTTGACGAATTTCTACCTGTTTGACAAGATGCGGGCTTGTCCTCGATCTGTTTTGAAGACGCCATTTTGTAGCCAGTGTTCTGTCAGATCTGCTGTCAGAGTGTCATACACTTCTGACAGCTGATCTGATGACACTTCTAAGCACAAAGTGTCATTCTTAGCACGAACTCACGGCTATATATATGTCAGACAAGTATACACTGTCATTACCAACTACATGCTTTTATTTAATCAGCAGCTGTCATTACCACAGATCTTTATTTAATCAGCAACATAACATCATAATGTATTAGTTAGATCGTCGTGACAAAGACACTCGCGAGCCGGCTAAGTGACATCCTTAGCGGGAAGGGGGCGAGTTTTAGACGGCTCGTGTTTTGTAGTGGACTGCAGCTGCAACTCCATCTCCTTTTAAAAACACTGTAAAACCACAAATATGCATCCATCTACATATCATTTAAACTAATGTATTAACTTATTTTTCTTGTGTCTTGTGACGTATACTGTGCTGTCAGATCAGCACAGGCTGTCACCACCGGCAATCACATGACTGCGACTAGTCGACATGAAATGTAAAAACTCGCGAGACGTCCTAGAGTCGACTAGTCGACTAATTGGTTCAACCCCTAGTCTGTTGTGAAAAGCTGAGACCAAACATGGTTCTGAATGGAGGCTGAATACCAACACGACACACTTTTCAGATTTTGGTTAGTTGGTGGCATTCAGGCTTTTTCTTGTATTTCCTGTCAGATCTTTGTGGTTGACATCAACCTGTTAGTGTCTTTGATAGCTGGATCAGTGACTGGCTCTCCAGCAGCATTGTGGTTTGAAACTCAGGTAAGACTTTGATAGGAGCTGTTGTACCTGCTGAGCGTCAGCCTCTGACTGAAAAGTGAGGAACCAGTTGTCGTTGTTGACGACCTCACAGCTCAGGACTTTGGGCAGGTTCTCTCCTTCGAACAGAGCCTCCACCTCCTGCAGAGAACATCAGAGGGTAAAGCCTGCAGGGAGCAGCAGGCGGATCGGTGCAGCAGCGGGACTCACCTCTGCAGGCGTGGTGTCAGGAATCTCCCGCAAGATCACAACGCAGCGGTTCTGCCTGGGCCGGACTTTCTGCCCACACGGGGCCACCTGGACCAGAGGCATGGCTGCCAACCAGAGAGCAGGACGTTAGAGCTCAATTATTCTGGTGATTAAAGTTTTTTAGAATAAAATATTGATGTGTTAGTGGGAGCTAAAACACGGAGCCACATTTGAGGATGTCGGAGATGAGCTCCAGGTCTGTGGTGAGGTTCTTGATGCCGTCCAGGCTGGCCAGTGTGGCGATGGAGACGTACTGGTCGTTGTCCATCTGGGACTTAAGGTACAGGTCGCTGCTCAGATAATCCCTGAGAAGGAGAACAGGAAAGGCTGACGGAGAGGTTAGATCCAGAAAACAGCAAAACGCACATTTCTCTGTACTCAGAGACACATGGAGGGTAAACACGGCGGGTAAAGGAGCTTTCTGCTGCACCAGCCGCTGTGGTTCCAGATGTTACCTGGTCAGGCAGGACTCCAGAGCTCTGCTCAGTTCCTCTCGGATCTCATCTGGAAACAGAGCAGATGTTTTCAGTCTGACAGTGTGACAAGTGTTGCTGCTGCGTGATTCCAGCTCCTACTTGTAACCGGAGGATCAGAAGTCTCTCCGTTCACCGCCAGAGCTTCAGGCGTTTGAGTCAGATACTCGGCCTCCGCCAGGTCCACGTTCCCTTCAAACTCCGACACGAATCCTGATGGGATGGCGATAGGGGAAGGTGAGGTAAAGAGGACGGCGTGATGCGGTGAAGAGGCGGGACCCTGGGCTCACCTTCCTGGTGGTTCAGGTTGTCGGGGAGCTGCAGCCACGGCTGCTGCAGCTGCTGGTAGTCCGGGTCGGGGATGTGGAAGCTCAGGTTGGGGTCGTTCCATACTTCAGCTTCAGGGTTGAGACACGGAGCAGCAGCAGCTTCCTGAAACAAACAACATTTAACTCTAAAACACATTTAGACTTCCTGGTGGTGTGAGCAGACAGGAAACAGATCCACATCCTAATGAATGTTCTGAGCCCAGTTTACCCCGCTCTGGTTCAGCATGTTGAGCCACTTCTTGGATTAACAACAGCTTAACTAGTTCATCAAACCCTTAACTAGTTCTCAGTTCACTCAGGTTCACTGAATCTGTTCATGTTCAGAGTTCACTAGGTAAATGAGTCATGCCAACAGGTTTATTTCTTGTTTTTACCAGTTTAAGTGGTTGGAACAACCTTAGTAGTCAGAACTTTGACAGCATCACAAACCAGAAACTGTTAAAGATTCCCAGTTCCAGACTGGAAACCAGAGGCAGAAACCAGTCTGTTGATCAGATCGTGTTCAGCTGCTTTTAACTCTGTGGTTTAATGGTTTTATCTTGTGTGATTTTAGTTATCATATTATACTTTATTGTTTCTACATGATTATATAAGAAAAAGTTCTTTATTGTCTGTAGAAAACTTTGATCAAGAGAAAATTGCTTTTAAATGTGAAGGATAAAGAAACACTGAATGATCGTTTCATATAAACTCTATTATAATTTAGCCAAATTCTAATTAAAACTGAAATTTGCCCACAGAATGTTTCACTTCATAGAATGAAATAAATGGAAACCCCTAAAACATTCTGCTAAAACTTGCCTGTTTTTCAAACGTAAACACTTCCACATATTTTCACTTAAAAATGCCATTCAAACTTTGAATTGTCTTAACGCCTTTTGGTTACTTCTGTATGTTCCAGCTTTTTTTATGCTTTTTACTATTTTCATAAAATTCCTCTTCAATTTTTTGGTCATATTATTGTCAGATGTCACATTTTCAATGGAATCCAATTACAAAGTTCTTCAGCTGCTAGAGCAAAAAATTTTATGGTCTCTGAACAAATTCTGTTAACTCAATTTTCACTCTTTCTACATGTATTATGCATCAAATGTAAGAATTTTGTCTGACTTTAGAAAATACAAGTCCCTCACTGATGTGGGACTTGCAGTTTTCTGGCAAACTGTCCCAGAGCGCTGAAGCGTCAACTCATCAGGAATAAGAAAATCCATTACAGGAGACACGAAAATCAGCAAAGTGCAGCTGTATTGTGACATGTTTTCATAACGTCATATTACCTTCTAAATGATGTGACAGAGACACATGAACCTGGTCTGGTTTTCTCCTCAGACCTTCCTGACTTTCACGATTCAATCATTTTTTCTTACCAATTAATATTTTGCCATGAATCTTCTTTACTCCAAAGTTCCAAATCTGTTTTAGACTAAAACACCTCAGATTGAAAAGTTGCTAAATCATAATTTGTACATCAAAGCTCCTAGACAGATTATGATGCACACATGAAACACAGCATGGCTGTTCACTGATCCTTCTCAGTGCTCAGTTCAGGTTCATCGTGTAGAAAACAGCGCTGTTAGGGTCAAAGGTCAGCACAATCATCTGAATGTAACGAAAACCATGACTCCAAGTTAACTCCAGCCTGGATTATCAATAAAACCTAATCTCTTGAAACTGTGTGTGTACATGTGAATAATAACCCATTTGTTGTGTCAAACCTAGAATATTCCAGATGTTTTCCTTCCAGTGTGTGTGTGTGTGTGTGTGTGTGTATGTGAGACATGGAGCAGTAGAGCTGGAGCCAGACTTACAGCCTGGGAGCCGCTGGTGTGCCAGTCCCAGACGCAGGGCCCCTGGGGCGTCGCTGTGCTGTAGGGGAAGGCCCCCAGCAGGGCCATGGAGGGCTGCAGCTCTGACACCAGGGCCGGGATCTGCTCCTCATCCTCGCCCTTCGTCCTGTCCGCCTCCGATGCGCCCTGGGCCAGAGCATCGGGGTTCTCGTCCGGGCTCAGCCGGATCCAGGGCTGGGGGTACAGGTGGCAGACGGACGCCTCGGCCAGCTCCCCCAGCAGCTCCGACACCATGTCCCTGATCCCGCCCTCCTTCTCCTCCTCCTCCTCCTCCTCTTCCTCAGTGGCTGGAACTTCCTGGTTCAGGAAGTGAATCTCGTAGGACGGAGTGGAGGCATAAACATCGATCTGATCCGGGTCCACTGGCACCGAACCAGAACTCTCCTGGCAGCTAGCATCAGTAACCATCCAGTCTGAGTAACAGGGGGCAACGGGGAGTGAACTCTTCATCTTCTCCATGTTGTTTCTGTCTGAGGAAGAGTCAGAGGTCCGATCCGGTTTGGGGGGGGGTCTCTGACCCGCTGGAGTAAACCCGTCAGACGGCGCCTCCTCGTGTGAGGAAGAGGAGGAAACAGGAGAGGAAGGTGGCGGCCCAGAGCGGCTGGGAGGATGGTGGCTTATACCTTCATGGTTCTGAGGTCCAATCCGGTCCCAGCCCTGTGGTTCTGGTTCCTGTACACCAGAGGCAGCATCGCCGGCCTCTGCAAGGCTTCTCTGAATGATGACCTCTGACCCCTGCTCAGCTTCATCACAGAGCTCTGCCTTAGTGTTTCCTGTCGGCTCTTTGGGTTCCTGATGAAAGGAGTCTGACCCAGGAGCCAGCGGGGTGGGGTTCTGACCACGTCGGGTCGGAGTCGCTGTAGCATTGCTGACCCTGCAGATGACCTCTGTGTGGCATAGTCGGAGGGTCGGTCCCTCCAGCAGACAAAGGTCATCTTCGTCTTCCTCCTGGAGCAGCATTCGGACCTCGACGGTCTTCGGACCTGGACGGTTCTGGACTTCCTGCCCAGCTCTGAACCCAGACCCATCACTGCTTAGCTCTGCTTCTTTCTTCCTTAAGCGGATGTTTTCTTCTTCTGTGGCGGCGCCGGGGTCCTTCGGCTGATGGCTGTCCACTGTGGATGCCTGAAGGTCCTCGCCGCTCACGGCGGCCTCACCCTTTTGATTTAACACGCCGTCCTTCTCCAGAACTGAACCAGGATCCAGTTTGTCAGCAGAGACCACTTCCTGGTCATGTGACCAGGCTATACCTGTGTGGGCATGGTCCCTGAACATGCTGGCCTCTGATTGACTGGAGGGTGTGCCGGGCAGAGCCGTCTGGGTCCAGCTGGGCTCCAGCTCCTCGGCTCCGATGGGACAGATGCTGTAAAAGCTGCGGTGCGTTGCTGCAGCATTGAGCGGGAATCCTGCTGCGTCCTGGAGGCCCGATTGGGGACCCGGCTCCGGCCCTCCCTGCTCGCCGTGCTCCGGCGCCCCGCTGCACCCTGCGGCCCGGTGCGTGGCGGTCTCCAGAGTCTCAGGACCGAGCGGACTCTGGGTGGACACCTCCATGTAGGGAGGCGTCCCGCGACCGGAGCTGGCCTCCCGCGTCCCAGCAGCCATTGCTCTGGTATCTGTGTGTGTGTTTGTGGTGATGAAGGCCTCTGGGCTCTTCTGGGGCCGCTGCGGTTCCGCCTCACCGCCAGACAGAGCCACCTGGGTGCGGTCCGGGTCGGGGCCGGGCCGGTCCTGTTCCCTGGCCGGCTCCTGGTCCTCCAGGCGGGCGCTGTGGGCCACGGCCTCAGCCTGCCTCCTGACCTGCTCCGTCAGCGTGCTGAGCCCGTCCTGGAGGGGCGCCGATAACAGAACGCTCCTCTCAGTCTGCGGCTCGGGGCCGAGCTCCTTACTAAAGCAGCAGCCCATCTTCTCCGGCCTGGAGGGAGAGTAAAACACAAGTCTGCTACGGCCGCACTCACCAAGAGCCACACAACATGAGAGTAACACAGCAGCTGCTCCTCGCCGCCGCCGGCCCGCATGCGGGAACAGGAACGCTCCCCCCTCCGGCCCCGCCGGCCTTCCCAGAATAGCTGGAGTGAGGGGCTCACATGTCCCTGCCACTCAACCCAGGGAGGGTGGTCTATGTGTTTGAATTAGGGCACAGACTGAGAGGAGTCACATGATCCAGCAGCCCACCAATCACTGAGCTGGGTTCTTCCAGGAAATCCCCCCCCTCCCCACTCCAGGTCCTTCCCTTCTCAACCTGCCATGTGTGAGAATAATCTGCTCATGGAGGATCCTTCTTTTATTTTTTGATTTTATTCATTAGCTTTATTTGTTAGGGACAAACACACAATAACATAAACAACCTGAATGAAGCTGCAGTCCCACGCCTGAATCATGATGCTAATAGCACAAGCTAATGTGCAAAACTTCGCCCTAGATGGGTTTTCTAGTGAAGTAGCAATAATAATGTAAATAATAGAACATGATATTAACAAAACATGCAAAAACATACACATAAAACAAAGACATGAAAAGCAATTGGTATGGAGACAATGTTTTTGACAAAGTCAGAGTTTTGTTTTGTTTGTTTTTTGAATATATTGAATTATGAGTCAGGCAGCTCTAGAAACATGACAGAAAGCTGCAGTGTCAGCTAGAGTTCCTTTAATAATCACAAGTAGAGTGTAATAGTGAACTGGAAGGAAAACTGTTTTACAACAAAAACCCTGAAAACGTGTCATGTGTCTGTGGCCCCCTCTGAACACCGATGGGCCCTCTGAGGTGGATTTACCTGGTAAACACAGTAATAACCAGGAACCAGCTCTCCGAGCGTCAGCTGCACCTCTAGATCAGCTGGGTAGAACGGATTCACTTCTGACGTCATGGAGGACGTCGGCTCAATGGGATGAGTGCTGCTGCTGCTGGTCGCCACGGAGACTGTTGGGGGGGGAGCAGAGCAGTAGTTAGCTAACTCAGCATGGATCTGAACTCAAAATGAGACGTCAGGTTGGGTCAACAATAAAATAGCCAAAAAAGACAAAACAAAAACAAAAACAAAAGAATCAAACTACAATGGCCCAGTCAAAGTCCAGACCTCAACCTTAATGAGATACCAGTGAGAACTTTTTCTCTTTTCTAAACCAATGGAAAAATAAATTACACTTAAATTTTTGTATTTTTTACAAGTAATCAAATTAAGTTTATACAATTAAATATGTTAAGTTTATTAAGTTATCATTTTAAACAACATAAATAAATTTAGTTTGAAAATTTGATTACATGTAAGAAATTAAGTTTGTTTTTTTAAGATGGAGCTCCTTTTTCTTTTTTTCAGTGAACGCACCAAACCTGAGAACTTCCAGTTCACCACAAAACAGCAAATCTTTGGATAAAGTGAAAAACCGGCAAGCAGAGATAAAGACCTGCTGGGTGATTCTCTGCTCTTTGCCAGCCAATGAGCCGATGTGCTGCAGGGCGACGACCTGGACCGTTTTCTGGCCCAGATTGTCGTCCTATCAGGAATACATTTTCTGACTCATTTATTTTGATTTATTGTTGTCCCAGTGAGATAAAACTCATTTACAAGAGACCTGTTTGGAAAAAAGAAAATACAAACATTTATTAAAACATTTGCATAAAAACTGACCTAAAACAAGAGCAAGTTTCATAAGATTTAACTGGCGCAGATGATTTGTAACGTTTTTATTTTTATTTAATCTGCAGTATTTTGCTGGCTAAGTAACATATAGACTATAAAAATGTAACAGGAACTGTGTAAAAGTTTTTAACTGATCACAAATCTGGAGTTCAGTAACTGATTTTTAACGGCTGTGTCACTTTCAAGCTAACTTGAAGTGACCTGGCCTTTATATATACACATTTTTAAACATATTCCCAGTTTAAAATTCTAAGAAACGGACTAGTCTCAAACATTTCCAGGTCTTTAGGTGTAAATATTAATCATTGGTATAGTTTGATACGCTTAGCGTCAGTTCTCCGTTTCAAACAGCCGATTTAACTCGGACAGCTGAAAGTAAACAACACAAAAACCTTAAAGAAAAACGAGCAAAGACAAAAATCACCGCTTCCGCCACTCGGGGTCAAGCTAACCGAAGTCAATACAGCCGAGTTTGTTTGTTTTCTCTCTTTTTTTTTAAAAAAACAACCTCTTCTGTTCACTAGTTAGTCAATTATTCCCCCGCTCAACGTCTATTAGGCTAACGGTTCCAGCTGTTGCTAACCTTTTGGCGCTCAGCTCGGCAGAGAGCAGCTCGGTTCGGTTCGGCTCGTTTTCCCGGACTCAGAAACTCACCTGGATCCTCCTTCCCGCCTCCTCCGTGGGCTCAAGTCACGCCGGGTTAGAGGTTTTCTCGCACCGTGTTCGTCGCAGTGGGACTTTCTCCGCGTTAGCGTCCATGAAAGCGTCAACCGTTGACACTTTGCTGCTCATACCTAAATTCTGCGGTTGCTATGGAAACATGGCGAGGGACCGCCTGAAGAAATGACAACATTCGCTGATTGGGCGCGCGTACACTCACCTGTAGGCGCACAAAGCAAACAAATTATTATATTATATTATATTATATTATATTATATTATATTATATTATATTATATTATATTATTTCAAAGGGAAATTAAATGTTTTATCCAAGTATCTTCAGAGTTGTGTACGTTGATGCTTTTGGCAGAAATGCTTGATTTTAAATACAAACACGTTTCTAAAATGTTTATTTTTTATAGAGAATGAGAACATTTTTATTAGGCTTGATTTTATTATTTTTTTATGTGTAAAATAAATAATTGCGTGATTGTTGTGTTACAATCTGACAAGTTGTGTTTGAGCTTCAGTTTGTCCTTAAACACATCTCAGTGATTAGTAATCAATTATCCATAACTCTTTTAAGCTCCACCCCCTTTTCCATATTCCACAGTTCTGCCTAGGGTCCCATATTGTGACAAGAATTTATAGCTAACATGTTTGAGTTTTATCCCCTCAATCAAAATGGACGTTTTACTCACAGGAAGCCATTTTTACATGAATTCAACTTTATTTTAGCTCTTATACACAAAATATCATAACATTTGATCATGACAAAAGACAAAAAGAAAACACACACAGTTTAAAAAATCCAAAAAAAGAAATGCTGTACTGTCAGGATGTTAAGCGTTTGGCTGATTGAATCAGTCCGACTCGCCCTGCAGGCTGTGCAGCACAGATCCAGTCAACATGGATCCGGTCAGCAGTACAGGCTCCAGTAGACGGTGTTGAAGAGCAGGTAGGACAGCGGGAAGGCCAGGCGTGAGTACGAGTCGATCATGTAGCTGTTGTTCACCAGCAGCTCCACGTTCTCCCGCACCGACCGCTGCCGCCGCAGACGCGTCCCCTCCGGCGGCCGCGGGTCCGAGTTCGGGCTCGGGGCCGTAAGGGGGTCGGAGGTCAGTGTCGGCGCCATCCGAGGAAAGGTGGTCAGCTCGATGTCGTTGTCATGGAAACAGCCATCAAAGGCCATGGCCTGGCTGGCGTTGAAGGTGGAGGGGATCTGAAAGGGGCAAGAAATTATTTGTTTTATAAAATAAAAATATCTAAATATCAAAATTTCTGAGTAATTCATAATTATATGATGTGAAGCTACTAGTTACTTTGTCTTTACTTTTATGATTTTATTCATAGTTAAGAAAATAAAGAAAATCTAAAAATATAGCTATAAAATTATGGCTATACAAAAATTACATAAAAAATATTGAGATTGTTTTAATATATTCAAATAAATCAAAATACATAACCCAAATGTGTATGTGTCACTCAAATAACATTACTATTATTATTATTATTATTACATGCTAATAACCTTCAACATATGAAATGGAAGGAATCTAAATGTGCCTTAATCCTGTTAAACTATTTTCTAATTATTTCCAACAGAATTTCAAACAATGATAGCAATAAACATTTCATTTTTAATTTATCACTCACTAGAAATATTCCCCTTGCTTGAAAAAACCCCTTCATATTTAAATCTAATTTAATATTTATTACATGGAGTATTTATTTAACATTGTTAAATAAATAAAAGTAAATTAATCAAAACATTAGATCTTTAGATGCTCTTGCTTTTATATTCAGCTGTTAATAGTTCAAAATGTGAAGGAAAACAAAAGAAATCTGATATTCAGTTCCATCTCAAAATTAAAATTAACCTCAAAGCTCTTGACAAAGAAGATGTTTTGTCAAGAGCTTTGAATTTTTTATGTTTCTAAAATGAGAAATTACTTGTAATGTCAAAGTGTGACCACAGGGGGGAGACAAAGTAAGCCATAATTCTGTAGATTTTTGTTGTGGTTTTGAAACAGCGTCTTCATCCTGACCTTCCCCCTCCTCATCTTCCTCATCTCCTCCAGGGTGGTGCAGTAGTTGACGGCAGCATATTCGATGACAGATAGGAAGACAAACAGGAAGCTGGTCCACAGGTAGATGTCCACAGCTTTCACGTAGGACACCTGCACAGTAAAACACGCCTCCTTTTTAACCCCATTTTTACTTCTAGTCAAACTTTTATTGCGTTATTCAGCAAAAAATCTTTTTTTGGAAGGTCAAATGGCATGTGTAGCAGAAGTTACAGAGAAAAAGAGTCAAATACAAACATCTGAAGAGTAAAACTGGACTGATTCTAACCGAAACCTCTTTAAAAAGCTAGGTTCACGTTTTTTAGCTGAATTATGAAAGTATAAAGTTATATGCTATTCAACTTAGTATAATTTCCAAGGTGATTATCTTTCCATTTTTCTATCTCACTGATTTCTTTAGAACGCTAAGACAGAAACTCTGAACCAGAAAATAACGAGAGTCGGTATGAGAGTCGGAGAAAGTGTCCGTCTCCATGGAGACGTCCAGACCTGAGGCATGGATGAGGACACTCCGGTGATGATGGTGGACATGGTGAGGACGGTGGTTATACCTGCAGGAGGACACAGCAAACGGTTCTGTCAGACTTTACTGCTTCAGCCTAATCACTGTCATTCTCACCAAGGTCCGACAGAGGGCGCTGTGCATCTGTTTGGCTTGAAGTAAGGAAAGGAAGAAGAGGCTAAAATAATGTTAATGCTGCAGTTTGTAACACAACAAAAAGAGTTTTAACAGTTTTTCTGTACTTTTAGAATATATCTTCTGCTTATTCCTAAGAAAATAATGAAAATAACATCCTTAGAATAACAGAAAAAATCCTAAATACCTTTAAAAAAATCAGTTTAGTCATTTTAATCATAAACAAACTTCTCATTAATGTAATAAACTACTATATTTTCTGGGTGTGATGCTATTATCATAGTATAATAGTGATTTAACTACCAAGAATACTTTACCATTCAAGGAAACTATAATTTTACACACTTAATAGCCAAAAAATTCCAGTTTATCCAGGAATACTTCAAATCTCTACTAAGATAGACTCAATGTAAAGGTGTGGGAGGTGGTGACATCATAACGTCATTATTTAAAGGAAGAAATAACCCAAAGCAGCAGCCACACTGCGATGGAGGTTACAATGCGTGCGTTACCCAGAGACACGCGGGCGGGAACGGCTCTGCGGTCGATCCAGAAGGAAACCCAGGACAGGACGACCATCAGCATGGTGGGGAAGTACGTCTGCAGCATGAAGAAGAAGATGTGGCGCCGCAGGATGAAGTTTATGAAGAGTCGGTTGTACCAACCTGCAGACACACACAACGGGTTAACTTCCTGTCGTCAGTGTTTACTGCAAAACTTCAAACGTCTGACAGATTAATGATGGATTAACGTCATCCAACATGTACTAACAGTCACAGTGAGTTAAAAACAGACTCGGATCGATCTGCGACTCAGGACAGAGAACCAGAACCAACAGTCTCTGCTACGGCCACCAAGGATGGAAATAAAAATAAAACCAGTGCAGTTAAAAACTCAGTTTTACAGTGCCTCACTCCAAAATATGGCAACAACAGAACAAAGTAGAACAACGCAGAACATGGCCATACGTAGAATAATCTAGACTTCTGCATGTGTGAGATATGACAGAAATGATTCTAAGAGTTCAGATGAATGAGATTAACTACAAACCCAGAGAACTGATAACGAGATGGCTGCTAATTTTATTAATATTAAAATACTCTGATCGTCACCTCATATTTATTACATGCACAGAAATAGAAATTGCAACTTAAACTGCATTTTTACTTTACTAAGGGTATTTATAGTCACGTAAACTTTAATATTTCCCAGCTCATTTGGCTTATTTACATATTTAATCAGATTAATCACACTATAGCAATGTGGCTAATCACTGTTATATAATGGAGATTTTTTTTTTGTCAAAAATGGGCCTGTAAATGTGCAAACATGTATGTAAAAATGTGTCTTATGGTTTAAGAACTCATTTTGTTTCAAATGTTATTTTATAAATGCAAACTATAAACTGGTTGTTACTTGGTTGATGGATAATTCATCATCACAAGGCATTTTTCAGACATTAGAAGTCTGATAAATACTGTGGAACTAGTACTTTATCTATACTCAATAATTATTTATTTAAAAGCTTATTTATTGTGGTGAAAAGTTACCTGTAAGTTATTTTTGTCTTATTTCAAGCATACTAAGAAATTTGAACCAGAAACTAGAGAAATATATTTTGTAATATTTAGTGTTTTTGCAGTGTATGGTTCCTGAAGGCCTCAGGTGGAAGTTTAGGTTTGTTTCCTTATGCAGCATCAAACTAAACATCTGAGGTTTAACAGGATCAATCTCAGTGAAAAGTCATGATGTTCTCATCATGCCTGCCTCTGTCTGTGATTTTAGCCATACGAGGTGTGAAGAAATGTAATGAACAGCTAAAAGGTTGTATTTTTTTGGTTTGATTGCAGCACAGTTAAATAATTTTGCGTATCATTAAGTCTAAACATGGAAACTGTCAGTTTTCCTACCTGTGCTGCTGTAGAAGGCGAGGCCACTGGAGGCGTGGAAATGCTCAATGAAGAACTGGGACAAAACGATCTCATCCGTCCTCAGAGAGTCGTTCCCGTTCTTCCAGTAAAGCATCAGGTCGTTCTCATTATAAGCATCTGCAGGTTACAAACAGACAGAAAGAGGAGGAAAATGTTGCAGCTCCTTCAGTTTCTGTCTTACAGTTTGAGCACATTAACGGCTCAGAGGGATTTGTTATTGACTTGATTCTTACAGCTCTCCAGCTCCAGAGAGCAGTTCTGAGTGTCCAGAGGAAAACTGCTGAAGTCCATGGAGCAGAGAGCCGTTACCGTCACCCTGAAACACACACACACACACACACACACACACACACACACACACACACACACACACACACACACACACACACACACACACACACACACACACATATATCAGAACAGAAGTAACTTTCATTTTATATTTTTAGGATTTTTAACATTCTTTGAGGTTTCCTCAAGTTGTCCCTTATTAGCAGCAGCATGGATTTTAAAAAGAACAGGACCAAATACTGAGCTGTGTGGAACTCCATATTTGTCTATGTTATGTTTATGGAGGTTTTGGATTTCAATGTTCTTTCAAGCTAAGCAAGAAAAATCTGTTTCAAAATGAAAAACATTTAAGGGTTCAGACCGTATGTTCAATATGAGACGGACCTGCAGATGATAGTGAGGGGAGCTAAGGAGATCGCTGCAGTTTTTCCATATATTTCATATTTTGATTTACTTAATATTTCACACAAACTTGAACATCTCAGAAAAAACATTATCTTGATTTGTTCATAGTTACACAATGAAACTTAAGGCATTTTTAAAAATTTGCAGTTTAAATAACCAGCATACATTTTGAGATTCCTACTTATTAAAGAGGTTTGTTTCTCCAACTTCATTTGTATTTATTATGTTTTTGAATTTAAAAAATATGTTTGTTTTTGTGTCTTTTTTCAGCACAAATCAAATATTTATATCTAAACCAGGGAAAAGTTTGATAAAAAATATAAAGACAGTGAATCTGCAGCCAATAAAGTTCCCAGTTTTGTTTTATTCTGACTTAGTTCTGTTTTTTTGTGCTAAATTGAAGATATATATTGAATGAACAAAGCAAATATCGTTGAAGTAGTCATAAAAATACACAGAATTATATTTATAACAAATAAATTATGCAAATATAAAAACAAATGAATAAAATAAGTATATCTATTAAATCTATTTGCATGGATACAGTACAGAAAGAGCAATATTACTTCAGGTAAAACGTTTCCCACAGTAAAATCTGATAAATTAAGAGAAATATCAACAGAGGATTCAGTATCAGCTGAGAAATAGAGACTTTCTTTAAATTTATGATTTTTCTAAGAGAGACTGTGGATATTTCCGTGTAGCCTGAGAAGTGAGAGGATGTTGTCTTTCCTCTGATCTGTACCTGACGCTGTAGAGGATGTTTCCGTCGGGGTAAACCCGCAGCATGATGTTCTCCATGGTGGTGTCGTGGATGAAGGAGCGCTTGGAGTGGACGAAGAAGACGTCAGGAACCCAGATCTTCTTCACCAGCCGGGAGTCGAACGTCCGGCTCTGGTTGGTGTGGGACGGAAACGACAGCCGCTCGTCCTTCCAGTAGTGACGCAGGTACAGAGTCATGGTGAAGTCCTGCAGGATGGAGACATTACTCCACTTTCAGTTTCACTTTACTTAACTTTTAGAATCAGCTAAACAAAACAACAAACTTCTTACAGTTTCAGATCATTTATATTTATCTGATTTCTGTTTGAATATTTAAATTTTCTTTGTGGTATTTTTGATTGTGAAAAATATATTTTATATGCTAAGATGTTGTGCTAACATCTTAAGCTAATTTGATCTTTTTTCTCATCATTTTATGATTTTCTTCTGCATGTTTATTGTTCTAATAACATGACTTCATGGTTGTAATTACAAAAACAATACTCTGTCGTAATTTCCTATATTTATCAATCAGTTTCTCCTATCCCAGACTTCTTCAGCTGTTCTTTTTCCAGGGTGGAATGACGAGATCTTTCCTGGTACGGATTTGTAAGCATAGTCCTCAAATTTCTAAACTTGACTAAATAGCTCTAATTTGATCCCGTCTGACCATAAAGCGTTTCTGCAGAAGGCCTTTGACTTTCCCATGATGGTAAAAACAAAGTGGTTTCTAAATGTTTAACTGTTTACTGCTTGAGTCTTAGCCGTAAAGAGAACGACCAAAGATCACTGAAAACCTTCATTATGGGTTGAAAATTATAACTTTTCTTTAGACCGTATGCTTTTCCAGCATTTTATTAACTTATTTAGGAATATTAATAGGTTTAAAAGAGTTGTATGTGGTTCTCTGAACTGGGAGGCTCTTTGTTCCAGTTCAGGCAGCCATGACAAAACCTTCCTCTGCAATATTCATCTCAGCCCAGAAGAGATGAATGAGTGAGCCGGTGATGAGCCGAGTTCAAAGCTGAACCCTGCAGGGAGCGGCTCCACATTATTACTCCTCTTTTCATGGACGACAATGGAGCAGCAAATAAATCCACTTTCACAGAACATATTTATACAAACACTTCAGGAGATTCTTACCGCTTATGGTTGTTAATCAATGTGCTTGAAAGGATGTTTTGATTATTTCAGTTGATTTACATTATGTTTAAATTTCTGTCTTTGATGGGAGTCAGTAGTGCAGGGATTTTTATGGGCCTTTCACAGAAAAAGACAGAAACTCACCATGTTGACCTCAGAGATGCTGTCAATGCTCTCCACCTGCACATCGATGCCCACCGGGATGGCTGAACCTGAAACCACGGCAGAACGTTCAGCTTTCACTCAAAATTAGAACAAAACAGAGCAGATCTTTTCTAATACAACCCAGGCTTCTCAATATCCGATAAGTATCTGATCTTTTCAAATGTTCAGTAATTCTTAGCTCCACCTTGTTTAATTATCAGATTAAGTAGCTCAGCTAGGATGGCTGTTAGACCAACTAACTGTTGGATTTATCAATTGTTATATTTGTTTACTCTAAGTTTTGTTAGCTTAAACAGCAATTAGCATTGGCAGATGTTAGCTTGATTAAGTCTTAGCTTAAGTAGGTGTTATTTATGGTTTATGGTCTCTTTGTACTTAGGAATCAGATTTTTTAGTTCCTAGTTGAAGATACAACAGAAACGTCCCATGAAGTTGGAAATGGGAAAGACCAGCCCTAAGTTTAGTATCCAATATGGCCGACACACACAGAACATAGTGAAAGTTGCTTATGGTTGTTGTGTTTGTTTTTATTTTTGAGAAAATAAATCCTGTGAATAAATAAAATAAGGGATACTCTTTGCATGTATAATAACCATGACATTTAATTTTAAATATGCTGGAACGTATGTCAAATTTTTGTCATTCATCTTATTTTATCATAAGATAAAACTTTTCCATGCCCCTGTAAACAGATTAGGATAAAAGTTCTCTGATTTGATTGGTATGGAAAAGTCAGGCCCTCAGTCATGCAGTTCCTTAATCCAACCGTCTGTTCAGGCCTGTAAACCTCATTTTGTTCAGTGACATTCTTTGTTTTTACCACAAGCTCACTACAACCAACATCTGCCCCTCCTCCGCCCGCCTCATTAGCAAATTATATATGTGTAAACCTGATTTAAGCACAAACAGAGCAGAAAAGGCTAAGCAGCACAAATTCTAGAGGAAAAAAAGGCTTTGATCACAGCTACTCTGTTCCTGCGTTGCCTCCACAAAATAACCAGGATCTGATGGTGTTTGGTTTTCAGAATGCTGGCCCACCGCAATGCCAGCTAAAACACTCCGACACAATTTGCTCGGCTAATTTTAGGATCTGTTTTGTGCTGTGGCTTAGAAACGAAACACATGAACACCCTTTTCTCAACACAAACATCAACACTACAATTCACTGCAGGTTTAAAGTCATAAATCATCCTTGTTATGGGGACAGAATGTGAAAAGCCAAACAGGAAGTGAAATCCACAGGAGGAAAACAAACCGAGAGCCTCTGTTAGTCTCTGAGGATGTTTTCATGATGGTTGATAATATAAAGGTAAAATAAAAACAAGTTGAATCAGGAGCAGGTGACGAAGTATTAATTATAAAAATACAAGTTGAAGAACCAGTAGAACAGTCGGTCTGGAGAATGAATCCATTAAAGATAATCTGGGAGCAAAGTCACATATTTTAAATATAAAAGTGTAAATTTATTCTATTTAACTCAAAGATGCTTTATTTATCCTAAAGGCAAATTAAAGGTTGTCATAACTGATATCATCAAAGTATCTTCAAAAAGTCATTTTTGATGGTGATGGTGTGAACAGGATGAATCCCCAGTAGCAGTCAGTCTCACAACAAATCAAAGAGGCCTCTGACTGAAGACTGTTGCTATGTGACTGACAAGCTAACAGCTCGATGACATGGCAGCAGAGACAATATTCTACAGTAACACGTCTTGAATGATCAGTTGTTAGCGAGCTGTGCTAATCCACCTCCTTTGCTTTTGCTGCTTATCTTTAAGAATTTGTCTGGCTGTATGGATAGAGAGATGTTGAAGTAGGGGATATGATGGAAGGATTCTCTCTCTGCATCACTTTCAGCTCCTCTGGAGCTGAATACTCAGGTATTATCTGAGTTTTTGAGATGCTAACCAGCTGCAAAATAATACCTGTTTGTTTCGGTTAAAAATCCTTCCAGCTGCACAGCATCCAAAACCAGAGGAAGTGACTTGATTGGTGCAACACATGCAACGGCTCCACCAAAAACAACTCCAACAAAAGTCTAGAAAAAAAACAACTGAGAAATAACGAGCTGCTCCAAAATACCTTTCCATAAATTCTGTTAATTATGTTTATTTTCTGCTCACAGTGAATAAAAACACAACATTTAAGATTAGAATATCACATCAGACCAATAAAAAACACCCTCCAGAGGAGAAAACCTCCACGAGAAGCAGAACCAGGCTCAGTGTGAGGGGCAAAACAAAAACACACTCTGGTCCAGGAGGAATGTGTGTGAAAGGCTGCACTGCAAAAACACAACATTTTACAAAGTATTTTGGTTTAGTTTCTAGTGCAAATATCTTAGTACACTTAAAATAAGACAAAGCTAACTGACAAGCCAGGTTTCAGCAAGATATAGGAGCTTTTTAAAAAAAAGTAAATAATTCCTTTATAATGATGAAAAAATACTAGTTCCACTGGAAGATTATTTCACTTTTAACAAGAGATTTTTCTCAAGTTTTAAAAGAAATAATCTGCCAATTTAACTACTACTTTAAAAAAAATCTGTATTAATAAATTATTGACCTAAAACAAACTCCTATATATATTGCTACGTTAGTTAGTTTTGTCTTATTTCTAGTGTACTGAGATATTTACAGTAGAATTCGACCAAAACCCTTGGTAAGGTTTTGTGTTGCGGCAGTGAACAGGTACATTTTGTGACCGCTCTCTGGATGTGCAGCATCTGCTCACATTCCTGCTCCTCCTCTCGTGGGCTGCAGGGAAAGAAGCCATGTTTCAATTTGGCTGAATGTTAGCAGACCCACCACACAATAAACAGTTTATTTACTGACGCAGACTGACAGCCAGGCCTGTAAAACTTCTGCTGCTGCTCGGCTCTGAGCCCGGGAGACAGAACCGGCAGCGTTGCCCCGACAACGAACGACCGGTGTCAACATGGAGAGCTTCCTCGCTCACCGCCTCGTCTCCTTACTGTCTGTTAGAGGAAGGTCAAGGCCAACGCCGGAGAGTTTTACTCAGACATGTCCATAAAGAAGTAACTCTGACATCTTTTCAAAGTGTTGCACTGCAAAAACCCAAAATCTAACCAAGAATTTTTGTCTTGTTTCTGGTGCAAATATTTTAGTACACTTGAACTAAGACAAAATGTATTTACAAGTAAGTTTTAAGCAAGACATAGCAGCTTGTTTTAAGTAAAGAAAATTCTTTGTACTGCTGAAAAAGTGCTAGTTCTAGTGGCAGATTATTTCACTTATATAAAGGAAAAAATGTTTTATTAGTAATGAAATAATCTGCCAGTGGAACTAGTTCTGTTTCATCAATATTTATTTATTTATTTTTTCTCCGAAGAGTTTTTGCAGCGCTAGTGGCTCGTATTTTTTGTACAGTAGGCAGACAGGAAGGAGGGTGAGGACATGCGGTAAAGGTCATCGGGACCGGGAGTCGAACCCGTGACGTCCGCGTCGAGGACTAAGGCCTCCAAACGTGGGGCGCACTAACCCCCTGCACCACCACAGCACGCCCCCTGTTTCATCAATATTAAGGAATTATTGACTTAAAAGGAACATATTATGCAAAATGTACATTTTGCAAATTTCTATACGTCCATTTGAGTTTTCTCTGCTTCAAAAAAAAAAAAAAAAACCCAGGCACTTACAAAACCCAGTGTTGTTTTGGCAATAAGTTAATGTTTTTGATGTCTGGAAAACGAGTCCTTTCAAAAACCTCCACAATGTAACGCCACAAATCAGCAGGCACTACCCGTTTCCTAGCAACCCCAGCAGAGAACAGCCTGTTACCTAGCAACCAAAGCTGAGAACCAGCACATTTGGTCATCTGGTTTTACCGCTGTAAGTGCTGTACAATGGCTGCTGGAAAAGACAAGAGTTTTGTTTTGTTGTTAATTTTCCATCCTGAATCCACTTGCTGCATTCTTGTTGGTTGTGAAGGAGGTTCTATGTGGAAAAATCTACCAGCATTTTTAAAATAAGTACTAAGAAATGATTGAGGTTGTTTTATTAGAGGATTTCTCCTTCATTCAGCCAAACGAGCCAGATGCGTGCACTCCTTTCTTAATTATCCTGCTAACAGAAAAATATCTGAAAGTTTTGGTATTTTCTGTATTCACAGATCTTGCATGTCTTTCATCACAGATTCACAAATCCAGCCTAAAACCAGAGACTGTTTTCTGGATCACTGTTACATTCTCATAGACTCAGAGATATCTGATTATGGTTCTGCAAATCTGAGCTTTGTAAGTGGGATTAAGCTTCGATATCAACCCCTGGGCCAGATTTAAGAGAAACAAAGAGACGTGGGGCCAAAACAGCCTGGAGTGTCAGGAGTTCAAGGTTTACTGACACTAAATCTTTATATATATAATATAATATAATATAATATAATGTAATATCTAAATGTTCAGTTAGAGACATTTTATGAAAATCAATTTGATCAGTTTGGCTTTTATTGCAGATTATTAAAATTGCAATAAAAAAATCTGACTTTTAACTTTTCATAAAATCTCCAGTGGAACAGTTATTGAAGGTTTCTACTGGATTTGGTTCTGACTGAAGACGGATTTCATGTCAGATTAACAGTTTCTGCATTGGTTTGGCCATATGTATTGGATTATAATCCCATTTTCTGTTTTCGGGCAGAAGCCAGCAGCTTTTTATTCAGAATGTCGTATAGTAATTCAAGAAATTCAAATTGAAAATGATAATTTTTTAAATATAGGATTCTTTTTTACCACAAATATTTCAACTCAGATTAAAGGTTGGATATTAATCCATTTCTCTGTGTGAGATTATTTTTGCATTAAATGCTTTTCTAACAGATGGCCAATAAATGTACTTGGCCTTGTGCATGTTCTCATGTTAAAATAGAATAGAGTTCAATAATCCTTTATTTGCTTGTTACAGTTAAAAAAATAAACATCTATAAACAGCTGTATATGAATAAAGTACCTACAAATAAATAAAATTAAAATTTAATAGAAACCTGAAAATCATAAAAATAAAAATGACATAATTATGTTGTGCAGTTTCCATTTGATGCATGCAGATGAACCAACACAAGGCAGCATCTTTAGGAAAGGATTTTATGTGAATGAGTGAAAATTTAATGCATTAATTGGTTCAGTTTTTTAGCTCCAGATATGCCAGTTAAAATTTGCATAAGTTTTTCCACCAAGCACCATCTGAACTCGTTGACCTCCAACTAAAAATACTCTGCAGAATTATGGTTGATTCCTGTTTGACATTTTTCTCATTTCAAAGTTTCATGTTTAAAATCGAAGACAAAGAATCTTAAAATCCCAGCTGTGCTCAATATATAGATCATTTGAAGTTGGAAACATTTAGCAGGAAACCAATCAACATGTGTAAATACTTTGTAAAACACATGTGGAGAAATTAAAGCTTTTTTTATGTTTCACTTTGATGTGTAAAGACCCCTTAAAGGTTGACCTGGAATTAGAAGCATTAGTCATAAACATGTGCAAGAAATAGCATTAAATGCCACATGGAGTATTTTTGGTGTGGGTTGAACCCTGAGGTGTCTGACGGGGGGTTGACTTTAAATCTCCAGACGCTGCAGGCTTATCGGCGAGAGAAAACTGCACAGATTTAAATTACAGTGTGATGAAATGCCGCAGGGCTGCGGGGCAGACGGCGGTGCTGCTGCTGACCCCACCCTGAATGACGGGCAGGACCACAGACTGCAGTGAAAACGTTAAATACGGCTTCATCTTCCAGATCCAACGGGATTAAAAACATATCTGGATATTTCAGATGCCAAACTTCTGCCAAAATACAAGAACACAAAAGGTTCACCTTCAGCCTTTGATTGAAATCAGGGGAATAAGATAGTAAATTCAGGATGAGATTATGAAAAGTGAAAGGAAGAAAATGTCATGAGCAAAATGTATTACAGTATTGTCTTCTGTTCAGAAAGATCCTGTTTACATGATCGCTACAGCTTGTACAAACACTGAAGGTAAAAAAGTCAATGTGAAGGACAATATTTAGATTCTCCTGCAGGATTTCCTTTGTCATCCTTTGAACTGAAAGTTCACTCAGGAAACAGCATCTTTAACATCTAAATGAACAAATAAAGGTCAAATTAAAGCCCCACGTCATCTATGTCAATAAAAAAGGAGGTTATAATTCCTTTTTAGGGGAAACTTGAAGTATTAAAAAAATTATTAGAGATAAAAAAGAAAAGAGACATTTAGCAAACTCAGTGGTAACAGATAGCATTGCTACACTGAAAATACAAGGAAAATGCTAATAACTGTCTCACCAGTTTGTTTTACATCAATAAAACATTTGCTCTTAAATAGTTTAGATTAGCTGCTAGCTTATGTAATCTAACTTCGGTATAGTTATAAATTTAACACTGATATTTTAATAATCCTGAAGTATTAAATAGATATTAGACCCAGCTGTTTAAAACAGGGCTATAGCTACAGTTTGAGTGCTAATTAGCTTGAATAACCAGTAGTTTGATGTTAGCTCTAGAAGTGAAGATTGATTTGCTGTTAGCTTGAGTAGCCAGCTGTTAATTTAAACAGATTGAGTAGCAGTTAGCAGTTGTAGCATTTAGCTTGGATAGCTGTTAGCTTTAGTAATAAATAGTTAAAATATCAATCAGCTTGAACTGGTGTTAGTTTTGATACAAAGTATTTTGACTGGGTAGCTTTTAGTGATAGCACTGAATAAGTTGAGTGGGAGTAGCTTGGGTGTTAGCTATACAATGAAAAAAATACCTCTTTGGATGAACATAAAAAATGATGGAACGGATTTCCACCTGATTACTTTGCTTTATTTCAGCACCATGTAATTGTGTTACTCCTATTGAAAGCAAATGTGTTAGGTCAACTTAATTTATTAAGATTATTCCAATGTAAAGCAATTGTGTTTGCTCAACTTGTTACTATGGTTATTCTATGGGTGATGCTAAATCAAACGTGTTGGCTCAACTTAATATATTGTGGTTACGCTTATTTAAATAAAATGAGTTGGCTCAACTTCATTCATTATGGTTATTCAAATTTAAATGAAATGTGTTGGCTAAACTTATGTTATGGTTATGCTATGTTGATTGTAATTAAACGTGTTGGCTCAACTTAATATATGATGGTTATTATAAGTTAAGTCAAATGAGTTGGCTCAACTTCATTCATTATGGTTATTCAAATTTAAATGAAATGTGTTGGCTAAACTTATGTTTTAAGGTTCATTTAACTCATTTACTATAGTTTGACCCAGTGTAATGTAATAGAGCCAGCCCAACTAATTTGCAATGTTTTGGACTAAATCATTGATTTTACTTGATTAAGATGAATGCAAATTTAGTTGAAACCACCTTATTTTACAGTGGTACCTTCACACTACTTGATGACGTTGGTCTAACTCATGACAATTAAGTTAGCTCAACAAATATGCTTCATTCTGACAGAAAGCTATTTAATCGTGTGGAAATCCTTTCCATGTTTTAATTACGTTAATTCAAAGAAATTTTTTTAAGTGTTAGTCAATCAAGTGTTTTAAGAAAGCACTGGGTAGAAAGGGTAGAAAGTACACTCAACAATTAGAAAAGGTACAACAGAATTGTATTTTCGACATAGTTATACGTTGTCTTTTTACACAGCACAAAACACAGCTGAGTTGGACATTGAAATAAAAAACAACAAAAAAAAGGTTACAGTTTTGATTTTCCAGCCAATTCTTCACAACATAAAACGTGCCAGTATATTTGCTAAACTTAGAGAACTGTAACAATTTAAATGTTTTCTACTGCAGACTTTAAACACTGATTTTCCATATGAAATTTCCCTCAACTTATCAAGTTTCTCAGCGGGACAGTTTTATATTGAGAACTTGTGCTTTCTTTGATAAGTTCTTTCCATCCATTTTCATAATTATTTTCTGTAGCACTTCAAAGGTATGCTTGAGCTCTTCAGGGTAGCTCAAGTTTAGCGCGTAGATTAGCCCCAGCAGCATCACTATTGCAAACAATACACTCCCCAAGCTGTTCATAACCTCCACCCCCTCCAGGACAATCCCAACATCCAGATGTGCATCGGCAGCCTCCGCACCCTCTGGTGGAATGACAAAGATTCCAAGGAAAGTCTCAGCTATGGCTATTTCTGCACCTCCATCAACGTCCTATGGGAGTTAGGGTAGGGTATTGGGGGGGAGAGAATTCACATGTAATTAAATAAATAATTAACACTGACATTGATTGAGTGACTCGTGGACCTTAGCTGTTTAAAGTATTTTACCAACTCTTATAACCTCTATTGTAAACACAAAGAGAATTTAACATACCATGTACTCTTTCACCAGCTTCTCTGGATCTTCATTTAGGTACGCACACAGACCTTTGAGGATTCACTCTCGTCTGACTTCAGCAGTGTCCTCCTAAATATGCAGATCAAAAAACAATGAGAACAATCTCAAAACTCCAGCAGTATAGGTTCCACAAAGCTTATGTTTCCTATGAGAAGTACCCAAAGGATTGCAAACCTCAAAATCATCTATGTATAAACGTAACAAAAGCCTCATCTCATCACCTGACAGAAAACTGTTTTGCTGGAAGTGTGAACCATCCTGAGGAGAACTGTAGGTGTGATGTTTACCACTCACCCTTTTACTCTGCTGGACGCTATGGTTTTCATTTGCCTTGTCCACAACATCTTTTTTTAATATCTGCTGCAAAGACTTCAGTATAGGCACATACTGAAAACTTTTGTTTTCATTGGCATCAAGAACACATTCAATGGGTTCTACAACATTCAAGCTTTCCTTATAATACTTGTTGCGGAGATAAGTTGAGCTTAGGGGAGCCTCCTTCTCTATGGCTTTGAACAATGCGTTAGAAGTGAAGAGAGCAGTGGCTACTTCTGTTACCACAGACCTATCAGATGTTAGTCTATGTTTCTTAAATACCCCTTCAAGGATGTCAATTGATAGGGGGAATGTTACTGAACTCAAGTAGTGCATCCATCCATCCATCCATCTTCTTCCGCTTATCCGTAGGTCGGGTCGCGGGGGTAGCAGCTTCAGAAGGGAGGCCCAGACTTCCCTCTCCCCAGCCACTTCTTCCAGCTCCTCCGGGGGAATCCCGAGGCGTTCCCAGGCCAGCCGAGAGACATAGTCCCTCCAGCGTGTCCTGGGTCTTCCCCGGGGCCTCCTCCCGGTGGGACGTGCCCGGAACACCTCACCAGGGAGGCGTCCAGGAGGCATCCTGACCAGATGCCCAAGCCACCTCAACTGGCTCCTCTCGATGTGAAGGAGCAGCGGCTCTACTCTGAGTCCCTCCCGGATGACTGAGCTTCTCACCCTATCTCTAAGGGAGAGCCCAGCCACCCTACGGAGAAAACCCATTTCGGCCGCTTGTATCCACGATCTCGTTCTTTCGGTCATGACCCAAAGCTCATGACCATAGATGAGGGTGGGAACGTAGATCGACCGGTAAATCGAGAGCTTCGCTTTTTGGCTCAGCTCTCTCTTCACCACGACGGACCGGTACAGCGCCCGCTTGACAGCAGACGCTGCGCCAATCCGCCTGTCGATCTCCCGCTCCCTTCTTCCCCCATTCGTGAACAAGATTCCCGAGATACTTAAACTCCTCCACTTGGGGCAGGACACCCCCCCTGACCCGGAGAAGGCACTCTACCCTTTTCCGGCTCAAGACCATGGCCTCGGATTTGGAGGCACTGATCCCCATCCCGGCCGCTTCACACTCGGCTGCGAACCGATCCAGCGAGAGCTGCAGATCACGATCTGATGAAGCCAAAAGGACCACATCGTCTGCGAAAAGCAGAGATGAGATCCTGAGGCCACCAAATCGGATCCCCTCAACACCTTGGCTGCGCCTAGAAATTCTGTCCATGAAAGTGATGAACAGAATCGGTGACAAAGGGCAGCCCTGGCGGAGTCCAACTCTCACCGGAAACGAGCCCGACTTACTGCCGGCAATGCGGACCAGACTCTGACACCGGTCATACAGGGACCTGACAGCCCGTATCAAAGGGCCCGGTACCCCATACTCCCGGAGAACCCCCCACAGGGCTCCCCGAGGGACACGGTCGAACGCCTTCTCCAAGTCCACAAAACACATGTAGACTGGTTGGGCGAACTCCCATGCACCCTCCAGGACCCTGCTGAGGGTGTAGAGCTGGTCCAGTGTTCCACGACCAGGACGAAAACCACACTGCTCTTCCTGAATCCGAGGTTCGACTATCCGACGGACCCTCCTCTCCAGGACCCCTGAATAGACCTTGCCAGGGAGGCTTAAGAGTGTGACCCCTCTATAATTGGAGCACACCCTCCGGTCCCCCTTTTTGAACAGGGGGACCACCACCCCAGTCTGCCAATCCAGGGGAACTGCCCCCGATGTCCATGCGATATTGCAGAGTCGCGTCAACCAACACAACCCTACAACATCCAGAGCCTTAAGGAACTCCGGGCGGATCTCATCCACCCCCGGGGCCTTGCCACCGAGGAGCTTTTTAACCACCTCGGCGACCTCGCCCCCAGAGATTGGAGAGCCCAACCCAGAGTCCCCAGGCTCCGCTTCCTCAGTGGAAGGCATGTTGGTGGGATTGAGGAGGTCTTCGAAGTACTCTGCCCACCGGCCCACAACGTCCCGAGTAGAGGTCAGCAGCACACCATCCCCACTATAAACAGTGTTGGTGCTGCACCGCTTCCCCCCCCTGAGACGCCGGATGGTGGACCAGAATCGCCTCGAAGCCGTGCGGAAGTCTTTCTCCATGGCCTCTCCAAACTCCTCCCACACCCGAGTTTTTGCCTCAGCAACCGCCCGAGCCGCATGCCGCTTCGCCCGCCGGTACCCATCAGCTGCTTCCGGAGTCCCACAGGCCAAAAAGGCTCGATAGGACTCCTTCTTCAGCCTGACGGCATCCCTCACCGAAGGTGTCCACCAACGGGTTCGAGGGTTGCCGCCGCGACAGGCACCGACAACCTTGCGGCCACAGCTCCGATCGGCCGCCTCGACAATGGAGGCACGGAACACGGTCCACTCAGACTCCATGTCCCCCACCTCCCCCGGGACGTGTTCGAAGTTTTGCCGGAGATGGGAGTTAAAGCTCCGTCTCACAGGGGATTCCGCCAGACGTTCCCAGCAGACCCTCACAACACGTTTGGGCCTGCCAGGTCTGACCGGCTTTCGCCCCCGCCACCGGAGCCAACTCACCACCAGGTAGTGGTCAGTGGACAGCTCCGCACCTCTCTTCACCCGAGTGTCCAAGACATACGGCCGCAGATCCGATGAAACGATGACAAAGTCGATCATCGAACTGCGGCCTAGGGTGTCCTGGTGCCAAGTGCACATATGGACACCCTTATGCTTGAACATGGTGTTCGTTATGGACAATCCATGGCGAGCACAGAAGTCCAGCAACAGAACACCGCTCGAGTTCAGGTCGGGTGGGCCGTTCCTCCCAACCACGCCCCTCCAGGTCTCACTGTCGTTGCCCACGTGAGCGTTGAAGTCCCCCAGCAGAACAAGGGAGTCCCCAGGAGGAGCACTCTCCAGTACCCCCTCTAAGGACTCCAAAAAGGGTGGGTAATCTGAACTGTCGTTCGGCCCGTAAGCACAAACGACAGTCAGAACCCGTCCCCCCACCCGTAGGCGGAGGGATCCTACCCTCTCGTTCACCGGGGTAAACCCCAACGTACAGGCGCCGAGATGGGGAGCAACAAGTATGCCCACTCCTGCCCGACGTCTCTCTCCCTGGGCAACTCCAGAGTGGAAGTATGTCCAGCCCCTCTCAAGGAGACTGGTTCCAGAACCAGAGCCATGCGTCGAGGTGAGACCTGACTATTTCTAGCCGGAACCTCTCGACCTCACGCACTAGCTCCGGCTCCTTCCCCACCAGAGAGGTGACATTCCACGTCCCAAGAGCCAGTTTCTGCAACCGAGGATCGGACCGCCAGGGTCCCCTCCCTTGGCCGCCACCCATCACACAGTGCACCCGACCCCTTTGGCCCCTCCCACGGGTGGTGGGCCCATGGGAGGGGGGGCCCATGTTTCCTCTTCGGGCTGAGCCCGGCCGGGCTCCATGGGTGAAAGCCCGGCCACCAGACGCTCGCCATCGTGCCCCCCCTCCAGGCCTGGCTCCAGAGTGGGGCCCCGGTGACCCGCGTCCGGGCGAGGGAACACCAAGTCCAAGGTTTTCCTTCATCATTGGGGTCTTCGGGCTGCACTTTGTCTGGTCCCTCACCTAGGACCTGTCTGCCTTGGGTGACCCTACCAGGGGCATGAAGCCCCAGACAGCATAGCTCCTAGGATCATTGGGGCACTCAAACCCCTCCACCACGATAAGGTGGCAGCCCATGGAGGAGTAGTGCAGTTCCTCTAAAAGCTCGTCAATTTGTTTGCCTACCACATGTGCACAATGTTCCAACTTCAGCAATGCTGCTGCAAAGTTCTTCTCTATTACTTCAGGCAACTTACTGGTTATATCAGTGGTAGAGCACGCACTGTCAGCTTCAACAGAAGAGTCATCTTGACTACATGCATCCTCAGAATTATGAGAGGATTGTTTGGAAACTTTAGCATTCCTAACTATATCTGGCTTGAAATTTTTCAACGTATATTGACTGTGTTTTCTGTTCTTGTGAGAATGACATGTTCCATATAAATTTGTTGCAAAATTACAGTCCCCAAACATACAACTGACTGTTTCATGACTTTTCAAATGCCTGTTAATGTGTGAAAAATAGTCCTTCACTGTAGGAAGATCACTACATGGGCACAAATTACAACTGTATGTTGACAATTCTTGTAGCTCCTGAGTGTTTTGTTTTTGATGGACTCTACTTAAATGAATATGCAAAGCATTCCATGTCTTAAAAGTACATGGACAGTCTGTGTGGACATGGGTAACGTCGCATATGCCGGTGTTGAAGTCTAAAATGTTTTAGCAGGTCACATCTACGAGACAGAGAGAGACTACACTCCTTACATTTCCACATCCCCATGCAAATAAAGACAAATAAAACAGACTGGCCAAATACAAGTTTAGCTGAACCCTAGCTTCATAAGCGCTCCAACACTACATTCAGTCACTTTAGATCTGGAAAAACTTACTATTAGCCACTGAAATCTAGAACTTGATAGCCAATGACCCCCTTCACCAGTACTTAAGCAGGTGGATAACAGACAGGTGATGTTCTGAAAGAGATCAAATAAATTGTCAGCCATTAAAATATGCAATTCATACTGAGCTGAGTATCTTTTAGTACAAGTCCCTTGAATGCCTCATGAATATAACCACTGGACACATGCAAGCGCGTATGTGCAGAACAGTGGTGAATTGAACATGGTAGAAAGCAATAGTAACATAGGTCAAAATGAGCACATACAATCAAAACAAAAAACCTCAACATTTCAAAATTAAACCAATGAACTTCAATATTGCTTCTGAGCTACAATTATTTGGGAAATAAAGAAAACAAATAAGAGTACAATAAAAAAACAAGACATCTTTAGAGCAGAGGAATATGTATTTTAAAAAAAGAAAGCTCAAGTCTCTTCATGGAGTAGTAGGAATAATGGATAATCCGCTGAGAGTTTTAGCCTGAAAAAAATATACTAGAAATCCATAGCTAACAGGTATATTTAGGCACATTTAACATTGCTGTATTTAGGCACATTGCTGTGAAAGCAAAGGTTTCTGCAGGTTTCACCGATTGAAATATAAGAATTTTTATTACCCTAATAAATTAAGAATCTGTATCATGATAGAAAGGTACCAAAGTGTGTGTATCCAACGTCCACTCTACATTTACCTCCACAGTAACATTACTGAAATAAAATTAAAATAGACTGGTGTTAGTCCCCTGTGTTTAAAATCCACTAAACCTCCAGGGAGCTTTAGTCACCTCAGGAGGAGCAAAACTGGGACATTTCTGGGGTCCATTTGTGTCTCTGGCAGCAGCTTTGTGACCCTTACACTGCATATGGATCTCTGCAGACTTTTCTCACACAGAATGGACCTAACATGGTGAGGCAATAAATGTAAACATACCAATGATATCACAAAAATCTATCTGCCTTAACCTAACCGACTTAATCTACAAAACTTGAAATAATGTAACACAAGTATGGAACAAGTAGAAAATGGTGCAAATGGTAGAGAAACGCTAGAGAATTCCCAGCTAATCATCACTTCATGTGATGTTAGCACATGTTAGTCACTGACTTGAGTATATCAATTACATAGACACGTGACAAAACATAGCAAAATATTATTTTTCTAAAGTCTGATGATTTTAATTTACATGTTTTTTTTATTTGGACTTAGGCGGATGAAAATATATTAAATCTTACCTTTTTCAAATTAAGTAGATGCCAGTGATGGGCTATCTGGAGCCAGGCTTCCAGGGTGTACCGAGTAATAAGGGGGCGTGTCCGATGAAGCCCCGCTTAGAGGCTTGTGTCGTCTTGTTGAAAACCACGTGACTGGCAACAAACGAGGCCTCGCATGCATGGGTCACGTGACTGCTTCATTTTGCGTGTCGGTTTTCAAAATAAAGGATCGCGTCAGAGGAGTATTTGTCTTCAGCAGTGGCCGAAATAAAAGGAACCTTTTATAGTTCATGTGCATTAATGATTTTGATGATGGCACTCATCAAAATGTAATGTTTGTTATTGATTTTCTCAATTGTTGATTATGGTATATTTTATGACATTATATTTGTGTGTTTTTTATTATGTAAAGCACTTTGAAACTGCAAATATTGCTGAAATGTGCTGCACAAATAAACTTGATTGAAAAGGAGCCTTATGCACAATGCTGCCAGGAAAATGTAGTCTTCTCATAACTGCCGCTGGATTTTCCCGGCACGCAAAACGATTATCTCGCCTGATCTCGTGTGATTTCCCATAATCTCGCGCGTGATCTCTTGTGATCTCACTCGTTATCTTCAGCACAATATCAGACTGACTATAATGAATCACGTTATCTCAACTCGAATACATTTTATTTGAGTTGAAAAAACCCCGATTGTCTCGCGTGGTCTCGTGTGATATCCCGTGATTTCTCTTGATCTCGCGTGAACTCGCGTGATATCCCGTGATTTCCCTTGATCTCGCGTGAACACGCGTGATATCCCGTGATTTCTCTTGATCTCGCGTGAACTCGCGTGATATCCCGTGATCTCACTCGTCCTCTTCAGCACAGGATCAGTCTGACTATAATGAATCACGTTATCTCAACATGATTTAATTTCATAAACGTGAAGTTGTTGAATATCTTGTTTATCCAACATTATTGTATCACGTTTTTGTTTGAAACATGAAATTATTTAGTTAAAAGTACATCATATTCTTTTGTTAATCTAATAACCCCCTAAGTTCATTTTTTACAGTGTAGCAAAGAACATATTGAGTGACAGTTAGCCTGAGTAGCTGTTCTATTAAATAACTCTTAATTTTAGTAATAAATAAATTGAGGAGCAGTTTCTTGGATAACTGTTAGCTTTACTATTAAATAGATATTTAGCTTGAATAGTGTTAGCTTTAGTAATTAACAGCTAAATTAGCAGTTAGCGTGGACATCTGCTAGTTCTGATAAGGTTAGCTATAGCAAGGAATACATTGAGTGGCAGTTAGCCTGAGTAGCTTTTCTATTTTTAACAGATTTTCTTCTTCTTTTATGGCGGTTGGCAAGCAACGTATTGATGTGCCTGACCTCCATCTACTTTGAAGATTTTTCTAAACTGAAGTCACTTTCACTGAAACTGAAGATTTACTTTCAGAGTAACAAAAACATCTCTCCAGTTTAATATGTGACAATAGTTATTTATCACTTTTGTTGTATTAAAAGTGTTTCTGTTGCTTGACTTTGCTTCGTTCCTGCAGGTGTTTTTCTTTCTACATCAGATAAGAAATGCTCTTAGACGGGTCTGAAAGTAAATGTTATCACTTTCTAAAATCTTCTAACATTAGTGCAGTGGCTTTAATACATCTACACTACACTAGCTTTTAGTACAGTAACATCATTTTGAGGATGTGTGTATATTTTTACATGCATTGTTGTGTGACGGTCATTGTTGCAGATGACCCTTTGTTTCCCACCTCCCATCTGCTCCAGACTTGGAATATAATCCAGATTAATGCCCACGAATTCCCCCGACTCACACACACACACACACACACACACAGCAGGTCCCAATCACATTTGAGCTGGCTCGCTGCTGTATTCCCAAACTGCATTAACACTCACACACGGTGGTGATATCTGGGTCAGCGCTGCTGATTTTTGGATTGACACATCCGCTGTCTAAGTGACCCAGTGTCCATCATCAAAGCGCTGCTATGATCCGCGTGGGAGTGATTTTCACTGTGTGAGTGAGTGGATTAACTCATCAGGGATCAGGGATGAAATGAGGAAAGCTATTGTCTGTTAAACAATAGGTTTGCTGGATTTTTTATGAGTATTTTTCTGCTTCTGACCTCCAAAGCCTGGTCTAATGGCGAAGTCTTGCTCCTCGATCCTCAGCAGTTGTTCACTTTTTATTAGCAGCGTTTTGGTGCTGTCCTGCCTCTTCAGCTTGTAATCGATGCGTCTGCAAATGAACACACAGATGAACAGACAGCTGAGTGATTAGCTCTGTTTTAGGCTGGGATTACATGTTTAATTAGAGACAGTAGAGATTGTGCTTTTCTCTTTTAATCCTCACCTCCAACTCGCTCTCATTCGGCTAAAACCGTAAACTTAATGACAGGCGTGTTACGTCTTTACGCTTAAACAACATTCCTGCAAACAAAGACATTTGTTCTCCTTCTATAAGCTCAGTAATTTTATTGCTCTGCAGCCATTTGTTGCCGTGTAGGTCTCATAAAAATAAAACCAGCAGGCAACGAATACAAAAGTGGGTAAAATTACGCAATTATGTTTCAAAATAAATCAAACTTTATTCAACTGTTAACATAAGAGAGAATTTGAACCTCACAATTACAGGCTTAACTGACTGAGTGTGAGCATTCATGAGCTAAAAACAAACACCTGTGCAAACAGGTGAACAAACAGCATAAAAAATGACAAACGCTGAAAAATGAAAAGCTTTAATGCATCCAAACACATCCGCATGTTTGTTATGAGAACAGCAGCCAAACTCTGATTTCACTAGAACTGCTGCTTAAACATGTTTATTCCTTAAAAAATACAAAATAATGCAAACTTATCAAACAAAAGGTTCAGAATAAATATAAAAATAATCCAACGACAATCAAAATAACTCATATTCAACAGAAGTTCACGTTCTCTTACATTTCCCCTTAATAAGCAAATATGATATTAATATCAAGTTTAAAGGTGAAAAAACTAACTTCAGCCTTAAAAGATTAAATAATATGAAACATTTTAACTATTTGTGACATTTATACACATTTTGGATGTTTTTAATTAATCAATTTGCAATATTCATATTAAATTTAAGATATACTTTACTAAATTCCTTTATCAATTCAATTTCTTAACTTTTAAGTGAATTAAATAGTAATTTTAGACATTAAAACTTAAATTATTAAAGGTTTTTCTTGAAGGATTGTGTTAATTGAGAGAAGATCAGCTAATTAAAGCAGTTTCTTACTATTACATTAAAGTAAAGCCGTGTGTTTATCAGATGAGAACATCAGTAAGTGAAGCTCCTTATGTTTATTTTCTTGCAGCCAGCAGAAGATTTTATCAGTTTGGTCCTCAGAAAGATAGAAGTCCTGATAATCAGACGGGAACAGATGAGGGCAGAGCGGCTGCAGCTGTCAACATCTGCATTCAGCCGTTACACACACACACACACACACGCACACACACGCGTACGCACACACACAACTAACGAGCTACAGAAACAGATTTATGGCCTGTTATCTCATTAATTATTAGAAAGGGGCTTGTTTGTTTTAGTTTAGCGATTGCTCCAGTGGAGCTCTGATCGAGGGATTTCAACTGGTCCAAATGGGATTTAGCAGAACTGGATAAGAATCTGAGTCATTTCTGTTCTAATGTGTCTTTAAATTATATTTAACATGAACTGAAGCTAAATAAATCTAGTCAGGATTAAAGGCGCATAAATGAAAAAATATTTCTGAAAAGTTTATTCATAAATTGAAAAAGTAACACTTATATATTGCCCAGATTTATACAGAGTGATACGTTTCTAGTGTTTAATCATGTTATAAAAATATAATATTACATAAAATCAATACAAAAAGATTTTCTAAATGTGTATGCTAAGCTATGAGCTACACAACTAAGATCAGCAGCTCCATAAAAATTATTACTGAAGAAGCTGAATGCTTACAAAGTGCTCTATCCAAACGTATCGATGGAAAGTTGAGTGGAAGGAAAAGGTGCAGCCTTATAAAGAAAACCTCAATCGGGTATGTGGCAGAGATTCCAGTCAGACGGATCCAGGAAAAGGACTAAAACTATCACAGAAGCATCTAACTAGATGTAGGAGAAACTTTGACTGCAAAACATTTTCATGCATCGTTATTGTTCAACATACGATTAATTTTAAACAAGTTTCTCTTGGATTAACAAACCTGCAAAGTATTCGTTGGCTGGAAGGCCAACAGACAGGACAACGATTTATTCTAAATGTAACATCGCTTCTTTATGTTTTGAACCTGAACAAATTAATTTGAAATAAGTACATAAAAAGAACTGGACTACAAAAACACAAAATATTACAAAGTACTTTTGGTCTATTTTAATATAAATATCTTAGTATGCTTGAAATAAGAAAAAACTAACTTTAAAGTAACTTTTCAGCAAGAAATGGAAACTTATTTTAAGTGAATAATTCCATAATATTGATGAAAATCTTTCATTTCCATTGGGAATTATTTCACTTTTTCCAATGTAAGTGAATTAATCAGCCAGTGGAACTAAAACTTAAAAAATAAAATAAAATCAATATTAAGGGATTATTTACTTAAAACAAGCTCCTATTTCTTGCTAAAAAGTTATTTTAAAGTTAGTTTTGTCATATTTCAAGTGTACTAAGATATTCACACTAAAAATAGACCAAAGATACTTGATAAGATTTTGTGTTTTTGCAGTGTAAAAGTGTTTATTCATCCTTTGAAAGTCTCAAGGGAAATCTCTTCAGAAAGTTGATTTTTCTGAGATTCTGTTCTAATTTGCACTGCCTCTGGTATCAACTAATCAGGTTCTAAAAGAACTGATCCTATTTTGAAATAATCACTAATTTCTCTGTGTAGAACGTCTGACCCGGCTGAGATGCTCGGACCGACCCGGCTGAGTAAACTTCTGTCCTCTTGACCCAGATGGCCTTTAGACACTTCACAACCAAAACCCAAAGTTAATTTTTCCCATCATGCCGTACTTCCTGCTCCCACAGATCACATGACTTTCCAGCTCTGAAGGATTGGCTCTGATATCTTACGGATCCAGATAACGCTGCTTGCTGTCTAACATTCCCATTCACCACCAGAAAAACAAAACGTTTACAAATGTTTCCCACATGAATCAGGTGACTTCTGTTATCAGCTCTGGAAGCGATAAAAGACCAATTTATGACGCTAAACTGAAAGGTGTTGAAGCGAGTATGTGAGTGAGGTGAGGAAGTAATAAACGCTGCAAAAACATAAAATATTACCAAGTATTTTTATCCAGTTTTAGTGCAAATGTCTTCATACACTTGAAATATGGGAAAACTAACTTATAAGTAATTTTTCAGCAAAATACTGGAGCTTGTTTTAAGTCAATAATTCGTTTTTATTGATAGAAGAAATACTAATTCCATTGTGAGATTATTTAATTTATAAGAATACATTTTCCCCATATTTTAAGTGACATAATCTGCCAGTGGAAATGATAATTTTTCATCAATATAAAAGAATTATCGACAACCACCTATATCCTGCTGAAAATGTACTTGTATGTTAGCTTTCTCTTATTTCAATTAAAATATTTGTACTAAAAATTGAACAAAAATACTTAAGATTTAGTTTTTTGTAGTTAGAATGGCTACAACTTACTTTGTCTATTAAAATGTCATATTTTGTACCTTTTTGCAACATTTTAGTCCAATTGAAATGAACTTAGACAATAACTTGTGTATAAATTATGTTGTAAATGTTTCTGAATATTAATGAAAAAATAGAAAATGTAAGCTTCAGGAAGCTTTATACTTCTGATGACATAACTTACTGAAGGAGTAGTAGAAACTACACAGTCAGCAAAATAACTTTCCTTTTAAATTCTGGTGAAATGATACAAACTCACTTTTAGTTTCAATACCAGCAGCAGTTAAGATTATTAATATGCAGCACACACTGAGTTACTTTTCATATTTCATTCAGACTAAAAATGAGAACTATGTTCATTACGAAACTTCATGAGAAGGAAGTGGAAGATATTAAGTAATTAATCTGTCTGTGTTCATTTAAACTGAAACCACAGAAGTAGCTACAAGCTAAAACAAAAAATGTGCTCATGATATAGATTTTGTTATTATTTAAAAAACATTCTATCACTTTCATAAAGTAGAAAATACTGAAACTCAGTGATTTTACCTCAGCAACAATCTGAAATAAACTTAAACTTTTTCTGCTTCCCTGATTTTATGATTCTAAGTTTTTGCAGAGAACGAATGTAAACTGAAAAAGGTTTTAACATGGAGACTATTCTTTCTTATCAAGCTTTATTTTACATTCCTGAAACCACTTCTTATATAATATTGCATCTTTATTATCTCTATAAAATACAATAAATAAATCATAGATTAAAAACACTATTTAGCAGAGCAAAATTAAATAAAGGTAAAATAAAATATTGCCCTGATTTATTGTCACAATAATAAGGGTCAAGGTCACAGCGCTGTGTTTCATGCTAACCTCAACTAGCATCTTAATAAGAGTAGCAATGCTAGGCTTTAGCGTTCTTTCTGACTATTTAGCATATTTTTATGACAGTAACCTTTAAAGTAATATCACCATTTTATCAGTTTTTAAAGGAGTTACTTATATTTTTTTCTAAAAATACTCATTAATCTGTTATATAACTAGCACACACATCTGTTAGCATCTAACATGAAGTCAAATTTCAACCACTAAAATATTCAATTCATTTAAACTAAAAAACAACAACACCCCACTAAAGTCAAAAAAAAAAAACTTGGCCTGCTCCGCCGCCAGGAACATCCAAACTTTTACCATCTAACGTTAAAGTTAGGTGGTAAACGTTACTTAGCTTACTGATGTTAGCTGGCTAATGTTAACTTTGCTAACAAGCTTGCTAGCTTGGTAACTAAACTAGTATCTGGCTAAACCAAAGTGAGTTTTGTAATGTTTTGCCAAAGTCTATTATATTGTATAAAAACTAGAAAGAATAATGGAAACTTTGTGCTAATAACCACTTGGCTTTTTCCTCTGTTCTTGCATTGACGAACTGAAAACACTCTTAAAGCGGTTGGGCAGAAGGAACGGCTCAATGTGAACGTAAACTGGTTCGGGTGCAGACAGGTTGTTGGTTGACTCATCTCTGTTGGACTGAATGTTAAAGTTAAGGTCCTCTGTGTCCAGACATGCTTCGCTAATTAAACAAACATCCGTTCTCACCTTTATGTCGTTAAACTGGTCAGTCAACAACTGCAGAGCAAGTTAGAGCAAATGTGGGCCAACTTCCTGAACAACAGTAAACAATGACTCTGTTTCCACCAGTTCAATGCTGCTAGATCCCATATCATACTAGCATGGACCATTAGCATCCTTCAGATTATCATCTACCTGATTTGATAATCACTACAATACAACACCAGCAGTACTTTATTTTGCCTTTGTTTTGATGCGTATCCATCCAGGTGTGTCTAAGAATGATTATTCTTCTGCATTCTTTGCTACAGATGCCAATATTTTCAAACCAAAACTACCACAGTGGTGTCCCTCACATCATAAAATACCAAATACAGACAGATTTACGCCATGATAACAGTTTATTCATCATTTTGGCTTTGGCTTGAATAAAACTGAGAGACCTGGAAGTTTTACAGCCGACAGATGAGAGCAGAGCAATTGTCAAATCTCTCTATGCTTTATGGTTTACAATGATGGAGATTACAGAGACATGATGCCTCCATCTGCCGCTGTTCCTCCTCTGTCTCCTCATTTTCACTCCTAAACTCTTCCTGCATCAATCTGCTGGAGGACAAAACTTTGCCAAACTTTAAATTCATTCACTGCTTCATCGTGTCGGTGCGTCTCACCCTCCAAACTTGAACTTGCTGTTTTCTCCGAGGAAAACCTCCTTGTGTCTCCTGCGGTTGGAGCTGCGGCCGCCGGTCGCCGTGGCAACAAAGCTGGCCGCTGTCAGAGCCAGGCAAGCCAACACGTCCGCCTTCATTTTTCACAAGTCTCCCTGCAAAAACCGACACCAGAGCAGCATCCCCGCCGCAGCGAGCGCCCTGCTCCGCCGCCAGGAACATCCACACTCAGAGCCGGAGGTTCGAGTCCAGCATCCCGCTGCGGACCGCTGCTGCCTCCTCTTCACGGCTCCTGGATGGCAGAGGAACTTCACAGCAGGGCAAAGACATGAGGAAACCTGCTGACTGCCTCCTCTTCCTCACTCTGCCTGCTTGGACTCCGGGGTTGTGGTTCTATCTCTGATTAAAATCGATATGAATCTTTTCCTCGCGGCGATAGAGGAATGACACTAATTCCACCCAAATCCTCTTATCCACGGCCACAGCAATCTTTCTCTAACCTACAAACAGTCCGTGTCGCTCACACTCGCTCCCATCAGCAATCAGGATTTTCTCGGCGGGACAATGAAAAAGCAGCACCTGCGGATTATCTGGAACACCTTCACGTGTCGGTGTGAGTGTGCACGCAAGCAGAGGTCAGCCGGGGCAAACGGATCCCGGAGAAAAAGAGAAAAACATTGTCAAGATAATTGAGGATTTAATCTGAGCTGAAGTGGAGAAAAATGAGTCTAATCCAGACTAACACCTGTGGAAGAAGTTAGCCCACTGACACAGGAGTCTGTCTCTGCTGCTGGACTTTATTAAAATAATGTTGTCATGTATAAACAGAAGTTTTCATCCGTCATTGAAGTTTTCTTCACTGGTTAAACTTTCTGCAGTTTTTTCTTGATCAAAAGCTTTCTGAATATCAAAACATGATGAAAGAAGCAAGACATAAACATAACTTCAAAAGAGATTATGGCAAATTATCATTTCCAACTCAGCCGCTCCAGGAGGTTTAGGTAATTTTTGTGAACTTTGCAGACGAAAATGGCTGATTTTGATTTTTCAAAACGTTGGGGTCAAAGTTGCACATTTTTTATCTTTATTTTTACTGTCTTACAAAAAAAATTGTAAATCACAAAACCTTCCCTTCTCCTGCGCTGCTTTAGGGCCATTGTAGATTTCTGCCAAAAAACTTGGACATTTTGAGATTACTCTCAGAAATTATCTAGAAAAAAACTGAGAGATCTCTGAGGTCCTAAAGTAGAAAACTTTCACCTTTCGAAATGTCCTTGTTTTTCTAGAAAATTTGAGATTAATCATTGTTTAACTAACATTATCTGCATGCAGGAGCGACATAATTTACACGGTTTATTTGGAGGAAAACTGCAAAGTTTTTTGTCTTTTGGCTCTGAATGATTGCAGGTAAAACTTTCAAGAGCTTTCGAGAAACAGGAAGTTACATCAGAAGCGGATTGGTCAAAATTCAGCCGAGTTGCAGTGATTGGTCAGAAAAAAAGGAAATACAGATATTAAGTCAGATTTGCTGAAAATTTGCAATGATTGGTGAAAATTTCTGTTTTTTATTGTTGCAGGCAGAAAAGCAGGAAAGCATTTTTCATATTTTTTCTTTGCAGCGACGTCTTTATGCTGGAATCAGGTTCCTCAAATCACCTGGGACGGAAGACACTTCAGGTTTTCCTGTGAGGAGAGAAATAAAGAGAGGAAAACAAACGTTTACAGATGTTTTTTTCAAGCACTGAACTTTTTTTTTATTCTCATAAATCCTCCTAGTTGTGCTTCCTCCTGTACAGGTAATAATTATTTGACTAAGCTCCTCTTTTAGCTGCTGACACATTAAACCTTACAGGTTCTTTAAACTCAGATCATCCTCAGAATTAACTGGACCGGCTCTGTGTAGCTCCTCTCACTGTAAGCTCTGATATTTCTCACCTTCTTCATCTTCTCTTTGAACCATTGTGATGTTGGGTTGATGCAATACATTCCCCTCTTAGTATTGACCCTATAAAGACAGAAACATCAGATTAGCAGTATTATCACTGTTGTTTGATACCATTAGTCCTTTTCCACAATTACTTAATTATTAGCTGGATGCTTAAAAAGCAGGAACAGAGTGATCAGTATTAATACCACCAGTAGTTCAGGACTGCAGACAAAGACAAATTAGGACACCGCAATAAATATCCACTTCTTTTAAATGGTCAGTCTATACATATCAGTCTCATTTTTATCATCTCTGGACAGTTTGACTGCATTGAATCAACACAAATGAACCTCAACTCATTAAAACAAACATAGCAACATGTTGCCCATTCTGTGATTTAGCCTGACGAAACACCGGCCCACTTAAACACTGAAGGCTGTTTTACCACCAGACAGTCCGGTTGACTGTCAGGGGAAATGTTGCAACGTTGGAACCACAGTTGCAACATTTCCCGTTTGAATCAAACCAGCCAAGCATTTTGAGCCACCTGTTCCCCTCCTGACCTGTGGGGGCGCTGCACCAAAAACCACTGAAGGAAACGACATGAAAACCTCAGAAGAAGACATTGAGCGCAACTTCCTGTTTCACAAAATGTAAATAAAGATTGCATTTAATCTTTATTTTAATGTAAATAAAATAAAGATTAAATGTGACGGAATGGCGTCAGATTTTAGCGGTTGGAGGATTTTTCTTTTGTCTTTGACTAAAAACCGTTAATCATTTCTCCCGCTAGCGCTAGCTATTGTCTTGGTTGTATTTACCCAGAATGCCCTGCGCTGTAGGCCACTTCCTGTTTCCAGAGCGGCTTCTGGCCCGCTTGGCGCTCACATATTCATTCAAACCGGACCAAACTTCACTTCAACCGAACAGAGACCGAGGTTTTAGACGGACCAGAGTTCACTCCTCCCCAAACGAACCGGACTTTGGCAAACGGACTGGAGTTGGATTACAGCGGACTTAACAGGACGGTGTGAATGCAGCCAATAACCACTAGAGGGAGCTCACAAACCTCCTGCAGCCCATAGCCACTAGAGGGAGCTCACAAACCTCCTGCAGCCCATAGCCACTAGAGGGAGCTCACAAACCTCCTGCGCTATAAAAAACCTGCTGTCACACCTGGAGGAGGAAGAGAGATAAAAGTAGCAGGAAGAAGTTGGTCTGTATTTGCTGCACTTACAGATAGAAATGATCCCAACAGGATGGTCTCGGGTTCTGTTCGAAACACTCCAGGATCTTCCCTGGGACAGAATCTGATCCTTCTTCACAGCAGGGAGGGATTAGACGGTCTTCTGTAACCGACGAACAGCCTGAGGAAGAAAAAACATGGAGAGATAGTAATAATTTTAACAATGTTTTTCCTTTCAACACTGTATTTATTCAAGCTTAAAATATTTAGAACACACAAGGCTTCAAAAAGCTTAACTTATGGGATATATATATATACTGTATATATATATATATATATATATATATATATATATATATATATATTGTTGCTGCTTTTCAAATTAAGAGAGTACAACATGATGTTTTTATGAAACTATTCTTTGTTAAATGAAATAATATTGTGCAGAATCTTTATTCTTTTCTTATTTGTTAATATTTTTCTTCAAAAGACTTTCTAGAAATCTTTTTTTAAATGCATATTTAGAACATTTTATAAAGGTCAGAAAGTTTGGCTGAAATTTGATCAGAAAAACTGATGTTATTTCCTTGAACTTGATGTCAGTAAAATCAGCCTGATATTTGGTAAAAATCCTCAGAATAAAAGTAAATTTGAATAATTGTTACATCTTAAATCTACAGTATGACGTCTGCATGTTCAGAGAAATGAAAGATTTCCTGTCTGAGGTAAGTTAAGGTCTGAAAGTGTCTGCAGTTTTTCTGTTTTAAGATATTAAAGAGGAAGTAGATCTTTGCTTTTTTCCTCTGTAGTTGTTTACAGTGGTTTATACTCTTGTTGGTGCTGCATAAACACATTAAATTAAATTTATTTTAATGCACAACGTTCACTGTGTTGGTTTTTTATCTTGGTTCAGGTGAATATTCAAAAACTGAATCAAAACACATTATGCTGTTAATATTGACGATGAAGATCTTCATAAAGACTGTTTAATGTGTTTTAAATGTTCTTTTTACTAAAAATAAAATCTTTTTTGACATAATATACTTATTTTTTATCAACCAACAATCAATCTTCACTTGTTCAAAATCAAAAATGTTAAAATTTGACTCTGAGAATGAAAAGAACAGAACATTTAATCAAACCCTAAATCATTTGAAAAGTACGTTACCAGCAGATGCAATGAGGAGGAACCAAACAGCCAAGATGGACAGAAACATTTTGCTGCTGATGGTTTTTGTGGTCCAGATGTTTGGTCTCTGCTCTGCAGCGAAGCCGTTTGGATCTGCTGTGAATCGGTTTGCTACCTGCTGCTAAATGCAGCTCCGTCAACCTTTAAAGCTCTTAAATAGATGAGATAAATAACAGGAAATGCTGTTTTAAGCAATGATACTTCACAGGAACATTCATGAAGTAAGTGCTGTGGACAAACAGAAATGGTCACAAGCAAGAAAACAGGAAACCCACATTCTTAGGCCACAGTCTGAAGCAGCCTGAACCAGTTCTACTTACGTTATTCTATATTTGCGTTATAGAAACGGCATTGGTTAGATTAGAATGAGATAATGTTGCACAGAACATAGGAAGCCACCAGGTAATCAGCTAAACTAAACCATAAAAACCAAGCTTAACCCTTCATTTTTATGTTGCCATAGCAACCGATCTCAGCTCCTCCCCTTTTTGTGTTGCCATCTGTGTCTGCGGTACGCATTAAGATCAGCTCTGTGGGTTTTTTCATTACACGTATTAACAAGCTGCATTTGCTTTGACAGACTTTAGTGTTTTAACCAAACCAGAAGTCATGACTTTACACAGTTTAAATTTGGTTAAACTGATTTTACTGCTACACCCAAACGGACCAGTTAAAGTTTTCATTTCAACAAATGTCAGACCAAAGCACTTCCATCAGATACGTCTGAGTCACAGATCAGGTCAGAGTTCAAGTCAGCCCTTAAACAAATCCAATAAATGTATGTAAATGGACATTTTGGAGTGGCCTAGTCAAAGTTTGATAATAAAATAAAAATGTTTAGTCTAAAATAAGGGATTGCATAAATATTCACACTCCTTCAAGTCAGCCTGCACACCTGAACGCTGCAGTTTTCCTCCTTTCCTCCTGCTGAAGTGTTCTGTTCTGTCAGGTTGGTATGGATCAGCTGGGAACAGTTCTGGGCTTTGACTAGGCCACTCCAGAATATCCATCTTCTTGTCTTCATACCGTTTCTGTGTAACTTTACCCGAAAAATAAATGCTCTCTGAAACTTTAGCTCTCTCAGATGGAAACTAATTGTCCTGCAGAATTTTCCTAAACTTTACTCAATAAGTTGTTTTTTGTGTCCATCCCCTGACTTATACTTTCAATGACCTTTTTTTTCTGATTGGCTGGAGGGTTCTTTAGTCTTCATGCAGTAATGTTAACCAGGAGTACTGATGAACCAGTGAATATTACAATCACTCTGATCTCCATTTCACTCACTGACAGACGGCCAGCACCAATTGACTGGACCTTAGTTGCTTTAAATGGGGTAGATATTCTATCCCTTATTTTATGTTGAATATTTTTATCTGCCATTATTTTCTAGAAATCATGAAATGTTTTTTAGGTTTGTTTTTGTAAAAAGTTGTTGATCATGAATGTAAAAGCAATAAAAAGGTAAAATGTTGAAGGGAGTGAAAACTTTTTACTGCCAGTAAAGGACAGAGGAAGCGTTTTTTTACACATCCTGTCTTTATCTGACAGGTTTCTGACCAGATGAGTCATTAGTTTGTTTTTAGGTTGTAGTGACTTCCTATAGGTGAGAAAAGGCCATTTTCTGATGTCATCTTAAAAAACCTGACTCATTTTAAGAAAGAAGAAGAATTTCCACTAGTGTTTTTTTAATCTCCTTTCTACAGAAAAACAGTCAAACATTAAATTTAATTGTTAAATATGCAAAGTCAAACTTTATTGATTCTTTCTGAGCCATTACAGAAACAAATAGATGATTTAACAGAACAGACAGCAAACAGGCCGCGGGTATGGATCTGTAATCTGGTTCTGCTGCATTCACACCAGTCCTGGTCCTGGTCCGATTTAATCCAACTCCAGTCCGTTTGTCTACAAAGTCCGGTTCGGTTGGGGATGTGAAAACTCTGGTTTGCGACAAGCCTCGGTCTCTGTTCGGTTGAAACAAACTCTGGTGCAGTTTTAATGAATATGTGAACACTAAGCAGACCGTAGACCGCTCTGAAAGCAAGAAGTGGATTAAAACGCAGGGCATTCTGGGTAAATACAACCAAAACAAACGTGTTAGCCTAGCGATAGCGGGAAATATGACTTGTGTTTTTCTACCAAAGACAAAAGAGAAATCCTCTAACCGCTAAAATCTGACGCCACTTCCTTCTTCACATTTTGTGAAGAAGGAAGTTCTTCTTCTTCTTGAAATTTATGGGCGGTTGGCAAGAAACGTTAGGTTAGCATTGCTGCCACCAACTGGTAAGGAGTGTGGACTGCATGACATAAAATAACAAAAACAAACAAAAAAACGCAGCAGCTGAAAATGGACCAAATGTTGCAACTTTGGTCCCAAATCAAACTGAGTCTACTGGACCATCAGGTGTGAAAACTGTTAAAATGAAGTCAATAAAGTACTCAGTTGGTTAGAAGTACAGAGGTGTGTGGGTGTGTGTGCGTGTGTGTGCGTGTGTGTGCGTGTGTGTGTGTGTGCGTGTGTGTGTGTGTGTGTGGTTTCATGCTGTTTGATCTGAAAGCCTAACCACTGCCTGACCGAGCTTGTTAAAGTGTTTCTTTTCTTCTTTTGATGGCTCAGAGAACCGACTGCTGGTCATTTTTCAGAAATTTAACAGCTCACACTGCAAAAACACAAAATCTTAACAAGGTGTCTAGTTTAGTGCAAATATAACTTGAAATAAGTAACTTTTCAGCAAGAAATAGAAGCTTGGTTTAAGTCAATAATATGAAATGAAAAAAAAATACAAGTTACACTTATAGGAAAAATGTCTCATCAGTGAAATAATCGGCCAGTGGGACTATTATTTCTAATCATTATTAATGAATTATTGACTTTAAAAAGCTCCTTATTGAAAAGTTACTGATGAGTCAGTTTTGTCTTATTTTAAGTGTGCTGAGATATTTTGCACTAGAATCTAAAAGACTTTGTTAGAGTTTTGCAGTGCTCGCTCTCTGGTTCGGGTTTTACCGTAACCCAACTCATTCACCTCCCGGTTCCTGCCTGTCAGTCTGAACGCTTCCCTAGAAAAGAGAAGTAAATAAAAGTCAGCAAAAGTTTTAGTTTGTTTTTGTCTGGAGGAAGAGCAGCATGACGCGGCAGGTCATGCTGCTCTCTGACATTTCCCCTCTGACATTTCCAGCCGCTCCGATTCTAACTTTACCAATCACAAATCAAACTCCACCCCTGGAGAAGGGTGTGTGTGTGTGTGTGTGTGCGCCTATTCTCTAAATAACCTGTTGGTCCAGTCAGACTAACATCGGTCCTTGCAGGCAGCTGCTCCTCTGCTCTCCTTCCTTTTTCTTCTGGATTTCTTCTGAACTCATTTCAGCTGAGTCACGGTAAGTTTCTGTGATTTTTAATTTAATTTAATTTCCTTTTTTTACACGTGTGTGTTTCCCAGCATTCCACTGGTACCGGCTCGGTTTCCAGCTCCGGGCTTCAGCCCAGGAAAAGTTTACCGTCACACTGTCAGTAACAGTTTGAGGTTTTAAAGCTGGAGGTCAATTATTGTTTACTTATAAATGTACTCTTAATTCATGGAAATAATTAGCAGCTCAGCTGAATCCTTGGAAGTGTAATAAAAGTTTATGATACTTATGAGATAAGATATGAAGTGGGGATTATAATCGACCGACATGGGATTAAATGAATCATTTTATGAGTTTAAGGTTTTCATTGATGTTCGGCATTTCAATAGAAGTTTCTTCACTGTGATTTAAACATGAAAACAGTCAGTAAGGATCAATAAATTACCATGAAATATATTATAATCAGTTTTTCTCTTCTTTAAAAATATGAAACGCTACAAAAAATAAAATCTTATAGTTTCTATTACAAATATCTACACTTGAAATAAGACAAAACTAACGTACAAGTAACTTTTTAGCAAGAATGTTTTAAGTTAGTGATTCATTAATATTGATTATTTAATGGATAATAAGTAATTTTCTCGTGTTATAAGTGAAATAATCCACCAGTGGAATGACTCTTTACTTGTAAAGATCTGCTGTATTTAGTTAAGAAAAATCTCATTTTTTATTAATAAAGTAGTAAAGTTTTCTTCTATAAAGTTACTGGATACATGTTGTTATAAATCTCAGAGGAAGAAAAACCCTTTGTGTTCCCATTTTCCATTCAAAGTAAAATGTTTGTAATAATTTAGCAGTTTAGTGAATTGGAGGTGAAAGAACTTGATTTCCACAGAGCAGTTTGAGATTTTAAAAGGTTTTAAATACCAGAGAACCGAAGATGAGATCACTGAGTAAAAACTCTGACGCTGCAACTCCAGATTGAGCAACTGGTGAATCTAAAACACATGCAGGAATCCAGGCAGTGAGAAAAACACCGAGCTTGAAGCTGAGCTGCAGATTAATTTAATCTGTGAATATGCTTTTGGTGATTCTAACAGAAACAGAGACGTTTGTTCTGATTGACCTTCAGTCAGAAATAAAAAGTGTCTTTTTATTTGGTGTATGTAAACTTCTGGCCTCACCTGGAAGCTCAGGTGGTTTTCAGCTGAACTCAGATCTTCTGCTGCATATAAAAAGTTTTCCTCCTTAGTTTTATGCATGTTTTGGTTTTGATCGATAATAAATCCAGAGCAAATATCACCAATACCAATACCAATACTGAAACTTTTTATTATTTTCTGATTTCATCAAACTCAAATAATTTTCTTATAAGATATTTTAATTACATATTAACATGATAAACAGAAACATTTGATGCATTTTTCAAGAGTAAATCAAAATAATAAAAAATTGAGGTAGATTTTTGAAACTACAAAACAAAAATAAAACAAAATATCAAGATGGAATCTGAAACTGAAGTATTGATCTGATACCGATACCGACTTTGTGATGAAAATATCAATATTCTGTATCGATCTGCTCAACCAGGTTGTCTAACTGGACTAAAGTGAAGTGTTCCCACAGCATCATGCTGCCAAAGCCATGCTTTACTGTGTGGATGAGGGAAGTTTAACTTCCTTTAAACAACAGTTTCATCCTGCTGCTCCTCAGATTTATAACCAATAATCACCCCGATAATCGTCCACCGAAGCTGATGCACGTTGCATTTGTCCTCCATGTTTGGATCTCACTGCAAAAACATCAAATATTACCAAGTGTTTTGGTGCAAATGTCTTAATACAAAACAAAAGTAACTCATGAGTAACTTTTCTGCATGACATAGAATTTTGTTTTGAGTCAATAATTCTTTAGTATTCATGAAAAAGTTCTAGTTTGATTGGAAGATTATTTCACTTATAAGATGTGAAAAATGACTTAGAATAATTGAATTTGGTTTATTTAAATTTTTGTAAGCCCTTCTCTGTTCTCTGATGGTTTTTTAACAAGGTCTTCACAGAAAAGAACAAAGGAAGGTGAATGCAAATGCACACCACACTTTTCAGCTTTCTGTGCAGAGATATTTTTTATTTAAAAATGCATCATTTTCCTTCCACTGCTCTGCACAACGTCACAATAAAATCCCAGTAAAACTTGCTGCAGTCTGCAGATCCTGCACTTCTTCTCAACAGGATATAAACGGTGAATTTCTCCCATCATAAATTACAGGATGATAATGGGACATAATGGGATTCTTCAGCAGCTCATTACACTTTAAGAGGCCATTGTCTTCAGCTGTGCTGCAGGAAGGATTCAGGGTAAACATGTAGAAACCGTTAAGCGTCACACAGTCCTGATGAAGTCAGAGAAGCTGACGGAGTGCGGAGCTGCCCTCAGGTTCAGCTTCGTTTGGTCTGAAGACTGAAGATTGTGTCAAGATAGTCTGAGTCTTTATGGAGCATGACAAACAGAGAAGACAAGGGGATGAAAGGGAGGCTTGGATTAAAGGATAATACACGAGATTAGAGTAAAATAAATGTCTGGGGACAAAAAAGAGCCCTTTATTTTGGGGAGAAGACTCAACAAAAGTGGTAAAAATAAGTTTCAAGACAGAAACTTGTAATCGTTCTCACTCATCAAGGGATTTACTTCAGAAAAGCTGCTCAAATTGCATGTTTTCTTTTGTCAATATGATGGAGGATGTCTGTAATTACTCCTTGTTCCTTCTGTGTCTGTGATGCCGACCCACCCAGAGAGATCCAAGGACAAGCCTGCCACAGGAGGGACGTCAGAGTGGAGGCAGAGCGTCTAAACGCCTGCAGCTGAACGGATGCCATGTCAGCGATGTTCACCTGGGCCTGCCTGCTGCTGTGGATCGGCTCGGCCGCGCAGGACAAAACTCCCGGTGAGACACACAACGCCTCTTTGTCCCGCAGGCCGAGTCCGTCCGGTGGCAGGGAAACGTTAGGAAAAGCTTTCTGAGCTGAACCCGATACTCTGCAGAACAACAACAACACAACCATTCAGCTCTCCTGTAGCACAGCAAAGTCCCTTTTGAGTTGGGTCAAACTCTGACACCAGGTTGCAAAAACGATCCCACTGCTGACATCCACTCTGCTGCAGCCTGGGATTATTAATCTGACAAGAAATGTAAAAAATGGGAGGAGAAACAGACGGGTGAGGACAAGCTTCCCAATGTGAAGGAATCTCTGTTCATGTCTTTATTTTAGATTTCTGTCACAATTTATATAAACAAAACAAGATTTGAGGAGAAAATATATTTCTTCTTTTCAGACGTTGCACGATGAAAAAACACAAAATTTTATCATTTTTAACTAGTTTTTCTATTTTCTGGTGCAAATACCTTAGTACACTTTAAATAAAATAAAAAATTACTTACAAGTTTTCAGCAAGATGTAGAAGCTTGTTTTAAGTCAATAAGTATTATTTCACTTCTAACATGGAAAAATGTCTTATTATAATGAAATAATCTGCCAAGTTTCATCAATAAGAAGGAATTATTGTCTTAAAATAAACTCCTACATCTTGATGAAAACTTACTTGTAAGTTAGTTTTATTCTATTCTATGACTTTGTGCTTTTGCAGTGCAGCGAGGCTGAAAGTAACTAATTTCTGTGGTAATAAAAGGAAAAACGTGGCAGAACCGGCTGGTTTCCACATGCGCTGATCAGGATCCTGACTCACCAACAGCTCACAGGAAACATCCTGGAACTCAAACAAATCATTCTTCAAATATTTCCCACTCTAAAATGCACGTTATTTAGTTTTTCAGGTTTAATAAGAACCTAAAGTTTCCTTTTATGTGTTTTTCCTGGAAGCTGCTGCCTCTGGTCCTGGAAAATAAAATAAAACTGTTCAGCTCCCGTCTTCATTCGAACAAATGCACGTGCATAAAAGCATGTCTGAACCACATATGAAATGACTCGCGGTTTAATCGTTTCTTTTCCAGTATCGTATACCAGCTCGTTTCTCCGTCCATAAAAACCAACAGCCATCTTGATCTCAGACATCTGCACCGGGGTCAGGTGGCAGATCTTTGTTTCTGGCTTTTACTGCAACAAGAAGCTGAATTCTGCAACAGCCTGAAACCTCAGGAGACTTTACAAAACGTTCCTCCTGTTTCTGCACCGGATTCACTAAGCAGATTGCAATAATTACAAGCAGGAGAATCCGAAGGACAGGAGTATAATACATTACACTGCAGAAACAGTGTTTTGGTCTAGTTTCTGCTGCAAATATCTTATTTCATTTGAAATAAAACAACTTTGCAGCACAACAAGACATTAAGAAATTACCTCCCACTGAAACCAGTACATTTTACATAAATATTAAGGAATTATTGACTTAAACAAACTCCTATTTCTTGCTGAACAGTTACTTATAAGTTAGTTTTATCGTATTTCAGGTGTCTGAGATATTTGCACCAGAAACTAGACAAAAGTTCTTGGAAAGGTTTTGAGTTTTTTGCAGTGAAAACAGAAAAACCAGAAGCTGTCATTATTATTCTCAGTATTTTTTATTAATTCAGAGTAGGTTGAACCTATCCTGTGTAGATGAGGCTTCATAAACCCGACCTAACCTTCTCTGAAACATCTGGAAGGAAACAGATCTCTGTTATTCTGTTAAAAGGTTTAATTTTCTAATGTTAACCCTGTTAAATCACCGGCGTATTGGAGCCATGTCTGGCTGCCAAACTCTTTTATTGCGATTCAAAGTTGAAAGCATTTCACAGCGCAGCGTCACAGGTGGTGCTAACAGCTGCGCTGCAGGTCTAATTGAGCTGTGAGTCAGAAATGTTGGCAGCCACAGCTGGAGTTTACAAGAAAAGGAAGAATGAGAGCAGAGAACAAGAGCTGGCAGTAAAACTGGGAGAGGAGGGAAATGAATCGCTCCTGTATGAACACGCACTGCAGCCATGCTGGAAAAACCAGGATCTGCAGCTGAGGCCCAGCTTTCAGACGAATCTGCGCTACCGTGTGTCCAGAGTGAAAATACAGGAAATAAACAGCAGACCAGAGATTATTAAAAACCTGAAAGGCTTCTGATTCTGCATCCGCCATCGTCTGTGTCTGATTCACAAAGTGAATGGCACTAAAGATATGCTGGTGCAAAGATACTGTCCAGTTAAGGAAGTCTGAGAGTTTTAAACCGTTACAGTTCTCCTATCTTCATAACCAAAATCCGACTTCAGATTATAAACCCGACAGACACAACAGGGACAGATTATTTCTCCCTGAAGGAATCTGTAGGAAAACCAGATGAACGAGTCAGAGAGGAATCAGGTTCAGGATGATCTAATCAATAGTTCAGTAAAACACAAACAGTGAAGAGTGACACCACAAGTTTGTGTTTTTTTTTTAATGAACCGTTTAAATCACGTGTTCCTTCAAACGCTTCATAGTGGAAAAAACCTGCTGACACAAGTTCAGACCAGTGAGCAACATGTTAATCCTTTAAACTTCACACCGTAAGTCAAGGCCAGTCAGTGAAACGTTGTTTGATTTGGTGTCATTCAGTCAGAGGTTCGTCTTCAGATTTAAAACGTTGGGAGAGGAAGAAACGCTTCCTGACGAGTCCCGACCTGCTCAACGTGTCGTTTCTGGATCCGACCAGAACCTCCACAACAAGAGAGAGAGAGAGAGAAAATATTCTCACTGCTGTGAAAAAGTTTCACACCCTTCAGCTTCCACACATTTCGTCACATTAAAACAAAACCTGCATTTTAAATCTAGTGACACGTACAGGATCTATCTGTTAATGTATTAACTATTAACTATTATTAAAATACTTTTTTTTTGATTGAGCACCAAAATTGGCTGTAGCCCAGGGGCCTTTATCCTTCTAAATACGGCCCTGCTCACATTATAATTATTCACTGCTTTGTTTTAGTTTGTTAAACTACAATAATTAGAGGAAAGTTAAAGGTCGCAACACATCTGGTTTGTCTTTAATTGATGAATTTGGGGATTTATTTGAACTGAAAGTTAAATTCATATCTGATAATTCAGTTCCTGGTTTTTCATGGACTGTTAGTTTACATTTCCAAGGATAAATGATTAAATCCCAGTTAACAGCAGCTGGATGTGTTGACTTCATGCTGAGTTACAATAATTTTCATTGGGCCATAAAGCTGCCAGTTATGTAGGAAACTTGTTCTTCTATAGTCTCCATGTTTTAGAGACTCTCTGTTGTTTATGCTCAATAAAATGTGGTTTCATAATAACATGGATGTTTTCTGAGAGGTTTGTTTGGTGCTACGATTTGTAGAATGATCTACATAATAAACTCACATTCCAACCTTTTCCAGGTAGAAGAAGGTTGAACTGGTTTCCTGATTCCTGGGAATTCCTCCTGAAGGAGTTCAGATCCACGGATGGTTTCCGCGTTTCTCGTGAACTATTAGGCAATCCTGTCAGTGTGGGCACCGTTATTTATCCTGTTTAGGTCATTATGAAACCAAGTACTTCTAGATCTATTTACTATAGATACTGAAAACATAGAGCCACAAAATCCAAAACTAGAGTTTAGGAGGACATACTGATAACTGTTGATCCATAGATCATAAATACTGTTTGACCAAAGCTTTAAATCACCATTTGTCTGTAAACATTAAGAGACTTAAGAAACATTGAGGTTGTTTTCACACCTGATAGTTCTGTAGACCCGGTTCCATTGGAGCCCAAAACTGGATCATTTGTTTTCAGTTTCTCTTTCTCTGCTCTGAGTCAAACCAGCCAAAGCCTTTGAAAAACCTGTTCCCCTCCTCGCCTGTGGGGGTGCTGCACCAACAACCACTGAAGGAAATGACACAAAAACCTCTGGAGAAAACACTGAGCACAACTTCCTTCTTCTGACACGTAAACGAAGATGGAGTGGCATCAGATTTTAGAGGTTGAGGATTTCAAAAACAGTGTTTGGTAAAAGACAACGAGCCATTTCTCCTGTTAGCGCTAGGCTAGCTCATTTGTTTTGGTTGTATTTACCCAGAATGCCCTGTGCTATAGTCCACTTCCTGCTCCTGGAGCGGTCTCTGGTCCGCTTGGCGTTCACATATGCATTCAAACTGCACCAGAGTTCACTTCAACCAAACAGGTAGAGGTTTGTAGGCGCAGCAGAGTTTGTTTCATTGGTTTGATTAGCGTTCACATCTCCCCAAATGAACCGGACTTTCTAGATAAACAGACTGAAGTTTGATTAAAGCGGACTAAGGTTTGCAAGAAAGCCTGGCACTTTGGAAAAAAGAAACATATCTGGAGTCATTTTTGTTCTCTGGTGTTTTCAGTTTTTTGCCCCAGAAGGATTAATCTGCAGCTGGAGTAGCGTGGAGGCAGCGTCATGGTTGGATGATTGATTTGTCATCCTGACGTGACGCCAGCGCCTTCTCCAGCCGGGAATATTTGACCGGACAGAACGCTGAACTCTGCCGGCTCGGCCCGGTCCACTTCTCCTCTCACAGGAAGGTTATTGCATTTGAGAGCAAAGTTTTTCTGAGTGATCTCGTCCTGGAGGAAAAGGTCACGTGCCCAGGGGCATTCTGGGTAATCGTCAGAGTTAAACAGCAGTGATAAAAAAAGACACATCAGGGAAATCTGCAGGAAAAACCTACAAATAATAAATAACAGAGGAATTAACTTCAAGACATTACTGACAATAATAATCACAAAATAATTATGAGAAAACAGAACAAAAACACAAATAGATCATGAGAGGCGCAGTGATATTTTTAAAAAGTTTTCGTCACTGGACTGAGGAAACGTTTGCTTATGGCAGGCCCTTTTAACATATAATAGTAAAAAATGTTGCATTTTTAAGCTAAATATCAGTGTATCAATTCTTCCTGGTATAAAATTAATATATTTCAGATATTCTGAACATTATTCATCCAAGGACAAGTTAAAGATTTTGAGATTTTTAAAATTTAATTTTTACATCTTCAGAATTAAAGTCTACTTCTTATAATGTTGAATTTCTTTCTGGTTTTGGTGGCAAACATTGAGAGTTTGAACTGAATTGAATTGGTGTTTGTTCTACTAAAGGCTGGTTCTGAATTAGAAGAAATTAAACTCGGAGAGTTCAGTTTTGATCTGGTCCAACGTTGACATCTGGTGGCCGGAAGACTTAAAAAAAAATTAAAAAATTAACTCTTAAAAGAAGATTTTCATTCCTTCTTCAAAAACCAGCATTACATTTGAGAAACTTAAATCTGAAGCAGCCTGCACTCGGTCCTTTATGGATTTATGGATTGAAGATTTGAATGAACTTTTTCTATAATCTGGCGCAGCGCATCGAGTCGTGGCACATTGTCCCTTTTAAAGTAAAGTAAATTATTTTACCATGTTGTGTTGCAGATGTTGCGGTGATCTGCTTTAACTCGGAGGACTGCGTGCTGCCCTGCTCCTTCCGGCCCGGCCAGAACGAGACGGTGGAGTGGTTCCGACAGGGGGCGCTGGTCTATAGGTTCAACCGAAACGGCAGCAAGGAGACGTTCAAGGCGCCGCAGCTGGCCGATCGGGTCTTCGTCTCTGCGCAGCAGATTTCCAACGGGAACGCCACCCTGATCCTGAGGCGCAGCGCCCCGCAGGACAGGGGCATGTACAGCTGCCACGTCCAGACCTCCGCAGGGCAACACACCACCAAGGTCATCCTCAAGGTCGAAGGTCAGTCAGAGGAAGAAATGATGAAATATTCCTGCTGGATGAATCCAGGATGCGGTTTGTTTGGTTCCTGCAAAGATCTGCAAAACTTTAAACAGCAGCGATCACAAGATTTGATTTTAATTAAAGAATAAATATGTTTTTAAGTTCTGATGCCATTTTCTCTCCTCACTTTATATTTCTTAGCCTGATGTTAAATGTAGGGAAGAGAGGGAATCTGGATGTAGTTCTCATCCAGATTCCCTTCAAAAACACAAAATCTTGTCAAGTATTGTCATCTAGTTTCTAATGCAAATAAATTACTGCACCTGAAATAAGACAAAAATAACTTAGAAGTAACTTTTTAGAAACATATAGGAGCCTTTTTGAAGTCAAGAATTTCTTAATATTGATAAAAAATGACTAGTTTCACTCCTAAAACATGTCAATATCTGTGTCAAGTTTATTTATGTAGCACTTTTACAAACAGGACAAAACTGCACTGAGGTTTCAATAAAACGACAGAAAATAAAACTAAAACATCTCAACATGGGAGAAATAATCAGACAGTGGAACGAGTACTTTCTAAAATAAATATTGAGAAATTATTGACTTAAAACAAGCAGCTATATCTTACTTAAAAATTATGTTAAGTTAGTTTTGTTTTGTTTTAAGTGTACTAAGATATTTGCACTATAACCAAACAAAAATACTTTGTAAGGTTTTCTGTTTTTGCAGTGCAAATGATAATAAATCTGGGTGCGTTTTACCTAAATGTTAAGAAACATAAATTATGTGTAGAGTAAATAGTAACTGTCTATTTTACCCTAATCATGGATCTAGTTAGTCCAATCAAGACCTTCAGTTTGTTCCCCTGTCAGTGGTTTCAGGGCTGCAGAGCAACAATGTTCCAGTAACTACAGAGGCTCTGTGTCTAAAATTAGCTTCATGACAATAATCTCTCCTAGCTGTCAGGCTATATCAGGCCCTGACCTTTAGCGCCTATCAGCAGGACCTCTGATGGCCGTCCTGTTTGTGCTGCAGCTCCGATCCGAGGCCTGTTTCTGGAGCAGTCCCGGCTCAGCGGCTACGAGGAGATCAAATGCTTCGTGCCGGACGTGTTCCCGGCTCCGCGCGTGACCTGGGCGACGGAACCGCCCACCTTTGAAGACCTGCGGCCCATCACGCGCAAGCATGCAAAAGAGAACGGTTTGTTCTCTGTGGACAGCCGGCTGATGAAGCTGAAGGGCCGACCCGACCTCATCTACATCTGCAAAATGACGACTTCCTACAGCCGGTCGACGTGGACCGCATCGCTCAGGGAGAGAGGTAGAAGGAGCAAAGACAAGTACAAACTTATAACTTTTTCACGTAAAAAGTACACAAACACTGAGATTAAAATCCTTTTTGTTAAGAGGCAGCAACAAATACAACATAAAATGACAAGCTGTGAAACATCAGGAACATGAATCAGATTCAAGAACTTTTAGTTCGGATATAAAAACACTAAACGAGATGAATTCTCAAAGTTTATTATTAAGTTATTTAAAATCTTGAGGTTCAAATCATACCCAGCAGACTTCAGGTTGTCCTCATTCACCAGGTTGTTATGGTGTTCCACAAGGTTCTGTCCTGGTCCGGTTTTATTCTGTTTCTTTCTGAAAGTTTCAGGAAACATAACACTGATGAACACAGCTTTATTAATACATTAAGCTGGACAACTCCAACCTGTTTCTCGGCTTATCTGACAGACTTTAAGTCGACAATAATATAAGTTTTTCAGCCAAACAGATCATGGCTCCAAAAAGCTTCTGCATTCATGAAACAGAAAGAAACAATGGCAGACCTGATAGTTTGAAACATTTATCGCTGCTTTAATCTGTGTTTTACAGAAATAGCAGGAACTGAGGGACGAGACCTGACCATCAGCTGCGCGGCTCCCACTTACCTGAAGAACCCGTCCCTTTACTGGACCTTCTCCAGAGGGGACAACTCCACCCTCATCCTCAGCTACAACAGCCAGTCGGACCGCCAGGTCTCTGCGCCGTCCTGGGACGGCCACCTGGAGCTGGACATCTACAAGGCCAAGTTCGGAGACGGCTCTCTGCGCCTGATGGACCCCAGACGCTCGGAGCACAGCGGCAGCTACGCCTGCGAGTTCTCCGAGAAGTTCAGCAGACACGTCGAACGCAGCCAAGTCACCATCAGCATCAGAGATTCTCATGGTAAATGAGCAGCCTGCTGCATCCTGCAGCAAAAACTAAAACATGATTCCAGAACAAACTGGTAGAAGGTTTGTGTTTATTTTGGAAGATTTAAAATGGAAATATTTAAAAAAAAAAATCAAAATAACTCTTTCTTTTAACCATAACCTGAAATTTACCAAACCAGCAGGTTAACTGCAACAAATGGATGGAAAAATGTTTTAAACAATTAGAGAAAATAAGGAAAAATGGTCCAATTCTCTCAACATTCATTTAAATCACATTAAAAACTAGATTTAGGAGAACTGGTCTGAACGTATTATGGATTTTCTCCAAGCTAAAGAGTTAAAGAGTTATGTTTACTTGCATAGAACATTTCAGCAGCAAGGCAGTTCAAAGTGTAAATATCAGTTTCTGATTATGAAACAAGAAATAAACATAATCAAGGCATAATCAGGCAGGTTGATTAATGTTCCATTTATTACTAAAACCTGCCAACGTTGTTCTTGTCCCAGGGTTAAATAAACCTTGACCTCATCAAGTTGCTTATTAAAGTTTCCCCAACCAGACAGAGAAACTGAAGCAGCTGTTCCAGGTATGGATGGGAATCGAACCCACGATCTTTGGTTTACGAGACCAACGCCTTACCGCTTGGCCACCACACCCTGACAGCCTCTACACCAGAACTCACTACTGACAGAATCTCCTCAGAATAATGACTCGGGTTGTTCAAAAATAAAGAAATTAATAAAATGTAGAACTCTTAAGGAAATAAAATGCATAAAAATCAACGAAAAGTTTTATTTTGTCAGTAAATATTTAAGACTTTAAATATTTTGGTTCAGAATGTTGAGAAGAGAGAAATTTTACTTAAAATATTTGTTTACTGACATATTCAGAGCTCGTAAAAGCAATTTACTATTAAACCTTTTATCTGACAGAAAGTTGCTCTTAGCTGAAGTTCCCATTAAAAATAAAAACCTGAAAAGTGTGGCATGCACTTGTATTTAGCCCCCATTAGTGACCATGTTGCCAGATTGGATGGAGAGCTTCAGAAAACAAAAATGATACAGTTTTACGTCACATTCTCAATTGGATTCATGTCTGGACTTTGACTAGGCCATTCTACCACATCAATTTGCTTTAATGTAAAGCATCCTGCTGTTAAAATGGAAACAGTAGAAGAAACTGCAACGACGCAACAGGGATGTTGGGAAGATGGATGGAGATAAATCCTGGAAAATCTTGGTAGATAAATCCTGGAAAAATGTCTAGAGAATCATTTCTGCTTCTAAAAAACCTTAAAATGTACAAAATCTATGAGTCTTTAAAACTTGGGATGCTGTTTTCTGATCTTCTGTGCAGCTTCTGTTTCTCCCTGACCTGTCTGCTCTGTTCCTGGATGGGCTGAAAGTACAAATGATAAATCATGTCCGTCCTGCTGGCCGTTGTGTTGCTAAGTGTTGCTGCTTCTGTTGCGTCGCAGAGCAGCGCAGCGTGGAGCAGAAGCCGTCCTACTGGTGGATCCTGGGTGTGGTGGCTGCTGGTCTGGTTCTGGTTCTGGCAGGATTACTGGCCTTCCTGAAGCTCAAAGGTGAGACAGCAAATTAACCGAAAACACCAGAACATTCAGCCAGCTGCACAGTTTAGAAAAAAACAGCTTTGGTCTCGGCAGACATGTAATTTTGGTAAAAGCAGCTTTTCATAAGTTTGTCTGGTGCAGCAGAGAAAATGTGAAAATGACACAGAACTCTGCAGAACTTCACTGCAAATATTCAGTTCTGGGCTGAAAACTTTCATTCATACAGAAATTAAAACAACTGAATGATGAAAAAATACAGATAATAGAAAGAAGACAATTTTATTTTAGTTCTACTTTTAAACTTTTATTTTCTCCATCAGTTGTATTCTTTATGTATTTTTACTTTGTATTTTATAATTTCTCCATTTTCGTTACATAAAACTTGAATTGGTTCATGTCAGAGTCGGAGACGGCTCAGTAAAGGTCAAAGGTACAGAAGAAAATAAAAAAACACATTTTCAAAAATGAGAGGAGCATCTTCTGATTTTTAAATGTGATCAAATGAATCCTTTAACTTTAACTGATTTTAAGGTCATTAATAAAAAGTTTGTTTTTTTAATTCTTCACATTATTTCCTAACGTTGAAGGCAATGAAACAACAATGAATTGATTTTAGTTAAATTATTAAGATTTAACTGGATGCTGAAATAAAACCTGTGTTGTTTGTGTGTGTGTGTGTGTGTGTGTGTGTGTGTGTGTGTGTGTGTGTGTGTGTCCTCGACTTCCAGGAAGGGACAAGAAGCCCAGAGGCCATGCTGATGAAGAGACGGAGCTGAACAGGGTCAAAGGTCAGTCTCCATAAACACAAACTGAACACGTATTTAAGAAAACCTCCACCAGATGGCGCCAAAGGACATCTGCTGTAATCTGCGCTGAAAGCCTCTGATGACGTGGTTTGTTATTTAATGGTGAATTATGGAGAAATTATGACTTAAAAGTAGCTTTTTACACTTTATAAAGTTTTACATTCACATCATCTTCTTCTGATGTCATCATCCATTTCTGTACATTAAGAAAACAAATGTAGTTTGATGCAAAGATGAACAAACATCAATTTAAACAGATTATTTTCAGTCATTTATTTTTTAATAAAGTGGTCAGATTAAACCAGAATTATTTAGGTTTTATGAAAATATGAAAACATTAATAGAATAAATGTACAATGTTCTAAAATAAAGGCTTAAATCAATCTTTTATAAAGATTTCTTCTGCAAAACCACAAAATCTTATCAAGTATTTTTGATTTGGTTTCTAGAGCAAATATCTTAGTGCAAAACAAAACTATTTCATAAATAACTTTTCTGCAATAAATAAGAGCTTGTTTTAATCAATAACACCTTAGTATTGATGAATAAGTTTTGGTTCCACTGGCAGATTATTACAGTTATGGAAAAATGTCTTAAGTTAAATAATCTGTTAGTGGAACCAGTCTTTAATTTGATTTAAAAATGAATTATTAACTTAAAACACACTCCAATGTTTTGCTGAAATGTTACTTGTAAGTCAGTTTTTTCTCATTTCAAGTGTCTTAAGAAACTATAAAACCCTTGGTAGGATTTTGTGTTTTTGCAGTGCGTAGTTCTTAAAAATGGAAAAACTACCAAAACCAAGCAGATAATTTAAAATTAGAAAGATGTTTTTTAAATTAATTTTAGCGTTTTGATGTGTTTCAGATGGAGACGCGTCCCAGTAACCAGCCGCCTGACCGAAGCATCACTGGACTGAAACCTTCTGCTTATTTAAACTTTTCTCTGCCTTCAGAAGAAGATGAGCTGCTCTTCATCCTGCTGAGGCTCAAACTGGACTGTAAAGTCCCTAAAAGCTGCTTTTTAGTTTCTCATCAGGAGTTTTGGAGAATCTTTGAATGAAGTTCCTGGATTTATTTTTCTCTAATCTCTGGATGTTGCTGCAGCGAGTCCTGGCTCTGCTGAAGCTGTAGGGAAAATTTACTGGAGTAAAGAAAACCAGGAGCCCTAAAAATGATGGTTTAGAGGTTAAACTGGGGTTCTGTGGAGAGGAAATAAGTAGTCAGTATCATACACTGCAAAAACACAAAATCTCATTAAGCCTTTTGGTTCAGTTTCTAATGCAAATATCTCAAAGAAATAAGTCAAATCTAAACAATAAGTAACTTTCCATATATAGCAGCTTGTGTTAAGTCAATAATTCTTTAATATTTATAAAAAGTACCAGTTCCACTGGCAGATTATTTCACTTTTACAATGTTATCAGTAGAAATAATCTGTCAGTGGAGCTAGATCTTTATGTCAAAATAATAAATAATACCTTATAATACCTTATCGGTCTCTTAGGTCTGCAGATCAGCTGCTTTTGGAGGTACCGAGATCAAGAAGGAAGCTCAGAGGGGACAGGGCTTTCTCTGTCATGGGCCCCAAATTATGGAACAACTTGCCTTTGCAGGTCAGGGAGGCCCCTTCACTGTCCACTTTAAAGCTCGTCTTAAAACCCATCTATTTTATTTGGCTTTCAACTCTAGCGGGATCTAGTTTTAAATTGGATGTTTTTGTTTTTAAACTGTAAGTTTTTATTTTATGCTTTTTATTTTTATGTTGTGTTTTGATGTACAGCACTTTGTATCAGCCGTGGTTGTTTTAAAGTGCTTTATAAATAAAGTTGGTATGGTATGGTAAATAAATACTGACTTAAGACAAACTCCTACATCCTGCTGTAAAGTTTAGTTTTGTTTTATTTCAGTTGTACTAAATATTTACATTACAAATTAGATCAAAAATACTGGGTAAGATTTGTGTTTTTGCAGTGCATCAACAGCAAATAACTCTCTAAATATCTTCACCCTGAATAAATCTAGATTTTATCCGCTATTGAAGATAAAAGCTAAAATAAAAGTCAGACTGTAGAGGATTATTATGTTCATTTACTGAGTCTAAAGACAACGGAAACATGGAAGAAGATCGTTTTGGATCACTGACCTGGTGAAAGATGAAATCTGATGATGAAACGTCGCACTATCACCGGTCCTCCACCGTGCCAGACAGGAGCCACAGTTTGCTGATTAAACCACACAGACGCAGTGAAAATGTCATAAGTTGATGTTCATTGATCCTCCGTTTGCTGTGGTTCTCTACCAGAGTCATTTTACTCTTCCTCACTGCGCCTGGCAGCAACAGGAACTCAGGTCCGGTTTGCTGCTGGTTTAAAACTTTAACGTCCCTCTGAGTTCGGCAGGAAGACGTTTTCTCAGAAATGCCTTTGTGTGTTTTCATTTTAGTGCCTTTGGGGCAAAATGAGGTTAGAAATGCCCCTCAGCACTGATCATCTAAAAAAACACATGAATAAATAAAAATCACTTCGTTTGCTTTGATTTTCAGGCCAGTAAAATTAATCCCATCATACATTCTAAAATGTTTTGTGGGATTTTTACCCCACCTGATTAAATCTACAGATTTTCTACATTTTTCATCTTTAACAGAGGAGATATATATTTTATACTGAAGGTGTAACCTGCCTTTTAAACGTGTCATGAATAAAGTTTTTATTAAAACAAACAGAATCAGTTTTATTGTGACTTCATTGGATTTTAGGAACATATTTTTTAAATCTGTGCATAAGATGAGCTCATGATGCAGAATCACCTCCACCTGAGTTTCATTATTATTACTTCTGGGTTTGGCATTTTGAATCATCTTGCCAGGTTTCATGTTTTGTTTAATGATTTTCCAGTTTTATGGTTTGGACTCATCTGACTGTCACATGTTCGTCTCTCCTGGTTTTATTTTTTTCATGTCTCTTCTCGGTTTCTGCTCCTCCAGTTTAAACTGCCTGCTGCTAAATCTTCTCATGCTGCTGGTTTTCTTGCTTTTTTCTGTTTGTCATGTTTTGAAATTGGACTCTGGAACTAAATTTGTTATTGACCTTTGACCTCTCAGTCTCTGTTCATTATTGTTTTCTGAACCCCAGGCTGGTGAAGTGTGGTATTATAGATGAAAGGGTGAATTTGATCTCTTGAAAGTTCTCATACAGGAAAACTTTCACACAAATATGGAATAAACAAAAACAACTTATTTCTAGAACATTATTTATTCACAAAATATTTCAACTGCCAGCTTAGAAAACAACAAAATCTTTAATTAGGCTGGTAACATTCAACAGAGTAAGTAAAGACAAAGAAACACATGAAGAATACTAATGTACAGCAACAAAAGGAACAAATTTGAGAATAAAACAATGCTGTGATGTCATAGCTCACTATAAATATACATATAAATATAAATATATACAGAGAATTGTGAATGTGCAGTCAGAGCAATAAAAGTGAACTCTGGTCCTCCAAACCTCGGACTTGGCCTGGTTGAAGTGAACTCTGGTTTGGATTAAAAGCACATGTGAACGCCAAGCGTAGCTGCTGTCATGACAACTGCATCAGGTTTATTGATGTTTGATTTAAGGTGGCAGTAGTTAAAGTTTATTTAATATTAAACATTAAGTTTAAATGTGTGGTAGTTTTAGTAAATTTGTGTTGATGCTCATTAAGTTCGGTTAAGTGTACATTCAAATGTGGGGGAACCTTTTATTTCGTTCCGCGGACCATGTGTTGCCTGGGGAAGCATTAGCTGGCGCACTGAGAGCCACATGGGGATTCAAGCTAAAGAAGCTGAAACTTTATTCCTCTGGAGTCAATGCGGCTAATGAGATACGGTTTTGTTTACTTGTATCTTTTATTTATGTAAATCCTCCATTTATTGTGAACTGATTTGGGTTTGTGTTACCTTTTGTTTTTAGTTCTGACGGCATTTTTGGGGACTTTGTAAGACGTGTCCACAATAAATGGCTGTTGAAACCAAGAACTGCGTTAAGCCTTGATTAAACTCGAGAGGAGTAACATCTAGTGGACCGGAGACCGTTCCAAAAGCAGGAAGTGGACCAAAGCGCAGGGCATTCTGGGTAAATACAACCAATACAAACATTCTAGTGTAGCTCTAGCGGTAGAAATGTCTTGTTGTCTTTTACCAAAGACAAAACAGAAATCCTCTAAAACCTGATGTAACTACATTTTTCTTTATATTTGGTGAAGAAGGAAGTTTGATGCAGTTTTGTGAAACGTTTGATGCAGGAAGAACCACTGTCGTTTCCTTCAGTGGTTCTTGGTGCAGCGCCCCCTCAGGCCAGGAAGGGAACAGGCTGGTTTGACTCAGAACCACAGCAGCTGGAGGTGGAGCAGAAGTTGCAGGTTTGGTCTTTAATACAATAGAACCGAGTCCACCGGATATTAACCTTTTAAAACACAGGAGTCTGAAACTGCAGGCTGCAAGGGAAACTTTTGGACGTATTTCTGCTCCATAGCAGTGTTAGAGGATGAAACACTGTTACAGGTTGTAAATGAACAACTTTTAGTTGTTCATTTACAACCTGTAGTAAATCAAATGATTGAATCAGCTGGTCATTGGATGCCTCTACAATATCTACAATAAATAAATATGTTGAACAATTGACCTAAACCTCTATATTTAATAAAATTTACTATCCATACTTCTGTTTTCCTTGTTTACAGTTTGATCAGGCTGTAAGCAGTAGGGTGAGGGTCAGATAACTGCCATGCCATACTGACCATTCCAACCAGTCTAAATATAACTTCACAGTTGCAAGTGGTCCCAACACAGTCACACCTCTAACCCCAATGTCCAGTAGTGACCAAAATAAACTCAAGATTTTAGTTTGTGAGGAAAATAAAATATAATGCATCAGTTTAGCTCCAGTTTAAAAAAAAAGTTTTTAATAACAGTCTGGATTTGTGGGAGGAGAAGTCTTGCCCTGTCAGCTGCTGAGTTATTCATTCCAGTCTGACAAGGTCAGAGAGGAGACGAGCCAACATGTTCGCGTCCATTTTCTTGATTTTTGGGTTTTTTAACTGGACTTTTACATCAGCAGGTGAGCGTCACTTTTACACTCTTTCTTTTCTTGATATGATATTTTTATCCTCATGTTGTTGTGGTAGATTTCACTTTGAAAAGGAGGAAAGCAAAGTAAAACCAATAAGTAATGTGAATACATTTCTGTTTTTATTCACCTCAAGGATGTTTAAACAAAAATGCTTTTAGCCTTCAGATGCTAAGAAACTGTAGAGAAGCAAAAAGTTTTGGACATTTTAAAAATAACTTTCATACGCTGGTCATACAAAACTTTGACCTGGAAATTTCCACGTATCTAATCTCTGTAAATATTTGACAGCTGTCTGGGACAAGAGGTTTAAAGAAAAACTAAACTTTAAAATGTTAAACTAGTTTTGTTGTATCAAAGGTGGAGGCTTAGTTTCTGTTTTTTTTTTCTTGTCATACTGGATGAGTAACATTCTCATATGAAGTTTTGCTTCATCATCTATCTATCTGTCAATCTTTACTTTTGTTTTCTTATTGGCTCTGGATGTGCATGGTAAATACTCAATAATTACTTCAAGTGTGTCTTCCTTTACAGCCATTTCTTTCTTTATTCTGTCATATAAAACCCAGAATCATTAATATTTAATGATTAATCAATTGAATATCTAAATATCATGATGTGTATTTGTATTTGCAGAAACATAATGGGTTTTTTCCTACCAGTTCTGCACATTTAGAGATTAAAATCTCTTCCAATGTTTCCTTACAAAATAACTCCAGTTCAGTCAGATTGAACAAAGTACATTTGGAAACATCAACTGTTTCAAGTATCAACACACATCTTAAGAAATCACTGATTCATTCATTCATTCATTCATCTAAACCAGAGGTCTCAAGCTGCAGCCGTCCAGGACCAGAATTCTGCAGCTCTTACTGTTTCCTTGAGAGCAGAAGGCAGATAATCAGTGTTGAACAGCAACAGGTGGGGGAGGGAGCATATGTGATCAGTGAAACTGCAGAAATCGGATCAGTCCTCGGTTCGATTCCCAGCCTCGGGATGTTTGCTGCATGTCTTCCTCCAGGTTTCTCACTGCCAGTTTGAAGGCCATGAATCTTAGATGTGCCTCTGCTGAACCACCTGAACAGAATAATTAGGTCATTAAGGCTCTGGAGAACTGATCTACACAAGGAGGAGGAAATTAAGTCATTTCATTCCAGTGTTTTGTACCTGTGGCACATCTAAAATCTGCAGGACTGCGGCCCTCGAGGACTGGAGTTTGAGACCCCTGATATACTGTATAGCATCTACAAACCTTGGGGTGAACTAACTACAGCGAACAAGTAGAAACAGACATTTATCCGACTGTTTGATGTTACTCAGCCTTAAAAAAAAAGGTTGATGTTTTACAGTGACCAGCCCCACCATCTTCTCCTTCGTGTCTTTCAGATACTGATGTCTCCTGCCAGTTCAGAACCGACTGCATTCTGCCCTGCTCCTTTAATGTTGGCAATGAGGTCGTCATCCACTGGATCCGTAAGCTAGGAGATATCCAAGTACATTCCTACTACTATGACAAGGATCAGCTGGGTCTGCAGAACCCGCGGTATGAAGGCCGGACTTCGCTGTACCCTGAGCAGTTGGGTAGAGGCAACGCCTCGCTGCGGCTGAGCAACGTGAGCGTTGAGGACGAAGGCAGATATCAATGCTACACCAGCACTGTCAACGGAAACAAGGAGACATACATCCAGTTAAAGGTTTATGGTACGAAAACATTCAAACACTGGATTCTCTTTACACTCAGCTGCATTTAAACTTGTCTTTCCTAATGCAGACTGACTCTGACTCAAAGACTAAAGTCCATCATCATGTTAATCTGTGACACACCTTAAAAGCTGCTCATCTACATTTCTAACATAGTTAGTAGGTGTAGTTTAAGTCCTTTAAAGGTGATCTATTATACTTCCTTTTACGGGGTAAGGCACATCTATGGCCTATACAAAACACGTTCATTCCATATTTTTGCACAAACTCATTCTTAGATAATGAGACTTTAGTTTCAGAATGAGCTGTTTTAGGGCGTCTGTCACTTTAAATCCATATAAGCTGTTGGCCACGCCCCCATCTTAGCCTTTACAATCATTATATGAAACTGGCCCATAATAGTTGCTCTATTCTGGATGGTAAATCAACAACAAAACACTTGTTTGTCCAGCAGCCATTATGCAGCGGTAGAACCAGCTGACCAAATGTGCTGTTGTGCCACTTGTGTTGCTAGGTAACGGGCTGGGCTCGGCTGGGGTTTCTAGGTAACGCTGCAGCGCCTACTAAATGAGACTTAATATCTTGGAGATTTTTGAAAGGGCTCATTTTCCAGACACTAAGAAACATTATAATAACTTATTGCCAACAAAGAGCTTGGGCTGTTTTTAGAAGCAGCAGAGACCCGAATGGAATCATAAAAACGTGCAAAATGTGAATTTTTTTATAATAGGTCCTATTTAAAATAAGACTGAAAAAGAAAAAGTGGAGGTAGATGAGTCCAGTACAGCACTTATACACTTATATGAACCATTAGTACAATAAAAAGTCAATATTTTTAGCTATTATGTTTTCATAGAAACAGAAAGAGAAAGTTGGTGTTTAGTTGAAGGCTGTAGTTTAATGATTTGATTTTCACTTAGGAGTCATAATTATCATTTCCAAGTAGAAAAAAACCCAAAAGGTAAATATTTTGTCAGAAATTTTGTGAAAACATGGAGGTTCATCGCTCAGCTCTCACTCAAAATCCAACATGGCTGCTGCGTGTCTGAAACAAACTGTTTACAATTCTGACAGTTTGTTTCTCATTAAATCATTCAAACAGATATTCCAACACGTCTGTAATTAAACATGCTTCTTTGGAGACTAAATACATAAAATCCAAGGAAAATATTTTACTAGCTGACATTGCTAATAGAAGCTAGCTTGTTAGCAAACGCACAAATTACTCTGCTTACAGTTGACACTGATGTATACATACATGTATTTTAAACATGTTTTCACTTGTTCCTGTGAGTTGTTTTAAAGTGTTTCATAGGTAAAGTTGGATTGGATGGAATAATTAGCTTTTCCCTCTGGGTGTCGCTGGTTTCACTGGGTTTGATATTTTCTCCAGATTCAGAAGGAAATAAAAATGGCCACCAGAATTAGATTTTAGTTGAGACAGTTTTTGAAATGGCTGCATTTTTGTCTAAATCAACAATAATTATCTCAAAATCCAATTTCATTATGTTGTAAAGTTAATTAACTTTCAAACTGCTGACACCTCATTGAGCTCAGTGAGCAGCTGAAGAATCAGAGGTTCGGCATTTTTTAGTCAGTAACTGGTGAGAACAGCAACAAGTTTGAAACTTGATGTTACAAAATAGGTTTGGATTTGAGATAAAAACGTTTGTGTTCAGATTGTTGTGACCTCGGTCAGCACCTGGACAGAAACGCTGCCAGAAGAGACTGATAGTTTTGTTCAAGGATGTGAACTTTAGAGCTGATACTGCAAAACCCTGAAGTCTGTGGAAAGTTGCTAATCTTACAAAAACTGAGAGGTTTTATTAAAACAACAATTGACACAGGAATAAAAGAAATAAACTGATAGACCAAATAAAACTCCAAGTGTGATTAATAATTCAGAACGAAAGAAGGAAACAACATGAGGCCGAAATTTAGGAGTAAAACACACAACAGAGTTAAAATTTTATCTGGGTGAAGGATGGCACATGAAGAATGTGGGATTACAACTTTTTAAATTCCTCAGGTTTCTCCTCAGGCCTTAAAGTGAAAAAAGAAAACTTTTAACGTCAGAGGAAAACTCCCTGTTCTGGCCAGAGATCAGTCATTTCACAATTACTTAAGAAAACTCCTCCTGTGTGTCCCGTCCTTCGTTACTAATAAACCAAAAAAACAAAAAACAAAGATTAAGCTTAAATGGCTAAAATGTATTTCAAGAATAAAACAGAAAGTAATTCTTTCCTGAAACTATGACAAAACTCCTGCGTAATGTCAGGCCATCTGAAATATTTCAGGTAACTCAGGTGAGAAGATTCTTTCACTTCCAGTTATGATCTGCAGCTGATGGTGTTCATCAGGCTCCATCTTTACTACTTTTCATTCTTCATATCTATAATGTTGACATTATAGATAAAAAAAACTGTAGTTATGTCTGTGATTTTATTCTTGTAATTCATGTTTTTTTCTTTTGTCAATTTGTTAAGTTTCTGGGTAAATAATTATAAATAATACCCAGACAATATGGCATCAAAATAAATATTAAACTGTCAGTAAATCAATCTAAACCACAGAAAAATATATTGGATGTAACTCAAACTATCTCTTTAGTGGTTTCCATGGAAACCAAGTTCGGTCTAAATTAGATTTTTTTCCAGACGTCAAATTATTTATTTCCTTCAACAGAGTGACTGGAAACGAAGTCACAGTCTGAGACGCTCTGAGAGCGATGAGTAGGAATCATACATGTGGAAAAACTTTAAAAAGACTGGAAACATTTATTTAAGAAACCAGGAAGTAAAGGAAAGAAACAATGATGGTCAGATTTCCTCCATGTACCGGTTCAAACCAGGGCAACAGAGAAAATATGAGTTAAACTACATAAAATACAGAGAACTGAATATGGCAGCACCTGACCTGATAAAGACAAAATGTTGCATCAGGGAAGCACATCACCATCACAGGTTAATGTTTCCATAAATAGACCTGGAACTATTCACTCAGGTTTAAATGTGTTTCGTTTCAGCTCCGATTAAAGACGTCGTCATCAAGAAGTTGGAGAATAATCTCACCTGCAGTTCAGACGGGATCTACCCTGAACCCAAACTCACCTGGACCATCGGCTCCCCGTATGATCCACCGGAAAAACCCAGCATATCGAGGACTGAGTCTCAACTTTACAGCATCAGCAGCTCTATACCTTATAACCTCAACCCCCATCATAATGCTGCAACCTGCAGCATCACCACAACGAAAGACCAGAAGAAAGCGACTTTACTGGAGGAGGGTAGGCGGAAATGTTCCTTCTAGAAGATGGAGTTCATGTTTCTGGTGAATATACGCGTTTAGCTGTTAAATCTTGTGTGTTTATTTACTTTTAGCTCTAAGAAACTGTTCAGCCACAGAAACAACAGTTGAGTGTCAGAGTTTGGACGCTCCTCCGGATCGGATCGTCTGGAGATTCAACCACGTCGACCTCATCCTGACACGGCGCCGAGGTGAAGCGTTTGAGGCGACAGCGGAGTGGAAGAAGCATGTGAAGGAGGTTTCATCACAAGGAGCCCTGACACTGATAGATCTAAAGCCGGAACATGAGGGAACGTACACGTGTGAATCCATTAACACCAAGGAAACCGCCATAGCAACCACACCGCTACATTTAGTAGAAGGTAAGATCCAGGAACGTCCAGATTATTGCTCCTAATCTCTGGTTTATAATTAGAAACAACAAGAAGAAAAGATTTTAAATCCGTTTTCACACCTGTGGTTCATCCAGAACCTGCCACTAAAACCAGGCGCCATCTAAATATGTCTGGAGTGGAGAACCAGATGTAACACAGGAAACAGGAAACAGATTCTGAGCCAGTAGAAAACAGAGAAAATCATCATCTGTAGTTTGTTTCTATAGATGTAGCAGGCAACCACAACTAAAACATATTTTCACTTTTTGTTTTATGTCTCTGTATTAAACAGAACTTGTGTAAAATTTGCAAATGTTTCTCTTTGTTATTTTTTCTTCTCTACTGTAGATGGAAGCACTTCAGTCGTTGTTGTAGCAGTGATTGCAGGATTCCTCATAATAATCCTCAGTTTTATTGCAACTGTCATTTATATATGGAAAAAGCAGGTAGGATTATTTCTCCTATTTTCTGTGTTATTGTTTATGTTTCTTATTTATGATATGAAAATAGATTAAATTTCATGCTAAACTCATTTGTTCTGACTTTGATAAACAGTAGCATTTAACCAGACTGAAGCAGATATTAAAATAATTTATTTATTACTGTTAAATGTTTTCTCCAAAACGTTCATGATGACTAACTGAGGAATTTTGCTTTGCTTTCAGAAGCTCTGCTTTCAGAAATACCATGCTGCTCCCCAAGGTGTTGATATGAGAGCAAAGTGAATCTTTTAAGTCTCTGAGAGATCAGAACCGGTTCTACGTTCGGGTCCGGTTTGGACTCAGAGTGGATCCAAGAACTATTTTTATGGCCTCAGATTGAGGCTCTTTGAACAACCTCAACTCCACAGAATCAGAAGTCAAGGCAGCAATAATGTACAAACTGTAACTGGAGGTTTTGGGAGGGTTTTCTTTGGACTCTGGCTGCTTTATAATTTAGTCTCTAACTTTTTTCAGAGAAACGCCATTCAGCTCTGATCTATGAACCATTCATACATTAAAAACCTCCAGCAAGGTGTTCAGTGAATCCCTGAATAATTGGGGGAAAAAATTAAAATTAGGATACGACCTTTAAATGGCAAGTTTTAAAGGAGCAAGAGAAGAAATCCAGCATCATGTTTCACCTGATGTGACTCCCAGTCGTTCTGCCTTTTTGTCTTTCTAAAGTAAAGGCTTGAAAACCTTCAGAAACATTGAACATCGATAGTTTCGGCTGCGTTGCTCTGCTCCGCCGTCGACCTTCACAGAACGCTGAGAACAGACTGAAGGGAGATTTCAACCTCGGCGCTTCCTGTGTGTTTGAGCTCTTCAGCGTCCAGCTGCCTGGAGACCCTGGACCGTCAAAGATCTGCTACCTGAACTGAACCCTGGGAGGAAGAAGGAACAGATGCAGAACGAGACACGATGGCAGAACGAGACACGACGGCAGAACGAGATGGCAGAACCCTGAGATGAAGCTCAGCTGAGACTGGATTTAATAATATAAATGTTTAAAACTGTTTTTTGCACGATAAATAATGAAGGGATTGTATTAAGTTGTTATCTACCTCATTTTTTAAAAACATTATGAAGAATAAACATTATTTTCTGTCTTTAAGCCGGAAGAACAAATTCTAAGAATGTTTAAAAATATCAGTTTAAAAGCTGAAGTTGCTACTTGTAAATTGATTTAATTGGTAAAATTTGCACTTTCTGAAGTTAAAACATTTATCCATCTGATGTGAAAGAGATGAAAATATCTGCTGAATGTAGAAGTTTTAAAAGTCCAATAGCTGTAATCCAATATTTACTACTTTAGCAGAAACGTGCAATACTTTAAAGTTTTACATAAATACCCAGAATTTATGTAAAATTCTGTGAAATGAAATGAAGATAATCTGACTGATTGTTAAATGTTTCTGTCTCTGTATGCTTTTATTAGGCTCTATGATTTTCTGTGTTTATTTTGAGTTTTCTGTGTCCCTGAGTCTCCATGTTGTCCCGTCTCCCCTTGATTGTTCCCAAGGTTTGTCTCGCTCCCTGATTACCTCCTGTGTTTTTTTTTTTCCTGTGTATTTAATGTCTCTGTGTCTCTGTTGGGTCCTGGTCGTTAGTAGTCGTTAGTGCGTGCTGTCTCTGTCTTCATGTCCATTCGTATGGCCAGTGCTACCTGTGTTGAGCTCTGGTCTCTCTGCAGTGCTGCCTGGTTTTGGCCTTTTTCATCATTAAACCACCATTATTAATCTAACCTGGTTCCATCGCGTCTCATCCACACGAATTCATGACATCTTTATTATTTCATGTCTTTATACACTTTGAGATTTTTCTGTTTTGTACTTTAAATCTCTGTTTTGCTAATTGTTTCAGCTATAATGTTTAATTCTGTTTTCTCTTTGCAGATGTTTGATTTTAAATATTAATATTTCTTATGAGTCTCAGAGGTTGGACAGAATCTTACCATTAAAATTTCCTTAATCCTAAATAATTTTACTTACTTGTGTGATGCTGCCTTAATTACAGTTTTTATATGATCTTCCTCACCACATAGCATTTTATTTATTTTTATCTGAAAGCTGAATGTTTTAAACAATAAATAAATAAAATAAAAATATAAATATAAAATGGCTCTATGCCTGGAAAATACATGACACTGGCCCTTTAAGAGCAGCTTTAATCTCCACTTGGTCTTTAGCTTTAATTCTGCGGTTTAAATAAACACTCAGACATGGAAATGTTTCACTTCCGTTTATTTTTGCATATATTACATTTCAATTTTAATTATATGTCACTTAATATCAATAATGGCTACACTTTGAAACACTTTTTTAAAAATCCTCATAAAATTCAAGCTTCATGGACTCTGCAAAGATCAATTTCACTGCTGTCTGGAGGTCAAAGGTCATGCCTTAGTAATATTCTCATTGTCAAGTTAAATCCGGGGCTGCACAGTGGCGCAGTCGGTACCAAGTAGGTACTGAGTTTGATTCCCGGCCGGGTCTTTCTGCACAGAGTTTGCATGTTCTCCCTGCATGGTGGGTTCTCTCTGGGTTCTCCGGGTTCCTCCCACAGTCCAAAAACACGACTGTCAGGTTAGTTGGTCTCTCCAAATTCTCCCTAGGTGTGTGTGTGTGTGTGTGTGTGTGTGGTTCTGTCTGTCTCTGTGTTGCCCTGCGACAGCCTGGTGACCTGTCCAGGTGACCCCGCCTCTCGCCCAGAACTTTATCTGGAGAGGCAGCAGCTCCTCCTGACCCCATTAAGGACAAGAGTTTTAGAAAATGGATGGAAGTGAAACCAGTAAATCCAGAACTTTTGAATGTACTCACTGTCTCCACCCAACTGGCATGCACCTCTCAGAGAATGAAGCGCACCCGAACCTTTCTCTGCTCAGCAGATAAATCTCAGGTAACCTGGCTCACACATGATCTCTCCGGACAGAGATCCTCAACTGAACGCTTCCTCAAAGACACAGGAAACTGTCATGATTCACAGATCACATGATTCAGAAAATTAAAACAGATTTATTGTTTGGTCCAAAGTTTTTTGTATGTTTGAAAACAGATAAGTTGCAATATAGTCTATTTATTCATTCACTGTTAACTTAAAAGTAAAGTATTAAATCATTACTTGGGAAGTTAAAGTTAAAACGAACTTATTGTTATTAGTAATTAATATTTCTCCAAGTTTTCGACCTGCTCATGTTTCCTACTCATATGGAAAATGTATGTTTGATGTTTATACGTTTATAAAATATAAAATTATGACAAAAATCTGACAAAAGTTGGACTTTTCATGAACTTTATGGCCTGAATATGAAAACTTCATAAATCTAAAACAAAGTTAAACTGATAACTCGTTTACCTCCAACCTGCATTTTGTTCAACATTTAATGCCATTATGGCTTCATGATGAGTTTTTAAAGCGCATTAACAGGTTATGATAAGGAACGTTACAGTTTGTGACTGATCTACAGTCAGCCTTTATTCAGTGAGAAATAGACACTGACTGGTATCCAGTTCTACTACTTTTATTTAAAACATAGCTTTGCTGATTTGAATAAAATGTTCTTCCTGTGCTGCTGTAGGCTGCAGCTGCCTGATAGTTACTGTTTCCTTGGTTTGTCTCTGAAGAACAACATGGGAGCTGGCTCACGATTCCAGTTTGGTGAGATGTTTTAAATCTCCGTCACGCCTTTTCCTTCCCATCAGCTCCGCCGCCAGTCGGCTGAAACCCGACCGGACGATGACGGAGATGAAGTGTGTCGTGTTTTGGGGCGTCGTGACGTTTTTCTGGACCCTCTGTGGAGGAGGTGAGTGACACATTTACAGATTATTCAGATTTATTTTAATCCAGCTTCACCTGCTTTTATTGGGATGTTGGATGATTGAAACCAGAGCAGTTAGAGACACCAAGCAGGAAACAGACCAGATTAAAGGATTTTACTGATATTACAATCATTTCCACTGACTGTGTGACTCGTTGTAACTTTTAAGACAATTATTTTAAATTTAAAAAAATATGCATCACAACTTAAACGTAAGTGCTTTAACATAAACCCCAGATTAATACAGATAAGATGAGATAAATCTTTATTGTCACAAGGACAGTGAAATTTAAAAGGTGCCATCAGTCAGTGCATATGCTTAAAAACGGAGGTGCGACGCTGCCACCTAGTGTTTAATTATTGAATTACATTTGTCTTTGCTGGGTTGCAAACACAACTCACTGCAAAAACACTAAATCTTACCGAGCTGTTTCCTTTAGTTCCCTGTATAAATGTCTTATTACTCTTTAAACAAGATGAAACTAACTGGCAGTAACTTTACAGGAACTTGTTTTAAGTCAGTAATTCTTTAATATTGATTTTTATAAAATCCTGGTAGATTTTTTAACTTCTAACATGTGAAAAATGTTTTGTTATAAGAGGAGCTGATAATTTTTCATCAATAATCAGAAGCTATTGACTTAAAATAAACTCTTTCATGTTGTTGAAAGGTTATTTGCTAATTTTGTTTTATTTCAGGAGCAATAAGATATTTGAACTAGAATATTTCATAGTTTTGCAGTAATAAATCAGTATTTTTTAGATGCTGCTTGTACATTTTTACATTCGTATAAAACTAGAAAAGCAAAAAGTTTAGGTTTTCATATAAAGTTACATTTCCATGGATGAATATATTAATGTAATTTCTTCTCTCTGCTGCAGACAGAGACGTCTCCTGTGTGTTCAGTCAGGTCTGCATCCTGCCATGCAGCTTCCAGCCGGCCGACGGACCGGCGGTCCACTGGACTCAGCTGGCAGCAGCAGAACCTGCGGTTCATTCTTACTATGACGGCAGAGACAGGGTCCAACACCAGAACCAGAACTTCAGAGGCCGGACGTCTCTGTTTGTGGAGCGGGTCTCCTCAGGAAACGCCTCTCTGCTGCTGACCGGAGTGAAGGTCCAGGATCAGGGCAGATATGTTTGCAACTGCAGCAGCTCAGCAGGAACCAGGCTGGCATTCATCAGAGTCTCCGTGGACGGTGGGAACGAACCCAAGAACCTGCCATCAGAACCATCACTTCTTTATCTTCATCTAGTTTCTTCTGCAAATTTCTTAGTAAACTTGAAATAAGACAAACTAACTTAAAAGTAACTTTTCAGTAACATGAGCTCGTTTAAAGTCAGATTGAGAAAAAAATCCTGGCAGATTATTTCTCTTGTAACATGAAGAAAATGTCTTTTATAAGTGAAATAATCCACCAGTGGATCTGGAGGTTTTGGCCAATTATTGACATTAAACAAATTCCCACGTCTTGCTGAAAAGTTAATTATAAATTTATTTTGTCTCATTTCAACAGCGCTGAGATATTTACACTAGAAAATAAAGAGATTCTTGTTTTAGTAACAAAATGTCTCGCAGCTCCGGTGAAGACGGTCAACCTCCGACAAGCAGAGAACCGGCTCATCTGCAGCTCGGACGGGATCTACCCCGAACCGAACCTCACCTGGTCCACCGAGCCGCCGTCCGAACTGGTCCTGCAGAGCTCGACTCTGGTGCAGCTGACCGAGCAGCAGCTGTTCAACATCAGCAGCTCCCTGAAGGTTCCGGACAACGACACCGACCTGACCTACGTCTGCACCGTCAGAACCCGCAGGAACCACGAGACCAACAGGCTGGACAACCCGGAAGCAGCAGGTGATTGGTGTGAAGTCATCCGGTCGTTTTAAACCCAGCAGAGTTTAAATTAAACCCAAACGTCTCGGTGTGAACATGCTGTGTGTTCAGGTCGAGCTCAGGGGATGTGGATAGTTGCTGGAGTCATTTTGGTGTCGGTGTCAACGATCGCGGTTCCGATCTTTGTTGAAAAATGTATGAAGGTAAGCCTGAGTTATTCTTTTGTTGAAGCTACGAATAAATGCATAATTATAAACTATATCTATCAATATTTATATATTTATGTTTAAATGTCTCTTAAGAGCAAATAGAGACTTTTAGAAGTTAAATTCTTCATTTGTTTGAACAAACTTTGTAACTAAAACTGATTCTGGTCCGTGGAAATGTTGATGGATGTTTCTGTGTCCCTTCAGTCCAGGAAGTCCAAACGATCCCGGCAGCAGAACATAGAAGAAGAAGAACAAGCAGCAAATGGACCAATCAGCAGTCAGCTAGAAGAACAAGCAGAGAATGGACCAATCAGCAGTCAGCTAGAAGAACAAGCAGAGAATGGACCAATCAGCAGTCAGCTAGAAGAACAAGCAGCAAATGGACCAATCAGCAGTCAGCTAGAAGAAGAACAAGCAGAGAATGGACCAATCAGCAGTCAGCTAGAAGAACAAGCAGAGAATGGACCAATCAGCAGTCAGCGGTAAACCAGCTGCACTGTAAACTCTTTGTGTTGTGTTCAGTGTTTTGCAGGACTAAAATCTCTTATTTCTTTTCACAGGATCCTGGAGGAAACTCAGAGTCTCCACCCACAGGAAAACCAGACAGGCTAAACTGCACCTGGGTGGAGCTGAAAACGAGCTGACCTCTCAGGGATAATGGACCTGATGGCGTCCTGAGAGCCAGAAGGATCAGCACACCGACCAGAACCAGAACCAAACTGGTCCGTCTGAACCAGAACTCTGAGGAGATTCTGACCCGCTGCTACCAGACAAACAGAACCAGCAGACGGCTGTAAAAACGTTGAACTGATGTTAAGATGAGGCACTTTATGTTATTGCACTTATTTCTTCTGAATTTATATATTTTAGGTTTTCTTGCTGTTTTTAGGTAAATCTGCTCCATTTTTGTTCCATCAACATGTTAAGATCATTTAGTTTTTCTTAGTTTGTTACCTCAGTAAAATGAAAGTTATTCACACGTCACTCCGGCCTTCAGGGAGCTGCTAACCGGACTTTGAGTGAGCCTGAAACAAGGAAGACGGTGGAAAGACAGGAAGGAGGAATATTCTCCATAAACTGGATAAAGTTCTGCCGGCAGCAGGTTCTGCTCCGACTGTCCTTTTGGTTTCAGCTTCTTTTCCTTCATCATTTTATGTGCAAATTTATTTAAGTTTGCATAGTTTCATCATCATGACGCTGCAAAAACACAAAATCTTAACAAGTATTTTTGTTCTAGTTTCCAGTGTAAATATCTTAGGACATCTGAAATAAAATAAAATCTTACAAATTACCTTTCAACAAGATATTAGAGCTTGTTGAATTATTAACTTGATTCTATTGGTGATTAGTTTTAAACATGTAAAATATTTTCCAGGTTTTAAGTGAAATAATCTGCCAGTGGAACATGTGCTTTGGAATCTTTAGTCAATAATTATTGGCTTAAAACAAGCTGGTTTATCTTGTTAGAGTTACTTTAAAGGTATTTTGTCTTATTTAAACTGTACAGAAACATTTACACTAGAAACAAGACAAACACTCTTGGTATGATTTTGTGTTTTTGCAGCTGTGAGACAGAAACCAGATCCTGTCAGATCCTGAATCCTGAGTCTCTCAGACACGATGCCGAAACATTAAAATGTTAAAAAATGCAGAAACAAACAGTGAAAACCTGAGAAATGAGCTGCAGCTCTTTTACTGTGAAAAACCTGATTTTTTGTTGCAAAGTGCAGAATGTTTTACTGCAGATCCAAACGGTGGGTCAGCCGCTGCAGAAGAGAAGAACCTCCAGTAATTTATTGTGATAAATATATTTTCTTTTTCTTGTTTTGAATCTGAGACAAAAACAAAAACAGACTCAGAAAATGTGACGACGATAATTAAACTCTGTGCTGCACTGAAGGCTGCAGTCAAATAAAAAGTGAAACTAATAAACAAAGTGGATGGAGCAGTTTCTCTAATCTGATCCGTTTCCATGAAGTCATAATCCCAGCAGGGAGGGCAGGCAGCATGAACTGGGACCAGTTAGTGGGACCAGTTGGACCATGGGCAGCATCAGGAGCTTCATGGTTCTGCTGGTTCTGAGCTTCCAGTGGATTTCTTCAAAAAGAGGTGAGTGAAACATTCATCATGTTGGTCTGAGAATAAAAACAAAAACCAGACGGTTTGAAATGTTTCTGCTCAAACTTGAGTCAGAAAACTTCAACTCATCTGACAGTTTCTCAGTTTTCTTCTCTGTTTCAGTCGAATTATGAATTTCAGACATTTTTCAGTTTAATGTTTATAAACATGTTTTATTTTATGAAACAATATTTAGCTGCACACTTTCAGTTTCCTGATGAGAAGCAAGAAATAATCTACCAGCCTCTATTAATTTTATATATATAGAAAAACATTAACATACAGAGGAAACAGATATTTTTTACTTTAGCACTATAAAAATCTACATTTATTATTGGAATATAAACATAAAGGAAATAAAAACACAAAGCAGAACCTGGATCAAGCAAAACAACAAACATTTATTTAGACTGATAAACATTCAGAGAAAAAATAATTATTAAAGGACAGAAGGATAGTTTCAGGTTATAGAAAAAACTCAGATTTCCACCTGCAGGCAGGCTGATGAAATCTGTCATTTAACAGATTATGAATCGATCAAAAGCCAGTAGAATAATATATGCATTTCTGATTATTCATTATTCATGATCTCAGTAAAACCAAACAAACCAAACTTCATAAATCAAATGAATTGGTGTTTATCAATAATGAGCTCAGGTTTGTTTCCATCCAGATGTGAAAACATTTTTTATAATCTCACTTGGAAAAATGTTCAGATGATTCAGAAGTTTTACTTCAATATTCTGGGATGTTGCTGCCTCACCTCTAGAGGGCGCTGTTGTGAGAGTTTTAACTAAGACAAACTTTCTTAAAGGTGGAGCTGAAATCCACAGCAAGATACAGGAGATTGTTTTGAGTCAATCATTTATTAATATTGATAAAAAATAGCTCTAGTTCCTCTATCAGGTTACATTTTTCCATGTTATAATCTGCAGTGGAACAATGAGAGGAAAACAGTCAAAACCGAAAACATCTTTTTTTATAATTAAAGAATTATTTACTAAAACAAGCTCCTCTGCAGAAAAGTTACTAGTAAGTTTTTTAACTAATATTTTTGCACTAGAATCTAAACCAACACTTGATTTAATTTAATTTAATTTTTCCAGTGAACTAAGGACTTAAAATCAAATTGTTTCTTTTGTAATAAAGTGTGAATCATTTTTATAAAATGATATTTGTATGATTTTTTTGCAGTCACCCGGGTGACGTGTGTTTTCAGCCAGAGCTGCGTTTTGCCCTGCAGCGTCTCCAGCGGCTCTGACGTCATCATCAACTGGAGCCGCCTGACACCCGCAGACGGCACCGCCCACTGTTACTATGACAACCAGGACCAGCTGGGTCACCAGAGCCAGAACTTCAGAGGCAGAACGTCTCTGTTCACGGATCAGGTCTCCAGAGGAAACGCCTCCCTGCTGCTGACAGGGGTCAAAGTTCAGGACGAGGGAACCTACAGGTGCAACACCAGCAACACCAGTGGAAATAAACTGGTTTTTATTCACCTGAGAGTTGAAGGTGGAATTTAAAACAATTTAATTATTAATTATGTTGATATTTTTAACAGTCTGAATAGATCAGTGTTTTATTGCAGCTCCAGTCTCTGACATCAGAATCCATCAGGATGGAAACAGGATCACCTGCAGCTCAGAGGGGATCTACCCTCAACCTGAACTCACCTGGTCCACTGAGCCTCCATCCAACACGACTCTGCAGAACAGAACCACAGTCCATCAGACTGAGGAGAAGCTTTATGACATCAGCAGCTCTCTGACGGTTCCAGACGGTTCTGATTGGATCTACAGCTGCACCATCAGAACCAGGAGGAACCAGAGGAGAGCAAGGCTTCAGAAACTCAGTAAGAATCAGAACCAGATGGTTCTGGTTCAGAACGGGTCTCAACTATCCAGATGAACCTCAACAGAAAATGATCAGCAAATTATTCTACTGGGTTTTTATTTAGAGGCAAATTAGCAAATAAATGCAGTTTGTTGTTAAATCAAGCTAAGAAACGTGCATGCAGCCAATTTTATTTATAATAATAATAATAATAATAATAATAATAATAATAAAGAGGTTGTTTTTTTTCTTTCCAGGAAATTCCCAGGTTGCTGATCAGAACTGGCAGATTATACTGAAAATCCTGATGGCTGTGACTGGATTATCACCTGTAATCTGCACAGTGATGGCAGGTAAAATAATTCTGCTTTACTGTTTAAGTTATTATGCTGAATGATACCAGGAGAATATGTCATAAATAATAATGTAAACAACATAATGGTAATAGATTAATAAAGAGTTCTAAGTTTCTGTAAGGATTTCCTCTTTATCCCAGTATTTACTTGACGCTATTAATATTTTGAGTCTGTTTAGCTACTGGAGAGAAATTAAATTCATCTGAATATAATTTTATTAAGAAAAAAATCATCTGCTGTTTTCAGCAGTGATGAAGCTGCAGCTTCTTCATTTCCTAAAACATTTTCTGCTGCATTAATCAAACATCTGCAACAACATTTCTGGCATAGAAAGAAAGATAATTACTGTATATAATCTGTATTCTAAGGAAATGTTAGTTACATTCAACAATACAGGTAAAAAGATAAATTTGTGATATTTTACACATTTTATTAATGTTGTTATCTAAGAACATTTTTCCTGTTTTCTAGAAATTATGAGTCGTCGTTGGAAGAATAAAGCAAACTAATGGTGAGTCAATTCATTTCCAATAAAATGCATCATATTTGACATTTTTTGCATCATAAAGTGATAAAAGACGAGCAGCAGGAGGGAAAACTCTGACGTGTTTTATGGAAGATAAATCTGGAGATTTATGTTTTAAAACTTTCATTTGTCACAACAAAGATGTTAAAAACACTGAATGATTTCAATAAACTTCATATTTAGATCTTTGTTATGCTCACATTTTAACATGGAAACAAACACAAATATTAAGTTATGAGCTCATTTTCTGTCTATTAAGATTCATGTTTTATAAACACAGAGTCGCAAAATAATTACTGCTCATGTAAATGATGTTAATTAATGCAGTAAAAACAGCTTCATTCAGCAGGCTGACATTTAGTTTTTAAATAAATTTGTTATTTTTGAACTCTGTATTTATTTTTTTCTGCTCTGCAGGAGAATCAGAGAATCTGCAGGACAAACCAGTTCAGGTTCCCAGTGTCCCAGTCCAGACCAGCAGGATGGTGGAGTTTATGTACTTTAACTATTTAATGTCAAATAAAAAAAACAAAAACAAAAAAGAGACATTTTGAAGAGCTGAAGATGAACTTTGGAAATCGAAAATTATTGTTTTGGGAGAAATTATTTTGTCATAATTATTTCTGTGAAAAATCTTCATTCATCTCAACTTTACTTTTTACAAGCTGGACATATTTTTTCTGTATTTTACCATCTGTACTGTAATTTCTGCAAAACAAATTTCATATTCTGCTGATCTATTTAGTTTTTCTTAAATTGCCACAGTTTATATTTTTGCCTAAATATTTCATTTATTTCTTTGCTCATCAAAGTTTCTTTATAGTAAGATTAAAAGTATTATTTGTAAGATATTCGTTTCCCCTTTAAAAAAGTATTTCAATGAAAAAACAAAAACAATGTTTTACTGTTAAACTACAAAATGATTCCAGCTGAAAATGCAGTTAAAACAGAATAAAACCAAAACAAGTGAAGTGAAGCGTCTGTCCCTCTGTGACATCCATCATTAGGAATATTTTGTTTTATTTGTTAATTTATCATAATCTGCTGTAAATGAGCTGTAAGTAATAAAGTGATTTAGGAAGAAGAATCTCAACATTTTGCTGTAATATTTCTCTCAAGCTGCTCAAAGTGGCACTAAAAACATTTCAACAGCAGAAATTCTCTGCTTCAATATGGATTCAGTATTTTGAGCTTTTCTTCATCTTTGATGAAATGGAGATTATTTTTTTACTGTATTAGTTTTCTATTAAATGAAATTTCTTTTTGTTTTTTCTATGAATGCCTGAGTCATAATATCCATTTGGTTGATACTTTATTTGCTGTAAACTGTTTGCTGCCAGCAGGATGTTACTGATTTTAATAACAATCTTTTACTTCCTGTGTTTACAGTTTGCAATATATTATTATTATCTAGTCCAGTAGATGGTCAACACTGTAAAACTAACAACTTCAATTGTAAATCAAACACTGTCATTTTGGACCAACTGATCAATAAAATTCAGTGTAAGCTGCTACAATTGATTTCTGTGGTTCTGGTTTTGTTTGGGTCCAGGTTTGTTTGGAGTTTTGATTTTAGTTTCATTATTATTTCATCTTCCTCAATAAAACTACAATATATTTTATTAATAGTACAGAATTACTGACTTAAAACAAGCTCCTATATTTTGCTGAAAACGTAGAGTTCCTTTAAAATTAGATTAAAACCCCACCTGGTTAGAGTGGCTGTTAGTTTTTTTATGTTCCATCATGTAAATCACTTTAAATTTCCTTGTTGCTAAAATGTGCAATCTAAATAATTCTACCTTGTCTGAAGATTATTTGTTGCACCACATTTTATGCAAAGTTATTACAATAAAGAGGACTGAATACAAGTCATGCATCCCTCACTTTCAGCTTTTATTCACTACTTTGTGTTGATCCATCACATGACATTTATAATAAGATGCATGTGTGATAAGATGTGAAAAAACTGCAAGATGCATGAAGCTTTACTAAAGCTCAGTTGTTACAGAAAAGGTTAGATTTTAACTGGCTAAACTCAAAAAGCTTTGACAAGATGTAACTAAACAAACTCAAGTCTTGAACTGAAAACATTTTAGAGTTGGGCCAAAGAAACAGGTTTTTCCTGTTTCTAGCTGCCTGCAGCTGTTTACTTTCAGGCTTAAAATAGTTTTATTTCTTCTTCACAGCTTTGCTGTTTAAGGATGGATGGAAAGCACAGCTTTCTGTATCTATTGTAACGATGATACAGCAGTACTATGGTAAAGCTTGCTGTCTTACTTTTCCTCCATGAACTTATTACATGCATGGATTCTTTCTGGGTACTCTGGTTTCCCACAGAGACACACATTAGGTGGGTCTCTAAATTGTCCCTTTAGGTTTGAGTGTGGATGGTTGTTTGTCCAGTGAGTCTCTGTGATGGATTAGTAACCTGTCCAGGTTGGTCTCTCCTCTCATCCAATAATCACTGGAGAACCAACCTGTGATCCTGCACAGGCAAGCAGGTAGAGAAAATAAATGGATGGATGGATGTTTCTCTCTCATCTATATATGCAGATGTCCATTTTATTCTCGGTGTCGTTGAGGGATTTATTGTGCTTGGAGCCGAGATGGAGATTCAATAAAGTGCTTGTTCTAACCATATGTAGTGAGCTCTGCTTTCAAAGTAACTGTGTTTGCAGAGCTGCTACTTTCCTCTTTATTAATAATTATTGATCTGAAACCAACTTTCAATAAACTAAAGATATTAAAATGAAGGTTTAAGATTGTCAAGAAAATTCCCTCAGCTCTTCATGGGCGTGTCCAAAGCTTTGGACCTAAACCAATCAGACAGGAAGCTTTGGACACGCCCAGGACACCTCCAGGTTATTTATAAGTAGAAGGAACAAATTCTTTTCTCTTGCCTGAGAGCAGGGAACTGAGCATGATCAACATCAAGTGCTTCAGGTTCCTGGCTGTCCTGAGTTTCCTGACTCTCTCAGAAGGAGGTGAGTAACAAAAATTACTGAACCTTCAGTTTGGTATATTTTAATATCAACTACAATATATAACATTTTATTTTATGGCACTTTCAAGTCCACAAAATATAACCATACAATAGTCTATAAGCATAAAAATAACATTTTTGTTGTTCTCAGTTATTTAAAGTGAAAATAGAAATAATTAATTTATTGTGAACTTTTTATTAAGTAATAATTCTTTCTCAGGAAACGATATAAATTATTGTTCTGGATTATTAACAGTGAGTTATAATCAAAAAAGATAACACACCTGGTTTTGTCTTGGCAAACTATGTAATAATGTGTTGAATTATGAAAATGTGTTGAATTATTAAAATATGTTGAATTATGAAAATATGTTGTATTATAAGACTGAATGAAATCATTTTAAACAAGTCTAATAAACAGGACATTTAACAAGCAGAGGCATGAAAGGAAAAACTAAAACTTAAAAATAAAAATAGAAGCATGAAACTAACAGAGACATCAGAAAATTTACTGGTATATAAAATGCAGGTAGAACCAGAAAAACAGGAACAAATTCAAGGACAGAGAAAAGCTCAGCTCATTGTAAATAAACTACAGGGACACTGAGGACACGAGGAGGCAGGAGATTTTATCTACAAAACATTTCAAAAGCAAAATTCTAAACATCTGACACCCAAAACTGACAAACTGACAGATTAAGCAACAACTTCTCTACAGTCCTGTTATAATTTATAGACATAAAAATTCTGATTTAATCCAAATTAAATTCAGTTTGAAAGAATCAGCTTCAGAAATGAAAATGTAGTTTTGAACAATATTTAACTCATTCCTGTTCAGTTCTATTACACAGTTGTTCTTGTTACTCATAATTTTTTTTTATAAATAAAAACGATGTGAATTTTTACTAAAATGAAAATGTGAATTAAAGTAATATTGTATTAGAGGAATATAGTTAGGTTTCTTTGTGAGAGTTAAAGGCTTCAGTGATGACAGTAGCTGTTGCTGGACATTTCTGACTGATTTAACTTGATTCAAAGGCCAAATCATAAAAATGAAAGAGAAACAATAATTTAATATGGTTTAATTTTTATCATGTAAAGACTTTGAACCGCTTTGCTGCTGAAATGTTTTTGCTAACTTGACAATAAAATAACTGTCCAGTCAGGACATTATTTGGTCCTACAGTGATTTTCTTTTCTTCAGAAATAAATTATTTATGGGTTTGATGTTTATTTTTTCCCCATTGCAGATACTCAGGTGACCTGTGTTTTAAATGAGAGCTGCATTTTACCTTGTGAGCTCCATGTTGGCTCAGATCCTCTCATCCACTGGATTCACATGTCAACCAGGGAACATTTCGTCCATTCTTTCTACAACAATCAAACCCAGTTGGGACACCAGGTCCAACGGTTTAGAGGCAGAACGTCTCTGTTCACAGATCAGATCCCCAGAAGAAACGCCTCTCTGCTGCTCACAGCGGTGAAGATCCAAGATGAAGGACGATACATGTGCCGCACAAGTACCTCTGAAGGCAACAAAAAAGCATTTGTTGATCTAAAAATAGAAGGTAAATTTATTCTACACTATAGCAAAGTTGTCAGTACTGTTGCCTCACAGTGAGAAGGTCATGGGTTCAAATCCCAGTGGAGCCTCTCTGGGAGGAGTTTGCAAGTTCTCCCAGTGCATACATGGGTTAAACCCACCATAAAAAACATACATGTTAGGTTAACTGGTGACTCTAAATCATGTATGCATGATTCTTCTATGACGTCCTGTGGTGGGCCAGGAAGCAGTACAGGGAGAACGCTGCTTCTGATTGGTTAACCACCGGATAGACACCAAGCCTCCCCTGGAACAGGAGACGGGTATAAATAAAAGAACATGAAATTTTTTTCTTGCAAAACTGTTCTTATTTATTCTTAAAGATGACATATGTCGAAATTCCATGAAAGAGGAATACGGAGCCTTGTGCCAGAAGCCCATTAAAATGCTGTTTACATCGTTTTAAACTGTGTGATTGTGAGCGTGAGTGGGAATAAAAATAGCAACAGGTATTTTGTTCCCAAAACCCACCTGTTTAGAATTGTATTTGAAACGTAATCAGTTACAAATTTATTGATGGAACTTGACTTAATGTCGTGTTTTGATTGTTGATTCTATGTTGCTTTGTGTTTCTGTGTTTGATATGATGTAAAGCACTTTGAAATGCCTTGCTGCTGAAATGTGCTATACAAATAAAATTTGATTGATTTGATTGATATGTATTGTTATTAATTTAACCATTAGTTTCTTCCATGTTCTTGTGTTTGCAGCTCCAGTCTCTGACATCAGAATCCATCAGGATGGAAACAGGATCACCTGCAGCTCAGAGGGGATCTACCCTCAACCTGAACTCACCTGGTCCACTGAGCCTCCATCCAACACGACTCTGCAGAACAGAACCACAGTCCATCAGACTGAGGAGAAGCTTTACAACATCACCAGCTCTCTGATGGACCATGACCCTAATTTGACCTACTACTGCACCGTCAAAACTCAGACGAACCAGAAGACAGGTTTGGTTAAACCTGGTAAGAACAAGTTAAATTTAAAAAGAGATTTTTCTTCATTTCATGGCTGGATTTACTTTTCATGACGCATCAACTGCTGTGTCTCCACCTGCACCATTAGAACTGAGACTGTGGGGAGTTTTTTCCTCTTGAAAACAAGAGATTTTGTTCATGAAAATTATGACAAATTTTGGAAAATTGTGTGCAGTGTTTTGAAAAAAAAGTGTGTTTTAGAAGTGAAGTTTCAGTGTAAAGCAGGAAATGTGCCTGTTGTTTAGCAGAAGTGGTTCAGGGTTATGTTGTGCTGTGTGTGTATGACGGGGTCAGGAAATCAGAAATCATTTATAGTCCAGCTGCTCCTTCTTGGACAAATTGAATGAAATTTTATATTTTAATATAAAATATGTACATTTCTCACAGACAATGCTAAACCTGATTTGTCTTGTTTGGACTTATGCTTAATAAAATTGCTAAAGTTAAATCTTTCCCTGTAATTCTTGAATACATAACAAATAGTAAAAATGTTTTCCTCTCCTATCTGCATCCATCCAGAAACGTCTCATGACAATCGATTCTTCTTCCTCCACAGGAATTTCAAATAATGTTGGAAAGATCCCTAGAATGGTTATTGGGGTTCCACTTGCAGTAACGATCGTAGTGGTGGTTATAATTTTAACGATAAAAGGTAAATAACTTGTAATTTTCTCTTAAGTTGATTTTCTGATTTAGTTTTTTTAGCTTTTTAATTAATGTTTTCTGAACTCAAACTTTTCTTAGGCTGCACAAAAAACAACACAAAGACTCCAAGCAATCCTGAAGTTCATGAGTAAGTACAGTACATAGACTAAATATATTAAATAGTTTCTGCACTCTATGATTATAACAATATTGCAATAAGCATAAAAATGACTGCATAATTTCCAGTTTTATGTTTTATATGTTGTTCATTGTTCTAATTTGAAATTATTTAATCTCTGTTGCAGGAACTCATTGAAATCTGTGGACTGCCTGAATGAATTAAACACTGATGTTATAGAACAAAAGAATGTAGATACTATAACGTCCACTGCACATCTTTTATCCCCTTATCTTTCCCAAAAAAGTCTCACATACCAGGCAATGTTTCCACGAGCACAACAACAATGTCCTCAAGAAAGTTACTATCTTAAGATTTTAAGATGTTAAAATACTTTTCTAAAGTCTATTTCTTCCATTAAATTGATAATAATTATAACGAAGCCTTGGCATAAATTCAAACTGGAAGATTCTCCAGCCCCACCTGCATCATGCAACTTGTTCCAAGCCACGGCATGGCCAATCACCGGCCAATCACTGACCAATTACCGGCCAATCACCGACCGATCACTGGCCAATCACTGACCAATCACCGGCCAATCACCGACCAATCACCGGCCAATCACTGACCAATCACTGACCAATCACTGACCAATCACCGACCACGCTCCCGCTGATAAGAACCTCCATCCATGGCATCCATTTCCAGCCGCGCTCAACCCGCCTCCTCCCCTTCTCCACCTCCAGCATCGACATTCCTAACCAACATGAGGAATGCTGATCTGAGCTTGTTGGAAGTCACAGCTCCATGTCCTCAGCCGGGCCGAGCGCCAAAGAACTTTAACTCTTGTCTTTAATAAACCTTTTTATTCTCTGTCTTTCTCGTCTGAGTCTCTCCAGATTGAAACTGAAATATCATAAAAGATATTAAAAATGTGCACATCAGTTGTAATGATTTTTATAAGTATCATAGTAGCAGAAATGACTCTGTACACAAGTATTTTTCAGAGTTTTTTTTTTTTTTAAACAAAAGCTTTGTTTAAAAAACCATAAAGTAACACAGTATTGGATTTTGGATATTGTCAATGGTTTAATAAACAAATATTGTATATTTGCTGTCAAAGTATGAGCAGGGAAACTAATAGAAAGCAAAAACTTTCTCACTGAAGCATTTCTCTAAATTATAGGTGTTCTTTAAATAATACCGTACTCAGAGTTAAGTTAACAAGTTACACTCACTAAAACTGCATTAGTTTGTGTTATTCAGTTAATTTATACAAAAAGGTGATGAGTTTACATGTATTTCTTCAGTAGGAAGAACTAATTAGGTTTTACAGTAGAGATAAGCTATGTGTAGTATTATGTCATTACAACTTACTCAAATTTATTACGTTAGTCAAGTTCTGTAAAGTTAAAATTAACTTATTACACATATTTGAATACATTTTGTTCTTAAGCTCTTGTTGTATTTTCATAAGACATTGTCTGTACAAGTGATGTCTCACAGCAGCAGTGGGGAACCAACACTAACAGCAGACAAAATTGGAAAGGAGAAGTAAGGAAATAAAATAAACAAATTGGGGAGATGAAAAATTTGATAAATTTATAAATCACATACCAGAGATTTTGGACTTCAGAATAAAGTCATAGAATAGAATAAGGATAAACAAATAATGTATATTTTAATAATAAATAATGTATCCATCCATCTTCTAACACCCTTGTCCTTAATGAGGTCAGGAGGTGCTGCTGCCTCTCCAGCTAATGTTCTGGGCGAGAGGTGGGGTCACCTGGAGACACAGAGACAGACAGGACACAGAACCACACACACTCACACACACTCACACCTAGGGAGAATTTAGAGAGACCAATTAACCTGAGAGTCATGTTTTTGGACTGTGGAAGGAACCCGGAGAGAACCCACCATGCACAGGGAGAACATGCAGACTCCATGCAGAAAGACCCCGAGCCGGGAATCGAACCCAGAACCTTCTTGCTGCAAGGCAACAGCTCTACCAACTGCTCCACTGTGCAGCCCGATAAATAATGTATATTAGTGTTAGGTATTGGGGGTTTTGTCCCTTTTGTGGGTTTTTCTTTCCCTTTTTGTTTGTCTGTGGTTCCGTTATTCATCCACCAGATGGCGCCAGAGGCTGCCTCCCGGGCAGGGCGTACCTGCTGTTCAGCTCACCTGTTTGTCGTCATCTAATCATCCTGAGGTTTAAGAGGAGCGGACTGACTGCACTTCTTCGCCTGAGTGTTTGCCAGTGATGGTACCTTGAGCCCACCCTGAGCTTTTCCTCGCGAATCTACTCTGAGTAATCCTTTGTTGCCTTCCTGTTCTCAGGTGTTCCTTGTGTTCCCCTCGTGCAGATCTCGTTGTGGCCCTCTGGTTTATCCTCCCTCGTGACGCTGTGGTGAATTCCCACTGGTTGCCCGAGTCCCACCTTCATCTACTCCGTTGGATCTCAAGCCGAACCCGGAGCTGCCAGTTAGCTGTCGGACCGTTCCTCTGTCTCCCTCCACGCCTGAACCTACCTGTCCGTCCTCCCCCGCAGCCTCCACGTTGCTACACGGAACCTCCTCGATCGAGCCGTATCCTGGAACCCAGATCACCGTCCACGTCCTGCAAATGAGACGATTCCTCGAGCCCCCAGCCTACCCTGTCCCCGCAGCCATTAGTCGTCATTACAAGTAAGACCATTCCCGTATACCCGCGTTGCTCACATTTCCAACTACCGTGAACTCACCAGCGACTCCGTGATCCTGCAGGGGAAACCATCATCCATCTATATTCAAACCTCATAAATCTGATTCCTTTTCTAATGAGGTGTTCTGCATGTGCGTTAAAAGATTAGATCCAAACATGACAATTAATATTTAATAAATGTCCATGCCTCATTTAGAATAGAATATACTTTATTGATCCCCAAAGGGAATTGATCTATAAATGAGTGCAGAGAAAATTAGATTTAAGTTACTCAGACTTGGGCACTGTAAAACCTAATGGCTATAGAAAGAAATTATTTTGTTTTTATTCATCTGTACAGCACTTTGAATTGCTTTTAGTATGAAGAGTGCTTTAAAAATAAAACTGATTGTTTTATTGATTGATTTTCTGTGTTGGTGCACTTTGGCAAAATGAGTCTCTGGCTGAAGATGCTCCTGTATCCGACGGCCAGGATGTCATGAAGTTGATATTCATCTTTTAGGTTATAAGACTTCCTCTGTGTAACCTGTGACCAACATACCTCATTAAAAACCTCATTATTTAGGAACTGATACATACATGAAGCTCTGAAATCTATATTTTCACCTTAAATATCTTCAAACTAATTTTTATGGAATAAAGTGGTTTAATTAGTTGCAGCCGCTGGTGGACCAATGCAAACAATGTCCTAAAAAACTCAATTATTACATATAAAAACAATTTAATGTATGTTTGATTTAAGTATTTCAAACCTAAATTTGATATATTTTGCTTAGCAGCCGCCTTAATGGTGCTTTATTTTGTTAGCAGGTTGCTGTGTATTGCAGACTTTTGCCCAGGTCCCTTTTGAAAATGAGATCAGATCTCAATGGGGTTTACCTGGTTAAATAAAGGAAATAATAAAAAATAATAATGACTTCTAGCTTAAAACTGCCTTTACTTCCAATCACTGCTGGTGTTCAGAAACCCTGATGGCTTCTGGGTAATATTTGGTGTTTTAAAATATCCAGTGAAACACAGTAAAGATAACAAGATTGTTTTTTGTTGTATGGATGAACTTACAGATACTACAGGAACAATTGATTTTCTGACAAAATGACAAAAGTTTGTATCTTGAACAATGTTTAACCTAATTACTAAATAAATATGCGTAAAGAATTTTTATTGTTGATTTCACAGATTAATTTATGTTAAATTTACTTCACAGAATCATTTTTTCCAGTGTTGCTAATAATCAGCAGAGATTTTGTTCATTAATCTTAATTTACTAAGGATTATTTCTGTCATTTCTCACTGGCTACATGAAGAAGTAAAGAGGATTTTTCTCATCCTGTTTTCTGAAGTTATGAAGGTTTGAACATCTGAACTCTGTGGGATAAATTCACTTTTTGTTATTAGAAAGTAGTTTAATATAATAAAGTGCCTTAAAATCACCTTTTATTTTATTTAACAGCCTCATTTTTATTGTATTTTGTACAGTGATTGAAATGTGTATATCAAACATATCAAACTCACCATTAAAATGATTTAATTCAAAATATAAATAAAGAATATTAACATTTTATACATCTATTTAACTGCATAGACATTTTATATGATGTAATGTACATCATGTACACTCTAAAAAGAAATGAGTTGAACCAAATTAATTGAATTGCTTCAGTTGGTAACAAGTAATTCAATAAAGTTTATCCAACTCGATTTATTAAGTTTTTAAACTGAATTCATTAAGTTGGTTTAACTTGACAAGTTTAAGTCTGGGCCTCCCTTCTGAAGCTGCTACCCCCGCGACCCGACCTCGGATAAGCGGAAGAAGATGGATGGATGGATGGATGGAAGTTTAAGTCAGTCTTACTCAAATCATTTAGTTAATTTCAAATAAAGAAGTAAACTAATAATAAATAATCTCTCTTTAAAGGGACGTTTGGCTCAGGCAGCTTTTATCTGACAGCAGACAGACAGAGAGGAAAACATGAAGCAAAGGTCATAAACCTCTAATCTCTTCCTCAGGGTTTGACCAGAAACCAAAGACAAAGTCTCCAACCTGCTGTCACTTTCTTCTCTGCTGTTCTGGGTCCAAAACGTTAAATATAGTTAATATATAGTTAATCTATAGTTAATATATAGTTAAATTGGTTAGACTTTCATTTCGGGGTAAACTTACTATTAAGATCAAAACTCAGATTCAACCAGTGGATCACCAACATTTGCACTTTGTTAACTTTTTATTTTATCTGTTTGCAGTTAAACAGGAAACAGCACATGACTTTCACATGGACAGAAACGATTAAATTAAAGTAATATTAAGTTGTGCCTGTAGATCATTGAATTAGAGTTAATCATTGTAAACACATTGATCAACAATTTCAAATAATACACAAGGAGTCTAGATTATTTTAAGTTACAATATGGATGTTTTCTCTGTCTTTACTCTCCTTTAACATCGTCCACATCTGGCTCCTCCACACCTTTTATACCAAACTCTCAGGTTTTCCTTCTTCACTGTTTTACAATCAGACATTTTAATTTGGAACAGAATAGAGAGGATGAGAAGATGTTGCTGGCACAACAGTCATGATAGATTTCAATAACAAATGTTGACCTTTACTGTTGACCTGCACCAAGCAGAAATGTTTTCAGTTTTGATTTAAAGGAAAATCTGCTCTGACTTTGTTTTGTGTTTTTGAACAAACTTTCTATTCACCATGAAGTTCCTCCTGCCTCATGTTTCTGCTGCACCTTCGGCTTTAAAGAAACAATCAACCTGAACAATCAAGAGTATCTGGTATTTTATCACAGTCTGGTGTCATGGCTGCCAGAGAGAAACTATGAGTTTGTCTTATCTCTCTAGTTTTTCAGGTTATTTAGTTCGTTGCTCTAACATAAAAAACTTCAGTTATTGTTTTTCCTCACATTAATCTCCTTAAATTTTTGTTTCAGTGGCTGAAAATCTCATATAAAACATGAAACAACTGAAAAAAATGACTTTTAATAATACATATGGATCATCTTTAGGATGCTTTGTAAAAAAAAAAAATATATATATCAACAAATAATTTCTTAGTTGCTTCCGTTCTTGTTTCCTGTTGGCTTCTTCATGTTGTCCATCCAAATCATCCTGTACCAGAACAGCTAACCTGCTCTGATCTGAAGACACTGAGATTCAGCCGAGTTCCTGCAATTCAAACAGAAAATCTTTAATCAGAACAACACAAAATGTATTTATGTTTAGATATAAATATGATTTCTGCAGAGCAATCTAAAACAATTTTATACTCATCTGGTTTTATCTGGAGTTCAATGAAATTCACTGATTGCTTTGATCTTAAAGTGTTTTTCCTAATTTATTTATTTTGGTTTTCATTTATCTATATTAAACAGGCCTATTGTAGAAACATGGTACTGTATTTAATTTTATGATTTGGTGAAAATACTTTTGTAACCTAACGGTTTCTAATGAACCAAATCAAAAATACTTTATTTATCCAAACTTGTTACTTTATGCAACTCATTTCATCCATGTCTCTTCAGAACGTTGCTGTGAATCATGATGCTGGATTGGATTTAGGATAGGTCTAATTCCAGATCTATCCTAAATCCAAAACTGTTTTGAGGAGCTAATTATTTGCTCCCAGTTGTAAAAACAATACTTTGTTGTCATAGCAACTGTTTAAAGGTAGAAAAATGAGAACAAAAATCTTGGTGCAGCATCCAGAACCAGAGGGAAATATGGACCAAACAAAGGCGCCAAATAAAATAAATCTAACATAGATGCTGCAACATGCTGCTAACAGGAGAAGCACAATTTCAGAACTAGAATTATTAGATAATTAATCTGCTTGTTTGTGTGTTTTATTGTGTCTTGTTTGTCCATGTGGCCTGGGCGTGGTTAAGGGTTTATGACACATGAAAATAAACACAACTACTAATGAAGGAAAAAGTTCATTTGTTTGCTTTATAAAATGTATGATCCTGTATTATTTAATAAAAGAAATTAGATTTAAAATTGTGCAAAACAGCATTTCTTGAGGATTTACTTACTGTTGGTTTGCAGCTTTGTTTGACCTGAGAAAAGAAATGTAACATGTAAAACATGTAACAAAATGTTTTACATTAACTGTTATTTTTTTATGCATTTGCTTATCTTCCATGATAAATATTATCTACATAATTTATTTATTTAGTCACTTACTGTTGATGTGCTGCTGTTTTGTACCTGTATTTTGTGATTACTGAGTAACCAACACCTGGAAAAATAGTTTGAATCAGTTAACAGCACCATGAACACAAAACATGTTCAGAATTTAAAAACCAAAGTCAGAGTTTTATCTCACCTCCTATAATTACAAATATCAGTATCCACAGAAGGAATCCTCCAATTATTATTGCAATTACTTTACTTTCATCCATAACTTCCTCTGGGAAGAAAAAGGTCAGATTAAACTAATGTACCTGTGGATGGACTTTGATTGCTTCTACTATTAAACAAACATAAAGTTGTGATATTAATCTGACAGTTACTGAAATGTAGTGCAGTAATAAAATATTATCTTTGAACCAAGTAAAAAAAAAATCATGTGATGCTACATTACTCTTTGATTTACACCAGATGCACTTACTTCATTTCCTTCACAAGCCTTGATTTAAATTTAAAGATGAATGAAGCTAATATTTAGGAAATGCTAAAAATATCAGAGGAAAGTTACTTACTTTTATGGAAAGACACTCTCTTCCTTTTTCTGCCGCTGCTGACGGTGCAGCTGTATGTCTGTTCTTTAAAACTGTCTGAGACCAGCAGGGAGCTGCTGATGCTGTAAAGCTGCTCTTCAGTCTGATGGACTGTGGTTCTGTTGTGGAGCTCCAGTTCAGATGGAGGATAAACGAACCAGGTGAGTTCAGGTTTAGGGTAGATATCCTCTGAGCTGCAGATGATCCTGTTTCCTACCTTCTTTATATTGACTTTTATTAGAGCTGCAAAATAAGAAAATGAATACATGAAGAATAATAACAAAAAAGGTAAATTACACTAACTAAAAATAAAGCCAGTCTACCTTCAACCTTTAGCTGAATGAATGTTTTCTTGCTTCCTCTCTCTGTGCTGCTGTAGCATCTGTATCTCCCTTCATCCTGGATCTTCACTCCTGTCAGTTTTAAGGAGGCGTTTCCTCTGGAGATCAGATCCTTAAACAGAGACGTCCGACCTTTGAACTGCTGGTCCTGCCGTCCCAGCTGGTCCTCACTATCATAGTATGAGTGGACGTTAAGTAGTCCTGATGTTAAAAGATCCCAGTGGATCACTGTATCAGAACTGGGATCAACATTACAGGGTAAAATGCAGCTCTGTCTGAAAACACAGGTCACTGTGGGATCTACAGGAAGAGATGAAAGGAAACCAGATATTTACATATTTACAATTGTTATAAATTTGCATTCAAAAAAAGGAAATTTGCAAGACATTTAAATATGTTATCATGGATATGTGAGCTGTTTCAGGTTTTAGTTTTTCTTTCACTCCTGCACAAAACAAAGCTGTTCTTTATTTTAACTCTGACAGTAACAGCAGGAACATTCACCTCAGAAACAAAGAACTGTGTTCATCCTTCACAGGTTTAAAAACAAGATGACGTCTTTCTGTTCTTCAAGTTGTAGTTTGGGAGTTTTTGCCAATGTTTTCTGATGTTTGATCTTGTTTAATGTCCAAAAAATGATTTCTGTGCTCTTGCAAATTGTTTTGAATAATCTTTTTGAGGGTTGAACAAACTGCTAACAGAATAACTGAAGAATGAAGCTGCCTTCACAAGTTTTAATCTGTGGAATCATTGTAGTTTTAATAAAGCTCAGGTATCATTTACACCATTTTTTCCCTGTAAACTATGATTAACTAAATAATTCCAAACTTTTTAAATTTACACTTTAGTAAATAAAACTCAAACTCGTCCCACCAAATTCACATTTTTATATTTAATATTTACATTGAGAGCAAAGTCAAATTATTGGTGTAAATAAACTTGGCTAAATAATTATTACATACCTCAAACTTTAAGTATAATAATATTTCTTTATGTTCTTGTTTTGTCCACCATTTAAAAACTAACACTGTTGTTGATAAATAAGATCAAACTGAGAATGCAGGAAATATTTGACTTACCTCCATTTGCACCAGGCCAAATTAATGTTTGGATCACCAAAAACAGGAAGAACAAAATCTCAAACATAACTCAAGTGATTTCAAAAACATGTATCATAAACCATCCTGCTTGTTATAAGTCAAGAGTAATGTACTTTCTATTTTGTTCTTTCCACCACTGAGCACCACCAGACTGGTCTGACCAGTTTATAAGTGGGAGAGGTAAACTGCTGTCAGGGAACTGGGCGGTTCTGTGGAGCTGCAGCTTCCCCACAGCAACAGATAATCAACTATTACTGATCATTCTTATTGATCCTACACGGTACGTCTAACCCTCTGTGTTCACCATGTTTCCATGTGATTCAGTTTCCTCACCAACCGTTTCCTGTTTCCTCTTACTGATGGTGAAATGAAGAAATGAAATGTCTTTGTGTTTTATTTGATGTCCTGATTCAGCTATAAACACATTTGATGTTTTAGTGTCTAGTTGAGTGATTGTTGCAGCTGACAGTTTTCTTTGTGTTTGTGATTTTTACTGCTGTTGGTCTGAATGTGGATGTTGGAGGATCACATTCCAGTTACCTGTTAGGTGAGCTCACATTCAGTCGCACAAAAACCAGTCTGACTGGTTTGTGAGCAAACTTTCACTTTCTGTTCAATGGGACACAACAAAGTGACGAAGAGAAACAAAATACTCCATTAAAAACATCAGATTTTTAATTTTTGTCTCTGATTTTTGTATGGAGATGAGCTCAGTGGACCAACAAATAATATCCATGAATTAATGGACATAAAGACAATTAAATTATGGTTGATAAATCATTTAAAACTTGAATGAATAATGGTGGCGTACTGTATGATGCTCCACATTCTGGTTGGTTCTAAAACCAGGGATGGACTGAATCCTGTATAAAACCTGCCAGGTTCACTGGGCCAGTTTGCCACACCTACAAGAAGGAGGATTCTTACACAACACTGGACTTTTCATGTAATAAACCAGAACAGTTTTCGTTGAGCACAGGTAAAACTAAGAGTAGTTTTTTAGGTGACAGGATTTTTAGTCAGTTTTGTCATGGTGAAAATGTTCTGCTCCATGTTTTTAATATTCCAGTCTTTGCTTTGGCTCCTTTCAAGAGGAGGTGAGTAAATGATTTAGGATTTAGCTCTAATAACAATAATCCAGTATTATGTGAGTGTGATGTTTTCAGCAAACATGCCCAGAAATGCAACAAGTTACAGTGTGCAACAATAATTAGGTGTGTAACTAAAGATTAATGTTTTTTTAGTCAGTTTACATATTGAGTTTTATCCAGGTTTATTAAAAGCACAAACTGAAACCATCTTGTTTAAAAGGTCAGAAATATCTTGAAAGATTTTTTTAAATATCTGTTTTATCAATCATATAAACACAAAATTTCTTGTTTAACATTTATCTGCTGCTTCATGTTCACAACAACAACTTTGTGTTTAAAGTGAAACATAAACAATCATTTTATAAAACCTGATCATCCAGCTGGGCTTTGTTTCTGTAACTACATGCAAATCTAAAATAAAATCACTGTTATCTTTTAGTTTTTCTGTTTTACAAAGAAAAGCCCAGTATTAAGTCTGGGGAACTCATTCAATAACTAAACTTTTCTTGACAAAAATGTGAAGATTTTTTTATGTGATGAAATAGATGTATTTTTTCCTAAGCAGAAATTTTGTGAGCTACATTTGTGAATAAAAGTTAATATATTGTGTATTTTTATATATTTTATAGCTCAGTCAAGAAACTATGTCAACTTCAGTTGTTATAGAAATGCTGTAAACATGAAATGAGTTAAATGAAGTTTTATTTTGTAATTTAACAAACTGAAACTGGGCCTCAGTTTGTTGCTGCTCTTTCCGGTATTCTACCTTCAGCAGGTCATCGCAGCGTTTCTAAATTAAGCCTTTAATAATGTTCATGAGAGTGTTGACCTGTGGAGTGATGATGAGGTCAGGAGGCCTCAGTCCCACCAGGTGTTTCCTGACATGATGTCACTGAAAGGTGCTTCACTCCCAGGAACTACAGTGAACCTGACAAACAAACGGCTGTGAGGTGAAGTTAGTGGATCTCACTGAGAAACAATAGAAATAATTTGGGTAATTTTAACTAAGCTAAAACAAGACAAAAAGTTCAGAAACATGTAAACATGTCTTTATATTTCTGTATGTAAATATCTGGTTTCCTTTCATCTCTTCCTGTAGATCCCACAGTGACCTGTGTTTTCAGACAGAGCTGCATTTTACCCTGTAATGTTGATCCCAGTTCTGATACAGTGATCCACTGGGATCTTTTAACATCAGGACTACTTAACGTCCACTCATACTATGATAGTGAGGACCAGCTGGGACGGCAGGACCAGCAGTTCAAAGGTCGGACGTCTCTGTTTAAGGATCTGATCTCCAGAGGAAACGCCTCCTTAAAACTGACAGGAGTGAAGATCCAGGATGAAGGGAGATACAGATGCTACAGCAGCACAGAGAGAGGAAGCAAGAAAACATTCATTCAGCTAAAGGTTGAAGGTAGACTGGCTTTATTTTTAGTTAGTGTAATTTACCTTTTTTGTTATTATTCTTCATGTATTCATTTTCTTATTTTGCAGCTCTAATAAAAGTCAATATAAAGAAGGTAGGAAACAGGATCATCTGCAGCTCAGAGGATATCTACCCTAAACCTGAACTCACCTGGTTCGTTTATCCTCCATCTGAACTGGAGCTCCACAACAGAACCACAGTCCATCAGACTGAAGAGCAGCTTTACAGCATCAGCAGCTCCCTGCTGGTCTCAGACAGTTTTAAAGAACAGACATACAGCTGCACCGTCAGCAGCGGCAGAAAAAGGAAGAGAGTGTCTTTCCATAAAAGTAAGTAACTTTCCTCTGATATTTTTAGCATTTCCTAAATATTAGCTTCATTCATCTTTAAATTTAAATCAAGGCTTGTGAAGGAAATGAAGTAAGTGCATCTGGTGTAAATCAAAGAGTAATGTAGCATCACATGATTTTTTTTTTACTTGGTTCAAAGATAATATTTTATTACTGCACTACATTTCAGTAACTGTCAGATTAATATCACAACTTTATGTTTGTTTAATAGTAGAAGCAATCAAAGTCCATCCACAGGTACATTAGTTTAATCTGACCTTTTTCTTCCCAGAGGAAGTTATGGATGAAAGTAAAGTAATTGCAATAATAATTGGAGGATTCCTTCTGTGGATACTGATATTTGTAATTATAGGAGGTGAGATAAAACTCTGACTTTGGTTTTTAAATTCTGAACATGTTTTGTGTTCATGGTGCTGTTAACTGATTCAAACTATTTTTCCAGGTGTTGGTTACTCAGTAATCACAAAATACAGGTACAAAACAGCAGCACATCAACAGTAAGTGACTAAATAAATAAATTATGTAGATAATATTTATCATGGAAGATAAGCAAATGCATAAAAAAATAACAGTTAATGTAAAACATTTTGTTACATGTTTTACATGTTACATTTCTTTTCTCAGGTCAAACAAAGCTGCAAACCAACAGTAAGTAAATCCTCAAGAAATGCTGTTTTGCACAATTTTAAATCTAATTTCTTTTATTAAATAATACAGGATCATACATTTTATAAAGCAAACAAATGAACTTTTTCCTTCATTAGTAGTTGTGTTTATTTTCATGTGTCATAAACCCTTAACCACGCCCAGGCCACATGGACAAACAAGACACAATAAAACACACAAACAAGCAGATTAATTATCTAATAATTCTAGTTCTGAAATTGTGCTTCTCCTGTTAGCAGCATGTTGCAGCATCTATGTTAGATTTATTTTATTTGGCGCCTTTGTTTGGTCCATATTTCCCTCTGGTTCTGGATGCTGCACCAAGATTTTTGTTCTCATTTTTCTACCTTTAAACAGTTGCTATGACAACAAAGTATTGTTTTTACAACTGGGAGCAAATAATTAGCTCCTCAAAACAGTTTTGGATTTAGGATAGATCTGGAATTAGACCTATCCTAAATCCAATCCAGCATCATGATTCACAGCAACGTTCTGAAGAGACATGGATGAAATGAGTTGCATAAAGTAACAAGTTTGGATAAATAAAGTATTTTTGATTTGGTTCATTAGAAACCGTTAGGTTACAAAAGTATTTTCACCAAATCATAAAATTAAATACAGTACCATGTTTCTACAATAGGCCTGTTTAATATAGATAAATGAAAACCAAAATAAATAAATTAGGAAAAACACTTTAAGATCAAAGCAATCAGTGAATTTCATTGAACTCCAGATAAAACCAGATGAGTATAAAATTGTTTTAGATTGCTCTGCAGAAATCATATTTATATCTAAACATAAATACATTTTGTGTTGTTCTGATTAAAGATTTTCTGTTTGAATTGCAGGAACTCGGCTGAATCTCAGTGTCTTCAGATCAGAGCAGGTTAGCTGTTCTGGTACAGGATGATTTGGATGGACAACATGAAGAAGCCAACAGGAAACAAGAACGGAAGATAAACTAAATTTTCAACAAAAAACTAAAACATTTCAATTAACTGGAATCTCTGATAAACAAACGTTTTTTGCTTATGTGTAACTAAGTTTTTTTCTTTGTTTTTAGTTTACAGAACCTAAAAATAGAATAAGTTATAATAAACATTTTGTAAAAAATTTTTAACCGAGTGCTTTTGGAGAGGCATATTTTTAAAATAGTTTTTACACAACTGTATATGTGCATGTATAGAAATATGTGTATAAATATATTTTTAGAAAGCAAAATATGGACCATATATATATTTGTAAAAGTCATTTTTTCAGTTGTTTCATGTTTTATATGAGATTTTCAGCCACTGAAACAAAAACTTATGGAGATTAATGTGAGGAAAAACAATAACTGAAGTTTTTTATATTAGAGCAACAAACTAAATAACCTGAAAAACTAGAGAGATAAGACAAACCAATAACAGGTTGTTCCTGGCAGCCATGACACCAGACTGTGATAAAATACCAGATACTCTTGATTGTTCAGGTTGATTGTTTCTTTAAAGCCGAAGGTGCAGCAGAAACATGAGGCAGGAGGAACTTCATGGTGAATAGAAAGTTTGTTCAAAAACACAAAACAAAGTCAGAGCAGATTTTCCTGAAAACATTTCTGTTTAGTGCAGGTCAACAGTAAAGGTCAACAGTAAAGGTCAACATTTGTTATTGAAATCTATCATGACTGTTGTGCCAATAACATCTTCTCATCCTCTCTATTCTGTTCCAAATTAAAATGTCTGACTGTAAAACGGTGAAGAAGGAAAACCTGAGAGTTTGGGATAAAAGGTGTGGAGGAGTCTGCTCTGCATCACCAGAACCAAACATAGACAAGCAGCATTCAGTTTCTCCTGTATATTAGAACAAACTTCCAGAAAACTGAAAACCTGCTGAAACACTGACTTCTTTTAAATCAAGGCTAAAACTTACCTGTTTAGAGATGTTTTTGATTAACAACAACTTCAAAATAGATGATTAGGGTCTAGGTAACGTTTTATCATTTCTCTTTTTTAACAAATAGCTTATTTTTTATTGTTTTATTTTTATCATGTAAAGGGACTTGAACTTATTGCTGAAATATGCTATGCAAATAAACTTGATGTAATTTGACCATCGGTGGGATGAAAGCTTTTTTTGTTTTTTGTGCTTTTACATATGAATGTGTTGTGTTTGCTTCAGAGTTGTAGTTTTGGAGTTCAATTAAAGCAAAAAGAAAATTTTTAAACACTTATTTTGAGTAGAGAAAAGAAAACAAATCAGAAGCTGATATTTTTCAAAGCAGCCCTCTCTCTCATACTGATGCTCCTGAAGTGAATCTCTCTCAAGCCCTCTGTCTTTGGCATCATTCTCTCAGCCTACACCTTCATACACACACAGCAACAGAAGAGATGAAGGTTCACAGAGTGGATGCATCCTGTCTTGGTCTCCAGGGCTGATGTTGGAAACAAAGAGGAGCAACAGGGAGGGACCGACCTGAGCCCAAGAGATGGGAACCATGGTGACTCCCAACATTTACAGCCAATCACTGTCATTTTATTTAAATATATATGCTTAGTATCTGTTGCTCTTTATCTGTGAAACTGTATGTGCTTTAGTGAGTGCAATCAGTTAATTTTTAATTTTTAATTTATGGATAAATAAACAAATCTTCCGAAATGAACTCTGCTGTCAAACAAAAATGCTAAAAAAAGAAACACTCTTTATTGTTTGGTGAAGAAAATGGATCCTTATGCATGAGAGCAAACTACAGACAGCTCAACCTGTTCAGTTGGAAGGTGACTGTTATAAGTGGAATGTAAAACAGTGAAAGGAAAGTTGTGCAACAATCCTTCCTGCTCGTTGCCTCGGTCGGCGCTGTGAGGAGAAGGTTTCATTCAGAACAATGACTGAGACGGGTTGGTTTCTGTTTCTGGTGACGCTGAACGTTCTGGGCTCTGTTCTTATCTGAGCAGGTAAGAGAAATATTCTTTATTTTACTCTAATGTTAACAGTTTGATTTTTAAAGCAAAGATCAAACAAATATACCAAGAAATGAATGAATGAGATTTTAAATAAAAAAGAAGCTAAATATGATATAAATTTACACGTATAGTCAAAAATAAAGATTTAGGACATTTTATAAATCCTGTGTAAAAACTGCTTGGTGTTAAGAGTTAAGAGGAACATTTAAACACATCAAACCATATAAAATACAAAAAAAATGAAATTTCTACAAATCGGATGTAAATTATTTCTGATTTGATCCATCAAATCTGAACAGCTGATGTTTAATAAGGGCAGAAAATATTTGGCTACAGTCCATCACTGACTGTAGTAAATCTACATAATTTACCCATTTTAACCTCAAACCTTCAGTCATCATTAACCCAACATGTTTGTGGCCACAAGGTGAAAACTAAAGCAGTTTCTTCAAAGACAAATTTCTAACACAACAAGCTGATGATGATTGTAATGTAAAACACAATGCCTCCGGGTCAGGCTCTAATGTGGGACGGACAGTGACCAAAGGCTGGGATGTTGGCGGTCTGATCCTCGGCTACAGAAGCTGGATCTCAAACTGAGATCCAGCTTCCCTCTCTGGGAAACTGAGCTGGTGTGAGAGGGTGAGAGGTTCCGGTCAGATGTAGCTGGACTCACCTCAATGCAGAACCATCAGCCTGAAGTGGGAGTGAAAGAGTCCTGAAGGAGTTTTTGGAAGGTTCTCTCCTCAACTGTCATGAAGCCTCACACAAAAGTTTGATTGTGACCAAAGAACCACCAACCTTAACTTTCATCCTTTCATCATCACAGATACTGAAGTGACCTGTGTGCACAATCAGAGCTGCATTTTACCCTGCATGTTTCACATGGACTCTGTTTCCATCGTCCACTGGATTCACATGACAGACGGAGAGCCACATGCACACTCCTACAACAACCAAAATCAACTTTCCTCCCAGAACCCAGAGTTTAGAGGCAGAACATCGCTTTTCCGAGATCAGCTCTCCAGAGGAGATGCATCGCTGCTGCTGACAGGAGTGAAGGTTCAGGATGAAGGAAAATACAAATGCTTTGTTTTCACAGAGAATGGAAAAAAAGAGTTATATGTCTACCTAAAAATAGATGGTAAAATATCTTTCTTAAGATTGTTCTTTGTTTCCAATCAGGTTGCTTTGACTTTGCTCTTTTCTGGTTGTGCTTGCAGCTCCAGTCTCTGTAGTCAACTTCCTTCATGTAGACAACAGGATCATCTGCAGCTCAGATGGGATCTACCCTCAGCCTAAAGTCACCTGGTCCACCGTCCCTCCATCCAGCACGGCTTTAAAATCCACAACTTCTTCCAAATGGACTGAGCAGCAGCTTTACAACATCAGCAGCTCTCTGATATTTCCAGACGGAGGATCTGATCTGACCTACAGCTGCACTGTCAGCACGCGCAGCAACAAGATCACACAGATTTTTAAAAAACCAGGTAAGCAGCAGCCCAGATTGCACCACTTCAGTCTGATGCTTCTTTTAACACCTTCCCTTGACTTATTAACATATTTGACAAACAAATGAAGAAAGGCTTCATTTTGGTTTGCTGTAAATCTCAGACACATTTGTGGGTGGCAACAATGAAAGACTTTACCTCAGTGCTGCTTGTAAGACATAAAATATAAAAAAATAAGTTTTTAAAAAGTGGAGGGGTTTGAGAGTCCCAATGATGGAAGGAGCTCAGCTGTCAGGGGTTTTATGCCACAGGTATACAAGTGCTATAAAAATGTACCAAGCATGGAAACAAGGAACTATTTTCTATCTAAAAGTACATCGTAAAACATCTTTGTTAGGAGCGTTCTTTATTTCTAGTCATGTTGGTTTGACATCGCTGATTTCTTTTTACTCTTTTTGCAGTTCCAGTCTCTACAGTCAGCGTCTCTCAGGATGGAAACAGGATCACCTGCAGCTCAGAGGGGATCTACCCTCAACCTGAACTCACCTGGTCCACTGAGCCTCCATCCAACACGGCTTTAAAGTACACATCTGTTACCAAGTGGACTGAGCAGCAGCTTTACAACATCAGCAGCACTCTGAGACTTTCAGACAGAGACTCTGATCTGATCTACAGCTGCACCGTCAGCACAATCAGCAGCAAGATCAAAATGATTGTCAACAAACCAAGTAAGATGCAGTGTGCAGAGAGCATGGATAAAAAATAAGATTTGCATCATTTGACAATAAATAAATAGATAAATAAACAACTGAATGATCAAATAAATAAAAAGCTCTTCAGATTTGCTGAAATATTTAACTGGACCAAAAATAATCTAATAAACAATTTATTTCACATCCAAAAATGTAAATAACAATGTTAACGTTTATTAACCACAGCGGTCCGCTGACTGCAGGAGCAGAAAAAAAAATAAAAATAAAAAAATAAAATGGCTTTGGGTTTCAACCACATTTAGCTACACAGTTATCTTTAAATAACAGGACATTTAGAAACATTTTAGGGTTATTTCATATAACTTATTGGCAAGAAAAGAAAAGAAAATATAAATAAAAAAGACACGTTCACCTTATCAGACTATCAGTGATTAAACACTCTTTGGGATGATGTTTGAACGGTCCAAACTATAGGTGGCGCTAACAGCATGTGCAGACTGCTCTGTTTGAAAAGGTTCTAAGCAAAAAAAATACACAAAAACACTTAAATATATTTTCTGTTTTATGCCCTTCTAATGATAATGTTAAGTTTGTTTTGTGTTTTATCGTTTTAGTTTCCATTGATGTTAAAACTCCAGATACAATCCCATGCATCTCCTCCAACATGTTTCTGTCAAGCTTCATGTGGAAGTTCAACCACAGCCAGGTCATCCTGCTGCAGACGGAAAGTGGCGCCTCCTACGACGCTGCGTGGAGGAAACATGTGAAGAAGGTCTCAGACTCTGGTGATCTCACACTGCAGGACTTATCTTCAGCACATGAGGGGATTTACACATGTGAAGTCCAAAATGAGAAGGAGACGATCATTTCTAACGTCTTGCTGAGGATTTGTCCATGTAAGATAATTTACTTAACTGTTTCTGAACCCAATTGTATTTGCATTAATTATTTTTATTTATAGAAATACTGGATCAACAACACACACACAGCAGGCTCATTTTTTAAGATGAAAAGTGTATTTTGTGAAGGTGTTCAACAGTTTCCTTGGGGATTTCTGTGGCGGTTCATCAGGAATGCTAGGTCCCTTGATTTGGGCTGTTTGGTACCTGCATGTTTGGTGTCAAAGATTAGTCTGTACTGCTGGTATAAGTTAGACCGTTTGTGGTGAGAGTTGGACTTTGTCAAGGTTTCCCTTTGTCACCGATTCTGATCACAACCTTTCTGGACAGAATTTCTATGTTGAAGCCAAAGTGCTGAGGGAATCTGTTTAGATGGTTTTTGCATATGTTGTGGTTTTGTTGGAAGTATAGCCATTGTCACGTGGATAAAAACTCCTAAATGGATGGATGGAAATGACGTATGTGGGAGACTTTAGTCTTGATATCCTGAGGAGGATCCAGAATATGTTGGAGGGAAAATCTTTCGCCATCGAATTCCCGGCGGCCAAATGTAAAATCCTGTTCGCCAAGACTGTCATAAAAAAAAATTACATTAACAAGAATCTGGATGAGAAGAAGTGAGAAATTTATGAAAGCCTTGCAAGGTGAGAACAAATATGCAGAATCAGTGAGTCTATTGAGTCGGCTCTGGATAATATTTGATTCTAGCTGCTTTTATAGGTTTTGGTCAGCAGATCTTATAGCAGCAGGTTTTTGTGGGTGTTTCCCAACGAGAAGAGAGGCTTGATTGAACTACAGGTGTGAAGATTTGATTGTCAGGCACCAAGGATTCTGTGTAGCCCAACACAGATGGTCTGGCTAAGGAAAAGGGGGTTTGTGTTTAATGCTAAAGAGGTCAGCTTTCACCCTCATTAGTTCTCAAAGAGAGGAAAGTAACACTTAAATTGCCTCAAGCATCCAGAACTTACCTCCTGCTTTTATATGACACTGTAAAGGTCTATGTGAGAGCAGCTGACCAATCTTATCATAGACTATACAGATAATATAAAGCAAAAGAACAGTGAAGAGCATGTTTTAAGATTTTCCATTATACCTAAACCCAGATAAGTGGAAGATAATGGATGAAAAGTTAGGAAGGTTCTCTCCCCGACTGTCTTGATGCCTCACACAATATGACCAAAGAACCACCAACCTTAACTTTCATCCTTTCATCATCACAGATACTGAAGTGACCTGTGTGCACAATCAGAGCTGCATTTTACCCTGCATGTTTCATATGGACTCTGTTTCCATCGTCCACTGGATTCACATGACAGATGGAGACCCTCATGCACACTCCTACAGCAGTAATGAAAACCAAGTGAACAACCAGAACCCACACTTCAGAGGCAGGACGTCACTTTTCAGAGATCAGCTCTCTAGAGGAGATGCATCGCTGCTGCTGACAGGAGTGAAAGTTCAGGATGAAGGAAAATACAAATGCTATGCCAGCACCAATAATGGAAGAAAAGAATTAAATGTCTACCTAAATGTAGAAGGTAAAATATGCCAACAGGTTGTTATCTACTACAACACGCTTAAATTAAGGGCAGCTGGACTTTTGCTCAGTTTTTTCTTAAGATGTTTCAACTCTTATCCAGTAGTCGGCCTGAAACTGCTCCAAGGACGATGGTCCTCCATGTGCTTAAAAAAACTCCAACTTCAAGTTTCTGACCTGCAAATTTTCAGAACCGACAGAATTTTTGACACTTTTCAAACCGTTTTCAGGAAAAACTGAGAGAAAGACTTGTTATCTTCAATTTATGTCTGTTGTAGACTGTAAAATATCTTTAGGATTTTTCTTTGTTACTGGTTAAAATGGTCTGACGTTGTTGTTCGTTGGGTTTGTTTGCAGCTCTGGTCTCTGAAGTAAACATCCTGCAGGTAGAAAACAGGATCATCTGCAGCTCAGACGGGATCTACCCTAAACCAGAACTCACCTGGTCCACCATCCCTCCATTCACAACCATTTTAAAATACACATCTACAGTCAACTGGACCGAGGAGCAGCTTTATAACATCAGCAGCTCTCTGATGGTTTCAGACCGAGGATCTGACTGGCTCTACAGCTGCACTGTCAGAACCCGCAGCAACAAAGTCACCAAGTTCCTGATATGTAAGATATGCTAATTAAATTATTTTTGTCAGAAATTAGTATTTATCTGTCATACTTGATGGAGGTGGATTTTTCTTTGTTTCTCACTCTGTTTTTCTGCTTCTGTTTCAGGGAACGTAAGTGAAGAAACAATCATTGTCTTGTTCTTCACTATTTGTGGGATAGCGTTGGTAGCATTGTTATGTTCTGTGCCTCATTCAAGAAATAGTGGAAAATAATTATATGAACCTATTGGATGTAAAGTTGTGATCATATTCCTCTTCATGTTCAATTTTCATTCTGAAGATAATAAAAGAAAAACCAAATCCAAAGATCACTGTGTAGAGACAACAGCAACCCGTCAAGATAACAAAGTCCTTCTTTTTCCTCTGGACAAAAAAAAATGCCTTTCTGAAATTATTGTACATTTTTTTCTCATTTTTTACACTGTACATTGTGTGGCTCATTGTAGCATTTTTGAATTTAAAAACCTACAGCAACTGAGCTTCAGATTGTTGTTATTTTGTCCGACAAGTCAACCCCAGATATAAAACTCTACTTTCCTCAGTTTTGTCTAAACAGAGCAGCTGATCCATGGTGCATCCGTCCCACTGTCTGCTTTAACCACACCTTAAAGCAGAATGTTTAAAATGTAGCTTTTAGAAAAAATGTCATTTAAAATTTCACCGCTGTAGTTGCCATATTTGCTATAGTGGCCCCTGATTGCTTCTATTTCAGTCATGCCTACTTTTAATTTCAAATACAGAAGACAATTTACCTCAATATATTAAACATTTCATTTAATTAGGCCAAATGAGCTGGGAAACATTATAATTAATATGCTACTTAATATACCATATTAATTGTAGATTAAGTGGAAATTTCTATTTACCTTCATAATTCACCTTTTATTTAACAGCTATGTAAATATAATATCCATGTATAAGTAAATATGTGTGATATAATACTGTAAAGAAACAAATATATGTGTATCTGTGTAGAACGTAGAAAGAATAATTTCTACATTCTAATATCTCTGCTTTTGGTTTTTATTTTGTTGTTTTCTTTTATAATGTTCTTTATTGTAAATATAATTCTTTTGGACCCGAGTAAGGATAGCTGTACTTCTACTCAAGGTCAACCTGGACAGGTCAACCGGGACAGGTCACCAGGACAGGTCAACCTGGACAGGTCAACCGGGACAGGTCGCTGGTCCATCACAGACATAAACATTTCAGCAAAACACAAATATGTTCAGAAATATAATGCTTCCCATCCTCCACAGTGACATGTGGTGGTGGCAGCATCATGCTCCATGATGTGTTTCTTCACCAAGAAAGCTGCTCAGATGGAAAGGAATAAAAATAGAGTTAAATCATTAAAAAAATCATAAAGAAATGTAAAATTAGGGTGGGGAAGGCAGTAGTCCTGTCTACTGGTTGGAAAAACAACGAGACAACAACTTAGTAAATTCTGCTGCTCCTTCAGTAGCTTGTTCAGGAGGAAAACAGCTGAACAAATAAATACAGAACCAGATATTCCACCTACTGACAGAGAAAATGAAACTGTTAGCAGCTCTTTCAGCTGATGACGCCTAAAGCAAAGAATTAGACTCACAAGCAGCTGGTTGGTTCAGCCGGTTCTACAGAACCATAAAACAGAGGCAGCATATAAATGTTAGAAGAAATAGTTGCAACTAATGCATAAATGGAGAGTAGTAGGAGAAAGTAGCAGAAACAGTCAAATGGCCCATGTAGCTATTTAACATTATTAATAAATATAAGTTTCCTTTATGCATCAGGGAGAAACTTCTCTGCTCCACAACCATCAGAATGATATCATTTAATTCTTAGTTGTGGATTTTATGTTCAGAGTTTGAAACAGTTCATATTTTGCATGTTACTCTAGTTTTTTATAAACTGTTTGGATGTTTTAGGCAAACAATTGAACATTTTCTGTCTTTGTGAAAATGTTTATTTTCTCATGAACATCAAGAACTTGAACAGAAGCAAAAAGCTTTTATCATGAAAAGAAGAGCTGCAGGTAAAAGTTTTAAGACTTTCAGCAGTCGCCTGAGTAGGTAGAAATTTATTTAGAATAAAACTCCAACTTTCTGATTTGTTCTTTAGGAGAAACACGCCTGGTTGTGTCTCCTAAAGTTTACAGGACTTCATGGAATGTGGTTCTGCTACGTTCTGCACGTCTTTGTGAATCATCAGTTTCTTTAGTCACCCTGACTCTCCCAGTTTGTACTTCTGATTAACTTCGGATCAGTGAACAGCTGATTATCAACAACAACATGGCAGAAACATTTTATTTTAAATTATTTCTCTTTATGTTTTTTCTTCTGCCTGTTTCTGGATCCGGTGAGTTAAACATTTATTGTTCTTTGTTCCTCTGATGTCATCATAAAGACGGTTTGTTGTGATTTTCTTCTGCTTTTCAATCTGAGAACTGAATGAAAACCAGGAAACAAAATCACTGACGATGTTTCACAACATATTACTGTGAAATAATGAGATTACTGAAGAAGGATTTATTTCTCAGCTTCTTACCAAAACTTTCTTTATTCAGACTGAAAGAAAACGTTTGCTTTATAAAATAAACCTGATTTATTTCAGAATCGACTAAATAAAGACACAAAGTTTCTCCAGCTGTTGGATCTGATTTTCATTCAGCTGCTCATAGTGACGATAATATTAAAGTTTTACTCAAAAGAAACTTTTTCTGCTCAACAAGTTTCATTTAAATTATGTTATAAAATATATAACACTACATGTGATTATGTGTGTTTCTAATTCTAATCATGACATAAAACATTCAAGCTCCATAGAAACAAGATAAAAATTATATTTTTTCCTTTTCTTAATAAATACAGGTTTTTAGTTTAGGCTTCCTATTTATCAATTAATACTGAATATGGGGAACCAGATGCCAGGTTTCCTACACAAATATATATCATTTTACAATCTGCTATAAACAAAAGCATTCATACATTTTCTCTATACTTTCACTTTAAACAGAAAAAGGCCAAATATATTTTATTTTGGATTAAAGTCCTGAAATAAAATCAAACTCTGTGGATTCAGGAAGATCCACTTAGAAATGTGTCGTTAACTAATTCAGATCTTTAACATCAAAGTAAAAGATTAAAGTCTGAGCTCTTCAGTGAAATTTTATCAAATATGATTGAAGACATTTTTTCTTTCTATCAAAGGAACTGAAGTAACAGAACCAGTTTCCTCACATAAATCTAAACTATTTAATCTACAAATTCTTTCTGTTTGGGAAAGTAGTTCAGTGTTTTAACTTTAAAATTCAATTGTTTTCTGATTATTTTAATCATCTGAAGTTATTCCAGTTTGTAGTTTTTGAAAATGTTCTTAATTATTTCACTGAATTAATGTGATTTTTTATAGTTCACAATATGGTGGATTGATGGAAATTTTTTTATTTAAGTTCATTTTGTTAGTTTTGCCTCAAATTCAATGCGAGTTTTTTTTAAACAAATATAAAACAAAACAATGTATCACATGTTTAGTGGCTAAAATCTTATATTTTATGCTTCTGGCAGCTGATGTTCCTGGAAGACTTTGGTTTTTCATTTTTACTTCAATCACAAAATCTACTTTCTTCACAATGTCCTGCATTTTGCCATTTCCATTTAGACCAAAACAAATCAACATAACTCAAAACCAAGCTCAGTAGAAAACAGTTCTCCTCTTAGCAACGCCTAACAGAATCACCTTTGACCTTTAGTGACCCATCCCACTTCCGGTATACTCAGAACACAAAACAGAATACGCCCCCTAGAGGAGACAAACACAGGAAGACCAGATAAATGGTTCCTACAACAAGTTTATGTTAAATAATAATAAAACAGATTAATCTTCATTAAAAATATGTTGTGTCTTTAACCTTTCAGCAGTTTTCCTTTTTAAACAAATAAACCAATTATGTTTCATACTTTCTGAAATAAACAAATGATCTTATCACAAAACACAACTGTGTATATTTATACCTGCTTTTTCAGATGAACAGGAAGCGCATTATGGCCAAAACACACGAAGAAGAAACAAGCCGCTCTTCAAAATAAAAGCCCTAATGACCACAAGGTGTCACTATTGGACCAACGAACAACCAGGAGCATTTAACCCTTTAGTAACCATTTACAGTATGAACAGCCTGAGAATCTGGACTGACTGAACGAGAAGCATCTTAATTATTAATGATTATGAAACTGATTTAGTGACAGAAAAACCTAAACATGATATCTGAACCAAAGTTAAATAATTAACTTCCTGTTGCAGATCCAGAGGTTTCCTGTGTTTTCAGACAGAGCTGCATGTTACCCTGTCGGATCCAGCTTGGCTCTGATCCGCTCATCCACTGGTACCAAGAGTCAGCTGGAGATGTTGTGGTTCACTCCTACTATGATGGCAGAGATCAGCTGGGTTACCAGAACCAGAACTTTCAGAACCGGACATCACTGTTCCAGGATCAGATCTCCAGAGGAAACGCCTCCCTGCTGCTGAAGGAGGTGAAGATCCAGGATGAGGGAAGATATAAATGTTACACCAGCATCAGAGCAGGATATAAACAATTATTTATAAACCTGAAAACAGAAGGTGGGACTGAATTAATATCATCCATTTATTTCCAGCTGCTTTTCTTTTTTGTTGCAGTTTTTGATGCATTTTCTTCTATTTTCAGCTCCAGTTTCTACAATCAGAATCCATCAGGATGGAAACAGGATCACCTGCAGCTCAGAGGGGATCTACCCTCAACCTGAACTCACCTGGTCCACTGAGCCTCCATCCAACACGACTCTGAATGAAAGTACCAGGATCCAGAAAACTGAAGATCAGCTTTATGACATCAGCAGCTCTCTGACGGTTCCAGACGGTTCTGATCGAATCTACAGCTGCACCATCAGAACCAGGAGCAACAACAAAACAGCAACTTTAAACAAAACAGGTGAAAAAACCATGGAGAACAACAACTTATGTTTGTTTCAATTTTCAGAAGAAGATTAAATCTTTATTTTGTCTTCTTTGACAGTAAAAACTGGTTAGAATGAGGAGCAGGAATACATTTTATTTCCAAACATAACAGAAACAACTGAATCAGAATACAGTACAATGATGGTATTCTTTTATATAATAAATATTATTTTCTCATCTGTGAAACAGTCTAATAACCTCATTGTCCAGCTGCAGAATGACTAAATCACACAGGAACATTAAACTTTTCCATCTCTTTTATGCAGGACGTTCACATAAAGAAGAAGATTCACCCTGGTGGCTGATTGGTGGTCCGGTTGCAGCAGTGGCTGGGCTGATCAAAGGAGTGCTAGTCGGGTTTTTATGTAAAAGGTAAAACTAAATTCTATCTTCTCTTTTAAATTCACTGCTGTTTTTCTCTGAACTAAATAATTATCTTGTCCTAAACAAAACAAGCCATTTATTCATTTGATATGTTTGATTTATTCTTATAGATGTAAAAGTAAAAAGAGTAAAAATGGATCAGAATCAGGTGGAAAACCTGAAAACAAAGAGTAAGTAAACAATCAAAAACTCTCAGTGTTGTGGATGAAAAACTTTTTTAAATGTTTAAAGTGAATGTTTGTCATTTACTGACTGAGAAACCAGGATTTTCATTAACATTATACATTTTACTATCGAGTGAAAATAATATTTTGATCAATCTTTATTTATTTTATCTCAAGAAATTTTTTTTTTCTTTTCTCTTGTAACAAGACCAGGAGGGAAAACTAACATAATTTAATCTCCTTTAAATTCACAAAGCAAATTAAAATGTAAACAAAACAAAACAAAAAAAAGTTTAACTTATTCAGATAATGATGAAGGTGATGGGGGTGAACAGAAAAGGTGAAAATCACATTTTTATTTGGTTTTTAGAAATATGACTTTGTTCTAAAGAAAACAAGTTAATATAAACTAAACTGTGAATGATGATGAATTTTGTTGCAGGGAGACGGAGATGGTCCAATTAAACAGTAACATAGAAGGATCTGACAGTAAACAAGAATGAAAGAAAACAGGAAAATAAAGAAGATTCTGTCATTGAGGAACCCAGAGAGACGGACAGCTTGGAACCACAGAAGTGATTCCAGATGTGCTGCAGCTGTGAGGGGGAGGAGCCTAATGGGAGAGAGAGGAGAAAAATGACTGGAAACAGGAAAACCAGACAAACAGGAGACAGAAAAACTAGAAAACACAACAAAGATCCAAAACATGAAGAATCAACTGAACACAAAATGACACAGAACTGAAGTTCATGACAGCAGAAAGTTGGACCTTAATAAAACTTTCAGAACTTCAAGAACTTCATCTCATTTGAAGGAAAAGAGACAAAAACTGGAAATTAAGATCATTATTTTATGTTGAAGTGATTTATTTTCTGTCTTGTATATAAATTTTAATAACAAAGTATTAAACTGCTTTATTGACGCAGAGAAGTTTTTTACTTGCACAGTTTAGGAACCATTTTCATAATTGATCCCTGCAGAAAATCAGCTATAAATCTGATCACATATTGATATTTATCAATCAGTAAGATTTTATTATGTTTAGGAGAAAAAGTGAAACATTCATCTCAGATTTGTCCCAGACAGGCAATAGGTCATTAATGATGTTTATGAACCAAATATTTTTATTGTTTAATGTTCCTAATTATTCAAAGAAGTTTAAAAAAATCCTGACATGTTTTAATGAGATAAAGTCATATTTATCACTTTAGCTGCCTTTTAAAAATGGGAATTATGAGACAAAATAGGATAAAAAAAGAAAATAAAAGGTAATATTGATCTCATAACTTTCACATACAGAAAGTCCTAAAATAGAAGTTTTATAGATTAAATGTTTATGATGAAGGAAATGTCTAATAAAATGTATTTTGCTGTATAAAGACGGTGCTGAACTGGATTATGGGATTACTGGATACTTTCTGAACATTTATTGCAGATAAATATAATAATAGGTGCTTCTTATTCTGTTACTTTCGTTTTATAGTGTTTTTTTTAAATTTACAAGTTGCTCTGAAATTAAATGAGCCACAAAAATGAAATGATAGTCTAAAATTACATGTGTAAATATACAACTGTTGTTTCATTATGAATGTTTGATTGGATTTATTGTTGAGTTTTTACATTCATATGTAAAAAGCAACATTTCCTGTTACTTTAAAACATATATTATTGTTTGATGTGATAGATTTAATAAAATTAATTCAAATTGAATTGAATATATCTGAGATAATAATGTTTTATTGCCATTAATGATGTGTAAACAACACGCTGCATCAGCTCTGTGCCTTCAGAGCTGGACGGCAGCCTGTGAGGTCCAAAACTGTTCTGCTCTTCATTTATCATGATAGTTTTAAATGTGTCCACTAGGGGCCGCTGTCAGTCATATCAGTGGCCATGCTTTTGATTTCTTTACCTCCACCTGTGAATTTATAGTTCAGGCAGAATAAATTTTTTTCTTGTGTTTGTTTAATCTCTGGTCGCCATGGAAACAGAGTCAGATTATAAATCAGCTGAAAAACCAAAAAAACGTTAGAGAATCTGTGGAAAACAGAACCAGAATCAGCTGAAGATGAACTGAACATTCATCACAGCTTCACAACATCCATCCATCCATCCATCCATTTTCTGTTCACCCTTGTCCCTAATGGGGTCGGGAGGGTTGCTGGTGCCCATCTCCAGCTACGTTCCGGGCGAGAGGCGGGGTACACCCTGGACAGGTCGCCAGTCTGTCGCAGGGCAACACAGAGACATACAGGACAAACAACCATGCACACACACACTCACACCTAGGGAGAATTTAGAGAAACCAATTGACCTGACAGTCATGTTTTTGGACTGTGGGAGGAAGCCGGAGTACCCGGAGAGAACCCACGCATGCACAGGGAGAACATGCAAACTCCATGCAGAAAGACCCCGGCCGGGAATCGAACCCAGGACCTTCTTGCTGCAAGGCAACAGTGCTACCAACTGCGCCACTGTGCAGCCCAGCTTCACAACATCCAGCAGAAATTCATCTGGAAATGAAATTGCTAAAAATATCCGACTTTATTAACTCGATTTCCAGTTTCTCCTGCTTTAGCTACAGTTTGTAACTTTTATCTAAAAAATATATAAGAAAAAAAAGTGTTTTACATATTTGTGAAATCTGTCAATATGTTGCGACAGATCATCTGTGAAAGAATCTAACTCCTCTTCCTCAGTTATGAAACCCCAGGATCTTTTATTCCAGATTAGATTATAATTATTCTCCTGATTTTTAATTCCTGAATGTATTTCAGCAGGTTTTTGGTCAGAGAAACGTTTAAATGTGTGTTGATGGGATGAAGTTCTCCAAACCTGCAGCCAGAACCTCCATGTTGACTGAGATCACCTCTGAAGCAAACCGGTTCTGGTTTTCTTCAGAACCGGTTTGCTTGTAACGCAGCTTCAGATCCTCTTCCAGTGAAATCAGCCAACCTGTCTGCAGGATTCTCATTTATTCTGTCTTCACTTCTGTACATGAAAACAGACTCAAACGTTGAAGGTTTGAATTCATCCGGCTCGTCCCTTCAGATGCTAATCGGATCAGGAGAACCTTCATCAGAACAAGCCGACCCGTTTTGTTCTCCAGAACTCCTCAGTTATCAGGATTTCAGTTCTGAGCAGAACATTTCAGATCCAAATGATCCACATCAGGACATGCAGCTCAGCTGAGAGGATCTTGAACAACTTGTTTTAAACCTTCTGGCAGATTCTCGATTAGTTAGGAATTTTCTCTGACTAACGAACAGAACCTCCTGTGGCCGCCTTGCAGCCGCAGTGACGGCGAATTACAGGGAATTCATCCAATGTGGCGTCTCAACATTCTGCATGCAGCTTTTATTAACCGTGACTCTCATCAAGCTCTTCTGAGGAACTCCTGATCAGTAAACAGCTGATCCTGAACGACGACATGGCAGAGAAATCTGTCCTTAAAACCCTCCTGGTTCTGGTTCTGGTTCTGGTTCCTCTGCTGGCCGTTACTGAAGCAGGTGAGTCAAAATATTCAGCTTCTTATTCTGATGTCAACATCAACATGATCATGATCATGAACATGAACATGAACATGATCATAGTTTGTTGTGTTTTTCTGAACAAACACTGACGATGTTTCACTGACTGAGGAAATAGAGCCAAGTGAAATCAGGATTTTTCTCATCACTCCTTAGTTACTGAATTCAGACTGTAGAGATTTAAACTAGAAAAACTTTATAAAGTAAAGCTGATTGGTTTCAGAAAACAGATTAAATAAATTACAGTGTTTCATCAGCTGGAGGTTCTGATATTTATTCATCTGTCTCAGATCATGTTGGGTTTTAATTCAAATCTTTTTCACCAGAATAAAAAAATCAAACCCTGGACTTTATGGTTTTCTATATACGGAGCCCCCTAGGGGACATGGGGAATTTTTTTTCTTTTGCGTTCCCTCGCAATACTGTACTGGTCAGTTATGCAGCATAATTTAATACTGTAAGCCTTTCTTACGGTGGGCGCCGTACTTTATGCTTTAATATAAAGTTATGTGAGGTATTTCCATGAATGTTAGTATCTTTTTGTGAAATATCTGAAGTTTTATATCTTTCTTTAGGATAGAAAGGCACCACAAACCTACGATATAAACAGAAACTTTCCGTAAGTAGGAAAGAAATAAAAATACATTATAATTTGGACTATTTCTGAGTTATTATCGTGGGTAATAAATCATCTGACAGTTTTAATTGTGTCTCTGTTGTGTTCTAGTCTGAATGGTTTAAAGAGCTGCTTTCAGTTCCATCTTAGCCTTAACAGACATAAACATGCAGTAATAAATCGATTTTCAATCAGTGTTTTGCACCAAACAGTTAATAATAATAAACAAGTTTTCACTGAGGCTCTGTAAGAGCCATATGAATGAAATAAGTAATTATTGATATGACAGGAGCAGGAGGCTTTGACACTTAGGTGTGTCGACGTGGGAGTGACGTCACCAGGTATGAATGGGAAGGATACTGGCTTTGTGTGTTTTAGGAAGCGGTGAGCGGGGCGGTCAGTCCTTGCAAAGTTTGGAGCCTGATCATCAAAATGGAATAAATCGATTATTGTGACAGAACAAAGAAAAGGTTTGGAGTTGATTGATACACAGACAGATGAGATTCCCAGAGTTAACCCAGTGAGGCCCTTTACCATCATTAGTTTGTCGTGTTTTTAATAATAAAAACTTGTTAATAGTAAAAACTGTTTGGTGCAAAACACTGATTGAAAATCGATTTATTACTGCATGTTTATGTCTGTTAAGGCGAAGATGGAGCGGCACTGAAAGCAGCTCTTTAAACCATTCAGACTAGAACACAACAGAGACACAATCAAAACTGTCAGATGATTTATTACCGCGGTAATAACTCAGAAATAGTCCAAATTATAATGTGTTTTTATTTCTTTCCTACTTACGGAAGGTTTCTGTTTAGATCTTAGGTTTGTGGTGCCTTTCTATCCTAAAGAAAGATATAAAACTTCAGATATTTCACATAAAGATATTAACATTCATGGAAAAACCGCACATAACCTTATATTAAAGCAGAAAGTACGGCGCCCACCGTAAGAAAGGCTTACAGTATATAATTATGCTGCATAACTGACCAGTACAGTTTTGCGAGGGAACGCAAAAGAAAAAAGATTCCCCATGTCCCCTAGAGGGCTCCGTACTCTTCCGTACATTTCAATTGGAAATGGTAACACAAATAACAGCTGCAACTAATTAACTGAGCTTAATAGCTTAATGCTAAACGGCTAACTTTAGCTCTCAACAATACAAATAAAATACACCAAACGACCATAATATTCAACGGGACAAAGTACAACTACAGCTCTTACAAAACCGAACTAAATCAGCAACAGTATTACTTTCATTCAATGGACGCAGACAATAGAAAGAGGTTATGAACCAAGTCAGCCTTCAGAACCTCAATACTCAATATTCAGATCCATAAACAAGATGCAACAAATATGAACATGAAGCCACCCAGTGGCTGAAATAAAATACTGCACCTAAAATACTTTGATGAAGAAAACCTAAACTAGAGGGCTGAAAACAAATAATTAACAGTCTTTTGTACAAAAGTGTTTTCCTTAGAGGAGTGGCCTAGTTAAAGCAACCAATCCCCCAGGGGAAAACTGTTGATTTAAGAACTCAGTGTTCAGCACCATCTTGATTTAATGATTGTTAAAATGATTTGATGAACGTGTAACCTAAAACAATAATAACATTTAATTTGAAAGAGTTTCTTATTCATTTCCTGTTTCCTGTTGCAGATCCGGAGGTTTCCTGTGTTTTCAGACAGAACTGCCTGCTGCCCTGTCAGATCCAGTTCAACTCTGATCTGGTGATCCACTGGTCCAACGCGTCGTCAGCTGGAGACTCCGTGGTTCACTCCTACTATGACGGCCAGGACCAGCTGGGTCAGCAGAACCAGAACTTTAAGGACCGGACATCACTGATCCAGGATCAGATCTCCAGAGGAAACGCCTCCCTGCTGCTGAAGGAGGTGAAGATCCAGGATGAGGGGAGATATAAATGCAACACCAGCACCAGCACAGGACATAAAGAATCATTTATAAACCTGAAAATAGACGGTAGAAATGTTTTATTAAATATATTTAATATTTTCCAGCTGCTTTTCTTTGGTGTTTCAGTTTTTAACGCATTTTGTTGTTTTCAGCTCCAGTTTCTACAATCAGAATCTATCAGGATGGAAACAGGATCACCTGCAGCTCAGAGGGGATCTACCCTCAACCTGAACTCACCTGGTCCACTGAGCCTCCATCCAACACGACTCTGCAGAACAGAACCACAGTCCATCAGACTGAGGAGAAGCTTTATGACATCAGCAGCTCTCTGACGGTTCCAGACGGTTCTGATCGGATCTACAGCTGCACCATCAGAACCAGGAGGAACATCAGGATGGAAACCCTAAAAAAAAAAGGTGAGAAAATCACAAAATATGTTTGAGGAATAAAATAATATTTTCATTCATTTAAAAAGTAAATTAAACCCATAATTTTCATGAATTCCTCCATTTTACTTCAGACTAAAACATTTCATTAACTTTCTCTGTTAGTAGAAACTAGTTTAAAAAGTGAAGGGATGAGTTTTATGTTCCAGGAATGCAGATGAAGAAACAACCTAAATGATAAATGAATACAGGTTTATTCAGAGTCTGTTAATATTACTGAAATATTACTGAAACTGAAATCATTTCTCTGAGCTGCTGCAGAACGAAGTTTAAACTGCTGGAACCTTTTTTGTTATTCATGAATTAAAGTGAGTTATAAACGATGCAGACAGTCAGTGTTTCTCCTCTTCCTCTGCAGAATCGGCAGGAGGTTTAGCCTGGAAGGTGATTCTGGGTCTGACTGGACCAGCAGGAGCAGCAGCAGCCGCTTTTTTAAAGAAAAAGTAAAACTATTGTTCTCTTTTCAGTTTCCTGCATAAACTCTGCTTCTGTTGACACTTCTTCATAAGCTAAATATTTCTCTTGTCCCAAAGAAACCGATTCATGCATTCATTTCCTGTCTTTGTTTTATTGCTACAGGTGTAACAAGAAGAAGGACAAAGAGAAGGATGAGGAGAAGGACACAAAGAAAGACAAAAAGAAGGAGAAGGACTCAAAAAAAGGAGAATCAGAATCATTTGGACATTTTAGTGAAGAGACAGAGTAAGTAAAGCATCAAAAACTCTGACAGTAGATGAAACATTTTCTTTGCATGCTTAAAGTGAATGTTTAATTCTCACTAAAATAAAGACAGAAAGAAAGTAAGATGAGAAAAAAGATTGTAGTTTTAGGAATAATTACTTTTTTCTAAAACTGTCTATGATGGATTTTATTGCAGCTCAGGTAACATTAAGCCTTCAGAAGAAATACGACAGAAGCTGAAGGATGAAGTAAAAGAAGAAATGAGAAACATAAAGATGAGCCTGACCATGCATGACCCAGAGAGAGAGTCTACACAGAGTCCTGGAAAACTGCAGCCATTACAGATGAGCTGCAGCTGTGAGGGGGCGGAGCCTAACAGATGAGCTGCAGCTGTGAGGGGGCGGAGCCTAACAGATGAGCTGCAGCTGTGAGGGGGCGGAGCCTAACAGATGAGCTGCAGCTGTGAGGGGGCGGAGCCTAAAGGAAGCTGAATGAGAGGAAAATGATACGAATCCACAGAAAACACAACGATCCAGAACATGAAGAATCCACTGAAATAAAAAAACGACACAGAACTGAAACGAAACGTTTTTTCTCCGTATCAGGATGAATCAACAGTTCAGGTTAAACTTCATCTGGTTTGAAATAAAAAACAAGATAAAAGCTGTTAGCAGGAATTAAACTATAGATCATTATTTTATGATAAAGTGTTTTATTATTTCTTACTAAACTCACTAATTATTTCAGAGGAGTTATTTTTAGTTTCACAATTTAGAAACCTTTTTCATCATTAATCCCTGCAGGCAGATCAGATATAAATCTGGAATCATACTAATATTTATCAGAGATAGTAAGATTATTTTATGCTTTAGAGAAGAAAATGAAACATTAATCTTATTTTTGTCTCAGTCACACAACAGTTAATAACTTTTTATGAACCAAATATTTATTATTTGATGTTCCTACTGATGCAAAGAAACTGAAAAACAGAAAAATAGAAAACTCCTCACATCTTTTAGTTAGGTAAAAAAAACAAAAGTCTTGTTTATCACTTTAAATGCCTTTTAGAGACGGGAATCATGAAATACAAACTAACAATAAAGATATGGTTGAGTAATATTGGTTAAATATCTTTCAGGCTCTAAAACTATTAAATAGTTCAACTAAAGGAAAAGTCTAATAAAACCTGGTTTGTTGAATTGAAATTTCTCACTTTTGCCTTTTTTTCTATTCATTTATTGCAGCAACAAGACGAGATGTTTATTCTGTTACTTCAGCTTTAAGTTTCTAATTGTTTGCTATAAACTGGTTTATTTTATGAAGTTTAATTTTTATTTTTCAAAATAATATTAATATGAAATTTTGTTCTTTTTTCTAGTTAGTCACAATAAAACAGTAAAGTTTTGAGTTAATAAAGTCATTGGATTGACAAACAAAAACATGTTTTTTTCTCATGTGTTTCATATTTAATTTTTGTTTTACTCAAAGTAACAACAACTTTCTAGATGTAAAAATTGTGCAGCAGTTATTGTCAACATTTATGTCGAATATTTTACTTTTCTTCAATTGTGTTGAAAACTGATCTCAGTTTATGAATTTAATTTTCACAAATAAAACAAGTTGCTTTGAAATGAAACGATGAAATTATAATCTAAAGCTAAATGTGTAAAGATGCTTCTTTTGTTTGTGTGGGTTTATTATTGTTGAGTTTAGATTTATTGATGGTTCATCCATATGTCTGAGATATAAAAATGTTTTATTTCCAGGTAGATGATGTGTAAACATGCAGAGCAGGACGGGAGCCTGTGAGGTCCAATCAGTTCCCAGCCTCTGTGACAAACACATCTACTGCTTATAGCTCTGCACCCTAAACAGATCCATGAATTTTGTTTGTTCAAATAAATAGTTTATTATCCACATTTGGTCCCTGTAATATAAAACTGCAGAACATTTGGATGAAACTGAAATGTAGATGTTTGTTCCTCTGCCTGGTTGCCCTAAAATAATCGATAGCTGGTCTCATTCTGTCACAACTTAGTCACAGTTTTAACAAATATGGAAAAATGAACAAACAAAATAGTTTTTATAAAAGTTACACACCTAGTTGGAAAAGTTCTGCTAAGTTCACAACAAAAACTCCCCACAGATTCAGGAAAATAAAACTTCAGTCACTTTACAGGTTTGAACTTGATGCTGTGATTCATGTTCATTCATGTAGATCCTGCAGACGTTAATCTGCCCTGAGAATCTAGGAGGAAATATTTCATTCCTGAGGTTCTGCTCCAACACGTCTTGCTTATGAAGACGCCATTTCAAATTCTTCTCTTGATAATGTTGGTTCAGTTTTCCACGTGCTGCAGCTCAATCAGTTAACATGAAGATAAAAACAATCTGGTCTCTGAGTTTTCTGGTTTTCATGAGTTTCTGGAAAATAGGTGAGTTTTTGTAGCTTTTCCTTGTGTTTTCTTCTTTTTTGAATTTATTAGCATTTTTGTGTTATGTTTTTATAAAATGAGATGTTGAAACAGTCCTATTGTTTTGTTATGCTGTAAATTTAAACCTCATAACATAAATACGGTTAGAACAGATTTTCAGAAACAGAGCAGCAGGTTGGTGAGTTACTGCCAGTTTATAAAAGCAGCTCTGCGTCGCTCTGCGTCGCTCTGCGTCGCTCTGCGTCGCTCTGCAGGCTCCGCTCTGAATCGGTTTATGAATATAAGACCAACATTAATACGTTTGGTTTGGTCCAAAGCTAAACTGCTGTCTGTGCAGTCATTGTTTTTCTCCAAAATGTCTTTTCTTTCTGTTTAAAATCAAAGTTGATCAGTTTTCTGTGATCAGTTCAGTTATATCAGATCACCAGATCTGGTCTGCCTGCAGGTTGGATTCGCTCAATAAGCAGAAAATAAACAAAAATGAGACTTTATTTAGTTTTTCTGAAATATCAACTCATATTAGGATAAACTGGTAGTTGGATTTTATCATTGAATTGCTGCAGCTGCTGCTACAAGTTTCTGATTAAACTCTTATTTAGAGGCATTTCACAAATCTATTTAAGCATTGATAAAATAATTAAGTTCAGCCAAATGTCTGGTCTTCAGCAACCTTTTGGAAAACAACAAGTAGGACTGATAGATTCACTGAATCATAAAGGCAGATAAGAAGTGGTGTAGTTCATTTATATTCAGTATTAATTGGATTTTCCTGTGAAATGTTCACTGCAGAATTGGATAATAATATTTCACTCCACTGCCTTTACCAAGCTCTAACAGTCCAGATAGTTTTCATGCATCCAGGCTGAAGGAAAGAGCAGAACCAGAACCACTGACAGCTCTGACAGAACCTGACCAAAGGTCATTCTGCTTCTAAGTATCTTATTGTTGTTACCTGCAATATTCCTCAAATGCATCTCTGCTCTGTGTAGGAGTTTCTGTGAGGCTTCTGATATTCAGCTGTTCATTTTCACTGCATGTGTACGAATAAAACCGTCCACAGCAGTTAAGGACACATTACATTTAGTTTAACACATCATAAAAAATCACGGAGCCATAAAGTTACATAAACAAACATTTTGTCTTCAAATTAGCTTGGAAACAAAATGTTGCAGGGATGGGTTTGAACAGGTTACTGTGAGGGCGGAGCATCAAACAGGCCGGTGTGAAGGTTTTAAACCTTCACTGTGAGCACAGAAAAAAAAACTAAGAACCTCAGGAAAATGTTACATTTAATTAATGTGGTCCACTGTAATGCTATACAAGCATCTCAAGTCATGCTGATCAGTTATCATTACACCAACTAACTTGGACCCATTTCTCTGATCTGATCTTGGATCTGTTTCTGTGCAGCTCTACTGTCAGATGCAGAGGTTTCCTGCAACTTCAAGCAGAGCTGCATCTTACCCTGCAGCTTCCAGAGCTACGGTGAACCCATCCTCCACTGGACTCAGCTGGAATCCTCAGCGCCGAGAGTTCATTCTTATTATGACAACCAGGACCAGCAGGGTGTCCAGAACCAGAACTTCAGAGGCAGAACGTCTCTGTTTCAGGATCAGATCTCCAGAGGAAACGCCTCCCTGCTGCTGAGAGAAGTTCAGCTTCAGGATCAGGGAAGATACAACTGCTTCATCAGCACCGTTAAAGGACATGAAGAGTCAATAATAAGACTGAGTGTGGATGGTATGAGCTACGGATGAATAAATAAAATAAAAACCTTGGAGGTTTGTACTTTAACTTCTCCATTTATCTTTGCACAGCTCCAGTCTCTACAATCAGAATCCATCAGGATGGAAACAGGATCACCTGCAGCTCAGAGGGGATCTACCCTCCACCTGAACTCACCTGGTCCACTGAGCCTCCATCCAACACGGGTCTGCAGAACAGAACCACAGTCCATCAGACTGAGGAGAAGCTTTATGACATCAGCAGCTCTCTGACGGTTCTAGACGGTTCTGATCGGATCTACAGCTGCACCATCAGAACCAGGAGGAACCAGAGGAGAGCAACGTTCAGGAAACTATGTGAGTATTTGATTCCACAAGAGATCACACTGAGACTTTCCTCTGCTTCATGTTGGTTATTTCTTTCTTTTCCACTGGAGGAGACAGAAGTTTGAGTAACAGAATCTGGGATCATTTTTCAGTTTTCTTTTGAATATTTTATCAGCCGGACAGACAAACGTCATAATGAACTAAGAGTAGAACTGCTTCAACATATTTTTACTGAAGAAAAAGTTCAAATTAGCTGACCAACAAATTCAGACTTACTCAAGAAAAGGTAACCAGTTAATACCCATCTCTGATTTTCAGCATCAGTCACCGTGACAACAGATGAAACAATGCTTCCCTGCTCGGGGCTGAACGGTTCAGTGATGACTGTAGTCTGGAGGTTCGACCATCAGACGGTCCTGAGCCAGACGGGAAGGAACCGGTCCGTGTCAGAGAGGTGGAGGAAACATGTGAAGGATGTTTCAGAGCATGGAGACCTCAGTCTGCAGGGACTAGATCCTGATCTGGAGGGAAACTACAGCTGTGAGACCAGCGACGATGACGAAACCATGGTAACCCAGATCACTGTGAAGATCGAGGGTAAGGAGACAAAGAAAACATTAAATATACACAAATACTGAGGAAACTTTAAAATACATCCAGACAGTTTAATTCTGATGAGTTTTTTCATTTCAGATAAATCATTCTGGATAATTTGGTTGGTGATTGGAATCATTTTTATGATAGTGATATTTTCTTCTCTGCTTTATTTCTGCTGTTAATGAAGAAAAGGTAAAAATCAGCCAGCAACAACTTCTGAATGGTTACATTTTGCTTTGTACTGATGGTTTCCTCTAAACACACATTGCAGGCCTGCTATGATTTAAAACAAGAAGGATTATAAATGTCATGTAAGTATGATTTTATTTTCATATGAAAATCAAGTTCTGATGTCAGAAAGTGAAACAAGACTTTCCTGTCTGATAAAAGATTCATTTTGTCTCAAAGCAAACATTTTTTAACTGATCAGGAAAAGTTCAATAAAACATGAAATGATTGTTGTTCAATGATTTATTTAAACTAATAAAGTCTGTATCTGTATTTGTTTTATCTTTTGTTCAGGAAGGACAGAAATGAAGGTTCTGACCTGTGAAGGTTCATGTTGTTCTGCTGATGAGCCCATCGGACCTCAAGATTTCTCTGGGTTAGAGAAAACAGCTACAGTCTGTAAATGCTGGAGACCCAATTTAAAATGCTTTTAGCTGATTATTTTTGATAATTCAATAATCAATCAGACCTTAACATGCACTAATACCCACAGCTGAATCTCCTGCTTTACAAACTCCAGTCAAAAGTGTCAAGTAAAATTGTTCCTGAGTATTTAGGTTTTACAAACAACATTTACTTTAGATTATTTAACATATGATCTACAAAAATATCTACATAATTTTGAGTTACAATCCATGGAATAAAACATAAATAGATTCATCTGAAGCATGAATAGTTAATATTTTACACTGTAAAAACTTGGCTTGAAGGATCCATCAGTGTTTGACATTATATTGTTTCACACTTTTTTAAAATGTATTTTCTTCAGTTATGTGTTCAGTCCTGCTAAAATTTTTATTACATTTTCAAATTTCTAAATGTGGTAGAAAAAACACAATCAGGACGTCCAAACATTTTTCACATGATGATGAACATTTCCAGATGAAAATCTTCCCTCCCAAACTGTTTCCCTACAGAAACTCATTTCTTTTAACAGAAGGAAACAGGAAAATCATAAAAACATTCATTCCTTTGTGTTAATGTGGGACTGAACTGGCAACATTTCAAAACTAATTTCAACACTCTTGACTGTATTTTATTTAATGTAGCCCCTGGTTAAAAACCATGGCCCTATGGCTCTTTAATATTTACGAGGATGGTTTTATGTAAAAAAAAAAAAAAAAGGATAAGTGAGAAATGTGTATTATTGTTTTTGTACATTTTTAATCCGAGTGATTATATAAATGATGGAAAAAACAGAAACCTTTCTGCAGGTGACTTGTATACGTAAGTGTATTCTTGTTAGATCAATTATCTCATTTGTTTAAAGACTGTATTGAATTTCCTATCTATGTAAGTAGTTTAGGTTAACGATGGACAAGTGAACTCAACGGGAAAAAAACGGGACAATGGGATTATAGGAAGAAGAAGAGAGAAGAAAGCTGGAGAGAGGACAAGGAGGAAGCCAATGGAGACCGCTGCTAATGTTTGCAGAGGTTGAGGTGGGAGAAGAAACTGGATTTTTCAGGCGTGTTCTGCACAAGTAACCCTGCACACGGTGTGTGGGATATCTGCGCAAGTAAAAAGCATGGAGGAAAACTGCGGCTAATCCAAGGAGAACTGCGGCTAATCCGAGGAGAACTGCGGCTAATCCGAGGAGAACTGCGGCTAATCCGAGGAGAACTGCGGCTAATCCGAGGAGAACTGCGGCTAATCCGAGGAGAACTGCGGCTAATCCAAGGAGAACTGCGGCTGATACAGGTGGCGAGAGGAACATGTTAACATGGCGACACTGATTTCAGCGCGACGGAGGAGTAGTCCTGCAACTCGCGTGGTGGAGTTTTAAAAGAAATTGGACTCACGAAGCATCCTTGACGGAGAGGACATCGGCTGAGCGAGCAGGTTTGAATTGGTTCATTGTTTAAACGGGGAGAAGAGGATTGTAGTGACGTCGTACCCTAGCTTCATCAGGCTAGGTTCAAAAGCTTGAACCGGTACCGGAAAGTATGTGGGTGTGTGTGTGTGAGAGAGTATGGGCCCATGTGTGATATTGTGTTTAGAACTGTAAATTTTCAGTAAATGTATGGAGTTCTGTTGGTGACAAAAATTGAATTCTGGTTATAGTAAAACAACAGTTAAAAGTAAGGGTTTTAATTAAAAAACACAAAGGTAAAGTGAGGAAAACATAAGGGACTGACAAGAAACAGTGTCAGGAACCTGTGTGTGTGTGTGTGTGTGTGTGTGTGTGTGTGTGTGTGTGTGTGTGTGTGTGTGTGTGTGTGAGTAACGCATCTTCTCTAGCGAGGATCTTGGTGAGGAGCCAGGGCAGGCAAAACAGGTGGAGATCATCAGCCTCATCAAGGGTTGGGAATAAAGGAGCTGCAGATTCTTCAATCAGTGCTGGAGGATTAACGCTACCGGTAGTCTCTCTGGTTCTCGCTCTCGTTGTCTGCTAGCTTTAGCTTATGTTTAGTCTCTCAAGCTTTGCTACCAGAGTTTCATATCCTTGTGTTGCTGTCTTCAGGTTTCATCAAGGAGATTTCCTAGAAGGAGTTGTCCATCTGTTTTCACCCTCCAAGTCTCTCACCTGCGAAGAATCTGCCTGCCTGCTCCGCCCATTCCCAGCCATCATTTAACTCCATCTGGACCTTTGGCTCACATTACCCTCACCAAACTCCACACGGGTTTCAGGACAACCTTCCCCCACAGTTCACCAGAACCGTCATACGAGTAAGCAGTTCCTATTGCATCTAGATCAACTCACCTCTGACCACCAATAACACAGCTCTGTTCCAGGCGCCGCTGTTTGTGGATCACTTCCATTATCCAGAGACGCTACGTGGACTTGCCATTGTGTTCGATCTTTTGTTAATAAATCCCTTTTCCTAGACTTGGACTTGTTGAGTCTGCATGTGGGTCAAAAGATTAGAGTCGATCATGTCAAAAAGTGGCTTATCGGGTTTATTTTATTTTGGGAAACATTTAGTGTGAGGAATTGATGACCTTGCTCTATGTTTAAGTTTTTTTGATTATTTTGAGGTATTGGGGAGCGAAGGTTTTATTTTTCCAAGTTCTTATTAAAAGAAACTGTTCAGGTAGCTGGTTGTCTGGAGTTATTTATGTTACAACAAAGAAGTATATGGTAATTGGACGAGTAAGGAATTACTCGATATTGGTAAACCTGCGTGGTATCTACCAGAATTTAACGAACCCAAATAGCCACCCCACCAGTGAGTTTAAGTTCTTGTCCCAGTTACTAGCGGACAGAGCAGTGGGGTGCTACATTAACTTTAAATATGTTTATAAATAAATGTACAGTTGGATAGAATCTAATATTTAAGGATGATACCAGTCATTACAACATTATGACTCCCTTCAGACACAGTGATGAAGAAAACTGTTAAAAATAAAAGTTTATCATCTTATTCTCAGTTGATTAAAGTGAAACTGTGAAACTTCAACAAATGAAGCAACTTTTATATTTTGTCATTGATTTACTTATCTAAAAAAATCTATTATGTACGTCTTACTGTCTGTACATATAATTTGAATGCAGCACTTCATAACATGATGTTTTGTTTTCTGCACAGTTCCACATTTATGATGTAATGTGTTACATGAGTTATGAATAAATTGTTTATCCTGTTTTTGCTGTTGTCTTTAACTCTAAAGTTTCTCTCATTTATTCATCTTAAACAAGTCTGATGAATCCTACTGACATGGAAATTTCTGAAGCAAAATATTGTATAACGTAACAAGTTTTATTTTTTTTTTCTAAACAAACAAAAACCAACATCATGTATTTTGGTGATCAATGTTAGAAAGATGAAGGCATTTAAAATTTTAGTTGCTTTATTTAAAGAACAAAGTATTTATACAATAACAAAAAATTATGTAGAAATATTTCTACAGAAATGAACATCATGGCATTAATAAAGTTCTGAGAAAGTTTAGCTGGTTGGATATAAATTATATGTTTAGCTGCGCCCCCTGCTGGGCAGAAGTTAAACATACAGTAAAATCTTCATTTAGGAAAAAGATCTGAAATATATGCAAATGTGACAAAGAATTAAAAAACATGAACATTAATCTACATCAAAGCTCATGAATCATCTTGACGGGTAAAATGTGAGAATGGCATTAAAACAAAATCACTCTCTGAATGTGAATGAAAGGGTTAAAGCTGCAGAGCTTCACTTTCCTCCATTTTCTTCTTGTAGAACATTATGAATCCAGCTGCTGCTGCTGCAATCACAACACAAACCACCGTCCGTCTGATGAGTTCAGGAACCACCAGATTCTCTGGAACCAAACAAGTTCAGGAGTTTAGCTTAAAGACTCATTTGTAGTTTAGAATATGAGATTTTTACCATCTAATGAACCTTAAATCCTGAATCCTGTTACCTCCAGTCCTCCTCAGATAGAGGTGAGTTATAATCGTCTCCTCATCACCACTGAGCTCACAGCTGTAAACTCCCTCCTGATCTGAGGTCACATCCTGTAAGGTGAGGCTGCCGGACGCTGAAACATTCCTCACATGTTTCCTCCACTCCTCTGAGATGTTGGAGATGTTTCTGTCAGTCTTGGTCAGGATGATCTGACTGTGGTTGAACCTCCAGACCAAACTGGTTCCATAATAATCTGAAGAGTTGCAGCAGATTGTAACTTCAGCTCCTGAGAAATCCACAGAGGCTGAAATGGAAAACAAAAAGGTCAAAGTTACTGAGTTATTTTAGACTTAAAGTTTGAAACTTTAACAGCTTTTAGAGAGAAATTATCAGTGAAATCTTTAATAAATAAAATGTTGCACAAACATCAACAATAAAATCATCTGTAGAGCCATTAACTACAAATTTGATATAAACCAGGAACAATTTAAAAATGTTTCCATCAATAAATAATATTGAAAGATATTAAAGTATGATTTCATGAAGCAGCTTTTTGTAAATATTGCAGTAATCTGCATGTTTCATGTTGAGGTTTCAATTAAAAGTCAAATTAAGTTTATTAAATGGTATCAGAACTTTCTGGACCTGGAATATTTAAAGTTGCTCTCCTCTGGTTCCTCCTGGTTCTGATGGTGCAGCTGTAGATCCGATCAGAACCGTCTGGAACCGTCAGAGAGCTGCTGATGTCATAAAGCTTCTCCTCAGTCTGATGGACTGTGGTTCTGTTCTGCAGAGTCGTGTTGGATGGAGGCTCAGTGGACCAGGTGAGTTCAGGTTGAGGGTAGATCCCCTCTGAGCTGCAGGTGATCCTGTTTCCATCCTGATGGATTCTGATGTCAGAGACTGGAGCTGCAGACAATATGAGAAAATGAAGAATTATTAAGCAGAAGAAGGAACCAAAAAATAAAAACTCTCAAAATATGATTTGAATAAAATGTTTTTAAATAAAGATGTCCTACCTTCTACTGTAAGGTGAACAACAATTATATAATATATGGGAGGTAGATTTATTCCTAGTTTAGCTAATTTCAGATCACTGGGCTGCTTAGGTGTCACAGGAATACATTCATATCTTCCCTCATCATCAACCTTCACTCCTCTCAGCAGCAGGTCGCCGTTTCCTCTGGAGATCTGATCCTCAAACAGTGACGCTCTGGATCTGAAGCTCTCAGAGTATCTGATGTTACCCTGGTCATAAAGTACAATCTCAGACGGTGGATTTTTATACGACCAATGTACGGAATCAATCCTGTCATCGATCCGACATGGTAAAATGCAGTCCTGGTTGAGAACACAGGACTTGCTGGTCTCAGACTCTGAAATAATAAAAACAGATGAAAGTTGAGTTGAATGGTGCTGAGGAGGAAACCCAGATCCCTCTGAAGGATCATAGAAAAACCTGCCTGGAAACAAGATCTCAGCAAATAGTCTCCATGATCCAGATTATGTTCACTGAACCAAAAGTTCTGGTTCTGATAGGAAAACAGGGAGGAATCACTCTGATGTAGAAGGAGAATCATTTTTAAAAATCTGGTTTATTTATATTTCTGCTTAACAGTATAATGTAAAAATACTATATAACATTTCCAATGATTAATGAAAACATATTTCTTGACATTCCATCAATAAAACTCTTATTGATCAGTTTTCTGTTGCTCCTGCTGGTATTGATTATTTATCTTTAGTGATGAAATCCAAACCTCGGAGGCTCTTTGCCATCACCCTAATCTTTAGCTCCTTCATTTATCACCTTCTAGTTTGGATTATTGCTGCTCTGCTATAAAATATAAATATTACTGTGAGATAGAAAAAACTTGTTTGTAGAAATAAAATATTAGTTTTAACCTCAATCTATTATTAGTAATTCTGGATTTATCTGTGAAAGCACCAAATAAAAAAGTCTCATTTCTTGAATATGGCAAAAGAAAAAAAAATATAAAAATGTTTTTACTAAAATAGATTTCTGTGTTTTAATTTTCTAAACTTTCTCACAAACAACAAAATCATAATTTTCTGATTATTTGTCAGAGGGAGACATGTTGGTGAGTAAATTATCACTAAAATATGAGAGCAGAGATCACAGAGTTACTACTCTAACTTTCAATCAGGTTTCAACATTTCTTTATTATTAATATTTTCACTTCATTTCCTGTTTCATCCTCACTTTGAAAGCAATAATCTGTTAACATCTGAATGATAATAAAATAAAGGCAGCAATAAATGTTTTACTCACCTTCTTTAATATCAGCCCACACAAACGGTAAAAATAATAAAAACAAGAATCTCCTGGTTCTGATCATTTTACTGCTAATTATCAAATATTTGCTGCAAAACTATGAAGAAACAAATTATTGTTGAAACACTGAACTATATATAGATCCTGCTCCTCAGTTTTATTAATAATGTAAATTATTGTTAGAAAGTGTCTTTAATCCAGAATAACTCTGATGACATGTAGCTTCATTAATCTCAGAGTTTCTTCTGGTTGGAAGGAGGAAGTTTGTTCTGATAAATGTACTGATCAGCTTTCATGATAAAACCTCTGGAGGAGGAAGAAATGTTTTAGATTAGTTAGAGATGATGAGGAGTTTTCAACTGTCAGATCATTTCAGTAAATATTCATTAATAATCTGCATTATTTATCCTTGTGGATTTACTTAATAAACAGATGTATAGATAAATAATCACTCTGATTTTATCTATTAACTCTTAATTTCAAATAAAAATTAAGAGTTAATTTTTTCCCCCCAACATTTTCTTTTCTCTATCGCTCTTAAAAATAAGACCTCAGGCACATCAATCTGCTAATTTCTCTCCCCAAATTCACCATAAAATATATTTGAAAACTTGATAAAATTTTTGTTTCTGCAGAGCTGTAATTAGTTTATCATGTTTTAATTGAAAACCATATATTGACAAAATAAGCAACATTTTCCATTCAAAAATCCCCTTTTCCTGCTAAATCATGAATAAAAATTAGAACTCAAAAATAAAAATATTGATAGTTTTTAATCTGTTTTTCAGGTTTTTTAACCATCAGATCAGAGCAAAGTTTTATTCTATCCATTCATCTTTCCACAGCTTCAGGTACTTCTTTAGAAATGTGGCCTGTGGACGCTGACATTAGCATTAGCTGCTACAGTGTTAGCATTGAGATGCTATTTTAGTCTTGAACAGCTTTGCTGATAGGCTAACTCCTTTTAGCACAACTTGAACATAATAGTTGTTTCCAGCGTCCAATCAGATCGTTTCTAGAAGAGCCGTTGTCCTCCATCGCTGTTAGCAGACGCCGCTTGTGCGTCAGATTTACGGACGTACCAGAAACCAGAAACAAAAGCAAAGTTCCTGAATAAACAAAATGCAGCTCATAGTTATTAGAGGAATATATGAAATGTCCAGAAGCACAGAGATCAAATGTTGTGTTTTTAGCTCATTCTTATTCTCAGAATAGTCAGATTTAATATTTCTCTGATTTTCTGAACAAAGAATATTTTGATTATTTTAGCATAACTGCAACTTTATCTATTTATGTAATTTAAAAACTGTTGTGTAATTTATAACCTGCACATTAAAACAAGTTGAAAGTGAGACTCAGAGAATTTGACATTTCCTGAAATCTAACATGTTAAAATCATCTATAGATCTAATTAACGAGCCTGAGCCTAATCCACACACAACGACACTTTAACAGACAAACTGTGCTTTGTGCTAAACGTTAGCAAGCCAGAAAAATATCACATCACAGACACTTTTCCTCAGTCTCGTTTTCCTCCAGACAAAAACATGGAAGCTTTGATTGTTCTCCTTTTTTCCACTCCTGATTCCTCAGGAACAAACAAATTGGTTCGTTAAAATTATTCTGACCTTTCTGAATACGTGGTGGATAAATCTTTATTTATTACAGCAATTTACACCTTTCTATAGTTGCTAAGTAACTCTATCTCTGCATGTTTTTTCTTGTTAAAGGATAAATTTTAACAACCTGCAGCTCTGACTTCCTGCTGAAACCTCAAAGTTTTACAGATTCAGATCAGAGGAGTTTGGACCGCCTCTAATGACGCTGGTTCTACTGATAAACTGTCCTAACCCACAAATTGAACAGATTAAAGGAGCTTTTAGCTTTATATGAATTTCATCCAAGAAGTTTTATGTTGATTACAAACCAAATCATGCTGCATTTTGCAGCACTTTGTTTTTTTACAGGTTGCATTTCACTTTAACTGGATCTCAGTAAAAACACAAACATGGAACTTCATCAGCAACACATAAAAATAAAAACTGTTAGAAACATTTAAAAAAGTCTTTAATGTGATGCTGTCATGTTGCAGACAGAGAGGTCTGCTGTGTTTCCACAGAGCTGCTTGGTTCTCTGTCACTTCCTGTTTGACTGTGATTATCAAAGTTTCAGCTGGAAACTCTGAGGTTCACTCTGAGTTCATCTGGATCAGCAGAACCAGAACTTTAAGAACCGGACATCACTGCTCCAGGATCAGATCTCCATGGAAACGCCTTTCAGCTGCGACAGGAGAGAAGATTAATGATGAAGGAAGTTCATTTGTTAACCTGAAAACAGAAGCTAAGCTATTTATGCTACATGGTAGAAAATAATGTTAGCAACTAAAATTTGTGATATTTTCATTTTATGCTACTTTTGACATTTACTCTCTTAATCCTGAAAATTACTTCACTTATTTTAAATTAAAAATGTTAAAAAGTAGATCAGCTCAGCATCACAGAACAGATAAAACTGCAGCACAGCTCCATTTACAAATCTTTGTTGGATGCACATCAGCTTTTTAACCTTAAAATCTGTGAAAAAAAGCTTAAAGTAGCGTTTGGTTGTGCAACAATATCCCAGGCTTTGAACGTCTCACAGAGCTCTGATCAATCCGTCATCTGGACACGAAGAGAGGATGGACCAACTGCAGACCGGCCGACTCATGGAGCTCCACCTAAACTCATCGTCTGAAGCCTTTTGTTCTGCCTGATGCTGAAACGTGCTTGATGTGACTGAAACTGACTGGAGAATATTAATAAGAGAAACCTCAGGAAACGTACGGTAACTCTACAGGAGCTCTGAAAGCAAAACCTGTCAAACAGTGAAGAACTGAACCAACAATGTTCCTGTTAATGACGGCGTTAGCGGATCGATCTGAGATCTGAATTCAGGCCGTTGCATTTAGCTTTTCTGTTTTCTGTTAGTTTTTGATAGGGATCTGTGTTGTACTGCTGGGGGCCAGACCCATTCTGGAGGAACACAGATGCTAAGCTAACGTCTGGTCCCCCGTCTCAGACTTCAGATATACAGAGTGGACCTGAAGGACCAGGTGGTTCTGTTACAGTAGAACATGCTGCAGTGGTCCAGTTCCTGCCTGAAGCTCAGAAACTTCAGTTCAAAATTACTGAGCCGTCGTGACCTTGAGGAGACGAGGCCTCTGGTAAGCAATCTCAGCTCCCAGTAGATGTTGAGGGTTGAGGAAGAGGAGTGGGGATGAAGCCACACCAGCTCTGCTTCCAGCTGGGGTCCTGGGACCCAGCGGCTCATCGGGTCGTTTTGGAACAATGTTGCTGCTCACGTTGTTCTCTACAAATGAGGATCCACAGAAAAAGCTGGTGGATGCATTGGACTCGCACTGGGTGTCGATCAGGACATGAATGTGATTCTTTTAATCTTTATTGAGCAGATCGAGCAGTTGTACAGAAGAAAAGGAGAGATTAAAATAAGGTGTGTTTGTCTAAACTTCAACAGCATTAAGCACATTTTAATTCACCTATTGGGTAATTATCAGTTACAAATTGCAGCAGCGACACCTGCTGGCCATAAACTGACTTCACGCTCATTAACTATCATCAAATGATAACTGGAAGCGTTTACTCAGATGAAATGACTTAAAGTCATATTTACCAGGCATACCAAGGCAGAAACAAATACTAATAACAGCACATAGAAACAGAAGTAAAATAACCAAAATATTTCACTAATTACACAACATGTGCTCATGGGTGGAAAGCTTTATATAGCATGCTAATAACAGTTTAATAAATATCAACACAACACAAGAAGAAACTACCTTAGTACAATGAATAGTAAAGAATTACTTTATAAGTCAGTAACGCACATCAACAACATGTGAAACCATTGGCACCACTCAGGAACACATTTCTCTGGAGCTTCTAATGTGGCAACAACTCACCACCAGGTGGCGCCCTTACTCTCCTCAGGTTCAAACAGCACCATGCAGCATCATGACATGTTGATGCGCAGCAGCAAACCTGAGCCTTTATAACTGAGTCAGATACTTTCATCCTGTTTGTACTGAACAAACAATTCATTCATTTCATGACTATTAAAACTTTGGACATAAATTTTGGTTTCTGGGTCATTTTGGGAGGCAGCTGTGTTGATCTGGTCTCATACCTGTTGTTGATGTTTGGAGGTGAAGTTTCCATTTTAGGCTGGTCTAAGATTTAAAGTTAATGATAATTATAACATTATGATTCCCTTAACAGTGATGAAGAAAACTGTTAAGAAATATTTTCCATTTTATTCCCAGTGGACTAAAGTGATGCAGTTAACCCTCAACAGCTGAAACCAAATTTATATTTGAAATCATCAATGATCCAACCCTAAATACTCATTTATAGTGAATGTTTGGAGTTTGCAATCATTGATGATTTCAAACTCATCAATTGATGATTGATGATTTAGCATATGTGTATACACATACACATAGTATGCGTATGGCTGGCACAGAACTATGCCAGCCATAGTTCTGTTAGGAATGTTTTCTTAAAGTTAAAATAAAACTGTAGATCTGAATCAAAGCGATTTGACTGGATCTGGAAGATAATTTTCTTTGGTTTTATATTTATATACCAAACTGAGCTGCACTGAACTGCACTATTTCATTTTGTGAACCAAATATTAATTTCAGTCAAATTAATATTTGGCAGGTTGAGAAATATTTCACAGCTAAACTTAATCTGACAAAAGACCAATTTTATTTTTTTATGTTAATGACCATTTCAGTTGTTAACTATTCCATATTTATGATGTGATCTGTTATTGTTCCATCACTTTTAAATTAAATGTTTCTCCTCTGAGTTTGCTGATGTTGTTGAATCTAAAGTTTCCCTCATTTATTCATAACAGGAGAAAGATTTATATTTCTGTTTCAATAAAAATATATGAAATAATTTTTGTAGCAAAATAATGAACGTTTTATAATTTTATAACCGCATGTCTTTTTATGATTCATGTTACATTGTTAGAAAAATGAGACATTTAAATTTTTAGTTGGTTTATTGAAGAACAAAATTTATGTAACATAAGAAATAATTTTAAAAAATCTTCAGAGATAAACATTTTATTGATACATTTATGAGAAACTGGTAGAATATAAAGAATATATTTAGCTGCGCCCCCTGCTGGGCAGGAGATGAAACTATAAAATCATCATATTTAGGAAAAAAACAACAAATATTTACAAATGTGAGAAACAACAAAAGAACATGAATAACTAATTGTTTTGTTAAACTACATCAAAGCTCATATATCAGCTATTTATGTAATAAAATTGATTTTCTACAGAAATAAACATTTTATTGATAAAGTTCTGAGAAAGTTTAGCTGGTAGAATATAAAGAATATATTTAGCTGCGCCCCCTGCTGGGCAGGAGATGAAATCATCATAAAAATAAAAACAGAAATGTCTCCAAACATGAGAATCACCTGAAGAACATGAAGAGCTGATCATTTTGTGAAACTACATCAAAGCTCATGAATCATCTTGACGGGTAAAATGTGAGAATGGCATTAAAACAAAACCACTCTCTGAATGTGAATGAAAGGGTTAAAGCTGCAGAGCTTCACTTTCCTCCATTTTCTTCTTGTAGAACATTATGAATCCAGCTGCTGCTGCTGCAATCACAACACAAACCACCGTCCGTCTGATGAGTTCAGGAACCACCAGATTCTCTGGAACCAAACAAGTTCAGGAGTTTAGCTTGTAGTTTAGAATATCAGATTTTTACCATCTAATGAACCGTAACTATTATACATGTGGATTTATTAAAATATTAAAATATCAGCTCTTTACTCAAATCTTCAGTTAAGTTCATGTAAGTTTTTCTTAAACCAGTGCAACCTCATCATTATGTAAGGTAGGTTAGCTCAGCTGGGAGCGGTGTGCTAATAAAGCAGAGGTCATGGGTTCAATCCCCACACCGGCCAAACGTCTTTCAGACAATCAACACTTCAAAATAGGAATAGGCTGCAAAGTATACCTTTATGCATGTTGAGTTTGAATATTAGCACTTTTGTCAAGATTACCTAAGTTTTTCTTAAATCTATGAAAGCTTAACAATGTCTATGGCTGGATAGCTCAGCTGGTTAGAGTGTGTTGCTAATAAAGCAGAGGTCATGGGTTCAATCCCCATACTGGCCAGTAGAAATCTAAAGTTGTAAGAAAATTAACACTTCATAATTATTCATTTTATTAGTTTGATTATATGTAGTTTTTAATAGCTTTAGTTTAACACAAAACACAAAAACAAAGAATCTATAATCTTTATATGTTGTACTGTTGTATCGGCAGAAGGCACAGATCTGGGAAGTGTGGGAGGCCCTTCTGTATCAAATAGAGAAAGAAATAATAGAAAGTTGGCCACTCTGAGGTAAAAAACAGAAAAGCTACCAGTCCAGGGTGGGTGTGCCGACGTCTGAGTTTGCAACAAAATGGATTTAAGCTGAATCCAACTTATTGGATTCAGTCATTCTGGGCTTTATTTTTTAAAACATTTGTAGAGTAATAAACATGTTTTTTTCCTGGAAATCCAGGATAAAACACAGTAAAACATGTTTTGTTTTTTTGTGAAAACAAAACATATTTTACTGTCAACATGCAAAACCAAGTCAGTGAGAGATTCAGGAAATCTGACTCCTGATTGGTACTTGAACCACAGACTGTTTTCATTCCTTTCAGGTCTCAACATGTTTCACTAAAGGAAGAACAGAAACTAGAACAGATGATAAAGTTTTAGAAATCGTCTGCTTCACACAAAATGCAGCGGAAACATTCTGGAGTGAAAAACTTTGTGATTCTTGTGATCACAAAGTATTTTTGCTCAACTTTCTCCTCAGCAGGTGAGTGTTTTCAGTTCTGCTTCCAGTTTTAGATGAGTTTGATCCTCAGTGAAGGATTAAGGTGTTTCAGCTGCCCGGCGCCATGTGGCTGCAGTGGTAAACAGAACGTATCTGGACCTTCCCTACATGTGTTTATTACATTTTATTTAAATGCAAACATCGTTCGTTCGTCAGAGATATTCTATTTATTTGGTGAAGTTATTTTAGCTGAGATTCTTTCTTTGTTTTTAGAGATTTAAGAGGGCAAATAAACTCACACATTTAGCACCAACAGCAGTTTTTATTCATGATCTGATTCACTTCAGTCAAACTGAATAGATCATGATTTCATTCTGATGTTGATCTTTACTGTCTTACAGATACAGACGTGTCCTGTCTCTACATGCAGAGCTGCATCCTCCCCTGTACTTTAACAAATGGAGATGAATTAGTTCTCCACTGGTTTTATACAGGAAGAAACCTAAATGTTCACTCCTTCTACCAAAACCAAGACCAGCTGGGGGACCAGAACCAGCTCTATAGAAACAGAACCTTCCTATTCAAAGACCAGTTTCCCAGAAATAACCTCTCACTTCTAATAACGGGAGTGAAGCCTCAGGATGAAGGCAGATATAAATGTTTCAGGAGCTCCACCAAAGGATTCAGGGAGACAAATATTAACCTCAACATTGATGGTAGGTTAAACTGAATTTAACTAGCAGAATTTAATGCTTTAATTCATCTGCTTCTGTTTCTAATGAATTGAATGTTATTTTCCTTTTTGACCTGAATGACTGAAATAAATGAACCTTTTGGTCAGATTCAGATTTACTGAGATGAAATGCTGATGCTAAGATGGAGATCCAAATGTTAAACACTGCAAAAATACTAAATTGTACCAAGTGTTTTTGTCTAATCTTAGTAGAGCTGAAATAAAACAAAACAAAATGACAAGTAACTTTCCAGCAAGATAGGAGCTTTTTTAAGTCAATAAAAACTTAATAATAAAATCAAACCAAAAATACTTGGATAGATTTTGTGTTTTTGCAGTGCAGCTGCATTATTTACTGAAAGTATCTTCATCCATTGAGATGCAAGGAAAAAGGCTGATGAGGTTCAATCAAATGTTTCTCCTGCAGCTCCAGTCTCTGACATCAGAATCCATCAGGATGGAAACAGGATCACCTGCAGCTCAGAGGGGATCTACCCTCAACCTGAACTCACCTGGTCCACTGAGCCTCCATCCAACACGACTCTGCAGAACAGAACCACAGTCCATCAGACTGAGGAGAAGCTTTATGACATCAGCAGCTCTCTGACGGTTCCAGATGAAAATCCAGGTTTGTCCTACAGCTGCACCATCAGAACCAGGAGCAACAGGAAGAAATTTACTGTGAAGCAACTATGTGAGTATTTACTTTCTTTGGTCATGAAGCTTCTTGTTAACTTTAATTTTAGATGAAGATTACTTTATAAAACTTTACCAGAATCCTTTCATGGTATCAAAACATGCAGCGATGAGCTGGATTAAAACCTTTCACTCTAAACTTTCTTCTACAACCTGTTTGCTTCCTTCCAGCAGTGACCAGCGCCCCCTACAGGACAACAACCATCCACTGCTCTGACTCCAGCTGGTCTGCAGCCAGCCTGGTCTGGAGGTTCAACAATCAGAGCATCCTGAGTCAGACGGAGCCCAGCGTCTCCCCCAGAGTCTCAGAGGCCTGGAGGAAACATGTGAAGGACGTGTCAAGGTCAGGAAGCCTCACCTTACAGGATATGACATCACAGCAGGAGGGGGTCTACACCTGCCAACTCAGCAACCAAGACGAGACGATTATTACAAGGACCTCTGTGAGGATAAACCAAGGTGAGGTCAAAGGTCATGATATTCTGAATGACAGAAAACTACAAACATTAACTTTTTAATAAAAAATATTAATTCAGTAAAACTTTCCTGTTTTGTATTTCAGAGAGTCATAACGGCATCATCATTGCTGTGGTTGTTGTTGTTTTGATCATTTTGATTATCATTGCAGCAAAAATCTTTTATAAGAAATACTGGAAAAACGGTAAAATAACAAATTGATTGATTTCTGTATTTCAATAATTTTATTATTAACTTTATTTTTTCATCTCCACAGCAGGAGGAGCTCAAGCTGCACAGTGAGTAAAGATTTTACACATTCATGACCAGATGATGGACAGTTCTTGTCCTAAAAATGTTTTCAGGCTAAAACTCATAAAATTAAGGTGAATTTTTGGAAACCTGATATTGATCAGAGAATAATTTTAATATTTTGATCTTGAATTTCACAGAGACGTTGAACTTCAGAATCGTGAAAGTTCACATGAAGCTGCAGCTGAATGAAAACTCTGCAGTCCTGGATTTCAATAAGTGACGTTTTGGTAAAAATAAATTATTTTTGACAATATAATTGTCTCTTTTTTTGTGATTAATCTAATAAGGAGCAATGAGAGAAGCTACATGGCTCACAATAAAAATACAGATTTAGTATTTTGGACAGAACAATCCTGACGTTTCCTGTCAAAGGAACGAGCTGCACAGTGGAGCAGTGGGTAGAACTGCTGCCTCACAGCAGGAAGGTTCCAGGTTTGAGTCCTGAGTCTTTATGCATCAAGTCAGTATGGTTTAATAACTGCTCTGTGTGTGTGTGTGTGTGTGTGTGGATGTGGGTGGGTGTGTGTGTGTGTGTGTGTGTGTGTGTGTAGGGGGGGGGGGGGGGTGTTGGTGTGTGTGTGTGTGTGTGTGTGTGTGGTTGTGTGTGTGTGTGTGTGTGTGGATGTGGGTGGGGGTGTGTGTGTGTGTGTGTGTGGTTGTGTGTGTGTGTGTGTGTGTGTGTGGTTGTGTGTGTGTGTGTGTGTGTGTGTGGTTGCTTGTCCTGTGATGAACTGCCAACCTAACACCAAAGTTTTCTTTATATCATGTCAATTAAAGCATTATGGTTTAAGAAGGAAAACCTAATATGTTTTATATTTTTAAAACATTTAAATATCGGAAACTCGTGAGTAAAATAAATTCTCAGCTCAGACTTGGTTTACAATGTTGCATTAAATTCACTAATTCAATTTATACACAAAACCACAATTAACGTTTTGTTGCCACAAGGTTAATTTAGCTGATTTTACTCCTGTCTGTTTGAAGAGGAAAATAAAAACTTCCACAGCGCTCCGATGTAAAGATGCAAAATAAAAATTTATTCCACAGTTTTGCTTTATCCTTTACAAGAGCAGCTGAATCCTAGAAAACCTCCACAAACATCTTTGTAAAATCTATTTGAAGTTTATAGAATTTGTTCAATTATATTTTTTCCTGAAATGTTGTGATTATTTTCTCATTAATGTGTTTTTAATATGGATTTATTTTGTCCTGTGACTGAAGATTTGATGAATGTTTTCCTTATTTTACAAGAAATGATCAACTCTGGAGGAAAGATCTGTCACATCAAAGATTGTTTGAAGTTTAAATGCAAAAGTTGGAAATATTTTTGCTTTATTATCCTGTACTTGTAATATAATATGTGTCTTTTAATAAATAATTTTTCTTCATCTCTGCTGTTTTATTCACAGCAATAAAAATAAAATTTTCAGTTTGATTTTGAAGTACAGGCAGCAGAATATAACTAACATGATCTAAATGTTTAAATCATTTTCCTTTTTCAAATGAACTTTAAAACATTTACATTTATTCTTCTATCAACCAAACCTTAGGAACACATTTCTACTACAGTTCAGTGATTCATTTATCAAAAAAAGACCAAACTTTGTTTTCTGCTCAGTTTGGAGCAGAAAACAAAGTTTCACTGAAGCAGCTCCAGGATTTACACTTTCAATCAAACAGATCATCTTTTTACGCTGCAGGATTTTCTTACTGCAACACAGTTTCAATCTGGAGAGACTCATGTAACCCAGGGTACAAACTGATCTTAATCCTGCCTTTGGTGCTCCATTGGTTAGAGTGACAGTCAGTCACAGTGCATTCAGCCAATCACTGCATCTTGAATCAGGCCTGCTCCAGCTTTCCCAGTCAGCTGTGAGGTGGAGAGCTGGAGACAAAGGAGCCACAGGTTTGTTCTTCCAAACAATTAGTTTATCTCTTTGTTTATTATGCACTTTTAAAACTCACAATATAAAAAATCATGTAGATCTGAACATCCAGTGAGTTTGGAGCCATGAAGTTGTCATGAACTGAACTATTTATGGAATTGGTGAGTAGTGAACACAAATGTTTGTTTGGTAGCCAATGCTAATTGTTTGATCATCAATTGTAGCTTCTTAAATTCAATATGTGTTTAAGATAATGAGATGAATGCTGATATCTTTAATTTGTCTGAAAGATTAGATTGTGGATATAATTGCATTTATTTCTGTATATAATAACTGAAACAAGTCTAGTTAACCAGCAGGCTGGTAATTTACTGGTCCTGTTTACTCCAATACAGGCCAGGTGACCCTGTTAGGGTTAAAGGATGGTGAGTTTCTGACCACTGGCTGGAGCCAAGAGAACCAGTTACTCCATACTGGTCTGGTAGGATTCTGATGGTCCATAACATTTCCCCTCCGTCTCATTACCTAGACACACAATCCATTATTCATCTCTTTTCTGGTGGAAACAAATTGCGCTTGGACATTTTTCATCTTAAATAACTGGACAATTAAAACATGGACTTTTAAATGTGTGTCGGTCAGACAATGTGCTGACCAGTGGGGAAAGTTAGGACTTTGTGCACATTTATACAGAAGATCTACTGCAGTACTGTATGTATATATATATATATATATATATATATATTGTATTTATTTATTTTTTTGGTTTCCATGTATGTTTGTGTCTTGTGGTGTTCACTTAAGTTTTTTCTTTAAAATACATAATATTGAAAGCAGTTATTCTTTTGTATCGTTTTATTGATTACTGACAACAGCTCCAGTAGATGAATCTAGTCTTCTGGTGTTATGTGCCATCTAGTCCCTTAACTACATTAAGTAGTGCTACACTCAGACGAGAAAGACAGAGAATAAAAAGGTTTAAAGAGTTAAAGTTCTTTGGCGCTCGGCCCGGCTGAGGACATGGAGCTGTGACTTCCAACAAGCTCAGATCAGCATTCCTCATGCTGGTTAGGAATGTCGATGGTGGAGAAGGGGAGGAGGCGGGTTGAGCGCGGCTGGAAATGGATGCCATGGATGGAGGTTCTTATCAGCGGGAGCTCAGTCAGTGATCGGTCGGTGATTGGTCGTGACGTGGCTTGGAACGAGTCGCACCGATTGGATGATGCAAGTGAGGCTGGAGAATGTTCCGGTTTGAATTTAAGGCCCAGGCTTCGTTTTACTACCAACCAGGCTTGATGTCCAAACAGGAACTGGAACCAAAAGAAACGAGAGAACAGATGAAGAAAAGTCAGGAACTGGTTTCATATCTGATTTTACCCTGAAGATCCGTTTGTTCATCAGATCAACATGTTGAAGCTGGAAATTCAGGAGAAGTTTTGTTTTGATTTGGTTTATTGTTTTTCTCACTAAAAGGAAATGTCTGCAGCTGCACACTGAAAAAAATGACTTCTGGTTATTATTCCAATTTTACAACAAATTATTACGTTAGCTTCTTTATTTTAAAATGGCACTTTATATTTATTGTTACTTTGAATTAGATTGTAATCTTAAAAAGACAAGCAAACTTCATCTATCATACCAAGTATCTTGCACTATTTTAATAAACTTCTAATTTAACAAATGCGTGTAAAATGTAATTAGGTAACAGGAGTGAACCTTCATGTCCAACAAAGTTTTATTTGCAAAGTAAAAGTACATTTTGTGTAAATGTGCAAGTAAAATATAAAAACATCTTATTACTGAGTAAAATTAATTAAATTAAAACTGCAAAGAATTTCTAAGTGCAAAGTAAATTCACTTCAAATTAACTGGAGCAATAATTTTTAATGTTCATCTTATGGAGTAACTTATTCAATAATGTATCAAAAGTTAAGATTTATTGAATTAAATCATTGCATTTAGTTTTTAGATTCAGCTAATCAAAATAAATCTGTTTTAAAATGTAACTTAACAGACCAAATAAAGAGTTTATGAGTTGAGATGTTTCTGGTGTTTGCAGAGCGACGGAGTAACGAGCGTCACGCAGCAGATGATTGTTGACACAACTCCAGTTTGTCCTCTATGGCTCCCATAAGGGAAAATTACATGCAAACATATCATATATTTGATATTGATCAGGAAAAACCAGTCCTCCAGAGACAAACTGTCTCTTCCCGTTGAATCTGGTCCATTTCTCCCAATCAGGTCTTTGTGTCGGATGAAATGTAGCAGGAAAATGTTGAGCTGCTCCGGATTTCTGCTGATTCTGCTGTTTCTGGGTCTGTGGGCCGTTTCCACTGGAGGTCAGTCAAAGTTTCACTGACGGAGGATAAATGTCATACAGATTATTAGAATAGTTCAACATCATGTTCTTTATTACTATTAAAGTGACGTGTGATCTAAGCTGGAAATATATTTTTTAGTTAAATGTCCAAATGAGTTTTCTGAGATATAAACTGAACTTAATCTAAATTTGTGACAAAAACAGGAACAACAGATTTTATTTTAATGTTTGTTTATATTATTTTACTGTTTATTAATTTTACCCTGTCTAAGTTATTGTGTAATAATCTGGGGCAATAATTACAAATCTACACTACAGGCATCGACAAAGAGCAATATCAATAATCGATAAGGTCGGATATTTAGAAAACACCAACAGATTATTTGTAAAATCTAAGTTGTTAAAATTAATTTTCATAGTAAAGCCACAGAAAACTCTAATTCTTCACAAAGCCAGAAATAAACAATTACCAGAAAATATTCAGGAGTTGTTTAATATGAAGGAGAATTTTTATTGGTTAAGAATTAAATCATGTTAAAATATTTAAATTCAGAATTACTAGAAAAGCTTCTGTGTATCAGTAAAGATGTGGATAATTTAACATGAACTGTTTATCATATGAACATCTGATTATTGCTGGATATAATATATAATAATAGTAGTAAAATATTGTTGGTGTTTTTTATTTATGCTAGTTTTGTTTTTTGGTGAAATAATAATTGTTTATCCACTGAAACTAAAATTAAATAGATTTTATAAAATACAGATTTAAATGTTTTATGTCTGAATTTTACATGTAATAAATGTAATTTTATGTAAGAGGTTAAGAATTGGGAGCATAAAAGTTTTTACTTCCACACTCAAATGAATATATAAAAATAAACGTTTTGACGTTATGTAAGTATTTTATGTACATATTCAAAACATAAACAAACATTTGACTTATTACTGTCAGACCATGTTTAGTTCTTATTACTGTATTGATGAACCTGAATTAACTTCATTTTTAGTTAAAACCTGATATTATTTATTTTCTTACAGCAGCTCTGCTTCCCTCTGGGAATAAAATCTTCCCAGTCGTGTCCAAACGTTCAGTTCATGAAAAAAAAAATCTTCAACTTAGAATTAATTCTGCACCAAAATTAAATATTTTTATTAAAAATGTCCTGCTTAACAATAAACAAAGCATGCATTTATTTTTTAAATAAAGTAGCCAGGTTTATTTTGTTAGCAGGACAGCTTTGTGTCTTTCTTAAATTGCAGTTGGGACCGAATCAAATCAGTCCAGGAGCCAGAATTGGCCCCCAACCCACACTTTGGACAACCCTGATCTAAACTACAAGTAAAATTATAAAAATTTTATTTTTCCCTACAGAAATACAGCCAACATGTTGCACATTTATATTTAATCTCCTCATTATATCATGAACAGATAAAAAAATAATTTTATTAATATGTTTATTATAATAACAGACCTTTGATTTTAAATGGGTTCTAACTTTAGACGTCTTGGTAGCTCCATATAAAACAACAATCAGGTTATTCTGTATGTTTAATCACTATTAATCACTATTCGTCATGTCAGAATAAATAATCATCAGTTCTGGAGTAAATATGATCATTGATCAGTTTCAGACGGTTATTGTTTCAGAACCGCCTCGGTTCGTTTCCAGAACAGATGAAATATCATCCTAAAGTCAGACATGCAACCAGTAAGAAAAGATTAAACACATTAAAATGAAACTGATGCTCTATTTAAGATTTGATTAAAAATGTCTTATTCTTCCCAAACTTATGAGGTGATTCTTGAAACCAGCAGGTTATTTTCTCAGCCCTTCCTGGAACCTGAAGGTTCCTTTCAGGTGCTTAAAGATTCATTTCTCAGAACTCACTGGTTACTTCCTGAAACTTTTCTTTGTTTGAATTTCTCAGAGACTTACGACCTTCTGAAACCTGCATCTTGTTTGCTCAAAGATTAATTTGCCACTTTAACTTAAGTGCTGGAAACTTTGGAACTCGAAACATTTCATTTCATTGTGAAGCTCATATTTTTCACTCAAAGTCACAAGTTACTGTTCAGAAATTACAAGTTACCTTTCATTCTGGAACTTACCTCTGCAGTAGCATTTCAGAACTTACAGATTACTTGATCAAATTTACTGGATCTTATGCTTGAAATCAGATTTTCACAGAAACTTTGAGATTAAACTCCTGCTTCAGGTTCAAAATTATTTCTACAAGCTAACCGAGGTTAGCATTCTGGGAAAGCCCCAGTTTGACTTCCTTAAATGAAGACACACATGTGAGTGTATTTTCTGGTACAGTTAGATCAGATCAGATCAAATTCATTTCTGTAGGACATTTTTAAACAACCACAACTGAAAAACATACGATCCAAGTTATGTAGTTTAAAGGCTGTTTTACCAAATATCATGAAAATGTCTGAACTATGAAGAACATTAAAATTAATCTCTTCTTGCTCTGAACATAGAGATAATTTAGCAAACTGACCAAAGGAACAAGAAGGTTTTAATTTGATTTAATGTTTTTTATACAGTATATTAAAAGAAATACATTTGTTTACTTTTTCATATTTTTATTCAGAATTCTTCATTATTATTCTTGTCAATGAATTATTCTAATGGTTTATGCTGAATGTAATTAATTTTCTTCATTTTATTGTTATTAACATATTAATATCTGATGTATCTAATATTTTATGTGCATTAATTCAGCATGTTTTTGCTCTTCTGCAGTTCTGCTCCTATTTAACTTCAAAAACTCAAAAGTATTTTTTGTTTAGTTTCTACATTAAATATCTTGAACTCTTGAAATAAAACAAACCTAAAAAAAGATAAATAATCTTTTTATTTATCTTGGGGAAAATACTTTTACAGTGAAACTAATAGTTTTTCATCAACATTTAGGTTTTTATTTCTCCTGTTTGTTGCTTTAAATGTTTTGTCATATTTTAAGTGAACTAAGATATTTACACTAGAAACTAGACAAAACACTTGGTAGGATTTTGTGTTTTTGCAGTGCAGATAATGTTTTTCTGTGTATTTAAAAGTTTTGACGTGTTTTAAGTTGTGATTTTTTTGTTTTTCTATCATTTATTTGCTTTGTTTTGTTCTGTAAAGTCCTTTCTGTTGCCGTTACCTTGTAGAGTTTTTGCTTTATGTCTCCATGTTTGTTTCAGACGTGGATGTTTCCTGTGTCTACATGAAGAGCTGCGTCCTGCCGTGTCGCTTCCACAGCAGCGGTGAGATCCACATCCACTGGGTTCAGCTGAAGGCCCGGCCGGTTCCGGTCCGCTCATTTCACAGCGATCAGAGCCAGCAGGGTCAGCAGGACCAGCAGGACCAGCAGGACCAGCAGGGCCAGCAGGACCAGCAGGACCAGCAGGGTCAGCAGGACCAGCAGGACCAGAGCTTCAGAGACAGAGCGTCTCTGTTCTGGGATCAGATCTCCAGAGGAAACGCCTCTCTGCTGCTGAGAGAGGTCAAAGTTCAGGACGAGGGCCGATATGAGTGCGTCACCAACAGCTCTGCTGCTAACAGTCACTCATTCATCAACCTGATGGTGGACGGTAGGAGAAACACAAACTGCTGCAGGAATCAGCGACGTTTACAGATCCTCACTTTTCCTTTTCTCTCTCAGCTCCAGTCACTGAGCTAAAACTCGAAGAGACGGGGAACAGGATGAGCTGCAGCTCAGAGGGGATCTACCCCAGTCCGGAGCACAGCTGGGCCTTTAAGGCTTCGTCCAATACCAGCGTCCAGAGCGCCATCAGAGTGAGCCGGACCGCAGAGCAGCGTTACGACATCAACAGCTCCCTGACGCTGTCGGAGGGCGTTTCCTTCCTGACCGTCAGCTGCAGCTTCAGCACCAGGAGGAGCAGCAGGAGGCTGACCGTCTTCACACCAGGCAGGGCAGGATCAACCTGACTGCAAAAACACCAAATATTAACAAGGATTTATGTCTGAAATAAGGCAAAAAATAACTCACAAGTATATTTTCAGCAAGATACAGCAGCTTGTTTAAGTGAATAATTCTTTAATATTGAATTTTTAAAAGTACTAGTTCCACTTGCAGATTGTTTCACCTAGAACTCGGGGAAAATGTCTTGTAATAATCTGTCAGTGGAACAAGTCCTTTTTAATCAGTATTAAAGAAGACAAAACTAACCTGCAGGTACATTTTCATAAGATATTTGCACTAAAACTAGATAAAAATACATTGAAATATTTTTACTGTGTCATTTTGAACACCTGATGAGAGATTATTTTATTTATTTATTTTTTCCAATATGCGTTACATCCTGGTTTTAGTTTCTGTCAGCGTGCCGGAAGCGGAAGTGACCATCAACTGCTCGGCCTGGAACCTGACCGTGACGCGGCTCGTCTGGAGGTTCAACCGCAGCCGGATCCTCCTGAGCTGGAACCGGACAGGAACCACGCTCCAGGCCGGCGGCCACAGCGTGGCGGCGGCCTGGAGGAAACACGCTCCAGGCCGTGGCGGCGTCAGGCAGCCTCACGCTGCGGGGTTTGACCGCGCAGCAGGAGGGCCTGTACAGCTGCGAGATCAGCAACGCGGAGGAGGCGGCGATCAGCGGCACGATGCTGACCATACAGAAACACCCGGGTACGAAGCCAACCTGGCAACAACCCAACCTGGCAACCCACGGAAACAGAATCATCTTAAAAATAGTGAATAAAACAAACTGAGAGAATTAATGAGAATCACAGTAAATCTTCTCTGAACCAAAAGGTCAAAATAGTTCACACAGGCTCAGATGTTTACATACACCCCCACTAATATCTGATGATACTTCAAAAACCTTCCAATTAAATGGAATACATTTGATTTATTTAGTAAATTCAGTTAAGTGAAGTTAACTGGAATCAGATTGAAATGAAGCGAATTTAACTAAATTGACTTGAACTGAATTTAATTCAAATATATGGAATTCAGTTAATTGAATTTAACTGAATTAAATTAATTTGAATTAAATTAATTTGAGTAAATCAAATCAAAATGACCTGAATAGTTTATCTGACAGGATTTATGCTGAAAATCCTCCAAATTCAAACTTTTCATCTGCAGTAACTTAATAGGAAATCAAACAGCAGCGTCATATAATATGAATATAATATGAATATAATATGAATATAATATACAAACAGCAATTAAAATGTAAATATAACCAGCAGACTGGCTGAGGTCACTAATCAAACTGAATAATGTGCAAACAAAGGAGGAAAATGCTAAAAATACCAACATATAGAAAAATATGAAATAAATGTTCAGATGAGAAAATGTGAATGTTTCATATTTATGATGCAGATAAAGATATTTCTGTTATGGCATCAATCCAGTTCCATATTTGTCATGGCAATGATGAGGGTATGTAAACTTTTGACCACAAATGGTTCTTCTGTGACAGAGTGTCTTTGGTCAGAGCTTTCCTTCAAATCGCTGTAATACTGACTGCTACAGCCTTTGAAGAAGCTTGTATTTAGAGCTAAAGCTTTTATTCTGAAAGGATTTGTGGTGATTTGGTTCCAGGTTCCTCCTGGGTTGCTGCTGTTGCTGCTGTTGCTGCTGTTGCTTTATTGACAGGAACAGCTGCCTTCCTGCTGCTGCGCTTCCTGAAGGAACAAAGGTCATTTCACTCATCATGACCCCAACATGCTGTGATGTCAGATACAATGATCGACATTTATTGTACTTATTTTAATAACTAGAACAGAAACGTGGGAATATGTAAGAATCGTGATGCTGAAGTCAGTTTAAGTTTAAAATAGCATCTAATTTGTCTCCCACCCTTCAGGACATCCTGACGTCCTGACGTTCCTCCTGCTGCTCTGAGGAGGAAAACATTTCGTCTCCATCTGGGAGGTAAAACCCATCGGCTGGTTGAGCAAAACGACTCTGCAGAAAAACTTTAGCACCAAAACCAGCCGGAGAACAAAGATCTCTGGGATTTAAAACGTGACGACAGACTGACTGATCATCCTTCTGTCTGCTCCAGAACTCAACGGTTCCCTTTAGATTTAAGTTTTTATTTTCTTTCTGTAAATAAACTTTTGGATGAAACAAAGACAACCTGAGAACCACAGAACCTGAGAACCACAGAACCTGAGAACCACAGAACCTGAGAACCACAGAACCTGAGAACCACAGAACCTGAGCTCCAACTGCTTTTACAAAAGATGTTAAACAAACTGGAACATTGAGAGTTAATCAGAAAGATTCAGCCGCCTGTTCAGTCAAAACTGATTTCATTTCATATAAACTGATCATTTTAAAAGGTAAAAATGTTTCAAATGTTGACAAAAATCTGAGAAAAGAAAAGAAGAAAATCTTACAGTGTATTTTTTTTTGTTGAGTTTCTGGTGCAAACATTTTTTAAGACTTGAAATCAGGAACAGAATAACTTTTATTATCATTGTGCATGAAAGGAAGCAAAATGAAACTTAAAAAATAGCAACTAAAGAAACGTGTCAAACAGTTTAATAATAATAGAGACGTATATCTCAATAAATATAAAAAACAGTAGAAACAACTGGGATGTTAAAGAAAAATAAATCAGGTTTTAGACAAATTATCAATAATTGTCAATAATTCCTTAATCTTGATGAAAAAGTATTTGTTACAAGTTTATTTTTGATATTTTTAATATTAAAATATCAACAATTTTGATCCATTTTCTAACATCTTGACCCCTAATGAGGTCAGGAGGTTCTGCTGCTGGTTCTGGGTGAGAGGCGGGGTCACCTGGACAGGTCACCAGTCTGTCGCCGGGCAACACAGAGACATACAGGACACAGAACCATGCGCACACACACACACACACCCCTAGGGAGAATTTAGGGAGACCAATTAACCTGACAGTTATGTTTTTGGACCGGAGAACCCGGAGAGATCCCAGCATCCACAGGGAGAACATGCAGACTCCATGCAGAAAGACCCCGGGTCGGGAATCGAACCCAGAACCTTCTTGCTGCAAGGCAACAGCTCTACCAACTGCTCCACCGTGCTGCCCCAAATAATTTGATATTCAAAATGTCATCAATATTTAGGAATTATTGACTTGAAAGTCACTCTGGGTGAAAAGTTGCTTCTACATTAGTTTGGTTTTTCAAGTGTATTAAAATATTTGAACTAGAAACTAAACACTAGGAACATTTTGTGTTTTTTCAGTGTAAAATACAGTGAAAATAAAACCTCCATCAGTTAGTTTGGGTTCGGTAGATCCACTTTGGGTTTGTGTTCCTGCCGGTTCGGATCCGGTCCAGAAGCTTCACCTCCACGCCGCCGCCTCTCCGTTCAGGTTCGCTCTCTTGGAAAAGCGGCGCCACGTCCGCAGCGTCTTCCCGGACCAGACCCAGAATCCAGAGCCGATCCCCACCGTGAAGGTCGTCAGGTACTTGATCATGAAGACCGTGAAGTTCGGCGAGACCGGCGGTGTGTTTCGGGTCGGGCACGGCACAGCGAAGTGTTTGCAGGTCTGCATCCGCCAGGCGGCGACCCACTGCGGCCGAAGCGCCTCTTCATACAGCAGGCAGGCGATGGCGGCCGCTGTGGAGGCCGTGTAGACCGAGCCGAAGACGCCGATCCGCACCATCAGCCTCTCCAGCTTCTCCGTCTCGGTGCCGTTGTGCTTCATGATGGACCGGACCCGGAGCAGCGACACGAAGCCGGCCAGCAGGAAGGAGGCGCCGATGAGGAGGGAGACGGAGAGCGGCGCCAGGATGAATCCCCGCAGGCCCTCCAGGCTGTAGGCTCCCACAGAGCAGACCCCGCTGAGCAGGTCGCCCTCCACCCGGCCCACAGCCAGCACCAGGACGGTCTTCAGCGCCGGAACCAGCCAGGCTGCCAGGTGGAAGTACTGAGAGCGGGCCTGGATGGCCTCGTGGCTCCACTTCATCCCGGCGGACAGGAACCAGCTGAAGCCCAGGACGACCCACCACACGGAACCGGACATGCTGAAGTAGTAGAGGACGACGAACAGGACGGTGCAGACGTCCTTCTCCGTCCCTTGGACCACCAGCCGGTACCCCTCCTTCCTGAACCGGGCCACACACACCGCCTTGTCCTCCAGCAGGAAGGCGGCGCTGTAGGCCAGCGCCACCATGAAGGAGCAGCCAGACAGGAAGATGATGGGCCGCTGCGGGTAGACGAACCTCCTCCTGTCCAGTAAATACGTCAGGACGGTGAAGAGCGTGCTGACGCAGCACAAAATGGACCAGAACCCGACCCAGACCCGGCTGAACTTTAATTCCTCCTGGCTGAAGTGCATCAGTCCGCCGGGTCTGCCGGACTCGCACGGAGCCCCGCAGTCTTCCTCCCCCAGGAAGCGGTAGCTGAGGCGGGACGGAACCTGGAGCTGCGGGGGGCAGGAGAACCGCTGGTTGCTCCGGAGGAACGGAGGCCGGGCGGTCGGGTTCGGCTCGGCCGGACCTTCAGAATCGCTCCTGTTCTGACCCACGCAGATCTCTCCGGCTCCGTGGAGCGGGAAGTTCTGGCAGCGCAGCCGGTCCGGCCACTGGAAGCCGAACTTGTTCATGAGCTCCTCACAGCCGTTCCGGGCCTGTTCGCACAGAGACCTGCAGGGCGGGATGGCCCGGTCCAACACCGTGCACACCGGCGCGTACATGGTGCACAGGAAGAACCGCAGCTCCGCCGAACATTGGACCTGGACCAGAGGGTAGAACTGGTGGACCTCCAGGCCCGCGTCCTCCTGGTTGGTGTGACCCAGCAGGTTCGGCATGATGGTCCGGTTGTAGGCGATGTCGGTGCAGAGCGGGATGGAGATGGGCTGGCAGAAGCCGGGCTCCAGAACCGAACTCCCGTCTTCATGCTGAGCCGATCCGGGCTGGAGGAGGAGCGTCAGGCAGAAGGTGGACCTCCAGAACCAGCTGGTTCTCATCACAGGTGTGTAGAAATATTCAGAGAGGAGGAGAAACTTTCAGAGACCGGGGAGACTTTAGTCCTGAGAAAGTGGAGCTGCACAAATTCTTCCTGGTTTCATCCCGAATGACAGAATTTGGGTCAAACATCCAGATTTCAGCTGCTGCTCCTTCCACTCAGGACGGTTCTGGTGCCGCTCCTGCTCCATCCTCCAATCAGAGGCTCGCTCTTCTCTGATTGGTCCATGCAGACATGGAGGTGAGGCTCTGCAGGTGCAGATCAATCCTGAACTGTAAAACACAAAGTTACTGAACCGTCCAGAACTATGAATTAATCTGAGGCAGCAGCTGTCAGTGAGAGGAAAAATCTATATAATATTAGTTTGATTTCACTATTCTGATGATTTTGTGTCATTTATTCAGAACATTTGAAAGACGTTGAGTTTTGCCAATAAACCATTTTTTGTTTTCTTGATATTCATCTTAATTTTCAGGTTTCCAAACCAGTTGATAATTGTGGTTTTTCAAAATATTAACAAAAAACCAACTAACCTTTTTACTAATTTAATATGAATATTAATAAACTGTGGAAGTTGTGATTTGAGGGAGAAAAAATATCTGTTTAAAAAAAAAGAGAAAAGAATTAATAAATTGTTTTATCATATAAACAATAATTTAAAAGAAAATAGCAAAATAAATAAATTAAATCCCTTTTCCAGATGTTGAACTGAAATCAAATCTGCTCATCAGAATTAAACCATAAATAAAAGATAAACTTCTCTTTGGTTCAGTTTTTAAATCGTCTTATTGGTCAAATTAAAATTCCTCTCTCTTATTTCTGACTGGGGAAAATATTACCATTTTTCTGTTCAGCAGTATATTGTTATTTCTGCCGTATTTCCTCATATAAATCATATTCATATTTGAACATAAACAATACATTTACATTTTTAAAATAAAGAAATGTATGCATGTAGGAAACTAAAAATAAAATACATAGTTTTAAAAAATAAAATACATCAGAGAAACAATATGTAGAGATAAACATATTTTTGCTAAGCATCTGATTTTAATTTTTAATCTTTGTTTCTGCTGATAAGGAGGATGAGGAAGAACCGTCTCTCACCTTCACCTCCTCGTCTTCAACTCACTTTTATTATCGACGTTTATCTGAGTAATCAGGTTTTAATGCAGACTGGATTCTGTTGGATGTTGAGGAAGTTTAGATTTAGATTTTGTTGTCCAAAGAAACAAAAAGAACTGCAGGAAAAAAAAGAAAAGTGTCGTTAAAAATAAAATTAGCATCTCAAAGTTCTCAACTCTAAGATGCTGAAAATCAAAGACTTCAGAGCGTTTTGGTTTATTAATTACTCCATTCATTGATGCATTTTATCCCCAGAAACAAACAGATTTAAATATGCAGAAAACTTGTTTGGTCTCTTTCATCTCAGCGATCGATCAAACGTCAGTAGATCTGATTTTCTGTCAGTCGCTGGGATCTAAGAGTTTTGCTGCCAGATAGAGAATTATACATTTATTATGCATGAACTGTTCAAAACAAAAGAGCAAAAAACTTCTGAAACTTTTGTTTTTCAGCACAAACATGAACATTTGACTCCTTTGATGAATAAAAACTACAAAGAAATGAGAGAAAAGTGATTAATTACAGAATCAGTTGTGAGAGAGAGAGAAATGTTTCTACTCTGGAGATTAGAAATATCACAACAAATAAAAATCAACATAAATGTTACAGAAGCCCAACACAGTCTGAGCAATAAAACTTTTAAAGTTGAACTATTTTCAGAAAACTGACAGGATTATCTGAAAATAACGAATTATAGTGACCAAAGTTTAGAAATAAAAGCAGAATTAACTGGCCTGCATTGCTGCACGTGGAGACGAACATGGAACATTTTCATAAATGATTTTTTAAAAAATGTGTCCATGAAACAGGATCACTGAAAACACTGTAGTACACAAGCCAGACCATTTGGGGGCGCTGTAACACTCCTACAGAACAACACTGAAAACAGCGGACAACACAAAACGCCTCCATGTTGTGAGAGTGAGAGTAACATGCTGGTTATGGAGAGATGCAAAAAGATTAAAAGATTTTAAAAAACGCAGCTTGTGTGTACAGATAAAAACATGAAAGCAGCTTTTTGAAACTTTCCACTCAGAGACTCTGTTTCATAAATGATCGTTTCTGGACTCATCAAACAGCCGAAACAACAAAAACCTTTACAGAGGCTCCTAAACTGGCCTCGGTGTTTGCAGAGCCTGAGCCTGAAATGTGTTCATGTTTCTTTAATTGCTCTTTTACTCGTTGGCTTCAAGATTCATGGATTAAAACACAGCAGGTGTCATAATTTCAACAAAATAATGTCTCTGTAACAAAGTGACAACATGCATAAAATAAATGAACTTGGCCCAAGCACTGAGCCCTGTGGTACTCCACAAGGAAGCAACGTTTCTCATTATCATACAAACTTCAGTCTGTAGTTTTAATGTGTTTTAAATTACTATTTTTTAACTGAGTGAGAATTAGACAAAGTTTCATGTAGGAGTTGGAAAGATCTGTCATGATTTGTGTTGGGAGATTTGGACCCGACTGAAGAACTTCTTCATTTAGAAAAAAACAACAACAAACCTAAAGAGACGAGAGGAAAACGAAGAACGAGGAAAATTCACCAAAACCATCAAGAAAATGAGAATCAGAAAGACGAGCAAAGGATCTGGAAAGGAAACAAGTGAGTCAAGGAGGGTGATTACTGGAACCAGGACATAAACCAGAGCAGCAGAGGCAGGAAAATGAAACATCAATAAATATAATTATACTGAAAGATAAAGTAGGGAAACACAGAATTAAACCGCAGAATGATTAAAACTCCAGTCAGAGACGGTTTTTCCCTCCAACATGAACAAACAGTTCAAATCTACTGGATTCATCACTGATAACTTGATTTATTCCTTCAGTATTTATTAGGAAATGTGAGCTTTTCATTAATCAAGAGGCAAGTTCAGACTGCATCAGTATTTAAAGAAGTTTGACTGAATTAGTGACTTTGTACTGAAAGACTGAAACTCTGTAAACTGAACTTCAGACGTTTGATCAGCTTTGCTCCTGTTTTAGCTGTTTTGTTTTTTACAGATTAGGCTTCATTTCTGTTTCAGAGACAAGAAAAGATTTCAAGTTAAACTCAGCGACGAGGTAAAAACTCTGCTCTGTCAGTGAGCGTCTGAAGGGAACTTTAATAAATCATCAGTATTTATTCATGAAGCCGTTCAGAGACAAACATGCTGATTAATCTGATGAATGCTAATGAATGCTAACAGGAAGTCCAGAGGGACCAGAGAGCAGATTTCCATCCAGGAACAGCAGCGACACAGAGGAGGAACATCCAGCAGCGTTTTGTCTCTTTGTCTCTGCAGGGATTGTTTTGCCCCTCTGCTTGTCTGCTCAGGCTCATGCGTGATCTGCAGAAAACTTTCAAATAAATGTTTGGCTCACATGCCTCATGTGTTCATGCAACTTGAATTATTAATTCATTTTCCCTGTTACAACTGCTAACTGTACATTTTATATACTAGACAACCGTTACAACCCAAAGAGTCATTGTTGCCTTCAGTCCAGTAAAATAAAACTTTTTTTTAGAGCCGTTAATGTTACATAACCTGTTAAAAAAAAAAAAGACAACTTATCATTTTGATCAACATAGAGCACGAAATGTTGACAATCTTAAAGAACCATCATTTAATTCCAGTTGAGGGGCTTTAAAATAATGAAAAGCATAAAATATTTGCAAAAGCAGGATGGATTGTCCGTTATCCTGCAATAGCTAGCCCCGCCCACTTCATCACAACCCTCCGGGACTGACTACTGACCAGTTCTCTGTCTAACAGGTCCGGAAAATCTCTAAGACCTGGGTATTACCCTAAATGAGATCTATAAGAGATAATCTATTCAAACTGGTGTCGAAAGCGATTCGTCTAGCTCTAACTACCTCCAATCCAGAAGTTACGACCCTTTTCAGTTAAGAAACAGTCAGCTGAGTAGCCCTCACAGCTGCATAATTCCAATAACCACTCCTGTTAACGGTAGCTCGCTTTCTAAAATATAACTTGCTCTTGGAACCGGCTAGATTAAATTTAGTGACTCGGAGGTAAGTCCCTGGGTCGTTATTTTACTCTCGCCAAAGGAAATTATGAAGCCTCCTCTTTTCTAGAACCATGTACATTAGTTTTACCCTTATTAAAAGAACTGAAAAATGAATAAATGACTCAATTAATTCCAATGTCCACCAACCTCATTAGAATTTTAGAGTATGAATTTATTAAGCAAGCTTAAGCAGGGATATGTGACATACAAATCAATAATCAATTGTATATAATTCAAGAGCAGTGTAATATAATCAACATGTACAATCATACCCTCCTGTCTCTTTCCCTAACCTATGTCGCAGATTCTGAGATAGCTTTTTAGGAAGCAAGTTCAACTCATACCCAGTTGGTGGTGGATCTTTGACAACAGGAACGTCCGAAAACCTTGGTCTGAGTCTTTGTCCTCTGTGTGGAAAATTCCTCTTTAGAATAGAAGCAAAGTGGAGAGGGCTCAATTGCTTTTGAAAACCCAACTCTTTTATCCCTCCGGGACCTTTGTCTTTTCTCCAAGTCTGTTGCAATGTTTGGATTGAGGTAAGACCGACGATCGAATCAGAAACCCGGGTTGGACGATTGGAACTTGTCTCCCTTTGGCGGCACGAAGCTTCAGCTTTTCCCGTGGCTCCAGGGTGTGGTCTGCTGTTGTTTCCTCGATCTGCTTCTTCGTGTTAGCTCTACTTCGGTGCCGCAGACAAAGAACAAGAACTTCTCCTTTTCCGTCTGCTTATATACAGTTCTCTGCCATATATGTGTATGGGGAGTGTTAGTTTACGTGGTTTCCTGAACATCTGCTGATGTCACGGAAACCCCCGTCGGCCCCTCCTGTCTGCTGGCTGGGATGGAAAGTACCGTCCTTTCCTCAGCGTGTTGTTTTTAGCCAACCATACCGCCCCACCCATCCTGTGCGTCTGGCCATCTGTTCAGAACTGCTTGCGACAGCAGGAACTCACAAGTTCCCCTTCTCCTTTTTCCCCTTTTTCTTTTAACATTAAAAACTATGTGCTTTTCTCTGATTAACTTTTAAACACAGTCAAATATTAAAAACTATGTGCTGATTTCCATTAAGCATTAATCATAAGCATTAATCACCTCTTTCACTTATTATAAATCATCAAACCTTAATCATTTCATTGTTGTCATGTTATTACAGATCATGATTCGTACACTTCAGAATCATTCAGTGATTACTTACATACAGTCATTTTACCTATTGTATTCATACATGTTCAACTTAATCATTATTAAAACACTCAATCATTATAAATCAAAACACAAGATTGCTTTATTTCTCTCAGGCTTTCATGCACCTGTTTCTGCGTGTACCTGGATAGATCTCAAACCCCCTACCAGTTTTCTCGACACCCCCTCCTTGAGATCAGACGGTGCTTCGCAGAAAACACAAAGTCCGAAGTCAAAAGAGGTCAAGTCCATCACCGCAATCAGCAGTCAAGATGTCCTGTTCGTAGCAGGCAACCGGAGATGATGATGGTGTCCAGGTATCCACAACCTCATACTCCGTCAGATTGGACGGCGGAGAAATCCAGCACTCGGCGTCTAACTGTGGAGGAAGTGGAGATCCTGCTGATCCGGGAGGGCTAATGTCCTCCAGGGAAGACTGCAGAAGCGAAGACAGATCCATCTCAGAGTCTGGCAGTGTCGGTGGGTTGTTACAGTATCCCTCCAACTCAGTCAGTAGATCCTGAAAATCCATATCGGTTGAAGGTGGATCTGGTGAAGGGGATGACACGAAGAGGGTGTCTTCTGTCTGGCATGCTTGGTGAGATGAACTGAGAATCTCAGTTTGGGTACCTTTTCTGTTAGTCGCACTGCTAGTTTGGCATCCGACATCGATAAACACATCCGGAGACATGGGACACGCGGGTGGAAGGTACTCGCCCACTGCCACAACTCGTCCATCGAGAAGGTGTAGAGTTGGTAGGCATTGTCGAGTAAGCTGGTGTTCCCATAACTTCTGAATCACGGGCAGCAGGAGTCCCGTATGCATTGGAGATGTTGTAAGGACGTCGTCTTCTTGGCCAAAGGCAGAGGTCCACACAATTTTGTGCACCCGTTCCAGGGATCGAGATGTGGAGGCCGCTATGTAAGGCAAATCTCCTTGCCCTGTGGCGCAGAGAATTGCCGTTACATCGGTGATACGGCTGCTCACGCAACGGTGACACCAGCGGGAGGACGATGCAACCCATATGAATCCATAGGACTCTGCGGCGATCCCACATCCCACACAGCAGGTTGGTGCCTGAGAAGAAACAGCAACCTAGGTAACTTCACGATTAGGGGTTTCGGATTAACAATAACACAACGAATATGCAAAAGCGAAAGCGGAGAGTGTAGCTGGTTTAAGCTTGTGTGCCTGCTTGGGCTGCCAGCCAGGGAGAATTAATCACAGGAACCGGAATGTCATGATCTGGAGCTGGTTCGCCCCGATCATAGACATGAGCGGAATCATGGAATATTGCAGCATAGGTCATCATCCATACAACGATGGCTAGGTCTGAGGTTTCCTGAAGCCAGTAGAGGACCACCAAGATCCCCCAAACCGTTGCCCAAAGAGCCAGAACTATCCACTTTTGTAGCCATATGCGCCTGCCCCGACCTTTGATGGACAAGGCTTGGCGCGCTAAGTAGACGAGGATAGATACTGCGAAGAGCCCTTCTAGAATAGCTGTGAGGATCTTAAGTGGGGCGGTTCGAGTGGCTTGACGGCCCCCAAAGACCAACTCCAGTATCAGGGCTGTGGTGTCGGTGACGAGCCATAGGCAGACCACAACGCCCCTGCGCCAGTTGATGCGGGTACGGCCCATCAGGTAACAAGCGAAGAGGGATGAAGCTAACCCCCATTTCTGGAGGATGATGGGTCGTAGGATAAGCTTCACATATCCTTGTAGCGCAACGAAGATCCTCATAGGATGTCCCCTGGGCCAGGAACCAGTGTGGCAGTAGAGTACCCAGGCTAGGGTAACCCCTAAGTACTCAAAGGCACTCACTTGAAGTGGTGCAAAAAGTGAGTTGGGGTTTGATGAGTTGGCTGAAGAGTTGGATGCCATGATGTCCGATGATGGGTCCTTCAGTTCAGGTCCTGTCAGCAGCTGCAGCGAGGATTGAATGGCTCGCAGGCACACGGCAGCTCTCTCTTATGCAGAGATAGGCTCCTCCTTCGGGGGGAGGGGCTGGTAATCCCTCTTTTTGCAATGACAAAGTGCTTTCAGCCACACCTCCAGGACAACTTTGCCGACGATTAAAGCCACGGCCACTCCCAGTAGGCCCAAGATGTATGGCCACAGCATACTCAGAGCACTCAGCAGCCATTGCTCAACAATGTGGAGGCCCCCTTCCACCACACTAGCAGCCTCTTCGACAACCTCGGTGATTGCGGTCACGATGGTCGCTCCCATAGTTTCATACCAGAAACAGTCGTGTTGGTCTGCTCCTTCGCCACATTTTTGCCAAATCTCCTTAGAGATCGTGCAGGTGAGATTGGAATACAGAAGATTAGGTCCAATCCAGTCAAACCCGGAGTCTACTTTCCCATCACACAGACTCTTTCGGAAAGCATGTCCTTCGGCGATGGCTATAAGGGGATTTGGGATGAATGGAACTTGGAGACCCAGAATACTCTTGCGCTTCTGGAGGTGGTAACCTAGGATTGCGTCTGTGCAGGTCCTTCCGCTCACTATTGCCCTCCGCCATGTACCATTGATTTTGCGCCAAGTAGTTTCAGAAGAGTGAGTGTCATACTCATCGGCATAATGTTGTTTGCAGTAGCGTTCCCAACCTCGAACCGTTTGGCAGGGTCTTCTAGCCAAACTAATCACGCATTCGGGGATGTTTCTTGTGTTATTTTTACAAGTCATGCGCCAAGGTCTTGGGTTTACGTAGTTTTCAGGTCTCCAAAAAACCCCAGGCCAAATCATACGGTCCTTAGAATAAACTGTGGCGAGGTATTGGTACTTGATCCAATAATTGGTAGTCTGACGGAGACAGGGTATAACCCAGGCTTGAAGTTCTTTTTGCTGAAGTCCCCACCATTCCCAGTCCCAATTCCGAGAGTAATCCTCATACCAGGCCCGTAAAGCCCATTTAGCGGTCGGAAGGACGTCAGGGCTAGGGCAGTGATACCTCCAGGTGGAATAGAAGGTCTTGCTAGTTTGTACGAGGTCACATCGTGGTGACGAGTGGGTTTTCACCCAGCAAGTGTTATTAAGGCTGTCAAAGATACTGTGCGCAACACATTTATCAATTTTTGCAAAGTCGCTTTTAGGAGCGCTCAGAAGGTCATCAGGAGTTGGAAGGGGTTGTGTACGTAAATTGGCAATGTGAAAGTCCTCTAACCCAGCAGGAGAGCGAACCGCTCCCTCGGGGAAGTCTCCCTCAAAGAACGTTTGGTCTTTGGCTATATACGTCCATGGGAATGTGTTATTTAGCCAGGTTTCAATTTCTGTCCGTATTGAGCGTACAGAGTGCCAGAAATCCGACCGGTATTCCTCTACAGCTGTGACAATGTAATTTTGGCCCCTGCATTTGACGAACTTATTCCAGAGGCAGGCATTTAACCACCTAAAGTGGTTCCTATAACAATGCTGCTGGTCAGCTTGGTGCATAAACCGTGTGGGACCTTGTCGAATCAGGAAGGCCGTGATGTTAGTCAAACTTTCGTTGGGGGGCGGCCTCGTTGCCCAATCGAGAAAGTCGTTTCGGGAGGTGTCGTTAACCTGCGGTCGCTCTGTAATGTTGGCATCCTCTCTGCAATTTAGGTGATAGTCACCCCAAAACTCCCCTCGTGGGAGCCAGGCCCGACAGCCTGAGGACCTGTGCGGGGCCGGGTATACTACTTCGGTATCCCAGTACCCCTGGTTCGGCAACAGTAGTAGTGATCGACAAGCCATGTTGCAATGCCATTCTGGAAATCCTCGATCCGGATGAATCCAGTTACACCTGACAGTCCGTCGTTCCTTGCGCTGTAGAACCCGTATCCAGCAGAGCGCTCCGGTGTCGAGGAAGTCATAGGCGTAGATCTCCCAGGTCCGATTCATAAGGTCGTCTAGGGAGGAGTCGTTCAGTTTGTAGGCTCGGCTTTCCACATACTTTTTGCCGTTTTCTTTGGCGAATAATCCGGTTCGATTCTGGGCAGAAGTTTTGTTGTCCCATGGCACAAAAATAGCCGTGGTGCTTGTATTCCAGCAGTTGAAGGTGGCATACTTGGAATGTCCGTAAGTGACCTTTGTATGCGTAAGGTACCACGGTCCAACTCCGATGAAGTAGAAGATCGTAGCGAGAAGAGCAGCAGCAAATAGCAGAGCAAGAAGCGTCAGCAGCCCTTTCAGGCAAAGGGATTTCCCTGTTATCGCAGTCGTTTTCCGTAGCAAAGGTTCGTTAGAGGCGTCCGAGTCGTCGTCAGCGTCGGTAGAGCTGTCCGAATCCGATGTTGAGTCCAGCCAACCCTGGTCTGTAGGCTTGCGCCTCATGCCGATAGCATCCATTCTGGCCAGATTAGTGATTCTCTGGGATCCGGTGCATCAGGCTTTGTACAAATTTTTCTTAAAGCCTTGATACAGCCTTGGTGAGCAGGGTTCTTCGCAACCCGTCTGGTGGCTCTTCTGTGTTGCAAGGCTGTAAATATAGGAGAGGGGTAGGGTAAGTCGGGCTCCAACCCCCTCCACACCCACTTCCAGTGGAACACCCTCCAATAGTGCGGCCGAGGAAACGGGCCTTGGGCGATGCCGTTTTTCAACGCCTGGTCATACCAAGATTCGTGATTGTACCCTATTGGGGCGGGTACTGAGATGTAGGTGTACAAAGGTTGCCCATGCAAAGTTAGTCTGGTGCGGTACCCCCAGGTTGACGGGGTAAAAATCCTCTGGTGTGGTGGATTGGGGTAGACCCTGTCTATTTCCAATTTCAATGGAAGCCTGGTGTTATTAAATATGTAACATTCTGGATTCATTTCCCTCTTTACTATGGTTTTTGCCATACTTGGTGATGTGGTCCAAATAATCATGTCATTAAGTGAAATTTCACAATACAGTCCTTGCAGTGGTTCAAGGTAATGGGGACCCCACCTTATCCGTAGTTCGATCCCCTGTACCCTGTGATACACTGTATTAAAAGTCCATGGCAGAGATCTTGGGCTCATAGGTGAAATTGATGCATAATGGACCGTGTTACTGGACCCTCGTCCTTGCCAAGCAGGCGGTGCGGTAGGGATGAATAAATGTGGCTTCGTTGGAGGGGGTGGCGTGTACTCTTCACTTTCCCCCACCTGTTTTGTGTGCTGGAAATCAGTGGGTCGAAGATACATGAGGTACTTGAGAAAATATGCTTCGGTGAGCGGATTGGAAGGAGTGAAGTCCTCTCTTGGCATATCTAGGAGTATAGAGGTAGTTGGGAGTCTCAGAAACGGGCCTTTATCTGATAGTCCCGACGAGACTCCAGCTCCTACTTTGAACATTTTAGTTACAAAAACCTTTGTACCTTTCCGTCTTGTGGGTTTTGACTGACGTTGGGACTTAGCGACTCGTTTTCCCCCTTCCGGTTTATCCGTTAGTCTTGGTTCTTCTTCCTCCATGGAAATGCTGAAGCGAGCTTCTGCCAGGCGTGGGTCTTGGGTTTCTTCTTAGGAGGCTCCGGTTCGGTGTAGGACACGGTGGCGTAATTCTGCTCGTCTGGCACCACTTTGATGGCTGCTCCGACGGAGTAGATTCCTTTAAAGGGGACGGTGATCATGCGCACTGACAGCTGAATCTGGCAGGAGGTGCTAGGGTCGGAGGGCGTACCCGCTCTGTGGGCCACGCCTCCCGGGTGTTGCAATACTCCATCCCGAAACTGAGACTCCGCTGTTATCCAGTACAGGCAAGACTTTTCCTTAGGTCTTACGGCATTGCTGCCCCACCCGTCCACCTCAGTGGTGTAGTAATACATATCTGAGCAGCGTACCCCATCTTCCCTTGGCACGTCCGGTAAATCCACCACAGGAATTGTGCAGTCATTGATGACTTCCAAAATCAGATGTGCCCATGTGGTCAGCTCCCAGGGGCCTCTCCAACCCCCATTAACGGCTTGGTCTCTGGTGTCATCTGGGAGTGCACTTAGCCCCTCAGCTGATGGTTGGTACGCGTGAGGCCGATGCACCCGGAAGATCACAGGGGAGTGGCTGGTGTTCAATGGTGGAAACGACAGGGATGCTCCGGCAGCTTCATATGGCCAGGCAGCATGAACAGAATCCCACAGGACATCATGGGGCCCTTCTTCCCTCCTCCACACCCATGGATCCACTTCTTCCGGGGTGTTTGGGGGAGCTGAAGGTCCCGGTAATATTATCGGTATGGGGCTCCCGTGATTTGGTTGTACTTGTCCATATGTTCTGTAATATCGCAGCGAGCTGTAAAACCTCGTCACCTGCCATCCCTCAGCCTGACCTGTCAAAGTCAGTTCTCCTCTCCCCAGCTGGTCTTCGCAAGTAGAACAGTGATGGAGATCGTCCCCATCCCAGACGCAATAACAGCTTTTTGGTTCTTCATTCTGCCAGCTCCATTGGGTCTCCAACTGAAGTCGGGGCAGGTAACCTACCCGGCAGTTCCCACAGATGGTGTTGTTCAAAACCGTAACCGGAGAGACGCGGAGATGTTGTAGTATCTCTGCGGTGGCTCCTTGTTGCCTGGGTTTCTCACGGCCCGGTCCCTCCCAGGTGATGGGGAGTGGGTTGTTTACTAAACAAACCGGACAGCGACTTTTAGCTCTTGCCCATATCAGCATCTCTCGCTCCTCCGACAGGACTCCCTTTTTAGCCCAATCCAATTTCTTCAGGGCTCGTCCTGCCCAAATCCCTGAAGGTGTTCTTCTAATTATAATCACCCCTTTCACGGTGGCCAGTCCGATATAGGGTGGAATGGTACATGATTCACTGGCCATTTCACCGGCTTCTGTTTCACTTTAGTCAGGAACTGGCTTGAGCTGCTCAACTCCTTGAATCCCTTTTCTTTTCAGCAATACTGTGTTCCTATCCAGTACTTGCTTGACGATGTCAGTGGTCTCAAACTTGGGTTTTACTGCTGCATTCACAGGTTGCTCTCTTGCTTTGACCCACACGCGCTGTCCCTCTCGGAATGGCACTCTGGGCGTCAGCTTCTCCTTTTTGTCGCTGGAGCTCCGCCCCACTTCCTTCGTGGTGAACGGCCGTTGGTTGAGCTCCATTGCAGGGGCGGGCCTCTCGGCTCTGCTTCTGTCGTTCAGGGCCTGCCCTATTTCCACCGCCTGGGTGCTCCAACTGCTGGTGTTAGCATTTTTAGCTATCCAGCTTTTCACTAACCCTATGGCTCGTTCCACCACTCCGTTAGCTTGTGGGGTATAGGGTGGAGAGTAAACTCGCATTACTCCAAACTTCTGACACCATTGGTCAACCTGTGAATTACGGAAATGAGTCCCATTATCCGTGCGCAGCTCTTTCGGGATTCCCAGGGCACTGCATACTTGTTCCAGCATGCCGACAACACTATTGCCGTTTGCTTTCCTGGCTGCTTTTGTAGTTACAAACCCCGACATAGAATCCACCAGCACTAAGAGGTACTTCTCACCTCTTCTTCCTGTTATCCCCATGGGGCCTGCAACATCCATGCAGACTGAACCCCAGGGGACCGTGCTTTTGATGGATAACCCCTCCATCCGCTGCCCTCGGCGACCTGCGTTGTATTGTCCACATACTTCACAGTCCCTTAGCACGCGTTGGACTTGTTTCACTGGGATCCAAAGATCCTGCTCCTCCAGCTCCTTACGGGTAGGTCGTACGCCTGCATGTCCAAGGGCCTCATGCACGCTCCGCACGACCTCAACCACGTACTCTTCTGGGACCTCCCGTCCTCTGGGAGTGCTGTCCCACTTCTCGGTACCGACAAAGACGATCTTTCTTTGCTGGACATAACAGTCCACTTCATCATTCCCACGCCAATGAGCTCCCTCATGCGTGTGTGCTTTTTGATGCTCAACATCTATTTCCAATTGTAGTTTTAGCTCAGCAATCTTTTTCCACAAGTCTCTGTGTGCCACTGGCTTGCCCTTCGCTGTCTCGAAACCATTTTCTTCCCAAATGGCCAAGTCTTCTCTAAGGGCTTGAGCGCAGTAGTAACTGTCGGTTACTAACCTGGCATTCTTGATTTTCCTTTTCACCAGCTCCAGCAATCCTTCCAGTACGGCCGTTACTTCTCCGGCTTGAGCACTACCGGGAGCTTTTCCTTTCTGACGGCATTTTTCCTTGCCGTCTTGCTTCAGAATAAATCCCCAGTATGCCGACTGGTCGGACCCCTTTCTGGATCCATCGGTGTAGATTGTCCATTCCGGTTGTTTTGGCTTCTCAGATGTCTCTGGCGGTTTCTTCTTACTGGTGGGTTGTGCTGGCCCAATCTCGAGCTCCGGGTCCAGCAGGATGTCTTCCCATCTTCCCCACCGTGTGTTAGTTGCTTTAGTACTTTCCACGGTACCTTTTCTTAGATACTTATGAACTTGGCTCTGTGTGATGACTTTAACTGGTTGTCCTTGTGCTAGATCCTTCAGCACACCCCAGTAACGAGCTAACACCGCTAGCTCTTTCTCCTCCTGCGGATATTTCCTCTCAACAGAAGTCAGGGTGTAACTCCACAGGGTAACCAAGCCTCCATTTTCATTACTCACTTTGATCATGGCATCGTCATTCTCACAGCTGATTTCTGCCACCAGTCTTCCTGACAAACTTCTTGGCTCCAGTCTCACAGCTGCTTGAATGGCTTTTCTCAATTCTTCCAGGTTCTGTTGATTCGCTGCTGTCCAAACCCAGGGTCTTTTTCTGTCCTTTTCGTCCTCTCCACTCTTCCTCAGACATTTGTACAAAGGCTTGGCATACTTCTGATAATTGGGTACGTGGTCCCGGACGTAGTTGCATAGTCCTAATATTTTCTGTAAGTCATTCTCTGACTGAGGTGGTTGAATGTTCATCAGCTTTTCTCTGTACCCATCTGAGAGTCCCAAGTCCGACGTGACTTGGAAACCCAGATAATTCACTTGGAACTGTCCAAATTGACATTTCTTGAGGTTTAGCTTCAAGCCTGCCTTGGTGAGGTTTTCTACCACTTTTTGTAGTCTTTGTAGGTGTTCTTCTTCTGTGTCATCAGCAATAAAGACATCATCAATGTACACAGTTGCACCTACGTCCCCCAGTACTTCCATCACTGCTGACTGGAACACGTTTGGGGAGTTCTTGTATCCCTGGGGTAACCTTTGCCACACATAGCTCTTGCCTTTGTGGGTGAATGCAGTTTTACCTTGCGATTGTCTGGCGAGGCGTAGAGAGAAAAATCCATTGGCTAGGTCGATGCATGACTTGAACTTCTTGACTCGAAGAGTTTTCAGCGCTCCTTGGGGATTGATTAGACTGGCTCGGTTTGCTATTGTTCTCCGATTCAGGGCCTTGAAGTTGATAACTGGCCTCCAACCCCCTCCAGCCGATTCAGGTTTCTTCACCGCCTGGATGGGGCTGTTGGTGATCGGGTTGAGCTCCTCTCTGATGATTTCCAGGGCGCTCAGCTCCTTCACTATCTTGTCCATCTCCTCGACTGCTCCCGGATTCAGCGGGTACTGCCGAACAGGTGGATGAACCCCACCTTCGATGTGATGAACAAACTTTGGACCCAAATCCCCACAATCGTTCTTGAACCGTGCCACTTGCGCTGTAACGATGATCTCACGCAGCTTCTCTTTCCCAGCCGGGGAGAAGTCACTCTCTGCGATCTTCTGTTCTGTCACCGTCGGTATGTCAATCGGTTTGTACCAGTCCTGCTGCCCGGATCCGGTTTGGGTCGGGCCGACTTTCACCAACCTTGCTTTCAAGCTCGTCAGCCTTCGCTCTAGTCGGCGATGTGTGCCTTTCTTTTTACTGAGTTCATCTAAGTCTTTTACTGTGAGTAGATTGTAAGGACCTTTCACCCACACTACTCCTTTCCATGTCCCGTATGGCATTTCTTCTATTTTTCCATTAGCAAACTGAACCTTCAGGTGTCCTGCTGTTTCTAGGTCTTTGCGGGTCATAGACACCTCCGCTCCGGTGTCCACCAGGTAGGGTACTCCCTCCACTTTGGCGTAGATTTCGTCCCCTTCCCAGTAGGCATTTTCTAAAATGACCCGCGACCTGGACGCCATTACTTTGGTGACCCTCCGGCCCCGGCTTTACGGGACTCACGGAGGGCCGTCCTTTGTTCTGGGCTCAATTTCCTATATTCCTCATCCGTCAGGAACTGACCTTTCCCTGGCTGATTTTGTGAAGCCGGCGGGTTGGTCGGTCTTCCTTGTGGTCCTGGTGGTTTCTGCTGGAACGGCCGGTTTTGGAAATTGGATGGTGGTGCTCCCTGTTGAAACGGCCGGCCCTAGAAGTTGGATGGCTGTGTGCCTTGCGGGAACGGCCTGTTCTGGAAGTTGGATGGCTGTCTGATGTTGACCCTTCCAGGTGGCTTGGCTGGTTGGCTAGCCTCCTTCTTCCTTTTGTCCTCGTAGTACTGCTGCTCCAGGTCGAACCCCTGCACTGCCACGTCCATCTGGGCCACGGTTGTGCTTCTCACTGGCAGTTTCACAAACACAATCTCTCCTCTTCGTCCCTTTGTCACCTCACGCAGTACCTTCACATACCTCGCGGGAGAAACGGTTTGCTTTAGTGTGTGCCAAAGCGGTTCCAACCGGCTTCCTTTGTCCAACCGTCCTCTAGCTCTCTTCACCTGGGACTCTTCGTCGTCCATGTCCTCCAACACCAATCTCTCATAGTTGCTCTGTGCTGACTCTGTTCCAACCATCGGGTCCGCAGTCACGCTGGTCAGCCACAACTTTTTGGCCCCTTCGTGGTTGGTGGTAGATAGCACAGTTGGCCAAACATCTTTCAAATACTCCTCATTATTTTCGTCTGCGTTTTTACTCCGAATCACCAGCCTTAGATTCTTTAGTTCTGCGTATGCATCTTGTCCGGTAGTAGTGGCCGGTGGCTGGGCTGACACTCCTTGTGTTCCCCGCGGGATCTGTGGTCCTGGCTCTGAAGACGTCGCCTGCGGCTCCTCTTCATCAGCCGACACCTCATCCAGCTTCTGTCGAGTCTCCCTGGAGTACTTGTAGGCCGCTTTCTTCAGTCGTCGCAGCATCACATCATACATAATTCCCATGTATGCGTTCCTGAAGTTGGTGGTCAGGGAATAGTGTGCTGTCAGGGTAGAGCAGGATGGTGTCATCAGGATGTTAGCCCACTCCCCGACTGTCGCTTCTACCTCGAGCAGCACCTTGTCTCCCAGCCTGCTGGCCCATCCTGCTGGAATCTGGTACTCTGTCTGACCGACCTCTGGTACATACGTACGCCGTCCGTCTTTAGCCTGTACGGGGCCCCAGGTCACGTCTCTCGCCAGTCTCTCAGAAGAACCCTCGATGTCAAAGGTTTCTATTTCTTTCTTCTTTCCTCGATGCTGTCCTGTTCGGAGTGTCTTATGCCCTGTCGGTGGTTGCTTTGGGTCGGAGAAGATCCTGCCGTGATCACTCTCTTCTTCTTCTGAATGTTCGATCTCCTGTTGCTCTTCTCCGCCCTCCGAATCGCTGATGTCCTCATACTGTTGTTGTCGAAGAGGTTCCCTGCTGGGGGAGTTCAGCGGTTGAATCTTGGCTGGTTTCATCGGTCCTACTTCTCTCTGGACCGTCAGCTGCTCATTCTTGACTCTGTCCGTGTTGGGTTGCCTCAGTTCACTGCTGCTTCCCTCGAATGAGAATTCTTTGACATATCTTGCGGCCTGGGACTCTGGCCCGACTGGTGCTTCCCTTAACTTTATCCTGAGTGGCTCCATAACCTTGGCCTTGCCGGTCTGGGTGGTGTTTGAAACTCCACTCTGGGGTATTTTTAAGGGGTATTTCTTGATCTCCTTTGCTGGGTGGTTGATGCGGCATTGCTCCTCCATTTCAGTTGCCATTCGTACACCTTGCTCCGTACGGAGTCGATGCATACGGGGGTCAACCACCACCACCACCTCTTTGAACACAAAGAAATGACTGTTGGTCTTGGCTATGTTCACCACTCCGTTCTCTGTGACCGCCCTGGCGGTGTCCCCTGGCAAATCTGCCGATCTTAGTCCCTGCACGCTCACCATCACCCTTCTCATGCTTTCGTTGCTGGCGGTCACCAGGCCCCTTTCGAGTCCATGCCACATCTTCTTCCGATACTCCTCCAGACTCTCTCCTTTCTTGTAAACATCAATTGGGACCAGGATTACGGCACCATAAGGAAGACTGTAGCCCTTCATCATCACTACGTCTCCTCTAGTTTTTTCACTACAGGAAGCCTCCAACACCTTTGAATCTTTTTGGTAATATTTCCCAGCTTGGTTTTTAAGGCTGCGTCGAAACTTTCGATTGTGGATCTTGTATTTATCATTGGTGAACACAATCAGCCCGTCACCTTCAAGGTCCCATATTCCTCCAATAAACTGGTAAATCATGAGCCCGGATTGCAGCCTTAAGCTGATGGTCTCTGATGGTATTTTGGCCAACTCTCGGGTGCTCCTCCAAACATCCGACTTCTGGGTCTTCTTTTTAGGGCGGCTGGGGTCCCATAGCTCCTCATCCGATTCCTCCCCGTCCTCGTCGGAGCTGCTGCCCGCTGGAGTCTCCGTAGGTGGCAGTAGCTGCCTCCTTTCCGTGCTGTGGGCTCGGGGATGAAACCCGAACTCCTGACCCCGTCGAGGGGACCAATCCCTGGCCGCTTGCTCCAACTGTTCCTCAGCGAAACCGTCGAGGAGCGATCCCTCGTGATTTTCCTCTTCTGACTGCTCAGAGGGGATCTCGTCGTTCCGCGATGCTCCCGGTCGAGCTGGGATGTCGTCATCGCCGTTCGTCAGGTCTATCAGGTCCTGCTGATCTTGCTTCGGCTGGTTAGTCGGTGTTGTGGCTCTGCTGGGCAGTCGAGAGGGGGCCTCAGCCACCTCCGATTCCGCCTTCTCCGGGGCCTGCTCCTTTCTTTTGATGCCTTTGTAGGTTGACAGTCTCTGCAGGGCTTCTTTACACTCTTTGTACTGGCTTACCCCTCTAGCTAGCTGTTCTGTCAGGATTCCGTCGATGCCCGCTGCCTTTGTGGCTGTCTTCACTACTCCGTCATACTTTCCAGAGGGGCTGTAGACAATCCGCAGCTCACCAGCGGTCCATCCCTCAAGGAGCTCGGCGAACCATTCTAGCCACTCTTTAATCTCCAACTTCTTAGCAACTTTCACTGGGCATTTGACGACCCCCAGTCGGTGGCCATCGTTAAGTCGGGAGCAGTAGTATATCTGGGTCTGTATCATGTAGTTCATTATATCCCGAACTTTGTTCTCGTGGGTACTATAATGAGATTCGAAAAAAGTCCTTTTCAGCGGCCCAGTCCAGGAATCCAATCCATCACCGAGTAATATCAACATTACAGGAAGTTGTGATATAGTAGTTTGGGAAAGACGGGTTTGATGATCTTCCCCGTCTTGGCTGATGTTGCTTACCCCTTGTCCCTTTGCTGGCTCTTGCAGGGGATCCAGTTCCCCTCTTTCTTCTTCATTCATAGTTGTCTTTGTCTTCGAGTTGCCTATCCCCCAAAGCCTCTCTTTGCGCTCTTGAGTAGGGATGGGTCCAGGCTGTGTTGGCTACTGGCTTCACTGTCTGGATACTATCACTTATCCTCAGTAGAAGCTTTCCCTCACCTGCATGCTATACAGTTACTGCAAGGGTTGTGACTGACGGCCTTATCAGTCACCGTTAACTCTATTCCCTCAGAGTTAACCATCCAAGTGAGCTATTCAGAATCACACTTCTGTTTTTACTGACTTGGTTTATTAGGGCCCGCCTACTTGGCTCCGCCCCACGTTGGGCGCCATGTCCGTTATCCTGCAATAGCTAGCCCCGCCCACTTCATCACAACCCTCCGGGGCTGACTACTGACCAGTTCTCTGTCTAACAGGTCCGGAAAATCTCTAAGACCTGGGTATTACCCTAAATGAGATCTATAAGAGATAATCTATTCAAACTGGTGTCGAAAGCGATTCGTCTAGCTCTAACTACCTCCAATCCAGAAGTTACGACCCTTTTCAGTTAAGAAACAGTCAGCTGAGTAGCCCTCACAGCTGCATAATTCCAATAACCACTCCTGTTAACGGTAGCTCGCTTTCTAAAATATAACTAGCTCTTGGAACCGGCTAGATTAAATTTAGTGACTCGGAGGTAAGTCCCTGGGTCGTTATTTTACTCTCGCCAAAGGAAATTATGAAGCCTCCTCTTTTCTAGAACCATGTACATTAGTTTTACCCTTATTAAAAGAACTGAAAAATGAATAAATGACTCAATTAATTCCAATGTCCACCAACCTCATTAGAATTTTAGAGTATGAATTTATTAAGCAAGCTTAAGCAGGGATATGTGACATACAAATCAATAATCAATTGTATATAATTCAAGAGCAGTGTAATATAATCAACATGTACAATCATACCCTCCTGTCTCTTTCCCTAACCTATGTCGCAGATTCTGAGATAGCTTTATAGGAAGCAAGTTCAACTCATACCCAGTTGGTGGTGGATCTTTAGCAACAGGAACGTCCGAAAATGTTTGGATTGAGGTAAGACCGACGATCGAATCAGAAACCCGGGTTGGACGATTGGAACTTGTCTCCCTTTGGCGGCACGAAGCTTCAGCTTTTCCCGTGGCTCCAGGGTGTGGTCTGCTGTTGTTTCCTCGATCTGCTTCTTCGTGTTAGCTCTACTTCGGTGCCGCAGACAAAGAACAAGAACTTCTCCTTTTCCGTCTGCTTATATACAGTTCTCTGCCATGTATGTGTATGGGGAGTGTTAGTTTACGTGGTTTCCTGAACATCTGCTGATGTCACGGAAACCCCCGTCGGCCCCTCCTGTCTGCTGGCTGGGATGGAAAGTACCGTCCTTTCCTCAGCGTGTTGTTCTTAGCCAACCATACCGCCCCACCCATCCTGTGCGTCTGGCCATCTGTTCAGAACTGCTTGCGACAGCAGGAACTCACAAGTTCCCCTTCTCCTTTTTCCCCTTTTTCTTTTAACATTAAAAACTATGTGCTTTTCTCTGATTAACTTTTAAACACAGTCAAATATTAAAAACTATGTGCTGATTTCCATTAAGCATTAATCATAAGCATTAATCACCTCTTTCACTTATTATAAATCATCAAACCTTAATCATTTCATTGTTGTCATGTTATTACAGATCATGATTCGTACACTTCAGAATCATTCAGTGATTACTTACATACAGTCATTTTACCTATTGTATTCATACATGTTCAACTTAATCATTATTAAAACACTCAATCATTATAAATCAAAACACAAGATTGCTTTATTTCTCTCAGGCTTTCATGCACCTGTTTCTAGATAGATCTCAAACCCCCTACCAGTTTTCTCGACAGGATACATTTTCTCCAATCGGATTTTATGGATATTTTGAGAAAAAATATAAATTAAAACTATTTTTTTAATCAAAACTTTAGATGAAAACATGTTGCTGTTTTTAGTTCTGTTGTGGAAATTCAAGGCAATTATTCCATGACAAAAATGACTAAAACCAACATTTCCTAAATGTATGTATAGCTGGAAATATTAGCTGGTTCTTTATTATTGTCACTTATGTTGATAAAAGTTATTGGTGATGATATAAACCGAGTTCTGGTCAGTTATTACAATAACACTGTGTTGTTTCTCCGTCAGCAAACAATTCAACAATAACCTTTTAACGTTTAATAAACTTTCTAATTGGCTCAGAAAAGTAAAATTCAAGTGGAAAATTTTCCAGCTAAATGTATTTTGAGCTGTTTTTAGGGGTGACAGTAAATATTATGCTGCTGATTTCATTATGATCCTCATTTTTGAATAATTCTCTCCATTGAAAATGTGTTTATTTTCATCATTTATCTAAAATGATTTATACTGTGGCTCATATATTAGCTTCAGGTTTTAGCAATTATTGAGGAAGAATGTATTAAAACTTTGAACAAAACGTTTGGCTCGTCTCTTCCTCAACACAGCCGGGTTCTTCTCGGCGAGCGGCGGCCAGCTGTAAAACGAAACTAAACAAAGCGTGCTGACGTCCCAGATCACAGAGTTTAAGTCATACAAAGCAATGAACAACAAAGCTGCAGAGATACAGAGATATGCATTTCTCATAAAATAACAACACACAAGGAGAGACAAAAACAAACACGAAACACACAGACAGACAAAGGCGCCCAACGTGGAGAGAAAAAAGATGGCAAAAACTCTCTGTATATTAGCGTTACATGTACTTTATAGTGAGTAGGCGTTTCCTCACTTTAATATATGCAAAGAAGGCGTTCTGTTGTTCAACCAATCAGAGAACCACCTTGGAAAAACGTCAACCTTCCCCTAAGTTTTAATGACCAAACTCAAGAGTCATTTTAGTTGTTAAAGTTATAAGTTAACTTTCACAAAACCTATTTTACTCTTTTGGACTCAGCATCTCCCAAGATTTGAATCTTTGCCTTATCACGAACAATATTTAAAAGGTATATCCGAAATTAAACATAGATGTTTCCCAGATTCGAAATCTGTGCTCAACTCCAGATGCAGCTCAGAGCCCCTGGGAAACCCCCAACCTCCGACCTCTCGGCAGGGGAAGATATTATTTATGGCCTGCTAATTTAAAGCCTTTCAAGAGAATAGTGTTTTGTGGCTGCTCTAAGTTACAGCCCTGCCAGGAGAATGTTTATCTCTGCTTAACATTTGTCCAAATAGGAATGTTTATCTCTTAAACGCACATGGCATGAGATTAGCCATATTAAACACTCAACAATATTCATATTTCCTTAACACAATAAAGACAACTTCTCATTTTTGTCTGTAAACAAAACTAAGATTTAGAGCAAATGCTTGTTTGATCAGCAGAGTTCAGTCTGGATTTAAAGAAAGATCCAGATCCTCTACGGTGAGAATGTGGAGGTTTATTCTAATAGAGGAATCATGTGTATAAGTTTACATATTTACAGAATGGATGTGATTTCTTTTCAGAAAGGCTCATTCATCCAGCTGCATGATGATCAGTCCAGGCGATCTAAACGTTAATAAACCGTCATCATCATTTCAGATCAATATGATCTCTGATCAATGGCTCCATGTTCTCCATCAGAGCCAAAGCTCCTCAGGTAGCAGCTCACCTTGATGCAGCTACTGATAAACCTGGGATTGTCTCCACACCTGATCAATAATCAAACCTGTTTGGAGTTAATCTGCTGATCCGGATTATTTTTCAGTGAGAATAAATCCATCCCATGAGCTTCGGTGCACAAACCGATGCACAGTTACATCTTTATGTGGCCAAAACTCAGGAAATGTACTATTCACCTACAAGTGAGGTTTTCACATCTTTTTTATTTTATTTTGTGTGTTATGTTATTGTCTGAGGACAGATGTTATTCATTTTCATCGTTTGCGTTTAAACAAAAGGTTAAAATCATGAAAAACATCTGGTTCGGTTGGACTGAATGGACTCAGCTTTCAGTGCTTTTAGGTGAGATTTTGCACTTTGTAGTTTGTTTGTTAATATCCATAAAAATGTTTGCGTGGCTGCAGCTCATCTTGACGACAGGTAAAAAGTTAACACCTGTTCACAAACTTTGACGCCACGTTCATTTTTATTCTTGTCAGCTTGTGTGTAAAATACGGCGCTGCATGTTATCTGTGCGTATCACACTTTATGCACAAGGGCCCTGATGCTGGAGCAGTTCGGTTCTTAAAGTTCTGGTTCTGCTGAGCTCAGAATGAAGAGTTTCTGAAACTTTGATCCATTGATGATCAATTCAGAGTCAAACAGGAACTGACAGAGTAACATGCAGCTCTCCATCTTCTTCTTGTTTTTACTGAGATCCAGTTAAAGTAAAAAGCAACATGTGAAAAATGAAATCATGCTAAATGCAGCATGATTTGTTTTGCACCTTAATCAACAGAAAACTTATTGGCTAAAACTAACACAAAATGTAACATTTTCTTTAACATGTGAATAAAACATCATAAACTGAGAAAAACAACAGATAGAAATAAACTCAGAAAAGAAACAGATAAAGCAGTAAAAGTTTTTATCTCCTCCATCAGACGGATCAGAAACACTCAGAACTTCATGTCAGATTTTATCTGCTGCTGAAAACATGAATCATCAAAATGTCAGGAAAAATAGAAACTTTATTTCTTCTTTTACCCAGAAAGTTTTACTTTCATATCAACCAAATTCATATAAAGCTAAAAGCTCCTTTAATCTGTTCAATTTGTGGGTTAGGACAGTTTATCAGTAGAACCAGCATCATTAGAGGCGGTCCAAACTCCTCTGATCTGAATCTGTAAAACTTTGAGGTTTCAGCAGGAAGTCAGAGCTGCAGGTTGTTAAAATTTATCCTTTAACAAGAGAAAAATTATACAAAGATAGAGTTACTTATTGCTCTCCAACTCCATTCCTCTCAAACTGCAGTTCTATAAAGTTTATTGTTGATTAATAAAACATATTTAGCTGCTTAAAACAGCTTAAAGCTCAGAGAAACTTCTAGACTGAATAGTTTAGCTATTTATCAGTGATGTTTTAATCTTTATACAGAAGTTGGAAGCTTTGACATTTTCACCAACAAAACATGGAAAAAGAAAAAGAATCATAAAAATGGAGAACAGACAAAGCTTCAATGTTTCTGTCTGGAGGACAATGTGAAGGAAAGTGGCTGATGGGGGTTTTTATTTTGTAAAAAAAAAAAATGGTCACGCCCCACTCATAGGCAACGACAAAAATGGGAGACAGACGAGCGGATCCATAAACACAATAATTTATTTAATGTTTAATTAAGCAGGAGCTGCTTTTGTTGCAGGCTGCGATAGAACAGAAAAGATTGGATGTGAAAAAACTGGAGTTGGAAGGACGTAGATTGAGTTCGACTACTGATGGCCACACCCCCCTCGATGCTTCCGGTAGGGGAACTTCTAGCTCGTTTGATGTTGGCAATAATCTGCGTTTAGTTCCTCAGTTTTCTGAATGGGATCCAGATACATTTTTCTCCCTGTTTGAGCGTGTTGCTGATAGTAGAGGTTGGTCTGATCTGGACCGAACTCTGCTTTTACAGTGTGTGTTCACAGGCAAGGCTCAAGAAGCATACTCTGCTCTCACAGTGGATGACAGTAAAGTTTATGCCACTGTGAAGAAGGCTGTTTTAACAGCTTATGAGTTAGTGCCAGAGGCTTGCAGACAGAGGTTTTGGCAGTGTTGTATAAAGTACTGAAATCTCAGAGTCAAGTAAAAGTATAAGTACCTCTCCAAAATATGACTTTGGTAAAAGTCCAAGTCACTGACTGAAATGTTACTTGAGTTAAAGTCTTAAAGTATCTGAAACTTCTTGTACTTAAGTATGGAAATTGCTGTAAAAATGGATGTACTCAAGTAATGTCATGAAAAGTACAAGTAAAAAGTAAAACAAGGCAAATGCAGTTTGAATGACATTTTTTATATTTTGGTAAACTTGTCAAATACACTTAAAATAATGTACACAACCAAGTGCAGGCAAAATTAAACCTGCTAATAAATTGTTCCAGTTTTAAAGAGTAGCACATGTTAATGGTTTGTGGTTTTGAACTTGCATGCCTTTTCTATATTCGTTAAATTTAGTCTAAATTGCTATCGCTATGGCTTCTGTCCCCCCTTGAACAGAGGAGTCTAGGTAGCTTGCTACAGTCAACATTAGGCCTCAGCTAAATACACCACGTGTGGAACTGAAACAATGCCAAATAAAGTTCATTTATGGTTAAGATTTCACAATACAGTAGTGTCTAGTGACCAAGCTATAGTTACTGAAACAGGAGGATTATAACCATTTCATAAGAAGTTACCTCGATGTGTTTCTTCAAGTTGGACGGGGAGTTTTTGTAAGATAGAATTTCCACATCTTCGGGCAGGAATAACATAAACTGCATGCGGTACGATGAATCTTTAACACCCACAAAAGAGTATATTGTGTTTAAATAAGGCCATGGGCTCTCATCACCAGCTGGTGGTTCCCCTGGAGCCGTGTCCGACGTAGTTGCAGTGGTTGTGGTTTCCGTCTCCTCCTCCATGTGGCTGCTGCTGATTGCGAGACTTGCTTTGTGTTTAATGGGAGAAGCGAAACAGGTGTATCCTATTGGAGGTGATGAACAAGCCCAGGCAAGTAGGCTACCGACTTTGTTCGGTAGCCTGCTTGCTACTTGCTAATCAGTAGGTGGGATCAAAACACCTGCGTTTCTCTCTCTCGCTTTTTTGTAACGAGTAACTAAACCACACATTGAAAATTTATCGGAGTAAAAGTACGCAATTAAGTTCGGAAATATAGTGAAGTAAAAGTGAAAGTCATCAAAAATTTTCATACTCGAGGAAAGTATGAAGTACTCCAAAATATACTTAAGTAAAGTAGTGAAGTATTTTTACTTCGTTACTATACAACACTGGTATCGGACATGGCAGAAGGGTGGGAAACAAACCCATGTTGAGTTTGCCAGGGAGCTGGGAATCCATTTCAATAGGTGATGTGCTTCCTTAAAAATTAGCACTTTTGTTGACCTCTGTCATTTGGTTGTCCTGGAACAGTTTAAAAACTCTGTTCCATGTCATATTGCTGTATACATCAGTGAACATATTGTGAAGACAGCTGCTGAAGCTGCTAAGCTAGCAGATGAGTATGTTCTTATACACAGGGGTGGCCGTGGTTATCAAACTTGCAATGATTTTGGTTACAGGAGCGGCAGTCAATCTTTTGTGGGGAGTCATGCGAAGGAGGAAGGTGTTGGTCCTGATCTGAACAGTAAGTCAGAACGGATTTCAGGTGGGCTTGTTTATTTGGATCCGACTGATATATGTCATTATTGCAAAGCCAGGGGCCATTGGAAGCGTGAATGCCCTAAACGGGGTGCTCAAGTGAAATCTGCTGCTTTTGCTGCCTCTGAAAAACGTGCTGGTTTTGTTTCCTCTAAGCAGGTGGAAGTAGGACGGAAGTACACCTTGGACCAGGGGGATTTTTCTCCTTTTGTTTCTGATGGCCATGTGTGCATAGTGGGGAGTGATGCTACAGTGCCGGTAAAAATTTTGAGGGATACTGGGGCTTTTAATTCATATATTGTGAGCTCTGTATTACCCTTTTCTGAGGAAACCAACACTGGAGACCATGTTTTGATGCGGGGCATGGGGCTTTTGGTGGAACCAGTTCCACTGCATAAACTGACGTTGACTTGTGGATTGGTTCAGGGAGAGGTTATTATGGGAGTCCGCCCTGCACTTCCTCTAGAGGGAGTGGATGTAATCTTGGGCAATGATCTTGTTGGTGGACGGGTGTGGACTGATTGTCCGCTACTTGCACCCATAGTAACTTCTTCACCTGTTTTAGGTAAGTTGGATGAGAGTGCTCAGTGTTTCCCTGGGGTTTTTACAGCTTGTGCAGTGACACGAGCTATGTGCCGTGCTGAATCTGCATCGATCCCTGACCATGAAGATGGGGGAGCAGAGGAGAGTGATTTTTTCTCTGTATATGTCCCTGTTTCTCTTTTGTCTGTTTCTCATAGTGACCTGATGGCGGAGCGGAGAGCAGATTCTTCTCTTCATCATCTGTTAGATCATGTTGTTACTGAGGAAGAGAGTGTGGCCAGTGGGTACGTGTTGAAGGATGGATTGCTGGTACAGAAATGGTTGGTACATGGGGAAGATTTTGTTGGTGGTCCACTCTGGCAGACTGTTGTTCCCTCTAAATTTCGCAGTGAAGTGTTGCGGGCTTCCCATAATCAATCAGGACATTTGGGGGTCCACAAAACTTATAATTATATCCTGCGTTATTTTTTTTGGCCTCGGTTATAAAAGGATGTGTCTGAGTATATCAAAACCTGCCATACATGTCAGATGACAGGAAAGCCAAACCAGAACATTAAGCCGGTTCCCTTGTATCCAATTCCGGTAATTATGCAACCCTTTGAACATCTCATTATTGATTGTGTTGGTCCTTTGCCTCGTTCTAAGGCTGGGAGTAATTATTTGTTGACAGTAATGTGTCAGACTGTCAACAAACCAACCATGTGGGGGCTCCCGGACGAGCCCCCATTTGTCACGCCCCACTCATAGGGATTGACAAAAATGGGAGACAGACGAGCGGATCCATAGACACAATAATTTATTTTATCCAAAATATGCTCTGCGAGAACTGCTCAGCCATTCCGAGAGAGGCGCGGACCAATGCTGCTTGTCCCGGTCTGATCCGGAGGCCAACCAAGCAGACCCAGTGACTGACAGGATGTCAGTATTTATCAGCCACCCGGTGCGTTCAATTAACAGACCATCTACCTGCTTCCTGAAAAGAACAAAGAAAACAAATAGTGGACTAGAGACACCTACTGGATAGGAGGGGATCGTCACAACCAACAAAACATGGAAAAAGAAAAAGAATCATAAAAATGGAGAACAGACAAAGCTTCAATGTTTATGTCTGGAGAACAACGTGACTGAAGAGGAAAAGTGGCTGATGGTTTTTTTGAGTTTGCTAACTTTTAAAAGTTTGTTAAAACTTGTTTGCAAGGCACCTAGTGCCGTTACTGTGGCCTGATCCGCAGCGTGTCCTGTGTGCCTCTCTCACATGACGGTTTTCTGTACACTCTGGACAGGACGCCAGTCTGTCGCCAGGCAACACAGAGACAGACAGGACACACCCACACACACACACACACACACACACACACACACACACACACACACACGCACACACACACACACACACACACCCCACACATACACACACACACACACACACCCCACACATACACACACACACACACACACACACTCTCACCTAGGGAGAATTTAGAGACCAAGTAACAGTCATGTTTTTGGACTAATTGTTAACCCACCATGCACAGGGAGAACATGCAAACTCTATGCAGAAATCGAACCCAGGACCTTCTTGCTGCAAGGCAACAGCTCTACCAACTGCTCCACTGTGCAGCCCAACAATCACATTGGACTGTCAAAATAAGAGCGACACATACACTACAAAATAAAACCTTCACATTTTTCATAGCAGGTATTTGCTGTTTTGGGTTTTATATAACTGCTTTAACCCAATCACTGTTACACATGGTATGAGCGTGGCCCTTTAAAATGAAGCTTACTGAACATTTCAAAATTAAAGCCTCATTATTCTTACACTAACATTGGGGACATTACACTGGGGAGCAGTGAACATTAGCAGTGCATTGCCTCTGACTGGTGCAATGCCTTGCGCCGCATTAGCATTAGCATTAGCCTGTCCCTAAAATAAGCATTTCAGCAATTTTTTTACTTAATGTCTATGTTTATTCATTCACTGATTTAGCAACAAGAAGGTTTTGGATGGAAAATGTTGCTTATTTTGCCAATTTATGGTTTTCAATTCAATATGATAAACAAATTACAGACCCTGTAGTTAACATGACACAAATTTTATACTAGTTTTAAAATATATTTTATGGTAAATTTGGAAAAAGTAACTGGGTGGATGTTTTTCAGGTCTTATAGTTTCAAGATTTGTAGAGAAATAAAAATGTTTGAAAAAGTATTAACTTAATTTGGAGGTGAAAAGATGAAATCAGAAAGATTATATAACTGTGGATTAAGTCAGTGCAGAAGGATAAATAATGCAGATTATTAATGAATATTTACTGAAATGATCTGACAGTTGAAAACTCCTCATCATCTCTAACTAATCTAAAACATTTCTTCCTCCTCCAGAGGTTTTATCATGAAAGCTGATCAGTACATTTATCAGAACAAACTTCCTCCTTCCAACCAGAAGAAACTCTGAGATTAATGAAGCTACATGTCATCAGAGTTATTTTGGATTAAAGACATTTTCTAACAATAATTTACATTATTAATAAAACTGAGGAGCAGGATCTATATATAGTTCAGTGTTTCAACAATAATTTGTTTCTTCATAGTTTTGCAGCAAATGTTTGATAATTAGCAGTAAAATGATCAGAACCAGGAGATTCTTGTTTTTATTATTTTTACCGTTTGTGTGGGCTGATATTAAAGAAGGTGAGTAAAACATTTATTGCTGCCTTTATTTTATTATCATTCAGATGTTAACAGATTATTGCTTTCAAAGTGAGGATGAAACAGGAAATGAAGTGAAAATATTAATAATAAAGAAATGTTGAAACCTGATTGAAAGTTAGAGTAGTAACTCTGTGATCTCTGCTCTCATATTTTAGTGATAATTTACTCACCAACATGTCTCCCTCTGACAAATAATCAGAAAATTATGATTTTGTTGTTTGTGAGAAAGTTTAGAAAATTAAAACACAGAAATCTATTTTAGTAAAAACATTTTTATATTTTTTTTTCTTTTGCCATATTCAAGAAATGAGACTTTTTTATTTGGTGCTTTCACAGATAAATCCAGAATTACTAATAATAGATTGAGGTTAAAACTAATATTTTATTTCTACAAACAAGTTTTTTCTATCTCACAGTAATATTTATATTTTATAGCAGAGCAGCAATAATCCAAACTAGAAGGTGATAAATGAAGGAGCTAAAGATTAGGGTGATGGCAAAGAGCCTCCGAGGTTTGGATTTCATCACTAAAGATAAATAATCAATACCAGCAGGAGCAACAGAAAACTGATCAATAAGAGTTTTATTGATGGAATGTCAAGAAATATGTTTTCATTAATCATTGGAAATGTTATATAGTATTTTTACATTATACTGTTAAGCAGAAATATAAATAAACCAGATTTTTAAAAATGATTCTCCTTCTACATCAGAGTGATTCCTCCCTGTTTTCCTATCAGAACCAGAACTTTTGGTTCAGTGAACATAATCTGGATCATGGAGACTATTTGCTGAGATCTTGTTTCCAGGCAGGTTTTTCTATGATCCTTCAGAGGGATCTGGGTTTCCTCCTCAGCACCATTCAACTCAACTTTCATCTGTTTTTATTATTTCAGAGTCTGAGACCAGCAAGTCCTGTGTTCTCAACCAGGACTGCATTTTACCATGTCGGTTCGAGAACGGGGTTACTGACATGAGATGGTTTCTATATAAAACATCGTCTCTGATTGTATCATATAACCAAAGTGGCTCCAGATACTCTGAGAGCTTCAGATCCAGAGCGTCACTGTTTGAGGATCAGATCTCCAGAGGAAACGGCGACCTGCTGCTGAGAGGAGTGAAGGTTGATGATGAGGGAGAATATAGGTGTTATGCAAACATAATTGGCATCTATGATAGATATTATGTTGACCTTGCAGTAGAAGGTAGAACACCTTTATTTAAAAACATTTTATTGAAATCATATTTTGAGAGTTTTTATTTTTTGGTTCCTTCTTCTGCTTAATAATTCTTCATTTTCTCATATTGTCTGCAGCTCCAGTCTCTGACATCAGAATCCATCAGGATGGAAACAGGATCACCTGCAGCTCAGAGGGGATCTACCCTCAACCTGAACTCACCTGGTCCACTGAGCCTCCATCCAACACGACTCTGCAGAACAGAACCACAGTCCATCAGACTGAGGAGAAGCTTTATGACATCAGCAGCTCTCTGACGGTTCCAGACGGTTCTGATCGGATCTACAGCTGCACCATCAGAACCAGGAGGAACCAGAGGAGAGCAACTTTAAATATTCCAGGTCCAGAAAGTTCTGATACCATTTAATAAACTTAATTTGACTTTTAATTGAAACCTCAACATGAAACATGCAGATTACTGCAATATTTACAAAAAGCTGCTTCATGAAATCATACTTTAATATCTTTCAATATTATTTATTGATGGAAACATTTTTAAATTGTTCCTGGTTTATATCAAATTTGTAGTTAATGGCTCTACAGATGATTTTATTGTTGATGTTTGTGCAACATTTTATTTATTAAAGATTTCACTGATAATTTCTCTCTAAAAGCTGTTAAAGTTTCAAACTTTAAGTCTAAAATAACTCAGTAACTTTGACCTTTTTGTTTTCCATTTCAGCCTCTGTGGATTTCTCAGGAGCTGAAGTTACAATCTGCTGCAACTCTTCAGATTATTATGGAACCAGTTTGGTCTGGAGGTTCAACCACAGTCAGATCATCCTGACCAAGACTGACAGAAACATCTCCAACATCTCAGAGGAGTGGAGGAAACATGTGAGGAATGTTTCAGCGTCCGGCAGCCTCACCTTACAGGATGTGACCTCAGATCAGGAGGGAGTTTACAGCTGTGAGCTCAGTGGTGATGAGGAGACGATTATAACTCACCTCTATCTGAGGAGGACTGGAGGTAACAGGATTCAGGATTTAAGGTTCATTAGATGGTAAAAATCTCATATTCTAAACTACAAATGAGTCTTTAAGCTAAACTCCTGAACTTGTTTGGTTCCAGAGAATCTGGTGGTTCCTGAACTCATCAGACGGACGGTGGTTTGTGTTGTGATTGCAGCAGCAGCAGCTGGATTCATAATGTTCTACAAGAAGAAAATGGAGGAAAGTGAAGCTCTGCAGCTTTAACCCTTTCATTCACATTCAGAGAGTGATTTTGTTTTAATGCCATTCTCACATTTTACCCGTCAAGATGATTCATAAGCTTTGATGTAGTTTCACAAAATGATCAGCTCTTCATATTCTTCAGGTGATTCTCATGTTTGGAGACATTTCTGTTTTTATTTTTTTGATGATTTCATCTCCTGTCCAGCAGGGGGCGCAGCTAAATATATTCTTTATATTCTACCAGTTTCTCATAAATGGATCAATAAAATGTTTATCTCTGAAGATTTTTTTTCCATTGTTTCTTTTGTTGCATAAATTCTTTGTTCTTCAATAAACCAACTAAATATTAAAATGTCTCATTTTTCCAACAATGTAACTGAAAATGAAATCCTACAAAATGCAGCATGATTTAGTTTGTAATCAACATAAAACTTTAATAATAACTAATAATAAAGAAATTTTGAATAGTAATGAAAAGTTAAAATAATAACCATGTGATCTCTGGTCTCATATTTTAGTGATAATTTAATCACCAACACGTCTCACTCTGAGAAATAAACACAAATTTATCTTAACAGATTAACATCAATATTAATATATTTGTGATGCATAAAATTACAATATTTCTTTATTTCAATATTGATGTTGAAATAAACTGTTTTATTATGTTTTATGTTGTGAAGAACAATTATTACACTCAGTTGACAGTAAACCTGCTTTAACCCTTTCATGCATGGTGGTCACTGCAGTGGACAGTTATCTAAAGCCATTTTCTTGTGGATTTTTATCTTATAAATGCGACAAACCACTGAAATGGACACAAATGTATTTTAATGCATCATAAAATACACATTTAACTATTGGCCATCAGCTGCAAATTATTTTTGTTAAATCCAATATGGCCGACCGACCCGGTTCCTCCTTCTACTGTAGGCGACTTTTACAGGTAAAAAATATTGTGACATCAGAAAACCCCTAAAGAACAATACTACTGAAGTATTTTTCAAATAACAACTTTGTATTTGGAGAAAATTACAATCGATCACCTAAAAAAAATTAAATAAAAACCTTCTCTTTTTTTTTTTACTAAATTTTTTTCTTCCTTTTTTTTAAGCCTTAAGAAAAAATTAATAAAAAAATTTAATAATCCTGACACAAAGGATCATAATTCATGTATGAAATGCTTAATTAAAGGTCTTTTTTTAATATATTTCCCTCATTTGTTGTTTCTTTGACAGAAGTTTTTTAATATTTTTGGAAACTTGCTCACAGAAATTGGACCTGCTATTATAAAAGTCTCAGGAAATTCCCTCTGAACCACAGCGTCGGTTCTGGGGGGAGAACGGTTTTTATTTTAACGGCTGGTTGGATTGTTTCCACCTGCAGAGCCTCAACCGTCTCCTAGCAACGGTGGTTAATGAAACTCAACACCTTCCTGCTTCTCCTTTCAGTTCATCTTCATGACCCAAACAGAGAGCGCGCTGCAGGATGATCTGTTTTACTGACTGTTTCTACATGGAGGATCCATCATATCCGAGCTGATGAGGACAGAGGTTAGAGATTATGATCCACCACCACAGTAAGTAAAGTTTATTTATTGATATAATTTAACATTTAAATAAAAGTGACTCAACAGCCCAAAGCTTTTTTTCCCCTCTTGCTCTCTGTGAAGGCAGATGCTTTTTTCCTCATCTCCCTCCTGCCCTGCTTGCTCTGTTTTTGTCTTTTTCTATATTTTTGGAGCCTTTCTTTGCACATCCTCCGAATCAGAAACATTTGATTCACACTGAAACTGCATCGCTATATATATTTATATTGCAGGAGAAAAAAATATTCAAATTTAGAAACCTACATTTCCTGTTCTGTTAGATACCAGTTCACCACACAAAGGTCCAAATCATCATGACATTTCAAAAAGAGGACAGAAGCAGCTTCCTCCTCCAAACTCACCTGCTTTAACCTGAACCGTCGAACAAATCACAGAAACAAACGTTAAAAACTACTAATTATGGATCTGGTCAACCGGTCTGTTAACGCAATTGATCAAATTTTCTCGACAAGAAGACTGAGCACAGGAGAGCCCTCCTGTCCTGCTTGTGGATTCCTGGCTTATTGACAAATTTGTGACAGACTTGGCTGAACTAGCGAACACTCGGACTGCTGGTTGGACAGCAACACAAGTTGGATCTGAGTCTTGCTGAGACTCTCAGCCCAGCTGAGGACTCAAAACTCACTAACAGAATCGATCTTGGAGACGTTGCCAGTTTCGGTTCTGTGGAACGTCCAAACTAATCTGGATAATTGGGAACTGAGATGGAGAGACTTTATGGAAGATTGAAATTTATAATCTAACTGACCTAAAACATTCTGGATCTGAATTGGCTTTCACCATGTTGCCTTGGAAGGGCTGAATATTTCCAATCTCCTTGAAGATATGTAAACATAACGCTCCTTCCGTCCTCCTGTTATCGATGCAGCTGTGGAGCTGAGCGCTCCCAAGGACATGCCTAGATAACAACATCTTATCGGACTTCTGCCGGGAGGCTGAGCAACGTGGTTTCATGGCCCTGTGATGTCACCGCCTTCACCCAGGCCTTTGCTTTGCCCTTTGTTTTGTCTGAATGTTGCCATGTACCCTAATGTGTCCTTTCCTCTTTTTTATTTTATTTTGTTAGAAACTGTGGAGTACTCACTTTTAACCCAGAACAGGAACTAGAACAAACTTGGAATCCATAAAAAAATCTTCCAGAACAGGAACTCTTAGTTTTTATTATTTCTCAGAAATAGTGGCGCACTCATTACTTTTACAAATTTAGAGCAATTAGAAAGTCCAGAGAATACTAACTTACTTACACTTATTTAGCAACACAGATCAGGGATTAGAACTAACTTATAATCCAGAAAAACTACCTTAGCAACTAGGTTTTCGACTCCTGTTCTTCCAAACCAGAAAGGAATTATAAGTAAGATACTTACTTATACTTATCTACCAACCCTGAACAGGAGTATCTAGTTTATCTAGTTTATATAGTTTGGATCAACATTATTAGACAACTTTTTAGACTCCTGTTCTTCCAACCCAGAACAGGAATTAGCCCAGATGATACTTAGCAACCCTGAACAGGAGATCCTGGTTTACATACTTTTGGTCAACATTAGATTGTTTTTCTTTTTTTCCTCTTTCCTTTGGTTTCTTATTTTATTTGTATTTCCTTTTAATTCTTGTAAAGCACTTTGTATTGCCTTGTTGCTGAAAATCTGCTCTATAAATAAAATGACCTTTAAAGCTAAAGCTGTGGAGCGTTTAACATTTCATTAACAAAGTTAGAGTGTTATTCCATGTTTTCTACATCTCAGGTTGTGAAACTTAACCCAGTTTCTTCTCCGGTTACAGATTTTCTCTACAGACACACAGAGGATGTCAGGATTTAACTTCTCTCTGATTTTAACGTTTGTTTTTGTGATTTGTTCGACGGTTCAGGTTAAAGCAGGTGAGTTTGGAGGAGGAAGCTGCTTCTGTCCTCTTTTTGAAATGTCATGATGATTTGGACCTTTGTGTGGTGAACTGGTATCTAACAGAACAGGAAATGTAGGTTTCTAAATGAAAATATTTTTTTCTTCTGCATTATAAATATATATAGCGATGCAGTTTCAGTGTGAATTAAATGTTTCTGTTGATCAAGAGGGACTGAAGGTCAGTCGTGTTTCTCTTTAACAACAGCAGCTGCATGACTGAATGAAACAAAAGAACAAAAGCTGCTTTCATGCAGCAGCTGGTTTATTGTTGAATTGATCCAGTTCTCTCCCTCCGTTTGGCCTCTTCTTACTTTCATTTTAGACCATAAATGAACCATTTTGTAACCTTGTCCTTAAAACATTAACAATCATTTTAATTATCTCAGTACTGAGATTTTTTTATGAATAGTAGAGACGATCAGAGAAGATTTTTAGTTTTTAGAGCAAAGCGTAGATCCTCAGTTATGCTCACTTTCAAAAGTATAAGGGAAGTAAAACAACCAGTTAACCAAACTGGTTCTGATGTGAAACCACAGAACCGACTCAACAGCCTTGAGAAAATGAAAACTTCACTTAAATCCAGGATTTGAACCAGAAACTTCTCCCTATTTTTAACGATCTGCTGCATAAATGCTGCTTGTTTTTAGTTTCAACATCACAGCTGTGTTTGAAATTTGAATATCGTTCAGATTTGCTTATGCAAATAATCTGTTCCTCCACCAGTCTGCCAGAGGCAGTTTCATTTTATGTTGCACTCAGCAGATTCTTCTCCAGTTAAAGCCACAGCAGACACTGAGAACTGGTTGAACTTCAAATGTTTGCTGTTAAAAATGATCCAGTTTATTTTAATCATCATGGCTTCCAGCTTCCAATAAACCTCCGAAAAACAATCCTCAGAAATGATTTACAACAAAACCAGATTGTCCCTACAGAACCATGGGCCAACTGGAAGCTTTGCATTGTAGAGTATCTGCTCTCAGCTCCTGGTCTGGGCTCCTTTTGCTTGAATTACTGCATTAATGCAGCAGAGCATGGAGGAGACCAGTCCAGGTAGTTTCAATATCTGCCTTCAGGTCTTCATCGTTCATCTTTTTGTCCATTTTCCAGCCAGCTGTTGGTTCCTTTAGCATTGTGAGTCGGTCCTGAGTCCAACTGCAAAGTGAAATCAGCAGAAGGAAGCAGGAAGTTCTTTAGAATGTTTTGGTGGATCAATATCTGCTTTGAATGTGAACTTGATAACGGAGCAGAACCTTCAGTCAGAGAGAAAAACTGCTGCAGCTCCGGTTTTTAAATGAAGATGAGAAAGTTCCTGCTACCCTGCTGATCAGGGAACAAAAATAAAAACGAAAGAGAAGTCCGAACCTGTTTCAACTTTCACTGAAATAGAACAGCAGATGAAATTATTTACAAATCATTTAATGCAAAGTTTCATGAAAATGTGATGAAGTCAAAATAAACATTAAATGATAAAAATGATGAACCTTTTTTCATTACATTAGAAACTCTTAATTATTTGTAGAAGTTCTTTTGTTTCATTTTTGCTCATCTTGTTTATTTAGCGTTAGCTTGCTGCCCAGTACAAAAACCAAACAAATAAAAAACAAACACAATACGGGTAACTTCTAAAGCTGTCGGACAAAATCTAGAAACACAAATCAAGATTACAAAACTGGAAGCCACTGGAAGTCAAAGCTATTAAACACAAACAGCAGGAAGGAGCCTCCATCAGAACCAGAACCGGGCTCAGCATGTTGGACTAACTCTGATTGGGAAGGAATGTTTTCTATGGGAAACAATAACTACCAAAACCATACTAATGTCGTTAATAAATCCATCAGATGCTTTCTCTCAAAGATAAACAACAAAACAATAAATGCTCAGCCTGGAGCAAAAAGTTTCAGTGAGTATTTCGAAGCAGCAGCATTCTGCTGACACAGCGCTGCTCAGGTCCGGTCCTGGAGAGCTTTTAGATGCATCTTCACTCCAACAGACCGGGTTCAGCTCTGAACAGGCCTGCTACCGAGCCATTCACCTGATTCAGGTGTGTTGGAGCAGCGAAGCGCCTGGAAGGTGCAGGATGGCAGAAAATGTCTGATCTGTGCAATAAAAACACTAATGAAGCGTCTGAACCAGTTTTTCTGTAAACCCCCAGAGCGAACACACACATCAACAAAAATAACAACATATAGATCAACAGGATGTGTCTAAATATCTCTACTGTGGTTTGACATCATGCAGCACAACCATATTTAGAGACTTGCTAAATGGCAAGACTTTGTTTGTATGATCTATTTATTAAAATAAAACCTTTCTGCAAAATACTAGAATAACTGGAGCTCAGCAATCATTTTGTTTAATGCAGAAGATAAATCTCCTCTTCCTTTTAGCATGTTAATAATAATAATAACTTTATTTAGAAAGTGGCTTCAAATGAAGCGCTGAAAAATTACAAGGAGATATAGAAACTAAAATAAAGCAATGCAGTGTAAAACCAGATAAAATACTAAGAAATGCAATAAGACAGTAGGTATGAAAAGGTACATATGACAAATGTCATTTGTTCAGGCTTTTATTTTATAAAATCCAGCCTAATAAAAGTACAAAATTGAAAAACAGTTGATATTTCTGTGAGATAATCTGAGATATTAATTTTTTCTTTAATATTCCTGCAGAAACTGAGATCTTCTGCATTTTCATGCAGCGCTGCATTTTACCGTGCAGCTTCCAAGGCAGCTCTGATGTGTTCATCCACTGGTTTCAGGAAAAAACTGAATCACTTCATGTCCACTCATACTATAATAATATGGACCAACTTGGTCTCCAGAACCAGAACTTTAAGAACCGAACATCCCTGTTCCAGGATCAGCTGTCCAAAGGAAATGCCTCCCTGCTGCTGACTGGAGTGAAGGTCGAAGATCAGAACATATACCGCTGTTACTGCAGCACCATCAGCGGAAACAAGGAGACATTTCTTCAGCTCATTGTGGACGGTGAGAACAACTGATGTGTTTCCTGTCTCTGTGTCTGTTACTGTGGTCTGCAGCCACATTCTGACCTTTGCACTGTAAAACATTTGAGCTGCATTTAGTTGGGTCTACTATCTTCTTCTCTTTCAGTAAAAGAAATTCAGCGAGTTTTAGATTTTAAACTTAAATGTGTAAGTTTCATTTTTAAGTTTAACCATCTTCAAATGTTTTACAGTGCATGTTTTACTTCCTGTAACTTCTTGTTGTTTTTGTTTGTAGCTCCTTCTTTCATCACATTCCCTCATATTTGGACCTTTTCTTTAAGACAAGCTGTTATATAATAAATTCTGCATTTGCATTTATTACCTTTCCTTCTGCACGTCTGCATTTGAACCACAAAGTGTCAAAATGTGGCTCTATTTTCCAGAAATATAATGTGAATGAATGTTAAGTAATTACAATGTTTCTCCTGCAGCTCCAGTCTCTACATTCAGAATCCATCAGGATGGAAACGGGATCACCTGCAGCTCAGAGGGGATCTACCCTCAACCTGAACTCACCTGGTCCACTGAGCCTCCATCCAACACGACTCTGCAGAACAGAACCACAGTCCATCAGACTGAGGAGAAGCTTTATGACATCAGCAGCTCTCTGACGGTTCCAGACGGTTCTGATCCGATCTACAGCTGCACCATCAGAACCAGGAGGAACCAGAGGAGAGCAATACTGAGACAGAAAAGTAAGTCATTCAATCAAACTGCAACAACAAAATGTAAATAATTTTAAACTAGTAAAAGTGAATAACTAAAGTAATCTAGTTGATATGTTTTCAAAAGAAAGAAAACTTCACACAAAGGATCAGCAGTGCTGAAGAAAAGTGAAAACAACAATAAAACACATTTTAATTTAGAAATGAACATTTCACACGTAGCTCCGGTTTATTCTGGTTCATAGAAAGTCAAAGCTGATTTTAGCAGGAAACTAAAAATGCTGAACCACAGAATTTGATACGCGCCTCTTATCTAATGCTGTGCTGGTGATTTTTGTTGTTTTGATACCGTGGGACGTAAATTTACTGGGATCAGCATTCTTACTGGTTCACCTTTAGATGTTTTCCAGTTGTGTAAATTTCCTTTAATAGTCCCTGTTCAAATAGTTTGTAGATGTTCTTATTACTAATCACAGAGCGACAGGAAGCAGCTGCTGCTTCTTTAAGCTCATTGCTGATGTTTTTCATCCTGGTGTTTTGACGCCTCAGCCGTCTGATCCAAACTAAGAAACAGTTAAAACCCTGAACGTTGATGAGGAAGGGATTTAAATCTACAAAAGTAGGATTGGGAGGTTTTTATTAAATAAATGTTATTAGTTTTTATTAACTAAACCTCCTGTGATGTAATTCCAGGTGTGATCGTCTCCAGCAGACAGACGTCTCTCTCCTGCTCCGCCTCAAACGGTTCAGTATCAAAGCTTCTCTGGAGGTTTAACCACAGTCAGGTCATCGTGAGCCGCAGCAGTCAGAGCAGAGCCACGGTCACAGAGGAGTGGAAACTTCATGTGAAGAGCGTCTCAGAGTCCGGCGGCCTCAGTCTGCAGGATTTATCTCCACAGCAGGGAGGGATTTACACCTGTGAGCTCAGCAACGAGGAAGAAACCTTGGTAACCAGCATCTTCCTGAAGGTGGAGGAGGACCGAGGTGAAAAAGAAAAGAAATGTTTTACTTTCAAATTAAAATCAGGAGAATGTAACGTCTCAGTTCATCTGTTTTTACCCAGGAGGAACGAAACGCCATCCAGGCGTTCCCATGGTTGTTGTAGCAGCAGCAGCAGTAATCCTTTGTGTGGTTCTGATCCGCCGCTCCAGGAACCAAAAAGGTCAAAACACTTTTCTTATTGATTCAAAGCTAAACTTTTTTAACCAGCTGTGTATTATGATTTTTATGACGCAGATATTTCTCTACCTTACAGGATTACAGCTATATGAGGAGACTACACGTTAGCATGCTAATTAGCAATGCACCTTCAGCCTCCCAACCTGCATTTTATATCAGTTATTTTAGAAAAACTCTGGAAAAAAACACAAATAGGCAAAATTTACATAAACAGTTTGGAATCTGCTCAGCTGATTAAATAACTTTATGCTTTACTGACCTCAGCATGCAGGATGCTTGATCCTGAGGGTGAAACTCCACTGTTTAATTCAGCTAATAGTTATAGTGATTATACAGTAATAATAATTACATCATAATATTTCTGAGTAAAACTATCTGTGAGCTCCTCATCCTCCATCCTGGTTTTCATGAACTATTCAGAACATATTTCAGACATAATGAAACTCCTGCTCCAGAAAACCTTCATCTGCTCACATTTAATCCATGAAGCTCTTAGTTTCCAACAGATTGGAAACCAGCTGGTGAACCGCTGCAGCTAATGCACAGGAGTCAAACTCCAGTCCTGCAACTTTTAGATGAGCCTCTGCTGCACCTGAATAGAATAATGAGGTCATTAAGGCTCTGGAGAACCGATCTACACCAGGAGGAGGTGATGAAGCCGTTTCATTCCAGTGGTTTGTGGCTCATCTAAAAACTGGACAGCGACTGCAGGCCTGGAGTTTGAGGCCCCTGAGCTAATGGATCACTGCATTACTTCTTCAGGCTAAATCAGTTACTGTTCAAGTTTTTGTCAATATTTATTAATATGAGACTTGTTTTATTGGCTGCCTTATCAATTTTGTGAGTATTTTTTATTTAAAAATGTTTTTTTTTTTAGCTGCAGATTAGCCTTAGCATGCTGCATTAAACAGATCAGTTTTAAAGAGATGATTGAACCCATTTGTTCAGTTTGGCTTTTAATTGTTTTTTTTATTGTTTTAGCTGATTTATTTATTTTATCATCTGTATTTTTTAGATCTGTAAAGCTCTGATATTTTAAACGTTGCTGTATAAATAAAGTTTGCTTACTTTAAAGGAAACCAATCTATTTAAAAAAACAAGCATTATGACATAATAAATACTTGTATAGATTATCTGTGTCATGCATTAATATAGTTGCAGTTTTAGTAAATCCTGCAGTACAACCAGCTTTACCTCAACATTTATATGTGATTCAATAAACATTGTTATGTTGTATATTTAATTATTGTACTTTTGACCTTCTTATGTGTTTGGAATAAAGAGAAGAAGAAGAAGATGATGATGATGATGATGATGATGAAATAATACAGTTTAACTGTATTTAATTTGTTTTCCCCACTTTTTGAATTAAACTTTATTATCTGCATATTTACTGAACCACAAAATATAAGTAACAGTGACATTATATTTAATTTTTACCTAAATAAATATTAAATAAATATTGGCCATGATAATCCAAATGGTTAAAGCTTTTTTTTGTTTTTTTTTGTTTGTTTGTTTTTGCTCTATCCTGTTCCAATAAAAAAATGTAACAACAACTTTGGTTTGATCTTTTTCTGTTTTTTAAACATTGTTTATTTTCTGCATCAGTTGCCCAGACTTTACTGTTCTCTATGTTTCTACAGAGTTTACTAGATCAGATAACTTCTGTTCTTCTGAATAGTTGACAAATAATAAGAACCTTTTATTAAAGATATTGATAACCTCAGCAAGGGGGCTGATGTATGAGAGGAACAACCTGGGGCCGAGGACTGAGCCCTGAGGAACTAGGAGGTCATTTAGGACATTTTCTTATTAGCAAATAATAAATTAGCATCGTAGAAAAACCCTCTGCAGGGTTTCTGTGTTTCTCTGAGCCGTTTTGTTTTGCTGAAAAGAAGGACAAGAGATCGCAATGAGAGATTTTGGATCTTTATTTTTCTGTATTTGCGTTTTTTCTGATTTCTTATTTAAATTCTCGGTTTTTAAAGCGTTTTTCACTTTTCTGAGTCCTTCAGGAATTACAAAGATACTGAATCTGCTGCCATAAAATGTGAGTTTCACTTTCTGAAATGAGAGACAAAAAATTTTTACTTTTTCACCATTTTATTTGTTTTGTCTGTATCTGTATTACTGATTTCTAAACAATAATAGATGGAGGCTGCTGCCCTCTAGTGGACGGATTTCACTGTACAATCCATGAATCTTTTCTTTTCAAATGGAAAAATATTAAAAACCTAAAACTGAATTTCTTTCTGAAGGTAATTTTAATAATTATATCGTTCATGTTGGGTGAAATAAATGGGATTTTTTTCTCACCGCTGCGTCATTTCAACATTTAAAACAAAAAGATCCAGTCGGTTCCGTTCCGTTATGACCCAGCCACACCCCTTTTCTCTTTACTTCCGGTTCGGTTTCTCATGGACCGAACCGGGCTGATGAAACGGGAATACAACCGAAACCAGGATGGTGGATTAATCGGAACCGGAGATGAGAATCTTCTGGACTTTTCTGCTGGTTTTCCTGAGATCCGTGGCTGCAGATGTTCAGGGTGAGTTCACATCCAGTGGATCTGTTTGGACCAGAACAGAAACAAACCACGAAAACATTCAAATGATCCAAAATCCAGAATATCAGCTGGTCATCCTGAAATAAAACAGAGAGATTTAGGTGAAGAACGCTGAGTCATTTGGACTCAGACTCTTATTGCTGCAATTTTTCTTCCTTTCTTTCTTTTTGTTTCTTTGTTTGTTGTTGTTTTGTACGTGTTTGTTTGTTTTGTTGTGTTTTTGTTGCTATTTCTTGTTGCTAGGGGTAAATACAGAGAAAAGCCCCGAGTTTCCCTCCTGGATTTAATCCTTTAGTCAAACTAACAGTTTCACTGATTCACCAAACAAAGGAACCACCGATCTGATCTGCAGGGTGGGAACTAAACCACTGGAGAACAGCAGCAAGAATTTAGAAGAACGAGAGATTTTGTTACACATTTGTAGATTTTTCATAGATATAATAGAAATGTACCAAACAGGAAATAAAGATGCTGAATTAACTGATTCAATTGAACTCATCATCAGATGAGCTTCATGTTCGTTCCTATAAAGTGAATCCTGTTGCCTAGCAACCCTGTTGACAGCAGCTCATTCAGGTGTTTGAATAAAGAAAAACAAACATCTTTTACCTTCACTGATTATTATTTAGTCTTTGGTTTAATAAACTCTGGGGGATTTTAACTTATTTTTTATGTCCATCCATCCATTTTCTGTTCACCCTTGTCCCTAATGGGGTCGGGAGGGTTGCCGGTGCCAATCTCCAGCTACGTTCCTGGCGAGAGGCGGGGTTCACCCTGGACAGGTCGCCAGTCTGTCGCAGGGCAACACAGAGACATACAGGACAAACAACCATACACACACACACTCACACACCCACGGAGAATTTAGAGAGAGAAACCTATTAACCTGACAGTCATGTTTTTGGACTGTGGGAGGAAGCCGGAGTACCCGGAGAGAACCCACCATGCACAGGGAGAACATGCAAACTCCATGCAGAAAGACCCCGGCTGGGAATCAAACCCAGGACTTTCTTGCTGCAAGGCAACAATGCTACCAACTGCACCACTGTGCAGCTCCTATTTAAATGTAAAATATTAAAATGTTCTCTTTGTGTGTCTAAAAAACAGATTTAAGATTTCCACAGCTATAGAAAACTCTCTCAGTGATTTATTTTGCATCGTGGCGCCCCCAGGCCATGCCGCCCTGGGCAGGAGGCCAACAGGACTGACACCAACATGTGTTTCTGCTTGCCAGAAGTTTCCTGCGTCTTCCTGCGGCGCTGCGTCTTACCCTGCAGCTTCCAGAGCCACGGCGATGATGTCATCCACTGGTTTCACCGCAACGGAGCAGAACTCAGACTTCACTCTTATTACGACAACCAGGACCAGCTGGGTCACCAGGACCAGAACTTCAGAGGCAGGACTTCTCTGTTTCAGGATCAGATCTCCAGAGGAAACGCCTCGCTGCTGCTGACAGGGGTCAAAGTTCAGGATGAAGGAATCTACAAGTGCTACACCAGCACCGTCCATCAGAACAGGGAAACCTTCATGAGCCTTTCAGTAAACGGTACGAACAGAGAAACCAAAGTTCTTCCCTTATTCTGAGAGCATTTTAAATTATTTTTCTGTGTTTTCAGCTCCAGTCTCTACAATCAGAATCCATCAGGATGGAAACAGGATCACCTGCAGCTCAGAGGGGATCTACCCTCAACCTGAACTCACCTGGTCCACTGAGCCTCCATCCAACACGACTCTGCAGAACAGAACCACAGTCCATCAGACTGAGGAGAAGCTTTATGACATCAGCAGCTCTCTGACGGTTCCAGACGGTTCTGATCGGATCTACAGCTGCACCATCAGAACCAGGAGGAACCAGAGGAGAGCAACGTTCAGGAAACTATGTGAGTAAAATTCACTGCAAAAACACAAAATATTACCAAGTATTTATGAAATATCTAAAAAAAAAAAATAACATGCAAGTAACTTTTCAGCAAAATTTATAGGTTCCTGTTTTAACTCAATAATTTATCAATGTTGCTAAAAAAGTATTAGATCAACTGGAAGATTATTTTAGTTTTTCCAATGTTATCAATCAAGTTTATTTGTGTGAGCAGCCAGATGGTTCAAGGTGTTTATATCATAAAAACACAAATTACAAAGTTTTACAGTCAACAATTGAATAAACATTACATTTAGATGAGTTTTATACTCATCTAATCTGCTGGTCAATGTTTCATTTATTATTAAATATTAAGCAGTTCCAACCAGGTGGATTTTAGTCCTGATTTAAAGGAACTCCATGTTTGTTTGTTCCAGATTTGTGTTGCATAGAAGCTGAATGGTAAGTGAAATAATTTGCCAATCAATCAAGTTTATTTTTGTAGCACATTTGAACAAGGAAGTTCAAAATGCTTTAAATCATTAAAACACCAAAATAAAACATCAGTCACTGATTGAGAAACGTTACATTTAGTTGAGTAAAAGCTTCTTTAACTTTTCATCAAAATGTAATAATTGTTGACTTTAAACAAGCTCTGATATCCTGTTGAATTGTTAATTGTAATTTAGTTTTGTCTTATTTAAAGTTTGCTAAAATATTTACAGTAGAAACTAAAATACTTGGTAAGATTTAGTGGTTTTTATTTCTGTTTCCTCTGATTTCCAGCTTCTCTTCAGTAAACTAAAACCGTTTATCTTTAAAGCAGAGACAGAGATTGGAGAGCTCCACTTTCCCACAATGCATCATTGATAAAAACATCAATGCGAGCCTGAAACCTACGTTTGCTGAGCCAGTCGGGTTTTAGTTCTGCTGTGTGCGTCGGGTCTGAACTGCTGGGCTTTTCTGGCTGCAGCAGCAAAGAATGAGCATTTAGTTTTTCCTGATTCTGCCTCTGCAAAGCGACGCCGGGGAAACGGCGGCGGGATTTTCTGGATGAGCAGAAAGTGACGGAACCACTGCTGACTTCGCTGAGCCGGCAGCCATGATGGGCTTGGCTGACTGACTGCAGAATATTTGCTGTTCTACGTTCTTTGGACTTTAGATTCATCAGGATGGCATTCTGTACAAAGAATCAATTGAAGCTGTAACAAGAGACATAAATAAATGAGAATTTCACCTGAAGAAGAAGAAGATGGTTGGATAAACATTCCTCTACCTTCTGATTCTGCAGCAGGACCTGAAATTAGATTTCCATACAGTTTCTCTCCAATCAGAGTGAATTTCAGCTGTTCTACTAAGAGGACTGAGCAGAAACATGTAAATCTGCTAGAGGTGGTTCTATAAAATATTTATTCAATGAGGCTGAACATAAATGCATGCCACACTTTTCAGATATTCCCAGTATGTTTTTCCTGTCTGACTCCAGCTGTCAGTGTTTCGGGCGGCGTTTCAACGATCCCCTGCTGGGCTCCAGTCTCTTCCCTCCAGAACTTCTCTCTCACCTGGAGGTTCAACCACAGCCAGGCCGTCGCCACCCTGGCAGCCGGCTCCGCCTTCACAGCTTCAGACGGGTGGAGGAAGCGGGTGGAGGGCGTCTCCGAGTCCGGCAGCCTCACGCTGAGCGGCTTGTCCTCCAGTCAGGACGGAGTTTACAGCTGTGAGCTCAGCGATGAAGAGCAGACGCTCATCACCGACGTCCTGCTGACGACGCGCGAAGGTCAGATCAAATTCTCTCCATAAACCATAAAATTATTCGGTTTGAAGATTAAAGTGGAGAAAAACATGAATCAGCTTCATTTTTCTGTTTTTGTTCGAGACGCTCTGACTCAAACTGAATCTGGAGTCCAAACCTTCTGGGACAAAATCACCAACATAATTAAAAATGATCAATCATTTTATTGCAAATTGATCATTTTGTGATTTAATCCTGGAATATTTTCATGAAGCAAATTAGAGAATAATAATTTATTGCAGGTTTTGAAAACTGATGTTTCCTTTATCAGAAGAAAAGTTTCCAACTTTTTTTAGTCGAATGTTTTCTATTTTAGAAAATGTTTTTAAACTCAACAACAAAACTGAACTTTCTTCTAAAACTCTTTGTTTTTAGCCAAATTTAACAACTAGGAGCCAAAAATCTGTTGAGTAAAAAATGGCTGAATGTTTGTGGCCTGACTTCAGTGAAATTAAAGTCACAGAAAAAATACTTTGTGTTTTAACAAACATTTTTCATTTAATCCTAAAACATTAAAAATCAGCTTCATTTTCATTTGCATCATTCATAGACTGCAGTCAGGGCCACATGAAATTACCCCGAGGGCCACACATGGCCCCTGAGCCACACTTTGGACACCCCTGTCCTGAACTGTGAAGGAAGAAAACCAATTTAAACATTTTCTATCATTTTCATCTCATTTGTTGTTTGAATCATTTTATTTTGACTGCAGTTTCTGACGCACTGATGTCTAAAACAGGTCAGACGTGGAAAAGAGACTTTGTGTCTCACACAGATTTACCTGAACAGGTGAAGGTGAGTAAAAAAACGGTGAGGGTTTCTGCTGCTGCTGCAAACACCTCTGGGCTCTACAGCGGTGGAGGAAAGTTCTCTGGAAGGACGAATCACGCCTCTGGGTCTGGTGATCTGATGGAGGAGTCTGGGTTGGATGGGTGTCAAAGTGGAAAGTTAGGTGGAGGGAAGATCTTTTTGGCGCTGTTCTGTAGCAGCTGTTCCACATTTTGGATAAATTCACTCTGAACTCAGCTGAGACGCCATGGAAACGGCTCCTTCCTGTTCCAGACTTGGGCTACGTTCATGTAGCAGGAGGATGCGACAGAAATCCAACCTTTTCGCCGCTTCCATATGTGGAGCTAAATCTGTTAGTTTCAAACCGTCTGCAGTCTGAACCATCATATCACATTTTCTCAGACTTTTACATCGTTAGAGTGAGACATGGGTCATGAATCAGGATGTAAACAATATGTGAAAACTATAATTATGAAATAATGAAGCAGTCAGTGAACGCATCACCACCACTCTTATTTCTGACTCCACCTCCAATCAGACTTCTCTACAGAAGCTGCAGCTAATGCTCTGCTAAAGGCCGTCGCTGTTAGCTGGACTTTCCTCTTATCTGCTTCCTTCTTCTTTGTTTGATCTGTTGATAAATAAACTTTAAAAATGATCCATAAACGTCTCCTTACACAAACAGAGCGCCGCTGTGTGGCTTTGAACCGATCATCACCTGCTGTCTGAACGTGGCCATAAATCAGTTTGTTACTGATCTGACTGCGGACCTCGCTTGGCCTTCTCATCCAACATCAGTGTCTGACCTCAAGAATGGTTAACTATTCCCATAAGTATCCTCCTAATCCCAGTTTTCCCAGAGGAGTTAGAGTGATAGGAGGAGTTTTAATGATACTGAAGGTTTGTTTTGACTGTTTGTGTTTCAGGAGGTCACAGCAGAGTCGCAGTAATCGTCTTCTGTGTGCTGACAATCATCATATTAGCTGCGCTGCTCATAGCCTCCCTGATGGTCTATAAGAAGGTGAGAAACATTCACAATTCAGCTGCTGGTTGGAGTCGCTGCTTCCTGTTCTGACCCACATGTGTCTGATCCAGAAACAACCAGAACCTCCAGAACCTGGAGAACGTCCAGAACCTGGAGAACGTCCAGAATCTCGAGAACCTGGAGAACGTCCAGAACCTGGAGAACGTCCAGAATGTCCAGAACCTGGAGAGCATCCAGAACCTGGAGAGCATCCAGAACCTGGAGAACGTCCAGGTTCTGGAGAGCGTCCAGGTTCTGGAGAGCGTCCAGGTTCTGGAGAGCATCCAGAACCTCCAGAACCTGGAGAATGTCCAGAACCTGGAGAACGTCCAGAATCTGGAGAACGTCCAGAACCTGGAGAACGTCCAGAACCTGGAGAGCATCCAGAACCTGGAGAACGTCCAGAACCTGGAGAACGTTCAGAACCTGGAGAACGTCCAGAATCTGGAGAGCATCCAGAACCTCCAGAACCTCCAGACTGAGTTAGAGACGCTGCGACCCGCCTGCAGGTGGGGTGAGGTCAGAGTTCAACCTTCTGGTCTGTTTTAGTCTCACAGTTTCACCAAAAATCTGAAGCTTGCAGCCAATTTGTGGAAAATTTAAAACCCTTAACGAATATTTGATCACACAGAAACGTGTCGGGATATTTCTGCTGGTCTAACCTGAAACATCTTGTTGGGTTTTACTCTGAAAGGCTCACGCCACAGTTTAAAAGCAAAGTGTCTCCATCTGCAGACTGAACATCATGACCTCCACCAAGAAGAAGCTTCTCTGCAGAACAGCTTCGTTAAACTGAACTAAACCGCCTTAAACAAGAGAGCTGCAACTAAAATATGAGCAACACAAGAAAACGTTTCCCTGACCCAAAGGTCACCAGGATTTTTATTAAAGCTCATAATTTTGACTAAATTACAATAAGATCCACAAAGTATTTCAGTTATGTAGAAAAGACAAGAACATCCCACTTACAGGATCATCAGTCCGGATTCTGGGCCAAATACTAAACCTTCAAATTAACCCTTTCATGCATGGTGGTCACTACAGTGGACAGCTTTCTAAAAGCCATTTTCTTGTGCTTCCTGTGGATTTTTATGTTATAAATGCACACAGACCACTGAAGTGGACACTAATGCATCATAAAATATACCATCAACTACTGGCCATCAGCTGCAAATGCAAGAAATTATTTTTGTTAAATACAATATGGCCGACAGACAAAGAAGCATGAGAACCGACCCGGTCCCTCCTTCTACTGTAGACGAGTCTTGCAAGTAAAAAAAATATTGTGACATCAGATAACCCCTAAGGAACAATACTACTGATGTATTTTTCAAATAACAACTTTGTATTTGGACAAAATTACAATTGATCACAAAAAAATATAAAAAATTATTTTTACAAAAAAAATGTCCTACCTTTTTTATGCCTTAAGAAAAAAATTTTAAAAAATGGAAAAAAACATTCTGACACAAAGGATCATAATTCATGCATGAAAGGGATAAATCTATCCGGTAAAATGTTTGATCAGATTGGAGGACATTTCTGAACCTGCTGGTTCAGTGTGACTTTAGATTTAAAACTTCTGAGTTTTTTGGCAGAAACTTTTTTTCTTCTATCTACAGTGACCTTAGATAAAGGTCGCCTTGTGTTTCTCCAGCTTTTCTAAAGGTTTTCTTAGGCTCTGACTTAGACTTGTACTGTATTGATCCTTTGGGAAGACTCCCTCAGGAAATTGAATTGCACTAACTCAATGTTACCATGAAACTAAACCTTTGTGGTGTTAAACTATGATGTCACGTAGGAACATTATTAACGATATAACGTTTGCATATGAACATTTGTTCAGCCTTAATCTGCTGCATCATCTTTTTCTAGATGTGAACAGAAATATGTTCCATGTTCTTCATGAGTTTTTGTAGTTTTTCAAAATATATTTTTACTCAATTTGTTTGCTGACGTTTCCTGAGAATAACATCAGCTGCTCAAACGTTGCCAAAGCAGAAGTTGTCTGTCCGTTTTAAAGGATTGTATGGCTGTTTGATACATTTCACATTTTGTATGACATTTTAACATCAAGCTAATATGCCTATAGATGGAAATGTTCATTAATACTCGTTAAAATGGGACAATAGAGAAGGTTTTTGGTATTTTTTCTTTCTTTTTTTTAGTTCCTTTAGAACAAGATGGCTTCTTTTTTATAATCATTAAACTTCCAAACATCTGGATAAAACAGAATATTGTTTTCATATGTGGAATTAAATACAGCCAGAAAAGTCCGGAATAATTAATCTGATATGACATGGCGTCCACGGCAGGTGGCGCTGTTTCCTCCTGATTCATAGTCTTTTCTTTGTAGTAAATAAGAAGCTGAACTCATACATGCATGTATCATTACAGTTATTCTGCATTAAGATGTGGAATTAGACGCTTTAGCCCTTTATCTAACTAACTAACTAACTAACTAACTAACTAACTAACTAATTTAGGCCTGAAACTGTTAGACCTTCAATTCTCGTGTTATGTGAAAATGTTTTCTTTTCTCAGCCTTAATATAAAAAAAACCTTAAAAACTTATAATTCTAACTTTTCAATCAGAACAATAAAAGAAAAATCCATTAAAAATGTTTCAATCTGTTTTTATTGATCTACAAAATTATATTACAGGCTCCAATTAACTTTATTATGCATTTAAAAGCAAAAATATCCAGTAGTTTTATTTTTCTGTGGAAATATTCTGATTATTATTAATAACCAATCAAACCAATTGAATAAAAATCAGTTTAGAAAATTAAAAACAAGAAAATAAACAATGGCTTCATGTTTTTATTTGGTTTTATTGCTCTTTACAAAATAAAGGATAAATTAGAATATTAGACACTTAAAGCAACAAACATGCAGTAATTTTATTCCCCTGTGGTTTTATTGTGAGTGATTATTATTAATAACCATCTGATTCCCTGAACCGTCACATTTATGAATCTGTGTTGAAAGAAATTGAAGAACATCTGAAGTCATATCAAGTATTTTTGGTGATAATTACATTTTTGTTTTTCATTTAATTTTTCATGTCATTTTTAAAGCAAACAGAGAAAATCAGCATCACGTTTTTTTTGCCATTTTTTGAAGACTTTTGAAGTTTTTGTTTTTTATTGAAAACATAAAATAAAGTTCATTTATTAAAGCTGGCAAAATGAAAATTCAGAAAAAATCTTACAATTTTATCAGAAGCCATTTTTTGGCAGCCAAAAAAATAATTCTCAATTTTCTAAAGTATTTTTTTAATAAATAATAAAATGACATTTATATTGTTATGTTTGGTGAATGCAAAAGTAAATGATGGCATTCATTAAAAAATAAAACTTGTCTCGCTGTGCAATACTTCTAGGTAATTTAAACCAAACTGATGTTTTGGAGACACAAAGTAAAGAAAACCAGAACCAAAATATTCACTTCAACCTCAGAAAACTCAGACGATTCAAACATGAAGTGGATAAATGAGTAGAACCGGAACCGGGCTGCCGGTTCCGGCTCTACTCCAGCAGGCGCAGGTTGTCCTCGCTGTAGTCGTGCGGGTCTCCCTGGAAGGGCAGGCGGGGGGGGTGGTTACAGATCCCCATGAGGAAGATGATGACGGTGCCGAAGGTCATCACCGGGGTGATGAGGAAGAGGCAGAGCCGGTCCACCGTTCGGGCGATGCCGCTCCAGTTGTCCTTCTCCTGCGAACACAGAACATCTGGATCTAGACTCTACTGCTGCGGCGGGCATAGATCTATGATCCTAGATCACCTCAGCTCCTGCAGCAGCAGCAGGAGAAAGAAACATGATTAAACTGAAATTAAAAGAAATTAAACTTCTGCTGCAGCTAAACTCATTTTTAGTATTTTTCATAACTTTGAAAATTTTATTTTAGTCATTTTTCCAGATAAATGCTAAAACTCTAGTTTACTCAGCTGTTTTGTAACTTCCAGTTGAATAAAGATGTTGGAGTTTTGCTGATTTGGTTTCTGTCTCCTGGTGTTCGTCTCCTCTCACCTCGTTGTAGTCGTTCTTGTCTCTCATGTGTTGGACGATGTAGTTCGCTCCGTCCACCGCCGGCTTCATCTCCCCGTACAGCTGATCCATCGCTCCGTCGCTTTCCACCGGCTTCAACACTGAACACACACAGCCTGTCAGTGCCCCTGCTGACCCACCTCCCGGTTCTGCCTGGTTCTGTTCGGTTCTGTCTGGTTCTGTCTGGACGTACCTGAGGCCGGCGTGGGCCGTTTGGACAGTCCGTGTCTCTCTGACTGCCTCTCAAACATCAGCTCGCTGCGGGACTTGATGCTGTAATATTCCTCGGCTGCAGCGATGTATCCCACCGAGCTGGATCGCCGTGGCAACGCTCCGTCCCACGCCGGCTCGTCGTCCGCTGGCTGGGCCATGTGGAGGATCCGGGGCAACCGCTCCAGGAAAAACTGGACAAAAAGTTGATTAATATTCATTTAATGTTAAAATCCAAATGAAGAGACTTTAAAATCCTGCAGTTAGTTTCTAATCACTGGACTTAAAGAACCAGAACCAAACATGGAGACGCATTCAGCTTCTATGCACCATAAATCTGGAACAAACTCCAGTCCAGTTTGTTCATCCTAAACTTTTAGGATGAATTAGTGTTATTATTGTAGCACAAAAATAATCCTATATTTTTAAAATATGTAATGAAGCTTAAATAAATGTGCAGGTTGTCATGGTTATGCAGGTCAAACAAGCTGTACACTGCAAAAACACAAAATCATTTTTAGTGAAAATAACTTAGTCTAAAAGAAACTTTTCAGCAAGATATAGAGGTTTGTTTTTAGTCAATAATTATTTAATAATAATGAAATCCACTAGCAGATTATTTCACTTATGCATCACAGAAACTGGAAGAAACTGAAAATCAGCCGAAACACTGATCTCCTTTAAATCAAGGCTGAAAAACGGGTTGAGTTACTTTAGAACCGTAATAAATGAAACATTTATCAACATTTATTGATGACTTTGATGACGACAATCATCAAAATGTAATGTTTGTTTCTGACTCTCTGATGTTTTTATGACGTTTTATTTTTGTGTTTTTACCAATTAAAGCTGAAACACAAATAAACTGATAGATAACAAGACATTTTATACGTTAAATAATCAACCAGCAGAACTAGAAGTTTAGTTTTTTCATTAATATAAATCAAATAAACTTTATTGATTTAGTTTTTGGTTTCCTGACTTCTTGTCCTCCATTTATTCTCCGACTATTTTTCTCTGATGAACTTAAACTTCTCTATTCTGTCCTGTCTTTTTCTCTTTCCTGTGTTCAGTTCCAGTTTGTCCGTCAGTGTGTGTGAAATCAGAACCATCAAATCTATTAAATGTTGTGATTTTTCCGCTCTTCACCTTCTTGGTCCATTCAGACATGACGTGTGTGCTGGGCGTCCTGAAGTGCAGGTTGAGAACGACGACACAGTTCAACACGACGATGGTAACGAGAACCATGATGAACATCAAATATCTGAGGAAAAACATCAAATGAGAAAGGTAAAGGCTGAAACACAGAAGAACATCAGTAAACCTATAAAAGCTGCTCCATCAAACATTCAACCTTACCAAGTATTTCTGTCTCGTTTCTACTGCAAATATCAGAACAGCTGAAATAAAACAAAACTGACTTACAGTTGACTTTTCAGCAACATATACAAGTTTGTTTTAAGTAAATATTTCCTTAATATTGATAAAAAAAACAAAAGTTATAGTTCCACTGCTAAATTATTTCACTTATAAGATGGAAAATGTTTTGTTATCCATCAACAAGGCAGTTCAAAGTGCTTTACTTCATAAAAACATTTTTAAAATCCATAAAAACATCATTCAGTCACTAATTAAGAAAGAAATGTTACATATTGATGTAATGTTTGATCAAAACCATCAACACTCATTAAATATGTCGGTTAATGTTTCATTTTTTATGGTTCTAAAGTAACTCAACCAGTTTTTCAGCCTTGATTTAAAGGAGATCAGTGTTTCGGCTGATTTTCAGTTTCTTCCAGGTTTCTGATGCAGAAGTGAAATAATCTGCTAGTGAATTTCATTATTATTAAAGAGTTATTGACTTAAAACAAAGCTCTATATTTGCTGAAAAGTTACTTTTAAGTTAGTTTCAGTCATGGTCTATGCTTTTCCTTGTTTATTTAGAGTTTTCTGTGTCCTTAAGTCTCTTCGTTGTCCTGTCCTCCCCTTGATTGTTCCCAGGTGTGTCTCGTTTCTGTGATTACCCTCCCGTGTATTTAACTCCACCTGTGTTCCTTGTTCCTCGTCGGGTCCTCGTCGTTGTAACCCTCTATGTTGCCGTCTATGTCGTTGTCTAGTCTATTCGTCGTCAGTGTGTCCATGTGCCTGCTGTTCGTTGTTTGGACTGTGCTTCGTCATTAAAACCATCATTATTCATCATACCTGGGTCCGCTGCATCTGCCTCACCACCTTCACCGAACCACTTCATGACAGTTTCAGTCATTTTTTGCAGTAAAATCTAAACCAAAAATACTTGGTAAAATTTTGTATTTTTGCAGTGAAGCCAGCAAAAGAACCAAAAATGCAAATTTATTTCTAGGTCCAATTTAATCTTTGTTACAACTTTTATTTAAATTATTTTAAATAAACAAAAACACTTTCAGCTCATCCTGAAAGCTTAGGAAGTCCTGGACTGAAAGTAAGTTAAAAATATGTTTTTTTAAAATTATTTAAGGACAATCAGGAACTCTAAAGTGTTTGTTCTTGTAGGTATTGAAAAATAAAATGACTTTTTTCCTACTTGACTATGAGGGGGACGGACATGGACGTCTCCGGCAGCCGCTGGGAAATCAGCAGCAAGAAGACAGACTGAGCCAGCAGGACGGAGATGGACAGCGTCATCTTCTCCCCACCTGAAGAAAAATCACAAAACTTCATCCTCACCTAAACACCAAAACACTAAACTTCAGATCTGCAGCTCTGAGTTTAACCAGATGGAACCAAAACCGTTTACAAGTTTGACAAGTCCTAACACTTTATTACGAAGGGGTTTAAATTAAGACTAGCATAATCCTGTTAACACATGAAGGAGACGTCATGAATGTTTCCAGCTGTTTTCATGGACGGCATTCGGTAAATAATGACATTTTAATGCAAAGTTGTGTTGAAAGTTGCCTTAAAATCCACTAAGTGTCAACTATAATAATATTTTAATGCAAAGTTGCATTAAAAGTTCATTTAAAACTCATTAAAAGTGTCAACTTTGCTTTATTTGGTAAATAATGACATTTAATTTCAAAGTTGTATTAAAACTTGCATTAAAGGTGCATCAAAAGTGTCAATTATAATAATATTTTCATGCAAAATGAATTAAAAGTTAAATTAAAATCCATTAAAACTATCGACTTTGCTTTATATGGTAAATAATCTTATTTTAATGCAATGTTAAGTGAAAACTTCCATTTAAAAAGTATCAGTGTTGCTTTATTCAGCAAATAAAGACATTTAATTCAAAACTTCCATTAAAATCCATTAATGTGTCAACTTTGTATTAAAAGTATCATTATTTACCAAATAATGCAAAGTTGATGCTTTTAATGCAGGTTTTAAAGCAACTTTGCATTAAAATGTAATTTTTTTATTGACTGAAGCTCCATGACAGTCAACACTTCCTGTTCCTGACAGGAAGTCATGTCCGTCTACCTACAGACCTTCACAATAAAGTTTAATCTAGCTACTAACAACAGATCTTCTGCAAATCTTCCAGCTTTGCAGAAGAGTCTTTCCTCTGAGTGACCTCTGAGTGACCTCTGAGTGACCTTCAGAGTTTGTAAAGCAGCTGCGGTTCAGTACTGACTGTCGGCAGGCAGGTAGTAGACCAGCGAGGCCAGGAAGGAGATGAGCACACAGGGGATGATGATGTTGACGATGTAGAAGAGCGGCTTGCGTTTGATGACCAGGTAGAAGGTGATGTCCTGGTGCTTGTTGCTCTCCATGGGAATGTGCTTGTAGCTGTTTCTCTTGGCCGGCCGGTGGATGATCTCCCACTCGCCGTTCTCTGCAGGCACAAACTTTACGTCATCAGCTCCTAATTTACACATTATTCTCAATCTAATCTCCATTTTAATAAATCTAAGGATTTTAATTACATTTTGATTGTTTACATATGACTTTGTTTGCCTTTCTCTGTGACAGAATATTTCTAATTTAACCGATCAGGTTAAAGAAAAAGCTCTGGATGTAAATGTGAAGATATTTTGGTTATTGTGTCAGATAAGATTTTCAAATGTTTAGCAGAGAAATTTGTGTTCTAGAATGTGAGTTTCTTCAGAGACAAACTGTTGCATCCTCAGTGCACTAAGGAGCGTTATCACAGATCCTTCCTCTGCCACTCAATATGTTCATGTTTTCATTACCAGGTTTTACCAAAGAGCCAAACCAAGTTTATCCAGAAACTTTTACTGAAAAGTCGACTTTGTAGGAACCAAATCCGCTCTTATTCTTTCTTAAACTTGGCTAAATGTAGCAGATGCTTTGAAACAAAGTCGCCCAGATCCTGTTCTTATAACAGAAAATAAATGTATTCAATAGAGCCCAAAACAAACTGAAAACTAGAAACATTTATTTTAATACAACATGCAGAATTAAAGCAGTTGTACGTAATAAATTTATGCCAAAAACCTTTGAAATTTTCTACAAAAAGTGTAGAAAATTTTCTTTTGACATTTTTTCTGGAAGATTTCTGAGATTAAACACAAAATTTCTGAGTTTTTGGTGGAAATTTTCTTTTCTTCTTTCTACAAAAGCCTTGAAACACCGTCGTAAAAATCACTTTCAAGTTTTGGATCTACAATAAATATCGGGCCTGATTTAGGTTGGGGGGGTTTGGCCTGCGTTTATGATTGAGTCTAAAATTTTGACCGTCAGGGCAGAAAGTTTGGACGCCTCGGGTTGAAAGGATAAAACAGTTGCCTGTGAAGCTGGCCGGGTCGATGATGATCCACTCCACGGTGTGCGTGTGAGTTTCGTTCCCGTCTTTCTTCAGCAGCATCTTGATCTCTTTGGCGTTGTAGGTCAGGGAGCTGCAGAAACACACAGAGCGTTTATCCCTCCTGACCTGCAGGAGGCGCCGTTTCATGGCCACCTACGTGAACTTGAGCGTGCAGTTCTGCCAGTCGAAGGGGAAGTAGTTGACGTTGATGGAGCAGGAGGAGCGGAAGATGGCGGGAGGCAGCCAGTAGCAGAGACCAGACGGATCCACCAGGACGTTGCTGTAGTAGGCAACCTGGAACTGGGCGTCGTTACTAAACACAGGGAACGATGACGTCACGATGACATCACTGCAATCAGATAAACTACTCATACTCCGTCCCACAACACGCACTATTAAAAATATGTACTATTTATTTATTCAACCAGTTTTGGCACTTATGAAACATACAGAACATCTTGACAATAATTAACCTTCAGGGTATAAAATGAAAAATAAAATAAAATTTTACTTGTCTAAACTCAAGTGAACTAGAAACTTGACAAAAATAATGTTCATCTATACTTTGTTGCTAATATTCTATAGTAAAACTAGTTTGTCAAACAAAATGGCCGCCTTGTGTGTGCTGACGTCACTCTGAGAGTGCGTTGGGGAAAAAAATAACTATTATTATTATTATTATTAATTATTATTAACAATTCAAATTATTAACAATCTTCAAACAACCAAACTTTGTTTAATGGGTTTATTTGACCTGATTTGTATAAATAAAGTTTTACTTGTTTTCCAGGACGATCTCCGGCAGCCACACCATGCTGGGCGGCAGGCGCAGCATCTCGATGCCGTCGAACTCGCTGGCGTTCCACGACAGCCGGTAGTCGGTCCATGTCTGCGTCAGAGAAACGCAGATCAGAGCGGAGGTTTGGTTCGATTAAAAAATAAAAAAACATTCTGACGTACGTGATCGATCCACACGTTGGTCAGCAGCGTCTCGTCTACTTCTTTCTAGAGAAGAAGAGACAAAAACTACATCATATAAGAAACACGGTAGTGGCAGCATCATGCTGCAGCTGTAGGAGGGAGAGAACAGATGCATGCCACACTTTTCAGATAGGGCTGTGACTAACGGTTCCTTTAGTAATTGGTTATTTTGATGATTAATTGATTAATCGGATTTGTAAAAATCAGCCTGTTTTACAGATTTTTTGTTTAACCGCTTAAACTTTTTTATCCAGTATTAAAAATGCATTAAAAGATTCAAATAAACAAATAATTCAATTTCTTTTTGCAATAACAGAATTTCTTTAGCGCCATTATGTGTCAAACTCAAGGCGCGAGGGCCAAGTCTGGCCCTCAGCAGTTTTTTATGTGGCCCTCTAGAATCTCCAGTTTTTCACAACGTCACAAAAAATTTACAGATCTCTGCATTTTTTACACTAATTCATAACTTGGAATTTATTGCAAATTTTCTGGAAAATGGTCAAAACCTTTGGGTTTAAGTGACTGCTAACTCCTGCCTGCAGGTGGCAGTGTTTCTTACTTTTACCACCTTCTGCCTCGGCCTTATTGGACATCAGACATGATCGACATGCCGAGTAACAAGAAGTTATATTTATACATCAACACAAACAATGTAAAATTCCTAGCAAATATTTTTGAATCTGTGATTTTAATTGCAAAAAAGAATCAGAAAAACAATCTTTAAATCCTGATATGTGTTTTTAAGAATGTAGAGACCGCTATTTATTGATAGGTGAACAGTTTGTTAATGGTTTTATCACTTTATCTTCCTGGCCCACAAAGATATTCATGATCTTATTACGGCTGAAAATGAAAATGAGTTTGAATCTGAACCAGGTGAAGATAAATCTGCTGCTTGAGGGATTCTGGGTAAAACCTTACAGACAAAGGCATTTTAATTTAAAAGGCTAATTGTATATATATATACTGTACAGCTTTGGCTTAATTGCTGCTCTGAGGGTGTTATTTTCTCAGCCATTTATAAAGTCTGCATGCTCCAGTAAACGATGAACCAAATCTGAATCAATAACTGGTTCATCAGGATTCATCCACTTTCAGATAAATGTGATTTTTGCCTAAAGAATCCAGGAAGTGGCAGGTTTTCTACCAGAGAGATGAGGTTGGAGAGCGTCAGCGCCAGGTAAACGTCCACCACCTCCTGCTGCTTCTTCACGGGTCGCAGCACCTTGTTGTATCCTTTCTCCACGAACAGGTGGTTGATCAGACGCTCCTCCTCGTTGCGGCACAAACACTCTGACACAGAAACAGATTCAAGACGAAAACGTTAGCATCATAAAGCTAACTGTGCAGAAACACTGGAGGGAAACTCTTAAGACTTTATTTCTTTTTAAAAGTTATTCATGAACCTTTGACCTTAATGACCTTCACTAACAGAAAGGAGAAATATTGAAAGAGTTCTGCACTGTGATGCTGCTTGGCGACTAATGATCAACGTATCATCCTAACCAGAGGAGAACTAGCAGCTGTGCTGCAGTAAAGAAACTTCAACATGTTTTTACTCCAGTAAAAGTAAAAAGTATTTGGTAAAAAGTTTACTGGACTGAGTAACGGGTCGAATTGTTAATCATTTAATATTTAAACATTATAAAAGCTTATAAAACTTTAATAAAACCTGCAGTGTGTTTCTGTCTGCTGGACTTTTGGTTAAAACATAAAGGAACCGTTTGGAGCGTCGGTCCGTCACAGCAGGAGGGAAACGGGTCCGGTTTCAGCGGCTGGAGGCCAAAGCTGAGACAGCAGGGATCAATACCAGCAGAACCGACCGGAACCAGCAGAACTAACAGAACCAACCAGGAATGAACAGAACCAACAAAACCAAACAGAACCGACTGGAACCAGCAGAACTAACAGAACCAACTGGAACCAGCAGAACTAACAGAACCAACCAGGAATGACAGAACCAACAAAACCAAATGGAACCGACCAGAACCAACAACATCCAGCAGAACTAACAGAACCAACCAGAACTAACCAGGAACGAACAGAACCAACAAAACCAAACAGAACCGACTGGAACCAGCAGAACAAACAGAACCAACCGGAACCAGCAGAACTAACAGAACCAACCGGAACCAGCAGAACCAACCAGAACTAACCAGGAATGAACAGAACCAACAAAATCGAATGGAACCAGCAGGACCTAACAGAACCAGCAGGAACCGACCGGTATGAACAGAACCAAAAATACCAAAATTTCCACTGAACTTCATGTTTTGCTCCGTCTGATGATGTAATCTGTACATTTTAAATGATTAATAATCTGATCAGTACTTCAGTTCTTCAGTACTTCAGTACTTCAGTACTTTTTACCAAATACTTTTTTCCTCCTGAGTATTTTCTTGGATGAAAGTTTTTTGCTTTTACTTCAGTAAAATATATCAAAGTCGTTTTACTCTTAGTTCAGTGATTTTTTGGATATTCTTTCCTCCTCAGTTACTACAAACATGATCATTTGCTGGTATTTTAGTATTTTATTCTGTTCATTCCTGGTTGGTTCTGATGGTTCTACTGGTTCCAGTTGGTTCTGTTTGTTCTACTGGTTCCGGTTGGTTCTGGTTTTGTGATCATTTGCTGGTATTTTAGTTTAGGAACATTTAGTTTTCATCAGTTTTTCTGCTGTTTACGTTTCAGTTTTATTGAAAACATCTGAAAACTAATAGATTTTTTTTTTCTATGAAAAAGCAAAAATATTTTTGCTTATTTTTGTGGCCAATTTTTTCTGCTAATATCCTATTAAGTTTATAAATAAAAGCTCCTTAAAATGTGAAACTGATGAAGGTTTTGTTTTCTCTTAGTTTTTTTAACAGAAGAAAATGTTTGGGTGGAAATGTGCAGAACACTGCAAAAACACAAAATCTTACTAAGTATTTTTGGTTTAGTTTCTGGTGCAAATATCTTATTACAGCTGAAATAAGACAAAACTAAATTACAAGTAACTTTTCAGCAACACATAGGAGCTTGTTGTAAGTCAATATTTCCTTAATATTGATTTTAAAAACGTTCTAGTTCCATTGGCAGATTGTTTCTCTTATAACTCGGTAAGATTTTGTGTTTTTCCAATGAAATGTTTTGATTTCTTTAGAAGCAACACTGAGCCATTTTGGAACTAAAGCAGAAATAAATGTTTGATAGAAAGCAGATCACAGCTGGAGGTGAACTGACCTGAGGAGAAGAGCGTCAGCAGCAGCAGGGCGACCAGCGCAGCTCGCTGCAGCTCCATGGCGGACCGCCTGACTGGACCAGAACCCGCTCTGCCCGCCGACCTTCACGCAGGAAACTCCGTGAGTGACAAGCAGCAGCTGCAGAAACACAGAGGGCAGAAAATAGAAAAGCGACAACAGGCTGCCGGACCGGCACCTCTTCTCCTTACGGGAAGCAGAACGAGACGAGCCGGAAACACGCAGAACATTCCCAGGATTTATTTATCCTGCAGAACTGGGGTGTTGAAACAAATATGACTCCACTGTGTTTACAACACTGCTGAAATTGATTATATTTACATTTAATCTGATTTATTGCGACAAAACTGGAGTATTGATTCTCTAAAAAGGCAGCTGCTGAAAGAGCAACAGCTGCAGGATCGCTGCCGGCTAGTCTGAAGGAGCTGAATGAAACATTTACCAACATGTTTCACGTTGACGCTCCATAAAATGTCATGTTTGTCAGATTTCTCAATTGTTGACTGTGTGGTGTCTCTTGTATTTTTGTGTTTTTAGGACATAAATCACGTTGAACTCCCTTGTTGTTGAAATGTGCGACACAAATAAACTGGATCCTCTGTGAGGAAACACAGAGCTGCGTCTGCAAGGCGACTCCAGAACCAGACGGTCCACAGGCCTTTTCAAACTGAACTGCAGTGCTAAGCTAATTATTTTCCTCTGAGTTATGCACACACACGTTTTCTCATGAGAGGATTACATTTTATCACGATTCAAAGAAATACATGTTAAAGAATTTGGTCAGAAGTTTGGACTTTGTGTTAAACTGCAGCGTTTTACTTCCAACTCACAGCCGTTACTTCATAACACAGATCTGTTTGTACCGAGATATTTCATTTTCAACCGTCTAACGTCTGGTTTTCCTTCGTTGGGGCCTGCCCATAACAATGCATAAGCACATGGTGCAAGTCCATGTTGCATGGACTTGCACCATGTTGCAAGTCCATGGTGCAAGTCCATGTTGGTAAACATTCTTGTCAATCTTCTCATGCTATTAATTACATTGCAGCTTTCTTTAGCATTGATGCTAATTTCTAGCATCAGAACCCTGGGTCCAAACCGACTGGCACACTTTGGCAGACCCCGGTTAAATTTCTTCTGGAATTTTCTAGTTAGTGTTTATTATCTATTTGCTGAAACTGTCTAATAAACCGTTGATTGAGTTCTGCTAATGAAGCGTCTGGACTCACGAACTGGAAGAACCGCAGTCAGACTTTATTGCGGAGCGTCTCTCCAGTTCCCCTTTCATGAGTTCCTCTTTCTCTAAGATAAAATTAATGGTTTAGTCTTCAAAGAAATGATGGGGATGAGAGGAGATGTGTGAAAAACTGAAAAATAGCAGGATATATGGTTATGTCCATATAATCTACATTTGCTAGACCTGCCACAATAAACAATAAATCAATTAATCACGTGATGAATTAAAATTAGATCAATAATTTCCATTTGCATGATTTATCGTTTTTCTCTTTCTACCAAAGTCTGGATGATAAAAGTCTTTGTGCTGTTTTGGTCTCAACTAGTTTCTTTTTTCTGAAGTTGACTCTGTGTTTCGTTCACAGGTTTCAGGATTCATTTTATTTGTTGTTTCTGTTGTTTTGTTTGTTTATTGAGGATATTTAACATGTCTTCCAGTTCCAGTGGTAAATGTTGATTAGAATTTAAAGTTTATTGATCTCTGAGAACGTGTTCTTGCATTATTATGCGACTGTTTCTATTATATTCCTTGAAAATGGTCTCAAAACAGCAACATTGTGGTTTATCTCAGCTGTAACGTCTCGTACTGACAGAACCATCTGCTGCATGACCTTGAAGATCTTCAAGTTTTTAATCTGCAAACTGTATTAAAATGTTTGCTGGTCCAATTCTGCAAGCAGCAAATGTCACATGTAAAACATTTTTTAAATGTCCATCTATTATCATGTCTATTGTCACAAAAGTATAAAAAATACATTATTTGGTTTTTTTTCTATACAAACTATGTCTAAGAGAAGAAACTATCATTGATTCATTAAAATCAACCTGATAATTCATGTTTTGTTTTATTAAATCCGAATAAATTTAAAACACACCAGGAAGTTCAGCTCCGACTGAGAAAAACAAGAAGACTTTCTCAGACTTGTGGTCTAGTCAAAGTCTGGCATGTATTGAGTCTACAGGCGGTTCAAACAGGAAAACCCCAAATGTGGCTGAATAAGAATAGTTGTGCAAAGCAAAGTGGGTGAGAACCCCAGCATGGTGCAGTCAGACACTCAGAGCAAGTCTGCAAACACGCAGCTGCAGTTGCTGCTGATCAACCAGCCTGGACCCAGTTAGAACCAGTGAGACGGCCCAGTTAGAACCAGTGAGACGGCCCAGTTAGAACCAGGACAATAACCAAATTATTAGACAATCTCTGTTCCACAGTCGTGTGTTTGAACTGATTTCCTCCTTAATAACAAAAAGCTTCATTTAATTTAAACACTGCATTTTATCTTCATTGTATCATTTTTTTATTAAAGTCCATTTGAACAGTTTGATGACCTGAAATGTTTTCATGTGCATGAAGATCATCTCCAGGTCGCCTCCTGTTAAAGACAAACATCTTCTTTAACATGTCAAATTGAAAGCATTCAAGGGCCACATTTATTTCTACAGATTTTTCTATTTTTATCTCTTTTATAATATTCTAAATAGACAATATTTTAATAAAGCAATGAAATCCAATATTTGTAGAGAAGGACCAAAATGTAAGCAGTTTCTGTTGTTTAAATAGATCAAATTTTCAAGCATTTCGGGAATTTATTGCTAAACAATGTTCATTAAAGAGAAATGCTTTGTCTCCTACCGAAATGAATAAATATTTTAAGAAGATTTATTTGTGACTAAAAGCTGAGTTGTTGAATTTTGGGCTCAGGACAAACTGGACATCCCTGAAATAAATGTTCTGCAGAATTATTCCATTATCTTATTGTATCCAATATTTCTGATCTTGTCTGCAGGTTTAGTTCCGCTACACAGAAATGAAGTCACCTGTCGGCCAACATGAGAGCCAAATAAGGAAGCGGAACTCGACCTGAACGGAGCTTCCAGGTTGCAGAGATGGGAACGTCAGTGGCTTCAGATCTGAGCATCAGAGAGATGAAGAAGAAAATCACCATCATTCTGGCGCTTTCTGTGTTATTCACTCTGACGTGCTTCACCGTCTTTTTACTCCACAGCAAAGACACTTCTTTGGTTTTTCCTTCCTTGCCACAACAGGTGGTGAAAGGAAGCAGGAGCGTTTTTGGAAAGATGATGGATCATATTCGGGTAAAGAAGATCCCAGGCGTCTCCCGGGAAACAGCAGCCACCTCGGCTCAACCGGCTCCGCCTCTGGATCCGTGTCCCGACTCGCCTCCGTCTCTGGTGGGTCCGGTTCTGGTTGAGTTTGAAACTATTCGCAGTCTGCAGTGGGTCCGGAACCAGCTGGGGTCGGTGCTGCAGCAGGGAGGCCGGTACAAACCCCCGGACTGCACCGCACGGCAGAAGGTGAGGCGGCGCGTTTAGACGGGAAAGTTCATGGAAATAAATACATGCATTCATAATAAATATATATGCACGATTTCAAAACATGTTGAAGAAAATGTTTTACCGTTTGAAACCAAACATCTCAGTTTTCCAGGTTTTCGGGGCATTTAAAAAAAAAATCATCAGTTGATAGTTAAAGTTTCTAAATTACGTTTGGAACCAAAATTACTTCTGTTAAACTTTCCTGAATATGAAAACGTGGAAAACTGAGATGTTTGAGATAATGAAACATTATCATGTTCATTATATATATATATATATATATATATATATATATATATATATATATATATATATATACTGCTCAAAAAAATAAAGGGAACACTCAAATAACACATCCTAGATCTGAATGAAAGAAATATTCTCATTGAATACTTTGTTCTGTACAAAGTTCCATTTGCACAACAGCAGGTGAAATTGATTGTCAATCAGTGTTGCTTCCTAAGTGGACAGTTTGATTTCACAGAAGTTTGATTTACGTGGAGTTATATTGTGTTGTTTAAGTGTTCCCTTTATTTTTTTGAGCAGTGTATATATATATATATATATATATATATATATATATATTGGACAATGAAACTGAAACACCTCTCATTTTAGTGTGGGAGGTTTCATGGCTAAATTGGACCAGCCTGGTGGCCAATCTTCATTAATTGCACATTGAACCAATAAGAGCAGAGTGTGAAGGTCCAATTAGCAGGGTAAGAGCCCAGTTTTGCTCAAAATATTGCAATGCACACAACATTATGGGTGACATACCAGAGTTCAAAAGAGGACAAATTGTTGGTGCACGTCTTGCTGGCGCATCTGTGACCAAGACAGCAAGTCTTTGTGATGTATCAAGAGCCACGGTATCCAGGGTAATGTCAGCATACCACCAAGAAGGACGAACCACATCCAACAGGATTAACTGTGGACGCAAGAGGAAGCTGTCTGAAAGAGATGTTCGGGTGCTAACCCGGATTGTATCCAAAAAACATAAAACCACGGCTGCCCAAATCACGGCAGAATTAAATGTGCACCTCAACTCTCCTGTTTCCACCAAAACTGTCCGTCGGGAGCTCCACAGGGTCAATATAAACGGCCGGGCTGCTATAGCCAAACCTTTGGTCACTCGTGCCAATGCCAAACGTCGGTTTCAATGGTGCAAGGAGCACAAATCTTGGGCTGTGGACAATGTGAAACATGTATTGTTCTCTGATGAGTCCACCTTTACTGTTTTCCCCACAACTGGGAGAGTTACGGTGTGGAGAAGCCCCAAAGAAGCGTACCACCCAGACTGTTGCATGCCCAGAGTGAAGCATGGGGGTGGATCAGTGATGGTTTGGGCTGCCATATCATGGCATTCCCTTGGCCCCATACTTGTGCTAGATGGGCGCGTCACTGCCAAGGACTACCGAACCATTCTGGAGGACCATGTGCATCCAATGGTTCAAACATTGTATCCTGAAGGAGGTGCCGTGTATCAGGATGCACCAATACACACAGCAAGACTGGTGAAAGATTGGTTTGATGAACATGAAAGTGAAGGTGAACATCTCCCATGGCCTGCACAGTCACCAGATCTAAATATTATTGAGCCACTTTGGGGTGTTTTGGAGGAGCGAGTCAGGAAACATTTTCCTCCACCAGCATCACGTCGTGACCTGGCCACTATCCTGCAAGAAGAATGGCTTAAAATCCCTCTGACCACTGTGCAGGACTTGTATATGTCATTCCCAAGACGAATTGACGCTGTATTGGCCGCAAAAGGAGGCCCTACACCATACTAATAAGTTTGTGGTCTAAAACCAGGTGTTTCAGTTTCATTGTCCTATATATATATATATTAAAAATTCCCTTCTCACCCACCGCGGGTGGTTCTTATCCTCTGAGCTCGGGTCCTCTACCAGAGGCCTGGGAGCTTGAGGGTTCTGCGCAGTATCTTGGCTGTGCCAAGGACTGCACATTTCTGGACTGAGATGTCTGATGTTGTTCCTGGGATCTGTTGTAGCCATTGGTCCAGTTTGGGGGTGACTGCCCCGAGGGCCCCGATGACCACAGGCACCACTGTGGTCTTCACCTTCCAGGCCCTCTCCAGTTCCTCCCTGAGGCCCTGGTATTTCTCTAGTTTCTCCTGCTCCTTTTTCCTGATGTTGCAGTCGCTTGGTATTGCTACATCTACCACAACGGCTTTCCTCTGTTGTTTATCCACTACGACAATGTCTGGTTGGTTCGCCATTACCATTTTGTCTGTCTGGATCTGGAAGTCCCACAGGATCTTAGCTCTAGCGTTCTCCGCCACCTTTGGGGGTGTTTCCCACTTTGATCTCAGGGTTTCCAGTCCATATTCTGCACAGATGTTTCTGTACACTATGCCTGCAACTTGGTTATGTCGTTCCATGTACGCTTTCCCTGCCAGTATCTTGCACCCTGCTGTTATGTGCTGGACTGTCTCAGGGGCCTCCTTGCACAACCTACACCTTGGGTCTTGTCTGGTGTGGTAGATCTGGGCCTCTATTGCTCTGGTGTTTAGGACCTGTTCCTGGGCTGCCAGGATGAGGGCCTCTGTGCTGTCCTTGAGTCCAACTTTTTCCAGCCATTGGTAGGATTTACTGATATCAGCCACTTGGGTTATTTGCTGGTGGTACATCCCATGTAGGGGCTTGTCCTCCCATGATGGTATCTCTGGCACCTCAACCTCCGTTCCCTGTTGTCTGAGATATTCACTGAGCACATTGTCTGTTGAGGCTTTGTCCCTGATGTATTTATGGATATATATATATATATATATATATATACATAATTTAATGAATCTGCCCTTGTGAAAAATAAATATACCAGTATGTTAAATGTTAGCATGCTTGTTGCTAGACTAATCATCAGTATATTTCAGGTTAGTTAACTTGAAGTGAGTTATTGTGGAACAACTAATTTTGTACTTAATGTATTTTAATAGTAATTAAATTATAGAAAATCACAATTTGAAGTGTACTATCACATGCTTATTTTTATACCATATAAATGTGCTATATTTATATTTAAGGTTTACTAAAATATACTATTTGAAAATACTACCAAAAGTACACTTTCAGAAAAGTATTGTTTATATATATTTGTAATATATTTTTTAAATGTGCATTTAAAATATAAATTTTTACAAATTCATTGAAAGTGTATTTTTTAAAGTATTATTTTAGTAACATATTTAATTATATTGCCAGGCCTGTTCAGAACTGAATGACTGCTGGTGAGGAAATTCAGACATTTGATCCCAGTCTGTTGGAGTTAGGATGGATCTAAAAGTTGCAGGATGGTAGCTCTGTAGGACCGGACCGGACCTGACCGGACCGGACCTGAGCACCCTCCAGCCTTGTGTGCATTCGAGACATTATGGATCCTGTTACATGGTAACAGGATCCATAATGTCTCACTGGCTCTACCAGTTCAAACTCTCCCTGCGTCCATCTTCTAGGTGGCTGTCATCATCCCGTTCAGAAACCGGTATGAACACCTGACCCACTGGCTCTACTACCTCCATCCGGTCCTGATGCGTCAGCAGCTGGACTACGGTGTGTACGTCATCAACCAGGACGGAGACGGAGCGTTCAACCGGGCCAAGCTGATGAACATCGGATTTGTTGAAGCACTGAAGGAATACGATTACGACTGTTTTGTCTTTTCTGACGTAGACCTGGTACCAATAGATGACAGAAACCTCTACAGATGTTCTGACCATCCCAGACATTTATCTGTGGCTATCGATAAATTTAACTACATCTTATCCTCAGTAACAGCCTTCGGTGGCGTCTCCCTGCTGACAGAGGAGCAGTTCCTTAAAGTCAACGGTTTCTCCAACACTTTCTGGGGCTGGGGTGGCGAAGACGACGACCTGTACAACAGAATCATCGTAAGAGGAATGTCCATAACTCGGCCGGACGCTGGGATTGCAAAATACAAAATGATCAAACATGGAAGAGACTTGCACAATGAGGTGAATCCAGAAAACGCTGTCAAAACACAAAAAACCGCACAGAATATCGAGACTGATGGACTAAACTCACTCAACTTTACAGTGAAGGAGATTTTGAAGGACGTCTTGTTCACTTTAATCTCTGTGGACGTTCAGGCTCCATGACAGTGATTTAAACACTGGATCTTACTTGAAATGGTGGCAGCTATGGCTTTGTTCCGATAGGTGTGTATGTTTTCCTGAACGAGGCCTGGGTTCATTATCTTGGAAAATAACAATCAAGATGTGAAAGTGTAAGGTAGCACAAGTTAAATGTATGAACTTTGGTTACCAGAAAGCACAGATACTTTTTACCCAACTGATTTTCTCAGCCAACAACAAGTTGTTTTTCATGCTGGTTACAAACACAATAACACATATTTATGCATAAATAAGATACTGATCATGTAGAGTTACATTTTTTGTGGTCAGATTCTGTCTGACTGATAAAGATGTGAGTAGCTCGAGAAGAAAGCTCCACATTTGGTATGTTACGAAACAGAAGTGGTTTTTAATGACGTGTTTTGTAGTTCGAAGCCGTTTTACTATAATAGGCAAAGAATGTAGGTAGAACAGCAGAACAATGTGAGAATAAGGAGATAATTTAAATGCACAAATAATATGTTGATGTTCTGGCATGTTTTGCCGTTATAGTGTGTTTTTATTCCACCATCCCACAACTTGTGAAAAAATAACAACCTTTTTCAAAAAATGGCTGCAGGTTCCAATTTTTTTTTTTCAGTTTCAAAATAATCAGTTTCAAATCTTTTGGGTTTCTTTTTGAGATAACTTTATGGCGCAGATTTAGCTCCATATAATGTAGGAATTCCTCCACTGTTGTCATTTTTGATATTTTCCTAAATTGAGAAGATAATTTCAAGCTAAATTCCCTTCCAGTCATGCCACCTCAACAAGAGCACAGAAAGCACAACTGCAGTGATTCTTGGCAACATTTTTGCTCCCAACCAGTCAGTAATAGGGGCTGGTTAAAAATCAACTCCTATTTGCTTTAGTGGCTGGGCTCTAATGTTAATGTTTCACTTTCTCCGCTGCTGGCAGAAAATAACTCTAAAACAGAGCAGAAATTTCATGTCACAGTTCACAACTTCTTCTGTTCACTGATTGGCTGGTCAAAAATCAGCCAGAGGAATCCAAGTGAAAGGGAGAAATCCCAGAAAAATCCCAGAAATTTCATTCATTCTGGGGAAAAATTCTAACCAAGTTTAGAATAGAATAGAATAGAAGTACTTTATTCATCCCAGCAGGGAAATTACTTCGCAGTTACAGCATAGAGACAAGACACAATAACAACGTCCGGGTGTTGATTCTGGAGTTTGGCTGTGTCAGAGCTGATGACGTCACAGGCCACCGCTGCATCAGCTGATGGGGGAATGTAAACAGCGATCAAAATGGCGGATGTAAACTCCCTCGGTAAATAACACGGCTGCATTCCCACAGCCAGAAGTTCAATGTCCGGGCTACAATCTGTTCCTTCACGTTATCATGACCGGGATTACACCACCTCTCACTCACATAAAGTGCAACCCGCCGCCCCTCTTCTTCAGACTCTTGGAAAAGTCCCTGTCCCTGCGCACCAAGGAAAATCCAGGGACCTCCACCCTGTAGTCCGGAATAAGCGAGTGTAGCCAGGTTTCCGTGAAGCAGAAGATACTGCACTCCCAGTACTCCTTCTGGGTCCTAACCAGCGCCATGAGTTCGTCTGTCCTATTTCCTAAAGAACTCACGTTCCCCACAATAATCGCCGGTACCGCTGGCCTGCGCCATCTCCTCTTCTACCTCCGTTTAACTCCAGACCTACAGCCCCGTCGTCTCCTTCATAGCTCCTCTGGGACCACAGGCCCGTCTCCGGGCAGCAGCAGAGGCTTACACAGCGCGAGCAAACAATGCCACTACTCCGCTCGGCGAGGTTCTCCGCAACTAAGAGTATAAAAAGTAGCAGAAGAACACGGAGAACATCGACAGAACCACATCCAGCCATTGTGGAAAGCTTAACTGATGATCCATGGGTTCTTCAAGCACGGATCCTTAATCGGTTACAGCAAATATACACAGATTAACACACACGACGGGAGCTGCGTCTGCAGGCAGCCAGCTGCGCCGGCGCCATCTTCCATTTACCTCCCGGATAAAGTAATAAATAACAAACTGATTAAACTGTTCTTCTTAGAAAGCTGAATTCAATGCTACAAGCTAAACCCAAACCTGACCTGCAGATATAATAAATTATTTAAAGTGTTTCATCTGCAGCTGAAAGCTTCGATGAAAAAAACTGTAATCAGTTTTAGTTAACTTTAGTTATTTGAGCTAATGATATTGAGAGTAAATTAAATACTTGTTACATTTAGTATTACAGATAAAAAATTGGTATTGGCAGAAAACTGTAATCGGTGCACATGTAGAATTAAAGTTTTTATTATTTATACAGAAAGAAAATTTGATGCAAGGGATTTGTTCTTGACACATTAATTTATTGACTACATTTACATTCAAATATAAACAATAAAAACAAACACATAAAAAGTACAAGTTCAGAAAAAAAGATATTCATTCATGTGTTTTATTGAGTCTAAAAGAGTGAATTAATGTTTCGAATGGAGCTTTGAGTTCATAAGTGTAGCTCCTCTCCCGTCCTGGTGGGGGCGCTGTGGTCAGAGCGACAGGTTGACATCGCTCTTCAACTTCCCGCTGCTCAGGCTGTGGATCATGGCGATCATGGCCGAGTGTTTGTTCAGCTCGTCTTCCTTCTGCTTTAACTTGCTCTCCAGCTGGCTCTTCTGCAGCTCCAGAGACGACGCCTGCCAGAGGTCAAAGGTCAGAGGAAGACCGAGCATCATTAAGCTGCAGATTGGTTTTCTATCAGCAGCTGCTTCTCCTGCAGAAACCTCACAGCTATTGGCCACCAAGGAGCAGGAGGCCATAAACAAACAAATAATGAATAATAATAGATGGACTATTGGTAATCATTAGCATAGCTTTGGATCAATAACAATCATTTGGCCAATAATAAAATAATAAATTCCTCTAGTACTTAATAAACTCCAGCAAATGGTCATGGATGAAAGTCTTCAGTCAGAGGACTCTTCAGTCGTTGGAACACTGACTGCTACTGGAGATTCTTCCGTCTATCCACTGATTTGTGTAGAGAAATGAACTTTCTGATGCTTTGCGATTCTGTACAGAAACTCTGGTTTACTGGAGGCGGCCATTTTAGGAAGCCATCTTTAGCAGATTTGTGGAAATAAACCCAAAACAAAGAAGGGTGCTTGTTTTGTCCGACTGCTAACAGCTAACAGCTATCAGCTGCTAGCCGCTCACCTTGATGCTAACGTCCTTCCTGGCTTGCTCCGTTTTGTTCAGCTCCTTCCTGAGGACGTCCAGTGTCTCCTCCAGGTCTCTCCTCTCCTGGTCCTTCTCCCTCAGCGTCTCCTCTTTGGACCGCAGGTCCGCATGCAGACCTAAAACAAATCAGCAGAAACATTTGAAAACTAATAACTGCAGTGTAAGCCCGTCGTAATAATCAATAAATCTATAATAATTAAAAACGAGCTCAATAACATCCATCTTCATGATTTATCGTTTCTCTCCTATCAAAAACTGGATGATAAAAATCTTCAATCTGCTGTTTTGGTCTCAACTCATAATTCATTTCATTTGTAGTTTCTGTTTTATTTATTTTAGAAATTTAAAATGTCTTCCGTTGTTAAATGTTCATCAGAATTTAAAGTTCATTGATCTTTGAGAACATGTTCTGGCATTTTCATGCCTTTATTATTATTACATTGTCTCAAAACAACAATATTATCGTTTATCAGTTTGTCATGGTGACAGGTTTAGTTCAGAGGTCAGATCGCTGCCAAACTGACCTGCAACGTCGCTGTTCTTCTTCTCTACGTCCAGCCGGAGGGATTTGATCTCCGCCTCTCTCTCCTGCAGCTCTGATGTGATTCTGAAACAGACGGAAACCAAACCAAACTTCTACTTTGTTCAAATGCAGAGAATAAAAAGCAGCTGAAAGCTCCAGCTGTCGGCTTCCTACTTGTCCCTGTGCAGCTGCAGAGCTTCGTGGTTCTTCCTCAGCGTGTCGTTCTGTTTGCTCAGAGAAATGTGAGCCGCCTGCAGCTCTTTCAGCAAACGCTCCGTTTCATTAAACCTGCGCAGATAAAAGCATGTCTGATTTCCAACTGCTGGGAAAACAACATTGGTCTTTAACATGGCAAAAGCACTAAATCTTACCAAGTAGTTCAGGTCTAATTACCAGAGCAAATATCTTAGTTCACTTGAAATAAGGCAAAACTGCGGTAACTTACAAGTAACTTTTCAGCAAGATAGTTTGTTTAAAGTCAATAATTACTTTTTATATCAATATAAAAAAGGTTGTAGTTCCATTGGCAGATTATTTCACTTACAACAAGACATTTTTTACATGTTTAAAGTGAAATAAATTTCCAATGGAATAAGTTTTTTCTCATCAATATTAAGAAATTATTGACTGAAAACAAACTCTTATTTATTGCTGAAAAGTTAGTGATAAGCAGAGGAAAGCAGAGCATCCGAAACGTTTACGCAAGTAAAAGTAAAAAGTATCCGTCCAAGAAATGACTAGATTAGAGTAAAAGAGTATTTGGTAAAAAGTCTAACAGATCAAATTATCAATCATTAATATTCAAAAATTACATCATCAGATGGACCAAAATATCAAGCTAAGTGGAAATTTTGGTGTTTTAACGAATCAAAATCACAATAATTTATACCAGTGACACAAAAATAACAAAAACAGGCAACAGAACATTTTTCCAAATCAGTTTCTTTAATTAAAAATCTTATGAAACTTTAACACAAACTGCAGGTGTGTGTCTGAATCTGGGGAAGTTTTGGTTATAATACGTTTGTTTTTCATGCACTGGGTAGAAAATCCAGAAATTTTACTCGAGTAGAAATACTTTACAATAAAATTACTCAAATAAAAGCAAAAAGTACAGTGGAGTTATTCAAGTAAATGAAACTAGTTACTACCCAAAGTTAGTTTAGTCTTAATTCCAGTGCTTTAGTAGAAACCAGGCCACAGCTGCTTGGTGAGGTTTTGTGCCTCAGGATGCATGAGGATGTCATTTTGCCTCTGACCTGTTGAGCAGGGCGTTGTAAGCTCCTTTCAGAGTCTGGTGTTCCTCAGAGTCCCTCTGCAGCTGAGCGTTGTGCTGCAGCAGCTCCTCCATGTCGGCTCTGGACCGCTCCACCTCCAGAACCTGGTTCCCCAGCTCGCCCTGCAGATCCTCCCGCCGACGCTCCGCATCCTTCAGCAGGCAGGCCAGCTTCCGCGCCTGCAGGAGGGAAACCAGCGAGAGACAAACTGCAGATCTGGAGGATTTTACCGACAACCCAAGAGACGCCGTTTATAAAGTTACAGTCAAAATTTAACAGCAATAATTTAGGTTATTTAGTCTGGTGTAGGAGGAGAGTTTATATTTTCACCATGTTATTAATTCATTTATAAAATGAAACTTAATATTCATTCTATAAATGTTTATAACAGTTTAAAACTTAATATGTATTTAGAAAGATAAATATTTAGCTCGTTAACTATATATCTGGTTTGTAGCTAAATATTTCTTGAAACTGTAACAAATTACTGGAAAGTTAAACCCCAAGTTAAATAACTCAAGTTATTGCTGTAAATCATTGATGGTGTAACAAACAGAACCAGCTGGAGTTAATATTTTCTTAACCTGATGAGTTTGATGACTGTATAGGTCATTCAAACTGTGAAGCATTTATTTACTTTCTTACTCTTTGAACAACCTAAAGGTTTCCAGGCTCAATATCTCAACTAGATCATCACTTATTGTATTTGTGTGAGAAGCTGAGTTAAAGTTTTACAGATTATTTTGTTATGTGGGGAATCTGAGGAGTTTCCTCTTCACTGAGAATGATTTCGTTTACCTGGATGTTCGTTATGAAACAGAATGATTTCGTTTACCTGGATGTTCGTTATGAAACAGAATGATTTCGTTTACCTGGACGTTCGTTATGAAACAGAATGATTTCGTTTACCTGGACGTTCATTATGAACAGAATGATTTCGTTTACCTGGACGTTCGTTATGAAACAGAATGATTTCGTTTACCTGGACGTTCATTATAAACAGAATGATTTCGTTTACCTGGACGTTCGTTATGAAACAGAATGATTTCGTTTACCTGGACGTTCGTTATGAACAGAATGATTTCGTTTACCTGGACGTTCGTTATGAAACAGAATGATTTCGTTTACCTGGACGTTCATTATGAACAGAATGATTTCGTTTACCTGGACGTTCATTATGAACAGAATGATTTCGTTTACCTGGACGTTCGTTATGAAACAGAATGATTTCGTTTACCTGGACGTTCATTATGAACAGAATGATTTCGTTTACCTGGACGTTCATTATGAACAGAATGATTTCGTTTACCTGGACGTTCGTTATGAAACAGAATGATTTCGTTTACCTGGACGTTCGTTATGAAACAGAATGATTTCGTTTACCTGGACGTTCATTATGAACAGAATGATTTCGTTTACCTGGACGTTCGTTATGAAACAGAATGATTTCGTTTACCTGGACGTTCGTTATGAACAGAATGATTTCGTTTACCTGGACGTTCGTTATGAAACAGAATGATTTCGTTTACCTGGACGTTCGTTATGAAACAGAATGATTTCGTTTACCTGGACGTTCATTATGAACAGAATGATTTCGTTTACCTGGACGTTCGTTATGAAACAGAATGATTTCGTTTACCTGGACGTTCGTTATGAAACAGAATGATTTCGTTTACCTGGACGTTCATTATGAACAGAATGATTTCGTTTACCTGGACGTTCGTTATGAAACAGAATGATTTCGTTTACCTCGGCCTCAGCTTGAGCTCTCTGCAGTCGATACTGAGCGATGAGACGGTCGGCCTGAGACAGAGCCAGAGCTTTGGCCTCCAGAAGGTCCTGCAGGCGGCTCTCCTTCGACTAAAACACAAACAACCAGCAGCTGGAAGACGAACTGAACAGGAGATTTAAAAGCAGCTTTTCGTATTTTACCATTAATTCTGATGTTTTGTTAAACTTACAGCAAATCCAGCCAGTTTCTGCTCGTAAACGTCGATGATCTCAGACAGAGGAGAGTCCTTCGTCGGTTCCTGCAGCTACAAAAAAATAAATAAAAAAACAGAACAAGTAAATTATACACTGCAAAAACACAAAATCTTACCAAGTATTTTTGGTCTAGTTTCCAGAGCAAAAATCTTAGTATGTTTGAAATAAGATAAAACTAACTTGAAAGTAACTTTTCAGCAAGAAATATTATCTTGTTTTAAGTCAGTAGTTCCTTAATATCGAAGAAGTGCCACCTCCATTGGCAGATTATCCTAAGTAATTTTCCCACAAAAGTGAAATAATCCACCAATGACAAGAACTTTAGCAATTTTAGGGACATTTGATTTCAAACTACCTGTAACTGAATAGTTACTTATGTTTTTGTTTTGTCTTATTTCAACTGTACTAAGATATTTGCACTAGAAACTAAACTAAAAATACTTGTTATATTTTGTGTTTTTGCAGTGTAAAAAGCTGAAATACTTTTTCTGCTGCCATGTTTTTAACTGAGTGTCTGTTTGTCAGATAATACAGACAATAAGAGTTCAGCGCTCTGACAGTAAAACAACCGATTCTGAAGAAGTTAAATTATCTTCATTAACAAACCTGGATGATAATCAGATTAATATAATGAAAAAATTAAGTTTTTAATTCATGAAGACTTTAAGTTTGGTAGAAAATCCAAATCAGGAACAATGAAAAGTAAACAGGAACAAGTTTTTCCTTTATTTCAGGATTAAAGTGCCTTCATTCATACTCTGACGTTTTTTCCCAAAGGTGTCAAAAAGGTAGAAACATCCATAAAATATCGGCAAATATTGGTTATCAGCCATAAGAGGAATATTGATGTTGGATATCGGTCCAAATATTCATCCATAATTAATTCATTTCATCCCATTTTTAAAAATAATCTGGAAAATTAATGTTTTTGACAGCTAAAGATTTGAGATGTGCCTTGCATTTGCTCTCCCCTTCACTTTGACACCCCTAAATAAAACCGATTCCCTCCAAAGCTGGAAGAGGAACCAGAAAACACCTGCAGAAACAGAAGCAACTCCACAGCCGGACAGAAGTCTGCACTACACTGTTCATAATTTTACTTGTTAAAACATGAAAATCAGGACATTTTTCTCCATTTTGTCACATAAAATCCCATGCAGGTGAAAGGTCGTTGCTGTGGCAACGCCTCCAGAGTTTTTACCTCCATGCCGGTCTGCAGCTTCTCCACCAGACTGCTCACGCTCTTGTTGCCGCTGGAGGCGTCCATCGTGCTGGAGTTCATCCAGGGAGGCGGGACTTCCTGCACAGCAACACGCTTCGCCGTCAGCTCCGCCTCCCTCTGGCGGTACGCGTTGTTAGCGGCGATGCTTTCCCCCAGGCTGGCAGGACAAACACAGACTCAGTCAGCAGCAGATCCTCCAGGACTCTGACAGGAAGCCAAACGGCAGGGAACATTTTCTGTCATTTCTAAAAAATAAGAACTGATTAAAATCCGATCTGGTAAATAAGAAATCTGAGATTTTACTGTTTATAGCCCGACTGCGTGAAGACATTATTTTCATCATGTTTCTTATTAATGTTGAAATAAGCAATAGATCAATTAATCAAATGATAAACTAAAGTGATTTTTCTCTTTCTACCAAAAACTAGATGATAAAACTCTTCAGTCTGGTGTTTTGGTCTCAACTAAACATTTTTTTGAAGGACAACTTTGGTTGGAGAAACTTTATAATTTATTTTATTTATTTATTGTTTCTGTTTTATTTGTGGATATTTAAAAAGTCTTCCAGTACCAGTGTCAAATGTTCATTAGCATTTAAAGATTACTGATCTTTGCAATAACTTCTGAAACAACTGATCGTCCAGTAAAGTTCATTATTGTGACTGGTCTACTCACAGCAGTGCTGGGAAGTCTGGAAGGGGCGTGGCTTCCAGCAGCAGGGTGAGTCCGGTCTGCACGCGCTCCCTGTGGTGTGAGGTCAGAGCCAGAGACAGGGGGGTCACCGTCCTCTGGTCCTGCAGGGTTTAATGAGAGACGCTGAAGATTTAAACAGGAAGTGAGGAGGCCTGGCGGGAGTCGTTGTTCACCTGCAGCATCCTGTAGAAGCTCGTCTCCATGTCCTTCACCTGCTGCCTCAGGCGGCTCATCAGCTCCAGAACCTTCAGCAGAGCTTCTGCACACAACTGGCTGGAAGGAAAACCACAACGTCACGATTTCTGCTCCAGAACGGATCGATTTCAATAAAAATATTTACAGCTTTAATTCACAAACTGATGCAGTGATTAGAAAATAAAATTATTTCATAATAAATATCTCCCTAAAGCGTTTTTCTGTTGACTCACCTGAGGTTGCTACCGGAGACAGGAGGCAGGCAGGTCAGGGGACTGTTGCTATGGCAACAGGAGAGGAGAATTTCTACCTGAGAGAGGCAGAGCTGAGCGCTCACCTGAGAGGACACCAGAGACCTGGTGGCGTCCTGGCAGCAGAGGGGTGGAGCAGGTGAAGGAAACAACCCGATTCCTCTCCATTTAGCTCAAGTTGGTTTTAGTTAGTTGTTTAATCTTGCTAGCTCAATATATAACTTTTGTTTTGAAACTGCTTGCAAACTAAACAGTTAGCTTGGAGTTGAATATTTACTTTGCTAAATAGATATTTAGCTTGCTAACTAAATATTTAATTTAACTTACCAACTCAATATTTAGCCTGAAGCCAAATATTTAGTGTTGGATAAATTGTATTTTAGTAATTATTAAATATTCGTTGTATCATGTAGCCTTGTAGTTACCTTTAGATAATGTTAAATTATATGCTTTTACTCTTTTCCTTCTGTTTTAAGTGATGTTTCTGTGTGGTAAATAAGTTTGATTCTTTCCTAAAGGCCTCCTTTGGGAGAGAGAGGTGACAGCTATTCTCAGGATTTGTTACTCTGCGGGGTTCCTTGGAAGATGGAGGTGTTAGTTGTTCCCAGCTGAGTTTTACAGTCCTGCAAAGAACTCTGCTTTGTTCTTCGTTGCTTTGAAGCTATACAACGTGTCCTGTTTGACGCCGTGCCTGGAGCAAGAAGGATTTAGATTGTAGATAACATGTGTTTAGTTAGTGATTATCATTTAGCGCTGCAACTATGTGAATTGTTTTCCCCTCCACCATTTTAGAGTTGCAGCGCCCCGTGTGGCAGGGTTCCTAAAATCAATAAAACAGAGGAGCGGGAGATGTGTTTTTCAGAGCAGTCGGAGATTTGTAACTGAAAGCACCTCTCTGTCTGCTCTCCTCGCGAGTACAAAAAGAATTTAACTCTCTTGTCTTTCCTATGTTTGTTTAAATTGTTTTAATAGGTATTTAGACCTGACATTTAGCTTACTAATTAATGTTTATTTTGGTAAGTAATTTTTAAGTTGCAGCTCAATATTTTGTAAACTAAATATTGAGCTTTCTTAGTAAATATTTAGTTTAAAACTGTGACATTCATAATGTCACAGTTATTGAATGAATAACAAGGTGAAGATGAACCCCATATTTTTTCTGTCATGACTGTTCATCTTTAGACACATTAATTTAAAAAATGCAAAATTTTAAGGCTTTAAATCCCCCAGGTAGCATCACAGCGCTAACAGACACGCATGCAGGCCGGTGGGTGAGGATATTGAGCAGCAGGGTGCAGACGTGGGTGATGCGGTGGCAGTGTTTCCTGAGGTGAGCGTCTCCTTTTGCAGGATCAAGGCCCTTCAGCAGCCCCAAGGCGACTGGAAGCAACATTTCCACGAAGTTCAGCGTGGATCCAGACACGCTCTCCGCTCCCAGCGACTCCTGGATGCACAGAAATGGCCATCAGGACAGAAGAGGACGGGTCGACTCAAAGGTCCACACACACACAGACAAAGAACATCTTTATTGTGCATCAACAACATTCAGATTTCAGGTCATTTACTGAGGAAGACACAGCAGTGGATTAAAGTAAGAGCTTCAGACAAACTGGAGGGTGCCTATGCATATGCAGTTTGTCCTCTAGGGGGCAGAGTACCACTTTAAAAAAGCTGCTGAACGCATTTAATTTTTATCCTGTTTGTCATTAAACTATTCTGGCCTTAGAGTACAACATATTTCCATACATATATCCATACATCCTAGTAAATAACTAGTAGTAACCAGTTACATTTACTCAGGTACATTTACTTGAACAACTAATTTTAGTAATTTTATTATGAAGTATCAATTTTCTATGTTTCCTGAGTGAAATCAGATTAATAAAGTCATGATACCTCCAGCAGCTCGGTCAGCAGCTGTAGCGTCTGCAGTGAGCATTTCTCGGCGCCCTCCACAGGCGAGGTCAGCCACTGCACCAGAGCCAGCCCACACTCGGCTTTCCGGCCCCCGTTCGCCTCGCCCGTCTGTCCGTGGCCGGCGGCTCTGAGTTTGGCGCCGGCCGGCCGGAAGACAACCTTGCAGAGCTGCGAGCGCAGAGCTGCGACGCTGCACATGGACAGGAGGAGCTGCAGCACCTGCAGCGACACACAGGCTGCGTTAAAGGGGCTGCATCATGTTTTCCAGACACATGGAGCCATTTTATAGCACAATCAAGTAAATATTTTAACTTTAGTTATTATGAAAATGTTTCATGTATCAAATATGATCTAAAAGAAATCTGACTTCCTGATTTAGCACCTGAAAATTGGGCCTCTGTCTCTTTAAGAAGCTCCTGCTCTTTCGGAAGCAGTTTTCTGGAACAAACTTCTAGGAAACTGTAAAACTGCTGAAACACTGAGTTCCTTTAAATCCCACCTGGTTAGAGCTGCTTTTGATTCATAACTGGAATACTGACCAATATGCTTGATGATGGTTTTTGACTAAATGTCATATTTCCTGCTTGTTTCATAACTGATTATTAAAAGTAGTTGCTGCCTTGTTGCTGAAATGTTCTATGAAAATGAACCTGACTGCTCACAGCCACACATTCCTGCTTTTTAAAATATTTGATTTGGTTGTAAAGGAAACTAAATTAATGGGTTTATTGGAATTATCAAAATTGAGAGAAACAATTCCCTCTGCATTCGTTGAATCTACAGATGGAGAAAGTCACAATAAAACAAGATTATACATGATAAAAACCTGAAACATTACATGCATACAGAACATAATGAGTGATAAGCCTCACATCTGGACCACAAAGTTCCTTTCTTCAATTTTCTGCTATAAATCAACCAACTGTTTCTAGGTATTAAGTTCTTGTGGGAAACATTATTCGCTGCTGCATAACGACTCTCATTCAACCTGAATCCATCTGGAGAAAAACAAAGTCGTGTTTGATCAGGAAAACTTAACGTAAAGGTTTCACTAACTATTTACATAATCACTTTATGTAAATAATTATCAATGCTTAATATTTATGTGTAAAGGTGGTAAAGTATAAGCAAGTGTTTTAAGATAATATATCTGCACACATATGAATGGTTTTATTGCTTTAGACCGTTTTTAGATGCATGTATCAGTTGTTGTTTTTTAAATGAAGCAATTCACCACAAACTGTTTCCTGTTCTGATGATTCATGTCTGATCAAATTAAAGCCACGAGAGCAGAAAAAGTGTCAACTGATGCAAAGGCTGAGATAAGAGGCCTGATGAACAAAGTGTCATTCACAGATCTGCCTTGTCCAGAACGCAGCTGCTGGCGTTCTGACTAAAACCAGGAGGACAGAAACATCAACCCGGTCGGTATTTTATAAACCACTGAACGGATTGAAGATCTGCTGCTGCTGGATCAACCTGCCAGACCTCTCAGGCCCAGAACCAAACACGGAGAAGCAGCATTCAGCTTCTATGATCACGAATCTGGAGCAAACTACCTGAAAACTGCACAACAGCTGAAAGTCTGAGTTCCTTTAAATCAAGGATAAGAACTTGTTTTGAAACATAATAAATGAAACACTAATCAATATTTTCATATGTAACGACGGCGCTCATCAAAATGTAACGCTTCAATAACTGACTGTGCCTTCTATGAATTTGTATTTTTGCATTTTTCTGATATAAACTGAAATTAATTGTTGTTGAAATGTGCTATACAAATAAACTTTCTGGACTCAGAGTGTCTGTCCGTCTCACCGTGGCTGCCGAGTCGGCGTCTTTCAGGTGCAGCAGCCCCAGAACCTGAGAAACGCAGGCTGAGAAGTGCTGATACCTGGAAGCAGAGAGGCGGGTCAGACAGGGCGGCGGGGAACGTCTGGGCCTGAAGAGATCAACTCCACCTGCTCAGGTAGTCGGCTACTTTGGGGCTCTTCAGCAGGTCGACGAGGAGGTCGACGGAGTACTTCCTGGTCAGCGTGCCGCCGCCGTTCACGATGATGTTGAACACCAGCTGGAAAGTCTGATGGATGTTCTTCGCCTCAAAAAGCTGCAGACAAAAAACATAACAAGTTCCAGGTGTAAACAACCAGAAGCTTTTTATGATGCAGACAAGAAACAGAAACAGGAAGCTGAACTAATAAAAATAAGACAGTGGGACAATTTCCACGCATTCAGATAGAACAACATTTAACCAGAAACGACTTTCAGCTGCATCATTTATCATAAACCAAACAGTAAAGGATCCAAAAATACCTTAAAATGAGTAAAACTGGATTTTATTTACCTTAGAAAATCAGAAGGATTTCTACTCACCTTCTGGCCAACCTTCTCGTTGAGAGTCAGGCTGGCCAGGATGGACAGCGTGAAGATCACCACCGTCAGGCTGTTGTGAGCCAGGAAGTTGATCAGAGTTCGGTACAGCTGCCTCACGTTCTCCTTTACAGTAAAAATAAGTTTTAAAAATACACATTTTACACACATGAGGAAACCAAACGTCTAAAAACAACAGCGAGGCCAGTTCTTCTTCCAGATTTACACATAAATATAAAACTAACTGCAGCTAAATCATCAATGATCTTCTCAAAATGCGTCTTAAATTCCATGAAAAACATTTTTTTAGCATAAATAAAAACATTTAACATCTTGTTGTGAGCTTGGAGTCTGTAGGAGAGCAGAAAGTTTGAATCTGGTCTCCCTTCTAGATATCTTCATTAGAGAGGCACTGATCTACTTTTTCCACCTCCAGTACCGACACCGATATCTGAGGTTTAGTATCAGCCGATAAATTGACTTAAAATGTTTCTTTTTTTAAACACAGACATATATGTAAATACTGAATTACACATTTATTTAATGATTTACTGCAGCAGTACAGAACATTTAGAAACACCAATAGCTTCACAAGTTCGGTCAAATATGCAAAAACAACTTTAATTTGTTCAATCAGAGCAATTAGGAATAAAACAGCCAATTTAAAATAAATAATAAAGAAACAAACTGACAAAAACAACAGGTTGATCACGTTGGTCAAACATGTAAAAATAAACTTCAACAAACTTTTCTAATGCTTCAGAAAGTAAAACCAGGAATAAAAAATATAATGTAAAATAAATAATAAAGCATGACGTCACTCAGGGCATAGAATTAGACTGAATAGATCTGCCCTGATGGATCAGAAATATTGTCACCAAATTGTTTTCAGGGCCAATGCAGATATTAATATCAGATCTATAATCTTTATCGTCTGTTTGGGTCAAATGAGTCGATCAGTTCAGTTTTCTGTTTCCTGTTAAGTCTTATGAACTATTACATCACATCACATGTATTTGGCATTTCGCTAAAGAAATGTTCTATTAATCACATTTTTATATAAAATTATTAATTAATCTGTTAATCCAAAAAATAATCCCTACATTCAATCCAGCAGAAATGCCTGAGATTTTTTCACATGTTGGTATTACAAGGATTTTTTTTAGCTGCTTTGCAACAAACATTCACTAAAGAAATGCTGTTATTGCATTTTAGCCAATAAAATGTTTATTTCCTTATTTGCATTTTAATGTATGTGTTGGTCTGTCACAATAAGCAATAAATCGATTAATCTGTCCAGGTCAATAATTTTCATTTGCACAATGTGTTGTTTTTCTCTTTCTACCAAAAACTGGATGATAAAAGTTTTCAGTCTGGGGTTTTGGTCTCAACTCAACATTTTTTAAAGGATAATTTTGTTTAATTCATTTTATTTGTTGTATCTGTTTTGTTTAATTATTTTGGATATTTAAAATGTCTTCCAGTTCCAGTGAGAAATGTTTGTCAGAATGTAAAGTTTATTAATCTTTTAGAATGTTTTCTTGCATTATTATGTCATTATTACCATTATATCAGTTGAAAATAGTCTAAGAACAACAATATTATCGTTTATCACAATAACTTCTGGGGCAATTTATTGTCCAGAAAAATTTGTTATTGTGAAATTTGTGTGAATTTAAGTGGTTAAATGAAAACATATTATTTTTTTTATCATGGGAGTGTTCAAAGGCCAGAACTACTGCTGAATGACTCAAAGTTCACCAGAATCATGTTGATAAAATATTCTGTGGTCTAAAACAACAGAAGAGGAACTTTCAAGAAGCGGAAATGATTGTTTTAATCTGTCGTGTGAAGCTCTATGCCAGCTGTTCTCACAGTTTTGTAATATTTTTAATCCAGAAAGCTGAGCGGCGCTGAAAGCTCACCATGGACTTGATGTGGCTCTGCACTGACGGGTTGTCCCGGCAGAGGTTGGCCAGCAGGCCGAGGCACGGCATGACCACGTCCTCCTTCTGCGACTGGCTGAGGGGAAACGGTGATGACGAGATTAGAAGATTATTGTTCACGTTTCATCGTCAGATTACGGCTCTTACATGTTGGTCAGGAGAAAACCGATGAGCTCGCGGATGTAGTTTGAGAACTGGAAGGTGCGAGTGTTGTACGTCAGTTTCTGCAGCACCTGGAGACACTGAAAAACAAAATTTAAACCATTAAAATCACAACATATGGAGAGAGTTAGTGCCTGAGACAGCAGAACAGAGACACTCTGACTCTACGTTAAACAAACACAATAAATAAAATTAGAACTCGATGCATTTGAACTTAACAGGTTTGGAATATTCCAGCTTATTTTGGTGAACCGTTTAGGTCAGAGGTCCCCAAAGTGCGGCTCAGATGGTTTCTTTACAGCTCTGCAGATCTACTGCAGTTTGACTGCAGAGCAGAGCTCAACGTGCTGACATGCTAATTTAAACAAGTTAAAATGGTAAAAGGTAAAAAATGGCCACTTTAACACGGAGCTTCTACAGAGCTGACTGTGAGTCCCTCTTGATTTGCAAAACGAGAATAAACTCTGTTTACGCTAAACCTGCTTTATGATGAAATCTAAAGGTGTAAAAACCAAAACATGAGTCAAAATAAAAACAAAATCAGGTTATTTTCTCGTTAATATGTTAATACTTTAAGAAGTGTTGAATTTTAAATGTTATTTTAAAAGTTTCTCCATGTTGCTGCCGTTTGTCTCTACCTGCAGCACCAGAGGATCTCCAGGGGTGTTGCCATGGTGATGGATGACAGCAGCCAGCGTGCTGGTCAGGTTGTAGCTGCTGTGGAGAACTTCCCGACTGGCGTCATCGCTCCCTGAGAGAGGAGAATGAAACGCAGCGATGCAGAAAGAGAGCAGGAATCAGACCCGAACAGACCCGACCCGGCTGTGGCAGAACTCACCCAGCTGGGCCAGCAGGGAGATGATGGCGTTGGTCAGGGCCGGACTGGTGCTCGGGTTTCCTGCCAGCTCCACCAGCCCACTCACACACTCTGTGGGTAAAAACTGACCCGAGGACAGCAGGCCGTCACATTTCAGGCCGGAAAGCTCCTGAAACAAAAACAGCAGCTCAGAAATCACAACCAAAGGTTTTCATCCTCCTGCCAGGTCTCATTTCACCAACATGGTGCCAGCGATTAGAAGCAAGTTAAGATTTTTGTAGCAACACAAACAGAGTCCTGGTTTGAAACTGATCTGATCTGTGCAGGGAGCTGAAGATCAGGTCCATTTGAAAACCTGGAGCTCATCACTAAATAGAAAAGGAAACAAACAAAAAGCTGCTCAGTAGTTATAAAAAATAAGCTAATGCACTGATAAACATTGAAACTTTATGTTGATCCTGCATAAATTCAGCAGGACAGAATTATTAAAAACTACAATAACCTTTAAACGAACAGCCGTAACTGGTTCATCTGTCACAGATGTCCTAGGTGACACCATCAGTGGCTGGCAGCTCTGCTAATCCACCTCCTTTGCTTTTGCTGCTCCTCTTTAAATCTACTTTAACATGCTGTGACCATGAGCAGAACACTTCCAGAACTATGAAGCTATAAAACGTATTTGTTTTCTCTCTCTACCTTGATAAGAGACGTGTGTGTGAGAGTGTGTGTAGGTATCTGACTCAGAGAAAGTCCAAAACAATCCCCCTTAGCTCTCACCTCCACCTGTTTCTGCAGCTGCGCAGTGTGCTGAACGGTCCTGCTGTCTCTGTACTGCTGGATGGCCACCAGCAGAGACTTTAAACATGTCGCTATGTCCATCCTGTAGGAGGAAAAACCGCCAGTTAAAACGATTTAACAACCAAAATTCTACTACTCGTTTCAACGAGCGTCCATCTTTGATCCTTCAAGCTGCTAACAGTCTGTGGATTACCCTACATTTTCACAACATAAGACGAAACGAGGAGTGTAGTTAAATAATAACTATATTTAATGTGTTTACGTGTCACAGTAAATCTTTGTGTGCTTGTTTCTGAGTACCTGGGTTGTCAGTTTTTTTTTTCTGTCTTCGGGAAACATCAACAGTCTCCCCGGCAGTAACGTCCTCCCGCTTCTGCTTCGAACTGGGAAGGAACGAACCATGTAGGGAAAAAGGGGGGGAGACCGAGCTCACTCATTTTCACTTAAAAGTCTAATTTTACTTCTATTTGTTATCAAAGCCAATTATATTCAAACAATATTATATTCCACTGAAATCTGAATTATTATAATGACTAAAAACAGTTTTGTCCTTTAAACTAAAGCCGTTTTTTGGCAGAGCCCCCCCTCTCTTTTCTGTCGTTCAGTAGGAAGGAAGTACGTAACATGCGGAAGTGTAGCAGCCGCTGACGTTAAAATGACTTAATAAAGTTTGAATGAAGCATAAAACAAAACAAACTTAAGCAAAAAGCAAATGATTAAAAATGTAATTTATTTACAAATTAAAATGACCGGAAAAAGTACAAGTAATTCAATTATATTACGGTAAGTCGTACAAAAAGTAAAATTTTATTTTGTACACTCGTTGTTTTGACAGGCCTGGGAAACGTCTCTTGCTTTAGTGTTAATTTTTCATATATCTCATTTTGGAGTCCACTTGTATCATACAGCAAAAGAGTGGCTCTACTTCAACAAATCTTTACATAAGTAAAAGTAAAAGTTACCATCCAAGAAATTATTCATGTAAGAATTAAAAAGTATTTGGTAAAAAGATTACATAGGTACAGAGCTGATCAAAATATCTGATCATTGAGACAATGAGATAAACTCAAACATAACACTGCGTGCAAATTCTTGTATTTTAAAGACTAAAATGAAGACATTTATTTTAGAACAGGGTAAAGTAATTCCAGTGCCAATATGTAATGTTTACTGTATATTTTTGATCTCGAAATGATCTAAAGGGCTGGAGCAGATCGAAAATGACATCAGAACAACAAATCTTTTGTACGAACAGGAGGTCTCACTCACCATAAAGCGTCGGTGTGTCTCTGTGTCTGGTGTACGTTTGGTTGAAACATGTTTATTCTTCATTCAGAGAAGTTACTTGCATATAATCACAAATTGTACTTTATTTTTAAGAGCAGCAACACTTCATAATAATATAACCCAAGTAAAAGTAAAAATCATGGTGTAGTGAAACTCCTAATAGATTTGTTTTTCCAAAAAGTTACTCAATGTAACTATAAGTTACTCCCAACTTCTGTTTATTTCTCATTATCTGCCTCATATTTTGAGGAGAATCTATGTAAGGAAGAATAAAACTTAAAAATTTTAATGAAATTAAATGAGAGCAAAGGTTGATCAGATAAACCAAATGCTTAATTCAATTTAAAACAAATAAAACAAAATATGACCATATATTCTGCAATTTTAGATTTTAAATAAAATGTATTAATTATCTTATTGTCACTAAGTATCTAAGTCCACATAATAGCACAACATAATTACGTTAAAGAAGGTTATTTTTATTATTTATAGATAAAATTAAACCTATCTGAAAAAATACATCTGCTACATTTTTAAACATATTTCCATTGTAACATCTGATTAAACATAACTGGCCTAGAAAAAAATAGTAAAAATTAAATAAATTAAATTATTAAAATGAGTTGATGCCGTTGTGTCAATATATACTGATAACCTCCTCATTTTTGTTTTGCTGATAAAAATAAGCAAGCACATATTTCCCTTAATAATGTGAAAATAGTATGTTGTTTAATTTGACCTAAAACAGTAAATATGCCCGTTTTAAAAATGAGAAGAATGAAAATAAAATCCCCCGTCAGTCGATCGCTGTTGGTTCATCTGAACACATCAAACTGAAAAAGCTGCGGTTTAACCACATCTACAGTTTGACAGCCTCTCTCATTTTAACTTTGAGTTCCCCTCTCCCCTTGTTGTATTAGGAATAAAATATTAATTGCCTTTAAATGTGCAGCCTGAAAACAATCTAAACAGTAAAACTGAAGCCTTAGTTTTCAGACGTTTTGATTCGGCTGAGAGAAGATCTGTGAGAAACAAAAAAGGGGCTTGAATGCAGCGTAGCTAAGAGTTGTGAAAACAGGCAGGATGTGTGGTTATGTTCTGGTCCACTGGTACTTCAGCCTCTTCTCATGCACTTTGCTGCATGATTGTAACCAGGTTTTTAACATGCAAAGCATAAGGAAGTGACAGATGATCCTATTGGTCAGGTTTTCTGCCTGCAAGGAGCAAAAGTCGCAAGGTGCACAGCGCCTTTAAATCAAAGAAGTGTCACAAGCTTCACATGCTAGTCATGTGAAGCGAGGAGAGCCTCATTCAGCTGACCAGTGGATAGTAAAGTGAGAAATGTGGTTCACATGTTCAGCGCCACCCAGACTCAAAATGCATCTAAGACAAACAGAAACTGTTTTTCTATAACCTTCAGAAAATACAGATAGTGCAGATAGTGCAGAGTACAGGTTAAGGGTTGAAGTAAAAAGAAGTCAGAGTGGGTGTGGCAGAAGAGAACATCTTGGTTAGTCACTTCCTTTATTGCTTGGCAGGTAGTTGGTAAGGTTGTGCATCACAAACAGATCATCTAGTAACTCATTTTAATATTTAAATACTTTAAAACAACATAAAAAGTCATTTATTCAAATCATTTATATTTCTAAAAGCCGTTTAAATGCAGAAAATGTTTAATTTTGCGACTGTGAACCCAAAAGTATTTTCAAACAAAGCTTCTAACATGCAACAGCCAACTTTCTTCAGCAGCTTAAAGTTGGACTGAGGCGATCATTAATAACGAAAAGCTCTTTAGGCAGAGATAATATGTGCTGAAATGAATCGTTCACACTGACAGTTAAAGTTCTGTTCACTACTCAAACATAATGGTTGACGGGGGCATGCCGTGGTGGTGTAGCGGTTAGCGCGACCCATATTTGGAGGCCTTGAGTCCTCGACGCGGGTTCGAGGACTCATTTGCCGCATGTCTTCCCCCCTCTCCTTCCCCGTTTCCTGTCAGCCCACTGTCATATAAGGGACACTAGAGTCCAGAAAAAGACCCTGGAGGGGTAAAAAAAAAAAAACATAATGGTTGACCATAAATATATTCCATATTTCTTCGGCTTCAGACGTGATTTAAAATCTTTAAACTCAGCTTGTCTGGAGCAGAGAAGAAAGTCTTGTCCCTCTGGTGTAATGAAACGAGTTCATTGGATGAACACGATGAACTGCAGCGATCTGTTTGCATGTAAAGACGTTTGTCCTCGTAACTTCCTGAGCTAAAGTGGAAATCTAATGCAGTGGCAGATTATGGTTCTATTTCCGCTGCTGCGTTTCTTTCAGTTCCTCCGAACACACTCCGGGTCGGGTCGTAGTTTGCTGCTGCTGCTCAGCAGTGACTCGCTGTTGTCTTTGGTTTGTTGTTATGGACTCATATGATTATATAAATGGTCTACTTCCACATTTAAACAGACATATATGTTTTATTCTGTATCCAGTTCTCCTTTTTACAGGCTCTCTGAAATCAGGCACATTTTCCTGCATGCTAGATGTCGTCTTCCTTCAGACTGTCTGCTTTTTCAATCAATGGATGATCTTGGTGGAATTGTCAATCCATGCACCAAAAAACAAAAACTATACAAGCGAATCGGAAATTTCTGCGCAGTACCAAAGCTCTTTTTCACACTGTTAAAACACAAATTCTTATAATTATTTTTCTCAAATTTCTGCTGAAAATATCTGCACATGAAAAAAAAATAACAAACTATCTATAAAACCTTACATTGGTGGGGCAAAAGAGTGGTAATCCCAAAATATCTACAAAAACATTTAGAAATTATTTGTTGAATCAAGTTTTAAATGTCCTTCCACCTTCTTGGAGACGCTCAGCTAAACGTCCCTCAGCCTCAGTCTGAACTTTTTCTGATGATTTTTCTGTTTCTTTCTGCATTTCTGGGCCTCAGGTTTGCTGATACGATCTAAAATCTCTTAAAACTGACTTTACTTCCCGAGGTTTCTGTTTCATCGTTGGGAAATGTCCTGAGCTGCTGTCAGAAGCACACTGCAAAAACACAAAATGTTACCAAGTATCTTTAGTTTGGTAACCAAACATGGTTTGGTTTAGTTTATGATCTTCATACACTTGAAACAAGACAAAACTAATTTACAAGTAACTTTTGATTACGATATAGGAGCTTATTTTAAGTCAATAAAGTTCTCGTTCCTCTGGCAGATTATCTCACTTATGAGAAAATGTTTTATTGATCACTTGACGTCCTTCTTGCCCTTCTTAGTGTTGAAAGAAGGAATCTAAATTCTTGCAGATATTCTGTTGCGTTTTACAGATTATGACCCTTTAATGACGTTCAGATAAGATTTATTTTATGAACATCAGAACAAACAGCACAAAAATGTCTGTATTACTAAAATGAAATGAATATTAAATATCAAGGTTTCGACTGCCAGGAGTAAAACAAAATGTCAAACTAAATACAACTTTTGTGATTTCAGAGCAGTACTTCTCCTCCTCTTCCTCTTTCTTCCTCTTCTGCGCTCACAGGAATGAGGTGAGAAGAAGTTCATCCTCTCATTCAGAGTCAATAGCTGGGAGGAAACTCATTTTGCATTAGCTCACCTTTTCAGTCTTTTTTACCTAAATTGTGCAAATGCAACAAATCTCCTCAGGGCTTCGCATAAAAAAATAAAACATCTCTAATGCCAAACAAAGTTCAGTCTGTGTTCTTGTTGTCCTTCGGTTTGAGGTTGGCTTGAGTTAATCTGGAATAACTTCCACATAATCTGAATTTGGATCATCTGCAGTAAAACAGAGAAGTTGAATTAAATGACAGACAGTAAAAAAAACGCTGCAGGTAACCAAGACAAAACATTTCACATACTCTCATAATCATTTTCCTCTTCAGGTAAAGGAGCAGCTCCTCTCTGCAATGAGTGTCCGCCCGACGCGCCGCCCCATCCTCTGGCTGACGCTGCGGCCGATCTTCCAGCCGATCTTCTGGCTGGCGGTGTGGCCGGAGCTTCAGGTTGTGTTTCTGGTCTCCTCGGCGGCTGGATCAACATGGGCGTTTTCTTTTTCACCGAGTGGCGCAGATGAATGGCCAGACCTTGGTTCTTCCTCTTGTAGTTACGGATTAAATCGGCCAGAGTCTTAAAATATGTCTCCTGCAAACCTCCTGCTGTCTGTGGAGCGACACAGAGAGATAAAGACATGAAGAAGCTGAAGGTGCAACAAATCTGCGATCCATAACTCAATGTTTTCATCAGCAAGTAGAGAGAAAAATGTAAAATAAATGTTTTAAATGCACAATCCAACATGAAGCAACAGGTAAACTCAATAAGAAAACTGTAAACAAAAATGTTAAAACAATAAATGGGAACAAATAATAGAAAAAGAGGATTCATGTGAAAATAATATTAATATATAATATTGTGATTATGGAAAAAAATATCAGCATATATATGGAAATAAAAACTTAATTCAAATTTAAAATCTAACTGAGAACAAAGCTATGCAAAAAGATAAAATAACATTGATGAAAAACATTTTAATATTTTAAATTGCAAATGTGTCACAAAACAAAAATGAATAAAAAACTGAAAACAAAGTGATGCTTTAAATAAAATAATATTAGCAAAAATTTATTAAAATGTTAAGTTTCAAATGTGCAACAAATAAAAATAAAAGAAGCTAAGCAAAGAAATAACATTGGGAAAAATAAATATATATATGAAAACATAAATATTAATTTAAAATTAAGTAAAAAACTGAATAAAATGGAAATAAATATTGTAGAAAAAAATACAAATAAATTAAATTAAAAGCAAAATAATAAAATTAGATAAATAAAAGTGGGTGATTGAAAGATAATAAATCTAAATCCTGTTATAGAATCAGTTAACTGAGATTTGTCCAAAAAAACAAACATCCTTTTTCCATGCGTCTACCTCATTTGACCTTTAACCTTAACATGGACCGTGTGGCCCGGGGGCAGCTTCACCACCGTCTGGTAGACGCTGGCCGTGTTTTTATTAGCTCTGACGTCATTCAGTGTGTGGAGGGGAAAAAGTGTTCAGTGTTTTCCTCTGCTGTGGGGGAGAGTTTCCTTCATGGGGGTGAAATGCTGAGTTTCTTCCTGAGGCCTGAAATACTTTCACATCTTAATGAAACCCAATATCTCCAATCTGCTTTGTTGATCTATTTGATGACAAATCTACCAGAAATTAAGACGCTTTTAAATAATTCTGTGCTGGAAGTTGAGATTTCAGTAAAAACTCAAAATCTTACCAAGTATTATTAGTCTGGTTTCTAGTCCAAGTATCTTACTACACTTGAAATAAAACAAAATAAACTTACAAATAACTTTTCAGCAAAACATAAGAGCTTCTTTTAAGCCAATAATTCATTAATAATAACGAAAAGTTCTAGTTCTACTGACATACATGTTAACCTAATAACAGTTTCTCATGTTACAAGTGAAATAAACTGTCGATGAAACTAAGACTTTTTTAATCAACATTAATTAATTACTGACTTAAAACAAGTTTCTATATCTTGCTGAAAAAATACTTGTAAGTTAGTTGTGTCTTATTTCAAGTGTGCTAAGATATTTGCACTAGAAACTAGACCAAAAATACTTTTGTTTTTTTCACACATTTATTAGGCCAGAATGAGTTCATGGAAAAGCTGTGGGTGAGCAGCTGCCAACCAAACGCGTTCATTCTTTAACTGATAATAAACAGTGTGAGAACAGATATTAAAAAAGGTTTTTGCATTTTGCTGCTGTGGAAAATAGAGTTGTGTGCTGAAACAGTGACAAACACCACAAAACAAGGGAAGCTGGTTGAACTTGAAATTGATTTTCACCTCCAGCCATGAAAAATTGTTAAAGAAATTAAAGTTTATAAAGCTTATTTCAAACAAAGTGTCTAAATATTGTTTCTCAAATCTGATAGATCATTAATCTTGAATTGTGAGTTGCTATAACTTAATAGAGGTGAGCGGATCAACCCAAAATGAAGATAATATCAATAATATTGAACTTTACTTAGAGACAATGCACAAACATTTGCTTTGTTTCTCTATTGGTTCTGTTTATTGTGTAAATAGGTAACTAAAGTACACATAAACTTTATCTAAATTCTGTCCAAATATTTAACAAAACATTTCAAAGAGGAACAAACAAAAGCACAGAGATGTTGATGATATATCGTAGTAAAATAATACATATCAGTATCGGTTTTGGTGATACATGCCTGGTATTTACTTGGTATCGGATCAATACCAAAATATGACATATCCTACACCTCAATAACTTAATAACCTAAACCAAATAATTATTTCACAAACTGTCTCACCTAGTTGAACAAGCACACAGTTCAGTATTATTTTCACTCACATTATCAAATTTAATAACTTATTTTAAGTGAGAAAAACCTAAATTCTTTATTCAACTTGCATAAAAAAAAAATCTTAATTTTATAAAACATAACACTGAGTTCTGCTCAGAAACATTTGTTCTAACGGACCTTAAAGGCCATTCTCCTTAATCATTTGAATTATGCATTGAGCATCAAGCGCACCGGAGATCGCTGATTACAGCGCAGGGCATTCTGGGTAAAAACAACCAAAACAAACGCGATAGCTTAGCGCTAGCGGGAGAAACAGCTCGTGGTCTTTTACCAAAAACAAAAGACAAAATCCTACAATCGCTAAAATCTGACGCCTCTCCATTTTTAAAACGTTTTGTAAAGAAGGAAGTTGCGCTCACTGTCTTCTTCAGAGGTTTTTGTGTCGTTTCCGTTGGTGGATCTTGGTGCAGCGCCCCCACAGGTGAAGAGGGGAACAGGTTTTTCAATGAGTTTAGTTGGCAGTTGAAAATGCAACAAATGTTGCAGTTTTGTTCCCCAATCGAACCGAGTCTAAAGTAACTAAATTGATCAACTAATAATCATCACAAATAAATAAGTATGTAATGTGGAGCAGGAAGAGAGACAGAGGCAGCAGCTTATTAATCAAAGAGACGCCACATATTGAAAAAGTAAAAGTGTTGTTTTTTTTTACCAGCAGGGTGTAGTTTCCGTTGTGCGCCTGGAGGATTCTGTAGGTATAAACCACCTTCTGTTTGCTGCAAAGAGAAAACAAGACGTCTGTCAGTGAGGGATGAGTTTAGAGGAAGTATCGCAGAAAACCTTTTCCGTGTTAAACAACAATGACTCTGCTTTAAAACTGTGAAGATTAAAATCATGCACCGTGTTTGGCACAACACTATAGTCATCTCTCTCATGTCTCTGTCTGGGCTTTTATTATATCGTTTACCATTCATCATGTTCAATCTATTTCCATTTAATCATGTTTAAAAATTCCTAAAACTGTCTGTCGGAATTGTTATTTTACTATTTTTAATCCACTGCTTGTTCAATAAAGGCGTAGGACTAAATAATGATAAATTTGACAAAAATGCTATACAGAGAAACATAAAAAGTATTTTTTCATGTCAACTGTCGTGATAAAACTTTGCATTTATATCCACCATCCCTAGATCCAACTTCACTCAAGTTTCTGCACACAAACAAGAACGACATTTTAAACATAAATATATAAAAAGGGAGACAAAATAAGCTAGCACTGAAGGTAAAATTGCAAACAGTTTATGTCCAGCATGTGTGGGGTCTGCAGAGATGTTAGCTGCCCCTTTCCTAACCTTAAAGCAGGTCCACAGAACCAGAAGTGATCTACAGCAGACACGGAGTTGATTGACTGAGCTACCTTTGACCCCCCGGCAGGATGAAGAGTAGATCCACTCCGTCTGCATCATCTGATGCCTTTAATCAACTAGCCTTGGCGTTTGCATGATTTTTCGGTGCATTGGGTGCGTTTTAGTTTGCGTGAAAACACACTTGCAAGCACGTTTTGGAACAAGATGAATGCAAAACTCAACCGCAACTAAACCTCAGTTTTACCTCATCAAAGTGTGAAGAAAGACGACGAAGAGCTGGGGTTTCTATAAATAAAAGCAACAAAGAAACCAACCGGAGCCAGCCGTGCAAAACAGCTTTACTCACAAAACTCAGCCAGTCTCACTGGTTCCACTCAGTTTCCACTCAATGAGCAACCAGCCCCTTCAAGAACCCAGAGGTGTGTTTTTAAATTATATTTATTCAGTGGGGAAACATGCAGAAAATTCAGCAGTATGCTGAAAACTATAAGAGAAACACTGCAAAAACACAAAATCTTACTAAGTATTTTGGTCTAATTTCTAGCACAAATATCTTAGTACATTTGAAATAAGAAAAAACTGACTTAAAGTCACTTTACATCAAGATATTGGAGCTTGTTTTAAGTCAATAACTCCTTAATATTTTTTTTTAAATGACTAATTCCACTGTCAGATTATTTCACCAGTAACAAGAAACTTTTCCTGTTTTAAGTGAAATAATCTACTAGTGGAACCAGTAATATTTCATCAATATTAAGAAATGATTGACATAAAACAAGCTACATGTGGCTGACATGTGATTTGTAAGTTAATTTTGTTTTATTTCAAGTTTAGTGAGATATTTGCACTGAAAACTAGACCAAAATTACTTGAGGCTTCTTATTTTTGCAGTGAAATATCGCATCTAATCACAGTCAGTATGTTCTTCTGAAAGAGCATTTTCAGATTGACTGTTTTTAGGAAGGCGCTGCAGGTTGGAGCAGCTCCGTTAGCTCTGACTGGCTCTTTCTTCAGACTTTTGTTTATCGTTTGTTTGTTTGCGTGTTTGGAAGATTATGGGTTTGGATGCCGGGCAGCTGAATCGATATTTACTTTCACCGCCCTTATTTAGGACAGTTGCTATGATGCGTAGCCATGGTTACAACGTGTTGTTTTTACAGCTGGATGTAGCATCATGAATGCTCAATTAGTACTTGACCTTTGACCCCAAATCCCAGAAGAGTTGAAAATGAGCAGAGGGAGGAGGAAGTTCAAACCGTCTCTTCCACCGATCACAGTGACGTCTCTCTGCTTTCTAACCAAAAGTCCAGAGAGAGATTTAAAGAGGCAGAGCAAAAGCAAAGGAGGCGGCTCAGCAGAGTTAGCTAGCAGCTGATAGCGTCATCCAGAACATGTTGCTGTGGGATATCATCTCTGCAGGGCTGATATTGCACTGTTTGCATTTCATAACAGCCATACAGCAACGGCCTTCAGTCAGAAGCCTATTCAGAAACACTGCAACACCGACTGCTACTGGAGCATCACAGCATCACCACCGACAGCGACGTTTATTTAGAGATACTAGGATAATTCGAGTTAAGACAACATTTTATTTTTGATTTATTTTGAACTGAACTGAAAATGAAATAAACATAACGATTGTTTTTTATTGAGACTAATTAATACAGGTCAGCAGGTGATTCGGTTCCAACTAAACGTTTTCATTGATGTAGCTTGTCTAGAGATAAATACGGCTCTTAATGGTTTTTACAAGAAATGCAGACACATATCTAAACTTTCAGGTTTCTTATCTGCTGTTTTACTGGCGGATCATGTTATTCTTATCATTATTGGAGTCTTCTGCTGGTTTGATGGTCAGTCAGTTAACAGAGTTAAACCAACAGGGTTGGTGTAGAACCACAGCTCTGTGGTGTCCCTCAGGGCTCAGTTTTCGGCCCAATGGTTTTCTCATTTCATTTGATATTCCCGTGTAGGTTTAACATGTGCCTCAGACATGATTAGAGTTTCGAAACATCACACATAATTTATGTGAATGTCAGATTTATTTGGGGATTTTAACTTCTGTTTTATTTAATCTGGGGGTTTGGTGACCTAAAGAATCAGGAAACTAATTTGAATTTAATTTGAATCAAAGTCTCTGAGGAGCCGTTTGTAAAGTTACACAGCAGACAAATGTATAGCAATGATCTCAGTTATTTAGCCTGTTAGAAGGTTATTCATTCATTTATAAATGTCACATAAATATATTATAAATATTTAGACAGCAACATATTCAGTTTGCAAACTAAATATTTAGCTCCAAACTATTTAGTTAGCAAGTAACAGATTCATTTCCATTCTAAAGATTGAATGAGCAAACTAAATATCTAGTTTACAGATTGATTATTTAGTTAGGAAGCCAAATATTTAGCTACAAACTAAATATTCAATCAGCAAGCTAACTCTTAACTTCAGAAACTAAATAATTAGTGCCAAACTAGCTAATTAGTGAGCAAGCTAAATATTTAATTCACAAGCTAAATATGTAGTTTACAAACTAAATACTTGGTTTGTAAACTTAGTTGCAGTAAATGTTGCCACAGTGTTTAAATGTTTGAAAGACTCATCTCCTCTCCTTTGTGGCCATAAAACTTGACTTTCTGTTGCTTTAATTTGACTAAGGCGGATTAACTAACTTTACCAGATTAACACTTTTCTTAAATTATGTTCTGTTTGGGATTATTAATAACACAAAAATATAACTGAAAACATAATAATCATTAAATTAGTCATGGTTGTTTTTTGCCTTTTCATAATTATGAAAATGCAAATACATGTAACTGTTAAGAATCTTCATATTTTGTCTAATTTTACCATAAAACGTGTCAGAAACACTCACAGCTCCAATGTGGTTTTTGCCATTAAACTGCCACAACCGTTTCCTGTCAACAGATCGCATCAAGGTGACCTTATTAACTGCAGCTCTGAGCATCATAAGAAGCTAAAAACTAAGTGAAATAATTCAGTTTCTTTATGTGAACTCATCATCTGGAGGATCTTTGTGATTTCAGTTCAAACGTTTCAGATGGTCCAGTAATAAACTTCGGTTCATCAGTAAAACTAGTTGAATTTCTTTTTCAGGAAAAACCAGCAGGTTGCACCGAGTCATTGATCTGAAACGTTCACAAACTTCCTTCTCTAATTTTTGTTCAGGTCACTTCCTGCAGATATTATTTCTATTTTTTTTCCACTTCAACAACACATACTAACTTGCATGTACCACATTAAACATTCACAACCTGCAAGCAGCCACAATAAAACCGGAGATTCTTTGGGTTTTAGAAACCAGATGCTGCTCAGAGGCAGTAAGTCTGAAAACATGTTACTGCAGAGAAAATGATGTTAGTATTCTCTGTGTTGGTCATGCATTTCCTTCTTCTCTACATCCACGCTTTTATTTTTTTAACAGGTGAGACTGATTGCAACATTCAGCAGGAAAAGCTTTTTGCATTTCTGGTGATTGAAGTTACTAAGTTTAGAGGACAAAATTAGCGAAGTCTCCATACTTCTCTTTTTAAGGTTTCTTTGCCACCAGTGGCCTTTATTTCACAGAATCCAGACAGAGAAATGGGAAAACCTGCCGCAAAGGTCACCAGGTTGACCTTGAGCAAAGCGTAATTTAATGTCAACGTCTCACTCTGCACAAGCATTAAAGTGAAATTCACCCAAATAAACCTTTTTCCTGATAAACTGGGTAAATAGGTTGTTTAGGGTTCTATCTTTATATTTCTGTGCAAATTTTGACATTTTTGTACAATTCATTTAGTTTGGCTTTATTTTGCCTGAAACCGTCTCATTACTGGTTTCTTTAGTCAAACAGTTCAGAGGCAACTGAATTACAGACCCGGCAAATTATTTAACTCGAAACATAGAAAAATGTCTTTTTCTAAGTGAAACAATCTACCAGCGGAACTAGAACGTTTTCATCAATATTAATGAATTATTGGCATAAAATAAGCTCCTATTTCTTGCTAAAAAATTTTATGTAAGTTAGTTTTGTCTTATTTCAAGATACTTGCCGTAGAAACTAGACCAAAATACTTGGTCAGGTTTTGTGTTTTGCAGTGTTTGCTAAACCAAAACATGTTTGATGGTCTAAAACATAAGAAGCAAAGAAATCCAAAAGAGGATGATCATTTTTCACAAACGGGATTATTTTCAAAGCCAAAAACAGCTCAAATATTTACAATTTTTACTGATTTATCAGCTGCAAAAACACTAAATCCTATCTAGTTGTTTCTAGTGTAAATATGTTAGAATGCTTGAAATAAGATAAAACTGACTTACAAGTAACTTTTCAGCAAAATCTAAGAGTTTGTTTTAAGTCAACAAGAAGTAATTCCATTGTCAGATTATTTCACTTATAAACGGGGAAACATGAAATAATCTGGGACATTTTCATCATTATTAAGAAATTATTGGCACAAAACAGGCTTCTATGTATTAGTTTGTCTTATTTCAAGTTTACTCAGATATCTGCTCTAGAAAGTAGATTGAAACCCTCGGTGAGAGTTCGTGTTTCAGTCTATGCTGCACATCACATTTTTTTCTGTACATTTCATACTAAAGATCAAGACGTTAAATATTATCATTGATAATAATTCATCACAGATGCTGTTCAGGCTGGCTAACCTCTACATCAGAACTTTAGTGGAAATGAACACATTAGTTTGCATTTTAACAGAACCGGCTGCAGTACAGACACAAGCGCCCTGCAGAGGATGGTGAGGGGACGCTCCGTCCAACGTCTCTGCACTGTAAAAACACAAAAACTTACCAAGTATTTTTGGTCCAGTTTCCAGTGGAAACATCTCAGTACACTTAAAATAAGACAAAACAAACTTACAACTAACTTTTCAGCAAGAAGAAAGAACTTGTAAGTGAAAAATTTCTTACCATTCCTGAAAAAGTTCTAGTTCCACTGGCCGATTATTTCACTTATAAAAATACTTTTTTCCCATGTTATAAATCAAACAATCTGCCAGTGGAACAAGTACTTTTTAAAATCAATATTAAGGAATTATTAAGGAATTGAAAGATTACCTATTAACCTTTCAGTTAAGGTTGATTTAGTGAGGAAAGATATTTCCACCATAAACTAAACCAAAACGTCGGTAAAATGTTTTTTTTTTGCAGTGTGTTTCAGATCTGCTTTGTTGAATCTGAAACAAAGAGCAGATCAACAAAACACCTGATTTGTTGATGCTTTGTTGAGCATCAACAAATCAGATACTGATCAAAGCATCTGATGTGTTGCTGAGTTTTACTCACTAGACGCAGAGACACAGCGCTCCCTGGATGGTCTCGCTCTCTCGGATCAGGTACGCTCCGTCCTTGTTCTTCTTCCCCAGAACCTCCTCACACTCCTTCTTGGTTATGCCACCGTGGTAACACTCCGGCAGAGCCGCTGCCATGGCGAACGGGGGCTGCGGGCCGGCAGGCCGACATCCACCTGCACGGCGCAGGAGCTTCTGCTTTCACAAACAGCCCTGAAAACGGTTGGAACCACGACCCGGTTAAAGCCCGAGCAGCTCCAGAACAGAGCCGGCCCGGTCAGCTCTCGCTGCGTGGAGGTGCAGAGCAGAACGCTCACTGAGAGGGCATCAGGAAACCAGCGTGTTGTTCTCGCAGTTTCACAGGAAGTTAGGTGTCACAATGAGACACTTAAGTGGAAACTAAAAGATGTGCAGCAGATAACAGCGAAGCTTACCGGCAGAACTATTCAACCAATCAGAAACCGTCAGAAACAGTTAAAAACAGTCATTATGTTGAGGAAGCAAGAAAGACCAGGTTTCATAAAAAAACAGCAACTTCACACGCATTCACTCCTGCAAGAGCACAATGGTATCAAGAAACAGACAAAAAATATATATTTGTCTTGATTAACTTTTTATTTTCCTAGCATACACTTTTAGAACATGTGCTAAGATATGCAAAACAAACTATTTTTAAGATAATTGCAATCAGCCTAGTTAGTTTCAGTCACAAGTCAAAGGCTTCCATTTATTCATATTCAAACCTATAACAGCAAGTTAAAATTAATCTAATCATCTAATTATTGATCCAAATAACAAGATGCAGCAGACCAATAAAATGCACAAGCAATGAGTAGGGCGCCCTCTTCTGGTTGACTGGGACAACCTGATGATCGTTTATTTACACTCTGTCTCTCCAGCCAGTCAGATTTAGACCATGTTGACACTTTCGATTCCAATTAAACTGGAATCCACTTTGTGTGTGAAATAGTTTGGTTATAAAATACAGAATGTAAATTTACACATATTCCACAATAATAAAAAAAACATGCTTTATGTATGTTTTGTCATTTTTAGAAAGTCTTGTGTTTCTACTTTAAAAAATGTGTCCTTTGTATTTCCTTAAGTAATTTGGAACAATTTGCTAAACATTTTCTAAACTTTGCAGGTTTGCTTTTAATTATTATTAATTTGTTGTATTTCCCCTTATTTTATTTTAAGATAAAATAAAATGTTTTATTAAGTTGTTGTTGTGTCATTTACTCAGAAACTTATCCCTAAATAAGAATGAAAAAAATCTAAACGTTTCCCTTGGATATATTTCGGGAGAGTAATAAAAGTATACAGCAGAATAAAGTAAATAGTAATTACCGTAACCTCTTCTTGTGACCTGAAGAGGGCGCCCACGGCTCTGAGGGCGCCTCCTCCGGTTGCTAAGCGACAGCTCGCAGTCTACGTCCCGTGCTGTGGGCGGGGCAAACATAAATCCGTAACGGTTGCGACAACTTTATTGAAAAACTATTTAATTTAAGAGTAATGTAATATGACGTTTATCATGGTTAACATTGAGGACACATTTCCAATAGTTTTTGGTGAAACTCTGTGTTGAAACAGGCGTATTTATCAGTAGTTTGACGGATAATGACCGGCGTTTGTAACAAGGTTGGAGTTGAAAGTGGTTCCGGAAATGGAACAGGTCGCTACATTTAGCCGTTAGCGGGATTTTTACCGTGATTAGCTGAAGGCGAAGCCTGGTTTAACTGCCTCTGTCGGTGTGTGCAGGTGGAGAAGTGAGGCAGGGCGGTGTTTTAGGCGTCGTGGGGGCGGTGTTAACGCTCCTGTCGGTGCTCCTCATCCTCCTCACCTTCCCCTTCACAGCGTGGAGCTGCGTTCAGGTAAAGCACCTGGATAAAGATGGCGTCCCCTTCATTCAGCTGGCCCGGACCACCTTCTGTTCGCTTTAGTTATAAATATAAAACATTTAAATGGTCAAACATGAACTGGATCATTTTGTAACAGTTTGTTTAAACATAACTTATATAATTAAGCAGAAAAAGATCACTGTTTGGACAATTTAACTTTCAAATTATTTAGAAAATAAGGGGAACAGTTTTTAGACTTTGTTTGGATTTTTCACTACAATATATGATGTTAAGCTTGAACACTACACAGCCTAGACTGGATTATTTTACAATAATGACATATTCTCTTAAATCAAGAGATTAGTGTGAATTTTATTCAATTTATAAAGGGTGATAACTGGGTGTTTTTAAGGTTTTTAATCGGATTTATTTCAAAATCCTGCTGCATAGTGCAATTACTACCAACTGCACCATCATGCAGCCACCATGACTTTTGTTTTGAATAATTTTTAAGCATGAGCAGAGTACAGGTCTGATCAAATTCAGATCAGATGCCAAATTTATTACATTTTTCACTCATTCTTAGGTAAACCTCCACAGGTGTCATAATTTGAGCCCATTTTGAAAGTGTTTTCATATCTTCTCTGAATCAGTGTTTTAACTGATGTGTGTCTGTGCTGCAGGTTGTTCTGGAGTTTGAGAGGGCCGTCATCTTTAGACTGGGCCGGGTCGTTAAAGGATCAGCTAAAGGACCTGGTGTCTTTTTTTATTAAACTCAGACTGGAGTCATTTTGTTTTAAATTATTATACTAATGAATGCATTTATTACTCACATGATTCTGACATTTTAAGACACTGAACAGGAAAGCAAATCTCTGAGACTGTAAAACATATTTTTATTCCATCTCCTGCTGTAATTTTGTGAATGTTGTTGGTTTTGTTCCTGCAGGTTTAATCTGGTTCATTCCCTGGTTGGACGTCGTTCAGAAGGTTGACCTTCGAACTTTCTCCGTCTACATCTACCCACAACAGGTCTCTGCTCATTAAACAGTTACTGCTGCATGCATTTATCTACAGTTACATGTAAAATGTGTTTATGTCAAACAGATTATAAATTAGGATAAGGCAGTTAATTTTAATCTTGAATTTTACTTCACTTTTCCTTTTCTCAGTATTTCAGCTACATTTCTGTTTAGCACACAACAAAATGCAAACTATGTCTGCACTGAAAACCTTAGGAAAACTGCGACATGTCTTATATGGATTAAGCATCCTACATATTTGGAGGCAATTTTCAATAAAAGAACAAATAATTGGTCAGGGAGGAGCACATTTCTGCCAAAACAGTTTAATAAAATATGTGGAATTGTTGTTTAAAGGTCACACATTTGCCAATGTACAGTTTTCTATGATTAAAAACATACATTTATAATATTAAACTAGGATATTCTCTGACATTATGTGACATTTTATATGAAAAGAACATCTTCTGATCCAGACTCGATGCATCCATGTTGCAGCGTCTTCTTCACCGTCTCTGGTGTTGTTTCTGTGTCCCGCTCGAGGCTTCATGGTGAGTCTGGACCTTGAAAATGTTCTGGTCCAGGAACATTTCTGATCCAGGAAATGATTCCAGATGTACCATTTTCATTTTGGAAAAGATCCAGATAGGCATCTCCATCATTTACCATCTCATTCTGAGGATTTATGCCTCTTTCTCTTGCAAATGTCTGACTTTATAATGTCAGAAAATATCTTTATAATTTAAATACTGTTTAAAATTCTGTGTTTAATGTGAAAGGTTTTTAAATTGACAAATTTTGACATCAGAGAATTTGGAAATATGTTAAATTAATCTCAATATTTTGTGTTTTTCTTGTTCTTCACTGACTGTGACAGTCTGTGGTAAAACCTGAAGGTTATTTCCGACGTTTCCTCCTCCTTCCTGCAGGTTCTGACAGCGGACAGCGTCCCGTTACTGGTGGACATGGTGGTGTTTTACCGCGTGGTGGATCCCACCCTCTGGTTCACCCGGGTGCAGAATGGCTGTGACGCCACACACTGGCTGGTTCAGGCGACCCTCAGGGCGGCGCTGGGCGCTCACACGCTGACAGACCTGCTGACGCAGTGGCCTAGCATAGCCACGAGAATGGAGGTCAGACACAGCCAAGCTGCCAGAGTTTAGCTCTACATCAGGGTTACAGATGATTTTACTGCTTCACGTCTTGCAGGAGGTGCTGCACTCCGGCTCCAGGCCGTGGGGCGTTCAGGTGCAGCGAGTGGAGCTCAGAGATCTGAAGCTTCCCATCAGCCTGCAGCGCTCCCTGGCCTCAGAGGCCGAGGCTGAGAGGACGGCGCGGGCGACGGTACTGCTGCAGTAACACGCCCACCAGGCAGCACCTGCCCTGTTCACCGCGATATTCACTGTTACGTTAAAACTGCAGCATGAAACTTGTTCAAACTGTCACCATGTCATGACAGTTTGTTTTGAAATCTGTGAAAAAATTAATCTGCAACCTCCCTGAACGACTGAAGAAATGCACCGACCAAACACAACCAATCAGAGCCAGGAGGCGGGATTTAGCGCTGTCAATCAATCTGATGTACGCGCTGATTGATATGCTAACTTACTGTTACAGGAAAACTGTTTATGTGCCATCAGCATAGCAAAGGTTATGCTAACTAGCCTTAGCATTCATGACAGCCTCTGCTAGCTTCAGCGTAGCACAGAGCAAGGAGGAGAGAGGATATGAGCAGCGCCACACAGAAACTGTGGCTTTGACCTGCTGCCTTATTAAAAGAAAAACAGATAATTTCCAGATTTTTTGGTCATTGATTGTTTTGTTGTTTGCCAGATTTTTGCCATTCATGACTTGTGGTTGTGGGCCAAACAAAATCATTTCAAAGCTCACGAATGGCCCACAGGCCACACTTTGGACACCCCTGTTTCTTGTTTATTTGTTTCAGTTCATCAAATTAGTTTTTTTCTTTCAGTTTCTGTTGTTTTTCTGAGTGGAAGGAAAAGTTTTTATTCCTCATCAATGCCAGTAACTAAAGAGAACAATGAGAATTTTATACTAAATAATGAACTTATTCACATTTTGTTTAACACAAATGTTTGATATTTCTATGTGTGGAGTTGTTGCCATGCTAAAAGTCGGACGATTTGTGATGTTTGTGTTGGTTTTGAAGTGTCTCTGTGTTTCAGATGATCGTGGCTGAAGGGGAAGTGAAGGCGTCTCGTACTTTAAGGGAGGCGGCGTCCCAACTGTCGCCTGTGGCTCTGCGCCTCAGATACTTGCAGACGCTGGCGTCAGTGGACAGCAGCGCCTCCATCGTGGTCTGGATCCTCCCCACAGGGATCCTGCAGTAAAACTCATCCAACCGAGACGCAGCAGGTTCCGCTGAGTTATCCGACCCAGAAAGAGAAGAGTTAAACAAAACCAAACAAATCTGAGCTCTCAGGACGTCCATCTGTCTGTTCAGATGTTTGTTAAATTATCACATTTTCATATTTAATAAAACCAAAAGTGTTTGCAAATTATTCCATGGATGCTCCTGTGGTCGTTTACCCTAAAAAATTAAACGTGTTTTACTTTACCTGTGTTTTTGTCCAGTGAAAACATTTAAATGTTTTAGTTGAAACAGATTTTACAAACTTTTAAAGTTTATAAATAATCTCAGCAGTTTAAGTTTAGACTCAAACGTCCAGCAAGTTTCATTCTGGGAAACTTCACCAATAAATCCTTTAATTAAATCAGTTAGAATTTAATTTTAATTAAAGAGATGGTCACCATGCCAACAGAATGAGAAGAACATTCACAACAAAAGATTAGGAGAATCAGTTATCCATCTGTTCATCCGTCCGTCTGTCTGTCTCTCCATCTTGTCCTTCATTTATTTTCTCGTTCCTCATTCTCGGTGTTCATGTAAAGAACTAAACCCAGAAAAGTTTTTCTGTTTCCAGCATCATTCTCCATCTGCTCCTCTGGGATCCTAAATCTTTTACGGTTTGACGGGATAAATCGTCTGGATCTCCTGCCAGAGTGGCGACCCCAGGTAACCTCCACCAGCAGCCATCTGGCAGCATCCTGACCGCCTGACCAACCCGCCTCACCTCCACAGGTTTATCACCTGTCCGGTTGGAGCCGGTCTCGTAGATCTGGCTGTTTCATCCTGATGCTGCATCAGCAGAAAGCAGAGAACAAACACAACCTGAGGAAGTTCAGAGTCTGATCTATGATCTCATCAGGAAATCCACTTTGACCTGAAGGCAGCCAGGTCAGGTGACAGGTGAGGGGGCGTGGCTTAGAAAGGTAAGCTCTTTAGGTGATCTGAACACTGTGGCCTAACAGTGACCTTTAACCTGGTCACTCAGAAGCGCTGACGTCAGGATGCAGAAACGTCTCTAAAGCAGAACCAGCAACAATCAGTTCACTGCAAAAACACAAAATCTTACCAAGTAACTTTAGTTTACTTTATAATAATATCTTATTACACTTGAAATAAGACAACTAACTTACAGGTAACATTTCATCAGAACAGAAGCTAGTTTTAAGTCAATAACTCCTTAATTGTGAAATAGTTTTGTCTTTTTTCAAGTGTACTAAAATATTTTCACTAGAAACTAGGCTAAAGTTACTTGGTGAGATTTTGTGTTTTGCAGTGTAATGTATAATAAATCTAATCTTTGATCTGGTCAAAATATTAAAATTATGTTTTGTGGTATTTTAGTCCAGTTTTCCAAGCAGATTTAGTTCCTTTCTTTTCAATCTTAAATGAATGAAGGGCTTATTATTAAACCTCCAACATAAAACAAAATCTTAAATAGCCTCAATAATTCATGACACCAGTAAAAAGATGAAGAAATCATTTTTGGAACATATTCAATAAAAATGATCATGAAATCTGACGTTGGTTACAGAAACCTCTCCTCTGTCGCTCACTTTATTTGCGTCCAGCTCTGATTGCACGGTTGCAGGTTTCGCTCTAACATTACTGCGGCCTCGGCTCTCTGCACATGTTAATTACATGTGTTTCTGCTGGATGCACAGGGAGGGGCGGCTGGGTGCGGCGCATCACTCTGCAGCTATTAATAACCATCACAGCCTTTATGACAACCCAAATCAGGCTGTTTATCTGTATTCCTTATTAATTCGGTTTGCTCCAATAAACTAAAAAAATATATGTTGCAATAAAAACCTCTTAAATTTGTTTATTAATCATCTCTTACAACATTTCAAAACAAACCTGGTCTGGCAGCTGGTGTTAAATTAAAAACACAACCATTATCTAAAATATTAATGATCCTGCTTCATATAAAGGTTCTCAATCCTTTGATTACATTTTAATAACTGCACATTTTAATAAAGATCTGTTTCAGTTGTTATTTGTGCATTCAGCTCCGACAGTCAGAAATAACCTGAATTATTTTTAAAGTAATCACATCCATTAATAGGACAACATGTGTAAGAATGTGAAACAGGTGAAGTAATCAGTTCATGTCCTCCTGTCAGAAACTAGAATCTATGTTGAAACATTTCTTAGTTTATTGATCTTTGCATTATTATGTCATTACATTTTATTTACATGAAAATGTTCTCAAAACAACAGTATTATTGTTTATAACTTCTGGAACAATTTTTCATCCAGTAAAGTTTGTTATTAGACCTGATTATACTGACTGAATATTCCACTCCACAGTGATTAAACTCTGATTTCTCCCTCATGTGTAGAAAGTTCCCACTCGTTCTTCTTCACCTGGTTTGGATAAATCACTTGTCTTCTAGAAAGCGCTCCCTGCGTGAGGCTCCGCCCCCTTTCCTCCCTCCTGGTCAGTCCAGCCGCTCCGTCAGTCTGGGTTCAGATCGTTTCTGTAGCTGAAGGAAAGATGTCGCTCCGCAGGCTGCTGGCTCTGCTGGGACTCCTCATCCTCTGCAAAGGTAGGAAACTCCAACAGCTCTCTGACAGACTTCCTGCTCGCCGCGGCTTCCATCTTTCTGGCTGATTCAGCAGGAAAACAACAAACTGCTGAATGTCTGAATGGATAAAAGTGGAGCATGAAGAAGGAAGGCTTAGCAGCAACAGATTATTTACAGGCGTCTCCATCTGTCAGGAATCAGACGGTTTGTTTGTGTCTGGACCCCTGCCTGACCTCTGACCCCAGCCTCATTATTCAACAGGCAGCTGTAATCAGCGGCTGGCTCCATGAAGGCGCAGGTGGTGACGGGATGAGGCGTTTTTTTATAGCAGCTTGATCCTATTGAGGCCACCGTCTCACTTATATGTGCTACTTGTAGAGCAGGAAATGCCCCCTGAGGCTCAGCGGTTCAGTAAATGTTTGTCTCATTTAGAGCAACAAATAATTCAGCAAACCCAGAGATGATGGTGCAGCTGTTCACCTGCTGGCTGCTGATGACTGAGGCAGCTAACGAGGGTCACGCAGGACAGCAAGATGTTCGGTTTGGATCCGATTCTCCTGCTCAGATTGGGACTGACGCAACAATCAGTTTAATCATGTTACACCTGAAAGTCAACAAGCCACCGCCAGCCAAGTGCTCAGTTACCGTGGTAACGTGGTTTAGCCATACACGTCAACTACAAATATAGACAAGTGAACATTATTGTAGAACATTTTAGCAGCAAAGCAGTTCAAAGTTCTTCACAAGATACAAAAAAACAAGCAAATTAAAGTTAGTGATGAAAAGAACAGTCATTGTTATTATGAATCAAAAGCAACTCTAACCAGTCTGCATTTGAAGGAAGTCAGTGTTTCAGCTGTTTTGCAGTTTTCTGGATGTTTGTTCCAGATGTGTGGCGCATAGAAGCTGAATGTTCAGAACCAAGCTTCTACATGTTTGGTTCTGGTTCTTGGGATGCAGAGCAGAACCAGAACCATGAGATGTGAGAGGTCTGGAAGGTTGATGCAACAGCATCAGATCTTTAAACCATTCAGTGATTTATAAACTGCCAGCAGTAGTTTAAAGTCTCTTCTTTAAGGGAGCCCCCCTTCCCTCCATCCAGGACATTTCATCCCAGCGCTGCGTGTCCCGAGGCCGAAACATCGTCAGTGACCCCTCACACCCCCACCATGGACTGTTCTCCCTGCTGCCCTCTGGAAAGAGGTTCTGCAGCATCCGGTGCAGGTCCACCAGGTTCTGAAACAGCTTTTTCCCACTTGCCATCAGACTGCTGAACTCTTAACTGGACTGCACTTAAAATCTGGTCTCCACTTTATACCTTGCACATGTACAGAGCTAAATAACTTCTATTTTACTGTCATTCCTGCACTTTATATTTTATATTTATATTTATATTCATATTTTATACTGTATTTTATTTTATTCTGGAGTAACCTCACAACATTGGAACCTCAAAACATTGTCCTGAGCCGTATGTAACGAAATTTCGTTCTGTATTCACCCCGTGCATGCAAAATGACAATGAAGTCAGTCTAAGTCTCAGTAGAAGGACTTAGAGCTGAGTTATGTTTTCTATCTTCCTGGTTTTAGTGAGAACTCCAGCAGCAGCGTTCCGGATCAGCTGCAGCTGGAGGATTGATTTTTTTAGGCAAACCTGGGAAGACGCTGCTGCAGTAATCAATGCGACTAAAAGTTAACGCCTGGATGAGTTTCTCTAGATCTCACTGAGACATTAGTCCTTTAATCCTGGAAATGTTCTTCAGCTGATAGAAGGCCGACTTTGAGACCGTCTTTATGTGGCTCTGAAGGTTCCGGTCAGAGTTCAGCATGATTTCTAGTTTCCAGCTGTAATAACTGAAGGTGTGCTTTGAGTCTAGATCTATAAATCTAGATCGTTCCTCTTTAGGTCCAAAGATCACAACTTCAGTTTTGTTTCTTTTCAGCCAGAGAAAGTTTTGGCTCATCCACACATTTATCTCTTCATCTGTGATTTCAGTGTTTTATGCATTCATAATGTTTCCAAACTAATTATGTATTATGTTGATTGTGTGTGATACAAAACCTTCGAAGGTGAAAAGAATCAACTTTTTACTACAACTTTAACTCTGTAAAACTAGTTTATAAGCAGCCACCATATTGGATTTTAGGTTTGGTGTGAACACTTCAGTGTTTGATCCAGTTTATTTGATTGCAACTCAACATTGGAAGTTCGAACATCCAGTTACTAAACGAACTCATCAGTAGGCAACAATTCAAACGGATGAAAAGTTGGAATTCGCACATCGTGATCCACGTTCCAACATGTTTTATCTTTGCTGAAAACATCAAGTCAGTCAGAAAGAAATTAACCTTTGACTCTTGATTCTGCATGACTACTGGCAAAACAAAACAATAACAAATGTATTTTTCTATTTCAAACACTAAAGAGTCGAGGGTTTCAGAGATTCAGTCAGAATTTCAAATAAACATCTTACTGCAGCTGCCATGTTGGATTTGAGGTTCGACTTCATGTTGTCAGGTCATAATTTCAGCTTCTTTAGCTTTATTTTTATTAGTTTATTGTTGTTTTACATTAAACTTAGAACTCAGCATTGCAGTTCCCTGGTGTGCAGACAGAGGGCAGCATCAGGATTCAAAGACTTTTCTCCAACTTAACATTTTCTTTTATTTTTTAACTAAACATGAAGCAGACAGAGACTTCTCCAGTTGTTTTAACCTTTTGGATGGTTGATCAGCTGTTTCTAATGTAGCTGCTTATATATTTGACATCCTGACAGGATACTGTTATCTCCACATTATTTCTTAGTATTGTATCTTTTTTTAATCTCTCTTGTTTAATTGAAAGTTAAAGCCAGCAGAAGCTGTTTAATGTTTGGCACCAGATCGATCCTCTCAGGCGTTACAGGAAGAACATTCTGGTGATCGGATCAGAAATCCTCCGAGCTGCGATCTGCTGGGACTCCCAGGTTTCCCTGATCACTAAACAGATAACTCCCTGATCCGATTAGCCTGAAAGTTATTCCTCATCTACAGGAAGGCTTTAATATTTGTTTCCTTTGCCGTTTTTATCCAAGTTAGTGTATATTTAGTTTTAATGCCATCTGAGGCATCAAAACAGAAATGTTCTGATTTACGGTAAATCTTCTAGGATGATGAAGTGAGATTAGATTAGGAGGCTCCAAACTCTTAAAATAGGCTGAATATTTATCCTGATGATTAACCTGATCCCTTACTGTAACAGTAACGCCTTGATCCCTCCATTCACACTTAGTCTGACTGTAAATCACCATCTGATCTCTTATCTGTGCACATTTTTAACTGGATCAAAGGTTCAATAGGAAAAACAATCAATGTAGGACATTAAAGAGGATGGAAATGTTTCTACACTGAGTAAATATTTATATTATTACTCAACATACAGTACTTCTAGATGTTCGTTCATATGTTTTTAATAAGATTTATTTTAAATTCCCAAAGTTTAGATCTTTATTTATCATGTACAATCATGATTTGTTTCTTCGTTTAGATTTATCATCTTGTACAAAGACGTCATTGGTTGTTAGTAAATTAAACTAAAATGTTGGATTTTTTATTTTTAAACTTATCTTTAAAAAAACTGTAAAAACTGTGAAAAAAGATTTGAGTGGTTACATGAAATATCTGCAGAATGTACCAATCTTTGAAATTAATTGCCAGAATAATCAATAAATTAGTCAATTACTAAAATAAATACATATAAATACAAAAGAGTGAAGAATATTTTCCAAACAGAGCAACAGGTAGTGGAAATATTCTCCATCTTCTTTTTAGAGCAGACTCCCATGTTGCTCTAATTCTCATCTGACCCCTGACCTCCATGATGTCCGTCCAGGTGAGTCCGGCACCGAGGAGCCCTGCGATAACTTCACCGACCTGGACCTGTCCCACTGCTTCATGGGAACCAGCCTATACGTCCGCCTGCTGCTCTACACGCGCTCCAACCCGGACTGCGGCCGCGAGGTCGCCCACCACCACCTGTCCTCCCAGCCGCTCCTGGACCTGCGGCGCCCCACCGCCTTCGTCATCCACGGCTACCGGCCCACCGGGGCGCCGCCCATCTGGATCAACCGCATCGTGCGCCTGCTGGCCGAGCAGGAGGACATGAACGTGATCGTGGTGGACTGGAACCGAGGAGCGGCCAACCTCAACTACTTCACCGCTGTGACCTACACCAGGGAGGCGGCGCTCAACCTGACGGGCTTCATCAGAACCATGCAGGTGAGACAGCAAAAGAATCTGCCTTGGGTCACATTCTGCTGCTGTGTTAACACAGCCCAGGTAGACGAGAGCGAGAGGTTCTGGACCGGGATGTTTTCAGCTCAGATCCTGGCAAGAAGATACAAAAAGTGTTTCTGTTGTTTTAAACTCTGATTTTCTTAAACAAATTAAAAAACAGAAAAATCTTAAAACAAGGCGTGAAATTAGCTACGTTCACACAGCAGGCGAAAGCGACGCAAATCTGACATTTTCATGTCTGAATAACCTAATGCAGATATTTTCACTCCACAAAGAAATCATATCTGTTTTTCTTCCATTTGTGAAACTAAATCAGATAGTTTTCAAAATGTCTGCAGTCTGAACCGTCATGTTGCATTTTATCCGACTTTTACGTCATTTGTGTGAGAAAGCACCAGGAGAAGCCAGACGTTGTAATAACAATATCTGAAAATTATAATTATGAAATTATGAAGCAGTCTGAGTTAGTGAACGCATCACCATCACTCCACTCTTCATTCTGACTCCACATTAAATCACACTTCTCTACAGAAGCTGCAGCTAATGCTCAGCTCCACAGGTTTACTTAGTAAAATAAATGTTCCCGCTAAAGAAAACTAATTTTATCTGATTAGCTCTCTCGCCTGTCAGCTCCTCATGTTGCTTGAACGTGTCGTTGCAGGAAGAAGGCGCCTCTCTGAGCTCCATCCATCTCATCGGCGTCAGCCTGGGCGCTCACCTGGCCGGATTTGTTGGAGCGAACCTGAAGGGAGCGATCGGCCGCATCACAGGTAAAACTGTTAGCATCCAACCAGAGAAGCTAACGGCTCAACGACGAGAGGAAAGACTTCAGGGTTATTCAATCTGTCCATGAACATGATCTGCAGTCACAAATACTCAGCACTTATATATCTACTTACTCTCTTCTGTAGTATTTACAATAATAAACAATACTTAGCACAAGTTTTCATACACTTTTCATATTTAATTGTGTTACAAATTTTAATCTATTTTTTGAGGTTTTATCTAACAATCCAATACAAAGTTACTTAAAATGAACTTTTTAAATAACAATCTGAAAGGTTTGGCATGTATTTTCGTTCCCCCACCTCTTTACTCGGATGCCACTAAATAAAATGTATTGTGATGACCTCCAGAGGTCTTCCTTGTCTCATTGACTGTACCTGTTCTGTAGACTGACCGATGTTAGCGTGTGTGCTGCAGGTTTGGACCCAGCGGGGCCGATGTTCACCAGCGCCACCCCAGAGGAGCGGCTGGACCCGTCAGACGCCATGTTTGTGGACGTTCTGCACACCGACATGAACTGTGAGACTCACACACTGACCTCAACGTTTGGTGGAAACTGAGCTGAGGTTTCATTTGGTCCTGACACAAAGACACCAAAGCTGTGAATCAATCCCATCATTTGGTTTCTAACTGATAAACTTAGAGCTAAAGCACCGATTCTAATGTTTAGAACTATGGCTGCACCGATTGCAGTTTTCTGACTGATTACCGATCTTTAAAAAGCCTGACCAGCCAATTTCAATTTTGGCTAATATTGTTTTTTTTAATGAAATTTAGCTAAATTTATCAAGAAAGTCACTAAGTTAGGAACAGTGAGGTGATTATTATTAACTGTAAACATTCAGAGATGACCTGATGGCCAAACTTCTCACTGCAGAGCAGAACCGCGGCTGATTTTTAGACTTTTTCTGAAGTAGATAAGATCGGCTTAACATGTAAGAACTGGCCGATCACTGATTTCTCAAAGATAAGGAAATCAACACCAATAAATCAGCTGGCTGATAAAATGGATCACCCTTATTTATAAACAGTTTGCGTATTAACTGAATAAAAACAGTCAGAATTTGATCAGTTTTTCCTCCTGGCAGCATTCGGGCTCCAAGGAGCTCACGGTCACATTGATTTCTACGCCAACGGTGGAATCGACCAACCAGGATGCCCCAAAACCATCTTCTCAGGTAAAACCCTCTGGCTCCGCCCCCACAAGCTCACACAGGTATCATTACCCCTCACCTGCTCGGCTCCTCCTCCTCGTCCTCCTGCAGGTAAATCGTACTTTGTGTGCGACCACCAGCGCTCCGTGTTCCTGTTCCTGTGCGCCCTGAACCGGACCTGCCGGCTCACCGGGTACCCCTGCTCCTCCTACAGCCGCTTTCTGGACGGACAGTGTCTGCAGTGTGACGCCTTCAAGCCTGCTTCCTGTCCTGTACTGGGTACGCACACACACACACACACACACACACACACACGCACACACACACACACACACCCCCACACACACACACACACACACACAGAAAAACACCTCACCTTCTGTCTAAACCAGGGGAGGCCAAAGTGTGGCTCATCATTTGTGACTCTTGGAATCATTTTTGTGGCTTCCTGACAAATGTGTATTTTTATAACTTTATTCTCGTACAAGTTTGTTTTCGTAATATGATCTCATAATTTTGCTAGTTTATTCTTGTAATTTTATTTATTTAATTTCTTAGCATGACCCTGACATTTTACACACAAAAGAAACTTGGTTAAACTTTGTTAGTAGAGGGTTTTTTGTGGCAAGTTCTCATTTCTGTTGCTGGAAATGGATAAAAACATTTTCTAGACAAAATAAACTGAAAACAAAATTACCCAAAAAGTTAGAAAACTCTTATTATGCTTTAGCAGAAGGAGACTTTTCCTCATGCATGTTATTAAAATTAAGACAAATTGAAAAAAAAGCACATACTTTCCAACTTAATGACAAAAAATAAATCCAAAACAATATCACTCGTATTTTTAGTGTTATTCTGTTGTATAAATTTATTTTATTACATTAAAACCTCAGGTAAAACCATAATTTGACCATGATTTGTGTCTGCAGGCTACAACGTCAGCCAGTGGAGAGACGCTCTGGTGAAGATGGGACAGACCAAAGTCTTCTTCAGCACCATGGCCGCCCTGCCCTACCAGAGTGAGTCCTGCTGAAGTTTTCACACCCCAACCTGGATCTGAAGTAAATCAACACATTCTCAAGCATCTGATGGAAGGTGTTGTGATACTCTGTGTGTCCTGTGGGTGGCAGAGCTGAGCTACAGAGTGGATATGGTGACGTGGAACCAGTACCTGCGCTGGGGGGTCGTCTACATCCGTCTGCACAGCGGCAGGAACTTTACAGAGGCCCGGATAGACCAGTGAGTCCGACTCCTGACTGGTACAACACTTCAAATATTTGTTGTGACCAGCGATTCTGTGGGCAGGAAAGATCTCCAGTAGCAGTCAGTCTTCCACCAAATATACAAAGACCTCTGACTGAAGACAGTTGTTAGCTAGCTCTGCTAATCCACCTCATTTCATTTTGCTGCTCTACTTTTAATCTCTGTCATGCAGTTTAAAAGCAAATTTTAAAAATGATACTTGGAATAAGTTAGTATTAAAACGAGGGCTTGGACTTTTGATTAATTCATTATGTAGATTTCAATTATGTGATTTAGTTAAAATATTTGTGGTTTGTGGCAGTAAGCTGCAGCGGCTGGAGCAGTACACCTCCACTCGGCTGCTGGCCCAGTTCGACGAGGATTTGCAGAACGTCCAGAAGATCTCCGTTAGGATCAACACCGGGAACATCATCGGCCCTCGCTACAAGATCCGGCTGCTGAGGATTCGCTTCACTCCACTGGAGCGACCCGACAGGTCAGAGGTCACCACACTCACCATTTAAACTGATGGTTTTAAACCTTTTATGATTAATCTCAGGACTTCTGGCTCAGTTCTCTCAGTTTCCCTCTTTGTTTCAAACTGTTTTTACATCATTCTGATTTTTCAGTTTGAGTCAGTTTCAGTTAATTAACCAATCACATTTCAAGTCCAGTAACAGATAAAAGTACAAGATTCTTAAACTACATAATCAATAAGACAACTAAGAAAGGATTACGACTTTATTTTGTATTTTTACGACTTTATTCATGTATTATCACAATTTTATTTTGGAATTATTACAACTATTCTGGCATCAATACGACTTTATTCTCATTATTACGGCTTTTTTCTAGTATTACTGTGACTTTATTAGCAATAAAGTCATATAACTAATAATGTGGTATGAATAAAATCATACCAGAATATGACTTTATTCTGGTATTAGCGCATTTTATTCTGGAATTATTAGGACTTTATTCTTGTAATAAACAAATAAATTCTTGTCCAGGCCCTAATATTCTGTTATAGCATCCTGAGCTGTGGTGGAGGTTAGTTTTTTTGTTTTGTTTTGTTTTTGGAGGATCAGAAAACATTTAATTAAAGTAAACTCTAGAGCTTCTAAAAGCAGAAAATAAATTCTGCATATTGGACTGAAGGAAAAATGATTCAAACTAACGAAGATCTTTGGGTGATCTCTGTGTTCTGAATCACTTCCAGTCGGCGCGTTTATGAGAGAAAAACTTTATTCTTCTGTCGTTTTGCCGCCATCAGGGCGGTCATGTGCCGCTTCGACATCATCATGGAGGAAAACATGGAGGTGGCGTTCAGACCTCTGCCCTGCGACTCTCGCCTCTGACGTTTCCATGGAAACCAACCCCACCGAAACCCGGGTTGGACTCGGCTCTGACTGGTGACCTGCTGCCGCTGTCGGTCGCCCCTGGTAACCAGAACCAGGAAGTGGACGGTTGATGCTGAGGACAGATTAGAACCAGAGGCGAGATGAAACTCTGGATTATTAATCCAATCGGCTTCAGTTACTCAGTGGCTGCAGAGGTCCGTTTCATAAAGAGGTCCGTTATAGACATAGCTGCTAAACACAGAACTACATATTCATTACATTAATGCAGCCGATTCATTGACTGCATATTACCTTTTAAAGTAGCCTTGATAATTATTTCTGAAGCCTTCTTTGGCGACTGGCTGCTGGTTTACTCAGGTATAAACACACAAACTCAATAAACTCAGAATCAGTTTAAACTGCATCTTTAGTTAGCAGCAGCTCATCACAAAGACAAAAACTATCATTTTTCATTTCATTTTAGGAAGGTAAATAACTTGCAGTTGACCAGAATCTGTTCATTTTTAGCTTGTTCCATCCGTACTAATGACCTGCCTGTTGGAAAATCACTAATTTCATCAGCAAACACTCTTCAGTGTGGAAGGAAAGGTGTGTATAAACAAATCAAATGAAACACAAAAGCAGCAGTAAGTTGTTTAATGTGTTCATTCATGCAGAGAGCTGATGAACATTTCACTGCTTTTCATTTCATATTTACAGATTTTGCAGGTAACAAGGACTTTTTGCCAATTTGATTAAATACCAAATTGCAGTTGTAAGATGCAGAAATTTCTTTTTATAGTTTAATTACTAATAAAATCTCATAACAGGAATGAAAATCTGAATATGGTGCATCACTTAACTAGCTTCTCTTTTACAGTCTGAACTAAAAAGTACCAAGATCTCATGTTCTGCTAAATGTCTTAACTCTTCCTGTCCAGATTATGAGAACATTTGATGTTGTGTTGCTTTTAATTTCTAGAAACTTTAAAGTTCAGATCAGTCTCAGGTTTGTAAAAGCACATTTCTTCTGTCTGTGCCTTTTTTCCAGCAGCTATTTTTAATCTGCAGCTTCTTTTAAAGATCCATCTGAAGATGCTAACATTTCTGCAGCAGTGATGTGAGGAATCCTACCAGGAAGTTATTAGTAGTAAACGAGCAGCAGATTCTCTTCTGTACCAGAAATAGAAAATATCTGCTTTTTTGTGCATTATTTTCACACTGTGTCATAAAATACAATAAAAACCAATTAATCCATGTTTGATTTGGTCTTATTGGTTGAAGAAATAAAGTTGTTCAAATGTTTGTAGCGTCACTAACAGCAAAGGGGGCGGAGCTTAAAGCAATCAGGGATAATTGGTTACTAATTCCTGAAGTGTGTTTATGGACAAACTGAAGCTCAAACGCAAAGAAAAACTAGTCACATCAGATTGTAACCATGGTAACACAACAACCTGAAGATTTTTACAATTAAAATCTTTTAATTTAATAAAGCACTTTTATGGTGTTTATGCAGTCCTGGTTGATATTGTAGCCATTTGACATGTAGTTCACCATCCATATTGAATTCCAAAAACGTTTAGAACAATTACAAAGACAATGTTTAAATTACAATTATTTTTAAAAATGTGCAGCATACATGCTGAATGTAATAAGCTTGAGATATCCTCATTTCTTTTAAAAAAAATATTTTATATGGTTTGTTTTGGCTAAATAATTCGTGTTGACAAATGTGATAACCACAGATTATGTAAGTCGTCCTTGTGTTTTCTGTGGCTTTTTTAAAGTCTCTGTTGGTTATTTTTAGCGCTGCCATCGGTTGTGACTCGCTAAACGTGTGTGTGAGCAGCTAAAACAGCGCTGACCCATATTACAGCTGCCAGCTTCGGTTTGTAATAACTGTGACGTAACACCGCCGCCGGGGGGCCTGCTTGTGCCTGGCACGTGCGCGCCGACACGAGCCAATTTGACAGCCGCGTGAGGAGAACAGACGGAGGAGGAGGAAGAAAAGGATGCAGTTCAACCTAAAACCACTTTGTGCTGTACTTATGAACATATAACGAGTCATTTTTAATGTTTTATTCATAGAAGAAGGCTTATTCTACCGCCGATCAGTTCCTCTACCACCTGGTTGCTAGGAGACGCAGTGCGGCGTGAGCTGGCGTATTAATATGTAAATTAGCCAAATGGTGATGCGGCCACAGATTCGAAAATATTTAATTTTAACAAAATACAAATTTGTCCCCGTTTTTATTCAAAGGTAGAACACATTATCTTTCTTTTACTAGATAAACTTTCTCTTAATTATTGTGTCTCGATATTAATGTATATATTTTCTAATATATAAAAAGTGAAAACAGTTGTTAGCTTCATTTTGAGCAGTTAGCTTATTTTATTTGAGACAAAAACCTTAATTATGGTTAAAATATTGTCATTATTTTTCGGTTGAGCTCAGTGAAAACTGTACAGGGTTAAATAGAGGTAATGTTTGACAGCATCCCCTCCCTTTTCTGCCTCTCCTCTCCCAGCATCTGTTATTCTTCGTATTTTCTCTGAGTCACTGTGTCGCTCGAACCGAACCGGAGCTGTTCAGCAATTTTTCCTGGTTCTGTCTGGCTCCGCTCCTGTGGTGACAATACACGATGACCCAGGTGGTTCCGAGGCGTGTTGACATGACAGGTAAGGCGAAATAAGGTTGAGTAGGGATTTTCCATCTTACACAGGGTAATTGTTCTCATAATATGATGAAATAACGCAGAACTACTTTGCAGTGCTGGGTGACAAAATACAGTTCTTGATATTTCAGTTTATAAATAAGATTTAATGAGAATAATGTGTTTGTCAATGCAATAACTGTGTGGATTAAATCATTTCCCGCCCTCTTTTGTGTAAAATGTTCAAAATTAGTATCTTAGAAACATATTTAAGTTGGAAAAACACTGCTGATCCTTGATCCAATGTTTTTATTCTTCTTATTATATGAAGTCTTTTTGTCTGTGCTGTTGGAAGATAAATCAGGCATAACATTATGACTACTGTCAGGTGAAATTATTGGCACTGTTGGAGTGGGATGTATTAAGCAGCAAATGGACATTTTGTTATTTAATTTGACGGGTTAGAGGCAGGAAAAATGTGTAGGAATTTTAATTATTATGGGATAGACCATCTCCAAATGAGGAACTCTGGTAGGATCTACTTTATTGTTTGCAAATGCAAATTAGATGTTACTGTAAGCCATATTCTTTAAAATTCTTTAACAAAAGTTGTTTTAGATGTTAATGGCTGCAGGCAGGAATGATTTCCTGTAGCAGTCAGTACAACAGTGGTTCTGAATAAGTCTCTGACTGAAAACACAGTGTGATGAAGAGAATATTCTGGTTTTACACAAGATTTTCCCGTTATAAATTAAATAATCTGCCTTTTTAAATATATATTTAATAATTACTTACTTAAAATGCTTATTTATCTTGATAAAAAGTAACTTCTTATTTGAACTTATTTAAATTGTACTGGGATATTTGCATTAGAAAGTTAACAAAAATGCTTGGTAAGATGTTGTGTTTTGCAGTGTAATAGGCTGGTGGTTATATTGTTATATCTAAGCAGTTTTTTCTGTAAAGCCCTTTATTCAGATTACTATAAAATAAGGTGACACCATATGACTGTAAGTATGTAAATATTTCACTGTTATGTCATTTCATCCTGCGGTTAACCAGAACCGTGGTCGGGTTGGGACTAAACTGAGATTTGCATATATTTGCATATCTGATGACTGAGCTGAGAATCTGTTTTTAGATGTTTGTGAGGCTCCATCTGTCCACTGACGTCTTCTGGCTGATTTCATGTCAGTTTGAGAGACTGACTGTGAGAAAAGACAATATGGCTGGAGGTTAGACGCCTAGGGTTCTGCTCAGACAGCTCTGCTCTGACCCTTGACCCTAACCTCCACACACGGATGACAGCTGATTCATTTTATTTTGACTGGCGGCTGTGGATGCGAGCAGAAATTGGATTTATATTTAATGTTGATGATGTGTTTATCTGTAAAATCCCAGCTTTGGTTCCTCCTCCTGCAACACTGACCAGCAGCAGGCATGCATCACCTGTTCAGTCACCGTCCAGCCCTACAGGTAGACACCAGGAACTCTACTGTTTACCTAAAATAATGCATTTTATTGGAGTTATTTAGTAGATAAATATAGTTTTTAATGTTTGTGATTGAAATGAAGCTACTCTGACATTTTAATACATTGCATGTAGTGAATATTTATCTTCTTTCTCATTTCTTAAGGCTCTCGGCTGAATTTATCTAAAGAAAGACAAGAGAGCAGACAGAGAACACAAGGTCAGTTCTCCAGCAGGTGGCGCCACTTCCAAACACTCTAAAACATTGACAGGGAAAAACATCAATCACAATTTAAAGGCAGCATTTTTTAGTTGGGTTGTGTGAAAACTGTGAACATTTGGGCCGTAATGATGATGATGCGTGTGTTTGTCTTCGTGCTGGGTGGCCATCAGAGCGGTCGCTGCAGGATAAGGAGTGGCGCGCGCAGCAGCAGCTGGATCGCTGCGCCGAGGAGCGAGGCAGGAAGATGGAGCAGCAGAGGAGGAAGGAGCAGCAGCGCCGGGCGGCGGCCCAGGAGAAGAGACAGCAGCAGCAGGACGCAGAAAAGGTCAGAGGTCACCACAGCATGGAGAAGTTGAAGCTTTATTTAAAACTTCAAAAGTACGCTAACAAAACAGCATGTAAACAGAACGGCAGCCATGTTTCCTGGTTATAAACTGAGAGAAGGAGCTAAAGCATCCAACCACCCATCCATCCATCCATTCATTCATTCATCCATCCATCCATCCATCCGTCTTTCTGTTTGGTTTTCTCCACTAAGTATTTCCCTTATGTCTCTGTTTTCTTCCTCTCCTATGTTGCTGAATTACCTGACTTGATCTGTAGCTCAGTTTCTGTTTGGTGAACCAGAAAGTGAGGAAGAGGAGACTAATAATGCCGAAGCTCCATTGACTTCCTGTCAGTTGACCAAACTGTGTTCATCCGTCCAGCTGAAGCATGAAAAGCTCAGCTGAGTTTCTGCATCATGATTCAGATCAGTTTTCCTGAGAAAGCTCCACATCTGCAAACAGGAGATAAATAATCCAGTCTGTCCTGATAATCCAGGCAGAACTTCAGTTTTAAACACAACGAATGAAAGCTGCTGGATTTTAGATTTTTAAAGTTTCTTTCTGCTTCTTTTACCTTCCAGTTAACGACTATTTGGCTTTTCCCGAAGTCTCATTTATGACTCCCACTATGCAGTAAGAGCACTACAAACCTGGAAGCTTTTGTCTGGTTTTATGGCTCTGTGGCCTTTATTTGAGAGAGCAGAGACTTGCAGCGAATGGCCGGGTCAATAGAGACTAGACCTGGCACAGATCGCCTCCATTATGGTTAACCTGCTTTACTTTAAAGCTTTTTATAAACAAATACATCAAATTTATGTGAAGTGTCAGTACTCACATGACTGATCCTCCATCTTGGTTCTGAGTGACTTTAAGGACGTTTGGTGATTAAATTGAGCAGAAAATACTGAAATAGGATATTTATAAATGAAAGAGTTTATTTTAACTTAGTAGGGAGTTAATCTGGATCTGATGTGTCAAACATCTGGACACGACTGTAGCTGTGATGTTGGATCCTGTTCATTCAGAAATTAAATGTATTTAAGACGAATACTGTTGAACCTCAGCATGTCTCTGTAAGGTCACTTCAGTTTTCAAGTATCAAAGATGACAAATAATTCTGAAAATATAGTATTTTAATTTCAAAACTGAGTAATAACAATAAAAAATGGAGAAGGTTTTTCCTCGTTCTTAAATAACTAAATTAAACTGGTCACTAAACTGACAAATAAACATACTTTCTGGCATCACTTTTATTATTTACTTTATGAATATCAAACATAAAATCACAGATAAGTAAATATATTATTTTTGTCTATTTTTGTTACAAACAACTAACAAAGCACATATTTGTGCTTTCTGCTCATATTTTCTTAGTAATACGACCAAAATGTTCAAAAAGCCTGTAGAGTAAAGTTTAATAATTATTTTAATGTGAATCCTCCTCTTTCCTTTAAATCAAAAGATTATCTTATTGCACAATTATATATATATTAATATAATAGATACATCTTTGTTTCAGGTAGCTGTATTGTGTTGACAAGTCCAGCGTCTTATTGTCTTTAGTTCGGCAGGTATATATGGAGGACTAATACTGTCAAAATTGACAATAAATAAAGAAATGAGAAAATAAAGTAAGGTGGAAATAAATAATTACAACACATTTAATGTATTATTTTACAATATATTTGTTCATTTTCAATTTTATTTTCTCATTTACCCTTTCTGTTTTATTTTTTCTTTAATTCTTTATTATTTTTTTCTATTTCATTTCCTTATTAATTTTTATTTTCATGTTTATCTATGCACTTCTTATTTTCAATTTCATTTCCTTATTTATTTAAAATTTTAGGGGGATGGGTTGTCAGTTTTGGCAGGATTGGCCTTCCGCAGATAAAATACTTGATGAAGTTGTTAGTGGAGGACCGAGCGACATTAGGCCTGGATGTTGTGTTTGTAAATGCGTCATTTGTCTGCTGTCAGCCCCACCCATTCACGTCACATGTGCATAACGTAATGACGTAACGATTGGTCGGCCAGCTGGGGAAATGACATCACTTTAATTTTCCATTTCCTGGACCAGACGGTCGATGACAGCACAGCGAAAGACAGATATGAGATCAGTGTGTCAGAATACAAAGAATGAAAACCTGAACATCTAAATTTGAGTAAAAGTAAAAGTAGAATTGAAATGTAAGGAATTATTTTATCTGTAAATGATTGTTATCATTCACGTTTATAAGCAAACCACATAAATTAGTTTTGGATCTGAAGATTGGACGCCATCTTTGTTTTGAAAATTCTTCTGCCAGCTCACCGGCAGTTCTCAGCTGATATTAATCATTATTAGGTTTATAACGTGCAGACCTGTTGAAATAAGTAATAAATTTATTAATATAATGACAAAATTTAAATGAGCTCAATCATTTTTATTTGCATGATTTATTATTTTTCTCTTTCAAAAACTGGATGATAAAAATCTTCAGTCTGGTGTTTTGGGCTCATTTAGCCCTTATTTTGTTTTCATAATTCCTTTTAATTGTTGTTTTGTTGTTTATTTTAGATATTTAAAATGTCTTCCAGTTCCAGTGTTAAATGTTATTCAGAATTTAAAGTTTATTTATGCATTATTATGTCATGAAAATGGTCTCAAAACAATAATATTACTGTTCTGGGATAATTTATCGTCCAGTAAAGTTTGTTTTCATGACTGATATGTAAATAAACTTCTTCGCAGTCGAGTATTTAATCTACTAGTTGTCAGAAAATGGCTCTACAGAATTAAATTAGTTAATTTTGGCTACCAGAAGCGCATTTGCCTTGTAAATATCCTGGATTAACACAGATTTGCTCCTTATTATTCAAACCGATTCTTTATATGGCAGAAGAGGAAATGTAACAGATATTGGTCAGAATTAGATCACTCAATAAGCCCTGAATTGGTTACATTTCATCTGATCGGACGTATTTAAGGAGTAATTTTAGCTGTGATTTGAGTTTCTCCCTGTCCTGCATCAGGATGCAGCAACAGCCTCTGCTGCAGTCGGCTAATCCATCCCCAGCAGTCGCTCCGTCTTTGATCTGCTTCTGTTTCAGTTTCTGTCCACTTCTGCCTCTGGTTCTCTGGCGCTGCGCCCCCTCCGTCCTCCTGCAGTGCGTGACTCTGCATGCACCTTCAGCAAACCCCCCTCAGTGCTGAGCCGGGGCATTTCCATCCCGTATAAACAGGCAGTTAACTGGAGCAGCTGGCAGAGTGACGGCGCAGCTGCTGCAGGTCTGGGGAGGAAAATATCTCAAGAAAACGTTCAGAATAAAAACAGTAACAAGGGCTGCATGTCTGCAGAATGGAAACAACAGAATATAAAAACAAATTAATCATTTAAAATACAATAATTCAGATTTTAAAAACCAGGGAAGTCTGAGCTTTTCACATGTTGATGTTAAAATTATTTTTTAGCTACAGATCCATCTTTTGCTACAAATAATGAAGCTTTCACTAAATTAATCAATCAATCAATCAAGTTTATTTGTATAGCACATTTCAGCAGCAAGGCAGTTCAAAGTGCTTTACATTTACAAAACTATAAGGAAAACAACGTACAGTCAACTGAACAACGTTACATTTTAATGAGCCATCACCAAATCATACACATCAGATCTGTTATTGAACTTTAGGGAATAAAATGTTGATTTTCTTATTTTAAAAATTAGTTTAATTATTTGATTATTTGTAATTGTTATGTATTTCTAATGTATAAAATAAGCTTTAGTGGTTAATTGAAAAATCTGCAGAATTATCCGCTTAATCGATTAATAGAATAATCAATTATTTGTCAGAATAATTGATTATTGATTGTTATGTTGCAACTCAAGTTTCAGGAAGCAGATGACTGACAAATGAACATCATCCTGTGCTACAAATAACCGAAAAATTGTCAGAATAATTATTAGATTAATTGATTAATCATCAGAATAATTGATTAATTATCAGAATAATGCCCAAAATAATTGTCAGAATTTTCAATTAATCATCTGAATAATTTATTTCTATTCAGAACAATCATCAAAATAACTGATTAATTGTGAAAGTCATCAATATAATAATCGATTACTAAAACAATAATTCGTTCCAGCCGTAGAAACGCCATCCTGTTGTGGCACTAATATATTTCTGTCCATTTTATGTTTTTAAGTCATAATTCAGCTGCTTCTTTATATTTTTTATTGGATTTCTGCTTTTGTTTCTGATTCAATATTTTTATTTAATAACAATATATTGAATAATGTCGTGTTTTTCGCTTTTATGCTGAAACAAATGATAATCGCATAAAAACACAACATTAAGTGTTTTCATGTGTGTGTGTGTGTGTGTGTGTGTGTGTGTCGGGGGGGTTGGTGACAAGCTGCAGCTGGCCCCTCCTGCCAGGCAATGTGCTCTGTCATTAGAGAGGGAGTGGGCGATCGAGGTAAAGAGAGGGAGGAGAGAGAGGGAGTCAGAGCCGGCAGACGGACGAGCGGAGGCGCGGCGCTGCCGTATCATGACCCTCTGACTGACAGACGGGAAGACGCAGGGGGAGACGCTGCTGTTGCATGCGGTTGCCATGGCGCATCCGTCTCCGAGCGCATCGCCCGGCGTCCGTCGCCGTAGCGATGGCTCGGTGAGAGAATGTCTCTTCTTCCCTGTTTCTGAACGCAACGAGCAGGAGAGGCTGGAGGCCCTGGTGCGCCGGAGAGCCGGGGGCGCCGAGCGACGCGGCGGTGGCTGCGGCGGCGTGGAGGCCCGGGAGCAGCTGGACAACAGGCCCAAACGCTGGACCTGGGGCGGGCCGCCTGACGGAGCCGAAGGTGAGTTCAGCCTCAGCTGGGAGCTTTGTTGTGATGGTGATGATGTCATGGGAAGACTGGGAGTAATGGAAGGATGGGGGATGGAGAGGAGGAGAGGAGGAGAGGAGGAGTGGAGGTCAGGTGGAGAGGAAGAGGGGGAGGGTGGGATGGAAGGGTGGAGACATGAGAGAGGAGGAAGTGATGATATGAGGAGGAGAAGTGATGTAGGAAGAAAAGGGTGTGGATTCTGCAATGCAGGAGCAGAAACCTCGCAGGGCTTCGCATCATCCGACCTGAGCAGGTAACGGCTTCACCGCTGCTGGTTGGGGCTACAGGTGTGTGTGTGTGTGTGTTTTATTCCCCTGCTGGGAGACAGAGTCTCACCTTGAGCACAAGGCCGCATGCAGAAACTCAAAGTGCGACATTACGGCTCGTTTCCTTCCTGATTCACGGCGTTCTGTTGTTGTTTTCTCTGTCAGCGATGAACCGCCGCTGATCTTATCCATCAGTTGTTCTCAGCTGAGGCAATCTGGTTCTGATCCGGGGACGGGGTCCGCCCAGTGGCGGCTCTGGTTCTGATCCGGGGACGGGGTCCGCCCAGCGGCGGCTCTGGTTCCGGCCCGGCTGCCTGATCTGGGATCTGTGGCCCACTGCAGCAGAAACAGCAGCGTCTCATCTTACAGCTACAGGACGGAGATGATGGGCTGCGTTCTCAGAAACTCACATTTTCTGCATCTCAAATGCTTCAAAACTGATTTATTAGATGGGATGAACTGCAAATTTAATCTGATAAATTAGGAATATAATGGATTAATTATGGAAATGCATCCAGCTGTTTGAGCTGGACTGTTTTATTTTGATTTTTAAAGCATCAAAATTGAGAGTTGAGATGCACCAATTACCAGTCGATGTTTAGTGGTCCAGTCTGGAACAAAGCTAAGAGTTTCCACCACTTCCTGTCCGACAGCAGGGCGTAAAAATAACATTTTCATACCAAATCTGATTTTCAATTTTAATCACTTTTCTTTTTCTCGCTTTCTTTTCTTAAAAAGAAAAGAAAACATTTATTTTTTCAGTCATCCTTCTGGGAGTTGACAAATAAATAAAAGCTGTAAAACAGCATTGATGGAGAAAAATTATTCCCCGTCAATTTTCTGTTGGATTTGAAACTCCTGCCTCTGTCTGTGAACGTAAGTGTTTTCTGTTTTGTTTCTAAAAAATTAGATTCTTTTCTAAAGGTTCAGGTACTGACTGGCTGCAGAAAGTGTTAGCAGGATGGGATGTTGTTGTGAGGTTTGGCCTTTAGCCAAGTATTTTAATGTGAACGGTGACCCGTCAGTTCTGGTTGGTCAGGAAAAGGTTTTTATTCAGGAGGTTGGAGGGATTATTGGAGCGATTATCTTCCAGTTTGGTGTTGATCTTGGAGCCGCCTCTTCATCCTGTTTGCTCTGCAGCGGCTAAAAGCTGCAGTCGATTAGGATTTGGATGCATTACAAACAGCATGATGACCTAATAATGGCCGACAGATCAGACATGGATCAGACAGGAACAGTAGAGTCAGTGCAGACAATAAGACAGTTAAAATAAGCTCAATTATTTCCATTTTCTCTCTTTCTACTGGATAATAAAAGTTTTCAGTCTTTGGTCTCAACTAGAACAATTTTGAGACTTTATAATTAATTTTATTTTTGTTTTGTTTATTTATTTTGGATATTTAAAATGTCTTCCAGTTCCAGTGTTAAATCTTCATTAGGATTTTAAGTTTATTTATCTTTGAGAATGTATTTTTGCATTATTCCGCCGTTATTATTATTATTATGTTACTTTAAAATGGTCTCAAGACAACAATATTATTGTTTATCACAATAATTTCTGGAACAATTCATCGTGCAGTATAATTTGTCATCGTGACAAACCTCTGAGGTTTATCAGTGTGTCGCACTGCAGTTTGGATTGATTTCCTCTCTAATCTGTAAGAAAAGCCTTATTTCAGGCTTTATTGGATTCAAATTGAGTCCAGCATTACTGCGTCTAGCTGCAGTGATAAACAGCGACCTCCTTCCTCTGTTCTGCAGTGAGTTAATATTTATATTTACTGGATTTACCTCCATATTTGACCACTTACTTATTTTGATTCTGTAAATGTTACACAGTCCAAGCTGCATGAAATAATTACATTTCTGATATATATTGTATATACAAATGATTTAAATGAAAATCTAAAAAAGTAGAAAATGACCTAAGCAAGTAAAAAACCGGGATACAAAGAGCTAAAAATACGAAACAGAAATGGAAAAAATAAAGAAAGAGAAGCAGATTAGTTTAGTTCACATATTTCTATATATTTTCCCATTTTTAAGCAGATTAAGTTACTTCTTTTGCTTCTTTTCTAACTGCATGAGCTAACTCCGGCATTCTGGATGAGGAAGTGACATCAGAGCTTCTTTATACGGAACAAAGAGATGAAAAAATGGATCCAGATGAGAAAGTTTGAGCCTCTGCTTGTGCGATGTGTCGTTTTGCTGTCATTTCATGGCGGATATTTCTGTAGCCGTGTTTTGTCCGAGTTGATGCTGCTTCCTGCTCAGATGGACGGTAACTCCCGCTTTAAGCCGGAGTTTGGCCGGATTCTCAGGTGTGTGACGGTGTGTGACGGCGTGTGAATGCGTAACGCTTTGCTTTTTCCGCTCTGCTTCGCCTGCTGCCCAGGTAACCCTCAGACCCCGCCCTGCCATGCCATTGGCTCCGCTCAGCCCAATGAGCTTCCTGCCGCTTCCAGCGCCAGCCAATCCCGTAACGGTACTGACCTGATGATTGTGTGTGCCACGCCCATCCCGCCTCCTCTGCAGCCGCCTGCATGCATGCGCCGTCTTTGTGTCGTCAGACCGGCTGTGGCGTCGTCCTGAAGTGTGTTTGTGGCGTTTATTGGCTGTAAATCAGCAGCAGTGATGCTGAAAATCTCTGCAATGGCATTTCACATCTACCTCCAATTTTTACTTACTTTCTAATCACAATAATCCAGATAATATAACCTGTTAAAATATTGCAGTAAACAGATAAACTTGCTACTTTCAATGCAGAATCTGAATCTGCAAATGTTAAGGAGTCCCTGCTGCATGAAATTATTACATATCTTACTGTGAAGGTAAAATAAAAACAGTAGAAAATTACCAAGATAAACAAAAATGTAAAAATTATTAAAAATGCAAAATATAAATGGAAAAAAAATATAGAATCAATTCCAGTGTTTCTGAAACCATCATTTTATTATAACGGTAAAATAAGAAAATAGAAAGAATGGACAATTAATCAATTTAAAACTTGTATACAAATTATTAAAAATAAAAAAGATAAATGGAAAAAATATAGAAAAATAAAAATGAGAGAAAAATAGATTGGTTAGTTTATAAATGTATATTTCTCTAATATTGTCCCTTTTTTAGCAGATTTAATAAATCATTTTCTTTCATTATATTTACTTTTGTTGTTTTGTTTATATTTTTTATTTATATTTGAAGCTGCTTTTGTTTAAAAATACAAATTAATCAGTAACACCTACATGTTGCCTTTCCACCAGTCAGTTTTTTGTCTTATTATTAGTATAAAAAGTTAATCATTTGGATTTATTCTGGAGATAAAATGCAAACATCCCATCTAATTTAATTTGATCTCTTTTCCATTGTGGTTCTGATCCGTATTCGGACCGGTCAGCTGTTTTCTAAATGCCACTGATTGAGATGCTTGTTGGAAGCTAAATGGCTCCTGCTGCTACGCTGCATTTATGGGAGTCATGTGACTTTGTTTATGAGAGCAGATTATAGAAAATGACTTTAATTTATTTGTTGTCTAAGAGGAAACAAAACGTTTTCAATGTGGGTCTGAATTTATTCATGACTGGAACAAAATGTTCAGTTTTCTTTCTGTAGGGGAAAAAGTCAAATTTGAACAGATAAAAACTGCTAAGATGCTATTTTGCTCTGTAAACAAACAATTTAATGTCTATTTTGTTATTTTGCTTATTAGTTTGATGTTTTTCCAGTTTAATATTTTCATTAATCATAGAAAGAGACTTGAAATTTTCTGCACACTAGATCACATTATTTTGCAGAATCTCATCCCTGATTGAAGAAAAATCACTTTAACTGATTTCCTGCTGGTTAATATCATTTATTGACTTTAGTTTTGACTAAAAGCAGATTAAAGAAAATTACTTTAATTGGTCATTTATCAAAGCAGTAAGAAATGTCTCGCTATGCAGTATGAATTTAAACGTCCCACCCAAACGGCTCCATTTTCCCCTCTGAGAAGTCTGTAAAGAACAAAATGGTAAAACGATAAGCAGTAAAAGCAAATTAGTAGACAATAAAAGAACTATCGATCAGTAAAGTGAGTCTTTGTCTTCACAGTAAATAAAGAAGTGAGGAGAGTGATCAGGACTCAGCCATCCTGATCACAGGCGGTGCTCCTCTTCCTGTCCTCCCTGCTTGTTTAGCCATGCATGAACATGATTCTCAGCAGGGAGTCCATCCTATAAACCACTATGGTTCACACACTCACACACACACACACACACACACACACACACCCACACATGCATCATGCCAGACATTCAGCCTGTAGCTATCTATCACCAGCGCCCAGACCAGACAGCATCTACACATATTTTAATCGTTACAGCTCCATTTTACTCATCAGCAGCTGCAAAAATGCGGATTTTTCTTTTCTTCATTTGTTTTCTCATTTTGCTGCTACAGAAAATATGTGCAAATTTACAAAAACCGCTATAAAAATGCCTCTTCTCGTTCTTACTCTGGTAACCATGGTTACGATATCGTTACCACAATGTTGAATAATTAAGGATCCAAACAGGAGATTCAGAATCTAATCCTGTCAAAATTATTAATTGTTCAATTTGTGCTAAAATCAAGCTAATAAAAAAACCTGATATAATTAACACAGAATGACGTGTAGTTAAAATATAAGTAATTGTTTTATTTTAGTAGATGAATAAAAATAGGTTTGATAATTGAGCCACAGCTGAAACAACATCAGAAATAAAAAACATAAAAGGAAACATCAAATGACAAAGCTAGACACACAACAATATAAAGGAAATAAAAATGCTGTAAAAACATAATAAAAGAGATCAAATCAATACTAATAGTTGATTAAAATCTAAATTTGTCATAATAATGTGTTTCTAATTTATGAATTTAGAGTTACTACAATACATTTGTCATACTTCTGCCTTTCTTTTCTAGTTTTAGGTAAATAACACTCAATCGTCGCCTGTAGAAACATTTTTCTTCTGTAGCATTTATAATGTGATCTTGAGCTAAGCTAAAATGCTGCCGATTTTTCTACATGTCCAAAAATTTCTCCTCATGTCTTTCAGAATACATCACACATATATTTAAATATACTGCAAACATTTAGCAACAATATCCCAATAATAACATTTGGTTTCAGTGATGCTAAGCTATGCAGACTTTCTATCTGCACTGATGGAAATAGACTCACCTCAGAATGCCGAATGCTTGGAGAGGAAGTCACGTTAGGGGAGCTGGATCTGATTTCTGAGCAGTTTAACCATCTGACCACTGGGGGGCAGTAAATTCAGAAAATCCCTCCAGTTTTTCACGATTCTGTGATCCTGAAAATTCACAGAAGATAAACAAATCCCCGCTTGTTTTCATGCTAATGAATATTTGAGTTTATTCCAGAAACATTGTTTTTTTGTGCTGCTAACTCCTACCTGCAGGTGGCAGTATTTATTCTACTTGATGTCTATATAGTTTGTGAAATATTAAAAATTTCCTTGTAAATGTTTTTAAATTAGAACCACAAAATCTGTGATTCTGATTTGGAAACAATCACAAGAACAATGATGAAATCCTGGAGGAAATGTTTCAAATAGTTGAACTTTCAGCCTGCAGTCAAATGATGATTAAATGTGAAAAAAAGAAGAAAAACCAGATAATAATACGATGACAAAAAGTAACTTACCCCATCCTGCCACACCATAAACGTTTAGCTCTTCGTTCTAGTAAACACATCGTACAAAGTGATAACGATAGACAAAACCTCAGAGACATAAAACTCAGGATTATTGCAAACACTTGGTTTAAACTGGAAGTTTTATGTAATCTTATTTTGTTTTAAATAAGAAAAGTGAGTAAAATATGTTTAAAAAATTCTCCGCCTTTGAGTTCTTCTGTATTCTTCATATCAATTTTCATTCATTTCATTTTTACATGGGAGTAATGATAAATGTAGCTGAATGAAATTACTGGTGCAGTAATTTTTTTTTATTGAGCTGTCTGATAACATTAACTCTGAATATAGAGAGATTAAAAGATTTTAAAGCTGACTAAACAGACCGAAATTACATATTTTATGAGCGTTGGGAAATCAGCTGCTTACAAACTTTAATATGAACCTTTAATTATTCATGAAGTGCCTCAAAACAGGAAGTACAGTTTACAGAGCTTGTTATTTATAATAAATTAATCCATTTTCTGATCAGACCGAGTCATTTTGATTAGATATGAGGATCCATGGTGCCTTCAGGCGCCGTAGGACACATTACCTCTCAGTTTCATGGGAGTGCAGTGACTGATTTTCTGCCATCATCCTCCATTTCATGATGAAGTGCCGCTGCTGCTTCATGCCTGCCTTGCATCCAAAGTTAATTCATGCAGCGGCTCATTGACCTGCAGGATTATCTTCTGTGTGAGCAGTTTGGTGTTTGTTCTCTGGTGTTTCCAACACATTCTGGTGTCACAAACGCAGCGGGAAATCGGCCGTGGATGTTTCTGTGGAAATAACTAACCAGTGGGGTTTTTTGTTGTTGTTTTTTTTAATAGTAGTTGACTTCTTGTCTCCACCAACGATGGATCAGCCAATCAACAAACAGCTTTCCAGCTCCTCAGCGGCTCTCAGCTCCCCAGAGAGAGGTGAGACCAAATATGGCTGAACAGGAAGCAGAACAAGCCGATCAATGGTGGATAATTTAACAATTACGATCTGGTTTAAAAAAATCACATGTAGGATTTCACTTTAGCACAGACAAAATAATACTGTTTAATATCTAAAGCTGCAAACTATCAGGTGAACATGTAACTGTGGTGTTATTATTCTGATCAGGTTTTAAAAGCAAACCTTTGAATAAATATAAACGCTTAAAAAATTTCATTTATGTAGCATTTTGTTCTTGTGCTTGATTAGGATTGGATTATTTCTTGATTTCTTTTGTTTTAGATTTAAAATAGAAAAAAAACAAATAGCTAAGGACCAACTTTTTCTTAAAACCTTTCAAGAAATATTTTGTTTTATTTACATTTATGATTTAACAAATGCTTCTTTGGGTTAATATGCTGTATGTGCCATTATGGTTAAGAATGTTTTTTGTAACATGTTTTCTTTGTGTCATTGTGTTTGTTATTTATTTTTTGTACCTGTGTTGGTCTGTGACCTTCAGTGTCCTCTGTGTCCCGTCGAACAGCTTCCCCCAACAACAACAGATCCTTCAGGAGTTCCTCCAACCGCAGAAGCATCGCCGGCTTCCCCGAGGAAAAAGCCAAAACACCAACGGTCAGAAGAAACAAATAATCCTTTCTTCTATTCTAGTAACCAGATCATCATCATTAACAAGTCAACTTATTAAAATTCAACATCATACTTGTCAGCAGCTACTGCACTAAATGGGAGTTCAGAAATAAATTATATTATGTTAACAATTATAAGGTAATATATAAAAAGTGCCACTAGGTTTGTAACTATACCAAATTTATAAATAAGTTACTGCAATAAATGATTATTTTGTTGTTTTGAGATCATTTTAAGAAATATAATAAATGCACAATAATGCAAGAACACATTCTCAAAGATCAATAAACTTTAAATACTAATTAATATTTAACACTGGAACTGGAAGACTCAACTGGAAAACAACAGGAACAACAATTCTGTTTCTGTTGTTTCATAAATAATTTTCATAAAAATTATTTCTGTAAACTAAACTGTCCTTCAAAAAATAAAATAAATTAGATGAGAATAAATCACCAAACTAAAAACTTTCATCATCCAGATTTGGTAGAAAGAGAGAAACGATAAATCATGTAAATGGAAATTATTGAGTTTATTTCAATTTATTATGCTTTTAATTGATTTATTGATTATAGACAGAATCCAAAAACTATACTCAAGTCAGAGTAGCACTTCTTCAACATATCTTTACTAAAGTAAAAGTAAAAACTATCCATCCAAGAGTAAAAAGTGTGCACAAGTACTGAATAGCTGATCAAATCATTTAATATTTAAAAATTACATAATCAGATGGACCAAATATAAAGTTTAGTGAAAATTTTGGTATTTTAAGAACCAAAATGACAATAATTCATATAAGTAACAAAAAATAAAAAATCAGGAAAAAGAAACTTATGAAACTTTAACAGAAACTGCAGGTGTGCGTCTGTGTCTGGTGAATTTTAGATTAAAACATGTTTGTTTTTCATTTAGTGGGTAGAAAATCCAGAAATGTTACTTAAATAAGAGTAGCGAGATACTTCAAAATAAAAGTACTCAAGTAAAAGTAAAAAGTAGCATAGTAAAAGTATTCCTAAAGTAAATTTTTTCAAAAAAGTTACTGAAGTAAATGTAACTAGTTATTACCCAACTCTTGTCTGTTTGTATTACTGGATGTGATTGCTATTAATTTATTAGTATTTTTTGTCTCTTTAGAGTTTAGTTGATAATAAAAAAGCTGATTTATATGTCATTAATAATTACAAATGTGACCCGTAGGGGGAGACACCCAACACTCCAGTCCGTAGTTCTTCCTTCAAGGCCAACAGTAAAGGCCACGCTGCGTCGAAGCGGTACGTAGTCGCACAAACTCTCCTCCGATCCGGTTCCTGCTCCAGATGACGGCATGCTGTCCTTACAGGGTGAGGTCCAACCGGAGCCGCGCCCAGTCGCCCTGCTCTCCTGGACAGTACCCCCCGTCCCCGCTGCGGCAGAGGGCCCCCACCCCCGGCGCCGACGACAGGGGCAACAACGAGAACAAAGGTCACGGCACTCTGGAGAGGAAATCTGCCAAATCTGAAGCTCCAGACAACAAGAAGATCAGCAAATCCAGCAGCAGAGAGCTGAACGCAGGTTATTATTATTATCATCTTCTCTAAACTCTAACAATATATCAAAGCTTAGACAAACACAGACATAGCATTTACCATAAATGTCATCAAAAAAGTGAAAGATAAGCTCATGTTTACAGTCTAACGACGTCTTAAAGGGGCAGTACCGCTTAAAATCTAATTGTTTTAGCTTTCCATCAAGTTATAAAGTTTTTCCCTCATCAAAATCAAACCTGCAGTGTTGCTTTGATTCCTCATGCATGTTTGAGAAATCTTTTAATCTCCATGGCAACCAATTAGCTGCTAAACGCCTGGGTGGACCTTGCTCCACCTTTGAGGCGCAGCTCCTCCCCCACTCAGCTCCTTCAAACTAGCCAGCAGCAATTAGCAAACATCTTATAGAACTGCTGAGCTCATTATGAGCTTCTGCTCAGAGAAACACCACTAAAAACATTAAAGGGTTAATAGAGGAGCCATGTTGGCATGACTTCCTGAAGACTGAGCTTCAGAAACAGCAGGAGTTTTTAAAGAGACAGAGACCAAAAATTCAAGACGTCAAATAACAAAGAAAATTTCTCTGAAGTCATACTTAACATATGCAGCTTTTTTATAACAACTGAATGTCATGAAGCGGTTTGATGCGAGGTGGTGAGGCAGACGCAGCGGACCCAGGTATGATGAATTATGATGATTTAATGAAAATAACTTAGTCCAAACAACGAGCAGGAGTAACACACACTGACCACGAAGAGACTAAACATTGACGAGGACCCGACGACGAACAAGGAACACAGGTGGAGTTAAATACATGGGAGGGTAATGACAGAACGAGACACACCTGGGAACAATCAAGGGGAGGACAGGACAACGAAGAGACTCAAGGACACAGAAAACTCTAAATAAACACAGATCCTGACAATGAAGGCAATATAATTACTCAATTGTGCTATAAATTGCACTATGTGGCTGAAAAACACATACTGGCCAGGTAATGTGTTTAAAAGGTAGCTGGGTTGATCGAATGCTCAAACAAAGTCTGTCTTTTAATGTTGTTTAGGTTAAATTTTTACTGGTTTCATTAGCCCTTCTGATTGTTCATGTAAATAGGGGTTAGGGTTAGGTGTATATTTGCTATTTAATCAAAAATGTTTCTTTAAAAAGATGAAAAAATGTAAGAAGAGGAAACAGAACTGCTGCACAAGCAGACTTCAAAATAAGAGAGTGAATATAAACGTCTAATTACTTGAAGAATTCTTAACTTCAACACAGGCGTCAAACTTTATTCAACTCAAAGTTTACCCCCAAAAAAGTAAATGAGCGCTTTAGAATTTAACCAGAAAACTTCATTTATGAATTTAATAACTCCACAGAGTCACCAGGCACGCCCAGCGGCCGCAGCGTTGGCGGGACGACGGACGCCGAGGAGGCGTCCCGGCTGCTGGCGGAGCGACGGCGTCTGGCCCGGATCCAGAAGGAGCAGGAGGAGAGGCAGCGGCAGGAGGAGGAGAGGTGAGAGAGTCAGTCAGCCTATCTGGGATCGGCTTATACTGTCTGAGACCACAACTGCTAGGAACAAACTATGAAAACCTGCTGGAGCTCAGATCAGGAAATTAACACGGAACAAGAGATAGAAAAATCTAAATGAATATCAGGTCAGGATCTGAGCTGTGGAACATCATCGTTCATGTTTTCTTCAGGCTGAAGGCGGAGGAGGAGCAGTGGAGGCAGCAGGAGGCCAGGGAGCGCCAGGAGAGAGCGGCACGGGAGGCTGAGGAGGAGAGAGCGAGAAAGGAGGAGGAGAAGAGGAGCAGAGAGGAGGAGGAGAGACGACAGAAGGAGCAGAGATGGAAGAACATGCAGGACCAGCTGGACAGAGAGGTCAGTAGATGTATGTGGATCAGATATGAACTGAGCCTAAAATTATAAGGTAAATCAAAAATTAACCAGGATCTGATATTCCCAAACTGCAGCCGATAATCAGGTCTCCATCCAGGTCAAGGGTCAGGAAAATGGCTGCTAACATATCTGCAGATCCTGCACATGCTGGACATGAGCTGCCTTTTTCTTATTTTCTTTAAATATAAAACATGACAGTACGTACATGTACATATTCTAACTGATTCATTCATCCTTTACTTTATTTCTGCTAAAGCAGGGGTGTCCAATCTGTGGCCCGGGGGCCACATGTGGCCCATGAAATGATTTTGTTCGGCCCTCTGGCCACAAGTCAAGAACGGTAAAAATTTGGCAAACAAAATTGACACCCTAAAAATGTGGACATTTTCTTTAAATAAGGCAACAGTCTAAAACTTTTTATGTTTTTGATCTTTAATTGCACATATTTCATAAAAGTTGTTTATAGTTGAGCAGGTACAAATAAACAAAATTTAGCATTTTTAATTCAATGAATTTGTCCAGTAGTTTAAATTTGCCAAATTTGGCCCTCAGGGCAAAACGTTTGGACTCCACCGCTCTAAAGTTCATATATTTATACTTAGAGTCCATATATTGTGAGTGAAATTCATTCTGTCCACTATATTGGCGAATAAAGCTGATTCTGATCATATTTTGTTCTAGATGTAATTGGATATATCTCTAGAAACAACAACAAAGGAATTGTTGTTTTTCAGCAAGTTTTCTGGCGTTTAGCGAATATAAATAATTTTCATAACCCTAACTAACCTAAAACAGGAAACATTTGGTCTGATTGAACTTCAGACAGTGAGAAAAATATGTGTTTTTATTCAGAGTATGTAAATATGAGGTTTTGGCTGCTTAAAGTGAGCGACTGCGTGTCTTTCAGCGGGAGGAGGCCTTCCTGCGGGCGCAGAGGGAGGCTGAGAGGAAGAGGCAGGAGAGGGAGCTGCTGCACATCCAGGAGGAGCAGGAGAGGCAGCAGAGGAAGAAGGTACCAAACGTCTCCGCTTTGCTTCCTCCTTCAGCCACACAGGGAAAAAAGCAGCTCCATCACTGGGCCGGACCAGATCATGTCCAAATCAAATCAGACCATTCCTCTGTCTTGAATATGTTACCTCTACCAAATAAAAACTGTCTTCTTGCTCAAATGATATGAAAACAAACCAAAACTGAATATATTTCCAGACTAAAAACGTTTTTCATCTTAAATGCTAAACGTATATAGTTTCTGCTCTGACTGTGTTTCAGCAAATTACCTCTTTGGAGTCTGTATAATTGATTAATCAATGACTAAATTATTTCAATAATTGATTAATCTGATTGGTTGTTTCATCCCTAATTGTGTTGAATCTGTTTTACAGAGAATTGAAGAGATAATGAAGAGGACGAGGAAGAGCGAAGTGGATCCTCCATCTGGAGCATCGGGTAAATATTCAGTCAACCAACCGTTTCATAGCTGATATTAAATCAGTTTATTTTCATGTTTTTGGCCAATAAGATGTGGCAGATTCTGACTTTTTGGGGATCGCTCCAAAAGCTGGAAGTTTACTACAACGCAGGGCATTCTGGGTAAATACAACAAAAACAAACGTGTTAGCCTAGCGCGACAAATGTCTCGTAGTTTTTATCCAAAGACCAAGATAAATCCTCCAACCGCTAAGATCTGACGCCTCCGTTTTTGTTTACATTTCATGAAGAAAGTTGCGCTCAGTGTCTCATTCAGAGGTTTTTGTGTCATTTCCTTTAGGGGTTTTTGGTGCAGCGCCCCCACAGGCGAGGAGAGGAACAGGTTTTCAAAGGTTTTTGTTTGTGAAAGCAAATTGCAGCAGCTGAAAATATAACAAATGTTGCAATTTTGGTGAAAAAACTTTATAAGACACTGAGAGAACAAAAAGTTAAAAGTTGAAAATACACCTGATAACGCAAAATTGGAGAGTAGTAGGAAAAAATAGCAAGTGAAAAGTGGTTTGTCTTCCTTTGGCCTCCAATAGCAGCACAATTACAGAGATAGCTCAGAATAACCAGTTTAATTATCAGCTTTTTGAAGAAGCTGATAATTAAACTGGTTCTAGTTTTAATCTAGAAAGCGCCAGGGTGTCTGCCTGATGAACCTTAGAAAGTCTGGCTGGACGCCAAAGGAAATGTGATATAAATGACTGAAACAGTGAAACTTCACCATGATGAAGGAGCAAAATGAATCCCACAATCTGCACAGTTAATTTCTGCTTCCCTTCCATCATTAGATGCATGTTCAGGATTTCCTGAGCTGCTTTTCTGTGATATTTTCCTCCTGAGAGTTTTAGTCTGCAGTGTGACTCAGCACTGTTAGATGAGCAGAGAAACATTGCCCCCTATCTGCAGGCAGAGGAACAGCAGCATTCCTGACCTTATCTCGGCGATGCAGGAGGAAATGATGATCAGTGCAGATTTAAAGCGTCTCCTTCATGCTTCACTGCTGCAATATTCATCATTTTTTCTCTGCTGGTTTAATTTCCTTTTATTCCTGTTCACATAAAAGCTGCTGAACTGGACCTCAGTTCAATAAGCATATTTATTCCCTGTTATTTTATTGGGTTTTTTTACAGCGTGTGATGCTAAAGCTGAAGCTGTTGGCACCTCAGAGGAAGACGCTCCAACCCCGGCTGAAGCCCCCGTCATCATGCTGGGCCCCCTGGAGAATAAAAGCTTTGTGGACGAGCTTTCTGATGGAGTCCAGTCCATGGACGTCAGGTAAACCCACAAACGTTCCTACTCAGACTGGAGAAAGCTGAATTAGAGCCTGCATATCAGGCCTAAAACAGACACAAAAACCATAAAGTTAGCTTCACTGTTTCAAAATGGATGAAAATGTTGTTATTGTTTTATTTGTGTTTTTGCTTTAAACATGAATTAAGATTTAAAGTGTTGTGTTTTATGAATAAAATCTGAAAACACTTACAAACAGCAAACAGATAAATAAACTGAACCTGGTTCTGATAATAAAACTAAAAGAAGCAATGTGAGTTAGTTTTGTCTTATTTCAAGATATTTACACTAGAAACCAGACAAAAATACTTGGTAATATTTTGTTTTTTACAGCAGAGTTATACAAACTACTGATTATCTAATTGGTTATTATTCCTGTCGCAATAACAAATAAATCAATCAACAGCATGCTAAATTAAAACAAGCTCAATAATTTCCATTTGCATGATTTATTGTGTTTCTCTTTTCTCCCTTTGACAAAACTGGGTGATAAAAACGTGTTTTGGTCTCAACTAAGACAATGTTTGTTGTTTATTTATTTAAACAACAAAAGTTTTAAAAAAACAACATTTTATTTATTTAAAATGTCTTCCAGTTCCAGTGTTAAATATTCATTAGAATTTAAAGTTTATTAATCTTTGAGAATGTGTTATATTATATTACTTGGAATTGGTCTCAAGACAACAATATTATCGTTTATCGCAATAACTTCTGAGATAATTTATCGTCCAGTAAAATCTGTTGTTGTGAAGGCCTAAAGTTTGCTAGATGAAACCTCAGTAAAGTGAGGTGTGGTTGCTACGTCAGGATCAGCAATGGTTTTATTTACTGTGGCTGAAATGAGTCCCGGTGTTGAACTAAACGTTGTGTCTCTCTGTCGTCGTTGTCCCTGTAAGTTCTCCATCTGTCTCCATCAGCCCCGTCTCCAGGGACGAGCAGGCCAGCGCTCACGAGTTCTCCCCGGTGGCCGAGGGGCCCGACGGCTACCCGCCCGACCAGCCCATGGACCTGGACGCCCCGGGGCGGGGACTCCCTGGAGCCGACACGCCGCCGTACCCCAGGCTGCAGGCTGGCAGCGGCGTGGGAGACCTCAACAAGAACCTGCTGATCCAGGCGTACAGCGCCACCTCCGAGTCCGCGCAGCCCATCCACAGCGTCGGCCCGAGCAAACTGGACGTCTAACACCGGTACTGGTTCTGGAAGTCCTCCAAAACAATTCAGGCTCAGTTTGAAGCACTTCTCAGGGAAAGTGTTTGATTTCTGTGTAAAATAGAGGCGCACCGATCCACTATTTTCACTTCGATATCGATACCTGAGGTTTCGTATCGGCCGATAGCGCCACAGAAAAACAGCTGAATTAAATTAAAACACTTGTTTTTTAAATAGACATAAATGTACTGAAATACAAATTTATTGTAAAAACACAAAATCCTATCAAGTATTTTTGGTCCAGTTTCTAGTACACTCAAAATAAAACAAAACTAATATGTAAGTAACTTTACAGCAAAATATAGGAGCTTATTTTAAGTTGATAATTCTTTATTATAATAACAAAACAATAATAATAATATTATAAAGAAATTTATAATTCATTTGTTTATTATTATAAACAAGTTTCAGTTTTATTCCACCATCCTTCCATTATCTAACACAAACAAAATCTTTTTGGACTGTGGGAGGAAGCCGGAGCGCCCGGAGAGAACCCACGCATGCACACGGAGAACATGCAAACCCCATGCAGAAACAACCCAGGCAGGGATTCAAACCCAGGACTTTGTTGCTGCAAGGCAGCAGTGTTACCAACGGTGCCACTGTTCAAGCCTGACTTTTTATTTTTAATTTACACCGAAGGAGAATTTAGTGACACCAATTAACCAATTAATAATTCTTGTGACAGGAAGCCGGAGCACCCAGAGAGAACCTACAATTTTAAAATTTACATTTTGTCAATGATTACATTTAATATTAATAGATATAATACTGCGCAGAAATAACCAACGAAACAAGTGACAAGTGTGGAAGTACTAGAAAAGCAAATAAGCAAAGGAGAGAAAATACAAAAGAAAATAAGGAGACAAATGATTACAAGCAAACATTTATACCATAAAGTTTGTTTTGCATTTTGGTTCTGAACGTTTGCATGATTCACCAATTCAGGGCCAACACACTCTGAGCTGTCCATGTCAGTTTTACCTGCATCAAAAGAGGTGCTAGTTTTATTTTCCGCCATCTCTTCAATTACAAGCTGATCTTTTAATGCTTCTTCCTCCTCTCCAAAACCAACTTTGTCGTTTTGGAGAGGAGGGGCAGGAGGAGCCGTCATGTTTGCGGACGACGGACTGGTCAGTGATGTCTCTTCTGACCCAGCAGTAGCTGCCGTCAATGACTGGGAAGAAAAGGCTGCGTTGTCAGCAACAGATCCTGACCTAGGCACACAGAAGGAAACTTTCTCTTCCTCCGTGAAAACTTTCTGGTCCAGGTCAGATTTTACTTTGGCTCCAGTGAAAGACTGGCTCCCAAGGACTGGGGTCGCATCTTGAGCTCCGTGTTTTAATGTCTCTTTTATCAAACCAATCTCCTTGACTGGAGAGAAAACTTTCTCTTCCTCCGATTGAACTTTCCCGTCCGGGTCGGTTTTTACTTGGGGGACATTTTTACCACTGTTGTCCAAATCCTTGGTCAGATCGCCAGCACAGTTTTGAGATATCGTGTTTCTCAGATCCATCGCTGTGCAAATGTTCCAGTCCAGGTCGGTTTTTACTTTGGGAACTGTCTTTCCCGTGTTTCTAAATGCTCTGGCCACATTTCTAGCACGGTTTTTGGACCTCATTGTCCCCAAATCAAGCGCGGTGCAAACTTTCCCGTCCAGGTCGGTTTTTACTTGGGGGACATTTCTCCCACTGTTGTCCAAATCCTTGGTCAGATCGCCAGCACAGTTTTGAGATACCGTGTTTCTCAGATTCATCGCTGTGCAAATGTTCCAGTCCAGGTCTGTTTTTACTTTGGGAACTAAATCTCCCGTGTTCCTGAAGGCTGTTGCCACATTTCTAGCACGGTTTTTGGATGTCTTGGTCCCCAAATCAAACGCAGTGCAAACCTTCCCCTCCGGGTCGGTTTTTTCTTTGGGGACATCTTTTCCTCTGTTATCAGAGACCTGGCTCTTCTCCTGATCGCTGTCTTTTGATGCCATGTCTCTCAAGCTGATCTCTGTGACGTCTGGCAAATCTTTCACGCTTTTCTTGGGAAGAATCGACTTACCCATCCTGTGGGCCGGGCTCTCAGGCTGAGAGCTGCCTTCATCCTCATCAGTCCCAGAAAAGTAATTGTCATAGAGCATCTTCATTCCTTTTATCGCCAAGTATCCCAGTCCAAACATTACAGGAACTGGCACCTTTTCCAAACTAGAATTCATTGTGAAATGCTGTGTTTCCAATCAACCAACTGCTCCAATCTAACTGCTGTTCTGAGAAACAAGCCTTCAAAGCCTCATAGATCTTCTTTGGTCTATGATGTCATCTATGACCTCATCAATGAACTCTCTGTTGTTCTGGGGCCAGGTCTTGCGTCTGGTCGTTGCTATGGAAACGATCAGATCAGTTCTGCATGAATTAAACTATTGAATCATTGCACGTGACGTCACGGTTTCCAGAACTCCGCCCACTCCGCCTTGACGGACGTCAAAGTAACCAAGTCTCCTTTAAAGCTGGTCTAAACGCGTCTGCAGCTTCATAATATATCGCTTCCATTTAGTTGATCCACCAACCTTGCTAGCTAGCAGAGAGGTTTAGCGGCTAAAGTTTCACCTCCTCCTAAATCCCCCAGAATGCTTTGCGGTTCTGGATTGTATTTTATTGATATTATTGAATATTCTATTTCACAAATGAAGCTTATTTATAGAATATTTGAAATAAATTTAAAATACAAAAAACACGTAATAAAATTTTGATTTTAATTTAAAAAATAGACATTTTAATGATAATGATGGTTTGTGAGCTCACTCTAAGCTTTAAATGACGTAACAAAAAGAAAAGGCGTTGGATAAAAGAACGGAGATGGCGCGAGGTGAGTTATTATGATGAGCAAGAGATGATCTTAAAACGAAGAACGTTCTAAAATTGTCGTGAGGGGGAAATCGGGGCAAAAAATCATGATGTGAAATGGGCTTGAGTGTGATAAGAAAGATATCAAATATCACACTAAAGAGAAGGTACGCGTCCCATTAGTAACCATGGAGATGATCCCGCACCGTCATGTAGCCTAGCATGCATAGAAAAAACTGGTTAGCATCTCGTCTTTGGTATGTTTTAAGGCTGTTCCGGTGAATGGAGGAACGCTCTTTATGACACAGTGATGTAAATGATGTGGTGTGAATTCAGGCAAAGTCGGTAATTTGATCAGCACAGGATGGAGAAGGTGTGCGTCGGTTTTTAAGCTAGCTATTTCCAATTTGTGTAAATATGGCCATGAGCCCAAACCAGGCGAGCTACACTGACAGACAACTTAGCTTGATTTGAACAAGTAAAAGCCACGAATAAACTGTCCGATACTCCCGTCCCTCACTTCCGGCGTTCGTCACGACGCCTCAAATGATTAAGTGCAGTTTCAAAGGGTCAATAGTATGCTGAGAACCTGCTAGCTAATGTTAAAGTAGCAAGATAAATATGGGTAACCATGGCAACAAAGGAGGTCTGACCGCAGTCAGGTTGCGTGCGCATCCACTGCGCGCGCAACCTGACTAAACTATTATATAATAAAATTATTATACAATAATTATATATTATAATACATGTTATTATATACAAATGATAGTATACCACATATATTATTATATGTAAAGTTATATAATAATAATATCAATATAAGATAAGATAAATCTTTATTGTCATTGTCACAAGAACAACGAAATTTAAAAAGTGCCAACAGTCAGTGCATATGCTTAAAAACAAAAAATCACTCTCACAATTCACACACAAATCTTATTGATATTAACTGTAATAACAATAATAATAATAATATTTATTTTAAAAAGTACTATTTCAACTGGCAGATTATTTCACCTGTAAAATGGGAAAAATGTCTAAATAATCTAGTAGTTTTTCATCAATATTAAGGAATTATTGATTTTTTTAAAAGTTCCTGTATCTTGCTGAAAAGTTACTTGTAAGTTAGTTTTTTCTTATTTCAAATATACTGAAATATTTTAACTAGAAACTAAAAAAATACTTGTTAAATTTTTGTTGTTGCAATTAACGATTAATTGATTACTAAATTAGTTGATTATTTTAATTGCGATTAATCTGATTAATTGTGATTTAATGTTATTAGTCACGAGTAATCCGATGGTTTCAACCCTAATTACAAGAAATCATTAATAACAGTAATAAACTGTACATAATCATAATTTGAAACTGTTTTTATCTCCACAGTGTTGGAGAAGTTTGAAAACTTTCCTTGAAAATGCTTCAGTTTTTCTGTGGGAAAGTGAATCATTGAACAACCCGGTCCAGACGTTTACCTGAATTTAAATTCTGTTTTCAACTCCTGATTTTGTCTCTTGTGTCTCGTTTCAGGAGCGAAACAGGAGCAAACACAGCCACCTCCCTCTGCAACAATAGTCATCCTTCCCACCAGAAACAAAGTTTAGCATCTGATCTTTCATCCGTGTTTCCGAACCGCTCCGGAGGCAGCGCAGGCGGGAAAGTCCAACTCACAGAAACATGCTAATAATGTGAAGTTTATGTTTCTGACTGAAAACAAACACTTCTGCCTGCTCAGCAACGTATTTATGACATGAACGTGTGAAGGTTTGGGTGTTTAAACTGTAAAAGCTCATCCATAAATCAGAGGTTCTGATGAAGCCCGGTTTGCATCAGCTTCTCCAAACGTTGTAAATAGATCCGACTGCAGGACGATCAGCAGAGAGCCGCTCCGACGTGTAGCATCTCCGAGCCGGACTAGCCGGCCGTGTCGTTCCACAAAGTGTCGGTGTTTTCTGACTGTGTTTACCTTCGAACTGCTGGCAGACGCACCCGAGTCTGCAGAGGACGACGGCGACTTTGGGCCACAGCAGGTGGAGAAAACAAAGAGTAAATTTACACTTAGAAATCTCAGAAAATTTCTAGAAAAAACAAGGAAATGTGTGAGTTTGAAATGTTAAAATGTGCTGCAAAAATCTCAGAAACGTTTAGGTTAATCTCAGAAATTACGGAAATTTCTGAATTTGAAAAGTTGCAAATTTGCTAGAAAAAACTTGTAAATTTCAAGGTTTCCAAAGTAAAAACATTTCAGCTGTTGAAACTCTGAAATTTCTGTTTCTGCTAAAAAATTTCTGAGATTGATTTAATTTTTTGTTTGATTTTTCTTGCAAATGTTCAACTTTTCGACCTCAGAAATATCCTGGGGGTTTTTTCCAAGAAAACTTCTGAGTTTTTTGTTTCTTATTTTTTCAAGTTCTGAAATTCCCATGGTTTTTTTGTAGAAAATTTCTGAGATTAGTCTCAAAATTTGTGAGTTTTTGGTAGAAATTTCCTCCTCTTGTTTCTGTCTACGTTGGCCCTGATTCGCTGCTTCAGTGGAGAAACTCCCATTCGACGGTCACATAGACATGCTAACACGTAGCCTGTAGCTTTGGTTTCGCTGCTGCTTCTCGTTCCACCTGCAGGGGAAGCGGAGGGGGAAACAGCTCCGTGTTTTGTGTTTTTTCCTGCAGGATGAAGATGTAAAGTGTAATTGTCTGGCACTGACTGTAACCACACAAGCTGCAGTTTCTGGCGCACGCAGACGGTAGTTTCGTTTCACATCCGCACCTCACAGCCCGTCACCTCTGAGGCCTTAAAACCTCTGTGCATCATCTCACTGATAGTTTCTGCAATAATCCAGAAACCAATAATCTGAACCTACAACTGACTTTAATTATTTACCAGCAGCTCAGACTTTAAAAGATGGATAATTATGATGTTTTCTTTAAAATCCATTATTTATTCCTAAGGATTTGAACAGACTGTGATGGACAGCTCTGTGTGGGGAGAAAAACAGCCTTTACTTTTGAATTTCAGTGCATTTATTAACATTTCTCTCACCTTCGGCTCGTCTTTCTCCATAAATTTGCACATCATTGAAACCAGTTGGTCCCCATGTATAAACATAAAGGACTTAGCATTTATCCTAATAATTAAACTCTGTGACACTGCAGCTTGGTGGAATATATCATTGTAGATGTGGTGCATGGATACTTGCTGAAAAAGAACAATAAAAGTCATCAAACAATTTCCTTCTGGCTGCATTTATGTACAACAGAACCGACATTTTTATCACATAACTCAACAAAAATCACTTCTGAAGTATTAATCATTTTCTCTGCAGCTGTAAAACTCAATCACATTCTGCAAATTTTCTAAAAAAAGAAGATTTATTTATTTATGAATCAAAAATAATTACACTTAATCCACAACGAGATTCCTTATTAATCACCTTAAGACCAATTTTTTGATTTTTTAACCAAATAAAATGAAAGATACATTAATTCTCTAATCTACATCTGCAGGGAAAAGGCAAATTTCTAAATAAAGATGCAAAATACACCAAATTACAATCACTGCACTGCAAAAACAGAATTACTGAATATCTTTGGTATAAAAAGTACTCAGTACAACATCGCCCACTGATCTTCACTGAAAAAAGGAAATCTAGCTAGATTGTTGAACTTACTTTATTTACATTTGTTTCACATGACAGTTTCATAAACTTCATATATTTACTTGAAGAAGCGTAATCTGATTACTTGTAACAAACTAACTCAATTTTTTAAAATTGGGTTATCTGATTTCTTTTTTCAGTGTAAGCCTATTTTCCTGTTTGTTTACATTATAAATCCATTTATGAGACTCATTGATGCTAAAAACAACAATATTTTATATTCAATATTCAATATTTCTTTATTTAATTAGGAAACAGTGATTATTTTCTCCAGGTTTTTAGTGTGTCGTAAATTCTTCATATAAAAATGAAAAGTAATACACAATATGTAAATATGTTTAATGAGGACATTATGACAGAAATTATTAAATTAACACACCTTTAAAACTATGAAAACTCCCAAAAAACATATTACACATTTTTAGATTATCCTGAAATTAGCCAGAATAGCTAAAATGCAGAATATTCACGTATATGTATTATTTACAGGTTTGGCTTCATTACTGCTCTGAATATGTTGTTGTTTTTTTCAGCAAATGGAAATTTTTATCAAGTATCCAGTTAATGATTAATCGATTACTAAATTAGTTCACAGTTATTTCAATAATCAATTAGTTTGGTGTATCATACATGTATTCTGTAAATTTTTCCTGTATAGTCCTTCACACTTCTACCAAACAGCAACTATTAATCTAAAATTAGTTACTAATTTTCAGAATAATTTAAACACCTCTTAGAAATTAAAGGTGACCTATTATGCTTCCTTGAACTGTTTTGGATCGGTGTGTGGTTTTGGATCGGTGTATGGTTTTGGATCGGTGAGTGGTTTTGGATCGGTGTGTGGTTTTGGATCGGTGTATGGTTTTGGATCGGTGAGTGGTTTTGGATCGGTGTATGGTTTTGGATCGGTGTGTGGTTTTGGATCGGTGTATGGTTTTGGATCGGTGAGTGGTTTTGGATCGGTGAATGGTTTTGGATCGGTGTGTGGTTTTGGATCGGTGTATGGTTTTGGATCGGTGTGTGGTTTTGGATCGGTGTATGGTTTTGGATCGGTGTATGGTTTTGGATCGGTGTATGGTTTTGGATCGGTGTATGGTTTTGGATCGGTGTATGGTTTTGGATCGGTGAGTGGTTTTGGATCGGTGTGTGGTTTTGGATCGGTGTATGGTTTTGGATCGGTGTGTGGTTTTGGATCGGTGTATGGTTTTGGATCGGTGTGTGGTTTTGGATCGGTGTGTGGTTTTGGATCGGTGTGTGGTTTTGGATCGGTGAGTGGTTTTGGATCGGTGTATGGTTTTGGATCGGTGTATGGTTTTGGATCGGTGAGTGGTTTTGGATCGGTGTATGCTTTTGGATCGGTGTATGGTTTTGGATCGGTGTGTGGTTTTGGATCGGTGTGTGGTTTTGGATCGGTGTGTGGTTTTGGATCGGTGTATGGTTTTGGATCGGTGTATGGTTTTGGATCGGTGTGTGGTTTTGGATCGGTGTATGGTTTTGGATCGGTGTATGGTTTTGGATCGGTGTATGGTTTTGGATCGGTGTGTGGTTTTGGATCGGTGTGTGGTTTTGGATCGGTGTATGGTTTTGGATCGGTGTATGGTTTTGGATCGGTGTATGGTTTTGGATCGGTGTGTGGTTTTGGATCGGTGTATGGTTTTGGATCGGTGTGTGGTTTTGGATCGGTGTGTGGTTTTGGATCGGTGTGTGGTTTTGGATCGGTGAGTGGTTTTGGATCGGTGTGTGGTTTTGGATCGGTGTGTGGTTTTGGATCGGTGTGTGGTTTTGGATCGGTGAGTGGTTTTGGATCGGTGTATGGTTTTGGATCGGTGTGTGGTTTTGGATCGGTGAGTGGTTTTGGATCGGTGTATGGTTTTGGATCGGTGTATGGTTTTGGATCGGTGTATGGTTTTGGATCGGTGAGTGGTTTTGGATCGGTGTATGGTTTTGGATCGGTGTATGGTTTTGGATCGGTGTATGGTTTTGGATCGGTGAGTGGTTTTGGATCGGTGTATGGTTTTGGATCGGTGTATGGTTTTGGATCGGTGAGTGGTTTTGGATCGGTGTATGGTTTTGGATCGGTGTATGGTTTTGGATCGGTGTATGGTTTTGGATCGGTGTATGGTTTTGGATCGGTGAGTGGTTTTGGATCGGTGTATGGTTTTGGATCGGTGAGTGGTTTTGGATCGGTGTATGGTTTTGGATCGGTGTATGGTTTTGGATCGGTGTATGGTTTTGGATCGGTGAGTGGTTTTGGATCGGTGTATGGTTTTGGATCGGTGTATGGTTTTGGATCGGTGAGTGGTTTTGGATCGGTGTATGGTTTTGGATCGGTGTATGGTTTTGGATCGGTGTATGGTTTTGGATCGGTGAGTGGTTTTGGATCGGTGTATGGTTTTGGATCGGTGTATGGTTTTGGATCGGTGTATGGTTTTGGATCGGTGTATGGTTTTGGATCGGTGTGTGGTTTTGGATCGGTGTGTGGTTTTGGATCGGTGTATGGTCTTGGATCGGTGTATGGTCTATACATACATGTTCTTCACATTTCTTGAACAAAATCATTTTTATATAATGAGATTTTTGTCCTGCGCTTCTTTCAGAATGATCTTTTCTAATCTTGTCACTTTAAATCTCTGATGTGGCGACAAAACACTAAATGTCCAAACTTCCTGATCACAAACTGAAACGATTATGTCTTCCCCAGAAAGGATGTCATTACTCTCCATCAAGCATAAGGAATGTCAAATAAAGTCGCAGTTATCTTCCTTGTTTTGTTGACAATTCTCTTCAATTTATCCAGTTTAATTGTTAAAAACTTTAAAATAAATGTTAGAATGAATTGAGAAGTTTTATAAATGTGATTCGTGTTTATTTTGTGAATAAAAATCATTCTTGGTGATAGTTTCTGTTGCTGACAGGGAAGTAAAAGTGGGGTAATCCGCAAATGAGCGATGATGTAAAAGCTTGAGCAGCAGGTTCTCTTTTCTTCTCTTTTCAAACAAAATCTTACCTGTGAGATCAAACACCTAAACCGAGTAAAATGATTTCTGGAAAGAACCTTTGGGAGTTTTCTCTTATCCTCAGACGTTTGTCTTTGTTTAAACGGCTAACAGTAAAATTACATTTAATATCCTTGATTTATTTATTTTTTGTAACTTGAATGTTGAATCTAATTTAATAGAAATATCTGATTACAGGTTTTTTTACAGTAGACATAATTATTGATCAATATGTATCAAAACTCTTTATTCAGTATCTGAGGTATTTTAACTTTACATTTGGCAGCAGTAGCTCTATAAGATCAATGTTTTCTTGAATGTTTTATTCATTTCAGTCTGAGCTGATTTATTTGAGCCATTATTTTTTTCAAGAGCTCAAATTATGCAACACAAGCCAAAAGACGACACTTTCACAATAGCGACTATAACCTAAAAACAACTCCAGTTTTAGTATGCGATAAAACAAATGCGCAGTTTTTGTTACAAAATATTGAAAACATATTCCTACTTATTTACAAAATAAACATAGCTTGTGTTTCCATCAAGGGGCTGCTAATAATAAGACAGATTATATGAACTCCGTTACAACTGCCTTCGGTCTGTTATTGTTGCAAAGCTGCAGTACAATAAAATAAAAAATATATAAATAAAAAATAAAAGCATTAAACACGAAACCGGAAGTTATTCATATTTAAAATTTAGTAAGGTGTTTATGTAAATAAACGTATTTAATTTTTATGGCGTGAAAAAAATCCTGATATAGCTTTAAACTTAGCAACAGACTCTTAGATTATTATTAATCTAAACTGGGCTAAGAGAAACATTCATGAAGTTTATTTGAACAACTAGAAAATATGTTGTAAAGAAATTCAAGAATTCAGAATATTGCAACTTATTATAAAACAATGGTTAAAAGAAATAATTCAGAGTATCTATATTCATGACCCCCTGAAAAAGTAGGTGCATAAATTATTAGAACAATAACACAAAAATTATTATTTTTCACGGTTTTGTTTTATTTCGAAAAAGCCTCGCCGGAAGTGTCGTGCCGGTCCGGCCTAGCTCGTCTCTGCGGTTTGTTGTTGATGGCCGTGCAGCCATTTCCATGCAATGCTAAACAGAGTATTCGACCTATTTAGTGAGGTTATGCGAATTGTTATTAAACGAGGGGGTATCTTCTTAATTTATAGGCTGTTGTAACTTTATTTTCGGTTTGTTTGTTTGTGTATCACGTAGCGTTAGCCTCCGTAGCTCTACGTATCTCGCGCTTAAAGGTAAGACAACGACAGCTGCTACCTAGCTAAGAGGCTAAGACTAGCAAGGATAATTTAGTTTAATGTGTATATTATTCTCTGATAGCATGTTTGTTGGTATCGCAGGGTATTTTAACTGTTATTGCCAGCTGGCACTAGTTATAAATAACCTTTTTAATTATTCATATTTTTGTGAAATTAAACGAGACTGTTTAGATGTTTAGAAAGAAGCTAAAGCTAACAAAATAAAACCATAATACAAGCTAAAGTTTTTAAACAACAAGCATTGTGAAAACTTTATTTCGAAATTGGCGTGTTTCCCTTAAGCAAATTTATTTTAAAAACAAACATAATAAGCAGCTAATTACTGATAATATTCTTCCTTTAGCAGAAACCAATTCAGCTTGTAATATTACTTAAATGTCATAAACACTTTCTGAAATAAACAATTTCCTTTTTTTTTTAGGATTTGAGAGTTACTTGAGCTGACTAAACACGTGTGAATGTAAAAGTCTAAAATCAGATCCCATGTTTCCCTTTCAGGTTGAAAACATGTCCAGACCGAGGTCCAGATCTCCGCATTACAGGTACTTTATCTTCCTGAATCAAGTTTCCCCACTTCTTCAAATCTAACCAAACTGGTGTGAAACATTTGTGCAGCAACATTTTTAGTTTGTGCTGCTTTTCCATAGAAGATATTACTGAAAGTTAATATCTTTGTCCATATTACCCAGAATCTAAATTAAAATGACACAAATCTAATAAAATTGGGCTCAAATGTTTGTGCTACATTTGTACAGTAAAAATTTTCTTGTGCCGCTGTCGTTTAAGGAATTAAGGAACTTTGCACTGGTAAATAAGTGTGCACCTAATTTTACTGCACAAACAAACCAGTTTTGTTGAATTTGCAGTAGGTGGGGTAACTTCACTCAGGTTCTTAACTCCATTTAATTCCTGTAAAACTGAAATATTTATTCCACCTTTCTTTTTTTGCCACATTAGATGATGTTTGTTTGCTTCCTGTTTCAGGAGATTTCCCTGGGAGGAACCGGACTTTGATCCCCGGAAAGTAATCGCAGAACTGGACGGGAATCCTCGGGACAGGGGCCGCCACCCCAGAGAGGGTCCGGATGACTTTAGGGGCCCCTACAGGGAGGACCGGTACCGAGATGACCCGAGAAGACCTCTGTACCGAGACGAGCCTCACTTCGAGCCTCACTTCAGGCACCAGCGACACCCAGACCACCACGAGTTTGACCACTGGGGGGCGTCGCCTCACCGCGACGACATGCGTTTTGAGAACCACAGGTTTTCCCCACGGGATGAACGGTTTGACGACTTTCAGAGGTTTGATGACAGAGGGGATGGGCCTCCGCCGCTGCTGCCGGGCTTATCGCCCAATCTGCGGTCGGACCAGCAGCAGAGGAAGGCGGGGCCGGGCTGGAGGAGGGAGGAGGCGGGCCGGGATCAGGGCGGGTTCAGAGACTTCAGTCCCGGTTTGAGGGCAGACCTGGAGAAAGAAGGGCGGTTCCCTCAGCAGCAGAACAGACACTACGACAGGAATCCGCATTTCAAACGAGCACGGCAACAAACGGACGCCGCCGCCGATCACCCGGGGTAAATCTATGGGAGCAAAATCTGGAAAATCAAGATTGCAAAGGATTCTCACCTTTCCCTCCATAACTGGAGATTCCTCACTGTCTCAAATCCTGTTAGCTTCACTAATGAGTAGCAGAGTTAGGAGTCATTGCATGATTTACTTTTTAACCCGTTTCTGTTAGAAGTAATGCATGAATCTTCCTGTCGCTGTGTCTCCATGTTTGAACCGTGTCACCTCCTCTTATGCCACCACAGGTTCAGGGAGGAAGAGGAGGATGAGGAGGAGGACTTTGGGGGCCGCGGTTACTCTGTGGACAGACCCAGAGGTGGGTTGAGAGGACACAGTCGGGGCAACTTTCCCCGCCGGGACGCGGGGCGGTTTGCCAGAGACCTTAGCATGGAGGCCGACGGGAATCGGTTCGATTATGATGCTAGCTTTGAGCGGCCGCCAAGTCCGCCGGAGCATTTCAGGAGGGAAGATGGCGCCCGCCGCCCGCATTTTCACGAAGACTCACGGGAACCTGGCTATCAGGAGCCGAGCAGGAGGAGCCCTGACTCTCACAGCTACGGTAACCATGGAAACCAGCGTTGGAGGGGGCGAGGGCGGTACAACCATGGTCCGAGAGGACGGACCGGACCCCACAGACACCAGCCGCAGTACGCGGACCCCCCACAGGCCGAGCAGAGGCATGACTACCCCCCCTTCAGGGACGACGAACCTGGCTGGAAGGACCGAGACGCCCGGTCGCCATGGAGACGCAGCCGCTCCCATAGCCTGGACCCAAACGAACGACCTGAACGGCCGCCGCCACCACCGGCCAAAAGGGGATGGAACGAGCCGCAAAACGATGGCGTGGCAGTTGTAAGGGAGGAAACGCTCACCATCAAGGTGGACATGAGTCGACCCGTTAACAAGAGCAGGTAAGAGGTCAACCAGGGGTCAGGGGTGAAAGTTCACACTTACTTATTCTGATAAACAAACCCAACTTGGAGGACGATGAGGATGAGATTGAAGATGGAGCTGAGCGCAACTTTCCCGAGTTAATCCTCTGTTTGCATCTTCGACTTTAAACAAACGCAAGATGGACGACGAACAGGAAGGGATTGGTCAAAATGGAGCTGAATCTGGGGTGAGGGGTGAAAGTTCACACTTACTTTTTCTCATAACAAGCAACATGGATGGACGAACAATCCGAACATCCATAGATGGAGTCAAGATGGAGTTGAACGCAACTCACCCAAGTTATTCCTCTGAGTGGATCTTTGACTTCATCGTCCTTTTCTCTCAAAACAAGATGGACGACGAAAGAGGAAGAGATTGGTCAAGATGGAGCCGAATGCAGGTCAACCCGGGGTGAGAGGTGAAAGTTCACGTTTACTTTTTTCTAAAACAAGCACAAGATGGAGGATGAAAAGGAAGGGATTGGTCAAGATGGAGCCGGATATCCGAGTTATTCCTCTGCATCTTCATTGTCCTTCTCTCTAAAAACAAGATGGAGGACAAAGAGGAAGAGAAGATAGAATTGAACACGTCTTATGTATGTTTTTCATCTGGAAGTGAGGAACGGTGAGTTCATCTGGATTAATCCCAGACGTTGTCATGGCAACTTCCTCCTGGCAGAGTCCGACTGTAGCGCCACAATGTCTCGTTCTCCACCTTAAAGCCCCAGTTCGTCCCACTGGTCCCAACTGGATCCATGAGGAATAATATTGGAAAGCTTTCAAGTTTTAACAAAAAGGAGAAAAATATAAAACGTCTCCTGCAATAAAACCTTCTGAAGTTCAGAGCCTCAAGAACTTGTGAATGTTTGAGGAAAGTGATCAAGTCGATGTGGACGAGACTTTGTCCTCTTTACAAGAATCATGTCCGATTCAAACTGTTCGCTCAGCTAACCTCAGACTTCCTGCTGGATTTTATTTCACACTTTGCTGTTTCACTTTGTTTTTAATCTGGATTAAATCCTACTAGAAAGATGATTCCAGACGATTCGTTCTGCTCTGATGTTCGCCAACATGGCGGAAAGCTTCACTTCAAGGTTGATGTCAATTAATTAATCAGTCAGTCAAGTTTATTTTTATAACATATTTCAGCAACAAAGTGTTTTACATCATAAAATCATCATACAGCCAACGATCGAGAAACCAGTGACCAAGTCTGGAGGAGGAAATGTTTATTTCTCCCTTATAAGATGGAAGAACAGGAAGCAGTCGATTCCTGCGGAGCTCCAGTTCACCCATAAACCAGGATTCAACCCTCACTGACCGTAAAATGGTCTCATGATGTTCAGGTTGGAGATCCGGAACCAGGAACTTGGTTCTGTTGCAGAGAAATCTGGAGATCTTCTCCTTCTGGAAGCTGGAACTGGAAACATGTCAGCCTCTGTAGTCTTCTGCTTCGTTTTCTCTCACGTTGAACATGAGATTCCCAGCAAAGCTGCAGGAGGAACGAAGGAACCTGATTGGTTGCTGCTGAAATTCAAACCTGTTCTAACAGGAAGTTCTGGGATTCAGACTTTTAAAGGTCACATAGGCTGAAAAACCGGTGAGAAGAAACCTAAAGTTGGACGATCGCAAGAAGGAAAATGGTGGAAATCAAATGGGAACCAATCATTTAAGGCGAGAAGCTTCATTTTTAACGGTTTAACATCCAAACGGGTCAGAAGCAGATCACAGAAGTTCTGCCTGATCCATTTTTAACAAAGTTTTCTCAAAGTGACGAAGGATCTGGAATAATTAAACGCCTAAACATGGCCGATCGTTCTTCCCTCACTCTGATACACCTGGACGACGAATCATAAACGATCCAAACTGCTGGATTTTTTTTTTTATTTAAGCATCTATTGATTTTAACAAGAGCAAAAGAACATTATTATTCATACATAAATATAACCCCAGACAAAACATATAAGGGATGAAAAAAGAAAAGATCAGACCAACGAACATAAAGACCAGAGATTCTTTTGACACGGCCTCTTCGTTGAGTTGCAGATCATTTTGGATTTGTGTAAAAAACGGCCCAGATTACCAACAATTCATCAACCTGCTTCTTATTAAAACAGATGATCTTCTCAGTTGTGAAATTCCACATAATGTTTGTTTCTTCATGAGGAGGCAATGCAATGTTTAACTTCCAAAAACATAAAATTGCTTGAGATAACAAACTATTCATATTTATACTATACTATATTTAAGATCCATGTCTTAGGACATAAAGGAACATCTTCACCAGTCATCTGACCAATCATGGTCAACGCAGCCTTCCAAGAGGACAATACCTGAGGACCCAAACGGACTTTTACTGGAAAACATCCACTTCATCCTCTGGCATCAGGAAAATAACGACGATCCAAACCCAACTGATGAAGCCGAAAATAATCTGTTCTGGTTTCTGTGGAGGAGAAAGTTGGGTTGAAATCAGGAGCTCGAGAGATTTCTACCACAGCTGATTCTGAAAAATCAGGATCTGAAGGGAAAAGATCTTCAATCAAGACAATAAAACAAAGGATGGATGATTATTGTGCATCTGATGACGAAACACCAACCTGCTAATCAAGCGTTGAGGAATCGTCCCATCATCCCTAAAGAAACACCTGTCTGTGTTTTTAGTCTAATCAGTGAGAATCACGCCTGCCAGAACGAACTCAGGGAAAAATCTGGAAGTTCTCCATTATAAAACTCAACATTTCTGCAGAAACGAGTGAAATGAAGGAAGTTAAAGACGAAACAAGAGTCTTAGAGTTGAATAATGTTGCTGATGTGTTTCAATCTAAAGTTTTCTGAGGAAGAAATGGATCCAACATGATGAAGAAACAGAAACAATCTGGACCTGAGAGACGATCCAGAATCTGGAGAAGAACCTCCTCGTGGAGGAAGAGGAAGATGATGAAGAGGAAGCCTGATCCTCCTCTGGGATGCTTCATTCTGGCTGGAAAGCCATTAATCTGGACCAGAACGCCCACATGAGATACTAAAAGAAGTGTGAACTTTCACCCAGACCTGAGCTCACCTGTTAGCCGTACCTGTCCTTAGATCTACGCTGATTTAGCTAGCCTGTTAACCAAGCAGCCGATCCTCACGGCCCAGTTTGACTCATGAAAGTTAAAGTTACATGTGGAAGTCATGAGAGGAAAGGTGAGTTTACTGGGTAAGGTAAAAGTCTTTCTGCTCCGTTTACAGTTTAATATTCTTCAGAATTAGCATTTAGCTGTAATTTGTGTAGAGAAAAGTAAACTTTTTGGTCTTTCAGAGACATTTTAGACATTAAAATGTCTTTTTAGTTGAATTTTAAATTATCAGTATTAAATAAAATCAACTTTTTAAGCTTTACATCCTGCTGTAATGTTTTTCAAAAACAAACATGGAGTGTTGTTTTAATTCCTTAATGCATGTTTGAGAACTCATTTAATCTCCATGGCAACCATTCAGCTGCAGAACCCCTGAGTGGATCTAGCTCTGCCTTCAAGATGCAACTCCTTCAGACTAACCAGCAGCAATTAGCAAACATCTGCTGAGATCATTATAAGAGCTACTTTTCAGAGCAGCGCTGCTAAAAGCGTTAAAGGGTTAATGGAGGAGGACGACTTCCTGGAGGCGGAGCTGCTAAAGAGACAGAGGCCCGCCTTAAAGGCATTACAAATTTCTTTTAAGTCATATTTGATGTATTTTTATAACTGAAGTGCCTGGAAATCTCATAATGCTGCCCCTTTAAGGCCGACAGCAGTTTGAATCTAAATGAGTGTAGAAAGGCTCACTGTCCTGCTGACGGCTCGGTCTCGTCCGGCAGCGCGCTCTGCTACTCCTCAGACCGGCAGCTGTCTCTGGACCTGGTCAACGTGGGCCGCCAGCGCCTCGACTTCCTGCCCCTGCTGGAGCATTCAGGGACGTACCGGGAGAACGCCGCGCACACCGGGACGTTTGCACAGGAGATCATCACGCTGGTGCACTTTGTCAAAGGTTAATGTGCATTAAATACTTTATAGGACCAGATAACCTGAATATTTAGGCGAAAAGCTGTTTTTTAACGGAGAGCTGTTATGCAAATTAACATTTTGCACGTTTTTGTATTTCTGTTTTGGTTTCTACTGCTTCTAAAAACAGACCAAGCTCTTAAAACAAAACACCAAACTGGTTTTTGACCAGTTTTGGTTTTGCTTTCATCGAATCAAATTAAATTGAATTATGTTTTTAACATACTACTTGCACACAGTGAAGTCCATGTTGTTCTGAGTCTAACGTGTCACTTCCTGCCTCCACAGAGCAGTACTTCCGGGGTGACGGGGTCACCCTCACCGAGCGCTTCTCTGCGCCTCAGAAAGGAGGCTACGCTGAAGACGAGCTGGAGGAGCTGACGCTGCACCAGAGGTTCAGCTCCAACAGGTCGGGTCACGTGACCTCACTCTCATGTGACGTCACACTTCCAGGAACTTTGTAACTGACAGCCATCTTGATAGGCAGTTGCTATGACAACAATAAACAACCCAGAAGATTAGAACTAGCTCCCGCCTCGTTTCTATCTAACTTACAGTGTAAGTACATTACAACTACATGAGTACTCACATCTGTGTAATACTAAGAGAAATATTAGTGATATTTACTGCAGTACTTACTGTGAGTTAGCAAACGTAGCTTAGCTAATGTAGCTTTTATCTGCTAGCTAAGACGAACATGTAGCCTATGGGTAGCTACATGGACTCTGCCAGTTATTCAGAAGAAGAGTTTGTAGGTTCTTTACAAATCCGTTTGAGCATTTATGTGTCCCAGGATTTCAGGCTGTGAAGATCCTCCATGTTGTCAACATTCTTCATGTCATCGTAGATCAGAAACATTCTCTGTTTCCTGGGTCGATCCTGATGGCAGCCATTTTGTTGATATACATTTCTCTTCCACATTGGTCATTAGCATTAGCATATTTTGTTTCTGTTGGTTTGGAAGCCGTGTGGTTCAGCTATGCTTTGCTGCGTTTGCCTACCAAGATGGCGGCGGATCACTTCCAGTTCAGACTTGTACTGACTGCTGATGCGACGGCGTAACGTTTTGTTCTGGTTCCAGAGGCTTCAGTCTGAACATGGACTCCATTCTGGATGACGAGGATGACGAGCCGCTCTTCTTCAGACTGGGATCCATGCAGGTGGGGATGAAGCTGGTGAAACTGGTTAAACTGGTGATGGTTACTGGTCTCTAACACACGGTTGGTCCACTGACAGGAAGTGAGCAAGCAGCCGCAACGAGGTCCAGGTGACCTCCGGCACGACCTTGAGCGGCGGCGTCAAGAGAAGCTGGAGGCGGTGAAGGTCACCATCGAGGGCAGCAGCTTCTCCCAGCGTTCCCAGCATTCCCAGTGGTCAGTTCATACTGGAAAACTGTAACCAGGATGAAAACACGCGGCTAACGCTAGTTTGTTTCAGCGAGCCGGACCTGACGCCGCCGATGGACTCGGACGGGTTCTGGCCCGCAGAGCAGAACCGCAGGAGAGACGGCGGCATGGTGAGGCGCACAGGAAGTCAGCCGCTGCTCACAGGAAGTAGAAATCCACCAACATGGTTGTGTTGTGCTGCAGGGATCCAGGAGGGGAGCGTTTCACCGACCCAACATGGCAACGCAGCGCAGAAATAATCAGCTTGGAAACCAGAGGCAGAACCTGCACAGCAACCCGGCAGGTAACGCTCAGCTTCCTGGTCCACCTTAAAACACGATTTATCGGCATTAACGTTTCGGTATCGGGTTAGTGTTTCAGTGCAACAGAACATTTTGATTTTACAGAACATTTAGCAAAAATATTTTCTGATGAATCTATCAGAATAATTATAACAGTAACTTTACTTTTTATGGTAAAATATTAATGAAGTGATAAATTATTGGTTTGTTTCTGATAACATTCTGGAAACATTTGAACTGGTTCTTGTTTTCAGGTCCAAACTGGTGATCAGGTTCTGAAGAGCGACTCCGTGTAAACATGGAGGTCGGCAGGAAGTACTTCCTGTTTCATCAGCATCTAACTGAACTGCAGACGGCTGTGTTCATGTTCTAGCTCTTCTAGTTCTATCTTCTCCTGTTTAAATCTTTTCCCAGCATCTCTAGAAAGTTATTTTTAATAAAATAGACGTAAAAAATCTTGGATTCTTGTTTTTATTTTGTCTGTATTTTAATCAGGATTTATAATCTGAACAGATTATACCAGAACAAAACAAACCAGATTCATTTGTCTGCTATTATTCTGGGAGTTTGAGTCGAATCTGAAGTTTTTCCTTAAATTTAAATTCAAAGTTCTGGTTCTCATTATTTAATGCTAAGATTTCCTGGTTTCTAAAACTGATCAAGTTCTCATCAAGTTACGTTATTCTTGTAAACTTTTGTGTTTTTATGGCTTCATTTTCTGTTTTATTGCAACTTACTGTCTTGTTTACTGCAACTCTAGAGATATTTTTAATTTTATTCATGTTTTTACAACTTCATCTCTTTTCTAACTTTATTCTCTTGCCGTTATTCTAGTGTCGACTTTTCTCTGCTTTATTACGACTTTATTTGTTTCATTACATTCTCTCCGATATACGACTTTTGTAATTACAACTTTATGTCTTCACTTTATTACATTTTTACTCTTTGCTTTATGACTTCAAAATTTTCTTCCCTTCACTCTGTTGTAAAATAATTCATGTTCAGCTGGTTTATCTGAAAATCTGACATTTTGTCATTTGAAGTTAGAATGCAATTAAAAAAAAAATTTAATTATGGGAGGGAAAAGATGCATTAACTCCCATATTATCTGCTCTCCCTCTGAGCTCAGTGGCGCCACCATCAGTCCGGCTCAGTAAGTGAGAAACCGCCACACCTGGTGAGAGTTAAGATCTTTATTGGAAACCCGGCAAAACATCATCGCACATCTGCATCCAAGCGGGACAGAGCAGAGGCTCCCAAAGCGCAGACAGGAAATAAAAATAATTTGCTATAAGCTCATATATAATCTGACTCTGAGGCGTGTGAAAGATAAGCTCTGAGTGGACTGGGAACACTGGGAACGTTGGGAACGTCTGGTTTCACCGCAGAGCTAGCCGACCAGGTCGGTACAGAAAACAGAAAAAAAAGAAACGACAGACTAAGGAGGGGTCGCCTTCATGGTTCAGTCCAGAACCCGTCCGGTTCTGCCGGCTCAGCACTTTATCAGCAAACCGACACATTCGGTTCAGTTTCTAAATCCCACATGCCGTGAAATTAATCATAAATACATTTTCTTTTTTTAATAATAACTAAAAAAAAAGATGGCGTGTTTGGAGAAACAAAACAAAACAGTTTTGAGGAGGAAAACGGAAACGCTCCGTCGTCCCGCCGCAGCGTCTCACTTTCATCCAGAACCAAAACTACCGATGGAGTAACCATACAGAACATTAATAAACCGGGTTTGGACGTCACAGGCTCATCTTTAATATTAATAATAATAAAAAAAATGGTGATTATTTGCAGAATCGGCTCAAAACATCTCAATCGGAGCTTCTGTAGTAAAATCCTGCCTTCCTCCTTCAGTCGCAGCGTTTTAGATCTGCAACATGAAAATAATCAGAAACAGATTATTATGATAAACTCTACAGTGAACCTGTTTAACTTCAGATGATAAACAGAACAAAACCACCTTCTGTTCCCTCACTTCTTAAAATTAAATTAAACTTCCTGAGAAATGTGAGCAAAACTTTGAGCTTACATCATCGATATCTTCATCATCGTCGCCGATGTCGTCGAACTGGATCTCGTCGTCGTCTCCGGGTCCGAAGGTGTCCGTCTCGTTGATTTTAGCTGTGAGGAGGAAGAAGAAGTCAGAATATTTTACAGTCTGGATGCAGGTCAGCATTTTATTTATTTATCTGTATTAATCTTTCAATGTTGGGACAATGATTCCCTCTGGTTTAAGGTAAAACCGTCCATCTACTCCAGAATCTTTCTAACCCAACGGACAGACAGACATTTAAAACATCTACCTTAACGATTCCAAGTAACTGAACCACTGAGAACCAGTTCTGTTCAGAACCGGTTCTACTGAAGACCCACTTTAAACTCACCGTGTTCTGGAAGTTCTCCGTAAGCCTTCAAACTCCGAGCCTCATCGGCGTTGTACTTCAGGATCACGTCTGCTTTGTTGTCCTAAATAAAAAATCACAAAGCTGTTAGAAATGGTTCTGATCCGGTACGATTACTGGAACATGAAATCTCACATTTCTTATACCAGATAAGATTTTAATTATTTTCTAAAAGAAGTTACAAATGACAGAATTTTTTAAAAATGATTCCCCTCCCTGGACTGTAACCAGACAGAAAACCAGTCAGTGAATCCTCTGTTGGAGGAAGTCAAACTGGTCCCAGTTGCTCACCTGATAATCCCTCAGCCCCACCAGGATGATGTCAGACGTGTTTATCCAGACCTGGAGGACGGAAACAAAGAGGTCAGAGGAGGTCACACGACCTCTGTGACCTCTACACAATCGACCTGCCGCAGTGCCGACTCGGCGGTTCTCCTACCTTTTTCCGGAGCTTTCCTCTGATGTGGCAGAGCCGCTTGGTGCCGTCGAAGCACATGGCCTCCAGGCGGCCGTTCCCCAGCATCTTGATCACCTGAGCGTACTCTGGAAGAGACCAGCGCCAAGTCATCGGGTGTTTCAAACGCCTTAAAACTACAGGAAACAGGAAACGGCTCCGTTTTGCTAACGGCGGTGGTCGGAGCGCTGGGCCGGTCACCCAGCGGCCGGTTTACAGTCGACAGGAAGTTTGAAAATATCACTATATGTTTATTTAAAGACATTATTAACAATAATAAACACCAACTACAAAGTCTTAAAAATAGAAAACATTAGAAAAAAGGTGTAAAGCCTGGTGGGCGCCAGGCTGAAAAAACACTAAATTAAACTGTTTACAGATTAAAAACCTCAGTAATTTTGTGAACCATAAGAAATTAAAAATAACTATTTTATTTATCAAGGCTTTATAATCCATTTCATTTCTGGTTTTGGCTGCGTTTGGTTTTTATTTCTTGTTTTTGGTCGTTTTGTTTATTTTATATATTTAAAATGTCTTCCAGTTCCAACTACTATAAATTAAAACTATTGATCTTTAAGAGGGAAACTTTGCATTATTATGCCTTTATAATAGGACTGAACAATAAATCAACAACATCATGATGGACACATAATAATAGGACAGACAGAATATTCAATATATTCCTCTCACAGCGAGTTAAACTGGTGAAATCTACTAACTCACTCACTCTGGTTGCCAAGCAACGACCTGCTGGGTAGCAAGCAGTTTAAAGTTTCCCTTCATAACTGCTTAAAAATAAAAACTATGTGGAATAAAAACTGGATGAAACATCAAAGATCAACCCAGCAGTCAGACAGTATTTCAGATATTTAAAACAAAAAAACTGATCAATAATTATTGATACAGACTAATATGAAACGATTATATCTTGATGAGGTTTTCAGTCATATTGTCATTATTATTACTGGGATGAAAATGGTCTCAAAACAAAAATATTATCTATTGTAATAATTTCTGAGAATTTATCATCGAGTAAAATGTAATAATTTAGAAAAGATTAAATGGATGAAGCAGTAAATTTGTTCAGCTGACAGATAAATATTTTATTTTCTAGTTCTTGGTGCCTCGCCCCTTTCTGATGTCACCCTGGGCAACTGCCCATATCAAAAACTGACACTGCATCGTGTTTTCAAAAAATGTCTTACTGTCTTCAGATTGTAAGTCTTCATTGATGTGCAACGCATTCACAGACAAACAGTTACTTTGAAAAGTAGGACAGAAACGATTAATCGTGATTAATCACGATCAATTATCAAAGATCTCTCTGGTTCCGGTTCTGGCCGTTTGGATCAGCAGAACTCACCCTGCCCGTCCTCCTTGAACACCAGCTCTCTCTTCTCAGACTCATTCTCGTTCTTTCCACGTCGCCGGTTCTTTCCTCCTTTACCTGCAGGCAGAGCGGGAAACCGTCAAAACCTGAAACCTGAACGCAGCGCCGGCTTCCTGCTGGTCAGCTGAACCCAAAACTGAAAAATCCCACATTTACTCAATCTGTAAATGCACCAAAAATCAACACATTCTTTGACTCATGTTGTTTTTACTTTAATATCGATAAGATAAAGTTTTAATAGATGATCTTGTTTCTAATCTTCTCAGCAGCTGATTATTTCCGTAAAGTTTTGTTGAAATTAGTCAAAGTTTACAGAAACCAAAACACGACTGGATAGAAAAAGGTTTTATATATCGATGGGAAATAAATCCACTTATTGATTAACCAAATTTTGGGTTTTTTTCATTTCTGGAAAATCTGGATTTTTTTTTGGAGCGAAGTCGGGGCGGCCATCTTGTTTTACGTCTTCTATTTATTTAGACTTTGATTTCAGGTCAGGTCCATGACAGAATATAAGGAAGTTAAGTCCGTTTGTTTTTTGAGGACAAAGTGTGGCCTGGGGGCCATTTGTGGCCCCTGGATGGATTTTGTGTGGCCCGCGACTCAAATTCAACATAATCCAAGTTATTAAGCTTGGTGTATTTATTTTTTATAAAAATGACCTAAATCTTGTTTTTGTTGCTCAGAATTGACCAAAAATGTTTTATTATTTTCAGTCTTTAAAAATTCACACCTTTGTTTTACTGAAGCAAAACTGTAAAATTATTTTAACGTTTGGATCTAATTTACATCCAAAAAAAGGGACAACTTTACTCATTTAATTAAATATTACAACTTAACTTGTTGAGTGGATTAAACAAAGTCAGTATTTTGTTGGTTCTTTGGACCTGTGAGTCATTTTGGCCTCTTTATGCTTCACAGATTAAATGAAGCTGAACTGGGAGGAAACTGGGAGGAAACTGGGATTAATGCAAATGACACAACCTGCAGGAAACATGATGAAACCTGTTCGTTAAGCTCTGAGTTATTCATGTCTGTTTATTATGGGATCTAATAAACTTCTTCAGACAAGGAAACCAGAAGTTTCCATCTCTGACTCCATCCTGACCTTTCACCTTTAGAGCCTCCAGTTATCAGATGTTGGGTTGTAGAAACAATAAATTCACACAGGAAACCAATCTTACTCTGATGTGTAAAAATAAAAACAGGTGCTTTGAGTTAAATCTCTAATCTATGGAAGGCCCAGAGGGTCAAAAAGCAGCAAAAATTTCTCCTTTTATTGTCAAATGAGTGAATATTTATCTGTAGATTAACAATAAAACAGCCAAATGAAAAGTGACACCCAGGTTATGTGAGAATGATAAAATGATGCTGCTTAAATCTAAATTCTGATTTTTACACTTAAAGAAATAAAGTCTGCAAACATATTTCAATACAATTTATTTTTTGTTTTGTTTTTCAGAATTATTCTGATTATTATAAACAGAATTTGGATAAATATTTTTAACCCTGTCAGACTGTCTATTCACCATTTAAGTACATTTTTTGTCCATTATTTTAGAAGAAAACATTTAACCAACTAAAATATACGATTTAAAGCTCTTTATAATTAAAACTCATTATACAAAACAGAACATTTCAAATGATGAACCCTGAGCATCGTCTGAGCACAGCCTGTCTTCAGTCAGAGGCTTAACCAGAGCCGCTGTAACACAGACTGCTACAGAGGATCCTTCCTTTCCACAGCATCTAGAACTCTTTGAACGTCAGAAAACATGAGTTACAACAACATTTTATTTACTTTTCAGATCATTTTTTTTTATGAATTTGAAAATTAACTATAATAAACATGTTTTCAGAAAGTCTAGAGAATATTGATCAAAACCAACTTTAAAGAAAAACTTTGACTCTACAGAAGTAAAATAAAGACATGTAGTCATTCCTGGTTGTTTAAACATTACAGCTAATGTTAAATGAGATTTTTGCCGTTTAAACTTATTAAAATTCACAGAAGTTGGAGCTTAAATTTGCTTCTGTAAATCTAATCAGCAGATGATGATTCTCTCGAGCTGATTAGCTCATATAAAACTCAACTGGACGGTCAAATAAAACCTTTACATTATTTTAACAATATATGTTTAACCAGATGTGTGTTATTAGGTAAATTAATGAACAGATGTCGGAAGGCCAGTCCGGGTGGAGCTTAGCTGTGTCAGCTAGCTAGCTACGAGTTAACCGTCTCTAAATGTCAAACAGCTTCAACAAACTTAAATTAACTTAATTAATGTGAATATTCAGAGTTTATTTTAAACACGAACCCCTGTGGATAATCAATAGCGCACTCCGATACCTGCGGCTAACGGAGTTAGCCGGCCCGGGTCACGTTTTCCACACGGCGAGCTAAACTACCGCAGAGCAGCAAATGCCTCCATTTTCGGCCTCTTACCTTTATTTTTGGGCATATTCCTTTACACCTGGTTCGCTTCAACCCTCCTCGGTACAACTGGCGGCTCGGAGATGTTTACAAACGTCAGACAGGATCAGGTTTAAACAGCTGAACGCAGCCAGATGCTACCTGCTTAGCGCCGAGTCTCTGTGTCTGTGTGCGCAAACGCAGAACAGCGCGTTCAAAACTGCAGCGCTTTATTGAAAACCGTGACGCAGTTTAGTTTGACAGGGTCAATACGAGAGCCAAGTCGCCATCTTGGGAATGGCAGATCAGAAAGAATCAAGGAGTTAAGCAGGGACAAAACATAGATTACCGTATTTAATACCAAACTTTATTTTTAAAGAAGATGAAATCGAATTTCTTTTTAAGATATTTTGATGTCAACAAAGTTTCTATCCAGCTCTTTAATTTTCACATCAAAGCTTCATCATACTAGCATCTGATATGCAAGAATCATTTTCCTCAGCATAAATTCTTAATTTGGAATAACAAATATGTTAAAGATAAATCAATATTTTATTGTTTTAAGACACTAATATTTATGTAACTTGTGCATGAAAAAGATTATCTTTTATACTGAATTTCTGGGAATTTTTAATCAAGAGAAAAGTTTTAATATGATTCCAACTGGTTTTGTAAATGGAACAAATATACAAGCACCATAAAAGAAAAATAAATTCAATATTGGCATTGACATGTGATTCATTATCACTCATTTTCAGTTCTATTGGATTAAAAACTTTATGAATATTAACAGGTCATTGATTTGGACTTGGACAAGTACTTGGTCAAAATAATCCACCAAATATATCCAACAAAACAATTTATAAAAAAAAAACAACATAGAAAGGACTTGGAAGAATCAATTTCACATCTAACAACTAAACAACAACTAGAAGGCTATTAGCAGAAAGCTAAGTATCTATTAGCTTTCTGCTAATAGTCTTGCTAATAGCCGCCCGGTGGAAAAGCTAAGTGCTTTTGAACCGGGAAAAAAATGCAACTGACAGCTTCTTGAGCTAACGGCCACATACTTACAGTTAAAAAAAAAAAAAAAGCTTAAACTTTGCTCGACTTCTCCTTTAAATGTCTGGATTTTCCAAACTGAAAAATATCTGGCTACTGCAGGTAAGATGATCACTTCTCATGACTAGTACGCACAACCCCTACAGAAAACACTTAACCCATCTGTAAGTACCTATCAACATTTAACTTCATTTATAGTTATTGTTGTGACTATTTTTGCCTGTTAAACAGAAAATGGGCAGTTTAAAAACATTTATGATCAAATTGGTTTTATAAAAGTAATTTTTCAGGATTTTTAACCAGTGAAAAAAGAAAATGGAAAATATAAAATAATTTAATAGTTCTGAAATATCCTCATGGTTTTATTTTGATCAATAAAAAGCAAAGGCATTTTATCGATTATTGTTTTTTATTGTTTTTCATAGAAAGTCCAACTCTGCAGGTAGAAAACAGAGAGCTGGCGTAGCAGCAGGGCTGAATACATCTCTGACAGAATCAGACGACAAGAGGAAGAGTGAGAGGAAGAGAAAAAGCTATTTCTGTTTATAATTACAGAAAAGGTCTTTTTATTTATCTCTCTTTATCCCAGAGCTGTACACTGACAGAAGAATAAACAAAATTCAACATAAATCGATATTTATAAAACATAAAGAAACTCTGAAGTTTATCCCTTTAAGATGACATTCAGACGACCACAGAAAGTTTTTAATGTTTCCACGACTACAGAAATGGGATTTCTGCTGTAAAGAAATTTATTTTTGCTTTTAAAAACTCAGTTGCAGACGTCAGTGGAGGCCCGACTTCACCGGTTAAAACAAAAACATGCAGAGCAAATAAAACTCACAAAGTATCTTTAGAGTCTAAATGTGAACTTAGAGTCATTACTGAAGAAAAGGGTAAAAACAATTTAAAAAGATGACATTTATGATACATTTTTATGATGTAAAGCACTTTAAAATGCCTTGTTGCTGAAATGTGCTATACAAATAAAATTTTACTTGATTTGAAATTAAAAATAGTTTAAGTCTAAATGTTATTCATGACTTCTGTGAGGAAACATTTGTTTTCATTTTTTCAAATTTGATTTATCCAGAAAATGACTCGTTTATGATTTAGACGTTTATTTGACACGTTTGATATTTTTATTTCAGCGCCGGTGAAAACGGGCCTCCGAGGTCGTCAGGTTTACAGTTTCTGACTTTCACTTTCATTTGTCCTTCTGCACCAGAAGCAAACTCACACTGGGATTAATTTCACTGATGAGAAATGGGTCAAAGATAATGAAGCTGAATAATTTGATCAAAGAAGTTAAATAAATGCAGCGCCCCCTGATGGCTAAGCTCGAGGAGTGTAATTTAGCTTCAGTTCAGGACAGATTTATTTTCTGGAAAGATTTGCATAAATTAGTTTTCTGTTGAATCTACAGAGCAAGCATGATGCTAATCGTTAGCATGATGCTACATGTTAGCATCATGCTAACGATTAGACCTCCAGGGTGAAGCCAACAACTGGAATGTTTTTAATGTTTTCTGCTCAATTTTAAAGGGTTTGCTGCCAGAGAATCACAATCATCATCATCATCATCATCATCGTCATCATCAGGCATAAATGCTGAACACAGATCACAGGAACGCAACACCAACAACGGAAGAGTTCGATTTCAAAACAAAACCTCCAGAACCTCTAGAGGTCCCTTTTTTAAGACTTTCCGAGAGGAAAACAGAAATCTGGACGTGTAAAATGTTCCCACTTTAACTCGGAGAACGTCTGATAATAGGAGCTTTTGTTCGCCTGTTTCGCTCGTGTTCCTGTGCTTTTCCTGCTCCTACAAAAATGCATCGTCTTGATTCGTAGAAACCTGAGTTGCCCAACACGTTCATATTTACAGTTCTGCTGCACCGACGGCTCGTACTGAGAGGCAGAAATCCAGCTGCAGGCGGCGCTGCGAGGAAGTAGGCGGCTCTAGACCATCTAAAGATGGCGGACGGGAAACGCTTCAAGCTGCTTTCAGGTCCTGAAACGGTTCCTGAATTATTCCTGTGAAAATCTGGGAGGGGATTTAAATCAGTGGTGCTCAGATTTCCTCCTGCTCAGTCTCCCAAATGCTTATTCTAGTTCATCATGGAAAAACAAAAACATAACTGGTAAAAACAAGTTGCCATGGTGATTCCCGCCTTTTCTGGGGAGTAAGACAGAAAAATAACCAGGAGTTTAAGCAGCAAACAAACTGTGTGGAAACAGTAAGTTGTATTGAATAATCCTTTAACCGTGAGAAGCATAACGTTCCTGTGGCCACATATGAGAAACTTTATACGTCTGCAGTGTTTTATATGGAGATATAAAGAGAGACTCTTCAATGCTAATTTTGATAGAGGGATTACAATGGGAGTGAATTCAGTTGTGTGTGTGAACAGTTGTGTAGGTGATTTGACTAAAAACCAAAAGTCCTACAGCAGTGAGAGACACACCGGGTCGAAGTGGACAGAAATACCAATCTTCTGATGTATAAACTTTATTTGTAGAGATGAAACTATGGGCATGAAAATGATTTAGATAGAAAAAAAAAAGTCAAAATCTAAAGTGTGTGGCATCATCACAGTTAAAATAAACTTTCTGAGGTTAAAAACTCTAAAACATTCACCAAACTTAAAATAAAACTTTGTAAAAAGTATAAAATGTATCAAAATGCTAATTGAGATGAGGAAAGCCCTACTTTCTGTGCCGTGTTTAAACTTTAAAGTGTGGCTGAACTGCGGAGCCCCAAACAGCACCAGGTGACCTCACTGCTCCGAATCACATAGGAAACACATCAGGAAATATCTGTATTTTTTAAATAAATTTACATAAACATTGTCTATTTTACTACCAAAGGGAAAAATAGCAACTTTTTTTCAACATCGCTGAAATGTTAATTTAATTTTTGTTTCCAAAAGCTAAATGAGAAAAACTGAGCACCACAGATTTAGTTTCTCCCTAATCTGCATAAATCTGTTTCTGACCAGATTAGACAGTAACCAAAAATCTTTATGATATTTGGTGTCAAATATAACTTTATCTTATTCCAAAAATGAAAAAGACAAAAATAGGTGAAAAATGGCTTGTTATAGCTGCTGTGGTCACTAGGGGGCAGCATAATGCCAGAAAACTCTTTGCAGATTTAAGTCGTTCAGTTTGATTCCAGAGTATTTTCCATGTTGGTTTTTGGATAAATGTTGGCGGAAACGAAAGGTTTCAATGGTGAATGTTTGAAACATTTTGCTGTTTTGTTCCTGAATGATGAAAAAGTGGAAAAAGAAAAAGGTTTTCCCAACAAAATGGGTTTAAAACCTTTGTGGCTCCAGTGAGACGTTGGTTTCCCTTTTAAAAGGCGAGCAGCGACAGTCCCAGGCGGCTGCTTCCTGAGCTGATCTGGACTTCTGTCCGTCTCAGAGGCTACTTGAGGTTTAAATGCAGAATCTGCAACTACACAGATAACAATGATCCTAGCTCTGTAGAACGCTTACCTTACCTTACTTTGTTCCTATGGTTTCCCGTTAGAGGTTAATAAATACTCTTGTTTTCCTGATGTAGCCTCGGAGTGGCGAGGAAGCGCTGATTGTCCGAAGCAGAGGCCGGGTCCACGGGGCCACGGGGCCACGGGGCCACGGGTTTGTGTTGATTGGTGATGCTAAAGCTAAGAGTCAGGAGAACCCGGTAAGGTGCAGGGCAGGGCAGAGACGGGGTGTGCTTCTATTTGGCGTAAGCGGTTCTCAGGTCCATCAGTAGTCTGTCCAACCGGACCGGACCGCAGGGGGCGGCGGGGAGGTCCGGCAGCGATCAGATCGAGGTCAGAGTTGACAGGAGGAAGAGGAGGAGGAAGTCAAAGAGCGGTGGAGGTGATCTTCTTCATCCCCCTCCGCTGGGCCAGAGTGGAGCAGCCCACCGGCTCCAGGACCGGGGGAACGTTCCGGTTCAGGGCCGAGTAGGTGGCGGCCATGGCGCCCTGCGGGACAGGAAGTCACACAGACAGAGCAATTTACCCAACATTCTGTCAATCTGATACAGATTAAATCTCCTGATGTGATGCAGGGCAGTTTTCTCTTAAAAACCAAAACAAGTTTTCAGGTTTTCTGTCAGAAAGGATTAGAAAGGATGAGCAAAATTATCCAGAAATGTGAAAACATTACAAAGATGGATGGTCTGGTCAATGGAGGGATTGGTCAATAAATGAATGGATTGGTGAATGGATGGATGGATTGGTGAATGGATGGATGGATGGTTACCTTGACGAGGTGTGGTGCATCCTGTCTGTTCAGGGTGTATTTGGGCAGCTGGTCTCTGTGCATCACCCAGGGATGTCTGAGGACTTGAGCCGCCGTCAGTCGCCGATGAGGATCTACATGCAGCATCTTGGACACCAGATCCTACCAGACAGAACAAACCGCCTTTAACTAAACCCTGGTTAGTATTTATTTCTTTCCCCAGCCTTTGTTCCTGTGAGTTCAGACCTTTGCTTCAGCGGAGACAGAGTTCCAGTATCCTCCAGTGAGGGAGAACTTCCCACTGCCGATCCGAGCCAGAATCTCCTCTGGCGTGTCGTCTGGACCGTTAGCAAAAGGAGTAAAACTGGAGACAAACGTAGAAAACATAAAATGAACCTGCATATTTATGTTCATAGGAACTGAAAGTATAAAAAGGTTTGTTGGAATAGAAGCTAAAGCTACCCTGTTAGCATTGTGTATAGCAGAACGCCCAGACTCCAGATGTCACAGGCTGCATCGTATCCCTGCTTCTTCAACACCTGCAGGAAAAAACAACTTTCAGATGTTTTTCACTCCTATTTTCTCTCTGCTGCAAGACGACATTACAAACCAATAAACTGGAAACAAACAGACATTATTTTCATGCTTAAAGGAAAATCTAATTAAACCGTAAAGCAAAGTGACTCGGACCTCTGGAGCGACGAAGTTGGCGGTGTAGCATGGCGTCATGAGCAGGCCGTTCTCGGCTCTCAGCTGTTTGGCGAAACCAAAGTCACAGATCCGGATGGACTCGGCGTTGCCGCTCTCGTCAACGTACAGGATGTTGCTGGGCTTCAGGTCTCTGTGCACCACCTGCAGAACAAGGAAACACCTGGTTGGTCGCCTCGGATCGCAGGTCCAGACTGGAACTAATGATTTAGTTATCGATTAATCGGTTATTCTAACGATTAATCGATTTAAAAACGGCACATTCTGCAGATTTTTTATTTAAGCCGTTTTTATACAATATTATGACTACTTTAAAGATGGAGGACGAAATACAGATGCATGCCACACTTTTCAGATGTTTTAAATGAAAATGAAAATATTTAAAATTATTTTTTTTATGCACCTAGTAAGAATGTTAGCATTTAAAAGTTTCATAATTTCTATTTGTAACTGATTTTCTTTAAGAAAAAAATATACTTTCAGATTATTTGAAGAATTTTAAAAAATGTAAATCAATTGTGAGGCTGAAAATAATCAGTTTTCTAACAGATTATTTCCATGTTTTCAGGTTGAAGGTTTTCTGAAGCTAAAGCGGACTTCGGAGGCGTTTACCCCGTTGACGTGCAGATACTCCACGGTCTTGGTGATGGTGTAGAGCACGGCGCTGGCTTCCCGCTCAGAGAAGAACTTCTGCCGCAGGATCTTATCCAGCAGCTCTCCTCCCTTCATCAGCTCGGTCACCAGGAACACCGAGCGGCCGTCGTCATACACCTACAGCAGGAAAATACAAACCGCCCACCAACTTCAGCCGCTGAATCACTGAAAAACATCGGTTTCTAAAAACATCCAGGACAGAAACGGATCTAAAACTTCGGAGGGAAATTAAATCCTGGAGAGAAGGCGGATTATTACAGCTGAGTCAGAGCGAAATCACAGCAGGAAGTTGTTGTTGTTGTTCAGATTCGGCGTGACCCCGCGGTGACCCCGTGAGTCACAAATAAAGCCAGCAGGTGATTTAGGAGAATCAGACGGAACTTTAGATTCACAGGATAAAAATAAAAACAAAACGGATTCATTCAGGAAACGAGGCGAAAACATTAACAGCCAAAAAAACCTGATGGAGAAACGACTCAGTTTGGAAAGTTTCTGAGGTCAGGGCGAAAAAACAAGATGGAGGCTACATCCAACAAAACATCCAACCAACCAACCAACAAACAAAACATACATCCATCCAACCAACCAACCAACCAACCAACCAACCAACCAACCAACCAACCAACCAACCAACCAACCAACCATCCATCCATCCATCCATCCATCCATCCAACCAACCATCCATCCATCCATCCATCCATCCAACCAACCAACCATCCATCCATCCATCCATCCATCCATCCATCCATCCATCCATCCATCCATCCAACCAACCAACCAACCAACCAACCAACCAACCATCCATCCATCCATCCATCCATCCATCCATCCGACTCACATCCTTCAGGGTGATGATGTTCGGATGCTGTCCGTATCTCAGCAGGATTTCCACTTCTTCTGTTGGATCCTTCTTGGCCTTGTTGATGATCTGGAACAAAATCAGTTCTTTAATTTAAAGTTAATTTGTAGAAATAAGACCTAGTCTCACCAAAAAACTAGAAAAAACAAGAAACACTGTTTTCCTTCTGGACCAGTTTCCACCAAAACCCTGATGAACGTCTGGCAGCAGGAGTGTTGTTATCGGTGGCGTTACCTTCACGGCGTACTCCATGCCGGTGACTTTGTTGATGCAGCGCTTGCAGATGGAGTAGGAGCCGACGCCGATGTCCTCTTTGATCTCGTAGGTGTCTGAATACTGAGACGTGCTTCTGTGAAGCTGCTGCGAGAAAACCAAACGCACAAAATCAGTCCGAGTTTCAGACGGGAGGAAGATTAGATTACATGTTACACTTTCACCAAGACAATCTGTGAAACGCTACCAAAAATTCCCATGAATGTTTAAAATAATCTAAATAAATAAAAGTTATTAAAGAAAATATTTAGTTTATTTTCTCCCACAGGAATTATTTAAATCTTTTCACTGTCAACCGAAGTAGACAAGTACAAACACGAGCGTCATCTGCATACAGTAGCACCAGATGATGTGGAATTAAGGTTTTATCACGATACTTTGTGGTGCCATTGTGATAAAAGTGACAATAAGAACTATTTATTACATCTTTTTCAGGTAACTATGCGACTGTAATTGTGTGTCACAGCAATTATAGCCCCACAAACACAAATAACCTTGAAAAACATCCCTGTTTGTAATAAGTCACATAAAGAAGCGTGATTTGTGTCACTAAGCTGCACACAAATTTATTTGAATTCATTGACGCTTTGGTTTAACAAGCAGTGGATAAAACAATAAAACCCAGCGATGAAGACACCTTAAAAATGTCATTATTGGAATTTATTGTGACAACAACAAATAAAAATTGTTATTAGATAAGAAATTTGTCACCATAAATGATAAACGATACAATAAATGCCCACCGTTAGCATACAGTATGATGAACGTCATTTTCATTCTGGTGACCAAATAAATGTTTTGTTTCTTATCACTAAACTGCATGTAGTAACTGCATTTAATCATATTTCCAATTTATTGATGCTCTTGTAGAGAAAATTGTAAACAAATAACATTTTCAGACATAATTAATCATAGTTTATTTTCTACTTTCTTATCACAATAATAAGAAATTCCACATTAACAACAAACGGTACATAAATTCTCATCCCTGTTAACTGACAGCAGCTTCTGATGAACTCAAATATTTGTTTTGCCTTTAACATCTTTAGCTTTTATCCTTTGTTCTTCCTTTGATGTTCTCTAAGCGCTTTGCCTGGTGTATGAATGCAGCTGCAGGAATAAAGGCAGCTCAGTTCTGTTCAGTCGTGTTCAGCTGAACATTTTCTATCCAGAATCATTAAATCTGCTGCATTCATCTACAAAAGCAGGAGGAAAAACATTCGGAGTGTTTCTGCCTCGACTTTCATCTTTTCTTCCAGCTTTAATCTCTGCATTCGTCCGCTGAGGTTTGACCCAGACGATCTGATTACCTCGGAGCGGCAGAGCGTGTTTGCTCACCTGTACGATGGTATTAGGCATCGGCGTCGGCTCTTCCTCCGTTATGGCCACGAAGCTGAAGCCTCTGAAGAGCTGATGGGCGTTGGCGCTGGGCGGGACGCCCGGCGAGTCTGAGGAGACGAGCCGTTAGCGTGGGAACCACAGAGAAGAAGGGAAGGCGAGCGAGAGCGTACCTCTGGGCGTTTTCGCCGTGAACTCGGGATCAAAGTAGAAAGTGTCGTCAGGTCGACCGACGGCCGGTTTGAACGGAGGAGAAATTTCTGTGCGGAAAAGTTTCTACAGGAAGGAGAAACACAGAAACTTCAGCAAAAGAACAAAAACAAAAACAAGATCTTTTGCTTCTGCAGAAACTGACGTTCCAGTCGATCCGGCTGAAGAACGAATGCCTCTTGATTTCCTCCACGCCGTCCGGGCCGGCGCCTGAAAGCAAACAAACCTCAGTTTCCATAGCAACCCCAACTCCATCACAATGTGTGAAAAACTTTGTCGAAAAAACACAATTTCACAATTATTTCCATTGAATACAAAATGCGATTAAAATTACATATAAATAAGTTTATTCCAGCTATAAATCATTAAAATTATTGTCTAATCACTTCCTGTCGACTTCTTCTTCGTGGTTGAAGAAAGAAGTGGAAACATCCGGTTGTTGATCATGTGACTCGTGATGAAAAAAAGCGTTTCCATGGCAGTTTTATGAAATAATCCAATTTCAAAACGGCCAAAAAAACATTTCCCTCTAGCGTCAAAACTTTTAATTTGCCGTGTTTCCATTAAGCAAATTTATTTTCTAAATATCACATTAACTACAAAGTTAACGGAAATACAGTGACTGTTTTATTGCTGATTGTTTCTAATTATTTAGATCCAATTTGACATTAATTAAATCTAAAACTAACCAGATGAATCAAAATGGAAGAGCTGTGTGTGAAATCTAACTCTGCCGATGGTTCTGATCTTTGACCTTTTATTCGTTGCTGTTTCCAATCTGCAGCTGGTCTGGGGTCAAAGTTCATGTCCAACTGAATGACTGGAAGGTGACCCAGCTCTTTGGTGTCATCTCTGCTGCATGTATATTGATCTGTTAGCATGTTAGCGTTAGCATGAAGTAACAGTCTTCAGTTAGATGTTGGATGTTTTGAGTTATGACAACGTTTCCTTTTGGATAAATAAAGTTTTGTTGAATCAAATTTTTGGTCATTTTTCTGACCAAAAACATTTCAGTTGCTTCTCTAAGGTTGCTGCTGTTGTCTTTCCACCTTGGCGTTGTGTTAAAACGGAGCATCAATGGGCTCAGACTCATGATAATTAGCTAATCAGTGCATCATTTAGTCACACACAGCTTTCCCAGTTTGTCTGTTTGATAAATAAAGAGTGTTGAAGGCAGTTTCTGCTATAAATGTGACGATAAATTCTTATTTAAACCATAAAGCTGCAGGTATGTAGCTGACGTTCTGCTCCCCTCAGCATGCTGAATGCTTGAACATCTTACCCAGTCTGTTGGCTGGGTTGCGTTTGAACAGGTTCCTGAGGAGACTCTGAGCTTCCGAGCTGAGGAACTGCGGCATTCCCAGCTTGGCTCTGCAGAGGAAACAGAAGCGGGACAAACAGAGCAGCGTGAGCCACAGAACCGAACGTCCGTATTGTGTATCCAGAGTGGCGCTCGATGATAATCTGCTGCGCAGGAAGCAGCGTCAGCAGTCTACAGTGCTGCCTCAGCGTTTTCCTGCAGACGACAGCGAAGGGGAGCCGGAGGAAGCAGCGGAGGTTAATGTTTCCTCTCTGAAGACATTCTCACACATTTTCTCACATTCGCTCTTTCACTTCCACTTTTCAAGCTTTGCTGTCAGAAAGCTCCAGTTCCCGCCCTGCTCCCCGTCTCTGCGCTGAAATTAAAGCCGATGGGATCAGAGCGCAGCGACTGGATAAAGTGTCTTACTTGAGGATCATTGTCATCGTCTCCTTCCGGTCTTTGCCTTGGAACGGCAGCGTTCCTGTCAGCATCTCAAACTGAGAAAAAGAACAATAGCAGCAGCCTGGTCAGAGATCTGATGCGTTTCACAGTGTTTATAAACTCTGATAAACTCGTTATCCTCCCACTTCTTCCACTAAAAATGGCTTCCAAGCTCCTACACTTTCTTTTAAAGTGGCTTTATTTTACTTTTCTGCTCATTTAGACTGAAAGTGAAGAAAAGCACCAAAGAATATTCGACAGGAAGTTGCGGTTTGAGTCGTTATCAGATTCTTCTGCTCCAGTTCAGGGTTTAGAGGAGAGTAAAACTAAAAAACAACAGGTCTCTGTGTTTTAACATCAGTTCATCTCTACATCCCTGTAGATAAACATCGAGTGAACAAATGCGATGCAGAACAAAGACAATGAAGATTAGTGGAAGCTAATGCTAAATGCTAAACCGCTAACTTCGACTAAACTTATATCTTCCCTTGAAAGGGTACAACCCTTGATCACCAATTTTACTTTGACCTTTGACCTGCTGGTTGGGAAATTGAGCTCGTTGAAGTTTTACAGGAAGATCAGCTTCTGTCTGAAATGTTTTCCTCTTATTACGGTAATAATATTTCTGTCTGTTATGAACTTCAAATTACTTAGAAATCCATTATAACCCTTTCCAGATTGTTTAATGTGGTAAATAAAAATCGACGGTGTAGAATCTGTTGTTTTTGTTCTCTTGTGATTTCTTTTATGCAATGACTGCAAATTAATAATAGATAATCATTTAGATTGGAGTTTAAAAGTATTAAACTGTAAAGCTAAAATCAGACAGAAGCTTTTTTCCTCATTTTTCAGCTAAATCTAAACAGATTCAGATCTGAAATGCATGTCCAACATTTTTACTCTCTTATTTCTCCGTTTCTCCGCCTCACCATCAGCACGCCGTACGACCACCAGTCGGCGCTGTGCGTGTGTCCCCGCCGGTTCACCACCTCGGGCGCCATGTACTCCACCGTCCCGCAGAAGGAGTAGGCCTTGTTCTCGTGGTCTATCGACTCTTTGCTCAGGCCGAAGTCTGAGGACGAGAGGAAACGTCAGCGGAGGATCGGCAGCAGCAGGGGAACAACATGGAGCCAGAAGAGAGGCACCGACCTGTCAGCTTGATGTGTCCGGCCTCGTCCAGCAGGATGCTGGAAACACAGAGGAGCTTTAAAACATCAGGGTTATAAAACCAGAATTACACAATAAAACGACACAACCAGGCCTGTTATGATAACAAACTTTACTAGACAATAAATTGTCCCAGAAAATAACGCGATCAAGGATAATATTGTTCATTTGAGATAATTTTCAAATAAAGCAATGAAAGAACACGTTGTCAAAGTTTAATCAACTTTAAAATTAAACGAAAATTGCTAAATTATTAAATTTAGAAAACATAAGACTATATTATCAATAATATTAAACTGCTAATGATTTAGCAATTTAACAATTACAAAATTTCTAAATGTAATAATTTAATTATTAAATTAATAATGTTAGCAACTTAAAACATATTTTATCAATATGTAGTATTAAAATGTGATTAATTAATGAATTAATTACAGATCTTGCAGATTAGAATTACAGATTTTAATCAAAAATCGGTGTCTGTAAAAACTGCCGTCGTTGCACCGATAAAACCGAACCAACGGTTTTCTGCTTTCTGCAGAAAATTAGTTTGTAATTATTTTGTGGAGGTTTTTATTTCCCTAAGTAAGTTGAGTGCAGGTGTGTGTGTGCGTGTGTGTGCGTGTGTGTGTGTGTGTGTGTGTGTACCCACTTTTCAGGCTTCAGGTCTCTGTAAATGATGCCGAGGCCGTGAAGGTGGTCGAGGGCCAGAGCGAGCTCCGCCAGGTAGAACTTCACGTCCTCCTCGGTGAACATGACCTGCAGCAGAGAAACGGCTCAAACCTCAGAGGTCACAGGTCAGATCCTGGAGAAACTTCGTTCTCCTCTGAGGAAACATTGAAAACCCAAAAACCATCGAGCTGATGCAGCTCCTCCCCCACTCAGCTCCTTCAGACTAGCCAGCAGCAATTAGCAAACACCTGGAGGATCAGCTGAGCTCTGCTGCTCAGAGCAACACTGGTAAAAAGTTGTTAAAGGGTTAATAAAGGGGCCATGTTGGGATGACGTGGAGGCGGAGCTTCTTAAAGAGACAGAGGCCCAATTTCAAGGCGGCACAAAACGAAGTAAAATTTATTTTAGGTAATATTTGATATAAAAAGTTAACATAGTTGTGCTAGAAAATAATACAATGTGACTGGAAAACACAAAATACTGCACCTTTAATAACTTTGACAAAAAATAATAAAAAAGCAAAAAAAATTTAAATTGAACCATCTCAGGTTTTAATCACTTTTCCAGTTTATTCCTACAATATTTGCAATGAATTGCCACAAAAAATTACACTAAAATTACCAATAATTTGATTTTAGAATCTGTACTTTTCTATTGTTTACATAATCTCTATCTATCCTGCAGAAAAAAATCTAATTTCTTTTTTTTATTATAAATTTTATTTTTAGCTATTTTAAATCCAAAAAATAGAAATAAAACGTCAATAAATTTCCGATAGATGTTCATCTAAAATTATAAGACATTATAAAATTATAAGCTCTTAACGACTTTTATTTGGCTGACCTGAGTGTGAAAATGGTTGCAGACCCCTGGCCTAGTCAAAGTCCAGACCTTAAAAGCTGAAGAGTGGATCAGATCTCATGTTTTAAACACTATCGCTACAAACTGCTGGATCATGGATGTACTTAGTTTTTCCTACAGCGTCTCCCTGCTGAGGGTGTACTTAGTTTTTAAGCCATGCTGAGCGTTTACCTCCTTGGAGAGGCGGGTGAACAGGTCTCCTCCTCTCAGGAAGTCCAGGATGAGGTAAAGCTTCCCCTCCGTCTGAAACGCTGCAGATGACACGGATGAGACCCAAACTGCTCTCTGATTGGCTGATCGACGAGTCACGGAGCTCTCTGATTGGCCGACTCACCGTAATGCAGCTTGACGATGAAGGGGTGGTTGACCTCCACCAGGATGTCCCTCTCCATCTTGGTTCTGACCCGGTCACGAACTGGAAAACACAGAGACCTCCAGATTAAAGGTGCAGCAGCGCCGCTTGACTGAGCTCCGGAGAGGAAGAGGAGGAGGACACGGTGATGAAGATGACTCGGGATGAAGCAGACTCGTCTGCAGCAGCAGATGGTGTTTGGTTGGAGATCAGCCTCCTTTCAGGGGTTTATTTCTCCCTCCTGCTTTTTTCGTCCGTCTCATGAGAAAGTGTGAAATTCCATTTTGGGAGATGACGTCCGACAATCCACAGAAGAAGAAACACGTTTCTGTCGTTTTCACAAAGAGAAACTAAACTAGCTTCAGTAAAACAGACTCACCGTGAGTCTGTTTGTATTTATACGTCTGTAATCCATATAACAGACGTATAATCCAGATTACAGACGGTATTTACACCCCATAAAAAAAACAACTTTAAACTCAAATACAATTTACTGGAACTGTTAACGTGTCCAACATCTGGCTAGTCATTTCTCCTGCTAGCGCTAGTGGAGCATGTTTGTTTTGGTTCTATTTACCCAGAATGCCCTGCGTTGTAGTCTACTTCCTGGTTTTGGAGCGTTCTTTTGAATTAATTTTCTGAGCTGAGTTTCAAAAGTCAATTTCTTTCACTTTTATTTTTTTTGCCCCTCCAGGGGGTATTTTGTGGCTCTAGTGTCACTTATACGACAGCAGGCTGACAGGAAACGGGGAAGGAGAGGGGGGAAGACATGCGGCAAATGTCGTCGGGTCCGGGAGTCGAACCTGCGACGGCCGCGTCGAGGACTCAAGGCCTCCAAATATGGGTCGCGCTAACCGCTACGCCACCACGGCACGCCCCAATTTCTTTCACTTTTGAAACTAAGAAAAATGTCATCTTTCAAAATTCAGAAATGTTCATGTTTTTTCTAAAAAGCTTCTTGATATCAAAATATCTGAGTTTTTCAAGCAAATGTTGGACTTTTTAAACTCAGAAATTAAAATTTTTCTAGAACATTTCTGATTAATCTCAAAGTGTACGAGTTTTTTTTCTAGAAAATTTGTGACTTTTGGAGATCAGAAATATTTTGTCTTTTCTAGAAAATTTCTGAGATTAATCTCAAAATTTTATTAGGTGTTTTTTTTCTATCTCTAATGATCCTCATCCACCCAATCTGGCAACGCTGCAGTTCTGTGTTCTTGTTATTCTCTTACTGGGCTGCGGCGCCACCGACTGGCCCGGCGGACTTACTACACCATTTTCTGTGGACAAACATTTTTTCTTTATCGTTTACCAAAATACACCGTGGTAGTTTCTGTGATCTGGTAGCAGCAGGACGGAGATTGTCGGACTGAATCCAAACCAAAACAACAGATTTTCAGTTTTCAGGAGGGACAGAGGTGCAGCCAGGTGTGTTTACCTTTCAGCGTGGCTTTCTTCAGGACCTTCATAGCGTAGAGCTGACCTGCGTCCGGTCCTGTGACCTTCCTCACCAGAAACACCTGCAGACCGGAGGCGAGTTCATTCAGAAAGATGACGACATCCAGACGACGACATCTCGTTTGGTACCGGAACCGACTCACCTTCCCAAATGAACCCTGACCCAGAACTTTCCGGAGCTCGAACTGCCGCGGGTCGGCCTTCTCTGACCCCTCCTTCACATGGTGGGTGATGCTGATCTCTTTGATGGGAACGTCATCCTGCAACACAAACACCACCATCGTCATGTTAAACTTTATTTTTAGCGTTTTACTCAGCAGAAGATGCAGGACATATTTTCCTTTCTGTTGTCTTTCTTCACTTTCTCTCGTGTCATTTCCTTTCCACTACGGTAATATTTAGAATAAATTAGAATAAATGCACATTTTGAAAAACAAAAGCCTTTGACCAGATGTCCACATATATGGATTAAAACATTTTATTGGTCTGATGTGATATTCTAACCTCAAATATCATGTTTTCATTTGCTGGAGGCAGGAAATTACCACAATAAGCATCTCTTCCTTCTTTTCTCCTTCATTTAAATTTTCTCCAACTCCTCCACTTTATTCCTTCCTTTTTCCATTATTCCCTCATTTCCTCCATTTTTATTAAACATTTATTTCTTCCCCTAACTCTATTTTACAGTTCCTTGGAAAAATGTTAATTTTGAAGTAAATCCCCCAAAGCCTGGAAACTGAATTAGAATAAAATCATTTTATTGGCTGCTGCTCTGCCTGGCAGGAATAAATTATCTGTTATGTAAATTATTTCCTTATTTTCCAACCAAAGTCATCCTGATGTGTTAATTTTTAAACTGATCCAGTTTAATTCAGCTCAACCTACACAATAATAAAGTTTATTTTCACTTAAAATGTGAATTTGTTCAACCAGCAAACAAACTATCTCCATTAATTTCCTCATCTGGACCAGAACTCTTACCATTAAACTTATTTTTTACATTTTTCTCTTCTCCATTTCCAGGTTAAAATTTGAAGCAAACAAAAGGAGGATTCTGTTGTTTCCAGTCCAGGTTGATGGATTCCCATTGATGCCTTCATGCGTTTCCTCGTACTGCCTGCTGAGTGCTTCACATTAAAATTAATGTGCAACGATTTTACTGTAAACACAAAACATCAGCCGGATGCACCGATTTCAAAATGTAGACCAAAACCAATATATTTACTGGTGTTATATAGCAATATTTACTGATTTATATTTTATATATCAGTATAAATTTTGGATAAGCATGATAAATTAAAATTAATTAAAAGAGACATTATAATCCATTTTATTTACTGTTTAGGTTGTATGCAGATTTTTATTTATTGTTTTTGGTGGTTGTGTTTTATTTCGGATATTTAAAAAATCTTCCAGTTGCAGTGTTATGTTTTCTTTACAAAATGAAAGTTTAGTGATATTTAAGAGGGAGAATTATTATTCTATTATCAATATATTACTTGAAAATTGTCTCAAAACAACAATATTATCGTTTATCGCAATAATTTCTGGCACAATTTATCCTTCAGAACAATTTGTTATTGTGACAGATTATTATATAATATATACAGTATATATACTGTATATATATATGTGTGTGTGTGTGTGTGTGTGTGTGTGGGTGTGTGTGTGTGGGTGTGTGTGTGTGTGTGTGAGAGAGAGATTATGCTGATGATTAATTGATTATTCTAACAATTAATTGATTAGTCAGTACCAAGAAAATTGGTACATTCTGCAGATTTTTTATGCATTTCTGGTATATTATTAAAATACATTTAAAGATACACAAAAGTAATTTAATTATTTTTTAAGTAAGAAAATAAACATTTTCCTAAAACTCAGTAACATTTTTCCTTTAGTGAACTTTTAATCATTTGTATTAAATAAAGAATCTGCAGCTAAATAAATCACTTCCAGCATCAACATGTGAAAATCTCAAACCTTTTTACTAAAATGATAATAAATACGGTGCAGGGCTGATCTGGGATTATTGTTTGGATTAATTGATTAGTAACTGGATTGCAAAAGGTGATTAATAAGAGATTGTTTTTTCTTCACCTGCCAGTAAAACATATTTTCCATCTTAAATGCAAAATGATCAGATTTTTGGTAGTTTTAATTTAATACAGTTCAGAATATGTTGCTTTTTGGAAAATGTTTTTTTTTTGGTTTTGGTTTTTTTTGCTTTGTGGCGCCAACTTGCTCTGAGTGTCGACTGCGAGCAATTAATCGATTCTTTCAATAGTCAATTGATCATGATTAATCGTTTTGGTCTTAATTAGACATACAACATTTTGACACCATAAAAAATAACAACGCAGTTCGTGTTGCTTCTCTACTTCAATTAAACTACCCACAATCCAACACTGCGTCACTGTCACATGACCAAACAAACAAAATCGGACCAGTGCCACTTAGCCTGGTTCCGATGTGTTGAAATCTGCATGCAGCACTCAAACAACAAGGTCAGAGCAGGTTGTATCCGATCAATAAAAGGTGATTTAGCAGCTGAGCCATTACTGATCGATTTCTGAACTCGTTTTTCATCGTTGGAGGATTCCCAGCAGGGTGCGGCTGAGCGCCGTCGTCCCTCCAGGGTTTCGTCCTGATCCAGGAGCGATCAGATGTTTTGCTCTCCGTTTCATGTGAGTCACAGGTTTCCCGCCTGTTCGTCATCCAAACAGCAGGAAATCCCGGTTGTCATGGAGACGCCCTGAAACCTGCTGCAGTCCAGAAACACTGAACAACCTCCAACTCCTGCTAAGGATCCTGAACTCACCAACCAAACAGGTAAATAAACCCGGCATCCCCTTCATCTGCATACCTGCAGCTCCCAGGGGGGCGACCTGCCGGCTGCCAGGTGCCCCAGTGGATTCTGGGTCCTGCAGTCCTGAAAACGTCTCAGCTTTTGTGGTGCCAACATGCTCCGAGTGTCGACTGCGAGGCGGCAGGACGGAGCCGGCGCTGCCTCGCTCTCTCTCTCTCCCTGAGACAACGCCTCTCTCTCTCTCCTCCCTCACTTCTTCTATCTTTATTTGAACTGTTCTCACCTCTCCCTTCCTGTTTGCACCTCTTCATTAGCGGTTTTTGTTCCCCAACGGGAAGCTGTGCAGCAGAAATCTCCAGTTTCTCTGGTAAATTAGATTCAAACTCAAATCCACTGTTAAAAGTGACCAATTATGCTTCATTGAACAGGTTAGGATGCGTCTATGGCCTATACAAATCATTTTCAATACACTTTTTGCATAAAATCATTCTTTGATAATGAAACTTTAGTCTACTTTCAGAATGAGCTCTGTCACTTTAAATCCAAATAAGCTGCTGCTAGCCACGCCCCCCAACTCAACTCCATGTGAAAATGGCGGCTAACAGATGCGCAATTACACAACCATACATCTTTGAAAAGCAGAGGTAAAGCCTCCTGCACAACCAACAGAAAAGTGGCAGCCAGTGGTTTCTGGATGAAAAGCCAACAACAAAACTCTTGTCTTTTCCAGCAGCCATTGTACAGTGCATACAGCGGTAAAACAAGCTGACCAAACGTGCTGAGTTTTAGTGAACTCTTGATCATTTGAAGAATCTGCAACTAAAAATATTTCTAACATGTCAAAACCTTCTGCTTGACTGAACATCAACAGTTGGTAATATGAATATCAACCCTTTTGATTAACTGATTAATAATTAAATAGTAAAAGGTGCTTAGTAGGATTTTTTAACAATCTGAACCAGGTGAAGCTAAAACTGCAGTTTGAGGAGTTTTGGGTCGAACAGATTTACAGACAAAAGTTTTTTTATCTTAAATGCAAAATGTTTATATTTTCTGTACAGTTTTGGCTTAATTACTGCTCTGAATGTGTTGTTCTTTCAGCAAATTACCTTTTTTGTTTGAAAAACTAACAATTAATCGATTGCTAAATCAGTTGACGATTATTTCAATAACCGGTTAGTAGGTTATTGAAATAACTGATTAATCTGTCCTGATCTAAATTATTATTTTTTATGTTATTCTCCATTATATTTGGGATAGGATGACACATTTCCATCCAAAATCATGACATCACAGACGAAAGCAGCTCCAGTTTCCATAAAAAGATTATGCAGCTAAACATTTAATTTGCGCTGCATGTAATTAGCTTCAGAAGCAACACAGCTCCGACTGAACCGACCGCGCACCTGAACCACACAGCAGCTGATAAAAACAGACTCTGGACGGTTTGTCTGCACTTGGAGGGCTGACGGGTTTCTGAATGTTGACATTTCAAATCATGGCTTTGTGTGTGTGTGTGTGTGTGTGTGTGTGTGTGTGTGTGTGTGTGTGTGAGTCAGATCACAGATGGAGGATCAGAGCCGAAGTGACAGGATGCTCATGTAGCACCTCCTGATTACAGGAATAAAAACTGAAAGTCCTGCACCTGTTTCTGCAGAAACTGCACGAAACAGCGGACTCAGGTACGGCTCACCTGCGTCCGCCCACACCGGGATCTAACCGGCAAATTTATGGTGCAAAATGATAAAAATTAAGCAATCAAAACCAAAAACTGGCAGCAGTTAATTTTTTCCATTTTTTCCAGCTCCTCTGCTGACTGATGGATCCTGAGTCACAGTTATGAAAAAAAAGGTAAAAAAGTTTTTTGTTGGTTAAACAAATAGAAAAGTTGCCCTTCAGTCACTGAATCATGAATAAAAACCTGGCAACGTCAAATTTCTCATAAATCAGCAGGAAATCAGTGAGATAAAGCAGAACTGGACTGGAGCAAAAAATTAAAAACACAAATAACTGAAAGCCCTGATTAAACCGGCCAAGACAAGACAAAAAAATAAACTAAATAACACAAATACATAAAATTAACCAAGAAAAGATATTCAAAAATGAACCTACATATAAAAAATACAAGATGAGATAAAATAAGCTAAGTTAAATTAAGCCAAAAGATTAGCCAAGCAAAGCTACTAAATTAGATAATATGATGTAATATTAACCCAGATATAAAAAGATGCAAAAGGATAAAATAAACTACAAAATTAACTAACAGAATATAAAAATATACAACAAATTAAATACAAGACAAAGATATATTAATAAGATTTTACAGGCAAATCTTAAAACAAGATAAACATAGATAATCTTAGGTTAACTAAAAACCTCAGATTAGCTAAACTAAGCACAAATAAACTAGAATAAGACAAGGTTTGTTTAATTTAAACAAAGATTGTTGGAGCTAAAATAAGAAAAACAAACCAAGAAAGACAGGATTATCAAAGTTTACTACAGTAAACTGCGATAAATTAAGCTTAAACTAAATAAAATAAGCTAAAACAGCTCAAGATAATCAAGTTAAAACGGTTTTAATCCATAGTTCTTCAAACTTCTTGGTTCAAAAACCCTGTAAAGAAACGGCGCCTCGTGTTTTTGTGACTAACTCACAGGAACAAAGAGCCTAAACATCCTCAACACACAACTGGACCAACCCTTGAATTTACGAGCCTTTTTATGCCTGAATGATTCATATATGAGAGAGATGTTCCTTCACAACCAAAACAAAAACATTCCTCTGAACGCCGCCCAGACCTGCACTGGAAACCAGTGAAAAACTGCAGAAGTCCAAGAAAAACTCGAATTGAAGCCTCAGAAAGTTGGAGAATTCCCGATGAAGAAAAACAAAGGAGAAGAAATTCCTTTATCAGTCAGAAAATTCAACTAAACGACTAAATTTCATTGTTTGTTACCAACTGCAACCTAAAAATCCAATATGGTTTTAAATAAATAAAATATTTCCTGTTTTTATCTTTGTTCTGATGAGTCAAAGTCCATATTTCCTTTATTCTGTGACTCAGGTGATAATTTCTGACAGGTTGGCTTCACATCTGTTCACTGTGAGATAATATAATTATAATTAAGAGGCCATGTGAGCAAATTCAATCAGCTGAGCAAAAATCCCCAGTGGAAACATTACGGAGCAATAATATTAAATCAACACAAACCTGAGCCGATTTTTATCCTCTGAGCAAACAGAGATAACGACGTTTCTGCAACAAACCGGGAAATATCACCAACAACAGAAACACTGAATACTATTTAACATGTAAAGAAAACAACAAGAACTAGAGGTTACAGAAAGAGCTGCTGCGTTCTGTAGGATAAGAAGGAAATTCCTGTTTCCAGATTATTAATTATTCATTTATTCACCGTGTTTGCAGTCAGATTATTTACCTTTTATTACAGGTAATCACAAGTTGTAAAGGTTTATCCTGCAAACATGAAGCCAAACAACAGAAATAATCTAACAGAATATTAGTGACGATAAATCAGTTTATGACATTAACTAAAATTAATCTGATTAAACATTTTTATCTGGGTTGTTTTCTTCTAGGAAGCTTGTTTTCAGTCAATAATTCCTTGATAAAGTTGTAAAAGTTCTGGCAGATTATTTCACTTTAATCCTGGGGAAATTGGAAATGGAACTAGAACTTTTTCATCAATATTAATAAATTATTGACTTCAAACAAGCTCCTATACATCTTGCTGAAAAGTTACATATGAGTTAATTTTGTCTTGTACTGAGATGTTTGCACTAAAAACATTTGGTAAGGAGTTTTTGCAGCTTAAACCATTCCACCATTTTCTGAGAAACGTATAAAAACAAACATCTGTTAGCGTTAAATCGCAGGATTACTCACAGCCTCACTCAGGGATTCTGGTCCACAACACTCTAAAGCTTTCAGTTTCTCCAGCCCGGGTTTCTCCCAGCAGCCGGCGCCGCTGTCCGACCCGGAGGAGAGCAGGAGCCGGCGGAGGGACTTCAGCCGCCTGAGCGCTCTGACCAGGCCGGCGGCGGCGCTGGCGGCGCAGGCGGAGCAGCCGGTCATGGTGCGTCACGGCGGGATCCCTCTCTGAGCCGAGCGAGGTCTCCGGCTGTTTTCAGGACTGCAGCTGTAACCTTCCACCCAGAGTTTCCAGCAGATGTCCTGGAGATCCCCGCTTCCGCTGACCAATCACCAAACACCACGAGGAGCACAACTCCCACTGCAAATTCCCCATCAGCACCGCAAATACCCCAACATGGGAAGGTGGCTATCTATGATTAGAAGGAAGTTTCTATCTCTTATTTACATATAAAAAAACAAACAAGCCGACTGTTTGAACTCTAAAGCTTCTTCTAATTCACAGATTAAAGAAAGAACCAAATACTGGTATGAGCAGAGTTACTAAAAAGAATCAAGATAAATAAAGAGAAAAACAGCTGGTTTGTTTTGTGTGTTTTCACACCTGATTTTCACATAAAACTGATATGATTGGAGGTTAAAACTTCATCATCTGCTCCCCCTCCAGCTGCTGCGGTTCTCTGAGTCAAACCAACCTGTTCCCCTCCTGGCCTGTGGGGGCGCTGCACCAAGAACCACTGAAGGAAAAGACACAGAAACCTCTGAGAGCAACTTCCTTCTTCACCAGATAGAAACTAAAACATTGACTAACGACAAAGAGACATTTCTCCAGCTATTGCTAGGCTAGTATGTTTGTTTTGGTTGAATTTACCCAGAATGCCCTGCGCTGCGGTCCACTTCCTGCTTCTGGAGCGCTCTCTGGTCCGCTTGGCGTTCACATATGCATTCAGACCAAACCAGAGTTCACTTCAACCGAACCCAGACCGAGGTTTGTAAGCAGACCAGAGTTCAATTAGCATTCACACTTCCCCAAACGAACCGGGCTTTGACTAGGCAAACGCACCGTTTTTACGCTCCTCACCGGTCCAAAACCACAAACTAACCCACGTCTTCAATAATATTCAACTGCTCCAGTTGGCAAACTGGTAAAGTTCATTTAAACTGGTTTGGGACCATTTTCCTGTCTTTTTTAAACATCTGGTTCTTGATTTCAGGTGGAAGTGAAGAATCTGGCAGTATGCCTGTCATAATTTACTGGATGATTAATTATTGTGATAAATGATAATATTGTTGTTTTAACACTATTAATATATTGATAATGGCATAATGATGCAAGTTGGACTCAACACTGGAACATCTTTTAAATATCTAGAAAACAAAATGACCAAAAATCATAAATAAAATTCCTAAACAGAATGTATCAAATATTAATTAACATCCATCTTCAAAACTTTGTATTTTTGAAAATCAAGTGGACAAATTTCATATTATAATAAATATTATACAGCTGTTAATGAAAGGAATCATCTGGTTTTAAAAGCGGTAAAAGAGCTGCTATATAAAGATGTAAAATTATACAAATAAAAATGTCTCACTGCTGTCAAAACTCATTAATTATTCAGACATACTAAATATAGATAAATAAAAATTGCAGATACTTTTGGTTTCTTGTCAAGAAAACCAGAGAATTTAAATAAAATCTGTTTTTAGACGCACACTTGATAAAATAACATGTCAAATTTTTAATACGTTAAAAATTTACTAAAATAAACTAAATACTTAAAATAAACTAAAATTAAATTATTTTTTTTTCCAGCTCCGGTGAAGCAGACGAATAAATCCAGCTGACGTAACAAACGCTGACGCAAACCCAGGAACTCAAACATGTTTAAAACTCCCAGCTGATCCCCTACAGCAGAAACACAATGCAGCCCCCCCACCGCCGCGACCTTTGACCCCGCAGGCAGGAAATCCTCCACCTGTCAGCGCCCGTCTCTCCCAAACACAATGTACACAATGCTGCTGACGGTCCGCCTGACGTTTCTTGGATTACCTCCACCTGTTGTCGCCTCGGCTCCTTGTGAACTGGTTTCCACTGGAACCAGTGGGACTCAGACCGCGGTCTGGGAGGGAAACTGCTGGTTCTCTAAAACCTGTTACGTAACCAACCAGTTAAATAACGCAGTCTTCCTGTTTCTTTGTTCCCTCTGGTTGTATAATATCTGTAATAATGTCTGAAATTCATCAATTATTTTAAAAATTATGTTTTTAAAACTGTCAGGATTTATAATCATCCTTTAAATACCTGACAGAGTTTATAAATTAAGCTTAAACTAGACGTCAAAGGCATAAATTTACATTATATAAATAAATGTATATAAAATACATTTTAAATTTAAGATTTAAAAAAACTTCTCTTTCTGTAAAAACGTTTTAGTAAAATCTCCTCCAGTGGCGGTTTTAGCTTCACCCGATTCAGGAATGTTATTTTATTGCAGTTTAAGCTGTAATGTTAATTTTCTTTTTATTGTCATTATTTTTTATTTGCATTTTCTAAATATATTTACAATATTCATTATGAGGTTGAATGAAAAATCTGAACATGCCATTTTTTATCTGATTAATTGTTAATTGAGCGATTAGACTTTAAAAAATGTAATAAATAGTTATTAACATCACTTATTAGCACAGAATATCATGATAAAACTTTATCGCCGAGCCGTATCGGAGCCACAGATATCGGTATCGGAAGTGAAAAAGGTTTATCACTAATTGGGGACGCAAATTAAAAAATAAAATAAATGAACGAAGCATCCGGAGAAGTTTGAGCGCTGAACTTTATTCACCTGCCAGGAACAAGAGGACAGGAAGCCGACACCACATTCACATCCTTATTAACTCCGGTAATAAAAATAGACGCGGCCGCGACTCGAGCAATAATCCCAAACACACCGACGATGAAGAGGATGAGGATGATGATGTTTATCCTCCAACTCTCTGTTTACGCTGCTGAAGCTTCAACTCCAAAAGCTTTTTCCACTGTTGTTCACAGCTGTCAGCGGGTCAAAGCATCAACTAAAACGTCGATGTGTGTGTGTGTGTGTGTGTGTGTGTGTGTGTGTGTTGCGCAGCTTCTCCATGGCAGCAGCGATCATGGATTCCATTCCAGACAATCTGCGCCCTCTAAGCCCGTTACGCAATCAAATTAACGGGCCGGATGGTCACCGCACTGACAGACACACAAACGCTCAGGATGTGTCAGGACGTGGGTTCAGATAACACACACACACACACACACACACACACACACACACACACACACACACACAAACACAGAGCGGTGAGTCAAAGCAGGGGAACTCTGAGCTTAATAAAATCGTCCGCTGCTAAATGAGAGCTAAATATCTTAGCTGCTAGTTGGAAACAAAGAAGAAGAAGAGCGCCACCTACAGGAGCAGATTTCCAAATATTTCTATTTAAATACACAAAACATCTAAAATAAAGTTTACTCAAGATTTAAACTAGTTTTACTTTATTTTCCTGGTACTACACTGCAAAAAATAACAAATCTCACAAAGTATTTTTATTTTCCACTGCAAATAATTCAGTACGTTTAAAATAAAAACAAAACTAATTTACAAGCAACTTTTCTAGTTACAAATCATTTCATTTTAGAGAAAACAAGCCAGCGATTCTATGAAAATGTAAAAAAGCTTCAACAAAGCTAAAATAGTTTGATTTCTGCAAAAACAGAAATGTTACCAAATAATTTTTTTGTCTTGTTTTTAGTCCAAGTATCTCAAAACACAAAACAAGATAAAACTAACTTATAAGTTACATTTCAGCAAGATATAGACGCTTCTTTTCCTTAATATATAAGATAAATTATTAGTTCCACTGGCAGATTATTTCCTTTAAAACGTGAAAAATGTCTTCATATAATTTAAATAATCTGCCAGATAAACCAGTACTCATTAAAATCAATATTAAATAAATATAAATTATTGACTTGAAATAAGCTCCTATATTTTGCTGAAAAGTTACTTATAAGTTAGTTTTGTGTTATTTTAAGTGAACTGAAATATTTGCACTAGAAACAGAAATACTTGGTGAGATTTTGTGTTTTTGCTGCATTCATCTAATCATTCTAGATTTTTTTAAAGCTTTTTAAAGTTTTCCATAAAATCTTAGGCTAAAAAAAAATTTACAAAATAAATTTCCATTATTGCTCAGTTGCAGTTCGGTCTCCAGCTAAAGATTACTTCAGTAATCAATTACTCTATTGATTATTTTCACAATTAATCGGATAAAAAATGGTCACATTCTGCAGGTTTTTCATTTAACTGTTTAAGTTTCTCTTGTAAAATATTAGAAATTCATTAAAAGATTAAAATAAAACAATTTAACAAGAAAATAAACATTTATTGGCTGTATTTTTTAATGAACCATTGATCATTTATAAAAGATGAAAAATCCTTCAGACATGAAAATGAGAAAAGCTCAGGAGTTTCTGCTGCATTGATAATCAATACAGTTAAATTTATGGATTAATCAATTGAGCTTTGAACAGAATAAAGTGATTAAATTGAGTTTGTCTTATATGAACCAGATGAAGCTAAAACTGTAACCTGATCAATTCTGGGTAGAAAATACAGAAAAGGTTTAAATTTTTTGCATCTTAAATGTAAAATGTTCATATTTTTGTACAGTTTTAGCTTCATTGCTGCTCTGTTGATCTTTTAATCACAAATATATATATTTTTATCTGTTTGGTGCTAAATGACTTGCAGACGGCCTGATTCTGCGATCCGCTGAGTCAGCCCTCGATCCAGCCTTTTGTCGGCACATGTGAAAAAAAACTGCACATGTGAAAAATTTATGTTTTTACACTGGATTTTATTTTCTCATCATTAACTACAGAAAAGGATGTGCAGGATTTCTAAACTTTTATTTCTATATTGTCTAATATTACTGTATTAGCTGAAAATTCAGGAATAATTTATTCTCCAGGAAGTAAAAGAAGAAAATATGATTCTCTGGTTCAAACTTAAACATTAAAGGAGAGAAAATAAAATAAACGGGTTCACAGCTAATAAAGGTTTGAAAGTTAAATGTTTTCATCTTACAGCATCAAACTACCGACGCTGTTCAGATAAACTCCCACGTTTTCACTTTAACTCAAGTTTCCACCGAGTCGGAGAAAAACGACGTAAAGGAATAATTTCTGCTTCTTATGAAAGAGACGGAGGAAGACGGAAGATGTGGGAGGAAGAGCGAGGAGAGAGAGAGGCGGATGTGAGGGCGAGCGAGGGATCATTAAAAATGGATGAGGAGGAGCGATGAAGATCTTCATCAATAATTCAAGACTTTGGACAAAAAGATCCTGAATCAGAGCAGAGAGGATTCAGTTCCTCCAGTTCTGATGGAACCGATCCACCGCTGGGGACAAACTACCAGAGCTGAAGAGAGAAACTACCGGAGCTAAAGAGACAAACTACCAGAGCTAAAGAGACAAACTATCAGAGCTGAAGAGACAAACTACCAGAGCTGAAGAGAGAAACTACCAGATCTTAAGAGACAAACTACCAGAGCTGAAGATACAAACTACCAGAGCTAAAGAGACAAACTATCAGAGCTGAAGAGACAAACTACAGGAGCTGAAGAGAGAAACTACCAGAGCTAAAGAGAAAAACTTCCAGAGCTAAAGAGACAAACTACAGGAGCTAAAGAGACAAACTACCAGATCTTAAGAGACAAACTACCAGAGCTGAAGATACAAACTACCAGATCTTAAGAGACAAACTACCAGATCTTAAGAGACAAACTACCAGAGCTGAAGATACAAACTACCAGATCTTAAGAGACAAACTACCAGAGCTGAAGAGAGAAACTACCAGATCTTAAGAGACAAACTACCAGAGCTGAAGATACAAACTACCAGAGCTAAAGAGACAAACTACCAGAGCTGAAGAGAGAAACTACCAGATCTTAAGAGACAAACTACCAGAGCTGAAGATACAAACTACCAGAGCTAAAGAGACAAACTATCAGAGCTGAAGAGACAAACTACAGGAGCTGAAGAGAGAAACTACCAGAGCTAAAGAGAAAAACTTCCAGAGCTAAAGAGACAAACTACAGGAGCTAAAGAGACAAACTACCAGATCTTAAGAGACAAACTACCAGAGCTGAAGATACAAACTACCAGATCTTAAGAGACAAACTACCAGAGCTGAAGAGAGAAACTACCAGATCTTAAGGGACAAACTACCAGAGCTGAAAAGAGAAACTACCAGAGCTAAAGAGAAAAACTTCCAGAGCTAAAGAGACAAACTACCAGATCTTAAGAGACAAACTACCAGAGCTGAAGAGACAAACTACCGGAGCTGAAGAGAGAAACTATCAGATCTTAAGAGACAAACTACCAGAAGTGAAGAGACAAACTACCAGATCTTAAGAGACAAACCACCAGAGCTGAAGATACAAACTACCAGAGCTAAAGAGACAAACTATCAGAGCTGAAGAGACAAACTACAGGAGCTGAAGAGACAAACTTCCAGAGCTAAAGAGACAAACTACCAGATCTTAAGAGACAAACTACCGGAGCTGAATGTTTCAATTTGCATTCTCTGAGAAAAACATTTCCTGTTTGAGTTTCACTTTTGAACCGCTAACGAGCTGCTAACGAGTCAAGCTAACGAGCCGCTAACGAGCCGAAGCAACAGGAAGGCCTCCCAGATTCTCGTTAAATATTCAGGCTGCCATGATGAAAAGCCTCCTCCATTTTTAGCTTCTCTGATCATCTGAAGGTTCATTTTTTATCTTTTTATGCCCCAAAAACATCAGTAAAGCCAGAAAGAGTCATTTCCAGAGCTACTTATAGAGGAGCCGATGTTTTAGAGAATAACTTCAGAAATGTTGTAGTTTGCTGACAAATGAACATAAAACACAAAAAAAACATTTTTTAAAGTCGTCCCTCCAAGCAGCCAGAGGTTTTAATGGTTTTAATGTTTTTCTTTGGACTTTGGCGTTTTGCTCTCATTCTCTGCACCTGACAGCATGAAGCATCATTTGTCTAACATCGTTTGTCTACTCTTAATTTTGTCTAAATTAAGAGTAAAATTAACGCAGACCTTAGATAACGGTCAAGTCTAAAGAAAACGCAGCCATGAAGGCAGATTACAGGAATATTTCACTTCTTGGGAATAAAATATGTCAAAAATGAGAAGTTATGCCAGATTTTGACCCAGAGTCAGGGAGCTGGCGGGGGCGGGTCATGCTGCGGGACGTGGAGCAAATGATTCGATCAAACGAGGCTCAGGTGTCGGAGCAAAGCCGTCAGCCTCACGCTTCACTTCCAGCCCAGAAACCGGATTATAATCGGCCCAACGTCACGGAAATGACAGAAAAACTCACACAGGTTTACAGATTTAAAGAATTTAAAAACTGCTTTAGGTGCCCAGACATTCTGAGAACAGTTCCTGTTACACACTTGTTTAAATAAAACATTACATCCTCAGTGTAAGAGATTCAAAAAATCACAATGCATCAATATTTGATTATTTTAGTTTTCATTGTTTTGGTCTTTTGATTTTGGCCCACATGTCAGAAAGTTAGTACACCCCCGTTCTGAACATGTTTCCTCATTCAGAAATCTAAGAATCAGCTTCCTTCCCTCCTTTCTGTTTCTGATTGGACCCAAATCACCAAACTCTGAGCCTTTGTCCTTCAGAGACAAACGGTGACGGAATCGTACCATAATAAATCCCTTGAAAGTCCAAATTCCCCCCAAAATAGTCCCTTTGTTTATGTTTAAACGCCCACAGGGGAAATGTGTGAGAAACACAGAGACTGAAATGTTTTCTGCAGCAGCAACACGGCCACAGAAAAACCACATTCATGACCTTTAAAAGGCTTCAACAAACAGCAGAGCCTTTTCAGCCAGTCATTAACATCAGCAGGCTGAAAACAGAGGAAGATATTAAACATCTTTAATGTAGCAAAATTATTAACTGCAATCAGATTTTTACCACAGCAGATTACAGCCACTGTAGATGGAAAAAAACAAACATTTTCACATTTTGAGATAAATCTCAAATTATACAGATATATTTTCTACAAAAAACTTCTAAATTTCTGAGCTGGAAAAGTCAGAAATTTGCTGGAAAAAAATCAGAGATTTTGATCATTTTTTCTAGACGAAACAAAGAATTTTTTATTTTTTTTTTAAGTTGAAAATTTGCTTTTAAAGAACATACATTTTGAGATTAGTATCAGAAATTTTCTAGAACAGTAAAATTAAAATTTTTAAAATTGCTAGAAAAAAAATCTTAAATTTGAGATCAATCACATATTTTCTACAAAAATACTTCTGAGTTAGAAACATTGCTAGAGAAATCTCATCATTTGGGATTATTCTCAGAAATTTTCTTATTTTTTCTAGAAAATTTATTAGATTAATCTCAAAATTTCCAAATTTCCAGACTCAGAAATTTACAAAGTTTTCTACAAAGTTTCTCAAATTTTTGGTGGAAATTTACTACTAATTTTTTCATATCTACAACAGGCCTGACATGCTGTAGATTTTACAGCCAACGGAGAAACAACAAAAAAAATGCAAATAAAATTCCTCCAACATCCTCGAGTTTCAGCCTGAAGGTTGCAAAGTTAAAGCAGAAGAGTTTTATCCAGCTGCCCAACCGGAACCGGATCAGACGGGAGGGAACCGGAGCGCCGGCCGACCCGGCAGGTGAACTCTACCTGGTACTGTCTGTTCCTGACGTAAAACAAAAGCGTCTTCATGGCGTCGGTCCGCTGCAGCCGCCGCACTCACACTGATTAAAGCTTCAAACGCAGACGCTTTAAATCCGTCCAGCTGTTCGCCGCGGCGATAAGAGCACGTCCTGTGATTGTTTCCCTGCTCAACATCTGGACAGGAAGGGACACATCTGGCCCCGCCCACGACGCGCAAACAGCCCAAACACAACCAAACGTCCAGCGGCAGGAAACACGAGACTGTCGGCTCGTTCTGAGAATAAAAGGATAAATTAAAGCAGACGGCATTTTGAGAGGAAATCCAGGAAATGAAACATGAAAGTCTGAAAGTCAGAGAGGAAGACTACAGGAGGAAGGCCGGTCCACCGTCTGAAGGCCAAACACTTCAGGATTTATTTATTTTCACTCATTGCATTTAACCGACTGACAGACTTTGGCTGCTTTTCTTTATCTTTTCTATGAAAAATTTAATCAAAATACCAAAAAAAACTTTAAAACTCTTTAGGAATTGGCTAAGCAGAGGACAAACAACAAAGTTAAAGAGTATAAAACCAATTCCAGGACATGTAAGTTATGACTACAGAAACTTGGAGAACCACTGAATAAAATCACCTAAAACATTTTTTAAAAGATCTGCTAAAATATATATGATTAAAAATCTTTAGAATATTTATGCAACTTTAAGGACAAAAGTTCTGATTATGTAACAAAAACAATCTAAAAAAGGAAAAACTACTTCCTCTTGACCTTTGGGTAAAAAACCTTCAAGGCTTTGATTTGATTTTGCAGACAAAACCTCCAGAAGGACGCAGAGTTTTAATCAGTAATCAGTTTCATTAGCTGCATCCCAACAGGATGTTGGTTTTAGATCAGAATCTAATCAGAAGATGTCTTCACTAAAAAAAATAAATCTGCGTTCGCTGAGTGATTTCTAAATTAAATAAAAATATCATTCCTTCTGCAAAGCTCTGGAGCTTTTTAGATTTAGCTTTCAGAAGAAAAACAGCAAAAACTGGGAATTTTCTGTAGGAATTATTCTGCCAGGGAAAATTTCTGCACAAATTAATACAATAATAATAAAAGTGTAGGCATTTTTGTAAATAATGCATCACCAGTCAGGTAAAAGTCTTACCTGCAGGACATGCTGAACATTTGCTTTACCAGATCATGTTTAAAGGTTCAAATATCTTAAAAGCAGAAATCTGTTTTTGTGAGCAGATCAAAATGTACTTTTTCAGTCACTGGAGGTCCGTTGTTACGATCTGTGCATTAAATTAACTTGATACTAAAATACTGAACATATAAAAGTAAAAGTTTGAAATTACACGTTTGTGCGCAGCGTTTGAAGATCTGAAACCAGCCAAAAGCTAAAATTTTCTATCATAAAGTTGATATTAATTTAATTAAACCAAATTAAATTTATGTTTTGTTATTAGGCAGCTTGGATTCGGTTTAAACGAAGATCAGATGAGCTTTAGAGAAGACTGAGGAAAAGAGTAAATTGTGTAAATAAAAGTTTCTGGGTCGACTGCGAGGAGAAACGGCCGTCCTCTCTGGCCTGCTGCTCTCTGCGTCCTGATTGGCCCGTTCCTGGACACAGAAAGCTGCACGGCGTTCAGGAAAAGCGGCGCCGGGTTACACAGATTACATCACCGCCCCATGACCTCACAATGGCAATCCCCACAATGCCTCTTTTACGGGCTGACCCGGCCGTCACCGCACAGCAACGCACCGGCTGAACCCAAACAGGAGAAGAAGAAGAAACATCTGAGCGCCTTCCACTCGTTTCTCCTCCCCCTCTGCTGCCTCTTCCTATCAATCAATATTTCCTCTCTCTGCATCCATCAATATCCTCCCCAGCCGGCGTGGGAGGGGCAGAGGTTTCCATTTTAGGTATTTGGGTCTGTGAGCGCACATTTCCTGCCTCTCCTCTCAAATACAAACCAGAACGACCAAAAAAACAAATAAATACAGACCAGACTGGACGCCAGAATAGGAAAAACTCCCATCTTCACAAGCTGTTGAGCGACTGGACTGAATAGTTTTAATAATAAAAGTGACGACAAGAACTATTTACACCTTTTTTAGGTAACTCTTAGCCTTATTAACACAAATACTGCTCTTGAAAAACGCTCCATTAGTTTTCCTTAGGATAAAGATCACAAACTGCAAACAGTAATTGATCTGATCATATTTTAAAATGTATTAATGCTCTCATTCAATAAAAAGTGGAGGAAATAATAGAAATAACAATCCTAACTCATTAACTGGATTTTATCGTGACAATAATAAATCAAAATTCTCATGATAAATGATAAACGATATGATAAATGGACACCTCTAGGGCTGGACGCTATGGCTGAAAAACGTATCAAAATATAAGTATTTCAGATCAGTCGATAATTATTGATCAGTTTTTTGTTTTGAATATCTGAAATACTACCAAACAGATGTTGTGACCTTTCCTGTTTGATTCACTTTCTCTCCATGCCGTTGTTTTTTTTATTTTTTTAAGCAGCCACCAACCTTACATTAGTTCACCATGAAAGTTTGAGCAGTTAAAGCTTTTCTTCTGCCTACATTTCCCAGAATGCTGTGCAGTTTCTGGATCAGAGTTCAGTTAGCATGTCGGAAGGTAAGCTATGTCTTGAGCTTTCAATGCAAGATTAAAGTGAGATGCTGTTGTCAAGCCTCTTAAAGTCCAAGTACCTAGCTTGTCAGGCTAACAATTTTTTTCTTTTAAACATTGGCAACCAGATAGAAGAGGTACAAAATGTCTACTGTATGTTTGCTACATAGCTAGCCCAACTAATTGACCACCTCGTGTGGCTTCAGGTGAAGTTTTTTATTCTTTTTAGGGACCTTTGAAACTAATGCTAGCAAGAAGCTAATAGTGTGTGTAGGTAAAACCAAGTCTGGTTCTTTGGTCAAATTTTTACTGTCCCAGCTAATTGACTAACTTGTCAGGCTAACCATTTCATGTCAAAGACAAACATTAGCAACAAGCTAGGAGAGGTATAAACTGTCTACTTTATGTTTGTTACCAAGATAGCCGAGCTAATTAGCCACCTTATGTGGTTCCAAGTGTAGCTTTTTCTTAGGGAGGTTTGAAACTTGTGCTAGCAACAAGCGAAAAGTGGTTAACATGTCAGCTGGTAAAACAAAGTTTAGGTTTTTAATCTTCCAAATTACCCTTGTCAACCTTCTTACTGTCCCAGTTAAATAATTAGCTTGTCAGGCTAAGTATTTATTTTGTTCAAGTAAATTGGAGACAGAGTCAGTCTGGAACGTAAACAGCCTCCAGCTCGTTAGCTACAAGAAATTCACTAAGCACGCCTGTCTCTTCATCAATGCAACTCTTTCTACACTATTTACTAAAGGTAAAAACCAAGAAACTATTTTTTTCAGTTATGTATAAGTTTACTGATTAATCATGTGTGATGTTTTAGTAGTAAGAGTTCCAGCATTTGTGCTTTAAAATAAAATTCTTTATATTTTGATCTGTTATCTGTTTTTGCCCGTGTATTATAGTGAAGCCATACTGTTTTTGCTCGTCTTCATCTAAATTCATTCATCCAGGTCATGTAAACACTTACTGATTTGTTTACTAAGGAATGTTCCCAACACACACCTGAGTGAGTCAAATGTGGGGTGTGTGTGTGTGTGTGTGTGTGTGTGTGTGGGTGTGCGCGTGCGCGCGTGTGTGTGCGTGTGTGTGTGACTGTAAAAGACGCCAGAAAAGTCAGTCCAGATGGCCGAAGGAGATTAAACACCATCTGCCAGAGAGCACTACGAACACACACACACACACACAGTCGAAATGATTTATGGCTCCTGAATAATGACTTCTGTCAAGAAGAAATTTATGATTTATTTTGTCCAACATTGGGGCTAATGGTCTTGTTTGGCGGTGTAATAAATAATTTAGCCTTCCTTTTATAATCCACTATGAAAAATGAGGCGATAGATATTTGAAAGAAAGGTAGAAACTTTAGATTTTAAAGACTTTTGCACAAGATAATTTTATATTAAGACTTATAGCTTCTTTAGCACCTTTAAAAACATTTGATGAAAAATATAGGGAAACTTTGTCTTCATGTACAGAGGACGCCTGCCTAAATATGCAACTGCAAATAGTGGATTTTTTTAATAAAGCATATCTGAAATATTCGAAAGATAATGGAGCTTGGGAAACTGAAAAACCTTGAGGAAATTAGCACAGTACTGGTTGACGTTTAGAATCAGCCAATCCAGAAGCTGCATTCACTTTCCTTGGTGCTGATTGGCTGGAGAACAGAGATTAGCTATGTGTCAAGCTACAGCATTCACTGTTTTTAACTTTAGTCGGTAATATAGTGACTTTTCAGACGTCGCTAACAGTTTTTATCAACAAACGCAATTAGCAACAAATCTAGCGACTAAAAGCCACTTTTGTTTCTGAGGAGTTAGTAACAGTTCAATTGGTCGTCAGTGTAGATCGATTCTGTCGCCTAGCAACCATGGCAACGCTAAACACAAGCTAGTAACAATTAAACTCAAAATATCACTGACCCTTTTTGTCATTTATTTGTTCATTTTTAATTATTAAATGTATTTATTTAATTAATAAATTAACAGGCTTACCCATTTAAATATTTAAATTGTACTGCGATAGTACTAAGACAGTTTACACAGCGAGAATTAATGCATAATTATGCATACTTGGTGTTTTAAAATAGGAAGTTACAGGTGTTTCTCAAGTATTTATAAAGAGTCTATTATTGTTTATATTTTAGTTTTTTCAAATATGCCTACATTTTATCAGTACAATCCATTACAATTAAGATTGTGTTTTACTTAAAACATGAATTTTACTTCACATTTTTAGTAAAATGTATTTACATAGTTTTGTTTTGAAAAGAACATTTTGCGAATTTTCAAAGTAAATTTTCCAGTATCAAACCTTAGTGATAAAAACACAAATTGACTAAAAAAAAGACAGTAAAAGGACAAGATAACTAAATTATATCAGTGTTATATTTGGAAATGTCTTCTTTAGAAACCTTATACACCTGACTGGTCCGAGAAAGTTACAAAAAAAAATAAAAAATCTGGCTGAGTTTTCTGGCATTTAACAAATACAAATAATTTAGATGATTCTAACCAACTTAAAATGGTCTGACTTAACTTCAAACAGTGAGACAAAAATATGCATTTTACCTTTAAATACGTGGTTCCAACTGTAAATATTTATTACCAAATTTAATCAAAAGTTAGATTCATTTTATTATGAAACTGCGCAGTTTGAAAATGAAGGACTTTATAGAGAAGTCAAAAACTCTCCAAACCTTGAAAACGGCTAATTAAACTAGCATTGCTATAATAACAAATTTTGCTGGACGATAAATTGTCCCAGAAGTTATTGTGATTAACGATAATATTGTCGTTTTTCAGTAAAATAATAGTAAAAGCATAAAAATGCAAGAAGACATTCTAAAAGATAAACTTTGAATTCTAACAAATATTTAGAATTTAAACTGGAAGACATTTTAAATATCCAAAATAAATAAACGAAACAAAACTAAAATATTAAATAAAATGAATTATTAAGTCTCGGTAAACAAAACTGTCCTAGTTGAGATCAAAGAAGATTTTTATCATCCAGTTTTTGGTAGAAAAAAAGAGAGAAAAGAGAAAATTGTGCAAATGGAAATTATTGAGCTCATTTTAATTTATCATTCAATTAATTGATTTATCGGTTATTGCGACATGCCTAAGCACCAGTACAAACTCTGTACTTATCTACTGATTTTTGCGTCTTCTTTTGGAAAACTCCGGTTTGGTTTGACTGATTCCTAAAGTAAGACTCTTCTCCTGACTCAGAGTTGCTGCTCGTTTGAAAGCAAAGAAAGAAAATTAACCCAATTAAAGCTGCAGCGAATCAGAACCCACAACAGACAGAAAACCCGATTACAACGCCGTCGTTTGTTCTCTTGTGTGGTCAGAGTCGGCCTATGAGAAAATATGACCTTATCCTGATGAGACATGACACCATTTTAGCTGGAAACCATCTCACACACACACACACACACACACACACACACACACACACACACACACACACACACACACACACACACACACACACGCACGCAGGTTGCTGAGCTGCAGCAGATGGCAGCAGATGTTCGCCAGTCCCTCAGCGGGCCGCGATGCTCCTAATGCTGTCTGGAAAACATTTCTGGCTCTCTGAGGGATTCGCTGAGTGTTTGCGAGCGCTGCTGACTCAATGCTTGGCAGTATGTCAACTAAATGTGTTCTCCCAGTCACTCCGGACCCACTCCGATGAGTCGGAGGACTCCGCTGGGATGTAGGCGTTGCTATGTGCGCTCAGGGTTTTACTGCCAGGAAGCACTGAGGTGCATCCATGTGTGACGCTGCGCTCAAATCACCGCAACAAATGAACTAAAAATCACAAAAGTGACAACATTTCAGCGTCAGAGAGTCCCAGAGTTCAGGTCCAAAGTGTTTATTAAGATCTCCTTTATACGTCCAATTAATCATCAAAATATTTTAGTTTGAACCCCAAGACTAATAGAAATTATGTGCATTTAAGTCAGAATAAATTAATGACTGATTTTAAGAGGAATCTAGTATAATTAGCATTAGCTTCCACTAAATAGCACATTGCCTTTAGCGTTAGCTTTTCCTAAATACTGCATTAAGCTAGTACTTTAGCAATAAATAACATGCTGGTCTAACGCTATAGCATTAGCTTCTGCTAAATATTATGTTGTAGTGCTTTAGCATTAGCTTCACTGCATTGGTGTAGCACTTTAGCATTAGCAGAATAAATGTTTATGGCTAATGCTTTAGGGTTAGTGTAGCTAACTTTTGATACTTTTAACCCGCTCATCCCTGTTAGCATCCTAGAGAAACAAACGGATATAAAAAGCAGAATGACGACAAGATGGATCCAGGAATTCATGGCAAGCTACAGCTAATCGCTGTCTTTAGAAGACTGAATTATTAAAATTGCTTAATGCATTAAAGATAGTTTATTTTTGGACTTGCAAACAAACTTTAATAGTACAAATATGCAGATGAGCATCCAAATATTGCCTCCTGACCTCAGGCAGCTAATTATGATTAACAGAAGAATTAACTCTAAAGGACCTCAGCAGGATGAGAGAGAGCAGGCCGACACACTGAGCGTTTATAGAACTGCAGAGTAAAGAGATTCTGCATCGTGACACAGAAACAAAACCGCCTCATTACCTCCATTTAACCAACTCTGAGTAAAACCAGTGGAACAGTATAAATCAGTCATTAACAGCTCTGTGATGTATTCACCCTCACACACCCAGCGATCCGATCCGGCGCTGGAAACGCCGTCCAGCTGAAGCAACAGAACCTCGGCTCTGATCTATAAGCCATCTCTCCTCTGCATTTAAAAATCGATGCGTGGCGTCTGATCTGCCAGACCGGACGGCTAACATCAAGCAGCATCCGCTTTTATTAAAGTGGAAAACATCCTGGATTATCCACCAACCAGGACGGCCTTTCAGTGAAACACTAGCTGCAGAACTTCATCGAGACGCAGGAAAAATCAGAAAATTACGCTAAAACACAACAATGAGCAGCAATGACTGAAAATCCGAAACAATTTCTGCTCCGTCAATCAACAACCGGCACATTTCAAGACGAAATTACCTGAAAAGTCAGAGAGAGACGCAGCAACTATGAACGACATCTGTAGAAATATGATTGGACATTTATCTGCAGGTTTCAGCAAGTCAAATTTTATATTTACAGACATTTTAAAAGCCAGCTTGAATCAAATTTAAGGCAGAAAAAATGTATAAAAACAGAGAATTATTGAGTTAGCAACAGAAGTGAAACAAATTATACACACAAAAATAGCTAGCTAGTTAGCGTTAGCTTTAACCATCTCAAGTCACAGAATGCAATGAAGATGTGACTAAACGTTTCCCCAACAGACGAGACTGAAAAACTGATATTTATATTTTAACAAATCTGTTTCTGCTTTCTTTGTAATTTTGTAGTGAACAGAACCACATAAACGTTTCCGTCCCGGTGACAAAACTGAGCTAAAACAGGAAGAGCCGACTCACACAAAAACAAACCTTTAATAAACTGGGAAATTATTAATTTATCTTTTAATAAAGCAACCAGGTGAAACTCTTAATGTTCTGATCAACAATTATTCACAAATTCATCTCATCTCATTAAAATCTTGAAGGTTTATTTGATTATTTTTTTTAAAATGTCACAAGATTTCTATATGACATTTTTATTTAAAGATTTGTGTTTTCATTTTTATTTATTTTGGCTAAACCAGGTGGATTTAACCCAGATGAGAAAAACCACAGATTGTAAAAGTTTTGATACGTTTTGTCTGATTGAAACCACGACTTTCAGCTCATTTTACGTAACAAACCAACACAAAGTAAATCAGAACTGAGAAGAGGAAGCAGAACAATGTTCTTACTAGTGAAAATCTTAAAAGTGTGGCGTGCTTTTGTAATCAGCCCCCCTGAATTATTACTCGGTAAAAGTCACTGTTCAATGCACATATTCAGACTTTTTTGCTTCTTTTTCTTTGTTAAACATCTCAAATTCAGTCAGAGTGGATGAAAAACATCTCCTTTCACATTTAGTTTAGGTCTACACTTTGCCTAGACCATGGTGTCCAAACATTTTGCAAATTTAAAACTACTGCTGGACCACAAAATTCATTACATTAAAAAAGGCTTGATTTTTTAAAACATTTTTATGAAATCTGTAAATCATTAAAAATCCAGAACATAAAAAACACTTCAGATTGCAGCCTTATTAAACGAAAAACTAATAATTTCCACATTTTGAGGGTAATCAACTGTTTTCTATTTTATTGACCAAATAAAGTAATTTTTTTGGTTAGGAACCAAAGATTTTTTTCCAAGGGCCACAAATCTCCCCCAGGTCACTCTTTGGACACCCCTGACTTAAAATAAACTAATATATCTTCATGAAAAGTTACTTGCAAGTTAGTTTTGTCTTATTTTAAATGTATTTGAAGTGCAATAGAAACCAGGCCAAAACACTTTGTAGGATTTTGTGTTTCCAGCCGTTTTATCAGAAATGAGAGGTAAATATGATGTTTGGTGCTTCATCTGTGATTCCCTGCAATAAAAGCTCCGAACAAGCAGAAAGAAAGCAGTTTAACCAAAGGAATGATTAATGCCTAATCCGAAATAACTCCTGGAACGTGACGAGGGTTGGCGGGAGGATTTATTCCCTCCCAGGATGACTCACGGTTTCAAAATGAGCCACATTGTGTTTCACTTTCATCCCAGCAATTATCCAACAGCAGGAGTGGGCGCAGAGTTTCTCAAACCGCGGATAAAATCATCACAGATCATAACTCTGCTCCGCGGGAAAGCGATCCCAACTCTAGTCAGGAAGGTGGGTCGTTAATAGAAGCTAGCAGCCGAGGCTAACGGGCTAGGCTAACGGGCTAGGCTAACCGGAACCGGGACGGGAGCTGGACTTACGGTGCAGGCCGTCATCGAGTCGTCGTCCCCCGCTGTGTCTTCGGGGTCGTGATGCGCCTCCTGCAACACAGAGAGGTCCCACCTGAGTTACCATGGCAACGGGACGATTAGCGACGCGGTGACGTGGGCTCCTCCCAGGAGGACGACACGTCATGGCGTCGCGTTCCCACAAGGAAAACAGAAAACGTCACTGCAGAAGTACATGAAATATACTCTACCCTCTACCTCTGTGTTCCTCATACAAAAAGGTTCAGAAAACCTTTTCTAGGACCACAGGATCTATAATTAATATTAATTAGTTTTAATGTTACTGTAGAATACGGCATCCTTCAGAACTGTTATACTTTCAGATATTATTTGAACAATTTAAAAACATCAAAGTAGGATACTTAATGCTAAATATAATGTAAATTTTATGTTAAATATCTTATTTCTATGTTTTTATTGTAGCATCATTAGTTCAATGATTTTAAATGAGATTGATTTACAACAATTACAGATTAGAAGACAAACAACTCCAGATATTAAAGTATAAAATTAAATGTTTTAATGGAAAGCGTCTTTATTTTATTTTTTAATCATTTGCTTGCTTAATAAATAATTATAATATTACTAGTATTTGGAATCAATATTATTACTATTATTAATCCTGCCTTAGTAACAACAAATTATTAACAATAATAATCATATAATAAATAATTATATTATATATTAATAATAAATTAGAAAGATACATTTAAAAAAACTTTGTTTTCTAAATTGTATTTGTTGTACATTTATGCAATTAAAATCAACTTAACTGACCTGAAGATGTTAAGAAACATATGTTTTAAATTTTATATTTAAAACAATTTTACATATCTGCCTCGGCTTTTTTCTATTTTTACTATAATATAAAATTTACTGATTTTATTTATTTATTCAACAGAAAATGTAATCCAAAAATACCCAGTTTACTGTATTTTGTTTGTTTATCTACATTTTTTCAGCATTCTTATTTTCACCACCATCATGACGTTACGTCAGATTTGAATTAATTCCATCAGGCAGATCATCGGACGCCCTGCTGGAGCAGCAGCTGGGATCCAGACACTGATAGTCCTGCCGCCACCGCCTGATTAAAACTATAATGGCAATAAAAGCTTTTATTTACTGGGATTATATTCCGCAGCAGCTGAACAGAAAAGCTGCAGGCGGAGAGAGAAACGGATCAGAACCAGAGGAGAAACGGCGCCGACGCTGCAGAAAGACGATTTAGTCATCTGGAATGAAAACTTTTTAAACTTTTCTTTTTTTTTTTTAATAAATCAGCCTTTAAACTTTTAGTTTTCCTTTCAAACAAAAAGTAAAGAGTAAATATTTCACTAACTTAAGTAGTTCAAGATATTTTCTTTAAAATATTTAGATTCTGTCCAAAGTCGAGAACTTTCCCAAAATAATGCATAATCTAAATTCACAAATTCAACCAATTAGGTTACTTTAAAAATGTTTTTAAAGTCCAGTATGAGGAAATAAACCTAAAATCATGAGTACATTTCTGAGGAAACATAAACCACAGGAAAGTTGTGAAAATGCTGCAGAGGAAAAACAAGAAGTGCTCAAGTGAATAAACGTCTACTAGAGTTTATTTCTAACTGAAAACTGAACAGCAGGTTTTTCCAGGCTGGGTTTTCTAACTACAACAGAAAACATTCTGCAGCTCTAATACAGCAGAAAATTAAGATTAACTCTTAATTACAAGATTAACTCAATCAAAACAGTAACTTTTATCGGATTATTGATATTTATGAAGGAGCAGCAACGTGGAACGCTGCTGGTTCATCAGACTGAAAATGTTTTAAAGTATTTAATAACTAGAGAACAAGGAGATAAACAGCAGCTGAGCGGATCATGCTAACTCCATTGTTAGCATGAACGTTAGCATGAAGGATGTCAGTGAGAACTAAGGAACTGACCTTTCAGCTCAGAGCTGTTGGCGCTAAAGCTGCTGATGTCATCATGATGCAACATGTTGGCACTGCTCCATCAGCTCTGATTGGCTCCCTCCCCAGACTCTTATTGATCATTTATTGGTTGAATCTTTACTGTTTTTACAATTATGCCCTCGGCTGGAAGGTTTTTTTCTTTTTTTATTTGCTTTGGGTCAATTTTTATGATTGGTTACCGTAGTAACAATGTTTTTACAACTGGAAGCAGCTGATTAGCATCTCAATAACAACTGAACTTTGACCCCCAATCACAGAGGATTTGAAAAAGAAGCTTCATGGATGCAGAACAGAGATATCCCCTACTCCAACATCCCTCTGATCAAACACCCAGACAGAGATTTAAATAGGAGCAACAAAAGCAAAGGAGGTGGGTTAGCAGAGCTAGCTAGCAGCTCATGTTACTGTAGAATATCATCTCTGCTGCCCTAAAATCAAACTGTTAGCATGTCATGATGGTCATGAGCCTATAGCCGACTTCAAGTTATCTTGGAGCTGAGAACGACATAACACCTGAGTTAGCGGGGTTCCCGTTAGCTTAATCGGTGAGGTCGCTATTCCAACGTGACAACGCTCAAGTAGCCGTTCTTACAAACGTTATACTTTCCACCTTTAATTTGTTCAGTTTAACGTTACATGCAACATTAATTTGAGACGCACTCTAACAATTGTTGCTGTTAGAGGAGCAGCCATGTTGGATCTCCAAGTCAACGGTTGGAAAATGTAAAGATTTTCAGACAGGGGGCGATCCAGTTGATTTTTCCTGACTCAAAAGTAAAAAATTTCCAAGTTCTGATTACAAATGGAACTGGCAAAAGCAAATGAGGTGGATTAGCAGAGCTAGCTAACCACTGATGATGTCATGCAGGACATGTTACTGTGGAATATCATCTGTTGCCTGGATGTTGAGCTGTTAGCATGTCATGGCATTCAAACACCAACCGTCTTCAATCAGAAGCCTCTTCAGATTTGTTGGAAGACTGACAGCTACAGCATCACCACCCAATCTTTGAAAATACTTTCATGATATGAATTAAATTTAGTTTCTTGTAGGGAGAAACAAAGTATTTTTGAATTGAATGTTATTTTATCTACAATGGAGGACATGATCAGAAGCTGATCAACGGCGCCATGATGGATTTATTTCTTCTTCTTTTGTTTAAAATCGGTGAGGCAGGTTTGGCGTCTCGTTGCATCAGAAGTCGACCGGGTCGGATCAGGTCAATGAATCGATAAAATATGCAGGAATTTCCTCAGCAGAACAAAGACGCAGCTCAAGGTGAAGCATGCTGCTCGACCTGAACCTCACCTGATGGGAACGCGGTCTTCAAGGGAAAAGGAATGCGGCCTTAAAGAGAAAAGGAATGCGGCCTTAAAGGGAAAAGGAATGCGGCCTTAAAGAGAAAAGGAATGCGGCCTTAAAGGGAAAAGGAACGCGGCCTTAACGGGAAAGTTTACCCAAAACACTGAGCGGAGGAATGTCAGGAATCTTCCACCTGAATCCTCTCACCAAAACTACCGGACCAAATGAAAACACACCTGATCTCAGCTCTCACTGCGGAGCCGACGTCTTTAATGAAATAATGTTTTAATTTAACTATTTTTCTAACCGTTTTACCGCATATTTGAATTTTTTTGTTATTGGATCAGAGTTTTGATATTATTTTTATCTTATTTTTATTGCTTATTTAATTCATTTTAATATTGTTTAGCCATTTTTATTGTGTTTGGATTAATTTTATTAATATTTTACTGTGATTCTTTTAGATTTTTTTACATTTATTTTTATTTGTTGTATATTTCTACTGAATTTTTTCAAGTAATCTTTTTATTAAACATCTTTATGACTAACTTGTAATATTTTTATAGGTGTTACTTTTATTTTCCATTTCTTTCATTTTTATTATTCTTAGTATTTCTTTATTTTTATTTATTTTTGTTTCTCTTGGTAGCTGCAAAGTAAAACTTTCACCAGGAAGTTTCTGAATTTTTTCTTCCATTGTTTCTGGTGAGTTTCTGCGGTAAATAAACTCTGATCTGCAGAACGGAGCTGCAGTCGTTTTCATTTCCACATCTCAGTCACAGAACCAGGTCTGCAACACGCTCTGCGTTTCTGTCTTCTTGTGGTCTGGAAAAAGTTGATCTAAAAGTTGCTGCGCTGCAGAGAAAGGAGCAACCAGGAGGTCAAAGGTCGGTTTTTCAGCGCGTTCCTGTGCGGCGGTGCAGGTCCGGGCCTGTCAGCAGCAGCCTGAGTGACTCAGAGCTTCTGAGCCGTTTGTGAATCTTTTTTTACTATCATCAATCTCTCCAAGCCACCCATGTGACGCCTCGTGAAGGAAACGGACACTCTCGCTCTTCCTGAGTCATGGCGACGCAGCGACTCCGCCTCCCGATGTTTATCAAGACTCGATAGGAGGAAGGAGAGGAAGAGCAGAACATTTCAACACTGACGGAGATCCTGCACTTCAAAAAACAAAACCTGACCTCAGCTTCATAATTCAAAATGAATTCATCCAAAATATCTCCAACTTCTACCAATAAAAGTCGCTCCAGTGCCATCAGAGGCCCGCGCCATGATGCAACCAAGGTCCATTTCCACAAAAACGATCCAAACATAGAAATACACCGATCTAAAAATGAACATTTCTCTTGTAGATGGACAAACATCACATGACTAATTCCCTCTTCTCCCCCAGAAACTCAAACAAGAACAAAATAAATATTGGTTATAAATATCAGCCCAGATTAATTTATCGGACCGATACCAGTATGTTAAAATTGACTATTGCTGCTCCTCAACATCAAAAAGAATTATTCCAGAACTTAAACACCTTCATTTTAATTAATTGATGGCATTTTAAAGACACAATTAATTACTCGGTTTTGGGGATTTAAAAAAAAATTCTTTTAACAAACAACGGCTCCAGCTAATAGACGGTGGAGGTTCTGGAAGGTTCTATAGTCCGGGTTAATCCAGCTCCTGTTTCCCACTGTAATCCCTCCTCTGGGTGGATTTATCAGATTTCCAGATTACACTGAAATTCCTCTAGAATCCTTCGATGATCTTAAAGTTCCCAGACGAATATGTACAAACCTTTGAGACAAAGGCTTTAAATATTTTAGGAGTTTCCTGAAGCCTCTGAGTCGCTTACGGACCAAAATCTGATCAGATTAAATCCCAGCTTTACGCATGTTTCATTATGATCCATATTCCTGTTTTTAGTGCTCCAGTTCTACTTTCCCAAAGCAGCAGCAGAAGAATCCTGGGGTGGAGAGACGATCCCAGTACCGGGTCCCAGTAAGGAAGTCCATTCAGTACCAGCTCTCCCATTCTGCAGGTAAATCACTCCGACCCACTGGGTTTCCTCTAAAACACTGAAACAGACGATTCTCTCTTCCAACCCAATGAAAACCAAATGGATGTTTTGGTAGCGATGAACCGATTGCAGTTTTCTGACCTGATGATTCTGATTTTATCCAATTTGTTTGCCTGAAAAGTCGCCAAATTTATCGACTGATGTCAGTAAATCTGTCATCAGCTCTCTCTCTCTCACAGCGGAGGAAAGGAGACGGTGGCTGATTTTCAGATGTTTGCAGAGTTAGAGAAGATCGGTTCCAGATGCAAGTATCGGCCGATTGCTGATCCAAAAAAACGGAGGAAATCGGGCCGATTTATCAACGCACCTGCACTTTTTAGGGCTTTTTTATAAGATAAGAGCTGTTGTCCTAACAAGTAATAATCAGTTTTTTCTGATTATTAAAGAAAAAATTAATTATTATTATTACATTATACAAAAAGAATGTAAAAAATTTTATTTGTTTAACAAGACTGGCATCAGTAATAATTAGGATTCATTCCCACCAGCCCTGTTCAGTCCGCTTTAATCCAACTCCAGTTCATTTGTTTAGAAAGTCCGGTTCGGTTGGTGAGGTGTGAATGCTAATCAAACTCTGGTCCGCCCACTAACCTCAGTTTCAGTTCGGTTAAAGTGAACTCTGGTTCAGTTCAAATGCATATGTGAAACGGAGACTGCTCATGAAGCAGGAAGTAGACTACACCGCAGGGCATTCTGGGTAAATACAACCAAAACAAACCGCGAGAAGTGACTCATGATTAAACAAATTTATGTTGCTAAAATCTAACGCCACTCCATTTTTGTTCACATTTTCTGAAAGAGAAAGTTGCGCTCTGCGTTTCTTACAGTGGTTCTTGGTGCAGCGCCCCCACAGGCCAGGAGGGGAACAGATTCTCCAAAGAGTTTGGTAGGTTTGACTCAATGCAGTGACAAAAATGTAACAAATGCTGCAATTTTGGTTCCTAATCGAGCTGGTGGGAGAAACTGGTGGTTTTTTACCAAAAATAAAGGAGAAATCCATCAACTGTTAAAATCTGACGCCACTCCATTTTTATTTACATTTAGTGAAACAGAAAGTTGCACTCGGTTTATTCTAGGAGAGAATAAATCCAATTTTCACTTTAAATGTGACGTAAAACATGAACCTCTCTGAACTCTCTGTCTTCATGAGTTGGGTTTTCCTCCCATGCCGCTGGAAAACCCCTCACATTTGAATATGCATGACAAAGTGCAGCTCGATTCAGATCAGACGGCTGGAAGCGGCTCGTTATGTAAAAATCTTCCCAGCAGACGAGAACAGGACGCTGGGGCCAATAAAACACGGTCCTGATCAGAAACTAAATGGGTCACAGAGAGACTTTTTACACAACAACATGTGAAATCTGATCATTTATCTCGAGATTTGACAACAAAAGGCTGCAGAATATTTCAGATAATTGATCCGGACAAATAGATTCTGGTCATCTGCAAATGCTCCTTCAGTTAAAATTTATCTGAAAGTTAAAGTTGGACCGGCTGTCGGGTTCCTGCAGGAGAGTGGAGCTGCTCTGAGGTGTCCTGTTTCCTGTAGCATCCGCTCCTCTGAGTTCATACTGATCGTTTAAAGTGCTCTGTAATCTCATTTTCTCCTCCTGCGAATCATTTCACGCATTTGAATCGCATTTCTGCAGCTTCATCAGCATTCTTTCACATTTTCACCCTTTGGGATGCCAGATTTGTCAAAAATGTGCAGAAAATGACAGCAAACTGTCTGTTCTAAGGGATGAAGTTGATATTAAAGGAAACAGGTTAGCATTCAGGAGAGTTTTCAGGTATATTCTGATTAAATGCGACATTTTCCTGCAGGTTTTCCTTTAGATTTGCATCCCAGTCGGCAGAGGAGGTTCTAATTTCAGCCACTGCTGAACTTCATGTCACATTTTTGTCTTTCTACAAGTTCAAACTCGCTTCAGCAAATATTTAACCCATCTGTTGGCTCAGGAAGCAAACCGCTGACATCGCTTACTATTTGCATCCCATGCAATAAAACAATAATAAATACAGCGAATAAAACTGTCCTCTTAGAGCGGTACTTTAACTTAAATAAATTATTATTGGTGTTCTTACACACTCTGGGTAAAACTATTTACATTTTTTTGCTTTAGTTTTTACATTTTTATGCTTTTTTTACTAAAACTGAGCTTTTGGATAGGTTTGTCACAATAAACAATAAATGAATTAATTTCCATTTGCATGGTTTACAGTTTTTCTCTCTTTCTACCAAAAGCTGGATGATAAAAGTTTTCAGTTTGGTGTTTTGGTCTCAACTAAACCTTTTTTTTTAAAAGATAATTTTGTTTACATAGACTTCATAAGTAATTTTATTTGTGGTTTCTGTTGTTTTATTTATTTTTGATATTTAAGATGTCTTCCAGTTCCATTAGAATTTAAAGTTTATTGATATTTCAAAACGTTTTGTTGCATTATTATGCTTTTACTACTATATTACATGAAAATGGACTCAAAACAACATTATCGCTTATCACAGTAACTTATGGGACAGTTTATCCATCATGATTTGTTATCGTGACAGGTCTAGGTTTGGGGACATATTTCTATGATTAAATCATTTATCCTCATTTAAATCTTCTTTCTGTGCAAGTTATCTTTAATATTTCCGTTTCAGCTTTCAGGTAAGTTATTTAAAGATTTTCATCCTGAAGGCTGGGAGCTGCAAACCGAGTCATTTACTGTTCGTTTAAATGTTTTGTTTTTATTACAGAATAGGGCTGAAATGTAAAGTTTGGAGCAGTTTTATCCGCGGGTTTTTATCGTTCCTGCTCATCTTACTGTGGCATTGCTCTGGTTTTGACATGCTGCAGCTTGTTCTGGACATGAAGCCCAGGTTTAACTCTAAGTAAACTCCAGCCTCTTTTAGAGCCATGAAAACTGTTTTTATGGTGTAAAAGTTATTCATCCTGAAGGGATTTAGCGTTTTGAAGATGTTTTTAGTGTTTCTGGAGGAGGTTCTGCACCTACTTCCAGGTAGTTGGAGGTTCTGGTTCTGGTTCTGGTCCAGCCCCTGCGCTGCAACATGAGGACAAACGGAGCTGCTCACCTCTCCAGCCGTCCCCCCCACCGGCATCTTCTGCCAGGGATCCGCCAGCTGAGCCAGAGGCATCTTCTTCTTCTCCTGGACTCCCGCTCCTCCTCCTCTTCTTCTTCGGTTTAATTCCCGCTGCTTTCCGAAGACTCTTTAAACTCCGACCGCCCTCTCTCTCTTTCTGCTTCTTCTCTTCCTGGTAAAATGTTGCGAGCCTCTCTCCCTCACTTTCTCTCGCTCTCCGGTCCCGTTTCTGAGTCGGCGGGACGCGAACCGAGCCGAGCGAGCAGGGGCTAATTCCGGCTGTGGTGTGGCGCAGAGACCGCCCCTTCCTCCTCCGGGGAGACAAACATGAAAGGAGGACGCCCTTTTCTCGGAAACTGCTCCACCTCTAGAATCTCTCTCTCTCTGTTTCTCTCTCACTTCCGTTCTTTCCCAATATGGCGGCCGGTGTCGGCTTACCTGTCCGTCAGGCGGCTGACGTCACCGTGCGTCACGTCGGGAGGCGGCACCTGAGAGAAGAAAACTTCAGGATGAGTCAGAGTCACTGACCACAGTGGGAAAACTACACGGAGGCTCTTTTACTCACATTTGTGAATCACAGCCTGTAGAAATACAAAACAACCACAGCAAACTGCACCTAAAGCTGGAATTACTCTGAACTTTGACCCCAAAATGCCAGAGGAGGTGAAAATGAGCAGAAAGAGAAGGAGGACTTCCCTAGAGAAAAAAAATATATATACTTTAGTGTACTGTATTTCAAACATACTTCCATTTCTGTAAGTACATTTTAAGTATACTAAGTATTAAGTGTACCACCTATAAATATATACGAAACTTGTACCAATTTTGACATTATAGCTTTAAACACACTCAAATATAATTATACCAAAATACACTTTTAAGAAATATATTAAATAAAAGTATACTTTAAGTGAACAAAATGTATATTTCCTCAAGTGTACCAATGAAACAATATGCTGTTAAATATATTTTGTGTATATTTTAAAATATATGCCCAAAATAGAATTTTTAAAACTTCACTTAATGCTTTACTTTAAAAGTAAACTACTGAATATACTGAAATTTTAGTATGTTCTAAATTACATCCAAGTGTACACATGCCTTTTTAGGTGCCTTAATAATCTTTTACTATTTTTGTCAAAATGGCAAAGAATAAAAATAAAAACAATCCTTATAAGGATTATTATTACTTTTTTAAAGTGATCCTTCTGTGTTCTGGTAGCCTGATGTGTTTGCAGTACTGTAGTGTGTATGAAGCATTTATGTACAAAGTGCAAAGTAGAATAATAAAAGACATTAAGTAACTAAAAAGTTACTTCATTAATAATTATAATAAACCAAAAGTGTAATTATAGCATACTGTAATCACACTACTAATATATAAAATATGTAATGTCAATATACTGAAAATACATTCTAAATATATTTTAAATGTAATTTAATCACAAAAACAGTTAAAATATACTAATGAAGCACGTTTATATTACATAAGAAGCTTACTTAACTTAAAGTATACTAAGCATAACTTTAATTGTTCCAAAAAAGTACATGAAAGTACATTTAGTACACTTTAAATTGTGCTTTAATACAATTTAAATACTATTAAAATACACTAATCACAAAATTAGTTGTTCCAAAATAGCACAGTTTAAGTTTACTAATCCTAAATGAACTTGAACTAAACTCATAATTAGTCTGTCTTAATATATGCTCAGGTATGCTAAAATTTAACATACTTAGTATATTTATTTTTCACCAGGGAGGTTGAAACAACAAAAGATTAAAATAATGAAAACGCTCCCCACAGTGGCCTGTTGGTAGATTATTACCTCGATGTTGTTAAGGGATACGTTTGTTGTCCCCGTAGAGGCTCATGGGAACTGTTTGAAACAGAAATACTTGTTACAGGCCCAGCCTCTCCCTAGGGGGGGCGGTAGAGAGCAATCAGTAGGAGCACGGAGAAGAAGAAAAGTAAGTGCGTTAACTGTTAGATGCTTTAGCGGTGCAGTGGTTGTAGTTGTCTTGTTTTTGCCAAGAAGAGAAATAAAGTTCGACAAGTTCTTCATCTGCCTCCTCGTTGTTTGGCCGCCAGCAGAGCAGAGCTTGTTACCAGCAAACGAGCCGAAATAGAGACCAGCCTGTTCTGGACCTACCAAGGTAACATACTGAAGGTTTTTAAACTTTTATATTGTTTTCATACAGTCTAAAAAAATCTATCTGAACCGTTAACAGTAAATATTTATTCACACGAATCAAACTTTGATTTTAGACGTTTCTGGTTAATCATGAAAACTCACAAGTCACTTCATAGAAATAGAAACTGAAAATAAATTTTTTCTTCTTCAGATCAGACTCCATATTAAGATGGAGGATGGGAATAACTTGTCTTCTTGTTAATACAGGTAAGTGTTGCAGCTCCATGTTCCTCCGTGTCTCTTTTGGGTCTCTGTTGCTTTTTCTATCGGATAAAATGGACCCACTCAGCCGCTTGCTGTGTGGGTCTAGTCGGCTGTTTCCCATAGGGTGGGATTCCTTAGTATTTGTTTTTCATTTTACTGAATTTAAGGGCTGATCAAGAAAGTGTTTACATACACGCAAAATACATTTATTTGAAATTAACATTGTGAAACGTTGCTGCTTATAAATTGCTGTTATATGAGGCTTCAGATGAATTTATGTTTCACCAGAGAAATATTTCAGCACAACGTGGTTAACCTGGTAAATGATCGACTGGGATCTACCATGACAGTAGGTGATCTGTTTGTGTGCAATAATGAACTTTACAAACATAAATTAAGGAATTAATTAATCTTTTAAACTTTACGAAAAATGTATTAAAGTAGTAAAATACGAAGGAGTATTAGGATAGTACTAATAAAAAAGGAGAAAAAGTCACAATATTACAGGAATAAATTCATACGATAATATTCTGATAATATTATATGTATAATATAGTTGCGATATTATGACTTAATTCTTGCAATTTTGAGACTTTATCATTTTGTTCTTTTTTATTTTCTTAGTGTGTCCATAATACTCCATCATGTTAAACTGGTTTCTCTGATTATTTAAATCATAAATGTGACACATCACTCCTTCCTCAGCAGTCTGGGGTTCATCAGAAACTGATGTTTCTCTGATCTGTGGAGTCAAACCAGATTTAAACTCTCAACAGATTTTCCTCTCTTCCTCCTCTCTGACTTCTTTCTTTTCCAGTTGGACTTCTTGTTTCTCCTTGCAGCAGTGAGAAACTCTTTGTCTCTCTAAGCTGCTGGAAAACTGAACAGATCTGCTGAAAGCTGAGAGTGATCAGATCACTCCTCATGATCTCCATGGATCACCTGATCCTGAAGTCTCTCTGATTGTTGGTCCGTCTGGAAAATATTCCTTCCACATATTCCTGCCTCTCTGACTAAACCTGACTCTCAGCAGGAGGACTGGCAGCCTGTCTAAAGGAGGTCTGGACCCCAAAGGTTTCAGAACCGCTGCTTTAACTGAGCCCATCTGTTCAGGACCAACACATCACCACTTCATAGGAAATGTTCACTCCTTCATTCACTACATCTGACCTCACTCTGGATGTTTCTACAGACCTGGAACATGATTCCAGTTTAGGTTTCAGACTCAGATTTGAAATGTTCTTAATAAAGTCAGAAGTTCTCCAGAAGGTTCTTGGATCAGCCAGCAGACATCAGAAGGTCATGAAGAAGTGAAGGAGAGAACAATTCAGACCCAGATGTTACATGCTGGATCAGGTTCCTCTGATCCTCTGAACACATGATGGGAATCAACTTTCTGCTTACTGGATCACTGGGAACTGACTGGCACTGGTTTCTCTTTCAGACTTACTGAGGTCCAGAAGATGGAAGACCTGGACTGGGACTGGGACTGGGACTGGGACTGGGACAGAGCAGAACCTTCAGGATCCGTCTGTCCCTCTATGAGGAGTGACCGGTCCAGAGATAAACCTCCATACTTCAATAATGAACCTGGACCCTCAGACAGGAAGTAAGAAACCAGTTTCTAACTGATTCATGTGACTCCACACAGATTTATTTAATATTAACTTGTTTATTTTCATCAAATAAATAAAAAGTAACTTAATTTTTATGCAAACTTAAAGCTAAGTAGACATGAGGAATGTCAGCCAATCAGTAGAGTTTTAATGAGGCTTCAGTGAGTCAGTGATGGATGAAAATGATCCATGAAAACAAAAACAACCAAAACTTTAAAGAGCAACAATTCAGAGATTGTCTCTAAACCCACTGAAACAGGGAAACTTCTTTACTGGGAGCACTGGACCCAGTTTATATACTGGAAACACTGGGTCCATGTGATCCAGGTAGGATGACGACCCAGAACTTTAAACCTTCTGCTTCTCTGCAGCAGTTTGTGTTCTGATCTTCTTCAGTGTTTTTATCACAGAGTTTCTCAGTAATTGATGTGATCTGAATAACATGTTTGTGTTTCAGAGATCAGAACCTCAGACTGAGAGCAGAACCTCCAGGATCCGTCTGTCCTTCTATGAGGAGTGACCGGTCCAGAAAAGATCCTCTAAACTTCAATACTGAACCAGAACCATCAGACCCAGAGTAAGAAACCAGTTTCTAACTGATTCATGTGACTCTGCAGAGACCAACCAGGATTTAAACTTTGATTTCAGCTTAGAAACTGATTCATGGAAACCAAAACATAATTTTAAATCATTTTAGTTCTTTTTTCAGTTGTGATCTAAACTGTTCTTTGAGAGAACAGAACAAACTGTGGAGGAAAAACTAAATAGTTTCCTTTGTGTCTTTATGAATCTCTAGCAGCTTCCATGTTCCACTGAGGTTTGGGGCCTCATGTGTAAAAGAGTGAGCAGTTTTCACACTAACACGGACAAATTTAGAAAAGTAGGGCGCACAAAAAATTAAGATATATAAATCTGTACGTACGTACATACCTGCTCACCTTAACTTTATAAATCCCAATTTGCAGGAAATAAATCAGCTGCTGGTTCGCCTGTCTCCACCCATAAATACATATTAATCTAAATTAGTATAAATACCCAGAAGTCTGCCACTACATGAAGCAGTAACCATGGCAACGACCTTGTTTGTAGCTTAGATCTCTTTATTTTATTTTATTTTAATTTTTTATTTCAAATATTTAAATTTTTTGTGTAGTGACCTTATGAACCCAGAAAGCACCATTTAAACAAAAATATATAATTATTATTATTATAAATACTAATACTGCGCAAATGCCAGTTTAAGCAGCAGAGCGTTCAGTCGGGATTTAAAGACAGAGAGAGAGTCCTTTGAGTGGGAATGTGACGTTTATTCTAAATACAGAAATCATGTTTATAAGTTACATTTACAGAATAGAGATGATTTCTGTCCATAAAGATGCATTCACAAAGCGGGTGGCTCGACTGAAGGACGACTGCAGCTGGACCGGTACCGGTACTGCTCAGCTCCTTCTTTCAGTTCTGCTGGGAGCTGCAGGATGATCAGTCTGGATCAATCTAAACGTTAATAAACCATCATCAACATTTCCCAGCAGATCAGATGGTAAATGGATAAACTTATATAGCGCTTTTCCAATTTGGGGTTAAGTGCCTTGCCCAGAGGCACATTGACATGTGGCAGGAGGAAGCTGGAATCGAACCTACAACCTTCCAATCGCAAGACGACTACTCTACCATACAGCTAAAGTCGCCCAAAATCAATATGATCTCTGATCAATGGCTCCATGTTCTCCATCAGAGCCAAAGCTCCTCAGGTAGCAGCTCACCTTGATGCAGCTACTGATAAACCTGTGATTGTCTCCACACCTGATCAATAATCAGACCTGTTTGGAGTTAATCTGCTGATCCAACAATGTTCTATTTTATAATGAGAATGAAATTACTCCATAGATGCTTTTCATTTGCTTTGGTACACAGACCAATTCGTTACATCTTAATGAGACAAAAACTGAGGAAATTTCTTATTTACATTCTAGTGATGTTTTCACATCATTATTTTGTGTGCATGTTAGGTTATTGTTTGATGATTAATGCAGTTCAGTTTCATCGTTTACGTTTAAACAATAAAATATTAAAATCATGAACAAACATCGGGTTTGATGCTTCTTTGTTCTAAATAACTGAATGTCATCAGATTTCAGTTATTTAGGTGAATTTTGACTCCCTGAATTTATGCTTTGATTATTTTATACATTTTTGAGAAATCTTTTAATCTCCTTCTGGATTTTGAAAAGGCCTTTCCTCAACAACAGACAGCAAAGGAGTTTTCACTCAGAGTAATGTGGGGTCAGAACAAGAAAACTTTTATTTTTAAATTCCTGAATCATCTTAGAATTTCACTCCTAATACTTTTTCATCTTTTATGTTAATTTTAAAAACATTTTGAAATCCCCTTCTCACATTTGTTAAAATGTTTGCAGGAGTTTCTTGTTTAAGTATGTACATTGATATATAATTTAAAATTATATTTTATTTCTATATATTTATTGTTTTGCATGAAAAGAAACTTTTGAATCTGAGAGTTTCTGGCTTGTGGGTTTGTAATAAATGGACCTTTGACGTTTTGTAAAGTGTCTGTGGATCTTCAAGTATCACTGATTTAGAAGGTAAAGTGGAGGTCAAAGGTCAGGTCAAGTACATTAAAGGAACCCGACCATCTAAATAAAACAGGAACTGGACTCAATAAAGATGGACTGTAACTAAACTACAACTATAAACAATTAATCAGGACAATAAAACTACAAAGTGAACACAGAACCAAAGTCCAAAGAATCATCATGAAGTCAGATTTAGCAAAAAAAAAAATAAGACAAATTTAAATAACTTTTTGTTATCTCTGCTAATATGTCCAAATAATGTTCTATCACAGTACAAGACTCTTTATAAAGTTCTTAGATAAATGCAAACTGGATCTGAATCCTGTTTACTGGTGTTTCACCATTAAAGAATGATCCATGTTTCTACACTGGACTCTAGATTAGAATCAGATTTTGGTCTTTGAGCCTCTGATGGAAACAGTTTTCTGCTCTGACTCAGACAGAATAAAGATTTCAGATGAACAAATACAACCAAAGAAAGATCAATCATAACACCAAATATAGAATGAAATATTTCAAACCAGAGATCATCAATGTTCTGAGGTTCTGTTCCGACTCAGGTTCTGGTACCAGAACAGCTCCAGCCTGTTGTTAGTGAACTATTTCAGTGATGAAGAAATGTCTTCACAGAGGGAGGAAGAGGAGCAGCGTTGGTGAGGAGGAGCAGCCGTCCTGCTGTGCTTTATGTCAGAAGGTTCTGATGGATCCAGTCTCTACCAGCTGTGGTCACTGGTTCTGCAGACAGTGCATCAGGTTCTACTGGGACCAGTCTGGACCCTCCTCCTGCCCCCAGTGTGGAGAAAGACCCAGAACAGGAGCTGGACTGCTGACAGCCAATCAGAGCAGCTGTGCTCCAGGTGAGCCTGAACACCTCCAATCAGAGCTTCCTTCTGTCGTCTGTTGAACCAATTCAATGTCTTTAGTTGGGATTTGGACATTTAAGGTTTTATAAATCTTTTTGTCAACCAAATATCTGTATCTCCAACTGGTGTAAATGGTTTTCCTTTAAAGTGACTCTGTTCTCAGCTCTTTGTGCTAATTGCATTAACCCCTTAACAACCACACCAAGAAAAAAACTGTGAAAACGTTTTCTTTGCATTTCTTTTACCCTAGGGTGATTCATATACACAATCAATATTTTTTTTCAACAGATCCTGTGGTTTTTAAAATATTGATCTCTACCAAACAGTTGAGATGTCACTTAGTGGTTTAAGTACATGACGTAATAAAAATACCAAGTACAGTAGATAAATTAAAATGCTAATTTATTTTGGATACAATTTATTTCTGTCAAAATGCCACAAAACACTCATTCCTTGGTTTTAATTTCAACCAAGGACAACATTGCGTCGAACAAGGAAATATTGCCTTTTTTTATTTTCCCATCTTGACTGTATCTGTATTAAAGTGCAACAGCACAAAATTCTCACATTCAATCCAGTTTTGATTATAGGTAACAGTGCAAAACATTTATTTTTACATTCAAAAAGGAAAAGAAAATACTGCAGAACAATAGAAACATTTGTTGCTTTTATATCTCAGCACACCTTTTCTGTTTTGGTGCAACAGCATGTATTTTGGGACACAAGTGTCACGTATCTGGCTGATTGATTGAACTAGTGTTGCTTGTTTTCATTTAAACTTTGAAAAAATATGGCAAACATAGAAAAACGTTACCAAACATATTAAAACATCACATTTCCAACCTCACCTATGTGTTTGCAAAACAGCATTCTTTTTGTGCATTAGATGCACTTTACCTCTGGTGATATAACTTAAACATTCCTGGTTTGCATTCAAACACAGGAAGACATTGCATTTCTCGCATTTCCACCTGGACACTCCCTTTGGACAGACTGCATCTCCCTCGCTTTTCACAGTGAAGAGGCCAGTGTCCCACGTTGTCGTAGCGCACATCTGTTTGTGGTTTTGGTCGTGATGGTCTTGAGATGTAGCCTGTCTTCTCTGGTGGTGGAGAGCTGGAAGATGGTCGGCCAACTGGTCAACTCGGAGGCTGGCTTATTGAACTGGTTCAAACTGTGGGCAACTGCGAGGCAGAACCGTTTGAGAGACATGGGTTTCTCATTCTGGAGGCCACTGTCCCTTTTGTAGAGTAGCCAGGAATTTGCAATGCAGAGGTCCAGGATGTGTCCAAACAGGGGAAGATACCATCTCCTTGACTTGGCTGGGGTCTTGTACATGTGTACTAGCATGTCAGACAGATCGATTCCTCCCTTAAGCTCATTGTAGGCAGAGATGAGTGATGGGCACAGGATGGTGATCTTTGCGCGGAACTCTTTGCTCCAGCATTTCACTGTTTGTATAAGTTATATGGCTGAAGCAGCAAACAGGCAAAGGTGCCAGGAGTGTGATTGGTCCGCGCTCCCTGTTCAATGCATCAACTATAAAAACTATAAACCCATCTTTCTTTCAGGAATAATTCTGCCCTGCCAGTGAAATGCTCAATGCTGAAGAGATGCTTGCATTCCGGCTTATTAAAAAAAAGAAAAATTATTTTAAAAAAAATATTTCATTTTCTTTCTAATAAAAACAAAAATACACAAGGCTTAGCCTGGCAGGTGGACAAGTAAAGCATGGCGGCCCGCCAGTCCTATAATACACTGGAGGAAACCCTGTAATAATTCTAATCTGTTGTTTACTTCTAAAGGACGAAATCAGTTCCATGTCATTTTCAAACTACTATTGTTCTTTAAAAACATCCAATCCAGTCTTTGACAGAGAAATAGCATTTTAAATGTGAACACTGCCAGATACAATCAGCAGTTTCTCTGACAGATTAGAGCTTTTTCTCTAGATTTTCTTCATGAAGGCTGGAAATTCCAGTAGAAAACATTTTTCTTCTTTTCTGTTTTCCAAAGCTGCTGTTTGTGGGAGAAGTTCAGTTAGAACCTGTAAAATGACATGGTGACATGATGCAGAAGAGTTCATGTTGCTTAAAGCATTTAATGGATGTGTTTCTGTCAGTGTTTACTCATCTGATTTGATTTGTGAATTAAATACTTACATAAAACAGATTCTGGTCACAAAACAGAGGCAGAAATGCAATGTTTGATAATAGAACAATATACTGCTTGTGATGATGGATCAAATTCTGTTTCAGATGGGTTTTTCACTTGAGCTGTATTTTTTTTCTTTGTTTCAGCAGATGTTGTTCTGCAGCAGGTTCTAATGGAACATAAGATCAGTCTGATGAGGAGATGTGAATGTGTGACTGAAGGAAGTGATGTAACAGGAAGTAAAACCCTCCTCAACATGATCTACACTGATCTCTACATCACAGAGGGACAGAGTGAAGAGGTTAATACCCAACATGAGGTGAAGCAGCTGGAGACAGATTCCAAGATCCAGAAGCTCCATGACTCTCCTATCAGGTGCCATGACATTTTTAAAACCTTCCCTGATCAACATGGAGCCATCAGAGTGGTTCTGACTAACGGTGTCGCTGGTGTTGGAAAAACCTTCTCAGTTCAGAAGTTCACTCTGGACTGGGCAGAGGGCTTGGAGAACCAAGATGTCAGTGTGGTGGTTCTGCTTTCGTTCAGGGAGCTGAACTTGATCAGAGATGAGCAGCACAGTCTTCTCACGCTGCTCCATGTTTTCCATCCAACCCTCCAGAAGCTCCCAGCAGAGCAACTGGCTGTCTGCAAACTTCTCTTCATCTTTGATGGCCTGGATGAAAGCAGACTTTCACTGGACTTCAACAACAGTCAGCTGGTTTCTGATGTCACACAGAAGTCATCAGTCAACGTTCTCCTGACAAACCTCATCAAGGGGAACCTGCTTCCCTCGGCTCTCATCTGGATAACATCCCGACCTGCAGCGGCCAGTCAGATCCCTCCTTCATGTGTTTCCAGGGTAACAGAAGTACGAGGCTTCACTGACGCCCAGAAGGAGGAGTACTTCAAGAGGAGGCTCAGAGATGAAGAGCTGTCCAGCAGAATCATCTCCCATATTAAGACCTCCAGGAGCCTCCACATCATGTGTGGAATCCCAGTCTTTTGCTGGATCACTGCTACAGTTCTGGAGAACATGTTGACCTCAGAGCAGAGAGGAGAGATGCCCAAGACCATGACTGACATGTACTCACACTTCCTGCTGGTCCAGACAAAGAGGAAGAAGAACAAGTACTATGGAGGACATGACACAAGTCCACAGGAGCTGATGGAGGCTGACAGGGAAGTTTTTCTGAAGCTGGGGAGGCTGGCGTTTGAACATCTGGAGAAAGGAAACATCATGTTGTACCAAGAAGACCTGGAGCAGTGTGGTCTGGATGTCACAGAGGCCTCAGTGTACTCAGGAGTTTGTACAGAGATCTTCAAAAGAGAGAGTGTGATCTTCCAGAAATCAGTCTACTGCTTTGTTCATCTGAGCATTCAGGAGTTTCTGGCTGCAATCTACATGTTCCACTGTTTTACCACAAGGAATACAGAGGTAATGAAGAAGTTCCTGGAAGAAAAATACAGTGAAACATCTCTGGAGGATTTCATAAAAAAAGTCCTAGAGAAATCCTTCTTCAGTAAAAATGGCCACCTGGACCTGTTTGTTCGTTTCCTTCATGGCCTCACTCTGGAGTCCAACCAGAGACTGTTAGGAGGCCTTCTGGGTCAGACAGAGAACAGTCCAGGAACCATCCAGAAAATCATCAGCAATCTGAAGAAGATGAGCACTGATAGAATCTCTCCTGACAGAATCATCAACATCTTCCACTGCCTGGTGGAGATGAACGACCTCTCAGTTTTTCAGGAGATCCAACAGTTCCTGAAATCAGGGAAGAAGCTCTCAGAGATCCAGTGTTCAGCTCTGGCCTACATGCTACAGATGTCAGAGGTTCTGGATGAGTTGGACCTGGAGAAGTACAACACATCAGAATCAGGACGACAGAGACTGGTTCCAGCTGTGAGGAACTGCAGAAAGGCTCGGTGAGTCCAGAGCAGTGATGGCATAGTTACTTTGAAAAAGTAATTTTAATCGGATTTCTGATTACACCTTGAAAAAGTAACTTAGTTAGATTTCTGATTACCTGATTTGGAAAGTAACGAAGTCACATTAAAGTAACTTTTTTAGTTACGTTCAGCACTCCTAACAACAACGCTACACCACCTGTGAAAATCACATTGATCTTTGCCAATGCTTAATTGCAAGTTATTTCATAATGATGACATCAACAATGTTTCTCCACTTGTACGGTTGAACTGAATGGGAAGATTGTTTAATGGTTACAACAGCACAAATAAACTATAGTAATCTTTGTGTGTCTGGAAACTCTAACTAGGATAAATAGGATTTTAGACCCCCCACCCTTCCCTGCTCCAGCCTCCAGGTTCTGTGTTATGACCCTGCGTTTGCTGTCATAGCTCAGCGCACAGCCCTTCTCCCACTGCTCCACAGATCAGATCGCCTTATGCACAGATTTGTGACACTTTTCTTAATATTAATGATTATAATGCCGTTTAGTTGCACAACTTTACGGACTCGTTCATTCATGGCTGTTTTCAAATTTATTGCACTATTCATAGTCTCGATGTTTGTAGTTTTTTGGAGCACAACGCAAAGCTTGATGTCATTCACAGCAAATATTACTTGACATTAAAAAAGATGCAGCAGGATGGATCATCTGGGAAATGATGGACAGGAAGAGCCTAAGTAAAACTACCTGTATGACAGACAAATTCTGGGGCTTATTATGTTTAGAAAAAAACAAGCTAACAACAAGCTTATAATTGGACTTGGTGACAGAAACTCAATAGTTCCTGATTTTCCAGCAACAAATTGTGCATCTCCCTCCTCCCTCCATTGTTTATATTTGTGTCGCTTCTGCTAACTGTCATATAGAAACGGCGATTGCTCCCCAAGACATGTAGAGGAAATTAAATTAAATTACAAAAGAAAATAGTAATGCGCAGTGATTTGGATAAGTAACTTTAATCTGATAACTGGATTTGATAAAGCAACGTGTTACTGAAAAAACTGGCTGACTCTGTAAGCTGGTTGCAAATCTGAGGCCAGCAGGTGTCAGTCAGTTATGGTAGATCGGAAATTTGGTTTGATGACCTCAATATGAGAAGTTGCAGACTAATAAGAGGAACCAACGAGTTGGGTTAAAAGCACATCTTTTGTAGTTTGGATATTTTTCCTCCAACAGGTTCCAGAGGAATCACTTCAAACCAGATGTTGGACTGGATTTTATTTCAATGTCATTTGTGAATGTCAGCTCATCATTTTCAACAGTGGAGCTATATAGGTTGAAAACGTTGATCATTTTGGAGAAAGTATCATCAATATCAATATTTCCACTAAATAAGAGAGAAAAATAAATAGCATGTTTGACAGAGGAAAAGTCTCTGGGACTCTGAGCTCAAAGCAAGATACCAGAGAGCACCAAACTAATTTTAAAAAATAATAGACAATTAATTTAATTCCAGATAATTGTCGCCGTAGGAGCCATTTGTTTGTTAAATACTTATATCTGTCCAATTTGGTGTTTGTTGTGAATGACATCAGTTGTTCTGAGAACATGAAGCCTTAACTATTTGGCCCTGTTGCTCAGCTTCTCTATTAAATGGAGAGTTGAACAGAACCAGAGCCAGAACCATGATGTTAATTATGAAATTATCAAACTCAGTAAATTGATGTGAAGACCAGATGTTCACCAGATGATATCAATGTTATTAAATGTGTTTGTATAGATTATCTGGTTTAATTAGAACTGACTTTATTTCTTCTCTAATCACAGACTTGGTGGCTGTCGTCTCTCAAAGACTGAATGTGAAGTTGTGGCTTCAGCTCTAAAGTCCAACCAACATCTGACTGAACTGGAAATAAATCAGATATTCATACAGGGAACCAGTACAAAATCTTTACTGAATCATGTGTGTGAGATCCTGGAGAGTTCAGTCAGCAAAGTGAAGAGTCTGAGGTTTGTTTTCTCTGTTTATCCTATAAAATATTTTATTGATACTTTAATACTAAGTTATCTTGACATTTATTCTGTTTTCTTTAAAAACAATCTGCTCTCAAAATATCAGAATATAATTTCTAAAATCTTTTGCTTTATAAATGAATTATTTTCCTTTTTCAGACTTTGAGAATATTGATCTTTATTTTTCACTTTAGAATGTTTTGGACTGATGAACAAAAATAACTGACATATTCTACCAACACATCATAATAACATGTTCTGGTTCTGCTGGTTTGGACTCTATAAGCCAGTTTTACTAGATCAAATATTACACATCAGTTCATCATGTTTCTGGGACTTTTACATTCAGTGAAATTAATTTTCTACATTTTTATTATTAATTTGTTCAGATTTCAGTTTTAACCTGCATCCTGTTGGCTTCAGCTCACAACTTTTATTCTTTATTCAGATTGAGGGGCTGCAGGTTATCAGAGACCAGCTGTTCTTCTCTGGTCTCAGCTCTGATGTCCAACCCCTCCCATCTGACTGAACTGGACTTGAGTGACAACAGACTCCTGAAAGATTCTGGAGTGAAGGAGCTCTGTGGTTTTCTACAGAATCCTGAATGCAGAGTACAACGATTAGAGTAAGAAACTATGTTTTTTTCTGGATCTTGTGTTTCTGATGTGAAAGTTGTGTTGCCACTAAACTGCAGACAGATGGCTGATATTCTACTGATCCACTCTGAGGATCTTCATGGTAAAGTCTGCTTTCTTCTTATATGGTTTGGTCCAGTTAAAGATCTTTTGTTTTATAAAAGCACAAGCAGTTCCTCCTCCCATTAAGCCAATCACAGCTTTCTTTTCACAGACACCAATCACACCTGCAGAGAGAATGTCAAAGGTCAGATTGGAAATTAAAAGCTAATTAAACTCTCATATTAGAATCATTAAATGTCTTAATATCTACAAACAATCAGATATAAAATCTGATAAAATGTCATTATGTCCAAGACAGACTGAGGTTTAATTCACTAAATAATGATGTTCATCCGCATCTCTGACCTTCTGATCATAAATGATCAATAAACCATCCATCCATCCATCCATCCATCCATCTTCTTCCGCTTATCCGAGGTCGGGTCGCGGGGGTAGCAGCTTCAGAAGGGAGGCCCAGACTTCCCTCTCCCCGGCCACTTCTTCCAGCTCTTCCGGGGGAATCCCGAGGCGTTCCCAGGCCAGCCGAGAGACATAGTCTCTCCAGCGTGTCCTGGGTCTTCCCCGGGGCCTCCTCCCGGTGGGACGTGCCCGGAACACCTCACCAGGGAGGCGTCCAGGAGGCATCCTGACCAGATGCCCAAGCCACCTCAACTGGCTCCTCTCGATGTGAAGGAGCAGCGGCTCTACTCTGAGTCCCTCCCGGATGACTGAGCTTCTCACCCTATCTCTAAGGGAGAGCCCAGCCACCCTACGGAGAAAACCCATTTCGGCCGCTTGTATCCGCGATCTCGTTCTTTCGGTCATGACCCAAAGTTCATGACCATAGATGAGGGTGGGAACGTAGATCGACCGGTAAATCGAGAGCTTCGCTTTTTGGCTCAGCTCTCTCTTCACCACGACGGACTGGTACAGCGCCCGCTTAACAGCAGACGCTGCGCCAATCCGCCTGTCGATCTCCCGCTCCCTTCTTCCCCCATTCGTGAACAAGATCCCGAGATACTTAAACTCCTCCACTTGGGGCAGGACACCCCCCCTGACCCGGAGAAGGCACTCTACCCTTTTCCGGCTCAAGACCATGGCCTCGGATTTGGAGGCACTGATCCCCATCCCGGCCGCTTCACACTCGGCTGCGAACCGCTCCAGCGAGAGCTGCAGATCACGATCTGATGAAGCCAAAAGGACCACATCGTCTGCGAAAAGCAGAGATGAGATCCTAAGGCCACCAAATCGGATCCCCTCAACACCTTGGCTGCGCCTAGAAATTCTGTCCATAAAAGTGATGAACAGAATCGGTGACAAAGGGCAGCCCTGGCGGAGTCCAACTCTCACCGGAAACGAGCCCGACTTACTGCCGGCAATGCGGACCAGACTCTGACACCGGTCATACAGGGACCTGACAGCCCGTATCAAAGGGCCCGGTACCCCATACTCCCGGAGAACCCCCCACAGGGCTCCCCGAGGGACACGGTCGAACGCCTTCTCCAAGTCCACAAAACACATGTAGACTGGTTGGGCGAACTCCCATGCACCCTCCAGGACCCTGCCGAGGGTGTAGAGCTGGTCCAGTGTTCCACGACCAGGACGAAAACCACACTGCTCTTCCTGAATCCGAGGTTCGACTATCCGACGGACCCTCCTCTCCAGGACCCCTGAATAGACCTTGCCAGGGAGGCTTAAGAGTGTGACCCCTCTATAATTGGAGCACACCCTCCGGTCCCCCTTTTTGAACAGGGGGACCACCACCCCAGTCTGCCAATCCAGGGGAACTGCCCCCGATGTCCATGCGATATTGCAGAGTCGCGTCAACCAACTCAACCCTACAACATCCAGAGCCTTAAGGAACTCCAGGCGGATCTCATCCACCCCCGGGGCCTTGCCACCGAGGAGCTTTTTAACCACCTCGGCGACCTCGCCCCCAGAGATTGGAGAGCCCAACCCAGAGTCCCCAGGCTCCGCTTCCTCAGTGGAAGGCATGTTGGTGGGATTGAGGAGGTCTTCGAAGTACTCTGCCCACCGACCCACAACGTCCCGTGTAGAGGTCAGCAGCACACCATCCCCACTATAAACAGTGTTTGTGCTGCACCGCTTCCCCCCCCTGAGACGCCGGATGGTGGACCAGAATCGCCTCGAAGCCGTGCGGAAGTCTTTTTCCATGGCCTCTCCAAACTCCTCCCACGCCCGAGTTTTTGCCTCAGCAACCGCCCGAGCCGCATGCCGCTTCGCCCGCCGGTACCCATCAGCTGCTTCCGGAGTCCCACAGGCCAAAAAGGCCCGATAGGACTCCTTCTTCAGCCTGACGGCATCCCTCACCGAAGGTGTCCACCAACGGGTTCGAGGGTTGCCGCCGCGACAGGCACCGACAACCTTGCGGCCACAGCTCCGATCGGCCGCCTCGACAATGGAGGCACGGAACACGATCCACTCAGACTCCATGTCCCCCACCTCCCCCGGGACGTGTTCGAAGTTTTGCCGGAGATGGGAGTTAAAGCTCCGTCTCACAGGGGATTCCGCCAGACGTTCCCAGCAGACCCTCACAACACGTTTGGGCCTGCCAGGTCTGACCGGCTTTCGCCCCCACCACCGGAGCCAACTCACCACCAGGTAGTGGTCAGTGGACAGCTCCGCACCTCTCTTCACCCGAGTGTCCAAGACATACGGCCGCAGATCCGATGAAACGATGACAAAGTCGATCATCGAACTGCGGCCTAGGGTGTCCTGGTGCCAAGTGCACATATGGACACCCTTATGCTTGAACATGGTGTTCGTTATGGACAATCCATGGCGAGCACAGAAGTCCAGCAACAGAACACCGCTCGAGTTCAGGTCGGGCGGGCTGTTCCTCCCAACCACGCCCCTCCAGGTCTCACTGTCGTTGCCCACGTGAGCGTTGAAGTCCCCCAGCAGAACAAGGGAGTCCCCAGGAGGAGCACTCTCCAGTACCCCCTCTAAGGACTCCAAAAAGGGTGGGTAATCTGAACTGTCGTTCGGCCCGTAAGCACAAACGACAGTCAGAACCCGTCCCCCCACCCGTAGGCGGAGGGATGCTACCCTCTCGTTCACCGGGGTGAACCCCAACGTACAGGCGCCGAGATGGGGAGCAAAAAGTATGCCCACTCCTGCCCGACGTCTCTCTCCCTGGGCAACTCCAGAGTGGAAGTATGTCCAGCCCCTCTCAAGGAGACTGGTTCCAGAACCAGAGCCATGCGTCGAGGTGAGACCGACTATTTCTAGCCGGAACCTCTCGACCTCACGCACTAGCTCCGGCTCCTTCCCCACCAGAGAGGTGACATTCCACGTCCCAAGAGCCAGTTTCTGCAACCGAGGATCGGACCGCCAGGGTCCCCTCCCTTGGCCGCCACCCATCACACAGTGCACCCGACCCCTTTGGCCCCTCCCATGGGTGGTGGGCCCATGGGAGGGGGGGCCCATGTTTCCTCTTCGGGCTGAGCCCGGCCGGGCTCCATGGGTAAAAGCCCGGCCACCAGACGCTCGCCATCGTGCCCCCCCTCCAGGCCTGGCTCCAGAGTGGGGCCCCGGTGACCCGCGTCAGGGCGAGGGAACACCAAGTCCAATGTTTTTACTCATCATTGGGGTCTTCGGGCTGCACTTTGTCTGGTCCCTCACCTAGGACCTGTCTGCCTTGGGTGACCCTACCAGGGGCATGAAGCCCCAGACAGCATAACTCCTAGGATCATTGGGACACTCAAACCCCTCCACCACGATAAGGTGGCAGCCCATGGAGGAGTGAATAAACCATCATTGATTAAACCACAAACTTTATTAACCCTTTAAAGATGAACAGATGTAGAAACATCAGGAATCAGTTTGACATTTAAAATTAATCTGAACTGAAATATTAGAGCTTAGTCCAACAGAAACAGTTACATTTTAATACAGCAGCATCAATTTAAGTAAATTATCTGAAAATATTATGGAAATATTTTATAACCTGTCTCAATAAATGTGAGGTAAACAAAGTATTCCCTCTCCTTTCCTTGGTTATTTCTAATTTCCAGTGTCTGAGGTGAAGCAGCAGCAATCCTGTGAGTTTGTGACAGATGTAGCAGTAAGTTGTGATGTTGACAGAAGGAGCTGGATGGAGGCACGGTGGGACAGCTGATAGCAGAGCAGCTTTATTTCTAGGCAACTTTAAACAGCCACAGGACCAAAGAAGACATGAAGCAGCAGTCACATGATCCAATAATCAACCAATAAAACCATCAATAGGAGATAAACATCAATACAACTGCCCTGATTAAAATAATTAGATAATCATACAGTCAGTCAGAATGAAGTAAATGGAAATAGAGCAAAATAACAATAAATTGATAGAATTCAAACACAGACAAAAGTCAACATTTGGTTTTAAGCAGGAATTTATAATCAAACTGGGCTATTGATCCTTCAGATAAATCAGTCAGTTCTGTTTTCACTCATGTGTTCATGTGTCTATGAATGAGTGAAGTGTAATTATTGCAGCTGTTGATCCTTCAGATAAATCACTCAGTTCCACTCAATAGAAGGTCGAAGGTCACTGTGGAAATGAGCTGCTTCCATTAAATCACTGCAGCATTCATTAACAGCCCTAATGTCACACTTTGGTTCTTAAAGTCCATTTTGATTCCTGACCAGAACCACTGAAGGCCCGACTGAAATATTCTAACAACACATCATAATAACATGTTCTGGTTCTGCTGGTTTGGACTCTAGAAACCAGTTTTACTGGATCAAATATAAAACATCAGTTCATCATGTTTCTGAGACTTTAACATTCAGTGAAAATAATTTTCTACATTTTTGTTATTAATTTATTTATATTTCAGTTTTAATTTGCATCCTGTTGGCTTCAGCTCACATCTTTTATTCTTTATTCAGGTTGGTCCACTGCAGTTTGTCAGAGATCAGCTGTTCTTCTCTGGTCTCAGCTCTGAAGTCCAACCAACATCTGACTGAACTGGACCTGAGAGGAAACAGAGACCTGAAAGATTCAGATGTTCAGCAGCTGAAGCTTTTTGTAAAAGATGTTCAGTAAGTAAATGTTTGCAGTGATTCCAGCTGCTGTCAGCATATTGAACTAAACCAGTTCCCATCAAAGCAAAGATCCAGTGTTCCCAGTAAAGCTGCAGCTTCTCAGTGGGAGGAGAATGGTTCAGGCTTCCTGATTGGACACAGAAACAGCAATCAGCCAATCAGAGGAGCAGCAGCTTGCTGTGTTCCTGTGTTTGTGTTGGTGTGAAGATGAGTGTTGTTGCTGTGTCCATGTCTCCAGGAAGTCCAGCTGGACTCCAGCGTCCAGCCGTCCAACATGTCTAGAGACAGTGGTCCTCATTCATCAAACTGTGGCAGCAGCAGATCTGATCTCAGATCTGCTTGTTCTCTCAGTTCAACAGGAAACAAGTGATCAGGTTGATGTTGGTCACAGCTCTGAGATCAGTCTGACTGCAGCCTGGAAACCACTGGCTCTGATTTCACAAACCATCATTCATTTAGTCAGCAGCTGCTCTTTCTGCTCAAGTCCACTCCTCACATCTGGACATGTGTCCTCCTGTCCTCAGTCTCATCCAGATGTGTTCAGGGACAGCCTCCATGTTGGTCAGTCAGCTGATGTTCCAGCAGCAGATGAGATGTTGATCAGCAGCAGTTTGTGTCTAAATGCAGCAGCAGCAAATCCATCCTCCAGTGTTGCAGCAGCAGTGAAGCCTTCAGGAATCTCAGCAGTTTGTTTCCACTGTGGACTTGAGTGGAACCTGCAGAGGAAGCAGACTGGATGCTGAAAGTGTGTGTAGGTGTGTGAGCTTGGAGCTCAGTGTGTTCACTGCAACACGTTAAGATGAGAGCTGAAAGGAAGCTGCTCTGAACAGGACTGAAGGCCCTGCTGCTCTTTCTCCTGGATGTGCTGCGTCACTGACTGCTGCTGGAGAGAAGCTGGAAACTCACTGATCTGATCTCTGCATCTTTCTTCTCTCTGCAGGTTTTGATGATTAACTTTATAAAGAAGAGAATCGTCTCTGTTTCCTGCTGATCCTCAGAGGTTGAAGCTGCAGCAGTTTGAGTCTAAAGAGACTCTGACTGGATCATGATGACCTTTGACCTGAATGATTTCTTCCTGTTTATTTCCTCCTGTCTGTCATTTTGTATCTGATATTGTTTTTCTCTTTGGATCGATGAAGATGAAATTGTAACTCGGCTCCATTTAGAGGCTTCATGGAGTTTTGATCTGAACTTGATTCAGTTTTTAAAGTTTTTAATTTTTCTCTGATTCATTTTCATCCTGGAAGCAGAAATATGAAACATATTTCAGTTCAGCCGTTTCCAGGCTGCATGTTTGCTTCATTTGAATTCAGTTTCTGATGTTTGTGCAGCTCTGGTCTTTCTGTCTGCTGCTGTAAACGACTCAGTGAGGAAATGATGCAACTTTTACTGATGATTTTAAATACATATTTTAATTTCCTGGTATTTTCTGCTTATCTTTCATTACCCAATCCATGTTTGCATAATGATAATATAAAACTTTGACCTTTTTGAATTCTGCACCTGAAATTTACCAAAAGTATATAAAAAAACAAATCTATTAATTAGTAAAAACTAGCAAACACTCACTAGAAACAAGTTAAAACTTAGACAAACAAAAAGAAATCAACTAAATTGAAAAGTCCCAAATTATTATAATTCTGATTGAAACTTCATGTTACAGTAATGAGAGGAGGCTAATAAATATCCAGAGGACTTTTTCACAAAACCAGGATTGCAGATTAAGCTATAATTTTCTGGATATTCTGGTTTAATTAAACCTCAATTCAGTTCCACCAAAGAGGAAACACGCATGTTGCCATGGTGATTTATTCTCCCCAAGCTAGCCTGCTCCAGACCAACATCTACATTAATCCTGGAGCTTCATCTGTTCAGTCAGTGCTCACACCGATGAAAAACTGATGAGTTTTGTTTATGATTCCATTTTCTTTTGTCTTTTTTTTATTACGCTTCACTAATTATGATTCTGAGCCACGAAGTGAGCAGGAAGCCATTTTGGTTTTATGCTTTTCCATCATTCTTATGTTTCTGCGCTGAAACTCAACCTGCAGCCTTCATCCCGGAGCTTTTTCTGGATATAGGCTGCAAATTATTTTGTAAATAATGTCACTTTAATGCAAAGTTTGCACTTTTAATGGACTTTTAATGCAACTTTGATTAAAAATTTCATAATTTACCGAATGACACTTCATGACAACAGTCAGACATTCTAAAACAAACTCCAATCATGAGTCAGCATTACTCTTCAATTTAAAAATCTGTTCGTCGTTTTCATTCCATCAAAAACCAGATGTTAATCAGTCTTACAGCAACACCTGCTGGTGAAGGACGGAACAACCAGATCTAAAACTATCATTCAGCTCAAAGCTGAATTTATTTGATCTACACAAAATCTGAACAAAAAAAGATCAAGCTCTGAAACAAAAACACTTTCATCATAATTTATTTCATAATACCTCAGTGGCTCAGTTACATTTCTCAAAACATAAATAATAAAACTTTCTGTACAAGTTCAGGAAATAAAAGTAAATTCACGAAGAACCTCAGATAATTCAAACTACAAATTCTTACAGTCCGTCCATAAAAACAGATTTTTAACGTTTTTATAAACTGAATGCATAGAGAGAATGTAAAGCTCTAAACATACGGAAACACACAGCGTCAGATTTTATATCTCCAACAACAAAATGAAGAGCGGAAACGTCTTAAAATAACAAAAATATTCAGATTTTAACCTCATTACAGAGGAAACAGGACCAGCATGTCAGGAAACACCGTAAATAGAAAAAAAGAGTCAATTTCAGAGAAAAAACTAACATTTTGAGATTAATCTCAGAAATTTTTGTAGAAATCAGAAATTTCTGAGTTTGGAAAGTTGGACATTTCTGAGATTAAATTTCAGAGAAAAACTGAAATTTTATGATTAATCTCAGAAATTTGCAAGAAAAAACTCAAAATCTCAGATTAAGTTCAGAAATTGTGAGATTAATCCCATGAATTTTCAAGGAGGAAAAAACTAAATTTCTGAGATTAATAAATTTGAGTTTGAAAAATTTTATATTTCAGAGATTAATCAGAATTTCAGAGTTTTTTTCTAGAAACTTCCTTCTTTTGTTGTACGATTGCTCTAATACGCCGTCAGAAAAGTGAAAATTCGACAGAAAACTAGAAATAAGTTAGTGTTCTGTTTTTGTAGTGCTCAGCTCCTTTAAACTGATTCTGCTTACATTGACGTGACCTTGTGACTCAAGAATGATGCTGCAAATTTTCCAACATTGCTCCCATTCTTTCAAGTTTCATAACTTTTTAAAACTCCAGCAGGATGTTGGATTTGGGTCGGAAATTAAACCTTGTAGTTGTGCGTTTGTTTGCAGGACGGCGCGTTCAGATGAAAAGCTAATGTTTGTGTTTCTGCGCCACTAGCAGCCTGGTCCGACTCTCAGCTCATTAAATAATTTAGATTCTATTAAAAACAGTTTCAGGTAAATAAATACTGGCAGGTTTGATTCACAGTCGGGACGTTTTAGCTGATGGATTTCAGTTTGGACCAGGGGTTCGTCCCGCGGACCTCCAGCGGCGGGTTGTTGGAGAAAATATGGTTGCAGAGTTCCTCCAGCGGCGGCTCGGGGTCAGAGGTTGCGAACTGAGCCGCCTCCTCCACCTCCTTACGGATCTGGATGTCGATTTCCTGAAACGGGAGAAGATTTCCATCAGTTCCTGCAAGTTTTTCATATTTTCAGAGAATTTCTTCCCAGTAAAGCTGGAAACGTGTTGCAGCATCTGAAGCAAAATAAAAACATTCCAAGCTGTTGAGGTTTCTGGATTTCAAAATTTCCTGATTTTATGATCAACAAAACGAAGCCGGTTCCTGTTTTCTACTTACAGAAACGCAACGTTACGCATGAAGTGAACCAGAAAAGAAGAAACTGTTCAACAGAACCAATCGACCGACTGATTACACAAGATTAAAATAGACCAACTGATCAGGATCAGCATCTAAATCCAGATGTTCAGGTGTTTTGCTGCTCTGGAGCCTCCAGATGTTTTAGCACAAAGCCAAGGAGGAAAGCCAGCAGCAATCACCATGGAGATCGTAGACTGTCTGCCTATAGACGTAAACACTGGGTCCTTGTTGCAATAATATGACCCGCAAGACCAGAACAACGTTTATGAAAGTAAAAATGGCTGCTGCCATCTACGGACAACGTTGCTTAGCAACGGTAGCCGGCAGCATCATGATCAGATCTTAATCTGAGGGAACCTGATTAATGAAAGCTAAGTGTTGGTGCTGCGATTCTCCTGGAACAGAATCTCATCTCATCTCAATGATGTAAAAGTAAAAGTCGGATTAAATACACATGAATGATTTTGCTCCACATAAAATGGAACAAATCTGAATTTTATTTGACTGAAAAAAATCGGAATTGGGTCGATCAGAATAAGATACTTATATTACGAATTTTTCTGGTATTACAATGATTTCTCAAATAAGGACTTATCATACGAGGTTTTTTATATTAATACAACTTCTCATATTATTAAGATTTTTTTCATATTAAACTTTTCTGTTGTTAATAAAACTTGTGCAGTGAAAAGGTCGTAACTGTGTGTCCATGGCAACCCTCCCTACCTTGAGCTCCTCCACGGACGCCATGTTGTTGCTGAGCAGTCGCTCCTTCAGCAGGGAGATCGGGTCGCTCTTACTGCGGACCTCCTGGATCTCCTCCCGGGTCCGGTAGCTGCACAGCGGCACAAGGTGAACAAAACAAACTCACTTGCAGACTCTCCATGGATCTGGGACTCACCTGACGCCCGGGTCACTCATGCTGTGTCCATGGTAACGGTAGGTCTGCAGCTCCATGATGATTGGCCCCTGGAAAACAAACAGGAAGTGACTTCACCGCGCCGGACAGCAGCAGCAGAAGAAGAAGAGTTTAACTCACCTTCCCGGCTCTGCAGTGATCTGCAGCGAACCTCGCCGCCTCTCTGACGCACAGGACGTCCATCCCGTCCACCTGCAGAGAAAACAGCGTCACTAACGCAGTGTCCCACCCCGCGGCATCACGGCGAACCCGAGCGTTTCCCGAACAGACTGTGCGCAGCATCATACATGAGCAGCGGACGGCTGGACGCATGCTCACACCTGCAGCTGCCAGGACGGCGCCGCAGCGACGAGTCCTGATGTAATCTGGGTCCGGAGGGCGGTGGCCGCGGCGTACGGCCCAACGCCGCCGCTGCCGCCCGGGACCGCCATGCTAATGCAGCGCTAACACTATGCTAATGCAGCGCTAACACCATGCTAATGCAGCGCTAACACTATGCTAATGCAGCGCTAACACCATGCTAACGCAGCGCTAACACCATGCTAATGCAGCGCTAACACTATGCTAATGCAGCGCTAACACCATGCTAACGCCCCGGTCTGAGCCTCACTCTGAGTCCGGGGATGAAGTCGCCCCGCTTGTAGTAGTCGGTGCTGGCTGACGCCCGCTCCACCGACGTCCCCATGCCGTACTTGTTGTTCTCACAGATGAAGACGCACGGCAGCTTCCAGAGGGCGGCCATGTTGAAGGACTCAAACAGCTGACCCTGATGACATCACACAAGATGTTAAATTAACACTCAGCTGCTAAAATAATCCAGAAACTGAACTCCAACTGACTTAAACTAACTAATCAGGAACAGTTTTCCCGTTAGTTATTCACCAACCGTCAGATTTTACACAAACAAACTGAACTCCCAGTTATTAGATCGATTTTCAGAACCAAGTAATAATACTAAAAAAATGTATAAACATGTTTTTCACTGAGGATCTTTAAACGGATATGTGCAAATAAAAATGAACATTTATAAACTGAACAAAATTATGATGAGTATTAAGGACCGGCTAAGAAAAGAAAATTATTATGAGAACAATTATAAAAACTCATAAAAAACAACCTTTTCTAGTCTTAAAACTTTTTTCTTTTTCAAATTACTACAACTTCTGTATTATTAAAGTTATTGTCTCATAAGGCTTAATTCTCTTATCACTGATTTTTCTTGAATTACAACAAAAGACAAGAAAAGTCATAACGTTATAATTATTACCACTTTTGTCTCCCATTACTATAACTTTTCTCATATTACTACTTTTCTTGTATTACTAAATAGTTTTTCTTGTATTACGGTTTAATTCTACCATCATGTATGGTTGTAAATACTTGTTCCTGTATGAATATTTCTGACCTCATATGAATCAGATTAAATCTGCGTTAAGTTCAGGTTTGTGCATCAAATTCACGTTTTTCTTCTATAAACCTTTTCAGTAAATTTAACACGACCTGAACTGGGTTTTAGAAAAACAGGAAGTTGTTTTTTCCTCACCTGGTTTGCGGCTCCGTCGCCGTACAACGCCACACAGATCTGGTTGTTTCCTTGGTACTGGCAGGCCAGAGCGATGCCGGCGCCCAGCGGCACCTGGACGGGTCACACAGGTGACATCATCAGCCGGTGACATCATCAGACAGGTGGAGGAGCCTCATGTTAACTTCCTGTAGCTACCTGAGCGCCTACAATCCCGTTGCCACCGTAGAAGTGAGGCGCGTACATGTGCATGGAGCCGCCCTTCCCTTTGGCCACGCCCCCTATGCGACCTGAACGGAGCAGACAGAACATGGTGTCAGCCACCAGAACCAGGCGGACCCGGGTGGGTCGGCGCCTCGCCCGCCTCACCTGTGAGCTCGGCCAGGATCTCTCTGACGGAGACGCCGCGGGTGTAGGTGTAGCCGTGCGCTCGGTACGCCGTGATCAGGTGATCCGACGGGTTGATGGCGGCTTCGATTCCGGCAGCACACGCTTCCTGTGGGCAGAGACGACGTTACTCCAACATCCAGAGCCACTCTGAGCTTCAGAAACATCCCTTCACATCATGAACTTTGACTAGGCCATTGCTAAACCTAGTCATGCAACAGTAAATGTGCAAATTTTTAAACAAAACCTGATTTATTCACTAGTGCTAAGCTTGTGGCCCATTGTTGTCATAGCAACCCTCATGACAGTTAAGGACACCTACCAAGATGGCCGTCAGCCACGAAGTTTCTGGAACTGTGATGTCACATGAGAACTATGTTTAGGTTAGAAAGTGCTTTTCAACGCCTCCCACAGCCTTAAAGGTTATTGCTGACGTCCGACCAGATTATTTCATTCACACCAGTTCTGTTTAATCCAGTTTAATCCAACTCCAGTTTGTTGGTCTAGAAAGTTCAGTTAGTTTCTTTGACGTGTGAATTCTAATCAAACTCTGGTCGTCTACAAACCTCGGTCTGTGTTCGGTTGAAGTGAATTCTGGATCAGTTTAAATGCATGTGAACGCCAGGAAGTGGACTACAGCGCAGGGCATTCTGGGTAAATACAACCAAAACAAACTAGCCTAGCGCTGGCAGGAGAAATGGCTCATGGTTAGATGAAAGTATGTCGCTAAAATCTGACGACGCTCCATTTTTGTTTCCATTTGGTGAAGAAGGAAGTTGTGCTCAGTGTCTTCAGAAGTTTTTGCATCATTTCCTTCAGTGGTTCTTGGTGCAGCGCCCCCACAGGTGAGGAGTGGAACTGTTACCCAAATTATTTGGTTGGTTTGACTCAGTGCAGTGAGAAAACAAATGTTTTGGTTCTCAGTGGAACAGAGTCTGACGTACCTGTCCATCGTAGAGGTGGCAGAAACCCCGGATGATCTTCTGCTTGTAGAGCTGGTCGGCTTTCAGCTCCATGCGCCGCACCATCTGCATGGTGCGGTAATACTGCAGGCCCTGCTCCCGTGTTAGCTCCGCCTTCACAGGAGGCCCCGCCTCCAGCCGGTGCACGTCGCATTTCTACAGAGAAGAGACGTTTTCACAACACAATCTGTCCCAGAAACATTTCCTCCCTTAATTTGGTAAATTACAGAAGAGACCGATGTCAGAGGGCAACTGGCTCCTTCTCACCTTGATGTCAAAGGTCGCCTGAGGAGTGAAGTCAGATAAGGAGCGGGAGGCGACGACTCTGGCGCCCTGAAACAGATCAACGCTCGATTAGCTCATCGGATGACAGCAGGATTACAGATCAGAGCAAACGGATCGACTGCACTGAGCAGCGCCAGGCTGCCTTCCTCTTCACAGTGGGGGGTACTGGGATACGACAGACTGGGCTGGGCGGGTCCGGGTTTGGGTTTGGCTGCAGCTACACACAGATTACACTGAAGGCAGCAACAGGGCAGGAGAACCAACAAATCCTCAGCCTTCAGTTTCTCTCCAGTTTGTTGGAAATAAACTTCTGAGAAATAAATTTAATAGATTAATTATTCAAGTAAACGTTTAGAAAAAGTGAACATTTAGGCACTTCTGCTAGCTTGTCTTCTTTTAGATATAAAATACATTTGCACAGATTGATTTAAAGAGCCAGATATCATCAGTGATGGCGTTCCACCAGGACGTCGGCTCGGACCATTTGTTTTCTCCAGCTTCCAGTGGCCTAAAAATATAAAATAAAACTAATAATGATTGGTAAAAAGGCCTGAATGGTTTAAAATATCCTTCCTACTTTTACCTCACATCTAAAATAATTGAACCTTAAAATCTTTATTGATTCTTTTTCCTCCACACAGCGACTGTTGTGACATTAATGTGGTCTCTAGCGCCCCCAGCAGGTACTGGATGGTTTTAATCAACATTCACCATCAGATGAATCAACTTTTCACTTCAGTCGTCTCATTTCACGCCTCTGGTTTTATTTATGTGATATTTGCTCCAAAAGAACTGAACCAGATCGATTCCAGCAGATATTTGAATCAATTTTAAAACCTAAGATGCCATTCGATTCCATTTAAATGAATTTTAAGTTTTTCATAGAATAAATCACTTCATTTTCAAAACAAATACTGCAGAACTAAGCAGCCATTTTGTTTCATGGTTAAATTTATGGTAAAATAAAATCCGTTTAAAGTATTTAGTCATTTCAGACCAGCAGGGTTAGTTTTTTCTAGTCATGCAGAAGTTCTTCTTAGGTTCCCCGGCCCAGTTAGTGAGCAGCCAGACAGAACAGGAGCAGCAGGAGGTTCTTACGGGTCGGTCCGGTCGGTCCGTCCGGCTGCTCACTAACTGGGCGGCGCCGCCTGCTGCTGGTCGAACTGGTGGTGGTTTGGGTGGGAGCCGCCGGGCCTGTGGGGGAACGAGCACCGCCGCTGGAGGAGACGTCAGATTGACATATTCTGACAGGCCAATCAGCAGCTGGGGAACAAAGGAGCCAACCAATCAGAGCTGAGCACAACCAGGGGGCGCTAGAGTCTACAGGTTAGGAAACTGGAGGCTAAAACTGAGAAACTAAATCTGGACTGCTGCTGGGAACACAAACAACTTCATTTATAGTCCAGCCAATTTCTGATATTTAATCTCTAATCTTCACTAATCTCAACTTTAAATCAACAATGAAAAACTCTCAAATCTAAGCATCAATCATTTCACAAAATACTGCAAAGATCATCTCCTTTCCTCCTCATCTCTGATCCATCACTCTAACCTGCTGCATTCTGGGTAATTTTATTTGTGTCTAGCATATTCTTCTGCCCGCTTGGCTAAATATCCAATGTAAACATTTAAAAGACATTAGACGGTGCAGCTTTATGTGATTATATAATGAAGGGTTTTACTTGACATTTTAGGCTGTTTGTCATTAAAACAATGACGGCTGACGGGTTAAAACAAATGCTGCAAATACAAAAACAGCAAATATAAAACGCTGCAACCTCGCTCCATAAACGCAGAAGTCCTCCAGATCACTAGAGGGCGTTGGTCATCATCAAACTCTCAGTAAAGACAGGATGTCCACAAGAAAAGCTGGTTTCTACTTAATGTCTTACAATTTTATAGAACAGCAGCATATTTAAGTAGATAATTACTGACTCTAGACTCCCCCTAGTGGTCTGGAGGACTTCTATGTTGTGGAGCGAGTAAGTGGAGTTTTGTACTTGTTTTTGTGAGGTTTTCTATTGGCTCAGGTTGTAGCATTTTTCTTTTGTAATTGTCTTATTGATTGTAGGTTTTAGCTTTTATTTTTTCTGATCACAGATTTCAAAATCTTACAAAACAATATAATAAGAAAAGCTTTTCTAAACTCTAGTAACAGACATGATAGAATAAAAATATTAACCTTTATAAGATGCCAGTGGATGCATTTAGAGCAATTATTTCCAGTAAAAATAATTGGAAACATTTTTATCATTACTTCTGTGAAATAATTTTTACATTATAGTAATTTCAACTTTCTTTGGAAACCAACTGGTTGTTGTTGAATAAATTACTGCAGTAATTATTAAGTAGTTAGCATAAAACAAGTCATAAGAACTATTTTATTTTTAGGGATGTACAGATTTATTTATTAATCTTTTTATAACTGAATGACTAAAATCAGCTTCAGTCACTCAGAGGAGTGCCGTTGAGTTAAATCCTGGAAACTAAACGTAAACACAGCGAAGAGGAAGGCAAATCTAGCAATTAGAGGAATAAAAACAGTGGAGATAAACCTGGTCACTGCAGAGGGGAGGAAGTGTGGGACCAAACGTCAGCAGCTGCTTACCTCCGACACGGTTTGCTCTCCCTACGGTTCAGGTGCAGGGGTGGGGGAGGAAGGTGAGGGAGAGGAGGGAGAGAAGCAACAAATGAATGGGGGGTTGTTGAGTTTGTGAAGACTGAAGGTGGCAGAGCAGGAGGAGGAGAGAAAACTGGAGAAAAAAAGCAACAACAACAAGGTTCCTACAGTCAGACTCTCTGTTTGTTTGTGTTTTAAGGTTCAAAGGTCAAAATTAGCATCAGAATTAAACCCGACTGATGTTTGGGTTCATTTCTAGAGTCTGTAGGAACCCGCTGTCCCTGAACGCCCCATAAGATTAACCTTTACGTGCTGCGTTCAGGTTCACTACTGATAGAGATGCACTGATTGTGTGGAACATTATTTCTTCATAACGTCCAAATGATCAGCTTCATAAACAGCGAGATCAAGTTTATCCATTTGGATAAATATTAAACATGTCACTAGTGAATATTTACATATTTAAGTTTCTAAACTTAAAACCTTAAAAACTTACTGCACAGAGTAAGAATCCTATTTAATAAATGATCTCATCTGGAATAGTTTACAATAATAAAGCAGCTCAGGATGAAACAAGTTAGTTAATTTTTATGAATAAACTTCATTATTCAGTTATTCAGAGCTTCATCCGAGTCAACTGACAAAATATAATTTAATCAAGTAACTGAATGTTTTCAACCATAAACTGAAGTTCCATTCAACATTTAAGTAAATTTCCTTTTTTAAAAGAAGATTATGTGATTCAGAGATGAAAATTGCTTCAACCTCCTAAAACTTTAGCTGCATTTTGAGTAACAAGCGCGTCACCGCTGGTTATATCAGAGCATCTTTATCAGGACAAGCTGCTTAGAGGAAGGCAAATCACCACAAACACAGAAAATTATTCACATTACAGACAGAAAAAAACTAAAAACCACACCAAAGAACCCACCAAGTTACCCTGACATGAAACACGTGTTCAGAAAGCAAAATCCGAGCAGAAATAGCATCACATAACTACAGGAAAACATTAGCTACTGCTAACAAGGTCAGCTACCGGTTAGTATGAACCGGTTCCGTCCGGATCATCCGAACTAGAGTCCAACCACTCACCGCACTCCTCCCTGTGATCCGGCACAGTGCGTTAGAAATGATCGCCAACATGGTTTTCATCCTAGTGAAGGACGAGGTGACTGACGAGAGGATTAACTGCTGCTGCTAGCGGCTAAGGTCCGCGTTCTTAAGGTTCGACTGGAAACTGGTGTCTTAAATAAAGGTTCCGATCTAAATAGAGCGGGAAGACAATTTATTTTTTAACATCCACGACTTAAATCTACACATAGATGGATAAAACAAAAAATTTGACGTTTCATAAATAGAATCACAAAACTTCTGGATTTTATTTAAAACGGAAATTTACTGTTTTTATTTTTTTCTATCCACAATGACCCTACTACTCAATCTTAACTTTAGGCCACATTTGTCAGTGTTTTGTTTTTTAATGGGGACACAGAACAAGACGAATGCAAAATTTTATAATTTACCATAATAAGGAAGCAAAAGAGCCACTTGTAGCTCCAGAGCTGCAGATCCTTGATCTTCTGATGAAAATGTACAAAACAACCTGGCTGAGGAAAATTCATAAACTACCAATCAAAAGTAAAAATATTGAAAGGAAAAATGTATGAAAAATAAAACAAAATGATAGCTTAGTTTTAATTTTGCAGAAATGCCACAATAATGTGATTTTAAAAATCTAAAGGAAAGAAACAGGTTGTTAAGATGAAATTAAAAACAGGAACGACTGTAATTGAGCTAAATATAAATTTATTCTTGGCATTAAATCTTGTGCCAACACATGCAGAAACAAAGTAAAGCGATTTGTGCGTAAACGTGTTAGTATAGCATAATAAATGTAACAGCATGTAGATGATTCATGATAGTTATTTTTCTATAGGTGAGACGCTAAAAAAATACTAACAAAAAGCTTAAACGTTTGTAAAACTTTGGCATGAAGTATTTTAATTTCATTCGTTGTTTGACATGAAAGCTTCCTGTGGTTTGTTGCTGCGGCTCGTTTCTGATCCATCAGGACTCCAGGGTTTGGTTAAAGTGTCTTTTCCCGTCCAGGTAGAGCATCGACTCTGGAAAACAAACAAACTCCAGTCAGATCCGCGGCGAAGCGGCCGGTAAAACCAGAACCAGAACCAGAACCGGCTCACCTCCGTATGTCTGGGGAATGACGCTGGGAACGTCGCGGTCCGAAGCGAAGGTGTAGTGGAAGATGTTGGTGGTGCTGTGCTGCCGGGTCAGTGGGTCAAACACCTCGCTGTGAACTCTGACCTGGATGTACTTCCCCTGGGTGTAACAGACCTGAAACACAGGAACAAAAACAAAATAATGACGACTCATTTATGAAGATTTCCTGATTGATTTAGTGACTTTCTGCAATGAAATCACAGATTTAAGTGGTGCTACTTTGGAAATATTTCCAATATTTTCCCCTCAAATCTCTTCCAAAATCTGCAAATAGGAGAAGAACATTGGAAAAAATTTTTTACACACATTTCTATTCTTTGAAGAACTTAAATAGCTCAATTTCTGTTGCTAATCATATCAACCACAAACTTTAACTTCACATCAAGCCAGGCTGAGGCAGGAAACACTGCCACCTGCAGGCAGGAGTTAACAACACATACCCAACGGTTTTTACCATATTTGTGGAAAATTTGCAATAAACATACAATTATACTTTAAATGTGTTTAAATCCCAGACAAGCCCCCGACTTTTATAACCCGAATTAACGGCAACAACGACAAACATGAGTTTATAAAACATAATGTAGCTTTTTATGTTGCTTTTGGTGAAAGACAGTTGGAGGTTCTGCACTGAAAACCACTAAATCCTAAAGTAGTTTTATTTTGTTTCTAGTGCTGAAAAACTTACAATAACATTTCATCAAGATGTAGGAGATTTTCTTTAGGTCAATAGTTCCTTAATATTGTTGAAAAAGTTCTGGTTTCACTGGTAGATTGTGGGAAAATATCTTTATATAAATTAAATAATCTGCCAGTTGAACTAATATTTAAGGAATTATTGACTTAAAACAAACTCCTACATCTTGATGAAACGTTACTTGTAACTTAGTTTTTATCTTATTTCAAGTGAACTAAGATATTTACGTTAGAAACTAAACAAAGAAAAATACTTGGTAATATTTTGTGTTTTTGCAATAAGTTCTTATTTTCATGCTTTTCTTGTTGTTAAAATTAATGAATCTCATTAAATGCAGATTTAATCAACAACCTCGTTATGTTTTTAACAGGTAGGAATCCAGGATTAGATCTGGATCCTCAGCTGTAAAACTCTTTAGCGTCGTGCGTCTGACCTGCGATGAGAGCATCAGCAACGATCCGATCTCGACGGGTTTCTGGAACAGAATATCATCCACGGCCACCAGACTGGGCCGACATCCTCTGCAGCACAGAGAGCAGAGCGTCAGGTCTGAACTCGCTCTTTCTCTGCTCTGATTTTAGTGGATCTCTCACCCGAAGGAGCAGGCGTTGGCCCAGCCCAACTCGTAGGCTTTCCTCATGAGAAAACCTCCGAAGATCCTGTTGAAGATGTTCCTCTGCTGCTCGGAACCAAAACACAAACATTCACCCCGCAAACAGCTGGAGGTTAGAAGACCACAAGCTAATCCAGACTAAACATTTCATGCTTTAACTCAGGATTATTTCTGTTCTCTCAATCAAAGGGTGTTCAAAGTGGGGGACAGGAGCCATTTGTGGCCCCTGGACTAATTTTTTGCGGTCTACTGACACAATTCATATTAAAATAATTATTTTTTTAAAATAAACCTCTTAAGATGGAGACTTTTTCCCACCCATTGAGCATGTGTTGTGTCTCACCTGAGGGTGGCAGATCTCCAGGCCTTTCAGCTTAGCGTCTTCCATCCAGACGGAGTTGGGAGGCAAAACTCTGCTGCGGAAACTAACTGTGCTGAAACCGGACATAAAGCAGCATGAAGAGCAAATAAAATAAACACAAAACGTTCAAAATAAAGTCAGGAGAAAAACTTCTGGTCGTACTTTGCATCAAGGGTGTTGAGGAACAGATCGTGGATGATTTTCTGCTCTTCGTTTGTGGGAGCGACTTTCAGCAGCGACGCTGTGCTCAGCTCGACACGACGGGATTTATTAGCTGGACAGAAGAAGAAGAAAAAGAGAACGGGGTGAGAGTTTGTCCAGCAGGTCAGGAGTTCACCTGAAGGATTCTCACCTTCTCCTTCCTGCAGGAGTTTCTCTTCCTCTAGACCTTCAGGCGCCAGCGGATTCACGAACGCCGCTCTGGAAACAGGAAACAGAAGAACCAATCAGCTGCGTTAGAGGAAGATTTATACTTTTGTTTTAAGAAGCAGAAAATTTTGTTTGCTGGAAAAAAAACTCTGAAATTTTAAGATTATTTTCAGAAACATTGTAAGAAAAAAAACTGGACGTTTTTTGGTTTGAAAATTTGCAAGAAGTCACAGAACGTAATGAAAATGTGAAAATGTCAGCCTGTGACTCAAACATTTCCTGATATTAAAAAAATTACAAGATAAATGTATTTAATTTTAATTGTAGATATTTAAGAGTTTACATGAGCCCATGATGATCTGCACTACCCACCAGAAATCAACGTCATTCTGATTCCGTCTCATTTTGTTTGCTGATTGGTTGGAATTGAACCAGAGGAATTGAGTTCAATGGGAGAAATCCCAGATGGAGCAGAGAAGTGACATAAAAATCAAATTGCATAAGAAAGCAAAGGCCAAGCTAAGTAATGATGCTAATTATGCTATAAGTTGTAGGAATTTGACACTTGTGAGTTTTATTTTTAACAGTTTTCGGGTCAGTACCTCTTGTTGCCCGGATCTCGGGCCACCATGACAAACGTAGCGTCCAGGACCGGGGCGTACGCTCCGTCCCGGTACTGCAGGAGGAGAAACAACGTCTTACACTTTCTAACAACCATAAAACCTTCATTCTTTTCCTTCAGGATTCTACCACACAGTATTAGAGCCACCGTAGATAAAAAGGAGGAAATTTCCACCAAAAACTCAGTTGGATAAGTCAAAATTTGCAAGAGAAACAAAATCCATAATTATGACACGGATCTCAGAACTTGTCTACAAGAACAACATTTGAAAAAGTTGCAAATATTCTAGAAAGAAAAAGAAAAATTTTTGGACACATTCTAGAAAGAAACTTTGAAAAATTTTAAACTTTTCAAACTCAGAAATTTCCATAAGTTTCCTGAAAAATTTTTGAGATTAATCTCAATATTCAGATTTTTTTCTGCTAATTTTTTGACTTTTCAATTTTCCAGACAATTTCTGAGGTTTTTTGGTGCAAACTTACGGTACTGCTTTCTTCCTCTACCGTGGCTCTAATATGCCTCTGTGTGACTCAGAGTCAGATTCCAGAAAAGCAGTCAAAATTTTAAAGAAGAAGCCCAGAGTACCGGATCAGAACCAGAACCGGGTCGGTCACCTGTGACATGTGCATCTTGGCCTCGATGGACGACCTCCCGACCCAGGTCACCTGACCCGTGAACTTGATGTCGCAGTCGGGGTAGATGACGTGCTGCCTCATGTCTGCAACATGGAAACCAAACGTCAGAACCCGACCCAACAGAACCTGCAGCGACTCGGGCGGTACCGCCGACTCGTACCGATCTTATCCACCAGCGCCGTGACGATGGAGAGCGGCGAACGCTTCAGAGCCGGGTTGTAGGTGTGAGAGTAAGAAATGAGGACTGAGGAGGAGGAAACGTTTCAGTGTCTCTGATCAAAATATTTAATATTTATTATTATTGTTTATTTTTACCTGCCAGGCTGTCCAGGTCCTCCAGGATCCTCCCAAACCTGATCAGAGACACAGAGGTCAGAGGTCAGAGGAGGAACAGCAGGAAGTGGGGGCTGGCGATGTGTTACCTGACGGTGTTGTGGTTGGTCAGGTACTTTTCCCGCAGCGCCGGCTCCGACCCCAGAGGAAGGTGAACCTCCAGGAAGCTGTCCTTCATCCGCTTGGCGGGAAGCTGGCTCTGAGACCTGGCCAACATGGACGCCAGGGACACGCGCTCCGCCATGGCCTGCTGGTGGTCGCTATGACGACAGAGAAACAGAAGACAGAGGCCCAACATTTCATTCTTTATTTTAAGAAATCCAAATGAAAAGACAAACTGAGACCTTCGTTTACTGAAACCACATGCTTTTATTTTGGTAAGTTACTTGTTAAGGTAGCCATGGCAATGAAAAAAAGGATGAAAAACAGCTAAATTTTATCTTCAGTCGATAAGGAAACAAGGTCATTAACAGCAATTAAACTTTAAGTAACTTGAAATGTTTATAGAAAAAAATCTGATTGTTTTAATAAAAATAATTTAACTTTTAACAGATGATGAAAATTATTCTAATTATTGTTATTTTTTCTTGTCTAGCTCTTATGTAGTTGGATTATTTATATAAGGTATATAATATTTAATTATATTTAAAATATTAAATAAAGAGATAAATAACATTTACATATTAAACTGTGATTTCAATTGTTTTTGATCAAAGTTAAACATTAATGTTTATAAAAAATAAGATTCCAGGCAAATTTATCAGAACATTGAAATTATGTTAATAAAATGTAATTTTAACTTTTTCTACATCTTGAGTATCTTTTCCTGTCTAATAAACAACAACAACAACAAAAGAATATCATATATTTTCCATAAAAGCATACAACAGCAACACGTAACTTTTATTGACTCACAAAATCTGAGAAATCTTTCTACTTCTTAGTTCTTAAAGTGTTTTTAAGAAAAATAAATCAAAATTACCAGATTTCAGTGTCGACCAGTTAAACTGGATCTCTAAAATAATGAAATTATTTACCTCCAGTTTGTTGAAGCTCCAACTATTTCCCTCAGCCTGTTCCGCACTGAAACAAGAGAAAACGGTCAGATTTATGTTTCCCAGAGCGAAGATGAAGAGGAGTGAAGGACGCAGAAGGTTTCACCGTTTCTCCACTAAACCAGCCAGACAACAAGAAACTAAAAACTACAGACAGGAAGGAGAAAAACAGGTTAAAATGCAGAAAGAAGAAGAGGGATTTAAAGAGACGCCGTGGTTAAAAAGCAGCCCTGAAATCAGACGAGTTTCAGAAAAATGAAAAAAAACACAAGCAGGAGGAATTAAGAGTAAAATGAAAGTGACCTGAATTAAACTCAGGAGGTTCAGGTAGTTGGGACTGGTTTAAATTTACCATTTGAAACGTGTAAAAGTGGATTTCCTGCAGAAAAGGAAACAAGATAAAAACTCATTAAACATCTAAAAACAACTAAAATTCATTTTTACTTCGTCTCTGGAGGACGGAGGGAAATGTTTTAGAGAATTAGTTTGATCTGTAGAACAAAACTAGAAATACATATACAATAATTCAATATTTACTCATTATTAGGTTATATTATTATAATGGTGTTCATTATATTATTATGATTCATTATATTCTTATCAACATTAATAATACTTAAAACCTTAAATAAATCATTAATTTATATTCAGGTTTAACATTAAATTCAGTGGGCGGGGCTTATCCTTCTAAAGAGGAGCTGATTGGTCTTTATTGAGTCTGTGTGAAGCTTAACCAATCAAACGATAGAATGAATTTAATAATAAATAAATTATGAAGCAAAGCAAATATGGATTTTTTTTTAAATACAGAAATGTGAAAATTTCTCACATAAAATATAATTTAACCAAATTATTTCAACATTTATTTTGTTATTAGTCGCTTAATTATATCACGCATTTAAAAATGTATATAGTTTTTGTCTATTTACTTCATGTAATTAAAAGTGCAGTTTTATTGAAATCGCTCATAATTGTTTTGAAATTGTTTTATTTATGTGAAACTTTGATAATTTGCCATCAATGATGATCAACAAATGTACAATTTTATCGATTTAAAATCATCTCTGAAGCATAAAAACAGCAGAGCAGCGATAACTTTTACTGTTTATGGTTTAAAAAGCAACAATTTCACCGATTCTTTGGAAAATATGATCTTTAGGAAGGATCTGTGTTTGCAGTCTCACCCTCGGCCATGTCGGGAGCCTGGCCTGGTCTGGAGGCCGCAGCCGAGCAGAGCGACCTGCAGGTCAGGGAGGCAGCAGCCCTGAGAGCCAGGAGCCTGGAGAAACAGGACAAATAATAAATTAAACTATAACTCACACATACAGGCTGTCCTGGGTAGATTTACTCTTAAATCATTTTACCACCATTTCAAAACTACATTTTGTATTTAATGGAGTTAAATTTGTTTCATTGAAGTTTAAAAAAGTAAAACTCCGCAGATACCAGCAGGGGGTGAACAGAAAAATGTGAGTAAAAAGTTATTTTATGGGCTGAAAGTCTCTGAAAGCAGAATAAATTGTCTGTATTGTGTTTGTTTGAACTGCTGGTCCCGGTTCTGGTGTCGGTATGGAGAGACAGAGACACGCCCTCTTAATGAAAACCTCCGCCCAGAGTTTACTGACTTCTTCTTTACAGAAATATCTCATCATTAAACCCAGAAATTAGATAAATAATCTGCTCTACATCCAGCTTGTTACGCTGTAATCAGCCCAGAGAGTCAGCCAGCCCTGTGAAGTGGTTAGAAATCCGCAGCGGAAGCGTTAAAAAAAGGTTTTAAATCGGCACCAACCTCGGTGAGAGCATGATGGAGTCTGAGCTCACAGCGGAACCGCTTTCTGGGTCCGGACTGAGCGACGAAAAGAACCGAAACAGGACAGAAATTACAGACTTTCTCTGGAGGACGCTGCGATGCCGAACACTGGACAAAAAAACTCATCTGCTTCCAGGTTCATACGTCATCACGTTCGCTTTGAACTGACGCACGACGCGCCGCTGCGCAGCGATGGGTTTGTATGCCCTGAGTACAGTCTGCCAGGCACCTGTAGCAAAATAACTCACGTTTTACTTCGTCTATTTATCTGCATTATTGCTGTAACGTTCAGTATTTTCTATTTTTATGCTTTTACAACTATTATCTTTAGTGATTCACTCTATCATCCTGGATTAACCCATCTTGAAATATTATTTTTTATTAGAAAGTCATTTTAAATATAAAAAATAACTTTAGAAAATAAGTGACTCGTGAAAAATATGATAATATAAAATATGGCATTTCATTCCAATAATCAAGCAGATAGTTTTACTATTTTAAATAACTGTTACTGTGGCTACAGTAGCTAAAACACTGATGGACATTGTCTTGATTTCACCCATGAAGCTGCTGCTGAGCTCAGAGCTCCTTCAGTGACACATTAAATGCACATTATCAGTCACATGATCATAGATCCTTCCCCTTCAGCACCTGATGGACTCTAGAATCATCACTGCCCCCAACAAAATCACTGTGTTTACATACAACCTGCAGAGAGTTTACCATTTCAACTAATATTCCTGCAGCTGTTTGAACAGTTACATATTAATTTGAATCGAAAAATAAACTGCCATTTTTAACTTGCCCTGACTACACAGTCTGTTGTTTTATATAACAATATGCATATTCCATCTAAATAACATAGTTGTAAATAACAGAGGAAACTCATTGTGAACTAAACAGGTTTCTGAACTTTAAATGATTTCAGTATCAATTATATTCAATAAATTAGAATATGTGTCCTGATGAGTCTCATTTGTCGGATTAAAAGGACCTTATTAAAATAATAACCTTTAAGCAGGTGTGAAAAGTAAGTATTAAAAGTATGAAACAAACTTTTCATACTTTTAGTATGTTAGTTATTTTTATAATATTCTGACTCGGTACTGGGATCTTCTCTTATTTGGGAACAAATATCAAAAAAGGCCTTTAGAAGGGATCCAGTTCAGATCTATCGTAATCAGCTCATATTGGTTTGATCCACCAGTTGTTTTTGTGACCTTCAAGAGTTTCAACTGATTCAAAAAGATTTAGAGTAACAATCAGTGAAAGATACTATCAAAAGAGTTACAGAAAACACCAACATCTGGTTACATTTTAACTTCTAACCGTCTATTGTATTCATTAATTATCAAAACCCTTGCTGTGTGACCTGGGTGTATAGTTACAGTCCAACCCTCATGGTTACCCTTATGGGAGGGATGGAAATGTTCTCTTCTTACCAGAGGGCCACTTCATTACAGTTTAATAACATTTGGAGACACTAAAAACATAGTTTTCAAGATATGTATTCATTTTTGTAGTAAATAAATTTGAATAATTCGATGTAGATACGCTTTAAACTTATTTTTAATGTTTTAATTGAAAAATAAATCATGTTTAAAGTTTTTTTTTTGTTAAAGAATCAAAACAAAAATCCAATGTTCAGCCCCTTTTTATGCTGATTGGACGAACAGAACTCTAAAGCCAGAGAGGTGGTCGCTGATTCGTCAGAAATCTTACAAGCTTGTCAGCTGACCAATAGGAGTCGAGCGCGAGCCGAGTATAAAGTACCCAGCGTAAACAAAGGAAGAGCAGTTGACCGACAGCGACCCAGTGAGGGGCCACCGAGAGCTGGATGAGCTTACGCCGACGAACAGGTCCTGACCAGAGGCTGACTGTGGGGGAAAAGCCACTGCGAAGCGAATGAAGAAACACCTGATCTTCCACTTCACATACAGAGGTCTTCTAACGAAAGGAAAAAAGAGTAAAAGAAGAAAATGGAGTATAAATTACGAAAAGCCGAGCCCAAAGACGTGTCCGATATATTACGACTGGTGAAGGTAGGAGATAAACAGACGTTTGAATGTTTTTGAAGGTGAAAAATAAAACTGACGTCGGTTGGTGGAGGATGACGTAGAATGAGGTCAGGTCCCCGAGACTCATAACAGTTCTGACTTCCGGTTCTCCAAATATGGTAATTCTGTCTGTCGCCGAGCTTATGTTCTTACCAGGCTGACCCTGAGTCCCAGCTGTTAACTGCTGACCTGACATAAATAACAAATCCGACTTCATATCACAGCCATGTCTGCAAAATATGAGAACTTTACAATTTAATTTCACTACGTTTTAAATAAAACAGCGGAACATAACGAGCTCTGAGGAGTTTTAAAGGTGCAGACAGACATATGGACATTAATAAACTTACTAGATGTGATTATAGAGGATGTGAGCTGTGGAACTGCAGTTGTGTGGTGAGAAATCCAGAAAGTAAATTCAATAGATGTAGTAACACACCAGAAACCACAAAGGATAAAGAGAGATAAAAGTACTGTTGATAAATGTAGGAAAATAAAACATAAAACTTGTTTTAATGTGGTTAAACGATATCAAAGAATGAGATTTTAGTGTGTTTAAAAACATTGCAGAAATAAAAAATAAATGTAAGGTTATAATATTTGTGATGAAATGTAAAATAATGAACTCTGGTTCGGTTGGAATGTGTATGTGAACGGCAAACAAACCAAAAACAGACGGTGGACTGCAGCGCAGGGCATTCTGGGTAAATGCAACTAAAACAAACATGCTAGGCTAGTGCTAGCAGGAGAAATGACTCGTGATTTTTTACCAAAGATTAAAGAGGAATTCTCCAAATGCTAAAATATGACGCCACTTCATTTTCTGTTAACATTTTGTGAAGAAGTGTCTTCAGAGGTTTTTTTGGTCGTTTCCTTCAGTGGTTCTTGGTGCAGCGCCCCCACAGGCCAGCAGGAGTACATGTTTTTCAACTGTTTGGTTGGTATGACTCATTTTCAGCAGCTGGAAATGCAACAAATGTTGTAGCTTTGTTCCCCAATCAGAGTCTGTCTGACTAGAAGTGTGAGAACTCCCTCAAAGATTTACTGTAAACAAAGAAACCAGTTTAACTAAAATGCTTCTAGTAACAATCATTGAGTCAGTGTGACAAATCTAATCTCTGGTGGTTTAAACCTGATTGTGAAACGCTGCTACCAGTCACTCTGCATTAGCATTCAGTGCTAATATTGCCCAACTAAAACTGTCCTGTCATTTCAGGAACTTGCAAAATATGAAGAGATGGAGAGCCAGGTCACGCTGACGGAAAAGGGTGAGAGTCTCCTTCTCGTTTAGTCTGGATGTTTCACCGCTGCTCTTCTTCATGGTTTGATTAAAACGTTTCTTCCTTCCAGATCTCCTTGAGGATGGGTTTGGTGAAACACCGTTTTACCACTGCATCATTGCTGAAACTCCAGGAGAGAACAGCAGCGACGGTACGAACCAGTGGAGAGAAACCAGTCACACTATACTGGTTTTATGTTCTTGATGAGCTGTTCCAGTTACCCACCACTTGGGTTCATCCGTCAGGCGTCAGCAGCTCTGCTTCCTGTTTACGTCCGGTAGTTATGGCTGCCAGAGAGCAGAGCAGAGCAGGGCTGCAGGTGTTCAGCCTGGGACGTGAAACAATCTGCATTAAAAACTCAGCAGTAACAGCAAAAAAATGAAATGAGAGGCGGGATGTTTCCACATAAAACACAGGAGAAAAGGGTCAAAGGTCAACCACCTCAGAATGAGATAGAAAAACATTTCCACCTGCACAGCGAGCGTATGACCGCTCATCAGGGGACGGGTGGTGTGGAAAACTCATCTAAAATACAGAAATAAAGCCGTGTTTTTCTATCGTCAACAGATCTAATCTAAACCAAACCGTTGTCATGGGAACCAAAAACATAGAGTGGAAAAAGATGAGGGCCACAAATACAGATATATTTTTGTATTTTAATTATAAAAAGCGTTTTCCCCTCAAACTACAAACAAAAAGCAATTTTTTAATAAAACCTGCCAACACGTCCGAAATGTTGACTGAATCCGACTGTTTAGATTTTTCTTGCGTGTTTATTTTCTGTAAGACAAGCAGGAAGTGGATCGCTGTTTCTCTGAAAACGTCATGCTTTTATTCAGCAGTTTACCGACTGGATGCACCAAAATCTGCTGTTGAGTGAAAAAAATATTATTGGATGTTTTTCTGATTTTACATTAAATCATGAAATAAAAGGTTGATAAAGTGAAGATTTCTCTCAGATTATTTTCTTATTGTAGACACAAAATCTTGAGCTGGAAAACAAAGTTTGTGCTTTTTTTTTATTATTGTGGTCAGGGGCCTTAAAAAAATCACGGAGGGCCACAAACAGCCCCCAGGCCACACTTTGGACACCCTCACAAAAACTAAACGGCCCTTTTCTCTGCAGAGCCGAGCGTGGTGGGCTTTGCCATGTACTACTTCACCTATGACCCCTGGGTGGGCAAGCAGCTGTACCTGGAGGAGTTTTATGTGATGGACAAGTGCAGAGGTAAGAAAACCGCCGAGGAGAATCAGTTTCTGTTCCTCTGCTTCCCCAAATAAAACATTTTAAACTTCTTCTCTTTCCGTTCAGGACTCGGTATCGGTTCTGGAATCCTGCGGCACCTCAGTGACGTAAGGAAACATGAAACCAGCTTCTAGTTTCTTTAATCAGCCTCCAGATTGTTCCCAAAATGTCACTGATGATAAATATTTTACACATGGGAGCCAGTGGAGGTAATTAAAATGTTTTTTTTAATCATGCCGTCCAGCTGGCCATGAAGACTCGCTGCACCGGCATGATGTTCGTGGTGGCGGAGAACAACGAGCCGTCGGTCCAGTTCTACAAGCGGCGCGGCGCCGAGGATCTGTCCCAGGAGGAGGGCTGGAGGCTCTTCAGGTTCGACAAGGACAGCCTGGTCAAGATGGCGACTCCGGCCGAGGAGTGACCGCAGAACCGCAACCGAGGAGGAGGAAACCCGAGACCGCGAACCGTCCCGTCGGCTCGGCTTTGCTCTCCGCTCAAACCAGAGCTCGTTCTTACAAGTTCAGCTTCTAAATAGGGAAATTTATCAACGTTGTGATTCTGAGTGTACTTTACTTTATTTGGTCTACAAATATGTTATTCTGTTTAATATTAACCAGCATTTCTGTACTTCTTAGTTTAGAATCAATAAACGAGCAGTGATGACTCAACAAAGTCTCTTTAGTCACCCTGGAAAAACCCACAAAAGTTAAAAAAGAAGAATTTATATCCAGAATAAGATTTAGACAAATAATACTCTTAAAATAATTAATAAAGAAAATACAGGTTCTAATTATTGTGAAAAATTAGAAACAGTAAAACATATTTTTAGAATGTAATAAGTATGTTCATGAAAGAAAGGTGCTAATTAGAAAGTTAGATAGGAATAAAAGTAAATTAGATATAAGGAAACAGTTCAGATCATCTGGGGATGAAGGTTTTAGTATTATTAGTATAAAAACTGGTGTTTTGGGGAGATTCTGATCCAAACTCCAATCTGCAAGGTGAAGGTAATGCATCTAAAACCTGTTTGCCAACCACCATAAAAAAGAAGAAGAAGCCAGTAAGGATCAGGGGGATAAAGAGGAGGAAGGAGAAAATTAAAAATAGAATAAGAACCGGTCAGTATTTTTGAATGGCGCTCTTCTTAAGATGGGGAAACATCTTACTGGTTTATGTAATTGGTGTGAAACTAGAAACGATGGAACATGTTTTTATTAGCTGTAGGAAATAATCACATTATTGAATATGGAAATAGGTTTTAATAGGGAATTGAAATTTGAGAACATGGTTGCTCAGTTAAACAGTAATGAATGAAAAGAGAAGATATTTAGTTTTGTTTTTTTAAATACTGGGCTCTAGGAGGATTTGAGGAATAAATATTAGAATCCACCAGATGGCAGTAGTGCAACAATAACGGGTTCAAGTTGCCTTTAAAATCTAAATACGACCTAAAGTCTGATTATAAAATGCTACTATAAACTGCTAATTTATGGTTTAGCTCAACAAGCTAATATACTTTTAAAACATTGCAGATCTAAAACTTCAACATATATTCAATATAAAAAGCACAAGTGAAGAGTAGCTAAACTTGCTAACACTTTACAATTAGCTTAGCAAGAAATGTTACAAAATATGATCCATGTTTAGGGTAATAATTAAAATCCAAATGATTAAACGTTAAATTAAATAACTGAATAGGAAAAAAAAATTACATCGTTTCATATCGGCTAAATTGTTGTTAGCCGATATGAAGATGCTAACATTAGCATCAGTTTGTTTAACTGGGCTGGTGCTAGTTATGTCCTAATATTTATTTTTACTGACATGCTGTAATTGTGATGTAATCCTCCTTTCATTTAGTGAAGGGCATCTAAAACATGTTTAAAATGACCAAACTACTAAAAACAAGTTTAAAATGAAGTAACTATTCAAATGTTGTCAATAAATACAAAACAAAGGAAATTTAAACACGATAATTATAAATGTTGTAGGTATTTGCACCTTACAAGGATTCTGTACTCACTTTAGTTGAACGCTGAAACCCAAACAAACGTCCAGGTGATGGAACTGAACAGAACCTGAAAACTGGGTTCACTGGACAGATTCTAAAAGGTTTACAAAAACTGAAAAGATCAGAAAACTTGTTCAAAATCACAAAATATGTTTTATTATCATTAAATAACATATTTAATGACATTTATTGAGAACATGTAGCCATGCTTAAACATCTATTTAATAACATTTACGGTGGATAAACGCGCAGAAAGCATCATGATAAGTATTTTAATCAACTAACGTTGGGCTGCACATATAACTCGTTTTCTAATGATTTCATTTCATCCATCCATTTTCTAACACCTGGTCCCTAATGGGGTCAGGAGGAGCTGCTGCCTCTCCAGCTACGTTCCAGGCGAGAGGCGGGGTCACCTGGACAGGTCGCCAGTCTGTCGCCGGGCAACACAGAGACAGACAGGACACACAACCACACACACACACTCACACTTATTTTTTGATTCATAATATAAATGTATTTAGCCGTAAATGTTTAGTAAAACAACAGGAGTGAGACGGCAGTGAGGTGCTGCAGAAAAACAGAGAAGTTGTTTGGTTTGGACAGAACCAGTGAGGAAGCAAAGAGCTGCAGATGATTCCCAGTTATCAGGAAGAGCAGACGCTCCAGGGAACTGAGAGTTGATGTTAGCGTCGGGCTGAAGTCGCGGCGGCGCCGGAGGTTTACGGACGCCGTGTTGCTCAGACCACAGGAGAGAGATAACGATGAAGAGCAGAGGAGGAAGAACCGTTTCCAAGAAGCAAATTTCAACCACAGTGACAGAAACTACTTCCTGGAAAAGGCCGGCGTCCTTCAGAGCGCCGGTTTGGTTCGTGTGATCGGGTTCCTGCGACCTGCAGCTGATCAGCTGTTTCTGCTCTCTGCTTCTTCTGACTTCCCGGGTTTCACCGCCTCAAACACAAACAGCTCAATATTTATTATCATTAAACCGGAAAAATCTTTTTTCACATGTAAAACTATTCTGAAACTAAAGGATTAACAGTGAAACATGTCAGAGTGAGGTTAGGCAGAGGCAACAGAAGTTACGATCATGCTACTTTTCCCAGACTGACCTTTTTCTTGCTAAACGGGGGATCTTTCCACAGAGTTTCCATGGTAACGCGGCCCTGCCGAGTCCAGGTCAGCACCTGGTCTCGACTCAACTGGTGAAAATGGAAAATAAATGACAATAAAATTCAGAATCAAGTAATTTAGCTATGATAATAAATAATCCAGAAAAAAATGTCCATCATTTGTGACCAAACTTTTTCCCTACAAGAACTGAAATGGTCACATTGAAAGGACTAATGGGGAGAAATAGAAAAAGAAAATAATAATATTAATGATAAACAGTGGTGGGCACTGCTAGCTAAAATCTTAGCTGCACTAAACCTGAAGCACTAATAATAAACATTAATTCTGGTAATGCTAAAGAGCTAAATTCCACCATGGTATTTAGTGGAAGCTAATGCTAAAGAGCTAAATTCCACCATGGTGGTATCATCATGTGTCACGAGGAAAATGTGAAAAAACTTCCTAAACAGTCTGAATGTTATTTTTTCATGGATTTGTTTGTTTAGCGCCGCTGGTTGTTTGTTCATTTAAGTCAAAGAAAACTAATAATTTGAATTTACCTGAATAAAGTTTCACATCATCAGCGTAGAAACGCTCAGAATATCAAATCAAACCATCTGGGATTTTTCTGGTTTTCTTCCAGTCGGTCAGAGATTCCTGCATCATTTCCAGGTTCTGTTGAGGCTCCGGTCCAGACGGGTCGGCGTGTTTCTCACACCCAGCTAAAAGGAAACTCTGGGACCAAAACACACCGACCCGCAGTGGAAACTTTATTCACAGCCCCAGTTTCCTCCAGGAAACACAAACTGTTTCTGGAGGAAACGAATCCAGACGGCCTGGAAAGTTTTCACCCAAATTAAACCGAAGCCAGGAAATAAATCAGCTATTAAAAGTTCAATAACATGAAGAGAAACAGAACCGGGCGGCTGCTTCCTGAGGTCATCATCAGAGAAAATATTTTTATCTGCCATTAAAAATCCAGCAGGAAGGTCATGAAACTGGGAACCAGTGAATCTCCTGGAGTTTAGTAAAGAGATGCAGAAATTAAAGAAAAAGTTTAGAAATAATTTGATGTCAAAATGAGGTTTAAAGGTCAAATGGACGCCATCTTTGTTCAGGCTGAAATGATCCCAGAATGCAACATCAGAACAAGAACTGGTCCAAATTAACAGATGGAAAAAATATGGAAGAATGTCTGAAAGTAACCTGAATGTATCAGATACAAATATTAATAAATAATCAATAAAAACGTCATGGCGACCAACAAACTGGAAAAATCCAAATCCTTTAAAAAACACAAACCAGACCAAATGGTCCAAAACCAGTCAGAACCATCCAGAACCAAGCTGACAGACCAATTAACATCCAACCCAGACATGACCCAAACCCGGTTTAATACCAGAGGGTCCAACTGGCTTAAATGGGTCAGAACCAGAACCCGGCCCAGTTCTTTAGCCTTCAGAAAAACCCAAAGTCAGAGGAGGCAAAACAAATTATCTAAAACCTGAAAGCAAATCTGAACCAGAACCAGAACCAGTTCTGGGTCGGCATGCTCACCTTGGCCAGCCCGGCGGCCTGCTGGGGGTAAAACATGGAGGCGCTGAGCGCCATGAGGCCCGCAGGAAACGCCAACCGCTTCAGCCTGGAGCCTGGAGGAGCAAAACATGTCAGACCCACCCGGTCCAGTTCGACCCGACACGGTCCGGTCTGATGTCCGGAACACAGACGGTACCTCTGGCCAGGTAGAGTCCCAGGAAGCCGGAGAAACCGATGGCGGCGGCGCTGGGGTAGAGGTCCGGAGGCGGGTCGCTGAGGAACCGGTACGTTTCTGAGGGAACCAGAACCAGAACCAGGATCACAATCAGAACCAGAACCAGGAACATGACAGAACTGAGGAGCTTTTCAGTACCAGAACCAACAACAACCGGGCCGAAGCAGAGCTTAAAGGTTCATGTTATAAAAGAAATATAAAGATTTCACATATTTTTAAAATTAAATTTCTACTATTATTAATTTGAGTTTTTCTTTTTTTATTATTTATTTGTCTTTTTACATTTATTTTGCATTTCTGAATACAGTTTTAATCTTTTAATTCTTATCTTAGTTCATATTATTTTGTTGTATTTATTTTGTCACAATTTTTTTTATTAAGATTTCATGTATATTTTGTTTATGTTTATTAATTATTGGTTTGAATATGCATCAAATTCTTTTGTTTTGTTTGATTTAAAGTTTATTTATAAATTTTATTTATTTTTGTATTTTATTCTCTTTTTTCTGGATTATTATTTTACTTTTAAATCTTTTAATCAACCTGAATCCCAAATATTAATCTGTAAATTAACACTAATGGAATATTCATCATTTTATTTATTTTAAAAGGTAATAATGACATTTTTATTAAATTCTTTATGTTTTTATATTTTTTTATCACCATTTCAGTTCAAAACAAAGTGGAAAAAGTTAAACTTGTTTCTTCTAAATAAAACTTTGCTTCATGATAAAGTTTCTGCACAAATATCTTATTTTTTAAATATCTTTTTAACGTTAATAAGCCGCTCTGTCAGCTGTTTATAAATATGTCAGAAATAAACAGAAATATTCTGCAGCGTCAGTTTGTGGCAGCCATCTTGTTCTGCTCACCTCTGACGGTCGATAACGATGCGTTCACTGTCGGCTCCGCCGTTCTGTACACCTGCTGGGATACAAACACCAAGACAAAATTTATTTGATTTTAACAACACATTTATTCTTTTATAAATTTACATTATAACATCAGAATTAACTCTAATAATAATTCACATAAACAGTTAAAAACTAACCGTCCATCAAACACAAGTTGTTAAAACAGAGAAAAACTGATTCACTGAAAAAATTAACCATCAAACTGTTATGTCAACTTCTTGATGTCATTAAATAAAAAAATTATTTAATGATAATCAAAAGTATTTAAGGAAAAAAAGAAGCAAAACCAGTAAAAATTTGTAAAGAGGAAAATAGTTTTTCACATCTCTGCTTCTGTTCTCATCTAAACAATTAATTATTGGTTAATTATGTTATAAAAGTGAGTTACACTGAAGACGTTACCAGTCTATATATATTTACAAAAATATCACTAAAACATTTAAATAAACGAATATTTTCTTCTGTCTAAGTGTTAAATGAATTAGTGATTAGTCTGATTTTACCTCAGCTTTCTCCACTTCCAGCTGGACATTTTGCTGCAAAAACAAAACAATAAAAACTTGTTAAATTCTGTATTAAAGGCTAATTATTAAACTAATACAACAGGAAGTGAAACTGCATGATGGGAAAATAACAGCCGAGTTAATCTGGGTTTATGACGACATTCAGATGAACAGAAACAGAAATAAATCAGAAAATGAACTGCTTCCTGCAGGAGACCTGAATGAATCAAAATCAAACGTTTATTGAAGGCCTGTCACCAAAACTAATTATTCTGGACGATAAATTGTTCCAGAAATTACTGCAATAAATGGTAATGCTGTTGGGCGTGCCGTGGTGGCGTAGCGGTTAGCGCGAGGCCTTTAGTCCTCGATGCGGCCGTCGCGGGTTCGACTCCCGGACCCGACGACATTTGCCCCATGTCTTCCCCCCTCTCCTTCCCTGTTTCCTGTCAGCCTGCTGTCATATAAGGGACACTAGAGTCACAAAAAGACCCTGGAGGGGTAAACCCCCCCCCCCAAAAAACGGTAATGCTGTTACTTTTGAAAAACTGTTCAACTAATACAATAATATAAATATAATAATAATATTATATTAATGCAAATATTCCCACTCAAAGCCAAAAAAACATTTGTCACTGAAACTGGAAAACATTTTAAATATACAAACAACCAAAACAGCCTTAATTAAAATGGATGATGAATTCTCAGTAACCAAATAATCAAACACAAATTTCTGTTTCATTCGGATTTTAGGTGATGCACAGAAAGCCGTGAATAAAGGTTTAGTGGAAGGAAAACCACGGCTGTTTCTACCTTCCCTTCTGCTAGCGTGTCGCTTCTCAAGAACAACCTCCCCACAGCATGCTGCTGCCACCACCGTGCCTCACCCACCTGACAGCTGTCGGTGTACGGCGTGGCCCATTTCCTCATCGACGCCACGCTCTGCTCCAGCTGGCCCGCCTCCTGCTCCAGCGGCGCCGCCGTCGACTCGGGTCTGGTGTACAGAGACGGCAACTGGAGCAACCAACAAAAACAGACTATGTTTAGATTTATGGTTTCCTTGGTAACTAATGTCTGATTTAAACAACTATCTAGTTGTTTAGTGTTTGTAGAACAAATCTGAGTTGAAAAAAACTCAAAACAACCCAAACCCAGTTGCTGATGACGTCACCTCGTCGATGCTCAGAGCGGCCTGGGAGTTCTTCTTCTTCCCCTCGTTGGCAGCCAGAACCGAGCCGCTCATCAGGGCCGTTAACCCGGGAGCCGCGGCGAACAGCGACGCCTGGCGGAAAAACAGCGGCACGACAGCAACACGCAGAGATGAGTCCGAGCAACCCAAACAGTTTTTATTTAAGAAAAAATACATAAAACCATTCAAACATAAAACACAACGACGAGAATAAGAGAGAAGTTAAAATGTCAAACGCTCGTTTTTTTATATTGGCCTGTTTGGACCGAAGAGTTAGCGAAAGTAGCTAGCAACATGCTAAAGACCGACACGGACAAAACCTACGCATAGCTTCATTAAACCCGCAAATAACAATACAAAACTGCGAAATACAGATTATTGATACGGATTACAGCTGGAAAACATGTAGAATAATGTTGAGCATAGTTACCAGTCTGAGAGAAGTCATTCTCATTCAGATGACATTCGCTTTACTACGGCAAGCCGCAGGAGGAGAACTCTGCGCATGCGCGTTGATGGAAACTAGAATCGACTGAGAAAACAAGGCTTTTTCTCATTTATGTGTTAAATTAGTTTACTGTGAACTGTAAATAAAATGCTTAATGAGTTCTTAGTTGTATTTATTAACATTTTTTCATTTTAAATTGAAAATCTACTGAAACTAATCTGGCATCTTTTTAAAAATCAAACTGAACCCCAAAAATGATTCAGTAAATCAACACTAATGGAAAATTCATCATTTTATTCCTTTGAAACAGAAAAAAAATCTAATTCTGCCATCACCTGCTGGCCCTTTAAAAACTTTGATTTGATTTACGTTTGTTATTTTCAAAATTTATTCTGTTAAAAATAATTTATAAATAAAAATAAAAGTAATTCTTGATGTAACTCATATCCAGATTTATTCAAAGATGTGCTGTAAATGCTGACGGCTGTAAGCAGGAAGGATCTCCTGTAGCAGTCAGTGTTACAACAGCTCTGAAAAAACCTCTGACTTAAGACACTAACTGCAATTTATACAGCAGGAAAATGTGATCCAAATCTGATTTTTTTTTCATGCCATTCTGAAAGGCAAATTTCTGACCTTTCACCCTAAAACATTTTGTCCCTACAATAAATTAAATTCCTGGATCCTTCTTGGACATAACAGCAGTAGGTTTCAGTATTTACAGCCTCCATTTTACATGTTCCTCCATGACAGAAACGTAAACAAACCAAGAATTGAAGGAACAAATCAAGTTAATTTGTTTCAAAGTTTTTAATCTGTAGTTTATATCTGGAGAATATCTAGTTTTTATTTCACACAAGAATTAAAATTATTCAAACATTTTTAAAAAAATTTAATAATATACTATTTTATATATTTCGTAAATTATATATTTTATTTTTTAATATAAAATGTTACATATTTAAAAAAGACAAAATGAAAAATACATTAAAAAATATTTTTAACCAAATATTTATTTTATTTTTAAAAAGTTATTTTCTTTTTCTATTAAAATAAAATATTTAGATAAATAAAATAAAATATTTTTCATTAATATATAATCAAATGTTTTTATTAAATATCTAATAAAAATTTAAACATCAGTTTTTAATAAAAATATATTTACTGTATATATATACGCCTATATAAGTTGTAATTAATGAATGGATAATTTTTTTTCTAGTTGCCACAGCTAGTAAAAAAAAAAAGTTAAAAGAAAAGTTATTTGTTTTGTATTTTTTTATATAAAAATAGAAATTAACTGCATTGATGGATTATGAACAGCTACAGATATTCCAATAAGATGCTAGAAGTTTCTTGATTATGTGCAAATTTGTCCACAATGAATTTAATGAAAAAAAGTTTGTTTTTTGAAATAAATTATAAACAAATGACAGGAAAACCAAATAAAAACTCAGCAGCAGCTGGAGGTTGACCAGTATGAACATTTATTTCTGGAAAGGTTACAAATCGTTTCCAAAGAGTTTCTACTCAGAGTAAGATATGTTATTCAGATTTTTCTCTCTTTTCCCCGTACAGTCGTTTAAGCAATGAAAGTTTATTTTTTAGCGTCCTCTGATCTGTTTTCCTACGGACAGATGGGAAAATGGCGGACTAAAGGATGCTGCGTGTTCCTCAGGTGGGGACGGCTGAACTTTATTGGTTACAAGTTTCTTCTTCAAACAGCAACGTTGGAGCGGAGCGGCGATTAACGGCGACCCGGAGGAAATGTAAAGGGATGACGCAATAATAAATGCTCCAGAATGACCATTTGAAATGAATGTTTGCCTTCGAGTTCCTGATATATTTATAATTCACATCAAGACAGACTTCAGGAAGTAAATCTGTTCTGACTTTACTGATTCATCAATAACAGAAAAATAAATAAAACGGAGAAACTTACATGCTGCTGCAGGGTGGAGATGAAAAACGACAGAAACACTGAAGAACCGGGCTGTGAATGAAATTCTGATCATAAAAACATTCCTAATACTGTTACTGCATAGCTCAGTGAAAAGCACTACCTCATAAATTAAATAAATACGCAGCAGAAAGACGTGACGGCATCATTATTTGCTCTAGCCCTTTTCACAGTTAGCTCAAATACAACAAAATAAAACAGGCTGGTCGTCAGCTCAGCTACGTGGCCTGGAGGATGAAATGTGCGAGCTTTAATCTAAGACAACGGCGGGATTAGATCTGCCAGAAAACAATTAAATTATCTGTCTGAAATGAAAACAGTCTGTTTTTTGTTGAAACGAAGGCTGGTAATCATTTAGCCGAGGTAAATTACCAATGGACCTCAAACAAGAACATCTCAGAATAACAGCTGAAATATCTGGCAAAGAAATTTAAAAATCCTCTAACTGAACTACAAACATTTTTTCTTCTTCTTCGTCTATTTTGGCACAAAAAAACAACATATTTGACCAAATGAGTGAGCAGCTGTGTCCAAAATGCAAAGAACAAGAATGGAAGAAGATAAAGTAAATTAAGGAGGGAGCTAATATCAAGCTAGCTAGTTTTAGCTAGCCAATGCTAAAGCTAAGTGATTTCACCGTAATCCAAGTTGGTTTTCTGTAAATAACAGTTTAAATTTGATTATAATAAATAATTCTACACCTAAAGTGGAGTAACAACAGTTTATTATTTTTGAATGTTTATACGATTAAACTGTTAAACATTTTATATTTATTAACTTGTAATTTATCAACATGGAAAAAAAACAAACCAATTGGATATTTGAAGGTTTCAGGCTGAATCAAGTGAAAGCTAGCAGCTAACATAGCTAGTTCAAGCTAACGCTAACTTTAACATGATATGCTAACATTATCCAAAACTGTAAATGAGATTCCATTAGGTAAAAAGAAGCATTGTTTTGCTATGTCACATAATTACATAAGAAAGCAGAATATTTATTAATGATGAAGTTTGAATGTTTCTGTTCATTTTAATTACTTTTCCTGTGATAAAATACTGTGATTTAACTACACTAATTTTACCAATGTTTTTGTAAATAATGAAAACACAACATTCTATTTTGAGAAAAAAACTGCGATGGAATAAAATTTGTTGGCCAAATAAAGTTAACTGTGGCTCACCTAAACTAGAGCCGAGTCTATTTGGTGTAAATATGTTATATATTTATTTTTTAAGTCATCCTACATAATTACATATTAATAAATAAGTTAATATTTGTATACCAAATGAAGTGAATGCTAACTGTTAGCTGTTGCTAATTACACCTAGGTTAGCTATAGTTAGCATTAGCTGAAGGTAGGTTTATCTGCTCATGTTTGGTCTTCTATAACTTATACACTGAATGAAAATATTATTTTCATTCTGTCACACATAGCAAAGCAGTTAAAGCAGTTTATGGTGGAAACACATTTTAAAGCTAACTTTACAAATTTTTTCCTTTTTTTTTTTTTTGCAATTTTGTGATTCAATTGAATACTATTTTCAAATTTATTGTATACATTTTTAAGTGGTTATTAAACTAAAAACTAACCTAGACAGTTTAAAGCTAGCTGCTAAGATAGCTGTAGCAACATCATGACCTGAAGCTAACTTTAGCACTTTGGATCCCTGTTTATTTCAAATAACTGAAGATATTGAGGTTAAACTTACCTGGAATTATTTTTTCAGTTAGTTTATTTTGTTACATAAGAAGTCAAGTAAAATTTTTAGTTTTTTTGTCAAATCAAACTAAATCTAGCTATGAAGTTAGCTGGAGCTAGCGTAACCAAAGCTAATTTTACCGCCAATTTTGTGCCGATATCTATAACTTACATTTAATACAATATTATAAATACTGGTGCCAGTTTGGATATTTTAAGCACATTTTGGTTTTCAGTATTTAATTTTGCATATTTTAATAAAGCAAATGCAAAACAAATAAAGCAACTAAGACCAGCTGATGTTTTTGGCAGACAGCAGATTATAAAACTTTTAACGTAGAAGTTTTGTTACTATGGAAACGTTTTAACACGCAAATAAATTCAGGTCAGCTCCTGAATTTATTTCCAAGCTTCTGTATGTTTCAACACATGATCAATATTTAAGTAGCTGCAGTAATACATGGATGATAATCTCTACTAATTACTGCTGTCACAGATTCCATCCCCAGATTAAAATGTTTTTATTCCCATCAACAATCAGGTGGAAAATAAACGTCCAAATGTTCTTGAATGAGGTCCAGATTTGTTGAAATGCCCCCAAAAAGCCCTGATTTGGGTCAAACCGGGTCAGTTTCTCTCCTCCAGAGCAGGAAACTATTTACACTCACATTGAGAACCGATAAAGTGCAGGAATGTAAACGAAACCAAACGGCAGCAGCGCAGCTCCTAAATCTAACGCCGCGGTTTCCTCTCGGTGCGGCGGCGGGGAGCAGAGGGACGCGGCGTGGGATGAACGTGTTTGCGGCTCGGTGGGAAACTGGGACTGAAAACTGGAACGCACTGGAAGCCAAACCGGAACCAGACGAGTCCGAAACCACCGAGTTCATCTACGCTACCGAGTATAGTGTCATGTTGAATATCTGATTTGTTTAGTTGGGTTTAAAGTATTTCAGCTAAGCTATGCGTCAAAGGTGTTCAGGAGAAACCAGAACCAGAACCAGAACCGGGCTCTGATGCTTCCAGTGCGTTTCTGGTCGCTCCAGTTCAAACGTAAGTGAATGAAACCTTTTTGTTTTCTGACATCATTTTTTCCTTTAATTTTCTGAGAAAGGGTAACTGTGAAAACGCCCGAGCCGCCCGGCGCCTCACCTGTCGGTAAGCGCAGGTCGTCGGGTCGACCCGCCCGGAGACGCCTGGTTCCCGCGCGGCGGCGCCAGGCGGACAGTCCGTCGGTACAAAACGTGAAGCGGACCTCAGCTGCAGCGCCGGACGTGCTCCAGCACGTACTCTGGGAAGTGCAGGCTGCACACCTGCAGGCCGTCCAGTTTGCAAGGCATCCTGGGATACTCGTCCTCCTTCCACTTGTTCTCGTCCGGGTCAAAGGTGAGGATGGAGTCACTGTAGTGGCCGTTGTAGCACAGGCCGCCCAGCACCATGATCTGCCGGTCCAGCACCGCCACGCCGTGGCCGCTGCGGCCGATGGGCATGGAGGCCAGGATGGTCCACTCGTCCGTTTCCGGGTCGTACACCTCGGTGGACGGGCAGCCCTGCGACTCGAAAGAGGCCCGCAGGATCACGCACACGCCGCCGAACACGTACAGCTTCCCGTTGTGGGAGATCATCTTGTGGAAGCAGCGAGCGTAGTTCATTTTGGACTTGTTCTCCCAGCAGCTGGCGTGGGTTCCGGGCAGCAGCGGGCCACGGGCCGAGCGCGTCCTGTGGGAGTCCGACCCGCCCGACCCGCCTCCGCTGCCGCTGGCCTCCCGGCCCGGGTCGAACACACACACCTGCTTGGAGGTGGAGGAGGACGTGATGCCGCCAGTGATGTAGAGCTTCCCGTTCAGGACGGTTCCCTCGTGGCCGTACTTGTTGACGGGATACGGATCCACGAACTCCCAGCGGTCCTCCGTGATGTCATAGCGCTCTGTGGAGTAGAAGGTCTCGTCTCGGGTTCGGCCCGCCACGGCGTAGATGAACTTCCCGATGACTCCCACCGCGAACTCTGACCTACAAAGTCAGCAAAACAAACAATCAATAATTTACCAGAACTAAACCAGCTAGTGGTTCTGTTAGCTACTGATTATTCTGATGATTAATCGTCTATTCTATTGATTATTGATTATTCCGACAACATTTTCAAAGGCAAATGCAGATGGTATATATTTGGCTTCGTTACTGCTCTGAGTCTGTTCTTTCAGAAAATGGCCTTTTCGCGAATCTTTATGCTCCAGTTAACGATTAATCGATTACTAAATAGGTTGACGATTATTCCAACAAATTGATTAACTCCTATTAATCCGATTAATCGTTACGGAACTAATTAAATTTACAAAATAAAGTTCCTCAGATTGGATGGAGAACCTAAGCTAAGGCCGAATTGTTTGCTTTCAGAGCAAAGGTCAAAGTTCATAGAAAGGCGCTCTGAGCGGTCTGACCTGGGAACCGACATGTCCGCCATGCGCAGCCACGAGTTCTGCCGCGGGTCGTAGCGATAAACCTTGGAGGAGGCGTGAAACTCGCCGTCGGGCCCCAGCTCCTCTCCGCCCAGCAGGAAGGCAAAGTTGTTGACGATGGCCAAGCAGTCGGGTCGGAGCGGCACCTGAGGGCCCTCCAGCTCCCACCACACCTGAGACACAGCGCAGGCAGCGGTTAGCGCCACCAAGCTGACAGGAGGACACACTGCTGGGTCCAACAAAGTCTTTAAAAATAAAACTAACATGAATCCAACACTGAACAAACTGATAAAAGGAGGAAAAAATAAGAAATTAATACATTCAGTGAGCAAAAATCTGTTATGTAAAATCCTCTGAATTTATGGAAAATAAGATTTTTATGGCAGCGACATTAATAGGTCATCACTTTTGGGTTCAAACTTAATAAAACTGTATTAATTTTAGTGAATGCACAATAATAAAGCATGTTTATGTATCACTAAGCCTAGTTTATTGTAAAACACTCCAGACAGAATAAAGGATAGAAGAGTACAAACAAAATGAACAAATTATCGAACCAACCATGGAGCAAATGGCCTGACAATAAACAGAACAAACAAAACTGAGGTTCAGACCTCATCATTATTCAATGAGGTATGAACATTGAATAATCAATAGATACTTTGGTGAAAGTCCCAAACAGACGGCGGTGCGTTACCTTTGGCCGCTGCAACAGCAGGATCTTGCTGTTCACCATGCTGTGGCCGATCATCCCCCTGAACACGGCGGTCTGCGGCCGGACGGAGCGAATGCGGTTGGAACGCGTCTCCAACAGCGGCTGCTGGTTGACGTCGTGGAAATATCCGAGCGCCTGGTCAACTTCCTGCCTCAGCTGCCTGGAGTACCGGTAGAACTCCGACGTTTTCACCTGAGGAGACAGGAACCTCAGCATGGACGCCTCCGATGAGCCCCCGCTGCGCTGCGCGGCGCGTCGCTCACCTTCTCAAAGATGTCCGCCGGCGTCATGAGACAGAAGCGGATGGACTGCACGATGGTGTCGGTGTGCCTCCAGCGCCGCCGGTCGTGTCTCAGCCACGCCTGGACGGCTTCGTACAGCTCGATCTCCGGGTAGCGGCTCAGAGCGTCGCTGTTCAGGTAGGCCTGCGCCAAAAACGCAACCAGGAGAAAAAACATCAGAGAAAGAAAAACGATTCCCAGACATGAACCCAAACAGCATCGAGCTCCAGAACCCGTCTGCAAACCCAGACACAAATACAAAACATACAAAGAAACAGCATAAATAAAAAACACTTTTTAGATTAAAACAATTTATGGGATTTAAGTTTTTTTTCGTATTATTTTTGCATAATAAAAATTTTCTCATCTAATTTTCTGGCGCCCCACAGCGCCCCCTGGCGGCGCCAATGTTAAAACGCACTGCAATACACAATCCTAGGAATCATGAATTCATTTATTAAAATGCTCAAAAATGTATTCAAATATCAACATTTTAAATAATTTTTTATATTTTTTTATTTAAAAAAGCCAGGCTGCTAAGCTAACCAAAAGTCATTTAAATCAGGGAATTTAATGCATCATAATCCTATTTTTGATGGAATCTGATACAGAATGAACCTATTAATTTTTTGTTTGACTCCCTTTTCCTCTCATCAGTCTCATAATTTAAACAAAATGAATAGAAAAAATTCTTTCTGATTCAAATTGTCACCATAAAAATCCATCTCTATACTCTGTGATGCCGACAGATTCACTCCGTCTTGCAGAAAGTTTTATAAGCTAAAAACTGTTTATATGTTACAGTCGCCCCAAATCAATAATTCAGATCCCGAACGCGGATCGGTGTGAACATTTAAGATCTTCTGTCGGACCTGGAGTCTCTCCAGACTGAGGTAGGACAGGAAGTCGGCTCGGCTCATCAGAGGGACGAAGTTGTCGAGGAGAAAGTTGTCGAGTTGCTCCTGGACGCCCTCCACGCCGACGCTGAAGTCCTCCAGGAGGCGCATGACCTCGGCGCAGTTCTCCAGGCAGATCTTAGCCAGCAGGAAGGAGCAGCAGAACTCCACCGCCTCCGTCAGCTGGACGTACATGGCCGCCTGCAGCGACACAAACACGTTTTTAAGCTCAGAGTTAAAGTTTCAGCTTCAGGAGTCGCCGGAGAGGCAGGGATACCTGCAGGATCTCCTGCACGGTGGGCATGCTGAGCTCCAGAGAGCCGTAGTACATGAAGCGCAGGATGTGGCCGAAGCCGGCGGCCGTCAGCCCCTTCATGTGGATCTTATCCTGGTCCCGCTCCCGCATGTCGGCCGTGAACATAACCCGGAAGTAGTCGCTCTGCGTGGCCAGCAGCGCCTTGTGGGCCTGTGGGCGGAGCCAGCACACCTTAGTTACCGTCCTAGCAACACCGGATCAGCAGCTACAGCTGGCAGAGACTGATTATTCTGACAATTAATCAATTATTCAATGGTTGATTATTCTATCAACTATAACAATCAATTTCCTTGACCAGGAATAAACTATACTGACAATTAACTGCTCTGATGATCAATCAATTATTTACAATTAATCGATTGTTCTGTCAATTATTATGATGATTAAATGACTGATTAATCAATGCTTCTGATGATTGATTATTCTACAACATATTTACAGACAGTCTGGGTTTTTCTTAAACTTCAATGCAACATTTACATACTTTTGTACCGTTTAGTCTGAATTACTGCTCTGACTGTGTTGTTCTTTCAGCAAATTGCATGTTTTACAGTTTATATAGTCTAGTTAACTTTTAATTGATTACTAAAATATTTGATAATTATTTCAGTTATCGATTAATCACTATACCAGATGTCAAAATTAACATTTGATTTCAAGAACAAATCTGTTTTAAGGATAAAATTCACTTTTCTTTTCAATAATACCTGAATCTGGACCCGTCTCATTTTGTTTATGGTAATTAAAGCTAACTGTGCTAATTGCTGCTTAAAATATCAACTTTCTGATCATTTTTATCTTAGTTTTTAAACATTTTCCTGCTTTACAGCCAATTCTCTATTACACACACAGTGTGACATCACCCCTGCTGCTAATATCAACAATAAATGAGCAGGAAGTTCACAAAGAGTGGAAAATGTTGTGAGATGCAGCTGGTGCAGAGAAATCTCTAATATTTATCTGAATTGATCCAGTCGGTTGGATTGATGAGCATTTTGATGAGCGCTACCTGGAAGTGGTGCTCCTCTATCAGCAGCGTGACGTCCAGCAGCAGACGCTCCTCATACAGAGCACGGAAACCCGACGACACGCTCCCATCATGCACCTGGGACAGGTACACCTCCACATCTCCCCCCGACATAACACACCTGAGGAGAACGGAGGAACAGAGGAGTCAGAAAACAAACATGGAGTCAGGCTAGTTAGTGTGAGCGCTGCATCAGGCAGAGGCGGGAAAACGTAGTGAAAGGAAGAGCTTCAGCAAACACACGGAAACACACACAAACACACACTCACCTCTGATTGGCCACAGGCATGTCAGAGGGGGCTGTCCGAGCCAATCAGAGGACAGTGCCCCTTGTGTCCAGTAGATGCTAACAAACTCCCTTTAGTGAGCGCCAATCACCTGAACAACAGAGCCAGAACAGGTTAAAGGTCACTGGGTCACAGAGCGGCTGAACACGTCAAGTTTAACATCAAGAAATAGAAAAAGAAAGAAGGTGAAACTGGGCTCACAGTAGAAAGCGTCACCTTAAAACTGGACCAGTTTGTTTCATCCATACATGTTTATTGTTTCATTAATAATTGAAATAAAAACAGATTCTTGGCTGTCAGCTGCTGGTCAAAGAGCGACACGCGATGCAACAAACTGAGCTCAGAAATGTCAACAACTAGTCAGTTAATAAAGGTTTAATTCAAACTATGTTGGAGCGTTTGTGTCGGCCATGTTGGTCATGTCAGGACCTCAGGCAACCAGCAGCCTGTGGGAGAGAAGCAACCTGCCTGCAGCACATGTTGCAGAATTAGCAACTGAGCTCAGCAGGTGGCGCTGTGGAGTCAACAGGAAACCCGACAGTCTTAGAAACTAAACTATGTCTTTGTTTTCTCACTTTTAAGTTTTTCATGTTAAAATAAGCCAAACCTTCTACATCCATTTTCTCTACTTATGCAATAGAATATCAGTTTAATGTGGTTTCCATGACAACTGAAATCACAAAAATTAACTTCAAGTGCTTTAAAAAAAATGTCATTATTACTTTGGAAACAGGTTTTTGTTCACATCCCAAAACAAAGAAAATGACAGAAAATCAGAGAGATGGTAGAGAGGATGAGCTGTTTGGGTTCAAAGGGTGTGTGTGTGTGTGTGTGTGTGTGTGTGTGTGTGTGTGTGTGTGTGTGTGTGTGTGTGTGTGTGTGGAGCAGGGTCGTACCTTTTGGAGCCCGGCCGAACGATCGCAGGCTGTGACGGCTGAGCGCTAAGAGGCCGCTCGCATTTCCTGTGTTTATGTTTCCCCGGTTCTGACAGAAAGGGACAGAAACAGGAAGTCAGGATGCATTCACTTACAAACAACCAAAATCTGTGTTGATCTTTATCGTTTGTTTCTAATACAAGGAATGTTTAACTTTGCGTTTGTCTTGAGCGAGAGTAAGGACAAACCAATTGTTGCCATTAAATCTGTGCATTTCTTTGTTCATATTCCTCATAGAAAATATTCTTGGTTCAGAGTTTCTGTCTCTGAAACTGACACATTGCTGCTAAAAAAGAAAATCAGTTTTCTTCTTTCCTGTAGAAAATGTTCTTGTCTGAGTACTCATGTCTTTAACAATATTATCTAAATGGAGCTTAATTTGTGTACTCCTCGGTTTCCTATAGAAAGTACTCCTGACTCAATCATGTTGTATTCCACAGTGTTTTTGTCTTTTTTAGTGGAGCTGCTACTGTTATTGATTAACTTTGTCTACTCTGGGCTGGTTTCTGAAAGGTTTTCATTCCTTTAGAAAGTACTCCTGGCTCAGAAACCAGGCTAACACCTGACCCACAGTGGGTCCTGGATGTTGGGGGGAAGGCTAACACCTGATCCACAGTGGGTCCTGGATGTTGGGGGCCAGACTAACACCTGACGCTGGATGCTTGGGTTAGCCTACAGGATGACGGACCGGAGCTACATATCCAGCCCGGCTCAGGGTTACAGACACCCGGGTGTTTTCATTCCTCCAGCGAGCTGCAGCTTTGCTTCATGCCGAGACTAGAGCTCCAAAACAAAGACTCCACACAGCGGGTCACCTCGACTCTCACAGCCGCCGACAGAGGCTCGTTTTTAGCATTTTGTTTTGGAGAAAGACGGTTTAAAGTGCCAGTCTGAGGCTCAGTCCTGATCGCGGGGGACGGGCTTTAGCTTAGCGGCTAAGATCCAGCCGTCTCACCTCGGCGGTGCGAATCCCCACAACCCCTCTTCGACCAGGCAGCTCTGGCTCCGTCGGACATGAAGTTGGGGGTTCAGCTCCGGGATCAGGAGAGAGGCGGGCAGCGGTGAACTGCCGGATCCCGACGGTAATCCATCTGCCGGACGAAAGGACCCCCCGACACGGCTCTGAATTAGACCGCTCCAGAACCACGGCAGCCCACAGGATTTACGGACTCCATCTTCTGCACCGGCGTCATTTCCCTTCTGGGCGGAACTGAAGGGCGGCGAGCGGAGCGCCGAAGATCGTGTGTGTAAGAAGATGCATCACTACAAATGGAGAGGAAAAACTATTCCCGACCCACTCAGTAAGTTAGAATAGCATTAAAACGTGTATTAATTTCAGTAAGTGAAACACTTTATGTAGATTAGTTATTTACAGACTGATGTTTTCAAGAGTTGCTTTCTGTTATTTAGGATATTCTTTGCTTACAGTCAATGAAAACATGATATTCAAGATCAGAATATTACATCAAATCAATAACAAACAAAATATTTAATTTAAGACGGAAATGTTGACTTAATGAAGAATATATGTAATATCTTCATAAAGGTTGTTATTTTAACCTGACAAAGGAACATAATTGATACAATATAAATATGATAGATAGATAGATAGATAGATAGATAGATAGATAGATAGATAGATAGATAGATAGATAGATAAAAACAATCCATCGTATTAATTTTAAAGACATATGTTGCCTCTGTTGAAAAACTACATTTTAATCAGATTTGAAAAATCAATCATTCTTTAAAGAGATTTAACATGATCTCATAAGACTCCAACTTTCTTCCAGTTGTTGTGTCAGACCCTGTATTATATGTACTTGAATGTACTTTTTAAACTATTGTACATGTGCTGAGGGAAAAAAACGTAGCGTCGAAATAAAAAAACTACAAAATGGCCTTTTGGGAACTACAAATCGTATAAAATGACGTCACTTTCTACTGACGGACCCCAAACATGAGGGACATTATATTTATCTTAATAAACTTATATCTAAAGAATGTAGGCTAGCAGATAAATGTTTCAGTTTCATAAAAAGCGGGTATTAAAGAGGAATAAGCGGTAGAAACCCGGGTTGAGCTGTTATCGCGGTGGCGATAAATTGCATCAGCCGTTCAGAAAGGACCCCGTCTCTCCAACGCGGGGGAGTTTGTCTTTAAAACAGCGACATTTTTATGACTTTTTTTCTTATCGGTTTAGTTTAACCGGTTCGTATTCTTTTGAAAATTACCAGGGGTAAACGTGAATATATATACACGAATAAAAATATAATTAAGTGATTATCTTTTTTCGTTGATCAGGCGGAGCCGCCGCCTCTTCCGTTCCCTTTTCATCCAAGATGGCGGGGGATGAGTCTGGTACAACGCTCGGTCAGCCTCACCTGGCCAGACAGGACCTCAGCACGTTGGTGAGTCTCCTTTTAGCCGCCTCCACCGCTTCACTGTCCCCTGGCTGTTACTCCGGGACAGTTATTGGGCTGAAATGAGGTCGCGGGGATGGTTGGGGTGAACGGTGGCCGGAGCAACGCCGCTTCCACCCGGCACATGACGGCAGGCCCAGCGGGGAAACGGAGCTCCCCTCCGCCGCTCCTCGGCCAACCGAAATATTTACTTTCAGAGTCTCCGAACCTCCGTTTTTAGTGTCGGTTATGTTTGACATGTCTGGTTTCCACTGAGGATCATATACCTCCTCTCTAACCAGTCAAAGTCCTAGTCAAAGTCAGATCAAAGCATACACGATATATGCGTCTGATTCCCTGGTGGGTGAAAATAACAGAGAGAAAAAGAGGAAGTTTAAACTACCTCTTCCATCCATCCATCCCTGACTCCAACATTTCTCTGTATGGCTTTCTACCAGTACAGCCAGACGGAGGTTTAAAGAGGAGTAGCAAAAGCAAAGGAGGTGGATTAGCAGAGCTAACAACTGATGGCATCCTCCTGGACATGTCACAGTGGAGTATTATCTCTGCTGTCCAGATATTTCCCTGAAACTCGTTGGTTTAAAATGGTGGTGTGTTTTAATAGTCTAGTTTCTTTAGATCAAAACAGTCCTGACTTCTTTCCCAGAGATCTGATGGTAGTTTGGTTTGTTTTGAGTCGCTGTGCTGCTCCAGGATTAGAAACAGGAATGCTGCTGTTCCCTGCTAATCCCTCTCTGTGTCTCATTGTGTCCTCTGTCTCTCTGTCTGTCCCTCTGCAGGACGTGTCCACCTTAACGCCTCTGTCTCCAGAGATCATCAGCAGACAGGCCACCATTAACATCGGTACTGGACTCATTCTGTTTCCTCGTCGTTATGCTGAGTGATTAATGCATTAAAATCAGTTTTTTCCTCTGGTTCCTGAAGGCACCATCGGCCATGTGGCCCATGGGAAGTCCACAGTAGTGAAGGCCATCTCCGGCGTTCACACCGTCAGGTTCAAGAACGAGCTGGAGAGGAACATCACCATTAAGCTCGGATATGCTAACGCTAAGGTTTCTTCCTTTTAATTACGATAAGTCATTAATAAATCCAGGTTAGTCTGGAACATGTAGACATCCTGAATCTCCATCCATCCGCCATCTCTGGCTGCCGTCTCTCTCTTTACGCTCCTTCTTTTCCGCTGCAGGTCTACAAGCTGGACGACCCCAGCTGCCCCAGGCCCGAGTGCTACAGGTCGTGTGGCAGCAGCACCCCCGATGAGTTTCCCACAGACGTCGCCGGCACCAAGGGCAACTTCAAACTGGTCCGGTAAGGCCGTTCCCAGCAGCTTCAGAGCTTTAAAAAACAGATTTATATTTTAATAGGGTGCCACTTATTTCATCATCATTAACTGTTTGTTTTTGGAGTCTAAAGTAATCATTGGATTCAGAGTTACTTAACAGAATTGACTGTTTCTACAATTTTACTTATTGCTTCATCACTCATTTCCATTCCTTAATGATGAAAAATCAATAGCTGAAAATACTTTGACTCAATTTTGAAGTCCTGATGGATCAATAGCAGCATCAATAACATAATCAATAATATCAAGATTAAAATGTTTGTTTTATTCCTTGAGTTCCTAGTGGTGCTGATTTGCGTCACGCCTAAATCCATACTAATGTTCAGATTAATAATCTTTAACATCTGTAACATTTACTTTTGTACACTTTGTCAGCTGGTTCTGGTCGTAGTTTAAACGGGTCAGATGGTCCTGGTCGTAGTTTAAACGGGTCAGATGGTTCTGGTCGTAGTTTAAATGGGTCAGATGGTTCTGACTGAAGTCCTTTCTCGTCTCCGACAGACACGTATCGTTTGTGGACTGTCCCGGTCACGACATTCTCATGGCCACCATGTTGAACGGCGCCGCCGTCATGGACGCCGCCCTACTGCTGATCGGTGAGTCTGGTTGTTGGCGGCTCGTTGGCGCCCCCAGCTGGGGGTCCAGTTGTAACCGGTTCTGGTTCTGTGTCCGTCCAGCGGGGAACGAGTCGTGTCCTCAGCCTCAGACGTCGGAGCATCTGGCAGCCATAGAGATCATGAAGCTGAAGCACATCCTCATCCTGCAGAACAAGATCGACCTGGTGAAGGAGAGCCAGGCCAAGGAGCAGTACGAACAGATCCTTGCCTTCGTGCAGGGTGGGTTCCCCTCAGCACCACAGCGCCGCCACCGTGTTGGTTGGATACAAGCTAAATCTGACTAAACATCTCAGCTTTAAAGTCTCAGTTTGAGCTTTCTTTTTCTGGCTTCCATTGGTTCACCTCCATATTTGTTTGACACGTTACTAGAATGGCATGCTCTCTCGTCTTTCCTATTTTGAGGAGTCACCAAGAGAAATGCACTTTTGTGTCACGCTAAATTTCTACCCAAGGAAACAAGAACTGCTGAATCACTAACTAAAAGTTAATGTTTCTCCAGCTAACAACACGCTAATGTTGTTAGCTGTTATAATTGACTTCCTACTGTTTCCCCTGCGAACAATCATCTAATGTTTTTCTTGATAAAATTTGCTGCTAATGTCTTGCTAAAGTGTCTCTAGCTAATATTCTTCCTGCTAGAGTTCCTTCTGCTAATGGTTCTGCTGTTTCTCTTGCTAACATTTATTTTGCTAACGTTCCTCCTGCAAACGGTTCTCTTGCTAACGTTTAAACTGTTCCTTCTGCTAACGTTTAAACTGTTCCTTCTGGTAACGTTTCTCCTGCAGGAACCGTTGCTGAGGGCGCTCCCATCATTCCCATCTCTGCGCAGCTCAAGTACAACATCGAGGTTGTTTGTGAGTACATCGTGAAGAAGATTCCTGTCCCCGTCAGAGATTTCATCTCCGAGCCGCGGCTCATCGGTAAGAACGGACCCGGCGCTGCTTCCTGTTTCCGTCGGCGTGTTTTTAACGTAAACGGCTTCAGTCATCAGGTCGTTTGATGTGAACAAGCCGGGCTGCGAGGTGGACGACCTGAAGGGAGGCGTGGCCGGAGGCAGCATCCTGAAGGGCGTTCTGAAGGTCAGGGCCGCAGCGTTAGCTGCAGGCTGTGATGTCACAATTTGATCTGAACGCCGTCCGTCCGTCCTGCAGGTGGGCCAGGAGATCGAGGTCCGGCCCGGAATCGTCTCCAAGGACCAGGAGGGGAAGCTGATGTGCAAACCCATCTTCTCCAAGATTGTGTCTCTGTTTGCTGAACACAACGACCTGCAGTACGCCGCCCCAGGAGGCCTGATCGGTGAGAGAACCAGAACCAGAACCGTACTCCTCTGTGGAGTTAAGGTTCAACAGGAATGATCTGAGGATCCATGGAGTCTCTGACTCCTGCAGTCTGGATCAATAAATCGATCTGTCGTTCAGTCCAGATGTCTGGAGTTTCTCTCTCTTCTTTCATCCTAACTTGTCTTTCCTTCCTTCCTTCATCCCTTTCCTTCATCCTGTGCTTCTGTCCTTCCTTTGCTCCTTGTGTCCTTCCATTCTCACTTCATCCCGTCAGTCATTAATTCCTCACTTTTTCCTTTCCTTCCTTGTCTTTGCTTCCTTTCTTCTCATCCTTCTTGCCATTCCTGTTTTTGTCATCGTCTGTCCTCCCTATAGTCCTTCTTTCTGTCCTTAATTCTTTTGGGTGTGAATGATGATGACGGGTCGGTGTCTGCAGGTGTCGGGACGAAGATCGACCCGACGTTATGCCGGGCCGACCGCATGGTGGGTCAGGTTCTGGGAGCCGTCGGCGCGCTGCCGGAGATCTTCACGGAGCTGGAGATCTCCTACTTCCTGCTGCGGCGGCTGCTGGGCGTCCGCACCGAGGGCGACAAGAAGGCCGCCAAGGTGAGTCGTGCATTGTGGGAAACGCGGTCTCGCCTCTTCCTGTCTCTGACCTGATCCCTCCGGCCCGCAGGTCCAGAAGCTGTCCAAGAACGAGGTTCTGATGGTGAACATCGGCTCGCTGTCGACCGGCGGCCGCGTCAGCGCCGTGAAGGCCGACCTGGCCAAGATCGTCCTGACCAACCCGGTCTGCACCGAGGTCGGCGAGAAGATCGCACTCAGCCGGCGTGTCGAGAAACACTGGCGGTGAGACGCAGCACAACCCGGACGTTTACGATTTAAAGGGCCAGCGTCGCTTAAAGTCAACTTTTTGATTAGATCTTAACATCATGTTGTTATGTTTTTGCCTGCAGTGTTGCTTTGATTCCTTCATGCATGTTTGAGAAATCCTTTAATCTCCATGGCAACCATTCAGCTGCAAATCGCCTTTCAGGCGCAGCTCCTCCCCCACTCAGCTCCTTCAGACTAGCCAGCAGCAAGTAGCAAACGCCTGGTGGAGCTAATGAGCTCATTATAGGAGCTACTGCTCAGTGAAACGCTGCTAAAACATTAAACGGTTAATAGAGGAGCCATCTTGGCATCACTTCCTGGAGGCGGAGCTTCAGGAAGAGCAGGAGTGTTTAAAGAGACTGATCCCCAATTTCAAGGCATTAAATTAAAAAATCAAGTGATATTTGATATATATAACATTTTTATAACAGAAGATAGCATAGTTACTTGATTGTGCTATGAAATGGCGCATTGTCCCTAGAAAACACATAATACTATATTAAAGCTGCTGTTTGTAATTTTTTATAAAATATATTTTTACATATTTGTTAAAACTGTCTCCAGGTTATGACAGTTTGAGACGTGATCAGTGAGAAGCTTGATCTCTTCCCTGAGCTACTATTGCTGTCTGAACAAAATGCATCAAATCAACCAATCAGAGGCGGGACTTAGCGCTGTCAATCATCCTCATGTACTTACTGCTAAATATGCTAATGGAGGATCAGGAAAAGCGTTCATCTGCCGTCATCTGTGGCTATGCTAACAGGCCTAGCATTCACAACAGGCTGTGCTAGCTACTCCCACATGGTGGTTGATTGACACCATGTGGTGAGCTGAGCCTCCTGGCTCTGATTGGTTGCTTCTAGTTTGCACTGTAAGAAGGCACATATTTTTAACATATGTAAAGAGAAATATTGTTAATAAAAGTTGCATCGTGCAGCTTTAACGTTCAGAGAAGCGAGCAGAATGAAATGTTGACGCCGTTTCCTGTCTCTCAGTCTCATCGGGTGGGGACAGATCCGGAGAGGCGTCACCATCACACCAACCATCGACGACGACTGAGGCGACGACTCGCCGCTCCTTTAGGATTTTTCTTTTTTGTTTTTACAACTGGGACATTTCACAGGCCGTCGCCTCTGTGTTTGAGGAGACGAAGGACGCAGGAGGAAGAGGAGTCCAGTCGCTGGCTGGCTTCAGATTTCAAAACCAATAAAATAAATTTGGAAGGAAGTTCAGAGTCTTTTTAAATTATTTCCTCATTAAATAATGAATTTTAATTTTATTTTTGTTTTATTCATTAGCAGTTTAAATGAAAATGTCACATGTTGACATAAAAGTTTTGAATGAGAAGTAGTTGGTCTGATAATATGTCACTATAACATAAGTTTTGATAAAATATTACATTTATTATTTTCTTAAAAGTAAATATTGATCTACTCTTTGTTTTCTTTAGATTTTGGTTTAGTTCTGACTTTTGGAATTTTTTGAAAAAATTATAATTTTATTTTTCTGATGTTTGAGGAATCCGGTGTTTCCAGGAAGTTGACACTGGAGGACAGGAAGTGCTCACCCTGACTCAGTCTTAAAAAGATATTTTAGAAAAACATGGAATATTTTTCTAATATATATGAGATGTCAAAACAGGAAATGAAGTCAGGTTCTTAGATTAACAAAACTTAATGTCCAGATTCTGTTTTAATTCATATTTGGATCTAAAATGAAACAATAAAACATCAGAAAACTGAATTTATTAAAGTTCTGTTAATGTTTTCCTCCTGCGTGTCGGTGATTCTCCTCATAAACTAAATATGTCAGTTTTTGTTTATAAAACTATTTTTATCTTTGATAATTCATTAAATACACAGCAACGCGCGAAAATAAGAAACTCGAAATGCTTTTGTTTGAATTACTTCAGTCCTGTGTTGATTACATCTTTATTGGTCAGAACACTACGTCACAAATCAGTGGGCGGGGCTAAAACTGCGATAGACAACGCGATTGGTTGAGCTGTGTAGCAGCAAAATCTGAAACGATGATAGATTTATAATTTTTAATAGATAGGTTGTTGTTACATTGTTGATGCCTTTAAAATTTTAGTTTTCATGTTAATACAATATAAATATTTCTATAAAATAAACATTTACAGTGAATTGTGGAACTTTGTTTATTATTTGGCTCGTTCTTTATTCACTTCCGGCCATTTAATCTGATTTTTTCTGCTATTAAACATTTATTTAAAGCTGATTTGGGCTGAAATCAATAATAAATAAAAGTTTTGTTGTTTTTTTTATTCCAGCCCAAATCAACTTTAAATAAAATATTTTTTTTCACTTCAACAAAAATGAGTAAATAAACGAACAGAGAGATTTTAACTACAGTTGATCGTTATGATCAGATGATCAGCGCTCATTGACCTGAAAGCTCCGTAAAAAAGCTCGATATAAACATTTACAGAAGGAGTTGCTGCACTTCCGGGTTGATCCACCTGACGAGCACGAGACGTGACGTCGCGCAGGTGACAGACAGGTATGCCTCCGCCGAGGAGAAGAGATGATTTTAAAAATGCTTAAATGTTGTCAACGAACCTTTTATAGGAACTAAATGAAATCCAGACTTCCTTTGACTTTTTCTGGGTCATTTATGTTTTCACGTGAGAGTCCAAACGAACCGCGGAACCGAACCGAACCTCCGGCAGAGAGTTAAATCTTTATTTTTGAACTATCCGACTTGAAGCTGACATGGAGGCTGCAGGTAAGATCTGCCGAAACCTTACTCAGGTTTTTATCAATTTTCTGCATTTTCATCCTTTAATTTCTAAATAAACTTAAAAGTTCAGTTTAACCTGAAAATATACTTTAGATTTATTGTTAAAATGTCGTTCATTCCTCAAAGTAACTGTTATTTTATTCTAAATGCTCATTAACATGCAAAAGAGGTAAAATATTTGTATTTGATAGTATTTTCTTCCTAAAAGTGACAGAATATTTAACATATTTATAAGTTATTGACTGTTTTTCATGTTTATTGGAGGTTGCCATGTTGGTAGAGAAGCAGGTGAGCTCTGATTGGTTGCCAGGTTTGCAGACACATTCTGGTTGTTTTGGATCTTTGTAAGGATGGAAGAACCAATCGTGACACATTTTGCTGTAGATTAAAAAAACAAACATCCCACAGCATGATGCTTCCACCTCTGTGCTTGACTCATAATCTGCACTTTATGTTGAGTTTTTGAGTTATTTAGATGTTTATTGTTACATTTTGTAGAAGAAAACAGAATATTTGCCTTCATGTAGCAGTTTTTGCATTTTGGGGCCATTTTTTAAGTTTTATGAAGAATTACTTCCCCATATGAGTGATGCTACCTTTGGCCAGAGGGTCAGCGGGGGCGAGACGGAGGCAGCCAGAGACGATCCCCCTTCGACGTCATCATGAGTCAGATCCGCAGGAAGCGCTCAGCATCAGACAGGAAGCCACTGGGCCGCTTCCTGTCGCGAACCTCAGAGCGGACGGCGATCCCTGAGGACGCAGAGTCCGAGAACAGAGGACAGAGTCCAGGTGAGGAATAAAACCAGCTGCAGAGAAACTGGTTTTAACGCATCGAAATGACCCAAAGATCAGATTTTGTTTTTAAAAAATCTCCTTTTATTGACAAAGAGAAACAATAGAAACAATATTTAAATTCCTGTCAATGACAAGAACACAAAGTGAAAAAGTGCAGGTAGAAGCTCAAGCTTATTAAACGTATAACTTTATTCAACATAAAGCATCATAAAAGTCAAAGCAGAAAAATATTTCCTTTATATTATACAATCAAACCTTTTTGTATTTGTTTAGCAAATAACATTTTAAATTATTTTACTTTAAGAGTGAAAAACAGTTTTGACTCCTCCCATCTGAATCCATCTGACTGAACTAGATTAACTTTTCATATTGACCTTTAGATAAATCCTTAATAAATCTTAATGCAGTTTAATTTCAAACCTTGGAAGGAGTTTATTATAGGCTCTGTACACAGGCGATGCTGTTCTGAGCTCAGCTAAATCATAAAACTTTAAAATATGTAAAAAATATTTCATTAATTGGATGGCAATAATCAGACACAGTTATAATTAGGATAGTTTTCTTTAGGAGGTTTTGTGTCATTTAAATGATTTATTTAGAAAATATTTTATTTTACTTTAGATTTTACATCATCAAAATGAACCATCCAGTGTAATTTGAAGACCAAACACCAAAAGTCTGATTTCATACATTTGTTCTGTTTCTATACTGTTTCAGTTTTACTTCTTACTAAATATTAAAAATGTTGTTTTGCATTATTTAGTGATTTGTTTAGTCACATTTCTTTAATACTTTAATTCTCCAAACACAAACATAACGTGTTGGTCTGAAACAGACTGTAGGAGTTACAGGATGTAAAATCAGACTGCAGCAGTTGGTTTTGTTTGTTCCAGGCGCTGCGGCGCCGGTGGAGAGCCAGCGTGATGCCGGCTGGGGAAGAGTGTGTGTTTTCCTGCAGAAGATGGGGAAGAAAGCGGACAGCAGCAGTCTGAGTCTGGCTCACTGCGATCTGACGGCTACAGACCTGCTGGAGCTCGGTATTCACTCCCTGAGTTACTGCTGCTCAGATTTTAATAAACCATCGACTGGAAGCAGGAGCTCAGAGCTCTGAGCTCAGAGGTCTGGAGCTGATTTTATGAGACGTTTGACTCCTTCAGTGTTTGAAATAATCATTTCAGGCAGTTTTATAACCAACAGCCTCAAAAAACTTCAGTGTTTAAAAACAACCTGATCAGATCAGATCCAGGTTTCAACCAGAGACCCATGCGATTAATCTGGATTTACAGGAATCTTTTTGCTTTGCTCATATAGAGCAGTTTCATGCAGTTAGTATCTTATCTGCAGTGGAAAATATGTTTTTTAGTTTGGAGAACAATGGAGGAACTGTTATGGTTCCATATAACTATGAGTGAATTTTATTTGTTACATAAATAAAAACCACTTTCAAGCTGAGGGAATTAGATTTGTTAATTGTTGTCATTCTAACTTATGTAAGTAGCTTCAGTTCAGGTTTCAGCAGCTTTTTAAATAACTATTACTTTGAGTGACTGTTAGCTTCTATAGTTAGGTGTTTAAATAACTGCTAGTTTTATAGCAAATGCATGTAAATGATAGCTTGAGTAGCTCCTGTCTTTTGTAATGATTAGCTTAAGTCACTTTTAGCTTTATCAATTGTTAGCTTAAGTACATGATAGCTTTAGCAATCACTAGCTTGAGAAAATAATAGCTTAAATAGCTTTTAGCTTTTGTTAGGTTTAATTTAGTTTCCAGTCTGAAATATAAGAGTGCTTTCTTAACCGTATCTTAGCATAGCTTAGCATATACCTAAATGCTGCAGGTATAAACTTTATTTTTATTGTTTTGATGAATGGCATCTTGTTAAATCCAAATTGTACATCTGATCTTTGTAAATCTTTTCCTTTCATGTTTGAAACCATAAGATGCAGGGAAATGCATGGTTTCAAATTTGGGTGTTGCTAGTACTAGTTAGCACCTACTTAAGCTAACATCTAACAGGAATGCTAATGACATGCTACGCTAATGTTCTACGAGTCGTCGATTACCGGAATTTCCAAACATTTTAATTTAAGTGCTTGTTCAACTGAATTTTGATCTGCTTGGTTCTTTATCTATGAAGTTTAGAACCAAAAGACAGGAAGTAAAGCTAAATATTAGCTTGTTGTTTCAAATGAACGCCATGGGTGACTGCTGTTTGTCCTTTTAGCATCGCTGCTCCAGTTCCTCCCTCAGCTGGAGGAGATGGACGTCTCTTGGAACGAGCTGATTGGTGGCAGTCTGACAGCGTTGACCTCTCACCTCCAACATGTGGGTGGGATCAGGACGCTGAAGCTCTGCAGCTGCAGGCTGAACGCGGACGATGTCGCCGCTCTGGGTGAGACTTCGGTTAAAGCAGAACCGTCCAGACCTGATGCTGTTAGCAGCTTAGTGCTCATTTTCTCCAGATCTGATCTGGAAAAGTCTTTCTACACCAAACGTGTAATTTTCCTTTGGGCACATCATGATCGAATGTTCTCAAAACAATGTTTGTGCCAGAATGTATTGATGAAACCCATTAAAAACTCTTAAAATATTAATAAACAGCCATTTCTGGATTCTTCTGAATACTAAATAATATTGATCATCTTTTCACGTTGATGTAATTTGGTTGTGCCCTTAAATAAAATAATTAAGTGCACAACTGTTCTATTTATGTGGACTGCTGAAGTTTAGAGGGCCACATAATAAGCTGTAGCGGGCTGAATTTGGCCCTCGGGCCTCAAGTTTGACACCTTCCTATAAGTTTCAGCTTATTTTACAGAGATTCTTTATGACCGGTGAACACAGTAACTGTAAGTAGAAGGAAAGTAATGCAGGATTTAACACTTTTCACAAACAGAAAACTGAAAAGTGTGGCAGGCCTTTATATTCAGCCCCCTTTTACCCTGAAAACCCTAAATAAAGTTCTTCCTCTCTGCGTATGTAGGTGAAGCCCTCCCTTCTCTTCCTGTGTTGGAGATCCTCGATCTGTCCTGGAACAGCAGCGTTGGCGGCGCTTTGCAAAGCCTGCTGGGTAAACTTCAGCCATCAGTGAGGGAGCTCCACCTGGTGGCCTGTGAGCTCACTGCAGCGGACGCTGCTGCTCTGGGTAATCATGTCCTTATTGGTGCAGCTGATTTCTTTATGTTTGGTGGGCTCATCTCGGTCTGCGTTCCCCTTCAGGAGGCCTGGTGGCCGTTCTGCCTAAACTCTGTGTGTTGGACGTTTCCTGTAACCCTCGGCTCACACAGGAAGTGGACGCTGGCGGCTTCGGGCAGCTGGCCGCCTCCCTGTCCCACGCCGTCTCCCTGACCGTGCTGCGGCTGCAGGCCTGCGGGTTGAGACCCGACAACCTTGAGGCTCTCGGTGAGAGAAAAACCTCAGATTTCTGATCGGTTTATAGATTTGATTTCTTTCTTATTATAATTTATTTTCAGTAAAAACCAAATCCTGATGCATCCTGCAGGTAGAGCTGGGTAGAGTAGCAAAGAAGCTGCACTCAAGTAAAAGTAGAAGTACTTACTTTTATTTACGCAAAATTAAGAAGTAACCAACCAAGAAATTGGTAAGAATAAAAAAGTATTAACTAAAATTACTATTCAAGTAACTGAGTGTCTTTAGTCAGAGGCTTCTTCAAACTTGCTGTAACACAGACTGCTACAGGAGATCTTTCCTGCCCACAGCCATCGACCTCTACAATATCTCTGAAGAATTAATGAGTTACAATCAATAAAGTATTTTTGAATTTGATGAAAACATAAATCATATAATATTTAAAAACTGCATCAACAGACAAACCAAAATATAAAGTTATGTGGAAACTTTTGTACTTTAAAGACCAAAATGAAAATAAATCATATAAATAACAAGACAGAAAAAATGCAGAAGCAGCCAAAACAAATATTTTTCGAAATCAGTTTCTTTCAATTTAAAAATAATGAAATGTTATCAAAACCTGTAGGTGTGTGTCTGTGTTTGGTGAATTTATGATTAAAACAATTTGTTTTTTATTCAGTAAAGTTTCTCACAATGGGTAAAGTATCCAGACATTTTACTCAAGAGTAGCAGTACTTCTAAAAGTACTCAAAGTAAATATAAAAATACTCCTAAAAGTATTTTTTCTTCAGTTACTCTAGTAATTGTAACTGAGTAAATGTTACAATGTTACCTGTGGCTGCAGGTGCTTCCCTGCGCTGCCTGCCCTCGGTGCGCCACCTGGACCTGTCCTGTAACAGAAGTCTGACTGGAGGCCTGAGTCGACTCTCCTCTCACCTGCCTCACATGGCTCACCTGGAGAGCCTGGATCTCCACCTGTGCCGCCTCAAACGCGCCGACCTGGAGGCTCTGAGTGAGTCTCTGTGACCGCCACACCCAGCAGCCGCTGCAGGCTTCACCTCCTGCCTCTCTCCAGTCCAGGTGCTGCCTTCCCTGACGGTGCTGACGGCGCTCGACGTTTCGTCCAATAAGGAGGCGGGAGGCGCGGTCCACCAGCTGGTGTCGGTGCTGCCGCTGACTCAGATGAGGAGGCTGCCGATGAGCAGCTGCAGGCTGACAGAGGAGTCCTTCACCACCCTGGGTAAACACCGACAGGCTCACTGCGTCTGCAGCTGGAGGAGATGAGCCCAGGAGTCGGCACCGCTAGCCAAATGTTAGCTGCGCTAACCCTAAGGCGCTACAACAGGGTAGTATTTAGTGGAAACTAATGCTAATGCACAAAGATGTTGAACTTTATTCACCTGAAACGCCAAGAAAATTTGTGCTGTAGAATTTATCCAGACAAAAATAATTAGGGGAAGCGAGATGTGTTAACTGTTTTCAAAATTAGCAAAAGTGCTAAGTTAAAGGTTAGCTATACTACTAGCAGATTAGCATAACTATAGCCACCACTGGAATCAGTTTATTTTATTGCTTTTTTGTAACCTAGAAACGAGTTTTCAGGCCTGAAATCTGGCTGCAGTGATGACCTCTGACCTGAACCTTCAGAGTCACATAAAGATGGTTCCAAAGCCGGCCTTCTATCACCTGAAGAGCATTTCCAGGATTAAATAACCCAACATAAACTCATCCATGTCTTTAGTCGGACAGTGAACCGCTGCTTCCTTCTAGAAAATGCTGCACGTTAAGTTCATACAGAGGCAGAAACAGTCATCGGTTTTTTCTGGCCTGGCCACACTATGGGAATTTTTTGGTGACTCCCCTGCATCACAATTCATTTCTATTATTGCCTGTGTTTCACTTTTGTCATTAGCTTACAAAAGTGGGCCTCTGTTTGGCTCCATGCTGAAACCCCAGTGAAGCAGAAAACCATGAAGTATAAAGTTCCTCCACAAACTGAAGAACTCAAAAAAAGTGTCTCAAAATGGATAATTGTTTTTACTTGTCATATTTGAAAAGCAAAATCTGAATAAGCTGACAGCCTGGATGTTTCATTTCCCCCAGCTCTGGTGGCGCCGTACCTGCGCAGCCTGGATGTTTCCTGGTGTAAGGTGGTGGGCGGTCGCCTGCCGCTGCTGATGGACGCGCTGCAGCCGTCCGTGGTCCTGGAGCTCCGCCTCAGCAGCTGCGGCCTCACCACTGACGACCTGGGTCACCTAGGTAACCAACACAGTGATTTAGTTTGACAATGAACCCGAACTTTACCATCATTCAGGTGAAAACCGCTTTTACTTTGACACATTATTGACACTTTGGGTTATTTTTAAGACTATACATAATTCTCATGTGATGTCACACTTCCAGTGACAGTAAATATCACTGATATTTGTTAGCATTACACAGAGGTGGATAGAGTAATAATTGGAATGTATTTCAATGATAACTTAGAGCTTCTCCGATCGTGGTTTAATTATTGTTGTCATAGCAACTGTCATTTATGGTACTTACCAAGATGGCGGCTGTCTGCTACCAAGTTGTAGCCTGTGTACTGAATGATTAACCTTTATTGTTCCCGGAGCAGCTGACGTGTGCAGACGCGGCTGCGTGTCCTCCCTCCGGGTCCTGGACTTGTCCTACAACGACTCGGTCGGGGACGCCGGCTGGGCGGCGCTGTTCGCGGCGGGCGGCCTGGGCTCGCTGGAGGAGGCCGACCTCAGCCTCCGACCTTTGACCTCGGCTCCCTGCTCGGCCTGGCTGCCCTCGCTGCTCGGGGCTCTGCCTCGGATGCCGGCGCTGGCCCGGCTGGCCATGCAGCGCTGGAGCGCCGGGCCGCAGGAGGAGCAGCAGCTGCGGTTCAGCATGAAGAACCGGAACATCCGGCTGGACTGGGATCCGGATGGTTCGGACTGGAAGACCAGCAGCCAGGAGGATAGTCAGGCTGAGGAGTAGGGAGGAGGTCAAGGGTCACTTGGATTTCAACAGATCAGAAACAAACAAGGAAATTTCTCCCATACTTGATTCCTGAGGTCCAAACATTTCAGTTTCTGACTGTTGGAGGCTTAAAATCCACAATTATTCTCACATGTTGCACAAGACAATAAATTCACAATTATTTAACTTTATTAACTCTTGACTTTTATTTCATTCTTTCATATTTAGGCATTTTTGGATGTAAATATGCTCCCATTTCCACCACTGATGAAATTATTTCACTGAGTGTTTGATCATGAATGGCGTCACTGGTTTTGTGGGGAGTCTGAACCTGCGTTCTGCTCGTTAACGTCTATAAAGAAATGGTGTTTCCTCAAATGATGGAAGAGTTCGGCCAGGAAAACATGGCCGTCCACCTCGTAGGGCCTGACGTCGGTCTGCTCAGGCGTCAGACGGCCGGTGTTGAGCAGCTCCCTGAAGGCCTGAGGGACGGAGCAGCTGGAGTTATGGACGCAAACACACTTCATAAATTAACAGTTAAAATATACAGTCATTTTTAACTGCTATTCCAGCCAGATCTGGATTATTGCTGCTTCCACCTTAAGTTTATATGACAAACAACCCAAATAAAACCTTTTTTACACCTGAAAACCCTTCAGGCTCTGAAAAAATAGTTGCCAGTTGTTGTAAAAGCTTCATCTGATGGTGGATTACAGCAGAAGACAACAAATGTTGTTCCCCAGGGTTGAGTTCTCGGTCCAGTTCTGTTCACCTCGTGTTTATAAGAACTGCCTTTTGTTAGCAAACTCCTTAGAATAGGAAACAGCAAAGCCTTAACTTTAATATTAGGTCTTATTGATTTAAGGTGTTATTAATATTTAGCTCCTATCCTTGTTTTCTTGTTCCATTTCAGCTGATTTCATTATTTCATAACTTATCCATTTCATCACCTCTGAAAATGAGTCCTTCTGTCTCAGATTCCTGAAATATTAAATGAGTGTGTGAAAAATGAGGATGGTTGCTGAATAACGGAGGTTTTACCTGGCAGACCGGCTCCTCCAGGTGGTTTCCCCAGATGTAGATGTGGGTCAGAGTCGGGCTGTTACTCAGAGCCCCGGCCAAGGACAGCAGGCCGTGGGTGCTGATGTTGTTTCTGCAGACAGAAAGCCTGGAAAACACAAACTCAGAGCTTCCAGTCAGCCTGCCAGCTCCTCAGAGACCACAGAAAAAAATAAAACTAAACGGACTCACTCTCTGAGGACGGAGCCCTTGCAGCAGAGGGCTTCGCTCAGGTACTCAGCGCCGGGGTCTTCGATCCGATTGGATGACAGATCAATGACCTCCAGAGGGGAGTTTTCTTTCAAGACTCTGGAGAGATGCAGGGCGCCATCCCGGCTCACACGGTTGCTGCAGATGAAAGGTTTCATTTTGCATCCAGGCAGCCAGGTGTTCAGTCAGGGTTTGTATCATAAGCCTGGCGGGCCTCCATGCTTTACTTCCCCCCACCAGGCTAAACGTTGTTTATTTTAAATTGGGTTTTTTTATACACCAGAAACAATAAAGATGGATTAAGCCAGGTTAATAGCTGATGCATTGAACTGGAGCCAAGGGGATGCCCACCAACTTCAATGCCTGGTGGATCTTGCAAATTTTAACATTTTTTAACACAGAAACATGGCGGGTCGCTGGTGAACTGACCTAACATCTCCACCACCGGGCTTAGCTGGTTTTCTGTTAGTAATCTTGATCATTAGTTTCCAGACTTCCTGAATATCTTTTGCTGATTTTCTTCCTCTCTTCTTTTTAAGCCAAACGGACCCGTCTTACCAAACCTGTTCTGTCAGGTAAATGAACTGAGAATTGGTGGAAAAACAGTCAGAAACATCAGGAAGTCTGGAGAACTGATTATGAAGACCTGTCTACGTGTGAAACCATGAGGACCGGGTTTGTACCAGCGCAGGTCCAGGTACCGCAGTCTGTGGTTCAGCTTCAGGCCTTCAGACAGCCTCTCCATGCCCGTGTCCGTCAGGCCCATCTTCCCCAGATGGAGCTCCACCAGGCTGTTGTTCACCGGAAGCATCTTCGAGAAGTGAACGGCCCACTCTTCCTGAGACAGAACCACACAACGTTCAGATCAGAACTGGAAACAGAACCTGCTGTCTGCTGCTGGTGAAGTTCCTACCAGGAGGCTGAAGAGCAGCGCCCGGCTCACGTCCACAGACCGGAGGGTGGTGTTGTTCTTCAGAGCGGTGCTAAGGGCAATCATGCTCTGCATTTCCTGCAGGGACAGAGGCAGGGTCAGAGGAAGAACCGCTGACGGTACCAGGAGGTTCTGATCCACGGGAGGTTACCAGGTCGCACTCTCCCAGCTCCAGCTCCTGCAGCGTCATGTTCACCCGCAGCATGCAGGCCAAGTTCAGGCCTCCTTTTCTACCGATCTTATTCCCAGACAGCCTGAGAGAAAGCAAGCTGCTGTTACCCTGCAGGGACAGAGAGAGACGATCACTTCCTGTTTACTATTCCCACAGAAAACGATCACTTCCTGTTTACTATTCCCACAGGAGAAGATCACTTCCTTTTTATTATTCCCACAGAAAATGATCACTTCCTGTTCACTATTCCCACAGAAAACGATCATTTCCTGTTTGCTATCCCTTTATGAGTGAGGATCACTTTGGACCAGTTCTCCACCTAGAGGAGAAGATCAGCAGCAGACGTTTATCTGACCAACCTGCAGGCTGCTGGCGAGAACCTCGGCTCCATTCGTCTGAATGTTGTTGAAGGTGAGGTCCAGAGAGCGCAGCATCGTGTCCTGCGCCTGCGCAGCAACACGCATGACAACGACAACACGCATAATGACAGTAACAGACATGATGACAGTAACAGACATCACTCCAATGCCTCAGCAGGCCTCTCCTCTTCCTCACCTCTAGAAGCTTGGCCAGGTAAGCTGCTCCTTCATCACTGATGTTGTTGTACCCCATATCCAGACCTGTTCAGACAAAAACCGATGAAAAACAGGGCGGGTTCTGGTTCTGTTGATCCGGACCAGACTGCTCACCTGTAAGGGTCCGATAGTTCAGGAGACATTTTGACAGAGCGAGGACGTCATTGTCACTAAGTCTCTGGAAGCTTTTCTGCTTCCTGTTTCCTGCTAGATTCAAGGTGAAATTCCTGCAACACAGGAAATAACTGGAGCAGTTTTTCACAATAAAAGGTTCACATTTAACGAGTTACCTTCACTAATTATTAATATTAATATTCAGCTTTCGAATGGCCCCACTCACAATTAAGAGCCCATTGTTACCTGGAGACAGATAATGACAGATAAACATCACAGGAAAACCGTTTATCCATTGTTATCGGAGGCTATGCTAACTAGGCTAAGCATTCACAAACTGCTATGCTAGCTGTAGCGTAGAGGAGAGCAAGTGTAAGGGAGAGGGGCATGAGCAACCACATGGAGAGTGATTGACAGCACTAAGACCCGCCTCCTGGCTCTGATTGGTTGTTTTTGATTTTTTGTATAATAATAGTTTCAACAAATATGTACTAACATATTTTTTTATAATAGTTACATACAGCAGCTTTAATAGTTCAAAGGGTTGTTGCTCATAATACTGACAGTTTTGCACTTTTATTTGAAAGTCAATACTTTTAAGTATTTTGTTGTTACTTTACATACATATTTTGTGCAACATTATACTTACTGATATACTCTGAATATAATTTTAATAATTAGAAAATTTACCAAAAATATATCACCAGTTATAATTAGTAAGGAAGTAAAAAACAAAAAAAGGTAGGACATGAGAAAATAAAGAAAAAAATAAAGGAAGGATGCAAGAAAATTAGAAGAAAGTAAGTCAGTTCGGCTCTGATTAGTTTTTCTTTAACCAAATATTAAGCATTAGCTTCAGAAGCTAATGTCTCGTTTCGTTAAAACTTTACATTTCAGCCACTTTTTACCCAGACTCAAACTCTCACCTTGTCGTCGTTGTTCTCTCTAAGTTTTCTAAAACAAACGGGTTTATAGTAATACCTTCATTTTCACAAATAACTTTGTAACATTCGGATATAGGCTCACCGGACATCACCGTGGCCAAAAACGCCATTGTTATGGCAACAACGTAGAGTTGCGTCACGCTCTGCGTCACGCTCTGCGTCAACTGTTCAGGGTTTTTCCCGCCACTGAAATAAAACTGTTTTAATGTTTTACCTTGTATTTTTAGCTGTTGTGCTAATTCATTTGATACCGTTTTGAAGCTTTTTTAAAAATATGAAAATAACAATTTTAAAGTTTTCAATGTGTAGTTAAGTTCAGAATTAAAATACTTTGTTTCTAGAAAAAGTGATTTTATAGCCAACACACACCATGGAGGTCTTATTGTAATTGTTAATATTTAAATTCTATCCATTTTCAAACATATACATAAAACAAGTCAGAATCAGTAATTAATGGAACCTGCATCAAAGGTTCACTACAACTTTATCTTGAACAAGTTCAGGGTGACAGTGGAGGGAAACATCTGTCCTCTAACAGGAGGAAACATTTTTCTCTTCCACACTGAATACATTTATTTAAGTTCATTGTTAGTTACCAAAATGGTTTCAGTTTGATATGTTTCTACAGCAGAGGTGAGGAGCATCTTGCAGAGAGGAAGGAGAGAGTGACTCTGGATTGAGGCTGGACTCAGGACTTTATGATTGGTTGCCAAACGGCTTTTTTTTTACACTTCTTTGTGGAAGTGATTTTTAAAGAGGCAGAAGGAGTTTTAAAATATTCAGTGATGAGATTTTAAAATATAGAGTAGATTCATTTGCAGAAGTGGAAACGTTTTCCACCTGGCAGCAGTCAGGTAGGTAGTTATATTTATGTGAGTAACTTTTTGGGGGGATTTTTTTTTCTAGGAGTATTTTTACTGTGCTGTACTTTTGAAATCTCTCAATCAGAGAGAACTGAAGTCTTCAGACATCTTTGGAGAAAAATCCAGGCTTTCCAATACAAATTATCTTAATAAATACTGGAAACACAGCAAGCATCTACAGAACATAAAAGTTTCCTAACAAAGAAAATTTTTCTTTTATGCATAAGTTCCCCTCTGATTATTTAACAACCTGAACTAAAGTCTGACCACATTCAGAGATTAAATCATAAACATAAATGAAGCAGCCAAACCCTACATTTTTATGTCAATCCAAAAAGAGAACTAAGATATTAAATATTGACTTTGTCTCATTTTATGTAGTTTCAAACAATCTGCCAGCATTTTATCATCTTAAATTCAAACTTGTTCATACATTTTTAGTGAAACATTTTGTTTTGTGAATGTGGGTTTTTGTAGCATAAGAACTATTTCATATCAGATTCTGCACAGATGATGAGTGTACTGGTGAGGTAGGATATAAAAATAATCTTTCAAGAAATACTTAAATTTATTGGAATAATCCAGGAGAAGAAATATTTTCAGTCACATTTCAGAGATTTCAGCTCTCCTGTGCCACCTGCTGGTTCAACCAGTCACTGCAGGTTAACGATTCTTCAAACATTAGCACAGCAGGACTCCCTTTATACATCTTTTATTTTAATTTTATTGTCTTAAACTTTCAGTATGTCGTCTTTGATTTGAAGGGTTGGTATCTTGAGCCTTTTTTGTGCTCTACTCAGAGGAACTACCCATTGCATTCTGGGAAGTGTAGTAGAAATACATAATTCAGAGTTGATCAAAACATCAAAACAGTTGAGTAAAACATATCTGCCACATAGAAATCTGTCCTGACATGAAAGCACAGAGTAAACATGAACAAAATATTACATTTATTCTGGGTACAAACATTTTCTCAGATGTTTCATTCAAACATGACAGGAAGCTGTTCAATAATTGAAAAGGTTATAAAGGGAGGAGCTGCGTTACACCAAACATCACCTGAGCTAAAATATTCCCAACCAGACCTGCTGCTGCAGCTGCAGGGAGAAAACGTTCAAGTTTCCAGTTCTCTCAACTCACAGCCTGACAGATAGACGACACCCAGGGTCCAAACAACCAGAACTATTATTCTTTTAAAGTAAAATGAACTCTAACTATGTTTTATTTTTAAAATTTTGAGGTGTGTAACATCTGCTATTAATTTAAGACCAGTTACAGGCATCATGTTAGCAACAACAAAAAAACTTCTTATCTGGACTTAAGCAAAGATGTTTCACTTTATTTCATAAAACCAGAAAGCAGGATCATTTTCTTTACATTTCATAAAAACTGCTGGAATACAAAATACCTGAATAATCACAGTTACAACTGGTTTAATGTAAAACAAACGTTTGAAGCTCATTTCCTGTCACAATCCCAGTAAAGACTGTTTTTGACATTTCTCTGACATTCAGAAAAATATGGTTTACAGTGAAGCCTCGCTATAACGCGGTTCACCGTTCACAGTGCATTGTCCAGGTTCTGTCACTTTAAATCCTAATAAGCTGCTGTTGGCCACGCCCACAATTCAATGTTTACACTCACATGAAAATGGCTGCAAACTGTGGGTCGGTTTTCCCTCCAGGTCCTTATAAACAAGTCGACAGTTTCTTTGAAACTCCATCATTTATCTGCAAATGAAAACCAAAAGCAACCAGATGGTCATTTATCAGATAAAACTCTGACAGGAAACATCTAAAAAATGAGGAAAATCTCAGCAGTGAATATTTAAACTGACAACAGATGTCGAGTTTTTCCACCAATAAAACAATGTCACGATAGCAGCTCACCGCGGCTGCGCAGTGTCCGTCTCTAGGCAACCGTGACGTTCAGGGGTCCTTTAGCTCCCGCCACGAAAATGTAGCTGACCTTAATATTTCCTTTTTTATTTTGGCCATTATTGTTAAACTTTGTATTAATGTGTGTATTATAGGCGTGTCTATCGGACAGTTATGTATCGGTTCAATATTTAACGGCCAAATATGGGACTCCGTATTTTACGGGACGGTGTTGATCCTATTCAGGGGTGCTGAAACAGTTTTAGGGCGCTAAGGCTAAAGCTAAAGCTAAAGCTCCACTAAAACTGGGCTAGAATCGCCACTGTTCTACAGTATTGGTTTAGTTTTGACATCATTTTGACAGTAATGCTAAATGCTAATTCTAAAAATAAATATTTTCCCACTTTCCATCACAACAAATCAACACTGATGCATTTTAGCTTCATTTCACATTGCTTTTATTATTTTTTTTCTGTTTTTTTATACATCACCTAACATGTAGTTATTCCTCACAACTGTACAAGTAATGATGACATTTTGCAAAAATAAGACCTACTGAAAATGCTTTGTGTACAGCAGTTTCCCAACTAAACTAAACAGAGACACATTCTCTAACAGATCTGGAAATGATAAATAAAAATGATTTTTCTGGCCTCCTACTTGCTACACAAAATGTGAAAAAATAAAAAGATTCAGCATATTTCTCTATACACTGATTATTTAACCCAGAATAAAGCTGTAAAATAACAATGTGATTGTTTCAGGTTGATGAAAATGAACAGAGGAAAAAATTAAATTCTGTTTACAGATTTAACTGAAGCTGTTCATAGTTAGGACATTTACCTTGAAGCAAAAATACTGCAAAACTTATCATGTCTTAATAAGCATTTATTTTACTTTTATATTTTAAGGAGAAAAAAAAGCTCAAAATGTGAAGTCCTGGAATAAAACATTGAAGTGCATCGAGTACATGAAACATCTGCTGTCCGGATGAATCATCAGGAAGTTGAAGTTTTAGGATGCTAAAGCTTTAGACTTTAAACTAATTAAGACTTTTCTGACCTGCAGACCGGACCGGTACCAGCAGGATTCGATTCTCATCTGGCTCTGAAATAGAAGCCGTTTTATCACTTCATGCTCACATTTTACTCTTGAATCGTCAAATTAAATACGCCATCATTCAGGAGAAAACCTGCTGTCATGTTGTACTCCAAAATTATTTCAAATTCAGCTGCAGCTTGAAACGCCAAAGTTTCACCAGATTAAAGCCAAACAACCAGGAAACTGACTTTTTTTAAACGTTTATATGCACCAAAATATATCCAACATAAAACAAAACTAATCATGCTACTTTACTCTGCAACGGAAAAATCTAAATCAGCTAAAGAATAAGTTTTTACAAACTAATTTGTGGCAGAACTGACTTTAAAGATGTTCATCAGAAATAATAAAAAAAGAAGTAAAGATTAGTCAAAAGAGAAAGGAGTAAAATATTCTTTAAATAGGATGAAATGAGGGGTCAGAGGTCATCAATCTAGTAATACTCTATGAAATGGTGAAACTGTTTATCTAAATTGGTTCTGGTTGTTTTTAGAAATGAAACGGTTGTGAAAACGTGAAGTTGGGTCAGATTTTAGTCCAGAGTCCGTCCCGCCTCCGGGTTCACTGCGGCGGTGGCGGCGGCGCCTCGGCCGGGTCCACCGTCTTGATGATGATGATCTGCTCCAGGCCCGTGGCGGGCGACGCCGCCGGCCGCAGCTGCTCCACCAGCGCGTGCAGCGTGTCCGAGTTGATGGTCTGCTCCGGGTCGGCCTCGAAGGTCACCTGCTGGCCGGCGTCGGCACTCAGCGCGTGATGGTCCGGCTCCGTCTTGAAGTCCTGGATGATGGCGGCGGGCTCGGTGGGCGGGTCTTCGGTGCCGGTGGCGGCAGATGGTTCAGAGGCTTTGGGGCTCGGGGTCGGAGGTTCCGGGTTGCTTGGCTCCGATTCTGGGATGGAAACCAGACTCTTGTCCTGCGTGAGTTTGCTCTGAACGAAGGCCACCGGATGGCTGGAGGCCAGCAGGACAACTGCAGAGACACAACAAATCGCCATGGTTACCGTCTGAAAAAGGGATTCCCAAACGGGATTGGCTTCTGTCCACAAACCACAAACAATACTACAAAATATGTAAAGGAACATTCAATTTTACATTTTTTAAATTTACTATTCACTAAGTATTATGTCCATCTAGAAATAGGGTGTCCAAAGTGTGGCCCTTGACCTGATTTTGTGTGGCCCCTGACCGTCTTTCAACAATGATAAAAAAAATAAAAAAATGTTTTCCCTATTTTCGCATGTTTTTTTCTCACGTTCTCTACAACCTTCTAAAGCTCTGCAGCGCCCCCTGGTGGCCCCAAATGTGAAAAACACTGTTTAGATTTAAATTAAGCCCCGCCCATCGGCTCACCGGCTCGCGCCCGCTCCTTGTGTTGTCGCACTTCGTCGGCGTGAGCCTTCTCCTGATGTTTGATCATGTTCTTCACGCTGGCGAAGCGATTCCCACACAGCAGGCACTGGACGCCAGAGTTTCCATCTGGACACACACACACACACACACACACACAAATTTATTATTTCTGAAAGTGACATTCACATATTCTATAGGTTCGATATTTCAAGCCTTTATTTCTGAAAATGTTGATTATTTTAGCTTAAAGATGATGAAAATCCAACATTAACATCTACTTAGCATAAGAGCAGAAAAACACAAAACAGTTCTGCAAGAAAAGGTGATTTTTCGGTGCTTCCCTTCACTTCTGCCGCTGCATGGTTCTCACAGACTGTAAAAAAGCACCTTGGTCACTGATGTTGCCACAATTTCAGTTTTTTTAAATTAAATTACTTATTGAAAGCAGTTTGTCATCAGTGAGTGCTTTTAAATCTCTAAAAGCACTCATATTTTAGTGTATTTCTAATAAAATACTATTCACAGAAGGCATGATAATATTTTAAGGCTCCCTTCTGTGAGTTGACCTGAACTCAGAGTCCAAATAAACAGAAGCCGGGCTGCTAGGTCTCCAAGCTGCTGCCTCAAAGCCTTTCTTAGTTTAACACCCCATGTAAAAATCTTTACATTAAAAACTTGGATTTCAACCTTAGATGTTGTTTACATCCAGATAACAGATAAAAGTAGGGAGTTGCATCTGTTTTTCTGTCTTCTTTGTTCAGAGCGGCGTTGCGGTCACTTTAAGTTTTAATCTACTGAACATAATCCTAATCTGAACTCACCTGGGTGAAGCCTCCTCAGGTGCTTCTTCAGCTCAGAAGATGTCGCAAATTTGGCGTCACAATTTGTTTGCGAACATTTATACGGAGTTTCGCCTGAAACAGGAACAGGAACAGATTAAAATGGTGTTAGCTCCGCCCACCTTAGTGGGTATGAATAATAATGAGCTGCACCTGTGTGTTTCCTGGCGTGTGCGATGAGAGAGGAAGACACGGAGAAAGACATGCCACACAGGTCGCACTGGTACGGCTTCTCCCCGGTGTGGCGCCTCTTGTGGTAGGTCAGGGTACTAGACTGAGCGAAGGCCTGGCCGCAGATGTCGCAGACGTACGGTTTCTCTCCGCTGTGGAGTCTGCGGAAAAAAACACATTAAAGAAGTGAACATTCATCCATTTCCTCTGCAGCTCAGTCAGTTTAACGCAGCAGGAAGAGAACCTGATGTGGATTTTGTAGTTGGACGATGTGGCGAACTTGAAGCCGCAGCGTTCGCAGGTGTACGGTTTCTCCTCTCCATGATGCATCCGGCGGTGAGCGACCAGCTGGCACTTCTGGGCGAAACATTTGTCACAGTTGCTGCAGGTGAATGGCTTCTCACCTGGAGACAAAGAGATTAAACTGTTTAGGTATTTAAAATGAGCAGCTGGGAGATATTTTATCTGTTTATCCTGCAGATTTTCCTCTTTTTTTCTGTTTTTTCCTGTATTTATCTCGAGCATTTCCTCTTATTTTTCCTCTGTTATTTTCTCCTGTATTTTCCTGTTTCTGTGTTGTGTAGCTGCTGATCTGTGATATTTTCTTGTTACTCTCTCCTGTGTCTTGCTGACCTGTGTGGATGCGCAGGTGCGTCTTGAGCTGCGTGGCCTGCCTGAAGGTCTTGGAGCAGAAGATGCATGCGAACGGCTTCAGGCCCTTGTGGATCTTCTCGTGGCGCCGCAGGCTGCTGATGTCTTTGAACAGCTTGTTGCATTCGCTGCAGGTCAGCGACTCGCCCAGCTCCAATCCGTCGAGCTCTCCGCCCTCCGCCTCGCGCTCTTCCTCAGTTCCCAGCTCCCCGCTCTCCTCGTCTTCATCGTCGTCCTCCTCCTCCTCCTCCTCCATCTTCCTCCGGCCCCGGCCCCGGCCCCGCCCCCTCCCACGCCCCCGACCCCGCCCGCGACCTCTCCCTCTTCTTGTCTCGCCGCCCAGCCGTGGTTTCTTGGCCGGCAGCTCTTCTTCTCTGGACGGGCTCCAGTCGGCCGACGTGTCTCCGAAGTCGGCCGGCGTTTCGCCGAAGTCCTTAACGCTGCCGTCCGATTCGCCGGCAAACAGATCTTCTTCTCTGGCGGTTCCTCTTCCTCGGCCACGCCCGCTGCCTCTGGGTCGCCCCCTGCCTCTGTAGCTCTGGATCTTGGGGGCGCCGCTCAGGTCCGGCCGCTCGCCGCTGAAGCTCTTGGGTCTCCTCCCTCTCTTCCTGCCTGTCGCTCGGCCGAAGCTCCGCGGCGTGGCGGGCTTGTAATCCACATCGTCGCCCAGGTCCTCGTCCCGCGGGTCGAAGTCGTGGATCTTCCCTTCCAGGCCGTCCTCCTTGAAGTCTCCGACCACGGAGGCGATGGACAGAGGGATGGGGGACGGTGGGCTGCTGGGACTCGGCGGACACGGTTCCGCCTCTCCGTCCGCCACCGACTGGGACGTCTCGCCAGACTCGGACCAGCAGGGGACTTTCTCCAGGTACTTAGTGGCCTCCGACATTCCCAGGAAGACGGCGGCTCGGCGCACGGCAGCCTGCCTGGTGCTGAAACCACAGAAGAAGAACACTTAAAGCAGGAATTGCACAGTGAATCAGATTATTGAAATAATTAATGAATTTAGTCATCGATTAATTGTTAACTGGAAAACACCGAATCAAAAATACCTTTTGTTGAAAATTCTGTAGTTAAGCCAAATTTATTAATTATACAAACATATCTACATTTTGTATTTAAGATAAAAACTTCTGTTTGTAAATATATTCAACCAAAACTCAAGTGACCATTTTATCTTCACCTGGTTCACATCATTAAAGCATTTCTGTTATTGCATTGAAGCAAAAATCATGTTTATTTTCTTATTTAAAAAAGGAAATTTAATATACATTTAGTTGCATATTTTAGTGTATTTCTAATAATGTACCAAAAAGCTTTGAGTGGTTAAATGAAAAATCTTACATTTTTTTCATATCAAATTTGATTACAATCTATTTTCTTTTTCCATAAATGAATGCAAATGACAGAAAATATTTGTAAAAACTTGCTTTTATTTTAATCATGCCTGCTGTGAGTTGACCCGAGTCCAAACAAACAGAAGCTGAAAAACAAGATGGCCGCCCTGGGAGTGATGACATCACTCTACAAAAATAAGAAGCGCAATGCTGGAAAAAAATTCACATTCTGAAATTTTATCTAATTTTGCTGGGCAAGTTAAAAGGTTGTTGCTAGGTAACCAGAAGGTACTCAAAAGGTAGTTGCTAGGTAACCAGAGACAGTGAGTGAGTTGATGCCACCAACATTGCTTTGCTAGCTGGCTGTAAGAGGTTGAGCAGCTAAAGTCTTTCCTCTGCCTACATCTCCCAGAATGCCGTGTGGTTGTGGATCAGAGTTCAGTGAATATTCTATTTATTAGCTGATATTGGTCTGGTGTCTATCCTGATACTGTTATTGAGTTATTGTGGTGATCTGTGACGAGTTCTGACGTATTTTGTTCTGTTTTTTTCAGTTTTGTTTCCAGGTGGGATCTCGGCGCCTACCTGCTCAGGTTCATCTGCCCGGTGTAAGCAAACTCCAGAAGCTTCTCCAGGGAGTAGCGGCTGACCTTCTCCGGGTCCAGAGTCGTGAACTCTTCGCCCTTTTCCGCCTGGACAGAGAAATAATCGCTGAAGGCTGCCAGAATGTTGCGGTGAGCCCTGAACTCCACGTCTTTCACCATGATGGTGATGTCACACAGGAAGTCCATCTCCCGCTGCTGATGCAGGCGCTGCAGGAGCAGCCGTCCGTGGCTGGCGAGCTGAGCCATCGCTGCTGCTGCTGCTGCTGCTGGAGAGGCGATTCAGAGGACCGGGTCAGCTTTCACACGCTAACAGGGACTGAGTGACTGAAACACGCTAATCACACTCTGAGATCACGTCACTGCAAAAAGAAAGTACACCCCGTCTCTCCTTATGGGTTTTTATTTCCGGAAACGTAAAAATGTAAAGGGGGTGTACTTTCTTTTTCACCTTGACTGTCAGTCTGAGGAATGAAATGTGCTGACTGGTTGAGACTCAGAGTCACCGCGGCTCTTTCTAACTTCCTGAGGGAAAGTACTCCTGGCTCAGAGCGCCTGCCTCCTTTCTGTCCTCTCAACCTGAGGCTGCCTCTGCTGGGAGCTGCTTCCTGTCCACTGTCGCCACATGCTTGCTCAGGACGGTTCCTCTTTATTTAAATGAACTCTGAATTATAACGGAGATGAAATCATGGACCCGGAGCTGAATGAACTAAATATAGAAGATAAATAAACTTCATGTTGCTCCAGACTGTCACCTGGTTATAAACCCTTAATGGTTCCTCAGAGGGAACCAGTGACCTGCAGCCAGTTCATACTGGAAACCAGTCCAGCTTCCCTTCAACAGCCATCCATCACTGTTTTAATAATATTTCTATTAACTCCAAATATTGATTTATTAATGATTAATTACACTCTGCTGTCCATTGATAAATATTATATTTGGGTGCAATAAAGCATTTTAATTAACTTTTATTATAAAAAGTTTTTATTTTATTTCCTAAGAATAAAACAAATACAAACACTAAAACATAATTATTAGTTATAGATCAGGGTTGAGATTGGTTAAATCTATTACGCAAATAATAATAAATAAACATTTATGAATATTTATAAATAAGAGAAAGAAGCACTTTGACTCATGTTTAAAATATATTTTATTTATCGATTTTTAAAAAAGTTTCAGAAAATTTATTTTTGGCTTTTTTGGACTTAAAATAAATGTCAAGTATATAAATATTACTACAAACATGCCATTGTTTTTAAAATGATTATTATTACATTATTTTGGAATGCCTGTTAAGATGATTATTTTTAAAAATATTTTTAATTATCATATTAATCCTATAATAGTAGTCATAATTATTATTATTTTATTTGACACAATTACCATTGTTGTTATTATTATTACTGGTCTTAAATATTATCACTGTTATAAGTATTAAAAACAAAACAAAAATTAAAATAATCATTTATGGCTTTTTGAGATAAAGTTAAAATTTAATTTAATGAATACTTTCAGTAAATACGAATACGAATTCAATACTGAACAAAATAATTTTTTTCCTTATTTAATTTTATTATACTTTGTAACCCACTAATGTTTTAATTATGTTAACAATATATAAAAACATCAACAACTTGGTTTTCCTTCCTAATATAATTTGTATTTTTATTTTAGCTTTTTCAGACTATAATCAACCTGGAGCAGAAAATAATGAAGAGTTTGATTATGTGAATAATAATATAATAAACTGATCAAATAAAGGTAAAAATATAGAGCTTTTTATAATATTGCCTTACTATTTCCCAACAAGCAGCAAACTTTCAATGGTTCCTTTTAAAAAAAAAAAAAACTTGCAACTTTTTTTTTTAATAAATAATTATTTTATGCTTTTTGAAATTTTTAAAATAAGCACTGAGTATATTTAGATCAAAATTGAGCTGAACTGATTTTTCTATGCAGATAATAACATGAATGGGGAAACGATGAGAAGTTTAAAGCAGAAGGAAAAGTCACCCTCAGTGCTGCTCAGCGAAGCTTCAGTCACTTTCCCCTCCTCTTCTCTGCAGAACCCTGCAATGAAGGCGACAGGCTAAATAAACAACAATTATAATGTTCATCAACAGTCTGAATATGAATGTATTATGTAGATAAAGGCTTGAGGTCTGCAGCTCAGGCAGGCGAGCTGAAGAAGCAGATTTTGGAAAATAAAAGCTCCCTCCAGTTTCCCGAGGAGGCCTTTAGCTCCGGCTAATGCTAGCAGCGGCTGTACATCCTCTTTAAATGACCTCTGCGGGCTGTTTTCTGCCCGGCTCCGGTTTATCTGAACATTTCCCCCCGTTAGATTCAGTAGAGAGCCGGTTTCCCCTCCCCAGCTGTCTGAGCGGACCGGATCATCTCCCAAACCAAAGCTAACTATTTTCGCAACGATAAAAAGCGCGGAAAACATTGAGCTCTTATTTCGAAGGTTTGACGGTTTCTACAGGCGGGGTCGACGTAAGCGGCCACAAAACCCCGCAAACGCATTCATTTCACAGACGCACCGTTCAAATATGGCATCGGCCGATTACATTTCATTGCACAAATTCGTTATTTTTAGTCCAAAGCGAAGGATTTAAAAGCACAAAAACTACCTTCTAATATCCGCGATCTCCAGCCATTAGCCACGTGATTTTGAATGTCTCGCGAGACATAACTGTTAAACAAAGATGTTCGTCGGGGTTGAGATGATTCCCGTCTCGCCTTGATTTCAGTCATGGCAGTCAAGGAAGGGATTTAATTCCTTGATTTTACAGTATTAACCTTAATAATAGATCAATTAGAAAATTAAAATGGAAAACTATTGTATTAATCATATAAAGAAATTAAATGTTGTTAACTCATATAATCTAAGGTTGGTCAAAGAGTTATTCTAGATGCTGATGGCTGTGGGCAGGAAGGATCTTCCATATAGAGGATGCTCCGGGTTGTCCGTAAGTTTCTTGATTATATGACGAATAGAGAAGAAATGTGTCTGCATTTCATGCTTAAAGATACATTTGTGTTTATTTCTCAGTGTCCCAAACCTGTCTATTCTTTGTCTGTATGTTGAGGTCCACTTGTGGTTTGTCCAATCACATGAGTGGGATCAGTGCTGAAAATGGATGAATGGATGTTTCATTCATCCATGTGAATAAGGACTTCCTCAGCACTCATTCACATGATTTAGCACTTTCTGCAAACAGATGATGACCTCTGACCCAACGTATCCGGATTGGTGGCATTCAGGGACATCTGGTGTCTCAGGAATGTTTATCACAGCCTATATCAGTAAACTACAACAACCACACCTTTTTCGACTCTATCGCTGTACACTAGAGAATTAATGTCCCCTGTCTGAGTAATGTTGAACCACGCAAAGCAGAAAAACGCCTCTGAAAGATGAGATGAGAAGATGAGATACGAAATGAACAGAAGTCTTCATTCCAGGGCTGAAGTAGCTTAATGTCAGCCGTGGTTCCCCATTTCCAGCTTTGTTGTGTGTTTGGGGATCATTGTGTTTCTGAACACCTGATTGTTTCAAAGTTTCAACCATTTGAGCAAAACTGTGGCTGGTTTGGATGATTCGGACCAAACCAGGAACCACCAAGGTTCCATGAAGAACACCATAAACTGGAAGCGACAGGAACACCAGCGACAAGGCGTTCCTGTCAAGGAACACCAGAGTTTTGTATATAATGTGTTTAGGATGTAAAGAACTTTGAACTGCCTGGTTGCTGAAATGCTCTACAAATAAACTTGAACTTGAATGTCAGAGACACAGCTGGAGTTTTCCTCTTGGCTGAATTACCTTCAGAGTCTTGTCCCTCTATGCCAAACGTCTGAGGGACATTTCTTCCACTCCTCACCTTCAGCTGAGAGACGTCTAAGGAGTTTCCATTTGCTTCAATTCACCACACAACTCCTCAGTGGTATTAAGATCTGGGCTTTGACTGGGCCTATGGATTCTCCAGTTCTTTGTGGATTTGCTGGTATGTTTTGGGTCATGATCATGTTTCTGGGTCCAGTTCTGACTTCATTTTCTTCATGGATATTTTTCTCTGACACATGGCAGCATTGATAATGAATGAGGCTAATGAAGCGCTGAGCTGTAGGACTCACTGGCTGAGTCTGACACGGTGGGTCTACTGTTGGGGATTTGAAGGGTCCGGCCCATTCTGTTGACTCTTTGTGGATTTTGGGTGGTAAACAGAAGAAGTGGGGTCTGGATGGATGAGCATCTGTTAGGTGTTGGACTTGTTTTTGGTTCATTGAGAATTTTAAGTGAGTTATTAACTAAGATTGGTGATTCCAGATGGGGCCATTGGCAGCATCGTGTTTCCTTGAGTTGTCTCATGGCCTTTGTATGAACTCTTGTATTCTGGGTAAATGATGATGTTCTTCCAGGTTATTTTCCTTCTTTAGGGGTAAGGTTTGGTTTTTCTGGTTTTAAGGCTTTGGATCTTCCATCCTACGGCGTTGGTATGAGGTTATTTTTCCGTGTTTGATTTATGCCTTTGTCCTGTTGTTCAAATAATTCTGTTTTCTTCTGTCCAAGCAGCCTGGTTACAGGCTGACTTCAGTCTGTTTTTCTTAAAGAAGAAACATTTCCTCCTCCTATAATCTTTCCCGTCAGCTTTCAGATTGTGCAGCTTTTGACTTTCTTATCAAGATCAGCAACAGTCTGATGTTCTGTCACGACACTTTAAGGTTTTCAGGACTTCTTTAAGTATCTTGCAGACGGATTTTAGGATAAACTTTGTAGAACATTTTTCACACAGTATATGTAGAATGGATGAGTTTAAACTTTCTGAACTTTTCGTATTGATAATTTGCTACAATCTTCTTAAAGGACTTGGACAGACGTTTAGTTTTCACCATGATATTCAGACTCACTTCCACCTTCAGCAGAACCAACTATTAAAGGTCACAATCTCTACTTAAGTACTGCAGATACTTTATGAAAAAATATTATAGTTAAAGTAAAAGTACAGGTTGAACTGTTTTACTCAAGTGAAAGTAAAAAGTTTGAAATGTAGAAAAAGTAAAAAAGTAATATTTATCTTTATGAATACAAAATGACTTTTGATAAGTACAAAATAATTTTTTTTTCTTTTGCTGACAACATGCACTGTTAGTATAGTATTAAAAAAGTACTGATATGGTTTTCAAACTAAATCTCTATCAGGATAATTTAATTTGCACAAAACGCAGCACATTCATCTCTAATCATTCTTAGAGCCAATATGGAAGGTTTTTAAAAATAAATACAGACGGGGAATGTCTGCGTCTTTGATCATGTTCCTCTGTTGTTTGGGTTGTTTCTCAGGTTAAAGCCTCCATCTTGTTTTTCTCCTTCTTCTGCTTTGCTTTTGTTGCATTTTGTTGCACTGAATGATGAATTACCAACACTGTGACACACTTTTTGTGTGACCTGTGGACATTAAACAAAAAGGACACAAAGAAAGTCAACCGTTAAAAAAAAGAAAAAGTCTTGTCCTGTTTGTGTTTTCAGTATCTTGAGAAATAGATTCTGCTCTGTTCAGTTTGAGTCGCTGCATCTCACCGAGCCGATGGAGGCTGGAGGAGACGAGACGCAGCCAGGTTCTGCTGGAGGATCGGAGAGGAGAAAACGGGGATTAACTCTGCCGTCCTGATGAGACCCAGATGAGCCACTAATCTACATCTGAGCCCAGCCTGGTTCCCTTTGTCTGGACCTCTCAGGACTTCTGGTTCTGCATCCCCAGAACCAGAACCGAACATGGAGAAGCAGCAATCAGATTCTAACAGAGTTCCTTTAAATCTAGACTAAAACCCCACCTGCTTAGATTTGCTTTTGAAACATAATAAATGAAACATTAATCAACATTCTGATGTGTAACGATGGGACTTTACAGAATATAATGCTTCAGTTGTTGGCTGTGTGTTTCTATGACTTTGTGTTTTTATGATGTAAAGCACTTTGAACGGCTTTGCTGCCGAAATGTTGATCAACCTGATTGTGTTGCTGTCTGAGGTTCTCCACCTGATCAAACTGTTCGGTCTCTTCATGCAGAGTTTTCTCCTGTTTCAACCTGAGTGTTGGGGAGAAGATGGAGCCTGGTGAAGCTCTGGGGCAACTGGGAAGTGGTGAAGGGACTGGGAAGTGGGGAGGGGGCAGAATGAAGGAAAAGACCTGAGGATGAAACAGGAGAAAATGATGATCAAATCCTGAAGTGATTGGAACAGATGGAGAATCAACGATCAGCGTGACTGTTTCATCTGAGAGGAGAGGATGGATGGATGGATGGATGGATGGATGGATGGATGGATGGATGGATGGATGGGTGGATGGATGGATGGATGGATGGATGGATGGGTGGATGGATGGATGGATGGATGGATGGATGATAAATGGGTGGATGGATGGATGGATGGATGGATGGATGATAAATGGGTGGATGGATGGATGGATGGACGGATGGATGGATGATAAATGGGTGGATGGATGGATGGATGGATGGATGATAAATGGGTGGATAAATGGATGGATGAACAGAGGTCACATTTCTGAGCTCTGTCTTCCGTCTAATTATCGGACATGGAGGAACTTCCGGTTTGGCGGCACGTTTACGTGTTTCCTTGTCCCTCTGTTCCCGCTGCAGATCCATTCAGATGTAAACAAATAACTTCACCTCTAACGCGTGAAGAAGGAAGCTGATGCGGTTCCCAGGGGAAAACCAACATCTGCATGAAAGACACACAACACGACCGCTAAACCTGATGCGCTTCCCTTTTCAAAATAAAAGGCCGCCATAAGCTTCGTCCTGACGGTTCACAGCAGGAAACTGTCAAAACAAAGCAGTCTCCTTTGGAAATACATCAGTTTGACTTGTTGAGTCACAAACATCAACAATGTTTCTCTGAAATAGAAAAATGCAGATTGTTGAATGTTTAGAGCATCAGATTATCTGGTTTGTCTTTTTGTGACAGAGGTTTCAACTGATAAAACCAAAACATACCAAAGATCCTCAGATAAAACATTTAAAATATGGAAAATATTCTACTTATGTGGAAAAATGAGATAAGACAAACTCAAGTGTTTTCATTTATGTTCTGTTCCTTCTTGAGGGCATTTTTATTTTAATAATCAAACCAATCTAAATGTATTTTAATTTCATTTTTATTATATAAAATAAATATTTTTAAAATGATCATGTTTTATTTTATTGAAAAAAATAAAATCCAAACCATTAAATAACATTTCAACAACTCAACCTCATATAAATATTAAATAACATTTTCTGAGTTAAAAAAGATTAAAATTTTTATTTTCTCTTTCTTAAATTCATGTTAATTCGTTAAAATAGAAACGAAAGCAGATCTTCAGCTCCGGTCATTTGTTATCGCCCTGCTGCTGTCAGACTTTTATTTTGAAAGCAAAGCCACCGGAAGTCCAGTTTGAGCCGTTTCGCTGCCGCTTGACTCGCCTCCGGGAATCAGGAGGTTTTGGTCGCGCTCCTCGGCTCAGTCGGAGCAGCAGCTGCTTCTCATCAGGAGGGTAAGCTTCGTGTCTGGACTCGTTTCTCTCTGATCTTATTTTATGTTGTTTTATTGTCACGTTTTCCTGTTTCTGCCTGAAGTTTATGGTTGTTGTGAGGAGAAGTTTGCTGGAGTTGTGCGTAATTTGTGGAGCTTAATTGGGGGAATGCGCCGCTCTGCTGAGGAGCTTTGTTTATTTATTTATTTGTTGTTGTGTGGAGGAATCCCTCTTCATCCTCCTCCTCTTCCTCCGCAACATCTTCTGGGCTCTCCTGTGTGATCCAGCTGAATTAAATGTCTCGGTTCCGACCGGACTCGGTTTTGCGGGGTTGGGAACGAGTCAGACCTGTCTGAGGAGCGTGTCATCACTCCTGCCACAACAACCCACCTCTTCCCCTTTTTTTTTATTTTTATCCATTCCTCGTTAGAAACCAACAGAACCACTTCCCCTCCGCACCGACCCGTCGTGTTCAGATTAATGGACCCGCAGTCAGCTGTCAGTCCTCGTCCAGACCTCCATCTTGTTCTTCACATCTGCAGAAAGTCGCTGTTGCTCATGTTGAAACGCTGTCCTCTCTTTGCAACACTGGGCTGAGGTTACTGAAATACTTCTGCGGTGAAGCAGACAGGAAGTCAGAAGCAGCAGAGAATCACTGGTTCTGTTGAAAGGTTCCGATTTTCCCTCCAGGTCCCCGAACTTTCCTCACCTGGAGGATTTTAAAAAGTTTTCCTTTGGCTGCTATTTCAGTGCAACACCCAACCATTTTCAGTCCAGTATCCAACTGTTTTAATTTCCCAAGCAATTCCAGTCCAGTACCAGACCGTTTCCAGTCCAGTACCAGACCGTTTCCAGTCCAGTACCAGACCGTTTCCAGTCCAGTACCAGACCGTTTCCAATCCAGTACCAGACCGTTTCCAATCCAGTACCAGACCGTTTCCAGTCCAGTACCAGACCGTTTCCAATCCAGTACCAGACCGTTTCCAGTCCAGTACCAGACCGTTTCCAGTCCAGTACCAGACCGTTTCCAATCCAGTACCAGACCGTTTCCAATCCAGTACCAGACCGTTTCCAGTCCAGTACCAGACCGTTTCCAATCCAGTACCAGACCGTTTCCAGTCCAGTACCAGACCGTTTCCAGTCCAGTACCAGACCGTTTCCAATCCAGTACCAGACCGTTTCCAGTCCAGTACCAGACCGTTTCCAATCCAGTACCAGACCGTTTCCAATCCAGTACCAGACCGTTTCCAGTCCAGTTCTGAACTATTTTCCAGTCTAGTTCTGGTCTGTTTCCAGTCCAGAAGTTTCCAGTGGGAACCTGGACCTTCCTGTCCTTTGGGTTTCCAGCTGAACCAGCTGAAGTTGTGCGTTGACTCTGGATTCTGTAGGTCCAAACATTATAACTTCAGTTTTGGACCAATATGGCTCCTCATTAAACTAATCCTGTCCTGATGAGACCCATCAGGAGAAATGCTGTATTCTGCTGCTCTGCTAATGGACCAGTCTGGCTAATGGGTTCCAGTCCTGCGCGGTGAACAGGTAGGATCCTGGGAGCCTTAATGGCTTTTCCAGCAAACAGGCCTCAGGATGCTGGGAGTGCTGGATTGACTTACTGGGTGGGAATGTGTGTGTGCTTTGGCAGCGGCTGCTTGGAGCCTGGAGGCATAAAGCTCCAGGAGAGCAGAGGTCAAGACAGCCTTTAATCAATATGAGCAGGCGGGACGGATGGGTTGGGTCAGTGGGGCTGAAGCCCAACCGGATCCGTCTGGCTGATCGGTCTGTGAGCTGAAGATGGTTTTCTGTTGCTTTGGTGACAAACGGTTCAGTTTTACCTGAAGACGTGTGGAGCAAACAGACGCTAACCAGAGATTAGCTACACAGTGACTATTAGGAGACAGACCCAGGAGTTCTGGTTCTGGTTCTGGTAAAAATGGTGGTGATGCAATGAAGCAGCAGGAAGAAGGAATAATTATAAATAATAATAATTAATAAGTAAAGGGGAATTTATAAAGATTTAAATTGTATATCTGTAGTTTTACTTCATAATTAAAAACATTTCTGTTGGAATATTGAGCTGCTTGTTAGTAAGAGACGTCCGTCCGTCTTTCTCTCTCTGAGTTCATTTTTGGTTTTTGTTTCAATATAAAACTGTCTCAGTTGTTTCCAGACTCATCTGTTGTCTCCTCTGTTAGCTTCCAGTCGTTATTTTCTATCAGTTTTCTGGGTGAAACGTTGAGGCGACTGACAGCTGATTGAAAAGGTTTCTCTCCTGAATGTGCCACGGCGGCTGGACTCGGTGTTAAACAGATTATGCTGCTGCAGAAAGGTCGTGTGCTTTGTCTTTAATTTAATGTGTCGGTTAAATCAACCCTCCAGATCAGCAGCAGCTCCTCTGATCTTCATCAAACCAGAATCTGAAGCAGCTGCAGGTTGTTGTTTAAACTAAAAATCATTTTATTTAAAGGTTTATAGTCTGCAGATACTGCAGAGAGGAAGTTTCTTAACTGAGTGAGCTTTTAGCAGATTATAAGATCCTGCTACCAGCAGCAGGCCTGGAGTTAAATCAACATGGGAGGACAAACAAATGAAAAACCTGCCAGATTTCATGAAATCCTGGAATTAAACAGAGAATTGAACTGGGAATCAAATATGAAATAAAATATAAAATATTAAAAACACCAGTTCATCTACCACTGCATAAAGACTGGATTAATTATTTTAAAAATGTCCTTTTGGTCCTGAACTAGCAGAACAGAGACAGGATATTTTTGTAAGTGATCAAGAAAAAACATGCGCTGCTGCAGAAAATGGTGTAATATGTCCACCAGGCCACTTGGTGGCACTGTAGCGCTGCCACAAAACGACAAAAACTACAGGAAGACACCATTTTCCTCATTTGTAACAGTAATTTGGAAGACATGGAGCTTCAACGTCATTGTTTTAAAGCATAGAACCTCTCTCTTAAACTGCATTTCTGTCAACCATAAAATTGGCAAATTGGAATTTGGAAAATAAATTTGCTTAATCTAAACATGCCACATAAAAACATATTACAATACCACCATAAAGTGGTTTTTCGTCCGTATTAAAATTAGTGTATTTGTCAAAACTGCAATGGAAACGTGTTTTCAGATCACATGAGTCACATGATCAACACAGGTGAGGTGTGAATGCTAAGCTAACCAAAGTCTAGAATGCATATGTGGACACCAAGCGGGCCGGAGACCGCTCCAAAACCAGGATGTAGTCTACAGCACAGGGCATTGTGGGTAAATAGGACCAAAACAAACAAGGTAGCCTAGCGCCTAGAGGAATGGCTCATGGTTGGGTGAAAATATACCACTAAAATCTGACACCACTCCATTTTTGTGAGTGTAAAAGTCTTCTTCAGAGGTTTTTGTGTCGTTTCCTTCAGTGGTTTGTGATGCAGCGCCCCCACAGGTGAGGAGGGGAACAGGTTTTTCAGTTATTTTGGATTGTTGAAAATGTTAGAAATGTTGCAGTTTTGTCCCTAATAGAACCGAGTCTACCGTCTACCGGACTGTCATGTATGAAACAGAATCATATCAGAATAAAAATCCGACTCATTTGGACGAATTAACACTAAAATATTCAGCAGGATCATCCAGAACCGTCTCCGCTGTCTGTAATGTTAAAACGACTTTACTTATTTTATTTCAGCTCTTTAAAGTCAAAACTAGTATTTTTTTAACATAAAATTCTCTCTTGTACGTGTCTGGTCGTGAACTGAGGTTCTCCTGTTCCAGTCCGAATGCCGATCATGTCTCAGTGAATTAAACTCATGACCAGTCTGTTGTGCTCCTGGTTTGACTGGTCAGCGCTGCTTCATATATGCAGGAGATTAAGATCCTCTGACAGAAAACAAGAGACACATGCTTCCTGCATGCAGACCCGTCTGGGTGAACTGGAACCTTTCTGACTTTACCGTAATCAGGCCACGCCCTGTCAGCGATTACGCAACGCTAGCTGAGCCAGAAGCAGGAAATGCAACATCAGCTGACTGTCGGTTTTAGCAACATCAGAGGCCGAACCAGAAATTAAAACATCCTGTTAACTGATACAACACACTGTGGCTGTGAGGGAAACTAAGTACACCCCCCGGTCTTTAAGGTGTTGCTTCATTTCATTGCTGTTTGCAGATATTTGTTGTTTCAATCTGGAGGTCTGGACTTTGATTAGGCCAATGCAGAACTTTGATTTTTCTCTCTTTCAGCTCTCTGAAAGAGACAAGTTGTCTTCTCCATTCAGAAGCAGCTTTGAAAACCTGCTGACAGATTGTATTTCAGAGCAAAGTTCACTACTTCAACTCCTCCAAGCCGTCCTGTCGTGACCTTTAACCTTTAACCTGCTAACTGAGCTGGAGCTCTTGGGTATTTTAGTGATTTTTCTGAGCATTCATTGCTCTGACCTTGACATAAATAATTTCTTCTTCGTCTTCTTCTACTACTTTTTTTCTTTTACTTCATCTTCTTGTCATCTTCTTCTTCTACTAGTATTAATTCTACTACTTCTTCTTTTACTGCTACCTTGGAAATGGCCGCCCAGGCCTTCCCAGGTTGTTGGGCTGCAGTTGTTGCTTCTCTAGCATCATAACTGGTTGTTTTTGTAGATTTGGGGAAAGTCGGGGAGAAGAACGTAAAATTGTACCGAAGGTAAAATATGAAGTTAGTTTGTCGTTTGTAGGTCAGGAAGTTGAGCGGTAGAAAATGTCTGTGAATCTCTTGTGTGCCATTAAATTGTCTTCATGCTTCTTGAATGTTTCTAATGTTGGTGAAGTTCAGACCTGCTGATTCTGACTCATCCTTCATAATCATAATTAATGCTGTAAATATTGTTTTTATTACTGGTAAAATGGAAGAAAGGTGGTTAACATGTTAACATTTTACAGTTAAATTCAGGAAATTTAACTAAATTTAATGAGTTTCTTTCATTTAGTGATAGAAACTCACTCATGGATTATAAACCACATAAATGCAGATTATTCGTCTATTAGTTTATGTGTTTAATTTTTTAAATCAAACAACATTTTTAAATCCTTGGTTGCAGAATTTTATCATCTTAGATTTGGTTGTTTGCTTCTGCACTCAATCAGCTACAAAAATATAAAATCTGACTCAAAATGGTTCCTTCCCCCGTCAGATCTAAGTGTTGAGTAAGACTGATTTCATCAGTTGCTTTAGACTTGAATTTGACCTATAAAGAAGATCTAAAGATTAGGGAGATTGCTCAGAGCTCATCCAGTCTCATAGATTAATGATTGCAAGCAGTGGAAACAAAAAGCAAAAAGCTGATCTGCAGTCATAAGGAGGTGAAAAGCAAAAGCACAGAAGATATTTGCACAAATAAAAATATGTTTTTACTGAACCAGAGTTTGAGCCCAGCAGTAAATGTTTCTGCTGCAGAAACCAGTGTGAGTATTTCTGCAGCCACAAGTTGCTGAAACATGTTTATAAGTTTGTTGAAATTTGCAGCTTCCTGTTCACTAAAACCACACAGTAAAACCGCGTGGGCTTGACCAGCTTCTCTGCACAATTACACCACAAACACACATGCAGCTGCCCCAGCTCTCCACCAGGGGGCGGTGCAACGCCTGCCTGTCTGCTATCAAGCAGTAACTTTCTGTTTTCTGCCATCTGGTAACATTAGTTGAGGAAACTGTTTTGTTTGAAACTCGTTTTGTATTTCAGTGTTTGTCTCTGAGTCAGAATGAAGCAGATTTCCTGCAGAAAGCAGAACAAACCAGCAGACCTTTTATGAAAACATGATGTCATTTTGCTTCAGCCGCCCTGAAGACACGAGTTTCCTTCCTTGAGTAAAGAAAGCAGTAAAAGACCAGGAAGCGTCTCGGGGTTTTTCAGCTTCCAGATGAATATTTTTCCTGACTAAGTGTCTGCGTTTCTAAGAACTAAAGGTGTTGAGAGGTTGTAATGATTTTATTTTCGCATAATTAGTCAGGGAAGCTCATTAGGTGCTGAGCTACTGGAGCTAAATGCTCTGTAATGAGTAGCCTCAGCAAACAAGTCAATCTGCTGGAGACGCCGTTTTATTTGATTAATAATTATTTATTTTAAGTGTTAATTTGTTGTCAGTAATAATATAAAGAGGTTCCTGTACCTGTGGAGTTGGTGGTTTGTGTGATAATATTACACCAACCAAATATTGGCACAGCAGCTCAGTCAGACATTTCACACAGTGACGTTTTTATTATTCTGTAACTTCTGCAGGTCTGTGCAGCTCCGCTCTGAGGAAATCAAGTCTACAGCTTTTTACAGTGTTTATCTATGTTGGGTAACAACTCTACATAAATTACAAGTTAAAACAAAATATTTAGTTTACACATCTGTAAAATAAATATTTAGAAGTTTTAAAAACTTGGCAGTTATCTTTTAAAATCTGATTATTTCAATTAAAATAGTTGTAATTCATACAATAATGATCAACTAATATAACTAGATTAGCTAAAATAAATTAAAAGTTAAACTAAACCTTTGCTCAACAGAAATGTTAGCACCTCTATGCTAGCATGGTTTTATTTTATATTAAAACAAGCTAGCTAGTCGCTACCTAGCATTCATAGAAATTAGCTTAAAAGAGCAGCGGTATAGTAAGAAAGAGAAAGTTTTTGCACCATGTTTTAATCTTTGAGAATCATTATGATAGTAACTTCTCAATCACTCACGTTTTGTCAATTACACCAAAGTTTGAACTTTTTAGCTGGTTGGCAACATTAAAACAAACTTTATTCCAGCTATTCTTATTCATTTTCTCTCTATGGATCATAATATTCTGACTTCCCATCTTCTTCCCAACCAAAAGCAAAGTTTATGGTGTGTTACTTTTGTAGCCGGGACCTGAAAAATCTGACATTCCTAGTTTGAAAAACCAGCTTGTAGTTTTGTAGGCGGGTCCATTTCCCCCCAAAATTAACATTTATTTCCTCAATTATTCCTCTTGTAAGGTAACAGCAAATCATATCAGCTTCACTAAAATTTGTAGCTTGAGGAATGTAGCAATGCTCTGCTAGCTGCTCTGCTAGCTGCTCCGCTAGCTGCTGTGCTAAGCTAGTGAGCAGCAATCGATGCACTGTGAAGCTAGCGATCTTGTTTCTTTTTTATTCGTTCTTTTTTAAGATTATTTGGTTATTTGGTTTAGCCTTTAGCTAACATTGTCTGGATGAAGTTCTGCTAATTTGTTTAATGGCAGAATATTTTTTAGTTGAACTTGAACCCAGTCTTTCATTGTTTAGCTCGACTACTTGCCTTATAATTCTGGATCTATTCTCATGACGATTTCAGTACAATTTTTGTTGTGTTACATTTTCATGAGTTTATGTTATGATTGAAACACCTCAGTATAATGGAATGACATTTTTCCTCTGGAACACGTGCTAGTCCACATGCTAACACATTCCTGTGTTTGGCTGGTGTCCTGCCTGGGATGACTCATGGAAAATTCACCCTACCTGGTGATTCACCTGCATCCTGCTCATTAGACACTTTCTACCTTGTTCAAGTCTGAAATGGTGAAAATAAAATCCATTTTTCAAAGTTTAGTACCCAGAATTGGGTTTTGTTATCTATGTATGAAGTCAACACTACTGTAGCACTTTTGTTGTTTCTTGTTTAATTTTGTAAAAACACGAACATAAAATGAATAAACCATCATAAATATGCAAACTAAGACTGATTTCCTGATGAGGTAAATGGGGAAAATAACATTCTTTGTTTGTCAACATGATAATATTTGACTTTTGGTTTTCATTATTTTTCAATTTATTTCTGTTATTAATAATATTTTATAATTGGGAGTGTTTAATAAGGCTTAGCTTAGCAGCTACCCCACCCTAACATTTTGCAGCTATCTACCTACTTTTTGGCCTCGTAAATATTAAAAGTTGTTGTTTCTGTGGCTCCTTGCTGCTTTGGGAAGGTTAAACTTCAGTTTCTTAGTCAGAAAATGTTCATTTTGTTGCTTTGCGTTGAGTTTTTGTGGCCTCCTCTTCCAGATAAAGACACAAACTGTGTGTTAGCCGCGGTTGCTGGCGTGTGGGTGGGAGTCCGAATGCTTCGGTCCTCCTCTGGAATGTCAACAATGAATTCTCACAAACACTCAACCCTCCTGTTTCACTCACTTTCTGTTCCAGAAGATCCAACAAGTCCAACCTGTTTACAAAGTCAATGTTTATCCAGACTGGGAAACATCTAGAACCCAAGAAAATGTCAGTAAACACTTAAAGAAGCATTTAATTTAGTGTCAAGTGTTTGGACTGAGATATTAGCCTGATGCATAAATCTCTACCAAATATAACTAATCAATGTTTCCTAGTGTTTTGATACATTTAAAATAAATATATATTTTTTGTTAGGTTTTAATGTGACTAATCTAGACAAAATGTTCAAATTGGTCATCTGAAATAATAGTAATTATAGAATTAAGCATGATAAAAGCTCAGCCATCACATGCCAGCATAATGTTAATGGTATTTCTGTGTAGTGACTCGCCTACAGCATCGCTGCGCTGCAAACCCAGCAACACGTGTTGGTGAAGTGATGAACGTTCCTGCTGTCTGCTAAAGGTGCAGTTTTAGTTTTATGCTGGCTCCATTTTTTGGACTTTTTTATGTATTTATTCTTTGTAACGAGGTTTAATTTCATAATGTTCAATTTAAAGTATTTATTTATTTGGCTCAAAATGATGCTTGAAAAGATGGAAAGATTTGCTGGAAATCAGTTTATTCTTGTTGGCAATGAATCAATCAAGTTAATTTATGTGGCAGATTTAATCAACAAGGCAGTTCAAAATGCTTTAAATCATAAAAACACAAAAATAAAAACACATAATCAATAATTGAGGAACCAGTGATGATCAAAATAATCAGTATGTTGGTCAATGTTCCATTTATTATGGCCCAAACTAAACTCAACATTTGGGTTTTAGTCTTGATTCAAAGGAACTCAGTGTTTCGGCTGTTGTTCAGTTTTCTGGATTTGTTGTGGATAGAAGCTGAAAGCTGGAAAGTTTCCCTCCATGTAGAGCCGCGTTGCCACCGATGCAGAGCTTGTTTAGCATGTTTGGGTGAAACTCTTCAGTCAAAGATCAGGAAATTCAGACTTTAATGCCGATGTTTTAGTGAACTTTTAACGGCAGCCAACAAACCAATCAACTAAAATGGCTAAAAATACAGAAATGTGTCCCTGTTGCTCAGGATTTGACCATTAAAACTCGTTTTACTCGACCAGTCGAGGTAAAACTGCACAGAATAAAACTCTTTAGGTGAGTACGCTTCACTGGTTATACTTCTGAAACCACTCTGAAGTTATTTTTATTTTGCAGTTTGATCATTTTTACAAATTACCAAACGACCAAAACAATGGAGCAGTTTTGGTTTTTCCATTGTACTTTAGTTTTATTGTGACTTTTTCTTTGTCTAAGTCAGTTGGTTTAAATTAGTTTTTAGAGTGTGTTTGCTAATTTTTATAACTTAATACATTTATAAATTGAATAGTTAAGTTTTAACTATTTAACTACTAATTAACCAGTACTTTGGTTAATTTTCACATGCAGAATTAAAAAGTGTTAAAGTATTTTATAGCGATTATGAATTGATTGGATAATGAATACTCAACGGAAGATGCCATTTTAAAAAAATCATCCAAGTATTGTTGAACAACCAAAAACTAAAAATCTTTTTGCTGCTAGATTATTGAATAAATAAACATATAAACTCAACATGGCATTTCTGTAGGAATGTTAACTGCGGATGCCTACGTCTCCCAGAATGCTGTGCGGTTCAACTAATATTCTGTATGTTGAATATTGAATATTCTATTAGATGTGAAATCTATTGAAATTGATCACCATTGTGGTATATGTTATTGATTTATTGTCCAGCCCTATCATAAATAAAATGGATTATTGCCCATTAAAAAATATTAATAATCAGAATTATTAATTTATCGTGGGTTTAATTGGTTGCTTATTGCGACATTTTAAAATCTCCTTTGTGTAAATATTTAAACGGATTTAAAATCAGATTCTCTGAATGCTTCTGCAGCTTTAAGGCGGAAAGCTCCTCTCTCTCCTCTAATTGGCTGATGTCTGCCTCCTCCAGCCAATCATAGCCGTTCTGGTCAGTAAGCCCCGCCCCATGGAGTCTTGCTGTCCGGTGTGAGAATCCCTGCTGCAGATTCAGCTGCGACTGTCAGCCTGTCTGAGCGGCAGCTGGAGGGACCGTGTCGCGGTGTGTGTGGAGGTGTGTGTCGCGGTGTGTGTGGAGGTGTGTGTCACGGTGTGTGTGGAGGTTAAAGGTGAAGCTGCAGACCTGAGCAGGTGACCAGAGGACGTTTTATTCCTGTGAAGATGCTCGGCGTCCCTCAGGGAGTGCGGGTTCAGGTCAGTGTTGTGTTTGGGTCAGACGGTTCTGTTTTCTCTGTTTGTTTTTCATAAAGTTTCCTAAAACGGGCCGTTTGAGGATTAATCTCTGCTGAGACGAGATTATTCAGAAAAAACCTCCTTTAAACATAAAGCAGCTTCTTTGTTTCTGAAACGTTTTTATTCCTGTGCAAACATCCTGATTCACTCAAAGTGTTTTCAGTTTCACTAAAAGGAATTAAAAACATGATGCCATTCAGTTACATGTTGTATGTGGATAAATAAAATGTGAGCCAGGTAAATTTCTAACATATGAAATAAATGATCCAGGTTCGTCCATCCATGCAAATGATCAGCAGTTGGTTGGATGAACGTCAACATGCAAACCAAATACAGCTGCACAATATTAAATATATAATCAGATATTTGAATAACTTATTGAAAAAATGTTCTTTTACTACACTGTATTTTTTACTTTTACTTGAGTACTTCTATTATGAAGTATTTTTACTCTGATTCAAGTAAAACTTCTGGATTTTCTTCCCACTGAATGAAAAACAAACATGTTTGAACCAAAAATCCAGCAGACAGACACACATCTGCAGTTTCTGATAAAGTTTTATAAATTAGAAAGAAACTGATTTTATTATATGAATAATATGAATAATTTTCATTTTGGTCCTCAGAATGTTTTTCTTAATTTTATGTTTTTCTTCATAAGTATTTTTAAATATTAAATGATATATAATTTGGTCAGGTATTCTGTATTTAGTAGATTTTTTACCAAATACCTTTTTTTGCTTTTGGTTTAGTTTTGGTTTAATGAACTGAGAGAGTTAAAAAGACTTTAACTTTGATATTCTGGAGATAAAACTGATTTTACGGATCGCAGGAACAGAACTGAGGACTCGGTCTGCAGGTTTCTCATCTCTGGGTTTTTATGGAAGTGATTAAACTTTAATTCTTCGGTTCTGATAGAAATGAATCAGCTGGAGTTCTGGTGAAATGTCAGCGGCAGTAATGATGTTTCATCAGCCACAGCTGCAGCTGAATCTGCTCAGGTTTTCCTTCCATCCTTCCTGTCTCTGTTTCCTCTTGGTTTCATCTCAGTGTTAGCTTTGGCATATTAGCGGTGTGTGTGTTTGGTTAGCCTGGTGAGTGACGGTGTGTGTGAGGGGGGTAATAGTCCACTATGTACCCAATTACAGAGAGTGCTCAGTGGCCTGGACGTAACCGCACCGATCGCCGTCAGTCGCTGCTGGCTGGAGAGTCGAAGAGTTTCTGCTTTAATCTGGATTGTTGCTCAGATGAAGATTATCTTGGAGCAGAAGGTTTAGGTGGGACGGATGTTTGGAGCCAAAGGGAATATTTGCTCTGCAGAGTTCAGGAATTCAACCTGCAGACGCATTTAGAGACATTTGAGTAAAGAGAGGGACCAGATATTTCCATACACTGTAAAAACTGAAAACTTATTCCTTTCTCTGACCCTGACTTAGAGGCAGAGCACGGTAGTTACATCATGTCCTATCATATTGTTTACCATTTATTGTGATGAATTCTAAAGAATTTTGATTTATCGTTGTCATGATAAATTCCATTGAATGTTTGAAATCCCACCAAAACCGTCGAGTTTTACTATATATATATATATATTATCAACTGTTTTGTCAGTGAAAGAATCGATAAAAATCAATAAACTGCTGCTGCGCAAGTTACTCAACAGGTTGTTGCTAGGTAACCAAAGAATGAGAGTTGCTAGGTAACTAGAGAGTGAGAGCGTTAGTAGATTCCACCAATCTAGCTTAGCTTAGCTAGCTATGAGAGGTCAAGCGGCTAACATCTTTCCTCAGCCTACATTTCCCAGAATGCCGTGCGGCTGTGGACCAGAGTTTAGTTGAATATTAAATATTCTATCAGACTATCTATTGATGACGTGTCTATCGCAAGATATTCTTATTAATTTATTGTTCTAGCCGTAAACTGGATACAAATAAATTTTCATCGTTTGGGGAAAAATGTTCATCTGCTCCGAAACCAACCAAATGAACCTTTAGAGGCAGGTTTTCAGTTTATTAGGTTTTCAGTTTGTTTGTCAGGTTTTCAGTTCGTTAGGTTTTCAGTTTTTGTCAGGTTTTCAGTTTGTTTATTTGCCAGGTTTTCAGTTTGTTTGTCAGGTTTTCAGTTTGTTTATTTGCCAGGTTTTCAGTTTGTTTGTCAGGTTTTCAGTTTGTTAGGTTTTCAGTTTTTGTCAGGTTTTCAGTTTGTTTATTTGTCAGGTTTTCAGTTTGTTAGGTTTTCAGTTTATTAGGTTTTCAGTTTGTTTGTCAGGTTTTCAGTTCGTTAGGTTTTCAGTTTATTTGCCAGGTTTTCAGTTTGTTTGTCAGGTTTTCAGTTTGTTTATTTGCCAGGTTTTCAGTTTGTTTGTCAGGTTTTCAGTTTGTTAGGTTTTCAGTTTTTGTCAGGTTTTCAGTTTGTTTATTTGTCAGGTTTTCAGTTTGTTAGGTTTTCAGTTTTTGTCAGGTTTTCAGTTTGTTTATTTGCCAGGTTTTCAGTTTGTTTATTTGTCAGGTTTTCAGTTTGTTAGGTTTTCAGTTTTTGTCAGGTTTTCAGTTTGTTTGTCAGGTTTTCAGTTTGTTTATTTGCCAGGTTTTCAGTTTGTTTGTCAGGTTTTCAGTTTGTTTATTTGCCAGGTTTTCAGTTTATTAGGTTTTCAGTTTGTCAGGTTTTCAGTTTGTTTATTTGCCAGGTTTTCAGTTTGTTTGCCAGGTTTTTAGTTTGTTAGGTTTTCAGTTTTTGTCAGGTTTTCAGTTTGTTTATTTGTCAGGTTTTCAGTTTGTTAGGTTTTCAGTTTTTGTCAGGTTTTCAGTTTGTTTATTTGCCAGGTTTTCAGTTTGTTTATTTGTCAGGTTTTCAGTTTGTTAGGTTTTCAGTTTTTGTCAGGTTTTCAGTTTGTTTGTCAGGTTTTCAGTTTGTTTATTTGCCAGGTTTTCAGTTTGTTTGTCAGGTTTTCAGTTTGTTTATTTGCCAGGTTTTCAGTTTATTAGGTTTTCAGTTTGTCAGGTTTTCAGTTTGTTTATTTGTCAGGTTTTCAGTTTGTTTGATTTCTCGACAGATGTTTCTAAATGTTCGGTCGGGTTCAGATATAATCCTGACTCAGGAAGGTGTCTTCTGTTGCTTGGTGCTGTGATTTGATTTCACACATCCTGTCTGAACAGGTGAAGCTGCAGCAATGTGATGCTGCCATGAATGATGGAGGAAAGATTACCAGTGGTTCCAGTTGAACCAGTTAGCGCCGCCAGGTCTGGACTTGAAGTCCAAGTCGTTAATGAGCGCAGCGTGTTGTGGTGAAAGTTCACCTGGTTCTGGTTCTGGTTGGATACTTTCTACAGCCTGTGTTACACTGCAGCTGTTCCCAACACACAAAGGTCATGTGACAGTGAGGTCACATGATGTCACATTCAAATCTGTGAAATAAAATCTGGAAATTTCTCCTAAAAATTTGTAAAAAATAGATTTGAATAAGAATAATCAGAATAATTAATAGTTTTCCAGTTTGATGTTTTTATATTATTATTTTACGTTATTCCACTTTGTATTTTGAATGAATCTGGTCATTTAATGTCTTTTATATAATCTGAAATGCTTTGTTGTCTTTGTTTTCACTTCTCTTTTCATCTTAATGGGTCTGTCAGCCGTATGAAATCTGATTCTAATGAAACTGCAGTAAAACACATTATATATTTATCCAAGAATAAGATCCCAGGACGGTCATGCATACTTTATATGAGTATTAGTTGGACTGAGTACAGTTTTATTCAGCAGACAAACTGCAGGACGGCAAGACACAAATTCAAGACTGGAGAGAAAAATATAAACCTGGATAGACGTGAAAAATAAATGTGATAGGATCTTATTTTCTGAAAAGTGATTGAATGTTTATTTAGATTTTGGTGAAATTATCGTAAAAATGAAGCAATTTCTGTGGTGAAAAATCTAAAGTTGCTCAGACTTTAAGGAACTGGGATCGCTGCAAAATTTGAAAACCTGGATGAGCTTCTGCCTGGATGATGCAACAAAGCAAAATTTAATGACAAAATAATGAAAATTAAAAAGATAAAGCAGGAGCTTAAAACATTCAGTTAAAAAAAGAAAGAAAAATAAAATTTACAGTAACATTTTCTAAAATAAAGTCTTGGTCGTATCTTTTAAGTTGGCAAAAATATATCCATTCTGGAGATCATGAAAATAAAAAAATATTCAATATTTATTTTTAAATGTATTTGAACAATGGAAAGTAGATTTTTCTTAAAAATATCAAATCTGACTGTTTTCATGTTTACATTTACAGATTTTTTTTTATTACCAAAATCTGAATTTGTTGATTTCATTTCAAACTATCAACAAAAAAACCAAATAATTTCATGATTTTTTATATAGTTTTGATTTGTATTTCTGTACGCTGACACTGGGAGCTGAGCCACTCCCAGTCTGCCCAGTTCAGCAGCTCTGGTTTAAATGTGTTTTCTGGGAAATCTCAGAGCTCCTCTGTTTGCGTTTAGTCACAATGTAAAAACAAAGATCTTCTATTTCAGGCCTGAACATGCGTTTCACTCGTCTGACCCGTTTCTTGTTGCCTGGAGCTGAAAACCTGGAGTTTCTCCTGGACCTCATGTTGCAACTGAATAAGGATAAAGTAGAAACATAATTGTTAGTTTAGATGATTTTTTTATGTTTTGAGGTTGATTTGATTAAAAATGTGGAGGTAAATGAGGCGTTCAGGGGCGGCTCAGGCCTTCTTGACTTGCGTTTGAACTTTGGTGTTGTAACTTTCTGCTCCGCCGGTTCAACCAGACTCACGTTTTCCTCTGGGTTAACAATGACTGACTGTTTCCAGCAGAGAATCGAGCCGCTCAGGATGTTTGCTTTGCATACTACAAACACCCAACTCTCTCTGAACACGTCCAGTACCAGGTTGTGGCTTCTCGCCGGCCACAAAGCACCGGATCCATTTGCATGACAGTTATCAGTTTGCTGAGGTGATGTTAGAGCATTCTGCCTCTGACATGCAGAAATGCAGGAATCAGCTTTTGGTGGAGGCAGAGTGATGCTGTGGGCTTGCTCCTTCCTCAGGGGGCTCATAAGAACATTTCTAATCGTTAGCTTAGCATTCATTGCTTATGTCCTTTGGAAAAGTCAATTGTTAGGCAATACCTTGATATTGTTCTGATAATGATGAGATTGTAGGTCAGATATCTGGATGTATTTAAACTTTCTTCTGTCTATTGTAAACTTATTTTCTCCACCAGAAGTGGCGCTAAAATATAACCATAAAAGAAGAACCGCTAAAGCTCAATTACTTTATATTTCCTTCTAAAAGTGCAGATAAATGCCTATTTTAACACTTTAAGCACCAAATATATTCTAATACGCATTAATACGCACGGTGGAAACCGTCTTGGCGGACAAGCTAGCATCTTGGGGTTCAGCCAATCAGCGTCTGGATTGGTTGCTTTGCAAACACCAGCGTGCTAACTGTTAGCATTTTAGCTTTCCATGCTGTATTTACAAAAAAGCTGATATATTTACAAAAATAATCACAAATAGGACAATTTAACTCAATTTGTAGTTGAAATTGAGTTAACAGAAAAATTAACATACCGGCAATTTTCTGGGTTAACAGAAAAATTAACATAATTTTCTGAGTTAACAGAAAAATTCCTAAATATTGAATTATGAAGCAGAATCGGTCGTAACGCGTTAGCAGAAAGGATTTTATTCCAACAGTCAACTCTGCTGCACAACCTGCTAACTCTGTAGCAAATGTGGCACAATTTAAAGGAAAGTAAACAGATATATATAATATTTATTGTATAATATTTATTACCACTGTTACAAAATATAATCCACCAAACACACCTTCTTTTCTTAGTGTGTACAGAATCATCAGCTCCATCTCCTCTAGATTAGCAGCCAGATTTAGCCGCTAATTAGATCCAAGAAAAATGTTTGGAACCAGACCAGTTGAGAGCTGCTGCGTTGGACCCGATTCGTTTTTAAACAGAACTCTGTGATTCCAGGATCGCAGGACATTTTTCACGCTGACGGCGTCCATTAGGCGACGCGTCTGATCAGCTGCAGCGTCTTTCCAGGCATGATTAACTCATAAAATGGGACCAGAAAGTCCAGGAGGGGCTTCGCCGCGGCGTTTCAACACTTTATCAGCCTTTTCTGCTGAGGTTCATGAAATCAGATCTAAACGTAATAAAATAAAATTCCATAAAACTGGTTAATCTGTTAATTTGTGATTTAACAACGAAGCCGATTTGTTTTCCCAAAAATAAACTTTTTTGTTTTCATTCAGTCAATTTAATCACATTTTATTTAAATTACAGTTAATAAAATCTGTAAGCTTCTGACCAGGCCTGTTGCAATAAACAATAAATCAATTAATTGCATAATAAACTAAAACAAGCTCAATAATTTTTATTTTCATGATTTGTCATTTTTCTCTTTCTTCCACAAACTGGATGATAAAAGTCTTCATTTTGCTTTACGTTGTTTACAGAGACTTCATAATTCATTTTATTTGTTTTGTTCATTTATTCTGAATATTTAAATTCTCTTCCAGTTAAATATTCATTAGAATTTAAAGTTTATTTGAGAATATGTTCTTGCTTTATTATCATTATGTTACTTAAAGCAACAATATTTTGATAACTTTTGGCACATTTTATGCTCCAGCGTCATTTATTGTGACAGACTCTGAAACTTCTGACTAAATATATTTTATGGTAACTGACTTTGTTTTGTTGATGTTTTTATTGTTCCTAAATCAACCTTTACTTCCTCCTGACCTTTATTCTGTTTTGGTGGAACTTTATCTGACCTAACTGATGGAAGTAATTTTGTTTAGTTTCAAATATCTTAGTAAATGTAAAATAAAATGAAACTAACTTACAAGTAACTTGCAGCAGGATATAGGAACTTGTTTTGAGTCAATAATTCCTAAATATTGATGTAAAAGTTTATTTATAAAGAGAAATCAGTGGAAAGAGACATTTCGTCATATCATAATTTGGAATCTCTTGGCAGATTATTTCACTTTTAAATATTATTCTTTCATCAATGCTAAGAAATGACATTCCTTTGTGTTGTGAGTTGGTTTTATTTTAAGTGGAATATTTCAACATGACTGAGGAAACTCTGCTGATATACGCTGCGCTGCCTTCTCGCTCTGGTTTCTGCGGTTCTGTGTTTGTCAGAAGTGAAAGCAGACGGACCGCAGCAAAACCACCATTTCACTTTCTGTGGAACTATAAATATCCCCGACAGGAACCAGTGAAACCTTTTGAATATCATTTAGATCGTAAACAGATAGAGTTTGAGGATTTTGGCTCCTGGTTGGTAACGCAGCGGTTTGTTTTCGCTCTGCTGCTCCAGAAACTGTGGAGGTTTTCATCGAGTTTCTCCACCAGAACAAAAAACAAGCCGAGTACATTTTAAAACTTCTGTCTGTTTTTAAACCAACTCACTGCAGTTAGTAAAGGGAAAAAACATGGTGGCCTTTTTTCATGTGAGCACTAACCAGACGTTACTACTGGCGAAAACGATGAAGAGGACGACAGGAAGTGGCAGGAGGATGAAGGCGCGGCATGTTTTTAATGACTTATCAGGTGAACAAACTTTAAAAACGTCGTAATTAGTTGTTGTTTTTTTTTTTTTACAGTGGATCAGTGAGGCTGTTTAAACTGAACCAAAAGATTTTGGTTTCTGATTTAAGAGGAAGGTCATTTTCCTTTTCAATGCACAAGAACAAAGTCTTACCAAGTATTTTAGTTTCTTGTACAGATTTATTAATACGCTTGAAATAAGACAAAACTAACTTATAAATAACTTTTCTGCAAAGAATCTTTTTTTAAGTCAGTAATTCCTGAATATTGATGAAAAAAAAACTTTATTTCATTGGCAGATTTTCAATTAAAAATGTTTTGTTATAATGAAATAATCTACCAATCAGTATTTTCTCATCAATATTAAGGAGTTATTAACAGAAAGTTGCTGAAAAGTTATTTAGAGTTTTTATTTAATCGGTCCTTGGATATTTGCACTAGAAACCAGAAACAAACTTTGTAAGATTTTGTGTTTTTGCAGTGAACCAGGTTGGTTTCTTACATGAAAAATGTTTGAATAACAGCAGAGAAATTACATGATTTTAGTCTAAATTCAAATCCAAATGTTTTCACTAATATTTGAGCATTAAAGGTGACAGACAGCTGAAAGCAAAAGGCAGCTGATAAATCCCAGTAGATGATTTTACTGGGTTTACTGGTGAAGATGTTCTGGTTTTCAGCCGTTTCTCTCTGCTGCCGTCTTTCCCTGAACGATGCGACGATAATCCAGACATCCTGGATTAGCAGCGAGACACGGATTCATGTCTGAACATGTTCCTGTAAAAACACGTGGGAGTTTTAAGGAAGAAGAAGAAACCGGGTCATCGGCGCCGGAGCTCAGTCATGAACGAAAAGATCCAGTCGAGGGATTTTCACCAAAACTGACCCAGAAACACAAACAGAGAAATGGAGAGAAAACAAAAACAGCAGCTGAGCACATATTAAATATTAGCAGATAAATTAAACATGTCAGACAATGTTTAAAACCACATTTTTATCTTTTTAATCAGATTTTTCATGTTGAAAATCTTAAAATGATTCTCTGCTTCACATCTGGAGGTTTTGTTGTTGTTAAAGTTTAATTTTAGTCCAGTTTTGATTTTTGTTTTGTTTTTTCATATTTTGAATGTTTGTTGATTTTATCTGGGCAGCAGCTTTAATTATTATTATTATTATTATTGTTTTTAAAGTGCTTTATGAATAAAATAGTTTAAACAAACTAGATGTTTTGGTTTTTAATGACAGATTGATTGAACAGTTTGGTTGGTTTGTAGATTAATGGTTTTTAGATGCCAAATCTAAATATGATGTTTTTATTTCTTCAGTTTGATTTGGATGCAGTGAGATTTTACTCTGAGCTCCTTTAGTGGGAGTTTTAGTTTCACCTGCTTCCAGTTGTTAAAAATCTCCTGTTAAACTCATTTTGCTGTCTAGTTATTAATCTGTTAATCCAGAAATAATCCCCAGATCAGCTTTACTCTGCATTGATGTTCAGTCCAGCAGAAAAGCTTTTCACTTGTTGATGGCAGAAGGATTCATTTTAGCAGGTTTTATTACACATGACTAAGTATTCAGTTGTATTTTAGTCAGTAACATGTTTATTTTCTTATTTAGAAAGGAATTTAATTATTTGTTTATTTAATGTATTTGTAATATTGTATAAAAAAAGGCTTAAATTAAAAGCAAGTAAAATGTACCAATTTTTAAATCTGATTAATCATCAGAATAATCGACAGATTAATCAATAACTTAAATAGTTTTTATTTACAGCCTTATTTGAAACTATTAGTCGGTTCAAAGTATTTTAGATGGAATATTATCCACAGTTGTTGTTCTTCCACAGGTCCACTATAATGAGTTTTATGTTTTGGTCTCTGGTTGACTGAAACAAAGCCCTCACCGCTGTTACCTGTCTCTCCAGGTGAGCCCTGGGCTCCAGACTGAGTGTTAGCCATGCTGCGGCAGTCCGAGCCGACCTCCAGTACTCTGCACCTGGTAGCCAACGACATGACCTCCATCATGGAGCAGCTGGACACTAAAGATCTCGACGTTGGCGATGGCGAGTTCCCCGCCACGGAAGCCGGTAGCTGCCTTCGCGCCGCGTTTATTTCCTCCCTTGGTTTCCTGTCGGTTTGTCACCGCTGGTTGTTTTCCTTGCAGGGGACCGGTTGCCCTTCACCGCGATTTATAGGTTGGTGGGTTTCAAGGAGTCCGACGCCATGGTCTTCCTGTCTTCTCCCATCACCGCCAAAATCTTGGAAGTGGAGCGATACACGTCGAATCGGGATCGCTTCAACAACTCCGTCCAGAGGAGCGTCAACAAGGTGCCCGTTTCACTTTTCACTTGTTCTGCAGCAAGCCACACGGTTTGGCTTTTTACTATAAATAACTGCTGAGGACACGGGTGTCCTAACTTTTTACAACATGGACCAGAAACTGAAAATCCTCGGGAGCCATTTTGTTTTTCTGACTGGAAACACAAAATAATTTAGTTGTGCAGCTTTTTAGTCTTCATAAAGTTTTTAAACTTTTTGGATTTTTTTTTTTTCAGTTTAATTGGTCTATAAAATATTTTAGTTTATTTCCAGAAACAAAAAAGGAATATTCAAAAAACATCCATTTACCAAATCTAAGAGAATAAATGTGAATGTAAATAAGTCTTCTTTGCTGGGTGACATTAAAATGAAAACACGGCTAATAAAATAAAAATTCTTGGTGCAAATCACTTCCTATTAAAGAATTAAATTTGTCCCTGAACGTCTCGTCCTAAAAAAGATCAAAAGTTCCCAGATTTGCAGCTGTATTGTTGAACTGCAGTCAGGAGCCGCACAAAATTGTTCCAAGGGCCCAAATGGCCCCCGTGCCACAGTTTGGTTCAGGGGAAACTGGCAGCAGCAAGAATGAATGAAGAGCCAATAAAACCCTGAAAAAATCTGATCCAAAGTTAAAATAACCAAACGTAGAAAAACGTTCTGGCTGTTAAAACGTTACATTAACTCTGGACGTCATTTTCCCTCACGGAGCGAACTGACGGTGAAATGTGAACTAAAGTTTGGTTAAAGTTTCCGAAGCGGCGTGAGAAACTCGGAGCGAACTGACCCGGTTGGTGTTGTTGCAGTCGACGCCGGCCATGTATAAGATCGAGCTGAAACACGGCGAGTTCACCTGGGAGGTGAAGAAGAAGGAGAAACACTTCGTGGAGCTTCACAGGGACCTGAGGGCCTACAAGGCGCTGAGGCGGCTCCACCTGCCGGCACGAGGGTAAGGCAACCAGCAACCTGCTGCAACAGGCAACCGGCAACCTGCTGGAACAGGCAACCGGCAACCTGCTGGAACAGGCAACCAGCAACCTGCTGGAACAGGCAACCAGCAACCTGCTGGAACAGGCAACCGGCAACCTGCTGGCTGACGTGACGCCTCTGTTTCTGCAGTAACTCGATCAGGAGAAGAACGACGATGAAGTTGGAGAAGGCGCAGATCCCCGTCCTCCCCAGAGAAGAAGTGAAGAACCAAAGCGGAAGCATTTCCAGCCGCAAGGTTCTCCTCGCCACTCTGGTTTCATCCGGTCGCTCGTGTTTTGAGCTTTTGTTGATCCGTGTTTTTGTTCCAGAAACAACTTGAGGATTACCTGAACAACCTGCTGCAGATGCCGATGTACAGGAGCTGCCACGCCACGGTGGGACAACACCTTAATAAACTCAGTGTTTGTTAAAGGTTTTGCAGCTTCAGGATAAATTTGTTGTGAAAATATTTTCTTACACTCATATTTAACTCTGATCTGCAGAAACTTTGAGTTAAAATAACATTTATTCTGCTTGCTTAGATCTCATTAAACTTTCAGTATGTTCTTCAGTTTCAGCCTAAAATATGTTTGTGCTGCTTTAACTTGAAATAAAAACATTTCTTTAAGGTTTAATTAATTTATTTCTTGTTATTTTGTCAGATGGAGTTCATAGACGTCAGCCAGCTTTCCTTCATTCATGATTTAGGTCCCAAAGGATTGTAAGTTTGCTGTTTTAAAAAGACGTTTACAGTTATTAGGTCGTAATTTAATATTTCTAACTAAAATATCTTATTTAAAACAATCCCAACATTACTTTGAGACTTTGTTTTATTGATTTCAAAAAACTAAACAATAGAAGTGAAAAGTTTGTAAAATGACTCATTTATGTTTCTTTGTTATTATTGTCTTTAGAAAAACTGTTTCAATTTATTTATTTTTTCATTGGAGAATAAATTTTCCTCCATGTTTCCTGTTGTGAAAACTCAGATTTATGATTTTATGAAGAAATGTCTGGGCTTTTAGTTTAGTTTGCTGCTTATTTCCCACTTTTCATAAAAACTAATGAATAATGGTGAATTTACTTGGACTGAGCCAGCTGGTAAAGAATTGCACTATAAAAAGTGAAGATTAAATTAATTAAAATAAAATCTAAACGTATTGAATTATTTTTAAGAAGTTTTGTTTTCTGATTCTCCAGGGAAGGAATGGTGCAGAAACGTTCTGGCGGCCATCGATTCCCCGGCCTGAACTGCTGCGGGCGCAGTAAGATCTGCTACCACTGGTCCAAACGGTCAGAACCACACAGAACCAAACTGTCAACAGAACTGACTGAAATATCTGCAGATTATTTAACAAGCCTCAGCATGAGTCCATCTCCTTTCATCTCCTTTCAGCTTGTTGTTTGTTTTGTTCACACAAAGACGGGAAACTGATTTTATTAAGTAACCAGAGCTGCAGATGACAAACAGTAATAAACAGTTCCTGGTATAATAATACCACCAAACAGAAAGTCTGACATGCTAGGATCCTGCAAGGTGTTGGAAAATAACTTTCCACTCGACAAAAATACATTTAAAATACATTTTGAAGAGTTAAAAACTCTTTATGGACTGCATACCTGGAGATTATTAAAAGCTGTTACATAAAGGTCGACTTTGCATGTCAGAGCTTTTTCTTTCTGTTCTGTTTAGGACAATAATCCCTCATAAAGTTGTAAACAAGCTCAAAAACTGTTAGCTAGCTGCTAAACTAACACCAGAAACAAACCTCCTTACAAACAGACCATAAAGAGTCAGAGTGGAACCTCAGTGGAGATCCTCAGGGCTGTGATCTTAGTCCCAACTCATTCACACACAAATGCTCACACATTTTCTGCTGCAACACAATAGTGAAGTTTGGAAAAATACACATTTCCCTGTGATAAAATGGAGCATAATGAGTTTTATTTGTTTCGGTCTGATAAATATTGTCATGAATCAGAGAACTGGAGTTTATTCCTAACGTTGCGTGTTGCTTGATGTTTCTGTGTGTGCAGCTGGCTGGTGGTGAAAGACTCTTTCCTCATGTACATGAAGCCAGACTCCGGTGCCATCTCCTTCGTGATGCTGTTTGACAAAGAGTTCAGCGTCAAGTTGGACTCCAAAGAGACAGAAACCAAACATGGCCTCCGCATCAACAGCCTGTCCAGGTTCCTGAACTTTTTCTTTTGAAACCGTCTGCTGAGCAAAACAAATGCCATTTCATCAGACGTTGACTCCACACATTGCTGTAACAAACAAGAAGCAGAATTTGCAAACTAGCATGGACCAAACATCGCAGGTAAATGGAGGGAATCCTCTGAGTTTGGTGCCTCTGGTAAGGCACAGGAAGTTAACGTCAAAACCTATTCAACAAATTTCTCTCCACCTTCTATTATGTAAAATTTACTTTTTAAAGCTTTATTATGTTTTAATGTTATTCCCTCATCATAAACATACCAGGAGTTTTGCTTTCATCTCCATGGCAACCATTCATCTGTTTAAAACGTGTGGGTGGACCTAGCCCCGCCTTCAGGGCGCGTCTCCTCCTCCACTCTGCTCCTTCAGACTAGCCAGCAGCCATTAGCAAACATCTTGTGGAGCTGCTAAAAACGTTGCTGAAGGGCTAATAGAGGAGCCATGTTGTGATGACTTCCTGAAGGCGGAGCTTCAGAGAGAGGCAGAGTTTCTTAAAGAGACGGATTTTAAAGTGTTGAATTAGGAAGTAAATTTTTTTAAGTGTTATTTGATATAAGGAGCATTTTTACACCAACTTAAGGTAATTTAATTCTGTAATTTTTTTCTGTTTCCATCAACCTTTCCTAATGCGATATTACAAAATGCATAAAATAAAAAATTGCTGACAGAAACACGGCTACTAAACAAAAATAGATAAATCTGTTTTTCTCTTTTTTGTCTAATTTGAAACGCAACAAAAAAACAAATCAACTCTGTGATTTAAAACAAAGGAACCGTACATATGCCGTTACTCCCACCAGTCCCCCTGTCGGTTCTGAGTTGGCCCGTTCTGTGCGGTTCTGAACAGAACTGGTTCTGTGCGGTTCTGTTCAGGTCGTTGGTGCTGAAGTGCTCCAGCTACAGACACGCCCGCTGGTGGGGCCAGGCCATCGAAGTCTTCTCCCGGAAGTACGGCGCCGCCTTCCTCACGGACCACCGCTTCGGATCCTTCGCCAGACAGGAGGAGAACATCCCTGCCAAATGGTAACCGTGACAACCAGCTTTCACTGTAAAAATAACTGCATGATTCAGATTTATTTTTTATTATCACTTAAAGGATCATAATAAATTCTAACTGCATGGATTCGGACTTTGGTTCGTTACCGTTTATGTGGATCTCAGAAATGAAGTAAATCCAGGCTGGATTTATTTTTTATCTGCTGGATGAACTGGAGGCGAGTCGGCCTGCTGTAAACTGATGCAGTTTGTCGGGGAGGAGAAGTCTAGACGAGATCTGGTCCAGATGGCAGAGTCTGTTTTCACCTCTTCAGGTTCTACATTTTTAAGGAAATCGTCCCAGTTTTAGATCTAAAGCTGAGTCCATGTCCGTAGAAAAGTACAAATCAAACTTTAGAAATGTTTCTGAGGGGTTATTTTCTGTTTTTAACATGCAGAGATGAAAGTTAATGTTGGGTTTAAAGGATGCATCTTGTCAGTGGAGATTCTTTCTGTTGTAACCCGACACAAAGAGAGGGAAAGTGACACTCAGCGGCTCCTCACCTGTCCACCTGAGGGCAACTCTATACCGGCTGTCAGACACACCAGGCTGCGTGTGTGTGTGTGTGTGTGTGTGTTTGTGTGTGTGTGTGTGTGTGTGTGTGATGGTTGGTTAGTTAAAGCTTAATGTTCCTGCACATGACCAACAAGTTGAAAACAGAGTTTTATACCAGATATTTACATAAACTTTATAAAAATAATGGCTCCAGAACTTTAACACATTCAGCTTTGATTCATTAATTATGTTGATTTTAATGTGTTGTACATGTTGATTTAATTAATCACTTTTTTAAATTATTTTTTTTAAACAAAGGTTCTGAGCAGAACCTTTTAATTCAGTTGTTTCTGGTACACCCGTAAGTCTGACGCACAAGCAGCAACAACGGATTACAAAGCAACTTTAAGCTAAAACAATAAATAAATTTTTTGTTGAGCTCATATGTCAATTTATTCAGTAATTTAGCTGCAAAAATTGGTTTTTGAAATGAAAATGTTGCTCAGTTTAAAATGCTAATTTAACATTTTTTGTGTTTTTGTTTTTTCCAGAAAATTTCTGAGATTAATCTCAAAATTTCCGAGTTTTTCTAGTAATTTTTCTCTTTTCAAACATTTCCTCGTTTTTAAATTTTTTTTCCAGATGATTTCTGATGATTCTCAAAATGTTTGACTTTTCAAACTCAGAAATTTCCTTGATTTTTTTTATTTTCCTACAACATTTCTGAGATTAGTCTCACATGTTTATTTTTTTCTATCATCTTTTCAACTTTTCAAATCTTTTAGAGATTCTTTGGTGGAAAATGATTCCTCCTATTTATTACTTTCTGTCTACAATGTCTCTAAAACACTGTCATATTTTTGCACTAGAAATTAGACTAAAATTCCTGGTAAGGTTTTGATTTTTTTCAGTGTAGCTTCATCAGGTTAGTGGGTTCTTCCTTCCTGAGTTTCCTCTCAGCCTATCAGGCCTGATTTAACTGAGCTTAATGATTCTGTCTCCTCTGGTGTTCCTTACTTATTCTGAACGAACCAATCAGAAGCTGACAAAGCAGTGACATCATCATCTGAACATTTGCTTCGTCTCCTGCAGGTATGTGAACGGAAAAACCTACATGGAGGACGTGGCGAACGCTCTGGAGGAGGCCAAGGAGGAGATCTTCATCACGGACTGGTGGTGAGTCTTCCTCACTGACTGGAGGAGAGTCTTCCTCACTGAGTGGAGGAGAGTCTTCCTCACTGAGTGGAGGAGAGTCTTCCTCACTGAGTGGAGGAGAGTCTTCCTCACTGAGTGGAGGAGAGTCTTCCTCACTGAGTGGAGGAGAGTCTTCCTCACTGACTGGAGGAGAGTCTTCCTCACTGACTGGAGGAGAGTCTTCCTCACTGACTGGAGGAGAGTCTTCCTCACTGACTGGAGGAGAGTCTTCCTCACTGAGTGGAGGAGAGTCTTCCTCACTGAGTGGAGGAGAGTCTTCCTCACTGAGTGGAGGAGAGTCTTCATCACGGACTGGTGGTGAGTCTTCCTCACTGACTGGAGGAGAGTCTTCCTCACTGAGTGGAGGAGAGTCTTCCTCACTGAGTGGAGGAGAGTCTTCCTCACTGAGTGGAGGAGAGTCTTCCTCACTGACTGGAGGAGAGTCTTCCTCACTGACTGGAGGAGAGTCTTCCTCACTGAGTGGAGGAGAGTCTTCCTCACTGAGTGGAGGAGAGTCTTCCTCACTGAGTGGAGGAGAGTCTTCCTCACTGAGTGGAGGAGAGTCTTCCTCACTGAGTGGAGGAGAGTCTTCCTCACTGAGTGGAGGAGAGTCTTCCTCACTGAGTGGAGGAGAGTCTTCCTCACTGACTGGTGGAGAGTCTTCCTCACTGACTGGTGGAGAGTCTTCCTCACTGACTGGTGGAGAGTCTTCCTCACTGACTGGTGGAGAGTCTTCCTCACTGACTGGTGGAGAGTCTTCCTCACTGACTGGTGGAGAGTCTTCCTCACTGACTGGAGGAGAGTCTTCCTCACTGACTGGTGGAGAGTCTTCCTCACTGACTGGAGGAGAGTCTTCCTCACTGACTGGTGGAGAGTCTTCCTCCTGCTGAGCGTTGAGCTGCGTTGTTGTCAGAGTTGAGCGAGTTCAGGCGGTTTTCAGACGGATCGGGTTCTGCCCGGCCGGGTCCGAGGTTCAGAGGTTCAGATCATCGTTAGCGGAGAGAGAAACGCCGCAGCTGCTGCTGAACGTAGCGGCCATGTTTTACAGTTAGGAGATAAAAGGAAAATTAAAAATAAGAGACGGGAACCAATGAATGACGAGGGAAAATAAGATTAGAAATAGTTTATTTTATTTTTATTTATTATTTTACCTCACCTTGTTTTAATTTCTTACTTTGTTGTATCTAATTTTCTACTTTGGTTAAATATTTTAACTTTATTTTGTAGTTTTCTTTATTTATAATAATAACTTTTATTATTATTATTATAGTAACTATTATTATTAGAATGGATGTGTGGAACCAGGATCACACAGGAAGGTGAGCAGAAGAACTTAATCCAGTTTCCTGCTTCGTGCTGCAGGTTGAGTCCAGAGATCTTCCTGAAGAGGCCGGTCGTCGAGGGAAACCGGTGGCGTCTCGACTGCATCCTGAAGCGCAAAGCGGTGAGCGACACACACTTTCGATCCAAACCGATCATCTGGACTCAGAAGCGAGAAGCGAACGGACCGCCGTTCAGAGCAGCGGCGCGGTTTTAACGGTGAAACTGAACCGTTGCAGCAACAAGGCGTTCGGATCTTCGTGATGCTCTACAAGGAGGTGGAACTGGCTCTGGGAATCAACTCCGGCTACAGCAAGCGGACGCTGCTGCACCTCCACCCCAACATCAAGGTCCGACCCGCTTCCTGCTGATGTCGCCGCCGCGCCGCCGCTTCCTGTCTGACGCTCCGTCTCTCCCCAGGTGATGCGGCACCCCGACCACGTCTCCTCCGCCGTCTACCTGTGGGCGCATCACGAGAAGATCGTGGTGGTCGACCAGTCGGTGGCGTTCGTGGGCGGCATCGACCTGGCGTACGGCCGCTGGGACGACCGGGAGCATCGGCTCACCGACATCGGCAGCGTGACGCTCTCACACCTGGAGCAGGTCAGGAGAAATCATCGATCGATTATAGATAAATGATCTAAAATATGACCAACTGATCACAAACTGAGTGGGGCAGAAACCAGTTACATTTACTGGAGTAACTTTTAAAAAACATTTATTTTGGGTATTTAAATTTCTTCCACTTCCAGAGTTAAATATTCATTAGAAATGAAAGTTTATTGATCTTTAAGGACGTCATTATTACCTTCGTATTGCCTGAATATTGTCCTGTTACGTCTCTGCATACGTTGCATTTTTTAGCTTTTGTTTCATTGTTTATCTTAAATCAGACCAAATGTTTCTTGTTTTAAACTGTTGACTCCTCCTGCGGTTCTCGGTCTTCAGGCCGCCGCCTCCAGCTCAGCGGCGCCCAGCTCAGCGGCGCCCTCCGGTGGCGGCGGCCTGAACAAAGTCTTCTCGGTGATGGACTCTAGAGATCAGCCCAAGCTGAAGAGTCAGGGGAGGATGAGGAGGACGAAGATGAGCATCAAGAAGCGCCTGCAGAAACACGGGCTGGCGCGCGCCGACAGCGACAGCGACGTGGAGGAGGAGAGTGAGTCCAAAACACTCTGATCCACTCTGATCCACTCTGATCCATTCAGATCCACTCTGATCCATTCAGATCCACTCGGATCCATTCAGATCCACTCTGATCCATTCAGATCCATTCAGATCCACTCTGATCCATTCAGATCCACTCTGATCCATTCAGATCCACTCTGATCCACTCTATTTTATTTAATATTTTTTGTTAAATTTTGTTTTGGTCTCAGAACAGTCAGATGTTCAGAGACACATTAAAAAATATTAAAATAATAAAGTGTAAAATACTATAAAACATTCTTGGTACCAGTAATAAATTACAGCCTGTAACTGAATTTAAATTGTTTTTTAGTTCAATTTTATTGTTTTTATCTCCAAAGTGCTGGCAAGGTTTGTGAGAAAAGTTTAAAAACCCTGAAAATAATCAAATTAACTTCTAGTTATTTTTGTTTAAATTAAATATTTGATCCATTTTATTAATATTTTCCTTTGAAGTTAACAAACTCATAACTTTTTAATAAAAAAGGTTTTCATCATTTTCTAGACTTAATAAGTTTTCAGAAATGTTTCTTTGGATTTTTTTCCCCAAATCAGGTAAATAAAATTATAAAACGATTTGTACCGACCATTTCAGAGGAATGGTTGTCCAAAGTGTGGTCTGAGGGCCATTTGTGGCCCTCTGGGTGAGTTTATCTGGCCCTTTGGTCCAGGAGAGAATTCACAATTAATTTGAGATTTTTATAGATGAGATATTTGTATTTTTGTTTATTTAGCGACAAGACAAAGTTGTTGTTTTGAAAATGTTTCTGTTTCATTGATAAAACTTTACGTTGCTCAACGTTTGTTGGGGAAAAAAACCCAATAAGGTTTTGGAAAATGAAACGGTAACTGTGCGAGACGCTGTTTATATTCTGCAGATTCATTTTCTACTAAATTTAGACTAATTTGTTTTATTGGAATATTGACTATTTGTTATATTATTGAAGCAATAAAGACACAAATGTCTTAAAAAAAATTTTTTTTCCGTTAATTAAATTAAAAACTGAAACATTTTTGGCCCGACGGATAAAATGTTTGGACTCCACTGATGTAGAAATATAAAGTGGGTGAGGATTGGTTAGCAGGATGTTGCTGCGTTGCGTTGCAGCGGCTGGTTGCTGCGTTGCGTTGCTGGTTGCTGACGTTTCCGCTGCGGCCGGTTTGTTCAGGTTGGTCGTCCAGCATCAACAGCCAGCAGACTCTGATTCCCAGTCGGCTGCTGGAGCTGCGGGCGGCGCCGCCGCCGCCGCTCGGCCAGGCCGGTGAGTCCCGGCACGACGGCCACCTGACCCCGTTTCCCAGCATGCACTGCTGTGGATTTGACCTTCACTCGACAACCTTTGGTCCTCTGGGTCAAAGGTTGATCTTTGTTTTTAAAAACAGAATCTGTGATGATTTTTCTCAACTCAGAGAAACCGTTTCTCTTTTTCAGGTAAATAAAATTATAATGGATTATAAAACATTATAATTTTATAATTTATTGTAAATTATTGGTAATTTGATCTGTTCCTCAGGACTTGAGTAGATTTTTTACCGTTTTTACTCTTCAGTAGTTTTCATTTCTTGGACAGATATTTTTTATTTTTACAAATACAGATGTAAAAGATCAATCATATAAATAGTTATTAATAACGTGTTAATTTATCAGTAATAATAAGAAAAGAAAGTTCAGATTCTCCTGTTTCTCTTTCTGTGTTTATTTAACTGAATAAACACAAATATTTATTTCTGAAGTTTAGTAGCTATTTTATTTTTCCTTCTGCCCAACAAAAACAAAAGGTTTATATTTTAAACTGTACATTAAGTCATTATTAGGTAAAACATGCATTTTTTTTATTTTTGCATGTTTGATTTATGTGATTTTTTTCATGTTCTTGCTCCAGTTTTTCTCCAAACATCGTTTTTCTCGCTGTAAAGACTCTGAACATGAAGATGATTTCAAGCTTTAGTCACCAGGGAGAAGCAGAGCTCAACTTATTACATTTCTGCAAACTTTTAATGTAATTTTCAGGGTGAAACTGAATTTTAAATCAACATTTATTCTATTGTTTGTTTTCTAACTGCAGTTATCTGCCTGATATTTGTTGTGGTTATTAATGAAATTCAGTTTTCTGGAACATGAAATGTCCAAGCTTGGAGTTTTTGAAGTTTGTTTTCCTGGTTGTTGGTTTGATGTTTGTATGTTTTATATCCACACACACAGAATAACTCATAAGTTGTTTTTGAAGCTGGTTGAAGGTTTTCTTTACTCTTGTTTTATAATTCTGAAAATGAACCATTGGAGAGTTTGTAGTTCTTTTATTCGTTCTGGCAAACAGAACTGTTTATTAAATATCTATATTTCCATATATCTTTGTTCCAGGGAGCCGCTCGGTGCAAAGTCTTCATACGGGCGTCGGGGATCTGTTTGGAGACACCCGGTTCTGGCACGGGAAGGATTACTGCAACTTCGTGCACAAGGACTGGATTCAGCTGGACAAGCCTTTCGATGGTGCGCTTCCTCTGACATCTCCGTTCCAACTGGACTCATCCTCTGTGTTTTGCTTATTTTCCCATTTTCGTCTGTTTTAGATTTCATAGACAGACATAAAACTCCCAGAATGCCTTGGCACGACATCGCGTCAGTCGTCCATGGGAAGGCAGCGCGAGACGTGGCTCGGCATTTCATCCAGCGGTGGAACTTCACCAAGGTTAGCGCTGTTAGCATCTGCAGAGACAGTGGTGTCATTGATTTCAACGTTTTGATGCTAAATTTAAAAACATCTGGATACATCTGCGCTGTATTTGTCTTCCTGGTTTCTCCTCTGCTAGCTGATGAAGCCAAAGTACCGCTCTCTGTCGTTTCCTTACCTGCTGCCCAAGTCGCACCTCACAGCCGGAGAGCTTCGATACCAAGTCCCCAACTGCACCACCGCTAAAGTGCAGGTTAGCATGCAGTTTTTATGATGTTTGCTGTGATGTAATTAAGTTGATTTAGTTTCATTAAACATGTACAGTGGCCTAAACATTAGTGATTACAGTTACTGGTTGCTTTTCTTCTTGTTTTAACTCTAAAAAAATAACTTACAGTAAAGATGAGACTTCTGTAATTGGTTAACAGCTTAAAGGAAGAATGGGAGAAATAAAAATAGCTTAAAGTCTCTGTGGGTTTGAACAGTTTGAAGTGTAGCTGTAGGTTTGTTTGGTGGTTTGATGTTTTTAAAGAAATCAGGATCCAAAATGTCACATTTTACTAGAAATGGAACAGAAGATTAGAGCTTCCTGAAAAAGACAAGTCTCTTTTGCTCCAAAAGCAGGAAGTGGACTACAGCACAGGGCATTCTGGGTAAAAACAACCAAAGCTAACGTGCTAGCCTAGCGCTAGCAGCAGAAATGGCTCCTGGTCTTCAGCCAAAGACTAAAGAGAAAAATCTGACGCCTCCTTCTTGTTTCCATCTGGTGAAGAAGGAAGTTGCTCTCAGTGTCTTCAGAGGTTTTTGTGTCGTTTCCTTCAGTGGTTCTTGGTGCAGCGCCCCCACAGGCCAGGAGGGGAACAGGTTGGTTTGGGTCAGAACCACAGCAGCTGGAGGTGGAGCAGATGATGGAGTTCTGGTTCCAGCAGAACCGAGTATGAAAACGGATCCGTCCTCCTCTCAGTGAAATCTGTCTCTCCTCAGATCCTTCGCTCGGCCTCCGACTGGTCAGCTGGCATCAAATACCACGAGGAGTCCATCCACAACGCTTACGTCCACGCCATCGAGAACAGCCAGCACTTCATTTACATCGAGGTATTATTAATTTCTGAGATGGTATTCTTGCATTATTATGCCATTATATAAAATATATATATTATTACTTGAAAATCAACAATATTATTGAATAACTCCTTGGACATTTTATCATCCAGAATCATTTGTTATCATGACCTTTGGCCTTTAGCATGGACTGTAACCAGCCTTGTGATGCTAAAGCTAGTGGAGAGTTGTGAGTTTAACTCAGATTTCCTGATTAAATTCATCCTGTAGTGGATTCTTACTTTTAAAATCGTTTTTTTCTTTATTATTACTGGTAAATGATGCAGGCTGTGAATATAAAATATGAACTTTTTCTGATCCGTTTCCCTTTTCTGTTCTTCCAGAATCAGTTCTTCATCAGCTGCTCAGACAACAAGCTGGTTTACAACAAGATCGGCGACACGATAGCGCAGCGCATCATGAAGGCTTACAGGTCAGAGGTCATGACCCTTTATGACCCTTTATGACTCGGATTGCACACAGACGTGTTGCTGCTGTGTGTTCAGGCTCATCCCACCGCTGACAGAGCCTGTCACTGTTTCACATCCTGGTGAAGGAAACGCAGTGACACACACACACACACACACACACACACACACACACACACACACACAGCTGGGTTATTTACAGGCTGTCAGTGTGTGAACAGAGTGGAAGTTAAAGGCGTCAGAGTGATGAAAGTGTTGATCAGGTGTTTTAATCTCTTCAGTTTCTGTTCTGAGTTTCACTAAAGTTACAGAAAATTATCTGATTATTTTTATTTACTTATTCATTTAAAAAAAAGAATTTAATTTATTTGATTAGGACAATGCACATTAACAAACATTACCACAATTAATATCAGTGTAAATATTCAAGAATTAGAACAATAACAAAATTTCATAATTTATCCTAAAACAAATAAACAAAAATCACAGGAAATCAAAGTGACTCCAGAAACGTCTCAGGTTTAGAAACGCTCGATTGTTTACAGCCGGATCTGTTTACAACTATTCTCTGTAAATATATTTAGAGTCTTTTCTGTCTAAATTTCAGTTCAAAAAGTCTTAAATTTGACTTGGTAAAACCTGATGAATCTGGTGGAAACTGAAGAGTTAAAGATCCTGTTACCCAAAACTCACATTTTGTAGGTTTTTATGCTTCTACAAACACAAATAATACTTTAAAACATTCCCTCTGTGAAACATCAATAATTGTGATTTGTTTCACTAAATGCTCACAGAAACTGAATATTTTCCCTTTTATTGGTATTTTTTATGCTTTTATTGAATCGATTCCAATAATGAGGCAGTTTGGGGGATTTAAACATCATCAATAGGAATTTATTGTGACAACAATAACATTTATTGTGATTAATTCTTGCCATTTATCACAATAAATGCAGGAAATGATGTAATAAAAACAAGATGGCGGCGATGTGTTGGTAACGTTTCGCCGTTGTCGATGCAGGGAGGGAACGAAGTACCGCGTCTACGTGGTGACGCCTCTGCTGCCGGGCTTCGAGGGCGACATCAACACGGGGGGCGGCAGCGCCATCCAGGCGGTGATGCACTTCAACTACAGGTGAGGCGGCGCCTGGCGGATCCGCCTGCTGCTCGCCATCATCATCGTCATCCTCATCTCTGTTGCTCTTCTGTCCGCAGGACCATGAACAAAGGAGAGCACTCCATCATTTCCCAGCTGAGAGCCGAGAGTAAGGCGCCGCGTTTAGGATCATGGCGGGAATCTGACGCCGTCTGGTTCGACCTCGGCGCTGCTGCCATGTTTTAAAGATATTAATGAAGAAGTTTGCAGGGGTCAGAGGTCATCCTCGATATCTTCAAAGCAGAAACAGCAGAAATAAAAAATTATTGCTGCACCAACGGAGTTGTTTGACGCCAAACTTTTTAGATTTTGTAAATGTGAGGAGATGTTGACCTCTGACCTCTGGAAACTTTTTCAGTCATATTTTTAAAATGATTTCGGCACAAATAGAAATATTTACTGGGCAAAGTAAAAGTAGCACAAACTAATTTTTTAATTTGACGCCAATTTTGTTTGATCTGAGTAATGCCTGTTAACCTTTTGACCTTTAACCTTTCATTAATATCTTCAAAATAAAAGCAGCACAAACAAAAAATGTAGCCGAGTTGATTGACACCAAATTTGTTAGATACGAAGAAGGAGGTCATGATGGTTGACCTTTCATGACCTCAGGAAACTTTGAACAGTTTTAAAATAATTGAAATAAAAAGAAATGTTTTGCTGCACAAACGTTTGACTCCGGTTCCGTCTGACCTGGCGGTTCCGGCGTGACTTGGGTCTGTCGTGTTTGCAGTGGGGGACCAGTGGATGAACTTCATCTCGTTCACCGGCCTGCGGACGCACGCCGACCTGGAGGGGACGCTGGTCACCGAGCTCATCTATGTCCACAGCAAGATGCTGATCGCCGACGACAACACCGTCATCATCGGTGAGGCCTCTCCCGCCGGGCGCCGCCGCCTCGCAGGAGGCGCCAAACTCAGCCGGATCCGGTTTGTCTGCAGGTTCCGCCAACATCAACGACCGCAGCATGCTGGGGAAGCGGGACAGCGAGGTGGCCGTCATCGTGGAGGACTCGGAGACGGTGGACGCCGTCATGGACGGGCAGCCGTACCGGGCCGGGAAGTTCGCCCTGCAGCTGCGCCTCGAGTGCTTCAGGTCCGAACGTCTCTGGGGAAAATTCCCATCCGCTGGAAACCACAACCATCAGTTTTTCAACTTCCACAGTTCAGCTCCACAATGCGCCAATTATTCAGAGAGGAAATATTCACTCTGTGATCCCATTTTATTTCTTTTCTGAGTTTAGAGGATTTGGGTCCAACCAGGTGAGCTGAGCTGGTAAAAAACTGAGTGGAAGAAAGAAACAAACTGAGCTGCTCAGATTAGTTCTTTAAAACTATCGGATATTTAGTTTTTGTAATATTCTGACTTTATTCTGCGGATATGTTTATAATCCCACGGTGACTTCCTGTCTGAACTTCCTGTCTGATGATGTTCCTTCGTGTCTGAACTTCCTGTCTGATGATGTTCCTTCCTGTCTGAACTTCCTGTCTGATGATGTTCCTTCGTGTCTGAACTTCCTGTCTGATGATGTTCCTCCGTGTCTGAACTTCCTGTCTGATGATGTTCCTTCCTGTCTGAACTTCCTGTCTGATGATGTTCCTTCCTGTCTGAACTTCCTGTCTGATGATGTTCCTCCGTGTCTGAACTTCCTATCTGATGATGTTCCTCCGTGTCTGAACTTCCTGTCTGATGATGTTCCTTCCTGTCTGAACTTCCTGTCTGATGATGTTCCTTCGTGTCTGAACTTCCTGTCTGATGATGTTCCTCCGTGTCTGAACTTCCTGTCTGATGATGTTCCTTCCTGTCTGAACTTCCTGTCTGATGATGTTCCTTCCTGTCTGAACTTCCTGTCTGATGATGTTCCTTCCTGTCTGAACTTCCTGTCTGATGATGTTCCTCCGTGTCTGAACTTCCTGTCTGATGATGTTCCTCCGTGTCTGAACTTCCTGTCTGGTCTTCTCCAGGATGATCCTCGGCGCCAACACCGATCCGTCCATCAACGTTTCTGATCCCATCAGCGAACTTTTCTACAAGGAGACCTGGATGGCCACCTGCGCCCGCAACGCCTCCATCTACCAGAAGGTGGGGCTGTCGCTACGGCAACCATGCAGAGTCACACGACCAGTTTCAGGTTTTGGGGTTTTAACTGGAGTTTTTTAGCTTTAAATGATGTTGATGTTTCCTGGAAACCCAACATGAGTCAGATTATGAGTTATTAAACATTTCATATGAGAGAAACTCAGAATTTTTTTTTTATTTTAAATTTTTGGCTTCATTCTCATAATTTGTACTTCTTTTTTTTTTTTTCCTCAGAATTATTATTACTTTTTATTTTTTGGTTTCTTACTCAGATTTTTTTCTTCAGCATTTCTTTTCTCAGAATCTCAACTTTTTCCTTCATTTTTTTTCTCAGACTTTAATCTTCTGAGCTGAAATGTTAGAATCCTTTTTTTCCAGTGGCACTAATCGTCTTCCGTATGTTTATAATATAAATTGGTTATTAAGTTTTGGGGTTTTTTGGGCAATTAGAACTAAAAGTTTTAACAAAATAATTCAAAGGAAAAACCATAAAAACTCCTAAAAGTCAGAAATTTGTTGTTAAATCAGACCTAAATGATAAAAAGTATCGGTACCGGTGTTTCCTTGGTAGCGGGCCGGTACCGGTGTTTCCTTGGTAACGGACCCCTCCTCTCTGCCGCTCTGACCTTTCTCTCCGCCTGCTGCAGGTTTTCCGCTGCCTGCCGTCCAGCGACGTGCGGAACATCTCGGAGCTGGAGGGCTTCCTGGCCAAACCCGGCCTGGCCCGAGACGACCCGGCCCGCGCCCAGGAGGAGCTGAAGAAGATCCGCGGCTTCCTGGTCCAGTTCCCGCTCCAGTTCTTGAGCGAACAGAACCTGCTGCCGCCCATCGGCTGCAAGGAGGCCATGGTCCCCATGGAGGTCTGGACCTGACCGCCATGTCGGACCGGGAGCCGTTCCTTCTGCTCAGGACAACGTTCTGTGGTTCTGGTTGAGTCCAATGACGGCGGGGCGACCCGCCTGAGGTCCAGTCTGACGGAAGCAGCTGCTGTGCCAAAGACAGAATCAACCTGCAAGCCTGGACCCGGGCCAAAGCAGCAAACACTACAGCATCGTCTCCAAAACCTGCTGCTGCTCTGGAAATGAAACTCCAATAAACGTCTCCAGGAAGGACCAGGAACCGGCCCGATTCGTCCAAACAGCCAAAAACTCTCCAACGTCCTCAGCCTGCCGCAGGTTTCATGTCTCCAGTCACATCTACCGGTTTCCTCTGATCATTGGATCTGATTGGGTTGAAACTCAACCAGCGTTTCGCTCAGCGGTGCCTGAAAACCCACTTCCTGGTAGGATACTGACTGTGCAGCTCTGCTCCTGCGAACACTATGCAACATCCAGGGCTGGGAAACGCAGCTCAACACTAACGGATAAAAACGGCAGAAATCTGATCATAATTCTGTTAAAGTGCCAAAACCCCTGGAAGCCCGGCGTCAGAGTCGCTCCACTTCCTGATTCCTCCGTTTACTGTGACGCTTTTCTTCTGGGCAGAAATCGTTTTACAAACTTTATCTCACATTAAATCACTTTATAGCTTTTCTTCTCAAAATAAACCAACACTTTGCCTCTCAGACTAACAAACTGTTGTTGTGCTGCATGAAGAGTCCGGTGCTGTTACCACGACTCTTAAAACTGATGTATTAAATGGTTTTATTGGTTTGTACAGTCACTGTTTGGCCGCTAGGGGGCAGCAGAATGAGCTAAAATCACTAAAAATCTGAAATATTAACATTTAATGTGATTCTGTTGAAGATTTTATTTATTTATTTTGTCTTATTTTTGGAGGTATTTGGGTGTCAATTAATTTTTTTAGTTTTTTTTTTTTAAATTTTAACTAATTGTGCAACTTTCTACTGCATCATTTCACAGGTTTGAATCTGGAAAACTAATATTTGAGACAATAAATCTGTAACTGGGTTGAAATTGCCTAAATCTGAAAATTTGAAATAAAAAAATAACAAAATACAAAAAACAATTCTGAAAGAAAAAAACCCTAAAAAAATCAGGAAACATTTTGTTTCCAATTTATTTAAATTAAGACAAACATTTTCCTTTATATTCAATTTTAATTTAACCTTAGTTTCTTCCTACTTTGTTATTTTTTAAACATAAGTATTATCCTTACTGGGCGCAGACATAAACAGACTATCATTCAACTATACGTTTAAAATGTAAATATTGAGCAAAAATTTGCTGCAACATCCAATAATAAAACGGTAAATTAAATAATAAATTGTATCAACATAAATATATGCAATAAAAAGATTTTACATATGAAGTAACATTCTCATGCGGAATATTTTCTCTTCAGGTCTAAATAAATTCAAGATTTATTTTCTTAAATTTGAGTGTTTGGTTTGTTTTTGCTGCCCTCTAGTGGCCTTTGTTTATAAGCAGCTGCGGTTTTTGCAGGTTAAACTGTAACGTAAATGTTCTGTGGCGTTTATCTGCATGGAGCCGCGACCCGAGTCGCCGCCAGCTTGACCCCAGCCTGTTGCCATGACCTCCAGCTGACCTCAGCATGACCCTGAGAGCTTTCCCTGAAGCCATCAGGCTGCCTCTCTGTTTCTACCTCCAGTTGGTGGTTTTTTCTGTCATATCAAGACTTTTTGCAGCTTTGCACAAACTGAGCAGAGGTTTTCTGTTTCCAGCTGCAGTGGCTCTGAAACTGACCGTCTGGTTTTTCTCTCTTCTGCCTGTTTCTCTATGGAAATTATGCACTATTTGCACAGACTGTTGTTTTCTTGCTCTTCAGTGTCCCGTCATGTTGCTCTGGTGAAACATTGGACTCAGTAAATGAATAAATGAAGGGTTGATGGCATTAAAATGAAGATTTCTTGCATTTTTTCTTCTTTTCTTGACTCCATTCTCAACATCTAAGGAGCATAAATGTAGTTTTCAGGTGACTGATTAAATTCTGGAGGTAAAAAATGATCTAAACCGTCCAGGTTGGTAAATCATGACTTTGACTGGTTCAGGTTATGGTGGCAGAAATCTGCAAACACAAGAAACAAATGCAGCAGAAAAATGCTGCAAATGGAGGAAATAAAAGCAGAAGGAAATGCCACAAGTAGCAAAAACAAAAAATATGAAATCCTGCAAACTTCCTTGAAACAAAACAGAAGTCCTCCAGACCACCAGGGGGAGTCATGCGTAGGTAATGGTTTCGTAAATCTGCTACTGTTCTATAACGTAAAAGACAAAGTAAAACTCCTCCAGCTTCCTTCTGGACATCATAAAACTATTAAATTCTGTCTGGTCCCAAATGATCTGGCGTTTGACTCCCCCTACTGGTCTGGAGGACTTTATGGAACGAGTTCATAAAGTATTAAACTTGTTTTAGCTATTTACGACGTTTTCCACTTTTGCTTTCATTTCTTGCAGTTTCAGCATTTCTATCAGAAAATGCAGCAATTCCCCCAAGTTGCAGCAATTTGTTCTGCGGTTGCAGCATTTTCTCCTGAAACTGCAACAGCATTTTTCAGAAGTTGGCTCCTTTATTTTCTGTATTTTTTATTTATTCATTTATTTATTTGCATTATTGTTTCCTGACGTTTCAGCATTTTGTCCTGAAGTTTTAAAATGTTTTTTCTGTGGTTGCAGAATTTTTGTGTGTTGATAAAAGACACAAGTCGGCTGCACAGTGGTACAGTTGGTAGCACTGTTGCCTTGCAGCAAGAAGGTCCTGGGTTCGATTCCCGGCCCGGAGTTTGCATTTTCTCCCTGTGCATGGCGCCGGGTTCTCTCCGGTTCTCCGGCTTCTTCCCACAGTCCAAAGCATGACTGTCATGTTAATTGGTCTCTTTAACTTCTCCCTAGGAGTGTGTGTGTGTGCATGGTTGTTTGTCCCGTCTGTCTCTGTGTTTCCCTGCGACAGACTGGTGACCCCTAGGATGACCCCGCCTCTCGCCCGGAACGTTAGCTGGAGAGGCAGCAGCTCCTCTTGACCTCATTAGGGGACGAAGGTGTTAGAAAATGGATGAACGAGTCTTTTATAAACAGTTTATAAACCAGTTTTTATGGTTTATTTCTCCTAATAGCAGCTGTTCACTCCTTCATTCGCTGAATTACTGACTGCAGTTTTCAGCTCTGCCTCTAGGTGGAGCCAAAAGAACATAAACAGTGGTGTCAGCAGGCCGGTTGGTCAACCGTAGAGGAGATGATCAGATCTGATGAACTCCAGCAGCAGACTGCAGTGAAGGCATCACGGCGGTGCGTTCAGGTGTCATGTCTCTCCTGGTCTGATCTCCAGGTGAAACACAGACTCTCCTTTGGTTTGGTTTTGTTTGGGAAGCTGCTTCTACCTGCCTGAACATGACGTCTCTGCCTGAAGCTGATCCCTTCCAGGAAGTCTGATGTCTGAGTTTTCCTGGTTGTTATTGAAAACTGACATATTTATGATAGAAAACTGATTTTAATCAACTCTGTCCCTTTAGCCTTGCAGCATGGTGGGAACAATGGCTTCTAGTCAATATGAGCAAAACTTCCTCTATTTTCTGCTGATGTCAAAAAACAATTTTGACATTGTGTAATTTAAGAAGAAATAAATTTCAAATCACACGACGTGAATAAGCTTGATCAGCAACAAGTCATTAAAAATCATGGCGGCGTTTTGGTGGTTTAATGGAAGATTCATTAGAATAACAAGTTATTATTTTCAAAAACAATCATCCTCCTAGTACTTGTTCTCCTTTTCTTCTTTGTCATTTCCGTCAGTAGCAACATCTGGCTGTTGATCACATGACTGGCTGGTTACTGGAAACCAGCCTGTTGATCCAAAGAAAGTTTCTAAAATCTAACAAGCTCTGCACTGGTGGCAAAACATCCTGAAATCTTCTTCATCCTGAAAACGGACCTAAAAGAAAAATGTTATTACTGAAGCTCTGTGTTATTTAATATTATTTATTAAGGCCTCGGCCTGAAGTTACCTTCTGATCGCAACAATAAAACCAGTTACCTGGAGCTCAGTTCAGGTCAAAATGACTTTATTTACCCCAAAGGGAAATGAAATGTTGAGGCAGCGTCCTCAGGAAGAATCTCCACTAGCAGTCAGGCTTCCAGTATATCTGAAAACACCTCTGACTGAAGACTGCTAGCATCAACTGTTAGCTAGTTCAGCTAATCTACCTCATTAGCTTGTTGTGCTCCAGTTTAAATCTCTGGTCAGTTAGAGGGATGTTGGAGTAGGGGATACCATGAGATGGGTTGAACTTGCTTCTTCTTGCCTCATTTTAAACTCTTCTGGGATTTGGGGTCAAAGTTCAGGTATTAGTTTAGCTTTTGAGATGCTAATCAGCTCCTCTGCATTGTGAAAATAAAACTTTGTTCCCATGGTTACAAAACATAACTGTCCAAAAGGAAAAAAGCTAAGAGCAGAGCTCCTCCATCTGACATCAGAGGGATTAATAGTTCAAACATTCAGCTAGAAAAAAACCCAAAAGTCTAGAAAAGAACAAATCAGAGCAACGTTGCTCCAACATGTTGCCGCCATGAGCAACTTTAGAGCTGCTGTTGTTTTGTGTGTCGCTTTGCTTCATCTTGTCTGAACTTTGCAGAATAACAAAATTAATCAGCCGTTGATTTGTGGATGAAGACAATAAAACCTCAACAGGTCGCCATGGCGACGCCTCCTTCCTCTGCAGGTATTTGGTCTGAAGGCGGCGTCCTCAGGGCGGGATCGGGGCGTCGCCCCCCGCTGGAGAAAAATCACTCAGAATTATTATTAGTGCTAATATTATAATAATTATAATTATAATAATAATAATAATAATAATACAGACGTTAACTAATGTAATTGCAAAATGACAATAAAGTTACTATTATAAATAAATAATTTTGGGAGATTATTGTTATAATGCTAATGTTTATAATAATACACACTAATAGTAATAATTCATTTAGATAATGTAACTGCAATGAATAAATTAGATATTATTGTTTATTTACTTCAATATTTACCATATTATTAATAGTATACATGTAAAACTTTGCAAAACGCTGTTACTGTTATTATTATTATTATTATGTATAGTGGTAGAAGTTTCAGCAGTTATATTATATTATATTATATTATATTATATTATATTATATTATATTATATTATATTATATTATATTGTCTCAGAGACCTTAATGTTCCCCTGAGTTCAGACATAAATGTTAGAAACATTCTTGGCCCAGTTTTAGCTGAAGGTTTGTTATGATGGTGCGGCTGCGCGGTTCGGCCCGGTCCCGCCGCGCTCCGTGGAGGTGTGTGCGGCGTGTCGCGGTGGGCGGCTCCCCGTGAAGCGCAGCCTCCTCTCTGGCCACTCCCGGCCAGCGCGCCGCCTCCGCCGCGCCGCCTCAGTGCGCCTCGGCCGCTGCTCCTGTACGCATCTGTCCTCCGCGGTCCCGGTTCTGGATGAAGGCATGTAGGACGGGCTGTGGCGCTCCGAGCAGCATGTAGCACCTGGGGCTGCGCGCACATCGCCTCTTCGTCCTCCTCCTCTTCCTCTCGGCTCTGCGGGCTGCGCGCCTCCCGGAGCGATCGTTCCTCCGGTCGGCGTCGCCTTCAGCGGGATTTTTCGGGGCTCCTGTCCGGGGTGGGTGGGCGGGGGGGTTCGGCGCTCCGGCCTGGTGAAGAGGAGAAGAGGAGCGAGCCTTCATCACCTCCCGGTCGATGGTCGTTGAGGAAGCTTCCATCTTGAGTCGCGCTTCTACCGACGGAACCATGGCGAGCGACTCCCCGGCGCGGAGTCTGGATGAGATAGACCTGTCTGCACTACGGGTAAATGTCTCGCTCTGTGCGTGTGCGCGTGCGTGTCCTTTCCCTGTGTGAGCGCGTGCGTGTGCAACACCTGTCCCCCCTCCTCTTCCCCTCCTCCTCCTTCAGCTCTCCATCCCTCTCCAACATCACAGTGGATGTGTCTCCAAATGCGCTTGCAGCGTGCACGCGCGCGCGGCAACCCCACACCTGCCTGTGTGACCGCGCGCGCGCGTGAGGACGCTGATTGAGGAGATCGGGTCGGTGATCAGGTGTCAGTGTGGGATCTCTGTTTTGGTGTTTTCTGCTGAACATTTGGGACGTGATGTAATGAGGCCCAGAGCCGCCGCTGCCGCGCGCGCATGCGTGCGTGCGCGCGCGCTGAAAGCCGCTCTTGTCTGCACTATGTGGGGCAGATGTTAAGCTCCTCACTGACACTTTGCACAAAGGCATCAAATGCACGCACGCGCACTTCCTCTCCTCTGTATCGTACAGATGCACGCACTCACGCACGCGCGCCCTCACGCACGCGGCGGAATAACAGCGATGATAACCGCAACAGGAGCGAGTTCCGCCATTTCGTGATGTTGTGGCGACAGCAGCTTTGCATCACAGCGGCTGATAGGAAGTGCAGTGCCGGAATGTGTGCGTGTGCGCGCGCACGCGTTAAAAAGAAAAAAAACCCCTGTGATAATTTCACAGGTCAGCCATGATGGCTGGATGAAGCGTCACATGGAGCTCAGGGTTATTTTCCGCGCGTCCCCCGCCTGTTTCTGCTTCCAGCTGCTTACGCAACTCGGCGGTACCTGCAGAACCGCCGTCAGGTCTGGACATGAGCGCCGGGGTGGGACTACGTGTCGGTGTGTGTCTGCAGCACACACACCTGCAGGAAGCAGCAGCAGGAGGAGGAGGAGGAGGTGATGAAGGCAGAAAGATGTGAGGGAACACTGAGGAAGAAGGTTCTGCAGAACCAGAACCAGCTCTGTCTCCCTCAGTGGTTCAGAGCAGAAATTAGGTCACTTCCTGTTTCTGCATCCCCTCTCCCAGCCCGGCTGGAGTGTTGGTGGACCGGCTCATCAGAGCCTCTGATTGCGGTATAAATAGCTGTCTGGGTGACAAATACAGGAGCATTTCTGTTATATCAGCCGCTGAATCATAAAGGACGAGACGTTATAGCGCCACCATGAGGACGCAGCAGAGTTTTCTGTTCACTCCGCAGAATTTATGAGGGTTTTATGTGACAAACCATCAGAAAATTAAAGAAAACTGTCTGGAAACTGCCGGTATTGTCGGATATTGATCGGGTTAAAGTTCCTCGTTTAGACATTAAATCTGCTGTAGTTGTCATGCCAAGGCGCTAGATGGCGCTGTGGTTTTAGCCTGTAGCCGAAACGCGCGTCCGCCTCAGACCGTGTCAGAGGTTGTGTTAAACAGGTGAAGTAGCATAAAGCTTATTTAGCAGCTAGCTTAGCATAAAACGTAGCATAAAGCTACCTGACATTGTTGAGGAAAAAAACCCTCCCGCCGTCCGTTCTGCGCATGTGCAGTTTCGCACCTTGTTTTCCTGAAACCACTCATTCTGGTCAAAAGGCGCTGGAGGCTGGAAACAAGCGGCTGGGTCGCAATAAAATGTTATTTTCTCACCGAAAACCGTTTAGACGCCCGAATGTGGACCGATGGGATCCGTCCGCTGTCCCTGGTTGTACCGGGGAACCAACATGTCCGCAGATATTTCTGTAGAGCGTAAGTCCGAATTATTTTCAGAACTTTACTGAATATTCATGGATTTTTTCATTCGAGCACATCTAAAATATTATAAAGAAAATGCAACTTTGATACACCTGGAGAGAATGTTACTCATTTAATTTCCCTTGGTGCTAATTGGTTTTACTACAAGGCGTAGAAGGAAGACTAGATATTAGCTTCTGATATAATATCAGGTGAACTATTGACATTTATAAGCGTTTTTAGAGGGAGTATTCAGTATTTGTGTATTTTAGCAAACCTGGTTTCCACTGTTTGTTCCGGGTTTCTGAAGAAAATGATCCCCTCAGCATGATGCTGCCACCACCGTGTGTCACTGTGTGGGTTGTGTGTTGGTGTCATCAAAGCCAAACACATTTTTCATGCATCGCCTAAAATACATGTGGCAAACCACGAGTGAGTGCATAGCTCAACATTTATGTTGTTCCACTATTTTTCAGGTTTTACTCATGATACTTTTTTAAAATTTTGTTCTACTTTCTCTTGGTCTGAAGCATAAAATCCAGTGAAATTTGTGCTTTTAATGAAAACATTTCTTATAAGGTGTGCAAGCTTCATTATTTGTGCTTTGTTTCTAAACTGTTCAGTTTTCAGAGAGACTGAACTTCGTGTTACACCTGGTGCAGCTGTAAAGAAATTGTGCAGATGGAGGTTATTTCTGGCAGTTACGTTTTGACACTTTTTACAAACCCGAGTCATGAAAAGAAGGACATGTCAGAAGGTTGTGCCTCCCAAAAAACAGTCATTTTAATGTAATTCCAAGAGTAAGCATCTAAAATGCATGAAATATTTACCAGAATGCTAAAATATTTAGAAAAGCTTCAGAAAATCAACTGTGTGATTCAAAACTAGCTTAACCTGCTAGCGACATCGCTAGTTTATTGAGCTAGGCTAGTTAGCTATTAATCAGTTTCAGATTCTCTTGTTAATGTTTCAAAAGCTGCTCTAGTTATTGTTTTCTATAGATTTGATGATATTTTAGGCCTTTACAAGGAACATTTGTTAATTTTTAATGCTTATGAAGAACATAAACAATATTTTTAGAAGCACCAGCAGCTAGCTTTAGCAGCCGTTAGCAGTTTGGTTTTGACTGATTTTGCTGTCAGGTTTTAAATGTGACTTGTTTTAAACAACATCAGGCGTCAGAAACTAAGATGAGTTTTAATATCCTGAGGTGAACGGCGGCGGGTCGACCCGCCTCAGACTCTGCTAAACTCAGGAAAGTTTTTCAGTCAAACCAACAGAGTTGGTGTCAGTTTGTAAAAGAGATTTCATTTAATCTTCTTTTCTCTTTGTTTCTTTTGTTTTTGCTTCTTTTTTTTTACATTATTTTGTCTCGTTGGGTTTCTTTCTGACCAGCTGTGCTTGTTTCTTTCACGTCGGCCTTTTTGGTCGTTTTTGTCATTTTGTGATGGCCTGTGATTGTTTGTCGCATTGCGTCCACTTTGTGTCTCCCTCTGGTTGTTTTCCATCTTGTTTTTACAGCCAGATTGTGTCTTGCTTTCTTCTCTTAACTGTCTCTCTCCGTTTGCTTTTGTTGTGTCTGTTTTGTGATTTGTTGTTTCTGGTCTTCAAATCTTTGTGATTATTTTCGTCCCAGAGTTTTACTGGTTGTTAAAACTCTGAGTGATTGTTTCTAAAATCTTTGAGGTTGATTGTAATTTTCTTACAGGCAGGGATTATTTCTTGGGAATGTTTTGTTGGATCAGTTTTTAGTCATTTTTGGTTTGTGTGAAAGTTGTTACATTTAATCACTTTACAACTACAATGCAGTTTTTTCACTTTTATTTCATTATTTCAGCTCTTTATTCTCATGTTCCTGATTCTCATGTTTGTCTATTTACAGCCTCATTGTGTTTCTTCTTTTTTTTGTTTTGTGTCTGTTTCTATTGGACTGTTTTCTTCATTTTGCACATAATTTTTCTGTATTATTTTGCCTGTTTGTTTGTTATTTGCTTTATGCAAACAACAGCAGCTTACGGCTGAATCCTCCCGTCCTTTGTTGGGACTTAACCTGTAATCTTCCTGTGATCTGATGGTTTATGTCTGAGTCAATAAGCAGAAATAATGATGATGTAATCGACACCATGAAACCGTTAGCCGCCACAGATAGATAACTGGATTCAGACTCAACGGGATTTCTCCGTGTTCGATAAAAACGAACATGTCAGCATGGAAATCTCAGCTGTGTCAGAGCTCAGTGTTGTGTTTTCTTCTGTGTGGCCTTACAGTGTAACAGGTAAACGTGTGCATGTGGAGGCGCGCGCACGTGAGGCTCTGTCCTCCAGGATTTCATGTGCTTGACTTTGACCTTGAGTGGAAACGAACGTGGCTTTTTAAGCTAATCCTTTTCAGGAGGATGCACTGTAATAGTCCCAACGCTCTCCTGTGGCCTACTGTAACCACACACACACACACACACACACACACACTCACACACACACACGTTAAGGTCTGCGTCTGTGTTTGGGGGATTTTATGGTTTTTAATCAAGCTGGAAATAAGATTAAGCACCTCTGTGTCAGTTTACCTGACATATTTTTTTTTACCTGAGCTTCATCAGACATGTTTAGAAAGAACCGTACTGTTTAGCTATTTGTTTTACCTTTGGTGTAGAAAATTTAATGCTTAATCTTGCTAAATTAACTGAAGTTAAAAGCTAAAATAATATTAAACAATCATATTTTAATAATAAATTAATTCAGCCTTGAGTTAAATTAACTACCTGGATGTGTTTCAGTGTTACAGCTTTTCTTTAACACCAACTTTCTGTCCTAAAAGCTGCAAAACTGAAAACTAGCTTTAGCATCTATTTAGCTTAGCTCAGCTAGGTAGCTACATTTTTGTTTTAAATTAAAATAGATGTTATTATTAGATATTTAAATCCTACATCTACAGTTGTTTTCAAGAAGCCTGCTGGAAATTCATAAACATTTAAAGGGAAATGTATGTTTCTAATTTCACAAAGAAGAAAATAAAGAACTGTTAGCTTTAGCCGAGGCTAACAGCTTAAACTGTGTCAACAGTGGTAGATAATCAGATTAAACAGATTAATGTGTTTTTATGATGAGATTAAACAGAAGGAAGTTATTTTGCTCATTTATGGCTTCATGCAGCTGATTATATAAAAGTGTAAAAACTAACTTCAGGTCAGATCACAAACCTTTGATTCCTGAACAAAATGTTATAAAAACATTTTATCAAGCTGAAGAGATTAAAGTGAATTATTAGTTAAGTTTTTTTAATGTTGTTTATTTTACAACAGAAGACGGTTAATTCTCACCGATTGATAAACTGATCAAACTTCTGATACTCTGAAAAGGCGACAAGATGGTTGAAATGGAGTAACTGCTATCTTTACTTGTATTTAAATGAAACTTTCTGAGTCATTTAAATATAGTCACCTGTAGAAAACATTTATCTAACTTCATTCAGACGTTTATTGGTCTCCTCTTCATGAAACATGTTTTACAAACGACATAGAAAGTTCAGTTTTGAGAGGATTTGTGCCTGAGAACGTTGGGAAAGTTTCCCTCCTTCAGGAATCGTTGTGTTGACAGGAAGGATTTTAAAGAAATACTTCAGGTACGCGGCGGCGCTTTAGTAACGGCGTGTTTGTGTGTGAAGTCCCTTCCCTCGTTCTCCCTCCGTTCAGCTGTCCTGGCTGCTGGCGCTCAGCTCTTCCTCTCTGTTTCAGGACCCGGCTGGGATCTTTGAGCTGGTTGAACTGGTTGGAAACGGCACCTATGGGCAGGTCTACAAGGTAAGACTTGCAAAACTTCAGAACTCGTCTTACTGTTCAAACGCCTGAACTCACTGATAGCTGATATTTATTCACTAAAACAAAAAGGTTTTATATTTTATATAACTCACTGATTGTTTCATATCCACAGTTGGGTTGTAACTAGTTACATTTACTCAGTTACATTTATTTGAGTAACTTTTTTGAAAAATGTACTTTTATGAGTATTTTTATTACTCTGTACTTTTTACTTTCACTTTTTAATTTTACTAAAAAATATTTCTACTCTTACTTGAGTAAAGTTTCTGGATTTTCTTCCCACTGAATGAAAAACATGTTTTAACCAGAAACTCGCCTGCAGTTTCTCTTAAAGTTTCTGAAGTTTTTTATTGAAAGAAACTGATTTGGAAAATTAGTAAAACTGCATTTAAAATAATTTAGAAAATTATTACGATGAAGCGATATGGAGCTGAATAAATTTATGTTTTGTTGCGTATTTGAAATATGTTTTAATCATTTCCTGAACTGAATATATAATTTTATTTTTACGTGAAAAAGGGGCACATATTGTAAGTTTATACTTCTTTCTGCTCCTTTTCATTCACATATATTTACATAAACTACTCATATTTATTATGCGTGAATTAAATAAAAAACTAAATGAAACGTTTGAGACTTTAAAGCAGGTTAAAAATGTATTTTTTCTGATTTAAATCTCATTCTAACGGTGGAATCACTCTGAAAACAGGGTGTTTCTGTTTCCTCCTCTCTTTATTATGACTTCACATCAAAAAATCTTATTATCACAAAGACATTCAGGTTGTTATTGACTTCCTGTGAGAGGCTGGACAGCAGACAACCTGCCGGTTTATTTTTGTGGATTGTTTTACCTTGAAAGCAATTAACACGTCTGCTGGATGCGGCGAATCGATCTGACATTTCTACAAGTTGACACCTCCTCTGCAGAAAATGATTGATGGGGCAAAATTAACACAATCTGTGTGAGCTTATAAAAAACAATGAACACATGAACGGCTGTGAAAAGCTCCCCTCCAGTCGGACTGTTGGATTCTCGTCGTTCTTCAGCTGATTCTGGATTTCTGGGCCAGAATCTTCCTGATTTCAGAAAACCGATCCCTCTCCTACACGAACGCTTCAGCTTATATAATATGCAGTTTCTGCTTCAGAAGCATGAATTAAAGATTCAGACATTTGCACCAACTTCACGTTTTCTGTTTTATTTTGAAAACCGTCCAACCGTTTTTGTTATTTTAATTTGTAGAAGTTTGTAACTGGATCCAGAACCCGTTGATTCGAACGCTGCCAGTCCAACACATTTGGTTTAGCATGCTGCTGTTGTCACTTAGAGTTTTCTAAAAATCAATCTTCAGGACCAGAAAAACAGTTTTTTTCAGTTCGACAAATGACTGATAATGCACCGCTGCTGCAAATCATCTTAGCCCTGAATAGCTTTCAGCATTAGACTCTCCAGGCTAGAAATGAATGAGAATTAATTATCATTCTCTGTAGACTCTATAATTATCCCAAATTAAATAATTTTATTTCCTGGAAACTTCGTGACATGGCTTCTGTTTTTCAGAAATTATAATGAATCTGAAGAGACATAGAAATTTTGATGTAATTTTTTCTCAAACATGAAAAAAACCTTTAAAAGGTCAAATAGAGAAACTAAAAGGCTGAGGTTTAGAAACCGGATCAGGTTTCTGGTGTTCTGTCCGTCTCCGCCTCGGCTCCCGGTTTTTATTTTAACGCTGACGGCGCTGTGGTTTTGGAAAGAGGAAGAGAAGTCTGGCTGATGTTGCAAAGCTGCTCCTGCAGAGCAGCGAAGCGTTAAAATCAGTTAATTCAGACGTGGAAGTGAAGCGGCTGCGCAGGTTTCCTGCTGACTGCAGCCGTTTCGGTTTTCCTCTGAACGGTCGGCCAACAGGGAAACGTCTTCAGGTGGTGTTGGGCCGGATGAGGCAGGGAATCAGAGTTTATTCAGTCTGTCTTATTGATTGGAGAGCAGGAAGGATGGATGTTGCCTTTATTTCAGCTCCCTGTGAAGGTTTTCTGTGTTTACACTGTAAAAACTAGCAGGTTAAAGAAGATTCTCCTGCAGTTCATTCAGAGATAAAAAATATAAAAAAATATACACCTGGGCTGAGTTTTTCAACTGAAAAATTCGACCTTCATTTGATAAGTAAACGCACCACCAGGACAAGCTAGCAACACTCTTCGTTGTGGAAGTTTTTACCGACAGAAGGAAACTCAAACTTAGTTGCTTTCAGGATCAGTGATGTGTGAGGAGCTATTTAAAACACACTTTCTGACATGTCTGCAGCTCATTCAGGGAGAGAGCAGCACTTTAGCAGCTAACAGGAAGGCTGAACAACAAAGGCAAATACGACTAAGTCAGATTTTTTTGTCAATTTCTGACTTTTTCTTGCCAGTCTGAGCGGCCCATTCCCCATTTTTAACGCCCCTTCCATGTGTGGAACTGAATCGGCCGTGTAACTGATGTCGCGGTTTTGTTCTGACGTTAAACCTGCGTCGTAATTCTGCACCAGAAGAAGCCAGACGGTAAAACTGGACGTAAACGAAGCTGTTACAGATACTAAAGCTAACAAAATAACAAAAAAGGTAATTAATTGGGTAAAAACTAACTAGAACTAAATGATACTAAAGCATATTAAAATTAAAGATATAATCTTTTTTAAGGCTATGAATCTATCTTAGCTTTTTGAACTGATGTGAAATTGGTTTCGTATTCATTCCTCAATCGATGTATGAATGACGTCACAGTTTGACCTGTAATGATAACTAATGTTACTGAACGATAAATTATTTAAGTTATTATGATAAATCATAATATTGTTGTTTTCAGACCATTTTCAAGTAATAAAATGATAATAATAGAGCAGGAACACATTCTCAAAGATCAGTAAACTTTAAATTAAAATTTAACTGGAACTGGGAGACATTAAAAATATACAACATAAATAAACAAAAGAACAGAAACAACAAATAAAATGAATCAGTAAATCTCTGTAAGCAAAGATTTTTGTTTAATCCTTCATTATGTTACGATCAGCTGCTGAATTTTAACAAACGTTTCAGTTTTGGTCTCCAGTTGAACTGAGAGTTCAGAACCATCAGGCATCAAAACGCCTTCAGGAGTTTCTTCTTCCAGGAATCTGGATTCCCCAAAGCGACGCTTCAGCGCGTCACCAGGCGCCGTAACCACCGAGGTTTCCTTGGTGGTTTCAGCTTCTTCTTCTCTGTGCGTTTCCTGAGCTGGTCTCCATCAGCCGGGACGTGATGAGGAAGTGTTGCTTTTTCTCATGAATCTGATGGATTTGCTTATAAATCTGTTATTTTTAATTGGTCTGAACTAAAGCAAACAGCAACCTTTCATCTGTGACCGCCCTGCCGTTAAAGAAGCTCTTATCTCCTTCTGATTCCCTGAAAGGCTTTAATTTGGAGACAAATGTTCGGATGTTGCGATGCCACGGCCTTTTGTTCGCACAGAGGGGATCTTTTGTGATTCTGCTTCCTGAAAATATCACAATATGTGACTCTTTCATGCAACCTGCAATTTCCAGAGTGATCTCACTGGGTGAAGAAGGAACCAACAAATTACTGTCGGGTTCCTCCTGAAACTAAAGTAAACGGGAACAAACGAGCCTTTTAGAGGAAATCATTGTGAGGAATTTGGCGCATGACGTGTAAACTAAACAACGTGACGTGTTTTTACCTCTGATCAGGTCGTGATCTGCTCTCCACTTAACCACAGGCTGCAGTGGGAGTTAATTACAGTACAACCTGTGTTTGATCAGCTACAACATATTTACCTTTTAAATTAAATCTAGTTGGTATTTCTAATCTTTCTAGCTTATGGTCTCCTTGGTAACTGCAGATTTTTGATCATTGTTTGATTATTGCTTCATCATTTTCTGCATTTTTCTTCCTTGAAATTTAAAACTTTTTTGATATATTTAATGCGCACAAAACATTTTTTTTACCAAAATGATTTTATGTCATCATGTTTCCTTCTTATGATGGAAATTGTTACATAAATCACTTTTTGGCTCCAAACTGGGTTTTTCTAGACATAATCTTACAAACATAGAAAGCTTGGAGTAGAATTTTCTCGTAGATTTGTAATTTTAATCTATCTGTAATCTTTCATCTTACTTTGAAATTCACATTTTTGCATATTTCTACACTTCCACTTGGTTTTCTAGTGCTTCTGAAAACATCCCAAGCATTTAAAAAGAACTCATGCAGTTGCTTTTTGTTTTTGGTGTCTGGAAAATGAGCCCTTCAAAAACCCTCTGGAATGTAACATCACCTAGCAACCACCCCGTTACCTAGCAACTCCAGTAGAATTCCGCCCATTACCTAGCAACCCGGGCGGAGCTCCAGCATGTTTGCTCAGCTGGTTTTACTGCTGTATGTGCTGTACAATGGCTGCTGGACAAGACCAGTGTCTTGTTGTTGACTTAATGTCCAGAAACCACTTGCTGCAGTCTTGTTGGTTGTACTGGAGGCTCCACTTCTGCTTTTCAAAGATGTGCAGTTGTATTGTTGCCCATCTGTTTTTCACTCGTACATGAAAATGGCTGCAAACGTTGAGTTGGGGGGCGTGGCCAGCAGCAGCAGCTTATCTGAGTGAAAACTGCTCGTTCTGAAAAGAGCTTAAAACAGACTAAGATGTCATTGTCTAGAAATAATTTTGTGTAAAAAATGTAATAAATATGTTTTGTGTAGGCCGTAGACCGATCCTAACCTGTTCAAGGAAGCATACTAGGTCACATTTAAATGAACTAAAGATTATAAGTGGCTAGTTGTGAGTGTAATCATAGGGCCAATTATACACTTCCTGAGGTGAATGCAAACAAATTATAGACGCCTCTGGATTTATAAAACAGGATTTCTATTACAAACTTAATGTAATAGAATGTTTAATGTTATTTAGGTAATCAGCTCCACCAAAACACCAAAAGAAAAGGTTTTATTTTGGTTTGTATCAGCAGCACTGGATACACTTTCATTGTGGAAATGTGAGATTAGGACAGAACATCCTGGCTCCATGTACGACTGTTATCTCTAGATTGTTACATGTCGCCTCGTTGCTCTCGCCTGTTTGTCCAGAGTGGCATCAAATGAAACCGAGTGCAACAATGTTTGCAACAGAGATCACTGCTAACTGGGTCAGGCTGTTTTCTTCTCTACTCTGGACAAACAAACTTTATTTAATAGCTCAAAGACTCATTATAGCATCATAAAGTCAGCTGTGGTTCATCCTTTAGATTTAATAAGGAAGATAATATGTTGTTACAATAATTTAACCGTAAACTGAGATGGACGTGGATTGGTTATTAAATGGCAAATCTGTTTCCATATCTGTTGAAACCACTGCAGTTTTATCACATTTTTTATAATTCTTCTTACTCAGCAAATAATCTACATCTAAAGATAAAGTCACTTGGATTTAACAAGTCAGATTAACAAAATATGATTAGAACTAATTCAAGATCTGTTCAGAAAACTAACCAAACTCAAATTCATCAAAAACTAAAAACACAACATAAATGGATCCAGCAGATAATTTCCTGTGTCGAATGAAACGGTGAAACCAGAAGCTTAAAAGAGAAACGGGTCCTGACTCGAGGCGAACTGCACGATACAGAAATAACAATCCAAGGAATGCAGATTGTGAAATTAGAAACTAGACCAGGTATGTGTGGGCAGCAAAAACCAAAACCGGAAGAATAAAATCAACGAGATAACAAACTAGGTTCAGAAAATACAAAAACTAAACTATCCAAAACATGCTGATAAAAATCTGAGATGAAGAAGTGAAGCATGACATAAACACAGAGGGAGAGAGAAAATTTCATTTTTTTCATTTATGACTCTGAGAGGTGGAAGAAAATGAGAACAAAATAAAACCTAAACATTTTATTTTGAGCCCATAACTCTGCCCTTCAAGATTTGGGGGCTTGTCCGGGATATTTATGTTTCACAATTTGCAACAGAACTGTAATATACGTCTTTTTTTTTGTTTTTACCAGTTAGAAACATCTCTCAAATCAAACACTATGCAAAAAAGTAAACATTATTTTTTAGCCCATTTCATTCTAGTTAACTCTAATTACATTTTAAACCCAACTTTAGTAATGGCACAAACTCACTGATAGAAATAACTTTACTGGACCACATTTATCCAGATGAACTACCTACAGCAAAGTTCATGTTTTCATCTGATCTACAGGAAGTTTTTATTCCTGAAACAATTGTCTCCTGTTTCTCCAGCGGTTAGCTAAGGCAGGATGATGTTTTACCAGGACTTCATAGAGTCTGATGGGGTTTTAGTGAAACTGTCAGTTTGCAGGAGATCAGGAGATCATATCGTGTATTTGCATGGCATGCAGAGTGACATCAAAGACTCGTTTCTAAAAGAGCGTCTTTAATGTCTATAGGGTTCATTCACAGCAGCCCTGTTTGGTCTGTTTTAGTCCAACTCTTGTCCGTTTGTCTAGTCAAAGTCTGTTTCGGTTTGTGGAGGTGTGAATTCACAATCAACTATAACTATAAACCTCTTTTTGCGGTTCTAATGCATATGTGAACGCCAGGCAGACCAGAGACTGCTCCAAAAGCAGAAAGTGGACGACAGTGCAGGGCATTCTGGGTAAATACAACCAAAACAAACCTGCTAGCCTCGCGCTAGCAGGAGAAATGGCTCGTAGTCAAAAGAGAAATCCTCCAACTGCTAAAATCTGACGCCTCCTCATTTGGTGAGGAAGGAAGTTGCGCTCTATGTCTTCTTCAGAGGTTTTTATGTAATTTCTTTCAGTGGTTTTTAGTGCAGCGCCCCCACAGGCGAGGAGGGGAACAGGTTACTCATCAATCGAACCAAATCTATCGCACTATCAGGCTTGAAAACACATTTAGAAACCGATTTCTGATCCGCATAAGAACCAAATTACATCCAAATCAAACTGATTATTTTTCTGAATCAGTAGATTTTAAAATGATAGTTTAGTAAAAAAATGTTTTAGTCAAAGAAACCAGAGAAATGCATTGTATCTTCTTTTCCTTTAAACGAGTAGTTCCTGTAGTTCGCAGCTGTCGGTTTCTCTCGCTCAGTTTATTTCTACTGACTCGTCATCGTGACATTGTTGGAGAATCCGTCTCTCAGCAGCAGAAAGGACTCCTGCCTGCTCAATTTGGTCCAATTAAGATAATTTCTCAAGCGCTTTGAACCATCTGAAGATGATCTGTTTCCTCTTCTAAGAATAGATTCGTAGTAAAACAGCTTCCCTTTAAAGCTTCCTCTAACTCAAAGGCTGACGGATCATCTGACCTTCAGCGTCTCGCTGCAGAAACAGCATGAGGAGACACCAGGGAAGTAAAATCCCTCGGCGGAAACTGCCAGATGTTGTTTCTGGTTTGTTTTTGAGGTCTGGAGGTTTGAGTTGTGCAGAGAAACTGAGACGAAGGCCGCTTTGCGTCCGTCCGTCGCCGCTCTGGGCTGATTTCAGGATGTTTTATTAATTTCTGGACCTTCCGGAGACAACAGGTTCACACAACAGTTGGGATTAAGTTTCTGTGAACGATCACAACATTATTAGCTTCCGCCTGGAGAAACTGTTAAAAGATGTGAGCTGTTTGAGTCGTGTCGCACTGAAAGTTTCTGCTTTAGACAAATTATACAAGCAGAAGCTGTAAGGCTGTCAGGGAATCCGCCTCAGAGAGGTGAGTTCAGGCAGATTTATGGTACCTGGACTGAAACAATCCTGATGCAAACTGAGAAAAATTAAACCGACCACAGAAAGCGGAGTGTGATTCATCTGTGAAGTATTTTTAAATCACTGCCTGTATTTCAAAGACTCATTAATCATTCCCGTCCAGACACAAGTGCAAACAAAGTTCTGGACTCTTCAGCAGACGTTTCCTGGAGTTTCTGTGTATCAGGAAAACCTGCTGATTTCTGCTCCAACTTCATACAGCTTTAGGTTTTTATTTTAACTGGACAGGTTTTAGATTTGCTGCTGGTTCACCTGAATGTCTCCTCTGTGAGAAAATAAATCAATATTTCTATTGTCTTCTTAAACTGGAAAGCATGAAGAAATTTAAAACAATTTAATAGGTTAGACTACATGGTTTGTTTGATCCATCCTTCCAACATTTAGCTAAACTATGAACTACTTACTGTACTTATTACAGTAAATAGGGAACTACTTACGTTGGCTTTGGAGAGGCTAACAGCTAGCATGCCTGGGCTAACCCGAGACTTGTACTGTTTTCTTTAAAGAAAACTTTATCAAAAAAACGATTGGCATATAATATCTGTAAGTAATGTAACATGACTTTACATGTTTACTGTAACCCAACATGACATCAGCCATAAACATGCTGAATTATACAGAGCTAATGTTAGCTTAAGGGGCGGCTAACGGCTAATTTCCACCTCGTCTTTCAAAACCTTGAGCCTCATTAATTAGCTTCAACGTTTAAACTCTTGGACTAGATTATTCTACACTAAAACCAGAATATTTAAAATCTAGTTTGTGATTTGCAAACTTTCAGTAATTATCCTCTCAGCCTCCTTCCTGTTGTCAGACAGGTTCTGTTTTAGTGATTTCTCACTTCTACATGTCTAACAGTAATCATGTCTGGGTGTGACTCATAAAATTTAACTCACCTGTCCAAAACTTCATAACTTAATATAGGGGGGAATTATAATTTCCCTGAATACTTGAAATCATAATTTAAAAACTGGGTTTTGGATTTACTCAGGATGTCTTTGTCTAATATTAAAACTTGTTTGATGACCTGAAACATTTAACTTTTGACTTTTATGGCTGTAGCCTGTTAGTTCTACATCTGAGTTACAGAACTGCATTTACCTTGGAGGTAGTAGCTATGTTTCTGTTACAAATATGCGCAAAACTTTGTCAATGATAATGTAAGAAAAAAAACATTTTTTGCAATTGTAGGATTTCCACTAAATAACAAATGCAGCTGAAATTAAGTTTATTCATGTGATGAGTTGTTAAAAAACACGCTACGCCATCATCCTCTATCTGCTTCCTGTCGTCTTCTTTGTGGTTTTCGCCAGTAGTAACATCCTGTTGTTGATCATGTGACTCGTGTGATGAGAAAAGTGTTTCCATTGCAGTTCTGTGAAATAAACCCACCTCAAACCAAAACATTTTATTGAAAAACTAGCTTCTTCAAAATTGACGTGTTTCTATTGAACAAATTTATTCTAAAAATGTCAAATTGTGAAATTTAAAGGTAGATGGAAATGCAGTGAATTGATCCCATGGAAAAACCTAAAAGGCCTGTTAGTTTTTAACCTCTACAAACTTTGTTACATATTTTAGAAACGATGCAAACCCTCCTGATATTTGAAAGGTAAAAACATGCAAATGTTGCTCCAGGCCTGACCTGGAGAGCTGCTGTTTGGAGAGAAACCCAGAAATACAGAACATTAATCACAGGCTGATCTTTGTTCCCAAGTGAACATCATGCAAAACGCTTCACCTGGACAGGGAAGCTGTTCCTCTGCCAGATCGTATCAAACAGCAGAAATGTATTTTTAAAGCCGTTTGCCGCGATGCCGTAATGCTCCAGCTGATATTCTGATGAGCACGCATCTTTTTCAGGTTCTTAAAACGACAACAGGCTGCTGACGGCGACGCCTTTCTGTTGCTATTCTCGGCTGAACTTTCTGAAATGCCAGTTTGGTGGTTTTAGACGAGGCGCTCCGTTTCCAGGCGGATCGTTGGAGTGAAGCAGCGACACGCAGAGACGTTCATGACTGGAACAACGCTCAAATCCAAAATCCAATTTACAAGCTCATATTTCAAGGCTTTTAATTACGCTTTAACCAATCCCAGCAATAAAACAAAAATAATTTTTAATATAAGGTCACATTCTTTTTTTAAAATTTAAATGCTTACTTTTAGTCTTTTCAGATTAAAATCGCCTTTTCTTTAAAAGTCTGGCAGCAAAATAGGAAAGTAGCCTTGAATTGTTATATTCTGTATTTTCTCTATTTTCCGATTGTTTTCAGTCTTTTCAAAGCGTAGAAGAAGAGAATCTGTGGCCTGTTGTGTCATAAGGAGCTCAGCACTGCCCCCTATCAGAAAGACTGGATATGTCAGACATTCATTAAACATTAGACAGACTGTGGAACGTCAGCATATGAAGAACACGTGTAATCAAACTAGTATATTGGTGATATTGCAGTGTGACGTCACGAGGGGAAGATCCTGCAAAAAGCTGTTCGCTAACGATGCATTAGCATTTTCTTTAGCTGTAAAGTTGTCAACATAACCTGCTAAAGCTTAAATGTACAGCTGATATGTAAAAGAAAAAGGGAAGCAGTGCTTTGCTGCTAATTGTCAACATTAAGACAACTAGATACCAAGGACAAGAAAAGGTTTTAATTAAAAAAGGAAGGGACCAGGAAGTAGTTTAGTTATGCTAGCTCGACTTTGACAACCTTAACCTTAAAAGAGTTTTTTCCTTCCAGCGTTGTGCGCAGAATTTCCAGGAATAAACAGCAAAATAACACAGAAAAACCATTGAAGATCAACTCAAAACCGCTCGTACTCTTCTGTTTTCCTGCTCTCTGTGTTGCCCATGTTACACACAGACTCGTTCCCATAGCAACCGACAACAACCCAATATGTTTCAGGATTCAACACCAAAACAACACTCAAACATTTCCAACACAACGAACATAACATTCAGTCGTTACAGTTTTATGTTTTCAGGCTTGATGTTGTTTCTGCGATTATTAATAACTGATCAATGAGGTAGATTAGCTACCGATGCTACTAGCTAAATTAGCTAATCAAGCACTGAAATGGTTGATTAGCTAATTTAAACACCTACTCTATTGATGAATAGAAACACAGAAAATTACGCAGCACATCTACATGTTAAGGTTTTCATAGTCAAGCTAGCATAACTGACTTACTTCCCTGTCCCTCGCTGTTTTTAAATTAAAACTGTTTCCTAATGTTATTATCTAGTTGTTGTATTGTTGACTATTAGTAGCAAAGCACTGAGTCCCTTTTTATTTTATATTTCATCCATACATTTAAGCTTTAGCTTGTCATGTTGACAGCTTAACAGCTAACATCAATGCTAGTCATGATCAGCCAGCAGCTTTCTGTGGGACCTTCTGCACATGACGTCACGCTGCAACATGTCTGTAAGAGAACAGCAACAAGCTGCCACCAACTGCCTGATTCATTCACTTTGTGTGGCACAGCGCCCCCTCAGGTGAGGCACTGCACTGCACCGCCTGATTTTGATAAGTAAAATATTACTACCAATATATTTTAATTTAGAGAGTACAGGTTGGATTTCTCTGAGCCGGGTTCAGTCATGAAGCTGAACCCGGCTGGTGCTGCTCCGACCCGCCTGCATGTGTCCAGGCTTGTGTCTGGGTCAGGAATGCGCGGCACGCCTGGATCCGGGACCTGAGGTGTGTTTTTATGCCTCAGGCTGCAGCAGAACCATCCACCTCCCCCCGTTCTCACCCCGGCTCTATCTTTATCGCCCCCTCGCTGCATATATACAGACACTCTTCTCTCCTTTGCCTTAATCTCCGCCACACACACACACACACACACACACACACACACACATACACGCACTGGGAGCTGAGCGTCACCTCTGGGAGATAGTCTGGCCGTTCGGCGTGTCGGGGGAAAAGCGATAGCAAAATAAAGAGGCTCTCTGAGATATCATCGCTTCCTCTCATCTGGCCGGCTTTATCTGCCGCTCCTTTTATTGCTTCATCGCGGCGGATCGCTGCCATTCGTCCTGCAGTCACAGCCGCGCTTCACACACTTAACCTGCAGCCCGAGGAGTCGCTTCACACACCCATCTGGGTGAGAAAATCCCTCCCAAATCCACATCCAGCCCAGGTGCTTATGAGTTTAATCAGTTCCTCTTTAAAGACAATAAATCATACAATTATGACATATTATCTTTAATGATCTGCAATGTTTTTATGGCTTCTGCATTTCCATTTAGTAAACAGTTAATCTGATTTATCACGATGAATTGATTATTCAAATAATCTTCAACTAATTTACTAATCACATAATTAACTGGAGTATACAAACTGACCAAAGGCCATTTACTGAAACAAACTCAGAGCAATAATTAAACCAAAACTACAGAAAAATCTTAACAGTTTCCATTTAGGATAAAATAAAAACTTCTTTGTCTGGAAATATGTTTTACTCAGAACTCCTAGAGTAACATAGATTCACCTGTAAAAATCTCCTATTAATCACCTTTTGCATCCAGTTATTAATCAGTTAATAAATAAATAATCAGCATCTCTTAATGTATTTATAACATTGCATAGAAAAATTTACATGACAAATTAGCAGAATGTGGCAGTTTTCTTATCTGTTCAATCTACTAACTGTTAGAAGAATCAATAGAGTAATTGATTTATAAATAATCATTTGTTACAGACATAAATGTTTTAAATATTTGTATTTTCCAAGCAGCCAGAGTTTCCTGTGATCCAGATCAATAATTTTCCAAACTTTTCCAGTTTTTTCCACTTATTTCTCTCCATATATTCACCTTTTCCAGAATATTTTGCTTTTTAACTCCAGTCTGTGAATCCTGAGACAAAACGGCTCCTAACCTGAAGATGTGAGTCGTTGTTGTATCTAAAGACGTTTTCACTTTTAGTTCATTCACTTTGTTCACTTGTAACTTCTGGTGGTTTGCACTGCAAAAACACAAAATCTTACAAGTGTTTTGTTTAGTTTCTAGTTCAAATATCTCAGTTTGCTTGAAAAATACTCAAAAGGAAAAAGAGGAGCAATTTAAATATGGTTGTTTTAACTTCTAACATTTATTTTTGTTGAACATTTTTTGTTTGTTCTGCTTGTTTTTGTTCGTCTCCTGCTGTGAATTTGCTGAGCTTCTTTGTTGATTCCTTTCGTTCACACCTGTTAGTCTGGTAGACTCGGTTCAGTTGGTGAACGAACCAACTGAACCCTTTGAGCAACCTGTTCCCCTCCTGGCCTGTGGGGGCGCTGCACCAAGGACCACTGAAGGAAACGACACAAAAACCTCTGAAGACACTGAGAGCAACTTCCTTCTTCACCAGATGGAAACAAGATGGAGGCGTCAGATTTTAGTGTTGGAGGATTTCTCTTTAGTCTTTGGCTGAAGGCCAGGAGCCATTTCTGCTGCTAGCGCTAGGCTAAGCTAGCACGTTAGCTTTGGTTGTATTTACCCAGAATGCCCTGCGCTGTAGTCCACTTCCTGCTTTTGGAGCGGTCTCTGGTCCGGTTGGCGTTCATATTCAAACAGAACCCAGACCGAGGTTTGGACCAGAGTTAGCTTAGCGTTCACACCTTCACAAACCAAACCGGACTTTGACTAGACAGCCGGACTGGATTTAATAGTCGTCATGTTAGACACATCAGCTCCCTGCAGGATTTACGGGTTTGTCTTTTTTTGCTCTTTCCGTTTTGTTTCAGTTGTTTAGTTCTGGACTGTAATTCTGGTTCTGGTTCTGTAGACCCGTTTTGTTCCTGGACCGGCTGCCTGTTCATCACCAGTTCTTTTTTTAAAGACAGGAGAGCAGCGATAACCCTCAGCTTCTTCCCGCTGACTCTGGAGTCAGAATCAGCGCAGCTGCTGAGGCCGGGAAACTGGAAATTCATTCACTTCGCCGCACACGCTCCGTTTCCTCGCGGTAACCATAGCAACAGGCCAGGCAGCCGGGCCAGCCAATGGGGAGGCTTCGAAGGAGGCAAAGTGATGGCAGCGTGAGGCGTGTGTGTGTGTGTGTGTGTGTGTGTGTGTGTGTGTGTGTGTGTGTGAGGAGGCCGTGATGCCTCACACACACACAGGGTCAGTTGAGCGTTCACACACGGCGTCTCGGTTACTCAGCGTTGCATCAGATGCTGAATGTTTCTGACGGGACCCAAATCACCTCGGAGGACGGAGAGGCTCTTCTTCTTCTCCTCCCTCCGCCTGTTTCCTTCGGTTTCCTGTTCCTCTCTCACGTTACACACTCAGGTTCAACGTTTCAGCTTTCTGATGCTAAACCGACTCAACTGCTTCCTGTAAAACCGATCGGATGCAGAAAGGAAGCAATGAAGACAAGTTTCACCAAGTTACCTCTTTAAGAAACAACTTGAAAAAAGAACTGGGTCAGGATTACTTTCTATGTTAATTAAAATCAATTATAGGACTGACTGTCAATGATTAAGGAAAGGGACAACTAAACACTGTAGCACCAAGCCAGAATTACTTTCTATAGGAAAGAAAAACAAAGAGTTTACTCAAATGTAATGAAAATCTCAGCAACTAAACACATAAACACTGAACTATCGGCACTTTCTATAGGAACTAAAACACAAACAATACTCACAACCAGAGGCAGTGATACCTCTGTTGATTGTTTCATCCAAAGATGAGACACGGCTAAACAGTGAAGCACTGAGGCAGGTTAACTTTCTATTAGGAAGAAAACAAAGAGCTAGCGTTAGCGTTAGCGACAACGAGTCTGGAAGCAGCTAAAAACAAAAACACTGAATTAGAGAAAAAACATAAAGATGACACAAAACCAGCGGCAGCAAAATCTCTGTTAATGGTTCCAAGGAAAAGTTAAGACTAAAACCAGAAACATTGAGCTAGGAGTACTTTCTTTGAGACAAACAGCAAACAGGACACAAAGTGTGGCAGCAATATTTATATTTACATTCATAGATGAGATGTGGCTAAATCCAGAAACCCCAGGCCAGGTGTACTTTCTATGGGCAAGACAACAAAGACTGTAGTTAAACAACTCTGTCCAGGGGTTTTGGAAAAACAACACGCTAGGGACACTTTCTATAAGAAAAACACCACAAAGAGTTTACAAAGTCAGGGGCAGCAATAGTTTCATTCATGAGACGCTGTTAAACACTGAGCCAGGTGTACTTTCTATGGGAAGGAAAAGCAAAGAGATCTCAGAAGGTTAACGCAGATTTCAGCCATGGTTCTGTCCCGGAAAGAACCAGGGATCCTCTCCATTCGAAGGAAAACGTTCCGAGTTACGGACGGTAACGTTTCCATGACGCTGGTCGTTTGAAGGAGGTCGTCCATTTCTGCCTCACATTTCTTCATTTCACCTCTGATTTTTTACGTCCTACAGATTTGTCGTGTTTTCATCGTGAATTTGAACAAATATTAAATCTATTACATTTGAACAAAGATTAAATTGTTGTTCTCAGTCAGCAACATAAACATCCTGGAAATATTTTCACAAATTATCACAGCTATATAATATTGAAAAATGTCAGACGGAGATGAGAAAGTGAATTTATCGCCTCGTTACAGAAACAGCGGATGTGTTTCTGTATGTCTGGCCGTTCAGCCTCTGTGTGGAAAGTGACGTGTTCATGTTAAGGAAAAGCTGCACAGCTGAGTCTCTGTCATCCATGATTTACTCTGTTTTCGCTGCTGCTCTTCGCTCTGGTCTGCGCTCCTAATCCGGCCTGCGACGCTCCGGTTGGTTCAGCTGTTCGTCCTGCTGGGAGAAGGAGAGATGTGGCCGATGATTCAGAGCTCTGGCGGCACAAAGGCAGAGAAACCCGACGACAACGACGACATTAAACAGAAACTCAACTAAAAACACGAGAAATGTGATAAAACGATTCATAAAATCAGGAAAATGACTTAAATAATATAAAATGTAATTTCTGTTTGTTTATTTATGAGTCATAACAGAGGAGGAATTGATAGGTTATCCATCACTGACAAAGAAATCAGCATAAGAGTTACATTTATTTGTTAAAGCTGCAGAATTAAACTTCTATAAAAAAATATTTTTACATATTTGATAAAACTGCCATCATTTTGTGACACTTTGTTATGAGACAGATAATCTGTGAAAAGATCGACCTCCTGAACCTCCTCAATGAGTTTTTATTATCATCTGGAGAAATGAACCAAAAACAACCAATCAGAGCCAGGAGGCGGGTCTGAGCGCTGTCAATCACCCGCATGTACTTGCTGCTAAATGAGCTAATGGTGGAGAAACAACTTACTGTTACAGGAAAACCATTTATCAGCCTGAGGGAGTGTTTTGTATTGTGTTGTTCAGCTAAACCCGTTTTCTTATTGTCACAAACCTTAACCTGCTAACTGAGGCCAGCAGAGTCTGAAATGAAGCTCCTGGTTGTTTTTATTCTTTCTCTGAGCAGTTTGGGACGTTTTTTGAATAATCTTCCTCTCTGTAGAATGATGGACTTCTTAGGGAAAGGAAATAAACCTTCCAGGATGGATGGATCGTCGCTCCTTAAGCTTTTTCATATTTCCTTTCCTGCTTGGCAGCAGAAACTTACAGACTTTCACACTGATGATCACTCATGAGTGCAAAAATATTTAAAATAACTGAATGTTTCATTTACTTTGTCTCTGTTTTCTGTGTTTTTTTCAGGGTCGCCATGTCAAAACAGGCCAGCTTGCTGCCATCAAGGTCATGGACGTCACCGGCGTACGTGTCACACACCCAGCGTGCTAATCCTGCCGCACTCTGGAGATTTTATAGCTCTAAAAAAGCCTTGATCTGAATCTTTATATGTGCTTGTTTTCATTCTCCAGGATGAGGAAGAGGAGATTAAAGCTGAGATTAACATGCTGAAGAAGTACAGTCACCACAGGAACATTGCGACCTATTATGGCGCCTTCATCAAGAAGAACCCTCCAGGAATGGACGACCAGCTTTGGGTAGGAGTTTGTTTTCATAAACCGGTTAAATGTTACGGATTGTTTAGGATTTGGTCTGTCAGGAGGCGTTCCTCAGTGTATGAGGTGTTTCTGTTGCCCTGACAGCTGGTGATGGAGTTCTGTGGAGCCGGATCGGTGACGGACCTGATCAAAAACACCAAAGGGAACTCCCTGAAGGAGGAGTGGATCGCCTACATCTGCAGGGAGATCCTCAGGGTGAGGACCTCATTGGTCTATCTGAAACAGAAAGTAAAGGGAAGCAGCGCCAGGTTTTCTATAACTTTGACCAGAGAATAACGGTGTTTCCTCTGCATCTTTCTCCAGGGATTAACTCACCTCCACCAGCACAAAGTCATCCACAGAGACATAAAGGGGCAGAACGTGCTGCTGACGGAAAACGCAGAGGTTAAGCTGGGTGAGCAACTGAACCCACAGCTGACAGGTGTGACGTAGCGCCTGGTCTGCGCCTCCTTCAGGACCGTCTGTGTTTCCACAGTGGACTTTGGTGTGAGCGCCCAGCTGGACCGGACGGTGGGGCGAAGGAACACGTTCATCGGGACGCCGTACTGGATGGCCCCGGAGGTCATCGCCTGCGATGAGAACCCGGACGCCACGTACGACTTCAAGGTAGGCGCTTGTTGGAGTGTGAGGTCTGGATCTAACATCTGGAGTGAAGCTCAGTGAGGGCGGCAAAGAAATAAATGTTGCAAAAAAGAAAAACCTAAAATCTGTTTTGAGGTTTAATGGCACCTCAAGCCATTAAAGAACCTCAAACCTTTTCAGATCTACGTTCTTTGAGAACCTTAAACGTAAAGATTGCAAGGATCCTCTAACTACTTGAAGACACGTTTAACTTTAAAACTGACCTCAAACCTTTGTTGGATGTCAAACCTTTAAAGAACCTTAAACCGTAAGAGGTCCCTTAAATCATTTGAGTTCAGATTCAGCTTCTATGCTCCACAAATCTGGAACAAACTTCCAGAAAACTGTAAAACAGCTGAAACACTGACTTCCTTTAAATCTCGACTAAAAACCCACCTGTTCAGAGTTGATTTGAAACGTAATCAATTACCAATTTAACAATCACACCTGACTTCATGTCGTGTTTTGATTGTTGATTCGATGTTGCATGACTTTGTGTTTTTATGATGAAAATCACTTTGAAATGCCTTGCTGCTGAAATGTGCTATGCAAATTGATTGATTGATGTATTAAAAACCTCAAACCTTTTTCAGACTTTGAACCTTTAAGGTTCTGATCCTGATGAGCGCCTTTAGTAACTCTGTCGTTCTCAGGACCTTTAACTCTGATAGACGGACAGTCAGGCTTCAGTGTAAACTGGAAAATGCCTCTTATTATATTGGATTTTATTTTTACTCTTTTGCTTCCAGCCAATAAAATTCAACACCTCGTCAGTCACGTAATCAGACTCCTTGTAGCTGTGAAGGAGGCTTGAAAAGTGACCTTCAGAAAAATGTCACATCTGTTGGTTTCTGGATTCCCGGATTATTCCACCAGACAGAGAGAACCAGAGGAAACAGGCAGAAACAGAGGAAACAGATCTGTCTGCACTGGTTGCTGGTTGCTGGTACCTGGTTGCTGGTAGCTGGTAGCTGGTTGCTGGTTGCTGGTAGCTGGTTGCTGGTTGCTGGTAGCTGGTAGCTGGTAGCTGGTAGCTGGTTGCTGGTAGCTGGTTGCTGGTAGCTGGTAGCTGGTTGCTGGTAGCTGGTTGCTGGTAGCTGGTTGCTGGTAGCTGGTAGCTGGTTGCTGGTAGCTGGTTGCTGGTTGCTGGTAGCTGGTAGCTGGTTGCTGGTTGCTGGTTGCTGGTTGCTGGTAGCAGGTTGCTGGTAGCAGGTTGCTGGTAGCTGGTAGCAGGTTGCTGGTTGCTGGTTGCTGGTTGACGGATGTGCAGTAGGGGACAGAACAAGCCGGTGGAGGATGACCCTGCGACCCTCCAGGGTTTAGCGAGTCAGGAGGCCTGAGTTTGTCTCCCAGTAATCGAGCGGCTGAAGCTAAACTCAGGAACTGTGATTGTGTGGAAACGGAGGCAGAACTGGGCAGATGGGTTTGGTCTCTGTCTGTATTTTTACCGCTTGACGAGTACAGGGACCCTGCAGCCGTCTCTCAGAGGCTGGAGGTGTTGAGTGGGTAACACGTTGTGAGGATGTGTTTGTGTCTCTGCAGAGTGATCTGTGGTCGCTCGGCATCACAGCCATAGAGATGGCAGAGGGAGCTCCACGTAAGTGAGATTACACTCCCATCAGCTGACGAGCCGCACAGTTTGTCTCAGAAACAATAATTACATCCTATTAATTTTACATTTTCACTTTGGATTTTTCATTCATCAATTCTTTTCTCTTTACTTTCCTATATTTACTTTATGTTTCCTTTCCTTGTCATTCTGTCCCTTCCATCTTTTTCCATCATTTATTTTCTTTCACTTAAATACTTTATTTTTATGCCTCGTAATCACATCTGTTTGTGTCTATGCAATTTTTTCCTTTCCTTTTGGATATTTATTTTATCATTTCCTGTTTCCTTTCCTTTTTTTCTCTGTTCCTCCTCTTTCCTCTCTCCCTGCCTCCTTTCCTCCTCTCTCCTTGCTTCCTTTCCTCCTTGTCTCCTCTCTCCTCTCTCCTTTCCTCCTCTTTCCTTTCCTCCTTGTCTCCTTACCTCCTCTCTCCTTGCCTCCTTTCCTCCTTGTCTCCTCTCTCCTTTCCTCCTCTTTCCTTTCCTCCTTGTCTCCTTACCTCCTTTCCGCCTCTTTCTCTTGTCCCTCTCTCTCCTCCTCTCTCTTTCTCTCCTGGTTCCCCGAATCTCTCTCCTTCTCCTCCTTTCTCCGGCCCCTTCCTCCTATCTCCCTCCTCTCCTCTCCTCCTCCTTGCCTCTTTCTCCGTCTCTCTCTCCTTCCCCTCTCCTTCTTCTCCTTCTCCCTCCCCCCTTTCCTATCCTCCTATCTCCTCTTCCTGCTCCTTTCACCTCTCCTCCTACGTGATCCCTCTCCTTTCCTCCTCTCTCCTCACTCCTTGCCTCCTTTCCTCCTTATCTCCTCTCTCCTTTCCTCCTCTCTCCTCTCTCCTTGCCTCCTTTCCTCCTCAGCTCTGTGCGACATGCATCCGATGAGAGCGCTCTTCCTCATCCCCAGAAACCCGGCGCCGAGGCTCAAGTCAAAGAAGTGGTGAGTGTGTTAAAAGCGTTTCAGAGTTTGTACTTTCGTCCCGGATCCTGAACCGGGTCGGTTCCGCAGGTCCAAGAAGTTCCAGTCGTTCATCGAGAGCTGCCTGGTGAAGAGCCACAGCCAGCGGCCGAGCACCGAGCAGCTGCTGAAGCACCCCTACATCAGAGACCTGCCCAACGAGCGGCAGGTCCGAATCCAGCTGAAGGACCACATCGACCGGACCAAGAAGAGGCGGGGAGAGAGAGGTGAGGCTCCGATCGACCCGCCGTGACCCGCCGTGACCCTGCAGCACCTAAAACTCTATCATGTGGGTTTTCCTCACAGATGAGACGGAGTATGAGTACAGCGGGAGCGAGGAAGAGGATGAAGAGCGGGACATCGGAGAGCCCAGGTAGGAACGAAGTCTGGATCTGATGCAGAAAAACATTCCACCTGCCTCAGATTACAGCCAAGAACCAGATTAAACCAGAGTGTCTGGATTACAAAGTTAACATGTTAGCATCGTTAGCCTAGCTAGCATTACTTACTGTGTGTGAAAAATGTAAATAATCATCAGTTTTATCTGATTTCCAGACACATAAGATGAAATTAAAAACCTTATTTACAGCCTGCAGACTAATGTTCTCTTTCATTTGGCTCAAACACTGAGAAAAATGGGAAACAAAGTAAATAATGATACTTTTAAGACAAAGTTGACATTTTTAATGCAAGTTTAATGTAATTTTGCATATAAAGTGTCACTATTTACCAATTAAATCCAAGTTGACACTTTAAATAAACTTTTAATGCAACTTTTAGTTCAACTTTGCAGTAAAAGTATCATTTTTTACCAAATGACACTTTATGATAGTCGTAGACATTCATGAAAGACTCCTTCATGTTTTTGAGAGGATCATGTCAGTCTAACGCACAACCTTCAAATAAAGTGTTACTGAAGAATTAGTTGATTATTATTAAAATTGGTAGGGAGTAATACCATTAAAAAACATTGCACGCTTTTTGGATGGACTGATTAAATAACTGAGAGTGAAACTCAGGAATCAGAGTCAGAGAAAACTAAACTCAGATTGAATCCAGCTGACTGTCGGATTCAGACGCGATTAATGCAGGTGGTAAAATTCATACACTGTCATTAATAATAATGTAGGATTCTGTTTCAGACAGTACAGTGTTTTTGTGTTTTCATTTCTTAATGTTTCAGCTCAATCATCAACATTCCCGGAGAGTCGACTCTGAGGCGGGACTTCCTGCGCCTCCAGCTGGCCAATAAGGAGCGCTCAGAGCTGATCCGGCGCCAGCAGCTGGAGCAGCAGCAGAACGAGGAGCACAAGCGCCAACTACTGGCTGAGAGGCAGAAACGCATCGAGGAGCAGAAGGAGCAGCGGCGGCGGCTGGAGGAGGTAGCTTCACGTTTTAAATCCGGCTAATAATAGATGTTCCACATAAAAAACTCATAATCCTAACACAAGACAAATGAGCCCAATTACTGGTCGCCTGCTGCTATTTTAATTTGTGGAAAGCCGCCTCAGATGCTGGAGAAAACACACCTGTGTTGTTGGCGCCTCAGCGAATCAGAAAACCTCAGAGACAAACACACAGCTGACCCTGTGCTGTGAAAACCTTCCCACCCACAGCAGCAGCGCCGGGAGCGGGAGCTGAGGAAGCAGCAGGAGCGGGACCAAAGGAGGCGCTACGAGGAGATGGAGCAGCTCCGCCGGGAGGAGGAGAGGAGGCACGCAGAGAGAGAGCAGGTAGGAACACACCTGGCTGATCGACCTGAGGACGAAAAGTATCCCAGGCATGAAAGTTAGAGTTATTATCCTCTGTACGAGGTACAGCAGGTCTTATTACAAAACCTTTAAGTTTTGTTATAAATTAATGTTTCACTGATTCGCAGTCTTACAAAAAGTTACAATTACATCAGAATCTAAATGACTCAAATATCAGTGCTTAGAAATAATAAAAACCTAAGTTAAAGGAACTGATAGTACTTTATAGCTAGATTTTAAAATTATGAAGTCATAACAATATAAAGATAATGACACAATGTTACCAGAAGAAAGTCGTAAAATTACTAGTAAATCAATAGCAGTTGGTGTGCTAAGGCAGTAGCATTAGCATTGTAATATTAGCATTTGCATCAGAATATTAATTTTAGTATTAAGATTCAAATAATGTAATACCTTGAATAGTGTTGATGGCGTTATTGTTAGCATGCTAGCACTGAAATGACAACGATGAGGGCCCTGGTACTACAATGCTAAAAACAGCATTAGCATTTTACTATTAGCAATTACTGTTAACATTATTAATCTAATATTGTTATGGTGCTCTGGCCATCATTGGTATAGTATTTTTGCTAGCATTAGCATGCTAATATGAACAGCAGGATGCTAATATTGTTGGTATTGCAAAAGTAATATTAGCATTAGCATATTTATAGTAGCATTAGGATTCAACTATTACTGTTAGCATGGTTTGCCAGTAAAATGCCAGGGATTGTGTTACTGTTAGTATGCTAGCTATGAGATAAGGATGCTAGTATCACTGGTATTTGACCAGTAAAACCAGCATTATTGATTTTAAGAACATTGTGTAACACAGGTCGGATGTTTTCCTGACCGTTTTGGTCACAAAGTGTTAAACCCAACATGAAATCCCTAACAGCCGCTGTTAGAACCAGTCCTGACTCTAAAGATGCTGAAAGACGAAGATGTTTTCTGCTGAATCCGTTTGTTAAATAACGAGTCTGAAGTCGCAGCGAGATTCAGACTGCTGTGAGAGGGAAGAGGAACGGAGCTTTTCTGCAGCTATGCGTCATTAACATTCACTACTTCAGATCATAACTTCTTCTTCTCCAAAGCTGATTTCAGCTCGACTGTTTTATTACGAGCATGCTGCTCTGTTCTGCTAATTACAGCCCCCTGCTGCTTCGCTCATTTTATTTTTCATCTGTTTCTGAATAACTCTCTAATTTAACACTCCTTTATGAATCTACTTTTGTCTGCCCTCCTTCTTTCTATTTTCCCCTCCACTATTTCCTGCTCTGCTGATGTCACTGGTTGCCTGGGGCTCTGATTGGCTTCTGTCCCGCCTGGTCGCTCTCTGATTGGCCGCGCCCGATGCGTGCTCTGCGCTCTGATTGGCTAGGAGTATATCCGTAGGCAGCTGGAGGAGGAGCAGAGGCAGCTGGAGATCCTGCAGCAGCAGCTCCTGCAGGAGCAAGCCTTACTGCTGGTAACACGCCACACACGGCTGGTTCTGAGGCCCGACCCGCCAGGACCGGTTCTGCTACTCAGTTCTGGTGCTGGGACCTTCAGGAAGGAACATCCAGAGCTGGGGAGTCCAAACCTGGTGCCCTGGGGCCAAAACTGTTCAAATTCATTAAATAAAAAGGCTAAAATTATAATTCTTCTACCTGCTCACCAATAAACCAATATTTAATTAAATCTGTAAATCACTAAAGATCCTAAACGTACAGAGGAATCTGGACTGTTGCCTTATAAAAAAGAAAAACAGACTTTTTTGGGTCATCAGTTGTTTTCCATTTTGTTCAAAACATTTGTTTTTGTGGGCCGAATGAAACCATTTGAAGGGCCACAAATGGCCCCCAACCCACACTTTGGACACCACTGCTCTGCAGATCTGGACTCTTCACGACTTTTTCTAACATAAATAAATCTGAAAGTGTCACATGTGATCCAGCAGGTAATAAATAACCTGTAAAACAACAACAGAATGAATTACTGAAATATTTTACCAACAGGAAGTGGATCCAAACGGTTTTCCTAGAATCTCCAGAGTAGAACAGACAACACAAGCTTCTGGTTTAATTCTGACTGGATGTTTAACGGCTCTAGTTGGTAGAACTGGTGAAGTTCATCTAAATTGGTTGGTTTTACTGTAAAGAGAAATTATTTAATATTTAATAAGACTGAGGTCACGCTCTAAAGGTCTTTATTCCAGAAGCTAAATGTTCGCCTTCTTTGTCCCTCAAATTGGGTTTCTACCACTTTTGGTTTTGAAAGAAATTCACAGTAATCCTCGTTCACGTTAGAGTAAAACAGCCCCACAGCATTTTGCTGCCACCACCGTTTTTGACAGTCTTAGGTCTGAAAGCTTCACATTGTTCTACATTCGGCCTAATTACGATTATTTTAATCTCAAAAATCCAGAATAAAGCTGCTTCCGTATGTGGAACTAAATCCTGATTGTTTTCAAAGCAATCTGAACCGTCACGTCGCATTTTATCCGATTTTACGTCATTTCAAGACGACGAGCGTCAGACTTCTGCAGCCAGGCGCGTAAATAATACCTGAAACTAGCAGTTAGCTTTCCTTTCGTCTTGTTATGATTTAATAATATAATAATATCTGAATAACTTCAAATAAATACATAATTAATTTCATGAACAGAGCACAACGTTCTTCTTTGGGTCGCCTTGGAGTCATAAACCGTTCAACAGAAGTCCGACTGCCGTTGCATTTAATTAAAAATGTTACTTAAATTTTAAAATGTCTATGATGTAAAAATAATTTTAAAAATGACTGAATGTTGAGAAAACAAACTCTGGGGTGTTTGGAGCATTTTCTGTGAATTAATTTCAGTAAAACTTGATGCTAAATTAAATAATAACAAACTGATCAGTTCCTCCAAGATTTCAGGATTTTGTGATTCATGCATCTATTTTAGAAATATTTCATATTTAAGCTTTTGTATAATGATAAACATGACTGAGGCAGCAGTGGAGTGGAAGTAAAAATACTGCCACCTGCAGGCGGGAGTTAGCATCACATAACCCAAACGTTTTTGTGAACGTTTTTGACCATTTTTATGGAAAATTTACAATAAATGCAGAAAAAAGTGGGAATCTGTTGATTGTTTTTGTGAATTTCTGGAAATAAACTGGAGGGACTGATTGATGTAACGTGGTACACAGACTGAAAGTGTTTAGATTTGATTTATAAAATAATATCTAAGAGCACAACATTTAGCCTGAAGGTTTTATTTAAGATAATAAAAAGCAACACCTCCTGCCGCCTCTTTCCGTCTGCAGGAGTACAAGAGGAAGCAGATCGAGGAGCAGCGGCAGGCGGAGCGGCTGCAGCGCCAGCTGCAGCAGGAGCGCGCCTACCTGGTGTCGCTGCAGCAGCAGCAGGAGCCGCCGCGGCCGCCGCAGGACAAGAAGCAGCTGTACCACTACAAGGACCAGGCGCCGAGCAGCAACGACAAACCCGCCTGGGCCAAAGAGGTAACCTGCAGGGGCCGCCGGGGGCCCGGGGCCCTTCACTATGAGGCCGGGACAGGAAACAGGGGCGTCCAGGGAAACTGTATTTCCATGCAGATGACTTGATCAGCTTAGAAAAGAATATTTTAAATATTGAATGTTTTAATGAGAAACAACCTTAAGAACGACTTCATGTTCACTTTCCTCCTGTGATTCAGCGTTTCTGTTTTCCAGCAGTTTGTAGAGTAAACAACGAGACGAGGAAGAGCTGGAAACATTTAGTTTCTTTTCAATCCACAGGATCAGACCAACAGCTCTAGAGGAAACTGGACTCCAGGTCTTGGTTGATTTTCTTCCCTTCAGGCGGCGACTGTGATGAACCAAACGCTTTTTTATTCCTTTATTTTCTCTTCACAGATGAAATTAAAGAGCTCTGCTCTGCATGGAGGGAAACCCCACCAATAAACACGTTTCTTTGCAGATAAACATTTGGAAAGTGGCATTTTGAATTAGTCAGCAGACGGAGGAAGTGGGGGAGGTGGGGGACATGGAGTCTGAGTGGACCGTGTTCCGTGCCTCCATTGTCGAGGCGGCCGATCGGAGCTGTGGCCGCAAGGTTGTCGGTGCCTGTCGCGGCGGCAACCCTCGAACCCGTTGGTGGACACCTTCGGTGAGGGATGCCGTCAGGCTGAAGAAGGAGTCCTATCGAGCCTTTTTGGCCTGTGGGACTCCGGAAGCAGCTGATGGGTACCAGCGGGCGAAGCGGCATGCGGCTCGGGTGGTTGCTGAGGCAAAAACTCGGGCATGGGAGGAGTTTGGAGAGGCCATGGAGAAAGACTTCCGTACGGCTTCGAGGCGATTCTGGTCCACCATCCGGCGTCTCAGGGGGGGGAAGCGGTGCAGCACCAACACTGTTTATAGTGGGGATGGTGTGCTGCTGACCTCTACTTGGGACGTTGTGGGCCGGTGGGCAGAGTACTTCGAAGACCTCCTCAATCCCACCAACATGCCTTCCACTGAGGAAGCGGAGCCTGGGGACTCTGGGTTGGGCTCTCCAATCTCTGGGGGCGAGGTCGCCGAGGTGGTTAAAAAGCTCCTCGGTGGCAAGGCCCCGGGGGTGGATGAGATCCGCCCGGAGTTCCTTAAGGCTCTGGATGTTGTAGGGTTGTGTTGGTTGACGCGACTCTGCAATATCGCATTGACATCGGGGGCAGTTCCCCTGGACTGGCAGACCGGGGTGGTGGTCCCCCTGTTCAAAAAGGGGGACCGGAGGGTGTGCTCCAATTATAGAGGGGTCACACTCTTAAGCCTCCCTGGCAAGGTCTATTCAGGGGTCCTGGAGAGGAGGGTCCGTCGGATAGTCGAACCTCGGATTCAGGAAGAGCAGTGTGGTTCTGGTTCTGGTCATGGAACACTGGACCAGCTCTACACCCTCAGCAGGGTCCTGGAGGGTGCATGGGAGTTCGCCCAACCAGTCTACATGTGTTTTGTGGACTTGGAGAAGGCGTTCGACCGTGTCCCTCGGGGAGCCCTGTGGGGGGTTCTCCGGGAGTATGGGGTACCGGGCCCTTTGATACGGGCTGTCAGGTCCCTGTATGACCGGTGTCAGAGTCTGGTCCGCATTGCCGGCAGTAAGTCGGGCTCGTTTCCGGTGAGAGTTGGACTCCGCCAGGGCTGCCCTTTGTCACCGATTCTGTTCATCACTTTCATGGACAGAATTTCTAGGCGCAGCCAAGGTGTTGAGGGGATCCGATTTGGTGGCCTCAGGATCTCATCTCTGCTTTTCGCAGACGATGTGGTCCTTTTGGCTTCATCAGATCGTGATCTGCAGCTCTCGCTGGATCGGTTCGCAGCCGAGTGTGAAGCGGCCGGGATGGGGATCAGTGCCTCCAAATCCGAGGCCATGGTCTTGAGCCGGAAAAGGGTAGAGTGCCTTCTCTGGGTCAGGGGGGGTGTCCTGCCCCAAGTGGAGGAGTTTAAGTATCTCGGGATCTTGTTCACGAATGGGGGAAGAAGGGAGCGGGAGATCGACAGGCGGATTGGCGCAGCGTCTGCTGTCAAGCGGGCGCTGTACCGGTCCGTCGTGGTGAAGAGAGAGCTGAGCCAAAAAGCGAAGCTCTCGATTTACCGGTCGATCTACGTTCCCACCCTCATCTATGGTCATGAGCTTTGGGTCATGACCGAAAGAACGAGATCGTGGATACAAGCGGCCGAAATGGGTTTTCTCCGTAGGGTGGCTGGGCTCTCCCTTAGAGATAGGGTGAGAAGCTCAGTCATCCGGGAGGGACTCAGAGTAGAGCCGCTGCTCCTTCACATCGAGAGGAGCCAGTTGAGGTGGCTTGGGCATCTGGTCAGGATGCCTCCTGGACGCCTCCCTGGTGAGGTGTTCCGGGCACGTCCCACCGGGAGGAGGCCCCGGGGAAGACCCAGGACACGCTGGAGGGACTATGTCTCTCGGCTGGCCTGGGAACGCCTCGGGATTCCCCCGGAGGAGCTGGAAGAAGTGGCTGGGGAGAGGGAAGTCTGGGCCTCCCTTCTGAAGCTGCTACCCCCGCGACCCGACCTCGGATAAGCGGAAGAAGATGGATGGATGGATGGATGGACGGAGGAATAAAAGGCATCAAAAAGAGCCTTTAAAAGCGAAACTCTTCAGCTTCATTTAGATTTGGTTCCGTTTGGTTTTACAGACTTTAACTGATTCCTGATTCACTGTAAAGATGGAAAGAAAGATTTTTTCCATCTTTGTCACTTTCCTTCTTCTATTTTCTTTCCATTTTTCTTTCTTTCCATCTTCTTCCTTCCTTTGCATGTTGAGCTGTTGAAGAGGTGATTATTTTTAAAACGATTGTTTAAAATATTGAAGAACTCACTTAATAAATGGGTTTTCCAGCAGGAAGATAAAATTAAAAACTAAATTTAACCAAAATGTTTCAGGAACGTCGACTTCTTCAATATCGGAAAGTTTTTATTGTTTCCATGTTTTAATTAAAATAAGGCTGTTTATGAACATGTCTGGAGGAATTTCAGATAAAAACAGTTAAACTCCGTCCTGGGTTTTAATGTCAGCCCTGACCTTTGACCCCAGTGCCTTCCTGTAAACTGGCTGCCCTCCAGGTGATGCGCCGCGCTCAGAGCAACTCGCCTCGCATCCCGGCCAAGAAGTACCACTCCTTCATGGAGACGCGGGACGTTAACATGGACAACCTGCTGCTGTTGCCGGGTTACCGGCCGCCCAGGCCCCGCCCCCCGTCCTACCCGGTCCACGTCAGCCCGACCAGGGACCACCCGAACCAGCCCAGGATCCGGATCACCTGCCTGCCCGAGCCGAAGCCGGAGCCGGCCGTGTGGGACTCTGGCCCCGCACGGCCGGACTCCAGGGGCCGGAGCCCCACCCGCCGGGTCAGTCTGGAGCCGAACAGAACCGCCCACCGGACCTTATCGGACTCTAACCCCATTAACAGCTTTGTTTCTCTAACCAGGTCTACTCACACCCTCTAACTCTGGCCGCCGTGGCTCAAATGGTGATTTTTGTTCCTTAAAAACTTTCTGCCTTCAGCTGAACGTTCTGGATTCTCTGTCCGACTTTTCCTCAACAAAACCTCTGATCTTCGGTAATCTCTACGTTCAGGGTGGTTTTAAAGGAGACCTACTATGCAAAATGCACATTTTGAACGTTTTTATTTTTTAATTTGGGTTTCTGCTGCTACTAAAAACAACCCAAGCACAGTAGGTTCATATTTTCTGGTGTCTTTAAAATGAGCTGTTTCAAAAAGTCCCAGAATGGAACGTCTGCCGTTACCTAGTAACCCCAGTGGAACTCTGCCGTTACCTAGCAACCCCAGTGGAACTCTGCCGTTACCTAGCAACCCCAGTTGTGTTCTGTTTGGTCAGCTGGTTTTACTGCTGTCTGCACTGTACAATGGCTGCTGGAAAAGGAGAGTGTTTTGTTGTTGACTCACCATCCAGAAGCCACTTGCTGCATTCTTGATGGTTGCGCAGGAGGTTCCATTTCTGCTTTTCAAAGATGTATGTTTGCATAAGTGCCCATCTGTTTGCAGCCATTTTAACATGTGAGTGTAAACGTTGAGTTGGGGGCGTGGCCAGCAGCAGAGACCCTTAAACAGCTCGTTCTGGCAGGAGATCAGAACTAAAATCTCATTATCTAAGAAGGATTTTGTGGGGAAAATGTGCAGAACATGTTTTGTATCGACCAGAGACCGATCCGAACCGGTTCAAGGAAGCATAATAGGTCACCTTTAAGGATGTTTTGGTGAAGAATATGGCGTTTGTTCAGTCTTTGGATGACAGCAGTGATTCATCTCCATTTATGGACATAAAACTAAATGTTTCTTAATTTATAAATTGGTCCAACGTCCTTCAAAGCGTCAGATTAAGACTGAAAACATTTTCTTTCCTTCTCAAACCTTCTAACCTTCTTTATTTCTGCTCACTGGATTCTTCATCTCCCACTAAAATGGGATTAAAGGTGTTTTAATGCATGATGTTTGTTTTGATGTCTAACAGGAACTAACTTCTACAGCTGATCTCACGTTTCCTCCTTCAGGGTTCTTCCTCCACTCCAGGTTTCTCTCTCTCTGTGATGTTTGTTTTGTTTAGGTGCCGTCTGTCCATAGAGCAGCTCAGGGAGAATAACCCTCTAAATGGAGGCGACAGCATGTGAAAACCCCATTTAGGGCAGATCTGCAGGCCTGCCCCCTAGTGGCCGCTGCTGGACAGATGTAGGGCATCTGCAGCTATTTACAGCTGGTCTCTGTGCAGGAAGGTCTACCCTCATCACAGCCTGACAGGGAGGGAAACTTTCCACAAAGACTGAGCTCAGTTTAGGAGGAAGTTTATTTATTTATGCTGGAAAACAATCTGGCCTCCAGACTGCTAGAAAGTGAAAGATATTCATATTTTAACCTTTTTACATGAATAAACTCATAAACTAGCTGAGAAAATCAGAGGTAAACCTAGTAAAAGATGAGTTAACGCCAGCTGAGAGCGGGCGGACATGTTGTCGTGACGCTCAGTGACGGCGGTCTGCTGTTCGTCAGGTGGAGGAGCATTATAAGATGAACAGACAGGATTCTCCTGCGTTGCAGCATAAAGTCTCCAACCGGATCTCCGACCCGGCCCTGCCCCCCCGATCCGAGTCCTTCAGCAGCGGAGGGATCCAGCAGGCCAGGACGCCGCCCATGCACCGCTCCGTAGAGCCACAGGTCAGAGGTCACAGTACACTGGGAGGGGGGGGATTTATTGGATGTTAGAACCTGTTATTTCTGGTGTTGTGTAGAACTCGGTTCCCCGTCTGTCTGGAGAACGTTTATCTCCATGGTAACAGGCAGCAGTTGTCTGGTCATGGGTTCAGAGGGTTATCTAGTTCTGACCCAGTCTGACCAGTCTGGTTAGCTGCTGGTTCTCTTCCTGAAGCGTTTCCTCTCCTCCTTCACTCCTTCCTGCTTCCTGATCACATGCTAACTCCTCCTGCTCTTCCTCCTCCACCTTACCTGTCTCCTGCCTGTGTGTGTGTGTGTGTGTGTGTGTGTGTGTGTGTGTGTGTGTGTGTGTGTGTGTGTGTGTGTGTGTTCAGATGGCTCACCTGGTCCAGGTAAAGAGTCACGGCCTGTCGGGCTCCCAGTCCCTGTACGACCCCCACGGCGTGTCCTCTGCCTCCGCCTCGCCCTCCCCCTCCCGGCCCCCCATGCCCCGGCAGAACTCCGACCCCACGTCCGACACCCCCCCTCCCCCGCCGCTGTCCCGCCTGGCGCCCCCCCTCGACAAGCTGGACCGCAGCTCCTGGCTGCGGCAGGACGACGACATGCCGCCCAAGGTCTCTGCATGCCGCCGGCTGCTGCAGGCTGCATGAGCCCAGCTTCGCGTTCTGAACCCGGTGTTCTGGATTTGCTCGTCACGTCTGTTTGCACGGCTTCCTGTCTCTGTCGTTTCTGTTTCTGTGAACCCACGACTGTTGATGCTCGTTTTAGTGATAACAAATGAAGAATCTTTACTGTTAAGTAAAACTTTGATTGGTTGATTATTTATTTGTATGCAAAAAACAAAAACTTATCAAATCGTCTCTGTGAAACCTAAAAGCTCATTTTACTATTAAATGTTTCTGGTTATTTGGTTTGATGAAGACAAGATGTGGCTTTTGGTGAAGGCAGTGTGATGCTGTGGGACGACATCGACCTCATTGTACAAGCAAAAAATAAAATATCAGCTAATAAACAACTAATAAAATACTAATACTGATAATAAAACAACTAATAAAATAAAATAAAATAATATAAATAACATTTATTGTTAAGAAACACAAGAAAATTAAAAAGTAAATAGATAACAGTCATAATATGAATAAAATAAACGAGAATGCTTATTTATCTATAAATAGATAAAATAAGATAATAATATTAATACTAAATACTTGAAGTAAAGTAAAAATAATAATAAAAACCAGATTTTAAAAATGTATAAAAATAAAGGGTAAATAAAATATAATAAAAATCATTTAAAAAAACAACACATTCTAAATAATAATAAAATATATATATAAACTTACTACTAATTGAAAAAAAAAAAATAATAATAAATAAAATAAAAACAACCAGATTTTCTCCTGCCGGATGTTTTTATGACCTCTGGAGGACGGATTGACCTTAACGAACAGAATCAGCTCTGACCTCAGAAACCCGGTGAGCTGATTTCGGATTGGCTGGTTGAAGTTAGCGTCCCACAGCAGTGTCTGACCAAGCTGTATGGTTCCCCAAAGTCGCTCATCTGGTCCAATAGACAAAACAGAAACAGCTGATTGGATCAGAGGTTCTGGCCGGTTTTCCACAAACTGCTGAACCCATAAAAAATCTGAAAGTTTAACATCTAGAATTATTTTTACAACAAAGAAATAATCAACCAGAAACTACATGTGAGTCTGTTGATTGGGTCCGGTCCAGGCCCGGTCCAGATCCGGTCCAGATCCGGTCCAGGCCCGGTCCAGATCCGGTCCAGATCCGGTCCAGGCCCGGTCCAGATCCGGTCCAGATCCGGTCCAGGCCCGGTCCAGGCCCGGTCCAGATCCTGTCCAGATCCTGACCAGATCCGGTCCAGGCCCGGTCCAGATCCGGTCCAGATCCTGACCAGATCCGGTCCAGGCCCGGTCCAGATCCGGTCCAGGTCCGGTCCAGGTCCGGTCCAGGTCCGGTCCAGGCCCGGAGGATTAACGGAGTGTGTTTGTGTTTCCAGGTTCCTCAGCGGACCACCTCCATCTCCCCAGCTCTGGTCCGGAAGAACTCTCCAGGAAACGGACCGGGCCTCGGCCCGCGGGCCGGAGCGCACCTCATCCGGGCCAGGTACGGCCCGGAACCGTCCCGCCGCCACCTGAACCACTTCCTTTCAACGACTGACGCTGTTTCTGTTACCGTAGCAACCCTGACCTGAGGCGGACCGACATCTCCATGGAAACGCCTCTGAAGAGGACGAGCAGCGGCAGCTCCTCCAGCTCCAGCACCCCGAGCTCCCAGGGAGGCTCCAACGAGAGAGGTGGGGCTGGATTACACTTAATCTGGATTAACTATGAAACTGGAGTCTCTGTAGTCTGGATTACACTTAATCTGGATTAAATTAGAGCTGGATTAACTATGAAACTGGTTCAACTTTAAAACTTGATTAATTTTAAACGGGTTCAACTTTTAAACTGGATTACATTTAAAACTAAATCAACTTAAAGTTGGATTAACTATTAATTATTTCTTTGTTTCTGTTTTCAGGTAACTCTACTGCTAAAACCGACGGCTCCACGCTTTCCTCCCACGACGCCAAAGACGACAGCAGAGAGCTGACCCGGCCCAGCCGGCCCGCGGTGAGCGCTCCCAGCCGAAGCTAACGCTAACGTGTCTGTGTGTGTGTGTGTGTGTGTGTGTGTGTGTGTGTGTGTGTGTGTGTGTGTGAGTCCCATGAACTCAACTCTGTGCGACGGGCTGACCGCTCTGTCTCTCCTCTCATCCTGTCCCCCATCTGTCCTTCTGTCGTCCCTCAGAGTTATAAGAAAGCTTTAGACGAGGTCAGTGGCATTTCTCCTCTTTCCACCCTGTCTTTCGTCTTTTTGTCTTTCGTCTTTTTGTCTTTTCGTGTTTTTGTCCTCACTGACGTCCACGCATCCCTCAGGCATGCCATGCTCACCTTTTCCTGTTCCTGGGAATGTTTGACCGATTCTGTCCTGATGATTGAACTGTGTGGAACAAAAAGAAACATAACTGGGTGAAAATCTGTGTTAGCATAGCAACGTTGAGCTTCTGTGGGTTTCTAAAGTTGAGGTTCGGGGGCCATTTGTGGTCCCCAAGCTGATTATTTTTTTAGCCCTGATTGCAGTTTATGAATATTGGATATTTGTTGGATTAATTATGTTTTTTGCTTCCCTTTTAATTTCAGCGTAAACAAACAAAAGCCTAAAAATCTGCATTTAATTATTATTAAACATTTTTTAAAAATGCTCCAAAAGCCCTTGGTCGGTCTCACATTCAGGTCAAATAAATATTTCTATAAGTTTCAATTAGAAATATTACATTTATAGTTTATTGTGGAGCAAAATATCAATAATGAAATCTGTAATAAAATAATATATATACAATAACATAAATAATGTAATAAAGTACAATTAATAAACAATAAAATCACTTCTGGAGTAAAAAAGACATTTATTATTTTAAATTAGCAAAACTTTAGTACATTTAATTTCTACATTTACCTTACATTTACATTTAGATGTTTTGTTGTACAATTATTTTCCTTTTTCGAACATAAATCTGCTTTATGAAAGGATGAAAATTAATCCTCAGTTTGAAAACATTTTTACTTCATGGAAAATATAATTTTTTTATTGTACCAAATGATGTGATTGTTGCCTCTCTGGTAATTTTCTGGTAATTGAGCTTTTTGTGGAACTTATTTTCATTTTCCATATTTTGTTTTTATCCCGGAAAAAAAACTTATTTTAGTTTAGAGAAAAAAGGAGAAAAGTGAGAGATTTCTTCCAGCTTTTCACCCAGTTATTCCTCTTTTTTCTTTCCTTCCCTCTGAAGTTTTGCTGCTGAAATATTTTCCTGTTTTGTCAGACAGGAAGTCGACCTTTGGTCAGTTGCTGTTGGAGTCATGTGACTTCCTGTCGTATCCCTCAGTGGAAACGTCACGTTTTTCACCTCTGCTGCCATGGTTCATTTTCACGTCACTCTTTCTCTCTTTCTTCCTCCATTTTACCCTCCCTCTCTTTCTCATCAGGAGGAGTTGGTAAGATTACTCACCCCTCCCCCACCCTAAGCTCCTCCCACCAACCTCACCGAAGCCCCGCCCACTTTGTCCACTTCCTGCTGTGATATTTTAGAGTGGATTTTTCTCTGGTTGCTTCTGTTTTTATGCTGTGATGCGTCAGAACCGCCGCCATATTGCTACAGGAAGGATTTCAATTAAAACCCACAATAATAACTTAATAATCTGTGAAAAAATTAAATAGCCTGAATTTCTCTACTTATCTTTAATTTAAAAAAACATCAGTTTATTTATTATTCATTTTATTTAGATAAAAATAAAGTCCAATTTATTTTACTTTTTATTTGCTTAATTTCAGAACATATGGTCTATTTTATTGAATTACTTTCACATTAATTTATGAATTTCTGTTTAGAAAATCTGGAATTTTAATTAAGAGTTTTTAATATCAGTTTAATATTTTAGATTTTTTTCTTACAGAAATAATATGTCAAAATTACAACATTAAAATTCATAATCAATTATTATTGGTAATTATTATTCTTTAATCGTAATTATAAAATATTATACAAAATAAGCTGTTAAACTCTCAAAGTTGCAATTTACTTCATTACAAAATCTAAATAAAAAATAAAAAGATGTAATATTTTATGTGAAATAATACAGATTTTCTTTTATTACAAGTATAATTTTTTTATTGCATAATTTCTTTTATCTTTCTTAACTTTTTATGATTCAAATTTTTTGGAATAAAATTAAGATTAAGATATAGTTAAATTGTTTCCTTACTTGTTTTTGTCTGTAACTGTATCATAATGATTCATATTTTTACACAGAATAAATTAATTTGTTAATATATTTACTTACTGTTTACTTTTTATTCAACCCATACTTTAGGACATTTTCAGTACATTCAGATAAATAATATTTTAATTTCTGCTGTTTTATTAAATTTTCTGTTATAATTTAGGATAAATTTGCAGATTTATTTCTAAATCCTGCTGCAACATGGCAGCAGATGCATCACACTATAATCCAGTCGTTGCATCTCAGTTTATTTCTCTGTGGCTGCTGGATGTAAAATGTGGGTTTGAAGTTCTCTGAACTGTAAGAGCAAGGCATGGTCTGTAGTTCGACTCCCGTCATGTTCTCTCCTCCTGCTTGCTGCCCCGTCATGACAGACAATCAGAACATTAAACGGACCTTTATCAACCTGCATGGCGTCTCCCAGACCTGTGATGCTCCGGTCCGTTTTGCCTGCTGGATTGTTCCAACACTAAATGTTACTTTCCAGAACTTGCAATAGTCTTTATGGATTCTAAAGGATCATTTTCAGGAATTTGTTTGGAACGAATAGTTTACTTTTCTGAACCTAAAATACAAGTTACTTTCCTAAACTTACCAGTAAATTTCTAATGTTCATTTTTGTTATTGGTAAAACCTTAGACTTAATTTGTCAGAACTTAAAGGTTAAATGTTACTTTCTTCAACTTACCAAGAATGCAAACTCATAATTTTAAGGTTGATTTGCAGATTGTTTTCCTGGAAATCAGCTGGAACTGACAGGTTACTTTCCAAAACATGTAGTTACTTCCTAAAACCTGCACAATATTCTGCTGAACTTTTGCTGTATTTAATTTCAGTGTTACTTTCCAGAACTTACTAAAACAGCGAAGGTTAATTATCTGGAACTTTCCAGAATCTTTTATGGAATTTAAAAGCAAACATTTTCAGGAACTCATTAGGAACTAATAAGTTACTTTCCTGGAACTTTATGGGAAATTTTGAGTTTAAGTTATACTTTCTCAAACCTGCCAGGAATGCAAAGGTTTTAAGAATGTTAAGGTCAATTTGCAGGTTGATTTAGTGGAACATGCAGGTTACTTTCCAAAGCTTACATTTTACTTTCTAAAACCCACAAAGGACATGTAAAGTATCTATTTTTCATACCTTAATAATGTTAATAATTTATAGGTCACTTTCCAGGAACTTACACAAAACAACCTGAAAACTCTAAAACATGAGTTGTAAACTCCAGAAAAGTCGTGTGAAAGTTTGGGAAAGTAGCAAATATGGGTAAGTTCTGCAAAGTAACCTGTAAATTTTATAAATGTAGCAGAAAGTTCAGGCAGTAACTAAATTCCTTTCAGGCTCTTTTTAATTTTATTTTTTGCTGCAGTCAAAGATACATTGAGGCTCTTAAAGCCCCTGATGTGATTCTTTAAAAAACTGCAGTCCAATGAAATATTAAAGAAATTATCAATGTTTTTTATTGGAAAAACACTTTTTTACTAAGAACTCTTCTCTCCGCTTATTGATCAGGTTTGTTTGGATTTAAAATATAAAATTAGCTCTCAGGTTCTGGCTTTGTGGTCATTTTATGAAACACTGTAGTTCAGTTCCTGTTACTGCAGACTCAGTAACAGTCGGTATTTCGTCCTGCAGGACCTGACGGCTCTGGCCAAAGAGCTGAGAGAGCTGCGGCAGGGAGAGGAGACCAGCCGTCCGCCGGTCAAGGTCACGGACTACTCTTCATCCAGCGAGGAGTCGCACAGCAGCGAGGATGAGGAGGTAGAGGGCGGGGCTAATGATGGATCGGTGGCCGTTAGCGACATACCGCGGATTATGTGAGTAACACCAGATCTCCTAAAGAGAGCGAACCAAATGAACGGAGCTAAAACTGGAGTTTAACCTTTTGACCTTCAGGCCTCCGGCGAGTCAGAGCACCAACGAGTCCTTCGGCGTGATGGGAGGTCATAACGACGCCCACGGTGACCCGTACGGAGACGGCACGCAGGACAGCACGCTCATGATGCGGGAGGTGAGTCGCAGCTTTCAGCGCTGACTCCAGGTTAAACTCCGACCCAGCCAAGATGTTCTGGTTCCCATCTGGGTTCAGGTCGTTAGCACAGCCCATGAGCGCCGTCAGTTTGACCTCATTATCAGCCTCTGGGTTCAGGGTGGCTGTGCATCCACAAAAAGTCTTAAATTAATTTATCTAAAATTAAGGCCTTAAAATGTCCTGAATTCATTAATTAAACGTAAGTTGGCCTTAAATACATTAATCACAGGTTTTAAAGTTTGTCCTAGTCTTTTCTGTGTGTTTTTTCTGTCAGGTAAACGTTTGAGTCGCATGCAGGAATCTGCATTGTGTGGCCGTGGAGCCAGCTAGCTGCTAATATACGCTAGCTAACTAACTAGCTTTTTTATGTGAATTTATTGCCAGTTAAATAATATTTAACGTCTTTTGACCCTGATCGGTTCCCCCAGGATTTTGCTTTTGTTTTTGGAATTTTTAGCAAATAAATTCACTGATTTTGTGATTTAGAAATATTTACTAGAAATATTGCAATATTTGATGTATGTCAGGAAATGACTTGCGTCTCCACATCGCTCAGACTATATAACCTGGCATCAAAACAGGCTGAGTCAGCAGTGCAGTAGAAGAAATATTGCCACCTGGTGGTGGGAGTTAGCATCACTTAGACCCAATGTTTTTGGTCATTTCTGCAGCAAATAGGGAAAAGATTAAAAAGAAATGTAGTTCATACCTTCAACTAAAGGAAGAATGTAGTTACTTTCTAAAGGAGAACCATTTCTTCATCAATAGTTTTTTATTTGTTTCTGTTATGACACAGGTAATAAATTTCACTCATTTTGGTCTTGAAAAATCTTACATTTGGTTTAGTGAACCTGCAGAAACACTGTGGATCTGATCTGATTCAAGAAATGAAACATTAGTTTAAACATTCAGTTAAATCCTGAATGTTGATATTTGAAGCTTTTCCCAAAGATTTTAATTGGTTTTACTTCAGACGTTACCAGTTTTATTCTGACCCAAACTCTGGACCTGCAGCTCGTCTTTAACATGATGGAGGTTTTTTCTCCTGAAATAAACTCCACCGCCGGCAGCCTGACCTCCATCACCGCCTCGCCGCTCAGGGGCCACGCCCCCTTCTCTTCTCTTCTTCCAGAGGTTTAGGGGACGGAGGCGGAGCTCTGCCCCTGGCAACAGTTACCATGGCAGCGCTAATCCGTTCCTTGGCAACACCAACCTCCCAGATCTGGTGCAACAAAGCACCTCCACCCTGGGCCGCGCCTCCTTGGTCCAAGTAGGTGGAGCAGAACCCGGCCCTTATGACAAACCTCTGTCACCCTGTCCAACCCCTTGACCTTTGACCCACATCATCACCTGACCACTGACCCCTCCAACAAACACGGCAGCGTCTGAACCGGGTGGAACGTTACCTTCAGCACCATCAGTTCATTTCTGGCCATAAGGAGGATTTTCATCGTTCTGGTTAAACAAAAACAAACAGATGGAGACAGAAGACAACAAGCAGAAGCAAAAACTAGAATAAAACCTCGTTGGTGTTTAAATCAAACATATTTTAATGTTGGATTAAAGATCTGCGAGGTGTAAACAATGCAGAAATACAAAATCCTACCAAATGTTTAGTCTAGTTTTAGTTAAATTATCTCGGTACACAGGAGCTTGTTTTGGTTCCACTGGCAGATTATTTCACTTGTGACATTTTCTCCATGTTTTAATTGAAACTATCAGTTGAACCAGTTCATGAAGGTCAACCCAACCAAACAAACCCCATCATCAGACCTGCTGGTTTTACCCCAATAACAGGAGGAGGGTGTGCAGCTTTCACCTTGTAGCAGCTACTACTGTAATTCTCAATTGTTCCTCTCTGTGCCACTAGAGGGAGCTGCTGTGCCACTGGGGAGTTAGTCCTGTTTCTTCTAGGATTATATTTCATTCCACCTTCAAATTGACTTTAACATGTTTAATCTATGGCAACATTTAAGTAGACATTTGCATGATTTAAACTTATTTTAGGGGAAAAATCTTTAGCAAAAGTTTATTTTGATTACAAATGATTTAATTATACTCCATCTTCTCTCCTTCTTTTCCTCCATCTTTCAGTTTTCCAGCCTCTGAACCAGGAAGTTCCCACCATTTTTCTGACAAAATAAAGGAAACAACTTAGCATAGCTTTTAATTAACCCCATGTTTCCTTTATTTTAAGTCCTGACTGCTGATCAGATCTGAGTGTCTGCTGTGTTTCTGTGCTCTGCAGTACGGGATGGGAGGCAGCGGCGGCTCCAAGGCGTCCTTCACCCCGTTCGTTGACCCCCGGGTGTACGGGACCTCGCCGACCGAAGACGATGAGAAAAACTCTGCTGCAGGTACGATTCAGCTCACCGGCTTCGTCCTCGACTCCTTCATGGAGAGGAACTAAACATTTCTTACTTTTCCAACATGATGATATCTTCAGCCGTCTGTAGTTATTTTTAAAAAGCCGACAATAAATACAGCACAGAGAGACCTAGAACTCACAACATAAAACTGTGTTAATGTCCTACTTAACATAATGGGCACCACTAACCGCGCTAAAGTACTAATCGTAAACATTAGTTCCACTAACGCTAAAGCGCTACTCCAGCATGGTACTTAGCAGAAGCTAATGCAATAAATAATTAAACATTTCTTAACAGTCAATAAAGAAAACTTGACTACAGATGTTGAACGTCATTCAACTGCAAGTTTACAAAAAATCAATCATTTGAATTTCTCTCTTAGACCACAACCCAACGTCCGCCATTATTATTATTATTATTATTATTATTATTATTATTATTATTATTATAGCCACAGTTCTGATTACAGAAAATTAGCACTTTACAATTTAGCCATAAAAACATACATAAGTGAAGCCAAGTAGGCTAAAAGAAACAGGCATCATTGTTTTTATATAAATAGATATATATATTTTAAAATTGCTAAAAATTTGAATGTGTGTATACAGCAGATTTGTTTTCATCAGGTTAATTTTTGTGTTTTCTGCAGCGCTGTTTGCTGATGAGCTGCTGAAACAGGAGCAGGAGCAGGCGAGGCTCAACGAGGCCCGGAAGATCTCGGTGGTCAACGTGAACCCGACGAACATCCGGCCGCACAGCGACACGCCTGAGATCAGGAAATACAAGAAGCGCTTCAACTCTGAGATCCTCTGCGCTGCTCTGTGGGGTGAGACGCCGGCGGACGCCGCGCAGGGACCGACATGTTTCTGCAGGAAATAAAAAGTTTTTTCTGCAGGAGTGAATCTGCTGGTGGGGACAGAAAACGGCCTAATGCTGCTGGACCGAAGCGGCCAGGGAAAAGTTTACAACCTGATTAACCGAAGGCGCTTCCAGCAGATGGACGTCCTGGAGGGACTCAACGTCCTGGTCACCATCTCAGGTTAATCTGACCTTTAATGTTTGATGCCTAACTTCCTTAAAGGTTTCAGCCAACAAAAGCATTTAATTGGGACGGTAAGATTAAATGTGTTTACTTTATCCTTTAAAGGTGACATGTTATGCTTCTTTGAATGGGTTATAATAGGTCTGTGGCCTATACAAAACATTTTCATTAAAAAATTATTCTTAGCTGAGATTTCAACCTGGTCAGTTCTGCCTACTTCAAGCTGTTTTAGGGCGTCTTGTCACTTTAAATCCACATAAACTGCTGCTGGCCACGCCCCCAACTCAACATTTATAGTTGCACATGGAAATGGCTGCAAACGGATGCACAATTATACAAATAAAATCTTTGAAAAGCATTAGTAGAGCCTCCTCCACAGCCAACAAGAAATCAGCAAATGGATTCTGAATGGCAAGTCAAAAACAAACACTTGTCTTTTCCAGCAGCCATTGTACAGCGTTAAAACCAGCTGACCCAACGTGCTGGAGGTCCGCTTGCGTTGCTAGGGAACGGGGTGGTTCAGCTGGGGTTGCTAGATGAGAGGACGTGCCTGCTGATTTGTGACGTTACATTAGAAAAGTTTTCAAAATGGCTCGTTTTCCAGACACCAAAAAATATACAACTGGGTGTTTTATTTTAAGCACTTGGGCTGTTTTTAGAAGCATCTGAGACCCAAATGGAAATATAACAGTTTGAAAAATATGAATTTTTCACAGTAAAAAGGACTGCAGCAGTCAGATGGTTTTTAATCGACTGCTTTAGAGACTAACTGGTGAATTCATCAGGTCTTAACTTGCCCTCATCAGTCCTACCTGGGAAAAACCCTGCCTGTTGCTACATTGGAGGCTTTGCCTGGACTGCTCTTGGTATACAGTATAAATAAAACTTCAAAACATGTCTAAATTTCTAAATCTTTGGTGGATCTGCAGGTAAGTTGAAAATAAACCTGTAATTTCTGATTGTGCAGGGAAGAAGAACAAGCTGCGAGTTTACTACCTGTCCTGGCTGAGGAACAGGATATTACACAACGATCCGGAGGTGGAGAAGAAGCAGGGCTGGATCACAGTGGGGGAGCTGGAGGGCTGCGTCCACTATGAAGTCGGTACGTTGTCAGCTTAGAAACCCAGTAAAAACACAATCCCAATTAGGTTTTCATTATATTTAAAATTACTGAAATTAAACTTTCAAAAGAACCAATTTATTATTTTCTTCTTGTCTAATGTGTTTTTAAAATATTTTCCTGCAGTGAAATACGAGAGGATTAAATTCCTGGTGATCGCTCTGAAAAACTCAGTGGAAATCTACGCCTGGGCACCAAAACCTTACCATAAATTTATGGCCTTTAAGGTAATAACAGAAGGCTTGATTTGTATTTGTGATGTAAAGACACAGAAATATTTGGTAAGATTCAGAAGTTTAGTGCTTAAAGTTTTTGTCAGTAGGTCAGTAATACTGACTAAAATGCTTTACAGGAGAATGTAATGAATATTCAGACCAATAGGCAGTTTTCTAATCACTCACTTTCCTCTCTTCCTGTCAGTCTTTCACCGATCTGCAACATCGCCCCCTGCTGGTGGATTTAACTGTGGAGGAGGGCCAAAGGTTAAAGGTCATCTATGGCTCCACTGTAGGTTTCCATGTGATTGATGTGGATTCTGGAAACCCTTATGACATCTACATCCCCTCACATGTAAGTGACAGAGATTGTGTGTGTGTGTGTGTGTGTGTACTCTGGTATTTGTTTGATGTGGGGACAGATGTATTTACCTAAATTATAAGGACCTGTCCCCCAATCTAAACAGCTCCTTGCACAACTTTTTAATATTTTGAGATTTTATGTAAAAGATCAACACAAGTAGTGGGAGGGAAATGATACATTTGTTTTACTACCCTGTAATAAAATAAACCTCAAGAAGTTAGCTTCAGAAGTCATCTAGTTAGTAAACAAAGTCTGTTGAGAGATTAAATATCAATATACTGCTGCTGTGTGAAGCGTTGGTCTTTGAAAATAGATGTTTACAGAAGCTCTCCATCCAATCTGACAGACCTGAGCTCAAAGTTTCACGTTTTAGATGTTCAGCAGTTCTAGAAAAAAATCCTGAAAAACATGCAGTGAAAGGACTTTCTACAAAGACCTGACCAGAAAGACAGAATCTAAATAAGTGAAATTTTCTTATTTATATAAAATTTTCATACATGACTTATTTCCCTTTCACTTCACAATCCTCCTCTAGTTTGTGTTGGTTTGTTGCATAAACACACATTGAAGTTTGTAGCTGTGATGTGACAAATTGTGAAAAAGTTTAGTAAAGTATTGTTTTGGTTGTTATGAATAGAATAAAACATGAACTGCATCTACAGAATAAAAAGAATTTAGTCCCAAAACAAATAGCTATTTTAGGGCTTATGTCTGGCCTCTAGAGGTAAATAAAAGTCAAAAGTTTAGTGTGTGTTGAGTAAAATTTAAAGCTTGTACTCATTTATTAAAATCAGAGAGAAACACAGTATTTAATATGAAATAGATCCAATATCAGACAAACCCTGGATGAATCAACTGAATGGTGATGAAGTCATGAAGTAATGTGTTTTATTGTGATAAAGTCCTGATCCAAACCTCTTTGTTTCATATTTGAGGTTTTTAAGCTGGTCTTCATCAGTATTTCTCCAGTTTTGCTTTACATTTTGATTGTGTTTAATTTCTATGACCATTTTCAGGCTGGTAATCCCCAAACTCTTTTTCATGAGTCATAAGATAAAAAGACTCATAAGCTGAAGAAATGAACCAAAAGCCAATTTTAAGTTAGATTTGTACACACCCCCAAAGATAACACTGTTTGTTATTTTAGCTCCGACACGATGATTATTATTAAGTTACTCTGTGAAAATTTGGCCTACAACTTAAGAATGATACATATTTTATGGATTAAGGACAAAAATGAACAAAAACAGGAAACATCTGAAGACAGAGCCATTGATCAGCTGCTTGATTCAAGACTTTTGCACAATCCTGCGACTTCATTAAGTCAAAAACGGCGTCAGCAAGAACATAATGAGACAGTAAAGCCAGTTGAGTCAGTGTCCTCCTCTAACCCTGGCGGTGTTTCAGTCAGAGATGGATGAGGAGAAGAGGGAGACGGTGACCATAGCAACCGCCTCTCATCGCCTTTTGGCGCTGTTGAGTCACGCTGTGTCCGTTTCCATGGCGAGCCGCCTCTCTCTCCACCTCCCCCCGTCATCCCGTCTCTGCTGCCCCACAGATCCAGGGTCAGGTGACCCCGCACGCCATCGTGGTCCTGCCCAAGACGGACGGCATGGAGATGCTGCTGTGCTACGAGGACGAGGGCGTCTACGTCAACACCTACGGCCGAATCACCAAAGACGTGGTGCTGCAGTGGGGCGAGATGCCCACATCCGTCGGTATGTCACAGAGAGAAACACAGAGAGAAACAAACATGTTTCCTGATTTGTAATGAGCTGCAATCCTTCATGTGTCTCTAACACAGAATCTGTTAGAGACACAGATTCTGTCTAAAATACTGCCAGGGAACTTATTTCACCTTTCCTCCTTAAAGCTGCAGTACGTAACTTTTTACATATTTGTTGAATCTGTCATGTCATGACAGTAGGGAATGAGACAGATAATCTGTGAAAAGATCAAACTCATCTCCCAGTGCTCCCAGTGCTAACTGGAAACTTGATGATTTATATCTGAGGTTAGAAAAGTTTTAACGATTTAAACATCCCATAATGCCTCAGGCTGGTTGTCCTGCTGACCCTCCAGCAGCTTTTCCTCCAGGATCATTCTGGGTTTAACTCCATACATCTGAAGGAAGCCATCCCACAACATGACGCTGCCTCCACCATGCTTCACAGTATGGATGGGGTGTTCAGGTTGATGTGCAGGTTAGTTTCCTCCACAAAAAGTGTTGGAAACAGGAGAATCAAAGATGTGTGTTAACCAGATGTTTTTAAGAATATTTCAGTTTGCAACAAAGAAATTCAAAATAGTAGATTTTGTTTTAAACACAAGGTGAAACTTTCTAGATTTTCTTAAAAACGTCTGCTTTAGACGGCTTCAGGGAACAAGAGACGTTTTCTAACAGAGGAAGTCGCATTTCGAGCCGAACCTGCTCTTCTTCTGCAGAGTCGCGTCCTGACAGGGCGGTGTTGTTTTCATATGGACTCCACCCAAAATAACCAAGTCGCTCCACATTCCTCAGGATTATAAACATTTTCTAGATGTCGCGTCAGGCTTCTGGTTCTGACTGGACGGATTATTGTTCTGCCAGAGCTGGAAGGATTCAGTTAATGTCGTATTGATCAGTTACAGATATGAAATCATGATCCATTCAGATCAAACCTCTGATCTGATCAGTCCGATAGAGAGAAGCTCTGGCAGCGATTGTTCTGGGTTTCTCTCTCCATGTTGGTGTATTTACATGTATATTTATGTATATCCTGCTGTCCTGCAGCCTACATCCACTCCAACCAGATCATGGGCTGGGGGGAGAAGGCCATCGAGATCCGCTCCGTGGAGACGGGACACCTCGACGGCGTTTTCATGCACAAACGAGCTCAGCGCCTCAAGTTCTTGACAGAGAGAAACGACAAAGTGAGTCTGAAACCAGCTCAGATCTGACTCTCATTTAGCATTATTTATATTCTAGCAAAACTTTTTTAAAAATCTGTAAATCAATAAATCAGTTAATTTGACTCTAAGTAGGTTGATTCTTACCAATCTTCTAGCTTTTGCCGTTCTTATGTAATACTTTATTAGAACTTAAATTTAACTATGAATAACTTAGCAGGAAATAATAATAATGGGTCACCTTTAAAAGGTAAATTTACTGAACTTAAGTAGATCTTTTCTAGCCATACTGACCAATCAAACGCTCATAAACTCTTCCAGGTTTATAAATCGACACTCATGAAGGTTTCATGATGTTTGGTTTCTTTCTGCTGTCAGGTTTTAAAGTTTTCCTCGCTCTCTGCAGGTTTTCTTTGCCTCGGTTCGCTCTGGAGGCAGCAGCCAGGTTTTCTTCATGACCCTGAACAGAAGCTCCATGATGAACTGGTAACCTGCCCCGCCCCCCGCTGGGAGCCACGCCCCTTCGCCGGAGGGACGATGGAGGACAGTGTTTGTGCGTGTTTATATGTGTGTGTGTACTCATGGACGACGACAACAACAAGCTGCTGACTGGACTGCACATCTGGGGGAGGTGCTAAACCACAGCAGAGCGTCCCTACTTAGACATCCTCACGCTGTAGGGGGCGCTGCAGGTCCTGTGGTTGGTGTGACAACCTGCAGAGCGAAGGTGACCCCACAAGGTCGGCGCTTTGGCCTGCTGGGCCGGACTGAGGGTGGATCTGGAGCCTTTAAGGACCTGACCAGTAGCCTTTGAGTGGGGAGCTCTTTGTGTAGCACATCAGTGACTTTCATCCAGGGTGTTCACACTGCGAGTACACAGGCCTGCCTGCTGCAGCAAAACCCCACGGCTGTAGTTTAGTGAGTAAACAAAGTAGCATTAGACAAAAAAACACCTGAGGATGAGATCATAAATGCACACAATTTTACGATTGTTTTCATCTCACAAAGCCAGGATGATTCATTATTTCTGTTTTATTAGATTCTGTCTGAATTGCTGACATGTGAGAACAGAAACTGCTGGGAGAGAAAATCCTTTTTGTTTCACTTTTAGGATTAGAAATGCACAACTTTAAGAAGCAACAAACAAAACGCACCAGAATATGAAATGATTCAGATTCTGGGCGCCTCCTCATCAAATCTGACCATCTTAAAGGGACAGTGACAGGAAATCTTCGACCATAACACAAAAAGAACGTCGCGACATTTCACTGTTTCAGCCATCACCGATTATAAAAAACCTGCAGCAAACTTTCAATCTGAACTCTGCAAAAACACAAAATCTAGTTTCTAGTGCAAATATCTTAGTAAACCTGTAATAATACAAAACCAACTTACAAGTCAATTTTCAGCAGGAAATATCAGCTTTTTAATTGATTTAATTCCTTAATATTCTTTAAAAAGTTCTAGTTCCACTGACAGATTATTTACCATGACTTTTCCCCATGTTATAAATGAAATAATTTACCAATGAAACTAGAACTTTTTCATCAATATTAATGAATTACTGGCTCCTATTTCATTCTGAAAAGTCACTTGGAAGTTAGTTTGGTCTTATTTCAAGTTTATTAAGATACTTACACTAGAAACTAGACAAAATTACTTTGTAAGGTTTGAATGTGAAGAAAAATGTGAACATAAAGACAGAGCACAGTTCACTGATGAAATGATCAACGTTTCGCTTTCAATGCACATCTTCCAACACATCAGCTTAATGCTGCCGCGCTAAATTTAACGAGCTAAACTCAAAACACTCTGTAGACTGTCAGGCATCAAGTGGAACATCTGAGACTTTTACACAGAGTACGTCTTGAAAATAAAAAAACAATTAAGTTAATTACTAGAACTCAGATCAGACTAACTAAGATGGATAAATAATTATAAAATATAAAACATAAAGAGTGTGACATGTCTTGCTAGCTGCAGCATCAAAGCTGCAAATAAACTATTTGCTCTGTATTAGATCACAAACATTTCATGACAGTTTCTGATTATTTTCCATGAGACGTGATATATTATCACCTTTTATTGCTTGTTTTCTCTCTTGAAGCAAATTAAGTTTATTTCCAAAATAAAATTTTAGCTTCCAAAGAAGTTAAGACCTGAATAAAATGAACAACTGATTCCTAACAGCTTTGTAGTTTGCTAGCACAGTATGAAGCACTGCCTTGTTGCATTATTGAGCCATATTTTTCTTATTAACTTCATTTTTGAATATGTTTTGTCTACATATATAAAAACACGTAAAGAACACAACAAAATTAGCTGCCAAATAGTTAAAAATAATCCTCCCAAACAAGCTTTCTGTTTCTTTTGGTGGTTTTCTTGACTGTTTTAGCAAAATATAGCAGATTACTTTTCATGGTTTTTATTTCTTCATGATGCAACACAGAAACAACTCAGAAAGCATCAGTAGGAGGTGAAACGCCCAGCTGTGGTCCGTCGCTCCTTTCAGATGCTCTTAGCTCACAGTGTGAACACTCGCTTTGAGTGATGCTGCTGGAACGTCTGCCTCCTCCCAGGAAATACCAATAATCCTTCAAACAAGCAACGACTGTCAGAGGGAGGAATGAGAGATGTCACCCGTGGCTGCAGCAGCTGCTGCAGCTGTTTGGTTCCTGACAGGAGAAGGAAGCTTGTAGATATTGTACTTTTGCTGCAGCAGCAACACAATAACAGAAATCTTCACGTCTTTTCTCACTGGAAGAACTCGTCCGTAGAATAGTTGCAAACTTCTGGAAGGTGTTATTTCTCCTGCCTTGTGTTAAAACCACTTTTTATTTTCTGTTTTAGCTCTTCTGCTTGTTCTCCACTTTTGTAAATACTCACACGGCTGTTTAAAAGCAGACAAAAACAAAAAGGGTTTTATGAGATTTGTTTTTATTTCATCCCTCTTTAATCATCATAACCTGGACATTTTTCTGAACACTTCCAGGAACTAAATGAGTTTCATTTCGTTCATTCATGGCTGTTTATTTAGTTAGCATGAAGACATACATGTTGAACCGTCTTCACTTGTTATGAATTTCAGGGTTGAGACAAAACACTTGTTGGTTTTACAATAGAAAATGGACAAAACCCTGGAAAATGTTAGCATTTTGTGTTTTTTTTGGTTGAATAACAGTAAAGATTGTACACTGGAGAATTATACATCTTGGTGACATTTATTATTAATTTAGGTATGTAAAAACCAAGCAGGTTCGTAGATTTTGACTGTAAACGCTGGGATTATGAGAGAAAACTGTTTCATCTTTTACTTTATTTCCTTTTAGTTGTTAAACATCTTAAAGGATGTGATGAACGGACGCAGATTGAGGCCAGCTGAGGCCTTTAAAACGTGCAGGAGGTTAGAGTTGATCATCAACCTGTGAATAAAGAGCAGGAGGAAAAGAATCAATAGATTAAAAGATATTTATACTGTAATAATTTACATGATGATAATATCTTACTGATCATTTTAGAGGACATAAATAATGTTCACTTATTGAAGCTTAGTTGTCTTTCTACAGAATAGAGAACATAGCGAATACTGTAAGAATTTCTAAAAAAAAACAAAATACAATGTTTTTATCGTGGTATTATTTGTATTTCAATTTTTTGTATCAAGACTGTGAACGTGTGCGACTGTGTGTCTGAGCGTGTGCACAGGTGTGTGACATGCATGTGAGCGTATGTTTTCACCTCGCCTGAGTCACTGGGATCAGTCAGAAGACGACCGCCATCCAGCAACGCACATCTGTGATGTTTGGAAATCTACAATAAATGTCCTCTCCTTGTACAGCAGAAACCCAGAGCTGCTTCTCTTTCTTCACACAAACCTTCACTTTATGGATGTCAGAGTAACAACCTGCTGGACGATATGGCTGAAAAAGGGTTTAGTATTGATAATTATTGATTTGTTTTAAATATCTGAAAGACTTCCAAACTGTTGGAGTAACATTTCCTCTTTTATCCACAGTTTTTACGTCTCATTGCTTTTTATTTTTAAGCAGTTATGAGGAACGGTGGCGAAACCTGAAACTGCTGCTGTTACTCAACAGGTTGTTGCTAGGCAACCGAAGAGTGAGTGAGTTAGTTGATTCCACCTACCTAGCTTAGCTAGCCATGAGAAGTTCAGTGGTCCAAGTTTTTCCTTTTATCGACTAATCAAGTTTTTGGTATTTAAAGATTTAATTTTTTGAAATTTATGTTTATTTCCACTCATGCGCTCCTTTGGTTTTCGTAGTTCAGATTGATGTCAGCGGCCATCTTGTTTGACCAGCACGTTTTTCAGCTTCTATTAGTTTGGACTTTGAATTCAGGTAAAACTCTTATAACAAAATATAAAGGTCAGGCTAAGACTTTTTTTTTAAACCAGAATATAGTGTTAATATTATCAGAAAAAGTTGCCATATTAGGAGAATGAAGCGGTAATTTTATGAGTACTCCAACATGAAAAATAAAAAATAATTATCCACGTTTTTTCCTCATCATTTCAAGTCATTTACCTGGTAAAATCACATCTTTATTCTGCTAAAATTATTGTTTTATTCTAAGAATTAAACCAAAGTTCTTGCAGTCAAACTTTAACACTGTGTTGTTCAACATACAGAAGGGATGATTGAAATAAAAAACACTTTTTAAACATATTTTCTGTCATTTGCAATACGTTGAACCATACAATATTACACCAAACTGACCCATGGAAACAAGGTTTTAGTCCCATCGGACCAAAGCACACAGTTCCAGTTAAAGTCAAAGTTCAGCACTCCATTTATTTATTTTTGTGATGGTAGGACTGAGAATGTTTCCCGTGACATCAGTCTCAACCAGTCAGTAAATAAATCATTTATAGTTGCTATCAGTGACACTAACATGCCTCTGGTTCAGGTGAAGAGCTGTTTTCTTTAGACATTTCCTAACTTACAAAGATTGTCAGCCACACTTGAATCTCTCGTTTTTTTCCATTTTGAAGATGAACAAAGAGAAATGGGCCATTTGTAACGTCAAAATCGCAATGCTGAAGAACACATTGTTTCCAGTACATCATAAACATCATTTTAAATACTTCTCACCACTTGTAGATGCTGAAACATTGATTTTAGATGCAGTCTTACAGGTGTGCCCTGTAAAATAAACATTTCAACCCGAGTTTACTTAAGGTTGAAATGCAAGGAGCGGCCATCTTGAAACGCAAAGTGGGAATAAAAAATTTCTAACCAGGAAGTTAAAATTTCTGAGTTTCTATTGCAAATGGAACGCACCACCTGTGTCATCATGTTTCTACCGCTGAGAAACATGATGTAAATTAACTGCTAAATACATAAAATAAAACTTAGATACCAAAATATGTTTTCTACGTTTGTTGCATATTAATTGTTAAGGGTTCCAATAATTCTGCCACTGATGATTTTGTGAAAAACAATTATTACTTAGCTGTAAACTTTAAAAAGACCATTTATAATTTCCCTTCCACTTTACAAGTATTTACATTATGTTGATTTATCACATAAATCCCAACATAGCAAAACGCTAAGTCCAATCCTGTTGGTAATTTTCACCTGTTTTTACTGACTAAATTATAGTTCATGTCCGTTCTGCATGTGCCGACTCCTTACAAATCATATTATTTATATTCCAACCTCTAGTCTTTGCGTGTTCTGACATAAGTTCATTTTAGACCACAGTTTTTGGGTAGTTAGCTGTTTTTATCCGTGCCTGTAGGATCCCCAGGAACCACAATGTATCGGTGAGCTGACGGGTTGCCAGTTCTCCTCAGAGAGTCTCAGTCTTTCTCCCTGCCCGAATCAGGGTCGCCTCGAAAATACCTGGCAACCCTTTCTGCCTGCCCGAACACATAAACGCCCCGCTTCTCCCCGCTTCCTCCGCGGATGCTGCAGTCAAGTTGGCCGCGCATGCGCACTCTCGGTCCTCTTTTTGCTCGGAAGGTAAGTGCGGCATGGCGCGTGTTTCTTCCTTCAGGGAATAAACGGAAAACTTTATCCGCTTTTAGCTCACCTCAGAGTGGATTTAAAGGCAGGGAAATAGTTTCCTCCCGGTAAGCGAAGCCTTCGGAGTAGCTGCTTTGTTTTGCCGGTGGATTCCAGTCTGGCGGTGGGGCAGGGTGTGGGTGTCCGGGGCTGAATCAAAGGGACACGCGGCCTTCGGTGGCGAGGCGCTCGGTGTCATGTCGGCCGTGTTTTCCAGCCTTCCGCGCTGTCTCTCAGCGGCCAGTGGTTGTTCGTGGAGGCCATAATAAAAATGAACCCCGAGCTGCCGTCGAACTTGAAGTGATTTGGACTCTTTATTTTGCATCTCACTGCGGTTAGCAATGGTAGCAGCTGTTAGCTTTGCTTTAGCTCACTTATTTAAATAACAGCCACTGTAACGAGTTACGAAGAGTTTGTTTTATTAGGTATTAAGTGGAGTTTTTTTTATTATTATTATTCAATGACGAGACATAACTAACGGTAGCGTTACTAAATGCATCGCATTTCAGTTCCAGCCCATCGTTATAAAATAACGGTATGTTGTTACCAGAAGGCCAAGCTAGCGTGTGCTACTTTCTTAAATGATCCCGTTAATCCCCCGGAGAGACTTATTCCTAATTTGTCTCAAATTTATTCCTACATTTTTTACTCTGAAAAACAGATTTCTGCTGCTGTAATTGATCCGGACCCGTTTGAAGCAGCGGTGGATGACACAGCAGTTGAGCCTCGTGTTTAGCCGGTTAGCCTGTCCGAGCCTCCACGTTTCATGGACGCTGCGGATTTATCGCCTCTGTTTATTCAGACCTACTTCAGTCTGACGGGGGAAACATCTCGGATATGAAACATTTAGTCCTAAAAACAAATCTGCATTTCTGAACTGGTGAGTTGGATTACTTAAAAAGGCCCAAAAAGGTCGCAAAGGCAGCAATAAAAGCTAATTTAAAGCAAACTCTTTAAATAGTGACTTTAAAATGTAGGAATGCGTAATTACATAATTGCTAAACGTGACAGTAACCATAGTTTATAGGTTTAGAAAGTTGGCATAGATATTTAGGGTTTGTAAATAGTGAAGTACATCAGGTTGAGTTTGAATGGATTCCCAGCTAATTCATTTAGGCGTTGTCTGGTTATTGCAGCTCTATGCTGCCTGAACGACTCTAGTCAAATTGTCTTTATGCCAATTTAAAGAAAACGCAAAGAATGAAGATGCATAAATACAAACTTTAATAAACTAATAATTTATGAGTTGATTATGTAACTTTGATTTTGTGTAAATGTTCTTCTACGTATATAAAATCAGAATTTTATTAGAGAAAATATCAGAACCTGAATTATTGCTGAAATTAGATAAAAGTTGAACCCATGAAAATAACTGAAGATATATTATATAAACAAAAATCAAACTGTAATAGATATTTGATATAGATTGTGATCATGAGTTAGTTTAGCTGCAGTATTTAGTTGGCTATAATATTTCAGTTGAATTGTAAATATTTTTATTTAGTTTCTTGGATTCCAGCTTTAATAAATGAAGGTTTTAGCCTCCAGTAAAGTGGAGGAGACATTACAGAATGAAAATAAAGTTTAATTTGCTTCTGAAACTGATTTTGAAACAGATGTGGAAGGTTTGAGAAACTGCAGAGTTTATTCTTCCAGTTGATGAATATTCAGCGTTGATAAAAACCTGCATCAGACTGAAACTGAGATTCTCTTCAGATACCCGCCATGATTTTAATGATGAAAACAAAATGTGAGAACATTAAATGCAGTCAGACAACAGATTATCTACACTATGAATGGACTTTTAATTTATATTTAAGGATAGAATATTTGCATTTATGGTTCAGACTTTATTTATGGGAACATTATAAGGTCGAGGCGTCGATGTTTTGTCTTTCTGCACAGATTTATCGTTTTGCTAGAAATTATCTGGGAAATAATTTGAGCGATTTCACGTCCATTTCTGACTTCAATAAAACTATAAATATATTGTCGTTGTTTTGCATCAGTCAGTTTCTAAATGGTTTCTGCTGCTTCGTTTATTAAACCTTTACTCACCCAGAGTTACCTGGTCAGTGTTTACCTGTCCAGGTGTTGATGACGTTTTGTGTCCTCGCAGCGCCCCAGACCCATCGCACCATGGCAGATCCCGATCTTGACTTCACGACTGGTGAGTCTGGCGCCTCCGCCACCTACCCCATGCAGTGCTCCGCCCTGCGTAAGAACGGGTACGTGGTGCTGAAGGGACGCCCCTGCAAAATCGTGGAGATGTCCACCTCCAAGACCGGCAAGCACGGACATGCCAAGGTACGCTTCTGAGCCGCCGGGTTCCACCCACTTCTTCAAAACTTTAATCATTAAAAGGCTAAAATCAGGATGTGTTCCCTATCGTGGAGATTGTGACTATGATTTATTAATTTCACTTGGTTTTAAATTTTCTTCAGATTTCTAGTTTAGCTGTTTGCTGCCAGTTTTCACATCTTTGTTGGTTTGTTGTGTTTCTGCAGGTTAACCTGGTTGGTATCGATATCTTCACCAACAAGAAGTATGAAGATATGTGCCCCTCCACCCACAACATGGATGTTCCCGCCATCAAGAGGACAGACTATCAGGTAACCAGGATGTTACAGAAACCGACCAGAACCAGGAGGAGATTCTTCCTGATCTTCTGCTGGATCTAAACTTATAGTTTGTAAAAGAAAAAAGTATCAAATTAGTTTAATCAGGTTCACATTACAGTGTTTGTGTTGAATTAATTTTCCACTCTTGATGAACAAGAACTTTTTCTAAAAGATGGTGATGAATTTATGGCAACGATTAATTTAGTTTTAAATACTAAAAGTAGAAAGAAAAATCCATAATGTTGGAAGTTTTTAGATTTTATTGCCTGATTTTTACAGTTTATAGATCTGAAAGTGAGTTTTATTATAATAAAAACATAAACTGATTATTTTGATCCGAAGTCTTTGAATTTTCTGCTGGAGCTGAAATTGAACTCGAGTCTTAAATTAATTAGAACATGTCTGGTATTTTACCTGGGAGTCTTTAGTCTCTCGGCTCCAGGATGAAACGATTTTACTGCAGGTTGTTTGTTTTCTGGAAACTCAATATTTAATTTTTATTGCTGGAATCTTTATTCTCTTTGTTCTGATTTAAAACTTCTGGTTTGAACTTTAGGTCAGTTTAGTGACGCTTCATAACAAGACTAATAGTTTAGGACAAAATAAGATTTTATCCCAGGATTATTTAACAGACCAACACAATCAACTTTATATGATGATCTGTTACAATAAAATGTCTTTTATTGTCCCATAATTTTCAGTGACGGCCAGTAAAAAAAAATAAACTCAGAATATAAATGTAGAGAAAACAAAATACTGTTCTGTTGGATAATGGCAAAAGTTATAATATTTACAAAATGTATCTTAATATAAACACAATTATAAATATGACATGATAAAAAGTGGCTCGATACTTAAAACAAAATAAAAACAGACTTAAAGATTCAAAACAATATTAAAATGAAGCTAAATCAAATTTCTGAAGAGCAACTGGAATAAAAAGATTTTCTGTCACTTAGTGAATAATGAACCAGCTGAGTGAGCAGGTCTGGTTCTGCTAGCGTTAGCATGATGACACTAGTTTCATTTAATAGTGGCTAGCGTTAGCCTGATTAGCATTTGTTAGCCTGAACTGTTTGTTGTCATCATTGGGTTTGAGGATTCTGGCATTCAGAACCAATCGGATCATAACCTGTTTGGTTCCCCTCACCGTCCTGCGCAGGACCTGATGGTGTTTCCTTCATCCAGAACCTGGACCTGTCAGGTTCTGTTTGTAACTTTAATCCATGTCTTTTCCATCAAATTCTACCAAATCTGTAAACATGAAAGCCTTTTAAAATGTTCTCAGATGAAGTAATGAAGTGGATTGTTTGCTTTCAGCTCGTTAACATCGCTGAAAGCTACATGTCCTTGATGAGCGACAACGGTGACATCAGAGAGGACCTGCGCGTCCCTGAGAGCGACATCGGCAAGGAAATTGAATCGAAGTTCGAGGGGGGTGAAGAATTCATGGTGAGTTTCTGTTTCTGGCGCCGTGGCAGACGGTCCGGTGTCGGGTTTCAGATGATTGACTCGGACACGTTGCTCTGGCTGCCCGCAGGTCACCGTGATTTCTGCCATGGGGGAGGAATGTGCTGTCGCTACCAAGGTCTTGGCCAGCAAATAGGGAGATGGACTTTGCTGCCCAGGCAACAAGCACCACCCACAACCAGTCTCCTGCATCCTCATTGGTTCTGTCACCAAAGCGTCGGCCTTCACAGACAACCTCAAATCATTCTGTTGTAATTTCTCTCATCAATGATCTTTTTGCCCCCCTCTCCTTCGCCTCCTCCCCCACCCTGGTTTCTCTTTTCCGTTGCTGTTGGGAATGTTCCACTGCAGCTCGCTGCGTGGTCCTCTGCCTGATGACTGAGTTTTTGTTTGGTAACAATCTACTTTATATAAAAACAACTTTAAAAAATCCCAATCAGTTGCTCATTCCTGCTTATTTTTGCCTTCATAGTGTTGGTTTCGCCACTCACATTCCTGAATGTTTAAAAGAAACTTTGGGGTTCAGCTTTTGTATGATTATTTTTTTATATTCTTTAGATTAAAAAAGCGGATCTGGAGGGGAGGACTGCTTCCATCTCCAGGGTGGTTAGCGCTTAACAAGCCCACCCAGCATGTAAAGAAAAGTTTTCCCACCCCAGTCAGGAACTTCAGCAACTTCCCCCTCGGTGTCTGTTTGTCGTCTGTAGGAGTCTGAGGGCCGCGGCGGTGCGGAGCGCTCGTACTTCTGCTCCAAATTCTCGATCCGATGTAACATCCTCCTCCCTCCCCCATTACAAAAAGTGTTATTCTTTGATTTCAGCGGCGTGAGTGTGGCGCGGTGTGGGCCTCCACATGGAGGCGGTTTGCAGTGAGAAGTGTTTCCTTTTGTTTTCTTTTTGAGGGACTTTATTCGGGTTTGGGAGGGTGGTTCAGTTGCAAACTTTCTGTTCACTCGAGGCCTTTTGTCACCTGACTGAAGAAGGCAAAATAAAACAATGATACAAATGGACAAAAACTGCAAAACGCTGTCTGCTTTCTGTCTCCTGGAAGGTTTTGTTTTGTGGGCAGAAAATAAATGCATTGCAGTGTCGGATCAGTTCTGTTTGTGCGATTTATAACTTGTGCTTTATGCTGCAGACTGTTTCTGCAGCGGGAACCTTAGGAAAGTGTTAGCATCAGTATCCTAGCCTCTATAAAACTGCTCATGATGCTGCAGGAATGTGCAAATGACTCCATACAATAAATGAGAAAATCAATTAAACTTTTCGTAATTCTGTTCAAAATGTCAAACTTGTGATTTTGATTGTGGCGAACAACTAATGAGAAACCAAAATTAACTTAAATATTTAGATTTTTTTCCTTCCACTAAACTTTCCAATTCAATTTATACACATTTCTGAGTTTTAAATGTAGAATCTTGCATAAGTGCTGTATTGAAGCAAAGAGCTCATATTAATGGAAAGTTTAGTGGAAGGAAAAAGTGGTAAACTGCACAACCAACATCAATTGAGTTTGGGGGAGATGAAGTTGGAAGAATCTGAACTGGATTTAAAAACGATTCAAAGTCTTTATCTTTTTTATTTCAGGTTAATCAAAACTTATGATTTTTTTTTTTCTGGAAGTTGAGAACAAAATCCAAACTGCTTGAGGTCAGAGGTGAAGTTTCCACAGTCTGATCTGCTGAACGTCTGAGGTGCATCAAGTCCAAAGTCGGTTTGATTTTCCATCTGGATTCAGTTCTGGTCGTCTCCCTAAAGGAACCAAGAAATGTATTGATTACCGGGTGATCGGCGCCGAACTGATCGGACCTGAACTGGAACATCAGCTGATTAAAAAGGAGCCTCCACTGCAAGTAACTTTACACTTAAAAACATAGAAGTTTAACTATTTTGATGTAATTAGGTGAATATAATTAAGTGCAAAATCTGTATTTATATAAAATTCATATGAAGGAAACATTTCTAAATGTATTTAAGTTTGTCAGTAACGTATCTTAGTGACGATGTTTGTAGTATTTAAATCTCTGAGCTGCTTTAGCAGATAGAAAATAAAACAAAGACTGTGCACAAACAAGAAGTCTCACTTTGACAAACTGCTAAAACATTGTAACTTGAGATCAAATAAGTAAAATTTACTTTTAAACATTAAGTAAAAAATATGTGGTAAAACTAAAGTACTTTTTTTTTGTCAGTTACTCAAGTAAAAGTAATTAATTAATTAATTATCCTGAGAGCAACTATTGATATTCTCATTTATTTGGCTGTGATGGTAAAACAAGTTTATCTTAATACATTAAATAAATAGAAATAATTCATGTCTGTGTTTGTTTGCAGTCATTATGATGATTAACATGTCATGAAATCATATTTACAGTTATTACAGTGTTTGTTTTTTAAAGTCTTGTCATGCGATATTTTCAAAGAATTTCTCTTAATTTTTATTTTTTTTGGATCTTGGATACAAATTTTCTCAATCAACAGCCGGGTTTCTGCAGCCATCTTAACACTGTAATGTCTGGATTTATACAATAAATGTATTGTGTTTTTGTTCCCAGTCACAGAGCATCCACCATTAGTATAAACTGAAGTATGATGCTAATTAGCACCATTAGGCACTTAAGGAATAAGATAGCCTGCTCACAGTATGTTGATTATTTTATTGATGCTGTTGTTACTCAAACATAACTTTGAAATTGAGTCAATATATATTTACTTCAAATAAAGCTGAATACTGAAAGATTCCTCTAGTGTCGTAGAAGCTTTTATCTCATGTTACTGCTTTTGTAAATAATTCTTCATTCATTTTTCCTGTTGTATATAATCTGAAGTCATCTTTTGATTTGAAGTTCCATAATTCCACAAAATTAAATGCACAGAATTCAATATTTCTACAATTATTATTTCCCTGCAGCCCTGATTTTGAAATCAAGACTCCAGAGAACTGAGTTTTGTAACAATGTGGTTGAAATAAAACCAGATTTTATTTCCTCATCTTCAGACCCTGTGAGTTACTTTGAGTTCCTGTTTGAAGCATTTTTTCTTCTCCTCCTCCTGTGTTGTAGTATTTAAAGCCATGGCAGAAACACCCAGCATGCAGATGAATCACTGCCTTCTGCTCACTGGAAAAATGAATGCATGCTTCTTTTTTTCTTCCATTTTTCCAGCTCTTCCCTTTCAGGGTGAAGTTACGGTTTCTGTGACTCATGCAGACGGCTGATTTCCTCTGCAGGCTTGGAGACGTGTTGCGGGTCAATGATCGGACAGGACCAGCAGCTTTATTATCAGGCCGAGTTTGGCAACAACTGACCTTTGGACCAACCAGGGAAAACAACGTCTGTCCTGCAGTGACCAAACTTTCCTCTTTTATAGAGAAAAATCATGATAGCTGCTGTTTCTAAGTTCAAATCTGTGTTTATTTAATTATTAAAACATCTGCTACTTTATTAGCAAAGATGGGTAGAAATTATACTCTGGAGTAACAATGTGTCACTAAGAAATACCTCAAGTAAGACTACAAAAGTATTTAGTAAAAAGGCTACTTAATTACTAACTGATTGTCAGATGGAGAAAATATTATTTTATGTGTAAATTCTTGAATTTTAAAGACTAAAATGTGGGGAAAATCATACAAATAAGTAACATAACTACAAAATAACATGTTGAGGCAGGAAAAAAAAACACTTTTCCTATTAGTTTCAGTAAACTTATAAAAATAATATTTAAAGCAGGCAATGTATGTTAGCACAGGGTGAAGTATGTCAACTGATAATATATATTACTGACTATACTGTATGTTCTTTATTTCCAAATAGCACGAAGGGTTTTGCAAATAGAAAATAATATCAGAAAATTGAAGCTCGTCTCCAAACAAGAAGTCTCATTTCAACATAAACTATAGGTTATGTTTCTGGATCTGGTGTAGATTTTATTAAAATATCTTTGTTCTTTATTTGATAAAGCTACAAAAATGATCAAGTAATTGTAAAAAGCATGTTGGAGTAAAATTACTCTAAATTAAAATTTTTTTCCACAAAATTACTCAATAAATGTATCTACGTGATACTTTCCCCCTGTCATTAGGTTGTAAATTGTTATTTTCACATGTATTCTATTATTTTTGGCAGATGTGGCATTGACCATATTTGGGAAAGGCGTTTCAAGCCGTGCGTCTTACGTCCCTGTGCGTCACATCCGTTTCTTCCTTTTCCCGTTCGGTCTCAACATGGCGCCGGTGAGTCCGGTTCGCTCCTCATCCATTTAGCGAAATAGACGTGATTTTAGTTGTTGTTTGTCTCTTTACTTAAAACATATATAGAATATTATTGTTACAGTAAGCGCTGCGTGATTTTAATTGTTTTTATGAATAAGGAGTGTAGAAACAGGGCAGTTAGCGTTAGCTTGTACACGTGTTCCAGTATCAGGCTGCCGGTAGACCAGACTCCGCATAAAAAATAGTGGATTTTCTTTATGAATAATTTTATCCATTCAGATGAATTTTTAACGTGCTTTGTTTTGGTTGATAGGTAGCTCGTTGCCTTGTAGTCATTTCGGCTTATTCGTGGTCTTTTTGCTACTTACCAGTTTAGGATTTTTAAATGTTTACAAAACATTTTTATTTCTGTGTAGCTTATACTGTATTTGAGTTATTATTGTACAGTAGTTGTGGGCTGATTCAGTGCACTAGAAATATTAAATGGTCCAAGTTTGACCCTAAAGGAGAAATTATAGCGTTTATGAAATCAGCATATAATAAAATAAACTTACACCTGCACAATACATTATTTATGTACCTGAATCAATAAGCTGAAATATTTACACTTGTTGCCCAAAATGTGTGTATTGTTGAACAGTTCAGGCTGAATTACTGCTATAAATGTGTTCTTTCAGCAAATGGCCTCTTTTAGTCTGTAAAATCTTAACAATTTATTACTTAAGTTCATAATTCATCACCATTAATCTGATTAATGGTTTGAGAACTTCTTTGTAGCATCAATAATACTTTGAAGTCATTAATGCAATCAGAGAAAATGTAACTTGTTCCATGTCTGATTTAAAAAACAAACAAAAAACAAGCGTAAATTATTAAATGTAGAATAACAATAGCATGATTGTGGTTTTGAGTATTAATTTAAAGTTTAGTCTATAGCAGCATGTGATGGCCGACCGTCACATAGTCCTTTATTATCCAAAGTATTCACAGTAACCGTTACTTTACAGTTCCTTCTATACTTTGTTAATTTTTCACAGTAAGAGGTGATTTCAGAGAGCTTGTGTTTGTTTTGGATAAAGTGAGGTCTGGGCTGTGACTCATGGAGGTAATGATGCTGCTTTGTGCTGCAGATCAAACAGAGGAGAGTCGCTGCAGGCAAGAAGTCCAGAAAAGCCCCGTCCTGGAAGTTCACCCTGGACCTGACCCACCCAGTGGAGGACGGCATCCTGGACTCCGCAAACTTTGTAAGTCCCTTTTGTCCGTAGATGTGACCTCTACAGCCGTCACGGTTCCCATAGCAACATTAAATTGACTGGTTTTGCTAGCAGCTAATGTTGCATGTGGACTAGGGTTCCCTTCCCTAGCGCATTATTGTGCTCTGTGTGACAGGAAACCTTCCTGAAAGAGCGGATCAAGGTGAACGGGAAGACGGGGAACCTGGGGAACATCGTCCAGGTCGGCCGCATGAAGAACAAGATCAACATAACGTCTGAGAAACAGTTCTCCAAGAGGTGAGCGAGGCCTGCGATGCTGTTAGAGATGGCGTTAACAGAAGAACTGAGCCGTTGTCTTCTCTGGCAGGTATCTGAAGTACCTGACCAAGAAGTACCTGAAGAAGAACAACCTGCGGGACTGGCTGAGGGTGGTGGCGTCCGACAAGGAGACCTACGAGCTGCGCTACTTCCAGATCAGCCAGGATGACGAAGAGTCTGAGGCAGACGAGTGAAGAGCTGCAGATTTCTGTGTGCAGGAGAATAAAAGTGGAGAAGAAAATAATTCGCTTTATGTTTTTTATCATCTAAACACAAATACAATATTCTCTGTAAAAGCAGTTATGCAGTCAGACATGAAAATGAAGAAAAATTTAGATTTTTTTCCCCCTTTAAAAAAGTTAATCTAGCTGCCAACAGATGGCGCAATAACATTCAATCTAGAGAGATCGAGCAAAGACCGACAGGAAGCTGCAAAAATGATTCAACTGTTTAACTGCAGCTAGAAAATGAAATGAGGAAAGAAACAAACCCAGAGAAACTCCAGATGCTTTAAGAGGCGACAAGGAAAAACCCAAAGTAACAGAAGCATATAAATCTGATGACGCAACAAGCAGAACAGACCTGAGAAAATTATATAAACATATAAATTAATAGGAAACAACTGGAGGTGAAAGAAGCCAAGAGAGAAAAACGTTTATTTTTCCATTAGTTGAACTAAAAGCTGGAAGTTTTTCTTCAGATCAAAACGGTTCTGAAAGTAGAAGATTCACAGAACTGTGTGGCAAAGAGACGGAATGTAAAGTTACAGATTAATAAAATAAGAGCAATATTTTTGGTTTATTTAGCCTGTCAGAGAGAAAACCATTCGGGAGATAACTTTTAAAAGTCATGTTTTCACCATGTTATTCATATATTTTTATGTCAGAGATCCAAACTAAATATTTAATTTAAAAGATAAATACAAAATGTTTGGTTTATAATTAAATATTTACTCTGCTAACTAAATGTTTAATTCTAAACTAAATATTTATTTTCCAAACTGGACATTTAATTTTCAAACTAAACATTTATTTTCTCTGCTAAATACTTAGCTCCTAACTAAATATTTAGGTTTCCTAGCATACAAATTAGCTGCAAAAGCGGAAGTAGCATATCAAAACAAAAGCTGTGTTTTGAGGCCCTAAACTCCGCTGCTGGTCTGTCTGAATGGTTTCATATTTAATGTTTTTTCCTCGTTTATTCTCTGTAATGTGTTAATTGAAAAGGACGTGGTGTCGTAACGGCTACACTTACATGTATTCATGCAGTTACAGCAACAGTTTCTGGATCGGTCACCCCAGAACACTTCCGGTTCATCTTCATTCACTCTTAGAGCGGCTATCGAAGATGAAAACTTCCTGTTTATTCATTCCTAACAAAAAGAACAAAAATATTTATTGTTAGCACCTACATAGAGTGAATCGAACACAAACCGGAAGTCATCTGGCTTGACCGCTGTTGCTATAGAAACATGAGTAAACGTAGCCGCTAAAACAGTACGTCCTGTTTTCAGCTAACGCTTTGGCCATATAAGAGGAAAATAATCGATTATATATATAAAAACGTTAATTAAGCGATGAATGAAACGATTCAGTTCCGTCAGCAGCGGAGCCTCATAAAAGGTCTGCAAAACCCAGCTTTTGTTTTGATGTTCCACTTCCGTTTATCAGCAAGCTAGTTTGCATATGAGCTAAATATGTAGTTACGAGCTAGAAATTTAGCTGGCAACCTAAATATTTAGTTTGACAATTAAATTAACTCTTTTTTTTTCTTTTTAACAGGCAAAAATAAACCTGAGTAAGTTACTGTGTAACTTTACAAACGGCTGCAATAACCTGTGTGGTTCTCTGACGTCATGAAGAGTCTGCAAATCAAATCCTCACAACATTCTGAATTTTCCACAGATTTAGTAGCTTTTGGTTGTTTCAAAGATCAAACTAACATACCGGATCAGATCTGGGGCCGTGGTTTACGGAACCATGTGTTTGGATCCCAGTAGATTTCACCATGACTGGAAAACATGAAGACCTTAAAACTAAACCCACCATTTAGGAGTAATCATGAGACACACTGAAAAAAATAGTTCTGCCTTTTAGATGAAAAAACTCACAATTTATTGTCATAATGAAGAGAAAACATTCCATATTTCTCTGTAATCAAGTCGTTTTATTGAAGCACGCCAAAGAGAGAAAAGCGGATATAAAACAGCATAATTTCTAAGTTGATTTCCGTATTTTCTTTGGATCAATCAATCAATCAATCAATCAAATTTTATTTGTATTGCACATTTCAGCAGCAAAGCATTTCAAAGTGCTTTACATTATTACAAACACAGAAACACAATGCAACATAGAATCAACAATCAAAACACAGCATTAAGTCAAGTTCCATCAATAAATTTGTAATTGATTACATTTCAAATACAATTTTAAACATGTGGGTTTTTAGTTGAGTTTGGATCACAATAAGGAAAACAGAATCAAGTCCAGTTCACTTCGATTCCAAATGATTTAAACAACATTTGTTCTGCAGAGAAACCAGAATATTCAAAAACAATCAGTACAAATATTAAAGCCATCAGAGCCCAGACAAGTTTAGACTTTTAAATATTTCTGTATCATATAATGATGAAAGAAAACATCAGCAGTGATTTCCTGGAACACAGAGAGCTACATATAAACCAGAGAAGAACCGAACAGCAGAGACATCAGAACCATGAACCCGGATCAAGCATCAGAGAGGAGAGGAAAGCTAGTTGGGTTTACTGAACTCTGCAGAGCTTCTTAAACCAATCCCAACCCCAGCGTGAAGCGGCTGAGTGAACCTGGTCTGGACTCTGTGGATCAGAGTCATGGTTTCTGAGACGCTGTAGAAGGACAGAAGACCTGCTCTGTGGTCCAGATACACTCCCAGTCTGGAGGAAACTGGACCCGAGATGGAGGTCCAGATGCTTTTGTGAACAAATTCAAGACCTTTTTGTTGACAATCTAAAGCCCAAGATTTGTCATTGCGTCCAAATCTACATTCAAGCTCACCTCCTGCTCTGCTGATGTTCTTGTATGCGACAGCAACACAAACCGACCCGGTCCACTTCACCTCCCAGTAACAACATCCAGTCAGACTCTCTCTGCTCAGAACCTGAGAATAATTAGTGAATCTGTCTGGGTGAGTAGAATAAAGCTGAGGTTGATTCATCCTCATCACCTTCCTGTTCCCCTCTGACAGGCCCAGCTGTGTGTGTGCTGTGTTTGGATCCAGGGTGATTTCACATGAATACTTTAAGAATCCAGCTCTGCTCTTTGGTTCTGGTTCTGACAGTAGAACATCCACCTCAGTGATTTTCAGTGAGATGTTTGTCCATGAGTCTCTCAGGACGTCCTGTAGTTTGTCTCTGAGCTCTGACACAGCTGCTGTCACGTCCTCAAAGTGTCTCAGAGGACGGATGTTGATGCTGGATGAGTGTGTAGACTCACTGAGTGCTGGCAGTGAGGGGTAGTTGAGGAGAAACTGGTTGTGATCCTCTGTGTGTGAGAGCTGCTCCAGCTCAGCGTCTTTCCTCTTCAGCTCAGTGATCTCCTGCTCCAGCTTCTCCTGAACATCTTTGACTCGACTCACTTCAGTTTCCTGCTGGGATCTGATCTGCTGCTTCACATCAGAGCTTCTTTCCTGGAGGAGACGGATCAGCTGGGTGAAGATCTTCTCACTGTCCTCCACTGTTTTATCAGCAGAGTGATTGATGGCCTCCACCTCCTGTTGAAGCAGCTTCACATCTTTCTCTCTGTCCTGGATTCTCTGCTGGATGTTTCCTTGTCTCTCCTGGAGTTTCTTCTGCCTCTCAGCTCTTTCTGCTGCAGCGGAAACTGTCTCATGGCCTTTATGTTCATCCATAGTGCAGAGGTAACAGATACACTTCTGATCAGTGCGGCAGAAGATCTCCAACAACTTATCGTGCTTAGAGCAGATTTTCTCCTGGAGGTTGTTGGACGGCTCCACCAGCTTGTGTTTCCGAAATGCAGCTGAATCATAATGAGGCTGAAGGTGTTTCTCACAGTAAGAGGCCAGACAGACTAAACAGGACTTGATGGCTTTCAGTTTTCTTCCAGTGCAGAAATCACAAACCACATCTTCAGGTCCAGCATAGCGGGGATCAGCAGGAGCAGCTTGGTGTTCAGTCTTTTGTAATTGCTCCACTAAAGCTGCAAACATTGTGTTTTTCTTCAAAACAGGCCTTGGTATGAACGTCTCCCTGCACTGAGGGCAGCTGTGGATTCTCCTCCGATCCTCTTCATCCCAGTGGGTTTTGATACAGCTCATGCAGTAGCTGTGTCCACAGGGAATCGTCACCGGATCGTTCAGTAGATCCAGACAGATCGGACAGGAGAAACTTTCTCTGTCCAGCTGATTCTGCTCCATTTCTGCTCTCAGTCTCAGTGACTGTGTGAGTTTCGAATCAGCTTTCGCCTTCAGCAGACCTTGGCTCCACCCAGTCAGGGCGCGTTTCAGAGCAGGAAGAAGAGGAATATCAGGTTTAACTGTCAGCACAACATTTCTTTGTTCAAAACAACTGACTTATCAAAACTTAGAAATCTAAAATGTAATCGGTTCACTGAAGGCATCTGAAGCTGGTGTGACTCTGCAATGCTGCGACAGCCTCAGAAAATGAAAGGAGGGGATGGGGGCCATCTTTCTTTTCAGTATCGCAACTGGATTCTGTGGGAGTTTCAGCAAGGCAGATACCAGAGGGATTGCTTTTTAATAAATGGGAACCCAACCCTGGGTCACACCCCTCAGCGATCCTGAGTTCACCACCAGGCTGGGCTCCGGACGGCCAGCCAGGCCGCTGGGAACCAGGGCCGATTCTAGGATCTGACCGTTAGGGCTGCTGAGCCCCCAGCAGGGCTAAGACCCACAAGAAGAGATTTGTTGGTGCAGTTTTCTAAATCTAACTGCTTATTTCCATATATTCACAAACAAAATTAAGAGACATGTCAGTAATTCATAGAATAAAAGAACAATGTTCATTTTACTCAAACATATACTTTATAAAGAGTAAAATCAGTGAAACGTTTAATTTCCAGAGGCGTATAAACTCAGTTTAAAACAGAATCTCTAGATCACATCACAGCTGCCAACATCTGCTAACATTAATGAGACACAAGCAGCTGTGGAGTCACTCAGTCCTAGTGTGGAAATTAAAATAAAATCTACTCAAAATATTTGCATCCAAATTGCTGGAAAACGACCTAAAATCTTTGACTTGAAGCTGCTGGACTCTGGAGTATTTTTCTGTCCCGTTTCCTCCGTAAACCTGCAGCCTGCAGGTGAGGCTGTAATCTGACTCTGAGCATCAGATTACCACCAGATTAAACCAACACACCACATCCAGCTCTGCAGTTTTATGCTACATTATTGTTCATGAAAACACTGAAATATTCTCTGATGAATTTAGTTTCTTTATTTCACTTTTATTAATTTATTTATTAAAATGAGACTTTTAAAATTTAATTCATAGAATAGTGTCATTTATTCATTTATTCCATTGGTGGCATTTTATTCATTTAAATAATATTCATTTTATTTTTTTAATTTAACTTTATTTAATAGAGGCTTTTAAAAAATAATCACTTGCAGTCTTTTTTTAAATTTCAGATTTATTTATTTTTTATTATTTGTACTGGCTTTACTTAATGTATTAAACTGCTTTTTCATTTAGATTTTTGTTTTAATTAGTTTATTTAATATAATTTTGTTCAGAATGCAGTGAAAAACGTTATAATTTCACTGCAGGTTAGTTCTGCTTTTCTGAAAATGTACTTTTAAAAACTAATTTAAAAGTACAAAACTCAGTCTTTTACTGGTACAAAACCAGTAACAGACTGGTTTATTTTGAAATGCTTTATATGTTTATTGAATTAATTGAGTTTTATATATTTATTGTCTTTGATTTGAACTTTTGTTTAGTCTTTATCACACTGTTCTTTCTTTTAAGTCAAACTTTTCCCAAGGGAAACAAATAAATCATCTTATCTTAAATAAATTGCTTCAATAACAAACTGATATGAAATTGTTTCCATAGCAACTGATTGACCAATAGGGAAACTTATACAGGCGTTCCTTTTATAACTTTGTCTCAGATTATATCCTTCATATTATTTTATTAACATCAAAACAAAAACATTTTATTGTGCAGATAATTAAACTCAAACCTTTTTTCCAGTGAAGCTCCGCCTGCTGAGTTTCCATAGAAACAAACATGATGTTGAATATTTCAGCAGCCTGGTCGCATGACGCCGCTCTGCAGGAGTAAAGAGACTCTGCAGCGCCGCGGCTCAGACCCGCTCAGCAGCAGGACGGACACGGCCAGTGAGTATTTACCTGTGTGCTCAGGTGTGCTGCAGCTGCTGCAGCTGCTGCTGCTGCTTTAATCTGCTGCTGTTTGTCGCAGGTGTTTCTGTTTTCATCACCTGGATGGTGAAGCTGCACTTTAACAGGACCAGAAGTTGGTTTGTTGTAGTTTTCCACTGTGAAAGTCGATCCAAGGCGTCATTAAAGTTTCAGAGAGCGAGTCTCGCTCGAGTGGGTCAGAAGAACAGCAGAGCAGGGGAACCAACTGGGCCCACTGGGAACTAACTGGGAACAAACTGGGCATCAACTGTTCACAGAACCAGAACCCCGAAGGCAGGACTCAATATTGGTTCTGCAAATTATGAATATTTTGCTGGTTTTAAAGCACAAATGAAGGTGGATTTTACCACAATGTGTGTTTAAAGCCATAATTATTATTATTATTATTATTAATTTTTTAACCCCTCCAGGGGGTCTTTTGTGGGCTCTAGTGTCCCTTATATGATAGTAGGCTAACAGGAATCAGGGAAGGAGAGGGGGGAAGACATGTGGCAAATGTTGTCGGGTCCGGGAGTCGAACCCGCGACGGCCGCGTCGAGGAATCAAGGCCTCCAAATACGGGTCGCGCCAACCACTACGCCACCACGGCACGCCCAGCCATAATTATTTTAATGTAGAAAATCCTCCAGAATCTCCAAATCCTGCAGATCTTCTAACCGCTGAGGATCCTGTCAGTAAAAACAAACAAGATGCAACTTTGATCACTGAGCTAGAAAACAACTGAGGAGGAAGAGAAGAAGAAGAAGAAACAGGAACACCTGGACTAGATTTGTTGCAAAATATTTTCTGAATTGATGCAGAAACAGACACAAGCAATAACCTTTGACCCTAAAATTATACAGAACAAACAGCAAATAAGTTTCATATTATTGTAAAATAATGAATGAAAACCCAGCAGGTCCACAGGAACCACAGCAGGATGTTAAATCTGAGGCTGAAGGACCAAACAGACCTGAAGTAAAAGTGAAATCATCTCAGCAAGGAGAGATAAGAGTTGGAAACACTTCTAGGCTTTTGCTGTGCTGAACTGGAACCAGTTCAGGAATGTGGTACCAGTGTTAATGGAAACCAGCAGAACCGCTCCGTTCCAGCAACCTCCATCTGAAATCCATCTGAGCGTTTAGTGAATTTCTCCAGATTAACCACAACATGTCGTTTTGTGTCTTCATAGCTTCTCTCCTCTTCCTCTGGGTTCTGGTTCTGGTGCGGTCCGGGTGAGACTGGAGCGATGGCAGGCAGGCTGTGAAGCTCGTTAACATCAGCAGGTGATCAGCAGGTGGAGCGATGGCGGCGTGGCTGGGTCGGCTGTCGCTGGGCGAGGCCTGGTTCGCCATGAGCTCCCGCCTGCTGAGGACCAAACCCGTGGGCTCCATGGCCCACGGCGCCGACGACCTCACCGAGCTGCCGGAGGGCGCCGCCGCGGGGCTGGCCAAGGTCCTCACCACCCTGGACCTGGTGTCACTGGGCGTGGGCAGCTGCGTGGGCACTGGGATGTACGTGGTGGCCGGGCTGGTCGCCAAGGCGATGGCCGGGCCAGGGGTCATCCTGTCCTTCATCATTGCGGCGCTGGCCTCCATACTGTCAGGTAAACGGCCTCAACCATGATGGAAACTCAGAGATTACTTTTAAAAATGAACTTTTACCAACACAAACCAACTGATTAGGAAAAAATAAAAGAATTGGCAGAGAGAGAGACTTTATTGATCTGGAAGGGAAATTATGTGTCTGTGGTTTCATGTCAACAATAAAATGAAAGTTATTTTGTAAGGATTAAATATATCAGGAAAATTAGAAATCAGAAAAATAAAACAAATGTACAAATAAAATTAAATAAAATCTTGTGAAGTGCTTATTGTTTTTCTCTAAAAGTTGTTTTCATGTTTTGAAAAGCTAATTTTCTAAGTTTGTAGCAGCTAACTGCGGTAATGCTAACCCCAGTTTTTATGGTTTTATGTAAGAAGCAACAATAAGTGTAGAGTTTATAATTTTGTTCTTTACGTCTGTAATAAGAATGCTACAATCAGTAATATTTTTGTTACTCTTCTAGCTTCCTGTTTCATCTTGCTGGGTTACAGTACTAATGCTAGCTTGAACAAAAAAAAATCACTTACAGTCCATATTGTTTTGTTTATATTTAATGTAAAGATGTTAGTTAATATTTTTGTTATGATTTCAATAGTTTCAGTAAGTTTATTCAGCTTTTTTCTAGCTTCCTGTATCAGCTTCCTGTGCTGCACTAGCTCTTCCACTAGCCTATATGTAAACAGAAACAATACGTTAAAATTAGTTTTTTTCTTGTGCTGTTATTTCTGTTGTCGTTTATAACAGTAATCATTTTGTTTTGCTCCTTTGAATGAATATATTTGCTGCTGCTTTGGTGAAATGACTGTTGAGACGAAACAGAAGGAGTGACACAGGCCTTCTCGCTTTCTTCCCCAACATGTTTCCACTGTTTTTTTTATCTGATGTTTATTTCATGACCATCTTATTAGAGTTTGTTGAACTTTGTTGTCTTTGACTTTGGCCTACCTGTTAAAGTTTTTCTCATTCAGATTTAATTCTTTTACATATTTTTGGAACTTCCTCTGTTGTTTTACTTTTTCAACCTTTTGGCACCAATTTAAAAATGGTTTTAGTTCAACATACATTCTTCAAACAGATACTACCCATTTTCAAATTCTCAACAAAGATATAACATTTTGCCTAATTACTGTCTTTCATTAGTAAGGTTTGGATGTTTTTGTCAGAACTTGAATGAATTTGTTGTCATGTTTCTGTGTTTTCCTGGAAGGAGTTTGCTACGCAGAGTTCGGAGTCCGGGTCCCTAAAACCACGGGCTCGGCGTACACCTACAGCTACGTGACGGTCGGCGAGTTTGTGGCGTTTTTCATCGGCTGGAATCTGATCCTGGAGTATCTGATCGGCACGGCGGCCGGGGCGTCGGCTCTCAGCAGCATGTTCGACTCGCTGGCCAATCACAGCATCAGTAACTACATGATAACACACCTGGGCACGCTCAGAGGACTGGGTCAGTGACTGCAGCTCATTAACAATGCTGGAGTTTGCTGTGGTCCTAAAAATAAAGTTGGATCCGATCCAGAAAGTCATTCATTCTCTTCCTGTGTTTCAGGTAAAGGTGAGGACACGTATCCCGACCTGCTGGCCCTGTTCATCGCCCTGCTGGTCACAGTGATCATCGCCCTCGGTGTGAAAAACTCTGTGGGCTTCAATAACGTCCTAAACGTCGTCAACGTCGTTGTCTGGGCCTTCATGATCATCGCCGGGCTCTTCTTCCTGTCAGCTAGCAACTGGGAGGGCGGCAGGTTCCTGCCGTACGGCTGGTCCGGGGTGAGACATGGCGACGTTCACATGGTCACATGATCCAAAATCAGAAATTATTAAACAATATTCACACTTTGACAGCTACTTTAGTTTTGAATTTAAAGGAGGACATTTTTAAAAGATATGGTAAACTCCTGTTGTATTGAAAGTACAGCAGGACCATCGACAGAAAAAATGAGATTTCTGCCAAAAAATCTCAGATATTTTCTAGAAAAAAACAGAAAATTTCTGAGTTTGGAAAGTCAAAAATTTAATAGAAAGAAACTCAGTTGAGATTCATTTTAGAATTTTTTTTTAGAAAAAACTTGGAAAAAAAAAACATGCAACTTTTGTAACTGAAATTTCTACATTGTTTTCTAGAACATTTCTGAGATCAACCTCAAAATTTCTGACTTTTCAAACTTTCAACATTTCTGATATTGTTTGTTGGAAATGCACTACTCCTTCTCTTTTTATCTACTAGTCCAAAATGCTTAAACTCATATCGTTAAGGAGCTTTTAACTTGGAAACAATCGAGTAAAGTTTCCCTTCATGCACTTTGTTTATGACTCTTGGAAGCAGTTTTAATTGTTGCTCTCATTAAAAACATTTTTCAGTCTTGGCCATCTTTTGTTTGAAAGTGTTTCATTTTTGCTCCTTAATTTTTTTTTAGTAGGTTTGTTGCTACTTTTGCATTTGAACTACAAATTGTCAAAGTTTTGAGCAGTTTCTGTAATTTTCCGTGTCTAGGTGATGAAAGGTGCAGCTACCTGTTTCTACGCCTTCATTGGGTTTGACATCATCGCAACAACTGGAGAGGAGGCGAAAAATGCCAACACATCCATCCCTTACGCCATCACCGCCTCACTGGTCACCTGCCTCACCGCCTACGTCTCGGTCAGTTCACAGATGTTCATCTTTAAACATAAGAAACACATCGTCTCTTCCTGAAAGGAGGATTCAAAACGCTGCTGGGTGTGTTATTTATTAGGTTTAGGGGAAAATAACTTTCATCCCTTAAGAAATTATTAGAAAACAGCTTTTGTTTTGACTCTGGTTTGTACTGGACTCTTGGTACTGAGCTGTTGGTTCAGGAGAACCTGGTTTTGATCTTTACTTAGTCTGAACCCTCTTCAGAGACTCTCTGGTCTGGATCTTGACTTGGTCTAAAACCCTTGGTGTTTGGTCTTGTCCTGGTGTTGAGACTCTGCTGTATTGATCAAGTTGGTTTATGGACCCTTTAATGTTTTGATATTGACTTTGTTTAGGAGAACCTGGTTTTGATCTTAGCCTTTTAAAGTCTTTATCTTGTGTATCTTTGGACTTGATCTTGACTTGGTCTGGAACCTTGTATTTCTGATCTTGTCCTGGTGTTGGGATTCCGTCATTTTGATGTCGACTTGGTGTGTTAATGTCTTGGTTTTGCCTTGATATTCAAACTCTTAACTGGGTCTGGATGCCTTGAATGTTTAGTCTCTGACTGGTCCTCATTTCTTTTTTTAAAAGGTTTCGTTGGCTCTGTTGACCTTTATTTGAAAGTAGTTCATACAGGAAATATGGTAATGAAAAAGGGGGAAGACATCTGGCAAATGTCGGCAGGCCGGGAATCGAACCTGCGACTACTACCACAAGGACTAAGGCCTCCATATGTGGGTTGTGTTTTGCCGCTGCGCCAACACAGCATCTCCTGACTGGTCCTCATTCCTAAGCAGTTTTGAGTAAAACACTAACTGTGGTCTTTGTTTTCCCTCCAGGTGAGCGTGATCCTCACTCTTATGGTTCCCTATAACCTGATCGATGGCTGTGCTCCACTCATGGAGATGTTTGCTGTTCACGGCTTCATGTGGGGAAAATACACCGTGGCTGTTGGCTCCATAGCTGGACTCACAGTCTCACTGCTGGGCTCCTTGTTCCCGATGCCAAGGGTCATCTATGCCATGGCCCGCGATGGTCTGTTGTTCAGGTGAAGACTCAGCTGAAGCACACCAACATAATAAAACAAACAAAAGCTAATTTACTGTTTTGTGTGTATTTGCAGGTTCCTGACGCATGTCTCAGCTCTCACACACACTCCAGCGGTGGCGTGTGTGGTGTCGGGAAGCTTCGCGGCCGTTCTGGCTCTCCTGGTGAGCCTCCAGGACCTGATCGAGATGATGTCCATTGGCACTTTGCTGGCTTACACTCTGGTTAGTGTGTGTGTGCTGCTGCTTCGCTACCAGCCCGACAAAGAGACAGACACACACCAGTTTATCTCAGAGGAAGACGTGGACAACATCAAGGACGTTGGAGATGAACCTACCAAAGACGACCACATCATGATGGAAGGCTCCAACCGTGACGGATCCTCCTACCACGCTGGTGGGACTGAAGGCGAATCAGACGACTCGCATTTTCACACCGGACCTCCCTCTCTGTTGAAAAGACTTCTGGGCGGCCATTACTACACCCTGCGACTCCGGCTGGGAATCCCCGACTCAACAGCACGCCCAACCCCGGCCTCCGGCCAGATCGTGACCAGATGCACCCTGTCCCTCTTCTTCATGTCCTTCCTCTTCTGGTCCACCGTCATATTTGGTGTGGAGCAGGGCTCAGGCGCCGCAGCGGTGTTTTCCGGCCTGATGGCGACTCTGATGCTGGGATCACTGGCGAAGCTCCTGATGCTCATCATACAGCAGCCGGAGAGCAAGCAGAGGCTGCCCTACATGGCGCCGTGTGTTCCCTTCGTTCCTGCAGCGGCCATTTTGGTTAACAGTTACCTCATGCTAAAACTGTCCTCTCTCACCTGGGCCAGGTTCACTATCTGGTGTCTGATAGGTGAGTTCAAACCTTCAGATTGTTCATTTTAGACTCGAAATGTAGCATCAAACCTTTCCTACGTGTCAGTACACAATGCTGCAAACAAAGAGGAAATAATTTGATTTAAAGGAACTTTTAAGTCCTAAGTATTTAATTACATTCAGTTGTGAAATTCAGCTGAATCTTATTTCCTAATTTTCTGGTACTTAAAGTGTCTTTCACCTTTTTATTTGAGGGTTAGAATAAGTAGACCTGACATATTTGGGAGCAAACCCAAATGTGGGCGGAGTCAGAAACAGTCCAATCAACAGTCCATTTTTATTTCTGTCATGCAAAATTTGATTTGCATGCATGTTTGTTCAAATATGGTAACTAACAAAATATTGCATCCAAATGGTTCCTTGAAGTTGCAATATCAGACAAATAAATAAATGTGACTTGATATATTGTGAAGCTACTTGAAAATGTTTTTCCCACCAGGTGGCAGCACTGGCATTAATGTCAGAATGAAATTAACTTGTTAAAAATGATAAAGTTCCTTTCATGAGTTTCTGGTCGTACTCTGCTGTGTTTGGGCCGTTGACGATCAGGCCTCAGGTTTCTAACAGCTGCTCTGAATAATCTCCACTGGTGGATTGTTAGCAGTTTGGGAGAAGTGGACAGTGTTTTATAATATTCTGCGTGTTTTTCTAGAAGCCCAGTATTCTATAAAATGTGTCTCTAAGTTGGTAAATAAATCAGAAACAAGAATTTGTTAAATCTCCGCCTGTTTTCCTCTGCCCTCAGGCCTGCTGATCTATGGCTGCTACGGCGTTTGGCACAGCATCTTGGAGCTGGATGCCCGCGAGCAGCAGGCCCACGCCAGCTCCTACCGTCGCTACGACGACAACCTGGATGACACCTTCTCCCCTGACGATGACCTTTACCCCCAGGAGCAGGGCGAGAGGCCCTACCAGGGCTGGTCCGCCCCGGAGGAGAGCCGGCACCGCCACCAGAACCAGGGCCAGGAGGAGGAGCCATATGAGAGCCAGGGAGAGGATGACGGGGACCAGCAGGGGTACCAGTCTGGAGCCGGAGTCCAGAACCCGACCAAAGGCAGCAGGTCCAGAGGACGGACCAACTTTGGGTTTGATGATGAAGATGACTGAATTGAGGAGGACTGAAACTGTTATAAAAATCTTGTATATCAAATATGACTGTAAAGAAATTTAATTAGTAATTTTACACCTTGAATTTAGGTCTCTGTCTCTTTAAAATCTCCTGCTCTTTCTGAAACTCCGCCTCCAGGAAGTCATCCCAACATAGCTCCTCTATTAACCCTTTAACAACGTTTTCACCAGCGCTGCTCTGAGCAGTAATGCGCAGCTCCACCAGATGTTTGTTAATTGCTGCTGGCTAGTCTGAAGGAGCTCAGGGGGAGGAGCTGCGCCTCAAAGGCGGGGCAAGGTCCAGGCTTTTTGCAGCTGAATGGTTGCCATGGAGATTGAAGCATTTCTCAAACATACAAGAATCAAGAAGATTTTAGATGATGCTGCCCCTTTACTGATGATCCTTTGCAGATCAATCAGTCATTTTAGAAGTTTTATTCAAACCAAGGCAGCCATCTTTTGGTTTGCTCCATGTTGACGGACATGACGGGCTCAAACTGAGCCTCTGAGACCAACAACAGTCTGGTTTAAAGAAGAATCATCATCGTCTTTCAGCAGAAACATCCTGACAGCAAACCACTCAGTGTCTTCATGGTTTCTGGTTTACAGTTTGTAGAAACTGAACCAGAGGGGAAACTCTGACTGCTGACTAAAGTTCTTATGAGAGACTAAAATCTGACAGTATTTGTCTTTCTTTGTGGGAATAATCAGTTCAGGTGTGGACTGCTTCACCCAGCTCTAATTTATTCATAATTTTCTTTATTTAACTGCATCTCGGTCAGAAGAAGATTGTGTTCTGGGTTGATGTTTGGTTTATTTACGGTATGATTGGTTTTGTTGTTTGTGTTTTTTCCTTTAACCTTCCTCTGCGTTTTGATTGACGGGTTCTTACTGGTTCTGTTTCTGCTGGAGGTTTCCTGTTGAAAGGTGTTGTTTCTTTCCACTGTCGCCACATGCTTGCTCAGGAGACAGGATTACTGCTAACAGCGGGTCCTCGCTTAGACGCCTTTCTAATGATTTGAATTGAATGATCAACTTACTTTGATTGTCTTGCAGAAGTTTTCACACAGCTTGAAGTTCAAATTAATTTTCATAATTTCAAGTTGCGTAATTTGATGTTCAGTGGAAATGTGGCTTCTGTTGCTTTGCAGAAATCAGAACCAGTCTATAATCTATTGATAATCGATGGATTAATGATGGATCATCATAAAGACCTGAGCAACGATTCCAGTCAAACAGAACCTGGTCCGGTTCTGGTCCGGGTGGATGCTGTTTCAGGATGTTCTGTCTCCTCATCCTCACATTTTCTCTTCCTGCGTTTTGCTGTTAATGTTGAAAACAATAAAGCTCCAAACCCGGGAAGGCTCTCTGACTTCCTGATCAGGTTCAGGTATCGCCACGGCAACGGCACACAAAACTCACCTGCTGATAAATCAGGTTGTTTCCTCATCCTGCTCTGCAGATTAGGGTGATGGAAAGGAGGCCTTCCAGCTGCTCTGAAGTTATAAGAACGGTTTGTTTTGTCTAATATTTCTAAACTGATTAATCAGAAGAATATAAATAATAATTTACAAGGTCATTTCATTTAAATATGACAGAAAAATAAGAAAAACTTCTTGGTTGAATAAAAAGTATTTGAAATATTCAGGTTTATCTCTTTTTTCTAACATTTTCAACTTTTTGTCCAGGATTTCAGCTTAAATTCGAAACTTAAAAACTGAATCAAGATTGTTTTTCTTTTTACTTTTACACGTTAAAAATAATAAAACTTCCCATTCTGAAATTAAAGTTGGTTAATTAAAACGACATGAAAATGGAGAGAAAAAAATATTAGCTCAATAATTTAAAGACGGAAACCTAATAATTTTACATATTTATGAACCATACTTTCCACATTTTTAATTTCTTCTGCAAAAATAATCCTAATTGTACAATATTAATTGTCATCCTGTAATCGCAGGCATCCACCGGTTCGCCGGGTTCTGTTCAGTTCAGAACCAGGACGGTTCGGCTGTTTCCAGTTAAAATAATCTTATTGGATTATGAAACTTTCTGCAGCTGAACCTGGATATTTGCTGGACTTCCTCATAAAGCAGCAGTCAGTTCAGAAGGTGGTAAAATGATGATTTATTATCTCCTTCCTTAAATCTCATCAACCACTGTAAGAGCTGAACAAGACAAAATTACAGCCGCTAGTTATATTGGTACAATTCCTTTCATAAATGTAAGAAATCAGAATTTTTATAAACATTTTAATATATTCAAATGTAGTTCAATCGCCGTTACCTTGTTGTTCCCTTAATGACTGAAGCTAAATTTAAGTTGCCTTTGATACGTTTCTCTGTCTTGTTAACGTTTTCCTTCGTTGAGCTAAACCTTCTCAGATAGAACTGTTGATGTTACCATAGCTACCGTTACCAAAATAAAAGCACAGAACATTAAAGACAGTAATACTAAACAAAAGTAACTGAACCTAGTTGGTTTTTAGACAGCCGGTTCCATAAAGCGGCTTTAAAGGGTTTACGGCAAATCGTCCACATGTGTAGTTTGACGCCACGGCGTCACATGACTTATTACGTGAGATCATAAGACTCGGGTTTGATGCCTCTGACGTGTGAACGGACGTCATACGTCAGGTTCGGTATTTGCTCTTCTTTTTGTCTAACTGTCACTTTGCACTTGTTTGTCACAGAGCCAGGATCGGTTCTTGATGTTCTGTAGGTTAGCAGAAAGCTTGAAGATTCTCAAACTAGACACATCTAGAGCTATAATGGCAAATAAAATTATTTCTAAATCCGAAGAGACCCAGGCTGCCACGTTCAATACCCTGAGGCAGAAGATCAAGGGATTTTTCACCAGATTCTCTCGCAGGCATTCATCAAAGGTTACGCCAATGAAAACACCCGACAAACAGGAAACGTCTTCCACCGAGAAGAACTTTCCTGCTCTGAAGCCCTCAATTCCTCCAGAAGATGTATCGGACATCGTACATCTAGAAAACATTGTACTGGAGATCAAGTCAAGAGATTTTCAGGTACAGGAATTAGAACCAGAGTCAACGTTTATACCGATGGTAACCATCATTCCTGCAGAGATCCTGTCAACAGAGGATCTGCAGGAAGAGGACTCAGAACTGAAGCAAAGGTTTGATGAAACCACTCCGGTGGAGCTTTTCATTCCTCCAGATGAAGTATCTGGTATTGAAGATCTGGAAACCACTGTACCTGAGATCCAGTCAACCAACAATTTACAGGTAAAGGTGTTTAAACAGAAGACAAAGTTTGGGGTGGGCTTTGTTCTTCCAGGACAGGTATCAGATTTGGAGGTGGAGGAATTAGAGCTGGAGGAAGGGCTTTACATCGTGGCACATCCAGGGGCACAGCAGATTAAAGTGCATCCAGCATACAATAAATCCTCATCTCCACTAACGTCTGATTCATCTGAGGGAGAAACTCTATCGGACAGTGAGATGTCATCTTCCTCAGTGCAATCAGAGGTTTCAAATATTCAAGACCAAAAAGATTCATTGTCTTTGTTGATGCACAGCGTGATTGCCCAGGCCATTAAAACATCAGGATTTCACTTGTGTCTTGAGGACGTTCGTACCATTCATGAACGGCTCTTGGAGAAAGTTTGGGCTGAATTTCGGGGGGACAAAATTGACGGTAACCCAGAAATGATCGTTTTTCACAGCCAGAAGATTTTTTATGCCATCTGTAAAACTTTCAGGGGATCCAGTCTAGTTGTAGGAAGTTTGCTTCTATCAGAAAACGCAGTATTGGACAGAATGTTTGTGGCGACAGTTTGAAAATATCTTAGAAGACCTGCAGAGAAACTCTCCTTTGTTGCACGTTTTTTCAAAGTCCTGGGTGAAGCAATCTGTCATCCCTTTAAGTAAACATAGACAACATGTGTGAAGTCCACCCCACCTGTGCAGAGTCCAGTCAGCCAAGAGGAGACCGCCCTGGATGGAACTGAGCGACGGAAAACCTCAGAGACAACCCATTTGGCTTTAAATAAATTACAGACTCTGCTGTCCTTTAAAAATGCCACAAACTAAGTGAGCTGCAGCCCCATCATCTGGACATTTGTTTGGGTGTCAGGGTTCAACTAAGTTACCTACTGGTGAGTGATGAGTGTATTGTTGGTTTTCTCTCCGGGTGCTCGGGGTTTTTCTCAAAAACAGAATACAGTGAAATGACTTCCCACTTGTTCTTCCATGGGTTTTCTCTGGGCACTCCAGTTTCCCCACAAAAAAAATGTCCAGTGAACCCAGTGTTCATTTTGGGCTTGGTCCCATCACCCGGACATTTGTTTGGGTTTCAGCGTTGAACTAAAATGAATACAGTATCCTTGTAAGGTGCAAATGTAAAATCTCCTTTACAACATTTGGAATTATTGTGTTTAAGTTTCCTTTGTTTTGTATTTATTGACAACATTTGAATAGTTACATCATTTTAAACTTGTTTTTAGTAGTTAAGTCATTTTAAACTTGTTTAACCAAATTATAGCCCTGTTTCTCTTGAAATGTATATATTATAACACCAACAAAGTGAATTTAGACACTCACCAGAATGGACAAGTCTGGAGCAAACCTGTAGATAAGTTGGGATGTTGGAGAACGTAATATCAGGACGTCTGACCGCTATTACCCAGGACATTCGTCTCCTTTTCGTTAGCTTCGATAGCTTAGCTTCGATAGCTTAGCTCCGATAGCTTAGCTCCGATAGCTTAGCTCCGATAGCTTAGCTCCGATAGCTTAGCCTCCTCGCCTTGTTTCCAGGCAGGAAAACAGTGAAACTAAAGCCCGTTTTCCATCTTTTTACCGTTTCGGTCGTGTGATCGGACATTACGTCCAATAACGCAGCAAGTTCGTACTATTGCTAAATAATTTTAAGTAACTTAGATTCAAAATATCTGTGAGACAGTTGTTTTTGTCGGTTAGGTTTATGGCCCCTGAAGATGGCGCGCATATCTCTACGTCATTTCTGAAAGAAACAAAACAGCAAAGCGGCAGCAGCTCAGCCCTCTGCCTGTGTTCAGGATTGTTGGGCAGCTGCAGGATTCTGCATACTTGGGATGTTTTCCGGCTTGAAAACACCTGATTTTAATAATCCACATCATGAACGTCTCCTGCAGCGACTCAGAGAAAGTAATTCAGTATTGACGGATATGCTCTCAAACCTTCTGTATTTAATAAAATTCATAAAGTTGGTATTAAGTAATAAAGTTAATTAAAAGCAGATTTGGGAGCACTAAAGTTGTTTTTTGTGTAAAAGTTATGAAATATTTAAAGAGAACCAAAACAGGCTGGTTACTCAGTTAGTTAGTTTGACCTTTTTGTTCACCAGACAAAACAATCAGAATATTTTCTTATTTACGATGTTAGTCTGAAAGAAAAAAACAACACAAATCATTAGTCTTGTAGGGAACATTTTAACTTCTCAGTAATAATTTTACCCAAATTAAAAAAATAATAAATGCATCAAGTTCCTGTTGCTCCATTAACAGTCTGGTGCAGGCCACACAAAGTCAGTCCAGGGTCCACAAATGGCCCCTGGGCCACACGTTGGACACCCAGGTCCAAAGGAAAGGACTTCAGAACATCACTGGTTGTGTTGCTGCATGATGGATTAACTTTCCCCACCAACCTTTGGAAATTAGTTTTTGTTTTTGTGAGAAAATGAACAAATGAATGATTGCTGTGAAAATTTTTATTTTGGCTCAAATAAATCAAACTGAGACTGTATTTTAAGGTAAAATTAAACTTTTATTTCTGAATCATTTCAAGAAAAAAGAATTATACATTTTGTTTAAAGTAATGTAAATATAAAAATGAAAGAAACTGTGACAAACAGCAATATTTAGCATTAAAATGTACCTAAGCTAACTCATTTATAATCAGCACAGAAAAGTTATTAAAATCTAAATGAAAGAAGCTCAAATGTATAACAATATGGCAATGATTTAAAACGATATAAAAAGATCTTCTGAATGTGTTTAATCTGCTGAATTTGTGTAATTTTCCTGACAGGTTTAAGTCCAGCTGTGTGGACCTGAGTCCATAAAGGGACCCCACACTTTAGGTTACAGTCCCAGTTTCCTCCTACAGTCCAATCAAGTAACTATGTTATTTTGAGTTGTTAAAAATGCCATATATATTAAGAATGACTTGACTTCCAGATTTAATGCCTTGATATTGGGTCTCTGTCTCTTTAAGAAGCTCCTGTTTTTTCTGAAACTCCGCCTTCAGGAAGTCATCACAACATGGCTCCTCTATTAACCCTTTAACGACGTTTTACCAGCGTTGCTCTGAGAAGTAGCTCGTACTTCTGATCTGCAGTTCAACCAGGTGTTTGCTAATTGCTGCTGGCTAGTCTGAAGGAGCTGAGTCCTTCAGACTAGCCAGCAGGGGTCCAACCAGGTGAATGGTTGCCATGGAGATTACAAGATTTCTCAAACATACATGAAGAATTAAAGTAACACTCCAAGTATGTTTTTGATGAGGGAATATCATTGTAACATGATATGAAGCTCAAAATGTTGATTTTGCATGATGCTGCCCCTTTAACTAGAATTATGTTTTTAATTCATTTACATTTCTTTGTTATATTTCCCCAAAAGGCTTCTGTGATTTTAGAGCATTAAATGATCAAATCAGGCATTTGTAATGCATTCTAAGCTCTTTGGTTTAATTTCTTATTCAATGAAACTTGAAGTATTTTTCTGTTTCTACTCATCCTTGACTGATGAACAGGCCTCCGGCCACTAGGTGGCAGCAGCGTTCAGAGTAATCAACAGCCTGCCTGTTCGAGGAGAGAGGGAGTAGCGGACAGAAAACGGTGTAAGGATCCGACAGGGATGGAGGAGGAGGATAAGCTAACATCCGGAGGACGTATCCACAAGGAGAACATGCAGAAAGAACCCAGGTCAGGATTTGAACCCAGAACCTTCTTCCTGGAACTGTATCATGAGGAAACATTTCAGGTAAATTTCTGATCCAACTTTACTAGACACCACCTCATCGGAGGATTGGTTTGAACAGAGAAACAGATAGCAGAGTAATACAATAGCTTAAAGCTAAAAAAAATCAGATGGATACATAAAGCTAGAGATGCACCGATCCAATATCAATATCACTATCGGTCCAGAGAAATTCTAGATCCGGCATCAGTGACTATGTGCCTGATTGATAAGTGCAGATCTATTCAGCCTAATTCTATGTTTTGTGGTCATTCTTTATTATTTATTTTAGATTATAAGTTACACACTGCAGCTTTAACTGAGCTGTAGCGGAGCAGAGTTATCAAAGAATTTGTAATTCAGAAGATTTATGTTTTTGTTTTTAAAAAAGAAATATTTTAAGTCAGTTAGGCACATTTTTCATTTCTGATACCAAACCTCAGATATCGGTTTTGTTGGGTATAAGGTGGATCGGTGCATCCTGGTGAACCCGCCTGCAGTGAGGACGGGAAGCCGGTCGCCCCTCACACCCGTTCAGTCTTGGCGTGGTTGGCGGAGCTGTCGACCTCCCGGGCGGTTCCGCCCCGCCTGGAGTAGAAGAAGCTGTTCTCCCTGGACGGGTTGGTGATGAGGGCGACCTGGAAGCAGAGGATGACGACGCCGCCCAGCAGGCAGAGCCCGGCTCCCACCCAGCCCACGTACAGAGAGTAGCCGAAGGACATGAGGTGCTCCGCTTTGTTCGCTCCGATGGGGAACCAGACGGTCGCTACGCTACCAAAAACAGCTGCGTGACAAAGAAAGGATGAGAAAAAGGTTATCAGTTTCATATTTGAATCTGTCTGGTCCAGAGGGCAGGAACTGTCCGTCTCATCCACCAGGAAGCAGAATCAGACAAACAGATTCAGTCGGGTTATGAAGGAACCTCATGTTTTTATTTGTCCTGTAAAACAGATGAAAGTCCTGGAAGAGGAAATATGTCCTCCAGCTGCTCAGTATTAACCTCAGTTCTCTGAAGCTGTTCCTACAATCAAAAAGTTGAAAACAATACAAAAAACTCAAAAACTACAAAATAAAAAATATATATATCTAAAGCTGCTGCAGTATGAAACGTTTATAAAAACAATTTCTTTACATATTTGTTGAAGCTGTTTCTCTATTATTACAATATAATATGAGTGCTAACCAGAAACAACCAATCACAGTCAGGAGGCGGGTCATAGCGCTGTCAGTCACCCCTCCATGTGGCGCTGCTTATCCCTGAAGCTAGCTTAGCTTGTCATGAATGCTAAGGCTAGTTAGCATGGCGACTAGCCTTAGGAGGTGAGGAGATCAATCTGTCTCAACAAGCTGTCACTACATGGTGAACAGTGTTAACAAATATCTAAATAACATATTTTTTATAAAAGTTACACAATGAAGCTTTAAGTGAATTAAATCCCAAAACTCAAAACAAAAAGTAAAGCTGGAGGTGCCAAGCTGCAGAGCCTGGGAGCTTTTACTTTCAGGCAGGAGGTTAGTGTGAGGGATATCTGGTTAAAATCCAGCTTCAATTTAAACAAAATCTGCATTTTTACTTAAATTAAGTTCAGATAAAACAGCTTTCAATCCTCCAAGACCTCAGCTGAGTACATCATGCAGAATGTAGGAAAAAATACCGTCTGCTGAAAGCTGGAACTACTTTTCATTCAGGAGAAAAGAAAAATTTGTTTACATTCCTTTTCATGAGCATCAAAATGCAAACTCCAAAGATTTATGTAATTCACAACCAACAGCTTAAAGTTGGTCCAATTAAATCCTAATGAATTAAATTAAAGTTAGTTTTTAAAAGTGAAAAAGATCAAGAGGTGTGAATATTTTAGCATTTCCCCGTGAACTCGACCGGCTCAGGGAAATGAATGCGTGTCTGGAGTCTTCCTCACCTATGACGATGAAGAGGACGCCGCCCACCTGTGTGCGGCGCTTCTTAACGGTGGCGGAGGAGTTGCTAGGCAACCGAATGCAGGGCATGGACATGAGGACCAGCAGCAACGCCGGGACGCCCAGGAGACACGCGGCGATCATCAGAGCCCGGGACACCTGGACGTACGCTGCCAGACACCAACAAGCTTCTGGTTACACATCTGGAGCCGCTGGAACGCAGCGCACTGGGAACACTGGGAGGTACGTCTGAAACCATCAACGTCTCCTCAAACATGCTGCTGCTGCACTAACATGCTTTCAGTTCAGCTATTTATTCATATTATTATTTAGAAGTCCTGCAGCAGGAGAATGTTTGGCTTTAAAAGTTCATTTATTCATAAATCTGTGCAAAACTAACAAGCAGCAAAAAGTAAAATCCAGACTCATTTTGCATATTTTCATTAAGTTTTCAACTAGTTGACAAAATAAGAACCAAAAACATAAAAATTTAAGACCAGTGGAGACGCTCCATATTTCCTTTTCACCTAAAAAACTTTAAGCTGGTCGATGGTTTTGAAGTGATTCACTGGAGATGAAAATATGTTTCCAGAGTTTTAATTATTTTTATTTTAAGAAAACATTATATCAAATTTATTCTAAAATAATTTTGCATTACATATGGACACGTAATATACGTACTAATCACCTAAAAATTGTAAAAGACTTTCTGCTTTTTGAATCGTTTGGCACAGACAGTAACATTTTTCAAGTTGTGTTTACGCCTGTAGCAATTAATCAATTAACATATTAATTATATTATAAGTTAGAATGGGCTCGATAATTTCCCTTCTGATGATAAATATTTTTGTTTACAGAGACATCATTATCCATTTTGTTGATTATAAGTGATTTTTATTTCTGTTTATTGTTTTTGGTTTGAATTGGGATATTTAAAATATCTTTACAAAATTAAAGTTTATCTCTGAGGGGTGAACTTGAATTTTCATGTAACGATCAGTATATTACTTGAAAATGGCCTCAATATAACAATATGATCAGTTATTGTGATAATTGCTGGTCCAGTTTGTGGTCCAGTAACATTTGTTCTGGTGGAGGCCCGGCGCTGTGGGAGGAGCTTATCGGCAGCTTTTCCATCCATTCTTCCCAGGACTGAACAATAAAGTTAAATCTCAAAGTTTGGGCGAAAAACCAGAAGTAAAACATTAGAAGATGTTTTTGTTTAAATTAGAGCTGTTGGGTTTAACAGGGTTTCCTGCATACCAACAACAGCTGCAGAATTTCTCCACACCTTTCAGTTTTTCTTTCCATCTCTGCTGTTTTCTGAAAATTACAAGAAAAACTGAAACTTTCAAGAAGAAGAAAGGAAAAGTTATATTAGTTGTTCACTAAAGGTGTTCTTGGTTTCTTTTTGTCTCTGTTAGATAATGTTGTGAATATTACTGCTGGCTGATGCTATACTTATGTTTTTATTTTATTTTGAAAAATATTTACTGCATTACCTCCTAGTTTGAAAAATACTTCCACACTGAATCTGGAGAGTTATTGATCAAGAAAACTTTAAAAAAATAACCTTCGAGGGACGGATTCAGACCTTTGCTCAGTAGTTAAATGATAAAAATAGTCAAACCTTTTCTAGTAACTAAATTGTCACAAAGCATCAGAAAGCAGCTTCCACCAGGACCAGGAGAGGTTCTGGTTCTGGGTTGTCCTGAGGAGCAGCAGCTCACCGGGCAGCGAGAACATCTGGTCCAGAGACACGCAGTGGTAGAGGGACGGAGACACCACGCACTCGGCCCACAGGCCGCGCGAGCCCAGCTCGTCCATGCGCAGGCAGGTGGCCACCGAGTAGTCGCACGTCCGGACCCAGTCGTTGGTCGCCGTGGCGAAAATGAGCCCGACCCAACCCGCGCAGCTCCCTCCGACGCCAACCAGCTGCCTGCAAACGTGCGCCATGGAGATCCGCCGTGCGTCTTTACGCGTTCCAAAAAATACAACTTTTTCTCTTCCTGAGGGTTTTTAGCCGTTGGTTATTTCTTTTCCTGTCTCCAGGAAATAAAAACTTGTCCAAAAGTACTTTAACCAGATGAATAAAGCACAAATTTCAGTGTGTTCTTCTGCGTAATTCAGAAAACAAATTCTCAGAAAGACGTTTTCCCCGACTAAAAATGTTTCAAAAAGTCTGAAATAAAACGAGGAGCTGCTGCGCCGCGTCCCGTCGTTGTGCGTTATCCGCAAGGAAAGAGAATCATAAGATTTATCTCAGGGTGTGGCGAGAACCTGCCCTGCCCAACGCCAACGCAGCCAGGGAAAATCTGATCTGATCCATCTGATCCAAACATGAACCAGATGGAGAGGAGAGGAGCAGGCGCTGCTGATCTGAGACATCTGGAGGGCAAAGGTCAGGAGCTGCATCTTCAGGGAGGAACTGAGAGGCATTAATCCTGATCAGGTTCCTTCAGATGCAGCAGCTTTAAACCACAGAACATCAGAGACATTATGGATGGAAAAACAGGAGTAAATATCCAACAAAAACTCAGAAACTTTGAGATTCATCTCAGAAATCTTCTAGAAAACATTTGGATATGTTTCATAATCAGTCCACCCTACAAAAAATATTAATATGACATTTTAATGCTATATTACTCTTAAAATAACATCTAAACTGTTCAAACATAAAGATAAATAACAATTTAAAACTATAATCATGTAATATTTTATAATAAATAAAATGTTAAAGTGAAAATGATAAAAATCGGCCATATTAGGTCAGATAACTGAATAAATAAATATACATTGAACAAATAAAAAAATAGGAAAATAAAACTTGTTTAAAAAATACAGAAATCTGGATTTTTCTATTGTTAATGATTAAAATATATGATGAATAAAAATATTCTTTTGTACTACATTTTCATTTTGAACAGTTTTATATGTAAAATTCAGAATTATATCCATTGTAAAAATGTTTGTTTAACTTTTACATATAAAATATGTTTTTACTCTTTATTATCTTTTATAAATTAATTCCTTTTTCTAATTAATTTACACCATCAAACCTCTGAGGTCTGAAGGAAAACAAGCAGCCTGTTTGGTTAATTGTTCATTTATTAAATAATTTCAAGCAGGATATCATAAAAATGTGACGACTGCAGACGCTGCTCGCTACCCTGATGGCGACGCTTTGAACCGAGACGAGTTTCTGTCCAGAACTGGATAGAAAACATTAAACTTTGATGAATGATTACAAACTCTACAGATTATTGTCGTCGTCTTCCTTTAACACACACACTCAGCCACACACACACTCACCCCCGCACGCCGTCACACACCCAGTCACACACCCAGTCACACACACACTGGTTATGTTAGCTACAGGGATAGATTTGTCATTGACGTCACGCTCTAAAAAAACTAAATAGACAAATTTCATATATTAAATGTTGAAAATCCTTCATGAAATAGCTTGAAATGTACACTCTCCAGTGGCTTGTAAAATATACAGAAAGGTACAAAACTCCTCGCGGTTTCCTGCTACACAGACGAGGTTCTGCTCCGGTCCGGTCCGGTCCGCTAAGGCCACACCTCCATCACAACATCATAAATTATAAATTACCAACAATTTCCTCTTTTTGTGACTTTGTTCTGTCATCCTTGGTGTCAGCTTCGGTCCTTTGAAAGCACACGAACCCCGAAGTTTCCAGATTTCTCATCTTTATTGCCTCCTGAACGCCGCCCCCCCTGCGTTCCCCTCTGGGCTCGCCTCCGTCCCCTCACTGGTTCTTCAGGGCGTTGATGTGAGCGCAGATCTTGAGGGCCGGACCCAGTTTGATGTTCATGCTGGTCATCAGGTGATCCTCGGTCAGCAGCAGCAGAGCCTGGCCGTCGATCTCCTGCAGCCTGAAGGCCTCGGCCACGTCGCCGCAGCCTGACGGAGCAACACACACACACCATGAGCGGAAAGTAAGTACACCCGCTTATTTACATCTAACCTAATGCAAACTGCTGAGAAGATGTGTGGAAAACTGACTTTGTTCCTTGGTAAAGGTTAAAGGTCAGGAAAGAAGCCTCTAAAACAAGATGGCAGCAGGACTAAGATAAGTAAAATAGTTTTTTGAAGAGATGAGACCAAAGTGAAACGTTTGGAGATTCTGGTCGGCACCAACACAGGAAATCAGCAGGAACAAACACGGTGGTGGAGGCATGATGCTGTGGGAACACCAACAAAATAGAGTGAACCGAAGTTATCGCTGCTAATGACGGCTCATTTTTATTACAATGTATTTTTTTGTTTTATTTTTAATTTTTTCTCTGACATTTTACGTTAGAACTAAACAAATATTTAATTTAGTTTTATAACGTCAGTGTGAAGATGATGATGATGATGAGTTTTCTCTGAAGACCAGACGGGCGTGTCGTCAGTTTGTAAGATGATCTCAGCCTCTCTGTTTGCAACGTTAACGGTTTCTGATTAACGCTGATATTCTGTGTAACCGGAACGCTGAGGAGAAAACGAATCTGTTTGCTGATCAGAACCTGGAGACGGTTGGAGCCGCCAGAGTTTTTCTCCCCTCAGGGTTTTTCCTTCACCTCCAGATGTTTCTCCGGTTGCTCAACGACCGTTTGTGGTTAGAGAGAAGTTGCTTCAGCCTGCTGATGGTTTCTGTGATTTGCGAAACGTTTAATTGGATGATTGGATCCAGGAAAGCCGAGTCGCCGTCGTCTGCTGATGTTCGGGTGTAAATCACGCCGCTGGTTCCAGAGCGGCGGAGAGCGACTCTGGGCTTTTCATTTAGATTAGATTTATTTCATTGTGACAATTAGTTTTAATTAGTTTTTAGAGTGTGTTTGCTCATTTTTATTAGTTAAATATTTTCTAATTTTCTAGTAGTAGTTTCAGTTTTTTTCATACTTTGGTTAATTTTTAGGTCCAAAATCAGTCGATGAATATTCACTGATTGGGTGACGAGGACTCAGGATAAAACAGCATTCTCAAAAAATGTATTAAATTATTGCTGAACGACCAGCTGACTGGTATTTTCTTACAACTTTTTGCGGACCGGCGTAAATGGAGCGCCGTAATTTACCGACAGCTGACGTAAACTGCTGCTTGTATTGGGAAAAAAAGAATCAATTTCACTTCAGTTGGAAAGATTAATTAACAGATTCAAAAACAGACGATATTAAGTCTATAATTTCAGCATGTGTTGGTTTTATAGAGGTAATAGTAAGTTATAGTTTTTGTCATTAATTACCATTTTTATTTATTTCAGTTAACAAAAATGTTTATTTCAATTAAAGTTTTTGTTATTTCATTAGTTTAGTTAGCTATAGTTATGTTGCAACATCCTGTTCCAGCTTCCTGCTGCTAACGATCGCTAGTGTTGGGTTACCTGTACATAATGCACTAAATCTTCAATACACACCTGATATTTAGAAGAAAAAATGATGCACTGCTTTGCTACTAACTGTTACCATTATGACAACTAGATAACAAGGTCAGGAACATTTCATAATAAACAACAAGTAGTGAGGCCGAGGGAAGTAGGCTAGTTATGCTAGCTTGACTATGATAACTGTAACATGTAGATGTGCTGCAGAATTTGGTGTTTCTGTTCAGTTAAAAATAAAAGTGACCCATCCACCAACTCTGACAGATCATCAGTAGCAGATGTTTAAATTAGCTAATTCACCACTGCTGTGTTCAGAAAATCACAAAATAAACATCAAGCCTGAAAACATAAAACTGTTACTGACTCAATGTTCTGTTCTTTGTGTGAACAGAACATTGTTCAGAAAAATGTTTTTAGTGATTTTTTTGTCCCACACAAATCAGGATTTTGGTCGTTGAATCCTGAAACATTAGCGACACAGAGAGCGATGAAGAAGAATAAACTGGTTTTCAGTTATTCTTTAAATGTTTTCCTGTTATTTTTAACCTTGCTGTGGCGCCCTGCACTGAATCAGTAATACTTACATCTCAAAGTTTGTTAATCTTATTGTTCTCCTGCGGGTTAATGGGAAATAAAAGAATAGCGCTATTGCTCTCTGGCGTTGCGCGACATTTCCGGATGTAAACAATAACATCCACCTGTCCTGCGGGCGGAGACTCACCCGGCAGTGTGTGGATGAAGGCCGTCACCTCCTCCACGCTCCACTGGGCCGGGGCGGGCCGGAACGTGGTGGTCGGGGTCGAGGCCGTGACGGCCGGCGCCGACGTCCTGCGCGCGCGCCGCGCCGCCCGCCGCTCCATCCTGGCTGCCATGGCAACAGCAGGATCCTCCTCTCCTCCGTCGTCGTCGTCGTCCTCCGCCTCTCCAAAGCCGTGCGGGGACGCCCCCAGGTCGTCGTCTTCCTCCTCGGCCTTCTGCTCCGCCGCCGCCACCGGCTTCTCCTTCCCGTCTTTCTCGCGGCGCCCGGCGCTCCAGAGGTCCCGGGGCTGCGGGGGGACAGGAGGCGGGACAAGAGGACCGGTGAGAGACGGACGAGTCCACACGTTATTAAATCTCTGATTTAAATCTTTTAACAAACATTTTTAGAGGAGAAATAGTGACATGGTTTATAATTACTGTGGAAAAGAAAATGAGAATTAAACCATAAACACAAAAATCTATACTTTTCCAATTTTTGAAATAGCTTTTTATTTGGTACTTTATAACTTATCTTTTGCATTATTATAATGTGATATTATAGACTCAATTGTTACAACTTTCCTTTACATTTCAACATATGTTTAGTCATTTATCTTTTATAAATTATTTGTTGTTTTGTGTTAAAAGTGAAGGAAAAAATAGACAAATGAAAATTTTCTGATACAAACATGGGAAAATCATTTTCAGTCATTTCTATAGCAAGATTTTAAATTTTTGTACAAAACATTACAGAGATTTTGCATGTTTCTTTTAAGTGTTTATCTGAGACCGAACTGTCTTTAAAGTTGAAAAAAGTTTTTAAGAAATTTGTAAAACCAGTACAGTCGCTGTCATTGCGCTATAAACCACCAGAGGGCGCAAACTTCCCATCTTTCCTCTGTCTACAGTCTGGACAGAGTCAAGCGGTCAGTACAAACTGTGGACTGGACCTCAGTGGGTGATGTGAGTATCTGAACAAAGATTAATCTATGATCTAAACAGAAAAATGGTGAAAATTGAATAATTTCATGTCAGACTAATTATTATGTGTCCTGGTTTTGTGACAGTAGGATCCCAACCCCCAAAGGTTTCTCTGCTTTTCCTCGTTTCGATTTTAGTATTTTTCATGTAGGTGTGTTGTCATGTCAGAGTGGAGGCTGGATGCGGGTTCCTACCAGGCGCAGCAGCAGAGGTTTCCCCGGTACCGACTCGGCCCGGTTCAGAGCGGGTCGGGGCCTCTCGGACCGGCTGCCGGCGCTCAGGGCCCTCAGGCGCTTCGTCAGCCGGACATTGAAACTGAAAGAGAAAGCCAGAGGCGCGGTGAGGGTCGAGTCGCTCTGCTGCTCTGATTCAGGCTCAGGTCTGGATTGTTTGCCTCGGCTCTGGTACCACAGAACCACAGAACCGCATCCTGCCAGCGCCGCCACCGCTGCTGCAGCAGCTGCTGGGGCTGCAGCACAACCTCTGCAGCCAAGGTCAGAACTCACTTCGTTTAAGATTTACAGTTTTTAAAAAACATGACTGGCGTCATGTTTTTAATGAATGGAAACAGGTTTGCAAACGCACAAAATAACAAAACATGAAATTGAGAAAACATTTTCATTAACTTAAGTAAATAAAAATGGTAAATAAAGCTGCAGTAACTTTTATAAAAAATGCTTTTTGTACATGTTTGTTGAAATGGTCACTATGTCGTTAAAATATGTTATGAGACAGAAAATCATTGAAAAAACTGAACTCCTTCCATTTCTTCCAATGCTAATGAGAAACAACCAATCAGAGTCAGGGGGCGGGTCTTAGCGCTGACAATCATTTCCTCTCTTTTAGCCCCTGACCAGGTCAATCCTGGTAAAACCTGGTCCAAAACAATAGAAAACAATCAATGATTCCAAAACGCTGTCTGTCTGGAGATAGAAAATTATTTTGTTAAGTTTTGCTGCCCTGAAATGGACCAAGAACTGGACTGATCTGGTTCTGCTCTGTAGACAGAGGAAGCCGTTCTCACCCGCGCGCGCAGGAAGTGGAGCAGAACCGTTTGGAGCGCATGAAGTTGTGCGCGTGGCCTCGCTTCCCGCAGAACTGACAGTGCAGCACCGTCCGGTCTCTGTGGCCCGACTCTGAGGGAACACAACAAACACGCCCAGGATGAGCCCGGTTCCGCCCGACCTGCAGAACGCGGTTCCGTCCAGCCTTACTGTTCCCCAGGTCGCCGGTGTCTCCGCCGTCCTCTTCCTCCGAGTCTGTGGACGGCTCCGTCGGCTTCACGGGTTCTGATGCGGGCAGCGCCGGCCTCCCGTTGGTCCCGTTCACCTCCTGGGGTTTGGGCACCTGCTCCGGTACCAGCAGGGAGGAGCGGTTCACCTGGACCACAGAACCAGGATCAGGTTAATATTCAGCATTTATTGTTCCTGAAGAAACGAACCGAGGAAATTATGGCTGAACTTTAGAGATGGAAACTTTTCTGGATAAAAGTTTAGGTTCTAAATAAAACATTTTAGGTTTAATACTGAAATATTTCACTGAATAAAAAATACAGCAGATTTATGAAAACATCTGGTTATTTTTTCTCCAATAAAAAAATTTAATACCAGCTCTATGACTGTAAAAAATAAATGTTTTACTTTAGGGAATTTTTTCAATTTATGAAATTAGTCTTAAAATGTAAATTTATAACAAGAAGTTATATTTACTGAGCAAAAAAATAATGAAAAAGAAATCAACTAAAATGTCATTTTTAAAATTTAAATAAAAAAAATATGATAATTAATGGAATATAAAAATGTAAAGGACACAAAATCAACAAAAACATTAGACTTTAATTGGTTTAGTGGACTTTAACTATACCCTTGTCATATAAAGGCTTTCTAAGTAGAAAGCAGATGTTTAGGGAAGATCCGTTTCTTTGGGTTCTTACAGGAAACGGTTGCAGACCCTCCTGGATGACGAATCCCTCCACCAGGTGAGTCAGAACCTGTCGCCCCTCAGGCCACGCCTTCATCTCCCAGGGGCTGCCCAGCGATTGGCTCTCAGACTCATCGCCTGATTGGTAGACGGGTTCGGCCTCGGCTTCTGTCGCATGCTGGGAATCTGACGGCGTTTTGTCAGCCTTCGCCGCCTCGTGCTGCGGCGGCAGGCTGAGGTCGGTGGGGTGGGCGGGCTGAGTGGGGAGCAGGGGGGGAGGGTTCTCTGATGAGGAGGCGATGAAGGGGGAGGAGGGAGGAGACTGGGAGGAGAGGCTGGACAACGCTGGGAGGGAAAGAAACGGAAATCTGGTCAATCTGCACAGTCACAGCGAAGAACGAACAAAACTAGAACATCCTGAGGTTTGAGAGCAATGAGACGGAAAATTCATGGAATGAAATGAGGGAAACCTGAATGTTTTCAAAGATAAAACTGGATGTTAAAAAAGGACCTAAATCTTAAATAAAACGCTGAGTCACTCGTTTCTATGGTGATTCCCTCCTTTCTGGGGCGCAATGGGTGGAGCACAAAGCCCCACTGTGCAACACATGTAAACTATATCATAAAACATACCAAACTAAACGTGGAAGGAAGTCTGATGGCCACATGCAGTTTTATGTCTAAAGTGTTTTATGGAGGATTTATGACAATAGTTACAGTGGAAGTTATAGGAAGTCGGGTTTGTTTTCTACACTCTGGATTGATTCAACGGAAAACTGTAAGTCCTACAGCAGTAGGAGGCACATCGTGTGAAAGTAGAAAGAAATGTCTACATTTAGATGTATAAATTGTATATATAGAGAAGAGACTGTGGGCATTGATGTAGTTTAAAGAAAAAAACTCAGTTCAGATGGGTGAGTGACTCTGACAGCTGAACTTTCCATAAAATCTAAAATAAATCCTAAAACTACAAAATGAGTAAAAATAATAAAAGATATCAAAATGGTAACTCATATAAAGTCTAACTTTACTTGACCAGTTTGAACTTAAAAGTTGTTTCTACTGTAAACAAAGATTCGGCTACGGAGCTCCAGAGAGGGCAACATTTTACAACTTTTTTGACAAATTATAATCAGATATTTTCATCAAGAAGCAGGAAACTGAAAAATGTGATGGGAACAGAAGAACGGGCAGAATTATCGTTACAGGAAATATTTATGAACCAAATATAAGCGAAAAGATTAGGTCAAATTTATGTTGCAGAAAAAAACCATCAAGTTATCCAAATGTAATTTTTCTTTATACTGGTTTGACTCATCTGGTTTGTTCTGCATATTTAGAGGAACTGAAACAAATACGTAGCCAGGATTAATTTTGATACCTCCGGTTTCTGGCTTTTGTCTCCCTTTTGTTTGATAATACTAGGAAGCATCTGACTCTCCTGCCACATAAAGCTGACGGCTACACAGACCATGGAGATTAAAGGTAGTATAATCTGATTTAATCCAACTCCAGTCCGTCTGTCTTTAAAGTCCGATTTGTTTGGTGAATGTTAATCAAACTCTGGTCCGCCTACAGACCTCGGGTTTGGTTTTGTTGAAGTGAACTCTGGTTCAATTTGAATGCATATGTGAATGCTAAGCGGACCAGAAACCGCTCCTAAAGAAGGAAGTGGACTACAGCGCAGGACGAAATGAGTCGTCCTTTGGTCTTTAGCCAAACAGAAATCCTCCAGCCGCTAAAATCTGACCCGCTCAGTTTGTGTTTCCATTTTGTAAAGAAGGAAGATGAACTCAGTATTTTCTGGGGTTTTTGTGTCATTTCCTCCAGTGGTTTTTGGTGCAGCGCCCCCACAGGCCAGGAGGGGAACCTGCTGCTCAAAGGGCTTGAATCTTTTGACTCAGTGCAACGTGAAACCGAACCACGAACCGAGTCCACCGGACTTTGAAAACACCCTGATTTACTAGGATTATATTTGCTGCTATTAGATTTCTGAAGAATTTTGGTTCCGGTTTGGCGACCAGAATCGGACCCGGTCTGATCCAGTAATGGAGTAGAATAAATGAGCAGAACGTTTTGTGTTGGGAGATACCTGACTGATTGTCGGACTGGGTCGACATGTTCTCACAGAAGTCCTCCTGGTTGGACTGAAGGTCCCGTTGAGGTTCTGGCAGCCTCTGGCTTTGGACCTCAGGAACCGGTCCTGTTGCTGGTGATTGGGCCAGAACTGGTCCTGTTACTGGTTTATGGGTCAGAACTAATCCTTTCATTGGCATTTGGGTTGAAACTAGTTCTGTTACTGGAGATTTAACTGGAACAGTTCCTGATACTGGTTTATGGGTCAGAACCAGTTCTGTTACTGGTGTTTGGGTTGAAACTAGTCCTGTTGCAGGAGCTTTAACTGGAATTGGTCCAGTAACTGGTTTATGGGTCAGAACTAGTTCTGTTACAGGACATTTAACTGGAACTGGTCCTGTTACTGGTTTACGGGTCAGAACTAGCTCTGCTACTGGTGTTTGGGTTGAAATCAGTTCGGTTGCAGGAGCTTTAACTGGGACTGGTCCTGTTACTGGAGTTTGGACTGAAACTGGTCCTGTTTCTTGAGTTTTGGTTGAAGCTGGTCCTGTTGCCGGTGTTTTGACTGGAACTGGTCCAGTTACTGGAGTTTGGACTGAAACTGGTCCAGTTACTGGAGTTTGAACTGGAACTGGTCCAGTTACTGGAGTTTTAGTCGAAACCTGTCCTTTTACTGACATTTTAACATCAGCTGGTCCTGGTACTGGTGTTACTGGTTCTGCTACTGAAGGTTGGGTTGCAGCCGGTCCTTTTACTGGTGCTAGTCTTGTTACCAGTGTTTTAGTGGAAACCAGTCCTTTTACTGGAGTTTTAACAGGAACTGGACCTGTTACCGGAACCTTAACAGGAACTGGACCTGTTACCGGAACCTTAACAGGAAGTGGACCTGTTACCGGAACCTTAACAGGAAGTGAACCCGTTACTGGAGGTGTAACAGGAAGTGGACCTGTTATCGGAACCTTAACAGGAACTGGACCTGTTACCGGAACCTTAACAGGAAGTGGACCTGTTATCGGAACCTTAACAGGAAGTGGACCTGTTACCGGAACCTTAACAGGAAGTGAACCCGTTACTGGAGGTGTAACAGGAAGTGGACCTGTTATCGGAACCTTAACAGGAACTGGACCTGTTACCGGAACCTTAACAGGAAGTGGACCTGTTATCGGAACCTTAACAGGAAGTGGACCTGTTACTGGTTTTTCACCTGGAACAGATTCTGTTACTGGATTCTGGACGGAAACTGTTGCTTTTAATGGAGTTTTTACTGGTGCTGGATTGAGATCCAGTTTGGGTTTTGATCCCTTGCTTGAGTCTTTAACGGGGTCCGGATGTGGAACCGGTTCTGTGTTCTGGTTGGTCTGGCGGTCTGATGTATCCGTGGGAGAATCTCCCCCTTCGTCCTCCACCTCCTCATGTTTCCTTTTCCTTCCTGTTTGTCTCCTCTCTCTGTCTCTCTGGTCTTCTTCCTTTACCTCCATCTGATCCGATTCAGGTTCCTGCTCCGTGTCAGTGAGCTTCTCCTGCTTTATCGTCTCTGTTTGGACATTTTTCTCCACCTGGAGGTCTTTACCGGCGCTCCGTTCCTCTCTGATTCCTGGTCTCACTCCTCGGCTTATGGCTCCTTGATCTTCACTCTCCTTCTGCTCTCTCTTCTTGGTCAGCGTTTGTATGTGAGATTGAGCAGAAGGCAAAGCAGAGGGGCTCAAAGGAAGAGGATTCAAGTCGTCCTTGTTTGCGGTCTTCTTTGATTGGCTGGAACGCTCAGGCAGCTCGGCGGGCTTGGACTGCGCCGCAGGGTGGACGTACGTTCCCGCCTGTGGCTGCTGACTGGAGGAAAGGGCGATCATCTGTAGCTGCCTCGCTGCAGACGGTGAGCGCTCAAAGTGGTTGGAGGAAGATAACAGGCTGTGTTGGGACGGGCTTGGACCCAGAACGGTTTGAGTTAACGGAGAGCTCTTTAGCCCAGTCAGCTGCTTACTGACAGATGTGACCTGACTGGAGGGAGCCGCAGCGATGGGGTGGAGGGATTGTCGAGGGGTTGTTGCTCTGTGACTGCTGGGAGAGTGAAGCCTGGGTCGAAGAGGGACGGCCCGGACCGGAGAGTAGAGAGCTGGAAGAAGCAAAGAGAAGGAAATCATGGAAACATGAACATTTTAAACAAGGCATGATTTAGACTTGGAGCTCACTGTGGGTATGGAGGTTCGTTTTCTGACTTATTAATTCATGATTCTGCAGAAAACGTAAAACCTAAAAACCTCTTTCATTCAGGATAAAGACCCAGCTATGATGTAAGAATATAAGAAGTCTGTGTGCGGTCTTTCAAGAGTCTTGATGAGGTCTTTGTGAAGTCCTTGTGAAGTTTTGGCAAGTACAGGCCATCTACTGTTGATAAGGGTCACTGGGTCTCAGTGAGGTCTTGGTAAAGTCTTAGTAAAGTCTTGGTGAGGTTCAATGAAGTGTTCGGGGGATTTTCAATGAATTTCATTGGTAGGTTGTGGAGTTTTGTTTTTGTTGTTTTTTTTTCTCCGAAGAGTTTTTGCGGCGCTAGCGGCTCGTATTTTTCTACAGTAGGCTGACAGGAAGGAGGGTGAGGAGAGGAGAGGAAAACATGCGGTAAAGGTCGTCGGGACCGGGAGTCGAACCCGCGACGTCCGCGTCGATGACTAAGGCGTGGGGGCGTGCTAACCCGCTGCGCCACCACAGCACGCCCCAGGTTGTGGAGTTTTTAAGCAACTTACACAGGGAGATGGTTTTATTTTTATTTAATAATAATAATGATGAGGAGGATAATTTCTAAATAAAATGATATTGTGTAATCCAATCATATAATGTTGCACTCTATAATAATATAAAACAAATACTGTAAATATATTCCAAGTGTGATAACACAGAATTATTACTATTAGATGTTATTATAGTTTATGTAAATGGACAAAACATAAAGTAAATCATGTATTTTATAAGAAACATGAGGCCGTACTTGGAGGCAGAACGGAACGATGGCGGCCGGGCGCGGTCGGGCTCTCGGTTGCCATGGCACTGGGCTGCGGTCGCGGCCTGAGCGGGGGGAAAACGGGGGCGCCGGGCCGAGAGAGGGGCGGCGGCGCCGAGGAGGAAGGCTTCAGCCGCAGGGACGGGGGGATGGTGAGGGTCCCGGGGGGAGGAGGCCTCAAGGTGAGGCTCTGGAGCTGCAGGCGAACCGGGAGAGAAATGATGGTTAGGGACCGACCGCTGCTTAGCAACGGTTACCGGGCAGCCTTACTGAAGCTGCTGCTAGTCAAAGGAAAGCATAAAGATCCAGCAGGCTCACCTGGGCAGAGGCGGGGCTAGAGGAGGGGACAGAGGAGGAAGAGGAGGAGGAGGAAGAGGGCGGCTGTGCAGGTCGCATAGCAGACGTAAGAATGAGCTGTGAGGAAATCCGAGAAGGCAGAAGAAAAGGAGGAGGAAATAAAGGGAGGAGCAGGAAGGCAGAGCTGAGCATCAGTGAAAAATAAAATCATTTCCTCTCCGTTTAATCTGCAGCAGGTTATTAAAAAAAACTTTTGAGATTAATCTCAGAAACTTTCTAGAACTTTTATGAAGTTAATCTCTAAATTTCTGAGTATTTTCTAGCAAATTTTACACTTTTCAAACTCAGAAATTTACACGTTTTTTCAAGAAAATGTTTTAGATTAATGTCAAAATGTTTGAGTTTTTTGGCTGAAATGTTTTCAGTTCTGAGCTGCTATGGACCTAAAATGGTTTAATCATTTTCTTAGAAACTGCAGAATATTCCCAATCTTAAAATCGCACTGGCATCAACCACCTGTTATTTATTTATTGTTAACATAAACTTTACTTGCATCTTTTGAATAATTTAACAAAAGGAAAGACATCACTGCCGAAAATGTGTGGTCAGACCAGGCCGGTAAAAATTTTATTGGTCCAGAGCTAAAAAGAAAAGAAAATCTTAATCTCATCTTTAAAATGTGTGTGTGTGTGTGTGTGCGCGTGTGTGTACGGGTGTGTGTGTGTGTGTGTGTGTGTGTGTTTACCATCTGAGCTCTCAGCAGCACCTGGTCCTGCCCCGACCCTTTGAGGCCTTTCCCCAGGAGCAAAGTCTGCTGGGAAACCCTCTGCCTGAGAGGTGAGGCGATCTGATTGGCTCGTGCCAGACCAGGTGTGCCCACAGGATGAGGCTGTTGCGCCTGGAACAAAGACAGAGAACGAGATTAAAGGAGAAAACGTAGAAAAAACATGAGATTTTGTTGCATTTTAGTGAGAATTGAGACATTTAGAGGATTGATGTTCATTAAAAACGGCTGAATCATCAGTTCTGCTGTGAATCATGGAGTTTCCTGGACGAACCCAAAGCTAACTGACCGCCAGCTGCTGCTCACTTTTACCCAACCTCTTTGTTTCACTGCAAAACTTTTTAAAACACTAGAAACAATCAACTTCCCGTCATAGAAACACAAAGAAAACAGCAAACTGAAGATTTTAACCGATTCAGGGTTTAAATCAGTGGTTCTTAAAGTCCGGATCGGGTCGCTGTGAACTTCCAATATGGGTCATATCATAAATAAATAAATTTAGTAACATGGATTTAATCCAGAAAATGTGTTTTTTAAGAGACTTTCTAAAAACCAGAAGCTGCTGACTCCTGACGCCGTTTTGTTTCTGCTGCCTGAAGCCGTTTGGTAACGAGTCACGATGTTGTAATTATATTAATAACCCGATGAGCCACTGCTGTTCCTGATTACTGATGTTTGATCTTAGCATGAATATATGCCAACTTCGTTATAAAAATATAGATACTTTGTCTTGTACTAAACATTTTCCATTGTAAGAAAATTATGGCAGTAATAATTTTGCCCTGATTGCAAATAAAACGTTTCAATCTGCATCAACTGGGACGCATTTGAGAGCCATTTGAAATTATTTTTTCTGTAAAATGCCTTGAGAAAACCTCTGTCATGAATTAGTGTGATATAAATAAACTGAAACTGTTCAAAAGTTTAAAAAAATAACCTAAGAATAAAAATCATTTGTTTCTGCTTTTGAACAGATTTCCAGATATGAACGTCTTTTCCGTCGGTGCTTCTCTCACATTTCAGCTGCATTTTGTCTGGCAGAGTAAAAACTAAATGTGAAGCTGTGAGATGAAAGCAAACGGAGGAAACCTCAGAGAGCCGCCGCTCTGACCCGGCGCCTGAACGCATCACTTCCTGGTCTGCAGCCAGGATTCAGACTACAGAGACATGAAAGTCAGGCGGCTCATTCTGCAGGCCCGATCAGGACAGAAACGGGTTTATAGCAGAACTTTACAGCTAAAATCCTGTAAAATCTCTGGTATTTAGGGAAATGATGCAGATGCGTTTAACCGTGATTTTGACACAATTTAGGATTTTCTTTTTATGTAGGTTGAATTTTGACTGATATTTTGAAATTAAATTAAAAAGATAAATTAAACATTTTCTAAAAGTGTAAAAACAGAAGCTAAGAACTTTTTACTTCTCAAGTCAAACTCATGGTGATAATCGGCTCTGGTTAAATTTAGGGAACTTTCTTTATATTTACATATTTATTATGAACATTTATTAACATCTGCATATTTAGCTTGTTTGGACAAATTAAAATCAGGTTCTATGATATTATCTGTTTCTGTTCACATGAACCAAACTTTCTGTCACTTTTATGATAGAAATGTGAGGAAAATAAATGATTATGCTTTACAAACGTGATACTTTTTGATTTTTCTATCTTCATTTTTGCAATAGGAAGTCATATAATTGTTTATTATTATATCAGTTGTGATGTTTTCACATTTTCTCTCTTTGTTCTCTCATATGTTTCATGATGCTGCCAACATTTTAAATAATCATCAGAGTGAGCATCTTCCTGCAGAGAGGATCCAACAGGCTGAAGGTGCAAAAGGTGAAATATTGAAAAGTAAATATTGAAAATTTAAATATTGAAAAGTGAAACTTGCCTTTGAAACACTGATGTTGCACCAGTTTTACTGACGATCATATTTTACTAAGAGCATCACTGGTAACTATGGAAACACCAAATAAACCCAATAAACTGCAGTTACAAAGTAGATATGATCTAATGTTTTATATTTGAAATGCAGTTATGGTTTAATACAATTTAACAGCTTTTCAAAATGTTTTTAAAGCTTTAAATAACAGAAAATAAAACCTGGACAAACCAGAGATAATCAGCTGTTTATCTCTAAATTTAACATAAACTTATAACTAAATATAAACTATTGAGGCTTAAATATTTTAATTCTTCGTTTTTCTTTGCTGAAGATTTTTTTCTGTTTGAATTCATGTTCTGTTTGTCAAAAACCCAAATCCTCCCACTGGTGGAAAATGTCTCGCTTTGATTTCCTTTGGGTCAGAAACTGAAAAAATGTTTTAATTTTTTATGTAAAGAAAAATAAAAACAGAGTCGGACCGTCAAACGGCACCGGCCCAAAGAACCAGGAACAGATGAAAAGATGATCTTTGGTTTCATTAATAAAATGAATTGATCTCTATTTCATTTAGACAGACTGTGTGAGTCGACTCCATCTATTAATACTCTGAATAATAAAATAATGTTTATTTTCTTATTTAAAAATGAATGTATTTGTTTATTTGCTTCTTTTAATGCAATAATATTGAACAAAAGGATTATGTTGGTAAATGAAAAATCACCAGAACTTCACAATTCTTTGTTTAAATAAAAAATAACTGATTAATCTGCAGAATAATAAATTAATAAATGTTTATTGTGTTGTTTGAAAAGGAATTGAATTATCATTTTATTTGGATCTTTTAAAGTGTTTCTAATATTGTCTAAAAGCTCCATTAGTGCTTAAATGAAAAATCTGAAGAATGAGATTATTTTTATTGGATTAATCATCAGAATAATTGATAAATTAATTGATAACTGAATTAGCTGCTGCTCACTCAGCTTCTTTTTTTCAGAAACTTCCAGGAAACCAAAACTTGACAGAAGCAGCAAAAACTGAATATTAGTTTAAACTTTAACTCTGAACCAGGCGGGTTCCTCGGCTCTTCACCTTTTTTAATCTAGAACATTCCTTCACAGCGTCTCCTCCTCCTCCTGGACTCACCTGGCGGCCAGGTGGGCTGGCCGGGGTGTGAAACGGCGTGATGGGCGGGGAGGTGGGCCCCCCCCGGGCGTTCCCGTTGGTCAGGCCGCTGGACGTCTTGGTGGAGGTCGTGGTGCTGCCGTGTGTCGCGGCCGACGAAGACGAGGCCACGGGTGAAGCTGCGGTCACCGTGACAACAGAGGAGGAGGAAGGAGACGCCCTGGAGGCCGGGGAGGGCAGGAGGGAGCGGGAGTAGGTGCGCAGCGTGGGGGCCGCCGTGGAGGTGAGTTTAGGCGGAGCCGGGATGAGGGTGTGAGGGGACGAGGCCCCGCCCCCCGCCGCCGCCGCCTTCGGCCCCTGGGCCAAGGAGACGGAGGGGGCGGGGGTCAGCGGCGGAGGAGGGGAGGCGGTGGTGGGAGTCAGTGTGGGGGCGGGGGAGTCCAGGAGCATGGGGTTGGGGATGAGCCGAGGGGGGGTCGGGGTGGTGGGGGTGGAGGGGGCGGGGCCATTGGAGGCCTGTTCTGATTGGCTCTGCTGAACCAGCTCCTTGTCCATCATTCAACGCTGAAACAAACTAAGACAAACAGAAAGACGTTTTAGCCAAACTGGGAACTGCTAGCTAGCATGTTAGCTGCGCTAACCCTGAAACGCTAATCATAAACGTCAGATTCACACCTCACTTTCTGATCTTCACTTATATAAGACTCCAGAAAAAATTATTTAGGGGAAGCTAACTGCGCTAAAGGTCTTTAAAGAAAACAAAATGCTAAAGCGCTAAAGAAAATGTTAGCTCCGCTATTAGCGCACCAGTGGACGTGTGGCCACCACTAACCTACAGACTATTAGTTTGTCTTATCACTCCTGAGAATCAGGGAATAAAACAACTAATAAATAAGTTGCTGGTTGTCCGAACCAAAAGGTCTAAACAAAGTAAGTACACCCCGTCGTCCAGTGAACTGATTTAAAACTAAAGGTGGGACTCGATTAAAATGTTTAATCAACTTCTGTATTAATCACATTTGAATTGAAAACTATATATTCACAAAAATAAACTTCCAATTCAAAAACCTTTTTTCTGCTAAATTATTCAATAAATAAACTTATGAGCTCAACAACAAAGATGTTTATATTTTACAGATGGTTGAAACAATCAGATTGATTCAGTTTTATTCTATCTGTTCATCTTTCCAGAGGTTCAGAAACTTCTGATCACTCATGGAGCTTCTTTAGAAATGAGGACTGCGGACGATGATATTAGCGTTAGCTGCTACATGTTTAGCATTGAGATGCTACTTTAGGCTTTGCTGATAGGCTAGCTGCTTTTAGCACAACTTTAACACAACAATATCCTTTTCCAGCGTCCAATCAGATGGTTCAGAGGCAGAAATGAACCGAGAGAAGACTCTTCCATCGCTGCTGTTTGCGGATGTGCATCAGATTTAGAAGCGTACCAGAAACATGTAAATACAAAGGTTCCAGCCTGTACAGAAAAATGAAAATAATTGCATTAAAAATGTTAAAACATTAGAATTGATGTAAATAGGGAGTCAGAATTAATAATAACTCTTCCAGGATTGATTAGCAGCAGCAGTTGCTGATGTGTTAACATATGTTGCTCCAGATCAGACATCAATGATCTGTTACTGCAGCTCCTTCCTTCCTGCAGGTTGTTTATTTTTCACCACATATTTGATTTTCTGTTGGTTACCATCTGATTTAATCTATTTTTGTCATAAATCGTAGTAAAAACATGATCTAAATGGACCCAAATAAAACCACCTGACTTGCTGTGACTGTGTCACTGCTATTCTGGTGAGAGGACATTTTTTACAGCGTGGGGTTAACCGCTCCTCTGCTGCGACCCAGAACGTTTACACTGACGGTGTCGGGTGTCACCAAGCCGACCGTACCGACGCCGTACCTCGCTGTTTACATATTTAATCCGTCGCTGTCTGGCCAAAAGAAAAACTGGCTTCCCTCATTCAGAAAAAAAAAAGCCGCCTTAAATTCCAGACCACCTTAAAATATTGGTAGAACGTAAACTGAGTTTCTGGATTATGAGAGATTGGTGAACTTTTTTATTTATTATTTACATTATGTCTTCTGGCCAGATCAAAAGTTTTAATATAAATTTTAAATCCATTTCTGTTTATTTATAAATAATTCACTGATTACTTTCATATTTCTATGTTTGTTAATCATGTTTCTATGCAAAGAGGCTGAAATTAAAGTCGAAATTCTGCAACAATTCCTCTTACAAAGAGTTTGAAACATCAACATGTGAAAAGCTCAGATCTTTTTGCTGATATTGGGATTATTTTTGTCTGAAATGCAAAATGTTTATTTTATTTTTTGTACAGTTTTGGCTTAATTGCTGCTCTGAATATGTTGTTTTTTAGAGTCTGTATTCTCCAGTTAATGATTAATTGATTACTAAATTAGTTGACGATTATCTGAATAATCGATTCATCATGTTTAATCGTTTAAATCGTTGTGCAGCTGAAACATTTGAAGCCTGATTGATCATCATCTCTGATGCATTTATTTCTTCTTGGTGCAGATCAGGAGTTTAGGATGTGAAGTAAAGTTTTGTGTTACACAAACATAAAACTCTGTAACTGCAGAGTTTTACCAGGAGGAGGAAAGATGGGAGAATCGGCTCTTTCTCTTAGTTTGGTTTGATTCCTGTTTGGTTTCTTTCGCCTGGTTCTGAACGTCTGGATCCACTTAAACCCAGATGACCTCATTTGTCTCATTTTTAATCTCCAAACAGCCGAACTCTCCAGTATCTACTGTATCCTTTCAGCTCCTGAACCCAGCAGCTTATTCAACAACTTTATTGCTTTTAGAGACAATTTTAACATCTGGAACCTTTGAAGCACAATAATTCTTGATCCTTGAGAGTTTTATGCATTTCCACCATCAGTCGTGTTCGAGTTTTAGCTCAGACTAGCTGGACTCATCTCTATGACCCAGGAGTTGTGATGCTGCAGGTATGAAACAGTTAGCGGTTAGCGCTGAGGCACAGCGGCCCCGAGATGAAAGCCGTGATAGTGAAGCATCTGAGTTCGAGTCTGAGCTCAAACAGCCGAGGAGCTGGACCAAACTGAACAGGAAACACCCACTGGTGCATATCACCTCTGCTCCTTTTATTTTATTGCTGTTGTTTTGACATGTGGTATTGGCAGAGTTGTTCAACAGCTCATTAAAGTAGCACGAATGAGCTAAGAGCACCACCACCATTAATGGTGTTAATCTGTTCCTGAACTTTGCATCAAACATGGGATTTTATGACAATTTCCAACTGATTAGAGCTAAAAACTCTGACGATCAACACGTTTCTCTGAAAGGAGAAGTCTCTGAAACAGTTGTAACACCTCTCTGTCACCTGTCTATCAGTGAAGCTTTACCACTTCCTGTTCTCCGGCCTGGCTCTGCTCTGATGTGTTGCTGCAACAAGTTGCAACACGTTGATTCAGCAGGTTTTTGTTAAAAATAGATCAATATCTATCTATCTATCTATCTATCTATCTATCTATCTCTCTCTATCTCTCTCTCTCCTTCATCAATGGACCAGCACCAAAAAAACCCTCCAATATATTTTCACATAATTTAATTCCGATTTCTCACAGAAACCCTTTTTGTTGTTGTTATTGTACTAATTAAATGCGACCCCAATCGGTCTTCTGTGTGAACGCTGACGTCACACAGCGGCGCTTTGTTTACGGAAGTAATAACGGACGCCGCCATCTTTGGATCGATTTTAATATTCGTTCAATAATCACAAGATCAAAACAAGAAGAAGGAGGCGGATGAAAACAAAGCACAACTACATTTATGGCCCTTAGTGGAGAATTAACTGCGGCTTCTGTCAGTTGACGTCACGTTGCGTCAACAGCTACCCTACTGCGCATGTCTTAATGAAAGGTTTTTATTCAACCTTTATTTAACCAGATAAAAACCCACTGAGACCAGTATCGCTTTCACTGGAGGGACCTGGCCAAGAAAGGCATCAGCACGTCACAATAAACAGAAATAACAAAAATACATAAACAGAAATCTGACGATGAAGGGCAGCTGGAAAACTCATTTAAAAAACTGGAAATTTACGATTTAAAATGGTTGTCTGCAGAAGAATTCCCTATTTTACCTATTAAACTGCCGCCAGATCCAGTTGACGCAACTCCCGCACAGCTTTGCGGCATCTGAAGATGTCAGAGGTTTTATTTTTCAACCTGCTGCATTTTAGTTCCAGATTTTGGCTGCAGCTTCATCTTCATTCTTCATTTTCCGCTAATTGTGACCAAAATATAGGAACAAATGGTTTGTTGTGTTTGTCCGCTGCACAAGAATTCCGTTCTTCTCTTTTAATTTTCTTATGAAAACTTATATTAAAGAGCTCTTGCTCATCGTGGATGTTTGTCTTGATCAGAGAATAAAACTGTTTATTGTGAAAAACGTTCGGCGCCATTTTCTCTGAAACTCACCGGACTGGGAGGCGTCTGGGTCACTAATATCACCATTACGCTGCGACGACCATCTCTTGGGGCTGCTGCTAAAATGCTAGCTAATGTTAATGAATGTGGGTAACCATGGCAACCACAGGCCGTTTGCGGGTCGGTTGCTGCGCATCCGCTGTGTTTATAAACAAATATCCCTCCAGAAGTTCATAAATCTAATTAATAAATGATTTTTTACCTCCAGATTTACGTGTCTGATTTCTTTTAGTGCAGAATTATGACGCTTTCGTCACGTCAGTGACGTCAAAGGTTTGATAAAATGCGACATGAAACGATCGGATATGATTCAGTTGAACATGTGGAAACAACCCGGATGGGATTTTTGGGATGTGAAAAGATCGGAATTGGACTCATCTGAATATTTGGGGTTAAAACATTTTTAATAAAATCTAAATGATTTGCGCTGCGGATCAGTTCACCTTCATTCAAACAATAATTCAATACTTATTGTTTATTGTAAAACCAATGTCTTCACATCCTGCTGTTATTCTGCATGTTGCCATCAAACATGTTAAAGTTTTCAACACATCCACATTCTGTACATTTATTAAAAAAGAACAAACAAACCAGCTGCACCGCGTTATGACATAATATATTTCTGATAACTGCACATTGTTTTATATCATCTCGGTGTTTTATTATTTTTTTTATATATTTCCAATAATCTTGAAGTTATATTTTCATGCTTCTACTGTGTCTATTTCTACTCTGTTTTTCTGCAGTTTGGATTTATTCCTAACTGAAGAACTAAATCTCTGAAAATATTCCCATAAATTGGACATATTTTCCTTTCCAATGTCACATTAATGCCTATAATTTGTGATTTTGTGAGGAATTGGTGAACAGGTGAAACCTGTGGTGGCCCAGCTCGCTGCAGACCCCGCTAAAATCCCCATATGGGTGAAAACTCGGGTTCGGGTCCAAATGTGAGCAATATGCGCAGCCTGGGCTCCGTTCGGTCCAGCCCCGTCCCCAGGCAGACAGGTGCCGCTCCAGATGCTGACATCTGGCCCCGCAGCCCCGCTTCCACGCACGCTGGTGACAGTTAGGCCAGAGAGCATGCATGTGACTGCCAGAAAAAGACCGAAAAAAAGATGGAGCCAGGCCTTCACGGCGCTGAGTCTGACGCCGGAGCCGTCCGGCGCTCTGCGTAACGCGCTCCGCTCACCTACCTGCGGAAAACGGCGTCGTGGCGCAGCTTATCCCCGCAGCTCTCCATCAGAAGCGGAGCGCATGTTGATCAAACCCGCGGCTGTTATCTGATGAACGGCTCTCCGCTGCCTCGGCTGGATCCGATGGGCGTGTATGAAGCTTCACTTCCTCGTCTGACAGCGCAGGGGCCGCCGCGAACAGCGCGTCAGTCTTCCGCAGACAATACCGTCCCCGAAGCGCCGCGGAGGGCCGATGCTTCCGCGGCCCCTGCACCCACACAGGGGGGGCCAAGTTCAAGCGCGGTCCGGGCCCGGTGGTGCTGTCTGTGTGCGTGTGAGCGTGCGTGGCGCACTCTGTTTATGGTTTCATCACAGCCCCGGTTCGTTCCCCGCGGAGGGGTCCGTGACTCTGGCCTCCAGATGCGGGGTTCGGGGGGGCCCCGCGGGTCTCCGGGGAACCAGCAGCAGTCTCACCTGCCGGGGTCTGCGGCTGGAAACGAGCCCGGCTGGGGGCCACCGATAGCGGCTGCGAGGGCCTGCTCAGTCCGCTGCTGGTGGAGGCGGTGTGCTGAGGGAGAGCGGAGAGACAGCACCACATAGAGCCCAGGAGGACCGGAACACGCTGCTGCTGCTGCTGCTGGACCTGCAGGAGGACAGCCGAACTACAGCCGAACAGCTGGACCCGAGTCACTCAGCACAGCCAGAACCCGAACCACAGAATCAGAGCGGGAACAACCTGTTAATGCATGAGTAGTAAACAGTTAAAGGGCCAGTAACATGTGTTTTCCAGCCACATGTGCTTTTATAGAACAATTAGGTTCTATAAAACCAGTAAAATGCTGCATTCAACTAAAATGATTTTTTAATTTAACGCATTGAAATTAGGTCATGTCTCTTTAAAAACTCCTGCTCTCTCTGAAGCTCCGCCTCCTGGAAATCATCCCAACATGGCTCCTCTAGTAACCCTTTAATCAATCAATCAATCAATCAATCAATCAATCAATCAATCAATCAATCAATCAATCAATCAATCAATTTAAATTGTATGGCTCATTTTCAGCAGCCTGGCATTTCAAAGTGATTTACATCGTACCAACCGTTTAAGGTTTTTAGCAGCGTTTCACTGAGCCGCAGCTCCAGCTGTTCTCCATGTTTGCTAATTTCTCCCTGCTAGTCTGAAGGAGCTGCGGGGGACGAAGCCATTTGTGGCCCTTGGAATATTATTTTGTGGCCCTGAGCTGCAGCAGCTGCAAGTGGAGCTGATACAAATAAACGCTTCTTATTTTTCTTCATCAACAGAAAATGTTCAGTTCAACACAAATATCTTTTCTTTTATGAGCCACATTATTTTATTTTACTGTTTACTTTGACTGTGCCACAAACATCCAACCTTTAACTTAGCAGTAAAATGTTTCTGGAATCAGGAAGTTTAGAAGAAACTTCTTGTTTGTGTTGCTGATATTAGACTAAAAACATTTTCTGAACCAACGAAGAAGAAAATATTTAAACTATTTTTTTTAACTTAACACTTTTGTTTTATTGGCAAAAATATCTGAGACCGTTTTCAGCATTTACAGTAAATGTTTAGTTTTTTGTTTGTTTTATGAAAATACTGCATGTTTAAATAACAAAAATGAAAGATTTACTGTAAAATTATTTACTTTTTAATTATTTTTTATTGTTTAAAACCTGGTAAGTTTCTAAAGTTCTGAACTTTTCTCTGGACTTTTGCTGCTTTTCCGTTCAGTTTTAGTTTCCAGAACATTTTCAGATGAAAGTTTTATTATGAATGAATTGAATTGATCTAACAGAACAGCAGTCTGTGGATGTGGGTGAAGGTTTCAGCAGGTGAGCCTCAGGGACCCGACCGGTGCATCCTGTTTCCCATGATGCACCGCTCTTTCTGCGAAGCTGCTTCTTTATCTTGACAGAGAAACTTTACATACTGGATTCAGTTGTTTCTGTTAATGTGCAGCAGATGGTTCTGCTTTTATTTGAATAATAAACCGACTGATGTGACCGGATAAAACAGAAACACAACTTATTTCAGGATAATAATCAGTCAATTTGAATAATAATTTGTTATTATTTCCTTGTTTCTTTTATTGATGTCAAATAAAAGTTTTTTTAGAAAAAGTTCAAAAGTTGCCTTAAACCTATGAAATTAACTTTTTGATATGAATTAAATCAATGCTGATTTGAGTTAAATCAATGACTTCTGACTTCCTGTTTGGTTTTAATATACCTGAAACAAACAGGATGTTTTTAAAACTACAAGCTAAACATTTGAAAAAATGTGCAATTATGATCATTTGAGTTTAAGCGCTAAAACTTCCGGTTGCAGTCAGTTTTTACAGTGTAATACTGATTGCGTCATCATTCAGTTCAGTCAGTTTTTTATGTTTAATGGCAGAAACTGTTGAGTTTTATCTGAACTGTTTTCAGTGAACTGTTCTTTGGAAATCACTTTTATTCAACACCTGCTAAACTTTTATTATCATTATAAAATAATATCTATAATTAAATAAATCTCCAGTTTGAGAGAAAACGTCCAAGAGACGCTCAGAAAGAAACCTGAGCCTCCAGGAAAACATGGCCGCCTACAGGAAACGGTTTCAGGCTGTGGTTTGACTGCGCATGCGCTCTTGTGACCCGAGCGGGGTCGCGTGTCAGTAATCCGATGATCCTCCGACAGGTGAGCCAACAACCACCTGCAGAGACTCCGCTGCGTCATCTAATCTGCGGCTGCGCAGCCAGTCAGGTTCACCGGAAACAAGATCACATGCCCTTCAAAATAAAATGTTTTAAAGCAAATAAAGACCTTCAGTATGAAGAGCTGTTTTATCACCAATACAGCTCATTGTTCTGATGGACCGGAAGTGTGAAATTAAACTGTAGATTATACAAAAACTGAAAAGCAAAAAAAGACACAATAATAAACAAACAGACAAATAAACAGAATAAATTTATTGGGATGCCAAAGAGAAGGAAGGTCAAACCATCTGTTCCATGCATCAGCCGGGGTCTTATCCCCAACTCCAACATCTTTCTAACTCTAATCCAGATTTAAAGAGGAGCAGCAAAAGCAAAGGAGGCGGATCAGCAGAGGCAGACATGTTACTGTGGAATATCGACTCTGTTTCCTGGACATGTAGCTGTTAGCTTGTCACTTAGCAACAGTCTTCAGTCAGAGGCCTCTTCAGATTCTTTGTAAGACGGACTGCTACTGGAGATCTTCTATATAAATTACATCAACTTTTCATTTTCTTTTGTCACAAATAAAGTAGTTTTTAAATTAATTGAATTGAATATTGTTTTGGGTGTTTCTTTTTTTTTTTAAAGTTCGCTAGGATGTTTTGTCATAAAATCCAACTTGATCAGAGCGTTTTTTCATTTCTCCTCAAAGATTTACAGGTTTGGCGGAGCGTGGATGCTTTTATTATGAAAGTCTAAATAATACCATTTCCGGTACAGCTTGTGGCGTTTGGCCGTAGTTGCCAGGGAGCCGGCTCCATAGCAACCGGATCAAGAGAGGAAAAAAAAAAGTTGAAAGATTTATTTGTTTGGTTGTTTTAGGGTTAATAGTGAGGAAGATGAGGACGATGAAGAATCTCCGCAGCAGGTCAGGAGTTGGACTCGAACTAAAAGGTTCCGGTTAGAAATGCCTTCAACGCTGATAGTGAAGCCCAAACCGGCGGAGGCGCCGAGGAGAAGCCGAGCGGCGCGGCCGACAGCGGAGCCGCGGGCGGCGCGCAGCGGCCGCAGCGCGCAGCCGCGGGACAAGAGGGGCCCGGCGGCAGCGGCGGGGGCCCGGGGGCCCAAACCGAGGGCCAGGTCCTCATCCGCTGCCCCCAAACCAGCAGGAGCCAAACCCAGAACCGAGCCGGAGCGCCGCAGGGCCAGCAGCTCCGTGAGGCAGCCGGACGCCCGGGAAGGAGCCGGGTGTCCGGGTCTGAGGGAGCAGCGGGGCCCCGGGCCCGACGGGAGGCCCGCGATCCAGAGGTGAGCACAGCGGAGTCAGTGGGTTCTGTAAGGGCGGTTACCCAGGGCGGCATCAGTAAGAGGAGGAAATAAACTGTTACTGACATTTTAGTGAGTTTCTGTTCAGTTTCTGTTGGTAAGAAAATATTACCTGCTTTCTGCTGCAAATAAAAAAAACAAACAGCATATTGTTGCATTTTGATTGGTTGGAGGGCGGCAGGAGGAGGGGCTTAACCAGGACGCCATTCCTGCTCTGAACTCTGGGATGGAAACAAAAGTTTCTTAATAAAACAGAGAGAAAATATGATCTAGTTATAATATCATCACCTTCCTAAAATAGTCAAAGTTATTTTATTTTTATTTTCATTTTTTGCATGAAAATGAAATGGTGGCATCAGAAATTTACAAATTAAATCCATATTTAATAGATTTCAACTTATTGTCTTTTATTTCCTCTAAACATGATTTTTGGTTTTAAATGAATTTGTTTATTTTATGATCTTCTTAATTCATGCTGTAAAAAACAGACAGAAACTTTTTCTGATCTCTGGAAAAATATTTATTCTGCTCATTTTTTGACTTTAGAGCTGAAATCCAGAAATAAAAAATCCCGTTTCAGTTTGTTGAATGAATTTCTGGTTTTGTTCAGAACAGCATCATGGCTGCCTGTGTTTGTGTTTGGAGACTGTTCGGGCTCCCCGCTGTGAGACGCCGGAGCGATCCTGAAATATCCCGCCGCCGCTGCCAGAGGCTTCGCCTCCATCTGCTGCTGCTAATCCCAGCAGGTTTCCTCTCGCTGCAGGGAAACTGCTGCTGTCTGGCAAAACATGGCCGCTTCTGCTACAAACTCTCCGGAAAAGTCTGAATCAACGCTACAGAAAGAATAAACCGTCCTGGATCAGACAATATAAATAAATATATTTGATGTATCTATGAAGGATTTGCTATAAAGTTTTGTTTTCAGGAAAACAAACAGTTTCTGCAGATGAAGACCAGATCAAAGCTAACTGCGTTTCCATCAGCGAGAATAAACTTCAAATAATATGAAAATAAAGTTGTGGTATTACGAGAACAAAGTCAAAATAATACAAGATTAAAGTCACAATATTACAAGAATAATGTTGAGATAATATTAGATTAGTGACGTCTTTAAAAACAGAGAAATCCAGCTTAGCCTTAGATACGCTAACTTCAAATCAGGTTGTAGTTTTTTACAGTGCGTACACTTTGCATTTCTCGTCTTTGTGCCACTGATCATGATAAACACATTAAAGCAAAACAAAACTCATCCAGAGCTTCACTGATGGATCCTGCCTCCCCTGCTGACAGGACGCCCTGAGCAAAGAGCCGGATCGTTTGAAAATCAGTTTTTCTGGGTTTTAATGTTTTCTTGTTAAACCTTCTCTGTGTTTCAGTCACAAGGCGTTCACCGTCATCCCCCCAAACCCAAAGAAACGGAGAGAAATCCAGAAAAGTGAGTTTCCTGTTGCAGTTTGAGCCTCTGAGTGTCGCTGACAGTCTGAGTAATCTCTGCCGTCTGATTGGCTGAGCAGAGGCGGAGGCGGAGCTAGCCGCTCTGGAGGAGCTGCGCCTGAGCAGAGCCATGGCCTACGTCTCCATCAACCCCAGCAGCGTCGGTGAGACACCCGAACGCCTCGCAGGCGGTGCGTTCACGGCCGCCTCTCTGACTGCGCTTTGTGCTGCGTTCGCAGGCGGCTGCATGAGTCTGGAGGAAGTGAGGCTGAAGCAGCAGCAGGAAATGATGCAAGCCAAGAGGAAACAGAACCAGGTGTGATACCTGGAGCGTCCTGCAGGGGGCGTGGCCAAAACCGTCTGATTCACACAAGACAACAAAATGTCTCCTTTACCTGGTTTAACCTCAAACTCCTGCATTTCACTGTTTGCATATTATAATATGCAAAAATTCATAAAAATGACCTGAAAAAAAGTAAAGCTTTTCATTTAGAATCGAGTTTTAATGCCAAATTATTTGCTCTTGGTCACTAATTTATTATTTTATCTGATTCTTTCTGAAATAAATATTTATAACTCTGCCAAAACTTTTTAAATTCTTCCCATGTTCCTGAAATGTGAAATAAATTTTAATATTCACATCAGTTGGTGTGTCTGACCTGAATCCATCCAGGAAGTGCAGATCTTCACTTCCTGTCCTGCTTGTGTTGCAGGTGAGGAAGCAGCTGATGGAGGAAACGCGGGTCCTGACCAGGTGACCGCGCACAGCGCCTCCTACTGGCCTCAGCTGGCAGCTCAACTCCTGCTGAACACAAAAAGTTTCCGTCCATCAGCAGGAATAATCGTTTTAATCTTTAAATGATTCACCTGAACATTTCTGAGTTTAGTTATTACACAACAAACAACTTTCAACGGTGGAACATCCCTCAGCATGATGCTGCCACCACCATACTTTGCCGTTGTTCCGGTTGTTTCCTGATGGAGGATGGAAACTTCTGACCAGAACCGTTTTAAATTCTGCATTTAGTCAGTAAAACCTACAACAGCTGGTGTGTTTCTCGCTCTGCATAGATCATATTTTGTATAAATGTGTTTTCTGTATTTTGTGTTTGTATATAAATTCATGTTATAGAGGAAATAAAGTTTAAAAAGAGGAAATAAAACAGCATTTTTATTCAGTGAATGAATAGAAATGGATTTATTGAACCATTTATAAAATTACTAGAGAAATGATGGATGGATGGATGGATGGATGAATGGATGGATGATGGGACATAAAGCAGAACAATTTTTAAAATAAACATTGTAACTTCGCAGATTTCTTAGAAGTTATTTATTTGAATTTGTCCAAAGAATAATTCTTGTTTTTATTCCAAGTTGAAAATATCCGTGTCACGAATCGGTGCGGTGAGGCAGACGCAGCAGACCCAGGTAAGATGAATGGTTGATTTTAATCAAGAAGAACACAGTCCAGCAACGGGCAGCACGTTAGAGGACAAGCGACGAGGACCAGACAAAGAACAGACACACAGGTGACACTAAATACACCGGGGGTAATCAGGGAACAAGAAACACCTGGGAACTAATCAAAGGGAGAACAGGACAACACGGAGACACAGGAAACTCAAAATAAACACACAGAAAAACACGGAACATGACAATCCGACAGTCTTTTGTCTCCACTGCTGTCCTGACAGAATATTAGGGCCACTGAAGAGAAAGAAAAACATAAAGGGGTAAATAAAAAATAAAAAAACTCAGAAACTTTGAGAATAATCTAAGTAATTTTCTAGAAAAAAACAAGACAATTTCTGAGCTTCAAAAGTGAAAATTTTTCTATTTCTGTCTTTTCTAGAAATTTTTGATTCATTTCAAAGTTTCTGAGTTGTTTTTTTTTTATAGGAAATTTTCAAGCTCCGAAATTTTCTCTTTTTTCTAGCAAATTTCTGAGATTTATCTAAAAATTCTCAGTTTTCTCTAGAAAGTTTTTGACTTTTCATATTTTCAAGTTTTTTCTAGGAATTTTCTTAGATTAATCTCACAATGTCCTTATTTTTTATTCTTTTCCTTTTTTTTCAAGCTCATAAATTTCCATGTTTTTTCTAGAAAGTTTCTGAGAATAATCTCTAAATATGTTTTGGTGGAAATGTTTTCCTGTTTTTCTGTCTAATGATCCCAACACGCCGTCAGCAGTCAGAGTTTCTGTAGTTCTGCTTGCCACCAGCAGAGGGCGCGTTCTGCCTGAATCAGAGGAAGCGTCTGGGTGGAGAGCATGATGATGATGATGATGATGATGATGATGACGATGATCACGCATCGCTGGAGTTAAAAGAACATTTGGTTCTTTATAGAAAATCACAATAAAACCTCCTAATTTAATCCTCCCTCTGCGGGATTTAAAACCACGGCGGCGCATTAATGTCGCAGTTAAACTGCGGAGTTTGAGAGGAGCGGAAGCTGATTTTTAAAAATTGTTTTAGTTTAAATTAATTTTGCTTTTTACGTTTGAGTTGTTTTCATTAGACCAAAATGAACAAATTAAAAGCAAACCGAGCTAAATGTCAGAGTCGTGCTTCTGCCTCCGGTATGTATCATTTAAATGTCACGTCAAGAGAACGAAACTGCAGATCTGCGCATGCGCCAGATATCTTTACGACGTCTGAACAGGAACAAACGCGCGGCCATGTTTGTAGTCTTTAGCTGTAAACCTTCCTGTAAAGCGAATGGTGCGTTCAGAGTGCCTCTGTGAGCGTCGAAAAGTCAGAAAGTTGACACGCAGCATTGTGGTTCTGTTTTTTATTATTATTATTATTTATCTACTGCTATCTGCCTTATTTTGTTTGACCATCTGGTTAAAGATTTTTAATAATCTTCAACTGATCTTATTAAAAGCATGAAGCTTATTTTTTGTTCCAGCCTATAAACCTGTAATCTGCAGCCACAGATGAATTGTGATCAAAAGTGTCGCTAAAAGAAATGTAAATAACAACAGTAATGAATTTTGTGGAGTTTTAAGTTGAGAAAAAAAGAAAAAATTATTTCAAGGTCAATACATTATGTTATTATTTTCAGTATTTTAAAAAAATAAGTCATTCTTAAAGTAAGAATTGAATGAATATTAATTTTGTCAAGAAAATCCGAGCTCATCCCACTTCCCCATGCTAGAGATTTTAGTTTAACAGTAATAATAAAGTTATCTTTAAAATGAATCACTCAAGTGATATCAAGGCCCAACAGTAGACTTAAGTGTCAATAAAATAAATCTGGTTGTGTGTGTTGTTTTTGTCTCATGCAAACTTTGCTTTAATTCTACTTTTTTCTATCTAATCATAAGAAATCATAGTCAGTCAGAGAGATTCATGAAACAAGAAAAGCAGGTTTCCTGGAAAAAGAGGAAGTTTCCAGCCTGCAGATTTATAAAAATAGCTGAGACTATTCCTTAGTTTAAAGTATGAAAGTTTTAAAGAATGAAATCTAAACATTATTAGTAATTGGATAAGATTCAAAGTAAAATACTTATATGAATATTGGTTTACTTGTAATAATACACTTATATTTGTGGGAACTACAAGAAAAACAAGTAACTGTAACTTTAGTAGTAAATAATTAGAATCATGTATTATTCTTGGTTTCTTTTCAGAAAAACATCTGTAATAACTCACATTAAGATTATAATAAGAATAATTAATAAGTTATGGTTATAAAATCATAAATGAATGATAGATCAGAGAAGCTGAAGAAAATAAATGTGATATAAGTTATGGTTATAAAATTATAAATGAATGCTAAATCAGAGAAGCTAAAGAAAATAAATGTGATATAAATGTGATTTTGACATTAAACTTGAAATGGTGTAAGAAGGTGTAACTGCAATTAAACATCACTGATATGTTGGAGGTAGAGAGTAGGTGAAAGGTTGTGCAGGCAAGGGACACAGGAGGTTGAGCAACCCTGAGACATTGGCACAGACATCAGGAAATGTCTGTAAGACAGTGATGGATATGAGATCATCTGTCTAAGCAGACAGCAGGCGCACCAGGGGGGTGGATGAACCCTATATAAGGTGAGTGCAAAAGAGGAACCGTTCGTTGGATCCTCCGGGCAGCTTCGAGCCAAGATCGAGATGGACAAAGAACTCTGCAGCTGAAGAAGAGCCGGGGCCACGGAGCCGGAGACTGTCCTGCACATGGAGACCAACCCGTCTGGCCCACAATCTGTGGCTTCGAATCGCACTTCTCTCATCGGCTGGGTTCTGACCCCAAAGACAAAGATGAAGACAAAGACAAGGAAGAAGAACTGGTGCCTTTTTTCCTGCCAGCACCAAGTCCTGTGTGACCTCAGCATCCATGCGGAGAGGAGGCTCATCAGACCTGCGGAGATCCTGGCCTTCATCGATCAACATCTTCCTCCTGCTGCCACACCTTCTTCATCATCGTGCCAGGTCTGGGGTTCGAGGCGCCAAACTCCGTCCGTCTCTCTCAAAGGTTCCCTTTTTTAGTTCTCAGTATCAGCAGTAGGGAAAGATAGACTAGATGATTGATTTTACTTATTTGATTATTTCTGCTACTGAATTAAGCTGTACTGACCCTTGCAAAAATGCCTTACTAATAAAATATTTAGCATAAAGAAAATCTAAAAGATGTTGTGGACATTCAGTTAATGAGTCACCTTAAAGTTCTTTGATGGTTGTAAAATAGCTGTGATGTTTGATTCTGGAGAGGAAGAGGTGGAAAATGTTTTTAGGTTGCTGGTAGCCCATATTTAAAACCTCATCCTTGGGACTCGACCGAGTCACTAAAACCTACCTGGTTCAATAACAAATGCAAGTTGCAAAATAGAGAACGAGCGACCGTTAACAGGTGTGCTCTGTGAAACTAGTTGGCTGTAGGCTGCTCAGTCTGGCTAATTCACAGGGGGAAGAAGGGTGGGACACCTGGATGTAGGCCGTCAGATAACCAGGCGAATCGTTTCTCGAAACCAGCTTAAACAGAGTTTACTTCAGTTCTGGACAGGGTAAATCCCAGCAGATTTAGGAAACTCAACGGACCCGTTAGACGGAGAGCTGGTAGCACATCTCCCCTCTCAGAAGAGGAAGTACGAGAGTGAGAGAGTAGAGACAGAAAGGAGGGGGGGGGGTGTTGCGCAACAACAATTTTAATTATTTTTAACATTGTAGATGTTTTACCATCAAAAAGCTGTTATGAACTGCTTCTGAAAGCTCTGCAGTAATTCACTGTTTGATTTCGCTTCTTTCCTGTTTTGTGATGTGATACTAAGATGCAAAACATAATTTTCAAGTTTACTTTTTCCAGCAGCAATGCTAAAGACTTTAAAAACAAAAATAAAGATTATTTCTCTTCCTGACTTCTCTCTTATCTTGATATTTTGTTGGGGTTTTTATTCACATTGAATCTTAGGAGATTTATTTAATTAAGAAAACATTTGATGATTTAATAACATTTTTTTGTCTGGTTTTAATTTATGATAGCATTTATTTGATGAAGGAAAGTAGCTGGAGATTAAAATATCCTCTGATTTTTTTTGGTCTGTTCTATGGAAGACTATTTTATTTCAGATGTTTAGATGTGATGTTTAGAGTAGATACATAATGTTAGTAATAAATAGTGGACAGAACTGTAGTCATTTTTGTTATTATAACTTTTTTTACTTCATATTTTGACTTTAATTTATTTCACTTTAATCCAGAATTTTGACTTTTCAGAAGTTAAATTAAAACCAAAGTTTTTATTGTTTTAATGGCCCAGATCTTCCTCCATGCTGACTCTTCACCCTCTGGGTGTTTTAAAATACTTTTTAATCTATAATAAAACTTTTGGATCAAACATAATTTGAGTTTGCATTATCAGCCTAGTAACTGAATCAGTTTTTCTTAGACATAATCTCAATAAATTCATTTATTTCTGTAGTTTATTTATATCAGGGACCTGCAGCAGGCATCAGGCATCAGGAGCCGAACTTTGTAAATAGTAAATAGTAAAGAACCAGATACATTTTAAAAACATGGATATGGCAGCAAATACCAGTTTTAGCAGATTTTTCAGTTTTTCAGTAAAGCTGGGTTGAATTTCTTTGAACAGAATGATTCCAAAAGTATCTGTAGTATTTCCTTTTTACATAAATTTTTATTAGAAAATATATGTGTGAGGCTTTTTTATATTAAAAACTTAGAAAATGGCAGTTTATCTAAAAATGGCAACAAATTTTGTATATTTGACACAAATACGTTGCTTTAGTAACTCAAAACAAGTTCTTTAAACTCCACTGATTGTGAAGATTGTATGCTACTGATTTTAGATGTTTTTCTTTCAGATTTTTCCTCCAGTAACTAGTAATTACCGCGGTCCCTGAACGCAGCGCGGCTCATAGCTGATCTTTGTGCGAAGCGGAGCAGCAGCGGAGATCAGGCTCAGTCCGAACAGAGGAACACAGAGGAGAACAGCGGCTGTGTAGGCCAGAAAACCCTCTACAGCGATTACACAGCCACAGCGACCACCCTGACATGGTAAGAAGATGTTTTAAAGGCCAGAAGGGAGTTTAGTGTCGCTGTTTTCTGACGGGTTTAGCTAAAAGCTAACTGGCTAGTGCTAAACGGTTAGCGAACTGTTTTCCTGACTCATTATCGACGCTAAGGCTGCCATTTTACACCAGGTACTGTCTGTCCTGACCGCTGCTTTTACCTCAGGGGAGACGGCATCTATCTATAAAGAAATATCAGAAAGACTCATGTTTATCTGAGTGGTTAATATGTGGAAACCCACGGTGTTCCGTGTCTAAAAGCACGTCCACCCTGCGGCTAGGCTGCCGAGCTAACAGGCTAATACGAAGCAGCTAATGAGACTTAGCAGCAGTGTTGCGTAGCTGGGTCAAACTCCGACCTAAACCCCCGCTAAAGCGTAATCCCAACTTTTAATTGGTTAAATATAAACTGTGTAGCTCCAGAGTTTATTTCCTGTGACTCGTCGTGTCGGGGGAGCCTGACTTTAACACAGCCAGACCCTGAAGGGGAACCGTCGGCCCGCCTGCGCTCTTTCAGGATCCTGGAGATCCTGGAAAAGCTTGAAATCCAAAACCTGACAGACAGGAGATGTGGCGAGATATTCCCCGAACCTCTGGGCTGGTTCTGCCCCACTGATCCCTGCTGATCTGCTTGGAAAAACAACAGAAAATCAACGGGGAGACAAATGATCCTGGAGGCCAGTTGGCACCAGAAACTGCTCAGGTGTTTTTTCTTTATTTTCTTTATTTATGATCCGACCTAAAATCTCAAAACTGCTTTTGAACATAAACTGATGCTCAACTTTTTCTCTTCCTGTTTTCCTACTTGATTTAACTTGTAACGTGTTAAAGTGAGAGAAAATCTAGACGACTGGAATCACTGAGAATATATTTTAATCTGTGATCTGAAAGTTTGTAATACTTTTATCGTAAAACAATAATTTAAAAAAGCAATGTGTAGCTTTTAAATGATGCTAAGATCATGTGGTTAAACATGAAGCATTTTATAAACAGAAATTCTGGGATAGTTAATCTTTATCAAATTACATTGAAATAAGATAATTTTTAAAATGAACAAATTCTTATGAAAAATGTACATTAGCATAATATTCTCTATCTGTATTAAATGTTGTGTTTTAGTGATTATAATAAAAATCAGTTATTTGACTCCTAATATTCTGTTTATTTAAGGCATCTGTAAATTAACTAACTATACACTTTTTTATCTTTAGGTTCCCAAATATTACATCTTGTAAAAGTGTAATAAAATTATTTTTTCACTTTCTGTGCATTAAATCTTTTCAAAACTTCAGACCTGTCCATAGATATAATGCTTTTCAGATATTTAATATCTTGCTGTTGCCTTTTAGCTTGTTTTGCATCATGTTTGCTTAAGGGCAAAATTATGCCATATAATATATAAATTATGCCATATAATATGTAAATTATGCCATATAATATGTAAATTATGCCATATAATATGTAAATTATGCCATATAATATATAAATTATGCCATATAATATATAAATTATGCCATATAATTTATAAATTATGCCATATTTCCCAGAATGAATATCAGTGTAGAATATTTTTATATGGCTGTTTCATCCTGAACTAGGTCACAAAATAACATTGATTTTGAGACATTATTATATTTTTTGGAGGTTTGGGAGTTAAAAGAATAAAAACTTTTTATTTTTAGGTCCCAAAATATTACATGTTGTACAATTGTAATAAAATGTCAACATTTACTTTGTTGCATTTTTACTGTTAACATCATCAATGTAGTTTATTTCTACAGTTTAGGAAAAACTGGATTTAATATTAAATGGAAAACAAACTTTCTGCAGGATCATTTCTTTGTGCAACAAATAAATAAAATGTTTGCAGAGACATAAAATTCTTGAGTTATATTCATAGATTTGGATATTTTTTTCAAAAGAAAATCCAATAATCTTGATATAAATCAATAATGTTTTTTATCAGACCAAAACTTTAACAATAATCACCAGAAGTCTTAAAACCAGCCGAGCTCCTTTGACAGGTTTTATAAACTCTGACTTGTTTATAAAATTGTAAAAATTGAAACGTTTTGAAATGTAACAGGAACCACAGATAGACGGTATTTTAGATTTTAGATGAAATGGATCAATTCCCCCTTTGGCCAGTTTGTGACACCAGTTTCTTCTTCGTTCTTAAATAAATAAATAAACCACTTCATGTTCACACTGCAGCGTCCAGTTTCTGTTCATTAGCCTTTAATATCTGGTGTAATAAAATGATTAAATCTCACATTTAGATCTGTATTTGGTCATTTATACAACATTTCTGTTTTCCCTGCATGGATCAGTTGACTCTTTGGAAACGACAGACTTTGTCCAGTAATCAAAGCTAAACTCTCCGGCTGATCAATGATATTGATCGTGCTCATATCACCACATTTCCTCAGACTTTAACAGATCATTGAAAATTATTTTGGAGTCGTTGCCCATCAAAACGAAGTGAGACAGTAAATGTACAGGAGTTGGTGCTGATGAGGCCAGATGGATGAAATATTCACCGTTTCAGGATAAAGTTAGGAGTTTAACACCGAAACACAACAAACCAAGTTAATTTAAACTGAAGTTTTTTTTTTTTTGTTGTTGTAACATTTTTTATTGAATTTTCTCTTTTTTGACATAACAAATTTACACACAACAAACTTAACATTATAACAGGTACTTATACACTCTTGCATTCACTCCCACACTCACCCTTCAAACCTGCATTTGTTTGGTTCCAAAAATATCAAAAATCTTTTAGATTAACTTAGAGAACAAAGAAAGAAAAATAACAGAACAATATATGAATAGAAACTGTAGACAAGACAGCCATTAATAAGTTCCACCTTCAGTCCCTATGATCTTCATATATGGCTCCCAGAGAGTCTCAAAATCCCGTTGTTTACCCTTGGTGATGTATGTTAGCTTTTCCAGTCCGAGCGAATTTGCAATTTCCTTCTTCCAGAGTCCCAGGGAGGGTGCATCCATGCCTCTTCAGCATAATGCTATAGATCTTCTGGCTTGAAGAAGTCCATAGTCTATCAATTTAGTTTTCCTCTGTGATTGTTTAAATTCCGCTGGGTATATTCCTAGTACACAGATTTTAACCTCTAATGGGACTTTTACCTTAAACAATTCAGATAGACACCCAATAACATCCTTCCAAAACCTCTGAATTTTAAGACATTCCCACAAACAATGGAGAAGAGTTCCTTTTTCAAACAAACATTTAGTGCAAGTATCTGGAATATCACTGGACATATGATGAAGCTTAACTGGTGTTATATAGGTTCTCATAAGCCATTTATATTGTAAAAGTTTAAATCATGTGTTTATCGTTTGTTTTTGTGCTTTTAAACAGGCCTGATTCCAGTCTTCCTCATCTATATCTTCGAAAGTATCTCTTCTCCAAGCGTCCAACTTATCTATTGCTGAGTCCCTAGAGGAAAGCATTAACAAATTATAGAACACAGAGAGAAAACCTTTCCCTTTTGAGTCTCCAACACACACCTCTTCTATTTTTGTTAAGGGTGGAATGTCAACTATTTGTTTCAGTTTTGATGACATAAAGTTTTTCAATTGCAAGTATTTAAAAAAATGTTTCGGGGGTATTAAATACTTCTTACATAGCTGATCAAAAGTAAGTAACTTGCCATCAACATACAGATCTTTAATTTTCTGAATGCCTTTGGTTTTCCATAGTTTAAATCCTCCATCATTTTTTCCTGGGATGAACCTTTCGTTACCCCAGATTGGGGTAAATTGTGATAGCTCTGGACGCTCACCTACATGTTTGTGTGCTGCATACCAGTTTGTAATCGTATTTTTTAAAAAGGGGTTTTTTGTGGTCTTTTTTAATGTCTTTAGGTCCGAAGAATATAGAAAGGTATTTAAGGGGAAATCTGGAACAGATTGCTGTTCAATATCTACCCAGGCTGGAGGTGTCGTCGGGCAAAAGTAATGGGTAGCTGATGTTAGTTGGGCGGCCATATAATACCATCTGAAATTAGGGACTTGAAGTCCACCTCTTTCATAGGGCAGATAGAGTAGTTTTAAGCGGAGTCTTGCTTTTCTATTACTCCAAATAAATTGATTAAATAGTTTGTCCAGACTGTCATAAAATGAATCTGACAGCGGTAATGGAAGTGTTTGAAAATAATACAAAAATTTGGGCAAGATTGTCATTTTTAATAAATTTATTCGGCCGATCATAGATATAGGCAGGTTTGACCATCTATTTAGCATTTCTGTGACTTTTTCCACAAGGGGATTATAATTTGTTGTGCTTATTTCATTAAGAGATGGGGTGACCTTAATGCCCAAGTATGTAAAACCTTTTGTTGTTGTTTTAAATGGGGTAGTCACAATAGGACTTCTCCTTTCTTCTTCATTAAGAAACATTAACTCTGATTTAGAATTATTAATTGTATATCCTGAAAATTCACCAAATTCTTTTATTAGATGTAATAATTTAGGAATACTGATCTTCAGATTACTCATGAAAAATATGATATCATCCGCAAACAGGGAAATGAGATGATCTCTTCCTCCAATTCTAATACCAGATATTCCTGTATTTGCTCTAACAGCCATTGCCAGAGGTTCTATTGCCAATACAAAAAGTAGTGGTGACAGGGGGCAACCCTGTCTAGTTGACCGTTGTAAATTAAAAGGTTTTGACATGTTATTATTAGTTAAAACTTGTGCTTTGGGATCAGTATATAATAGTCGTATCCATTTTAGAAAGGTTTCACCAAATCCATATTTGGGGAGCACTTCAAACAGATAATCCCACTCTATTCTATCAAAAGCTTGACGTGCGTCTAATGATAACATTGCTGTGTCCTTACAATTATGTTTTTCATGCAGTACATTAAGAACCCGTCTTATATTATGGTAGCCTTGTCTTGCTTTAATAAATCCTTGTTGATCATCTATTATTAAACTGGGCAGGTACTTATCTAATCTCCTAGAGAGGGCTTTACACAAAATCTGATTCCTCTATAAGAGGAGCATTCAGTGGAGGGTTTGTTTGGTTTTAGCAAGAGAGTTATTGTAGCTAACCTCAGTGAGTCTGGGAGTATTCCAGCTTCATATGATTCCTCATACATGTTGAGAAGTGGTAGGATTAATTTATTTTTAAATGTTTTATAAAATTCTATTGGAAGTCCATCAGGACCTGGGGTTTTACCACTGTTCATGCTGTCTATTGGTTCAGATAGATCTTCTATTGTTAAAGGACTATCGAGAGTTGTTTTCTCCTCCTCCAACAGGGTTTTGAATTTTAATTGATTAAGAAACGCAGCTTGTGTGTCTTTGTTTCCAGAATATTCAGACTTATACAAGTTTTTGTAAAATTCTCTAAAATTTTCATTTATTTCTGAAGGGTCTGTGGTTAAAATGTCCGATTTGGATTTTATGCTGTTAATAGTTCTTTCCGCTTGCATCTGCTTTATCCTCCAAGCCAATAATTTACCAGCCTTTTCTCCTTGATCATAAAATGCTTGCTTAGTCCTTAAACTGCAGTTTTAGTTTAAAACTCTAAATACATTTGACTTTTTGATATAAATTTAATTAGACGTGTAAAAGTCCATGAACTTTGTCACCTGGAAGTTTTATATTTATTCATATTTCGGCTCAGTTGTAGAGAAACTGTAAAATAATCTCTAGTCTCAGATGTCATTAGTTCCTCTTTTAAAAGAATAAAAGGTTCTTCTGGCAAAGAAACACAAGAATCAGGTTTTCATCATGGCTTGTTAAAATAATTTAATTTCTTCGCCTTTTTAAAATCCCAAGATTTAAAACCTGAGCAGTGATGAAGATGTGAGGAGGCTGCCGGCGGGCGGCGCCGGCGGGCGGAGTCGGTGGGCGGAGCCAGCGGGCGGCGCCGGCGGGCGGAGTTGGTGGGCGGAGCCGGCGTGCCTCTTTTTATAGCCGGGTTAGTCATCCTCAGGTCTGGCTGGGATTGTTTTTGACTCTCGCTCTGGTTCCGTCCCTCCTGTTTGGGTCGCGGCTCACCGTTCGGATCCAGCTGTGACTCCAGACCCGCCGTCTCGTTTTCACATCTGTAATTTCTGCTGAAATCAACCTGCAAACATTTGTAAATATTTAAAGAGTGAAATTGATTTAATGTTGGGTTGGCGGCGGATTGTTGCTCTGCTGACGGTTTTTCCACTAATCGTTTCCCTCCTGGATGATGTGGATTTTTCCTGAGTGGGAAAATGTTTGTTTTGTTTTTTATAAGTTTATCTTTACTGACAGATTCGTACCTTCTGGGTCAAGTTTTGACTGACTGGTTCATTCTTACTCTCTCATTTATGCGGACTGTGTTGGTTCTGATGCCGACTCGTTTTGGCTGCGTTTAGATCTCCTCTCTGAACTGATTGGTGCGTCTGAACGCCTGTAGGAGGTGTTTATACTCAGTGGAAACATGCAGAGCGCTGCAGCATGCTGCTGTGCTACACTACTCTGGGTCCATCAGACGACTCATTCAGAACCGGGTCCAACACTTTGGTTCAGAACCGCTGGATTTACCTGCAGCTGATCTGGAGGCAGAGAGAGAGAGAGAGAGAGACCTTCAGATCAGTGATTAGCATCAATAATAATAATAATAATAATAATGTTTTCTGCAGGAGTCGGCTGGTTGTTGTGAACAAACGGACATGAAGCCGTTAATCAGCCGACGGTTTGCAGCTGCTGCCTGAACGTTTCAACTTTTCTTCTGTTTGTCTTCGGATCTGGAATAAAACAAGTAAATTTTCTCCCCAACTAGACGCTGATCTACTGAACTATATCTGGACTCGACTCAAACATCCAGGAGGCCTGGCTGGACGTTTGGTCAACACCAAACTGGTTCCAGTATCTAACTGGTGCTTTATCGTAGACCTGGACGATAAATTGACCCAGAAGTTATCGCGATAAACGATAATAATATTGTTGTTTTGAGATCTTTGTCAAGTAATATAATGGTATTAATGACATAATAATGCAAATACCATAAACTTTATATTCTAATTAACATTTAGCACTGGAACTGGAAGATATTTAAATATCTAAACTAAATAAAATGAATTAAGTTTCTGTAAGCAAAACTGTAAAGTTGAGACAAAAACAGGATGAAAACGATAAATCTTTCAAATGGAAATTATTAATTTATCATGTGATCATTTGAAAGACTAATAAAGTTAATATAAAATAAATAAATGAAAATAATCAGAATCAATAAAACAGAAATAAAAACCAAACATAACTGAAACCATAAATAAAATTACCTATAATTTCTCTGTAAACAAAATTTCATCAGAAATGAAATTATTGAGTTTATTTTAGTTTAAACCGACAGACTTGCTTAATAAGCTCCAGTTCTGTTTCACCTGAGAAACCGGGCCAGCGGATCAGAACCAGCTGGTTTTTAGAGGAAGCATTTGCTGCAGGTTCCTGATGGTTTAAATTTATGATTTAAAATTTAATATTGTTCCTTTTTATGTAACAGGATAAAGTTTGTAGCAGCAGTGAAACATTGAACCTGCTTCACCTGACGCAGGTGATCCTGAAGGTTTATTGGAAATTTGACAAAACTGGTGAATAAGAGAAAAATCAGGAAAATAATGATTTTATATTTACCAACAATCCAACCAAAACCTTATTAAATTAACTCCAACGCTTCGTTTCCTTCTGCTGGCCAACAAAATCATTTCTACTTAAACAAAACATTTTATTATATTTTAATATAAAGTGAGCTGTGATCCTGTTACTGTGGGTAAACACACACCGACCCGGAAACCATGGCAACCCACTGACTCTGTTTACATCAGTCTGAACACATTTTATACATTTTCTACTTATTGGAACAATTAAAGATGTAGTTTTATAGTTCATACGTTGAATTATTTTCATAAATGTTATTTCTGAAATTAAGGCGTTTCTGTTTCCTGTCTGGGTTTTCCTGCTTTTTAAAGTGATGTGAAAAACAAACAGGATTTTAACCAAAGTTTTATTCTGGAGTTTCATTTTGTTTATTGGAGAAAATCGATTTGGTCTGTTTGGGAAAATTTCCCTCAACTGCTCCAGTTTTATAGTTTTAAATTAAAAAGGTTTCTGTTGTTTTTCTCATTTTCCATCCAGTTTATTTTCTCAGAGTTATTTATGGAGGAGGGACTCAGTAATAAATCAGACTGGTTGCATAATAAAACGCCTCCCAGTGTTCCCAGTGTGCCATAAATAGAATCCGCCCTCTGCATGTTGACTTCCTGTGGATGTCCCTCACAGCTTGCCGTAGACGATGAGCGTTTTGGTTCTGACTCAGCTCAGGTTTGACTCACGTTGGCAACGGCACTGGGTCATTGTCTGGGCTTCCAGCAGGAACTGAAACCGAACCAGAACTTCAGCTTCCTCCTGATGGCCGGGTCCAATCGGAGCTGGGTCGGGGCCCGGTCCGATCAGGGCCCGGTCTGATCTGGTTCGGTTCCAGCTGCAGGCTGTAGGTCACCTCCTCCAGGTGAGAGCAGCTTGCTGTCAGGAAGTGAGGGACAGGAAGTGGACTAATCTGTGTTTATCTGCGCGACGTCAGAACCAGCAGAGTAAATCCGTCTGCTTCCCTCGCAGGTCACCTGGTGAAGGCCGGGTCCAGGCGGAGGACAGCGCCACCCAGAGGGGCACTGCATCCCGTCGCCAAGCTCCGCTGCAGCCGCCAGATGGACTGCCGGCTCTGAGCGCGCAGCGAGTCAGGACCCAATCAGCCGCGGAAAGGAGCCAGGAGGGAGCAGGACCGGGTCGGGAGAGGCGAGGCCAGGGGAGCCAGCATGTCGTCCAGCCGGACCCAGAACCCCCACGGACTGAAACAGATCGGCCTGGACCAGATATGGGACGACCTGCGGGCGGGCATCCAGCAGGTCTACACGCGGCAGAGCATGGCCAAGTCGCGCTACATGGAGCTCTACACGTATCCTCTGTCACAGCTGGAGGTCCGCTGCGCCGACCGGCGGCGCCGACCTGCGGCACCGACCCGGCTTCACCCGACTCAGGTCCAAAATCAACACTCAGAGTTTCTGAAAACTGATTTTAAAAATCTATTTAACGCTGATAGTTTATTTCTACAAAGACAAGAAAAATATAAAATGACTAAAACAAAATAAAACTGAAACAGGAAAAATACATCAGAAATTATTTATCCAAATTAATTCATAAATTAATATTTTCCCACTTAAAAGTTAAGTATAGTTGATACAAATTATACAAATGAATGTTTTTCATCTTCCCCAAGTTGCTCTTTTATTTCTACAGCAACTCATTGATTGTTTTCAGTACAAAACCTGCTAAATTTACACTTTCACTGACAAACAGGAAGTGGGAAACCTTAGTAAAACAGGAGACTTCCTTTAAGAGCAATAATTAGTTTGTTGTGAATCAGAAATTGATCCAAAATCAGATTTTTCATGTCTGACAGAAATGATTGAGTTTCTGAAACCTGGTGCTGCTGCGACATCAGAATCTAAATGAAAACAGATTTTATTTTCCAACCTGAACAGTTTTTACCTCCAGGTGTTCGTTTGATCTTACTGAACATGATTTGCACTGATGTGTTATTTCCTTCACTTTGAAACCTGAATCCTTTTTGCTTTAACAGTTTTCAGAAAACATGTTTTCTCAGTGCAGCTTGTTCAGGAAACGATACAGACGGGTTTGAAACTCTGGTCTTTATTTCCAGGACCTTCCTAAGACGTAGCAGTCGCTCTCTGGTTTCCTTTGACTTTATTTTGATGTGATTGTTTTCTGGTCGTCGCACTTTGAGGAATTTTCTGCTCTGGCTTCAGACAGAAACTTTCCCTGAATCCTGAGCTGAATGGATTTATTTGGAAGAGTTCTGGGAGACGTTTATTTGGCCCGGTGAGTCCAGTTCCTTAACGCGTGGCGTTCAGACATGTCTATAACTACTGCACCAGCGTCCACCAGTCCAGCCAGACCCGGGGCCCCGTCCCTCCAGCCAAACCCTCCAAGAAGTCCACCACTCCGGGCGGCGCGCAGTTCGTCGGCCTGGAACTCTACAAGCGGCTCAAGGAGTTCCTGAAGAACTACCTGACCAGCCTGCTGAAGGTCAGTCCCCGTCCGGACCCCCCGCCCCGCCGCGCCGCGGCGACCCCTGACTCTGTCCCTGTCCGCAGGACGGCGAGGACCTGATGGACGAGTGCGTGCTGAAGTTCTACACGCAGCAGTGGGAGGACTACCGCTTCTCCAGCAAGGTCCTGAACGGGATCTGCGCCTACCTCAACCGCCACTGGGTCCGGCGGGAGTGTGACGAGGGGCGGAAAGGCATCTACGAGATCTACTCCGTGAGTCGGACCACTTCCTGTCGGCGCGGCGCTGCTTCCCGCTCACGTCTCCGCTCCGATACACAATCTGAAATATTTTTAAAGATTTCATGTGGAAAATGTTAGAAATGTGAGAATCTTCCTGTGTTTCCTGCAGCTGGCTCTGGTGACCTGGAGGGAGTGTTTATTCCGACCTCTAAACAAGCAGGTGTGTTTACTTTTCCTCCCAGCTGCTGCGCATGAAAACCGAAGCAATCAGTGTGTGTGTGTGTGTGTGTGTGTGTGTGTGTGTGTGTGTGTGTGTGTGTGTGTGTTTACTCTGCTGGTCGCCACGCTGCAGGTGACGAACGCCGTCCTGAAGCTGATCGAGAGAGAGAGGAACGGCGAGACCATCAACACCCGGCTGATCAGTGGTGTTGTCCAGTCCTACGGTAAGTCCTTGAACGCACCACGGCCTGTCAGACCCTCATATCAGCCTTCAGGTCCAACACAGACGGTTCCTCCTCCACCAATCAGGCTTCAGCTCATTACAGTCCGACCTGCTGCTTTCAGTTGATTTAAATGTAATAAAGTTTGTGCTCCAGCAGCAAATGGCTCAGGATAATCCAACCTTTGCAATAAAACTCTAAATTTGTAAAGTTTGATAAGAAATGTAGCGTCTGCTGCTGATTATTTATACATAATGTAGCAAAAGGATGCAGCAGGATTTACATTTAGAGGAGAAAAAGATTTTTGGGTAAGAAAAACCAGAGCAAGTTCTGAATCTGAGGTTTTTGACTAAAATCTGATCTGTGAAGGAGAAACTGAAAATAGAAAATAATGTATAAATGTTGAAGATAAAAACTTATTTTTGTTTCAGTTTCTAGAACAGAGCGGTGGAAACATGTTTCTGCTGAAAAACACTGCAGTTAACACAATATAGCAATTTAAAAAGAGGAAAATGTGCAAAAGCATGAAGTTTGTAGAAAATGAACAGTTGAAGCTGCATTTTGTTACTTTATTAAAAATATTTGACATATTTGTTAAATTGTTTGATTCAGATAATCTGTTAAAAAGTGGAGCTGCTCTGCCTTCTGCCTGCGCTAACTAGAAACAACCAATCAGAGCCTGGAGGCGGGGCTTAGCGATGTCTATCATCCTCTGCACCTTGCTTTCTCCTACGCTACAGCTAGCAGAATGCTATGACTAGTTAGCATAGCCACCAGTGATGACGGATAAACAGTTTTCCTGTAACAGTGAGTTGTTTCTCCGCCATCAGTAGTTTGAGCAGCGCGTACATGAGGATGACTAACAGCAGTAAGACCCGCCTCCTGTCCCTGATTATCGTTCATTTCTATCGATCTTTTCACAGATTATTTGTCTCAGAACAAATGAATGTAAAACTATATTTTTTTAATAAAAATGACGTCCTGTAGCTTTAAATGTGTTCTGGTTCTGATCCAGTGGAGCTGGGCCTGAACGAGGAGGACGCCTTCGCCAAAGGTCCCACGCTGTCCGTCTACAAGGAATACTTCGAGTGCCAGTTCCTGACCGACACGGAGCGCTTTTACACGCGCGAGAGCACCGAGTTCCTGCAGCAGAACCCGGTCACCGAGTACATGAAGAAGGTAAGCGGCCGCCGCGGGCCCCGCCCTGCCCCGCCGTCCCGGTTCTGACCGGTCCTGACCCGCAGGCCGAGGCCCGGCTGCTGGAGGAGCAGCGCCGCGTCCAGGTCTACCTGCACGAGTCCACGCAGGACGAGCTGGCCCGCAAGTGTGAGCAGGTTCTGATCGAGAAGCACCTGGAGATCTTCCACACCGAGTTCCAGAACCTGCTGGACGCCGACAAGAACGAAGGTAACCCGGGTTCTGCTAAGAGAGGCGGGCCAGCGACCCGGTTCTGAAGGGTTCTGCTGCTGTGTCCAGATCTGGGCCGGATGTACAACCTGGTGTCGCGGATCACGGACGGGCTGGGCGAGCTCAAGAAGCTGCTGGAGACCCACATCCACAACCAGGGCCTGGCCGCCATCGAGAAGTGTGGCGAGGCGGCGCTCAACGTAAGGAGGCCTGGCCCGGTTCTGGTTCCGGTTCTGGTTCTGGGCTCCTCCGTCACGCTGACCTGTTTCTGTCCCTCAGGACCCCAAAGTCTACGTCCAAACCACGCTGGACGTCCACAAGAAGTACAACGCGCTGGTCATGTCCGCCTTCAACAACGACGCCGGCTTCGTGGCCGCGCTCGACAAGGTACGGCCTAGTCAAAGCCCCAGCACTCCCTGCATTACTGCACTGGTTATGTTTGAGGTGCTGGGACCAGAGGAGGGAACTGGATACATCTACTGAGGGAAAAATGTTTTATAAGTTTCCTATTGTTTTGTTGTCATTTCCTGACTTTTTCAGAACATCCTCCTCACTTTGATGTTCTCCTGTTTTTCCCATTTTGAAAGAGACATTTTCACATTTCCACCCAGAGAAGCAGGAAATCACTGGATTAAACATGTTTAGATTTCTGGGGAACCAATCAGAAACTTCAGTTTGATGGGTGGAACTGTTGGCAGAGCAGCAGAGGGGGAAGGTTTAGTGTGTAACACGCCTCTCTCTCTCTCTCTCCAGGCGTGCGGTCGCTTCATCAACAACAACGCCGTCACCAGGATGGCCCAGTCCTCCAGCAAATCCCCCGAGCTGCTGGCCCGATACTGCGACTCCCTGCTCAAGAAGAGGTGTGTGTGTGTGTGTGTGACACAGGGCTGGATTATTGATCAATTTATCCATTGATTAAATTTCTTAAAGGTTTAATTTTTGAAAAATGTGTATTTGTTTGGGTTTGTGTAGTGATGTCATGGCGGCCATCTTGTTTTTGGGCTTCTGTTTATTTAAATTTTGAATTCAGGTCAAATTTATGACAAAATATTAGGAACATTCTATGATTTTATTTCAAGTGAGGTCAAAATAATACAGGAGTTCTGTAATAATATGAAAATAGATGAGGAAGTTTAGCATCTTGTGAAGTTTATATTTTTGCATCAGTTTTAGAAATAAAGAAATATTTAATCATCAAATTATCAGTGATTAAGCAAATAGACATTTATTTTGAAGAACTATTGAAGCTTTTTGTTTCTTTAAAAGGAGTTTTGTTCTTGTAATTTGTGATGTTTTTCTGGTAAATATTCAGTTTTAACACCAACACTCAGTTTAACAACAGAAGGAAAGATTGAAATAAAATCCACTTTTTGAAAATATTTTCTGTTCTTTTTGAGAAAAAGTGAAAAATTTAGGGGAAAAAATCTGATTTGGTATCAGAAAATCTTTTATTTTGAAGTCATATCGATGTCCAGGTCAAAGGTTGTGACCTGATGCTCAAACTGTTTCCTGTTTTCAGCTCCAAGAACCCGGAGGAGGCGGAGCTTGAGGACACGCTGAACCAAGTGGTGAGTTGGACTGATGGTCTGTCCAGATGGAGATTCTGACCCGTTCCAGACCCTCTTCCTCCTCCTCTTCATCATTTTCCTCCTCTTCCTCAGATGGTTGTGTTCAAGTACATCGAGGACAAAGACGTTTTCCAGAAGTTTTACGCCAAGATGCTGGCCAAGCGCCTGGTTCACCAGAACAGCGCCAGCGACGACGCCGAGGCCAGCATGATCTCCAAGCTGAAGGTGAGAGCCAACCGGACCGGACCGGAACCCAGACCCGCCTCCAGCTCACTCTGTGTGTGTGTGTGTGTGTGTTTGCAGCAAGCGTGTGGCTTTGAATACACGTCCAAGCTGCAGCGGATGTTCCAGGACATCGGCGTCAGCAAAGACCTCAACGAACAGTTCAAGAAGCACCTCAGCAACTCCGAGCCGCTGGACCGTAAGCCTGCCCGTTACCACGGTGACCACGGTATCCATGGTGACGAGGTCTCTCAGCTTCCTGTGTCTCCTGTGTTTCAGTGGACTTCAGCATCCAGGTGCTGAGCTCCGGGTCCTGGCCGTTCCAGCAGTCCTGCACCTTCGCTCTGCCTTCAGAGGTAAACAGGAAGTCCTGCCCGCCCCTCCCCTCTTCCTCCCAGCACCTTCATCTCCATGGTAACGGTGTGGCGTTTGTGTGTCTGCAGCTGGAGCGGAGCTACCAGCGCTTCACGGCGTTCTACGCCAGCAGGCACAGCGGCAGGAAGCTCACCTGGCTCTACCACCTGTCCAAAGGAGAGCTGGTCACCAACTGCTTCAAGAACAGGTAGGCTGGACCGGACCGGACCAGACAGGATCAGACCGGACCGGATCGGACCGGTCACTACCGGCTTTTTATTAGCCTCAGCACTGATCCAGGCTGCAGCCTGAGAGCTGTTAAGTTCAACTAATTGCAAAGATTTGAACAAGTCAGGTATTGTAATGAGTTTTTTTTCTTTTTCCTTTAATTAATTCGGTTAGAAATTTTAACGAGTCTCTAATTTTTACTAGAACAAAATGTTTGTTGTAAATAAAAAATCCAGGAAAAGATTCCAGATCCACCAGCTGGGAAACATCCAGATGAGCTTCTGCTGCATTTCCGACGATTTCTGTCACAAACTGAGACTTTATAACGTTTCAGATTTTATATTGAATAAAATTATTGTTTTTAATCATGGACATTTTTAATTTTTACTAGTAAATATTTGACTTTCTGGTCTTTTAACTCCTTAGATTCCAGTTTTAGCAGTAAAAATGTTTTTTTTCTCCATTCAGCTTTTTATGGATATTTCAGCCCAACAATGATTCTCATCATATTTATTTTATGCAAAATAGTGAAAAATATTCATGATAATGCATTAGAACATATTTTCAGCTGCTGGAAAACAATAAGACATGAAAATGTGAAAGAGTTTCCACACAAAAGAATAAATAAAATGTAAAATAAAAGGTTATTTAATGGCACCAGAACCAGATTTTTTTATTTCAGTGCAAAACTAATGATAAAAACTAAAAAACAATAAAATGAATATTAATCATTTCATGGATATTTCCAGCTGCAGCGTCATTTTGTTCTTTTAAATAAAGTTTGGTAGATGTTTTGCCGTGTTTGGTCCGATCTGACCCGGTTCTGGTTCTGGTTCAGGTACACCCTGCAGGCCTCCACCTTCCAGATGGCCATCCTGCTGCAGTACAACACGGAGGACAGCTACACGGTGCAGCAGCTGACCGACAGCACGCAGATCAAAACCGTAAGCAGGCTCTGGAGAACCTCCAGCTGACGCTCTGGTTCTGGTTCTGACCGGGTTCTTTGCTTTCAGGACATCCTGGTTCAGGTTCTGCAGATCCTGTTGAAGTCCAAGCTGCTGGTGAGTCGAGCCGAGCCGCCACAGGAGGGCGCCAAACGCAACCGGCTCCACGTAGAACAAACCGGGCCTCCGTTCTGGTCTCAGGTCCAAACTCTGTGCTCTGCAGGTTCTGGAGGACGAGAACGCCAACGTGGACGAGGTGGAGTTCAAACCGGACACGGTCATCAAGCTGTTCCTGGGATACAAGAAGTCCGTCTCTTTTATTCATCATTGATTATTATTTATTGATTAATTTATTATTTATTGGTTTATTTATTATTTATTGTTTATTTATTATTGTTTATTATCTGACACAAACTGAACAAAACAAGAATAACTGATAGTTTAGTGTTTAGTCACTAGTTGAGTTTCTGTTATTTAAAACAGACAAATTATTAAAATACAGTAAAAATTGTAAATATTAACTCAATAATACATAAACAGACTTTGATTCTTTAAATCTGTTATGATTAAATCTTTGATTTTGCTTTAGTCACAATTTATTCACATAATCAAACGTTTCAAGTTTAGTTTTAATTTTTAGAAGTTTAGTTTTACTTTTTAGAAGTTTATGGTTTTATATGTAAACTGACCAAACGGCTCTGAGCTGAACTTTGTAGCTTTTATATTTTTTACATATTTCTTCAAAATGTCGTGACAGATAATTTGAAAAATGAAGCTCTTCCTCTTTCTCCAGTGCTAACTGAAAGCAGCCAATCAGAGCTTGGGGGCGGGGCTTATCGCGGTCAATCACCTCTCCACCCTTTGCTTTCTGCTATGCTGCAGTTAGCATAGCCTGTCATGAATGCTACGCTAATTAGCATAGCCACTGATGGTGGCAGATAAACGGTTTTCTTTCTCCACTATTGGCACATTTAGCAGTGAGTACATGAGCATGATTGACAGCGCTAAGACCCACCTCCTAAAGTAATAATCTGGTGACCTTTTTCATAAAAGTTCCTGCAGCTTTAAGTGAGTGAAGCTTCAGTTTGGGTCGGCGCCGTTCCCGGCCCGGTGGCTCGGTTTTGACGGGTTCTGCCGGTTTCTGCTCTGCAGCAAGAAGCTGAGGGTGAACATCAACGTGCCGATGAAGACGGAGCAGAAGCAAGAGCAGGAGACGACCCACAAGAACATCGAGGAGGACCGGAAGCTCCTGATCCAGGTCAGCCGACCCGCCGGTTCCGCTTCCTGCCGGGCCGCGGGTCGGACACGTTACAATAAAACGCTTCCTGTCTGCAGGCCGCCATAGTGAGGATCATGAAGATGAGGAAGGTTCTGAAGCACCAGCAGCTCCTGGCTGAAGTCCTGAACCAGCTGTCGTCCCGGTTCAAACCCAGAGTTCCCGTCATCAAGGTACCGCCGACCAGACTCGAGTTCTGACCTGGGAACGGGTTCTGACCGTCAAGTTCATCCACCCGAATCTGAACGTTTCCACTTTAACCCTGTTAAATGGGTTCTGAAATCCAGGAATGGACCCGTCTCGACCCAGTTCAGAAAAGAAATTAATCTGGATTAACTAACAATTATTTTTAACCATTGATTAATCAATTAATTGGATAAAAATGGAGCCGTTTCCTAACAGAAGCAGAACTTTTATTTACCAACAAACATTTTTTAAAAAGTATAATTAATAATTATCCAGATGATTTTGTTCTGTATTAATAATGTGAGATTTTGCTGACGGAGCGCTTTGTCTCCCCCTGGTGGCCAGAAATGCATCGACATCCTGATAGAGAAGGAGTACCTGGAGCGAGTGGACGGAGAGAAGGACACCTACAGCTACCTGGCCTGATCTCATCGCCATGGCGACTCCCCTCACTTTGATTTTTATTTGTAACCTTTTTTTCTTTTTTTTTAATTTGATGTCTGAGCAAATAACGTGTGGATCTGAGGGGCGGAGCCGCCCAACCATGTGACCGCACCGATAAACAGGAAGAGGAGGGTTTGTGCTGCGATGAAGGAAGAAACGCCCCTGCTGTCGAGGCTGGGAAACCCCGTGTACTCGCCCTCATGTTGTAAATAACAGACTGTAAGAGGAATGAAACCCTTCTCTGCATAGTGCAAACGTTCATGAATTAGTCTGAGGAGCGCCGCCGCACCCAAAGGTTCTGCATGCTACCACGGCGACCGCACGGCGAGCCGGGCCGCTGAGCGAGGATCGGACCGGCGCCGGCCGCAGGCAGGAGGCCGGATCCATTACTGAACGGTGGACATTTGTATAGTGTGGTTCATTTTCTAAATGTGTGATAAATAAAAACAAGGAAAGATTTCTCTAACGCCGCCTGCTGGAGAGTCTGTGGGCTGACCGGGTCAGAACCAGAACCAACCCAGAAATGTTCAGTTCCTCTGGTTAAAATCCCTTTAATGAGATGAGTGTTGCTGCTTCACTGCCAGTCAGCTGGCTGAACCAAATTAAACTGGTTCAGCCAGCTAAATTAAACCAAAGTAAACCTTTTGGAAGAACTACGGAAGCCCAAGAGGCCCTTAAATTATCCAAACGATTAAAATTAAATTGAGTCATAAGCTTCACATGTTAGAAGTGTGAAATATTACGGTTGTAATAAAATCGGCCCATTTTCACCGTAACTTTCCCCAGTTTTACCAAACCGCTTCAACGCCGTTACCATGGCAACCAACCGTAGGAAGCTGGCCGAAAGATGAACTTTAGAAATCTTTGAAGTGTGGAGCTAAATGTTATGAAAATGTGTGTTTGTCAGATAGTTGCAAATGTTGGACCGGTTCTGATCAGGACGGGTTCAGACATCCGGAACCAAATCTTTCTCTAAACCCGAACGGACCAGAGCAGAAAAAAACCAGAGAAGAAGAACCATTCAGAATATTTTTAATCTGCAGAATCCCAATAAACATAAAAAAAAAAAAAAATCAGCACCGGCGTCAGCAGAAGAAGAACCTGAAGTTTAACGGGTCGGGTTCTGTTCGGAACCCGACCCGGCTCAGCACCAGCGACGTGATTCTACAGGAGGAGCTCCGGACAGTTCTGGAGGAATGTTCTGGTCCGGTAGCAGAGCATGCTGCGGTTCTGGTCGGACGTCCAGAACCTCCTGACCCGAAACAGAAACAAACCGTCCATGATCGGCAGAAAGAAAAAAAAAAGAACAAAAAAGGATTAAATCCAACGAACCGGGTCAGAACCGGTTCAAACCCGTTAAAAAGGAAACCCTGGCATTACTGTTGCTATGGTAACAGCCCCTCCCACACACGTCGCTGCACACCGTCAGTCAGCTGGCTTAAAGAATCCATCGCCATGACAACAACTTTTGACTATTTCATTTGCACAAAAACAGAAACAACAATAAAGGTTCTGCTGTTTCACCAGCTGAGGGTTTGGTTCTGATCCGGTTCTGATCCAAACCGGACCAGAACCAAACAGAACTTAGGGGTCCGGTTCCTCGTCCCGTGAAGAATCAGAACCTGGATTTAAAAAAACTAAAATTGAGCACCAGGTGACAGAACCGGGCCGGTTCTGATCCGTCACCAACAAACCGTTCCCAGCTTCTCCAAACAGAATCATGATAAAACACAAACATGCACAGAACCACCAGGAGGTCCGGTCAGCGGTTCTGGATCAGTACCAGGTCCGGTTGACCCGACAGGAAGAAGTCTGCGGTTCTGCAGAACCCGGACTGAAGCACCATCAGAAGGTCCAGGTAGGGGAGAGCGGAGGAGGTTCTGGTTCTGGAGGTTTAGACCGGGTAGCACCAGAACCAGAACCAGGTTTGCTGGTGTGAAACGACCTGAGCACATTGCCAGTGTTCAGTCTGTGGTTCTGATCCGACAGTCTAACTGGATCAGGACTTGTTTGGTTTGGCAGTGTTGGGTCCGTCCGGGTCGTGAACAGAACCCTGGCGCTGCTGGTGGAGGAGTTTTGGTCCCGAGAGTCGACTTTTGGTTCCGGTTGGGTCCGAACGTCCGGACCGGAGAGGAGCGCTTGTTGACGGGAAATAAAATAAACGCAGAGAAAAAGTTTCCTGAAGAGAAGTTTGTTTCGTTTGGGTCTAAGGCGTCCGGGTCAGAACCGCAGGTCCGGTTCAGGCGATCTCCATCTCGCGCTCGATGCCGACGTACTTCAGGGCGTCGGCCTGGCTGTACCTGGAGGCGGAGACACGATGACATCATCAAAACGAGACGCAGATTCAAAACAAAAACAACAAAACAAAAGAAACTTCAGCAGCTCAAAGGATTAAAGACTAAAAAACTTTTAATAAGCAGAAATAAAACCACATGAGAAAAATCTGAAAAATCAGAAAACAATTTAAATATAAATGAATTTAAGAGGCTTTTTAAAGGTAAAAATGTTACAATCCTGAGTTAATAAACTCAATAATGATTTTTGATTTTAGGTTCTGATCCTGCAGCTCAGAGATCAGAACAGATTTAATCCTCAATCTTTTTAAATTTATAAAATTAAATAAAACGTTCGGATCCAAAAGGTTCAGCTGGATGGTTCTGGTGTCAAAATGAGGTTTAAAATCAACATGATATTTAATTTATGATGTGAATATTCCTTTGAAACGATTCAGTTAAAATCCAGAACATTTATTCATAAACCTCCATGTCAGCCATCTTGGCGCCGTTTGATGTTTTAAAGCCAACATCCAGTTTTAAAAACATCTTTAATTTTAAAGACACTTTATGAAATCTGACTTTTTTCTGCTCACCATTAAAACATGGATTTTATGACAATAAGAGTTAAAGTTCAGAGAATAAAAACGCTCTCAGCTCCAGTCACGGTTCCCATTTCCTGACTGGGATGGAATCATGGGGCGTTCACTGAAATCACGTAAAATCGTCGTTCACCAATCACAGCAAAGGGAACGTCGGGGTTTTCTAATCGATCAATAATCATCACTGATGCAGCCGGTGGGGATATTTACTTTAACATGAAGTAAATATGTATTTATTTTAAACTTTATAAATGAAGTTATTTTTTAGAGCGGCGATGCTGGTACCGCTGGACAGAGGAGAGTTTGGGCTTTTAATTTGAAAAGTCGTACTGATCGTGTTGCTCTGTGCCTGCTGTGGAAATTCTGGTTTATTTATGTTTTCCCAGTTAGTTGCTCGGTGTTGGAAGTGAGTTTTGTTGCGGTAGAGAATAATATTTCTTTTAGACGAGCTTTTTCTCGCTACATGAAGATCCGATATCCGTGTTTTGGTCGGTATAAATCCGTTTGGGTCGAAGTTCTGCTGACCGACCTGTAGTCGAAGAACAGCTCCTCTCCGGTCTGGATGGCTCTCTTGGCGAAGATCCCGATCCTGTGATCCCCGTTGACCATCATCACTGCAGAGATCGGACCGAGTTACAGCAGAACCACCAACAGAACCCGTCCGCTGCGGTTCTGACCGGCCTACCTTTTGCATAGCAGTTTGGGTTTACAGAGTGATTGGCGAAGCGGATCTTGTTGCCTTTCCTCGTGGCGTCGACAACGAAGTCTGGAGGAGGAAAGATGAAACCGGGTCACAGTCTGAGATGACCCGGTCGGTTCTGGCTGGTTCTGCCGGGTTCTTACCGTTGTTGAGGTTGAAGAGGAAGCTGCACATGTATTTATCGTAAACCTTCCCTCGGCGGTCGGCTTCGTCCTGAGAGATGATCTGCAGGAGACAGAAAGATGAAGATACCAGGACCAGAGTCCAGATCACCGAACACGACCCGTCCGCTCCAGAACCTGCTGCTGTCCTCAACCCACAACCACCTCTAATGACCTTTAACCTCAGCATGAGGGTCGACCTGATGGTCAAGATTTAGATGTGGAAACCTTGGAAACCAGAAACTGAAGGACGGAAAGAAGGATGAAGGAATGAATGGATGAATAATGGACAGATGAATGAATGAATGGACAGACTACCGGATGAATAAAACTTTCAGCGAACACAAAGTGAATAACTCAGAGACAAAGTGAAAGTTTCTCGGTGCATCAGAATCGTTTCCCAGCCAGAACCAGAACTCAGAGTCCAGTCCAGGTTCTGGTTCTGGTTCTGCTGCAGGCCTCACCTCTCCACAGTACTCGGAGATGAACTCGTTCTTCTGGACCGGCTCCTTGATGAAGATTCCCCACCCGGCCACGTCGGACGGCGCCAGCAGCAGGTGCTGCGACCAGAACCACCGGTTAGGGTCCGATTACAGCCTCAGAAGGTTCTGCAGAACCGGGCCTCACCTTCTTGGCGCCGCGCTGGATGGAGCAGTTCTTGCAGGACACGTTCTTGCTGTCCCAGTGGTCGGCGGCACCGCAGGTCAGGCACAGGTCCGGGTCGCATTCCCGCACCGCCAGGTAACAGGGGCACTGCTTGGTGTTGCACTGGGCTTTGCACCGGCAACCCGGGAAGCGGTTCTGACCTGCGGAGACAGGACACCGGCTCAAAACCCGGCCCGGCAGAACCGGGCCCGGCAGAACGGGGCGTGTGCTTACACTCGGAGCTGCACTGGCAGAACTTCTCGCAGAAGTTCTGCGCGGTGACGCAGGGGCAGGACGAGTCGCAGGGTTGCCGCGGATGGTCACACGGCTGGTAGTTGTACACGTGATTGGACGACCCGTCTGCAGCACAACACACACTCAGCGCTACGGGTTCTGTCTGGGTTCTGCTGTGGCCTGGCGGGGCGGTTCTGACCTTTCTTCAGCTGGATCTTCCTGCAGTGCGTGGCCCACAGCCGGTGCTTCCTCTTCTTCTTCCTGGGGGGCGTGTCCTCGTCCTCGGCCGGCGCCCGGGCGATGATGGCCGACTCTTTGACCCGGAACTCGTAAACCTGGACAGGAAACGCGTCAGGGTCCGTTTGCTGCTCCGGTTCTGATGGACCGGAGCGGGTCGGGCTCACCTGAGTGAAATCGCCCATCTTCTTCAAATCTAACAGAATCGGTCTCAAATGTTTGTGCAGCAAAAAGTTTACAACTTTAAAGATATTAATAAAGAAGTTTGCAGAGGTCAAAGGTCATCGACATCTTAGAAAGCAGCTCAAACAAAAACTTCTTGCTACACAAAGGAAGCTGAGTTTGAAGCTGAGCGCCGCCTCACCTGTCTGCAGGTCTTGGTGCCGATGAGGCGGGCGATGGCGCAGAAGTTGTCGTAGTACGTCCCGATCAGAACCCGGAACAGAGACGCCTCGGCGCCAGTCCAGTCAACAGCTTCCGGGTCGCAGGTCAGCTTCATCTTCACCGGCGTCTGGCAGCGAGAGTTCCCCTCTGCAGACAGAACCAGGTTCACTGACAACAAACCGACCAGCAGCGCTCAGAGGAACGGCGTCACTCGAACGCATCGCTGGCAGAATAAAGCCAGAACGCTAATATTAAATTAATCTGATTTTAAGATTTATAAACTTAACCAGGATCTGATTTTAATTTAATTTTAGTTGCTGTTTTACTATTTTATGAAAGAATTACTTAAAGATAATTTATGATGCCTTGAATTTGTAACAAACTGAAATCAGAACCAGATTCCTGCTAAAGAAATAAAACAAAGTTCAAAAGAAAACAGAAATATTTAAAGTAGTTTAACAAAAAAATGTAATAAAATAAATCCATAAATAAACAAAAGACATTTTTTTTTTTTATAAATCCTGAGATACATTTTGAAAAAAATAAACTTAAAAAAAATCTTGACACAAATAAGTACAGAAATAAAAAAGTAAATCTGAAAACATAAATTGTGAAATAATAAAGTCCAGGTGGATTCTGACCTGAGCTGCTGGTCGTCTCGTCCTTCTTGTCCTCGTCGTCCTTGTCATTGTCTCGCTCGTCGTCCTTGCTCCCCTCGCGCTCGCTGTCCGTGTCTTTGGTTTCCGAGGAAACGGTGGGCGTGCCGGGCCGGCTGCTGCTGTTGGGCAGTCGCCCGCGGCGCCGGCCCACGCTGCGTTTAGACGGCGTCTTGGCGCGCTCGCCGCCGGCCGGATACTCCCTCGCCATCCCGTCCTGAGAGCAGAGCGTCGTTTAATGGCCGCTCCTCAGACCTGAAGGGGCCAAGGGGGCGGAGCCTCACCTGCACCAGGTACATGTAGCATTCGGCGCCGCACGGCTTCGTGTTCACCAGGTTCTCCAGGTTCTTACGCTTGTAGGTGTTTGGCGTGGCGTGGAAAGCTGGGAGGGAGAGTCTGTTGTCATGGTGACTGCATGTTGGTATGGGAGGGCGGGGCTTAAGGAGTTTACTCACGGTGGAGGAAGCAGTCGTATTTGAAGCAGCGGCGGCAGAACAGCGTGTGGAAGGAGTGCAGGCTCTGCTCCCGCTGGACGGAGCGAGCGTTTGGGCCGTCGATGTTCGGCGTGCATTCAGGAGGGAGAGCGCCGGGAAGCTGCTGCTCCGTCAGCTCCTTGTACCTGGAGGAGGAGATCAGAAACATCAGAAACAATAGAAACAGAAACATCTGAACTGTCTGGATCTGACTTCACTGACTTCTCCTTCAGCTCCTCGGTGGATCCTTTGTCAGGGAACATGGAGGAGATGGCTTCAAAGATCTTATCAGACGGGAACTTCTTGTTGGCGTCGCTGTTGCTCCGACCTGGGGACGACAAACACACACACACACATACACCCAACCACACACACACACACTTCATCATGAAAACGACCAAAACCTGGGCAGACAGAGAGAAAACAGAAACGCTGCAGCAGATAAAAGCGTCTGATTGGCTGAAAGTTGCCGACTCACTTTCGTTGCCGACATGTCTGTCCTTGCTGCCGTCCTCCAGCTGATCCTTGCCGTCACACGTCTCCATCTTCTCCACCTTGAAGTCCTGCTCTTCCTCCTCCTCGTCATCCTCGTTGTCGCTGTACTGAACCATGGAGTTGACCAACTCCACGAAGATCTCGTCGTTGATGAAACCGCATTCTGAAAAAAACAACAGGAGAGAAAAACGTCAGAGATTTCTCTCTTTGCCTCTGAATGCATGTGAACGCCAAGCGGACCGGAGACCGCTCCAAAAACAGGAAGTGGACTACAGCGCAGGGCATTCTGGGTTCTGCTGAATGTGGAAAAGGTCTGGAGCGACAGAGGAGACGATCCGGCCGTTTACAGCGGACCAGATGAAGGTTCTGTAGGACGAGCCGCTCACCTCGGTCTCCATGGACTTTGCCGTCGTAGTTCTTGATGAGCTCCTCTATGAAGGTGCCGTCCTGGTCCAGGATCTCGTCTCCCATGTAGGGGATGTTGTGCAGCACCGTCTCGTCCTCCACCTGAAGGAGAGCCAGAGTTACAGACGGCCCAGGAGGAAACGGCGCCGTGACCACAGGAAGCTGCTCGCACCATGAAGTTCTGCTGCAGCGGCGACCAGGAGTACATGACCGGAACCGAGGCCACGGCGTTCAGCGTCTTCAGGGGGATGACCTGCCGCGGGAACTCGGAGAAGCCGCTCTCCACGGTGCACTGAGGGGAGAGGAGAACGTCAGGGTCACGGTCAGGTCGGCGCTCGCCGTCAGCAGGAAGGCGGCTCACCTCTCTGGAGGCGCGCAGCGAGCTGACCGACGTCATGATGTGGACCGGCTGGATCCGCCGCGTCTTCCACTCCTGGTTCAGAGTGTCCGTCCGCTCCACGATCTTCTGACGGTTGGAGTTGAACATGCTCTGCAGCAGAGGAGGTTATTAATAACCTGCCTGAATCCTTTTAGAGGTCAGAGGTCAGAGTGTGAACCCACCTTGACCTCGTCGGCTCGTCTGAAGCGTTTCTGCTGCCGGAGCCTCATGTACTCAGACTTCACCCTCCTCTTCCAGCAGGCTGGACCTTTATCCGAACGCTTCCCTGTCAGCACCATGATCGCCCTGCGCACACACACACACACACACACTTCACATTTACTAAAGAGAGGAAAGACAGGTGTTCACATGAGCTATGAAAACATCTCGTCGTATTAAAATCCCCAAATTCCTCTTCGAAGTGAAGAACATCTCTTCAGTTTTTAACTGGGTTCAAAAGGATTTCCTGCAGCAGTCAGGATGGCAACAAACATGAGGAGGCCTCTGACTGAAGACTGCTGCTGCATTAGTTTCAGCAAAGACAATAACCTGGATGAACCCATCAGATGTTAGCTAGCTCTGCTAATCCACCTCGTTTGCTTTTGCTGCTCCTCTTTAACTCCGTCTGGCCGTTTGGTTGGAATGAGATACGAGTCGATTCATGTCTGCACGTCAGAGGAGCAGCAGCTGCTTGGTTTACTGTTTATAACGGCTTTAGACCCTTTATTCTGATTTTAATATTTTTATTTCATCATCTTGTTTTTATCTGTCACTATTGTACAGCACTTTGGGTAAAAATATTGTTTCTTTAGGGTTTTTTTTATGTGCTTTATAAATAAAATGGATTGGACCATCAGATTCCCATCAGCACCAAGATAACGAAAGTTTTCATGTTTTTCTGGACTGCAGTCAATAAACCTGAAAACTGCAACATAGAGACGAGTTAAATTAAAGTAACTTCTGTCGATTCTTCACAAATGTTTTTAATGTGTTGGAATTTTATATGTGGAAAAACAAAAAGAAATCAAACATGCTGCATTCAAGATTCTGAAAAGATGGGAGTTTTCAGTTTTGATTAATTTAACAGAATAAAATTATTTCTTGATAAGTTTTTATTCTGGTTCTGAAAAGTACATCATATTCAGCCTTTACTTTCATTTTAAAAAGAGACGCATGTAAACATGAAGTCTGTGTTTACAGAGCTTTAAAGCAGAAAGTTTCTCAGTTTTAGATTTACATTTAGCAGCTTGTTCCAATATCAGACACTCCGCACTAATGAGAAGTGTAGCAGGAAGTGTCGTCTTATTTCAGGACGTTTCCTGCCACATGTTTCTGCAGGAACCACAGATCAACTGAAGAGTCGCTGCCCAACATAAAAAAAGGTTCATTTTGTTTTCTATTATAATCCAAGAGCCGACTGGTGATTTTACAAATGTAAGCAGCTGATTAACTGAACTTTGACCCCAGAGACGTTGAAAATGAGGATTCATAGATGCAGACAGAGGAGGAGGAAGTTCAAACATAATGACAAAGGGTCACATCCCCAATCCAACATCTTCATAACAATAACAATACGGCCGGATGGAGATTTAAAGTAAAGGATGTGGATTAGCAGCGCTGGCTGACAACTGGACGTGTTACTGTGGGATATCGTCTCTGCTGCCTGAATGGTGAGACGTTCAGGCGTCTTCTGGTTCGTTGCAACACTGACTGCTGCTGGAGATCCATCCTGCCCGCAGCATCACAATCCTTAACGACTGAAGATATTTGGAACATTTGAGTTATGAGATTTAATTTTATTTTGGGATAAAAATGTTTGAACTGATCTGCAGAGAAAGGCAGGCGAGTCAAAGATGAACCTAGAATATCTCGATATCTAACAATATTATAGCAACTACATGGTTTCCCAACATTGTGAAATCATACAGGAAGTAATTACCTAGTTACTAGTTAACTAATCACTTCAGTTTAACAACAAATCAAACTGGAGATATACTGGTATGCAGCTTCTCATTTAAAAATAAAAAATTCAGTTGGACCATTCATGATGTCACATCAAATGTTTACTGTGAATTTATAATTAATACATTTCTATTTCATTAAAAACATGTAAACAACGCCCTGAATAAGGTGTTTCTAACCTCTAGAGAGCTTTACAATGCTTACTGTTGATGAATTAAAATGTCAAAATCAAACTGGTCAGGAGGAACTGGTGACTTGATGCCATAAACTGGGTTTCCTTGGACAGGAAACTAATTTTACTAATGTGAATAATAATCTGCTGGGACTGAATCAGAATGTATGAAATTACAGTCAAAGCCAGTTATTAATTATTCCCCACATGATAATTACTATGAAGCAGGATTCTGATCGTTTCTTTAAAATGATGGTTATTTACCAGCAGGTTTAAAGTGGCAGGCTGACATGTTTTTACTGACTTGATCAGCCTCACAGATCAAAAGTAAAGAAAATAAGGATTCATTTCTCACAGCTACAGCTGATTGAAACAATCAAACTCCACAAAGGAAATGTCTGACCGCCCCGTGAGGTGAAAAGTATCTAAAATTGAGAAAACCTGTCAGATAGTTTCAAGGTGAACTTTCCAAACAAAACCAGGAAGCTTTAGCTTGATATCGTGCTCAGTAACCCCTAAAAATATGGTTTCCTCTTTTTGCAAACAACTTAAAGAAGTTAAATACAGTAAAGTGAAGTTAAATCACGATGTTTATATATTTAACTGAACTCTGCAGCGTTTTTCTGGTTAATTAATAAATACAAGGGTACGAATTTGTCTCGAACACCCCGGCGTGCTAACTAGCAGTTGGTCAGTTAACAAAGCACCAAGAACAGCTTGGGCCGTTTGGACCTCATGAAACTCGGCGAAAACAAGCAAACCCATCACTGACAGCTCCTCTCACCTGGACGACAGGCTCTGGCCTCATTCAGCGCAGTGATTCCGGGTAAACACGACGAACACTGGGAGAGCGGTTCTTTGTGTGGGAGCTTAGCCGAAGCGTTAGCTCCGCGGCTAGTTAGCAGTTAGCTCAGCAGGAGGCAGCGATTCTGAGCGCGACAGCCGGCTTTACAACACCGACCGTCCGTTAAACAGCAAAAGCTTCCGTTCCCACGCCTCAATGTGGACCTTTTGCGATAACACTGATGCTTGTTTTGATGGACACTGCTGTCATTTAACTCCGTCCTTTCTGAAACCGAACAGTTTATTTTCAATATTTCCGCCTCGACGCGGAGCAGGTTCAAACTGTTCACCGTCTCGCACTCGCCGCCCACTCCGGCTACAGCAGATTGAAGAGGCGCCAAACGTTTCGACCAATCACCGAAGCCGATGTTTGGGTCTCAGAGTGTGGTGTCCTGTGATAGGCCAGGGAAACCTACATTGTATCCAATAGCAGTTGGAGATAAAACGGAGGCCCTGTATTTGAGACATGCGGACAGGTTTCCTTTGTTCTCACATTTGTCAATGTAAAAATATAAATTCAGCTGAAAGTAGGCTGTTTGATAATCAAATCAACTACAATTTCTTAAACAATCCATTATTATCCAAGTTATGTCGGTGGATTTCTACCCATTTGTGTTTAATTGCTATTATCCACAGATAGAAAGTAATTCTGTGCTTGTAAAAACTCATGGCGGCCTTTGAAATGCAGTGACTCTTCTTCCTCCTACACCTCCTGCCCTCTGACAGCTCAGCTGGGAGCTTCAGCAGATGAAACAAAGCCGCTTTCAGCAGGAAGGTCAGTCAGTAATGATAAACATCATGAAACCGTCCCGCTCCCAACCCAACAGGCGAAAACTCTCCGCTTTAACAGCTTGTTAGTGGACTGAGGCTCAGCAACAGAGACTGTCAGCCGGAAAAGGGTCGACGAGTTTATTAAGCCACACCTCCTCGAAAAGCTATTGGCTTACGTCAATATGACGTATCATGTTGCGTTCACGTTATTATCTAAGAGTGTGTGAAGTTAGAATACAAGCTCGTCAACTTATTTTTCCTGTTTTAATTTGTTTTGAAGGTATTTAGAGACATTTAAATATCAGCATTGAGTGCAAACAGTTCAATAATACAGTAAATAGGCGTAAAAAACACAATATCAGAAATACATTCATTAATTTCTTTTTTCTAATTACTTCCATGTTTTCAGAATTTTAAAAATAAATGTTGTGGAAATCATGAATTAGTTTATTTATTACAGTATTTATTTAATATCATTGCCGTGTGTTTTTCATATATGTCAAACATTAATGTAGACACACTACAACCCATCAAAGTAAATATAATTAAATAAATACTGAAATAAATACATGATACAAATATTTGACTTAAAGTTTTAAACACTCGAACATTCAGATAATAGTATGTTTAAGAAAACATTGACCATTCATATAAACAATAACATCTTTATTAAATAAAAATGTGAGTGAATATTTTTTATCTACAGTTTGGAACAGTTTTTTTTAACTTCACATATAGAAATAACATGTTTATTTGACAAATTATTCATAATTGAGCACTTTCATCTTCCAATAATGGAACATATAATGGATGTAGGAGCAGATTGTGCCTTTCTGTATTCTAAATGGTTTGGGTCACATGATCTGTCAGCTGTCTATTTAGGTAGCATGCGGTGTTGATGACAGGAGGTGTGTTCCACCCGAAAGGGGGAAACAATTTTTGACCGCAACGCAACACAACACAACGCAATATTAACGTGACGCAATGCTATTGAATGAATGCTGTGTGGATCGCTGGAACTATGTTAGAGGTGTTATTGACAACATGTTAGAGGAATGACTTGTTGTACAAAGGAAATAAGATGATGATTGCCGAGTCATGGAAATAAATGGATGAACTGGACTAACATCAAGGACGGCTCTCATTTCAATCAGCGGATAAGTGATCGGCGTGTCAACTTTACCCCGGTGTACCACCTCAGGGGCTTAAAGCTTTGGCTTAGCCTCTATATAAAAGTCAAAAATTGTTTATGACAAGAACTGATCGTGGGAAAGGAACTTTGGATGGCGTTTGTCTACGACGAGGGACGCAGACGGAGCCTGTTTGTTGGGAACGGAGCGTCAGCTGATTGGCATCAGCTCATCTGCAGCCTGGGGTGACGTCGGACAGGATCGGCGTTCAGGAGGACACCTGGATTTCCTTGTTGCTGGATTTGAAATGCATGCATCGAATAGGTATGTGTAGCGCTACACTTATTAAGATGGCCATCTGAATCTAAATCTAAACGTGTGCACACATAATGGCATAAATCCAATGCATTGGTTGCTGAAGTGGAGGAACAATTAACTTTGTATCAATTAACTGGTTGCAATCTATTGACTGACGGACTTTTATTATGGAAGATTGCATAGCGGACGTGGATTTACCAGCGGGTGCTAGTGCGCCATCTACTGCTGACAAACAGGACTTTCTGACCAGCAGTTGTGACACACAAACGGGCAAACGAGTGGTTAAACTTTCTGCTAAAGCAATTGCTGATCGGTTAGATCGATTGCAAGCTAGTAGAAAGGCTAAGCTAAATAAAGCTAGCAGTTTAAGGAAAAAGATACAAGAGTTGATGCAAAATGGTTTGGTTTCAGAAGTTCAAACGTCTCTTGATGGGTACATTGACTTGTGTGTTGAAATAAGATGCATGCATGATTCATTAATGAATTTATTGCCGGTTGAGGAGAAAGAAAAACATGAAATATGGTTTAAAGCAAAAATGTTGTTCACTGATGAATTTGCTGAAAATGTGAAAAGGTGGGTTAAATCAAAAGAAAATGATGAACCTAAAAATGAAAGTGCTGGTCATTTAATTAGTGGTGCTGATATTAATCATGGGTTGGATAACGATGATATTAGGCCTAATGATAGTGTTTCCAATGTGAGTAAACATTACAACAAAAGTGTTACCAGCAATCGGACAAGTACAACTTCCTCTGCACAAATAAAAGCTGCAGCAGAGCGAGCTGCACTGGTTGCAAGAATGGCTGTTTTGAAGGAACGTCATGCACTGGAGGAACAGGAGCAACTGATAAAAAGGAAAAAGGAACAGTTTGAGCTAGAAACTGAGCTAGCTGCGTCTACTGCAAAGTTGGCAGTTCTGCAGGCTTCTGATGAACAGTGTCTTTCCCGTGCACCAACTGACGGAATGAACTCTTATTTTGAAGGGGAAAAAAGGAAACTGACATCAGATAAAACTCTTAATGTCATGGCAAAGGATTACTATCCTGCAGCATGTAAAGTAACGCAGCAAAGAAATGCAGTACCAACACAAACCAAACTGCAAACAATGGATGTGCGACCAAAACAGACTGAAATGAAAAGTTCTATGAGCAAGCAGTATTTTGATGCACATGATCAAATGGACTTACAAAATTCACATGTTTTGCAACATGATGTAACAACTGTTTGTGGAAATCAAACCAGACAAAGGATAAATCATCAAACTGATCAAGTTCAAAATGGAGATGTTGTCACTATTATGCATAAGCAAAATGAAATAACTGCTGCACTTGTGCATCAACAGCGTCTACTGTCTTTACCACCACGAGACATTCCTGTGTTTGAAGGAGATCCATTTCAATATAAAGCTTTCATTAAAGCGTTTGAACAAGGAGTGGAAAACAAAGCCAGTAAAGCTGACTGTCTGTATTATTTGGAGCAGTTCACTGCAGGACAGCCTAAGGAACTGGTCCGCAGCTGCCAGCATATGGATCCTGAACGTGGCTACATTGTAGCAAAGGGTCTTCTGCAGGAACATTTTGGAAATGAATACAAAATAGTAACTGCTTATATAAACAAAGCTCTGAACTGGCCATCAATAAAACCAGAGGACGTTAAAGCTCTACAAGCTTATGCTTTGTTTCTACGAGGATGTTGCAATGTGATGGAAGAACTTCATTATATGCAGGAGTTGGATATGCCAAGTAACATGAAAATGGTCATTTCTAAGCTGCCATACAAACTCAGAGAGAGATGGAGTTGCTCATGATATTTTGGAGTCATACGACCACAGAGCTCATTTTATTGATTTGGTTGTATTTCTGGAGAAACATGTGAGGATCTTGTCTGATCCAATTTTTGGTGACATTGAAGTGTATGCACCACAACATACAGCTGGCCTGAGGTCTTCCAGCAGCTTCAAGCTACAGTCAAGAATCAGAAGTAAAGGGAGTAGTTTTGCTACCACAGCAACATCAGTGGATTACTCTGAAGATGGATCAAAGACACAAAGGCCATACTGTCATTGTTGTTCATGTGCTCACTTTATGGATAAATGCCAACAGTTTAAAAACAAGAAACACAGAGAAAAAATCCGTCTTTTGAAGGACAAAGGGATTTGTTTTGGATGCTTGTGTACTGGTCACATCAGCAGAGATTGTAATAAACGTTTAATCTGTGAAATTTGTGATCAACGACACCCAACTGTGTTGCATATTCCAAAGGCAAATTCTGAACCTGAACCAGTAAAAGAGCCAACAGGAGTTAAACCATCATCTCTTCCCCAGACATGTGGACATACAGGGGCCGGAAAGAGTCGCTGTATTCTGTCCATTATTCCAGTACAAGTAAAATCTACCAAGGGAGTGGATGTCATACAGACATACGCTTTTTTAGATCCTGGTAGTACAGCTACATTTTGTTCAGAACATCTTATGCAAAGATTAAACATCTCAGGGAAAAGGACTAACTTTCTCTTAAAAACAATGGGGCAGGAAAGGGTTGTTACTGCTTATTCATTGTCTGGCATTGAGGTATCAGGGTTGAATGGAAACAACTTTCATCCTCTGCCAGAAGTCCTTACACAGAAGCAAATGCCAGTTACTTCAGATAATATTGTTACTGCTGCAGAAATAGAAAGATGGCCTTATTTGTCAAAGGTTCAAATCCCCACCATAAAAGCTAATGTTGACTTGTTGATAGGAACCAACGCTCCCAAGATACTAGAGCCTTGGGAAGTGGTCAACAGCTGTGGAGATGGCCCATATGCTACAAGGACAGTGTTGGGCTGGGTGATCAATGGTCTATTGAATGAAGATGGAAATAACAGCAGTACTAAAGTGAAGCCACGTTCTGCTCTAGTAAACAAGATCTCTGTATCTAACTTGGAGTTCCTGCTCAACAAACAGTATGACCATGACTTCAATGAGAAAACCTCAGAGAAAACTGAAATGTCAAGGGAAGACATTCGTTTTATGGAAATCATGGAATCCTCTTCAATTTTACAGGATAAGAGATATTGTCTGAAACTACCCTTTAAGAACACAGATGCTACGCTACCAAATAGCTACTCTGTAGCCAAGCAGAGGATACTTGGATTAAGAAGGAGGTTCGTAAATGACCCTCGACTTCATAAGGAATATTCAAGTTGCCTCCAGGATGTTATTGAAAAAGGTTATGCCGAGCAAGTACCAGATCAACAGTTGAAAGGTACAGTTGGGAAAGTATGGTACATTCCTCACCATGGTGTTTTTCACCCAAAAAAGGGTTCGTTAAGAGTGGTGTTTAATTGTGGAGCCACTTATCAAGGAACATCATTAAATAAAGAACTACTACAAGGTCTGAACCTTACCAGTTCCTTACTTGGAGTACTCCTTCGCTTCAGGCAGGAGCCTGTAGCATTCATGGGTGACATTCAGGCCATGTTCCATCAGGTGAAGGTTGCAGAACAACACAGGGATTTTCTGCGCTTTCTCTGGTGGCCAGAAGGAGACCTCAGCAGAGAACTGAAAGTCTACAGAATGACTGTGCACTTGTTCGGAGCCGTTTCATCTCCAAGCTGTGCTAGTTATGCACTAAAGAAAACTGCAGATGACAAAGATGATTTTTCTGATCAAGCTGTTCTTGCTGTCAAGCAAAACTTTTATGTTGATGACTGCCTGATGAGTTTGGGTTCAGAGGAAGAGGCCATAAAAATGGTGAATGAATTAAATGCTCTCTGTAAAAGAGGTGGCTTTCAGTTGGAGAAATGGATCAGTAACAGTCGAGCAGTGTTGCAGTCTATCCCAGAAGAACACTGGGCAAAGGATTTAAAAGAGCTCAACTTGGATCAAGATGACCTCCCAGCTGAAAGAGTTTTAGGTCTACTGTGGTGTGTCGAGTCAGACTCCTTCAAATTTAAGATTGAGATGAAACATCAGTCTCCAACCAGACGTGGCATGCTGTCCATCACCAGTTCAGTATACGATCCTTTGGGTTTTCTGTCACCAGCCATCCTACCTGCTAAGATGATGCAGCAAGAGCTCTGTAGGAGGAGCTGTGGATGGGATGATGTCATCCCACTGGATATTTTGAAACGGTGGGAACAGTGGTTGGAGGAGGTCAAGTTACTTGCTTCATTCAAGAAAAAAAAAAAAAAAAAAAGAAAAAAGAGAGAGGAAAAAAAAAAAAGCACCTGGGCTGTTTGAACCCTCAGATATGTATGTGAAGCGTCGTTGGAGACAAGTTCAATACATCTCAGATTTATTTTGGAAACGCTGGATCAAGGAGTATTTGCCCCTATTGCAAGAAAGACAGAAGTGGAATCAACAGAAACAAAATTTGAAATCTGGAGATGTCGTTGTCATCATGGATTCATCTGCCCCACGTGGCTCCTGGCCTCTTGCTAAAGTAATATCGGTTTTCTGTGATAAAAAAGGCATGGCGCGATCTGTAAAACTGCAGACAAAGAACAATATTATTGAAAGACCTGTTACCAAACTTTGTTTGATACAAGGGGTGTAAATCAACAGATATGTATTCACTTGCTCCTATTGTTATTGTATAATTGTTATGTATGCCTGCCATAACAATTAGGGGCCGGTGTGTAGGAGCAGATTGTGCCTTTCTGTATTCTAAATGGTTTGGGTCACATGATCTGTCAGCTGTCTATTTAGGTAGCATGCGGTGTTGATGACAGGAGGTGTGTTCCACCCGAAAGGGGGAAACAATTTTTGACCGCAACGCAACACAACGCAATATTAACGTGACGCAATGCTATTGAATGAATGCTGTGTGGATCGCTGGAACTATGTTAGAGGTGTTATTGACAACATGTTAGAGGAATGACTTGTTGTACAAAGGAAATAAGATGATGATTGCCGAGTCATGGAAATAAATGGATGAACTGGACTAACATCAAGCACGGCTCTCATTTCAATCAGCGGATAAGTGATCGGCGTGTCAAATTTACCCCGGTGTACCACCTCAGGGGCTTAAAGCTTTGGCTTAGCCTCTATAATGGACATATAATAAGTGTATGACCACTGAAGTCTGAATCCCATTTCCACAGTGTAGGAGCCGTATGATTGGAGTGAGCAGCTGCAGAAGTGGCAGGAGACACGGCTTTGGCACGTGGGTGGTGGGAGTGTGGAGGTGGGCATGACTGTCACTAAGGTATGAATGGGAGCCATACTGGCGCGCTGCCTTTGTATGTATGAGGAAGCTGGTGCGCCGGTGGTTGTTGTAATTTCTGTTGACTGTGCTGCAATGCTGCTTTATTGTTGGCATCATTGTATGGTTTAGCCTGGTCAGTATGTGTCAGTCCTTGTAAACCCCCTGGAGGGCAGAAATAAAAGTGTTTCTTCGTGTTTGTTGCACCACAGAATCAAACCACCAGGCCTGATGGTTTGTTCTTCACTTCCAGCTCAGTAATATTCAGCTCAGATCTTTCTGCAGGTATCTCCAACCTCTGCAACGTTTAACATCATTTTGAATCAAAACAATGAAGCTTCACTGAAGGTTCAATATTTTCAGTTTAACAGAAAAATTAACTCTCAGTGGTCTCAATATTAGTTTTTACATTCTGCCTGATTCTTCCTCACATCAGCCCCAGATGTTCAGAGAAGCGGTGGTCGAGCTCACAGAGGAAGTGGATCATCTCAGAACTTGCATCATCTCCTTTTCTCCTCACCGTGTCGATTAAAACTCGAGCTTTGTCTCCTCTGGTTCTCTCTGCCTCCACTGCCTCCATCTCAGAGTCATTGATGATTTTTTCCTTAAGCAGATTATCCATCAAACTCTGCAGAACCGGTCCTGATATCCCATCTATGAAGTTGATCCTTATCTCCATCAGTTGCTCTTTTGGACTGAGGTTCTGTCGGGTCGGTCCACAGGATCTTCTGACTCCGGCAGCAGAAAGACAAACTTGTCTCTCCCAGACGATGCAGGAGCTGCTGTCCCTCAGAGACAGACTATGTTTCATCATTTTCTCAAAAGAAACACAGAACTTTGAGAGGTAGTTTTCATAGGATTCTGCATCAAACTCGGCTTCTTTGGGCTGAACCAGAACCGAGTCGCCACCAGGAGAGACAGACAGAGAGTAAACCTGATTCGGCTGCAGTTTGCAGTCTGGAGGCCTCTCCAGGAATCTTTCATTATCGTCTAATTTCTTCCTGAAACGCAGCACATTGTTGAGAACAACGTTTTTTGGCAGCATCAACACATTAATCTCGTGTTCTGACTCAGGATCAGCTGGAGGTTTGTAGAACAGCAGAACCAAGGCTCGGACCGGGTCAGGAGGAGAATCTTCATCCTTGACGTTCCCAAAAGCAGAAAACCCTGTGATGCTGATGATGATGTGAGTCTCTGTGATCCTCTCAGGTCCGATGAACTCGACGCCTTCGTCATGTAGATGAGCGACGGACAGGAAGTGACATCGTCCTGTGGAGCGGACCTCACAGTGAGGGAGATGAAGCTAAGCCACAGACTGCTGCTGGCAGCTGATGTCAAACAGAGGTCCTGCAGGCTTCTTGCCATGTGGGCTCAGTAATCTTCTGTTCCAGGGAACAACCCTGTAAAACACGTCTCCTCCTCCCTTCATGTCAAACACCAGGCCGCTCACTCTGCACTGGTACAGGCCTGGACTGGAGCACTGGAACCAGTAGGTTTCATCATCTGCATCTCCACAGAAACCAGGAGTAAACTCCTCAAAGCTGCTGTGGAGCTTCATGTTGGGTAAACTAGCAGCTCGGGGTAAGATACTGACGTCTAGAGGAGGATCCTGATGAATCAGAGGACAGAGGAGAGAAGGAGACGAGTTACTGAGGTCTCTTCTTCTCAAACCAGATCCTGAAGTCTGGAGAAGGTCAGTAGAGGCTGATCTGTTTGGGACGGAGTGGCTCACATGTCCAACCGACTCCATTATTTCATCTTGGTTGTTTCCTGCTGTATCTTGTCTGCTGTATTTTAAACACGGTGGTTCTAACTTGTCAACAAGTTCTGGAGGCTTTTCTGTGGAAACTTTCTTACTTTGTGGAATTAAGGTGGGAAAATTAAAAATCCCAGTCATCTGCCTATCTGTCCTGGAAGGTCCCACATACTGACTGTGTGATTCATCTTGATGAGAAAGAAAGAAGTCGAGTCTCGGCGAAGACGTATCTGCAGTGGATGTAGAAGTTACAGTTGGTGGTGATTCGTTGATGAGCCGAGTGTTGGAGGGCAACATTAATTGTTGTATTTTGCAATCAGGATTCTGTAGAAAACCACAGAGCTCCTTCACTGCAGAATCTTTGAGGTTGTTTCCTCTCAGGTTCAGTTGAGTCAGATGTTGGTTGGACTTCAGAGCTGAGACCAGAGAAGAACAGCTGATCTTTGACAAACTGCATTTCTTCAATCTTGATAAAGAATAAAAGATGTGAGCTGAAGCCAACAGGATGCAGGTTAAAACTGAAATATGAACAAATTAATAATAAAAATGTAGAAAATTAATTTCACTGAATGTAAAAGTCCCAGAAACACGATGAACTGATGTTTAATATTTGATCCAGTAAAACTGGTTTCTAGAGTCCAAACCAGCAGAACCAGAACATGTTATTATGATGTGTTGTTAGAATATTTCAGTCGGGCCTTCAGTGGTTCTGGTCGGGAATTAAAATGGACTTTAAGAACCAAAGTGTGACATTAGAGCTGTTAATCAATGCTGCAGTGATTTAATGGAAGCAGCTCATTTCCACAGTGACCTTTGACCTTCTATTGAGTGGAACTGAGTGATTTATCTGAAGGATCAACAGCTGCAATAATTACACTTCACTCATTCATAAACACATGAACACATGAGTGAAAACTGAACTGATTCTACCTGTTACATTGTTACACAGGATGCTGCATCACAACCAATCTGATATTAATGTTGTTACCATGGAAACAAGAACTAATTCAGAACAAACATCAGATTTCTTCCTCCAAACATCCGAGGTGAAATTTAACTGGAGGTTAAAAGGTCAAAGGTCAATGTTGCTCCAGTTAAAAAGGTGGAGCCAATAACAAATATTCATTTTCCAGGTTTTACTCTGAACCACATCTGGAAAATAATTCAGACTCTTTAGGAAAAATGTTGGAACCTGTTGAAGAAAACTAGCTGTAGTTCAGACTGAGCATCAGAACAGGAGGATCCAGATGCTGCTGCTGGTCTTTGAGCTGCTTCCTGAATGTGTGACATCACTTCCTGAATGTCTGACCTCACTTCCTGAATGTCTGACCTCACTTCCTGAGTGTGTGACATCACTTCCTGAATGTCTGACCTCACTTCCTGAATGTCTGACCTCACTTCCTGTATTTCAGCCTTCCTGCTCTGGCTGCCTGGACATTTTAGGATTCATTTTAAAATGATTTGACCTGATTTTAAAGCTCTTCATGGCCTCACCCCGCCCTACTTGACCCAGCTGTTACAGCAGAGAAGATGAAGCTAAGCTCAGAGGAAACCATGCTGTTGCTATAGCAACGCCTACATTATGGGATGTTCTTCCCTTGGACATCAGACAGGCCTCTTCCCAGTCTGCTTATCAATCCCTTCTAAAAACCATCTGAGATGATGACTTTAAATTGGTTTTGAATTTTGTCATTTTAATGTTATTTTGCTCTATTTCCATTGACTTCATACTGACTGACTGTATGATTATTTTATTATTTTAATCAGGGCTGTTGTATTGATGTTTATCTCCTATTGATGGTTTTATTGGTTGATTATTGGATCATGTGACTGCTGCTTCATGTCTTCTTTGGTCCTGTGGCTGTTTAAAGTTGTCTAGAAATAAAGCTGCTCTGCTATCAGCTGTCCCACCGTGCCTCCATCCAGCTCCTTCTGTCAACATCACAACTTACTGCTACATCTGTCACAAACTCACAGGATTGCTGCTGCTTCACCTCAGACACTGGAAATTAGACATAACCAAAAAAGGGGAGGAAATACTTTGTTTACCTCACATTTATTCACAGCTTGGAAAATATTTCCATAATATTTTCAGATAATTTACTTAAACTGATGCTGCTGTATTAAAATGTAACAGTTTCTGTTGGACTAAGCTCTAAGATTTCAGTTCAGATTAATTTTAAATGTCAAACTGATTCCTGATGTTTCCACATCTGTTCATCTTTACAGATTAATAAAGATTGCGGTTTGATCAATGATGGTTTATTGATCATTTATGATCAGAAGGTCAGAGATGTGGATGAACATCATTATTTAGTGAATTTAGCCTCAGTCTGTCTTGGACATAATGACATTTTATCAGATTTTATATCTGATTGTTTGTAGATATTAAGACATTTAATTATCCTAATATCAGAGTTTTATCAGCCTTTAGTCTCCAATCTGAACTTTGACCTTCTCTCTGCAGGTGTAATTTGTGAAATGAACGCTGTGATTGGTTCAATGTGATGGTGGGAGGAGCTGCTTGTGCTTTTATAAAACAAAGAAACTTTAACTGGACCAAACCATAGAAGAAGAAAGCAGACTTTACCATGAAGACCCTCAGAGTGGATCAGTAGAATATCAGCCAGACGTCTGCAGGTTAGTGGCAAGAAAACTTTCACATCACAAACATCAGCAATAAACTAAAACATGGTGACTTACTGTAATCGTTGTAGTTTACATTCTGGATTCTGTAGGAAACCACAGAGCTCCTTCACTCCAAAATCTTCCAGGTCGTTCCAGCTCAGGTCCAGTTCAGTCAGATGTGAGGGGTTAAAGGTCAGAGCTGAGGCCAGAGAAGAACAGCTGATCTCTGACAAACTGCAGTTCCTCAATCTGGATAAAGAATAAAAGATGTGAGCTGAAGCCAACAGGATGCAGGTTAACCAGTCCAACAGAACCAGTTAAAGAGTCTCATGAATATTAATGCCAACATGCTGCTGCTTCAGTAAAGACCTGCTGACTTCAGCTCTTAAACTCTGTCAGCTCCACCAGCAGCTCCATCAATACAAACTCAGCTTCTGCAGCAAATCATCCAAGTTTCACACAAAACCAACAATCAGGAGGAAAAACCAACTAATGGAGATTAATGCAGAGAAATTCAACTATTTCAATATTCATCAGCCATAAAGACATGAAGTTATGGAGAATATTTAATGTCAAAGTGACTTTAGGAGCTGAACCAGAACCAGAACCTGGTACTGGGTCATGATGAGTTGGAGGATTTTAGTGTTGAAGCATCAATCATTGATTATAGATATGTTCCTGTCAACATTCTAGAAGCTCAAATTCACTTTTCTAGACTGGGCTGAATGACCTTTGACCTTCTCCACATGAGGGGGATTTCCAGTCCGAATGCCGTCTGGTTCTGACCTCAGATCAGCCGGTCCAACTCAGAGACTAAATGAATCTCTGGCTCCAAGTCCAGGAACAAACTCAGGAAAATGTTTCTTACAGCAGAAGATATGAACTTTGATTTTCAGATGAATTCTATCAAATTATTCACAGAATAGAAACTGAACTGTTACAAAGTCAATCTGTAGAAAATGGAGAAAAACTGATTTCATGAAGGTTTGAAAGTGGAGCTGAACTGGCTGCAGTTTTCTGCTCCAACATGTGAAAAATCCTGACCTGCTGATTCTGGATGTTTGTCTGAAATGTTACAAAACAATAAAATCATAAAATAAAACAATAAAATCATAAAAAAAACAATAAAATCATAGAGCTGCTAACAGCAGGGAAACTATTGCTAACTATCAACATGGAGGCAATCAGGGCTGATTTATCATTAGAAAGAGATTAAAACATTAAACTGACATCAGTGTTTTAATTTATTCTATCTTTCTCGTTAGCAGCAGGTTTTCATATCATTATTAATAAAACAAAAACACAGAAGCTTTAATTTGACCAAAGCAGAGAGGAGTAACAGTCTGTACCATGAAGACCCTCAGAGTGGATCAGTAGAATATCAGCCAGACGTCTGCAAGTTAGTGGCAAGAAAACTTTCACATCACAAACATCAGCAATAAACTAAAACATGGTGACTTACTGTAATCGTTGTAGTTTACATTCTGGATTCTGTAGGAAACCACAGAGCTCCTTCACTCCAGAATCTTTCAGGTTGTTCCAGCTCAGGTCCAGTTCAGTCAGATGTGAGGGGTTAAAGGTCAGAGCTGAGGCCAGAGAAGAACAGCTGATCTCTGACAAACTGCAGTTCCTCAATCTGGATAAAGAATAAAAGATGTGAGCTGAAGCCAACAGGATGCAGGTTAACCAGTCCAACAGAACCAGTTAAAGAGTCTCATGAATATTAATGCCAACATGCTGCTGCTTCAATAAAGACCTGCTGACTTCAGCTCTTAAACTCTGTCAGCTCCACCAGCAGCTCCATCAATACAAACTCAGCTTCTGCAGCAAATCATCCAAGTTTCACACAAAACCAACAATCAGGAGGAAAAACCAACTAATGGAGATTAATGCAGAGAAATTCAACTATTTCATTATTCATCAGCCATAAAGACATGAAGTCATGGAGAATATTTAATGTCAAAGTGACTTTAGGAGCTGAACCAGAACCAGAACCAGAACCTGGTACTGGGTCATGATGAGGTGGAGGATTTTAGTGTTGAAGCATCAATCATTGATTATAGATTTGGTCCTGTCAGATTCTAGAAGCTGAAATTCACTTTTCTAGACTGGGCTGAATGAGCTTTGACCTTCTCCACATGAGGGGGATTTCCAGTCCGAATGCCGTCTGGTTCTGACCTCAGATCAGCCGGTCCAACTCAGAGACTAAATGAATCTCTGGCTCCAAGTCCAGGAACAAACTCAGGAAAATGTTTCTTACAGCAGAAGATATGAACTTTGATTTTCAGATGAATTCTATCAAATTATTCACAGAATAGAAACTGAACTGTTACAAAGTCAATCTGTAGAAAATGGAGAAAAACTGATTTCATGAAGGTTTGAAAGTGGAGCTGAACTGGCTGCAGTTTTCTGCTCCAACATGTGAAAAATCCTGAGCTGCTGATTCTGTTTGTCTGGAATGTTACAAAACAATAAAATCATAAAATAAAACAATAAAACCATAAAATAAAATAATAAAATCATAAATTAAAACAATAAAATCATGAAATAAAACAATAAAATCATTAAATAAAACAATACAATCATAAAATAAACCAATAAAATCATAGAGCTGCTAACAGCAGGGAAACTATTGCTAACTATCAACATGGAGGCCTGACCTGGTGGGTCTGTCAGTCAAACTCACTGCAGAGCAAAGAGGACAGAGGATGATTTCTAGAGCTTTGCTGAGGAGAAGAAGATCAGCTTCATATGGAATATCAGCCCATCAACGATCTCACAAAATGAAGGAATCAGGGCTGATTTATCATTAGAAAGAAATTAAAACATTAAACTGACATCAGTGTTTTAATTTATTCTATCTTTCTCTTTAGCAGCAGGTTTTCATATCATTATTAATAAAACAAAAACACAGAAGCTTTAATTTGACCAAAGCAGAGAGGAGTAACAGTCTGTACCATGAAGACCCTCAGAGTGGATCAGTAGAATATCAGCCAGACGTCTGCAGGTTAGTGGCAAGAAAACTTTCACATCACAAACATCAGCAATAAACTAAAACATGGTGACTTACTGTAATCGTTGTAGTTTACATTCTGGATTCTGTAGGAAACCACAGAGCTCCTTCACTCCAGAATCTTTCAGGTTGTTGTTGCTCAGGTCCAGTTCAGTCAGATGTGAGGGGTTAAAGGTCAGAGCTGAGGCCAGAGAAGAACAGCTGATCTCTGACAACCTGCAGTTCCTCAATCTGAATAAAGAATAAAAGATGTGAGCTGAAGCCAACAGGATGCAGGTTAACCAGTCCAACAGAACCAGTTAAAGAGTCTCATGAATATTAATGCCAACATGCTGCTGCTTCAATAAAGACCTGCTGACTTCAGCTCTTAAACTCTGTCAGCTCCACCAGCAGCTCCATCAATACAAACTCAGCTTCTGCAGCAAATCATCCAAGTTTCACACAAAACCAACAATCAGGAGGAAAAACCAACTAATGGAGATTAATGCAGAGAAATTCAACTATTTCATTATTCATCAGCCATAAAGACATGAAGTCATGGAGAATATTTAATGTCAAAGTGACTTTAGGAGCTGAACCAGAACCAGAACCTGATACTGGGTCATGATGAGTTGGAGGATTTTAGTGTTGAAGCATCAGTCATTGATTATAGATTTGTTCCTGTCAGATTCTAGAAGCTCAAATTCACTTTTCTAGACTGGGCTGAATGACCTTTGACCTTCTCCACATGAGGGGGATTTCCAGTCCGAATGCCGTCTGGTTCTGACCTCAGATCAGCCGGTCCAACTCAGAGACTAAATGAATCTCTGGCTCCAAGTCCAGGAACAAACTCAGGAAAATGTTTCTTACAGCAGAAGATATGAACTTTGATTTTCAGATGAATTCTATCAAATTATTCACAGAATAGAAACTGAACTGTTACAAAGTCAATCTGTAGAAAATGGAGAAAAATTGATTTCATGAAGGTTTGAAAGTGGAGCTGAACTGGCTGCAGTTTTCTGCTCCAACATGTGAAAAATCCTGAGCTGCTGATTCTGCCTGGCAACACTAGGATCACTACTGTTGACCATAAACATGCAGACACAACCTCCAGGGTCGGCCTGTCAGGCAAACCTGTCACTGCTAAAGAGGACAGTGGCTGATATTTAGACCTTTACTGAGGGGGAGAAGATCAGTGGATAAGATCAGCTTCACATGGAAATATCAGCCCAGAAATGATCTCCCACAATTCAGGAAATCTTGGCCGACTTATCTGAGCTCCTCCACTTTAAAGAGATTCAAACGTTAAACTGGCATCAGTATTTTAACTGATTCCATCTTCCCGTCTATCAGCAGTTTTCCTCGTTTCTAAAAAACACAGATGTTTTAATTTGACCAAACCATAGAAGAAGAAAGCAGACTTTACCATGAAGACCCTCAGAGTGGATCAGTAGAATATCAGCCAGACGTCTGCAGGTTAGTGGCAAGAAAACTTTCACATCACAAACATCAGCAATAAACTAAAACATGGTGACTTACTGTAATCGTTGTAGTTTACATTCTGGATTCTGTAGGAAACCACAGAGCTCCTTCACTCCACAACCTTTCAGGATGTTGTTGCTCAGGTCCAGTTCAGTCAGATGTGAGGGGTTAAAGGTCAGAGCTGAGGCCAGAGAAGAACAGCTGATCTCTGACAAACTGCAGCTCTTCAATCTGGATAAAGAATAAAAGATGTGAGCTGAAGCCAACAGGATGCAGGTTAACCAGTCCAACAGAACCAGTTAAAGAGTCTCATGAATATTAATGCCAACATGCTGCTGCTTCAATTGCAGGATTATAGTCAGAAAAATTATTCCAGGTCTGATCAAAGTACCGAAGCATCAATTATTGATTATAGATTTGTTCCTGACAGACAGGAGGTTAGAAATGACAAAATTAAATGAAGATAAAATGAAATACATTTAAATCTCCCATTAATTCAATAAATGCATCATAGAATTATTAAATGAAATCTACCTTTAGAAATGAATTTAAATAATAAAATGTCCTTTTAATGCAGTGGTTCCCAAAGTGTGGGGCGCGCCCCCTAGTGGAGGCTCAGTGCCATTGCAGGGCGGCAGGAAGCGTTATGGATGAAAAAATAAACAGTTACATAAAAGTGTTTTACTGTAAAGATGGTTTGTAGTTTGTTTTGTTTCAACCTGAAGTGAGAAATAAACTTCAGTGGAGTTTGAAAACTAAATGTGTGTTTAGGTTTATGTCTGGTTGAACGATGTGAGTCCAGTTGATTCTTTTTTCTTTTGGGGGATTTTATTGTGACCCATAGGGGCCAGAAAATCTTTGGGAGCCACTGATTTAAAGAAATGTTTCATTTTAAATATTTTAAGTGTTTCCCTGTATTGATTTATTTCATGGCTGCTGTCTGAGCATCTTGTCATTAAATCATTTCAAACCCATCACCCTCAGTGGGCGGGGCTAACATTGATCCTGTCTAATCATTGGTTGGTTCTGTTGTTGGTTTGTGTTCCAACATGGCGGCTCTGTTCATGCAGAACCTGAATGACCTCTGACCTGAACTGGTGAGACATTTTAGAGCGAGCTAGAGACACAGAGGCTGGAGCTGCTCAGCCAGTTTGTAGCAGATCAATTAGAAAGTTGATCAAAGTCATTGGAGTTATTTATAGACTCAAACCAAGACATCGACTCCAGACTGATTGGAAAGTTTTCCACCACAACGTCAAACACCTGGACCAGGTGGTGCACCATGTTCTGTGACCACAGGGGGCGATAGCGAGCATTTATCTACATGAACATCTTGAAGACAAACAAGAGCAATCAGAATAGGATGGGTCACAGAATTTGGTAAAACACCTGTGATGGGGGTCAGCTGCTGTTCATGGCATGTTTCATAATATATTCAATTATTTAGTGGAAAATTTAATCATTTATTGGCATTATGGCACATTTAACTTATTAAAGGGAGATTTACAAATATGTATTTCATGGCATATTTATTCATTTAATTTTGTCACCTTTTAGCCTCCGTAGCTTCCAGAAGCTGATGTTAAAAATTAAAAACATTCAAATAAATGACATGAATACATAACATTTTATTATTCCTCTTTAATAGTTTTTATTTCTAAAGAAAGAAAATCAATCAGTAAATGTGAAGTTGGAGCTGCAGATGCAGCCTCAGCTCTTTGCTCGCCCTTATTCTGGGGATTTTGGTGATTTTCCATTTCCTGTTTCCTCCCTGCAGCCACTTTCACATGAGAGCAGCTCTTAACCATCTGGACTTATCTCTGGTCACGACTTCACATCAGAAATATCAGCAATAAATTAAGACACTGTTTCTTACTGTAATCGTTGTATTCTCCATCCAGTCTGTAGAATATCACAGATCTCCTTCACTCCAGCATCTCCCAGGTTGTAGTTGCCTCTCAGCTCCAGTCCAGTCAGAGGTGAGGGGTCGGAGTTCAGAGCTGAGGTCGGATCATCACAGCTGATCTTTGACAAGCAGCAGTGGTTAAATCTGAATAAAGAATAAAAGATGTGAGCTGAAGCCGACAGTCCAACAGAACCAGTTAAAGATAGATAGATAGATAGATAGCATTTATTGTCATTGAACAGAATTCAACGAAATTTCCATTGCAGCTCCCGTGCAAAAGGTCAATTATATACAGTATAAATAAGCAAACACACAATAATAATAATAACAATATATACAACTAAATTAACTAAAGGAACTAAAGGCACTCAACCACACCAAAGAAGTAGCAGCAGGTCCAATTATGGCAAAGTACAGATAATGTGACAGTGCAAAGTGCAGAACAATATGGCTGTGTGGGGGTGGGGGATATGTATGTGTGACTGCGAGGTTATGATATGTGTGGGAGGGGGGGGCGGCAGGGAGTAATGGCTCTGACGGCTGTGGGGAAGAAACTGTTTCTCAGTCTATTTGTTGTAGTCCGTATATTCCTGTACCGCTTGCCTGATGGCAGCGGCACAAACAGTCTTTCACAAAGACTGTTGGCACAAAGCAACAAAGCATGCCATTCTTAACCACAGGGCCACAGTTGGGCCACCAGCGCCACCTAGAGGGCTGCAAGAAACCCCAGGTTTTTACCTGTGGGCAGTGGTGGAATAAAGTTTCCAGAAATCATAGCTGTTGCCGTCAGAATCCAGGCTCTTAGTTTCCACCACTAGGTGGCAGTAGTGTGCCAGTCAGTTGTTAAACACGCTCTAATAAGCTTGTTTAGCAACAATAAGCCAGTAACGTTCGGTACTGGATAAATATTTAATGCAGAATCTTTCCATCTCTAGTGCTGAGGGCTGAGAAACTCCTCTTCCTGATCACAACCTGGGAATCAGGATTCACATTCTGGCTTCAACAAAGATCAAACCTGAAACACTGAGAGCTGCTGGAGGCTCTGAGAGCCGTGAACCCATCACACCCAGACTGGACCCCATCAGTCCCAGAGGCCTGAGGGTCTCACTAGGAGGAGAATCACATGGACAACAGTAGTTTGTCAGAAGATAAACTGTTGGGACTTTATTTGTCACAGGTCTGGAGGAGAGCTGCTGGCTCTGGCTGCTGCAGGTTAAAATTCATCTGCACATTATGAGGCTTTACCTTTTTATTTGCACTTTACATTATTTTATAAAATATGTTTGATTTCAAAATTATTTATTTGAATGGGTTTATTTTTGAGCATATAATTTAATTAATTTCCACATTTTCTCCAGGATTTGAATCTTGAGCCATTGTAGAAATAAAAAAAGAGAAAATTTCTGTTAAAAACCTCAGACGTTTTCTAGAACAAACAACGAAATGAAGGAACTTTAAGTGAAAAACTTTACTGAAAGAAATCTGAAATTAATCTCAGACATTTTCTGGAAAAAATATGTAAATTTATGAGTTTCAAAAGTAAAAAATGTTCAGAAATTTCAATATCAAATTCTGATTGATTTTCAGCTGCAATGTTTATGTGGTTTAGTTAATAATCAACTAGTTGAACTGCAAATCCAGATCCCAACATACATAAAGATGAACGTATCTAACTTTATCTCACAGTGACAAAAAAACTAAATAAAAAATCAGTGACTGTGGACCGAATAACTTCAGAAATTAAACGACTTCACTTAAATGATGACGCTTCACCTGCGGCTCACAACGTCCTCCTGGTGGCATCTAGAGGAGAAATCTACGCTAGTCGGATCCATCTGATCCAACCGATTAACTATAATTATCCAAGACTGAATTAAACCCAATATATTTTAATGATGATTTTTCTGCTTTAGTCCACCATTTGAGTCAGCAGGAAAACGATCCCAATATTGATAATATCGATACCAATCAGTGTTGGGTAGTAACGGATTACATGTAACGACGTTACGTAATTTAATTACAAAAAAAGAGTAACTGTAATTCAGTTACAGTTACTTCCGAAAATATTAAGAATTACAAATTTAGTTACATTTAAAAAAAAATATGAACAAAAACCTTTGCGAAATATGTAATGATATTTTTATTGCTTTGCGCCCTATATCGCCGTTTCCCGCTACGGCTCCTTGTCTCTATCATATTTGCCAGCCGCAATGCCACTGATGTTCCATCCTGTGCTGGTGGAGCCTCCTGGAGGAACAGCAAGCGAGCGGACGGTTCCATTTCAGCTCAAGCAGCGCGTCAAAAATGACAGCCTTCCAGCACTGGAAATATAAGGAGCATTTCATTTACATATGTGAAAATGGCTCAAATTTAACCGTGCAGTGCAAGAAGTGTTTGCCGGCTATCAAGAACTTGTCCACGTCGAAGCAATCTATGTCAAACCTGAGGAAACATTTAGAGGTAAGTGCAACTCACTGATAGACGAAGCGTATTGTTTTACGAATATTTGACTGTTTGGTGTTGATGCATGACAAACGTTGGAATCTATTCTTTCCCATGAGACATTGTATGCAATGTGCTAGTGTTATGGTTTTCATGATGAACATAAAGTAAACTAGAAAATTCCTGAAGAAATTTAACTGGGGCCTGCCAAAGTGTGCCCGTCGGTTTGGACCCAGCGTTCTGATGCTAAAAATTAGCATCAATGCTAAGCTTAGCTAAATAGTAGTCACTAGCTTGTGGAATTTTATAACTTGCTTCGCAAGTCAGTCACTACTCTCCTTATGCATTGCTATGGGCAGGCCCCAATTAATGCTACTTTGAACATATAATTATTAATTATAGTATATTTTTCTTCTATCTTTTTTTCTCTCTCTCTTTTCAGAGGAAGCATCCAGGCGTTCTTCTGAAAGGAACGTTTAGTCCATCTGATACTCGCGAAGATGACCTGGCAGGCAGTTCTCCCCCAACTCTTGACACTACGTTGTAGTGTCCACAGTTGTTTTGCTTGTCTAACACAGTGATTGTGTGATTTTGGAAAACTATTGTTTTTCCCGTTTTGATTTTGAATGATATGTTGCAAACACTTCTATTTTTGTCAACATTCCATTGACTGTTAAATGTTCAATGACTAACTTGACTACCCATCGTGCATCTTAATTCTTGATGCACTGTATTGTGCCGTGTTTAATTTTACAAGCAAGGGTGTGCAAAGAAAAAATCAAGAAAAATAAAATGTGATGTAAAAGTCTTACTTTGCTTATTTATTACTAAACTAGAGCACTTCATTGTCATTGCACATGTATGAAGTAATGAAATGCAGTTTGGCATCTAATCAAGTGCAACGTGTGCAGATTGTACAGCATGCAGTATTTAGAGATAAAATGCAGTTATTCACAGCTAGGGTAAGGAAAGATGGTTGATAGATATGTGCAGCAGAATAAATAAATTACCCCTAGGGAAATGCATGTATGTGCAGAGCCACTAGATGACCTGGCAGGCAGGTCGCTATACAGGTGCGAATTGAAGAGGAACACTGTACAAATGTTGGGATGGTACAGTAAGGTATGGATAGAGGGGAAGGAAAGATTGGTCTTTGGGAAGAGTTGAATAAGGTGACCACTGTAGGAAAGAAGTGGTTTCTGAACCTGCTTGTGTTAGTCTGCAAACTGCGTAAATGGTAGAGCCTGGGGAAGGAGCAGAAAAGAGCATGGCCTGATGAGAGGAGTCTGAGAAAATCTTACATGCCTGGTGCTGGCATCTCTTCTTGTGGACCTCCTGTGATTGCCTGTCAGCAATTCCCTCTCAGCTTAGTGCTCTTTTAAGGTTCCCACTCAGTTCTCAAAAATTAAATGTTGAACATGGGTCAATACTCATTAAAACCTCAAAGTAATCAAAAAGTAATCAAAAGTAATTAGTTACATTACTTTTCAAAAGTAATCGAAAAAGTTACACTACAATTACATTTTAAACAAGGTAACTTGTAACTGTAACAGATTACATTTTTAAAGTAACTTACCCAACACTGATACCAATGCTGGTATTGATACTGAAGGATACTCAGGTAAAAACATCGATACATCTGCTCTATCTGTAAGAGCAGAGCTGAGTCACACAGAATGGAGCAGCGGCCCCTGCTGGCGTCTTTTGTTGTTGCACCTTCCTGTGGCTCAGCAGCAGCTAAACAGGGGAGAACTTATTCTTTCTTTATTTCTACTCCATTTATTTCATTTTCACTTATTGTTTCTGTTTTGGTTAAAGCCAGAAGTCACTGAAGAAAATACATTTCTTATTCTTATTATTATTTTCTTGTATTGTTTGAATTGTAAAAGCAGAGAACAGGCTTGAAACTGTTTACAATATTTGTTGTGGTGAGTTAATTTTCTTGTATTGTGGTTTGTCAGCCCTCTAGAGGATTTTGTTGTCACATTCAATAGTTGGCCAAATTCTATCCTACGTCTTTCGGATCCTTTGGATCTATGAAACTTAAACACGACAAAGTATCTGTATCGGCAACACTGGCCCTGTATTTACTTGGTATCAGATCGATACCACGATTCACAGTAGGCCTGTCACGATAAACAATAAATCAATTAATCGCACGATAAATGAGAGTTATCAACCTGATTTTAATTTATCGGCTTTATCGTTTCTTCCGACCTTTTTCTCTTTCTGTTAAAGACACTGGATGAAAAAAGGCTTAACTCCGGTTCTCTCCACTGACCTCTGACCTCATTTCCTTAGTGTAAGCACACGACACGATCTTAGAGCTGCCAGCCGATTGTCGGCCCATTTTCAAAACCTGACAGACCACACATTAGCTGTTCGTTCCTGCCGTGTGGTGTCCAACAATGGGAACAAAATAATGGCTACAAGTCCAGTGAACTAATTTAAAACCAGGTATTAATCAATGCTTTACTACAATCTACCTGCAATGCATGTGACTAGTGTCAGTGTAAAGTCCTGACTGAATGAAAATCATTAGAACCTATTTACGTCACGTTAAGGAAGAACAGCTGAAAAGTTACCGGGTTTATCAACTGCTGTAGCAATTTCGCTCCAACTCCTCCTCTTGTCATTTCTATATTCTTTGCATGTTGAATAAACATTAATGTTGTTTCCACATATCACCTCCAATGTTCGCTGGACTTGGGGTTGCGCTGTGTCAGCTGTTTGGGATTCCCCGACGTAATTTCCCCTCAGAAAACGCTGAGGAGAATCCGCGCTTTCTGATTGGCTACCTGTCACATTCAACAGGCTGCGTTAAGATCCCAGTCGGGGAAAACCCCTGATTTGGATCAGAGCGCCACAAAGATCTACCATAACACACCACACAATCTTAGAAAGACCAACGATCTAAGATTGTTGTAAGGGGAGAAATAGGAGCAAAAAATCCCGTAGTGTGAACTATTGCATCATGTAGTCGACGTGCCCATCTTCTCTATTTAATCTAATTATTACTGAAGGGCAACATAATATACAGACTTCATAATCTGCACTCTTTTGGTTGAATGCAGTATTTATTTCCACTTTGGCTTTATGTTGTTTAGTTTTTATTCTAGTACATTTTTTGTTAATGGAGACTGAGAATCCATTTTATTTTTGCTTTTGGTTGTTTTGTTTATTTTGTTTATCAGCTCCAGTGTTAAATATTCTTTTGAAAATAAAGTGTATCTATCTTTGGCAGGAAATCACATGAATTATTACGTCATTTCCATTAAATCAGTGTAAAAAGGACTTCAAACAATATTATTGTTTATCGCAATAATTTTTGAGACAATTAATCGTTCAGCAAAATTTGCTATTGCGACAGGCCTAGTAGCCAAGATGTTTTTGTATTGATAGATGGCGTAGAATTAGCTTTCTGTGGGGTGAATTTAGTTAAAAGGCTGGATTTTTACGGAGCAGACCGTTGCTACGTCTACCCTGTCCGCATGGCAAACCGGAAGTGGGCTGTTTTTAATAGACGTAGAAACCCAAATGGAAATACAAATTGTGAAAAATGTAAATTTTTTCTTAAAAGTCCAGTTTAAAGGCGAATGCTCATCAGGAGCAGTCTGACACATGACTAAATGAAACATGCTCTGCAACGTTTCACTGATTTATATTTTTCTTTGAGAGCATTTTCATTTATGTTTATGCTGCATTTTTATGAAAATGCAAATATTTCTGGTTAACAGACGACTTACCTTTGGTCTGGGAATCCAGGATGATTACTGAAGTACAAAGGAAGGCTTTTGGATCGGTAACTCTTCATAGAAATGCCTCTGGGTGATGGAGAGGCTGCTCTGTTCTCTGGATTCATCCTCAGGTTCCTCTGCTGTGAAGCCAATCTGAGAGGGAACCAGAGACACTCAGTCACCATGGGATTCACTTCCAGTTCACCCAGTTAGCTGCTCTAGAAACTGGCCAGTGGAGCAGGAAGACGATCATCTCCTGGGTTGAATTAAACATGTCCTGTTGGTTCCTCAGTGTCTGAAGAACCACATCAGTTCAATGTGTCCTTGATCTAAAGTTAACTAATCTGAATGGATGCTGCTGGCGTTCATCACTGACCTCCAGAGAGCCAGGTGACCTCTGATGGAACAGGGTAGGATGGGTCTGTGGCCTATTCAAAACATGTTCATTACATTTTTTGTCTTTGTCACTTTAAATGCAAACTAACTGCTGCTGGCCACGCCCCCAACGCAGCATTTACACTCGTACAGGAGAATGGCTGCAAACACATGCGCAACTGTGCATGTTTGGAAAGCAAAAGAAGAGCCTCCTGCACCACCAACAGGATGCAGCAAGTGGTTTCTGGATGGCAAGTGAAAAACAAAACTCTTGTCTTTTTCAGCAGCCATTGTAAACCAGCTGACCAAACATGCTGGAGCTAAGCTCAGGTTGCTAGCTAGCGCGCTAAGCTTTACTGGGGTTGTTCGATAACACGCCGGGCTTCTCTTGGGCTGCCAGCTAAAAAGCTAGGCTTTACTGGGGTTGCTAAGCAACGTTCATTGCCTGCTGATTTGTGCGCTACATTCTGGAAGGATTTGAAACGACTCATTTTCCAGATACCAAAAACATTAACTTACAGCTTATAAACAGCTGAGTTGTGTTTTTAAGTGCTTGGGCTTTTTTTAATAGACGTAGAAACACAAATGGAAGTACAAAGTGTGAAAAATGTGAATTTTGCATAAAAGTCCAGTTTAAAGGCGAATGCTCATCAGGAGCAGTCTGACACATGACTAAATGAAACAAGCTTTGCAACGTTTCACTGATTTATCTTTTTCTTTGAGAGCATTTTCGTTTATGTTTATGCTGCATTTTTATGAAAATGCAAATATTTCTGGTTAACAGACGACTTACCTTTGGTCTGGGAATCCAGGAGAACTACTGAAGAGCAAAGGAAGATCCATGGATTGGTCACTCTTCATAGAAACGCCGCTGGGTGATGGAGCGGCTGCTCTGTTCTCCTCTGGATTCATCCTCAGGTTCCTCTGCTGAGAAGCCAATCTGAGAGGGAACCAGAGACACTAGTTTTTTCTGAGCGGAGACGAAGAACTTTCTATCCAGAGCAGCAAATGGCGGCAGCTCAGTGAAATATCTGACATTAAATCACATTTCAGCCTCTTCTGGCTACAGAGACCATATCTGAACAGCAGGAGGTTCTGATGAAGGTTCGGTTCTACTGAAGGGTTCGGTTCTATTGAAGGGTTTGGTCGGTTCGCTCCTCTCCGGTCGGAACCAGTTTGATAGAAAGTTCTAACTCACCGGACCGACACAGAATGGAGTCCAGGAATGAAGGATAGCTGTTGGTGAAATAGTTTCAGTTTGTATAAATCAGCTGATTATGTTTGCACATGCGCAGTGTCTCTACAGTCGAGGCGCTGCTCATTTCAGAAAGCGGATCATGAAAATCCAGTTTGGTTCTGGTTTAACTTTGGGTAATCTGGGTTTTCGGTGTCAGAAACCAGGAAATGATGAAACCTTTGCAGGTGTTGAGTTAATTAGCTGATTAGCGTTTGACACCATGAGTTTCTGTTAATTCACGTTTTCATTAATTAACGTTTTCATTAACTGTGATAATCATCAAAATGATAAAAAACAAAGTTTTGTAATTAATCTCTGTGGGATGATTCTAATGAATGAGTTTCATTTTCTGAGAGGATTGGCAAGAAAAAATGCATTTTATGGAATATTCAACATTTTTAAGTTTTTAGTAACAGAATCATTTTCTGAGCTTTATTTTATTAAAACTGTTCAGGGTAGAAGTCCTCCTTAGCTGAGAGGTCTAGTCAAAGCCTGGTGTAAAACTTTGCAGGAACGCCGACTGTCTGTCTGTGGCTTTAGAAGCAGCTCAGGTGGAGCTGATCTCGGTCCAGTGATGGAGGAGAACCAGAACCAAACGGTTCTGGGAGAAAAGTCCAGAAAGAAAAAGCTTCAGATCTGAGACCAGTGAAGGAAACCTGAAGCTCAGCAGAGACTGAGGGAAAGTTTCACCTGCCAGCTTCAGGAAACGAATCTGAAGTCACCCTGACCCTTCAGAGGTCATGTTCCTTCTGTTAACCCTCCTGACCTTTGACCTCTGTGATGTTGAAGCAGATCAGTTCCATCATTCAGCTGTAGATGTTTGATAACCAGAGGTTTCTGGTTCTCCCTGTTGATGCTACGTTCAGCTAGCTAAGGAGCTAACGGCGGCTAACAGCAGAACTGGGTCGGCTGGTTCTGGAGGCGGGACCAACAGAACCAGCTTCAGATCCATCACAGGTTCTGTTATTAATGCAAAGCTCTTAATTTGAAGGGGCTGAATCCCATTTCCTGCTGCTGTCTCTATGTTCATCAGATTTTGGCTCAAATAATTTTATTCAGTTTATTAAAGAATAAAAACATCCAAAGATGATCCATCAGAACCACCAGATCCATCAGAACCACCAGATCCACTAGAACCATCAGAACCACCAGATCCATCAGAACTTTTCACTGCTTCTGTTTTAATTTTCTAAAGAGAAAACTTAGAGATTTAACCAGAGAAAAATAATTTTCCATTTTCTGTTTAAATTCTGACAATAAAATCAAACATCAAACTAAACCTGAAATTGGTTGATTTAGAAATATTGATGATTGATTATGGATTTTATGGACCAGAGAAACCAAACATGTTTGATCAGAACCTGTTTCATTATTCATAAAGGTAAATGTATTTAATCTTTACCTTTAAAAACCACAGCCATAAACTAGTTAAACAAAACTTAAACCCACCCAAAGGTCAGAGGTCAATCATCAGGACTGCATGTGTGGGATGAACAGGTGAAGTTCATCACAGAAAAGTTGCTTCATTTTGACATTTAACAATCTGACAATTTAATAAATCCATAAAAATCACTAATTTATATTAAAAACATAAAAATATTATCACATAATCAGGTTTACATGTAGAATAAAATCAGTTTTACTTTGTCCACAGATTAATTGCTTTTTAACGCCTGCTACTGCACTGACACATTAATAAATTCATGAAAAATTATACTTTATTAAAAATGACCAACATGTTCTCAGATGGTTTCTTCTTCATGAGACAAAATCAAGACTTCATCATATCCAGAGGTTTAATACTTTTAAAGAAAATTTTTTTTAGCTGCCTTCTTGCAATGTGTGGAAATGATAAAATGTAAAAAATATAATAATAATAATAAATGGGTTTAGATAAAATGATTTTCAATAAAATGAGTTGATTACTAAATAAAAACTGATTCAATTTAAGAAATTCACAAAAATATATTTCTAATCCAAAAATGTTGTAAGAAAGTTTACAAGGCCAAATTTATCTGTTATTAATCTGAGTTTTAATATCTTACTGAATAAAGAATAGAAACACACCCACACACACGCGCGCGCACCCCCCCCCTACACACACACACACGCACGCACGCACACACACACACACACACACACACACCTTTAAGCCTGTTTGAAGGTTTCTTTGAATTTTGCTCTATTGGTATGAAAAATTAAGAGCGCAAGGATTTAGATGTAGTTTAATAGTGAAATTGGCTTCATAATAAACATTTCATAAATCAAAGGTTTCGCTAATCACAAATAATTCAGTAATTAGTAGAATAGTCTATTATCTATAATTTAGCTATTGTAGTTTTTAAACTAGAGATGAAAAAGGGCAGGAGTTACATTTAGCCATTTCCCTAAACTTAAGCTTCGTCACACATTTAACTGCTGTATAAAGTTTTTCTTATAATTTAACTCCGATAAATAAATGAATCTACGAAAACTGTTTGGGTGAGTTGAGAAAGTTTGAGACTTACATTTCCTGATCCGGTCTGACTCGGGCGGATCCTCTTCGGATTCCGTTATTCCTGAATGGTTTTATTTCACAAGTTGCCTTTTAATTGTTGAAGAGAAACTGGTTGCTAACAGGAAACCGAACTAATGACTCGGTAGAAACTTCTGACCGAAAGAAAGAATCATTTCATTAGAAATGATTTAAAGAGAAAAAACCTGGACGTTGCATAACTTCCTCGTTATTTTTTTCTCTGTCTCAAAGTGTTTACTGATGGATGGGTAAAGCGGGCAATACCGCCACCTGCTGTACGAGTGTAAAACTTCACTTTATCTCCCTCCTGTCTTCCCTCCAGCTGGTTTCACTAACAGAAAGTAACTTCCAGGCTTTGCTCTCACCTTCTGGTTCTCCGTTAAAGTTTGTTTCTCTTCCCTCTCTTTCTATTTCTTATCCAAGTCTTTTGAAATTTATCATTAAATGTTTCAAATTTCTATTAGATTTAGCTTTAATGGTCAAGATTGTCTGATGAACAAAGAATTTTACTTAACAGTCGTTAAGTATAAATTTCCAAACTTTAGAGAGAAAATAACATAATGAATAAAATGAATTATATATATATAAATGTGTGTGTAACTATTTCTTTACATAAAACACTGAAAAAGGCCAGATTGTAACAGTGCATCTTTGCACTATTCTGGCTGTAAGGTTTTCATTTTGTACATCAGAGACAACATAAAACTGACCTGAAGGGAAACGTTTGTGTCCAGGATGTGTGGGGTCTGCAGATATGCTAACTGCTGTTTTCTGACCTTCAATAAATGCTTGTTGCAAACTTTAATCTTCAATGTTGGTTTAAATTTGATATGAAAATAAGAAGGTTTATTTGTAATAGATCTATAATGAAGTATTTTTAGTTACTTTCCATATGTAGAAATAAAAAGATGGGAAATAAACCATAAAGAACAACAAAAAGAGCAAAACCAATCCATAAGTCTTCACAATTCGACTTAGTTTAGTTTAGTTTAATATCGTCTTTATTTCCATCGTATTTCTGCCGTTTCATCTGAGACGGAGCATTTTGAGTGCATTGATTTATTGATTGATCCATCAGAAGGTGAACGTTCCAGGAACAGCAGTAAAAGCAAAGCGTTTTCACCGAAGAGCAAATCTGTGAGGTTCTGACTCTCAGCAGGAGAATCGCTAAACCAACTTCCTCTACAGCAGGTCTGGACCTGAAAGGCTTCAGAACCGCTCCGTTAAGAACTGTAGGTTTCTACAGGATCTGTCTGCATCGCCACATTCTGTATGTTTTAAAATACTTTTTACTAGAGAAATGAATTATGTTTAATAAGAAGACAGACTGGCGACCTGTCCAGGTGACCCGCCTCCCAGACATACAGAAGGAGAACATGCAAACTCCAGGCTGGGAGTTTGAAACCCAGGAACTTCCTGCTGCATTTTTGAGTTTTTGTTACTTTGTTACTAATTACTTCATATTAGATTTCAACTCCTTCTTACTCACTGGCATTTTATACAGAGTGAGGAATTTATTTATTAGACATTTTATGTTTCCTTTTCTGAAAACGTCCCTGAATAGTTTTACAAACAATTGTGCCTGAAAAAAACTTTTCCAAAATCCATTTTGTAGGTCTGCCTTCAGCTTTCCAGGAAAACCTGAAGTCTAATGTACAAAGTTTAACTTCCTGGTAAATTAAAACATAAAGAGTAAATTAGAGACTCCTGAATGTTGAGTCACGTTTGCATTTCATTACCAGGATTTTAAAAAATCTGAAAATTGTAGTTTAGTTTCCTTGTATTTTGAATTTCCTTTGAGTCATAATAATATTCTGGTAACATTTTGCTGCAATAATGCGCTCATTATTGCAAAAGCCATAAAACAGCTTCTTATTGGAGTTTGCTCCAGAAATAAATATTGGCTGTGGCAGTAAAGAAGTTCTTGTTGAAAGAAAATGACATTTAATTAGCAGTTTTTCGGATTTGGTCAGAATATTTGGTTTCAAATTAAAGTTTGTATTTTTTACTGCCGCTATGATTGATAGTAAGGCTGATATAAATAATCAACTATTGTCCACCAGAGGGCGCTCTGCACAGCGTCACTTTTTCATGTGAACGTCTGGCTGGTGCTGCCATCTGCTGTTAAATTAAGTGAACTGCAGTTTGTCTTTACCACAGGTGAGACTTGAGGCGGTCTGAGTCAGAAAGTGGAAAAGTTTTTCCCCTGAACCCAAAACCTGAGCAGCAACAACAGACATGAAGAGTTTCTGTCAGCCGAGTCTTTAACTTCAGCATTTGGATCCGCTCTGCTTTGCAGGAATGTTTTAATTAATTAGTTTATATGGAGAAACATAAATATTAAATATAAAACCAGAAATATATAAATGTCCCAAAAATAAATCTATACTCTTAAAATGCACAAATTAACTTAAAAAATGAGAACTTTGCCTTGTATTTTGTATTTTAATTGAACTTCATATTTACTTTTTAGCAACACATTTATTGAAGTTCATAATGTAAATGTTACCATTTTAAAAATCTATCATCAGAATAATCAATAGAATAATTGATCACTAATATAGTTGTTTGTTTGGGTGGGACTGCGTTTTGAATTTACTCACTTTAACTTTGTTTTAACACATAAACGAAGCAAGAAAGTTGCCCAGATTCTCTTTCCTGGTGTTTCCGGTTCTTCTTAAGTTGGCATGGTTGTAAGTCAATGTTGCCACTAGAGGGCAGAACGGGACAATGGAGGAAGTCTTGGCTGTAGAGCAGTCTTTCTCAAACGGTGGTCCGCGGACCACTGGTGGTCCATGAGGTTCTGCATGGAAACAACCGTTTATTTGCTGTGATGTCAGCTGCTAGCTTACAGTTAGTCAGAACTGTTCTTTGTTTTTCATGACTTTGCTTGGTAATGAATCATGCTCTGCTTTTAGATCAACAGCTTTTGTTATTTTTATTTAATAAGAAAAAACTCTGCTGCAGAGGAATGTCAAAGATTGAACCCAAGTTCTTGTTTTCTGCCTGAAGTGTCAGGCGTTAGACGCTCCATCATCTTTCCAGAAACATTCGGGGGTTTTTCACAACTGAACTAGAAAGAAGAAAATGAAATTGTTTTTGTAGTGGAACAAAAACAGAGCAAAGTGCATCATTGTAATTAAATCAAAATGATGCTCAGACGCCGCTCTGTTTCCTCCAGCACCAACGCCCCGTTTCAGGTTCACTACCAGGTTATTTTTCTTTGACGGTGTAACAGTTTCTTACCACAAAACATTTTTTCAAAAACTGGCTCTCTGCTTCTTTTCCGGCCCTGATGAGGAGCTCTGTACTCCCATGACCTGTTTCAAGCTTTTCAGGTTGAGATCAGATCTGGTTCTTTACCAGTCAAACCAGATCTGACCACAATCTGTAACATCTTCTTTGTACACTGTGTGAGGAGTCTGGCAGGACTTTGCATGTTTGCGAAGGTAGAGTATTTTACAGACAAATAAGAAACACTGAACTTCAATAAGAAACTGGGAAGTAATCCAGCTGTATGACAGACCGTTTCCACGACAACACCACTAACGTCTGCAGTGGTATTTGCGTTAGGGGAGAGGTGAGGAGGAATCCTGTTGACTTTCATATCAGATGAACTGCGCCACTGCCTCAGAAACCTGATTAAAACAATCTGAGGAGAATGAAGAAGTGCCGCCTTCCTTTAGCAGGTGTGTGGCGGAGAAAACAAGGCGCCATAAACCAAACATGAAAAACCGGAGCCTCATGGTGTTCATGACGGTTGGCTTTTCTCTCACGTCTTCCTGTTTCTGCTCCCTACATGTTGGTCCTCAGCCAATCTGTCACACTAACAACATCATTTAAATAATAACACTAATTAACAACTGTGGCGTTTGTGGATGAAGAAGCTACTTGAAGGCCCCTCCCTCCTCTGTCATCTGGATCAGGAGCAAAGCAAGCTGGAACCTCAGCTTCCTGGTTCCTGACAGCATAATTATCTTCAAGATGAGCAATAAAATTGTTACACCTCATAAAAATAAAGGAGCAGAAGGAACTCAGAGAGGACTGCTGAACTTGTAAAACCCGAAGAAGCTTTAGTCCCAACTGACACTTCTTTGGCATCATGCTTAAGAAATTAAACCATAAGAATCTTCTCACGACTTTTTCATGCTTTTTTTAAACTCCTGCCAAACCTTAAAGAAAAATCTGGCCTCTCCAGTGTGTGATGAGGCGTTCTCTGTCTGACTCATGGACTTTACATTTAGTTAAATTACATCATTAAGCAAATACACATGAAATATATTTTTAAAATTCTACACATTGTGGATAATATTTTGTCGTTATGTTAAATGGCATTATTGATCTGTTGGGTCTTATTTCTACTTTGTGAAAATGTTGTTTATCTTCCCTCATGGTTTTTGAAGATGAGCTCCAGGTCTGTGAGTTTGGAGGGATTCCTGTCCATCACCCTAATCTTTAGCTGCTTCCACATGTTTTCTTTCAGCTTCTAGTCAGAGCTCTGGATGTGTTGCTCCAAAATGTTGTTTCTTAAAGATTGCAGCAACATGTTGGTCAAATGAAACTTACTTTTAAACCGCTCGGGGTTTAAATTTTTTTAAACACATTTATCAAAGCAGGGCCCTCCTATGGAGGCCCCAGTCCTGGTGGCGGAAGTCACTGGTTCGATTCCCGGCCTGCCGCATGTCTTCCCCGTCTCTCATTGCTGCGTTTCCTGTCAAACTACTTTCAGCTAACGGCCACTAGAGCCAATAAAACCACATTTATCAACTAAACCACAATAAATTATATTTAATTTCTGTCTTTATAGTAGATTTTGTGCCATTAATATTGTAGGATATATTTTCTTACAAATTGTTTTTTTCTGTAAACACCAAATTGTGCAACAATCAACATAATCCTGGACGACTAACTGTTATTGAAAACCTGCCTTAAAATATAAAAAAAACAAAAAACATACACTTTGTATTAATAAATGGATGTAAACATATTTTATTACCATCATTTTGTGTCTTTTTGAACAGATGTTTTCCCAAGAATCATGAGTTTTATATAGACATAAACACGATAGAAACAAAGCACATCTTCAGTTAACTCCTTCACTTTACTTTGTAAACATTTGGTTCTTAGCAGCTTCATTAAATACTGAAACCACTCTGATAAATATAGAACTACACTCCAAAGATCCAAACATGTTATTGAACAGAGATAGAGAGAAAAGGGAAGGTTAGAATAAAACTAACTTGTTGGACAAACAGAAGGAAAAATGCTGGCAGATGATGAAGAATCAAGAACAAATAATATCCTGTTTGTTGTGAAATCCAGGTAAGTTAAAACTACCTGTGATATTAGTTAAACGAAGCTCATAAATTTAACTTGTGTTAAATTAAAACACAATTTATTTACATAAATCCAACGTTCATGCAGTGTTTGAGAAAACACACACACGTCTCAAAGCCAAGCCAAGCTACAACCGTTCCACTTTAACATTCATTTCTGACGTTTGTCGTCATGGAGCCTGAACGTCCACAGAGATTAAAGTGAACAAGACGTCCTTCAAAATCTCCTTCACTGTAAAGTTGAGTGAGTTTAGTCCATCAGTCTCGATATTCTGTGCGGTTTTTTGTGTTTTGACAGCGTTTTCTGGATTCACCTCATTGTGCAAGTCTCTTCCATGTTTGATCATTTTGTATTTTGCAATCCCAGCGTCCGGCCGAGTTATGGACATTCCTCTTACGATGATTCTGTTGTACAGGTCGTCGTCTTCGCCACTCCAGCCCCAGAAAGTGTTGGAGAAACCGTTGACTTTAAGGAACTGCTCCTCTGTCAGCAGGGAGACGCCACCGAAGGCTGTTACTGAGGATAAGATGTAGTTAAATTTATCGATAGCCACAGATAAATGTCTGGGATGGTCAGAACATCTGTAGAGGTTTCTATCATCTATTGGTACCAGGTCTACGTCAGAAAAGACAAAACAGTCGTAATCGTATTCGATCAGCGCTTCAACAAATCCGATGTTCATCAGCTTGGCCCGGTTGAACGCTCCGTCTCCGTCCTGGTTGATGACGTACACACCGTAGTCCAGCTGCTGACGCATCAGGACCGGATGGACGTAGTGGAGCCAGTGGGTCAGGTGTTCATACCGGTTTCTGAACGGGATGATGACAGCCACCTAGAAGATGGACGCAGGGAGAGTTTGAACTGGCAGTGAGATTTTAGTGCAATGAATCTGACACTGTCTGTGTTTCCATTCACCATATAATAGCTGACATTTTGACAATAAATTTGCTTAGTGGAAACAAAAAGTTCACAGTTTTTGATTAAAAAAAAGTCTTGGCTCTAGGATGAGGTGTTTTGTTGTTTTGTTCTTTGTATCAAACTTGGAAACATCAGAAATGTCACAAGTTCAACAACCAGACTGTTTCTCTTCCAGCAGAATAAGATTTTAGTTTGCACTGAAAAACAAACTGTGTCTCCATTACAAACTAGAAACGCAGGTGAAATAATAAATGAATAAGTTTGTTCATAAGTCATTAAAAACATGGATCCTTCTACCTCTTCCTGTCATCTCCTGACCCGATCCAGCTGCAGGAACATCTGGTGGTTATAAATGTGTCTCCACTGCAGCAGAAAACACTGATTTCTTTTGCCATTAAGTTCATTTGTTTTTGTTATTCCAGTTTTATGGCTGATGTAAACACAACTTGTGACCAGTTATTCAGACATGTTTCTTTAACAAGTATTTTAATTTATTTTTAAATTCAGATAATGCACTGGCCTGAGACTGGGTTGTGTTTTCTGGAAGTTGTGTTTGTTTCCCAGGTAAATTTATGCTTTCTGTTCTGTTTCTGAGAAGAAAACTGGATTTGAAAACCTGATGCAGGAAGGAGAAAATACGCCGTCATTGGTTTAAACTAAAATTAAATCTTAAATTAAAGTTTGTTCTTCACCTGTTATTGTTGCCATTGGTTATATTTTCAGGTTGTTCTATCTTTTAAGAATAATTTCAAATTTATTGAGTGTCTAAAGAAAGCAAACTTTAAAAAAATCTTTAAAAAGTCAAAGTAAATATGTAAAAACCTGTAAAATTTCAGAAATTTTAAATTAAAAGTGTTTAATGTCCATATATTCATATTTTTAGTGGTGCAATATTACACTTCTACACATTTTCAAAGTAATATAAATCAGCTTTTTGTGTTTTTTTGAAAGCTGAATGAAATGTTAAAAGAGCCACATGTCTTAATGAAAATCAATAGATTTAACAATAACTAATCAATGTTTATTGTATAATTTAGGCTTCAGAAAATACCGTCCAAGTTTGTTTTAGAGGCTGAGCTGATCCAGAAATCATGAATTTATTGAGAAAAAGTTGATCTGACCTTCAACAAAGTGACTTGTAAACATTTCTGCATGAACAGTTTTCATATTCCTTCATTTTTTAGCTTAATTTGACACATGATCATTTATCGATTATCTTTTAATGAGTCTGAAGCTCGAGTTACCGAGTTACTCGAGTTACCGAGTTACTCCAGTTCCCTCTGCGTATTTACCATGTTTTCATTTATATTTAATTTGCTCTTCAAAACGTTTCACAGCTAAAGTAGCATCATCTCCCGCCTCACCTTCTGCCGTGCGGTGCAGTCCGGGGGTTTGTACCGGCCTCCCTGCTGCAGCACCGATCCCAGCTGGTTCCGGACCCACTGCAGACTGCGGTTAGTTTGAAACTCAACCAGAACCGGACCCACCAGAGACGGAGGTGAGTCGGGACACGGATCCAGAGGCGGAGCCGGTTGAGCCGAGGTCGCTGCTGTTTTCCGGGAGACGTCTGGGGTTTTCGTTACCCAAATATGATCCATCATCTTTCCAAAAACGCTCCTGCTTCCTTTCACCACCTGTTGTGGCAAGGAAGGAAAAACCAAAGAAGTGTCTTTGCTGTGGAGTAAAAAGACGGTGAAGCACGTCAGAGTGAATAACACAGAAAGCGCCAGAATGATGGTGAGTTTCTTCTTCATATCTTTGATTTGAAACTTTATGCTCACTAATGTTTCACAGCTTTGCTTTCTGTCCCTGCAACAAGATCCTGCCGTTTTTTAGAGCAGCTTCCTTCTTCAGCTCACATTTCAGGTGGGAGGTTTGAACAAACTGACATTGTGACTGAGTGTGTACCTGAGGTCAAACCCCCTTGGATAAGATGAGCTGTAATAACTAAACAGACCTGCTGCGCTACATATCAGACAGTAATGATGATGGTCATGATGATACATTGTGCAACGAGTCCTTAAATTCCCAGAATCGTTTCAGTCATAACGAAAATAAAACCGGTTCATTGTTTTATTTTGGTAGGTTGGACTACTTCAATAGTTTCTAAATAAGAGCATCTAATAAAACAGTGAAATGGCTCTGGATGGTAGTGGGTCTAAATAATAATAATAATAATAATACATTTTATTTCAAAGGCGCCTTTCTGGCACTCAAGGACACCGTATAAAGAGCAAAGTAACAGAAACAATAAAATGAAGCAATTGAAAATAGATAAAATAAATACACAACAATGTATCTATATGAAATCAATATATAAATCTATGTAAAAAAAATCTATATAAAAAATCAAGCAAACCAATTGTGTCATATTGAAAAGGCAGATCTGAAAAGGTGTGCTTTAAGTTCGGTTTTAAATTTAGGGAATGACTTTATGTTTCTAAGATGAGGTGGTAATGAGTTCCAGAGTTGGGGAGCAGAGCGACTGAAAGCTCTGCTCCCCATGGTAGTAAGACGGACAGAGGGGACAGACAAATGGATGGAGGAGGATGATCTGAGGGAACGAGAGGGAGTGGCAATATGAATAAGATTGGAAAGATATAGTGGGGAAATATTGTAAAGAGCCTTAAAAGTATACAGAAGAATTTTGTATTCTATGCGGAACTTGGTAGGCAGCCAATGAAGTCTTTGCAAGATAGGAGTGATGTGGTGCATGGATGGGGTTTTAGTAATGATACGGGCAGCTGAGTTCTGGACCAGTTGAAGCTTATGAAGAGATTTCTGGGTGAGACCAAACAGAAGGGAGTTGCAATAGTCCAGGCGTGATGTCACAAGACAGTGAACAAGAATGGCAGCGGAATGGGAAGTAAGGGAGGGGTGAAGACGGTTGATGTTGCGTAGATGAAAATAAGCTGAGCGGGTAATATTGTTAATATGAGACTGGAAAGAGAGGGTGCTGTCAAGAATAACACCCAGACTCTTTACCTGAGGGGAGGGGAAAACAGAACAGTTATCAATTTCAAGACTAAAGTTTTTGATTTTGGCCAGATTAGATTTAGTACCAATGAGAAGGACCTCCGTGTTATCACTATTAAGCTTAAGTAGATTAGAGGAAAACCAGGATTTAATTTCAGTCAAACAGTCAGTAAGCGAGGATGGTGGAAGGTTGGTCACCAGATAATCTGTTTCTAAGACAGAAGATGTTGTCTCCTTTAAATCAGGACTGAAAACATTAAAGTTTATTACAGATTTGCCAGAAAAGTTCAAATAGTAGCCAGGGGAAACCAACTGGAGCCAGAAGAGAGAAAAAAGAAACAAACAGGAGAATCTAGCAGGGAATGAATGAAATGAGGAGCTTAAATACTTTGGAGTTAGACAGCTGGATGAAGAACAGGTGGCTGATGGGAAACAGGGTCCAGCTGTGAGGGGAGACCAGGCAGGCAGGCTGAGGGAACGTCAGAGGAAAAAACAGGAACAAGGAGAAAAAACTGAACAAAAAGTGTTGGAGAAAAACAAATGCTGCCCATATTTACTCTCAGGTGTGTTGGTTTATATCAGGGGTGTCATATTCTAGTCCCGGAGGCCCGCTAGTAAAGAATTTAATGATGAAACAAATAATAATCCAAGTCCAGGAAGCACAGAATGAGCAGAAGGCTAAGGCTTAAAACTGGTAGCAAGTTTTCACACTAGACATCTGACAACAGACTTGACACACAACTAGACAGACCAGACAAGGACCCAACAAGGAACAAGGAATTAAATACACAGAGAGTAATCAGGGAAACGAGACACAGCTGGGAACAATCAAGGGTAGACAGGACAACAGAGACTCAATTCACTGAAAACGACACAGAAACCTAAATTAACACAGAGAAAAACCCAAATCATCACAAAAACAAAAGACAAAGCAAAGACATGAGTGAAGGCGGTGACATCACAGGGCCATGAAACCACGTTGCTCAGCCTCTCGGCAGAAGTCCGATAAGATGTTGTTATCGAGGCATGTCCTTGGGAGAGCACAACTCCACAGCTGCATGGATAACAGGAGGTGGGAAGGAGCATTATGTTTACATATCTTCAAGGAGATTGGAAATATTCAGCCCTTCCAAGGCAACACGAGGAAAGCCAATTCAGATATAAAATGTTTTAGGTCGAGTAGATTATAAATTAAAATCTTCCCTAGAGTCTCTCCAATACATCTCAGTTCCCAATTATCCAAATTAGTTTGGTCGTTCCATTGAGTTGAACCTGGCAACGTCTCCAAGATCGATTCCATCCAGTTAGTGAGTTTTGAGTCCTCAGCTGGGCTGAGAGTCTCAGCAAGACTCACATCCAACTTACGTCTCTGTCCAATAACAGTCTGAGTGTTCGCTAGTTCAGCCAAGTCTGTCACAAATTTGTCGATAAGTCAGGAATACACAAACTCCAAACAGCAGAAATCCTGCTATCATGAATAAATCCAGGGTGAATCCCGCCGGGTGTGTCCCTGCAGAACAAGAAGGCTCTCCTGTGCCCAGAAAATATGATCAATTGCATTGAGAGACCAGTAGACCAGATCCATAATTTGTAGATTTGGAAGATGTGCAAAGAAAGGTTCCAAAAATATAGAAAAAGACAAGACAAAAGCAGAGCAAGCAGGGCAGGGAGGGAGCAGAGGAAAAAAGCGTCCGCCTTCACCGAAAGCAAGAGAAAACGTGCAATCTTTGCATGATTTTGTAAATAATGACAATTTAATGCAAAACTGGCACTTTTAAGGACTTTCAATGCAATTTTAGAGCAACTTTGCATTAAAAGTGTCGTTATTTACAGAATGACGCTTCATAAAGACTCCTTCATGTTTATGACAGTGTCATGCTGCCTTATGTTCACCCTCTCAAATAAGATGCTGCCATGTTTTTGTGTTTGTGCATTTTGAAGGAATATTAATGAATTTAATATGAAATTCATGCAGTGAGTCACAGAGAGGACTGAGCAGAGGAGAAGTTCTGCAGATTGATACTTTTTATCTCCATCAGACGCCGTCGGACTGAGACTTCATTGCTCATCAGGAGTCGAATGTTTCCAGTCCGTCTGACCAGGAAGTAAAGAACATCCGGAAGTTTCTGCTGAAGATATTTGCAAGTATGATCAATTTACATATTCTTGGTAAAACCCAAATGTGTATGAGCTTTTGTTTTAATATCTGTACCATCAGTTCTGTCGCCAGCTCTGAATGGCCGCCTGTTGCCACGGCGTTATATCAGTATTTTCTGTCAGGTTTATGTAAATGATAAAAGATAAATGTTCCGCTTGGACTTTATTACTGATGATGAAACAAACTTTCTGTTTGTTCTTCAGACAAGCCCAGACTGAAATGTTGGACACTTTTCTGACTTTGTGTAATAAAAACTTTCTGAACCTTTGAGTTTCAACAACAAACAAAATAATTTCTAATTTTATGCATCTTTTGATAGAGAGGACTCCTGTCATCAGATCCAGAGGACACTTTTCATTTTAGTAACTCTGATCCCAACATTGTTTTATCAACTTAATGTTGCTCCAGTTGAGCCATTTTAAAGTTTTTTTTTATAAATAAACTATATCAGATGGATAACAGATTACTTGACCAACAGACCACAGTTTGTCAGGATGGTGAGCTGTAGGTCCACCACTCTGACCAGCAACACAGGTGCTCCACAGGGCACGGTTCTTTCGCCCCTCCTCTTCACCCTCTACACTTCCGTCTTTAAATATAACTCAGTTACATGCCACATGCAAAAATCTTTGGATGATGCTGCCATTGTGGCGTGTATAAAGGAGGGTGGAGAGGGGGAGTACAGGAGCCTGGTGAAGGATTTCGGGGCCTGGTGCCACAGGAATAAACTTGAACTGAACATCTCAAAAACAAAGGAGATGGTTCTGTCAGGATCTGTGTTTTTCTGTGTTTATTTAGAGTTTTCTGTGTCCTTGAGTCTCTTCGTTGTCCTGTCCTCCCCTTGATTGTTCCCAGGTGTGTCTCGTTTCTGTGATTACCCGCCCATGTATTTAACTCCACCTGTGTTCCTTGTTCCTCGTCGGGTCCTTGTCGTTGTCAATGTCTAGTCGTCGTGTCCATCTGCCTGCTGCTCGTTGTTTGGACTGTGTTCCCGTCATTAAAATCATCATTTTCATTTCTACCTGGGTCTCAAGCGTCTGCCTCACCTCAACACCGCACCGTTTCATGACAGACTCTGTCATGAAACGGTGCGGTAAATACATGGGCGGGTAATCACAGAAACGAGACACACCTGGGAACAATCAAGGGGAGGACAGGACAACGAAGAGACTCAAGGACACAGAAAACTCTAAATAAACACAGAAAAACACAGATCCTGACAGGTTCTTGACTTCCGTAGGATGCCCCCCTCTCCTCAGCCTATTACCATCGATGGTGTAGAGGTGGAGGTGGTCAGCACATACAAATACTTGGGCCTACAACTAGACAATAAGCTGAACTGGTTCTCCAATACAGATAATGTGTACAAGAAAGCACAGAGCAGAATGTACTTCTTGAGGAGATTGGCCTCCTTCAATGTGTGCTCTAAGCTCCTGTACATGTTTTATAAGTCCATTGTGTCTACTGTTATATTCTATGCAACTGTTTGTTGGGGGGGCAATGCGAGGAAGAGAGACATACAGAGACTGAACTGCCTCATCTGCAGAGCTGGCTCTGTGGTCGGTGTGAGCCTGGAGTCTGTGGAGACGGTGGTGGAACAGAGGACACTGTCTAAACTCAGTCTAGTTCTGGAGAACACCAGCCATCCTCTGTACACTGTTTTCTCCAACCAGAGGAGCTCCTTCAGTGACAGGTTCCTCTCACTGGGTTGTTCAACCGAGAGGATTGAAATCTCCTTTGTCCCACAGGCCACTAGGCTTTACAATGCTGCTATTTGTGTGTGTGTGTGTGTGTGTGGGGGGGGGGCTAGTATTTTTTAACATATTTAAGCACTTTTACTAGACTTCTTTTAGTGGGAATGTATTTATTTATTATATTCTTGTATCTTTTATGGATGTCTCCAGATGTACGGTTTTAATGTTGTGTGGATGTGAATTAATGTGTGAGCAACAGATAACCTTAATTTCCCTTTGGGATTAATAAAGTTTAACCTAACCTAACCTAACCTAACCTCTTCTCTTTTGACACGCAGCCGTCCTGGACCTGAGCAACAAAACACAATAATGTCACTAATTCTAAATATATACTGACAAAAATCAATAATCAGTTTATAAAAACAACCATCTGTTACTAAATATATATGCTGATGACAAGATTGTGTTCTTACGTGTTTAATGTGACTTTAATGTGTTTCTGTTCTGGACAGTTTCTCAACTTCCAGCTTGTAACTTTAATCTTGATGCAGCAGCTGATGTAACAAACCTTCCCTGGAAATGTTTTTCCACATTACCAGATTTTTCGGACTATAAGCTGCTACTTTCTCCCCACGCTTCAACCATGCAGCTTACATATGTACGTTTCCTGTTTTATTTTTATTTTTTAATGTGTAGGTGCGGCTTAAATTAAGGTGCGCTCTATAGTCCAGGAAGTACGGTACTCTTTTTGATTTTTGACAACTTCTCGCTCCAGAGCAAACATTCAGGTAATCCTTCCGCTTTGGCAATGAATGCAAATGATTCGGTCCAAGAACTGCAGAATCTCTCCTGGGTTATTGTCCTCTTCGCTCTCCATGACCCAACACACACCTGTCGGGTTGTTTACCACCTGCCTCGCGCCGCCCAGCTGGAAGAAACGTCACAGGCTATGATGCAAATCTTCGTTGGCAGAAATGTTGAAGTTTAATATTTATTCTACACATTTTTATAGCGTTGGAAAACGTTAAGACTGATTGTGTCATTGTTGTGGATAGGTGAGGCGCGGGATCACCTGGTGTTATTACTGATTGTAGATCAGCTGTTGCTCACCTAGTGACTTCAGTGACTGGCTGATGGGGAGGTTTAATGTATGTTTTTGTCTTTGATTACTGTTTAAACTTGCGAATCCGGTTTTAATGCTGCTTTGGACCCTGTTCTGGATATTGACAATATCGACAAAATAAATCCATCTTAAACTGCATCCTGGATTTAAGTTTGATCAGCTGGCGCGTCAACAAGGATTCCCCTATTCAGCTGCTGGGCGACTTTGTTTGACAGTCACTAATATTATACAGAGCAGTTTCAACAGAAGTGAAGTCGATACGGTTCAAACATGAGATGGAAACATTTATGTTCCTCATTCTCACATCATGCAAATTAAAAGCTAAAAAAATCCGGGACATTTCAGGTTTAATGTTCCAAGAAACATTTTTCTGATGAGTGAAGAGAGAGAGAGAGCAGTGATGAACCAGAAGATCCAGTTTCTGGTTAACAAATAAAGCATCAATCCTTGAACAGATCCGGGAGATGCTTTTCATCTGACATGGATCTTCTGACTCGTCCATCTTATAATTAGACTTTTGTTAAAGCAGCTGAAGGCTTGATGACTGAGAATAAAATCTAAAAGCGGAAACAGAGCAGGAAAAAACAAAAAGCAGAAGATTCTGCAGCGGCTGGATCACCTGAAAAACCAACCAGGTTGAATCAAAATGCTGAAAACGTTTTTTAGCCTGTTGGTGTGTCTCTCTGCCTTCAGCCTGGTTTGCTTTGCTCTGTTTCTGTTTTACTCCGAGAACAGAAAATTATTTTCCATCGCTTCATTAAACAGAGAAACTAACCCGGAGGAATCTGCAGGTCCGACAGGACGTCCAGGAAAGTCTCTGGATCCGTGCTTTGATTATTGATTCTGTTATTATTGATTGATTATCTTATTATTCATTGTGTTTCTGTGTTTGATTTGATGTAAAGATCTTTGAAATGCCTTGCTGCTGAAATGTGCTATACAAATAAAATTTGATTGATTGATTGAAGTTTTGATCCGCTGAATACAAAACATTTCTAAAATAAAATTAAAGTATGTCTTTTAAACATTCTACATTTTATATGATCAGATTTCCTCTGATATTAAAGTCAGGATGTCCGCAGACTGATGAGAACTAGAATGTTCTGAGGTTTCAGAGAGAGAAACTTCTATAGATTAAAAAGTTTCCTCCAAAACACAAAGAAACTCAGATGTTTAGAAAGATTATTAGATTTTGACCAAAAATAGTCAGAAATGGACAGAGATTAAAGTTAAAACTGCATGTTTTGCCACCAGGGGTCGCTGTTTCAAACCTTCTTACTGATTTATTTATTTGAGAAAACAAGATAAACATTTTGACATACATAAAAATGTGAAATGCTCGAAGGTCCAAGGATGAAGTAAAATGTTTCTGTTCCTATAAAAACAGTTCAGGTAAAAAACAAGAACCTTAAACTGATTTTATGCTGTTATTTTCAATACATTTAGTTCTACAAGTTACTCAACTTTTTATTATGTGTTGAGTTTTAGATTTCTCTTAAATGAGCCGTTCATTTAAAACAGGGAGTTTAACTCGTTTTGGGTCGATCTCTGCTTCAGCTCACCTGGATGAAACGGTCAGGTGATCAGCAGAACCGGGTCTGGAGCAGAACCTCCAGACCTGAACGGTCTGGACCGGCCGGTTTGAATGTCTCAGCTCCAGAACAGCTGATTCAAACGGTCCAGCCTGTTATAAAGTTCTGCTGATAAATGAACCGTCATTTGATTTGAACTGAAACCCAACACACCGTCCTGCACAGACTGGACTTTAACAACCACAAGCTTCTGCATTATAACTTCATGTTTTACATGTAAGTATATAAATGTTATATAGTTATGAATTTAAATAAAACTTCACCAGCAAAGTTTTGGTAAACATTTTAATGCTATTCTAGATGTTGAATGAACCGTCTGTGCTACAGCAGAACAAGCGTCCATTTAAATCCCGTAATGCCAGTTGGGTTTATAGCTCAGATAATTCTGCAGAATCAGTATTTTATTTTACGTCCATCTTCTAGGTGGCTGTCATCATCCCGTTCAGAAACCGGTATGAACACCTGACCCACTGGCTCCACTACGTCCATCCGGTCCTGATGCGTCAGCAGCTGGACTACGGTGTGTACGTCATCAACCAGGACGGAGACGGAGCGTTCAACCGGGCCAAGCTGATGAACATCGGATTTGTTGAAGCGCTGATCGAATACGATTACGACTGTTTTGTCTTTTCTGACGTAGACCTGGTACCAATAGATGATAGAAACCTCTACAGATGTTCTGACCATCCCAGACATTTATCTGTGGCTGTGGACAAGTTTAACTTCATCCTGCCCTACGCCACCATCTTCGGTGGCGTCTCAGCGTTGTCCAAACAGCAGTTCCTTAAAGTCAACGGCTTTTCAAACACCTTCTGGGGCTGGGGGGGTGAAGACGATGACATGTCGCAGCGGATCTCTTACAGACGGATGTTCATATCCAGACCAGACTCCGTCACTGGGAGGTACAAGATGATACAACATGAGAGAGATTCTCACAACGATCCAAACCCAAGAAGAGTTCAGAAACTGACAGAAACTTATTCTAACATGGACAAAGATGGGCTTAATTCTCTGAATTACACAGTCAGGGAGATTAGGAAGGATTTATTATACACTTTTGTTACAGTGGATGTTCAGGCTGATGTGGATCCAGATGTTTCTGTCTCAGAGTTCAATCAAAGCAAAAGTCAATTTAAAACCAGCAGAACAAAAAATGAGTCCAGTCTGGTCAGTCCTGCAACCCACAACAGCAAGGCTTTATAACGTTCAACTCAGTCCAAACTAAACCGATGCAGCAAGCATGTGGCGACTGTGGACAGGATCAACCTACATTAAACGGGTCGAAGCCTCCAGCAGAACCAGCTGGTGGATCCACTTTATGAACTGACAGAACCGGATCTTCCACCAAAGTAAAACTGTTTTTACTTGATTCTCCTAAATTCAGCCATGATGTTTGTCTTGATTTATTTCTGATTGAGACTCTGAGGGAGTTTCTACCATCCAAACATTTAAATTAAAAACCTGGATTTTATTTAAATCATTCAGATTTTTATATGCTGTAAACAGTAAAGGGAAGGACTTTATTAAATAAACAATGAGGGGATATGTAATGAAATGATTCATATTTATAAAGTCTTATGAAATGATTTTGGTTATTTTTCATGTAAAAATGAATCAGATTGAAGGAAAATCTCATAAACAGGATTTTAGTGAAAATGAGTCTTTATTCTCAAATGTTTTCAGTAAAATTTTCTGTAGCTTCCTGATAAAGAGGAGAATAGAGGAAGTGAGCAGCTGCTGGACTGTAATAACTTTATGGGATTCTTTAAAAATAAAACTCATTTTCCTAAACAAAACGTCGTTGGCCTCATCCTGAACGTGATTACTCCGTCTGTTAGAGAGGCAGCGCTGAATGAAACTACAGGCTGTTTGGGCTCCTATATTCTCATTTAAAGATATTAATATTAATATACAGTATATCTTATCTGCTAAAAATGAGCAAAGATTACTAAACTAAACATAATCTGCTCAGAAAACGTCGTAATTAAAGCTAAACTGGACTCTAAATCATAATATGTCAACAGCCTGGCTGCAGGTCCAGATGAGTCCGTCGGTTGTTGGACCCGGAGAAATTTTCAGGTTCTGATCTGACAACAGACACAAACCCAAAATAAATTCCAACCTGACCCGTCTGTGACTGGAAAAATCCAGTTGAGTTTGTTGTGTTAAACACTCACCAGCAGGAGGTTTTAATAGAGCCGCGTTGTCCAGAGAGGTTTAAATGGAAACCAGTGTTTCCAGTATGGAGCTGAAACGCTGTCGGGGAAATCTCAGGCTGATTTACTGCTGGGCATTAAACGATCAGGAAGAACTTTCAGAAACGTCCATTATTTCTTAAAGCCAGTGCATCCAGCGTTAATGTTTGTTCCTGTTTTTCATTGTTGACCTGTTTTGTAATTTTCATACTTTTATGAAAATAAATTATTTTGTCTTTGAAATACTAAACTCTCCACAGTTTTTAATGTGACATCATTTAAAAATATTAAATGAGACATTCTGATCAGTTACTCAGCACTTGAGAAGCATTTTTAACAAATATTTTTTAAAACTTTTATTAATGCCCTGGATTTATTCTTTAAAAACACATGGAAGTTGAGCTGCTCTTACTTAGCCTCTGATCCTATAAGGTGTTTTTCAAAGCATTGCATGTTTTAAAATGTTGACCTTTTCCTTGATTTTATTTTTATTCTGATTTGATCCAAATCCCATTGAATTAAAACTGATCCTCTGAACCAGCTACATTTTCTAATTTACGTTTCTCTGCTGCTGCCTGTGGTTAGTAACTAGTTACATTTACTTGAGTAACGTTTTTGAAAAATTGTACTTTCAGAAGCATTTTTATTGCACTGTACTTTTTACTTTTACTTGAGTAATTTTACTTTGAAGTATTTCTACTCTTACTTGGGTAAAATGTCTGTATTTTCTACACTTTGAATGAAAAATAAACATATTTTAATAAAAGAAAATCACCAGACACACCTGCAGCTTTTGCTAAAGTTTTTTTATTGAAAGAAACCGAGTCGGAAAACTTTTCTTTTGCCTGATTTGGTTGTTTTTGTTATTTATATGAATTATTGTCACATTGGTCTTTAAAATACCAACATTTCCACTTAACTTTATATTTTGTTGCATCTGATGATGTAATTTTTAAATATTAAATGATTTATGTTTTGATCAGTTACTCGGTACTTGAGTAAACTTTTTACCAAATACTTTTTTACTCTTATGATTCATTTCTTGGACGGATACTTTTTACTTTTATCTGAGTAAAGATATGTGGAAGTACTTTTACTTGAGTACAATTTGTGGGTACTCTGCTTTCATACCAGTAATAGTACATGGTATATATATATATATATTTTTTTTTTACCATTAGTTTCGCTTTGATAGTTTGTAATGTCATTAAAACAGGTAATTTTTCACGTTTTGTTTCGTAGAAAACGTTTAATGGCGCTTCGTGACGTCCGCCGGACGTTACCAGACAACTATCCGGGGAAGATGTTTAAACCTTCAGTGCTAACTGTTAGCATGCCGAAAACGGCCTTTAAACTGTTGTTACTTTTTTCTTTTTCCAGCCTGACATTCTTTGCGGTGCTTCTGCTTCACCTGAAAGCTAGAAATGTCCCCGCCGCGGTACCGAGCAGCCTGGTAATTACAAGAAATAATACTTCCGTAAACATACTGGCAGCGGCAGTCCGACCGAATACGACACCGACGCCAGGAAGGCCAGGAGGAGCTCTGGGTCCGTGTCCCGACGGCCCTCCGAACCACCTGGGATCTCTGTACGTGGAGTTCAGAACCAACCGGACCCTGCAGGACGTCCGGAACCTGGTCGGCCCGTTCCTTCAGCAGGGAGGCCGGTACCGACCATCCAGCTGCGTCGCAAGACAAAAGGTTGGTGAATAAATGTAAGAAATGAAGGAATTCCTGGTCGGGTTGGATCTTTGGACCGCAGTCCATAATAACTACTACGGAGAAAAACAGATGAGTTCATCAGCTTGGGATCCGGAGTATCTGCTGGATATTAATTAAATGCGACTGTTGGAGCTATTTATTCTTTATTTCTTTATCCATTTGAATTTTGTTAGTTTATTCTTACATTTCTAGTTTTTGTATTATTTACAGAGTTTATTTGCAGGTTAATAATTGTTGATTCTATTTATCTTTTGTTTTATTATTTGTTATTTATTCGTTTTCTAAAGACAGGAAGTGAGGTGGATCAATCCACTTTCTATAAGTGTAGGGGCCTAGTAAAGACCAGCAGGCATTTGGGTTTGGGGCCTTTGGTTTTTACCAGAGCAAGAGAGGCAGCATGAAAACAAGACAAAGTTTGAACTCTGTAATTGTTTAGCTGAAACAAAATAAATCATCCAGAACAACAAGACAAGTTTGGACAGTGAACCTTCTTTTGCCTGCATATGGAAAACTTGACCCCAGTGCCTTATAGTGGCTTCATGGAACAGGATGTTTGGTTTGGCCCACAATGGCCACTACAGCAAGTAAAAACCTCCGCATGGATCAAGTAAGGAACCAACTCGTGGACTAAAAGGAATAATCCCTCATCAATGGACATGTTGGGTGTATGGATCTCAAGGATTACCGTCAAACAAAAGGTTTTGGATCGTGTTGAAATCAAGCATCGGGCCTGGATCGACACGTCACTCATTCATCAAACTGGTACGTGGCAATATTGTTCAAGCCGTAAAGGAAAACGATGAAACTACTGGAGTTTAAAGACATTATTTCACTGCAAAGACTGATGAGATGATTTGATGTGACAACTTGAAGCTTAATTGGATAAAGACGTGTGCCGACGCCCATCATGGAAATGTTTGTTCACACGAATCAACCTCTTAAACAAAGAGACACGTTTGTGATTTGTCCTGTGGATTCCTTGTGGATTATGCTGCTTTTAAATGTTTGAAATAATTCAAAGAATCGCTAAAAATGTCTGATGTAAAGAGCAAAGAGGATGACACTCAGATGTCGCAAGAGAAACGAAACATCAAATTCACGCCAAAGGGTTTGGAGTTTTACATAAAAACATGTCAAGAAAAACGAAGTTTAAAGTGTAAACAAGCTTCAAAATTAGTGGAGAAAATTTCCGCATTAATGACGTCACAAGAAAATGTTAAGAAAGTGTCTTCTGACTTTGTCAAGTTTATTAAATGCTATCAAGATGCAACCGATTTACATGAATCCGTTTTAAGCTTGCCATTACCAGAAGAAGAAGTGAAAAGGCAATCTGTGTATTTTCAGTCCAAGGTGACGACATTCTCTGATTTTATGGACAATATAAAGGTTTGGTTGCATGAAGCAGGAGATTCATATACTGAACAGAAAAATAATGTTGATGATGATCAGGTTGCAGATCTGGATGAAATAAATCCTGAAGACAGTGTCTCTAATATTTCAAGTGTAAAGCCACGTTCAAAAACATCTTCACAGCAGTCTTGGACTTCATCTACCTCTTCTGCTCGCATTAAAGCTGCGGCTGAAAAGGCAGCGTTCATGGAGAGATTGGCCGCGTTGGACAAAAGACATCTGATCCAAGCTCAAGAGGAAAAACTGAGAAAAGAAAAGGAAAAATTAGACTTGGAAACAGAGTTGGCAGCAACTAATGCAAAACTTAATGTTTTGAACATAAACTCAGTTGCTGGTTCTCAACGATCCGATGGAATGAACTCTTATTTTGAAAGAGCCCAAGTAAAGGACACACCTCTGCTAAATCCTGGCGCTGATGAGTTTGTTCCGAAAGAAAGAACAAATTTTTCATCTGACTCTCCTGTCGTCAGACCTAAACAGAGGCAGAAACAACTTCAAATGGATCAGATGTGCACAACAACAGAAATTTACAACTGAAATGCCTTTCTGAGTATTTACCTTTGATGCAGGAAAGACAAAAATGGACAAGAACTAAAAGATGTCTCACTCCTTAGACTTAGACTTAGACTGACTTTATTGTCATTTTGCATGCACAGGGTGAATACAGAGCGAGATTTCGTTGCATACGGCTCAGGACAATGTTTTGAGGTTCCAATGTTGTGAGGTTACTCCAGAATAAAATAAAATACAGTATAAAATATGAATATAAATCTAAATATAAAATATAAGGTACAGGACTGACAGTAAAATAGAAGTTATTTAGCTCTGTACATGTGCAAGGTATAAAGTGGAGACCAGATTTTAAGTGCAGTCCAGTTAAGAGTTCAGCAGTCTGATGGCAAGTGGGAAAAAGCTGTTTCAGAACCTGGTGGACCTGCACCGGATGCTGCAGAACCTCTTTCCAGAGGGCAGCAGGGAGAACAGTCCATGGTGGGGGTGTGAGGGGTCACTGACGATGTTTCGGCCTCAGGAATTAGGGGCCGGAGTGTTGGAGCTATTTATTCTTTATTTCTTTATCCATTTGAATTTTGTTAGTTTATTCTTACATTTCTAGTTTTTGTATTATTTACAGAGTTTATTTGCAGGTTAATAATTGTTGATTCTATTTATCTTTTGTTTTATTATTTGTTATTTATTCGTTTTCTAAAGACAGGAAGTGAGGTGGATCAATCCACTTTCTATAAGTGTAGGGGCCTAGTAAAGACCAGCAGGCATTTGGGTTTGGGGCCTTTGGTTTTTACCAGAGCAAGAGAGGCAGCATGAAAACAAGACAAAGTTTGAACTCTGTAATTGTTTAGCTGAAACAAAATAAATCATCCAGAACAACAAGACAAGTTTGAACAGTGAACCTTCTTTTGCCTGCATATGGAAAACTTGACCCCAGTGCCTTATAGTGGCTTCATGGAACAGGATGTTTGGTTTGGCCCACAATGGCCACTACAGCGACTGAACATGTCAATATGTCAACAATATCTAAAAATTGAGGGGTATGAAGAGAATATAAAATTTTTTTATGTCGTCAGTCAAAATAATGAATGACAAGAAACTTCAAGCACCATCTTTGATTTTACTTCTAAGAATTTTATTTAAAGCTAATCTGGCAACCAAAAATGAAATAAGACCTTTAAATAATTATCAATCATTAAAACTGATACTCTTATTATTAATAACTTCAATAACTTCTGTGCTACAGCAGAACAAGCATCCATTTAAATCCCGTAATGCCAGTTGGGTTTATAGCTCAGATAATTCTGCAGAATCAGTATTTTATTTTACGTCCATCTTCTAGGTGGCTGTCATCATCCCGTTCAGAAACCGGTATGAACACCTGACCCACTGGCTCCACTACGTCCATCCGGTCCTGATGCGTCAGCAGCTGGACTACGGTGTGTACGTCATCAACCAGGACGGAGACGGAGCGTTCAACCGGGCCAAGCTGATGAACATCGGATTTGTTGAAGCGCTGATCGAATACGATTACGACTGTTTTGTCTTTTCTGACGTAGACCTGGTACCAATAGATGATAGAAACCTCTACAGATGTTCTGACCATCCCAGACATTTATCTGTGGCTGTGGACAAGTTTAACTTCATCCTGCCCTACGCCACCATCTTCGGTGGCGTCTCAGCGTTGTCCAAACAGCAGTTCCTTAAAGTCAACGGCTTTTCAAACACCTTCTGGGGCTGGGGGGGTGAAGACGACGACATGTCGCAGCGGATCTCTTACAGACGGATGTTCATATCCAGACCAGACTCCGTCACTGGGAGGTACAAGATGATACAACATGAGAGAGATTCTCACAACGATCCAAACCCAAGAAGAGTTCAGAAACTGACAGAAACGTATTTTAATATAATCAAAGATGGGCTTAGTACTCTCAGTTACACAGTCAGGGAGATTAGGAAGGATTTATTATACACTTTAGTTACAGTGGATGTTCAGGCTGATGTGGATCCAGATGTTTCTGTTCCACACCTGGACGATTGGACCGAAACAAAAGTCAACTAATAAAACAGGGAGAATAAAATGGAATAGTCCAAGTTCATCAACCTAACAATGGAAGATGGGACTTGGTTGGTTATTTAAATTACCGAAGGTGTTTCTGTCCTGGACGGAGGCGTACTGGTGTCTGTTTGACGACCAGTTCATGTGTTCAAACTGGAAACGATGGCATGGAGTCGTGGACTTTGCAGCAAGCATGTGGCGACAGTGGACAGGATCCACCTCCTTCAAACAGGTTGAAGCCTCCAGAACCACCGAAGCGGTTCTGGTGGACCTGAAAGGCGGATCCACTTTAAGAAGTGACGGAACTGGATCTTCCACCAAACGCTCTTCATGTTCAGACCAACGTAGATCAGTTTGATTCGATTCTCCAACATTCATAACGATGACATGAAACTTTGTTGGTTTATTATTGATTGAGACTTTTTCCCTGTTGGAGCTTTTATTGGTTCAATATTGGTTCTGTTTTTAATAAAGTGAAGCACAATAAGGTGATGGATTTTTAAGAATTAAATAAATTCTTAAAAATTTATTAATTTTAAAATAAACAATAAATATAATGTAAAAGGAGATTTCAGTAATTTAATATTTTTATTATCTTACGTTTCTAAGGCTGTTTTGTTCTGTATAATCTGATGCATGAATAAAAGTTTTTAAACTTTTAAAGTCTAATCATTATGATGTATTTATCATTTATTTGACATTACAGTAGATATTATTCACATTCCTTTATAAATATTTAAAACACACTTCACTGAGATTAATAATCTGTTTTTCAAGAGAGACCAGGAGTGTTGGGTCTCAGAAATGTGATATGAAGACAGAAAAACTGCAGTTTTTATTCCTAGTTCCCTGTTTTCAGTAACTTTAATTTGATATACAGTTGGTAGCTTCAGTAGCTTCACCATAAAATGGAGGCAGAGAGGAAGTACGTAGCTACTGGTCAAACCTGATTGGCTCACAGTGAAAAATAAAGGAGACAAGAAAACCATATAAAAGAAAAATAAAAAGTAAAAATGAAAGATTTCATGGGTGAAATTCAACCAATAATACTGAGGTAAAGTAATTCAGTTTTAAATAAAGAAATAAAATGTCTTAAATGTCTAAAAGTTAAATCAGTTTTAATATGATTTTACTGGAAGATTAAATCAGAAACCTGTTAAATGTTTTCAACACACTAGCGCCCTCTGGTGGTCTCAAAGTAACTGCACATATAAATATGTTTAAAAATCACTAAAGAAGAAAACTTCATAAATTTGACTCCATTCTACATGGATTCTGTGTTTTAGTAAAATGTTGTTAAAAGCTTCATGTTTTACTAAAACATGAAGATAATTTGAACCATAAAGGATAATTACTACATGTTAGAGCATGAGCACAGACCATAAAATACAATACAAATTGTTTAAAATGTATTAAAAGGAAGGATTTTTTAAGTATTTACTTTAAAATAACATTATTTATAAGCTACAAACACCAAAACTCTGGAAAATATTTAAAAGCCACCAATGAACCTCAGTTTATATAAAACTCAGGAGGATGAAGGAGGTAAAGTTTCCCTCCAGGTCAGGCAGAGACCAACCGTTAGTAAGAACCTCAGAGAGTTTCAGATTCTGTCTTTTGTTGATGAGTCTGGAAATAGTTCATAAATATGCAGCCTGGCCTGTATGGAGTATCTGGGTGAATAGGAAGCTGTCATGATGGTGAAAAGAGAAACAACTCAGGCTGCAGAAAAACAGGAAGATGGTGGTTACAGTCAGCTGACTTACTGAAGGGCGACAGAGCAAATGGCTTCCAGGTTTAATCCTGGTCCTTCCCTCAGATAACTGCATCACAAACATCCACCAAGAGCGAATTGATGGAGTGATGAGTGATGGAGGCTGCGGTGTGGGATCGCCCTAGAGGAAGATGCTAAAGGTACAAAACTAGGTGACCAATATGAACGATGGAGGATTTATAGATATATAAAACTGAACATAAAGCTGTATGTTTATGTTCAGTGGTTCTGGTTTTCATTCAGTTTTCTCAAACTTTCCTGTTGATTGATTCTCTGTATTTATTGTTGTTTTGCTCTATTGGTTCTTTTCCAACCTGAACCTCAGACTGGATGGAGATCGTGATCAGAATCTGTTTTTGTTTCCATGATAAAAGATCCCAGTTTCCTGTCTGACATTTAGCTGCTGATGAAACACTGAATAAAATCAGCTCCAGCTGAACATCGAAACCATCTGAAGAGGTGCTGACCCGAACCAAACGATTCTGTCTGAGAAGAAACTCTTAACAATCAGTTTGTCATCAATAATTATATTCACTTTGTAAGAAAAACATTTACTTGTGAAACAAATGTACTTTTAGGAGTCTTTTTATCAAACCATACGTTTTAAATGTAAAACATTATTATGGCTGAGACTCGTATTATTTCTCTCCAGAAGTTCAATCATTTCAAAAAACAAACATTTGGCCAATCAGCATCGCTGAGCTCAATGCTTTTGGCGGCTGGAAATATTTGATCTATCATAGAAAATGACAGAAAGTTTTGTATCACTTTGGTGATCATGGAGATCATAGCAGAAAAGGAAACGTTGGACCGGATTCTCCATCTTGTTTGACAAAACAGAGGATTTTGCAGCTGGCCGTCAGCCACAGCTTCTGTTTGATCACTTTTAGTTTCCATATTGCTCTGCTCTTTTCTGCTGTTTACTTCCTCTGTTCATCAGCCACTAACATTTGTTCTTTGCTGATAATCAGCTCTGAACGTTGTGGTTTAGTTGATGCTTACGTTGCTCTGGTTAGCATGATGCTAATGCTGTTTTCATCTTTAAATCGTTAACAATGATGATGCTCCTGCTGCCTTTCCAGTTTCTGCTGCTGCTGTTATAATGCTGATGTCTGGTTGATTTCTTGATGTTTGCGGGTCGGAGGGTCGTTCTGGTGTCGTTCTGGTGTCGTTCTGGTGCCGTTCTGGTGCCGTGTTGGACAAGGAGGAGCTGAAGTTTGGTTTGCTAACTGAGATCTTTGAACATTAATCTCTGTTAGGTTTCTCTGACTCTGATTGCTGGATAAATCCAGGGATTTGCTTCCTGTTGTGGTTCCAGCAGAACATGGTTCTGAGTTGTACCTGTGATGATTTGTTCCGGTTTCACTGCCAGAGTGCTTTAGTTCTTTTAGGCAGGAATCTCTCTGCTGTCTGGCGTCTAGTCGATCCAGAAAAGTTCAGTTTTGGTTGAATTTAGCCTGCTGTTTGTTCAGAGTTAAACATTAGTTGTTTTTTTTTACAGTTTTGGGTCTGATTCAGTGTTGACACAGATTTAATGTTTAGTCCTCATATTTTCTGCCTGACCTCCTCTGTGCAGGTGTTGCTGATCTCTCAATAATAATGTACCCAGATATGTTGGGACGTGGGGGCCATGGCTTGAACTTTTGAGTAATACCACTGGACACTGGTAGTGACAGACTAGCGTCTGCTCTGTGGCCCTGCTGCCTCCCTGCCTGTCAGAAAGGCTGTAGGTTGGCCTCTCGGTTGGTACACAAGTGACTTAATACACCCTGATGAACTCATTCCCAGCAGTATGCGGAGGAGCTGAATATTTTATTTAGTTATCTTGTTTTAGTTGTACATATTAACCTTCCCCCCTTTTTTTTCTTTCTGTTTCCCCCATCTATCTATTTGCTGTTCTATCTTCTATCCTTGATAACCTGGGTTAGGGTATCACTGTTTTTGTTGTTTATTTTCTGGTTACATAAATGACAGTTGGACAGTCGTATTGTGGAATTTATTTGTAACTGCAATCTTGTTTGGACTCACTCACTGATGATGACAATATAGAAGATCCCAATGCCAGCGTCACGCCAACTGGTCATCGTGGCCTGATCGATGATCCGGATATCATTGGATTTTGATAACTGTCCTGCAGTTTTGTTAATTTGTTGAAAACAATAAATATATTAAATAAAAAAAAGATAAAAAAAACTTTCTCAAGAAACAGATACTGAAAAGAGTTCACATGAGATGATCATATATGGCACATGTGCCAAACTCAAGGCCCGAGGGCCAAATCTGGCCCCCCATAGCTCTTTATGTGGCCCTCTAGACCCCAAATTATAGCAGTAGGCCCTTCCAGTTTTAATAACTGCAAAATTCACTCAAAAATCAACAGATCCCCACATTTATTTCTGATTTTAGCAACATTTTTTTTTCTCAAAATTGGCCGAAACCATTTGGGTTCCAGTGGCTGCTGTTTCAGCCTGACTTGATGTCAAGTTATAGTCCATGACTGATGGAGCAATTAATAAAAGATCACATTTAACATCATATATTAGTGCGAATATCGAAACAATTCCTAACGAATTACAAATATTTCTAAATTTGCACCACAAAATCTGTGATGTTGATTGCAGAGAACCACAAAAACAATCCTGGATGAACTGATTAGTGTGAAAAGATGTTCAATATGATGTTATTTTAAGAAACACTTACTGAATGCTGAAACACCTATTTATTGATATTTTAACAGTTTAATTGGTTTTTATCAATACGTTTCGGCCCTACAGGCCCTTTAAGAACATCCTGATTTTTGATTTGGCCCAAATGGAAATGAGTTTGATGCCCTGATATTTGGGATAAAAACGACTGAATCCTGGATTATTTTGAATGTAAACAAGAATAAAGAGGAAGATATTTGGTGGTGGAATGATGTCACACCGCCAGCAAAGGAAGATTCTGTGATGTCACTGGCGATGCAGTCTGTGATGTCATCAACTGCAGAATTGTATGTAACACAATTCTGCATATTTTTCATTGCTTGCAATATCACTGACCAGTTCAGACGTTCAAAGCTCTTTCCAATCGACCGTTCAGGTAGTTTACCAATCGACTATTTTACTGATTGTATTTAGGAGAAAATGTCTCATCATACGCCGAGATACCACAGTGGGATGATGGGACCCCATGCGAGAAGGGGAGTCCAGGAAAACCCCGAAGGCAGGTTCCCTCCTGCACAGCCGAATGCCTTACACTGGGAAATCCAAAGACTGAACTCCCTTCTAGAAATAGAGAGAGCCGGAAGGTTTGAAGACAACCAAAGACTGGCCCACCTGAAGGAGGAGCTGGAAGAGACGAAACTCCAGTTACAAAGGCAGACAGATATCAAAGAAACGCTTATCAGCCAGGCCGAAGACGCAAAGAGGGAACTTGAGAGACTAGAGAGGTTCAGTGATCCAGAAGTCATTAAAGCTGTGATCACTGCTTCCAAGGCTTACAAAGATGTGAAAGACATGAAGATGAAGCCCTTGCAACAAGAATATGTGGATTTAAAGGTGGCCCACCTCCTCAGCCAGGAAGCACTTAAAGCTGAAATACATGATGAGAAAGTGAAAAGTCAGGCCCTCCAAGAAGAACTGGACGAACTGCAGACTTCCTACCAGGAGCTGCGCTCTAAGTACGAAGCAGACGATGGTCTGGTGAGGCAGGAGGCCGAGACACAAACGTTTGATGAAGAGCAGCTTAGTGAGGAACAAGAACTCCTGGAGAATGGGAGAGCTGAGAAGGACGACATGTTCCAAGAAATGTCACAAAAGATCTCATTCCTGCAAGACAGCGAGAAACGTTTGCAGGAAGAATTAAATCAAATGAAAAGTTCATACAATGAACTGAACTGCAAATATGAAAGTGACATTTCTGGACTAAAACAAGATGTGGAAACATTCCAGCAGATGATACAACAGGAGGAAACAGCTCTTTCTAAAGAAAAGAAAGAAAATCTGATCCATGAAATTAATTACTCTGCTCTGCTAGAACAAGTTGAAAGACTAAATTTGCAATTAATTCAAGAGAGAAAAACTAACATGGAGAAATCAGAGGAGGACATGGAGCTACTTGAAAAGATGAGAGCTGAGAACACCGTCCTGCAAGAAAAAACAACCAAAGAGATTCAATATCTGCAGGACAGCGAGAAACTTTTGAAGGAAGAATTAAATTACATTAAAAGTTCATACAATGAACTGAACTGCAAATATGAAAGTGAAGTTATTGGACTAAAACAAGACGTGGAAACATTCCAGCAGATGATACAACAGGGGGAAACAGCTCTTTCTAGAGAAAAGAAAGACAATCTGGTCCATGAAATTAATTACTCTGCTCTGCTAGAACAAGTTGAAAGACTAAATTTGCAATTAATTCAAGAGAGAAAAACTAACATGGAGAAATCAGAGGAGGACATGGAGCTACTTGAAAAGATGAGAGCTGAGAACACCGTCCTGCAAGAAAAAACAACCAAAGAGATTCAATTCCTGCAGGAGAAAGAAAGGAGTGCACTGGCTGAGTTAGAGAAGGTAAACGGTTTGTACCTGGAGCTAAACTGTCGGTACGAAACCGAAGTCTCTGCACTAAAACAACAATACGATCAGGAGATACGTTGTATGAAAAATGATTTGGAAAGAGTTAAAGAGGATCTACTGATCACTCTGAGATCTGAGAACAAAGATTTCCAACAGAAACAGATCGCAGTTTTCCAAGAACAGGAGGAAGATTCACAGAACCAAGTGGACCTGGTTAAAGTTTTAAATCAAGAGGTTTGTTCAGAGGAGGAACTCCCAGGAGAAACCTTACCAGGTTGTTCCACAGATCCGGAATCCCCGGCAGAGATCGAGATCCCTGGAGAAACCATCCAGGAGGATTTAAACAATCCAGATACTAAAACCACGCAGGATGGTAAAAAAAAGAAATCTAAATTTTCATTTTGGAAAAGAATACGAAACATTCTGCGATTAAAGAAGCCACAGAAAAAGCAAGAGTGAATACGATCAAGAACATGTTTAATGTTCTTGATTTAGATATTTAGAGAAGGAGAAAGACGTGCAAGAGAGGAACCCAGGAATCGAACTCTTGGAGGTTGTAGCCTCTGTGAACGGGGCGCCATGCCACGCTCCGTCAATAGAGAATTTAAAAAGGCAAAGATTTTTCCCCCATTGGCAAACTAGAAAATAGATCCCTTCCCAAACCAATTGGAAAAAACGTGGGCAGCACGGTGGTGCAGCGGTTAGCGCTGCGTCTTCACAGAGACCGTCTGTGTGGAGTTTGCATAGTCTCCCCGTGTTTGCGTGGGTTTTCTCCGGGTGCTCCGGTTCCCCCCACATCTCCTAAAACATGTAGGTCAGGTCAGTTGGTCACTGTAAATTGACCCCAGAAGAGTTTAAGGAACTCCAACCATGTCCAGAATTATTGTTAAACTTGTAAAGTTTAGTGGCCGACGGCTCAGTGCCCCAACACTCGGCTCAATTTTTATAGCAACGTATTGATTTAAGAATTAAAATTTCTTCTTTTAATAGTAATGATTTCTGTTTATTTTCACTGTACTTGTGCTTTTATGGTTTGTCCTTTAGTTTACCTTTTCTACTCACTTTTTATATTAAATTGCACTGAATTGTAGCTCGTTATTCTGGGCTTTAAAGAAGATTAGCAAAAGGATCATGCAGTGGCTTTTTTAGGGCGACTGTGGCTCGGTGGTACAGTGGTCGTCTTGTGACCAGAAGGTTGTAAGTTGGATTTCAGCTTCCTGAGCCACATGTTGAGCTGCCCCGGGGCAGGGCACTTAGCGGCAAGTTGCCCCCCGACCTGCATGTGGGTGTAAATGTGAGTGTGACTGTAGTGTGAAGCCCTTTGAATGGTCAACATGACTAGCAAGGCGCTACATCAGTTCAGTCCGTTTACTTTTCTTTCTTTGATAAATCCTGTTTCTTTTCATACCAAACATAAAAAAGCTGATTTAACAGGTTTGGACTTCATCAGGTTCCAGGTGTTAAATTAAGATTAGAATTAAATCTGTACATAATATTAGATGATAATTGTTATCATAATTTAATACTCTGGACCATGAAGAAGCTCAAACTTGTTATATCTGGTTTGTTTGTTATAAGAAAAAAACAGGTTTTATCATAAATAAAAGTTACTGTGATCTTTCTGTTAGTCTTTATTTAGAAATACAGATTCAAGATATTATAACAAACTTAACAAAAAGTGCAATTTAACATGAAAAACTGTAGAAAAGAGAAAAAAGAAGAACAATCCATGAAAGTACTAGAACTAGAGAACTTAATCAGAAATCATTTCCATTACAGGAAGAAATCAATTCTGAGATAAATTATATTTATTTGTAATAAATATAAAGGATTTGTGTTGTTGAGCTTATGTGTTGTCTACTTGTATAAAAGAGAAGAAAAAGGGGCTAAGAAATGCCTAATCCAGTTATTCTTTAACCAGTTTTACAATAAGACTGCAAGTTATGGTTTTTTTAGGATGTTACTTCTAGGTTTGGTTTGTCAACCTGGGTTTAATTCCCAGTCCTGGAGAATCTGCTGCATGTCTTTCCCTTCTCTCTCCTCCCAATTTCCTGTTCAACCTGTTAAATAACGACCTAAAAAACTTTATTAGAGCCTAAAAACCTTTAAAAAACTAAAAAATACATTTCACTTCACAAGTGGAGGAGCTTGCAAACTGACCAAAAGTCAGAATATGGTTACCACCACATGTTAAAAACCAACTTTCTTCCTCTCTCTCTCATTTTCTCCCTTTCTTACATAATTAATAGGTTACTTAATATTTACACACATACATGCACACATTTACACGTCCCCTCCATGGGCTGCCACCTTATCGTGGTGGGGGGGTTTGAGGAGTGTCCTAGTGATCCTAGGAGCTATGCTGTCCGGGCTTCATGCCTCTGGTTGGGCCACCCAATGCAGACAGGTCCAAGGTGAGGAACCAGACAAAGCGCAGCCCAAAGACCCCAATGACAAAGGAAAACCTTGGACTTGGTGTTCCCTCGCCCGGACGCGGGTCACCGGGGCCCCACTCTGGAGCCAGGCCTGGAGGGGGGGAACGATGGCGAGCGTCTGGTGGGGGGTTCTCCGGGAGTATGGTCAGGATGCCTCCTGGACGCCTCCCTGGTGAGGTGTTCCGGGCACGTCCCACCGGGAGGAGACCCCGGGGAAGACCCAGGACACGCTGGAGGGACTATGTCTCTCGGCTGGCCTGGGAACGCCTCGGGATTCCCCCGGAAGAGCTGGAAGAAGTGGCCGGGGAGAGGGAAGTCTGGGCCTCCCTTCTGAAGCTGCTACCCCCGCGACCCGACCTCAGATAAGTGGAAGAAGATAGATGGATGGATGGATGGATGGATGGAAATGAATTATGTTTAATAAGAAGGAACTCGCCCTGCGGCAGACTGGCGACCTGTCCAGGTGACCCGCCTCCCAGACATACAGAAGGAGAACATGCAAACTCCAGGCTGGGAGTTTGAAACCCAGGAACTTCCTGCTGCATTTTTGAGTTTTTGTTACTTTGTTACTAATTACTTCATATTAGATTTCAACTCCTTCTTACTCACTGGCATTTTATACAGAGTGAGGAATTTATTTATTAGACATTTTATGTTTCCTTTTCTGAAAACGTCCCTGAATAGTTTTACAAACAATTGTGCCTGAAAAAAACTTTTCCAAAATCCATTTTGTAGGTCTGCCTTCAGCTTTCCAGGAAAACCTGAAGTCTAATGTACAAAGTTTAACTTCCTGGTAAATTAAAACATAAAGAGTAAATTAGAGACTCCTGAATGTTGAGTCACGTTTGCATTTCATTACCAGGATTTTAAAAAATCTGAAAATTGTAGTTTAGTTTCCTTGTATTTTGAATTTCCTTTGAGTCATAATAATATTCTGGTAACATTTTGCTGCAATAATGCGCTCATTATTGCAAAAGCCATAAAACAGCTTCTTATTGGAGTTTGCTCCAGAAATAAATATTGGCTGTGGCAGTAAAGAAGTTCTTGTTGAAAGAAAATGACATTTAATTAGCAGTTTTTCGGATTTGGTCAGAATATTTGGTTTCAAATTAAAGTTTGTATTTTTTACTGCCGCTATGATTGATAGTAAGGCTGATATAAATAATCAACTATTGTCCACCAGAGGGCGCTCTGCACAGCGTCACTTTTTCATGTGAACGTCTGGCTGGTGCTGCCATCTGCTGTTAAATTAAGTGAACTGCAGTTTGTCTTTACCACAGGTGAGACTTGAGGCGGTCTGAGTCAGAAAGTGGAAAAGTTTTTCCCCTGAACCCAAAACCTGAGCAGCAACAACAGACATGAAGAGTTTCTGTCAGCCGAGTCTTTAACTTCAGCATTTGGATCCGCTCTGCTTTGCAGGAATGTTTTAATTAATTAGTTTATATGGAGAAACATAAATATTAAATATAAAACCAGAAATATATAAATGTCCCAAAAATAAATCTATACTCTTAAAATGCACAAATTAACTTAAAAAATGAGAACTTTGCCTTGTATTTTGTATTTTAATTGAACTTCATATTTACTTTTTAGCAACACATTTATTGAAGTTCATAATGTAAATGTTACCATTTTAAAAATCTATCATCAGAATAATCAATAGAATAATTGATCACTAATATAGTTGTTTGTTTGGGTGGGACTGCGTTTTGAATTTACTCACTTTAACTTTGTTTTAACACATAAACGAAGCAAGAAAGTTGCCCAGATTCTCTTTCCTGGTGTTTCCGGTTCTTCTTAAGTTGGCATGGTTGTAAGTCAATGTTGCCACTAGAGGGCAGAACGGGACAATGGAGGAAGTCTTGGCTGTAGAGCAGTCTTTCTCAAACGGTGGTCCGCGGACCACTGGTGGTCCATGAGGTTCTGCATGGAAACAACCGTTTATTTGCTGTGATGTCAGCTGCTAGCTTACAGTTAGTCAGAACTGTTCTTTGTTTTTTATGACTTTGCTTGGTAATGAATCATGCTCTGCTTTTAGATCAACAGCTTTTGTTATTTTTATTTAATAAGAAAAAACTCTGCTGCAGAGGAATGTCAAAGATTGAACCCAAGTTCTTGTTTTCTGCCTGAAGTGTCAGGCGTTAGACGCTCCATCATCTTTCCAGAAACATTCGGGGGTTTTTCACAACTGAACTAGAAAGAAGAAAATGAAATTGTTTTTGTAGTGGAATAAAAACAGAGCAAAGTGCATCATTGTTGGAGTGGCAATTGTTTGTCAAACCAAACATCCAATAAAAAGTTCCATCCGCCACTATGAGGTACTGGGGTCCAGATTCTTCAGGCAGGCACAAGAAGTTTAATGTCCAAACTTGTTGATTATCTTGGTTGCTTTTATTTTCCTTTTCAGCAAAACACTTATAACGTTCAAACTCGCCTTTGTTCTCCTGCCTACTTCTGTTGCTCTGTTGCTCTGGTAAAAACCAAAGGCCCCAAACCCAAATGCCTGCTGGTCCTTTACCAGGCCCCTACACTTATAGAAAGTGGATTGATCCACCTCACTTCCTGTCTTTAGAAAACGAATAAATAAGAACAAATAATAAAAACAAAAGCCGCATGTCTTCCCCGTCTCTCATTGCTGCGTTTCCTGTCAAACTACTTTCAGCTAACGGCCACTAGAGCCAATAAAACCACATTTATCAACTAAACCACAATAAATTATATTTAATTTCTGTCTTTATAGTAGATTTTGTGCCATTAATATTGTAGGATATATTTTCTTACAAATTGTTTTTTTCTGTAAACACCAAATTGTGCAACAATCAACATAATCCTGGACGACTAACTGTTATTGAAAACCTGCCTTAAAATATAAAAAAACAAAAAACATACACTTTGTATTAATAAATGGATGTAAACATATTTTATTACCATCATTTTGTGTCTTTTTGAACAGATGTTTTCCCAAGAATCATGAGTTTTATATAGACATAAACACGATAGAAACAAAGCACATCTTCAGTTAACTCCTTCACTTTACTTTGTAAACATTTGGTTCTTAGCAGCTTCATTAAATACTGAAACCACTCTGATAAATATAGAACTACACTCCAAAGATCCAAACATGTTATTGAACAGAGATAGAGAGAAAAGGGAAGGTTAGAATAAAACTAACTTGTTGGACAAACAGAAGGAAAAATGCTGGCAGATGATGAAGAATCAAGAACAAATAATATCCTGTTTGTTGTGAAATCCAGGTAAGTTAAAACTACCTGTGATATTAGTTAAACGAAGCTCATAAATTTAACTTGTGTTAAATTAAAACACAATTTATTTACATAAATCCAACGTTCATGCAGTGTTTGAGAAAACACACACACGTCTCAAAGCCAAGCCAAGCTACAACCGTTCCACTTTAACATTCATTTCTGACGTTTGTCGTCATGGAGCCTGAACGTCCACAGAGATTAAAGTGAACAAGACGTCCTTCAAAATCTCCTTCACTGTAAAGTTGAGTGAGTTTAGTCCATCAGTGTTGATATTCTGTGCGGTTTTTTGTGTTTTGACAGCGTTTTCTGGATTCACCTCATTGTGCAAGTCTCTTCCATGTTTGATCATTTTGTATTTTGCAATCCCAGCGTCCGGCCGAGTTATGGACATTCCTCTTACGATGATTCTGTTGTACAGGTCGTCGTCTTCGCCACCCCAGCCCCAGAAAGTGTTGGAGAAACCGTTGACTTTAAGGAACTGCGCCTTTGTCAGCAGGGAGACGCCACCGAAGGCTGTTACTGAGGATAAGATGTAGTTAAATTTATCGATAGCCACAGATAAATGTCTGGGATGGTCAGAACATCTGTAGAGGTTTCTGTCATCTATTGGTACCAGGTCTACGTCAGAAAAGACAAAACAGTCGTAATCGTATTCGATCAGCGCTTCAACAAATCCGATGTTCATCAGCTTGGCCCGGTTGAACGCTCCGTCTCCGTCCTGGTTGATGACGTACACACCGTAGTCCAGCTGCTGACGCATCAGGACCGGATGGACGTAGTAGAGCCAGTGGGTCAGGTGTTCATACCGGTTTCTGAACGGGATGATGACAGCCACCTAGAAGATGGACGCAGGGAGAGTTTGAACTGGCAGTGAGATTTTAGTGCAATGAATCTGACACTGTCTGTGTTTCCATTCACCATATAATAGCTGACATTTTGACAATAAATTTGCTTAGTGGAAACAAAAAGTTCACGGTTTTTGATTAAAAAAAAGTCTTGGCTCTAGGATGAGGTGTTTTGTTGTTTTGTTCTTTGTATCAAACTTGGAAACATCAGAAATGTCACAAGTTCAACAACCAGACTGTTTCTCTTCCAGCAGAATAAGATTTTAGTTTGCACTGAAAAACAAACTGTGTCTCTGTAACACAGTAGAGAAGGATATTACATATATTTTGGATAAATGGGCCAATAGGTTCGGCTATCGGAGCACAGTGGAGTGTTTAAATGACACACAAGGGCAGTTGGGTGTATTTAAAGAACTGGTTTTAGTGACAGAAAACACACAATTAACAGTTGCACAAAACACACAATTATGAAAATAAAATTACACACAATAAAATAAAAAAAAGAAATAACAATAATACTTGGCCAAGTGCTAATTCTTAATTTCAAATAATTCGGGTGCACCCTGGTAATCTGCACTCCAAATTGTATTAGTCAGCAGATTAATCAAATTAATCCCAATTTGGTTTGATTCAACTTCATTCACAGGAGAATTTCCACCACAGCTGTGCGTCACAATGTCCGAAATAAAACAATCCAAAAAGTATTGTCCAAAGATCAATAAATTAAAAAAAAACAATAATAATGGAGAATGTCAGTTGTAGGTCTCACACACAACCGTGTGTGAAGATGTATGTTGCTCTCCTACCACACCGCAGGGTGCAGCATGACTCCAAATGGGATAGACGAAATCTGGTTCTCTCTTTAGGTCCAGGTGGGAAGGCTCGCCATCAATATCAAAGGAGGGATCCTCTTCAGGAATGATCCAGTATAAAAAAAAACCTGACCTGTCAACAGACAGGACCAGCAGAAATACAGGACTTTACCAAGCCGTTCTAGCTTTAATCCTTCTTTCCAACACAGTAACAAAACATTACCTAGTTACTAAAACAACGGATATTTTTTTAACAACAATGTAACAAACGACAAAAACACAAATAAAAGGCTCCGAATATGCTCACCGATCTCAGTGCGACACACTTCAGACAACCGTATAGTGGGTCTCAATCCGGATGCGTGGGGCACTAAACGATGTAACAAGGCATATTTGATCTAAATAATATAAACTTAATAAAATAAAATTATGTTAAAGCCTAAATTTTACCTTTTATCTACGAAGAACAAGCTGAAATAACTGCCAGAAAGAGCCAACGATTCCTAACGGCTCTAACAGTAAAAAACTGAAGTTCAGTTTGTATTCATTTAATAAATAATTTCCAGCACAAAAGCTGGACAATCAACATAAAATCTATTTACAAAAGAGTTTATCCACAATACAGTTAATACAGCACGTAAAAAATACTTTTAACTGTTGGGATACATACTCTGGCGCTGCCCCGCTCAGCAGTCTCACCGCGTCGGATCTCTAGAGCAAAACCAACGGTACTGCAGACCCGGGGGAGAAGGGCGGGATCCACAACGGCAGCCTGCACCCTGATTGGTCCAGACGCTCTGGAAACTAAACTTCTCATTGGCCAGGCAGACCACCCAGCTTCCTTAACCTCTTCTCTTAAAGTGGCATACCCACTTTATGTGGGTTACACCCTCCCCTCTGAAGGGTATGCCCGTCCCTGGGCATCTGCAATGTGACATGGAGTCACACAGCTTAAGGATGCCTGACGGAATTATGGGATACATTCTCAAAACCATTCAAGGAGCTAGTCAATGCATCACTTAGACCCTGGAACAGAGAATTCACCACCATCATCAGAGGATTTCCTAGTGTTACATAATCTAATCTGTTAGGCTTTGTGTGCACTCTTTGAGATCGACGGAGAGATGTTTCAGCATCTTGAAGTCCATCAGTTTGAAACTTTAAAGGTTCAGGCTGGGCAGTGACAGGTTCATTTACTTCACAAAACCCATCATGGCATGCTGCATCTGAGCTCATCTCATTATCTGGAGGAGTTTCTTCAGATTGCTGCAAATCGAAACACTGAGGGGATCTGTTTACTGAGTTCAGTTCAGGTGAAACGTTTGCTTCGGATAATCTGTCTTGTTCAGGTGAGTTGACACTTTCAGGTGAGTTGACATTTTCAGGTGAGTTGACACTTGATGCACCCTGAATATCTCCAGTACTTCCATCTCTTACAAGGGATTGAGTTGTTGGAGCATCAGGTGAGAGGGAATTTTCAGACTCCTCTGTTTCTGCTGAGTGTCGGACTGCACAAGGAGGCTCACTCAACTTGTGAGTTTCAGGCACCACGACATGTGCATCAGGTTTTGACATAACATGAGGGAAGAATGTCCAATCAGGTACATCATCCAAATCTGAGATGATCTCCTCTTCACTCTCGACGACTGGACGTTGTCTTGTTCTGGGCCTCCTGTTTCGACAAGGCTTGACTGTTTCAGTTTCTGCAGCTACTGACAGGAATCCACATGGCAGAAGCAAGTCTCTGTGCAGAGTTCGCACTGGTCCATCTTTACTTTCTGGTTTAACTGTGTAAACTGGCATTTCTCCAGCTCGCTTGAGGACAATATAAACATCCTCCTCCCACTTGTCTGCCAATTTATGTTTTCCACGCAGCTTCACATTTCGTACGAGAACTCTGTCTCCTGTCTGCAAGGTTGATTCAATCACTCGCCGGTCAAATCTGGCTTTATTGCGACTTGCGTTCTTCCCTGCCTTGCTAGTAGCAATACGGTAACTTTCTTCCAACCGAGATTTTAAATTGCCAACATACTGAGAATGAGTCTGCTTAGTAGCATTGGTGGGCAATCTGAAAATCAAATCAATGGGTAATCTGGGCTGTCTCCCGAACATTAATTCGTACGGGGAGAATCCAGTCACATCACTCTTTGTACAATTATAAGCATGTACCAGAGGTTTGACAAAGTCTTTCCAGCGGAGTTTATCTGACTTATCAAGTGTTCCGAGCATTTGAAGAAGAGTGCGGTTGAATCTTTCAACCGGATTTCCCCTAGGATGGTAAGGGGTTGTGCGCACTTTCCTCATGCCAATGAGTTCACAGAGTTCTTTTATGGTTTTTGATTCGAAATCAGCACCCTGATCACTAAGGAGCTTCTCAGGAAAACCATAATGAACAATGAAATTTTCCCAGAGGCATTTTGCTATGGTCTGTGCCCGCTGGTTTTGAGTTGGTATAGCCACTGCATATTTTGTAAAATGATCAGTTATTACTAAAATGTCTTTAGTGTTTGCGCGATCTGGCTCTATTGATAAAAAATCAATGCACACCAGTTCGAGAGGTCGGTAGGTTTTAATGTTCATAAGTGGAGCAGCTTTTTCTGGATGTGTTTTTCGACGAACACATCTCTCACAGGCTTTAACCATTTTATCTATGGTCATGTACATTTTCGGCCAGTAAAATCTGGTTCTTGCCAAATCTACCGTTCGTTCGACTCCAAGGTGGCCCATATCATGATGAAGACTCCTAAGTGCTGTAGCTCTTAGCGCCTCAGGAAGCACAAGCTGATATGAGACATTTGGACCGTCTTTTCGCTTACGATAGAGAATTCCATTCTGGATCTCTAACCGCGACAACTCTCTGAGTAACAAAGGTAGTTCTGGGAGTTCCAACCTAAGGCTGGGACATGGAGTTTCACCAGTCTCCAAGAGTACAATGACTGCATTGATAGCAGGATCTAATGTTTGTTTTTGCCTCAACTCTTCTTCTGAAAATGAATGGACCAGAGGGGACCCATCCACTTGTTCCTGCTGGAAGCAGTCGGGAATGGCTGTGGACTGGTGAGTGAGGGATTCAACTAATGTCAACCCAGGAGCGGCGGCTTGAACACCAGCTAGAGATGAAGTAACCATATGACGTTCACAAATTGCCTTTATCACTTCCTTGGGAACAGTTTCTGGATTGTCAGGATTGCTCAGATGGTACAGTGTGAACTGCCGGATTCTCTCACTCTCCTTCTTGGATGCATAATCATCCTTTGGTGGATCGTGAGGTCGGCGAGAGAGTGCGTCAGCATCTAGATTTTGCTTTCCGGCTCTGTACTGAAGATTGAATGAGTAAGTAGAAAGACTGGACAACCACCTGTACCCTGTCGCATCAAGCTTTGCGGATGTTAAAATATATGTCAGTGGGTTGCTGTCAGTCACTACTGTGAAGTCTGTACCATATAGGTAATCAGAAAATTTTTCTGTGACTGCCCACTTAAGGGCCAAGAATTCGAGCTTATGAGCCGGGTACTTCCTCTCGCTCTTTGAAAGTCCTCGACTCGCAAAAGCTATGACTCGAGATTGACCATCTTGAACCTGATATAATGCAGCCCCAAGGCCAACAGTGCTGGCATCTGTATGTAGGACATACGGAAGTTGGGGGTCTGCAAATCCTAAGACTGGAGCTGATGTTAGCTTTCCTATTATGTCATCAAAGGCTTTCTGACATTGGGATGTCCACCGCTCACCAAAGGATTCCTTTGGGTTGCGATACTCTGGACTTGGATTTATCTTCTGCTTCTTGTTCAGCTTTCTGAGTGGTGGATAACCAGACGTTAGTTCATTAAGTGGTTTTACAATAGTAGAGTACCCTTGAATGAACCGTCGGTAGTATCCAGCAAATCCTAAAAAGGATTGAAGTTCTTTAAGATTTGCGGGGATTGGCCAGGTATTTAAGGCCGCAACTTTTTCAGGATCAGTTTCAACTCCTCTCTCAGAAACAATGTGACCAAGGTATTTCACTGATGTTTGAAAGAACTTGCACTTCTCTGGTGCCAGTTTCAAACCATATGTCATCAATCGTCCAAGAACACGCTGCAAGCGCTGTTCATGTTCTTCCAGGGACGATGAGAAAATAATCAGGTCGTCAATGAACACTAAAACTTCTTTTAGGTTCATATCACCAACACACTTTTCCATCAGTCTTTGGAAAGTTGAAGGCGCATTCGTTATTCCTTGGGGCATCCTGTTAAATTCCCAGAATCCAACTGGACACACAAATGCAGTCTTATGTGTCAGGAAGTGCGGGTGGTGAGAGTGGTGAGGCAGAGACCCAGGTCAGAGGAATTATGATGATTTAATAAGTAATAAGTCCAGTAACAACGAACAGCAGGCACATGGAAACACTGACGACACAGAAGCTAACATTGACGACACAGAAGCTAACATTGACGACACAGAAGCTAACATTGACGAGGACCCGACGACGAACAAGGAACACAGGTGGAGTTAAATACACGGGAGGGTAATCACAGAGACGAGACACACCTGGGAACAATCAAGGGGAGGACAGGACAACGAAGAGACTTAACGACACAGAAAACTCTAAATAAACAAGGAAAAACACAGATCATGACAGTACCCCCCCCTCAAGGGCGGCTACCAGACGCCCAAGAAAAAAAAAACAACCAAAAAACCCAGCAAGGGTGGGTGGAGGGGTGCCGGACGGCGGGCCAGAGTCCAAACCAACAAAAAAAAAAAAAAAAAAACAACCCACCATCGTGGGCGGAAAAACAAGAAGGGCCAAGAGTCCAAAAACAACAAAAAACTACCCACAGGGTGGGCGGAGGCAAAGGAGGCGGGAACCACGGAGGTGGTCCGGCGGTCGTCCGCGGCGGCGGGAACCACGGAGGTGGTCTGGCGGCCGTCCGCAGCGCTGGAGGCGGGAACCACGGAGGCGGTCCGGCGGCCGTCCGCAGCGCTGGAGGCGGGAACCACGGAGGCGGTCCGGCGGCCGTCCGCGGCGCTGGAGGCGGGAACCACGGAGGCGGTCCGGCGGCCGTCCGCGGGGCTGGAGGCGGGAACCACGGAGGCGGTCCGGCGGCCGTCCGCGGCGCTGAAGGCGGGAACCACAGAGGCGGGACCCCAGGAGGCGGTCCAGCGGCTGTCCGCGGCCCGGGAGGTGGCGATGATGAGCCCCCCGAGGCAGGGTCTCTGGTGGAGCACAGGGGGTCTCGGTGGGAACGCCGGGGGTCTGAGTCGGAACACTGGGAGTCTTGTGAGGAACGCAGGGGGTCTTGGTCCTCGGGGTCTCGGGAGTCAAGGTCTCGGGGGTCAGGGTCTCGGAGGGAACGCAGAGGGTCAGGGTCTCGGAGGGAACGCAGAGGGTCAGGGTCTCGGAGGGAACGCAGAGGGTCAGGGTCTCTGGAGGAACGCAGAGGGTCAGGGTCTCTGGAGGAACGCAGGAGGTCAGGGTCTCTGGAGGAACGCTGGAGGTCAGGGTCTCGGGTGGAACGCTGGAGGTCAGAGTCTCGGGTGGAACGCTGGAGGTCAGGGTCTCGGGTGGAACGCTGGAGGTCAGGGTCTCGGGTGGAACGCTGGAGGTCAGGGTCTCGGGTGGAACGCTGGAGGTCAGGGTCTCGGGTGGAACGCTGGAGGTCAGGGTCTCGGGTGGAACGCTGGGAGTCTGAGTCGGAACGCAGGGAGTCTCGGTAGGAACGCAGGGAGTCTCGGTCGGAACACTGGGGGTCTCGGGAGTCGGGGTCTCGGGAGGAACGCAGGCTGGAACGGCCTCCGGTGCGCCGGCAGGAACGCCGGCTGGAACGCCGGCTGATTCGCCCTCGGGTGCGCCGGCTGGAACGCCGGCTGATTCGGCCTCGGGTGCGCCGGCTGGAACGCCGGCTGATTCGGCCTCGGGTGCGCCGGCTGGAACGCCGGCTGATTCGGCCTCGGGTGCGCCGGCTGGAACGCCGGCTGATTCGGCCTCGGGTGCGCCGGCTGGAACGCCGGCTGATTCGGCCTCGGGTGCGCCGGCTGGAACGCCGGCTGATTCGGCCTCGGGTGCGCCGGCTGGAACGCCGGCTGATTCGGCCTCGGGTGCGCCGGCAGGAGGTGAGGCGGAGCGAAGCCTTGGAAACGGCTGCGGGGGCGAGCCGCAGCGAAGCCTGGGAACCGGCTGCGGGGGCGAGCCGCAGCGAAGCCTGGGAACCGGCTGCGGGGGCGAGCCGCAGCGAAGCCTGGGAACCGGCTGCGGGTCCGGAAAGCGACGAGGGGCCGGGTGCACCGGCGGCTCACGTCGCTGTCTCCGAGCTGGCAGCGGAGGTGGTAGCTCCGGAAAGCGACGAGGGGCCGGGTCTGCCGGCGGCTCACGTCGCTGTCTCCGAGCTGGCAGCGGAGGTGGTAGCTCCGGAAAGCGACGAGGGGCCGGGTCTGCCGGCGGCTCACGTCGCTGTCTCCGAGCTGGCAGCGGAGGTGGTAGCTCCGGAAAGCGACGAGGGGCCGGGTCTGCCGGCGGCTCACGTCGCTGTCTCCGGGCAGACAGCGGAGGTGACAGCTCCGGAAGGCGACGAGGGGCCGGGTCCACCGGCGGCTCACGTCGCTGACTTCCCGGATGGAGGAATCGACGGGGGCCGAATCCGGGGGGTGCCAACACCAGTCTTGTCCCCCGGAATAGCTCCCGCTGCAGGTCGGCGAGGGCTTCAGTCAGCTCCCTCTCCTCCCTGCCGGATCTCCGCCTCGGTCCGCTCCGCCTTTCGGGAGGGAACCTCACTCCAGCTGCGTCCATTTTGCGCAGCCTCACCGTTCGGTATGGTCGGGTCCTTCTGTCAGGAAGTGCGGGTGGTGAGAGTGGTGAGGCAGAGACCCAGGTCAGAGGAATTATGATGATTTAATAAGTAATAAGTCCAGTAACAACGAACAGCAGGCACATGGAAACACTGACGACACAGAAGCTAACATTGACGACACAGAAGCTAACATTGACGACACAGAAGCTAACATTGACGAGGACCCGACGACGAACAAGGAACACAGGTGGAGTTAAATACACGGGAGGGTAATCACAGAGACGAGACACACCTGGGAACAATCAAGGGGAGGACAGGACAACGAAGAGACTTAACGACACAGAAAACTCTAAATAAACAAGGAAAAACACAGATCATGACATTATGCTTGTCTGCTTCTTCCATTTCGACCTGATAGTAGCCTGACTTGAGGTCTAAAACAGAGAACCACTTAGAACCAGCAAGTGCAGTGAAAGCATCTTCCAGTTTTGGAAGAGCGTAGGCGTCTTTAATGGTCTGCATATTCAGCTTTCTGTAATCCACACACAGACGAACAGAACCATTCTTTTTACGAACCACAACGATTGGGGAAGCAAATGGGGATTCAGATTCCCGTATGACTCCAGATTCAAGGAGTTCCTGTAGATGTTGTCTCACAGCATCCACATCGTTGGGGTGTATCGGACGTGCTCTTTGCTTAAAAGGCGTCTCATCGCTGAGCTTGATTCTGTGTTTCACCTTATCAGTATGGCCAAAATCTAGGTCATTCTGAGAGAAAACGTTTGGCATGGTGTTTAACATTTTTGTTATTCGCCTTTTCCATTCAGTGGATAAAGGTGAATCTCCAAAATCAAAGCTCAGTTCTGGGGAAGACTTTGCTTGAAATTGAGAACCATCTGGTTCATTGACAGTGTGTTCTTTGTGTAACACCTGTACTATAGCATTAACATCTGCCACAATGGTTTTGGGAGGAATGACTATATCATGATTGGTGTCATTTCTTAGTACGACAGGAATATGACATGAGCGTTTGCTTGGTAGAGTTACTGCAATCGCTGAAACGAGTAAGCCATTCGGTAGAGAAGAAGCTGATGGTTGCTCAAGAATGACATCTCTCTGAATGTTCAATTGATCAACATGAACAGAAGCTTCAACAACAGTGGTCTGTCTTGCAGGAACAACTCTAGGCAACTTGCCCGTTAGTTCTGCACAACCAAGACTGCTGTAGTTAAGCTCCCTTTGTCGTATCTCAAGTATTTTGAGAACAGCCTGATATCCATTCATCAAAGGCTGAAAAGATGAACGTTTCCGGTAATCAGCATAAAGAACGTCTAGTGTGTTTGTGCCTATAAGCACTTGTTCATGGGCTGCAGAGCGGAGGTGAGGAATAACCAAGGCCAAAGTGTTAATTTCAATATCAGAACCAACAAACTCTTTTGGAAAGGTGATGGTAAGCTCGACATATCCTAAATAGGGAACAAACTGGCCATTAGCACTCTCCACTTCAAGCAAATCATTTAAAGAATGAATGGTCAGATCAGAAAGGTGTTCTTCATAAAAGGACTGGGGCACAGTTGTGACTTGCGAACCTGTGTCCAGAAGACAGTTTGTTTCTTTCCCTACAATGTATACTTGAGCTGTGGTTTTAGTTCCCACAAGGCCATGTGGCAATTTTAATCCTTCTACCTCAACACTCTTGACAATAGACTTCATGGTTTCGGGACTGGAGTTTTGTAACTTCGCTCCCATATGTCCCTCTATGAGAGCAGACACTAGTTTAAATGTGTCTCACTTTGAGAAGCATTAGAGGCTTCCCAAGCAGCCTGCTTTTCTTTCAGTTGTTTTTTCTTAGCTGCTACAAGGGAAGGATTTGGTGCTTTATCACAGACTGACACAACATGACCATCCTCTCCACAGTGGAAACAGTACCAGGGACGTGGTCTGCCATTTGCTTTAAATGTGGAAGGATAGCTTGTTTTTGGTTTCACCACATGGGCTTCATGTGTGACACTTAGAGGAACAGACTTTGCTTTTTGTTGCTTAGGTTGTTTTGGCTTTTGACTCCCTGACACAATGCTCTTTACCTGAATGCTGAGGTCAGCAATTTGTTGCTTGAGCATCTCAAGATCAGTCTTATTTATCAAATCATTTGTGTCATGTGCAAAATGCACATGTGACATGGCACGCTGCTGGCTGGGGTTGTGGCCAGACTTAGTATGGCTGAAATGCTGTCGCATGCGAGTCATTTTTGCAGCCTGTTTATCTTCTTCTGTCCTAAGAAGGAGCAACAATTCTGCAAAAGTAGGAGGTTTTTCTTTCTTTGGTTCTAACTGAAGATCGACTATTAAAGCGTTCTCCCAACAGCCTCTACAGAACTGCTTTAAAAGCTGTTGGTCAAACTCTTGAGCGGACACACCACCACATCTCATTGTTTTGCTTAAAGCAGTGTGCAATCTCTGCAGGAAAACAGAAGGTAATTCTCCATCATTCTGGAACGTGCTAATGAACCTAGCATAAAGCTCGTCACCGTCTTCAACCGTTCCGTAGGCGGAGTCAAGCAACTTGAGGTAAGTTGAGGGACTAGACTGTGGGCTCAAATGTTTGATCATTTCAGAAGCAGGAGGAAGAAGACTGTCCAATACACGATGTGTGCAATGCAAGTCTGACACAGATGGATCTCTGATAAGAATTTCGACACTTGCACGCCATGTATCATAATCTGCTTCATGGCTTGGTCGTGGACTCTTGCCTGAAAAAGCTCTGAGTCTACTGGGTGAAGCAAACTGGGGTGAGTTATCATTACTGCGCACCACATGCTCAACCACCACTCGCTGAACTGCAGGTGGATTGACATCAATTAGGGGCGTAGCAGTGGATTCAGATGAGACAGAGAAAGTCTGCGAGGGATTGAGATCAATCAGGTTTTTTCTGAAAATGGAAGGGATGAGAGGCTTACTTGGATCATTTGCTGATGTCAAAGTCATGGGATCTGTAGGCATCACTGACTGAGGGGTTTCAGAAGATGGGACATTTCTTTTGATGGTTGAATTTTTTTGTGGGGTCGGACTCTGCGGAGCTGAGGATTCTGGATCAGTCTGAAGTGATTGGGAAAAGGCACATTCTGCAGATGAAACCAGATTTTTAAGTTCTTCTTTCAACATTTCTCCTAATGAATTTCCACTCAGCCTGGCAATTTCAGAGAGCTGTTCCATGTACATCTTAGTAGCTTTGCTTCTGGCATCTATGGTGTAGACACTTCCTAAAGCCTTTAACTCATACACAATGCCTGCTTGAGTCATGCTTGGAAACTGAAGAGGCAACAATGGTTCCAATGTCTGCATGGCAGTTTCATGTGCAAACTCAACAATCATGTTTTTATGGTAATCTGACTTAGGATCATCTAAGCAAATGTAACGGTTAATGGAGCCATACTTCTGGAGAAAGGTTGACACTTCCTCATCTGTCTCTGACCCTGTTAAACCACTAACAACCACAGAATGGGGAATTTGGATGGACTCCCGGAGTACCACATCCATATTTGGTTTTTTATTTTTTTGTTTTTAAAGAGACGTACTTGGCACGTTCTAACAATATGTGTAAGATGTCTGACACTTAAACACACACACTCATGCTCCTGGCTGGCTCGCCAAAGCTTCCTCTGTAACACAGTAGAGAAGGGTATTACATATATTTTGGATAAATGGGCCAATAGGTTCGGCTATCGGAGCACAGTGGAGTGTTTAAATGACACACAAGGGCAGTTGGGTGTATTTAAAGAACTGGTTTTAGTGACAGAAAACACACAATTAACAGTTGCACAAAACACACAATTATGAAAATAAAATTACACACAATAAAATAAAAAAAAGAAATAACAATAATACTTGGCCAAGTGCTAATTCTTAATTTCAAATAATTCGGGTGCACCCTGGTAATCTGCACTCCAAATTGTATTAGTCAGCAGATTAATCAAATTAATCCCAATTTGGTTTGATTCAACTTCATTCACAGGAGAATTTCCACCACAGCTGTGCGTCACAATGTCCGAAATAAAACAATCCAAACAGTATTGTCCAAAAATCAATAAATTAAAAAAAAACAATAATAATGGAGAATGTCAGTTGTAGGTTTCACCCATAACCGTGTGTGAAGATGTATGTTGCTCTCCTACCACACCGCAGGGTGCAGCATGACTCCAAATGGGATAGACGAAATCTGGTTCTCTCTTTAGGTCCAGGTGGGAAGGCTCGCCATCAATATCAAAGGAGGGATCCTCTTCAGGAATGATCCAGTATAAAAAAAAACCTGACCTGTCAACAGACAGGACCAGCAGAAATACAGGACTTTACCAAGCCGTTCTAGCTTTAATCCTTCTTTCCAACACAGTAACAAAACATTACCTAGTTACTAAAACAACGGATATTTTTTTAACAACAATGTAACAAACGACAAAAACACAAATAAAAGGCTCCGAATATGCTCACCGATCTCAGTGCGACACACTTCAGACAACCGTATAGTGAGTGGGTCTCAATCCGGATGCGTGGGGCACTAAACGATGTAACAAGGCATATTTGATCTAAATAATATAAACTTAATAAAATAAAATTATGTTAAAGCCTAAATTTTACCTTTTATCTACGAAGAACAAGCTGAAATAACTGCCAGAAAGAGCCAACGATTCCTAACGGCTCTAACAGTAAAAAACTGAAGTTCAGTTTGTATTCATTTAATAAATAATTTCCAGCACAAAAGCTGGACAATCAACATAAAATCTATTTACAAAAGAGTTTATCCACAATACAGTTAATACAGCACGTAAAAAATACTTTTAACTGTTGGGATACATACTCTGGCGCTGCCCCGCTCAGCAGTCTCACCGCGTCGGATCTCTAGAGCAAAACCAACGGTACTGCAGACCCGGGGGAGAAGGGCGGGATCCACAACGGCAGCCTGCACCCTGATTGGTCCAGACGCTCTGGAAACTAAACTTCTCATTGGCCAGGCAGACCACCCAGCTTCCTTAACCTCTTCTCTTAAAGTGGCATACCCACTTTATGTGGGTTACATCTCCATTACAAACTAGAAACGCAGGTGAAATAATAAATGAATAAGTTTGTTCATAAGTCATTAAAAACATGGATCCTTCTACCTCTTCCTGTCATCTCCTGACCCGATCCAGCTGCAGGAACATCTGGTGGTTATAAATGTGTCTCCACTGCAGCAGAAAACACTGATTTCTTTTGCCATTAAGTTCATTTGTTTTTGTTATTCCAGTTTTATGGCTGATGTAAACACAACTTGCGACCAGTTATTCAGACATGTTTCTTTAACAAGTATTTTAATTTATTTTTAAATTCAGATAATGCACTGGCCTGAGACTGGGTTGTGTTTTCTGGAAGTTGTGTTTGTTTCCCAGGTAAATTTATGCTTTCTGTTCTGTTTCTGAGAAGAAAACTGGATTTGAAAACCTGATGCAGGAAGGAGAAAATACGCCGTCATTGGTTTAAACTAAAATTAAATCTTAAATTAAAGTTTGTTCTTCACCTGTTATTGTTGCCATTGGTTATATTTTCAGGTTGTTCTATCTTTTAAGAATAATTTCAAATTTATTGAGTGTCCAAAGAAAGCAAACTTTAAAAAAATCTTTAAAAAGTCAAAGTAAATATGTAAAAACCTGTAAAATTTCAGAAATTCTAAATTAAAAGGGTTTAATGTCCATATATTCATATTTTTAGTGGTGCAATATTACACTTCTACACATTTTCAAAGTAATATAAATCAGCTTTTTGTGTTTTTTTGAAAGCTGAATGAAATGTTAAAAGAGCCACATGTCTTAATGAAAATCAATAGATTTAACAATAACTAATCAATGTTTATTGTATAATTTAGGCTTCAGAAAATACCGTCCAAGTTTGTTTTAGAGGCTGAGCTGATCCAGAAATCATGAATTTATTGAGAAAAAGTTGATCTGACCTTCAACAAAGTGACTTGTAAACATTTCTGCATGAACAGTTTTCATATTCCTTCATTTTTTAGCTTAATTTGACACATGATCATTTATCGATTATCTTTTAATGAGTCTGAAGCTCGAGTTACCGAGTTACTCGAGTTACCGAGTTACTCCAGTTCCCTCTGCGTATTTACCATGTTTTCATTTATATTTAATTTGCTCTTCAAAACGTTTCACAGCTAAAGTAGCATCATCTCCCGCCTCACCTTCTGCCGTGCGGTGCAGTCCGGGGGTTTGTACCGGCCTCCCTGCTGCAGCACCGATCCCAGCTGGTTCCGGACCCACTGCAGACTGCGGTTAGTTTGAAACTCAACCAGAACCGGACCCACCAGAGACGGAGGTGAGTCGGGACACGGATCCAGAGGCGGAGCCGGTTGAGCCGAGGTCGCTGCTGTTTTCCGGGAGACGTCTGGGGTTTTCGTTACCCAAATATGATCCATCATCTTTCCAAAAACGCTCCTGCTTCCTTTCACCACCTGTTGTGGCAAGGAAGGAAAAACCAAAGAAGTGTCTTTGCTGTGGAGTAAAAAGACGGTGAAGCACGTCAGAGTGAATAACACAGAAAGCGCCAGAATGATGGTGAGTTTCTTCTTCATATCTTTGATTTTAAACTTTATGCTCACTAATGTTTCACAGCTTTGCTTTCTGTCCCTGCAACAAGATCCTGCCGTTTTTTAGAGCAGCTTCCTTCTTCAGCTCACATTTCAGGTGGGAGGTTTGAACAAACTGACATTGTGACTGAGTGTGTACCTGAGGTCAAACCCCCTTGGATAAGATGAGCTGTAATAACTAAACAGACCTGCTGCGCTACATATCAGACAGTAATGATGATGGTCATGATGATACATTGTGCAACGAGTCCTTAAATTCCCAGAATCGTTTCAGTCATAACGAAAATAAAACCGGTTCATTGTTTTATTTTGGTAGGTTGGACTACTTCAATAGTTTCTAAATAAGAGCATCTAATAAAACAGTGAAATGGCTCTGGATGGTAGTGGGTCTAAATGTCACCAGATAATCTGTTTCTAAGACAGAAGATGTTGTCTCCTTTAAATCAGGACTGAAAACATTAAAGTTTATTACAGGTTAGCCAGAAAAGTTCAAATAGTAGCCAGGGGAAACCAACTGGAGCCAGAACACAGAAAAAGGAAACAAACAGGAGAATCTAGCAGGGAATGAATGAAATGAGGAGCTTAAATACTTTGGAGTTAGACAGCTGGATGAAGAACAGGTGGCTGATGGGAAACAGGGTCCAGCTGTGAGGGGAGACCAGGCAGGCAGGCTGAGGGAACGTCAGAGGAAAAAACAGGAACAAGGAGAAAAAACTGAACTAAAAGTGTTGGAGAAAAACAAATGCTCCCCATATTTACTCTCAGGTGTGTTGGTTTATATCAGGGGTGTCATATTCCAGTCCTGGAGGCCCGCTGCCCTGAAACGTTTAGACGTGCCGCTGCTGCAGCACCTGAACAGAATAATTAGGTCATTAAGGCTCCGGAGAACTGACCTACACCAGGAGGAGGTGATGAAAAACTCTAAAAAACTGCAGGACAGCGACTGGAGTTTGACACCTGTGGCTTAAATGGAAACATTTAACTCATAATGAGTTCATCGCTAGAAAAGGTCAAAAGGTTGCACAAGCAAAAACATGGTGGTTCTGGTGGAAACAGTGACGATCTGGAAATCAGTCCCAATCTGGCCCTGATTGGAATCATGGATGAATAATCAGGTGCATCAATTTGCCCTAATCTCCTTATTACATCTTTAATTGTTTCATATTTTTTTATGTCTCTAATGAACAACAACCAGAAAGAATCCAGTCAAACTGTCACCTCACTTCCTGAAATAAGAGATGCATTCATCTGTGTTTTCTATGAAAGTATCATATTTAGTAGAAACCAGTATTTCCACCACAGACTCCAGGTTGTTATGTTGTAATGCAGAAACTCTGAATAGAAGTGAAGTCTCAGACGATCATTTACTTCTTGGTATTAAGGAACATGAAGAACTTTAAGAAACTTTGACTGAACCATCTTTCTGAGAAAAGCTGGAACAGGAAGCTTCATAAAAGCATTCAGATTATTCATGAAAGTAATGGATCCAGTTTTTACCTCCCAATGTTTGGCTTTGTAAACTTTTCATAAACATACAGGAAAAACAAGGTGAAAGAAAAACCAGGTCAGAATTGAATCCTGGGAGTTTTTTTTGTTGTTGTTTTTTTTTATTCTGCCAGAATCCTAACAAAGGAAACAACCTAAACTCAGGTGAGCTTTGAAACTCAGGTTTCTCAGAGTTCAAACCTGAACAAAGTGAAGCAGAAATAAGTTTCTTTGCTCCTCAAACTCTGGAACAAACTCCCTGAAAACTGGAAGTGCAGAAAATGTTAACTCTTAAATCTTAAATCAAGACTGAAAACCTGTTTGGTCTTTTAGCAGCTTATTCAATAAGCCCCATTATTCAGTTTAATGTATTTCATTGGGATTTTAATTGAAAGTAGTGAGAACTGACAGCATCATAGAGACGCAGCAGGGAGGGTGTGGTGGAAAACTACACCTCAAGCTTCGACATTAAATTCAGATAAAGCAGCATTAAAAGTCGATTAAAGGTAATTTTATTTATATAGCACGTTTTCAGCAACAAGGTAATACAAAGTGATTTACAGGAATTTAAAGGAAAGAAACAAAATAACAAACCAAAGGAAAGAGCAAAAGAAGAAAAAGAATCTAATGTTGATCTAAATTAAATAAACTAGACACTATTCAGGGCTGTAGGTGAGTATTAGTACGTTTCCTCTGGGCTAATTCCTTTTCTGGGCTGGAAGAATCAGAGTCTAAAAAGTTGTTGCTAAGGTAGTTTTTCTGGATTCTAGGTTCTAATCCTTGTTCTGGGTTGTTAGATTAGTGTAAGTAAATATTGTCTGGACTTCCTAAGTGTGCTCTAAATTTGTAAAAGTAATGAGTAATCCACAGTTTCTAAGTAATAATAAAAACTAAATGTTCCTGTTCTGGAAGATTTTTTTCTGGATTCTAAGTTTGTTCTAATTCCTTTGCTGGGTTGCAATAGTAGGAGTCTCTCTGCATAATAATCTAAAAATTAATCTAGTATTGGTCTAAATAGTGAGTACTGTACAGTTTCTAAAAAATAAGCTAAAGAGTGACTAATAAAATAATAAACTAGAGTCTCTGGATTCCAAGTTTGTTCTAATTCATTTTCTGGGTAAAAAGCAAGAACTCCACAGTTTCTAATAAAATAAAAAGAAGAAAGCGTACAGTAGGGCTCATGGCAACATTCAGACAAAACTGTCACGATATGCGGTGAAGAGGTGACGAGGAAGACGCTGAGGACCCAGATTGTTGAGAATAAAGTGAAGAATTTAATGAGGAAACAAATAATAATCCAAGTCCAGGAAGCACAGAATGAGCAGAAGGCTAAGGCTTAAAACTGGTAGCAAGTTTTCACACTAGACATCTGACAACAGACTTGACACACAACTAGACAGACCAGACAAGGACCCAACAAGGAACAAGGAATTAAATACACAGAGAGTAATCAGGGAAACGAGACACAGCTGGGAACAATCAAGGGTAGACAGGACAACACAGAGACTCAATTCACTGAAAACGACACAGAAACCTAAATTAACACAGAGAAAAACCCAAATCATCACAAAAACAAAAGACAAAGCAAAGACATGAGTGAAGGCGTTGACATCACAGGGACATGAAACCACGTTGCTCAGCCTCCCGGCAGAAGTCCGATAAGATGTTGTTATCGAGGCATGTCCTTGGGAGAGCACAGCTCCACAGCTGCATGGATAACAGGAGGTGGGAAGGAGCATTATGTTTACATATCTTCAAGGAGATTGGAAATATTCAGCCCTTCCAAGGCAACACGAGGAAAGCAAATTCAGATATAAAATGTTTTAGGTCGAGTAGATTATAAATTAAAATCTTCCCTAGAGTCTCTCCAATACATCTCAGTTCCCAATTATCCAAATTAGTTTGGTCGTTCCATTGAGTTGAACCTGGCAACGTCTCCAAGATCGATTCCATCCAGTTAGTGAGTTTTGAGTCCTCAGCTGGGCTGAGAGTCTCAGCAAGACTCACATCCAACTTACGTCTCTGTCCAATAACAGTCTGAGTGTTCGCTAGTTCAGCCAAGTCTGTCACAAATTTGTCGATAAGTCAGGAATACACAAACTCCAAACAGCAGAAATCCTGCTATCATGAATAAATCCAGGGTGAATCCCGCCGGGTGTGTCCCTGCAGAACAAGAAGGCTCTCCTGTGCCCAGAAAATATGATCAATTGCATTGAGAGACCAGTAGACCAGATCCATAATTTGTAGATTTGGAAGATGTGCAAAGAAAGGTTCCAAAAATATAGAAAAAGACAAGACAAAAGCAGAGCAAGCAGGGCAGGGAGGGAGCAGAGGAAAAAAGCGTCCGCCTTCACCGAAAGCAAGAGAAAACGTGCAATCTTTGCATGATTTTGTAAATAATGACAATTTAATGCAAAACTGGCACTTTTAAGGACTTTCAATGCAATTTTAGAGCAACTTTGCATTAAAAGTGTCGTTATTTACAGAATGACGCTTCATAAAGACTCCTTCATGTTTATGACAGTGTCATGCTGCCTTATGTTCACCCTCTCAAATAAGATGCTGCCATGTTTTTGTGTTTGTGCATTTTGAAGGAATATTAATGAATTTAATATGAAATTCATGCAGTGAGTCACAGAGAGGACTGAGCAGAGGAGAAGTTCTGCAGATTGATACTTTTTATCGCCATCAGACGCCGTCGGACTGAGACTTCATTGCTCATCAGGAGTCGAATGTTTCCAGTCCGTCTGACCAGGAAGTAAAAAACATCTGAAAGTTTCTGCTGAAGATATTTGCAAGTATGATCAATTTACATATTCTTGGTAAAACCCAAATGTGTATGAGCTTTTGTTTTAATATCTGTACCATCAGTTCTGTCGCCAGCTCTGAATGGCCGCCTGTTGCCACGGCGTTATATCAGTATTTTCTGTCAGGTTTATGTAAATGATAAAAGATAAATGTTCCGCTTGGACTTTATTACTGATGATGAAACAAACTTTCTGTTTGTTCTTCAGACAAGCCCAGACTGAAATGTTGGACACTTTTCTGACTTTGTGTAATAAAAACTTTCTGAACCTTTGAGTTTCAACAACAAACAAAATAATTTCTAATTTTATGCATCTTTTGATAGAGAGGACTCCTGTCATCAGATCCAGAGGACACTTTTCATTTTAGTAACTCTGATCCCAACATTGTTTTATCAACTTAATGTTGCTCCAGTTGAGCCATTTTAAAGTTTTTTATAAATAAAGTATATTAGATTAATCTTTCTCAAGTAAATTTTTCTCAAATCCTTTTTTTATGTTGGAAAAATCCTCCAACCTCCAGGAAGAGTTTGTTCTTCTAATCATGTTCATGGCAAAAATAATCATTTTCCCAACATTTCCCTTTCAGGTGTGTTTAGATTTGCAGTTGTTTTCATTGCCACGTTTCAGAAAGCATGAAAGGAAACAAAACCAAGCAGAACATAACTCCACTGAAAAATGCTGGTATGTTTGTAATAACAACTTCACGAATAATTAAAGTAGAGACTGCAAAGAATTTGAGTTTATGAAAAGCAGATTTCATTCAGCTGCTTACACTCTTAGAAATGTCTGTAAATTTACAGCAGAATTCTAGCAGTAACTTACTGTTATTATAAAATACGGTAGAATATTGTTACATTTAATGTCTTCTTCTGTTGTCACAATCAAGACTGACGACTGGCCAAAATAATGGTACAATAAATACAGTATTTTTCCTAGGCATCTTAGAGAATCAGCATTTAAAGTCAATTTTAAACGGAAAGAAAAAAATACTTTCTATAATAAATCTTTTAGGGACTGAATCAAAATCTACAGAGCAAAATGTTAAAAATACAGTTTAGTCTAATTCAAAGATAGGAGCTTTAGTTTCCCTACAGAGCTGCTGGTATAGCAGGTTAAACATCCTCGTCTGGTGTTGATTCTGAAATCTGAAATCCAGACGGAGTTGATCCCACAATTGCAACTGTGACGTCACGTGTTTGTCCCGGGAGCGGGGACAGAAATGGCGTCTTGTCTGGAGCTTATCATAACAAGGTAGTATTCATAATTAGTATTCATGATTAAATATTTATTTTGCTTTAAGTTTACCTTCTGTTACAATATTAATGTTTTCTGTTTCCTTGCACTGATAAAATTAAAGAAATACAATAAAGAAATCAGATTTTTGATGTCATTTTTATTATAAAGATCGACAGGGAAAGGGTCATTTTTTCCTTTTGGATCTCAGAAAATCTGCTCCCAAATGCAGTTTACATAACGACAATCTCTTTCTGTAAATAATCACCGTAAAGTGTGTGATCAATAAAAACGTGCATAACGTGCCGCTTATCTGGGTAACGAACTGAGAGCAATAAAACGCAACTTACAGGTTTAATGTAAAGCAGTTGTCTTTTGAAAAGGTAAAGTATATAAAATTAAATTAATACAGTTTAAGTTTGATTTCTGTGCAAATGCCAAGCAAGTCAGTGAAACGGTAAAACAGCAGCTTCCTCTTCTCTTTTGACACGCAGCCGTCCTGGACCTGAGCAACAAAACACAATAATGTCACTAATTCTAAATATATACTGACAAAAATCAATAATCAGTTTATAAAAACAACCATCTGTTACTAAATATATATGCTGATGACAAGATTGTGTTCTTACGTGTTTAATGTGACTTTAATGTGTTTCTGTTCTGGACAGTTTCTCAACTTCCAGCTTGTAACTTTAATCTTGATGCAGCAGCTGATGTAACAAACCTTCCCTGGAAATGTTTTTCCACATTACCAGATTTTTCGGACTATAAGCTGCTACTTTCTCCCCACGCTTCAACCATGCAGCTTACATATGTACGTTTCCTGTTTTATTTTTATTTTTTAATGTGTAGGTGCGGCTTAAATTAAGGTGCGCTCTATAGTCCAGGAAGTACGGTACTCTTTTTGATTTTTGACAACTTCTCGCTCCAGAGCAAACATTCAGGTAATCCTTCCGCTTTGGCAATGAATGCAAATGATTCGGTCCAAGAACTGCAGAATCTCTCCTGGGTTATTGTCCTCTTCGCTCTCCATGACCCAACACACACCTGTCGGGTTGTTTACCACCTGCCTCGCGCCGCCCAGCTGGAAGAAACGTCACAGGCTATGATGCAAATCTTCGTTGGCAGAAATGTTGAAGTTTAATATTTATTCTACACATTTTTATAGCGTTGGAAAACGTTAAGACTGATTGTGTCATTGTTGTGGATAGGTGAGGCGCGGGATCACCTGGTGTTATTACTGATTGTAGATCAGCTGTTGCTCACCTAGTGACTTCAGTGACTGGCTGATGGGGAGGTTTAATGTATGTTTTTGTCTTTGATTACTGTTTAAACTTGCGAATCCGGTTTTAATGCTGCTTTGGACCCTGTTCTGGATATTGACAATATCGACAAAATAAATCCATCTTAAACTGCATCCTGGATTTAAGTTTGATCAGCTGGCGCGTCAACAAGGATTCCCCTATTCAGCTGCTGGGCGACTTTGTTTGACTGTCGCTAATAGTCATGTTTGTTCTCCTAAACCAAACTGTATATTAAAAACTCCCAGATAGCACAGAATGATTGAAACAACATTGAATCAATGTCAGCCAGAAACATTGAATCAACGTTGAACGCTGACATTGAAACAACATTGAAAGTGGTCGGTGACTTGTATGTTGAATCAACGTTAGGGTTTCAACCATAACTGACATTATATCAATGTTGATTCAACCATCATCTGTATGTCAACTTGTATGCATATTTGTGTTGATAGTACATTGAATCAGTTATGAATCAATGTTGATTCTACATTATATCAATATTGAGTCAACCATCATCTGACTGTGGTTCTGCACACATATTTCCGTTGATTCTACATTGAATCAATGTTGATTCAACACTCATCTGAACGTGGATCTGCATCCGGAATTGTCTTGATTCTACATTGAATCAATGTTGCTTCGACAGTCATCTGACTGTGGTTCTGCACACATATGTCGGTTGATTCTACGTTTAATCAATGTTGATTCAACACTCATCTGAACGTGGATCTGCATCCGGATTTCGGTTCATTCTACATTGAATCAATGTTGATTCAACAGTCATTCGACTGTGGTTCTGCACACATATTTCGGGTTGATTCTACATTGAATAGGTTAGGAATCAACGTTGATTCAACCTTCATCTGAACGTGGTTCTGCACGCACATTTGTGTTGATTCTGCATTCAATCAATGTTTATTCAACCATCATAACCATCATCCTGAAATAAACCACATAAAAATACCATGGCAGTGCTTAAATATTTTATTTAATTTCAGTCTTCTGGCCGTCCCTTTGGTTGCCTTTCAATGCCTCCCTCCCGGTCTGGTGCATAGTGAAACCATTTCTTTACTGTTTCGCTGTAATTTTGATCAGTTAGGCCTGGTTCGAATTGACGAGCAGCAACTGAAAGACACAAAAGAACATCATTACGATAGAGGGTATCTCACATAAAATTTCTTATTATCCCATACCCTCACTTTGTTTAGATTCTGATTCACCAACAGTCTCATTTCCTACAATTAAAATTCAAAGCCCTTTTCCAGTAGAGGAAGCTCACCTAATATGCACTCTTGCAGGATTGTGTCCTTGAATGGCTTTTTACTCTGGGAATGCCTATGTTTCTTCCCAGCCCAGTTGAACTGACTTGCCAGGGCATTTCTCATACAAGTTATCAACATTCTTCTTATCATGTTGGCTGAATTGGTGCCTCCTACTAGAGCCAGTCGAGCAATCTACATCAGAGACAAGTACATGAAGGCATAGCATTACACAGCAGCATTATATCATGTAAATTAAAAACACAGCAGAGACATAACCTTGTTTTGATACTGTATTTATGCTTATGCACTGATATTCCACTCCATAGTGTTCATTCATGGTCATGGATATTAGCGTTATTAACCATCCTGGTCCCAATTTGGGTTAGGTCAAAATTTAAATCATCTATGTGAATAATTGCAAAATGTTTCATAAATAGCACATCTACAAGCTCTGTGACATGTTCAGAACTTGTAGATTACAATTTGTGTTCAAGTAGCTAAAGAGCTAACATTTTGCCCTTAGAAAAAGACTCACACTGACATAATCTACATTGATGCTGATCAGTCTTTCAAATGAATTACCATCTTTTGACGCACTGTCTCTTCAATCAGTAATGACTCTGCTTTACTGAAATCTTCTTCACTTTCAATTGGCAGCTGGAAGGGGAGTACAAGGTTTGCTGGTCCTTGTGTGCTACCTGGTGTAATGTTACTCTGAGCCAAATTGTTCTTAATGAATTGGACATCTCTGGATAGATCCTTCACAATCACAAGAGCTTCAGCAAGCATCGATGTCATCTTATGGATAGCGAGGTCTTCAGGAGAACATTAAGAATCTTTAAGTGCAACATCAAAATAACCTGAAAATGACACATTACAAATACATTATGTCCAATAGACTTGCCTCTCAAAAGCTGCCCATTATTGCTGCCCATCCCTTTGTGTGGTTGCATCTGCAAAACACAAATATTCATGCACAGAAGTTTAAAGGTTAGGTGTCAAAATGACACCGACTTTCTTTAGGTGTGAAATGTTTCCTACAGATCTTTTATAGATAAGGACATTTCTGCATCTAATCAGGAGAGAACTCTGATGAGTGGAATACACAAGATCACAATGGCAAAAAGAAAATACTGTCAGGGCTTTGTGTTATGTTTGCCTTTAAAAAATAATGCATAAGTGTCAAAGCATTTAAAGAGTTGGTGTCATTGCTCACACAGATGTGAGCAATGACCACAGTTCAAATATAGACACAACCTCACACATTCAGATCACAAAATGTCTACAAATGTTGGATGACTGTCTTGATACCTTCGAAACCTTGATTAGGCGCTGAATCCAATACATCATTCAGGTCGGAGTTTGCTTTTAAGTGAATAAGAAATGCAAAAACTTAGCTAAAGTGAATTCATTAGTCAACACAGATCACTGTATATGTATGTAGTAAAGTGGGTTACTCTGTGATATATCCAATGGCAGCCTATTTTGTGCACATTGTGAGAGACCAGGGCGATGGTTATACTGCCTTGAGCTGCATCCAGACAACCCTGTAGATATAGTTACATTTCGCAATAGTTTACAAGTGTAAACACAAGATACATAATCTAAATGTTTGATCAAACTAACTAATTAGCCAGAATCACTAAGATACCCATCACTATTACTGAAAGAGTACAGCATCATACCAATACTTGTACTTTGTCGCTGTGGATTCTGCAACCTGTGGTACTGGACACAGTGGGCTGTAGCAAAACCTGGCATCTCAGCTTGAACACAAAGTAGGAAATACACAAAGCAGTGAGGTTATTACTGTAACCTTCCATATGAGAAAATGTGAGACTTATATTCAGCTGACTGCTCTATATTTAAAGCATTGCTTTGACATCACAGTCTTATGAGACTGCTTGACGACTCACCATTAAGAACTTCATCAGCTAGTGATTGTTGGTAGTTGCTAGCAACAAGATCTACTAAGAAAAATAGGAAATAATTAAGAGCTAAAACTATACACAATTAGTTTTAGCTCTAAGTGCTAAAACTATACACAATTTCAGCAAGAAACACAATTTCAATCAAATTAAAATGTCCTTTTATTGGTACACTGTTATATGTAATTTCTTTTTTGACTGTGTAGAAGTGAGCATAGTGTCAATATAAAGGAAACAATACCTGGACATCCAACATCAGGTGGTTTGGCAAAACGCTTTCTTTTTGCACTGCTACTCTGATGGTCTTCAGAATCAGAATGCATAAACTGCTGATTTGGCCTACAAAACATTATGATAATACACTATATGAATATTACAACTGTAGTTAAGATACTACACTTATTAGTCAAGGCTACCGTCTGAATACATGGACACTCTGGCCACTTTGAGCCATCCTTTTAGCAGTGGTTGTTATTTTCTAGTTGCAACGCCCTAGGGAAAGTTATCACTGTGATAAAGTTAGTAATGTACCTGGATATTCTTTTTTGGCGGATAGCTCCTTCATCATGAGATTCAATTTCAGATGTTGGACACATTGTGGTGTTATATTTTGTCTCTCGTTTTTTCGCCTCATCAAGGGTCTCTGTAAAGAGCAGAGGGTAAATGCCAATTTGCATGTCTGCAGTCCAGTGCAGAACTACCCTAACAGCTCCTTCCCAACTCCCAAAAAACAGAACAATCACACCTGTGTGAAGCGCTACTATCATACATCATCTCATTCTGGCCAATCACTATTTGCCTCCTCACATTTGTCTTCTCTGATTTTACATACACAAAACATCTCAGCTGGACCTCTGAGGTACCAGCGCTTTATTATAATTATATATATTGTTTACTTGGTTTAATGTAGCCTCCTAAACAAACCTTTGCATCTGTAATGTCATGTCCCAATAGATAAACATACGTGAAAAGAAGAAAATATTGAGCTGATTTATCTATAACATGACAGCACGACTGTGTAGAACAGCTGTGCATGTGTTGCACCAGTTACTCACCACACGTAATGAGGACTCGTACATCCGTATAGGTGATCCATTTGTCGTCTGGTTGCATTCCGTCTCGAAGGGCTTTCTTGAGTGTTATGTGTTTTGGGGGCCATAACAGCGTCTGTTCCTCAGCTTTAAACCAGCTCTCTAGAACTACTGCTGTCCCACCATTTGGGAACTGTACAACTGACCACAGTGCCTCTCTACTCATCTTCGAAGGGCTAGGGATGAAATGAGAACTACTCATGATATCTCCTTACAGGTCATCCCCATTTCACTCTTCAAAGCCAAAGTGCACTACAGACATTGTAGTTTTTGGCCAGTCAAACATGTTATTTGCACAGGTAAGAATTAGATAAATGTTATTTTTAGGTAATTTATGCCATGATATACATCTCAGTTACAGATACTGCACTTTGGCAGGGCAGCATGACTATGCTAAATGAAGTAGTGGTATTACAATGGCACCATCCATGTCTGGACAGAGAAGGCATTTGCGCTTGATAGAGGCCAGTCCAACTACCCCTATATTTTCTTTCAAGCCACTGACTTTGTATGTGCCAATGTATGATGATTCACAGGGATACATGTAATATGGCTGTTTGTGTCCGTACATTCTGACGATTATATATGTATCCTCTTCTGATTTAATAATATTCTCTATTAATGCAAATCCATCTCCAACTTCAACACAATTGTCTCCTTTCTTTGTGGACAAAGTAAACCGATGAGTGGAGACCTTCCTGTACTGTTGTGAAGAAATAAACTGTGTGGGGACTGGACCATCGATGTGGATGTTAAGCAACTTTGGATAATCTCTAGAACATGTGGGTCCAACATGTGAGGTTTCAGACAACCTTTTAACTACCTGTTGTAGTGTCTGATGTGGCTTGCGTAGAAGATGCTTAATTTGACCAAGACAATTCTCAAAAGGAAATCCTGATATATTATCTAGATTGCCGAACCTCCTGTATTCTTCAGCCAAATGAGTAAGCTGGTGTATATTGTACACAATTTCATCTTTTCCATATAATTCCCCAAAGTGTTCAACAAAAGCAACCATCAACTTTTGTGCAAAGGCTAACATTTCCTCAGATATACTAGGGGACAGCAACATGTACATTCCAACGGAAAACAACATAAAATTGTCATACAGCTCACTGGGGAGTGAATCCTTCAAAACAACAGGACCCCAATATAACATGAAGGATCGGAACTCAGTAGCTTTCCACCGATCTATCTCCGACAGTCCCCTTGGTTTACGGTTAAACTCAGAAGGCGTGTAGAAACGTAGCTTTAGGAGTTTATCTGAAATGCCTGCTGCAGTTTGGGAAGGAAACTTTGTTGCTAAATGTTTCCCCTTTAACCATATATGAAGCATTTTCCTTGTAACTCCGAGACAACAGACATGCATGTAATCTGGTGGAAACATAGAAACCATCTTAACTAAACCAGATAAAGGGCTCTTTCCAATGTGATGTTCCTCATCAACCATGTCAGAGAAACTGGAGTCTGTCCTAAGTTTATGCTTTGTTTCAGGAAATGTCATTTTATTCATCCATACACCCTCCTGAAAGCATTTGTCACAACCTGAATAGCCATTGAATCCTTTGACCTGCTTAATATAAGCTCTTGCCGGCGCATCACAAATAAAGGCAGAAATTTCTACATTAAATTGCTTACCATTATAAATAATGCCATTACACAATACATTCTGAAGATCTTTGACAAACTGAGCCAGGTACTCAAAAACACTCACTGGCTTGCTTAGACCACAAAAAATGCCTACAACAAATGGGGACTTTGTGTAGTCACATGTCAGACATCCAAGTATGGGCCAAAACTGAAGTTTGGAACTTTTAAATAAAGGTAAGCCATCTATATTAAACTGGATATTAATAGTAGTCATAGTTGATGGTACACACAAACATGCCAACCGTGAAAGCACCCCTTTGACTATTCCAAAATGATAATAATCTCCCCCTTGAATTGTAGTGATGGGCACATTTCTGGGTGTTCCAAGCAATGTTCTCCCATCTTTTGGTAGGGTAGGGTGAAACATTGTCAAAATAGACAGCAAAGATGACAGTGCAACCAGAGAGATTGAATAGGATGTTGCCCAATACTTTAAACTTGTCCTGAGCAAATCATTATTGTCATCACTGTCAAGCTCATCCTCCACTATACTTTCAAAATGTGCTTCACCTGGCAAGTCAGTATTTTCATTCACAGCACTGATAGTTAGTCGTCTGTTTAGTGGCAAGTCTGAAATATCTTGAAAAGGTAGTACATCCAACCTGCACTGACAAGAGGCTGCAACATGATATTTCTCCTGTTTCTTCCTTGGATTAGCATTAACTATTAACTTATACTCGGTGAGGATTTGCTGCTCTGTCTCTTTCAATAATTTGTTAACTCTACGTCTTTTAGCCCGAGAAGAAGCCGACATCTTAAAGAGTGTGGTGGTGCTTTACTCTAATGTAGACAAACTGCACCTGTTTACCTACAATTGTCTTCTTTCTTTAAAGCTGTTATATTTAAATATAGCTGGAAAAATAAAAAAAGGAGATGAAGAGATTCAGAATAAAATGCTGCATTTTAATATGCAAGATGAAACAAGCTGAAACATATTTGTACAATTAGATCCATATCAAGAAAGGCAATTATTATAATGCGAAAGTTACTGTTCATTTTAAAATACCAGCATAAGCAAATGCCTCACTATAGCAGGACCAAGCATCCTGAGACCTCACAAAGTGTACAACCCAACTTTAGTGTTATCAAAATCTGATTTAAAGTTAGTTTTTCAACATAATTATGCCATCACTGCTTATTTCCCTACCAAGCTGCAAGTTAAGCGCAACACAATGCAGTTGGTTTATAATAAATAGGTTAAGATCAAGGTAGATTGGCCACACTTACCACAAAAGTGCTGGGGGTTGAATAATTAAATTCAGAAACAGGTTGCACCAATCCTGCTGCAAAGGGGCTATGTGGTTGGGACATACCAGTCATGAAATGGGGGAGGTGGACCACCTAACTCCTTTTAGTGACTTCTATGTGTTTTTGTGTCAACATATCACACATACATAGTCAGTCATAACATTTACAGACAAGTAAGAAGATGTACAGGACAGAATTACAACCCAATGTTACCAACACATACTACTTAAATTATAATGTGAGTAACCCTCACAAAAAATAAAAGTAGTTTCACCCGGAGTCAAAGGAGGAGAGGAGGAGAGTAGAAAGGGGGAGGGAGGTTGAGGGGTAGACAAGCCAGGTGAGAGGTGAAGGGTGGAGGGAGAGGGGTTGGGGGTTAGAATGTGAGAGTGAAGTGGAGGGGTGTAATAAACACCCCTCCACTTTTAGAACATTTAGATTACTAGTTCTTCCCCAAATCTTGTCCTCAATCAAACTGACCTGCGTGTTTTCAGTTCAGCAAAACCCTGTTAATCAGATGTCAATTAATATCATGTGTGCTGAATTAGGGAAATGCCTAAAACTTGTAGTGCCTGGAGGACCAGTGCTGAAACACACTGGACTCGACGTTGGCGGCATTTCATTTATTTGATGTTAACCACAAACCATCATTGATTTAATGACACAGTTTCAACATTAGTTAATTGGCTAGAATTGAATGGTTGTTTTATAGTTGATCCACCATCAATTGTCGACCTCAAACATACATGAAACCTTTGTGATAATAATTCAACATTGAATTAACATCGTGTGCTATCTGGGTAGTTCTTTCCCAAACCTTGTCCTCAATCAAACTGACCTGCGTGTTTTCAGTTCAGCAAAACCCTGTTAATCAGATGTCAATTAAAATCATGTGTGCTGAATTAGGGAAATGCCTAAAACTTGCAGGGCAGTGTGCCTGGTGCCGGTGCTGAAAAACACTGGATTCAATTTTGGCATTTCAATCAATGGATGTTAATTGGCTAGAATTGAATGGTTGTTTTATAGTTGATCCACCATCAGTTGTCAACCTCAACCAAACATGCAACCTTTGTGATGGTAATTCAACATTGAATTAACATATATTCCAACAAGCCAACAGCGAAGCAGCTGTGTGGTTGGGCTATCCCACTCATGTAAACGGTGGGGGTGGACCGCTCCACTCCTTTTAGTAAGTTGTAGATGTTTTTGTGTCAATATATCACACACACACAGTCAGTGAGAATTGTTATGAACAAGTAAGAAAATGTACAGAAAGGAATCAGCACCCACTATCCTCTACAGTGCTTAATTTAAATGTGATAACCCCCGCTCAGTAATAAAATGCTCTGACCCAGAGCTCTGATGAGGAGGAGAGGAGGGGAAGGGGTGAGGCAAAACAGCTGACATTGATTCAATATTGATCAGATGTTGATCAGACATCGGCATTTCAGTCATTAGATTTCAACCACAAAACAACATTGATTCAATGACACAGTTTCAACACTGGTTACTTGGCTAGAGGTGGATGGTTGTTTGATGGTTGATCCACCGTCATTTGTCGTCTTCAACCAAAAATCAACCATTGATCAGACTTCGGCATTTCAGTGATCAGATTTCAACCACAACACAACGTTGATTCAATGTCACAGTTTCAACGGTTTGATTGGATGGTTGTTTGATGGTTGATCCACCGTCATTTGTCGACTTCAACCAAAAATCAACGATTCTAACTATTTTTCAACGTTGATTTAACATCATGTGCTATCTGGGCTGTTTCCCACCCACACCTTTTTCCATTTTCAAACATTTTTGAAAAAGCTCCAGGGAGCCACTAGGAAAATACAATGACATGGTTTTAAAGTTTTAAAGCAAGTTATGATTAACATTTGATGATGTTTTCTCTTTACATAATTAAAAACAGGATCATTTTTCCACATTAAGTAAAGAAAGCTTTATATTTTGTACCTGCTGTCTTCAGAGTGCCACACTATTGATATTCTCCCAAATGTTCCCATTTTTGATTGTGTTTTTTAGTCGCTTCATTGGGATTAACCCGGGAAGATGGTATCCAGAAAGGCAGGAAAAATCATTCAAAAGAAAAAGCAGACAGTGAATGTTCAGGTTTCCACCTTCATCAAAAACCTGACGGACTTCAAGTTGCTTTTCATACAAGTTACTTGGTCTTTTTTTCTTTTAAATATTTCTGTTTCCATATCATTTAAGACCTAAATTATATTGTTTTATCTTTTTCTGCTGGACGGTGCCTTCATGTGCCTCTAATAAAGTAAGAGCCACTTGGACTCTTGAAAACCGTTAATAGTTTTCACAGTTTAAAACCCTGTTGATTCTAGAATCCCACATTATTTCAACCATGTTGCATTTTTGATTTTTATAAGTCTTTTTTCTTTGATTTGTTTAGTGATACCCAAAGCATGGATGTTTCTTTAACAACTGTGTTTTTATGTTCTTAAGATTGTAGAAATGAACAAGTTAAACCCAGTTTATGTCACTGTAAACTGTAAGTCTGGCATTTTTATTCCAGTGTTACTGAAACTATGTCTTGACTTTGAAGGCCTATTTTTTACCAGTTCTCTGAGGAATGATTATGTGTTATGAATGTCTGAATATAATGAAAATATGCATCTGGTTTGAGGCAAAGTGATATAAATATAGATTCTGTTCTGAAGGTTACTTATCGCATCCTCCTTTGAGTTATATGAAGTTATGATTATGCAGATTATGCATTTTAGAACCGCACCAATTTTAGCACCTCTAACAAGAAGCCGACTCTGGGTTAGGCTTTACTATTCTATCGTAAAACTAAGATTACTTTAAAATGTTGCATTACAGTTTCTTTTGCAGTAGCTTATTCATAAAATGAATGCACTAGTTAAACTAAATTTACAGTAAAATACTGGCTCTTACAGATGCCAGTATTTGAAAGTATATTTACTTCCACCACTGTATTTTACAGTGAGGCACGTTGAGGCACAAACGTGCAGCAAACAAACAGATGCAAACAAAAACATGCTGGAAACAGAAGGACTCCAGACCACTAGGGGGAGTCGAACAAAGAGCAGCTGTGTCCGAAGTCAGGGTTTGCATCCTTTCAGGGGCCTTGAGAATAATGTTGCCAATAGTCAGAACTGAACTGTCACAGAAATATCCTCCTTTATTTTTTGCCACTCAGAGTTTCTGTAAGTTTAATTTTTTTTCCACATAATCAGTTTCTGTGGCTCTACAGGATAATTAAAAGCTATTTGCCAGCAGAAATGCAGCTTCTTTTCCAGATCCAATATGTTTCCATCTCCAGGTTATTAATTATTAATGCCTCATATGGAGAGAAATTTACTCCAATATTATTGCAAACGTTTGTTCCAGAATAAAGTCCAGCCACCAAAGCGAAGGGAACCAGAGCCGAGCGGTAAAACTGTCTGTTTTTTAACAATCACCAGGAAACTGGTAAAAATGACAGAATATTAAAAATATCCTTGTCATTCATTTCAGAAAGTGAACTAGATTCCTCACAACCTTTGTGGTGTGGAAGATATTTTTATTCAACTCTCTGGTTTAAATTTTTCTTTTGAAATCTAATCAATATGTGAATTCAAATTAAACACATTTTGAACATCTATTATGTTGTTTTCTTCATTTGATAAGAATAAAAACTTAAATAATTACTACAGTAAAGCTGAATTTAAATGCAGAACATTAGCTAAAAGTGCATAAAAGGAATTCTTGCATAATTACAAAGAACACACAAATATGAATAAATTAAAATAAATGTAAACATTTTTCACTTGAGTTGTTGCTTAAATTGTTTCCTTCATTTTGTTTGGTTATAATTATACAGAGCAGTTTCAACAGAAGTGAAGTCGATACGGTTCAAACATGAGATGGAAACATTTATGTTCCTCATTCTCACATCATGCAAATTAAAAGCTAAAAAAATCCGGGACATTTCAGGTTTAATGTTCCAAGAAACATTTTTCTGATGAGTGAAGAGAGAGAGAGAGCAGTGATGAACCAGAAGATCCAGTTTCTGGTTAACAAATAAAGCATCAATCCTTGAACAGATCCGGGAGATGCTTTTCATCTGACATGGATCTTCTGACTCGTCCATCTTATAATTAGACTTTTGTTAAAGCAGCTGAAGGCTTGATGACTGAGAATAAAATCTAAAAGCGGAAACAGAGCAGGAAAAAACAAAAAGCAGAAGATTCTGCAGCGGCTGGATCACCTGAAAAACCAACCAGGTTGAATCAAAATGCTGAAAACGTTTTTTAGCCTGTTGGTGTGTCTCTCTGCCTTCAGCCTGGTTTGCTTTGCTCTGTTTCTGTTTTACTCCGAGAACAGAAAATTATTTTCCATCGCTTCATTAAACAGAGAAACTAACCCGGAGGAATCTGCAGGTCCGACAGGACGTCCAGGAAAGTCTCTGGATCCGTGCGCCGACGTCCCTCCGAACCTGCAGGGAGTTCTCCAAGTGGAGTTCAGAACCAACCGGACCCTGCAGGACGTCCGGAACCACGTCGGCCCGTTCCTTCAGCAGGGAGGCCGGTACCGACCAACCAGCTGCAGGGCGAAACAAAAGGTTGGTGAAAACATGGAAAAATAATGAATTTAATTGAAGTTTCCTCTGAAACTTTTATATATGTCGTCGGTGCAAAAATAAACTCGTAAATGAAATAAAAATAATAAATGAATGAATATTTTAAGTGAAAAAAAATCTGAAATTCAGATTTCAACTTGAAATTATTTATTTTGAAGTAAAACTGCTTGATTAAAACGGCGCGAAGTTCATGAAATAATAAAGTTTTTGTGCCACGAAATTCCGTGAAAGAGGTGAACGGAACCTGGTACCAGAGGCCCATTAAATGCTGTTTACATCGTTTTAAACTGTTGACTGTGAGTGGGAATAAAAATAGCAGCAGGTATTTTGTTCCATATAACACAGTAGGAGTGCAACAGGTAAACCTTTATGGATGAAACTCCACTAAAAACCCACCTGTTTATTTGAAACGTAATCAATTACAAATTTATTGATGGAACCTGAATTAATGTCATGTTTTGATTATTATTATTATTATTATTATTATTATTATTATTATTATTTTCTCCGAAGAGTTTTGGCGGCGCTAGTGGCTCGTATTTTTGGACAGGAGGCAGACAGGAAGGAGAGCTGCATGAGCTGAGTGAAGCTGACACCTCACCTGTCATGTTGAGGTCTAACTTCCTAACCCACATGCAAAACAACACCAGAGGCCGAGATTGATTTAAGAGATTTATTACAACAAGGGGGGGGCGGGGGGAACAGGTAAACAATCCGGGAGCGTTTGGGACTGGATCTCAGGTCAGCTCCGATCGGGAGGAGAAAGGACTGGGGGGAAAACCTGGGAAATCCGGAGTCTGTTTGAGGCGCGGAGGACTGCGGGCTACGGCGGCGTTGGAGGACGGACAGGTAAGTCTGAACTGTTCTGCCAGAAGCAAGGCTGCCGATCTGTAGGTCCGGAAGGGTCCTGGGCAGGATCTATTTTCAGCACGTCACAGGACAATCAGCATAACTGGCTAACAATCTGGCAGGGAAGTGTCAGCAGCCTCCTCCAGTTATACAGCTCCTGATGGCAGAACGGTTTCAGGTGCGTGGGTCAGGAGACGCCCTCAGATGGAACAAAGCCTCCAGCGCCCTCTGGTGGATGAACAGCTCCAGATCCCAACACCACCCACCTCAAAAATTCAGCAAATAGTCTGAGTGGTTAGTGCTCCGTTAGTGCAGGTTTGTGCCGTTAAAATTTTCGTTTGTGCAGCTTTCGTTTTCGAGATATTAAAAGTTATAATTTTGGCCGATGACGTCACCATCCCCCCATGTTGCTCCAAAACAAAACAAACTGGGCTACTGCTCATCATGAGATATTACATAATTTTCTTTCATACGCCAACTGACTTCCCCTAAACTGATGACTGTGTCCTGCTCTGGACATAACCACACAGCAAGCAGTTATTAATTTCGTATGTTATTGTGTAAGTTAAATTCTGCAGATTTTCAGCTGGTGTACAATGTGTACCTTCTTTTGTTTTGAACTTCAACAAAGATTTAGAACAAGAAGAAATTTGTCTCATTTCAAGAAATGTTATTAGATAGTAATGTTTTCTCACCAATATAACTTTCTCCACAATAAATGAATCCTGTCAATACAGGACCTGCGGCCGTGACCGTGACGTAATGTGTGTATTTGTATGACTGTTCAACTGTGCTTTGGTTTCAGAGGTGGTTTCAACAATTGTATTCACATTGTTGACTTACTTTCTGCTGATTATGCAGCAAAAGGGTAAAAAACGACAACAACAAAAAATCCCTAGCTAACATTCTAGTAAAACCGGAAGTGCACTGCAGCGTCATTGGTTCAATAAAGTTCATCCAAGTAATGTACTTAATATTTAGTAAATATATTTTATATTAAAAAAATATATAAAAACAGTATATAAAAAAAATGCTTAAATAGTAGAAATGAGAAACTGGGAAAGCCAACTTAACTTTTTTTAGTTCAAGACTATTGTAATTGTGCAGCCTCTGCTAGAATGTCAATGTTTTGTGGCTTCTTCGAAATTATGTAGACCAGAATTATTATTTTGAGCAATGCTAATCAAAGTCTTTTTATTTTTTAACTAGATGCCTCGACAGCCAGCAGTGGACAGAGAGTCTCTTTTCGCAGTTCTCTGCAAGTCAAAAGAGGCTATCCTAGAAAACGGCAATATAGCCACTCCCGCTGCCGCTGTCTGGACAGAACTAAGTCAGCAGTTGGGAAATAAAATGTCTGCAAAAGCCCTGTACACATTTGTAAAGCTAAACAGACAAAATGTATGGTCAAGCTTGGAAATAAATGATCAAGAAAGTGATCCTGAAAGCCCCGTGGACACAGAGTTTGACTCAGGCACAACTTCTTCTGGACAATTTACAGATTTTCAGCTTGAAGTTCCATTTGAAGAATGGGTTAAATTTATACCAGAAAGAGTTGAATACGATGACAAGTTTTCATCATCTGGCAAAAGGGAATACACAATTTTAAAACCTGGCACTTGGAGTCACATAATTAATGATCTGGTTTGGAAAAAGTTGAAAAGCACATGTACATTTGTATTCCAAAGAGCAAAGGTTTATCCAACTGTCACTAGTAAGTACATTGATATCAAAGGCTTCTGTAAAGAGTATCAAGGCCATGTTAAAATGACATGTGACAGAGAGCCAACGGTCAACAGCCCAATGGTGCTCCAGTGCTCCATCCAAGGTGCCGACATCTCCCTGCACACTGGCCAGTCCAAAAGATTCATGTCAGGAACCCTTCATGCACAGGTTTCAAAAGAGTTGTGTGAGGGTAGGATGGAACCAGCTGTATGGAGGTCAGCAAAGGCATCAGAGTTGATGGATATTGGAGATCCCGAGCCAAGTCACCTTCCAAACCTGGCAACCTTACGAAAAGCCAAGCAGGAGAGAAAAGATTTGAAATTATGTCTTGACAGGATTCATTTATTGTGGAGAAAGTTATATTGGTGAGAAAACATTACTATCTAAAAACATTTCTTGAAATGAGACAAATTTCTTCTTGTTCTAAATCTTTGTTGAAGTTCAAAACAAAAGAAGGTACACATTGTACACCAGCTGAAAATCTGCAGAATTTAACTTACACAATAACATACGAAATTAATAACTGCTTGCTGTGTGGTTATGTCCAGAGCAGGACACAGTCATCAGTTTAGGGGAAGTCAGTTGGCGTATGAAAGAAAATTATGTAATATCTCATGTTTTGCCGCCAGGGGTCGCTGTTTCAAACCTTCTTACTGATTTATTTATTTGAGAAAACAAGATAAACATTTTGACATACATAAAAATGTGAAATGCTCGAAGGTCCAAGGATGAAGTAAAATGTTTCTGTTCCTATAAAAACAGTTCAGGTAAAAAACAAGAACCTTAAACTGATTTTATGCTGTTATTTTCAATACATTTAGTTCTACAAGTTACTCAACTTTTTATTATGTGTTGAGTTTTAGATTTCTCTTAAATGAGCCGTTCATTTAAAACAGGGAGTTTAACTCGTTTTGGGTCGATCTCTGCTTCAGCTCACCTGGATGAAACGGTCAGGTGATCAGCAGAACCGGGTCTGGAGCAGAACCTCCAGACCTGAACGGTCTGGACCGGCCGGTTTGAATGTCTCAGCTCCAGAACAGCTGATTCAAACGGTCCAGCCTGTTATAAAGTTCTGCTGATAAATGAACCGTCATTTGATTTGAACTGAAACCCAACACACCGTCCTGCACAGACTGGACTTTAACAACCACAAGCTTCTGCATTATAACTTCATGTTTTACATGTAAGTATATAAATGTTATATAGTTATGAATTTAAATAAAACTTCACCAGCAAAGTTTTGGTAAACATTTTAATGCTATTCTAGATGTTGAATGAACCGTCTGTGCTACAGCAGAACAAGCATCCATTTAAATCCCGTAATGCCAGTTGGGTTTATAGCTCAGATAATTCTGCAGAATCAGTATTTTATTTTACGTCCATCTTCTAGGTGGCTGTCATCATCCCGTTCAGAAACCGGTATGAACACCTGACCCACTGGCTCCACTACGTCCATCCGGTCCTGATGCGTCAGCAGCTGGACTACGGTGTGTACGTCATCAACCAGGACGGAGACGGAGCGTTCAACCGGGCCAAGCTGATGAACATCGGATTTGTTGAAGCGCTGATCGAATACGATTACGACTGTTTTGTCTTTTCTGACGTAGACCTGGTACCAATAGATGATAGAAACCTCTACAGATGTTCTGACCATCCCAGACATTTATCTGTGGCTGTGGACAAGTTTAACTTCATCCTGCCCTACGCCACCATCTTCGGTGGCGTCTCAGCGTTGTCCAAACAGCAGTTCCTTAAAGTCAACGGCTTTTCAAACACCTTCTGGGGCTGGGGGGGTGAAGACGACGACATGTCGCAGCGGATCTCTTACAGACGGATGTTCATATCCAGACCAGACTCCGTCACTGGGAGGTACAAGATGATACAACATGAGAGAGATTCTCACAACGATCCAAACCCAAGAAGAGTTCAGAAACTGACAGAAACTTATTCTAACATGGACAAAGATGGGCTTAATTCTCTGAATTACACAGTCAGGGAGATTAGGAAGGATTTATTATACACTTTTGTTACAGTGGATGTTCAGGCTGATGTGGATCCAGATGTTTCTGTCTCAGAGTTCAATCAAAGCAAAAGTCAATTTAAAACCAGCAGAACAAAAAATGAGTCCAGTCTGGTCAGTCCTGCAACCCACAACAGCAAGGCTTTATAACGTTCAACTCAGTCCAAACTAAACCGATGCAGCAAGCATGTGGCGACTGTGGACAGGATCAACCTACATTAAACGGGTCGAAGCCTCCAGCAGAACCAGCTGGTGGATCCACTTTATGAACTGACAGAACCGGATCTTCCACCAAAGTAAAACTGTTTTTACTTGATTCTCCTAAATTCAGCCATGATGTTTGTCTTGATTTATTTCTGATTGAGACTCTGAGGGAGTTTCTACCATCCAAACATTTAAATTAAAAACCTGGATTTTATTTAAATCATTCAGATTTTTATATGCTGTAAACAGTAAAGGGAAGGACTTTATTAAATAAACAATGAGGGGATATGTAATGAAATGATTCATATTTATAAAGTCTTATGAAATGATTTTGGTTATTTTTCATGTAAAAATGAATCAGATTGAAGGAAAATCTCATAAACAGGATTTTAGTGAAAATGAGTCTTTATTCTCAAATGTTTTCAGTAAAATTTTCTGTAGCTTCCTGATAAAGAGGAGAACAGAGGAAGTGAGCAGCTGCTGGACTGTAATAACTTTATGGGATTCTTTAAAAATAAAACTCATTTTCCTAAACAAAACGTCGTTGGCCTCATCCTGAACGTGATTACTCCGTCTGTTAGAGAGGCAGCGCTGAATGAAACTACAGGCTGTTTGGGCTCCTATATTCTCATTTAAAGATATTAATATTAATATACAGTATATCTTATCTGCTAAAAATGAGCAAAGATTACTAAACTAAACATAATCTGCTCAGAAAACGTCGTAATTAAAGCTAAACTGGACTCTAAATCATAATATGTCAACAGCCTGGCTGCAGGTCCAGATGAGTCCGTCGGTTGTTGGACCCGGAGAAATTTTCAGGTTCTGATCTGACAACAGACACAAACCCAAAATAAATTCCAACCTGACCCGTCTGTGACTGGAAAAATCCAGTTGAGTTTGTTGTGTTAAACACTCACCAGCAGGAGGTTTTAATAGAGCCGCGTTGTCCAGAGAGGTTTAAATGGAAACCAGTGTTTCCAGTATGGAGCTGAAACGCTGTCGGGGAAATCTCAGGCTGATTTACTGCTGGGCATTAAACGATCAGGAAGAACTTTCAGAAACGTCCATTATTTCTTAAAGCCAGTGCATCCAGCGTTAATGTTTGTTCCTGTTTTTCATTGTTGACCTGTTTTGTAATTTTCATACTTTTATGAAAATAAATTATTTTGTCTTTGAAATACTAAACTCTCCACAGTTTTTAATGTGACATCATTTAAAAATATTAAATGAGACATTCTGATCAGTTACTCAGCACTTGAGAAGCATTTTTAACAAATATTTTTTAAAACTTTTATTAATGCCCTGGATTTATTCTTTAAAAACACATGGAAGTTGAGCTGCTCTTACTTAGCCTCTGATCCTATAAGGTGTTTTTCAAAGCATTGCATGTTTTAAAATGTTGACCTTTTCCTTGATTTTATTTTTATTCTGATTTGATCCAAATCCCATTGAATTAAAACTGATCCTCTGAACCAGCTACATTTTCTAATTTACGTTTCTCTGCTGCTGCCTGTGGTTAGTAACTAGTTACATTTACTTGAGTAACGTTTTTGAAAAATTGTACTTTCAGAAGCATTTTTATTGCACTGTACTTTTTACTTTTACTTGAGTAATTTTACTTTGAAGTATTTCTACTCTTACTTGGGTAAAATGTCTGTATTTTCTACACTTTGAATGAAAAATAAACATATTTTAATAAAAGAAAATCACCAGACACACCTGCAGCTTTTGCTAAAGTTTTTTTATTGAAAGAAACCGAGTCGGAAAACTTTTCTTTTGCCTGATTTGGTTGTTTTTGTTATTTATATGAATTATTGTCACATTGGTCTTTAAAATACCAACATTTCCACTTAACTTTATATTTTGTTGCATCTGATGATGTAATTTTTAAATATTAAATGATTTATGTTTTGATCAGTTACTCGGTACTTGAGTAAACTTTTTACCAAATACTTTTTTACTCTTATGATTCATTTCTTGGACGGATACTTTTTACTTTTATCTGAGTAAAGATATGTGGAAGTACTTTTACTTGAGTACAATTTGTGGGTACTCTGCTTTCATACCAGTAATAGTACATGGTATATATATATATATATTTTTTTTTTACCATTAGTTTCGCTTTGATAGTTTGTAATGTCATTAAAACAGGTAATTTTTCACGTTTTGTTTCGTAGAAAACGTTTAATGGCGCTTCGTGACGTCCGCCGGACGTTACCAGACAACTATCCGGGGAAGATGTTTAAACCTTCAGTGCTAACTGTTAGCATGCCGAAAACGGCCTTTAAACTGTTGTTACTTTTTTCTTTTTCCAGCCTGACATTCTTTGCGGTGCTTCTGCTTCACCTGAAAGCTAGAAATGTCCCCGCCGCGGTACCGAGCAGCCTGGTAATTACAAGAAATAATACTTCCGTAAACATACTGGCAGCGGCAGTCCGACCGAATACGACACCGACGCCAGGAAGGCCAGGAGGAGCTCTGGGTCCGTGTCCCGACGGCCCTCCGAACCTCCTGGGATCTCTGTACGTGGAGTTCAGAACCAACCGGACCCTGCAGGACGTCCGGAACCTGGTCGGCCCGTTCCTTCAGCAGGGAGGCCGGTACCGACCATCCAGCTGCGTCGCAAGACAAAAGGTTGGTGAATAAATGTAAGAAATGAAGGAATTCCTGGTCGGGTTGGATCTTTGGACCGCAGTCCATAATAACTACTACGGAGAAAAACAGATGAGTTCATCAGCTTGGGATCCGGAGTATCTGCTGGATATTAATTAAATGCGACTGTTGGAGCTATTTATTCTTTATTTCTTTATCCATTTGAATTTTGTTAGTTTATTCTTACATTTCTAGTTTTTGTATTATTTACAGAGTTTATTTGCAGGTTAATAATTGTTGATTCTATTTATCTTTTGTTTTATTATTTGTTATTTATTCGTTTTCTAAAGACAGGAAGTGAGGTGGATCAATCCACTTTCTATAAGTGTAGGGGCCTAGTAAAGACCAGCAGGCATTTGGGTTTGGGGCCTTTGGTTTTTACCAGAGCAAGAGAGGCAGCATGAAAACAAGACAAAGTTTGAACTCTGTAATTGTTTAGCTGAAACAAAATAAATCATCCAGAACAACAAGACAAGTTTGGACAGTGAACCTTCTTTTGCCTGCATATGGAAAACTTGACCCCAGTGCCTTATAGTGGCTTCATGGAACAGGATGTTTGGTTTGGCCCACAATGGCCACTACAGCAAGTAAAAACCTCCGCATGGATCAAGTAAGGAACCAACTCGTGGACTAAAAGGAATAATCCCTCATCAATGGACATGTTGGGTGTATGGATCTCAAGGATTACCGTCAAACAAAAGGTTTTGGATCGTGTTGAAATCAAGCATCGGGCCTGGATCGACACGTCACTCATTCATCAAACTGGTACGTGGCAATATTGTTCAAGCCGTAAAGGAAAACGATGAAACTACTGGAGTTTAAAGACATTATTTCACTGCAAAGACTGATGAGATGATTTGATGTGACAACTTGAAGCTTAATTGGATAAAGACGTGTGCCGACGCCCATCATGGAAATGTTTGTTCACACGAATCAACCTCTTAAACAAAGAGACACGTTTGTGATTTGTCCTGTGGATTCCTTGTGGATTATGCTGCTTTTAAATGTTTGAAATAATTCAAAGAATCGCTAAAAATGTCTGATGTAAAGAGCAAAGAGGATGACACTCAGATGTCGCAAGAGAAACGAAACATCAAATTCACGCCAAAGGGTTTGGAGTTTTACATAAAAACATGTCAAGAAAAACGAAGTTTAAAGTGTAAACAAGCTTCAAAATTAGTGGAGAAAATTTCCGCATTAATGACGTCACAAGAAAATGTTAAGAAAGTGTCTTCTGACTTTGTCAAGTTTATTAAATGCTATCAAGATGCAACCGATTTACATGAATCCGTTTTAAGCTTGCCATTACCAGAAGAAGAAGTGAAAAGGCAATCTGTGTATTTTCAGTCCAAGGTGACGACATTCTCTGATTTTATGGACAATATAAAGGTTTGGTTGCATGAAGCAGGAGATTCATATACTGAACAGAAAAATAATGTTGATGATGATCAGGTTGCAGATCTGGATGAAATAAATCCTGAAGACAGTGTCTCTAATATTTCAAGTGTAAAGCCACGTTCAAAAACATCTTCACAGCAGTCTTGGACTTCATCTACCTCTTCTGCTCGCATTAAAGCTGCGGCTGAAAAGGCAGCGTTCATGGAGAGATTGGCCGCGTTGGACAAAAGACATCTGATCCAAGCTCAAGAGGAAAAACTGAGAAAAGAAAAGGAAAAATTAGACTTGGAAACAGAGTTGGCAGCAACTAATGCAAAACTTAATGTTTTGAACATAAACTCAGTTGCTGGTTCTCAACGATCCGATGGAATGAACTCTTATTTTGAAAGAGCCCAAGTAAAGGACACACCTCTGCTAAATCCTGGCGCTGATGAGTTTGTTCCGAAAGAAAGAACAAATTTTTCATCTGACTCTCCTGTCGTCAGACCTAAACAGAGGCAGAAACAACTTCAAATGGATCAGATGTGCACAACAACAGAAATTTACAACTGAAATGCCTTTCTGAGTATTTACCTTTGATGCAGGAAAGACAAAAATGGACAAGAACTAAAAGATGTCTCACTCCTTAGACTTAGACTTAGACTGACTTTATTGTCATTTTGCATGCACAGGGTGAATACAGAGCGAGATTTCGTTGCATACGGCTCAGGACAATGTTTTGAGGTTCCAATGTTGTGAGGTTACTCCAGAATAAAATAAAATACAGTATAAAATATGAATATAAATCTAAATATAAAATATAAGGTACAGGACTGACAGTAAAATAGAAGTTATTTAGCTCTGTACATGTGCAAGGTATAAAGTGGAGACCAGATTTTAAGTGCAGTCCAGTTAAGAGTTCAGCAGTCTGATGGCAAGTGGGAAAAAGCTGTTTCAGAACCTGGTGGACCTGCACCGGATGCTGCAGAACCTCTTTCCAGAGGGCAGCAGGGAGAACAGTCCATGGTGGGGGTGTGAGGGGTCACTGACGATGTTTCGGCCTCAGGAATTAGGGGCCGGAGTGTTGGAGCTATTTATTCTTTATTTCTTTATCCATTTGAATTTTGTTAGTTTATTCTTACATTTCTAGTTTTTGTATTATTTACAGAGTTTATTTGCAGGTTAATAATTGTTGATTCTATTTATCTTTTGTTTTATTATTTGTTATTTATTCGTTTTCTAAAGACAGGAAGTGAGGTGGATCAATCCACTTTCTATAAGTGTAGGGGCCTAGTAAAGACCAGCAGGCATTTGGGTTTGGGGCCTTTGGTTTTTACCAGAGCAAGAGAGGCAGCATGAAAACAAGACAAAGTTTGAACTCTGTAATTGTTTAGCTGAAACAAAATAAATCATCCAGAACAACAAGACAAGTTTGGACAGTGAACCTTCTTTTGCCTGCATATGGAAAACTTGACCCCAGTGCCTTATAGTGGCTTCATGGAACAGGATGTTTGGTTTGGCCCACAATGGCCACTACAGCAAGTAAAAACCTCCGCATGGATCAAGTAAGGAACCAACTCGTGGACTAAAAGGAATAATCCCTCATCAATGGACATGTTGGGTGTATGGATCTCAAGGATTACCGTCAAACAAAAGGTTTTGGATCGTGTTGAAATCAAGCATCGGGCCTGGATCGACACGTCACTCATTCATCAAACTGGTACGTGGCAATATTGTTCAAGCCGTAAAGGAAAACGATGAAACTACTGGAGTTTAAAGACATTATTTCACTGCAAAGACTGATGAGATGATTTGATGTGACAACTTGAAGCTTAATTGGATAAAGACGTGTGCCGACGCCCATCATGGAAATGTTTGTTCACACGAATCAACCTCTTAAACAAAGAGACACGTTTGTGATTTGTCCTGTGGATTCCTTGTGGATTATGCTGCTTTTAAATGTTTGAAATAATTCAAAGAATCGCTAAAAATGTCTGATGTAAAGAGCAAAGAGGATGACACTCAGATGTCGCAAGAGAAACGAAACATCAAATTCACGCCAAAGGGTTTGGAGTTTTACATAAAAACATGTCAAGAAAAACGAAGTTTAAAGTGTAAACAAGCTTCAAAATTAGTGGAGAAAATTTCCGCATTAATGACGTCACAAGAAAATGTTAAGAAAGTGTCTTCTGACTTTGTCAAGTTTATTAAATGCTATCAAGATGCAACCGATTTACATGAATCCGTTTTAAGCTTGCCATTACCAGAAGAAGAAGTGAAAAGGCAATCTGTGTATTTTCAGTCCAAGGTGACGACATTCTCTGATTTTATGGACAATATAAAGGTTTGGTTGCATGAAGCAGGAGATTCATATACTGAACAGAAAAATAATGTTGATGATGATCAGGTTGCAGATCTGGATGAAATAAATCCTGAAGACAGTGTCTCTAATATTTCAAGTGTAAAGCCACGTTCAAAAACATCTTCACAGCAGTCTTGGACTTCATCTACCTCTTCTGCTCGCATTAAAGCTGCGGCTGAAAAGGCAGCGTTCATGGAGAGATTGGCCGCGTTGGACATCTGATCCAAGCTCAAGAGGAAAAACTGAGAAAAGAAAAGGAAAAATTAGACTTGGAAACAGAGTTGGCAGCAACTAATGCAAAACTTAATGTTTTGAACATAAACTCAGTTGCTGGTTCTCAACGATCCGATGGAATGAACTCTTATTTTGAAAGAGCCCAAGTAAAGGACACACCTCTGCTAAATCCTGGCGCTGATGAGTTTGTTCCGAAAGAAAGAACAAATTTTTCATCTGACTCTCCTGTCGTCAGACCTAAACAGAGGCAGAAACAACTTCAAATGGATCAGATGTGCACAACAACAGAAATTTACAACTGAAATGCCTTTCTGAGTATTTACCTTTGATGCAGGAAAGACAAAAATGGACAAGAACTAAAAGATGTCTCACTCCTTAGACTTAGACTTAGACTGACTTTATTGTCATTTTGCATGCACAGGGTGAATACAGAGCGAGATTTCGTTGCATACGGCTCAGGACAATGTTTTGAGGTTCCAATGTTGTGAGGTTACTCCAGAATAAAATAAAATACAGTATAAAATATGAATATAAATCTAAATATAAAATATAAGGTACAGGACTGACAGTAAAATAGAAGTTATTTAGCTCTGTACATGTGCAAGGTATAAAGTGGAGACCAGATTTTAAGTGCAGTCCAGTTAAGAGTTCAGCAGTCTGATGGCAAGTGGGAAAAAGCTGTTTCAGAACCTGGTGGACCTGCACCGGATGCTGCAGAACCTCTTTCCAGAGGGCAGCAGGGAGAACAGTCCATGGTGGGGGTGTGAGGGGTCACTGACGATGTTTCGGCCTCAGGAATTAGGGGCCGGAGTGTTGGAGCTATTTATTCTTTATTTCTTTATCCATTTGAATTTTGTTAGTTTATTCTTACATTTCTAGTTTTTGTATTATTTACAGAGTTTATTTGCAGGTTAATAATTGTTGATTCTATTTATCTTTTGTTTTATTATTTGTTATTTATTCGTTTTCTAAAGACAGGAAGTGAGGTGGATCAATCCACTTTCTATAAGTGTAGGGGCCTAGTAAAGACCAGCAGGCATTTGGGTTTGGGGCCTTTGGTTTTTACCAGAGCAAGAGAGGCAGCATGAAAACAAGACAAAGTTTGAACTCTGTAATTGTTTAGCTGAAACAAAATAAATCATCCAGAACAACAAGACAAGTTTGGACAGTGAACCTTCTTTTGCCTGCATATGGAAAACTTGACCCCAGTGCCTTATAGTGGCTTCATGGAACAGGATGTTTGGTTTGGCCCACAATGGCCACTACAGCGACTGAACATGTCAATATGTCAACAATATCTAAAAATTGAGGGGTATGAAGAGAATATAAAATTTTTTTATGTCGTCAGTCAAAATAATGAATGACAAGAAACTTCAAGCACCATCTTTGATTTTACTTCTAAGAATTTTATTTAAAGCTAATCTGGCAACCAAAAATGAAATAAGACCTTTAAATAATTATCAATCATTAAAACTGATACTCTTATTATTAATAACTTCAATAACTTCTGTGCTACAGCAGAACAAGCATCCATTTAAATCCCGTAATGCCAGTTGGGTTTATAGCTCAGATAATTCTGCAGAATCAGTATTTTATTTTACGTCCATCTTCTAGGTGGCTATCATCATCCCGTTCAGAAACCGGTATGAACACCTGACCCACTGGCTCCACTACGTCCATCCGGTCCTGATGCGTCAGCAGCTGGACTACGGTGTGTACGTCATCAACCAGGACGGAGACGGAGCGTTCAACCGGGCCAAGCTGATGAACATCGGATTTGTTGAAGCGCTGATCGAATACGATTACGACTGTTTTGTCTTTTCTGACGTAGACCTGGTACCAATAGATGATAGAAACCTCTACAGATGTTCTGACCATCCCAGACATTTATCTGTGGCTGTGGACAAGTTTAACTTCATCCTGCCCTACGCCACCATCTTCGGTGGCGTCTCAGCGTTGTCCAAACAGCAGTTCCTTAAAGTCAACGGCTTTTCAAACACCTTCTGGGGCTGGGGGGGTGAAGACGACGACATGTCGCAGCGGATCTCTTACAGACGGATGTTCATATCCAGACCAGACTCCGTCACTGGGAGGTACAAGATGATACAACATGAGAGAGATTCTCACAACGATCCAAACCCAAGAAGAGTTCAGAAACTGACAGAAACGTATTTTAATATAATCAAAGATGGGCTTAGTACTCTCAGTTACACAGTCAGGGAGATTAGGAAGGATTTATTATACACTTTAGTTACAGTGGATGTTCAGGCTGATGTGGATCCAGATGTTTCTGTTCCACACCTGGACGATTGGACCGAAACAAAAGTCAACTAATAAAACAGGGAGAATAAAATGGAATAGTCCAAGTTCATCAACCTAACAATGGAAGATGGGACTTGGTTGGTTATTTAAATTACCGAAGGTGTTTCTGTCCTGGACGGAGGCGTACTGGTGTCTGTTTGACGACCAGTTCATGTGTTCAAACTGGAAACGATGGCATGGAGTCGTGGACTTTGCAGCAAGCATGTGGCGACAGTGGACAGGATCCACCTCCTTCAAACAGGTTGAAGCCTCCAGAACCACCGAAGCGGTTCTGGTGGACCTGAAAGGCGGATCCACTTTAAGAAGTGACGGAACTGGATCTTCCACCAAACGCTCTTCATGTTCAGACCAACGTAGATCAGTTTGATTCGATTCTCCAACATTCATAACGATGACATGAAACTTTGTTGGTTTATTATTGATTGAGACTTTTTCCCTGTTGGAGCTTTTATTGGTTCAATATTGGTTCTGTTTTTAATAAAGTGAAGCACAATAAGGTGATGGATTTTTAAGAATTAAATAAATTCTTAAAAATTTATTAATTTTAAAATAAACAATAAATATAATGTAAAAGGAGATTTCAGTAATTTAATATTTTTATTATCTTACGTTTCTAAGGCTGTTTTGTTCTGTATAATCTGATGCATGAATAAAAGTTTTTAAACTTTTAAAGTCTAATCATTATGATGTATTTATCATTTATTTGACATTACAGTAGATATTATTCACATTCCTTTATAAATATTTAAAACACACTTCACTGAGATTAATAATCTGTTTTTCAAGAGAGACCAGGAGTGTTGGGTCTCAGAAATGTGATATGAAGACAGAAAAACTGCAGTTTTTATTCCTAGTTCCCTGTTTTCAGTAACTTTAATTTGATATACAGTTGGTAGCTTCAGTAGCTTCACCATAAAATGGAGGCAGAGAGGAAGTACGTAGCTACTGGTCAAACCTGATTGGCTCACAGTGAAAAATAAAGGAGACAAGAAAACCATATAAAAGAAAAATAAAAAGTAAAAATGAAAGATTTCATGGGTGAAATTCAACCAATAATACTGAGGTAAAGTAATTCAGTTTTAAATAAAGAAATAAAATGTCTCTTAAATGTCTAAAAGTTAAATCAGTTTTAATATGATTTTACTGGAAGATTAAATCAGAAACCTGTTAAATGTTTTCAACACACTAGCGCCCTCTGGTGGTCTCAAAGTAACTGCACATATAAATATGTTTAAAAATCACTAAAGAAGAAAACTTCATAAATTTGACTCCATTCTACATGGATTCTGTGTTTTAGTAAAATGTTGTTAAAAGCTTCATGTTTTACTAAAACATGAAGATAATTTGAACCATAAAGGATAATTACTACATGTTAGAGCATGAGCACAGACCATAAAATACAATACAAATTGTTTAAAATGTATTAAAAGGAAGGATTTTTTAAGTATTTACTTTAAAATAACATTATTTATAAGCTACAAACACCAAAACTCTGGAAAATATTTAAAAGCCACCAATGAACCTCAGTTTATATAAAACTCAGGAGGATGAAGGAGGTAAAGTTTCCCTCCAGGTCAGGCAGAGACCAACCGTTAGTAAGAACCTCAGAGAGTTTCAGATTCTGTCTTTTGTTGATGAGTCTGGAAATAGTTCATAAATATGCAGCCTGGCCTGTATGGAGTATCTGGGTGAATAGGAAGCTGTCATGATGGTGAAAAGAGAAACAACTCAGGCTGCAGAAAAACAGGAAGATGGTGGTTACAGTCAGCTGACTTACTGAAGGGCGACAGAGCAAATGGCTTCCAGGTTTAATCCTGGTCCTTCCCTCAGATAACTGCATCACAAACATCCACCAAGAGCGAATTGATGGAGTGATGAGTGATGGAGGCTGCGGTGTGGGATCGCCCTAGAGGAAGATGCTAAAGGTACAAAACTAGGTGACCAATATGAACGATGGAGGATTTATAGATATATAAAACTGAACATAAAGCTGTATGTTTATGTTCAGTGGTTCTGGTTTTCATTCAGTTTTCTCAAACTTTCCTGTTGATTGATTCTCTGTATTTATTGTTGTTTTGCTCTATTGGTTCTTTTCCAACCTGAACCTCAGACTGGATGGAGATCGTGATCAGAATCTGTTTTTGTTTCCATGATAAAAGATCCCAGTTTCCTGTCTGACATTTAGCTGCTGATGAAACACTGAATAAAATCAGCTCCAGCTGAACATCGAAACCATCTGAAGAGGTGCTGACCCGAACCAAACGATTCTGTCTGAGAAGAAACTCTTAACAATCAGTTTGTCATCAATAATTATATTCACTTTGTAAGAAAAACATTTACTTGTGAAACAAATGTACTTTTAGGAGTCTTTTTATCAAACCATACGTTTTAAATGTAAAACATTATTATGGCTGAGACTCGTATTATTTCTCTCCAGAAGTTCAATCATTTCAAAAAACAAACATTTGGCCAATCAGCATCGCTGAGCTCAATGCTTTTGGCGGCTGGAAATATTTGATCTATCATAGAAAATGACAGAAAGTTTTGTATCACTTTGGTGATCATGGAGATCATAGCAGAAAAGGAAACGTTGGACCGGATTCTCCATCTTGTTTGACAAAACAGAGGATTTTGCAGCTGGCCGTCAGCCACAGCTTCTGTTTGATCACTTTTAGTTTCCATATTGCTCTGCTCTTTTCTGCTGTTTACTTCCTCTGTTCATCAGCCACTAACATTTGTTCTTTGCTGATAATCAGCTCTGAACGTTGTGGTTTAGTTGATGCTTACGTTGCTCTGGTTAGCATGATGCTAATGCTGTTTTCATCTTTAAATCGTTAACAATGATGATGCTCCTGCTGCCTTTCCAGTTTCTGCTGCTGCTGTTATAATGCTGATGTCTGGTTGATTTCTTGATGTTTGCGGGTCGGAGGGTCGTTCTGGTGTCGTTCTGGTGTCGTTCTGGTGCCGTTCTGGTGCCGTTGGACAAGGAGGAGCTGAAGTTTGGTTTGCTAACTGAGATCTTTGAACATTAATCTCTGTTAGGTTTCTCTGACTCTGATTGCTGGATAAATCCAGGGATTTGCTTCCTGTTGTGGTTCCAGCAGAACATGGTTCTGAGTTGTACCTGTGATGATTTGTTCCGGTTTCACTGCCAGAGTGCTTTAGTTCTTTTAGGCAGGAATCTCTCTGCTGTCTGGCGTCTAGTCGATCCAGAAAAGTTCAGTTTTGGTTGAATTTAGCCTGCTGTTTGTTCAGAGTTAAACATTAGTTGTTTTTTTTTACAGTTTTGGGTCTGATTCAGTGTTGACACAGATTTAATGTTTAGTCCTCATATTTTCTGCCTGACCTCCTCTGTGCAGGTGTTGCTGATCTCTCAATAATAATGTACCCAGATATGTTGGGACGTGGGGGCCATTGCTTGAACTTTTGAGTAATACCACTGGACACTGGTAGTGACAGACTAGCGTCTGCTCTGTGGCCCTGCTGCCTCCCTGCCTGTCAGAAAGGCTGTAGGTTGGCCTCTCGGTTGGTACACAAGTGACTTAATACACCCTGATGAACTCATTCCCAGCAGTATGCGGAGGAGCTGAATATTTTATTTAGTTATCTTGTTTTAGTTGTACATATTAACCTTCCCCCCTTTTTTTTCTTTCTGTTTCCCCCATCTATCTATTTGCTGTTCTATCTTCTATCCTTGATAACCTGGGTTAGGGTATCACTGTTTTTGTTGTTTATTTTCTGGTTACATAAATGACAGTTGGACAGTCGTATTGTGGAATTTATTTGTAACTGCAATCTTGTTTGGACTCACTCACTGATGATGACAATATAGAAGATCCCAATGCCAGCGTCACGCCAACTGGTCATCGTGGCCTGATCGATGATCCGGATATCATTGGATTTTGATAACTGTCCTGCAGTTTTGTTAATTTGTTGAAAACAATAAATATATTAAATAAAAAAAAGATAAAAAAAACTTTCTCAAGAAACAGATACTGAAAAGAGTTCACATGAGATGATCATATATGGCACATGTGCCAAACTCAAGGCCCGAGGGCCAAATCTGGCCCCCCATAGCTCTTTATGTGGCCCTCTAGACCCCAAATTATAGCAGTAGGCCCTTCCAGTTTTAATAACTGCAAAATTCACTCAAAAATCAACAGATCCCCACATTTATTTCTGATTTTAGCAACATTTTTTTTTCTCAAAATTGGCCGAAACCATTTGGGTTCCAGTGGCTGCTGTTTCAGCCTGACTTGATGTCAAGTTATAGTCCATGACTGATGGAGCAATTAATAAAAGATCACATTTAACATCATATATTAGTGCGAATATCGAAACAATTCCTAACGAATTACAAATATTTCTAAATTTGCACCACAAAATCTGTGATGTTGATTGCAGAGAACCACAAAAACAATCCTGGATGAACTGATTAGTGTGAAAAGATGTTCAATATGATGTTATTTTAAGAAACACTTACTGAATGCTGAAACACCTATTTATTGATATTTTAACAGTTTAATTGGTTTTTATCAATACGTTTCGGCCCTACAGGCCCTTTAAGAACATCCTGATTTTTGATTTGGCCCAAATGGAAATGAGTTTGATGCCCTGATATTTGGGATAAAAACGACTGAATCCTGGATTATTTTGAATGTAAACAAGAATAAAGAGGAAGATATTTGGTGGTGGAATGATGTCACACCGCCAGCAAAGGAAGATTCTGTGATGTCACTGGCGATGCAGTCTGTGATGTCATCAACTGCAGAATTGTATGTAACACAATTCTGCATATTTTTCATTGCTTGCAATATCACTGACCAGTTCAGACGTTCAAAGCTCTTTCCAATCGACCGTTCAGGTAGTTTACCAATCGACTATTTTACTGATTGTATTTAGGAGAAAATGTCTCATCATACGCCGAGATACCACAGTGGGATGATGGGACCCCATGCGAGAAGGGGAGTCCAGGAAAACCCCGAAGGCAGGTTCCCTCCTGCACAGCCGAATGCCTTACACTGGGAAATCCAAAGACTGAACTCCCTTCTAGAAATAGAGAGAGCCGGAAGGTTTGAAGACAACCAAAGACTGGCCCACCTGAAGGAGGAGCTGGAAGAGACGAAACTCCAGTTACAAAGGCAGACAGATATCAAAGAAACGCTTATCAGCCAGGCCGAAGACGCAAAGAGGGAACTTGAGAGACTAGAGAGGTTCAGTGATCCAGAAGTCATTAAAGCTGTGATCACTGCTTCCAAGGCTTACAAAGATGTGAAAGACATGAAGATGAAGCCCTTGCAACAAGAATATGTGGATTTAAAGGTGGCCCACCTCCTCAGCCAGGAAGCACTTAAAGCTGAAATACATGATGAGAAAGTGAAAAGTCAGGCCCTCCAAGAAGAACTGGACGAACTGCAGACTTCCTACCAGGAGCTGCGCTCTAAGTACGAAGCAGACGATGGTCTGGTGAGGCAGGAGGCCGAGACACAAACGTTTGATGAAGAGCAGCTTAGTGAGGAACAAGAACTCCTGGAGAATGGGAGAGCTGAGAAGGACGACATGTTCCAAGAAATGTCACAAAAGATCTCATTCCTGCAAGACAGCGAGAAACGTTTGCAGGAAGAATTAAATCAAATGAAAAGTTCATACAATGAACTGAACTGCAAATATGAAAGTGACATTTCTGGACTAAAACAAGATGTGGAAACATTCCAGCAGATGATACAACAGGAGGAAACAGCTCTTTCTAAAGAAAAGAAAGAAAATCTGATCCATGAAATTAATTACTCTGCTCTGCTAGAACAAGTTGAAAGACTAAATTTGCAATTAATTCAAGAGAGAAAAACTAACATGGAGAAATCAGAGGAGGACATGGAGCTACTTGAAAAGATGAGAGCTGAGAACACCGTCCTGCAAGAAAAAACAACCAAAGAGATTCAATATCTGCAGGACAGCGAGAAACTTTTGAAGGAAGAATTAAATTACATTAAAAGTTCATACAATGAACTGAACTGCAAATATGAAAGTGAAGTTATTGGACTAAAACAAGACGTGGAAACATTCCAGCAGATGATACAACAGGGGGAAACAGCTCTTTCTAGAGAAAAGAAAGACAATCTGGTCCATGAAATTAATTACTCTGCTCTGCTAGAACAAGTTGAAAGACTAAATTTGCAATTAATTCAAGAGAGAAAAACTAACATGGAGAAATCAGAGGAGGACATGGAGCTACTTGAAAAGATGAGAGCTGAGAACACCGTCCTGCAAGAAAAAACAACCAAAGAGATTCAATTCCTGCAGGAGAAAGAAAGGAGTGCACTGGCTGAGTTAGAGAAGGTAAACGGTTTGTACCTGGAGCTAAACTGTCGGTACGAAACCGAAGTCTCTGCACTAAAACAACAATACGATCAGGAGATACGTTGTATGAAAAATGATTTGGAAAGAGTTAAAGAGGATCTACTGATCACTCTGAGATCTGAGAACAAAGATTTCCAACAGAAACAGATCGCAGTTTTCCAAGAACAGGAGGAAGATTCACAGAACCAAGTGGACCTGGTTAAAGTTTTAAATCAAGAGGTTTGTTCAGAGGAGGAACTCCCAGGAGAAACCTTACCAGGTTGTTCCACAGATCCGGAATCCCCGGCAGAGATCGAGATCCCTGGAGAAACCATCCAGGAGGATTTAAACAATCCAGATACTAAAACCACGCAGGATGGTAAAAAAAAGAAATCTAAATTTTCATTTTGGAAAAGAATACGAAACATTCTGCGATTAAAGAAGCCACAGAAAAAGCAAGAGTGAATACGATCAAGAACATGTTTAATGTTCTTGATTTAGATATTTAGAGAAGGAGAAAGACGTGCAAGAGAGGAACCCAGGAATCGAACTCTTGGAGGTTGTAGCCTCTGTGAACGGGGCGCCATGCCACGCTCCGTCAATAGAGAATTTAAAAAGGCAAAGATTTTTCCCCCATTGGCAAACTAGAAAATAGATCCCTTCCCAAACCAATTGGAAAAAACGTGGGCAGCACGGTGGTGCAGCGGTTAGCGCTGCGTCTTCACAGAGACCGTCTGTGTGGAGTTTGCATAGTCTCCCCGTGTTTGCGTGGGTTTTCTCCGGGTGCTCCGGTTCCCCCCACATCTCCTAAAACATGTAGGTCAGGTCAGTTGGTCACTGTAAATTGACCCCAGAAGAGTTTAAGGAACTCCAACCATGTCCAGAATTATTGTTAAACTTGTAAAGTTTAGTGGCTGACGGCTCAGTGCCCCAACACTCGGCTCAATTTTTATAGCAACGTATTGATTTAAGAATTAAAATTTCTTCTTTTAATAGTAATGATTTCTGTTTATTTTCACTGTACTTGTGCTTTTATGGTTTGTCCTTTAGTTTACCTTTTCTACTCACTTTTTATATTAAATTGCACTGAATTGTAGCTCGTTATTCTGGGCTTTAAAGAAGATTAGCAAAAGGATCATGCAGTGGCTTTTTTAGGGCGACTGTGGCTCGGTGGTACAGTGGTCGTCTTGTGACCAGAAGGTTGTAAGTTGGATTTCAACTTCCTGAGCCACATGTTGAGCTGCCCCGGGGCAGGGCACTTATTTTTTACAGTGTACACATCAGAAGGTGAGCTCCTCCTCCTCCTCACCTGTATCAAGCTGATCACCTGCAGCGCCTCCATTGTGTGACGCAGACATCTCAGCAGCAGATCCAGTGAGTACACACACTTTCTATAAAATTGGTTCTGACCCGTTTTCAAGCTTTTCTCTGTTTCCGGGTCAGAGAAGCGAGAACAGACCGAACTTTTCAGTCCCAGTTTGAACTAATCTGAGCAGCAACTTCCGCTGTTTAAATATAATCTCTCTGTTTGTGTAAAAGTGGTTTAATGTCAGATATATTATTGCGCTGCTGTCATTTAATGCTCTGAATAGAAAGTTTGTCACTTTAACTCTGGAAATAAACGTCTTTAAGTTTTGACGCCTGTTAAAGACGTCAAAACTGTTTAACAATGAGATTATAATCTCGCCTGTTGGGACTTTATGATCTGAATGTTGATGAACAGGTTTGTTTTGCCAGTAGAGGCTCATGAGAATGTAGATGAACTTGTCTGACTACAGAATCTCTTAACCCTCCTGTTATGTTTCCTTGCAGCTACGAACCATTTTTCACCACACACACACACACACACACACACACACACAAACACACAAACACACACACACACACACACACACAAACACACACGCACACACCCACACACACACACACACACACACACACACACACACACACACACACACACAAACACACAAACACACACACACACACACACACACAAACACACAAACACACAAACACACACACACACACACAACAAACCACACGCACACACCCACACAACAAACCACACACACACACACACACACACACACAACAAACCACACACACACACACACACAAACACACAAACACACAAACACACACACACACACACAACAAACCACACGCACACACACACACAAACACACAAACACACACACACACACACAACAAACCACACGCACACACACACACAAACACACAACACACACACACACACACAACAAACCACACACACACACACACACACACACACAACAAACCACACACACACACACACACAAACACACAAACACACAAACACACACACACCCACACAACAAACCACACACACACACACACACAAACACACAAACACACACACACACACACAACAAACCACACGCACACACCCACACAACAAACCACACACACACACACACACACCCACACAACAAACCACACACACACACACACACACACACACAACAAACCACACACACACACACACACACACACACACACACACACACACACAAACACACAAACACACACACACACACACAACAAACCACACGCACACACCCACACAACAAACCACACACACACACACACACACACACACAACAAACCACACACACACACACACACACAACAAACCACACGCACACACACACACAACAAACCACACGCACACACCCACACAACAAACCACACACACACACACACACACCCACACAACAAACCACACACACACACACACACACACACACAACAAACCACACGCACACACACACACACACACACACACACACAAACACAAACACAAGCCCACCCCCTCACTACTCTCTTTACTTCACTAGGAAACTGCGAGAAAGCAGAAAATGTTCATGCAACTGTTGACAGGAATCTTTTCTGTTCCTGTGGACAAACTCCACCCACACTGAGTGACACTCAGCAGAAATGGAGGAAAACATAAATACTCTCTGCATGACTTATTTGTTTTGATTTTAATCAGCGGGTCAATTTGACCCGGAACAGTTTGTGTGTCTCAAGTTCAATTATAAAGATCACCCATTGAAAAAAATTGTAATATAAAAAATTTACCAAAGATCAATTTCAAGGAAATTATTGGTTTTTTTGTGTCTAGGTTTTTTTCAGTGGACATTAAAAATGTAAATTCCATTTTTTATGTCCAAATGAGTAAATGAGCAGGTTGTCGTCATTGATCCTTAATTTCTGAGAAATTAAAAAACATCATTGGACAAATATTGATTGAAATGGTTAGTATTGGAGTTAATAATCAGATACAAAAATGTTTTGGAGGATTATTTTGGTTTCTGACATTATAGCATGATTAAACACTCCACAGGTCAAACTGACCCAGGAACATTATTGCTGTACCTCAGAAACGAATGTAAGAGGAGAGTTAATCTAGAAATACTGAAAGTTTTTGAACTTTATTATTTTCTTTGAGCCAAAAAAATCTACCTGAACTATTAACTGTAAATATTTATTCCACAAATCAAATGAGGATTTTAGATGCTTCTGTTAGTGATGAAAACACACAAGTCATGTGACTGTGTGACATAGAAAATGAAACTAACTTTGTTCTTCAGATCAGACTCCATTTTGAGACGGAGGACAGAAATAACTTGTGGTTTTAAGACATAAGATTTTTGTTGTGTTTCTACATAATGAAATTGGAGTGGTGCCCTCAGTGATGAATAGATGAATAAATAAAGTCTTAATCAGGCCTTAGGGTGCAGCATTAGGCTGTGGGTGTGTCTGCAGGGGGCAGAGAGGATGGAAGGTGGACAGATTGATTTCTCAGCTCTTGGGGAAAAGCTGATCTTTAGCCATAAAGTGGTTGTTCACTTTCTGTATCTGCAGCGTTTCCCAGACGGTAGCGGTACAAACAGTTTGTGTCCTGGGTGGGTGGGATCATCAGCAGCAACACAACTGGCCTTCCTTTGCAGTCTGCCAGTATATATTAGGTCCAGGTTCGGTAACTGACTCCCCACCATCCACTGGGCCGTTTTCACCACCCGGGCCAAGTCCTTTTGTCCTGGATGCTGCAGTTGTCGTCCCACCCAGTCGTGCTGAGGCAGAGGATGCTCTCCATCACGGCTCTGTAGAAGTTCTTGAGCCACTGAGCAGGAAGTCCAGCCCTGTTCTACTTCCTGAGGAAGAAGAGTCTTTGTTGGGCCTTCCTCGTCAGAACAGAGGTGTTCAGTGACCGGGTCGGGTCCGAGGTGATGTGGACGCCCAGGAATCTGATGTTGTCTACCTACGCACTCCACCACCTCCACCTGAATTGTAACAGGTTGTGCTCTGTCCTCCTGGACCTGCTGTGGTCCACTGTGACCTCCTTGGTCTTGCTGGTGTTGAGCTCCAGGTTGTTCACTTGTTAATAGAGGTCAGTGTTGCAGCTCCATGTTCCTCCGTGTCTCTTATGGGTCTCTGGAGCTTTTTCTAACCGATCAAATCAAGGGACGCCCACAGCGGCCCGAGTCGGCAGAACAGTGACGATCTGTGCTACCTGGTCAGATGTTCCTACCATAGAGCATCGGTGTGAGCATCGCCTCTAGGCAGGACGGATAGAAGAGCGTCTATCATGGGGTCCTTGTAGGGGTAGTGCTTTATTGAAATGATTTTAATTCATGGGCTGATCAAGAAAGTATTTAGACAGGCGGAAAATTAAATTCATTGAAATGAAAACTTTATTGTGAAACGTTGCTGCTTATAAATTGTTGTTACACAAGGCAACATTACACATTTATATTTCATGAGAGAAATATTTAACAAAGTGCCACAACTTAGTTACTGCGACTGTGAGATCTACCATGATCCCACATGATCCCACCTTTAGGCAGCACTAACACCTAAAGATGATCTGATTGTGTGCAATAATGACATCATGAATAGAAACTAAATAAAAACTGAATGAATCTTTTAAAGATCAGAACTGTTTTTATCTTAGTAGGAAAAACCAGAACAAAAACATTTGTAAACTATCACAGAGTATTAGGGTCATAATAAGATAAATAGAAATTATTTTTGGAAGAAATTCATAATATTATGAGAATAAAGTTGTTATATTCTGACTTTATTCTAGTATTTTCCTATTTTATTTCCTTAGTGTGTCCATAATACTCCATCATGTTAAACTGGTTTCTCTGATTATTTAAATCATAAATGTGACACATCACTCCTTCCTCAGCAGTCTGGGGTTCATCAGAAACTGATGTTTCTCTGATCTGTGGAGTCAAACCAGATTTAAACTCTCAACAGATTTTCCTCTCTTCCTCCTCTCTGACTTCTTTCTTTTCCAGTTGGACTTCTTGTTTCTCCTTGCAGCAGTGAGAAACTCTTTGTCTCTCTAAGCTGCTGGAAAACTGAACAGATCTGCTGAAAGCTGAGAGTGATCAGATCACTCCTCATGATCTCCATGGATCACCTGATCCTGAAGTCTCTCTGATTGTTGGTCCGTCTGGAAAATATTCCTTCCACATATTCCTGCCTCTCTGACTAAACCTGACTCTCAGCAGGAGGACTGGCAGCCTGTCTAAAGGAGGTCTGGACCCCAAAGGTTTCAGAACCGCTGCTTTAACTGAGCCCATCTGTTCAGGACCAACACATCACCACTTCATAGGAAATGTTCACTCCTTCATTCACTACATCTGACCTCACTCTGGATGTTTCTACAGACCTGGAACATGATTCCAGTTTAGGTTTCAGACTCAGATTTGAAATGTTCTTAATAAAGTCAGAAGTTCTCCAGAAGGTTCTTGGATCAGCCAGCAGACATCAGAAGGTCATGAAGAAGTGAAGGAGAGAACAATTCAGACCCAGATGTTACATGCTGGATCAGGTTCCTCTGATCCTCTGAACACATGATGGGAATCAACTTTCTGCTTACTGGATCACTGGGAACTGACTGGCACTGGTTTCTCTTTCAGACTTACTGAGGTCCAGAAGATGGAAGATTTGGACCTAAAGGAGGACAGAGCAGAACCTCCAGGATCCGTCTGTCCCTCTATGAAGAGTGACCGGTCCAGAAAAGATCCTCTAAACTTCAGTAATGAACCAGAACCATCAGACAGGAAGTAAGAAACCAGTTTCTAACTGATTCATGTGACTCCACACAGATTTATTTAATATTAACTTGTTTATTTTCATCAAATAAATAAAAAGTAACTTAATTTTTATGCAAACTTAAAGCTAAGTAGACATGAGGAATGTCAGCCAATCAGTAGAGTTTTAATGAGGCTTCAGTGAGTCAGTGATGGATGAAAATGATCCATGAAGACAAAAACAACCAAAACTTTAAAGAGCAACAATTCAGAGGTTGTCCCTAAACCCACTGACAGAGGGAAACTTCTTTACTGGGAGCACTGGACCCAGTTTATATACTGGAAACACTGGGTCCATGTGATCCAGGTAGGATGACGACCCAGAACTTTAAACCTTCTGCTTCTCTGCAGCAGTTTGTGTTCTGATCTTCTTCAGTGTTTTTATCACAGAGTTTCTCAGTAATTGATGTGATCTGAATAACATGTTTGTGTTTCAGAGATCAGAACCTCAGACTGAGAGCAGAACCTCCAGGATCCGTCTGTCCTTCTATGGGGAGTGACCGGTCCAGAAAAGATCCTCTAAACTTCAATACTGAACCAGAACCATCAGACCCAGAGTAAGAAACCAGTTTCTAACTGATTCATGTGACTCTGCAGAGACCAACCAGGATTTAAACTTGGATTTCAGCTTAGAAACTGATTCATGGAAACCAAAACATCATTTTAAATCATTTTAGTTCTTTTTTCAGTTGTGATCTAAACTGTTCTTTGAGAGAACAGAACAAACTGTGGAGGAAAAACTAAATAGTTTCCTTTGTGTCTTTATGAATCTCTAGCAGCTTCCATGTTCCACTGAGGTTTGGGGCCTCATGTGTAAAAGAGTGAGCAGTTTTCACACTAACACGGACAAATTTAGAAAAGTAGGGCGCACAAAAAATTAAGATATATAAATCTGTACGTACGTACATACCTGCTCACCTTTCCTTTATAAATCCCAATTTGCAGGAAATAAATCAGCTGCTGGTTCGCCTGTCTCCACCGTAAATACATATTAATGTAAATTAGTATAAATACCAGGAAGTATACCACCACGTGAAGCAGTAACCATGGCAACGTCCATGTTTGTAGCAGTATTAGTATTTATAATAATAATTATATATTTTTATTTAAAAGATGCTTTCAGCATTCATAAAGTCACTACACAAAAAAATCTAAATATTTGAAAGAAAATTTTTTAAATGAAAATAAATTAATAAAATAAAGAGATCTAAGTGCAAATGCCAGTTTGAGCAGCAGAGCGTTCAGCCGGGATTTAAAGACAGAGAGTCATTGAGTGGGAATGTTGATGTTTATTCTAAATAGAGAAATCATGTTAATAAGTTACAGTTACAGAATAGAGATGATTTCTGTCCATATTCACAAAGTGGCTCGACTGAAGGACGACTGCAGCTGGACCGGTACCGGTACCGCTTGGCTCCTTCTTTAAGTTCTGCTCAGAGCTGCAGGATGATCAGTCTGGATCAATCTAAACACCAATAAACCATCAGATCAATATAATTTCTGATCAATGGCTCCATGTTCTCCATCAGAGCCAAAGCTCCTCAGGTAGCAGCTCACCTTGGTGCAGCTACTGACATACAGTACAGACCAAAAGTTTGGACACACCTTCTAATTCAATGGGTTTTCTTTGTTTTCATGACTATTTATAAGGCAATAAATCCACTTATTAACCTGACAGGGCAGGTTGACCTATGAAGTGAAAACCATTTCAGGTGACGACCTCTTGAAGCTCATCAAGAAAATGCAGAGTGTGTGCAAAGCAGTAATCACAGCAAAAGGTTGTTACTGTGAAGAAACTAGAATATAAGGGGTATTTTCAGTTGTTTTACACTTTTTTGTTTAGTGCATATTTCCACATGTTATTCATAGTTTTGATGCTTTCAGTGTGAATCTACAATGTCAATAGTCATGAAAATAAAGGAAACTCATTGAACTAAAAGGTGTGTCCAAACGTTTGGTCTGTACTGTACCTGTGATTGTCTCCACACCTGATCAATAATCAAACCTGTCTGGAGTTAATCTGCTGATCCAACCAGGTTTTATTTTTTAGTGAGAATAAATTACTCTATAGATGCTTTTCATTTGCTTCGGCACACAGACCAATGAGTTACAGCTTTATGAGACAAAAACTGAGGGAAAGTATTTACATTCTAGTGATGTTTTCACTTCCTTTTATTATTTTTGTTTTCTTTATTTTGTGTGCGTGTTCGGTTATTGTTTGATGATAAATGCTGTTCACTTTCATCGTTTACGTTTAAACAATAAAATATTAAAATCATTAACAAACATCAGGTTTGATGCTTCTTGTTCTAAATAACTGAATATCATCAGATTTCAGTTATTTAGTGAGTTTTGACTCTGTGTAGTTTATTATTGTTCACAGAAAAAGTTTTGAGGCTGCTGCACATTTTCACGGCAGGTCAAATGTTTGTGTATATTTACGTAAATAATAATGTCATGTTCATTTTTATACATGCAGGCTTGTGTGTAAAATATGGCGCTGCACATTTTTTGTGCGAACGTTTTATACATGAGGCTCCTGGTGTCTGTGGGAACAATAACAGTTAAGATGGGAGAGACTAAAGTTTAATAAAACTCTGATATTTTACTAATAAGTAAAACAATCTCCAAAACAGCTCAAATATTAAATCCCAGAAATTGTCATTATGTTCCAGACAAACTGTTATAATTTTATTCCCTCATTAAAATCATCCCTGAATTTTTGCTTTGATTATTTTATACATTTTTGAGAAATCTTTTAATCTCCTTCTGGATTTTGAAAAGGCCTTTCCTCAACAACAGACAGCAAAGGAGTTTTCACTCAGAGTAATGTGGGGTCAGAACAAGAAAACTTTTATTTTTAAATTCCTGAATCATCTTAGAATTTCATTCACACTTTTTTGGACTTCTATGTTCATTTTAAAAACATTTTTAAATCCCTTCTCACATTTGTTTAAAAGTTTTGCAGAAGTTTCTTGTTTAAATATGTACATTGATATATAATTTAAAATTATATTTTATTTCTATATGTCTATTGTTTTGTGTGAAAAGAAACTTTTGAGAGTTTCTGGTTTCTGGCTTGACCTTTTGTAATAAATGGACCTTTGACCTTTTGTAAAGTGTCTGTGGATCTTTAAGTATCACTGATTTAGAAGGTAAAGTGGAGGTCAAAGGTCAGGTCATTAGTCCTTAATGTGAAGGTTTTCAACAGATCAATTTATTTAATGTCTTTGGTGACAAATAAACCCAGAAACAGACAAAACGAGCAGAACCAGATGGAAATCAGAACCAAGTGCATTAAAGGAACCCGACCATCTAAATAAAACAGGAACTGGACTCAATAAAGATGGACTGTAACTAAACTACAACTATAAACAATTAATCAGGACAATAAAACTACAAAGTGAACACAGAACCAAAGTCCAAAGAATCATCATGAAGTCAGATTTAGAAAAAAATAAGACAAATTTAAATAACTTGTTATCTCTGCTATCATGTCCAAATAATGCTCTGTCACAGTACAAGACTCTTTATAAAGTTCTTAGATTAATGCAAACTGTCACGAAATGCGGTGTAGGTGGTGAGGCAGACGCTTGAGACCCAGTTTGAAATGGGAATGATGGTTTTTAATGAAGAACAGTCCAAAATCAGTCCACAAAACCAGGCAGCACGACAGAGCGGAAGCCAGGGCTCAACATCGGTAGCAACTGGTACATAGAAGACGGAAACAACGCGCACACACAGGACAGACACCAAAATGAGACGAGGATCCGACACAGACACACAGGTGACACTAAATACACAGGAGGTAATCAGGGAACGAGAAACACCTGGGGACTAATCAAAGGGCGACAGGACAACACGGAGAATCAGATACACAGGAAACTCAAAATAAACACACAGAAAAACACAGATCCTGACAGAAACTGGATCTGAATCCTGTTTACTGGTGTTCCACCATTAAAGAATGATCCATGTTTCTACACTGGACTCTAGATTAGAATCAGATTTTGGTCTTTGAGCCTCTGATGGAAACAGTTTTCTGCTCTGACTCAGACAGAATAAAGATTTCAGATGAACAAATACAACCAAAGAAAGATCAATCATAACACCAAATATAATGAAATATTTCAAACCAGAGATCATCAATGTTCTGAGGTTCTGTTGTGACTCAGGTTCTGGTACCAGGACAGCTCCAGCCTGTTGTTAGTGAACTATTTCAGTGATGAAGAAATGTCTTCACAGAGGGAGGAAGAGGAGCAGCGTTGGTGAGGAGGAGCAGCCGTCCTGCTGTGCTTTGTGTCAGAAGGTTCTGATGGATCCAGTCTCTACCAGCTGTGGTCACTGGTTCTGCAGACAGTGCATCAGGTTCTACTGGGACCAGTCTGGACCCTCCTCCTGCCCCCAGTGTGGGAAAAGACCCAGAACAGGAGCTGGACTGCTGACAGCCAATCAGAGCAGCTGTGCTCCAGGTGAGCCTGAACACCTCCAATCAGAGCTTCCTTCTGTCGTCTGTTGAACCAATTCAATGTCTTTAGTTGGGATTTGGACATTTAAGGTTTTATAAATCTTTCTGTCAACTAAATCTCTGTATTTCCAGCTGGTGTAAATGGTTTTTGCTTTAAAGTGACTCTGTTCTCAGCTCTCTATTCTAATTGCATTCAAACTGAACATTTCATTAAATCTGATGTTCATGTTGATGGATGAACTAAAGTCAGTCCCAGGTTTTTAGATGCAAATTCACCACATTATTCAGTTCAGACTAGATGAATAGTGCACAGAATCAGTAACTCCAAAAGGAAACAACAACAGTGATTACAGAGCACTCAAAAAATCTAATCAAATTTTATTTGTATAGCACATTTCAGCAGCAAGGCATTTCAAAGAGCTTTACATCATTACAAACACAGAAACACAATGCAACATAGAATCAACAATCAAAACATGACATTAATTCAGGTTCCATCAATAAATTTGTAATTGATTACGTTTCAAATACAATCCTAAACAGGTGGGTTTTTAGTCGAGTTTGCATCCATAAAAGGTTTACCTGTTGCACTCCTACTGTGTTATATGGAACAAAATACCTCGGGAAACACACGAAAATCTAATTTCTTAAGGGCTCACCCTTCTGTAAGTGCATTACAAACAGGATACGAAGGGAAGAAAAAAGAGAAAACACATTGTCAGAATGGTTCACTCCCCAGTTTAAAACCCAAACTGTGCCATTAAGAAAATTACTTCAAAATAGAAGCAACAAAAAGAAATAATTTCTATTTAGGACTGAGAAACTCAATGACAGACTGGAGGAAAATGATTTGCTGAGGACTGCTATACAAAGACGTCTTTGTGGTGTTGAAAACAGTTAAAAAAAAAAAACATGATAAAAAATTTGAGCCATAAAGGAGACGGTTGTTAAACTGTCCATCAACTTTTAAATTCGCACGAGGACAGAAGGCTGAGCTCTTACCTGATTAGACTTTGCCTTTAAGAGGAACGATAGTTTTCTTCAAATTCAGAAAGGAATCAGCAGTAGGTGGAGTGTGTGATCAGAATGTTGACCTTCATTATAAACATGTTAAACAAAATATGTTTATTCCCACTCACACTCACAATCACACAGTTTAAAACGATGTAGACAGCATTTTAATGGGCTTCTGGCACGAGGCTCCGTTCACCTCTTTCACAGAATTTTGAGCAGGGACTCTGCCGTCCCTCACGGATTTTTGTGCAATTTCAACATAGAATCAATAATCAAAACACAGCATTAAGTCAAGTTCCATCAATAAATTTGTAATTGATTACATTTCAAATACAATCCTAAACAGGTGGGTTTTTAGTTGAGATTTAAAAGAAGTCAGTGTTTCAGCTGTTTTACAGTTTTCTGGAAGTTTGTTCCAAATTTGTGGTGCATAGATGCTGAAAGCTGCTTCTCCTTGTTTGGTTCTGGTTCTGGGGATGCAGAGCAGAACCAGAACCAGAACCTGAGAGGTCTGGAAGGTTGATACAACAACAGCAGATCTTTAATGTATTGTGGTTCTGAGCCGTTCAGTGATTTATAAACTAACAACAGTATTTTAAAGTCTATTCTTTGAGCTACAGGGAGCCAGTGGAGGGACTTTAAAACTGGTGTTATGTGCTCTATCTTCCTGGTTTTAGTCAGAACGCCAGCAGCAGCATCTGGATCAGCTGCAGCTGTTTGATTGATTTGTTGGACAGACCTGTGAAGACGCTGTTGCAATAATCAATACGACTGAAGATGAAGGCATGGATGAGTTTCTCTAGATCTGGCTGAGACATTAGTCCTTTAATCCTGGAAATGTTCTTCAGGTGATAGAAGGCCAACTTTGTAACTGTCTTTATGTGGCTCTGGAGGTTCAGGTCAGAGTCCATCACTACTCCCAGGTTTCGGGCCTGATCGCTGGTTTTCAGTTGTAATAACTGAAGCTGTGCATTGACTCTAGATCTATAACTCTAGATCTATAACTGTAGATCTATAACTCTAGACCTATAACTGTAGATCTATAACTCTAGACCTATAACTCTAGATCGTTCCTCTTTAGGTCCAAAAATAATAACTTCAGTTTTGTTTCTGTTCAGCTGGAGAAAGTTTTGGCACATCCACACATTTATCTGTTCTAAGCATCTGTTCAGTGATTGGATGGGGTCAAAGGTCACCTGGTGACATCGTAATGTAGAGCTGTGTGTCATCTGCATAGTTATGGTAGCTAATATTATTTCCTGTTATGGAGCATATAAATATTGAATAAGAGGGGTCCTAGGATTGAACCTTGGGGTACCCCACGTGTGACCTTTGACCTCTTTGATGAGAAGTTTCCAATTGAAACAAAGAAATCCCTGTTCTTTATGTAGGATTTAAACCAGTTAAGCACTGGACCGGAGAGTCCGATCCAACTCTCCAGTCGAGTCAGTAATATGTCATGGTCAGCACTGAGGTCCAACAGAACCAGCACTGTGGTTCTCCCACAGTCCGTATTTATATGGATGTCATTGAACACTTTGACTAGGCCAGTCTCTGTGCTGTGGTAACCATGGATACCAGACTGGAAGGAGTCAAAGAGGTTGGTTATCGTTAGGAAGCCAGTTAATTGTTTAAACAGCTTTTTCAATAACTTTGCTGATGAATCAGAGGTCAGAGGTCAGAGGTCGGCCTGTAATTCTGCAGTAGTGATTTGTCCAGATTGTTCTTTTTTATCAGTGGTTTGATTACTGCTGTTTTCAAAGCCTGGGGGAAAACGCCTGATGAGAGCGATGAGTTACTATCTGGATCAGATCAGCAGCAACAACAGGCAGGACTTTCTTAAAGAAATGTTCTAGAGTTATAGATCTAGGACATCCAGACAGCAGGAACTGGAGCTTATTGACTTATAATTTCCTGTAGGGTTTTATAATTAAGTAGTTGAAATTGGGTCATTTTTCCTGTATTTGTTTTGTTTGGGCTCAGCATTGGTACTGACTTTATAGTGGATGTTTAGATTAATCCTCTGATTTTATGAATTTTCTCTGAAAAGAAGCTGGAAAACTGGTTGCAGGCGGCAAAACATTGGAATTCAGGCGTAACGTCACAGGAGGGTTTGTGATTCTGTCAACTGTTGCAAATAAAGCTGGAGCATTGTTAATGTTTTTGTTTATGACATCTGCAAAGAAAGCCTCTCTTGCATGTTTTAGTGTTAAATGATAGTTACGTAGTCTTTCTTTATAGATGTCACAATGAACGTGGAGTTGAGTTTTACGCCATTTTTGTTCTGCCCTACGGCAGAGTTGTCTTACAGATCTAACTGTTTGTGCATTTCTCCATGGAGATTTCTTTTTACCAGACACAACCTTCATTTTAATGGAATCAATAATATCTGAGACTTTAGACTGAAAATCTTTTACCAACTTATCTACATCATTACAGCTTAAGGGTGAGGAAGAAGAGTAGATTTGATTAAAAGTTTCTGCTGTGTTTTCTGTGAAAGAACGTTTTGTGATGGTTGCTGTTTGTCCAAGTGGGTTAAAAGATAAAGAACTTTCAAAGATAACAGGAAGTGATGCGACAGGCGACATCAGTTACAGAGACATTGGAAATATTCACACCCTTACTGATAACCAGGTCCAGTGTGTGTCCTTGAGTGTGTGTGGCTTGTTTGACATGTTGTGTTAGACCAAAAGTCTCTAAACTATTAGAGCTTTTTTGCCCCTCTGTCTTGGGGGTTGTCAACATGAATGTTGAAATCACCCACAATTATTAAACAATCATAATCAATACAGATGAGAGATAGAAGCTCATTCAAGTCAGTAAAGAAATTTTCCACAAAAGTTGGAGTTTTATGTAAAGTTACTGTCAAAGTTCGTTTGTGGCCTTTAACCTCAATTCCAAGATACTCAAAAGAGGTGAAGTGACCCAAAGAGATTTTACTACAATTTATGGTATTCTTAAATATTGAAGCCACGCCTCCTCCTTTGTTATGTTTTCTAGTCTCACTCAAGAAATAGTAGTTAGGAGGCGCAGATTCAGTTAGTACGATCGATTCATTATTATCATTCAACCATGTTTCTGTCAGAAACATAACATCAATATTATGCTCAGTGATGAAATCATTAATTAATAGAGCTTTAGCACAGAGAGATCTTGTATTTAAAAGAGCTAGTTTAAGTGACTTGGAGGCCAAAAGTTCTTCAGTCTGGGGTTCTTTTAGGCAGGGGATCAGTCTGATGTTTGAATTAGGTCAGCTGTATTTTATGTTTCTGTTTTTTGTAAATTTTCTTGTAGTGATCCGGACAGGTAATGTCCTGTTCTGCAGTGCCAGGGGGCCAGACACATTCTGGAGCAAGAAGGGTGTAAAGATAAAATCTGGACCCCGGCCTCAGAGGCTTCTGAGTTCAACACCTGCCTGCTACCTGTTTCTCCCTGACTCAGATTCTTGAGCCTACATCGCCATCTAGTGACCAAAAAGGAAATGCATCACATATTTGGCTCCTGCAGTGTATGGAGACAAGAAGGTGGAAAAAGCAACTTGCTGCACTACTGATGTTACAGAGAGAGTGAAGAAAAGTCTGAGACAGAAACCTTTATTTACTCTGATAATATAGCACAGATTGCAGTTTATATGTTTCTATATATAGCATGTAATACAGGGTTTCCCCCAGAAAACTTAAGCCCGGTGGTCGGGGCACTGAGGCGGTCCACCAGGTTTTGTACTTAAGATGTTAAGTTGACAGGAAATGTAAAATATTACTGGGTAATTATGTTACTGGAAAACATTGCCGACAATGCTTACACCCACAAATATATAATCTTAAAAACAACAAGTCAACAAATACATTTAAGATAAATATCATTTATTTGCTGTTAGATTCTGTTAAATCCAAATTAAGTAATCAGTCATTGGCTCCAAAAACATGATGTAATGCGGATTACATTTAGAACCGGCCCAAGGCATAAATAAACTAAGAAAATATCAATGCTGCTAAATTTGATTCAATGTTTCAGTATAAATAATTAAAAGAATATAAATTGTTTAACATGTAAATTTAAGATTTTAAGGAGCTGGCAAGTTTATATTGTAAGAGTTCAAAGAACAATCTTCCTAGTTAGATTGCTTTGTTACTACAGTTACAATCTGATGCTCTCAGTTTAATCTTTGGAATCATCCACAGGCTGAACCATTGGTCCACTAACTCAGGGGCTAACCGGGATCTCAAACTTTATTGACACAGACAGAGTCAAAATGTTGAGATGTAAACACACGTCGTACATAATGCGTTGTTCATAAAGAAATATTCTCACTGCATGCTCAATGCGCTCTTATAAATGTGCATCTACGAACACTGAGTACAGCTCAATATGGATATTTGCAGTTCACATTGAGCTGCACAAACATAGCAAATGTGGTGCATTTAAACTTGACTCCTACCTTGATAAATTCTACAAAGAAATATGGATCATCATCCTCTCAGGAGGCTGATATAAATGTCCATATAGGTAAGCCTATATGGGCGATCCGTGCCGAGGTAAACTACAGAAATCAAGCCACAACATTATGCACAAAGCAGCCAACATGAAGCAGTGTTGTGATTGGTCTGCGCTGTCAAGGAAACCGAGATCATCCCACTTCCCCATGCTGGAGATTTAAGTTTAACAGTAACAATAAATAAAGTTACCTTTAAAATTAATCACACAAGTGACATCTAGGCCCAACAGTAGACTTAAACATCAATAAAATTAATCTGGTTGTGTGCATTGTTTTCGTCTCCTGAAAACTTTGCTTTAATTCTATGTCTTTTTTCCATCTAATCATAAGAAATCATAGTCAGTCAGAGAGAGTCATTAAACAGGAAGAGCAGGTTTCCTGGAAAAAGAGGAAGTAGGTTTCCAGCCTATTGATTTATAAAAATAGTTGAGACTATTCCTTATTTCAAAGCATGACCGTTTTAAAGAATGAAATCTAAACATTTTGAGTAATTGAATAAGATTCAAAGCAAAATACTTATATTAATATTGGTTTACTTGTAATAATACTTACACTTGTGGGTACACTTACAAGTAAAACAAGTACGGTAACTGTAACTTTGGTATCATATATAGAATCATGGATTATTCTTGGTTTCTTTTCAGAGAACATATGTAATAACTCACAATAAGATTATAAGAAGGGTAACTAATAAGTTATGGTTATCATAATATTATAAATGAATGCTAAATCAGAGAAGGCAAAGAAGTTATAAATGTGATTTTGACATTGAACTTGAAATGGTGTAAAAAGTGTAACTGCAATTAAACATCACTGATATGTTGGAGGTGGATAGTAGGTGAAAGGTTATGGTAGGCAGATAACAGGAGAGCAGAGATGGTCAATGCCTTATTTGGAAGCAGATTGTTGAACGACAAACTTTTCAAAGAAAAGGTTGTGAAGGCAATGGACGTAGGAGGACCATTGAGCAACCCTGAGACATTAGCACAGACACCAGGACATAATGTCTCTTGAGACAGTGATGGGTATGAGATAATTTGTCCAAGCAGTCGGCCAATGAAACAAGCACAGCATCAGTGCTAGCCAATGCAAACACACCAAAAGGGAGGATAAACCCTATAAAAGGTGGGTGCAAAAGAAGAACCTTTGGTTGGATCCTCCAGGCAGCTTTGAGCCAAGATCGAGATGGACAAAGAACTCTGCAGCTGAAGAAGAGCCGGGGCCACAGACCCGAAGATTGTCCTGCTCATGGGGACCAACCCATCAGCCCCGCAACATGTGGCTTCAAATCACACTTCTCTCATCAGCTGGGTTCAAATCCCAAAGACAAAGATGAAGATAAAGACAAAGGCAAGACAAAGAACAAAGGCAAAGAAGAAGAACTGATGTCTTCCTTCCATGAGGTCAGCTAGTCTGCATTTCAACGGACCAGAAAGATCGTGAGACAAGATGAAGGGAGCTTCAGACTCTTCCTGCCAGCACCCAAGTCCTGCGTGACCTCACCGTCCATGCAGAGACGAAAGCTCATCAGACCTACAGAGATCCCTGCCTTCATCGATCAACATCCTCCTCCTGCTGCAACACATTCTTCATCATCAGGCCAGGTCTGGGGTTCGAAACACCATACTCCATGCATCTCTCTCAAAGGTTCCCTTTTTAGTTCTCAGTATCAGCATTAGGGAAAGATAGATTAGATGATTGATTTTACTTATTTGATTATTTCTGCTACTGAATGAAGATGTACTGACCCTTGCAACAATGCCTTACTAATAAAATATTTAGCATAAAGAAAATCTAAAAGTTGTTGTGGACATTCAATTAAGAGTCACCTCAGAGTTCTTTGATGGTTGTAAAATAGCTATGATGTTTCATCCTGGAGAGGAAAAGGTGGAAAATGTTTTGTAGGTTGCTGGTAGCCCATATGTAAAACAACATCCTTGGGACTCGCACAAGTCACTAAAACCAACCTGGTTCAGTACCAAGTGCACATTGTAATATAGAGAAAGAGCGACCATTAACAGGTGTGCTCTGTGAAACTAGTTGGCTGCAGGCTGCTCAGTCTGGCTAATTCACAGGGGTAAGAAGGGTAGGACATCTAGATGGAGGTCATCAGAAACCAGGCGAATCTTTTCTCAATGCCAGCTTAAAAAGAGGTTACTTCAGTTCTGGACCGGGTAAATCCCAGCAGATTTAGGAAGCTCAATTCACCCATTGGTAGCACATCTCCCCTCTCAGAAGAGGAAGTAGAGAGTGAGAGAGTAGAGAGAGGGGGGTGTTGCTACAACAACTGCGCTCCCTGTTCAATGCATCAACTATAAAAACTATAAACCCATCTTTTTTTCAGGATTAATTCTGCCCTGCCAGTGAAATGCTCAATGCAGAAGAGATGCTTGGATTCCAGCTTGTTAAAAAAAAATTAACAGTTTTTTTTTTCTTTCTAATAAAAACAAAAACACACAAGGCTTAACCTGGTGGGTGGGCACGTAAATCATGGCGGCCCGCCAGACCTGTAATACACTGGAGGAAACCCTGTAATAATTTTAATAATCCATTAGAATTCATAGATTCTAAAGGACAAAATCCTTTACTTCTAAAGGACAAAATCAATCCCATGTAATTTTCAAACTACTATTGTTCTTTAAAAACATCCAATCCAGTCTTTGACAAAGAAATAACATTTTAAATGTGAACACTGCCAGATACAATCAGTGGTTTCTCTGACAGAGTAGAGCTTTTTCTCTAGATTTCCTTCATTAAGGCTGGAAAATTCCAGGAGAAAACATTTTTCTTCTTTTCTATTTTCTGAAGCTGCTGTTTGTGAGAGAAGTTCAGATAGAAACTGTAAAATGAGGACATGGTGACATGATGCAGAAGATTTCATGTTGCTTAAAGCATTTAATGGATGTGTTAGGGTCTGGATCTGATTTGTGAATTAAATACTTACATAGAACAGATTTTTGTCACAAAACAGAGGCAGAAATGTGATGTTTGATAATAGAACAATATTATGTTTGTGATGTTGTGAAATTCTGTTTCATCTAGGGTTTTTTACTTCAGTTTTTTGTCTTTGTTTCAGCAGATGTTGTTCTGCAGCAGGTTCTAATGGAACATAAGATCAGTCTGAGGAGGAGATGTGAATGTGTGACTGAAGGAAGTGATGTAACGGGAAGTAGAACCCTCCTCAATAGGATCTACACTGATCTTTATATCACAGAGGGTCAAAGTGAAGAAATTAATAGCCAACATGAGGTGAAGCAGCTGGAGAGAGCTTCCAAGACCCAGAACCTTCATGACTCTCCAATCAGGTGCCATGACATCTTTAAAACCTTCCCTGATCATCATGGAGCCATCAGAATGGTTCTGACCAAGGGTGTCGCTGGTGTTGGAAAAACCTTCTCAGTTCAGAAGTTCACTCTGGACTGGGCAGAGGGCTTGGAGAACCAAGATGTCAGTGTGGTGGTTCTGCTTTCGTTCAGGGAGCTGAACTTGATCAGAGATGAGCAGCACAGTCTTCTCACGCTGCTCCATGTTTTCCATCCAACCCTCCAGAAGCTCCCAGCAGAGCAACTGGCTGTCTGCAAACTTCTCTTCATATTTGATGGCCTGGATGAAAGCAGACTTTCACTGGACTTCAACAACAGTCAGCTGGTTTCTGACGTCACACAGAAGTCATCAGTCAACGTTCTGCTGACAAACCTCATCAAGGGGAACCTGCTTCCCTCGGCTCTCATCTGGATAACATCCCGACCTGCAGCGGCCAATCAGATCCCTCCTTCATTTGTTTCCAGGGTAACAGAAGTACGAGGCTTCACCGATGCCCAGAAGGAGGAGTATTTCAGGAAGAGGTTCAGTGATGAAGAGCTGTCCAGCAGAATCATCTCTCATATCAAGACCTCCAGGAGCCTCCACATCATGTGTGGAATCCCAGTCTTCTGCTGGATCACTGCTACAGTTCTGGAGAACATGTTGACCTCAGAGCAGAGAGGAGAGCTGCCCAAGACCATGACTGACATGTACTCACATTTCCTGCTGGTCCAGACAAAGAGGAAGAGGAACAAGTACAATGGAGGAGATGACACAAGTCCACAGGAGCTGATGGAGGCTGACAGAGAAGTTCTTCTTAAGCTGGGGAGGTTGGCGTTTGAACATCTGGAGAAAGGAAACATCATGTTCTACCAAGAAGACCTGGAGCAGTGTGGTCTGGATGTCACAGAGGCCTCAGTGTACTCAGGAGTTTGTACAGAGATCTTCAAAAGAGAGATTGTGATCTTCCAGAAACCAGTCTACTGCTTTGTTCACTTGAGCATCCAGGAGTTTCTTGCTGCCGTCTACATGTTCCACTGTTTTACCACAAGGAATACAGAGGTAGTGAAGAAGTTTCTGGAAGAAAAATACAGTGAAACATCTCTGAAAGATTTCATGAAAAAAGTCCTAGAGAAATCCTTGTCCAGGGAAAATGGCCACCTGGACCTGTTTGTTCGCTTCCTTCATGGTCTCACTCTGGAGTTCAACCAGAGACTATTAGGAGGCCTTCTGGGTCAGACAGAGAACAGCCCAGGAACCATCCAGAAAATCATCAGCAATCTGAAGAAGATGAACACTGATAGAATCTCTCCTGACAGAAGCATCAACATCTTCCACTGCCTAGTGGAGATGAAAGACCTCTCAGTTTTTCAGGAGATCCAGCAGTTCCTGAAATCAGGGAATGAACTGTCAGAGATCCAGTGTTCAGCTCTGGCCTTCATGCTACAGATGTCAGAGGTTCTGGATGAGTTGAACCTGGAGAAGTACAACACATCAGAATCAGGACGACGGAGACTGATTCCAGCTGTGAGGAACTGCAGAAAGGCTCGGTGAGTCCAGATCAGGGATGGCATAGTTACTTTGAAAAAGTAACTTTGATTGGATTACTGATTACTCCTTGAAAAAGAAACTTAGTTAGATTACTGATTACCTGATTTGGAAAGTAACTACATTACATTAAAAGTAACCCTTTTTTGTTACTTTCAGCACCTGCTAACAACAACGCTCCACCACCTGTGAGAATTACATTAAGCTTTGCCTATGCTTAATTGCAAGTTATTTTATAATGGTAACATCAACAATGTATCTCCTGTTATAATGTTGAACTGAAGGCGAGATTGTTTAATGGTCACAAGAGCACAAAAAAACTGTATTAATTTTTGTGTGTTGCACAATTGTCTGGAAATTCTAAACCAGGGGTGCTCAAGTCCAGTCCTCGAGAGCTACCATCCTGCAACTTTCAGATGCATCCCTGCTCCAACACACCTGAATCAAATGAATGGCTCGTTAGCAGGTTTGTTGAGAGCTGATCCTGATCTGTTGGAGTAAGGATGCATCTAAAAGTTGCAGGATGGTAGCTCTCGAGGACTGGACTTGAGCACCCCTGCTCTAAACTCTCTTATCTTAATATTAATGATTATAATGCCGTTTAGTTACACAACTTCATTCATGGCTATTTTCAGCTATAAATGAAAACAATTATGAATGTTTAGTTCATGGCTGTTGAATGTTCAGTTTATTGCACTATAGTTAATAGTGCAATAAACTATAGTGCAATAGTTTATTGTACTATTCATAGTCTCGATGTTTGCAGTTTTCTGGAGCGCAACACAAAGCTTGATGTCATTCACAGCAAATATTACCTTGACATTAACAAAGGACTCCTTCTTCAGCCTGCCTTTTTGGCCTGTGGGACTCCGGAAGCAGCTGATGGGTACCGGCGGGCGAAGCGGCATGCGGCTCGGGCGGTTGCTGAGGCAAAAACTCGGGTGTGGGAGGAGTTTGGAGAGGCCATGGAGAAAGACTTCCGCACGGCTTCGAGGCGATTCTGGTCCACCATCCGGCGTCTCAGGGGGGGGAAGCGGTGCAGCACCAACACTGTTTATAGTGGGGATGGTGTGCTGCTGACCTCTACTCGGGACGTTGTGGGCCGGTGGGCAGAGTACTTCGAAGACCTCCTCAATCCCACCAACATGCCTTCCACTGAGGAAGCGGAGCCTGGGGACTCTGGGTTGGGCTCTCCAATCTCTGGGGGCGAGGTCGCCGAGGTGGTTAAAAAGCTCCTCGGTGGCAAGGCCCCGGGGGTGGATGAGATCCGCCCGGAGTTCCTTAAGGCTCTGGATGTTGTAGGGTTGTGTTGGTTGACGCGACTCTGCAATATCGCATGGACATCGGGGGCAGTTCCCCTGGATTGGCAGACTGGGGTGGTGGTCCCCCTGTTCAAAAAGGGGGACCGGAGGGTGTGCTCCAATTATAGAGGGGTCACACTCTTAAGCCTCCCTGGCAAGGTCTATTCAGGGGTCCTGGAGAGGAGGGTCCGTCGGATAGTCGAACCTCGGATTCAGGAAGAGCAGTGTGGTTTTCGTCCTGGTCGTGGAACACTGGACCAGCTCTACACCCTCGGCAGGGTCCTGGAGGGTGCATGGGAGTTCGCCCAACCAGTCTACATGTGTTTTGTGGACTTGGAGAAGGCGTTCGACCGTGTCCCTCGGGGAGCCCTGTGGGAGGTTCTCCGGGAGTATGGGGTACCGGGCCCTTTGATACGGGCTGTCAGGTCCCTGTATGACCGGTGTCAGAGTCTGGTCCGCATTGCCGGCAGTAAGTCGGGCTCGTTTCCGGTGAGAGTTGGACTCCGCCAGGGCTGCCCTTTGTCACCGATTCTGTTCATCACTTTCATGGACAGAATTTCTAGGCGCAGCCAAGGTGTTGAGGGGATCCGATTTGGTGGCCTCAGGATCTCATCTCTGCTTTTCGCAGACGATGTGGTCCTTTTGGCTTCATCAGATCGTGATCTGCAGCTCTCGCTGGATCGGTTCGCAGCCGAGTGTGAAGCGGCCGGGATGGGGATCAGTGCCTCCAAATCCGAGGCCATGGTCTTGAGCCGGAAAAGGGTACAGTGCCTTCTCCGGGTCAGGGGGGGTGTCCTGCCCCAAGTGGAGGAGTTTAAGTATCTCGGGATCTTGTTCACGAATGGGGGAAGAAGGGAGCGGGAGATCGACAGGCGGATTGGCGCAGCGTCTGCTGTCAAGCGGGCGCTGTACCGGTCCGTCGTGGTGAAGAGAGAGCTGAGCCAAAAAGCGAAGCTCTCGATTTACCGGTCGATCTACGTTCCCACCTTCATCTATGGTCATGAGCTTTGGGTCATGACCGAAAGAACGAGATCGCGGATACAAGCGGCCGAAATGGGTTTTCTCCGTAGGGTGGCTGGGCTCTCCCTTAGAGATAGGGTGAGAAGCTCAGTCATCCGGGAGGGACTCAGAGTAGAGCCGCTGCTCCTTCACATCGAGAGGAGCCAGTTGAGGTGGCTTGGGCATCTGGTCAGGATGCCTCCTGGACGCCTCCCTGGTGAGGTGTTCCGGGCACGTCCCACCGGGAGGAGGCCCCGGGGAAGACCCAGGACACGCTGGAGGGACTATGTCTCTCGGCTGGCCTGGGAACGCCTCGGGATTCCCCCGGAGGAGCTGGAAGAAGTGGCTGGGGAGAGGGAAGTCTGGGCCTCCCTTCTGAAGCTGCTACCCCCGCGACCCGACGGATAAGCGGAAGAAGATGGATGGATGGATGGACATTAACAAAGACGCAGCGGGATGGATCATCCGGGAAATGATGGACAGGGAGAGCCTAAGTAAAACTACCTGGATGACAGACAAATTCTGGGCCTTATGTCTGCTTATTTCCAAACCCAAATGAGCAACTTCATGTTCAAAAACAAGCAAGCAATTTGCAAGCAACTTTAGAAAAAACATGCCTAAAGTCGCTTATAATAATCAAACTTGGTGACAGAAACTCAATAGTTCAATCAAGTCAAGTCAAAGTTTATTTATGTAGCACATTTACAACAGCCTGAGCTGACCAAAGTGCTTCACAACAAACAACATCACAGGTAGATAAATGAGAAAAAATAGAAATAAAATAAAGTTTAGTAAAACTAATAACACAAATATAAAATTGGCAGAGATACCAAAGCTAATACCATGAATAAACACCAAACAAGTTTTAAATTTAGCTGCAACGATTCTCTTCCATTCTTTACCTTTTCTCTTTTAGGTGGTCTTGGTGGCCAGGGAGAATAGGTGAGTTTTCAGAATGGACTTAAACTGACCTACTGACTGAGAAAGCTTAACAGAGGAAAGCTGTTCCACAGTTTGGGTGCTGCCACAGAGAACGCTCTGTCCCCTCTAGTTTTTAACCTAACTTTAGGGACAGACAATAAAAGCTGGTCAGTTGACCTAGGGCTCTGGGTGGGTGTAGGGATGGAAGAGCTCACTTAAATAAGAGGGGCCCATGGAGTTTAAACACTTAAAAACAATCAATAAAACCTTAAATTGTATCCCAAAAGCAACAGGCAGCCAGTGAAGGGTGCGCAAAAAAAGCAGAGTAATAGATACATGCCTCCTTGTTTTGGTCAGCAGATGCGCTGCAGCATTTTGTATGTCGCTGTAAGGAGCTCTGGTCGAATCCTAAGTACAAAGAGTTACAATAATCTAAACGTGATGTAATAAATGCGTGGATAGCTGTCTCAAAATCAGGCAGTGGAAGATAACATTTTATCTTGGCAATAGTCCTCAGCTGAAAGAAACTAGCTTTGATAGCAGCGCTAATATGCTTATCAAATTTAAACATAGGATCAACAATCACACCAAGACATTTCACGAGTGGATGACAAAAGGAGGACAGGGGACCAAAAACACTGTCATGTCCAAGCAGGGAATTGCATTGACCAAACTCTTCTTTCAGAGCTAGAACCATTTTCCTCATCAATACTTCATCTGCAGCCTTTGTTGAAGCTGTTAATGTCCTCCATAAAGACCTGGAGAGACATGAGCTTCAATACTCTAGAGCAGGGGTGCCCAAACCTTTGGAGACCAGGATCTATTTTTTCTCTCACCAGCCAGCTGAGATCAACCACACAACCACAAAAATTGTAAATGAAACTCTATCCACTTATTTTATATGCAAATATACATCAGTTATAGCAGACATATCAAAGTGATAGAAAACCTGATGCAGTTTCTTCCTCACTAACATTCTGACACTAGGAGGAGGTTACTGGTTTCTCATAGTCAGGAACTGGTTGCAAACCTGAGGCCAGCAGGTGTCAGTCAGTTATGGCAGATCTGAACTTTGGTTTGATGACCTCAATATGAGAAGTTGCAGACTAATAAGAGGAACCAAAGAGTTGGGTTAAAAGCACATCCTTTGTAGTTGGGATATTTTTCCTCCAACAGGTTCCAGAGGAATCACCTCAAACCAGATGTTGGACTGGAATTTATTTCAGTGTCATTTGTGAATGTCAGCTTCTCATTTTCAATAGCAGAGCTATAAAGGTTGAAAAAGTTTATCTTTTTGGAGAAAGTCTCATCAATATCAATATTTCTTCTAAATAAGAGACAAAAATAAATAGCATGTTTGAAAGAGAAAAAATCTCTCAGACTCTGAGCTCAAAGCAAGATACCAGAGAGCGCCAAACAAATTTCTTTATATTTGACAATTAATTTAATTTCATATAATTGTTGCTTCAGGAGCCATTTGTTTGTTTAATACTTAATAAAACATTACCGTATTTGATGTTTGTGAATAGCGTATACTCACAGATGAACGAGTTAATTAGTACAATTTTGTCATTTATTGAACGTTCAGAAACTCCATTGGCTGTGATGCGTCACAGCAAAGGTAAACAAAGGTAAAATAACCTGAAATAACCAGAACCACAGTCGGTCTTTGAGTCGCCTTTTTTCCTGTTAGTGGAACCAAAACGCACTGAATTGTGCAACACCTTGTTGAAATAATAATTAAAAGTCATTATTTTGCTGACTCATTAATTTAAACAGGCTTTGTTGATTTTCTTTATTTTTTAAAATCTTTAATAAAATTACAAAGGTTTTGGATCTTATTAAATATTTTGATAAGTGTGTCAGAAGAGGACATGCTGGTTTCAGCCTCCTGGTTTTCAGTTTGTCACATGCTGCCAAGATCGACTCAAAACCTTCCAACAATCGATCACCATCGACGTATTGATCTCCCCTGCTTTAGACATTCCAGCCTCTTCTAGTTACTGGGAGAACTTTCACTGGTTCACCATTAAAGATGCTGCTTCATTGGGGAGCCACAGTGGATCATCTGATGGGGAGAGAGGAGGACAGCTCTGCTGGAAGCATCAGGCTGCTTTTAGCAGAGCTGTTGGATTCATTCATGACCATCTGGTTCTTTCCATCATGATCTATATTTCATATCTATCGTAGAATGGTGGGGGCAGTCTGTGAAGGAAACTGAACTTTCCTTCACAGACTGATAGAAGATCTTCAACATCTGGCTGCAGCTGAAGCTCCTGGTTTCCTCAGGAAGGAGAGCTTGGTGACTGTTTAGTGTCAGGAGTTCATCTGGATATTGAATCCAGATGAAGATGCTTTGATTACATTTACATTCAGCAGAGAGTCAGATCCTAACATGGAGGCCTGAAGATATTTACTGAGTTCTGCTGTTTTACTGCAGATGGTTTTAATATTTAATAAAATCATTGATTGGTCAGATGAATTGTCCTCCTCTCCAGAGTTTCTCCTGCCTCTCAGTCATTGGCTGCTGGAGACAGAGAGGAGCCATGATCCTAAAAGCTGAAGTTTGTCTAGAAAATGGATGAATAGAAACTATTTTCTGATCATCACCATCCGCTCCACCATGTTGGGTCTGTTAGGATATCAGCTCCACTGATTTCATCCGTTCCTTCATCTTCCAATGAGAATCATGTTTTAAAGTCATGTGATAAAGATCTTCTGATCCAGATTGTTGCTGCAGCAGTCAGAGCTCAGCATGAAGAAACAGGGAGGTTTGATAACAGGCAGCCAAGATGGCCGCCGCTAAAACCTCCAGTTGTTCTGAGAACATGAAACTGGACCGGAACCAGAACCAGAACCATGATGTTAATTATGAAATGATCAAACTCAGTAAATTGATGTGAAGACCAGATGTTCATTAGATGATATCAATGTTATTAAATGTGTTTATATAGATTATCTGGTTTAATTAGAACTGACTTTATTTCTTCTCTAATCACAGACTTGGTGGCTGTATTCTCTCAAAGGCTGAATGTGAAGTTGTGGCTTCAGCTCTGAAGTCCAACCAACATCTGACTGAACTAGAAATAAATCAGATCTACATACAGGGAACCAGTACAGACTCTGAACTGAAGCCTATGTTTGAGATCCTGGAGAGTTCAGTCAGTAAAGTAAAGAGTCTGAGGTTTGTTTTCTCTATTTATCCTATTAAATCTTTCATTGATACTTTAATATTTATTTATCTTCAAATTTATTCTGTTTTCTTTAAAAACAATCTGCTCTCAAAATGTCAGAATATAATTTCTAAAATCTTTTGCTTTATAAATGAGCAAAATATATTTTGCTCATTTATACAAAAGATATTTTGCTCATTTTGCTCATTTAGAGCAATAAAACTTATAAAATACATTTATAAGTATTCTTTTCAGACTTTGAGAATATTGATCTTTATTTTTGACTTTAAAATGTTTTGGACTGACAAAATAAGTTCAATAAGTCAAATGATGATAAATAATGATGGAGATGTTTCACTTTGTTCTGAGAAAGATTCAGATGATCAGATTGATTTATTTCCCATTTCTTCTTCACAATAATAATGAAATGTTCCTCCAGAGTAAAACCAGAATCAGACAAGTCATGTTTGTAATAAAAACATGTTATTTAAGAAAGAGCTGAACTAGTAACAACAAATAGAAACTTTTATTTGAATAAAAACTGTCAGCAGGAGCCGGTTCCTCCAGCTCAGCTTTGTCCTGAAGTTGTGGTTCTTCGGTCTGTCAGCTGTCAGTCGATTGGAGCCTCATCTCTCTGAGCTCAGAGATGCTTCATCAGGCCACTGATCAGAAACTTTAGAGCTGATTCAGAGTTCCTCCATCCTGTTTCTGATGATCAGATGTGATCATTTATGATCAGAATTGATCAGATGTGATCAATGGTAAACAAGGCCTGTGTCCTCACTGCAGCAAATATCTGGTCCTCATCTCTAGCTATCCTCTGTCTCTCCTGTCCATCCTCTGCTGGGATGTCACCAGGTGGATGGACCATAACATCTGCTTGTTGGTGATTGGCAGAGCTCTTATCATGGCAACATGCAGGTAGGCAGAAGACAGCATAGCAGCTTCTAGACCAGGACTCTTCAAATCCAGGCCTCCATGTTCGGTGTCCTGCAACTTTTAGATGTTTCTGCTTCAGCACCTGAATGAAATGATGAATTATCCCTCAGGACACAGTCAGGTTCTCCAGAGTCCTGCTGATGACCCCATGACCTCACGATGGGACTCAGGTGTTGAAGGTTGCAGGACACTGACCATCGAGGCCTGGAGTTGAAGATCACTGGTCTAGACCAAACCAGAATAGGTTCTCCAAGTATTTACTGTCCCCATAGTTCAGTAAATACTTTTAATTTAGAACAAAGAACTGAGAACCTGATCATCAGCAGCAGCACCACTTGGTGACTCAACAGAGTCATAGGTTTCTTACAGATTCCTGAGATAAACCAACCTTCACTTTGATTCTGATATGAAACTGTTTTAAAATTTTAAGTCCATTTTAATTCCTGAACAGAACCACTGAAGGCCTGACTGAAATATTCTAACAACACGTCATAATAACTTGTTCTGGTTCTGCTGGTTTTCACTATATAAATCAGTTTTACTGGATCAAATATCAAACATCAGTTTATCATGTTTCTGGGACTTTTACATTCAGTGAAATTAATTTTCTACATTTTATTATTAATTTGTTCATATTTCAGTTTTAACCTGCATCCTGTTTGCTTCAGCTCACATCTTTTATTCTTTATTCAGATTGATCCACTGCAGTTTGTCAGAGATCAGCTGTTCTTCTCTGGTCTCAGCTCTGAAGTCCAACCCCTCCCATCTGACTGAACTGGACCTGAGCTGGAACGAAGACCTGAAAGATTCTGGAGTGAAGGAGCTCTGTGGTTTTCTACAGAATCCTGAATGCAGAATACAACGATTAATGTAAGAAACCATGTTTTATTCTGGATCTGATGTTTCTGATGTGAAAGTTGTGTTGCCATTAAACTGCAGACAGATGGCTGATATTCTACTGATCCATTCTGAGGATCTTCATGGTAAAGTCTGCTTTCTTCTTCTATGGTTTGGTCCAGTTAAAGTTTCTATGTTTTATAAAAGCACCAGCAGTTCCTCCTCCCACCATCACATTCAACCAATCACAGCATTCATTTCACAGACACCAACCACACAGAGAAGGTCAAAGGTCAGATTGGAGACTGAAGGCTGATACAACTCTGATATTAGGATCATTAAATGTCTTAAAATCTACAAACAATCAGATGTAAAATCTGATTAAATGTCTTTGCGTCCAAGACAGACTGAGGCTTAATTCACTAAATAATGATGTTCATCCACATCTCTGACCTTCTGATCATAAATGATCAATAAACCATCAATGATAAAACCACAAACTTTATTAATTCTGTAAAGATGAACAGATGTAAAAGCATCAGGAATCAGTTTGACATTTAAAATGAATCTGGACTCAAATATTAGAGCTTCGTCCAACAGAAACAGTTTCATTTTAATACAGCAGCATCAGTTTAAGTAAATTTCTGAAAATAAGATGAAAATATTTTCCAAGCTGTGAATAAATGTAGGGTTAACAGAGTATTCCCTCCCCATTCCTTGGTTATTTCTAATTTCCAGTGCCTGGGGTGAAGCAGCAGGAATCCTGTGAGTTTGTGACAGATGTAGCAGTAAGTTGTGACGTTGACAGAAGGAGCTGGATGGATGCACGGTGGGACAGCTGATAGCAGAGCAGCTTTATTTCTAGGCAACTTTAAACAGCCACAGGACCAAAGAAGACATGAAGAAGCAGTCACATGATTAAATAATCAACCAATAAAACCATCAATAGGAGATAAACATCAATACAACTGCCCTGGATTAAAATGATAAGATAATCATACAGTCAGTCAGAATGAAGTAAATGGAAATAGAGCAAAATAACAATAAATTGATAGAATTCAAACATAGACAAAAGTCAACATTTGGTTTCATGGAGGAATTTATAATCAAACTGGGCTATTGATCCTTCAGATAAATCACTCAGTTCCACTCAATAGAAGGTTAAAGGTCACTGTGGAAATGAGCTGCTTCCATTAAATCACTGCAGCATTCATTAACAGCTCTAATGTCACACTTTGGTTCTTAAAGTCCATTTTAATTTCCGACCAGAACCACTGAAGGCCCGATTGAAATATTCTAACAACACGTCATAATAACATGTTCTGGTTCTGCTGGTTTGGACTCTAGAAACCAGTTTTACTGGATCAAATATTAAACATCAGTACATAATTTTCTGGGACTTTTACCTTCAGTGAAATTAATTTTCTACATTTTATTATTAATTTGTTCATATTTCAGTTTTAACCTGCATCCTGTTGGCTTCAGCTCACATCTTTTATTCTTTATGCAGATTGGAGTACTGCAGTTTGTCAGAGATCAGCTGTTCTTCTCTGGTCTCAGCTCTGAAATCCAATCCCGCCCATCTGACTGAGCTGGACCTCCACAACAACAATCTTAAAGATTCTGGAGTGAAGGAGCTCTGTGGTTTTCTACAGAATCCTGAATGCAGAATACAACGATTAATGTAAGAAACCATGTTTTATTCTGGATCTGATGTTTCTGATGTGAAAGTTGTGTTGCCACTACACTGCAGACAGATGGCTGATTATCTACTGATCCACTCTAACGATCTTCATGGTAAAGTCTGCTTTCTTCTTCTATGGTTTGGTCCAGTTAAAGTTTCTATGTTTTATAAAAGCACAAGCAGTTCCTCCTCCCACTATCACATTCAACCATCACAGCGTTCATTGCACAGACACCAACCACACCTGCAGAGAGAAGGTCAAAGGTCAAATTGGAGACTAAAGGCTGATAAATTTCTGATATACAGTATGGTTCATTAAAAGTCTTGAAATCTACAAACAATCAGACATAAAATCTCATAAAATATATTTTTGTCCAAGACAGACTGAGGCTTAATTCACTAAATAATGATGTTCATCCACATCTCTGACCTTCTGATCATAAATGATCAATAAACCATCAATGATAAAACCACAAAATTTATTAATCTGTAAAGATGAACAGATGTAGAAACATCAGGAATCAGTTTGACATTTAAAATGAATCTGAACTGAAATATTAGAGCTTAGTCCAACAGAAACAGTTTCATTTTAATACAGCAGCATCAATTTAAGTAAATTTCTGAAAATAAGATGAAAATATTTTCCAAGCTGTGAATAAATGTAAGGTTAACAGAGTATTCCCTCCCCATTCCTGGGTTATTTCTAATTTCCAGTGTCTGAGGTGAAGCAGCAGGAATCCTGTGAGTTTGTGACAGATGTAGCAGTAAGTTGTGATGTTGACAGAAGGAGCTGGATGGACGCACGGTGGGACAGCTGATAGCAGAGCAGCTTTATTTCTAGACAACTTTAAACAGCCACGGGACCAAAGAAGACATGAAGCAGCAGTCACATGATTAAATAATCAACCAATAAAACCATCAATAGGAGATAAACATCAATACAACTGCCCTGGATTAAAATGATAAGATAATCATACAGTCAGTCAGAATGAAGTAAATGGAAATAGAGCAAAATAACAATAAATTGATAGAATTCAAACATAGACAAAAGTCAACATTTGGTTTTATGGAGGAATTTATAATCAAACTGGGCTACTGATCCTCCACATAAATAAGTCAGTTCTGTTTTCTCTTGTGTCTATGAATGAGTGAAGTGTAATAATTGCAGCTGTTGATCCTTCAGATAAATCACTCAGTTCCACTCAATAGAAGGTTAAAGGTCACTGTGGAAATGAGCTGCTTCCATTAAATCACTGCAGCATTCATTAACAGCTCTAATGTCACACTTTGGTTCTTAAAGTCCATTTTGATTCCTGACCAGAACCACTGAAGGCCCGACTGAAATATTCTAGCAACACGTCACAATAACATGTTCTGGTTCTGCTGGTTTGGACTCTATAAACCAATTTTACTGGGTCAAATAGTAAACATCAGTTCATAATGTTTCTGGGACTTTTACATTCAGTGAAATTAATTTTCTACATTTTATTATTAATTTATTCATATTTCAGTTTTAACCTGCATCCTGTTGGCTTCAGCTCACATCTTTTATTCTTTATTCAGATTGATCCACTGCAGTTTGTCAGAGGTCAGCTGTTCTTCTCTGGTCTCAGCTCTGAAGTCCAACCCCTCCCATCTGACTGGATTGGACCTGAGCTTCAATGCCATGAAAGATTCTGGAGTGAAGGAGCTCTGTGGTTTTCTACAGAATCCTGAATGCAGAATACAACGATTAATGTAAGAAACCATGTTTTAGTCTGGATCTGATGTTTCTGATGTGAAAGTTGTGTTGCCATTAAACTGCAGGCAGATGGCTGATATTCTACTGAGCCATTCTGAGGATCTTCATAGTAAAGTCTGCTTTCTTCTTCTATGGTTTGGTCCAGTTAAAGTTTCTTTGTTTTATAAAAGCACAAGCAGTTCATCTTCCCATCATAACATCCAACAAATCACAGAGTTCATTTCACAGACACCAACCACACCTGCAGAGAGAAGGTCAAAGGTCAGATTGGAGACTAAAGGCTGATAAAACTCTGATATTAGGATCATTAAATTTCTTAATATCTAGAAAACTATCAGATATAAAATCTGATAAAATGTCTTTATGTCCAAGACAGACTGAGGCTTAATTCACTAAATAATGATGTTCGTCCACATGTCTGACTTTCTGATCATAAGTGATCAATAAACCATCAATGATAAAAACACAAGCTCTATTAATTCTGTAAAGATAAACAGATGTAAAACATCAGGAATCAGTTTGACATTTAAAATTAATCTGAACTCCAATATTAGAGCTTAGTCTAACAGAAACAGTTACATTTTAATACAGCAGCATCAATGTAAGTAAATTATCGGAAAATATTATGGAAATATTTTATAACGTGTCTCAATGAATGTGAGGTAAACAAAGTATTCCCTCCCCTTTCCTTGATTATTTCTAATTTCCAGTGTCTGAGGTGAAGCAGCAGGAATCCTGTGAGTTTGTGACAGATGTAGCAGTAAGTTGTGACGTTGACAGAAGGAGCTGGATGGAGGCACCGTGGGACAGCTGATAGCAGAGCAGCTTTATTTCTAGACAACTTTAAACAGCCACAGGACCAAAGAAGACATGAAGCAGCAGTCACATGATCCAATAAGCAACCAATACAACTAATAATAAGAGATAAACATCAATACAACAGCCCTGGATCAAAAATAATAAGATAATCATACAGTCAGTCAGAATGAAGTAAATGGAAATAGAGCAAAATAACAATAAATTGATAGAATTCAAACATAGACAAAAGTCAACATTTGGTTTCATGGAGGAATTTATAATCAAACTGGGCTATTGATCCTCCACATAAATAAGTCAACTGTCACTGTGGAAATGAGCTGTGTAATTGTGCAATAGCCACCCCTGCCCTTTACCTCACAACTCCCATGGGCTGGCTACTGACTAGCTCCTACTTACGGGTCCTGAAAATCTCTAAACCTCCGAGTCTTACTCTGAAGCAAGTTTAGCAGAGATCTGTTTCTCTCCCAGAAAAACAGATCTCTCTGCTGGTGTCGAGAGATACTCATCTAGTCTTTAACTACCTACTTTCCAAACGCTATTACCCTTTTCAGTAAAGAAGCAATCAGCTGAATAGCCCTCACAACTGCATAACTTCAATAACCACTTTTGTTAACGGTAGCTCTCTCCCTATTAATAATGTGCACTTGTTACAGACTAGATCATTTTTAGTGGCTCAACATAAGCCCCAAGGTCATTATTTTACAAACCCTAAAGAACTTCTGAAGCCACCACATTACCAGAATTATGTTCATGGATTTTACTCTAATTAGAGGAACCAAAATCAACAGGTGACTCAATTAATTTCACTGTCCACAAATCTCATTAGAATTTTAATGCTTCTTTATTAAGCAAGCAGTTAGCAGCGATGACAGACAGATTAATTATAAATTATGAATTAAGAATAAAGAACAAAAATTATTAAAATTATTTCCAAACTTTCCTAACCTCTTTCCCTATACTGTCACTAATTTACACAGCGAGGCTTTGTGGCTCATACCCAGATGGTGGATTATCTCGGCAACTGGAGGTTTCAATGTCCTTGGTTTGAGGCTTGTCTTTGTATGGCAAAATCCCCCCTTGAATTGGAGCAAAGCAGAACTGGTTGTTGTCTTCCGAACACACAGGTCTTCATCACTCTTGTGATGTTGTCTATTTCTCCAAGACTGTTGCAGCAGCCTTGAGATCTTTAGGTTGAGCACAGAACAGGCGGTCGAATCAGGAACCAGAGTTGAGGGTAGATGTGTCTTGTCTCTTTCTAGTAGTGTGGAGTCTTCACTTCTCCGTGGCTCCAGGGTGCAGTCCTCTGCTGATCCTCTGTCTGCATTTTCTTGTTAGCTTGACATCGACACCGGAGACAAAGAACTTTTGTTCCTCTTTTTCATGGGCTTAAATAGTGTACACCCTGTGGTTGTGTATGGGGAGATGGCGGACGTGACTTCTCGAGTGTCCAGTTACTTCATGGAAAGTACCAAACCTCCCGACATTTAGTCAATGCCTTGTTCACTTCTTTTTTGTTGTTTGTCTTCTGGCCATCTGGTTTCACTTCTCTCTTGGACTTACCCTTCACTGGCCCCCAACCTTTGCCCTAGTTACGACACAGTCTAAGAGATACATGTCTCTACAGATTGTCTCTACTTGTCTCTACATGCCTCTCTGCTTCACACACTGTATGATTACACTCAGTTACAATTTTATGTTGTATGATCATCATAAATCATTAAACTTAATCACCTTTTTATAATTCTTCAAACATAACTTCTTTCAATAATTATTTGAGTTTAATTCCTCCATGGGCTGCCACCTTATCGTGGTGGAGGGGTTTGAGTGCCCCAATGATCCTAGGAGCTATGCTGTCTGGGGCTTCATGCCCCTGGTAGGGTCACCCAAGGCAGACAGGTCCTAGGTGAGGGACCAGACAAAGTGCAGCCTGAAGACCCCAATGATGAGTAAAAACATTGGACTTGGTGTTCCCTCGCCCGGACGCGGGTCACCGGGGCCCCACTCTGGAGCCAGGCCTGGAGGGGGGGCACGATGGCGAGCGTCTGGTGGCCGGGCTTTTACCCATGGAGCCCGGCCGGGCTCAGCCCGAAGAGGAAACATGGGCCCCCCCTCCCATGGGCCCACCACCCGTGGGAGGGGCCAAAGGGGTCGGGTGCACTGTGTGATGGGTGGCGGCCAAGGGAGGGGACCCTGGCGGTCCGATCCTCGGTTGCAGAAACTGGCTCTTGGGACGTGGAATGTCACCTCTCTGGTGGGGAAGGAGCCGGAGCTAGTGCGTGAGGTCGAGAGGTTCCGGCTAGAAATAGTCGGTCTCACCTCGACGCATGGCTCTGGTTCTGGAACCAGTCTCCTTGAGAGGGGCTGGACATACTTCCACTCTGGAGTTGCCCAGGGAGAGAGACGTCGGGCAGGAGTGGGCATACTTGTTGCTCCCCATCTCGGCGCCTGTACGTTGGGGTTCACCCCGGTGAGCGAGAGGGTAGCATCCCTCCGCCTACGGGTGGGGGGACGGGTTCTGACTGTCGTTTGTGCTTACGGGCCGAACGACAGTTCAGATTACCCACCCTTTTTGGAGTCCTTAGAGGGGGTACTGGAGAGTGCTCCTCCTGGGGACTCCCTTGTTCTGCTGGGGGACTTCAACGCTCACGTGGGCAACGACAGTGAGACCTGGAGGGGCGTGGTTGGGAGGAACGGCCCGCCCGACCTGAACTCGAGCGGTGTTCTGTTGCTGGACTTCTGTGCTCGCCATGGATTGTCCATAACGAACACCATGTTCAAGCATAAGGGTGTCCATATGTGCACTTGGCACCAGGACACCCTAGGCCGCAGTTCGATGATCGACTTTGTCATCGTTTCATCGGATCTGCGGCCGTATGTCTTGGACACTCGGGTGAAGAGAGGTGCGGAGCTGTCCACTGACCACTACCTGGTGGTGAGTTGGCTCCGGTGGTGGGGGCGAAAGCCGGTCAGACCTGGCAGGCCCAAACGTGTTGTGAGGGTCTGCTGGGAACGTCTGGCAGAATCCCCTGTGAGACGGAGCTTTAACTCCCATCTCCGGCAAAACTTCGAACACGTCCCGGGGGAGGTGGGGAACATGGAGTCTGAGTGGACCGTGTTCCGTGCCTCCATTGTCGAGGCGGCCGATCGGAGCTGTGGCCGCAAGGTTGTTGGTGCCTGTCGCGGCGGCAACCCTCGAACCCGTTGGTGGACACCTTCGGTGAGGGATGCCGTCAGGCTGAAGAAGGAGTCCTATCGGGCCTTTTTGGCCTGTGGGACTCCGGAAGCAGCTGATGGGTACCGGCGGGCGAAGCGACATGCGGCTCGGGCGGCTGCTGAGGCAAAAACTCGGACGTGGGAGGAGTTTGGAGAGGCCATGGAGAAAGACTTCCGCACGGCTTCGAGGCGATTCTGGTCCACCATCCGGCGTCTCAGGGGGGGGAAGCGGTGCAGCACAAACACTGTTTATAGTGGGGATGGTGTGCTGCTGACCTCTACTCGGGACGTTGTGGGTCGGTGGGCAGAGTACTTCGAAGACCTCCTCAATCCCACCAACATGCCTTCCACTGAGGAAGCGGAGCCTGGGGACTCTGGGTTGGGCTCTCCAATCTCTGGGGGCGAGGTCGCCGAGGTGGTTAAAAAGCTCCTCGGTGGCAAGGCCCCGGGGGTGGATGAGATCCGCCCGGAGTTCCTTAAGGCTCTGGATGTTGTAGGGTTGTGTTGGTTGACGCGACTCTGCAATATCGCATGGACATCGGGGGCAGTTCCCCTGGATTGGCAGACTGGGGTGGTGGTCCCCCTGTTCAAAAAGGGGGACCGGAGGGTGTGCTCCAATTATAGAGGGGTCACACTCTTAAGCCTCCCTGGCAAGGTCTATTCAGGGGTCCTGGAGAGGAGGGTCCGTCGGATAGTCAAACCTCGGATTCAGGAAGAGCAGTGTGGTTTTCGTCCTGGTCGTGGAACACTGGACCAGCTCTACACCCTCGGCAGGGTCCTGGAGGGTGCATGGGAGTTCGCCCAACCAGTCTACATGTGTTTTGTGGACTTGGAGAAGGCGTTCGACCGTGTCCCTCGGGGAGCCCTGTGGGGGGTTCTCCGGGAGTATGGGGTACCGGGCCCTTTGATACGGGCTGTCAGGTCCCTGTATGACCGGTGTCAGAGTCTGGTCCGCATTGCCGGCAGTAAGTCGGGCTCGTTTCCGGTGAGAGTTGGACTCCGCCAGGGCTGCCCTTTGTCACCGATTCTGTTCATCACTTTTATGGACAGAATTTCTAGGCGCAGCCAAGGTGTTGAGGGGATCCGATTTGGTGGCCTTAGGATCTCATCTCTGCTTTTCGCAGACGATGTGGTCCTTTTGGCTTCATCAGATCGTGATCTGCAGCTCTCGCTGGAGCGGTTCGCAGCCGAGTGTGCAGCGGCCGGGATGGGGATCAGTGCCTCCAAATCCGAGGCCATGGTCTTGAGCCGGAAAAGGGTACAGTGCCTTCTCCGGGTCAGGGGGGGTGTCCTGCCCCAAGTGGAGGAGTTTAAGTATCTCGGGATCTTGTTCACGAATGGGGGAAGAAGGGAGCGGGAGATCGACAGGCGGATTGGCGCAGCGTCTGCTGTCAAGCGGGCGCTGTACCGGTCCGTCGTGGTGAAGAGAGAGCTGAGCCAAAAAGCGAAGCTCTCGATTTACCGGTCGATCTACGTTCCCACCCTCATCTATGGTCATGAGCTTTGGGTCATGACCGAAAGAACGAGATCGCGGATACAAGCGGCCGAAATGGGTTTTCTCCGTAGGGTGGCTGGGCTCTCCCTTAGAGATAGGGTGAGAAGCTCAGTCATCCGGGAGGGACTCAGAGTAGAGCCGCTGCTCCTTCACATCGAGAGGAGCCAGTTGAGATGGCTTGGGCATCTGGTCAGGATGCCTCCTGGACGCCTCCCTGGTGAGGTGTTCCGGGCACGTCCCACCGGGAGGAGGCCCCGGGGAAGACCCAGGACACGCTGGAGAGACTATGTCTCTCGGCTGGCCTGGGAACGCCTCAGGATTCCCCCGGAAGAGCTAGAAGAAGTGGCCGGGGAGAGGGAAGTCTGGGCCTCCCTTCTGAAGCTGCTACCCCCGCGACCCGACCTCGGATAAGCGGAAGAAGATGGATGGATGGATGGATGGATGGATGGATTCTATTAACATTTAATTCATCATTTTATTCATTTTTTGATCTGCTTTTCATTACATCAAACTCTATAATCATAAATGAATCAAAATGCAAAATTACTTGCTTTACAATCATCAGTAAATCAAAATACAAGATTATTTATGTCTGTCAGGCTTTCATGATCTGTTTTCTGCATTACCCTGTAGAAATCTCTCCTCTTTATGTCAGTTTTCACAACAGCTGCTACCATTAAATCACTGCAGCATTCATTAACAGCTCTAATGTCACACTTTGGTTCTTAAAGTCCATTGTAATTTCCGACCAGAACCACTGAAGGCCCGACTGAAATATTCTAACACATCATAATAACATGTTCTGGTTCTGCTGGTTTGGACTCTATAAAGTGTATTTTAGTGGATTAAATATTAAACATCAGTTCATCATGTTTCTGGGACTTTTACATTCAGTGAAATTAATTTTCTACATTTTTATTATTAATTTGTTCATGTTTCAGTTTTAACCTGCATCCTGTTGGCTTCAGCTCACATCTTTTATTCTTTATTCAGATTGGAGAACTGCAGTTTATCAGAGATCAGCTGTTCTTCTCTGGTCTCAGCTCTGAAGTCCAACCAACATCTGACTGAACTGGACCTGAGCAACAACAATATGAAAGATTCTGGAGTGAAGAAGCTCTGTGGTTTTCTACAGAATCCTGAATGGAGAATACAACGATTATCGTAAGAAACCATGTTTTAGTCTGGATCTGATGTTTGTGATGTAAAAGTTGGGTTGCCACTAAACTGCAGACAGATGGCTGATATTCTACTGATCCACTCTGAGGATCTTCATGTTTTTTACTTCTATGGTTTGGTCCAGTTAAAGTTTCTATGTTTTATAAAAGCACCAGCAGTTCCTCCTCCCACCATCACATTCAACCAATCACAGCATTCATTTCTGAGACACTAACCACTCCTGCAAAGAGAAGGTCAAAAGTCAAATTGGAGACTAACAGCTGATAACACTCTGATATTAGGATAATTAAATGTCTTAATATCTACAAAACAATCAGATATAAAATCTGTGAAAATGTCAGTATGTCCAAGAATTCAAATAACCTAAGCACTTCAATCAGACACAGAAAAGAAGAGAGGTGAGTGTTTTAGATTTTACACTCAAGAGCGAAGCACGAATAGCAGCTTGCTTCAATTATAATCTATTGCTCTGAAGCAAGCTCTTTCGCATTCTTATTTTTCTTTTCTTTTGGGCGGTCCCTAGTTACAAAGATTTGTTAGCGACTGCTTGAAGGGGGAGGAGCAAAAATCAGCCACTAATACACAGTCATAAATCTTTTCTAACAGAATGAAGTTTCCTGTCTTTTTGCATCCGAGGTCTCAAGCACAGTTCTCGTGTCTGTCATAAACTTTGACGGTTAGCCTTTGGGGGTTTCCTGTCTGGTCAGCTCACAATTTTGGCTCCAGAGTGGCTGGCATCTGCTTCCAATTTGGCACACTTATCACTTTCCTGCATCACCAGTAAAAGGCACACATTCTAGAAACAAAGAGCCTAGCAGTCCTTAAAGATAAGGAGTATTTATATATACTATTATTTAATTCTATCACTATATGACACATCTTTGAGAAAATATAAAAACTTCTAAAGAGTAAAAGAAATCATGGAATGAAATAGCCCAGACCCTTGGAAAGGACGAGGCATTTCGTTGCAGTAAATGGAAGTACCTTAGGGATAGATTTAGAGAAAAATGAGAGGCAAAAGTGGGGATGGAGCAAAGGGAGGTGTGCCACCTATTTTTTATATGTTGTCCTGGCTGGACAACGTTGTAAAATGCCGGGAGACGGAAACTAATGTGCCTGTTGAAGTTAGTATTTGCCAATTTTAAGATGGTTAAGAATTTAAATAACTATCCAAAAGTTGTCATACCTTATAAAGTAAATAAAATAAATTGCTTTTATTAAATCAAAATTAATCATAAAATACATTGATTTGATTTATGGTCTGCCATCAATATGCAATTATTCTACATTGTGTACAAAATTAGGACTTCAGTAGTAGTTCCAATTGGGTGACCTCAAATTCTTGCTCCAGCAAGACCACCACCCAAGGATCCATCTCCAGCAGCCAGTGAGTCCGACACCCAGGAAAAAGCCCTGCCAGGCTGCTCCATGGAGTCTGAGGCCCCAAGAGAACCATCTCTCTGTTCTGCTCTGACCAGAAAAAAAGAATGCAAACAGGATGATGGAGGGAGGATGATTTGACAGAGGCTGGAAGCCATTGACCAGCATAGAGAGGAGAGAGCCCACAAAGAGGAGGCATGGTTTGCCTCTATGGTGACAGATATGCTAAAAATAAATGCCAGATCAATGACTCCAACCTGCATACATGAGCTCCTTTTCAGGATGGAGCAAGAATATTTCCATCAAAAAAACACTTTCATTGGAGCCACTGTAGTTGTGCAGCATAAATACTAAAAAGGTTTTATATCCGATATTACTGGATTCTATATAGTCAAATGTGATTTATTTAGAAATAGTATAATTTTCCTGTTAAATGTGTATTGTTATTTTGCACGTTATGAAAGTAGGCGTAAATGTAAATAAATTAGGCCCCTGTCATGTTGGTGTCTAACTTCTTTACCCACATGCAGAACAACCACAGGACAGAAATCAGTAAAATGATATTTATTGCAAACAAGGAGATCTGGAACGGGCTCACGGCGACGTCTTGTTCACTGCGGAACGATAGAGGAGGTGATGTGTTTGAGGGGAGTCGGAGAGTGGAACTACAAAGTTAATAAGAACAGTCTTACTTGTTGTAGAGGCTTTGTCCGTCCAGGAGGGGTGACTCTGCAGGTTCGGGGCTTAGGTCTCCTAGTGTGGGTCCTTACAGAAATCCAGGTCCTAAAGAGATGGTAGAGGAAAGGTTCGAACCCAGTCGTGGATACTGCGTTGGAGGGCGGACAGGTAAGTTCGAGCGTGGTGGGAAAAACGGAGAAGCGGTCCGACTGCCAGCTGGAGATATCAAGAGTCTGCTTGGGATCAGACGGAGAGGGTGAGGGTGGAGCTCGGACAACCAGTGGGTATTATCCACGAGGTAGGGAAATCCAAGAAACCAGAACGGAGTCTTCTCAGGAAGTCACGAGGGAGCACCTGAAAACAGGAAAAACAGCGAAGGATTACTGCGAGTTTATCTCTCGGAGAAAACACTGAGAAATAGCTCTGGAGGGCTCTGGGTACCATTCCTGGCAAAACACTCAGGCAATGAAGTGCTGGCAGTCTGCTCCTTTTGAATCCTAGAAATGACGATCTGATGCAACACAGGTGCGCTTCAGTGCGGACACGCCTAACCATGGCGATGGTCTCTGGCGCCCTCTGGTGTGTAAACAATAAAGCAGCAGGCCAATAAAACCCACAAAAAGATTTTAAAAAACCAGCACCTAACAGCCCCATGAAAATACATATATTTTTTTGTTTTACAAGACAGACAAATTGTTAGAAATCCAAATGTTTATTATAATAGAAAGATAAAAAAATATATAAATTGAATCTAAATTTATTGAAAGTAAATCACACAAACACCCTCCCTCTTCTTATTGTGGCTGGTTGCCAAGGCACAAGGCCATATGGTAATGAGAAGAAATCCCGCAGGTTGTTCTTCATTGCATAAGTTGTTCTTCCCATATTCTTTGTGGTGCTTGTTCTTCTTAATGAAGATTGTAGATCATTTCCTACAACCCGTCTCCATTCTCCTATAGGAGTGTGAAACAAAAAAAGCAAATGTTATAATGGCTGGGTGTGTTTTAGAGATGTGCTATAAACGCTGTACATTGCATGTGACTCTAATAACCTGCCATGAAGTCGCCTGATGGAGTATAAGCGTGTAAGAGTATAAGTATAGTTTGTGGGGATGTAGGCCAACCAGTTGTGGAGCGCTGCACATGCTTTAACGACATGGACTATCTTTGATGGATTATATTCAATCGGGCGGCTCAAGATCCACCATCTAGATGACAATATGCCAAAGGCCTTCTCAGTTGTTCTCTGAGCCCTGCTGTGATGGTAGATGGTAAAGCTGGAATGTTTGGTGGAAGAAATCTGATGTTTGTTCTGAATTAGTTCTTGCTTCCATGGTAACAACATTGATATCAGGTTGGTTGTGATGCAGCATCCTGTGTAACAATGTAACAGGTAGAATCAGTTCAGTTTCCACTCATGTGTTCATGTGTTTATGAATGAGTGAAGTGTAATTATTGCAGCTGTTGATCCTTCAGATAAATCACTCAGTTCCACTCAATAGAAGGTCAAAGGTCACTGTGGAAATGAGCTGCTTCCATTCAGTCACTGCAGCATTCATTAACAGCTCTAATGTCACACTTTGGTTCTTAAAGTCCATTTTAATTCCCGACCAGAACCACTGAAGGCCTGACTGAAGTATTCTAACAACACGTCATAATAACATGTTCTGGTTCTGCTGGTTTGGACTCTAGAAACCAGTTTTACTGGATCAAATATTAAACATCAGTTCATCATGTTTCTGAGACTTTAACATTCAGTGAAAATAATTTTCTACATTTTTGTTATTAATTTATTTATATTTCAGTTTTAATTTGCATCCTGTTGGATTCAGCTGATATCTTTTGTTCTTTATTCAGATTGAGGTTCTGCACGATGTCAGAGGTCAGCTGTTCTTCTCTGGTCTCAGCTCTGAAGTCCAACCCCTCCCATCTGACTGAACTGGACTTGAGAGGAAACGACCTGAAAGATTCTGGAGTGAAGGAGCTCTGTGGTTTTCTACAGAATCCTGAATGCAGAATACAACGATTAATGTAAGAAACCATGTTTTATTCTGGATCTGATGTTTCTGATGTGAACGTTTTCTTGCCACTAACCTGCAGACAGATGGCTGATATTCTACTGATCCACTCTGAGGATCTTCATGGTAAAGTCTGCTTTCTTCTTCTATGGTTTGGTCCAGTTAAAGTTTCTTTGTTTTATAAAAGCACCAGCAGTTCCTCCTCCCACCATCACATTCAACCAATCACAGCGTTCATTTCACAGACGCCAACCACACCTGCAGAGAGATGGTCAAAGGTCAGATTGGAAACTAAAGGCTGATAAAACTCTGATATTAGGATCATTAAATTTCTTAATATCTACAAACAATCAAATATATAATTTGATGAAATGTCATTATGTCCAAGACAGACTGAGGCTTAATTCACTAAATAATGATGTCCATCCACATGTCTGACCTTCTGATCATAAATAATCAATAGACCATCACTGATAAAACCACAAACTTTATTAATCTTTAAAGTTGAACAGATGTAGAAACATCAGGAATCAGTTTGACATTTTAAATGAATCTGGACTGAAATATTAGAGCTTAGTCCAACAGAAACAGTTTCATTTTAATACAGCAGCATCAGTTTAAGTAAATTATCTGAAAATATTATGGAAATATTTTATAACCTGTCTCAATGAATGTGAGGTAAACAAAGTATTCCCTCCCCTTTCCTTGGTTATTTCTAATTTCCAGTGTCTGAGGTGAAGCAGCAGGAATCCTGTGAGTTTGTGACAGATGAGGCAGTAAGTTGTGATGTTGACAGAAGGAGCTGGATGATGGAGGCACGGTGGGACAGCTGATAGCAGAGCAGCTTTATTTCTAGGCAACTTTAAACAGCCACAGGACCAAAGAAGACATGAAGCAGCAGTCACATGATCCAATAATTAACCAATAAAACCATCAATAGGAGATAAACATCAATACAACTGCCCTGATTAAAATAATTAGATAATCATACAGTCAGTCAGAATGAAGTAAATGGAAATAGAGCAAAATAACAATAAATTGATAGAATTCAAACACAGACAAAAGTCAACATTTGGTTTTAAGCAGGAATTTATAATCAAACTGGGCTATTGATCCTTCAGATAAATCAGTCAGTTCTGTTTTCACTCATGTGTTCATGTGTCTATGAATGAGTGAAGTGTAATTATTGCAGCTGTTGATCCTTCAGATAAATCACTCAGTTCCACTCAATAGAAGGTCGAAGGTCACTGTGGAAATGAGCTGCTTCCATTAAATCACTGCAGCATTCATTAACAGCCCTAATGTCACACTTTGGTTCTTAAAGTCCATTTTGATTCCTGACCAGAACCACTGAAGGCCCGACTGAAATATTCTAACAACACATCATAATAACATGTTCTGGTTCTGCTGGTTTGGACTCTAGAAACCAGTTTTACTGGATCAAATATTAAACATCAGTTCATCGTGTTTCTGGGACTTTTACATTCAGTGAAATTAATTTTCTACATTTTTATTATTAATTTGTTCATATTTCAGTTTTAACCTGCATCCTGTTGGCTTCAGCTCACATCTTTTATTCTTTATTCAGGTTGAGGAGCTGCAGTTTGTCAGAGATCAGCTGTTCTTCTCTGGTCTCAGCTCTGAAGTCCAACCAACATCTGACTGAACTGGACCTGAGAGGAAACAGAGACCTGAAAGATTCAGATGTTCAGCAGCTGAAGCTTTTTGTAAAGGATGTTCAGTAAGTAAATGTTTGCAGTGATTCCAGCTGCTGTCAGCATATTGAACTAAACCAGTTCCCATCAAAGCAAAGATCCAGTGTTCCCAGTAAAGCTGCAGCTTCTCAGTGGGAGGAGAATGGTTCAGGCTTCCTGATTGGACACAGAAACAGCAATCAGCCAATCAGAGGAGCAGCAGCTTGCTGTGTTCCTGTGTTTGTGTTGGTGTGAAGATGAGTGTTGTTGCTGTGTCCATGTCTCCAGGAAGTCCAGCTGGACTCCAGCGTCCAGCCGTCCAACATGTCTAGAGACAGTGGTCCTCATTCATCAAACTGTGGCAGCAGCAGATCTGATCTCAGATCTGCTTGTTCTCTCAGTTCAACAGGAAACAAGTGATCAGGTTGATGTTGGTCACAGCTCTGAGATCAGTCTGACTGCAGCCTGGAAACCACTGGCTCTGATTTCACAAACCATCATTCATTTAGTCAGCAGCTGCTCTTTCTGCTCAAGTCCACTCCTCACATCTGGACATGTGTCCTCCTGTCCTCAGTCTCATCCAGATGTGTTCAGGGACAGCCTCCATGTTGGTCAGTCAGCTGATGTTCCAGCAGCAGATGAGATGTTGATCAGCAGCAGTTTGTGTCTAAATGCAGCAGCAGCAAATCCATCCTCCAGTGTTGCAGCAGCAGTGAAGCCTTCAGGAATCTCAGCAGTTTGTTTCCACTGTGGACTTGAGTGGAACCTGCAGAGGAAGCAGACTGGATGCTGAAAGTGTGTGTAGGTGTGTGAGCTTGGAGCTCAGTGTGTTCACTGCAACACGTTAAGATGAGAGCTGAAAGGAAGCTGCTCTGAACAGGACTGAAGGCCCTGCTGCTCTTTCTCCTGGATGTGCTGCGTCACTGACTGCTGCTGGAGAGAAGCTGGAAACTCACTGATCTGATCTCTGCATCTTTCTTCTCTCTGCAGGTTTTGATGATTAACTTTATAAAGAAGAGAATCGTCTCTGTTTCCTGCTGATCCTCAGAGGTTGAAGCTGCAGCAGTTTGAGTCTAAAGAGACTCTGACTGGATCATGATGACCTTTGACCTGAATGATTTCTTCCTGTTTATTTCCTCCTGTCTGTCATTTTGTATCTGATATTGTTTTTCTCTTTGGATCGATGAAGATGAAATTGTAACTCGGCTCCATTTAGAGGCTTCATGGAGTTTTGATCTGAACTTGATTCAGTTTTTAAAGTTTTTAATTTTTCTCTGATTCATTTTCATCCTGGAAGCAGAAATATGAAACATATTTCAGTTCAGCCGTTTCCAGGCTGCATGTTTGCTTCATTTGAATTCAGTTTGAAAGGCCTTTAATAGACCACTGCAGTTTTTAGGGTATTAAAGAAACTCGGGTATTTTAATCAAGTCGATTAGTTATAACATACTTTACTGATGAATTTTAATATAACTGATAATAACATGTACAATGTGAATTAACTTTAAATACAATATTTAAAAGAAATACTTATTTACATTATTAATATACATTTTGTCTCTTCCCAGGTGGCTGCAAATAAGATACATTTTTAAGCTCCTTTATAATTTATCTTCTGTCTTTTGATTGTCATTAAGCTGCTTTTATGCTGACAGTTAAATGATAAATTGTCCCTTCAAAACAAAAGCATCAGAACTCAAACAGGAAGTTAACTATAATTGAAACTAATTAAGGATCTTCTAAGATATTAGTATAAATAATGTGCATGTTGTTAACATTTTGTCCACATACTTCCCAGACACTACAAATGTTATTATATTAATTCTTGATCTGATGTTCATGTTTGTTATGTTTACATAAAAAGTTGTGGATCAGAAAATAGTAACATGAATTAATCTGCTGTCAGATTCACTAGTATATTAACTTCCACTGTTTATAAGTGTAAAGTTGTTTATTTGAACAAAGGACAATGATAATTATGGGTTTTTTATTATTAATGGTTTAGAAATGTATGTTTGGGTAATTACACATTTAATCGAGCCGCTATCGTTTTATCGTTTTTTTATTGTGTATGATAAAAATTCAAATCCTCATAATCCTCCATCAACAGATGTTTGTTTAGAGTGAAATAAACTCAATTTATCTACAGTAGCATCAGTGAATCTGTGATCGATTTTATTGATCTGCTGAAGAAATCTGTTGATGCACATTCACCTAAATTATGTAAACCTGTATAGACACAGCAGCACTTCCTGGTCTTTGTGAAACGGATAAAGCCAGGATGAACTGATGGAGCTTTTCAAACCTGTTTTTATCAATGATCCTGGGTTTCATAATCCTACTTTGGTGAAACAGAAACCAGGTTAGTTTAAGTTACTAACTAAATGACATGTTACTGTTGTGCTGCAAACGTAGCTTCACTTATAATATAATATTAACACAAAGTTCATGTGATTCAGCTGAGAGAAAAAGAGAAAGAATCAGAACAGAGGAAGAAAACAGGTTGATTTATTATTAAGAGGAAATGTCCCAACAGTTTATGATTGGATCATTTTTTGTTTTTAATTGAGCTGATTACTTACTATAATACCTACCATTAACTAAAAGTCTTTAATTGAAGTCTTGCTTTTTATAAATCCATAACTTGGTCATTAGTAAAACAAAAAGTCTAACTGGGAAAAAACAAGGAAATTGATTAATTGTAAATCAATACCAATATTTTTAGTTGTGGTTTGATACATCATTTGTTTTTACAATAAACATATTAATTCAACTCATTCATTAGTAAATTTGTTTTTTCCTCCTTCCATTTAATGGCTTTAATTCCGCTCTTACTTTGAAAGGTCAGGGCCCGGCTTCCTTCCGTTGTCTCGGTTGTCTCCAGCTTGACTCCTGAGCTCAGCGTGAGCAGCATCCAGCCTCGGAGCTCCGCTCAGAGAAACAGCCACACTTCCTCTCTCTTCTCTCTCAGCGGCTGTTTCTTTAAAAACGCTTCAACTCCAGCTGGAGCCGCTTTTCCTCTTTCCGTCTCTGCGGAACAAACGGACTTTTATCGGCCGGAGAGTCCAGAGAAGGTCCGGAGGATGAACCCGCCGTGCGCCCGCTGCGGGAAGATCGTCTATCCCACGGAGAAAGTCAGCTGCCTGGACAAGGTGGGAGCTGGAGACTCTGGAGGATCACAATGGTTTCATACAACCTGTTAGAAACAGTAAATTAGATTATAAAGCATTAAAAGTTTATTTTACTTCATCATTTTTAACAGACAACTAAATGTGAAGGGAGAATTTCAACCAATAATAAGATAGATTGATACATTTAGATTTAAAAAGAATGTTCGAGTTTGAAAGCAAATTTCTTAAACGAAATTAATAAAATTGAAATTAATGGAAAAAGCAGCAATAAACTGTAAAACTTGGTATTTGTGGATGTAAGATGTGAAAATTTGGCATTTTTGTTTTTCAAATTAAAATATTTCTGTTTATTCCTCTCAGGTTTTTAAAGTATTCCCAAAATAAACATCTATTATTTATCCATTTTGGAAATGTTCACATTTATCACTTTATATTTCATATAAATCATTAAAGTTTTTATATGTGATGAAGAGCAATAATATTAATTTGTAACTAAATCTGTTGATTTATTATTAAATCTGCAGAAACTCTACCAAACATCACAGATTCTGAATGAGTTTTTACAGTGTAACACTTTTCTTCTTGCATAACGATGTTAAATTATTAATTGATCTTCAGCAGCTTCATGTGTTCTCTGTCTGTTCTGAGGCGTCAGATGACACAGCAGCATGTAGGCGCCGCTCCGAACAATTCCTCCCACCAACAAACATCTCATGGTTCCTACTGGGACCAGCACAACAAACCAGTCTGAAGTGGTTCAGCATGGATTCACTGGGCAGAGCGTTTTGGAGCCAGCAGTGTCTGAAATGAGGAGATGAATCTCTAGTTTTCTGAGATGATTGATTGTTAGAGGCAGAGATTTAAAGAGGAGGCAGCAGAGAAACCAGCTGAGGAAGGAATGGAGATCCTTCTGTCAGAAAATCTTCAGGCTTCGTCTCATTTCAAACCCCAACAGAAAACAATTCATCTGTCCGTTTATTAAAATGCTCGGCACTCTGACTGATTTCCAGCTGAAGTGATTTATGTGGGAGGAGAAATGTGTTGGTGCAGCAGCTGCAGTTCCATTAATGTCCACTGGGGGCTGATTTTTATCACTTGTTATTTTGTTTCTTAAAACTCTCCTGAAGCCGACACCAGAAGAAGAAGAGTGGACCACAGAGAAACCAACAAGGTCTCCTGGTATCAGAACCTTCTGGACCTTTTCCTCTGGAGGTTCCACTGACAGACCCAGAACGTTCTGCAGGCCCGTCTGGCTGTAGGACCGGTCCAGGAGAAGCAGAGGAATCCTGTCAGAGTGTCAGACGTCTGGCTGAATCACTGAGAAGTGAGACGACTGATGACTGGAAGAACCAGAGACATGTCCAAGTCCAACCTGGAGAGTTCTGGTGTCGGCTGATGTTTGGAGATTCTGACCCGGTTTGGGAGATTCTTTATGCTTTTGAACATGATTTGATCAGCAGGATGATTAGCAGAGCAGAGCTTGGAGCATGAAACAGGAGCAGTGAGGGTTTAAAGTCAAGCAACCAAGAGAAGAACCTGGAGGAGAACTTCAGGAGTCTGGAGACGTTTGGACCGAGAGACGTTAACAGCTTCCAGAAACTTTGGCTGCTTGGAGAGAAAACATCCAGAAGAGAAACTCAACAAATAATCTGATGAAAGCATTTCTTCACTTTCTCATCACTTTGGGCATTTTTGTTTCTGTCTCTGACTGTCAGCTGAGGATGAATCCACCAGTCAAAGCTCTGTGTTAACATCTCCAACACAGAATTGAGTCACTTTCTAAGGATTTGAATAATCCTGATCCGGAGCAGATGGAGGAAGATCTGAGCTGAAAGCTGACTGAGCAGCCGCTGCTGCTCCAGTCTGAGCAAATCTGTTTTTATCAGGAACTCCTGTTTGCAGAAACTACATTTACACTTTAAAAACACCAGAAATCACAGAAGCTAGCAGCTGTTAGCCTCCTGTAGATGCAGATTAATGACCGGTTGTCATGGAGACGGTTTGGTTGCTGTCTGGCGACTCGGAGCTGCAGCTTCCAGCTGAAGGACGCCAGCGGAGCTCCAGGATGTTGGAATATCGACACTTTGAAACATTTCAGGATCTTGTTTGTTCCAGAAAAGTGGAGAAGAAAACAGCAAAAATCCAGATTTTCCTGTTTCTACTGAGACAAAGTGAAAATGTTACTAAAGATCCAGAGATCCAGTTTTCTGTCACACTGAGATCAATTTGATATTTTTCATCCATTGAACTGAATAAATGTGAACAAATCATGTCTGACCTTCAGAAAACCTGAGAAATGTTGATCAGCAGGACTTTAAGTTATCAGCAGAAAGTCTATGTGACTCAGAAAGACTGGATCTGACCTTTGAACTCGCCTGGTTTTGGTTCAGGAGGATTTTAGATCAGAGCTGATAATAACCAGACATAATGTGACTGTTTGTGTTTTTCCATCAGAACTGGCATAAAGGATGTTTCCACTGTGAAGTCTGCAAGATGACCCTGAACATGAAGAACTACAAAGGCTACGATAAGAAGCCGTACTGCAACGCGTGAGTAGAGCCGCCTTCTCTGATGGATCCATCATGGCTGCTGCTGCTGATGCGTCCTGACTGCTAAGCTCCGCCCACCGCTGGCTGAGCCGCTCTTATGATCTGAGTCCTGTAGGTGTTTCTAGCAGTGCTGGTTTCAGTTTTTCTGCTGCTTATTGGACCATGAAAACCTGGAGAGACGATGAAGCTGAAAGGGGGCGGAGCTTCCAGCGGCGTTTGACGGATGATTGCATGAATTACAGCTGGTGTTTTGGGGGCGGGGCCTGTGGTTCTGACCCGTTAGCTTGTAACGGTGAGCTGGTTGTCATGGTGATCTGGTATCTGTGTTGGTTGTAGAAAGTGGCTCTGCTGGAGTTTTTTAAGTTTCCAGGTTTTTCCAGGTTTTTCTGGTTCCTGAACATCAGAAGGTCATGAAGCGGTTTTATTCTTCTGCTCTAATCTGGAAACATCATTTCAGTCCAAACATGGAAACAAGAGCCGACTTTGTTCAAGGCTGACATCACATCTCAAACAGTGGTTTTAATGGCTGAGAGGAACCATGACCTCTGACCCCTCTGGGTTAAAAAGCTGGTTGAACACAGAATCTTTGTTTCACGTTTTCCTTCAGTAAATGAACTAAAACAGTTTTTAGTTCAGATAACTGTTGTCCAAACTTATCATTTGATAATGATTTATTTGCTTTTTACAAACTCAGCTTTAAACTAAACATTGTTTTAAGAAACCAGCTGAAATTAAAGAAACATTTTAAGGATTTTGGATGTTTACCTAAAAAATATTAAGTTGTACAGTTTCATAATTTTTTGGGTCTGGAGTTTTTATTTGTATTTTTCCAGCAACAAAGAAAAGAATCCTGTTTTAAATTCTTTGCTGTTTTAAGTTCAGTGAGTTTTTTTTTTTACCAAAGTGTTTGAGTTACAAGGTAATCGATGTTCTCGATTTTACTAAATATGATATTAAAATCCAAGGAAAATATTTTGTGTTTTTCTAAACATTTCTGTTTAAGTCTAAAAAAATCTCATCTTAATCAAAAACATAAAAAATGTTCATCTGTATTTATTCTATCTGCTGGAAGTTTTACTGTTATTGATCTAAAGTCTGAGGGCCACATAAAGTTATTGTAAGGGCCGTAAACGGCCCTCAGGCCACATTTTTACCCCCCAGTTTACTGAAAACTCAGTTCTGACTTTTCTTCTGGTTGGACACAAACAAACAGTCATAATGAAACATTTACGGTTCAACCTGAGCTGAAAAGTTTAAAACTTATTTAAACTACAGATCTGATAACAGATCATGAGATGAAATATTGATTTCATACTCGGATCTCACTGCAGATTTCTACGTTTTATTAAACCAGGATTTAAAACTTTTTCTTTTTGAGCCGTTTCAAAATCATGAATGACCTCAACGAGCAGAATGCATTAATAAACTGTTAAAATATTAAGTGTCTCTATAATAAAATATGAATAAACATCTGTCTCTGCGTTCGATTAATATTTTGTTAAATTAAATATTGAACATTTTTTCACATTGATGAAATTTGGCAGCATAGAAATAAAAGCTGCTTTGATTTGACTCAGATTATATTTAGACACAGCTGTCCATATAAACCGTCACGGCGTACCGGATCTGGCCTGCAGGCCTTCAGTTTGACAAACCGCTGCTCCTGTCTGACAGCATTAGCTAAAATAAAAACTGAATCCATTTCAGCTGCATTAAACTCCCTCCTGTCAGACAATGTAACAAATATCTTGAGCTGAAATTAAATTAATTTCTATAAAGTTTAACATTAAATGTTCATGATGTCAACATGAACTGATCCTGTGAAATGATTTCATGTTTTTAAAATCATTGTAACATGTAAAAAATCCCTCAGCAGAACATGGTTTATGGGGAAAAAGGTAAATATTTTCCCACATCTGTGTGTAAACAGACTTCAACCCTTCAAAATAAGAGCATGAATATGAACATCTAACTACTTCAGGAATATTTAACAGTCACTAATCAAAACTTCCACCCAAATGTCAAATTTTATCCAACTAAAAGTTTATTAAACAGCTTAAATTCAGAATAAATTCAGAATTTATCTGGAGTAATGAATTTCGGGGAAACTAATTCTGTTTCATAGTTAAAGAAAATGCTAAATTTCTTAAAGAAATTAGCTCAGCTATGAACGCATTAGCCAGTTAGCTCACACTAAAATCTGATGCTGAGTTTAATGTTTTCTTTGAGTTTTGTTTTGTTAATGAAAACATATCAACAGATAATAACCAATTAAAAATGATTTATAATGAATCCAGATTCCACCAAGTCCTGATTGAAACTGTTGAAATGTTTCTGACCAGGCAGCTGGGTCAGTTAGCAGCCTGTAACTTCCTGCTGCAGCAGTTAGCTGGTTGCTAGTTTGTTGTGTTGGATTGTTTTCCCAGCATTCCTGCAGCGGTTTCCCGCCCCTCTGCTGGTTTTGTTTTTGCAGCTCGGTGCTGAAGGAGACACGGCGTCCTGTAATTAAAGTGTGTGGAGCCGCGGCGCTGCCTGATTTTAGAGCTGGAGGACGGATTGGGCTCAGCTTTTCTTGGCTCTTTGTTGATCTGTGGCTGCAGCAGCAACAGTTTGGTAAAAGCTGCTGAAACGGGTCAGAACACACAAACAGAACTAAGTGTTGTTTGGTCTCACTTTAATTGGCAAGTTTGGGGAAAAATCTGCTTTAATTTATTATGAGGGCAGAAAAAAAATCCATTTTAAATCTAAAACATTTTAATATTTAACCTTTTTTTCTCTTAATATTAAATATAAAACCTGTAATGTTTCAGTTTAATCAATAATTAATAAAGTGATGAACTTCACAAACATGTTGAGAAAAAAAAGATTTCCTTGAACAAACCCGTTTAGTTTCCCCACCAGAATCAACCACAGCATCACAGATCCTCCTCTGTGCCTCCCAGTGGTTCTGACTGGTCAGGTTCTGGTTGCTGCTCTGGGAGCTCTTTCTTCTTCGTTGGTACTTTTATTATGTTGTCTAGTGATTCTGCCTCTGAGGATCCATCACTGAGGCTCTAGTTAGTAGTTTAATTAGCCCATTTCATCACTTCCTGTGAAATAACTCCTCTCTCTTGTTGCCATGGGAACATTACTCCAGGAAGTTTTCCCCTTTGCGGTTGTTGCACAATGAAGGTAAAAACTTTAATATTTCCAAACTAACTATTTAAAAATTGTGCTGAAAGTTTCTTAAGTGAATCTAAAGAGCAGAACAGAAACTCCTGATGGACAAAATATGACTTTTATTCCATGTTTTTAAAATATTATGATAAGATTCTTCTCTTAATAAGTACCAGTGCTTGTACTGTAGGTTTCAGCAGCACACCGCCCCCTGCAGGCCGAACGTCTAGCAGCAGCATCCTGTTATCCATTTCTTCTGACCCAGAGCCTCGCTGTGTTTGGTTAAATTTGGGTAAATTTTACTGATAGAGATAAATAATTCTTTAAAAGATTATATTCTTTGGCAGCAAGACTCGGGTTCTGGAAGGTTTTGGATCTCATTGTTAGCCAATCAGAGGAGAGTGAGACTGTGGGAGGTTTGATGCTGGTGGTCTCGTGCTCCTTAAAGCCCGTCTGTCTGGGGGGGGGGGGATAATGTGAGGGATTAAAAAGCACATGAGAGCTTTAGACACTTTAACACACGACTTCACCAGTTTAACAGTAAAACGATCCAACCAGGAAAAGCTCAGGGACGTCCTGGGCTGAAGTTTAATCTGCTGGGAACGGCGCCCCCTGTGGCCCTGGAGGAGCTCTGCAGGACCAGACGTCTGTCCACACAGAAACAGTTTAGCTCTTAATGATGCAAACCTCCAGCCCCTCCAGGCTCAATGTGAGTCTCTGTAAGAGCGAAAGGTTCAGGACTCAAACACTTTAACTTTATTCATTCATTGCACAGATTCAAAACATTTTTGCGCAGTTAATCAACTTTATTTTTATTTTTTTTGCATACAGAAGGCCAGTTAGACTGTGTCTTCTATTGTTGCTCAGTGTTAGTAACGCCCTGTCTTGTATCACTGTGGGATAGTGAGAAACGTCATTTCGATTCCCTTGTATGTCTGGACATGTAAGAGGAATTGACAATAAAGCTGATTGATTGATTGATTGATTGAGGAGCGGAACCGTTGTATTTGCATGTTTCTGGTACTCTGATAAATCCGATGCACAAGCGACATGAGCTAACAGCAGCGACGGAAGATGAAGCCTCTGGTTTCGGTTTTAATTTCTAAAGATGCTGGAAAACACGACTATTGTGCTAAAAGGAGTCAGTCGGTCAATGAATAGCATCTCAGTGCTAAACATGTAGCAGCTAATGCTAATGCTAATGTTAGCGTCTAGAGTCACATTTCTAAAGAAGCTCATGAACGATCAGGACGTATGAATATAATAACCTTTTAATCTGAAGGCTGAAGAACCTGAAGATCAGATTAAAAACTATAATTATGTCTTTTGTTGAGCTCATATGGCTAATTATTCAGTTACTTATTTATCTATTTATTCATCTAATTATTCAGTTACTTATTTATCTATTTATTCATCTAATTATTCAGTTACTTATTTATCTATTTATTCATCTAATTATTCAGTTACTTATTTATCTATTTATTCATCTAATTATTCAGTTACTTATTTATCTATTTATTCATCTAATTATTCAGTTACTCAGCAACAAAAAGGGTTTTTGATTTCTTCACGTTGCTTAGCGATTAAAATGTGATTATTTAGTTACAGACTGAAATGAACTCTAATTCACTCTACTGGTGATGTTTTTATATTTCATAAACTGTTTTGCAGCAGCAGATAGTTTCCCTCAAACTTTTTGTCACGTCATCATAGATATTTATATGATTTATATGATTTATAGATATTTATAGAAGCAACAGGAGTAAAAAGTCCAGATATTTGTTTTCAAATGTAGCCAGTAAAAGTAAAAATATACTCAAAATAAGTCCTAAAGTGAAATACAGATACTTGGAAAAGTACTTAAGTATTGAAGTATTTGTACTTTCTTACCTCCCAGGTTCTGAAAGCCCACAGCATCACAGAACCTCTACTGTACTTAACAGGAGACGAATGTTTGTTGCTTAAAGAGAAAAAATGTTTAATTTATTTGATCTAAATAATGAAGAAACCAAATAAAATTATTCAAATTAAAATCAAATGTTTTTTGACACTGAGATAATTTTACTGAAATAAGAATAGAGTTTCTGATCAATGGCTTGAACTGCATATTAATAATAGACTAAACTAACTATGTGTTCATTTGTTTAATATGTGAAAATCAAACATAAAAATCAAAAGTAAAAAAGCTTTGAATTAATTATTGAATTATTATCCCAGATAATTGTCACCATGAACCAGACGGTCAGTCAGCTGTTTTCCCCTCATCATGTTAATAATCAGATTTTATCCTCTAAATCTGTCAGGTTGGTCAGGAAGCAGCAGATTGTTTGGTTCTGATCAGAAACATGAAGCTGACTGAGGTTCTGTTGTACTGAATTACTTCTTTATGCAAATGAGCTCCAATAAAAGCTGATTATGTAACTGAAGAGCTGCTGTTCGCTGGAACATGAAGGTAAATAAAGTTTCAGCTTTTACACATCCAGCCTGAAGAGAGCCGATGGTTATGTAACGGATCGGCCCACATGACCCAGTTCTGCTGCTGGTGGGAGCAGAACGTCAGAGGAACCTCAGCTGCTTCTCTGAGGAACAGAGAGACGAACAAGATCAGCTTCAGGTCCGACCAGCTTCAGGTCCGACCAGCTTCAGGTCCGATCAGCTTCAGCTCAGAGTGCCATGAAGCTCCACCTGTTCCAGGTTCTGATGTCTAAATGATTAAAATAAGGAGCTAAACTGCTTGTGCAAAAGAAATCCAGCTGCAATTACTGGCTGTGCTGCAGGAAATCTCTAAAGATTGCACGTGCAATTTATTACATCAGTTTTATTTGTGCAACATATTAATGCGGCAATTTAAAGTGTTTTATGCCATAAAAACAAAAAATAACACATAATAGAATCAACAAGCAGAACAGATATTACATTTTGCCAGTCAAATCATTAATACATCAGAGATGTTGAACCATTTATTCTGGTTCATAAATTATTCTGGATTTAAAGGAACTCAGTGAATTTGTTCCAGATGGTTCTGGATGTGGAACAGAACCAGAACCAGAACCAGGTGACCTGAGAGGTCCAACCGACCGCTCCGGGTCAGAGAGCAGAGCGGCCATGACAGACAGAAGAAGTCAGATAATAACAACATTATGAATGAAACTACATTTCATTAAGTATTATATATTTAAGCATGTTAAAGAGTTATAACAGTAAAAATGTTTAAAAATCAAATAAATCATCAGATTTTCTATAAATTTATTGATCCTGATCCAGTACCAGAAATCTGAATGTTTCTGTTTGTGATGGAGGGGAAACAGTTTGGCTGCAGGAAGATAACAGAAATATACAGAAGATTTACTAAAAATTAAAATAATAACTGTTAGAGCTTCAGTCCTAAAATATTTATGGTTTAAAACAGTTTCAGTTCTTATTAACTACAATCAGAGTTTAGAGAAACTGAACTTCTTTTCTAACATAAAGTTATGAAGTGAAAACTTTGATTTAAAAAAAACAAATCAAAGTTATAATGTTCCTCTAATTTAATTTGCACATTTTCACTTTGTTAAAGTGTCTTTTTCTGGTCAGATCCCTTTAAGGTTGTTTAACGTGAAGCATCTTGTGAACAGCAGAGAGCTGCAGCAGCTGCAGCAGGTGAAGCAGCTGCAGCAGCTGCAGCAGCTGCTTATCAGGCTGAATCCCAGACAGAGAAAATGTGGAAGCAGATGATCAAAGAGGAATAAATCAGCCTGAGAGAAACTGGAACCATGTGAAGGACCAAGAGTTATGTAATCCTCTCTACACTGACTCAGATGGGGTGTGAGGGTGCATGTAGGGGTGTGGGCGTGTGTGCAGGGGTGTGTGTGCGTGTAGGTGTGTGTGTGTGTGTGTGTAGGGGTGTGTGTGTGCCGCGGCGGGTCGAGCAGCAGAGAGATGAGCTGCTTTTGGAGGCAGCTGAGATTTTTCTGCATGAATGAGTGAAGACAGAGAGGAGCAATCTGATTGGCTGTGACTGGCTGTGAACCGTCCTGATTGGTCGGATTTTGGTTGATTTAAAACTGATAGTTTCTCTTTACAGTTTGAAAGTTTGATTTTTCTTTATTTTTAAGGATTTTTTTGTGTTTATCTTACAGTAGATTGTCAGGAAATGATAGAGAGGAGAAAACATGAGACAAAGGTCATCAGGTCGGGATTGAACCTGTGACGGCTGTCTGGGTCTCGCTCTCTGCCCGCCGTGCCACTGCGCCCCTGCTTCAGTTTTCTCTGATCTATTTTCTTTATTTGAGTCACATTCAGACTTTTCTTTGTCTCTTCCCTTTTTTCTAACATCTAAAAATAAAATCTGTTTCCTCTTTTTTATTGTGAAGTTTTTCATCTTTTATCTTTGATTCTCTGCTGTTTTTCTTCTGTCTGGTTTTTAATTCTCTCCATCTGGATTCGGCACCATCAGAAGAGGTTTAGATCTGTGTTATCTAGATCTGTGTTATCTAAATCTGGATAATCTACATCTGTGTTATCTAGATCTGTGTTATCTAGATCTGGGTAATCTAGATCTGTGTTATCTAGATCTGGATTATCTACATCTGTGTTATCTAGATCTGGATTATCTACATCTGTGTTATCTAGATCTGTGTTATCTAGATCTGGATTATCTAGATCTGGATAATCTAGATCTGGATAATCTAGATCTGTGTTATCTACATCTGGATAATCTAGGTCTGGATAATCTAGATCTGGATGTTCTAGGTCTGGATAATCTAGATCTGTGTTATCTAGATCTGGATAATCTAGGTCTGCATAATCTAGATCTGTGTTATCTACATCTGGATAATCTAGGTCTGGATAATCTAGATCTGTGTTATCTAGATCTGGATATTCTAGATCTCTGTTATCTAGATCTGGGTAATCTTGATCTGTGGTATCTAGATCTGGGTAATCTAGATCTGGGTAATCTTGATCTGTGTTATCCAGATCTGGATAATCTTGATCTGTGTTATCTAGATCTGGATTATCTAGATCTGTGTTATCTAGATCTGGGTAATCTTGATCTGTGTTATCTAGATCTGGGTAATCTTGATCTGTGTTATCTAGATCTGGATAATCTTGATCTGTGTTATCTAGATCTGGATAATCTAGATCTGTGTTATCTAGATCTAGATAATCTAGATCTGTGTTATCTAGATCTGGGTAATCTTGATCTGTGTTATCTAGATCTGGATAATCTAGATCTGTGTTATCTAGATCTGGGTAATCTTGATCTGTGTTATCTAGATCTGGGTAATCTTGATCTGTGTTATCTAGATCTGGATAATCTAGATCTGTGTTATCTAGATCTGGGTAATCTTGATCTGTGTTATCTAGATCTGGGTAATCTTGATCTGTGTTATCTAGATCTGGATAATCTAGATCTGTGTTATCTAGATCTGGGTAATCTTGATCTGTGTTATCTAGATCTGGGTAATCTTGATCTGTGTTATCTAGATCTGGATAATCTTGATCTGTGTTATCTAGATCTGGATAATCTAGATCTGTGTTATCTAGATCTGGGTAATCTTGACCTGTGGTATCTAGAACCTGATGTCTCTCATCAGTTTGGGGTTAAAAATGAAATCTGATTCCTGCTGAACTGGAAACAAACGTGGTTCTAATTTTGTGTTGATGTTTTTTATTGAACCTTCATATTTTAATCTTGTTTTCTCTTGTTGAGCTGCAGAAGTTTAAACTTTAAAAACAGGAACAATCAGATGCTTCATCTGTGATCGGCTATTTTTAAACAATAAATGAATCTTTTCCACCTGAACTGTAACTTTGATGCTTATTAAATCATAAACTCCTCCTTATGATGTCATTAAATCAGTAGATGGAGCAGAAAAAGGTTGTTTTCATTGTTTGGGTCAAGCTGCTGCGTTTGGACCTCTGACTGCGTCAGTCTGGAAGCTGCAGCAGTTTGGAAAATGTCACCAACATCAGAGACAAAAAGGATCTAAATATGAATCCATGACAAACCGACTGAAAGGCAGGAAGTGTCTGAGGGAAACCAGCTAAAGGACAGCGTGTGTGTGTGTGTGTGTGTGTGTGTTTGTGTGTGTGTGTGTGTGTGTGTGTGTGTGTGTGTGTGTGTGTTTGTGTGTGTGTGTGTGTGTTTGTGTGTGTGTGTGTGTGTGTGTGTGTGTGTGTGTGTGTGTGTTTGTGTGTGTGTGTGTGTGTGTGTGTGTGTGTGTGTGTGTGTGTGTGTGTTTGTGTGTGTGTGTGTGTGTGTGTGTGTGTGTGTGTGTGTGTGTGTGTGTGTGTGTGTGTGTGTGTGTGTGTGTGTGTGTGTTTGTGTGTGTGTGTGTGTGTGTGTGTGTGTGTGTGTGTGTGTGTGTTGGTATAATTAGCTCGTTTTGTAGATGAAGGAGCCGTAAAGGAAACTGTTTCCTCTGGTTTCAGTTTTTCTGAAACTTTATCTCTGCTCTGCAGGACAAACTTCCTTCCTGTAATCACCTTCACTTCGCCGCCTGCCGGCATCATGAGGGCCGCGGCCTAATTAAAGTTTCTCTTTTCTCTTGACCCACAGCAGGCGCTCGTCCACAGGAGCTGAGATTGAAAGCTTTGCAGCAAAGGATTATTCTGCAGATTAATAAATGAATTAAGACATTAAAGACGCTGACAGCTCAGCTGGTTAAGAAACGCTGCTGGTGTTTCAGAAATAGAAATAAATCTGCTTCCTGACGCCGTTTGAAATTAATCAGAGCAACAAAAAATAATCCCTCCAGTTTGTTTGACTCGCAGAAGGAAAATCAAGAGTTATTGTTTGGTTCAGTGATTTATTAGGAACCAGGGGTTCACAACCTGCGGCTCGGGGCCAGAAAGTGGCGTTTCAGTAACTTTGTCTGTTCTTTCTAAATGAAGATCCAATAACAAATTCAGATTTTCAACAGTTTTTAGTTTATTGCCACAATATTAGCATTGAATTCCCACAAATATTTACTCTAAACGTACCAAGAATGTTAAATCTGTTTTCTTGTCATCAAATTTAAATCTATGAGCTTTTTTATTTTTACACCATTTTTTTTCTCACAGAATAAAAACATCTGCCGTCTTTTTGCTAAAGTTTTCTGCTCACATCTGATGAACAAAGTGTCCGCGGTTGTCATGGCAATGGGAGCAGGCGAAGCGAAACCTAAAGGATGCAGTTTGTTCGATTTTTTTCCAGAGTTTTTCCTGGATTCTGTTTTTATTGTGTTGAGACAGAAACACAGAAACAGCAGATTAATATTTCAAACTCTTCAGTAAATGAGATAAAATCATTTTCTCCTCTTTGCCACTCAGAAATCTGAACAAGCTGCTGCTGATTTTACCAGTGAAACCAGTTAACAGAGTCAGGCTGTTAACTGGTCCAGTGTTTCTGAAGCTGAAACTTTAACAGTTACTCTAGATTCATGTAATAAAACGGCTATTAATCATTTAAAAGTAAATTATTATTGTTTGGATTATTTATATTTTTTTATTCTGTCTCTCATGTTTAGTTACTAATAAAACAAAAATCACAAAAATCTGTTTCTTGTTGGAAGGGAAATTTGAAACATTTGTTGAATTAGTTGGTGAATTTGTTGGTTCGTTTCTGTTTTTCTTTATGTACCAAACAGAACCTTAAACATGGACCTGCTTGGTTCTGGGCGGCTCTGATGTTATGATTAATGCGTTAATGTAGGAGGTTATTATTATTGATGCAGCAGAGGGAGAGTTTCTGGTTCAGATGGATTCCAGCCGCTCTCAGCCTGGAGAGCCTGGAAATGTGGAGGAAGGATGAAAAGAGATTTAGTCCAACAGAACCGAACAAAGAAACATTTAAATAAAACAACTTTCAGTTTAAAGGGAAACATGAGAATAAAAGACCTGAAGCTGCGATGAGTGGGAGGAGAGCAGGACCGACGGTGACGATGATGGTGATGATGATGATGATGATGATGATGATGATGATGATGACGACTCAGCGGCTCACATGGAGCGAACGCCGCCTCAGGATAAAACCCACTGTCGTGTTTTTAAGAAAAATGCGCTGAGTCGAACTGTATCATCGTTATCAGTTTATTCCCGGATCACCAAACATCCAGCCAGACTTCATGCCACAATCAGCCTCCCCTGGACTACTTAAGCCTGTCGCTCCATGTCGTCACCACAGGTGGCCATTTGTAGTCTTAACTATGCATAACATTAACACCACATCTCCCCTCTCTAGAATCAATGGGTAGACTACCATTGATTCAACAGACCTTAGAGGATTATTCTGCCTCTATAGCTGGAAGGTCTGTTTCTACCTAGAGCTAGAAGAAAAAGCTACAATAAATAGAAATATATATTTAAATTTTTAGCATAACATTTACATCAATCATTTTATTTTCCTTAGCTACAAATTCAGTCTATCTGGTTTCACAACCCGTCTCCCAAACCTGGTTCTAGGAGTAGGTGAAAGTTCAGGAAAGCTCTGCTGTGAAGATTCCTCAGAACTCGGTGTAACTTGTTCTGCACCAACATCACCTTCCGGTACTTCTGGCTCTGTCGAAGGTTCCATGGTAACCAAATGACGACGATTTCGCCTAATCAATCCATGGGGTCCTTCCACAATGTATGACCGTGGAGTAGAATGACTGGTAACCACTGCTCCGCTTGTGCCTTGATCTTTAATCCACACGCCTTGTCCTGGAGTAAGTTTACTAAGAACTCTTGCTCTGTGGCGTGAATCATATCTCTCTGCATCCTTTATCCTTCTCTCCTTTTCTTTTTGAGCAATGAACTTACTTTTTGGAAGAACTGGCCTCAACAAAGATGGAAGTGTTGGCACAGTCGTGCGAAGCCTTCTTCCCATAAGGAGCTCCGCTGGACTGTACCCACTCCAAAGTGGGGTTGCTCTGTAGGCGAGTAAGGCTAGATATGGATCAGCTGCTTTCTTTAACAAGTTCTTTATGGTTTTAACTGCAAGTTCAGCTTCCCCGTTACTTTGTGGATATCTTGGGCTACTTGTAACATGGCTAAACCCATATAACTTAGCAAATGTAGCAAAAGCAGCACAGGAAAACTGAGGACCATTATCTGTGATCATTACTTCTGGAATGCCGTGACGTGCAAACACAGATTTCAGGTGAGGAATCACATCTGCTGATCTTGTGGGACTCAGTTGAGCAATTTCCACAAATCTTGATGCATAATCCACAACCAGAATATAATTTTTCCCTTGCAAAGTAAACAGATCGGCCCCAAGTTTTTGCCATGGTCTGTCCGGATACTGTGATGGCATCAATGGCTCTGTGGGATTTTCTTTCTCTCTGTTGCAGGTGTGGCATTTTAGAACCAGTTCTTTTAGCTGCTGACCCAGTCCAGGCCACCACACTGACTGCTGTGCTCGTTCTCTGCATTTCACCAGCTCCCAGTCTGACCATCATCACCAGTGCAGCTCCTAAAGCTGCTTCCAGTTTGAGGACAAATTCGACCAAAATCTGTTTTTTCCCAAAATGCAGAAAATATTTAACTTTATTTATTTATGCATTTATTTTTACTCTTTCTATTGATGTTCCAATATTCTCAGTTCTGATGAATAAAAATCAAATGAAACAAAAAAATCCAGACGCCTACAGATCATAACAAAAGGACCTTTGACCTTTCCAGTGACGCTTCCACATGTCTTGGTGATTTTCTCTCTTCTTCTGTTGCAACCATGGAAACGGCTCTGACGTTTCACTTCCTGTTGCTTTGATCAGCAACTGAACATTTGTTTTAAGGATGGCTGCAATCAAAAGACGAGACAGGAGATTATAAAATGAAAATATGAATCATTTTTATTCTGAGAACAATAATAAAGTTTGTTCTGGTTTCCAGTCTGCCGGTAGATTTAAAACCAGCTGATTCAAATTAAACCAGATTAAAACCAGATTAAGCCTGTTCCTGTGTTTTTCAGACATTACCCCAAGACGTCGTTCACCATCGTCACCGACACGCCGGAGAATCTGCGGCTGCGGCAGCAGAGCGAGCTGCAGAGCCAGGTGAGCAGATCCCCCTCCGCCCTGCGGGGGGCGCCACTCATCACTCAGTCAGCAGGTTACGAATATTAGGACCGCACTAAGAAAATAAAATAAATAAAAATATGAGAATAAAACCATAATATTACGACTTTAGTCTCATATTATCATAACTTTAACTTGTAATTTAATATTTTTATGTTTTCTTTGTGGGGCCTTTTTCCCATCAACGCTGCAGTTCAGTGTTTTCCTTCTGCTCTGTTATGTTTTATCACATTTAATATTAAAGTTATGAATAACAGATTAAATCCAACTCAGATTCCCAACAGCAGGAAACTGTAACCATGGTAACGATTTCAATAACAATTTCCCAACTTTTCTCCATCACGTTGTGTAAACCAGGCCAACAAAACAGGATCACAAATTTACAGCTAAATTCATCCATTCATCAACTATGAATGGATGAACTGCTTTAAAGATGAACATGAAACAAAATATAAAACCGTTTCATTTAGAAATCAGGAGGAAACGGTTCAGTAATTCAGGCTAAAGGAGCCCCAACCAAATATTTAAACATTTCTATTGAAAATGTTTTTATTGATCTGATGGGATATTCATGTGAATGAAACCGTCCAGCTGGTGAAGCGGGTTGGGTTCTGCCTGAGGTTTAACCTGAATCAGTTCAGTTCTGATTCAGGTTAAATTCCTGTTGAGTTCCATCCTGGATCAGAACCGGCTGCTGTTCCCCAGGCCTCCTCAGGGGGCGCCGCGCCGCTCTGAGTCACTGAGCGACGCGGCGGCCATACGCCGTCATCAGCCAGCAGGCTGACACAGAGGGACAGATGTCCACTCAGCAGTCTGAGCAGGACACGCTGAGCGTCAGGACACTTTGATTCAAACAGCAAAACAAAACATGGAAATAAAGAATTTAGAAAATTCAGAACAAAAATGCAACAATTTAGGAAACAGAACAACAAATTTCTCTCAGCTCTCTTGTCTGAGATGTTGGGAATATTTTTATTTCTGCAGAAAGAAAAATACTTGAGTTGATTTGGAGATGAGCTAAAAATCCTTCCCAGATTGTTGAGCAGCAGCAGTTGCTTCTGATATCTGATCCTGGGAAAACAGAAAGCTGAGCTGCTTTTTCCCTCTAAACCCAGTGACAGTATAAAGTATTATAAATCTGTTCTGGTTCTGGTTCTAAACATGTTGCAGTTCTTTGCTGTGATCTTGGTGGAGGTCCGGTCTCTCTGACCCGTCCTGCTCAGCTGCGTCAGAACGTCTTTATTCTGTCTCTTCACATTACAGCGTCTCTCCTGGAGGAGACAAACACGCCTGATGTGTGTGTGAAAACACACGTCTGTTCAGCAGCGACCCACTTCTGAGCCATGATGTCACGTGATCATGTGACCCGATGATGTTTGTGATTCATCGCTTCAGAATCCAGATTATTTCTGTAGATGTGAATGAAAACATGAAACAGATTCAGTTTGAACATCAGATTCATTTACAGCCTGAACCAGCAGAGGTTCTGTTCAGCAAACCTGGTTCTGTTCAGCAAACCTGGTTCTGTTCAGCAGCTCTGGGTTTAGTTTACGGCCTGGTCCCAGTCTGCTGCTGGTCTTAATGGGCCGTTACTGGTGACTGATGGACGTTACGTTTCCCCTGAAGGAGAACCTGAAGGTCAGCGGAGCGTCAACGGAGCATTAGCCGTCTCTGTGCTTTAACTGGACCGTGAATCATCTGCTGAGGTTCTACTGAACCATGAAGGGTTAATGGAAACGGTTTGATGCTTCGCTGCAGTTAGAATCCTGACCCAGACGATCAGAACATCCTGACAGGTTTAATCTGTAGCTCACAGGATGTTCTCATGTTCTCAGATTCTGTTCTACTGCAGGTTCCTTCAGGTTCCTTCTGAATCTGTTCAGAAGGAACCTGAAGGATTCAGTTTGACATCAGCCGTCTGTCAGAACGTTGACGGTTTTAAAAACGGACCAGAACCAACATCGTATTGATCAGCTGAAGGTTTTCTAGAAGCAAACGTCTGGGCACCTCTAACGACTGACCTTTGACTTTTACAGGTCAAAGGTCAGGAAAAGGGCAGCTAACATATCTGCAGACCCCACACATCCTGGACCCAAATGGTTCAGATATTTACCTTCACAGAGAAACTCTTACTGTTTCTCTATTAGACATTAATATTATTTCCACTAATTCAACTTCCTCTGTTTAAACACTGTAAATAAATATTCACTCAATTCTGTCATATTTTCTCTTCTTCATGTAAAATGTTTTCATTGAGAGGAAATGAAACCAGATTCTGACCTGACTGGAGGTAAAGCAGCTGATAGTTCAGGAAAATTAGCTTCTATATTTGGACTATAAACCAAATAAACCTGGTTTTTATTCTGATTATTAAGTTTTAATAAGTTTCCAAATAGGTGGATAAATTGATACATTTTCTGAAACTACCCATTCAAAGGTGAAGAGTGGAATTTGGAAAATATTCAAAGTTTATCATTCTAGGAATTAATGGGCATTTATGGTAATTATCTTTAAAATCAGTAATTTAATCAAACAGAAATAAACATGTTTTGTTATTTTCTCTTGTTGATCTTCAGAGGATCGTGGTTCTATAAATCATCTGCATGCAGAAGAACGACAGAAATAAACTGTTTAGTCCAGATAAAACAAAAACCTTTTTTTAACTGAGTTTAAAGTTTTTACAGTGAAACTCCAGGATTATCAACCATGAAACGTTTCAATCGTTGAAAAGGCTTTTCAAGCCCAGCGGGTCAGTGGAGTGGGTCGGCAGTGAGTGTGTGTGTGTGTGTGTGTGTGTGTGTGGGCTGGTCATCAGGAATAGAAACCAGGCCTGATGAAGGTAACAGCCTCCTCTCACCGCCAGGCTGGCAGCGCTCCAGTTCCTCCTCCTACACTTTACTTTTATTTTCTCTGTTTGCTAAACCAAAAGGATCTGATTATGTAGAAACAAACCTTCGTCCTTCTCATCCCAACTGGTTCTGCACTGGTTCTGCTTGTGACTTAAAGGAAACGCCAAGCACACACACCTCCAAATTGCACCTGCACTAGATGAGGTTGAAGCACCATGGAGACGCCAGACTGTCAAAATAAAACATCATCATCATCATATTTTCACACCAGGAGCCGATTTTCTTCTCACTGAATGTTTTTTAGATCCTGGATTTAAAATCTGAGATTTTCAGCTCAGAGAAACAGAAACTGAACTTTCAATCAGAGCTGTGTGTGTTTTTCCCTCTGCAGGTGAAATATAAGAAGGACTTTGAGGAGAGTAAAGGTCGCGGGGTCAGCATGATGACCGACACTCCAGAGATGCAGAGACTCAGACGGACTCAGGAGCAAATCAGTAACGTATGGAGACCCATTCCTGTCCGCAGGGTGTGTGTGTGTGTGTGTGTGTGCGTGTGTGTGTGTGTGTGTGTGTGTTCGGCGGCGGTGTGTTTCGGTCAGTGAGCTCTCTCTATGATCTACATGCTTCCTGCTTCAGGCTTTAATGTTTCTGATCAACAAACTGTCAGATTTTAATATTCAGACTTTTTCAACAATTTGTGACTGAAATCTGATTTTCAGACTGAAATAATGTTTTTGTCTCCTGAAGCCAAACAGAAAAGTTTTTTACCGAATCAAACGGATCTGTGCGATTTTTCTTGTTTTGAGACAAAGAGTGTTTATGCAGACAGATGCTCCACTCGTCAGTCCAGATGACGACATCCTGGTGAAGTATGTTTCTGATTTACATTTATTTCACACACATTACTCTGTATCAAACATAACAAAAAGCTGATTTTTATTTAAACATCAGACAAAATAAAATATGGATATTAATATAAATAAACCAAAACAATAAAACTCAGATGTTTGTAAAGGTTTATGTTAATCCTGCTGGATATTTTTATTAATTTTTTAGATATTCTCAGCTAATCTGCATAAAAGAAGTTTTATTTTCTTGTTTTCTATCATATTTGCTGAAGCTTTTTAGAAAATGTTGCCTGATGTTTTACAATAAAGAATAAAAAGTGAAGGATAAAATGAGAAAACATTATTTTTATTTAGAAAACAATAAAAGCAGGAAATTCTTCCAATCTGCCATCATGAACATTTTATTCCTCTGCAGCTCATTTCATAAATATCTCAGTTTTACATTTTTCTTATTACCTGAGCGAGTGATGACATCACTGCACACCTAAAACTAAAACTGTTTTCATGGAGTCGTATTAAACTCTAAATCCTGTTATTTTTCATCTCTGTGTGGATGTGAACTGAGAAGAATCTCAGTTCTCTGTTTTCTGTTTTTAGCTTTTCCTGCAGCAGATGGTCGTCTGGTTCTGGTCACACCTTCATGTTTACCAGAACCATCTGACGGGTCGGTACCGCTGCCAGGATACCTGCTGGAGTTGCTCTGATCCCCGAGGTGGAGCAGAAATAAATCCTCAGTCTCTCCGTCTGTCTCAAACATGATGGCTTCATGTTCCTCTGATGGAAAACATTTAATGAGAGAAATAATATCAGATTTAAACAAGTTCTCAGGTTTAGTTTAACTTAGATTTTCTTCATTCTAACTTCAGGCGAACAAAATCAAACATTAACAGTCTTATTATTTACTAAACTAAACAAGTTTTATTCAGTTATCAGGTCAAATCTCACTGCAGGGACAGTTTGTTACATTCCTTCCACCGTATGAGCTCAACCTTCAGCACTTCATACCACACACACACACCCCTACACACACACACACACACACACACACACACACACACACACATATACACACACACTGTGAGTGTTTGAGATGAAGGTCTGGTCCAGATAAGCTCTGAAGTGTTGGGCTAAATGTGGAATCCAGCGGTGATAAGACAAACCGGCGTTGAACCATCAGGCGGTTCGTAACGAGGCGTTCAGGCTCAGTCAGGAGAAGTTAGAGGTGAATCAACATCCTGGAAGGTTTTTAAATATCAAAACCAAGAATCCATTTCTTCAAGGTGAGACGTGACGAATCTGCAGAGGTTTGAATCCAGAAAAACTCAGAGGAAACGTCGGGACTTTAAATCGTTTCCTGAAGAAAAGAGGAAGGCTGGAGGTGAGGAAGACTCTGCTGGACATGGAGGGACAGCCAGAGGTCAAAGGTGAGTTCAGGAACAAGATTCAGTTCAGATGGAAGAGATTTTACAGATAATAGAGAAATATTAGAGGAAAATGATCCCTGATGGGAATCAACATGGAGGCCAACAAGGTCAAACTGTGACCTTGAAAATCTTAACAGCAGAAATATTTCAGTTTTTATTCATTAAACTTCATGTTGTTCTAAGAGCTGAACATCAAATATAATCTGTATAGAACCAGCAGCGTTCTCCTCTTCATCACCGAACCGAAGGTTAAGTTTTTATTGTGTTTAGAAAAAACTGAAAAATAAACATATTTGTAATAAACTGATGATTTTCCTCAGAAACCAGAATGGAGGCAGAAAACGACTCGACTGCTTCAGCTTCAGGCGGAGGGAAGGAAAAACTGCAAACAGTGGAGGGAGAGAAAGAAGAGTTTCATCAGGAGACGAAGGAGAAGATGGAGGAGGAAGAGAAGGATGAAGAGGAAGAGGAGGAAGACGAGACAAAAACAGTGAAACATTTGGGACTTTGGGAATCTGAGGTGAGAATCTGATCTGCAGCTTCATGACTTTTAAATTTAACGTTTTACTGACGGTTGAATAAAATGTGTAAATTTTCTTTAAATATGTTGATTTTGTAAAAATGATCCATTAAAGTTAAAACTGGAGAAGAATTTAATCAGAACCTCTGAGAGCAGCAGAACCTCCAGCGGTTCGGTTCTCCTGAACATGAGTGAAAGGATGACATCATCAGTTTCCGGATGATGTCATCATCAGTCGGACGCTGAAGTTTCTTCTTCATGTGTTTCTCCAGTTTCTTCTTCATGTGTTGCTCCAGTTTCTTCTTCATGTGTTGCTCCAGTTTCTTCTTCATGTGTTTTTCCAGTTTCTTCTTCATGTGTTTTTCCAGTTTCTTCTTCATGTGTTTCTCCTCCTGGTCCTCCAGGCTGCAGACGTGAAGCCGCCGCTGCCGGATCCAGAGTTTAACCGCAGATGCAGTTTGATCCTCAGTGATGTGAGTTTACAACGTTTAGCAGGAAAAAATCCTGCTGGTTCTGAGGGGCCCAGCACAGCACTGGCAGACTTTGACTAGGCCTTTGCAATGCCTTGATTTAGCTTCTATTCCAGGGTTTGTTATGGGGTGGTTCTGGTGACCCGGGTTCATGGTCAGGAGGTTCTGGTGACCCGGTTTTGGTTCGGTTAGGATGGTAAGAGGGATGAGCTCGGCTGAATGGAGACGCAGGATGTGGGAGGAGCTGCTGTTGATTCAAACTCAGCAGATAAAGATGTGAGGTCAGCCTGCTTTAAATAGGCCGTTTCTGCTCCTCTTTTCTCTTTTCTCTACTGGATCAATCTGATATCTGGATCTTCTGGCTCTGATGCTAACAGCCACCCTGAAGGGCACTCAACCCCAAAATAAGTCTGTTTCCATGGAAACGACAGCTATTTCAAAGATTTGTTCGTTTTCCATCAGAAAATCAGCTGGAGGAGAAAATCTGCCTTTTGAAAACGTTTCTGCTGTTTCTGTATTTCCAGCCTAAACTAAACATCCACATCAAGTTTAAACTGTTTTTGACTAAAATCTACTTTATTTATTATTTAAAAAGGAAATTAAATGTTGTAACTCTTCTAAGAGTCTATATGGATCTCCAGTAGCAGTCAGTGTTGCAGCGGTTGTTATGTTATATATATATTCTAACAGTGTTCAGTTTGGCTTTGGCTTCCAGTGGAAATAATCAGACTAATAATAATAAATGATGATTTTTATCTTGTCCAGCTGCAGGTTTGTGTGCTAATGCTAACGCTAATGCTAACGCTAGCTCTGCTGTGCTGCAGGTCCGGTATAAGGAGGACTTTGAGAAGATGAAGGGTCAGAGTCTGTTTGTCCCTGGAGCCGAACTCATCCACTCCAGGAACATCAGCGCTGTGATCTCTGAGGTCTGAACTCGCCACTGAAGGTCACATGACCTGGTCTGCTTCCTGTTAGCCTGACGCTCTCTGTTTCCAGTCCAAGTACAAGGAAGACGGGAAGAAGGAGGCGAATCTGTCTCTGTACTCCGTCCTGCCTGAGACTCCAGAGACGCAGCGCGCCAAGGAAGCTTCAGAGCTGCAGAGCGAGGTCCAACGTCTTCACTAGACCAGAGTCACCAGTAACCAGATAACCAGATAACTAAATAACCAGATAATCAAATCATCACTGCTTCAATCAGAGAAAATATCATTTATTGAGCTTCTGCAGAATCTAAAGCTGCAGCTGTTAACCTTTAATCAGTCAGCTGATCGATACCTGAAGGAATAATCAGTTTGTTGGTTTTATTGGAGGAATAATTTTTATGTTATTTGTTTTTAGATCAAATATAAAGGGAATGTGAAGACGGAGATTTCTTCCTCTCTTTACTCTCTGCTGCCTGAAACCACAGAGACCCAGTTTGTGAGAGAGCTGACGGAGATGCAGAGCGAGGTCCGACTGGTTCTGGTTCTGCTCCAGATTGGGTCAAATGTTCGTATTTAACCAATAATTCACCAATAATTCTCTGCCTGCAGAACAAATACAAGGAGGAAGGCAGGAAGGAGATGAGCAGCAGTTTGTTCTCTCAGCTTCCTGAAACCAGCCAGACGCAGCTGGCCCGGACCGTCCAGGACCTCCAGAGCCAGGTACCGGACCGGACCAGAACTAGAACCACCATCTCAAACCTCTGTGTCTGGTTGGCTGCAGATCCTCATATTAACTCAGAGGTTTTCAGAGGCTGAAGGTTTAAAATAGAGCAAATTTGATGTAAAACCTTCAGCCTTCCTGTTAGCAGGTGAAAGTCTGGATCTCTCTGAATGAACCACAGAATGTCTCAGCATGTGGTGAAAACACGTCGTCCTTTTAAACGTCTTTCCTGATGTCAGTGTCTGAGATGTTCAGGTCATCTGGTAACTTTATGCATCTGAAACCAGCAAACCGTCTGGAGCTGAAATCCCTCAGATCAATTCTTCCTTCGTCTCAACGTTTCATTTTCCATTTGTAGTTTAGACTTTCTGGTGTTTCCGTTCAGACATGCAGATTGTTTTCTGATCTGACTTTGTTCTGTTTCAGAAAAAGTACCAAGAAGACGGGAAGAGGAAGGCGTCCGTGTCGCTGTACTCCCAGCTGCCAGACACGCCGGAGATCCAACACGCCCTGGAGGTTTCCCAGCTGCAGAGCGACGTACGCAAACACACCGGGCCTCGGGCCGGTCCTGGTCCAACTGGGCCGGTCCTGGTCCGACTGGGCCTCGATCCGGTCCCGGTCCGGTCCCGGTCCAGATCTAAAAACATGTCTTCATTTAACCGTTACCATCCTCCATCCTTCCTCACAGATCAGCTGCAGGATTCAGTTTCTGGTCTGAAGTTTTCGTCTCGTTTCGTCTCCAGGTGAATTATCGCTCCAAGCTGCTGGGAAGAGGAGCTGCTTCCTCCCTGTACTCCCAGCTGCCCGACACCACAGAGATCCAGTTCGCCCGGGAGATGACGGAGCTGCACAGCGAGGTACCACACACACACACACACACACACACACACACACACACAGCAGGACATCTGGAAAAAGTCCTGATTTATTAAATATTATAAATTTTTCCACTCAGCCTCCAGAGTTCCTGGTATCTTTTAAACCAGCAGTTCTTCAGAATTTCTGATGTTTCCTTTAAACGTTTTCTGCTTTCTAACTCTTGAAAAATAATATTATTTAATAAACTCCAACTGCTTGGATTCAAAATGTAATAAAATGAGATCAGGACCTTCAGCAACATGAACTCAATGTTTAGGAGTTTCAAGGTTCAAATCTTAATCAGAAGTTTAAAATGAAATCAGATGTTTTATTTCAATCAACACATCTAAATAAATCAGCATGATTCTGGCCTATTTAAAGTAATTTCTTTTCCTCTCAGAGTAAATACAAGGAGGGCGGCAGGAAGAGCCTGTCTCAGAGTTTCTACTCTCAGCTGCCAGAAACGGCAGAGACTCAGTTTGCTAAAAGTGTTTCTGATCTGCAGAGCCAGGTGAGACGAAGGTGTCAGAGAAAAGCTGCAGCTGTTCTGGAACATCTGAACATTCAACCCGTTTGATTTCAGACCAGATACAAGGAATCCGGGAGGAAAGGCGGGAGCTCCAGTCTGTACTCTCTGCTGCCGGAGACGATAGAAATGGTTCGAGCCAAAGAGGTTTCTGAGCTCTGCAGCGAGGTAAAACACCGCTGACGATCCCACTGAACCCAGTGAAACCAGAGAGATTATCCACAAATATGAGACTGGAAACAAGTTTCAGGATAAAAATGTGTTGCTGTCTCTTTAAGCCTGCTGTTTGTATCAGACGTTCTGCTCTCTGGGTTCGATCTGCAGCTGAAGTATAAAGAAGACGGCAGGAAGGATGCGAGCGTCAGCCTGTACGCCGTCCTGCCGGAAACCATGGAAACGCAGCGAGCGAAGGAGGCGTCCAGCCTGCAGAGCCAGGTCCGCTGCCGAGCGTCGGCCCGATTCTGAAACACCAGGATGTCACTTTATACGTTTACACTGAATTTATAATAATCTGATAAATTTGAGTTATTTATGGGATTCCTCAAGGCTCTGTCCTGAGGCCATTTCTAGTTTTCTTTAAAAATATTTCCAACTGTAATGTTTGTTTAAAGACATGGGTTGTTTTTGATATTTTCTCCGTTTTAAGCTTAAATAAATATCCATTAATATTCTTCAACCAGACGATCAGAGTGAGAGCAGATTCCTCCTGAGCTGATCTTCCAGTTTCTAAATGTAAAATGTATTTCATGTTTCATGTCTCTGTGGTTTGATGCGTCGTCGTCTCCTGCAGCTGAAATATAAAGAAGGTGTGAAGGAGATCCAGAGCAGTTTGTACCATCAGATGCCTGAAACTACGGAAACCCAGATGGCCAAACATCTGTCAGAGCTGCAGAGTGACGTAGGAACAGAAACCTTTATAGAGAACAGAAAGTTTTACATTCAGTTCTGGAAAAATACACAGAATGCTTTAATAACTAACCATTCAGAAAAATATGATGTTAATCTTTGCGAACTTTTCTGTAGAAATCCTGAAAAAAAACAGATAATAATGAGCCGATAAAATAAAAACCGACTGGAGGATCTCAGTAAATGAATTAAATGTATTTCTGTTGTTCAGATGAAATATAGAGAAGCAGGAAAGAAGCAGATCAGCAGCTGCCTTTACTCTCTGCTGCCTGCGACTCTGGAGACGCAACACGCTAAAGAGACGGCCGAGCAGCTGAGCCAGGTCAGAGCAGAACACCCAGAGTAATCAGAGTAACACCTGCTAGTTACAGTTACTCAGAGTAATCAGAGTAACACCTGCTTGTTACAGTTACTCAGAGTAATCAGAGTAACACCTGCTAGTTACAGTTACTCAGAGTAATCAGAGTAACACCTGCTAGTTACAGTTACTCAGAGTAATCAGAGTAACACCTGCTAGTTACAGTTACTCAGAGTAATCAGAGTAACACCTGTTTGTTACAGTTACTCAGAGTAATCAGAGTAACACCTGCTAGTTACAGTTACTCAGAGTAATCAGAGTAACACCTGTTTGTTACAGTTACTCAGAGTAATCAGAGTAACACCTGCTAGTTACAGTTACTCAGAGTAATCAGAGTAACACCTGCTAGTTACAGTTACTCAGAGTAATCAGAGTAACACCTGTTTGTTACAGTTACTCAGAGTAATCAGAGTAACACCTGCTAGTTACAGTTACTCAGAGTAATCAGAGTAACACCTGCTAGTTACAGTTACTCAGAGTAATCAGAGTAACACCTGCTAGTTACAGTTACTCAGAGTAATCAGAGTAACACCTGTTTGTTACAGTTACTCAGAGTAACACCTGCTAGTTACAGTTACTCAGAGTAATCAGAGTAACACCTGCTAGTTACAGTTACTCAGAGTAATCAGAGTAACACCTGCTAGTTACAGTTACTCAGAGTAATCAGAGTAACACCTGTTTGTTACAGTTACTCAGAGTAATCAGAGTAACACCTGCTAGTTACAGTTACTCAGAGTAATCAGAGTAACACCTGCTAGTTACAGTTACTCAGAGTAATCAGAGTAACACCTGTTTGTTACAGTTACTCAGAGTAACACCTGCTAGTTACAGTTACTCAGAGTAATCAGAGTAACACCTGCTAGTTACAGTTACTCAGAGTAATCAGAGTAACACCTGCTAGTTACAGTTACTCAGAGTAATCAGAGTAACACCTGTTTGTTACAGTTACTCAGAGTAATCAGAGTAACACCTGCTAGTTACAGTTACCCAGAGTAACACCTGCTAGTTACAGTTACTCAGAGTAATCAGAGTAACACCTGTTTGTTACAGTTACTCAGAGTAATCAGAGTAACACCTGCTAGTTACAGTTACCCAGAGTAACACCTGCTAGTTACAGTTACCCAGAGTAACACCTGCTAGTTACAGTTACTCAGAGTAATCAGAGTAACACCTGCTAGTTACAGTTACTCAGAGTAACACCTGCTAGTTACAGTTACTCAGAGTAATCAGAGTAACACCTGTTTGTTACAGTTACTCAGAGTAATCAGAGTAACACCTGCTAGTTACAGTTACCCAGAGTAACACCTGTTTTTTTACAGTTACTCAGAGTAATCAGAGTAACACCTGCTAGTTACAGTTACCCAGAGTAACACCTGCTAGTTACAGTTACTCAGAGTAATCAGAGTAACACCTGCTAGTTACAGTTACCCAGAGTAACACCTGCTAGTTACAGTTACTCAGAGTAATCAGAGTAACACCTGCTAGTTACAGTTACTCAGAGTAATCAGAGTAACACCTGCTAGTTACAGTTACTCAGAGTAATCAGAGTAACACCTGCTAGTTACAGTTACTCAGAGTAATCAGAGTAACACCTGTTTGTTACAGTTACTCAGAGTAATCAGAGTAACACCTGCTAGTTACAGTTACTCAGAGTAACACCTGCTAGTTACAGTTACTCAGAGTAATCAGAGTAACACCTGTTTGTTACAGTTACTCAGAGTAATCAGAGTAACACCTGCTAGTTACAGTTACTCAGAGTAATCAGAGTAACACCTGTTTGTTACAGTTACTCAGAGTAATCAGAGTAACACCTGCTAGTTACAGTTACCCAGAGTAACACCTGTTTTTTACAGTTACTCAGAGTAATCAGAGTAACACCTGCTAGTTACAGTTACCCAGAGTAACACCTGCTAGTTACAGTTACTCAGAGTAATCAGAGTAACACCTGCTAGTTACAGTTACCCAGAGTAACACCTGCTAGTTACAGTTACTCAGAGTAATCAGAGTAACACCTGCTAGTTACAGTTACTCAGAGTAATCAGAGTAACACCTGCTAGTTACAGTTACCCAGAGTAACACCTGCTAGTTACAGTTACTCAGAGTAATCAGAGTAACATGTTTATGTGAAATCTGAGCAGCTGAAGTACCAGGAGAGCAGCAGGAAGGAAATGTCCAGCAGCCATTATGCCACCATGCCGGAGACGTCAGAGACCAGCTTCGCCAGAGAAATGAGTGACCTGCAGAGTGAGGTAAGCAGCGTCATGTGACCCGATCAGACCTGATCAGATCCACCATGTCGACCTGAAACTCGTCCTCAACAGGAAGGCCTTTAACCTTTAACCTCCAGCCTTCCTGTTAGACGCTTCAGCTCACATTTTTTTAATGAGAAAATGGATAAACCTTCTATGGAATAATGACAGTGTCATTCTTCTGAGTGCTGTAGCTAATGTTTGATGTGCTAATACTGCTAGCATTACCATTATGAATTATTACATTCCTGCTTTATTTAGATTCCAGGACAGTTTCAGTTTTTAACATGCAGTCAAAACCAAACAGTTTCTTATTTTTTATCAGCTGAACATGTTGTAATTTGGTCTACATCCTCCATCCTCTGCTGTTCCTGAAGCAGAGTGAAGCTGAAGCTGATCTGCAGCGTCTGATGTTTCTGCTCTGATTAGCATCACAAAGACGATCAAAGAGTCGCAGCTTTTTAATGCCGATGAGGCGATACGCTCAGAGTTAACGAGGTTCTGCTCAGCACCGGCCCGATCCGCCGGGAAAATGTTCTGGAAGAGCAGAGAGGAATGAACAGAAACATGTTCATGTTAGTTATGATAAACTGGATTATTAATCTCCTGCTTTGTGTTGAAGGTTAAATATAAGCAGGACGGGATGAAGAGCGTCGCTCAGAGTCTCTACAGTCGGCTGCCGGAGACGGCTGAGATGAAGTTCGTTAGAGACGTTTCTGAGCTGCAGAGCGAGGTGAGCCAAACCAACCGGGTCGGGCTGCAGAACCAGAACCAACCGGGTTGGGCTGCAGAACCAACCGGGTTGGTCTGCAGAACCAGAACCAACCGGGTCGGGCTGCAGAACCAACCGGGTTGGTCTGTAGAACCAGAACCAACTGGGTCAGGCTGCAGAACCAGAACCAACCGGGTCGGACTGCAGAACCAACCGGGTTGGTCTGTAGAACCAGAACCAACTGGGTCAGGCTGCAGAACCAGAACCAACCGGGTCGGACTGCAGAACCAACCGGGTCGGGCTGCAGAACCAGGACTGAAATACATAAACCCAAACTCAACACAGCTAATCTGAGACATTCAGCCGAAACAGGAAACCAAAAGTTTATCTCGTTTCACAAAACGGATCTGAAAGTTTTATTTATTCTTTGCACATAAAAATATAGATACAGACAAGATAACCACAGAAGTGTGAATATTTTGACTCTTATATTAAATTCAAAGGTTCATAGCTAATCTATATATATTATTAAAGTAAATAAAGTTTAAAAGCTCCTTTTGAATGTTTTGTTTGTTAATTTTTTTGGTCTTTGATTCTGTTGTAGATGAAATACAAGCAGAGCAGGAAGGAAGTGAGTCGCTCGCTGTTTTCCTCGCTGCCTGAGACTCTGGAGACGATTCACGCGAAAGAGGTTTCTGACCTGATCAATGAGGTAACGAACGTTTTACTGAAACATTTCACCTGAAACATCTCATTTATTGTAATAATGTTCTCACCCACACTAAACAGTAAAACATTTTTCTACAAATCTGTATAAACATACCTTAAAGAGTTGCTTTTACTCAAGATAACAAAAATATACATAGTTTTTCCATTAATCAGTGATTTATGGTTAAACGACATAAAACCTGATTGTACATCTGTAGTTTAAAGCAGTGGGCTGAGTCCTGAGCCCTGTGGGACACCGTAGTTAATTTAAGGGATGTTTTTTAGTTTTCTGTTTGTTTTTCCCTCCAGAGGAAATACAGAGAGTCTGTGAAGAAAGATCTGAGCTGCAGCCTCTTCCACCAGCTGCCACAGACGCTGGAGACGCTCCATGCTAAGGACGTCTGTGACCTGCTCAGCGAGGTTCCAGCAGAAATGGCTCCTAAAACCTGAATCTGTTTCCTCTCTGCAGGATGAAGAGCTGAAGCTCATCATCCTCTGTTTTCACTGTTTTCCAGGTCAAATATAAGGAAGACGGTAAGAAGGAGATGAATGTGAATCTGTACTCTGTGATGCCTGAGACCATCGACACGCAACACGCCAGGGAGGCGTCAGAGCTGCAGAGCGATGTACGGGACTTTGACTAGGACAGCAGAGTAACGCTGATCAAACAGCAGAATAAATGAATAAAACAGCAGGAAGTAATAAATAAAACCCAAAACTGATGAAAATAAACATTGTTTTATTCACAGATAATAACTAATATGACTCGTTTTACTTACACGTATTATATTTTAAATGAAAATGAATTTCATACATTTTCCATTAATGGTGTCAGTCAGTTGTGTCTCATAATTACTTTAAATATGTTTCCTAATATTTACTTATCTAATTATAATAGTTCTTATTGTCTCTTTGCTAATCAGGAGAGCAATTTTTTTTTGTTTTATTTGTGAGTAAATGTGGGATTTAATATTTAAAACAGTCAATAGTTTTTGACAAATTGTTTCTGTTTTCCTGTTTTGTGATTCACTCTGAATTATTTTTATATTTCTTGTTTCCTTTTCAGCTTTTAATGTTAAAGAAAAGTAAAACAAAGTTTTAAAGTTTATGAAGGTTTTGTATCGTCGTCTCCTGCAGGTGAAATATAAAGAAGGTGTGAAGGAGATTCACAGCAGTTTGTACCATCAGATGCCTGAAACTACGGAAACCCAGATGGCCAAACATCTGTCAGAGCTGCAGAGTGACGTAGGAACATGACAGCATTTCATTGGTTAAATTCGTTTTTACAGTCTGTAAATATAAAATAATCACATCGTATTCTATAAATGACTTTTCCAGAACTTGGTAAAAACGCCTGAAAAGTCATGAAACAGATCATTAAAATCTGGTTAATGGAGAAATTCTGGTTTAAATTTCCAGACCAAATACAAAGAAGCTGGAAGGAAAGAGATGAGGGACAATCTTTACTGTCAGCTACAGAACAACATGGAGATCCAGAGAGCGAGAGAAACTGGCGAGCTGCAGAGTGAGGTGATGAAGATGATGATGGTGATGATGACAATTATTTCACATCTTTATGTAAAGATGTTTTAGCCAGAGTTTTAATCTTATTTTCATTAATTATATATATATATATATATATATATACAGTATATGTACAGTATATATATATTTCTCCTAGTTTATTTTTAATGATGTAAAATTAAATGAAAATAGAGTTATGTCTCTATGAAGGAGCAGGAGCTTCTTCTGTCAGAACTTTATTTATAACTTAAAGATGATGATCAAGTTTGTAGTGATCATAAAGTACAGAACAATATTCACTGCTACATGTGGACTATCTTCAAAAGATGTTCTCCTTTTTTGTTTTAAATAAAGAGAATATTAATTTATGACAAAACAAAGCTAAAGGTACTGAGTGGTAAGCCTTGTGGAACACCACAGCTGATGAATGATGTGTTTTAGTGTCATTAATGTGTCGCTTGCTGCAGTTTTTAACAGTTTTTTATTGTTTAACATGTTTATTTGTTTTAACAGATTAAATATAAAGAAAGTGGGAGGAAGAAAATGTCCGACTCTTTGTACTCGACTCTCCCTGATACTCTGGAAACCAGCTTCGCCAGAGACATGACTGACCTACTGAGTGAGGTAAATGAAATTAAAAATACATCACAGAACACAGATTCATGTTTTCTTCTGCTTCTCTGGATTATTTGTTGCTGCTGGATTTGCTTGTAGTTTATAGATTCATTTTATTTACAGTAAATAAAACAGATTTAGTGGTTGGAAAAATCAATATATTGATTTTCTACCTATTTAAATGTTTCCTTTCATTAACTCTGTAAATTTGATTGATTTGAACTGATTCTCTGACTTGGCCAAATGAAATGTGAAATAGTTTTTGGTTCTGAAGTGGATAAATGAAGCCACCATTTAATCTGAGATTATTATATTATTATTATTCTGATTATTAGATTTATGAGTTTTTACTTTTATTTTCAGTGTTTTTCATTTTGTTTTCAGAACAAATACAGAGAGGAGGGGAAGAGGAATCTGGCTCAGAGTTTTTACTCTCAGCTTCCAGAAACAGCAGGGACTCAGTTCGCTAAAACCGTCTCTGAGCTGCAGAGTCAGGTAATCAGAGCTTCTTCATGTAAAACATAAACCGCCTCATGAAGCAGAGCAGTTTCCAGATGACAGACATGTTTCAGATGAATCAGTTTAAACAAGGAGAACTGATTCTTTTTGTTCATAATCAGATGAAATATAAGGAATCAGGGAAGAAAGAATGGATGAACTCTCTGTACTCGACTCTACCGGAGACTCTGGAAACGCAGCACGCTAAGGAGGCGACGCAGCTGCAGAGCCAGGTAACCCCCTCCTCTGTCACACTGCATGAACCAGTCCAACGCTGGGAGCGCGACCTCTGACCTCCAACAACCTCTGACCTCCAGCCACTTATAGAACCGCATTTAGCAGGAACCGACAGAAAGAGTCCCGTCTGACTCTTCAGTCAATTTTTATTTCCATCGTTGCTTCGGTTTATTTGTTTGATTTCCATTTATAGAAATTCTGTTCCCAACAGGATTATAATAAGGTTGAGATCTGAACTTTGACTGGACCATTTGCAACATTTGTTTGCTGTTTATGATAATTGATGACCCAGTTAGAGGGAATCAACAGACAGACAGACAGATGGGTTCTGGAGTATTTACTGTACAAACGTCTGTTTTCACTGCAGCCTGATGCGTGTGTGTGTGTGTGTGTGTTGCTCCTCCAGCTGACGTACAAACAGAACCAGCCGGTCGGATCCAGTCTCTTCCACCTGATGCCAGAGACCATCGACACGCAGTTTGCCCGGCAGCAGACGGAGATGCTGAGTGAGGTGCCACTTCCTGTCTGCTCACCTCCACTTCCTGTCTTTAAGCTGTGATTCTCTCTGCTCTGATCCTGCTGGTATAAAACATAATGAATGATTCTGATTGGTTTCCTGACCAGGTGAAGTACAAATCAGACGGGATGAAGGACCTGAGCCTCTCGCTGTTCTCTCTGCTTCCTGAGACTCTGGACATGCAGAGAGCCAAAGAGCTGCAGGAGCTGCAGAGCCAGGTGGGAACATCATCATCATCATCATCATCATCATCATCATCACCTTCATCATCATCATTTCTGCCCTCACAGCTAACAGCAGCTACACTAAACATCCAAACTGGATATTTCTCAGTTCTGTTTCAGTCTGAAGCGACAGGAGAAAAAGCTAAAGTTTCTCCAGACGGTTCAGAGGAGAAACTGTTGAGCTGAAACTGTTTTTACTCTTCAGGCAAAATACAAAGAGGCCAGTAAGAAGCAGAGTTCATCGTCTCTGTACCACCGACTGCCTGAAACTCTGGAGACGCAACACGCCAAGGAAGCGACGCGGCTGCAGAGCCAGGTACATCGAGACGCTGCAGTTCCTGCTGATAACGTCGGGTTTTCTAGAACAACTTGTATTAAATCAATGAAAGGGAACTGATGATCTCTGCTATGTTGGCCAACTTTGTCTCTTTTAGCTGCTTTATAAAGAAGGAGTGAAGAAGGAGCTGCAGTGTCCGGTTTACCACCAACTTCCTGAAACCCTGGAGACACAGTTGGCCCGCGAGGTCGGCCACATGCAGAGCCAAGTAAGAGCAAACGGAGAGGGGCGGAGCTTAAAGTCACCTGATTACTGACCAACTGACATCCAGCAGGAACCAGGAAGAGTTCAAAATGGATCCTAGATGGAAAATACCTAGAATAAATGTTTTTAAAATCCATATCAACCTTTAATTTGTGGTAAACATCTGAATCTGTTCAGAAACAACAAAATATCAAACACCAAATAAACTTTAATATGCTTTAATACATGCAGTGGAAACTGTCTAAGATTATATAGATCAGCAAATGTAGCTTCTGATTTTATAGTTCTATTTGCTGTTGCACTTTTATTGATCCAAACTGGTCAAAATGATCTGCTCTTCATAAAATAATGGAATATTTATTCACTATTTTGATTGTTTCTGACCAAAAAACAAACAAAATTTATTCCAGAAATCATTCAGTTTAAAGGTTTAGTTTCTTCAATGGGAATGAAATTAAAATAAGAAACAATAATGAGGCAGAAAACGTGATGGAGAAGATTATTAATAATAATAATAATCATGTTCCTCTGACTGCAGCACAGATACACAGCGGAGGGGAAGCAGCTTCTCTCTCAGAGTTTTTTCTCTCAGCTGTCAGAAACCAGAGACATCAGGTTGGCTAAAGCCGCCGCTGAGCTGCAGAGCCAGGTGAGAGCAGAAACTTCTGGATCCTTAGGAACCAGTCCGTCCTCTTCATCACAGCCTCAGCTCTGTGATGAAGGGCTGAGGCTGTGATGAAGAGCTGAGGCTGTGATGAAGAGCTGAGGCTGTGATGAAGAGCTCAGGCTGTGATGAAGAGCTGAGGCTGTGATGAAGAGCTCAGGCTGTGATGAAGAGCTCAGGCTGTGATGAAGAGCTCAGGCTGTGATGAAGAGCTCAGGCTGTGATGAAGAGCTCAGGCTGTGATGAAGAGCTCAGGCTGTGATGAAGAGCAGATGCTGCTGCAGGTTCAGACGGTTAAACTCTGTTTTCAGAACAAATACAAAACGTCCGGTCAGCAGCAGGACGGCAGCAGCTTCTTCTCTGTGATGCCAGAAACTCTGGAGACCCGACATGCCAAGCAGGTTTCTGAGATGCAGAGCCAGGTACACACACACACAAACACACCCACACACACACACACACACACACACACACACACACACACGCACACATTTAGAGAGGCTAACTAACCCAACACTCATATCTTAGCCTACAGGAAGCTGGAGAACCCAGAGAGAACCTTCATGTTCTGGTTTTACAGTCATTTGTTGCTGATTTTGTCTCATTATGATTTATTATTTTTATCAGCTTCCATAATGAAATGTTTAATTTTAAACATTAAACTGTGATGCTGTATGAACCAGCCTGCAGGCTCCTGACTTTCCTGCTGTTTCTTACCGGCTGCTTGTCGTCTGTCAGCTGAAGTACAAGTCGGACCTGAAGCTCCAGTCCAGTTTGTTCTCCAGCCTTCCTCAGACGCTGCAGACCCAACGGGCCAAAGAGGTGACCGACCTGCAGAGCCAGGTGAGCAGCTGGTCGCTCTGCAGGTAGAACAGCAGAATATGAAAATAGAAAGATAATAATATTATCTGATATGATGAAATGACATCATCATGTTTTAAAACTTCAGTTCAGATCAATTTATTACCAACAACCTCAAACTGATTCCTCTCATCATTTCAGCTTTTACTTTTTTATCATGTTGTAGCTAAAGACATTTATATATTTATTATTATAACCAGAATAAATAAATATGATAAAAGTGTAAGAAAGCAGCTAGCAAGAGGCAGAAGAAGCTACCATCACAACTCAGGATAAATTCATAAAATGATGGATTATGTTGTGATTTCAGAGAAATGTTTAGAATCCAGGAAACATTAAGACTCAGCAAACCGGCACCCTATGGAGAGATTTAAAAGTTATTTACTCAAAACTATCAGTTAATTATTATAAATATAAACTTGGCAGCATTCAGGTAAATACTGGACTTTCTGTTCTGGTTCTGAAACAGATTCCTTCCATCAATCCACCAGAATAACTTTATTTATTTTAGCTCAGTGATTCTCCTCATAATCGGCTGTCGTGGTTTAACCAGGCTTTACTTCGTCTGCATTAAAATAAATGTTATTCTGCCTTTTATGATACCTGGAGTTTTTCACAACATGTTATTTTTCCTTAAATGTCTAAAATCTCAGGTTTGATGATTTATTTAATGCTGGAGACATTTATTAGCTGTGTTGCTGCTGCAGGTGAAGTATAAGCAGAAGGACTCGTCGTCTCTGTACCAGCGGCTCAGTGAGACGCCGGAGACGCTGCGGTCCCGGCAGCTGACGGAGGTCCAGAGCCAGGTGCGGCTCGGCTCTCTGAAACCTGCTGCTGCTCTCTGCCTCTCTGCTCAGCTGCTCCTGTCCTGCAGGTGAAGTACAGGAAGGAGCTGGAGGATCTGCCCTGCACACTGTTCGCTCAGCTGCCTGAAACCCTGCAGACGCAGTTTGTTAAAGAAATGGCCGAGACGCACAGCGAGGTGAAAACCTGCAGCTGACATCTGATAAGATTTAAAAATACATTTAGAGCTTCAAACATGCTGCCGTCTGATTGGTCTGCCGCTGATAAATCTGACCAATGAAGTCAGAGAACACCCCAGCAGCAGACAGAGGTCAGAGGTCAGGGGTGATAAGGAGGCTGACTGGTGTGTCTCTCCTGTTAGGTGAAGTACAAGCAGGCGACGAAGGAGCAGGCGGCGTCATCTCTTTACTCCTCGCTGCCTGAGACCCTGGAGACGCGACACGCTAAAGACGCTGCAGCGCTGCAGAGCCGCGTGAGTTCCTGTCCTTCCTGTTCCTCCGTCTGACTCAACCAGCAGGTAAATGGACTCACTGCGTCGCTCTGGATCTTCGTCCCAACAGAAAAAATACTCAGAAGAAGGAAGGAAGGAGATGAGCTGCCCTCTGTACGCCCAGCTGGCTGAAACGGCAGAAACTCAGTTTGCCAGAGAGGTGACAGAAATCCAGAGTGAGGTACGGTTCAGAACTTCCTCTGCTTCCTCCGGCAGCATGTTGTGGGTCAGAACACGTTGTTGGTTTAGTTTCTGGGTCTGTGTTCTGTTCTGACCCGACCCGTCATTTCTGTCTAATGGGAGAAAATATCATCACCTGCATGGCTTAGTTTACAAACTATCAGCTGCAAAAAGCTCAGTGTGAAAACAAACTGGACCAGAAGAAGGAAATAAGGTTCAGTTTTGGTTCGGATCAAACAAGCGGAGCGTCTGGTGTGAACACAGCCCGGTTCAGAACCCAGGATGATCTGGAGGTTCTGGAACCTCTGGGTTTCCTTTCTGGGTCTGTTGAAGTTTGCTACTTCCTGAACAGTAACGTAGTGACAACATGTAGATAAAAGATTTTCCTGCTTTTGAATCTTCAGAACAAATATAAGGAAGGAGGGAAGAAGATCCAGACGGTCAGCGTTTACTCTCAGCTCCCAGAAACCAACCAAACCCAGTTTGCTAAAAACGTTTCTGAAATCCAGAGTGAGGTGAAACCAAACGTTTTCTGAGATCAAACTCCGACGCTGAAATGTGTGCCTGTCTCTTTAAATCCTGCTGTCGGGTTTCAGGTGAAATATAAAGAGTCAGGAAAAAAAGAAATGTGCAGCAGTTTGTACTCGAAGCTTCCTGAGACTCTGGAGACGCAGCATGCTAAAGGCGCTACGCAGCTGCAGAGCCAGGTCCGCACCTTCATCACTCCTCTTCCTCACACACCTTCATCACTCATCTTCATCGCTCCTCTTCCTCTCGGTTCATGTTTCCAGGTGAAGTACAAGCAGCCGCTCAGCGTCTCTCTGTTCCACCGCCTTCCTGAGACGACGGAGACGCGGCTCGCCAAGGAGCTGAGAGACGTTTACAGCCAGGTAAACCCTCGGCCCGGTCACCGTGGGCGTCGCCATGGAGACGCTGCAGTCAGCTGTGATTGGTTGATTCCCTCAGGTGAAGTACAGAGAGGAGGGGCAGAAGGAGAGGAGCAGGAGCCTTTACTCCCGCCTCCCGGAGACGGAGGAGACGCAGCGGGCCAGAGACACGGCCCAGATCCAGAGCCAGGTGACGACCCTGAACGCATCACTGAACATCCGTCAGTCAGTCAGTCAGTCAGTCAGTCAGTCAGTCAGTCAGTCAGTCAGTCAGTCAGTCAATCAATCAATCAATCAATCAATCAATCAATCAATCAATCAATCAGTTTACATTTCTAAGTTTTCATATTTTCACCTGGCTTACAGAAATGAATGAATGAAATGTTTTAAATTTTGACATAAAAAATGTTCTTCAACACTAATAGTTAATGAATCTTCATAGTTCATTTTATTTTGTTTGTGTCCTCACGTAAACCTCTTAATAGGTTTATTAAATATATTTATGTTATTTTTCTGTCCTAGTCAAAGTACAGGAAGGACCTGGAGGATCTGCCCAGCTCTCTGTTCTCTCTGCTGCCTGAAACTCTTCAGACGCAGTTTGTTAAAGAAATGAGCGAGACGCACAGCGAGGCGAGAGAGAAATGATTTTATTCATATTTAGACTTTATGTTTTATTGTTTCCTTTTACTGTTTCATCCTACAGAGTTACAGAAATAATTGGTTTCTCTGTCAATAAGTAGAATTATGCCACATATATTTGTGTTTCATTTCATTTCTTTTTCTGGATACTTTATTCATTTTTTGACAGTTTCTGCTCCTTTGACCTCTGCAGGTTAAATACCGGGAGGCCAGCAGGCAGCAGGGCAGCAGCGCTCTGTTCCACCGGCTGCCCGACACGCTGGAGACGCGCCGCGTTAAAGACGTCACTGGGCTGCAGAGCGAGGTGAACACATGAATTATTCACCCCTCCACTTTTCAGCCCTGAATATTTCAGCCTAAAACATCAGAACAGCTCGTTCCCATCATTCCTTATGTTCAGTTGTTCTCTGGTTCCTTTTAAAAACAAAGTTAAACCAGTTTTTTCTCTCTAAGTGAAGCTGCAGCTGCAGACAAACTCTAATGATGAATCTTTTCATTTCTCTGTTTGTGAGAAGAACTGAACCAGAACCAAACATTTATGCATAAAAATCAGATTCTGGAGCAAAACCAGAAACATAAACAGAGAAACAACCTGAACAAATCAATCTGTTGCTGCTGTAGTTTGATGCATTAACATGTTTTCTTTTCACAAATAATTCTTGAATCATCTGATTTTAATAAAGAATACAGCTGAGCATCATGCTGCTGTGAATATAAAGTTAAACCCAGTAGTCTGAGCTCAGCACCCTGTGGAACTCCATGTCAGACTGTTTCAGTCTCATTAATGGTTTAAATGGGTCCAGTTCGGTTCCGTTAATTCAGTGTATAGTTAAAGTCCAGATCTGAGCCGTTGAGCTTCTGTTTGTGTTGCAGAATAAATACAAGCAGAGCGGGAAGAAGTTCCTGTCGACTAGTTTCTACGCTCAGCTGCCACAGACTGCAGAGACGGAGCTCGCCGCCAAGATGGCCGACCTGCTGAGCGAGGTGAAAGGTCACCTCCTGGTTTCTGTTTGCAGGAAAAGGTTCCTGTGACGTCCTGATTCTCTGCATCGTTTCGTCTTTTCCTGCAGAACAAATACAAAGAGGACGGCATGCAGAGCCGCTCACACAGCCTCTACTCCCAGCTGCCGGAAACCGCAGAGATCAACTTCGCTAAAACCGTTTCTGAGCTGCAGAGCGAGGTGAGAACAACTCAGACCGGGTCGGAGTCCAACTTCCTGTCTGAACGTTTGACTGATGACGGTTTGTCCAGGTTAAATACAAGGAGGCCAGCAGGAAGGAGGCGGGCAGCTGCCTGTACCACCAGCTGGCTGAAACTCTGGACACTCAGCATGCAAAGGAAGCCACAGAGCTGCAGAGTGAGGTACGGCACTGAGAGAGGACTGGTCCGAAACCAGTCCAAACCGGTCCAAACCAGTCCAACCGGTCCCAAACCAGTCCAACCGATCCAAAACCAGCTGAACCTCATCAGGTTCTGATCTGCAACCAAACTCCACTTCCTCCTGGATTCACTGTCATCCACCTGAAAACTTTTATACAACTCTGGGCTGGACTGTCCAGAGGTCATAAATCCTTCAGTCCCTGAAATTATGTCAACTTGATCAGGAGAAAAGGTCAAAGATCGTTATTTCCCCTCTGATCCAAACTGCAGCTCATCTGAATCCAGATCCAATGAGGCGTAACATTTTTTAGCTAATAACTTGCTGTTAGAGCTGCTGTTTCTGGACCGGACCAGTGATGGTACCAAAGCAGATTCCTGCTCTGGTACCATCACAGATTAATTCACAGGAACCAACTCAGTCAGTCAGGCAGGCAGCAAACCCAAAGTTTGAAATAACAAAACATTGAGAATGAAAGGATTTATATATATATTAAACTGACTTGTATCAAACTTTGAGCTGTTTTTCGTCTGCAGGTGAAATACAGAGAAGGTAAGAAGGACCTGAGCTCCAGCCTGTTCTCTCTGCTGCCGGAGACGGATGAGATGAAGTTCGCCAAAGTCGTGACGGAGCTGCAGAGCGAGGTGGGATGAGTGCAGCTCAGAGTTTAAAAATGTTAAAACTTGTTTAATAATCAGTATAATTTTATGTTTTGCTGCAGAATAAATACAAGCAGAAAGGCAGGCAGGAGATCAGCAGCACCGTTTTCCACCAAATGCCTGAAACCAGAGAGACGGAGTTTGTCAAGCAGATCTCAGAAATACACAGTGAAGTAAGACAGTCTGACACTTTCATGTGTTTTCATTCACAGAATGTAGTAACAGTTTATTTATTTCTATTTATTATTTGTGTTTCTGTCATTGTCAGTATAAGAAGGACCTGCAGGATCTGCCCAGCTCTCTGTTCGCTCTGCTGCCTGAAACTCTGCAGACTCAGTTTGTTAGAGAAATGAACGAGACGCACAGCGAGGCGAGTTCACATCCAGGAAACATCTGTTTTATTACAACCAAGAACAAACATTTACATCATATTACAGGAAAACCTGGTCATCTGTCTGGGAGACAGTGTTTTTATAAAATACAATTTCATTATTCATTCTGATTATGTTGGTTAGGAAATATAATTACTACAGAAAGTTTTAAATGTTCTTCTGTAACCTAAAGCAAGGTAACCGCAGCAACTTCTGTACATGAAAATATAAACCTGTCAGGTATAATTTTAGGTTTTTGTTTTTCAGAATAAGTACAAGGAGGCCAGTAGAAAGGATCTGGTTCAGTCTCTGTACTCTCAGCTTCCTGAAACCAAAGAAACTCAACATGCCAAGCAGCAAACTCAGCTGTGCAGCGACGTACGTCCAGCAGTTTCACCGGCTTCCTTCACGGCTTAACGTCTCTTATTTCAACGAGGAGAATTAAAATCTGCTGCTCTGGACAGAACCAGTTCAGGTCAGTTAGTTTTCCAGGAGCTTTTCTGGTCTTATTGTTGGTTTGTTGCAGAAAGCGTACAGAGAGGAGGGGAAGAAGGAAGCGGGTCGCTGTCTGTACGCCCAGATGCCCCAAACCATCGAAACCGTCTTCGCCAAGGAGGTGACCAAGGCGCTGAGTGACGTAAGAAACAATAAATGTTTATGAGTTAAAGTCTTGATTGAAGCAGGATTCACTTTGATAAACGTCCTGTTCTCTGTTGGGTTGGTTATTATTATTATTATTATTATTATTATTATTAATAAAAGGATCTGATGTAACAGATTTTCTCCACATCAACACGTTGGCAGAACGAATCCACTCACATCTAAAACCTGAACCTTTTCCTAATTAAACATGAACTCCTCCCCCCTCCACCTCCACGCCTCGTTAGCGCCACCCGGGGGAAAAGCATCACCGAGTTCACAGAGATCTGGAGTCAGTGGTAAAACGTGAGGATGCTGGAGCAGATGGAGGGATTTTATTGCCCCTCTGCCCCCGGTGGGGTGTGATGGGAGCTCTGCTGTTGTTTTATCTGCAGACGTGTGAAAACAGCAGCTGCTGCTGCCTGGAGGCTCAGATGTGACCTACTGACCCCAAACCAGAAACTCGGCACAGCGGCTTCAGATGAGGAATAATAGCTTTTATTTTTACTGAAAAAGACATTAAATCATTTATTTAAAATATAGAAAATTCAGCCTTTAATTAATGTTTGGAGAGATGAAGAAAATCACATTTTTAAATAAAAAAACAGATGGCATCTCTAGAATCTATAGAAAATAAAACTATATTTGTTGATTTAAAAATTGATCAGTTTTAAAGATTTTAAGTGATAATTTATGACTTCCTGTGACATTTTATTTATCAGAGTTTTCAAAATGGGAAAGGCATGAGAACATCTCATTCAACTAATAATAATAATAATAATTTTCTCATGAAAACTCTTCGCTGTCAGTCTGTCGGCTGCTCTGATTGGCTCCAGGTGATTTCTCAGGTGAATCATCTTAACTCTGATCTGAGCTGCAGCTCCACACATCATGACCCCCGTTTGGCTGCTGTGGGTGAACTGGGTGAACTGGGACGGAGGCCTGATGCTTTACTGGTTTCAGGTCGCCTGACTGAGCGATGCCTCACTAACTGGAGCGTGACATCAGAGCCTCTGTCTGCGTCTGCAGGCGGTTAAACTGTGTCACCAGAAACCAGCCAATCACAGGCTGCGTCTCATTCTGCAGAAATCCTACAAGGAGAAGTTCAACCGTGAGAAGGGGAGGAGCGACTACAGCGGCATGAAGACGCTGCCGGAGGTGGAGCACGCCATGGAGGTCACCAAGAAGCAGAGCCATGTAAACACGCCGTTTCCACGGCAACACAAACACACGCTATTACAGCCTGGATGATTTTCATACAGATTAGTTTTAATACCTTCTGTCTGTGACTCTGACCTCAGATCAGCTACAGGAAAGGTAGAGAGGAACTCCACCGCTACAACCCGGCGCCAGACCGGCCCGACATCATCAGCGCCGCCAACGCAGCCAAGCTGGCCAGCGACGTGAGTCCGCTGCAGCGTCCCATCATGCTCTACACTAGTTTCCATGACAACAGCCGTGTTAGCGGCCATCCTCTGAGGGTGAAGATTAATTATAGAAGATGCTGCAGACGAACTCGTGTCGACTTTAAACAAGTCCAGGAATGTTTTACAGGACAGATGTGAGCTCAGCGGCTTTAACTCAGGATTTGTTTGAGCCGTTAGTCCAGCTGCAGGCCGGGGCTCAAGTGTTCAGGTGTTCAGGAGTTCAGGTGTTCAGGTGTTCAGGTGTTCAGGAGTTCAGGAGTTCAGGTGTTCAGGTGTTCAGGAGTTCAGGTGTTCAGGTGTTCAGGAGTTCAGGTGTTCAGGAGTTCAGGAGTTCAGGTGTTCAGGAGTTCAGGTGTTCAGGAGTTCAGGAGTTCAGGTGTTCAGGAGTTCAGGTGTTCAGGAGTTCAGGAGTTCAGGTGTTCAGGAGTTCAGGTGTTCAGGAGTTCAGGAGTTCAGGTGTTCAGGAGTTCAGGTGTTCAGGAGTTCAGGTGTTCAGGTGTTCAGGTGTTCAGGTGTTTAGGTGTTCAGGAGTTCAGGTGTTCAGGTGTTCAGGTGTTCAGGAGTTCAGGTGTTCAGGTGTTTAGGTGTTTAGGTGTTCAGGAGTTCAGGTGTTCAGGTGTTCAGGTGTTTAGGTGTTCAGGTGTTTAGGTGTTCAGGTGTTTAGGTGTTCAGGTGTTTAGGTGTTCAGGTGTTCAGGAGTTCAGGAGTTCAGGTGTTCAGGTGTTCAGGTGTTCAGGTGTTTAGGTGTTCAGGTGTTCAGGAGTTCAGGAGTTCAGGAGTTCAGGTGTTTAGGTGTTCAGGTGTTTAGGTGTTCAGGTGTTTAGATGTTCAGGTGTTCAGGTGTTCAGGAGTTCAGGAGTTCAGGTGTTCAGGTGTTCAGGTGTTTAGGTGTTCAGGTGTTTAGATGTTCAGGTGTTCAGGTGTTCAGGTGTTCAGGAGTCCAGATGTTCAGGTGTTCAGGTGTTCAGGTGTTCAGGAGTCCAGGTGTTCAGGTGTTCAGGAGTTCAGGAGTTCAGGAGTTCAGGTGTTCAGGTGTTCAGGTGTTCAGGTTTTCAGGAGTTCAGGAGTTCAGGTGTTCAGGTGTTCAGGTGTTTAGATGTTCAGGTGTTCAGGTGTTCAGGTGTTCAGGAGTCCAGATGTTCAGGTGTTCAGGAGTCCAGATGTTCAGGTGTTCAGGTGTTCAGGAGTCCAGATGTTCAGGTGTTCAGGTGTTCAGGAGTTCAGGAGTTCAGGTGTTCAGGTGTTCAGGTGTTTAGGAGTTCCTGTAGAAAGATTAAAACAGAGTCTGGCTGCCTGGAGGGAACTGGACCAGAGTCAGAACCGGATCAGAACCTGCTGTGATCCACAGGTTGCCTATAAGCGCAGCGCCAAGCAGCCGGCCTACAGCGATGAATCCGTCCTGGACAGAACCGACATCCTGCAGGCCAAGCAGGCCTCCAGGCTGGCCAGCCAGGTAACACACAGCCGCCCTACACCGGACCAGCCACACCTGCAGGGGGCGCTCACCTCTCTGTCCTGCAGGTGAAGTACAAGGAGAGCTTCGAGCGGCATTTAAAGGGCCAGCGTCCGCGCTACAACCCCATGGACTGCGTCTCCTTCAGACACACGCAGGCTGCAGCTGCTCTGGCCAGTCAGGTGGGGGCGCCATGTCTCACTGCTGAGCTGTGAGTTTTCTTTACATAGTGGACCCTCAGTGTTCACAGGGGGTCAGAGGTCACAGCTGTTCAGTTGCTTTAATCAGCCTGTCTGCCTAGTCAAAGTCCGGTTCGGTTGGTGAGGTGTGAATGCTAAACTAACTCTGGTCCTCCGAACCTCAGTCTGGGTTTGGTTGAAGTGAACTCTGGTTCGGTTTGAATGTGAACGCCAAGCGGACCGGAAACCGCTCCACAAGCAGGAAGTGGACTACAGCACAGGGCATTCTGGGTAAATACAACCAAAACAAACAAACGTGGTTTATAGCCAAAGATTAAAGAGAAATCCTCCAACCGCTAAAATCTGATGCCTCCATTTTAGTTTCCAATTTGTGAAGAAGGAAGTTGCGCTCAGTGTCTTCAGAGGTTTTTGTGTCGTTCAGTGCCCCCGCAGGCCAGGAGAGGAACAGGTTGCTCAAAGGGGTTGGCCAATCAGTGCCAAGCTTTCCAAACATCAGCCAATAGCGTGTTGAGTATTTAAGTTTCTCAAAATGCATTTATTTTAAATATCCCCCACAGAAAACATCTGAAAATAGACGAGAGTCAGATTAGAAACTGAACAAGATGGATCTTCACTTCCAGAGTCAGTCACTGTGTTTTTATGACAGGAAGTGGATTCCTACGGTAGATCCCTATGATCCCTCTGATCCCTCTGGTTTTTCCTCCAGACTCTTCCTCTGCAGATCACCTCCGTTTTCTCTGCAGCCTCAGAGATAAACAAGCGCAGCAGGAACAGGCTGTGTCTGCTGGTTTTGTTCTCTCTCTGAGATCCAGTCTGTTGAGTGGGCGTAACCATGGCAACCCCTTTCTAAAGCGAACAGAGAGGAGCTGAGCGATGAAAAGTGGGAGGAGGTGAAGAGGTTACAGGCAGACACAAACAAGATGACTGAAAACTGTTGGAGCTGACCTCTGACCCCAGATCGGCTCCTGATCTGATAACTGGGCTGAACGTCGGTGTAAACATGTCTCACTGCGATGAGACGCTCCACACACACACACACACACACCCACACACACACACCGACCCTTCACACACACACAGAGACGCTCCACACACACACCGACACACAGTGATGCTCCCCACACGGTTCCTCAGCCCGGTTCTGGCGCCCACGCTGCGTTACGTAACAACTCGTTGTTGTGTTCAGGAGCTGCAGAAGCTTTTCAGTAAATCTGAAAGGAGACCAGCAGATTGTTTACTGGTTTACTGGTTTCAGCAGGTTGGCACCAGTTGGAGCCGCCGGGACAGAAAAACCTTTACAGAAATGAAAGTTTGTCTCCTGGAGATTCAGGACATCAAACCAGATTATTGGTTCAATAATAACCATTTATTGGTTTAAACATTTTTGATAACTTTAGAGGAGAACGTGTGTTTATCTGTAAAAATCTGGATTATGAAGGTGGATCTCCCTGAAACATTTTGCTTCCCTGCTGGAGGTTCTGGATGATGAGCTAAACCTTCACATTTCTCAGTTCATCATCAAGATGATTTTAAAACCAGTGAAGCTTCTGGAGTCTGAATTAATAAAATATCTGGACAAAACAAAACCAGTTCATTCTGAGTTATTATCCAGAACTTTTCCCCAAAATTCACCAGATCCTTTTCTGGAATCTTCCTGCAACTTTCACAGAAACTACTGAGTATTTCTAAAATCTAAAAGTTTTCCAGAACTTTCCAGGCGCTTTGTTACTCACCTGGAAATCACCTGAATTTTCCCAAAATGTACTGATTAATTTTCTGAACTTACTGGTTACATTAAGTCAGCAGTAAAACTTTTAAAGTCCCAGTTTGGTCAGATTGTAAAATGAAAATATAAAACTTTTTACATTTTCTTTAAGTAAGTCCTGCGTAATAATGAATGAGTTTTGGTTTTCAGATTCTCCTGAACGCGTCTTGGTGTTTGTCGTTCTTTTCTTCAAACCTTCAGCTGTATCCTGTCCTTTCTGCTCCAGGTCAAGTATAAAACCAACCAGAACCAGAGGCCTGAAGGCTCGTTGGACCTGCCCAACCTGCTGCAGCTGGAGCACGTCCTGCATGCCAGCAAGCTGCAGAGCAACGTAGAGAAACTCACATTTATTGATTCATTGATTTCATATCATATCAGCTCATATCAGAGCTGATTAACTTCCTGTTTCTGTCCTCAGCTGGAGTACAAGAAGAAGTACGAGCAAACCAAGGCCCACTACCACATCGCCGTGGATACGGCGGAGCAGCAGCACCACCGGGAAAACGCCGTGCTGCACAGCCAGGTCCCAGTCACACTGAGCCAAACTGGTTTTCATGGGTTTACTGGTTTTTAACATGTTGCTATTTTTAGGTGAAGTACAAGGAGGAGTATGAGAAGAACAAAGGACGCTCTCTGATGGAGTTTGGAGAAACTCAGAGCTATAAAGTCTCTAAAGAGGCTCAGAAGATGCAGAGCGAGGTAACAGGCTGGACATCACCTCCTAGTGGTCAAACAGCAGAATGCAGCCAACTGAGTTTTACAGTTTTAAATCCAAGCTTGAAATGTTTGGAGAAACTAAAGAAGAAACAGCTGAGAGACGGATTCAGGAATGTTTTATGTTTCAGAGGGATTCAGGAATGTTTTATGTTTCAGAGGGAATCAGGAATGTTTTATGTTTCAGAGGGAATCAGGAATGTTTTGTGTTTCAGAGGGAATCAGGAATGTTTTGTGTTTCAGAGGGAATCAGGAATGTTTTGTGTTTCAGAGGGAATCAGGAATGTTTTATGTTTCAGAGGGAATCAGGAATGTTTTGTGTTTCAGAGGGAATCAGGAATGTTTTATGTTTCAGAGGGAATCAGGAATGTTTTGTGTTTCAGAGGGAATCAGGAATGTTTTGTGTTTCAGAGGGAATCAGGAATGTTTTATGTTTCAGAGGGAATCAGGAATGTTTTATGTTTCAGAGGGAATCAGGAATGTTTTATGTTTCAGAGGGAATCAGGAATGTTTTATGTTTCAGAGGGAATCAGGAATGTTTTATGTTTCAGAGGGAATCAGGAATGTTTTGTGTTTCAGAGGGAATCAGGAATGTTTTGTGTTTCAGAGGGAATCAGGAATGTTTTGTGTTTCAGAGGGATTCAGGAATGTTTTATGTTTCAGAGGGAATCAGGAATGTTTTGTGTTTCAGAAGGAATCAGGAATGTTTTGTGTTTCAGAGGGATTCAGGAATGTTTTATGTTTCAGAGGGAATCAGGAATGTTTTATGTTTCAGAGGGAATCAGGAATGTTTTGTGTTTCAGAGGGAATCAGGAATGTTTTGTGTTTCAGAGGGAATCAGGAATGTTTTATGTTTCAGAGGGAATCAGGAATGTTTTGTGTTTCAGAGGAAATCAGGAATGTTTTATGTTTCAGAGGGAATCAGGAATGTTTTATGTTTCAGAGGGAATCAGGAATGTTTTATGTTTCAGAGGGAATCAGGAATGTTTTATGTTTCAGAGGGAATCAGGAATGTTTTATGTTTCAGAGGGAATCAGGAATGTTTTATGTTTCAGAGGGAATCAGGAATGTTTTATGTTTCAGAGGGAATCAGGAATGTTTTATGTTTCAGAGGGAATCAGGAAAGGAATGTTTTATGTTTCAGAGGGAATCAGGAATGTTTTATGTTTCAGAGGGAATCAGGAATGTTTTATGTTTCAGAGGGAATCAGGAATGTTTTATGTTTCAGAGGGAATCAGGAATGTTTTATGTTTCAGAGGGAATCAGGAATGTTTTATGTTTCAGAGGGAATCAGGAATGTTTTATGTTTCAGAGGAAATCAGGAATGTTTTATGTTTCAGAGGAAATCAGGAATGTTTTATGTTTCAGAGGGAATCAGGAATGTTTTATGTTTCAGAGGGAATCAGGAATGTTTTATGTTTCAGAGGGAATCAGGAATGTTTTATGTTTCAGAGGAAATCAGGAATGTTTTATGTTTCAGAGGGAATCAGGAATGTTTTATGTTTCAGAGGGAATCAGGAATGTTTTATGTTTCAGAGGGAATCAGGAATGTTTTATGTTTCAGAGGGAATCAGGAATGTTTTGTGTTTCAGAGGGAATCAGGAATGTTTTATGTTTCAGAGGGAATCAGGAATGTTTTATGTTTCAGAGGAAATCAGGAATGTTTTATGTTTCAGAGGAAATCAGGAATGTTTTATGTTTCAGAGGGAATCAGGAATGTTTTATGTTTCAGAGGGAATCAGGAATGTTTTATGTTTCAGAGGGAATCAGGAATGTTTTATGTTTCAGAGGGAATCAGGAATGTTTTATGTTTCAGAGGGAATCAGGAATGTTTTATGTTTCAGAGGGAATCAGGAATGTTTTATGTTTCAGAGGGAATACCGCAGGGACTTTGAGGAGCAGGTGAAGGGGAAAGCTCTGCTGGAAGCGGATCAGACTCCAGGATTCCTGACGGCCCGGAACGCCAGCAGCCTGCTGAGCGAGGTACCGAACATCCCGGCTGGAGAAATATCTGTTCACAGCTTCCTTCACCTCTACGGGAATCAGCTGGAATCAAACTGAAAATGTTTTTATTTAATCTGAGGATCTTCAGAGGCCTGAGAATATAAATGTTCTAAATGTTGATGCGTCACATGGACCAACATGGCTGTTCTTATACTGCCCCCTACTGGCTGAAGATGTGCAACAATTTAAAAAATGTTAAATTATAATGGAGAGGATAAGAAAAGTAAAATAAATTCATGAAGAACTGCTGCACTAACTGAGGAAATATTAAGTTATATGTGTTTAAAATTATATTTTCTTTAAAAGTAAATCATTTATTTTTTAAAACAAATGTAACATTTATCCTTTAGATTTTATTTTTGCAGGTGATTCATATGGAGAGATATTAATTTATTAGTGGAAATGTTTTAACAAATAATTGTTTAAGTAACGTTTAAAGGAAACAGGAAGTGAAATATTTGTAAATTTTGTTAAAAATAATAATTTCAAATTATTCAATTAATATATTTATTTCATTTTAAGTCGTTAAATTTTCCTTATCCAATTTTATAAAATTCACTTCCAAATTCAGCAAAAATCTGACCAAATTTATCCCAATTTAATCCGACGTTCAGATTTAAAGTGAAAATTAGTTGATCAGATTCCAGTTAAACTCTTAATCAAATGAAAATGATGAAACTTTTTATTTCTCTGATCTGGACCTGAACTCTAACCAGGACTCGTTTTGCAGAAGGAGTACAGGAAGGACCTGGAGCAGGAAGTGAAGGGGCGGGGCTTATCTGGGCTCGGCCTGGAGGAAACGCCTGAGCTTCTGAGGGTGAAGAAAGCCGGTCAGATTCTGAACCAGGTGAGACCGACCGGAACCAAAACCAGGAAATAAAACGGTGTGAGTCTGAGTGCGGGGTCGTTGTCTGCAGAAGGAATACCGGCGGGATCTGGAGACGGAGATCATGGGGAAAGGGATGGAGCTGAGCGCCGACGTCCTGGAGATCCAGAGAGCCACCAGGGCCTCGCAGATCCAGAGCCAGGTACCGGATCACCAGGAGCTGATGGGACTACAGAGGTCTATGTAAAACATGACACCAGCTTATAAAGATAAAATGAACCAAAGTATTAAATATTAAACTGGAAATCTGGACGATTTTCATGGCTACCAGCTTTAAATGTTCATAGTTTTATTTCAGGGCACCGTTCAACCAGATACAGGACAGCTCTGGCTTTTTAGACTCAGTTAGGCTGCAATCCAAAGCAACCCACACCGAATAAATGCAAGAAGAATCACATAAAAACACCAACATGGAGAGACAATCATGTTTTAAAGTAAAATCTGTGAAATCAGGTTTAAGTTTCTTCTGATGTTTGGAGGTTTTCTGTGTTGTTTTCTCTTCTGTTAGAGTTTATTAAATATTATTCAATCAGCCAATCAGGGACAGCCACCACCAGACATTATTTACAGTAAAGTTCGTAACATATGCCACCTAGTGTTCAAACAGCGTAACAACAGGTAATTGACAGAATATTAGGATTTATTCATCTCTAAATCCCAAGAACTTAAAAACCAAATGAATTAAAAACTCAAACAGAAACTTAACAGTTGGTTTTTAATCAGCTTTATTTCCTGTTCTGACCTGATGTGAAGCAGAGCTGAGATTTGTGTGACGCGGCTGCAGATCATCATATTTTATCATAACTGTGTTGATGTTCTGCAGATTTCGTACAAACAGACGGAGCAGCTGAGGGAAAACTCGTACGGGACGCTGACCGACACGCCGGAGCTGCTGCACGCCTCCTACCTCAAAGACGTCTACAGTCAGGTCGGCTTGCTGACAAGCACTTCCTTCTGCTTCCTTTAGGGGGCGCCACGTTCCTGTCTGTCCCGGCCCCCAAAGATCCAAACGTCTGCATCTCACTAAAACTCTACATAACACATCATTTCACCGCCTGGAGGAACTTTATAAAATAATAATAATGATATTAAATAAAACGGCTCCATTCTGTGTGTTTCTGTAGAAGAAGTATAAAGACGAGGCGGAGCAGCTGAAGGGTCGGTACCACCTGGTGTCAGAAACCCCGGAGATGGAGCGGGTCCGAGCCAACCAGAAACACATCAGCTCTGTAAGAACCAGAACCTGACGGCTCCACGCATCACTTCCTGTCCTCTGACCGACTCTCTGTCGCCACCTAGCTGCAGTACTGCTGGGACGCCAAGCTGATGAGAGGCCTGACGGCGTCGGCCGCCGAGACGCCGGAGATCGTCCTGGCCAGAGAGAACGCCAAGAAGATCAGCGACGTACGCACACACACACACACACACACACACACACTCACACACACTCACACCCAGCGCGCACTCGCACACACACACACACTCCCGCCCCTACACACACACACACACACACACACACACACACCCAGCGCGCACTCGCACACACACACACACACTCCCGCCCCTACACACACACACACACACACGCACACACACACCCAGCGCGCACTCGCACACACACACACACACACACACTCCCGCCCCTACACACACACACACACACACTCCCGCCCCTACACACACACACACACACACTCCCGCCCCTACACACACACACACACACACACACCCAGCTCGCTTAGAGCTGCAGATTTTCTATTCTGTCCACAAAACACAAGCAAAACAAAATGACTGTAAAAAGTGACATTGGAGCCAAATTATTTAAAATGAACCAAAACTTTAAACTGATCATTTTTATAATAAAACTGTTATTTATCAGATTTGTAATATTTTTAGGTTTTTTAATGAGTTAATTTCAGCAGATATTTCTCTATTTTTAAGGATGTTTCTGGTTTTAAATTTCTTCTGATGAATCTTTATTTGTTTTCTCTCGTCTGGTTAAAGTTCTTTATTTTTAAACATTTATTATTTTTCAATCATAAATCAACTGAAACCTTAAAAATCCAAAATGTTTTCAGGATGTTTGGTCCAGATCAGGTAATCAGGAATGGGTCAGAACCTTTTAGTGAACTTGGTGTGAGTGCAGCGGCTGGCTGACCTCTGGTTCTGTTCAGGTCCAGTACAGAGAGGAGGTGGGTCATGGCACTCCTGTCAAGGACACGCCTGAGATGGAGCGAGTCCGACGGAACCAGGAGAACATCAGCTCAGTGAGTAGGAGGTTCTGCTGGTTCTGGTAGAACCGCAGAGATCCAATCAGATGAGCTGATAGGAGAAAAATGTTCTGAATCTCATCGTCGTCCAGGTGAAGTACAGGCAGAGCACCAAGGCCTGCAGCGTGGGAGTGACTCCAGAACTGGAGCGGGTCAAACAGAACCAGCAGAACATCAGCTCGGCAAGACACACACACACACACACACACACACACACACTCTGCCTCCATTACGTATCCGTCCGTTCTAACCAGAACCTTTAGGTAACAGGAAGGTAACGTCAGGCGCCATGTTGGTTCTCTGATTCCTTCCTGTTTACTGGCCAGCGGTTTGATTCCCATCACAGGAAGCTGGTTGACCTCTGACCTATAAACCTGTTTGATCCTCGGTAACCTGTGTGTCTGAACAGGTCCGGTACCAGCGCGGCCTGCAGGAGCTGAGGGGGCGGAGCTGCAGCGAGCTGGACACGCCCGAGTACCGGCGGGTCAGGCGGACCCAGGACTCGGTCTCCATGGTAGCGGCACGGTTGCCGTGGCAACCTGAGTGGCCTGGCACAGCGTGTGGGGCCGCTGCACGGACACTAACCCCCACCTGCAGGGAACGAGGTCGCCATAGTAACAGAAACACACAGAGGAGTGTTTTAATTTCTAACAGCTGGCGTTTGGGTTTTATCTGCTCACTGACCAAACGCACCTGAGCTACCTGTGTGTGTGTGTGTGTGTGTATGTGTGTGTGGGTGTGTGTGTGTGTTCCCTCCTCATCCTCTTCCGGTCACCAGCGTCTCTCCGTTTGCTCCTCCAGGCTAAGTACCATGAGGACTTTGAGCGGACCCGCGGTCGGGGCTTCACGTCGGGATTGGACGATCCCAGCATGGAGCGCTACCAGAGAGCCAATCAAATGATGGGGGAGGCGGCCTACGCCAAGGGGATCCACCCCCAGGCGGTGGAGATGGACCGGCGGCCCGGAGGCATCATCGTAGGTCAGTGAAGGCAACGCAGGAACGAGACGCTGAGTTTGAAGAACAAATTCAGACGAATCCTCTATTTTAACTCTGTTCAGGGACATTTCTGTTGGTGGACAAATGAAAAGTAGCAGCAGACGAACACACATGAAAACAGGCCCTTTAGTTTAACACAGGGGGGCCCAAAGTCGGTCCTGGAGGGCCGGCATCCTGCATGTTTTAGTCTCTCTCTGGTGGTACCAACAACCTTTTCAGCATGTCAGTGTTCTTCTTAGGCCTTCTAACGAGGCATCATTGGATCCAGGTGTGTTAAACCTCCCCAGGGGTATCAAGACCAAAAAACAACCAAAACTGTCAGCAGATGGCGCTATTACACTGCAAAAATCACTCAAAAATAAGTTTTTTTCTTTTCTTCCTTTGTTCTTTCTTTCAGGAAATAATCCAGAGACAGAAACATGGAGTTAGTTTATGATTGTTTGGGATATTTCACCAGCCCTTCTAAACTGGAAACTATAATCTGTTTCTCTTAGTTTCTAGATTGTTTTGCCTCAACAGACAAAAGTTGATTTTTTTTCAACAGCTTTTCAACACCTAAAAACCATTTCTACATGAACATTTTTCACACTTTATCTTTTTTCTTCCTACCAGTAAAATGTTCCTGTTGCCACTGAATTCATATCGTTCTTCATCCGTCTTCAGATTGAATATTTTTAATATAAAATTGTTTTTCTGTTGAGGTTTCAGGGAGACGTTTTCCTTCTTGGATCCTCTTTACAGATTTTACTCTAAAATCAGATTCTTCTGCTTTCTAAATATTTTATCTGTTTTCAGGATCTTTCAGCACAAACCGGAACATTTTTCTGTTTATTTTGGTTTTATTGCAGTTATAACTCAGACTCAAGCGGTTTATGAATAATGTTTTTCCTCCTGTGAAGACCTGAAGGTGTGGAGGACGGATCCAGGCTCCATCTTTGATTTTGACCCAGTAGAGGACAACATTCAGTCCAAAAGTCTGCGCAGGATGTCGGGTAGATGAGCGAATGTTTCAGAACAACTAAAAACATGTTTATTATTTAGCATGTTGATCTGCTGATTTAACTTTAATTCACCACCTGCTGACTGATCACAATGTTTCAGTTTAAAACACGACTGGATTTAGAAACATCACCGTTAAATCAGCACGATGTTATCTGCATGTTGTTCTGTTTGCTTCATTATAATTATCAAAATGTAAAATATGTCAATGCCAAATATAGAACAAAACAGAGAATTATAGAGCCGCAAAAACGTAGAAGATGGAAATAAAATGTCATTATGTGTAAAAACGATCAGAAAAAATTTGTTTATTTAGTACAAAAGAAGAAAATTAAAAATTGGGAAATAGAAATAAGAAAATGGTTAAAACAAGAATCCCAGAATAAATGTTTTGGTTTGAAAAAACTATAATTTACACTTATAATAATCAAACCTTAAGAATAAAATCTTAAAGTTCAGACTGGACTGTTTTGTCAAAGTTAATTTATAGTCTGAGTTTCTTAGATTCAGTTGAAATTCATCTGTGATGTAATAACTTATAAATTTGTAGTTAAGTATAACCTTGGGACAAAATGTTTTTCTTTTTCTCATTTTAAACTCAGGACTCGAGTGTTTTACAGTGCAGTGAAACATTTTATATCCAAAGAGAAAAATAATAAAAACAGCATAATTAGAACATTTTAATATATTCTGAAATAAAATATGTTTGGTGTGGAAAAAGGAACAGAAACCGTTGAATAAAATCACTAAAAATTGCAGGATTCTGATTATTGCTGGTCCAAACATAAACAGTTTAACTTGAGGTTAAATGGATCGTTTTCTATTCAATAACTGATAAATAACTGAACTATTCCTTTAAAAGCTGAATATTCCAGGTCTAAAATAATTAATAATCGTGTTTCTTCATATTAACCCAACTAACAGCTGCTGTTTTTAGAAACCATAAATCCTGAATTATTTTTCTTTCTCTCTCCGTCTTCCTCTGTGGCTGCTGGGTTCATCCCGGCGCTGCGCTGCCACCTGGTGGCGGCGCCTGGCAGAGCGCGCCGGCCACAGGCTGAGCAGCCAGCTGTCCCAGCAGTCTGCCAGCTCTGTGACCTCTGACCTCTGGGACTGCAGCGGCAGCAGCACTCCTGGTATCTGTGGCCTCACAGCAGAAAACCTGATTTCTAACCTTTGACCCGAGTCTTCCTCAGACAGACTCACCTTCGTCTTCCTCAGAGGACAGGAAGTGATGGCTGCAGGATGCTGACCTCCTCTGTGTGTGTGTGTGTGTGTGTGTGTGTGTGTGTGTGTGTGTGTGTGTGTGTGTGTGTGTGTGTGTGTCCAGCTCCCGTCCTGCCCGGTGCGTACCATCATCATCATCATCAGGGCGTCCAGCAGCAGCAGTTCCATCATGGCTACATGCATCAGACCAGCATGTCGTCGGTCCGATCCGTCACCTCGCCGCCGCACTCCGCCACATCGGTACGCCGCCGAGCGCCGCGCATCACACACTCCGCCCCGACAGGGACAGACACACACCTCCATAAAGTATTCACACCCTGATCATGATGCTGACCAAAACAAAATGGTTCCTAAAGGTTTTATATGAAAAAAGAGGTTTTGTTTCTGCACACATTCTTCAGATCTGGTTGTTATGGGAGAAAACCAGTTAGAGCTGAGCCTGGACTGGACAACGACAGCCTGAGATATTATGGGATGTTCAGATCAGAAGGTCTGCAGCCTCCAAACAGCCATAAAACGGCTCAGAGACGCAAAAAAAGATTTTAAAAACTGCTTTTAATATTTGATAAATATATAAAATAATTATTTTCATGTTTAAGAAAAACATCATTTTATTTCTGTTATAATATCTTTAAACAAATCTTCTCTAAGATGTTGATATTTATAGAAAATACTATAAAACTCCTTTATTTACTCTAAAGTTTATTTATTCATGTTTTGTATCTGTACTTAAAATCAAAGTTATTTTTGGTCGAGCTGATAACAAAAAACTTAAAATTATTCATGTTTTTTGGAATCAATCAAACTGCAAAACTATCATTAACTAATATATCGTTACTTAAATAGATGAGTTGGTTCTTTATTGTTTTTCTCCAGTTATTAAGGGCCGCTGTTGAAGGTCCAAAGAGCCACTTGTGGGTCCAGAGCCGCAGGTTGTAGACCCTGATTTAGACCAAACTATCTTTATTCAGTCCTTCCAGATTTTCATAGAAATTCACTCAAAATTAACAGAACTCTGCATTTTTTACCCTCTAATTTAAAATTGTGATTTTGTTGAAAATTTTCTGCAACACTGGAGAGAACATTGGTTTGAAGTGATACCAACTCTTGCCTGCAGGTGGCAGCGTTTCTTACTTCTACTCCTTCTGACTCTCGAGCTGTTTAGGTTTTATAAAGAATAAAAATGTTTGTGTCCACTCTGTTGTTTTTTTATTTTATCTTCTTTTCCTATTTGTAAATTTTGGAAACAGTTTAATGAAGAAAGAAAATCACAAAATTCTAAAGCAGCAGCACAAAATCAGTGATTCTGACTGAAACAAATTCTGAAAACGTCTGAAAAGGTTTTGGAGACCTGAAATGATTCCCCGTCCTCTGACCGGCTGAGGTTGTCTCTGTTCCCCTGCAGCGTGTTTACCGGGCGCTGTACGACTACGCCGCCCAGGACCACGACGAGGTGTCCTTCAGGGACGGAGACGTCATCGTCAACGCCCAGCCCATCGACGAGGGCTGGATGTACGGCACCGTGCAGAGGACCGGCAAGTCCGGCATGCTGCCCGCTAACTACGTGGAGTGTTGCAACTGAACAGGGAGGAGGAGGAGGAAGAAGAGCCGGCGTCCTTCAGGGTGAAAACTTTCAACGCTCTCAGATGCTGGTGATGTTTTTATTTCAGGGTTCCTTTATGTTCCACCAGAAATGACATCCAACATGTTCTCCGCTGAACCGTTTAGTCATCAGCCAATCAGACGCCTGGCAGTTTACTGAGGAAGAGGAGGATGTGTGTGAGAGGCTGAGGTTCTGATCAACCACAGGAAAGAAAATTAGTTGGAGGGTAAAAAGAGCTCTGATGGTCAAATGAACTGAGTCAAATTGAAAGAAGTGGTCTAGTTCAAGTTTCAGGTTGAGGCTCTGTGATATTTCTTCCTCTGTCAGTTTTTTTGTTGTTGTTTTTTTCTAACCCGTCTCCACACATCGCTCATCCTGTCCTCACTAATTCACTCAGATCTAATCTGGATGATTTTCCTTCCACTAAACTTTCTGAGTGAAAAGAAGCAGACAAAGTGAACGAAAACGTTTCCCTCGTAAAGCTGCTGTTAGCAAACGAAGCTACATCCACTCTGACACTGGATTATAATCCCAGATTATTTAATATTTAGTAATTAACACGTTTATGTTTCATTGGCTGATTTTCTATAACTTTTATTCATGTATTTAAAAATGAAGGGAGAATTTCACACTGACTTTAATATAAAGATTTTATCTCAGTGTCTCAAATTTAAATAATTGACAACTTAATGTTTATTATTTTTGTTTTATTAATATTTATAAATTCATTTTAAGATGCCTCCTCTCATACTAAAGTTATAAATATTATGTAACAGATTTGATCATTATTTCTCTTGGCTTTTCTTCAAAACGGGAAAAACAAGAGAGAATAAAGTCGGACAGATTGATGAACCTGAGAAGGAAGAACTCTGGATGATCTGAGATTAGAAACGTTAGAGGACAGAAAGAGAGTTGAAGAAAGAACGAACAGCAGAATAAAAATTAAAAACAAGAATTAAAATCAGATTCTGGATCAATGTTGGATTTTCTGCTGCTGCAACAGCAGCAAATAAAAATATCAGTCATGTTTCCTGTAATTAAACATATATTTAATAAAAGCCTACATATTTTTTACAGTGCATTGAGGACAGTTTAGTTTGGGTCCAGTCATTAACAGTCCAGTGAGCCTGTATTTAATGGACCTACTGGTTCCCAGGATGAAACCAGTTCAGCTTTTCTCTGTTTAGTTCAAACATAAAGTTTAAAGATTTCTTTTTCTACATTTTCCCTCATAAATCAGAAAATCTTCAGGTTCTACGGGATCGGTTGTTTCTCTAAATGATGAACTGAATATGCAATATTTTGGTTATTTAATGGTTTCAGGTCTTTGAGTGTTAAAGTCAGAGCCAGTAAAACGCGGCTCCTCGTTTATGGACTTTATCTGGGTGAAGCTGAGATTTTTATTTTCAGTTTCATCCACAAAGCAATAAAAAGGTAGAATTTCCCCCAGATGGTGATTTTAGAGCAGAAACAGAAAAAATGCTGTTTGGATTTATTTAAAAACCAGTGAACATCTCTGCAGACATTTTGTTAGGAGAAAAATGAAAATGAAGAAAGATGCAAAAAATTCCACATTTTCTCTTTGGCTCTTTTATTTTGAAGTGATTTAGCAGAAGGAATGGAGGACGGAGAAACGAGTGAGTTCATCCTCAGCTTGATAACCAGTTTAGTTTTTGTCATTTCTGTGTTGAATAATTTTTACAGAGATGAAAAAATCTCAGTTTCAGTCAGAAACAGACACAATAACCTCTGTGTTTTTTATTTTTAACATTTTTATGTGCAGATAACTGAATTTTTCATGTGTTTGGACTGAAGCTGCGTGAGAACATAAAACTTTTCTGTTGGTCTGAATATCTTCACTCCTGATTTTGGACATGAATATTTGAATTTGTCTCCAGTAAGTCGTATTTTTATGGATTTGTTGTCTTGCTGTGATGAATGCATCTGATTATGTTCTGAATTTATGCATCACTAAAGCTGGAGAACATTTATAACGTTTGGTTTTCTGGAAAATAGCTGGTATGATTTGCTGAATATATCTGTGTGTTGATTTTTGAAAGAGACACTTTGAGACTTTTTTTGATTTTGCTTTGAGGATTTTTGGCATTTTCTGTATTATTAGTTATATGTCATTAGTAGTCTGTAAATTAACACAGGTTATAATCAACTTATTTAGATTTTATTTGGAATGATCAATCACTCTTTTCAGTTTTTATTATAACTGTTCCATGTGAGAGAAATCAAATAAAAAATTAATAAAATGAAAAATTAACAGCCTTGTTATTCTTTAGAGATGTATACTTTCTGGGTCTGTCATGAATTTACTGATATTTGGTCTGAAATTTTCCAGCCCAACTCTACATGATTTACATTTCTTTCTAATAATGAAAGGTATAAAAGTATCTACATTTTTATCAGGGAATTTAGCGTTGAGATATTTTTCTTGATGAATTATTAGATCCCTTTAGCTAAAAATACATTTATTTATGTATTTGGCCGTTCACTGTATTTAGATTGTAATACATGCGCTTGGACGGCAGGGGGCAGCAGATGTTCGCGCCAACCCGTTCCTCGTCCTCTTGTTCCGCAGCAGAAGAAGTCACCTGGGAACGGAGGCGCTTCAGCCTTGCAGTCTGACCGACACTGAATGAAAAAGCACTGATTCCTGTTTGAAAATGCTGAAGTTTATGCCTAAACTGTTGCTGCTACTGCTGGTAGCCTTCCCGGTGACCATTCTCATCAATGGTGAGTTTTTTAAGTTTCCTGTTTTGAGGTTTAGACGGAGGTTATCCCAGCATGCTGGTGTTAGCAGTGGAGCTAACTAGCTAAAGAGAGCTAGGCCGTACGCAGGTTGATAACTGCAATAAAGCCATGATTTTTACATAAAATGCGTATTTATGAAAATATAAACAGTTTCATATGGCATACTTATCTTTGCTGGTCAGTACGTGTTGGTAATTTTACATTTATTATATTAATTTCATCAGTCATGAAAGCAGTTTCTGCTCTTGTTTAGACTGACGTGTCCTTAGTGTTAGCTGTTAGCCGGAGAGCGAACATGTTGAAGTCGCTTCCTCAGATATTAATTTAACACTAAAGCAGTTAAACTACACCTGAGGTCAGTAATGTATGTGTGTTAACAGCAGAAAGCTGGAAACGCCGTCAAAACGCGTCAGTTTGTTCCGAGCTGCTCATTTAGGAAATAATCTCACAATGAAGTGGTTTAAATTTATTCTCTGTTTTCTATTGATTTACAGTTTAATTGTGATTATTTGGTCTAAACTCAGAGCTAAAACTGTGTGATCAATACTGACGTTCACATCCGGTTTGACTCTGAGCCCAGGAGAAAATGTTCCATAATAAATCAACACAGTTGACTTCATTTCTAATTACCACTGAATGTGATAAACTTCTATTTTTTTTACCAAAAGCCTTATTTTGTTTTTGTCTAAGTGAATATAAATTAACTACATGTTTCTGTGTGTTTTGTCCATAATTGGATGTTTCTGTTAATTATTTGCTAAATAATCAAAATTCAGTTACTTATATTTTTTGTCACGTTATTTAAATTGATCTCAGTTTCTATCTATTTTAAGGAATCTTCTGTTTCTGGGTCACTGGATCACCGTCTTATTTCCTTCTGTCTTCCTTTTTGTGTCTCTTCTTTAAATCTAATGTTTGTAATTAAAATTTGTGTCACTGACTTTTGATTTGATCCCAGTTTGGACCTTTAAGCAGATTATACAGAATAATTATTTATTTTTATTTGTGAAATTGGGTCAAGTGTCTCCATAGTAGCTGGGTATCAAAAGTTGGTTGCTATAGTAACGTCCCAATATGGACAAGTCCTTATTGTCTCTGACAGAGTTGAGGACAAACTGAATGAGCTGAACTTTTGCAGTGGTTACTATTATTATCATTATATTATTATCATATGATGATAATAATAGTAATAATAATCTGACTGTATGTTGTGAGGAAAACTCTGAGACACTAAAACGGTTTTAAAAAGTTTGTCACTTCTCTCTCTGTGATCTTCAGGCCCGGCGGTGAGCGCCCAGGACCTGACGGAGGATGAGGAGGCTGAGGCTGTGGATGAAGATGTTGTGGACGATGTAACGGCTGAAGATGAGGATGATGAAGCTGAAGTAGAAGACGATGAAAACACAGAACTGGTGAGGTTTGGGCTCACCTCCACCTCTCTGCTCGGTCCTGTTAGAGACATAAAACATGTCAAATGTTTCATAAAATGAGAATTTTAATTTTTATTAGTCGGCTGGTTTGGTTGTGACCTCACTTCCTGCTTCTGTTCAGACGGAGGAGAAAGATGAGGAAGAGGAGGCGCTGGTGGGAGAGGTGAAGGCTTCGCCCAACGCCGACACCACCATCCTGTTCGTCAAAGGAGAAGGTGACTGTTGTTCTGGTCCGGTTCCCGGCCCGGTTCTGCTCTAACCCTGGTTCTCTCTGGTCCGGTTCCCCGGCCCGGTTCTGCTCTAACCTGGGTTCTCTCTGGTCCGGTTCCCCGGCCCGGTTCTGCTCTAACCTGGGTTCTCTCCCCTCCAGACTTCCCGGCCAACAACATCGTGAAGTTCCTTCTGGGTTTCACCAACAAGGGAGGAGAGAACTTCATGGTGGAGTCTCTGGACGCCTCCTTCCGTTACCCTCAGGTACTGGTAGAACCCGACCCGGTGGCCGCAGACGGGACCCTGTGATCTGACCCGGTTGTGTTGTTGCCAGGACTACCAGTTCTACATCCAGAACTTCACGGCGCTGCAGCTGGGCACTGTGGTTCCTCCGGGCCGCCAGGCCACCTTCGAGTACTCCTTCATCCCGGCCGAGCCCATGGGAGGCCGGCCGTTTGGACTCGTCATCAACCTCAACTACAAGGACAGCAGCGTAAGGACCGGCTGGGCCGACGGGACCAGACCCTGCTGCTGACCTCTGACCTTTCACCTCCTCTTCCACCTGCAGGGGAACGTCTTCCAGGACGCCGTCTTCAACCAGACAGTCACCATCACTGAGAGGGAGGACGGGCTGGACGGAGAAACGTAAACACTGCAGGGTTCTGGTTCTGGTTCTGTTCCAGCCGGTCTAACTTCTCTGTTGCTTCCAGGATCTTCATGTACGTCTTCCTGTCCGGTCTGGGTCTGCTCGTCATCGTCGGCCTTCATCAGCTGCTGGAGTCCAGAAAGGTCAGAGACGGTCAGGGGTCAGAGGTCAGGCTGCTGACCAGTAGCTGTAGAGACAAACGATCATATTGTTTTCAACTAATATAATGGGAATTCATAATAATGGAAGAACAGATTCTGAAAGATCAATCAACTTTTTGGTTGTTTTTTGTTTTTGATGTTTAAAATATCTTGATATATTGATCTCTGAGAAGGAAAACGTAAATTATTATGCCATCATTAATATATTAGATGAAAATCTAAACAACAACATTGTTTATCATAATAATTACTCAACAAAACTTTTATGCGTTTATTGAACTGATACTGGAGAAAATTGTAAAACGATGAGGAAGCTTTGAGTTCTCAGACGTCATTTTGTAGGATTTATTGTGAGGCTGATAAATGAAAATTCTTATTATGTAAATAAATTTCTGATGCTAATGATGTAACACCTGCTGACCCCTGTGTTGACCTCTTGACCTCCAACTGTCTGCAGAGGCGGCGCCCGGCTCCTAAGGTGGAAACGGGAACGTCGAGCCACAACGACGTGGATCTGAGCTGGATCCCTCAGGAGACGCTCAACCAGATCAGTACGTACCACTCTACTGCTGCTGGCCAGGTGGTCCAGTGACCTTTGAACCCTCAGAGCTTGTGGTTCACTTACCTTCCTCTGTCTCTCTCTGTTTCCTTGCTGTCGTGTTTTTCCTGCGTCTTCAGTGCAGAGCCGCAGAGGTGAGGCTGCTGCATTCTTCTGTCCTGGTGTGTGTGTGTGTGTGTGTGTGTGTGTGTGTGTGTGTGTGTGTGTGTGTGTGTGTGTGTGTGTGTGAGACAGGAAACTGATTCTGCTTCTGCAGCTCTCTGGTCCAGTTGATTCCAATCTGCTCTGGATCTCTTTCTCTCCTGGATTCCTTCAGTTTCTGCTGCTTCTCAACATTTCTCCTTTTTTCTACTTGATCCATCAGAATCAGAGAAACTTTGTTTAAACGACTGATGGAAAGATTTTCTCCAGAAAGTCGTGTCTATAAAAACCTGAGAGCTTCTTCATCCTTCAGCCATCAGGGACTAAATCCTGTTTTCTGTCAAACTGCAGTTTATAGGAATCCAGTGGATCCCTGTTAATACTTTGATCTTCAATAGAATAAAAATTCTTTAACAATCCATCCAGATAATTTATCTGCAGAACAATGTTGATTTGGGATTTAAATCTGTAAACCGGGTCTAGTTTTCATCTCATTGTTAAATCTGAACCCTCAGCCTGGCGGTGAACCCTCAGCCTGGCAGTGAACCCTCAGCCTGGCGGTTCACGCTGAACGTTTCCAGCTCATGTTTGGATGTTCATCCAGATTCTCGATTCGTTCTCCAGACAAAGCTTCTCCCAGGCGATCTCCTCGCAAGCGGAACCAGAAACGCTCGGCCGGCTCAGACGAGTGACGGGCGCCATGGCGACCCTTCATCTGTCCGCCATGACAGGAGGAAGAGGAGGACTGAGGACTGTCTGAGCGCGCTCAGTCCGTCTGTCTGTCTGCTGAGGAACTTGAACCAGTGCCAAGCACAGCGACGGCTGGCTCCACTTTCAGCTTAGAGACTGTCGAACAAACACACACACACACACACACACACACGCGACTCCACTGCTTTTCAGTTAAAGGTTGTTTTGTTTTTTCTAACCAGAGAGGATTTGTTTTGTTTTTTAAGCCTTAGTGAGAAACTGCTGACGTTGCCTGGAGACGTTTCTGCCTGCTGTTTCCTCTCTGGTCTGGCTCATGTTTCACTCTCAGCTTCAGGATGATTGTGGGAGCAGCTGGTCGACTCAGCAGGTTAAACACTGGTTGGTTAGTCGCGGCTCTGACCCGTTTCCTCTTTAGATGAACCTTCATCTCCTCTGTTTACAGCCTGCTCTCCACTCGCCTGCTTTTCTTTAGGTTCAGGGTTTAAATCTGAAACGTGGAGCGCTGTCAACCTTTGGATCAATTTGAATTTTTCAAACTTTCCATCAATCTTAGTTTTTTATGTTGAAAAAATCTCAACTTTCTCTTACATTTATTTCACCAAACATCTTGATATCTGATCAGAAATCTCTACATTTGATTGAATAAAGTGAATTTTTATACCATTAATGATTTCTCCCTGAAATCTGGATTAATCCAGAATAAAAACAGGTTCAATCTGCAGCCTGGTGGATTAGAAAAGGTCTGCGGCTGCTTGTGGTGATGCGTTCAGGGTCATCAGGTATTTCATGATTTGTTTCATGAAGCTGGGCTCCTGTAGAGCTGATCTGGATGTTTTTCTGAGTACTGGTCCAGTCAAAACCCGCTGAACGGTTTCTCTCTAAGCGGCCCGTCTGGACCCAGAACCTCCACCATTGGGTCGGGAAGTTGTTGAACTGGAAGCACTGGTTTCTGGAAAATAAAGCAGCTAATTTATTCCAGTTTGGTCTTAAATGGGCGGGGTTTGTGTTGTCTTTGACTCACCACCAGGGGGCGCTGTTTGCCGGTCAGAGGCTGTTTGTTTGGATTCTGTTCATTTGAATTTTACTGTGAAGAATCAAACAAACAGCTGAGACTCGGCTCTTCCTGGACTGATTTCATTCAGTTTCAAACTTTTTCTTTGATTTGCTTTTGAAGATACAGAAAATAAACTGATTTGCTGTAAAACTGCTTCTGTTTTCTTTCCACTTTCATCGTGTAAAAATGATCATTTTTGCTCCAATTTTCATAATTTTTTATTGAACAACCTACAAATGATGCTGTATATTTGTAGAGATTACTTCAGTGCCATTTTATTTCAATAACCAGAAATAAAATGGCACTGAAATGGAAAAGCAGTTTTAATCCAGGTGGAATCTGGGAAAAGGGGCGGAGCTTAAATAATTGGTTATTTGCTGACACGTTCATGGACCAACTGAAGCTTGGCTGATTGTAACCATCAATAAGACAAAAACACCTTTTAAAAACATTTTTACAAACTTTCCAGTTATTTTAAATTTTAAAATAGTTAATTTATAGATTCTGAAACCATAAATTAAAACTAATTCTCAAACATTTTAGCTCTGGTTTGTGTTTGAATTCATTTATTGGAGGCCCAACAGCAGCTTAGTTCACTTATTCTTTGGGTCGGCTCTCACCTTCCCGTGGACGATGCCCCTCTGTCTGGTTCTGGTCAGGCCTGTTTGCTGGTGTTACCATGGTTACTAAAGCAGATGTTGGTACTGTTGGCACTGTGAACTGGTACCAGGACCTGCTGAAAAGTGAAACCATCTCCATAAAGCTGGTGAGCAGAAGGAAGTATGAATTCCTCCAGAACGTTCTGGTAGATGTTTCAGTGGACCAGAACCAGCAGGAAACATGGCGACCCAAACCAACACAACCAACGATCATCGTCCTAAATTTGGAGGAAAACGCAACACTTTAAAAGATAACAAAAACTGATGGATCGCAGATGACGTAGTACCGACGTCACGCAAAAATATGGGGTCAGGACGTAAAAACCCAATTCCGATTTTTTGTTCAGAATTTTTTCGTTCACACTTCCAAATAAATGCAACCTGTGTGTTTTCTGCTGTGTGAACGGGCCAACGACCTGAAAGTGTCCCGCATGCGCGGTAGGGGGCGCAATAGCGTCAGCTTCTCAATGTTCCACCAACCGCCGTAAAAAGAAGAAGTGCTCAGTGTTCGGTAGTAAACATGGATGCTAACGGTGGAGCATAGCTCACACATTTAGCTAAGGATCTCGTCGTTTAAATTGTATTTTTGTATATTTTATTGGATATTTACTTAGAAAGACAAGCACTCATATGTAAGGTAAAATATATTATTAATGTATACTGTGAGTATTTCCCCACTGTCTGGCCATAAACTGTTTTTAATGGGGTTTCTGTAGATCGCTGCAAATGGTTGACCTACATTATAGAAATGCATTATGACTTAACATTAACATACAACTTCAGCATGAATTTGGGTTTACAGAAGCTAAATAAATAATTTACCAGTAGATCCAAGTACATAGATATAACATGGGTTAGCTGTTAGCGATAGCATTAAGTAATTTTAATTACTTAAAATGACTATTTTAAGTAATAGTTATTAAAATAGTAAAATACTATTTTATTATTTAAGTAAAATAGTCATTTTACTTAAAATGACTATTTTAAGTAATTCTTATTTCACTGACTTCCGTTTTAGCACGTCCGCATTTTATTAGTCACATAGACACTTCCGGTGCGCAGGCAACATGTTAGCAGTCGCTGCAGAGCTATTAATATTAATAATGCTTATAGAATTATTCATACGTCCTTAAAAGCTCCAACAACGACACAGGATTTAAGCTGGATGTGAAACTTCAGAAAGAACTCAAAGGTAAATTAAATCATTAATGTATTCACCATAATGTTATGTAAACCTTTAGTGTTTTTATAAATATATATATAGTATCTTATAGATACTAAGAATAAAAACCAGCAACCACAGTCAGAAACAACTTTGTTTTTTTTAATCAATAAACATTAAAGACAAACAGAGACTAGCAGTAATATTCAGCAGCAGGACGTCAGGGTTTGGCTCATTTCTGTCAAGTAAAGCAAAAATTCAACAACACAAACAATCAAGAGTGAATATTTCAAGTCAGACAACAACAGGAGGTTCTCCTTGTGCTACAGTTTGGACTGAAATGGTTCCGTGAAGTTTAGCTGAACCGTGCTCCTCAGTGAGAACCAGCAGACAGGTTCTGCACTGGTTCCCATCCAGAGCTGAACTTAAAATTCACACATTCTCACTTTGAACGCATTTAAAGTTACATTTACAGAAACAACATAGTACATGTATTCACAATAATAGTATAAGAAACAAGTCATTATTAACAAGAAGCTGACCTATTCTTTATGGAAGTGGTGTTTTTTGTAGAACCCTGGCAGTACCAGCAGGGGGAGCTGTTCTGCCTGCTTTCCATTTACCTTATTCATTTTTAAATGAACTAACTTGAACAGTTCTTCTTTTAAGTCGAAGTTTTGACTTAGAATGTCAAAATCCAACATGGCTGCCACCTCACTAAGTCACAGTAACAAATTTCAAATCAAATCCGTCAAACACATTCTCTAACTCACTGTAAACCCGTCAGCGGGAAATAATTAGCCTGTTTTGCTAACAGAAGCTAGCTTGGAGACGATTCTTCTAAAACACAGAATGAACACAACACGGTGAGCACTGCCCCCTACAGTCTGTCTCCATGTTGACAAGTAGTCAGAAGATTTGTTCACATTTTCCTTCCTATATTTAAAACGAGTTAAGATTATTCCAGATTACTGAATAATCTTTTAAAAATTAGTAAACTCTTCAAATCTCCCCACCAACTCTGATGTTTAGTAAAAATTAAAATTTTTCCACTTCGTCTCCACCTCGTGTCGACATGCACACAGATTTTGGTGAGATTTTTGAAAACACTGATGTATCTGTGGGAACATGATGTCCAAAGAGGATTAAAAAACATGGTGGACATGTCCTCCTCTGTCCTTCTACAACCTATAAAACGGAACCATTTGTGTTATTTCGTTCACCCAACGTTGTCTTCTACAAAATTTCAATTTTAGTAAGCTTAATTTTATTTCCACCTGCTCTTGCAAGGCTTGTATAAAATTGTTCTGATAGAAAACCAACAGATTGTGTGAATGCAGATTCTTTTTTTTACAAAATGGCAGTTATAAATATCTGGAGTAGAGCTGTTTTCTCTTTTTCTGAAAGATTTAAGGTTGCAAACATCATGTTGACTGACAGTCAAAGCATATCTTCAGAAAACTTAAATATTTTCAGTTCATGAATGTAAATGTTGGAAACAGAAGCGCCCAGGATTAAAACATCTGCATCGTCCTGCAGCATCCAAACCCACATGTGAGAGCAGGAGAGTTGAGCGAGTCTTTTTTAATGTAACCTGAATTAGCTTATGTTTTTACAGTTTATCTGGGTAATGTTTGGCTCCATTTTCCAGATGCGTTCATCCCGTCAGCTTAGAGCCAAAGATTGGACCTTTGCCTGAAGGAACAGGAAGTTCTTGTTCTGTTTCAGGTCCTCTGGAGAACCGACAGTGAACCATCTGAGTTAAATCCAGTTATCCGTCCAATTTAAAACAGTCCACTGTTTATCTGAGCAAAGCCACAGTTTCAGTCGGAGCGCTGCTGCCCCCTAGCGGACAGGAGTGTACAGTGCGCCTCCCAGTCCCAGGTACTCCAGGTTCTCTGCTGCAGGGAGGAACATGCCGTTCCCAGTGAGCGCTCCAGTCTGCGGTAGGAAGGCAGCCTGGTAGCCAGCCTGGTAGTCGGGGTCGTCCATGCTGCCACTGGACACCAGGGGGAGCGAGTTTTGGTTGGTGTTCAGGTACTCCGGTCTGGAGAAGTTGGTCTCCGCCTCCTGGGAGGACAGCGACACCGGGCCCCAGCCGTCCGTCAGGTCCTCGTAGTTGGGATTGTAGATATCCGACAGCCTGCTGCTGGTTTCACTCCCAGGCTGGTTAACGTACTCTGGAACACAAACATCAGGAAGATTTATTTAGAGCCTGGACTCGGTTGCTATGGTGAAACTCCTTGTTTGCATCTGACTCGTATCCTGTCTGTTTGACTCCATTATTGTGATCACTTCCTGATTTCTTGAAGAAAGTGATTGCTGGTCAGAACCTACCGTGACCATCCAGGTCTTTCTCCAGCGCGTTCTGGGTCGGATCAGAGATGTACCGGAGAGCGATGCTGTTCTCTCTCACTGGATGCCCATTCTAAAAAAACACACACAGTTCAGATGGATCAGTGTCCATGTTGGATAAAACATGCCCATTATTTCACTTTACGTAGTGTTCTGCCCCCTGGTGGTCGGCAGTAACAGGACATGTGTGTTAACATCATAGACATAGTAAAGAGTAAACCCCGCATTGGCTGCACAGGAAATATGGCGGCCATCTTGGAGCCGTCGTTCCAGAAGAAGACTCGGCACTGCCGGATATTTTTGTTGAGATCGACGGACTATTTCCATGAGACCTCAGGGGATAACGTTTCACAAGTAAGATGAACATATTATTGTTTATATTTTATAATTAGAATATTATTATATTGTATTTTTGTCCACCATAAAATGCCAGCTAATATTAGCTTTAGTGCTTGATGTAACGCCGGTGTTCAGTCCACGCTATGAAGGATAACTGAGATTTTGTAAATTTTCAAAAAGTTTGAATTATTCCCTAACGTTGATTTAAATTATTTGACACAAGAGCGCTATCTTAGAAATAAAACAATTTTATTTATAATTATAAATATATTATTCTAATATTATGTGTCATAACAATCCAAAGCAAATATTACACAGGTGGCAAAGAATATTATTTATATGTCATTCTTTCACAGAAGTAAGACACCAAATCTTCTGTTTTTATTTTGAAGGTTTCATAAAGACACGATGTGAGGAAGAACTGGAAAATGTCTTTAAGGAGAGACGGATTCACTGCTCTACGTCTCGTCAGGTGAGAGAGCTTCTTTACTGTCTACGGCTAAAATCCCAACACCAACTATATTGTAAATTTGAAAACCAGTTAAAATATAAAACACCAAATGTTAATAAATTTATGGTAAATATGTGAATAAAGGGAATGTTTTAAATATCTAAGCTGCAAAAACAAGAGACAACGAAAAGAATTGAAAGAAGGAACAAGGAAAGTAATTAAGGAAGGTAGGAAGGACAGGAGAAGAAGGAAGGAAGGAAAAAACAAAAGTACAAATGAAAGAATGACGGACAAAGGAATAAATAAATAAAAGTTTCTTGTTTCTCTTATTCAATGAGACACGAAGACAATGAAGGATTGAAGGACACAAGGAAGTATACTAAGAAGGAACAGGAAAGAAGGAAGAACATGAAACATGGCCAAATGGAAAAGCAGTTACAAATACAACATCCTCCACACTTTAGTTGTTTTTGCTGATCCAGACCTAGAAAGTTACTGAAGTTAAAGTCCAGATTTTTCCAGACTACTCAGAAATCCTGATTTATGTCATTTAATTTTGTGGCAACAGTTTTATTAGCTGGTCTTATGGTTTTATAAGGATCAGATTATTGAGACACAAATTCAGATGAAAATCTTGACAGCTGTCTGTATGAGCGGCAGCCATGTTGGATTCTGAGACCCAGCCGGTGAGGAACCTCGGACTTTCCGGGTCAGAATGAAAACTCCAGAAACTCCAGGACTTGTTTCAGGTTGCTGTTCGGTTAGCATCAGAGTTTTTACCGGCGGGATGCAGGGCTCGCTGCCCTGGCGGTTTATCCGTTTGTACGGCAGCAGGTATTCATCGGCGTCGACCACGTCGTCATCAGAGCTCAGCAGGCGGGAGAAAAGCCTCCGATCAGACGGACTTGGCAGGTTGCCCTGGGAAACAAGTCAGAGGCAACCAAAACAGTCAAATATACTTTATTATTCCATATTTGATTAGATTCGCTTCTTAATGTTCAGTTACTTAATGAAAAACATTTAGATTTTGATTTGGACTCTTTGGATATATTTTCTGAAACGTAAAGTGAAAACCCAGAATTGTTCTGTTAGTGTTTTATAGTAGGGTCAGGTGGGGGCGGTGGCGTACCTGTATGACCAGGTACCTGGACGGGTCCCGGGCCATCTGGGAGAACTCGCCCACCAGCTCTCTGAACCTGGGTCTGCTGGACGGGTCGATCATCCAGCCTGCAGGGAGACGGGGACAACACACTACCATGAGGAAACAGCCCAGCCAGCCTGCAGCGCCACCTGCAGGGTCAGCTCTTACACTTCAGGATGATCATGTAGACTTCGATGGTGCAGATGGGAGGCTGCGGCAGCCGCTCCCCGTTCTCCAGCACCGAGGCGATCTCCTTGGCCGGGATGCCGTCGTACGGTTTGGATCCGAACGTCATCAACTCCCAAACCGTCACACCTGCAGAGACAGGAGTGACTTTAGCTTGGTTAGCCTAGCCTAGCCTAGCAATAACACCGCACAAAAGGAAAAAGAACAATTTCCTCATTTTCTGCAGGAACACACTTAGCCATTTATAGTTAGAATGACTCGTAGCTGTCCTGTCAACGGACTCGTTTGCCCAATTTGTGGACCTCAGGTAGATAAAATATCACCTTGTCAAGAAAATCCGAGCTCATCCCACTTCCCCATGCTGGAGATTTTAGTTTAACAGTAATAATAAATAAAGTTATCTTTAAAATGAATCACTCAAGTGATATCAAGGCCCAACATTAGACTTAAGTGTCAATAAAATAAATCTGGTTGTGTGTGTTGTTTTTGTCTCATGCAAACTTTGCTTTAATTCTACTTTTTTCTATCTAATCATAAGAAATCATAGTCAGTCAGAGAGAGTCATTAAACAGGAAAAGCAGGTTTCCTGGAAAAAGAGGAAGTTTCCAGCCTGCAGATTTATAAAAATAGCTGAGAATATTTTAAAGCATGAAAGTTTTAAAAAATTAAATCTAAACATTTTGAGTAATTTGATAAGATTCAAAGTAAAATACTTATATTAATATTGATTTACTTGTAATAATACTTACACTTATATTTGTGGGAACTACAAGAAAAACAAATAACTGTAACTTTAGTAGTAAATAATTAGAATCATGTATTATTCTTGGTTTCTTTTCAGAAAAACATCTGTAATAACTCACATTAAGATTATAATAAGAGTAACTAATAAGTTATGGTTATAAAATCATAAATGAATGATAGATCAGAGAAGCTGAAGAAAATAAATGTGATAAATGTGATTTTGACATTAAACTTGAAATGGTGTAAAAAGGTGTAACTGCAGTTAAACATCACTGATATGTTGGAGGTAGAGAGTAGGTGAAAGGTTGTGCAGGCAAGGGACACAGGAGGTTGAGCAACCCTGAGACATTGGCACAGACATCAGGAAATGTCTGTAAGACAGTGATGGATATGAGATCATCTGTCTAAGCAGACAGATAAACCCTATATAAGGTGGGTGCAAAAGAGGAACCGTTCGTTGGATCCTCCGGGCAGCTTCGAGCCAAGATCGAGATGGACAAAGAACTCTGCAGCTGAAGAAGAGCCGGGGCCACGGAGCCGGAGACTGTCCTGCACATGGAGACCAACCCGTCTGGCCCACAATCTGTGGCTTCGAATCGCACTTCTCTCATCGGCTGGGTTCTGACCCCAAAGACAAAGATGAAGACAAAGACAAGGAAGAAGAACTGGTGCCTTTTTTCCTGCCAGCACCAAGTCCTGTGTGACCTCAGCATCCATGCGGAGAAGAAGCTCATCGGACCTGCGGAGATCCTGGCCTTCGCCGATCAACATCTTCCTCCTGCTGCAGCACCTTCTTCATCATCAAGCCAGGTCTGGGGTTCGAGGCGCCAAACTCCGTCCGTCTCTCTCAAAGGTTCCCTTTTTTAGTACTCAGTGTCAGCAGTAGGGAAAGATAGACTAGATGATTGATTTTACTTATTTGATTATTTCTGCTACTGAATTAAGCTGTACTGACCCTTGCAAAAATGCCTTACTAATAAAATATTTAGCATAAAGAAAATCTAAAAGATGTTGTGGACATTCAGTTAATGAGTCACCTTAAAGTTCTTTGATGGTTGTAAAATAGCTGTGATGTTTGATTCTGGAGAGGAAGAAGTGGAAAATGTTTTTAGGTTGCTGGTAGCCCATATTTAAAACATCATCCTTGGGACTCGCCCGAGTCACTAAAACCTACCTGGTTCAATAACAAATGCAAGTTGCAAAATAGAGAACGAGCGACCGTTAACAGGTGTGCTCTGTGAAACTAGTTGGCTGTAGGCTGCTCAGTCTGGCTAATTCACAGGGGGAAGAAGGGTGGGACACCTGGATGTAGGCCGTCAGATAACCAGGCGAATCGTTTCTCGAAACCAGCTTAAACAGAGTTTACTTCAGTTCTGGACAGGGTAAATCCCAGCAGATTTAGGAAACTCAACGGACCCGTTAGACGGAGAGCTGGTAGCACATCTCCCCTCTCAGAAGAGGAAGTACGAGAGTGAGAGAGTAGAGACAGAAAGGAGGGGGGGGGTGTTGCGCAACAACAAGTGGCGCCCAACGTGGGGCTTAAAGTGACTTTGACCCCAAATCCCAGAGGAGGTAGAAAGGAGGCTTCATGGATGCAGAGCAGAGAGAGAAGGAAGAAGTTCAAGTTCCATCGATCATATCCCCTACTCCAACATCTTTCTGACCTCACAGCCAACCAGAGGTTTAAAGACGAGCAGCAAAAGCAAATGAGGCGGATTAGCAGAGTATGCTAATGGATGGAGTCATCCAGGATGTGTTGCTATGTTACTAATGTTTCTGGTGCCTGGATGTGGAGCTGTTAGGCTGCAACAGTCTCCAGTCAGAGGCTTCTTCAGATTTGTGGCTTGACTGACTGCTACTGGAGCTCCATAAATGAACGCCACGTCCTTTCAACGTAAGATGGGATTTTAGCTAAACTAAGAGCCCTAAGTTTGAATTTTTAGTAATACAAATCACTCATTCTAATTTCAAACAGGAAAACTGGTAAGATTTCCATGATCAGATTAAATATAATCAGGAATAAATCAATATAATCAGGGTTACATGCTAACACTGATGTTCAGCATCTGTTCAGTGTACAAAAATCTCACTCTGGTTTGAGTCTCAAGCATTTAACATTTTGAACAAGAGATGATAATGTGCAACCAATATTCACTAATAGTGTAGAAGTATTTTATTCAGTCTAAATCCTCTGGCTGTGTGGTTTCAGATGTTTAAACCGGCTAACAGGAAGCAGAGGGTGAAGGCAGGTAGGTGGCGCTGTGGGGACGATTCCTCACCGTAGCTCCACACGTCGCTCTGATGGGTGTAGGTCCACTGGAGGATCGACTCCAAAGCCATCCACTTAATGGGAACCTGCTCACAGAGATGCAGCAGTGATTCATCTCTGACATGTTTTCAGTCCGAACAGCAAACAGAAACCAGTCAGGCGTTGCCATGGCACCTTTCCTCCGTCGGCTTGGTATTCCTTCTCGTCAGCCGTCAGCAGCTTGGACAGACCGAAGTCTGTGATCTTGACGTGGTTCGGGTTTTTCAGCAGGACGTTCCGGGCTGCCAGGTCGCGGTGCACCAGGTGGCGCTCTTCCAGGTAGTTCATTCCCTGAACCAGCAGGACACAGTGTGTCATTTAACAAACCAGAACTAACCGGTAAATAGATAAATAAATATTTGAATTCCATTATTTTGTCCAGCTTATCATGAAATGTTGATTTTAACTTTAAGTCAGTGTTGGAAAAAGTTTCCCAGACCGTGTGATCCAGAACAACCCAAATTCACTCTAATCTCCTGACCCAGTTTACATTTTCCCAGCATCTAAACATTTCAGACGGGACTGAAGAGATTAACAGTCCTTCATCCTGATGCGTTCAGGTTAACGAGCCTCAGCAGGATTACTGAGCGCCGAGGTTCCTGGCTCACCTTGGCAATCTGAACACACCAGTTCAGCAGCCACTGGCCGCAGATCCGCTCCTGGTGCTGCCGGACGTAGTCCAGCAGGCAGCCGTACGGCATCAGCTGCGTCACCAGCTGCACGGCCGACGTCAGGCAGATGCCCAGCAGGCGGCAGACGTGAGGATGGTCCACGCTCGCCATCACGTACGCCTCCTGCAGGGAAACCCGCAGAGTCACAAACACCAACAGTCCATGAATATCCCACAGTCATCAGGTCATATTTAATAAAGAATTAAAACCTGCAGCGTCAGAAACACCGACGGTCCATAAACACAACGACATGGCAGAGCAGGTCAGAAATATCATCTGGTCATCTTTAACAAATAATTACTTTATAAAATAAAACACAGTTTGATGCTATATGTAAGAGTCATATTCACTTCATTAATAATTAACTATATGTGTACATAAATATGCAGAGAAATACAAAAGTATGAATTGTTTTAGTTTAATAGTCGATAAACAGAAGAACTCTGCAGATATTTAGCTGATCAGACTTAATTAAAAAGTCATTTATAAATCTACAAAGTAAGAGCTATGATGTGATGTGGAATGTTTGTTCCAAAACTAATAAATACTGCATTATTTTAAAAATGTATAAAGTAATTTTAAATCAGAAATTCACTTTATGAAACCACAAAATAACATTAATTTGTTCATATGCCATATTAATTCTGATTTATGCAACAATATTAAAACAGAGATGGCAGAAAGACAAATAAATATACATTTTATTTATCTTTTTGCTCTTTTTTCATCCTTTGATTTTTGAATTTAGCAAGTGAAAATTGTCCTAATTGAGTTCCCTTTACATCCAAATGTCTGCACTTGCTAACATTTTCTGACCTTTTACTTTTGAACTTAATATTAATTCTGAAAACATTTCAATACAAATCTCAGTTTATCCAAATGTTTACTGCTACGCTTCACCTTCTGTTTTGTGACAGAAGTTTTCTGTATTTTCTATGTATTATTGTCCAGTTTAACATATTCAGAGGTATTGTGGCTTAACATCCATTCCCATCAATCACCCTTTAACTGTGAATGCTACATATGCAGCATATTGTCATATGATAGGAAACAGCAGCTCTTAGAGATGTGCTGCACAGATGAGTCCTACATTGATGTACAACATGATCTCTGATGGTTTGAAATGAAGGACAGAGGCAGGAGAGTCCATCAGGAAACTGTTGAATATCATGTTTAAAGAATCCCAGCCAGAATGTAAATCCATTAATATTTCTCTGCTAATGAATCACATCAGCCTGTGGGATCAGCGGTAAGCTCTGGACTGGTTTGTGATTAACGATGAGAAAATCTGGGCAGAAACAGAAACAGTAATCCTAATAAATACTGGTGCTGTCCAAAGGGAACAGACCCAACATCCAACTGAACCTTGTTCTTTCTGTTCAGAAGAGCCAACACAGTTAAAGACGTAACACACAAGACAAGATGAAAGTTGGAGTCCCACCACAGCTCTTGAGCAAACCGAACCAGAGGAGAAGCAAAGCCTTACGTCCAGAACTTCCTGGTTGACTTTCGGTGACGTAGCCTCTCTCAGAACTTTGATAGCGACTGGGATCCGGATGTTTTCTCCGTCGGGGTTCCATAAACCCTGAACAGAGAGGCATGAAGTCAGTTATTTCATCATCTCAGGAGGAGAGAGTTTCTAACAAGGTCTTCTGCTTTCAGCCATCGCTGGTACCTTGTAGACCGTCCCAAATGCCCCGGAGCCCAGAACTCGGTCCTTCTTGAATTCCGTCTCCTTCAGGATTCTCAGGAAGGCCTGATTGGGAGCCTGACCGCTCGGAGTCAACGGCTCCACCAGCTGCAACATGTCCAACAACATCAGACACAACCAGCAAGAGTCAGAGAGTTTGTCTTCGTTTGACATTCTCCAGTCACTTCCAACGCCAGAGTTGTGTTTTAAGAGTGACGCTCACCTCCTTCTCTTGGAGCAGGCGGCGTATTGTCCTCTTCCGTTTTATTCGCCGGCGCCGCAGTAGAACCACGATGAGCAGCGCCACAATTACAGTGATCAGGAGTCCACTGACTAACCCCACTGCCAGAGAGGAGTGGGAAACGATATCGCTGGTGGGAAACAAAGAGACCAAAAAACAGATGAGTCAAAAAAATGGTCGGGTCTATACACTTTCTTATCCATACTGAACGAAATCATCATGTGAACTTCCAGGGTCATTTACATCGACATAAACAGATTAATTCCTGATCAATATGATGTCATTATTTCTATCCTGCTCAACGACTCACAGGAAGGTTGATTGGTATGAAGAAGGCTAAGCTAACCCAACAGACTGATGCTATGTTTGGACAGAGCATTGCTAATGGATTTGTTGTTGATGTGTAAATTATTATTATTTTTTATTTTCTCTGCAAAGAAGTTGGTAAGTTCACTACAGATCCTGTTAGTTCAGGTGGTTCAGTTCGTCAACCAGTCGACTGTGGCAAATCAACTCAGCATTGTTGATGTTTTTGTTTATGATTCGCTCATGTTTTGCTGTATGTTTGTGGTTTTATTTGTAGTTTTACCCTCTGCAGCCAGACAGTCCAGGACCAGAACACCTGCAGACACAAAGACAATAAAATAAACCTTCACTTATTTTCTCTGCTGGTTTAAACTTCTCAGACCTTTCATGATGAAGAGGTTTTACCCTTGGGTGCAGTTCTGATGACACGGCTGGCATTGGCCCATCTTATCCGCATATTTCCAGATCAGAGTCTCTCCGTCTCCCAGCATGCCGTGGGGGCAGCGAGGGATGCATTGGGGGCCATCTTGAAAGTGTGCACACTTGGAGCAGTTGGCTGGCCCCTGCACAAAAAAGGGTTTAATACTCAGAGATAACAGAAATTCATGCAAAGCATTTAATTCAAATTGCAACAAATTATGGCAAAAGGCCATAATTTTGCCAAACTCCAGTTTATGGAGTCAAAGAGAGTTTCATCTCAGACGAAGATGAGGAATACTTTTTGGATATGCAGTGTTTCTCCTGTGAGTAAATGGATTCTGAATTAAAATGTAAAAGCTCTAATCTTTCAGACATTGTTTGAGTGGATGTGAACTCACCGGACCGTAGCAGGTCAGGCTGTCAGTCTGCACCAAACACTCCTGGTGACACTGAACACACCTGCCGTTCACCTGGGCCTCTCTGGGTTCACTGCACCAAGAAACAAAACAAAACAACTAAATTCATGCAAAAAAGTGCGTAAAGAATAGTAAAATTACGTCAGAACTATAGCTGATGTACAGACTGCAGGTCTCTCACCCCTGCAGCAGGTTGCAGGATGCCACACAGCGCCCCCCTCTGTCCACATGCAGACAGGAGACACACATTGTGGGCCCCGGGCCCCAGCAGCCATCCTCTGAGCACTCGTTGTTACAGGTTTGATTCTCAGTCCTGGCGTCATACTCTATGCTCTGGTCCTCAGACCGGAACAAGCGCCTCCAGTTGATGGTGCTGGCGTAGCGCAGCTGCGGCGTGTTCTTCAGGATCACATTCCCAGCACTCACCTCCTTCAGGGAGCGCAGACCGAGCCACTGCAGGTGACTCACCTGAACCACCACAAAGCTGAACCCTCTGGGAGGAAAACATCACTGTTGGTCCACAGCTGGGAAAACTACAGATAGAAAGAAACACGGAAACTCACCTGGAAAACGTAGTTCTTCCTCTGATAATTTCCAGGTTCTGGAACACCGACAGAGACGTCATGTTTTCAGGCCACCACATGATCACCAGATAACCTGCGACACCAACAAGCTGAACTCTGAGGCTGGTTTCTGCAGACATGTTTCTGATCTAATGACAAAGCTAAGAGGAAAACCTACCAGTGATTTCCTTCACTGTCGTCAGGTTCCACAGATGCTCAGGATCCATCGGCCCGATTTTGTAATGTGGATCCCTGGAAGAGCAGCCGTTACATAATCACAGACATCAGAGCAGGATATTCAACCAGAATCAACACTGGACAAAAGTCATGTACAATTTTCAGTTTGGACAATTAAACTCTGTATTTCTGAATCATATATTGTTTCTCATGTTGGCATCAATCAAACATTCGATTATGAAGCTTGGAAAAACTTTGGTCATCCTGTTGAACGCGACATGAGAACTCCTGGACTCATTTATGGCTTATTTTCTGAACCAGAGCAGAACCCAAACACTGATCAGTGGCTCACCTCCATTCAGAATAATAACTCTTACTGAATCCATATGCCTGGATTAATCAGTTGGAAGGAGCTTTCATTTTCAAGATGCAAAGTTAAGAGGAGTCTGTGGTGGCCTCCGATGGACTGGCGACCTGTCCAGGTTGACCCCTGGAGATCGGTACCAGACCCCTTCCTGACCCCACAGAGGGTCAGCATGATGGATGATGGAAGGACAGAAATGTAAGAAGAAAAGGTGAAAATGTCCTCACCCTTCAAAGGAGTTCCTGTTGAGGATGATGTCGCCGTTGATCTTGGTGCAGTTGCTGAAGGACCCGATGTTGGTTGAGTTGACAGCAATAGTGTTGCTCAGAGACCCGATTCCAATTCCATCACACACTGCAGGAAGAACAAGAACAACTCTGGGAATCTGCTCTGGGTTTGTGTGTGTGTGTGTGTGTGTGTGTGTGTGGGTCGGTCTACCTTTGGGACAGACTCCGTCGCATGGCTTGCAGCTTCGTTTGCCATTCTCATCTACCTCAAGCATTCCTGCACTGCAAGAGCGAACACATGCGCCTTCTGTCACCACGTAGTTACCTGTGAACAAAGACAAACATTAAGGCAACATCAGAGACTAAACAACGGGCGACTTACTGACAGACGTTTACCAGCTGCAGGACAGATCTAATCAAGCTGCATTTTCAGGAACCTCAAACATCGTCACATAATCAGTTCTTCATCTGAAGTGAACTATTTCTACATGTAACACTCTGCAGCATACAGAGGCCACTGAAGGCTGGATGATCTGATATGAATATGTTTTTTATACTTACTAGGGCATTCCTTGACACAAGCGGCTCCGAAAGTGTACTTGATGTTGGGGTTGTCCACCACCTGGTGGCTGACGATGTCATAGATTTTCGGCGGAGGACAGGTGTCCTTACAGGTTCCATCATCGTTGAAGTCCCTGCAGGCCTGCATGAAGAAACGAGGAACAAATGGAGTTAGAAACTAAATGAAACCAGAATAAAAATGAAACAAAGATTGAACATGAGCCGCATGTCTGTTAGCTAAACAGTAGAACGGATCTTTGTGACTCACAGGAAGCAAAACTCTTTGGAACTGTTGAGAAGGTTATGTCTGAGCAGAAAAAATTGTATAAAAATCTCAATGAATTTCCACCGGTGATAAAGAAAAGTTCATTCCAAAGCCCAGATAGGAAAACCCACTCACTACCTCCATGATGAGCGTCTATGTTCTTGTTCTTCTTCTGGCTTGTGACTTTTAGACCAAAATACATTGTTTACACTTTTTTAGCTAATATATTGAATATAACCTGGATCCATCCATGATCTTCTACTTAATCCAGGTGAAGCCCAGATTTCTCTTTGCCAATCACTGGAGTCAGCTCCTCCTGGTGGCCAGACATGGGTGAAGGAACGTAGACCGGTAAATCAAGAGGGTAATTTTTTTGGCTCTGCTTTTTTTTCACCACAACAGGCCGGTACAGCGCTGGTTTTACTGCAGACGCAGCACCAATCCACCCTTCAGTCTCATGCTCCATTTTCCCTCGTTTGTGAACAAAACCTCGAGATATTTCAGCTCTTCCACTTGGGGCAGGACATCGTCCCTGACATGGCGAAGGCACTCTGCCCTTTTCTGGTCAACACTCGGTTGCAAATCCCTCCAGTTTAAACTGGAGATCACGTTCTGATGAAGGCAGAAGAACCACATCGTCTAGATAAAGCTGATCCTCAAACAATAGATTCTTAAGGTCTGTGCCTAGAAATTCAGTCTATAAAAGTTGTGAACAGAACAGTTACAAGGGGCAACTCTCAGTGGAAACAAGTCTTTTTAACCTCTCCCAGCTCTTGCACCAGTCTAAACCTAACAGCCTGAATCAGAGGACCTGTAACCTCACCCTCCTGCAGTGACCTCACAGCTGAACACATTCTCCAAGTCCATAAAGCACCTGCAGACGGTTTGGCTGAACTCCCAGGCTTTTCCAAGTAATTATGGAAATCAAGAATATTAGTTCATGTGGTGATCAGTAGCAACATTCATGGAAAAAGTCATTGAAGTCAATAGTACTTTTACATGAAATGTGATTATGATCATCTGATACGGACCAGACAGTCTGTGGCTCTGGGTCCGGTGCAGCCGCCAGCACAGTGTTCGTTGCAGCAGTCGATGGGTTTGGGACCGCGGCACCTCCTGTTGCACTGCTCGGCACACAGCAGCTTGGTGACTAACGGGGTCAGAGGCAGATTCATAAACTCACTCAACACAAACAGCCAGGATGGTGGAACGTAAAAGAAACAGTGGAAGACTTTACATTTCTGGCAGTGACCTGGTCCGGGTGCCCAACACGACCCGTTAACACAGCCGGGGTCACACTTCTGACCTGCAAACACATTCATGTTACCAACAACGTTCAGCCAGGATGAGAACATTAATGAATATTTTAGAAATGTTTTCCATACATTGGCGTTCAAACGCGTGTGGTATGAGGTTCATGGTGGGATTACTGGTTTTATCCACGATATCCCACCAGTTGATGGTTTCCACGTTGCACAGCAGAGGGTTGTGGCTGACCTTCACTCCTCCTGACAGAATCTCTGTTGGAGGCAAACAAACTGTAACAATGAATTTCTGTAAAAATATAGGTTTCACTCAACAACTGAAACATTATTCATGATGCATTTCAGCCATTTTAAAAATACATTCAGGATGAACAAGAGACTGAACATGAAATCAGAAACATGACAGCAGACACTATATTAGATGCCGAGTCGATGTTTCCATCCTTGAACATTGAACAAGAACCTAATTAATCTGGAGGTTTATTCATGAATGTGAAATTTCTGACCAGAGCTTTTTCTTTTTCACTAAACCTTTATGATTCTGTAAAATATGTTATGCATAAATTTGTTAACCAGCCACCAAAAAAGTCCAGCATTATGAAGCCATGTGTTCACAGCAGAGGTGTGACTCAACCAAACCAATCAAGGTGAACGTCGTACGTCATCAGGCACAAAGTGCCAAGGAGCGGTCTGTTTCCTGCTGTCAGATCTCAATGTTCTGTTGAAAGAAGACTTTCAAACGATCCTGCAGCTCCACCCACTCAACCAGCTGCCAAGAACTCCAACTGACAAACCTTTATTTGCGCAATCCTGTGGGTTTTAAAGCTCCTCCAGCATGCCTTGTCCTACACATTTATGACACATCAGCTAATATTCCCTCAGCTACAGACTTTCTCTGCAGTTTCTGTTGGTTTGGGACACATCTGTAATGTTGACCCTTCTCCTCCTGATTGGTGACACTTGCTTGTGTTTCTAACATCGTCCAGAAGCTGCTCCACCCACCGGTCAGGTTGCTGAGCTGCAGCTGCTTTAGGCCAACCTGGTAAACATCTGGTGATGACGGGTTCTTTTGGTAGTTGGACATGACTAGCAGGGTGAAGTTGCCCTCGTAGAGATTCTGTCCTCGGATCAGACGCAGATTGACCAGAGGGATGGTGGACACCTCGTTCATGGCGATCAGGACGTAACCCCCAACTTCCTGGATGGACTGAAGAGGCAGAGAGAAAGAGCTGAAGACCTGAAAAACTATCCAATAACCTTCAGCTGAGGCATTATGACAGGATTTACATTAATAAGTCTGTTCAATATGTTATAAGAAACAACTGGAAGCTCAAATCCCAAATTAATGATCACATTTAAAATAGGTTTTATCACAAAAGATTGTTTCTTGAGTTTAGGAGCCTTTCTGTGCCTGAATGATTATTCATTAGAGAAACAGATGAACTACTGAACAAAGATCAGAGGAACATCTGCTTGGAATGAAAACAGAGATGATGTTTGGATCAGGAGCTTTGTTTGCATGTCAAAACCTTTCAGAAGATAAAAATGTAAACCTTAAAAGAACAAAGGACTGAAAGTGACGTGATCAGTTTGACATGTCAGGTGTTGCAGCGTCTTTAGAAACTTTATCAGGAGTTTGATCAGAAACATGTCCATCCGGAGGGAAACCAGCGGCGCCTGACGTAGCGTGATGACGTAACACGGACCGGACTCACCTGGAGGAAGGACAGGTCCTGGTTCTCCTGGGTGTAGGTGATCTCCAGGTTCTCCAGAACCACATTGCAGCCAGAGTACATCTTCTTCATTTTGAGGTAGTGATTGTCCAGCATGGTCATCTGGTTGCTCGTCCCCTGGCACACTGAAAGCAGACACAGAGTTCACTGCAGTTCCTCTACCGGCCACTGAGTGGTGCCGTTTCCCCGGTAACCATGGCAACACAGAGCTTAAGGAGAAAAGATTCAGTTTTAATCTGCAGCAAGATTAAAATCTGAGTTAGAATAATTTAGTGAGAAATTTACTGCAGCATCAAACTTCTGCTCTTAGAAAATGACAGGCAGGTGATAATTCAGAGCTGTAAAAAGTATTAGCTCTGTTTTAGATTTTAAAATTAATTATTTCTGGTTAAAAACCAAATATTAATATGAAACAAACTAAATTTCTCTTTATTACGGGAATCCAAATATCCAATTTCATCCTCACTCTTCCTCATTCTTCAGACGCGTGCCGATGTTTTACGGTTACACCCTCTGAGTTGTTCAGGTGAAGTTTCCACTCAGACAATTAAAGGAGCATAAAGAGACGAGGCCAGAGGAGTGGCACATCCCAGCAGCAAAGGCTTAGAGGAGTTGAACAAGTCAGAGAGGAATGAAGCTCTGCAGGCTCACGTCTCTGTTAGAAACAAACCGGCAGCTCAGGAGTCAGAGGTCAAGGGTCGGTAAAATCTCTGAGTGGGTCCTGCTTCTGAACGGTGAACTGAAATCAGTTCCTTTCTCTGAGCAGAACGACTGACATTTTGCTCTGATACAGCCACACAGATCAGATCGAACCATTTCAGGAAGGAAGGAAGCCATGTTGGAACATCAACAGACTCGGCATCCTGATGACAGTCAGAACCAATCATTAGGCCAGAGATCAGAATCAGAGTTTTACTTTTATCAGCTCTGAACTGGGATCAGCAGTACATTTTTTGAAACTCGTTAAAAGCATCAGAACTAAGAACTTCCACCAATTTCTATCCTTAATGCATAAACAGAAAGTAAAAATCAGATGCAGGTGAGAAACTTTAGCTTTATTTTTTCCCATTAGGTTTCAAAACGACGTTTCTAAGAAGTCAGGCCTAAAAAAAACTGGAAATCAGAAAAGTTGAGACATTTCTGCTGGGAAGGTTCATACCACAGCTGGCTGTAACTAAATCTAAAGGACAAATAAATGAACTGAATGATGGTCTGTTCAGGCTAAAGGAGGAGTTATTGATGACTGGAGGCAGATCGGAGCTGATGGACCCCCGGTTTATTTCTCCCGGGGCCCCGCTGACCTTTGGGCCCCGCTGACCTTTGGGCCGGCCCTGGACGGTCCGTCCACCAGATGAACCAACGTGTGTCCAACACTAACAGCTCAGAGATGAACGGCGGTTTGTTCAGATGTTTCTCCCTGATGAAACTGATGAGTCTTTCCTCTGAACTCTGATTGGCTGACTTCCTGCTGTGATGTCACAGAAACAACACAGCTGAGCTGGGAGTGATCCTGATTGGCTGCCGGCTGGCTGAGGGACCGTCCCATTGGTCGAAGCCTCATGGGGAACGCTCCACATCTGGACTCAGACGTAATGACTTTTCTTATTTATTCCTTTCTTTCCATCTCCATCCCTCCTTCTATCATCTATCTTGATCCTCTTTTTTCTTCATGCTTTCCATCTATTTTCATTCCTTCATTATTTTTCTTCCAGTCTGCTTTCAACCCTTCTTCCTGTTTCTCTTTCCTCAGTGCATCTCCATCCGTCCATCCGTCCTCCCACTCTCCTCCCAGCTGTCTCTCTTCTCTCCCACTTGTTTATTCCCATCCCTACATCGAAGATTCCCAAACATCCTTATTTTCCTTCTCTCCTCAACATCCGTCTGCTTTCATTCCTCATTTCTCCTTTTCTCAGAGTCTCTTCTTCAAACCGGTAACATCTCCAACCTGGAAGGTTCATCAGAATTCCCTCCTGCCGAATCCTTCAGTTATTCCAGAGAAATCGGTTCATACAGGCTGAATGCAGGCGTCCGGTCCAGTTTGTGTTGATTTCACACGGTTCTGTACAGAATCACAACCAGAACAGAACCGGACCAGAACTCGGCCAAAACAATCAAACATGAGAGGAAGAGACAGTTGAGCTCAGAGAAACTTCAGCCATGAAACGGATCGTTTCCTCCATGGCAAACTAAACTAGTACAAAAATATTAATTATTATTATGGTTTTTCTTCTGTGGATATTTCTAAAGTAACTGAAACAAAAATGAATAAAAAACATAATTTTAAAAATGTGCCAAAGCAAATATGGCGACAAGCTAAAATATTCTGAAAGATGATGAATCTGATCATGTAAATCCACAAAGCAGCAGTCAGGGAACAAAATGCCATAAATTCCTGCATGTTTTCATCTCTGGATGTAAAACGACAAAATAAACTGAACGTTTAACGATCCAAGCCGACCCGTCAGCTTCCAGCTTCAGATTTCCAGACCATTGTTAAAATACTGAGGATGGTTCTGCACAGACGGAGTCACATGGAAACAACAAAAACTTCTTTCCTTCCTGTTTTCTATATTTGCTGGTTTTATTCCCTACAGTGTGATTTTTCCAAAACTAAAGTGTAGTCATTGTTCTCTGAGTGGCTGTAAATTCTGTAAAGTCCCAGATAACTTAGTCAGCAGCTGCAGCAGAAACATCCCTGTCGGGTTTGAATAGAAAACTCAGTGGAAGGTGAAGTGTGGTGATAAACAGTTTGTTTGTTCAGGAACAGGTCGGGCCTGTCTGCGTCTCCTGCAGCTCCTCTGAAACCCGACGCAGGCTGAGAGTTAAAGATAGAACCGAGTGACGGAAAAATTCATCATGAGAAACATTACAGTCACAAACTAAAGACTAAGAGTTTATATTCATGTTCAGCTCCATCAGTGCAAAAACACAAAACCTTAACAAGTGTTTAGTTACACATAATGCATGATTCAGAGGGTTTAACAGCAGGATCATTATAGCATTACTTAGACAATATAATAACACAGTTGACCTTCAGTTGCACCCTGTTTTGTCCATTTTAATGTAATTATGCACAGTTATAAAAACAATGAAGCTGATGTACCAAAACAGGAAATATCAGTGGAACATCCCAAAGCACAGCTCAACATTTCATCTGATGTGTCAATAAGAAATCTTGACTGTTTTCTATTCGTCACTGAACTTCATATTAACAGTTTTTATGTCTGTGCTGCAAAATGAAACTTTTTAAACTCCTTCCTCTTTTCTGAAACCCTAAAAGTCCAAATTTTCCATGTAAAGCAAAGAACTGAGGCAGACGGACCAAAATGCGTCACATGTTGGTTTAACACACTCCCTTCTGTTATCACATGTGAATCTCTGCTTGTTTTACTCGCTGCCATCAGATTAGTGGAAATGAACGTTCCTGAAACTCTCGACCTGCAGCAGATCACAATCACAGCGCCGGCCAGTCAGAGCCAAGATGGTTCAGCCTTTTTCTCAAAAAACCACAGGAGATGGAGGTAGAGATAAGAATCACACACACTCCTACACACACACACACACACACACACACACGCACACGCACACCTGCAACCTGCTCAGCACATTTTCTCTCAAACCTCCTGTTTTGGTTCTGCTGGAGGAAATGTTCTGCTCAGACAGACGTGTGTTTGTCAGGACGATTAGATTATCAGTAATCGACCAGCTGATTCCTCAACACGCTTTCTGTGTTCAGCCTGAACTGAGCCTCCCTGTTTGTGACACACTGAGCCGCTCAACCCATGAACCCAAACCGAGTCAACAAGACCTGAACATGTCGACCCAAAGACTTTAGACCCAGAAACAAGTTTAGATCCAAACAGGTTCTGGGAACAGATGCTGTTCCTGGAAAGTTGCAGTTTGGACATCGTAGCTTTTCTCCTGACTTTAGGATAAATTCCTCAGGATTTTAACCTTCAACTCTTCGTCTGCTTTTCATTCCTCATCTGTTTCTAAACCGATGATGATAAACAGAATAAACAAGGATGGATTCTCTCAGTGAAACTGCTGAGTGTGGATCTGAGGAGGTCGGAGTACCAGGAGAAAACCTTTAGATGCTCAGAGAGAACATGCAAACTCCAGGCTGGGATTCAAACCCACAACCTTCCTACTGCAAGGCATCAGTAACAACAACTGATCCACCAAATAAGAGAGCTACTAATTCAATAAATCCATAACTTTCACCAAATTCAACTAAAGCAAGATGACTGGACCTGCAGACGTTTGTCTTCACGGCTCATTATGAGGCTCAGAAAACCTGAAACTATTTCAAATAAACATCAACTTTAAGAACCGAACAGAGAGCAGAAAGAAAACCAACAAATAAAAATACAAACTTTTCATTAATGGGAGAAACGATCTTGGTTTCATGGATAATTAATCCATGAAACCAAACCAGCAGAACAGAAAAACCTTTAAATGTAAAAGAAACCAGCAGATTTTACCTGTAAAGTCATTATTTCTCTAAACTTTGTAAAATTGAAAGCATTTTCTGATTTTCTGTGGTATGTTTCTAAAAAATCAAAAAGGATTCATTGATCTTTGCAACAAGCCGTCTGACTCCCCCCTGCAGAGGAAGACCTCTGTCTGTAATAAACAATCTGTGCTCCTCCATTGCCGTTTGGCAGGTTGAACCTGTGATTGAGCAGAAACCTTCTCATGTGGATCCTGTTTGTTTTTCAGATGGAATCAGTGAGAGCTGCTGCCTGCCTGGACCTGCAGCTCCGTGTTTCTGTCTCCGTTTTCCTTCCTGCTCATCGACTTCGCAGCTTTTCCCTCCAGTCCTGATCTTACAGGCTGTTTGATGGAGCAGAGAGTGGAAAGCGGCTCGATGGCAGCAGATTATTTATGACTGGAAACCTTAAAAAGTGTCTCTAATGAAAGTTTGCTGACATGGAATCGATAGTTTTACGCTCCGACCGCCTGCAGCTCCAATCAGTGGAAACGTTTGTCGTTTCAAATCGTTCTGGTTTTAAACTGCAGTTAAAAGCTTTTATTGATTCGTATGAGAGGCAAATCGACTGAACTCGGCTCTGACCTTCCAGATGAACTGATTCCAGAATCATCTTTAAAATCCACCAGCAGGATTTTGTTAAGTTTTTACTCATTTCTGGGTCAGTTTAACACACAGCTGAGGCTGTAAAAACAGATTAAAAAATAAACAGAAAATCTTCAAGAGAATCTATAAAATACAAAAAGCCTAAAGATCCAATAAAAACCCGGATCATTCCTGGAGTTTATGACTGAATGACTCATAGATCAGTTTATTGTGTTTAAAACCTTTTTCTGTAAATGTTCATGAACTGAAAAAGAAGCCAAACAAAATCCAGGAAATCCGAACAAATCTACCGAGAACCAGGAACCTGAGCTGGTTCCAGAAAACTACAAAAATCTATTTAAGTGAATAAAATGTTTTTTATGAACCTCAAAAAAGCAGCACTGAATAACAGAGTTCATTGTGGTTTGAACCTAAACCAAAATAATCATCATTCTGATTTTCTTTGTCGTCACAGACATTTCTCCTACTTTAAATAGGACAATGAGTTCAGATGAGTCTTTGAAAAGTAACGACTGCATGTTGTTCCCCTGAGTGTGTCTGCAGGTTGGTGACCTTGACCTCTGACCCTCGGTGTTGGACTGAGACAGAGATGTTCTCTGATCAACAGCTGAGAATCTGCAAAGTCAGATTCAGTCTCAGCTGATCCGACCCAGAAAAACACTCAGAGCTGCTTCATCCTGCAGGATGGAAGCTGCAGCTCCATGACCTTTGCTCCTGAAGGTCACAGCAGGTCGAACAGGAAGCGGGTCCATTTTCCTGAACAGAACCGGGCAGAAGAGAACCTGCTGGAACATCAGCAGCTAATCACTAAATCTTCCCTGTGTAGATCGTGTTTGACTTGTGTGAGCGGGGTGTGTGTGTGAGCGGTGTGTGTGTGAGCGGTGTGTGTGTGTGTGTTAGCGGTGTGTGTGTTAGCGGTGTGTGTGTGTGAGCGGTGTGTGTGTGTGTGAGCGGTGTGTGTGTGAGCGGTGTGTGTGTGTGTGTTAGCGGTGTGTGTGTTAGCGGTGTGTGTGTGTGAGCGGTGTGTGTGTGTGAGCGGTGTGTGTGTGTGTGAGCGGTGTGTGTGCCTCGCCTGCAGCGCTGTGCGCGGCTCGGAGCGAGACGCTGCTTGTCCTCGGCCTGCAGCTCCGTCTCTCTCTGAGGAAAATTCCAGCATCGGTTTCATCCTGACAGTTAAACCGTAAAGCTGCGTTTCCTGAACACAGCAGCTTCCTAGAGCAACCGGGTCGGAGTTCTGCTGCAGAACCGGGTCGGGGTTCTGCTGCAGAACCGGGTCGGGGTTCTGCAGCAGGCAGATTAGCAGTCGTGACCTCTGACCCAGTGCGTGTCGCGGCAACATGGATCCTGAAAAGCTCCGCGGTCACGGCTGACGAAGAAAACTCTGCAGGGTTCAAGTTTCCATGACGACCGCAGCTTTAAGATAACACAGAGGCTTCAGTGAATTCCTCAGAGTCATCATCATCATCATCGTGGTCGTCATCATGGCTGTGAATTGACCTGCTGCAGGTTCTGCTGGTCAGCAGCTGGATTCATCCTGAGTCTCCGAACCTCAACATGTTTCAACGTTTCAATATTCTGCCTCATAAAAGTCCAGATTTATTTCACAAGGCAGGAAAATGGGAGTAAAGAGCAGAAAGAAGAGGACTGGAAGCTGCAGCAGAGCGACGGTGCTGCAGCAGCAGAGCGACGGTGCTGCAGCAGCAGAGCGACGGTGCTGCAGCAGCAGAGCGACGGTGCTGCAGCAGCAGAGCGACGGTGCTGCAGCAGCAGAGCGACGGTGCTGCAGCAGGAACTGATGGATCTCAGGAATAAAGAAAGTCTGGAGTCTTTTACAGGTTTCTGTCCTGATTTGTCAGATGAAAAAGAACTGCTGCCTTCTAAACATCCAGAGTTTCTGATTAAATCCTGATCAAATAAATCTGTCAAATCATCATTTTGATGATTTTAATGATTTTAATGATTCACCTGCTATCAGAGTTTTTATGGCTCAGTGTTTTGCTGAAACACGTTTAGTTTCCTGGAATCAGACGTTTCACATTCGGCTCAGAAAAACTAAAGATTAGAAACCAGAGATGGAGGCTGGAATAATAAATATTACACAAAAATCTAATAATTTAGTAAACAAACACTAAAAGGTTTGTTTATTTCTGTCTAGTTTTATCTCTTGTTTATTTTCTGTTAATATTTTTTGTTTCTGATTCATGTTCAGAACCAGAAGCGGCTCTGAGAGCAGAACTCTGCAGCTGCAGGTGTGAAAACAGACGGCGCCGTCCAGCCAGCAGCTCTCAGTGACCTTTGACCTCCTGGGTCTGATCCCACAGTGACTGCAGGTTGTTGGAACCGGGTCCAGTTCTCTGCCCCAAACAAACCGCCTGCATGTTGCAGAGCCTGTTAAATCCTGCGGACCTTTTCTCAGCTCCATAACTGACATTCCTCACATTCCTGCCAGGAAAATCCCTGGAGCTGCATCAGACGGCGACAAACCGTCAGAACCAACAAACACCAGACCCTGAACCCACTGGGTCTGGTTCTGGTTAGCCCGCCACTCTGATCCACAGATCAGAACAAAATAATCCCACCGGGGCATTCGGCTTCGTTAGCTGAAGATCATTTTTATAGATTTTAATCTGAATCTGTTTTTGTTCAGAAACGCTGCAAAACGACACAAAAGAGAAACATGAAGAACTGAACAGAACATCCAGCATCACAGAAACACGACAACAAGGTAACAAACTGGGACCCAACAGGAGAAAGACACAAAAAACTCATTAAAGACAAAATGTGTCGACGTGGAAACCACAAAGAAACCAAAGAGAAACTAAATTAAACACAAAGTCTTAAAAATAAAAACTGACAAAAAGTTTTAAAAAATAAAACTTCAGACTTCAGGCCCAATAATCCATGTTAGCAGATAAACTTTTCCTCAGACTGATCAGCTGACAGACAATAAATTAAATTAGTAAAGTTCACTAAGCCCCGCCCCTTCTGAGCCACGAGCCAATCAGATCTCCAGGATCCACCAGACCAGCTGAATGGTTTCTCTTTTTCCCTTTCAGTTAAAAAGTCCTGCTCTTTATGCCAACAGCGTTGCTATGGTTACCATTTAAGCTTTTCAGCATGTGTCTGTTTTCAGTTGACAGCGGCCCCAATGAAAAACAAGCACAAACACACACACACACACACACACACACCTACATAAAGCCAAGGTCCTTCCAAAGAGTCAACACACACACACACACACACACACACACACACACACACACACACACACACACACACACACACTCAGGCTGTCTGATCCTTGGATCTTCAGCTCCAGACTCAACAATCAGACTTTTACTGAAGTTCAGGAACAAAAAACAGAAATCCTGATAAAAGCAGAAAGTGAAGGTTATTAACGCCTCACTCAGTTTAACATGAATGATTTTAATGTTGAACATTTTCACTAACATAATAAAACCAGATCTGTCTCCATGACAACACAGTTTGTCTCATATTTCTCTCTATTTGCTGTAGTTAATTAAAGAATCGTTCCGGGTCGTTGAGCCACTTCAGGTTTTATATTTCAGGTGAATCCATTTTTACCTCAGACTCCCAGCATGCATTGCGTCACACAATGTTCTGGACAGCAAGCTAAGCATGATGAGTGTTTCTCTAAGTGAATCACATGTCTGGTCATATTTCAGAGGGTTTATTGTTAATTATTTTAATGTTGTGAGTTGATGTAAAGGCCGCGCCGTCCCTTTAAGAAGCTGTTCTGGAAGGAAGATCTCAGTCTGAGTCAGTCTGACCTTTCAGAGCCAAACTCCTGCAGCCTCTGAGTCATTTCTGCTCCTGATCCAGAACCTTCACAGACCAAACCGGAACAGATCCATGTGTTAGAACGGCCTAGTCAAAGTCCAGACCCAAATCCAGCTGAGAATCCGTCACGAAACTTTAAAACAGATATGAACAGACATTCTCCAAATGATCTGACTGAGTTTATGAAGCTTTACAGAGAAAAATGATTAAACGTTTTTGGTCTGCAGACGTAAAATCTGGAGGTTAAAACAGAATCAGTGATAAAAATATTTACAAATATATTTTCTTTACTGTATCTAATATTATCTGTGTTGCTTCGTCTCATAAGATCTTATAAAACAGCAAAACCTTCTGATTGTAACCAAACATGGAATAATCTAAGGGTGTGAATAATTTTAGATTTAGTCTGAACTTCAAAATGTCTCCAGATGCGTCCTGTAAAACCTCAACAGGTTAAAATAACTTTTATTTCATTTCTGGAAAACCAGAAGTTTCTGGAAAAAGTTCTGAACTTTCCAGACGTTCTGCTGCTTGTTGATCAGCCAGGATTTAACTTTAAACTTTCTTCCTCCTGAACGTCCTGCAGGAGAATTTCTCTGGATCCTAGGAAACGCAGACAGCGGTCCATTCAGAACCAGAACCGTCCTGCTAACTGAATATCTGCCAGACAAAGACTTGGTCCTGTCAGCTGCTTCCCAAACAGCAGAGCTCAACTATCCTCGTTGCTCCCTGATTTCAGCCGAATCGTCCTGGTTTTATTCTCAGACGATGACGAGGATTCAGTTCCTCCATCTTCCTCTCACTGATCATTTCAGCTTTAAATCATGAAACATCTAAAGGCTGAGAGTTTCACCACAGAACCGCTGAGTCCAGATCAAACCCAGGAGACCATCGATTTGGACCCAAAGAGCCAAACGATCAGAACATTTAAATCCTGGAAGAAAACCCGGTTCTGATCCGAACCCTGACGCTCAGACGGTTCTCAGAACGACACAAACCGAAAGACCAGATTCATCCTGAATTATAAAAGTGATCAACAAAACTTTTTACTTTACATCAAATCATCTGATAAAATGATTCATGTTCAGGAAGACGTAAAAATTTACCTTAAAATCAAAATATGCAAATAAAAATAAATATCAAAAAACACGTTTGAGTTTCTCTAAACTTTCAGCTTCAGTTTTATTCATGAAGTTGTAATAAAATGTAAATATCAGCAGAAATAACAATATTTCTGTTAAAAACATCAAATTTCTCCTGAACTCACAGCAACAGATTAAATTCACTTTGATTTAATTATTCACTAAAATCTTCATCACTAAAAGTTTTGCAGAATCTGAAGGATCCGAGACGTTTGGTCCTGAAATGATGTTTCTGTTTATTAATAATCCAGACATGGATCAGAAAATCTTTTTCTTTCATTCACAGAAAAACTGAAAAATCCTCAGATTCATTTAAATCTGTTTTATTCTCCCATGTTTGATCCTCTATCTATTTAAACTGGACCCAATCAGAACCGCTGGGTCGGGTTCTGTTGGTTTAGTTAATCAGAACCTGGAGAACCGCAGAAACAAACCAAACAGAAACAAACCAACTATAGAGGAAATAAAGTGATAAATGTTTTCAGAGGCAGTTTAATGTCTGAGTCAATAAATGATGATTTATTTTAAATAAATATTTTAAATGTATTTAGAATAAACGTTGGTTGATTCGCAGTCTGGAGGTCAGAACCAGAACCTGGACAGATTCTGATAAATAATAATAACTGATAACAACCTGCAGATAAACTTTATCAACCAGAAACAACAAACTGAATCTCCAGAGAAAATATCTGAGAATCCAGTGGAAATAAAAAGTGAAGCTGAAGTTTCTGGATCAGAACCAACAACAGAACCGACTTTAATTCTTTAAGATCCTCAACATGAAGCAGATTTGAAAGTTTCTGTCTGAACTTTTATTAAATCTGATCCTCATTTCTTTACAGTTTTACTGCAGACATTTAAATCTTGGTATAAATATTTCGTCTCATGTTGGTTCTGATCATAAAATGATCCAAAATCATTTTCAGTTTTAGAGAAATTATTTTACAAACATTTAATTTATTGAAATAAATGTTTCATATAATCAGAGAAAGGAGAAATTAACAGTTTGTGGAAATAAACCTGAACTCATTGAAACTGCAGAAACATGAAGGGAACAAACGACGGAACCTGTCAGAGCAGAACCGACCCGATCAGAACCAGAGTTTAAACCCGGAGCCTCACCCTTTCTGTCCGGGTCTGTGCTGCAGCAGCGGCCGATGCTGAGCAGCAGCAGCAGCAGCTGCAGCAGCTGCAGCAGCGCCGCTCCTCCGGGCAGGAACTCCATGAAGACGGTCCGGTTAGAAACTAGAGTCCGGCAGGTCGGACTGCTGCTCCATGCGCCGAACCGAACCGATCCGGGAGGGAAACTGGAGCAGAATGACGGGTCAGAACACATTCAGGGCTCAGCCCAGCACACACACCTCCAACACACGCCTCCTCCTCCTCCTCCTCCTCCTCCTCCTCCTCCTCCTCCTCTTCCTCTTCCTCCTCCTCCTCCTCCTCCTCCTCCTCCTCCTCCTCCTCCTCCGGTTCATTTGGCCTTAGTGACGTTCAGGTCAGTTTGTTGGATCAGAGATGAAAAGTTCAGAAAGTAAAACAAACAGAACAAAATCAAAAAGTTTAACAGAAAAATCTGAGATGAGAAACATTTTGTTAAACTGCAGCTGTTTTAGTATTTTATTGTTATAAAATATATTTACTTTATTTTATAAAATAAAGTAAATATTTATTTTATAAATATTTAAATATTTATAAATATTTGAAATATTTATAAATTTATAAATATTTATAAATTTTAAATAAAATTTATAAAATTCATAAAATAAAATTTATAAATTTATTTTATAAATATTTATTATATAAATTATATAAAATAAAAATTTTATTTTATAAAATATTTATTTTATAAAATAAAATATTTATGAATATTTCATTAATATCTAAAAACAGATAAAAATATACAACCAGATAAAAATGAAGATCAGAAGATTTTAATAAAGTTTTTAGTTTCTTTATGGACATCAGAACAGATGAGCACAGCGCCACCTAACGGCCATGAAACGTCCAGCAGCTGCTCAGTTTGAAAACTTAATAAATTCAAATGACTGGCAAGAAAAATATGAATTTCTGAAAATAAAGTTATGAAACATTTATAAAAGCTGAATTTTTATTCTCTCTGGACTCCAGAACTAAAGTAACATCAGATATTCAGATCTTATGTTTTATTTTCATAGTTAAATTATCTTTGAGATTTTTTTATATAATTAAATGTTTAACTAGAACTTTATTCGTTGCAGTAATAATCAGATTTAATCCATTTATCTGTTTTGCTCAACATTGTTTTAGAAACTAAACCATTTTTCAGATTTAATATTTTTACTTGTTTTTGGTTTTTGAAGATGTTTTTTTTTTCTGATGAATTTGGAACGAGGAGCAGCTCAACGCCGTCGTTTACCATTTTATGACCTTTACATTTTATCCTTCATCTGTTCCAGAGAAATGAAACCTGAGCTGCTGCAGAAATAATCCGACTGAGCTGCTGAACCCGAAACCGTCTGACAGGAAACCAGCTGCAGCAGGAGCTGCTGCAGCAGGAGCTGCTGCAGCTGCTGATAACTCTGTGTCTCAGGTGAGCAGAAAGACGAGGTTTTAATTTTCTGCTGAACTGCAGCAGGAAGTAAAAGTTTTATTAATCTGATGGTTTAGTTGATCAGGTATCAGAAGAACCAGCTGCAGGAAGTCCGACCAGAACATTTAGTTCTTCCTGTTAAAGCAGAAACATCTGCACAGAACATCTGGATTTATTTCTGCTGTCAGTTTAAAAGAATCATTCAGTTTGAGTCAGAAATGATCAAAATGAAACTTTGAATTTATTATTCGATGCATTTATGAAAACTTTGTAAAATCTGATCTATTGTCATTTTTAGTTATTATATTCAGAAATGTTTCAAATTTTAAATTAAAATTCACACTGAAATAGTCACAACAAAATATAAAATATTGACTCATATTTCTTTTATTTTGTATTTTTTTCTACTGACAGAAACATTCAGGAGAAAAATATCATTTCCTGTTTTTAAAAGTAAAAGCTGCAGCAGCTGTGACATCATCTCATGTTGTTACATTTCTGTCGTTTTATTCTGAACAAACTTTATAAAATATAACAATATAGTTTCAATCTCAGCAGGATGTTTTTTTTCTGTTTTCACAGATTTAATGCACAGCAACATGCTGCATTCATAATTAATATCCATTTTCTGCTTGTTGTTTATTTTTGCCTAAATTTTCACTTCATGCCAACAAAGCAGGAAAAACCCACTGATGGATTTTGGTTGGTCATTTGTCTCTAACAGCAGCTGACAGCCAGTTGCTGGACAGAAACGGCTCTGAACCTGGTCAGCGACTAAACAGAAGGAGAATCTGATTCATGGCAGGTTTTCATTTCTACCAATGAAGGAAGAGCTGGAGGTGAAAACCAGCAGGAATCCCAGAAAACTTTAGAAAAACTGAAAACGTTGCAGCGATTTCTGGGTCAAAGGAAGGAAAACAGTAGAAAACAACTGGATCATCAGGGTTCTTTGACCTTTCACCTTTTGGTTTGTTTCTGGGAAAACTTTGCACTTAGTCACACACACACACAGACACACAGACACACACACACACACACACACACACACGCACACACACACACACACACACACACACACACACCTGGTTGTTTCATCAGTGTTGCTGCTTCACTGCCTTCCTCAGAACAGTGGTTCTAATGGCTGCTGCAGCGACACGTCGGCGTCTGGATGAAACCTCAACCTGGTGAAATCCTGCAGCTCTCAGGTTCTACAGAAATCTGCTCGGTTCTGGACGCGACCTCATTCCTGAGCCCATCAGACTTTTATTTCATTTTGTGTGAGTATCAACCCCCAATAAGCCACCTGATCCAGTCCTTTCTCAACCCATTATGTAGAGAACCCACTCATGGGGATTTTCACTGTCGATGTTCTGGTGTTTGTGTCTCCTGTGTTTTCAATGCTGCTTTTCCCCTTTGTGATCTTGACTGTCTGATGACTTTGATTGACTTTGTAAAAGTCTTTTAATGTTCTCCCATATTTAGTCAAAGCAGCCAACCTTTTTTCCCTTCTTGTATTTCTTTTCCACATTCATTAGTGTAGCTCCACCAAGCCCCCATTTTCATTGTTCACTTTTATCACAGCATCTTGACCTTCCCTGCTGACCACAGCCACCAGCCTCCATCAGGCTCCTTGGCTCCATCTCACAGCTTCCTGAATGGCTGTCCTCAGCTGTTCCAGGTGATGAGTATTTGTCCATATCCAGTCTGTCTTTAGCCAACATGATGGAGCCAAACTTTCTGTGTCAGGTTGATGCCTCAGTTCCTCATTCTTGGTTTTAAACTTCTCCGATCGCTGCAGGTCTAACAGTCACTGTGTCTTTCTGCAGCTCTGGCTTTAGGGTTTGTTAACAGGCCTTATATTTTTATCAGTATCTTTACAGTCTTCAAGAGTTCTACTGGTTTCTGTGGGACAGTTTGGCACAGCAGTACACTGGATTTTCCTTAGAGTTTGATGGTAGCTGATGCTGGATCAGCTTTTCCTGTGGCCTCACCGTAGGCTCCATGATAGTCATGACTCTATTCTGTTTATCTATCATGCGGTGGGTTTATCTGTCCCCCTCCATGGCAGAGTAGCTGTGTGGAAAGCTGATGCAGATCTGATGAGGTCTCGTCGTTCTCATTTTCCAGGAAAATCCTCCCCAGATTTTCCTCCCCTTCATCCTTCACTCCATCTCTGACTGGTCAAGTTGTCTACCCCACAAGTCGCCCTCAGCACATCGGGTGAGGATGCAGGATAGACCCCCTGCTGCTAACTTTGGTCAGATTCTGGTCAATTTCCCACTGACGCTCTCCTCTCTCGCCTTACACACACTGCAGTTCGGTGAAAGTGTGACTGGGATCTTCTCTCGGACAGCCACAGGTAATCCAACTCACATTCAGATTACCTACACTAGGTAACCTAGGTACACTGGTGACCAGTCAGGAACTGTAGCAGCCGCAGTGAAATTAACTCCCACAGACAGTTAACGGCTCATCTTCTGCTTTTTACAACCAGCTGTTGTTACAGATTCAGTTTCAGTTTTAGTGACTTAACAATATAGTTTCAATCTCAGCAGGATGTTTTTTTTCTGTTTTCACAGATTTAATGCACAGCAACATGCTGCATTCATAATTAATATCCATTTTCTGCTTGTTGTTTATTTTTGCCTAAATTTTCACTTCATGCCAACAAAGCAGGAAAAACCCACTGATGGATTTTGGTTGGTCATTTGTCTCTAACAGCAGCTGACAGCCAGTTGCTGGACAGAAACGGCTCTGAACCTGGTCAGCGACTAAACAGAAGGAGAATCTGATTCATGGCAGGTTTTCATTTCTACCAATGAAGGAAGAGCTGGAGGTGAAAACCAGCAGGAATCCCAGAAAACTTTAGAAAAACTGAAAACGTTGCAGCGATTTCTGGGTCAAAGGAAGGAAAACAGTAGAAAACAACTGGATCATCAGGGTTCTTTGACCTTTCACCTTTTGGTTTGTTTCTGGGAAAACTTTGCACTTAGTCACACACACACACAGACACACACACACACACACACACACACACACACACACACCTGGTTGTTTCATCAGTGTTGCTGCTTCACTGCCTTCCTCAGAAACAGTGTGTCTATCAGTGGTGGGCCATCAGGGCCTGCAAGGCCTTCTCTGCTGGCCTAAAAATATCTGAATCACAGACTGATGTTAATTATATTTTGTCCATAAATACGTATTAAATAATTCCAAATGGTCTGTCCGCTTCCTGTCATTGTTAGCCCCCTGGTTGCTGCTTCCAGACGTGTATTTTCATATTTAAGCATTTAGCCAATCACATTTCAGCCATTATTTGTTGCCAGGGTCAAAGTAATCTGCCTGGAGGCCTTCACAATCAGTTCTGCAGCATAAAATAAATGTTGATCAAACTGTTGCTTCAACCAATCAGATTTTGAGTTGGCGACACCAAGGCCCTCTAGCAGGCGTACGGAAACGTCAGCGTATTCACGCTCTGATTGGACAGTCAGAGTGTATTAGCCATTAGCTTGGACGGCGATAGAAAAGGACTTCTTCATGGAACTGAAACACACCGATAATCTGCACAACAGAGTAACTCAAATCTTCTTGAGGACAGAAAGGAGGATGGATTCTGTGTACAAATAATCAGGATTTTTGGTGAGTAAAATGTTGCTATATTCCTAAATAATGTTGCAATTTTATCAGGTTATTTTTGATGCTATTTTTATGTGTGTCGCAGCTGTAGAAGTTTTATAGCCATAAAATAGTTATTGAGGGTTGGATTGATGCAGACGGATCACTGCTGAAGGCCTGGGAGTGAACTGCACGGCCTGCCACTGGTTTCTAATGGCTGCTGCAGCGACACGTCGGCGTCTGGATGAAACCTCAACCTGGTGAAACCCTGCAGCTCTCAGGTTCTACAGAAATCTGCTCGGTTCTGGACACGACCTCATTCCTGAGCCCATCAGACTTTTATTATGTTTACAGCTGAGATGAGGTGGCAGGAAAACTAAAGACAGAAACATTTTACAGGCTCAGAGGAGAAACTGGAAACTGTTGATGATGAAACGATGCTGGAAGAAAATCTGAGAGACGATTTAAACTCTGAATCATTTTCATTTCTCCTCACAGTGAAGATCTGCTGGTGTTGGTTTATAGAATAAAATTAATAAATACATGTTTGGAGGGAGAACGTGATAAAACCTGAGAAACTTCAAACAAAGAGAAACTGGAAACATGAAGCTGTTAACGTCACATTAATGATTTAACCAGAGGAGAAAAGATAAAACATTCAGAAACAAGTTAAATATGTAAATAAAGTTTTAAATCACAGAAGAACCAGATTTATAACTAATGATCCGGAGGATTAATCTGAGTGTGTGTTCGATCAATAATCAGTTATCAGCCCTCAGGCTGTAAACTCACAGTCTGGATGAGGATCCGGTTTGATCCGATCCGACCTGCAGAGGAGGAATCCCAGCAGAACCTCTGATCAGAACCTCTGAGTGATTCTGACTCGGTTCCAGTTCTTCATGTTCAGGTCGGTTCTGTTGTTTCCATTTCTGGTGTTTAGTCTCCAGATTCGGACTCAGCTGCTCTTCATTCTGCAGATTAACTTCACCTGTTTCTCAGCCACAATAAACCAGTTATGAAATAAACATGAAGCAATAAATACATAATAAACATCTGAAAACTTTTGCATTACTGAGAGGACAGTGATGTTAAAATAATTTCTTTATTTTTGGTTCATGTGTTTTTAAATAAAGTCAAACCAAAAACCGTCTCAGATAAATTAAACAGTTTTTATGTTTCTGATTTTCATCAGGTTGTTTAAAATCTTGATGTTTAACTCAGATATGGTTGATAAAAATAACTTCCTGCACATTCAGTCACTAAACATTTCCAGGTTTCAACAGAACATGTTGGAGATTAAAAAGTTACTTTTTATCCTTTTTATGAGACGTTAAAGTTTTAAAATCAGTGAATCTAAAATGTTTTAAACGTTAAATTTTTCACTACAGAGATGAAGTTTGATACAAGCGCAGAAAAAAAAAGAAATGTTTAAATTATTTACATTTTATTCTGACTTTATTAATATCACTGTGATCATAAATGATGTTTCTGATGTTTGCAGCTGGTTTTGTGGTTCTGTTGGGTCCAGAAGGAGAGAAAAGTTCTGCTTCAGGCGATTAATGGAGTTAAATTAAATTAAATTCACTGGAAGGTCAGAAAACTTTCCAGTGTCACAATAATCCAGATTATTGATGGAATTCTGGGTAAAAACCAGAGAAGGGAAACGGATCCGTCTGTTTACCTGCATTTTAATCCAGGTGTTGAAGAGTTTTAGGTTTATGTCCATAATAAATATTAATGAAGCTTTGAACCGTTGTAGTTTCAGGACGACCTCCAGATGTTCATCACAGAAAACAGAAAAACTTTTAATCGGCATTTCTGAGGTTTTTCTCAGCTTTATGATTTCACTCCTGGTTTCTTGTTTTTATACATTTTGTTTTAGTTTTTTTTCTGCCTAATAATTTTATGCTGCAGTTTCTGATTTCACTGTAAAAACACAAACAAAAAAACCTGTTATAATAATAAATGTTACATTTAGGTTACATAGAAACAGTTTGAATTCACTTCATCACAGGTTGAGTTTAGACTCAGAGCAGACAGAAGGTTTTCACTGAATGAATGAATGAATGAATGAATGAATGAATCACACGTTCATCAGCTGCTGGTGTCTGAATGAGTTGTGACACCTGGACCAGGTGTTTAACTGTCCATGTACAGATTGCTCTAGGCTGGCCTAGTCAAAGTCCAGGGCTGTTTTACTCTGTCAGGTCTTACTGTGGGATGTTATGATCAAATCCAGGTTTCTGATTCAAGTGTCTCCTTCTTGTCCTCTGATGGTTTCTGACAGTTTTCTGTTTTCATTTTGATTGAAACTTTTCATTAAAATATGATTGTTTTGGTTTCGGTTTTTGTGTTTTTTTCACTCCGTGTTGTTATTCTTGTATTTATTTACTGCAGATTTAGATAGAAGGTAATAGATTGTTACTCTGTGGCGCCATCTGCTGGTTTCAACAGAACCTTTCAGAGAAACAGATTCATCTGCTCTAAATCTAAAAACCATTGAACAGATTCAGTCCTGACTGAACGTCGTCTTGTTCTGCATTTCGATGCTTTTTTGTTTTTAACAGCAACTTTATGAAAAATTATTAAGTCCTTTTCTTATGGTGAATCTGGCTCACCGCCCAGGGCGGCAACAACAGTTTCACCATAAATAAGTTTCTTGTTATTTGGAGATTCAGCTTCTAGTTTACAAACTCTAAGAAAATTCATCTCAGAGCAGCTAAAGACGCTGAAGAGCAAAACTAAAGAGTTTCACCTAAAGTGATCATCTACCAATGGATCAAACCAGATTATTGATTAAAACAATTTGAGATTTAGAAAACATCCAGAGTGAAACTTTGGTCGGACGGACGGATGGACGGACGGATGGATGGACGGACGGACGGACGGACGGACGGACGGATGGATGGATGATACATTTTTACATAATTTGCTTTGAGATGTAAAACTGAAAAATCAACCAAAGTCTAAATGCTGATAAAAACTAATTGATGATAAAAATAAACCTGATCTCAGGACGGAATGGATCAAAGAATTAAAGGTTTAAGTTTCTCTGAATTTCTTCATGTTTGGTGTAAAATTGTGAAAATTTACCAAAATAATATATCAGTGTTTTTTCCAGAGTGTGAAACTGAATTGATTTAGATTTTATTTAAGTCCGTTTTGGTTTCAGACTTGGTCAGCAGGGGGTTTTACCCCCCCCCACACACACACACACACACACCTGCGGGATTAAAACGTCACTAATTAACCCCAATTTGTTGGGATTATTATGGGCTGCGCGCTGGTTCTGAGTGGGGCTGTGGGGGTGTCTCTGTGTGTGGGAGTGGTCTCCTGCAGGTCACATGGTCCGGGCCTTTGTTGATGTGATCCGGGGGAGAAAGAACAGGAGCACGGAGAGAAAAGAAAGAAAAGTACCGGTCCGACTCCGACCCACCGAGCCTTTCCGCCCAGCCTCCCCGGCGCACAGACGCTCCTGCTCGGCCTGGATGCTGCAGCTGCGGCCCCTCCGGAGCTCCACCTGGATCGGTCGTTCCGCGGCGCCCCGCGGTCGGTTCTTCTCCCCGCCGGTTTGAGCGCTTGGCAGCGGGGGCTGGGGGATGGAGGCTGTGTCCGGGCTGTGAGGTGTGGGGGTCGGTGTGTGCAGCCCCCCAGGCCCTCTGCTGCTTTGTTGTCCCTGGCTGCGCTGTGAAGCCTCCTCCCGGCTTTCTGCTCGGCTTTTCCAGCCTATTTCCTCTGGAAGTGTTTCTCCTGGAAGCCCAGAGGAGTTTCAGGAGGACGCATGGACACAAAGAGGATTTAAGGATTTTATTTTTGGCTCATCTCTCTCTCTCTCGTTCCGGATCAGTTTAGAAGAAGAAGGAGCCAGAAAAACCCGGATTCCTTCATTTCACCCATTTTTCTCTCAAACCTTCATTCAGCTGCATCCCTCCATCCTCCCCTTCCCCCCTCCGCTCCTCTCTGTCCGTCCATCATGGCTCCTCTGCGCCGGGTCTCCTGGTTCTGCTGCCTGCTGGTTCTGCTGGGTCTCCCCGCAGCCCGGAGCTCGTTCCCCCGCAGCGGAGGCGGCGGCAGCGCGGACTGCGGCCCCGGGAAGGCCGCGGAGTGTCCAGGTGAGCCCCCAAAACACACACACACACCTGAAGCTGCAGGTCAGAGGTCACTGGCTGCAGCCTTATTGTTTCTACCCTCTGATCACGTGATTGAGGTGTTGTCATCCCCCTGTTGTCATGACGACCGAGCAGGATGATAAACCAGACACATCTCAAGGATAACAGGAGGTTCATGACGACAGCAGCAGGTTAAAGAGACCACAGATGTGTGTGTGTGTGTGTGTGTGTGTGACCACTCCTCAGTTCAGGCTGGGTCTATTCTGGGTTTAATTACAGGCTGGGAGGAACTGGGCGTTTCTGACAGATTCATCAAACCGCAGCTCAGATTTGCGGCAGCTTGACCTCAAACAGAACCTCAGCTGCATCTGACCGCCGAGACCCGAGGGTAGAGTTACACCGGGTCGGTCAGCTGCAGCATCAGACCCTGAAACCTGCAGATTTACTGCAAACGGGAGGAAACCCAGTTAATAATGTGGAATCACTGAAGCCCAGAGGTCCGTTTGGTCTGGACCTCTGCTGGTCGACTCCAGGCTCCGGTTTCACTGAAACGTTGTTTCAGTTGCATTTCTGTTTTCATTGAGTCAAAACCTCAGAAACTCGACGTCGTTCTGCAGGTTGAAGATTTCAACTTGTGTGAATTTTTCAGCCTCAGCATATTTTAGTCACATTTAAAGAACAAATGTGAAACATTTGTGTCTGGCTGTATGTAAACGGCCCAGTCTGGAGTGAAGGATGAATGGATGAATGGATGAATGGATGAATAATGGCTGCTGTTTGAGGGCTTCAGGAGCTCAAAGGAACAAAGACTTGAGATTTACTCTAAAAACTTTTATAGCCAAACAACAAATAAACTTTAATATGAATTATGACACAGTGGAAACAAACATCTGCACTTTTCCTTCTCTCTGCTCTTTGTGGTTCAGCCAATCAGATCCAAGGAAAATAAATCTGCTCCTGGATTGGCTGCTTTCTAAACGCTAGCAGCAGGTAGCATCATGTCTCTGTTTCAGTTATTAATCTGCTTTTTATTTCAAATATTTTAGATAAACTACAGGAAAAATTCAGCAAATCGATGAAGCAGCGAATATGTAGAGAGTCCAGTTTTAAAAAATATCTTTGGATCTGGAACCAATCAATCAATCAATCAATCAATCAATCAATGTGAAATATCTTTTTCCTGATCCGTTTCTGATGAAAACTTTTCCGGTTCTGGTTCTGGATCAGTTCCTCAGCTTTAGACCCGACAGAACCGACTCCAGTTGGATCTTCAGAACCTAAATGTACGGTGGCCCAGAAGGATCCAAAAGATCCAAACCCACTTTTTACTACATTTATAATTTAAAAGTCAGTTTTAAATTCCATGATTTTTTCAGGTCTGGATAATTTATGAAGATGGAAAAATGATTTAGCTGTGAAGATTTATTCTTTATTTTATGATCTAAATGATCATTTCTATTCACATAATTAGTTTTATCTGTAATTTTTTGTTCAATTTATGGATCATTTTAGTTTTTTCGTCCCTGAGAATCAGATAAAAACTGAAACTGGATCCAGGTCCAGATCCTCCAGATCAGGTCAGAACCTCAAACTGGGCAGCTGGATCTTAAACTGGGTGACAAACAGAACCTGAAACTTTTACTGGATGTTTAAAAACTGCATCTGATTTAAAATGGAGCCGAATTTTAACTTGATCTGAAAATAAAAGTCACTTCAATGTTTTCAGGCCAAACAGAAACTAAAGATTTTTCCTGGAAGTTTATAAAATATGTATAAACTCTGAACCAATGTAACATTTTTGATTTGATCATTTTGACTGAATGTTGGAAAATATTAAATAAATTTCTGTTTCTGACTATTTTAAAGGTTTTTATCTGAGGAACTTTTCAGTTCAAACTGTTGGTTCTGATTGGAGAAATTCTGGACCTGTTGGTGTTCTGCAGGAGTTCTGGATGTTCTGGATCATTTCTTTGTTCTGTTTTCAGCAGAACCTGCAGCTGCTCTGAGAAACAACAAACCATTCGAGTATTTTTAGTTTTTCAGTTTCACGATTCTGCAGATGAACTTTGGAGGAAAGTTTGACTTTGATGGATTTTCTCTGATCTAAATGTGGAAACGAGGAGCGAAAAGAACCGAGTCCAGTGATGAAGGCCCGACGTTTTAACGTCTGGAACAGATGTTCTCCTGGCAAGATGCTCCACTCGGCCTCAGATTTGAACTTGTTTAGTTCAGAAGGAATAACAGGATTTTAGTGAAGCTTTAATTATCTGAGAATAATAATCTGTGAAAAAAACTAATTGATCATTTTTAGGTGAGAAAATTAAAACAATTTTATTGATCTTCAATCAATTTACAAAAATAACACCAAGGGTAACTTTTGTGTTGCTCCAGAGAAGCAAAACTTTATTGAAATAATTATCTGTAAAATGATTTTTTCAGTTTTTCTAACCTGAACATGTCGGCTGCAGCTTCCTGATTATTATTATGATTATTATTATTATTATTATTATTATTATTATTATTATTATTATGAATGTTGGAGGTAAAACTGGCAGAATTAGGATGTGAAGAAGTTTTGAATTATGACTGAAACAGTCAATTATTCTGATGATTAATCAGATAAAAATGAGCAACTTCTGCACTTTTTCATTTAACAACTTAAACTTTTTATACAATATTAGAAACAGATTAAAAGTTCCAAACATATTAAATAATTTTTTTGATTAAAAAAATAAACGTTTTATTGCCTAAAATGCAGAAAACGGCATTTTGTTATTAAAATCTTGATCATTTGAATCTGCAGGTAAAAAATCAAATTTTTCTGTTTGAACATCAGTTCAGTGTAAATCTGATCGATTGATTATTTATTGATGAACCTGTTAAAAACTGGACGGCTAAGATGATAGATTATTTTTTACAGTATCTGAACCAGGTGAAGTTAAAACTGATTCAACAGATTTTAGTTTTTCCTAAATTCAAAATTGATTTAATTTTTGCATATTTTTGTCTCATCTGCTGCTCTGACTGTTGTTCCTCCAGCAAATGATTTTTCTGAGTCTTTATGCTCCAGTTAACGATTAATCAATTATAAATTATTTGACTGTTTCAAAAATCAATTAATTATGAATAATCTGATTAATTTCTTCAGAACCTGTTAAAACCAGCAGCTCTGTGGATGAGTCCCAGTTTGCACTGGTCAGGATCCATCAGGGTGTCTGGTGAGGATCATGGACCCGTTGGGTCCAAACCAGCACTGGAGCTCTGGTTGTTGCTGGTTCTGATGGGAATGTTTCACCTGATGAGGAGAAACCAGAACCAGAACCAGAACCTCTGTTTGGTTCCTCGTCTGAATAAAACAAACAAGCTGCAGCCTGAAGGCTGATGGAACTCTGCCGGGTTTGGATCCAGGACGGTTCTGGACCCAGGACGGTTCTGGACCCAGGACGGTTCTGGATCCAGAGCGGTTCTGGATCCAGAGCGGTTCTGGATCCAGGGCGGTTCTGGATCCAGGGCGGTTCTGGATCCTGGCCGTGTGACCGGAGGAATCTCTGCTGCTCTGGACAAAACATGAACATCGACTCTCTGCTTCAGTTTCTGACTGACCTGAGGTCATGAGGTCATGAGGTCATGAGGTCAGCTGACTCCATCAGTTCCATCTAAATCCTCTGATCAAACAATCCTCAGTCGTTGCCATGGAGACGACGATGCTAAACAACCAGGCTGCCTCTCCTCTCCAGCTTCATCCACAAAACGCTTCATTAAAGATTCAGGAGGTTTGATCAGAGCAGCAGGAAGACAGACATGCATTCTGCTGTTAGCTTAGCATGAAGCACATAAATCCAGCACAGCTCAGGCAGGAAGGAGGAGAGAAAAGTTAGAACCTAAAACAACAAAATCTTTGAGCAGAAGAGAGGATGAACCTGCTGAGCAAAACATGGGCCGACAGGAGAGCAGAAGGTCCTGGTGTCTCTGGAGGAGCTGCAGAGATCTGAGGCTCAGGTAGGAGCTGCAGCGAAAAGCTCCGGTCAGAGGAGACCAAACTGTAAACTTTTCTACATTCAGAAACTATTTCAGGGTTGATGGGAAGAAGGAGTGAAATCCAGGATGAACCAGAGACTGGGGCAGAATGAGACGGCTTACAGTGGCCTAGTTAAAGGCTAGATCTACATCCAGCTTTTCCTCAGGCCTGTTTTTCATTCCATGAAATTGTTCATATTAATTTAAAAGCTGTAAAGAGATGAGAGACGATCTTTAGGTTTTTCTCTCCTGATTCAGTTTCTGAAACACCGAAGCTTCTCTCTCTCCGCCGCGTCTCTGCAGACCCGTAACGGTCTGTAAACAACCTGCGGTTACTATAGCAACAGTGCAGCGTTGTAGAAGTTGTGGCTTCAGGGACGAGTTTGAAACTCCCCAGATGAAGATGAAGATGAAGATGTGAGGAGATTTATCAGCAATGAAACGGTTTGAGGTATCGTCTGCAGTGAGTTCAGTCAGATTCCTGAAAACACAGCTGGTGTGTGTGTGTGTGTGTGTGTGTGTGTGTGTGTGTGTGTGTGTGTGTGTGTGTGTGTGTGTGTGTGTGTGGGATGAGAGAGCAGGTGGATGTGGCTGGCTCAGCACTCTGTGGTATTTACTAATTACAGGAGAAGCTGAGCTCACGGCTCCTGTAATTACAGCCTCTGATTGGCCGGCCTGAATGCCAGCAGCCAATCAGCTGCCATCAGGAAATTACAAGCCTGGATAGCAGAGAGTGTTTCTGTGTTAGCAGCTGGTGGAGGTTTTGTTTCAGCTGCAGCGCCACCATGAGGTCAGACAACCAGATAACAATCAGAAGCTGATAATCGGTGATACTGAAGGAAACGGAGAAACTTTGCAAACAATAGAAACAAACTTACTTTGACTTTTACTTCATTTAAATTGTTTAAAGATAAAAATATTGTGAAAATCATTTTGAAAAGCTTCATAATGTCCAGCAGAGGGCAGCAGAGCTTCCACACGATGAGGTTAGATGTATTTTAGCTACAAATAAATAAAGCTGTTACAGCATTTTAGGAAATACAATATTTATTTTCTCTGTTAAAAATGTATTTTTTAAAATCCTGATCCTGAGTGATGAATAATTCGTGTTTTTCAGATTTGTCGGACAAGAAGAGCGATCTGCGCGTGTGCGACGCCGGAACGTGTCGCTTCGGAGGAACCTGCCGCGAGAACGGAGCCGACATCAAATGTGTCTGTCAGTTCCACGTAAGTCCCAGCAGGGGGCAGCGCAGAGAGCGCCCCCTGCTGGCAGCGAAGGATTAGACCCTCAGCGCCGCTGCAACAACCATCCTGGTGATGTTTTTGTTCAGAAATGTTCTGAAATCTTCTTGTTTCCTGTTTCAGTGCAACAAGAAGTACGTTCCCGTCTGCGGCTCCAACGGAGACACGTACCAGAACGAGTGTTTCCTCCGCAGAGCCGCCTGCAAGAAGCAGCGAGCCATCAGCATTGTGTCGGAGGGAGCCTGTTACCACGGTAACACTCATCCTCTCACATCCAGCACTTAAACTGGAAGGTTTTGCCTGAAATTACACTCTTCCTAAATTATTCATAAACCCTGATCACCGGTTTTCTGCTGCCAACTCAATCATTTTCTCTCCCTCTGTTCTGTCAGGGAAACGATTAATTACCAAAGACACACACAGCTTCTTATTGTCATAACATAAAACTACAAACATTTTAAATTTGGACAAATTCTATGAGGCCAAAACCACTAAAATAAAATCATCTGGTTGTTTTCATTCTGCTGACAAAAAAAATTCTTTCCTTGAACTGAAGACGCATAAAAAGTCAAGAAATTTTACATCAAAATGTAAAATATGGATGATGATTGATGGATGGATGGATGATGGATGGATGATGGATGGATGGATGGATGATGGATGGATGATGGATGATGGATGGATGGATGGATGGATGATGGATGATGGATGGATGGATGATGGATGGATGATGGATGATGGATGGATGGATGGATGGATGGATGATGGATGGATGGATGATGGATGGATGGATGATGGATGGATGATGGATGGATGGATGGATGATGGATGGATGATGGATGGATGGATGGATGATGGATGGATGATGGATGATGGATGGATGGATGATGGATGGATGGATGGATGATGGATGATGGATGGATGGATGGATGGATGGATGATGGATGGATGGATGGATGATGGATGGATGGATGGATGATGGATGGATGATGGATGGATGATGGATGGATGATGGATGATGGATGATGGATGGATGGATGGATGGATGGATGATGGATGGATGGATGGATGATGGATGATGGATGGATGATGGATGGATGGATGATGGATGATGGATGGATGATGATGGATGGATGGATGGATGATGGATGATGGATGGATGGATGAGATGGATGGATGGATGATGGATGGATGGATGGATGATGGATGGATGGATGGATGATGGATGGATGGATGGATGGATGATGAGATGGATGGATGGATGGATGGATGGATGGATGGATGTATGATGGATGGATGATGGAGGATGGATGGATGATGGATGGATGGATGATGGATGTATGGATGGATGATGGATGGATGATGGATGGATGGATGATGGATGGATGGATGGATGGATGGATGATGGATGGATGATGGATGAGGATGGATGATGGATGGATGGATGATGGATGGATGGATGGATGATGGATGGATGGATGGATGATGGATGATGGATGGATGGATGATGATGATGGATGGATGATGGATGGATGGATGGATGGATGGATGGATGATGGATGGATGGATGGATGATGGATGGATGGATGGATGGATGGATGGATGGATGGATGGATGATGGATGGATGGATGATGGATGGATGGATGGATGATGGATGGATGGATGATGGATGGATGGATGGATGGATGGATGGATGGATGGATGATGGATGGATGGATGATGATGGATGGATGGATGGATGGATGGATGGATGGATGGATGATGGATGGATGATGGATGGATGGATGGATGATGGATGATGGATGGATGGATGGATGGATGGATGGATGATGGATGGATGGATGGATGATGGATGGATGGATGGATGATGGATGGATGATGATGGATGGATGGATGGATGGATGGATGGATGGATGATGGATGGATGGATGATGGATGGATGGATGGATGATGGATGGATGGATGGATGGATGGATGATGGATGATGGATGATGGATGGATGATGGATGGATGATGGATGGATGGATGATGGATGGATGGATGGATGGATGGATGATGGATGGATGGATGATGGATGATGGATGGATGGATGGATGGATGGATGGATGGATGGATGGATGGATGGATGATGGATGGATGGATGATGGATGGATGATGGATGATGGATGGATGATGGATGGATGGATGATGGATGGATGGATGGATGGATGGATGGATGGATGATGGATGGATGGATGGATGGATGGATGGATGGATGGATGATGGATGGATGATGGATGGATGGATGGATGGATGATGGATGGATGGATGGATGATGGATGGATGGATGATGGATGGATGGATGGATGATGGATGGATGGATGGATGATGGAGGATGGATGGATGGATGATGGATGATGGATGGATGGATGATGGATGGATGGATGATGGATGGATGGATGGATGGATGGATGGATGGATGATGGATGGATGGATGGATGATGATGGATGGATGGATGGATGATGGATGGATGGATGATGGATGGATGGATGATGGATGGATGGATGGATGATGGATGATGGATGGATGGATGATGGATGGATGGATGATGGATGGATGGATGATGGATGGATGGATGATGGATGGATGGATGGATGATGGATGGATGGATGGATGGATGGATGATGGATGGATGGATGATGGATGGATGGATGGATGGATGATGGATGGATGGATGGATGGATGGATGGATGATGGATGGATGGATGATGGATGGATGGATGGATGGATGGATGATGGATGGATGGATGGATGATGATGGATGGATGGATGATGGATGGATGATGGATGGATGGATGATGGATGGATGATGGATGATGGATGGATGGATGATGGATGGATGATGGATGGATGGATGATGGATGGATGGATGATGGATGGATGGATGGATGGATGGATGATGGATGGATGGATGATGGATGGATGATGGATGATGGATGGATGATGGATGGATGGATGATGGATGGATGGATGGATGGATGGATGGATGGATGGATGATGGATGGATGGATGGATGATGGATGATGGATGGATGATGGATGATGGATGGATGGATGGATGGATGGATGATGGATGGATGATGGATGATGGATGGATGGATGGATGGATGATGGATGATGGATGGATGATGGATGGATGGATGGATGATGGATGGATGGATGGATGATGGATGGATGGATGATGGATGGATGGATGATGGATGGATGATGGATGGATGGATGGATGATGGATGGATGGATGGATGGATGATGGATGGATGGATGGATGATGGATGGATGGATGGATGGATGATGGATGATGGATGGATGGATGGATGATGGATGGATGGATGGATGGATGATGGATGGATGGATGGATGATGGATGGATGGATGGATGGATGGATGGATGGATGGATGATGGATGGATGGATGATGGATGGATGGATGGATGGATGGATGGATGGATGGATGGATGGATGATGGATGGATGATGGATGATGGATGGATGATGGATGGGTGACTAACATCAGGTCTTCTCTGTGTTTGTCAGACGGAGGTTCTGGTTCTGCAGATGGAGGTAAATCATTTGTTCATCTTCTGGTTGTTTGTCTCTGCAGATGAACTGATGAAGTTTTCTGTGTTTTCAGATGATGAAGGTTCTGGTCGAGGGAAAAAAGCCTCCAAATGTAAAAACTGCAAGTTTGGAGCCGAATGTGACGAAGACTCTGAGGACCTGCTGTGAGTTTCCTCTGAGCTGCGTTCACTGGACCTCGGCCGCCATCTTGGACTCGTTAAAACGTTTTTCTCGTTTTCTCAGCTGCATGTGTAACATCGTGTGCAACGGCCACAACGACAACCCGGTGTGCGGCGGCGACGGCCTGACCTACGACACGCCGTGCCACGTCCGCGAGGCGTCCTGCCTCAAACAGCTCAAGATCGACATCAAACATGTCGGCCGTTGCCAAGGTAACCGTCTCCAAAACACAGAAAGAGGAAGATGATGGAAGAGGGGGTGGAGAAGAAGAAAAAGTAGAAACATGTTTTAGTTCATTTATATTAAATAACCTGAATCTGAAAACTGATCAAAGATTCAGAATCAGTCGGATCTTTGATGCGTTTAAACCCAAACCTGATTCTCTAAACCAGATTAGCGAAGCTCCCTGACCTGCTGGGCTGCTCTTCATCTGAACTCCTCCTCTTCATCACTGCAAGTGTTCAGGAAACACAAACTGGGAACACTGGGGCTGAACTGGATCTGGATGGATCTGCTGTTAACACTTTTATCATGAAAAAAAATCACATTTTAGCCGAGATGATTAGAGGAACTAAAAATTATTCTGAAGTAAAAACAGAAAAACTTCCACATATTTTTACTTGTTAAAGTAAAAAGTTTCCAAGAAATGATTAAAGTCAAAAAGCTTTTGGTAAAAAGGCAACAGAAGCAGATAAATTATTAATGATGTGGAAATGTTTTCATTTTAAGGACCAAAATAAACATAATTAATAAACAAAACAAAAATAATTTATATATATCCATCCATCCATCCATCCATCCATCTTCTTCCGCTTATCTGAGGTCGGGTCGCGGGGGTAGCAGCTTCAGAAGGGAGGCCCAGACTTCCCTCTCCCCAGCCACTTCTTCCAGCTCTTCCGGGGGAATCCCGAGGCGTTCCCAGGCCAGCCGAGAGACATAGTCCCTCCAGCGTGTCCTGGGTCTTCCCCGGGGCCTCCTCCCGGTGGGACGTGCCCCGAACACCTCACCAGGGAGGCGTCCAGGAGGCATCCTGACCAGATGCCCAAGCCACCTCAACTGGCTCCTCTCGATGTGATTTATATATATATATATTAGATTTTTTTAAAGCTGCAGTTTGTATGTAAGCAAAACCTGACAAACCTCCAAACAGAAGTTCTGATCTTTATTCTTCTCATTTATGATCCAATGTTTTTTTATGCTAACTTTATTTAAGCTAAGCTAACATGAAGGAGGACGGCCCTCTGGGGCCGATAGACTCCGCCTCCAATCCCCTCAGAGCAGAAGGAGAGTTTGCTTTATGGACTCAATATGACTTCCATAGCAGTCTTCATATATGACATCAAATTATTTATATGTCATAAACATGAAAGACCCGAGTTTGATTTAATTATTCAGTTAATTCTAATAAATGACCTGATTTTCTGTCTTTAATGTTCTGAACTTTTATCAGCCGCTGCAGCATCTCTTCACTTCATGAGGTCCTTTAGGTTCATGAAAGTTCTGATAAATAGTTCATGAACTTTTTACTCATCTTCAGAGAGAGTTTAGAGATTCACTTCATCATCACCATCATCATCATCATCAGCAGGACATTCCTGCAGACGCGTCTTCGCCCTGAAGCAGCTCTGATGCGTCTCCATCGCATCACGTTAAGAAAAACTCAGAGTTACATGTTTGTCCTGAGGGAAGAGAAGCTCTGAGGTTTTATTAAAGTCAGAGGAGCAGAAAACCTGAACCACAGATCAACCTGGACAATCAGGCCTCAAATAAATGGAAACGTCAATAAACCAGGAAACAGACAGAAAGAAGGTTATGGTGTCAAAATAAATACTGTAATGTGTCTCACAGAAAAATCTGTGAGATTGAACCTGTTTAAGAATCAACAACAGTCATGGAAAAGATTTCCTTCAAAAATCTAACCATAGACCTGATTTATTTTCTTCTTTTATGATCTTCCTGCTGTCATTAGAAGCAGTTTTTTCTCTGTGCTAAAAGACGAAGATGATTTGCTTTTTATTTTGAGTAAAACCAGAATATTTCTGTATTTTGTTTCTTAGATAAAAGCAGGAAAGACGACGGATCGAAGGGGAAACCAGACATCTACGGTAAGCTGCTGCCGCCGCCTCTGTTTGCTGTGACAGCCAATCAGAAATCAGAACTTTCTTCTTCTCTGTTCTTATGCAGCGGTGTCCAAGCCGGACGAGGGGAACGGCTTCCTGGACGGCGCTGTGCCCTGCCCTGAAGACGAAGCTCAGACCTGCCAACACGGCCAGTGTGAGATGAGACACAACCTGCCCACCTGCAGGTGAGAATCCTGTCTGGGTTTACCGAACCCATCCAGAACCCCCACCTGGTCCAGAACTTCCATCTGGTCCAGAACCCCCACCTGGTCCACAACCCCCACCTGGTCCACAACCCCCACCTGGTCCAGAACCCCCACCTGGTCCACAACCCCCACCTGGTCCAGAACCCCCACCTGGTCCACAACCCCCACCTGGTCCAGAACCCCCACCTGGTCCAGAACTTCCATCTGGTCCAGAACCCCCACCTGGTCCAGAACTCCCACCTGGTCCAGAACCCCTACCTGGTCCAGAACTTCCATCTGGTCCAGAACCCCCACCTGGTCCAGAACCCCCACCTGGTCCAGAACTCCCACCTGGTCCGATTCTCCTTGTATGTTCCAACTAATTTCATACATTCAGCTGTTCTGTTGCTTTTCCTCGTCCAAATGATTGTCTTTAGAGGCAGTTTCAGTACATGTAACCATGGTAACCGGCCTGTGTGTGTGTGTGTGCCAGGTGTGACGCTGCGTACGGCGGCCCCCGGTGCGACCAGCTGCTGGACTTTAACATCCTGTATGTGGTGCCCAGCGGCCAGAAGCTGCACTACGTTCTCATCGCCGCCATCATCGGAGCCGTCCAGATCGCCGTCATCGTTGCCGTGGTGATGTGCTTCACCAGGTACACACACCTGCTGCACATTCAATACAAACCTTTACAGATCATGCCAACATTTCTGAGAAACTGGCAGTTAGAGTAAGAACGTAGATTAGCAACCTGTGGATGCAGTAGCAGGTGTCAGCCAGCAGGGGGCAGCGAACACATTTTCCATTGAACAGAACAGCTGATGTAGATAAAGGATATAATTTACAAAAAGCTTTTTGTGTAAAAGATTAAAAATGAAAATGTTGCTCTGGACATCCAGAAGTAAAATTTTCTGACCTTTAAATTCCTTTTGGGTTTTTTTAAATTTCTGAAGTAACATTTATTTTTTAATTCACTTCATTCATAATTCAGTTTTTTGCGTCTGCTCGCTGTCATGCACTTCCTCTCCCGTCCTGCAGGAGGTGCAACAAGTCGAAACGTGGCCGCAGACAGAAGCAGCATCTGGGCCACTTCCCGTCGGGAACGTCTTCTCGGATGATGTAGCCGCCGTCCGTTTTTCCCTCCTCATGTTTTTATAAATCCAACCAGTCCGGTTTTCGTATCACAGACAGACTGCAGTTTTATATCGACTTCCTGGTGCCTCTTTTATTATTTCCCCCTTTTTTAAAGTATTTTATTTCTGATTTCTTAGAGGGGCCTTATTTGTCAGACTTCCTTGATGTTTTTGTGCGGATCTGTTTGTCTGTCCAGCTGCTTTCTGAACACTGTGGATCCAACAGGAAGCAGAACCTTTATTTATCTGATTGTATCGCTGCTGCAGCGCCACCATCAGGCTGGCGTCATGCAGGTTGTTTTTGTTTTCACGCTGTGGGACGCAGCCTGACTCTGTCTTACTGTTTGCTTTGGTTTTAAGAATCTTGTTTCTTAGGCTATAAAACACAACAAGGTTCAATCTGAAATATTCTGGATGATTCTGCTGAAACATTTTGACTCTTTGTTTTTCTGAAGCTGCAGTTTTCAGGTCAGATATGTAACATTCCAACATCTGATTTTATTACTATGATAACATCATTTTTGTTGTCATTTTTAAAATAGAAAATTTGTCCTTCACCTCATTGGATGATCCATGTTCAGACTGAACTGACCAGGCCGACACAGATTTGAGTTTTCTTTGACATATTCATGTTTTTTAGGGCCAAAACTCATGAAGGGTAAAAAAGCTGAAGGTTATTTTACATGATGCTGATTTTTGAAATCCAACTGAAAATTAGAGAATTATAAGTTCATACTTTAAATTCTGCGTCCGTAATATTAATTCATTATTGCTAAACAAAAAAAGTTTGTTGAAGCAAATGTTACTGACTGAAAAATTCAAACTGACTGTAATTCAATTTAAAACATTAGAGAAAAACATTTTCTGTATTTTTCCTGCTAATTATAATCTAGAGCCACTCAGATTAATAATCTAGTGATATCTGTCTTCCTGACGTCTCTCATCACGTCAAATTCTAAAAAATACCCTTTTATTTAAAACAAGTATGATGACATTTAAACTTTGTTCAGATCTCTACCCTGATGATAACGGTTTGATAATCTCAGATTATGATCAGCTGGAGTTAAAATAGTTTCATGGTTTACAGAAACACCTGAAGCTTCGTTTCCGCTGAGCGGCGCGGCACGGGTCGGTGCGTTTGGGTTCGCTGCCTTATTGGTTTCCTCTGGGGAAACGGTGGAAATGTTCTGAACATTCTGCTGACCCGTCCAAATCTGGTATCAGGTCGTTTTTTATCCATTTCTGAGCGACTCTGAGCTGCTGGACTCAGGAACAGAAATAATGAGCCTGAATTTGGTTTTCAGATTAATCTTCTAAGGATTTTGTTCCCATTTTCTTTATGTCTAATAATAGTTTTATATCTCACATTATTATTATTGTTTCTCTGGAAAGTAAAATCATGTTTTGTTCCATATTTATTATTTTTTCTTTCAATTCAAAATAAAAGCTCAGATTTATCTTTTTTGGCTAAAATTAAAGATTTGTTACAGTTTAATTCTGTAAATCACTTTTATCAGCCCAACTTTTCCCCAGCGTGTTGTACGGCCTTAACCCTGCAGGGGGCGCTCTGTACCTGGACTCCAGGGTGATTGGGGACCAATGGCGCCCTCTGCTGTTTGTTTTCTGTTTCGCTGCGTCTCACAGGGTCACAAACTGAAAATGTAACATTTAACTTTGTTCTTTATTCTGTGTTTGTTATGAGATGCACCTGAAAACCAAAATGCTGTTTTTTCTACTGCTTAAGAATTAATGAGGTACAAGCTAACGTGTACAGGTTGTTATTGTTATTTTTATTTTTATTGATGCTTAATTTTCAGATGACGCCATTCCGGAAATGGATGCGGATGTTTTTGTGCGCGTGTTTGGACGAGCCGAGGATAATTTAAAATGCTTGTTTTCCATATATAATTTGTAACGATGGTACGAAGTGTTTTGTTGTGGTAGGAAGAGTAGATCGATAAGCTGGCCGCAGGTTCCTTCATGTTCGCTGACCGGAGGTCAGAGGTCTCTGGGATGTGGATCCTGCAGGAACTGGGCCTGATTTTACTGTAGATGTTGCGTCCTGCATGAACCAGTGAAGTTGTTTAGATTGTGCTGTAGCTGAACTAGAATTAAATTATGATGTTTGAACCTCTGGGTCTTTGTTTTCTGTTCTTTCTCAGACTCTGCATATTAAGACGTGTGATTCTTTTTTTAAATCCAGGACTGTAGAGTTTTTCTCTTGATTTGGTTTTGGTTGAACGGATATGTTTACAGGATCCAACATGAAGATTAAATGGACCGGTGACTTCTGCTGCATGAAGGTAAATATTATAATTCATAAACATGTCCTACACAAAATTAATTCTTGGTGATAACAATGACTTTGATTTTTAAACCTGAAGTAGATTGTACATTTATAGAGTTAAATAATTATAAATTTGTTCTACTGAAAGCAAATATAAAACAATTAGTGAAGTTAGTGTAACATTATGATACACATGATTAGTTATGTTAGACTCTGGACAATCATAATTTTAATAATCTGTAGTAGAAATTTGCCTTTTTCTTTACTGAATCAATCAGTTTCTGGCCTGTAAAACCGACAAACAACTGAAGTGAATCAGAAGTGAAAATCGGTGCCAATAATTTGTCCAAGTCTCCGTCATGAAGGTGGGATAAAAATAGCGACGTTGGCTGGATAATTATAGGCAGCAGCTGGTGGAGGGTTTAAACAGCGGGGAGTCCCCGTCTCCGTTTGTCTGATTCCTTCCCTCTTTTCTCACCTCTTGTTTTCCTCCTAACACCTGAACTCATCATCTTTCCTGTTTTTATCACTCAGCTGCTCTACAAAGTTCTACAAGCTTTTAGTAAATGTTTGAATTAGGTTTGAATTGGTTTTTTCTCTACAAAGTGTCAGTGAAGAACCTGCATCGGTTTACAAAAATGCTCATTTAAGAAATTATAAATACTCTTTAGTCTTAATAGTTTTAGTGCAGCAGCTAAAGCCCAGAGAACTGAAAACAATACTTGATAAAGAACAGGTTTTAGCAGTTAGCTATGAGAGTTGTAGTCTTCTGATAGAAGAATATATAAAATATTGATCAGGTAATTTAATATGACATGTATAGTTGTGGAGTGCAGTACCACTGTTGACCTCTAGAGGCTCACATGAGCTCCAATGTTTCATTCATGTGGGTCTAGTTTTTGATTCATGTCAACAAACAACGTAATAATTTCAGTTTTTGTTAAATAAATAGTAAAATATTTGAACTCGTTCTGTTTCCTTTAAAAGACGTCTGAACTGTTTGCTCCTCCCACTACAGGCCACGCCCCATTTGGACCATTTTGAAGTACCTGCTTCCTACCAAGATGGCAGCCATGTCATGAATGTGCCTTAAGAATGCCTTAATGAAACCTGACCTGTCAGTTGTCCAACTGTGGGAGCCAACAAGGAGGTCTAAACCTGGAGGAAGGATTATGACAGAAGAAGTGAAAAGTTGTCGGATGATGGATGGATGGTGGAGGAGACATAGTGGGGGTTTCCACAGCTTTTAATACTCCGACGTCTGAAACAAGCAGAGGGAGTCACTTTACCACTGCTGTATTTTTAGCAGTGAAACACAGAGAAACACTGGGAAACATCTTTATCTATCACAGGTCTGAACAACTGGCTTTACTTTCTATCTGAATGGTCAGTTTCTCCAAGATGTTGCAACATTTTAATCTTCATGCCAGTAAAAACTTGGTGCAAGATCAATATTTGAGTCTTGTTTCTTTGAAATCTACAAATATATTGTAAACGTGTTGCTTGAATATCAGTAAAGCTCATTCATCCTCTTGGTGTTTCTTTGGGTCAGGTTACTTCAGCTCCTCCAGCCCTCCCTCCCAGGTCCAACAGGGTGGAGTCTTTAACTTGATCTGAACGCCATCAGGGTCAACCTCCAGTTGTAGAGGGGTGAGCTGGTCCTTCTGCCTTCTCGCTGTCTCTTCTCTATTGGATCCCACTACCTCAACCCTCATGCTGTGGTTCTCGGTTCTTTATCACCACTAACTTTCACAGATTCTGCAGGGCTTTTATCTCCCTTCATCTCTTCATTTTCATTTGGATCCTTGAATTCAAGCAACCAGCTGACCAAGCTCTCAACCAGCAAGAATGACGGACAAACCGGTCTTGCCACCTAGAGGCGGAGATGACGCCGGCAGCATCATGGCGCTGTTGGAGCGTGTGGCGGGCCTCATGGACAACGTCCAGGCCACACAGCAGCGCATGGAGGAGCGTCAGCTGGAGCTGGAGAACACAGTGAAAACCATCCAGGCCGACGTCGTCAAACTCACCAACGATCACGCAAACACCAGCTCCACGGTCAGCCGACTGCTGGAGAAGACCCGCAAGGTCAGCTGTCACATCAAGGATGTCAGGGTGCGGGTGGAGAACCAGAACCTCAGGGTGAAGAAGGTGGAGGCCACGCAGGGAGACCTTCTCGCCAAGAACAAGTTCAGGGTGGTCATTTACCAGGTGAGGCTCACAGGACTAACATTTAAAATGTTTGGAGAGATCCTCAGAGCTTCATTGGCTCTGGAAAAACTTCTGAAATTCTGTTTAGCATAGTAATGATTGCATTGGGTAATGTGCTTAATGTCAGCTGCATGGAAAACAATCAACAGAGCAGCAGAGACGCGGCTAAATTTGCACCAAAACATGATGAAGAAAACCAGCGACAGCTTCAACAGTTCCAACTTACCAAACTAGACGACTGCCTTGCAACGTTTCCTAGGAGACGTTTGGAGCATCGACTGATCGGATCAAACAGCCCAGTTACTGTTCTAATGGTGAAGCTGGAGATAAATGGTTCATGGGCCAAGAAAAGTTTCACATACCATTAAAACTGCTTTTAGAAACACTGCAGCAGAAGGTCAAACCTGTTAAAACGCAAATTTGTTAAGTTTTTAATGAAAAAGATTACATTAATAATGTTAAGAAGAAAAGAATAATTCATATTAGTGATATAAATACAGAAGAATTTCCCACTCAGTGAAAGCTGAAGAGAACTAATAATAGTAATTTTATTAATACCAAAGTTTGTTTCATCAGAATTTTATTAAATCTGTACAGATTCTCTCCAGAGTTTTAGAAATAGTTTTGGGAAATTTATCTTTGCTTTTATGTCTTTTCTAATCCAAATCTGAGTTTATTTAATATGAAAGTTGAAGGGCAAGTGTCATCAGGCCTCATTTTACTTCTTAGGCCTTCGCAGTCAGCAGCTGCCAACATGACAGTGACTTGGTTATTTTAGTTCTGCAGAGACGTGAACCTGCTGAGCTTCTATTAATGAGTTTATTAGAGAAATAAAACATTTTGGCTTCTTTAAATCAATCAACTACATTTTGAAACCGATCATTAATAGCATGCTGCAGCTTTCTAAATGAAACAGAAAAATAACAGCAGTGCGAAGTTTGGATGTAGTATTGACTTTTAGTTTTGGTTACCTTCACACTATTACCTGCACAATATTCAGCAATAGTTTCAAAACCTTTTCTATAATTACTTTATTTTTCTGTTTATCAAACCTTTCCCATGGAAAAGAGCTCAAACTCAGGCACCTACCAACTAAGTCCTACAGAAAAACCATTTGATATTCAAAGATTTGGCTGCATCCCTACATCATGTCTCAGATCTGAAGTTAGGAGTTGGTAGCCAAATATAAATGTCCCAAAGTTTCTGTTCAAACAGAGCAGCATGTGTTGAGCTGCTGTAATATAAATGACTGTGCCAGCTGAGCGCTGACGGTCCGAGTTATTCTGAGTCGGAGCCTCCACCATCTCCTAATATAGCGCTCTGCTCATCCCCTGCTAAACTTTGGCCAATCCATTTTTTTGAGCTACTACCTGCTCTGATGGCAGGTTTAAGTTAAACTGATTAGTAAAAAATGTTATGCATTTGCTTGTATTCAAATTTATTGATATAGATTTAGGAAGGTAGGCTTGATTCTCTGAGTTAAATGACCATTTCCCTCTTTAATTTTTATCTCAGTCGTTGAACACTTTGCTTCCACACATGCAAGTTTCATTTGTTCTTGACTAAACCTTAGTTAATACTTTAGCTTCCTTTATGATGCAAATTATTGTTGCTTTTCTTTGGACAATAAGCTAAAAGAAATCCAGTCCTCCAGGTGCAGATGTCCTAACTTTGCTAGCTGCCAGCTTGTTAGCAGCTTATGCTACGTGTTCATCTACTGTGGCATGCATCCTGACTAAGGCTGGGAAATGTCAGCCTATCAGGTGTCATGTGGCACCAGTGATGCATGAAATCAAAGATGCTGATTCTCCCATTAACATGATTCCAGTTTACTGGTTTGTGACATTTCAGATTTTGTAATTATTCCAATAAGACTTACAAAGAAACTTCACATTGCTGGAATCACAGAACAGATGTTCCGTTATCTCAGTGGGTTTTTCTTGGGTTTTCTGACAGGCCATCTTTGGGACAGCTGGTTGTCCAGGCTAATCAGAAGATTTATGGCCTTGAACGTTCATTTTGTACGTCTGTCCATCTCACATTTGGCTGCATCAACCGTTTAGTTACATATTTATTTTATAAACAGGGATTTTTGTTGGATTGTTTAGGATCAGAAATGTCATTGTGATATTAACTACTATGGTTGATCCAAACATTGAGTCTGTTTACTTGCCAACAGAGTTAGATTGACTTTCCTCTGATGATCTCCCAGTATGAACGAGTGAGGTCTGTAGAATCATGAGTCTGAGTCAGTTTGCTGCTCATTCTTCAACATTTTTCTGAAACCTGACCTGAGTTAGCGACAGTTGCTCGCTGTGATGCAGCTTGGAGCTGGAAGCTGCAGCTCACTGATATGTTTAGCTTCCTGCAGCTCGGCGCTGAGCTCCAGGAACAGGTGCTGCAGTTTATTTATGGAGGAAGGATCAAGACCTGCACACTGACCCCTCAAGTCTGGATGACACATTGTAACCAGCGACAGATTTAAACCTGACATCATTATTAAACCATGTCTGAGAAAAAAACGTTAGTGCATAGGTTTGTCCTGCAACATCTAGATGCTGATATTTTATCTGTTACTGTTTCTCAGGGTGACCAGGAAGTTAAAGCTATCACACCAGGTAACGAGCCGGCAGAGTCCAGCGGTGGTGCTGCAGCCAGACCTGAGGTGGAACCAGACAAGTTTGAGTTCCCTCCAGAGTCGGACGAAGAGTACATGGTTGTGGAGGAAGCAGACTCCTCGTCAGCTGGCCGGATGAAGAAGACAGGCTTGACACGCATCGAGAGCTTCAAAGCCACCTTCTCCAGGGAGAACATGAGCAAGACCCGAGAGAACCTGGGCACCAAAGTCAACAAACTCGGCGAGCGAATCGTAACGGCCGAAAGGCGCGAGAAGATCCGCCAATCTGGTGAGAAGCTGAAGCAGTCAGGTGAGAAGCTGAAAGAGACCTTCACCAAGACCGTCCCAGCGAAGCTGAACCTGAAGAAAGAGAGAACTGTGGCAGAAGGTCAGGAAGGAGCGGAGGGAGCTGCGGAGGCAGGCGTTCCAGTTCCTCCTCCTAAAGGCCGTAAGAGCAGCCCTGGAGCAGCACGGGCGGCTGAGGACGAGGCCAAGGCGGCCGAGTCTGAGGTACCGATGTACGACATGAAGCAGCTGTCATAAATCAGGACAGGTAGTCAGTTTTCTTTGGACCTGAGAGACCACAGAGCGATAGCATGGATGTGGAGTCTGATCTTAACAATGTTGGATGGAGGAAGGTCTATGATTGTAGAAACAGTGGAGAGAAACAAGCATATCGAATCACCTTGACTGACCATTGAGACAATAAGAGATTCTTGAAATCACTGGGATGTTTGATGCTGTGTGTTTTCAGAACATTCACAATCACATCCACAGGATTTGGTCATTTTTGTTTTGCGTTATTAAACAAATTGTGTATGATTGAAATGTTTTAGGACTTTATCACAAGCTTCTCCTGCCACACTGTTGCTCACTTATTTGCATGTTGAAGAAGTTGAAATGTCGGACAAAATGAGTTTGTGGAATGTTTTGTTCTTAAATATCTTGAAAAATGAGGGAAAGTAAAGTGAAATAAAGTGAATTTCTTTGTTTGGAAGTAAAGGGATTTGATGGTTTGCTCTTGCAGAAACCTTTGTAGATTTTCAGATTCGTAAAGAAAGTAAAAACAAGAACTTAAAAAGCTCGTACATAAAGCAACAACACCCAGGTTACAGTTTATACCATCAAATTTGGACTGATCCCTCCAATTGTGGTCTTTTTCAAGTTTGTTATGCTTCTATAAATAAGTGCAAGATCATTTTGATTCAATCTGTATTACAAAGTGCAAACAATTCATTTTTACTGAATGTAGAAATGTATCTTTCTTCATGTTAGAATAAGCATAATTTTTCTTAAGGGCAGTTTTTAAAAATAAAAGCAGTTGTGTTATACTATTTGTATATTGTAGTATAACAGATGAAAATATTCCACTTGAAGATGACAATCATAAGAATAAAATCTAACTTGTCCAGTTTTGTAGGAAAGCAACTGAACAGTGAGGGAAGTGACAGCAAAGGCAAATAAAGGTCTGTGGTTTGCTGAGTGTTTTTGTTTTATTCTTTGAGTTTTACTGTGAATATAATGTATTTGCACCATTGGTAAATTAAGAGTTAACTGTAGTTATCATGATTTTTGATCAATTTCACCAGTGACATGCAGGCCTGTATTATTGCTAGATCTTTAGAATAAAGAAATCACTTCAACTGAACCCGTCTGACATCATGAAGCTGACTATGAAATCTGACAGAGTAATGCTTCATGCACCAGTCTAATGAGATTCAAGATGATTTGAGAATCATTCATATCAGCTGGTGGAAAGGGTTAAAATACTGTTTGTAAGGCTCTTTGACTCCAGGGATGTTTTATATTTTAGCTTAAGAGAGTATGAAATAAAAATATTGAATTAAAATCATGAAAAGCTTCTTCCTCTAACTGAAGAAACCATCATGGACTCACTGAGCTTTTTGCAGCAGCAGCAGAAAACATCTAAAATATGAATACATCCAGAAACCGGATCAGGATGAAACAAAATGTAGCCTAGAAATTGTTGAATTGAACTTTATTTCATATTTCTTGGTTACAGGTTGAAAACAAATCAAAGGAAAAAGAAGTAATATATGAAGATCACCAGGACACAGAGACGATGCTCTTCTTTATAAAGTTAATCATCAAAACCTGCAGAGAGAAGAAAGATGCAGAGATCAGATCAGTGAGTTTCCAGCTTCTCTCCAGCAGCAGTCAGTGACGCAGCACATCCAGGAGAAAGAGCAGCAGGGCCTTCAGTCCTGTTCAGAGCAGCTTCCTTTCAGCTCTCATCTTAACATGTTGCAGTGAACACACTGAGCTCCAAGCTCACACACCTACACACACTTTCAGCATCCAGTCTGCTTCCTCTGCAGGTTCCACTCAAGTCCACAGTGGAAACAAACTGCTGAGAGTCCTGAAGGCTTCACTGCTGCTGCAACACTGGAGGATGGATTTGCTGCTGCTGCATTTAGACACAAACTGCTGCTGATCAACATCTCATCTGCTGCTGGAACATCAGCTGACTGACCAACATGGAGGCTGTCCCTGAACACATCTGGATGAGACTGAGGACAGGAGGACACATGTCCAGATGTGAGGAGTGGACTTGAGCAGAAAGAGCAGCTGCTGACTAAATGAATGATGGTTTGTGAAATCAGAGCCAGTGGTTTCCAGGCTGCAGTCAGACTGATCTCAGAACTGTGACCAACATCAACCTGATCACTTGTTTCCTGTTGAACTGAGAGAACAAGCAGATCTGAGATCAGATCTGCTGCTGCCACAGTTTGATGAATGAGGACCACTGTCTCTAGACATGTTGGACGGCTGGACGCTGGAGTCCAACTGGACTTCCTGGAGACATGGACACAGCAACAACACTCATCTTCACACCAACACAAACACAGGAACACAGCAAGCTGCTGCTCCTCTGATTGGCTGATTGCTGTCTCTGTGTCCAATCAGGAAGCCTGAACCATTCTCCTCCCACTGAGAAGCTGCAGCTTTACTGGGAACACTGGATCTTTGCTTTGATGGGAACTGGTTTAGTTCAATATGCTGACAGAAGCTGGAATCATTGCAAACATTTACTTACTGAACATCCTTTACAAAAAGCTTCAGCTGCTGAACATCTGAATCTTTCAGGTTGTTTCCTCTCAGGTCCAGTTCAGTCAGATGGAGGTTGGACATCAGAGCTGAGACCAGAGAAGAACAGCTGATCTCTGACAAACTGCCGTCCTCCAATCTGAATAAAGAATAAAAGATGTGAGCTGAAGCCAACAGGATGCAGGTTAAAACTGAAATATGAACAAATTAATAATAAAAATGCAGAAAATTAATTTCACTGAATGTAAAAGTCCCAGAAACATGATGAACTGATGTTTAATAATTGATCCAGTAAAACTGGTTTATAGAGTCCAAACCAGCAGAACCAGAACATGTTATTATGACGTGTTTTTACAATATTTCAGTCAGGCCTTCAGTGGTTCTGGTCGGGAATTAAAGCTCTAATATTTCAGTTCAGATTCATTTTAAATGTCAATCTGATTCCTGATGTTTCTACATCTGTTCATCTTTAAAGATTAATAAAGTTTGTGGTTTTATCAATGATGGTTTATTGATCATTTATGATCAGAAGGTCAGAAATCAGGATGAACATCATTATTTAGTGAATTAAGCCTCAGTCTGACATGATGACATTTTATCAGACTTTATATCTGATTGTTTTGTAGATATTAAGACATTTAATGATTCTAATATCAGAGTTTTATCAGCCTTAAGTCTCCAATCTGACCTTTGACCTTCTCTCTGCAGGTGTGGTTGGTGTCTGTGAAATGAACGCTGTGATTGGTTGAATGTGATGGTGAGAGGAGGAACTGCTGGTGCTTTTATAAAACAAAGAAACTGTAACTGGACCAAACCATAGAAGAAGAAAGCAGACTTTACCATGAAGATCCTCAGAGTGGATCAGTAGATTATCAGCCATCTGTCTGCAGGTTAGTGGCAAGAAAACGTTCACATCAGAAACATCAGATCCAGACTAAAACATGGTTTCTTACATTAATTGTTGTATTCTGCATTCTGGATTCTGTAGAAAACCACAGAGCTCCTTCACTCCAGAATCTTTCAGGTTGTTTCCTCTCAGGTCCAGTTGAGTCAGATGGGAGGGGTTGGACTTCAGAGCTGAGACCAGAGAAGAACAGCTGACCTCTGACAAACTGCAGTGGATCAATCTGAATAAAGAAAAAAAGATGTGAGCTGAAGCCAACAGGATGCAGGTTAAAACTGAAATATGAACAAATTATTAATAAAAATGTAGAAAATTAATTTCACTGAATGTAAAAGTCCCAGAAACATGATGAACTGATGTTTAATATTTGATCCAGTAAAACTGGTTTGTAGAGTCCAAACCAGCAGAACCAGAACATGTTATTATGACGTGTTGTTAGAATATTTCAGTCGGGCCTTCAGTGGTTCTGGTCGGAAATTAAAATGGACTTTAAGAACCAAAGTGTGACATTAGAGCTGTTAATGAATGCTGCAGTGATTTAATGGAAACAGCTCATTTCCACAGTGACCTTTAACCTTCTATTGAGTGGAATTGAAGGATTTATCTGGAGGATCAACAGCTGCAATAATTACACTTCACTCATTTATAGACACATGAACACATGAACACATGAGTGGAAACAGAATTGACTGATTTATCTGGAGGATCAATAGCTCAGTCTGATTATAAATTCCTGCTAAAAGCCAAATGTTGACTTTTGGCTATGTTTGAATTATATCAATTTATTTTTATTTATTTATTCACAGCAAGGAAAATATTTCCATATTAATTTCAGAAATTTACTTAAACTGATGCTGCTGTATTAAAATGAAACTGTTTCTGTTGGACTAAGCTCTAATATTTCAGTCCAGATTCATTTTAAATGTCAAACTGATTCCTGATGTTTCTACATCTGTTCAACTTTACAGATTAATAAAGATTGTGGTTTTATCAATGATGGTTTATTGATCATTTATGATCGGAAGGTCAGAGATGTGGGTGAATATCTTTAATTAGTGAATAAAGCCTCAGTCTGTCTTGGACATAAAGACATGTTCTCAGATTTTATATCTGATTGTTTGTACATTTTAAGACATTTAATGATCCTAATATCAGAGTTTTATCAGCCTTTTGTCTCCAATCTGATCTTTGACCTTCTCTGTGCAGGTGTGGTTGGTGTCTGTGAAATGAACGCTGTGATTGGTTGAATGTGATGGTGGGATGAGGAAATGCTTGTGCTTTTATAAAACAAAGAAACTTTAACTGGACCAAACCATAGAAGAAGAAAGCAGACTTTACCATGAAGATCCTCAGAGTGGATCAGTAGAATATCAGCCATCTGTCTGCAGTTTAGTGGCAACACAAGTTTCACATCATAAACACTAGATCCAGACTAAAACATGGTCCCTTACGATAATCGTTGTATTCTGCATTCAGGATTCTGGAGAAAACCACAGAGCTCCTTCACTCCAGAATCTTTCAGGTTCTTGTTGTAGCTCAGGTCCAGTTGAGTCAGATGGGAGGGGTTGGACTTAAGAGCTGAGACCAGAGAAGAACAGCTGATCTCTGACAACCAGCTGTTCATCAATCTGAATAAAGAAAAAAAGATGTGAGCTGAAGCCAACAGGATGCAGGTTAAAACTGAAATATGAACAAATTAATAATAAAAATGTAGAAAATTAATTTCACTGAATGTAAAAGTCCCAGAAACATGATGAACTGATGTTTAATATTTGATCCAGTAAAACTGGTTTGTAGAGTCCAAACCAGCAGAACCAGAACATGTTATTATGACGTGTTGTTAGAATATTTCAGTCGGGCCTTCAGTGGTTCTGGTCGGAAATTAAAATGGACTTTAAGAACCAAAGTGTGACATTAGAGCTGTTAATGAATGCTGCAGTGATTGAATGGAAGCAGCTCATTTCCACAGTGACCTTCGACCTTCTATTGAGTGGAACTGAGTGATTTATCTGAAGGATCAACAGCTGCAATAATTACACTTCACTCATTCATAAACACATGAACACATGAGTGAAAACTGAACTGACTTATTTATCTGAAGGATCAATAGCCCAGTTTGATTATAAATTCCTGCTTAAAACCAAATGTTTATTTTTGTCTATGTTTGAATTCTATCAATTTAATGTTATTTTGCTCTATTTCCATTTACTTCATTCTGACTGACTGTATGATTATCTTATTATTTTAATCAGGGCTGTTGTATTGATGATTATCTCCTATTGATGGTTTTATTGGTTGATTATTGGGTCATGTGACTGCTTCTTCATGTCTTCTTTGGTCCTGTGGCTGTTTAAAGTTGTCTAGAAATAAAGCTGCTCTGCTATCAGCTGTCCCACCGTGCGTCCATCCAGCTCCTTCTGTCAACGTCACAACTTACTGCTACATCTGTCACAAACTCACAGGATTGCTGCTGCTTCACCTCAGACACTGGAAATTAGAAATAACCAAGGAAAGGGGAAGGAATACTTTGTTTACCTCACTTTTATTCACAGCTTGGAAAATATTTTCATCTTATTTTCAGAAATTTACTTAAATTGTTGCTGCTGTATTAAAATGTAACTGTTTCTGTTGGACTAAGCTCAAATATTTCAGTTCAGATTCATTTTAAATGTCAATCTGATTCCTGATGTTTCTACATCTGTTCATCTTTACAGATTAATAAAGTTTGTGGTTTTATCAATGATGGTTTATTGATCATTTATGATCAGAAGGTCAGAGATGTGGATGAACATCATTATTTAGTGAATTAAGTCTCAGTCTGTCTTGGACATGATGCCATTTTATCAGATTTTATATCTGATTGTTTTGTAGCTATTAAGACATTTAATGATCCTAATATCAGAGTTTTATCAGCCTTTTGTCTCCAATCTGACCTTTGACCTTCTTTCTGTGGTTGGTGTCTGTGAAATGAACGCTGTGATTGGTTGAATGTGATGGTGGGAGGAGGAACTGCTGGTGCTTTTATAAAACATAGAAACTTTAACTGGACCAAACCATAGAAGAAGAAAGCAGACTTTACCATGAAGATCCTCAGAGTGGATCAGTAAAATATCAGCCATCTGTCTGCAGGTTAGTGGCAACACAAGTTTCACATAAGAAACATCAGATCCAGAATAAAACATGATTTCTTACATTAATTGTTGTATTCTGCATTCTGGATTCTGTAGAAAACCACAGATCTCCTTCACTCCAGAATCTTTCAGGTTGTTTCCTCTCAGGTCCAGTTGAGTCAGATGGGAGGGGTTGGACTTCAGAGCTGAGACCAGAGAAGAACAGCTGACCTCTGACAAACTGCAGTACTCCAGTCTGAATAAAGAATAAAAGATGTGAGCTGAAGCCAACAAGATGCAGGTTAAAACTGAAATATGAACAAATTAATAATAAAATGTAGAAAATTAATTTCACTGAATGTAAAAGTCCCAGAAACATGATGAACTGATGTTAAAATTTGATTCAGTAAAACTGGTTTCTAGAGTCCAAACCAGCAGAACCAGAACATGTTATTATGACATGTTGTTAGAATATTTCAGTCAGGCCTTCAGTGGTTCTGGTCAGAAATTAAAATGGACTTCAAATTTTATAATAGTTTCATATTAGAAATAAAGTGAAGGTTGGTTTATCTCAGGTATCTGGGAGAAACCTATGACTCTGTTGAGCCACCAGGTGGTGCTGCTCTGCTGGTGATCAGGTTCTCAGTACTTTGTTTTAAAGTATAACTATTTACTGAACTCTGGGGACAGTAAATACTTGGAGAACTTATTCTGGTTTGGTCTAGACCAGTGATCTTCAACTCCAGGCCTCGATGGCTGGCATCCTGCAACCTTCAACACCTGAGTCCCAACATGAGGTCATGAGGTCATCAGCAGGACTCTGGAGAACCTGACTGCATCCTGAGGGAGAATTCATCATTTCATTCAGGTGCTAAAGCAGAAACATCTAAAAGTTGCAGGACACCAAACCAGGATGCCTGGATTTGAAGAGTCCTGGTCTAGAAGCTGCTATGCTGCCTTCAGTCTACCTGCATGTTGCCATGACAGCAGCTCAACCAATCACCAAAAAGCAGACATCGTGGTCCATCTACCACCTGACATCCCAACAGAGGAGGGACAGCAGAGTCAGAGGACAGCTGGAGACAAGGACAAGATGTTTGCTGCAGTGAGGACACAGGCCTCCTTTACCACTGATCATATCTGATCAATTCTGATCAGTAATGATCAATTCTGATCACCAGAAACACGATGGAGGAACTCTGAATCAGCTCTAAAGTTTCTGATCAGTGAGCTTCTGATAAAGCATCTCTGAGCTCAGAAAGGCAAGGCTCCAACCGACTGACAGCTGTCAGATTGAAGAGACGGTTCTTCTCTGACCCGGTCCAACAGAACCACAGATCCAGGACAAAGCTGAGCTGGAGGAACAGGCTGCTGTTGTCAGGCTTTATTCATATAATAGTTTCTCTTTGCTGTTGCTATTTCAGCTCTTTCTTAAATAAGATGTTTTTATTAAAAACATAACTTGTCTGGTTCTGGTTTTACTCTGGAGGAACATTTCATTATTAATGTGAAGAAGAAATGAGAAAGAAATTAATCTGATCATCTGAATCTTTCTCAGAACAAAGTGAAAATAATTCATTTATGAAGCAAAAGATTTTAGAAATTATATTCTGACATTTTGAGATCAGATTGTTTTTAATGAAAACAGAATAAATGTGAAGATAAATAAATATTAAAGTATCAATAAAATATTTTATAGGATAAACAGAGAAAACAAACCTCAGACTCTTTACTTTACTGACTGAACTCTCCAGGATCTCACACACATGATTCAGTCCAGAGTCTGTACTGGTTCCATCTATGTGGATCTGACTTATTTCCAGTTCAGTCAGATGTTGGCTGGACTTCAGAGCTGAAGCAACAACTTCAAATTCTGCCTGTTTGAGTTTACAGCCACCAAGTCTGTGATTAGAGAAGAGATAAATTCAGTTCTAATTAAACCAGATAATCTATATAAACACATTTAATAACATTGATATCATCTAATGAACATCTGGTCTTCACATCAATTTACTGAGTTTGATCATTTCATAATGATCATGGTTCTGGTTCTGGTTCCGGTCCAGTTTCATGTTCTCAGAACAACTGGAGGTTTTAGCGGCGGCCATCTTGGCTGCCTGTTATCAAACCTCCCTGTTTCTTCATGCTGAGCTCTGACTGCTGCAGCAACAATCTGGATCAGAAGCTCTTCATCACATGACTTTAAAACATGATTCTCATTGGAAGATGAAGGAACGGAGGAATCAGGGGAGCTGATATCCTAACAGACCCAACATGGTGGAGCGGATGGTGATGATCAGAAAATAGTTTCTATTCATCCATTTTCTAGAAAATCTTCAGCTTCTAGGATCATGGCTCCTCTCTGTCTCCAGCAGCCAATGACTGAGAGGCAGGAGAAACTCTGGAGAGGAGGACAATTCATCTGACCAATCAATGATTTTATTAAATATTAAAACCATCTGCAGTAAAACAGCAGAACTCAGTAAATATCTTCAGGCCTCCATGTTAGGATCTGACTGTCTGCTGAATGTAAATGTTATCAAAGCATCTTCATCTGGATCCAACATCCAGATGAACTCCTGACACTAAACAGTCACCAAGCTCTCCTTCCTGAGGAAACCAGGAGCTTCAGCTGCAGCCAGATGTTGAAGATCTTCTATCAGTCTGTGAAGGAAAGTTCAGTTTCCTTCACAGACTGCCCCCACCATTCTACGATAGATATGAAATATAGATCATGATGGAAAGAACCAGATGGTCATGAATGAATCCAACAGCTCTGCTAAAAGCAGCCTGATGCTTCCAGCAGAGCTGTCCTCCTCTCTCCCCATCAGATGATCCACTGTGGCTCCCCAATGAAGCAGCATCTTTCATGGTGAACCAATGAAAGTTAGACTTAGACTTAGACTTAGACTGACTTTATTGTCATTTTGCATGCACAGGGTGAATACAGAACGAAATTTCGTTGCATACGGCTCAGGACAATGTTTTGAGGTTCCAATGTTGTGAGGTTACTCCAGAATAAAATAAAATACAGTATAAAATATGGATATAAATATAAATATAGAATATAAAGTGCAGTAATGACAGTAAAATATAAGTTATTTAGCTCTGTACATGTGCAAGGTATAAAGTGGAGACCAGATTTTAAGTGCAGTCCAGTTAAGAGTTCAGCAGTCTGATGGCAAGTGGGAAAAAGCTGTTTCGGAACCTGGTGGTCCTGCACCGGATGCTGCGGAACCTCTTTCCAGAGGGCAGCTGGGAGAACAGTCCATGGCGGGGGTGTGAGGGGTCACTGATGATGTTTCGGCCTCGGGACACGCAGCGCTGGGATGAAATGTCCTGAATGGAGGGAAGGGGGGCCCCGATGATCCTTTCTGCTGTCCGCACCACTCTCCTCACGTTCTTCCAGTCGGAGGCGCTGCAGCTTCCACACCACACAGAGAGGCAGCTGGTCAGAATGCTCTCTATGGTGCTTCTGTAGAACGTCTTGAGGATGGGCGGGGGCAGGTGTGCTCTTCTCATCCTCCGCAGGAAATACAAACGTTTCTGTGCCCTCTTGGCCAGAGACGTGGTGTTCACAGTCCAGGTGAGGTCGTTAGTGATGTGCAAGTTCTCCCAGTAACTAGAAGAGGCTGGAATGTCTAAAGCAGGGGAGATCAATACGTCGATGGTGATCGATTGTTGGAAGGTTTTGAGTTGATCTTAGCAGTAGATGACAAACTGAAAACCAGGAGGCTGAAACCAGCAAGTCCTCTTCTGACGCACTTATCAAAATATTCACTAAGATCCAAAACATTTGTAGTTTTATTAAAGAATTTAAAAAATAAAGTAAATCAACTAAGTGTGTTCAAATTAATGAGTCAGCAAAATAATAATCTGGAGTTATTGTTTCAACAAGGTGTTGCACAATTCAGCGCGTTTTGGTTCCACTAACAAAAAAAGGCGACTCAAAGACCGACTGACTAGCAGAGCAGGAGTTTAAATGACAAAGAGAGACGGAGAGTGAAAAGGTAGGAGTGGTTTTGAGTTGATCACCTGTTCAGGTTATTTTAGCACAGCCAATTTGCTATGGCTAATTACAGCCGCTGGATTTTCTGAACGTTCAATAGACAAAATTGGACTAATTACCTCATTCAATTGTGAGTCAATGAGTGAAATAAAAAATGTGTCTGATTGATTGGATCTTTCAGACAAAAACTGTTGTATGAAATTCTACACATGAAGACTGATAAAAAGTGGAATATTTTTAAAAACCTCTAAATATTAAAAGCTGCAGCAATGCTGTCCTGGAGTAGCTGAATGTTTAGATGATTGAAATAGTCCAAAGAATGAAGGAAGTAAAGGCCAAAGACAACCAGAAGCAATTTGAGCTACGAAGAAGAAACAGTGCAACAATGCAAACAATCAATGCTGCATTCACACAGCATTCATTGTAACAGAGTTACAGAGTCAGAGTCTGACGTCAGTAAAGTGTTACTGACGTCAGACCAGTTTTTTCAGTTATGCGTTGCTTTTTCAAATCCAGAAATCACATTAAAGTTACTTATCCAAATCACTGTGCGTTGCTATTTTCTTTTCTAATTTAATTTTATTTCCTCTACGCATCTTGGGGAGCGACTGCCGTTTCTATGCAACAGTTAGCAGAAGCGACAGAAACATAAACAATGGAGGGAGATGCACATTATGTTGCTGGAAAAACAGGAACTATTGAGTTTCTGTCACCAAGTCCGATTATTATAAGCGTCTTTGGGTTTGCTTTTTCTAAAGTTAAAAAAGCTCCCCTTCAGTTCAACCTTATAAGTGGAGATATATTGTGGATGATACCATGATAAAATAACTTGCAATTAAGCATTAGAAAAGCTTCATGTAATTTTCAAAGGTGGCGGAGCGTTGTTGTTAGGAGTTGCTGAAAGTAACTAAAAGAGTTACTTTTAATGTAACTTAGTTACTTTCCAAATCAGGTAACCAGTAATCTAACTAAGCTACCTTTTCAAAGAGTAATCAGAAATCCGAATAAAGTTACTTTTTGAAAGTAACTATGCCATCACTGATTTGGACTCACCGAGCCTTTCTGTAGTTCCTCACAGCTGGAACCAGTCTCCGTCGTCCCGATTCTGATGTGTTGTACTTCTCCAGGTCCAACTCATCCAGAACCTCTGACATCTGCAGCATGAAGGCCAGAGCTGAACATTGGATCTCTGAGAGCTTCTTCCCTGATTTCAAGAATTGTTCAATCTCCTGAAAAACTGAGAGGTCGTTCATCTCCACCAGGCAGTGGAAGATGTTGATGATTCTGTCAGGAGAGATTCTATCAGTGCTCATCTGCTTCAAATTGTTGATGATTCTCTGGATGGTTCTTGGACTGTCCTCTGTCTGACCCAGAAGGCCTCCGAACAGTCTCTGGTTGGACTCCAGAGTGAGGCCATGAAGGAAACGAACAAACAGGTCCAGGTGGCCATTTTTACTGAAGAAGGATTTCTCTAGGACTTTTTTCATGATGCTCTCCAGAGATGTTTCACAGAATTTTTTTTCCAAGAACTTCTTCACTACCTCTGTATTCCTTGTGGTGAAACAGTGGAACATGTAGACGGCAGCCAGAAATTCCTGAATGCTCAGGTGGACAAAGCAGTAGACTGGTTTCTGGAAGATCACACTCTCTCTTTTGAAGATCTCTGTACAAACTCCTGAGTACACTGAGGCCTCTGTGACATCCAGACCACACTGCTCCAGGTCGTCTTGGTAGAACATGATGTTTCCTTTCTCCAGATGTTCAAACGCCAGCCTCCCCAGCTTAAGAAGAACTTCTCTGTCAGCCTGCATCAGCTCCTGTGGATTTGTCTCATGTCCTCCATAGTACTTGTTCTTCTTCCTCTTTGTCTGGACCAGTAGGAAGTGTGAGTACATGTCAGTCATGGTCTTGGGCAGCTCTCCTCTCTGCTCTGAGGTCAACATGTTCTCCAAAACTGTAGCAGTGATCCAGCAGAAGACGGGGATTCCACACATGATGTGGAGGCTCCTGGAGGTCTTGATGTGGGAGATGATTCTGCTGGACAGCTCTTCATCACTGAACCTCTTCCTGAAGTACTCCTCCTTCTGGGCGTCAGTGAAGCCTCGTACTTCTGTTACCCTGGAAGTACATGAAGGAGGGATCTGATTGGCTGCTGCAGGTCTGGAAGTTATCCAGATGAGAGCCGAGGGAAGCAGGTTCCCTCTGATGAGGTTTGTCAGCAGAACGTTGACTGATGACTTCTGTGTGACGTCAGAAACCAGCTGACTGTTGTTGAAGTCCAGTGAAAGTCTGCTTTCATCCAGGCCATCAAAGATGAAGAGGAGTTTGCAGACAGCCAGTTGCTCTGCTGGGAGCTTCTGGAGGGTTGGATGGAAAACATGGAGCAGCGTGAGAAGACTGTGCTGCTCATCTCTGATCAAGTTCAGCTCTCTGAACGAAAGCAGAACTACCACACTGACATCTTGGTTCTCCAAGCCCTCTGCCCAGTCCAGAGTGAACTTCTGAACTGAGAAGGTTTTTCCAACACCAGCGACGCCATTAGTCAGAACCACTCTGATGGCTCCATGTTGGTCAGGGAAGGATTTAAAGATGTCATGGCACCTGATTGGAGAGTCATGGAGGTTCTGGATCTTGGAAGCTCTCTCCAGCTGCTTCACCTCATGTTGGGTATTAACCTCTTCACTCTGACCCTCTGTGATGTAGAGATCAGTGTAGATCCTGTTGAGGAGGGTTCTACTACCCATTTCATCACTTCCCTCAGTCACACATTCACATCTCCTCCTCAGACTGATCTTATGTTCCTTTAGAACCTGCTGTAGAACAACATCTGCTAAAACAAAGAAAAGAAACAACTGAAGTAAAAAAACCCATCTGAAACAGAATTTGATCCATCATCACAAAATGATATTGTTCTATTATCAAACATCACATTTCTGCCTCTGTTTTGTGACCAGAATATTCTATGCAAGTATTTAATTCACAAATCAGATCAGATGAGTAAACACTGACAGAAACAGATCCATTAAATGCTTTGAGCAACATGAACTCTTCTGCAACATGTCACCATGTCCTCATTTTACAGTTTCTATCTGAACTTCTCCCACAAATAGAAGCTTCAGAAAAAAGGAACAAAAGAAAATGTTTTCTACTGGAATTTTCCAGCTTTCAGTGGCACTCATTAAAAACTCAACAGACACAAAATAAAAGAGCTACTAAAGCCACATAAATTAAATCTCCTGTTCATTTGTCCCTCTACATCCAGTAGCAGAGGTGCGCTGTGCAGCCGGTCTAGCTCATCATGCAGGTTCGGTCCCACACTTTATGAGGCCTTGAGCAGAATTTGATTTAGCATGTCACCATAGATTTAGTCAAATCTGGGAGAGGTTGCCTAGTTTAAATGGCTGAGCAGTCAAATGTAATTGTAGTTTACTAAGATGCATTAATGAGCAGTTAAAACTCAAGGATTAAACTGAGAGCCTCAGATTGTAGCTGTAGCAACAAAGCAATCTATCTATGAAGACTGTTCTTTGAACTTTTACAAAATAAACTTACCAGCTCCTTAAAATCTTAAATGTAAATGTTTAAACCATTTATAATATTTTACTTTATCTATGCTGAAACCATTAAATCAAACTTGGCAGCATTGACGTTCTCTTAGTTCATTTATGCCTTTGGCTGGTTCTAAATGTGATCAGCATTACATCATGTTTTTAGATCCACTAACTGATGATTTAATTTGGATTAAACAGAAGGGCAAATAAATGATATTTACTTAAATTGCAAATGTATTACATTTTATATGTAGAAACATATAAACTGCAATCTGTGCTATATTATCAGAGTAAATAAGTGTTTCTGTCTCAGACTTTCCTTCACTCTCTCTGTAACATCAGCAGTGCAGCAGGTTGCTTTTTCCACCTTCTTGTCTCCATACATTGCAGGAGCCAAATATGTGATACATTTCCTCTTTGGTCACTAGATGGTGCTGTAGGCTCCAGAATCTGAGTAAGGGGGCAACAGGTAGCAGGCAGGTGTTGAACTCAGAAGACCATACACTTTTTTGAGTGCCGTTTAATCACTGTTGTTGTTTCCTTTTGGAGTTACTGGATTCTGTCCACTATTCATCTAGTCAGAGTTGAATAAAGTGGTGAATTTTTATCTAAAGATCCCTGGGACTGACTTTTACACACCATAAAACAATGTTAGTCTCCTAGCATGTCACTAGTTCAGTACTAGGCTGCCTAGTTCATGCATCAACATGAACATCAGATTTAATAAGATGTTCAGTTTTAATGCAATTAGCACAAAGAGCTGAGAACAGAGCCACTTTAATGGAAAACCATTTACACCAGCTGGAAATACAGATATTTGGTTGACAGAAAGATTTATAAAACCTTAAATGTCCAAATCCCAACTAAAGACATTGAATTGGTTCAACAGACGACAGAAGGAAGCTCTGATTGGAGGTGTTCAGGCTCACCTGGAGCACAGCTGCTCTGATTGGCTGTCAGCAGTCCAGCTCCTGTTCTGGGTCTTTCTCCACACTGGGGGCAGGAGGAGGGTCCAGACTGGTCCCAGTAGAACCTGATGCACTGTCTGCAGAACCAGTGACCACAGCTGGTAGAGACTGGATCCATCAGAACCTTCTGACATAAAGCACAGCAGGACGGCTGCTCCTCCTCACCAACGCTGCTCCTCTTCCTCCCTCTGTGAAGACATTTCTTCATCACTGAAATAGTTCACTAACAACAGGCTGGAGCTGTCCTGGTACCAGAACCTGAGTCAGAACAGAACCTCAGAACATTGATGATCTCTGGTTTGAAATATTTCATTCTATATTTGGTGTTATGATTGATCTTTCTTTGGTTGTATTTGTTCATCTGAAATCTTTATTCTGTCTGAGTCAGAGCAGAAAACTGTTTCCATCAGAGGCTCAAAGACCAAAATCTGATTCTAATCTAGAGTCCAGTGTAGAAACATGGATCATTCTTTAATGGTGAAACACCAGTAAACAGGATTCAGATCCAGTTTGCATTAATCTAAGAACTTTATAAAGAGCCTTGTACTGTGACAGAACATTATTTGGACATGATAGCAATGCTAAGAACACGATATTTAAATTTGTCTTATTTTTTGCAAAATCTGACTTCATGATGATTCTTTGGACTTTGGTTCTGTGTTCACTTTGTAGTTTTATTATCCTGATTAATGTCCTGATCCAGACACCATTTATAGGTTCCAGGAAAGGCCATTGAAAAGTTGGGGGGGTGGGATTGTTTATGGGTTTTGTGGTGTTTCATATGGTGTAATGATAAAACATAAAATATTTATAAAAAGTAAGTGGAAATGTTTGTATTTATTAAAGGTATTTTATTCAAATAGGTGGATATTGGTGAATTGAGATCCCCTGTGAATTAAAGGTGGTTTGGTCCATCACAGCTGGGACTATTTAAGGCTGCAGTTTCACCTGTGAAATGATTTTATTGATGCTGTGAGAAGAATAAACCATTGCTGTTCCACCTGACTCTGCCTCAACTTTTCCTCCTCACAGTAAAATCCACCTGCAAAAGGCTGCCTTGTTACAAGGTGGAGACAGGCGAACCAGCAGCTGCTTTATTTCCTGCAAATTGGGATTTATAAAGGAAAGGTGAGCAGGTATGTACGTACGTACAGATTTATATATCTTAATTATTTGTGCGCCACTTTTCTAAATTTGTCCGTGTTAGTGTGAAAACTGCTCACTCTTTTACACATGAGGCCCCAAACCTCAGTGGAACATGGAAGCTGCTAGAGATTCATAAAGACACAAAGGAAACTATTTAGTTTTTCCTCCACAGTTTGTTCTGTTCTCTCAAAGAACAGTTTAGATCACAACTGAAAAAAGAACTAAAATGATTTAAAATGATGTTTTGGTTTCCATGAATCAGTTTCTAAGCTGAAATCCAAGTTTAAATCCTGGTTGGTCTCTGCAGAGTCACATTAATCAGTTAGAAACTGGTTTCTTACTCTGGGTCTGATGGTTCTGGTTCAGTACTGAAAAATGGAGGGTTTCCCTTGGACCGGTCACTCCTCATAGAAGGACAGACGGATCCTGGAGGTTCTGCTCTCAGTCTGAGGTTCTGATCTCTGAAACACAAACATGTTATTCAGATCACATCAATTACTGAGAAACTCTGTGATAAAAACACTGAAGAAGATCAGAACACAAACTGCTGCAGAGAAGCAGAAGGTTTAAAGTTCTGGGTCGTCATCCTACCTGGATCACATGGACCCAGTGTTTCCAGTATATAAACTGGGTCCAGTGCTCCCAGTAAAGAAGTTTCCCTGTTTCAGTGGGTTTAGAGACAATCTCTGAATTGTTGCTCTTTAAAGTTTTGGTTGTTTTTGTTTTCATGGATCATTTTCATCCATCACTGACTCACTGAAGCCTCATTAAAACTCTACTGATTGGCTAACATTCCTCATGTCTACTTAGCTTTAAGTTTGCATAAAAATGAAGTTACTTTTTATTTATTTGATGAAAATAAACAAGTTAATATTAAATAAATCTGTGTGGAGTCACATGAATCAGTTGGAAACTGGTTTCTTACTTCCTGTCTGATGGTTCTGGTTCAGTACTGAAAAATGGAGGGTTTCCCTTGGACCGGTCACTCATCATAGAAGGACAAACGGATCCTGGAGGTTCTGCTCTGTCCTCCTTTAGGTCCAAATCTTCCATCTTCTGGACCTCAGTAAGTCTGAAAGAGAAACCAGTGCCAGTCAGTTCCCAGTGATCCAGTAAGCAGAAAGTTGATTCCCATCATGTGTTCAGAGGATCAGAGGAACCTGATCCAGCAGGTAACATCTGGGTCTGAATTGTTCTCTCCTTCACTTCTTCATGACCTTCTGATGTCTGATCCAAGAACCTTCTGGAGAACTTCTGACTTTATTAAGAACATTTCAAATCTGAGTCTGAAACCTAAACTGGAATCATGTTCCAGGTCTGTAGAAACATCCAGAGTGAGGTCAGATGTAGTGAATGAAGGAGTGAACATTTCCTATGAAGTGGTGATGTGTTGGTCCTGAACAGATGGGCTCAGTTAAAGCAGCGGTTCTGAAACCTTTGGGGTCCAGACCTCCTTTAGACAGGCTGCCAGTCCTCCTGCTGAGAGTCAGGTTTAGTCAGAGAGGCAGGAATATGTGGAAGGAATATTTTCCAGACGGACCAACAATCAGAGAGACTTCAGGATCAGGTGATCCATGGAGATCATGAGGAGTGATCTGATCACTCTCAGCTTTCAGCAGATCTGTTCAGTTTTCCAGCAGCTTAGAGAGACAAAGAGTTTCTCACTGCTGCAAGGAGAAACAAGAAGTCCAACTGGAAAAGAAAGAAGTCAGAGAGGAGGAAGAGAGGAAAATCTGTTGAGAGTTTAAATCTGGTTTGACTCCACAGATCAGAGAAACATCAGTTTCTGATGAACCCCAGACTGCTGAGGAAGGAGTGATGTGTCACATTTATGATTTAAATAATCAGAGAAACCAGTTTAACATGATGGAGTATTATGGACACACTAAGGAAATAAAATAGGAAAATACTAGAATAAAGTCAGAATATAACAACTTTATTCTCATAATATTATGAATTTCTTCCAAAAATAATTTCTATTTATCTTATTATGACCCTAATACTCTGTGATAGTTTACAAATGTTTTTGTTCTGGTTTTTCCTACTAAGATAAAAACAGTTCTGATCTTTAAAAGATTCATTCAGTTTTTATTTAGTTTCTATTCATGATGTCATTATTGCACACAATCAGATCATCTTTAGGTGTTAGTGCTGCCTAAAGGTGGGATCATGTGGGATCATGGTAGATCTCACAGTCGCAGTAACTAAGTTGTGGCACTTTGTTAAATATTTCTCTCATGAAATATAAATGTGTAATGTTGCCTTGTGTAACAACAATTTATAAGCAGCAACGTTTCACAATAAAGTTTTCATTTCAATGAATTTAATTTTCCGCCTGTCTAAATACTTTCTTGATCAGCCCATGAATTAAAATCATTTCAATAAAGCACTACCCCTACAAGGACCCCATGATAGACGCTCTTCTATCCGTCCTGCCTAGAGGCGATGCTCACACCGATGCTCTATGGTAGGAACATCTGACCAGGTAGCACAGATCGTCACTGTTCTGCCGACTCGGGCCGCTGTGGGCGTCCCTTGATTTGATCGGTTAGAAAAAGCTCCAGAGACCCATAAGAGACACGGAGGAACATGGAGCTGCAACACTGACCTCTATTAACAAGTGAACAACCTGGAGCTCAACACCAGCAAGACCAAGGAGGTCACAGTGGACCACAGCAGGTCCAGGAGGACAGAGCACAACCTGTTACAATTCAGGTGGAGGTGGTGGAGTGCGTAGGTAGACAACATCAGATTCCTGGGCGTCCACATCACCTCGGACCCGACCCGGTCACTGAACACCTCTGTTCTGACGAGGAAGGCCCAACAAAGACTCTTCTTCCTCAGGAAGTAGAACAGGGCTGGACTTCCTGCTCAGTGGCTCAAGAACTTCTACAGAGCCGTGATGGAGAGCATCCTCTGCCTCAGCACGACTGGGTGGGACGACAACTGCAGCATCCAGGACAAAAGGACTTGGCCCGGGTGGTGAAAACGGCCCAGTGGATGGTGGGGAGTCAGTTACCAAACCTGGACCTAATATATACTGGCAGACTGCAAAGGAAGGCCAGTTGTGTTGCTGCTGATGATCCCACCCACCCAGGACACAAACTGTTTGTACCGCTACCGTCTGGGAAACGCTGCAGATACAGAAAGTGAACAACCACTTTATGGCTAAAGATCAGCTTTTCCCCAAGAGCTGAGAAATCAATCTGTCCACCTTCCATCCTCTCTGCCCCCTGCAGACACACCCACAGCCTAATGCTGCACCCTAAGGCCTGATTAAGACTTTATTTATTCATCTATTCATCACTGAGGGCACCACTCCAATTTCATTATGTAGAAACACAACAAAAATCTTATGTCTTAAAACCACAAGTTATTTCTGTCCTCCGTCTCAAAATGGAGTCTGATCTGAAGAACAAAGTTAGTTTCATTTTCTATGTCACACAGTCACATGACTTGTGTGTTTTCATCACTAACAGAAGCATCTAAAATCCTCATTTGATTTGTGGAATAAATATTTACAGTTAATAGTTCAGGTAGATTTTTTTGGCTCAAAGAAAATAATAAAGTTCAAAAACTTTCAGTATTTCTAGATTAACTCTCCTCTTACATTCGTTTCTGAGGTACAGCAATAATGTTCCTGGGTCAGTTTGACCTGTGGAGTGTTTAATCATGCTATAATGTCAGAAACCAAAATAATCCTCCAAAACATTTTTGTATCTGATTATTAACTCCAATACTAACCATTTCAATCAATATTTGTCCAATGATGTTTTTTAATTTCTCAGAAATTAAGGATCAATGACGACAACCTGCTCATTTACTCATTTGGACATAAAAAATGGAATTTACATTTTTAATGTCCACTGAAAAAAACCTAGACACAAAAAAACCAATAATTTCCTTGAAATTGATCTTTGGTAAATTTTTTATATTACAATTTTTTTCAATGGGTGATCTTTATAATTGAACTTGAGACACACAAACTGTTCCGGGTCAAATTGACCCGCTGATTAAAATCAAAACAAATAAGTCATGCAGAGAGTATTTATGTTTTCCTCCATTTCTGCTGAGTGTCACTCAGTGTGGGTGGAGTTTGTCCACAGGAACAGAAAAGATTCCTGTCAACAGTTGCATGAACATTTTCTGCTTTCTCGCAGTTTCCTAGTGAAGTAAAGAGAGTAGTGAGGGGGTGGGCTTGTGTTTGTGTTTGTGTGTGTGTGTGTGTGTGTGTGTGTGTGTGTGTGTGTGTGTGTGTGTGTGTGTGTGCGTGTGGTTTGTTGTGTGTGTGTGTGTGTGTGCGTGTGGTTTGTGTGTGTGTGTGTGTGTGTGTGTGTGTGTGTGTGTGTGTTTGTGTGTGTGTTTGTGTGTTTGTGTGTGTGTGTGTGGGTGTGTGCGTGTGTGTTTGTGTGTGTGTGTGTGTGTGTGTGTGTGTGTTTGTGTGTTTGTGTGTGTGTGTGTGTGTGTGTGTGTGTGTGTGTGTGTGTGTGTGTGTGTGTGTGTGTGTGTGTGTGTGTGTGGGTGTGTGCGTGTGTGTTTGTGTGTGTGTGTGTGTGTGTGTGTTGTGTGTTTGTGTGTGTGTGTGTGTGTGTGTGTTTGTGTGTTTGTGTGTGTGTGTGTGTGTGTGTGTGTGTGTGGTGAAAAATGGTTCGTAGCTGCAAGGAAACATAACAGGAGGGTTAAGAGATTCTGTAGTCAGACAAGTTCATCTACATTCTCATGAGCCTCTACTGGCAAAACAAACCTGTTCATCAACATTCAGATCATAAAGTCCCAACAGGCGAGATTATAATCTCATTGTTAAACAGTTTTGACGTCTTTAACAGGCGTCAAAACTTAAAGACGTTTATTTCCAGAGTTAAAGTGACAAACTTTCTATTCAGAGCATTAAATGACAGCAGCGCAATAATATATCTGACATTAAACCACTTTTACACAAACAGAGAGATTATATTTAAACAGCGGAAGTTGCTGCTCAGATTAGTTCAAACTGGGACTGAAAAGTTCGGTCTGTTCTCGCTTCTCTGACCCGGAAACAGAGAAAAGCTTGAAAACGGGTCAGAACCAATTTTATAGAAAGTGTGTGTACTCACTGGATCTGCTGCTGAGATGTCTGCGTCACACAATGGAGGCGCTGCAGGTGATCAGCTTGATACAGGTGAGGAGGAGGAGGAGCTCACCTTCTGATGTGTACACTGTAAAAAATATCTGGACAATTTAAAGTATTTTTTAAAAATACCAACAGTTACAGACTGTAACATGAAAAACATTATATTACAGTAGAAAATACATGAGAATCACCATAACTCAAGAAACATAAATTTCACATAATTTTTAGTTAAAAACACAGAAATTTATTGTGTAAATATTAGAAGTTGTAAAACTCATTGAAAAATACTGTAATATTTCCAGCAGTTAATTATAATAAAATTAACAGCAGTAATCAGCCAACATTACAGATCTAGCTGATTTATATCTACGATGTAAAACCATAAACCAGACTGAAAAAACATTTTAGAGAAAATAATGCTGCTATGATATTTTGGTTTATTTTTTAATAATGAATTTTATTCTCTTTATTGATCAAATTGAAATCTCAAAGGGCGTATTCACACATCGCCATCGGCCTTCTGACCAACACCAGCAGGGAAGGAGGTGAAGTGTCTCACCGACCCAAACGACGAGGCGGGTCGACCCGAATCCATCTGCAAGGTTTACAGTTAATGCAGTTTCTGTTATTTGTCCTGTAAACTCAGAGTCTCCAGTTTGAACTGAAGTTAGCAACTTTAACCAACTGATAAGAAAAGTTTCCATTAGTTTCTGTGAGCCACCATGTTTATTTACATGCATTGCAGCTGGAAGGAAAGAGACATTTTTACTATATGGAGAATTTAATGCTCATTTTTCCAGATGCAACATTTCCATTAACGTTTCTGTAGAGTCGAAATATCGTTCAAATAGTTAGCAGTTATTTAATATAGATATACAGCATTTAGATGTTTCAAATATTATTCCAGGTCTACATTAGACTGCATAAGCTCAGAGTTATTATTAATGGCAGAAGCAACTTTTTCAGGTTTGGTTCTCATTCATTATTAAACGACAGTTTTGTCTCAAAGCCATAAGTTTGGACAGCAGTTATCTGAACTAAACGCTGTTTTAGTTCATTTACTGAAGGAAAACGTGAAACAAAGATTCTGTGTTCAACCAACTTTTTAACCCAGAGGGGTCAGAGGTCATGGTTCCTCTCAGCCATTAAAACCACTGTTTGAGATGTGATGTCAGCCTTGAACAAAGTCGGCTCTTGTTTCCATGTTTGGACTGAAATGATGTTTCCAGATTAGAGCAGAAGAATAAAACCGCTTCATGACCTTCTGATGTTCAGGAACCAGAAAAACCTGGAAAAACCTGGAAAAACCTGGAAACTTTAAAAACTCCAGCAGAGCCGCTTTCTACAACCAACACAGATACCAGATCACCATGACAACCAGCTCACCGTTACAAGCTAACGGGTCAGAACCACAGGCCCCGCCCCCAGAACACCAGCTGTAATTCATCCAATCATCAGTCAAACGCCGCTGGAAGCTCCGCCCCATTTCAGGTTTATCATTTCTCCAGGTTTTCCAATAAGAACATAGAAACTGTTCAGTTCTGGTTCTGCAAACTGTGAGGGAGCCGGTCTCTGAACACCTGAGGGTCTCCATGGTTCAAACTGGACCAGCAGCTGAGAAACGGGTTTCAGCCCGAGACCCTTCAGCTTCTTCAGCTCTCAGTTTCATTTCATGCTGATGGTTTTCCAGATGGGGTTTCTTTAAAAGGCCTCTGATCTTCTGCAGCTCCATCCTGCCGTCATTTATCAACCAAACACCCAGATGTTTGAACGTCTCAGCCGGAGTCTGAGATCCATCCCGACCTGGAGGCAGCGGTCCAAAAGGTTCTGAACCCTGAGCTGAACCTCAGCAAACAGCTTCACTTTGGCCTGGAACCACTTCAGGCCACATGAGGGTCACAGTCTGAACACAAACAGAACCACATCATCTGCAGAAAGTCACACTGGTTCCAGGTTCCCTTCTAGATCCGGTCCAGAAAGAACAGCAATAGAACCAGGAGCAAAAAGCACCTGATGGAGCACAAGCTGCACAGGAGGAAAACTCAGCTTGGTGCTGCTGATTCTGCAGGATCTAAAGGAAACAAAGAGACCAAAGCAGAGAAAACAACCTGAAGGTTTCCATGGAAACAGATCTAACCAGAACTTCAGAACCGCTTGAATCATTCTGTGATGAACTGAACAGGGAGAACCTCTGAGTTAGATGAGGCGGTTCTGATCCATGATGAGATTCAGCTCATTGTTCAGCTGCAGCAGATGAACTGTTCATGAGATGAACTGTTCAGATGAACTGTTCAGCCGATAAAAGTCCGTTTGTTCCGCAGAGACGGAAAGAGGAAAAGCGGCTCCAGCTGGAGTTGAAGCGTTTTTAAAGAAACAGCCGCTGAGAGAGAAGAGAGAGGAAGTGTGGCTGTTTCTCTGAGCGGAGCTCCGAGGCTGGATGCTGCTCACGCTGAGCTCAGGAGTCAAGCTGGAGACAACCGAGACAACGGAAGGAAGCCGGGCCCTGACCTTTCAAAGTAAGAGCGGAAGTAAAGCCATTAAATGGAGGAAGGGGGGAAAAAAGCTAATTTAGCAATGAATAAGTTGAATTAATACGTTTATTGTAAAAAATGATGTATCAAACCACAAGTAAAAATATTTTTCTTCCTTTATTTAAGAGTTTTATTTAATGTTATGTAAATCAGTAGTTGATCAGCTCAATTAAAAGCAAAATAGTGGTTTAATATAATAAAATGTAACAAAGTGTCCAAAATGTTTTCTGTTGTGAAATTATGACATCTGATCAACATCCTGGACTTTATGGAAAAATATTAACAATAAATTGTCATGTTTCTCTTTTCTGTCGCTCATTTGACAAGAATGGCATCAAATGAAATAAACTGTAAAACAGTTTTAATAAGTTTCACTGCTAACTGGATCAAGCCTGAATTCTCCAAGTCATAATAAACAATAATTAATAACTTGAAGAGAATTACAGTTCTTACTAATATACTTTTAAAAATGAATCACTTGTGATTAAGTTGTTCTCACAATTCATGTTAATAACAAACCAACCCGTTTTCTTCTTCTGTCCTGATTATTTCTCTCTTTTTCTCTCTATTCTCACAGCTGAATCACATGAACTTTGTTAAATATTTAATAAATAAAGCAGTGAAACCACATTTAAAAAACATGAAATTTAAAATGATACTTTTTGAATAACATCTGGACGCTGCAGCTGATCAGTTAGACGCGCTGTAGTCGACTGAGTGAAGATATTTAAACTCAAGTTTATCAAGTTACATTATTTTTTTATGATTCACTATCTGGTTAAACAATAAAATTAGTTTGTTTTTCTCACTATAATCAATTATATTAGATGAAGCTACATTTGCAGGACAACAGTGACCTTTTATTTTGTTAGTAACTTAAACTAACATGAATATTTAAGAGCTTCTCATTACTGTAACATAATGTTTCAAACAGTAATAAATTGTTTTTAGTGTGTTTACTAGTTATCATTAGTTAAATATTGTTTAGTTTTTACTAGTCGTAGATTCAGTTTTTTATACTTTTGGTAAATTTCAGGTGCAAAATTCAAAAAGTCAAAGTTTTATATTGTGATTATGAAAACATGGATTGAGTAATGAAAGCTCAGCAGAAAATACCAGGAAATTAAAATATTTATTTAAAATCATCAGTAAAAGTTGCATCATTTCCTCACTGAGTCGTTTACAGCAGCAGACAGAAAGACCAGAGCTGCACAACATCAGAAACTGAATTCAAATGAAGCAAACATGCAGCCTGGAAACGGCTGAACTGAAATATGTTTCATATTTCTGCTTCCAGGATGAAAATGAATCAGAGAAAAATGATCAACTTTAAAAACTAAATCAAGTTCAGATCAAAACTCCATGAAGCCTCTAAATGGAGCCGAGTTACAATTTCATCTTCATCGATCCAAAGAGAAAAACAATATCAGATACAAAATGACAGACAGGAGGAAATAAACAGGAAGAAATCATTTAGGTCAAAGGTCATCATGATCCAGTCAGAGTCTCTTTAGACTCAAACTGCTGCAGCTTCAACCTCTGAGGATCAGCAGGAAACAGAGACGATTCTCTTCTTTATAAAGTTAATCATCAAAACCTGCAGAGAGAAGAAAGATGCAGAGATCAGATCAGTGAGTTTCCAGCTTCTCTCCAGCAGCAGTCAGTGACGCAGCACATCCAGGAGAAAGAGCAGCAGGGCCTTCAGTCCTGTTCAGAGCAGCTTCCTTTCAGCTCTCATCTTAACGTGTTGCAGTGAACACACTGAGCTCCAAGCTCACACACCTACACACACTTTCAGCATCCAGTCTGCTTCCTCTGCAGGTTCCACTCAAGTCCACAGTGGAAACAAACTGCTGAGATTCCTGAAGGCTTCACTGCTGCTGCAACACTGGAGGATGGATTTGCTGCTGCTGCATTTAGACACAAACTGCTGCTGATCAACATCTCATCTGCTGCTGGAACATCAGCTGACTGACCAACATGGAGGCTGTCCCTGAACACATCTGGATGAGACTGAGGACAGGAGGACACATGTCCAGATGTGAGGAGTGGACTTGAGCAGAAAGAGCAGCTGCTGACTAAATGAATGATGGTTTGTGAAATCAGAGCCAGTGGTTTCCAGGCTGCAGTCAGACTGATCTCAGAGCTGTGACCAACATCAACCTGATCACTTGTTTCCTGTTGAACTGAGAGAACAAGCAGATCTGAGATCAGATCTGCTGCTGCCACAGTTTGATGAATGAGGACCACTGTCTCTAGACATGTTGGACGGCTGGACGCTGGAGTCCAGCTGGACTTCCTGGAGACATGGACACAGCAACAACACTCATCTTCACACCAACACAAACACAGGAACACAGCAAGCTGCTGCTCCTCTGATTGGCTGATTGCTGTTTCTGTGTCCAATCAGGAAGCCTGAACCATTCTCCTCCCACTGAGAAGCTGCAGCTTTACTGGGAACACTGGATCTTTGCTTTGATAGGAACTGGTTTAGTTCAATATGCTGACAGCAGCTGGAATCACTGCAAACATTTACTTACAAATAATCGATTTGTTTGTCTGGACTGGTTACAAGATCCTCCAGCTGTTGAACATCTGACTCCTTCAGGCCGTTTCCTCTCAGGTTTAGTTGAGTCAGATGGAGGCTGTTGGACTTCAGAGCTGAGACCAGATAATCACAGCTGATCTGTGACAACCTGCAGCTGAGCAACCTGGATAAAGAATAAAAGATGTGAGCTGAAGCCAACAGGATGCAGGTTAACCAGTCCAACAGAACCAGCTAAAGAGTCTCATAAATATTAATGCCAACATGCTGCTGCTGACTTCAGCTCTTAAACTCTGTCAGCTCCATTAATACAAATTGAGCTTCTACAGCCAAATGAGTCAACTTTCACAGAAAACAAACAAATAAGTAAGAACTTGGAAAAAATATGAACAAATATAATAAAATGCTGATTAATTCAACTATTTTAATTCTTCAACATTCATAAAACATGATGTCATGGAGAATATTTGAAGTAAAACTGACATTAAGAGGCTAAATACACAGAAAGTAAAGCTGGTATTGTCTCTTATTTGAGTCTCTTTGTCACTAAACTCATTACAGACTCACACAAAACTGTTAAACCACCAATCAGTGAGTAGATCCAGGGAATAACTGAGGCAGATATTCATTCAAATAAAATACAACACATTTCCTTTTCAGTGGAAAGATGTAAATATTCATAGAAATATGAAATGAATGTTTTAAAGTTAATCAGCTTTGCTTCTTATTTCTATTCAAGCCATTTGATGACAGGCCATTAAAACAAGAAAATGATTCTCTGTATGAAAATCAAAACATACAGGGACTAAAATCGTAGTCTATGTGCCAGGACACTGAATCCTAACAATGCCTCCTGTTGGTTGATATGAACCTTGATGTCCATATCAACCAAATCTGTCGGTGTTACTTAGAGATGCTATTTCAGTGCCCAGAACTCTCATATCCCCATATTTGACCGATATCTAACTTTCTCAGGGCAGTCTGAAAGGTCCAATTCCAATCTTTTCACTTTGTGCCACTTCCATAAATCAGATATGTATCTGGTAGTTTTCAAAGCATCTGCAGTGAGAATAGACGTTTTTGTCATTTATGTGACAGTCATAATTCTGCACCAAAAGAAGCCAGATACAGTGAAATGCAAAAACCTGACAAACCACAGCTGAAGCAAGCTGTGGCGACATGTAACTTTCTTTTCAGTGATTTTTTTTCTATTGCTTTGATCTTGTGACATTTTGTCGGTTCCTATTGCTCCACATCTCTAAAATTGACCCATAGATGGCCGATTTTATTATTACTTCTGTAAATAGGGTGTTGCTGTGTGATGTCTACAATTTTCTTCTGTGCATGCAGGTCACTTTGGGGCTGTAAATTGTTTACACACGTCTGAGTTTAATTAGTTATCTAAACAATCAAACAAACAAAAAGAAATGATTTCAGGAAGATAAAACTGTAACTGACCATCAAGACCTGCTGTGTGAATGGAGCTCTAACCTCATACAGAGGTGGAGAACGGGAACACCAAGTGTCTCCAGGACTAAAGTCTTAAAGAGTTTCTGGGATTCTTTCTCTGTTAAACACAGACGCCTATTTCATCTTAACATTATTAAAATAATGTTGCTGGGAACAGGAATTTCCTGCATTATCAGCTTTAAATTCATTGAATTCTAGAAAGTTTTTGATAATAGCTGCAACCCTACACTTAAATTTGACTCATTACTTCATGTTTTCTAGTTAATATTTAGTAAAGCATAGGAGAAAATATAAAAAAGAAAAACATTACCAAAACCAATCATTCAAGAAGAAAACAGAATTTACCGTGAAGATCCTCAGTGTGGATCAGTAAAATATCAGCCATATGTCTGCAGTTTAGAGTCTCTTTCACATCATATATAACACTAAACCAAAACTTATCTTACCTCAATGTGTGTAATTTACAGAGAGGAGTCAGTAGAAAACCACAGAGCTCCTTCACTCCAGCATCGTTGCAGTCATTAAGGCTAAGATCCAGTTCTCTGAGATGGGAGGGGTTGGACTTCAGAGCTGAGGCCAGAGCAGCACAGCTGATCTCTGACAAACTGCAGTCCTTCAATCTAAAACAAAGTCAAAACAAGTGAGCTAAAGTCAATGGGATACAGATTTAAACAGTCCAACAGAACCTTTTCAAAAAGCTCTTAATGACTAAATGCTGCTGCTTGAATAAACACCTGGGGAGCACCTGAGAACAGGAGCACCTGAGAACAGGAGCACCTGAGAACAGGAGCACCTGAGTCCTCTCCAGGACAGAAGTTTAGAAGGTTTTTGGGATTCTTACTGCATTCAACACTGCTGCCGATGTTGGCTCAACATTATTAGATAACCATTACTGGGAATGGGAGCAGGAATTCCCAACATTATCAACTTTAATTTCATTGGATTTTGGGAAGTTATGGATAGTAACAAGTTCACACTGAAATTCAACTCCTTGATTCATGTTTTCTGGTTTTTTATTAAATCATGGGAGGAAAATAGACATTTTAATTGGAGCAAACCAGTGAGGAAGAAAACAGACCTTAACATGAAGATACTAAGTGTCAATCAAATTAATATCAGTTGTATGTTTACAATTTAGTGTCAACACATAATTTACATCATGAATATTAGCACTAAAGTACAACTTACATCAATATCTGCAGTCTGCATTCAGCAGTCTGTAGAAAACCACAGAGCTCCTTCACTCCAGCATCTTTCAGATCTCTGTTCCCACTCAGACCCAGTTCTGTAAGATGGGACGGGTTGGACTTCAGAGCTGAGGCCAGAGCAGCACAGCTGATCTCTGACAAACTGCACTTCCACAATCTGAATAAGGAACAAAACATGTGAGCTGAAGCTAATAGGATGCTGTTCTGAATGCATGTTCATGATGGAATGATAAGCCAAGACAAAATATCATGGTTTTACAGTATCACAGCAGTAGATTACAGATCTAAAATTTGCTATGTTGCATTTACTTGATGTGAGTGCATAAGAGATTAGTCTCTTAACTCTCCTGTTATGTTCATTTCTAAGGTACAGCAATAATGTTCCTGGGTCAATTTGACCTGTGGAGTGTTTAATCATGCAATACTGTCAGAAACCCAAAAATATTATAAAACATTTTTGTATCTGATTATTAACTCCAATGCTAACAATTTCAATCAATATTCGTGCAATGATGTTTTTTAATTTCTCACAAATAAAGGATCAATGACAACAATTTACTGATTTACTCATGAGTAAATCAGTAAAAATCAGCTGACAAAAAATACAATAATTATCATTGAAATAGATTTTTATAGATATTTTTATATTACATTTTGAATTTATTTTCAAGGAGTGGTCTTTATAATTGAACTTGAGACAAATATTCTGTTCTGGGCCAAATTGACCCAATGATTAAAGTCAAGACAAATTAGTTATCCAGAGAGTATTTATGTCCCCCCCAAACTTCTGCTGAGTGTCCAACTCAGTGTGGGTGGAGTTTGCCCACGGGAACGGAAAAGGTTCCAGTCAAAAGTTTCATGAACAGCTGCTTTCTCGCAGTTTCCTAGTGAAGTAAAGAGAATAGTGAGAAAGTGGGCGTGCACATGTGCATGTATGCGTGTGGTGTGTGTGTGTGTGTGTGTTGGTAAAATATGGTTCATAGTTTCAAAGAAACATATGGAATTGGACATTTTTTTACCCTTTTTTACCCAAAACATTTCGGGTCAAATTGACCCAAAATTGACCTGAATTTCATTTCATGGGTTACATTGACCCTATATGTACGCAAGTATCTATACGTACATATAGATGTAATATGGTTTTGTAATATGTAATGTGATTTTAACTTAACTTGAGTTGAGCAAATCTCAATCTCGTTGTAATCTGTTGATGACAACGACAAATAAATCTTATCTTATCTTTATAGATAAGCATAACTTTGTGTTTCTGTATATGGTCCCGGTACCAATTTAAACTAAAATGAATTAAAAGTCCATTCTTTATGTAAAGATGGGAATAAAAAATAAAAAAAATCAGGCATGAAAAAAAAATCTGACATAAAACAATTTCATTTTATCTTGCATGATCTGAATCTTTCCCATAATAATAACAAAATTAATTGTTATAAACTAACAAACTAGCAACATCTTGTGGCTTGGTTTCCAAAATGTACAATTGTTGTCCTACCCATTTAATGTGTGCAAAACTATAATATTCTAAAATCATTAAATATTTTATTTACAAGATAAAAGGTTTTACAAATTTAGACTGCAGGTTGTTTTTAAAGAAATTGTACTAAAATAAAATCATGAAAATAAATAAGTATTCAAATTTAAGTAATTGTTTTTAATTGGATAAACAGAAAAGGCAAACCTCAGAATGTTCACTTTGCACACTGGATTCTCCAGGATCTCACACAGATGTTTCATTCCACTGTCTCTCACTCCATAGATCTCACTTATTTCCAGCTCAGTCAAATGGCAGGGGTTCACCTTTAGAGCTGAGGCCACAACTTCACATTCAACCTCTGAGAGTCTACAGCCAGCAAGTCTGTGATTAGAGAAAAATAGGTCAGTTTAATTAAATCAAACAATTTATAATATACACACAGGTTAAAAATGGTAACTGTGATGCCATCATCTAATCTCATGTTTACTATGTTTGGCATGACAGTCTTCAGGCCCTTCAGATCATGGTTCTGGTTCTGGTCATGGTTCTGTTATGGTTCAGGTTATGCTTTGGCTGCAGACTCATAGTTTTGTTAAAATCTCCATTCATCCATATTGATGGAATCAGAGAAAATGAGCAACAGCTTAAAACAACCAAACACTTATGTTCACCAACACAGTAGGTTTTAGCAACAGCCATCTTGACTGCCTGTAAGCAAACTTCCATGTTTCTTTAACCTGAGTTCTGAGTGCTGTGTGCTGCAGGAACAATCTGGATGCACAGTATGTCTTCATGAAGATTAGCTAAAAATGATTCATTAGAAGATTCTAAGTCATTGACTCATTCCTGAGCTGATGGTGTAAAGCTGCATTGTAACCATCCTGGAACAGAGGCAAGGCTACCACAATCTGACCACTGCCCACAGGCAAGGCAGAAGTGCCTGTAGGTTCTCATCTAGCTACGATTCAAACCAAAACCCACTAGGACAATAATGTTGAATTAACATTCAAACAATAACAACATCTGGACTCACCGAGCCTTTTTGCAGTTCCTTAGGGCTGGAATCAATCTCAGGCATCCCTCCTCTGATGTGTTGTATTTCTTCAGGTCCAACTCTTCCAAAACATTTTCCGACATCTGCAGCATGTAGGCCAGAGCTGAGCACTGGATCTCTGAGAGTTTCTTTTCTGATCTATTATCTGATTTCAGGAACTGTTGGATCTCTTCATGAACTGAGATGTCCTTAATTTCCAAACAACAGTGGAAGATGTTGATGCTTCTCTCAGGAGAGATTTTATTGCTGTTCATCTCCTTCAGATTTTTGATGACTCTATGGATGGTTTCTGGACTATTCTCTGTTTGAACTGACACGCATCCTAAGAGTCTCTGATTGGACTCCACAGAGAGGCCATGAAGGAAGCAGACAAACAGATCCAGGTGGCCATTTTCACTGCTGAGAGATTTTTCCAAAATTCTCTTCATGAAGTCCTCCAGAGATGGTTCACTGTAATTTTGTTGCAGGATTCTCTCCATCGCATCCATTTTCTTGTCAGTGTCTTGTTCCCTCAGGAACTTCTCCACCACCTCTGTGTTCCTATTGGTAAAACAGTAGAACATGTAGACTGCAGCCAGAAACTCCTGAATACTCAGGTGAACAAAGCAGTAGACTGGTTTCTGGAAGATCAGATTCTCTCTTTTGAAGATCTCTGTACAGACTCCTGAGTACACCGAGGCCTCTGTGACATCCAGATCAAACTGCTCCAGGTCTTCTTGGTAGAACATGATGTTTCCTTTCTCCAGATGTTCAAATGCCAGCCTCCCCAGCTTAAGAAGAACTTCCTTGTCAGCTTCCATCAGCTCCTGTGGACTTGTCTCATGTCCTCCGTGGTACTTGTTCTTCTTCCTCTTTGTCTGGACCAGTAGGAAGTGTGAGTACATGTCAGTCATGGTCTTGGGCAGCTCTCCTCTCTGCTCTGAGGTCACCATGTTCTCCAGAACTGTAGCAGTGATCCAGCAGAAGACTGGGATTCCACACATGATGTGGAGGCTCCTGGAGGTCTTGATATGAGAGATGATTCTGCTGGACCGCTCTTCATCATTAAACCTCTTCCTGAAATACTCCTCCTTCTGGGCGTCAGTGAAGCCTCATACTTCTGTTATCCTGGAAATACATGAAGTGGGAATATGATTGGCTGCTGCAGGTCTGGAAGTTATCCAGATGAGAGCCGAGGGAAGCAGGTTCCCTCTGATGAGGTTTGTCAGGAGAACATTGACTGATGACTTCTGTGTGACGTCAGAAACCAGCTGACTGTTGTTGAAGTCCAGTGAAAGTCTGCTTTCATCCAAGCCATCAAAGATAAAGAGAAGTTTGCAGACAGCCAGTTGCTCTGCTGGGAGCTTCTGGAGGGTTGGATGGAAAACATGGAGCAGCGTGAGAAGACTGTGCTGCTCATCTCTGATCAAGTTCAGCTCCCTGAACGAAAGCAGAACCACCACACTGACATCTTGGTTCTCCAAGCCCTCTGCCCAGTCCAGAGTGAACTTCTGAACTGAGAAGGTTTTTCCAACACCAGCGACGCCATTGGTCAGAACCACTCTGATGGCTCCATGTTGGTCAGGGAAGGATTTAAAGATGTCATGGCACCTGATTGGAGTGCCATAAAGCTTTTGGATCTTGAAAGCTCTCTCCAGCTGCTTCACCTCATGTTGGGTATTAACCTCTTCACTTTGTCCCTCTGTGATGTAGAGATCAGTGTAGATCCTGTTGAGGAGGGTTCTACTTCCTGTTACATCACTTTCTTCAGTCACACATTCACATCTCCTCCTCAGACTGATCTTATGTTCCTGTAGAATCTCTTGCAGACCATCATATTCTAAAACAAAGAAGAAAACATATTTGTAGAAAAAACAGGACATTGTGTGATTTAGCTGGAATAAAACTATCTGGAACATGCCTTTTCTGAATCACAGACTGAGCTGAATGTGTTTATAGAACAATTAGGTTGGAAATGAGTGTTTCAATTATTACATGCTGCATATACACTGCAGCAAAAAATTTCCCAAAAAATGTTGTCACCAAAAGGTCATAGACACCAATATGTTGTTGGCCTGCTCTTAACTTTGATGTAGCACACGATAAGCCTCTACAATGTCACAAGATGTATTTTTAGACAGTTTTACATATGTATTCTTTTTTTTTTTTTTACCAATTTCTTGTATTGATGATGGGAGTCAGGGGCACCAAATAAGGGGGAAAGTTATGACTATTCTAAGGGCCCCTGACCGACAAGGGGCCCTCCGCAATTTATTTTTTATTTTATTTATTTTTTCATTTAAATAAAAAAAATTAAGGCCCAAAGAATTGGGGCCAATATGATTAATTACAAAATTAATCATATTGTGTTTTCTAAAATAGTTTTAAGCAGTAAAAGTCAAATGTTTACTGCTAAACATTTGCAGTAAATGTTTTGCCCCTCCCAAAAAGCAGACATCCATATTTGCACTGAGCACTTGATTTATGTCATGTTGATGCAAAATGTTTGCTCTTACTGCCATTTCCACACAGTTCCTCCTTCAAATTGCAGAATCCAGTTGAACTCCGCCTCACACAGCACCCCACCACATAATTCCCCCACTCACTCAGCTCGTTCAGACCAGCGGCAGCAGTAATTAGCAAAAACCTGGTGAAGTTGCGCATCTGCTGAACTAATCATATGAGCTACTTCTCAGTGCAATGCTGGTAAAAACATTGTTAAAGGCTTAATGGAGAAACATTGTTGTGATGACATGCTGAGAGCAGAGTTGGGAAGAGCACAAGCTTCAACTGAACTCAAGGTAACATAGTTACTTATTTGTGGTATAAAATGGTATCATATGTCTGTAAAATACATAATACTGCCCCTTTAAATATAGCCCTGAGTTCTACTGTTTGTTTTCTTTGATTTGATTACACTAAACCTATAAGTGATCACCAATCATGGTCAGTTGCTTTTTTTTACATTTCTTCCTCAAACACAATAGTTCTCCCCTATCCTTCCAGTTTTTAATAATGCAAAGGACAGTTAACCTAATTTTAGTGGTTTCTGCATTTAGCTTGGAGTTAAGTAACTAAATAATCAGCTGGAAGACGGTGGTCCATTGAGTAATTATCCAATTGGAAACTTATATCCATTTGCTCAGTTAAATTCAGTTGGTAACTTATTTTGGCAAGGTACTGAACAAATATATATGACTTGAAATATGCTATTTACTATCAGAGTCAATAAAGGCTTTTGTCTCTCAGACTTTCGTTCCTTCTTTTTATAAAGGCTTATGTGCAGCAGGTTGCTTTACCTATCTTTTTGTTTTCATGCATTAAAATGACCACCTGTTTTAAGACTCAACAGTTTTTCGGATTGAACATAAATTCCATTCAGTTCAGATTTAGCTAGAGAAATTTGGCTGAAATAATTGCTCACAGAAAAATTTTAAACTTTTCTTTTAAATCCAAAAGACATGAAATTATTTACACAGTTATTTACAATCTACAAATCAGAAGGAAACTCTGATTTGTAGATTTTCAGTCTAACCTGGCTCAAAGCTGCTCTGATTCAGCAGTCCAGTTCCTTCTCCACACTGGGGGCAGGAGGAGAGTCCAGATGGAGCAGACTGGTCCCACCTGATGCACTGTCTGCAGAACCAGTGTCCACAGCTGGTAGAGACCGGATCAATCAGAACCTTCTGACACAAAGCACAGCAGGACGGCTGCTCCTCCTCACCAACGCTGCTGCTCCTCTTCTTCTGTCTGTGAAGACATTTCTTTATCAATGAAATAGTTCAATAAAGCAGGGTGAAGCTGTCCTACAACAGCAGAAGTGCCTGAAGGTCCAACACAAACAAAGGACCAAAAGCTGAGTCAGAACATAACCTCAGAAAATTGGTGATCTCCATTTTGAGCATTTCATTGTTTCATATTTGGTGTCATGGATGATCTTTCTTTTGTTGCATTTGTCCATCTAAATTCTTTTCTGGGACAATAATCATTATTCTGTCTGAACCAGAGTAAAACTGCTTCCCTCAGAGGTGGAAATCTGACTCAAATCTAGATTCCAGCATAGAAAGCTGGATCCTTCGTTGATGGTATAAAATGGTGGCAGTAAACAGGACTCAGCCTCACTTGCACTTATCTTGGCAAATTGATGCTAAGATGCCAAGATATGAACCTTATTTTGTGATAGAGGATTATTTGGATAAAAAGAATCAGATGTCCAGCTATCTGGCTGCACACATTTTCCTATAAAAACCTTTCCTAATATAAAAGTTCCAGTGGTTTCCTCTTTTAGTGGACTTTGACACAATTTCAGAATCATTGCTCCTCACAGTCTTGGTTATTTTTATTTTGATGCAATGTTTTTAATCCATCATATATTCAGACCTTCATTCAAAACTCTACTGACTTATTGACTAATGTTCTTTGTGTTTAGTTATATGTTTAGATAAAAAATTAAGTTAAATTTTATTTATTTGCTGAATATCACCTAGTTTATATTAGATACATCTCTGTGGAGTCACATGAATCAGAAACTGTTTTCTTACTTTATGTCTGATGGTCCAGGTTCATTACTGAAGTATGGAGGTTTATCTTTGGAGCAGTCACTCTTCATAGAAGGACATCTGGATTCTGGAGGTTCTGCTCTGTCCTCCATTAGATCCCAACTTTCCGTTTTCTGGACTTCAGTCAGTCTGAGAGAGAACCAGAACCAGTCAGTTTATTTGAAACCTTTTCAGGTTTGAACTGGAATCAGATTCCAGGTCTGTATAAACATCAAGAGTGAGGTCTGATGTGAAAAAATTACAATTAGGTTACACCTGCTAGTTGTATTGCTATATGTTATTCTAAGTTCTGTATATTCCCACCAAGTTAAAACTATTTGGGTTACGTGTACAAAGTTGGACGTTGTTTTTCACAGCTGCATGGGAACCAGTCTGTTTCCCAGGCTTAGGATCCCTTTGTATAAAACTCATGTCTTGTCTCTGCCTGGCAGCTTTTCAGCCAGACCTGCTTCATTATTGATTGTCCTACAAGCTTCTCTGTATGGTGAACAATATATGAATAAACCTGATTGAGTGATTTCACCTGAACAGTGCTTGGAAATAAAAAAAATTTCCACAACAGTTCAGAATAGGTGAATAAAGGAGTGAACATTTCCTATGAAGCAGTGTCCTGACCAACAGAAGAGTTGAGTCAGTCTCTCAGTTTCAGGCCTGAAATCCAGACACCAGGCCAGAAGAAAAACTTCCAATCAGAAGAAGAACCGAAGAGTCTAAAGATCTAAAAACAGCTGGTTCTGCTGCTCTCTTATTTTGTGTCTACACTTCCATTTTAGCCTTCATATCTGGAGTTACTTACTTCTTATGAGATTATTATTGGCTTTATTATTATTACTGCTCTGATCTGACCTCCTGTACCTGCTGACAGGTTTCCATCTTGTGGTTTTAGTCTGCCTAAGAGGAACAATGACTGTGAGCTCACAGCTTAAAAAAAATTATAAAAAATCAGGACAAACAGGTCCAAGGTTCCCACTGAGATAAAATATTTTAACTTCCTGCTTCTCTGTCAGTTTGTGTGCATCTGTCAGAAAATAAAAACATCGTTTCTTGTGAAGATATAAATATTTAAAGCTGAAGGAGAACCAGACTAAATTCTGCTTCCTTCCACAATTCACAAAGACAAAATCCAGTAAGAGAGGAAAAAGTAGTTAACACTTGACCCAATCCAGATTCCTTTATTTGTTCTGTTGTTAAGAAAAATGGAGTCTGAACATGTTTCTCCTGATTTGATACTTGACTAGACCCGACTTATCTGAGGCTCCGCCCCCTGTAAAAGTGAGTTTCAGTACCTGGACTGTCCTGTCTTCTTCCCTTTGTGTCAACAATGAACAGAGCTGTGAAACACTTACAGGTCATGCTTAAACCTTTCTCAGTTTTTAGCTCAATTTCTGTCAATATATTATTTCATGAAGTAGTTTTGTTCTCTGCAAAACAGAAACTGATAAGTAGAAATATTGAGAGATCTGATCATTTTAGTTCAGTTTTAATATTTCTGTTTTTATTTATACACTAAGACTTCATTTCTAGATTTGTGATTGTCTACCTGAACTCAACTTGAACTTTTCTCTAAATTACGTTTTCATTTCAAACCAAACTGAAAGAAGATCTTAGGCAGAGCTCCAGGCCTGACCTGCTTTCTAGTAAAGCAGTTCAGATCAACCTTGTGTGGACCTGGATATGTTGTGGCTCTTAGCAGGTTTAGTTAAGTCTGGTTCCAGGAGATTTCTTCTCCAAAATGTCTCCAAAGTGTCCCACTGAGACAGTCCAGAGGATCCAGCAGCTTGAACCTTTGCTTGATTTCACAACAGAGCTCACCTGCTTACGCAATTTCAAACAACTGTCAAAAATGATACCAAGATTTCTAACAGAAAATTGATCAAATGGAGCAAGGCAACCAAGAATTTTATCAAGCTTAGTCTGCCTGAGAGGAACACTGACTGTGAGCTCACAGCTTAAACACAACTCTTTTGTTAAGGCTCTTTTGTCCAAACAATACAACTGGAGTTTTATATTGATTCAAGTGAAGAAAAGTTTGGTTCATCCATGAACTAACTTCTGTTGAGCAATCTGTTAAAGACTGTAGGGAATCATCCTTATGTACTTTCTTTAGGGGCATGTAAATTTGTACGTCATCTGCAAAGCAGTGAAAGGAGACAATTCTTAAAAATGTGTCCAAGAGACAACAAGTACAATATAAACAAAATAGGCCCTAAGACTGAATCTTGAGGTACTCCATAATTCAGGGGTGCTGCCACAAAAGAACAGTAATCGTTATCTACTTTTATCTTCCAGTAGCTCTCCCCAGGGCTGTGTCCTCTCACCACTTTTATTCAATTTAAATACTAACAAGTGCCAAAGTTGAACTCACAACAGGCACATTATAAAGTTTGCTTTATAATGTGTTATATAAGTGTGTTCTTGCTTGATGATCGGGACTGTGACCACGAGTCTGTGGTAAAAGATTTTTTTGGCTGGTGTGATCATTCATTTCTGGACTTTAACGTCTTTAAAACCAAAGAGATATTAACTGATTTTAGAAAGAAGCCCTCCAGTGTTTATCCATGGACAGGCTGTTGAGATTGTACAACTTTACAAATATATTGGGATAATTATCAACAACCATTTGGCCTTTGTATTAGCCTTTGAGGCTACAGGCAGTCTGTGCTAAGGCTCACCACTGTTGTATTTCTATCGGAAATGAAGACGTATTAATGCTGACAGAGTTTTCATGAAAATGTTTTACTCTCGTTTTATCGAGTCAGTTTTAACATTTTCTCTAATTTGTTGGTTTGCGTCCCTTACCTTGAAAATTAAGCACAGATTATTTTATTGGCTCTCGCTGTTTTAAACAGCAGGACAGGTCAGATGCAACAAACTGAATAAATGTTCAACAAACCAGTTTGTTCCCTTCATATTTAGATGTTGGCCAGTCATTCTGCCAGATAAAGTCCTTCCAAAATTAATCAAAGTTTGCTGGAGAAGTTTTGGTCTATTGACAAATTAAAGTTTAAAATAGCAGATCAACAAATACAATTTAATAAATTATTAGTTTAACAAATGAACAAGTCCTTGTTACTCTGCCACATGTTCAAAACTTTATATTTGAAGCAGAATCAAAACTGCTTCTGCATTTAGATTAAATCTAAATGTTGTCTGATAAATGAGGTTTTATGTTGAAACGTTAAAATATATTCAAACCCTCAGCACATTTCCTTCCTTTAATTTACGCTAATTATGGTAAATTATGGTAAATGTGAATCATGTAAAGTTTTTATCCTCGGTGATTCTGACAGATGATGATAAAAGCCAAATTGGTTCTGATCCACGAAAGAGCTGGAACATGAGATTTTATCAGCCGCCATGTGATAAAGTTTTCTTTAGGAAACATTGGCAGGTATTTTGGGGGCTTTCATAAAATCAGGTTTAGGTTTTAAACACAATCTGAGATTGGCGCCTGTTAGCCTAGCATGCTAACACTTTCGGCTTCCGGCTGCTGAGAAACTGAAGCAACTTTCTGTCGGCAGTAACATTACTGATCATCAGCCTCAGGTAAAACAAAAAAAGTACAAAAACATTTTAATTTTGGGGCGTAAACAGCAGATCATCCAGATTTAAATCTTGGCTAGCAGTAAAACTAGCTAGTGATTCTCCTGCCGTTGTGTGTTTAGCTGCTGTTATAAAAGTTCATTAGTTAAAAACTCACATCTTCTCTGAACTTCAGTTTTCTCCAGCAGAAGTGAAGGAATCCTGCAGCAGCTGAAGAAAGTCTCTGCTCAGGCTAACGTTAGCATGGTGAGCTAACTTTGGACGAGTTCAGCTAATAAACTGAAGCGGGAACATTTTCTTCTTCTTCTGATGCTGTAAAATGGCGGTTTGCAGATCAACTCCACAGGAGCAACACCGCCACCTACTGACCAGAAGTGTGGAAAGGAGATAACAGAAGAAATAAAACTAATTCATATTTTTCTATCAAATATTTTTTTGAAGACAAATAAGTTGTCTAATAACCCCCCTCCCCCACTACTTTCTTTCTTCTTCTCTTGTGTTTTATTGGCGGTTGGAGAAACAACTTACTGGGCTGCAGGAAATTAACAGAAAAAATAAAACAAGTTTCTCTCTAAAATATTTGATTTTCGAAAATTAATCTTCTGTTTTAATCATTTTAATAATAATTGGTTTTTATTTAACCCTTATTAATGATTGTTTTGTATTCAGACTCAATGTTGGATTTGAAGTTATGCTGCTGCAGTTCAAACAGCCTCCATCAGAGGAAGGGTGGAGGAGAGCTGGTGCCTCTCCAGCAGTCACTGGGTGAGAGGCGGAGAACAAGCTGGACGGGTCAGCGGTCCATCACAGGGCAAAGCAGGAACACATGGAGGTTTTCTGGATCCAGCAGATTTAAAATCTACAGAATTTAATCAGAAACGATTCAGACACTGAATCTTCATCTCTGTATAAAAATAAAACATTTCATGAATAGAGCAGCAGCTCAGTTCAGCAGGTAAAGTCTTCATAAAGTCTGGATGGAGGTTCTGAATCTGCTCCTCCGGGTCCAGTAGAGAAAAAACGTTCCAGCTCCCACTGAACCCGACCAGAACCAGATTATCTGCAGAGGATCAGATGATCTGGTTCAGGCCACAGCAGGGATGAAATACTGCAGAGAAACGTCTTCATGGAGCAGGACGAGGTGGACCACGTTCTGATGGACAATATCTGAGGAGACAACAACCAGGACACTTTAACTGCTGCAGAAGAACCACTTCAGTCCAAAACGGACCGGCTGTCCGGGTCCAACAGAACTCCGACACTACAGCCGAAAACGACCCATAAATGGAGGTTTGTGGTTCTGGATGAACATGAACTGCTGCTTTCATGGACAAACCATAAATAATAACTTTATGTTTTGTGCATTTTTTGGAAAATTGATCCGACTGAGTTGTTCCTCCCTGGGATCATAAATCCAATATTCCTATTTTCTAACAACGGCACAGAATTTTCTGCTGTTGTGTACTTTATTATTATTATGATTAATATTTATTTATTATATTGTTTTTAACACTTTAATAAGTTTTTGTTTTAGTGTGAATCTCTATATCTGATGCTGACACCAGATTCTTCCTTTCATGGGTCAATAAGGGCGGTTTTTATTCTATTCTATTCTATTCTATTCAGGAAGTTAGAAAGGTTCTTCATCTTGTCCACCACAGGATGTCCTCACACATCCCGTCCTGTTCATCTTCAGAGGAAGGTAGACGCTCACCTGGAGAGAGAATCAGCAGGAGGGATGAAGACGAGATGATTTCACCAGAGAAGAAGAAGAAGAAGAACGCTGGGACTGAAAAATAGTTGTTTTAAACTCTGAAATAATTTACAGGTTACATGTTACAATTACATTTATTGTTAATGTTATTTTATGTCAGCAACAGAGAGAAATGTTTTTAGTAACATGAGTAATATTGTAAATTTAACTCTGTTAGCATGAAATTACCATGAAGATAAACTAAATTATTATAAACTGAAAGTGAGGTTTACAGGTGAGTTTATCAGTGACTTTTATTTCCATGTTTTGCTGAACAAACTGAACTTCATCCCTTAAAAGTACAAACTAAATTTAGTTTCATTTTAAACTTTAGCTTGATTTTGTTTTGTAAATATATAAACAGAAACTGATTTCCAAGCCAAGATTAAATGTGAAGTGTTACAGTAATAATTTGATAATCTATAGCCCACAGCTCCTCCTATTTTTAAAAACACATTGTTCATCCATGCCAGTGTCTCTTCCCAGTGGGACATATCTGGAAAACCTGTGAAGGAAGACATCAAGGAAACATCATGATGACATCATTACACTTTAGCTTATTCATCTCAATATGAAGAAACACACTGAAATACCCTGAGCTCCCTGTGGGTGGAGAACGTTGTCTACATATTTAACATGCATTGGTAAGATCACCTTAGAGAGAAAGATCATTCCAGAAACTTGTATCAAGGATCCCATGTTTGTGTTTATCTTCTTATCACATTAGGGAAAAAATGTAAAAGTGTTTCTTGAGTTCCTTCACCATGACAGACCACTTTCTTGTTGCAGCAAATGTAAATATAAGTGCACCATTCATAAAGCAATATTTTCTAGTCAGTCATTCAACTGATGTCCTTGTAGCTGAAGAATGTTGATTACAGGATATTTTACGAGGAAACAGAAGGACAAAAGTAACTCTATAACCAACAGTAGTAAAAATGAGTACAGTTTGCCAAGTTACAGCTATCATAAAGACAAAATAAAAAATATGCCTTATTGTTCTTGTAAAAACCCACACTGCAGGCCCAGCTGCCTACTGAAGGCAGGGTACACATTGGTTCTTTTTGAAAATAGTTATTTCAGAAGCGCTGACTTGCATGTTTAAACTATCCACAGTTGAATGGGTTCTGTGTCAGCTCGCCTTAGCATGACATATTCCATGTGTTAGATGTTCCAGCTGAGTCGCATTGCTCCATGATTATCCTGATGTGCTTTCCAGTTCAGTCAAATGATATGATTGTTTTTTTTCCCCTCCAGGGTCTTTTGTGGCTCTAGTGTCCCTTATATGACAGCAGGCTGACAGGAAACAGGGAAGGAGAGGGGGGAAGACACGCGGCAAATATCGTCGGGTCCGGGAGTCGAACCTGCGACGGCCGCGTCGAGGACTAAAGGCCTCCAAATATGGGTCGCGCTAACCGCTACGCCACCACGCCACGCCCCAAATGATATGATTGTTTTTAATCTCATATTTCTTCATCAAATCAATACTTTCTGATAGAGTTTAAAACCAGAAGCTTACATACACTATTTATTAAAATGCAACATTTTTCTCAGTTTGAGATCAAATCAACCTAGAATATTGTTATAGACATGCACACATTTAAATAGAAATGCTTCCCAAATCTGATCAGAATCACAATAAAAGCAAAAGTCCACAGAACAGAGGAAACCACATGGCAACAATTTAGATTGGAAATAAAATCTGCAATGTGTTTCAGCAATAAATTTGCTCAGTACATTGGAATTGAATGCTGTTGTGCAAAACATCACTAGGCGGGTCACTGTTATGTGTTTATGTTTTTGGTTGTAGATAAAGTAGGGAACTGATCTGATCATTAAGGGTAACAGAATTTTCTGTACCACAACTGGAGCAGCTTCTGGTTCTGGTACATCTGAAATGTTACAACAGGAAACCTGAAAAAACAGGAAATTACATTTAATTCATGATGAAAACAGAAAATCTCATCCTTGTTAAACATTCACAGTGGACCAAGATTTTAACTTCACAGTCCCTAAATATAATTAAACATCTCTTTTCTGATATCACCAAAGCAGAGCTTCATGATGAGCCACAGATCCAACAGAACCAGAACCGTTCTGCAGCAAGTACAGAGAAAATCCTCCAAACCAGATCTGAACGTCTCTGAGCTGCTCCAGAAAATATTTCCAACGCTCACCAAAGGAGATTTGGAGCAGATGAAACTTTATCTTTACTAAGTTTCAGAAAGAATGATGTAAAAAATCGTGAAGAAAAGTTTCATCCTCTAATTGAAGAAACCATCATTTGCTCACTGAACTTTGAGAATATAAAATATAAAAAATATTTTTAAAAACAAAAACTGCAATCCAATAAAGCAAACATGCAGCCTGAAAACTTTTGAAGTGAACTTTATTTTATATGACATTATTACAGACTGAAAATGAATCAATGAGAAAAAAGATCAACTTTCCAAATGAACCAAGGTCAGATCAGCAAGTCGCTAAATGGAGCTGAATTTGAATTTTAACTTTATTGATCAAGAGAGACAAAAATACTAAACGACAGGCATGTTAAAATCAAACAAGGTCAAAATCTTCTAACTCAGTTTATCAGCTTGGTCCAGTCAGTCTCTTTACATTGAAATTGCTGCAGCTTCTACACATGATTCCACATCAGCAGCACAAAAATGTTTCTCTCATTTACAAATATTATTCCCAGTTCCACCTGCAGAGAGAAGAAAGAGCAACAGAGCAGATCAGTGATTGTTTGAAGCCTCTCTCCAGCACCAGTCAGTGACGCAGCACATCAGTTGTTTCTTATTTAGGTAAGTGCAAGCAGACAGTCAAGTGGAATAAATATTATAGTATAGCATCTAGGAGCAAATGAGATGCAGTTGTTTTCACAAAACATCCAGCTGTGTAATTCAGGTTAAACGTCATCCATGCAGTCACTATGACGACTGCAGCTATAATCTTACCACTGAGAATTAGCCGAAATACAGAGTCTTTGCTTTGATACCAACTATGATTTGGACAATAATGCTGACCACAGTTAGACTCACTCAAATCACCCACTGACCTTAGAGTCTCCAGATGGTAGTCTGCACTTTTCTCAAGATCCTTCAGTGGCTGAACATCGTCATACTTCAGGTTATTCCTCCTAAGGTCCAGTTCTGTCACATAGGAGTGGTTGGACTTCAGAGCTGAGCCCAGCAGAACACAGCTGATCTCTGACAAACTGCAGAGCTTCAGTCTGAATAAAGAAGTTTTTCAAAATTCAATTGACTTCAATGCAGTTTAATTCAATGTTTAAACAAACAGAATCCCATTTTAAATGATTCACATAAGGAGAATATTTATAAACAGGATTCCTGATGCTGTCAATTTTCTCACCTTAGATCAGGAGGTTAAACTCAATTATTCAAAGAAAAATATTAAACACTTATTTCAAGTCAAGGGATAAATAAGATGATCAGAGGCCATGAAACATATGGAGAAATTTTCTATACAAAACTTTAAACATACATCTACTAACATTAGCTGATGGGCAGAAACACTGCAGTCTTACAGAGGCTCCACCTTGCAGTCCATATCAATCCAATCTCTCTATAGATGTAACTGAGAAATAAAACCACAACATCAGGAGCTTGAAGCCTTTTCCAGAGAACAGGAGAACCAAGTGTCCTCTAGGCTGAAGTCTTAGCGAGTTGCTGGAATTCTCACCGTGTTCAACTCTGCTCCTTATGTTGGTTAAACTCTTTTAAATAATGTTGCTGGAAGTGAGTGTGAAATGCTTAACTTATTGTTTTTAAATTCACTGGATTATGGGAAGTTATGGATGATAAGAGCAACCTTCCACAAAAATTAAACTCGTTGCATGATTTCTTTTCATTTTGTGAAATCATGAGAGGAAATGTAAAATAAAAATAAACTTTTTTGGAACAAACTAATAAGAAACAGACTTTATAATGAAGATCCTCAGTGTGGATCAGTATATTATTAGCCACATGTCTGCAGTATGATGTCAATGCAACTTAAACCTTACTTCAATCTCTGTAGTTTGCAGAAAGGCGTCTGTAGGAAAAGACAAAGTTTCTTTACTCCAACATCTTTCAAGGTGTTCCAGCTCAGGTCCAGTTCTGTCAGATGGGACGGGTTGGACATCAGTGCTGAGACCAAAGATTCACAGCTGATCTCTGACAACCTGCAACACTCCAATCTGAATAAAGAATAAAACACGTGAGCTTAAGCTAATGTGCTACAGGTTAAAATACTACAACAGAAAAAGTAAAGAGCTTTCACTAATGTTAATGTAAACATGGTTACTTGACCCTTAAACTCTTTCAGCTCCACCTATGCAAACTCACATTGTGTATTTAAATAACTAATTTCAAAGAAAACATGGAAGCCAGTAGGAAATTTGGAGGAAATGTGAACCAAAGTATATAAAAGCAGATAAATAAACTAATGTTGAAGATTCCACAGCCATAAAAATGTGTTTTCAGGTAGAATATTAAATGTAAAACTGACTGCAAGTGCCGAAACAAACAGATCTAGAACCTTATCGTTCCATGTAATGTGTACGTTTTTTGTCAGTGAAATGATGACAGAGCCTTGTAAAAGTCCTGAAGCATCAATCAGTGATTATATATTAGTTCCTGTCAGACAGATTCCAGTAGCAGAAATCATTTTCTACATCAAGTTAAATCTCATTTTTCTTGCTTCACATGAAGGGGATTTATACACACTGAGGATCCAAATGCTGCCCTGTGCTGACCTAAGATCCGGGGCTCAAATTCAGTTTTACAGCAAAACCCCAACAACAAACAAACAAAAAATTGTCTTCAGACGATTTCAGGAAATATACTGTATTTAGCAAAATAGAAGATATTAATTTTTTCCCCTGGTAAATTACATCAAATAACACAAATAGAAATAAAACTCTTCCAAGGACATCCTGTTAGAATATGAACAAACTAATCTTACAGTTTTTTTGAAGAGAGATTGAAAAGATTAAAGTAAATGATAAATCACTGTTTTTCAATTCTATTTTACTTTTTATCTGCAGATTTTTTCTTATTTCTAATTAAATCATTTGTCTGGGGTTATGGGTTTCTTAATGGGTAGACTGCATGGACCATGTACAGAGAATGTTTTCCTAATGTTTCTGTTCTGAGTTTAATTGCCAGTCTCAGGCCTTTAGCTGCATGTTTTCCTCTTTACTCTCATTATTTCCTGCCCAATGATGATTAATAAATACCAAAAAACATTTGACCACAGAAAATCAAAATGGGAAAAAACACTTTATTAAAGTCTAAATTCACAGCTGTAACCATTGTAGCTGACAATGGCTCCACCTTCCAGTCTACATCAATCAAACCTCTGTGTAGATGTTTCAGAGAGACACAACAATAGCACTGGGACGTTGTAGCCACATACAGAGGAGAACAACAGGACCAGGGTTCCTCTCCAGAATTGGAGTCTTTAAGATAATCTGGGATTCTTCCTGCATTCCACAATGCTGAGTATGTTGGCTCAAAATGATTGAATAATGTTGCTAGGAATGGGAACTTTCTGGATTATCAGCTCTCAATTCACTGGATTCTGGATAATACATAAAACTGCATACTGAAATTTAACTCATTGTTTCATGATGTCTGGTTATCATGAAAGAAGTTTGAAAAATTAAAATTAATCTTTTACTGAAACGAAGCAGTGAAGAAGAGGACAAGCTTTACCATAAGGATCCTCAGCAGCTTTCACACCATAAATTTCAGCCCAAAACTAAAACATGGTGTCTTACTTCAATTTTTGCAGTTTGCAGATGGGACTCTGTAGAAAACCACAGAGTATCTTCACTCCAGCATCTTTCAGGTCATTGCAGCTCAGGTCCAATTCTGTCAGATGCGAGGGGTTGCACTTCAGAGCTGAGACGAGTGAAGCACAGCTGATCTCTGACAATCTACATTCCTCCAGTCTGGTTAAAGAACAAAACATGAGATCTGAGGACATTCAAATGCAGATTAAAGTTGAAACATTAACAAATAATTTAAATGTAAAAAATATATTTTTCTGTGTAAGTCATACAAACAAAGAAATGTCTAATATTATAACTAATATTTTGTCAAATAAAACTGATTTCAAGGATTAAAACAAACAGAACTGCAATCATCTGAATCAGGTGTATTAAAGCAGAGAAACGTCTAAAGGATCCAGGGCAGTGTGCCTTGACTGCCAGGGTTGGGAAACCCTGGTCTAGAGGACCACAAAGCCTTCACCAGTCATTCACCCATTCATGCACATATTCACATGCTGCTGGTAGTCAGCAGCACGTTGGGAACCTCTGACCACCACCTTTAGGCAAGCCAGGTGAAATGTCTTGCCTACAACACAACTGCCAACCCAACAGTTGCAAAACAAAGTCCTACCACCATTGCCCTCCTCATTTCATATCTGTGGGCTTGAAGACATTTCCTCACAATGTTTCTTTTCTTTAAAACTTTGTCAATGAGAGTCAGCAACAAATACTTAAGGCACTGAACTTTCAATAATAAATTCAATATTTTAGAATGAAAAATAACACCTGTAACCCTAAATATTTAACCTAGTTTCATGATAACTTATAAAAAGAGGTTAAAAAAAGAAACTAACTTGCCCAAAGTACTTAGCATTACCATGAATATTCTCAGTGTGGATCAGTTCAATATCAGCTGTATGCGTGCGGTTTAGTGTTAACTCGTCTTTCACATGGTAAATATCAGCATTAAACTAAAACATGGTGTCTTACATTAATGCCTGTAGGTTGCAGAGAGGACTCTGTAGAAAACCGCATAAATCTTGCACTCCAGAATCTTTCAGGTCTTCGTTCCTGCTCAGGTCCAGTTCTGTCAGATGGGAGGGGTTGGACTTCAGAGCTGAGACCAGAGAAGAACAGCTGATCTCTGACAAACTGCAGAAGTTCAATCTGAATAAAAAATAAAAGATGTAAAGTAAAACCAATGGGATGCAGGTTAAAACTAAATACTAATACATTTATAGTAAATGTAGATTAATTTTAGCGAATGTCACACAAACAGAATGACCAGATTCCTAATATTTGTTCTAGTAAAACTAATTTTAAGAGTAAAAACAAGCAGAAAAATAGCAAAGTTAGCCAAGTTGACTGTTACATGAATGAAAACAATCTAGACAGAATTGCTTACTGCTTGCTTGGATTCCCTTTCTCATAGTGTTAAACTTTTATTTCCATATTTTTCAAAGTAAATCCTAAATATATTCCTCGGCTTCAACCATCTCTCTAAACATCTAAACACTAGTCTCAGTAACAACTACAGATTGGACCTTAGCATCCATCCATCCATTCAACCATTGTCATCTGCTTATCCAAAAACAAAAAGTCAAAAGAGGCAAGAAGAAAACCCCAGAAATGTATTTCCCCAGCCTCCTCCTTCAGCTCATTCTGGGTCACCCAGAATGAGCTGTTGACTATATATGCTGTTCAGGTCTAAAAGGTTTGTTCCCTGTGGGGTGTGCCTTGGAGCAATTCTGATCATTTAAATCAGCCACCTCAATTTGTTAAAGGAACAACCCTTTTACCTCCCCTCAAAGACAAAGTTCTTGTTCACTTGTGTCTGGGATTTTGTTTCTTCAGTCGTAATCTATATCTCATCATCATAGGTGAGCGCAATAACACAGACTGGTAAATTGAGGGTTTTGCTTTTGGCTAAGCTCTTTCTTCACTATAGCAGACTGAAAAAGTACCTGTATTACTACAAATGAAACCCCAATTCATCTGTCTGTCTCCTGTTCTAGCCTACAATCACTCATGAACAAGACACCAAGTGTAGAGTGCCTGTCAAGATATTCAAAGTCCCCTATTTGAGACAGAGATCAACTCAAAGAGACAGTCCATCTTTTTCTGGTTGAGAACTATGGCCTCAAACGTACGGGAGGTTATGGTCTCTTCTCTTTTCACATTCACCAGTGGCTTCCTGCAGTGCACTTTGGATGTCATAGCCTGAAGAAGCCAAAAGAGCCATATAATCTCTGCTTTTTTTAAAAGCAGAGATTTTGAGGATCTCAAACGAGACAACCTTGTTTCCACAACCATGGCTTGTGATCCTGATTGTGAACAAAATCAATGATACTGGTAATGAGGGACAATCCTAGCTGAGTAAATTTTACAAGAAGTGTAAGAACTGTGATCTTCAATAATTGGAACACACTTGTTTGTCTTTTGTATAAGAAATTGAGACCACCACCACCACACTGTTGGAGTCCTCGACTCTTTCCTGTGCATAAACACAGACAACACTCAGGACGTTCCCTCTTTCAACATAAAGTCAATCCTCTTGCTCCTCTGAGAAAACTTCAAATGAATCTGCAGGACCTGAATGGTTTTCACTTTGTCTTGAAAGTTCATACCTGTTTGCTTACATTTTCTTGAAAAGTTGGATCTTAAAATCAAAATCAAAATCAAAGCATCAATTAATCATTTTACTTGGGGGAGGAGGAAAATGGAGAAAACCAACCTCAGGATCTGTAGTTTACAGATTGAACTCTCCAGTAACACACACAGATGCTTCATTCCAGAGTTTCGCACTCTGTGAATCACACTTATGTCCACTTCAGTCAGGTGGCAGGGGTTAGATTTCAGAGCTGAGGCCACAACTTCACATTCATTTTCAGAGAGTCCACAGCCAATAAGTCTGCAATTAGACAAAAAGTACTCCACTGACTAAATGTTGATGTCATCATCTGATGTACATTGGCTCTATAATAGCAAAACAGTGAATATTTTCAGTCTGTATCAAACTTAGTTTGATACAGGTCATGGTTCAGGATATGTTCCAGAACACCTGGATCATAAAGGAGTGAGCATAAAAATCATTAACAATTTGCAGAGGACAGAGTGATGAAAATGCTGACCTGTGAATGTGGATAATTATTGAACAATAAGGCAGAAATATAATAAGGCATATTTGATGGTTTTGTATTTATATCTTGTTTTAGGTAACAGGTAAGAAGGGATAAAACATTCTTTAATATTCACTTCTGACAGGTGACATTACACATGTTGTAGATAAGTGGTCTTAAAGTCCAGCCCCGAAAGACTGCTGTCCTGCAACTTTTAGATGTTTCTATGTTCAGTACACTGAACATAGGTGGGCTCATCTGCAGAAATCTATAAAGTTTGAATGCATGCTCGTTGGGCAGTTTTGATATTTAATTCAAGTATGTAGGACAAGGGACACATCTGCACAAAGCTCAGCATTTAGCTATATTAATGATTAAAATACTACAATGAATGAAACAATAATAATGCCGAATAAACAGGATTGTGGTAATGCTGAATCAGCATTCACACAGTAAAGACATCGGGACTCACCGAGCCTTTCTGCAGTTCCTCACAGCTGGAATCAGTCTCAGTCGTCCATTCTCTGATGTATTGTACTTTTCCAGGTCCAACTCATCCAAAACCTCCTCTGACATCTGCAGAATGTAGGCCAGAGCTGAGCACTGGATCTCTGAGAGCTTCCCCCCTGATCTATTTTCTGACTTCAGGAACTGTTGGGCCTCCTGATAAACTGAGATGTCCTTCATCTCCAATAGAGAGTGGAAAATGTTGATGCTTCTGTCAGGAGAGATATCATCAGTGGTAATCTCCTTCAGATTGTTGATGATTTTTTGGATGGTTTCTGAATTGTTATCTGTCTGATCCAGCAGGTCTCCTAAAAGTCTCTGGTTCGACTCAACTGAGAGGCCATGAAAGAAGCGAACAAACAGGTCCAGGTGGCCATTTTTACTTTGGAAGGATTTCTCTAGGACGTTTTTCATTAAGCCCTCCATAGATATGTCATAATTCTTTTGTCCGAAGAATTTCTCCATCACCTCTGTGATTCTGTTGGTGAAACAGTGGAACATGTAGACTGCAGCCAGAAACTCCTGAATGCTCAAGTGAACAAAGGAATAGACCTGCTTCTGGAAGATCAGATTCTCTCTTTTGAAGATCTCTGTACAAACTCCTGAGTACACCAATGCCTCTGTGACATCCAGATCAAACTGCTCCAGGTCTTCTTGGTAGAACATGATGTTTCCTTTCTCCAGATGTTCAAACGCCAGCCTCCCCAGCTTCAGGAGAACTTCCCTATCAGCCTGCATCAGCTCCTGTGGACTTGTCTTTTGTCCTCCATGGTACTTGTTCTTCTTCCTCTTTGTCTGGACCAGCAGGAAGTGGGAGTACATGTCAGTCATGGTCTTGGGCAGCTCTCCTCTCTGCTCTGAGGTCAACATGTTCTCTAGAACAGTAGCAGTGATCCAGCAGAAGACTGGGATTCCACACATGATTTGGAGGCTCCTGGAGGTCTTGATGTGGGAGATGATTCTGCTGGACAGCTCTTCATCACTGAACCTCTTCCTGAAGTACTCCTCCTTCTGGGCGTCAGTGAAGCCTCGTACTTCTGTTACCCTGGAAATACATGAAGGAGGGATCTGATTGGCTGCTGCAGGCCTGGTAGTTATCCAGATGAGAGCCGAGGGAAGCAGGTTCCCCTTGATGAGGTTTGTCAGCAGAACGTTGACTGATGACTTCTGTGTAACGTCAGAAACCAGCTGACTGTTGTTGAAGTCCAGTGAAAGTCTGCTTTCATCCAGACCATCAAAGATGAAGAGGAGTTTGCAGACAGCCAGTTGCTCTGCTGGGAGCTTCTGGAGGGTTGGATGGAAAACATGGAGCAGCGTGAGAAGACTGTGCTGCTCATCTCTGATCAAGTTCAGCTCCCTGAACGAAAGCAGAACCACCACACTGACATCTTGGTTCTCCAAGCCCTCTGCCCAGTCCAGAGTGAACTTCTGAACTGAGAAGGTTTTTCCAATACCAGCAATCCCAATGGTCAGAACCACTCTGATGGCTCCATGTTGGTCAGGAAAGGCTTTAAAGATGTCATGGCACCTGATTGGACAGTCATGGAAGTTCTGGATCTGGGAAGTTCTCTCTAGTTGCATGACCTCATGTTGAGTATTAACCATTTCACTGTGTCCCTCTGTGATGTAGAGATCAGTGTAGATCCCGTTGAGGAGAGTTTTACATCCTGTTTCATCACTTCCTTCAGTCACACATTTACATCTCTTCCTCAGACTGATCTTATGTTCCTCTAAAACCTCCTGCAGACCAACATTTTCTGAAAGGAAGAAAAGAAGGCAATGTAAGTAAAAAAGAAAAAAAAAATTTTTTGATTTAGTTGGAACAAAGTCCTTAGGAACATTATTAGGTGTTATTCTTATAAGCTCTGACTTCAAATAATGTAATAAACAATTGTAAACAATCACATCCATCCTTAGATTGTTATTCTACTGGTAAACAGCATTTGTCTGTCTTTGTTTAATGCCCCGTGTTTGTCCACTATAAGTATCTCATTAACAAAGCAGATCAGATATTAAATGCAGGATAAACTTGTTTGCAAATATATATTTGCAGGTCTGCCTAAAAAGTCAGTCAGATGCAGAACACTTGTACTCCATTTTAGAGTCGGTTAGCAGCAGAGTTAGTTAGTATCAACTTTCCAGATCACTCACGTCTTATGGTTCAGTTCTACTCTAAATCATCAGATTCAGCACTAAGCATGGAGAAGCAGCATTAGGCTTTGTTGCACTACAAATCTAGACCTACATTCCAGAAAACTGCAAAGATGTTAAAATACTGAGTTCTACTAAATAAAAATCCTTATTTAGAGTTGCCTTTCATCATTGGAACACTGATTAATTCTTCTTTCCCATATTTGTTGATGAAAACTATTTTTATGATGGCATTTAACAAATTGTATTTGCTTGTTTGCTGTTCCCAATAAAATTGGTTAATGTTGTGTTTTAGCATGTAAAACTTTTTAACTTTCTGCCAGTCAGATTACTTCCTTTTCTTTGCAAAAGCAGTATGTTGCCATTTCCACCTTTTCATTTTCATTCAGTAAAATGACCAGAAGCTTTAAGGAGATATTTATGGTAATCTTAAAGCAGTTAATACAACAGACTGAAAACAGACCCATTTAAAAACAAATCTCTTAGCTTGTTGCATTGAACACTTTTGTTTACACCAGAGGAAAAAACTGAGATCTAGTTTAAATTTGACCACCACAAGCAGGCAAGGTAGGTAAAGTGTCTTGCCCAAGGACACAAAGGAGATGGATAGAACAGGAATTGAACCAGCAATTCACCCATTGTGGGACAAATCTTGAAGAATGGAATTAAGCTTTGGTTGTAGATTTTCAATCTCACCTGGTGCGCAGCTGCTCTGATTGGCTGATGTTCTGAGTCTTTTCCCACACTGGGGACAGGAGGAGCATTGTGATGAAGCAGACTGGTCCCAGTATGATGTGAGGCACTGGCTACAGAACCGGTGTTCACAGCTAGTAGAGACTGGATCCATCAAGACCTTGTGACACAAAGCACAGCAGGACTGCTGCTCCTCCACACCAACGCTGCTACTCTCCCTCCATCTGTGAAGATATTTCTCTATCACTGAAATAATTCACTAACAACAGGATGAAGCTGTTCTACTGAACACCTTGGTTCATGAAGTTACAATGCAACCATGAACCAACGTTGGCTTGCAACAGAACCTCAGAATATTAAGGATTTCTGGGTTGAAGTATTTAATTGTATTATATTTGGCTTTATGATTAATCTTTTGTTTATTGTATTTGTCTATTTCAAAAATGTTTCTGGGACAATAATTAGGCCCAAGCAACAACAGCGCTGAGAAGGCCTATTGTAATTGCAACATTTTCTATTCTAATTTTTCCAACAAAATACACAGCCTTTTGGAGGCCTTAACATATTCAAAAACTCACCAAACTTCACCCAAAATTGTCCACCATGTGAAATTTTCGGATTCCAGTAGAATCAAAATGGGGGTAGCCAAACTGCTTTACTGCCCAAATAGATCAAAAGCTGATTAAGCGCTTGATTCCAGTGTAGATATATGACTAAACAGAACCCCACCTCATAAATTTCACAATGTTCAGTTCTTTTATTGGTCAAATAAAGTTGGCTCTACTAAACTTGACTTCATGATTACCCCTTGGACTTTGGTCTTCTGCTCATTTTGTAGCTTTATTGTCAAGCTGTTTGCAGTTGTATCTTTAGTTATTGTCCATGTTTATGAACCTCATTCCTGCTTTATTTCGGTGGTCTGTATCATTTTATGCTCTGTGTTCTAATTTCCATTTCGATCTGACCTCTATTGTTTCTGTGTATACTTGTCACCAAAGGTTCAGAGGGCTCTAGTAAGTCCATCTGATTAGTCTAAATAGCAGCTAAAACCAATCTTGAAAGTTGGCTCTTTTTTTACATCTTCTCTGAAATGGATGGATAGCTGAATATTTTTTTCTAGGTTCTAGTACAAATGTCTGTACTTTTTAAATAACACAAAATTTACTAGTAACTTTTCATTGAGATATATGAACTTGTTTTAAGTCAGTAATTCTTGAATGTTGATCAAAAAGTATCATTTTCACTTACTTTCTATGTATTTTAACTTGCTTTGGGCATTTTTGGCAGTGCATCAGTTAGAAACTGGTTTCTTACTCTGTGTGTGGGGGCCCTGGTTCATTACTGAAGTGAATCGGTTGTTCTTTTGACCAGTCACTCCTCATAGACGGACAGGTGGATCCTGGAGGTTTTGCTATCTCTCTGTGGTTCTGACCTCTGAAAACAAACCTGTTATTCAGATCACATTAACCAGTGAGAAACTGTGATAAAAACCACTAAAGAAGCTCTGAACATAAACTGTCAGTGGGTTGAAACATTGATGTACTGATTCATATTTGCTTTTTCAGCTTTAAGATTAAATAAAAAATCTTACAAGATGTTCATGTAAGATGGCAATCAACTAGCTAATATCACATATAGTTTATCTCTGTAGAGTCTCAGAAACAGAAATTTATTTCTTACTTGATGTCGGAGGGGCCAGCCTCATTACTGAAGCCTGAAGGTCTTGATTTGGATGAGTCATTTTTCATAAAAGGATCGCTGGATCCTGGAGGTTCAGCTTTGTGTTCCTTTAACTCACAATCATCCATAATCTAAATGTCAGTCTGAGAGACAGAAATTAGTAACAATGAGTTTTTAGTAATTATTTTCTAGTTTATCATAAAGAAAGCATCTTACCACCTTAAAAATATTGTCAGAATTAGACTCATCCCAACTAGATTCTAAAAATTTAGTGTATGCCTTTGTTTTGAGCAGACTTGATTATTGCAACACTGTTTTCACTGAACTATCAGACAAAAATCAATGACAGTTTCAACTTCTTCAAAATGCCACTGTGAGAATCCTCAGAAAAAACAAAAAAGACTAGCATGTCAGTCTAGCGCTAAGGGTTTATAAAGCACTTGCTAAAAGCCTAGTCTACATATCTGATCTTCTCCAATGCTATAGACCATTAAAACCATTAAGACCATCTGAATCAAACCTACTAACCATTCCATGAGTTAGAATTAAATAAGCTGAAGCAGCCTTCAGTTTTTATGCTCCACAAATCTGGAATACTTTCACCCTGAATTCTATTGAAATGAGTTCAAAAACTCAGATTTGCTGATGCTTACTCTTAACCTTTTTAAGTTTATTTTTAAAACCTTGTTTAGTCTTAATGTAATTTATGTTTATGTAAAAAAAGAATTTGAATAACACTCACCTTGATTTGATTCTTCTCTTTGTTCTGTTCTGTTACTAAATGGAATCTGAACTCATTTCCTCTGATCTAGTATCTGATTGTAACTGACTCACCTGAGACTCCACCCCCTGTCAAGGTGAATTTAACTGTTTAAACATCTTTATTATAATTCTTCTTCCCTTTTTGCCAATGGTAAAGTTGAGCTATAAAACATTTAGTTTTTTTGTACTTTTTAGCTAATTTACAGTCAACGTATATTTGCAGGAAATATTTTTTTCTCTGTAAACCACTAACTTTCTGATTGTAAAAGTTGTAGCTGTGTTTTAAACCCAAAATGTAAATGTAAATTAGGAAATTTTACTTATTTTTCCTTGTCCCTGTAGATGTCTAGTAAAACTAGAAATCGTCCTGCTGACTTTGCATCCAGTGGGCAAAATCTAGAATATGTGACACGTGTCACATATGTGTTGACCGAAAGTGAACACACAGATGAGCTCTTCCTAATCAAAGGACCAAATGTTGTAAACATTCACATGGAAGGAGATTTCATGAAGGCATAGGAGAGTTCCGTTTTTAGTAATTTTGACAAAAACGATTGAGTCTTGAAAAAGCCTTGACCCGGTTTGTTCAACCAGAAACATAACAATCTAAGACCAAGACTGAGGCCAAGACCTGGAAAATAATCAGATCATGACCGGTCTTGAGCCCTCCATCCCTGGTTTCTACTTGTTCTTGTTTCCATGGGAACGGTCCCTGTGGAGGGCTGCCAAAGTCGGGTCCATCAGATCTGGACAGTAGCAGCTGATCGTTCAGGTGATCAGTCGGCTGGAAAGACTTTGAGAAGTGGACGGATGAAACTTGGCCAAGTTTCTAGAGTCAGAACCGAGTTCTGATGGTTCTACTTAACGGGTTCTACTGACCCACAGATCAACAAAACTAAGCAGAGATGAAGAGAAAGCCCATTTGGTTCTGTGCAGTTTGACCCAGATGTAAAAATCTGACTGATCTTTGTCTCCACCAGCAGGAGGTTCAACTTTCTTTATTTCAACATTTCATAAGAACAAACTGAACCGTTCAGGTGGAAAATAAAGCAAATGCTGATCGCTACGTCTGTCCTGAAAGCGGGAAAAAAACCAACTCACCAACAATTTTTCAGAAGCAACATTTTCAAACTCTGCTCAGTATGAGGCTCCATCTGGTGGCTGAACAGGGAACAACACCTGTGTATTTCCTGCCAGTGGCAGCAGATCCAACATCATCTGCAACATTAGGGAACATTTTTCAACCATCCAGAACTTAGAACCATTAACAGGATCCAAACTCCACAAACATGGAGCTGGAAGCAGCTCAAAAACACAGAAACAGAAACAACAGTCCAACTGGGACATCAACTCAGACCCTGGAACACAGATTAAGTTTGAATCCCATTTTCTACCCTGGATTAGCAAGAAGTGGGAAGGTCCAGTATTTACTGCTCTAAATCAACCTATTTTAGAGTTGCAAAAACAATCAGGTTTAGTCTGATATTCTTTAATTTCATTGCCAGATCTCAAATACAGAAAATTGTGAAACTGATTAATTTCTCTGGTCAAATATTTGAATGTCTCAAGAAGAGGAAAAAGCACTGATGTGTCAGTTTTCATGGATTTTGATGGGTCATGTTTGAATCTTAAGCAGAAGAAAATGAAGTGAGTCGACATCTGCTGTTGCTTGATGACGGTTCCCAGAACATTTATGGTTCCTTCACAGGTTCTGCGTCTGTGTAAGGACTTTAGGCCACTAATGATGTGTCTGGGACTAGAGTGAAGGACACAGAGATAGAGACCAATATGGACACAGGTACAGAGGACACAAAGAGAAATGGGATTCAGACCTTTCAAACTAAGAGCTTTCAGCTGCATTAACAAACTCAGAGATGTTCTCCATGAGGAAAATCTTCTGTCTCAGCAACCATTGTAACAAGCCTCTGCTGGATCTGAAGTTGGTTTTGTTGGTCCCCCCTCCAGAACCAGCTGACCCAGTTCTGCTGTTAGCTACCATTAGCTCTCTAGCTACCTAAACATGGCATCAACAGGGAGAACCAGAAACTTCTAACTATGAAACATGTCAGCAACAGCTGAGAGATTTTAAAGGAAGAATAATGATGGGAAGGCTCCCTGGTAACATGACATTAAAGGTCAAAGGTCAGGGTTTGCTGGAAAAGGAGAATTAACACTAGAAACGTGAACTCTAAAGTCTGATTTGAAAGTTTTGAATGTTCAGGATGACGTCAGGGACATTTCCTGAAGCTGTTAAGGTGAAACCTTCCCCTCAGTCTGCTGAACTTCAGCTTGTCTTCACTGGTCTCAGATTTGGAACTTTGAAGCCTTTTCTTTGCAGACTTTTCTCCCAGAACCGTTTGGTTCTCCACCATCGCTGGGCTGAGAAGCAGCTCCTTTTGTGCTGCTCTGCTTCTAAAGTCACAAATATGCAGAGACAGAAAAAGTCAGGGTTCAACATTTTACAGTGATGGCACTAACATTTGACTAAAACTCTCAGCAAAAGAGGACTTCTACCCTGAACAGCTTCAGATTCATGAGTTACAATAAAATAATCCAGAAAAGAGTTCTATAATTGAGAACCAGCCAGATCTTCACCAACCTCATAGTGAATCCTCCCTGTCCTCTAGTCTGCTGGTTTGCTGCTGTGAGTCTTCTTATGTTGTTTTAGATAACGGGACAGCTTGAACGTCTTCCCACACTGCTCACAGCTGTATGGTTTCTCCTCAGAGTGGATCTTCTGGTGGGCTCTGAGGCGGTCAGTTCGGCTGAAGACTTTCCCACACTGCTCACATTTGTATGGTTCATCTCCAGTGTGGATGTGTTGATGAGCCACTAAGGATATCTTCCGAATGAAGAGTTTCCCACAGAGACCACAGCAGTATGGTATTCCTTCCCTGTGGATGATCTGATGTGCTTTCTGCTGGTCCCACGTAGTGAAGGTTCTCCCACATGTATCACAGGAGAACCTTCTGTCAGTGTGGAGGAAGCTGTGTCTTTTTAAGTTTCCTTCTTGACTGAATGATTTTCCACACTTCCCACACCAAAATGATTTAACTCCAGTGTGAACCCTCTGATGTCTTGTGAGATTTGATTTGGTGTGAAAAGCCTTCCCACACTGTTCGCAGATGAAACATCTCCCCTGAATATGAATGCTCTGATGTGCTTTTAACTTGTGTCTTGTTGTGAAACACTTTCCACATTCTTCACAGTTGTGGGGTTTAACTCCAGCGTGGACAAGCTGATGGGTTCTGAGGTCAGTCTTACGAATAAAACCTTTTCCACACTCATCACAGACAAATGGCTTCTCAGCAACGTGGAGGAGGAGATGTTTCTTTAAGGAGGTGCTTACTATGAAACATTTTCCACACAGGTCACATCTGTAGGGATTTAATCCACTGTGAAACATCTGGTGGTCTCCAAAGTGAAGACGATTTGCAAAGGTTTTCCCACACTCATTGCAAGAGTATCGTCGTAGTTTAATGTGTCGGCGTTTATGGGCATTCAGGTTTAAAGAATTTCTAAAAGTCTTTCCACACTGATCACAGGAGAAATGTTTTTCTGGATCTCCTGAGTGGGTTTGCTTATGGAGATAAATGCTTGATTTATGGCTGAACGTCTTTCCACACTGGTCGCATCTGAAAGGTCTTTCGTCAGTGTGGACAACACTGTGGGCTTTTACTTGCTTTTCTGTGCGGAAGCTTTTTCCGCAGTCATGACAGGTGAATGACTTAACCTCACTGTGGATCAGCTGATGTTTTTTTAGGTCTGTGGAAGAGATGAACTCTTCCCCACACTTCTCACAGCTGCATGGTTTCACCTCAGAGTGACTATTCTGTTGCATTCCGAAGATCTTTGCAGAGGAAACAGATTTCCACACCGGTTACAGATCTTTAATTTTGATCTATTTTTGTTGTTGTTCTGAAAGTTCTGAGGTTTCACTCCATTCCAGCTCTGATTTTCCTATAGAGACAGAGACACAGGAACAGATCTGATCAGTGGGATTAAAGTTTTCTTTACGTTTTCTTAAATCTTTAACCCATAATGAAAAATTCTTGTTTGCAGGTTGACTGAGTAGTAAGGCCTTTAGAGGAGAACCAATCATGAGTCTGAACAAGATCTGGCTCAGCAATAAGCCGTCCGACGTCAAATATTGATAAGTCATAAAATCACAATGAAAAAGTGTCTGAGTTAATATCAACATGTATATTAAAATCAACAGAAACAAGAACAGAATCAAAATCTATTGTGCCCTTAGAAAAAGGTTCAGTGCATTCAATTGAAAAACTAATTTTAAATCTTAATAAACATTAATTACTGCAGGAGCAGCTAAGTAATAAAACGCACAGGAGGAACCAAGTAAGACATATTTTTGTGATATAAATTATGTGAAAATATGGCAGCAACATCAGCACCTTTCCCATCAGGCATTGGATAACGTACAAATAAAAAGTTTAGCAGAGATGCTTAAATTAATTTAATGTGGCCTTTATCCTCAAGTAAAGTGTCTGTAGGAGAATGCAGCCAAGCTTATGGAATGTTATATAATTTGTGATGAAGGTTTATTATTAACGGGTCAAACAATAAAAGTGTCAAACTTAGATACATTTTCTACTAAGTCAGCTGAGGATGATTGTGACCTGCTGTCATTTAAATTGTAGAGGAAACTAAATTTTAGGGCCAAAAACATTATTAGACTTATTTATACTGAGATATGAGGATTATTTTATTGGCTCTCGCTGTTTTAAACATCAGGAGAGGCAAGATGAACAAACTGAATAAATGTTCAACATACCAGTTTGTTCCCTTCATATTTAGATGTTGGCCAGTCATTCTGTTCAAGATAAGGTCTTTAAAAATAATCTAAATTTGCTAGAGAAGCATAAGTCTATTAACAAATTAAAGTTTGAAATTACAACAAACAAAATTCAATAAATTAGAGATTATCAACTTATTAACTAATCAGTTAACCTGCCACATGATCCAAACCTTTATGAACTTTATATTTGAAGCAGAATCAAATCTGCTGCTGCAGATTAAATCTTAATGCTGACTGATAAATGAGGTTTTATGTTCAAATATATTCAAACCCCCAGCATATTTCCTTCTGTTGGTGTAATTTATGCTAACATACTAGTTATGGTAAACGTGGATCATGTGAAGTCTTTGGGGACAGATGCTGACAGATGTGATGATGATCCATTTGGCGGTTTTGAAGACGCCATGTTGGTTCTGTAGCGGCTCAGTTGAGACTAACTGGCTGGAAACGACCCACCAAACAGCTGGAGCATCAGAACCTTATCAGCATCCATCTGATAAAGTTTACAATAGTTTATGAGACAAACTAAAGGAACCACAGACAGACGATGCTTACTTTCATATATTCACACAATCTGTCATTTTCGCGCCTGTTAGCCTAGCATGCTAACTTAACTTCCAGTTCCAACACTTTCTGCTTCCAGCTGCTGAGAAAGTCTCTCTGAAGCAACTTTCTATCGGCAGTAACATTGCTGATCATCAGGTTAAATAACGGACTTTAATTTTGGGGGCGTAAACAGCAGATCATCCAGATTTAAATCTTGGCTAGCAGTAAAACTAGCTAGTGATTCTCCTGCCGTTGTGTGTTTAGCTGCTGTTATAAAAGTTCATTAGTTAAAAACTCACATCTTCTCTGAACTTCAGTTTTCTCCAGCAGAAGTGAAGGAATCCTGCAGCAGCTGAAGAAAGTCTCTGCTCAGGCTAACGTTAGCATGGTGAGCTAACTTTGGACGAGTTCAGCTAATAAACTGAAGCGGGAACATTTTCTTCTTCTTCTGATGCTGTAAAATGGCGGTTTGCAGATCAACTCCACAGGAGCAACACCGCCACCTACTGACCAGAAGTGTGGAAAGGAGATAACAGAAGAAATAAAACTAATTCATATTTTTCTATCAAATATTTTTTTGAAGACAAATAAGTTGTCTAATAACCCCCCTCCCCCACTACTTTCTTTCTTCTTCTCTTGTGTTTTATTGGCGGTTGGAGAAACAACTTACTGGGCTGCAGGAAATTAACAGAAAAAATAAAACAAGTTTCTCTCTAAAATATTTGATTTTCGAAAATTAATCTTCTGTTTTAATCATTTTAATAATAATTGGTTTTTATTTAACCCTTATTAATGATTGTTTTGTATTCAGACTCAATGTTGGATTTGAAGTTATGCTGCTGCAGTTCAAACAGCCTCCATCAGAGGAAGGGTGGAGGAGAGCTGGTGCCTCTCCAGCAGTCACTGGGTGAGAGGCGGAGAACAAGCTGGACGGGTCAGCGGTCCATCACAGGGCAAAGCAGGAACACATGGAGGTTTTCTGGATCCAGCAGATTTAAAATCTACAGAATTTAATCAGAAACGATTCAGACACTGAATCTTCATCTCTGTATAAAAATAAAACATTTCATGAATAGAGCAGCAGCTCAGTTCAGCAGGTAAAGTCTTCATAAAGTCTGGATGGAGGTTCTGAATCTGCTCCTCCGGGTCCAGTAGAGAAAAAACGTTCCAGCTCCCACTGAACCCGACCAGAACCAGATTATCTGCAGAGGATCAGATGATCTGGTTCAGGCCACAGCAGGGATGAAATACTGCAGAGAAACGTCTTCATGGAGCAGGACGAGGTGGACCACGTTCTGATGGACAATATCTGAGGAGACAACAACCAGGACACTTTAACTGCTGCAGAAGAACCACTTCAGTCCAAAACGGACCGGCTGTCCGGGTCCAACAGAACTCCGACACTACAGCCGAAAACGACCCATAAATGGAGGTTTGTGGTTCTGGATGAACATGAACTGCTGCTTTCATGGACAAACCATAAATAATAACTTTATGTTTTGTGCATTTTTTGGAAAATTGATCCGACTGAGTTGTTCCTCCCTGGGATCATAAATCCAATATTCCTATTTTCTAACAACGGCACAGAATTTTCTGCTATTTTACACAATTATTATAGTTATAATTATTGTTAATCATTTTTATTATATTGTTTTTAACACTTTAATAAGTTTTGTTTTTGTGTGATGCTGCTGTTACACCAGATTCTTCCTTTCACAGGTCAATAAAGGCAGTTTCTATTCTATTCTATTCTATTCTATTCTATTCTATTCTATTCTATGTTTCCTGTCTTATGAACACAGAACTGCAGATAAAACTTCATGTTCATGAGGTCGTTGATGTTCTTCCATCATTTCCTGGTTTCCTTCGCATCACTTCCTGTTTAGCTGCTCTTCCTGGAACAAGAGACTCAGAAATAAATTTGTCTTCTTTTGTCTTCATGAGGACGGCTGTGGGACTCACTGCACAGGGCCTTGCTGGGGTTGACCTGCTGACCCATGAGGAACTGCTGCAGCTTCCTGATGTCCACTGTGACCTCTGCCATGACCTCTGGGTCTCTGCTCTGAGACGGACCGCCGTCCTGGGAGGAGTCAACGCCTGCAGAGACACAGGGACACTCAGTCAGTCTCTGTCTTCTCTGATCCAATCAGATCACATTTAACCCTGAAGACAGAAGGTTCTGAAGAAACCAGAACCAGGACCAGAACCAGGACCAGTCTGGAGAGGAAAAGTCACGTTTTCTCCTTTAGCTCCTTTTATGAAATCAACATCTGAGCTAAAAGCTGCTGAGGTTTTTTTTCAGAAGTAAATAAATCAGCACCAAGCGGCTCAGATTCATCCTGAAGGAACATGAGCTGCAGGAAGCTGAGGCTGAAGTCTGGGAGCAACAGCTAGCAGATGATTCTGATGATTCTGATGATTCCAGATGTTTTTACCCCATGCTGGGTTCCCCAGGTCTTTGAAGTGAGTGGTGACAGAAACCAGATCGGTCTGGATCTTCAGGTTCATGTCTCCGTTCAGGTTGGCCTCCATCACCTGAAAACACAGAAACTTTCCTGAAAACGTTTGTTTTCTCCACGATGAACTAGAAGATTCCAGAACATCGAACCTCCGGATGAGGAGAGGAGACTCGGAATATTCTCTGGAATAAAACGAGTCAGAAAGACTAAAAACGGAGGAACAAGTTTAGTCTTTTACAGGTTTGGTTCTAAATATTAAAGCTGCAGAACAAAATGAAAGAAACTCCTGATTAGTGAAATGTGGCTCCACCGTGTTGGATCATCAGGAAATTATGATTATGAAAATCTGAATATTTTCCCAGAAGTCTTCAGGAAAAAAAATAAAACATATATTTTAAAACTTAGTTTGTTTTTCTCTCTCCTTTCAGAAAGTCTGAATTTTTTATGCTAAAACTTTCCTGAAGTTTTTCTTTGGCTGCTGATCTAATAATCTGTCTGTTAGAAAAAACCCAGTTAAGGCAACTTGTTATCTTGTTTCCATGGTAACTGATCTGGTTCTGGTCAGAGCTGAGCTCCACTGATCCAGACCATAACAACATGTGAAGCAGCAAGTACTGGTTTTACTGGGACGTCGTCTAGGAGACGAAACAGAACCAGACTGAGGCTCCATGAAGACCTCTGATGCTGCAGCGCCATCTGGTGGCAGTTTGAGGAAAGTTTCTGACAGACTAACAGAACCGGGCTCCAACTGGACCTGGACCAGTCAGAGCTGGGAGTCCTACCAGGAAGTTAGAGAGGTTCTTCATCCTGTCCACCACGCTCTTCATCGTCTTCAGAGGAGGAAGGTAGACGCTCACCTGGAGAGAGAATCAGCAGGACGGATGAAGACGAGATGATTTCACCAGAGAAGAAGAATAAAAAGAAGAAGAAGAAGAAGAACGAACGCTGGGACTGAAAGACGACCCACAAGATCCTCACATCAAAGTCCGGAACGCCGGCTTCCTGGAATTCCTGCCAGAGTCTTCGAGGAATGACGTCGACGGGAACGTCGTGAGTGACGACTCTGCCGACGCTGGACAGGGTGGGCTGACGGAACACATGGAGGTCAGGGGTCAGAGGTCATCAGACAAACCACTGAACTTCATTCACTCTGAAGAAACAATTCATCAAATTACAGAGAAAGACTTTCAGAGGAGGGGTGCACTAACTTCTGACCCAGCCTCTGGCCCGCAGCATCACAGAACCTCTGCCAGTCAGGTTCTGGTTCTGGTTCCTAGCGAGCTCTACATGCTCAGAGAACATCAGAACAGAACCAGAGTTCTGCTCACCAGCTCGGCAGCGACGGTCACACAGGCGCAGTGCTTCCTGGTCAGCTTCAGCTTCACTGACTTGGCGGACTGGACCGTCTTCAGGGCCCGGCTCCAGGGTTCTGGACTCACCTCCAGGCAGATCTCCTGGACCTCAGAGGTCACGCCCTCCATCTGGTACTCCTGGAAGAAGTTGGCCTGCAGAACAGAACCGGTCACTAAACGTCTCAGTCAAAGGTCTGTCTGAGCTTTTCTCTCAGTTTCTGATCATTTGGAGAAAACTTTAGCTTTACTGTTTAGCTTTGACCTCTGACCTCCGATGAAAGCATCTGACCCAGTTGTTTCTAACAGAACCTTCCAGACTCTGATCATCTGCTGGTTGTGTTCAGTTCAAAACTCTCTGTGGTTCCTCTGGTTGGAGTCAGAATCACATTTTATTTCTGTCCCACTGGTACGGCAAGCCGTTTTACCATAAAATCAGTTTCAACCCACTTACAGTCCAGATATCTGAAACTGGTTTCTGACTAAACGTTTTAGTGAAAGAAGATATCTCTGATTAGTTGGTGAATAATGTTACTACACAAAAACCCAATTTGAGATTTCTCTAATTACATTCTGATTAGTATAAATGAATTACTGACTATATCTTAAACACCTATTTCAAAAACCGACAATTAAATTATGACTAGTTATAAAGAAAGTTCCAAATATCTCTTTTGTATTTTTAAATAGTAGTTAAATTTTACTAGTGAAAATGAAATTGCAGATATTGTGAAATCAAATAATAAGTCAAAACTACATTAAATATCTGGGATTATAATATTGAAAGGAATTTGACTTGTTGAGATGTAATTTATCTTGAATTATTCTTGCTAGTCAGAATGTAAACACAAACATCTTAAATTACTATTCCTGATAGTCAAAATATAGTTGTAACTAATCCATTTGTATTGTTTAGATATCTAGAATGTAATTACAGATAATCAGATGAAACCTATGTTATGTTTAAAGGTCTGCCACAGAATCAGGGATCTTCTTCAGAGTCACCAGATTTTCCTGCAGCATCAGATGGAAAAGCTGTAGGTTCGTCCAGCCAGAGACTGAAGGCTGAAGCAGCAGTTTGTGACTGAAGATGATCCGGGATGAAAACCATCGGACCTGCAGCAGCTGGCACCACATGCCGACTCCTCCGTTGGTCACTTTTCCCGGCAGGATGAAGAACAGGTGGTCCGGAGTCAGCCGCAGGACGCAGGTCTTGGTGAGCTTAGAGATGGTGGTCACCACTCCTGAACACAGAGGGTCAGATTCACTTAGACACGCAGCTGATTTCAGGATCAGGCTAAATGCTGGAACCTGCAGGATGTCAGTGTTTATGTCTGGGAAGATTCTCTGGAATTATTTCACAGATAAAATTCACATGAAGCCGCTGCTGTTGGACTAAATAAGAGTTTTATTTATTTACCAACGAACCAGACCACAGACTGAAAAACGGTGAGTTACATTTCTGAACAAAAACACAACTGAACTTAAACTGATCGATCAACTTCATCTGTTTCCCCGGGAGGTTTATTAGTTAATAATCAGTTAGTAACTGGAAGATTTTTTAGTTCAAGAGTTTTTCTAGCTGAACAAATATTTTAGAGAATAAACTGGGAGCTGTTAGTCACCGAAAGTTAACATTTCTATCACATTTTATCACACTAACCAGTTAACGCATTAGCATTTCAACAAGCTAACATGCTAACAGTTTAAACGGACTCACTGGTGAAGTGGTTCAAACAGGCGATGTCGGTTATTTTCCCCCGAAACTTCATTTTAACCTGAAAATAAAAAGTTTCCGAGGGATTTTAACTCCAGTTTAAATTCAGGAGCCAGACTGTTTGGTCCGTTTGCTAATACGGTTCGACGGAAACAGCGGCTTCTCCCCACCTGTCAAAGGTTCCTCCTGACAGAAGAACAATGTTAACATTGAGCAGTTGGTGAATAATCTGAAGCTGTTTTCATATCTTTTAATATTGAATATCAGCTACAATTTAATTCATTAGAATACATGTTTTCAAAAACTGCCATAAAATACATTTAAATAATGAAACATAAAAACATGCCAAAATAAAAGTGTTATACTAATGACTTTGTTTTCTCAATTGACAAAGTATTTGACACTTAATTCATTTTCGAAGATAATCCATTGTCTCCGTTTAATTTTTACTTAGGGTCATTATTTTTCTCATTTATCATCATCAATCATTATTATAATTTATCATCAAAATCCCTTTCTGGACCTGCTCCAAAAAGTGTTTGACATTCTCACAAGAAGGAGTTTCTGGAGCAAATAAAACTTTATCTTTACTAAGTTTTAGATTTTAACTTTTATGAAGAATGAAATAAAAATATTTTATTTAAAATCACCAAAAAGTTTCATTCTCTAATTGAAGAAATCCTCATTAACTCACTGAGCTGTTTGCAGCAGCAGCAGATAAAATGTTGAGTTTATTTGCATTAACATCTAAAATATCATCAAAACATGCAAAAACTGAATCAGAATGAAGCAAACATGCAGCCCAGAATCTGTTGAATTGAGCTTTATTTCATATTTCTGGGTTACAGAATGAAAATGAATCACTGAGAAAAAGAGATAAACTTTACAGTTGAAACAAGTTCAGATCAAAACTTCACTAAAAGGTCTTAGAATGAATTAAATCTTTATTGATCCAAAGAGAAAAACAATATTAGACTAAATTACAGACATGAGAAAATAAATAGGATAATAATGTTTCAACTCAGAGTTCAGGGTCCGACTCTTTGATGCTTGTCAATGTTAAAATGATTATACATTTTTTTACTTTTACGTCCCAAAATTGTACTTCTTAAAAACTGAAATAAGAATCTGTCTAATTTGGTTCCACTTAGACATTAGAACCAAATCGTACAACGTTGATCTTTTCAACATTATATAGCAAACAGTAGATAAAAAGTTTTTCAGATTAAATTTTTTTTATGCCCGTTTTTTCCTAATATTTCCAGATTTTCTGAAGGTGAAAAACTGACCATATGCTATATTTGCTGAAAACAAACAGCTCAGTGTACTATGTTGGTGTTGTAGCCTTGACAAGGTCAAAAATCAATTACTGACTGTGATTCATTCTTATATTTGGAGCAATGAGTTAAAAATAAAACGTTACACTTTTTCTCTGGAGGTTATTATCTTTATTATCTTATGAAAGCGTAATGAAAATTGAACTTTTTTCCCCTTTCACCACCATAAATCTTTAATAATTTCAGACCAAGTCACAGATACAACATTTTTCATATTTTCAAACTGCTGTGGTATCAACCTCTGAGGATCATCAGGACACACCTCGACTTCTGATCACTTCCTGCAAAGATGAAAAGAAGCAACAGTGGAGATCAGTGATGGTTTCTAGTCTCTCTCCATCAGCTGCCAGTCAGTGATCCTGACCAGATGGAACATGAAGGACATCAGCCTTGTTCACAGCAGCTGTGGAGTGGAGCCAGATTCTTTTCTGTTCTTGGTCTCTGCCAAGCTAATTCTCAAATAAATTTATTATTTTATTTTTTACAATAAATAAGTGTAGTGTTGAGAATAAAACTAATTCTAAGTCAAACTCACATTGACTTGGTCACTGCCACGCTAACTCTAGTCATTTTTGCAGCATCAACTGTTGACACTTTTAGCTTCTCATTTTCTCCCATTGCCATGGTGATTTATGTTATCTGCCTTCTATTCTATTTTTATATACCAACACTCATACTTAACTCAGGAGCTGTGCCTGAATTAAAGGTCTGCATCCTTCAAAGGACCCGTCTATGTAGGACGGGTCCTTCACAGACCACCAATAAATGACGACTTTTATTTGGGAAAAGCTGTGAATTCGGACAGGTCTAGCCTTCACCATCTGTCCCCGCCCCACCTCCGCGTAACTCTTGTTGACTTGACTCATAATTGAGGAACCTTGGAGATACCTGCAGTTCTGAAACCAAAAACTGACTATCAGAGGCGAGTAGGTTTACTCCGGGTATCCACATTCTACTCAGATCATGTTAACCTTGCTTTCTGAAACAGGGTAGCTGCAGTCAGACTGATCAGAGAGCTGTGATAAAAAATATAATCAGTTGTTAAATATTGAACTGAAAGAAAAAGCACTGCGATCAGATCTGATGCTACCCGCTTCATGAATGAGGAAGACTGCAGACATGTTGGAAGGCTGGACGCTGGAGTCCAGCTCTACTTCCTGAGGGCTGGTTCACAAAAGTAGAAAAGCTCATGAAGCAGAGATTTTCCACATTTCCTGGTTGAATTAAGTCTGGACTCGATTTCACAAAAGCAGATCCCTTAACTAAAATACCACTAATTTATTTTGTTATTCAGTCAATATTACAAAGGTAGAACATACCATTAGAAATGTTATTATCCATGTGGGCATTATTCCTGTTTATGTTTCTGAAGACTGCTGCTGTTATAAGTTTGACAGAAAGGCCTTTAAAGGACTATTGCATCTGCTGTGAGGATTAGAGAAATGGCAGCTAAAGAAGTAAAGGTGTTGTAATCAAGACAGGCTGTGTAAGTTCTTGCATATTCCCCTGAATGAAAAATGACAAATTAATGATGAATTTTTAGGTTTTTAATGGCCATAAACCATCTTAACTTGAAAAACATTTACAACTTAAAATAACTTTTGTTTTGGAATAAAAGTAAACAAATGCACAGTTTAAGTCACCATATTTAAAACATGCATTTATTTACAGTATAAAGACACCTTGTGTTTATCAAAGGAGATGCCAATGACTAAATATATTTTATAAGCTCCGTTACCCTTTATCTTTTGACTTCTGGCTGCCACTAAACTGCCTTTGCACTATCAGTTAAAAAAGAAATTGTCCTTTCAAAACACAAAGCATCACAATTGAAGCAGGAAGTTAACCGTAGGTAAAACTAACACATTGTTGTCAACATTTTATCCACATACTTCCCAGACGTTGCAAAATGTTTTTATATTTAATCTAGATCTGTTGCCAGGTTTGCTCTGTACGAATATTGTTAAAATGTGGAACAAATAAAAGTAACTGAGTGAATCTGCTCTCAGTCACAGTATAATATTGAATACTACTATTCCTTTGGTTACGCTGTTGAACTGCCTTTGTTTGTATGCTGTTCATTTACTCCCTTTGGTGGCTAGATCATTTAGTTGAACAGCCTTGCCCTAAACATTCAATATTTTCTATTTACTCAAGGCAAAGTTTACCGTTAGAAATTAAGGTTGCAGACCTTGAATCGGCATTGACTTTTTGTATTTCATTTTCAAATCACATATATTTGTCAACAGTAAATGAGGCTCTTCACCAGCTGAGAATCCTCAATCTATTTGGAAATATTCCAGTAGACCAGACAACTGAAGAGTCTGTAAATAAGGACAATTAAAACAACCACTTCATTTTGAAAACCAGAGCAGATACCAGATAATATCTCACTTCACAAAACAGAATTCAGTATGTAAGGTTACGTAGGAACAAGATAGACAACAAGCCAACAGAGAGTATGAGACATTACCATCCAACAAGACATTACCAGCAACATTCCATGACACAATTTAAGAAATAGCACTTGAAGACATTATCAAGCTTCAGAAATCCACCTTGAAAGCACATACATATCTTTTTGGATGTATCATAATAGTTTAACCAAGAACAGACCTTCAAATTAAAAAGGTCTTGGTCCATACACTTGTCTCATGTTGGTTTTTCGCTCACTGCAGAAAGCAAACAAGTTTGCTCTTGCAAGAGAGTTGCAGAAATCAGGGCCAGCAGTTGATGATATTGAAGAATATTCTGCATGGATCATTGGTGGAATGAAACTTGTTCAAAAACTAAAAGGCGATGGAGAAACTTGTCCTAACAGGTATGCTGACATTACTTAATACCTCTGTGTGTTATAGCTCAGCTTTTAACTCCATCAACTCCTGACAAGTTGATGGAGAGACTAGAGACCCTGGTACTAGGAGCAGGACTGTGCTGGTGAATCAGGCTTTTTTTTAACCAACAGATCCCACTACGACCAAATCGACTCTCTTACCTCCTCCATAGTCACACCCAGCACAGGTATGCCCCAACACTGTTATCAGCCCCGTCCTTTACTCCACTTACCCATGACTGCAGAGCTACCCAGAACAGTAATGTCTTATTCAAATATGTGGATGCATGTTGGACTCCAACCATCTACTCACTTTAAAGTATTTACAAGACCCTTCAGCTGTTGAACATCTGGATCCTCCAGGTTGTTCTGACTCAGGTCTAGTAGTGTCAGATGAGACGGGTTGGACTTCAGAGCTGAGGTCAGAGAAGAACAGCTGATCTCTGACAAACTGCAGCACCACAGTCTGAGAAAACAAAATGTGAGCAACAGTCATTGAATATGAAACTATGGAACAGAAGACGTTAAGATAAGGTAATTTTATTTGTATAGCACATTTTCAGCAACAAAGCAGGTGAAAGTGCTTTACTCAAATTAGAGGGAAATACAAACAAAACAACAGAACCAAAGAAAGACTGAAAGGTAAGAAGTATAAAGCTAAATGTTGGTTCTCCATGTTTGATTCTTGTTCTGGGTTGCTAAGTAAAGAGGAGTTTCTCTAGGTCTTGCTCTGATAATAAAAGTATAAAGATAAGTGTTGGTCTAAAGCAGTACTTCTCAAAAAGCCAAGAAGCAGGACTTTATAATTCTCTTTATTCATTCATTCAAAACAATAAGCACCTGGTCACTAACCAATTTTTTACAGTTTTAGAAAGTTCTACTGCTATGTCTAAAAATACATCCTAGTGAATCATTTACACTTTTTCTCTTTCAGATCGAGTAGTCTTGATTAAATGTTACTAATTGAGTTAATAGCTCAGACATGCAAACATGCTACAAATAAATCAAAATGTCCCAAAAGCATCGGTGGACTGGCAAAAGGGTTACCAGTCCACCGATGGGGATTGGATGGGGGGGATTCCAGCAGAAATGCATTTACTCATTGAGAATGTCAATGATGTTAAATTTGAGTCAATGGTTTAAGAAGGAAAAAATTTAAAGACTTTGTTTAGTATTTAAAGTTCAGATTTTAAGGAACTGGCAAGTTTACTTTGTAAAAGTGTGAAGAATAATCTTCATAGCTATGAGTTTAATCTTTGGACTTTGTTTGAAAGTCTAATATATCGGTGAATATATTTTTGTTACTTCAGCAATTTACAATCATCACTCATTAACGTAAACCCCAACACAGGTGAAACTTTTCTCCAGAAACACCTTCCAAATCGTCCAGTTCGAGTGAGAGGTAGGGTGCAAACCACCCCGAGGTAAACTTGAGAGATGCAGCCAAGGCGCAGAGGAACCAGCGGTGTGATTGGTGCCCTGTTCAATGCATCACCTATAAACCCCATCTTTAAGGAATAATTCTGCTCTTCCCCTGAAATGCTCAATGCAGCAAAGATGCATGCAGGCAGGCTTGGTGTATTAAAAACCTATTATGATTTTTTTTTCTATTTCTTCTAAAACAGGCAGCAATTAGGCTGGTTGGGGGCAAATAAAGCTCAGGCCCCTGCCAGGCTTATAAATACACTGGGAGAAATCTTGCATGGTTTCTTACTTCAATGTCTGTAGCTTGCAGACAGACATTTGTAGGAAACCACAGAGCTCCTTCACTCCAGCATCTTTCAGGTCTTTGTTGTCACTGAGGTCCAGTTCGGTCAGATGGGAGGGGTTGGACTTCAGAGCTGAGGCCAGAGAAGAACAGCTGATCTCTGATAACCTGCAGTTCCTCAATCTAAAGAAAAAGATAAAAATATCTGAGGGTAAAGTCAGCTGGGTGCAGGCTAAAACACCAAGAAAAAGCATGTAAAAAATATATATATATATATATATATAAAAAATCAAATTTTATCTCTATAGCACCTTTCAGCAACAAGGCATTTCAAATGCAAAGTCGTCAATGACAACATGGTGCTCCTTTAATTAAGGGGCTGCTGACTACAGTCATTAATCTCTTGCAGCTCCATCAGCATCTTGCTGAGACTACAAGAGAAATTCAAGAGAAATTTATGAAAAAATACTTTGGCTTTTTGCAAATTATATTAGTTGAAGTAATATGGAAACCACTTTGTGACTTTTAAAACTTTCTAAACTGCTTTTAATAGCAGTTTCAGAAATTTTAAAATGATAGATTTGTGTTTGAATTAAGCTTATTAGTAACTTTGAGTTTTTTCCAGATGTGAAGGAAGCTCAGAGCTGATTGGCATAGCTTTAATGACTAGTCACCTGTTTTTGTTATTGGTTTTGGTCCGTAAGATAAAGGTTTTGAAGAAACACATAACCACTTATCACCATCACGTTACCCCTAGTTAAACCAGTAACGAGCCATTGGATATAAAATCCCTGGGCCAGGTCCATTTACGTGTCCCGACCAAATGGTCTATATTTGATACGGAGATAACTCTCCACACTGTTGTGCAGTTGCATACTTTCTCCAGAGTACAATGCAGGAATGGATTATTTAGCAACAGAAAAATGTAATAACTTTAAAATTGATCCAAAGACACTGGATCAATTATTTCCATAAACTGCACTGCTGTGGGACGTCTACGTCCTTCTGCACAGGTCGCTTTGAAGTCATAAGTTGGTAACACAGAAGTTTGACTTTGGTCCCATAAAATTACTAGTATAAATTACCTATAAGAAATGTAAATAAATAAATCGGACTGCGGCTTGCGCATAGGCAAAAAAATAAAGAGATTTGAGTCACATTCAGTTGCTGCATGAACATGAGCTTAGATGAACGAATGCTGGACATGCCATGTATTTGAGTTGCTCCCCAGGGTTTTTGTGATGGGTTATATTTTATTGTACATGAACCCATAAATGCATTTTATGACACCCTATTGTTTTACTGAATGAGCACCACACATTGGTCCCATTTGTAGCCAGAAGTGTTTTACAGTTTTATGCTCATACACTTGGCTTTCAACATTGAGAGAAAAATCAGTTATACTAATCTATTTCATTCTGTTTTAAATTAATACAATTGTTTTGTCTCACCTCTCTTTTAGTGCAATGTTACTAGTAAAAGTAGTTATCCAGGTATTAAAGCCCTAGCGTTTATTTTTCAGACAGTTGAGTTCCTGGACTAGTAAACCCAAGTTGTCAAAAAACCTTCTACAGACAATATGACAACCTTTCCTTTTGAAAACTATGTTTTTAGTGTCAAGGACTAAGAGTTATGATTCTGGTAAGAAAAACTAAGATTAATGCCATTATACAGGCTCAATGTTTCAAAAACTAAAACAAAACGGGACAAAAACAAGAATATAGGTAAGGTGGAAACATTTTCCCATGAGGATTGGGCTTAAGTTTTGTCTGGAATGGTGTAAGAAGGTGGTTTGAAGCGAATCATAACATAAAAACAGCCCATATACTAAACTTTCCATCCATTGAGGAAATTGAATAACATAAAAACAGGAGTGAACAAGTGCTACTTGGAATTTGGACAAAACATTTTAGTATTAGTTGTGTTAAGCAATTTTAGTCGTTCTTTTTTAATTTCATCAGCAGAAAAGGCTACTTTGTACACCAAAACTGCCAATCAACCTTATTAGAATTAACCCATGTGAAAATAAACCTGTATAAAATACCAATGAAAATTTAAGTAGGAATAAAACTGAATCTACAGTGAAGATCCGATGTGTCAATAAATATGTCATTGCCCTTGTGTCAGCAGGTTAGTATTAACTGTGCTACACCTCATATTAATATCAGAGCAAATTTATAGAATGGTGTCTTACTTTAATATCCTTAGTTTACAGAGCGGACTCTTTAGAAAGCCAAACAAATCATTCGCTCCAGCATTTCCCAGGTCTTTGTTCTGACTCAGGTCCAGTTCTGTCAGTTGTGACGACTTTAGAGCTGAACCAAGAAGTGCACAGCTGTGCTCTGACAAACTGCAGCCCCACAATCTAAATAAAAATAAAACATGATTCATTTTTTTAATTCTAAAGATATTAAAAGTATTAATGGGTGGTTAATAGGTTTGAGAGTAAGGTCTAATTTCTTATTTTAAGTACAAAACTAGAGAAGTGTGTCTTACCTAAGAGTCTTTAGTTTGTTGTTCTTCAGGAAAATGCAAAGCTTCTTCACAACATCATCAGTTAGTTTGTTCTTACTTATATCCAATTCTGTCAGATAGGAGAGGTTGGACTTCTTAGTCGAGACCAGAGAAACACAACTGGTCTCAGACAAACTGCAGTCTGCCAATCTTAATAAAAAGTGAAACATATGAGCCAAAGTCAAAGTGGTATACAAGTGAAAATCACATAAAATTACACCTATAAATCTGTGACTCCTATTCCAACAGTCATTGGCTACTAAGTACACCATGTACAGGTCACTATTCAATGATAGGGCAACACAGAAACAGGAAAAACAATTATTCACACACACAATCAAGCCTAAGGTCTATTTTAGGGAGGACACGTAACCTCAGATGTATGTTTCTATACTATAAAAATAAAAACAAGGTATGCATGGAGAGGACATGCAAACTCTACCTTTATCTTTTCGAACAAAAAATTGTGTGGCATAATGTCTGTCCAGTGCACGGCTTTATCTGCGCTAAAAACTGATAAAAGTTGATGCTAACTTGTACAGCACTCACAACAGGACCTGCTGACAGCCGAAAGCTGCAGCAGTACGAGAGAGCAAAAGTGTTAAAGGAGGAGGGATGAGCAGCGCCACACAAAGTTGTGATTGACACAATTTTGTGTGGCCTCCTGGCTCTGATTGATTGTTCCTAGTTAGTTAGCACTGGGAGAATTTGGATTTAACAAAAGTACAAAAAATTATATGTTCATATTTTTTGTTTGTCGTTTTTCAGACTATTTTTCTGTGTTTAAGTATCGTCAACAGTGTGTTCCAGTAACACATAATTACCCAGTAATATTTTACTATTCCTGTCCACATCTTTTGCTATGAAAACACGGTGGGACTGCTCTGGCGCCCCGACCAGCTTAGCAAGTTTTCTGGAGGAAACGCTGTGCCATTGTGGCAGAAGCGCTCCAAAGTATGGTGTACATCTTACAAAAAAGACGGTACTAGGTTTAACTTCCAACATGTACAGAGCTTTAATCACAATGACTGTATGAAATACTTCATTGTATTTCATACCTTTATCTTTTTGAACAAAAAAATATGTGTGGGACAATGCCTGTCCAGTTCATGGACAGACATTGTGTGGTCAAACAGCTGACCACACAAACTGCCTCTAATTTGCTCAAATGTAAAGTGTTTGATATATTGTCTACCAACAGTAGTGACTGAAGGTGAGCAGCTTCCAGCACAGAATCCTTTGCCATAAATGTCCCACATGATGTTGCAGGTCATGGTTATTGTGCTTCTCCTATGGACTTTAAGGGACACATTTTTAGGAGTGTTCAGAATGATTGGTCCAGATTTTCTCAATTTAGGTTGATCAACAATCTGTTGATAGTTACGTGTGAAACTAATCTTATCCATCAATCTCTTCTACTACCACAAGGCACTGAGAGAGAGATGCTTTTAACAATAGTTGTCTTTCTGTTGCCAACTTTAAAACTTTTCTGCTACAACTAGTATAGAAATAAATCTGTGTAGGACAAAATCAGTCAGGCTTTTTAAATATTGGTGATCAGCCTGAAAACTGCAATGCGTGCTCTGCTACTTTCTTTTAATAACAGCAATAATAAACGTTGCTTCTGCTGCTTTTTGCAGGACACCAAATGAAGATGCCATTCATTTTCCATTAGATAATCAAATGATGTAATATTCATGCAATGCTGTATAAATCTCCAACTCAGATCAACATTTAGAGTCCTATTCAATAAATTACAATACAGGTTCCGATGAGACTCATTTATCAGATTAAATGTGCCTTTAGAAAACAACCTTTAACCTTGTATTAAATATATTCTTCATTAGATTCCTTGAATGATTTGAGTACCTCAATTGAGGCGAGTGATCTTCCTTGAAGCTTTGTTAAACTATGTCTTATAATTTAGTGCATCTTGCTCCAGCTGGGTAAATATAAGTGTTGCACAAAGTTCTTATTTCTGTTAGCAAAGTCAAATTTTCAAGTTCGGTCTGGAGCATTAAGGGAGACTGATGATGATGTCCAGGTTTTTATCATTTTCAGGGGACCAATAGGCATTAAATTGACTGAAGATGAATACATAAAAACTGGAGTATATACAGTTTATTTGAAGTATCTCTGTGAGCCTGCTTACTTATTATTAAATTGAATATAACTTCTGATTCTTTGCCGCCATTCTTTCCGACCCAGCCCAGATTAATTTTCTAAACTGCAGAAAAATAATTGTTAGGGATGCTCAAATATGAAAATTTGGGCTGATCTTGATATTAATACTGAAGTTATGGCAGTATTTACTAGTATTTTAATTTATAATTTTTTTATTCAATTACTTGATTAATCATCAGAATAATCAATAGAGTAATTAATTACTAAAATAATTGTTTACAACAGCACTGGTATGAACCTGAAATTTTAAACTGTGAAACTCTTACATACAATGCAAGATGTCAAAACCACTATTTGTTGTTTCAGAACAATCCATCGTAGAAATGTGAGTAACAGTGAATGGATGGCAGGTTTCAGGTCAAAATTCAGAGGATGAAATGTCAGTCAACATTATGAAGCAAATAAAATACCAGCATCAAAAACAGCTTTTATCCCATTTTGTTAGATATGAACATATACTGTAACTACATATGTTAAGGAATAGCTATTAAAATAAATAATTAAAACATATTTTAAAGTATCAGTGAATTATACAAACTGAAAAACAAAAGACAGCTGCACTGACCTCAAGATTTCTAGCTTACAGTTTGAACTCTCCAGTCCATCACACAGAAGCTTCACTCCATAGTCTCCCAGTTTGTTGCAACTCAGGTCCAGTTCAGTCAGATGGGAGGGGTTGGCCCTCAAAGATGAAGCCACAACCTCACAATGAGTCTCTGATAATTCACATCTGGCAAATCTGTAATTAGAGAAAAACTATACTTAGGCAACATTAAATTAGACTAAAATTATAGAATGACTGAATGGATATGATTATAAATTTTTCAAATCTGTGTTTGATAGGACTTATTTTACTGGACTGGATAAACTGCATCAGCAGGGAACTCTGGAAGTACTCTGGAAGTACTTTTTTGAAATGTCAACACTTTGTCAGTGAAATTAAATTAATTTGAAAATATTATCCAGTGGCTTGACACCACTACTTTGCCTGTAGTATTTTGTAGTTTTCGGTCAGTTTCGGTAAGTAGCGATTACTTTCATTTATTTTCAAAAAGACAGTGTACAGTTACTATCCACTTGAACCTGACCAATTTCAGACAAACTACATTTGTTTGTGGATGTTTTGGGCTCAAGGCAGAGTGCTCACATGTGAGGGAGATGGCATCTGATTAAGTTAAACTAACATTGAAATCCCTGATGAAGGCTAGCCGTGATTCAAAAAAGATCTTTCTGGTCATATAAACCAAAATACAGATGACATCCAACAATGCTTACAAAGCTTTCTCCTTTTTGGATTTGGTCAAACAAATATGATCACCTTACTAAAAATAATGGCTTAAATCTTTTTTTGCTGAGAAAAAACAGGAAACAACAGATGCCAAAACACTACTGTATATCCTTCCCTTCTCACAGATATCAGACAATTCTGTGAAATTCAGTCCAGATCAAAGTGTGGACCAGCTGACCAGCTTCTTCGCTGTTTTAGTGGCAGTTGGTTTTGCTCTGTCACCTGAAGGAGGAACAGCTTATCCTGCTCTCTCTCATATTTATTTGACAGTACTGCCTATAAAAGATTTTTTTAATATACCCAGTTTTTATAGCTTCTCTTACATTGTTGACCCTCATAACTGGATTACATCAGATCTAAGGAACGCAGGCCCGGCGGCAAGGGCGGGCATTGGGGGGCGTTGCCCGCCCAGAGAGTCAGCTGTGCTCCTCCTGGACTAGAAGCTGTTTGTTGTTGTTACCAAGTGGCCAACTCTCTGTTATTCCTATATCGATTTGATACAGTAGGGACACTACCACACACTTCCCATATCTGTGCCCTTTGTCACATTTTTTCAGCAGTTAAAACTGTTTAATCCGTTGTTAACATGTCGTAACCTGTTTTTCCGAGCAGCCTTTAAACGCAACATGAGCACTAACAGACTTGCGCTGGGTTTACACCTGTGTGGGAGTGAAGGATACCTGCTGCTGCTGTGCAGAGCTACTCAGATGTGTGTTAGAATCATGGCAGCAAAACTCAAATAACTCTGCACAGTTTTTCCCTCCAAATTAACCGACTGAGTTGAGTAATGATGTAGGTAATGTTAGCTAAAAGATGAGTAGCCAATACAGCATGTTACTGGGTAGTTAACAAGTAGCATATAGACTACTGATATTATTTATGTTTAAAAGTGGGTAGTACTTTTTACATTCACTTGAGTAATATTTTTGGGAAAAAAGGTACTTGTAAGAGTAAGTAAGGTTCATAGACTGATAATGACTCAAAACAACAACTATAGCTCAGTATTATTTAGAGGTGTGCCCATCAATAGGCCACCTATCATAATCGGCCAATTTCCGTGAAAAAGTACATGATTAGTGATCGCCGATCACTGTCTCTTGTTGCAGATAAACTGTATCTCACTTCGCAGCCTGCGTGTGTAGCTTGTCTCCTCTTTCCTTCACACTGCGCAAGAACACAGAAATAAATTCTAAGCAATGTGGTGAAGAATTTGATGCTCACTGCAGGAAAAGAAAACAAAAAACAATAACATCTGGAGTGGTCTGACAGCAGGTAAAGCAGCGCACAACTAACAATACTCACCCAGATTAGCATGATGGTCAAAAAGCTAAGCAAATAACCCAAAAAATCATTTAAGTCAACGAGCTAGCAGTGTATGATGCTGGTTCTGTTCTCGCCATTGGAACAGAACCAGTGTTTTGGTTCTGTTCTGGTAGTAATATTTCACAAACGTAGCTTCACTTCTGCTCCACCTGCAGTGAACTCCCATACCAAACGTTAAAGCTGCAGAATGTAACTTCAACAAAAAAGAAATAGATTTTACATATGTATTAAAACTTTCGCTATGTCCCAACATAAGAGATAATCACTGGGGAAAAACAAATAAATCGATCTCCTCTGCCTTCTACCTGGGCTCTGCAGAATTACCCCGCTCGGTCAGAAACGGCCAATCAGAACCATCATTAATCAGCTATCCATGCTCTCAGGAAATTTTGATCTAGTAACTCAGGATTGTTTATTTTGATACAACCTGTATTTGACTTTGAATGAATGTTTCCTTTTTTCTTGACATTATTTGATGTATGCAGTGTGGTGAGATTTGACTCATATAATTTAAGGTACTGAGAACCTTACTGTTAAATATTATTTTACTGATTGCAGGTTTCTCAGTAGTCCATTTGACTGAATAGCTGCTACATTGTGCCTACAATTATTTTGGATGTTTATGTCTAAATTAGGTGAATTTATTGCCAGATATTTTTTTAATTTTGCTAGATCACCTAGTAGCATTTATACCTCAAACAAAAAATTAACAGCTAATCCAGGTGATCGGCAGTGATCAGCTATCATGGGTGATTGGAATTGGTAGCATAAACCTGATCAGAGCATCTCTAGTGTTATGCAAACACATCAGTATGTAGAAATTAAGATTCAGTAACTGCAGGTAAATAAAGATAGATGCTGGTTCTAAAAAAAAAAAAAACTATTTTAAAACAATGGCGAGGTTTTATGCATCTCACCAAGCAGCGTACCCTAGAGATCTTTGAGATCTAAGCCAGAAAAAAAATGTCTCAAACTTCGGATCTGACCAGATGACTAACAGGAAGAACCCCTCACTTAGACGATTCATTTTGGCCAGCTTTGAGCTACAACATCCTCTTTTAATCAGCATTAAACATCAATACCTGCTGCTCTAAAGAAAAAACAAGCAACTGAAACCAAAATAATTCCCTTTCCTTCCAAGGACAAAGCAACCAGCCCAAGCTATAACACATTCCGACTCTGCGTGAATTCCACTGAAAAACAGATATGTTGCACTTCAACATGAACCTAAGGAAAACCTCACCTTCAAACATCAACAAGATATAAAAGAAATGCCAAAAGTGCTTACTGTCAGTGATGGGGCAGTGAACAGAATCAGTCACTTCTGCAACGCTAAGAAAACTTAGACTTAGACTTAGACTGACTTTATTGTCATTTTGCATGCACAGGGTGTATACAGAACGAAATTTCGTTGCATACGGCTCAGGACAATGTTTTGAGCTTTCAATGTTGTGAGGTTACTCCAGAATAAAATAAAATACAGTATAAAATATGAATATAAATATAAATATAGAATATAAAGTGCAGTAATGACAGTAAAATAGAAGTTATTTAGCTATGTACATGTGCAAGGTATAAAGTGGAGACCAGTTTTTAAGTGCAGACCAGTTAAGAGTTCAAAACGAAGGTAATTTTACACATTGGAGCTAAAGAGCTGGCCAAAAAAACTCAGAAATACTAAAAAAAAAAGACTTTACTGATCTCCTAAGTACAATTGGAAGTCTAAAAATAAAAACATTTATCAGTGTACCAATATGAACAGCTCTATTTGGAGATGAAAGATACAGCAGCCCTAGTCCTCAAGGCACACCGCCCTGCATGTTTTAGGCGTTTCCTTGCTTCGGCCCAGGTGATTTTAATTGACAGATGTTTGCTGAACTGCAATCAGCTGAATCAGGTGTATTAAAGTAGGGAAACATCTAAAACAGTGGTGCCCAAAGTCGGTCCTCGAGGGCCAGCATCCTGTTTTAGTTCTCTCCCTGGTGGTAGTAACAACCTCCTCAGCAAATCAATGTTCTCCTTATGGTTTCTAATGAGCCATCATTTGATGCAGGTGTGTTAAACCAGGGAGAGAACTAAAACATGCAGGATGCTGGTCCTCGAGGACAGACCTTGGGCACCCCTGATCTAAAACATGTAGGGCAGTGTGCCTTGAGGACCAGGGTTTGGAAAAACACTGCAGTAGAATGTATATTTGATAAGTGGCTTATAAAAGCATGCCCTGCCAGCCCAATGACCTTCCTTGATACTTGATAAGCCTGAACAAGAATTTTGGGGAAACCTTAGACCATGCCTATGGTCAATCAATGAACAGAAGTATATTTACGTCACCCGAGTACCTACTCGGGCTCTGACTGACCCTAGTCTTGACCAGGGATCTTAAAAGCAGGACCAGGCTGTAGTACAGTAGTGGAAATGCTGGTGTACCGGGAGGGTGCAATGGAGTCTATGGAAAAGGAGTGAGCATCTGCTTTGAGTACTTTCTTCCCTACTGGGAGTCATTAATAACAAAATTTTAAAATTATGCTGTGCTATAGTGGGGCAGATGTCATTCACACCCTTGAGCTTGATATTTATGGTTTATAACAAATTTTAAAAAACTGATCTTCAAACCTCCAAGAGTTTTAGTAAATGTATAAATATGGACTCACCGAGCCTTTCTGCAGTTCCTTACAGCTGGAATCAGTCTCAGACGCCCCTCGTATGAGGTGTTGTACTTTTTCAGGTCCAACTCATCCATAACCTCCTCTGACATCTGCAGCATGAAGGCAAGAGCTGAGCACTGGATCTCTGAGAGCTTCTTCTCTGATCTCTTCTTGGACTTCAGAAGCTTTTGGATCTCCTGATAAACAGAGAGGTCATTCATCTCCATCTGACAGTGGAAGATGTTGATGCTTCTGTCTGGAGAAATTCTATCAGTGTTCATCTTCTCCAAATTTTTGAGGATTTTTTGACGAGTTGTTGGACCAGTCTTTCTCTGACCCACCAGGGATCCTAGAAGGTTCTGGTTGGACTCCACAGTGAGGCCATGAAGGAAGCGAACAAACAGGTCCAGGTGGCCATTTTTGCTGCTGAGGGATTTCACCATGATTTGGTTCAGGAAGTCATCCAGAGATTTTGATTTGTTTTGTCCCAGAAAGCTTCTTAGCAACTCAGAGTTCCTTTGGGTGTAACAGTAGACAGCAGCTAGGAACTCTTGGATACTCAAGTGAACAAAGCAGTAGACTGGTTTCTGGAAGATCACACTCTCTCTTTTGAAGATCTCTGTACAAACTCCTGAGTACACTGAGGCCTCTGTGACATCCAGACCACACTGCTCCAGATCTTCTTGGTAGAACATGATGTTTCCTTTCTCCAGATGTTCAAACGCCAGCCTCCCCAGTTTCAGAAGAAGTTCTCTGTCTGCCTTCAACAGCTCCTGTGAGGTCCTTGCATGTTCTCCATGGTACTTGTTCTTCTTCCTCTTTGTCTGGACCAGCAGGAAGTGGGAGTACATGTCAGTCATGGTCGTGGGCAGCTCATTGCTCTGCTCTGAGGTCAACATGTTCTCCAGAACAGTAGCAGTGATCCAGCAGAAGACTGGGATTCCACACATGATGTGGAGGCTCCTGGAGGCCTTGATGTGGGAGATGATTCTGCTGGACAGCTCTTCATCACTGAACCTCTTCCTGAAGTACTCCTCCTTCTGGGCATCGGTGAAGCCTCGTACTTCTGTTGCCCTGGAAACAAATGAAGGAGGGATCTGATTGGCCGCTGCAGGTCGGGATGTTATCCAGATGAGAGCTGACGGAAGCAGGTTCCCCTTGATGAGGTTTGTCAGCAGAACGTTGACTGATGACTTCTGTGTGACGTCAGAAACCAGCTGACTGTTGTTGAAGTCCAGTGAAAGTCTGCTTTCATCCAGGCCATCAAAGATGAAGAGAAGTTTGCAGACAGCCAGTTGCTCTGCTGGGAGCTTCTGGAGGGTTGGATGGAAAACATGGAGCAGCGTGAGAAGACTGTGCTGCTCATCTCTGATCAAGTTCAGCTCCCTGAACGAAAGCAGAACCACCACACTGACATCTTGGTTCTCCAAGCCCTCTGCCCAGTCCAGAGTGAACTTCTGCACTGAGAAGGTTTTTCCAACACCAGCGACGCCATTGGTCAGAACCACTCTGATGGCTCCATGTTGGTCAGGGAAGGATTTAAAGATGTCATGGCACCTGATTGGAGAGTCATGGAGCTTCTGGATCTTGGAAGCTCTCTCCAGCTGCTTCACCTCATGTTGGGTACTAACCTCTTCACTCCATCCCTCTGTGATGTAGAGATCAGTGTAGATTCTGTTGAGGAGGGTTCTACTTCCTGTTTCATCACTTCCTTCAGTTACACATTCATATCTCCTTCTCAGATTGACCTTGTGTTCCACTAAAATTTCCTGCGGATGAACATCTGCTAAGAAACACAAAAAATAAAAACAATCAACTTGTTTTCAGAAAGAACAATCTGTTTTCAGTCATCATTTACTGTTCTTCTTATATTTATGCAACGCCATCACAGTCTGTGCCATATCACCTGATTCTTCCTGCCTATATCAGTCCCAGTCGTTAAGGCCTGGTCAACAATTGTCTCTTCAGTATCAGTAGTAGTAATAGTTGAATCAAGTTGAAGTGGATACACATTTAAAAGTTGCAAGATACTGTTCCTCGAGGACTGGAAGTAATGACCCCTAAGGTCAGTGTGTTTTCTAATGAGTTTCTCCCCCATTAGGCCATAGCATTGGCTAAAGGGGCAACTGCTGCTCCACTGATAAACTTATTCAAGAGATAGACAGGTTTGAAATGCAGTGCTTTATGTCCAAGATTTATCCTGCTCATGAAGCAAGTTTAAACAACTGCATTCTTTAATACCTTTGAAATACAGACAAAAGTTATCTCATAGAAATTACTATTAATAAAATTGTATTTCAATTTATGATAAAAACTTGTCAAGGCCTAGAAATCAGTTTTAGAGCCAAGTGGTAACGTTGACCTTTGAGACCACATTATATTTTTCTTTGAAAATGCTAATTGACCATATAGTTCACGATTTTGGGTTTTTAATATTTCCACAATAATTTTTTTTTTTTTAGAGAAGCAATGTCTTGGTGACTGTCAGATTGAATGGTTGTTTGTGTAAATAAGTACAATTGAAAGTGCAACGTTTAGCCAGCATCAGACACATCTGCTGTTGTGGTTGATGGTAAAGTTTGACAGCTCTTTAGACTGGAGCTGTGAGGTGGAGCTGTCAGCCAACATTTGTAACAAGATAGCCTTATCATTATAACCTATCTATGTCACATTAACGATGAACAGCTGAAACGTTACCGGATATATCAACTGCTATAGCAACTTTGCTCCAACTTCTCTCCTTGTCATTTCTGTGGATATTTTTTGCACAAAATGTTGAATGAATAGTCATGTTATTTTCACATATCATCTCCGATGTCCACTGCGCCATGTCAGCTGTTTGGGATTCCCTCCGTGTTTTCTCAGGGGAAAGCATGGAGGGGAATCCATACTTTCTGATTAGCTACCCGTCACATTCAACAGGCTGCGTTCTCGCTGCCACACAAGAAAACTACACACTACTTCCACAAACACTGAGCACTTCTTTCTTTTATGGTGGTTGGCAGAACACCAAGAATGCTGACGCTATTGCGCCCTCTACTGCGCATGTGGGACACTTTCAGGTGGTTGCCCATTCACACTGCAGAAAACATACAGGCCGCATATGTTTTCTGCAGTGAACAGCCCTGGCAAAATAATCTGATTTGACCCCAAAGAAAATCGGAATTGGGTCACTTCAGGCTGCAGTGTGAACGCAGCCAATGTTTTCGCAATCATCATAACTCACGACATTGAAGGCCTATGTTGTTGTAACCCCAATGTGCTTTTATTATATTTCCATAAATGTACATGGTTTGAATAAAAAATATCTCCTAAAGAATGTTATCGCATCCTCTATTATGTGATGTGACTTAATGGTTATGCATTTTAAAACTGCACCAATTTTAGCAGTAGGACAATACTTTCCTTTTGGTTTTGTCTGAAATCCAAACAGGTTGAACAGAAAAATTAAGATATGACACAGAACATGTCTGAATACTGCAGCAAAAACTCTAACATTTTTATTGGTAATTAAATGTTGTGTTTGCAATGAACTGAAATATTTCATCTGCTTGACATAACCATATTTCTGAATTAAAACAAAAGAACAGAAATATCTCACCTTGTAAAAGTTTGGTTCTGGGTCGTTTTCCACACTGGGGACAGGAGACGGGTCCTGATGGATCAGACTCATTCCAGTGTCCACAGTTGGTTTTGACAAGATCCTTTGTGACCTCCTGACACATACTACAACACGAAAGCGCCTTTTCATCACAGACACCAGTTCTCTTCCTACATCTGTAAAGAAATTTTGTGATCAATCAAGTTGATCTGATCAACACAATCAGATTACATGTAAAATAACTCCTATTGGATTGTGATGAGAAATTCCTCCACTAGAGGCAATCCGAATAATCAAATTCAGTTGCACATTCACTGATGGAAACCATTTAAAAAGCTCTATAGATAAACAGCTCTAGATATTCAGACAGTGTTCTTGTTAGCAAGTTTCTTACTTTGGGTCTGATGGTTCATGTTCATTACTGAAGTATGGGTTTGATCGTTTGGAAATGTCACTCTTCATAGAAAGACTGCTAGATGCTTGGGAAGGTCTGTGGTTATGAATTCTGGAAAAAAATAGACAATTTAGATACATTTGAAACCAGATACTTATTTACACTGAATTAAAAATATATATATATATATATATATATATTCTCACTGTCTGAAGTTAAATCAGACCAAATTTCTTGTGTTTTAGGTCAGTTATATTTACAAAACTATTTCTTTTATAAACTTTACTGATCAACGTTTTATATTACTATTAAAAACACAACATAGAAGTTAATCGAACAGAGAACACATGGGTCACTGAGGGAGGGAGACAGTGATGCAGCACAAAAAAGTAAACAGACAATGTTCTGAAATCAACAGGTTACAATAAACCTTGATAAAATGCCAAGAGGCATGAAGGAGATGGGGCATTGGCTCAAACCCACTTGCCTGGAGTACAAGGACCCCTGATGTTAGTCCACAATTTTCTGAACAAGTGGTTCTACAAAAAGTGCAAAGAGAATTGGACTCAGTAGCCCAACCCCTATTCAGCCTACTGAGGCTGAACATCCTTGTTCCAGAGGGAACGTGCCTGAAAGGCATCTGGGTTTTGTTTTGTTTTTTTAATTCAGCATCTAGCAAATTATATATTGATTTCAGACAACGTATGATTTCATTATTAAAGTCAAAACGTTGTAGGACCAGGTATAAATATTCCCAATATATTGAATTGAAGGCTTTTTCGGTATCAAAATTAATTGCAAATGATTTAAAATAATTTATATTTATGGTTTCGATAAGGTGTAACCCTCTTCTCACATGACCCTGTGTATGTCTATTTTTAATAAATCAGTTTAGGGATTGATCAGACACAATTATTGAAGTTAATATTTTAGAATCAATATTCAAAACAGATGTGCAGATGTGCATTACATTCTTGTTTTAGCTTTTCCTAGTTTTGGTATGACGGATATTATTGATCGCTTCCAGGACAGTGGAGTCTCACCCCCTTCAACAAGCATGTGATTAAAACATTTTAACAGCAGAAGCGCACAGACATGACCTTCTAAATCAGGGATGCCCACACTTTTTAAGACAAAGAATAACTTTTTTATCATCATCCCACTGAGAGCTAACATATCACACAAAGACATGAACTGATATAGTTCATATAGTTGAAAAGCAATGCTACCAAAAACGGAGGAATCATATGTTTGAAAATGTTTATAAATATTTTCTCACTAATTTGGCTTTTAGCAGATAAGAATAGTTCTGATTATTCTAACTAACCTAAAATAACACATGTTTGGTCTGATCTGATTTGAGGCAGTGACAATAAAATGTTTATATCTTTTACAGTTGAAACATCTGGATTTACCTGTAAGTTTGATACATTATAAATTGAAACAATAAATTTAGCAGCTCAGTCTGATTTTTCCTCACATACAGTGGTCATTTAATCACAACACTGAAATAATTCATTAAATTAAAAATAGCTTGTTAATAAAAAAATATAAATCATTCAAAAACAAGCAAGTTGTCAGAAAACCCTAGATAATGTGTAATAGCACTAAAACATCAAACAGTTGCACATTCACTGATGGAAACCATTTAAAAAGCTCTATAGATAAACAGCTCTAGATATTCAGACAGTGTTCTTGTTAGCAAGTTTCTTACTTTGGGTCTGATGGTTCATGTTCATTACTGAAGTACGGGTTTGATCGTTTGGAAATGTCACTCTTCATAGAAAGACTGCTAGATGCTTGGGAAGGTCTGTGGTTATGAATTCTGGAAAAAAATAGACAATTTAGATACATTTGAAACCAGATACTTATTTACACTGAATTAAAAATATATATATATATATATATATATTCTCACTGTCTGAAGTTAAATCAGACCAAATTTCTTTTGTTTTAGGGCAGTTATATTTACAAAACTATTTCTTTTTTAAACTTTACTGATCAACGTTTTATATTACTATTAAAAACACAACATAGAAGTTAATCGAACAGAGAACACATGGGTCACTGAGGGAGGGAGACAGTGATGCAGCACAAAAAAGTAAACAGACAATGTTCTGAAATCAACAGGTTACAATAAACCTTGATAAAATGCCAAGAGGCATGAAGGAGATGGGGCATTGGCTCAAACCCACTTGCCTGGAGTACAAGGACCCCTGATGTTAGTCTATTCAGTATAAATTAGGAATGGGAAGGAGTCCCTTGGGGCCAATCACTTTAACAACATGAAGTAATTGCCTTGTTTTGAAATTCTGTCTTCATTTAATATTCTGTGTGGTAAATGCAGTTTGGTGTTGGGAAGAATGGCAGAACTGGTGGTGAGTCAAGCCACTGTGAAAACCTTTTAAGATGAATTCTGAAATACTGTTAAAAAATTCTTTAAGTTAACCGTCATGCTGAAAACACTTCCATGTTATTCAATGGGTCCTTATGGCAGTTAAGGGGTTAAGTGACCTCTGAAGCCCTCGGGATCACAGCTACCTGTAATTGCTCCTACATCGTTTTTCTAAAAATCATTGATATGTCATTTTCTAATGACAGACTGGATTAGATGATTAAAAAACAAGTAAAATACATATATAAAGGAATTTACATCAAAAATTACAATGTGATCAAAGACTGCTGTTGATATTATAATACAGTTTACATGACATTAGAGTTTTAATGACTTTATTGTTTGATAAGGAAAACCCTTAATAAAATATTCACACTTTGATGCAATGAAATCGTCAGTGTTAATTTTATTATAAAGCACTTTAAAAACAGATATTAACTGCACCAAAGAGCTCTACAGTATTCATAAACCACAGATAAAAAGACAAGAATAAAACACAGACAGGTAAATTACAATGTCAGGCCTTATGGAAAATAAAAGTAATAATTGTTTTAAGGAGTGAATTACTATTATTAACAACTATACATTATTACAATACACTGAAATAAATTCTTTTTATGATAGGGTTTGTCTTGAATATTGTATTGTGCAACTGAAAAGGATTCAGAACGCTTCACTTTCCCACCACATTATGTTACAGACTTATTTCAAATAAGTTTGTAACATTCATTATATTAAATGAATCGCTTTCCTGAAAATCAAACACACAAATACCCCATTATGATAAAGTGGAAAAAAGGTTTGAGACTTTTTGCTAATTCATTAAAAATGGAAAAATCACATAACCAGGATTGAACCCTAGCTATAATATTGTGTTAAAAATGTTTCTTCTCATAATTAAAAAGAGTCACATTATTTTCACATCAGCTATAGGAAGCTGGACAGAAGGAACACCAGCCCTTACTGTGACTCATAAAAATCTTGAAATAAAGGTATTTCTCTAATACGTATCAGCTTTTGTTTTCTAAACTAAGACAGATAGAAAACAACAAACAAAAGCATAAAACCTGAAAGAAAACCAGATATGAGAAACTGTGGAGTTCCAAACCATGCTGGTCGGAGACAAAATAAAAAATCAGAGCTGATGAAACCATTAGACTGGTGGTTTGACGTCATTCTCCCACCTCACCTGTATAACTTCATGCACATCCTGTCACTGGAATAAACATCAGGTTAGATAACCGTTTTGTCTGAGTTCTTTCCCATTCTTTAGATTGATACATTCCAGTTTGTTTCCACTTTAAATGTAGTCACTATGAGGACAATTTTATCCCATTTATTAGACTCAGTTTTGTTATTGCGCAACTTTCCGCAGATTTGCGAAGCATAGGATGAATAACAACATCACAGTTGTAAATTACTGTGGTGATCAAGCCTGCATTGAAACTGGTCCTAAAAGCACAACGTTTACTAAGCAGTTTTAGATCCGTTACCAAAAACCCCAAACCCAATATCAGACAAATAATTTTATTCTGGTATCTTTAACAGATGAGAATGGCATCGACGAGGGCAGCTAAACGGGGTCCTTCAGTTCGTTAATATCTGCAGACAGAAGTGAAGTCAGCACTTCATATAAAAATATGTTCATTTGTAACGCGGCGTTTAATTAAATAGGAGTTTAAATCCTTTCGAAATTTGTACAAGGACAACCAAGGAGCTTACCTTAAATAAAAAGTCAGTTCTGAAGGAGAACCGGTGGAAGTCTAGAATGTTCCGGAAACCCGGCAAAACCTCAGCAAAGCTCAGCAAAGCACGATTAAGTTGGGCTTTAAGCTGACAGTCGGGCTAAATTCACCTCTCATCCTCACCGGATGCTGTTAGGAGTTTCCACAACTTACTAATAAACACTTGGGGAGAAAAAAACACTTCAGTGGAGCTTTCCCGACGGATTCCTTAAGTTTTACCCATCTAGTGATGTGACTAGGAGACGTGAAGTGGTTACACCAGACCAGGCTGATGAAAATACTTACTTTCCTGTTTGCGTTGTCATTCAGTCCGGAATCCTCTAACTAAGGTGCAACAGTCCAGCTGACCCGACCGACCGACCAGCCAACAGGTCTGTGGGCGCCAAGGTGTTCGTCTAAGGTCACGTGTCAGGAAATGGATGCGTCAGAGGAAGTGGAGAGAAAACGTGAATTTAGGAATAACTGGAACAAAACAGGAGTTTGGATGTACTTTGGAAAAGTTGTACATAAATGATGTTGGAAGTTTCATAAGAATAAAAAAAACCATATCTTCTGAGAACATAGTTATTAGGGGAGAAAATAATCACCAACCTTCATTTATAGATCACGTTACACAGACATGGAGACCAAAGTTCTTCACAGGGTTATACAGTAAAATACAACTGATAAGTCACAAACATGTACAGCAAATCAGATATGAGACATGGAAAATAAACAATAAAACAAAGGACTCATTTTTTGTAAATAATTCACTGAGGAGCAGATATTCTGGCAGTTTAATTAAATGATATATGGTTGGACTTAAAATTAGACATTTATATGTCCTTTATAAGTCTTTGTTTTTTCCCCATGATTTACACATTAACAAATATTTTACTAAGTTTATCTGCTTCTTTTTCTCACTAAGATCTCTAGTTCAAATTGTCTATGTTCCACTGAGATATTACCAAAGCATCCTGACAACCAGTAACATCAATCAATCAATCAATCAATCAATCATTTTTTATTTAAAAAGCACCTTTCATACTCAAAGCAGCTCAAAGTGCTACACAGATTAATAAAAACAAACACACAAACAAACAAAAACAAACAACTAATCACTCCAATTCCACATGGAAAAACACACAGCTGCATGGAAAATGCACAGACTAAGAAGAAATGATTCAGTTTAGGAAATACAATCAAAAAGATGGGTCTTGAGCCTCACATGACATCCAGATTTTAGAAAGCTCTCCTAATGATCCAGTCCATCGGTTAGAGATACAATGGAGACCAATGGACGTCCCAGTATCACAGCTGTTGGACTTTAATGAATAGGTGGAGCTACTGAACTGGACTCTGAACTGATGGACACTAGAAAGACCTCTAAAGCTATTCCATGTTGTAGAGCATGATGACAAACTTTAATAAACCAAGCTTTAATAAAAAGCAAAAGCTAAAAATGCACACAAAGATTCAGTCAGATCTGGTATACATTCTGATTACTCACACCTTAAACTGCAAAACAAACTCCTAAACCAAAGACTTCTACTTTCTAGACTTTGTTCTAGAAACACACTACATCAATGTGCAAGAGTTACACAAAACCAAGGTAGTTTCAGGGCTCAGGAGTTACAGACAGAATCTAATGATGGCTGATATTCATATTAGTTTATTCATCTCATCCTTCTGGATCCTGTACAGTTTTTATGTGTTTTTGATTATGTTTATTCTTTAATAAAAATAAAATTAAGTAAAAATTGTAGAAAATATAAGATATTGAGGAGCCTTGATATTTAAAATCCTAACTGCTATAAAGGAGTCAGGAAGCCAGCCTTCTCAGATGGAACCATGAAGATTTTCCTGTGCAGCAACAGAAACATCAGAGCTCATGGCAGGATGGGGACATTATGGACTGGACATGTCTCCGTCAGAGAAACACAAACTGGGAGAGGAGTCACTGCATAGGGCCTTAGTGGTATTGATCTGCTGTCTCTTTAAGACCTGCTGCAGTTTCCTGGTGTCTGCTGTGATCTTGGCCTTGACCTCCGGGTTTCTGCTCTGAGATGGGGACATCGCCTGCAGAGACAGGAAGTGGACGTCAAGAGAAAACCTGACACCTAAGGTTGCTCCATTAGCTGGACACCTGTTTCCATCACATTAAAGCCGACTGGTGAAGACATGAAGAGCAGACCTGATCCAATTTCTGAACTGAAGCATCTCTGGTTCTGAATGAAACCTGAATACAGCAGGAGAACCACCTCCACCTGGACACAAAGAATCCAACCAGGATTTGTTGATCATCATCTGTCATGTTGATGTTTGACAGAAATATCATGACTTTAAGAAGAAACCAGGCAGAAGTTCAGATCCAAATATTTCCCTTTAGAACCATCCGAGGTCTCTACTTTCATCTGGAGGAGATCACAGACCTCTCCTGGAGATCTGAGCTGAACTGCTGGATGAACAGACAGATGTGTGCAGCTGTTTTTACCCCACAGAGAGTTTCCCAGGTCTTCTATGTGAGTGGAGAAAGAAAACAGATCTGAGTCAATCTTCAGCTTCATCTCCTTTCAGGTTGGCCTCTTTCATTGTAAAAGCCCAGAAATACTCTGAAAATCAGACTTTGCCCACTCAGTTAGGAACCTGCATCACCAGATGATGCTATATTAAACCTAATGAACATTTAATTGAACACTGAGGTCACCCTATAGTTTGCTCTGCCAAACTCCTCAGATAAATTCCAGACAAAATATTGTTCATATTAAAAATGGACAAATCAACAAAAATGATTAAATATTAAAAATACAGCTTTTTCTGAGCAGAGTGAGAATCAATGGGATGCCTCAAAATATTGATGAAATTTAACTGAGAAGAAAATAAGAAAAAAAACAACTAATTTATGAATCTTTTAATGGTCTAAAATGAATCTGAATATTAAATTTGAACATGTCTGGATTCCCATCAAATCCAGACATGGATTCAAGCTGCAGCTTGAATATCAGATGAAGATGTTGATTCACTAATTGAACATTTCAGTTTTAGTCTTGGAAAGAAGGAAACTAACTTCATGAAGACAGCTGACCTTAGCAGAGCAAAGTTTAACGATGAGCCATCGATCCAACAGAACCGTTCTGCAGGAAAAACAGGGAAAATCCTCCAAATGAAAAGATTTTATCATCTGACTCACTGAGGTGTTTGCAGCATCAGATAAAATGACAATATCTTATGAAACATTTGCAGAAAACATCTAAAATATGAGAAAAAGACCATTCAAAATCTGCATCAACATGGAAAATTTTCATTTGAGCTTTATTTCATGTTTCTTGGTTACAGGATAAAAATTAACCAGTGAGAAAAACAAAACTTTCCAGTTGAATAAAGTTCAGATAAAAAAATTAAAAAGTCTCTAAATGCAGTTGAGTTTCAATTTCATCTTCATTGATCAAAAAACCCAACAATATCAGACATTAAATGACAGACAGGAGGAAATAAACAGGATGGAAATCATTCAGGTCAAAGGTCATCATGATCCAGTCAGAGTCTTTTTAGACTCAAACTGCTGCAGCTTCTGAGGATCAGCAGGAAAACAGAAACAATTCTCTACTTTACAAAGATGGTGTCCTCCACCTGCAGAGAGAAGAAAGATGCAGAGATCAGATCAGTGAGTTTCCAGCTTCTCTCCAGCAGCAGTCAGTGACGCAGCACATCCAGGAGAAAGAGCAGCAGGGCCTTCAGTCCTGTTCAGAGCAGCTTCCTTTCAGCTCTCATCTTAACGTGTTGCAGTGAACACACTGAGCTCCAAGCTCACACACCTACACACACTTTCAGCATCCAGTCTGCTTCCTCTGCAGGTTCCACTCAAGTCCACAGTGGAAACAAACTGCTGAGATTCCTGAAGGCTTCACTGCTGCTGCAACACTGGAGGATGGATTTGCTGCTGCTGCATTTAGACACAAACTGCTGCTGATCAACATCTCATCTGCTGCTGGAACATCAGCTGACTGACCAACATGGAGGCTGTCCCTGAACACATCTGGATGAGACTGAGGACAGGAGGACACATGTCCAGATGTGAGGAGTGGACTTGAGCAGAAAGAGCAGCTGCTGACTAAATGAATGATGGTTTGTGAAATCAGAGCCAGTGGTTTCCAGGCTGCAGTCAGACTGATCTCAGAGCTGTGACCAACATCAACCTGATCACTTGTTTTGACACTTTTCTGCCAAGTATGGCATCGTTGCTAGTATTTCTGTTTGTGGGGGCAAAAAAGTTTCTCCTGTTTTCATTATTCTTTTTGAAAAGTGAGGACATTTTAGATGAACAAAAAAGAAAATATTGTGTTTCATGCATTTTTGCGCTAAAGTGTTAGCAGCTGGTGTAGACTTTTTGTACTGTTGTATTTCTCCAAGTCCTTAGATCATTTGGTGGTCTCAGTGAGTTATAAGGACCTGTGTGAGCACTCAAAAAACAATACAACAAACTGATTGAGCAAGTTGAGCAAGAGTTGACCATGAGTATCAATATCAGAGTATCAACTCTGGTACCTTTTATGTCAGGTACCAGAGTTGAGTGCTTTGTCCACCCCTGCTGCTGAAACAGCTGGACTCGCTTCACTCACACACTAACCTTAGAGTCTTTACAAGATCCTGAAGCTGCTGAACATCTGGCTCCTTCAGGTTGTTTCCTCTTAGGTCAAGTTCAGTCAGATGGGAGGGGTTGGATTTCAAAGCAGAGGCCAAAGAAGCACAACTACTTTTAGACAATTTGCAGCTCTCTAGTCTGAGAAAAGAATAAAAGATGTGAGCTGAAGCCAACAGGATGCAGGTTAACCAGTCCAACAGAACCAGTTAAAGAGTCTCAGGAATATTAATGCCAACATGCTGCTGCTTCAATAAAGACCTGCTGACTTCAGCTCTTAAACTCTTAAACTCAGCTTCACCAGTCAGGATGAATTTTGGAGAAAACAGGGACAAATGCAGATTCCTGCAGATAAGCTGGTACTGTAATATGTATTTTTGAACATGAATTATTCCAGAGTTTTATGAAAGAATCATCATTCAGTGATTATATATTTGTTCATGTGACTCCCAATTTACACTACTAGTGTCTACTATGGGATGGACTCCACACTAATTGCGCACTCATTTGGGATAAGTGTGCATGATAATGGATGGATCAATGGCTGGATAGTATATTAATGCATAAATGAAGTCAATACTTATCACATATGGCTATGCATACATTCATAATACAAACAAAACATGGATTTTATTTTGGAACCTATTAAGTCATGTCTTCTCACTCAAGTCATAGTACAACAAGGCAGAAGAGAGGCTAATGCTAGTGCAATCACAGGTGGACACCAATTTGCTATTTACTCATTCTGCCTGCCATGTGAGTATGCATATACCAGTAGGTATATATTTGAGTTGTAGATGTCTTATTTTCAGCAAAGTTTCATCTTAAGTTTGAAAATTTGCTGGAAATATTGCTGGGAAGAGGAATTTCTTCCATAACCAGGTCTAAATTCACTGGATTCTTGGAAGTTCTGGATAATACCTGCAGCCCCACACTGACATTCAACTCATTGTTTCAGGTTTCTGGTTATTTTATAAATCATGGAGAAAGTGTAATAAAGAAAGAAACAGTAATTGGACCTGAGTGTGGATCAGTACAATATCAACCATATGTCTGCCTATGGTTGATAGGCAACAGACTTTTGCCTATCAACAGACTTTTTAAATAAAAATCACTAAACTAAAACATCATGGGTTACTTCAGCATCTGTAGTTTGCATTCTGGATTCTGTAGAAAACAACAGAGCTCCTTCACTCCATCATCTTTCAGGTTGTTCTGTCTCAGGTCCAGTTCTGTCAGATGGGACGGGTTGGACTTCAGAGCTGAGACCAGAGAAGAACAGCTGATCTCTGACAAACTGCAGCTCATCAATCTGAATAAAGAGAAAAAGTAAATTGAGGTCAGCATGATATGTGTTAAAATGGAAATAAACAAATAAATTACAAAAATGTACATAGACTTAAAACATGCAGAAATAAAACATATGACTGGGGTATTGTGGTACTTTAAAAATGACTTTAATACCCAAACTCTGACAAAGCTGTTCATTAATTTATATACTTTTCTTTAACAGAAAATACTGGTACATCAGTTTTTCTGTTTATGGCAATGAGCCAGATTCTGCTGACGGTTTCTTCCTTTTAAGGGGAGTTTTCCTCTCTACTTGCTGCAAGTCATTATCTATGTTTCCATCCTATTGTGATGTGACTTTTAAGTAAATTATTGAAATCTCTCAAAAAATAAAATGCAATTTAGGCATGTTTTCATCTGGTTTGACGCGACTCCAGATATATCGATTGATTAAATAGCTCTGGAGACTGAATCCACACTCTGTAGCAGCACTGGAGGCTGGAACTAATTTTGTTCGATTTTTGACATTTAAAGAAAAAAAAAAAAAGATGTACAATGTAAAAATTGTCACTTCTAGTAAGACACAAACCCACCAGTGGATGAGAGCGCCCAACTCAGAGGTTGTGTTAGACTTTTTTGCTGCCCATCAATTTGAAAAATCAATCTATTTTTTATCCATTGCTTTTTAAAATGAAAATGATTAAATTCAACTTAATTTTCATTAAGTAATATTTAACAAGCGGAATAGAGAATCCACATGCCACTACCCTTCACGCTGATACATGTAACTCGCACGTAAATTATGGACATGGGTTACCCATTTGTGTGTAATTAATTGGCTCAGTGTTTTTATATTGAGATGGGGACTGAATCCACACTCTGTAGCAGTACTGGAGGCTGGAATTACAAGCAGTAGCTAAAGTTTTTAAATTAGGGAACATTTCTCAATGTGAACAGAAATCGGCAAGACACCGAGTGAGAGAGGATGCATTCATTCTCCATCAGATTTACTCCAAAGCCACCTTAACTCTTCAATGTACTGTACTACTCCCAGATAGTGAGATGCATTTTGTTCATGTTTCAGTTCAGAGATGATACTCAAATGGCATGTTTTGTTATTATTGCATGATTTAGTTGCCTCCGTGATATACTATGTGCATAAAGGTGAAAATCTCTGTGCATTTGCACAAATTTGTCAGGTGTGTGAATTTTAATCCATCATGATGCTGGAATAATGGTGAGGATATTTAAGATCTTCAGTCATTTCGCTATGTGGTTATGTATTTTATTTCCAGGTGCACTATAAATGACTTCTATGAAGTAGAGCTGAACAATATTTGGAAAACATGTCTATATGAGAAGCAGACAGGACACACTGAACTCTGGAGAGTGAAATTTTTGTTTCAGGTTCCCAGCAACACCTACACAGCTCCCAGATCTGTCATGATTCATCTAGACCAGTGTTTCCCAACCCTAGTCCTCAAGGCATCCTGTCCTACATGTATTACAGGTTTCCTGCTTAAATGGGCCTTATTCAACTGACTGCAGTTCAAACGTTTGTTAATCAGCTGGACTGAAGCAAGAAAATACCTAAAACATGCCAGGCAGTGAGCCTTGAGGACCAGGGTTGGGAAACACTGATCTAGACCACAGTTGTCAAACTCCAGTCCGAGAGAGCCACTGCCCTATAACTTTTAGATGTGCCTCTGCTGCACCACATCTGAATTGAATAATTAGGTCATTAAGGGTCTGGAGAATTTATCTGCACAAGAAGGGGGTAACTAAGCCATTTCAATTCAGTGTTTTGTACCTGTGGCACATCTAAAAACTGCAGGACATGGAATTTGACACTCCTGATCTAGTCCTTTCTGTCCATCTTTCTTCTAGTTATATATAATTCTGTCTGTCATTTAGCAGGATCTATACTGTTATTTTGGTAACCACTTAAAATATACATGTCTGCAATTCAAACAAAACTTTCTCATCATATCAAAAGTCAAATAAACTGTGGTATCTTACTTCAATCTCTGTAGCTTACAGAAGGGAGTTTGAAGAAAACCACAGACTTTCTTCACTCCTGCATCTTTCAGGTCTTTGTTGTAACTCAAGTCAAGTTCTATCAAATGTGAAGAGTTAGAGTTGGATTTCAGAGATGAGACCAGAAAACCACAGCCAAACTCTGACAAACCACAGTCCCTCAATCTGCAAAAAGAAAAAAAAAACATGAGTTGAAACTAACAGGATGCAGGTTAAAACCAAACTATGAACAAATAAAGAGTAGAAAATTAAGACTGAAACCAAAAAAAATCTGAAATGAGATGTACCGATTGTCATGAATGAGGCATACGCATGGGACCCAGAGGACCCAGATAGTGAGAAATTATGAATGTAATGATGAATCTGTACAATAATCCAGGCAGAAGGATATTAGCTCAAAACTGGTAACAACTAGTAACAATCATATTGACAGCAGACTTAACAGCAAGCAAGACAAATACTCAACAATGAACACAGGTGGGTTTAAATACATAGGGAGACAATCAGGGGAAACAAGGAACAGGTGTAATCAATCAAGGGGTAGACAGGACAACACAGATACTCAATTGACACAGTAACCAAAATAAACACAGAAAAAAACAAATCCTCGAACAGATTTTAATGTTTGATCCAGTAACACGGATTTAAATATTTGAAACAAAACCAAAACATCTTATTATGATGTATTATTAGAATATCTGGGTATGAAGAACTTGATAGCACTAGGCTTGGTCCTGAACAGTTTCTGCTGACTGAAGAAGTTTACTTCACTCCACGAGTGTCTAGAAGCACAAATTAACCAACTGCTGAAGAATGGGACCCACCCTGAATGACAACAGTCTTGATCATAAAAGACCCCCAGAAAGGAACATCCAACTATCAACCAATAACTTGTCTCTCCCCAATATGAAAGCTGCTGTCAGGCATCATAGCAGCTAAAATAAGCAGGCATATGAATCAATATATGACAGAGGCAGAGAAAGACATCAATAAAAGTACCAGAAGAACCAAACACCAGATACTGCTGTAGAATATAAACATTTAGTGGTACAACAACTCAAAGCTTAGAGCGATTGTACTGTTGGTAGTGTCATTTTCATAAAGATTAAATAAATTATGAAAAAGTTAGCAAGTATTTATTTATTTGACCAGGTTGAATGCCATGACAAGATGAACCAGCACTTCCTGAAATCCTTATGCATTGCTATGGCAGGCCCCAATAACAAACTTCTCTGAGTACCAAAAACTACAGCACACCTGTCCTGAATGAACTAAGCACATACAGTATATGATTGAATGGTTGAAATAGTACAATGTATCAAGGAAGAAGTTACAGACAAAAATATTCAGAAGCAACTCGACGAATCAAGAATAAACATTTGGACAATAGGGCTGAATCAGCTTTTACGCAATCAAGACATTTGGACTCACCGAGCCTTTTTGCAGTTTCCCAAAGCTGGAATCAGTCTCAGTCGCCCATTCTCTGTTGTGTTGTATTTCTTCAGGTCAAATTCATCCAGAACCTCCTCGGACATCTGCAGCATGTAGGCCAAAGCTGAACATTCAGTCTCTGAAAGCTTCTTCTTTGATTTGTTCTCTGATTTCAGGAACTGCTGGATCGCCGAATAAACTGAGAGATCTTTCATCTCCATCAGACAGTGGAAGATGTTGATGCATCTTTCAGGAGAGATTTTATCAGTCTTAATCTCTTTCAGGTTGTTGATGATTCTCTGGATGGTTTCTGGACTGTTCTCTGTCTGACCCAGCAGGCCTCCTAACATTCTCTGGTTGGATCCCACACAAAGGCCATGAAGGAAACGAACAAACAGGTCCAGGTGGCCATTTTTGCTGTTGAGAGATTTCGTCATTACTTTTTTCATGAAGTGCTGTAGACGTGTTTCACAGTTTTCTTTCTGCAGCAAGTTCTTTTTCACCTTTATTTTCAAATTGGTAATGTGTTTCTTCAAGAACTTCTTCAGTACCTCTGTATTCCTTGTGGTAAAACAGTGGAACATGTAGATGGCAGCAAGAAACTCCTGGATGCTCAAGTGAACAAAGCAGTAGACTGGTTTCTGGAAGATCACACTCTCTCTTTTGAATATCTCTGTACAAACTCCTGAGTACACTGAGGCCTCTGTGACATCCAGACCACACTGCTCCATGTCTTCTTGGTAGAACATGATGTTTCCTTTCTCCAGATGTTCAAACGCCAGCCTCCCCAGCTTAAGAAGAACTTCCCTGTCAGCCTCCATCAGCTCCTGTGGACTTGTCTCATGTCCTCCATGGTACTTGTTCTTTTTCCTCTTTGTCTGGACCAGTAGGAAGTGTGAGTACATGTCAGTCATGGTCTTGGGCAGCTCTCCTCTCTGCTCTGAGGTCAACATGTTCTCCAAAACTGTAGCAGTGATCCAGCAGAAGACTGGGATTCCACACATGATGTGGAGGCTCCTGGAGGCCTTGATATGAGAGATGATTCTGCTGGACAGCTCTTCATCACTGAACCTCTTCCTGAAGTACTCCTCCTTCTGGGCATCGGTGAAGCCTCGTACTTCTGTTACCCTGGCAACAAATGAAGGAGGGATCTGATTGGCTGCTGCAGGTCTGGAAGTTATCCAGATGAGAGCCGAGGGAAGCAGGTTCCCCTTGATGAGGTTTGTCAGCAGAACGTTGACTGATGACTTCTGTGTGACGTCAGAAACCAGCTGACTGTTGTTGAAGTCCAGTGAAAGTCTGCTTTCATCCAGGCCATCAAAGATGAAGAGGAGTTTGCAGACAGCCAGTTGCTCTGCTGGGAGCTTCTGGAGGGTTGGATGGAAAACATGGAGCAGCGTGAGAAGACTGTGCTGCTCATCTCTGATCAAGTTCAGCTCCCTGAACGAAAGCAGAACCACCACACTGACATCTTGGTTCTCCAAGCCCTCTGCCCAGTCCAGAGTGAACTTCTGAACTGAGAAGGTTTTTCCAACACCAGCAACGCCGTTAGTCAGAACCACTCTGATGGTTCCATGGTGATCAGGGAAGGTTTTAAAGATGTCATGGCACCTGATTGAAGAGTCATGGAGGTTCTGGATCTTGGAAGCTGTCTCCAGCTGCTTCACCTCATGTAGGGTATTAACCTCTTCACTCTGTCCCTCTGTGATGTAGAGATCAGTGTAGATCCTGTTGAGGAGGGTTTTACTTCCTGTTTCATCACTTCCTTCAGCCACGCATTCACATCTCTGCTTCAGACTGATCTTATGATCCTCTAGAACCTGCTGCAGAACAACATATGCTGAAACAAAGAAAAAACAAGTAAAAAAAACATCTGAAAAAGAATTTGATCCATCATCACAAACAGAATATTGTTCTATTATCAAACATCACATTTCTGTCTCTGTTTTGTGACCTGAATCTGTTCTTTGTCAGTGTCTGATTCACAAAGCAGATCAGATCAGTAAAACCTGACAGAAAGATGTCCATCAAATGCAGCATCTTTAAGCAACATGAATTCTTCTGCATCATGTCACCATTTCCTCAATTTACTTTTTTATCAGACCTTCTAACATAAACAGCAGCTGCAGAAAAGATAGAGGAAGACAAATATTTTCTCCCACTATTTTTCAGCCTTAATGAAGGAAATCTGTAAAAAAAAAAAAAAAAAAAAAAAAAAAAAAAAAAGCTCTAATCTGCCAGAGAAACAGCTCATTGTATCTGGCACTGTTATCATTTAAAATTGTATTTCACAGTCAGAGACTGGATTGGATGTTTTTAAAGAACAATTACAGATTGGAAATGACATGGGACTGATTTGGTCTTTAAAAATATTTCCTCTTTGGTCACTAGATGGTGCCGTAGACTCAAGTATCAAGGGGCAACAGGTAGTAGGCAGGTGTTGAACTCAGAAGCGAATACAAGTTTTTGAGCACTGTGTAGTCACTGGTGTGTACTTTTGGAGTTACTGATTCTGTGCACTATTCATCTAGTCAGAGTTAAATAATGTGGTGAATTTGCATCTATAAAGATCCCTGGGACTGACTTTTACACACCTTAGTAGGTACAATGTTAGCCACCTAGCAAGTCACTAGTGCACTACGAGGCTGCCTAGTTCATGCATCAAAATGACCATCAGATTTAATAACATGTTCAGTTTTAATGCAACTTGCACAAAAAGCTGAGAACAGAGCCACTTTAAATCAAAACCATTTACACCAGCTGGAAATACAGAGATTTAGTTTAATTAATTGGTCAGAGGAAGATTTATAAAAACATGAATTTTCAAATCCCAACTAAAGACATTGAATTGGTTCAACAAACAGAAGGAAGCTCTGATTGGAGGTGTTCAGGCTCACCTGGAGCACAGCTGCTCTGATTGGCTGTCAGCAGTCCAGCTCCTGTTCTGGGTCTTTCTCCACACTGGGGGCAGGAGGAGGGTCCAGACTGGTCCCAGTAGAACCTGATGCACTGTCTGCAGAACCAGTGACCACAGCTGGTAGAGACTGGATCCATCAGAACCTTCTGACATAAAGCACAGCAGGACGGCTGCTCCTCCTCACCAACGCTGCTCCTCTTCCTCCCTCTGTGAAGACATTTCTTCATCAATGAAATAGTTCACTAACAACAGGCTGGAGCTGTCCTGGTACCAGAACCTGAGTCAGAACAGAACCTCAGAACATTGATGATCTCTGGTTTGAAATATTTCATTATATTTGGTGTTATGATTGATCTTTCTTTGGTTGTATTTGTTCATCTGAAATCTTTATTCTGTCTGAGTCAGAGCAGAAAACTGTTTCCATCAGAGGCTCAAAGACCAAAATCTGATTCTAATCTAGAGTCCAGTGTAGAAACATGGATCATTCTTTAATGGTGGAACACCAGTAAACAGGATTCAGATCCAGTTTGCATTAATCTAAGAACTTTATAAAGAGCCTTGTACTGTGACAGAACATTATTTGTACATGATAGCAGAGTGCAGGAATAACTAGTAGTGGTTCTTTCAGAGCTGCGTGCTGAGGAACGATGAGAATAATTTATCTTTGTGAACAAATAATTATGTGCTGTGTTTACATCCCAACACGCTGCCCAGCTAGTTGAGATGCTTTTGATCAGTTTATGTCTGTGTTCCTGGTTGGTTAGTGGTTAACAAACCAGCACTAACCTCATCATGCAGGTTCAGCTCAGTGAGGAGCTTTCACGTTCTCCTCTTAGTCATGCTTCACACTGGTTTTATATCATTTTATTATTATTTTTAGTATAATTTTTCCGGTTACATGATGTATCAAACCATACCAAATGCTTTGTCCACTTAGTCAGCCAGAGTTGATGTGCAGCCGCGTCGAGATCTGAAGAACTCGTACCATAAACTGGAGAAACCAGAACAACTACTGAGTTTTAAAAACTCAACAGACACTAAATGTTAGAGCTACTAAAGCCACATTAGAAATAATAATTAAATCTCCTGTTTGTTGTGCATCTCTGTACAGTGCAGCAGATTTAACTCATCCTGCAGGGCCGGTCCAAGGCTGTATGAGGCCTGGAGCAGAATTTGAGTTAGGGGCCCCTCTCCAACCTAAAAAACAATAAGTTTACTAATTTGTTTTTGTGAACAAACAAAGTTAAAACTCAAAGATTAAACTCACAGCATCAGATTGTTGCTACGGTAATAAAACAATCCCAACTATGAATATTGTTCTTTGAACATTTACAAAGTAAACTTGTCAGCTCTTTAAAATCTTACATTTAAATGTTAAACAATTTAAAATATTTCAATCTATCTATGCTGAAACCATTAAATCAAATTTAGCAGCATTGATCATCTCAATAAACAAATGTTACATTTATGTATCTGTGTTAAAATATTAGCATTTATGGCCCTTGAATCCCCTGGGGGCCTGATGGAGCCGATGACTTAATTTGGATTAAGCAGAAGTGAAAATAATTGATTTTCATTTTAATTGTATTTTTTGATTTGTTGTTTTTAAGACTAGTTGTGGGTTTAAATAGTTTCACTGGTGAAGTTTTCCAGTAAGATTTAATTACCCAGTAATATTTTTACTTTTCCTGTAAACTTAACATCTTTTACTACGAAAACACGGTGGGCCCCTCCGGGCCCCGACCTCTGGGCCCCGACCTCCGGGCCCCGACCGCTGGGCCCCGACCGCTGGGCCCCGACCGCTGGGCCCCGACCGCTGGGCCCCGACCTCTGGGCCCCGACCTCTGGGCTGAGCAGGTTTTCTGGATGAATCCCTGCTATCATTAGTTTTTAAGTTAGTTTTAGATTTTTAGCTAATTTTAGTTTTTACAAAACTTTTTTCACCCTGCATAGATTATGTTACTGTAGATAAACATTGCTAACGCTAGCCCAGGTGCTATCATTGTTTATTTTTTAGCTAGTTTTAGTTTTTTAACTAATTTTAGCTTTTACATGAATTTTTTTCTTTCTGTATGGATTATTTTACTGTAGATCAACATGCTTGTTCTAGCCTAGAAGCTATAACTCATAGATTTTTAGCTAATTTTAGCTTTTGCATGGTTTTTCAGTCTCTATAGAATATGTTACTGTAACCCAACAAAGTGATAGCCTAGATGCTACCTTTAGTATTTTTACTAGTTTTAACCCTAAACTGCTGTGACCCTGCAGTTTACCTGCACCAATTTCTAAAACTCTCTGGATGGAATTTTGTTCTAAAGAATTTACTCTTTAACATATTTTAGGTTGTAATAAGTTAATATCAGAGAAATCTGTGTGGACTCACAGGAATCAGTTAGAAACTGGTTTCTTACTCTGGGTCTGATGGTTCTGGTTCAGTACTGAAGACTGGAGGATCTTTTCTGGACCGGTCACTCTTCATAGAGGGACAGACGGATCCTGGAGGTTCTGCTCTGTCCTCCTTTAGGTCCAAATCTTCCATCTTCTGGACCTCAGTAAGTCTGAAAGAGAAACCAGTACCAGTCAGTTCCCAGTGATCCAGTAAGCAGAAAGTTGATTCCCATCATGTGTTCAGAGGATCAGAGGAACCTGATCCAGCAGGTAACATCTGGGTCTGAATTGTTCTCTCCTTCACTTCTTCATGACCTTCTGATGTCTGCTGGCTGATCCAAGAACCTTCTGGAGAACTTCTGACTTTATTAAGAACATTTCAAATCTGAGTCTGAAACCTAAACTGGAATCATGTTCCAGGTCTGTAGAAACATCCAGAGTGAGGTCAGATGTAGTGAATGAAGGAGTGAACATTTCCTATGAAGTGGTGATGTGTTGGTCCTGAACAGATGGGCTCAGTTAAAGCAGCGGTTCTGAAACCTTTGGGGTCCAGACCTCCTTTAGACAGGCTGCCAGTCCTCCTGCTGAGAGTCAGGTTTAGTCAGAGAGGCAGGAATATGTGGAAGGAATATTTTCCAGACGGACCAACAATCAGAGAGACTTCAGGATCAGGTGATCCATGGAGATCATGAGGAGTGATCTGATCACTCTCAGCTTTCAGCAGATCTGTTCAGTTTTCCAGCAGAACTTAGAGCAGAAGAATTGACATGATAAAAAAATGAAGACACACCAACTTGAAGTGAATGTGGAGTTGACCCCTGGATCTGTAAATGAGAGAAATTCACTGATGATTCACAATAATGAAGGAACTGACAGACAACTAACCGGTTCTGTGATAAACAGAGCCGGTTAGTTGCATTCTCCATCAGACCCCTCTTGGGACATTGCCCAAAAATAAATTCCATCCTTTAGTTCTGAGAATATGTTTAAAGAGGAGCTGTTATGTCAAATTAACTTTTATGAGCTTTATGTCATGTTATAATATCATGCACTCAAACATATTGTAGAAGTGTTGTTTTGATCCATTTGTGGATGTTTGAGAAATTCTTGAATCTCCTGTGCCAGAGTGGATGCCTTAGTGCTGACTCATAAAATGAGATGACAAATTACTCAAAGCTTTGCCTTGAATAACAGGTGATTAAAGTCGCCATTCAACATTTATGACTGTTGTTTGGCAACATCATTACCTCCAGTGTGAAAAATAATTTCATCTGTCAGATGCTCATGTATATCTATAGGTCAGTATTTTTTCTGTTAGAACAAATCCTGTCATGTGGCAGCAGATTACCGTAGTTTGATATTGTACCATGACAAAAACGGGAAATCCCATTCAGAACAGAACTTTTGACATATTTTTAGGTTTGTGTGTCACTTTACAGGGGAACCATTTAGAACTTGCCTCATACCTTTTGTTGATGTTTGAAGTTGAATTCTTCCTTGTAGATTCCCGTTGAAGTGCAGCAAACCTGTTCTTCAATGGAGTTCCTGTGATTCCGGTTTGATCGCTGATGTTGCTTATTGTGGCTGCAGGCTGCTGTTGTTTCCTGGTTGGTTCTGCGGTTGAAGAGGAATTTTCCTGCAGCACTGGCCAGGCTGTTTTATCTAAGCGGTTGGTGTTGAGAGGAGTTGTTCAGTTAAAGGTGTGTTATGATGTTTTTACAAGCACATGGTGCCATTTTATACCACAATCAAGTAACCATGTTACCTTCAGTTGTTATAAAAATACATATTTTTATAAAAATAACCAACATTAACTCAAAATGCTACAAAACAACATACAATAAAAACTTGAGAGAAAAAATACAAATAGCAAAAATTTCAGAAATTTAAATATTGCAACTGTGGTGGCTAAGAGATTTCATATGTGCTTGACTGAGTTTTGGCCCCATCACTGCTTTAAAATACCCAAAGTATAGAAGCAGTGAATATAATCTGGTCTCTTCTTATTTCTGTCTGAATTTTTCTTCTAATTTTTTTATAATGTTTTTCCTCCCAGACTCAGTGAAGCTGGTCCTCTGCTAGAATCCAGTTAAATATGAACCTGATTCACTGCACAGCATACAGTCAGACTACTTTATCTTCATTAAGCAACTTTTCTCTGACAGCAGAACATTATGAAAAGAGAAACAGAACCAGTAAAATAAACAGGTGCTAGTTCAACTCAACTAAAAACCTGCAGCTTTAAAATTGTTTTTCAAAATTTTCCACATTCTCAAATTTGGATTTTGTCTGAAGATCCAAACAAAAAAAATTCAAACAGGAAATCAGAACCTGAGAGGAACCATAGATCCATGAACCCAGTCACAGCTTGGTTCTGAAGGAGAACCAGACTGATGATTCCTGGTTCTGGTTCCCTCTGCAGACACCAGAGAGAAATCCCAGTGAGAGGAAAACAAGAAGTTAACACTCACCATGATCCAGATTATGGTCTTTGTTTTGTTTTTGTTGAGTGGAGTCTGAACCTGTTTCTCCTGATCTAATGCCTGACTAGAACTGACACACCTTAGGCTCCGCCTCCTGCCAAGGTGATTTAAACACCTTTACTTTCATGTTTTCTCTTTGTATCAAAAATGAACTGAGATCTGAAACACTGAGGTCATATTAAAACTTTCAGTTTTTCCCAGTTATTAGGTCCTTCCCTATCAATGTCAGTGAGTTCTTTTCCATCTGCTTCTTTCTCCACCAGGAGGCTGCTGCCACCTGGTGGTTGGTCCAAGTGTTGATTCTACACACCTGCCATAAATTCTGCCTCATCAGCCTCGAGTAAAAGAGGAGCAGGTCGCTGGCAGATCAGTGTCTGAGTGTTTACCAGTTATGGTACTCTGAGCCTCTCTGAGCCTTTGTCTCTGTGGTTTCCCAGATTATTTCAAGTTGAATTTACCTGTTGATAAGGTAAGTTTTTCTTCGTGGTGCATTGCAGTGGTGGTCAAATGAAGCTTCTCAGCCCTTTGCTTCACCTAAAGCAGGGTTCTCAAACTCCAGTCCTCAAGGGTCGCTGTCCTGCAGTTTTTAGATGTGCCACAGGTACAAAACACTGGAATGAAATGGCTTAATGACCTCCTCCTTGTGTAGATCAGTTCTCCAGAGCCTTAATGACCTAATTATTCTATTCAGGTGGTGCAGCAGAGGCACATCTAAAAGTTGCAGGACTGCGGCCCTCGAGGACTGGAGTTTGACACCCCTGACCTAAAGGTTCATAACTCGATGCTTCATTTATTTCTCACTAGTGACATCTGCTGGTGAAAGTAAAGTAGCCTGTCACTCAGATAAACTTAGAAAAATTAGTAATTGCAATTTTGTCACAAAGTTTTAGTCAAACTCAAGTTTAGTAACAGGAAAGTCAATTAAATCCTCTTTAATATTTTTTAGTTATTAAAATGATTTGTAGCCAATCCTGGTTTATGTTTTCTTTTATCGACTGATTTGACAATAAAGACATTTATTTTAGTGCATTCAGAGTGCAGCTTGTTTCATTCTTTGACTTTTGATTTGCCTCCTAAAAACTCAAGTTTTTCCTGGATTCCTGTTGTCTCTCTGATCTGATCTCATATTTTTACTCTTCCAACTGTTTTAGTTTGTTTCTGCTGTGCAAGACTGATGAATCTTTGCAGAATAAAGAAATAGTGAGAATTATTAATAAAATGTAAACATAATTTTTTTGTTTTGGTACCAAACAAACAAACAAACAAACAAACAAACAAAAATCTCATTCAGTATTAAACTTCTGTTCATTTATTACAGGAGGCTTTTTCTTTTATATACAGAGACATTTATTTGCAAAATACTAAAAAGTATTTCAACTCAAAGTACTAAAAAGTATATGTATATAATTATATATAGATCTTCATGTTATAATAGTGTAACTGTGTCTAAAACAGCAGGGTGGGGTCAGAGGTCACTGAGGCACGGCTGTCGCCTCTTTACACCCAGGGTTCACCGGCTGTCTGCAGAAGAAAAACTTCAGACTCGTTTTTAACTCAGGACCAAAAAATAAGTTTAAATTTTTTTCCTCAACTTATAAAGTTTTTCCTCCCAGTTGGAGATTTTTCTGTACTTTATCTTCAGGAAACCTCGTCTCCTGTATTCTGATTTATTTGAGATATTTCTGCCGGGTTTAGCAGCTCCTTTTAGCTCTAAATAATCTACGATGCTGGGAATATGTCCTGTAAGTTTGGTCCTGAATGAACGAGCTTCAGGCGTCAGAGCTGCTGTCCAGGCAGCTCTACAGATATCAGGATTCTGGATGTGGAAACGGAGTAAAACGGGTCGACAGCCACCTGAAACCAGCTGCGGTGTAAACGGAGCGACGTGGTTGAAGCAGTGAGAAGATGCCTGGAAAAATCCACAAAAACTTCAAAACATCATCGTTATTATTGGATTATTGTCCTCGTCCGTGAAGAACACACAGCATCACTCCCCACGGTGACACAACGCTTGTATTGCATCTATTACACAATAAATAGAACGACAGTAAGAATGAAGAAGAATCACGTTTCTGTGCATTTTCTCCGTGTTTGGATATCAGTGGTGAAGAAGCAGCTTTTGGTTTCAAACAGGGAAGGAAGGAGCAGATTCCCAGAGCCCCTCTGACCCAAACATGGGCTCAACAGCGCCACCTACAGCACACAGCTGGCTGGTCGGGTTTGTGCTCAGATTGAACCTGAACCCTGAATCCGAGGTCCAGATTCACTGAAAGCAGCATCAGGTTGTGCCTTTTGCTGCCCGGTGAGTCAGATAAGGCACAACGACAGAGAGGAATCTTCTGGAAAAATCTGAAACTGGACAGAGTTCAGCTGTAGACTGACCTGTTCACATAGACATAAAACAGCTAGAAGCTGAACTGAGGCAGAACAGCTCCCGGTTTTATGACGTTTTAACGTTTGGTTTGGTTTCCATGGAGAAAGTTCCCCTCACTTCACCGTTCAGCTGAACTCTGAACTTTCTCTAGAAATAGAAAGTATCTCTAGTTTACACTGCAAAAACTAAATCTTACAGTTTGACTGATCTAGTTTCTGGTGCAGAATCTGAACACACATGAAATAAGATAAAACTGATTCATAATTAACTGTTCAGCCATAATTACCAGTTTAAGTCAATAATTCCTTCATGTTGATGGTTTTAGTTCTAGTTCAACTGGCAGAAAATGTTTCTCTGGTTGAACTGGTGAACCTTTTTATTTTATTTTATTAATGTTAAAGTTATGTGTAAGTCAGTTTTTTATTATTTCAAGTCTACTAAATATTTGGTAACTTTGTGTTTTTGTAGTGCAGACTCTGTTCTCAGTTTTTCTTTCATGATATTTCTGTTTGATCCCATTGGCAGATTTTAAATTAGCTTTGATTTGTTTGTTTTCTTAAATAAATGATTTCTGTGATTGTTTCTGTTTCTCACTCGGTTCCCAAACGTCGTTTGAAGCCAAACAGTTTCCAGATTGTTTGTTTTCATCTGACGGGGCAGAAACACATCCAGAGTTACTGACCCTTCAGTCCTGTTATTACAGCAGGAATTTGGTGAAGAATCATAAAAAACTACATAATTCCTCACCAGGTCTGATAAAAATGTGTTCAACTGAATATCTGAGGAGAAATATCAACATTTCTGCATAAAACATGGAAACAAACCTCCTGGTTCTCATCGGTGCTCAATGAGAACCGATTTCAAACCTCCAGATGAAGCATGTGGACCTAAAACCTGGCAGACGGACTCATACTCACCTGGATCTGGACCTGGCAGTGGAGTTCCTCTCCACTGTCGCCACATGCTTGTTCAGGTAAAACAGACAAACTGACTGACTGATAATGAGGCTTATTTTTATAAATGTTATTATTTCACATCCATCTGACGCTGCAGAGTGCTGTCCAGACCTGGACACGTCTCCTGTCCATCACAGGACAGACGGATCTGCACACAGATTATAGAAACTAACTAACCTGATAATCAGGTTTCTGGACTGATGCTCATCTGCCCTCCATGACGATCTGAACTCCTGCTCCATGAACCGCTTCACCACCGAGCAGCAAATCCTTTACACACCTGATCCTGGTGTCTCTGGGTTTCTGAGGACTTCTCATAGTGATAAAATGTTGATTTCAGTGAATCTGAACCTTTCTGAAGGTAAAACTATCAGCAGCTAATGAACCAATCAGCTGCCTGATTTCAGCTGTTTGGAGGGAGGGTGGCGGGGGGCTGTGAGAAGTTAATGGTTAAAAACCGTGAGCGTTAACTCGTTACCCAACAGGCCAAATGTTGCAGCCACTCAGTGGATCAGTCAGTCAGTGGATGGGGCGGCATGGCTTGGCGTGTTGGCTTCATGTATCCAGGCACACTCTGGGTCTATTGCTACTGAAAACAGCCCTTCAGCACAACTGCAACCTGAAAACGCCTCAGAGTCCAGCAGTGTTTTACCTCATTTACATGGTCATCTGTCCTCCACGGATCGAGTAGAAATAGAGTCCAGACGGTGCCAGTAAAACCTCTCTGTTCATTTTGTGTCCCATTTAAAATGTGTTTATTAAAGCGCCGTTTAGTAAAGATCCTCAGGTGAGACGGACGGAGCGGACGCTAAACAGCTTCAGGAAACATCTCCACTTCCTGTCGGCCATGTTGGATTGGCTGGAGTCCATAGTAACACCGTATCAGTGCTGCACCGCCGCAGGAGTTCCTCAGGGCGGCGCTCAAAGTGTCGAAGTGGCTCCTGTCCGGCCGGAAGGCGAACCGGGTCAAACCGGACCTACAAAACCTCCTGCAAGGTTTCAGCAAACAGTTATTGCTGTAGCAGTTCGTCTCAGTTTGAGTTTCTTTGTGCAAATAGATAAAGAGCCGCGTCGCTCAGCATCGACTCTCCTCCCCTCCCACCCGGAACCACAAAATAAATTAATTAATTAGCAAAGAAACATTTAGATTTTCATCTCTAGAAAACAATCAGATTGTTTCCAAACTGGTGAAATGAAACCATTCAAACCTCTGAGCAGAAACGATTCCAGTATCCAAGAAAAACCTGCAGCCCGGTTCTGGTTCTGCTCAGGTTCTGGACCCGAGAAGAACCAGGAGAAACAACCAACCCGCCTCAGCACAAGCATCCGCTTCACAGACCGGCTTCATTCAGGCGTCTCTGAGAAGAGGAACCGACCAAACTGGACCAAACTGGACCAAACCAAACCAAACTGGACCAAAACGGACCAAACTAGACCAAAACAGCAGCTCTGTTTCCCTGAGGAGGTTTGATCGAATGTTTTCTCAGGTTCAGAATTTTGTGTTTTTTGATCGTTTGCTTTCTGGAGATAAAATCTTTAGATGGATTCATATCGGAGGAAACGGATGTTTGGGTTGAGCAGCAGAGTCAAGTTTTTGGGTTCTGGCCCAGAAAACCAACCAAATCCTCTGTGCCAAAACCAGAGCAGTCCATCTGGAATTACCTCTGGTTTGGTGCTGGAGGTCACTGGTGGGGTCACACGCTGCTGTGGGACGCTGTCCTGCTCTTCAGCGTTGTGTTGATTCTTCCTTCATGACCAGCAAACCCAAACTGATCCCACAAAACTCCAAAAACAAAAATATTACAGTTTTTTTTGTCCAGTTTGTTGTTCAAATATCTTTGCACTCTTGAAATAAAGCAAAACTAATTTAAAAATAATATTTCAGCTAAATATAGGCGCCTGTTTTAAGTCATTTATTACTTTAGTCAATTATTTACTGGAAACAAGCTGATTTATCTGGATGAAAATGTACTTTTCTTAGTTTTATCTTATTTCAAGAGCACTTTGAGGTTTTTACTACAACTTGGACCAACATGTTTGCTGAGATTTCGTGTTTTTGCAGTGAAGAGTTCAGTGACGTTTGAGGGTCTTGGAACCTTAACATGTTTCTACAACAGGAATTCAACCTTCAGCCAAAGCTGCTTGGCATCAGCAGAGAGGATTTTACAGCCCAACCCACAAACTGAGGAATTATCCTTAAAGGAAGGTCAACTGAAGGTCAAAAACAGCCTGAACAAAACGTCATGACGACGACTTGAGCCTTTCAACAATCAGTGGCTCCAGCTGCAGATGCTTGTGCAGAGACAGAGTTTCTGTTTCTGAATAATTTACATATCAAACCTGCAGCTTCTTATAGAAAACTTAAATTTATGACCAAGCTAATAAAGAAACAAGCCCAGAGTTTCTCTGACTCCGGTCAGCCGAGGTTTCTCCTGGACGCTGCTGGCGGCGCGAACAATGAGATCAACATCCAGCTTCGTCTCAAACTGAATGCAGTAAAATCCTGAGCTCTGATCCGGGTCGGAGCAGAACCACGAAACGTCGCCGCGCCGAACTCAGACCGGACAGAAAGTTAATGACGACGGGAGATCTACCAGAAAGCTGGATCCTAAAACCCGCTGCAGTCTGAATGTTCAGATCATTTCATCAGATTTAACCCGTCAGACGCTTCGATCCTCTGTTACCTCGGCAACAATCGAGCCGCTGCCAGTCGTCTCCTCTTGCAGATCCGTAAGATCTTCCATGAACTTTGTGGCAGACCCCCCAGGGCTCGGCGGGTCGGGGCTCATGAGGACGATTATCACCGAGGCAAATCGGGAGTTCGGGGTTTCTTTGTGCATTCGTTTAGTTTTTGGTGTCAGAGCAGAAGAAATGCCACCCATCCTTTTACCGAAGGCGCAGTAAAGTGACAGCTAAATGTAAACTCAAAAGTGCAAAAAACGCCCAAAAAGAAAATAAAAAGATCATTTTTTGTTTTTTTCGGGTTTTGAGGTTTTCATCTCTCGATTTCCAGACGGTTCATTACAGCGAGCGCAACTCCCAAGGCTTATTTTTAACTTACTCTAAAAATATAAAAAATAGTAATAATTGTACCGATATTAAAAGACTTGGAACATCAACAACGTTATACTTTTACTACGAAAAGGTCTTTTTGAAATCGCCGTCTTCTCTCAGAAAACCGTTCAGCTGTGGAGAAACGAGACGGGATCCGCCGATCCTACGGCCGGTAACCGGTAAGGAGGCGGAGCCTCCCGACTCCGGACGATAAATGACGGGTGATATAACCGCTCTGACCGGGTCAGAGTCCGACACAACAGAACCAACAGAACCAGGCTCCTTATTCTGGTGTTTTGCTCCAGGTTGACAGATCAGGCCTCCGTCTGTTGGCGGTTCTTCAGAATCCGCTTTCAGAAAATGGTTTTTCTTTGAGTCTCCACCGGGGAACTAGATTAAAGGTAGTAAATCTTCCTCTCTTCATCATCCAGCTCTTGTTCTCAGCTGATCCGACGGTCCTCAGCTTCGGTACATTCAGTAAAAATCAGAACTTGTTCTCTTTGGGTTCCTGCTAAGGTTCTGTTTCCGTCGTTCTGTCGCCTTCAGACTGAGACTGTTCTCTCACTGCGCTGCCTTCATCGGCCGTTTCTGTCTTGGCAGCGAGCAGATGAAGGTTTTCGGGCGTGGCTCGCGTCACGCTGTTGTAGGACGGCGGCGATGAGGTGGAGGAGATGGTGGAGGAGCGCTCCACCCCCAACAGACTGGACCCGTAGTTCTCCTTCATCATGGTGGCTATCAGCCCTTCCTTCTCAGGCGCGTCCTCCCCAAACATCACCTCGCCTCCCTCCTCGCCCTCGCTGTGGTCGTGTCGGGGCGTGGTGAACTGGCGGTACATGTAGGAGGCGGCCTTCATCTGGCGCCTCACCAGGTGGCGGCGATAGCACCTCTGGATGATGGTGGCCGACACTTCTTCCTGCTTGCGCCGCAGAGTCGTGGTGATCGGCTCGTAGGAAATCTTGGAAGGGTTGGAGATCATGAACTTCTCCTCCATCTGCTGCTTGAGGGCGTCCATCTCGCCCGACTCGCCCAGGACGCGCTTGGTGAAGGCGAACAGGATGTCCAGGCAGTGGATCTTGTCTCCGCTGACCATGGGCAGGTCCATGGAGATCAGCTTGATCTTGTTGGGCTTGCTGATGCGGAGAGGCTCCAGAAGAGAATCTGCAAAGTCCGACAGTTTGGAGTACTCCATGAACTGCGTGGCTTCTGGGTCGAACTTCTCCCAAACCTCGTAGAACATCTCGAAGTCGTCCTCGCTCAGCGGCTCGGTGCTTTCCTCCGTGGCCACGCTGAAGTTCTCCAGGATGATGGCGATGTACATGTTGACCACGATGAGGAAGGAGATGATGATGTAGGTGACGAAGAAGGTGATGCCCACCGACGGGTTCCCGCAGTTCCCCTTGACGGTGGTGCCGGTGTGGGGCAGGTGGGGGTCGCACTCCTCGGGGGAGTTGTTGAGGATGGGGTTGAGCAGGTTGTCCCACCCTGCAGACGTGGTGATCTGGAACAAACACAGCATGCTGTTCCCAAACGTCTCAAAGTTAAACATGTCGTCGATGCCCCCCTGCCGCTTCACGTAGGCGAAGTTAGCCATGCCGAAGATGGCGTAGATGAACATGACGAGGAAGAGGAGCAGCCCGATGTTGAAGAGGGCAGGAAGTGACATCATGAGGGCGAACAGTAACGTCCGAATGCCCTTGGCTCCTCTGATGAGGCGCAGGACTCGCCCGATCCGGGCCAGTCGGATTACTCTGAAGAGAGTCGGCGACACAAAGTACTTCTCGATGATATCAGCCAGAACGATTCCTGAAAGACGAGAAGAAACAAAATGAAGTCAAGTTGAGATGAACCGTCTGCACACACTGACCAAAACCGTTCAGGAATCAGGATGAACGGTTCGGAGCTAACTGGAGTCCGGTTCGGTTGTGAGGTTTTAATGCTAATCGACCTCTGACCTCTGGTCCTCCAAACCTCGGTCTGGGTTCGGTTGAAGTGAACTCTGGTTCGGTTTGAATGTGAACGCCAAGCGGACCAGAGACCGCTGCAAACTGCTGCAGGAAGTGGACTACAGCGCAGGGCATTCTGGGTAAATACAACCAAAGCTAACGTGTTAGCCTAGCGCTAGCAGCAGAAATGGCTCCTGGTCTTCAGCCAAAGACTAAAGAGAAAAATCTGACGCCTCCATCTTGTTTCCATCTGGTGAAGAAGGAAGTTGCTCTCAGTGTCTTCAGAGGTTTTTGTGTGGTTTCCTTCAGCGGTTGTTGGTGCAGCGCCCCCACAGGCCAGGAGGGGAACAGGTTGGTTTGACTCAGAGAACCACAGCAGCTGGAGGTGGAGCAGATGTTCTGGTTCCAGTAGAACCGGGTCGACTGGACTATTAGGGGGAAAAACAGCCTAAAACTAAATATGTGAGACCTGGATGAGGCTCAGCGCTGCTTTCTGTCCTCTACCAGGATATAGGAGTTTGTTTAGGCCAATAATTCTTGTATATTCAGAAAAATTCAGGGATTTCTAGCTTCACTCAAAGCAGGTTTTTGATGAAGTAAAACTAAAAAAGTTAATTTTAGATAATATAATAATAATCTGTCCTTGCTGGTGGGAATAACCAGGAATCTGTGGGTCATCAGATCAGTTTTTATCTGCAGTCAATCTGTGAGCTGCTTCATGTAGAAGCTCTCACTCCGTTCAGCGGCGACCCGTTGGGTTTACTGCAGCCTGAGTTACTGGTTCTGGCTGCTCTCCTGCTACCAGCAAGTCAGACGCTGTAATTCATCCATATTCCCCTTGTTACCCCGGAGTGATAAACAGAAGGAGGAGCTCTCACACACTCACACACACTCACACCCACTACACCCCTCCCCCCCCACACACACACACACACACCCACACCCACTCACACACACACCCCCACCCCCCCACACACACCCCCACACCCACTCACACACACCCCCCCACACACAGTGTTTTCATTTATTTCCCAGGGTTGATATATAGGTGATGGAGAGAATGAGAGGAGAGGGAATCACCCTCTGCCTCCACCCAGAGCAGCGATGTAACGAGTCAATCAGGTTGGATTCATCTCCAGGGTCCGGCCTCTGGCAGCTCTGAGTGGTGCTGTTACCTTCACCCTCCCCCAGGCTACACACACACACACACACACACACACACACACACACACGCCCTCAGGATCATATTGATGGCAGTTCGTTCTGCGCTGCCTCAGCTGACTGCGTGTCACTGTAAGCTGCTGAAGGAGCTGACAGTAAAGATGATGAACAGAACCGTGTCTGGAGACGACCAAACCAGCAGTCCTTAAAAATACTTAAATTCATGAATTATTAAATGTTAAAACATCTGAAATTTATGGGTGAGCAATAAGTTGGCCTTAAATTTCTATGTAGTTGTTTTTGTGGGATTTTTCTGTGCAGAGACATTCATTGTGTTGTGTGACCTGAGATGGTTTCAGCTTCCGGTAAATAGCTGCTAATGAACTCTTGCTAGCCAGTTAGTTAGGGTGAAGCTAACTAACTGGCTAGCAAGCTAGTTAGTTAGCCTTTTTACAGCCACTGGCTGGTTTACTCAGTCATTGCTTTATTTATGTTGCCAACAAAAAAGATTTATTTACGTGAAATTTTCTTTTGTATGTTTCTGTCGTGATGCAGGTTTTAAATTTCATTCTTAACGGCCTTAAAAAGTCTTAAATGTGTGTTGGTGAAACCAGCAGAAGCTCTGCAAACACTTCATACCAAAAGTCAAGCACGGTGGTGGAGGACTGATGATGTGGGTTGTTACAGAGCAACAATGATTTCCTGAAGAAACCTTCCACAGCGGCTCTTAATAACTTTGACTAAAAATTAAAGGAACCAGTTAATATTTTGAAATGAGTCCTAATAAAAAATGCAGGTTTTCCTGCCAAAGTTGCACTAAATTTCCTTAAAGAATGAATAAAGTACCAGAAATATGTTAGATTTGATTTTCTTGTCATTTGTTGGACTTTTTTTTTTTAAATACTCATCATTTATTTTCATCTTTATTTTAAATCCTAAAAATAGAGGGCAATAAAACGCTGGTTCTTTAGAAATTACAAGCAATCCCTAAAGTAGACACTAATCTAAAAAGTTCCCTTGTGACAATTATTTTTTATCCAATTAATCAATTAATGGTCAGAATAATTGATTACTAAAATAATCATTAGTTGCTGCAGAAACAAACATCTGCAAACCTTCAAACCTCGAAAATCAGAAGCAACTTCAGGAAGACGAGACTGAAATGAAGCCGAAGGTTCTGATATGCGAAGGCAGAGCTACAAGCAGTTAGCTACACGTACCGTTAGCTAAACGTACTGTTAGCTAAACGTACCGTTAGCTAAACGTACTGTTAGCTAAACGTACCGTTAGCTAAGCGGACCGTTAGCTAAACAGACCGTTAGCTAAACGGTCAGGTGATGGTCTCCATCTGAGGCTGATCTGGTTTTCTGACCCGATCGGTTGGCGATCAGCCTCAGCATAAGGACTGAAGCGGCGGCGCTCACCGACGATGGAGAGGATGACGACCACGAAGTCGAAGATGTTCCAGCCGACGGTGAAGAAGTAGCAGCGCAGCGCCATGATCTTGATGCTGCACTCGATGGTGAAGACGACGATGAAGGCCAGGTTGATGTAGTAGAGGATCTTCTCCATCTGCGGCGACTGCTCGTCCGTCTCCACCATCATGGTGATCATGTTGAGGAGGATCAGAACCATGATGATGATGTCGAAGGCCTGCTTCCCCACCAGGTCGAAGAAGAAGCCCTGCAGGTCGTTCTGGAGGAGCAGACAGACGCCGGCTCAGAGACTGGGTCCATTCAGCACCAGCTTCCTGACTCTGATCGGTTCTGATCGGTTAATGAAGATTAAACCCAGCTGAGTTATGATGGTCAAAACGCCTAAAGGAGATTTTACCTAAACTAAACTCTGAACTTTAATTGGACAGAAGAAACTTTCAAAATAAAGATTAATTTCAGATTCTTTAAAGGAACAGTCGAAACGTGACAGAGTGGAAAAGGTCAAAGGTTATGAAGACTTTTCTGAGGCCCAGAATATTTGTTACACCTCTGATTCTTAAGTTTCTCCTCTTCCACAGCAGGTCTGATCTTCATCGTAGGAAAACTGTGAGAAACTGAATCTACAAACATTCAGAAAATCACAAAGTGATTTTTATTAACTAAATTCATTTATTTCAGAAAATGTTCTAGTTCTGTAGCACAGTTAGGAAAAATATATTGATAAAATGTGAAATAATGTAGATTTTTTTCCTCCATATTAATTAATCATTAGCTTAAAACAAACTCATATTTCTGAAAAATTACTTTTAGGTTAATTTTACTAAGATATTTGCAGTAGAAAGTGTTTTTGCAGTGAATCTTTGTTAATCTCATCGTCTCTTCAGTGTTTTTCAAACTTAGTTCCACCAGAGGGCGCCAGGGAGCCGCAGAAAGTTGGAGGGAAGATGAAAAGGAAAACAAAAATATAAAAAATAAATCTGATAAATTTTTTAATGATACATTTTTTCAAACCTAAAATGTTTTCTGTTTTTAAATACAAATTAAAATAACTGATTGAAACATTACTGATCATTGTTCTGATTGGTTCAAATTCATCTGGCTGCTTTGCTCCTCAAGCTAGCTTAGCATTTCAGCTAACAACATGCTAATTATTTAAAATCAAACTAATTTCCTGGATTATCTTTAGATTATCCGGTAATCTAAACCTATGATGAAGGTTACAGGCATCTGAATTCATTCTCAGCAGGAAAATGGAAAATATTTATTTTCTCCATTCTGAACATATTAGCCTGAGTTTGTGCTTTTATTGTGAAGGTACCAGGGGTCGGGGGATGGGCTTCTGCGGCTTCTTGGATCCCAGTTTCTTCATGGCGTTGTAATATTTCTTCTGCTCCTCCGTCATAAAGATATCCTGCCCTCCTAATTAAAATACACAGAAAAAATTCAGTTATTTTTACTGAAACTAACAAAAAATCTGCAGACAATCAGAAGCCACTGAAATTCATGACCCAACAGATCATGACAAGAATCCAGATTGTGTTTTGCTTGATGCTTATCTTTCGTTTCTGCTGGTTGAAGTTGTCGATGATGACTCCGATGAAGAGGTTGAGGGTGAAGAAGGAGCCGAAGATGATGAAGATGACGAAGTACAGGTACATGTAGAGATTGATCTCTTTGATTGGCTGCTCCTCCACCTGCAGCAGGAAACCAGCAGCTTAAAGAGACACCTCACCTGCAGCCGACCAATCAGGAGCCGGGACCAAAACGTCCAGCTGGATTTACTCTTTTCATTTCAACTCCAAAAACGTTTTCATTTTTATTTTTACCAGTTAAGCAGATTTCAGCAGGATCTGGAATCGCTGCAGATTTAAACAGGAAAAGTGTTTTGCCAGATAAAAAAACTAAGCTGTATCCTAAATGTTCTAAAATCTAAAAATGTTTAAATTAAAATGCAGTGAGAGTTTTATTTCACTGCATTTTGATAACTGGATGTTTGTTTCCCTTTTACTATTAAAATGAATAAAATTCTAAATAAAAACTTCATGTTTTCCATTAAAAGACGTTTAATTGTTCGTTTTGAAAGTCCTGGTGTCAGTGAGAACTTCACCCCAACATTGTTACTAAATGTGTTTCTGCATTAACTGATTCCTCCGTTGTGACCAAGGGCCGCCCAGAATCCCTCTGAGGGCCCCAGGAGGCCCCCGGCCCCCAGTTTGAGCCCCCGGCTGCTGAGTCGGCGTTCAGATCAGAGATCAGCGATGACTTACGGCTCTGGAGTCCACGGCGGCGTACATGATGTCCATCCAGCCCTTAAAGGTTGCCTGGAAACAAAAACAACAAAACTGAATGAAAACCTGAAGCCCACAGCATGAGGCTGCCACCACCGAGCCTCCCAGTCAATGAAACATCCAGTAAGTCCTGCTGAAGCAGAGTGACGCCTGGAGGACCCGGGCGTCTAGTCATCTGGCTTCCCACTTCCCCTCATCATCTGAGCGGGTCAAGTGAGTTCCTCTGCATCGCCACGGCAACGCAGTGCTCATTTCCTGCACCGGAGCGTCTAAACGAAGGTTGACTTGGCAGCAATTTTACAGAATGGAAGGAACTCCCTGCTGCCGAGGTTCTCAATGTAGCGACATTAAACCCATTTAAGGGCTTCCTTCCTCTGAGTGGGAGGAAGAGGAGGATGAAGAGGTGGATGAAGGTCGGGGGGGCGGACAGGTGGAGAACAACGAAGGGAACGAAGTGTGTGAAGAACAGATCTGTTTTATGTGAGGGGGCGACTGGCGGCCGTCACTCAGAGCTGAAATCAGCTCGTCGCCGCGGGTTACCACCTGTGATTATTGTGGGATGAGAGCGGGGGGGTTACACTGTAAAAGATCACATCCTGAGATAATACAACCCTGAAACATCAGGTACCGCGAAGCTGCTGCTTCCTCATCATTCCCATGATGCACCTGGACTGAGGTCACATGACCAGAGCCGAGGCCTGGATGCAGATCAGCACCGCCAGAAAAATGAACCCAAATCAACAGAAACCCACATTTTCTACTGCAAATATTCATTAAGGTTAACATGAAGTTTATGTGATCCTAACTCCCACCAGCAGGTGGCAGTGTGTCCAAGTGCCACCCGGTTTTCTGTCTGAACGGATCAGTAAAGTGACAGAGAATCAGACTGAAGAACTGAAACCTAAAAACGGATCAGAACCTCATAACCAGCAGGACGACGTCTGGAAGACCAGAGACATCTTCATCATCTTCATCACCTTCATCACTGTCCTCACCTTCATCACCTTCATCACTGTCCTCATCTTCATCATCTTCATCACTGTCCTCACCCTCAGCTGGGATGGATGAAGATGATGACTGATGAAGATGATAATAATGATGAAGATGATAATAGTGATGAGGATGATAATGGTGATGAAGATGATAATAATGATGAAGATGATAATAGCGATGAAGATGATGAAGATGATAACTGATGAAGATGATGAAGATCTTCCTCCCTGTGGATCTTTTCTTCGTTCTGATCTTTCTAACAAACTCTGCGTCATTTTTTGCAGCGTGCAGAACTTTCCAGATGCTAATGGAAAGGTTGCCCCCGCCGACTGTTGCCGCGCCGACCGGCAGAATGCTGAGATGTGCTGAGGGACCCGTTGCCAGGGCGACGGGATTCTGACAAACTCTTAAGGTCTCATTTGCTGCTGGTCGAGTGGCTCATCCACACTTTGCTTTGTTTTCCTCCTCCGGCTCTGATGAAGAGTCACATCTTCATCCCTCTGTCTCTCCTCTTCCTCCTCCTCTTCCTCTCTGCTCTCATTTCTTCCTCCATCTTTAAAACCTTTAATCCTCTCAACTCGTCTCTCTCCAGCCCACATCCCCTCTGCTGGGTCGGTTCTTTCAGGTTATTATTTGAACCTTTTTCTTCTACCTGTAAACCTGTAAACCACCTGACTCTAAAAATAAAAGCCTCTCAGACGCTGATTGATTGGAGGCTCTCAGGACGCCTGAGGTGGGCGAGGAAGAGGAGGAAGAGGAGGGAGGAAGAAATCCTGACCGGGTTTTATTCATGTTCAGTTAAACGAGAAATAATGGAGGCAGAAAAATAATAAAGTTACGAAAAAATAGATAAAAAAAGAGTTAAAGGCAAAGTTAGAAAAAATAATAACCAAAAATCAAAAACAATCCTTCTATTATTATTCATTTATAATTATTATTACTATTAATAAATATTTTAGGAAATATAGTTTTATTAGATATTTGTTGTCAGTTTAAATTAATTTTAATATAAGTAACCAATTATATTTTTAATTAAACAATTTGTAATATTACAATAATCGTTTTAATAATTTTTTATTTAAAAAAACTTTGATTTTTTACTAGCATTTGTTAGTTGAAAATAGTTAAAGTTATTTTTAAATGTTATTGCAATAAAATAATTTGATTATTTTAATAAATATAATTATATTAATTAATTTCTTTAGAAAATAATTTTAATAATTATCTTAAATGTTTTTAAGAATTATTTTAATACAAATAAAACAATATGAAATTAAACAATAAAGAGGCAGGAAGCTGAAACTGTAAAAAATGAATCTCAGTTTGATGAAACTAAAACTAAAAGTTTAAGCTGATCAATCAGAATCGATCAATGTAACAATCAACTGATGCAGCAAATATATTGATTGAAAGATGCAGAGGAAGAGAAACGGAGAGACCAGATGATGAGAGTCTGAGGAAATCATGTACATCCTGGTTCCCCTGCAGCCGGTCCGGTCCGGTCCGGTCAGCAGCCGGTCCGGTCCAGTCTGCAGCCAGAGTGGGCGGCTCGGCTCTGAATGCTCTCCGTCTAAAAACAGCTGTGAACTTTCGGAGCGTCTGCAGCTTCATTCGCTTCCTGTTGAGTCTGAATTCAAACCACGAAGTGAAAAAACGAGGAAACTCGGATTTCAGCCGGCGCTCGGTGGGAGCAGCTTCATCCCGACTCAGACAGAAAGGTTAAACTTTGGAGGAGTCACAGAATGAAACAGAGAGACGGAGCTGCAGGTGCAACCGGTTTGCTCCAAGAATGACCTCTTAAAGAGACAGTGCGTCTTATTTTTACCTGGATTAAAACATTTTTTACAGTTTATGCCTCAACGTTCAGTTGAATCTTTTTCTCAGAAAGAACCGAAATTATTCATTTAAATTCAAACTGGACCGGGTTTTTCAGTCAATGCTGCGTAACATGGGAAATAGTTCTGATAAAAGGGAAATAATCTGTTTTTCAGAAACCCGGTCAGCGGTTCTGGTTCTGACGCTCACCACTTGCAGCAGAGCCAGGTATCCGGCGCCGACGTTGTCGAAGTTGACCTTGACCTTGGTCCAGTAGTGCTGCGAGGTGTCGTTGGCGGCGTCGCATTCGGACCGGTTGTTGATGAGCGAGGCGTCGTACACGAAGCCGGTCCGGTTGACGCAGCGGCCGAACTTCCCGGCGAAAAGGTTGACGCCCATGATGCTGAAGATGAGCCAGAAGATCAGGCAGACCAGCAGCACGTTCATGATGGAGGGGATGGCGCCGATCAGGGCGTTCACCACCACCTGCAAACAAACCGGACCGGGTCAGCGGGTCGCCGGCGCTCCGGGTCCAGGCGGCAGAACGGCGGTTTGATGGTCGGGTGGAACCAGCAGTTCAGATATTTAAATTAAAGCTAAAATGGCTCCAGGAGAACGGAGAGATTTTCACCAAAAGATAAAAATATATTCAGCATTTCCTCAGAAACACTGTAAACAATGACTCTGTTGGGTTTAGTCTGATGTTTGGTTTGGGTCGGTATCGGTCCACCGGACCATCAGATCCAGACAGAAAGCAGCGGGTCAGAGAGACGAGCAGGAAACATTTAAAACCCACAACAACACAGAGAACGTGGATTATCATCTGATTCATAACTTCAAAACCAAACTGGAGCAAATCTAAATATTTCCCAACAGTTTCATCTGAATTCTGTTTTAAAACTTTCTGGTTCAATCTGCTCCGTTTTACTGCAGCCTGATGGAAACGTTCAATCATTTCTACCCATAATGCACCTCTCCGCAGAAACCCCGAGCAGAGCGGCAGGAGGAAGAGCAGAGAGGAAGAGGAGGACGAAGGTTGATGTGGACCCAAGTCGGCAGCGCCTGCAGAACTCAGCGAGAATAGAAATATGTTTCCTGAATAGAAATATTAGATTTTCAACTAATATTTGGAAAAAGATTTTTGTTTGAAACTAAAAAATGTTAAAATTCCCCAAAGAAATTTAACATTTTTAAAATATTTGATCTGATTTCAGGTCAGATTGTCGCCAATTTCTTTTTCTTTCAGCCCTTTAAATAAGTTTTTATACACAATAATATTTTTATGATCCTGTTGTGGAGCTGCAGGTGTTTGGACTCGGTTCTGCAGAACACCGACCCGGTTCCACTCGGTAATACTGACTCCTGAGGAGACTCTGAATACTGACAGGAGAAACGATGGTTAGACTGAGACATGAGAGGGACAGAGGGACAGGAGGACAGAGGGACAGAGGGACAGGAGGACAGGAGGACAGAGGGACAGGAGGACAGGAGGACAGAGGGACAGGAGGACAGGAGGACAGAGGGACAGAGGGACAGGAGGACAGAGGGACAGGAGGACAGAGGGACAGAGGGACAGGAGGACAGAGGGACAGAGGGACAGGAGGACAGGAGGACAGAGGGACAGGAGGACAGGAGGACAGAGGGACAGGAGGACAGGAGGACAGAGGGACAGGAGGACAGAGGGACAGAGGGACAGGAGGACAGAGGGACAGGAGGACAGAGGGACAGAGGGACAGGAGGACAGAGGGACAGGAGGACAGGAGGACAGAGGGACAGGAGGACAGGAGGACAGAGGGACAGGAGGACAGAGGGACAGAGGGACAGGAGGACAGAGGGACAGGAGGACAGAGGGACAGAGGGACAGGAGGACAGAGGGACAGGAGGACAGAGGGACAGGAGGACAGAGGGACAGAGGGACAGGAGGACAGAGGGACAGGAGGACAGGAGGACAGGAGGACAGAGGGACAGGAGGACAGAGGGACAGAGGGACAGGAGGACAGAGGGACAGGAGGACAGAGGGACAGAGGGACAGGAGGACAGAGGGACAGGAGGACAGAGGGACAGGAGGACAGAGGGACAGGAGGACAGGAGGACAGAGGGACAGGAGGACAGGAGGACAGAGGGACAGGAGGACAGAGGGACAGAGGGACAGGAGGACAGAGGGACAGGAGGACAGAGGGACAGAGGGACAGGAGGACAGAGGGACAGGAGGACAGAGGGACAGGAGGACAGAGGGACAGAGGGACAGGAGGACAGGAGGACAGAGGGACAGGAGGACAGGAGGACAGAGGGACAGAGGGACAGGAGGACAGAGGGACAGGAGGACAGAGGGACAGAGGGACAGGAGGACAGAGGGACAGGAGGACAGAGGGACAGAGGGACAGGAGGACAGGAGGACAGAGGGACAGGAGGACAGAGGGACAGGAGGACAGGAGGACAGAGGGACAGGAGGACAGGAGGACAGAGGGACAGAGGGACAGGAGGACAGAGGGACAGGAGGACAGAGGGACAGGAGGACAGGAGGACAGAGGGACAGGAGGACAGAGGGACAGGAGGACAGGAGGACAGAGGGACAGGAGGACAGGAGGACAGGAGCCGAGGATTCTGGGAAATTTTCCTCGGTTTCATTTCAGCTTCAACTGATTTATAATGAAACATAAAGTTTCTGCTTTAATACATAAAATCTATATCAATCTCTCATCATTTATGGGTTAATTGATGGATCGTCTGGGATCAGAAGTGACTTGGATTTGTTCAATCTGGATTTGAAGTTTCTGGATCAGAACCGGATCTGGATCAAACTGGTTCTGTTCAGTAAACTGCTGTCAGGTTTATTGACATGAAAACTAACTAAACTAACTAAACTAACTAAATGATTCCCTCAGAAGGTTGATGAGTTTTGGTTTTTGGTCTTGGTTTAATAAGTGCTGATGTTAGCAGAGGAGGAGCTGCAGGCAGCTGCTGCTCAGGTGTGTTCGCTCACATTAATACTGACTCTTACCCTCATGCCTTCAAATCTGGACAGGGCCCTGAGGGGCCGCAGGGCCCGCAGCGTCCGCAGGGACTTGATGGCTGCCAGGTCGGAGTAACCCAAGGTGTTGGCCACCAGACTGACCAACGAAACCTGGAGGATGAGGAGGGAAAGGCAGGAGGAAGAGGAAGAGACACAGAAGAGAGGGAGGAGTTAGCGGCTCTTCTAGCGCCGAGAGGAGGAGGAAGAGGAGGAGAGTTCAAGGTCCTGCTGAGGAGGAAGGTCAGCTGTGACCTGAAATAGAGCGCAGGTCACTGCGGCAGTCCAGGGGGCGCTGCAGGCCAGAAACACGTCAGGTTATTTCTGATTCACAGGAGGAAAGAAGTCCTGGAAGAAGCGCCGCTCAGACAGAGGTCTGAACGGACGAGTCTGCGATCCAAACGGAGGAAACGTTTCAGGTTCTGATCCACCTGAGACCTTCCCTCTGACGGAACCGCACAGAACCAGGCGGGTCAGCCGGTTCTTACCCTGATACCGGCGAAGCGGGACGCGGCCCGGAGAGGACGGAGAGCCCTGAACGTCCTGAGAACCCGCAGGGTGGTGACCTGGTTCACCGGGATGAACTGGGCCAGGAGGCCCAGCACTGAGATCTACGGGTCACACAGGGGTCACAGAGGTCACACAGGGGTCACACACAGGTCATACAGGGTCACACAGAACACACAGAGGGCACACAGAGGTCACAGAGAGATCACACAGGGGTCACACACAGGTCATACAGGGGTCACAGAGAGATCACACAGGGGTCACACACAGGTCATACAGGGGTCACACAGGTCCAAGGTCAGGTGAAGCAGAGCTGCTCAAACACAGGATTTAAACCAAACTGGTGAATCGATGCTTTTAACAGGACTTTGATTAGAAAACATCTCTCTGTATACCTCATTAATATAATAATATAAATAATAATAATAATAATAAATACAGCGCCCCCTGTGGAGCTCCATATTTTAACTGAATGATCAGTTTCCATTCAGGTTCATAGATGAAGAACTCTGAGCTCTTCAACACAATGAAGCTAAAAACTGAAGACAAGCTGCAGTATGAAGTTCCACAGGGATGTTTTCTATGATTCCTTTTTATTTGCATAAAAACGATTAAAAACCTGCAGAGCCTGAGAGCAAACAGGAGGACGGAGAAAAACTGACTCCAACTAACATCAAGTTTAAGGTTTAATGCCACAAGGCTGCAGGTCTGGAACGACGTTCACCACACCGAACACCAGAACCTTAAAGTGAAATACTGAAACTTCTGGCCACTAAACCCAATAAAAGTAACTTTACTGAATGAAGAAACTTGTTTAACCAATGAGACACAGAACTAGAGTTTAGGATGAAGTGAGACCTCTTGTTTGTGCAAAATCTTTAACAGTAGTAAGAATTCGTTTCATAAATGTTATGATTAAAAAAATGTTTCTGACAGAGTATATTTTATTAGTTTGTCTAATTTTAGTATTTAAATGCCATTATTTGATTATAGTTGTATTTTTGACATTTATAAATATTAAATCTGATATTCAGTTACTCATGCAGCCTTTTAGTACCAAATATTCTTGTTTCTCTTACTTTTGACTTTTACTTTGAAATATGAAGTGGCAATAATCCCACTCTTAATAATTGGTTATTGAATCATTTTAACATTTTTGACATCTGGAGGTTCTGGAGTCGAATACAGAGTTGTTGATTAGCTCTCATGTTAAACCAATGAAATGTCCAGAACCAAGTCCGGTCCATCACTGTGTTTGGTTGTTTTCTGCCCCCTGCTGGTGAAGAGTGAAGCTTCGTCAGGTTAAGTCATGAAGCAGCGCCGCGTTCCCGTGTTGCTTCCTCATGCTGGATCTGTGCGACTCGGAGGCTGCAGTCGCATCAGAACATCACAACATGTGGCGTCGTTTCTGGAGACGTCCGGGCGGACAAACCCAGAGAGAGAGAGAGAGAGAGAGAGAGGGAGGGGAGGGAGAGGGAGAGGGAGAGAGGGAGAGAGAGAGAGAGAGAGAGGAGAGACAGGGAGATAGGGTAGGAGGAGGGGGAGGGGAGAGGAGGAGGGATCGAGGAAGCGGGCAGGAGAGAGAGAGAATAGAGAGAGAGAGCGAGGAGCGAGCGGGGGAGGAGGGGAAGACAGAGATTCGGAAGAGAGAGAAGAGCCAGAGAGGAAAGAAGAGAGAAAAGAGCTGAGAAGAGACAGAGGGAGAGAGGGAGAGAGAGAGAGGGAGAGAGAGAGAGAGAGAGAGAGCAGCAGGCTGCGAGTTTCAGCTCCGTCAGCAGGATGTCGGGCCGTTTTAACCGTCTGAGCTGAGAGGATCGACTCATTGTTCAGGTCTCCAGTTAAACCCATGAAAAATCCTAAAGTTTAACTCCAACATTCTGGTTTCTGAAACCTGCATGAAGGACGATGGATCCTCAGGGTCTTTATCTGCTGCTGGATTTCTCCGTTTCTTAAAGAAAAAACTTTCAGATCCTCCACCAGAAAACAGCACACTCCTTCCCTGCTGTCCTGTTTTCATGGATGTCTCACACACACACACACACACACACACACACATACACAGCGGTAAACCAGGCAGGCGGATGTCTTACATCGACGATGAGGAAGTCCAACCAGCACCAGTAGTTGGTGAAGTACTTCTTGAAGCCGTAGGCGAGCCATTTGAGCATCATCTCTAAGATGAAGATGTAGGTGAAGATCTTGTCAGCATATTCGAGCACCACCTTGACGACCCTTCTCTGCTCGATGTAGATGTCCTCGAAGGCCTGTAGGGGGCGACAGAGAGGCCACAGGGGCGAAAGGTCAAGTCAAATTGAACACATTGTACAACAGGACCAAGATGGCGGCCGCTGACCAGAGCTCCCGAGCTGAGAAGGATCATGAAGATGATGAAGGACTCGAACCAGCTGTGCTCTACGATCTGGTAGCAGGTCTTCCTCGTTCTCCACCACATCTGGCCCAGACCCGCCGTGGTGTCGATGTCGCAGCACTGGAACCGGGACACGCACACTGCAGGCGGCAGGAAGCAGAACCAGGTCAGGTCAGGAAGTTCAGCTTCAACCCAAAGCTTCAGGACCTGAGACAATCCGTCCGCTTTCCCCCCAGGTCCCGTTAGAAACCACACAGGAGCAACTGCTCTCACCTCGGCTCTGATTCTTCCTTTAATGGCATAAAATGTGTGAGTTTGAGTCCCTGGTGGTGCCTGGCTGCAGGGCGCTGGAGCAGCAGCTCATCCAGACAGAAAGAGTTCAGACCGGCTGAAAAACACTAAAACTCACCGAGGAACTCTGGTTCCTTTCTAGTACAAATATCTTCATATACTTCAAAAATAACCAAAGAACTTAAAGTAACTTTTCAGCAAAATACAGAAGTTTGTTTTACGTCAATAAATTCTTAAAATGTATTTTCTGTTTTCCTTTTACATGGTACAAACATCTTGTCATAAATGAAATCATGTGTAAGAGGATCTGATAGTTTTTCATCCATATTAAGTAACTATTTACATAAAACAAGATCCCATATGTTAGTGAAGTTACTCCTAGTTTAGTTTTGTCTTATTTTAAGTGAAGTCCAGGAACCAGAGCAGGAATCCTGGTTTCTGAGTGAAAATGTTTGCTGTTCTTGCGTAACGTGTGACTCTGAGACAGATGTTGAGCTCCAGGTTCTCCCTGTGTGTGTTTGGACGTAACGGAGCCACGAATGCAGCAGATTGCAGATCTCATCAACTTTCTCCTCGTTTTCTGAGCTTAACTGACGGCAGGACGCTGAACCCGACACAAAAACACGTTCGATGTTTGTCTTAATCACGTCTCTTCCAAACAGTAATCAGTACCCGATGGAGCAGAAACAAGATCGCAGATCAGGAGGAAAAATCTGAGAAATAAACTTTAAAAGTTTCCCATATCGACTTTTTATTTAGTCCCACTTTGCTCTGCGTCGATATAATCTAGCCGTCTGAAAGCAACGCATCGATCAGCCGTCTGAAGCTCTGGAGAATAACGGCTGATCTTGATAGACGCGGCTGATGGAGGCTGGAAGCGAAGCAGCGATGGTCACTGTGCTGATAACGAGGCTCGGGTTTCACTCCCACCGGCCGGCCGCGTCTGAAAGCTGGTTTTTAACCAGATCTGATCGATGTGTCAAAAACAATATCCAGGACGACATGAAACTCAGAGTCAGGATGGGAGAGAGTGATTGCTGAGTGGTGCCGAGAGGCCCGCGGGCCGGAACGATGATGGAGTCGGAGCTGACAGGAAGGACGCCCAGAGAGTGAGAGGATGAGGCTGGAAAAACTCGACAAGGCGACACGTGAAGACGAGAACGGACATGAGATTAGGAACGACAGCTGCTGGAGGACGGAGCCCTGAGGGACGCCTCCCTGATCCTCCTCCATCATGAGTGAGTTAGTAATAATGTGAACCCAAACACTGAGGTTCAGTTAATCAGAGACTGAAACCTCTTTCTGCTCCGGAGTCGGATCAGGAACCAAACCTCAGTCTGACCCAGACTCTGACCTTTAGCGGCGTTAGGGAACCTCACTGGAGTCCAGCTTCATTCCCAGTCCGCTTTAATCCAACTCCAGGCCGCTTGCCTAGTCAAAGTACGGTCCAGTTGGTGAGGTATGAATACTAATTGACCTCTGACCTCGGTCTGGGTTCGGTTGAAGTGAACTCTGGTTCGGTTTGAATGTGAACGCCAAGCGGACCGGAGAGCGCTCCAAAAACAGGAAGTGGTATATTTTAGAAGTGTTGCAGTTGGCAGGAGATGCTGAGCGGATCCGTGCAGATGTTTCAGGTCGGTCAGCATCGCGACCTTTTAAGGACAGACGCTCCCTGGACGCTCCGAGGGGAGGGAGCCATATTTTGGTGAATGACTGGCTTCCTGTGACGGACGGGCTGAAGATGATGATTGGAGCTGCTCCTCTCCGCTCTGATTGCAGCGTCTGCCTGTCTCTGTAATTACAGCTCTGATTACCCGGCTTTCTGCTTCCATGGAGACTAATAGGCTCTTCCTGATCTGTCAGCTGGTAATCCAATGAGAACAAGCGAGCTGTAATCCAACCTGGGCAGAGTTAGGAAACCCCCTGAGCTGGACTGAAACGGGCTCTAATAAACGGACTGAACGCAGATCTAAACGCCTCGTTGGATCACCTGATGGGCCAGACGCAGCTCTGCTGATCGAAGCATTGATCTGCTATTGATCTGCTATTAATCTGCTATTAACACCACCCAGAAAACGTTGCTGAATGACCATCAGCAGACCGGCTGCTGCAGACCGGCTGCTGCTTTATGTTTACTCTGATAAAATGCCGTTGCCAAGGAAACGGCTCTGAACGGCTGCTGGACCTGGAGTTACAGGAAGTCAAAGGTTTTCAGGCAAAATGTCAGACTGGGCCGCATTACATCCAACCACTATCCATCCATCCAACCATCCATCCATCCATCCATCCATCCATCCATCTGAATATAATATTTGGTCATATATTTATATTTTATTAAAGCTGCTGTGTGTTTCAGTAACACACAGTGAGTTTATCGGGTCGGTTCCACCCGACCCGGTTCCTCTCACAGCTCAGGTCTTCAGTCACTTTAGATGAAAAGAGGCCAAAATGCAACCAGCCGCCGTTTGGAGGCCACAACTAATAAAGTCCATCAGCTCAGGAAGTTCGTTAAGATCAACACTTTTTATTTCTAATTAGATAAAAATTACATAAAAACAGATAAAAAACTTTTTTTATGTGAACAAAACCACATCTATCCAGAGACGTTTTCTGAGAAACAGAAACATTTGATTTAATTCATTAAACTTGGAGTTCAGTGAGTTCATGTTCTAGTTACTGAATAAAATAGTTTTTGTTTGTTTCATTCAACAGAGAACAAAATAATTTTACAAACTCGATTCCTTTAATCAGGCAAACGATCCAAACCATGTTTAGTTTTTCATCTTCTTCATTTATTAATATTTATATGTATAAACTTAGATTAACAGGCAGAAATAGTTAATATTCTAGTTTTTTGTAATCATTTTCCTCCTTGGTGGTAAAATCTTTTCAGTAAAGCTTCGCTGATCGATGGCTGTGTTTTGTGCCGTTGGTGCTGCGGCTCAGTGCTTGAACTGTGCAGAGGTTACATAAGACAGGCTGCAGGCCGGAGCGCAGCAGCATCCAGATGCATAATGCAGCGGGGTCGTGACCTCACACTCCGAGGTGTTCTCAGATTAGAAACGGCTTCATTTGCTTCTCATTTGAAATTTAATTCTCTGACTTTCCATGTTCAGATCTGCCACTCAGAAACTTTCAGACGGTTTATCTGTGCAGTTTTCCAGAGAAACAGCAGAGACGTTTTCCAGGAGGCGCGTGGTTCCGTTGCTCGAGGGCACAGCGGCAGCCGGACTCAGCAGGCTCCACCTGAGACCTTCCAGTCCCACTGAAAACAGGAGGCTCCACTCTGCCCACCGAGGCAGAAACAGTCCCACTCCCACTCTGTGGGCATCACAACATTAACCAATGAGCTGGCATTTAGACGGCTAATGAGGCGGCTAACGTGGCGCGGCGTGTCGGCGCTGATCAGAGGGTTAAACTGCTCCGTCTGGCTGGAGGAGGCTGAGCTGCGGCTCTCAGGTGAAATAATGACTGCCTGGGTTTGAATTCAGGGCTTTGCTGCCCTGCTGTGTGCCTGATAAAAATACGTTTCTACAGGAAGAAAGTGAGGCTGAAGCAGCAACCTGCTGATGGAGGAGTGAATAGAAAACGACCTCCTCTGTGGTTTCCTTTCTCCTCCGGAGGAACGCTAAAGAAAAGTCTTCCCTTTGCACATTTTACTTCTAGCTCAGTGACGAGCGCAGTGAAAGGGAAAAAAGGGCAGCACAGACATTTGTTGGAACTGCAGCGGAGGTGGAAATTAAAATTCCCATTTTTCAGCTTTATCTGCCTCAGCAGTGGCACGTGTGGAGAAGGAAAGCTCTTTATTATTGACAGGAAGGATTTAATCCGGCGAACCGCAGCGGTTCCTCCAGAATAAAGACCCAGAACGACTCAGGCGACCGGGTCGCCATAAATATCAACTACTGTTCAGTTAGTTTAACCTGCAGCACAAATCTGGTTTAATTAGAATAATTCCTGCAGAAACAAAACCAAAAACTGTTTCATCGATTTTATAAAATATAGACTACATAATAGATTTAACAAAGCAAATTGTTTCATATTCTGTAAAACATTTGAAGCTAATTTAACTCAAAAACAAACATTAACCTTGAAAACTAAATTAAACTAAAATGTTTTTAAACTCAGAAATTAAAATTCATCAAGTTGATTTAACAGGAGAGACGTCTGTTTTTAACTTCTGATACATTATTAATAATGAATTTTGACTTGTTTTAACTTAGTTCTGTGACTTGGAGACTTTTAAAGGACCTGTTTGTGGTGATTACTGCCACCTGGTGTCCAACCAACAGAATGTCTTGGTAACAGGAGAACCTGCAGGTCTGGGGAGTAAAAATAGATTTTTTTGTTTCCATGTGGATGAAAACGTTTTGGGATGTCGGTGGGTTTGGAACCAACAACATTTCAGAAAAACCTTTGAGTTTGTTTTAACTCATCGTGTTTTCTTCTTCTGCTGTCGGTCATCAAATGTTTCCGTCTAATGAGGACATTTATCTGAAACCTGCAGGAAACATTTTCTTCTGCTGCTCTTTTTCTGACAAACTGAAAAAGTTGTGAGTGGTTCTGCTTTCTGTCGGCAGCAGTGTTTGGTTTTTACTGAGCAGGTCTGTAGATGGTAGATCTATAGCTTCCTGTGGTTCTGTCATCCAGAACCACCACGATCAGAATCCAGCATGTCAATCTGAACATGAGTGTTAGAGAGGTCGGCCCGGGTCAGCGGTTCTGTTCCTCCCTCCAGCTGATGGAGTTTCCTCCTGGAGCTGCAGGCGGAGGTTTGCTGATCGGTGACCTCCGTCTTTCTGCCCAGCGTCTCCGGCTCGTCGGCGCTCGGCTCCTCCTGGCGGGACGACCTTCTGCTTTGTGTAGCGCGATAAATAATAATGAGCGAAGGAGCGCCGGCGTGCTCTCTGTCTTCCTGACAGCTAGGGGGAGCCGCAGGGAGAAACGCTGCTGGTTCTGACCGGACCACACACAGTCACTGAGACACAGAAAGTGGACTGGAACACCCTGTTAGAAACAAAGATGGCCATGTTGGGGGAACGTCTGATAATCTGTTTTTGGATCTGTTAGCTGTGAGATGTGGACCCGGATGAGCAGGAGGTAGAACCGCCACAGCTGAGCTCCAGGCTTACATAACGTCCTGCAGGCTGAAAAACCCAAACTTCCCTTTGGAAAAGGTCAGCGCTCCTGCGCCATCTGGCAGCTAGCAGAGCTCAGCGGTTCCGATGGGCTTTCAGCTAAACGGCTAAATATAACGCAGAGCTCTCAGGGGAATACGGACCGGACCTTCCACTGATCAGCCCGGTTTCATGGAGAGAAAGTAATCTGACCCAGTAGAACCAGGAGGTCCTCAGTGGAGGAACCACGGGTCCATACTGGCTGCTAGAGCCTCATGTTGGTCAACTGTACTGACTGAGCAGATCCTGATGAAAACAGGAATCAACTGGACTCTGTGGTTCTGTCCAACAGTTCTGGACTTGAGCTGCAAGAACAGGAAGTCCAGAACATCAGCAGCTGTTTCCATCGGCTGCTTCAAGCCAAGTTGTGGCGTTTTTAATTGTTAGCATTCAGCGCATGATAGCCATGCTAGCGGTGTGGCTTTAAACTCGACTCCTGGTTGGTGATTCTCCAAAACGAGAACAAAATCTTCCAAATGTGAGTTCTGAGTGAAAGGCTGTGACTTCTTCTACTGCTGAACCTGTTGATTAGCTTCAGCAGTGCTGCCACCTAGTGGCCAGAGGTTTGTTTATGCATCCAGCAAGAATAAAAGACATGAAAGCTAATTTCCTCCTGAGTTAACAGAACTCTGGACCGATCACACCACAGTCCACTAATGACCCAGCAGCTCCAGAACCTCCATCAGACCCAGCAAGTCCAGAACCTCCATCAGACCCAGCAAGTCCAGAACCTCCATCAGACCCAGCAAGTCCAGAACCTCCATCAGACCCGGCAGGTCCAGAAACTCGTCAGTCTTCATGTCCGTTTGGACTGAAAAAAATCTCGGCGTTCTTCTGACCATAAACGTTCTGATTCTGGTCGGACAGTCGGACCTCATCAGACTCGGAATCCGTCAAGAATTGGTTCTGTTCATTGAGATTTGAAAATATTTGGTTCTGCTCAGGCTGAGGTCTGGACTTTGACTAGGCCAGAGGAACAGCTTGGTGCTGTTGCAGCTGTGTTTGGACCCAGCTTTAGCTGTAGGAGGAATTAGAGGCTGGAAGGAGCTTATAGAACAAGCCCACAGCATGACCCTCCCCCACCGTGCCTGGTCCAACATCTGTCCTCTGGTCCAACATCTGTCCTCTGGTCCAACATCTGTCCTCTGGTCCCATCAGTCCGGTGGACATCGTCCCAGGAGTCTCGTCCCCATCCTGCTGCTGACCGCAGTCGGGCAGCCATCTTGTTTCTAGAAAGATGGGGGCAGCCAGACTGGTTCAGGGTCACGACCTTTAACCTTAGACCTGCTAACTGAGGCCTGTAGATAGAGATTTCTCTGGAGAACAATGGATGACCTTTGACCCCTCCCAGGTGGTTGGTTCTTCCTCCTTCGGGTCGGGTTAGCAGCAGCGGGTCGGATCCGGAGGATCATCGTCTCACTTCCGTCTCTTCGTCCACCAGACGTTTGGAAGCAGGACGCAGTTCGGTCTGTATCACCTGGATGGACGTTTGTTTGGCGTTTTTGTCTTGATGTTCTGATGATTCCAGGGTGTTGATGATCAGACCCGACATAAGGACTGGCGGACCACAGGTCTGCGCCGGTTCTGTGGCTCAAACCCAAACTGCTCCCTGGATGTTTAACCCCCAGCTGTTCCAGCAGCTGCCAGACTCTTCCTGGCCTCCTCCTGCAGCCAGTTGCCTGCAGGAGCAGCGCTGAGTCAGCAGACTGGTGCTACTGGTCCAGTCTGAGCGGCCAGCGCTGACTCAGCCCAGCTGCTCGCTGGAGGTCCGGATCAGTTGGTGCCAGCGAGACGGAACATGAAGCTGCTGTCCTTTCAGCTCCAGCAGGTAGATCCAAACATCTCCTCCATCCCTCATCCTTCCTCTGCGTTTCTTCGCCGTTTCAGCTGAAACAAATGAGTCGGAGACGCGGCGCAGAGCCGACCCCCCCGCTCTTCCTGTCGGCGCTCCGGCGGCCGATCCGAGTCCCGCCGGTGACAAACGTCCGCCTGCTGCGAAGGACTGTGCTGAATCAGGGAGACGGCGTGGCGTTGGGACGGAGCTGATGGACGATCCATCTTCTAAATGAATCAAACTCAAACAACATCTGCTGCTTGGCAGCTCCACCCGGCGTGAGGAGGAGCGCTTTTATTCCTGCCTCCGCTCAGTTTTATGCTTCTGACCTTTTTATGCGTCCGACTGCTGGCTGCGATTCACAGCTTCAGCTCCGAGTCCTGGAGCCGAAACCGAGGCTGAAGGAAACATTAACGTTAAAACAAAGAGGAAGATGATCCAAGATCCACATCCTGCTTTTAAAGCCGAGAAGCTGCAGGAAAACGTTTCACTTTAGTTCTGAAATTAAATGAATCATTTTTAGTTACAGTTCATATCTAACTGGTTTGATCCTGTTTTCCATCTTTAATTAGATTTAAATACATAAATCAATCTGCAAAAACACAAAAGCTTGTGGTTTAGTTTCTACTACAAATATTTTAATACACTTGAAATAAAACAAAACAAACCTACAGAAAACTATTCAGCAAGTTATAGGATCTGGTTTTATATATTCATGTAAATATCAGTCATTTTTAAGTTTAGTTTTAGAACATGCTAATTTTTTTATTTGTAGTTTTAAAGTGATTTGTTGCTGCGTTTGTGCAACATAAAGTAAACCAGCATCTTTCTAAATGATGCTGTTTAGATCAGAGGGCTTCAACATGAGGGCCGCGGCCCCTGAGGGGTCGCAGTGGTACTGAAGGACGGTCATGATATTCATGATTAACTCCATATTTTTTAATTCATGTAGATATGAATCCAACAGGTAAGAAATTGATAAGATGAAGCATTAAGATAATGCATGTCAGTCAGAGAGTAAAATATATCCATCATGTTAAACGTTCAGCATTTTATAAAAGTTTGTTCATGTCTGAGGTATTACTAGAGAACTTCTGTGTTTAATATTTGTATTAAATGCTCAGCATTAAGTCATGTTTATGACGTCGGCTTGTTTCTGATCAGACTTTGGTTGTTTCTGTTTAACCAGGTTTTAATGAGTTTGTGATTAAATCAGGAAGTGACCGCTGTGTTCCTGCATCTGATTGGTCCCTCCAGCGCAGCGTGAGCGTTCAGAACCAGCTGGTCCTGCTGGATGAATCCAGGTTAGAGAGCTGCACCTCGGTGCCGGTGATGGAGGTTCTGCAGGTGTTCGGCTCAGTTTGTTCTTCACTGAGGGTTTTCCAGCTGGCTGTCCTCATTGTTTCTTCCTCTCAGGGGTTTTTATGAGTAATAAGCTTGAGAGGCTCATCTAAATTCCTGAATATGTTGAGTTTTTATCGCAGTGTGGTCACTCAGGAGCTGGGATTTATCCACAAACTTCCCCGAGTGGCTGCAGCGACTGCTGCTGCTGCTGCTGCTGCGTGGATCCGATCCACGCTGACAAATCTCCGCGCTCCGGGAGGAAAGCGGCTGAGTCAGGAAGGAAACAAGGTGTTTGCTTTTCACCTGGGCCGTCACAAGAAAACCATAAATCTAGTGTGAAAGTATCGGGCCAAGCGGGGGGGATGTGGTCAGGGAAACCGTCATGTGACTGCAGAACAAACTGAACATCCGCAAGCTGGGCAGGAAGTGATGATGTAATCTGGGTAATTAGGCAGCGGACGACCGCGGCTGGAGTCTGTCGCCATCTTTACATCACGATGTTTGTCAGCTTCCTAAAAACGGGCTGGAGCAACAGAAGCAGAACAGAAACAGAACCCAGAGGAAACCGAACCAAAGAAACAAAGAGTTGGAGCTGATTGGTAGGATTCAGCAGATCTAACATAGAACAACAAGCTGCAGGTTCTGGTTCTGGTGGGTCTGCTGCTGGTCCGTCCTCTGATTAATGACTGAACTGGTTGCTCTGGGTTTTATTTATGGGTGTCAGACTGAAAGGGGGATGGATACAAATGCATGTGAACCGCTATGTATTGGAATTTGTTACAGATTTTATGAATTATTAAAGATGATAATTTCTATGTTGGTTCAAATCTGTGATAAAATGTGAAAAAGTTCAAATGAAAAGACAAAGTTTAAATAAAACCAGGTTTTGATTAACGTGTTAAAAATTTTAATCCAATTAGTCGCATTTTTTTTTTCCATACAAAAGTCCCGAGCTGGAACTTTTGTATTCACACGTTTCTGGTACGACCGTAAATCTGACGCTCAAGCTAACTCTGCTAACAGCGATGGAGGACGAAACGGTTCTAATTCCTGCTGCTAGACGATCTGATTGGACGATGGAAAAGACTGCTGTTGGGTTCAAGTTGTGCTAAAAGGAGTTAGCCTGTCAGCGAAGCAATGCTAGCCTAAAATAGCATCTCAATGCTAACATGTAGCAGCTAATGCTAATGTTAGCATCCATATTTCTAAAGAAGCTCCATAAATGATCAGGACTTCCTGAAACTCTTTGCTCCAGTCTGATGGCTGAACAACCTGAAGATTAAAATCAGCTCATATGTATATTTATTCAGTAACTTAGCAGCCAAAAAGGTTTTTTATTGAAAATTATTCTGTCGATATATGACTTCATGTTCCACAAAATTCCCTTCATACCTTCGTCTTCACACACAAGATGCTAGAGCAATCACTGAAGGGTGTGTGTGTGTGTGTGTGTGTGTGTGTGTGTGCGGGTGTGTGTGTGTGTGTTTGCGTGGGTGTGTGTGTGTAGGTGTGGGTGTGTGTGTGTGTGTAGAGGTAGAGCAGTCACACCTGAAGATTACCCCAGGTTACTTTCTGTCCATTTTCTGCATGAATGTTGTGAATAACGGTAACATTTTCAAACTTTACCTCAGTAAAGGTTATAAACCATCTGATGGCTGCAGCTTCACCTTCATCACCAAACAGAGGAGAAGCTGCAGTTGATCTCAGCTGGTTATTATTCATGTGTTCATCCCTCAGTAGAGAAAGAAAAAGCCAAAGACAAAATAACCGTTCTTGTATCAGAGGTCAGACTTTGACTTCCTGTCGGTGGCTAACAGCAGCAGATCGTCTGCGTAGAAACAGCAGTGACCTTTGCTTAGGCTGTGGCAGAAGGTCATCCATCAGGTTTACTGGTTGTTGTTACAGCGGTTACCTCTCAGCGTGTCTCTTGCTTCCTGCGTCTGAGACAAATGTCTGCTGGAGGAAAGCGGCTGAGTCAGGAAGTGCCAAGGTGTTTGCTTCTCACCTGGGTTAGTAGGAACACAGTCATAAATCTGCTGTGAGAGTTTTGGGCCAAGTGGGTGGTGGTAGTGGGGGGTGGGATGTGCTGAAGGTTAGAGGAGCCGGAGGAACGCGCGGGGATACACCTTCACAGACGGAATAATGGAAAACTCATCGCTCTCTGAGGATTTGCAGCAACTTTTCTGTGTGGAGTTTGTTTTAGTTTCATCTGTTTGTCCTGGATTCTCAAACGCCAACGCAGCTTATTGTTGATTAATATCTGTAATTCTGGGCTCCTCGCTGCTCCTCCAGTAAAATATAAAACTGGAGTAGACAACAATAACCCAAAAGGTTTTTCTGTTTCCAACCGAATGGATCCCAAATCCTCCAGAAAATATTTGAAAGAGGCAAAAAATTCACATAAAAGAGACATTTAGAGATCACATTAATGATAAGAAAAGAATCAACCTACATTTATTATGTTGTCTTCAATCATAGAAGAATCATCAGAGACATTTTGAAATGTTAACGGTTGATGATAACAATAAATAAAAAATAAAACTTCTTGTGATTTTTGGCTTTTCTGAAAAAGATGAAGGCAGAAATAAAAACCTCAGACTGGAGGATCATCTCTGGTTTTCTGAGATGTTTGGTCCATGTTAGCTTAGCCTTAGCCTTCATTATTCCACTGGATTCAAATCTCACCTCACTGCTCAGTCTGGGTTTTCTCCCATTCACTTGGATTCCTCCAGTAGATTCCGACCAATCAGTGAACAGCAGGAGAAGTTGTGAACGATGTCGTTGATTTTCTGCTCAGTTTTAGATTCATAGTCTCTGTGGTTTTATCAAATACAGAGGAGGAAGTGAAGGAATCCGTTCAGTCCATGTTGGTCTCGTCACTCTGGACAACAACGGTCCATGCTAGTTAGCCTCGACTTCCTGTTTGTTACGGAGCAAAGCACCAACACCTGATGAATTTCTGCTTAGTGTAATCTGACTGATTCTGTCCAAACAAATCTAATTTATTTGGTTTCTTATTTTTGTGACATTTTAAAAATTCAGCTGGATGGAAACATAACTCAGCCCCGTCAGGATTTTGTGATTATTTTCTAATTAAACTCACTGACTTTGTGACCTTCTTTGTATCTGAAAGGAATTTTGAGATCTTATGTCCGACAGTAAATTTCATTCGTCGCCACATCGATGACAAACTTTAACGCGACATTTAGTGAGGATGAGGCAGCAGGAAACACTGCCTCCTGCTGGTGGGAGTCAGGATGATTTAAACTCGATGTGTTTGATCTGTTTTGCATAAAATCTGCAATAAACTCACATTTATGCAAATGATGAAAAAGCTTGTTGATTTTGTGAGAATTGAACTGCAGCAGCTTGTTAATGTGACTGACTGTCAAAATGTTTCAGGGTGAAAACTTCAGTCCAATCGGACCGCCATGACCAGGTGGGTGTGAGTTCTGCAGAACTGGGCCGGTTCCTACCGTCAGGGAAGCAGTTGTCCGGGTCCATGGCCTCTTCGGCCAGCTCTGAGTACTCGTCCTCTTCCTCGCCAGGCTTCCTCAGGTCCACTGTGCTGCCCTCTGATAGGCTGATTTCTTCTTTCTGCTAAAGAAACCAGAAACAACCATGTGATGAGCTGATCGGGTCAGGACTCGGTCCAGATCGGGTCAGGACCGGGTAGACCCGGTTTCTACCGTGTTCAGGAAGCCGGCCTGCCTCCAGCCTCCAGCCTGAATTATCTTCACTATTTTGTTCTAAACTTTTTATCCTGTTTTTGTGCCCAGAGTCTCTTTGTTTCTCTGCAGAATGAGTCAGAACCGTTCAGAACCGGCAGGATTCCTGGCAGCAACAGAACCAAACCTTCAGCTTCCAAAACGCAGGAAAACCACCGTCTGTTCACTTAAAACCAGGACGACAGGAAACCCCCCAACCCCCCTCTACATCAATCCCAGCTGACTTTAAAGGTCCCAGTTTGCTGAGCATCATGGGAGTTTAACTCCACAAAGAGACGATGGAGGGATGAGTTTCTGCTGAGGACGGAGGGAGAGAAATCTGGACGGTCTGTCTTTTGTCTGGACAAAGAAACGGTAGAAACGGGTGTGTGTGTGTGTGTGTGTGTGTGTGTGTGGGTGTGTGTGTGTGTGTGTGTGTGTGTGTGTGTGTGAACAGGTGAGCTAACTACCTGAGTCAACAGCCACTCATGAATACATTCAGAGCCTGAGAACAGAGAGCAGCGACTGTGACAAATGCCAGCAGCCTTGGACACAAACGCAGGCAGAGGTGAAGCCAAACACACACACACACACACACACACACACACACACACACCCTCTCTCTCTCTCTAATCTCTGACACACACGCTCCCAGAGACGAGCAGACCCAGGGTGGATAATGCAGCCTGCTGACAGCTGACGTCTGTAATGAGGAGTTTAAATGTATTTCAGTTTATGGATCCGAGTTGCAAGAAAATGGAGAACCGGCCTGGTTCAGGGACAGAACCGAAGGAACCGAAGGAACCAGAGGAACCGGAGTTCTGCGGGTCGACCCAAACAGAGAGCAACCAGCTCATATGAAATACATAAGAACCTGGAACCTTATTTATTGTGTTTTCCTGCTGATGGTCCGGTAAACATTAGTTAGCTTAGCGTTCACACCTCACCAACCGGACCGGACTTTCTAAATGGACTGGAGTTGGGTTGAAGTGGGTCGAAGCGGACCTGGTGGGACTGCAGCCTTAAAGTTCTCCTGGTTGTTAAGCCGTCAAACCGGGCCGAGACTCAGAACAATTCTGCCTCATGGAGCCGCAGGGAGAACAAAACCAGACATGAGGTTATAATTTATCCTAATCTCTGCTACCATGTCCACAGCATCACCGGCCTCCGCCGTGCTTCACGGAGGAGCTTTTCTACATATTCATCCTGTTTCCACCAGAACCATCTGACCTGATCCGGTCCTGGATCCGGTTCTGACTATAAACCCAATGAATTTACTGCAGCAGCTGTTTTCCCGTTTTGTAGAGGGCAGTAGAAGGCTGTTCCTGTGTGTCGGGTCAAACAGGAAGTGATTGATTATTGATTAACAGTTATAAACGCTGCGTCGTCTCCCAGCGTGGTGGGCGGAGCCTCCTGCTCTGCTCTGACCATCAAACATGTTAGAATAACTCCGATCCTTTTGTCCTTGGGTAAAAACGCAGCCAGGCGTCTTCACCGCTCTTGTTTCATTATCCGTCGCCATGGTAACAGATGCTTATTTCCCCACACAGTCATTCATCTTTACTTAAAGGCACAGAGCAGCGCTAACAAGGACAGACCAACATCAGTCAGCGGGACGTTTTCTGCTTAGAGAGACAGAAAACGGGACATCGTTCATCTAAACCACAGAAGAAGAAGAAAAAACAGAGAAGAAGAAAAAACGAGCAGGAGCTCAGAGACGGATGGAGGCAAAACGGTCCGGAACCGAACAACACCGAGAGGAAACAGCAGTTAGACCCAGAATCTGAACCAAACAGAACCTGCCAGACAGAACCGGGTCCGTTTGAAGAACTGGTCCAGTTTATTTATGTCTCAATTATTTAAAACTATGAAGAAAAAATAAAATGTATTTAGTTTTTTGTTGCAGATCCAGTTCAGATTCCAGATGAAGGAGAATTTAAAAAATATTAATAAATATAAAATATTTAAATATATTTATGAGAAAACTGGATAAAAATGTTTTTATTCTTTTGAGGAAAAGAAAAATTCCCTGAAATGAAAATCTGTTTTACCGTTTTGGTTCTGTTTGTATCATATTTACTGAGTTCTGGTTCTGGTTCTGTAACAGTTTGGGTTTCTCTGTTCTGGTGGTTTTGATGTTTCTCTCAGAGACGAATCAAAGCCTCCACCTGCCACTGCTGACACCTGCTGGTCTCTGCAGAGGTCAAGGGTCATCACAGCCTCACTGAGTCACTTCCAGGTGCAGAAACACGGCGGGTCGGGTCCAAACCGGGACAGAACCTGCTGGGTTCTCATGTTCCGGCTCTTATTTCACAGAAAAAGTTCTGGAGAGTGGTTCTGTTTGGTTCTACTGGGTTTGGTTCTGCTGGGTTTGGTTCTGGTTGGTTTGGTTCTGATGGGTTTGGTTCTGCTGGGTTTGGTTCTGCTGGGTTTGGTTCTGGTTGGTTTGGTTCTGATGGGTTTGGTTCTGCTGGGTTTGGACCTGTAGAACCTGATCTGCGTTTCTGCTTCAGTCCAATCTAAAATAAAAATCATCAAACTATTGAAACAACGGAATCGGACCGTAACTCTGACCAGAACCCATCAGAACCGACATCCAGATGGCCGACGCTCTGCTCGCTCAGCGGACCCGCTACCGCAGTCGGAACCACAGCTGAACCGGGCCGCTGACTCATCCCCTCCAGCAGCAGCGCCGCTCACCTGCCTATCTGGGTCAGAACCGGGCCAGCGCTCACCGTCTCAGAGCATTTTTCACCCTCAGGGTGCTGATCCAGCGACGCGGCGTGAAGAATCTGCGTGTCAGAACTTTCCGGGCCTGGACCCGAACGGAGCAGCTGGAGAACCTGCCTTCACTTATCCTCTGCAGGAACAATAATAGGTTCTGATGACGCTGGAACACCGGGCCGCTGCAGCTGCAGAACCTCTGAGGAGCTGCCACAGCGAGATCCGACCAGGAGTTAGACCGGACCGGATCAGAACCGGACCGGACCAGAACTGGACCAGAACCGGCCCTGGATTTACATCCAAACAGCTGAAATCCTGCAGAAACCACCTGAACCAGAACATCCTGCCGGACCCGACGGACCCAGACTGAGTCAGCACAGGTCACGTGCACGCTCATAGTGACACGTGCACGACACAAATCAGTCACTTCCTGTTAGGAACACACACACTTCCTGCTGCGTCGCTGCTACACACACCCAGTAGGAACACACACCGCGTTTCCTGGAACACACACCATGTTTCCAGGAACACCCACCATGTTTCCAGGAAGACACACCATGTTTCCAGGAAGACACACCATGTTTCCAGGAACACACACCATGTTTCCAGGAACACACACCATGTTTCCAGGAACACACACCATGTTTCCAGGAACACACACCATGTTTCCAGGAAGACACACCATGTTTCCAGGAACACACAGCATGTTTCCAGGAACACACACCATGTTTCCAGGAAGACACACCATGTTTCCAGGAACACACAGCATGTTTCCAGGAACACACACCATGTTTCCAGGAACACACACCATGTTTCCTCCTTCCAGCAGATCCTCAGATTTGACTGAACTTTTGATAAAAATCTGATTTCGGTTCCTGATCTCTGATCTGGTGAAGCTGAACTCAGCAGCAATGAAGAGAAATTAGGAAATGATCCGACTGATCACTTCAGATGGAGAAATGTTCCCCGATTTAAAGCCTCTGGCTGAAGTTGTGGCTGTAACCAGAGTTTGGTGAAACAGATTCATCCTCCAGACCGACGTCAGAAAACTGTCTGATTATCAGCAGTTCATGCAAACCAGGAAGTTCAGAGATTTTACAGTTTTATTGTTTATCTGCAGTTATTAGGTCGGGTCGGGTCCTCACCTCCTCCTCTCTCTCCTCGTCTCCCTCGGACCCCTCGCTCTGCTCCTCCTGACCTTCCTCCTCTTCCTCCTCCTCCTCTTCCTCCGGAAACTCCACGTCGGATTCTCCGGGGGCGATGGGAACGCTGATGGTCAGGTTGGGGTTGGTCATGTAGCTGTCGTCCTCCGGAACCACGTACTTCTCCACATGGCGGCCTGGAACAGACAGGTTCTGGTTCTGGTTCTGTCCAGATAAACCCAAACTCTCTGTGTGTGTGTGTGTGTGTGTGTGTGCGTGTGTGTGTGTGCGTGTGTGTGTGTGTGTGCGTGTGTGTGTGGGTGTGGGTGTGTTACCGATGACGGCGCCGTTGGCCTCAGTGTGAACGGTGCTCAGCCGTTTCAGCTTCATCATGGCTTTGGCCTCTTTTCGTTTCTGCCGCCGCCGCTTCAGGTTCCCGTTGAAGAAGTCCACCACCTAGAACCCCAGACCCACCGGGTCAGAACCAGGTCAAGACCAACAGGTCAGAACCAGCGGGTCAGAACCAGGTCGGGACCAGCAGTACCTGTCGGCGGCACCAGGCCAGGCCCAGAGTGATCCGGTGGATGGCGATCTGGAGGTTGTTCATCTCCCCGTCTTCATCTGGGGCGGAGAGGTTGTCGGAGCTGAAGCTGCTGAGGAGCAGAGCCAGGAAGAGGTTCAGCAGCTGCAGACAGAGCAGAGGGGGCGGAGTCAGAGCCGGTTCTGACCCGAAACACGTCCCATCACCGGTTACATCTCAGTGGTTTAATCAACCAGTTTAAAGTAGAACCAGAAGAAGCGAAGGAACAGGAAGTGATGTAGAAAACCAAACAGAAATAAAACAAAATGTCTGATTCATTCATAATCCTGACATGGAGCTGATGAAGCATCAACCCTGCGGCTGGATGGTGGTTCCCTAGCAACCAGCAGCTGCTGGAAACCGGGCCACTGGGTCAATAACCGACACCAGGAACCGACTGAACTCGCTCCACGTTTCCTTCACTTCCTGCAGCTCCACAAGTGATAAACCAGATAATAGTTTTAACTATACGTATAATAACAAATTCAGGTTTTAGCAGTTTAATAATTACACTGGATGTAACAGCAGCAGGTTTTAAATCTATTTGTATTCTCATTAATATTTCAAATAAAAATCAACATCCAGCAAAATAAAATACTTTAAAGTTTTTCTTCATTTTAAAACCAAAAACTGAGAATAAAAGTGTTTTGTTTTAGAGTAACATCATTTCCTGCTGTGTGTCATTTGCAGCTCTAAATATGTTCAGAGATCTGATCTGAAGTTTCTGATGGTAGAATAATTATCCTCAAACAGGAGATGCATTATTTCTGTGTGTGTGTGTGTGTGTGTGTGTGTGTGTGTGTGTGTATTGATCCCAGCTGGTGCCATGTTTGTTGTCGTTGTGTGTGATACTGATCTCTGTTGCTGTCAAAGGTCCCCTGACCCAAATCGCTGGCGTCTGATTGGCTGTGTAATCCACCACCAATAGATCAATGATTCTGATTGGCTAACATGGCAACCTGCGGTACTGACCAATGACCTTCCTGCTGTCCAGTGGTCAGAACCCGGACTCTGACGGGAGCGACTGCAGAACCAGCAGACCGTTTCCTCCTTAGCAACTCATTACAAGGAAAACAGCTTTAATTCCAGGTTTGGCCACTTGGGGGCAGCAGAAAGACTAAGATGTTAGCAAACCGCGGGTTGTAGCTTCAGTCATGAGAATTAACCATGAGAACAAAGTTCCTCTGTTCTGCTGTCAGACCTGAGGAACTGAGGACAGGTGTTGAGAAAAAGCTCTAGTCGCCATGGTAACAGATCCAGGTAAGATGTAAAGTCAGGCTAAAACTCAAACTGAACCAGAAGTTACTTCACTAAAGATCCAGTCCCGACTCAGAACCGCGATCCAACTGAACCGAATCAGAACCGAGAACCTAAAGAGTGATTATATGACTGACATGTTAGTATGGTCCGGTCGACCCGGTTCTACTGGAACATCTGCTCCACCTCCAGCTGCTGTGGTTCTGACCCAGACCAACCTGTTCCCCTCCTGGCCTGTGGGGGCGCTGCACCAAGAACCACTGAAGGAAACGACACAAAAACCTCTGAAGACACTGAGAGCAACTTCCTTCTTCACCAGATGGAAACAAGATGGAGGCGTCAGATTTTAGTGTTGGAGGATTTTTCTTTAGTCTTTGGCTGAAGATCAGGAACCATTTCTGCTGCTAGCGCTAGGCTAACACATTAGCTTTGGGTGGATTTACCCAGAATGCCCTGCGCTGTAGTTCACTTCCTGCTTTTGGAGCGGGCTCCGGTCCGCTTGGCATTCACATTCAAACCGAACCAGAGTTCACTTCATCTAAACAAAGTCCGAGGTTCCATCAGCCTTCACAAATGAACCGGACCTTCTAGACAAACGGACTGGAATCAGATTAAACGACTCAGCAGGGCTGGTAAAAACAAACCCTTAGAGGAGAACCGTCCTTTTCCTCCTCTTCCTTTTCACAATATTGAAGTTCTTTGGATATTTAATTACAGAGTTTGCAGAACGAGTCAGTTTCATACAGGCTTCAGTTATTTTACCTGACATCATTTCTGGAGTTTCTGGTTTTAGAAAACAAGTTTCTGTGACTCTAATAAATCCAATCCAGCAACAAAAACCACCCAGGGTTTTATCTGGGTTAGAATCTGTCAGGTTCCAGGAGAGTCAGACTGAAGGTAAGGTGTGAGAGGAAGTTTTAAACATTTTTATGACTAATTGTCTCATTAAATCATGATAATAATAATAAATAGTTTTCAGTCGATGAGAGAAAAGGAGAAGAAAGTTCAGGATCAGCAGCGGATCGGTTTCTGTTTGGTGGCAGAAAGAACCGTCTGTACGGGGGAACGGTCCGGTTCTGGAGCCACCTTAGCTCCTCGTTTAGCTCGACCACACACACACACACACACACACACACACACACACACACACACACACACACACACTCATCATTTACCTCTGTTCACATCGGTCAATGAGCTGAAATAAACTGAATTGGTTTTAATGGTGGTTTCCGTCCGTCTGTCTGGTTTCCATCATAAACAACGTTTACTGGACCAGCAGAGAGACGCTTCATGGTTTTACTGGAAACTTCAATTCTCCTTCAGTAAACCTGCTGCTGTCCTGGAAACGGCGCCGCGGCGGATCCAGGGGGAGCCAGGCCGGGTCGGGTCGATCCAATGCATCTCAACAAACCGCCGAGAGCAAAGCCTCCTGGGAAATCCCCAGGAGGGGCGGAGGGAGTCCCAGTAAAGCAGAGGAGGCAGACAGAGACAAACTGGGAGAGCTGGGAGGAACATGGATCACATGTAAAGAGGTTCTAATGGTTCGGTTCTGTTCAGATGGATCCAGAGTTCACTGAGCAAAACCTCATGATTCTTCTCTGTTCTCAAAAATCAGAATTTAATTTGATAAAAGTCATTCACCTCTGCTTCAGCTGAATCGATTAAAAAGAACTGAATCTGTTCAAAAGAACTGAATCTGTTAAAGCAGTGAACTGAATCTGTTCAAAAGAACTGAATCAATTAAAAAGAACTGAATCTGTTAAAGCAGTGAACTAAATGAAATTAAAGTGAATCAAACTGAACGGAGCTGAACCAATTCCAACCCAAAACTGAACTGTATTCAGTTGAACTGAACAGAACTGAACTGAAGTTCTTCATAGATCTGAAACAGTTCTTTGACTCCTTCCTGTTTCTATCAGCTCATCTCCAGGTCAGAACCGACCCAGAACCGGTCTTCCTCTACAGAAACTCAGCGGACCCAAACTGGATCTCAGTCTGAGGCAAACCGGGTCGGTTCCACTGAGGTTAAATGTTCAGAACAAACCCATCCGGACTCAGAACCAGAATCCTGTGGAGCTGCCGGGTTCAGAGAACCAGTGAGTCCAGCTGGAGCTGCGCACGTCTGACGAGAGGAAGAGGAGGAAGAGGAAGAGTTTGTGGTACCAGGTGTGCTGCAGGTGAAGCGCCGACTCAGCAGAATCTGTTCAGCGGCTCGTTTGTCATGAGCAGCAGCAGCTGAACATCTGCTGCGCCTCAGAACCTCCGTCGGGCCCGATGGGACCCACCTACAGCGGCGACGACCTGCTGCTGCTGAGTCGCCATGGCAACGCTGGACGCAGCGGCCCATCCCAGTGAAACCAGTCCAGACCGACGTTCTGGTTCTGAGAACCTCCTGGTGAGAGTTCAGCCTGGGTGGAAAGTAAGTACACCCTGTTCTTCTTCTGCTGCTCTGGTCCTCCTATCCTCCATTCTTCTTCTGTGGTTTCTGCTTTCCTCTTTTTATTTTTATCTTTTTTCTTCATTTATTTCTCTCTTTGCCGTTTCTCTTCCATTTTTACTATTTTCTCTAAAGTTTTTCTGTTTCATCTGAATTTTCAGATTTTTCTTTGTTCTTTGTTTTTTATTTTCCCTTTTTGAAAGTTTCTATAATTCTCATCGTTGTTGCATAACGTCGTTCTGCAACGCGACGTGTTTCCATGGATCCTGATCTTGTTTCTTATTTTCTCTTTTTTATTTGCTTTAAATTATTTTTCCTCTTTTGTTGTTCATGTTCTTTTCTTCAGACAAACTTTAACTTTAATTAGATTTTTTCATCTCAGGGTGAAGCACTGCATGTCCCACAAAGGAAAACACACGCGCACACACACACGCGCGCACACACACACACACACACATCTCCGGATCACAATCGGAGCGTTTCTAACAGGATAAATCAGATGAACGGAACGCTGCAGTCATCCTGACTTTCAGGTGTTCAGGTGCATTTCTTCAGTCGGGTCAGAGTAAACCTGTGGAGGAGGAGGGGTGTGTGTGTGTGTGTGTGTGTGTGTGTGTGTGTGTGTGTGTGTGTGTGTGTGTGTGTATCAGCCTCATTATTAAATCTCCATCAGAGCATTAAGCCAGCAGCTGAGAGGAGTCGAGTTATTGCTGCGAACTCTGAGAGTCGTTACGATCCGCTGACGGACGGAGAGACGGAGAAACTTCAGGCTGATCAGAACCAGGAAGAGGAGGAAGAGGAGGAGGAAGAGGAAGAGGAGGAAGAGGAAAGGAAGAGGAAGAGGAGGAAGAGGAAATAAGAAGCTGCTCCTCTCCTGAAGTCGAGCCGTTTTCAGGATCATAAAGTTACTTTTGGATCTAGTTATTATCTCCATCAGATGCTGAAATGCTTCCGGTGTTTCCTGGTTTGGGAATTTCGTGCTTCCTGAACATCCGCTCCTCTGGCTGTGGCTCTGTGTTTTTGGGTCAGAACATCGGAGCGGGCCGGAGGAACTCCTGCAGAACCGATCCAGAACAGAAACAGGAAGAGGAGCAGAACTCTGCAGCTCCAGCAGAAACCAGCTGCTGCTCTGATTCGTCCCATAAAAACAGATTCATCACAGCAGATCTGCAGAAATCAGAATCTCAGCCGTTTGATTTGATTCAGAATCTGTTCAAACGGTTCTAGAGATTCAGATTAAATGATTTCACTGACGAGGAAAAGACACAATTAGAATATTTGTCTAAAACACTGAAATATTATCAGTTTTCCATCAGTTTATTTAAAATTCTACAACCTAAATGACCAGAATTACGGTAAGTTTAGTTAGTTTAGACGTCTGGTTTTTACTCAAATAAAAAAATATTTACATCAATATTTGGTGGTTATAGTATATGTTATATATATATTATATGTGAACTGCATTAAAACAGATCAATAATCATGATTTATCGATTTCTCTTTCTACCAAAAACTGGAGGATAAAAGTTTCAGTTGGGTTTTTAGATCTTAACTCTACAATTTTGTTCATTTTATTTGTTGTTTTGTTTATTTATTTTGGATATTTAAAATGTTTTCCAGTTCCAGTGTTAAATGCTCATTGAAATTTAAAGTTTATTGATCTTTGAGAATATATTCTTGCATTATTATTAGTATTAGTATTATTAATATGCCATTAGCATCATATTACTTGAAAATGGTGTGAAAATAAAAATATTCTCGTTTATCACAAGAACTTCTGGGATAATTTATTGTCCAGTAATTTTTATCCTGACAGGATCAGAGACGTTGGAATTAAACACATTTAAAATTTATTTTTGAGTTTTTGAAGAGAAACTTTTTTTTCTCCATCTCTACTGATCTGTAGGTCGACTGAAGAGACCAGAATCAGAACCAGAACCAGAACCAGAACCTCAGCAGCCAGAAACGCCGCAGCTGGAAACACAGACGTTCAATCAGAGGTGCACCGATTTATCGTCCAACCGATTTATCGTCCAGCCGATTTATCGTCCAACCGATTTATCGTCCAACCGATTTATCGTCCAACCGATTTATCGTCCAGCCGATTTATCGTCTAACCGATTTATCGTCCAGCCGATTTATCGTCCAACCGATTTATCGTCCAGCCGATTTATCGTCCAGCCGATTTATCGTCCAACCGATTTATCGTCCAACCGATTTATCGTCCAGCCGATTTATCGTCCAGCCGATTTCCTTAATTTTGTGATCATTGATCAGCAGATACTTAAATGTGAAGCTGATCTGATCTTTATCTGTAAAGGTCTAAAAATCAGCTGCTGTCTCCTTACGCTGCAGTGAATTTGACTGTTAACCCCTCCCACAATCTTAGCCCCGCCCACCAGTTTAGCCCCGCCCACCAGGTTGTGTCTGAATGTTTACAGTAACAATAGTCGCCCATCTGTTACCAACTCAGTGACTTTATTATATTTAGAAATGTTTCAGAATCAGCAGATCAATCTTTTTTAAAGATCAGGAATCAGCCGTAAAACTGCAATCGGTGCATCTCTACTTTCCACCCAGCCCAGCCCAAACCGGGTCCATCTGGTCCGGTTCAGAACCAGCAGCCTCTCTGACAGACCCTGCGGCAGCAGCGCCCCCTGGCGGCCCTCGGAGGAACTCACCACCAGGTTTCCGATAACCATGACCAGCATGAAGACGAGGATGCAGAGCGGCTGCCCCGCCACCTCCATGCAGTCCCACATGGTCTCGATCCACTCGCCGCACAGAACCCGGAACACGATGAGGAAGGAGTGGAAGAAGTCCTTCATGTGCCAGCGGGGGAGGACGCAGTCCTTGGAGATCTTACACACACACTCCTGCAGGAACACAGCAGAGGTCAGACACGGCGCCGGCCCCGGCCCGGCCACCGGGGGGCGACGGCGGCCCACCTGGTAGTTCTTCCCGAACAGCTGCATCCCCACCACGGCGAAGATGAAGACGATAATGGCGAGGACCAGCGTCAGGTTGCCCAGGGCGCCCATGGAGTTCCCGATGATCTTGATGAGCGTGTTGAGGGTCGGCCAGGAGCGGGCCAGCTTAAAAACACGCAGCTGGGGCAGAACAGGGGACAGGGGTCAGAGGTCAACAGTCGGCAACAACAGGAAAAATAATCTTTAATTTAGGATTCAATCAACTCTGACTGACTGGACCAGATGCAGATCTGAGTTTCAGATACAAAATAATCAGCAGCTCCAAAAAAAGCAGGAAGTGGACTACAGCGCAGGGCATTCTGGGTAAATACAACCAAAGCTAACGTGTTAGCCTAGCGCTAGCAGCAGAAATGGCTCCTGGTCTTCAGCCAAAGACTAAAGAGAAATCCTCCAACACTAAAATCTGACGCCTCCATCTTGTTTCCATCTGGTGAAGAAGGAAGTTGCTCTCAGTGTCTTCAGAGGTTTTTGTGTCGTTTCCTTCAGTGGTTCTTGGTGCAGCGCCCCCACAGGCCAGGAGGGGAACAGATTGGTTTGACTCAGAACCACAGCAGCTGGAGGTGGAGCAGGTGATGAAGTTCTGGTTCCAGTAGAACCGGGTCAACCGGACCATCAGGAGGGAAAAACAGCCTTAGAGACTTTTAAAGCAAATATGAGTAAAATGTTGGAAAAGAAGCAGATCTCCGGTTATCCTGGATCCATCAGCAGAACGGAGGATTTTTCTTCTTCTGCAGCATCTATCAGGTCACATAAATCAGAGAAGAAGAAGAAACAATCTGCAGATGCAACCAGTGAGGATGAGGAGGATGAAGGGGTGTCATCATGGTGGGGGGTCCTGCAGGAAGACGGAGATCCTCAGAGTGACACTTCCTGAGATCAGTGAGGACAGATGAAGATCCGAGTTGCTGCTGACGCCTCCGCTCCGCTCCGCCTGATCGGGTCAGAAACTGGGCCACAGCTGGACTATTGGGCTAAATGACATCACTCTGCACCGACCAATCAGCACGCACCATCAACCCAAACATCTCAGAGGGTATCACTTCTCATCTGGTTCGGTTTTCCACCAACAGAAATCAAAGTGGTTGAGGCAGGATCAGTGGCTACACGCTACGCATGTGGGTGCTACGCTAGAGCGGGCGCCAAAATGAAACATCACTACTGGTTGGTATTGTCTGTGTTTAGCAGCAGGTCTGGTCCGGCTGTGGGGACGTACCAGCCGGAAGGAGCGCAGGACGCTGAGCCCCTCCACATCAGACAATCCGAGCTCCATGAGGCTGAGGCACACGATGATGCTGTCGAAGATGTTCCAGCCCGTCTGGAAGTAGTAGTACGGGTCCAAGGCGATGATCTTCAGAACCATCTCCGCTGTGAAGATCCCCGAGAAAACCTGAGGGAGCACAAACACAGGGGTCACACTGGGGTCACACACACTGAGTCCAACCAACCGGGTCTAGTTCTCCAGAACTCCTGAAGCAAAGCAACAGCGACTTAAAAAATTATATAAAATTAAAGTTTAAGTGTGTGAAGGGGTGTAGGCGTGTGTGTGTGTGTGTGTGTGTGTGTGTGTGTGTGTGTGTGTGTGGTTGTGTGTCCTGTCTGTCTCTGTGTTGCCCTGTGACAGACCTTTTGACCTCCAGGTGACCTCCAGGTGACCCTGCCTCTCAACCGAAACACTCGCTAGAGAAAGGCAGCAGCTCCTCCTGACCCCAACAAGGTCAAGGGTTTAAGAAAATGGATGTTCAGCTGCTTATTGGATAAAAAATCCTTTAAATCATAATGTTTTTGTTTCTTATTTTTTATTTTGTATCATTTCCAGTGTGTTCATGCCGACATCAGAACATTTGGTTCCGTTCTGCAGTTACTTCAACACAACATCACAACTTGATTTTAGATTTTTCATTTTCTGGTAACAAAAACTCCCACAAAGTTATTTTAGTTTGTTTTTTATGCAGTAAAGATAATTGTTCATTCACTGCTGGTTTGGGGGAAACAAATGTATTTTTTGTGTTTTGTCTGAATAGAAAGAGGCTGTAACCATTAAAATTGGTTCAAAATGAATAATATTTATAAATTTGTATGAACACAATAACTACATGAACGGAGTAAACATACTAACTATCAGGTTATTACCAGACAGCAGCCATGTGACCCTGGAAGCAGGAGTAAATAAAAATGTTTCAGTCGTTTCGTTGTATTTTATGTTTTCAAGGCTCTGCAGCAGAGAGAATATTTGGGTCAGTTTTATAATCTTCCAGGAATCAGAGGAATAAAACTCAGATGTATAAATGAATGTTTATGTAAATAGAGAGAAGCGACCCAGAGACTCGCTGCGGCTCCATAATGATGACATCAGGCTGAGAGGAAACCAGAAGCTCTCAGGTAAACACAGAGACTCAGAGCAGCTAAACGAAGGGCATGGAGAGCCAGAGGGCCGCGCTTCAGGTTCAGCCCACGTCCACACGCAGCCGTGTCGCCTCCGATCACCGTCGCTCCGCTTTCTGGAAGCCGGCAGGAGTTGAGCTGCAGCGGCGGCGGCGGCGCGCTGACCGCCGCTGAAATGTTACTGCATGCTTCAGTTAGCATGGAGCCCCGCGCCACTCAGCTGGGAGTCACGCTGCTGTAGCATGCACACTGCATCCGCTTCATGGACACGGAAACCAAGGCGACATCATGAATCCATCTCTGCGGTTTCCATGGTAACCAGCAGGCAAACATCAGCAGTGTGCTCTGATAAACAGGCAGCAGAGTCCCAACACAAGGCCAGGGTGGAAAGGCATCAGAAATGACTTCAGATTACCGTCCATCAATCTGAGAAGGGTTCAAAGGTCATCGTCTCAAACTGACCTGGACATGTGCCGAGGCGACCCTGTGACCTCGATGGACAGAAGCAACAATGGAGAAAAAAACTGGACCAAGAAACTTTATAAAGACCAGAGAGGCTGAGAAAAACCAGCAGAACCAGTTTAACCCACTGCTCCCACTCCAGATACTGGCTACATGCTACAGCTCTGTTAGCATGACGGCGTGTGTTTGAACCTCCGTGTGTGTTTCTGGTACTGAGTTTGTGTGTATTAGCATGTGTGTTAGCATATCTAAGTTTGCATGTTTCCTTTGACTGATTTATGTGTGTTAGCATTATAATGTATGTTAACATGTTTGTGTGTGTTACCATGGCTACCTGTGTTAGCATGACTGTGTGTGTTAGCATGACGGTGTGTGTTAGCATGACGTGTGCGTTAGCATGACGTGTGTGTTAGCATGACGGGGTGTGTTAGCATGACGGTGTGCGTTAGCATGACTGTGTGTGTTAGCATGACTGTGTGTGTTAGCATGACGTGTGTGTTAGCATGACTGTGTGTGTTAGCATGACGGTGTGTGTTAGCATGACGTGTGCGTTAGCATGACGGGGTGTGTTAGCATGACTGCGTATGTTAGCATGAAGGTGCGTGTTAGCATGACGGTGTGTGTTAGCATGACATGTGTGTTAGCATATTTGTAGGTGCTGGAATGTCTTTATGCGTTAGCGTTGTCTGTGTGTTAGCATTGTCTATGTTTGTTAGCATGCGTGTTTGTGTGTGTTAGCATATTATTATTATTATTATGTTATCATATTTGGATGTTTGCGTTCTCATGTCAGTGTGTGTTAGCTGGTGTGTGTTTCAGGATCAGTGTGTTCAGAGCAGCAGAGTGTGTGAAGCCTCCAGGATGATCCCGTTTCGCCTCGGGGCTCATTAGCTCTGCAGAGCGTTGAGTAGCTTCTCCTCATGATTACTGACATCAGGTTTAGCTCTCTGCTGCTCTCTGAGTTCAGCCACATCATGATGATGATGATGATGATGATGATGATGAGGCAGGTCAGAGTCAGAACGTTCTTTAATGGTTCTAATAAACCTGGATCTCAGTAACTGGATCTATCTGATCCGGTTCTGTTCACAGTTCCAGTTTAACTCATTTACACTCATAATGTCAGTTTATTATTTTTACTTCTGTTTCTCATTGTGTTGTTGTTTTTGCATATTGTGTGGCGTTTCTCCGCTCCTGTTTCTCTGACGTCAGAGCGACTGATGCTAACGAAGTTAAACTCGGCTCAGCTGTCAAACATCAGCAGCAGCTGCTGCTTCCCTGCAACCAAAAGCATCAGTGAGCAGAAAAACTGGCTGCTTTATGCAACTCAGTAAATATGAAACTATGACCTTTAAAAGGCGTCAGCTGAATTAAATCAAACACCTTCCTGTTCACCAAGTTACAGCAACATATTTACAGATGTTTTCCATTAAAATGCTAAAACACTTTACTGCAAATCTTTGAAAAGAATAATTTATTTTAGTTTATTTAATTTAGCAACAAAAATGAGAACTTTCTTCTAAAATTTTGAGGTTTTTAGCAAACTGGATGTAAATGTCTGAGTAAAATGTTTAGGGATGTTTGTGGCCTAATCAAAGTAAAAATAATTTATGTTAAACTGAACGTTTTACATTTAAGAAGTTCTCATCTTAAAAACCCATAAAAATGTTAAACATCATCAGCTTCACTTTCTGAAACTCAAACTGAAGTCAGGGGCCACATGAAGGTTTTCCACGGGCCTTAAATGGCCCTCGGGCCACACTTTGACACCCTGCCTCAGATAAAAACCTTCCTGAACTAAAATGAATAAACTTCATGTCTGTTTAATGTCTGATAACGAGGATCGAGAGGAAACTGAAATGAACTTTTATAAAGACGACATTCAGTTTGGACTGGTGTCATAGAACCAAACTGTATCTATAATGATCTATAGATCAGTATTTATAGATACTGATCTATAGATCAGTATCTATAAATAATGATCTACAGTCCAGCAGCTGATGGTTCTGATCCGGTTCCTCTGGTTTATGATGTTTAACTTCCACTGACTTTCTGATTCACTGAAAGAAACACGACCGACCAGCAGCTACGTTCACATCAGAGCGTGTTGGGGTGTGTGTGTGTGTGTGTGTGTGTGTGTGTGTGTGTGCGTGCGTGTGTGTGTGTGTGTGTGTGTGTGTGTGTGTGTGCCGTAGGCTCTTGAACAGGGATGTTGACATCAGCACTCACTAATAACAGTAACATCAGCAGAGAGAGGATGACTATGTGAGGAAGACGCGTGATTATTTTTGTCACAACCAGGCAGATATAATGAGTAAGCAGCACTACAACACACACACACACACACACACACACACCCCGGCGGCTGCAGCAGACGATCATTAAGCAGAATGTTCTGAGGTTTCATCCTTCTTGTTTTAACTCCATTAAATCGTCTCAGATTTAATCTGAAGAACATTAAACCAACATTTCCTGTTTTATCGTTAAACTTCCTGCTCTGCCTCAGTGCCTCTGAGCAAGAACCGACGTCCATCAGAGGACAGACGTCCAGCACAGGACAGACGTCCAGCAGAGGACCGACGTCCATCAGAGGACCGACGTCCATCAGAGGACAGACGTCCAGCAGAGGACCGACGTCCATCAGAGGACCGACGTCCATCAGAGGACCGACGTCCAGCAGAGAACCGACGTCCATCAGAGGACAGACGTCCAGCAGAGGACCGACGTCCATCAGAGGACCGACGTCCATCAGAGGACCGACGTCCAGCAGAGAACCGACGTCCATCAGAGGACAGACGTCCATCAGAGGACCGACGTCCAGCAGAGGACAGACGTCCATCAGAGAACCGACGTCCAGCAGAGGACAGACGTCCAGCACAGGACAGACGTCCAGCAGAGGACCGACGTCCATCAGAGGACAGACGTCCAGCAGAGGACCGACGTCCATCAGAGGACCGACGTCCATCAGAGGACCGACGTCCAGCAGAGAACCGACGTCCATCAGAGGACAGACGTCCAGCAGAGGACCGACGTCCATCAGAGGACCGACGTCCATCAGAGGACCGACGTCCAGCAGAGAACCGACGTCCATCAGAGGACAGACGTCCATCAGAGGACCGACGTCCAGCAGAGGACAGACGTCCATCAGAGAACCGACGTCCAGCAGAGGACAGACGTCCAGCAGAGGTCAGCAGCCGCCTGACCCCAGTTATACTGAAACGTTTCACAAACAGCTTCGGTTTCAGGACTTGAAGAGAAGCTGAATATAAATATACAGAATATTCATCCAGCTGCTCTATTTTTATTTATTAATGCAAAACCTTTTATTTCCACATCCAGAAAGTCAGTAATTCACTTCTGGTTTGTTTAGAGTTTTCTTTATCAATTTTCATTCTCATATTCAATCAATTGAAATATTAATAAAAAGTTTATGTATTTCTGTAACTCAGTTCACAGGAAAAATATGTTATATAGATTAATTAAACACAGATTGATGTTTTAAAGCTTTTATTTCTGTTAATGTTGATTATTCCCCATTTAATAAAAACGGTTTAAAATTAGCCTAAAGGCTTTTATTTTGAAAAGCTACTTCTGACAATCGAATAATTTCTATGTATTGAATATTAATGGTTACAGTGTTCGTGTTTAATCTCTGGGATCCTGCAGAGTTTAAAGTATTGAAGGACGATGAGCTTCGGCAGTAAAGATGAGGAAGAGGAGGAGGAGGAAGATATCAACCTGTTTTGGTTTTCTGATGTCAGAAATCCTCTAAAACGTAATAATTTTCCTTCATGATGGATTTATTCTGAATATTTGAAGTGTTTTAATAATTACATCAACTGTTGGAAAAACTGAATTTTGTTCTGCAGATAAAATGATTTGTTTTTAAATCACGACTCCGTTCAGATAAAATAATTCTCCAAACTGAACTCCCAGTCTGAATCTCCACCAGAATCACTGAAGCCGGTTAAACTCCACATGAAGCCTCCAACCAGGAGCAGCTCACCCTGACCTCTGACCTTAAGGAAGCTTAGCAGCGTCAACACTTTCCTCCTAACTTTTCAGACTCTCTCGTCTCCAAACCAAGACAAAGCTTCCAGGAAACGTGTCGGAGCAGCTGCTCTGTCATCTGAAGGCGCTGCTGGAAATGAAATAAGTGGAAGATCTCTGGTGAAACAGAATCAGCTCGGCCTCCAAACATAAATCAGGATGTCAGGAAACAAAGCCTCCCCACAACAGAGACATTAAAGGTTAGCGGCGCTCAGCGCAGGTCGGCTGCTTCTCTGCGGATAAAAGCCTCCTCTGAATGTTGGAGGTGTTTGCTCGGATGGAAATATGGAAACGCGGAGAGCGCCGCTGAAAAGCAAACAGCGAGCGCATTAGCTGACATTGATTGTGTCAGCAGGGAGGCGTCCTGACATGATCCAGCTTACATAACCCTGAGAGGCGCGCAGCCCACAGAAAGGCCACCGAAATGCTAAGCAAACATCTGCCGGGATTAGAGGTTTGATCCGGTAAGGAACTTCAGACTTCAACCTTTCTCAGCCGCACAGCAACTCCAAAGTGTTTACGCTGCAGAAGACGGCGGCCGCATCAAACAGGAAGCGAGGCGACAGCAGCGTTACATAATCCACCGACAACAGGAAGAGGCTGAGGGCCGGCGGCGCTAACGCTAACAAACACGAGGAATCAACACCGAGTAGAAATCACCTGCTTCATTAAAACACATGAAAGACCTTAGAGTCGCTTAGCAACCATCAGCTTCGTCTACCATCACAAACGTAAACATGGGGAAGTTTCCTAAACTCTGTGGAGATTTTAACTTAGAATGACGGATCTGAGTCGGAACCAGGATTTTAAATCTGTTCTGAGTCAAACTGATCATCACAGGATTGAACAAACAGGAAATGATCAGAGAACTTCCTGTCTGCGTTTCGTTACAGCATGGACGTTTCGATTCGTTCAGATTTTATCTGCAGCCATCAAACTCCAGGTTAACGTTATAATTTAAATCTTCTAATGTCCTTAAATGTTGTATTTATGTTTCTACTGTCTGTTTTTCTTGTTTTAAAGAGTTTATGTGGAGAGGAAATGGAATTGCAGTACAAACTTCAAAATAAGAGCCTGAATATAAATTTCTTAAACAAAATTTCAACACAGATGTTGAACTTTATTCAGCTGAAAGTTTATAAAACATCCAAATAAATTATGCTTCAGAATTTATCTGTAAAGATTTATGTTATTATTGCTAAAAGCGCTAAACGTTTTGAAAGTTAACATAATCACTGAAACGCTAAACATTAGCTCTGCTATTAGCGCATTAGCGGTAGCGTGCCCACCACAGCTGACAGCAGAACAAATTATCACTTTTAGTTTGTTTTAATTCATAAAACAATAATAAAAAATACTTTTATGTCCTGATGGAGCAGCATGACTGGGTGATTTTTACTTTTTTCAAATTTTAGGTTTGAATAATGAAGAAACAACATGAACGATTCAAACAGCTCGTTTGTATTTTTGGATATTTTTATCCAGTTATTTCCAGTAACTTCAGGTGAAATCGTCGCTGTTTCACCCAGAACATGCAGGATCCTCTCTGAAGCAGTAGCGTACCATGTCAGGCCCCAGCTCCAGAGGTTGAACCACACAGCTGCAGGTTGTTTCTACTTTTAAACCTCGTTAGCATTTGGTTTCCGCCCAGCTGAGGCCGGCTGACACGCCGGCTCTGCCCAGGTGTGCAGCGCTCTGGCCCAGGGCCGTTCACACCTCAGGTGAACCAATTAGCATAGCGCTTCCACCGATCAGCGGCCTGAAGGTCGTCTGCGGGGTCAAACCGCGCGGCTAATCACTAGCTGACCCGCTTCTGTCAACTCAGATACACTGACTCACCTCCAAACATTCCTGGTTTAACTGGAAACGCAGCAGGTCAGGATTTATTTTCATCCCGAGGTCTGAGAGACTTTCAGCTCGTTTCACACCAGGTTTCTTCTTCTTCTGTCACTTCCAACCAACATCACCGCCTCCTCCACGGCGCCAAAGTTAGTTTGGTGAAAAACTCCTGCAGCAAATCCTCTACAGACTGACCCAGTTCAGCTACATGGACCAGAAAATAGACTGATCCCATTCAGAAACATGGACCAAAACCCAGAAAATAGACTGATCCCATTCAGAAACATGGACCAGAACCCAGAAAATAGACTGATCCCATTCAGAAACATGGATCAGAACCAGAAAATAGACTGATCCCATTCAGAAACATGGATCAGAACCAGAAAATAGACTGATCCCATTCAGAAACATGGACCAGAACCAGAAATTAGACTGATCCCATTCAGAAACATGGATCAGAACCAGAACCGCCTCTTCCTACAAAATCTTCCACACATTCAACTACAGAAAACCCAGAAAATACAACCAACCATCATCCATCCATCCATCCAACCAACATCCAACATCCATCCATCCATCCATCTGTCCAACCATCCATCCATCCAACCAACATCCAACATCCATCCATCCATCCATCTGTCCAACCATCCATCCATCCAACCAACATCCAACATCCATCCATCCATCCATCCATCCATCCTACCAGGTTTCCGATGCTCAGCATGCCGTTGAACTCGTCCGTCATTGGGTAATGCTCCATGGCCATGAAGAGCGTGTTGAGGACGATGCAGACGGTGATGGCCAGGTCCAGGAAGGGATCCATCACCATGATCTTCACCAGCTGTTTCAGCCGCAGCCAGGAGGGGGAGCACTCCCACACCAGGTATCGGTGGGCGAACACGTACCAGCAGGGGTGGCACTTCTTATGGGACTCCTCCAGTTCTGCCCAGATGAAGACACACAGCAGCTTTTATCTGCTAATCAGTCCAAACATTTCCAGATTTTTCTACACACAGCAGCAGAGGAGTTTGTAGTTTGTAGTTTGTGGGTCAGAAGTTTGTTTTGACTCCAGACTGGAAGGGTTTCATCCTGGAGTAAGGCGGCAGGGCGGGGAGCGGAGATGAATCAGAGAGGACAGCAGTGGGTTTTTGTGTTTTCCTGTATAATGATCTGTTCTCTAAGAGCAGCGAGCGCCGGGGGGGAGACGGTGACTCAGCAACCCAACAAACACACACAGGAGGCTGATTGCACGGTAAATGAGGGTAACCACGATGCCACACTCCTTCTCCTCTCTTTCATTCAGTTTCTGTGCGTCCCTCTCCTCTTTCTGACAAACAAAGCACTCGTTCCCCTGAGGACGGCGGGAGCCACAACAAACCCAGACTCTCTTACACGACCCAGTTTTAGCTCAATCTGCTGCCGTCCGGCGGCTTCGTGGATTCTGACATGTTTCTGGTTCTTCTTGCAGTTTTGCATGATGTTGCATTAATTTGACCACTTCAGGTCGACTCTGGACTCGTTGTTATTGGTGTTCTGTTTATCTCATGCTGGTCGGTTTCCTCTGTCCTTTCTGTGGATTTTCTTTCTGGACTTAATTATCGCGCCGGTTCTGAGTCAGTCCGTCAGTTTGGAAACAGTTTTAACTGAAGTCGTTTTCATTTTCGTTGAGCTTTTTCAGACTTCCTCTATCCTAGATTTAAGCTTCACCTGTTGGACCGACGGACTGGCAGTAGATTCTGGAATACTTTGGTCTACAGAGGATTCGGGAGTCATGTCTGGGTGGGACGGTGCAGGTCGGTGCGGTTCGGTTCTGTCCACTGCTGGTTGGACTCTCACTGGGCAGACGAGGTTAAACCCAAACTCTAAACTACTTATTAAGCATTTGAAATTGGGCCTCTGTCTCTTTAAAACCTCCTGCTCTCTCTGAAGCTCCGCCTCCAGGAAGTCGCCCCAACATGGCTCCTCTATTAACCCTTTAATGTTTTAATGGGGGAACCCTTTAATGGGGAGGAGCTGCGTCTGTAGGCGGAGCTAGGTCCATTCAGGCATTTTCAACAGCTGAATGGTTGCCATGGAGATTAAAGGATTTGTGAAACATGCATGAAGGAATCAAATCAAATCTCCATGTTTGTTTCTGAGTGAAAAACATTAAAACATGTTTGGCTAAAGGGGTTGATTCTACATGACACTGTCCCTTTAAGCAGAGCGCTGCAGGTGAAGGTGTTGCCGTGGCGCCGCTCCTCACCCTCCATAACGTCGGTCAGGTAGCTGGCGGCACTCATAGCCCTCCCCCTCCGCTCTGACCCCTGCGTGGACGAAGGTCGAGGCAGCAGCATGGTGCTGAGCTCCGTGGTGGACGTCGGGACCTGAGACACACAGAGGAGACGTTAGCGAAGACGTTAGCTTCCTGTCCGGCGGCAGGAAGTATCCTCGGCCACTTCCTGTCGCCGGACAGGAAGCTCGTTTCAGTTTCCCTCCTGGATCAGGAGCCTCTTCCTGCTCATTCAGAAACATGAACTCCGCTTTCTGTCGGGTCAAGCGACGCGCCACGCTGCCATTGTCGGAGTTCCCATCACCACGGCAACAGATGAGCAGGTAATGACTGGAGTTCAATAGATGAGAGAAATGGATGAGGAGCTCAGGCGGTGAAACGGACTGCTGAGGTTTTCAGAACCACAGAAACATCCACTTGACTCCAACCTGAAAACCTGCTGCAGGTTTTCATGAAACGATAAAGTTTAGACAGAGAGAGAGAGAGAGAGAGAGAGAGAGAAAGAGAGAGAGAGAGGAGGGAAAGAGAGAGAGAGAGAGAGAAAGAGAGAGAGAGGAGGGAAAGAGAGAAAGAGAGAGAGAAAGAGAGAGGAGGGAAAGAGAGAAAGAGAGAGAGAGCAGAAAGATGAAACGCTCCGATCAGTTGCAGTGTTTCATCCCGTCTTCCTGCTTCCTGCAGACAGACGGGTCCTGCAGGCCTTTAGTCTTGACTAACAGACTTTTAATGGTTGCTGTCATTTCAGTTGACCTTTGACCTCCAGACAGGAAGAGGATTAAAGTGAAACTTTCCATGTTTCCATCATGTTTCTACCAGCTGTGATTCTTGCTGTTTTGTTATCAGTGAAATAATCTGATTATTGATTATTGATCTGCTCACATTAATTAGGATCAAATTAAGATTTACAGAGTCCAGACTTTTAATCCAAATCCAATTAACATAAGGTTATTAAATTTACATCTACATTTAAGATTTTATAACTTTTGACATGCAGTTTCTGTATAAAATATAATTAAATACTATAATGTAATCAAAGCTGATCGTCCAATCAGAGACGAGCTTCTGGTCTCAGATATAAATCTGACCATGAAACTGATCATGTTCCCTTGTGGTCAACAGGAAATGACCTGGAACTGGGATCCAAACACACATCCTGTCAGGCGGACATTTTGTTGGTCTCCATGGAGACAGAGAGCTGCTGCAGAGCGTCACAGAAAACCTTCCAATAAAAAACCTTCCAATAAAAAACCTTAAGTTTTTTCTAGGTGTTTTTGATAAACTGTTGCCAGATTTCTTGCTAGTTGCTCTTTAGAAAAAGCTAAGCTAGTATCTTCCTGGTTCTGACCACACCTTCTTAGCTCCTCCTCTTGCCACGCCCATAAGTGTATAAGCTCCACCCACTTCATTAGTTTGTTTTCTTTCCTTTAGTAAAGAATCTGATGAATCCATCCAGCCGGTTCCTGGTTTCCCTGAGGAGGATCCAGCTGTGGATGACTGAAACAGTCCAACTTGACCAAAGTTCTCCAGAACTTCCCACATTAACCCTGTGTGGATGAACCTCGGCGCTCCCAGGTGAGGCTCTGACCTCTCGGTGATCCTCACCTGCTCAGGTGTAATTACGTAACGCTTCCTGTGCGGCTCCGGGGCCGTGGCGCGGGGCCTGAAGGTCGGCGCCCACGCCGCCTCCGTCCTGTCTGCCGATGCAGGAAAGCACCAGGGAAACTCTGAACTCCCACCTGCTCCAGCTCAGCTTCCTGCGGCGGCTGCGGGTCGCCATGGTGACATTTCTCTGCTAATAAAGCATGTGCTGTCTGCGTCCGCCGCCCACTCAGAGCTGCAGGTCTGGGTTGTTGGCGGCAGAAACGCTTTGTCACAACATGACACCATAAACCGACCAGCACAGAACTCCCACTCAGCCCGGCAGCACAGGAACTGTTCTAAACACAGCAGGACGAGTTTGACCCAACATGGAGGAATCAGAGGTTCTGACAGAACCTAGAAACGCCTGAGCATGTCTAGCGGCGCTCCAGAACCTGAAACTGGATCAGAACCTGAAACTAGATCAGATTCAGAAACACAAACAGCAGCAGTTCCTCCAAACGTTTCACCAGGTTTCGCACAAACTTCAGAGTCCGGTTGGGTTTCATGTGACTGAGCCGAGCAGAACCAAACAGAAACACAAAATCTGAAAAGTGTGGCGTGCTTTTGTTTCCGTCCCCCTTTAATCCGGTACCCCAAAGCAAAAAAAATGAAACTAAACTTTCAGAAGCCTCTTAATCAGAACCCAGAGTCCAGCTGTAATCTGATTCCATCAGTTCTGGTTCTGGTTCTGAACCAGGAAGAAGAAACTCAAAGTTTACAGAAACTCATAAGAAGTCCGGTTTGCTACAAACCATGGAAGAGAAGCAAACAGCTGAAAGTTGAACTTCCAGACCAACATGGTGGTGGCAGCATCATGCTGAGGGACAGGCAGCCAGTCCAATCTGATGACAAGATGGAGTAATTCAGGTTCAAACTAAATGAAAATCTATTTGAAGAGCCGAGACTGGAGAGGAGGTTCACCTTCCAGCAGGAAAACATCCATCTATTCAATGGCCTAGTCAAAGTCCAGACCTGAATCAGACAAATGGAGCTGCAGCCAGAGGCAGTTCTACATATCCAAACCTTTTCACAAAACAGTGAAGTTGAACAGAATTTAGGCTCACAAATTATTTTATTTTTTTCAAATTTAATTTTTTTTGTGTTTTTTTTTCTTCCTTTTACCAGAAGAAAAAGGAGCGACGACAAACGAAACACTAATTTAATAAAGTCTGACTTCTGCAGAAAATGGAGCTGTGAATCATTTAGATCTGAAACATAAACTGCATGTTTGTCTCGTTTCAAAGAAAAACAAACAGATAAAAAAACAAGTTGAATTTTTCTGGGAATAAATATCGTCTGAGGAAACGATATTTATCGATATTTATTGATATTTATTAATATTTATTGTTTCCTCTGGTTGGAAACGTCCATCCAGACACCAAACTGTCTTTGTTTAAAGTGACTCTGAACTGAATAAAATCCTGTTCAGTTGTTATCGTTTGTCTCTGAATCTGTGAACGCTCCAGAAACAGGATTATATAATCCGCCTGCCGCAGCTTTAAGGTCAGCAGACATGAACAAATGTCGCCACGTTAGCGTTAGCTTCTACACAACCATTCAGCGGCTTCGCTCAGCCAGACCCAAATCTCAGATGTGATTTTCACCTCTGCTGGACGGAACGGCACAGAGGCACAGCGCTCATCCGCTGGGGTCGGCCCGGGGTCAAAGGTCAAAGTGCTAAACCTGCTAAAGCTAATCTGTGATACTGGACGGTCAGTAGTGGTTGAGGCAACTGCTGAACCTGATATCAGTCACTTCAGGGGACTCCTGGTAGAAATGGAGTACAACATACTTTGACTAGGACCTTTGGACTCATCCATCATGGAGTCATTAAGGTAAAATTTCCAGAACTGAAAACTCCTCCAGATCTTCTAGAACCAGAACAGACCCACAGTCTGACCTCAGTCTGGTCTCTACTGTGTTCAGAAAACCTCAGGCAGTTTTCTTTCTATGAATATGCTTCTGAAACTTGTTTATTCATAAATATATTCATTCCTAACATGTAAACAGGAAGTAGCCTAGCATGTAGCAGAGAGTGCCGCCTCCTGCAGGTTTGGACTCAGGTTGGTTCCTCTGGTAAGGCACAGAACCGCCAGAGGACGAGACGGACTTTACAGCAGAACCGGTTCAATAAATCCGTTTCCGTTTCATTTTTAACGCCTCAACTCTCCATTACTGACCATCCAGTACCAAGAATCACCTCAGGCCACCATCTAAACCTTTTTACAAAACAGATAGAAGATATTTTCACGCTGTCATTTCCATCAAGCTTCTCTGACGTTACAGAAACATTTAATTCTCCCAGACATTAGAAACCATGAGACCAAAACACCAAACTGAAACTTTTATCATCCAGGTTCTGGTAGAAAAACCATAAATTATGCAAATAGAAATTATTGAGCTGGTCTTAATTTATCAAGTGATTGATTTATAAATTTACTGATTTATTAATTTATTGATTTATTCATTTATTGCGACAGGCCAACTAAAGGACATAAAAATCGTTTATGGAAACACGGCTGGGGAAGGACTTGGACCCGTCCTGTTCAGGTTCTGTTCAGGTTCTGTTCAGGTTCTGTTTGTGATTTTGGTCGCAGATGAAACATAAAATAAATAACTGATTGATTAATAAGATGAAGCGACTCTCAGTGTCTCTGTTGGTATGTTTGGGTTCTGGAGGCGGTGTTACCTGAGCAGGTTGGTGCGTGTGTGTGTGTGTGTGTTGCAGCTATGCGAAGCGTTGGTTCAGACGTGTGTGTGTTGCGGCTGCAGGAGGCAGCAGTGTTTCCAAACTCACGCTCTCCTCCTTGACCTTCTCCATGGTGCAGGGAGGCAGCTGCCCCTGCAGCGGCGGCGGGGAGACCCCGTTCTGGTCCATGGAGACGAACAGCTTCCCGTTGACGTTCAGGGTGGGATAAAACACCTGGAGGCGGATCAGAAGGCAGAGGTCATAGGTTAACGAGTCAGACGTGTCAAAGGCCGCTCAGTGATAACCACGGTTACCACGGTGACAGGCCTGCAGGAGGTCACGAGGGTTCATCCCTACAGAAAAGTTCAGCAAGGCTAAACAGGAGCCTCCATGTTTGAGCAGTGATGTCATAAGGGGGAGGAGCCAAACCAAATCAGAGGAATGCTGGATGTAAACGGCGGCCATGATGGAGGGAAGAGACAGAAATCATTTGCTGAAAGTTTTTCCTGCTGATGATGATAAACAAGAAGTTTTTTCTTCATTAATTCAAAAGGTGGTTGTTTTATTATCAGCACAACTATAAATAAAATATTATATTTTAATGTAGAAAATGGAGATGTAATTAATTCTAGACCTGCAGGTTTACTGTTTAAATAAAAACCTGCAGAAACATGTTTTAAAACTTTTATTCTGTTATGATTGTTTTTTGTTTTTACAGTTTTTATTCTGTTCATGACGTTTACAGATAAACTTTGCTCTCATATTAAAGTCACTGGATGTTTGTGGTTCTGTTTACTATGAAATGAACTAAAAACAAAATAATAATGAATCCTTTCTGCTTTCCATTGTTAGACTGTATGTTGACCTTTGACCTCCAGTGATGTTTCTGTAGCAGGAATCTGTTGATGTTTGACCTGCTGACCTCCTTTAGCCGTCTGGATGTCAGACAGGCCGGGTCCAGTGTGACGGGTCGGCGGATCCTCGGCTCACCTGGGAGTTCCTGCTGGCCGTGCTGTAGGTGCTGAGTCTGCGTTTGGGCCAGGGGTTGGTCAGGATGCCGCTGAACGTCCCGCCGCTGTACGTCCTGCCGCCGACGCCGTCCACCACGTCGCCGGGAACGCTGAACTCATCGTCCGCCATCTCACCTTCCGACCCTCGGCTCCTCAGCCGGAAGTTAAAGATGGACGACACCTGACTGCTTCGTCGCGTCCGCGTGGAGAAGGAGCGAGCGAGGAGAGGATGGAGGGCCTGGCGGCGCAGAGGGCGGAGCCGTGAGGCTTTTATTCTGAAAGGGTGACGCCCGGCGCCGGTTCAGACTCACCTTTCCCCCGTCCATCAAGTCCACCTGCAGCAGCTTCTCCTCCGACAGGTTCCCCTCCCCGTCGGCCACACCCATCAGCGCCTGGCTCCGCCTCCGCTCCTCGGAGCTGTCCAATGGCGGGCCAAGAGGTGAGAGGTCTGGTGAGGTCAGGGAGTCGGAGTCCGGCGGTTTCTGCGCCGCCATCTGGAGAACGGAGGAGTTCCGGTCAACAAGCTGAAGAGGTCCAGAGGTCGTGACCTGCTGACCCCGACCCACCTGCTGCTCTTTCTTCAGTCTCTCCATGGCCTGCTGGAACTCGCGCTCCTTCTGACACGCCTCGGCGATGGTGGCCTGGTTCTGCTCCTCGTACGCCATGGCGACCACGGCCAGGATCAGGTTGATCAGGTAGAAGGAGCCCAGGAAGATGACCACCACGAAGAACACCATGTAGGTCTTCCCGGCCGACCGCAGCGTCTGGACCAAACACACAAAGGAAGCAGAACTGTGACATCACTTCCTCTCTTCTCCAGGTCTGATTGATCCAACAACCAATAATTAATAACTAATTTTAACTCTGAGCACCGTGAAGGGAACATATGATGAGCCAAATTAGCATCTTAAAAATAAACAGATTGTTCAACAGTTTAAATAAAACAGAGCAAAGATCAGATGTTAGCTGCTTAGCGTTAGCATCAAGACGGTTTCCACGGTGAATATTAATGCATATGAACAATGTTCAGAACCTGAGAACCTTCTGGACCAGAAGGTTATTTATTGACCTTATCAATAAATAAGATAATTTATTCAGTTTCAGGTTATTTGATCATTTAGAACCTGGAACAAGCTAAACAATGCACAGGTAGACGTGACTAAAACTATACGTCCAGAACGTCTCAGCGGGTCAGAGTGGACCCAGAGCGTCATTACGTGGTGGTAGAGGTTCTCCCAGTAATCCTGGGTCATCAGCCGGAACAGCGACAGGAAGGCCCAGCCGAACGTGTCGAAGCTGGTGTAGCCGTAGTTTGGGTTTCTGCCCGTCTTCAGGCAGTCGAACCCATCGGGACACTTCCTGCAACACAGAGCAGCAGCAGAGTCAGGAACCGTCCTGGTTCTGGTTCTGGTTCTGACTGGACTGGCTCATTAGGGTCAGGCTCCGCCCACATTCACAGAAACACACAGAAAAAACCTGATTCATGTTCATCATGTTCACCTCCAACACAAAGCAGCTGCTTAACGAACCAATCAATCAATCAATCAATCAATTTATTAGTTCAGCACACTTCAGAATCGAGGCAGTTCAAAGTGCTTTATATCATAAAACCACAAAAATAAAAAGTTATAAAAACATTATAAAGTCACCAGTTTGAGAAACCAGAAACAAACGTCAACATGTAAAACTTACTATGAATCTTTAACCAGCTGGATTTTTATTCTGGATTTAAATAAACTCAGGGTTTCGGCTGTTTTGCAGTTTTCTAGAAGTTTGTTCCAGATTAGTGGAGAATAGAAGCTGAATGCTGCGTCTCTGCTTCCGCAGCATCAGAAACAGAAACGCAGCATCGTGTTTACAGACGTCCAGTCTGACTGAGCTGGAGACGATTCACTGACCGGAATGTCCAGCATGTGTGTGATCTGCAGAGCCGTGTCCAGCATGTGTGTGATCTGCAGAGCCGTGTCCAGCATGTGTGTGATCTGCAGAGCCGTGTCCAGCATGTGTGTGATCTGCAGAGCCGTGTCCAGCATGTGTGTGATCTGCAGAGTTAGCGGCGGCTCTAACTCATTGGGGTGAAAATAAACGGTAAATCTGAGCCAAACGGGACAGGAACACGGATCGATCCTGATTGGATCAAACCGAGACGGATCTGCTGATGTTCCAGTCCAGAGTGACTGAAAGATGAACTCATCACACACACACACACACACACACACACACACACACCATGAAGAGTGTGTCATTCCTCCACTTCCAGCCATCCGTCTCCTGATGAGTGAGTCAACATGGAGGCATGTGAGAAAGTGTGTGATGGCTGCGCCGCTTCCCATCGCCACAAACTTCAGAGCGTGCGTGTGTGTGTGTGTGTGTGTGTGTGTGTCTGTGTGTGTGTGTTTCTGTGTGTGTGTGTCTCTGTGTGTGTGTGTGCGCGCGCGAAGTGTCACAGCATGACAGCTAGCGGTTATCTCCGACACACACCTCCATCTGTGTTAATGGAGGGACGCCACTTCAGAAGCAGCACTCACAGTGAAGGAGGCCCCTCAGCAGGGGCCACTAACACCCCAACACACACACACACACACACACACAGTCTGCTGCGGTGGAGACACCAAGCTTCAAACACTTCCAGTCTAAAAGTGGACCAGAACCACAGAACCTGACCCGTCACCTTCATGGTGGGACTCTGAAGGAGACCAGAAGTTTAGAGCAGCGAGGAGACGAAGGAGACGGAGGAGGTGGAGGAGACGAAGGAGACAAAGGAGGTGGAGGAGACGAAGGAGGTGGAGGAGACGAAGGAGACAAAGGAGACGAAGGAGACGAAGGAGACAAAGGAGACGGAGGAGACGAAGGAGACGAAGGAGACGGAGGAGACGACCTGTCCTCAGAGACATGATACTCTGTCCTCTGATGGAGACGGAGTTTTGGGAACATAAAAGCTAAAATTATTTAACCGACTGTCGGTCGATAAAATAAAAATGTTTGTGATAAAATCAAAAAGTTTTTACTGTTTTTTATGTGACAGGATATTTTAGTGTTTTTTAAATTAAATATTTCCTTTCATACTAAATAAAGATTCTTATTGTTGCTCATAATGTTTCTTCAGAAACATTTTAACATTTTATAAACTGCCAGTTTGTCTCATTTCTGTATTTATGGATTTGTTTGTAGTTTATATTTATATATCTATATTTATTGATATTTATGTATTATTCTTTGACACACTGAGCGTACTGTGTGATTCTGTATAAATTAAAATTTTATTCTCCTGTTTTGAAGACACATATTTCGACCTGCATCACACACACAAACACACACACCTCTAATTATAACACACAGGTAAACTCCCCCAGGAGGAGAGAAACCTGCATCGCCATAGCAACCGTGTCCCGACGCTGGTTGCCGTGGAGACGGTTTCTCCGCAGGGAGACGGGGACGTGGTGTTTTCCTGGGAATGTTCCGGAGGTTCCTCCCAGAACGCCGGCTGACCTCTGACCTCTGTTCTTCATCACGGAGGAAGGTAATCCGGTTAGACGGACAGCAGAGTTCATCAGCGCCGTAATCTGATTCCAGCAGCTCGCCTCAGTCGGGTTTAACCTGCTAATCTAATTCCAGACGTCCTAATCCAATCCCGGTCTAACCTACTGAACAGCTGGAGGAGCGGCGGAGTCTCTGTGGGTCGGTTCTGTTCAGCTGCTTTGATCCGGTTCCCCTGAGCCCGGTTCAGGTTAGCTTCTAATAATCTGACCCAACTAATCTAATCTGGATAAAGTCAGAATAAAACTGCAGATCAGTTCACTGATAGATATGATCAGTTAATAATCAGATCAATAATAATCTAATCTGTTATTAACAATAATAATAATCTGATTATTAATCACGTTGGCAGCAGGAGCCATCAGAACCGTCCAGAACCACCTGCAGGTTCTGCTGGGAACTTTGTCAGAACAGAACCGCTCAGTCCGACCCGCAGCTGGAGCGTCTGATCAGAACCGCCTGTTCTTCAGATCCGGCTCCAGAACCTCTGAGTTCTGTGTTCAAACTGGATCCGGCTCCTGCAGGAGCAGCAGAACCAGGAGGCGGGTCGGCGCCGCGGATCGGGCCGACAGGGAGCTAAAATAAACTCCAAACTCCTGGAGTTTATTTGAATTTTCTGTCTTGTTTCCTTCTCACTGCCTGATGAACAGAAAGTTTGCATCTTATTATTATTCTGGTTACTTTCACATTTTTCAAACAAAATATTAAAATAAATCCTGAGTGTGTTATAATGATGGTTCCGGCTGGGACCGGCCCGGCAGCACCAGCGTATCGGGTCATGCAGTAATAACTGGGTCATTAGGAGGGAACATGAGGAACATGAGAGCCAACCGCTAAACAAACACATTTAGGTCCAGAGAGTCGGTTTCCCGCAGCGCTGCGCCGGACCGAGCCGCTGACCGCGGCGGTCAACTCATCCTGCGGCTCGTTACCGAGCGCTGCCGAGCCGCGGCTGGCCGCGGTTCACACACTTCACGGCGCTCAGCGGGATGCCGAGCAGCGCTACATCCTGCTGGCTTCAGCAGCTGACTTATAGCAGCAGCAGGCTGGGGAGGGGGGACGCCGTGGCTACAGGAATAGAGCCTGAGGGGGCGGAGGCGACCGAGGCGACCAGCGGGACCGGGGGGACCGGCAGGACCGCAGGCGTGGGCCGCTGCCGGGCCGGCTGCCGCCTGGATCGATACGGAGAGAAACTCTGTCCGTCTCTGGAGCTTTCACCAACTTTACACTGCAAAAACACAAAACCTTACCGAGACATTTTAACTTTACTTAATGTGCAAAAACCTTGAAGATAAAACTAACTTATAAATAACTTTTCACAAGAGTTTTATTAAAGTTAATAACAGCTAAATATTGTTTTTCTTAAAAAGTAGCAGCTCCTCTGACTCAACTTACAAAACCAAAAAAATGTAAATAAAATATTAAAGTGACAGTAATCATATTAATTATGATTTAATAGAAATTTTACTTCCAGGTTTAACGCCTTGATGTGCTCTTCCACCAGGTGTTTGCTAATTGCTGCTGGCTAGTCTGAAGGAACTGAGAGGAAGGAACAGCTGAATGGTTGCCATGGAGATAAAATGATTCTCAAACATGAAAGAATCAAAGCAATAAGTTTCTTTTTGATGATGGAATTTTTTTTAAATCAACTATAGAATTATTAGATCAAGAAATCCTAGTTTTATAAATTATTGACCTAAGACAAGCTCCTATATTTTGCTGAAAAGTTTCTTTTAAATTTTGTTTTATTCCAAGTGAACTTAAGACATTTGCAAAACAAACTAGACCAAAATATTTGGTCATATTCTGTGTTTTTGCAGTGTATCTGCTGATTTTTCTCTGATAACTCAGAAACTAGTTGACCTCTGATGTTTACCGGCTGCAGAATCCAAACAAACCGGGTCCTGGTGGGTCAGAGGTCACCAGTCTGCAAAATGAGTTCTGGATGGAAAATAAAACCTTAAATCTGAACTCAACTGTTCATCCAATCAGAGTTAACTTTGCCTTGTTGCTAGGCAGAATAAAACGACTCAAACCAACTGAACCTGTGTGGATCTTTCCTCACAGGAGCAGCAGAACCTTCTCTGGTGTCGGATCAGAACCAGAACATTTCCCGCCTCTCTCTCCGTTGGGTCACATGGTTCCATCGATCGGATCCAGTGTCAACAGCGTTAATTCATTCTGTGTCAATAAAGCTGTTTGTGGGTAAATATTTCTTCACTTCCTCCTCCATCATGGAGCTCATCATGTCTGTTTGGTTCTGACCCGATTGTACAGAGCCAACAGGACAAACCTGGGTTCATTTCACACAAAACTCACCAGAACCAGAACCAGAACCAGAACCCGAACCCGAACCAGGACCGCACAGAAAAACGTCTAAGGCCAAAGGTCATGATCCAACTATCAGAGAGACTCCATGAACCAGAACCACTGCTGACCCGGAAGAGCACAAAGACGGGCCTTCATGGAGAATCTGAGTCCAGTTTCATCTGGAGTGAAACTAACAGAACAGAATGAAAAATGGTGGTGGCAGCATGATGCTGTGGGCCTGCTCTGCTGCTCCATGCTCTGGATGTAACTGATCCATTCTTCACGTTTTTCACAATTTGTGGAAATTCAACACAATTATGGTAACACGCAACGCACAGAAACACGCAACGCCAACTCCCACCTGCAGGTGGCAGCGTCTCCAACTTCTACGACCAAAAACAGTCAATCAGCCGGATCTGAGAACCTGGTCTCCATGGCAACCATTAGATCTGAAGGACAAAGAAACTTTTCCATCCCACCATCACAAACAAAAACATGGATCTGTTGGATGAAGTTGGACGTTGGGACTCATGAACTTTCTGAGTCCCAACATCCAACATTAGGCAGCAGCATCAGGAGGCGCAGCAGCATCAGGAGGCGCAGCAGCATCAGGAGGCTCAGCAGCATCAGGAGGTTCAGCAGCATCAGGAGGTTCAGCAGCATCAGGAGGCGCAGCAGCATCAGGAGGTTCAGCAGCATCAGGAGGATGAAATGTGACTTTCATCCATCGATGAAACGTTGAATTATCGTTTCTGCTCCCAGCAAGAGTTCAGGACGAATCTGAATCAACATGTCGGCCATCTTGGCGTGGACTGCAGCAGAAGGTCAGACTGTCCAACATCCTTCTCACTTGTCCCTCAGCGTTCCCGCGCCGAGCCAAGAGAGAGAGAGGAGGATTGTGGGTAATGTGTTCTCATTAACACCGTGTGACAGCAGCGTTCTCCGTTCTGCTGCTGTGACCCGGTTCTCCCTCTGGGATCGATAAAGTTCATCTCAAGCCTCCAGCGTGGGCCGATCCCGGCGCCGCCTGCGCCGCGTTCCCGGCAACATGTGATGAAGATGAAGCCGTAGAGGAAGATTTACAGCGGGACTCGGAGGGCAGACCAAACCGGGACAGAAAGAGTTCAACCCAGAGACGAGAAGGAACATAAAGCTTCAGAAAGTTTAGTGGAGGAAGACAGAGAGGAGATGAAGATTCAGGTCTGGACGAATGGACCAGCAGGTGAGTCCAGGGAGCCATTTTACTAAGTCAACGTTTCCTTCAGTTGTTATAAAAATGTTTTATGACTTAAAAGAAATTTGACATTGAAATTAGGTCTCCGTAGAGACCAAGATGGCGGCGCGTGAACAACGCGAGGCTCAGCGTCTCTCCAGAATCTGCTCTTTAGTGGTTTTTTATCTATTCATGACTGGACTTTTTTTCAGAATTGCACAGCGTTGCTGCGCTACAGCAGACACGAACTTCTGGACCTTTGGAGCTACAATTTTGACTCTATGATCGCCGATCTCCGACTCATCCCAGAGATCTCCAGAACACCGGAGGCTGCTCACTTCTCCCGGCCGGGTGGAAGTGTACGCAGGCCGCGACGAGAACGTAAACAGAGGCGGGGTAAGCGTGGAGGGGTGCGAGCTAGGCTAAAGCTAACACCACACCGGCTCCCTTTACCCAGCATTTTCCTCGCCAATGTCCGTTCTCTGGCTAATAAAATGGACGAGTTACAACTATCCATCACGAGTGACAGACGGATTATGGACTCAAATGTCATGTTTTTCACTGAAACATGGCTAAACAACAGCTGCCCGGACAATGCTATCCAGCTAAGTGGACGCCACACACACCGAGCCGTCAGGACAGCAGATGACTCCGGCAAGACCAGAGGCGGAGGTTTGTGCATTTATATTAACCAAGCTTGGTTCCTGGGAGTCCACATCTTCACACATACAACCTGTACATTTTATCTGCCATTATTTATCTATAATCCATTCCCTAACATTCTTGTATATTCTGTATAATCAGTATAATCTGTGCATATAGCTCCCATATTTATATTTATACACAATATCTATATCTCTTGCTATAACCCCTTATAGTCCATACATACATAGTCTTGTACATCTGTAAATAAATATTTATATCTCGTAGAGCACTTCTGGATAGATGCAAACTACATCTCGTTGCTTGTACTTGTGACAGTGCAATGACAATAAAGTTGAATTCTATTCTATTCTGTCCCTTTAAGAAGATCCTGATCTTAGCAGGTTAGAGGTCAAAGGTTATGGCTTGTTGTCTTTGACTGCATCAGGATGGAGCATGAGACCCAGTCCCCTCCCACCATCTGCCCTGTACGGCGGTGGAGGGGTGATGATGTGGGCTGGAAATGGAGCGCGCCCCCAACAGAGAGAAGCAGCTCCACTTAGAGCAGCGATACTGAAACCAGGCGGGTTATCGATCCGTGTTGCTTTCAGCGTAATGTTTCATCCATTTAGATCAGAGTCAGTGTGTGTGTGTGTGTGTGTGTGTGTGGGCGGTCAGCCTGCAGGTGCATCGACACGCCGCGCTGCTCCACCCAGACAGACACACAGCAGCAAACTGATTTAATGAAACACGGAGCATTTGGAGCGTCAACATGGCAACCAGCGGCCGGCTAATGGAATGATGAATACGGCCTGCGTGACGCGGCGTGTTCCTGGAAAACCTGCCCCCCCGCCGGCCATTTCCTCACGCCGCGGCGGCCATATTTCTTCCTAACTGCTGCGATGACAGCGGAGTCTTTCTGAGAACAAGCCGGGTCAATGATGATTAAAGACACACCTTCCCACCGGCCCCTGCTGCTGGGCGCCAGCAAGGCACAAACAGAAACATCACAGATTTTATAGCAGAACCGGCCAGCGGATCAAACCCGGTCCGACCGGATCCAAACCCGGTCCAATCGCAGCGGTCTGGACGAGTTCAGGTACGGCAGAAAAAACTGAAGAAAGCAGGTGAGCCGTCCTGCAGCCATTCATCTAAAGTTCTGGTCCCAAATTAGTTTCATGAGGAATAAAAACGTCTCTAAAAATAAAACGAAGCAGAAAAATCTGCTGATGAAACATTAAAACATGCAGAGACCAGAAGAAAAGGTGGAAACAATCTGACATGTTAATGGTTGAACTGGAGTCATCCTGGACGAGGATCAGTGGGTCAGTTTGGACTCTGGTTCCAGTGGGAGGATGAAGTGAAGGAGTTTCGTCCAAACAGCCAATAGTTGCAAAAAATCTGCTGTTTAGAACCAGAACAAGAGTTAGCGGCTAGCCGCTAACTTCTCCCATTCAGGCTGACCAACTCTCCAGAGCAGATGGTTACCATGGATACGCTGGTGCTAACCGGACAGCAGCCTCAGTGGTTTCTCAGAGAGCTCCCCCTGGTGTTCGGGTCCGGCGCTTCTTTGTCTCGTTCAAACAGAAATCTTTGGACTGGGCTGAACTTTTCCAGCTTTCCTGTTGGGAATTTGTTTCGTTTCCAGGAATATTAAACTCTGAGGGGAACCGTGTTCATTAATCAGCCTCATCAGGTCCAAACCGGACCTGACGCCAGCCCCGCGGCCGCCTTCAGCTCCTCCTGTCAGCACTCAACAACTTCCTGACGGTGACCTCAGAGGTCAGATGTTACACGGCGACATCACGTCTGCCGCTAACGAGCTTCCCAACGAGGCAGGCTGTCGCTCCGCGTTGGGCAAGTAGCAGGAACGTCAGCAGGACGTTTGCTGCTCTGCAGACGATTTGTAGGTCACCTCTTCCTCTGGAAGAGCAGAGGAGAACCTCTAGTTCCTGCTCCGCTCCAGGACCGGTTCTGCTCCGGGTCCGTTCCGGTTCCATTCTGCAGAGTCTTCATGTTGTCCAGGTGCATGCTGGGAACTCACCAGGTACTCCAGCTTCAGGCTGTTAAATTTTCCTTTCTGCAGCAAAATATCAAGCTAAATATGCTTTCACTGAATATTAAATCTCCATGGTAACCAGTAAAGGTCATAAACACTTCAGCTGAATTAAAAGCACTGAAAATAACAAAAAGAGTCTAAAGAAGCAAATCACAGCAAGACGGCGACACGACTGGAGAACCTGCAGCGATAAAAACACGAGATCCTCGACCCAAACAGAACCTGCAGCTCATCGTCCTGTAGCCTGATCAACCTGCAGCTCATCGTCCTGTAGCCTGATCAACCTGCAGCTCATCGTCCTGTAGCCTGATCAACCTGCAGCTCATCGTCCTGTAGCCTGATCAACCTGCAGCTCATCGTCCTGTAGCCTGATCAACCTGCAGCTCATCGTCCTGTAGCCTGATCAACCTGCAGCTCATCGTCCTGTAGCCTGATCAACCTGCAGCTCATCGTCCTGTAGCCTGATCAACCTGCAGCTCATCGTCCTGTAGCCTGATCAACCTGCAGCTCATCGTCCTGTAGCCTGATCAACCTGCAGCTCATCGTCCTGTAGCCTGATCAACCTGCAGCTCATCGTCCTGTAGCCTGATCAACTTGCAGCTCTTCCTTCCAGCTCGGCGTCAGACGGAGCGTCGGTTTGTCGGGCCGGGTCGGCTCAGCCTGCGTCGCCCTCTGGCTCGGCCAATCAGCATCTCTCATGAGAACAGGAAGTGAACAAGGCGGTGGTTCAGAGCGCCGTCATGGCTGCTGATTCCTCCAGCGGTTTGACTCCGATCAGATCGGATCGGTCCGACCCGGCAGAACAAACGCCCACAGGACTCATCGCTCTGACTCACAGCTGAGTCAGAGACGGGGTCAAAGGTTAAACACAGTCATCAGGACGGCGATGAAGGTCAGCAGACCCAGAGCTCGTCATCAGATAGAGATAAAACTTCAGGAAGTTCCTCCTGATTCCAAACATCTTTCATCTCCTCTCTTCTTCTTCTTGGGTCTAAATAAAGACGTTCAGTGATTCTTCCTTCCTGTTCTGCTCAGATCAGTCCTGATACTTCCTGCTGCCTTCGCTCTGCTTCACCTCCACTGAACTGTTTCTCCACTGGCTGCTCCATCAGTCAGAAACGCTCCTCTAACCGGTCCAGAGCCGGACCAGGAGGAGATAAGGAGGAGAGCAGGAGGAGATAAGGAGGAGATAAGGAGGAGACCAGGAGGAGAGCAGGAGGCAGCGTGTTTCTGCCTCTCACTGGTGATTTATTGCTGGTATTACAGAACGTTTTCCCAGCAGCTACATATTAAAGGATCCTCCAACAAATTAGGACGACGGCAGCAGAACAGAAACCCTGGAGGACGGCGGCACATCCGGCGCTCCAGAGGTCACAGCTCCAGAAATCCACTAAACGTTACTCAGCGTCTCTGAGCAGCTGAAGAGGTAAAGTTAGGATGAAACCGGATCCACAGAAACCCGGACCGTTCGGACCGCACAGGAACAGATTCTGATCAACAGGTCTGGGAGTTTAACGGTGATTTTAGAGAAAATATCAGAAATGTGACGAGATGTGGAGGATTTCTTAGAATGAATAAATAAGAGGTTCATTTAACTCCAAACCTTCAGTTTGACCCATTTTATAAAAGAGTTCTAGAAACAGAAGCTCTATAGAAACATCTGGAGAGACGAAACCAAACCCAAACCGACCATCCATCCATCCATCCATCCATCCATCCATCATGTCATTTGGACCAGAACCGGTCCCTACAGGCAGGTTGGACTCACCCTGCGTCGCTGCTGTTTCCACAGATTAAGGCATCCTTGGCTCCTTCCACTTTGTAGAAATTATCTGGAAGAGAAGAAGAAGATCAGAGCTCAGAACTGTTTCCTGTTCCTCAGAACTGTTTCCTGTTCCTCAGAACTGTTTCCTGTTCATTAGAACTGTTTCCTGTTCATCAGAACTGTTTCCTGTTCATTAGAACTGTTTCCTGTTCCTCAGAACTGTTTCCTGTTCCTCAGAACTGTTTCCTGTTCATCAGAACTGTTTCCTGTTCATTAGAACTGTTTCCTGTTCATCAGAACTGTTTCCTGTTCATTAGAACTGTTTCCTGTTCATTAGAACTGTTTCCTGTTCCTCAGAACTGTTTCCTGTTCATCAGAACTGTTTCCTGTTCATTAGAACTGTTTCCTGTTCCTCAGAACTGTTTCCTGTTCATTAGAACTGTTTCCTGTTCATCAGAACTGTTTCCTGTTCATTAGAACTGTTTCCTGTTCATCAGAACTGTTTCCTGTTCATTAGAACTGTTTCCTGTTCATCAGAACTGTTTCCTGTTCCTCAGAACTGTTTCCTGTTCATTAGAACTGTTTCCTGTTCCTCAGAACTGTTTCCTGTTCCTCAGAACTGTTTCCTGTTCATCAGAACTGTTTCCTGTTCATCAGAACTGTTTCCTGTTCATCAGAACTGTTTCCTGTTCATCAGAACTGTTTCCTGTTCATTAGAACTGTTTCCTGTTCCTCAGAACTGTTTCCTGTTCATCAGAACTGTTTCCTGTTCCTCAGAACTGTTTCCTGTTCATCAGAACTGTTTCCTGTTCATTAGAACTGTTTCCTGTTCATCAGAACTGTTTCCTGTTCCTCAGAACTGTTTCCTGTTCATTAGAACTGTTTCCTGTTCCTCAGAACTGTTTCCTGTTCATTAGAACTGTTTCCTGTTCCTCAGAACTGTTTCCTGTTCATTAGAACTGTTTCCTGTTCATCAGAACTGTTTCCTGTTCCTCAGAACTGTTTCCTGTTCCTCACAGAGATCTCAGAGCTTCCTGTCTTTAGATTAGGACAAACTTTCACTTTTCTTCACTCTTTTCTCCTTCTACTCTCCACGTCACATCATGGCTGTTACTTTAACTATTCTCATGTTCCTCTCTATAGAAGTCTAGTCTAGTCTGCCGTTCAGATTGATTAACGTTTTACTTTCATCAGTACAGAAACTTGTCCTGGTTCAGTTCTTCTGTTTTCTCAAACCTCCAGTTGGAACGGATGGGATTCAGTTATTGGTTTAAATTTGTCTCTACATTAATGAAGTGAATATGTTTAGAAAACCTGCCTGTTTAACGTAAAGGTGACCTTTAACCTTTAACAGGTCAGGATCTGTCTCAGATGACCAGGTTTCTCTTCCTGTCAGAGGTTTTAAGGTTCTGTCACTTTTATGCAAATAAGCTGCTGCTGGCCACGCCCCCTCCTGCGTTTTCTCATTATACAAGTTAAAATGGCGGCAAACAGAGTCACAGTTATATAACTGAACATATCTTTGACTAATTCAGACCCAGAAGAAGTGGCGCCCCCTGCAGGTACGTCAACAACCTGACCGGTTGCTAGGCAACGGGGTGGTTGATTGTGACTTAATAATCAGAAGATTTTTGAAACGGCTTTTTCTCCAGACACAAACTAACTTCATCCTGATGGAGTTTTACTGAAGCAGCAGAAACAAACATGGAAAAACAAAATCAGGATTTTTAGAAATAGACTCAATAAACATATTTACTGTTCAAATGTTCACATTTGTGACTGTAGTTACTGTAAACCTCACAAGGCAGGAAGTGGAAACCTGCTGCAAAATGGAAACTTTTATCAATATTCAGAACGGCACCATCAGGATGTTTCATATTTGGAAACGTTTCACACCTTTAACTGGAAAACTGTCTGTTTTTAAATAAAAGACCCAAGCTTTGTTTTCCTAAAGTTTCCTGCAGACAGGGCGTGAGGCCGTCTGTCCCGGCTTCCTGCCCATCTCCCGCGGTTACCGGCGGATCAATACGCTCATCAGACCTGCTGCGTCTGTTTGGACCGTCTGAGCGGCCGGCCAATAAAACCTGAACCATTACAGCAAACACGCTTTGTTAAACATTTATCCGACACTTAAACCCACCGCAGGCATTAATACGCCTTAATGTCTGCTGGAGGACTCCGGTACCAGAGCGGCCCAAACCCACTCAGCAGCAGCAGAACCTGACGTGCAACACGATTTTACTGGTTGGAAACAAAACCAGGGTTTGGCCCAGACTGGTTCAGGGAAACGTTGAGATTAAATAATCTGAGGATGATTAGGAAGGAAATGACAGATTAAAACAGGTGAAGCGGATCCGGTCTGCGGTCCGACACCTGATTCTTCTTCTTCTTCTTCCCGTCTCATTTTCTGCCAGACTGAGTGGCTCTCCGTGTTTCAGCTTCTTCTGGGACGTTAATCTGTCCTGTCGTGTTTCCAGCTCCTCTTTCCATGAGGAACATCCAATCTGACAGAACAGCGACAACAGAATTTAAAAGCCCAAAAGTCCCGCAGTCACAGCAACAACAGAACCGCAGAACCGGTCCAGTTTGGTGGGGAGGAGTTCTGATCATCTGGACTCGCTGACACACAAAACATGTTTTAAATTAGACTCTAAATTGGATCTTTAGTCTTTTGTTGTCACAAAATGATTTTGTCCCATTTATTTTATTAAATCCAGTTAAAAATAACAATAAAAAAAAACAAATTTCAGTATTTCAGTAAAAAATTATTTAGTCCAAAAACGTCTTTAGTTATTAAACATAAACAGTTTTATTATTTATAACAGTGTGTCTGAGATTAGCTATGCTTTAGCTTCACCTCGTTTGGTTTAGCTAGCATATTGTTAGCTTGCTTTAGCATAGCCTAGCTTAACCTGCTTTGTTTTTGTTTCTAGAATATATTTTTTATTTTTCTAGACTTTCCTTCATATTTTTGTTCATATTCTGGTTGAATTGTGTGATTGAACATTTTGTCCCTCTGGTTCTGGATCGTTTTTACTTTCACACAGTTATTATAATGAGTAACTATGGCAACAAGATACTGCTTTTACAACTCGGAGGAGCTTATCTCGGTTTTTGGATAAATAAAGTATTTTCTAAATTAAACTAAGCTATATTGCTGGCCTCAGTTTGGCTTTGTGAGCCTTAGCTTAGCTAAACTTAGCTAGCCTTAGCCTAGGTTAGCATAGGGCAAGCTAGCCTCACCTTATCCAGATTTACCTTTAACATTATGCAGATGGAAAATCATTCAGAAACCAATTTAATTACTTAAAAATTAAATATAACCTTGTATAAACCAGCATTTCCTTTAAAACATGAACTATGTTTTATTAATTTAATCTTGTTTTGTTGAGATTCTTATTGCAGCCGTCGGTTTTCCATGTATTTGACGTTACATTGATAATATTTTACTCACATAATAAGTTTCATCTGGCTGTTATTTTCTGATCATTTTACTGAGTTCAGAGGAAAACAAAGCAAACTGCAGTTTGTTGTTCAGCAGGTGAAGAGCCAGTTTACCAGAAACAGAGAATTTAAGCTAATTAAAGACGATAAACGATTTATTCTGCGTAAATGTTCAAAGGTCGTCGCAGCAAACGAATCGCTGCTGAAACAAAGGCTGGAGTCTCTCTGTGTTTTCCTCCACTTCATGGCATCACCTGATGTTCAACAGTCATGTTCTTCGTCACCAGATGAATGCATATTAGCACTCGCTCTGACATTTAGTACAAAGATTCATTTTTCCCAAAGAGACCACCATCTGGGAAGATTTCACTGAGCTGCAGAAATGTAGAAAATTGTCTCAACGGGACGCCTGAAGGAGAGCGCCTAATTTCATTCCTCTTTAAAAACTCAAGAGCAGCAAATTATCCTGTCAGGGATGAATAAACCTCTGTCCTCCGCCGCAGCGTTTTCATCAGCACAAGATAAATTTACAGGAGAAAATCTGCAGGTTTGACACACAGCAGGAAGAGTTATAGTCCGGAGTGAATTATCCGGCGGTTTGTTCATCAGCAGGAAGGGACCAGTCAAAGGACCGGCGGTCCAGGTGGTTCTGCCTCATCAATCAGAGCAAAACGTCTAGAACCAATCAGATCATGAGTTTATCAGAACCGCTCACCTGGTAAGACGCAACCCGCCCTGTAACCTGACCCACCTGCTGACTCAGCACAAGCAAAGCCTGATGGGAAATGTTTGGAGAGACCGGGTCGGACCGGGCCGGTCCAGGCTGCGCCGCCCCACACCTCTCAGGTTTCACAGCAGCTTTTAGGGGTCGATACGGCAACCCGCAGGGGACAATTATTTGTTGTGATGGATGCAGAGGTAAACTGGGAGCGAACATTTAGAAGGTGCATTAGTGAAGAGGAGCGTGTCCTGACATTCACCTTTACTGTAAACTTCATCTGGATTCACTCAACACAACCTAAACCTTTCACCCTGCAGGCTGCCGGTTCAATTCCCTCATTCACCGACCGTCACAGGAAGCAGGAAGCTGAGGCTGAATGTTTCCGTCACAGGAAACAGGAAGCTGAAGCTCAGGTGAATGTTTCCGTCACAGGAAACAGGAAGCTGAAGCAGTTTGTTGCTCTGCAGCCTTCAGGTGAGTCAGATCAACGCTGGACAAACTGTTTACCAGAACAGATTTAGTTTTTTACTTTCAATACAACTCAAAACGTTCAGCACTCGGACATAATCTACCAGTCAGCCTGACTGGCGACAGGAAGGCCGATCTGACCGTCGTCTGGGTGGAAACGAAGGAGGCGGCCATGTTTTCTATGGCAATGGAGCAGATCTGCAGAAAAGGAGTGAACAGAAACGCCTCAGAGAGCAGCAGCCCTCCCAGGACTCTAACGTCCCAACACAGAAACAACCAGAAACCCGCCAGCTCCTGATTCAGGCCTCAGTCTGCAGGTCAAAGGTCACAGTCGGAAGAGAAACAATATGGCGGCATGTAAAGCAGCACAAACCTTTGAAACTGAGACGTTTATCTAGAATACGTCGAGTTTGGAGACCAAACTGAAAAAACAGCAAAATAAAAACTCAAACCAACCGTTCAGCTCGGTGGAGGAGGAGTCATGATGTGGGCTCGTTTTACAGCCACCAGAACCTTGTAGTCAAAGGAAGCTTAAAACATAAAGAATTGAACTGTTTCAATAGCCTAGTCAAAGTCCAAACATGCTGAAAGCCGTGTGGTTTTATTCTTCCTGGAAAGTCCAATTTATTCCATCTTTAAACGTCATGAATAAACAGCAGTGATTATTTATCTAATAATGAGAGAAATCAGAGAATAAAGTGAGTTATTGACTGATTGGTTGTCAGGATGTAAAATCTCACTAAAGTCTTTGTGTCGAGTCTGAAATGGAATAATGGTAATGGATGTTGGAGACTCTGTGGAAACATTTCCTTTGTTCGGTGTTTACCTGATGCAGCAGCAGCTGGACTTTTCATTTCCACAAAAACATTCAGCCTGATAAAAAGAGATTCATGTTTATTATTCTGTTTCTGGAACCGTTTTCACTGAAAGGTTCTGGGAACAACAGAAATGATGGACAATAAAATTACACAGTAACTATTCAGAGCAGCCGAAACTTTATTTCAAACAATATTTAAATATTATTTTGGGGATTTTTTTATAGATTCAGTCAATAACATGATGACAACTGGTTTTATGAAAAGCTAAGAATAATTTAGCTAAAATGAAATATGACAGGATGAACTAAGCTAAGCCATGTTTAGCTAATTTAACATAAACAAAGCCAAGTAAGCTAAGTTATGCAAAAGAAAGAAAAGCTTAATCATGGTAAACAGGCTACATTAAAAAACATCTGCATCTAAAAAAATTTAATCTAATCACATCTCCGTTGATTAGATGTGATCTAAGGAGAAAATACTAGTGATGTTTAGGTATGCTAAGCTAATGTTAAATAAGGTAAAATTAACTAAGATAAGCTGGAATACATCAAGTTAAAACAATGTTAAGAAATGTTACATTGAGCTGAAAAAAGCTTAACTGGGAATAATAAGTAAAAAAAGAGACTCAGCTAATGCTAAGCTAAGAACTAGGCTAAAATAATCAATCTAAGGTTCAGGGCTCCATCCTGAAAAAGATCCGGCCTGTTGACCTCCGGCCTCCAGCTACTGATAAACACAAGTTGCTAAAGTTTCTATTAAACTTATTCTATGACTTTTAGTTTGTGAATTAATTAAATAAATTATATTTATTTTACAAAAATGATATTAAAAGTGACAAAGCCTAACATGACCGCTGAGCTTTTAACTTTCCTACAAGAACAAAAACCTTCCCTTCAGCCTGCAATGCATCCTGGGATACGCTGCGCTGTGAGATTTACTGACCTTCGTCACATCGGCCTGGAATCTGAATCTTTTAAAGGTTTGTGGTTTTATCAACTCAGAGGGACATTGATGTGTTTAAGGCTAAATGTACAGATTTTGTTTTCCAATGAAAAAGTAAATTTAGTGAAAAAAATTGGTTTGTTTTTTTGTTACAATGTTGGGAACAAAAAGTTTCTCTGATATTAAACTGATTATTCCTTGAAATTAGGAGAGTTTGTGCCTGATGTAGAGATTAGAGACAAAACTCCAAAAATACAGAAAATAACTATTAAAGTAAAACAAAAAAACCTAAGAAATAAAGATAATTGTTTTACAGGTAAATTAAACTTTGCATGGATGAATAATAAAAATAAAAATAATGAATCAGGAGAATTAATCTGAACTGTTTGTCCATATAACCGTCAGTCTGTGATCCACATGATGGAGAACAAGGACGGCCGAGCAGACTGAGCGTGTGTGTGTGTGTGTGTGTGTGTGCCCTGACGTCAGCTGCAGCCGCAGCTCCAACCTGACGTTGTCTGGTCCGTTTAGGAAGCAGCAGCAGCATCTCTGCTCTGACACACAGAAACATCTCCAGAGCAACCAGCAACAGCAACCTGCGTCCAACAGGAAGTTCTGATTCCACCGACCCACCCGTCCCGACCTGCGGACTCACCTTCGTCTTCTATGAAGTCCTTGATGGAGGCCCAGGTCTTGTTATTGCAGAAGAAGGAGGTGTTGGCCGGCAGGCTGCCGTTGATGCAGTGCTCCGTGCTGCGGACGCATTTCTGTCGCAGGTTTCCCATGAACAGCTGCAGGCCGATGAGGGCGAAGACGCTCAGGCAGAAAACGGTGAGGATCATGACGTCAGCGAGTTTCTTCACCGACTGGATCAGCGCGCCGACGATCGTCTTCAGGCCTGAGGAGCGCCGCGGGGCTGGTTAATACGTAAAGCTGCTTTTAAACCGTAACGTCAAACAGCAGGAAAAGATGGCCGCCCTCTGATCAATGTTTAAACACAAACTCAGCGACACGACGGAGGATGAATTTGATCCAAAAGGGAACATTTGAGTTTAGGCTGTTTGTCCCTCCTGACAGTCCTATAGACCCGGTTCTACTGGAACCAAAACTTCAACAGCTGTCCATTTCTGCTGCTAGCGTTGGCTAGCACGTTAGCTTTGGTTGTATTTACCCAGAATGCCCTGCGCTGTAGTCCATTTCCTGCTTTTGGAGCGGTCTCTGGTCCGCTTGGCGTTCACATTCAAACCGAACCAGAGTTCACTTCAACCGAACCCAGACTGAGGTCAGAGGTCGATTAGCGTTCACACCTCACCAACCGGACCAGACTCTCTAGTTCAGGGTTGTCCAAAATGAGGCCCGGGGGCCATTTGTGGCCCTTAGAGTGATTTCCTGCAGCCCTTCACCACCAAACAAATCTGGTACCGGACCATCAGGAGGGAGAAGCCTTAGATTTTGGATCAGGATTTTAGTGAGGTAAAACTGAGGGGCGGCCATCTTTATTCAGGTAATGAACAAATGAAATAATCATGCATTTATACCATGAATAAAATAATAAATAAGACATTGATTCTGCTGAAAATCACCAAGTTCACCCTCTAAACTGAAGTTACACTGAGACACACAGAGGAAATGGGTCAGAACAACAGGAACAAACACTGAACAGAGGGAGCAGACAAGCTGACAGCCGTCCAAACGTTACCATGTCAGAAACTCCTCCGTTTCCAGGGTCTGAATGTTGTTCAGCTGCTTCATTACAAACAGAGCTGACCCTGTTTCCAGTGTCTGTTGGCTAATGACCGAGTTAAAACAGAACCACAGGGGAACAACAAGGCGCCTTGCTGTTCAGAACACCGACATGCAGAGTGGACACACAGAGCGACCCGAAACTTCTGCACGGCGACACGACCGCTGACTCATTCTCACGTCTATCCAAAGGAAAACATCTACAGTTTAATCAGAGTTTCATTTTATTCTTTCAGATTCAGACAAATCATAAATTAATATCAATCATTTAAACTAAACTCAAACGTTTCTGCTTCAGTTTTTATGACAGTTTGAAAATTTTAACCACCAAAACCTCCCAGTAAAAATATTTAACTGGAGAAACTGGAGATCCAAACAGATCAGGAACGGGCCGACGTCCTGCAGGAAGAACCAGAACTGGACTCAGTATGTCAGGTTCGCTTCCAGCCCAGTGGCATTGTGGGAAATGAAGGAATTTGTCACAAAAAATGTAGGAAATTTTTAGGCTCCACTTTGAAATCTCAACCAAACCTGGACGGTTTGAGTACAGAAAACATCTGGCAGAAAGATTCATGAAAATGAAGCAGAGAAGTTTGTGAAAATCAACATTTTGGCCAAAACTGATGTGCCATTATTTTAAGACAGAAACAATCATCTGCACATCAATAATCCATATAAAAAGTGTTTCTGGGTTTTGCTCATTTCAGCTCAAATTTAAAATCCTCCACTTGGAGCTGATCCTTCGCTCTTCCTCTGCTGCTGGTAAAAAAGCGTTTCTGGCCTCTGCTGTCCACTCACACAGTGTCAATAAACGCCTCACGTTTCTGCATACTACCTCTGAGCTCATTTCCAGGAATGACAGAGCAGATAGAGCAGCTTCAGGAGGGAGTATGCAGCAGGAGATATGAAACACAGCCACTTATTTCTAGCAGCTCGGCGGGTCAGGAGGGCGGCGCTCCGTTTCCCTCGTGTTTCTCACCTGGGATGACTGAGATGGTTTTGAGCGCGCGCAGCACCCTGAACGTCCTTAAGGCTGACACATTACCCAGGTCCACAAACTCAGTGACATATCTGCAACAAGCCGGGAGACAGAAGCACAAAAACAGACACACACAGAAGGATGTGACCACATGGAGCAACGAGCCGACACGCAGGGATAATCAGAGAGACGGAGATCCAGGCAGAGACAGGAAGAGCTGTGGAGCCTCTACAGCCGCAGGAGGAAGGAGAAATCAGACAGAAAAGCTTCACGCCGTCCAGACTGGAGAAATATTCACTACAGTTTCATCCTCTGGCTCTCAAAAAGAAATATTCACAGCAGAAGTCATCTAACTTTTGTTTGCTTCTGGTATGCTGGGCAGATTATTATAGTTTTGTTATTTTGCTGCTCGTTTTGTCAGCTAGCAAACGGCTAATTAGCAAAATAAAGCTAAAAATGTTAAATCTTTTTTATTTACTCATATTTAGTTAAATGTGTTGGAAAAGAAACAAGATATTAAAATTTGACAATAAATAAAAAATATCTAGCGAATATTACAGTTAGCATGCTAACTATAATTAGCATAAAGTCATAGCGTATGATGTTCCGTTTAAACATACCTGCTAGCTTAAATAACAAAGTATTAAACGACATATTTAGGATTTATTGTTTACTTTGACTTTAAACTGATAACTGCTGCAGAAATATTAAACTCAAATATTTAGTATAATACAAGCTAACCGCACACATGTAGCATGTGTATATAATGAAACAAACTGTTTAAAATTATAATAAATGATCTTTATCATTTTTAATTGCTAACTTAGCCTCCAATTAGCTCATCAGCATTTTATTGCCAGTCATTTTATCAAAATGTTAGCTAGCAAATGGCTAATTGGCTAAATTTGCCTGAAACGTTTCTCTGTAATAGACTGATTTAAAGTTTTAGGAAACTTTAATACGTATTTTAACTGTAAATAAAAACACTGAATGTGCCGGAAAAATGGCAAAAATAGATTTAAAAAAATTCAAGCAAACTTGTGCATTACATGCTAATTACAATTAATTATCATAAAAATAGAAACACTTTCATTTAAGGATTGTGTGCATAAAAAAGATTTATCATGTATGTGTAACTATTGAGGTAATCAGATTACATTACTTTCTTAGCTACTCGCATTTTATTAAATTTTTAGCAAACACTTAATCCAAACGTTAGCATCACAAAAGCAAACATTTCTAGGAGTGAAAGGAAATTTGAATAAATTCCAGAGGTAGAGGAATATTTCCTTGGTTCTCCAGCTAATGACCAGGTGCTCAGCTTAGCCTTATCTGACTTTTCCTTCTGTACTGTTCCTTTAAGACAGATCAGGTGACCTGGGACCTCTGACAGGGCGGACAGTGGGGGGTGAGCAGGTAGGCTGGAGCTGCAGGACATGGCAGACACGGACGGACAGCGGATGACGTTCACGGCTAACTCTCTGCTGCTCTTTGAATGAGCTGCCCATGTCGCCCCCTGGTGGTGAGGCCTTACCTGGGATGACTGAGATAGTTTTCAGGGCTCTCAGCACTCTAAACGTTCGCAGCGCCTGCAGGTTTCCTACTTTGATAAACTCTGTTAACATCCTGCAGGGAGCAGGACGGTGGTTTCCAACAAACGACAAAAGAAGACAAAGATAAGAAAGTCGAACAATCCTATAAATTAGTGGGAGTCGTTAACCGTTATAAAATAATTATATCAATAAATGTCATATAAAAGCCAGAACATTGAAAGATTTCACACCAAATATGGAGTTTGTTTTATTTAAACTGTATTTGTAGTTTTAACATGTTTTAGAGAATATTTTCAGATTTTTGCATTTAACTTGGAAAAACACAAGAAATGAGGGTCCAAAGTTTTTCTAAAGTACCAAATAACATTTAATGATTAGTCAGAGTGGAAACTCAAAAATCACAACTAAAGTAAAACAGAACCGTGTAGATTTTAGTCATTTTATCACAAAATGTTTCCTAAACATGAAATATAAATCAAATTTAGGAAGAATTTACATTTTGAACACTTTGTTATCAAGCAAGTTTTATCTTTAGAGCAGTTAGGCTAACATTAGCATTAGCTTAGCACAAAGAAGTAAAATTATTTTTAAAAATGTTGTCAGAAAATTGGAAAATAAAATTATTATGAAGGTAACTGAAGTGTTAATATTTTTGAGGAAAAATAAATTAAAATGTGTTTTTGAAAACTAAACTATTAAACTTCATGCTAAGTTTTTAGTGATTAAGTATTTTTTGTTTATTTTTACATTTGTTATGCTAATTTTTGCTAATTTAATGTTTATCTATGACTTTTCTTGCTCTGTTTTAAAGTGTTAAAAGCCAAACAGTGATTGTTTTTCAGAGGTTAAATAATGTGATGGTGTTGAGCTGTGATCTTCTCCTCTGATGGGACCCGGCCCGGCCCGGCTTGGCCCGGCCTGGCCGGGCCCGGCGCCAGGCGACACCGGCCTGTTGGGCTTCGGTTAAACTCGGTCATCTGATCCTGGAGCTGCTAATGGATCTCCATCACGGCTCGTATTTCAGCAGGTTTGATGCTGCAGTGATTTAACAGACGGTGACAGACGGACCGCTGACAGACGGACCGCTGACAGACGGACCGCTGACAGACGGACCGCTGACAGACGGACCGGTTCCATCGCTCCGTAAGCGACCTGCTGACCTTCCTCACTGCGTTCCCACGCTTCTCCCCTCCGACCGGTCCGGTTCTGCCCGACCGGGTCAGAGCCAACGTTCCTCCGCCAGAGGAGGAGGCGTCTCTGAAACGTTTCACTCTGATGGTTACGCTGCAGGTCGGCCATCGATGTGGCGGATCTCTTATCTTAGAACATCTCTCATCCCCTACTCCAGCATCTCTCTAGTGATACAACCAGACAGACTTAAAGAGGAGCAGCAAAAGCAAAGGAGGTGGATCAGCAGAGCTAGCTAAGAACTGAACTTCATGGTGGTTGTGATATTGACTGCTACTGGACTGAACACATTTGGATGATCTGAGTCACAACATTTCATTTCTCTTTAGGAAAAAATAAATAAATTTATTTATTCATTGATTTATTCATCATCCAAAGATTCACCACGTCAGAAACTTGAATTTTTCCTGAATCCGTTTTTATTTGGATCCTTTTTCCAGTTTTTTCCACAATCACAGCTTGATGTGATGGTGGTTCTGATGGTGGTTCTGATGGTGGTTCTGATGGTGATTCTGATGGTGGTTCTGATGGTGGTTCTGATGGTGATCTTGATGGTGGTTCTGACCCGTTGAAATGTTCAGAACCTTTAGGATTTAACCTCCAGTGTTGTGTCCACATGTCCGTCCTCTGTCTCCCTGTCCAGGTTCTTCGTTGGTTCTGAGGTTCTGCAGTCCGTTTTCCTGACGCTGCAGAAGCTTTGAAACTGACCAGAGACGTGAAAAACTTTTTAAACTGGAGCTTAAAGAGGCGAAGCGTCAGAAAAGCTTTTCACTTTAATTCCTCCACAATAATCCCAACAGAGCCGCCGCTCTGCTGGCTCAGCTGCTCACACAGCCTGCAGCTCCTTCACAATAAAAGCTCAACACGCAGCCTGCAGCTCCTTCACAATAAAACACACAGCCTGCAGCTCCTTCACAATAAAAGCTCCTCAACACACAGCCTCCAGCTCCTTCACAATAAAGCACACAACCTGCAGCTCCTTCACAATAAAACACACAGCCTTCAGCTCCTTCACAATAAAAGCTCCTCAACACGCAGCCTTCAGCTCCTTCACAATAAAAGCTCCTCAACACGCAGCCTCCAGCTCCTTCACAATAAAAGCTCAACACACAGCCTCCAGCTCCTTCACAATAAAACACACAGCCTGCAGCTCCTTCACAATAAAACACACAACCTGCAGCTCCTTCACAATAAAAGCTCCTCAACACGCAGCCTCCAGCTCCTTCACAATAAAAGTTCCTCAACACGCAGCCTCCAGCTCCTTCACAATAAAACACAACCTGCAGCTCCTTCACAATAAAAGCTCAACACGCAGCATTCAGCTCCTTCACAATAAAACACGCAGCATTCAGCTCCTTCACAATAAAACACACAGCCTTCAGCTCCTTCACAATAAAAGCTCCTGGAAAATCACTTCCTGTCTCACCTCTAATTGTTTTTATTGTTTCATTAAATATTTGCAACAAACTCATAATTAATCTTTATATCTGCCGTTTTATTTAATTTGTTTGTGTAGCTTTAGGTGTTTTGTTTTTTCTGTAAGGATCTTATATTCTAGAAGAATAAAAGTAAATTAATATTGAAATGTTTTTTAGTGTTTTGCTTCTAAAACAGATTTTCTCTGTTAGAGTTTGGGATTCTAGATGTTTTAGAGAGAATGTTTTTATTTTGTTCCAGATGCATTAAGACTAAGAATAAAATAGTTTTCTGTGCTTTTTAAGTTAATTTCTATTTATTTCTTTTGATTCTGAGTTCAAGTTTCCAGCTTAATTTCTCAGCAAATTATTTATTATTTATATTTAAAGTCATTTTATTCCCAAACTTTATATTATATTAAATCAGTGGTTGATGCAACAGATCAAAGCAAAGCAATTTTACTTCTGGGTCTCAGAGTAAAAGGGGGAAGAAAACAAATGCCTGCCACACTTTTCAGACTTTTTTCATCAAATTCTGTAAACTATGCAGTGTTTTGCTTCCAGACCCAAAAGTTTAAAGGGTGTGAATACTTCTGCTCAGAATGTTCTGGTTCTGGTTCTGGTCGGCCTGATGGCTGAAGGAAAACCTTCCTGGACTCCTCGGTGTGTGTGTGTGTGTGTGTTTCTGTTTCTGTGTGTGTGTGTGTCTGTGTGTGTGTGTGTGTCTGTGTGTGTGTCTCTGTGTGTGTCTGTGTGTGTGTGTGTCTCTGTGTGTTTCTGTTTCTGTGTGTGTGTGTCTGTCTGTGTGTGTGTGTGTGTGCGTGTGTCTGTGTGTGTGTGTTTCTGTTTCTGTGTGTCTCTGTGTGTGTGTGTGTGCGTGTGTCTGTGTGTCTCTGTGTGTGTGTGTCTCTGTGTGTTTCTGTTTCTGTGTGTGTGTGTCTGTCTGTGTGTGTGTGTGTGTGCGTGTGTCTGTGTGTGTGTGTTTCTGTTTCTGTGTGTCTCTGTGTGTGCGTGTGTCTGTGTGTCTCTGTGTGTGTGTGTGTGTGTCTCTGTGTCTCTGTGTGTGTGTGTAACTCACGCCATCACGATGACGCTGAAGTCCAGCCAGTTCCAGGGGTCCCTCAGGAAGGTGAAGGGGCCCACGCAGAAGCCTCTGGCCAGGATCTTGATGAGCGACTCGAAGGTGTAAATACCTGTGAAGGTGTACCTGGGCGGGCGAGCGAGAGCAGAGAGAGAGGAGGAATAAATAAGAAACAGACGGATAAATATTGATAAAAGCTCCTGCTGCTCAGCCTTCACTTATTTATTTTGTCCGAGCCACCAAGTGAAGCGGAGAAAGACATGAGGACAGAGAGTCACGTCAGGCAGAAACTTTAACGGATGGGTCCCTTTAAGGGCCAAAAAGCTGCAGCTTTAGCTGTCAGCGTTAGCCTCAGTTAATCTGAGTCTCTGCTCAGCCTGATGGGTTCAGACATGTTTCCTCCAGACTCTGACATTTGCAGCCTGACGTTTCTGCTGCACACGATTCACCTCTGAACCGCCGCCGCTTCCTGTTCATTAAACACATCTTCATCACATCGCCACGTCCTCCTCCTCATGTCTGCTCCCCCTGCAGGCGGGACGGTTCTGGTACTTACTCCAGGTACTTGGCCCAGTTGGCCGGCTCCGACATGGCCATGAAGCAGCAGTTGGTCAGGATGGTGCACATGATGAACAAACTGAACAAAGTGAGCAGGTTAAGGAGGAACAACGTCTCACATTTAACACAGACTGACAGGAAAACAAAGACGACTCGTTTCTATGGAGACCGCCTCACATGCACAATCTGGAGGTGTGTGCGCTCCTTTCCAGCTGGGATCCCCAACACGAGAAACTCAAAGTTTTCCTTTGGAAGTGGGAAGTTTTCTTCATCTTTGTTGGTTTTTAGTATTTTTACTGATGTTGAAGTGAAACCAGTCCAATGCTAGCAGGCCGAGATATTTACAGGGCAGTGGCTACGTTCTGTCCCTACATTACATTCTGTCCCTGAGCAACGTTACTAATGTAAGACAGGACATTTAGAACATTAGAAAGTATAATAATAATAATAAAATGGAGATCTATTTTCTAAAAATAAGACATTCCCTCCAAAGTCAAACTGAACGGACCACATTCTGGTTTTTCTAAAAACTTCAAGTTTCAATTCAGAATCTTGTTTTTATTCATAATATTAAATATTAACTTTACACAGTTAAAGTCATTCAAACCTGTTTAGTTTTGGGTTTTCAGTTTGGCCAAATTTTGACATTTTCAAAAGTATTTTTTCTACATTTAATGTAAATTTATTGGTATTTTAATGAGAATTGTACCTTTAACGACCTGCTGGTCAGTGTAGACATGTAAAATCTTGGTTGTTTTGTTTAACAGCTGGTTGCTTTTAGCAGAACATGAATCCAGTCTGAAGTTACCTCAAAGTAAAACACGAGAAGCTAAAACCAGGCTGCGGCTGCTGGTTAGTCATTGGTCAGAGTTAGACACAAAAAGAAAAACAATTATTCTGAATTCACAGTCATTTTCTGTAATTTGCAGCTCTTAGTCACGGAGGTAAAACGTCTTTGCCGTTTTGTTAAAAATCGGGGAACTGCAGCTTTTCTCTGAGTTCCAGCTAAACTCTGACATATAAAAGCAGCGCGGCAGATTTTAGCCCGTCAGTGTGAGGAGTTTACCTTCCACGTCTCATTAGAGCTAAATAAAGATGAAGAGTCCTCGCTTCCCTCTGATTCCTGCCACTTTCAATACAGCAAATTAATCTGCCATTAGCGCCCCCCTCGCAGGAGAGCCCACTCTAATCATGTCATAATGGGGAGTGGGAAGTTTCCAAAGTGTCAGCAGCAGCAGAACAGGTTAAATATCACCTTCACCTGCCGCGCCGGGTGGAGGAAGCCGGCGCAGCCGTCAATCACGGCTATAAATGAATCATAATTATTGTAATTTGGCAGAAGGAACTTGCTGCCGGAGCGAGAGCGGCCCAAACTCAAAACTTGTTGACTGAGCTGTGGCTGGCAGCTGGTGAGATAATACGGTTAGCGCTCGACAAACAAACGTCCCCACGCCGCGCAGCCAGAGGCTAATTATCAGCTAATGGTAGCCCTGATGCTGTGGCCCTCCCAGGCCACCGTACAGCTAATGTCATTACTCCTCCCACTTCCTCCACAGGATCCATCTTCCTCCCACTGCCTCATTTCTACTTCTGATTTCCACAGGTTCTGCCATCTTTCCCCTCCAGGAGACCAGATCAGGTCGATGTTTATTTTCTCTTCTGGGTTAAAACCACCAACAACCAAGAAACGGGTCAAACTGAAGCCGACAGGCGGCAAAGGTCGTCGGGACTAAGGCCTCCAAACGTGGGGCGTGCTAACCCCCTGCGCCACCACAGCACGCCCCAACTTCTCAGGCTCTTAAGCAAAAACAAAAAGCATCTCATGACAGGTTTAGTTTTCTGAGTCGTTTACAGCAACATGTTAAGCACGAGTTGCTCTGAGCAACAGGAAACGCTTCCAACCCGACTCACCGCCACGCCGTTTCTGAGTGAGACGGTTTTATCCCTGGACAGTCGGTGTTTGTTGACCCCAACCAAGCTGCTGGGGCCACGTTCATTTTCTCTGGGAAAAATACATTACTCTAATAATAATAATTATTATTATATTATACTAAAATCTTGAGTGCCATTTTGTTATTTAGACTAAATCACCTTGTGATGGTTCTGAAAAATGTTGAAATATAAACAATAAGCTGAATATTAAAGACCCAACGGGTCAGAAAACCAGCATCATGTTTCCATGTTTTTCTACTTTAACATGGAAACATGTTAAAGTAGAAACTTTTTTTAGTATTTTCTGGCAGAACTTTCTTTCTGTTCTGGTTGTTTTGGTCTCTGGTTCTGTGGTTTCAGTTGCCTTCTTCAGAACCAGAACCTCCATCTCGGCTGATTGTTTCTCACACCTCCGGAGCCGGGCGGTCAGTGCCGAAGTGACGGACCCGTTTGGATGGGTTCTGTCAGATAAAAGCGGTTCTGATGGAGAATTAGTGAGTGTGTCCGCGGATCACGCCGCAGCCTGTCAGGGTGGCGCCGCCGCGGTCGGGCAGCCCTCCAGAACACACTTCATCCTCTACAAACACTTCCAGAGCCCGGACTGAAGGTCCACTTCACACACACACACACACACACACACACACACACACACACACACACTCCACACCTCGCCACCGACCTCCTCACCCACCGATCCCCGTGACGACGGCAGCGTGTCCGGCGGCGCGGCGGCCTCCAGCCGCTTCCCGCTGTAAAAATAGCCGGTGAGGAAGGAGGCAGAGGTGTGAAGTAATGTCTGACATGTTGGTCTGGGGATGAAGTGGGCGGGGCCAACGGGGGAGGGGCCGACTGGGGATGGCCAAAGGGGGCGGGGCCAATGCACCAGAACCTTCTGGTTCTGGATCCACAGTTACCACCAACATCTGGTATGAAGCATGAAGATTTAACGGTGAACAAGAGATTCACTCAGTTGTTTTCTTTACATTCAAAGGTCAAAGGTCACAAAATTTGATTATAGGGGCAGAAAATCAATTCTTTAAAAGATAAATAAAATCTGCCTTTTTATTGGGCTCTAAAGTGGATAAAATATAATAAACCATGAATTAATTAAACCACAGAATCGAAGCGTCTTAAACAGGAAGTCACTACCAAATATAGACGCTGGTCCTTTGGGTAAATACTTTTATTCTCCTGTCTTTAGTTAAATCATATTAAAATTCTCTTGTTTCAACTAGAATCACCAAAATTATTTCTATTTGCTAAAAGCCTCATTTATTAAAGCAGAGTTTCCTAAACTCTGGAAGAAAGAAATTCTGTTTTTATGATTATAATTTGCAGAAAAAATGCATCTGATTGAAATCATCTGTAATTTAAACATTTTCAGATGTTCTGGTAAATACAGGGAGGGAGTCCGTTTTTATCCTCAGACCAGCTGTGTTTTAACCTTTTTCTGTGTGTGTGTGTGTGTGTGTGTGTGTGTGTGCAGATCTGCTCTGATTAAAGCCGGTCAATAATTCCTGTTGCTGTTTGTGGTTTTGAGGCGTTTTGAGGCGTTACCCGTCCGTCAGCCCGGTCTGGAGTCCGTCCAGTTAAAACTCGTCACAGGAGATTCCTGGCCGTTTGCAGCAGCAGCAGCGATTCAACAGCCTGAGTGACTAATGATGTGTGGGCCTAAAAGCTCTGAGACACTTTTATTCTTCTAAATGGGAGCAGAGCTGCCAGCTTTTGTTTTTATTTTAATGAAGTATAATTTTAAAAAAATCCTCTACATTTTATTTATCACCCTGGAATTACTTCAACTACATTAACAGCATTTAATACAAGTTATCAGCAGAGGAGGGATTTATTATTTTCACATCATTTCTACAAACTTGAGTTCAGCAGAAAGACGGCTTAGAAAAGCCAAACAATAATTCAGACTTTATTTTATCTGGGAAAATCTGAGAAAATATAAACAATAATCTGAACTACATCAACTGACAGAAAACATAAATACAGAATATAATTTAATTTAACACTAAAGTGATGAACAAACCGAAGGAATCTGACAAATATTTATTTTATGACTAAATCTGATTGGATACTAGAAAAGACTATTGTTGTGTTCAAGTTGTTAGCCAATGAGTGAAGCTATGCTAGCCTAATATAGCATCTAAATGCTAACATGTAGCTTCAGAGGCTCTGAGTCAAACCAACCTGTTCCCCTCCTGGCCTGTGGGGGCGCTGCACCAAGAACCACTGAAGGAAACGACACAAAAACCTCTGCTCCCATTTAGAAGAATAAAAGACGCTGAGAGCAACTTCCTTCTTCACCAGATGGAAACAAGATGGAGAATTTTAGTGTTGGAGGATTTCTCTTTAGTCTTTGGCTGAAGACCAGGAGCCATTTCTGCTGCTAGCGCTAGGCTAACACGTTAGCTTTGGTTATATTTAACAAGAATGCCCTGCGCTGTAGTCCACTTCCTGCTTTTGTTCCTCTTGGCGTTCACATTCAAACCAAACCAGTTCACTTCAACCGAACCCAGACTGAGGTTTGTAGGCGGACCAGAGGTCAGAGGTCGATTAGCATTCACACCTCACCAACCAAACCAGACTTTTCTACATCCTGAAATAAAAACATTCATCCTCCAGAACAAACTCGTGGTTTTCTTCCAGCTCTAAATCCAGGCAGAGCCGCCCAGCCTGCTGAGCTGTTAATGTTCGGAGGAGAGAAAATAGATTTGTTTTCAGCCATAATTGAGCTTTTAATGGGATAAGTCAGTGTGCTGGTGTTTCAGCAGCAAGTGCTTTTAGAAAAAGTAGCTTAATTATTTTGTTGATTAATGGAGGAAATGCACTTACATCATCATCTATTCGCTGCCATTTAAAGGCAGCGCTAATCGCTGGACTGGGAGCAGAACAAGTGAGTTTTATCTGAAATTAAAAGTCAGCAGAGATGTTTGTGGTCAGTGGAGATTAGAGTCAGAACAAGAATCTGGTTCCTGATGTTTGAACAGCTTCTTGTTTCTGCTTGTTTAAAAACACAGATGGACTAAAAACCAGGACATTTACTGAGCCGCTGATATCTGGGAGTAAAATAAGTGAAATGTTCCTTTAATCGTCTAATTATGATCGTCTGTTCTTTAAACTCCAACAAGCACAGATCTGCCTCGACAGATCGGGTCCAACCGGGTTCAGTTCAAACCAACCCAGTCTGACTGACCTTTGACCCCCAGCAGAGCGAAGGATATGAATGGACCAGGATCCGGATGGCGAGCCGGCGGATGGGGTGGAACGGGCTGAACATGTAGAGCGCCGACGTGGCGCTGAAGCGGAAGATGGCCTTCCCTTTGTTCAGCACTATGAAAGTCTGCAAGAGAAACAGAAACGCTTCACTGCAAAAAATGATTTAACCGTTTTCTTCTATATGACCCAATCTTAGAAAAAGAAACAATCTGTTGCTGCTGTTTTTATGAGATAGACATGAATGAATGATGGAGGTCAGGATTATTTAGATGCTTAATGTTTGGACTCATCCAGGAGTTTAGAACAAACCTGCAGATCTGCAGAGAAAACAAGTCGTTCTGTCATAACTGGCTAAAAGTCATAAAGAATCGTTTCATATTTCACATGCAGATATAATAATAAGTAGTGCAGGTTTTAGCAGTTTTTCTTAGAATAATTGTTTTGAATTTCAAGAGCAGGTGTATGGAAGCCTTTCACTGCCAAAACCTGGAAATAAATCCAGGATCTTGTTGTGAAAAGTTAATTTTCTGCCTGGTTGGAAGCATGTGGACAGAATGCTACCCTCTTGTCTCTGAAGTAGTAGGGGTCGATGTCCTCCAGGGGGACGCCCACCAGGTGAGACGGGATGTCGGCAAAGATCCGGGGCAGCTGCTTCCCCGCCTCCAGGTCGGGCCGGGGCCGGGGCAGCTCCACATCGCCCAGGTCCTTAGAAAACAAAACATTTATAAACATTTATGATTATGGCGTTTTGTCTGTCTTCGTCCATTTTGTTTGTATTTTCAGTGAGGGAACAGGAACTTCCTGTTTTGGAGTAAAACTGCCAAATGTGACCAAAATTTGATTTATTTTGCTCATATCTGATTTTGTCAGAGTATCTGAACGGCCCAGTTCAGATCTACTCACCCCAAAAATCTGCATATAAAGTTCCTCTATATGTGGAAATAACCGACACGCATTTTATCCGACTCTTACGTTATTGATGCGTCATAATAATGAAATAACCAGACGGCTGAAGCAAACTTTGTTTGTCTGGTTCTGATCTGGTGACGATGCTCTGAGAAAACGTACATCGTCACTGATGGTGGCAGCGGCCATCTTTACTGCCGTAAACAGAGCGCTGCTGCGTGGCGGAAACGTTCTGGTCTCTGACTCACTTTGCGGTCGGAAAGCGTTCACACAGAAGTCACATTTAATGAAATGTATGAAATACTACACACAAAATAAGTAAAAAGAAAAATAAACAAAGAATTTCTTTTTTTTTAAAACTCTGAACTGAGCATTAATGTAGCGTCAGTTAGCTTAGCATCACGATTTGACCCAACAAAACAAAATCCTCCTGGGTTTTAATCGGAGTGAAGTTGGACCTCCACTTTCTTCCAAACAGACTAAATTTGGTTTCAATCAACTTAAATATGTTTGAGCAGCAAAATGTTTCGTTTGTGCTGCTTTTGATGACGACCTCTGACCTCTGGAAACCTTCTTATTAACATCTTTAAAATGATTTCGGCACAAACAAAAGTTTTTGCTGCACAAATGTTTGACACCAACTTGATCAGACTTGAAGTCGCTGGAGGGAAGCTTCACTCAGGAACTAAAACTTTTCAGTTTTAACAAAATGTTGCCTCCAGTTTTCAGTTGAAAACTTTAACAGGTTTAACTTCAGAGTTCCTCTAATGTTTATAAGAATAACTTATTTATTTTTCATTTATAGCTAATGATGGTTGTAAGCTAATAATAAAGCCTAACCTGGGTTAGCTAACAAACTGTTGAGGTGTTTAACTGGTTACTTCCTGTTTCCATTTCTGGTTAATGTTCCCAGGCGGGCGCCAGGCGGGTCCATACGTACCTCCTGGTACTGCTTTTTGCGTCGGGCCTCCTCCTGGGCCATGCGCTGTTCGATGGCCGCCAGGGAGTCCGGCGTGAAGCGCTTAAAGCTCTCTGGTCCCATTGGAAACACATAGCCAGCCATCTTCTCATCCTGATCCTGCTGCTAACTGGCCCGGTATACCAGCTGCAGACACAGACGACACGCTTAGATGTCCAGCATTTCATATCGTTATTCTGCTTCGCTCTTCATCAACCAAAGTGTACTTTAAACTGCCTCAAACAGACCAAAACAGAGTATTTTCATATTTTGATGCCTTCGCTCCAGAAGCGAGCCTCCTCCTGTAATCGGATGTCAGACTGTTCAGACACCTGTTGAGAATATTTTGGATCGTTAAATCATGAGATGAGGAGCGTTTGATTCGAGGACCTGCAGAGTGAGGATGATTTGGCGGTTTCTTCTCTGCCAGGTTGATTACGTCCTCTGAGGCGGCGACCTGCCGCTCAGGACGACCCACAGCATCGCAGGCTTCGTCATTAGAGCTGCACTCAGAGGCTCGAACAGGCAGCAATCAGCCGGAGAAACTCATCTACCTCCGCCTGACGCTCCCTACTGTACGCTCTGGGTTCCCTCCATTTCTGAACCATCAGCTGGTCTTTGTTCCAGTTTCAACAGGAGATCCCATAAAAACAACAACTGTCTGCTGAAGGTATGAATGATGCAGTCAATAATCTGCAGCTTTAAGGTGCCATGGACTGAATCATACCAACAATTAGATTTAACTGAAAAGATAAATAAATACATACTGTGTCGTAATTAGAAACACAGGATGAAAATATCTGTTAGAGGAATAAATGAAGCCTGAACACTGAAGGAAGGTTGATGCTACTTTCTGGGTTACATATTTTCTCAAATTAGCATCAAAAGGCCAAAGATTAGCAAACAGATCAAATAGTCATTATTTATTATTCCAGATAAAGGCTAATATCATTAGACGCTACTAACAACATTCTCCAGTGGCTGCTAACTTGTTTTAAACATATTAGCTGTTAACATGTAGCAACTAAACTAGCTTCAAACCTGCGACTAACATTTAGCTACTACATCACCTGAGATGATGTAGTAGCTGTTCTACATCACCTGTTCACCTGCAACAACAATATTAGTTGCCCACCTGTCACCACTACAGTAGCTGCTAACCTTTAGCATCTATAAAAGTTAGCTAACCTTTAGCATGTACAGAAGCTGCTAACCCATAGCAAACATATTAGCTGCTAATGTAGCAACTATAGTAGCTGCTAACTTATAGGAATCCATTTTAAGCTTGAAAACAAATCCAGTCCCAACTGTGGTTTGTTTCTTATATAGATATTTTGTCTATCAGTCATTTTAAGCTAACTAGGTTAGCGTAGCATAGAGAAGCTCACAGTGTATGCTACAATGCATCTTCAGGATTACTACTGATATGATTATTTCCTGATTTGTTCTGACCCACCGATGTTTCATTATTCTAAAAACGTCTCTATCCTGAACTCTGACAGGATAGAGACGTTTTTATTTCTTATTTTTTGACTCACAATTAGCCAAAGCTTCATTCATTTTTTTGCCAAAGCTCTGTGTATCCTAGATTGTTGTTTTATTATTATTGTCCTCCTAGCTGGTTGCTAAAGTTTCCTATCAAGAAATATCAGTAAATTAGTTTAATTAATAAACAAATGACAGTTTTACTTAAGCAGTAGCAACAGAATTCACTTCATGTTCTTTAACTCTAGTACACATTTTTCAGTGGGAATGACACATAATTCCTGTTTTTAATCCTATAAATATATCAGACTGATTGACCTGATTGATTAGTGATTTCTATATTAGCTACAGTAGCTGAAGGAACCACAGACCCTCATTCAGCTTCCAGTTTAACCAGTGAATCTGCTGAACATTCAGGAAGTAATAATCTGTTAACTTTTGCTGGTTTATTTAGAAATCCCAGTGGACAGTAGTGGTTTACCGCAGCCAAGCAGAAGAAAGCGAAGCACGCTAGCAGCTAATGCTGTTAGCTTCAAAAGCCTAGACTGAGAGTGTGTGAGTGTTTAACAGGTGTGTGTCCAGGCCATCTGCTGCGGAGCCTAATCCAATGATTGGACAGGCATCGTTTTTCAAGCCTTCATGCATTTCTTCTTCACAGCTCTCAAATCTGATTTCTGCAGTGTGTGTTTGTGTCCACATGAAAGGAAAAGTTGGCTCTGGTTCCTGTTCTTATCAAATGCTGTCATCCACTCAGTCACACACACACACACACAGACGTCAAGTACAGTAGCTCCTGATGAGCTCCTCAGCTCTGCTTTCCATTCTGCTGCCACACTTTGTCACGTACTAAAAGCTCAGGACTCATCAGGGAAACAATAAACCTGCTGAAATTATCTACAAGCAGCAACATGACAGCAGCGATAAGGCAGGCTGACTGGAAGATACACTCAATATTATATCACCACCTTCCTAAACTAATGGCCAAAACATGACTTATGTTTATTAATATTCAACCAACTCCAGTTGAAAGCAAGAAAACCAGAGATTGGCTTGTTTTATGCTCAGTTGCCATGGCAACCGCCATCAGCTCCAATATTTCTTATTTAACTATGATTTATCTCTTTACATTTCATATATCTATACACTGATGAGGCGTTTTCACTAATAGATCGAATAGTGAAAACATGAGACGGATTTCCGAGGAACCAAAGCGGCTGTTCCTGCAGCTAGCCTCACGCGTCGGCCATCTTGGATTTTCAGCTCATTTGGGTTTGGGTTCAAATTCAGGGGCAGAAACATCCAGAGGTCACATTTTAATGTTTATTAAGTCACTGTGATACATATTCCCCAGCCCAAACTTTCCCAAGATGCATTGCAGGTCAAAATGAAGATTGTAGTTTTCTGAACAATGGCGGACGAAGCAGGAGTTTAAAATGTTAAATAGACTAATTATAGCACTCTTCTAGTTATACACTCAGACACACCAAGAAATGTTAAACTCTCCATGTCTCCATTTTATTTTTTCTGTTAAACATTAACATTAATGTCTCCAATTATAAACATCAGAACTTAAATCAGGACTTTCTGATAACTGGGAGGAAAATCCTGCTGTTGTTGGAAGCTAAAGGAAAATTAAAACCAAACCAAACTAAAGTCAGTCTGAGGAAACCAGAGATCCAAATGATTGTTTTCACCCTCAAGAATAAAAAATAAAGTAGAAGCAGCCTTTATTTTCCCACAAAGGGAGATTCAGGAGCAACAGCAGAATCAGGTAAAAAGATTCCCATGAAAACGTTCTTAGTGTTGAATGCAGCATGTTTACTACTGTGTTTCCAGGCACTGCTCCTCTGTGTGTGTGGGTGTGTGTGTGTGTGTGTGTGTGGGTGTGCTCTTCCTCTCATGCAGCCTCCATCAGGTTCTTTAGCGAACCTCGCAGCGTTTCCTCCTCTCTCTGTTTCCTCTCATCACGTCGTGTGATTTTAACCTCTGGAACAAACTGATCCTTTTACCGACTGCAGATTCAATCTCCAAACATTTACTCCAAATTCTGCAACGAAAACACCAGAGAGGCTAAAAAACCTTCAGGAATATTTTAGATTTAAGAAAATTGAGGTTTTTATGATTATTGAGCCTCAAATTGTAAATTCTTAATCCATTTCTGTGATGATTCCTCTGGTTCACATTTAGAAATCATGAAACCAAAAACCGACTGAAAGAAGAGCATCAAACCTGCAGTGAGACACGGCGGTGGCAGCAGTATGCTGTGGGTCAAGTTCCCCAGAAGTAAAATGGCTTTTATTTTGGTAGTCCACTTCTTTATACGTAACTAATTATCTAACAAACAAACTATCTGGCTTGTTAGATAAAGATTTAATAAGTAAATTGAATAATATGACTTTGAAAAATAAACTGCCTTTTTTTCTCCTATGAGAGGCTAAATAAATGTTATTTTTTACAGTGTAACTTGCAGACGGGCTCTGAAGGGAAGTTCTGCTGGACCGGCCCGTATCGAGTCTCTTCAGCTCTGAATGGTTCTGCTTCACTTGGTTCATCTGGACCCGTTCCTCCTCCAGAACCAGGAACTTCCTGGACGTTCTGGGCTGCAGTTAGGGGGCAGCGCAGTTAGGGGGCGCTGCTGCTTCCCTGACTCACTGAAAACGTCCCACTGGCTGGTGCTTCAGTCTGACCAATCAGATCATCAGGATCATCAGAAATGATCTGAATAAATGTTGACTCAACAAGACAAATCAATCAGTTTTAGACTGAGCTGATGGGACCCTGATGGGACCCTGATGGGACCCAGCAGGACATGTATGTACTACGCGGTGCATTCGAGGTGCCGTGTTTCAGTGGGAAAGCGCAGCACCTTTAATTCAATTAGTCTGAGAGGAGAAAGCGCGTTCGGTCACAGCGCTGCCGACCCGACGGACATTATTCAGTGGATCCAGGCAGGACGCCAAGCCCGGCTGCCAGAGGACTGACGGGACCGGGGCGTCGCCATGGCGATGCAGGACGAGATTCCCCCACATCTGGTGATGTAATGTTCTGCAGAACCGCTGCGGCGTCACCAGCCTCCCCAGCAGCACTGAAGACGGTTGAATGGATTCGTCCCATTTTACTTCCTGCTAAGTTTGTTTCTGAGTAAAAGGTTGCAGGCGATTAGCGGCACAAGGTAAAAAAGAAAAACATTGTTTAATTATTAAAAATGTCCTATCTAACATAAATGTAAGTTTGTTTGAAAAAGGCGCGTCAGGATCTGCTGCAGGTTTTTATCTCAGAGAATCACCTCCAGGTTTCTCTCAATCATCTCATTATGGGACGAGGAATCAGGTCTCATTAGATAAACGCTTCATTTCTCTGGATTTTCCTTCTGTGGAACAAACTGAGCCGATGAGGAGCTGAAGATGATTTATGGATGAAACGTCTCAACACTGATTGGTCAGTTAGACCAGTGTTTCCCATGCCTGGTCCTCAAGGCTCACTGTCCTACATGTTTTAGAGGTTTCACTGCTTTAATGTGTTAATCTGTCATCAACTCAAATCAGCTGGACTGAAGCAAGGAAACACCTAAAACATGCAGGGCAGCAAGTCTGGAGGACCAGGATGGGAACCACTGAGTTACACAATTTTACTGAATAAAACAAAACCAGGTTGTTGGTTCCCTGTCTCTCTCTCTCTCTGGTTCCCTGTCTCTCTCTGGTTCCCTGTCTCTCTCTGGTTCCCTGTCTCTCTCTCTCTCTGGTTCCCTGTCTCTCTCTCTCTCTGGTTCCCTGTCTCTCTCTGGTTCCCTGTCTCTCTCTGGTTCCCTGTCTCTCTCTCTCTCTGGTTTCCTGTCTCTCTCTCTCTCTGGTTCCCTGTCTCTCTCTCTCTCTGGTTCCCTGTCTCTCTCTCTCTGGTTCCCTGTCTCTCTCTCTCTCTGGTTTCCTGTCTCTCTCTCTCTCTGGTTCCCTGTCTCTCTCTGGTTCCCTGTCTCTCTCACTCTGGTTCCCTGTCTCTCTCTGGTTCTCTGTCTCTCTCTCTCTCTGGTTCCCTGTCTCTCTCTCTCTCTGGTTTCCTGTCTCTCTCTCTCTCTGGTTCCCTGTCTCTCTCTCTGGTTCCCTGTCTCTCTCTCTGGTTCCCTGTCTCTCTCTGGTTCCCTGTCTCTCTCACTCTGGTTCCCTGTCTCTCTCTGGTTCCCTGTCTCTCTCTCTCTGGTTCCCTGTCTCTCTCTCTCTCTGGTTTCCTGTCTCTCTCTCTCTCTGGTTCCCTGTCTCTCTCTCTCTGGTTCCCTGTCTCTCTCTCTCTCTGGTTTCCTGTCTCTCTCTCTCTCTGGTTCCCTGTCTCTCTCTCTGGTTCCCTGTCTCTCTCTGGTTCCCTGTCTCTCTCACTCTGGTTCCCTGTCTCTCTCTGGTTCTCTGTCTCTCTCTCTCTCTGGTTCCCTGTCTCTCTCTCTCTCTGGTTTCCTGTCTCTCTCTCTCTCTGGTTCCCTGTCTCTCTCTCTGGTTCCCTGTCTCTCTCTCTGGTTCCCTGTCTCTCTCTGGTTCCCTGTCTCTCTCACTCTGGTTCCCTGTCTCTCTCTGGTTCCCTGTCTCTCTCTCTCTGGTTCCCTGTCTCTCTCTCTCTCTGGTTTCCTGTCTCTCTCTCTCTCTGGTTCCCTGACTCTCTCTCTCTGGTTCCCTGTCTCTCTCTCTCTCTGGTTCCCTGTCTCTCTCTCTGGTTCCCTGTCTCTCTCTCTGGTTCCCCGTCTCTCTCTCTCTCTGGTTCCCTGTCTCACTCTGTTTTTGGCTGTGAAGCGGTGTGTCCTGCGCGGCCGGCCCGTCACAGCCACTTGGATCAGTCGGTTCTGCTCCCAGCGGGCCTGACTGATCGGACCTGACTCATTAACTCGGTGAACACTCGGACCTGTGTGACTTCACCCTGCAGACCAGCGCAGGCCGGCGTGCGGCTCTCTGCGCGTTAGCATCAAGGCCGTCCTGCTGCTCCTCACCTGTCCTGACTCACCTCAGAGACGAGGCGACTGCAGGAAGGCTGATAACTCAGAATGTGAAGAAATCAGAGAAATTTTAATATTTTTCTCATTTTCCTCCAGTTTTCCATTAAAAATGTGAGTAAAACTGAAGGTTTTCTATGAGTTTGAAAAAACCTTCCTGCTAGCCTGATGGATTAGCTAGCAGGATTAGCTAGCGACTAATGAAGATGATAGTTTCAGGTCATGTGGATGACCTTTGACCCACATCCAACCCAAACACAGATGGTTACACAAAGAGGCGACGCTGAACATCAGCGACACAGAAACATCTCCAGACCTGAAGCTAACAGCGTAGCAGTGGTTAGCTTCCTGACTAGCTAGAGCTTCACACAACTCAACGTTTTCATTCAGTAACTCAGAGAAAATGTATCTGCAGGTGAAGAAGTCAGTAGGAAAAGGTTTAGCAGTAAGTAGGTGATTTAGCCTCACAAAGAGAAAACTGTAGTTTCATTTTTAAAGTCGTCTTTTCTTTGTGTTTTTCATTCATTTAAAGATGTCACCGTTTCAAACTACATATTTAGTTAGCAAGGTAAATATTTAGCTTCAAATAAGATAGTTAGCAAGGTAGTTAGCGAGCTAAAAATGTTATTTGAAATGATTTAGCTTTGAGCTAAATATTTAGTTAGCAAGTTAAATATTTAGCTTCGAATTAAATACTTAGCACGCTAATTATTTAGTTGTAGCATCAAAAAATATTTAGATCGGAGCTAAATATTTAGTTTGAAATTAAATAGGTAGCAAGCTAGCTAATTATTTAGCTAATATACAAATTAACTTGCTGATAACCGGAGGTGGACTGTCGAAAAACAAAATGGTGGATTTTGTGTACATCTATAAAAAATAAATATTTAATTTGAAGCAAAATACATAATTTATAAACTAAGTATTTAACTTCCTATCGAGATATTCAGTCATCAAGTTAAACATTTAGCTTGCTACCGAAATATTTAGCTTGATGCTAATGGTTTGAAGCAGGTTATGACATCATAACGGCCGTACTGGTACCTGTTCGGTACCAGAACCTTCCCATCAGCCTCGTGTTTTGGTCCTTATGGACCCCCGTACTGGATGCTTTCAGACTTTGTTATCAGAATCTCAAACTCCTGGATTGTCAGCTAAACTGACTGTCGGTTAAAAAAAAAAAAAGTTTGGTCCCATTGGGACACCATGCGTCTCCATGGCAACCCAGAGAGTCATTTATCCCAGAAAGGTCAAAACATGGAGACAAAAACAAGTCAACACAGAGCGAGCGCGCATCCTCATTTCTGTATTAACGGGCTCTATTGTCTCAGCTACAGTCCGGACTGATTGTGTTGGCTGAGGTTATTAACACACACACACACACACACACACACACACACACACACACACACACACACACACACACACACACACACGCGCGCGCGCGTATAAGAGTTCATATTCTGGTCAAGGTCGCGTTGCAGATAAAATGCTTTATGGCGTCGTTAGACCCTCCAGGAGGAAGAAAGACGCTTCACATCCAACAAAAACCTCCAATAACAGCTTGAAAGGATCCATCGGAACATTTTCCACCTGAAGAAAACGTTCTGAAAGGAAAACAAATTAGAAATGGGATTCACTTCTGCAGTCACACGTAGCTGGACGACGGCCCAGAGTCCTACAGCCTGAATAAAAGCCAGAACCTGCAGAACTCATCATATTCTGCAGCTCAGACATCATAAACTGGGCACCGTGTTCTGGGACTAGCAGCAGTGTTATTAGCAGCAGCTGCTAGCCGCCGCTAGCTGCTGCTAGCTGCCGCTAGCCGCCGCTACAAACCCTGGTGACAATAAATCCATCATGTTTGATAAAAACGGCTTTATTCTCAACCTGCAGCTGGAAAAACATTTAAAGATGTTTTAAGGGATTTTTTCTGATTTATATGACACTCTCAGTTGGATTTAGATCTGGACTTTGACTAGGCCAGTCTGACTCATGAATTTGCTTCTATATGAATCATCCCATAATGGTGAACCTGGTGATTTTGGCTGATTGGTTCAGCAGAACAAGCACTGACAGGCTAGCTGTTTGAGCTAAACGCTGTAATAAATGTGACTTTGACTATACTGTATGGTTATAAATGTATTCAGCCTTTATTTCATAGGAAACATACAAAAAAATGTCTTGTTTTTTAGACTTCAAACAATCTCTGACATTCTAAATGACCTCCTTTGTTAGCAAACAGAAACATATAGAGATGAATAATAGAAAGATATTATATTTATTCTCTTTTATAAATGTGATCCAATCTTTGTTTTTATTTTATTTTTCCATATTTAAACTCCATGAAATATTTAGTGGTCCATTTAAATTGTATGAAAATTTATTAACAAAAATAGATTTTCAGGGAGAAGAGGGCAGTGGGCACCCCAGGGCACCTCTTAGCTTCACCCCTGCATTTACAGAACTTTTGAAATTTCACATTTTTTCAGATTTTTTTGATCCGTTTTTGTATTTTTCTATTCTCCACTTCACTGTCTTGGTTTCTTTAATCTTTATGTCTACATCTTTATTTCTTCAGTTCCTTCCTTCCGTCTTCACCTCCTCTGTCCTCTGCTCCGTTTTGATCATCATCTATCAGGTCGACTCGGCTCGTTTTCTCCTGGCCGTCTCATTTTGTCGCTGTATTTTTTACCACCTCGGCCGCCGAGGAAACGTGCAGCTGTCCATCTCACAGATTTCTGATAACCCCTGAAGGAGTCGTCGCCCAGGCAGGAACACAACGGCACGACTGTATTTACTACAGATTTAACTCTGCTGTTCGGAGCATGGATAATAAATTCAGACGGAGGAGCTGCAGGACGTGAATTGATAAACAGAGAACAACAGGCTGAAATAAGAGATACAGACACAGAAATAGAAAGCTATGTGTCCTTGCATGAGTTTGCATGTGCAGCATGCATGCATCGGTGTGTGAGTGTTCGATGTTGGAGCCGTTTCAGTGAATACGTTTTCCTCTGACTGGATTCTGGTTGAATCATGTGCAGAATTATTAGCCAACAGAGAAACATTCAGGCTCTAAAACTTCCTCACTAAAACAAAAAACATCAACGGATCTTCAAAATAAATATTTCAAATAATCATGTGAGGATTAAATTTGTCTCCTGGACTCTGTCGGTCTGAAATATTCCCTGAAGTTTATTTATAAATCCATATGACTTAAAATTATAAGATTAAATGAATGCTTTAAACTGGACGATGATCTCACCGTCATTTTGTTTTCTGATATGATCTATGATGTAAACATGTAAATATTAAAGCGTCCCGCTCGTTTCTGAGATGAACCGGAGAACATGCGAACCCCAGCTGGGCGCTAACAGTTTTCTAGCAGCGAAGTAACCATGGTAACCACCATAAAACACACTGGAAACTAAACAAACATGGAGGAAAACATAAATAACATTAACGCAGACTGCGGGTGGAAAATGGGCAGTAATTTGGGATCTAGAGCAGATCCATGAGTTCATATCAGACCTGCAGCTTCCAGACAAACCGAAAGTATCGCATTTATCCAACGTTCCAGGTGTTCCCTGAACGCATCGCTGTCTTTTCCTCTGGTCCAAAACACAGAACTCAAAAAAACAACTTAATGTTTGGGTTTCTAAAAGCTAGCTGCGCTAACTGTAAAGCGCTAATCATCACTGCTGTCAGCCAATCAGGAGGCTGGGAAGGATCCAGGAAACTGCCAGCTGATTGGCTCAGAGGACAGAAGGAAAAAACTGTTTTATACCAACTATGAGTGAGAAAAAAATATCAAAAACAAAATAAAAAATCTGGAAGATCAAGAGAGAAGGAAAAGAAAAGATGGAGAGCAAAGAATGAACGAGTTAAAGAAAACAGAAGAAGTCATGAATTAAGCAACAGTCTCATCTGATGCTAAAGCTCCAACAGCAGACGGCATTGTGGGTAATTATCCTCATCATGTCCAGTAGAAGCTCCTTCACTTTAACCTCTCAGTGTGTGTGTGTGTGTGTGTGTGTGTGTGTGTGTGTGTTCACACACACACACTGAGGAACAGAGACGAACTGAACAGGACGTCTGAGTTGGACGTCCAGCTGGCGTCTCTCTCTGCAGCTGTTTGTCTGTTCAGCCTGATACTGACACCCACACCAACCTGGCAACCCGCAGAAGCAACCTGGCAACCCGCGCTGCACCTTTGTGCCGCTGTCTCTGGGGGACGGGGACGGGGACGGGGACGTCCCTCTGGTGTGTTTGGACAGGGAAGCAGTTTCACTCTGAACATCCAGGAAACGTCTCCTTCCTCCAACAATATGTAAATAAATAAATTCATGTTTAATGAATAATTCACTTTAAAAATATATTAAATTATATGAAACACTATCAAACTGCTTCATATGTTTGATACTGAGAAATCAAATATATGAAGCAGTTAATAAAAATATTACAAAATAAAAAATATTAAATATTATTATTTAGTATTGTTATTGTGATTTCACTATAATACAATTTATCAATTATAAAATGATTATTAATATTAGTACAATTCTTATGGTTTGTTTCTAAAAAAAATAATATTACAAAATAAATTAATGAATTCTATATTATTAATAAATAGTATATATTTATTAATATGGCTAAAACAATAAAAATAAGCAAAAATACCTCATATAATAACAATAATATATAAAATAACTAATAATTATTAACAATTAACCAAATAATTACATTTCCAAATCATTTTTTTACTGCTTTCATTCTAGAAAAATAGGAAAAACATAAAAATGTAACAAACTATTTATAAAACAAGAATTATTTAAAATTAAATTAGTAACTATGGATTAATAGTTTGTGTTATAAGAAACAAAAAACTATGAAAAAAAAAATTATCAAAAATTGAAATAATCAGAAATTCTTGTCCAAGAATGAATCTTAAAATCCCCGAGACTAAAGAACGAAAACGCAGAAACGATGGAAATAATAAAACTGAATGAACTTCATCATCCGTCCATCGGTCCGTCCAGGTTTTTGCTCCTCCTCTTCCTCCTCCTCCTCTTCCTCCACCTTCCTAACATTTCTGTCGTTCCTCCTCTCCTGTGTCAGCGCTCCGTCGCTCAGCTGTCACTTTCTCACACACTCACACACCCACAGGAAATTACCAGCCTGTGGAGTGTGAGACCTCTCATCTTCTGCTTGATGTTGTTTCAGTCTCACACACTCACACACACACACACACACACACACACTCACACACACACGCACACACACCCACACACCCACACTCAGAGTTATGTATCAGTGACTCCATGCAGGGACAAAGCTAAGTGTGTTTATTTCTGTTCTCCAACACACACCTTGATGACAGGTGCGTCCCGCAGCTTTGGGCCTCAACCCGACCAGAACCGGCCCAAAAGAAACAAACACTCCACCAGCTTCCTCCTTTCAGCTGCGCTAACAGCTAACAGCTAACGCTACAATGCTCGTTGCTACGGTGATTACCGCCGTTTCTGGGGATCCGCAGCGTTACTACTCCCCTCACACAGGAAGCAGAATCACAGGCGGTCCAACAGGTTACACAGAACCATCAGGTCCAGTTTCTCCAGAACCAGCCAGAACCAGAGTGGGCGTGTCTCTCTGATTGGTCAGAAAACAGGAAGAAAAATACTGTGTGGACGAACTGGATCAGTGATCCAAATGATAACAGAATCAGGAAAGTCCAAGTTCCTGTGACCCGGCTGACCTCTGGACGGCGGATCTGATGGTGGAGATCCGGAGATCCAGTCAGGATGGGTTTCATCCCTGATTCAACCAAAAACAAGAAAAACATTTTGTTCTGTTTGGACCAGTTTGAATCCGCCTGATGTGTCAGAAACGACCCGTTCCACCTGAACTCTGACCCGGCTTCTGCTGCGTATTCAGGCCGGGCTTTAGCCTCGTCATCTCACACACACACACACACACACACACACACACACACACACACACACACACACACACACCTTCCTGCCTTCATTAGGCGTCAATATTCAGGTTCGTTTTAATTTAGCTCCAAAGGAGGTCAGACTTGCGGCTCGTCACCCGTTTTAGCTTCGTCACTTCCAACCGTTCTGCTCCAGTTCTGCAGCAGACAGAGGAAGAGGAGGAGGAGGAAGACCTCCATTCACATGATGGCTACATGTTAGAGTCTCGGCGACGGGAACCAGCAGGTCGGATCCATCAGAACCTTAAACATGGTAAATATTTCATCAATTCTGATGAATAAAATGAAAACGTTACAACGTTAAAACGTCTGGATGAAAATGTTTCCACCCAGAAGATATTTATCTAGATTTTATGATTTGTATCTAAATGAACTTTAAACATTTTGGGGTTTTTGTTACTCATTTAAAATAAAACTAAATATTTTTCTTTTCTCTTTTGGGTCTTTTTGCATCTTTAGATGTTCAAAGTTTTTATGTTTAAAATTGGATTTTTCTTTAGATGTAGTGCAACTTTTTATTTTTACCAAATAAATATATAAACTGCTTTCAAAACGTTTATTTCATGTTGAATCATCTCGATTTGAACAACGGGTCAGGTTGAACTGGAATAAATATCAGTTTGTAGCTTAAATTATTGTTTTATCTGAAATTTTCTAGAAAAATTTTGAAATTTCTCAGTTTGAAAAGTCAAATTTCTGCCTTTTGAAAATGTTTTTGAGTTTTTGGCAGAAATTTGAAGCAGGATAATCTGTAAGCGAACAGAAAGCTGCCTCAGTTTGTTCTGATCCGGTTTGTCGGTTCTGAAAGCTCGTCCTTCCACAGAACGAAGGCAGAAAAACATCGTCTGAGTTTTTATTCTCAGAACAACGAGGACAGGAGGATAAAATTAGACGCAGGATGAAGCGTTTCCACGGCGATACGCAGCAGAAAAACCTGCAGCACACAGAAACAGAGGAACCGTTTGGATCCGGTTCACAGGTTCTGGACCGGATCAGGAGAGCCGGCGCCTGTTTAGGTCCAGAACCAGAACCAGACCAGAACCGACCCAGAACGGGTCCAAACAGCAGCGCCGTGGAACCAGGAAATGTCCAGAACAGAACCAGTTTGGGTTTTAACATCGTGGTCCGATACACTGTAAAAACAAAACGTTCCAGAACATTTCTGGTTTAGTTTCTAGTGAAAACGTCTCATTACACTCAAAAAACTAAATTAAAAACATTTTTTAGAAATAAAAGTTCTTTAAAATTCTTTAAATGTTCCAGTTTCACTGGCAGATTATTTCTCTTACCAAACAGGAGAAACATTTTGTCATAGATGAAGTAATTTATCACTTTCTGAACACCATCCCTCTGGCTAAACACGGTGGTGGCAGCATCATGCCGTGGGACAGGAAGCTGAAGGATGGAGGTAAATCCCCATCAGTCCTGGAGGAAAAGCTGAGATGAAGCTTCACCTCCATGAACATCCAGACAGCCATATTATGGGATGGAGAAGGGAAAAAAAGCACTCCACACTTTCCAGATTAGCTACAGTGTACAACCTGGAGTCGCTCTCTTTCCCTCTGACTCATTAAAACCTGATGGTTTGTGGTTCTGTGTGTCCCAACATGTGGGTGGAGCTCTGGGCTCATCGCCATGACACCCGAACCGGCCAATCAGACGTGCTGAAGCAGAACCCAGTCCTAATAGGAAGAGACCCGCTCAGCCAGGAGGGAGCGACCCGAGAGCAGCAGGAGGCGCGGCGCTGAGACGGAGAGCAGAACGGAGGAGACAGGCGGGCTGGAACTGGGTCGCAGCGTGTGTGTGTGTGTGTGTGTGTGTGTGGAGACAGGCAGAATCAATAAGAAACCTGTTAAGCTGATCGCCACGGCGATAAACAAGTTGGATGTTGTGAGTGTTTGTTTCTCTGAACAGAACCGATCCTCGTTTCCTGACCCGATGGTTCAGAGGCAGACCGGTTCTGAACCGCAGCAGAACCTTCTGGTTCTGGAGGTCTGGGTCAGATGGAAACATGGCGGACGCACCGATCAGAACATCTGGGCCGATACCGATATCTGATCCATCCGGGTTCATCATGTCCACTGTTGCCATAGTAACCGTGAAAATGTAATCCGACTACTAAGTTATGGTTAACCTTTTGAAAAGTAAGTTAGTTACTTCACCGATTACTTGATTGAAAAAGTTACTCCAGAAATTACAGCCAAACTTTTAAATGCTTTTTTTCTTAACGTGAATTTTAACGGCGACATTAATCATGTTTCTGTCAACATTTAAAATAAAAACATATAAATTAAAAACTGCTTCCTGAAGGAAATATGTTTAAAAATATTAAAGAAAGACCATCTTTACAGACAAACAGTTTTAAAAAGTGTTTCTTTTTAAAAGCTTTAGTTTTGGGTGATGTTGGAACTTAAGTTAATTTTAATGAATTAATCATAAACTATATACCAACTAAATAAGATACATTTCTGATCAAAAACGGTTTTTGCTGTTAAATTATTGGATAAAAAGTCATGAGAGTCAAGAAGCAGCTTTGCTGTTAGCGGATGTTTCCTGTACGTCAGATTTAAAGTCGTACCAGAAACACACAAATAAAAGGTTCCTGGTGGAACTTATGTAACAAAAGAAAAAACAATTCATTGGGTTAAAATGTTTAACATGTTAAGACTCAACACAATCTGAGCTCATCTGGCAGCTGAACTCACCAATAGATACTCAGGCTCACTAAAAAACTAAAGATTTTATTTACCAATCAAATTTGCACCATTTTTAAACTGCAGTCAGGGGCCACAAAAACTCATTCCTAGGGCCCCAAATGGCTCCCGAGCCACACTTTGAACACCCCTGACTGATCCTGAATAAACCGCAGGAGGTTCAGAGTGAATTAAACACACGAGACCAGAGGAGAAACTTCAGGCTAAATATAAAGGAGATGAATGATGAAGATCAGGAGAGAAAATCAGAAAATCCTGAAAAATGACAGAAAAGTTCCAGGAAACGAATTTCTGGAATAAAATCACCTCTAAATGTTTTAGTCTCTGGAGGAAGAGGAGCGTCAGGCGCGCTGACTGGAGCTCCTCCATGTGCTGCTGGTAAATCATGAGACCCTAAAACAGAGCGAGCGAGTTCAAGGTCAGCCGGGGGTCGCTTCAGGCCGGCGCACGCAGGCGGCGCATTGTGGGTCCGTGTGTGATTTTAGCGGCCTTTAATAGGCCGCTGCAGCTGTTCTTCATTAACCCTGAAGGTTTAACCACTCAGCAGGAGGTCGAGTTCACCTGCTGAGGAGCTTCAACCGGATCAGACTCAACATGAAGACTCATTTCTTCCTCCACAGCAAAGGTTAAATCTCAAAACAGCAGAAAACTGATCAAATAACCTCGTTTACTGAAAACATCCAGGGTCCAACTGCAGAAATCTGGATTTCTCTACATGGTTCACTGAATCTCTGGTGCATTAAGATCTGCAGAGTTCACACAGCCATGATAAAATCACCTCCAAACATTTAATGTGGCTTCAATACGCAGAAAATCAAACTTCAGGGTTTTCCAGTCAGAGAATCAGAAACAGCAGAAAGGTATCAGTCAGGAGAAGATCAAATAAAATCCCAGTGTTTTGGATTTTTAGCTGAATTTTCATTACAAATATGAACAAAACTTTCAGTGAAATAAAGTTCAACATTTGTGCTGAAGTTTTATCAACTGTTAAGAACTCAGAGCAGCTAAATTTTGGTCGATTTGTTTTGACTGAAACTTTGAGAAAACAGAAATAAAATTAAAATGTACTTTTAGGAGTATTTTTACTACACTTTACTTTTTATTTTTACTTGAGTAATCTTGTTCTAAAGTATTTTCACTCCTGAGTTAAACTTTTTCTTCCCACTGAATGAAAATCAAACATGTTTTAACCAGAAACTCAAAAACCTGCAGTTTCTGTTAAAGTTTCATAATTTGTTTTATTGAAAGAAACTGATTTGGAAAAATTTTCCTTTTTCCTGATTCTGATATTTTTTGTTTCTTATTTGAATTATTGTCATATTGGTTCTTAAAATACCAACATTTCTAAATAACTTTATATTTTTTAGTCTGCTTATGTAATTTTTAAATATTAAATGATTGGTAATTTGATCAGTAGACTTTTTATCAGATACTTTTTCATTCGAGTCATTTCTCGGACGGAAAGTTTTTACTTTTACTCCAGAATAATTTCTGGTCCCTCATCAGCTGATCTCATAAAATTAAGAAAATTGGCGCCGATGAATCGGTGCACCCCCAGTGACAGGAAGTTGATGGTCCAAACAAAATAAAAGCCTAGACGTTAACTGGACAGGAACTTAAATCCTGCAGAGTGATCCAGAGAGCTGAGTCAGCAGAACCAGACCCGGTTCTGGAGGTCCATCAGGATTTACTCCCGGCCTCCTTTGTTCCTGGTTAAGCCGCCGTCTGTTGCCGTGAACAGTCACTTTAGAGGATCGTTGACAGTGGATTACGGCTGACACATGCTGCTCTGGTATTTCTGCTGTGAGTCACGGCGCAGCGGCGACGGCCTCTGGACCGCCAGCGCCGCCAGACGCCTTGACAAAAGGAGTCGGCGCTGGCTCTAAACGCCGCAGCACTTTCTCTGATTGTTTTATCCCATTAAAACCTGTCGCTTATGTAAGTTTGGAGCTGGAGGGAAGGAGCGTCTGAAACGCTGCGGCTGGAATATAATTAACTGCTTTCCTCTAATAACTGAATAAAAGCTTTCAGATTTGTTTTGTATAATTAGCTGAAGTTGTTTGTTAAAAGCTCTGCAGACATGGACCTCTGAACCCGGTCCAAAACTTTATAGAACCGACTGCTGCCTATAAATACATCACACACACACACACACACACACACACACACACACACACACAGAGGAAATCTAACACACTTATTGTCTTCCCTGAGGAGAAAATCACCATAACAACTTCATTGGATAAACATCATTAAGATGGATGGATGGATGGATGGATGGATGGATGGATGGATGGATGGATGAGTGAATCAGAGATCTGTCATTGCAGAAAGATGTTTCACTACGTTCCATTTTAAACTGAAATCCTGTAAATCTGCAGGAATGAAAAACGGTCGTTTGATTTTTGCAGCTAAAATGAACAAAACCTGAAAATCCTAAGTTATTAAATCTAAACTCCTCATGAAGCTTTGAGCCTCTGAAGCAGCAGCAGCCTGAGAGGAACCCGACCCGACCCGATCCGATCCGACCCGGATATTCAGCCGCTGGTCGTGAGCAGAGGAAACGCAGCGCTGTGGTTTCTGGAGGCGCAAAACATTACGAGGAACTTCCTGTTGCAGTTCCAGGAAAACCTCTCATCACGCTTAGCCTCCTCACAACCAGAACCAGAGAACCGGGTTCTGATCATCACCAGAACCTGTGTGGTTTCTGTTTGCTCCGCTCTTCAGATAAAAGCAGAAATCTGATCTCAGATCTGCCCAAACAGCTGCTGCTGTCTGCATTATAAACGTTTAGGTCTGCTGCTCTGAACAAACACTCCGAGATGCGTCCACACACTCCACACACATGCAAACCAAGACACACACACTCACACACCTGTGGCAGGTTGACACAGCAGCTGCTGACGGTTCGCTGCAGATCTGGAAACCACGCGCCTCTTCTTTTCCACAACTTTATTTAAATCCTGCCACCTCAGCGGCACCTGAGGCCAGCAGGCCCCGCCCACCGCTCACCTGGGAGAGGGATGACCAGAACCACAGCAGTCCGGCTGGGATGGTCAGAAGAATGACCTGCACTGGAATTACAAACTTCAATAAACCTGCAGAGCAAACCTGATATTTTAATGAGAAAAAAAACCTTTTAGTTCCTCTGTAAATCAGATGGAGTTTCTTGGACTGCAGCTGCTTTACTTCATTGTTTTAGTTTTAGTTTGTTTTTAACTCTAAAAGCCTGATGGGATTTAGAAGACATGGTTAGATAACAATATTAATTATCTCATCCTACATCACTTCATACCTGGGAAGAGTTTTAAATTCTCAGTTGATGTTTAAAACCTGAGAGACCAAACATGAGATAAAACCAGGTGGAACAGGTTTGGTCCTGTCGCCACGGACCGACTTCTCTCGCGATGTCAAACAGGAAATCTCGCATAATTTCGCGGGATTTCAACGTAAACAAACATGGCCGACGATTTGGAAGCAACGGCTAAAGTTTTAGAATATATATAATATCCCCGATTCACACAACACGAATATCCTCATGACCGTCTTTAAGATTGTCTGAAGGGGAAATCCAGATAAAAATCGTGAACCCAGTTTTAGAAACAGTGCGGCTTATGATCCAGAAAACTCTTTATAATCAAGTTCATTAGAGGAACTGAACGCCAGTTTCTACATGAGGTGAGTACAGCTCTGCTAGGGAACGGATAAAACATTTACACCAAATGTTAGGGGGAAATTATTGATATCGATGCGTAGTGAACAATTATTGTATCAAGTCATCTATCGATTATTCTGACAATTAATAAATAAGAAATGGAGCCGTTCTCTGGTAGCTACTAACATAAAAGAGAAAATGTTAGTAATTTTTAATAAGAAAACTTTGTATTGTTTAAAATGCAAAACGATTCAAATATCGTTTTCCGTATCAAGTTAAAAGTATGAAAAATATTTATAAAATATATATTTCTAATCTATTTTTAAATTTTTTACTCACTTCTTTACTCTCATTGATCGGTTAGTAATCGTAAAGTTAGCCGAAATGCTACCTGCCAGATTCTGCGCTGATACTCAGATAAAAGTTACCTGTTAGCGCAGCGGATGTTTCCTGCTGTGTTTCCGTTCCGTTTAGTTTGAAATGTTTCCTCACTTTCCACATTTTCTGTCTCTTTCTTAGCGGCGCTTCTTTCCGTCTCCGTCCTTAGCATTAGCGGGAAAGGGGCATTGCGCAACACTAATAATCGTCCGGCTGAAACACAGCAGCGCTAGATAGTAAAACGTAATTTAACGAAGAAGCATCGAGGTGTTTTTAAAATGGAGGTCCTTGAATCGCTGCAGCTCCACATAGAAGAGCAGCTGCAGCAACATTTTCCTTCAAGGTGAACACTGAGCTACTGCTGGTTGTGGGAACCAGATATGTAACATCTGGTTCTCCACTCACTTCAAACTGAACTATAGCGCTTTAATCAGCAGAATTTACACCAAAGATTGAACTAATCCTCTTCATTTTATTGTCTGTAGGTGGAAGATATGGCGCATAAACTGAACTGAGTAAGTAGACAAAATAACAGAATAAATTTAATTTACTTAACAATGCTTTGAATTATGAAAGAATGAATGTTTTTTTTAACCTGGATGAAATGATTTAGAACTTGTTCATGTTAAGAATGAACTGATTCAACATGACGATATGATTCAGTAGAATATGATTCTGTATGATGTGATGCAATTTGATACTATGATAATATCATAATAGGGGAAAATTCGATACAATGCATTAAGCCAATATATCACAATATGACTCAATGTGGCACCTAATCAGACGTAGTTATAAACTGATATAATTATAGGAACACATTACAAAATAACAGCAAATAAAAATGAAACTCTGTCTGTATCCGTCAGATTGTTTTCATGAGGCTCTGGGTTTATTTTCAGATATTTTTCATAAATCTGTTCTGAAATAATAATCAAAACTCAAATTGTCTGAAATCACTCACAGATTAATGTTACTTTTAAAAATCTGAGTTTTTATCTCTAATCTCCAAACAAAAACAGGCATAAAATTCTGAATTATCATAAAAACAAAACAAAACATGAGTCAGAGCAAAGACTGGAGCAGTTTGTCATTCAGCAGGAGAAACTCAGAAACAATCCCAACCTTTAAAAATATTCCTCCACCCTGAAAGCATCAGGGTCGGTTTTCCTGACGGGGATTTAGATCCAGACTGAGAGGGACGGAGCCGAGCCGAGCCGAGCCGAGCGTGAGTCCAGGCTGTTTACGGTCGTCACATCGTGTTTCTCTGCTTGGTTCTCATCCTAACGGACGTCTCCTCACCGAGATCCACCTGAAGGGAAACATTCCCGTCGGGATTCTCCCACCGGATGGATCCGGACAAACCGGACCGCCCGGAGTCGAGACGGAGGAAAACCAAGCAACATTTTGGAGCAATAATTCTGTTTCCCAGCAACTCAAATACAGAAAAACTGCAAATTTTACACAAATCTGCTTATTTCTACTGTCAGCTAAACCTTTAATATTAAAGGAAATTAAACTCACTTAAATTTATATCAATAAGAAGATAATAAATATCAGCATTTATTAATCTGTAATATAATAGAAGGTCAGATTAAGGGAAATATTTACTGGTTGTATATAATATGACAATATTAACAGATTAATCAGGTAATTCTTAACATTATCTGCACAGATAAAGTAATTAAATAGATTTATGAAAAATAACAGAATATATAACCTGATAGATGCTTAGAGCTCTGATTTCTCATTTAATAAAATAAAATGTAAATATGATTATTTCTGCAGCTTCTCTTTCATCTTATGTGACAAATAAAAAGAGGCTGCAGAACATGAAACATCTAGAAGGTTAAAGGTCAGCCTTCACGCTTCATTTCTTCTCCCAACAGCAAAACAAATCTGCTTCAGTCGTGAATAAACGGCCAAGAATTCAATATGAAACACAAACTTTAACATCAACGGGAAGAAATGTAATACATATTTCATCTCTGTTGTTATTTTATTGCCGGATTTGATTATTTCTGCCCAGAAACACCTGAAGAAGATTCACCTCCAGGATAAATAAAGCTGACTCTCTGCAGCCCAGCACTTTGTGACATTAGTTCTGAATATTCCCGGACCTCAGTAAATGTCAGCTTATGGAAATCAGAACCTAAAAGCAGAAGTTTGTCCGCTTGGAGACGTAAACAGACCAGAAAGTGACGAGCAGAAGCGCAAACAAACAGCCGCTTAATTAATGGAAAGAGCGGCGGTTCGGCTCGGCTCGGCTCGGTCGCGTAGGAACCCAGTCTCAGGAGAGGCTCGGAGCTGCGCAGGAGACTCAGCGCCTTGATTGCGTCCGAACCGGAACCGCAGTCCGGGCTGGAGATGTTCCAGATAAAAACCCATTTCTGTGCGTAAAAGTTTGATTCTGTTGGATTTTTCTGCTTTAAGTGATTTTAAAACTTTCATCAGGAAACAAAACACGAAATAAAAGCGAATATTTCTGAATTTCTGCTGGTTTTAGTTTCCAGGATGAAGCCAAAGGTCAGAGTTCGCGCCCAGACGCGCCGCCTGGCAGCCAGAATGAGGAGAATAAATGTTACTTACATGTGAAAGTCCTGCGGTAAAAGCTGTGGGTTTAGATCACAACATCCCGCTGCGTCCCGCTCACTGACCCGCACAGGAGGCGCGGAGCGGCGGATCCATGGGCGGACAGCTCCGGCCGACCCGCGGGGTTAAAATCCAAACCGATGAAGAAGCGGTGATGAAGAGGAGCGGCGGGGAGCTGCGCGCCTCTCCACCCGGGGAACAGGCAGTGCGCACCGGGCGGGCGGCTTCACTCCGCCCGCTCCCGCATCGCCCCGCTCAAAAACTCCGGTAACTCCACAAACAGGCGGCCGGGTGTCCGCGGGTCCTCAGCGGGGGGTCGGGCAGCTGATGGCTGAACAGGTAGGAAGTCCCGAGCTGGTTCCGGAGGTTCCCGGGTCAGATTTCCCTCCGCAGCAGGAGAACCGGAGCCGCGCTGAGTGCAGACGGAGCGCAGGGCTTGGTGCGTGTCGGGGCGTCCGCGGGCTGCTGGGGCTGTCCGGACACTCTCCCGTCATCCCCGCTGCTTGATCGCCCCCGGTGCGGGGAGGGAGAGAGAGCGAGGTGGGAGGAGAGTATCGCGAGGTTGGGACATAAATCCCGTTTTTCTCTCCCTGGGATGACCGGGACGGCTTGGAGAGTTTGGGCTGAGTTTCCTCCTGAACCAGGAAACATGAAGGAGCCGCAGGATTTCTGGGCTTTTTATCGGTTCTTCAGAACCAGAGCGCCTCCTGTCTGACCTGCCGGACCGCAGCTTGGAGAAGAAGAACCGAACCGAGTCAGTCAATCAATCAATCAATCAATCAGTCAATCAATCAGTCAGTCAATCAATCAGTCAATCAATCAATCAGTCAATCAATCAGTCAATCAATCAATCAGTCAATCAATCAATCAGTCAATCAATCAGTCCACAGTTTAACTTCTGAGTTTGTTTGGTTGTTTTTTAAATTATTTTTTATTCTAGTGACTGTTATACCTTTAACTTCTCTTTTGTTTTGTTTTTTCATTATTTTCCTTTTTTATTTAATTTAGTTCTTATAAATTGATTTGTTTCTTTTTTACTCTTTATTTTATTGGATTTTATTTCTTTTTAATTCTAATGTCTGTTTCTTTAATTTTCTTGAAAATTTTCTTTAATTTTTAATTTTTTACTTTTTTCTGCTTTTTTCTTTTTGTTTATTTTAATTTTATTAGTTGTACCAGTTTTGACCTTCCGTGGTTGTTTGTCTTCATTTTGTCCTCTTGTATGTTGTTTGATTTTTAAGTTTATCGTTTGTAGAAGTTTTTATTTTTTGTTTGTTTTCCAGTTTCTTTATTTTTATTTTTTTTATTGTAGTATCTGTCGTTGCTGTACTTCTGCTGCCACCTGTTTTTATTGGTATAAACTCCAGACATTTAAAGTTCCAAGTCATCCAAGATAAAATCAGCACCAAACATCAGGAACTTCATAATAGATACAACTATGATTCTACATTTATTCATATATCCCAGTATAATCAGCGCTAATGTGACATTTTGTGTCCATAAACATTATTTTACAGTTCAACCCATAACCTGGACAGCTTTTGTCTCCCCCTGCTGTTCGTTTTTAGGTACTATTGCTGGGATCATGTCGGACTTCAAGCGGATTTTCCCAAAAACAAACAAAGTTTGTTTATTTTTGTAACTTAGTGGGAAAATGTTAAATTTGTGCATTAAATGAAAAAGGGAGACGGCTGACATGACAGTTGTCCTACAGCTGTTTCTAAAGATGGCTGCCCACAGAGTGCTGCATCCAACCGGGGTCTTTCTGCATGGAGTCGGCATGTTCTCCCTGTGCATGGTACCGGGTTCTCTCCGGTTCTCTGGTTTCCTCCCACAGTCCAGAAACATGACTGTCAGGTTAACTGGTCTCTCTAAATTCTCCCTAGGTGTGTGTGTGTGTGTGTGTGTGTGTGTGTCCTGTGTGTCCTGTGTGTCTCTGTGTTTCCCTGCGACAGATTGGTGACCTGTCCAGGTGACCCCGCCTCTCGCTGGAGAGGCAGCAGCTCCTCCTGACCCATTAGGTGTTAGAAGATGGATGAATTATGATAACCTGTTCATCCATTTTTCATGTGGAGACAGAAATAATGTGAAGGTTGGAACTGTTCAACAGAGACTCATAAAAAACATTTTGATCATGAAATCAGCAAATAAAAATGTAGGAAAACGTCCAGAGGAAATGAGAGAACCGAACAGGAAGCACAAGGAGCCCAGACCGGGTTCTGGGTCCAGATTCTGTCAAATACAACCAGTTCAGATTTATGGATTAATTATCATTTTTTATTTATCTGGTCTCATAATATAACATTTGTTTTCTTTAAAAAGAAATAAAGCAGAGCAGTCAAACTCCAGTCTCTGTCCTGCAGGTTTTAGATGAGCCTCAGGTACAAAACTCTGGAATCAAACAGTTTCATTTCCTCCTCCTGGTGTGGACCGGTTCTCCAGAACCTTAATGGCCTCCTCCTGGTGTGGACCGGTTCTCCCCCAACCTTAATGGCCTCCTCCTGGTGTGGACCGGTTCTCCAGAACCTTAATGGCCTCCTCCTGGTGTGGACCGGTTCTCCCCCAACCTTAATGGCCTCCTCCTGGTGTGGACCGGTTCTCCAGAACCTTAATGGCCTCCTCCTGGTGTGGACCGGTTCTCCCCCAACCTTAATGGCCTCCTCCTGGTGTGGACCGGTTCTCCAGAACCTTAATGGCCTCCTCCTGGTGTGGACCGGTTCTCCAGAACCTTAATGGCCTCCTCCTGGTGTGGACCGGTTCTCCAGAACCTTAATGACCTCATTATTCTGTTCAGGTGCTGCAGCAGAGGCTCATCTAAAGGTTGCAGGACAGTACAGCGGCCCTCCAGGTGTGGAGCTGGACACCTGTGAAATAAACAGTCAGAATTTGACTGAGATTTTTCTTACATGGGATTTTACAATAGCGCCCTCATGCGGATATAATATGTAAGTACAACATTTTATGTGTGTTGGAAAAGCATATTTTTAAAATTTATTTAGTTAAAATTCCTTATCGGTGCATTAAAATCAATATTCTCCGGTCCGTATGTTATTTGATTTATTAACTTTAAACGTCAATAAGGTAACGTGAGATAGTTGAGGAAAGCATGAACTTAAAGTAAAGCTCTTAATAAAGATATGAGATGTCTTATTTTTATAACGGCTAATAAACGTGAAAAAAACTCAACGGTGAATCGCTCAGGTCAGAATACGGTTTTATACATTCTAATTAAATTGATGCTGAATTCTTATTATTTGTTGTTGTTTTTCCTTACTTGTAATTAAAATATTTTAATAGAGGCAGCGGTGTGTGATCATTAATAGGATTCTCCGCCACAGATGTTTAAAACTCCTCTCCTCCTTCTGCCACGTTTTCCCTCCTTTCCAAAGAAAAGAGGCGACACTGGGAAGCTGCCTCTCAATCTGATTGGTCAGCCCAGAGGAGAACCCGCCCTAACACCCGCCTCCTTGCTATTTCTGGGACTCTGATTGGCCGGACCGAAGTCAGTCACGGTTACCATGGACTTCGGCTTTGCTGGAATCCAGTGAAGAGGAGATTTTTGTGGAACTGGTCATTTCATCACTGAGAGGCAGAAAAGCCGCAGCCTCAGTCCGGTCACAGAGGACTTTCCGGCGGGTTGGAGGTGTATGTTGTTGCTGCTCAGCTGGAAGCAAACAGTGGGGAACTCAGGAAGAAATGGCGCAGAAGAAGAATTCAAAAACTCACAGTAAAAGAGGTTGGTTATGTTGTTTTTTTTACTCTGCGCTCGAGACGCGCCTTCAAGCGAAAGTCCATTAGAGGACTTGGAGATTTTAAGTTTTTTTTTCTTTTGAAGTGATTACAGAAAAAAACAAACATATTAACCTGATGATGTCCATATACTTATGAATCACTTTATTTCGGCTTTCAGTTCTCTCTTTCAGATGTTTAGATTATTGTTTTTGAGGCTAAAACTACCTTCTAATTAGCGATCAGAACAGCTGAAAAACTTCAGAAAATAAATAGAAATATCTAAATGTATTGATGCCGGTAACGCCGAATTCTTCTGGGAGTTTTATGCTATAGTTTTTCAGTCATAATTTCCATTTTCTGTTTGTTATTTTAACCAATAAGGAGAGTTTCTAAAATTACCAGAGTTTCCAATGGAGTCAGTTTAGGCGCTAAGCTAGCGCCGCTACCAGCTGTGTTTAGGCTGCTAACAGAGGCTAAGCTGGATGTTCGCAGTCTCTGCTGGATGTTGTGTGTTTTTTAAAGGATGCTTTGTGTTAATAATCTGAGTAATGATGCGGGTTGTTTTAATAATGGAGGAAAAAGCAGATGCGTTCCTGTTAACGTGTCCGGAGAGGTTGTTGACCCTCAGTCATGTTTGTTAGGACTCTGTTTCCTGTGACTCTCTGAGAAGCTTCACTGCGTCTGAAGTGCTTCCAGAAACACTGACCCGCTCACTTTAAACATTAAATAATTCAATACTCAGGAAATATTAACCATGCAGGCAGGCAGAGATTTAAGGAGGAGCGGCAAAAGCAAAGGAGGTGGAAAAGCAGAGCTGATGGAGCATCACCTCTGCTCCCTGGATATGGATCTGCTAGCACAAAAACTCACTGACGATACTTGGGTTATAGGAGAAATAAATAAAGTATTTTTGAGTGGAATTGGTTTTTGGGGGGGCCGTTTTTCCTAGGATGACCCCCTCTGGTTGACCCCCTCTGGTTGACCTCCTCTGGTTGACCTCCTCTGGTTGACCCCCTCTGGTTGACCCCCTCAGGTTGACCCCCTCTGGTTGACCTCCTCTGGTTGACCTCCTCTGGTTGACCTCCTCAGGTTGACCCCCTCTGGTTGACCCCCTCTGGTTGACCTCCTCAGGTTGACCCCCTCTGGTTGACCCCCTCTGGTTGACCTCCTCAGGTTGACCCCCTCAGGTTGACCTCCTCAGGTTGACCTCCTCAGGTTGACCTCCTCAGGTTGACCCCCTCTGGTTGACCTCCTCTGGTTGACCCCCTCAGGTTGACCTCCTTCCCTCCTGCTATCGATGCTAAAAGCTAAAAACAAGCAGGGTGTGTTTGAGCTGCAGCTCATTTACATGAGGGAACATCCTGTCACTTCACAGATCTCACCTGTGACCAGGTGATCAGCTCAGACTGCATGGCTCCAACCAGGCCCAGCGCTGGAGGTCAGAGGTCACACAGGAAGCTGTAGGTGTAGCTGGTTGATTTCTGTCTTTAGCTTCAGTTATTTTTACTGAGGCTGTAGGTGTTGAAGTTCATCTCTGCTCTGTTGCTGACAAACATAAATCCGGTACCAGCTGGTACTGTTTGGTACCAGCTGGTACTGTTTGGTACCAGCTGGTACCGGATGTAGTTCTTGGTTAACTACATAATGAAATATTTTAGTTTTGTGGGTGTATGTATGTTTTTGAACCAACTCGTTATAATTTCCTGTATGTTGCATAAATACCATGATCTTTACCTTTGACCTGTTGGGTCGAGTCCAGAACCAGTAAAATGTTCTGGTTCTGTAGCAGAACTGAATTCTTTCTGACTCTTTCAGTTTTTATTTGTCTCTTTATTTCTTTTTTTATTTAATATCTTTTCCTTTTGTTTGTCTTTATTTTATATCTGATTTTAGTTTAAAATTTTTATTTTCATTTCTTTATTTGAATTAAATTTATTTTCTTTTGTCTGTTTTTTATTTTATTTGGTTTTATTTTTATTGTTTTCTGTTGCTAAGCGACGACAGAGGAGGAGAATCAGAGTCAAGGTCGCTCTGCGGCATCCCAGGCTCTCCTGGAGCGTCTCTGGGTTTTGTCAGCTCTAATAATAAACCGGGTCAGGTTCCAGACCGGGTTCTGGCTCGGTTCTGATGCTTTGTGAACTCAGAGCTGTTGTTGGAGGAAGAGGAGGAGCTTTTCCCTCTTCATCACCAGCTCTCTGAGCTCCAGGTAGCTGGAGAATCTTTGAGGTTCTGGAGTAATATCTGTGTGGTTCTGGTTCTGTTCTGGTCTGACCCGTTCTGCTTGGTGGGCCATGCAGCGCTGCGCCTCCTCCCAGCCTCTTGTGGAGGAGATCCAAGCTGAGGAAGAGGAGGAGGAGGAAGAGCAGGAGGTGTTTCAGGAGACGGGTAGGCCTGGCAGCTGAAGCAGGTTCTGGTTCTGGTTCTGTTGGGTTTGGGTCTGACTGATGGGCTCGTTTAGGAGGCGTTAACGAGGAGCAGGTCGGTCCGGTGGAGGAGGCGTCGGCCCGGGAACCCGGTGAGCCTCAGCATGTTCTGGTTCTGGTTTGCTTTTACTTCTAACTGGGTTCCTGTCAGAACCGGTGCTGGTTCTGACCCGTAGGAGTCCAAACGGACAGCTGCTGGTATCAGCTGCAGATATTTCGGTCCTGAACAGCTGCTCTCTCTATTCCTGGTCCAACCGGACCGTCAACCCGACCCAGGTCCTGCTGGGAGCAGTTTGGGTTCTGGTCCAGTAGAGGACCGGTTCTGGTCTATTTCTCTGTGTTCTGCTCAGTGGACCAGAAAGAACCAGTGATAAACAACCACTGGTACCAGTCCAACTGGTTCTTATCAGCAGTCAGAAGTGAAACTGAATCAGGAGTTTTAAGCATTCTGATTGGGTGTTGGTCTCCATGAGCCCGCCTCCAGTTAGCATTTCAACCAGTCCAAAACAGGAAACAGGAAATAACAGCCAAACTGGAACCAGTTGGTCCAGTTAGGTGGAAATGCTGCTTCATGTTTTCAGATCTGATTTCTGTTTGACTCCAGTTCCACCAAAACTACTGGTTCTGTTTGAGTTCTGGTCCAGAACAAAGAACCGTCTCCATTGGTACTGGGCGGGATCATATGGACACCAGCAACCAATCAGAACGTCAGGAATGATTTTTAAACTCCAGTTTAGATTGAGGTTTTATTCTGAAGCTCCTGAATCTGAGCCACAGCAGGAACCAATCGGGTCAGAGCAGCAGTCAGAACCGAGTTTATAAAAACTCTGAGTTTATAAAAACTCTGAGTTATAAACTCTTTGTGGCTGAGTTAAGAAACTTTTTAGTGCCTTCGTTACAAAGCGTTCCTCTGATAAAGAATCATTTTAAACTTCATCAGATTACAAACCTCTGAAGGAAATCATTATTGATCAGGAAAAGCGATTGATCCGATGTAGATGATTGATTATGTGACAGTAGATCTGAAACATTCAAAGGTTTTTACATGTTTTCCTTTTCTGATGAAAAGCCGTTACTTCCTCATTCTTTTGAAACTGTTCTGTGTTTCTGGTTGATGCTGTTCACTAAGATCAGGATGTGGGTCGCTTAATGTTTGAACCTTATTGTAAAGGAAGCAAACCCGTTTTATTTGGGGGAACTCACTGGATGGTTCCGGTTCTGCTTTACGCAATAAAAATAAAACCAAGATGTCTAATAAAGGATAAAAACTAACATTTTAGATCCTGAAATGTCCGTCTTATCTTTAGCACCAGAACGTCTTCAATGGGAGGAAATGATTATTCACATTTGTGCTGATCAATCGCAGCGACCCGATTGGGTCAGAACGACCTTCATCAGTTCTCCTCATGACCCTGAACACGTTTCGCCATAACAGTCAGTCAGGCTGTCAGAGAAACGCTGGTGACTGAGAACGCCTCGGTTCACCGCCTGGCTGTCCAGCTGGCCGCGTCGGTCTGACTGCAGCGTCCAGCTGGACATTTAAAGCCGCAGTAACGCTTTAAAAAATACCTTCCTACAGGTTTGTTAAACGGTTGCCATGTTGTTATGAGGCAGAAGATAATCTGCTATGCCTGAAGAAATGTACCACTTTGACCAAAAACAGCGAATCAGAGCCAGGAGGAGGGGCTTAGCGCTATCAATCAACCCCATGTGCTTGCTGCCAAATGTGCTAATGGTGGAGAAACAACTTAATCTTACAGGAAAACCGTTTATCTGCTGTCATCAGAGGCTATGCTAACTAGACTGAGCATTCACAACATCCTATGCTAGCTGCAGCGTAAAAGAGACCAAGGGGGAAGTTGATTGACAGCGCTAAGACCCGCCTCCTGCCTCTGATTGGTTGTTTCTAGTTAGCATTGGGAGATTTGTTTTCACAGATTATCTGTCTCATGTCTTTCTGTCACAATATGATAGTTTTAATAAATATGTAAAAAATATATATAATTATCATAAAAGTGACATACTGCAGCTTTAAAGCGGTGCTGCAAAAGCAAAGGAGGTGGATTGGCATCCAGGGAGTGTTGCTGTGGAATATCATCTCTGCTGCCTGGATATGTAGCTGTTAGCATGTCAGAGGCCTTTCCAGAGCTGCTGCTAGACTGACTGCTGCTGGAGCTCCTTCCGGCCCGCAGCATCATGGTTTCCCTCTGGGATAAATAAAGTTCCTGCTGAACTGAGAGTCTGACGTTGACCTGGAATAATCTCCGTTTTCAGATTCTCTACAGGCAGAGCAGATGGTCCCAGAGGTTCTGGGTCTGAATCTCTCTGCATGTCTGGCTGCTCTGGGTCAGGATGTACAGTTATTAGTTAACCTATCAGAAGCCTGCAAAGCCATGACATCATCATCATCTTCTGGATTCTCCCAAATAGCCTGAAAGCATCTTACGGTATCCACGCTTTTCTGTTTGAGGATTTCTCTGAACAGTTTTTAATTTTTCTGCCTTTTTATCAAACAAACCTTTGAGGTTTGCAGGGAATCAGAAAAACATCTCAGGTTAATGAAAATGATTAAAGATGTTTCATAATGAAGTTTTTTTTCTGATGTTTGGGTTTGATTCCCTTTAAAGCTCAGAGAAAATCTCTTGATTCATCAGAAGAAGGAAAAACCAAAGAATCTGTCAAAATATGACATAGAAAAGTATGTTTGTTATTTTAAAGGGGCGGTTTTATGTGTTTTCCGGCACAGCGTGGCGTTTCATAGCACAATACAGTCACTATGTTACCTTCAGTTGTTATAAAATCACTGTGTATATAAAATATGACTTAAAAGAAATTTTACTCTAAATTTAACGCCTTGAAATTGGGTCTCTGTCTCTTTAAGAAGCTCCTGCTCTTTCTGAATGGCCCCACTATTAACCCTCTAATGTTTTTACCAGCGTTGCTCTGAGCAGTAGCTCCTATCATGAGCTCAGCAGCTCCAGCAGCAGTTTGCTAATTGCTGCTGGCTAGTCTGAAGGAGCTGAGAGGGGGAGGAGCTGCGCCTCGAAGGCGGGGCTAGGTCCACCCAGGCGTTTATAGGTTTATAGACGATAAATCAGTAGATTTGTGATTTTGTTTGCTGGTGATGTGTGCAGATGGCCGGCCAGCTCCTGTGGAGCATAAGAACGGGAAGCGGGCCGAAGCCGGACCCGGCGTGGCGGACGGCGGTCCGAGGTTCTCCATGTTCACCTGGCTGATGGTCGTGGCTCTGCTGGGTGTCTGGAGCTCCGTGGCCGTCTTCTACTTTGACATCGTGGACTACGACAGAGTCCTAGGTAAGATGGCCGCCACACGGGGCCGAGCCGCTGCTCTGTGACTTCTCTAACCGCTCTGTTCCTCTGCCTTCATCCCCCCTCCTCTTCCTCTGCATGCAGCGAGGGCGCAGGAGTTTCGTATGAACTTTTCTGAAGTTCTGCAAGGTATGAAAGCGTTTTGCCCCGTTTTCCCTCAGCCTGGTTCCTGCAGGGCTCAGTTAGCGGGTTAGCTTAGCGCTCACGAAGAGGGAACCGCCATCAGACCGAAACATCTCACTGCGGTTCAGTTTGACTGAAATAAGAGGAACTGAGCGGCTCTGGAGACAGACTACTCCAGCCTGTCTGCATCAATAAAGCCTCAGCTTCCTCTCTGCAGCCTGCAGGTTCTGAACGGCCCGGTTCAGCCCGGTTTGACCCGGTTCAGCCCGGTGTGACCTGGTTCTGACTCTGTGGTTGCAGCTGTCTCTCTGGAGGTTCAGGCTGACAGATGACCGCAGTCATCCTCACCACATCCTTCCTCTCTGCGTCGTGTTGCTCTTTCATCTCCTTTGATCTCATGACTCTTAAACGTTTTTCGTCTTTCATCACCAGCCAGTCAAACTTCACATCTCGCACGGAGAAAAACGTTTCAGACTGTAAAAATATCCATGTTTGTATTTAGAAAGCTGCAGTCTCACTTCACAACTTCATAAACTCACAAACTTGTCAGTTTCATCTTCAGTTAGTTAGTTTTCACTCTGAAAGTTTCCAGTGCAGACGAACTGCGACGTGAAGAACTTCTGCTTCGTCTCACACAGGTAGAAACTGAATTTATGTCGCCTGTTACAGAGCAGCAGGTGGAAAATGATTCATGATTTTCAACTGTTTATACTTGAAAAATATGAAAAAGAGAATTTATATTCAACTAGGGCTGAAATAATTAATGAATTAATTATTGAAATAATCAGCTGATTTAGTCATCGGTTAATCGTTAACTGGAGTATAGAGACTCAAAACAGTCGACATGCTGAAAGAACGACAGTCGGAGCAGCAATGAAGCCAAAACTGTACAAAAATGAAAACATTTATATAAATACAGTACAGACCAAAAGTTTGGACACATAGTTGTGACCAAACTTTTGGTCTGTATTGTATGTACTCAGAAAAACCTTCTTGTTCTGTAAATACACTCAAAACTCCACAAGTGAGTTTTAGCTTCATTTGGTTCAAACTCTGTAACCGTTTTCTACCTGTTATCAATAAAACAACCAATCAGAGCCAGGAGGCGGGTCTTAGTGCTGCCTATCATGCTTGTATATGTGCTTCTCCCAACCTCCCCCTTCTCTCTGTTATGCTGCAGCTTCTTCCTGATAGCAGAGTCTGCCAGGAATGCTAAGGCTAGTTAGCATAGCCACCTCACCCTGACGGTTGTAAATGATCTGCTTTAAATCATTTATTGATCTCAGATTGAGCGGTTAGCGTACATGCTAACTGAACAAACTTGGATCTTCTGGCAGTCAGGAAGTTAAACTGTTTAACCGATTTAATGTGGAAGCCTTCATCCTGACCTCCATCCCACTGTGGAAACTCCTCTTCCTCAGGGAAACTAGCCGCCTACGACACGGACGGAGACGGAGACTTCGACGTGGAGGACGCCAAAGTTCTGCTCGGCAAGTCCATTTCTCCTTCCTAGACGACTGATGTGGTTTACATGAAGCCCTGGGTTTGACCTTTAACCCCTGAGCTCATCCTTCATAGACTAACAGCACCGGCTGGTCGAACCTTCACACGCATGAACGTCCTCCAGTGTTTCTGTCGTTGCTGATGAGGTTTGAAAGTTGGAGGCTGACTGGACTGGAGATTCACCAATTATTGATAAAAATCAATGAGCATCTCGGTGAAAAAGATTCAATTTATCACTGATATCACGGCGGTGCAAAGGCCCATAACATCATCACTGCCGAGAAGGAAAATATTGTTTTCAAACTATTTTCAGTTAATATAATGGTAATAACGGCATAATAATAATGCAAAAACAGATTCTCAACAATCAATAAAGTATAAACTTGAATTTAACTCTGGAGCTGGGAGACATTTTAAACATCCAGGACAAATAAAACAACAGAAACAACAAATAAAATGGACACTGAGAAAAAGTTTAAACAGCAGGCTGAAGATTTTTATCATCCAGTTTTTGGTAGGAGGAGAAAAATGATAAATCATGCAAATGGAAATTATTGATCTTGTTTTAAATTATCATGTGATTGATTGATTTATTGCTTATTGCAACAGGACCAAGCTTTGATCCTTGTGGAACTCCAAGAGATTTGAATCAAGTTGACCTTTGACATGGATGCACAAAATGAACGTTATCGTCAGTCTGATCAGTGAAGCTGGGCCGACATGAACAGTTTGTGTTTCTGTTTGGTCATGTGACCGTATGCAGGATTACTGGGTGTTTAACTGAAGCAGAGTCAGAGGTCAAAGGTTAGGCTAATATCGGTCTGAAACGTTCATCCTTAACTTTAGAGCAGTAAGAGCAGAAATGAAGTGTCTTTGTGTAGTTTCAGATTGTGTGACGTGTTTTTCCTCCTCTGTGTGTCCAGTCCGGTCCAGTCCGGTCCAGTCCGGTCGGGCTGAACTGACTGTTTTACGGTCCGGTGACGTTTAGTTGTTCTGAGATTGAATCTCTGCAGCTCTTCTGTAGCCAGAAGCTGCATCTGATCAGGAGGAGTTTCTGGTGAGACCAGAGGAAGGTGAAGTATGCCTGTGACCAGCAGAGGGCGCTGTTTTTACCGGCTCAGCTGACGAGACGAGAGAAAATGTTTTCCTGATGTTTCTGGATCATCTTTAACTTTCTATCTTTCTCCCTCATTCATCATTTCTTTATTTTTTCATCCTGGTTTCGTTCCAGTCGTCCTTTTCTCCATCCTGCCGTTTTCTTTTCTTCATCTCCTCCTTATTTCCAGTCCTCCATCTTCCCCTCCATCCCGTTCTCCCTCCTTTTCTCTCCCTCTCTCTCGTCAGGCCTGACCAAAGATGGCGGCCGTAGCGCCAACGCCGAGTCGCTCGAGGAGGTTCTGAACATTTTAGCAGAGGAGGGCTCTGATTGGATCTATGGCTTCTTCACCTTCCTTTATGATGTAGTTTCTCCCCCCGCACAGCGAGGTGAGGAAGAGGAGGAGGAGGAGGAAGGGCAGGAGGCCTCCACAGAGGATGTGGAGGTCAAAGGGGTCATTCTGGACCTGCAGAACCAGTAGAACAGGAAGCAGGCGGTCTGACGGCGTAGAACCAGATCCAACAGGTCTGAGTCGGAGCTCCAGTTCCCACTGCAGGACCGGACTGGGCAGACTGGGCGGACTGGGTTCTGGAGACAAATACAACAAACAAGGAGAACTGAAGAGGAAGAGATGAAAACTGTTTTATTTGGTCACTTTTAATATTATAACCAGTTTTTATCTTCATACAAGCTGATTAGAAAGAGAAATAATTAATATTTAAGCTAAAATTAAAAGTTTTATGTCAAATAACCTCAGAATGTCACATGATTTTATGTCAGATTTTATTTACTGAGTTATTAAATAAAAAAAAATTATGTATGCAATTTGTTGTTTCAGTACAACAGACTATTAGGACCAGGCTAAGAATTATAACAATAATATTAGAATTTTAATAATTTTAGAGTAAAGTCTTAATATTAGGAAAATAAAGAGGCAATATTACCAGAAAAAAAGTTTTAACATTATGAGAAAAAATTGGTTTTAATGAGATAAAAACTTCGATAATCAAGATCTAATGTGACCAAAGTCATGTAAAATGAAATGACTTTATTACGACTTTATTCTTGGTTTATTTTCATTTTATTGTCATATTATGAGACTTTATTTTCGTGTTGCAACGACTAGATGCAACAAACAAAAAGCTACAAATCAGAAATACTTTTTAGTCAACAGCATTAACATTAAAATCTTCTGCTCATTAGGATCAAATCAACGTTTTTCTGTTTTTAAATCAATGCACATGTTGCTGCGTTCTGATTGGTTGGCTGCTTGAACATGATCCGTCTCTTTAAATCAGTTTAGTTTCAGGCGTTAACGTCTCTTTCTTCATCGTCTCAGTGAAATCTGCAGGTTTTTTTAGTCTCTCACACCTGAATGACATCATCAGACGTTTCTATGAACTGCATGGTTGGTGTGTTTACACTGGGCTTCATGTTTTATGACCAATAAGTTTAACCTCGTTTATTAAATCTGAAACCAGCTGCATCCTTGTTGATATCCCTCCCGTGACCTTTAACCTTCCTGAACTTCATCTGCTGCTGTTTCATCCTGTTTTCTGAGCTAAAGCCGCAGCTCTCTCCCCTCAGATCAGAGGAGGTTCAGAGGAAGCTCTGAGCGGATCAGAACAGGTACGGTTGGCTGGGTTTGGGTCTGTCTGGAGCGCCGCGCTCACCTGATGCGTGTTTCTGTTTCTGAACTCCGTAGAGGAGGAGAAGAAGAGAGGGAGGCGCAGAGGTAACGATGGAGTTTATTAACAGCGCTCCATGTCTGCTGGATCTGATTCAGCTGGAAACACCTTCAACCTCTGCAACAGTTTATGCTTTATTTTTACCCATTTAACAGTAAACTAACCAATGTTTTAGTAGGTGTTTGTAGAAAAGGCATTGTGAGTCTAACGGCTTGCCATATTTAACATCCTGGAGTTTGGAGTTGACTGTTTTGTTTCTCCTGAGCCACAAAGACAGGATTCAGTTCAGTTCAGTATTAATGAATGGCTGCACCGAAATCTGCTGATGGGTTTTGGTCCTTAATAAGTTTATGGTGAGTTTATGGGTTACAAAGAGAGAGGAGTTTTGATTTTCTACCCAACTGGTCACCAGTTGGGCTGAACGTGGCTGATTGGTCACCAGTTGGGGCCAGTTGGGCTGAACGTGGCCGATTGGTCACCAGTTGGGGCTAGTTGGGCTGAACGTGGCTGATTCTGATCGTCAGCTGATTTCTTGATGGATCGCTGTCAGGAAATGTTCATGATGGTTCTTGATCTGCATGGAGTTCCTCTCATGCATTGAATCGCATGGTTTTGTTGTTTTGCCGCTCGGTATGTTTAATCATGAGCTGTTCATGCTGAAAGCAGAACGGTTAGCATTTTGATTTGTTGTTGATCTTTGGAGATAAGATGGTTAGCTCCCAGAATGCCTTTCACTCACCTTCGGTTTGGGCTTGTTTCTAATGCAGAGGTTCACTGATGCTCGCCTGTGAGACGGTTGGGTGGCTTGTGTTCAGCGTGAGAGTAAATGTAGATGATCAGCAGTTTGACGAGTTGTTTCTGCTCTCAGCACCAGGAGAGACTTCAGAGGAGGCTGAAACGAACCAAACCAAAGGTACTAAAATCCACTGCTGCCTAGAAACCAGAGTGTGAAAATGTTGATGCTTGGCTTTCATTAACTATAATGGATGATTTCCCTGAAATAATTAGCATCACTAATTGATCCTAATTGTTGCACGCTGTAGAAGGTTAAAGGTCATGACAGAACCAGTCAACTGTTTGGTAGGGCTGAAGGACAAGGTTATGGGACAGTGTCTTCTAGGCAGATGAGATCAAAGTAGAGATGATTCCTTCAACAGCTGAATATCTTATTAACTGTAAGGTTTGAACACTTAGCAACAGTCCTTAGTGATATGGGCATGGTTATAGAGTGATGGCAACAGGCACCTTTAGTATCATGTCTAAGTTTCCAGTCAGTGAAACAAACAAAAAGATGTCACTCAAGTTCATGTTAGTTTTCAGTTGAAACCATAAATACTAACGTGTCTCCCACATCCTCGTTGCTGTGTCTGTGGAAGATGATCCTTTCTAACCGGTCGGCCGAAATCTTTCAGCTCAGACTTCGGGTCCTCTGGTCCGAGGCGTCAAGCTGCGCTCGGCTCTGAGGGAGGAGCTCAGGCTGATCCATGAGAAGATGGAGGCCAAGAGGATCGCTCGGATCGCACTGGCCGAGATCCGGGCGCTCCTGGCTGAGGAGGAGCAGGAGAGGGAGGAGGCTTGGGCACAGAAGATGAAGGACCTGGAAACAGCTCAGGAGCAACTGAGGGAAGAGAGGAGGATAGAAGAGCAAAGGGTGGAGAGGGAAAGGGCGGAGAGGGAGAGACTGGAGAGAGAAAAGGTGGAGAAGGAAAGGGCGGAGAGGGAGAGACTGGAGAGAGAAAAGGTGGAGAAGGAAAGGGCGGAGAGGGAAAAGGTGGAGAAGGAAAAGGCAGAGAGGGAAAGGGTGGAGAAGGAGAGACTGGAAAAGGAGGAGAGGGAAAGGGTGGAGAAGGAAAGGGCAGAGAAGGAAAAGGTGGAGAAGGAAAGGGCAGAGAAGGAAAAGGTGGAGAAGGAAAGGGCAGAGAAGGAAAAGGTGGAGAGGGACAGATTGGAGAAGGAAAAGGCAGAGAAGGAGAGACTATTGAGAGAAAAACTGGGGAAGGAGAGACTAGCGAGGGAAAAACTGGAGAAGGAGAGACTAGCGAGGGAAAGGGCGGAGAAGGAGAAACTAGCGAGGGAAAAACTGGAGAAGGAGAGACTAGCGAGGGAAAAACTGGAGAAGGAGAGACTAGCGAGGGAAAAACTGGAGAAGGAGAGACTAGCGAGGGAAAGGGCGGAGAAGGAGAGACTAGCGAGGGAAAAACTGGAGAAGGAGAGACTAGCGAGGGAACAGGTGGAACGACAGAGGGCAGAAAAAGAGAGGAGCGAGAGGGAACGCCTCATCAAGGAGAGAGAAAGATTAAGCCAAGAAAGAGCAGAAAAGGAAAGATTAGAGAAGGAGAGACTCCAAAGAGAAAGGGTCGCCAAGGAGAAAGCAGAGAAAGAAAGAATAGAGAGGGAACAACTTAGTAAGGAGAGAGAGAGAATCGCCAAACAGAAGGAGCAACTAGAAAAAGAAAAAATTGTCAAAGACAAATCTGAAAAAGAACAATTGGACAAGGACAAGGCCGAAAAAGAAAGACTGGAGAGGATTGCTAGAGAAAGGGAAAGAATGGCCAAAGAAAAATCTGAAAAGGAAAAGATAGACAGAGCAACTAAAGAGAAGGAAGAGAGACAGAGGATTGCTAGAGAAAGAGCTAGATGGGCTCAGGAGAAGGAGAGATCAGAGAAAGACCTGGCAGTGAGGAAGGAGAGGGAACAGATGATGAAGGAAAGAGAGAAGCAGGAGAGGGACAAGTTGGAGAAACAAAGGCTATCCAGAGAGAAGGAACTGATGGAGAGACAGCGGCTGGCTGGAGAGAAGGCCCTCCAGGAGAAGATGGAGGCAGAGAGGTTGGCCAAGGAGAAGCAACTAAATGCCACAAAGAACGACATGAAGAGACGAGACCTTCCAGAGAGGAAGTACAATGCTTCCCAAGCTTTAGCTCCAGCAGCCATCAGGAGGGACAAGATGGCTGCTGATGGGACTAAAAACTGACTGATGAATGGACGATGCTCCAACTCTATAGTCCAGGGAAACGGATGAACTCCTGGTTTAAAAACCAGGTTTATCTGGGTTGGGTTTGTTTGGACACATGCAGGTGTTGTACCTGTTGGGATATTGGAGCCAAATTCTGTTTGGTCTCTATAGATGGGCTGTAGGCCCAAATATACGAGCCGAGGGGTGACAGGTGGTAGGCAGGCATTGAACCCAAAAGGACGTAAGTTTTTGACCGCTGTGGCTGAGTCTGTGTAAATACTGTTGTGTGTACTTGGGAGTTATTGGGTTTTGTGCATTAATTGTCTTGTCAGAGTTGAATAAACTGGTGAACCTGAAATGCAAGAAAACCCTTGGCACTGACTTTTATGTGCCACAAGAGGTACAATGTTTGCCACCTAGTGCGTCTCAGCAAAGCAGCTATGGATCAACACTTCAGCAGTACAGTATTACACTGGTTAGTACAAGGGATGACACCAGTCCTCCTCTGTCTCCAACTTTTAGCAAGTTGAATCAGATACTTTTATTTTGACAGATAAATGAAGATTTCAAAATGTCATTGGGCTGTCACTTTAGACAAGTCACCTGTTATTGAACACCCAATCATGGACACGTAGCGCTAAAGGAAACTTGGAATAAACATATTTCAGAGAACCTGGCGTACCGTGGGAGCCAGAGTACCTCCAGGTATCTGGAGAGTACCCCCAGATACTCTGACTGCTACTAGCAGGATCTCCAGTAGCAGTCAGTCTTGCTCCCCATCCACATGGAGACGTACAGAAAGGTCCCCAGGTCGGGATTCAAACCCAGTCAACCGTTCTACCGTCAGCCCCACTCTGGTGTTTGGTTTGTATCAGCTGGTGCTCCATGTAGATACTCCTAGCCACTTTATTTTTCTTCATAGTTGCATGTTTTGGATGATCAATGGGGATAATCATAAAAGTGATAACAAATATAAAATTTTATTAAATTCAGGGTTTTTTTCCTAAAAACTTTACAGACCTTCCCAGATTGCTGTTCTGATCCCAGTTTGGGCCAATTGAAGAATGAAAGATTTTGATGTGTTAATTACCAAAGAAAATAAAAGTTGAATCTTTGGATCTCAAAGATGTTGGGAAACATCCCCAACTTCTGAAAAAGTTGACCCACGGTTGCAACAAAGTGTTGTACCTCTAAAAAATGTTGCATAAAACCAGTGGTAGGAACTGCTAACTAAAAAGTTAGCTGTGCTAACCCTAAAGCAGTAGTGGAGCGCTAAGGCACTACACTAACACAGTATGTAGCGGAAGCTAATGCTAAAATTGCTCAACTGTCAATAACAAGAACTTCAACACAGATGTTGAACTTTATTCAACTGAGTTTACAAAACACCAAATAAATTAATGTTTTCAAAGTTAGCTAAATGCTAAGCTAAAGATTAGCTCCTCTATTAGCAGAAGTTTGTCCACCTCTGTATAAAACAGACATGAGGGCCGAGTGCAGACACCAGCTACATTTGAATATTGCTGTTGTGTAAATGATTGTTTACACGGGGGACCAGCAGGGGGCGCTATAAAAACAGACTCTGCTCTGCATCAGGAGCTCCAGCTCCTTTCTGCTGGTTCACAAACATTCAACTTGTAATTATGGCAACTTTTGTCAGTTTCTTGTCTTTAAACAATCAATAAAAAGCATCTTAACTCTGTATGTAGAAGCACTGAAACTAGAACATACCACAGGTAGAAACTTTATTATAATACATTTAATATAAAGATATGACCTCATGTTTCTGTGTGGTTGTTTGTTAGGATTGCTTTGGTTTAAGTTCATTTCTGTTTTATTTCATTCATTTTATTCTTGGATGTTTTGAGTTTGTAGTGAAATGTTTGGAGTTCAGTTCATGATCCTCTGGGTTCCTCCTGGTGACGGCTGCCTGTAAACCACATCAGTCAGACACTCTGCAGGTTTCTCTTCTGCTTTCATGTATTTCCTGTCTGTACTTTAATAAAACAGAGAAAATGTTTTGGCTTCAGTTGAAGCTCCTTTTTCCATTTATTTAAATTCTACAACACTTTTCCCAAAAGGAAACGTTGCTGTGGGCTGGAAGGATCTCCAGTAGCAGTCAGTCTTGCACCTAATCTGAATTTCCCTCTGAATGGAGACTTCCCCGACATGCTAAACGCTTAATATCCAGGCATCAGAGACAACACTCCACATATCCTGGATGACATCATCACATCTGCTAATCCAGCTCCTTTGTTTTGGCCGCTCCTCTTTAAGCCTCTGTCTGGCAGTACGGTTAGAACGATGTTGGAGTAGGGGATATGATGGCTGGAGGAGATGGTTTGAACTTCTTCCATTTCGCCAACAGAGATTTGGGGTCAAAGGTCAGGTATTATTTGAGCTTTTCTAATCAGCTGCTAACAGTTATAAAAATAACACCAAGAAAGAGTTTTTTTTTTCTTGTAATAAAGATTAAATTGCAGAATTTATCGATTCCCATTGTTTGATAACCAACCTGAAGGGGGCGCTGCTCACAGGTCTCAAGTATTCACACCCAAACCTCAGTGGGTTTTAATGGGTCTGATGGCTGCCGGCTGCATCAAATGATCTTTAAGGTTCTGCTCTGGGGTTGGATTCTGAAGGGCTACCAGCTGCCTGGACTGTTCTGATGGAGAACCAGCTGCCTGGGTGGTTCTGAAGCGGTACCAGCTGCCTGGGTGGTTCTGATGGAGAACCAGCTGCCTGGGTGGTTCTGAAGCGGTACCAGCTGCCTGGGTCATTCGGTTGCCAGCAGGGCTGTGAGCAGCGCCGGCACTGAAGGGGGGGGGGATCACCTGAGGAGAGAACAGGTGAGGTCTGATGGGATCATTTAGCAGGATGTTAGTGGCCACTTTATTAGGTACACCTCTGCTCTGGACTGGTCAGCCAATCAGATGAGAGTTCAACCTGAGCGTCAGAATCAGAACCAAAGAGGATTTAAGTGACTCTGATCGCAGAATAAACAAGCTGCTGATGTGTTTTTGTTGTTAGAAAAGACCAGTAAGCCTGAGGTGGAAACGCCGACCCAGAGAGCTCCAGAACCGGAGGAGGACGGTCCTGGAGCCGAGGAGACATCAGGTGGGACATGGACACCTGTCCTCTCTCTGCAGCAGCAGGGTCAGAGGATCAAACCTGAAATCTGCCCAACAATCAGGATTATTTAGCTGAAATGTCTCATGTTTATGACTCACCTGCTGCCTGTTGGCATGACGACGGTAACGCTGTGTGTCTGCTGCAGTCCCTGGATCTCAGGATGTGGAGTCTGAAATCCAAGGTTGGTTCCGCTGAGCGGCTGCTGCATGTGAGGGATGACTAACTCAGTTAGCGCCTGGCGCTGGTCCAGCTGTGACTCAGAACCGGTGGAAAGAATGCTAAACAGAACCAGGTTCTACTGCTAACATTTACCAGATTATACTGGGGCTTTTAGTGGTGATGCACCACAGCAGTGCTGGGCTTTGCTAACAGTTAGCAGCATGAACATTAGCTCCACTGTGGCAAAGCTCTATGCACACATTGTATTTAGTAAAACCTAATGCTACAGCGCTCAACACACATGGTACGCTGAAGCTAATGCTAATGCCCTATAGCTACATTGTATTAGCAGAAACGAATGCTAATAGGTTAGACATGCATGGTGTTTAGCTGAAGCTAATGCTAAAGTTTTAAATTTAATCATGTTCAGACCCACCATGTGTTGTGAGGATGCTAACATTTTAGTAAAGGTAATTTAGGGGAAGTTAAGACCACCAATTGCCTTCAAAATAAAAGAGCTACAGTAGTAAATAAAACATTAGCACTGCTAGTAGGGCATTAGCCCATTAGCGGCAGCATGGCTACCACTGCATGTAAGATCCTCCATTGATCCGCTCTGCGCTGCAGATCAAAACGTTTCCATGTTGTTTTAAAGCAGCTTTTTCCACCGTTAGCCTCTCTGGCTAATTCGTTAGCACTGCTTAGCTTCATATTAGCTGTCTTTAGGACACACTTCCTCCTTTCTTCTTCTTCTCCTCCCGCCTGTGATCCAGTCCGTCTCTGAATCAGCCGGCCCATTACCGGCTCAGCTGCATGTATCGGACCTCTTCCAGAACCGGGCCGGACCAGAGATCCGGTTCGATCCGCAGTCTGACCGTTGTTGTTTCCTCTGCAGCTGCCGTCCCTCTGCCGCCGCTGGACGACAGCCATTTTGTTCCAGGTGAGTGAGCAGCTTCCTGTTTCCTGTCCAGAGTCTGTGGATCTTTATGAACCTGCTGTTTGTTCTGCAGACGACCCGACAGAACCCGGACAGCGCTACGGTCAGTACCAGAACCAGAGCCAGAGCCAGACCCGGTCCTGTCAGGTTCTAATCAGTCTGTGTTTGTTCCAGAGGAGGAGCCCGGATCCATCGACACCACAGGAGGTGAGCCCCTCCCCCACCTGCTGCTGATCATTCAGTGGTTCTGATTCTGACCTTCTATGTTTCCTGGTCCAGTTCTGGTGGAGGAGAGCCAGCCGGAGGAGACTGAAGGTGGGTCCGACCCGGTTCTGGTTCTGGTCGCAGTTAAACTGATGTGTGTTTGCCGCCCCCTAGTGGTCAACTGTCTCATAAACGATGAGAAACTAAATCAGCTGAGCCTGAAGTCACAAACACCTGGATGCACTTTTATTTAATTTATATTAAATAATACAATTATTTAAGAAATTCAACCATTTTATTTAATAATTATAAAATAATTTTTACTTTTTCATAGAAATGAAGAGGTGAAATATTTTTACTTTACATATTTTTAGCTCCAATCTATTTAAATTAATTTGTTTTAATTTCATTTGTAATTTTTATTTATTGTATTTTTAATTTCTATTTTACTTTAAATATTTGTTTAATTTGCTCATTTATTTATTTTCACATTTCCATACGTGAAGCTGTAATAATGGGTCCTGCTGTTCTGCAGGGGAATCGGGTCGGTACCAGACCAGCTCCAAACTCTCCCAGGAACCAGGTGGGAAAAAATCGACATTAATAATAAAATAATCTGTTTGTTGTTTCAGTTCAGTCAGTGACAATTTCTGATTTACAGAAGCAGACAAGCCTCCTAAAGCAGAACCAGAACCCCAAACTGGGTCAACCCGACCTACAGAGAGCAGGCAGGCAGCCGATGGTGAGACCTCGCTGCTGGTTTAAGACTTTTGCACGGAGCCACCCAGCCGACCATGACCAGCTCTACTGTTAGAATGAAGTCCAGTTTGTTTGTTTGACCTTTAACCTCTGGTTTGGTTCTGTGGGTCAGGAGCAGCAGAGAAAGCGGCCGAGGAGCAGAAGGAAAAAGGTAAAAATAAAAACATTAAATCTTCTTCTGTGGTTTTATTTCATCTCCTCTATTGTTCTGTTGGTCCTCCAGTGAAGAAGAAGAAACCCAAACTGCTGAACAAGGTCGATAAAAGCATCAAATCAGAGATTGATGCGGCGGAGAGGCTGAGGAAGAAGGTAGAGGAAACGACCGGGAGACATTTCCTCTTCCTCTGGCTGACCTTCCTCTTCCTCTGGCTGACCCACGCTCAGCTGACCTTCCTCTTCCTCTTCCTCAGGGGAACCTGGACCTGGCCCTGAAGGCGTTTGATTCTCTGGTCCAGCAGCATCCTCTGAGCCCGCGCGCTCGCTACGGGAAGGCCCAGGTAGGGTCCAGGAGGGGCGGTGCAGCGCCGGGTCCGGTTCTGGTCCGTAACACGGTGTCGTCCCGGCAGGTGCAGGACGACCTGGCGGAGAAGCTGCGCAGCAACGACCTGCTGCAGAGCGCCATCAGCACGTACGGAGAGGCCGCAGAGCTGCCCGACGTGACCTCTGACCTGCTGAGGGTGGCGCTGAAGAGACGGGCCGAGAGGCAGCAGTTCCTGGGTAACAACACCGACACAACCGGGTCGCACCGGGACCGGGTCAGACCCGGATCCAATCCAATCCGGGTTGGATTTTTACATTTTATTAGGATATTTTTCAATTTTATTTGTATTTTTTATTTTGGGGGATTTGTTTTTGTAGTTTGGGATTTTATATGGTTTTGTTTTGTTCAAATGTTAAAATCAGGATCAGGAAGTGGAATCTCTTCTTGTCACCAGGAACAGGAAGTAGAATCTCTTCTTGTCACCAGGAACAGGAAGTAGAATCTCTTCTTGTCACCAGGAACAGGAAGTAGAATATCTTCTTGTCACCGAGACAAAATGAATTTCAGTCCACTTTGATCTGCATGTGGAGGTCTGACCCTGGGGTCAAAGTTCATGTTGCGTTGCTCCCAGGTCGGATGCGGGGGTCGCTGGCGACGCTGCAGAAACTCGTCGACGTTTTCCCCGACGACGTCGGCCTGAGGAACGACCTGGGCGTCGCCCACCTGTTGCTAGGCGACAACAAGGGAGCTAAGAAGGTTTACGAAGAGGTGCGTCAGTTCGCTCAGACGTTCGTGTTTCGGGTTTTAAGCTCCCTGCTGATTGGCTGCGTGTCGTTTGCCCCGCCCACCAGGTCCTTGCCGTTGCCCCTAGCAACGGGTTTGCCAAGGTTCACTACGGCTTCATCCTGAAGGCGGAAAACAAGATCGCAGAGAGCATCCCGTACCTCAGGGTGGGTCAGGCAGCTTTAGTCCAGCCTCACTGCATTACTGATTACTGATTATTGATTATTGATGAGGAATGATCATCGCCCCTCCCCACCCTGTTTATGCAGGAAGGCTTGGAGTCCGGCGAGCCGGGAACCGATGACGGCAGGTTTTACTTCCACCTGGGAGACGCTCTGCAGCGAGTCGGAGACGACAGCGTGAGTGACTGGAAAATCAGATCAATATCAGTTATTAATCAGGAAATATTAAACCCATCAGTTATTAGTTAAAACTGCTTCATCAACAGATCCGCATTTTCAGAACCGAGGAACATTTTCTCTTGTACTGAATGAGTGTTGCTCATGTTTTCACTTATTTAACATAAATTTTATTAAATTAGCCTAAAGTGTAAAAAAAAAAAAAAAAAAGTCACATTTGTTCCTTTAAAACTTTAAACATTTCTGCTGCGTTTCTTTAAATGATGTCATTTCCATGTTTGTCCACCAGATGGCGGCGTTTCCTCCATAACAATCTGCACATTTTCACTCCAGTTATTTTCTCAGGTTTTCCTTCCTACTGAAATAAACGTCATTATTTATGTTTATTAATGTTTGATGTGTTTTAGAAAAGTTTTTATTGATATTTAAGGGAGTTTCAAAGATGATCTAAAATCCCCAAAAATATATTATTTAGAATCTATTTGGAATTTATTTAATTTCATTTACAATTTGTTGGATGTTATTGGGATTATTAGTTTGCACTGGAATCTATTTGGATTTTATTAAAATATTATTTAATTTTATTTTGATTCTTTATTATTTTATATCTGGATTGTATTTAATATTTTGTGTTTTTTGGATAATTTATTTTTCTCTGGATTGTAAAGATTGGATGTATAAAGTTCTGTGAGCGGGCCACAAGGTGGCGCTTTCTCATTCATTCATTCATTCATCCATGGATAGGGTTAAAGGGACATGAACACGTGAACTGGGTCAGAACCGAATGAAAAGTTTAAAGTTTGGTTGACCTGAAAGCAGTCGGGCTGGTTTGGTCCAATCTGGAGTCAGGATTGGTTCCTCTGGTCCCGCCCTCTGTTGGTTCTGGATGTGCTGGTTCTGACTGAACGACCCGGTCTGTCTGCAGGCCTACCTGTGGTACGAGCGGGGTCACCAACGAGGGCACTTCGCCTCCGTGTGGCAGCGCTCGCTCTACAACGTGGAGGGACTGAAGGCTCAGCCCTGGTGGACGCCGCAGGAGACGGGATACGCCGACCTGGTCCGGGTACGTCGCCGTGACGACGCATCCTGGACCGCTCAGGGCCGGTTCTGCTCCGCTCAGGGCCGGTTCTGATCGGGACGCCCGTCTGTCCAGATGCTGGAGCGGAACTGGAAGACGATCCGGGACGAAGCGCTGGCGGTGATGGACCGCAGCCGGGGCCGCTTCCTTCCTGAGGAGGAGAACCTGAGGGAGAAAGGAGAGTGGGGCCAGTACACACTGTGGCAGCAAGGTGCTGACCCGGTAACCAGAACCGACCTAGAACTGCCGGTCGGACCTCGGCTAACTGATGTTGATCCGTGTCTCCAGGGAAACGGGTTGGAAACGCCTGCCAGGGCGTCCCGAAGACCTGCGCCCTGATGGAGCGGTTCCCTGAAGCGACGGGCTGCAAGAGAGGACAGGTACCCGACCAGAACCAGAACCTCCCCTCTGTTCCCTCCAACCAATCGTCCTGTTTGGTGTCTTATAGCTTTGCTGCTAATAATCTCAGAGTTAAAACAGTTTTCTTTACCTTTTCCTGACTTCCTGTCCGTGTTTTGTCCCTCCTGACTTCCTGTCCGTGTTTTGTCCCTCCTGACTTCCTGTCGCCGCCGGCCTAGATAAAGTTCTCGGTGATGCAGCCTGGGACTCACGTCTGGCCTCACACCGGACCCACCAACTGCAGGCTGCGGATGCACCTGGGCCTCGTCATCCCGGCGTCGGGCTGCAGGATCCGCTGCACAGACCAGACCAGGTGAGCTTCTGCTGCTGGAACCGCTGAGCAAAGTTTAAACCACTTCCTGTGACATCACCGTCCACTTCCTGTTGGCAGGGAGTGGGAGGAGGGGAAGGTCCTGATCTTCGACGACTCCTTTGAGCACGAGGTGTGGCAGGAGGCCGACAGCTACCGCCTGATCTTCATCGTGGACGTGTGGCACCCGGAGCTGAGCCAGTACCAGCGCCAGACGCTCAGCCCCATTTAGGACCGGTTCTGACCCAGTTCTGTGGACCCCACGGTTTGAGTCGTGGAAGCAGAGACCTGACTGATGGACTCAGACTGATGAATGTTTTAAACTACTGACTGAACGTTAAGCCGGACGGCGCGGTACTTTGTGAGCCCGGTTCTGATCGGGTCGGGTTCTGGTGTTCCGTGGTGATCATGGATCCATTCACTTCCTTTAATAATGAACCAGAACCACCTCCTACTCTTCATCCCTGTCTGTGAATTATTGAAACACTACAGCTGCAGGAAACTCTGGACCTTCACAATAAAAGCCTGCATCATGCTCTGCCTCTCTGCTCTTGATCAGCTTTGTTTGGTTTTGAATTTTTTTTGCACATTTACTTTGTAATACAAGATGTTAAAAGATGATTAATATTTATATAAAATAATAAAAAATGAAAAAAGGGAAAATTTAGCGTCTGGTTCTGATGTTTTACTGGAAGGCAGTAAAAATAATTTATTCTCCTTTTGCTTCTCAAGTTTCCTCAGATTTCCTTAAAGGCAATAATTTTATTTACTCTCCTCCAGACTCTCTTCTTCTTCTTCTCAGACCAGTGATCCATTTCAGCTCCTTGCCGCTCCACCACCTTTGACCTCTCCGCCGTCTCACTGCGCAGCTCATCAGTCGAGTTTCCATCAGTTTTTCAAGCATCACCTTTAAAACGGTTGATGGAAACGGCTACATTCAACATAACATTTTCCATTTTTCTCCTGTTTCAGATTATTTTTGGTTTCTCTGAAAGTGTTGAGAAGGAAACACTTTAGTGAATCTTCAATAATCAGTTTTCAGAATAAAAGCCTGAGAACAAGCAGCTTGGTGTAAATCTTTACTTCTGTACATTCATTGAAAGTAAATACATTACATGAAGGTAGACTGTAGCCCTGACGCTCATTTAGTAGCACCGCAAACAGGAAGACCGACCCTCCCACTTCCTGTTGACGTCACTCCGCCATGTTCAGTCGTCAGCGTCGTTTCTGCTGCGTGAAAATAACATCTTCTATATTCAGTGCGGTAATACAACATAACATACAATCTTTAAATGAAAACCGTTGTTTTCTGACGGTTCGGCGCCCTCTGACTGAAACACGGACGTTTATAAAAGTTTCATGCACATCATTCTTTTACAGTGTCGGTGTTGCCATAGTGACGCTCGCTTCAAGTGGAACGTGGCATGTTTGATGCAACAGCGGTAAAAACCAAAACGTGAAGATTCAAAGAGGCGCCATGTTTAAGCCTGCTGTTCAGTCAGTGGCCACTTGGTGGCAGCAGAGAACTCTGTAAACAAACATGACGTAGCAACCGCAGAATGATAAAACCTTAAATTTATCTGATTCTCAAGACATGAATTTACACTTTAAAAAATAAATATGAGCTAAAAAATAACGTTTCATACTTTAACACTTTTTCACAGCATTTGAAAGCTTGAAAGTTTTAGAAAATGCGGTTTGTACTCTTGTGGTGTACCACAGGGCTCAGTGTTCACCTCAGCCAGCTTACTGTCCGGTCATCCGGGGATCCTGCCACAGGCTCAGCGCTTGGCCCCGCCCACACAGGAACGTTTCCTTCTTTTAAATCAGGTTGTTGGTTTCAAAACCACTTCCATCCACACTGAGACACAAACAATGGAAAAAACCGCTAGTCTTTACTCCACCAGACCTGTAGGCAGCGCTAAACATGGAGAACACATAAAGCTTCTACATGAGCGGTAAAAGCAAGAAAACAACAAAGCACAATGAAAAACTTTTCCAGAACTTTTTCCAACCACAAACATGTAATCCGCCATTGTTGTTGTCGTGTTTCTACCCATGTTAATGCTAATATGTTAGCATTTTCACAAAAGTAGCTTTTTCTGTAGCTTTCACTCTGGAACCTGATTTAAACAGCATTTATTGTTCCTTAAAACTGTTTTCAAGTGGAAGTGGGGAAATGTTGAAATCGTTCTAGTGTGGGTGAGACACACAGTGGGTGTGGCCTGATACCAGCGTGGGCGGGGCATCATTCATGTGTGGGCGAAGCCTCCAATTATCCTGAACTGGTTTTGTTTCGTTAGCCGCCCCGTTATGCGAATTAAACTTTGTGCTGCATGTTTTTGCGTTTGAACTGTTTCCAGACTGAGACGTGATTCAGTCCGGCAGCAGTCGGTCAGTGCTGCTGGACAGATGCTGGTGGCGGGAAACTGGATCATCTGGGAGGAGTTTGACGGCTCAGATGGGCTGGGTTTGGCGCCGCTGGGTTTGGCGCCGCTGGGAGGACAGATAGATAACGGTGGAGTTCAGATGAGCGAAACCTGCGGATAATTAAACTCTGATCTCATCCTGAGGTTCCACATTCCCAACAGAAACACTGATGAGTTCAGACCAGTTGGTGGAGGCTCCAGGTTAATGGGAGTTCTGGTGCTGAAGAAGTTCAGGCAGCGAACCGACCCAAATCCAGACCTCTGGATTTAAACCGGTTTAAATCAGAGCTCCAGGTCAGTCCAGAGCCAGCAGCGGCGTGCTCGTCTCTCTGTCCATCTGCCGCAGCGCCGCGGCTTCCACCGTCGACTGAGACCTGAAACGGGACAGGTGAGACAGGACAGGTGAGACAGGACAGGTGAGACAGGACAGGTGAGGCAGGACAGGTGAGACAGGGCAGGAGAGACAGGGCAGGAGAGACAGGGCAGGTGAGACAGGACAGGTGAGGCAGGACAGGTGAGGCAGGACAGGTGAGGCAGGACAGGTGAGGCAGGACAGGTGAGACAGGGCAGGAGAGACAGGGCAGGTGAGACAGGGCAGGTGAGACAGGACAGGTGAGACAGGGCAGGTGAGACAGGACAGGTGAGGCGTGGCGTTATCCCTGACCATCAGAGCTGTTTCTATTATCTTTTGGACCTCAGGGTCATGTTCTCGGACCCGTTGGTTTTAATTAATCAGTTTCATAAAATTTACAGCAACAACGACAGAAATGACTAACAGGACATGACAGTTTTATTAACCTGAACAATCCCTTCATTTAAATCCTTTCAGGTTAAAAGTACGACTGTAACTTAATTAATAGTTAATTAATTAATAGTTAAAACGCTAATTTTTAGCGTTTTAACTAAATCTGGAAACGTTTAGCACCACCTGCTGTGATCAACTAGGCAACAACTTTCAAACAGAAACATTTTGTTCCAAACAATCATTTAATGACTAAACATGCTAACAAATGTCCAATAACCAATTTGACCCAGTAGGGGGCGATACACTGTGTTATCCATGTTGCATTATTGACTATTGGTGGATGTCAACATATGTTTAAGTTAGCGTGTTAGCATTAGCCTCTGCTAAATACCATGTTGCTTTAGCTTTTATCCTTAGCGCTAATGTTTATTGCTAGTGCAGCTAACTTTTGATCAGTTTAAAAACATAATGACATGAATTATTCGACATGTTTCTCTTCCTGTAGCGCCGTTGTTCTGGTCCAATCAGACAAATGTTCTGATTCGTTTAAAGGCAAAAATTTTCAGTCTTAAAACTTTAACAGCTTTTCCTCCAAACTGGACTCAACCCGTCCCCCCTGACAAGCAGGTCTGTAAATCCGCCTAGCAACAACAGCTCCAACCAATAGAATACCCAGGAATGTGTGACATCACTGCCCTCTTTAGGTTGCCATAAGTACAGCGCCCTCTGGAGGCCGGAGTAAAAACTATAACACATTTTACACTGTGAAGCAGTGGAGTATGGTCTAGTCACTACAGTGTAAATAAATGTATAATAATAATAATAATAATAATAAACTAAGGCTTGTCCTGTCCCTTTAAGGCGGACGCAGCAGCAGCTCCTCACCTCTTCATCATGTCCTTTTCTCCGCCGCCGCCGCCGCAGCTCTCCCTGACGTGCAGCGCGTCGTACGTCAGCGTGTACTCGGTCTCGTCGTTGTAGTCGGGTCCCAGCAGCGTCCGCGCCCACATCCCCATATCGTACGGCGGCAGCATCCCGCCGAACTCGGACGGCAAACACTCGGGCTGGATGAGCTGGTGGAGAGAGTTCAGGTTGTTCCCATGGAGGAAGATCTGAGGTAGGAGAGAAAAGAGTCTGAATGAGAACGAGTCTGGAATAGAGGGATGAAAACGGATAAAAGACGACAGAGAACAGGAGGCAGTTTCTTAAAGGGGCGGTACCATTTAAAATCGAGTTATAATGTTTTTCCCTCTTCAAAACTTTCCTGGAGTGTTGCTTTTATTCTTTCATGCATGTTTTAGAAATCCTTTAATCTCCATGGCAACCATTAGGGGTGCCTAAACGCTTGCTCACCGTTTTTCCACTCAGCTCCTTAAGACTAGCCAGCAGCAATTAGCAAACAGCTGGTGGAGCTGCTGAGCTCGTTATAGGAGCTGCTGCTCAGCTGGTGAAACGTTTATAGGGTTAATAGAGGAGCCATGTTGGGATGACTTCCTGTAGGCGGAGCTTCAGAAAGAGCTGGAGCCTCTTAAAGAGACGGAGGCCCCATTTCATCAACTGAAGGTAACATAGTTAACACATGATACCGCCCCTTTAAACGATGAGGAAGAGGAGGATGGGCCTTCACCCTTTTCCGGGTCTTGTCCTTGAGGAAGGGCTTGATGATGGTGTACATGGCGTGGATGTACCAGGGCTGGTTCACGAAGTGGATCCCTCCGAACCGGGCCGGGAAGCTGTCCTGAGGAGACACACCGGAAGAGTTCAGGGAGGGGGACCCGGTCGGATCAGAACCTGGTCGGACCAGAACCCGGTTACCTGCAGGCCCTCGATGGCCAGCTTCAGGATGTTGGGCGTCAGTTTGGACGCCTGCTTGAAGGAGAAGTTGCTCCAGTCGATGATGAGCGTGAAGCCGTTGATCTGCAGCTCCGGGTTTTCTATCAGAACCTCCAGGGAGAGCAGGATGGCCCGCAGGATGTCGATGAAGGAGTTCCTGCAGGGAGGAGGGGCCGATCAGCCGATCGATCGATCAGTAAACGCTCCCTGAGCGTTAGCTACAGCTGTGGAGCGAGCCGAGCCGCTTCCTGTCTTACGGTCATTAAGCTTCAGGCAGCAGAAGACGGATGGTTCTGTCCAGAGACCGGCGCCGCTCTAACTGGGCCTGAACCTGGTTCTGATCCACAGCTGTCAGGATTTCTGAAGGTTTGTTCTGAAAGAGCTTAGCTTAGCTTAGCGCTCTCACTAACTGTTCAGCACATTTAGCTTCCCCTACATTAATTTTCCTGATAAATGATAAAGCTTTAATTTATCTGGTTATTTTGTAGTTGAATAAAATTCATGACGTTTTTAAGTTTTGGTTTTTGACTGTAGATCAATTGTGGCCTGTAGAGGGCGATGTAACACATGGTTGGAGTCAATATGGCTGAAATTTAGCTTCTACTAATTACTACGTTGGCATAGCAACTTAGCATTAGCTAACAGTAAATATCATGTTATTTTAGCGATTTAGTGTTAGCAGAATTAATATTTATTGTTAGCGCAGCTAGCTTTTAAATTAGCAATGGCCAGCACTGCTGAGACGTTCAGAACGTTCTGGTTCTGGTTCTGGTTCTGGTTCTGGACAGGCAGATTGACGGTGGTTTCATCAGTTATTCCTCAAACAGCTTTTATTGGAAATAATCTCTGAAAATCCGTCTGAACGATTCAGGTTGCAGTTTAATTTTGAGGATTTTTCCAGATTTTCCTCCAGAACGTTCAGGTTTGAGTGTAAAGATGGTTCTGACCCGGTGAGATACTCAGAACCTTCTGGATTTCACCAGTTTCTCCATCCTTCTCGGATGTTTCTGTGTGTTTACCGGCTCTGGTCCCAGTTGGAAGCGAACAGGATGAGGATCTTCCTGCCATGTTGGTCCGGAGCCTCCAACACGCCGGGGAACCCGTCCATCAGGGCCCGCTTGATGCTGGGGTCGTCCACCTGATGGAGACACGGCGGAGTCAAACTACAGACCAACGGCTGCACAAATACTCAATCAATCAATCAATCAATCAGTTATCGACACCCTCCACTGCCTGAAGCCACAGGTTTTGTTCTATGAAGCTGAAGAAGTACTACAGATCGAAATGGATCAACAACATTTTACCTTTTTGTTGCAAAACAACATTAATGTCAAAGTGAAAACTGATTCCTACAAAATAAAGTCCATTTCTGTGTAGCTTCGGCTCGTTCTTCTGAAAAATAAACCAGGCGTCTTGTCAAACCAGAAGACGCCATTTTGGAATCATCAGGCCAAAGAACTGATGAAGGGGTGAATTTATACAATCACTTATTTTATTGTCATTATTTGGCAGAAATCAGTTTTTACTTTCACATTAAATTTGTATTTTTTGACCAAAAAAGCCCAAATTCAGTTGATCAGGGTTGAATTTTAAAATGATTAAATGTTAAAACAGCAGAAAATGTTTTCAGGAAGGTTGAAATAATTCCAGTCCTGCAGGTTTTATTGTTTTATCTGTTCTGGAGTGGAAACGCTCCTGAAATGGTCCCTTCAGAATAAAAGCCCAGACCTTGAAGCTCTGGAACATGTCCAGGTTCTGCTGGCGGAACTGGAAGTACTGGGCCAGCAGGCGGAACGTCTCCACATGGTCGAACTTCCTGGCTCTGAGGAAGCGCAGGATGAACTCGTCGTCTGTTCGCAGGAAGCCGATGTCCGGCCGCGTCACGATCATGTCCCGTACCTACGGAAACAGAACCGACCGCAGAGCAGAGGAACTTCATTCAACGGGCCAGAAACCCTGAGGAACTTTTTCCTCTTAAAGAGACGAAACGATTTGGGAAACAAAATGTTTCTGCTTTCTGGTCTGAGATTTCCTGGATTCGGTTTATATTCTGGGTTTTTAGGGTGACAGACAGGACATCCTTCTCTCCAGTAAAACCAGTGGTGCTCCAGCATTCCCAGTCCGGTTCCTCTACTGAGTTCCCCTTGGTAAGAAGAAATCGATATTATAGAGAATCTCAATTTCCATTTCTCCTGGGAATCCTGAATCAATTCAAAATGCTCAAAGATATGTATATTAATATTATAATTTTTTATATGTTTTATTTAGGAAAAAATCAGGCAGCTAAGCTAACCTAATAGCATAGCAATGACGTCAAACTGCTACAAAAGGCGCCGCCATTTTAGTTCCGGACAGAAAATCCCAGTTAGCTGCGTTTTGGTTTGTAATCGGCTGATTTGGGTTATTAATATAATTTAATTCACACTAATAGTTGTTTCAAATAAACTTAAGATGCAGAAATGTTTAATGACACTGAGCTGATAGTGACTGAAATCTGATCGATTCTGAATTTTCTGAATTGATATTTAATCAGAAAATGAAGGTCAAACCATTAATGAATCAATATTTTACCGAGCGGGAACCTGACCAGGTAGCTCCGGATAGCTTAGCCTTAGTGCTAGCAGCGTTAGCTACCAAACTAGCTGCCTTTGAGGAAACTTTGCCTTCTTTCTGCTCCGTTTCTGTTCTCTCATTTCTAATATCATCCAGTTTCTCTGCGCGGAGCTTCTGGATCTATAAATATTGAAACGCAGCTCCAGACGTTTTGCTCTCCGGACGTTTTGCTCTCCGGACGTTTTGTTCTCCAGAAAATCCCGCTCAGGTTGTCCGAACATCCGGGCAACAGTGACGTCATTTGCGATCAGCGCCATAGTTACAGGATTTCCTGCTGAACCTGATCTTGTTTAAATATAAGCCGATGTCATTTGAATTGTTTTAAATAAATGCTGTGTTTGTTTCTCTCCATCATCTGGACCGTTTTCTGAGCGGTTCGGTCCGGCGGTACCTGCTTGATGTCCTGGTGCAGAGTGTCCGGGTTTTCGTTCAGCTCCATCCGGGCCTTCTCCGTGGTGTCCGAGCTCAGTCCGGGAGGCACGTGGTTTATCATCTTAATCCAGAATAAATCTAATCCAGTCAGAGTTTTTATTTTCCACTTAAAGCTGCTTCAGGCCTGAAGATGAGAGACAATCGTTGCTGCTGCTTGATCTCAAACAATCAGACAATCAGAAGGAGAAGAAAACAATCAGGATGTTTGGACCGACAATCATCTCGGCTGTCGGCTCGGAAACGTCAGTTTCTAGTTAAAACCCGTCGGACATGTTGGATCATCTAAATCTCAGAACGGTCCGGGTCTGCAGACGATGCTGTAGATTCACATCCCATGGCTTCCTGAAAGGCACTCCTCCTCCGGCTGCTTCCCATCATGGCCGCTCCAGGTTCGGTCCACTCGGATCAGCAAACATCTGGGAACATCTGGAGGTTAAAGGGAGGGAGCCTCGGTGCAGCCTGCAGGACACAAACAGCCAGCTGTGAGTCTACAGGAAGTTCTGCTTTTATTTTGGTTTTTCTGATGTCCATAACTGAATAATCGTTCAGCCTCCAGGAAGCAGAGGACCGATCATCAGATCCAAACCCGCAGCAGCCATGTTTTCATCCAACTGTGGAGAAAATGTTTAAATGTTTCCAAAAAAAAAGAAGAAAAACTGAAAATGGGAGTTAGGCAGGTTTCCATCTGCTGGTTTGGACCTGCTGATGGTAAACAGGAAGTAGCAGAGAGTTTGGTTCCTCTGGTAAGGCACAGACTCACAGATCTGCTTTCATCTCCATATTAGCTACTAATTTTTAAAAAATGGTCTCCAGAGTTAAAAACCATTTTGTGAAATTAAGGAAGTTATTTTGAATTTCATTAAAGTTTCTATGGAAACACGGCTAACGTGACTCTGCTGTGACTCCATCCAGGTCTGCCCCCTTGTGGCTGCTCTGGACATGGCAGCTCCTTTACGTCCCCATGTTTAAAATTACAGCCATAAATGTGGGAAAAAATTAGTTTTCTAATAAAACACAAACAGATATGAACAGAAGATGAGAATGGACTCAGAGCTAAAACAAATTCAAATAATTAGACATTTGGGCTGAAAAGGTGCTGCTTTTATTTCCAGTGATCCGTTTATTCAGGGTCAGTCCAGACAGATGACCCCCCACTGACCCCACCCTCCGCAGCTGATCCCCATCTGCCTCCATCAGGAACCGGGTCAGATGTTCCCGGTTCCCACTGAGGGATAAAAACCATCAACATGGACGGAGGTTCATGGAGGAGCAGCTGGAGCTCCTGCTGCTCCTCCATGAACCTCCTGCAGGAGGAAGAACAGAGACCTGCTCGGTGGTTGAATCCCGGCCGTCCTGCTCGGCCCATCGGCCCTCTGGTGCTGCTGCTGCTGCTGCTGCTGATGATGATGATGATGGAGGAGGAGGAAGAGGAGCAGCAGCAGGAGGAGGGCTGCATCCCGCGGATAGCACAGATTTATTCCGCATTAAATAAAAATAAAGCAAAAAGGAGAAATTAGATCCGAAATAAAAATGAATAAATCCTGAACGAGTCCGAGAGGAAGCTCGTCCTTGTGAGCCAGAGTGGCTCGAAGAGGAGGAGGAGGAGGAGGAGGAGGAGGCGCGATCTCACTTTGTGCTCAGAAAAGACGTCAGGATGCTTCGGTTCCGTCCAGACAGCCTCAATAACCAGGACAGCTTCCGGTTAGGACTTAAAAAATAAAAGCTGTAAAAGTTCAGTTACATTTTCAGGATTCAAAATATAATAAAACAGATGAACACAAACATATTACAAGAGTTAATATGTAACTAGTTACAGTTACTTCAGTAACCGTAGTTTTACTACGCTCTACGTTTTTCTTGTACTTCAGTGATTTTCTATGAATTGTTGTTATTTTTACTTGAGTTAAATTTCTATATCCTCTCTGTGAGAAACTTCACTGAATTGAGAACAAAAATTTACCAAACATACCTGCAGTTTCTGTTTCTTACATTCACATAAATTCATTTGCATTTTTTATTTTATTTTATTATTTTGTAATTCACATATTTATATGATTTTTTCCCCATTTTGGTCCTTAAAATCCACATAACTTCCACATAACTTTATGTTTTGGTCTGTCTGATTACGTAATTTTTAAAATATCAAATAGTTGATGTTTTTATCAGAATCTCAGAACTTAAGTTGCCTTTTAATTCTCTTTTTTTGCTTTTATTTTGACAACCAACCTCCCGGGTTTCCGTGATGTTTCCTGTCATCTTTATCCACCTGCACGCGCCTGTAGCTGGCAGCTATCATGATGCGCGTTCACAACTCACCCCGGACAAACTGGAGCGCGCGCCGGCGGGAACGCGCATTTTTTCATTGTGATGGCGGTCAAATTTTTATTATTTATTATTTATTTACAATTTTCCTGCATTTGCCTGTGATTGTGGGGTTATATGATGGTGATGGTGGGGTTATATGAGTGAATCCAAAATGTTCTCTTTTTCTTTTGTGAAAAGATAAAATTTTAATATTTTCACTTCTCTTTGTCTGCTTTGTGCAGTAACCTTTATCTGCTAATATTTAGTATTAAAATATGTAAAATTATGTAAATTCTTTCAATTGAAGATGTTGATTTATACTCTATAGTTTGATCATGTATGGTAATAAATAATATTTTGATGTTTTTATTTTTCCATTTCATTTCGATTTTATTTATAGGACTGACTAGATTAAATAAGGTAAATTTAAATACAATAATAATTTGGGCTGTTTTTAATTAAACTAAATTCGAATTAGGCTTTATTTGGATTTTAAAAACATTGAATCCATCCAAATTTGAATATAAATCGAAGTTCAACAGATTTTCACTGAAATGATTCTCAACCATAAAATATCAGTCTGGTTCTTTTAAATTAAAATAAAAATATATTGTTGCAGTTGTTTCTAGCATTTTTCGGTTAGTTTCCATAGTTTTGACCAAAATGAAAGCCATCTTGGACAAACTGTCTTTTATTCTGAAGGCGTGTTGTATGTAGATTAAGCTGTGACGTACTTCCTCCTGTCTAAGGTTCACCCTGTTATCTGCGGCTTCTCTCTTATTTCCACCTCAGATCGCCTGTAAAACCTTCCAGAACCTGTTGCTACTGAATCATTTCACGTTATTCAGATTCACTGAAGTTCAAACTGCGACTTTCTGTTTGCGTCACTTCGGTTTCCGGTCAGTTTTTGTGTCTTTTCCGGCGTTTCTTTGTCGAAGTTCAATCGCAGTTAGCTCCAGAGCTAGGCATCATCCCGTCCCGTAAAAGAACCAATCAGCGGATCGAGATCTGAAGCATGGACCAATCAGGAGTCGCAGCACAAACGCAGAAGGTGAGCAGACATGTTGCTCAGGTCAGGTTTTAACATTTTATCGCGGCTGTTTTTAGTTTTATTTGATTCTAAACAGTTTAGCTGCGTCTTTTAGCTGGTAGCTGAAACCGAGACCTTTTGACATAGTTTGTTTCATTTTAAAATCTAAATAAATCATCTTTATTCGTGTGAAAATGAGAAATTATTTTCTAGATTAGATGTTTCTCTAATGTCGGCCATGTTTGCTGGACAGGGCATAACATTTAATAACTGGGTGTTTCCATCAGTCAACAACAGCAGCTCAGTGCTGAGAACCAAACCGAACAGATAAAAATGACTAATTTATTCATAAACTAACCTAAATAATGTGAGGCTTAATTAGGACGACCAATAAAGGTCAGAAAAACAAATCAGGAGAAGCATTTTTTATTCAGTTTAAAGTAAAAACGTGATAATTAATTTTAAACCCTTTTTAGATATCACAAAATTTGTTCTCGTAGAGGACATTTGATACATATTCACCGTTTTGATTTGTCTAAATAACGAGCTTCTTAGTGTTTTAATTGATCCAGAAGGTTTAACGTTTCTCACAGTAACAAGTTTTCACCAGTTAAAATGGCAGCAGCGGATTTTCTGGCCTGAATCATGAACAGTTGAAGTTTTGAGTTTTTTTCTGATGAAACCTGAAATATTAACAGTGCAGTGAAAATCATTTCCAGTTTATTTTTATGATCCCAGACTTTGGTCGACATATGAGGCATGCAGTCATGCATGATGTCAGTTAATTATCATTGAGAGGAATAATACCAGGCTCTGTGGTTGATAAAAAAAAAAAGGATTTTCTTCTGAAACTTCATAATCAATGGAAACATTTTTTAATAAAAAGAGCATTAAGCCAGAATTAAATAAAAGACTTCATGAAATATAAAATCAGAATTAACATGTTAATCTTATTACATTGCAGATGGAATTTCTGATGATAAAACTGAATTGTTGTAATAAACCTTTAAATGCTTTGAACCAGTGTTTGTGTGATGTCATCAGCTGTGGGCGTGGCCTAAGTGAGCTCTGAACATGTCTGAACTTGTCCTCCATGACTCCTTTGGGTGGTGACCTCATCAGGAGTAGAGCCAATCACAGCAGAGATCTCCACAGCCTCCACCTGGGTGTAATCAGATTACAACCAAACATGATTACTTCCTGTATTTATTCTGGTTTCACAGAAAAACAGGAAAAGTTCTGGTTTCCTCACATGACCCGGTCAGAACCCAACAGAACCGCTTCTGTTTTTGTTCTTCCAGAGTCCGTGGGGTTCTGTGGGCCCGGCGGCGCCGGCCTGCTCCCTGACGGAGGTGATGAGCGAGCAGCTGGCCCGGCAGCTGGACGAGGAGGACCAGGGCTTCCCAGCGCTCCCACAGTGAGTCCGGTTCACACAAACCACCCGGTTCTGACCCGCTTGTTGGGTTCTGTAACCTTGTTCTGCTCGGTCCCAGCCCGGCAGCCGACCCGGAGGAAGGTCCGGACACGGACAGCGACCTGATGCTGGCCCAGATGCTGCAGATGCAGTTCGACCGCGAGTTCGATGACCAGCTGCGCCGCGAGGAGAGGAAGCTCAACGGAGACAGCAAAGGTAGAGCAGGTTCTGGTTCTGGACCGGCTTCACAGGCTCTGGTTCTGGACCAGCTGCTGAATCTGCATATTTAGAACTTGTTTAGTCCACCAACCACTGAGATATCAGGTCCAGAACCAGTTCATGTTTTAGGCTGAATTTATCCCCGATTCCTTCCAGAGGTGCAGAGTTCCAGTCCGTCCACATCTGAACTGATTCCCGACCCAAATGAACTGATTCCCGACCCAATCTGAACTGATTCCCGACCCAATCTGAACTGATTCCCGACCCAATCAGAACTGATTCCCGACCCAGTCCCTTAATGAACTCCTCTTGTATAACTGAATCTATTTAAAACAAAGCAACGTTCAGCCTGGCTGGGGAAACCCCGTGGTCCAGACTGCTCAGTACTCTGTCCTGCAGAGGTTCTGACCCGGTTCCATGTGGTTCTGGTTCTGTCTCCAGTGTCCATCTCCTTTGAGAACTACCGGAAAGTCCATCCTTATGAGGACAGCGACAGCTCAGAGGACGAGGTGGACTGGCAGGACACGAGACACGACCCCTACCGGGCCGGTGAGGTTCACTGCTGGACGGGTCGGGGGTACTGTCCGGAACCAGCGGGTAACCTGTGTGTGTGTGTGTGTGTGTGTGTGTGTGTGTGTGTGTGCGGTCCAGTGAAGCCCCAGGCGGCGCCCCGCAGAGGCTTCAGTGGGAAGGGGAAGAACATCACCACCAAACACGACGAGGACGCCTGCGGACGGAAGAACACGGCCCGCATGGACAACGTGAGTCCATCTGCTCGGTTCTGCCTGGTTCTGGTTGTCGTCATGGTAACCAGTTTGTCTCTCTGGCCCAGTTCGCCCCAGAGGTCCACGTGGGGGACGGGTTGGGGATGGACCTGAAGCTGTCCAACCAAGTCTTCAACTCCCTGAAGCAGCACTGCTACAGCGAGCAGCGCCGCAGCGCCCGGCTGCACGAGAAGAAGGAGCACTCCACCGCTGTACGTACCTGTCCCGGGCTCCGGACCCAGCTCTGGCTCCGGTTCTGACCCGTTTCCCTCCACAGGAGCAAGCCGTGGACCCGCGGACCCGCCTGCTCATGTACAAGATGGTGAACAGCGGAGTTCTGGAGAACATCAACGGCTGCATCAGCACCGGCAAGGAGTCGGTGGTGTTCCACGCCGACGGAGGCAGGTGAGGCCAGGATCCGGGTCAGATCCGGGCCAGAACCCAAACCGTTTGGCTCAGAACTCAACTGGACTGGCAGTCGGGTTCTGACAGATTCCTGATTCGATTCCTCGTCAAATCAGAAGTTTACTGAGTTCTGATCTGTTCAGACGGGAACGGGTCAGGAATCGGGTTGTTTCTGGGATAGTGTCGGGACTTTGTTTGGACAAGGGTCTGAACCCGACCGATCCGTCTGGTTCCGATCCGTCTGGTTCTGTGTCCCAGCCTGGAGGAGCAGCCGGTCCCAGAGAAAGTGGTTCTGAAAGTCTTCAAGACGACGCTGAACGAGTTCAAGAACCGGGACCGCTACATCAAGGACGACTACCGCTTCAAGGAGCGCTTCAGCAAACTGAACCCCAGGAAGGTGATCCGGCTCTGGGCCGAGAAGGAGATGCACAACCTGGCCAGGTACCGGAACCGCCGCCGTGTTTAACCGGCAGAAAGAACCGCCGCCGTGTTTAACCGGCAGAAAGAACCGCCGCCGTGTTTAACCGGACGCCGTCACCTCCGGATCCAACGTTGGTTATTTTTAGGGTCGTTTTCTCAGGATTGAACTAGAAATACTTTCATCTCATTCTTCTTTCGCCTTTTCTCTCCCTCTACTTCTACCTGTTGTCTAGTTTTGCTCCTGAAAGCGGCGCAGCAACATTTTCCCAGACAGGAAGGAGGAGGCCTTGGTTATTCAAATTCATATTTACATTGTTTTATTTAAAACGTAAACATGGTTCTGAAGGCGTGGCGGGTTTTATTTTGTCGTGGCGTTGCGCAGCGCTAATGTAGAGGAAACCCTGGACTGAAACCATGGCAACCTTGTCCTCAGGATGAAGAAGGCGGGGATTCCCTGTCCGGACGTGGTTCTGCTGAAGAAGCACATCCTGGTGATGTCGTTCATCGGGAAGGAGCACGTCCCGGCGCCCAAACTCAAAGACGTGGCGCTGGGGGCCGAGGAGGCGGCGGAGGCGTACCGCCAGGTGCTGCAGGTAAGACACCGTCCTTAAAATGTCTGAAATTCATTAAATACGTTAATCACAGGCCTTACATTTTGTTTTAGCTGAACTGTTTCCTCTCAGTCTACAGAGGGTTTTTTTTTTTTCTGGACTTTTTTTATCAGGCAAAATTTGAGTCGTGCAGAAATGTTCACTCGCTGCATTCTGAGACTGGAGACGGTTAGCGCTGCTAGCAACTAGCTGCTAATACTTGCTAGCTCACTAGTTTGCCTGTAGCTTTGTGCTAGCCAGCAAGCAAAGAAGTCATCAGGTCAAGTTTATTTGTGTAGCACATTTCAGTAGCAAGGCAGTTCAAGGTGCTTTAGCAACTAGCATATAGCCAGCTAGCTTGTTTGCTTGCTAGCACTTTGCTAAGCAAGCAAACTGGCTAGCTAGCATATAGCTAGTTAGCCATTTTCATTATGTAAGTGGTACGAAGCTGTTGAGCCTTAAATTCATTAGGGTGTGGATCAGAACCTGGGTGTGGATCAGAACCTGGGTGTGGATCAGAACCTGGGTTTGGATCCTCAGTAGATCTCCTCTGATCTCTCCTCAGCTGATGCAGCTCCTCTATCAGGACTGTAATCTGGTTCACGCCGACCTCAGTGAATACAACATGCTGTGGTACCAGGGGAAGGTACGGCCCGTTTTCCTGGTTCTGTTCAGGTCCGCCGGTCCTCAGCCTCACCTTCATCCTCCTCCTCCTCTTCCTCCAGGTGTGGCTGATAGACGTCAGCCAGTCGGTGGAGCCCACCCATCCTCACGGCCTGGAGTTCCTCTTCAGGGACTGCAGGAACGTTGCCACGGTAACGGCTGCTCCACTCAGGTTCGGGCCGCTTCATCAGAGTAGTGGTGGTTGACGGTTCTGGTTCTGGTTCTCCAGTTCTTCCAGAAGAGGGGAGTGAGCGAGGCACTGAGTGTCTACGACCTTTTCAACGCCGTCACCGGACTCAACATCCCGGTCAGCGCCGACGACGACGCGCGCTTCCTGGCTGAGGTAACGGAACGCCAGGAACAACCGGACCGGGCCGGTTCTGGAGGCATAATGCTGGTACCAGTTGACAGACTGCTGGTTCCAGTTAGCTGCTAATTTTACCTTCAGCATCATGATATGGGTGTTGATTGAAAGAGGTCAAAGTATAAGAAAACATTTCAGACCCGTTTGATCTGAGCGTGTGCGGCGACCCGTCCGTTCTGAGCGTGTGCGGTGACCCCTCACCTCCCTCTGTCCTCACAGATTGTTGCCATGGAGAAGCGGAACGAGGACCACGTCCAGAAGCGGGGGAAGAAGACGTTCCCGGTGACGTTGGAGGATGGCGGTCCTCCTTTAGACCCCGACTCTGATGACTAGTCCCCCCCCCCCTCCCTCTAACGGCCCGACTCGCTTTGATCCACCATGTCAGAACCGCTGGCGTCCGGTCCCACCGCCTCCTCCCAGGCGGGACGGAGCGCCACCTCCTGGCTGCAGGAGGCAGAGAGCGTCATGTCCTCCTGCTTATCGCTGTTTGATGTGATGAAGACTAGAAGCAGATGAAGGTTTTCACTCCGGACCTGATGGGTGAAAGCCAATCAGACGTCCTAGTTAAATCCACAGAGCTGCAGCTATAAACTGAGTGTTTTCGTCATGAATCAGTGTCCGTGTGTTTTGATTTTAAAAGGTGTTGAGCTCAGGTTTCCTGCTGTAGCTCCGTGTTTCTGATTTTAACCAGGTGGGACGAAGGAGGAATATTAGGATTCATCGACTGAATGTGGAAAATGAAATGTTTGCTGTGAGAAAACATAAATGTTTTTATTCAAACTCATACGAAGCAGGTAAACAATAAAGAAATGAGAAAACATGAGAATCTACTGTTCTTATTTATTCACACTACAACCATTCACAGCTTTTCTGCTGAAAAACATGAAGCACGTGATACATGACGTTTCACATAACTAGACAAGTGAATGCTTCCGGTTTGGCTCTGTCAAAATAAACTTTCAAATTACAAGAGGGATCTTACAAGAATCAGTGATGCTGAAGTTCAGTGATTCAGCATCACTGAACTTCAACCCGCTGGAGATCATGATCTTTATCTGAAAACTCCTGAAGAAACCAAGTTTCTGAAAAATATTCACAGGAAGATGGTCTGACAGAAAAATGAGAAGAAAACAATCATAATCTTTATTGTAACTCATATTTAGATAAAATATTCCACATCAAAATAAGCAGATTAAATAAAATATACAATTTATTCAAGTAATTAAATTAATTAAACACCGATAATTAATTTAAAACTGAAACTAGAATTCCCCGTGAAGTTGAGCCTGGTTATGCCCCAATTTTGAAGGAGTGAAGCGGAAGTCCTGTCCTTCAGCTAAAGCTAATGCTCCGCTGCTTCCGCGCTGTTTTCCGCCTTCAAACTGCAGGTAAAGTGAAGGCCAGGTGAGTCGGGATGGCGGAGGAGCATTACCTGGAGCTGAGCGAGAACCCGGTCCAGTTTGAGCATGCGTCAAGCGTCAACAACGTCTTCTTCGATGAAGCTAACAAACAGGTGAGCTAACCCGTTAGCCTCTGCTCAGTTAGCAAGCTGTTAGCAAGACTTGGTTTACACCTGGTTACACAGGTAACTAATGATGTGTTTGAATTAGCTGTTTGTAGCAGAATCAGTACCAGCAGGGAGAACAGGTGTATTTTCTTTTAAAACTATTTTAAAAGTTGCGGGACTTTTGTGCCCTGCGTTCTGTCTGCAGGTGTTTGCGGTGCGTTCAGGTGGAGCCACAGGTGTGGTGGTGAAAGGGCCTGATGACAAAAGCAGCGTTGCCTTCAGGTACATCAGATCATATCAGGTTCTAAGCGTGATGAAGCTGTGAAGTGTCCAGAATGAAAAGGTCAAAGGTCAGGCTGATGGTTTTCTCTGCAGGATGGATGATAAAGGGGAGGTGAAGTGCATCAAGTTCTCCATCGGGAACAAGATCCTGGCGGTCCAGCGGACCTCCAAGTCCGTGGTGAGTTCAGGGACCATCTGTATTTGGAGGTAGAAGTTATCTGGGTTCTGTTTGGCTCTGGTTCCTAACCGTCTGACCGCGTTTCCAGGACTTCATCAACTTCATCCCCGACTATCCGCACACAGAGTTCACCCAGGAGTGTAAGGTCAGTCCGACTACAGGTCAAAGGTCATGTAGTGGAGGCGGTTCTGTCCGCTAACTGCTTCTGTTGCTCTTGCAGACGAAGAACGCCAGCGTTCTGGGGTTCTGCTGGACCAGCTGGAACGAGATCGTCTTCATAACGGACCAGGGCATAGAGTTCTACCAGGTCGGTCCGGGTCATTCCCCGGAGACTCGGTTCTGATCCGCAGCTCACCTGTGTGTCCGTGTGTCCAGGTGTTCCCAGACAAGCGCAGCCTGAAGCTGCTGAAGAGTCAGAGCATCAACGTGAACTGGTACCAGTACTGCCCGGAAACGGCCGTGATCCTGCTGTCCACCACGGTGCAGGGCAACGTTCTGCAGCCGTTCGCTTTCCGGGTCCGTCTCTCCTGATCCGCTTCTGGAAGTTCTGGTGTAGCGCAGAACCTTACTGTAATGGCCTTTAAGGAGCTAATAACATTAGCATGCTAACCCCTCAGGTTGTATGATTTCCATGTTTCCCATTAGCATCTTGTATTTCAGGTTGATAGATTTTTTTCAAGATGGCCGCTGTTTTTAACGTTCCCCATTTTCATGACTTGGACAAACTTTGTCACATCATACGTTTTCGACTTTGGTCAACATTTTCATGCAACTATAAAGTAATAAGTAGCAGTTTGAGTCTCACCAACTGGAAGAAGGTGTGGAAGACTGTTGTCTTATTGGTTAGCGTTAGCTTCCACTAACTTTTTGTGTTTATCACTAGTTTAAACCCATTTTTAGGCTTTTAGAAGTTTGATGTTGAGCAAACTTTTATGTTTGTTAACTTATACAATTTTTTATTGTCAGCTGAAAGGAGATGAAGATGGTTGACTGGAGATCAGAGGTCAAGATGTTAGAATTAGCTTCTGCTAATTTGTTTGTTAGCAAGTTAGTAGTTGGTGAATCTAACTTTTTAATGAACTGTGTCCTATAATTACCGCTGGTGTTGGTGTAAAAAATATTCTCCATGACAACCACGGCGGCCATTTTGAAACATGTACAACAGAAAAAAAAAGAAAGAAAGAAAATATACTTGATTTCTATTATTCAAAGTAGGTTATAATCTGACATGAAATAATTTAATCTAATTTGTGATTTTGTGCAAAAATGAATTTACCATGGCGGCCATCTTGAATTTTTCGGTGGCCATGTTAGGTGTAGTGATTTATTTATCTGACATATTGACCATCTTCTTCTCTGTCCTCCAGAACGGAACCATGACCAGGATGACCAAGTTCGAGATTGAGCTGCCGGTCGTCCCCAAACCGGCCAAGCTGACGCTGTCGGAGAGGGACATCGCCATGGCAACCATGTAGGTGGCGGTCCGTTGGGGTGGTTGATGATGATGATGACTGCAGATGAAGCTGAGCGCTCTGTGTGTGTGTGTGTGTGTGTGTGTAGCTACGGCCAGCTGTACGTCATGTACCTGAAGCACCACTCCCGGACGGTGAACAGCCCCGGAGCCGAGGTGGTGCTCTACCACCTGCCCAGGTGAGTCGGCGCTGCGTTCGGAACACCCGGTCCAGGACCGGCCCGGTTCCGACGCCGACCCGTCCCTCTGGTTCTGCTCTGCTCCAGGGAGGGAGCCTGTAAGAAGAGCCACGTCCTGAAGCTCAACACCACCGGGAAGTTCGCCCTGAACATCGTAGACAACCTGATCGTCGTTCACCACCAGAGTTCACAGGTCAGCCGGCCGGACCCGGGACTCGGCAACCGGACTCGGACTTCACTCAGATACAGGACTCGACTTACACTGGTCCCCTAAAGACAGGACTTGTAGCCTGAGACTCGAGTCTTGCTTTGTATTTTCAGCCTCGCTGATTATTTGATGGTAAACTTGTAGATCTGACCTGTGACTCTCCGGGTTTGGACCTGCTACCTGGCGGACTCGTTTCTGACGTGTCCTGATCCGAGTTTTTCTCCGGCAGACGTCTCTGATCTTCGACACCAGGCTGAAGGAACCGGACTGCGCCGTTAACACCCACCAGCCGGTTCTGCCGGCCCGGTCCATCCATCCCTACAGGATTCCTCTGTCAGGTACCCGACCCGGTCAGAACTGCCCTTCGAGTCCACGTTCAAACCTGACTCCGAGTGTTTCTGCAGGTCCGGCTGCCGTCCCGACTCAGCCGCCGGTTCCATGTCAGCTCTGTATCCTTTAGGTCTTGGCATCAGAACCGGGTCAGAACCGCTGACTCGTTAAAACTACGGGTCTGTTTCAGAGAATGACTGGGAAGGCAGAAAGCAGGTCACTTCCTGTTTTAGACGCATTTTAACCTGTTGTGGAAACTCAACGAGGTCAGTGGGATGTTCTTCACCGCCGACAGGAAGTAGACCCGATTCTTTGACCCAGACGTTTATTTTTCATAGAATCACAACGTCTTCTGATTGTTCAAACTTTGACCCAAAAAAAAATGTATTTACTGTTTTCAAACATTTAAGTTGAGGAAAATTCCTGATCAAACAAGTCAAAGGGTTTTTCTCCAGGATTTCATCATTTATTGTTTTATTTTACTTTAGAAATGAAGCAAATTTTATTTATTCATCCTATGAATTTCTGATGATGGTGAGATTCATGATGGAGACATTCAGTTAAGTAAATGAAACAGTAACAAGTTGGGTAGCTCTGCTAACCCACCTCCTTTGCTTTTGCTTCTCTTTTATGAATCTGTCTGGTTAGAAGGATGTTGAAGTAGAGGATGAGATGATGTTGGAGTAGGGGATGAGGTGATGTTGGAGTAGAGGATGAGATGATGATGGAGTAGAGGATGAGGTGATGTTGGAGTAGGGGATGAGGTGATGTTGGAGTAGAGGATAAGATGATGATGGAGTAGAGGATGAGGTGATGTTGGAGTAGAGGATGAGGTGATGTTGGAGTAGAGGATGAGGTGATGTTGGAGTAGAGGATGAGATGATGTTGGAGTAGAGGATGAGATGATATTGGAGTATAGGATGAGATGATATTGGAGTAGAGGATGAGGTGATGTTGGAGTAGAGGATGAGGTGATGTTGGAGTAGAGGATGAGGTGATGTTGGAGTAGGGGATGAGGTGATGTTGGAGTAGGGGACGAGGTGATGTTGGAGTAGGGGACGAGGTGATGTTGGAGTAGGGGACGAGGTGATGATGGAGTAGAGGATGAGATGATGATGGAGTAGAGGATGAGATGATGATGGAGTAGAGGATGAGATGATGTTGGAGTAGAGGATGAGATGATGTTGGAGTAGAGGATGAGGTGATGTTGGAGTAGAGGATGAGGTGATGTTGGAGTAGGGGATGAGGTGATTCTCTGTTATAATTGTTTGAACTTCCTTCTTTATCTCTCTGCGTCTATGAAGCCACTTTAATTCATGTTTGACTCGTTGAGGGTCAAAGGTCACTTCCTTTAAGACGTTTAGTTTGTTTTCCTGAATTCTGACCCAGACTCTTCCTCCTGGAGCGTCTTCCAGCCCGACATCATCATCAGCGCCAGTGAAGGTTTGTCCTCCTCCTGCCAGAGTTAACGGTGGCTGGATTGTTCTGTAACCTCTCACCTGTGCCCCAGGTTACCTGTGGTACCTGCAGGTGAGGTTGCCGCCTACTGTCCACCTGCTGCAGGACAAGGGCAAGCTGATGGACTTCCTGCTGCGGCGGCGGGACTGCAAGATGGTGATCCTGTCAGTGTGCTCTCAGAGTGCGTGTCCCAGTTGTCAGCGTCTCCACCTGCCAGGCGGGAAACTCACGGCTGTTTCTGTTCCAGTTCTGGACGGGCAGGAGAAGGGCAGCCTGCCCGTGGTGGCGACTGTCTTCGACAAGCTCAACCAGGTGTACAAGGAGTACCTGGAGGCGGAGCAGAGCTACACGGCGGTGAGCGCGGGAGTCCCCGGCTCTCTGAACAACCGGCGACCCGGATGGGCTAAACGAGTCTCTGTTGGGTCTGCAGGCCGTGGAGTCGGGTCCGAGTCGAGGAGGCGGCGCCCAGAAGCGGCCGGTCCGGACGCAGGCCGTCATCGACCAATCAGACATGTACACACACGTCCTGTCAGCGTTCACAGAGAGGAAGGTGGGAGGAGCTGGGAGGCATCCCATAATGATCCGTCATCAAAACATGGAGAATTTTTCCTTAAATATCAGATTTTATTCATCTGATGTTCCTGTAGAGGTTCAGCGGTTTGTCGCCCCCACATGGCTGCACGCTGTAACTACACTGTTCTAATCTCATACATATTGTACATAAAAAATACACACACGTTAGTACATTTCCACCAAAATGCTTTAATTTCTATAATTAATTTCACATAAAGTGTTTTTACCTCCAACTAAAACTTATTTATGCTGATTCAAAACTTTAACCTGCCGCAGGACGTGTCCCATAAGTTCATCATCGCCGTGCTGATGGAGTACATCCGCTCCCTGAACCAGAACCAGATCACCGTCCAGGTAAAACGCGGCCGAGTGAGCGCTCCCGCCTCCCGTTTCCCCGTCTTTGATGCCTCTGCCTCTGATTGGTTGCAGCATTACCTGTATGAACTGGTGATCAAGACTCTGGTCCAGAACAACCTGTTCTACATGCTGCACCAGTTCCTGCAGTACCACGTCCTCAGTGACTCCAAACCTCTGGTCAGAACCTCAGCACGACGGCGGCAGCATCATGCTGAGGGGGGCAGCGACCCGACTCAGCTGGTTCTGTTTGGTTCTGTGTTTCAGGCCTGCCTGCTGCTGTCTCTGGAGAGCACCTACCCTCCGGCCCACCAGCTGTCTCTGGACATGCTCAAGGTACAGAACCAAACAGGAACTGGGCCAGAACCAACCAGAACCTCCCCATGCTACACGCTAACCTTCTGTCCATCCTGCTAATCTGTCTCCCTCCATCTTGTCCCTCCAGCGCCTGTCAACGGCTAACGATGAGATCGTGGAGGTTCTGCTGTCCAAGCAGCAGGTTCTGGGCGCGCTCAGATTTATCCGCAGCGTCGGTACGACTGTTAGCCGTTAGCTCCGCAGCTCTTCGACCATATAAGGCCTTCCTGTAACCGTTGACCCGGTTTGTTGACGCAGGTGGCCATGACAACGTGTCGGCCAGGAAGTTCCTGGATGCGGCGCGGCAGACGGGAGACCAGATGTTGTTCTACACCGTGTTCCGGTCGTTCCAGCAGCGGAACCAGCGCCTCCGAGGAAACCCGTCCTTCAACCCAGGTCAGAACCAGAACCTCTGAGGTTCAGAGTGATGCACGGCCGCCATCTTGTTTCCAGCTGGTGTTCATTCAGAGGAAAGATTGAACTAAAATCCTGTTTTTATTTTTTCTGTCATTTAGAATTTCTTTTTGAGAAAGAAGCAGAAATCGATTAAATCAGATTAGCAGCAGTTTAGCGACTGTCATGAGATGCTAATGCTAGCTGGTAGCTGAGTTACAGTGTGATGTGTCGTTACCAGGGGAACACTGTGAGGAGCACGTGGCGCACTTCAAGCAGCTGTTTGGGGAGCAGGCGCTGATGAAGCCGACCACAGTGTGACCCCCCGCCCCCACATGATGACCTCTGACCTCCATAGGACCGGACGGACCCAGCAGAGCCACCAGGAAGGTTCCAGCATCCTCCTCTTCCTCACAGCTTAAATCTCTCTCTGAATAACTCCAGCTGGAAATATCTACACTGCTAATCTGTCATTTATTTCATTATAACTATAAAGTTATTATAACTCCATAAACTGCAGATGATTTTTCTGGAAGATTAGAAAGTGTGAAATGTAACTTTATCCCTAAAATACGGCGACTTTCAGAGCAGAAGCTTTAACATTGTGTAGCTATAAACACATGAGCACTGAAACAGGAAATTAGTATTTGGGTCACCTGTTGTGGGCGGAGCCTGAGCTGCACCTGTATGCAGGGGCGTAAATCCATCTCATTATTGGGGAAAATTTCTTAAGAGCAATTCTGGGGGGGTCGGCAAAGTTACAGTGGAATGTAACGTAAAATGTGGTTTAAAAAGTTTTTAAACTACATTCAAGCTGCAGGATCAAAATGATTAGTGATGCACATCAAACATGTTTTATTCTCAGCAAAAAACCTGCAGAGAAATAAAACTAAAATTTAAATGTTGCTTAGGTACAATTTGTTCAGTCTGGTCTAATCTCTGCTGCACCTTTACAAACATTTAAGGCTCTAAATAAAAAAGCTTTAATGAGTAACTGCTCTTAATAAAATTCATCATAAACATCGATTTATTGAAATGGTTCCCAATACATGTTATGGGCTGTTTAAATTATAACTTAATTTATTTTTAAGCCTTTTTAGTTTTGCCGTATCCTGGATGACTGAGAACCAACAAGTAGATAGAAAATAATATCTGGGGAATATTATAGTTTAAACGTAACATTTAAAGCACCAGGGTTTATATAGAAAAATATTCAGATTTTATTTTGTGGTTTTAAAGGCTCTATGATAAATAAAGTTATAACTTTCTGATTTTTCTATCCGTTCTGGGCTCCACTCTGAGCTGGTCCACTTCCTCAGCTCCTCCTCCAGTTTCAAACTCTAATTAACTAAAAGTTAAAGAGTTAAATATGAATGAGATGTTTGCTGCCTTTAACAAAATAGCTTAAGTCTATGAAACCAGTGTAGCAGTTTTGCTAATAAAGCAGCTTATCAAGATTCAAAGTAATGAAATAACAAACTGCAGAATGATTTTTTATTGATAATGAGTTTCTTCCCACTGAGCAGAAGAAAATAAAATGTTTCTTTTGCTTTAAGTATTTACTTACTGAAGGGTTTTTATTTGTGATGCAGAGCTACAGCTAGCAGCTAGCTAGCAGCTAACAGCTAGCTCTTTACTCCAGCGGTTCTGCCAGCCGGTACCGTTCAGCTGCTGTTGCTCCTCCTACACTTTGGACTGAACCATTGTTCTATTAATGGGAGGGGGGCCTAAAAATGTATTTTTCTGAGATAAATGGCAGATTTTTTGTGTGTGTTTCTTTTGCCTTCTCATATTGATATTATTTAAATGCAAACGTTTCTTCAATGATTTTATTTGGGGGGGGGGGACCATTGTAGACTTTTCCAAGATTGGGGGGTATGACCCCCCGGGTTTTACGCTGATGCCGGTATGAGGCTGCATAACTCTGATGTAAATCTGTGTTCATTATGTAAAATAAATAATTTTAATAAATCTGGATTTTATGTGAACTTAACAGTTTTTCTTCACTGACTGAGAACAATCACAACATTTAAAACTTTACCTCTGTTCACCTGAGCAGGTTTGAAGCTGCAGACATCCTGACAGCCACCAGGGGGCGACGGTGCTCACAAACCACCCGGAGCTCAAGATTACACTTCCTGCAACTAAAACTAATAATTAAAACAAGAAGCTTAACTTTTTTCCTTCAGTAAGTCACAAATCTTCTATAAAAACTTGTGGCTCCTTCAGACTCAAAGCCTGAAGCAGCCTGGAGACTGCAGCTGGACACAAAATGGTTCATAAAGTAGGTTTGGGAAGAAAATAATGCAGCAAATTTTCTACAAATAAAATTCAGCTGAAATCTAATAAAATGCAGTTATTTTATGGTTATTATAATCCAGGATGTGGATGTTTGCACAAAGCTCTACCCAACAGGATGATTTTTGATAAAACTCTTGAAAACATTCCAATAATCTGAAGCTGCACAATATAAACCTGTTGACCAACAGGGGGCAGGACTGAGCCGGCTAACCATCAGATTAGCCGTTTAACCTAATTTAAAAAGCTTCATTCTGACCACTTGAAGATTAAAGTTAACTAAGCAGATATTTATAATACCAAAACTTGGCACTTTATGCACATTATTCCTACAAAAACCTCTGAAAAACCTTAAAAGCAAAGATGCTACATTAGCCTAACCTACTGCCGTATTAGCATGTTTAGCTTCAAGTTAAATTAACGTCTGGGGGAAAAAACTCAAAATATTAAGAGTCTGTTATAATCTGAGAAGGGATTGATGCAACTAGAATATTAAAAGGAGCTACATTAACTTTTATTATAGATAATAAACTTACATAAGTTCAGTCCCGCTGGTTTCTTCTCTGACTCGAACAGCTCCAGGTTCAGGTAATTCTCCTACACTGCCCCCATCTGGCGGCGCACAGAACTGCATGTCTTTTTTTAAATTTATTATATTTTTGCGGCTTGAAATTTGTTTAATATTTCATAACCAGATCATTGGGACATATTTAAAGTGTTTTGAAGCCAACAACACAAACTTTTTAAAAAAAAATTTGAATCACTTAACCTATAGTAGAAGATTAGGGCCACTTCCAGCCACACTACAGAAAACATCTAGTTGATGCCTCTTCAGTCATGTTTGCGGCTTTCAGCCTCGAGGGGATGTCTTTAGGTGGCGTCCAACTTCCACTGGACGTTTTGACCTTTAACCCCAACACCCTCCAGTCACTGCTTGTCCTCTCTTGGTCTCTAGCTGAACTGCTCCTGTTCTAGCTGCCTAGCTGCTCCTTCTGCTGCCTCCCCCAGCCCGTGGACAGCAATCTGACCCTCCTTGCTGCTACTCCCAGAGCTGTGAGTCTTTCACACTGTCCTGTGGGACCGTCGGTTCAATCAGGAAGATCTTCTTTGACTCCTCCAACCACAAAAACCTCATCGTGTCTCTGTGATGTCTTCACAAGCTGCATAAAGTCTGGCCTCCTTCCCAGCTCCACTCTTGATTGTGTAATCTCAGTCATGGACTAAAAGTCGAGATGCTTTTGGGAAAGCATCCTGGGAAAAAGTGACAGGCAGACATTTTGAGACTGAAGGAAACATTGGCACCTCTACAGCGAGGCCCGACTGATTAACTCTACACCACGGGTTTCTCAAATCCAGGCCTGAAGACGCGGCGTTAGCTGCATCTTTGCTTCAACACACCTGAATCCATCAGGTCATTGGTGAACTTCAATGCATGATGAGTTAATTCAGCCATCTGATTTTTTTCCATTTTTTCCTCCGAAGAGTTTTTGCGGCGCTAGTGGCTCGTATTTTTTCCACAGTAGGCAGACAGGAAGGAGGGCGAGGAGAGGGGGGGAGACATGCGGTAAAGGTCGTCGGGACCGGGAGTCGAACCCGCGACGTCCGCGTCGAGGCCTAAGGCCTCCAAATGTGGGGCGTGCTAACCCACTGCACCACCACAGCACGCCCCAGGGACACTTCTTAAAGTTGCAGAACACCAGATGTCAAAGCCCAGATTAAAGGGCCCTTTGCCCTTTTTGGGTTGTTTTCCATTACAGTGGAATAAGTGCTCTAGTGAATGTGTCGTCATCTAGTTGGTCCCAGAGTCTGAAAAGTAGCAAAATGTGATCTATACTTGACACAACCGATGGGGGAGATGGAAGTTATGTTGGACATTCTGCTCAGTTGTACCTTTTTTAAAATGGCGGGTTGGCTTGTTGAAAGGGAGTCGAGCTCATGACTCAATCAGTGACTGTCAGTCTTCTGATGTTTTCAGTCTAACCCAGTGACTGAATCATGACCATTACTAGAGAAAAACCTTTAAATCGTCCTTATAGACTCAAAGAGCCACAGTCAGTAGGTTCTAGAGAAGTTCTAGAGATTCTACAGAGAAATAGAATAATCCATCTTTGGGTTCTTGAAGAGATGGACATTTGAAGATCTTCTTGACCACAGAACCAAGAGCTGGAACATCAACAGATTGTCACCAAACGTTCCTACGGTACTGAAGATTTAAAGTTGCAGTGACACCAGACCTGTTTAGACCAACTTCAGTCCGTTTGCCTAGAAAGTCCAGTTCAGTTGGTGAGGTGTGAATGCTAATCGACCTCTGACCTCTGGTCCTCCAAACCTCAGTCTGGGTTTGGTTGAAGTGAACTTTGGTTCGGTTTGAATGTGAACGTCAAGCGGACCGGAAACCGCTCCAAAAGCAGTAAGTGGACTACAGCACAGGGCATTCTGGGTAAATACAACCAAAGCTAACATGCTAGCCTAGCGCTATCAGCAGAAATGGCTCCTGGTCTTTAGCCAAAGACTAAAGAGAAATCCTCCAACACTAAAATCTGACGCCTCCATCTTGTTTCCATCTGGTGAAGAAGGAAGTTGCTCTCAGTGTCTTCAGAGGTTTTTGTGTCGTTTCCTTCAGTGGTTTTTGGTGCAGCGCCCCCACAGGCCAGGAGGGGAACAGGTTGGTTTGACTCAGTGAGAAGGAGAACTGAGTCTATCAGGTGTTAAATAGCCTTAATGAAAGAACTTAAAGGCCCAGAATCCGGTTCCGACGATGAAAGAAGACAGAAGTATGACCCGTGTTGATTCACACACCTTTCCTTTACATAATCTTTATTGCTTTTTCTTATTGGGTTGAATACAGAGGAGGCTTACATCTCTAGACTCTGTGAAACACTGTCATGTTGTTAACAGCAGGGGACAGAAAAAGATCCAGACTGTGTATTTATAATGCTTTGTGATTGAGGTCCAGTACACAAAGAAAAAGTCATTAAATAAAACAAAAAAGGCTTCAGATCAGAGAGTTTGGAGACCAAAAATCGAACCACATTTTCTGTGCCTGGTAACGACGAGTTCACAGTCAAGTGCTAAATGTAGTGATTTACAGATCTGAATCATGATGTCATCTTTAAAAAAGACAAAGTAATCTGGACAAGCTGCGACTCAGGAGGAAAACAACAAGAAGCATTTCAAATCATGGATTTGTGAAAGACCCTGAGAGCGAGATTATATAGATTTTGATATTTTTATATGTGTGTAGCACAAGAAGTGATGGAGAAAGGAGAAATCATCCATAATGAACAAATTAGATTAACATGCAAAAAAAATCTAACCTAAAACTCACCCTTTAATTAATCACAATAGATTTTCACAGTTTTATATGCATTTATGTCATATACGAAAACTAAAAATAAACAGAACCAACAGACCCAGACAGACTGTTCTCGACTCACACAGGAAAATCTACATAAAGCTTTTGGATTCAGAAGGATTCTTATTGCTAGTCCGAGTCTCTCCTGCCGGGCCCTTGAGCAAGCCGGTCGGGCCACAACAACAAAAACACCAGATCCTCAACAACTCTGCAGCATAAATGTGACATTTTAATACATGGCTTCTTCTCAAGTCATTGCAGACAATTAAACTCACACACAGAAACATGCCTGGGCTCCAAATAAATACAATAAAAACAGTCCATGTGCATTCGAATGGAAGTCCAGTATTCATATGGCCGCACACACAGACGGGACAGACATGGAGACAAACCCCCCGAGGACAGGGAGGACACAGGAAGCGGACAAGACAGAAACCATCGAGAGAGAAAGGGCCGCTCCTTTACCGACCTCTGCAGGAAGTTGAATTCATGAGAAAAGCACAGCTAACACCAACAACAGAAGCTAACGAAGCCCGTTAGCATCTTAAATCAAAATACATTTCAGATTAAACATAAAGATATTTATGGACTATATTCACAACTTAATTATTAAAAAATAGTTTATGTTTTTTACTAAAGAGTAAAGGTAAGGTTTAGCATTAGCTTCACTTCAACGTTAGCGCTAACTTTGTTTGCAGGTTTGTGAAAATTAGTCTCAAATTTGCACATTTTGCAAATAATTTGGTGGTAATTTTATTTCATCTCAGGTAAAAAGAAAAGTTACAATAATTGTTTCCTGCTTAGTTTCAGTGAACCAGAGTTAGCCTATTAGCCACGTCCCATATTCACTAAGAATTAAAACATTTATCTACAAATCTCTGCAAAATAGTTTTAGAAAGAAAAATAAGTAATAAAAATTCATATGACAGAATTTCATTCCTAAACACAAAGATTTATTGTTTTTGTAACAGTTCAGCTAGCCTGGTTGAACCGCTGCAGCAGCTAGCTTGGTTGAACCGCTGCAGCAGCGGTTTTTATCCGTTAGCTTTGCTAGCATCAACAACGTTACATGTTTGGGTAAATTAATACCAAACTGGTAAATTTCATCAAACAGAATTTGCTCATCATAATGAAAGAAAAACTGAATCCAATTTTTGACTGAAATCTAAGACTAAAACGAAACAGCGACCTGTTAGCGTGTTAGCCGAGTAGCATCTTGACTAAAACCCATCAAACCATTTTCTTATCTTCAATTAATCAAAAATTAAACTGAAAACATCCAGTTTAGATTTTATTTAGCCTTTTTTTTTTTTTACATATTAGCATAAAGAGTAAGCAACAAATTAGCTAAAGAAGCTTTTAGCAGCTCGCTAGCTGGTGTTAGCAACCTCAGGTAGAAAATTACAACTCAACAGCTTTTTTAAGCTTCAGATACCTGATTAATGGTTGAACATAATTATTAAGTAAAGTTTTTGAAGTCATAAAGTCCAGTTGTTTGTTGCAGAAGCAGCTAAAGAGGCCGAGCCTTTCTCTCCTGACTAGTTAGTAGTACGAACAGAAGAGGTGGTAGTATTAGGTTTGGAAAACGTTAGTGCCAGTTCAGGGCAGCGATGAGCCAATCGGAGCGGTTCCGCTTCTCTAATCCTTGATTTGTCTCTAATGAAGAATCATTAGAGACATTAGAGAATCATTAAACAACCGACCATCACCGCCGTACAGTTCCAATATAAGCCACTGAGGTTTGATTTGCTTATGAGGTCATCTAATATTAAAAAAGAAAATGTACAAGAAGCAAAGTTTTCTACACACAAGCAAGAAAAGAAGAGACAGCCAGGCTACCGTCCCTCTGCTAAGGTTGGTGCTAATGGACGTTTAGCCCTTTAAGAACATGTGCAGCAGGTTTCAGACACCAAATAGTGTTCACACCAACCTGTTTTATTCTTTATAAACCCATCCGCTGTCACCTATCTTCTTCTGGAAACCAATGATTGTCTCTAATGCTCAGCTGAAGACCTTTGGGGTCAGCTGTAAAGGAAATACGCGTTGAGGCGGACCCTCAGAGAGGAGATGAAACCAGACAGGACGCAGGAAACGCCAGACAGACGATAATACTGTAGGGGAATAAATGCAGGTTTAACTGAGCTGAAGGTCAGATTGTCTGGATGAAGCTACACTGATCTAGAGTCGTCCCGTTCTGAGACACGGAGCTGAAAACACTTCGAGACAGCGTGTCTGTCTGAGCCAAGAAACACCTCCGACATCGCCTCGTTAGCGGCCGTTAGCAGCCGTTAGCGGCGGCCGCCTCGGTTTAACCGGGCGACCCGGGAGGAAGACGTTGGATTTTCAGGGCTGCGTCCGGAGCTGCGCTAACAGCTTCAGTTAAAAAGCAAAAGTTGAGGTAAACTGAACCTGAAACAGGCGTTAGTGCCGCTACGTGTTAGCATGTCGGAGGCCCTGCAAGTTAAAAACAAACACTAGGGGGCGACGATGAGAGACAGGCCAGAGACAGGCCACATTCACACTCAAAAACACAAAAACAAAACGTTCAATTTGTTCAGTTAAAAAAAGAAAATCCACAAAACGAGAAGCCCCCCCCCAAACACACCTAAATATGAATGCAAACATGCAGAAAGAGCCGAGCGCGGTGAGCGGCGAGCGGCGTGCGGCGCTGCACGGCGCGGAATCAACTGAGAATCATGATGAGAGAAACGCCTCTGGGGGGGGATAGTGTGATGGGTTTAAACAGGAACGACGGCGTCCCCCCCCCAGACACTCGGATCAGTCTGAAGGTTTCCATGCAGAGATGGCGGTTAAACCGGCAGGTTTCCAGTTACAACAGCTTTCCTCAGTCCCACCGCCAGCCGCCATTTTATTCAGTCTAAATCTGAAACATGATGTTCAAACCGGAGCAAACAGAAGTCCGTCGCCGCTCCGGTTCGACCCGAACAGTTCCCAAGTCCGTCCGCGTCTCCAAGTTGATCATCGATTCTCAAAACACAAATCTAGAACAATAAATCGTAATCATTTATTCTTTTTATTGCTGAAATATAGATTTCCCGCACAAAAATAGTAAATCACTGTCATCATAAAAAGCTATAAAAATTTAGATCCATCCTCCGGAATAACGCAGATAAAGATATAGCAACAAAAACATCTTTAGAAGTCGGACTAGTAGTAAGGCACTTCAAGAAAACGAGGTTCTGTCTTTCGGGAGAAGATTTTACGCTCTGGTTTTTGCATCATCATCATCGTCGTCGTCGTCCTTCGTCGTATGGCACTGCGGTGATGGGTCCCTCAGTCTACGCCCACCAGGGGGGGCTCTCCGTTGGGCAGCCGGCGCTCCAGCGGCGGCTTGCTGTGGATCTCCAGCAGCCCCTGGATGAAACCGTCCGCCGCGGCGCCCCCTGCTGGGCAGTTGGTGGGATCTTTGGCGCCGTCTGGTGGTGCGGGTGAGTCGGTGCTGGTGCTCGTCTTTGATTCAGTAGCTTGGTGGGGGTCGGCGCAGGGCGGCGGGGCCGGGTCGAACCGTTTCTCCACGTCTTCCTCCTCCGCCGACCCGGAACCCTCCCGCTGACCTTCGACCTCCTCCTTGGAGTCCTCCTCCTCCTCCAGCTCCTTGGCCCCCGCCACGCCGCTGCCGCACTCGCTCTCGTTCTCGGACGGCGGGCAGGTGGAGGTGGGGGTGGGGGCGCAGGAGTCTCCGTCCTCGCTGGCGTCGCCGTCGGCGCCGCGCGGCCGCAGGTGGATCCGCTGGTGGCGGACCAGGCTGTGCTTCAGGGTGAAGGTCCGCTCGCACGTCTGGCACTGGTAGGGCCGCTCGCCTGGGGACAGACACAACGTCACGCTGCAGCACAGACAGAGGAGGGAGTCACCATGGCAACCACAGCTTCCTCCCTCCACCAAGAACCTGAGCTAAGGGGCGGAGCCTATCTGCAATGGAGGCGGGGTCTATCTACCATGTAGGCAGGTCTATCTGATCTGGGGGTGGGGCCTATCTGCCATGGGGGCGGGGCCTATATACCCTGGGGGCGGGGTCAAGGTACCTGTGTGTGACCTCATGTGTCTCGTCAGGTCCTGCAGAGACCAGAATCTTTTCCCGCACTCGGTGCAGATCTTCTTCCTCTTGTCCACCCTTCCTCCCTCGTTGTTCTTTGGTTCAGACGCCTCTTCGTCGCTCCTCTCCTCTTTCTCCTTCTCCTCCTCCGACTCTCCGCTCTCGCCTCCGTCGCTCTCTCCTTCCCGTTCTCCTCCGTCCTCCTCCTCCATCTCCGCCTCCTTCTCCTCTGCCTCAGCAGCTCTGCTCTCCTCCTCCTCCTCCTTCGCAGGCAAAGGACCCTCCTCTTCCTCCGTCACCGCCGCCGCCTGCTCCTCCTCTGAGAGGTGCGCCCTCTCGTGGCGAGCCAGAGTCATTGCGTAGCGGAAACTCTTTGTACAAACCCGACAGACGTGTTTGTAGTCGGGCTGCTGCTTCCCTGCTGGGCTGCTGGCCGAGGAAGAGGAGGGCGCCGGCTTGTCCTGCTCTTCGGGGATCTCTGGGGTGTCTTGGGGCGCAGCTGAAGGAGATGGGGGGCGTGGCTCTTCTGGAGGGGCGGAGCTTGAGGAGGAAGTGGAAAGCTTAAAGTCGATGAGCTTCTTGCCAAAGTTCAGGTCGAGACTCTTGTTGCTGTGGCAGTCGTCGTCGTCCGTGTTCTCGGCCTGAAGGAGCAGGAAGACATGTTGGTTATGCTAGAGATGCTATTCGCTTTGCTACCATCTGGTGGTTGGAGTGTGAACTGCATGTGGTTTATGGGAGGCAGAAGGCTGAAATCGGCCGACTGTGTGGAATTAGACTATCTGTAAATTCACCAGAATTATAAAAACAAGTTTTATTTTGGGTTTCAGACTTTTTAGCGTCAGAAATGAGTAAAACTGAATCGTCGTTAAATCAAAGAATTATTTTAGACTTTTATGATAAATAATAATGACATAAATATGAAACCTATGACTGTTTATTTTAAAAGCCTGTAGGACTGAACTTTCTGTATTTAGATGCATTTTAAAACAGAGGTCTCAGATGTGGGGTCGCGACCCCTGGGCGTGTGGCAGACACCAAGTGGGGGGTCAGAATCATGTGACCCCTGAAGGCCAACATTAAATATAAAGTGAAATAAAAAACCATTAAATACCATTTTAATGGTAATAATAGAATTATTTGACTCTGCAGATTAATCTCAGGTGTGTTTTGTGTGTGCAGGTAGAAAATTAGCATCACAAAGTTAGCTGTGTAGCTAGTTAGCATCATAGCTACATTTAGGCTAATGGTGAGTTAGTAGTGTTCAAATGAATCTAGTTAATTTAACATCTAACAGAACAGAGGTAATAACTTAATTAGATATAAAATCAGGCATTATGATTTCAGCCGAGGATTTAAAGGGACAGTAAATGTTTTGGTTTTAGCCCTGAATCTTGTCTGACAGGCTGTTACCTTGCTGCTCTGCGGAGGCTGTTTTGCTGCTGCTCCTTTGGTCTCTGGCGCCCCCTGTTGGTCAGGCTGCTCAGTGGTTTCTGTGTATTGTTGCTCTGCAGATGGACTGCAGCCTGAGGCACGAACGTTAGCGTTAGCATTAGCTTACTGTTTACAGTTGAGGTATTAATAGATTGAACTGTTTTCGTTGGCTGACCTTGGCTTGCTTTGGGGGTGGGGCTTAGCGGAGTGATGTCAGAATGGGCGGGACTGTTGGCCGTGGAGGCGGGGCCTGATTCTGGGGCGAGGTCCTTGGTTTCTGGTGGCAGCTGCTCCGTCTCTGATTGGCTCTCTGCAGAAACACAAAGGAACCGTGAAGAGGAGGAACCCGGGGTTCTCAACATGAGGCTCAGGGTGGCAGCGGTGGACCGGGTCATAAACCGCAGGGGAGCGTGGTCGGGGCCCGTACCGGCGCTCTCCTGTGAGCCGTCGTCCCCCTCCTTCTTCACGATGGCGCCGTTGCGCCGCAGCGTCCGGTGCGTCACGCCGTGCTTGCGCAGCAGGTGGCGCTCACAGTTGGACTTGGTGGAGAAGAAGGCGTCGCAGCGCGGACACGGGAACGGCTTCTGGCCTGAAGGAGACGGAGAGACGCTTCAGTTGGCCGCCTGGTTTCCTGCCGCTCTGCTGTAGCAGTCTGTGCGGCGGGTTACCTGTGTGCGTCAGCATGTGTCTCTGCAGCGAACTCATCCAGGGGAACACGCGTGGGCAGAACGGGCAGGTCATCTTCTGGACCGAGTTGGAGTAGGCGTTCTTCTTTCCTTTAGTCTGAGGAACCGTCATGGCCGCCGCCGGCTTCCCCTCCTCGCTCGCCCTGGACTCCCTCTCCTCCACTCCGGTGGCTGCAGTTCGTTCCGTCGCCGCCGGCGCCGTCTCGGGCCTCTTCGCCGGCTCGGCCGCGCTGGTCTGCAGGTAGGTGCTGAACTTGTTGGCGTCGGTCGTGGCGAGCATCTTCTCCACGCTGGCGAACTCTCCGCTGGATTCTAGGTCGATGGCGCCACTCGCCGCCTTCTCCCTCGCCGCCAGAGAGGCCGGCTTCTTCCGCGCCCGCCGCCTGTGAGGAGAGGAAGAGTCAGACGCCGCAGATGGTGGCGCAGTACGGCAGAAGGAGGGGAAGTACCTGGAGGATCCGTCGGACACGTCGTCGCTGGGCGGGTCCGGGGCGGCGGGTCCGGAGGCTTCGGTATCGTGCTGCGAGGACGGCGCCGCGGTCTGGGCGGCGCCGTCCAGCATGCCCTGCGCTGCGGACACGGAGCTGATGATCTGAGCGATAGAGGCCAGCGGCGCCAAGTCCTTCACCGAGGGTGGCGAGGAGGCGGAGGGTTTGGGCAGCAGCGGTTTGAGGCGCTGCGACCGGCTGGCGGCGGGAGGCAGCTGGTAGCAGCCCGTCAGGGGCGGAGCTTGCACAGGAAGAACGGCGCCCGCCGCCTTCTCCTCTGGAGAAGCAGCGAGCTGCTGTTCCACGGTGGCGCTCTGCTCCGTCTTCAGCTCTGTGCCGTCGCCGGCCTCCCGGCGCTGACGCTTGCTGGGGATGGACAGGTCGATGGGCTGGTCCGGGTCGGCGCTGTCAAAGCCGTGCGAGGCGTTCTCCGTCTTGATGGCCGGAGACGCCGTCCGGCTGCCCCGCCCCTTGGCGGAGAAGTCGAGCGGCTGGTCAAGCTCCGCTGGGTACAGCAGCTCCTCCGCCTTCACCGCTCCCAGGCCGTTCAGTGCTGCGCCGTCGGCGGCAGAGGGCAGCAGCGTGGTGATGTGTCCCTCGATCTCGCGCTCCTGCACCTCTGGGTGCTGCTTCAGCAGGTGGTGGATGCAGTTCCGCTTGGCCAGGAAGGCGGCGCCGCAGCGCCGGCACTCAAACGGCTTCCTCTGGCAGCCGTTGTGCGTCCGCAGGTGGATCTGCAGTGCGCGGTACGTCTTCAGGCCCTCGCCGCAGAACCGGCAGGTGGTCTCGCAGCCCGTCTCCGCCTCCTGCGTGGTGGTCGCCGTGGTGATGCCGGCGCCGCTGCTGAAGGTGACGTACTTGATGTTCTTCTCGATGTCCTTCCTGGACGTCTTGGCGTGCTTCTTCCTGAGGTGGCGCTCGCAGTTGGCCTTGACAGTGAAGGGGTAGTGGCACATGCGGCAGACGTACGGCCGCTCGCCGCTGTGCGTGCGTAAGTGGCGGATCAGCGTGGCCTTGTCCGGCGCCACGTAGTCGCACATGTTGCACTGGTGGGGCAGGATGCCGAGGTGGAAGCGCATGTGGGCCTGCAGGGCACCGGAGACGGCGAACACCTGGTCACAGAAGCGGCAGGGGAACGAGCCTTTAGCCGAGGCGCCGGTGCTCCCCGCTTTGACTCCCGCCTTCCTGATGCTTAGCCCCGCCTCCTCCTGGAGCGGCGTGGTGGCAGCAGGCGGCGAGTCGGACAGCGGCGTGTTGGCGTCGCCCATCGACTCGGCCTCCATGTGAGCCCCGCCACCCGCCGAGGAGGAGGAGGGCGTCTTGAAGATGGAGGGAGTGGGCGGAGGCAGGCTGGGGCTGATGCAGCCCAGTGAGGCCTGCTGGGAGCTCTGCAGGGGCGGAGGGGTGGTGGTGCTGAGGCTGGAGCGGGGGCTGATGGGAGGCTTGGGCTTCAGCGGCGGCATCGCCTTCTGACCCGAGAGCTGACCTGGAGGACGGAACCAGTTAGAGAGCAGAACCGGTCTGGAGGTCAGACTGGGAGAAGCTGGTGAAGGGCTGACCTGTGAAGCCCGGCGCCTTGGCCAGCGGCGGCAGCCCCATCTGGTTGGGCGCGGCGGTGGCCACCTTGAGGATCTGCTGGATGTCGGCCAGCTCCATGACTCCGGAGCCGCCGGACTCTCCTGGCTTGCAGCTGGAGGAGGCGGCGCCGGCGGTGGCGGCGCCCCCCTCCGGCTGCAGCAGGAAGCCGGCCTGGAAGGGCTGCAGCGACAGCAGGCCGAGGGCGTCCCGGTGCGACAGGCCCTGCAGGGCGGAGCCGGACGCCTCCAGCAGCGGGATGCTGAGCGCCGCCAGGCCGCCCAGACCCAGGGCCACGCCCAGCCCGCCGGACAGGAAGGCCGAGGCCGGCTCCTGAGGGAGGCTGAAGGACGGAGGCTCCACGTGGATCACCTTGATGCTGTCCAGATGGGCCTGATGGATCTCGTCGTCGGTCGGACCGGACTTCACCTGGAACGTGAGAACATCGGCATCAGAACCCGAGCTCTGGGCAGCTCTGGGCCTCAGGAGGCAGGAGAGGAGCAAACCTGGGAGACGTGTTGCAGGCCCAGGGCCTCCAGGAGGCCGCTCTGCTCTGACGGCGGCTTCCCCGCTTCCTGATGTTCCTCGTCGGCCCGCGTCTCTCCGTTCTCCTTCAGCGTCTCGCCGGCCTCAGCAGATCTGTCCGGGTGGGAGGCGGTCTTATGGAGGTCCAGGGCAGAGCGCAGCGGGAACGCCTTGTCGCAGGAGTCACAGACGAAGCGGTGGAACTTACTGATGCAGCGCCGCAGGTTGGTCTCACACCACACCTGAAGGGACGGACAGACGGACGGGTTAGAGCGCAGGTGGAACCGTGGGACGGCGAGGAGCCGGTCCGACAGGACGCACCTGAGCGATGTGAGCAAACTTCTTGCAGGAGAAGTCGATGAAGGCCAGGTCGTTGAAGCCGGTGGGGATGGAGGGATTGTTCTGGATGAAGGGGTGGCCGCTGGGGTCCTGGGGGAGGAGCTTATGGACCGCCGCGTTGTGCCGCAGCAGTCCGCGGTGAGTCCGGAAAGAGAGGCAGCAGAGATCACACCTGGAGAGCAGAAACCAGGAGAACCAGATTTAGATCTAATCTAAAACTCTGTTTACGTTGTAGTGGGCAGAGTCACTGGTTGTTTACGTCACAGTGGGCGGAGTCAGGGTTTGTTTACTCTGTCATTGATTCTTTAACAATGATTTGGATATGAAACCCAGAACCGGTTCATCTCTTCAGCTTTACGACCCGTTTGGTTCCAGTTCCTCGAAACATTTGGACCCTGGATCGGTTCTGCTGCATGAGGAAGCTAATAGCATCTGGTACCAGTACTTGATAATGGACTGACCTGTAGAACCAGGTCCTGGGACTGAAACCAGACCAGCAGAACCGAACCAGAACATCAGGAGTTTGATCCTCAAAAGTTTGAAATTCATCCTGCTGCTCCGTTAAACCACCGCTCCATCCCTCCTCCTCCCTCCATCCTTCCATCTCTCCCTCCCTCCTCCTCCATCCCTCCATCCTTCCATCTCTCCTCCTCCTCCATCCATCCTTCCCTCCCTCCTCCTCCATCCCTCCATCCTTCCCTCTCTCCATCCCTCCCTCCAGTCGATCCTCTTACCGGCTGATTAACGAGGATTTACCTCTAAATATTCTCCTCCCTCCATAACGAGCTCAGCGCCGCCTGCTGACCTCTTTCCAGCTTTTCTTTTCTATTCATTATTTTTTCCTCCTTTTATCATCCCTCCATCATTTTCTCTCCATATTTTATTCTGATCATTTTTTTTCTTCCAGTTTCTCATCCCTCCATCTCCATGAATAACAAACTCACTTTGTGTCTGTTCTTGTGGGACAGGTGAGTTCGTTTCCATGGCGACAGCCAGTTGTTGTTTCATTGGGGAATGGTTGTCATGACAACACAGCCTGTCAGAATGCAACAACTTCACCATCCAACCAAACATCCAACCAAACATCCAACCATCTTTAAACCCAACAAATCTCAATGTGAAAGGAAAACTGATCTGGTGGCTGAAAATCCAGCAGAACTTCTGTTCACCCAGAACCGGGTGGTAACTGGGAGGTAACTGGTTAATAATGGGGGTAGCTGGTTGATAATGGGAGGTAACTGGTTGATAATGGGAGGTAACTGGGGTAACTGGCCTCCCTACCTCAGCAGCGTGTCTGGGTGCGTGTCCATGTGGGCGTCCAGGTCCAGTCTGGAGCTGCACGTCTTGAAGCAGATGGGACACGGCAGCAGCTCCTCCTCCGCCCCTGGCAGCGCCGCGGACTCGTCTGCCCCCGCCTCATCCGTCACCTGGACACAGAGCCGGGACGTTGGTTCCCTGCGGAGCGCCGCGGCGGAGCGGCAGGAGCAACGCGGCTCTTACCTTCTTGGCGGGCGGCTCGTCTCCGGGGTCGTCCTCCAGGCCCTGGCGCCGCTTCACGGAGGGACGGCGCCGCTTGGTGGGGGACGGGGGGCTGCTGAGTGGCACCAGGCCGCTGGCCGGGTCTTTGTCGTGGATCTTCATGTGCCTGAGGGGGGGAGGAGGTCAAAGGTCATCACCTTCATCAGGAAGGAACTGCAGGACGAACTCTGGGAAAACATTCTGGGTGGAGCCAACTGAGTCCACAGGAAGTGGGCGGAGCCAGCAGATTGTGATGGAGATGAAGAGACAGAGGGAGGAAAGAATATAAATAAAGAGAGAAAAAGGGAGCAAGAAACGAAGGACACAAGGAGATGGAAACGAAGGTGAGGAAGGTTGCTAGGAAACCAGTGAGGAAGATGAGTAAAAAGAGGAAGAGGGGCTCCAAGGTGTCATCTATTAATAGCGGCCTCAGGCAGCCGGCTGGACGACCATAAGAGGTCCTGACAGCCAGTCAGCAGATCTGGAGCAGCTGACAGGAAACCGCTCATCAACCAATCAGAACGCAGGGAAGCAGGGGCCCAATCAGGGAGCAGAGGCTGCTGCAAACAAACCCGTGACCCCTGAACCGTCCAATCAGAGAGCAGCAAACACGCAGAGTCAGCAGAAAGAGAGACAGAGAGAGAGACGGGATGGAAACAAGGAAAAGTTTGAGGAGGGGGAATGAGAAGAAAAAGATGAGAGGAAAGTGAGACTGAAAGAAGAAGAGAGTCAGGAAGAAAGTTAAGACCTGAGAAAACATCGAGGAAGAGGAGGAGGAAGGAGGAGGAAGGAGGAGGAAGGAGGAGGAAGGAGGAGGAAGGACTGGTGACCAGTGAACCAGAGGAAACATTTAGATCAGTTCTCATCTCTCAGCCTTAAACATTCAAAGCAAACAATGTTTCCAGATGTTCTGCTGTCAACAGAGGGACTACATTACCCATCAGCCCCTCTGCTGTTGTTAAATCGTTTTATAATGTCTGATACTTCCTGTCTGGTGACTGGACCAAACTACAGACAAACTACGACTTCATTTCCTGTTTCTCTTATGAATATCAGTGATGTCAAACTAATGGAGCTGTTATTAATAAACAGTTAATAATAAACTGATATTAATAAACTTTCATTAATAAACTGTTAATAAGCTGTCATTAATAAACTCATTTTGCATAAAATGTGAAAGTCGGATGAAATGAACAGATTTCTGTTGACTGAATCCTCGTTCTGCTTCTTCCTCTGCTTTAATTCTTAAGTTACAGCAAAACTTTAATTCTTGTTTTAAAGAATTAAAGTTTCTGTTTCCATGTTCCTCCTGCTGTAACGTCTCTGGTGGTTTTTGCTGATTTGTTGGGTTTCTCTGGTGTTTCCTCTGGTTCTCGTTGAGTTGCTGCGTTCTCCATCGTTGTTCCTTCTCCTCCTCTTCTTTCCTTTTAGAATATTTTACTCTAATTGTCGTTTAAAGTTCAGATCTGAACTGAAACTGATTCCAGGACAGAAACGGATCGTGGTGTTGGAGCAGAATGACGGCTGTGTGTCCGTCAGCCTCCGTCATTCCTTCCTGCCCACGGCTAGCGGGCCGACAGAAACGCTCACAGAACCACAGCGCCGCAAACAGGGAGCGCTGGGAGGACTGGGACCAGCTACTGGTTACTAAAACCTGATTCTGGACCCGGCCTCTTCCTGCAGCCTAACGGGTCGTCGGCCCCGGCAACGGCGCCTGGACCCGGCTGATAATTGGCCGGGTGGAGCTCTGGTGGGTGTGATGGCGGCTGGATCTGAATCTGCTTAAACTTCCTGTCTCCCCCGACGCCTCAGGCCGCAGCAGCTGGAAACAAGCAGGACGATTCTCTGCTGTGCTTGTGACGGTTCTCTGCTCTGATTGGCCTGCTGTGTGTGTGTGTGTGTGTGTGTGGGTGGGTGTGGGTGTACCGGTGCATGTTCCCGTTGGTGGTGAAGGTCTGGCCGCAGACGGTGCATTTGTAGGGCCGCTCCCCGCTGTGGACCAGCATGTGTCGGTCCAGAGACGAAGCCGAGCTCAGACACTTCCCACAGATGCTGCAGGAATGGTCGGTGGCGCCGGCGTCCGCGTTGTGCTGCGGGGCGGAGGAGTGTGTCAGTGTGTGTCGGCGGGTGTGTGGGTCGGACCTGCGGGGGCGGGGCCTACCTGTCGGATGTGCATGGTGAGCTGGTGCTGTGTCTGGCAGTTCTTGTCGCAGAGCGGGCAGATGAAGGCCGAGCCGTCGTCTTTGGAGTCCTGGAAACATCAGAGCAGTGTGAGCCGGACCTACTGGTTCAACTGGTTCTGGTTCTGATGGACTTCAATGGAGGACCCCAGCTCCACATCCTGACGGTAGGGGACGCGTCCCCCATAAGGATGCATCCCCTACCGCAGGACAGACGCCTCATTGAGCCGCTGAACTCTGAGGAAACGTTGACCAAACAATCTCTGCAGATTACTGCTCTCACACACACACACACACACACACACACACACACACACACACACACACCGCCAGAACTTCCCTTTTCCTGTTGAAGCCACAGGAAGCCCTGACGGCAGCAGGAATGCCCCATTGCATGGTGGGAGAGGGGCGGGGCCTGCGGGCCTACCTGGTTGCGGCGGGCGTTGCGGCTGGGCGGCGCCCGCATGGCGGCCGTCAAGGACTTGCTGGGCGACGGGCTGCAGACAGAGGAAGTGGGTCAGAACGCTGCAGGTTTGATTCCCTGAAGCAAGGCAGCAGCTACCAGATCGTTACAGGAAACAGATCAACTGTCAGATTTCTGCTGATTCGGCGATTAAAGGGAAAACATCTGATGATCGTTTAATAAAATTTTAAATCTACGTTCAAAAACTAATCAGGCAGCAAAATGTCCTGAAAATAAGAGAAAATATTTGTTTTAAAGACAGAAAGTCTGAATAATTATATTTAATTTTCTTCTATTATAGAATAAAGTTTGATTAAAATAATAATATTTTTTTTTTTTTTTACCCCTCCAGGGTCTTTTTTGTGGCTCTAGTGTCCCTGATATGACAGCAGGCTGACAGGAAACGGGGAAGGAGAGGAAGGAAGACATGCGGCAAATGTCGTCGGGTCCGGGAGTCGAACCCGCGACGGCCTCCAAATACGGGTCACGCTAACCGCTACGCCACCACGGCACGCCCAAAATAATAATAATTTAATTAAAGAAAATATATAATTTAAATGTACAGAATAAAATAAAAATGCAATTATTTATATAAACAACCTATTAAGAAAAATATTAAAATGAATAAAATTAAATATTTAAATAAACTGAATTAATCAATTGCTGCTGAATATTATTATTGTAAATTATTTTAATTCATATTAGTAATGATGAGGATGGTCTTCATCAGGAGCTCTGAGGGACTCCGGATGTTTAACAACCTGCAGGTGTGCAGAACATCTGGAATCACCTGGGAGACGGTCCAGCTGAGGAGTTGGCCGAGGTGACGCCGCTGCCTCCTTCATCACCTCCTCCTCCTCCTCCTCCATTGATGGTCCCGGCTGCTGACATCACAGTGGACATCATGGCGTTGATGGAGGACAGATCTCCTCCTCCTCCTCCTCGCTCTCCGTTCTGGAGCGTTTCTCCTTCGCTCGCCGCCTCCTTCGCTCCGTCAGACGCTCCGTTGATCGCTGCTGAGAAACCAGACCGTTACTTCCTGCTGCGCTGCCACGATGGCGTCCATCATGGTGTCTCCGTGACGGCGTGCGGCTGCCTACCTTTCAGGTTGGTGTGCGCAGCCTGGTCCTGTAGCTCCGCCTCCTCCATGGTGGCCTCGCCGCTGGCTCCGCCCTCCTCCTGCAGCTCCTCTGTGGGGTTCTCCATGACGGCTGGAAGGAGAACAGACAGGAAGTCAGACAGGAAGTCAAACAGGAAGTCACGCCGCAGTCTGGAAAGCTGCAGCATTCCCAACATTCCCAGGGAAAACCTTCCTGGTGATCAACATTCTGTATTTCTGTCTGGCTCGGCTGTAACGTAACCGGACCGGACCGGGTCAGGCCTCCACACCTGGCTCTACCCAGCAGCAGCTAATTACTGCTTCCTGTTGGGCCGCCCCCACAGGAAGTCGCTGTTCTTCACTCCGACAGGAAGAGGAAGGAGCTGAAAAGGAGACGGTTCTGATCGCCACGCGGTCCCAGAACTTCCTGTGATCCAGAACCTCTCCCTCCCTCAGAGTCGGGATGGAAATGATCCGATCTGGATCTTTAGCCGAGTTCAGGCCCGCTGAACGCTGGGGAGGTTCTGCTGACCGGACCGGGTTGAATTGGACCCAGTTCCGGTTCTGTTGTGAACTGAACTGGATAAGGATGAAACTTGTTCCAGATCCGGTTCTGACAACATTTCATTTCTCTTTGGGATCAATAAAGTATTTTTGAATTTGAATATTTTGTTTATTCTTTGATTATTTAAATAATATTAACAGTAAAAACATCAAACTAACAATTTAACAGAAACAACTTTGGGCTTCTACACAACGAAGGTCATTATGATGCTTTGGTTATTCATTTATAATAATATTAATGATATTTTACACCAGAATCGTCAGACCAATACTTTTTTAACTATGCTATGCTAACTAGCTTAGCTGCTGCTAATTAGCTGCAAACTTTAGAAATACAATAAAAACAATTTCAGCAACATTCAGCCTCATCTGAGGCGTTAAATAGAAAACTTTTAGTAACTTTAACTTCCTAAACTTTTCATCAGAGCCCTGCAGAGGACGGTGAGGGGAACCGGGAAGATCCAGAACCTCGTGTAAGATCCAGAGCTGCTGCAGGAACCAGAACCACGGCTAAGATGGTGGGCTTCATGCTGTTAAAGTGATTTTATGTTTCATGTGTTAAAGAGCCAGAGAAACGCTGTTTGGCTTCAGTTTGGACCGGGTTTGGACTAGGCCAATGTTCTGAAATGCTTCTGCTTTGAAAAGGAGCTTAAACCCAAACCGGTGGTTCCGACTCAGAGGAAATATTCAGCACCTCAGAAAGAACTGATGTTACTACATCTGTTCCCGGCCGTCAGCTCTCACTGCGACACACACACACACACACAGAGAGACACACACACACACACACAGAGACACACACACACTCACAGAGAGACACACACACACACACACACACGCAGACACACACACACACACACACTCACAGAGAGACACACACACACACCCCCACAGAGCGCTGACGCTCCAACATTCCTGCACATCCCTGCAAAAGCTGGAAAAAGGTCACAGCGAGCGAGTCGGCGAGTAAAAGGAGCGATCTGTGTCAGTCGGACTCGGCTCCGGGCCGGGTCGAGACATTTTAGGGAAAGTGATAAAGTGGGCGGTCCGATCTGACTGTTAACCCTTTCAGAACCAAATAAGGTTCTGGGTTTTATAATCCAGTAATAACAGGCCTGTTAAACATGAACTGTTGGATTATTATTGTTATTAATAATCCAATTCCTGATCCAGTCACAGCAGATAATCTGTTTAAAGAGGCTGAAACAAAACTAAGGGAAAGAGTTTGAAACGTTTATTTAAATAAATCCTACAGAAAAGGTACAAAAATATTTTAATATTTCAGCACAAATATTAATTATTGGAGCTCATGTTTTAAAGAAAGCGATCAGAAGAATTAATTTAGCTGATTGCTGATGTTTCAGGCTGTTTGTGAAAATAAAGCAGAGCATCTGGAAACGGCGCCTGCAGCCCAAACTGAGGGCCAAGTCTTCCTGTCCCGCCTCCTGCTGAGAGGCACCTGTGTGAGGATGTAACTCTGTGACAGACGGGACGGAGGGATGACGGAGAGATGGAAGGAAGGATGGAGAGCTGAGGAGGGGGAGGAAAGCCTATAAATCCTCTGCAGCCTCTTCATTCGCCCAGGCCGTCTCTGAGAGTTCGACAGAAATAAAAGCAGCCGTGTGATTGGCTGTGAGCTGCCTGACTCGCTCTCAGCCCAGTAAATTCATGCTGCTGCAGTCTTTTATTTTAACTCCCTCCGTCTGCTTTTACATGGCGGCTGGAGCGAGGTGGGATATCTGGTGTCGGTTAACAGAGCTTGGCAGAGTGAGAGCGGAGCGATGGAGGGATGTATGGTGAGACAGATAGAGCTAGTGGGGGGAGGACAGGATCCACTCACCATATGTTGGCTATTTATTACCTCAGTCTAACTGTCTCTCTGTCCTCATCTGAACATCCATCACTTTGTTTCAGACCATCAGATACGACCTGGGAATCAAACGCAAACAAACTCCCACTGCTCCAGATTTATGCATCCAAGCATCATAGAAACGCGTCCGCCACCAGAACTCTACACTACCGCCGTTTATTACCGCTTCTGATGAATATATTTGATTTAAAGTCAGGATTAACAAAGAAAAAACAACTTTCTAAATCTGAGGTTTTGTTTTCTCTCTCCAGAGATTAGCCGTGAAGTTGAATCTCTCTCCGTGTTTATTAGGAACATAAATCTTCAGCCCATTAACACCAGTTTGATAGAAAATACTTTTATATTTTTTACTGGAACACTTTGTCCTGGACTGAAAAACATTTTATTCATCGTATATCTGCGTTTCACTGAGACATTTATTAATGCTAAAAATATAAAAACTAGCCTTTCAGCATAGCTAACAGGTGGTTGTAACCCTAAAGTTATAATTATTATGCTGTGACACCACAGGATAAATTTACTAACCATTTCTAACAAACAATAACACTAAGTTTATGAATTTACACCAAGTAAGCTACAAAACAAACAAATCTGGATTAAAAACCAGAAAACAGCTCCAGTACTGAGCTGCTATGCTAATTAGCTTAACTTTGATGCAGTGAAGTTTTAACATTTTATTATATTACTTTATTTCTTGACTGTTGCAGGAATTATAGTAATGATATTTTACATTAAAATATAAACCCAACAATATAATTTATTTAATACTAAATTTAAAACCAGAAATCAGATCCAACGCTGAGCAAACCGCTAAGCTACTAAACCATTACTATAACTAAACTGTGATGCTTTGAATATAGGCAATTTGTTCATTTTAATACTTTGCTTACTCGTTGATTGTTGCAATAATCATAATATTCATATATATATATAATTTTACACTAAAACATCAAAATGACTATTTTAAGTTTAAATATAGAAAATAGCTCTCATCACTGAGCTGCTATGCTAATTAGCCTAGCCACTGCTAATTAGCTAAACCATGATGCATTTTAGATTAATATGAACTTTGTCGGATTCCTCTCACCTCAACACCAACTATCTCTGTTAAAACAGGCTGTAACTGTTCACACAGGAACCAAATCAAACATTTCAGCCTCGTGTTGAAGAGCAGCAGCTCATCACTGTGACCAGTGTCCGATGTTTGGCACATTTACTGTAGAGGCAGTCGGCTTGAATTACTGACAGTGTTTTTAAGCTAAATTTAGAAAGCGCCGTAAGAAACGATGCTGCCGCTGTCTTTGAATCCAGCAGCAGAAACTGAAAGAACATCTCTCTTTATCTCTTTCTGTTTCTCAAACTCTCGACCGCAACAGGAAGCTGACACTCTCGGGAGTCACCAGAGAGCGCTTCGCTGCTTCCCTCATGTGCGAGAGATTGATGGACCTTCCCGCTGACCCCCCGCCCGTCCCGTCCCCTCCGAGGCCTCCATCTAACACTCAGCTGCCATCACCCATCCTCCACTCCTGTCTCCCTGCAGGACTTTGCCCAAACTTGTTAACCGTCTCTTATGAAACCGAGCTGGCAGGTTCTGCTCCTCGGTTCCTCTGCGCCTCAGACTGACAGACACCAGCTTTCCACCTCTCCTGCCTCCATCTTTTATTTCTGTCTTGCATCACCCCCCTCCCCCCCCGGCCCGGTTCGGTTACACATTGACTGCTGTGTTTGCGGTGGAGCAAAGTGGAGTTTAGAACCGCCGTGATAGTGTAGAGATAGCATCAGCCATGAGTTAGCTCCACTGTACGGCATACCGCAGCAGGGGCGGGGGGAGGGAAGCACCTCAGCCAATCAGAGAGCTCCTCTCAGAGTGGAGCGATCTGCCGGCTGCCAGCCAATCAGGAGGCAGGTTCTTCTCCTCCCAGACACACAGGTTTATCCATGTCTGTGAGCCGCTTTATCTCATCTACGGAAGCAGGCTGGGGACAGTTTGATGGTCTGGAAATTACTTACTGCAGTTTTTATTGTTTATAATAAATAGGACTGGTGTAAAGGAATCTAGGGAACATTTATATTAATAAACGCTGAATAAACAGCTTAGATTGGTTAGTTTATTTTATGTAAACTGACATTATTATGTTACACTGTGTTAAAGACAACTGTTTATAGTGATGTTTTTAAAACATTATCTCTAATTTATAATAGTACATTTTATTTTAATTTGATTGATCATCACAATATTTGCCAACATTATTGCCAATAATGTAAAATATTTATCCTCTAATATTGTGCAGCCAAACTTTCATACCTCATCTTGCTTATAAAAATTTACAAATTTCAGCTTCAGAACTTTGTGATTTTAACCGGATCCAGGTCCCGGTTTACACCCTGAGGTTCCTGGGGCCCAAAAAACAGCAGAATGCCCCGTTTGACTGGTGAATGTGGGATCCATCAGTGGGAACCATCAGTGGGATCCATCAGTGGTAACCATCAGTGAGTTGCATTTTCTAAGGATGCAACCAGAAAAATGTCTGAAACTGAACTTCATGTTCCTTTTTCCATGTTTGAAGTAAAATCCTGATATTTGCCTGAAGCTAATATTTGCTGACCCCTGGAAGGGTCAACAGGTCTCCCTGGATGACCCCGGATGACCTCTGGCTGCATCTATAAACAGAAGAAGTGAGGCAGGAAGCTGCAGCTTAGGAAACTGAGACATCCAGGAAGTAGACAGAGCCCAACGTGATGAGAAACAGAAACAAAGTTCCATCATTTCAGAGAGAAATCTGACAGGAAGGAGGAGGGCAGGTTTACAGGTGGATGGACAGAGAGAAGCAGGGGTCAGAGGTCAGTGATGGATGGAGGGATGACAGGAAGGAGCATATTTACCCGTTCTTTTTCGTTAATCAATGTTCGCTCGAGTCTCAGGGGCGGGGCGGAAGGGGGCGGGGTTTGTTGTGTTTGAGTCTGAAGGAGCGTTCACACTGCGGGGGAAACAGAGAGACGGTCAGTAACACACACACACACACACCTACAGTACAACACACAATAACACACACCTACAGTACAACACACAATAACACAATAACACACACCTACAGTACAACAGACAATAACACACACCTACAGTACAACACACAATAATACACACCTACAGTACAACACACAACAACACAATAACACACACCTACAGTACAACACACAATAATACACACCTACAGTACAACACACAATAATACACACCTACAGTACAACACACAACAACACAATAACACACACCTACAGTACAACACACAATAATACACACCTACAGTACAACACACAACAACACAATAACACACACCTACAGTACAACACACAACAACACAATAACACACACCTACAGTACAACACACAATAACACACACCTACAGTACAACACACAATAACACACACCTACAGTACAACACACAATAACACACACCTACAGTACAACACACAATAATACACACCTACAGTACAACACACAACAACACAATAACACACACCTACAGTACAACACACAATAACACACACCTACAGTACAACACACAATAATACACACCTACAGTACAACACACAACAACACACACCTACAGTACAACACACAATAACACACACCTACAGTACAACACACAATAACACACACCTACAGTACAACACACAACAACACAATAACACACACCTACAGTACAACACACAATAACACACACCTACAGTACAACACACAATAATACACACCTACAGTACAACACACAACAACACAATAACACACACCTACAGTACAACACACAATAACACACACCTACAGTACAACACACAATAACACAATAACACACACCTACAGTACAACACACAATAACACACACCTACAGTACAACACACAATAACACACACCTACAGTACAACACACAACAACACAATAACACACACCTGCACACAACAGGAAATAACAGGAAGTAAACAACAACAAAAACGCATCAAATAACAAAAACTTTTTAACAATCAATAATAAGAACCAAACTTGTTCTGAACATTTAACAGAAAACATGTTCAGACGTCACAAAATTACAACAAATCTAAAATATTAATAAGCAAAAACAAAGCCAACGTTAATAAACTCGTTAATATCTGGATATTTAGTTTAAAATCCAGTTAGAACTAAAATTACTAAATGTTTACTTTTTGTTTAAGTCAAAGAAATGTTTTTTGCTGAAATCAGAGTTTTGTTGATTTATTTTTATAATAAAATGAATGTAAATAAAATAATAACAGAAACTGATATTTTCTCTCATCAGATCTCATACAGACATTCTGTACCGACCCACCGACCCGGTTCCCGGTTCTGGACCCATTCCAGGTCTGACAGCAGGTGATGTAAAGTCATTTTTATAAATGTTTAATCTGTTTCTGCTGTACAGAAAATCTTCTGGCTAATAAATGATATCTGGCAGGACGTCGCTCAGACTGGATCGATATCGGGTCAGAACCTCATGTTCAGAGGACAGAAAGTCTTGATGCAAATACTCTGAATTATGACAGAAATGAAAGTTTAATGAATTGATTATAGATAAATAATGTATATATATGAAAGGGTGAAGCCCTGATGGATTATGATCCATAAACTCGGATCAGAACAGAACTTTCCGTTTTTCTGTGGGTCGTTTGTTAAAGACTGATTCCTGCAGACGGTGAAACGTTTCTCCGGGTCTGAAAGACGTTTAGGGCTCAACAACAAATCTAACTTTTTATTATTAATATGAAATAAAACAACAGATTTCATTCTGAACATTTATAGCACCAGTTTGTCTATTTAGTCCGTTTCTCTGTGATCAGATCTGGGATGTTGACCAACATGTAAACATAAACGATGCCACACCAGAACAGGAAGTGACAAACAGGAAGTTGTTTTAGCATCATGGACAAAAAGCAGCAGACAGTTTGTAATCAGCCTGCAGCAGCTCTGAGGCATCAACAGCTAAACTCTGAACACACGCAGCTCCAAATGTCTGAAGGTCAGAGGTCAGCCTGCTGATGCAATCACCGCTGCCTGATAACGCTAACGGGAGCGCCATGCGGGCCCGCTGTGGCCCGATGCATGATGGGAAGCCAACAGATACCTGGTATCTGCAGTATGTAGGCCAAAGTCAGATAACAAGGACACCCTGTACGTCTGTATGGACCGTTTGATACAATAATGACAGCTGGACGGCAGCGGATCCAAAGGAGGAGTCAAAATAAGAACATCCAGCAGAGGAGGAAGAGGATGCTGAGCAGAGGAAACAAAGGCCGTGTCTGCTGCAAATGGAGGCTCAGCCGCACGGCACAAAGAGGGTAATCTGCTGCTGTCAGGCAGCACAAAGTGAGGAAACTTAACGGAAACAAGAGATAAGACAGAAAGATGGGCGGATAAAAGGGAAGCAACAGGCTGCAGGGCTCAGCCACGTATTTATGGATGGAGGGATGAGGAAGAAAAAGAAGAGGAGAGGGGGGATGGAGACAGAAGAAAAGATTAAGAGCTTAGAGGGTTGGTAAGGCTAATTAGGAGGAGGTGACTGAGGATGGAGGTGAGGAGGAAAGAAACCGACTCGGTCTGCATCACCGATCAGGAGCAACTGGGAGAAAAACTGCAGATAATCTGAGGATGTGCATGCATAGAAAACACACATCCAGTCAAATCCCAGGTTTTATTTGACCAATAATAGCCGACAGAAATTATATTCCAAAATAAAGATGTCTTAAAGCTCAATTAGTTACAAATCACAGCAACAGATCTGTGGTTTACATGCAGCTAACGGGCTAATGGTTTCAGACGATAAAAACTCTGGAGCCAAATTACTGTCCAGAGGAGGATCTGTTAATGAGCTGAGCATTGTTGGAGATAAAGGAGGTGTAAGCTGATACAGGGAGGCGCTGCGGCTCCCACCTAACCCAGGATTTATCACCATGTCCCCCCCGCTGCCACAAAGTCCACCGATAAGCCTGCAGCTAATGAGCTAGCTCGCTAACTGACGTTAGCTTGGTTCTGCTACAGTCAGAGGCATTGTTGGCAGCTAAACGCTTCAACAAAGGTTAATGATTTATAATCAGTCCTGATAACATTGACAAAGACGACACATATCAGGCTTTATGCCGAGTTATAAAATCTCCATAAAGTTTGATAAATCTTGAATTTCGGATTAATATTTCTGTTGAGTCATGCTAAGCTTCAGCCTCCACTTCCATCGACAGAAAAAGTGTTTAACAAAATGAAAATGTTAAAAGGAAACAAATTTATTTACTCAAAATAAAAATCAGTTACATATTAGCATTAGCTGCTTAGCTTGGATTAGTTTGCCTGGAAAAAAAACCTTAAAAAACATGCTGAGATTATCTTTAGCATGCTAATGTAGCGTTTCCTCAAAATGTCAAAAGGAAACCAATTAAAGGTTTTATTTTGATGTAGAAACTCAGACTGATGATGATATTGCTGACAAAATAATTATTTTCATTTTAAATGATTAGATAAACTTTATAAAAACTATTGCAAGTTAGCTAACATAGTTTTATAAGCTAACAGCCTTTATGCTGACCTGCTTTTAAACAACATGTAAGGAAACATTTAATGCCTAAGATGTAAATGAAGCAAATAAAACAAAAAGGTTTTTCCAGTGTTAATGACATTAGCATCATGGTTATTAGCAGCTTTTCTGAAACAAAATGTCATAAAAGTGAATTAAATTCTGTCTCTGCTGCTGAACAGGAACAGCCTGTTTTCCTCTAACCACACCGAGTGACGAGGCATGAAACATTAGCCAGCCGAGACGTTCACACGGTGTCCTGGTCCGCCTGTTACACTGTAACTGGGCTGACTGGGAGAAAACCAGAGCTGTGATGGGCAGAGTGCAGTTGGAAGAAGTGATGCTTGCAGCGGGACGCCAGCAGCAGCAGCAGCACACCGGCGGTAAAAATAACCCGCAGAGCGAGAGCAGGAATGTGAGCGCCAAAGAATGCTGCTCCGCTTCTGGTGACAGGCATGGACAAGTGGAGAGGGAGGCAGAGAGGAGGAGGAGGAGGAGGAGGAAGAGGAGGAGGAGAAAGAGGAGGAGGAGCAGCAGCACCTGAGCCAAGTGAGGAGAGAAAACTGGGGAAAGTTCAGAGATGCTTCAGACACTCAGGAAGTTTCACAATCCCAGCAGGATGGAGGGGCGAGCAACAGGAGGAATGAGGGGAGAGAGAGAATGTGGGCAGAGCGGTTGCTAACGGCGACGCAAAACAGGAAGTGAGACGAGGAGACGGAAAGTCCGAGAAAGAAGCAAACGTCTTCAGAATGCAGTCAGACCAGACGAGCCGCTCCCAGCAAACTCTGCCCTGATTGGCCGGCTGCCCGCAAGCCGACAGCTGATAGGCCGGAGGACACGGCCGCTCCCGGCCCGGTTCTGTTCAGACCCAGAGTACCGGCCCGGTTCTGACCCGCGCTCATCTGGGCCGGCGTGACGTGGCGCTGCCACTTCCTGTCCCTGCGACCGGCTCCTGAGCGAACAGAAACTGAAACGCTGCAGATTTTCTCATCAGCTGATGATGAGAAAAACTTGAACAAACCCAAAACGAATCGGGCCAAACCGGTAAAGATGGCCGCTTCCTCCAGAAACCGCTTCAGTCAGCAGGGTTCATCTCCTATCACTGACCTCTGGGTTCAAAGGTCACACTGCAATAAAAATGAATCCTATTGATGGTTTCATCATAAATATGAAACCATCTCCAGTTCCTCTGCAGGAACCGGCCCGGCCCGGCCCGATCCGGTGGCCATAAAGCTCATAACTATTTCATCCTGATCTATTTATTGATTCATTTTCATATTTTTCATGTTTTCTAAAACTTTGTTTTTATTTGACTTTGTTTCTGTGTGTTAGATTTATTTCTGCTTTTATTCTGATGTTAAAGATTCATTACGCAGAAGAAAACCTGCAGCTTCTGTCCGTTCACACACACACACACAGCCCCACACACACACACACACACACACAGCCCCACACACACACACACACACACAGCCCCACACACACAGCCCCACACACACACATACACACACACACAGCCCCACACACACACACACACACACAGCCCCACACACACACATACACACACACACAGCCCCACACACATACACACACACACACACACAGCCCCACACACACACACAGCCCCACACACACAGCCCCACACACACACACATACACACACACAGCCCCACACACACACACACACACACACACACACACACAGCCTCCCGTTATGAAAACACACAGAGGGACATACTGGACGTTCTTCATCACGTGTCAGTGCTCCTCCTCTTCCTCTGTCCAGGTTTCTTCTGTAATTACAGACATGGAGGAAGAGGAGGAAGAGGAGAGGAGTAACATAGGAGCAGCTGTCTCACACACACACCCACACACACGTGCACAGACAGGTGTCAGAGACAGCAGCGACCTCTGACCTCTCTCAGACTGCTTTTCATCCAGAGCTAACAGATGCTAACCTGGCTGCCTTCAGTCAGGGAAAAGTTACCTCATCTCAGCAGATTATTTTATATTTCTGTTATTCTGACGCCTGCTGAGCCAAACGTTGTGTTTTCATTTGGTTCTGCTGATCAATAATGATCTATCAGTTTGTGATTGGATCTCCCGACTCGTCGACCAGCTGCTGTTTATGCCCCTTAACCGTCTTCCAGGTTTTGCTCCTGCGTGTCGCTGCGGTTCAGACGGCCCAGTTCTCCTCCTGCGCTCTCCATCCATCCTGAGAGGACTCCAACTCTCCTCCTCCTCCTGCAGTTGTCTCTCTGCTCAACAAGCGATACATTCATCGTCTGCTCACACACACTCAGCAGCTGCTGCACACACACAGACGCGGGGAGGGAAATCCCGCCTGTTCTCTCAAACAGCTGGCCACATCCATAACGGCACAGCAGCCGTTTAAACAGCCAGGCAGAAACCGACAGCAGCGACTCCACAGGAAGCCAAGGAACCCGACTTATCCAGGCATAGTCAAAGTAAACGTCACGGCTTCAAATATGTAGCTAAACATTAGGCTAAATGTTTAGCTTATTTAACAAGTTAACAAAATAATTAGATATTTACCTGGATAACTAAATATTTAGCTTGCTTAGCTTGAAAACTAAATATTTAGCCTCTGACTAAATATTCAGTTTGTAAACTAAATATTTGTCTAGTTAACTAAATGTTTATCTATATTTAGCTTAATTATTTAGTTAAACTGTAACTTTGACACAAGTAAATATGAACCATGTTTTCAGGCTAAATAAACTATTGAACTCTAAACTACAGCTGTTACGTTTTGACAGGAACTGTTCTGGTTCTACAGACACGCGGCCCGGCCCGATCGGTTCCGTCTGCTGCAGTCGGGTGTTGTGATGAAGCGTAGCTGTTTGGAAACTGATTTCTGCTGTTTCCCCTGGAGTTCACAGAAAGCAGCAGGCTGGGTGTGACTCTGCAGGATAAACTCTTTCATCGCCGGCGGTTCAGGCTGACTGAGTCCAGAGGAGCTGCTGCGTGTCGCGGCACGCGGCCGGGCCTCGGGGCGACACGCTCACCCACCGCAGACCGAAACTCGCCGCGCCGCTTCTCCTCCACTGCAGGAATCCCAGGAAACTGAAGCTGGAGGAACTGAGTCACCGATAGGGCGGGAAAAAGTTTAACTGACGACCAGCAAAGGCCGATCAGAGACACGGAGAGATCAGGACAGGACCGCATGGGGCGGGGCTAAAGCCTGGACTGCATGGGGCGGGGCTAAAGCCTGGACCGGCGGAGAGGCGGGGCTAACGCTACAGCAGGCGGTGAGGGGAACTCTGGTTCTGGTCCCATCATGGAACCACAGGAAGTTCATGTCCAGCTCACTCGGGTCTGGTTCTAAAATCCAACGATTTTCAAGTTCCTGAACGCACCGTGCAGAGGCTGCAGGACAGCGAGAGAGAGCCACAGTTCCTGGAGGTAACAGGAAGGCCTGAACCTGTTGCTATGGCAACAACTACTGAACTAAGGGACAAAAGCCCAGAGCTGCTGTAGTGATGATGAGGATGTTAGTGAACAACAGCAGCATACATTTCCCAGCATGCACTGCGTCAGAAGGTGACTCATGTTGGAGGTCAGAACAATAAGGAGCAGGAGGAAGCTCCGCCCCTTTTCTGTCTATAGAGTCGTCTTTGTGCTGGAAGAATACAGCCTTGATGTTTCACACACACACACACACACACACACACACACACACCCAGCTGTAACGAGATGATGCAGTTCAGTTGACGACAGACCAAAGATGCTCTTTATTCCTCCTCTTCCTCCTGAGGAAGAGCCAACCATGATGCACCTCTGCGTGGTGTCGCCAGCGGCTCGGTGCGGGGCGCGGCGCCGAGCCGGACCAGGTTTCAGACGAATGAAAAGAATCTGAGCCTCTTTGTGAACTGCCTGCAGGCACAAACACACACCCAGAGAGCTGTGTGTGTGTGCGTGCGTGCAGCGGATTCCCCTGGGACGGTTTATTGTTATTTCCTGTTAAAAAGCTGAATGGACTCTGATGGACACACCTTCTCATGTAAATCCCAGTTCACACCTGAGGCTCCGCCCAGAGACTCCCTGGAAAACACACAGCAGCTTAATCCTCTAAACACACACACACACACACACACACACACACACACACACACACACACACACACACACACACACACACACCCTGAGCCTCCTGTCAGCAGCTGGGCTTGGAGGTTCTCCTGGTTCTGACCCGGTCTGGTTGGTCAGAGACCTGTAACCGTCACAGCGCCCCCTGCTGTCACTGTGAAACTGAAGGCTGATAACTACTGATGTTTACCAGTAGATAAAACAGATGCTGCTCTGCTTCAGGTAAACATCCCATAATGCTTTGCTGCATCACAGTCACATGACCAACAAGCTCCGCCCCCTCCAGAGACACAAACAGCAACAAGACGGAGGTAAACAATCGACCCAGTTTTACCGACTGGACCATAAAACATGGCCGACATCCTGATATTAATGCTGATGTATCACATGTCATTATTTTTAATGCAGAGTAAATATGTTTTTATCTGTTTTACTTGTGCTGAAAAAACTTTTAGGGATGTTTTTATTTGCATTTTTGTAAACATTTGACTGAAATCGTCTCTTTCATTTAACCACAAACATTTTAACCGATGTTAAAAATACATAAACTGTAAATGAATAAAAAATCCAATTCCTTTTAGAAATAAGAATCATTTTCTTTCCTTCGGTGAAATCTCGATCATCTGCAGATTAAATATTTCTAACATCACCATGAGAAAAGTTCAGCTTCCTGCTGAGCCGACAGGAAGTTCATTAGCTTCATATTTTATTAACAAAAAGCAGGAAGTTGATTTATCCTGGAGTTCCTAGTCAAAGCCCGCTTCTGCCACAGAGTGTTGACACTCATCATATCGAGTGTTTGTGGACGTTTTGTCTGCAGGCGGAAGACGGAGACGTCCTGAACCTTCACACACCGAGACGATGAAGAGGAGGACGGGATGAGCCGTCGCCATGACGATGACACGCCCGGAGACTCAATCTGAACTCCTGGTTTACTGTGACGATGTTCAGGTGTGTGTCAGAGGGCGGAGTCAGGATGCCTCACTGTGTCACACACACCAGGGGAGTGAGTGTGTGTGTACGTGCCGGTGTGTGTGTGTGTGTGTGTGTGCGTGTGTGCGTGTGTGTGCGTGTGTGCGTGTGTGTGTGTGTACGTGCCGGTGTGTGTACGTGCCGGTGTGTGTGTGTGTGCGTGCGTGTGTGCGTGCGTGCGTGTGTGTGTGTGTGTGTGCGTGCAGACAGGCTGTAATTACTGAAAATCGAGGAGTGTGTCTGTGATTCAGCCTGTTATTTACCCCGGTGAGTGTTTGTCATCATTAGTGTGAAGTATGACCACATTCTACGAACAGGAAGTCCGAGGCAACCCCACTAACTGCTCCTACAAAATAAAAGCCTCCCTGCTGCTGTCTGGTGCATTTAAACGCATTAAAACTGTTGGACTTCTCAGCTGTGATGCGTTTAATGAACAGAAGAAAAAGAAAATTCTGTCAGCATCATTATCAGTCCAGATCCAACCCAACGATACCAGCAGGTATCAGAACCAGACCAGAACCAGATCAAAACCACTGATCAACCTGAAGACGTTGCCGTGGCGACCGGCAGGGTTCAGGTGAACCAGGCCACGCCCCTGAAACCAGTTTCTGATCCGCAGAGGGAGAGAAAAAGAACAACAAAGTGTGGGGGCATGCTGTCCCGTGGTCGCCATGGTAACGGGCGTTCCCCATGTTTGCAGAACAAACAGCAGAACCTGCAGCCCTGTGTGTGTGTGTCAGATTACAGCTAACAGTCAGATTAATGGGGATTATGAGGCTCTGAGAACTCCATTCACATGCTGCAGCTCAACTACAGAGGATGGATGGATGGATGGATGGATGGATGGATGGATGGATGGATGGATGGATGGATGGATGGATGGATGGATGGATGGATGGATGACGGACGGCTGGATGGATGGACGGATGGATGAACGGATGGATGGATGACGGACGGCTGGATGGATGGACGGATGGATGATGGATGGATGGATGGATGAACGGATGGATGGATGACGGACGGCTGGATGGATGAACGGATGGATGGATGACGGACGGCTGGATGGATGGATGGATGAACGGATGACGGACGGCTGGATGGATGGATGGATGGATGGACGGACGGACGGATGGATGGATGGACGGAGGATGGAAAGATGGATGGATAGATGTAGGATGGACAGATGGACAGATGGATGGATGGACAGATGGATGGATGACGGACGGCTGGATGGATGGATGGATGAACGGATGACGGACGGCTGGATGGATGGATGGATGGACGGACGGACGGATGGATGGATGGACGGACGGATGGATGGATGGACGGAGGATGGAAAGATGGATGGATAGATGTAGGATGGACAGATGGATGGATGGATGGATGGAGGATGGAAAGATGGATGGATAGATGTAGGATGGACAGATGGACAGATGGATGGATGGACAGATGGATGGATGACGGACGGCTGGATGGATGGATGGATGAACGGATGACGGACGGCTGGATGGATGGATGGATGGACGGACGGACGGATGGATGGATGGACGGAGGATGGAAAGATGGATGGATAGATGTAGGATGGACAGATGGATGGATGGACAGATGGATGGACGGATGGAGGATGGATGGATGGACGGATGGAAAGATGGATGGATAGATGTAGGATGGACAGATGGACAGATGGATGGATGGACAGATGGATGGACGGATGGAGGATGGATGGATGGACGGATGGATGGATGATGGATGGACGGATGGAGGATGGATGGACAGATGGATGGATGGATGGATGGAGGATGGATGAACCTTTATTGAGGATTTCTGGCCTCGTCTTCCTCAGCAGCTGGTAGAAATGATGAGTCAGCAGAAATGCAGAGGAGGGAGGTTTGGGGGGGGGGGCTTCCATCCAAACATGGTGGTGGCAGTATGATGGCCGGGATTGGGGGACGCATTGATTCAGCTCTTCTGTTTACATTTCAATATGCTGACTCACCATTTTACTTTGCTGACTCAGCACTAATCTGTGATGTAATGCTGCATGCTGCAGGCGTTCTACTCAGACGCCTATAACATCTAACAGGGCTTTCCTGCTGAGGGGGCGGGGCTTAGGCCGCTAATGCAGCTAGTTAACCTCCTCCTCATCGTCATCATCATCAGTAGAACAGTAGAAACATGTCTGACCCTGAGAGTGAAGGAGTGTTTGATGAAAGGATGGAAGGATGAAGAGTGGAGGAGTGAGGAGTGAGTGTGTATGTGTGTGTCTGTATGTGTGTGTGTGTGTGTGTGTGTGTGTTGGTGTCAGACAGACCTGTTATGTGAGATGCCAGCAGCTCTGAGTGTGTGTTAGAGTGTGTGTGGGTGTGGTGAGACTGTGCTGCTGATAAGCAGCTTGTGGAGCTAACTACCCTGCAGGAGTGTGTGTGACGGTTAGAACACACACACACACACACACACACACACACACACACACACACACAGGGCTGGAGCTACCTTCACCTTGTTGGCTGCAAATAAAGCCGTATTTACAGCGAGTCCAAAGTCCGAGCGGCTCTGCTGTGAAAGAATGTCCCAACGACTGGAGGAGGAGGAAGAGGAGGAGGATGAAGAGGAGGAAGATGCTGGAGGAGCAGATCTTAAACTTTATGGCTGTGTGTGACTCTGAACTTGTGAGGGGTGCCAATACTTTGTTTGAACCTTCAGACGGTTAGAAAGTCGACCTTCTGTCACCTGAAGGTCATTTATGAATATATTAACGACCTGCGGTTGTTCCATTAACCTTCCAGGAAACTGGAAAACAGCCGAAACACTGAGAGGTTTAAATCCAGGCTACAATCTGACCAAACGTGATGCTGATCGTTTGTTTCCCAACTCCTGAGTTATGATCTTTTTGAACCGCTGGAACGATTAAAGCTGAACAAAATGTTCAGATTCTGTCAACAAGCATCAAGACGGCTTTTACATTCTTTTTCAGAGCTGAAAACATTTCTTTCTGCTGATCTAAGCCACATCGCCTGATTGGTCCATCCTCAGAGAATGAGGAAGAGGACGGCTAACAGGAAGTGAGGCAGCCTCTCATCAGGAGAGCAGAGGAGAAGGAGGAAGTGTGGAAACAATAGCTGCTCTCTGTGAGGCCTCCGCAGCCAGAGACGCTCCTCATCCTCAGAGCGGCCAGCTGGCCAGGAAGAGCAGCCGATCGCCTATCAACCAGCAGCAGGAAAAGCAGCCGATCGCCAATCAAACCAACAGCAGGAAAAGCAGCCGATCGCCTATCAAACCAGCAGCAGGAAAAGCAGCCGATTGCCTATTAACCAGCAGGAGTTTTCCACTCACAGTGACCTCAACACAAACCCCAAAGTTGCACAAACCTGGAGAAGTAAAATAAAAGCAAAACCAAACAGAACCTGCCTGTTTTGTGTTTATTAATAACAAAGATCTAAAAAAATTGAAGATGTGGTGAAAAGATTTCCTGAAAAGTGGAAAAAAGTAAATGAAATTTGAAAAACATTTCAGTGTGAGCAGCAGCTCATCACTGACTGCAGATCAGCGTTAACATCGATTTTACAGAAGAAGAAGAAGAAACGCGGTCCAAACATCCTGCAGATGACCACTTCCTCATTTTAGGTCCACCGAGAAATGCAATGCAACCACAGCGGTTGCTACGGCAACTACCCAGCCTCTCGCCTCCCGTTTTATTTTGAAATCCAGCATCAGGATGGGACTTCCTGCATCCATGTTTCTGTCCCTCCAGCTAATGACTCAGCAGCAACACCTTCATGCTCAGACGGCATCCCATAACGCTGAGTCAGCCTGACGCAACGCCGAGGAACCGGGCGGAACCGGGCAGAACCAAGCCGAACTGCCGCCATTTTCCGCCGTTCTTCATCCTGTTCAACGGTTCCAACATCACCTGAGGCCCAACAGGAAGGTGAGGCACGAAGTCCAGCTGAGAGAAAACTTACAGAAACTTTTCCCAAATATTTACTAAAATCAGGAAAACGGAAAACATCCTGAAAGCCAAACGACGACGTGAAGATGAGCGAACGCTCATCAAGACCTGGAAGAACCACAAAGCTTCAACTGAACCGGAGCAAAACTAAAGCGAAAACATCCGAAATATGGAGAAACTTTCATTTAATGAGATTCAATTTAAACTGTCACCAAAAAATCCTCACAAATAGACAGAGAAAAAAACGTAGAAAAGACACGGATTCATTTAAAACTACAGACACAAAACAGAAAAACTACGAGCTGCAATGAGACCAAACGTTTTCATCAGAACCACAGTAAGAAAATGACCCAAATAACTTTTATAAACTTTATGAAACCACCAAACTAAAGAGTTATATGGGAAAACCTGATGGTTTCAAAATAAAAGCCCGGGGACAGAGAGGCCTGGTTTCTCAGGGCGCTCCGGTTCAGACGAGGAGGAGGAGGAGGAGGATGAAGGTGGGAAACCATCTGGTCCAGCCCGAGGTGTTAGACCCAACCCCCTCATCCCTCATCGTCCTCCTCTTCCTCTCTGTCTGCTTCTCAGCCAATCAGAGCAGCTCCTCATCACCTCCACATCAGAGAATCGTTTATTACCGTCTCACAAAAACCCAAAATCTGCAAACAGAACCAGAACTTCAGCAACATTTAGAGACTGCAGATTATAATCTCAGCCAGGAGAGGAAAACTAGATTTAATCTGATCTTTTTATAATATTACTGTTTCAGTAAAGTTAGCAACTTTAGAGCTAACGTTAGCACAAGTAAGTGTTAGCAATGTTAGCATAGATAGCAAAGGTTACTGTGTTTGCTAGATTAGCACAGTTAGCAACATCAGCGTTGTACACCATGTTAGAAAAATGTGAGTTTTCTGCAGTGTGGAAGAAAAACAACAAGTTGTGTCTGATTGACCAATTTCTTCTGCTTCTTTTGTTTGTTTGTTTTTACATTTTATATTTCTGTCGACTAATCAGTCAGTTTTCTTTACCTGATTAATCTGCTGGTAAATTTAACAAAGTTTTTAATGTTTAACTGCAAGAAATATTTAATCCCAACATATTAAGTACGTTACTGAGAGCAGATGAAATGTTACAGAGAAGGAGGTGATATTCATGTTTATGGGTGAAACGTGGCTCCTGCTCCTCCTGCTCCTCCTCTCTGCTGGGGGTTGCAACATAATCTCATCTAAATAAAGGTGGCGCTATAAATAGAGAGCAGCGAAAACAGGGAGGGAGAAAGAAGAAGAAGAAAGGAGGAAAGATGAGGAGGAGTGACCTCTTGCTTCACCTCCTCCTCCTCCATCAGCATCAACGGCTTCTGGTCTGGATTTCTCTGCTGTGTAACGACATGCTAATCTGTGTGTGTGTGTGTGTGTGTGTGTGTGTGTGTGTGTGGTTAATGGGAGTTTCAGTGGGACGTTTGTGTCCAGGGGGACAAAAGTCAAGCAGCTAATTAAAAGCCGTCTTCCTCCCCCGAGACTTTTGTTTCTACACATTAACCACACACACACACACACACACACACCCCGCCGGGTCACGTGAGCGCAGCGTAATTATCACATTAGTTTCATTAATGAGTCAGCGGCTCCAGTTGGTCTCATGTTTTCATTTGATCACTTAATTAACTTCATGGATTCATTTTATTAAAAGAATCTAAATAAATAAAAATGTTTCCATTTCTCCGTGTAAATAATTAATCCTTCCTGTTTTATTGTTATTGAATTTATTACACAGATCATGTTAATAAACTAAAAACTATAAAATCATCCAGTTTAAATGGATTTTCGACAACAATAACTCAAATAATAATAAATATGATTCTCTACTATTTGCAAATATAATCAATGTAATTTCTTATTTAAATATTAACTAAATATTATCAGTTTTGTTTCATTTTTATTTGCATTACTTTGTATTTAGATTCTGTGTTGATTTTAATTTTTATGTTTAGTTACCTTTATTTATTATATAATAATAAATCACAATCAATATGATAAATAAAATGATTATTACTCTTATTAGTAATAAATACATATTACTATTATGAATACATTTAATTTATATATAATTAATATTGATGTATTTTAATTAAAAGCTCAGTTTTTTACTGCTTGACCTTTGACCTCAAAAAGAAAATATAAATGATCCAATAACTAAACCATAACTTGTAAATATAATTATTTAAATATAATAAATTACTGAATATATACTAATGTTAATGTTTTTTTTATTTTTAAATATAAATTTTTAGTTTTAATTATTAAATATACATTTTAGACAATATTATTTTGAATCTGGATTCAGTTAAATGATCTTTATTTTATTATTGAATAATAAATGATATTTGTATTAAACCTGAAATCAGAAATAAATCATATTTTAATTATTGCCTGACTGTTGAAGTCAGAAGAACCGAATCGGATCAGAACCTGCAGAGACTCGGTTCTGGAGCTGACCCGGTCACTCCGAGTCGCTCCGACGGGTCAGAGACCCGGTGAGGAGGAGGAGGGATGATGAAGAGCAGATAAAGAGGAGTCAGTCGGCTGGGTGCCCCCCTCCTCTTCCTCCTCCTCCTCTTCCTCAAGCTGCATCATGTCTTCACACAACTCCGACTGCAGGGAGCCGGTCCCCACGGCAACACAACGCACTCTTTGTGCGCCGCACTTCATCCAGCAAGGAGGAAGAGTAGTGAGGAAGAGTGCTGAGGAAGAGTAGAGAAGAAGAGTAGGGAGGAAGAGAGATGTTCCGGCTCTTTGTTTCCTCCAAGGATTTCCTGGAATCTCTCCGTTCTGCTCCAACATGCTTGGACTAAGACTTTTGCACAGCGGAGGCATCCTGACTCTTCTTCTCCTCCACTGATTCCTGTTCTTCCTGTTTTCCGCCTGCAGGCCGAACCCAACCAGCAGATGATGAAACTTTACAGCATCCAGACCCACAGGGAAGAATCCACATCCACTGCACAGGCCCCGCCCCCTCCAACAGACCACGCCCATATTATACAGGCCCCGCCCACACCTCCCTCTAACCAGAGTCTGGGTCGGCTCGGCCTCAGTGTTGAATTTGTTACTGAAATGGTAACTGTTCATCTGAACCGAATCAAATGCAGCTCCAACATGGAGGAGATCCTGCAGCACACACACTGCTGCAGCACACACACACTGCTGCAGCACACACACACACACACACACACACACACACACACACACCGCGCCGCTGCATCCTGTCTCATAAAGCTCATCCAGGACGGAGTCTGGCTCCTGAAGCTTCAACGCCTCAAAACAGGAAATGTTAAAGATGAAAGCTTCATCTGGAGGAACCAAGATGGCCGACAGCAGAGATGTTCCAGCTAACATCAGTCACAGCTTCAGAAAACAATCTAACTATGTCATTTAGAGGAGAAGTCCTGCATGTTTTATTCTCTAAAACAAAAGAGTTTCAATTACTTTTTCTGTAATAATTACCTTTAAACTGAAAATACAGAGAAGACAGGAATAATCTGCTCCAATCTGTTAGCTTTGCTTCATAAATGAACAAAAGATGGACTGGTTCATCAGAACCAGCTCAGTTACAAATCTATCTGAATCTTAAAATCTTCCAAAATTTAGACTTTACATTTTTGAGCCATTAGATCAGCAGGTCAGTCCTTCACATGGAGAGCGTTCTCAGATTACCAAACCAGGGGAGCGGATTAAAAACCAATAACCTAACAGGAAATATTTGCTCAATTCTGAAAGTTCTGTCCTGTATATCAGAATAAAACGATCAAATAAATTATTAATTATGAGTTTCTGCCTGTATTACAGGATTCTGGAGCCATTAGATAAAAAAAGACAGACCCACCCGGTCAGAGCTAAAACCTGGAAATATCGGCCCAGATAAACATCAGATCGGTGCATCTCAGACCCAACATTATTAACCTGTGGTGTTTTATTGCTTTAAGTCTTGTTTTCTGCTGTTTGGGGGCATAAATTAAACTTTTATGAGTTTCACTTGGATGTTTTCCGTTTTAAACGTGACCTTAAAGCTCCTCAGGTTGAACCATTATCTAACCGGTCCGGCCCTGAGACTCCGTTCGGTTTGACTCCCGAGGGCCAAACCAAACCCAGGCCGTCAATCATTGACCCGGCTCGGTGATAAGGGACTCTTTGGCCCAGTTAAGGCCGAGTTATGGGAGTTATTTAGCGGCCATAACAGCATCCTGCGCCGCGGAAAACACCCCGGCTAACAGCTAACTGAGCCGGGGGAACTTCACCGAGACGACGGTGTGGGGCTGAAAAGTGCTGGCGGTGCGAAAATAAATCTGATTTAATGATTTTGATTAAAGTTGCAGCGGAGGGAGACAGAAAACAGGGACTGGAGAGGAGGAAGAGGAAGAGGAGGAGGAGGAGGAGGAGGATGCAGCAACAGGCGTCACGTCGATGCTGCTGCTAGGAAGGCGCTGGAAAAAGTGTCAGAAACACGGCGAAAAGTCGACAAACTGCCGCAAAAACTGGCGCAAACCGAGCGGCAGGGACTCCCCGACCGAGCCTCAGCCGAGTCGGATCGGTTTATAAATGAACCGGGCTCGATTTAGGGCTAAATGTGTCTGGGCAAGGTCACCGTGTTGGTGCTCAAAGCTAGACGCACTTAGCACAGAAGAAAGCAGGATACGAGGAAGAGGACCTTCAAAATAAAGCAAGCAAACGTTCAAAACCATCAAAAACAACTCAATATCAACAATTACATTGACATTTCCACACACACACACACACACATATATATGGCGATCTTTGATATCCTCACAGATGAGCTCCCATAAAGTAACAGTCTATCAGTTTTCTGAGAGGAAACATCATTAATCAGAACTTATCAGATCTATGAAAACATTTACTTAATCAATCATGACGAAAAACATCTACACAACAGCCAATATGGCTGCCACATTCATACACTAAAACACAATTATTTACCTTCTCTAACAAGTTATAAACCAATTAATCAGCTACACAAGATCAGTTAGTGACAGTTTTTCTCTTTTCAAAAACATCACTTTTCACCCCAACAAGGTTGCAACATTCACAGTGGAAGTAAAAACCCGTTTTTATGGACTTCTTAACCAAAACCTCTGAAACGTTCACAAATCTACGGAACACCAGCGGGAACATGGACTGACCAGCTAACAAATATTAACTTAACAAGCTGAAAGTTACGTGTTTTTCTACATTTCACAGATTTAAACTAAGTAGCAACACGTTAACTAACAGTACACTAATTAGCTATTCGTTTAAATAAACCATCAGAAATAACAGTTTTTAGTAATTAATGGAGTCTGTAAGCGAAACGTTTACAGCGATGTGACTCAACAGGTGTTTTATTGTGACAGGCAGACCGGAAGAAGCAGCTCTAGCTTACCGCTAGCTTGCAGCTCTTACCGTCTGGGACTGATAGCGCTACACATGGTAACTAGCAGCGAGGCTCCGACCAAAGTGCACCCAGATATGGATGCTTGCCTCCGGCTGAGCAGACTTTGACCCCCCCTCCTCCCACCCCCTCTTCCCCTCCGTGTCTCTCTCTCTCTCTTTTCTACCCCCCACCTCCCCACGGCGGAAAATAACCGCCGAATAACAGCCAGAAAAAGTGCAAACGGCTGCTAAAAGTTGCGCTAAAGAAGGTGAAAACATGAAGCTGCTGGTGATAATTAGCCGCAGAGTGAATGAGGAAGAGGCGGAAGAGGAGCTGAAATTCCTCCGCTTGGATGCGCATCAAACTAGGAAGCAACACGGAGAGGAGAGAGCGAAAAAAAAACCCCGTGGAAAGCCCACTCCACGGAGCGGAGGCTAACTTTGAGTCGGCAGTTTAACTTGTTGCTGAGAGACGAGCAGCAGGTCGCTGCTAGCGGCAGAAAAAGGCTGACTTACCGCGGACTTTGTTGGGGTTGGGCTGCTTGCGCCGAGACATCGTGGCGAGGATGATGATGATGATGATGAGGGGGGATGAAGTTAAAAAAAAAAAAAAAAAAGGGAGGAAGAAGCTGCAAAGTCGCTCCGAAGAGGAGAGGACTCAAAATGGCGTTTCTCCGAATGGATGTGCAAACTTGGACAAACTTTACTCCGGCTTCTCCTCCTCCTCCTCTCTCCTCCTCCTCCTGGTGCTGCTGCTCTGCTTCTCTTCCTCCTCTCCTCCTCCTCCTCCTCCTCTTCCTCCTCTCCGAGGAAACAAACAAGGCGAACTCAACTGTAGAAGTGTAACTGCCGCTCCGGAGGTTGGCTGAAGTGGTGGCCGGGCTCCAGGCTCCGTGCCCCGGCCTGTCTCTCGCCGTGTCTCGGTGTCTCTCTGCCTCTGAACCTGATCAGTAAAGCTCATCACGTGTTGTCTCCAGTCTCCAAGGGGACGTGGCCACCAAGCATCTCTGCCTTTACGCACGGACACACGTTGCCTCCAGGGGCGCGTCCAGGAAGTTTGCACCGCGGGCAGGGAGGGGGGAGCAGATGGGGGCCATGAACCACCAAAACAAACTTTATGGGTTTAGATGAACATATTTGGTTATCCTGCTGCCATGTATATAGGGAGGGATGAATAAATAAAATATATTCTACAACTCATAAACACTTAATTTAAGATTTCATATTTCTTTTTTAAAAAGCTATCACTGGAGTCAAAGCTGCAGTATGTAATTTTTATGAAAAATAAGTTTTTTACATGTTTACTTAAACAAATATGTTGTTTTTGTTTAAGTATTTGAATAACAAAATATTGTGACAGTTTGTTATGAGAGATCGATCCCTGAGCTACTGTTGCTGTCTGAAGAAATGCTCCAGACCAAAACAACCAATCACAGGTAGGGGGAGGAGCTTAGCACTGCGACTCAACTCATGCACTTGCTGCTAAACACGCTAATGGTGAAGAAACAACTTACCGTTCCAGGAAAACTGTTTATCCACCGTCACTGGTGGCTATGCTAACTAGCCTTAGCATTCACAACAGAATCTGCTGATGGGAAAACAAATTGTGATTGGCAGAGCTAAGTCCCGCCTCCTGGGTCTGATTGGTTGTTTCTAGTTAAGTTGCACTCCAGTTTTATCACAGTTTAACTTTAATCCATTAAAGTTATTTAATTTTATATATATTATTTTGTTTTAATTACTCTCAACTTATATGTTGGACTTTGTTTACTTAGGAATAATGCACAATGTGTTATTAAAGTATTTTGTAGAAAGCTTGAAAAAATAATTCAATAAAAAGACCTTGATGATGTATTTATTTATTTTCTGTATATGTGGGGAAGAAATGAATAAAACTAAACTGAACTATTGTTTACTTTATTTTCTAATCCCGTCTTCTGAGACTTGAAGCCAGTCTCCTTGTCAGGATGTCTGATCGTGTAAAATAATGGGGATGAGCCACTGGTCCAACTGGTCCCCTCTTAGTGGATTCACTGGTTTCTGGATCAGTTCCTACTGGAACCAAACCAGCAGCAGCAGCTCGGTTCTGTTTAATCTGTTCATCTTGATGATTGAAACTGTTTATTTAACAGTTTTATTGGAATATTTTATATATTTAACAGCAAAATGTTCCAACAACTCTTTATGAAACTTTGTAAATCAGCACTAAATCTTAAGTAAACCGTTTTTAACAACCTTTAAGGTGAAAAGTTACTCTAGAATGTAATAATAAAGGTAATATATCCTCATATTTAACCCGGCTGCACATGAAACTCACAGTTTTCACTTTCAGCAAAGGCAATATTGACAATGAAACCAAGAACAAGCCTTTATTTCACCATGGAGGCGTTTAGAGATAAGAAACCGTCCCAGCCACACTTCAGAGTGGCTGCAGCTACCGAGTGGAGCGCTGATAAGGAGCTGCAGCCCTGGGGGGGCAGGGAGCCTGGGGGGGGCAGGAAGGCAGGCAGCAGCCTGGGGGCTGAGGCATGGCGAGGCATGGTCTGGAGAGGATGCCGCTGTCAGCCGGCCTCAGGGCAGCGCTGCCGTTTCCAGAGTCCAGCTCGTTTCCACAGAGGAAAAACTGCAGGATTTCAACGTCCAGCAGGAAAAACGTTTGTTCTGCTCCACATCTGCGTCATGTTTCTGATCTGAGCAGCAAAATAAAGACTTATTTACATTTAAAACTCATCTAACTTCTGTAAAAATTAACATAAAGTCATTTCAAAAGAATTAAATGTTGAATAACATGGACTAATTTACTGCTGTTGTCTAAATGTTGACTCATAATAATCTGAATTTGTGTCGTCTGGATGTTTCTGCTGCGTTTGAACTCTGGACGACAAATCAAGAAGTTCAATTTAACTGAGGAAGTAAAACCAAAAGGGAAATATTTTACCATAAAACACAAATTTAAAGAGAAATCACATCAATTTAGACTCTAATCCATCCATCCATCCGTCCGTCCGTCCGTCCATCCATCCATCCATCCATCCATCCATCCATCCATCCATCCATCCATCCTCTAATCTCAGTGCAGATCGCTGTATCATCTGCATACTGTCTAATTCAGGAGATTTTCTCTCTAGTTGGTTGTTTTCTTTCTTTCTCTAAATCATTCTGATGTTTTCTAACAAACTGAGGCTGAATTTGTTTTCTGGATGAAAATAAAGTCCATTTATTTACATTTTATCTTCATCTCTTTCTTTTTTATTTCGTCCTTTCTGAAGGTTTTTCTTCAGATTTTCCTCTTTTGTTTGTTCAGTTTTTATAATCTGCAAACCTTTTCACGGGTAAAATAAAGAGGATGAAACAGAAAACATCAAACCGTGACAATAACTTCCTGATTCTTTGAAATCAGCGTCTTGCAGTTTGGAGCTTTTAGATTCATCATCAGTTCAGTTGTCAGGATTTCAGATTATTTCTGTTTTGTGTTTTCTGGACCTGATCTAGATGAAGTTTGCTTCATTTCTTCACCACGTCATGAAAGATGTAAAACTCTTGAACATAAAGCTCAGAAAAGTTTCCTTTGTTCAGGAAGACCCTGAGGCTCCTCGGTGGTTTGTGGAGGAGAACCTGACCCGTTCGGACCGCCGCTCGGCCGCAGGATGAAGATGTTTTGTGCCGGGTGAGCAGCAGCCGCTCCGACTCGGTGAAGCTGCAGACTAAATTTAAACGTTCTGCCGACTCTCATTGTTAAATTTAGTGCGAGCGGCTCGACTCCTCGCTCGCTGCATGTCTGCTTGCTCTCCCACATTCCTGACAGCCCTCCATCTCCAGATACAGACCCCTCCTCCTCTCCTCCCATCATCCCCTGCTGGAGGGAGCGCAGGCAGCTCTCCTCCCATCACACCCCTCCTCCCCTGCGGGCGGCTGCAGCCGAGCAGGAAGAGCCTCTCCGCCTGTCTCGGGCTGGTTCGGCCTGCTGCTGATGAAGGATCTGGGTGTTTCCAGCTCTGTCAGACATTTTGAGCTGCTCCTGTTTGGCTCCCTGCAGCAGCAGCGCCGCTTTCACACCGAACCACGAGAAGGCAGCAGCTGTCTGACACTTTTACTGAGTTTTGATAAAGTTAAGATGAAGGCAGTTCTTGTTTTCACTTCCTCCTCTCTGCTGCTGTTCAGTTGAGATGATTCCAGGTTTGGCCTGAAGTTTTCCTGCTGTGCGGCATCAGAGGGGGCATCCTGCAGCGTTCCTGCGGCGTTCCCGCTCCGGACAGGCCGGCGTGGCAGCGATGCTTCCTGTGGGACTCGGAGCTTTTGAGGAACTCGGTTCCTCGGGAGGAAACAGGATCTGAGGGGAGATTTAACCAGAACCAAGACATGGCTGCTGCTGCTGCTTCTTTCCTTCAGTTTGACCCTCAGTTTGGTTCGACCTGCTGGAACAACAACAGTTTATTACAAAAGTAAAACCAGAAACTCTGAAGCAGATCCCAGTTTGTAACCTGCTTCTTCCGCTCCATCATTTGTTCACTTGAAGCATCAGAAACATTTCAACATCTGCTAACATTTTGTTACATTTAGTCACATAATCCATATTAAATAACTGCAGCTTATGGAAAGCTAACATGTTGTCGGTTAAATGAGTTTGAGGCTCAGAATGAACCAAACAAAAAGTCTCAGTTTGAGTCTAAAACTCACAAACTGATGTAAACATGATAAATTTTACTATCTGGAAGGTAAAACAGCCACCAGTTTGCTCTTAGTTAGCTTTCTGAGGCTAATGCTAGTCATGATGCTACCACTTTTTACAACTTCCTGTAGCTGCTGAAGCTAGCTGATGTAAAAACAAACATGATAAATGGGATTTTATTTTGTGTTGGTTTGGGCACCGCTAACTAAAGAGCTAGCTGTGCTAACGCTGCAGTGCGAATCCTAAATGTAAGCTCTGCTAATGTTAAAGCGCTAACTTCAGCCATGTTGATACAAACCATGTCACTCACCGCTCTCAAAACCATTCATGAGATTTTTTTACATATATTTGTTTAATTATCAACCAATTTAAGTTGTGTTGTTATGTGCACTTCATTTGTTAATCTGTCATTTTCTTAATAAAGCTAAATTAGCAAAAGATGCTAAACCGGTACACAGAAAATTAGCTCTGCTTTAGCAGAATTAAACTCAACACTTGTATCCTTTTCTATGATATTTACACTTTAAACAAACTAAACTTTTCAGGAAATGTCTCCAAACTGCTCATTTTCTTACTTTATGTAAAGGCTAGCTGTGCTGCATTGCTAATGCTAATAGCTTCAATAACAGGAAGTGCATGGAGATGAAATTTCTGCTGTGAATTTTTGACCTGTTTCTTTTTTTAAATTAGCAAAACTCTGAAAAGTCTGAACAACATTCTGGAACTAAACTAAATTATTCCAAGGTCAACAAATGGCCCCCGGGCCACAGTTTGGACACCGCTGGATTAGACTGGCACCAAATCAGCTCATCTTATTTTGCTTGTTTATAAAGATTATTGACAAGTTCAATAAAAAAAGATCAAACTTTCTTTGTCATGTTGATTAAATGCATAAAAACTGAAAATCGGCCCAATAAACAGCATTATAGCTGATTGTTTTAATTTGACCTAATATATCAGTGAAACAGTCCTAAATAAGCAAACACACACACACACATACACACACACATACACACACACACAGAAAGACAGGCAGACAGATAACATGGTTACGTCACTAATCCAATCACAGCCTTTCACTTCCCCGTTCAGATTAATGGCCGCTCCGCCTAACGATGATCCACTGTGGATCCTCAACACGCTGACAGGAAACGACTCAGTTCACTCAGAAACGATTCACTTAACTTCACATTCTGAAGAGAAACCAGATATTTACATACAACCGTGGTAAATTTGTTATCTTCTTTGTAACCTATGAAACTGATGATATTTTAATAAATCAAAGTATTCTAATCTTTGTTGAAATGAATCTCTGTTCGTGTCTCTTTGGTCCGTTTGGCTACATCAGCCAGGCAGCGCTCGCTGTTCTTAGCAAATGTCAGAAACAGAAACACTGTTACTAAAGGAAAACACTTTGTTTCATATCTAAAAAATATATTTAAGAAGATTTTATTTGTAAAAATCTCACCCTGTGCTGAAGGGATGAGTTCGACTGGAGGGCCAAACAAAATCATCCGGATGTCCCCATATGGGCCCCGGGCCACACTTTGGACATCCCTGGCTAACAGGAGATTAACCTGGGCTTTATGGATGAGAAGAAACCAAGAAGGAAACATGGAGGAAACAGAATGACCAGAGTTCAAAGTTAGAAGGTTAGAATGGTCTAGTCAAAGTCCAGGCCTGAAACCGACTGACAGTCTATATGAAAAGACTTTTCAGATTCTGCTTCACATCTGGTTGTCATGTCAGCAGAACCGCTCTTTATATTTTCATAAAGTAAACAAACGAAACAAAAAGCAGCAGAAAAACAAAGATCTTCTCTTTCGGCGCGTCCCACTCCAAACCTGTTCCTCTGCCGGAGCTGATTTGGGTTTTCTAATGAGCCGCTTTGCATGTTTTCAGCTCATCACTGCGGCTCTGCGTGCGTTCACCCAGTCACCAAACGGCGCAGCTGCAGAAACGCCGATCAGACGCTCAGTTTGGGATTCTGAATCTGCTTCACAGTTTCAGGAAACAAAAGCAAAGAAACTTTTCCTTCGCATCCTGAGATCCAGAGAGGCAGAGGAGCGAGTGTGATGTTATTTATTGGACTGTAACCATGGAGCTGTTGCCGAGGAACGGCCCATCGCACACAAAAGGGTGGATTCATCCATTCATCCAGGGGAGTTAAAGAAGAGGAGGAGGAAGAGGAGGAGAGGAGGAGAGAAGGAGAGGAGAGGAGGAAGAAGAGGAGGAGGAAGAGGAGGAGAGGCATCCTGCACTGCTGCTTTCCCAACCCAGCGGCTGCACAGTTGACACAGTTGTTGTTGATGAAACTTTACACACCCCGCCTCTTCCTCCTCCTCCTCCTCTTCCTCCTCCTCCTCCTCTTCCTCCTCCTCCATTGGAGCGCTGTCCGGACAGGCAGGCAGTCACATGAAGCCAACACCTGTCGGCGGTGTGGGGCATGAAGAGCACATGCTGCTGCTGCTGCTGCCGGCCAGCAACAGCAACACATGTTCTACTGACCGACCCGGCCCGACCCGGCCCGGTTCGGCCCGGCGTCCTCCAGCGCAGCACAACCCAGCCGCAGCAAACTGCAACCAGACATGTGCTCTGCAGAAAGAGGAGGAGGGGGAGGGAGCAGCAGGCGGGGAGAAAAACCGGTTTCCAATAGAGACGGATGATTTGTAGGTAACAGTTGTTTGCCTTGCAGCCTGAGAGCGGCGGGCCGGAGAACCGGATCAGGATCAGCAACCGGGCCGCACTGATCCACACCTGCTGAGGCACAAACTCCAGGTTACAGCTGCAGCACAAAAACCTGGAAACAGGTCAAAACCGCAGCACAAAAGAACAGAAAACATGCTCAAAGCAAAGCACAAAAAACCCTGGAAACAGGTAAAAAACTGCAGCACAAAAACCATGAAAACAGGTTAAAACTGCAGCACAAAAAAAGAACAGAAAACATGCTCAAACTGCAGCACTAAGCCCCTGGGTAAAGCTGCAGCACAAACACCATGAAAAAATGTCAGAATTGCAGCAACAGGGGCGTGCCGTGGTGGCGCAGCGGTTAGCGCGACCCGTATTTGGAGGCCTTGAGTCCTCAACGTGGCCGTCGCGGGTTCGACTCCCGGACCCGACAACATTTGCCGCATGTCTTCCCTCCTCTCCTTCCCCGTTTCCTGTCAGCCTGCTGTCATATAAGGGGCACTAGAGCCACAAAAGACCCTGGAGGGGTAAAAAAACCCAAAACTGCAGCAACAGGAACTTGAGTCGGTTTTTGCTGCTGCATCATGTAAACCTTCACCTGAATCATCGACCTGCTGATTCTGGTTTGATCTGAAACTTTGTGGTTGTTACGGCTCGTCTCTGTGCATCGCCCCCTGCTGGACGGAACCGGCGTCTTTCTACATCCTCAGATCAGAGACAGATGGATAGAGAGAGAGAAAGAAAGATAGATTAAGGTTATGTCGTTCTAACAGCAGAGCTCTCACATGAGGAAAGGTTAGGTTAAGGATGTCCAAAGTGTGGCCCAGGGGCCTTTCGTGGCCCTCTGGATGACTCTGTTTGGCCCCCCAGGTCACAAATCTTCAGTATTTTTCATTTATTTACAACATTTCTGTTTTCATTTACTACACTTTGCCAGAAAACCACAAATGTTGCCAGACTTTTGTTGCCAAACAAGGACAATGACCCTAAGTTCCTAAAAAAAAACTAAATCTGTGATTTAATACAACAATGATTGATCAACAATGACTCAGATTCCACTATTACAAAATTCAGACTTTATTAAAATCTTGTCAATGTTGTTTTTTCTGTTTTAATATAACAATATTTAGATAAATTTGGCGCTAATGGCCGACAGTTTTGACACCTCTGGGTTACCCTAGATGGGTGACGGTTCCGCTCCGGTCCTCGCAGCTCCAGAAAAACCCCGTGTGTGTTTGAGTCGGGACCTGGAACGACCGGTTTTTGTGATGCTGATGCGTCAGATTCCGTTGCCATGACGTCGACTCACCTGTGGCTGCGGGGGGGGGGAAGCGGGGGCGCCGCCGACTAAAACTCACACAGTAAGGCAGACAGACAGAAACTCGAGGAAAAACACCGATGTTTCGGTTTGTTTCGGTTGTTTTGAGTTTAACATCAAACTTCGGTTCTGGACCAGCAGGTCCAAACTGGAGTCAAGATGGCTGCTCGGATGGAAAGACATCAGAAGCTGCTGATGATCAGGAGAAACCAAACAACAAATGAGTCTGGAGTTTCCCGGACTGGAGGTTACTGGGAGGGGAAGAGCGCTGCCTCCCTCTAGTGGCCGGCTGACCTTACTGCAGCTTCCTGATCAAAAACAACCAGCAGAAACGGGTCAAAGGTCACCTATTGGAGAAAAGCCACTGGAGGCTGAGATAAAGAATCAGCTGTTTTAAATAAAGTTGGTTAATTTGGTCGTTTTTATGTAATAAACTGATTTTCCACCACAGAATGAATTAAAATAACAGTGATGCTGGTTTGGATCTATTTCCTTGTCATTAAATTGTAAATCATGTTTTTTCTTTTCATTTTCATTTTGCATATTCAACATTCTGCGTTTTGTGCAAAAGTTTTATATTTTTCTTTATTTAAAATCCTAAAACAGAAATAAAATGTCCTGAAGTAGATCAAGACTTTTGTCTGTTTTAAGGCCATGTAACATTTGTTGCACTACAGAAGTTTGATTTAGCTGTTCTGAAGGCATGTATAACATTTAAAGATTGTTGCAGACCCTTTGACTAGGCCGTTGTAGTAACTCAATACTCCGAGGTTTAAAATGTTTCTGTGCAAAATCCAATAAATGTTAAAGATCAGTGAGACATTCAGTGATTTTGAAATGCTTTATTTGTTAGTACACAGTGTCATTATTGTTATGAAAACAGGAAAAAGGATAAAATCACATTTGATTTGGTCAAAAATCGTAAAACTTCACGAACAGGTTCAGTTTCCAGACAGAAAGGAACAAATTTTGTTTAATACAATAAATCAGTAATTAATTACAAATTAACTGCGTTAGTCAAATTTTCTCTGAAGTTAAAGACAAAAATGGGAATTTTAATTCTTTTAATTTTAAATGTCATTAAATGAGCAAAAGATAAAATTACAGAACAGTGAAGTTTTATAGAAGAATCACACTGATATGAAATGAATTAAAAACTGAAAACCTTTTAGTTGTAACATAAAGTCACTCTAATCAAAATTAACCACCTTGTCTCAACTATTGTGTTTTTTTAGTGACACTTTTAGCTGATAATATTTAAATGCATCTAAATTGTCTTAATGTGGAAATAAAGAAGAGGACGTATAGGAGGACATTTTGTGTTTCTTTACAATAAAACAAACTTTTCAAAGTCTAACTTTTAATTTCTGGTCCTGCAAATTAAAAATATCTTAATTCTGAATTCATTTCCGACTCTGTCCAACTTGTATCTTATTCTGAAATCCTCATCCAGGATTTATTCAAATTTAATTTAGAATTTACATAATTTTCCATCTGAAGATTCTTTCATTTATACTAAATTAATCTTTCAGATTTATACTTTTGGTCTTCAGAGAGCGATTATAGCTGATGAATTATCTGAACATGTTGATACTGGAAACACTGATCCTCAATATGAAGTTTGATTTATGCATTTTGTTGATTTTAGAATAATTTCAAATGATTTCAAGACAGAAAAATGACCCTGATGGATGTAACTTGTAGAATTTGTCGTTTCTTCTCACTGGATGAAAGGACAAAGGTCACGGCATGACCTTGACTTCCACCATTGCCGTCATCTAAAAGGAAACACAGCAATCAGTTTCACAGACTATTAGCATCAAGATGCTAATTAGCATCAAGATGCTAATGGTACAACAATCTGATTTTTAGGCTTTTAATGTCAAATTTAAGGTAAAATCTCCAGTTGGTGTTTCTAATGTATAGAGAAGATTTTTCTCAAGACACTTAGCAGAAATAAAAACGTTTTGTTTTTATTAGCTTATTAGCTATTAGTTTTATTAGCTACGTTTTAGCTCTTGTAGCTAAAACTTCATCAGATCTCAGCATTTTCCTCAGGTTATAGCAAATATTTTAGACTTTTGATAAAAGATTGCTGGATTTACCAAATTCAGTGTCAATTTTATCCTCATAAAAACAAACTTTGCCAAAACTTTAGCTTTGCTATGTTTTTGGTAGCTAGGTTAGTTTGACATTTATAACTTTTAGCTAATATTTTATCTTATTTTTTAAAAGTCTTTTTAGTATTAAGCTACAGTATCTTAAACTGTTGTTATTGGATTTTTGCACATTTAGTAGGCTAATGCTAATGACTTAGCAAGCAGTAACCACTTTAGCTAATGCTAAGCTAACATTTATTGCTGTAAACTGATAAATCTTGTGATAAATTAATGTAGTTTTAACCTATAGCTACACAAAACTAAACAGTTTAAGTTTAGAATTTCATCTCTAAATACTTATTTTTTTCTAAATCGAGAAAATGTGAACCATTTTACCATTTAGCTAACGTTTAGCCAATGTGTGGGCTGCTAAATCTATTTCATAATATGCCGGCGGATCAACTTTCAGCTGCAGTTTAATAAAAATTTAAGTTGTTATCTACTTAACTTTGCCTTTTTTAAGTTAATGATGACAATAAATAATTTTAGCCAATAAATCCATAATAGGTAACTTTTTCAATTTAGCTACAGTTTATTGCTAACAGGCTAGCAAAACCCCATAATCTTTGGTAGTTTAACATTTTGGCTAATATTTTATTTGCTACGTTTTATTTTTACATACTTCTTTTTAACCTCATCTGGCTGTAAAACTAATGTTGAAGTTTGATTTTGAGCGAGCCGTTGTGGCGTTTACATCGGGCAGGTTGTCGCAGTCCAGCACCACCAGGAGCGTCTGGAGTCCCGGCTTCGTCGGTTTGAACCCGACCTTGCGGGATATTTGGCTCATAGGAGGAATCGTCCTGGGAGAAAACATGTTTTAAATATAAAGCACAGGAAGCTGCAGGTGAGGCAGGTGAAGCAGGTTTACCTGTAGTTGTAGACCTGAGTCTCCAGCAGCCCGGCTCCCTCCATGGCCAGCTTGGCGCCGGTGAGGGGGAAGCCCATGGTGTTGGTGAAGGAAACCATGACGTACATGTCACGATTCACTTGAGGCTGCCCACTCAGCTGGATACAGGTACACACATCAACAAATCAGTGTGAAATCTTCAGACTATTGAAGGTTTCATGGACGTTCAGTCTGGGTTTTACCGTTATGTTCAGTGGTGGAAGCTTCAGGGTGATGGTCTTGACCTCTGACACTTCTACATCGTCGGTTTGTCCGGTCACAGTGACCTCCAGGCTGCTGTTAGAGTCCAGCTGAGAGACGTACTCCTGAGGCGAAAGCTCAAACACCTTAATGCTACCTGCAACAGAAACGCAGACATATCCAGAATGTCATGGGAATCCCTGTTTAAGGCCAGGGATCTGCAGCCAAAGCCACTCACTCTGGAAGGCGTCCAGATCAAGCCTGAAGTCCTCGACTTTCAGTGGATCTGATGCGACCACGCCGGTGTAGTAGGTGGGGCTGATCTCCATGTGAACTTTCACCGATTTCATCGTCTCACTTTGGTTGTAAAAAGTCACTGAAACCCTCAGAGGATCACCCACATAGCCCTGGACACAGAGGGAAGAGGCGGCAGCACAGAGTTAAGGTCCTGTGTTGTACTTGGATCTGCAGAGGTCCGCCAGACACGACTGCCTTAAGATACTGGGTGCTACACAGAAAACCCCTCAGCAGGAAACAGCGTTCACATTGAACTGTATGTTAAAGATGAGAGTCTGTGCAACGAGTGGCCAATAGCCACCTGACTGCCACAAAGTGGCACAGGTGTGGGGTAGTGGAGAAGAAACAGAGTCAGGTTTCCAACTAGCTTAGAAAACTAGCTAGCATCCATTTGGATTGTGGAAAACGAAGGAATTTGTCTGAGAAATGTAGTCCTTCGGTATGTTGGACCATGAAATCTCAACCATCTGTACATGATGGCCTTACCTCACTCACTCCTTGGTTACCTAGCAACAACTTGTTATGTAACTTGCGCAGCAGCAGTTTCATGTTACTCCAACATACTTCACTCCTCCAGGTCTGCATGTACTCACTGCCGACTCAAAGCGGATGTCCACCGGATGTTAACTTTTAGGACTGCGGACGCTGAGACGCATTGACTCGCTCAGGAAACAGCGTTCACATTGAACCGGTTTGTATGCAACACCGAGCTGATAATGGCCTGGTGGTGATGGAACGGGGTTGACGACCCAACCAGCCCATCAAACTCACTAGTTTGTAGACCATTGGTAGACTAGACGCTTCACTGGTCTCTCGTGGTCAAAAAGTGAAGTTTTTGATTTACCGGTCAGTCTATGTTTCTACCTCATCTATGGTCATGAGATTTGGGTAGAGACTAAAAGAACAAGATGATGGATAGAAGCGGCTGAAATGAGAGTGTCTGGACTCTCCCTTAGAGACAGACGCTCAGCCATCCAGGACGGACTCAGAGTAGAGCCGCTGGTTCTTCATGTTGACAGGAACCAGTTCAACCTGTCAAATCTCCTGTTTTAGTCAGAAAATTACCATATTTTACCTCTCTGTCCCGCCGTGCTCCAGTATTTCCCTTAAGTTTCCTGTACTGTAGTAATTACGTTGCACTACCCTTGGTAAGTTGTATCCGTGATGTTGTACAACTCAAAGCCTTATCTCTAGGATGGATGGATGGATGGATGGTTTCCTTACCGCTTGAGCTGAAATCTGGATGGACAGCTTGGAAGCAGGAAAGTCGGAGTTGTCTCTCGAACATCCGTACTGCTCAGCCAGAGCCATGGTCTGCTGATCTGCCAGACTTCCTGCAGATTCAGATTTTCTCCATTCACCTTTCTGTGCTAATCTTGGTAACGTTGATCACATGACATATAAAGCAGTTTAAAATGACCTTCTGGATGCTTATAGGTCCCTGTGATGTCCTCAGGTCCCCAGCCGCTCAGTGACTTGGTGTAAATGAGCTTTCCAACATAAGTGGTGTCCACCTTGAATGGAGTCATATTGCCATACTTGTCACTCTTCATGTGGATCAGGTCGCTGTTCACCTAGAGGACAGTCAGCTTATTACTCTACTGATTTATCTGATGACTCAGGTTTAACGTCGATCTCCTTCCAGTCTGACCTCAGCGAAGACGAAGCCGCAGTCGAAGGGGTGACACAGCTCACCGTCCCTGATGGCGATGACAGGCGCCGGACCGCAACGGAAATATCCTGGAACACAGCGAGACACGGTTGGGATAATCGGTGCTTCCTGTGGGTCTGGGATGTTTCTGCTGTTCCGCCTCACCGTCGTTGGTCTCCTGCGGAGTCGCATCCACCACCTGCCATCCGGAGTACTTCTGTGGAAGATCGACTCGCTTCATGAACGCCTCGTTCCAACAGTGGAAGTTCCTGCACAGAACCAACTCAGTGACTGTAATTGGCCATAAACGGTTAGCCTTGACGGCCGTGGCGGTCGCTGACAACCCAAAAGGTTTAAAAACCCTAAAAACAGGTTAAGTTTGTTCCTCGGAACCGGTATCGTGCGGAGCGTTTGGACCAACCAGATGGAGTCCTGGGTGTTGTGTCTGTCAGGCGTGCCATCCGGCTTGAAGATGAGTTCGGTCTTCAGGTTGCCCGTGTTGTCGTGGGCTGAGTTGAAGTTGGTGATGATTCTTGATGGGATCCCAAGGCATCGCAGGACTGCAGACAGACAAACCGTTTAGCATCAAATATTCATTTCTGTTCAAACTTTAACACTTTAGCTCAGACAATAGACAAGAAATATAAACTATTTTTCTCCATACTGTTTTCTATCCTCTGATTTCAGCAGCATCATAAGCTGCTAATCTCATGTTAACATTTTAGCAGATCCTCTGGACATTTTTTACACTTTACAACAAACTTTATCAGAAATCTACTTTTTGCAAATACTCCAACTCTTTTACCCAGAAGCTTTTGGTCTTTTAAACAACCAGCTTACCCTTTCAGCTAACGTCTCATGTATTAATCCTGTCACCTCTTGCTTTTGCAAACATCTAGTATTTTTAAATGTCAAGTTTTTACATTAGCAAACATTCCAGCTGTTAAACTCACAGCTGTTAGTCTTTTAATGCTGGTTAGCTTTTGCTCAATCAGAGCAATGCTTTCGATTGTTTTTCTCATTTGGCCAAACATTTATCAAACATGGTAGCTATAAAAATTCAAATTATTCAAATTGTAGCTATTACCAGATAATATTACCCACAGCATTTATTTATTTAGGCAATGTTCCAGCTCGAAAACCAATTTTGACTGAAATCTCAAACAACAAATCAAATTCTGGCCATAAAAGTGTTTTTACAGTGTGCTGCAGTGTAGTTTTTTACAGTGCGTCTTACAGGTGTTGAGGACGCCGGCGTAGACCCAGCACTGAGCAAACGACACTGGCGCTCCGGAGGTGTGGTACTTCTGCAGGATGCTGGCGCTTCCTGTCCAGGTGGTTGGCGGCGTCCCCATGGAGAAGTCATCGCTCCAGTTCCCAATCAACACGCCGTTGTCATCCTGGGAGTTGATCTAGAGGTCAAAGGTCAGGGAAATAGCTTTAGTTTACAGGTTGAGACAGAAAACCAACAAAAAAACTAAATTTAATGCTTGTTTTGTGGATTCTGAATGAAGTTGTTGGTGTAAATAAAACCTGGTTAAGATTCAAAAACCGAATCGTCTCACCAAAGCAGATGCAGTGCGAACCATTTTCACCACGTCACCGCGGTTATGAATCGGCATCCTGCAGGCGTCCATGATGTAAATACAGGCGTCCAGAATGCCTTCCTCAAACTGCAACAACAAACTGCAAAGGTTAACGGCAGGTTCAGGCGGATCTGTGCTCTGCTGGTTCAGACGTCGGCCTACCTGTCCGTACACCCAGCCTCGCTCGGTCACTTGGTCCGATGTGCCCATATAAATCAGACCAGTTGAGTTCAGAACGTACTCAGAGCGTCCGGCGTCATCCGGGTAGAAAACATCATCATCTGCAAACATGATCAGAAACTGACTCACACCGGCCCAATCAAACGCCACTCAGATGTTGTTTAGTGACTTTACTCACAAAACAAGAAGTTCTTTCAAATAATTGTGGTTAATATAAAATGAAAAGAGAGAAAGTAAAATAAATAAACTATTTTCTTCAGGTTTGCTATCAGATGTTGAACCTAAAGAAGCTTTTAACCTTTGGAAACAGGAAATTCCCACAGTGAGCTCATTATTTCGGTGTACCTGGATTCCAGGGGTTGAACAGCAGGTAAAAGTTGGTGTTGGGGTCCTTCTCGGTCCGCTGCATCCCGTTTCCCATGGCGACGGCCACGTACATGCGGTACAAGCCCACGATGGCCCTGGAGCTCGCCGTGACGCCGAGGGAAACGACCGTTTCTCGAGCTTCGACAATCTGACCGGCCCAGACCGCACCAGAATGGTTACCGAAGTTCACCACCACCAGGGACTCCTTGTTGGCCGCAGGGTCGGCGCCTGGAGGCAGAAATAAAATTCACACGAGACCCAGGAAGAGAAACATTCTGAACAAAATGACACGAGCGTCCTCCAATAGCAGCTTGATTCTTTTAGCACTGAGTTCAATCAACATGACTCGTCTTTAAGGTCGGAGTTTTGGAGAATGTTGTTTTGTCAGAAACGCTGATGCTGTCTTCACTCCACAGTCTTAATGTTCTCAGTGTTAGGAAGTCGATGCAACTTTCCCATGTCAATGTTACTGTTTCTGATTTTCCAGTAGATTGTAAACCGATCCTCCGTTTGGGAAAGGAGGGATAAATCTTTGTGCCACTGAATATACGCTTTGAATAAAAAAATATATTTTGCATGAACTCTGTGAGATTTCTCCATCTGCAGAGATTTTAAATAAAACAGTTGAAGCCTGTAAGGCAGCAGAACTGGGATTAGCAATCTGGTTATCAGGCTTGTGGATGAAACCATCTGGTCTTGGACCTGCATTACTAATATTGCAGTTTTATGTTTATATAGTCCAGGCTGTCTCTTCAAAATAAGAGTCTGGGTACTAAAAGACTTGCAGTGAACACATTGGTCTTTTTGCCCCCTTATTGGGTGGAAACACTTTTAATCTGAAGCTGGATTAACTGAGTTTAGAACCATCAACCAAAGAGTGACGTCGTTCTTAAAGCAGCAAAACACACATTGCTGTTCTCTAGCAAAGAGAAGAAGACGAGGCCAAAGGCCAACCGCTCAATGAAGCCAAAACACTTCTGGCAAAGTCAGCAGATACTTTAAATACAAGGAAACCAACCAATCAGAGCCAAGATCAGGCCTGAACCTCACCAATCAGAAACTCCAGCTGGAAGTCGTCCTGTGGCGTCGCCGGTCGGTTGAAGGAAACGTCGATGATGAACTGCTGGCCGCGGCGCACCACCAGGACGTCGGTCATGTACTCGCCAGTGTAGTGATGCGCCGCATTGACCTCCTTCCGCATGTCGACGCCCACCACCGACAGCGCGTCTGACGCAGGCGGACATTTTGTTTTTAGTGATTCAGCTCGTTCTGGCAGCAATAAATCATTGGAAATCGAATCCTACCAACTCCAGGTTGAGCCGATTTTGGAATGAGATCGGTTTGTCCGTCGAAAGGCTCGAACTCACGGAAGTCATCGTGATCAATGTGAAGGTTTTTATTCGGCACCTAAAAGAGAAACAGAAACAAAGAGAAATGTTCTTTAACTTATACGCTTTAATAATAATGATAATAACGTTCATGTTGGGATGTTTACCCGACTCGCGTAGCGAAAACTTTTTTTCATCGTGGAAAATCTTCGTGTGAAATCAGGTCTGATAAAAAGAGGAAAGATCTGAGATGTTATAAAACATAAAAAAGTTGTTATTCTTCGTCTGAATGTGGAAACGTTTTGTCTTCAAAACACAAACACATCGTTATTGAAAACCTAAAACTAGAGGAAAGAATGAGGCAGCAGAAAATGCTGGAACCCGCTGAGTCACTGGTTGCCATGGTGACTCCCGCTCCTTTCAGGCCAGCAGTTTGTTTAAAATGAATATTTTAAATGAAATATTAAAAACTAGAAGAATGTTGTTGAATGTTGCAAACATATTTTTATATTAAAATCTGATTTTCCTTCATTTATTACTGAATTGATTTGAACAATAACTATTCATTTATTCATTTTGTTTAGTAGTTTTAAGTGGGAATCTTTATTACTGTTAAACCTGTGAAATACATTTATTTTACCAATAAAACCTTAACTGATTTATTATTTCTTCATGAATTGAACTTTCACCTCTGATCTGAACAATATCATTAATAACTCCGTTTCTGTCCAGAATAACTAATAAAATCATATTTTTATGTTTAAAGAACATAAAATACAAATTTAAATCTTCAACTTTTATATTTCAGGACCAGTTTGTTTTCTAGAGTCACGTTTCTTCCTCCAGATTTTCATCATTGATTATTTTACCATAAAAAGTTGAATCATTCAAATAAAATAAAAGTATTTCAGTAAAGTTTTTCATCTTTCTGCTGAATTTTCTCTGAATGGTTCTGCTGATTAAATGGTTCTGCAGTTGGAGACTCACCGTCCAGACGGAGACGCGTCGGCCCGACCCGGTTCTGATCCGATCGGCGCAGCATCACTTTTTATTCACTCTCACCACTTCCTGTTTTCATAAAGCCGCTCCAGAGTTTCCTCTCCTTCTGAGGACCGACACTTAAAACCAACAAACTTTTCATTTAAATTAAATAAAAATGTTTGTGGTAAACAAACATTTTTATTTATATGACCAGTTTTTACTTCTAATGAATCTAAATTATTGTTGGAATTTTGTCAACTTCTTGTTTTTAATTCCAATGAATGAATTTCTGACATCATTTGAGGAAAATCCTCAGAAAACAGGAAGTTTGTCAGACTGAAGGTGACCTTGACCTTGACCTTGACCTCTGCTGCATTTTCCATCAGCGTTTTATACAAACTCTGCAAAATTAAAGGATTTATACAATAAATAAAATATTCAGAGAGAAGTTCATTATTTTTCTACAGAAAGTCTAAAATAAAATAAATTTAAATGTGTTTAACTTGATCTGTTTTATAACATTAATAAATGAAAAATATTTCACATTAAATCATTAAAACAAACTGGAACTGATTAATTTATATTTTGAAGCACATCAAACCGTTTCAAGATGAATTCACGTTTTCACATCCGATGGCTGCCATCTTGGATTTTAGGATTTATTTTATGGATTATTTTTATGAATAAATAAAAAAATAGAAGCACCAAATGGTTCAGAGAACCGTCTACCGGCTGTTCTGCAACAAATATTAATAATGAACGACTTTTTATTTATTACACTGCAAAAATACAAAACCCTACCAAGTATTTTTATCTAGTTTCTGGTTCAAATATCTTAATAAATCATTTCATGAACCTGTAGTTTGTTTTAAGTCAATATTTGAATATTAAAATAAAATTCCTAATTCCACTGGCAGAAAAATGTCATGTTATAAATGAAGAAAAGTATTTTTATCAATATTTAAGAATATTGACTTTTAAAAAGCTGCTATTTCTTTTTGAAAAGTGACTGTAAACCAGTTTTGATTGATTTCTCTGACATTTGCATCAGAATCTAGATCAACTAAAACTTGTTAAGGTTTTGTGTTTTTGCAGTGCATTCTGCTGCCAGGCACCAAGAAGGTTTTGGGTTCAAATACTGAAATAATTTTTGTCAGAGGTTTTCAACATGGGGGGCGTGAGCCAAACGGGGACAGAGATTCTGCAGGGGGGTCAGGATGTTTCAGATTTTTCAAATATTTTGTATATTTTTTAATCTAAAGTTAAAATCATCCAACTTGTAAAAACTGATGAAATGAAAATAAAGTATTTCAGTCAGAATTTAACACATTCAGTGAACAGAAGTTTGTTAATTCTGGTAAAATATCACAATATAAAGCATTAACTTTGATTTTCTAGTTTATTTTTTCAATTAAAATGTTAATTTGGCTGAAACCCTGGATTGGTCCAAATGATTCATATCAAATCTGAGTTTTATTTACCAAAGTCAGGAACATTTCATAACGATAATAATGGATTTATTTGCCCATTAAAGCAGATATTAATCGTCTCGGTCAGTTTGTGACGTTTGGGGAAGTAAAGTTCCTCCAGAACGTTCTCGGGTCGCAGCGACCCGTTTCTCTGGTCGTGTTTGGAGAAGCTGCAGAGAATGAAAATCTGCTGACTCGGGGTTTGTTTCCTCGGGTCGCTCCGACTCGCTGCTGCTCATCGCTTCCTGTTTTCTCCAAATGTTTCTCCAGATTAAATTGTCCGACAGATTAAAGCTCCAGGTTTTATGTTCAGGTTGATGAACAAGCAGAGAGAAAACGGGTTTAAAGGGAAACTCAACCAGTTCATTCAGGAACTGATGTTCTCAGATGTTTATCAAAGAAAAAAGGAGAAAGTTTTGAGGCAGACATGTTATTCAGGTCATCTTACAAAATGTGTAATTTGAATGTCGTTTATCAGTTTCATAGTTCATAATCAGCTTTTCCATAAATGCAGTGATTCAGTTTGTGTTTCATAAACACTTTAAAAAATGTGAACAAGATTCCTAATGAACCTGTTAAAGTTTATAAATGTTTACTTCGGAAAAAACAGAAAAGCTTTGCGTTTTAAAGGCTCCTGCATATACATTTCCTCACCAGCAGAGGGCGGTGTTGGCTGGTAAAACAAACTGAATCCGTCATAAAACTCAATAAAAATAACTTTTTATCTTATTAGTTTAGTTTTTAGTGAATCAGGAGAAGAATTGATCATATCAGACAGAAGAGGATAAAAAACGGTTCAAGATTTAAATAAAAACAGGAAAAATAACTGGAGGCAGAAGTTCCTGCAGTTCCTGTTGTTCACCAGCAGAGGTCACTGATGTCCCCAGTAGCCACACGTGGGGCAGGAGGTGAGAGAGTCTGTCCAGCTGTGTGCCGGCTTCTGATTGGACAGACGGTCCAACGGTAAAAGTCTGGAGACAAGGTCAAGCAGAGACATCACACCTGGTGGGCTGCGTGGCCGTGCGGCGTTTGGACCCACGCAGATCCACGCAGACACCAAAACAGATAAAAAATGATTTATTTTAAGTTTCTGTGAGAAGGATGTATCTGAGAGAAGCTCTCTCTCTGTGTGTGTGTGTGTTGGTGTGTGTGTGTGTGTGGGGGGGGGGGGGTGTTGGTGTGTGTGTGTGTGTGTGTGTTGGTGGGTGTGTGTGTGTGGGTGTGTGTGGGGGGGTGTTGGTGTGTGTGTGTGTGTGTGTGTGTGTTGGTGGGTGTGTGTGGGTGTGTGTGTGTGTGTGGGTGGGTGTTCTCATGCTGCAGCGCCGCATCACCTCAGGAAAATATGTGCGTTAATATGCAGCAGAGCTCCGGATTGTTTCAGATTCTGCTGACGTCAGCAGGAGGAGGAGAGACCCCCTCGTTGTGTGTGTGACTCAAACACACACACACACACACACACACACACACACACACACACACACACACACACACACACACACACACACACACACTCGTCTCCCTGAGTGGGTGTGAGTGAGAGATCCTCGGTCATTCATTATTTCCAGTTTTTCTCTAATCTCCGGTTTGTTTCGCTTCACATCCGGTTTAAATTTAATCCAATGAACTGAAATGAGGGGAAAAGATCTTCAGAGTCTGAATGGAAACTTTATTCCAGATCCAAACAGCTTCGGTACATTACAGACTGACAGACTGACAGACTTTCCTGCTTGGAGGAAAACGTAAAGAAAGCGTGTAGTACCACCGGCTGCCAGTGGGGGCGCTGTTTCATAAGATGAGCTCGGATCGTTTTTAAGGTTTGAATAAAAACCTGTTTACTTCACTGATTAATAAATGTCATATTTCTATCTGTCCTTCCAGGAATTTAACTGCAGCAGATAATTTATCTGTTTTTACACTTTATTATTATTAATTTTATTAATTTCATGTCATGTTTCTCATCCAGCAGCCTGGGCCGGCCCAACGTTGTTTGGGGCCTGGAGCAGAATGTGACAGGGGCCCCTGTTAATTAAGATCATCAGTATCTCAGTACAGATGATCTCAGCTAAATAAACAATAATTGTTTGTTATTTGCTGAGACGTTTTTATGAACAAAACCAGATTAAAATCCTCAGATTTTGTCTATTTTAACACAACAATAAAAAATATTAAGATTATTCTTTGGATTTTCACAAAGTAAACTTTTAAATATTAAAAATTTTTATTTTTTGAATTGTATCTTTGTTGAAACATTGAATAAAATGTAACCGTCTCAGAATAAATCAAATATTAAAATGTTTCTTTTGTGTTTTCTCAGTTTATTATTTTTTAATAAAATCCTTTTTGCAAAACAATTTGCAAAAAGGAAGTTATGAGTTATGGGCCTAAATAATGTTTCAAACTATTATTGATAAATGATTATTATGTACAAACATGTTTATTTAAATAATAAAAATAATCCTACTGCTGCCAATTTACACATTTTAGTTCATTTTATTAAATTGATTTATGGTTCCATTTTATTAAAGTTCAATTCAATAGTTCCTAGAACATTAATAACAATAATTTGATTTATAAAAACTGAATCATAAATTAGTCTGAAACCTAAAATCTGGTTTGAATCTCTGCAACAGTTTCATGTGTCAAACTGGAGGCCCGGGGGCCAAAACTGGCCCATAAAATGGTTTTATGTGGCCACATTAACAAAACTCCAAGTGATTAAATATTATTCTGTCAGTCAAATTAAATCTGTTTTATTTACATAAAGGGACAAATTATAATGTGGAAAGTTGTTAAATATTATTTCATTTTTATTTCAGAGAAATCTGCAACAGTTAATAATAAATAGTTTTATAAATACATTTTAGAACATCAGGATGTTCCCAAAACACAAATTAGTTTTTCTAAGTTTGTGCTCCTCTATATTTTATGTCTATAAAAAAATTTAATTTCTCCAGGAAAAAATTACAAACAGAAATTTTCTTCATTGAAATGGAGGGAAGTGCAGCAGCCTTGTTTCAGCCAGCTGACTGGCAGTGCTGTGTGACTCTGCATCTCATCAGAAGGATTTTAAACCAGAGAAAAAGCAAAAACCATCAGATGTGAAGGTGAAACATTTAAACCAAGCGGGTCCAAAGTGGGTTCTGGAGGCCAGAGTGGGTTCTGGAGGCCAGAGTGGGTTCTGGAGGCCAGAGTGGGTTCTGGAGGCCAAAGTGGGTTCTGGAGGCCAGAGTGGGTTCTGGAGGCCAGAGTGGGTTCTGGAGGCCAAAGTGGGTTCTGGAGGCCAGAGTGGGTTCTGGAGGCCAGAGTGGGTTCTGGAGGCCAAAGTGGGTTCTGGAGGCCAAAGTGGGTTCTGGAGGCCCGGCATCCTGCATGTTCTAGTTCCTCCCTGGTTTAACAACCTTTCAGCAGGTAAAAGTTCTTCTAATGATCATCATTGGATCCAGGTGAGTTAAACCAGGGAGACACTAGAACATGCAGGATGCCGGGCCTCCAGAACCCACTCTGGCCTCCAGAACCCACTTTGGACCCGCCTGGTTCAAACCTTCAGCAGCCGTCGGTCCGAAGCTCAGGGAGAAAAAATTAATGAACTGGAAAAATTTAGATTCAGGAAAAAACATCAAAAAATGAGAAAACTGGAAAAATATCCAGCAGGAAGAAACCAGAACCAGAACATTAATCAGAATCAGAACCAGAACCAGAACATTAACCAGAACCAAATGAAAACGTCCAGGGAGTTTCTGAAGAGTCCAAACTGAAGACGCTGAAGTAAGACACTGTGTTCTGCTGGGCCCACCAGAACCAGAACCAGAACCAGAAATGAAACAACATTCTGATCTCATGAATGCAGGAAACTAAAACTTTTGGGTCTGAAACATTTTTTCTCTTTTTTAAAATGAAAAACATAAAAATCAGTGAAAATTAAAATATTTGAATCATTTTAATTCTAAAAGCAAAAATCTGATTTATTTTCAGCCTCATATTTAAATGAACGTTTAAGTTTTTTATAATGTTTGTCATAAATTAACACATTTTGTTATTTTAGTTTGTGATTCATCTGTTTATTTCAGTCAGAACATTTTAGTCATCAAGTCCAGAAAATAAACCAAAGGAAGGAAACGATCCTAAAATATGAGGATGATGATGATGATGATGATGGATGGAGGGAGGGATGGATGGATGGAGGATGGATGGAGGGAGGAGCTTTCTCTCTGTCTTTTCTTTTCTCACTCGGGACGCGTAAAGCGGAGTGCGAGCTGGAGCGGATCGGCACCAACCCGCAGAGTTCTGCAGAGGAGGGACGATCCAGCGGGAGGAAGAGGAGGCAGAGGAGGAAGAGGAGCGGCCGGCCAGCAGCGGGGCTCCGCCGCGGTGGATTTTCTGTTTGCGCCTGTTTGTGTTTTTTGCGGGGAATGTGCGGCTCCTCCTCTGCGGCTCTCCAACTTTGTGACTCTGAGCTCTGATGCGGAGACGCGGCGCGGAGGATGGGAGAAAGCTGGACCTCCAGGTTCCTCACCGTCCTGCTGGCTCTTCACGTCGGTGAGCGGAAACTTTCCGTTTCTTCTCTGTTCAATCTTTTCTCTTTAAAATCGGTTCCGGTCCCATTTTTGCTCGTTTCTCCCGCGCGCTCAGGAAACTCTTTGGTTTCTGGTTCGGTTTCGCTCCAGACCTGATTTCAGTTTTTATTTTAAAATGAAATATTGGCGATTAGTTTCCTCCAGTTTGGCTCCAGCCGGGATTCACTTCACATTTAGACTGTGTGTGTGTGTGTGTGTGTGTGTGTGTTAACAAGGGGGATGCCCCCCTCCACCCCTCCTCCTCCTCTTTACTCCGTCCTTCCTCCTCCTCCTCCTCGGTTCGTCCCAGGCTGTTTTGCTGCGGAATTTCTCCTAAAAACCTTAAAAATGTGAAAATTAAAATCTGCTTCGATCTTGATTGAATTATTATTTTATTTTTTAAAACTGATCGAAGATGCATTTCAGTTCGTTCGATGACGCGGTGGTAAATAACAGGTAGAATCCAGATATTAGACGGTGGATTCCAGGGTTTAGTCGGTGTCCCGCCGCAGTGCGACTGTCCGGCAAAAAGATGATTTTGAATCGAAATTTAAATCTACAGAAAAACATCAAACAGAAATAAAACATGTAAATTTATCTCCGTAATTTCCCTCAGGGCGCGCGCACAGACGTTGGTGCACGCGCCCTGCTCGTGCACGGTTTCACACCTTCTTCAGTTTGTAATAATAATAACAATAATAATAATATTAATGACAATAATACCATCATCTGGCTGCTCTGTGCTGAGCGGGCCGTGCCGGGCCTGCCGGCTCGGTTCGGCTGCAGAACCGAACCGGATCCCCGCAGGCTGCGGCTGACCGCCTCAGACCTCCGAACCGAACCTGGTTCTGTTTCTGTTGCGTAACGGCGCCGTGGAGGAGGCTGTGCGCGCGCCCGTGATCCCGTGCGTGACTGTGGAAGAGAAAAACTGAATTATTCAGTCCGAACGAATCCGTGTCCTTTGTTCAGATTCAGGAGGAAAAGAATCAGGACTCAGTTGAACCCGTCCGGACCGTTTGATGGGTTGATGGCGGTGAAGCTGCGGGAGGATTTGCGGAATCTGTGCAAAGGGATCGAATAAAATCGACCGACTGGCCTGGATTTAACAAGCCCGTTAGAATCAGCTTTGATCGGGACTGATCCGGTTCTCTGAGTCCGGATCCCCGCAGCGTGGTTCGGTTCCGATTCGGCTGCAGCACGAACCTTTCAAAATACATGAAAACGGATGAAAATCCAGTTTTAGATCGAAAACCTGTTAAAAACTTGAAACTTTATGATGATTTAAAGATTTAATGAGTTTAAAGATAAAAAGAAAAAATTCAAATAGAAAATAAAATTTAATTTAAGCAAAATTATTGTCAAAATAAAACAAATATCTGGATGTTTATCATGCAGGAAAAATATGGCTGTTAATGGTGGGTGTGTCCGCGGTGTAACATGCTGCTTCCCGAGGTGTGTGTGTGTGTGTGTGTGTGTGTGTGTGTGTGTGTGTGTGTGTGTGTGTGTGTGAATGAGTGCTCCATGGGAGGCGTGAACGAAAATAAAATCAAAACGAATAAATAAAACCTGTGCGCGTCCCCGCGGTGCGCGGGACCGTCCTGGTTTCACTGGACGGAAATAAAAACTGGGAATGTTGGAAAAATTCCCAGTTTGTTTCTGGAAGCAGGAGAGAGAGAGAGAGAGAGAGAGAGAGAGGGAGAGAGAGGGAGAGAGAGAGAGAGAGAGAGAGAGAGGGAGAGAGAGGAGAGAGAGGAGAGAGAGAGAGAGAGAGAGAGAGAGAGAGAGAGAGAGGGAGAGAGAGAGAGAGAGAGAGAGAGAGGGAGAGAGAGAGAGAGAGAGAGAGAGAGAGAGAGGGAGAGAGAGAGAGATATGAAAAATGATCAGATTAATGAAATATTAGATTTATTTTCTTACAGATTCATTAAACATTAAAGTCATAAATTTATCTTCATTATTATTAAGCAGATAAAACACCGAGGGGAACCTGATGATGATGATGATGATGATGATGATGATGTCATGCCTCCAACACTTTCACTCATTCATCCACTTTCATGTCTAAGGAAATGACGTCACAGGCAGAAAACACGAGAAAAATATTTAAAAATCGGATTTATTTATGATTTAAACATTTATATAAATTATGTTTATTATAAAACTATTTGAG